>NC_082596.1:93232448-98032448 GCF_030936135.1 Gavia stellata | reverse complement strand
CCCTTGACCTGCTGGCCATGCTTCTTTGGATGCAGCCCAGGATACAGTTGGCTTTCTGGGCTGCGAGCGCACATTAGCGGCTCGTGTCCAATTTTTCATCCACCAATATCCTCAAGTCCTTCTCCGCAGGGCTGCTCTCAATCCATCTTCAGTAAGAGAGCACTTTGGAGGAGCAAAGTGTGACTACCTTGAATTGCACAGGTATTCACAATGACAGCAAAAATAACGAGGAATTATGACTGGAAGTACTTAGCAACCTGTTCACTGCCAGAAGCACCACAGAAAATTCACATTGCTTCAGGACTGGATGCTGTAGGGTCTTTACATATCCTACCAGAGTGATTTCACCTAAGCAGTGGTGTGCTTTAGATAGCCATCTTTCCCTGCAAGCCATCTCCCCTAAGGAGCACATCAGTTCAGGTCACTCTGGCAGGAGCAATGCACTCCCAGGCACTATTTTCCCAAGGGAAGTGGGGGACACCCCAGCCACGGACAGGTCATGCAACAGCAGTCTTCAGGAAGATGGACCACTAATTGCTCTGTATTAATTTAATTAATTTTAGCTAATTGCTGTGGTGTGAGCAGCCTGCTGTCAGCTGTACCTCCTCCCTGTGAGGGGCTGAATCACTGGATTTATTCTGAGTAGGGACCAAGAAATCGATTGTCCTAAGCAGGGGTGGCCGAGGTGACCAGGGTGACACCAGGGACGGTGGTGCACCCCAGAAAGCAGCCAGCCGGGGGTACCCAGCCATCCAGCCCCCCCGTGTTGCTGCCCTGGGAAGGTTTTAGGGCTGACACTTTGCCCAGGTGAGCAATTGCCCATACTTGAGGCTTTTGAATTGCACCATGCAGGAGCCAATGTGTGGCCCACAAGACTTGCCTTTGGGGAGCGAGCTCTGTCTCTGCAGCTCCTCCTCCCCATCACTCTGCGTCCTGCACCACACCGAAGGGTTTGACCACAATCTCGCCCCGCCCTCCCATGTTTTAGTGAGAGGAGGTCCTTTGCCTGGCTATTTACTTGGCAGGGCTCCAGCTGTGCACAACCTTACACACACATGTAGTCCTACTTATGCATCTGGGCAGTCAAAGTCACCGAACTACAGACATAAGAGACTGCATTAAAAAAGCATAATTGTTCAAAGAGCATGAGATTGATTTTTCTGCAAGCTGTCACTTCACTGCTTCTTTGGGAAAAAGGCCTGTCTCCATAAATAAGGGCAAGAGTTAATTAAAGGAGAGGGGGCAGGAATGGGGAGAGGTGACTTAAAATCTCCATTTCTAAATTCAGCCCATTCAGTCCCACTGCCAGATTCCACTTCAGCTACCTTGGGTTAACGTTTGGGGTCAGCCTTGGTAGCAATGTATATATAGAAATTCAGCTGGAAATCTAAATTGTGATCAAACCTGGCAAAAGCAAGCTTATTGGTATTTATTTTTTGTTAAGGGCGTGACCTGAACAAAGCCACCTTTACTTTTTTCCCCACATCACCTTTTGTTTAAGTTTATAGCGTGTCACAGTGACTCCACCATGTTGCACCCATCATATCATCTTACAATTGTGAAGAAAGAAATTGTATTTGATTTTGTCACCTGAATTTCATTTATTGCCAGAGACAGATTCCTGGCACTTCTGCACTTTGTTGTAGGTTTATATGACAAAGGCTTTTGAGATGAAGAACAATGAGGGGTCAGGATTTCCATCTGGAGCCATATTTCTAGAGCACTTTATCATATATAAAAAATCATTCCGTCCAAAAAGTAGATTATTTTTACTTATTGGTACAATTGGTAATTCTTGTATTTCAGAAGTCTAAAGGAAAATGCTCATCATAGATATAGATTCTGCTCACATGCATTGCAAGCACACAGATCAGCGAGCAGGGAAATGGTTAGGGAAACAGATGAAGGATTTCAGCACGTAGAGCAACAGGAGGGATATTTTCTCTGTGCCCACCGCTCTGGGTGAGCAAGGGAGACGTGTTTTGTTTTGGAGCCTGCCCACCGCACAACTGAAACACAGCCTTTTTGGCCCAAATCCAAAGGTGAGGAGCCGCAGCACCCTACAGGTACCCTCCAGCAGGGTCAGTGGGGCTTAGTTAGGGGTTGCTGGATCCGGCAGACCGAGAGAGGAGAGGCCACCACAGTTCCACTCCCCCAGGGCCAACCCATAGCACGGCTGAGAACATACTCCCAGTAAGCACACACACACACGAACACAGGTATGAATACACCACGTACGTACACAGATACACACGGCCAGACGCAGAGATCAGTACAGAAACACTCAGCATTCATGCAAACACATGCAGCACCTACAGCCTTGTCCTATTCCCTTCTCAGCCTGATCAGGGTGAAGATCTATTAGTGGGGGAAAAAAAAAATATATATATATGTATGAATACAATGTGGATCCCTCCAGTAGCTGCCCATAGACACTCAAGCTGCCCAGCAACTGGCACCGGATCCTCTCACTTCCAGTTGCCTCCTGTGCAGGTACACACACACAGAGACACACACAGAGGTCTCCCAGCAGACCCCAGTTGGCCAGGACCCCTTGGGTTGCCAGCACCTCCAGCTGCCCGATGCACAGGACACATGGACACCCAGCCCAGACTTACGGCCACTTCCATACCCGGCTCCCTGGCCACTTACCCTTCCAGCCAGCTAGTCCAGCTCAATATTTCTCCTCATCACACGCCAACATGCACACCCAGACTGGCTCCAGTTGCTGGCACCGTGGATGCCTGGGTGCCTGGGACCCCCGGTCCTTTTCCAGCAGCTGGCACTTGCACCCCCAACACACAGGCACACGCTGATAGGGAGTCCCTCACCCAGCGGTCTGCGCTGGTCAGGAGCAGACAAGCGTCCTGGCCAGCCCCTGCTTACCAGGGACCTGTCCCTTTTAAACCCTTATCCCTCTATTTTCCCACACTTGGTCCTCCCCAGAGCACCTCCACCCGTGCCTGTCCTCACCTTTGGTTCCTCCCCAAAACCTCCCGTAATAAGTCTTGTGTGACCCCAAGATGCTCATCCCATGCCCCTCACGATGAGTCCCCTACCCCTGGGCAGGGACCCCCTCAGTCTGCGAGATGTCCTGGAGACAGCCCGGCAAGGAGCCAGGGCAGAGAGTTTTTTGGGTTCTCCCACCTGTGTGTGTGGAGATGAGCCTTTTATCACCTAACCTAGCAGGGCAGAGAGTCCAAAGGGTCAAAAATATGAAGGGAGAGGGAAAGGGAGAAGATATTCTGGAGGTGACAGCAATAAAACAGGGAAGAGCCCTCTCGGCTGTGGTGGTGAAGTTTGCAGCCTCACAGCCTCCTCCAGTAGGTAAGGGGACCCAATGCAGCCTGTAGCAATGAAGTCTAATGCCCATGACTGCAGGATTCGCAGTGAGCCAGGGAATGTACTTCACTGTGCTGCACCATTTTCCCTTTGGTCCCCAGCCAGGACTCTCTCCATTCACCAGACTAGAAATGTTCCCTCCCTCCAGGGTTCCGTACCTCAACGTTTTGCCAGCTTCTCACCCAAAAGCATCCCTGACAAACACCTGCAGAATTGAACAGCAGAGCATTGTAAATAAATGCTGTATAGCCCTATTCCCTCCTCTGAGACTGCCTTAGAGGAAAGTTAAGGCTTGCACAACAAACGTATCTTTCCCCAACACACCATGATCATAGCAATTCCCTTTCCAAAGGCCAATTTTTCAGCTCAGGTCTTCTCAAGTATCCCCTTGGATACACTCAGGCTCAAAATTGTGCTTCATTTTTCCTGGATCTGGAAATAAATGCATTAACAACAGTTTCAAAATCAGTCAGTAAAGATTTGAACTCCGGGCTGGAGTTTCCGTCCCCTGAGTCTCTGCAGGGTGAAAGACTTCTGGGCAAGGATCCATACAAGCACATCGGCATTTCCATCTCTGCTAGGAGCTCTAGGCCCTACTCTGGTTTGGTAACAGCAACACTAGAGCAACAGAAGATTATAACCCAGCACTATAAAGTCACTTTCCTTGATATAAATGTGTTGATAATCCTTGAAGTCTATCTACAGTCTTTTTTTCTACTTCTCCATCAGCAGCAGGACTAACAAAGCCTGGTTCCTTGCATTCCCTGTGGCCTCTTGTGCAATACCTTCCCGTGCCCCAACGCCCCAGATGCCCCCAAAATGTTCTGCCCCTTCTCTCTCTCTGCCCTCCCACCAGGAGACTACACGTGGTGTAGTGCCATGCCAATGGTGCTTGGGTGGTCGGCAGATGTCAAACAGACTCTGCTGAATTCTCCCTCTACTCCTCTACTCAGCTAATGGTTCTCACAAGTATTAAAGAACAGAAGCTGCTGAAACTTTTACCTCTCTGGGAAATTCAGCTGAAGGTGACATGGAGTTCAAAACTTTTGGCAGAAAGGGGAATGGCTGGATGGACATGGCATGACTATATGAACCTCAATTCTTTGGGAAACCAGATAATAAAAAATACTGACTTCCTGGAAGAGGCCATGAGAACATTCCTCCAGGAAGATGCCTCTTTTTAGGCAAATTTGGTCCAACCCCTCTGTAGGAGACAGGCTGTACAAAGGCAAAGGAGAGGTCCTCTGGCATGGTAAAGACCACAGCTGGTGCCTAACTGGTATGAGGGGCTGGAGAAGGTATAACCAACGCGGGATGGCACTTGTGTCATTCTCAGCTGGCCCCCCCATCCCCGCAAGCTGCGAGTAGCCAACATGCCTTACAGCAGCTCTGCAAGGTCTTTAACTATGTGGGGGCGAACCGCAGCGCTGCCCCCTCTCCTGGCTCTGCCGTGGGCACCGACGAGTGCGGTTGGGAACTTCAGCCTAAAATTACTGATGACTTCTCCTGTCAGTCTTGCTCATAAGCCAAAACCATGCAGAACCTCATTTCCCAGGCAGAGGGAACTCCTGGGGATTAGGAAACTTTCCTGATGGAGGGGAATAGGGACGCCGACTCTGAGATCTCGAGATCCCAGCCTGCTCCTGTTTGCACCTCTTCTCTCAGAGCGGTTGAGTGGAGGGTGCCTTGGACCCCCTTGTCTTCAGGGAGAGGATCCCATAAGTGCATTTCCTTTAAAAAACAATTTTGAGTGGATTAGTGAATATTAGTTTACCCAGGCATGGTGATTAAACTAAGCCTGAATGAGTATTGCCTCCAGAGGCACCTAAAGGAAAGCTTATTGCTTCAGTTTTCTCCTCTTCCATAAATTTCAGAGCAACCTCAGGAGAAATTAACACAAAAATGCCTTCTCCTTACGTTGTCCTCTGTAGGGAAATACTTGGATTTCTGAGAGGGTTTTTGGCAAGACCTGCAAATAGATTCAGTGCCGACCACAGTCAGATCTCTCTGTTGAAAAATGAAAACCTAAAGACAGAAGGACAGAAACTCAGGTGGGTCAGCTGGCACAGCACGCCTCAGGTCAGCAACGCTTAGCCCTGCCACACCTCAGGATCATCTTCTCAGAAACCTTCGTCCAGGGCAACATCTTCATAGCACTTCAGATGTGTTACTCTTTTTTTTTTATTTAACCACCTGTCTTTTAATTTTTTCCCTTACTCCCAAGGATGCCGCACAATCCTACTCCCCTCAGGTTCGACGGAAACAGGGACATACGCCATCTTCACATCTTCTGGACGAAGTGGCAGTGCAGCACCCGGCATTAGGCAGGGCATGGCAATACAAGAGTCACTCTGCCTCTGGGCAATACCACAGCTGAATTTAAATGTTCAGCTGCATATGAAATACATGTTTGATAAAGAATGAAGAGACAAAATTAAGACAGCAGGACTCTGAGCGAGCACAAACCTTGCATGGTGTTGCCATCTTGGATTTTAAACCAAGATGTTAATTAAAGATTTGAATGAGGTCAACTGCAGTGGCCTGGCTAAACAAGATGCAATTAATAGTAGGCTGACCTCTACTACCACTCTTCCAAATCTCCTCTTCTGTGTACACTTACTGCTCCTGGGGCAAAAAAGAAAACCGGAGATTAGCACTAATTAGGTCTTAGTTAACACGGTTGTTTAAATCGTTAACTCTTCTCTTTCCTGCTGGGTTTTTAACATATGCACCACACCCTGTTTACAGTTGATAGGGAAGAATTTGAATGCTTTTAACATCCTCTTTTAGCAGGTCTTTTGCTCTGTCCTTACAGACAATGCCGTTTAAAGCAAACCGAGTGTCTACAGGTGACACCATACGTTAACGCTTACATATAAGGAATGCTCCTGAGGAAAGTCCTGATCCTGAAGGGCATCCTGTGGGATATATACTATAAATCAAATACATCTAACAAAATCTATCCCTATTTTCTGCTTCCTTGTAATGCACCATTCCCTAGAGAAGCTGGTACTCTGGTGGTTGGTAGCTAAGAGGAGCAGGGATAATTGCAGGCTGCTGCCACCCCTGTCTCAGAAAGTCTACAGCCTTTTACCATTGACTATCAGGAATAGTTGCTTGCTTGGCAGTATGGCAATGGGATATACAGAAATAAATGGTGTATCCACTGATAAATACCAAGAACATACATAAGCAAACAAAACGCTTAAAAAAAGTGTAAGTAAAACTCCTGTGCATTTGCAGTACTGTCTGTTGCTGTGCACATGCGTGAATTTGTGTGTTGAATGCAGACCTGGCTGTGAGAAGGA
This sequence comes from Gavia stellata, assembly GCF_030936135.1. NCBI lineage: Eukaryota > Metazoa > Chordata > Aves > Gaviiformes > Gaviidae > Gavia > Gavia stellata. The sequence continues at coordinate 98,025,798 of NC_082596.1, read as the reverse complement.
TGTAGCTGAAGCTGGGTCTGCATGGGTCAGGGACAATCTGTGCTGCCCAAGGAACTGGCTGCTAAACTACCTATCTGTCCTTCACATCAATAAATGAATTTATATGTAAATACATTTATATAGATGATATTTATAAGAGTAAGCTGAACGGAGAGAGTCCTTGTTGTTTGGCAGGGATGAGACGGCAGTGGCCCACAGAGGAGAAAACCTGGTGACAGCTGCTCAGCTGATACAGATGCTGCAGGGCTGGCAGGGGAGCTGGGGTCTGGGACGGGAGGCGTTGCTGGGTATAGGATAAATGCGGTGCAGAACGGAGCATCTAGCACACTGCTGAACACCAGGGATACGTAACTGCTCAGAGAACCGGAAAGATCATTTCCACAACAGCTTTATGGATTAGGATACTTTCAGAGGATTTTAGCGTTGTCACTCTGTGCCCATTGCCGTGATTCTCAGGTTCTTATCCCCATCACAAAAAATTTTCCCCTACCTCCCAGTTTAGGCTTCATTTTTGTTTTGAAAACAGAACTTGGGTGAGCGGACCAACCCCACTCTCACCTCAGAGTATTTTAGGTCTTGTCACGACCCCACAGGCCAGCGGGAATCTCAGCGGAGGCAAATTTCAGTCCCGAATTTTAAAAGTGTTTACTTTGCTCCTGCTGCTTTTCATCTATTTTCTCTCCTCCTGGCGTGTGTTTTTCTGCCCTGCGGGCTGTGGTGCTGCATACTAATAGAGCGATACTTGGCCCGTCCCCAGAGGAAGTTGCACGCAGGTTTATTGGGGAACAGAGGAGCGAGAAGGAATTTCAGCGCATCCAATAACCCTCCTACCGATGGGATGCCTTCAGGTAGCAGCGGATAATTCGATCCCAGCCATTCCCTGTTGTTACACCCCTGCTGACAGAGCACGACCTCCAAAGAAACTACCCAACATCCTCTCCCTGATGGTATACTGCAACTGCTTATAAAGCTATCATGTTTAGGTGGTTCTTAAAGGTGGTTCTTAGAGAAGGAGGTCTGTCCACCATCCCTGGAGGTGTTCAAGGAACGTGTGGATGTGGCATTGCGGGACATGGTTTAGTGGGATGGTGGTGTTGGGTTGATGGTTGGACTTGATGGTCTTATAGGTCTTTTCCAGCCTTAGTGATTCTGTGATTCTGTCCTGCTAACCCCTCTCCGCTCGTCACCGAGGCTGACTGAACCCGCAGGTTCTGTTCCTTGCTGTAAACGCGCACGTGAGAAAGGCCGGGCCCAACTTCCAACACCGGTGCAAAGCGGTTTCCTTCAGGGGCTGTGGGAAGAGTGGCAGGAGGTCTTTATTTTCCTTCTTCACGCCATTATTATCAGCTGCCTCGCAGCACTGGGTTGGGCTGGCGCAGCGTGCTTGGCGAGAGAAGCCTTTTGCCCCGCGATCATTCCCTCTCATTCCTCAGGCCCGTGCAAAGGTAACGAACGGAGAAGCGGACGCTCATATTGGGCTGAGTGAGCACAGGAAGGTGTTTGGTGCTCCAGGTCAGGTAACTACAAGGGGGGAACCCCCAAATTAGGAGGAGGCAAGCGCTGTTCATTGTTATTGAGCCTTGCCTCCGTCTCTCGGGGTGGGGTGTCTTCTCCCCCGGCCGCCAGCTTGGCGGGCGGAGCGGCGGCCGCACCGGCGCAGCGCTGCCGCCCTCTCTCGGCTCTGCACGAGGGAGAGCCCCTCCGGACCCGCCGCCTCTGCGGCACAGGCAGCCCCTAACAGACAAACAAGGGAAAAAAAGGTCAACAAAAAAGGCAAAAAAAGGAAAAAAGAAAAAAGGAAAAAAGGAAAAAGAAAAAGGGAAAAAGAAGAAAGAAGAAAGCAAAAAGAAAAAGGAAAAAGGAAAAAAGAAAAAGAAAAAAAGGAAAAAAGAAAGAAGAAAAAGGAAAAATAAAAATGAAAAAAGAAACAAAAAAGAAAAACTAAAAATAAAAAAAGAAAAATTAAAAAAGAAAAATGAAAAAAGAAAAAATGAAAACCAGAAAAACTAAAAATGAAAAAAAGAAAAAAAAGAAAAAAGAAAACCAGAAAAACTAAAAATTAAAAAAAAGGAAAAATAAAAAAAACCCCAAAAAACAGAAAAACTAAAAATGAAAAAAGAAAAATGAAAAAAGAAAAAATGAAAACCCAGAAAAACTAAAAATGAAAAAAGAAAAATGAAAAAAAGAAAAAAAAGAAAAATGAAAAACAGAAAAACTAAAAATTAAAAAAAAGAAAAAAATAAAAAAAGAAAAACAAAAACCAGAAAAACTAAAAATGAAAAAAGAAAAATGAAAAAAGAAAAAAACAAAACCCAGAAAAACTAAAAATTAAAAAAGAAAAATTAAAAAAAGAAAAATGAAAAAAGAAAAAAAGAAAAACAAAACCAGAAAAACTAAAAATGAAAAAAGAAAAATGAAAAAAGAAAAAATGAAAAACAGAAAAACAAAAAAAAAGGAAAAAGAAAAAAGGCAGAAAAACAAAACAAGAAAGAAAACCAGAAAACAGAAAAAAGAAAAAATAAAGAAAAAAGGATAAAGAAAAACAAGGAAAAAAAAGAGACAGAGTGTTCTTCACTGAAGGGGTGGTCAAGCACTGGAACAAGCTCCCAGGGCAGCAGTCATGGCCACAAGCCTGTCAGTGTTCAGTAAGCGTTTGGACAATGCTCTTAGATATATGGTTTCACTTTTAGGTTGCCCTGCGTGGAGTCAGGAGTTGGACTCAATGATCCTCGTGGGTCCTTTCCAACTCAGGATATTCTGCGATTCTAAGTATCAGCACTAAAACTCAATTCAACTTAGTTATGGTACTTGCAGGAGAAGATCTCAAAATACTGTGCAAATGCTAATATTTAATGAAATGATAGAAGGGAAATAGACATTTGTCCTACCATAACATTTCTCATCAGATATTTCTTTTTTAAAAGAGCATCAAATTAAAACAAGGACAAGACTGGTTTAGCAATAAAACAGTATCAGACCTACCAATTCTTGCTTCTGGGGTGGGGAACATGTTGTGCCCCACACTGTGTAAGGCAGCAATGTAGAAGACAGACAGGGAAGGGATACAGAAAACATTATCTCCATTTCACAGGTTCAGAAGAGAGGCACAAGAAGACTAAAAGGAACACTCAACGTCACTTGTGGGCTGGACTGAGCTGGGGATATGGCACTAAACCGTAACTACTTTGATCTGCTCCAGCATGGCATTTCAAGGAAGCAGGACAGGAGATGTGTGCAGATGTCTCTGTGCCATTATTGACGCAACATTTTGCCATTTTTACTTGTAGGGATTCTGGAGGAACAAAGACTTTCCTTCTTTTGTCATAACTGCCTGGAGGTTCTCCTGACCTTTTTTTCCCCTCCCATTTTTCCAGGTGATTAAATTGTGTGGTCAGAAAGCATGACTATAATGCCAAGAAGCCAGCAATTTTAACACCACAAAAGGATAATTGTGTAATACTTCAGGCCATATTAGTTTCAGCAAGGACTGACCCTCAGCCGGGGATGACAGAGCGCCAGCAGCTCCCAGCGCGATGACTGACAGAACTGGGACATGGCAAATTGCACTTTCGAAGCCTGCAGCAGAACAAGAGCTAGGGGATACGCTTCGCATTAAAAGCAGTCATGTACTATATTCTTAGAACAAGGGATAAAGTAGGACAGCCCATGAGTACTTCCCTTCTAAACCATTTCACTTGAAACATTTTCCATCCTCCTCTCATCCTCCTTTGCCAGTCTGTAAAAGGCAGTTGTCTGTACTACTAATGTTACTTGTATTCTTACACTATACTACAGATTTGTACTAAATTAAAGAGATTTTGCTACCTGTGGATCATAGAATCGTTTAGGTTGGAAAAGACCCTTAAGATCATCAAGTCCAACCGTTAACCTAACTCTGCCAAGTCCACCACTAAACCACGTCCCTAAAGCGCCTCATCCACACGTTTTTTAAACACCTCTGGGGATGGTGACTCAACCACCTCCCTGGGCAGCCTGTTCCAGTGTCTGACAACCCTTTCAGTGAAGAAAATGTCACATTAATTGAAAAAACAGCTTAGTGTATGACATCTATCGACGGGTGAGTAAAAAAGTTGCTTTTCCTCCCCTCAACTCGGCACTGCGATTGAGCCCCAGTACATCATTGCTGTATTGGAGGTCTCTCTGCTGTAACCGTGAAGATTCAGGCACAATCGAGGCACCCAAACGTACAAGATTTTGACACCCCCCCAAAAAAAAAATCTTTGCTTACATCTGCACTAGCTGGGTGGTTTGTAACATTCCTAGCCTGTACACGCCTGGTGCTGCCCCAGTGTGAGCAATTGGGAGGCCACAGGTTAAGATCCTGAATGGTAAAGAACCTAGGGTTAGCCAGAAGTAAACATATAGCATAGGTGAAATTTAGGTTGTCCTATGGGTTTTCCACCTGGGCAGAGGGCAACCTGGGTTCCATTCCTCAGCTTCAGGACTGTTTCTGCATTTTTGGAGTTACTGTTTAGCTTTAAAATAAGACTAAAAAAACAGTTGCTCCTGTTCCCACAGGTCCCAGGAACTCTGCGCTCTCTTCTCTGCTGCGCTGTGGCTTCCCCAGGCAATATTCCCCCGTGGGATATCCCACAGCCCGAGGCATAGAGCCCTCTCCTGGAAAGGGAGCCTGAACCCATCCAGAGCGGGAGCTAAAGGGAGCCCAAGATCTCTCGCTTTCCAAGAATTCCAGTGACCAACTGCTATTACAAAGACAGGTACGCTTATACAGCCCCCTTATTGCCACTCAGCTTCCACCAGGCACTGTAGATGTGACAGCAACACATGGAACAGAGGGCCTGGGTCTTCACCCTGGGAAATAAGGGTTTGATAACCCAAACTCTCTTCTTCTGTCATTGCTATAATGTATTTAAGTTCTGGCGGCATGACTAAACTTTCAGTTGTGGAACCCTGATGACTCAGTCTGTGTATTGTAAAACTAGTTTCCTGTTCCTGTGCCTCGTTAAAAAAAAATCAGTACTCATTTCAGCTCGTGCTGACAGCTGATACTATGAGTAACACTAAAATAACATTTTTCTTTTCAGAGTGTGCTTTGAATAGAGTAGCCTTAATTTAAGAATTATTTTAACAGTTTATTTCCTAAAAATAAGTAATTAAATCACTCTTTCCAAACATTACATCCATACACAAGCTGACTCACAGTATGAAGTTTCACCAAAGCTATGGCATGGCTGCAGTGAATTCAATGCAAAAGTAATAATCTCAATTTACATAGAGACCACCCTCAGTGGCAAAAACCCACCAAAACCTACACAATAAAAATAGGAAAGAAAACTTGTAGGATTATCCAACAATCAGCCTAAAAGCACAGGCAGGCTGGAGAAAGGATATTAGTCTTTAAGTCTTGAATGGCTCTAGAAAATTCTATAGCAGGGATGGAATTTTCTATTCAATTGCATAGGGCTTTTTAAAATACATAAAGGTAATTACAAAACTTCTGTTGGGATTCTGCTTACAATGTGGTCAAAAGAGTCTATGATATAACTGAGACTAGAATTTCAGGAATGCTTTTACATGTTTTTAGTGTTGCTCCCTGCAGATCCATCCTGTACAGATCAGGTTATTTACTGATTAAGTGCCTGGAAACAAGAGAGGTTACAATATGAAATATGTTCAAAACCCTGGAATTAATTTTATATCTTTTGCTAAGAGAATTAGTAGCACACAGCACAACTGGCCCAACATCTATAGATCTGTTTGTAATTACTACTTTCTACTATGACAACTTTCAATCTACTACGATACGGTTTTCCACTGATTCACGACAATGGAAATGTCACTCTGGCTCGGTACTGTTCAATGCCATTTTCAGAACAGAATATACAAGCTTTGAAGTGACCAATGAAATGCAGCAATTATGTAGTTTAATATTTGTTTTGCACAATTTGAGAGAATTGTTACAAATTCCTTTAAGCACTACAAAATGGGAAGTACTGTACATAAGATGTAAGTTAATTTAAACCTGCTTCGCCATAATTATATGTTATGCAGTTGACAAAGTTTTGATATAATCAATGGTATAGAGGTCCCAAAATAAAATCTTAAATAGTCACTACATAAAATATCCCTTTAAAATATGAGTTACACACTGCAAGAATCCTAGTTTATCAATAATCATCTATCACTAAAGAGTAAGTTGATAAAGGATTTTCTTTCACACATCTCTTGCCTCTCCCTTCCATCACGGTGCTAAGCCCATGTTAGCTGGGCTAATAGAGCCGGGAGACTGAGCGCAGGAGAAGCAATCGAGACTGGTGTGTCAACAAAGGCACCAGATGCCACTGATGCCTCTTCCACGCTTCAGTCCTCAGGCACCACAGCAGAACCAGGAACTCTCCCGACTCCAAGGTTTCCTAGTAAAGCCAGATTTGAAGAGGCTCAGCCACTTCCCTAAGTGATAAAAATAAAATGCTGATACATTCCACTGCCAAATAAGCCTGTAAGATCAGAATTACATAGTGCTAATGTTAAGCTATTTTATTCTGGTTATACAGTCCTTTGGACAGATCACATTCAGCTGTTCATTTAGCCTAGCACAGTCCTCGCTTAATTAATCCACAGAGTAAGTTCCTTTCTAACAACTGTTTTAATACAGTGTTAATGAAGGCCCCTAATTTAACCTTCTGCCCCTCCATTTAAAAAGTGATTTTTAAGTATCATTGAAAGACAGCACTTGGATACTAACAGTTCACTGCAAAGACTTCCACTGAGAAGAAAACAAGAAGGTAAAAAAAAATACTCCCTACCCCCCCACACACAGAAGGGATAAAAAAACCATACCAAATAAAGGTTTGTAGCAGATTTTTACTTGTAGAAAAGCAACATTTTAGCATAATTTCACAATAAAAAGGTAAGATCTGTCTGGAGTTATACAGACATGGTGTATCAACTCAGAATGCAACAGGTAGAGCATACTGTAATAGTCAGTATGAAAGGTATGAGATAGACTGTCATGTTTAGCCAATTACTGCTGGTGCCTCTTTGTGGATACTTTCTTAATTACAGGGCCTCTCTGCTTCATACATGTCAGCAGTATATTTTGGAATATAAAAACTGGAAGTGTTAAAATACACTGAAATGTGTATGGAAAAAAATCAAACCCAGGACCAATTTCTCACTACACAATAGCAGCCCTATCAGATCATTGAAACAAATGGCACCTTTTATGTAAAGTATCTGTCCCATCATTCTACTCCCCCTTATATAAAAAAAGGAAAAAAATTGTCTTGATATAGAAAGTTGTTCCATCTTCTTGCTTCTGCATTCATGCAACTTCATTATCAGGTTTCCTTATCCAGATAGTAAGCTGTAAAACGAACAGTTACTTATCGTGTGGCTTTTCCACCATCTTCAGTGCTAATCTTCCAACCATTAGCAAACTGTATATGGGGAAAAACAGAATTAAATAACAATAAGAATAATTTGTCAACTCATTTTCAAATACTTTCCATGTAACTGGTGCACAGAAACAAGAAAGATACACAAAATATGATTCACTCCATCTCAGTTTAGTTAAGCAAATAAGAAATCACACATAGGAGGTTAAAAGGAAAAGAAAAAGTATACCGTGTTGTACCTGACACCAGCAATTAGACCTGCAGGCATGAATTTTCCAGAGTTGTAAAATCTTGTTCCCATGACAGCAGTCAGTGTTCCAGATGTAACTTAAATGAGAGATTACACAGTCCAGTCAGCAGAGACACATGTGTGTGAGAGAGATGCTACAGGTCAAAACTAACAGAACAGAGAGAAGTAGTAGCATCAAGTAAAAAAAGTGAAACAGGGTTATTTCACATGTACAAAAAGTGAATACATTGTGTAAACTTTGGAATGCCTTAGTATGTGAAGCATAAATATTCTAAATCAAGTTCTAGCAGACAGTGCACTCCATATGCTTCTGCACACACTCCTCAAATTTCTTTGTCAAAATGTGCTTCTTTGGAAATAATCTATGCTACAGTGCTCTGGAACTCACTCCTTCCCTGTGCACAGGCAAATCACTAAACCTGTGTGCATAATTCCCCCACTTCTTGTAAAAGGGAGAGAGCATTTTCATGTCTAACTTGTAGTAACATTCTGAGAATTAACTAATCTATGTTTGCAAAAGACTTCAGAAGGGCAGTGTGCTATGTAAGTGCTAAGCATTACCAATCCATTTCAGCCCTGCACCACCTTCCACCAAGATCAGAGAGTTAAAGCTATCCACCCTGACCACTTGACATAGAGACAGGAGCCAGGTAGTTTCACTGAGCCAGAGAAATAGAAAGGCTAAACCCCGGAACACTGTATCTCAAAGAAAGATGGAATACTAAGAAATCCATATGGAAAAACATACTGATTAAATCCTTAGCTTTAGCATGCGTCTGCTACCCAGTGGTAACAGCTACACATTAACATGCTGTTCCAGCTACTCTTATCCTCTACCACTGCTTCTATGTGATGGCTGGTCCTGCAGGACCCAGCTCATCTTCAATCCTAGCCATCCTTGCTCCCTACCACCACCCTAAATATTGACCTTGACATCTAACAGTCTCATATAAGTAGATACGTAAAAGACTGGGACCACAGTCTAATACACAAGAAAGAACTAAAATACTTCAGTATTCAAATACCTCAAGTTCTAATCAGTAGCCAGCCTTCAAAATATGCACACCTCACTAAACGTAATTTTGTCTAAGACAACAGTAGAACACACCTTCTCCAAAAACTTTAAAGCATGAAAAGGAGGAGGAAAAGACTCCATATGCTACTGAATTACAGGAATGTATCTGTCTCTCACATTTGGGAAAACACTTTGTTTCACTCATGTTAAGCTTGCTGTATTTGCAGTTTATTCCAGCTACTTCGGCTTGAACATGCACAGCTTTTGACCTATCCAGTAGATGTGGAAGTGGACTGCACTGTAGACAATACTGAAGTGGAGAGAAACGCTGGGCTCTCCCTTTCACTTCTGGCTTCAACATATCAAAGAGCTAGATGCTATGTCACCGCTTCAGTGAACAAATGCTGGAGTCAGTGGCAGCTCTCTAAGCACTGACTAAGCAGTGACTCTCCGTAGTTACCTTCTCAAAGTCAGGGAGAAGGGAAGCTCCAGTTTGAGAAGAAGGAAGAATAAACTGCATTACTGAAGCTCGCTTCTCTGTAATTTCCCCAGGCATGCAACACCTTTCTAATTCCATGTATTTGTCATATATAAAAATAAGCCAATGACAGTCTGCCATTTTCAGCGATAATAAAATAACCTGCTGGGGCTCTGGGCAGGGGAATCACGCTTCCTGAAAGGCTCCAGCCTCCTGCAGGATGCTGAAAGTAGGATCCAGCCAAAAAGAGGACACACAGAGGTCAGACATCCATTTACTAGCACTTCCCTTGCACTATGACCCCTCAAACACACCAGTACGAGACATGGGGCATGGTGGCAGTCACCAATTCAGCCAAGCCTGGGGACTGGAACACGGCTCGTGCTAGAGGACTGTCATGCACTGATGTCTTCTAGAGATCAGGAGAGGAGAGGATACTACTAACAGACAGCAGCCAAAGGATTACATAAAACACACGCTTACAGGTATCTGAGATACAGCAGCCTAGCAAGTGTCAGGCGTCAGCTGAGCTGCAGGAATTATCTACATATATTTGCTCAGCCCACTTCAATTGCAAGGTACCCTAACTTATTAGAGAACGCAAAAAGTTCAAGTCATGTTATTCTGCAACTGGCATAAGCTTTAGGCACGCACAGGTTGAAGTGATAAGTGATAACCGTCCTAACTTGATCGCAACCCTGAGCTCTAGATGGTAAATGGCAGAAAGACAAAAATTGCATTTTGGAGATTCACACCATACTACATACAAGTTTTTAAACATAAAATTCTTATTTGATTTTTTTTTTCCTGAAGGATGTGAAATAATGGTATTTGGTTTGATTATTTTTTTTAAACCGCGTAAGTTTCACTTTATCCTAGCACACATTTTCCTTCACAATCTGTAGGGTTTTTGATGTTCAGAAGACAAACTCTAATGACAAATAACAGATATTTTCCTCTCCTGTTGTAGAAAAGGAACAAAAATGTAAGTTTGAACTACCACCCAAAGCACTTTATACTTCTTGCAAAAGGGATGCAGGAATGTAGTGAGAAATCACTGAGTAAGACACACTGAGACAAACAGTTTTTAATATGCATTTTCAATACATTCTTTTAAAAAATAATTAAGTAATGCTAACAGTTCCCATTCCAGCGAGAGCAGTGGAGTTTGGCCACTAATGGAGATTTTTCACTAAAACACAAGTTTAAAGATTGGACCAAAACTAGATTTATAACGCCATCAGTTTAACTCTTCTGCAAAGACTTTTAGGAACTCATTTTAAGTATCCAGTTATTTTAGGGTAAGTATAATCCCTTCTAATTAAAATTGTAAACGACTTACTCAGAGAAATCCAAACATTATTTGGATTCTGTGAGAGCTGATAGGCACCCAGTCCAGCCAAACTCCCAAAGAAAAGGCCAGCAGCTAGCGATGGGACACTACCTGAATAAATAAAAGATAATGCATTTATTAGAAGCTCAGAAATAAACTTACTCATCAGCTTCTCTGTTTTGTGAAACACCAACAATGACAAAGAAAAGATGGGCATTCATTGTTATAAAGCAGATTTGAGAGGTTTTTTATCTTTTAAGATATTAAGACCACGCTGATCTGCACCAAGAAACACGTTCAAATACTCCTGCATAAGACACAAATAGCTTTAGTATTTAATTATTTAACAGCAAAGCCATTAATACATTTACGATGGAAAGAACAGCAAGAAAAGCAAAAGAATTGGTGTTTTCTTTGTGTAAACTGAAGCATGTTTTTTCAACACAGTAATATCAGAATTTCTTGAGAAGCAGTAAAGTAGATGGATTAAATAGTAATGGTTTAAGATCAGAAAAAGGACATGTGTCCTGAACTGGGCAGGAGGGCATGCAGACAAAGAAAAAAGTAGCCAAAGGAGAGAGCAGAGTTGAATAAGAGAGGTCATATCTCTTAAGTACACCTGAGATATGATCCAAAGGTAACTGCAGACTTTGGAAAAAGGTTCCCTGGACTGGCCTAAACTTTGGATCAAGTCCTGAGTATAAATGATAATCCCAAGCTACCAGAAGATAAAGGATACCACAGCCAAATCGGTGATTTCTAGATTACATCAAGTAATGAAGTGGCATAACCACTGTGAGTGGTGAATGCCCTGAATAAGGTTAATGGAGAATTCAGGACTTAATGCTGAAACAACAAAGTCGGTACCGAGCCCGCGATCGGGACGGTTTTCCGAGATGAGTAACTCAATAACAACTAATTTGTTATTAAGCAAGCATTCTTTAATACAGCGCTGGGCAGTACTGGGGATTTGTCCACCACAAGTGCTCCAACGGGTTAGCAAAGCACCTCAGTTCATATACAGAAAAATCATACAATCATACAATCAGAATTCTAAAAACGGCGGTCTTATGTGGATGAGTTCCCGGAATTCATTTGCATAGTCCAAGCATGCGCAGTAAAATTAGGGTTAGGGTCTTTTTACCCTCCGGTGGTCGTTCATAGTCTTCCTCACACTGTCCGCTAGTTGAACTTCGGGCTTCCTTTGTCCATACAAGGTCATGGAATTGGCTCATCCATCCTTTGGCCTCGAATGTTACAAAAGGGTCAGTTTAAACTAGTTCTTTGGCACTTATCTTGACACAAATGTCCCGAGTCCCTGTTATCAATGATGTACTCAGGAGGCATAATGAGCTACCTCAAGGCCCATTTGATCTTGTCAGGAAGGGAGTTACACGTCTTGAAACATCCTATTATCAACTCTGCTCAGCAAATAACTAAAACTATGCAAGTAAAGCTTTTATGTATCACAGTAGGGTCTCAGCCAGGGACCGTCAGTGATTTAACCCTTCATTCAATGCTAGTGAGGGTGGTTTTTTCTATACTCCATTTTTCACGTCACCTTTAAAGGCCTTGAGATTGCAAAGCTAAGCTGATAAAAGATCTCCTCTCAATGTTAGAGGAGGATCACGTATTGCTACCAGAAAGTAATCATTTTTCAGTCATCAATAAGGCAGCTGTAACATTGCTTCAGATCCTGCTTTTGGTATAAAAAGCAAGAGATAAAGATGATAGAAAGCACCAGATACGCGTGCATGTGCAAGGAAAAGATGCACATCCTAGTAACCGGCTGCTCTGGACAGAATACAGTTTAGCAACCAACATGCGGTAGCTACAACTTCTTGCACAAGCCTGGGAGCCCACAGATGGCCATCATATCCTTGAATTTTACCTCAAGGCATAGTTTAAGCAGCTATGACACATACACTTACTAGGAAAACCATACCACCTCTGGCTCAGGAAGTGCCTGAGTCTCAAAACACTGTGACCCAGAGATCTTACTAAATGAAGAGAGAAAAATCAATCAATTGATTGCTCTTGCTTGCCCTGTTCTTATATGCTTCCCAAGGCACCTTACTGCTAACCTCTGTCTGTGTGGGTACACAGACCCGGTCATAAAAGAACAGATCACCATCTTAGCTCTATGGTTTAAAGTTCCATTTTCTTTTGGTTTCTCCAAGTTATTAGTAGGGATACAATAGCTTTTTTTTTCCTCCCTGCAAGTCACCATGCAAGTTCCTGTTCCCCCTTCAAAAATCCTGTGTCCTGGATTCCCTTGCCCCAGCATGACCATGTCCTCCCATCTGGGAACAGAGGATAAAAAAGACACCTACCATTTCGTAATGGCCTCAGAGAAATACAGATGCAATTAGTTACTCAAGTTCTCAGTATTGTCCTTCCTGCCCTAAACATCACTCACAGCCCGAAGGATAAATCAAGCCAAGAGAAAGCAGAGTGGAATAGGCATTAGCATCTGTGTAGTCAAATGCACTGGTTAAGATTCTTACTGACTTCAGCAGCGCACCTTCCTATCGCAAGCACTGAGATGGCTTAGGGATTTTCAAAGCTGAAAGAGAGAGTATTGCAGCACGGATGAAGCCACAGTTCTGTCCGGAGGAATGCAAACTCAGACAAAGGTCAGGAAATGAAAGCAGTAGGTCAGAGGGTAAACTTATGATGCAGAGCCCAGAAAAGGAACAAGCTTAAGGACTGATTTGAATTGTTCAGCTCTACTCCGAGAGAGGATCCTTCTGAAAATTCTCTGCAGCTTCCAGTATACTGTTACCATCAAACATTAAAATGAAAATAAAACTCTAAGGAAAAAAATGGTGATTTATGTCATTTGAAGATACAGAACACTTGTAGAATACTTATATTTAAAATAGCAGGGAAGAAGCCTTTCTGAAGCAAACTTACTCAGTTCACCCAAAGAGCACAAAGCAGAGGGAGGGTACCAGCACCCCCCAGAAAGCAGATTGTGGGTTTATCAGCCCAAAGCACCAGCTCAACCCAAAAAGCACCCCACCCCAGCAGCAGCAAGCGATCAGCACATGGCACAAACTGATAAACCTTACATCTGCGGGACCTTCGAGATAGGAGGCTTTCGTAAAAAGCCGCCCAGTTCACAGACGGTTACTGGGGGGCGGGGGGGAGCGAAGGGGATACCAGCGCCTTCCCGCACCGTACCTGCTTTTGCATAGCCCATGAGCCCTCCGGATGCCACCAGGGCGGCGTAGCCAAAGCCGAGCCAGTCCACTGCCATGCTGAGCGCTGGAAGAGAAATTGGGGTGAGGGTCGGTATCTCTTAATTTTTTTTTGGGGGGGGGGAAATCGCATTTTGCCGCGGGGGGCTTTCCCACGAGCAAGGCCTGCCTAAAGCCTAAGCCCCAAACCGAGTGCAAGAGATGAAACCCCATTTGCTGGGAAGGCAGCGCTGGGGGCGGCGAGGCGGACTCTGGGGTCAGCCCCGCCGCAGGGGGAACGCGGGCGGCGCTCACCTGCCCGGCGGCCCCGCTCCACAGCGGCGCGGGGCGGAGCAGGCTGCGGAAGGGGAGGCGAGGGAGCAACGCACCGCCCAAAGCTTCCCTTTTCCGCCCCTTCTCAGGGAAGGGGGAAGGAAAACCCAAACAAAAGGAGCACAACAGGCAGGGTAGGGTGCGTCCCGCAGCCTGGGGGTGCCGAGGAGAAGGCACAGCTGCGGGGAACTCCCCCGGCCCCGGCGGGGGGTGGTTGAGGATGCCCGGGCGCCTCCGCTGAGGAGATACCTGGGTGCAGGCGAGGTTTTGTGCGCTTGTTCGGTGAGGGGCAAAGCTCCCTCACGACTGCATTCCTGTGCACCCAATCCATCCTAGTCCCGTACCAGAAGTGGGGGTACGTGGTACAGGTGAGAATTTGGGGCTGGGTTTTGGTGTGGCATGAGCTACAGCTCTGGGCAGCCTACGAGCTGCTTCTAGCTTTGATCAGCTATTTCAGTATAGCCCTTTTAGGGAAGATGTAGAGGATTTCTATCACCTTCAAATTAGAAGCACAGCCAGTGCAACAGAAAAAGGAGTCTTCTGCTGTAGAAGTTATGCAGTGGTGGGAGATGGAAAACATCTTGTAAAGAAAATACTTCACATTCTTTTTAATCTGGAAAAAACGTAGATATTTGTAACTGTCTACCAAGATAAACTCTTTCTTTTTTCAAGTGCTGAAACTGGCTTTCTTCACGTAAATGGAGCGGTGTGATTTATTCCAGTTGGCTATGCACTTACCTCCCATGGACATTTAACCGTATAGAAAGAAAGAGCACTCCTCCGGGTCCCTGAGCTGAGGGGCTTCAGCACCTCTCCACAACAGAAGGCACTAAACATCGGAGGCCTGTGCTTTCTACAAAATGCAGTGTTCTCCAGTTGCATTTCAGATTTTCCCATCTTTATGAATTAGCCTAATGTTCAGAAAGTGGAGAGTGGTTTAATTCCCTTGTTGGCCTATGTGGTTTAAATAGAGATCACCTATCTCCCTGCAAAGTGCCACAACCAACACAGATGTAAGCTGTACTGGATAGGGTTCCCTTTTCTGTTGAAGCTGTGTAATGGCTATGACTTTCAAGTTTCACTGGGCTCTGCTTTGTAATCCAGCTCCGGGGTTCCTCAAGAGGAGAAGCAAAAAAACTGGAAGAACTCCACAGCTGCTGAACTCACCTGAGGCTCAGCTGAGGTGCTCCTCACCAGGCTGTTGTTGCTTGCAGCCATGGCCCCATCTACTCTACCAGCATCATGCACGCTCACCCTTTCTGACACAGGAAGAGCTTTCTCACCGCTGACATCTCCTCTCTCCCTGCACTGCTGCCTCCCCTAAGGGAGTTCCCTGAAAACTAGAATGGAAAATGCCCTGTAAAGGAGCACATGCACAAGGAAAATAAGCAAAAATTTGCCAAGTACTGGTTAGTAGCTGAGCATTCACTCAAAGTGTAGAAAATAAGAGTTCTCCTCTCAGGACTGTTTCTGTATTTCACCTTAAAAGCTGTTAGGACTTGTCTTCTCTTTTCTCCAGTTCACAAATTGTTTCGAGTCTCATGAGATGCATAATTCTTTGTTCCTTCACAGGGAGTTTAGATTTTTACAAATGTCTAATACTTGTAAGTCTAAACCTTAGAACCAAAATTCTGTGGAATTTTTACTTTTTAATTCTTAATACTTTTTAATTCTTAAAATTATGTGCAGACTGGATTTTTCCTGGTGCTCATGAGAGCTTGCTTCTGTAATTGTGAAGTCCATGTCCATGAGGTCACGTAGTTAAAAATTCAAACAATAAAAACCGTTTTAGTAGTGGCAGCCATTTTGTCAAGAACAGACATCCGTTAAGCACTATAAAATACACGTAACACTTTACAAATGAAAATGCTTTACACAATTCTCTTATTTAAGCTTATACTTTGTAAGTCCTATATTTACTACAGGAACCTTGTTATCCATTAAAAATCTGATTTGGTACCTTTCCTGCCAAGTCTACAAACCGTTTTAAGTCCTGTATTATTTGCCTGTGTTTGTGTACACACACATTCAGGGTATTATTAAAATGAAAAGCCGTGTAAGTTCAAACTAAAGTACAATTAAAATCGCTTTAATGTTGAAATAAACTAAGTTCATATAAATCAACTATACTGAATATTCAGGCAAGGGGTTGTGCCCATTTATCTATAGAAGGGAAACAGTTATAGTAGATAAATACAGACACCCACCCTCAGAGAGAATACTGCCACTGCCACATGAACAATCTCGTAACAGCACCGATGATGCTCACTTTCTTTCAGTGTCAGAGCACACACAGAGATGAGCTGGAGTTATATCCTATTTTACATGCCTGAGAGAGCCTGCATTCCTGTCTCCAGATTTGGCTCAATCTTTTTTCTGATCTTCTCTACCTTTTCTCTTGCTACACAAATAAGGAGGAACAGATTACTACGAAAGTGAATCAGAATAAAGCATAATTCCAATTACTCTTTGAAAACAGAAGAAATAATGACTACTCTGGTAGTGCAGAAAACAACAGTAAAATGCCTTACTTTAAAAGAAATAAAGAGAACATTTAGTACAGCTATTTGACCTTGTTCTCTCCAGCTCAACTTTGTTTTTTGCACTGTGTATTTGTAATAAGACTTAGGATAAAATCCTGTTCCCACTGACTGAGAAGGTCAGGAATTCACTTTTTGTTTAAGTGCAAAACAGATGGGTGACATTTTATCAGCATGGCAAACATTGCAAACGTTAGATAATTTTTTTTTTTAACAATACAGCTCAGATCCAGGACTTGAAAAAATACTATGGGAAGGGGGAAGAGAAGGTAAAACCTTATTGATATAAACTCTTCCACCTAAAAATATGTATCATATTCTGAACAAAAGATTTCAATCATGTGAACCATGGGTGCAAAGATTTTAAAAAAAATTAAATGCATGAAGTATGGACACGGTAAAAAACCCAAACATTTTGCTTATAAATTCTATGTATAACCGCATGTCAAGAACTAGAAAGTATGATTTTCTGTGAATGTATGACTGGAATGTGATCATCACATTTTAAGTAATTCTAACATGTTCCTTCTTACAGTAGGAAAAGTAATGCATGACAAAGTCAGATCATATTTCAGGTCAAATGAACAGTAACTTTTCCAACACTAAAATGAAAAAGCATATGTATTTTTAATATGCATTTAAGTGACACAAAAATGTAACTGAGACAGATGCAGCTTTTCTGGAGCCAGTTAAAAAGTGTATGCTATTGTTAATAGAAAAATATAGACATTACATATTAGGTATTTATTTTTGCCTCGCTCAGTTAGGAAAAGTTGCCATTTCTTTTGCTACTTCCCAGAATGATCAGTCAATTTATCAGGGTAAAAACATTCATTACTTTTCAACAGCAGATCAGTTCAGAGGTATATGTCCTGTCAGAGGTTTAAATCCTTATAAAAACTACAGCAACACCAGTATTTACTTTTTATTCAGAAGAGAAAGTAGCTGCCTTCATGCTGAGCTATTCCATTTCTTTTTCTTCTTTTGCAGCGGAGCTTCTAATTTTTGCTTCTCTGGAGTAATTTTTCTCTTTCTTTTTGCTGTTTTATCACTTTTATCAGTCCAACAAACTTTGTTTTTCCTGGCTATTGATGATTTTTCATCTTCATTTGCTGAAAAAAAGCAAGAAATTATTCATACTGATATTTATGTCCAGTCTTTGTAGTCTAAAATGGCACAGAGACTTACTGGTATCTCATTTTAAAAAAGGGGTTATAAATGATCTTTCATTTACAGTGGAATGTGCCATTTAGGCTAGTTTTGCCTGTGATATGAAAATATCTAAAGATCAAGTATGTAAATAGATTACGATTCAGGAAAACAAAAGCAAAAAAAAAATACTGGGCCTGACTTCCTAAGTTTGCCCAAATACATTGGCCTCAGACCTCATTTTGTTTATCGGAAAACAAGACATGCAATTCTATCAAACTTTTTTCTTTTCTTATCTGTCTCAAAAGCTTCACAGTGCCTTCCTTGGTATGTTACTCCAGTAACGTAAAACAAAACTTTCCTATAATAGAAGTGAAAAGAGGCTTATGTCCTCCAACATACATGCAGGCTTGAGACACTATCAGATTGGTAAGGGTATCTGTATCACTTGCTAGCGTCATATCCCCAGTTCTTCAAGATACCAAAACTTTTTCAAATGCCTATAGTAAAAACCTCCCACTTAGTATATTCTATTTCACAGTCACATTAACAAAAATACACACAGGTCTATTACCTTGAGCTGATGTTGCAGCTTTATCAGAAATTTCTTTTGTTTCTGAAGCTTGGTCAAGCCATACTGCAAGACATGTCAGCCTAGCTTTGGTATTGACTTCACACAGTAAAGACGGCACATCTTTAATCTGAACATAATACAGAAAAAGTTTAATTAAGTATTGCTTTATTTCTGTTTAAATTTACTGAAGTATTTGAAGTGAAAAAATATCTTACTGGCCATCTTCCACTTAATTTCTAGTGCCTAATAATGTTTAGAAGTAGAGTCTGTATACCAGTTAATGGTCACATTCACAGAATCACTAAATCACTAAGGTCAGAAAAGACCTGTAAGATCGTCAAGTCCAACCATCAGCTCAACACCACCATGCCCACTAAACCATGTCCCGCAATGCCACGTCCACACGTTCCTTGAACACGTCCAGTGACGGTGACTCCACCACCTCCCTGGGCAGCCTGTTCCAGTGCTTCACCACTCTCTCAGTAAAGAAATTTTTCCTAATATCCAGCCCGAACCTCCCCTGGCGCAACTTGAGGCCATTTCCTCTTGTCCTGTTGCTACTCACTTGGGAAAAGAGGCCAACACCCACCTCTCTGCAACCCCCTTTCAGGTAATTGTAGAGAGCGGTAAGGTCTGCCCTCAGCCTCCTCTTCCGCAGACTGAACAACCCCAGTTCCCTCAGCCGCTCCTCATAAGACCTGTGCTCCAGACCCCTCACCAGCTTCGTCGCCCTTCTCTGGACACGCTCCAGCACCTCAATGTCCTTCTTGTAGTGAGGGGCCCAAAACTGAACACAGTATTCAAGGTGTGGCCTCCCCAGCGCCGAGTACAGGGACATTTTACAGTCCTGCTCCTGATATCATTCCTCAGTGGTGGTTTTACAAAAAACTCCCAACAGCTTTAAGAACTTATCTTGATAAGCAAGCTCAGTGGGTTTCAGGCACATGGGGTTATCTAAAAGACGTGTAGATGTGGCACTTAGGGACATGGTTTAGTGGTGGACTTGGCAGTCCTAGGTTAACAGTTGGACTCGATGATCTTAAAGGTCTTTTCCAACCTAAATGATTCTATAAGGAATAACTACATTAGTCATAGACCCACAAAAAAATTGTTAATGGTTTCAGAAGTTTCTCCAGAGTAAGAGGTATTTTTTTGTACAGCTAAAATAATTTGAATTAAGTTAGTGCATCAGATTCCTTTTCTCCCTCCTGAAGACAAGACTGCTGATTAAAAGTAACCTCTTCAGACTGTGTTTCAATTGCTTAACTGCAATTGTATCAGTCAGCGCTGGGAAAACTTGAGCAAATACCCTGTTACAGATATCAGGAGATAAAGTGTCACAAGCACATGGGCAGCATAACATCATCAACCAATCAGAAACTAGTGTTAGGATATTCTACGTCAGAGAGCTGGACAGAGCAGCCCACACAGTTATAAAGTTTTACCAAGTTTTGCCTGCACAGGAAGAAAATCACACATTTGGTCAAAATAAAGACAGTGTTACAGAGAAAGGTAAAGAGTTCCCTGATCACTATGTCAATTTTGTAAAAGCAGAACAGAAATTTGAGGTGAAGGGAAAAGAGGGATTTTTACTACTGCACTTAGAAGTATAAAAATAGTCAGAGGGGGTGAATTAAAAATGGGCAAATTCAGATGAGATCTATAAAGTGTATAAACGTTGAGAGATATTTATTTTAACTATTCAAGATACTTACAGTGGAATATAGTAGATCCTTTATTACTAGGCATTACATTTAAAAAAATCTAATTCTGATTTTAAAAGACAAACCCCAGAGCAAACAATAAACATGGGAAACTTTAAAGATAAGACATGATTCCTTGTTGAAATGTGCTACTCAGAACTGTTTGAAAATAGAGGAAATAAATAGAAGTACCCAGTACATTAATGTGTTTGAATTTTTCAAAAAGACTTTTTCCTCCTACATGAACAACCACCACCACCACCACCCCCCCAACCCATAGAATCTGTGTTTTTAAAAGAGTAGCAACAGTAATCAATGTTGCAAAAAGTCACAGCAGTCCTTAGAACATATATGACTGATTAGATAATAGTAAGTCTGGCCAGGTAGGTCTGAAGGGAAGCATGACTTTATATAAAGAGGAGATGAGATCTCCGTAATATCATCAGATTTTACAGTTTGTTTAAAAAAACTAAAAAGACACAAAAATATAGAAGTGCATAAAAATATGTGCATAGACATATACATCTCTACTGAACATAACATGGAGGAAGATCAAGACATCCAGATTTCAAGTAAATTTCCTTAGTGATTTAAAATTAATTTTTATAACAGAACTGTCTGCAATTTTGGTTGTCTGATATTTTTCCGTAAGTGTAACAAGCAGTTTAATAGACCAACCTTATTAAGATCCAGATTCCACATTTTAATGTAACCATCACTGGATGCAGTAACAATAATATGTTGTCTTTCTCTTTCAAAACTATAGATATCTTTTATTCTGTGAAGAAAATGTAATACTTTGTTACTTTATCGCATGGCAGTTCACTTCAGAACAGCAAGCTGACAGACACTGATGAACAGGCAACAGTCTAAAAATCATTTTGAACAGAAAACCCACAAATGACAGGCAGGAACTTGGAACAGTAATCTGTTTTGAGTGCTGTCATTTACAGTAGGAACATTTGCCTTTGCTAGACTTGTTAGGATAAAATTCGGAACACTTAACTACTTTTAAGCACAAACTATTAACCACATCAGTGACATTTTAGCTAATGCTTTTGTGTTTTGATGAATTAAAAACGGCATTTGGACAAATATTTGGTATTTGACAACAACAGAGAATATGTGATTACCCTCCTATTGTCTGGACTGAGTACAACTGGTTTGTTTTATTTAAGCATTCTAAAGAGTTAGATTCTGTAAAGACTGGTTAAACATTCTTTATATGGTCTTGCAGGAAAATACTGGTACCCAATTTCAGAAATGCATAGACCACACACACAGAAGCGTGTACCTCTGTGTGTCTGTGTGTATTTTGACACACACACTCTCATAAATTTAGAACTGTAATATTTCTAATTCTGCACCCTGTTGTTTCTGTAATGTGCATGGACAGCACAGTACTTGTGCTCATACTAAAAGCAAACAAGTCTGTCCCAAATTTGGAATAAATTTACTTTCTATACTAAAACCAAAACCAATAGTAAAATATGCTGAACATCACAAGTCATTGAACTTTACTGAGTACTCAGCATTGCCATAAATATTTAAACAGTAAACAAATACAGAATACCTGTTTTCATGAGCTTTGAATTCACCCAGGCATTTTTGAGAGTCACAGCTGTAGAACCTTATAATTTCATCATCTCCAGCTATGGCAAGGATAGAATCCTTGCAATGGGAAAAAAGAAATGCAAGTGTGATTAATTTCATGTGTTTCAAACCAGTTAATTTCCCAGCACCTTTCTTTTTTGTACTTACTGTAATAAATCTAAGTGAAGAAATTCTCTTCTCTGTTATGATAGTGCCAGTGATTGAAGCTGTGTCAAGTTTGTAGATATCCACTTTATTTGTTATCACGGTCACAAACCTCTCTCCATCAGGGGACCATTTAATTATGTGGGCATCTGTACACATTGATACATTTATACACACATGTACACAGGTTTTCTGCACTCTATATTGCATGAGAATCTAAAAGTAAGAGTCTTTAGAAACTGCTAGACACTGTTTTCTACCTAAAACTGAGAAAAATTCAGGAAAAACAATCAAATAACCTAGAATAAACAAGTAAAACTATGCTCTTAAATGTTTATTTCTGATTATCAGAAATGTATAAAGAAAAACAAACCAAAACACATTTATTTAAATGTCCTGACGTCAAATTTCAAGGGAAAAAAATTTACTTTAGCGTCACTGTATTTTCCTTTTGGTAGATGATTATTATTAAGGACATAAGCTTACATACACTTGCCTGCACGTGTAAAAAAGACATTGTGAAAGTTGCTTGCAATTAACTGACTTGTTGATTAATTCAGTCTACTTTTCTTTACACAAAAAAATAAAACTATCTAATTGCACTTTTTTAGTGGATTTAGACTGATAAACTCACTTTGCTTCAGGTTTTTGATAAAGGCTGATCGTCCTTCTACAAGATTCCAAGTTCTGAAAGACAACAATAGATAATGTGCATTCTGGTTAAAAACAGCACAGTGAAACTGAAGTCCTATCTGCTGACATGAGGCATCCAAAGGAAGCTTTTAAGCATCTCTATGCATTTTACTGCCTTCCTAATGCAAGAGAAAATGATGACTTCATATATCACTTGTATGCTGTAAGGCTGAATTTGTGATATTTATTTTATAAACCACCATTTGCAATGCAGAGCCCAAAAGGAGCCCACCACCAATTTGCCCTGTTAAAATAGCATTTTGTATATTTAAAACACGTGTACAGCAACACGTACACACTCCAAGTGAAAAATTACTTTTCTCACACTGAAGAAAATCTGACAGCTTTCAGAAGTTTAAACAAATTGTGTTCCAAAATGCAAATATATTTATACATCTACAAGTGACTATGAATCGTTGGAGCATAACAAGACGCCAGGAACAGCAAGGACTATTTTTAAAAGACTTTAAAATATCGCTGGTACCTAGAACTTAAGAAGACAAAACAATGGGTATTTGAACCATTTGATGGCCAAATATGTTTTATCAGCGTTGCATGGTGTAGCCCCAACATGTAAATGTGGCTTATAACAATTTACTAAGAGTTACTGAATTATGATTCTCAGCATTCCTTCATCAGTTTCCACTCACCTTAATGTTTTATCTGTTCCTACTGACAAAGCTAATTTCCCAGAAGGATGAATAGAAAGAGATGTCACATGCCCCCTGATAAAAACAAAACAACGTATCAGCGAACACATATTATTTACAAGGAAAATAAACATGAAAACGTACGTGAATATGCAGATTTAAGAAACTCACTTATGAGCCTTAATGGATTTCAGGCATTCCCATCTCTTTGTGTTCCAGATACAAATTAGCCCATCTTCAGCCCCACTCAGTAGATGCGCAGTACCATAGAACTCCAAACAAGTTATTGTGCCTAGAAATACAAACCAGACCTACTAACAATGTTGTACATACTGAACAGTTATCACACAGAGAATGTATGAATTAACAGAGAAGCTTCTAGCATCAAAACATGCCAGCCACTATCCTACCCTTGAGAAAATGTGAATTATTTCCTAAGTATTTCTTCACAAAACCCCCGAACTCTCTTGTTATATTCAATCATTGATGTGCTCGATCAGCCCCCCTATAGCCATACATGTTTGAACTCTGTCTCGTCCATTCCCTCAAACAGCAGTACTCAACCACTGTGGCTCAAGTGACACAGAGCTTCTATCAGTGATAAGGAATGTCAAAGCCCTGCTCTGGACACACAGCTGAATTTACTGCACATGCTGCTTCCCATAAGCACCAGATTTATCACACATGAGTTGAACTCAGGTACCATGTTCAGTCTAGCTCCATGTACTTCTTGGTTATCAGGAGAAAAAGGACAATCAGGATTGAGCTACAAATAACCCAAACACGTTTATACGGACAGCCATTAACTGATGTATTTCATGGCTGTAATTCAGGAGGCACATCAAGTGGGAAATGTACCAGGTTAACTCTTATGGCAGCAGCAGCAGCCTGCTCTAACACACAAACTCTTTTGTGTGGCTCATGTACATCTGTCACAGGACAAGGGCACTGGGAAAGATGGTTGCTGGGAGTAGGCATGGTCTAGATAAACTGTCCTGGTAGAACAAAAGTGGCTCATGAGCCATTTGTGGGCTATAACTTCTTAAACGGTTAAAACTAAAAGTAATTGGAAGAAGCAGCTATACTTGTGAGCTAATACCCAAAATGATTTTTTAATTTTTGTGCTCAAAAGCTTACCTTGCTTGTATCGTCAGACCATCATGGCTGCAACACCATCACTATTAAAGGCTTATTAAAAAAAAAAATCAATTTTCTTCTTCTGGCAAGGGCCAGTTTTTCAGCTATAAGTTTCTATCATTAATGCTTTTTAAGAAGAAAAGCTCCCTTACCATTGTGCTGCAGCAGTGCCCCATGTTCTATCTTCTTTTTCATGTCATAGATTTGGATCGTCTCATCTCTGCTCCCAGTGACCACATATCTGTTATTCACTGCTACCGCTGACAATGAGGCAGAGTGGGCATGATGTGTAAAATCAGGGACAACCGTCCAGGACTGTAAATGGAATACAAAATAAACAGGTCTTTCTGAAGCTTACCATAGTGAGCTTCAACTTCATTATCCTGTAAGGTTTCTTTTTCTTGTTGTTTGTTTTTTTTTTTTTTTAATAAAGCAAAACCTGAAAAAGTGATGTGCAAAACGCAGAGGAATTATACTTAGCTATAAGTATAATGGGATCTAACTGAATTAATGTGCTGTTAGGAAATTAGTCCGAACGATTTAAGTGTGCCAACTGCCTCTTGTAATCAGTGTTGGGCTTAGATGAAGCTGTATGTGAAAAAGTATCTGCACAGAGATAAAAAGGCAGATTCTCCCTTCTTCCACCGCTGCAGGCTGGAGACACGCCTTCCACCTGGCACCGGCCCCCCCAGACAATGTGGCATCCACCCCCTGCGCAGCTGTTTATTCTCCGCTCTGCGCTGGAAGGCTGAGAGGAACGAGGCTCCACCACAGCCCCCTGCACCCACGCGGCCGGCCGCTTCCCGGAGCTCGAGGGATCCGCAGCTCCCGGCAGCCCTTCCCGCCTCCCGGGCCGGGCAGCGGGGTGTCCCTGGGCCGCTCCCACACACCCCGCGCCAGCAACGAGGGGCCGAGCCTGCGGCTGCGGGAGGCTGCCCCGCCCTCGCGGCGCTTTAAGAGCCCACCCGGCGCCCGGCCCCGCGGCCGCGGAGAGACGAGTCGGTGAGTAGCGGGG
Source organism: Gavia stellata (assembly GCF_030936135.1). NCBI lineage: Eukaryota > Metazoa > Chordata > Aves > Gaviiformes > Gaviidae > Gavia > Gavia stellata. The sequence goes on along the minus strand of NC_082596.1, from coordinate 98,000,609 downwards.
TGCGCTCTCGCGCTACCTTGCCCTCAGGGGGGTTGGCGGGCGGCCGTTAGGGCGCAGCTAACGGCCGCCGCGCGCGCGCGTCCCGTCCCGTCCCCCCGGGCCTCGTTACCTCGGCGGGCCGCGCGGCGAACCCGAAGAGGACCTGCTCGTAGCAGCCCGCTACCAGCTCCATCCGCCCCGCCACGCACGGCGCCAGCTCGGGGCCCTGCCGCCCTCGGCCGCCGTCCGTCCGCCGCGCTGCCTGCGCCCGCGCCGGAGCACGCCGCGCCGGGCTGGGCCCGCGGCTGGCGGCCGGCAGCGCTCCCTCGGGGAAGAGCCTGCGGGCTACCGCCAGCCGCCGGGGAGGGGGAAGCGCCGGGGGCGCGGGCTCTGCGGGTCAGGCTCCGCGCGGGACAGCCCGCGCGGGAGGTCCTCGCGGGGCGGAAGCGGGGCTGGCGCTGCTGCTTATGGCGACGCGGAGGATGAGAGACGTTAGTGCCGGGGGCGGTGGCGGCGGGGGGGCGGCGAGCGCCGTGACCGAGGCTGGGGTGCGGGGGCCGCCAGCGGGGAAGGGGGCGCGAACCGATCTACTGCGCAACGGGAACGGGGAGGGGCGGCCTTCTCCCTTCCCCCGGGGCCTCAGAGCCGCCGCCTCACGGGCGGCTGGGCCGCGGGCCTGCGCCTGCGGGGCGGGGAGGCCCTGCGGCCGTTAGGCCGAAGCGCCCCCGCGCCCGGTGAACCAGCCTCTCCCCCCGCCCCGGGCGCTGCCGGAGGAGCGCCGCGGCCTTCACCGGGGTCCCGCGGGCTTGTTTTATTGCGTCGGTTTTTTCCTCCCCCCCCCCCCCCCCCCCCCCTTATCGCGTAGCACAATAAAGGGGAAGCGCGGCCTCGGCGCCAGTGTGGCCGCCGCGGAGGGCCGCGGCCGGGCGGGGCGCACTTCTTGCGGGGAGCCGCGGCTCTTCCCGTCGTGCCGAGTGGCTTATAAAAATGCGTCACGGCGCGGTGCGCCTCGGGCCTGGGCTCGTCGGGCCGCTCGGCTGGGGTCAGTGCGCCGGCCTGAGGCGTTCTGGGAGCTTCCCCCAGCCCGCCGCCCTGACCCAGCTCCTCCTCTGAGCGAGATTTATGCCGAAAGGGGCGGCCTGTCCTCCGAGCTTGGGTGAGCGATTGTCCGCACACGCGATTTTATTCGTAAATAGCTTCATCCGCCTTTTTGCCAGTACAAACGTAATAATGAAAACGTGAAATAAATGGGCTGGTAAAATGCGCGTGTAATCCAGTTAAGGAGGTGTTAGAATTCTGGAGGCTAAAACTGCCCCACTGCTTAAATGATAAGCTAGTTGTAACTGTAGCTACAGTTAAGGCGCATGTAAAAAATATGATGTTAATACATGCTGTTTTAACTGCTTCTTACATGCTTTTGTTTTATAGTGAAAAGATCAAGAGGTGACACTCAAGATCAGGCGGAGAAAGAGTACAAAAACGCAGTTTTGCATAGAAGTCCGTGATAACTGCGATCAAAAAACAATTGCATCACGTGCTTTCTGATTGTCTTTTGCAATAAAACTGCTTTGTAGTGCGTGCCGTCTTCTGTTAAGTCCACACAACTAAAGAGCGGTAAGTTGAAAAAGTGTTACGCAGCTGTGAATTCAAGAATTAGTATTTCAGGGTTTAGAGTGTGGAGAAGTTTATGGTTATGGAGGAGTTAATTTCCTTTCAATAAAAGTAATGCTTGAATTAGAGGAACATCACTATGTGGATATTTTTATTAATAATGACCTTCTTTAACAGGAAAAAATTGCTGCTGATCGTTCTGTAGAATGAACACAGGTTTAGTAAGAGGGCACGTGCTAACCTTACTGGTATATGCCTCTGTTTAAGGGCTTGTTTGTATTTGACTACTTTCTTGGCTTCAGAATGGGTGTGGGGATGAAGTGAATAGTTATCCTGAATAACACTATGCATGGATACTGTAATTATGATATATGGCTATCCTGTGTCAGGTTAGCCTAATCTGTTTTCAGAAGTACTGCTCTGAACTGTTCCCCTGTCTGGGCAAGCCTTTAAGGCATTACACTCTCTGTATTTATTGTATTATATGAATGTGGATTTGACCAGCCAGTATGTAAAACGTTACATAAATTCTCGCATGGAAATGGGAACGGGAACTTAAGCAGTCAAGTATCTGCATAGGAGGAGCAACACTGGATGTAAACGATCAGCAGTGGTGAACGAACAGCTGTGTGTGGAAGTAAATGCAAAATATTTTGCAAATGAAACTGTTTTCTGCACTGATTTATATTGGTTGGATGACTAGGGAAAAAGGCTTAAAGAAAGGGTATTGGAATCAACAGAGAGGTACATACCTCTTCAGGAAAGTGTATCCACTGGTTTAGTGATAGCAGTAAAAGATCATTTGTTGTTGCTAACTCGCTGGTAGTGAGTGAAATGTGTATATGGAAGAGGCAAAAGAGAGAAGACTTACCTAAGAAAAGGTGCAGAGAAAGATCATGTTTACCTGTACTGTGGCCTCCTTCCTCTTTTATTTCTCTTCTTCTTTAGCACATGGGAAGTACCACTGCTTGCTTTCAGCTATATAATTTGTGGTACAAGTAAATCAACTTCTAATTTGGCTAAAAGGGTAAAGAACTGAGGGGTTGTACAAAACATATTGAAGCCTCCATCTTTGTTGCCTTGTTTTTAAGTATTTTAGAACATGGCTCTTCTGAATTACTGTATTATTACGTCTAGGTATTTCAGAAATAAGGGAAAGGTGTAGGTGACTTAAAAGCTCTCTGTAATTTTCTAGTGCTTTGGACATTGGGTAAACTTTGTGGACTGTTAAAATTTAAGAAAATGAAGATCCCATTGGCCATATGTCTTTTTTATTTCCATTGCTCTAGCAGTGACAAGTCAGAACTTAGAAATTTAAGTTATGAATTAATGATACTAAATATCTCAGGCGGGGCGAACATCTTTGGAACTAATTTGTCGAAATGTTAAGATTCTTTATCTTTTTGTTCCTCCCCCACATCCCTTCCAGCTGAAGGAGTGCAATAAACTGAACCTGTGCAGCTTTATTCTTCGAGAAAGGCAGAAGGCAGTGTGAAGCATGGCAAGCCAGGTAAGAACATTTGGTCAGAAGTTTAGGCTTGCAGTGCCTAAATGGATTCCAGAACCATACTCAGAATTCCTAGTAAATGTAAAGCTGAAATAGCTAGCTTGCTCTGAGTTGGGTGTTCTTTTAGTCCTACGATTTCTTCTGGTAATGTGGCAATTGGTGGCTGTCCTCTGGACACTTAATTGTATCAACTGAAGCAGGTTGGGGGCATAACATTAAGCTTTGCAGTTCGGATTATTTGAGCATGAGTTCTTCTGAAGGACCTTGCGCATAACACTCTCTATATAAGATTTATGTAGAGGTGTTCTAGAGGAAGAACATTAAAGGCTGCGTAAGTAAAAAATGCTGCGAAACACCACTCTTATTTTTGGAACTCCTTGTTCTTCAGAATCTTAAGCGAGGGAGGCAACCTTTGTTAATACGGCTGTTGGTTCCCTCCTCTTTTGTGTAGTTGCCCCACTTCCTTTTTAAACTGTGGTTTTTGGGGTTTTGGTTTTTCTTTTTTTTTTTTTTCCCCAAGAGGCACTTTTTATGCCTCTTTCTTCCTGGCCTTGTGTCTGGGTTTGAGTTTTCCCTCAGCCAAGCTAGTGCCTGTTTCTGGTCTGCTTTCTCCTTACGTTCCCTTAATCGGCCTCCTGTTATTGTTCCTGGCCTGGGAGAGTGACTCACAGCTGGGTAGTGAGGAGAGGTATCTCACATAAGAGAAGAAGAATTCCTAGGTGAGGGGAGGTAGGGACAGCTGAGATCCCGTCTAGGCAAGAGTGATGATTTCCCTGCCTCTTCATCACTCTGACCGTGCTGCTGCAGGGTTTTTCGAGTCCTGGAGCTCAAGTGGAACACAGTCCAGTCCTGAAGCTGATTAACATTTAGGATTGGCCAACATCGAAGGGCTATCTGCTTTTTCCCTAATTCCAAGAGGAAGCTGTCAATCCTTTAGCCAGCTTGACAAGTCAGGGGAATATGGCTGTTCATACAATCCTTTGGCTCTGTTATTTTTGCCAGGCGTTTTCCCCAGAGGCTGCTTTCCCTCATGGGAGGCGGAGGGAGAAATGGGACCCCAGGCTTCTTTCAAGGGCAAGGTGAATATGGGGAAATCACCTGTGGTGATGGGGAGTGGGAGGGAGGAATGTAAATGAGGCTAAATACTATAAAGGTGATTTTTTTTTTCTCCCAACAGGACTTAATGGCGAAAAAAAGAGAATGTCTCCAGGCCTACAGCTGGTGGAGAACACCACAGAAGAAGCGGAAGAAAAAGAACAAAATAAAACCAGGAAGAATAGAGTTTGTCCCTAGTAGTACTAATTCAGCCAGGTAAAGACCTTTTGAAAGGAGAAGCTCTGGCACCTTGTCTGATTAAATTGATAGTGACCAGTGAATGCCGTCACTTATTTTTAAAATCCTGAAATGGCATATCTGGTGCCTATACACTAAGTATTGTTTATGGAAATGTATTGCCAATAGAATAATGAAGGGCTTTTGTAGTTTGTCTATCCCATAATCACTGAGAAGTGGTGGCAAAATGGTCATAGCTCTTTTGAATCATGGCTGTAACTTGAGTTACAGTTTTTCTTGGTATTTTTGTGCCTCCTTCCCCCCACCCCCCATTCAGACAATATTTCTTTTTAAAACTAAATTCTAAAAGGTTTTTTTATAAAATGGGGCTTTGTTGAAATGGGTTTTTTGTGAAGTCGGTGGGATGGACCCAGAGAAATCGAGAACTTATGCTGGAGTGATGGCATTGCGATTCTGTACATTATTCAGCAGAGTTTTGCTGTTAATACACTTCTCAGATTTTGTCTCCTTATTTGTCCAGTGATAACTACCTGCTTAATGTTAGGTACCTTAATACTGCAATCAGCTACCTTAGTCTCAAACTTGGCAATTGTTCTCTTTTATATTTTTAAAGACCAGATTATTCGATATTTGTTGGGGAGCTTACTCCAGAAGTGGATGATTTCCAGCTCTATGACTATTTCCTAAAGAGGTACCCGTCATGTATTGACTGCAAAATAGCAACAGACCTGCTGGGATATTCCAGGTAATGTCTGTGAAAATTTGTAATGCTGTTCGTATGTTTGCTTCTATAAGTAATATGTAAGAACTTGTGTTGGAAGTGTTTCTGCATTTTCTTCAGAGGCAGAAAGAAATTAGTCTCTAGCATTACTTTTTTTTGTTAACAGCACAGATTCTTGTATTTGTAAGACTTTCTGGTTAGTTTAAGCAGTTAGCATGATAATCTTCAATTTAGCCATGTGCATATCTGCATGAAAGAAATTAGATGGTGGGAGAAGGGAGAGCTGTGCATTGAAATCTGCGCTGCCGTGCTTACATACAGCAGCGTGTCCGCTTAGTCATCTGCAGTACTGAAGACAAAATAGTTCCCTTTTTACATGTGGGAGAAAAGCGTAAGGCCTGGCAAATCTTGGGGGGTTGGGAGATGGAACCTATTAATATCAGTAAACTAAGCCTAGCAGAAGTTATACTGGCCAGGCAGTGAGTCAAGCAAGGATGAGCGAGTTTGTTCAGACAGTACTGGCTGTAATAGACTAATTCAAAAAACTTAAAGCAAGTATAAAAAATGTTAGTGCTGTACAGTGGTAGGAGTGGGGTTAATACTAACTAATAAATTAACTGCTGTAAATGCAGTAATATGGAATCTGATTACTTACACAGATAGCAATTAAAATGTATTGTTGCGCTGACTCTCAGCAAGTTGCATCTTAATGCTATCAAAGAACAAGCTTTTTGCTTCTGGCCCAAGTTTTTAATTTGGTGAAAGCATCTTCTGTGCATGTGCATATGCCAGAGGGGTTGCTTAGGTAATAGAAGCTATAGTAGCTGCTATGTTCTGTTTTTGTAGAAGACAGAAATTGAATTCATTAGGTTTGTAACTGTTATGCATACTAGAATTTGTTTTCTCCCTTTTGAAAATTGTAGAGGGTATGCCTTTGTCAGATTTGGTGAGCAAGGTGATCAGATGAGGGCACTGCAAGACTGCCAGAATGCACCAGGTCTGGGGGGAAAACGAATCCGGCTGAGCATAGGAATTTCTAAAAGGTAACAAATGAGTTGTGCGTTGATACAGTAATGCTAAATAATCAGATTCTTGTAGCTCTGCCTTTGTAAAGTCTGTGGCCCTTGCTATAATGGCTGTACACATGATGCAGTCTACAAAACAAAAAATACAGAAGCATTATGTTTTGACGCTCTGGATTCATCAACCTCTTCCAGGATTGCTGGGGGAATCCAACTCTTTAAGTCTAGCCAGATTGTGTAACTTGGGCTTAGCTGCTATTGTAACCAGCCTTAATTCTTACAGTAGCCAAGCTGAATGCATTCATAAATATTTTCCAGGTTTGGGCCTGAAGAAGGTAGAAGGGACAACAAATGATTTTGTATGCTAGGGAGCTTTTCTTCTAGACCTTTCCCTCTAGTTTAGGCAAGGTAGCATGTCACTACTTTCACAGTAGGCTGGCAGAGGAAGGAACTCTGAAGTGGAAGAATATAGAATATGGGGGGGGAAAAGCCAAAGGAGGTGTTAATGGAATAGTTTGTTTAGAGTACTACGCTTTGCTTTTCAAGAGATTGGGGCAGCAAGGAATTTGAAGTTGATTGGTTTTGAGAGGGTTTTTTACTCTGCCGGCTCAGTTCTCTCAGTCAGTTACTTAAGGCAGTTCAAGTCTCTGAACAGTTAGAGATTTGATACCAAATTTGATAAACTGTGATCCAGGATACAGACAAAAATAGAACTTTACATAAAGTAATTTAAGTATATTCATGAGGTTAGCTTGTATGTTCTGTTAAATAGTAAAAATAACAAGTTTTGTTTCTCTCTACCCTGGATAATTCTGCAAATGTTGCTTCTTTGCTTTAGAATGGAAATGCTTTTACCCAAGAGAGCACTGTCCACAATTGCTCTGACTAAATTATTTTGAAAACAAGAAGAGGTCACAAAGAAACAGGTTTCCTCACTTCTATCCAGAAGAATGTCAACAGTATTTTCAGATTTTTCTTTCCTACAGAGATGTATGTAGGAGAGAAGTTGGAAGCGGAAGACTTTGAGATGTTACCTAGTCATTTGTGTACTACAGTAGCAAGACAGTAGAATACCTATTTATTGAATGTATGTGTAGCTTTACAATAACAAAACAAATGTAGGTATTAAAATACACATCACTAATCTATATCTGTTTCTGACTGGCTGAGTACTGTGTTCTTCTAGCATCAAAATATCCAGCCATCAGAGTAGTTGGTCACTAAGTCACTTAGATTGGAAACTGTGAGCTCCTTCAGTTTGTGTTCTTGACAAAAAAAGCCTAGATCTGGCTTTTCTGTAATGAGGTGGAGATGCAGGGAAATTGGACTCTGTGAACACAGGAGGTCTGCCTGTACATAATCAGTGAAGAAATGTTCAAGCATAGAGGATTTTTTTTTGAATGTGCAGCTGGGTTATCTGAATGTATTTCATGTAGTGTACCTCTGTTTTAGTACAGACAACACTTGTGCATTGATTCTTGTCATTAGTGTGAAGTTGTCCCTGAGAAAAATCTACTCAGGAGAGGGAAAGTAGTGAAAACGAACAAACTGGCCCTTTGGTCTTAAGAACCACTGAGTTTTGTCATTTTCCTACTGATTGGGCTTTCATACTGGATAATGGCAGTGCTGACTTTGCCTGACAGCTATACTTCGGCAACTGTTGAATGCTTCATGGACTAAAAATTGATCAGGTGGAGGTAGACATGGCAAACTGGCAGGCAGTGTCAGATGCTCCTCTGAAACAGATAATCTGGCTTCACCCCCTTGTTTCTGGAAATAAGATATAGTATTAACCAAACAAAAGATAGAAGGGCTAATTAAGACTGAATGCATCTTTAAAGCAGCTGTGCTTGATAAATGTCTCTGGTCTTAATGAATTAGTTTTTAGCAGAGCATAAAGATTTATCAGCAGCTTGCTTATATGGATACTAAAAATACTCAAAGTGAATACAGATAAGTGTCATGGTTCGAGTTAATCCATGAAATAATTCCTTCTGGTATTGGCAAAGGTGAGAGCATTTGCTTCTGTATAAACATGAGAACTTGTGCTGTGAATTGGACTGTTGCTTAGGCAACTATTCAGAAAAGCTTCCTTTTAAACTTTGAAATGTGTAAGCTGGCAAATTGTTTAACTTCAGAACTGGGTTTACAGTTTATTGTTCTCAAACTCTAACTGTATATAACTTCTCATGTTTCAGACTGAAAGCAGAATTCCAGCGGTACCAGTCGTACAACTATAATGATTATTACCAAGATTATCAGAACTACTACTCGCAGTGGGGTTATGATCCTTACGCTGACTACAACTACAGCTCCTATGCTCCCTATGATAGCATGCAAGCTGTTGGAGACTGCTCTTTAGGAGATGCTGTTATGGCTCCAGCTGTTTTTGAGGTAAAGATGCTACACACTTGCTTTAAAGAAAATACACAAATAAGTTTTACAAACTATGTAAGTCAGAGCAAAAAAGCAGAAAGCGTGATTTCAGTTTTTGGACTTAGCGTGGAGGTTAGAATGGCAGGCTTTGTTCACAGGTATCTTTGATATAAGTGCTTAAGTAGTACATCTGTAGAATTAGAGACTTATACACCATCATTTGTTCATGTATGCCAAATCACAGTTCTGACAGCGTAATTGTGTAGGCTGCTTCTGTTCCCCTTTTTTTGATGTACTTTGCTTAAAGCAAATTAAAGAATTACTGTAAGATGATCTTAATCTTAGATCTGCCAATTTATCAATTACAACTTCCAGAAGTCCCTTCCCATGTGAACTTTACTGTGGTTTTCTTAAACCCACTGTGCCCTCCCTCCTCCCACCCCCCCCACCCCCCCCCAAAAAAAAAAACTGCAAAAACCAAAAGCCCAACAAAAACAACCTTCCCCAACAAACACAAAAAACACCTATCTATTCTTGTGGTTGTGAGAGGAGGGAATAGTGTGGGACTACAAAATTATTTTTGGATTTGTGATGCTTTCTGAAATGGATTATGATTAAACTTACGAGATTTTCTTCTTTTATTTTCTTAGGAAACTTCAGTTATGACTGAAATCAATGATGACCTAATAACTGAAGGTAATGATAGTTCTCTCACTGCAACCTGAATTTAGCCATACTTGCGCCCTTTAACAATACAATCCAATGACTATTGGATGAAGAATGTCTTGGAAATTCAGCTGGTGTAGTGGGATCCTCTATGGGTTATAGCTGAGATGAGGTAGGATTTTAAAGCTGATGATGTACACTAGGTCAAGTAGAATGGGACATTGTCAACAACACTTCACAGTAGGTTTGTTGTAACTTGGCCTTCATCTTCCTTCCAAAATGGTCTAATACAGAATTTGTCATATCTTTGTATTGATTCTGCTAAGCTTATTCTATGATTAACTCATTAATAGGCAAAAGCTTTGTTTTCCAAACCCTCAGGTAAAAGCTTAATGTTGTGGGTCCTAAAAGGAGGATTCAACTTGCCCTCTAAAGATCTGGTACAAAACTTAATTGTTTGGCCTGGAAGGTTTGCAGACAGTTCCTTGCATAGAGACATCTCGTGTTAGTATTCAGAGAAGTTATCCTGCGTAACACATGCTGTAGTAGAAATGAATTAAATGGATTTTGGGAGAGTTTCATGGTTAATTATCTTTAAATCTGCTCTTTGTATTGGTGTTTCAAAATAGTCCTAGCATTCTAATACACAAATTCAAAAGAAGCTGGACTTGCCAGGTTTGTTAAAATTCTAGGTGAATAAACATCTTGCTACGTTTGCTATTAAATTTAGTTAGAACACATTTTTATTAGGCATTTACTGCAGGTTTCTGTGCGCATGCCTCCTAAGATAGGACATTTGTACTGACCAAGCTTTTATTTTCAGATCCACAACTTTACTTGGATGTTGATGAGATGAACAGACAATTTATGGAGACAAGTGAAGAACTCTACGATTCCCTCATGAATTGTCACTGGCAACCTCTGGATACGGTCACTTCTGACATCCCCCCTGCTATTTAAGTGTCTTATATAGCATGACCGTTATGACCAAGGTGCTAAAATTACATTTCTTCTACATTACTCTAGATCATAAGTTTTAAAGCACAATGATAGGTTGGGTTTTTTTGCTATGCTTTTGACAGTTTCTGTAATCTTTTTTTTTTTGTTCATCACTCTACTCTTGGAGCATCTTGAAATCATGTAAATATTCTAGAAATGTAAAGAGTTCAATGGGGTCTAAAGATAGACTTGCCTGTGTAAATAAAATTTTGTTTCTGCAAACCTGCCAGCAAGGGATTTTACTTACATATGTGAAGCACATTCTCTTCTGGCTTGTGAAATTTAGCTGGAGGCAGCGGGGGTATTTCACTTGTCTTTGATATGGGCATCAGGACACCAGCAAAGACTAGCTCTCGCGTGTTTCCAAGTTACCTAGGCAATCTTCTACAAGCTCTTAACACGCTTGCTTAGATTGCATGTGTAGTTGGGAGACACTACCAGGGTTTGCTGTGGGAACACTTGGGCCCACTCTTTCTCCTGCAGTCTGCTGGCACTAACTGTCCAACTGACCTAACAGATCAACAGTAGTAATCGCTTTATCAATACAGTATTTTAAATGTAGAGAAGGGCAAACTTTCAGCTGCCACTGCTGCAAACATTCCAAAGACTAAGGATGATCCCTACTGACAATTTTATTCCTGCCCTTCTTACTGTTAGTCTTCTCAGCTGACACTTTACAGCAAGGAAAATGGTGTAACATAATACATGTTCTTAAACCTAAAAATCCTTGGAGAAAATAACTTTCTGATTTAAAGGAGAAAACATAACCCATTGGGAACAAAAAACTATCCTAGTAACAATTCTTCAATTAAGTTGCACCCTATCCTAAACATCTCTAACTTGTTCAGTCTTCACACTCAGGTGTTGTATAGTGATGAGGTTAGAAAATTTTGGTAGGATGACAGTTTTCTGTGTTCAAGTTAAAGGAGATTAGGGGAGATAGCAATGAGGAAAGTCCTGCTTTTAAGCTAGTAACTTCAGCGTGGCTTCCTCTAAATTGTTCTCATCTTGAAGGGTATAAAATATTCTTCAGTTACAGGGACTACTTAAGCCCATCTGTACACAGAAGTATTTACTACTTAATGCACATAATGATGAAATAAGTTAGGCTGGAAATACAAGAGTACTATTCCAAGAAAAAAGGTAGCAGAAATTATCATAGGTGATAGCTGTGGAACCTACTAAAGCTAGTCAAGACACTTTGATACTGCCATGTGTGTTTTAGGGGCAACCTAAAACATAATTGCTATGATGGCAGATAGAAATAAAATTGTCTGGCTTTTTTTATGACTTAATGTAATTAAAGTGGTGGTCATAACCTATATGTGGTTCTTAAACTTAAAACAAATACTGTATTGCAGAGTGATGACTGGGTGCTGGCAGGTCACTTGTAGCTGCTGACCAGAATATCCCTGTTTTGACAGTTTAAATTCAGCTAGAAATATTTTCAAAGTCCTGCCCATGAAATGCAGATGCTCTAAAACAGAAAAGGCTTTTGGAGTACTACAGGAAGTTTGTTCTTCCTGGATTTTGTGCAGATGTATGTGTAGGAAGAGACAGAAAGCAAAAAACCTCATCTAGGCAGGGGAAGTAGCATCACAGTTCTAGGAACAGTTTCCCTGCTTTTGGGGAGAGCTAGTTGCAAAGTAGCTGGGAACATGGATTTGTTGGGTGAGGGTTTTCCTTGTGTCAACTGGTGAGTCTTTGGAAGGTGATGGTAGGGAGATTGTTAACGAGAACATGACAGAGAGTGGATAAATGAAGCAAAGAGAATCTGGGTGGGAAGGGGGGTGCTTGTGGGCATGTATAGATTTGTTTCAGGGGACTGCAGTAGGCAGGAAACTCAAGATAGTAGGTGCAGGCCCCTTGAATTTGGATGGGGGTCTTAAAGCTTCAAAACCATACAGGATTTAATGCCACTTCAGATGTAGTGCATAGCTGTGGTGCTTGAGCTAGGTAGTACAAACTGGTCTGCTAAGCAAAGGATTTTGTATCTAGCCAGTACCATCACCACAAGCAGCAAGACAGCTTCCAGGTCTGTGCCTGGGTTATATCCTGCTTTGACATGGCTTGCATAGCATCACCTAACACTCTATTTCAGTTGCAGCAAGTAATTTGTGGAAAGCTTTTATTGCGTTGTCAGTTAAAAATGTGATGCTGAGTATCTATGCTGATTTTTGGCACTTGGGAGGTTGATCTGTGTAGCGAGTGGCCCATGTAGCTACGTGATTTCACTTAGTCTGACACTGTATTGCCATAGTCCATAAACCTCAAGAAAGTCACAGTCTGCAGCTACCCTATTTATGCATAGTTTACCTGTTAAGAAGGTCTTGACACTTGGCATTAGAGACTTTTCAGATGTGCATGCGCCTTCTGTTCTAGGATGTGAAGTACCCATATAGCGCAAGTACTGTTCATGTAATGCAGGGGAAGAGGTGGTTTGGGTCATTAGTTCTCCAAACCTGAGAAATGTTGGGGGTGTATTTTCTTCCAGTCAACATACAAGAAAAATGAGGTGAGGAAGAGAGTGCGTTGGTTGCAGCCCATGTGACAGAGTTCTAAAACAGCTCTCTGACCTCTTTTTCTGTCTCCTGAGCCTTACTAGCCCATTCCTCTTTCCAGTTAGGAGCACATACATGGGATCAAGGTGGTGTGCGCAGTGCGCGTTCTTTACTGTGAAGGCAAACTGAACGCAACATTTCTTCCTGTATTGGTGTGTTACCTACAAACCCCAAATATGGGAGAAAGTGGGTGCATCAGAACTGATAGAATGCATTGCTGAGGCTTTTTACTGAGTAAACTTAGAGCTGTTGTACAACTACCAGCCTGCATTAGCTAGCTTACACAAAGACCTGAACACATCATATGAGTGCCTGCCATCAGTTCTACAAAGATCTGATAGCTGTGGGAGTGTTTAAAAAAAAGTCTTAAAAGCAACTTTATCAACACTGTATTTCACTTCTTCCAGCTGTGTTTTGTCTGTTTTACCCAGCTGAAATGTAGTTGGTCTTTAAGCTTGACAAAGGTTTTTTTTTGCAAGAACATCTAGTATTTGTTTTATAAACTCTTCATTGCACCTAGCTGCAATAGATAGTGCCTTTACTCAAAACCCACTAATTTCTTCAAGAAGAGTAGTGTTTTCATTTTCTATCACTTCTCTGAACAGAAAGGGTTTAGTACAATGGTTTGAGGGGCTACTAATCCTGCAGTCAGTGAACAGGGAGAAAGAAACAGGCCAAAAAGGGTAAAGAGTACTTTAAAAGGTGCAAAAAGGTTAAATGGTACTTAAGCCATGAATGTTTCTTTTTGCAGGGATGCTCTTGGACCAACAGCTTCTTTCTAGCGCTACCTCAAAGTAACTTGCAGATATAACTCACAGGGAAGATTGATCAAATGGTGATGATCCCTATCATTCTGCTGGATATATTTGCCTTTTGTTTTGTCTCATTTTTCATAACATTTATTTAACTTCAGTGACTCATGTCAATAGACATTGTTTGACTACATCGACAAGTATTTGAGTCATGAGTGTCATTAAAGGCATGTCACCATATGGAAATTGTTCTAAGTAAGTAAAATGGAAGTAAAATAAGTAAATAAAGCAGCACTTGAATTTACAGAGCAAACATAGTGTAGCTGCCTTTGACACATACGTTGAAGAGAAAATCATGTTTACAGGTTGCCTTAATATACTTAGCATGCATCAGAAAGAGGGAATCTTGTTTTATGTTTGCCCAGCTCTCGCGTGTCCATTGGAGGAGTGATTTCAATCAGTTCCCCACGCAAGGTACCATTTTGGAAGTCAGCGTTATTACTGATGAACGCCTGTTACCAAAGGGCAGAGTTTATATCCCTTTGTAAATCTTGCTCTTCCCATAATGGAAATACATCATGATACCCTTCCTTCCTCTCCCCTATGTTGGAATTCAGCATGATAATTGTTTCCTGGACAAAAAGAGTTACAAATCCAGGCTAAAAGACTATTTTTCTTTTATTTTGATGATGATATTGATGTAGATCTTTTTTGACAAGCATGATGTAGAAATAGAGCCTCGTCCTAAAATCGGTCCCCAGATGTAACGCAGCAGCAGTTTACATGAGATGAGGTGGTTCTTGCAGGTGACTTCTAAACCCATGCGTTCCATGTCCTGGCAGGGATTATCGATCACTGCAAGTCATCTTACTGCACCTAAAATTGTACTTAACAGTGGTAGGGTAGGAGAGGAAGAGACACTGGAGTTCTGAAGATGCAGTTCATGAGAAGTATCTGGAAAGCAATTCCACTCTGCTGGGATTTCAGAAACGGTTGTCTCCTTTAGATAACCATGAAAGCAGGACTAAGAAATTCAGGAGGAGCAAGTCATGTAGGAGAGCTGGGAAGATACGAATGAGGTTAAAAAAAAAAAAAGCCAGCATGAAACAAGAAGCAAAGACTTGGTAGTATGAAACTCCCCAGTAGAATTCCTTCAAAAAGCAGTTCCTTCTGTGCTGTTGCTGCTCGTTTGTGTTTCTTCAGGCCTTCAAAATTGCCCTTACCTGTTTGAGTGCCCCTAAACCCCTGTGTTTGTTAACACTCACTCTTCAGGTGCTTGCTGTGACACGTGCTTTTATTTTTGGTGGAAGGGGTGTGCACCACATCACAGCTCTGAGACACAGGTACTTCACAGTGAAAGACATTCTAGATCAGTAATTTTTAGTACATTCTCGTTTGTTTAGGTGAACATTTTTATTGACTTCTACAAAGGGAAGGCGGTTGTGATTTTCTGCTCTGCTCCATCGTTCCCAAGGCAGATCAATGCTCTAAATTTAAAGATGTAGGGCCATAGATTTTTCACAACTTTACTTTCAGTATTAAAAAAGAAAACAAAAGAAACTTACGTATTTTGCATTTTAAAAATTAGTAATAGAAATGCACTCTTCCTCTTGTTTTGGGGAAGAAAAGGCTATGTTGACGCTTTTTCCCCCCACCTGCTTCTGATCCGCCGACAGGAGCGATGGTAGACCTGCGGATTGTCGTGTCCGCTGCCCGCGCAAACGCAGCCCACAGCGCCATCCCGAGGTAATGCCGCGCACCTCCCCGTGCCGTTGTTCAAGCCCTCCTGCCGCCTTCCCCGCGCTGCCTTCGCCGGCTCCGCGGCGGGGAGAAGGGAAGCCCCCGTCCCTCGCGGGAGGCGCCCGTTACGCCGGACGCGGGGCAGGTGAGTTGTATCCCCGCGGATGTAACACCGCCCGGACCGGCGGAGCGCCGCGGGAACCTGTCCCTCCCCGCCGCGGCCCAACCCCGCCGCGAACCTCCGCTCGTTTGCGGCCCGGGGGTGGAATTTTTTCCCCCGCTTCCCTTCGCGGGTGCCGGCAGCCCGGCGAGCGCTGTTGCCGCGCGGCCCTGCCCACGGGGGCACGCGGCCGCCGTGCGTTACGGCCCGGCCCCTCCCGCTTCCCTCGAGCGGGCGGTGCCCGGGCGCGCGGGGGCTGCCGGGCGGTCGCGCTCTTGTGACGCAGCGCGCGCGGCTTAGTGACGCGCGGCCGCCCGGGCGGGCGTTGTGTGGTTGGTCGGCCGCAGGGGGGAGGGGTGCAGCGGCTCGGCCGCGAGCGGGCGGGCGGGCAGCGCGGGGCCGGCCGGCCGGCGCCGGAGACGGCGAGCGAGTCTTCTCCCAGGGCGAAGGGCGCGCCTGGGAGCCCAGGGGGACGTGAGCGGGAGCGCGCGCGCCCGCGGGGGAGCACGGGCGAGCGCGCGCGCGGGGGGTGGCGCGGCGGGGAGGGGCAGGCCGCGGAGCCCCCGCGCCAGGCCGCGCGGCGCGTGGCGGGCGGGAGCGGCCAGGAGGCCGGGCCCGTCCCTGTGGAGAGGGTGACAGCGCAGCCGGGGGAGCGCGGCCGGGCCGCAGCGGGGGAGTGCGGCCGCACGAGGCGGCCGGCGGCGGGGGCCGGGCCCGGCGCGAGCGCGCGGCGGCGGGGCCGGGGCAGCGGTGGGGGGTGAAGGGGGCAGCAGAGGGGCCGGATCCCATCATGGCCTCGGACGGCGGCGGCGGCGAGGGCGGCGGCGGCGGCGGCGGCAAGATCCGGGCCCGGCGGTACCACCTGGGTGCCGCGAAGCCTCCCTACGCGAGGAGCAAGCAGGTGAGGCGCGGCGGCGGGAGGCGTCACCCCGGGCGGGCGGGAGGGAGGGAGGGAGGCCGGCCCCTTCCCCTGGGCCCCCTTCTCATTCCCTTGGCGCCCCCTCAGCGGCGGGAGGCGGCCCCGCGCGGCGGAGCCGCCCCTTCCCCCCCCCCCACGTGCGAGGCTTTGGGCCGGGGTTTCCCGGTGGATCGGCGCGGGGAAAGGTTTCCCGCCGGGGCGGCGGGGATTGTGGGATTTCCGGGCGCTCGCCCCGCTCCCGCTCCGCCGGCAGCCCCGGCCCGCGGGGGGGGATCCTCGCCTCCCTTTTGTCTCCCGCCGGGCCGGGGGAGATGCCCCCGCTCGGCAGAGAGGAGGAGGCGGCTGGGAGGGGGTGCGTGCGCCCTCCCCCGCCGTGCGCCTCGCGGCCCCGCGGCTGCCGTGGGCTGGCTCCCCCTCCGCGGGGCGATCGTTTTGTTTGCGGGCTGCCCGAGTCCCTAACGACCCCGGGGCCAACCCCAGAAGGACTCATCTGTGCTTGCTGTCTGCATGCACCCGTCTCAGAATGAGCCCCCCGGTTAAATTGGTGCTGAGTTACCAAGTGTAGTTGCTCTCCAGATATAAGTGCATGGCTTCTAATATTTGCCTTCCTTGACAAGTTTCAGATTGCAAATGAGTTTGTGAGGGTGCTGTGTAGTTAGGCATCTTCGATTGGCTTTTTGTAGGATGCTGCATGCAGAGCCCTCAGGTCTGCATCTGGTAGTTTCTTCAGTCTCTCGCTTGTGCCTAAATTTGCTGATGCAGTGCAAGTGAAATGTAATTCATCAGGCATTTGTTCTCCTTTGTATTACAGGATAGAGTAGATGGATAACAAAAAACAGTTTGTAAATTGCGACACAAAAATCCTGTGCCATTTAGAGTGGCTGGAGGGAAAGAAGCAGAGATCTTTCCCAATTACTGTTTGCTAAGAAATCTCAAGATGCCACGAGACAGTGCTCTGGAAATGCCTTCCACGTGTATTTATGAACCTGAAGTTGACTGTTCAGCCAAAACCTTTACATTATTAAATCGGTAACATAAGCTAGGGGATTGAATGTTTCATGCAAAACTGAGGGTGTGTTGTGGATGAGTTTTCGCTCAATTAGTTTTTATTACTTGGGAAGTGCTATACTTAGTCTTTTATATAGTGTACTGATCAGCAGTGTTGTCCTTGTAAAGCTACCATTATGACGCTTCATACAAAGGATCACTGCACTTGGAGATCAAATGTTGAAAGCTCTGACGTGAATGATCGAACAATGTTAAAATTACCACGTTGCATGTGTTGATACTACATAGATAACAGAAACCTTACACACGGATTTAAAATAATCAGCGTAGATTGTTTTCTGACTCTTCTATTGTCTGTTATCTCTGCATTTTCCAGTAGGTTTATTTAAACAATGTGCCAAAGCAAGCACGTGCTTGGGGATATCTGTGGGATTCTGCCCAGAGAGTGGATGCTGCAAATCGAATACATAGATCAAATTAACAGTAACATACTGAGGAAAAAATTGCAATGATTAAATAAATAGGCAAACTGGTAGACATCAGACATGTGCATTTGTTGTAATGCATAGCTTTTTAACCCTATGCAGCTCGATAACTTGCATTACATAAAAAGATGAGCTCTGGGTAGATAGCTAACTTAAACTGGAATTAATTGACAAGTGTTCCTATTTTCAATATAATGTCCACTCTGCAGAAGTATTCTGTGGTTTAGTGTCAAGTGTCTCTCAGTAATGAGTTGGGGAAGGCATGAAAGTGCTCAGTGCAATCTTGACATGAGGTGATACCTCTGATTCTGATCCCCCTCTCCCCTAACTATTATCAATAACTAGGTTCATAGAAGTACTTCAGTAGAACCGTTCTAGGTGCTTGCGGTCAAAACTGCGGTCCTGAAAACCCTCAGCCTCTTATCATCAAGCTCCGAAGGTGCCTAAGCACTGTACGCAGTATAGCTAATAGCTCTAAAGTTCCTAGGATATCTGAATTTTTTTTTCATTTGTATAAGAGATGATTAGTATGATGCCTGGCTCATGATTGTCTGCTTTATGGATGTTGTTATTTTGCCATAGTCTCCTGGGGAGTTCAGTCATGTGAGAATTCTCCCATCAGGCCCAAGATGTGCTGCAGAGTCAGTCTTCTACAAAGTACAGCGACAGCTTTAGAAGACAGTTGGAAGAGGAGGTGCTGTTGCTGTTTTTTAATGACTATTAGCTAAAGCATTTGTTCAGAATGTGGTAGACCCTGCTTCAGATTCCTTTTTTGCCTGGAGGAATCAACCTACATCTTCCATTTTCCAGGCGATATCCCAGTCACCAAGCTGTGTGGTGTCTTCAGTTCTCCTGGCTGAAGCTGTGTTACTATCCAGAAAAAGAATGCATGATTCACTGAGCCAGAAAGAGGATGTATAAGAAGATGTTGCCCTCAAAGACTGAAGACGTGCAGCACTTATGTTAGATGTTCCTTGGAGCAAACACGCAAAGCCTAGTATTTCCTGGCCTTTTCTCCCCAAATGCCCGATAATTAAACTTTAGAGCTATGCTTCATTATGTTTGTATGTGGGGGTTTTTTAAATCTAGAGCCTTTTTTTAAACCAGCCTCAAATAGGAGAGGTGAACAGATGCTGTCTGGAAGAGAAGCCTATGACTTGCAGCTTGCGTATTCTCTGGGAAGATGGAGATATGGGTACAGATTCCCCCACTAGTGAAGGAACTAAACCGTGGTATTTTCCCTTCTGAGCTACCATTCTGCCTTATAAAAACTGCACTGTCAGAGGCTGTATTATTATTATTAAACAAACAAAAAGTAGCAGCACTGCTAAGTAAAGATGGTATAGGCTCACCCACTATGAAGGTTTGTGGGGTGGGAATCCTCATAAGGAAAAGAGCTTTTCTGTGTCTCTACGTTGGGTGTTCTGGGAATGGAATTGAGGAGTCCCTCCCCATTGACCGCGCTTTCCTTGTGGTTAAATGTTGACAGCTCCATGCTGAATGCGTTGACTTCAGATTACGCCCTGCTTAGCACGCTACCTGTTTGCTCAGCCATCTCATGCTGAACTATCCAACCTCCTTCTGTACCGTCTAAGGAGCTTAGGCACTTGGGTTAAAATTACAGCTTCTTTGAGAGCTAAGCATATGCGAGCAAGGGAGCTATTGTGTCCAACATCTGGGTTTCATCTTCCGGATGTGGCCTCGGTGCTTCTAAATGCTGGTTTGTCCTAGTCATTTAGGTAGACTGATGATTGGAATTACTGGTGTGGATGTCTTAATGGGATGAGTGTTTACATTGTTGACTTATTAAACAGCTTCTAGTATAGTATCTGTATGTTCCTATTGTTAATTTTATGTTTAGTTTTGCGCTTGTGTGTTTGTGTGTGCGTGCGTGCTGGTTTAACCTGGAATAGTGCCATTCCCATCCAGGTAACATACAGATTTCAAAGATTCTAAATGTGACTATTAGGAGAAGAGACTAAAATAACTTTTTTTGTTATTTTTTTATTTTATAATTAACCATTCAAATGGAAGTGTTCGAGAACTTTGGCTCTCCTGGGCATTTAAACTCATACAAGCAGATTTAAGCATAGAAAAAACAGTTATGTGAAAAGTCTTTATAACCTTTCCATAAACCTGTATGGTTATGTTATGCATCAGCTTAGAGCTGTTTGATATTAGAGATAATGTTTGTAGATTGAAACTTCTGCTGGGGAGCGATACGTTTTTGTTTTTTCTTACATGTGTAGGTGCCAGTGCATATTTATAATGTAGATGTGCTACACTGGTAAGCAAGAAAACAGTCCAAAGATATTTTCCTTGGTGAAACCAGCGTAAGTTTCTGCATGTTTGTAGTTGGTCTTGTGCTGATGTAGTTAGAATATTACCTGAAAGAGGGGACCAGAAAGCCATTGAAAGGCACATTTGCTGGTCCTGATCATGAAAGCCCCTCTGGATTAGTGAGTTTCACACAGCCACTTGAGACATCATGTAAGATTCTTCCCAGACGGAATAGCTGCATGATGGGGAACTTAAACTATATGCAGCAATGCCTAAATCATTACATTGTCACCTGCTACTATCTTGAAGGTCGGCCAATTGCAAACTATTGTTTGATGTACACATGGGATTTTCTTGGTGGGCAGTGACTGCAGGCAGCAGGCAGAAGGAATCTTATAAACGGCCAGGTTTATTTTGGGAGGAAGTTTTGAATCTCTCATGCTAGGCTTCCTAGAGTACCGTATTGAGTAATGTAAACTAGGTAATGTTTCGTAAACCTGAAGCAGGAAAATATTAATTAAAAAATCTTTATTAAGAATGTCCATAGGGACCTACACAAGGATAATTGTATTGGTTTAACTCCTGTCAATAGGATTGCACCCTGAAGCGTGCTTAGGTGGTTGTATTTATATCTGTATGCATCTCTCTGCTTGTTTTGGTTTAGTAGTAGGTTAGCACATTGAGCTAAATATGTATAGATTTGAATAAATGTTTAGCATGTATTTAAAGATTTGTTTTAAAAGAATGAGATAGTAGTAAACATCAGAGGTTTTGTCTCTGTCCCAGCAATATCAAATTGCATTAGCAAAACAGATGTTTAAATGTGGTACTTGGCTTTCTACTGCTACCGTAAACAAAAATGTATCCTAGTTGGGAAGAGCTTTTTAAACTGAGATATTGACAGTTTTCTCTCATTTAGGCTAGTAGTACTGTCAGTGGTACAACAAATTGTAAATGATGATTGCTATAGCATTTTATTAATATTTTGGGTTTTGTCTTTCAAAGTGTTGTCATGACAGCCTTGGAGGCTGTGAAGTATTGGAGAAAAACAGTATTAGTGAGCGGTATCTTTGGAGAAGAAAAAAGCAGATGAAATAATTGACTGTGTTAGCTGGGACACTGCAAATTGCCTTTGCTTGCTGGCAGCACATCACTTCCTCTGAGTTATTTATTCCTCCAGTCAGTAATTAGAAGTGGTTCTTGCTCCCCTGCCGTGAAGGAACTGAGCTGCTGATGATTCTAAGGACTGCGAGAGGACAGAGTTCAAAAATCTCTTTTGGTTGCCTAAAAAAGTTTGAGCGGAGCTATTTCAGATTGGTGCGGATGCGGGCTACCATAGCATCGTGTAACAAATTCACAACACAGTGGGATGACCAGCTCAGTGGACATGGGGCAAGCAGTGGATGTTGTCTACCTGGACTTTAGCAAGGCCTTCAGCATGGTCTCCCATGTTATCCCTGTAGCCCAATTGGTGAAATACGGACTTGTCAGGTGGACTGTAAAGTGGTTGGAAAATTGGCAGGAGCATTGACCTCAAAGTGTTGTGATGAGCAGTACAAAGTTCCAGTGGCAGCCAATTGCTAATAGAGCCTCTCAGGGGTTGATACTGGGGTTGATACTGTTACATGTCTTTATTAATGACCTGGGATGAAGGAATGTCATGCATCCTCAACAGGTTCCCAGATGATATGAAACCGGGGGGGAACGTCAGCCCCATCGTATGCTGAAGGGTAGGGATGCCGTTGAGGGATCTCGACAGAAATGGTCTGCCAGGAACCTCATGAGGTTTGACAAAGGCGAATGCTAAGTCCTTTGTCTGGGACAAAACAGCCCCACATACCTGCTGGACAGCAAGTTGAACCTGAGTCGGCAGCATGCCCTTGAGGTGAAGAAGGCCAACTGCATACTGGGCGGTATTAGTAAGAATGTAGGAAGGATATTGAGGGAGGTGTTTTTTCCCCCTCTATTCAGCACTTCCAGGACTGGATCTGGAGTGTTGTGTCCAATTTTGGCCTCTCCAGGACAAAAAAGATGTTGACATACTGGAGTGAGTCTAGTTGAGGGTCACCAAAATGATTAGGGGGCTGAGGCACATGGCTGAGAGAGCTGGGTGTGTTCAGCTTAAGAAGAGCAAATACCTAATGAGAGTATAGAGAAGATGGAGCAAGGCTGTTCTGCGAGGTTCACAGCAATAGGAAAAGAGCCAATGGAATCAAGTTGCAAAAATGGAAATTCTGATTTCATATTAGGAAAAAATCTTTTAGCTGTGAGGATAGCCAGCATGTTGGAAGAACTGCCCAGAGAGGTCTCCATCCCTGGAGGTGCTCAAAACCCAGGTGGACACAGCTGTGGGCAACCTGCTGTTCTTGGTCCTTCTCTGAGCTGGAGGTTGGGGTAGGTGACCTCTAGGGTGCCATACAGCCTCTGCGTGTGCGCGGTTCTGTCAGTGCTGCTGTTGGAGCACAGAGCACCCCCAGACCTGTGGTTTCAGTGTAAGTGTCAGTGTTACTCTAGGTTGGTAATCCTTTTGTTGGTCCATCCTCTAATTCTGTCTTCAGGGCTGTGCTGCTTTTTCGGGGAAGAAATAATGCCTCCATCTCACTGTTGCATTTTTATCTAGAGTAAATTGCAAGGTTTCCCCCAAGAAGAGAATAGCTAAGAGACTTCTCTCTAGGGTAGCTGTTTTCCAGGCCATTTTTTTAAAATGTTTTCTGGTTTTTTAGTGGTAGGTCATGTGATATGCTTTTCCATTTCTCTGCTGTTAAATTGCAAAAACTCTGTGGTTTTGTTGCTATCTTTTTAATGTTCTATGTAATCAATCCAGTATTTATTGTGTAGCTATTGTACCTCTACAATATGTCGAATAGTGATATTTGTACAGTCATGAGAGAAGGGGGAGGAGATGTTCCTCAGTATATGTTTCTTGGTATGTACTAATAAGACAATGTAATGAAAACTCTCCTCTGCTTTTTGTAACGTACAATGTAAGTCCTCAATGCTGAAGAATTATTAAGTGCCTACAATATTTTTGTAATGAAGAATTTTAGCCATGAGGCAGAATTTGTTATTACTTTTTAGGGTATTAAATTACTTATCTATGCAGTTTCATGAACAACTGCCCTAAATTTGGACATATTTATTATTTTCCCTGGTACAGATCTCTCATGCCAGGTATCTTCCCTTCTTACCACCACATTCCATGTTTTGTTTTATTTTTATTTATAGTACTGCTTAAAAGGCTTGACTTGCTTTCTCGTTCTGCCTAAACGGGTCTTATCTGCCTGTTTTAACTGTCTAATTGAAGGTGCAATTTAAATACACCTTTTAAGCCAAAGAGATGTGAATTTTGCTAACGCTTGAGCCACTTGCAGGTAGTTGTTATTTGCAGCTTTTTATCACTACCTCTGGTGGGACATTGCTATACCCCCAGCCTTGTTGGTGGAAGGGCCAGGGTAAGTATTCTGTAAACCCATTTAAGCCAAGTCAGTTGGACCATCTTAAAATTGAGTGAAGGCAAGTATGAACTAGCTTGTTTGGCTTTGCCTGAAGCCTAGGTAGTTTTGCAACTTGCTGATACAGTATTTGTCATTGTGGTATTCTAGATTACTGTACAAAAATACTTATTAATCAAAAGATCTTCTCTTAACTATGAGATTTGATTTTCTTTGTGTTGGAGAGTTTACAAATACATTCCCCTTCTTTTGACAAGAAAAGACTTTAAATGTTTTTTCTCCCCTTTGTCTAGGAAGTGCAACAACACTAAAGCTTTCATATTGAGGCAGCAGTACTAGTATTTCTGAGGGGGGAGTTTCCTTTGAGTTTCTATAACTCATCTCATAATTGCATGTTGCATTTAATTACAGTGCCTTTGTGTGTGTTTGGCTTGGTTGTGACCACCATGTTTTTTGAAGTAAGCGTAAGTTTATCTTTACATTCACCTTTGCTGGGAAAATACCTGTATGCCAGCACACGGACACCAACATGCACTGAAGTCCTCCAGCTACGGTTTTAGCACACACCAGCTTTGCGAATACCTGTGCCAGTAGAAAATTTTCTTTCTCCTTGCTGAGGTTGTTTATTATTGTCTCCATAGCTCTGCTGTTGGAAGGAGTTGTGTGAGTGTGTCCTGGAAAGCTGGCTGATTTCGCTTTTAGTTTTTTGGTTTTTTTAGTATTTTGTATCAAACTCTTTTTTTGAAGCAGATGAGTCTCATGACTCTTTCTCCTATTAGAGCTCAAGGTCTGGTGACCTCCAAGACTAAAGTAAACCAAGCAAAGAGTTAAACTGTTCAACTGGCGTTTTCTCTGAGACTGGATTACAGGTCTAGTGAGGCACTGAAATATTTACAGTAACAAAATATTAAATGGGTGATGAAAAACTATATCAGTATGTGCAAGCCTGTAATATAGGTGCATTTGTAGTTTAAGTCATCCCGAGCTAAGCAGATGTAAACAAGGTTTAAACTGGTTTAAATGTAGCTGTATTAGGCATAGATACATGTTAAATTTAGCTATAACAGTGCACCTATTCTAATGTCAGCCCTTAGTATTTGTTATTAAACTTACTTTACAGAGTTGCAGAATATATACAGATTTGTAGATGTCATTACCTTCAATCACTAAAAAAATAATTTCTATGTGCAATGGCAATTTTTCCTGTTACCAGTAAGAGAGCAGTGTTTGGAGATACTGGTTATATATTTGTGAGATGTTCTTGGCTCTGATAGTTGAGCTGTGATGAAAAATTATGGCCAGAAAGACGCTGCTGCCCCTTATGACTGAAGATTACTGCCCTGCAGCAGGGATGAGCCTGCCTTGGCTTTACAGTTTTAGAATACTACCTTAAAATGTCAAAGAATATAACAACAGCTGCCGCTGCAGCTAAAGCAGCTGTGCCCGAGAGTCAGTGTTTTAATTTCTCCTAGGCACCAGTTCTTACATTTTTTAATCTAGTCAGGAAGTGTATGCAGCAGGGTTAAATGCGTCCTATTTAAAATAATTGCAGGTTCTGCTGTTTTAGATGAATTGTGAGGTTTAACTTTTATATGCTAGACAATGTCTATGTATGACACTTAAAAAGTAGGAAGGCTTTGAGTTTTGCTAAAATGTCAGACGATCACAGAGAATAACTGAAGATGATTCTTTGGTTACTTCATTTTAACTTATGTGTTCAAGTTTGTGAATAAGATAACATACTGAATGTGCAACAGGATTGACGTATTACATTTTGCAAAACCACTAGCACATCATTTTGTCAGCTCAGTTTGTAGATCAGCATGGATAGAAAAGATATTTCAGAGGGAGCATGAGAGTACTTTGCTATCTTTTGCTAACACCACGTTTAATTTAAAAATTTAATTCCAGTCTTCTTGTTTAAAGATTGTGATTTATTTTGAGTGCCGCTCCGAAGTGGCAGGAATGAAATTTTGTAGCAGTAAGTACTTCGTTTTGTGAAATATGCTTCAAGTTATCTATAAAGCCTTGTCTACACTAGAAAGCATTAGTCACAGGGATGGACATCAGCAAGCTGTGAGTTGCCCTTGAATGGCATTTAACCATTGCTTCAGGAGTTGTTGCAGAATTTCACCTGCCCTTGCTTGTTTCTACATCCATAATGTGTCCTCACTACTATGTGCCACAGATTAGCTTGTGATACCATGTTTGTTCGTCAGTGCTTTTATGCAAAGTGGCACTGAAAATGTTTAATTCATTGCTGGGAGCCTAGCATATTATAGGAGGTAGCAAATGTGTAGTATGGGGTATGATACCTTGAAAGCCTTTGTATGCATAAACTTCTTATGTACCGCAAATGCACGGAAGAGGAAGAGTTTGCCGTTTCTATTATCAGTTATGTTTGGTGATGTTGAAATACTGTAATGAATTGGGTCTTACTGTATAGAGAATACCTATAAATAAGATACACAGTTTAGGCATAAAATTGTCTATTTAAATCCTAAATATAAAATGTATGTTATCATACTTTGCTAAATCTGATAACTTGTACTAATGGCCTCGTAAAGATGGTCTGGTGCTATGGGAAGTGTATTGCTTGATCATTCTAATACTGAAAACTTTAAACTTCTTGTCTGTGCGGTTATGTCAGAGTTTGTTATCCTGACGCCAAGTTGTTTTAGCTATTGTTGTATTTGTTAAGTAAAAATAATCGGTTTAGACTATAGGGTTCCCTTACGGGAAAAGAAAAAGAGTCTGAGCAGCATTTCAGTTTATGTAATTCCACGTACTGTCTATGAAACTTGGCTGCAGGCACAATGCATAAGTGCAGCAGTCTTTCAATTAAAAAATGCTAACTGTACTTAGAGTCCCTTCTTAGATTAAGAACGAACTCCTTTAAAACTGCTTGCAAAGTTGTAAGTGAAAGTAGTCTCCTTAATCCTACATTTTTTGTTTTTGATGCTGATAGATTTCTGTCTCAAAGTGTAACACTGAACGGATGCTAGGTGCTTTACAGCGCCCATCACTGATCGCTGCTGAGGATTAACTAGAGCCTACTGTAGTGCTTCCTACAAGGAAGGGAGAAACGTGCCTTGTTCTTCATGCTTTCTTCGTAATGTTGTCGCTGTGTCAACTAAAGGTGTGGACAAAACTTAAAATAAAGCCATTCAGCGTCACAAGGGTTTAACCTAGTAGGGTAGACACGGATTTACCTATCAGAGCATATGCTGGCTTTTTGCACTCAGATGGAAGTGATGATGCTGGGTACAGATGTGCAAGCAGTGCCAAAATGTAAAACAGCACCTGAATTTCCCTGGAATGTTTATTCTAAAGCTAACTAGACTCAGGAAAATAAGGCTCACTTCAAGCAATAACAAGGAAATACACTGGCGTCTGGAATCATAATCCCTTCTTCATGATTTTTAGAAATAAATCTGGACTAGTCCACTTGCCTTAAATAAAATTGTTGTTTTTCAAATGTTACATAATTAATGACATTCCTGTAACATACTGTTCATATTAAGTCATAAGTTTTATTGTCTTTTTTTCTAAATGAAATATCAAACTCTGCTGTCCTACATCCAAATTGAAACCACTCCCTAAATAGCAAAAGCAGAGTTAGTTTAAGCCAGTCTAAGTCTGTGCCGCTGCGAAAGACAGTCATGTCATGTTTCCATTTCTATTCCTGCTTTTGCATCAGCACCCGTGCAGCCACACGGTGAGCTGGACCAGCGACCTGATGTCCCTGAGGGGTGGTTCCTCACTGTCACAGTCTGTAGAGGAATTTTTGGCTGGATCTATTGGATAGAGCCCGGATACAGTTTTGTCACTTGGCTGCGCGTATGTGCTAGCGGCAGCACGAGGGAAGGGTGAGGTGAAGAGGAGAAAGGGACAATCTCTTTAATGGCAGTACGGACACAGGATGGTTAAAAGAAGGGAGACGTTTTGTTTCTTCTTCCTCTCGTCCTGGCTGCCTGATCTCGCTCGCTCTCCTGGGCCAGTTCTGGTGCACTGAGCCAGTTGAACTCATTAGTCCAGCAGAGAAACATGTACTTTTTGCCAGATTAATGAATTCAGCTCGTCTGGAGAGTAGCCTGCTACGTGCCAGAGCTGGCATGAGGTAACTGTGGGGGATGGAGAGAGCATGAAAATTCCTTTTTGATGGTTGGAAGTGGTTACATTGATCTGCTTTCTCGGTGAACTTCACCGTAAGGTGCAGGTTTTCTTTCTGAGGACTTACTGATTCATATGTTTTAATAACTTGAACTTTGAAATGGGAAGCAAGGAAATCTCTGAGAGGCCTGGAGGTAAAAACTGTATGCTTTTCAGTGCATACAGTGAAGTGGAAATAAGCTCTTTTATCCAGTTGTCTATTTTGCATCTCTGACAAATTCAAATTACTGTATGGCCCTTATATATTTTATATATCATTTTTTTAGTACGTCCTGTGTTGTATAGTGGGATTTACTTAAGCTTCTCAGACTGAAGTCAACTCAATTACAAAAATAGATCTTTTCCAGTAATGCATCATTGCTGAGTACTCCTGCCAGCACTTTTCCTCCCCTATGCTATGTGAAGGACCCTTACGAGCTGGGAAAACTCCTACTCCATAAATATTTTTGGCCAAGAAATAGTCTGTTTAAGTTTGGAAGTCGAGCTGTGACCATAACCTGTTGATTTTTCTTTATTTATATAAATCCTTTGAAGAAATGGTATTTTAAACTAGTAAATTATGACACCTCTTAGTTTACTGGTTAGTATTTCTATCTACATATCTTTTGCTCAGAGTTGCATCTCAAGGCAATATGCCTTGAGTGACTGTAACTGTAGTTACTGTTGCTGTGCTGTTTGTATACATAGATATATCTAGCAGAGGTGCAGACATTTATGATGATGCACGGGATTTGAAAAACTGTTGTAAATATTCCTAAGGTAGTGGATCTTTTCAGTGGATTTTTTGCTTTGTTTTGTTTTGCTTTCCTGCTGATACTTTAGGATAAGAATTAGAGTATGAGTGCATTTAAGATGAGCAGACAACTGTTGGTACTGACAGCAGCTCTCAAATTGCTGAAATCATTGAGTTAAGAACTAGAACACATTCACTGACTAACACACTGTTACGCACAGTCAGGACTGCCGCGTGGCATCTTCTGCCCTTTCACGATACGAAGTTTGGTGCCTCTGCGGCCTGTAGAAATGAGGGTTATGAGCGTTAAAGCTGCGTGCCAGCGCTGCTTCCTCTGCTCCCAACCTGGGGTTGGGAAGTAGAAGAGGTTTTGTGCAGTAACGTGTCCGGTGTAGCTGTAGTGAATGAAGGTGTTTGGGAAGAGATTGTCAGCGTGAGGAGATTGGGGTCTGAGCAGTCTGCCCCGATTTTGCTGGAGGAATAAGCCTGTTAGAGTTGTCTTGTGTCACGTCTTTTGTGTCTCACCTCTGAAGATCTGTTTGCATCAATGAGATGTGCCGTATCCTTGTCAGCCTTCTAGAAGGTTTAATGATGCCTGTGTGGGGAGACGGTAGTGCCGGGGAGCCTGGGGTGGACAAAGTGCAGAGCTGGTGGTGCAGGAGAGGGAGAGTGCTCTGCTCCTGACAGGGTAGGCTTGTGTTGCATGTGCAGGGAGAGGGTGTTCAAACACATGTGCTGAAGTTGAAGAAAAAGAAAACTACAAGTTAGGGTAAGATTAAAATGCCAGCTTTAGAGACAATGTAAGGCATGACACTTTGCTGAAATGTCCTGGCAAGAATACGGAGTGTGCGTGTTTGAAAGTGTAGTTGGACAGGAATCCAGCCGCGGTGCTTTATTGATTGGCTTTCAGCTGTGATGGGCAGGTAGGAGACACCATAAGGACATTTTTGTTTTCTTGAATTTTTTTTTTTTTTTTTTTTTTGTGTGTGTGTGTGTGTGTGTGAATGGGCATACCTGGGGTGTGTGGCTTGCTTTAGGGGGGAGGTAGGTTTTGGTTTGTTTTTTTTTTTAGCAAGATCCGTGCTTGATGATGGCTCGTTCATAATGCCTGCATAGTTCTTTCATGGTGCCTTTAATCAATATTTTCATTTTGCAGACAGAAAATGGAAGCGCATTTCCATGTATTTTGCTTTTCCTTGCTTTGTCACTAACCCAGCAGTATTCTGGAGCATAAAACTATGCTTCTTGTCTTCCACTGTGCCTAAGCCAGATGGAGCAGGCTATTAGTACTTGCTACGGTATGGCTGCGCTGAGTGAGTTCCAGCTCCTGGGTCGGTTTGGGAAGTTACCCTGTGTTACACAGCTTAGTCTTAAAGTGCTGATCATGTGGAGAATGCTAGCAAGGCTGCCATATGCAAGAAAGGGTCAAACCAGTCTGGTTTTAGGTATGGATGGTAAAATGTCATCTTGGTTAATTATTAGTCTAGCTAGATTCTCTAGTTACTCATTTGGGTTACTAATGATTGGGTGCTTACTCTTTTGGATGCCTACAACTTCTTCCATCTTGAGTCTCAGGTAGATTTCAGTCCTGGGAGGATTTCTTCAGCAAGAGAATCATACAGGCCTATTTTATGTCCAATAATATCTATTCTCTGATGGAGAAACTCTCTAGCAATACTGAATGCAGTACTGCTTAGCTTTTTGGAAAGAGCATTGCCTTGGATGCAGTTTGTGTCCTGACCATTTGCTCATTTTGGCAAATTTTAACTCCGTGAGTTCCCGATACGCTTTTATTCATAGCAGCAAAATATTTGCCCCAAAAAAGGTGGACAGTGTGTCACAGGGAAGGGTGGAAATGAGGGGCTGGGGATAGAGTAGGGATTGCCTCTTTGCTGGTACTGCGTGCTGAAGTGTTTGTGAACTCTGGTATTACGTGCAGTTAGTAGTTTTTGTTGGAAAGCTTGAGGCTTAGTATTTATGCAGAATAGCAGCAACATCTTGAGCATGGCATGCTCATGTGCATCTTACTGTGGTAATTGTGATGGATGTGTTTATTACGCTGTATTCTGTCTGGTTTAAACTGTTGCTAGATATTCTGTCTTTGTGCAAGCACAAGGTTAAATTACAGATCATTATGAAAAATGTCAAATTGTAAATTAAGATGACTTTCTTTCTGTGAAAAGGCTTTTTGTTTTCTACCTTCCCTTCCTCCGCTTTCCCTGCTCCCTTCTTAACTCCAGGTTCAAGGGTGTTCTATTTGTTTATAAATCCTTTAAGTTGGTGTTTGCATTATTGTGTATGAAAGATTTGAATAAGTGATATGGGCTTCTTTTTTTGTTTGTATGTACTAAATTTTTTAAGAACGTTGAATACAGCAGAGTTCTTGTTTCAGAATTGTTTACTAGATTGTAACTATTACCTGTTCAAAGAATATTCTCAATTTTCTACATGAGAATAATAATTTTTACTAGAAAATTTTGTTGCCTAAACCTGGAAAAATATCGAAGTACCTTGCCAGAGCCTTTGGTACGTGTGTTAGCAACTGACAGTGGAGTTCAACAAAAATCTGTTTAACTCTTGTTACTTTTCAGTTTCCAAAGCGTTGAAATTGCTGAGTTAGCTTTCACGTTTGCTTGCAGCTTGTGGAGTTTAGCAGCTGGTTCTGTGGTTGCAGACAGTGTTAGAGGGAGGGAGCTCCATGCTGCAGGCAATTTGCTGCGTGGGGTTGAGATTTGACAGGAAGGTGTGTTGGAATTTTGAGGGCATGATGGGGAACAAGTGACTGCCTAAACAAAAATGGTAAACAAAAATTTCTTAAACGTAGAATGTAAACATTGCAAATAATTGGTAAATGTCAAAATGGAAATGGCTTTTATGTATTCAGTAATTGCAGAATATTAAGGTTTGGAGATCCAAAACTTTAACATACCATGAAATGCAGTTTGATCAAAATGGGTCTATTGAACTGTCCTGTAGTGAGGCATCTGTTATTCAACTATAGCTGTTTCTTCCAGGATTTCTTTCGGGATACCTTAATTGTTCAGAGCATAACAGTGTTTTTTTGACACACGTTGTTACTGCAGTTCAACATTAGAAAAATCAGAAATATTTAAGTTCACTGATTTTAGCAGCTATTATGGTCATCACTATCACTGTAAATAATTCTCAGCTTCTGGTTTTGATTGTTTTTCAAGTGAAGGCGTTAAGAGGAATCCTCAAAAAAAGTACGTACATCAGGAGTTATTTAGAAATAGAATTTCCTGATGACCTTGTGACTTGACAAGCCTCTGGTGAACTTCGGCTGAAATTTTAGAATTTTTAACGTTGCCAAGGTTGCTGGGAAGTGCAGAAACTGATAGGTTAGGAGTAAATCAATTTTAGGTGAATTTGTCATGCATGTCCCAGAAGTAGAGATCCTATGTCAAGGATCAACCCCCCTCTATCTTATTCTTGTCCTGAATATTTGCTATCTAATGTCTGTTTTCAAGGTCTGTGCAAGGTTGCATCCCAGCATATGCTGTTGACTGTGTTTCTGTAATTAACAAGTGTTTTTTCTTTCAAGCAGGGAATCATTAGCAGAGTGACAGAATCAGTGAAAAACATTGTACCAGGATGGTTACAGAAGTATTTCAATAAAAGTGAAGACGAATGTGTAGATACAAATGAATC
The DNA here is from genome assembly GCF_030936135.1 of Gavia stellata. Classification (NCBI taxonomy): domain Eukaryota; kingdom Metazoa; phylum Chordata; class Aves; order Gaviiformes; family Gaviidae; genus Gavia; species Gavia stellata. The sequence goes on along the minus strand of NC_082596.1, from coordinate 97,968,503 downwards.
TACAAACCAGGAAGAGAATCCAGTAAACTATCACCATGATTATGCAAATGAAGATACCATGGTGGTTGATGGGAGAGTCACGCCTGAATCAGCAAGAATTAATTTAGAAGGTATGTGAAAAATCATTTAGTATTCTGGCCATCTGTATTTATTCACAGATTTCTAGTTTTGAATCTAAATTTCTAAGGGAAGCTGGAAGGAGCTTTTTGACAGAATTAAAAAAACCCCAAAAACTAATAAAACCACACAAAACAAAACAAAAAAAACCCCAATAACTGTTTGTGAAACTGTCTTAGCTTTAAACTGTAAACTAATTGTGAAACATACTGGAGGTTGTCTTACTGCTCTTGGAAGTCATCAGTTAACTTCAGGTAGTCAATTAGCCAGGTGCAAAATATTGATAATACTCATTTGCAAGTGTTCTGGGTTACATTTTCTTTTTAAAAGGTCTGGAATGAAAGTCTATCTAATTGCCTAAGGTAGTAAAAATATTAATTTGTTTTGTTGTCCTCAAAACAAAAGACCAGATGCTAGAATGTCAGAGGAAAATTCCTTCTCGTGTCCTGATTTTTTTTTTTTCTTCCTCCTTTCTCCTCAATCAATTTAGTAAAGTTTCTTGTTAGTTTAATGAAGAACTGGGGAACTTGGTTTATGACATTATTCTTTTTGAAATATTTGGTAAAATTAAGGTGTGTGCATGGCTAGCATGGGGTCTTTGAAAATTGGACCCTTGGCAAAGAACTTTGCAACCCCTTACTTTACCATATAAAAGATTACTCTGCGTTTTATATCTATGCCTCTCACTGTTTCTGTAGTTCTTCTCTGTAAATTTGCATATGCTCTCATTTGAGTTTCTCTTAAATTAGCAGTTTTGTGGAACTTAATTTTTAATAAGGAGAGAATTTTTGTCTGCGCACCCGTACATAACCATCTGTGTGGAAAGTCAGTTGCTTCTGTTGTTGGCAGAATGAAAAATAATGAGGAAATACCTTTGTCACCAATGTCATCTAATTGTAAATGAAGAGCGTTATTGCTTTCTGTGTAGCTGTAGCTTGAGAATAAGTTTGGATAAAGGAATAGAGAAGGTCTTCATGAATGAGGAACACGTGTTGGCTTTCCTGAAGAACTGTGTGAAAGGACCTTTCAGTACGAACAGCTGCACAGCAAACTTTCTAGCTCCAAGAAATCAGGAGCAGATGGACACCCTAGAACCTTTAGTAGCTTGTGTTGCAGTCTGTGGATGTTGTAGATCAATTTTTTTTGTTATAGTTAATAATAAGTTTTTTTAATTATTATTACTACTATAATTTTAGAAAGCCTGTTTCTTCAGCTCTGAGGTACCAGTGTGCTAGAGCCTGTATTCCTTTGCTTGGCCAGCCTTCAGCCTGATAACACTTCTTTATCTCAAACAAGACAGTCCTAAAAATCTACCAGTGCTTTGGAGAACTAATTACTACTACTGCAATGGTTATGAAGACTGAACTAGCTAGTTTAAGCTTCGGTGCAAATATCAAGAGGGTAGTGACTCAAAATCATGTTCATACCCAGAATTCCCAGGTGAGACTGTGGACTTAGGTGTATATCAGGTAAGATACCCATTAATAGCTGTTCCGTTCATGTGGCAAGTTGGAGCTGTGAGACCACCTCCTGCAGGACACTGGCAGTGTTTACAGACCCTTTGGTTCATGAGGAGAAAATGCCCATCTTGTAACTGAGGCCACGATGCTTACTTGTCCTTTGTGCCAAAATCTCAAAAGTTAATGGATAGGAGATAATGTTTTACCTGTAGCATGACCTGTTATGGTAGAATTTGTGAGGAGCGACAAGGACACCAAAACAAACAAAACCCCCAAAATCTCTGCAAATACGCATTTTCGTCTTACGTATTCAGATTAACATCATCTTTGTTACAAGTTTATATAAACTGCAGAGTTGTCTGTAACTTGCGGTGTAATCTCAAATTTTGGAAAGTATATTGCATGCTTTATCTGCAGAAGAAGGAATTTATACATGTTTGATTTAGTGAAAGACCCAGCATTAGAGCACTTGAGCATGGGGTCAGAATTTGGTGTTGTAAAACTTCATCGTTAACTACTTCTTAATGCATCATTAATACTTAGTATTGCAAGCAGTGTTGCTGTTGTAATCAGACAGTTAGATGAAACCCTATCTCGGTGAGGAAGAAGTTAAATTCGGCTTCTCTATTTTTGTGCTCAGAACTTGGCAATAGCCTGACTGTTGATAGAAAACAGGTTTTGGCTTCTGTGAGCATGCCTATAGAAAAGCTAATTGCCTCCCTGTTCTTGTTTAGAACCATCCACAAGCAGATCTGCACTGAACTTCTCAGATGTGTTAACAAGGCCCTCTCTTCATCGGAGCCATTTGAACTGTACCATGTTGGATACCACAGTACATTGTCAGCCCTCTACATCTTCTTCACTTGGCATTGGCAGTCCTGGACTGTCTCTTGTAAAAGAAATAAAAGATTCTACCTCTCAGCATGATGATGATAACATCTCAACAACCAGTGGCTTCTCCTCTAGAGCATCTGATAAAGGTAACTTCCATGTTCTCTAATTGATTTTTCGGTAACGTGAAGTACTTTGCGTTCTTTAATATTCCACATCACCTTAGTCAATAAAGTAGCTGAATGTCAGCTTTGGATGTTAGAATTAAATTTAATGTTTAGTATTTTAGAGTATATAATCCTGTCACCTTTTTAATATAACCATGCTTTGGAATACATTTATGAGACCCTGTTGTTACAAAGAGTCAGTGCTGATAAACACACTTCTAGCTAGGTCATCTGTAAATCTTGAATGGGGTTAGTAGGAACTGCAGCTGACTCGCTGTAGCTTGACAGCTAGGTTGATTGCCTGGAAGGAAGAGTGACTCAGAATATCTAACTGACAGCTGGTTAAATGTGAATAAATAGAGGTGACAAATAGAAACACAAGAGGTTTTCCTGTGTTTTCACTGGGAGTCAATAAAGGAACTATTCTGACTGAACAAGTTTTGGGCTGCTTTTTTGGCCTTTCTTGGTAGAAGGCATCAGTTGTCAATACTGGCATGTCTTTTGCTGAATTCAGTAAGGAATGTGCACCATTTTAAAGTTATAAAAAGCCCCAACATTGTATTGATGTAGATGGGGACCTAGGTGGTCTCACTGAGAAAGGGCAAACAGCAGGTTTGCAGCTTTTTCTAGTCCCCCATATAAACGGGGATTGAGGTGTGCTCAGCAAGTTCTCTGGAGAACGTATTTTTACAATTCAGAGAAACATGTTGCTAGGGTTTAGCAATATAACTTGAGTTTACTAGAGCTTTCTGGTATGTCTCCATAAAACATACATGGAAAATATGTCGTTAACTCTGTTAGTTCAGCCTTTGGGGAATTTTTCAGGTTTAAAACCTGTGCAATTCTGACCTGTGCTGGCCTCCAACCCTTTGCCAACATAGGACAAACTTCGTATCGTTATAGATGCACCAGTGTTTATGCAGTTCCATTTTATTTTAGCATGAAAGAATAAAAAAATAAAATTGCTCTGCACTGGAAGCATACTATTAACTTGTTGTGCATGCTTTTGAAAGATTACTGAAAGGTAACGTATTTGCAGTTCTGTGAACAGATTTCAAGTTCAGAGTTGATACTTGGTTTTCATACCATCTGTGAAATTGATCTGTTTGAAGAACTCTGAAGATTAAAGCGCTGGAGAAATGAGAGTTAGGGGACTTTTTCATTCTGTAAGACTTACTTTTCTGTATTAAAGAACTCTGGAGTTAGTATGATCTTTAATGTTAAAGTTCTCTATGTACACAAGGTATTTACATACAGCATGTGTCATTTTGGCAGATATCACAGTTTCAAAAAATACTTCAGCAGCACTGCTCTGGTCCACAGAGGCTGAAAGATCTCATTCCCTCTCACAGCATCCTGCAGCTAGCTCTAAAAAACCCGCATTCAATTTATCTGCTTTTGGATCTCCCTCTCCTGTAAGTACTGCACAGTGTTAATTTTAATAAATTTGAATGTGTAGCCATTTTACTAACCGCTTACTATGATACCTTTCTGTAGTCACTTGGAAACACTTCTGTCTTTAAAACAAGCCAGCTTGGAGATTCTCCATTTTACCCTGGAAAGACCACTTATGGTGGTGCAGCTGCAGCAGCGAGGGAGACAAAAGTGCGAATTGTTCCTTACCAGGTATGAGAATAGTAATGCGATGTGAGGGAAAATGTAATTGAAATACAGAAGGGGTAGCAGTGCCAAAAGAGCTGTGAGCAGGGAGCTGACAATGTGGCAAGAGTTCCTATTTTGCCCTCTCAGCCTACAAGAGTAGAAAAGAACAATTTATGTTTAAATTCTTTTTTATCAGTTTACGTAGAAATACTTGTCATAATGCACAAGAATGACAGTAGCATCTTAGGTTCTGGCTAGTTGTTTGTAGTTGGGGTTTACGCTGTTGTTAAGTCTTTAAAAAAATTCTATTTTCTGCTATTGTCTGGCTCTGACTCTATTATGTTAAAATAGCATGTAAATAAAAACAGTGATGGCATAACTTTGAAAACTTGTGTTTATAGTAGCAAAAGCTACCTGCCTGATACTTGTCTGTAGATCTTACACAAGCATGCATACACTCATGTTATGAATATATTGTACAAAACTGTGCACTCTTTTCTATAGTAGTATCTAAAAGGCAACTTCGCTGATTCTTTGCTCTTCTGTTACCTAAAAGGAGGCATGCAGTCCTAAATGCAATCTCAAGATAAACAATAATATTCAGATAGCTCTTGAAAAGAGTTACTTGCCCCTAGGAGTTCTTAGTGTTCTAAAATGAACCAGCAAATTAAAAATGCTGACAGCTGTCGGTAGCTAGAGTTGAATCTAAAAGGAAGTCGATAAAATCTGGTTCGATTGGAATGTGTTTAATTCAGAATTACCTTTATTTTAAAAAAAAAAGTAATAAAAAATCAAACGTCAAAAGGAACTTTCTTTAAGGAACTGGAAATGAGTTTGCTGGACCTATTCTGGCAGTCCGTTTCTACTATGGAACAAGTGGACCTACAAGTTCCTGACTTAGGGGAAACCTTGAAAACTTGTGGTTTGTTCTGACTTGGTGCTAAATCAGACTTCAGAACATTCAAAACTTCCTGTAAGCTAGGAGCCCTCTTTGGTCAGCTATTTTTATTTTTTACAAAATAACTGTGGATTATGCTGAAAAGAGGAACCAAAATACTAGGCTTTTAAAGGAGAGACTAGCTTGCTTGTTGCTGCATGCTGTGGATTACAGTGAGTCTCTCTTGTGTTTTTTACATGCTGTATGGTCTGCTTCCTGTCTTCATCTAGCAGCATGGTAAACATGATGTGGTTACCTGAGGCGTTTAACATAATTTAAAAAAAAATAGTCATACCAAAAGACGTTTTTTTGAATTCTATTTAAAGTCATGTGGTGCAAATAAAACAGTTTACTTTTTCAGTTTAGTATGTTTAGATCTGTTACAGTTCAGATCAGATCTTTATCTTTTTAAACAGAGTAAAAAGATCTGCAGTCAACTGTAATCTTGGGGGAAGGGAGGAAACGAGAGAAGTAAAACTAGAAATTCCTGGTGATGATTGTATGCAGTGGTTTTAAGATGGTTCACTTACACCATCATGAAACTCTGAGATCTGTTTTCTTACTGAAAGTACTTTCTGCAGCACAAGCCTTTGCTTCAGTTCTGTTTCCCTGATTACTGCTTCAGAGAGCCTACAGGCCTAACATCTTCCCTTTTATGACCTTTTACATTTAAGTATTTCTTCTGTTGCTTTATCCTGTGTACAAGACGGTGTGGGGCCCCACTTACACTCTACTGACTTTGTAGAAGTTTTTCTTCTTCGTGGCTTGAATGCCCAGTGAGTGTATTTTTCTGTCATCACGAGAGTATTGGTTATATCATCAGTGTAGCCATAGGGCATAAAATACATGCATGTTTAATTCAAAAATCAAGCATCATAACATTTGCAATGCTAATTTTTTCAGCCACCAGTAAGAAGACAAATGAAAGCTAAACAAGCAAGTGTGCAATCCTATGGTGTGACAAGTGCCACAGCGCGGCGCATCTTGCAGTCATTGGAGAAAATGTCAAGTCCATTGGCGGTAAATGGCACTCCTTTTAATCTGTTTTATATTATGTGTTTGAAAAACATAGTAAATGTGCCAGTATATGATGAAGATCCTTCTTATGTAGTGTTTGGTTTAATTTATTGCACTGTTTTTTCAACAGGATGCTAAAAGGATTCCATCTTCTGTTTCTAGTCCACTGTCTTCTGTAAGTTGATCACAAAACCCCTGCGTTTTTGTTGGATGGAACCTTCTCTTAGGAAAAAAGGGTCCTCTAATATTTAGGCTTTTTTTCCCCCCTTAGCCTGTGGACAGGAGCATGCTGAATATTACTAGCTTCCAATCCAAACGAAAACAGGTAAGAACCACTAACATCTTAAGCTGAGATAGATAGCTTTTTATGCTTTATAGCTATTAGAAGAAATGTCACAGACCTCAATGACAGCATACACTTGAATTTAAGTTAATATTAGCATTGTGTGAATTATAGCTGTCTTGGCTGTGTGGAAATTGCTAAAAATGTCTTTTCTACCCACACTAGATGAAGGACTGTGAAGATTACTCAGGTTAAGAATTACATTATCTTTATGTGGTGGTGTCTTGATATGTCAATCAAGAACAACTTCTCTAGAACACAGAAAGTAGTTTTATCTTGTCCTGCAAGTTGGGGTTAATTTGCATGTTAATCTTTCTGTTTAGGAAAGCTTTCTCTTGCAGAAATAATCAGAAATAGAAAAATATTGATTGAGTGATCATACAGACCTTGTTCAGATTTCCATGTTCATTTTGAGCAGAAAAATATACTTATGTTTTTTATTGCTGCTCAAAGTAAGGAGAAGGAAAATTGTTAAATGTTGTTACTTCTGTAACCTTATGTTCCTAAATTCCTATTTGGAGGTAGCACTGAATTGGTGGTAATGCTGTGGTAAATTATTATTTCCTTCATTTTTGTTTAAAAAATTAAAACTAGTAATGTTTTTTAATCACTTTAATTTGGGGTATCATTGAGTTTATTAAATTGTAAAACCCACAAAAGGCCACTTTAAGATCAGGTGACCGAAGGAACAAAAGTGTGGTTTTTCTTCCATGCAAACTTTTCATCTGCTGTTTTAATGAGGAAATGGACAGAATGCCTCAAGAAGTTTCTATGCTAATCCCTTGATTAGAAGTATAGTTAATTTTACAATCACTTCAGAGTTTACAAACATCTTGGATTTCCTGTACTATCTTTCACCATATGCTAAACTACAAGAATGTTGAAAAGTAGAGCATATAATTGCTTTACCATAAATATTATCCACATAATTGAAAACAAAGCTGGTATGGATTCTCAATTAAATTGTGGAACTACACCTGTGATGGGGCATTAAGAAAGATCTACCAGACTTGCAGCATAGAGCCTGACGTCAGTCAGAAAGCGAATGTTGCACACAGCTGTCACTGGGTAAAAGTAGAGAAATTGTCTATTCATAATACTAGAATTCCTAAAGTTTGGCAGGGGAAGGGTAGCCCTGGATGAGAAGGGGAGGAGAGCGTTATGTGTCTTCCTACTAAAGCAACCATATGGTTGACAGAACACTTGAGCACTCAGGCAAAACTTTTGCAGGTATTTTTTGTGATATTTTTCTTATTTCAAGGATCTGCACCAGACAGAATAGCTCTTAGTCTACTAAACATCTAACTGGGTGACTTTTATTTTTTTTTCATTGTACATTCCTGTCTAACTAATTTGATATCCTTCTACGATAAGGTCACCTTCCTAGTGGGTGAAGGGAAGGCAACGAATGTAGTTTTCTGGATTTTAGTAAGGCTTTTGATACTGTCCCTCATAGCATCCTGCTGGACAAGTTGTCCAGCTGTGGGATGAGCAGGCACACGGTGCGCTGGGTGCAAAGTATTGCAGTGAATGGGGACTACATCTGGCTGGCGACCGGTCGCCAGTGGTGTTCCTTGGGGTTCAATTCTAGGGCCAGTTCTGTTCAGTATTTTTATAAATGATCTGGAGGCAGGATTTGAATGAACTATTAACAGGTTTGCTGATGATATGAAACTGTGAGGTGCTGTTGACGCTTGAGGGACAAGAGGCCTTGCAGAGGGATCTAGATAGATTGGAGCATTGGTTAATCATCAATGACATGAAATAGAACAAGAACAAATGCTGGATCTTCATCAGTGACATAGACAGTGGGATCAAGTGCACCCTCAGCAAGTTTGCAGACGACACCAAGCTGAGTGGAGCTGTTGACATGCCTGAGGGACGGGATGCCATCCAGAGGGACCTGGACAAGCTTGAGAAGTGGGCCCATGTGAACCTCATGAGGTTCAACAAGGCCAAGTGCAAGCTCCTGCAGCTGGGTTGGGGTAACCCCCAGTATCAATACAGGCTGGGGGATGAAGGGATTGAGAGCAGCCCTGTGGAGAAGGACTTGGGGGTACTGGTGGCTGAAAAGCTGGGTATGAGCCAGCAATGTGCGCTCGCAGCCCAGAAGGCCAACCATATCCTGGGCTGCATCCAAAGAAGCATGGCCAGCAGGTCGAGGGACGGGATTCTGCCCCTCTGCTCTGCTCTGGTGAGACCCCACCTGCAGTACTGCGTCCAGCTCTGGGGTCCTCAGCACAGGAAAGACATGGACCTGTTGGAGCCCGTCCGGAGGAGGGCCACAAAAATGATCAGAGGGATGGAACACCTCTCCTATGAGGACAGGCTGAGAGAGTTGGAGTTGTTCAACCTGGGGAAGAGAAGGCTCTAGAGAGACCTTATTGGGGCCTTTTAATACTTAAAGGGGGCTTATGAGAAAGACAGGGACAGACATTTTAGCAGGTCCTGTAGTGATAGGACAAGGGGAAGTGGTTTTAAAAAGAGGGTAGATTTAGGCTAGATATAAGGAATATATTTTTTTACTATGAGGGTGGTGAAACACTGGCACAGGTGAGGTGGGGTGGTAGATGCCCCATCCCTGGAAACATTCAAGGTCAGGTTGGATGAGGCTGTGAGCAGCCTGATCTAGTTGAAGATGTCCCTGCTCATGGCGGGGTGCTTGGACTAGATGACCTTTAAAGGTGCCTTCCAACCCAAACCATTCTATATTTCTGCACCTGGGGTGGAGTAATGCTGGGCACAGGTATAACTTGGGAGAGGAGTGGCTGGAGAGCAGCCCTGCAGAAAGGGGTGTGGGGTGTTGGTTGACAGCAGGCTCAATACGAGTCAGCAGCGTTCCCTGGCAGCCAAGAGGGCAAATTGCGGACTGGGATGCATCAAACACAGCATAACCAGCCAGTCAAAAGAGGTGATTATCCTACTGTATTTAGCATTGGTGCAGGCTCACCTTGAGTACTGTGTGCAGTTCTGGGCCCCACCATTTAGAAAGGATGTGAAGGTCCTTGAATGCGTCCAGAGGAGGGCAACAAAGCTGATGACAGGGCTGGAAGGAATGTCCTCTGAGGAGCAGCTGAGGACACTGGGTTTGTCTAGTTTGGAGAGAAGGAGGCTGAGGGGCGACCTCACTGCTCTCTAGAGCTTCCTGAGGAGGGGAAGCAGAGAGGGAGGTGCTGGGCTCTTCTCTCTGGGATCCAGTGACAGGCCACGTGGCTTAAAGGTGCATCAGTCAGGGGAGGTTCAGACTTGGCATGAGGAAGCATGTCTTTATCAAGAGGGTGGTGAAACCCTGGAACAGGCTTCCTAGAGAGGTGGTCGATGCCCCAAGCCTGTCAGTGTTAAAGAGGCATTTGGACGATGCCCTCAACACCATGCTTTTAAGTCTTGGTCAGCCCTGAAGTGGTCAGGACTAGGTGATTGTTGTAGGTCCCTTCCAACTCAGCTGTTCTATTCCGATTCCATTCTATTTAAATTAAAAAACAGCAATGGACCATCCTTCACTCACAACAGGTTTGTGAACTTAAATAAAACACATTTTACTCGAGGTTTCAAAATGAGTATAATAATTTATAGAAAGAAGTGCTGTTACTCATTTTATAGATAGCACAGCATGAATTTTATTACCAAGAGTTGGGAGATACTGTGAAATTAAAGCTGCATTGTAAACACAGTTTTCTGTTGATGCTAATTTAAATAATAGCATGCATCCCAAGTCTGATTCTTCTGATCCTTAAGACTGCAGATGGAGCCTTTGGTAAATCCTGTAGCCTTTTGGGGTCTTTCTTGTTTCACAATTCAGTTAGGTCAGTTTTGCAGAAAGTGCAGTGCTTTCTGTCAAAAATTATCTCATGCTTGTGAAAATGCTTTGACAAGGAAAATCAAACCAGTACTTTTAAGCATTTCTAATGCAAATCTAAAACATTGGAAAATATTTTAATGATTGAGACGATTTTAAAATTATTTTACAATTTTTTTTTTTTGAAAGTGTAACTTGAAAGGCGGAAAATGTAGGAAAAATGAAACCCAGAAGCCTGTATAATTAGCTGCTTAACACTCTGAATGTTAAATTAGTGGATTAAGCCAGTAAAATAAATCGCAGTGTGGGCAGAAGAGAGGAAAAGATGGGAGCATATTATAGTAACATGAGTTATTTTGATTATAGCAACATGAATTATTTTGTCTATGAAGTTAACTGCCAAATTTTGAAATTGGATTCAGTCAGACTTTGGCTACTTCTATAGATTTTTGGATTTCATAACTGGTTTTCTGGTGATTTCTCTCTGCAAAGCTAAATGCTTTCAACACTTCCAAATAATTTTCACTGGGTGCTGAGACTGATGGGAGGTTTATAGTTCTGTAAGTTTTTTCATCAGTAAATGCTGTGGTAATTTGAGCGGGTACAAAGATAAATTGATTACTGCTTCCCTTTCAAAGATGGAATCGCAGCATCCACCTGTCCAGAAACTCGTGACACCAAAGGCAATCTCTCTCTCAGTGAGTCGGACCCAGTATTTTAAACCATCTCTGACTCCAGCTACTAATTCCAGCAAAATTCACCAGAGGGTAGATACAAAGCACAAAGTAAGTAAATTTTCTGGTCCTTATCTGCCTGCTTTTTACAAGCTTGGAATGTCTCTAACCAGTTATTCTACTAAGGTGCTCTTTCTTGGCAAAGAGTACCAATACTATGTTTGAGGTAAGCGTTAAGACAGTGGGAACCATTGTGAAAGAGATACTTTGAGGTTTTATGGATTTAATTGTATTTTTGGAACAGTAAGTGGCTGGTGGTTATTTCCAGAACATGATGATATGCTATTGGGTCTGGCTATTCTCAGTGAAAGAATGAGAGTGAAAGAATGAGTGAAAGAAACATTTTCCTTTTCATACACCCCTGTACACAAAGCTGTCGCTGATGGAACATGCTGATGTCGTGTATAAACTGTTTCAGGTGAGCTACGGGCTCTGAGTGATATTTCTGACAATCACCCATTCTAATCACTTCGATGTAGATGGAGTCCCTGGTAAACTTTCCTTAAAACAAGATTGGCATCTCTTTCAGAAAAAAGCCACCCATGGTTCCAGTATCAATCTGAATGTAAAAATGATTGGGTGTTAAATCTATGGGCTTTTTAGGCCGGAGATCAAAGTGGATAGTCATAGTGGTTAGGGAACAAGCTTAAGTAGATGAGGTATATTTAGTGGCATAAATAGAAAAACCCAACACAAAACGTGTGGTTCTTTGCTTTGTGTATAGTTTATAAATACATTCAGATAAATCTTGAAATAAATCAAACTTAATTTGCAGGGCATGAGAGAGAAGAGTTTTCCTGCAGAACAGCAAGTAAAACCATCTGAAAGGTATGACAAAGCTATTAATTTAAAACACTTGAAAGAAGAAAGCGCTCTCCTTTGTCACTACAGTCTGCATGCCTGTCATCTTTGGGAAGGGCAGTAACAGTTCTCAGTAAAGGGAATGGAAAATACAGTGAAAAAATTGTATTATGAGATAGTTTAACCATTTGTGCATCTTGATGTTCATTAGGGGGGCAGCTGTTAGTTTCAGCTAATTACTTAATTGCTTGGAGTCTGAAAGCTTTGTCCTAAAGGAATTATTTTTTCTGAAAGATTCTTTATAAGGTGAAGTGGCTTACAGTTCAGGAGTATATTTAATTTTTAGCTTTTTAAAAAAAAGCAAAACCCGACATCTTTTAATGCTCCTTTTGTGGCAAATTCACTTGTCTGCTTTGTGAGTTTGCATGAAAAACAGAAGCCCTTTAGAATCATCTGAGGCCAAATGCCAACTTGTTTCTAAATCACAGAATTCCAGGAGAGATAATAATTGTATTTCTTCTTGAGGAGGTTGTCTTTGCATTACACTGCTTGCTTGGTTTACGTAGAATGACTTCATCCCCAGATAGATTGATGGTTCTCCCTTCTGGGCAACTAGCCTTTTGGCTAATGCTTGAATTAAGACACTTTGCATTCAAAGGATGCCTTTTTTTGGAGGGTTCATCCCTTTCAAAGAACCGTAGCAGGGAATCATAATTTGTTGTCTCTGTGTTCATCTTCCAAGCAATTTTTATGTTGTCTTGGGCATTCTTTGGCTTGCAAAAAAACCCCAACCTAACCCTTTTTTTGGCATCTAATAGTTTGACTTCACAGCAAGGGGTGTAAAAGATGGGCTCTGAGGTTTTGGCATAGGTGCAAACAGATGTGAGGTTTTAATTGTGGGTTTTCAAACTGTTCTGAATTTTCTTTGGTAGAACTTCTTTCTTCTTCTCCAAGTAGAAGGGAGATCCAGAAAACTGATACTGCTTTTTATTTGGTTCCCAAGTTTTATTGCTATGTTCTACTTCTGTCTGTAGAGTAGATGGTCCTTTTTAAAAAATTCTTGTATAAAGCCAGTCGCTGTTGCGTGTCATGTTTTGGAGCAGGAACACAACACTGACAATGGGCATCTGGCCAGAGTCCCTTTGAGCAGCTAACCTGCAGTACTTTGGTACATCTCTGTTTAGCCTACCAAAGCCTATTTCATTTTTAAACCTGGGTCAGAATCAGAATTGTAGATTGGACTTACTTGCTTGAAGTCAGAAGACTGTCTTTGCCCCTTAGAAGCTGACAGGTGTTAACAGAAAAGAGGAATATGGGCTATTATAGACAGGCTATAATTGTCTGAATAAAGCTCTATTTTGACATAAGGTTTTTTTTCAGAATTCGAGTTGATTGTCAGTTTGGATTAGAGAAAAGTTTGAGCATATGGCCTTAAGGATCTGGCTTCCTCTCAGTGGTTACAGTGCTAAGCAGACTGTTTTGCAAGTATCTGACAAGTTTTAGACTAATTCTCTTCCTCAGTCTTCTGGAAACTTGACCTGGTGTCTTCCAGTGTGAGCAAATGTACTTTTGTAATGACTGACTGCTTGGCTGCAGGCTAAGATTTGATATGGTAATTTTTTTCAGGCATGCTTCATTTTGATGCCATACTGCTTTTTATTGTTCCGTAGTTCATTTCTGGTTTGGGGTGCAGTGTGGGGTTTTTTTTGTTTATTTGTTTGTTTTGAGGGGGTGTGCGTGTGTTTTGTTTTTCTTTTCCCTTCCCACTTGGATTAGGAAATCCTTCTGGTTTGGATCTAGGCGTTTGTAATGAACAGAGAAATGCCTTTGTATGCCTTACAAAAGGGATCTGTATTCATGTCTGAAAAGACTTCTGGAATGTTGGCACACCCCAACACCTCTGCTGCTTCTGCTGATGGCCCCAGGACAGCCAGAGCTGTTTCTGAAGCTTTTGCCATATTGTCTTGCCACACAAGTTTAAGCTTCTCTAGTCCATAAGAGCTGCTGGCAGCATTTCATGTGCGCACGCGCACACACGTGCGCGAGCGCGCACTCTCTCTCTTTTCATATATATTTTTAGTTGTTCTTCTGCATCCCTGCGAAGATACGTGCTCATCACAGAATCAGAGAACTGGCAGTCAAAATTTCCACTGTGTGGACTATTAAAAGGAAGCATTAGAAAATAGAAGTCTAAATCAGTTCTTCTATTTTAGGTCTTCTGGCTTAGTCATCATTCCTTTATGGATGTTGTGACTGTTTCTTATGTGTGTCCTTCTCATTGCTACTCTTGTTAATGCAGCTTTGCTGTTTAGAACATTAGATATTTACCAGCATTTAGCAACTTGTGGAACATTTTTTTCTGATTCCAATTAGAAAGTGTCAGTTCTAGGACTAATAGTGACTATAATAGTTTGAAACAAGTAGTTGGTAAGTTGATTTTTTTCATTTTTCCCTTTTCCTCTTTTTTCCCCCCTTCCTCAACCTATGTGTTGTTACTCTGTGCCAGCGATTTGACCTACCCCAGATTTGGTACTCCTGAATCCAACGGTCTGTCTTCAGGAGGAGGAGTGGGTGGTGGCGGCAAGATGAGAAGGGAAAGAGGAGTACACTATGTATCAAAACCTGGACAAGAACAACAGGTAAGGGACTCTTAGGTTAATTGCTCTCACTGAAATTACTGAAGTAACTAGCAAAGTATGCCAGTTTTATTGCCTCATATTAATTTATAATAATGTCACTTCAGTTTTGTGGTTTTTTTGCTGTGGGTTTCAGGGCAAGCTCCAATTTATTTGTCTGTTAAAGTGCCTCAGCTTTGGTTTTATATTTTTGAAATCTTTAGTCATATTATCTTGGAGATGCTTCATAGTGTGAAGTTTCTCACTAGCAGTTGAATGAACAAATTTTGGTGGAGGTTTGTAGAGTTTTTATAAAGGAATGATGTTTGAAACAAGTGTGAAGTAAGTAAACAAAGCTTATTTAATTTGTTATTTCATATTTAAGTCATGTAGAAAGATACAGGCCAAGAGTCTGAAGCAGAAGAGGGTGTTCTGCATGTCCGCTAATGATCGTTCACAATTTTTGGCACTTAATCAAACTCACTGTGAGAGGGTTTTTGTCTTTTTTAATGGGAAAAATCCATTTAATAAAACTGTGGTCATGACTATCCTGAAGACTGTTTTTCTGATTGGATGTTATGTAAGCTGCCTACTACTGGATCTTAAATATAAAAAAATTGAAATCAGTCTTCTGGCTGATGCAAAATGAAGAAATAGTAAATACGGAGAATGTTTCTATAATACAAATGGTCTGAATATTGAGGTCCAATAGACTCCTCAAATCAAAACTGTGAAGGATGTAAGCTGTAGGATACATTAAATTTCTGTAGTAGCAACTTATATCTCTGCTTAGTTACTTCTGGGTAGATCTTGGTACTAGTGTCCAAATTGTGATTAGATTGGCTCTTCCCATTTAAACCCTAACTAATCTAATCTTGGTAATCAAATAGTTTAAAAGGCAAGGATAAGACCAGAACTTTTTAAGGTACACTGGTTCCTGAGTTTTAAATTTGCATCCTGATACATGATACAGACTAGATTTATCGGAGTATGATCTTCTGTGCTGCTAGTCAGGCTCTTTTTTGGTGTTTAGTGCTTTGGTTTGGGGTTTTTGGTACGCTAAGGAACCCACATACTTCTTTAAACATTATCTTTTTCCAAATATACTGCCATAGTGACTTCAGAAACTTTGGCAGCTGTCCTACCTAATTTTGCAAGAGGAACACTTTCTCATTTGTCTTCAAAGTGTACTCTTAATTGAAGAGATGAGAGGATAATTAGAAAGGATGATGTTTCTCTAGGTCTTTAATAACTGAAGTACAGAAAACAAAAATAAATCTGATCTGTGCCCCTCTCTGTTCAGCACAGGTAACAATTTTGAGCTAACTTTCAGTGTTCTTACTGGACAGGTGATGAATATAGTATCGCATGGAAACAGGCCTGCCATAAATTAAAAAGGTGTGGCAGACTGAGGTGGGGAGGTTAGGATTCCTTTTGAAAACTTGCTTTGTCTTCATCTACAGATCTCTCTGTTATATTTAACTTTGTTAAGAAATGAACAGTGGGACAGTGGAGGAAAGTAGTATGTCTTGTAAAAGAGAAAAAACTAAAATTTACAACTTCTTTAAAGAAAGAGAAAAATTAAAATTTACAACAATTCAAATTTACATCTAGGAAGTGGAGGAAGCAGTACTACCGAAAGTACCCCTACCCATCAATACTGCATCGCTGCCTTCGTTCAACTTTAGTTTTCTTGCCAGTAGTACTGTCTCATCGTCACCAAGCACTGTTTCAACAGCGGTGATGAACAAGGTAAATCTTTGTTGTATATCATGAATACTTTTTTAGGATGAGTATACATCTGTTTTGTTGCATGTTAGCTTCTTCCATGGTGCTCATGAAACTAACCAATATCAGTTTATATCCTGTTGAATAAATCAGGGTTGTATTCAGATTTAGAGGTGGGAGAAGGCATAAAGTTTCTGATTCAGCTTCTGTCCATCTTATGCTTAGTAAACTTATAGTTAACATAATTGTATAACTGCTTTAAATGCTATGGAGATTTTGTTGGGATTTTATGCCAAGTTAAGTTATTAAATTAGAGGTAGCATTAATGGTCCTATAAGCCTACTGTAGAATATGGGCCTTGGGTGCAATAATTGGAATATTATTGCAGTAAAATAAACATTCATCTGTTCCAGAGTGCTTGAAATATTTTTGTATGTGTGCTGGTTGAACCACGACAGTATGTTTTGAAGCAGATATCTGCTTTAACATTTTGAGGTATTTGCTGAAGCTCTGACTACAATTCAGCTGAGTTAGTTTAAGGTTCTTGAGCTGCCTGGTCTCCTTTTCCATATATTTAATATAATTAGATCTAAGAAGCATGTCAGGTTTTTCTCTTGGTTTATGGGGTTTGGTTTTGATGATACTGTACTATATGCTCACTTGCAAGCTTCGTTTTCTTTTATTGTAACTCTTATCTGTGGATTAGAAATAAATACCAAACATCAGATTTCCCAGCTTCACTGCAGAACATCTGTTAGATGGTGAATTCAGGTAGCTGCTGTTGTTTCACCAGGGTGTTTTTCTTTTAGATACAAACCTTAATTCTTTTGAAAATACAGGTACAACCAGCAAGTAATGTTGGCAGTCCTGTGTTCAGATTTTCATCTCCAATTGTGAAATCTACTGAGGCAGAAGTGCTACCTCCGTTGTCTGTAAGTAAAATAAATAAAGCTCAATCTTTTCTGAAGGCTTTAGTAGAATATTGCAGAACAATAAAGCAGAATTGGCCCTGATAATGGGGAAAACAAGTATATAGGCTTCTGGCTTATAAATTGTCATCCAGCATGTATACCAAAAGTTTGAAGACTGCTTTTCAGATTATTATTTGTGTGTGAAACTTGATTAAAGTTTCTTTAGTTTCAGAATCTGAAAAATCTCTCTTTTTCATAGCAGATTGGGTTTACATTTAGTGTTCCTGTTGTAAAATCAGCAGAGCTTTCTGGATCCAGTGATACACCAATGACGTCCTTACTTTCTCGAGGTAACAGAAATTTTAGCATTTCAGATCTGAAGTGCTGATTTTCTTTTTTTGTATATTAAATAGTAAATCTATCCTTTCTGAGCATATTAGCAATTCCAGGCAAAGTGTGTTTTCAGTGACAGATCTGCTTTTAACCAAACTGTAATTATGAACTGTTGTAAACAAGGTAGAATTTTGACGATTCTTGTGTAAGAAGCATGAAACTTGGAAATTCTTTTTTCTAGCAAATGTGAAAGTATTTTAAGTGGATTTCTTTGTGAAAGGTGTTTTTTGTTTTGTTTTTAAAGGTACCGCCACTGTAAACAGCACCAGCAATAAGAAGGAAAAAGAAGAATACAATGGCGCCTCCAAACCTGCGAAGACCTTAAAGGAAGGAAGTGTGTTAGATGTTCTAAGAAGCCCTGGTGAGATAATGAACTCCTTTAAAAAGATACTGCAAAAAATACACTAGCATATAAATGCATTGATTTTTAAAAAACCTACCACAACTACAAAAAACCCACTTTGTCACAGTTAAGGCAATATTAGCTATAAATACAAACATAGGAGAGCATTATGTTAAACACTGCATCTGATCTCCCCTTCTATTCTACGTGGCTTTTATTGCTGAATGGAAAACTGTAACTTCAAACCAGATGCATTGCTTCTCCTTTATGTGTTAGGATGTAATTGTAAATGAAGTATAAAGAGAATTAGTCAAATAATCAGTGTTTCATTTTAAATAAATAAAATCTGTGGAATTGGGAAGGAAATGTTTGTAAAATGCTTTACAAACACTCCTGTCCCACCTTCACCATCTCTGGAAGTTAAGAATAGTAAAGACAGTTTCATTCCTAAAGATGTTTCAAAAGCGGCAAATCTTTTGGCCTTAAATGATAACGGTTACTATAGACTCAAAAATAAATTTTAAGTAGAAGTGGGCTGTTTCACTTTAAAAACCCTTTACTAGTTTTTATTTTTAAATAATTGCAGTTCTTTTCAACTGTTCAATAAAGAGTGTGTGTGTGTGTAGATGATGTTTTTTGTTTTAAGAAGAAGGACTTTATTGAATTTGATATTTTCCCATAAGCCTTCAGTTGCATCAGGACTTTTTTTATGAAGTGACAAATCTATATACTTCTTAAGCAGGCAGCTCCTTTTTATATTGGCAAGAGCTAAGTGAGAGAAAATACACTGTGTTTTGTTTAAGGACAGACCTATGAGTGAAGTGACATGAATTTTCTTTATCAGTTTAAGAGAAGCAGGTTCTAAATCCACACTGTTCAAAGACTCCACTTCTGATATTAAAAAAAAAAAAGCCCCAAACAACATAATAATAAAAAAACCCTCTTCATTTTAGCTTTACAACTAATTTGTGCTGCTATTTAAGATGCATAGCTGTAGCATTTTCTTTAGTATTTCCATATTGGTGGTTCTTGTCTTCTCTTAAAATTGGCACCTTTAAATAAGGAGTTGGCCTGTGTCCAGTGGATTTTGCACAGAGATTATAGATAACAATTGTTCTGTTGTCTTCATTTTTATTACTTAATTAATACTCGGTATCTGTGGGGGAATACCATGTGGATTGCTGCTCCAAGTACCAACTGCTGTACAGCTACTAAAGTAAATGTGAGTTACCCACTGTGGCAAAAATAGCTTTAGAAATTTTATTTGATTGGGCACAGTGTCTTAAAATGAAATTGGATTATTTCTAGTCCATGACAGACGGTCAGATTTCAGTACCGTTTGTTCACACTTGTATCTACCAGTGAAGATTTGTATTTAAAACTTTCTTGGAAATGAAGAGTTAAATCAAGCTTTAAATAAATGTTTTGTTGTGTCCCAGTGCAGCATATGAAATTTCATCCCTTTCGAGAAGATTTCCCGGGACTTCCTCTTGCAGTTAGTCGGAATGTATAGTTGTAACAATTGGCACTTGGTTTAAATTTACACCATCTCCTATTATAAGTAACTTATATGTAGTGAGGGTACTGCTTTATCAGTAAGATCTCTTCCTGTTTATTTTTTTTCTAGGCTTTATGTCTGTGAAAACACACTCCTCTACGTCCGCACAGCCTGTTACAAGCACAGTGGTCTATACAAGGCCTGCAATAAGTAGTTTTTCTGCAGGTAAAGACACCTCTAAACAAGCATCCTCATTTTGGCAATCTGACACATATGACCCATGTCTGCAAAACAAAACCACAGATGGCAAATGTGTAACATGTCAAGCTGCTAAAGTGTCAACAGTTGAGAGTACGAAACAGACGATAAGCTCAAGTCAATGTGTCGCCTCTAAGGCAGCAGTCCCTACAGCAGGGACATTGGGCTTTGAAGACAAATTTAAAACAGCACCCAACACATGGGATTGTGATACCTGTCTGGTCCAGAACAAACCTGAAGCTACAAAATGTATAGCATGTGAGACACCAAAGCCTGGAACAGGAGTAACACCTGCTCTGACATTGCCAGTGGTCACAGACAACTCGGTGACAGTGACATCCTCCTCCAGCAGCACTGACACAACAGTCACTCTGGGGTTTGGAGACAAATTTAAGAAGCCAAAAGGCTCTTGGGACTGTGAGGTGTGCCTCGTATCAAATAAGGCAGAAGACAGCAAATGTGTAGCTTGTCAGTCCGAGAAACCAGGTGTGTTCTTCTCTTTTCTGTTGTTTCAATCTCAGCCTCTGTGCTTTCTTTACAAAATAAAATGCGTTGCATATAAAACAATCTTTTCAGCAGCATGGCTGTATGCCAGACAGGATGGATTAGTGCCTGTCTGCAGGAATGGTTACAGGCACTTTTGAGGTCTCAGCCCAGATTCCAGCCTGTCACATGAATTGAACTGATTGTGAAATGTATTAGTACAGAGCTGAATTGAAGCAAATATACCCTGCTTTGCAGCTGGTGAGGAAAGATGACTAAACTGGATGCCTTAATTAACTTAAAACCAGTTTACTCATTTTCATTGGGGAAAATGTGAACTCCACAGAAAGAGTTAAAAATTGATGTTTTTTTCTGTTTTGAAATACACGTAGAAGCGGTATTTACAGAACATGGCCAAAAATGTCTCCACTCAGCATTTGTGTGTAATTCAGCAGAGGTATGAAGCCAGATGTCAAGACAGTGTAGTCTTCAACTAGTCATCTTAAGCTAAAACAAAAACGTATGTTCAGCTATGCTTATGAAGGCCAGTGGTAGCCTTCCAGAACACGGTTGACCTTGTTCTGGAAGATCAAGGATCTTCCAGACCTTGGGGAGGTGGGTGCCTTTTTCAGTCCAACGCTGGGCTGTTTCGCATTATATGTGGTTGTAATTGATTGTTAGTTTGGTGAGTGCATTGGTTTTTAAGGCACAAATAATTATTTTAGTGTTAATTTTCATTTAATATACTATTATGTCAAAAACCACCTTCACAGATATATCCTGGGAGGTTGGAAATCCAAGATGGACTAGATTGGGCTTTTGTAATCATCCTGTAAAGTAAGAGTGAAATTTCTTCAGATAAGATAATGCATTTCAGAGGGAACTTATTCTCATGGACTTTCAGCCTCAGAGTGATCAGCTGGCACTTTCTTTCTGTCTGAGACTCTAGCCATTGCAAGGAGGAATTTTGGAAATGTGAGGGGTTTGCCATGGCCATCATGGTACCGAGAATTATATTATATCTGTCAAGGTGAAGAGTGAGGCAAGTAAAATGGGAGGATAAAAATTCTCTGGATGTTCTGTGGAAGAGAAGACCCCGTTCCTGTCTTTACGATTTTATATTTGAGACATTATCTTCTGCCTCTGTCTCAAATGCCACCCTCAGTGGTTTAAAACTGTAGGTGAACATGACAGTTACGTAATGCTTCTGTGCCTTCTGGATGTCCACTTCAGTTCTCACACTTAACGGAGCTGAAGTTTGCTGTTGGGGTGCAGCATCCAGTGACACCTTTTACTTTACAGGGGACAAAAATCAGAAGGCAAGCGTTGTCTTTCAGGCCTCTTTATGGAGGTTTCTGCTGCTGTTGGAGACAGTGTAGCTTGTGTGGCGAACAGAGTTGTGGGTTTGGAAGCTTTGAGTTCCTCTCTTTTTTTGTTTTGGTCATGATGTAGTTTTGAACATGTCTGTCTTTGGGATTTGGTGATGAATCATTCTGGTAAATTCTCAGCCTCGCATCACTTGACAGTGATCATTAACTTGAGTGGTGCTAACTTTGACTACCGGTTAGTTGTGTCACCAGAAATTTTTTTTCTAGTTTTTAGTTTTAGTTGAGTACAGTACCTTTAATTTGCATCTGAAAATAGGCTATGTTGCTGTATTGTATGGACTGCAGTTGCTGTTCAAACATCATTGGTTCAATTTGTGCTTAAAATCATACAAAGATTATAAAGAAGAATCTAGGTGTTTCTATTGTTTACATTCTCGGATTGAGTTTGACTGAAATTAACTTGTATTTTGATGGTTTTTTACTTCTAGGCTTGTCTGCTTTGTAATTTAGTAAGCATTTAACAGTTTCTTAAAAAGTTCATGTTCGCTTTATCATTTAAGTAGGATTATTAACTATCTTGCTTATTTCTCAGGGAGTTCAGTGCCTGTGACCAGTAGCAGTGCTTCTGCATTTTCTGCTTCTTCTGGAGGATTTCTGGATTTAGACAAATTCAAGAAGCCCGAAGGAAGCTGGGATTGTGAGGTCTGCTTGGTCCAAAACAAAGCAGAAGCCACAAAATGTGTATCCTGTGAAAGTGCAAAGCCAGGCACCAAAGTGGAGTTCAAAGGTAATACTTAATGAGGAAAACAAGGGTGTGCATTCTGCAATTTACTTTCTCTTTGGTGGTTTTTTTTTTGTTTGTTTGTTTGTTTTTATAAAGTACAATTATTTTTCCTTTGAGGTATGGCAAAATTGTTCATTTTTCCTCTAGGAATATTGCTTAAGTAAGGTAACGTGCCTATGTTTCCACACCCTTTCCCCAGAAAAAGATTATGCTTTTTAGAGACATAGTTATTCTTTGCAAGCCTTATGTGTTGTCCATTTGGAGTTTAGACTAAAAGCATGATCATTTCAAAGAAGGCAGCAGTATGCTTTTCAAAGCCAGGTGGCGGATAGAAGGAATACCATTGCGAAAAGGTGTATGTAGAGAGGAGGTATAGAGTTTACTTACTTGTTTTGTGGTTTGTTTTTTGTCTTTTTAAACAGTTTTGACTCATGTAGCTAAAGCTTACGTGTATTACATCACATACTGCACACCTTAACATTATTACTTATTTCTGCAGGATTTGGTACTGCTACTGTGTCCACAAATGCTGCAGTGCCATCATTTACATTTGGTGTCCAGTCATCCTCCTCTGAATCTTCTCAGACATTAGGTAGCACAGGAAATTTTAAATTTGGAGAACAAAGGAGCTTCAAGTTTGGCACTGCATCTGAATCTGCGTTCTCCAACACTGTGACTGGGGGATTTAAGTTTCCTACTAGTTCGGGGGACTTCAAATTTGGAGTTTCTTCCTCAGACTCTAAATCAGAAGACAGTAAAAAAGAAGGTAAAAGTAACACTTTCACCTTTGGACTTCCATCTACAAGCAGTCAGGCTCCTTCAACATTTCAGTTTGGGACAGCGAGCCTGGGACAGCAGGAGAAGAAAGAGGAACCAGTTTTGGGAGGCTTTGCTTTTGGCACAAGTTCTACTTCTTCCATAGCTACCAATGAGAACAAAACCGGAGTCAGTGGCTTCACTTTTGGAACTGTGGCAGAAAAGGAGGTAGCATCACCTGCTCTTGCATTTAAGAAGTCAGATGAGAAAAAGGATGAAACCCTTTCAACAAAAGGAGGCTTCTCTTTCGGCAGTGTGGAGTCTGCACCTGCCTCACAGTTTGTTTTGGGAAGGACAGAAGAGAAACAGGATTCTGTCACTTCTGCTGCTCCATTAGCGTTTGGAAAGAAAGCTGACAATGAAGAGTTAAAGGCACAACCTATCTTCTCAGCTGGGACGGCTGAGCATACCAAAGAGGAGAGCACAGCAAAACCTATATTCAATTTTAGTTTTGTTAAACCATCGGAGAAGGAAACTGAGCAGGCAAAGCCGCCTTTTGCATTTGGGGCACAAACCAGTACTTCAGGTAAATGGAACATTTTTTGTCTTCACTTGTTTGCTCGTGTCCACCAAATAAGAGCTCTGAAGCCGTACTGGACAAAATCTGTGGGATTTGATACATTCATGCGTTAGAGCTTTAGAAAAGGCTTAATTACTACCTGCAGCCTGTCTTTAGTTCTGGTTGTTGGTGCGCAGACAATATGTACCAAGTCCTTTTCAGATTTCAATGAGTTTTAACAACAGATTTAGACAAAAAAATCTCCACACCTTAAGGAACCTGTACCGCTTCTTGTATGAACACAGAAGTTGCATTGTCTCAGTGGTAGCAACACAGCTGGTGATAAAATCTGTAGTGTGGTGCAAGTACGGAGGCCTCATACTAGCGTTTTTCGTAGTGAAAGGGGATGAAAGGGAATATCTTCCATATATTGCAGCCATGCTGCAGGGTGTACTGCTGTTTCTCTATTGCTACAAAGGTATAAAATTCACTTCATAGGTATTACACAGTTTTTTAAATTTCTTTAATTTGTTGAAAATCTACAGTGGAGGATTAAAGCTCTTTAGTGGTGATTACTGTGTGGAAAAATTCTGCTTGTTAAATTCCATTTGTACGACTTAGCAACTGTGTTTTAGAGAACAGAATTGGTTTCTAACTTCTGAAGTGGTACGGAAAAGGACATCAGTAAGTAACCCCGAATAAAAGCAATACATAGGGTTATACTGGTTTTAATCACACTATTCTTAGGTTGAACTGCTACTGAACAGACAGGTTTTTGGAGGATTGTGGGCTTTGGGGGAGGGGAGATGGTTGGGGGGGGAGGGTGGAGGTTGAGGTCGGGTTTGGTTTGGTGGTTTTTTTTTTTTTACCTGCCAGGTAAAGTTCTGGAGTTTGGTTTAGTCATGGAAATTTGATGAAGCACCTTGTGCAAAAAGGAAATTTTAACAAGCGTTCTGAAGAATTGTATAGACCCTTAAAAATGGCATAGGTGAAAAGGGGCCATAACTGCTGGGAAAAAAGACAGTGGGAAATTGAAAACAAGATCACAAATTAATAATGAGAATTACACCAGCAGCTAAGGGAAAGCTGAAGGATGACTGACTTTAAAAGGCAGCTCTATTCTAAGTGTGTAAAACTGCACTCAGTACTTTATAACAGTGGTCTTAATGGAGGGTTGTTCTCTGTTACTCCTAAAAGCAGGTCTTGCAGGTGCTTAAGTACAGTGAACTTCAGCTTGGAAGAGTTAGGCTGGAGGATGGTAAGCTTTGCTTGACTTAAAGCTGTAGGCACAGGGCTATATTTTCGAACAAGCTACAAATGCAACGGTGTCACTGTTTTTCAGTACTCCACTGAGCAAAGCCATAAAACTGGTATCACTGTTTTTTAGTACTCCATTGAGCAAAGCCATAAAACTGTTACAGCTGATTGACGTTGTTCTTCTAAGAACATCTGAAATAATATTTTTGTTTGAAGAGTTCAGAAGTAGTGGTTAATACTGGTTCAGGAAATGACAGCTGCTGCTTAGTGTTTGTGACCAACGAAGCCTAGACTGCTTGGTGTCCTTGTTCTTCACAATTCTTCCATTCCTTTAATTGTGGGTGGCAGCAATCGGCATGTTAAATCCAGATCTTATGTAAGCAACAGTAGCTGGGATAGCAGTTGAGGTGTCGTTCAGGACTGCTCTTTGTACGGTGATTGAAACAGGAGTCTACTTGCTGTACTTCGTTTGGCATTTCTGTGGTGGTTTATGTACTGTTCTTCCTTTCAGATCAAGGAGCAGCAAAGCCATCCTTCAGCTTCTTGAGCTCAAGTTCCTCCAGCACAGTGGTACCCACCACTTCAGCCAACAGCAGCAGTGTGTTTGGCAGTGCCATCTCCTCCTCAAATCCTCAGCCAGTTCCCGCTCCTTTTGTGTTCGGACAAGCCAGCAACACTGTGAGCAGCTCTGTTTTTGGCAATTCTGCGGAATCTGCAGCATCTCAGTCATTTGGCTTCTCTCAAGAAACCAAAACAGCCACCACATCTTCCAGCACCGGCACAGCTCTTGGTTCATTTCTCTTTGGTTCGGGAACCAGCAGTACCAATGCAGCAAATTCAGGCTTCACCTTTGGAGCCACAACCACATCGAGTTCAACAGGTACATTTCAAATAGATGCTCTTCTCATTTTTGCCATTACGTAGTGGACCAAGGAAATACTGTTCCATGAATATTTTACTTCAGAGAATGTGTAGGCCAAATGCATGGAAGTAGAGAAAAATATTATTTGCGTTCAACAATATAAATTGGGGCTCAGTTTTTCACAGATAGTCTGGGAAATACAGTTTAGGAATGAACTGGCAGTGGCGTCTTATGCAAAGGACAACCCTTGACTCTGTATCTGTTCATCTTCTTGGAAGGAAAAACAGTCAGCCATTCCAAGTTATGGTGCAATAGAGGCTATTTTCTGTTGCATGAAGGCTGCTTAAATGGCATTAATAGTTCTGTTTAAAATGTCCCTTTTTGCGTAGCGGATCTGCTGTGTATGTTCAGAGTCACTGTTCGGTCACGTATTTTCCTTTCGTTATTTCTGCTGGCCATGCAGAACCCAAGCAGCTAAACAAATGACCTGGTTGTCTGTTGATGTTACGTAGAGAATTACTCTGCTAAACCGTGTTTTTCAGTACAGAGAGAGCACTGCAAGCTTGGTTTGGCCTCCAGAAGTTTATAATGGTAAACACTTGGGCAGGGAGGGGTGCAGCTGCTGACAAGAAAGATTCATGTTCTCCTGATCCTAATAAATCGGGAGCTATGTTATGCATGTTTGAAAAATGCAATTTGAGTTCATATTCTCTGTGTGTGATATAAACAGCTTTTAGTAAATACAAATTAAAACGTACTATTTGTGGGAATCTGTTTCCAGAACACAAATGTTAACACAGTAATTTGAGCCTAGACAACCAATGTGTTTGAGATTTAATTTTGTCTGACGCTCGTAAACTTGGTGTTTCTCATGTTACTTACAAGAAAAGGTGCAATTCCTGCTGTAGCTGACACAGTATTTGTTTTATATACTCACACAATTAATTTGCAGTTAAGATGAATATTCAGACTTGGGAAACAGGGTTTTAGAACCTTTTTTCTAGATTCATTCATGGGGGCGGGGCAGGGGAAACCCCAGTGTATACTGACATCTCTCTTCTGCTCCCCGAGGGTCATCCTCTTCGTTTCTGTTTGGCTCTGGGCCTCCAGCGCCTGCTGCTGGCCCAGCATTTGGCACCAGTCAGCCACCAGCATTTGGTCAGAGCCAGGGGTCCAGCCAGCCAGGCACCCCGAGCTTTGGATTGCTGTCGACAACATTGTTTTCAGCTGGCACTCAGCCCGCTCCTCCTGCCTTCGGCGCAGTGACGAGCAGTACTCAGACCTCCGTGTTCGGACAGCAAGCGACCCAACAGCCAGGCTTTGGCTCTGGTACCCCCAGTACTGGTGAGTGCCGACCATCATCTTCCCTTTAGGTCTCCAGGATTATGTATTTTATTTTATTTTTCATGAAGTGCACCTTAGACTTCTGCCTTGCATACATATTGAAGTGTAAGAATTACCTTCCGTAAAAATAACAGGTAGAGAGTTAAGTGATTTGTGTCTCAGTCCTGACTGTGGAGGATGTGCCACAGGCATGCCAGCTTCACAGTAAGCCTTCTCCACAAGAGATTCACAGACATGGAAGTTGCAACCCTACCACTAATACTGGGGTTTATTTTTTTGAGAAGTCTGGTGATTAAAAGAAAGTGTTGAAAACCATGGAGTATTTACTGGTAGATTGTACAAACCAGAATGGCAGAAGTGCTGCAAAATTACTATTTTGGGATTTGTTAGTGTAGTTCTTAGTTATCCGAGTTCATTAACAGGCTTTGGCTATTTATTTGGATTGGGGGCTTTGTTGTGTTAAGAATACGGTCAGAATTATTTTTAAGCATTTATGGGTTAAGACTTTATTCAAAGTTCTTTTTACTAATGAAGTATAAAATACTGTGGGAAGGGGGCAGAGAACGATCCTTATAATTTAAGAAAGACCTGTTCCACACTAGTAATTATTAAAAAAGAAAAACACACTGCCAGAAAGTATGTATTGGGTATCATCACGTCAAATACTTAAAGGGAAAAGTGTCCTCTTTTCCTCTCAGCAGTTTTACCTCCAGAAGTTTAGCCTCCATTAAAAGTAACCAACATTTTTGTACTAATCAGTAGATTAGTTGGCACACCACGTTACTCAGTCAGTCTTTCATTAATCAGGTAGCAGTTCAAAGAGAAAAATCTCCCTGGATTGTCTGTGTTGCTTATCAGTTACTTTGATGGTAGGGATTTTTTTTTTTTTTTTTAAGATGAGGTACCGTGTTAGCACATTAAATGAAAGTGAGTCCCCAGATCAACTGCATGAACACAAAAAAATTTACTTAAATATAAATCTACATGATTCAATGCTATGATTTAAGACTTTATTAATAAACTTCAGTATGCACAGGTATAAGCTTGATGGTGGTACAGAAGTTAGCAAACAATTCATGATCAGTGTGCCAGCAGTGTTACTTTAAGAATCCCCTTATGATTCTCTATTAAAGTGAATGAATTCTTCTGTGGACCGTTCCTGTAGTAATCTGGCACTTCTGGTGCACCCCCCTCCCCCAACTTTGTCATCTTGAGGGACCTGTAAAAAAAATTCATTAAAGAATGTGGGAGGAACATGGGGATTTTACTGGAAAGGATGACCTCAGATTTCAACTTCCTTACTCCCTTCTGCTTCCACCCCATCTTCCCAGGTTCTGTATTCCAGTTTGGAAGTAATACTTCTAATTTCACCTTCTCAAATAACCCCGGGGTATTTACTTTCGGTGCAAATCCTCCTGCACCGGCAGCACCGGCACAGCCTTCTGGCTCTTCAGGCTTTTCGTTCAGCCAGCCTCCAGCATTTACCGTTGGGTAAGAGACCGTATCAGAATTTCGCTTGAGTTTCGGGTAGTATCAGCAGGCAGCGTTCAGCCTCTGCTGCTGTTAAATTATGAGGTGTTCAGGTGAAGCTTAGAGTCTGAAACTAAATTGGGCATCCTTCCTTGTATTCACCTGACTGGCTAACTAACTAAGCAGAGGTATCTCTCAAGGAGCCTAGTTGTCAGAAATACCACACCTCAACAGAAGTGAAATTGTCTTGTTCCTGAAAGGTAAGAAAGATCCATATCTGGCCATTGTGCTGCTGCTTACATTCCGAGTAAGAGAGACTGAATTGCTTTTGGTTTCTGGAGCTCTCTTCCTCCTGTTCATCATATGCCAGTTGCTGCCAGCCGATAACTAGTGAGACCAGACTATGAAACAGTGTTTTCTGGAATATCTACTCAGTGCTGCTGGTGAATTTTCAGGTATGCTGTTCTAAACTCTGAACTCCTGATTTCTTTTGATAGGACTAACGGGAAAAATGTTTTCTCTGCCTCCGGATCTTCGGTCTCTGGTCGGAAGATAAAGACTGCAGTTAGGCGTAGAAAATAAACGCCTCATCAGTAAAGCAACTTTTGAAGCAGCTACCACCGTGTGTTGTTCAGTTTTTGGGATCGTACCTCATGCCAGGTTAGCTGAAGTCAGATCTGCCTAAAGGAAAAAAAAACTCTGCTGCCCTTTCCTTCCCTCCCCTCTCCCTGGTTAGATTTTTTTTTTTTTGGTAACGAGTAGAGTTGGCAACAGGGCTGTTCTCAAGCAAAACTATTTTAGACTCCAGCAAGCTCCTCCTTTCAGTGACTCGGCATGGTCTGGCTATAGCCGTGAGTAGAGCCTGCACAGTGAATGGCTTGTACAATACCTCTTCATCTGCACCACTATGGGCGCTCATCTGCGTTGACTGACGCCTCGGAATTGTAATTATATCAGCGAGGGATTCTGTATAGAGTAGAGAATGTTGATAACGAATGATTTCTATGCTGAGTTTGTGCTGGTGTATGTGTGAAGTGAGTGAGTTTGGGTGTATCGTGCACTAAAATTTTCTGATAGAGGAAGACTGATTAAAGGACGATCCGTGCTAAGGACTTGTTAGATCTGTAGTTCTTCATTTAATAATTATATGCTATTTCTATATTTTCATTCTTACAGCCCTTTATCACCTGTCTCGCCTTTGTTATTTTATTATGAAACATGTGTAAATACAATTTTGTTTCTCTATGTACTTTTTTGGCATAACAAATCTGTGAAATTGAAATTTTAATTTTGTGTGTTACAGCCATTTTTGTTTAGTATTGTCTCAGATTTTATGTAAATCCCATTATTCAAAGTTGCCTAAATCCATTTAGAAAATCTTTAAAATTGGGAATTCTTAAAGTAAGTTTATTGGCTTTTCTGATCCATTTTTGTTTGGACCAAAAACCAGTATTGTACAAAGTATTAAGTATATATTTTTATATTTACTGAAATGGACTGTGGTGACTTTGGATAATAAGGAAAAGTTTAATATTAAAGCCATGTTTATTACAGTATAATTAACATGTTAAACCATGGGATAAATGCCATCAATAAAAACTATGAAATATTGTCTGGCAGCTTTAACTGTCTGTGAAGGCATCTCAAGCTCTAACCATACAAGATGATGTGCTCAACCTGAGTGATGTCACATGCTCTCTCTAACCTCTGCTTTCTGACAGCAACACTGATTTTTAGAGGATCTTAAATTAGTTAGCAGTTCACCATTAGGAGGAGAGTTTTATTGTAGACTGAAGCTTGGAGCTGTACATCAGCATGTCAGCTGTCCAGCTCTGATGGTTGCAGTTAATTTTTATAGAGCTATTAGAAAAAAGCTAATATTAAATGTTCACCACCATTCTAATTGAAGAGAAAAAAAGTATAGCCAACTGTAAATGAGTAATTTGACCTTTTTTCCACTTCTGTAGCAGTTAGAGGAGCTTCTTAGAGAAGAGATGTTATTGCAGTAAAATGAGAGGAAATACTTCTCTGTTTGGGGACCACAGCTGAACTCTCCCTCAGTCACAGCCTTCAGCTTACAGTTAGACCTAACTACTTACTACAGCTAGAGCTGAGAAGACCTGTATAAGTTGCATAAGCTTTACATGTCTTTAGCAGCATTGCCAGGGTTTTTTTGCCAGCACTTCTGCCATTCACCCCCACTGCAGCTCAGCACTTGTACAGCTACAGGTGCCAGTATTGCGAAATGAGATAGATAGATACTTTTCTAACCACGATCTAGACTTGACAGGAGGACAAAGGCTAACTTTTGTTTTCATGGGTAGCGCTCCAATCACTATTTCTATAAATAGAAAATACTCAGCAACTAAACTTTAAAACCACCCCCATAAGCTGCTATTCAGACAGTCACAGCCTGCCACTGTAGCTGTGGAGGGATTATATGCAATTAGGTTTTTTCAGGTCTTTAAATCTGAAAAAAAATGCCACAAATTTCACTTCTCCTTAGCTCTATCACCAGCCAACTACTCATCCCACAAACAGAAAAAGTTGCATCTTCAATGCAACTTGCATAAGAGACAAACTAAAAGCTAGTGTTTACAACAGCGTAACGTATACGTATTTCCATGAACAGGCTCTGTGTTCTTGACTTGTCTTTTTTTTTTTCCACCTGCTGGGGAAGGCGTGGTATTTTTCCTAACAAATAAGAGATACTTTCCCTTACACCTGAACTAGTAGCAATAAAGTTTTAGCCAAGGGTGTTGCTTTTCCCTTCCTCTCCTCATCCTGAATGCTAGTTTCTAGGCTGCTGCTACAGTGAATAGAATAAAAGTTCTTAGTGTATTCCTGCTGAAATTGTAAACAGGCAGTGCTCACCGAGGAAGGGACTTCAGTTAGTTCTGACGGCTGATGGCTGTGCCCAAGCTTTAACTTCAGTGCTTAAGTTGACAGTGCAGTTCTTTGCAAGAACAGTTCAGTGATAGCACTGAAGTTCTGTTTCAGCTGAACATCTTCAAGGGGTCTGACAACCTCAGAAGGGTGCTTTATTCAGACCTCCCCAAAGATGATGGTAAATGGAAGATTAGAACACATACACAGAACATTATGTTAATAAACAGAAAAACACCACTTGTCAGACTAAAATACTGCAGAATATTAACACATTACTGATGAAGTAATGTCACCTGAAGACGAGAGAGAACCAAACTCTCAGACATGTCTATTGTTGCCCTCCAAAACTGGAGGTAGGGTAAGAACTTCAGCCACACAATGGCACAGTTACACGTAAGGGAAGGACACACAAAAACTGGGCTCTGGCAGAATTCCAAACTCTTACTCAAATTTTAATAAAACATTAACATTGTTGCTTATATTCCTTTCCCAAGATACTAATAACATGAGGATAAACAAATTATCAAAGCTATGTAATCATGCAAAATATTAGGCTTCTTTATTCGGTGTTTAAGTTATTCTGAATATACAAACAATTAGCCAGAATTACAAAGTGAAAATAACCAGTATTTGTACTTCTGTAGATTTACACCCATAACACATTTCAGTTAATGGTTTCTGCATGCTCCTGAAACGCGTTCAGTTGTTTTGCTTGGTATTATATGCAAAAAATAGGCAAGTGCTTTCACTCCAAACAGAAGCAAGTAAGTTACCTTTCATTAGCATGACCTGTGATGTTCACAGCTCCAAAATTATTCACACACACCAATGCACTAACACTGCAGTGTAACATACCCTTCCCAGAGCAAAAACAGCTATTATTTCACCTCTTTGTTAGTTTTGACGTGAAATAAGTGACAATGCTTAAGACAGTCATGCAAAAAACTTCTCACATCAATGTTCTGATAAGAAAAGAGGTGAGGGAACATGATCTGTGAAGCAATACTAAGGGACATGATAAACACTGCTTGTCTCTTTCTACACGCGTGGCATTTTAATTAACATGATTTGCCTTACTGTCTAATACTGCAGTTCTCTTCCCTGCAGAGTTTATCATACGACTTGGGCAACTGCTTGGAAAACAACTTGATTTTCTAGTTACCTGCCAACATCCAAAACTGGGAGCGACATTTCTTTTAAGGTGGAATATTTCCAGGTATCAGCTTTCCACAGACTGATGAACAGAACAGCTCCTTTCTGCAGTTAATACAGCCACCTTCCTTCTCATCAATCAGAGGTTAATACTTCCAGATTTAATATGTATTTTTTTCTCCCAAACGTCTTTGGCATTTATGAAAACTCCAATACTTTGAAGGTAGCTGCTGGCATCACACCGGAGCAAAACATTTTCTTTAGCTTCCGAATCCGTTCCCATTTCATCTGGGCAAAAGATTCTTGCTCAATTTCAGTTTTGGGGTAGGTCTTTTTTCACTGGGGGTGGGAGGGGATGTTCAAACCAGTCTGGAAATCTCATCATTTGGTATCATCTGACTCCATTTCTTCTTACCACAATAGTCCCTGCTACAATATCATAGGCTGTTCTGTTATGCTGGAAAAACAGCAGTGTAATGAACGCAGGAAAAAATGAAGCAATAGAAAAATTCTTGATCAAAGCTCGTATTGTGGACCTGAAATGAGAATAAAACACTCAGTGCCTTATTTTCACTTACATTAGTAGGTAGTTTGCTTTCAAGTTTAGTGCCTCGGTTTTGCACAGCACAAAAACTAATCTCCAGAGTTCAGAGGAGATTATTTTATCAGCTAATCTGAGAGATACTGACATGATTGAATAATTGCTATTTTATTCTTAGATCACAGAATCTAACAATAGCTCTTGCAATCTAGTTATTCCAAAGGCCGCTAATAAAGCAATGGTGCATTTCCTTCCAAGTCACATGCTTCCCACACTATTAACCTGAAAGCAGCGTGACTGAGCTGAGAGCACTTACGTTGTCATACTGACATTAGAAGATGGAATGACTAACACACGGCTGGGTGCAATGAGTACAGATGTATCACACGTCACAACTCGCAGTCCAAGCAAGAATTTCCCTGGGGTTGCTCCACCTGCTCCCCAAATACAGATTATCTATAAAAGAAAAGTTATTTCAATTCCACACAACACCATACCATTGACTGGTCTAGCAAACTTCGTTTTCATCGAAACTATCTGAACGTCATAAGCTTCAACATAATCCAAAATACCGTAAAAAGGATTTACTTTATAGGCCAATGGTGACAATTTTTTTTTCAACATTTATTCAACAACTGACAACTATTAATTATAGAAGTTAGTGTTTATGAGTAGTTACCTCATAGAAGCAGACTAATAATCTGTAGATGAGAGCTACTACCATCATTTTCTGCAAATCTTCCATGGACGTATCTTCGTCTATCTCTTCTATTATGTAATGCATAGCAAATTTAGAGATGTCCCTGTACAAAATAAGACAACTTTAAAACCATCTTTCTCCCAATACCGATGTTACCCCTTTAATACTAGAATTCACTCCTTCAGTTCCAGTATTAGCAAAAGAACAAAAGCTCCTTGGCTTCTCTGATACTAAACAAGCCATTGAAATTCAGAATACTAGGTTTCCTTCCAAGTTGCTGCCTAGTTTGTTTTGTCTTTTTGGTTAAGAAAAGATCATTCTTTATTACCACTTTTGCACAATGGTGTCCCTGGGTAGCGAGCTGCAGAATTGTTCTGAAAATTCTCACACTTTTTGGGAGATAAACAAGAGATTCTGCATGTGGTAATCTAACTGTATCAGTGGAAGGCGTCCAAGTCTCTTCCTTACAGGAACTCTCAAGGAAAAAGAAAAGGAGGCACTCTTCTCTATAAATGCAAAGGAGAAGTTGCAAGTCTCCCTAAGCAAGCAAGGGGGACCTGTCCTCCCCTGCATGATCCTTATTCTCAGGAGTCTCTACTGCTCACCATACTCTTCTAGAGGCAGGCTCCCTGGCATGCAAGAGCAAGCTTTTAACTTAAGCAATTGAAACCTTCAGTTGTTGATCCCAACAAAGCTACACAAAGCATCAATTTGGAGTCCATTGCACATTTTCACAAGATAAGAATGTTCAATCTGTAGAGTTTATCTGACACCTAGAATGGATGTACTTGCAACATGTATTTAGGCAAGGACTTACCACTCACCCATCTAAGTGAGAATTACTACTCACATAGAAATGTGTAGTCCCACTTCAAAGCAGTTCATCTATATTTGTACTACTTGCCTGCCTCTATTCAGACTTCAGGATCAAAAAAAGATAAGGAATTAAGAAAATAGTGTGGCACAACCTTCAATACAACCTTGGCCTGAAGTCTCTATCATGAGCCTGTGAGAACGTATTTTTTTCATGACAACTCCTCAGCCTAACCTCAAGCATACCACATCTCACAAGCGAAAAAAACCCAGGAATGTTTCTCTGAAGTTACTTGTGTAAGCAACTTACTGGCTCTTGCAAAAGTAGTAATATTGAATATACTGTAAATTAATTGAAATCACCTTCACCACTTTATAGAAGCAATACACATATAGTTGTTCCCCATCTTTCCAGTATTACACATTGTATCGTTCTCAGCCTACTATAAACAAGATGGAAATACAAGCTGTCAGGTTAGAGTTGGAGGTTTTGGCAACTAAACAGAACAGAGTTTGGCATTTTAATTGCATGTTTATCTGAACAAAACCCACTGATCATTTACACTGACATATTGTTTTGGATTTGACCTTCTTCCACACACCTTTCAAGCAGCAGTTTAAGGTGTCTGAAAGATGTTACCTGTATAGTATCAGTTTATAGGCAGTCAACATTTGGAAGGTCCTTTGGCAGAAAACTTGAATTCTGAAATGTGTTTGTACAGTAATGGCATTACTGACTACACTAAACTCTCATCTCCTAATCAGACCGGAATACTTGATTACATCAACCCAAAGCAGAGGAACTAAATGAGCTACGGAATAAGATATCTACAGTTAAAGCAGCAGATAAAGAAACAGTCTTTGAAGTAAATGATTATATCTGAGCATAAGAATGTGAAATGAAGAATCTTTCAGTCTCATGTATAGTTGATACACATGATGCTTAATCATACTTTTTTTATAAACCCAACTTATGCCCAGTAAAGACTGCAGCATGGTAGCATTCCTAGCTATCAGGCTGTATTTTAAAAGTACATACATATCTGACATGCAGGACCTAGATTTTTTTTTTGTTGTGGGTTAGCATCATTGTGGTCACAAATCTAAAACCCAGCACCATGGGAGACGCTATGAAGAAAATGAACTCCATCCCAGCCAGATCCCATATATTTTTAAAGGCTGGTTGAAAAAAAATTTATTTGTCAATGTTTTTTCTTTTAAATTTTTAGAGGATTCTTTAAAAATCTTGCTATTGCCTCCCAAAAGTAAGACTGCAAGTCTAATCTATCCTTAGTAAGGAGTTTGTGAGCCTATATAGACACCTGTACAAATTATTTGTTTCCATCAGCTGACCCAAAATCAGGAGGTGTTTAAAAAGAGGTTAACCTAGCAGTGTTTTTTCCTCAACTTTTGACAGTTACTAAGTGCCATCATATGCATAAGCATACCATATATACGTCATGACACCTCAAAGAGCATGAAGAGCTTAAAGCTGTATATAATAAAGCTTTAAATTGTTCAACTTACTTTATTCCACTGAGGTGCATAATACTTAAAACAATGGTTGCCTTTATAAAGAACAGAATAAAAAAATCCACCATCTCTGCTATGAACCTGTGTGCCAGCGAAGGGATAATGAACTCCCGACCTGCAACAGAAACAGTTAACATTACCCTGATTTTACTGCACTAACACAAAGTTAACACTATCATCTAAAGAACGTTTCACATCAACCTCACTGCAAGAACATTACCAAGTCTTGATCTCGGCTCACATCTTCGAGAAACCTTCTAACAGCGTATGAATTAAAAATTATCTGAATTGTTTAAATTGAGTTACAAGAACCTTCTTAAATGAAATCAAACTCTTTCAGAACTCTGAGTCCCCTCATAATTAGGATTACAGGCAAAACCCCACCCTGCTAAAGAACCAACATACATTGAAGATGCATCAATTTGTGTTCTTTCATTTAGAACAGCTTCATAGAGACAGATTTCAGTAAATCTGAGAGTTCAGATAAAAGGAAAATTAGATCTTACATCTACCACAAATTTTCCATCGCTCAGCAGCAAGGCTTCCATATATACCAAGTACCAGCTCTCTAAAACACAGCCTATTTCATCTCAAGTCAGGCCCGGAAACAGGAGTGGATGAAAATACTAGTCATACCCGGCATAAACGTTCCTATAGTTGTCTTGTTATAATAAAATGCAGCCTACTGCCCCACCACGAGCCAGAAAATGTAATACATTTCTCTTATTTAATTGGCCAAGCGCAAATGGGGACAAAATAAGCAGTCACAGTTACAAGCTTTTGTTGCTAACACTACCTCTGATGATTAAAGCAAAGAAAATATGAAAAAGCATCTTAGAAAGTTTCCAAGGAATACTGTTGTAAAATAATTTCATCTGAACCCATGTATCCCTCTGTCCCTCCCAAACGACAAACACGACTACTCATATGAAACTAGCAAGGACTCACATCAAAACTTCACTTAAAAATACCCAAGTACTACTAGATGTAATTTGTGGAAAATAGTGACTGTTTGTTAGTGTTTCTGAGAATGCCAACCCCTGCACACAGGGAAAGGATAAAAAGAAAGGGGAAAGAGAATCATTCCTCTATCCAATCTCAAAAAATATCGTCAAATTTCACTTAGAATAAGCCCCCACAGTTCAACTGCCGAGACTGATTAACGCCAGTCCTGGCCTCACAAGCTATGCAAGTGAAACTGAAAGCCCACAGCACTTGGGCGCTTTTTAAATGGGGTAAGTATAATCACGCAGTGTTAGGTAAGAGCAAGTTCTTACTTAACATACCTCAGTTTATATATCTTTATTTCATACCCATTTCACTGATAACTCTGCATCGATGCTATCAAGTAGCATGACTGTTATGTAAGTAATACCAAAATGGATTCAATTCTCATTGTCAAAGCATGTCCATGTTGTCAACTAAATTCTAATTAAAGATTCTTCAGCTAAGGCAGAAGGGAGCACACCCAGCCTCCCCAAGCCTGGCTGGAGCATACAGCGCCAGACAAAAGCATTTGTTTGCTCTGTTAAAAGGAACACATTAGCTAAAGTTAGTGGCACAGTTTCATTTGAATATATTAGACTCAACGACTGAATAAGGAAGAAGCTAAGTGGGGCGAAGAAAATAGGTATTCCAATTATGTTAAACTCCATTATATTAAGAAACCTTGGCAACCTCGGACTCTGGCAGATTCCCACTGCAGAAATTTGAGACATTCCTCCTATCAAAAATCCATTATTTTGCCAGGGGTTACTATTTGTATGGCAGGGACAGCCAAACGCAGCACGCATCCATCAAAGAATCTTACATTAAACTAGCCCTAAGGATGGGTTTGCGCTAGCCAGCCAGGCAGAGCAGGTGAGGCTTGAGCCCACTTTCTGCTCTACTGCTCCCAGCAGAAGAGCAGTAATCTCCTGCAGTAAGGCAGGGAGAGGCAAGGGGAGGAAGGGTCTTAAATCATGATGACAGTCCACAAAAAGCCTGCCACTGCCCAGAGTGCTGTTAATATTGGTGCTCTGACACACACCTGCAAGCAGACTGAATTGAAGAGGCAGTTACAAATGCCTCTATTTGACACCCCAGTTTAAAATCTACAACATTAAGATAAACTGTCACTTATTTCAGCTTACGTAAACACACCGGGCTGTAAACTGCAGTGGCATAGGGATGGATACATGACCTGCCCTGCCAAGCCTGCTGTGTGGGCAATAATCTGCAGCAGCAAAGAAGGAGCCATAATCGCTTCAGCTGTTCCAGATACATCCATTTGCAGTCTGGAGCCAAAGCACCGGCACAACGGTCTTTGTTCACAATTGTATCACTATATGACATACAGAGTTCCCTTAAGAAGGCTGGGTGTTGCAACAGTATTTAGCATTCAGAATAACCATGTTCAGCCACATGAAATGCTATTCATGCCCTCAATTACCTTTAACATACAGAATTAGTTCCTGAAGAACTAGGTAAAAATCCAAGAATCATCTCAGCCTAGCTTTTGTCCATGTCCTCTTTTTCAGTGACTGGCAATATCTGTTCATAAGCAATCTATAACTCAGAATCAGGGCACAATTAAAGAAAATACTACTTTGTGTTAAGAACCTTGTTTAAACAACATCTGCTCAAAACCACAAGAAAGAAGCAAGTTCAGAAGCTAGATTCCCTTCCCTTCAAAAGAAGGAAAAAGCAGCTAAAAACATTCTCCCCTCACACCCAGCCACTGAGCTTATAAATAACGTTACAGATCAGTAATGCTGTACTTTGCCCTGCAGAAAGGAAGGAGATATGGCTTTTCTCCAAAGTCCTGTAGCAG
This sequence comes from Gavia stellata, assembly GCF_030936135.1. Taxonomy (NCBI): domain Eukaryota; kingdom Metazoa; phylum Chordata; class Aves; order Gaviiformes; family Gaviidae; genus Gavia; species Gavia stellata. The sequence continues at coordinate 97,929,669 of NC_082596.1, read as the reverse complement.
TGTTCTGCTCCATGGTTTTCTACCATTACTCAAGGTGCTACCAAACATTCGGGGAATGTCACCTAGGCGCTCCTACACTGGTGAAGAAGTGTTTGTGCTCCAGGTTTTATCTCTGATGTGATCAGAGCAAGTCTGTCTTACTCTTGGACAAATATAAACAGAAGCACTGCTAGGCACAGTCTTCAATATTCATTGCCGTAACAGACTTTTGTTTATCTCAGGTCCTGCCGCTACTTGTTGAATGTAAGCGTGTTTTTACTTCTCTGGTTCCATTTCATTAAAATGATTTTATTTGTGCACCAAGAGCACACTAAACCCCATAAAGTTAGTTCAGATTTCATCATCGGAACAGGCGACTTATAAAGCTAGATGCATTACAAGCCTATGACCACAAGAGTAAGTTCCACTGGAAAAAATAAACTCCTTCATATCCACGAAAACATCTTACAAGCGCTAAAGTTTTAAGCTGCACACACAAGTCAACCCTCTCAAACCTGCTTATGGATTAAGTTCTGGATGTACAAACGCGGTATTTGGGCTGTCACCTTTTACGGGGCAGAGCTACACGCCCGGCTCTACAGCCCACAGAAGAGCAGCGACCCCCAACGTTGCAAAACCCCCAGCTTCCTTCTCGAGCTACCGTTTCCTAGAACCGCGGCGGAGGGGCCCGCGGAGACCCAAGGCGCTGCGGGCCGCAAGCCAGCGGCACTGGCGGGGGCCAGGCCTCCGCCCCCAGCCCCCAGTCCGCACGGCAGGCGGGACTAACCGCGGACTCGGGCGCTGCCAGCCGCCTCCCCGCGGGTGCCGAGGGCCAGGCCGGCCGCCCCCTTTCTCCCCACGCGAAGCGACCCAGACCGGCCCCCGGCCCGGCTGCCCCCACTCACCCGCCGGCCGCCCCGTCTCCCTGGGGGCGCCGCTGCCGCTGGTGCCGGCGGCGCTGCTGGAGGCCGCCCTGGGCAGAGGGGCCAACCTGCCCGCCGCTCCCGGCCAAGCGGGGGGGGCGGCGGCAGCGGCGCGGGGCGCCGGCCCAGCGGTGGCCGTGTGGGGCGGCGCCGGAGCGAAGAGGTAGAAGGGGCTGTAGTAGGCGGCGGCGGCCGCCCCCGGCGGCGCGGAGGGAAGGGGCGGCGGCGCGGCGACGCGAGGGGAGCCGGCGGCGCAGGCGGGCGCGGCGGAGGCGGCGGCGGAGGCGGCGAGGAGGGCGGGCAGGCAGCCCTGCCAGCTGAGGTACCCGCAGTACGAGTCCCAGAGCCACTGGTGCACGCGCCGCGCGTACTCCGCCGCGCTCAGCGGCTTCGCCCCGCCGCCCTCGCCTCCGACGGCCGCCGGAGGGGAGCACGGCGCTGGCGACGCAGCGGCGGCCTCCCCTCCGGCGACGCTGCCGCCCCTCTCGCTGTCGCCCTCCGCCATCGCTGCCGCCCCGGCGCCGGTCCGGCCCGCGCCCGGCTCCGCCATCTCCTCCATCCCCTCTGACAGTGCCCTCCCTCACCGCGCATGCGCTGGGGAGACGCCTCGCCTCTCCCACTTACCTCGGAGGACGGGGGAGAAGCAGAGGAAGAGCACAAACACCAGGCGGAGTTCTTGGGGCACCCAGCCTGACGAGGAGCGTACCACCCTCCAGCAAACCCCTTTCTGCCGTTGCGCCAGGAAAGAACTAGGCTTCCTCTCCCCACCCCCCCCTCCGGTGAGATGGTATCGCCTAGCGTCGAGGCAGGGACGCGGTCTGCCCGGGGCGGTTCCAAGCGCTCTCGAGGTAACAAGAAATTCCCCGGGTGCAGAAGAGCTGACGCCGTGAAGGCGGTGCAGCCCGCGCTCCTAGGAGCCTCTCGGCAGCAGTGTACGCGTAGAAGGCACGTAATTTTCCCTTAGCATAAACACCAGGCTCCCCCGTCCCCGCTTCCTCCCGCCGCCGCGCCGGAGGCAGCGCGAGGAGCGGCGATCCCCTCAGCGGGAGCGGCGATCCCCTCAGCGGGAGCGGCGGCGCTCGGCTCGGCCCCGGCCCGCGCCCCTCCCGGTCGCCTCCTGGGAGGAAGTCGTCCTTCTCAGCCAAAGCCCCGGCCCCCATTTCGCAGCCGGGGAGCGGCCGTGAAAGCTGGCCGGGGGCGGTGGGGTTTCTTGCTCCAGCACGTTGTACTGTAGTGTGGGAAGGGAGTCTCCATCTTTGTGCGGGTCTTCGTTGCCGTGACGCTCCCCTCCCAGCGTGCTCAGCAAGGCGCGCTGCGGGGCCAGAGCGTAAGTCTCTCTCGGATTCTCTCTCTGTCCCTTCAGCTGGCTTCCGAATTTGGCCCGGGTCACAGATGCATTACTCTTAATAGGCTGTGGTAGATGAGGTCGTAAGCCCAAGTGAGGAATAAGGCATTGCCTTGCTTCTGAGCAGGTGCAGCTGGGCAAAGTTACCTGTCCTTCGCTTACTGCCACCCGAGATGACAGCTGTTGCTTCTGACCTCGAGCAACTTTCTAAACGCTTTCTCTGCTGATAGGAAGTGGGTTGAAATTGTTTGGAGAGAGCAAAGGTGTTAAACCGCTCTTTCTCTTGTGTACTTCTACAATTTGATTTTGTTGCCTAAATAATGCGTTCTTTTCCATCTCCGCTTTTTCATCTTTCCCCCTATCACACTCATGTTCTTCCTGTGCAAAAATGTTGAACAAAGAACCAGGAGCCCTCCAGCAAGTTTAAACACAGTTCTCCAAATTAATTTTTAATATTTAAGGTTCCTGTGTACTTTTAAGCATCTCAACGAGACCACAAGTTCCGTGTAACACAGATGTTAACATAGCTCCATACTGAATGAACTAGTAATATATACTGTGGACATGGAGCACTTCCCATTTTTAACGCAGCAAATAGCACAGCTGAAAAAACCAGAAGTTTCTCCCTCTCTCTGTTAGGCTGAAAAAAACAGAAGTTTCTCCCTCTCTCTGTTAGACTGAAACAAATACATTATTTTCCCATGTAGCCCTAACTCATTTAAAAACTGAAGTAGTTTCTGCGATGTGAGTCTCTCATACAGACAAGCTGAGGTGAATTGACAAAGTGCTTAGCAAATAACCCATACCACCATAATTAAATGCGGTTACCTTAGGTGCTGGCACTCATTATGTAGATACGGTTCTAATTACACTGGCATGTGTTTTGTAACAGACCTGGGTGAAATCAGTATGGGTAAATGATTTGGGAAACATAGCAAGTTTTAGTATGATTAGGAAGGACAATAAAGAATCAAAGAAAGGAAGGGAAATAGACAATTGTATAGATGAAAACATGGTCTTAAAACAGCTATTGACTCCTAATAGAAAAACTAACTTGGAAAACTGACAATAAAAGTAGCATAACAGAGCTTCTTCCTTTATAATATTTCACTCTCCCTTCATCAGCTACAGTCTAATTTTTTTTTTTAGTTGTATTTTCACCACAAATGCTTCAGGACCAAACAGCGTCAAGCCTTTTTTGTGTATGTACGTGTGTGCTGCCACAAGTTTTGCAAGCCAGATCAGATCTTGAGGTACAATTACAAGCTCTCACAGGCTTCATATAATGCTGCCAGTCATATGTAAATTTTAGGGTCACCAGCAGCATTACACAGGCATAACCAGTTAGAACTCACTGTGCAATTATGCTGGGTACTCAAGGTGAACCTGAATCACTGACAGCACAGAGAAGGGGAATAGCAGGTAACAGAGACAATGTAATACTTCCTCATTTTTCAGTTAGTTTTTCATTCTTCTGACTTAAATAACCCCCAAAAGACCTACAAATCCTGCAAGCATTCAGATTATTTTATTCCGGGATGCATAGGATAGAGATGCTGTAACAACAGGGCTTGCCAGTAGTGGGGAACTCACAGCTTAGGCTTTTGGTGACAAGGGGTCTTCTTTCATTGCTGTGTCAGATTGCCGCACATGTTATGAGAGTACTTATGATCTTCTGCAGCACCGAATTCTCCCTACTTTACTTTGCTCTCCCTTGTGAGCAGAGTCAGAAAGGGAGATAATCTTGGGTAGTTTATTGTACCAGTTGATGAAAATAAGTGGCTGAATGCCTTGGCAGTTAAATACCCTCTTGTCTAGAAATGAGATTTAGGCAAGAGGAAATGTTTTGAACTAGATCAAAAGAGGGAGGTAAGCACGTAAAAGCTGATATTGCAATAGTTAAGGTTTAAGGGGAATCTGGAATCCCATCTTAAGCTCTTTAAGTATAGATAATGCTGAAAAGCCCAATCTGTCACTCTTGAGTGGGGAATCTTTTATAGTCAATAGGAAGTAGTAGAGCACTGCTCTGCTGTCAATCTAGCTGTTGTTCAGAGGTAGAGAGACCTATCTTTGTTAATTTTTAATACACATTCTAGCGTCTTTATTTCAAGGCAGGGTTTTAAACAATTTTTAAAACCAAGGAATTGCTGAAGCATTCATCTGGATGTATGAAACTGAAGTTCAGTTTCTTCCTTTGCTTGGGGTATGCAGATCACATCTCCTGCATCATGCTGAAGTGTTCTAATAATAGGAGCTCTTTGAAAGAGTCCTTGGATGAGAGTTGTTGGACATTAATCAACAGCAACCTCTTGTCATTCCAAAGTGGTTAATTATTGTTGTGCCCAGCAGCCTACATATATTCATGCTATTTAGACATTTGTATCAAGTATGTGTGTTCATGTACAGAGTGAAATTAAATGCAAATGTTGGTTAAAAAGGTCTTCATTACTGAAACATACAGACTGAGTCACCAAAGAGTGAGAACTTTACCCCTTGTTGGGGCAAGCAGCCACGTACAGAACATGAAACTTAAGCCAAACCCCAAATGTATGCATTTACATAAGTACAAAGTAAAACATTATATATTTCAGTGTAGAAAAATGGCACAACTATCTCCCAAATTAAATCAATTTAACCTTTCACTCTGAAACTAATCTGACTCATCCAGCTGAGGATTTTGAAGGAGAGATGGGCTGTAAAAGCTATCATGGTCCACTGAGAGGCATTTTCTTTCTAATAGATGCAACTTCAGGTGTAATACAGACAGAAAACAGAATCCTAGTAGTCACAGTTGATAAAAAGGTCATAGCAAATCAGCTGGAGAAAAATGAACTTTTCCACTTTTAACTTAGGGTACATAGATTTTTGGTGTGGTTGCCTGTTTACCAGTACTGTCTGTTTTGGGAGTTGTGTGTAAATAACTTTTTTTGCCTTTTACCTTGACCTGGTACCTCGAATACTGTGTTCAGTTTTGGGGCCCTCACTACAAGAAGGACATTGAGGTGCTGGAGCGTGTCCAGAGAAAGGCGACGAAGCTGGTGAGGGGTCTGGAGCACAAGTCTTACGAGGAGCGGCTGAAGGAGCTGGGGTTGTTCAGTCTGGAGAAGAGGAGGCTGAGGGGAGACCTCATCGCTCTCTACAATTACCTGAAAGGGGGTTGCAGAGAGGTGGGTGTTGGTCTCTCCTCCCAAGTGATGAGTGACAGGACAAGAGGAAATGGCCTCAAGTTGCACCAGGGGAGGTTCAGGCTGGATATTAGGAAAAATTTCTTTACTGAGAGAGTGGTGACACACTGGAATAAACTGCCCAGGGAAGTGGTGGAGTCACCCTCCCTGGAGGTATTCAAGGAACGTGTGGACGTGGCATTGTGGGACATGGCTTAATGGGCATGGTGGTGTGGTTTTTTTGGTTGATGGTTGGACTTGATGATCTTACAGGTCTTTTCCAACCTTAGTGATTCTGTGATTCTGTGTGATTTGAATAAAGGGTAACCAGAAAACAGCTTTACTCAGGAGTGTGGCACTCGGAAGCCTTTGTTACCTAATTCCCTATCACATTCTTTACTGTTCCCAGAGAGGAAATATGAGTGTGCCTCCGTTGAAGCAGCACTGGAACTAGGGGTTTGGAAAAGAGTCTTTGGTGGTCAGTGGTCATCAGGTAGGGTCCTTGGCATGCAGCAAGACTTAGGGAAGCAGGGTTAAGCCTAGAAGATCGCCACTGAGTTGTGGGTGATGGAGTAGAGAGTGTTCTCTGTTCTACAAAAATTTGACCCAAAAAGATTTTTCAGGATTATTTCAACCATAAAGAGGGGGCATGTTCTTGTTTTCTGGCAGTCAGAACGTTCCTTGGGGAGTGTTATTCATGTCATTTGTCTAATGACTGCTTCATATGTCAGGGGCCTCTTTCTAGGCACCTTCTGAGGGCAGTAGTTACTGCTGGGCAGTATTTTCACAGCAGTGAGCCCAAATCACCTCCAGCAGGTGAACTGAATCTGTCTTGTATGTTCTTGATAACTGCTCTATTTGCTAGCATGTTGTGTAACCAAGTGAACATTACCTCCGTTTGTCTGGGAAAAAAGTGTCAGCTGTTTCCGCATTTTAGGGGGAGCCCAGTCGAATAACACGTCAGGAGAGTGCACTAAGGGTGCATCCCGAGTTGAGCCCCTAAAGGATTTCAAATGGACAAGTCTTGATCTCTGGGAAAGAAATGTGATGCACACGTTTATGAACATGCATATAGTACAGTAACATTGAAGGAACTAATGCAGATACAGATACATTGAGGACTCCGAAAAGAGTAGGAACAAGAATGGTTTGTCTGGATAATAACTATGGCACTGGGAAGCCTTAGCAAGTGCCTAATTCCCTAGGACATTGAAAAGATTTCTGGTTTTCAAATGCAGACTTGAAATTACTTACTTCTTTATCTTCAATAGCTCTGTTAAGTATTACTTTTGAGTTCAATCAGGTATTTTTTTGAAAAGTCCTTTCAATGGAGATAAGCTTAGCAGTGTTCAAAAAAACACTGAAGAACAAATTGATCATTGGTAACATGTAGATGTTTTTTCTTTTTCCTTGTTCATCTCACTCAAACTTTTTACCAAGGTGATAATTTCAAAATCAAAGAAATCTTTTGATGTTTTTACAGTGACTTTTAGAGACTAGAGTTTCCCAGTTCTTTGACAAACAGTACACACGTCCTTTGTGAATACTGTAGTCCAGCATTTTTTCACGAACAGTAAGAGCTTTCAAGGGCCTGGGCCTCAGCTGGTTTCTGCCATCCAGTGGATACATGGAGTCGCTACCTCAATACTTCCAATTTCCACTAATTCTTAGTAAATAATATTCTAAATAACTAAGCAAGTATCACAGAATCACAGAATGGTTGAGGTAGGCAGGGACCTCTGGAGGTCATCTGGTCCAACCCCCTGCGCAAGCAGGGCTGCCTACAGCCAGTTGCCCAGGATCATGTCCACAGGCTTTTGAACATCTCCAAGGATGGAGACTCCACCACCTCCCTGTCAAGCTGTGACAGTGCTCGGTCACCCTCACAGTGAAAAAGTGTTTCCTGATGTTCAGAGGGAACCTCCTGTGTTTCAGTTTGTGCCTGTTGCCCCTGGTCCTGTCACTGGGCACCATGGAGGAGACCCTGGCTCCGTCCTCTTTGCACTCTCCCTTCAGGTATTTATAGACATTACAGATCTCCCCTGAGCCTTCTCTTCTTGAGGCTAAACAGTCCCAGCTCTCCCAGCCTTTCCTCCAGGGAGAGATGCTCCAGACCCTTTGTGGCTCTCCAGTATGTCCATGTCTCTTTTGTACTGGGGAGCCCAGAACTGGACACAGCACTCCAGGTGTGGCCTCACCAGTGCTGAAGGATCACCTCCTTCGATATGCTGGCAATGCTCCTCTTCATGCAGCCCAGGATACCATCAGCCTTCTTTGCCACAGGGGCACATTACTGGCTCACGTTCAACTTGGTGTCCACCAGGACTCCCAGGTCCTTTTCTTCCAAGCTGCTCTCCAGTTGGGCAGCCCCCAGCATATACTGGGGCATGGGGTGGTTGTACCCCAGGTGTAGGACTTTGCAGTTCCCCTTGTTGAACTTCATGAGGTACTTTGTACAGATTACTTCATGAGTACTTTTACAGAGCTTCTATTTAAGAAAGTATGAGATCTGTTGAAGCTTTTCATAGGAAAAAAATTTTTTACATTTGGACGCTTAGTAAAAGATCTCCTTCTCTTTTACATGTATTTTACTGTCTGATTGACAGCATCTACACTGGTGAATATTTGACCCATGCAGGTTTACAAAAATGAACTGGCTAATTACACCATACACATTTGTTCCATATCAATATATGCATCAAATACACTGTTTTCTGTTTTGACAGTTCCACTGATTTAGAGTATAACCACAAGTAGTAACACTGCTCTAGTGCAGTGTAGAGCTGAAATCAAGGGGTGTATCTTGTGTGATAGCAAGCAGTACAAAGAAATAATCAATAGGACCTTAGAGATGCTCAGCATTTAGCAGTTCACTCCTTGCTGGTGTCAACCATTAAACACAGATCAAGTTTGCTGCTGAAGGGTTGGTGGACACAACTGATCATGGTTGGGATGACTCATCCAATCATCATTCTGCAGCTTGTTGACTATTTCTATCTCAAGATTTACTTGATTTTTCAGAAGATGAGTTTTTAACCTTTAATTGTACACAAATTCATGTAGGGTAGAATCCGAACCTTGGATTTATTTTGTTTATTTAGCACTCCTTTATATTTTTGAAGTTAAAGACAGGTTGCAGGGAAATGAACAGTCCAACCTACTGGAAATGTATGACGAGTATTTTTTATGAGGACCAGAACTGACAAAAGCTGGTTATAGATTTTTTTTGTCATATGGCTGACTAGAAGTACTGGATAAAAGATATCTGCATATTTAAAAAGTCTCTCTCCTGTTTTTCTGGTGTCCAATAATGCATGGACTTGATAGCCTCTTCTCCAATTGAAGCAATTAACTTGGGTCTTCCTTATCTTTCAAACATCTGCCGTCTGACAAAGTTCTCAGGGGTGTTCAGACTGTCAGGCATGCACTGTTACTGCATAAGACTTCTTCCTGTTAAGAAACCAGTCAAAAAAATGTTCTTGGGTTTTGCATGTTGCTGGAACATGAGTGTTAGGAAGAAGGTCTAGCCACAAGGAAGTTTGCTTTCAGACGTTTAAAAGAAGAATCAGACCAGCCTTCACACAGTTTGTTTTTGAGGGGGGAGTTAAATCCCTAGGAGGAACTAAAATAATTTGCCTGTTTAGTGATTCAGAGCTGTCTTGCTGCTTTCTGTTTATCATCAAGCATTTGATACTTGTTTTTGTATCATACCTCCAAAGGATTAAGTGGCTTCCTATTGCTGCATAATGACTTGATCCCTATTTGATGCTGGATGAAAACAAGAGTCAGTATTTCAGGTCAGAATGCTCCAGAATGAGATTATTTTATGGGACAAATTATGATTATGATTTAAGGATTAAATAATCCTTCAACAATCCTTTTATCATGACAAGCATGCAATGCCCGTTTTTCAGATACGAAGCACATCCAAGTGTATTATGGAGTGGACCGCTTGTGGTTTGTTAACACGGGAGGGACACATCCAAAGCCATATAGGGAAACAATGGGAAAAGCTAAAACTAGAAGGCAAACCTTATAAGCTTGCATCAGGTCATGATCATCTCCCTAGACATAATCTCTGGAAGATACAGGTGTACCTAGAAGTGAGAATCATGAAAAGCTCAATTCTCTGGCTGTCACCAAAGTTACAGGCAAGAAACTTCGGGTTTATCTGCTAGCATGCAGAATACCACTGTTCACTGTCAGGTGGAGTATGGCAGCAAAAGTGATAGTATTTAATGAAATGGGAGAAGGAGCTACTTTTTCTCAATCAAGTGTTTGAACCAGCATTTAAGAAGGAGAAAACATATAGGACAAACACTGCAATGGAGCAAGCTCTGAACAACTTTGTATTTAAACAAGTACATTTTCCTTTTTATTTCATAAGAAGTTTACTGTTGAAAAAATGGTACGTATTAAAGCAAACACATTATACACATAGATTAAACATCAGATAGCAAAACCTTACAGAATGAGCACTACTGGTTGTATTGTATAGGCTTTACAATCAAAGATATGTTTAAAAACCCTCAAGAATTAATGTACTTTCAAGGTAAATTAGGCACAAAATTTAGCTTGTAACTAGCTCTGCAAGCATCTCACTGTGATTTCACTGTTACAAAGTATTACAAGTGATCAAAAACATAAGCTAACTTTTTAAATTTTTAAAATTTTATTCGTACTATGTGCTGAAATAGTACAAATGTATACAACACTCCACCTTTGTTAAAAAAGCATGTACAATAGGGACTATAAAGTAGAATCAAAGGGCTAAACAGGAAATTACCCCTTTATTTGGGCTCAGAATTAGTATGACATAAATCTATGGCTTTGCTTTGTGGACATATTTGAAATTGAGTAAGTCCTACAAATGTGGGGAAGAAACAGGAAGATATTTTTAATGAATATGAGCTACAATAGCAGTATTTTAAAGGAACGTTATTAGTAAGGAAACTAGCTGGTATCTGACATATATGCCTCCCTCAGTTTTCTGAATAGGATGCAAGATACAATGTGAAATTTTAAAGAATGAGAGATTGTCTCACAAAAAAAAAAAAGGGAAAAAAGAAATCCAAGGAGCAAAAAACCTTCAAGTGATTGGCTGCAACATTTTAGCTTAGATGAGGCTTTAGCTTAGAAAGAATTACTAATTTGCAAGAAATGAGAGGGCAACAGCAAGTCTGTGGACCATAATAAAATCTTATCTCACAGAAAACATAGGGATCTTCTAAATATACATATTAGAAAAGTGTTTGATTAAAATACCAGATTTTTTTTATCTTCCGTTAGCAAAATGTATTGCTGAAAGTTGTCCTTTTTTGCTTGTTTAAAACAAAAACCATTATGATTGCCAGGGAACTACAAGGAACTGCATACTTTCTAGGGGTACATTTTTACTGCGTCATACAGGAATTGCTTAATAGGTAAAACCAAACATCTTAAAGTCTTAATGCTGTTTTTGATTAGCAGAAACAGAAAAAGGAATGCACTGAAGCAAGATGATAACAAAGTGTATCATGCAGTATTTTGGCTTAATGTATACAGTATTTCAAACCAATGATGTGACTGGAGGGTGGGGTTTTTTAATCCATTACATTCACATGACATAATTTAGAATTAAAATTGTATGTGAAGGCAAACTGTGTGGAAACGTGAAAAATAATGGGGATGCCTAACAAAAGCGTGCCAGATATGTTATTGTTTCTAGCATGCAGAGCTAATGCTTGAAGGCCTATCACAGCAGTATGAACTACTGCTACTTCTAGTTCTTTACATTACTGCTTTGTTTATGCTGGCTGTGGTCTGGTCACGGTCAGCAAATGCTGTATGGCGCTACGAAGTCAACCCACAATCTCTGCAGGTTCAGTGACCAACTTAGATCCATCCCATGCTGTCTTGAACTGTTCAGGAACCGGAAATTCTTTCTGGTAAGAAACAAAAGCAACAACGATGATTGAATAAACAGTGGATACCTCATGAAAACTGGCGGAATACTATTAGTGCTACATGACTGAGAAAGCATTGATAGCTCAGACATGCCAGGATTAGAGAGAAGCCTTCTTCATTACCCTAGGAAGCTATTTTACAATACCACACAGGAAAAAGCCTTATTGCTATCCAGTTTCAAATAGCCTTGGTATGGTACTACTTTGCAGTAATCCCTCTCACACCATTATTTGGAACAACTAAGTAAATAAGCCTTATGTCAGAAATTACTTTAGATTCCATCAGTGTCTGGGTTGGAAGACAGTAGAAAGGATTTAGATGTGGAGATCTAGCGAGGAGGTTAATTTTAAGGAGGAAAGCAATATTGTAATATGGAAGAATAAAATTTAAAAAAAAAACCTATTATTTTAAGTGTGATACACTTCAAAAGACTCAGCATCCCTTGTGGGGTACACAAAACGAAGCAGAACATAAAAGTCTCCTTCCATTCTGTATATTTGGTGAAATACAGGTGATGTTGCTGGGTTTTTGTCTGTTCCCAGTAAACAAAAAAAGATGTGAAGAGGGCCTTTTTTTATTCAGACCTCATATAGGTGTTTTGATAGCCAGTGATTTCAGATGATACGGTGATTTGAGGCGAGACTGATCAAAAGGACCTTTTTTTTTAAGAAATAGGTGAATACGCACCCACTGAAAATCATTCCCTTTTTAGTTATCTGAAGCTGGGCATCCAGCAGTCACTTTTGGAAATGTGGAGCATAAGAATTCTCTTGTTACATATTTTCTTTTATAAAGCCTAAACCCTTCTACCATACAAAACTCCAGCCCAGAAGATTTATGAGAAATTTAAGTTCTGTCTATGGCCATTCAGTGCAATTCCAGCACTGCTCTGTTGAGGAAACTAGGAAACCATTACGAGTATGCTTTGCCGGCATGATCCCTTGCCAGTATGTGAAATGATGGAGTATGACTATGAGAAATGCTGGTGGGCATAGTATGAAAATCTTACTAAAACAGAAAATGCACATGTTTAAGTGGCTTTTAAGGACATGTGTTGAAAATACTAGAAAGTACTACAGATGTTACCCATGTATCAACAGCTTTAGAAAAAACAAGTGTATTATACTGTATTATTTCATCTGCAGGACTATTACATTTCTCTTAGTTTTAGCATCATCATCTTCAGGCTTGACTGCTCTTCTGTGAAGTGAGTTTCTTTGGGAGATTAGATATCAAAAAAGAAAATTAAATGGACAGGAGATGAAGCCATTATCTATCAAAATGGAAAGAAATAACGTCATGTCTGATCTTTGAAATTACTTTGTGCCCTAGAAAGTAAGGAGTTCTTCCTGCACCGATAGCTGAGATATCGGAACGTGGAAATTCTATCGTTCTGGATAATTTTTTGATGACGTAGTATGTGTGGTATGTTAGTTTCTTTCCTAACAGTTTAAATGCTATTAGCTACCAAGACTAGTGGGGAAGGGAGAGGAAAGCTTTAAAAATAATCTCACTCACATAATCACCATCTTGGGGGATGAGGATGTTCATCTCGGATGATTTGGCACTCACAATCTCACAGTCTAATGATTCCTCACTGAGGTAGATGTGGCAGCCTTCTGTTTTGTTAATAGAAATGGTTGGCACTTTCCCCATCACCTGCAAAATAAAATCTACTTAATATCAAATTTTAAAATGCACAGAAAGATACTGTCAAGAAAATGCTCGTTGCCTGCCAGGTCTAATTTTGGCCACCAACATCTGATCTGCGTGTCAGCTGCCTGCATGATGCTTATATTTGTTTTGTTAGACACTGAAGATTCTTGGTGGTGGTAACAAAGATCTATACACAACAGCAAACTTATGCAGCAAGCTTTTAATATACAGTTTGATGAAAGCGATTCCCTGATTCTCTCTAATTTCAGTGATGCTTTTGTGCTGATATTTAGGCAGTGTTCACCTTGTTCATCAGTGAGAACTGGTTAAGAAATCTAACATGTCAGTTCCAACCCAGTAAGGGCAAATGAAAGATCCCAGTGTATAGTACTACTCAACAAGTGTTTTGTAATACGTTCTGAAGACTTCAAAGCTCTTCCAGGTTTTACAGCATACAACAGGAAAGGGTTTTTATCCCCTTCAGGCAAGCTGCAGTTCTAAAAAAGTACTGAGATCAATTTAATTAAATCTCTAAAGGTGTTTCTTATGTCACTTTAAAAGCAAGCACAAGATTTACTTGGGGAGAAGGGGTAGTCTTCTCTTGTTTACAATTCTACAGATTAAAAGATTTCTTCATGGTTAACTGGCTGACTCGCTGGTTGTCAGTAAAAATTCCTCCTTCTCCTGCTGCCCTCTCCAGAAGGGACAGCAATATACTCTGGACAACGCATCAAAAGGACAGAGGTTATTCTGAGCCATAAAACAGTAACAACATGTGATGGATATGTACATGTTAATGAAAGAGTGTCTCCCATCCTTCAAATTAAGAATATATTTTCAGTTTCAGTTCCTTAAATGTGACAGCAAACAAAGAACAAGTCTGTCTGCCCTCTTGCATCCCACTCCGATCCTGAAGTCTGATCTATGTAGTGATCAATGCATCTTAAACTGATCTTTCTTTTCTTTAATGGGGTCTCATGCAACAGAGAACAAAAGGAGGGTGTGTTTAATAAATTTTGCAAACATCTGGCAAGAAAAAAAAAAACACTAGAAGGAAGGAGAGCCAAGCAATATGGCACTGAAGTAACTATTTATATCAAAATCTATAGGATTAATTTACTGACATTTGTTCCATTAATATGTCATGTATTTGCAACTTATAAGCTCAGGTCTTCAAAATACTGAGAAAATTGAGGTGCTCAGCACTTGGCATACTCAAACCCTGTGGAAGCTGCCTGATTCGAGCAGCATATAGCATATAGCCAGACTCTAACTCTACCTTCTTACGTGGAACTCCACTCTGCTCCATGGCATAGAAGCCTTATGAAATATTCATAGAACCTGCTTAATCAAAAGAATTTTGATTCTTAGATACTTTCCCTTTATTTGAGTATTAACAAGCTGTGGATTTGCTGTTCATTACATATGAATTTTTCAGCTTTCATGAATAGTTCTAGAGGTAATGATAAAAATCATCTAGTTATTTAAAAAACACTCAAATAAATGCCTGGGATCTTTGTCTTTAACTAACTGCCTCTGCCATAAGAAGACATGTAGGGATTATGAATAAAACTGCTTGTTACAGTTCAGAAGATGATGCACAGCTGGTAGCACTGTCAGTCACTTGCATGAGGTTCAAAATATAAAGAAACCATCTTGCTATTATTCCCTGTGGTGGCTGTGACCAGTATTTCTGAAGCATGGAGCAGAAGTGTCTACATTCAATGTCATACAGCAGACACAGCCTTTTACGCAAAAGACCTCACCTTGCTTGAAGACTGACAGTTTGGTATAATTTAATTAACATTTCATTTCTTTTTCGCTTAAAATAATACATCCTGAAGTCCTTTCTTGAGACTAGATCGTGTACGTCTGACACAACCAATTACTAGAGCATGTATAGTTAGACCTCTTTGGAACGGGATGAATGAAGTGCTGTAAATGTCAGGCAGACTGTATTCTGAAGGAGCAAGCATCCCCAATAAAGTGGGCAATATATGGATTTAAAATACATCCATTTTCTTTTCAAAAGAACCAAAGCTGATGAAGCTTTGCTTACTGGTTATCAAAGACAAAACCAGTATCGGCTCATAGCCCATTTGTAGGCAAGTGACAACATTACTTACTCATGTAATGTGTCACGTCACTGGCAGGGGACATTTTCGAAATCCTGATGCCTGCTTTCACTTTATGTCATTTAGTTGTCCTTTTACAGTTTATTTGAACATTTTCATTGAGAGAATAAGAAAAAAAGAAAGAACCACATTCTGGGCTTAGAAATCAATTAGCTAACTGCCAGAATTTGTTCCATAAGCACCGCTGAACTTTCAAGTGCTAGGAGCTGTCTACCATGAAAGCAGGAAAATTAGGGCCAGAAGTAATAGTTCTTACAGTGTATAGATCTCTCAGCTTCACTGGAACCAGAAGGGATTGGGGTAAGTGAGGTTTGTTCAGTGATGCTCAATAGTTTTCATACGCATTTTCTAAATACATCAGCAGAATTTAGTGCATATAAAGATACATTTGGATGCATCAATCTCTTATTTTTGTTCTGCTCCTCTGAGATTTTAAAATCTCTTGTAGCTACACTTTGGGCTTTTTGTTTCCTGCTTGTTCTCTGTCTATCTATCTTTTTCAAATAGATATTTACCTGAATCTGAATATCCCTGGAATTGATCACTTCCACGATTCCCACAACGTTGTCAAACACAAGGCCAAACTTTTTACAGTTGTCTAAAATAAAAGCAATCATAAATAAGAAAGGCAAGATAAAAGCAAATATATGCACACCTGCTACATTAACTATGAAAATTCCCAGTCTCGCACTGCATAGCTGAGCGGCTTTACTCACATGATCAATCCATTAAAGGGAATGGAATGATTCAGATGCGTTATTAATCACATAAGTCAGTTTTTTCAAGATTGGCATTTAAAGCCCAGCTGAGCTATCCACTCACCAATAGTAATTGAATTGATTTTTCCTTTTATCTGAAGTGTAGATTTGTTACACTTAAAAATGTAGGCCACTTGCTTGAGTTCAGTGTTGCTAATGACCAGGTCATTCTTATCTTCTTGATATTCCTATTTCAAAAGAAAGTTTATTTTATTGGTTGTCTTTAACTAGCTAACATTCAGACAGAGTTTAGTACAACTTATCCTCGAGTCATTGCATCTTCAGTTACAACACAGCAATATCCTTCCTGTGGCTTAAAAATCTAATCTGCTTGGTGATTGGATATTTCACCTAATTCACCCTTAGATGATACGTGTATATTTTAGAGCTGCAGAACTGAAGAACTTAGCATAGACCATAACAAAACCCATTAATTTTGTAGCAAAGACATTATGCTCACAACAATTTAAAAATGCCCTCACAAAACTGTTGCTTGGCTCTCATCCAATTTAGACCGGCACCTTGATGAACAGAGCAAGTTTTTGTTCCCCCATGTGTTATATAATGGTCTATACAGTGTGTTATGAACAGGTGCAGGCATTACCATATACAACAAGGAGTAATAGGTGAAGAAATTTCCTTTCATTATGAAGCGTGAAGGGACATTTACACTCCATGGATGTCAAGGAAAGACTAGGGATCCACAAGGGAAGTTCCAGGTACTATAACCCTAAGGCAATATAACACAGACAAACAGTGACTGCACCTTCTGCAAATTCAACTCCACAGTAATGACTGTATATAACCTTCTGCATGACTAAACTGCATATTGTTTCTTCCCTGTTTTAACCAACACAGTCATGTGAAATTTCACTCATAGATTCTTTGGTATATGCCTACATAAATTAACTCCCAAACGTGAAACAAAGCTATCTTTTCCATCTGTAGATTGAGCAAAAGGAAAACACTGCTCTACTTTTAAGCATGGGAGACATGCTTGCATGGTGATGAAAAATAAACATACAATTCCATTGGTTAACAAAGCTGGAGAAAGTGCTCTGTGATAATACTGCTACCTCTCACTTGCACAAATGGCCTGCAAGAAGGGTTTTTAATGAGAGTTCTCCACTAGACTTGCTTCTGGCCGATTGTCTGATTTTGCAAGGAATTTATATGCTGGTTGTGACATTCTTCAGTTCAGACGAATTAGTATACAATTCTCAGGGACAAATGAATTAACTTTAGATGCTACAGAATAGTAAAAGCTAAACTAGCAAGGCAGAGCAATGCAAGACTCAGCCTATTTTAGTTGCAACGTTGATTTGTTGCACCTTGATTATGGACAACCTTTTGCAAGATGTTTCAGTGCTCAACCTGGTTTGCAGTGTGCAGGGTGCAATTCAGAGGTGTGACTGGAACTCACCACTCTCCACTTCTTTCCCTCTAGCTCCAAAACAGGGACATGGCTCTGCTGTGGGGAATTCTTGGGAGAGGTGGGACTTGGAGTATGGCTTTTTGTTGGAGAACGAACAGATGGACACTGGGCACGTAGGCTGGGGTTCTTGTGAGTCTTCTGGTCATCAGAGACATGCCGAAGCCCTAAAAAAATCCAATGGGTGTTTATGAAAGAGAGTCTGCTTTCCAGTCCTAAGGGTGTTCATATTTAAGCAGGAAAAGTTCATTTGTAATTGTGTTGAATGTTGTAATGTGTTAAATTATTCCATGAATTTACATTATTTCCTCAAGGTTTGCCTGCGTAATGACCTAAAGTGTAACTGCCTACATATTTTTAGCAGTTTATATAAAACCTCTTTTACTGTGGATGGGCTATCTTAGTATCTTTACAGAAATGCCCACAATGTCTCTAGTCCCTCTCTGTAGCGAGCTCTGAGAGCTTGTTATATCCTATTTTTCCATCCATAAAAATGAGATTATTTTTCTAATTTATGACTATTTGACCTATCCCTGCAGCATTCAAGGCAGATATATCAATTGTATGTATTTAAACTCACAACCATCCACCTTAATTACAACTGTCCAGTATTAATACAAAAAGCTTTATTATTGTTCCCCATGCTGAGTTATACACCATACCTTTTCACCTAACATATCACACATTTTGACACAGCTTGGTACACTGAATGTGAATCAGAAAGGGCTATAAATTTTTATTTTTAAGTAAGTTGCAACTTAGAGTTTCACCAGCTGCTGGGGATTGAAGATGTCCAGCTGGGTAGCTTTAAAATTAAAAGGATACCTCTAAATAAATGGTGTGAATTTCAAGTATGCTGAACATATTTGGGTGCTGTTGCTTCTAAAGGAGGTTTTGGTATACAGTCTCATCCATCAGACTCAGTGCAAGCCTCAGAATGATCTGAGCTGCTTAAATGTAACTTAAAAATGCAGCCGAAGTTGGGTTAATACATATAGCAGCTCTTGACATAGTTTGACTCATGGACCAAAATTTGATTTCTTTTCTCCTGACCTTTGGTGATTGCCTCTCCCTGGTTAAGCTGTGCAAATAGGGCTGAGCGAGATGCAGTTCCTTCATCCTTTACGGTTTCTGTATCAAGTATGGGGGGAGGTCCAGGTGGTGGTGGTGGTGGCGGTGGTGGGGAGAGGCATGACCCGCTTGTTAGAACAGATCGCATAGACATGGGTGATGCAACAGGACCCTGTTTGAGATAGATGGAAATGATTTTACATACAGTATTTCAAGGAACATTGTATTATGATAACTTTATTTATTAACATCCTTGAATGCTGTGAGTTTGAGTGACTCTAGGCAGCCACAGGCTCAGAAGAATTTCTGGCACCATAATTGAACATAATACTGTGAACCTCTCCCTGCATCAAAGCAGGCAAAGCTGGAAAGACTGACAGTCCACAGCGCTACCTTACTGCAGAACTACTCCACCTAAAATATTTCTCTCAAATGCTTGTCAAGACTGACGTTAAAAATCTTTAATAGTAAAGATTCTATCATTTATCCCAGTGTTTACTTACATAAAAGGGAAAATGTGTCCTTTTTTTCAGATGCCAAATTCAGTTAGCCATAGATTGGTATGCATTCAGAAACATACAGAAAATGTTTTGATCTAACACAAATAACTGGGAGGGTCACGAACTGTCAGTTATACATACGCAACATGCTAAACTGTATAAAAGATGTAAAATGCTGTTCTTCAGACTGTTCAAGTAATCTGCAAAGATTCAAATACAGCAGAATGTAAAACTATGGTGATTCAGGTCTCTTACTTCTGAAATTCAGTATTTGAGTTTTTAGTTCAATTTCTCAAATTCTATTTTCTTTTTTTCGATTGCAGGAGATCACAGCATAAAAGTTACGAGTGAGGGGCGCCCTGGAAAAGTAAGTAATCCAATCTTTCTTTCAGTTTGTATAATTAAAAGTACATGTTTCAGTCTGAATTATAATGCTTACACAGAATAGTATCAAATAGACAGAAAATACTAATAATGATCTAATTAAAAATTTATGCATCCTCATAATAGATAGAATCTGAGAAACCAAGAATGACTTTTTCTGTCCTGCCACTGAGTGTCACTCTGATCCCACCTCTCTGCAGCAGAGCCGAGACAGTTTTAAAAGAACCATTGTGAAAAATTAGATTGGTTCTGATGACTTTAGCTAGCTGTACAGACATTGTGCATTGCACCAGTACATATTTATTAGGTGTGCAGACACAATGGGAAAATGACAGGGACTTACAGAGTCACAGCTCTTCTAATTGGCTAGCTTTGTTAAGAGATACAGGTTGTTAAAAGTGCATCCCTGGTAATCAATACTGGAAATAGACATTGCTTAGCTGGACTCACAGGATATTTTTAACCATTTATGATGCCACTCCTTTCTGCTTTCCACTAAACTGAAACAGCAAAGTATCCATCTGGTTCATGTATCTCACATGAGTGAAAACTAGCTATTTTTTAAAAAGTAAATTTGTTCTGGCATGTAATCCCAAACTGATAATGGCAAAGGGGCTGAGGTGCACATACTTTTTTTTTTTTTTTTTTTTTTTTACTCTTCAGGCATACTTTAAGGAAAAAAAAAAGCCTGGCACATTTGAGTAAGTAACTGCATTCAAACCTCTTAGTCATTATGACCCTAATTAGAGTAGCAAGGAAAGGGAATAATATTAACCTTTTAATGCATACCCTCTATTGGCACATGTATCTTCAGCATATAAGTACCACTGCATTTGAAGGAGCTGTTTATGGAGTATGTTAGTGATGAATACATAGCAAGATTCTTTGTCACATTAGTGACATTAAAGCTGCATTGCACAAAAAAGACTGCTGACTCCCCGGTACTTGGGTGAGTAATGAAACTGATGTACTGGTACAGTTTGATTGTTTCTGAAAGGATCCAAGATCTCTTAAGGGAATGAGCTCTCCTCTATGCTATTAAATCTTTTTGATCAAATGTAAACAAATGAGAAGAATCCCCTTTTGAAATTTATTATCATTGATTATCAAGATGTACCGGAACTGATGTGGACTGCTTTTAGAGGCATTTCATAGTTGCATGGATACATTTAACTCAGAGCATTTCTGCTTACATACTTAGTAGTTATGGGTTATTGGTTTAGGCTGCAGACAACTTCTTCACTGGGCCCTCAATTAACAGTGCCTGTCTACCTGCCTCTGCTAATGCCAGTAATGTTACCTGCAGCAGAGCCAGCACAACTGTGAATTATTATAATAAAAAAAATGAATGTAAGTCAATTTAGTAGCACAATCAGTTGTTGCTGCCTGAGGTGCAATAGAGATCTTCCCTATATGTTGCCTGCAACCATAGCAACTGAATCCACTGTGTCCTCCTTATCCAGAATTATGAACATTGCATTTTCAGGGCTTTTTAAAATACTCAGATACCCAGAAATGGCACTCACCGTTCACAGTGCAGTTTGAACATGCAGTTATGAATTATATATGCTTTATGGGAGAAGATTAATAGTAGTAATGGTAGTGGTTAATAACTTGTAGTCTGAGATAAAAATGTGATTTCCCAAAATCCACATTGACATCTGATTTCCCAAACATACCGTATTGCTTCCACCTGCATAAATACAGTGCTGTGATTCAGAAACTTGTGTGTGTAAGACTCACATGTTCATTTGGAATTTACACCAATTAAATTCTTCAAAGGCTGCAAAGATGCATTAGAGAAAAAAAAGATGTAGGAGTTTTCTGGGTATTCTGCATACAACAGAGTGGTGAGTCACTCTGCCAGTCTCTTTGCCTAAAGTGTCAAACTGAAGGCCATCACAGATCATGCAAGAGACTCCAGGCTCAAATGATGCTGCTGAGTAGTGCATCAAAGGCAGTTTCCCAAAAGGCAACAAAAGTATAGGAACGTCTGTGTAACTGAGGTGGAAGCAAAACTCAGAGGGATTTTTCTGTGGAAGTGGATGATCTCTCTCTCAGAACTCTGAAAGAACTATCTTGTGAAAGTACAGACAAAAAGGAAGGATTTTAAATACATCAGTCAAGTTTGGACTTCGTTTTATATGGCTGGAGAATGTCTTATTTCCTTTTCAAGAAAGTGCAGAGGTAGGAAAGGATCTGGGAAACTAGGAGCATCTTTCCCTTCTAGAGCAGTACTGATGAAAAGACAAGTCTAGTACAAAATCTCAATCCTTGATCTGAGGAGCGAAGACATTCTAGTCTTTTGAATGCGTTTCAAGAGTAGGAAAAAAAATTTATGCCTTGCACCCATGCTGACCATCTGCCTCCTCTTTTCTTTACAAGCCTGGTCCCTCCACTGAAGTCAGTGGCTATCTCCACTGAGCTCAAAAGATCGTGAGTTAGATCTAATTAAGAACACAGGAGCTGTCACAAAGTCTTGGAAGACACCTGGCGTTCAGTAGTCACACTTCCCACTTCTCCTCTTAACTTTGTGCAATCACAGAAATAAGAGATGGACTGAACCTTTGTTGTTAACTTTTCTCCTGCATGACAAATTCTTGTCCAGTTTATGACCTCAGTTACAGCTACGCAAACTAACAGATACTGTATCGTGATATTTTCAATTATGTCTGAACATCTATGGCAGTTCTGGAAACTGCAAACAATTTCAATCATAAATCAGGCCAGGCAAAATTGAAGGACAAATCAAAGGAAAAAAGGTCGCTGAAGTACAGGGAGGGACTAACTGCTCCACTGTAGATCTACCATCTTATGGCATGGACACATCCAGTAGGACAATCCCCCATTGAAATAGAATAGCATGGAAAAGACAGACAAGCCTCACTAACAAGGAGGCATACAGAGACTTGCTATAAAAAGGGGTTCAGTATCACTCTGGCTTTTGTCTTCTTTGCCATTTTGATTTACGTGACGGAAATCAAACAAACATTCAAGTGAGGTGAAATTCTTTGTGGGAAGAGTGGGTCAGGGAAACTCTTAACAAGGGGACAGAAAGCACAAAAGTGAACTGGAAATGCAGAAAACACTTTGCACTTCTTGCATTCTCTGAATGCTGGGAAGATGGGACCTGTGCTGCACTCAAACATGCTGATGCAAAGGGCAGTTTTAAAATCAGCCTAGTGAAGTGGTTCCAGGAACTTTCTTTTTTGATTAATTTTGACCTCTATGAATACATAGACCTCCAGGTTACCAACCTAAGTCACTGGAAATTGGTTTGCTTTCCTTAGTCTCCCTTCCAAGATCACTTAGACCCTCAGGCTCTAGAATATTTCTGAACCAGACTCTTAAACTGTTCCGGTATCTGGCAATACTTGTGTATAGTCCTATCCAATTTCAACTAAAGTGCCCTTCACAAAGTCCATTCATTTCTGTTCTGTATAGGGTGGTGTTTGTGGGAGCTGCTGGGAATAAAATAGCATGTTATACGCCTGCAAAAGTTCATCTATCCTAAAGCAGCAGGTGCCTACTAGCATTGCTATTTGCAAACAACTCTTCAGATTAACTTCAAGCAGATGTTAACAACAGTGCATCTTTACACAAAGAGTATTAAGAGCCATTTGGACTAGCAAAGGCGGTTATTTGCAAGCCGCCTTTCTTCCTCTTTTATTTCAGCTGTTTGCCTCGGTAACAGCTGCTGTTCTCAGTGCTGTGGTGTCTATAGACATCACGTCAAGTTATGCTGATAGCCGACTGCTCCCATTAACATGTTGGGGTGGTCATTTTTCCATCGTTTGCAAATACACACACCCCTTGTAAGAATTACCAGGGGAATAGATAGCTTCAGCCTTACTTTGTGAAAACGTTACACAAAAACAAGCCATTAACTTGTAACCTGCTAGCTTTGTATCATACGAACTTGATGCGCTTTAAACCTTGCTCCTGGAGCTTTCTGAAATGGGGGAAAATGTAATTCTCTGAGTAAGGTCGTAAGGTCGAACAGGACACATGGGCCCTGCAGTCATGTAGTAACAGCTCTTTAGGGGATGGAACATTCCAGAAATTTCCTCCCAGGGAAAAAACTGTCTTCAACCTCCAAGTAAACCATGCTCTGAATGGGGTGACAGGAATGGGTCAGGGTTTGCTGCTTGCTGGACAGCCCAGAGCCATCTGCAGAGAGGCCCAAGGACCTCCCATTGACTGTGGCTCAGTAGCTTCCTCTAGTGACAGTGTCTGAAGCTGCTTACGGAGCTGGGTCTGATAAATGCGTATTATCACTGGGCAAGGGTTTGCAGGATTGCAGTACAGCCTCAAAGTATGTTGTATTTCTGCCTTTATCTTGTAGGACTGGCAGAAGTGTGAGGTACTCATCTTTTTCTCCTTGCTGGCTACCTAGCTGGGTCACTGGAAGAAAGAAATGACTGTTTATGTTGAGGCAGCTGGCTGGTTAAAATTAATCTGTGTTGAATCTCATTTAATTCCCTTGAAATTACAGTAGAGATGAGTGAAGCCATTTGCTTCTGAGAAGCTGAGCCTTGTTACAGCACATTTCTCCTAAAGGCTTCCCATGGAGCACAGGGCAACAGCCAGGCTTGCTAGGGAAATAAAATGCTGTTCATACGTAACACAAGTGCTCTGGATGCCATACAGTCAGTAATTTTTGGTGGCCATATGCAGCTGGACATGTCTTGAGGTCTAAACCCAGCTACTCAGAGACAGTAAAAATTTCTTTTTATGTCTTATCACAGATGTTACTATTTCCTGAGCCATTCTCGCTGAACAATTCCCTGGGTTAGCCTTCCATGTCACTGTTACTATATTTGTACTACTGTAGCAGCAAGGAGCCCTAGTCAGAGGCTCATATCTCTGGGGATATGAGGGGCTTACGTGCCAGGCCCTGTACAAACACCCGCAATGTTCCTTTGTCTTTATCCAGCTTTAGGCTGACATAGTGCAGCACAGAAACTGGGGAGAACAAAGTTCTTGTGGTGGAAGCCTGCTGTGGAGCATCTGAATGAACACACATTTCTTGTAGCTGAAATGGTTGTTTTTACCCAGGATAAACAGATTATGAGCATCTACATAATGCATATAACTAAACTATATATGCATGTGTATAATATATAGTACCTATTTTATTAGTCATTCCTATTAAGAGCTAAGTATCTATTTGCGGCCGAGGCAACAGGTGGCTTAGATAAAGGCATAAAATCCCTTCCTTAATTTATTGAAAAGCTTTTTCTTCATGGCAGCAGATAAACAGGAATCCTAATTGGGACTACATTCTTCTCAAAAAAAAAAAGATACCCCTGTTTTCTCCCCCTCCCCCTTTATAGTAA
Organism: Gavia stellata; assembly: GCF_030936135.1. Taxonomy (NCBI): domain Eukaryota; kingdom Metazoa; phylum Chordata; class Aves; order Gaviiformes; family Gaviidae; genus Gavia; species Gavia stellata. The sequence continues at coordinate 97,905,037 of NC_082596.1, read as the reverse complement.
TCCTAGTTTCACACCTAAAATGATTACAGCATTCTGTATTGTTCTTTCCATACATACGCAAGGCCAACGACAAGAATCATGAAGCTCAAAATATCATGTATCATCCTCTGGGAACAGGTGGACTGTGACTCAGAGGCACAGAGCTCTTGTTAAGGTGTTTTTTGTGTAAAAGTAGCTTAGCACAACAGTTCTATTACCTACTGTATTTAAGCCACCTGTCTGCAAGGGGTTACGCTGCCCTCAGATCCACAATTTACTGCATGAAACAGCTGACTTACAGGGCCTGTAATCTTTGTGAGTTAAAACACAAAACAGCAAAACCCAGGCCAGCCTCTTTTCTTGTTACCGGGTCTCAGCAGAATTACTTATCTGTTGAGTTTGCAAACTTTGAAGCCCTTTTTAAGACCCTTCTGCCATTTATCACCTGTTCAGGATTTAAAATGGTGCTTACACATTCACAGTTAACCAACCAGAAATGTTTTACACAGCCAAGGTCTTCTAAATCCTTTGAGAACTTTATGCTAATATACTTGTAAACAAGTAATGTGCTCCCACAGGCACATGAAACATAAATATTCAGTTAAAAAGAAGACCAATCCCTTTAGCAATATAGTAAAGTTTTAATAGATGTGCCTTTTCCTTTTTTCTCCATTTTACATACTTTCAATTTTCTTTTTCCTTTCCCTTTTCCACTGGAACTAGGTTGCATTATGTTACAGGTCAGGTTGCATTTGACAGCTGTTGTCAAACAAGGCTCTCAGGTTCTCCCTTAACCTGTCTGAATGGTGTTTGGTCACTGATGTTAAAAGGACACCATTGATATCCTGTAAAGACAAATATTTTCAGCCATTTTGGAATAAGGGGGTAAAACTACTTTCTTTCAAAGGGACGTGGATGTAATTGAGGCAGTCTCCACAAAAGAGGCAACTATTGTAGAGTTGCCAGGATGGCCAGTTTCTAAATTGACAATGTACCAAAAACTGAACATTGCGTATTCTCTGAGAAAGAAACAGTTGACATTAAAGGATGCTGATTTTTCAGCAGAAAAATATAAGGAAATAGGGGAAGGGAAGGGAAGAGAAAGGAATGGAATGGGACAGAAAAGGAGAGGAAAGGCTATGACTGAGAAAAACTGAGCACTCTGAAAATGTCTACATCTTATCCAAGATACAGGCATTTAAATCAGTATATCTATGCTACCCTTACCTCTATCTGAATGAGGCCTCTGGGATTGCAGTTGTGCCTGTGGCTGGAATTTGGCACTACAGTTTTGACCTTCAGCTTTAGTGAAGTGGCTCAGACGATGGCTTCTTGATAAGTAAGTGGGTCAAACTAAACAGCATAGAAGAGATACTGGAAGGATAAGAAGAGGCTTTTGCCTGCAGAAGTTGGTCTTTTGCGGCTTGTTCACCTCAATACGTAGCGAGACGATATATTCCAGGAAGATGTTTTGATAGTACAGGAGAGAGTCAGGGCCATTTTATAAGAAAATGTCTGGAGGTAATTATTTTAGACAAGAATGAAAGGGTCAAAGTCTTTACTGAGACTAGTATCATTGCACTCGATCAGGCTAATGTAGGAATTACAATGGTTCTTCTCAGTATGGAGTCTGTGGAGAATTTCAACTTTTTAAAGAGTGGTTTTAGAGTACTATCCAATGAGTTATAAATATATTTTAAAATTATATTTCAAGAAAAAAAGACTTGAAGATACTGCATTGGCTTCAATGGGAACAGACTATAAGTAAATCTCAACTGCTTGTAAAGATGCAAACTTCATCCTAAGAATTTGTTTTGATTTGTAAAAGGGGGGGAACATTTGTCACTTGAGTGAAATTCTGTATTAGAAACTAAACACTGTAATGAAATTCACTGTTAGTTTGTAAATATATCCTGTTTGTAAATAATCCTGCTGGCAAAATTTGTCCTAAATGACAATTGTATACAAAGAACAAAAACTTAACTGCAGATCCACTTGCAAATGAGAGAAACATTCAAGACAATTATCCTTGAGCAAGATTTGTTTCTTAACACTTATTTGATATACAAGAAACTACAGCAATCTCTCATTATTACTGGTTGTTTTCTTGCTGCAAAGTTAACCTGCAGAAATAGGAGCAGAAGTTTCACTTCCCCCAGCTTACTCATGCAGTCCCTGTAGCAAACAAACTTTTATTAGGCATTCTTGTGAGCTTATATTACAGCTGTTTATTCTTTGCACCACCAAAAAAAAGTAGAGAGGGAAGAAAGAGCCATGCTTCAACAGAATCCCTTCTTTAGGTGAAAGAAAAGAAAGAAAGGGCAGTTGCTGTTTATCAGTAAGAACTGAAAAAATACATAGGTTACTGTTACAGCTGTAGATTTCATGATAAAGTCAGAAAGTTGTAGCAAGCAAAAATGACAGTTGCTGCACGGGTAAAATGCACTGGGCATTTAAAATATTTAGTTATAGTAACAGCTTTTGCGTAAGACTCACTGACATCTGAGAATGTCATATCTGGTAGCAAACTAAAACTTGCAAATCGCCATTAAGTTGCTAATTGCTGTTGTTCCCATTGTCAAGATGGCTAAATTGAGATGTAGTGAGTATAGTGAACTGCTACTCACCACAGGGTATGTGTGGTAGAAAACGGCTCACACTTTACATTCAAAATAATGAACTACAAAAGTACACTTCTAAGGAAATACTGTAGATCCATCTGACTTCCACTGACAAGCATATTTTCTCTGATGTATGCACAATCAATTAATGAAAGTGAATACTTCAGATCATGGTGAAAATACAGAGTGGCACATTTTACTCTCTGGGACAATCCCACTCACAAACATACATACTTTAAATATGTAGTTTTCTTCTGTGAGCACAGTACCAACAAATATCCTAGCCATATCCATCATGTCTTGAAATGCCTGAGATTTACGTAGGGTCCAGTTTTGTATCACCACTCCACATGGGTAGCAAAACAGGCTCAGATACACAAAGGTCTCAAGGTCCTTAACTCCACTGATTTCTTGGCTTTCTCCTCACACAGTCCCACGCATTTCAATAGGATGCCCTCAAGGAGTAAATACTGTTACACATCTTGGCAGAACCAGAGCCAAAGTAAATAAGGAGAGAGAATTGTGTTAGGTCCAAAAATCTGTAACCATCTGTTTTTATCACAAATTTATTATAAAGCTGATAGAGGTAGCTATTATTGTCAGAGCAGACTGCTTAGCCAGTATCACAACCTTTTGCACCTGTTTTAGTGTCTGTCTTGTAATTTATTAAGACATTTCTTTCTCTTTCCTCTGAAGTGTTTGCCTGTGTTCTTCCTGCCAGAGCCAGGAACACTTTACTGTATGCACTAGAGATCTGATCCAAGATTGGCTGCAGCTGCCCTGTGCAGCTTGATGGAAGGCTATGGCGGGGCTGGAAACAGCACAGCTTTGTGATACTGCCATAGAGCATGGCCAGAAATGTGCACACCATGGTATACAGTACATATAGGTAAACGGGCCAACTGCCCACTCAACAATCCCGTCCCCTCCCTTTTGGAAACCCAAGCACAGTCTGATCTAGGCTGATGCTCCTGGGGTTTTGTTGCAGTTCAAGCTATGAGAATACAGCTCTGAGAGAAGCAGTAGTTAATGTTCTCCCTGACTCTTTAGTCTCTTTAGAAATACCTAAATATGTTACTTAATAGCTTTTTATATAAAGCTTCAAGCATTGCTTTGTTGACTTCTGCAGATATGAAGGGTAAATTATCGGTATAATGTACTTTTAAATCTGTACTTACACAGGCCAAAAACTTTCTCTCTTTCTCTCTCCCTCTATAATAAAATAGCATTTCTGCATCAACATCTCCCTTTCATAGATGTGCCACTTTCTTCATGCCTTGCCAAACTACTGCTTTTTCCTTTTTTCCTTTTATGCACATAAGTGGAAGCTGCTGTGTACAATGATTAACAACTGTGTCTGGAATATAGCTACAGCTTTTATATATATTGTATTTCTGTCTAGGCCCTGATTCTGCAGACCTTTATGCTTAACTTCACACAGCATGAATCTGTGACTTTCATTCTCACTTTAAAATGTGTAACAAAAATGAAATTATCACTTGAGTAACTCATTGCTTTCTTGAACGTATTTGTTACCAAGCTTCATAGAAATATTTAAACAACATTTAAACAACAAGCTATTTAAACAACCTGCTAACTTACTGGATTCTAATTTCCTTACACTCACATGAAGTAAAACTTTAAAAAATTATGCATCCATAAAAATGTGTTTGTAATTTAATCTTTCTGACACACATTACATGAATGATAATTTAAATGAGCCATACTTCCAAGACAAGTTTCAGATCTGAGTGATATCCAAAGTGAGTGAAATCAATACTTCAGATGCAGTAATGGGCTCATCAGTCATGATGGAATGAGCACTGTTGGCAGGAAACTATGTTTAATATGAATAACCAAGTCATACCTAGATTTGTATTCAGCTATTTCTTGCACAGCTGAAGAGAGCGAAATAGAGGTGATGGCTGAGATACTGGTTTTAAGACCAGTCAAATACAATCTGCAACAGCTACACTTCCGAATAAGATTACAAGTACTCAACAGCTCTGAGAGTTCCTCTTGTTTGATCAAATGGCTATAACAAATCTTTATCTTATAACACTATTTGCGTACTTGTAAAGTTCCACTAAATGTGAAGATGATTCTTTCTCTGTATTAACAAAACTAAATTTGTCCCAGATTCTTAGGCTAATTCTGCTAACAGGGTGCTACAATTTCTTTTCCTTATCTAATAATAATTTTAAAATCATTAGCTCTTCTCACATTCACTGATTATTATAGAGTAGGATGTAGCAAGTGTGAAATTTTGTACTGAATTAAGGAAGAGAATCATGTTTAATATTTTAAATTTTTACTACAGAAACCTACAAAGCAGCAGATAATTCCAGTCTTCCAATTTATCATGTTTAAACAATTTTGCATTGCTTCAAACTAAGAAGTACACACAGATCATGGTTTCCCCTGTGTCTGAACTTGCACTTGAATACTCGAGTACTGTAAGGCCTTGTACAATGTCTAACGAAGGGTGTGAAGAGAAAGTTGTGTAGTCTGTTGCTGAGCACAAGTAACATACATTCTCTTACATGGTTATCACCTCCATACAGGGGGAGATAAAGTAACTTTTCCAAGTACCATAGGATCACAGAATGGTTTTGGTTGGAAGGAACCTTTGAAGATCACCTAGTCCAACCCCCCTGCCATGGGCAGGGACATCTTTCACTAGATCAGGTTGCTCAAGCCCCATCCAACCTGGCCTTGAACACTTCCAATGATGGGGCATCCACAACTTCTCCAGGAAACCTGTTCCAGTGTGTCACCATCCTCATCATAAAAAATTTCTTCCTTATATTCAATCTAAATCTACCCTCTTTCAGTTTAAAACTGTTGCCCCTTGTCCTGTCACTACAGGCCCTGGAAAAGTCTTTCTCCATAAGCCCCCTTTCTATATTGAAAGGCCACAATAAGGTGTCCCTGGAGCCTTCTCTTCTCCAGGCTGAACAACCCCAACTCTCTCAGCCTTTCCTTACAGGAGAGGTGTTCCAGCCCTTATTCCATGTTAAAATACATTCCATCTGAAAGCTCTACTTCACTTCCCTATGTTCCTGAGTTCATACAGTGGTTTGGTCTGGGAATTAAATTATCTGGTGGTGTACATTAGTCCTCTGAATAGTCATTCAATTTTTTTAAAAAAATTATTTGCCCATACAGAAGAAATTATAAATTTGGTGTGAAAGACTGCATGTGCAAGTATGTGACTGCACTGATAAGTTTAGGATATGATAACAGCAAAGAACTGGCTGATTATATTTTTAATATACTTCAGCAATTCTCCTAACCTGACAATAAACATGAGCACATTATTAGAATAATATAGAACATTGCATCAATGTAGACAGTAGACATAAACTCTTACATTTATACCCAACAGAAAAATAATTCTTCATGTTTATACCTCTCTTAGAGAACAATGTTCATTGCCATCATCTTTTTATGCATCTCAGATGTAACGCACAGAAGATGTTTATATAAATATATAGAGAGAGCATAAATAGTTAGGCATACAGTTATATTTACTCTCCCTATATATATGTATTTCAGAAATTATTTCTGTATATATAAGTTTTATGAAGACAGCTATCGATAAAGTAATAAATTGGTATGTATCCCTTGTGTTTCTTTTTCCTGTTATTAAATACCTCTCTTTGTTCAGATTCTTTCCACCATTCTTCTCCTTTCCCTGCCATGTTCTCCCAATTTTCCTTTAGTCTGACATGTTCTTCAAATTTTTTGGGTTTGTTTTTGTTCCTACCTTCTGCTGTAGCAGGCCTGGAGAATTGTGCCTGCCTCTCCTCACCACCTGCAGCTGGGGCTTATGGCTACAGTCCTCCCAAATAATTCTTCCCTCTTCCTCCAAACCTGTACCACAATGGCCTGACACATCTTCTCCACCTGTCTTTCAAATTTCTATTGTCTTGGTTGGGAAGTCCATGGACCATGACTTCTGTTCCTGGCCTAGACATTTATTTTTCCTGAGCTAATGACCTGCATTAAAAGTCAAATTGGTTACTGGCATTTTATGGTTCTTCATGAAGTAGGAAGGAGTACTTACAGTTTTACTCCAGGTGAGACCTGTGGTATGATGCTCTTTGATATAAGCTTGAAGCTCAGACCAGATGTTCAGATATGACTTCACCCAATCAACATGGCGTGTGTCACTGGAAAAACAGAGACAATATTTATATGTGTGAATACGTTTGAATGTGAAACCAGAAAGCATTGCTACTCTTGCTTAAAGCAGGTAAAACCCAGTGTCTGCCTTAAAGCCACGGACAAATCAGTTAGCAAGCAGCCAGCCAGCCAGCCCAGTGCTGAAAATACTGAGGCCTACTACACTTGGAAAGCTTGGAGATCCTTCCAGAGGACAAACAAGGGCAAAGGATGCCTCTAGCACAGAGTGCTTCTGGCTGGAAGGGTGTCATCATTCTGTTCAGGCTCAAAGTCAACTGAAGAAGCACTAAAGGTATATGGAGCTGTGCAGCAGCTACCCAGACTCAGTTTCAGGGTACTGAATTTTGGAAAATCAAATATCCGTGGGTTCCAAAATTAAATATCCGTGGGTTCCATAAGATATTCTAGCTTCCAAGTTCAAATGTAGCCAGGGTAATACTGGATCATGTTATAGTCATCAGACTAAAATATTTACACATGAAGAATTTTTGAAGTACAAGTCACAAGTTGGCTCTGGAATCATTATTTGGAAGGCTTAGTCTTCCAATGGGACAGTAAGTGAAAACAAGAAATATGGAGAGAGAGAGAAACTGCTTGTAAGATGGAGTCCTTAGTTATGAAGAATTATTACTGAATAGTGACAGCTGTGGACTGGATGCTTACAAGGATTTGGGCATCTACCTCCTATTTATTTCCTTTGGAGTCTGATGCTTAATACTGCTGAAGATCTGGGTCAACAGGTTTAATCCAAAGCCTACTGAAGTCAAGGCAGAGCCTTCCACTACTTTGGAAGACACTGTGATCTGATTCAGTGAAAAACAGGAAAATAATTCCTTATTAGCGGAAGAACTAAATACCTAAATAACGTACCCTGTTTATACCGTTATGCGAGACATTTTCTTCTCCAGAATAAGTACTAAAGCTGTATTGTAAAAATCTTCAGCTACCCCAGTAGGTACCACCTTCAGTAGGTAAACTAAGGCTTCAGGAATAATACATAATATATATAATATGAAATATTTATTCATATTTATTTATCACATACAATAAATAAAAATATATACAAAAGGTTTTTATATATACAAAGTTTTCCTCACTAAAGAGGAAAAATTCAATAGCAAATACTGTTCTTCACCGGGATATAAAAATCAAGTGCCAAAATCTGGCCTCCAAAAGTACCAAATAAACAGGATTTATACATGAATTTTTTAAGAGGGCATAGGAAGGACCTGTATTTTTTTCTCTTTTTCTGTCAGCTCACAGATCTCATTCACGGAACTTTTTTGTGAATTCCTTGTGCTCTTTAAGAACAATGTAGTGGTGCAGAAAAAAAAATCAAATTGGGAGCTACGGAATTAGATGTTCAGTTGTATACATCTACCATCTAAATGCACATTTTCAAGCGAAGAGCAAGAACAGCAATGGTATGAGTGTACAAATGAGACAAGGATGCGTAGCAGCTAGCTAGTCACACGTTGATATGTAAATATGCATTTGCATATAAGCTTATGATGCTGAAATGACAGAAAATTAAATATATTCCTATAATGTGCAGAGAGTGAAAACCAGCATTGCTAGTGCTGCTGTCATTCTCACTGCAACATGCTGCGGGTCAAAGATGAGGAGGGTAAAATATACTACTGCAAGCAGATTTTATCAAATGCCTTTTAGTTTACAAAATGCTTTCTGCAATGGCATTGTGAACCCTACTGGTATGGTTAATGCTCTGTTTTCTGGCTAGTAGATACTGGGGCTTGGCAACATACCTGTGCTTGTAGTCCTTTAATACCCTGTTAGTATAAAAGGTAGCAGCATCATTCATCTCCTTGACATAAGGGCCTGGTTTGGGAGACTAGCACCATTAACCCATGGTAGCAGGAAACAACAGAAGGAGAAAGAAAGTAAAACATTAGTCAGACACCTTCCCTGATGTATTGGGTATATTACAAAACACCTTCTTGGGTGTAGTAGACTGAAGAACCGTGCAGATGAGACTGCAGAGTTCTGCAAGATTTGGAACTATTCTGGGCCACACCGTCCAGAAGCACGTTTACAGTCGTCCCAACCATCCTGTGCATCACTCACCACTGCTATCCACCCAAGGGCAGGTATGCTTTCACTGACGGCTGAGAGGTGGTTGAACATTGTACTTCCTCTGTTCCTTTCTCTGAAGTTCTGGATTTCCTGAATCTTCTCTGATATCGGCTTGAGAAGCATTGCCACCTCATTCTGAACAAAAGAGAAAAAAAGATGACACTGCTGTCACAATGGGTGGTCCAAAAACACCCTGTGGTTTAACACTGTCCTCCCTGCCCATTGATTTAACAGTTAGAAAGAAAGGTCAGCATATTCTCTACATTAAAGTAACAATTTAATTACCCTCCTCTGGTTGCAGTGGCAAAATGCATAGACTTTAAGTATTAATAATGTGCTGCAGCAAAAATTGTTCTCAGCACTGGCAGCACTTTTACATGCTGGCCAGGTTAAGACCCATAGAAACCCCATAGCTCAGAGTTAGCAGAATGCTTGTATTTTTCATCTGATATCCCTGGAACTTTTTGAGAGTCTTTACACTGGCTTGAGTTTTTCAAGTGATTAACCAAGTTGTTCTTTCTATAAGAAACACAAACTACTTGGTAGGTTAGTGGCCTCTTATCATCTGGCAACAAGACTGAGAAAGTAATACACTGAAGGCAGTATCAGTTTTAGCTTTCCCTGTTGGTAAGTTTTAATGTTTTAATGTCCTTTGGCTGCAAGTAATGTGGGAGGATTTCATGGGAAACATACTGCCTGCAAGCCATGGTTTGAGGAAATTCTCCTGTATTTATCAGAACCGAATGGTATCCAGGGGAATGACTGTTGAGCGGAAGGAATAGTGTCTGGAGTGAAGAGAAAAGCAGAATGAATGTAGAAGCTATCCAAGCTCTTTCCTGTGCAAAGTGAATGCTAATCACGCTGGCCCAGTGTTAATTTAGAACACTAACTTACTGGGAAAAATTCTTCCACCCAGCAACGGCACATTGAGGGGCAAGGAGTCATTAGTTTACAAGCAGAACAACTGCTGTACCTTGCAATCCTATAAAATGTTTCTATAAAAACAGTCCAATTCCTTATTGCAAAAGTATGCCGGCAGAACCCATACTGTGTCCTACCAAAGAGAGTGCACCATTCTGATTTTCCCTGGCACTTCACTTGGAAGTCACTCAGGATATAGCAAAACTTGTATTTTTTCTCACCTTTTCTCAGGACTACTTGTTTAATGGAATTAAGTGCTTGTTGGAGGCAACTAATCCTCATATTCTTGAGGACTAATGCCGTCATGACACACACAAGATGATGTGTGTGTATGGCCTGCTTGATCTCTGTCATCTGTAAGAGATTTCTTTTCAGCCTTCTACAAGACCTCAGTTTTACAGAATATTATGTCACCTTAAAATAAGCATGTCTGCTATGGATCAACATAGGTCAAAAGACACTCCAAAAAATATTACAAAAAGAGGTTCTGCATTTTAAAAATAATTTTGATCCAACTATGGAGCCTTAATATTTTAGTGGTAATGTAATTCTGAGAAAGGCCTATGCATCTAAAATGCATGGGGATATTTGGTCTTCTCCTACAACAAAGTGGGTTGGGAGAAAACAAGTATCTACAGTATTACTGGGAGATGAAAAGATTTTTTGTTGATGGCTTAATGACCAGCATAAGTCATTAAGTCTGAAAAAGCCCTGAAACCTCTATGATTTATAGGTCTTAAAAACTGATTTTGTTGCCATAACATAATAAAGTCTGCAGGAATCTTCTTTCTAATTTTTGCTTGTTTACAACATGCTGCAGCTGGTTGGTTCTTTCTTATTTTGCAGGGAAAACTTTCAAGTATGACAGTAGTTATCAAAACTGACATTTAAGAAAGTGCTTGTTCTGCATTGATACTACGCCAGTTTTCTTCCCATAAAGTCTAAGGGATATTTACAGTCCTTAGCTTACTGTGAATCTTCATGGCCCAGTTCCAGCCAAAGAGAATATAAGGGCTAAAAATACAGGTCCACAGATGCCTGGTATATCTAAACAGCACTGGGAGGCAGCACGTTTCTGTGGACAGGGCACAGAAGTAGGAGTCCATAAATGGGGCTTCTCTTTGCAGCTCTCCTACCAAATTATCGTCAGGTTTCAGGAAAGCTGTGTTACCTTTCTGTGGTCCAACTTCCTATATATGAAATGATGCTAATATAGCTGTTTCATTTTGTAGAACACTTTGATATCTACAGATAAGAAGGCAAAATTAGGGCCAAACGTTTTCCTGAATGGTACCACAAGACCCACACCTCCCCCTACTCCTACTAGAAAAACTCCCAGCCACTTCTGTGAGGGTTTTCTGTCAGTGGTTTTGACAGAATTTCTATCCCTCGGAACACAGGACTTAACCTGTCCAGTGAATCAACTGTTTATAAAAATGTAGTGGATCGATGTAATTTCACAGAAAAAGTGCCCTGTGGGAGTTTTAAAGGTGAAATACATATTGCTAGGAAAGCAGCTCAAAGTAATCACTCACTTGGCACTGCAGTGACACCAGAAAGAGCCACGAAGGGCTTGAAGCTTTGCTTAGCTCTTGTCCCACATGAGATGTGCTGGCCTGCCTTCCCTTCACTGTGCACTTGTCCTGTTCTGCAGTGGCTGCTGGCTGGCTGCACAAAATGTGTGTGTGTTTTTGCAGGCTTCTTGTGATCCAAGTTTCTGTGTAAGGGTTGGACTCAAAGGAATACCAGCCCACAGGGAATCACTTAATTGAGTCCTGTCTCCCTGCAGTCAGTTCTAAATTTTTAGTTCGTGATTAAAGTACAGATGAATTACAGCGTATACGGCATATGGCTATAGAAAGGCTCATTAATTCTGGCAGTAATCAGTCTTGTTTGGCTCTACAATGCAGAACCAGTTGTGCTGAGGGTTCTAGAAGAATAATCTCTTTATTGCAATGAATATTAAAACAGCTGGTCGTTAATAAAATGATTGTCTATACTGTATCTCTAAGAAAAAATTAATTCAAGGAGATGAATCAGAGCTGTTGGAAAAATCTTCAGCATGCCTTTGGCATCTGCTAGATAAAATTTCTTGTCATTTAAGACACAGCACAGTTGTTTAACAGAAATTTAAGAGTCTTTGTATAAACACCATTCCTATTATAATATCAATTTTACTGAAATGTTTAAAAATGCAACAGTGGCACAACTTAGAAATAGAAAAAGTAATTCCCAGTATGCCTTTGTCCTTTTTTAATAATTATTAAAACCAGATGGTCTTTTTAAATATTAATATCTAAACAACCAGCTAGCTTTGATCCATGTCTTATAATTCTTAATTAGAAGATCAAGAGTAGTAAGACTGCTGCAGTGATTAGCCAAAACTCTCAAAAAAAAAGTTACAGCATGCAACAAGAACTGCCTTAGGCTTTGGCTTCAGCGACTTAACGGTCTCAGCCCAGTCTCATAAAATGGCCTGGCATACCAGTATTCCAACAGACTGCACCAAACAGACTTTCTTCTCCTTCATATTTCTGTAATACTCACATAAGAAGTCCCCCAGATGACAGGTTTAATAGGACTGGGGCACATGGATTTAATTCAGAAGAATGGGCAAACTTTTGGGTTTTGTGATTTGTCATTTGCCTGTGAAGTCACACTAAACTGAGTGGCTTGCTTAAACTTTGGCTGCTTGAGCCAGTGATTACTTGAAAATCTCAGCTTTCATTTGAGAACACTGGTATTTTCTCAGGACCATTGTTGTCCAGAAACCTGCCAGCATGAATCACAAAGGCGCAAAACCCAGCAGGTAAATAAAAATACAGTTTTTAAAGATCTTACATATTTTTAAGCTAATCCTAAATGGTTTTGAGGGGTGAGATTGTTTACTGAAGAATTTTGATGTTGATGGGTGGCAACACAATTCAGACCTCACTATTACAGTGTTTAAATCAACCTGACCTATAATGGAAAAAACATGGCGAGGGAACAAATACCCTTTTAAGTTATGCTAACTGAGGGGGTGGCAACCTTTGGCGTGGGAGCAGTAAAAGAAAGCTGAGAGCATTTGGGATCAGCAGCCCCTTCATTTTACTCAGCTGCAACCAGAACAGCATGACTACAACCTTTATTCCAGGGTCTACAGTTCTGTTATTTCCTTCTGTCAGTTCAAAATCTCCATCATACTTACATTGTGTTTTTCACAGGCAAGTTTGAAACATGGAGTTGATCTGAATCAGCTGTCTTTGTGTATGTTGGCAAGTAGTGCAGCCTAATAGGAATGGTTCTGTGGAGCAAAACAGTTGGTCCTGAGGACTTGACATTCACACTATATGCGCTGGGGGCAGGGGGGCTATTTTGGACTAGCTGTAAATCATGGTTTAGGTGCTGTCTGGGAGTGCATCTTCCATTTAACTTCATCAGAAAGATAACCTTTTTGTACACCCTAAGACTGCTCTACAGTGTGAATCACAGCATAGTAAATGGGGCTGATTTGAGGGAAAAATATAGTCCCACTGTGAACTAAAACACTAATGTAGGCACAGCCATTATCTCTGCAAACAGCCTAGGACAGTCCCATCCCACATTTCACCCTTTCAAGGGATGAAAGATATCATGGATAGCGTCTGCCACACTCAGCACTAACAATTTAAAAGGTGAGCATCTGCTCTCAGCTGAGACTTGATTCCCTCTATTGTAAATGAAGAAAGAGATGTCCCCAAGGAATTCTTTCTGCCTATTAATAGATGTTAAAAGACTATATATTAGAAGACATTAATAGATGTGAAGACTGCTCTCTAGAGGTGCTGCCATTTAAAGAGCCTAGAAGGACACCTTACACAACATGCCTACCTTGACAGTTAAAGCTGATGAGCAGAATCCCATGCTGTGTCTACAGGAATAAGATAGTGCTAGCTTCAGTTATCACCAGTGAGATGCATTTCTGCTATGAGTGGCTATGATTCTAGAACTAAAATAGTTTTAGATGAACTGCAATTTCCCATATTTTGTAAAAGGCAATCTGTAAAGAAGACTTTAAAATCAAAGTTAGTAATTTTTTTGTATATGTGTGGTTTAAGAAAGGTCTGTCTTTTTTGTTGTAGCTGTGCATCAGCAGTCTGAATGGAATCAGTGTTCTGTTTAGGCTGAGGAATAACATATTTCTTTAAGTATATAGAAAATACTTTTTTTTCCAGAGGTGAATCTGAGCTAGTTGGTAACTTTGAGCCTCCCAATGCTGCATCCAGATTCCTCAAATGCTTAGGTTTTTTCTCTTTTCATTATTACTTCCATAGTGAAATATTACCAGCTTTTGTTGGTGGCTGTCAAACTCTTCTTTTAGCCTATCTCTCCCTCTCTCCTTGCAGAAGGTGTTTCACATTTTGTACCATAGTTTTGATCTTAAAATTGCAGTATAACCTATTGCCCCTTAATCCAATGTTTTCTCTGCAAGCATTTTCTGATTGGCAGTAGAGACCATCAGTGAGATCCTTCTCTATGATCACTACATTCATGTCCCTCTAGTATTCTGATATTTTCAGGGCTCAAAAGTCTCCTCCTAACTAACTACAGAGAGACATTAATTTATTCTGGTCTCGTTTTCTTAGACTGTAAATCTTCAACACAGTGGTGTAACAAGGGATTGACTTGTTTGTCAATAGTACAGGTTTTGCCACTCCAACTCACTGCTTTGCAACAGCAGGACTATGACACAGAGAGACAAATCTGCAGAAATGTCTGGTCAGCTTCATCAGCACAGAAGCTTAGACACATTTGTGTGCTTCCAAAGTGACTTAATTGGTATTTGGCTTTTATTCCTCTTAGATAGCACATAAATTCTCAACCTAAAAGCCAATATTAGCTGTAGCAATTTTGTGCTTTGTGGGGGAAAAAAAGGAACGGCCAAACCATAACCCCACATGACAAATCTCTAGTTTGGTCATTTGTGGATTTGTTTTGAAATGTAAACTCTGAGGGAGGGCAAATGGAGAGGAACGTGAAAGACAAATAGCTTCTCACCAGTGGAGAAATCGAGGGCCTGATACAAACTGCATGCATCAGTTTACAGCAGTGTGGAATCACACCAAACGCTTTTGGCCAGGACCCTGGCTGTTTTTTGAATGGACTTGAATGCGCTATATATTGCTTTCCTGTCCATGACAGCTCTCCATGGGCAGTACATTGAATGAGGAAGGGTCGTCCTGCTTTAGGCGCACAGGCAACATCCCACACCTAATCAACAAGAACAATTACTCAAATGAACTCTTTTCAAACTTTTGATTTACTACTCCTCAATCTTTGCTGCTGTGGTCATAGTCCATGTCAGTGGGGCCCAGGGCATTCCAGGTAGCAACATTCTGTCAGAAAATGGTGTTCTGTTGAGCCACAATTGTTTGGTTCACAACATCTGAGATCTGATGAGCCTTTGCTAAGGCCAATTAGGTTTCACATTGGGTATGTCCCAGGACAGGGATGTTAGATGGTGCAGGCTTCCAGCCTTGGACATTCGTGTGTTTAACCTGAGATCTCCCCAGAGACAAACTGTAAGACTACCAAGTTCAATACGCATTCCTGGAGTCTGCATTACTTTCGGAATTCAAAAATCATTGGTTGTCATCTGATTTAGACCAAATTAAAATTAGAAAAAATGTAAATAACCTGTGAACTGAAAAGCCCTGCTTTTCAGTCAGCTGTATCCCCAGTGCTTTCCCTTTTAGAAGATCATGCACAGTCCAGAAATCCTGGGAAACAATTGGGTAGCACAGAGAAACAAGTGTACTGGTTTGGATTTGTGTTTAGCAAAAATAAAGAATATGATACTTAATGGGAAAGGGAGTGCCCCATCAGCATAGCTCAGTGGGATCTCACATGGCGCAGTTTGAATATGAATATTGCTACAGGGATTGAAAACCAGCCTCGTGATTTAGGATATTATTTTAGGACACAGCAGAATTCCAGTAAGAGTCTGTAGAATCTCCAGAATTGCTTAGCAGGTGTGTCAGATGAGGAGCTAGTCAAGATACAGAGTATCATCTTCGGTATCTTCCTTACGGGGTGATGCTGTTCTTAGTCCAAGTATAGACGTACTGGAGTACACAAGAGCAAGAAGCCTTTGCTTACTGGAGCCTGGTTCTTGCACAGAATGTGAACTGCTGGAGAGTCTGTGCCTGGTGGTGTTGATGTAAGCCAGTTTAGAGGTATGCGATAATGTGCATCTCTGGCTCTATTTCTCTTCCGTACAGGCTGGGAGATGTAGCAATGATCATGGCCATTCTGTATTTCCTGGACCCCTTGGTGTCTCTGGGCCTTCTAATGGCTGAGTGTATTGCCCCTGGGGCAGAACTGAATCTCAAACACATCCATCTTTTCATTGCAAGGGCTACTGACCTGGGAGTTTTGGCAAATACAAGTGAGGAAAGAGAAACGGTACAAGGATACATACAGAAGTTAACGACAAGAAAGACACTGAGGTGCTGGAGCGTGTCCAAAGTAGAGCAATGAAGCTGGTGAGGGGTCTGGAGCACAGGTCTTGTGAGGAGCGGCTGAGGGAACTGGGGTTGTTCAGTCTGGAGAAGAGGAGGCTCAGGGGAGACCTTCTCGCTCTCTACAACCCCCTCAAAGGGGGTTGTGGTGAGGTGGGTGTTGGTCTCTTTTCCCAAGTAACAAGTGATAGGATGAGAGGAAACAGCCTCAAGTTGCGCCAGGGGAGGTTTAGATTGGATATTAGGAAAAATTTCTTCACCGAAAAGGTTATCAAGCACTAGAACAGGCTGCCCAGGGAAGTGGTTGAGTCACCATCCCTGGAGGTATTTAAAAGATGTGTACATGTGGCACTTAGGAACATGGTTTAGTGGTAGACTTGGCAGTGTTAGGTTTGTGGCTGGCTTAGATGATCTTAAAGGTCTTTTCTAACCTAAATGATTCTATGATTCTATGATCAGGAAATATGATGAGCTTGAGGCTGGTTAAATGCAGTTGAGCGCCTTTGAGACAAAATTATGACATAACAGGTGTCAGGGTGCTATTTGGACCTGAAACTGAGTAAGAGTTTGCAACAATATCCAAAAATGAGCCTGTGAACACTGTAAGGCAGCAGGCTAGCGACTGAAAACTGTCAGTTGGTCCATCACTGCGGCTGTGACCACATGTCGCATGCAGTTGTAGGCTTGCTGATAACAGAAATATGTCAACAGTTTGGCAAGATTTCAGAGAACAGGAGGGGGGAAGGGGTTCCCTTTGGAGCTCAGGACTCTCAGGCTCTGTCCATGTCACTCTTGGCACCTTCTATAAGTTTGGGACCTGAGGACCTTAAAAGGACTGAACCGAATTTTTCCTTATGCTATTTCTAGATACAGAGGTGCAGGTTTGCAGCAGTCAACCAAATGAGTAGAATGGCATGAAAACTTGGCTCAAACTCTTTTGCATAAGTAAGTTATAAATTAACGAGGTAAGGAGTATCCTGCTCTTCATATTTTTGGAAAACAGTAGGAGTGATCCCAGTAAGTATGAGGAAAAGTAGTGGGAAATGGAATGACATAAGCAAGTTAAGGAAATTAGAAAACAAATCCTGCTAGGATGCAGAATAGGAAGTCCCAAGTGTCCTGTTACTGAAGTACTTTTAAAATAGAAGAGAGAAAAAAAATGAGCAATCCTACACTGACAAGAGAGTAGGGAACTGTAAATCTTCATCTTTGATTTCTATATAAAAATTCTGAGAATGAGTCCTTTATTCAAAGAAATTGCCACAACTATTCTACTCCTACAATAGTTTTTGCTTGACTATAAAAAATTAAAAACCTGAGGATTTGTTCTTACGGCTCTAAGTCTTACTTCAAATAGAGGTTTTTGGGTTTCAGGGTTTTTTCCCCTTTTCAAGGAAAAAAAGGGAAAGCTCTCACTTTATTCCACCTCTCTCCTCCCATCTGTGTGCAGAATCTGGATATTTAAGCTACGTATTTAATTGGAATGTTTGTCTGCACAATGTTAGTAATTAAATCCATGAGCTCTGGCAGTTGTATGAACTCAGCGTTTTTTTTAATGAGAAATTACGTAATCATTTATAGTCTGAACTGCATCTGTCATTTAAATCAGTTTGTAGTACTTCTTACCATGAGTCTGCTCATCCTGGATATGTTTACATTGATTCCCAGAAAAACTTATCTCATTAACTAGTTCCCAGTATGGGAACAATGGATCATTCATGCCCTCAAAGCAACTCTTAAAATTGTTTGAACTCTTAAAGTGAAATGAAACAACTCATAGAGAGAAGACAGTATATAAGTTACCATTCACAAAGAATTCAGTGCAGTGACTTTGAACAGTGATCTCGTATGTTAGTATTCATGATCATAAATTAACAAAACATTGTTAAGCAGATAAACTTGCTCAGGAACACTAATAACTTTTAAAATTATTATACAATAAAATAATAATGTTTCAATCAGAACTGTATTTGGCTTAGACTATGGGGAATAGAAAATTCAGATCCAAACTATTTCATAATACTTTGTGAAGGTTTATGTTAAAATCTATCTTCTGAATTGCGCAAGCAACATGTAAATGTATGGTCTCAAAATACCTTTTTAAACAGCTGCTCACAGAATATAGCAATAGTCTAATTTATTTTCCCTTCTCCATCTTCTCTGTACTGTCTCATATATACTAAACAATTTATAATAGACTTTTTTGCGTTTTAATGTTTGAAGTTTGGCGTCAGAAAATAATTTCTAGTAAGTGGATGAACTGAAGAATCCCGTCTTGCTGAATGAGCCTGTATCCAGCAGCCATTAGCTGGGACACACACAAACAGGACTATCAACTGGTGGTTTTGTCATGTGATCTCTTCCACTGCACATACAAATATAGAACATGACCATAAAAAGTAACAGAACATGCCCTCTGCGAAGTAATTTATTGCAGTTGATGCTAGATTGGTATGCCAGCTGGAATTACCTTCTAGGCTCCTACTATTTTCACATATACAGATAATAAAGGCTGTGCACTGCAACGGATTCCAAATGAAAAAATGTCAACATTATTAACAAGAAGCAAAACTCTGCAAAAGCAACTTCAGCAAGCTTAACTGTTTGAAAATGTTTGCTAGTGATTCATAGTAGGAGTTAAAGAACTAAATGAATACAAGATCTTCAACGTTTTCATAGAGGGGAAAAAATACTGCTTTTTGTACGATACACGTCTCTCTTTGCTGAGCACAAAAAAAATCTAAGGATTATTACACGTATAGGAGCTTTCTTTTTGTTTTAATTCCTTATTCATTAGTTTGTAAGCTGCAAAAGCTGAGCTAATTTATTTTTCCAGGGCATTTTCCCCTCCCCTTTTTTTTTTAAAGGCACCATGTATGACATCCCAACATGACAGGAACTCAGTAAATCCCCTCAGTCTCCACACCGCTGTCTCTGAATGTCTACAAAGCTACTATGCCATAATCGCAACTCACTGGCTCATTCACAGCTTTACATTATAAAGCAAACAGTCTAGACAGCTGAATGACAGAATTACTCTCTTTTCTCTTGCATTTATAGCTATGCTGTCATCTTCATTTGCTTTTCTCTACTCTGTGCATTCTGATACACTAATGATTAGCTTTCCTGTTTGGATTCCACACTGACTCTGTGGCTCTAGGCTATAAATACAACCAGAGCCCAGATGACATCATATCAATAAGGTCCTGGGGGGTAGGGGGGGACCCCTGCTTTCTTTCCTTCTCCTGGGTTAGCTGGTGATAACCAGCTTTTTCAAAATGGTTAACCAATCCTTTACCAAAGGATTTTTTTCCCCATTGAGATGGAGATATAAAAAGCCTAGTGCCTGGAACCGTCTCTCTGCAGTGGAAAATACTGCTCAAGTTGCACAGAATAGGCAGTCTTCAATTATTTTCAGGGCTGTCTATAGTATAGCTGAATGTATCTGTGCAAAAAAGAGAAAAAGAATGAACAACATGTGTTTGGATGCCTACAAAAAATGTGTACCTAACACTCTTCATGTTAGAAAAGCTTAAGTAACTGGACTGGGTTTGTTCTCACTGAGAAAGAAACTTTAGTCTGTAATATTCCTGGTATTTTAACTTTGGAATGATGTGTACACACATATCATGGTTATTTCTTTGGTGCTAAAAGATAGTTAAATGGTAAAAGTATACTTTCTTGCCTTCAACAAGTTGCAGAAATCTATGCAAGCCTGATAACGTGCAACTATGACATGTGAATACACCTAGCCAGTTCTGGTGATGTTTATGACAAGGTTTTTATTATTTGTTGCTTTTCTTAATGCTTCTGTTAACTGTCATTCTGGATTGCTGGAGAGTCTCTTTTTACATCTATTCTTTTTTTTTTTTTTTGCTTGTTTTGTTGCCATTTTTTAAATGAAAGTTTCTAAACTTGAGGTCAGAAAGTTGTAAGGGTAAAAGTGGGGACAAGCCATTGCCATTCCCACTTGAAAAGCAGTGAAAATCATACCCATAGCACATCAGCACAGGAGGCCAAACAGTGAGCCATAGCTTTTACTCTTACCAGAGACAATACCAACACTTGAGGACACTGCATTACATTATGGGCCACTGGAAACTGTTCATTGGGGAATATTATACCTGTGAGCATGAAGAGTTTTGTGGGCCACTGGGTGCGATTGTATTCGCAGCCAATATAAATGACTGCTTGAGGCCTGTACCAATGGGAATTTTGCCTGTTCTCTGTGAGTCATGACCCACTTTTACTCTCTGAGATCAGGGACAGCTGGAAAAACAACTGATCCCTGCTTGCTTGGAACTCTATAAATCTAAAGTCTCGCCTGGAATATCGGTGCTTTTTTTTTTTCCTTGAGTACCCTTTCCATTAAAACATACTGATTAGAAAAACTTCTAATTTGTGTCTCTAAGAACAATAGTTACAGCAAAATTTCAGTAATTTATACCACTTGCAGAAAGTTCTGATTTGAAAATACAGTTTAATGAACTATGGAGTGAGGCTAGTGGAAAAAACCACAACTAAGGGCCGTGGAAAGACGGTGCAAGTGAACTCTTCGTTCTCTGCACACTCCAAGAAGGAAGGTTCGAGGTTGGTCCCACAGAAGGGCTACATTATTGTTATTCCCAGGAATGATACAATGCTATTGGCTAAAACCTTGTGCCCTGTAGAAACTACAAATGAGATTTTGTAACAACTCCACAGCTTCCCTGAGCTTTCTAGTTGTGAGGGGAGGATTTAAATAGTTGCCACTAAGGTAAGTATCTAAATCAACTTGATATAAATTGCTTTTTTTCATTTTCTTGACAAAATGCATTGCCTTCATTCCAGAATTGGCCTAACCTAGACCTCAGCTTGGAGAATGCTGAGTCTATGGGCCAGTATTGATTTTTCTCTCAGTAGCTTATCCCCTGACTTAAAAGTCTGTCATATAGCATCCCTGGGGAGCTAGCAAAAAGCCGTTCTATTCCCTGATCCCACTCACAGCCGTAAAGTGTAAATTGCCTTTGGTTTCTTCAGTGTTCTTAAATGTATTGGTACAGAAAAGGTTCTTAACTCTGAACCATGACTTTCTGATAATTACAGTGCCATGCTAATAACACTGAAAGCAAGGCTCTAAGTGCACTGTATAAATAAAGTAACAAATAAAAGCAAATGCAGGGATTGGTATTAAACATATGGGAATACAGCCTTTTTAATACACTGCCTCTTGAAATGCTAGGTCACTTTTCTTACCTCTTGAGGCTCTTGACATTGAGATGCTAACACCAGGAAAGATCTCTGCGCTTGGAAAGCAGCACGTACCATCTCTGCCTGTAACAAAAGGAGGAATATAAATTAAACCTTAGCCTGTAACCTCCAATACCTCTTCCTGGCAGCTCAAAGTCAAGTGTGACAGCTCAAATCTTTCTTGCTGCTTCTCATATAAATCACAGCAACGCTGAGTGGAAGAAATGTATTACAGTACTGGCTTAGCTGTAAATTTTTTTTTAATCTAAGGTTAAGTTCCCTATCTTCTTCAGATAGGAAATAAAACGAGTTGATATGCAGTCTTTTCATTATCATTTATAAGATTAGTGACAGGAGGACTTAATTTTAACACTTCATAGAATGTCTAGGTATTTTGACGGTGATGTTTATACTCAAGTGCATGATAACAACTTATTACCGCTGAGAATGGCAACCTGCAAACTTTCTGTTGAACTGTAACTTAAGCTGTAGTGATGTTTAAGAAGAGTTGAGCTGAGGAACTATGCTATAATTCATTCCTTGCCTGTCCTCTGTGAGCAGACCCTAAGATCGATGGCTATGAGAGATAGTGGCTGAAGATTTTTGGGCAATTTTTCCCCACAGAACTCTAGAATTTGGGTTAAAGCTGCATCTGACAGCATGTTTACATGCTAACAGTGTGGATGGGAGGTAAATCTCTACACTCCCCGGTGTTCCCTACTGTTCAAATTTCTGGTCTTTTTGCGTTTTGTGAACACTAGACATTTTCTGTACATTATGAATGATGTACATTGATTAGAATCTAATTGCTATTTCAGTATCACCTATACCTCAATTCAAGTGGATGAGTAGTGACTAGGAGAAAGCATTATTGGTATAGAAAAGAACTATTCATAACTAGTGTATATCGCTAAATAAAAACCAAACCACACCAAATGCTGTTAAGTTAATCTAATATGAATAGGTACATTTATAATCACTTTGTGAAAGGGTGGGGAAGCTCATGCTGTTTTTCCTTGGGGTTTCTTCAATCTAAAAAGAAAACAAGGAAATTTTATATACAGGCCTATGTGGATGCAACTTAAAATACATAAAAGTCAGGAAATTTGAAGTAAAACAGCTAAACTGTGTTTATTCATCTTAAAATGTGATGGCATGAATAAAACATAATCTGTTAGGATGAAAATCACTTCAAGGAAGATGGTAAAAGAGGCCCAACTTGGACAGTATTTGGAGAGAAGGGGATATTATGGTCTGACAGGCTGAGATTTGGAAGAGGGTAATCACCTCTATAAATAGATAAATAAATAAATAACAAGGGAAATTGTATAAGCATAGGAGACATAAATTTTCCAGACATAGACATAAATACCATCAATAATAGCAAGGTTTAGATATTCTTAGACATTTCAGAAGACTGACTTCTTGGTACAGAAATTCATAAAACAACAAAGTGTGTGCTATTTTAAGCTTAGGTTTTTTGTGTGAGGAGGATCTTGTGTAACAGCTGACCAAAAACTAATGTTCTAGGAGGAAGTGATTATGAATGGATTCGGTTCTTCCTAAATTGCAAGAGGGACAAAAATAAATCTATAGCTAAGGCTTTGTATTTTAGAATGGCAAACTGTTAGAAAATATAAAAATCAGTGAATGAAGATGTCTGGCCTGAGGAACTTAATGATTTTAATGCAGGAAAGGATGGATTTACGTTAAGAATGGAAATAATCTATGTGTGCTGGGCAGGAGGGAGAAATTGTAGGAAAGCGCTAGAGTCTCTGAACAAATAAATAACTAAAGCAAGATACTAAGAATAGGTACAAAACCCCCAAAGAGTAAGAAGAGGCCTTGATTATCAAGGAGAACTTTTTTCAGGCATTATAAAATACAGAAGCAAAGGAATGATGGATAAAGGCCTTGTTGAATGGTACCTTGCACAGAAAAGTAAAACAAAGCCATATTTTTTTTGGCTACTGGAATAATAAAGAAATAAAGCAATGAAGTGAGGCCATGTCAGTGACCTGAAGGGTAAGCTGGGCATGCCTACATTGTTCTTGATGTATAGGTTACCTGTTGTTGAATAAATGCTCTTCCCCAATTTCAAGGAAGTTGATGTACATGAAGATATTGAAAGGATAGCTAAGGAGAAAGATGAAAAATCAATGGGAATTACATCATTTGAAAGGGAAGTCAAACATATGTAGCTTAGTGTGACAAAATCATTGGGTCCGTATTATCTTCATTCCAGAGTACTGAAGACACTGGCAGATGGAAGCACAAGTAGAAAAGATTTTAAATATATATCATTTGGAGATAGCACCACATGACAGAAGTATGCAATGATGGATTGGGCCAATATGCCCAAGAAGAGGGGGGAAAAAGTATGCCAAGTGATTTCATGGCTGTTAGTTTGACATCGGCGCCGTGCACATTTAGAACGGATTTGAAATGAGTGATTGAAAACACATATGAAAATTAAAAATGGGAGAAATTACAATGGGATTATCTGTGGTTAAAATTATTACTTTGGGGGATTGTTTAGAGTTTTCAGTTTCTTAGACAAGGATAATGTGTCAGATCTAGTATATTTAGATATTATATAAAATGCTTATTGTGGGTCCTCATAGGAAACTCATACTTTTAAGTGGAAATGATGCAAATTAGTATAAAAACTCTTAAATTGGATAAGAAGCTGGATAAACAGAGATGACAATAGGATATATTACAGGTGGTGTTATCTGAGAGGAGGAAAGTTGCTAGTAGTGTTTCTCGGGGATTAGTTTTAGGAACCATCGATATGTTTATTAGTGTCCTAAGAGCAAGAATTAGGTGTGCACTCATAAAATTTGTGGGCAACACAAAGTTAGGAGGTTTTAATATTGTTGAGAAGGACTCACTTATCACTTGAGAATAGTAAGACAACTCTGTTGGCACAGGTAATATGAGTAGGATGAAATGTAGCAGTCCTTCCCCCTGCCCCTTTAAAACAATGCATAATTTTGGGTGTAAACACAGAACTGATTAATTGAAAATGCTGAAGACTGGAAAACACAAGTATAAAAGCAAGGAAGGTGGCTTTGTGAAAAGAGCTTATGCAGTTCTGCAATGGATGTGGCAAAATATTTTTAGTAGAGCTACAGAAGTGTTAGTACCATTGGAGAGGAATTCCTCTGGAATTCTGTGTAAAGCACTAGTCATCTGTGTTAAATAAAGATGAGCTTAAATCAGAATTGATGCAGAGAAAACCTACCTATTTGTATATTTAGAGCAATGAGTATCTGTCATACAAAGATAAATTTTAAGTTTCACTTGTTTTGCTTAGCAACACAGTGGCTGAGGAATATGATGATTCCTCCTTATATGGAATGTAAATTACAGAGAAGGAAGAAAACGGTAGTGTCAGCACATGATCACAGGTCTATAAACTGGGTCATGAGTAATCATAGTCTCAAAATGAAAAGAAGATTTCCAACTATCCAAAAAATGAAGTTCAGAAGAGATCTTCCAAGTTCCTACAAAGAACCAGCATTATTTAAGAACCATAGAGCTTTAAGTGCTGATCAAACAGATCATAAAACATGAGTAAAGTGCTCTTAAATGTAGAAAAATAAGATTGTTTCGTGAGTTCTTGAACATATACTGAGCTGGTACCATCAATCAGGTTTGAAAAATGTGTCTGTCTGGCACTTTGTTTACACTGCATTAAATCCATGCTTTTGGGTTCCCACTGGTCACTCATGGAGGCTGAAGAGGACTTTTTTCTCCACTCGGAGGACAAAGTAACAACTGGTTTCTTGCCTGATTTTTCACCTCTTTCTGCTGAAGCACTGGAATTTGGTCAGAGCTGGAGACAGACTGTTGGATGATGTACACTGATGTTCCTAGAAGACTGACATTCCTTGAGTATGCCTCATACAAGTATCTTGCTCATCTGACCGATGTAAAAACTATTGTTGGATGTGGAATCAGGATGTACTTGTCCTCCAGACATGTATTACTCTTTTGCTTGTTGCTCCTCCTCCTCTTCTGCAGCGTGTGGCAGGGCCACTTTCTCAAATTTTTGGAAGCTGTCTTTAAGAAATCTTCTGCTATTGAGGGCACCCAAGCCATTGGTAACACTCTTTGAGTTACCTCTGGTGCATTAAAAGCATTTTCTTATTATCCCAAATTTATTATAGGATGTTGGAAACAGTCAGTGGTCAGTGGACTAGATATTGATTGCAAGGCTTGAGCTGTATCCCCAAAATTTATCCAGCCCCAAAAGCTTTTAGTTGTGTAGGGATCAGAGCAGTGACATCTCTCACCTTTGAATTTAAATCTTAATCAAAGGATCATGCTAACACAGTTTTTGCATTTTACAAGCAGAATTTTATAAGACTCCTGCCACAGCTACTTCCCTCTTTCTCCAACAGCATTAAAAATGGCTTTCTAAGTTTTACTATTTCCAAGCATGTGGTACTTCTTTCCATGCATCCCATCAAAGTAATAGAAGAGCTTCTTCTCATTAAGAATGCATTAGTTCAGTCTATCACCATTCCAGTTCTTTCTTGTAGTCTTTGAAATGTGACACTTCATTGCTGCCTCCTTCTATTTAGTAGGCAGGCTGTGTAACTAAGCAGACAGCACTATTTTTTATAAGGAGATGACTCTTTCATTAGACCCCCATATCCAGTGAAGACTAACGAGTGAAAATGGACCGGGGGGGATTTTTCTCAGCAACTTGTGCAGCCCAGCCAAAAGACTGCCACAGAACAAATCAGCTGAAACTTTCAGTTATAATGAATGATAGTGATGAACCCTGAATGTCAAAAATGCATGGGAATCATGAGTAAATTTATCAGAGTAGACTAGAACACAAACTTGCATACATCTATCTGCAGAGAGAAATGGGCATATTTTGGAGCAACAGATAACTGACATCTAAAAACTCTGGGTAATCCTTTTGGCATTCTCGGGATTATGCATGGACACAGCAATCGTCAGACAGATTCCTCAGCTGAGGTGGGTATTTTGAAGGAAGCAAGTTCCTCAAAGCATTTCCTACTTTGCTTTTAGCAGTTTGTTCTAGAGCCTGGAGGCTGTGACTGTGGACCTGAATGCCAGGACCATGTGGCGTTCCATTCACCACCTCAGTTTCCTCATCAGTGGAATAAGGTGTCTTAATCCTTTACCTCAGGTGTGTTTGATAGCTGACTTTTACGTGACTGATACAGATGGAAGAGCCGAAGTCTGACATGTATGCAATGTCAGCCCAATTCCATGCCTGTTGAAACCTGTGGCTGACTACAGTGACTGACCTCTCTGTCACCATCACAGTAACAGCACAGACAGGCCTCTTTACAGTTAAGCCTGCAGAAGTTAATCATACATATTTAGAAATCATCTTTTTAATAGCAACTGGTTGAACCTTTTCTGTCACAATACAATGCCAAGTTTTCATACTTCCCAGAAACCACTGCTTGAAAAATTGCCAGAGGCTCTGTGAGAGATGTCTAATGGTGACAATGCTTCTGACCTGTTTGAAGTAGAGTGAGTATGGATTCCACCCAAACTTGCACTGTTTCAAACTGAGTAGACATATATATGCCCTGAACCTGAAGCTTAAACTACCAGTTTGCTTTAGCAAAGTTCAGTTCTCCAGAGCAGATGTGATTTTAGGATCTCTTTCTCATTTTAGATGTTTTATTCAATCTAAGTTGCCCATCACTCTGCTATCCAAGCACTAATAAATATAAATATTATTTATGTGACAACAGTTTGGCAAACTACAAGAAGAAACAGGCACATGCATTCAGATCTCAAGTTACAAGTAAATTCAGTCTTTGAAAAAAAATAATAAAACTAAATAGAAGTAGGAGAAACAAAGAATTTCCTAATGAAATTTAGTCAAGAAAATTACCCTATTGACCTGATAATATTAAATTTGTCAAATGTTATTATATTTAATAATGTATTTCCTCAGAGTCATAGCACTGCAAAGCATAATGTAAATATCAGAATCCACTGGACTTCTGTTGTTAGAGAATAATACACTTTTGCATATATATACATGCAAACATTAACAGTGATACTTTGATGTACATTTGGATTTCTAAAATATACTTAATGAATTTATTCTGAAACAAAACAGTAAAGAGGATATGAGGGAAAAGAATTGGGATTTAGTGGTCCAGAGTTCTAATCGTAGTTTCTGCAGAAATAATTTTGGGTCCTTTGGGTTTAGCAAAAGACACAATGACTGACAGCAAATGACAACTACAGATGGAGCTTCACTGTTACAAGCAAAGACCCCAGTCTTCGTCTAAAAGGGACAGTACTGCCAGAGGAAGAGAAACAGTTTGTCTTTTACGTTCTGCTTTCAAGAGCCTCTTCAAAGTGAAGTGGCTGGTGGCTTGAAGGGAGAAGCAAGAAATGGAAAAAGAATGAAGTTTAGATTAAGTATGGGGCTGCCATAGAAACTATCCAGGCCAGCTGAAGAGACAGTATTTATTTTGTACAGCTAATTGGCTGATAGAGATTTTTTTAAAACTGGGCCAAATGCTGAAGAGTCAGTGGCAGGTCTCCAAACAGAGCACTTTATACTGGAAAAGGAAAAGGAAAGAAAGAAAAAAAAACTGTCACCTTTCTCTTACTGGTCCATGCAGAAAACAGGGTTGAAATTCTGGTCAAAATTTAAGTCAATGGGAGATTTGCCATTGATTTTGATGGAGCCAGACATCACCCCAGATATTTTCTTTTCTATTTTCAGATAGATACATTTGACTACCACCAATCAGCTGTCCTCTATTAGTGGGGTTTTTTTAGTGTTTTTCAGCCTCCATGGCTATGTCTATATTAGGGAATTTCTGCTAAAATTTCTCAGCATTGCTACTGCCTGTCCAGTACCAATCTAAGGTTATATCAGTGCTGGTCTCTCTAGCTGTTTATATCTGCCAGTGTATTAAACACTGTGTCATGTAACTGTGCACAGTGCTAGCCAATATTACTTATTTGTTGTTTCAGAGTAGCCTCTGTATCTAGGGTCATTAACTTTACCTTTTAGTAAGCTTGACTGTGACTTAAACCACTCAGAACTCTTAGAGCTCTTACCTCTGGTGGAGCTCAAACCATATGGGTCTTAAAGATCTTTCAGTGCTAATGACGTAAAACAGAAGGACAGAATTGTTTGGGGTAAATCATTGCTCATCTATCTGCTAATCTATCATCATCATCGTTGCTCATCTATTATTTCTCCATATGAAACACGAACTGTACAAATGTACTGGAGTAAAGGGGTGTTTAAAGCCACGACAGTTGCTTTTACATTAATTACAGAATTACTGCCTTAGATAAAGAATATACAGGTTCTGTATCTTTTGCACCAATAAAATTTGCCCCAGTGTTCCAAAATTTCCTCTAAGCTCTCCCAGTTTTGAGTAACATGACTGTTCTGATTGATCTCAAGGGACTGTCAACTTTAAAACCTAATGAATACTATTTAAATGTCAGTTTTGTTAAATAATTAATTATTAATCTTGGTAGCAGAAGCAGTCAGTTATTTCGTTCGTCTGTCACTGTTTCAAACAGATATAAATATTTGGCTGCAGGGCCATTGTGGCTATTGATTACTGCCAAGTGAAGCAGTAGGAGATCATATTCTCTGAAAACATCTCTAATAACTTCCACCCACCAGAGAAGAAGAGCAAGTCCAGACCAAAGCTCTTGACCAGCTGATGCTCTCCCAAAGCTCTGGCTGTATTTGTGTCCTCCAGATTCACAAATTCTTCATGAATCTCTTTTAGAACAGCCAAAAATCTGCAACTGTCTTGACCTCTGTTCATTTCAACTTTTACATAGAAGTTCCAAGAACAGATGTAGTGTGTTGATAGTTAGGGATTCCAGAAGATTCAGCATAGAAAAATACTGAGAACTGTGTGCAAAAATAAATAGTCCACACATTACTGAAGATGTGGTCTATTTACAGACTAAAGGGTTTTTTTGTTTTCAATACCTTTGTTTTCTTTTCTGAACAGTTTTGAAGATGTTCAAGAATTCAAGTTTGCCATTTACATTGCAGACTGCTGTCTTCTGCAAGGAGTCAGTCACCTGCTGGAGATTTCAAAGCCACTTCATTGCACAGCATACAGTCATGAATCTACATTTAAAGGATTCCACATCAGTAGAAGGAAAAGGTGCTATTGGCACACTGCAACACCTGATCTTCCAGTCCCTGTGCTTGTCTATAGACTGGACAGCCCCAAAATTGATTGTCAGCTGTGCGGAATTTGTGCTGTCATGTTCTGCCTTTATAATATGTAATTAGTGGTAATCATAGAAACAAACAGCTGATAAAACCAGCCAAACATTTTAAGAACAAACATAAAAACATCATAAGAACAAATGGCTTCTCTACAGTGCAGAGGCTATGTCACTAAAATCTATGCTAGGCCACCATTGTTGGTTGGAGTTTCTAATAACCAAAGACTGTCATAGTATATTTTATGAGATTTAGACTATGAGTAACAGCAAATAGTGATCAGTTGGTTTTGACCTGCCTCCAATTTGTTCCCAGGACTCCTGATGTGAAAGGCTAACACTGTAAAAGAATGACAACTCAGAAAAGTACGCAATTTTCCAGGGTGGGTTAATTTAACTAATAACATTACGGGAATATCATTTGTATCCCATGTCAAAGTTTACACCATGAAAAAGTTGTAATTTTTTAGAATCAGTATTAGGGAGAGCAGATAGAAAGCACCCCAACCTGCGCAGGCATTTACAGAAGTTAGCCACAATCTTCCTGAGACAGCTCTTATAGTTCTTCATCCCGACTAGCCTGCAAAAGCAAGCAGGTTTCTCAAAGAGAGATGGGAAAGGAAAACCAACCCACTTCAGGATTTCATTAAGGAACAGAAACCGTGGTACATTAAAGTTTCACAGACTTCCAAAGCTTCTAGTTTCTACTATTACTTGGAGCTACATTGTGTATTTCTGAAAGTGTGCATTAGTTCCTTAAATAAATAGGAACCACATACAATGTACTGAATAGATGCAGTCCAAACTGTGGCTATTATCAAGATCAACCATTTTTTAAATTCAGGTTCCTTTTTTATTCCGTGGACATCTGAGTTCAGAATTCTTTCAAGGGCGCAGTTGCCTGTGTCGAGGAATTATTTGTGGAGAGGCCTCGTTTCCCTGAGGAGAGGCAAACCTGCATTTCCTACATGGAACAGACAGTGTAAACCAGCACATCAGACAAGCACAGAGATCTCAGGGACCTGCAGGTCTCATTGTCATCTGTACAAACGTGCTTTTGCCTGTACTGGCTGCAGGCACTCCGGTTATTTTTCTGACAGGCTGTTTTTCCCCTGAGGTCTGCTGCTGGGCAGTCTCTATCCTCAGCTATTCTCTCAGAAGCCCTTCTCAGTGAAGGTCCAAATCCATGCTGAGGAAATTTCAGAAAAGGCTTTACGATTTCACAAGTTGAGGATGTCATTCATGTGTCCGTGATTTAACAAATACAAGTTCTAGGAACTTCAGATGCTTATCTCTGTAAATTAAAAAGGTTACAGCACTGGTTGAGGTCTCACTTCATAAATATTCTTTTGGCAGTGTTCACTGGGCACCCTACTGAGGAGCTGATTTCTTGACTTTCTGTGTCTGACAAATATCAAATTCCCTGATACAAAGATTGGAGAACCATCCATTTCTAAGAAATTGCAGTGTCTTTAGAGAGAGAGCTTGGATAAATAGGTTCTTATATTGAAATGGTTTTGTGCATGTTCTGTCCCTCACACACTATATATTTCCCTATGGAAATATATAGTTCCATTTATGGATGTCAATAGACTAACAGAAGTTAACAGTGACAGTGACAATCTATCCTAATGGACTCTTCAATATTCAGAAGTCTGGCCATATTGATCATGCAATTCATACTGGATAAAAAGAGGCAATACACATTTGTGGCCACATTTTATCCTCGTCATTCCTGACAGCACTCCCAGCTTATTTAAAACAACATTCAAACCGCGCATTGGTTTCCCTTGTGGCTTAATTCTCATTCACTGAACTCCTTTTTACTAGAAACTGACTGAAGAGCCAGATTCTGAGCTCATTGTTTGTTATTTTGCTGACTACAATGAACAGCCTTCTCAGTTTCCAAGCCCAGCATTTCTATACACTCAAAACAGTTGCAACCTCCAACTAGAAAAATAAAAGCAGGTCAGGGATGGGGAGGCAGGATGAGTGAAAAGAGTGTGCACGTGCTTTTCAGAAAGAATGAGACTGAAAATTAATAAAAGACTTGCTCATACCCTGTAGCAACAAATGACATCAATCAAGCACGGGAGATGTGTGTCCCAAAACAGAAAAAAAATGTAAAAAAAAAGAACATTCATGGATGTATATTTCTCAGCTTGAAATAAATAGGCTTAAATAATGTTACTACTACAACTTGAAAAATCTTAATTCTTCACCAGAGAAATAAGAACCATAAGCACTGATGCCAGTAAAGAGAGTTTGCAGTCACAAGAGGTTCATGCTGGTGAGAAAAGCACGGATGCTGTCTCTCTGCTCCTCTGTCTTGGTTTTCCTGATGGATCAAGATAGTTTAATTTGCCAGTGGTTCACTGGAAATTACTGTTGTGAGAACCACAGACCTCACTGTGGTTGAGTGCCTGCGATGACTGCCACCTATGCCCTCCCAATCCTGGACTGCTTTGAATCACAGAGAAAAGTAAAAGTCTGATTACCTTACCAAGGCTTCCTCATGGACCTTGGGTCTGCGCCAACTCTTCAATCCTCCCTAATAAGTTTCTCCCTACTTTACACTGGCAAGTGTCCTATGCCATGACTTTGCAACAGGCTCACTGAGGCACTCTCACACTGTATTTGTGGCTGTGAATACAGCTGGTCCACACACTAAAGCTATCCATCATTTACCTAGCTAATTTAGCCATGTAATTTT
The DNA here is from genome assembly GCF_030936135.1 of Gavia stellata. Classification (NCBI taxonomy): domain Eukaryota; kingdom Metazoa; phylum Chordata; class Aves; order Gaviiformes; family Gaviidae; genus Gavia; species Gavia stellata. Next base: position 97,872,578 of record NC_082596.1, on the reverse strand, counting down.
ATCACCTTACGATTTTTGCTTAAGCTGATGCAGTGGTTTTCAACCTGTGGGGCACTTCTGCCTCTAGGTCTATACACTACTTCTTCTGGAAAACCACCAAGAAAAACAGGTTTCCTGTGGGTAGACTCAAATTTGCTCTTGAAGGGCTTCAATGAAAAATTTTTAGAGGATAGCAAAATGAGCATGAGCTAGAGCATATGATCATTTCTGATTTAGACTTCAAATGGCTGAAAATATAATGTATGCCTTGATTAATCGCTCTAATCATTAATTAAATTAATTGGCAAAACATGGACCTTAAATCTAGTCTGAACACTGGATATTATTCTGAATTCATCCAGTCGATTAAAGAGCCCTTGACTATTGGAATTTTTTTCATACAAGCAAGGCCTCTTTTAACATTTTCTTGGGCAAACATGATGGAGTTTTCTTTGGTTTCCCATTGCATATAAGGTTTCCCACTCAAATCATTCTGAGACCTTTTTCCTGGCATCCTTTGGAGATCAGAAAATCCCATTGTACTGGGTAGCCACATAAAGATATAACCCCTGCTTTTAGGGGCCAACAGTTTTAGACCCTTACCCAAAAAATGGTCCCTGATCAACTGCACTACTTTGAAATCAACATAGCTACTTATGGGTTTAGTCAGGAACTACTCCATATGCAAAGAAGTCCTATGAAAACAGGTTATGAAGAACTGTTGACAGCCTTGCCTGTTTGTGTTTCTGATTTCTTACATTTCTGACTGAGGGAATGCCATATGGAACATTCTTATTATATATCCCACCACCAACCCCTAAATTTACAGGTGCATGTTTCTCGTGCCAGCACTGCACAACTAAATGCCCAATATTAGCCACCATGGCATGTTTTTTTCAATAGTCTGTTTGACTTTTCTCTCTTCCTTTAAATAAAAAGAAAAGCAAGTGGTATTTACTGCAATGTCAGTGTCAAGAAACTAACAGCCTGATCCAGCTCCCATGAAAATTAATGGAAAAACTCCCACTCTTTCAGGGGGTGTTGGTCTAGACTCACAATGGACAGCTTCTTCATGCTCAGGCACCGTCTTTATTCCTAACCAGGTGCCTTACAGTCAGTCAGGTGCAACCACGTCTGCACACCGCTGCACCTGACCCAATAAATCCTGCTTGTTTCGAAAGCCAGATCCAATCCCTAGGCCACAAATGAACTCATCCTTTGGAACAGAGCAATCAAAAGTTGTAAACTCCTAAAAATGACACTTTTTTCTGGATTAGCCAATTGGCTACATGGTGTGTATTGCATTTCCATCTTTCTTGTCGTATTAAAGCAAACATTCTTTATTGCTTATGTTATGAAGTATCTTGTAGCACACATACAGAGTGAGAAATATAGCTGAATTAGCATTACAAAATCAGCTTTAATACTGATACATTTCCAAGGTTGCTTTTTTGGTTGATGATTATTTGTTTTTTTCACTTTTGATGGAGAGCAGTAGTGTTTTCTACACTTCTCTTTCTTTCAGCTGAGAGCATTTTGTATGTTGTTAAAAATATTGGTCTTTTTATTCTTTTTTACATATTCTTGTTTTTCCCAGTCCTGTAGTAGTTACTTGGTTTGGTGTTTATTTCATGTAGCAGAAAATACCTATCACAGAAATGCAAAGGCAGCCTGACAGCAAGCTTGTCTTTGGGCATGTTGACATCATCCTCTTCTCTGAGCTCTAATTCAACTTTCAACACAATGCCTAAAACCGCACAGCCTCTGGGCACAAAAGATGAACACGAGAGTACACTTGTGCATTCTGTTGCCCTGTAAGCAAATTGCCTTGTTAATGAGGAATCAGTCAAATAATGGGTTTGATAGTCTGCGTTTAGATTAGGTAAGATAAAGGGCAAAAGTGTTTTTTGGTGTATCACAGACAGTAGCACATCCTGTTCAATGTTCAGGGCTATGAAAGGCATTGACTAATTCTTCAACATCTCTCACAAGAAAAGACAAGATACAGCTGTTTCATGTGTAATTAACTCCTCTTTGGAAAAAATGAGGAAGCTAGGATTTTTTAACTTCACTTATAGGCCAAACCAGAGCTGCATTTTGCGAAGTGCATATATACCTCATAAAAGATAACTCCTGCTTTCAGCTGTCTGTCTATATTTACATGGACTAAGCCTGGAAGGAGGAGAGGAGAATGCCATTGCTTTCATGTAATAGATGAGGAAAAGAAACTCTGTGGGGTGAACATTGTTTCCCCTGCTCATGATGATAACAAATCAGTGCATGCACACAGAGAACCCCTGCAGACTGGATAACGTGCTGTGAATTGCTGCTCCGTGATATCTTGTTTGTGTAGTCATACATGTGATGAATCGTATCTAAATTCTCTTACAATAAGGCGCAAGTTAACCAACAGCCTTTTTATTTCTGAATGCTCCAAGTTCATTTTCTGTCTGAGCTCTGCATTTCAGCAGCTGGAAGCTGATGGAAGAGAGGAGGGAAAAGGCATCCATGTTTCTATAGTTCTCCTTTCCAAGCTAAATAGCTTGGATGAGAGAAGAGGGAACATAACCGAATCACTCAGACAATCTGTTCTTTCAACTGGTGGGGTTGGGAGGTTAAAAGATTTTTACAAATAAACAATAAAAAAAAAGACAAGTATTGGTTTATGTGTTTGACAGGAAGGCTGTAATTCTGCTCTGCTCTGTACCACATAAAATACTAAAATATGGAAATTTTATGTTATCTGTCTTTCTCTTGTAGAACTAGTACATTCTCTTCCTATCATTATGTCTCATCTGGTACATTATTCAAACTCAAGCCAAAGTATTCCACCACTTGAGTTATCACATAAACAAAAAACAATTTGAAGAAGGTCATAATCAACCCATCACAAAAACCTGCTTCTTGGCCTTCTAAAATCTTGCTTGCTTTGCTTTGACAGGGAGAAGAGCCCATCAAACCTGCTTGTCCAGCTTCCTCACTGGGACACAATCTGAAGGTAGACTGTGTCTTCCACAGGCAGCTCTTTGTCATCCTCGGCACATTTTCTGTAGTGGTGGATGCATCTGGGCAAACAGTGATGGGACTCATGTCTGGGTGATCCAGCAATCAGCCAGTGCTATACTATCTGCTGGGCATAAAAGAACAGCCTACGCTGTAGACCCACAGTCTTTTTTATACTGCTTTTGAGTTTCCCTCATTCTGACAGAAGATTGGTTCAGTGTTGGCACACGTGGTGAGTCAGCTTCAGGGCTGTTACAACCTGTAATAGTTGGTGACAGCCTCCAAAACACTGGTATGTCAGGCCACAGGCAGCTGGTTGGCAGCAGTCCTGGCTATACTCACTCTTTTACTGACTTTGCATGCTCTATAGTTATGACACGGACAGCGGAAAGTGGGTTCATAAAATCTGTGCCTGTAGGGGACTTTGTATCTCAGAGAAACACAATCACCAGATTTTTATTCCACAGTGCCAGGACAGGTAAAGGATCTTATCTTAGCCGTTTAGGATAATTTGTTTTAAATAGACTAAGTAAAAACCCCAGCCATTCTTTCTGTCTGTCTTTTTAAAAGTCGTTAGTTTCTTTAATGCAGTTAACCTCAGAGACTCACCACTGCATGTACTGTAATTTTAATGAGAAATATGCTGCTCTCAAGATTGAGTCTAAGCAGAACTCTTCTTTGATAAACTAATCTTCGTAAAATCCACTGTGCTGCTGTGTTTAACAGAGCCAGGAGCTAGCTATTAGTTCTCTATTTTGTTCTCTTTCAATAGACTGTTTAGAGTACAGCATGCTGGAAAAAATAGGAATGGAGCTCCCCAACAGATATTGGTAATGGCTGTGTTCTTCCTTTCGGCAGAAACACAAACCGCACAATCCTTACAGCAATCAGCATGAAACACATCATGTTAAATCCCTCATTTCTTTAGCATAATATGAAGTCTCTCTTTCTCTCATATTACCATTCTGGTCAGTCAGGTATGTGAGGTTTTTCTAGGCAACAGGTGTTTTTTGAAATAAAATACAACCTTCCCTTCAGCTCATTATGTGAAAGAGACAGCAGCTGCAAGTATAATGCTGAGGACACATGGTCTATAAGACACCCAGAAGAAAAATACTCCTTGTTCCACTTGTTAAGGTAAAGCACAGATGTTGCTTCAGTGATAAGCATGAGCATAAGGCAACCACAGTCTGCTTCATGTTGTAAATTCAGAATCTAAGATTTCAGAATACTTAATAGGCTGCAATCAGAATCACCAGTTTCTTTATGTAAAGGAAAGTTGTTTATGTCTAATCTCATAGTCTTAACAAATACTCCTTATCACAGTTTGCATTACACTATCATCAACAATATGCTAGGGACGATCCACAGACTTGGCAAATATATTAATAATCTTTTATATGGACTCAATTATGAGTATCAAATAGTGACAAATGCATAAATTAATACACTTACTGATTTAAACATTTACAGATAGTGTACGTTAAAAAGGTTTTAGTCATTTAGAATGTTAAATGCCAATTTTTTCCCTGCTTAGTGTTGGTACTAAGCCTATTTCTGTATCTCTCAAAATAATGCAAAAATAATGCCAAATAATGCTGTCTAATGAATGCAAAGGCCAAAGCTAGAACAGATCCTTTCCAGGGAGCAATTCCTTGCTCAGTTAGGTGAGTAATCCCCCCCCCCCACCCCTAGTTTATTAATTTTTCCCTAATTTCTTTTAAGATCAAAGTACATATATAGTATCTTATAGTATAACTGTTAAGGTGAACAGGGTTTTTCAAATAAAAAGGAAATGCAGCATTTCCTTAGAAACACAAAGATCCTCTAGAATTGCCTGATTTCATTACTCACTCCAGTTTTCTAGGCCTAACTAGGTCAGAAACTCTACCCTATCAACAAGAACATACAACACCACAGAGAAAATGCAGTGCACAGAGTAATCCCAGAGCTCTTGCTCTTCTTAGTAGACTGGTTACTGGCCTTGCCACATAAATCCCAGTAGTTTGTAGGACTGCGTGTTTTTCTGGCTACAGTGTTTGTTACGTAGAGCAGCAGCTGCAATGAATTGGGAAATGTACACATGGAGAAAGGCCTGATGGCATGGATCTACTCGGAAAAGTCCAAAGCTTCACATTCCTTCAGATCCAGCTCAAACTGAAACCTAGCTCTTTTGTGTGTGGGTTTTTTTAAAACTCTATATTGGTAAGTTGTTGGTGAGTCCATCCTTTGTCATTCTATCACCACCAGTTTTAGAGAAGACAGGCTTAAAAAATAAAATGAAACAAACAAGCTCTGATCACAAGATACTATAAGGTTACAAAGTAATTTCATAATGACAATGACAGCATAGTACTTCCTTGCTATGATATATGTGATAAAAAAGGGTCACTTAAATGTCTGACATAACTAGTTTTTTAGTTTGCTATGTTTCTCCAAATGAAAGAGATGTGAGTAATAAAAACAATCAATAAAAAGAACAAAATCTCTACATTAATTGGAACGATGATACATGTGCTTAGAAGACAACCACACGAAGTTACCACTGCTCAGACCCACCTATTGTTTGCTACTCATTTGTTGACTCTTGTTCTTAACTGTGTTCCTGTCGTGCAAAGGGCTTAGCAGCCAACAGAACAATTCAAATTGTGACTGAGAATATTTAAACATTTTGCATACTATGGTCTTCAACCTTTAATGCTGTAGAAGAGGAGCAGTCTCTTCTTACAAATCCATACAGCCTTTTGCCCTTCCTGAACCAACTGTCCTCAGTGTGTTATGCCAGGTTATTACTACTACAAGAACTAACAATTCAGAGTACTATTAAGATTCTCCTCTACTCAGCAATCAAAGCTGATCACACAGATTCCAAGACTCGCATGCTTATATTATGGGGAGAAAATTTGAGTAAATACTCACATGTGTCTTCACGTCACCTTCAAGAATCTTGCTGTACCTGAGAAACTCAGCAACACTTCCATTCAGCAGCCTATCAAAGGCTTCAACATATGGTGCTATGCCTATAGAAGAAGAGCATTCCATTATAATAGGTTCATAAAGTACATAATGCATAGGACATTCCTTTGTGGCAGATGGAGGAGAAAATACCATAGGAACAGGGGAAACTGCTGTAACAATTTCTGCCGTACTCATTGATTTGTGAAATCAGTAAAGAAGGATGTATAATGATTATTTTCTAGTTAGAAAGAAAAAAACCCTGCTCTTGGTAGAACTTGGCTAGAAACATGAAGAGAATTTACTCTGGGTAATGTAGTGGGAAGCCTCTTTTGTCTTAAAATAACAGATGCTGAAATAAACATTTCTCAGCTCTTCAAAGGCCTAGTGGCCTGATAAGCATGACTGTCTTAACAAAATTCTACTGTTGTTCATAAAACAAATATTATCCCCTAAAAAGAATCTGCACTGTGCTGAACAACTATTTTTATACCACCCACCCACTCCTGAAGGTCTTTGTATTGTTTGGTGGCTTTTAATAGCAAGCAATTCAATTTTCAGTAAGGTAGAGTCTTTAGAATCTGTTGACAGTGGATTTATGCAGTGAGATGTGGCTTTGTAATCTCCTTATTTTGTTGCCTGACCTTGCAAAACTGTCACTGGATAAAGAAACCTCAAATGATTCTGCTAGGTGGCACATCCCATTGACTATATGTATGCTATACACTCTAACAGAGGAATAAAAATGCTATTTCCTGTATGGCATACAGAGCAGTTTCCTGATAAAGTGGACATCAGAAAATGCAGATGAAACTCAGTTCCTTATGTGCCTGGCTTCTAAATGGCTTTATGTGGTATCTTTTAAGACAGCAAAAGTAATCTTTCCTTGGATGCTTTCCAGCCCTCCCTTTACTCCCTGACATATCCTCATGTCTTGTCTATGCCTCAGAACCTTTGCCAGGTCCAGCACGAGCGACGCACATGTGAATTTATGGCATTCTGTAGGATCTGAGAGACCAAGGTTAAAATTCTTCCCAGCCTCTCTCCCTCATTAATGAAGCCTGAAGATTGCTCTGAAGAGGTACCAGGCTTTCTCCAGAGAGTTTGCTTTAACCTTTTGGCACTATATGACAATTGTGTCCAAATTCATAATCTTGAAAGCCCTCTTTATTCCTCAAGAGTCATCTGGCTCCTTGACAGAAAAAAGAAAGGCTCTGGCAATGGGAGTTTGCAATGGCCTCTGTGGAAAAAAAAAAAAGTAGTTAGTCAGCTAGACAGGATTTCAAGGCTCCTTTTGTTCTCTTGATGTCACTCACCTTTAATTCTGAGGAATTTCTGGGCTTTCTTCCATATTAAGTGTTTGTGTGTAAACCCCTCAAATGACCTAGTGTACAAAAGGTTTTAGTTGTGGAGATGCTTTCCAAAGCCCATTTATGTTCTTTGTCAAAATCTGTGTATGTCTCCAAGAGAATCATTGTAACCTTTTGCTTTAGAGCAGAGTTTTAAATAGCAGTTCACCAAATTGCAATTGTCCTATGCAAAACTAGAAAGCAACTATGCTATTTTTTACTATTCAATACAGCTAACTCCCAGGAGCATTTACTAGAATTTGCTGTGGGCCATGCAGAGCAACTGAATTATTTGTTTGCAATCCTGCTGTTGTAATGCCTAAAGGAAAACAGTAAAGGTACAGTTCTCCCATCCTCCTTGTTATTTTGTTGTTTCTGAAAAAGTATTAATTGAAAAGTCGAGGTTATTTTTTGTAATAATTGTAATTATGGAATGGACTTTCAGGGGAGGGGGTCATGGTAGAAGAAAGCAATATATATCCATTTCCACTAGAGACTTTAAAAAGGTCACGCTCTGGCTGAGTGTCAGTTTTAAAGGAGAAAAAGAGACCTGTTCTGTAAGACTGTCAACTCTGCAGTTGCTGCGGAGGTTATGTGAATCTCTGCAGAAGCACAGTAACACAGGCATACAGAATGATGTTTGTGGCACTATATGCGTATCAGTCACCCAAACTGAAGAACTGATAGTCTTTCCTAACTGTATCAGCAAAAGCTAATTCTTGAGTCCCCACGTGAGACAGCTCCGCCTGAAGACGCGGTGCAGGCTGGCAAGTGCCCCATGGTGCCGCTCATCTCAGCTTCTTACTGCAGTCTCCCAGTGGCTGTGTTTTATAATCTCACTCCGACAAGGTTTGTCAGTTGGTTTCTTCTAGGGATCTGCTGGGGTTTTAAGGCTCTGCTTCCCTGGGGGGTTAATCTTTTCACCTGACTGAGCCCTTAGGTTAGGCCAAGGATATAGCAATTTTCAAGGAAGTACCTCATATGGTGAGTTCATCTCCTGTTCTGAAAGCTGCCCTGGTTCTGCAATAGTGAGCTCTGGATTAATATAGAGATTCACCTAAATGGATTAATTGTAGGATTGAAGCCTGTATTCTTTAAAAATGTAGATTTCCTAGTAGTGATTGATTTATTTGTCAGTTTGTACATGGATTGCATTTCTCCATGACTCTGCTACAGTTTACTAGCTGTCTAGGTTTTCTCTGGACTGTACGCATTTTATTACTGAAGCTTACTCTGATGGGCTAACTCATCTGCTGTGGAAGCCTGCTGGAAGACACTCCTTCCTGCCATAGAAACACGCTGCTTTCAGTCAGCTGCTCCACAGCAGCAGCCAGCGTGTAGGCCCATGGCACATGCCACTGTGGAGAAGGTCCCTTGCATGTTGTTGGGTAAGGGCTGGCACACACGGACAATAAAGCAGCTGACATACACTGACTTGCTTCTGTGTCAGTAAGGAAGCTGCCTGCAACTTTCTGCCTGTTCTGCAGCTTCTGTACAGCAACTGAGTCCGTGCTAGGATGTGCTCTTCTCTGGAGAATGCAGGAAAGGGCCAAGGAATACAGAAAGCAAAGGACATGAAGCTAATAAAGGGATATATGTTGGGGTTCTGGGTGAAAAAACAAGCTCTGGGGAAAGGAAAGGGCACCTCTATTCAATCGACATTAGAACTGCCACATTTATAAGGTTATTTACCCTATAAATTTCAGGAACAACAAAAAAGGAGTGAAAAAAATATGATTTGGTGATATGATGTGAATAAATGAAGACAGACTTTTTTGGTCTATTCTCCAATGTAGTGCTTTGGAGATCCAGTTGAGAAGGGAGAGCTCAAGAGGTAACAACGTAAGGCCGTGGATGTGTGGCAGCCCTTAGTGAGCAAATGCTTATGAACAAACTCATACTTGATTAAGGATATTGAACAATTAAATGAAGTAGGTCCACACTGTGAAATTCAGAGAGCTGGCAAATAAACTAATGTTTATATTGCTGACTTCTTCAGGAATATTTACGCTGTAAATTTTGGGGATGTCTCATTTCTTCTGCTAATTGGGCTTGAGCAGACATTTTCATCTGGTGAATTATCTACAATATAAATGCTAAAATGGAAAGAGTGATAAAGCTTGAAGTATGGACAGTTTATTAAAAAGACTAGTCAAATCTTGCATTTTCTGGGCTATATGAATTTAGAATTAAGTGTACGACTAAGCTTGTCACATGACATTTCTAAATTCATTTTTTAAAATACTACTTTCTTTTGATACAGAATTCATAAGGGGTGGAATTGCACTCCCTCTTAGAAGACAAACATGTTCACTGCTTGCAATTTTTTAATAACAGAGAGATGGTACTTAAAAAAAACAGACTTACTTCCATTGACTCCATTGATGGCATCATACTCCATTCCACCAGATCCGTGTGAATCTGAAAATAATGATTCAAGTCGAGTCACTGCTTTCTCCAGTCTCTCCATCAAACCATGAGTCTCTGCCATTCTGAAAAGATCATTAAGGATAGAAACAGTGTTAGACCCCCCTGAGTAAAGCCCATGCTTCATGTTACAGTTCTGTTCATCTTGTGGCTTTATCTTTTATCAGCTTTTATGGTAAAACTTGTATTTTTTAAGTATTGTCTGCTGGCATATAAGCAGTTGCAGTGAAACAGCTGACCTACAGTAACTCACTTCTGTGTCAACAGGGAATATGATCAGTACATAGCTTTGGACAGTCTATATGTGGACAATTTATGACAAATATATGTGTATGCTCCCAATCAGATGTTGAGATGACTGGAATATTTATAAATGTAATTGGTAAAAACTTACGCCTACAATGATTTGCATCAGCCATTTACAGAGGCAAAATACAGACCTAATTAATACTTGACTGAAAGCCAGACTTTAAATGTATACCTCCTGATTTTTGAAAAGGTACATTCTGAAATTTGCCTCAGTCTTTTATGCTTTGTAGTAAGACTCAGCCACTTTATTGAAGACTACACAAGAAGTCAAGGTCTTCTGTTTGTTCTTCTGATATGATTTCCCATCACTTAATTTTTTTCTTACGAAAGTACCTGATGTGAATCAGTGTTTCCCAAGCTTTTTAGATCAAGCACTAATTAACCTTTGGAAAGAAAAAAAAAAATCAAAGGGCCTGCTTGTGCACTACTGCTACAGTGCTTTTGATTTAAAATGAAATAGAAATTAGGTTAAATTTTTAACAACTCACACATTACTTTCTTTCCCCACAATGTGATTATCTGCTTTCTTACATGTGAGGAAGTGTAGGCATTGACATTTTTGAATACTGGCCAATGTCTCAGGGAACACAGTGCTATATACGCTACAGACTGAGAAATGGTTATATAAGCAAAGACAAAGCTATGTTTAAATCCCCTATAATTTGATGTAACAAGTTTAACGTACATGTTCCTCACTTAGGGTTATGTTTTATTCCACTAAGTGACATACAGTAAGGGAGGGGGGAGGTGATCTGTGGCTCTTGATTAACATGACCCTTGTGAACAGTTCCCCCTCAGCTCCCACGGTAGGGCCACATCCCCGGCCCAGCACTGGGCTGTGCAGAACTAGAGGCAAGGGGGGAACTCGCAGCCCCAGCTGGGGCAGGCAGGCAGGCAGCGTCTCTTTGGGGTGCCTACCCTGTGGCACTGCCACAAGACACCTTTGATTGCTGTATGGCTTGTAGACTAGAAAGGTTAGGCATACCTGGAATATATGTGTAAATGTATTAATTCCTAATGAACAGCCTGCTAAAAGTGCCGATATTTTAGAGATACCAAAGCATAATAGTAGATTCCAATAAACTCTGCAATAGTATGCAACACTAGCAACCAAAACACACAATGCTGCTTCAGTGTCCCCATCCCCAGGGGAGAATGCCTAAATGTTATAATTAAAAAGTCAAGTAACGTGAAAAGAAGGGGTTTGATTTATAAATTAGGATCAACAATTCTTATGAATAAAAACAATAATAGTATTTTTATTTTTAAAATTTTAAGTGTGAGAAAAGATTAGCTACTAGGACTGTGGAAACACATGCAGAGCTCTTGTGCTGAGTCATGCTGCCTCTCAAATAAGGTGGGACCTTCAGACTTTACCCTATAAATATAATGAGGTTTGTGTTTGACCTAAAAGTGAAGCAGAAGATTTTACAGTGAGAAACCCTCAGGAGAACCATTCTCATGAGAAAGTTTTGTCTGGAGTTTATGGGTTTTTCCTATTTACATTAAATAAAAAAAGCAACCCCCCAAAAGAGGATGACATTAGACAGTGTGCATATAACACTGACAAAATTCAGAGGGGCTCTCTTTGCTTATACTGAAAATGCACACTATTTTGTTTGAAAAATCAATGAATTTTTCAAAAAAACACCTTTTTGTAAGGTTACAAGTATCTTGGCAGGAATGAGACGAAGGTATCAGGAAAGCTTCTGAAATGTGCAAACTTTGGTAAGAATATTAAAGCTTTTCTTAAAACAAAGCACTGTTAGTCTTCAAAAATATTATGGACATACTCTTTTCACATTTTACTCTGCTACATAAAAGCCTAAAATGGTGTCTGTTTAAAAGTTATGTTTTAAACCAGTCTAAAGTCAGGCTGGTCTAACATAGAATACTAACAGTTAACTCATTTCATTAGTATTTTAAAGTACATTTCCAGTATAGTTCCTGTTTGTCTTTATTTGAAGATACGGTCTGGTAGGTTTTTTTTTTCATCTGCCTTAAACTTGTCCTTGATAACACATACAAATTTCTTTGGAAGACCTGTTACTTTTTTGGCCTCTTCAGCCTGATTTTGCCTCTAGAAGGACCCAATTGTTTGACTGCAAACCCAATGTATTTGACTGCACACACTTGGAGGTCTGAGGAATCTCACAAACGAACAGAGGTGGATCAGACTTGTAACGTTCTACCCAACAAACTGCCCTCTGTAAGATGGTAGGAGTGTGGATTATGGTGTCAGAAGCTCAAGGGAATAACATGAATTAATAACCCTATGGACAATTTTATGTGACACTTTCCAGCTGCAACATAGTCTTTTGCCCACTATATTCTTCACATCTTTATTCTGTTCCCATTAGCTGGAGAACTACGATGTTGTTCTTCCAAAAGCAGGTATCACCAGCAAGGCAATCACAGAATAATATATTGTTATAGTCTTTTTAGACATAAGTAGGAACCATTTTTACCATAAAATCAGGCATGCCAGCTTTTCATTGTTTTTATAAGGAATGTTACATTTATGAACTCCTCAATCATTATGTCTACATTGAACCTACCTTTTTATATGTATATGTATATATTCATGACTACATGGTATTTGTATCTATACTTATATATATGTGTGCATGTAAGTATACACACAGGTATCTCTGTCATGTATGAGTAAAGTGCAAGTATACTTTTGCCATTACACTACAAGAGCAAATCAGTTGTACATACAATAACCTTACATTTACACTTCACTTTACCATCAATTGACTAGGTATCTATCTTAGAAACAAGACCAGAATTAATGTTACTGTTCTGAAGTGAAGACTCCACTGAGCAATAGCATGACAACTCTCTTCATCCGTTCTCAATCTAAACATTGACATCTTTGCCTGTATTTAGGGATTCACGTATTTGGCTCGGGATTCACATATTTGGCTCATATTATGATAACCTTCAGCATTTTCCTGGCCTACATTCAGCTGTTCATCTGATTACTTATCATTCCACACCGCACCCTGTGTGGTCAAACCGACGCCACAAAGCCACAGCTCAAAAGGAGTCAGAACACAAATGGTACAGCTTGACTCTGTGAAGATACTGTCTGTGCAACATAGCATCAGAGCTTATATTATAAATAAATAAGAAGACTGGTCTACTTACAGTACGAAATAAAATCTTTTCGTGTTAATGAAAAGAGGATGTAAATACGTCTATGGGATGCTTCCACTCCCATAAAGCACATTTTTATATCAAGACAGATTCTCTATCTCATCTCTACTAGGATTTTAATTAAAGCTTTGGTCTTGAAGTGGATTATCGGGGTTAATAATTTATCTTTTCCTGGAGTTGATGCTGACCACCTATAAGGAGTTAAAAACAACAGTGCTTCAACTCCTATGTAATCCTGTATCCAGTTGCTCGCTTGGTGGAGAAGTACACTGTCCTTCACTGAACATAAGGTCAGGTAAGAGCCAGGAAAGGTGTTAACCCACATCGCCTGACAATCGTTTAAATGTTGACATTGTTAACTGTCTCTTCTGCACAAAAAATAAAGAGGGAGGATCCACAGATCTGCCCTGTTTACTGTTAGTGATATCTTTTTTTGGGAGTGCTAAAGGCATGTGGTAGTACTACCATCTGTCATTTCTTCCCCAAAAGAAGTGAAGCCAAAACCAGGTAGAACCAGGCATGCTGAAGACAAAAACGCAGATCTCTTTTCATAGACAGGCCTTGGGAGAATATCACTGCTTTTCTCCCCAATTTGACAGCTGTCTCAAAGCACTATTTATCTATTATCAAGGGAAAAAAACTTGTCTGTAGACTAAAATCCCCTGACATACTCATCCCAAATAGCAGTCCAACTGGAAGCCAAAACACACAGGTACTATTCCTGTTATCATTGTATGTGACTTACGACAGAGGACCATATTGCTCTATCTCAAGAAGAAACAAGCTGTAACGAGCCCACAGGGAAAAGCAGTACAGTAGCATAAGGGGAAAAAATAAACATATGATGACTTATCAGGCATGTAAAAATGGCAGTTTTGAACACAGGAATGGTGCCACCCTGTGAAGTATGGTATTATTCTGACAAACATCAGCAAGAGATAGTATAAAGTTCCACGGTTTGTTTTACTTCCTAACACTTTTCTAATTTAGAAGAAAAAGAAGTGACTTGTTCATTTATTTGAGTTTTTTTCCCTAAGTACCAGTCCTTCCAAATCCACTTAGCATCTGAAAAATTAAGCTGGGTCTCACTCATGCTCATCATCCCCTACAGGTCAGACTTTGCTTTTCCTCTCTCTGGCAAAAAAGGGCAGCTGCCTAAAACAGAATACAGGCAGCAATGCAGCTTTTTAATTGTGTCTAACATTCCTACACTGCTTGGAGAATAACAATCTTACTGAAAGTATAGCAGCCTGCACGTGTGCTTTCTTTCATAGTCTTTTAATAAATTGCTACTGAGATACAAAATAAAATATACAAAAACCTAGATTGCCAGCAGGTACTATCAGAGAGCCAGTTACGAACGTTTTCTAGATCCCAAGTACTGTGTCCTCTGAGAGTTCTTCTGTACAATAAACATCGATATATATCAAGGGAGGAGAGATGCATATGCATCCCTGAACACCCCCTCAAATTACAAAAGCATCTTATGGCACTTCATTTCTGAAAAAAACAGTCACTTGAGCCTGAAATGGCTAGCTTTCCTACATTGCCATTCAAACATAGGTACTAACTCCAGGCTGTGTTGAGTGGGCAGTCCTTTTGCCACCTTTGGCATCGGCCCCAAATTCCTGTTGCACCCCATTCTGGTCCAGACAATGAAAACCCTCTGGCTTGGGGCCTTAGGGGTTGCTCATTCCCAGGCAGTGCTCAGAAGCAGCCTGGTACTGGCTGAGTGGCTAACTAGGAGCCCCTGAAGCTATTTGGGTTACTACCATAAAAGATTTTGGGTGGAGAATGCAAAGCAAGGGAGTATTGGTTAGAAGAAAGTGTGTGTTGGTAGACAGACAGAAACATTACCTTGTATGGTTTGTGGTTTGTTTCCCATTAGCTGTATGAGAGGAATGTAAACAGAGGCTTGTCAAACTGATGTCAAGTTGGATTAAACCAGAAGACCTCTCGGTAAAGCCCTGTGTGAGGAGAATGATTCAGGTTCGAGTCAGAGCCTTTGGTGACCTTTTTTTCTTGTTTTGCCCCTAGAACTGCTACAAGCTCCGTTGGAAGCAATGTTCTTTTAAGTACAGAGAAAAAATATCTTTTTTTATCCTAGTAAAAGATACAGTCTTGTATATCTAACAGTGTTAGAATTTGGGCAGTTCTTTTTTTTGTTAAAAATACTATTTTATGCTAAAAATATTATTTGTTAAAATACAAAAATGTCTGTGTTACTTCTGCTTTTTGTGGATGGGTGTGCCACTTTGACTGGTAAGTTAGTTTGAAGTCTTGGCTGGCTCCATTACACTAATAAAATATTTCTGTCTATAGCTCAATGCGTTTGTTAAAACCACTGATAGGCTACAAATGAGTCCTCTGTTGCTACGCATAAGAGTGTGCTACCTAAATTATCTTGTCTGTGGACTTCTCTCTTTGGCATACCCTCTGTGTTTTTAAAGGATGATCTTTTATGAGCAAAAAAGATTTTTGTGTAGAAGAGGAAAAAGCAGGTTCATGTTGCACCTCTTCCATTTAACCTAAGTTTTTTCCTTTGTCCGTCTTTATGCTGTTGGTACCACAAAGCATACTTCTCCGTTTGCATTCTGGCTCTTCCTCTGCTTCTCTCCCTCTCTCAGTGATCAGGCTGCTGTCTACAAAAACACGCAGGAAAGGAATGGAGTCATTTTTGTATCCCACTATTTAAAAAAAATTACAAAACTGCCTTGTAAAACAATCCCAATTTTGACAAGTACCCCTAAAACTGTTGACGCATTTTAGATTTCTTATCACATTCCAATTTAGTGCCATAATTATGGGTGAGCAACTGCACCTGGCAAGCTATGTCTTTCCAAGTCAATGTAATAATAGCATGGACTGTGGTTAGGTCTCTGATATTTTAATATGAATTCTTTAAAATATGTCATGTGTTCATGCATGTGCTTAGTATCTCCTGGAATATCAGTTCACTTTCTAATTATATGTAAGTGCTGTGAAGAGTTCCTATCCCTTGCTGAATAATTTTGACTGTCTTATCAATTTTGCGATCACAAAGAACAAGCTCATTATTTAATGATATACTGAAGCAGTAAAGACTTGACAGTCTATGTAAGCATGATTGACTTAAAATAACCACGGCAACCCAGTTTCTAAGTACATTCTCCTATTCTTTTTATGCTCCCTTTTTATGTCACCGGGGCTCATAGTCTTTTGTCTTGGTTTTATTTTCTTCTCTCCCTCCAATGAAGTGTAAGAGTTTTAGTATCTCTCCAATCAACAGAAACATAATGTTCTCAGCCATCTCATTTACTATGTATTAGTGTGGTGCTTTGCATGTAATCAAGGATCCTAAAGGCCTTACAAGCCATTTAATTACCTGTCACAAGTCCAATTACTGTATGTAAGCAGGCTGCCTTGCTGAACCGAGAAAATACTGCATGGAGGCATTGATTTTATTAAAGTGCTTCAGTTCAGTTCATAATAACTGAACAGTAAGATTCTTTATGCTACAGTTCCAACCAAATTGAATTTGCACTCTCCAAAAGGGTGAACTCCACAAAGTACAAACCCTTATGGAGTGTTTCAGTACTTCTGGGCTGTAAAAGGAGAAAAGCAAAGGGGGAAAGTTAAAACTAAACAGATAGTGTTGCAAGCTCTAAAAACACAACTGTGAAATGACTTCTGCAGAAAAGATGAGACTGTAGAGTTATTCAGTACCAAGGTTAGTAACGGTTTTGTTTGCTGTGAGGGTGGCCTTTCACAACAATTCCACACCCTACTTTTCATGCATATCCACATTATGCCAAAGCCTGAACAGTTGAGCTTGATTTCAGCCAAGTTAGCTAATGTTCTTGCTCTTACCAGAACATCCTGCTGCAATTATCACCTCAGCACTTTGTGTCTGATGGTCTCAGGCTCATCGTGGCTGCCCCACTCAGCCTGCAGCCTGTGGCCCTTCTTCCAGCATGGCAGCAGCCAGGAGGGCTGAAGCAAACTTTTTGCCATTTGAGTACTCCCTTTGCTCTGCAGCTCATCTGTGATCTTTATTGATCACAAAAACTCAAAGCCTTGGCCCATCTCCCATTCTAAAATTCAGCCCACTGACTCTGTAATACTGCTAGCATTGCAATGGGTTGTGCCTTTGCTCCTGATTCAGGATGAAATGGGCCTCCTGCTACTAAAAAGACCTTTCTATTTCCTGCGATAACTTGGTTACTACTTAGAGGTCCTGAGTTTTAATGATAATCCATGCAACTTGCTCACTTACAAGATCTGAGCCATTCGGCTATTTATCCCTCCTCTGTTTCAGTGTGAGGTATCGTGAAGCCCAGAAAGATCAGATTGGACCCATCTCAGATGCTTGTAAAGTTAGCCTTTTCTACAATGGTTGCTTTAGAGGTCCCAGAGCTGTGACATAAATTATTCTGCTGTTTCTTCTCTCTAAACAATGACGGATTACACGTGGAAATGTAAATCATTCCTTGCATTCCTTCCAAAAAGTAATTAATTAAGTATTTAAACTGACACAAAACCTAACTTTAATGCATAGGATCCAAGCATGTCTTCTTGGAAAAATACGACACCATTCAATTATGTACTTGAGCATTTACCTGTATTTTTAATATACGCTACAAAAGCATTAAGCCTTTGATTCCCAGCATACTACTACTGGTATTTTGGATTTTACAAGCAATTTCTTCAGCCTGCTAGTCTCTGAAAAATTGTGGGTCAGACACAGCAATTGCCATTAGCATATACTCAGGAAAGTAGTCTCAATGGGACCTTTTTTTGGTAACAAAAAGTCCCTGAAATTTGACATAGTCAGAATAGCTTACATACACCAGTGAAATGAAGACAACAGTAGCCAGCATCTGTATGGACTAAGGCCATGTCTATGCCATAAAGTCTTGCTAACATGGTGACAAAGATCACAGAGGTTTAACCCCAAAACCCCAAAACCCATACCCTTGCTGAACTAGCTGAATCAGCAGAATCTCTGCTGTAGCTGCAGCTGTGCTTATGTGTGCTTTTGTCATTTCAATGTACACTGCTTAGTAAAGGTGCTGATATTCTGGTGTAGTTTTAGCGGTGACATTTCTCAAAGAATAGCTGAGCCTTTAGAGTTCAAAGTATTTCTTATTTGAAGAGTCAATAAACCATATCTGCCAAAATGACTCGTTTTTCAAAAATAGGCAAGCAACTGGACCTGACTGTACTTCAAGGAAAAGACAAGTTCCCAATTGCTCTCCCAATTGCCAACAGATGCACTTAAAATTTTAGAGAAAGGAATTAAAATTATTTCTGGATATTAGGGGTGCTTAAACAAGCAAAATCTTTTAAATAGTTCCTAATAAAACAGCTGTCTGAGTAACTGCAATAATTTACACCTGATTTATTGTAGGTGTTTCTTTGGTTTTGCTCCAATAAGCACGATAAGTAAAGAATGTTCTCTTTCATGCAGTCAGATGTTCTAGTAGGCAGCAACTGCAACTATTGAGTTTGCTGCTGTTGCACATAATGTTAAAACTCGTGCAGAACCACAAAGAATATTTCTTTAACATATTTGGCAGTTCACCATTTTTCTCTCTGGAGTTCAAACCTCTTGCAACGTTATTGTTGCTGACAGGCTACAGACTGAAACATGGAAAGATTATCTGACTTGCTCCAGGTAATACTGCAAGTCAATGTCAAGGCTGGGAGCTGAATACAATTTGTCTGGTTTCCAGCCCTCCTTGCACACTACTACTTTTCCAATACTTGCTAATTCAGATTCCAATCAATGTTAGTCCTGGGGGAATATTCTTTTTTTTTCCCCTAACTTAGGGTCCCCAATGTGTTTTAAATGGTTAATAAAAGGTATACACTGGGATTAGAAAATCTAATGATGGGGATGGGGTTAATACATGTAATCTTAGTACTCTCGCTCCTTATGGTATATCAGGAAGCACTTTTCTCCACTAAAGTGCACGCCATACCTGACAAAGAATGAGAACATGTCGTAAGTTGGTTCTACTGTAATAGAAAATAATGCACATCCTATACATTTTTATTTAATTGAGAAAAATATTCACATATTTTATTCATTACATTTGGAGTTGTGCCTGTCCACCTTCCACATCTGAGCAGCATTCATTTGAGGGGGAAGACGCAAATGAATCATAAGAATATTCTGAAGACTAGCATTTTTGTTATGCCCAAGACCTAAAAAGGCCATATTGTTGTATGTGCCTGGCTTTGCTACAGAAGGTGGGTTGCCTTTGTTCTTGCGCAAACTTGCTCAAAATAGAATCAAAGTGTTATGAAATGCTTGTGTTGAAAATGTATAGAATCAGAAAAAAGTTTATTATCATTTGCGTAATAAGTAATTAAAAGGAAATGCTAGGATAAAATGTGAATAAAATTAGGATATCCGACTCGCAGTAGTGTCTTAAAAGGCCAGCTTTGAGAGTACTGTAGCGAGTTTCAACTCATTCTATCTACCACTTTGCTGTTCTAAGTAATTTTTAAAGTTACATTTCTGAAGTTGGTCTAGTTTCCTGACTACGGTTTCACAGAACGATGAAACATGGTAGTCCATGAACCATTGCCACTTTTGCCTGGCTTAGAAACAAATGAATAAAGATTTGCAGTATTGATCCCACCCTGCCCCGCTGCTAAACAGACTCCTTCCAACTATTTCCTAATGGACTGGCCTCCGTGTAGGTTTTTTTCTGAAAACATTTGCCATCGTTGGAAAACCACCACATTTAGGTAATGCATATAAAGAAAGCTTTCCTCCCCAGATGGTCTTTGTTTTTAAGGCTGCCCCTACACATTATGAAATCTGAATTTTACTTGATAAAAAATCCTCACTGTTGATCCTGTAATGCTAAGATACAGATCTACAGCAATCCTCGAAGCAAGGAACAGATTTCACATTTTTAGGTGGGGTCATGACAAGTTCTCCTCGGCTTCGTGCTGGCTGCGTCTCTGGGGGAGTACTCCTTTCAGATGTCAAGTTACTGCAAAATGCAGCATCTCAGCTTCACAGTTCTTCATTTCTGCCTTCCTCCTGCCCCCTCTGAACGTCGTCTTCTATTTGCAGAATCCCGTACGTATTTTCGTATAAAGGTATTTCTCCTGTCTTCAGCTCTCTCACCCCAAGATGCTGTTTAACCCTTTTCTCCGGGCTAAACCCGTAGGCTATTCAGTCCCCCCCACCACGTACCTCTGGCCGCAAGCGCGGGAGGAACCAAGGACTCGGAGCCCCGGCTACCCACCAGCACTACAGCTGCCTCCCTCAAAATTAGATCATCTTACGCTGATTAAGAGAGTTCAAGACTGGCATCGCTTGAGAGAGTCAGGTCTGCATATACAAGCGGAGGGCATTTTTAATAACCTGTCGGAAAGCTGGGCTGCCGGGACCCGGGGTGGGGGCCAGGGCACAGCCGGAGGCACCCCCCTGGAGTCAGTCACGGCTGCCGCCGGCGCTGAACACCGGCTTGGCGGAGGAGCCCCAAAGAGGATCCCTCATCTGCTGTGGTATTTTGCTCGGGTCCCAACCACCCCCCCGCCATTACTTCCCCCCCGCCCGCGGCTCTCTGCACTTATCACCCCGGGGGAGGGGGAGGCTCTCCGTGCGCAGCCCGGCGCAGGTGACAGGAGGGACGCCGAGGGGCAGACGGGGGTCCGGGCCGTCAGCGCGCCCGCGGGGCCCTGACCCAGATAGCGCCCAGGGCACTGCCCGCTCGACGAACTACGCCGCCGCCCTGCGGCCCCCGGCCCGAGCCCGAAGACGTCCCCTCATCGCCAGTCCCCCCCTCCCCAAGATGTCGGCCGCCGCGTCCGCGCCACCGCTGGCGGGAGCGCACCCACGGCCCCAGCCGCGCCGCGCCGGGCCCGCCCCAGCCTGCCCGGGGCCGGGGGGGTCGGGCCGCTCCCCGCATCCCGCCCCTCCCGCCGCTGCCTGCTCTTGAGTTACCTGTTTT
Source organism: Gavia stellata (assembly GCF_030936135.1). Lineage (NCBI taxonomy): Eukaryota > Metazoa > Chordata > Aves > Gaviiformes > Gaviidae > Gavia > Gavia stellata. The sequence goes on along the minus strand of NC_082596.1, from coordinate 97,851,439 downwards.
GATGACCCGTGTAGCCTTTTTTTTTCCCCCCTCCTCTGCAATGAAGATCCGTGGCCGGTCACTCACTCGCTCGCTCCCCCCTCCCTCGCCTCGCCTCGCCGCTGCTCTCCCTCCTCCTCCTCCTCCTCCTCCTCCTCCTCCTCCTCCTCCTTCTCCTCCTCCCCAGCGGGAGCCGGTGTCAGTCAGTCACATCAGCTGCCCGGGCAGGCAGGGAGAGAAATGCCCAGCAGCTTCCGGGAGTGCCAAATAAAGACAAGTCCAGAAAGAGAGAGAGACGGTGGCAGAGATGGAGAAAGAAAGCAAAAAGTGGGTGGAGTGTGAACATGGAGAGAGAGGGAGAGGGAGAGGTGTCTCGGCGGCAGTGCGGCGGCTCGGAGCCCGGGAGGAGATGGCAGTGGTGGAGCATCACGGAGGAGCAGGGGAGGAGCAGGGGAGAGCGCAGGCACCCAGGGCGGGGGCCCCTCGGGCACAGCTCGGGTGAGCGGGAAGAGAGACACGCGCCCTTCGCCACGCAGGCCCTGCCCGCGCTGGGGACAGAGAGCGGGGCCAGGTTGGAAAACGGCAGACCCAGCATGGCAGGGGAGGCTGAGGGCAGCCTCGCGTACACAGAGGTGGTTCGTTGTCTACTGCAAGCCGGACTAAATGGTAGTAGCCCGACCGCTGCTATAGCTGGGCCCACAGTGGGCTTGCTGCCTTCATTCGGTACAGCCACGAAACCAGGACTTCTCCCAGTAGACAAACCCTCGTGCCTAGGCCTCGTTAGCCAGGCTCTGCGGGCTTCACGCTAGGCCGTACCCCTGGCCAAACGGGAGCACGCACGTTGTACAATTAGGCGGTGCTCGTCACCACATGGTCCCAAGGGGCCTCCGATCAGCAACCTGAAATCTGCTTCACCTCCAAGTATCAAATGAGTCGGCTTTCTGCACCGAAGTCTTGGGAGAAGACCATGGACTCATAGCCTTTAAAGGAACAGTTTGCTCTTGACTGGAAAAATAATTAACTAGTTAGGGATAATAAAAAAGACCACGTATCTTTTTCCAGTCAACCATGTGGTTGTGCGAAAATCAGTAGCACTTTTCCCTATCAAATGTATAGCTTATTTTAGAAGACTTTGTGTTTCATTTCTGATGGTTTGACAACAACACTATAAAATACAGAACGTAAGTCTTTGTTTTAATTGCGCAGCAGTTAAATGGGGGCTGAGGAAAGTACAATTTTAACAAGGATGCCATAGTTAACAGCAGCTCCAGCTCACAGACCTCACATGCCTAAAGACAGCATTAAGCAAAAGCAAGCTGACTACAAGGATTTGTCTGGGATCCAAACTCACTAGGGCAGACAATGGAATTGGCATCAGAAATTTCGAAAAATCAGTGCCGCAGCTTCCTGTATGCAGTGAAAAGAACTACTTCTCCGTGGCATATATAAATAGCCAGATGAAATCAGCAGAACAGCACAGGTTTTAAACCAGAGGGTCTTGCCAAACCTTCCAAAAGGGAAAAGAGTAGTATGGATTTGAAGACCTGATTGCAAAAATGCACAGAACACAGAAACTACTTAACAGAAGCGAGAAACAGGCCCGGAAGATCTCTTTCTGGAAAGAAAACCCAAAAGGATTAAGAAACTGGGAAACTACTACATTTAGATTAAAGCTCAAGGTCCAAATTCCATACAAGTCAGAGAGAAAAAAAATCCCAACACCTGGGCAGTGTCAGCGTGATAAATGGACAGTTTAGGATGATAAATGCAATTGAATTGCTGCAGAATGTCAGTTTAATTTGAGAAAAATGCAATGTAGTTAACTGACAAAAAGTTTTACAAGCTCTTACTGTAAAAGCGCAGTCAAGCACTCCACATCATCCTTTTACATCACAGGCATGCGGAAAAGAGGGAAAAACCATTGGGCATTTCCTTTCCACGGCAAGTCTTATGAGGCTACCAAACTGGCAGATGCCCTACATATCTAAAACAAGTTCCCTATAACACATCTTCGCTCCTGACTTCTAGTGCTTTCTTCACAAAACAAGCAAGTTCTTTTTTTTCTTCCCCAGGAGAATGTTGGCAAACTTAAAAGGCTAAGACGAAGGCAGAGGGAACAATAAGAAGTAATAAATTTAGTAAGAAGGAAAAAAGGGAGATTCTGTAATTGTCAAGTGACCTCATAATACAGAGGAAAACCAGTGGCAAGCAAAGATGTAAGATATAGCACCTGAAAACATTGGAGAAGAGAGCCTTGCAGTTTCTGTATAAAGGTACTCTTAAAAGGCAGTTCTATGAAGAACTTCGTAGTTATTAACTCAGGCTGACCAACAGCCCCCTAAAGAGAAGAAAGGAGTGAGAGATGTGCAAATTTTGGACTTTGCAAAACACTGTATGTGCAAAAATACTGTCTAGACGACATATTACTGTTTCATCCCATCAAGGAAAAAGAAGGCTTGGACAGCAATAAAGAATACATTTTGAAACTGCTTGGCATTGACATCAAGTGAAACACTGAGCAAGGAATGGATGGAAGATCAGACTTTGGAGCTGAGTACTTTGCCCTCAGTCTAACAATGCATTCATATATTGGCTTAGATTTACATGCAGAAAGTACATTAATGACAGTAATTGCAACATTAAAAGTTAAAGATTTTTGCTTGTATACTTTTTTTAGTGAGTACAGGGTCACCAACTTCAGGATCAAAACATTCAAAAAACCCTTACAATTCTAATTTATGCTATAGTCCTCCTGAAATTATGAGGAGCTCTTTTTATGCAAGAAGTGCAGTAATAGCCCTCTTGTGGGAAGTTACCCAATTAAAATATAGTAGCTCATGGAGCGTAGTGTATGGCATTTAATATAACTTCGTAATTTTTCATGTTACTTTTTGACTTTTCTGCTGCAGACAAACTGTGCCAAGGCTGGCATGTTCTATTCCCTTTTATAGAAGAATGTATTTCTAAAGTTGCACAGGGATCCCAAAGTACACATCAGAGGCTGTAGAGATAGCCTATCAAAATCTCTATAGATTGACAGCATTGTAACCTACTTAGAAGAAAATACTCTGGTGCATCTTTTATTTGCATACATGTTTTTTCACAGAAGAAAACTGTTGAAAATGTTGATGCTTACCTTCCCAGTATTAGTTGAAAACAGACTTTCAATGTATATGATTTAAAAATTTCCCTGTTGATACAAGTTGCATCTAAATGATTCATAGATGAGTTTGGAGAAAACCACAAATATTGTCACTTACTTCTTTGATTTCATGAAGTCTATCCTTGCTGGGGCAATGCAGAAAATGTTAGTATGAATTCAAATTGCACAAGCACTTATTGATGTGAAAATAAATTGGAATGTCATGTGAAAATGTTGGTAGTGTGACTTCCTAGATCTGCTTAAATAATATTGGAGTGCGTTCAGAACATGTCAAGATGCCTTTTGCTTACCAAAACTGCTGTTTAGTCTACAGAATTTGAAAAACAGCATATAGCTAATTAACTAAACGGATATGTGAAGAGCACTTTGTGGGTATCTTGTACAGATCAAGCGTCAAGACATGCAGGAAAAAAAGGAAAGATTCTGCCGAAGAAGTGGACTATTTCTCCTCTTTCAAACTAGTGTGAAATAAGGCTGACTCTGTCATCATTCAGTCTGATCACCTGTAAAATAAGATTAAGGCAGATTCAGATTACATTTAGTTTCACAGATGTCACTCTTCTGCTTTTTTATCTCTTCTCTGTATTGTCTTCTCTTTTATGCAGTAAGCTCTGGGGGTGTGGACTCTGATTTCGTAACTGTACATTAATTAGTTGTATGCTTCTCTTTAGGCACAGCAACATAAAAAGTTAAATAATAAGCACATGCTTATCATTAAGTATGTGAGTAATGGCATCCCTGTGTAGCAGAGCACTTAGGCATTTCAGTTGTCTTTAAGCAGCTTGTCACATAGGGATGGAATTACTCACTTGTTTATGATTCAGTATATGTTTAAGGGCTTTGCTGAATCCAAAGGGAAAATGTCCTGATCTCATAAATACTAATCTTTGTGACTACTTTTACTAATGGTAGTTTTGCAGTTTAATTCAGTTCTGTGGAGCTGTTCTTTTGGCAAAGCTACTCAGTGAATATTGTAGGCTTGGGCCCCAGTTCTGCTAAGTATTTACATTGCCCTGTCTATTTATTATCATGAGATACAGGCTTCTGTTGCATTTTTGCTAAAAATCCTGTTTTATACAGTACTGGGTTTTGATATGGATTTTGAGTGAAGTTTCATGTTTTTCGTTCAATTATGGGCAGAAATTTGCAAGAAACTTTTAGTGAGGATGATTTAACTGAGAATCAGAGGAAAAAAAGCAAAATTTTCAAGTGTGTGAGTGTAGTGTTACCATGTCACCTTGAACGACTCTTTTACTATGTATGAAACCTATCAAAGCAGTAGTCAAAAAGACTGACAAAGTCTTACTCATTGGTCAACGTTAGTTTTCCTGTTTTAGAAGTGTTAGCATTTCTCTTTGAGCTTCTTAGTTCTGTTTTGATATTTCTTTCAGTCTAGGCTGCAGGCGATCCATTAAGAGACTAGCAATGTCCTTGAGTTATGCATCGGTGCAACTAAACAAAGTGCGGTGTTGCTTCCAGCTTAGTAGTTGGATATACAGTTCTGCTTTGACAGAGTTTCAGGACAGCCTTACCGTGATGCTAGGCCACCATTCCAGCCCCAGATGTAAGCTCTGAAGCATCTTTGTAAGATAATTGCAGCTGGTTAAATGTCTGTGCTCTTGTCCTTGTCATTCTCAGTGCTTTGTAATCCAGGTCTGTCTGAGGAAAAGGCAGGCATACCCAAATACTACTGAAAGTCAAAAACTACTAAAAATGTTTTGTGGTCTTCTTCATGCCACAGCTTCTTTGACTCATCCAAAATGTCCCAGAATCCTTAGGAGCTCCAGTCACCTTCAGGATGCGTGAATGGGTCAGGCATGGAAGTCTGGTGTTTTAATCTGTGTTTTCTTGCAGCTGCAGTTTTCTTTTACGAGATGACATTCTTTTCATTGTTGTCTGCTGCTATGTTTCTTTCATCACCATGTGTTTGATGGCATCAATGTCATGATCAGAGCTTGTCAATGCTTGCTGCATCTACATCATCAGTAAAATGCATCAGTCCTCTTCATGTACTATTCTACTAACAGTTAAAATCCCTCATCTAGTGTTTAGTAAGAGCCATTTCTGCTTATTCACAGAATCACAGAATCACTACGGTTGGTAAAGACCTGTAAGATCATCAAGTCCAACCATCAACCAACACCACCATGCCCATTAAACCATGTCCCACAATGCCACGTCCACATGTTCCTTGAACACGTCCAGTGACGGTGACTCCACCACCTCCCTGGGCAGCCTGTTCCAGCGTTTCACCACTCTCTCAGTAAAGAAATTTTTCCTAATATCCAGCCTGAACCTCCCCTGGTGCAACTTGAGGCCATTTCCTCTTGTCCTGTTGCTGCTTACTTGGGAAAAGAGACCAACACCCACCTCTCTGCAACCCCCTTTCAGGTAATTGTAGAGAGCGATGAGGTCTCCCCTCAGCCTCCTCTTCTCCAGACTGAACACCCCCAGCTCCCTCAGCCGCTCCTCGTAAGACTTGTGCTCCAGACCCCTCACCAGCTTCGTCGCCCTTCTCTGGACACGCTCCAGCACCTCAATGTCTTTCTTGTAGTGAGGGGCCCAAAACTGAACACAGTATTCGAGGTGCGGCCTCACCAGCGCCGAGTACAGGGGCACGATCACTTCCCTACTCACGCTGGCCATGCTATTATTGCTGAGGAGGTTCTGCCATGGCTTACTTTTTTCCCAGTATATACAGATTGCAAATATTTTTTTCAGCCCCTAGAGGTAGAAAGCATAGAGCCAGCCCCAGACTTTTTCCTGGGGTGACTTACTAATGATTTCCTGAGATCAGTGTTCTTGTTGCATAGGAAAGCCCAGACAGCTGGTGCAGCAGAAGTACTGAAAAATCCAGACACACAGAAAATACGATTTTTTTCTAAAAAGCTGGGGATATTTGAGATTTCGTTTTGTTGCTATTTCTGAGATGTTGGGGAATGATCAAGTAATGAATTCAATGTTTACTCTACAACCCACTGGGCTAGAAACTTAATTTTTCTGTGAAATAATTACACAATCACCCAATTCTAGGAAATGGTGCTTTAAGGAAAACATCAAATTGTGCAAAATTTGTGGTAAAATCACATAAATTGATAACTTGGTGACATATTTTTTTTCAGAGACAACACTTTGTAGGATATTATCAAATAGCAATGTGGGCATATAACCAATGACAGTTCTGACAGTTATATATTTAGTGTTGCTCCAAGTACTTAACTAGCCTGTCCCCTTATTCAGACAGTGGTTCATAAGTAGCATAACCCTAATTGCAGCCATTGCAGGCCAAGTAAGTCAAAGAAACCCCCTTAGAGACAGAATTCCTCTGTTCTTTCACAACAGTTTATTTGCTACTGAGTGACATTTGCTATCTGCTTCTGCTTATGCTGTACCTAGCTGGTTTTGTCCATCTCCAAGCTCCTTTGCACTGGATGGGTGAGGGGAAAGCGAGATAAGCACTCAGTCCCTGTTAGAACAGTTTGCTCAGGCAGAAAATAAAGACCTTTACCTCACCATATTCACCATGCTTGGGCTCGTCCTTTAAGGACCTCTTGACAGATATCTTCTGTAAATACACTTACTACCCTAGTATAGAATAGAGGAAGAAAGACCACAAGTTTTAAGTGTGAGTCTTTGAAATCTTTTACTTAGTTCTTGAAAGATACTGAGGTGATTTATGCTTTTCCGATACAGAACTGGAATGCCAGGAATGACAGCGGTGTGAATTTTCTTCTGCACCTTCAACCTCTCCCTCAGCCGAGGACTTGAAGAGTGAGGATCCCTCAGTTTTACATCCTCCTGCAAAATGAGACTGCTGGCAAGGATCCCTAGGTACAGTACGTTACTTATATTAATATGCAGTTTTGTCAGCCTAAATTATTATTTTACAAATAATGACTACCTAGATTAGGTACAATGAGATAGATGATCAGGCACAGCAGCACAGAGCCTAGCACAGTCATTTACTCTACCTTTCATATTCTCCGTGGCAAATGGAGTTGCATCTTTTTATTTTGCAATATTCTGAGAGCTTTTTAAGACCAGCCCCCTTTTCTGAAATCTGTCCTTCTCAATACATGTATTTCCCACACAGCTGTGGCAGAAGGATTTTCTCTGTTGAGTAAAGAAGGGTTTGTTCTTTCCTAAGAAACTTGTAAGTATAAAGCCAAAAAAGGTTTTAGGCTAAATCAAGCCAAGTACTGGAATAGCCAGATTATCTTCCTGTCTTCCCATTTTTTTTTCCAAAAAGGGAAGGAGGAGCAAAGAAAAGGAACAAAACATGTTTAAATTTCATGCCTTGGATTAGAAGGAACTGTAAATATTTCACACTGATGGGGTGAAATCCTGGTTCCCCTCAAGTCAATGAGTGTTTTGTCACTGAGTAACAGGGTCAGCACTTCACCCTACATTTCTGGATTAATGTTTCACTTGAATAAATGTAGGTCAATGATTTAGGTATCAGGAATAATATTTTTGTTTCAAAACTAGTTGTTTATTTCATTCTTATTTTCTTGCTTTCTTGTATTTGCACAGGTTCTGTACATACTGCACTGTATTTCTAAAAGCTACCATTTTCTTTAGTAAAGAATATTGTTTGCTCTCCTGAATAATTAATCTTGGAGTTCTCTTTTAATCCCCCGTCAAATGTGCCACTCTTGTATCTTCATAAAGGAAAAGAAAGGAAAACAACACTCTAAGGCTGCTTTATGAATTAGACCATGAACATTAAAAATATATAAAGTGTTGGTATAAAGAAGAACTTCAGTTTAGATTCTGGTTCAGTTATATCAGTACCTGTGAAACAACACTATCAGTTGTATGCAGATTTCCACTAAGGTAACTGACTTATCACAGAGTATGAAAAAAAGAGCATAAGAGAGAAATATGATGAAGATTTTATATTTAGCCTTGAGCTAATATGGCTGAAAATACATGTAGTATTTGAAGGAAAACAGAAGTGCTTAGGGCACAATATAAATTCAACAGTAAATATAATGCAATTTATAATATTTGTGAAAGAGCCAACTAATAGTTGATAAAAGAGCTTATTATCCAAATTCCTGTATATCCTATTAGGTTAAAAAATAAATATTTTAGATGGAAAGGAGAGAACCTAGAAGCACCTTCATAGAGAATCTGTGGCCCACAAGCACTTGTAAGGTCTTTCATTAGATTACTGTTATACATTTGCTGTACATGTCAGATTAGCAAGAGACCTTTCAGCATCCCAGTGAGCTTCAGCTCCATCGTGTCCCTCTGCTCTGTAGGGGCTCATTTGCCTTTACAGCCCAGCTGCTGAGCTGGGATATCTCCAAATCTGTTGTAAGCAGCTCCAACTCATTTTCCCGGTATAAGATAGACTCAGACATTGCAGCTCGTGTAAAGTATTGTTCAAAAGCTGTGTATCTTGTGTTGTTTATAAAACATTAAATGGTAATAACCACAATAGTTGTGTATCGTCAGGAAGAATGTATTTACAAAGCCAAACCAGTATTAAAGACCACAGCATAGACAAGGTTGTTGCTTGTATCTGAGCCGGCCAACCCTGAAGTGTCAGTCTCTTCCAGCCACCAGCTTCATTCCGCCTGTAATAATCAGCCAAACCTGTTCTGCTTACCTGTGGTTGGTTGCCTCAGCACGGTTGAGTGGTTTGTCTATGGTTTCTGTGATCTCCTGTGTACGTGCCTTAGTGATGAGCAAAGTTAGGGGCTACATAGGGGGACCTCAGGGGTTGCATTTCAGCAGCAGCAAGGAATGAATTGTTGGGAGTTCTTTTGTATAGCACTTAATAAAAGGAAAATAAAATGTGTTAGAGGAACAACGGAGTGAAATCTTTTGGGGAAACAAGAGAAAAGGGTCCCCACATTAACATTCTTGGGAACCATAGGTTGATCTACATCATCAGTTGTGGTGAGCAGCACACATAATCCCCTCTTCCTGAGTCATCCATCAGTATTTATAATGGTTCCCCAGTGTTAATGTGATAATGCTTAAGAAGTTGAAATATTTCTGAAGTGTAGCTTTCTCAGGAGTCCTTATGGTACTCATAGCAAATCTTCCTTAAACCCTTGTTTTAGTGTTATTGAACACATTTGGTAGAGAACCTGATGTGCTCCTCATATGGGAGTTGTCGAGGTTGATTTGTTCATCGGTTGTCCTGATTTTTGTGTGATACAGGTCCCCAGCCAAAAGATTGTATGTCTTGTATGGTCATTTACTGTTCAATTAATAAAAGCAGAACAGAAGGGGCTATTATTTGTTTGCTGTTACTAGTTATTTTGATATTTGTTACTGTCTTTTTCCACTCTCTTGTCATTTTGGATGTCAGTTCTAGGACATTAATCACAACCTTTTTAATGTCTTCATTTTCTGAAATGCAAATATTCATATTCAGGAGTACAACCAAAACCACGATTCAAAGTTACCATGTCACATTTTTGACCGTTGGTTGGATGCCAACAAATAGCAAGCATTAGAACAATTAGTTTCATGTATTAGTAAAAACACATATATATATTGATGTTTCCTACTGCTGACCAGGAGGAGGATGATGAGCAAAGGCTCAGATCCTCAGAGGTGTTTACATCTCTTATAAAAATACATTTCAGTACAGACACTAAATAGAAAATGAGCAGTGCCAATATGCATCTGTATGTGTCCTGGGGCTGTTTTTACCAATTGGAAATTCATACAGGAGCCTTTCTGAGCAAAACACCTCCTGATTTTAGTCCAGTTTTATCTGAGGGAGAGCCTCAGGTTTACACGTCTGTTTGTTCCAGGATGGTTGAAGTCCACACAAGTTTAGCCATTGGTTTGACAGAGCAGGTGGCAGTCCTTAGGGGCCCACTCCTGTTCCAGCTGAATTCAACTGAGACATTACCTTTATTTAATAGGAGATAGCTGTAATTCAGCAAATAAGTAGCCAAAATGTCAGTAAAAATGTCCTTAAACCTTTGTGCAGCTGAATCAGCTCACCTTTGAAGAAGGCTTGTCTCCTTCAGAGGTTGGGGCTATTGACAAGAACAGCAGTAGCAGCTGCTGTGTGGGTGTGTGTGGGTCTTGCCCAGCAACCTCAGTCACCGACTGTGGATTTCACTTCCCACGCTCCACCTGCACAGGGCATGATTACTCAGTTTCTGTACAGCAGCGGTAGATTCTGCCTGGTCTTAATACTTGGTTGAAAAGCAATCACAGTCTGTCTTTTTTAAAATCTTTCGATGTTTGGAATGCACTTCCAGCCCCCCTTATGCAGTATTCATGAACTTAAGAATAGCTGGAAAGGTGTGATTGCATGCAGAATGAGAAGTACAAACGAATCAGTACTATATTAGGACTGGTTTGTCATGTGTATGTATATGTATATACATATATGAGTGACATATTTTGTATAAGGAATTCCAGTACTACTAGTCATAACAGTTTCTTCTCTGTTGTTACACACATTGAATTGCAGAGTATGCCATTAAAATATCTGATCAAGAACACAGAAATACCCCTTTTTCTCTCATACTATTTTTCTTTGCTAATACTTTTTTAGTTTGTAACTTTATTTAAAGAATATAATCAGATTAGATTTTCTTTAATTTTCTTTTATTTACATGGTCTATAGAATATATTATATACAATGTATAATAATAATATAATGTGTAGTATATATTATATAATATGCAGTATATATCATATGGTATATAATATATAACATATATAAATGTCTATCAGAGAATCACAGAATTGTTCATGTTGGAAGCGACCTCTTGAGATCATCTAGTACACTCCCCCTAAATTTTTTTTCCAAAATTATTTTTCATTTCAGCAAGAGGGTCCTTTCATGCAGTTTCTTCTGCCTTATTTAAACCATTGATATGATGTACCCTAAAAAAGTGAAACCAAAGATAAATATATAAAATATATAAACTATATAAAATAAATGCACTTTTTAGAAAATCTTAAATCATTTCATCCGGAAGAATGATCACGAAGTTCAACAGCGTCAGCAGCTATCGCTCCTTTGGAATAAATAATAAAGTGATGATTTATAGCATCTACAATTCTGTATCTGAGTTATTCTATGATTCTTTAAAATCATCACCTTAATTATGGGGTTTTTACCTCTTTAAAAACTGGTTTGATCATTCCATGTGTGAGCCACACCCTGAAAAACCGAAAGGCTTTGCACACCTAATTTAAGATTTAACCTAGTATCAGTGTTAAACCTGTTTCAGTCTGCCATTCTCTTGCTTAAAATGCTGTGGAACTCAAGGGTTTCTATGTGCTTGTTTAGCAAATCAATTTATTATAATCTGCCATGGTTTAGAATTTGATTCTTGCAGTCCAAGGTGTATAGTGCACTTTCTTCCACTAAAAATAATTGGGGAAAAAATTTCACTGACTTCTTTTTCTTTTCAAGTGCATTGAATAGAACAAAAAGAGCCAGCTTGATAGCACTGTGAGCTAAACTCTCATAATTGTGCTCAGAGCAGACAACAGACAATCAGACCTCCTCACATAAACCCAGAAACGGTCAGCCTTTCACGTAAGTGCAGCTGTTTTCACGTGCTCTTGCTGAGGTTTTCAGCAATGGTCACAGTTGCCAATCACCAAGAACTAGACTGATAAACCCCTGATTGCTCCTGGACTTCTGAAAAGGTTTTGTGGGAATTAAAAAAAATGGCTTAATAATTCATGTTGCTTTAGGCTATCATGATGCTACAGTCTAAAGGATCCCTAGCTTTAGAGCTGCAGAATCCCTGGGAAGTTCAGGAACCTGACTCCACGCTGACCTTTTCTGAAAAAAAGGTCAGCATGCCACAGACAGACTTGCCAAGTCAACTGCTTTTCCCTGTAGACTAAAGCTTTGTGGTCTTATCCGCAGATCTGTTAGGAAACTTGGCCAAGCTATGGCTTTTTGTTGTTTCAGTCACAATTTGTGTGTTGAATGGAGTTTCATACTAAGTGAGAGTGATTTCAGTACAATGGAAGTAAACTTAGCATTCAAAGTGCTTAAAATTCATCCTGTGGCTCCCTCTACATTATCTCCAAATTTTTACGATTTTAATGCAGATTTCCTAGATTCATTCATAGGATTTTGTTCTGTACAAATCTCACTCTCCCATTTTCATGCTTCTTGTTCTTTTGTTCTCTCAAAGTTGAGGGGGGGTGGGACTTATTTGGTACATTAGGGAATGATCTTCCAACGGTTTGAATTAGCTTGGGATCAAAAAATAACCTCATTACTACCTTATTATTTCCTATGCCAAAGAGCTTTTAAGCACAGGGTTTTATTTCCTTCATTTTAGGGAAGCATTTTTGGGGTACAAAATCTGGACAGGCCATCACCAGTTATTTTAAAAACAGTCATAGAAATATTTTGACAGTTGGGAGTGGCTTGGGGTTTTAACTGAAGATTAAATTTAGGCCAGAACAAATATGTGCTCTTCTCATCCTCTTCCTTCAAACTTCTCTTTGTGAGATAAATAGACATTAATACTGAAAAGACTGCAGAAGCTGAAGATTTTATTGTATTAAACCTCCCTGGTACCATATTTTCCCCTACTTTATCTCTGTTCATTTGCATCTTAGATTAGGGTACCTTTTTAGGGCAAGAACTGTGTCTTTGCGTAGTATTAATCAGCTAATGTATCTTTGGAGACAATTATGTGAATCTTTCTGTTAATATTTTAGAAGTAGACTCTTACCTGTTACAGTTATTTTTACCTATTAAATGTTTTGGGTCAGATTCTCTGTTCTTCTATGTCTCCAGACCTGTACAGAAAGCTGCTGAGATCTGCTGATTTATAGCCATTGCATGTCTGACCCAGCATTCATGCAGTTATTTCACTGAAATATAATCTGAAACTAGGAATGTGTATGCTGCTAATGACTTAAAAATTTACTTATGTCACTACTGTAGCAAAAATATATGCCAATCAACAGCGGCTTCTATATTGAATATTGTCAGGTCATTGTCCAGTCATGCTCGCACAGACTCCCTAATAGACAGAGAATTCAGACGCTGGACACAGATATGCCATTGGAAAGTGGGAGCACTGAGGTTGCACTGACAGGAATCGGTGAATCATGGACTGATCTGAGTAAAAGATGTTACTCTCTTAATTTTTTATTAACCTCAGAAGCCTCAATCACTTAGAGTAAAGTATGAATATGTCAAATTCCTATGTGAGTCACAGGCCAAATACTGTGGATCAAAAGCTCGGTGGCTGAACTTTGCACTGGGCTTTATAACAATAACTTGTGCTTGAGAGTTCCAGTGATACCTGTCGCTGCTGTGGGTTCTGTGTTCAGATAGCTCTGCAGTGTTGCAGCTTAGGACAAATACATTCACCTAGAATTTGTTATGTGCTCTAAGGAATGACTTGTCATCAAACCTGCATATCAGTAACTATATATGTAGTGAACAAAGATAGATTCTTCTCGTCCATGGCAAGAAAACAGGGAGATGCCACCTGGAGTACTGCGTCCAGCTCTGGGGCCCCCAACATAAGAAGGACATGGACCTGTTGGAGTGAGTCCAGAGAAGGGCAACAAAGATGATCAGAGGGCTGGAGCACCTCTCCTATGAGGACAGGCTGAGAGAGTTGGGGTTGTTCAGCCTGGGGAAGAGAAGGCTCCAGGGAGACCTTCTAGCAGCCTTCCAGTACCTGAAGGGGCCTACAAGAAAGCTGGAGAGGGACTTTTTGCAAGGGCATGTAGTGAGAGGACAAGGGGTAATGGCTTTAAGCTGAAAGAGGGTAGATTTAGATTAGATATTAGGAAGAAATTCCTCACCCTGAGGGTGGTGAGGCACTGGCACAGGTTGCCCAGAGAAGTTGTGGATGCCCCAACCCTGGAAGTGTTCAAGGTCAGGTTGGACGGGGCTTGGAGCAACCTGGTCTAGTGGAAGGTGTCCCTGCCCATGGCAGGGGGGTTGAAACTAGATGATCTTTAAGGTCCCTTCGAACCCACACCATTCTATGAGTCTATGATTCTGTGAGTCACTGATTCTATGAAATATACATCAGTTGGCTGTTTAGTTGTTTTATGATTCAGTTGGCTCAATTGACTCAAAGCAAGTTTTATGATACAACTGGCTCTTCAGTTGTTTTATGATACTTTTCCCATCAACTTCCATCTGTTTCAGAAGGGTGACAGAGCTGAATTTGTGGGACTCTTGTCCTTTGGTATTATCAGAAGGGCATAGTGAGATATTTTGAGTCTGGCATCACCACTGGCTATTTTGGCTGGTGGTGTGCAGGATGAAACGGGATTCACCGTTACCAGCTCCATGCATGTGTTGTAGCAGCAAATGTTTGGTTGTCTCTATGGGTTGTATCTACTGACAGGACACTTGTGGTGCTGTCCAAGAAAGAGGAGGGGGACTAGTGGTGATGCATAACGTAATGCTCAAATTTATACAATTGCTGTGTTTCAGTAATTGAAGGATTTTACAGCATGATCCCTGATGAGCTGTGAAATTCTGGTGCAGCTTTATGAAGAACTGAAACTTTCTAGCAGTCATTTTGTGTATACACAACAAATTTTTACTCCTTTTCACAATTTCTTAAATACCCCATCTTTCAAAATTACGGACTTGCTACGAGTACTCATTCATAAAAAGCCCGCTACCTTCTTTTGTCTGAAGAGAAGTTGTTTAACAAACAGACATTCTGTATTGATCCACTGTCTTGGCCAGGTAAAAATGGCCATTAAAACGGCAATAATTCCAGCTCAAGTATTTTGAAAGAAATGTGAAAAAAAAGTCTGTATTTTTCTAGCAGGATTTTTTTCAAAGAACAGCCACAGCAGCGTGTCACAGGACAAACTCAGTGAAAGCTACGCAAGAATAAAACCTAGCCCACTGAGTTTGTTTGAAACTCTCCTCCTGCACACAGTCATCTGAGGCATTTGCATTTGCAGCTTTGTGCTACCCCACCTGTGTTAGTTACCTGGCGAGTGCATCTTTTACATTCCACATGTTGTCTGGCTCTCAATCCACACACAGATGCATGCACGTATATTCACACCATGGTGAGCAAAAGTGATCAAACAGAACTGATACACTGTGCAACAAAACACAGTAGAAATGTTGAGGAAAAGGCTACCTAGGAAAGACTTTCAGACAACCGTGTTCATCTATGCGTGTGTAAGTGAAAACAGGCAACTCTGTCTCAACACTAAAAGAATTTATTGATTAAAAGAAGATAACCAATATGAAAAAAATACGTGTTGTATGCATAAAATGAATGTGTTACATACGTGTTTGGTATTCCATAGCATATGTGAGATAAAATTCAATATGCAATTACGTGAAATTGTTTACTGTATTTGGTTAATTCTTCCCATTCTTTCATACCTTAGTGTTCGATGATAGGGATTCAAGTCTGTGACATCTGTTCTTGACTTACAGTCTGGCTTTTAGAGAGCTACAAATGTTCATTTGCAAAAGCTACATGGAAATATGTATCACATGTAATATAAACGTTGTACAGCATCCACGCTGTGTCAGCTCTGTTAACGAGATGCTGACACTAGATTTATTGGAAGATGAGACTTGAAAATTAACCAAAACAAAAACGTAGCCCTTCCTTCCAAGCACTTAGAGGTCCTTGTGCACCTCCATTTGCCCTGATTAAAGAACATTTAAATGGACTATATATTCATGGAATTTTGGTATAATGATTTTTTCCAGAGAAAACTTTGTTTCAGACAATGAAAAATGTGATGGAATATGTTCCTTCCATTTTTTATTTCTTCTTAGACAATTTTTTCTTCTTTAATGAACTATTTACTGGAGATGCCACTTTTTACAACAGACGTTTTGATAATTTCAAATACAGATTTTCACAAAATCATCTTGATTTTTCTGAAACGGAAACTAGTTGAAATATATCATGAACATTTTCCTCCAGTGGTTTCAAATGGTCTATCTAAACACAGGCTATGCTCACTATTATTCCTTACTACCAATATTTGATAACATAGTTAAGGTTATATCTTTTAAGCTGACAGCGATTGTTGTGTGAGTTAGCAACAGAGTATCATTGCTGCTGATGCAATAATTTATTGTGTTGCTGTGTTGCTTTTATGATTGACTCTAGGAACTATCTTCAGGATTTAGTTCAGTTTTAATCAGAGAGGCAAAGCTAGGCAATCTCTGTCTTACATTTCTATTTGAAAAACAAAAAATCAGCAGAAAACCTTTTACACAGAAGAAAGTAAAACTGGGTGAAGAATCTACATAAGCAAGCTTTAGCTTAGGTGAGCTAGTCCCCCTAGCATCATTTTACAAACAGCAGAAAGAGGCTCCTTCTGACAGTAGTTCAGACGATCTATGTGTCTCTTGACCACAGAGCAAGACTAGGGAGATTAATTTTTCTAGAGTAAAGTTAGGCCTGTGGAAATGACTTTCAATTTTCTCTGTTAGAAACAAGCTCTGTTTTGCACTAGACTACAGTATCCAGCGCTGATAAAACGCAAGATAGAGAATTACAGTGTTTGGCATAATCAGATAATGCTTGTCTAATTAATTGCAGGAAACATTCTTGTGTTCAAAAAACGTGTAGACATGGCACTACGGGACATGGTTTAGTGGTCATGATGGTGTTGCATTGATGATTGGGCTTGATGATGTTACAGGTCTTTTCCAACTTTAATGATTCTGTGATTTTGTGATACTGTGAAGGGGAGGACATATATCCTATTGTCTTTTTTTTTTTTTTAAGGGGGAGAGTACTTGAACCCATTCTTGCCATTTAACTTGAGGCAACCCTAGATGTAGGAAGTGATTCTGTATTTTGTATACTGAACATATAATCCCATTCTCATTTCTCACTGTCAAAGATATCTAGTGATCTCATGTGGAAAGTGCAGAGTGCTGTGTCACGGTCAGCGTATTTGGTTTCTTTGGAACTAGGCAGCCCCAGCTTAGTCTATTCCAAATAACAACATTTCTTATTAATAGGGTTCTTTTAGAGTATTGATAGTACTTGGCAGGTATGGGGAACTGCGTGTGCTAGATGATGGCCTAGTCAGTTGTGGAGTTTGATTCTCCTTTATTTCATGAGCTGACTTGCAAATTCTTTCTCTTTTTATCAGAGGAGCTTTTTGCAAGCACCAGAAACCAAACTGGGCAGGAACCTGGGATTTTTTTCTCAGGTCTGGTAACAATCTCATGTCTTGCAAAGATGTCCTGACTTTAGGAGTGTTTGAAAACATCTGTTAATCCACTTTATTAAAACCATCTAATTTGAAGATGAGACCCAACCCAAAGTGCTCTGAACATATCTGGAGAGCTTTCAGTGATTTCACTGTGCTGTGGAGAAGGCCAGTAGACCCTTTGAGAGGGAAACAGTTTTCAGTCAGGATGAAATTGTCTGTGATTCTGTTTAAAACCTCTCTTCCAGCCTCTCCTCTACTTCATCCTGCCAATTCTATGCTCGCTTCTCTCCTGACCACTGTAGTGACCAAACTGGTTCTTAAATCAAACTGCAAGCTCCTCTTGGTGTTTTTCAAAGCCTCGGGATACATTTCCTTTCTCCTTCTAACAATTTTATAATGAGCAGGCAGATCCAGAAGTCCTTTTTCCTCTCCCCGTGCCAGGAGTTTCAGAGAGGAGAAAGGAAGAGGATGAGCAGAGGAGCCTTCCTCCACAGTGGTAGAGGAGGGTTCCTTTCTCAGGCACTTCCAAACATATGCCCCATTCTGCAGCCTGGCGCAACGTTTATAAATGGATTTTCTGAGTTTGTGACCTATTTCAAAGCAAGTGCTGGATGCCGACACATTTTCTCCCAGCTCATCTGTGAACACTGGGTACCTGTTGCACAGAAGGTTCTTCACCCAGGCCTCTCCAGCGGGTAAATCTAAGCTTCTATCTGGATAAGGAAAGGTCTTCAATAAAAAGGAACAGCCCTGGGTGAATCAGACAGAAAATTAGATGATATGCAGATAAGATCTTTGTGTTTTTTTGAATTATTATTCTTTTCTGAACCTTCAAGCATGTTTATTCAAGTGACACTGTTTAAAGGGAGCTTGTAGAAAACAGTTAGGTTTCCATAACTTTGAAGTGTCTCACGTGGCCAGATTGCATTTTACTTTTGCCAAAATATGGAAAAAAGGAAGGCCAATAGCTTTGAAAATTAATTTTGAGTACATTTAATTATATGGCAATTAGATTTTCCGATAACCACACAAAATTTTACAAAACCAACATAACATGAAACCATTAACTGCTTTTAAAAGTGCAAAAGAATGCATGAGAATAACCACCAGGTGTGTGTCTAAACTGTCACTTACACAGTTAACAGGAGTCTGTGTATAAAGTTTTTCCTGCACCATGAAAGTCAAAGGATTCACATGTACCAAAGTATGTTTCTTAAACATACATAGAGCCTTTTCCATGTCAGTTCCAGATGCTGCAGTCTGCAAGAGTAGTGTAAGGACTGGGGATGCTGTTGGGCTAGCGATTCCAAATTGTAAGCTGAAATTAGCTGAAATTTCTTCTAAATTTCAGAGGTTTTGCACACAGCGTTGGAGATTGGGCAGTGCTTAAGAGAACAGAGAACAAGATACATGAGATCTGTGAAACCACAAGAGGTGAGATTTGATTATGTGATCATGGGTCATTGTATTTTTACCACCTTGGTGATTTAGCACCATGCTCTCCTCCTCCTGTCAGCTTCCCAGCATTTGCCAGTAGCCAAAAGAAATTTTCAGTTTGATGCATGAAAATCTTGAAAGGACTTGGATGACTGAGGGCAGAAAGAGGCTTTGGAAATCTGCTGTCATCCCCTCAGCCCACAGAAGCACTCCAGAATACCATATTCTGGGGGAGAGAATGGAAAGTATCTAGAGCACCAAATGTGGCAGCTGGAAACAATTTAAAAAAATACACAAGATGGGTAGGCCAGTAATGTTATGAGGGCTAAGAGAGGCAGCTGGGAGATTTAAAAGGGAAGGCCTGAGAGCAGCTGAAAGATGCCAGCAGTCTGTTAGCGAGAGCATCTGAGAGCTAAGTGGCTGCGTGTGATGAGAAAACATGCCAAAATGATAAGAAGAACAGCTGGAGAAAACCAAAATTTCAAAGCCTCTGAAACAGGGATGGATGTGCAAATTCTGCTAACACTGTTGAATGAGTAAATGAATCTTTCTGCAGAATCTGCCAGAGTCCTTTTCTGCTGCCCCCTCCTCCTCTTGATCTTTAGGTTTTTAGTTGTTACTTCCACAGAAAATAGGTATCTCTGAACAATACAGTTCACTTGTTAATAGTCTCTTAAGCCAGTATTTTAACTGTTTATTTTTCTATTTCCTGACCTTACCAAGACTTTCCCTGCTTATCATTCCAAACGAGAAAACCCCTCAGTGGAATACGTTCTCTGTGAAGAAAATGTGCTGGTAGCAGTTGATGTTAATAGTTCAAATCTCATTCTGGGTAGGACCTGTAAGATTTAGACGGCTTTGTATTCCAGAGGGCTAGCTGGAGGAGTTGGCAGGCTTGAAGGGTCTGATGAACAGTCTCTAGAATTTGGCAGGGTCTAAAACAAGTTTGTAGTAAGAACGTGTGGACTTTGGAAAGTAAACTATAAAAATGCACAGTGGGCGCAGAATTTCAAGGCTTTTTGCATTACAGTTGCACCTGTATTTTTGCATGTATTTTATTATACATACAGCTTATAAATTACTTGCATCTGATTACATATTTGAATCTAGTCTGGGTGCGTGCACCAGTGATGTAAAGATATAGGCCAATATCTGTGTACAGTAGCATGTTCTTTGCCTTTGGAATTGTGGCTCTGCTGTTTTTCAGCTGTGAAAGCAAGAGGCAGTATGTGTGTACTTTTTTTTTCCATAGATCATAAGGAACAAAGAGCTTATGTGAAAAGAAGAGTACAGGAGAAGATCTTAATAGATTCTGTCCCATCAAAAGCTGAAATACAGCAACATGAAAAGAGCAAACATGCTGTCTATCTATCTTCTCTGAAGCTGTTTGCTAATGACCTCCAATGAACTAGAAAATGTTAGAGAGCATAGTCTCAGCTTGAAGCCTGAGAGAAGAAAAAACAGCAGGCAGCGAGAAGGATGCAAAGAAAGTGAAAGAGAGAATGGAGATAGTCAGTAATTATTTTACAACAACAACAACAACAAAACCCTAATCAGGCAGAAAATTTTTGATAGCTTTCCTGCTGCCTGACCTGCACTGTTATGTCCAGACCAACAGGAAAAAGAGCAGCAGCAGCAGTTTTGGAGGGCAAGAAAGTAGACTCACAGAAAAATAAAATAATACAGCAAATTGAAAGGGGGAGAGGGTATAAAAATGCAAATTAAAATATATTAGATTGAGCATTTTATGAAAGACATCTGAATGATTACTGCTTATTATTGGTGAAATATAACTCATTATGTAGCATATACTAAATATTTAAAATAAAGAAAATAATAGGGTCAGGTCAAAAGATTTGCAATCCAATCTGATAAAATACCAAATGAGACAGAGAGAACTAGAACATTTGCCAGGGAAAGATCTGCATGTCTGGCATGGGGAAAAATACTTGAAATGAGTGAGAAGAAATGTTCATGGTTCATTGTTTTTAAAGAAAGCATTTAAATTAACTTTTCGGGTACCTGAAAGCCTTTGACTGTGTATTTTAAAGGAAGATCTTTTGTTTTGGAAACCCTTGTCATTATATTCCCCTAACAGGATCAATTAACCAAAAGCATAAACTTACAAGAAATTTTACATATAAGATCTAGTGTTGCACTTTTTATGCTTACGTAAATTTCTCTCTCGGAATAAAAAATTTCAGATTCCTTTCATCATTTGCTCAGTGATTAGCTACAGACTAGGCAATTTATTATTCTACATTCTGGTGTAAATATAGATGGCCTCTGTTTTTAAAAAAATGAGTTTATGAGAAATGAGTGCAGGTGCACTTATCTGAAAAGAAGTGAGATAGTGGATTTGAGAAATAATGGGGGAGGCATTGTCCAACTGTTTTTTCAATGCATTGCCTTTGATAGTTGAAATAGCTCTGCCTTCTACACGTCCTGCTTTCCAGCCTGTAGGTTAAGAAGATCTTTGCCAGTGGCTTTGCACCACCTTGTGACTTAGGAGAATTTCCCCCCGCAAAGGCTGTCCAGGTTCATGTAGCCATAGCCCTTGCGAAAGAAGGAGGATTTCAGCTGCAGAAGGAAGAATGGTTTGGTCAGTTATACTTTTAATTAAAAAGAGGCAGTGGTGGAGAGACTGAATTTGCAGGACCTCCTACGACAGGAGCATGAGCCTGTAAATCCAGACAAGCTGCTATGAAATCTACAAACCAGAGATGCGCCTAGGTGGCTCCATTTAAATGGAGTGCAATACTTCAGTTTTGTAGTTGGCATGGTTCCCCCATATGCTGCTCTTTGAGTAATCTTACTCCATGTTGTTTCTCAAAAAATCCCAAGGTGGGGTCCTTTCTATCACTTCTCGAGAATGAGAACAGCATGAGAGATTTCACCACTGATAATTTTTTAGACTCTGGGCAATAAGCTGAGCATCACTTCAGTATTTCTTTTTCCCCTCCTCTCCTCTATACCAAGTCATTATCAAAGAGGACCCAAAGTTTATCACAAACATGAGCATGTACCTACCTTTTTCTTCTTCCTAGCACATCACATCGAACAGCAGAATTATCCTTCCACTAAACACACACAAGTGTTGGAGTGTTTTCCCATACTACAAATCCCAGAGCAAGTCAATGCCCAGTAGAGCAAAGTGCTGTTTGGAGGGTTTACGTGCAGCTTGCTCTGCTCAACAACAAGGCTTTTGTGAGTTGTTCTCTGGGGTAGCCAGATGGTCTTGCAAACACAGGTAATCCTCTAAATACCAGGATCTGTGAACAGTGCAGTAAAATAGTCATTTTCTTGAGATCATTGCTGGTTTAGGAATTAAAAGTCAGTTAGTATCATTAAATCTTTTACCTGTATGACTGACAGAACCTGAGACTTTGCAGGTAACCCTGCCTAGATTTAATAACATCCCACTGAGAAACAATTTGTTTTCATGTTGCCATATTTATGAGTTTGTCCTCAGAAGTCACCAAATGGGCAATAACTGCCCTCATTCTCAGCCAGTTAAGACCCGGGAGATCTGCTCTTAGTTTTTAAACTCCAAACAATTGTACCATCCTCATAAGCACATTAAATACCACAGTAAATGTCAAGAATCCATGAAAATCTTTTGATGTTTGCAAGTAATAGCACTTTCACTACCACCAAGCAGACTGTACTTCTGACCCCTTTAGAGCAAACCTCTCTGGCCTCCAGCAGTTCTCTCAGAGTATATTCATGCAGATCTTCTGTTTTCAGTCTGGGTCCTGGCTCCAGTCCCTGGCTATTGAGCTCATCTTGATTGCGCCCAAAGCTTGCTATTCTCTGCAGTACCGGCTGTAGCAGTTAGCAACCAAGCTGTCCTGCTGAAACAAAATATAATTAATACAGTGCAGCTGCATTTCAAATAAACCATATCTTAAATGCAATAGAAGACAGAGTAGAGACAGTGCCTGCTTCTCCCTAATACTGCCGTTCCCAGTTAGGAAAGCCAGATTCCTTGAGGCTCCTCCACACGCTCTGTTTGTATCTCTGCCAACCTGTATTCTTAGAGAACTGCTGGCAAGCGCCACTGCCATTGTCGGGATCAGACCAAGGCGCTGCATAAGGTTTGCATTATATTGAAGACAAGATACAAGATCTTTGAAGCCAGCTTCATTCTTTGAAGTTCCAGTGGGCACCAAGACTTTCTTCCTCAGAATGTCACTACAGTGCTGCTTTGTTTGCCCTTTGCCTAGCCTTTATTAAGCTAAACCAGTGCATTCACACAAGAACGCCTTTCAACTGTGGGGTGCCCTTCTCAGGCGCTCACTCAGCTGAGCTACTGCAGCCCTTCTGACACAAGCTCTCTGAAGGCTGATGGGCACACTTCTGTTTTCACACTCAGCTCCTGCTCTCGGAGCTTTACGTTAGATTCTGATTTCTTTTGGCAAGATCCCAGGTGTTGTTAGGGTAGACAGGAAAATTGCTGTTCTTGATAAGGTCAGAGAAAAGCAGTTTCAAGATACAGTAGTGTACGTGGAACTGGTGACATTTACAGAAGAATAAAGCCTGGAGATCTTTGTACTCTGTCTTACATGAAAACCAGTATAAATTATGATGGCACTCAGGTAGTGAAAGGATGCACTTCACAGAAAATGAGGAAAGGGCTTACTTGATAAAGTAGTTCAGTAATGGAAAAAAGCCAATATTGATGAAAATCAGGGAAGAATAATGCTTCAACTTGCATACTGTGATACATAAGACTTGGTTTATGAAGACCATATTTTTCCTAAATAGTGTTCATAACATATATTCATGCAAGGAATGCGCACTACCCCATAACCACATGTTGAAACAAAATTTGTGAACATTCCTTATTGCACTAATGTGCTACTTACCCTCTTCCACAGCTAGGAAGAGAGCGTACTGGACAAAGGGAACAGCTCACTTTTAAGGTCTTTCATTGCTAGGGTGATGAAGGAATTTTACATTATAATTGAGACTGACCATCACTTTAAAAAGCTTTGGACGTATCTTGAGAAAAAGCTTGTGCTTCAACTTGGCTATGCTTGTGTTGTTCCTCTTGCCCCTGTTTACTTATCTGCATAAAACATTCCCAAATTGTCCAGCTATCCTCAGTGAAAACAAGATTTGCGCCTAGACTTTCATTATTTCTCTCTTCATTCAGAAATATTACTAGTGAACAAATTAGGAGATGAATTCCAGGGGTTTGAACAAATAGCCAAGGAATCCCAATTTTTGGCAACAGTATGGCATCCGCAGCCTTGAGCAAGTAATTGGTCCTCCCTTTGAAGCAGTTGGAAAATATACTGATGCGATTCTGTTGAAAACCATTCAACTGTAGTGGTTCATGTCAGGAAAAAATCAGAACATTCTACTCTGATACTTTCTAAGTGCAGGGATATTTTGTTTAGAAAAAATATGGTTTTTTAAATGATTTTTTTAAATTATCAAAACACAAAATGTTTTAAAAATTACCTGAAATTTTTCTGGGAGGGAATTTTGTTTACCGCAGTGTTTTAAGCTTTAGCTTATTTTTGTCATCACTAGAAATCCAGACACAAAAAAAACCTAGAAGTTTTTCACAGAGCGGCAAAATTCCTTAGCTGCAGTGCTGGATAAAAATGTGTCCTGCTCTTCAAGTGTGTGGTGAAGGTTGATTCATGGCCTTTGCAAGTGCAGTGACAAAGCTCTTTTAATAGCTGAATGACAGCTGGTGGCTTCACTGAGCTTTGCCACTGATCTACCTCTGTAAGTTTTGGTATTTTGACATCTTTTGCTCTGGTTCAAATGGAATTGATGAATGCAGAAGAAGGTGAGCTGTGGATAGGAAGAGCTCTTTTGTAAAGATTTTCCCAGATTTCATAAAGGTAGATAAGTTTGAGGGGAAAGACTGTAGGGTTTTCTTAATGTAACATACTGAAACATTTTACCCACTTTTAAGTAGGAAGTGAGTGGGTACCTGCAAGAGCCCTTGAAGTGCAGAGCACATCACCCACAATAGCCACATCTAGAGAGGGGAGAAGCAGCAGGCACACTTATGAAGTCTGGTCCAAAGATTAGCACGAGGGTACTGAGCTAAAGAGTATCTATTTCAGAGACCTCTCACCAATTAATTCTGTACATATCTGTATCTTTTGATTTTCAGATGCTTGGTGATGAAACAGGCTTTTGTGGGTTCCTCCCTAATCCCAGACTGCTTATGTCAAGTATCATGATTGTGTAAGCTAGCCCAAATTCATGGCTTACCTCAGCAAAGTTGGCACGTGGAACTGGGAAATGTTCCAGAGCTAATTGTCTTTATGTTGAGAAAAACTGATAATTGTTCTATGTGCACATCTGCATGTTTGAACGCAGTCATAGTTGCAGTTTTCTCCTTACTCTTTGACATTGGGTCAAGCTTTTTTTTTTCCTCATAATTTTAGATTGGGCTTTGGAGGAAAAAAGAATCTGCAAACAAACTCCCAAAGCCAAATCATCGGTCATAGTAAGCTTTTTGTAAATTCAGACATAACCATGCTGTTTTCAAAGTCCTTAAAAATCTTCAGATGCTGCTACTGTAAGGTGTTTTCTTGGTTTTGCTAAATGTAGTGTATAACAATATAACTAATACATTCCTTGGGATCCTTATGCCAGATAATATGGTGGCATGAATGTAGTAATCTAGCTTAAAAGAGCATTTCCCTGTTGTTTTCAGGGATATACAAAGAACAGCTGGATGTAAACTTCTAGCATGCATCTTGTAATATAGTCTTGCTAATTAATAGGCTGTAATATGTACTCCTTATGGTAATATTAAATGTAGTGTAAGGCTCAGTGGTTTTCCTTTTCTTGAATTATCCCATTCTTCCTCCTGTATCCCATTCACAGCATTGTATATTTTGGTGATAGTTACAAGGCCAAATTCCATCATAATCCTCAGTTTTTACTTGCTTATAAATTTTTCATTAAAAATTTCCTATGAGCCTGAGCTTTTTACAGTTAGACTTTGCCCAGAGCCTGTTTTATTGCTAGTTTGAGGAAGTATAACCTAATGGTTTGAAGTTTAAGCACACGGGAAAACACAAACCAAAAGTTACATACTTTGCAATCTGAATACACTGCTTACATGTTTATTTAGGAAAAACTTCTTTCCTGAGAGAGTGGTGAAGCATTGGAACGGGCTGCCCAGGGAGGTGGTGGAGTCACCGTCACTGGAGGTGTTCAACGAACATGTGGACATGGCATTGCGGGACATGGTTTAGTGGGCATGGTGGTGTTGGGTTGATGGTTGGACTTGATGATCTTACAGGTCTTTTCCAACCTTAGTGATTCTGTGATTTATACCAAAAACCTGGAAAATAAATTGAAATTGAACTGAAGACCATTCAAATCATATATGCAAGCTATATAAAACAAATTTAGGTTCAGAATAGAATGTTTTTTCTCACCAAGCTTTGAGTGTAACTAGGGAATTGCTCAGTTTGAAATGGCTCAGCAACTGATGAACAAGACTAAGAGGGGCTTTGAATGGTTGCATCATGTTTTAATCCTAATATAGTCCTTTCCCATGTTTGAAAAATCCAATAAAAATTAGATACAGTGAACTCTAGTAACGCCAAGTTAACTTCACTAGTTAATAGGAAAATACAAATATTAGGAAAAATTACAATTCTAGCAGGCAACTTATGAGTGTAACCTTTCAAGGCATTACACCTTTTTTAATCTACACATTCCTTAACGATGGTCTTCCTAGTTTCAACTTCTCCCTCCTTTCCTCCATCAGAACTCAGGACTGGTCACTTTTCAGTGTAAAATCTCTTTTGAAGGTTTTGGAAACACAATTGGAAATTGTATTGTGTGCAATTTCTTGCTGCTTACATACTTGCTATCTCTCAAGTAAAATGCTAACATTTCTGCTGAGTATTTATTTTTCACAATTACGTGCTGCTTTTTTGTGTTTATTTTATTTTGGTCCTGATAATATAAACTATTTGTGTTTCAAGTATATATGTGAGGTGTTACTGAGGTATATTTTATGTACAAAGGTCTGTTCAGCTACTTATTTAGCAAAAATAAGAGTCAGTGTTCATCTTGTATGCCCAAAGCTAGGTTTGCTAGTGGAACTTGCACATTTACATTTTTGCTGAGGTTATTTAATCTGTCAAGTTATAGAGCCAGCATGCAATTGACCTTTATAAACTGCATCATAAACTTTTATTCTGTTCCTGTTGTGGCTTACCACAACGCAGTGCCCCCCCCAGGGCAGCAAGCATTCCCCTTCAAGCTCCACCCTGGGGTGTCTGTCACCACCCGATGGAGGCAGGGGAAAGGTCCCAGGACACTGATATATGGAGGGCAAAGATGCCTTCTTCATCCTATATCAAATAATAGGTTACTGTGCCATGCGCTTTCCCGAGCCATCTGTATCCACTGTCTTCCACTCAGAGGGACTTCTGTTTTTAATTTCTACTTGATACCATGTCCTATAGACAGACCCTCTCTGGGGCAGGGAAATGGGAGAAGAGAGTGGAAAATGGCATTTATTAACTGTTTCCTACTTACCTCTCTGCTGGGTGTTTATATGTTGCTTAGCAGAAAGAACACTACATTGTGCTCTGCAAGGTCTCAGACCTTAAGGTCAGATTGCAAAAGGCAGTTTGGCAACAATTCTCAGCAGCCAGGCTATAAGCACCAGTTAAGAACAGAACATGACAGCATCAGCCCAGGATGTTAGTGAGTGTACCAGTTCTGGACAACTGAGTCTCATAATCCTCCATGGTGAAATGAAGTGTGACCCCAAAACTAGGAAAAGCCTTTTCTATCACTTCAATTTCACTTTTGCCCTCTTTTGCAGATGAAAAAGACCGCTTTTGTGGATGAAAGAACACCTCAAATTCTGCAGTCAAGCCTGTGCTTTGCTGAAGTCACTATAAGAGTGACAGCTCTAGCAATGAATTTCAGTGTGAAGATAATATGAACATCCCCCCCATTCCCCAAAGAATTGGCCAAGACTGTCATGCATTTCACACAGGCTTCTTTCAGGCATCAGGTAGCAACTGCTTTTGGTCATTAGTGGCTTGGACTTATACTGAAATGTTGAGTATTCCTAAAGATACAAATCCATCATCAACTCGGTCTGACCAGCTACTTAATTGCTTCCCAGTTCAAGTACTATGTGCAAAACGGTGCCCTGGCCTTTAGATTTTTCATAACAACACTTTGTACTTGTAGGAAGGGTTCAGGGAGAAAAGAAACTGCCAGGTGTGGAAGGGGACTGATTCAGGGTCCTCTTGAGGAATCTCAATCCACATAAGTCCATGGGACCAGCTGGGCTGCACCCAAGACGGTACTAAGAGAGCTGGCTGTTGTCATTGTGAGGCTGCTCACTATCGTCTTTGAAAAGTCATAGAGACTGGGGAGGTCTTCCATGACTGGAGAAAGGCAGATGATGCACTCATCTTCAGAAAGGGCAAGAAGGACAATCTAGGGAACTACAGAACAATCATGGAGTGAGCAGTCTTGGAAGTAATTTCTGGACACATGAAGGAGAAGGTGGCAATTGGGAACAGCCAGCATGAATTTACAAGGGTGAATCATGCCAGACCAACCTAATTGCCTCCTGTGATGAGGTGTCTTCATCTGTCGATGAGGGGAAAGCAGAGGATGTTGTCTACCTTCAGTTTAGCAAGGCTTTCCATGTAGTCTCCCACAGAATCCTTGTACCCAATTTCAGATAGACAGTCTAGACAGGCAAAAAACTGGTTGGATCATTGGTCAAAAGGACTCATGCTCTGTCCCGAGGCTGGTTACAGTGGAGTTCCTCAGGGATCTGTCCCATCTGATATCTTTATAAATGACCTGGAGGAAGAGACAGGATGCAGCTCTGAAGACTGATGATACTAAATGGAGGGTGTAGTTACAGAATCATAGAATCATTTAGGTTGGAAAAGACCCTTAAGATCATCAAGTCCAACCATAAATGTAACACCGCCAAGTCCACCACTAAACCATGTCCCTAAGTGCCACATCTACATGTCTATTTTAAATACCTCCAGGGATGGTGACTCAACCATCCATAGAGTTGACATGCTTGAGATTAGGCCTACCATTCGGAGCAATTTACACTTGCTAGAGGACTAGGACAACAGGAACGTCATGAAATTCAGTGAGGACAAATAGAGTCCTTTATCTCAGATGGACTAACCCCCTGCATAGGCCAGGGCATGACTGGCTTGGTAACAGCTCTGCTGAAAAGGACATGGGAGGCTTGGGGTAGGCTGTTTGCCACTGAGTTTGTCAGTGGCAAACTCTAGCAGCACTGAAAGTACATCAGACTGTATCAACAGGAGCACAGATGGCAGATCGAGGGCATAGATTATTCCCTTTTACTCAGCACTCATTAGACCACAGCTGGCATGGTGGGCCCAGTCTTGAGTCTCCCAGTACATGAAAGCTGTTGATAAACTTGAAAGACTCCATTGGAGGGCCAACAGGATGGCTGGGCATTGAAGCATAAGACTTGTGAGGAGAGGCTGAGGCAGTGGGTGTTTGTTCAGCCTATGGAAGGAACAACAACTTTCCAGTTCCTAAGAGGAGGTTACCGAGAAGATAGGGCTGGGCTCTCTGCCAAGGAATGAGAGACGAAGGTTATAAACGAACAGAGGAGGCCCTGGCTAGAAAAAAGGAAAAAAACTCCTGACACTATGGGGATAATTAGACAGTGGACTAGATTACCCAGAGGGGTTGTGCAGTTGCCACACAAGAGGATTTTAAGACCCGACCGGACAAAGCCATAAGCAACCTGGGACCTCCCAAAGGCCCTTTCACTCTGCATTATTTTATGATAACTCTCAGGGTGGATCTTCTCCCTTCTGTGTAGAATTTTCTCCATGTAATACAGTTCATCATATCATATCTATGTATTTAAAGTCAGTGCATACGCTGCTATTCACCCCACAGACCAGGGAAATTACATAAAAGGTTGCCCCCCTCGTTTTAACTAAACAAGATCTAAGACCATTTGAGCAAAAACATCACTAGACAGGATGTGACAACATTTTTTTATTGTTTTAATACGAGTGAATAGATTAGGAGATCTGAAATGTTGTAAAGCAATATACATACTGAATAAATAATATGCACAGGAGAGTCATGTCTACATTATAACACTGGCTAGTATTCAGAATACTTAAAATAAATCCAGTGACATTGGATAAAGTCCATAAAAATGCTATCCTGTCTTCCCTTGTATGAAATTGTTCAAGTATAAAAAAATCCAATACAGTGTAAAATATTAAATTCCATTTCGGTCAAGAATAAAAATTGCAAGTATTGTAGTTTCACAGGACAATGTAAAGCAGCATTTTCTAGCAAAGGGAAAAATAGTCAGTCTACGTACAGATGAGTGAGAAAACGGCACTAATGTATTTGAGAGGTCTACATGAAAAACTAGGAGAGGGAAAAAGAATGAACTAGCAATATTTTATGTAAAAACCTAAAAAAGTGTTAATTTAAAAGTACCCTCATACAGTGCACATACTGAATTTAAATAAATCCAAGTCAACATCCTTAGTTAATTAGGTTAATATTTAATATGCTACATCTAAGCCTACTAAATAATTTATGCCATGAGATGAATACATAATTTTACAGTGTCACATCTAAAGTTGCTTTCTTTAGAGCGCAGCATAGTAAAACTTTCAAAATAAATATTTCTTTTTAAATAGCATAACAATTAAGGCACAGTATAAATCACATACCATTAACCCTTCAAGAACTGCAGTCTTGGTAACAAAAGTTGCCTTGTGTACTGTATGTAATCGCTAATAAATATTTTAAATATAATCCTGAAATAGATACTAAAATTGTACAAATGGTTTCAGAAAAGAAAATTCCCTTAAAACACTTAAAGGTTTTAATTCATTAAGCTTCTTCCTGCCTTTATTCACAAGTTACGAATAGATGCAATAAATAGAAAGAGAAGGCTGTTGTAGTAAAGGGCTGATCCTATTTTAGAATCAGAATAGCTGACACCAGCAGTTAAAGTTTCCCAAAAGTGAAACAGGATGGGGCGAGGGATTAGGATGTGACAAGCTCATCACATGAGCACGAGTGATGTGTTCTGTCCAGAACTGTCTGTGTTATTGATTGTCTCTACAGCTGTTGCACCCCTTACTTCCACATCACTTGCTCCATAGTTCCACTCATCCAGAGGACAGAGAAGAAAATAACTTTGGTGCCTGTCCGCCATCTTACTAGCCGGCCATCTTCCTTGGGTTGTTCGATGCCCGTTAGTGAGACAGTGAGAAGGTACTATCTCACGAAGACAACTTCTGAAAGCTAGAAAGGACAATCAGTGCTTTAAGCTTGTTTCCTCTTACAATGGATAAAGATTACATATTGCTGACTCAGTTTTTGACCCTGGCTCAAACTTTTCAAATACCATTTTCTTTCTTATAAAAGGCAGTTTTGCTTCCCTGATACTGTAAAAAGTACACCTTTGCTTTTTTTGATTCTTGTTTGCTTGTTTGTTTGAAAATATGAAGTCCCATTGCTACTCCTGCCACTCTTTCATGACAGTACAGTATTTTTTTTTCCCATTTTCTTCTGGCTTGATACTTGAAACTAGACGTGCCGCACTACCCCTCCCCTCTAACAACATGATTTGGATGCATACTGTATGAAGACAGTGGAATAAAAATCTTTAGTTTCACAATAGCATCGCTTTCCTTAAAGCTCCTTAGTTAATATCAATTGTCTCTGATTCACTACTTATACTGGAAGGCTGAAAAGAGGAAGAGAAAGAAAGAGCTTCCTTCAGGAGTCCATCTGCTATTGCATACGGTCTGTCTGCAGCTGTTGGGGCTGGTACTGGCCAAAAGCGGCAGCGGCTGCAGCAGCCGTCCCAGGCGCTGCTGCGGTGATGGGCTGCTGCACCGCGTAGCCATAGCCCCCCGCCGCCACGTACCCGGCAGCGGCAGCCGGTGAGGCGGCGTACGGGTACTGCTCATAGGCGGCCGCGGCGGCCGAGTACTGGGCATACGCAGCTCCGGTGTAATCGATGTAGGGCGTAGTGGAAGCAGCGGCTGCTGCGGGCTGAACGTGGGGAATTACCACTCCGGGCTGCACAAAAGCCTGTGGATAGACATAGTGAGCAGGTATCCTGTTGAAAGATGGGAGAGGGAGTTAGAGTTGGTATGCGAGTCAGCGCCTAAGCGTCACATCCATACTCCGAACTAAAACAAACTCAATTTAGTTGTTGTTATGTGCATAGGGTTGCCACAATAACTAGGCTGAATGGACCGATTATCAGTTCACTGGCCTGAAGAGAAGCATCGCTCCAAGGCACAGCATTATAGCTGAGTTAAATCGGAGTGTTTAATGTTGCTTGAGGATATTATGTTTGATGCTATTAAAATCTTTAGAAGGACCAGGATTACTGATTGTCAGTTTTAAGACAACTCTAAAGGAGTAAGCTTGACTATTCCATCTGTAAAATTGCGGTATTTGTTTTTCAAAACACCTGCAAGTCATTGTTATTACCCTGCTTCTCACTTAACTACTCGACTCTTAGTAAAATTATTTCCTGCAATACTTTTATTATTAGTAACTGAGCAGTTTGACAGCATCACTGTAATGAGTTTGACAATAGCCAATAAGGCAACAAAATGGTTGAGCCCTGACTTAATGTATCTTCTCGGGGCAGGGGGTGGGGGCGGGAAAAGACCGTATTGTGGCAACCCTACTTAAGTTGCTATGCAGACTCAGCACACATTAATTTCTCTGCAACCTCAGTCACCCTTATTAAAAATAAGAAAAAAACAACACAGGCGACAAAGGAGTTTAAATAAAGTTCACAAGTGTGGTAAACACAGCAAGAATCACACTTTCCAAACGAACGATAGTGCAGCTCACTCCGTCACAAGAGGCCATTGAGGGGAAGCTACATAGATGCTATTAAAATCCATAACAGTGACTCCTAAGTACATGTGCATCACACTTTTATGAAGTTTGTAAGGACACAAGGGTCAAACCTGTTTTGATTATCAGGCCACTGATGTCCTGTTTTGTGCCAGCTTGTTTATTTCTATGCAAGACATACAGCATAGAGTTTTTTGGGAGATGGGCATAGGATTAAGTCTAAATAGATCTGGTGCTTAACAAAAGCAAGAAAAACCCCAAATTTACAGCTTAAGAAATAACCATTCTGAACAGATTAGTACACCCTTTCCCGTCTTCTCCAAGTCACAAACTTGCTTCCTTGGCTTGTTTACTTAGCCCTTCAGTTTTGAAAACTGGTCATATCGTCTTAGCACACAAATGTACATACAAGTTCATCTCATAGTTGTATTTTATCATATAATATGATTTTAAAAGTTAATATACTCAATATAATTATCAATTTACATTCATAACCCTGTCTTGCATCTGGATTTCCACAGAGAAGTCCTCCTTATATGCAACTCCTTTCCAGTCAGTGAATCTTTATATAAATCCATGAAAAACTGCTTGTGCAGATTTACTACTATTTCATACTGAACTTTACCTTTACAGACAGCTCTATAAAGACTGCACCAACCTTTTAGCGCACTGTAAGCACAGATGCAAATTGCAACGGTAAAAACTGTCCTCTTTTCTCCAAATTCAAGTTTTAATGGAAAGGGGTTTTTTTGTTTGTTTCATTTTTAAAATCACTTCAAGATTTACTGAAGTGGTCAACAAGGAAACATTTCAATCAGAAGGGACACTGTCAACTAGATTCATAGCAAAACATAGTTTAAAATAAGTGATAGGCTTTAGAACAGCCCAGTTTTCTTTTTAAGAAAAAAAAGAGCTCAGTTGATTGAATAGGAATATTAGCAGAGAGAAATGTTCATTTGCTGCATTTAAGACATGAACACCACAATCATAAAAACCCAACGTGTCAGTGAAATTCATTTCCTACTGTGTGAAGGGACAAATAAAAAAAAAAAGAAAAGTGACAAATAGGGATTGGGAAGGGAAAGAAAACATAAAACAAAACCGCAAGTTGGGTTTTTAACACTCACCTAATTTATGAAGTGATTAGCCAGAAGTGCATTTGAAGCATACTTAAGCTGGCTCTGTGCATTTAAATACACATCATTACCTGAGCTCTCCATACAAAACGGATGAGCATAAACAAGCATTTTGTATTGGTCACCAATCAAGTACAATCCTAACAAATATAACACCACGTTTTTTAAAGTATTAAGGGAAGAGGTATAAAACGAAATGTGAAGTCACCGAGAGCCTCTTCTGCATCATTAAGAGTCCATTTAACATCACATCAAAGGAATCTTTACATACAGCATTTATGAAAGAGAGTAATTCTAACAGAAGAGACAGTAAGCAAGCTTATCTAGATGCTTGTGTTGACTTGGACCAATGTTCCTAAGATTTTCTGAAGACATTAGGACACTCAGTCATATCCTTGAACAAGACAGAAAGATACATGTGCTCCCACTTAAACTCTTGTGACTTGTTTTATTTAAGCCAAGAAACTAACAGGTGGTGAAGTTATGAAACATTATCTGTTTGCCACATCTTACCCTACAATAAACATAAACCCTGTGCAGGCTCCTCACCACCATGCCATTTCACACATGATGATTGACAGCATAAGCTGCAGTGGGGCTATTTTTGATCATCTGTCATGCTACAACTGTTTTGAGTCGAGTAAAATGGCTTTATATGGCCAAAGTAAATTTCTACCTACTGCAGAGGCCAGCACATGTAGGTCTCAGCCATTCAGAACTCGGCTCCTTTCAACCTCTGCCAGGTCAAAAGCTGAAAAAGCAATTCCCTGTTATGCTGGATATCCTCAGTATCCTTAATTTTAAATAAAAGCTGCTGCTTTACTTCTGAGCGTAAGAGTGTGAGAATTATACATGGTTTAAGCTTTCTTTCCTGGCAGTAGTTTTTATTTTGGAATGTGTATTTATTGTTTTATGCTTTTGCAATAAAGAAAAAGGGAAGCCACATTTAACTTTAGCAGTAACTGTAGCTTTGGGATATTCAAAATTGAATGACATACACTCCTGCCATGTGCTGTAATACCTTCATTGTTGTTGTAACAGAAGATTTGTGTTTAACTAAGACCTCCAAAGTAATCCTATAAGCAATAAAAAAGTGAAAGCTAATTATTTTGAAGAAAAGAAAGAACTTTGTAGGCTAATGCAGAGAGCTGTGGCATATAGAAATTTAGTGGTAGTAGCACATCATTGACTCTCAACATCAATTCTTGTGAAAGTAGATATTTAACTTTGAACTAAATGTTTTGCTTTGGCCCTTGCATGGCATCATCTGGTTTTGTAAGCATAATTAAAGAGCACATTTTCACCAATGCACAGCTTTCCTTATAGCAGAAATAGGTTACGTGAACTTCAAGGCATAAAAGACCCTTAAAATGCTTCCTTTTAAATCTGTGCCTGATAACATTAAGAGGACATTTAGCATTCTGCATCTTAACTTCTGACTGTTCCGGCTTCATTCCCTCTTCCCAGATTATCCATAGTCTAGTATTATACAGGTCTTTATGATCATAAACTCAAGAGAGGGCTTTTCCTTCTGTCTTAAGAAAAGCAGAATTGCCTAATTCTTGGAAGATAATACCAAGCAGGTAGTATCAGCTAACCATTTGATAATGAACTTAATAACTTTGGATTTAACTCTGGTCTTACTAAAAACAGTGGGAGTGTTCTTATTTTGATCGAGGTACAAGTTTTAGACAGAAAATAAAGGAAGAAAAATATCTCCAACAGAACAAGTCATATCCTACACCAGTACCTCTGTATAACCCCATATTTTCCCACCAATATTAAAGTAAAAATTGCATGAGCAAAATTCAAAAAGCTATCTTAGGAGGCAAAGACATCTTCCCCCTCCATAAATTCCTATTGAATTCAGAGATAGTATTTTAATAAACAATCCTGAAAACAGAGCTGTATAGATAACCAGTCCTGTGATCAAACAGCTTTCTACGAAACACACCAACAGTAAGATAGATGCTGAATGTAAAGAGCGGGGAGAAAGGTTATTTGGCAGATGAATTGATCTCTGCAGCACTGAACGAAGAAAAATTCCCAGCATTTTAAATGCTTCAAGCATTGAAGCTAATCTAGTTTCTGGCTTTCTCCACCACAATAATGTTGTACTTAATTCAGAATATTGTAATACTGCATCTTCTCAGTAAAAGTAATGTAACATAATCCAATTATTTTCAGTTTCTTGTTTGACAGGTGGAGAACCATATCAAAACACTGCTGACCATACCAGAATATGGCAGCACCTCACTACTTTGCGCTCTGGTAGGAAAAAAAACCAACCACAAAACATTTGGAGCTTTTGTGTATGGATTAGTAGAGTGTTGGTAATGAATCGCTACTACAACCCATTTTACACAGCATATTAGTAAAGTGTACTTTTTAAAAGTGCAACTGCACAGGAGAAAGAAAGGCTTTAAGGTGACCATATATTTCAGTGCAATCTATGTAACATCCTCTAAGAGTGAACCCTTCAATAAAAATAGATTAAAGTAAGCACTGAAACAACCCCTCTTATTGCCAAGGAATATAGTGAATGAAGATGTTCATTCATCCTAATGAATGCTGTTCTTCTTAATTTGAACTACATTCTTTAGAAAAGGTACAGGTCATTGGAAATTTTGAGGAGGAAGCAGGATTAGTAATCTCCTTTGTTTTCACATAGCAGAAGAAAGGCAAAAGCCAAGGATTAAAAATGACCCATTTCATATATACATGACCCTGTGACCAACGTTCCTTTTCTTCAGATTTATGTACGTTGCATTAGAAATGAAACCTTATTCAGCCTCCTGGAAGAATTTCCCTGACCTAAACATGATTTACATGATCTATTGTTGGCTCTGGGTAAGGAAAGCAAGAAAGAGCCCTACATTTGCACAGCCCTTTTAGCAACAGATTGCCACAGGTTCTCCTTTTCTGTCGTGCTCAGCAAATACTCCGTCTCTCCACAGCTGATCCCCAGGGAGTCCACTGGTTCCTCTTTGCAACAAGTGCTTTAACAGCTCTGGAGACAATGCGCTCCATCTCCTGCCTACCTTACACTGTCCTCTCCTCACACTTCAAAAGAAGAACAAAATACAGTAGAGGATAATCATAAGAAGGAGAAAAAAAAAAAGACAAAACGTTTTCCACAACCTCCCCATGTGTCTCAGAAAAATCAACATTCTCTTTTAAAAGTACATCAAGTTTCTAGGAAAACTTTTTCCTACAGTTTTGAGGACAGGAACTGTTTCCTACCGTTTTGACAAATCAAACTACCGAGGAGCTATCGTTGCTTAATGACAGCTAGGTACAATATTCTAAAGCTATTCTAGTCAAATAAACAGAATACATTTGTGACGCATTTTCCCTGCTTTATTGTTAAGTTACTCATTAATTAGCAAAATGCATTATTTTGCAATGAGTTTCTCAGTCAGTGTGCATTAGTGAAGTGACACTGTATGGAAAGTTTAAAGCAGACTTCACCTCCTAATTATATGCCTGTAAGAAGCAAGAGTTAGATCTACTTAGGAATAGTATACTCAAGTAAAGGAGAAATGCGCTACATATTAAAGACAGATTGAAGAAAAAAAAAATCTCAAATTAGAAAGCCCAGGTGGACGTACATTGTTAATAAGGAGCTCCACACCCCTCCCAAGAACAAACCCCCCCAAAAAAATTACGAACATGCAAGCAATACGTTGATTTACTTAAAAATCAAGAAGTCACACAATTTAGCACTCACTACAAAATACGGTTAAAAAAGTCACAGGCTACAGCTTGAAAGCAAGGAAAAAAAAAAAAGGCCCTTTGCTCCCCATGGCAAAGTCACTCCTCAACAACAAAAACAAAATTAAAAAGACCCCCCCAAAAAACTTTCACTACAGCTCTTTCAATTAAATAAAAGCACACAGTTTAGCTATCAACACCACTTCATTACTGTAATAAATAAATAAAAAAAAAAGCACACGGAGGTCTATTGACTATATAAAAAAACATACATGCATCGTTAATCACCATTTTAGCTTGTTTGTGTTTGAGTCTACTGGTTACAGAGTTTAATTCCAAACAGAACTATTCCACCTCTTATCATCATATCCTTCTGATCAGTTATCTTAACTGTAAACGATCCCTGTCAGATTAGAAAGAGATAAATAACATTGAGTCAAGCTGAAAAAAGAGAAATGGGGCACAGCAATCTTGCATCAAGTCATACCTCCTTCTTTTATCATAGGGTCATACGGGACTGGGCTGCTTAGGTGGAAGGGACACGTCCCACACAACTTGACTCAGCTGCGGCATTTAGAACATGACCGACAAGGTGAGCGCAATTACGGGTATACATTTGTAAGTCTGAGAACTTCAGCATTGCTGGTGAGTTTATAAGGCTGCTACTGCAAGAGGCCTTCAAGGATCGTACTTTTTCTTTCCTTTTTTAAAAAAAAACGATTTTTCCTCCCCTGTTTGAGGTCCCATTGAACAGACTTACCCAAAAGGCCTCTGTATGAGAGCTGGATGAAGCTGCTGGACACCAAAGGCAAAACCTACCAACAAAAACACATCACATTCTCTGTGTGGGTGTTCTTTTGGCCACTTATTTATGCTATACACACACACCCACACACAAATGCAGAGTAACAGCCTTCACGAGCAACTTCCAGTGATGATGTCTGAAAGGCTGCAGAACCACAAATCAGAAAGCAAAATATATCAATCCATACACACACATCCCCCCATATGTGCATACAGTACTTAAGTAAAGCACACGCTTTCCTAGAGATGTTTAGGAGAACGACTTTTTCTAAAGAACAAGCACAAGGTTTTCATTCACATTTTATTTTGTGCTCCATTCTGGTCCCTAACTTCAGCCTCTGAAGGATTATATAGTACTTTCTATTCATCAGTGTATTTGTGTACTTTCTACAGACTTAAATTCGAGCTATCTCTATTCATGAGGACTTAGCGTGGGGGGCAAATCCTAACTTCATTTCTGTTGTTCAGGCGCCCAAGCATAAACCCCTTCTTTCCTTGGTGAGCACTTGATTACTTGATTACAAGTGTTCCCCAAGCTACGCAGACGGGAATACAGAGCAGCCTCCTTTAGAGCACAAACGTGCACACGCTCTGCGCTCCTGTCTCTCTTGCTGCAAAGCAGCAGTTTGGGAAGTGGCTGGGACATTGGATTGGCTCAGATGTGGTCTTAGGAAGAGCCGTTTCATTTTAAATTCTACATAATAGCTCCCATCTGTTTGAGGAGTTTGCATTAAGATATTGTTTGTATTAATAAGACTGCACACATTGGAAGCGATTCAGTCTTAGGCCAATCTTTCCCTGCAACGATACTGTAAATGGTCAGCGCCACCACATTCCCAGCAGCAGGAATAACCAATGAAGCGTCTGAGCTGTGGAAGCCTTCCTGGGGAACTGCAGATATTTCATCTCCGATTGATTTTGGTTTTTAAATAAGGCACGCGTACAAAATAGCCAGAAAGTTACTACACGCTGCATTTAAAAATCAAACCCAAAGCAGACCCAAACAGCGAGGGTACTTCAAGAAAGCGCAGGACAGCGCTACCCTTTTTAAAGTTCTACGCTCTTTGGAAACCTGAGGTACAGAGAGAAAAGCCGTTCGGGGCCGCTTCCTCACCTGGCTGCATTATCCGCGGCTTGGCACCCAGGTACGCCAGGTTCACGTTGGCTTTCCTGCCATCGATGATGGGGTTGGGGTCTTTACAGGCCCTTTCAGCAGCAGCTCTGTCGGCCATGGTGACCTTAACGGGCGATGCTGCGCATTAGAGCCCTTTCCGCGGGGAAGGAGAAGCCTCTCGCCCACGGCAGCGACCCAGCTGGGGGACAGCCGGGGCGGCGAGGGGCCCCCGCCCCGACCCTCGCCCGCCCAGCGGAGCGGAGCGCAGCGGAGCGCAGCGCCCCGGCGGCCGAGCGCGGAGCGGGGCGCCGGCAGCCGCGGCCAGCGCAGGGCGGAGGGCGCGGGCCGTGCTCCGCCGGCGGCAGATAACCCCCGGCGCGGCCGTATCAGGGAGCAACAGGCGCGGTGGCGGCGCTGCGAGAAATTAGGCAATTCCCCCCTCAGTCTCCTTTTTCAGTAATTCCCCCCCCCGCCCGCCCCGCCTCTCTCCAAACTCACCAGCAGGGAGAGGGGGAAAAAAAGGGAGAAAAAGCAAAAAGCCAAACTGCGCGACACCCCCTCCCGTCCCCCGAGCCCGGGGCTGCCCGGCTCCTTCCAGCGTCCCCGCAGAAGTTTCCCCGCGGTGCCCACGCAGCCGTCCACCTGCCCCTCCCGAGCCGCCTCCCCCGGCCCCCGCCGCTCCCCCCGCCCTGCCCCGCGCCCCGGCACTTACAAAGCCGTATCCCCGGGACTTGCCCGTCTGCCGGTCGGTGATGACCACCGCCTCCTCGATGTCCCCGAAGACCTCGAAGTACTTGCGCAGGCTGGAGTCGGTGGTGTGGTAGGGCAAGCCCCCGACGAAGATCTTGGTGTAAGTGGTGTCCTTCTGCGTCGTGTGCATCTTCCGCCCGGCCCTGCGCGCCGCGCCGCGCTCTGCACCCACGCGTGGCCGCCGGGGCGTGCGGGTCCTGGGCGGCGAGACCCGCTTCCAGAGTCAGCCCCGCTCTTTTTTGCCTTTTTAATCTTTTTTTTTTTCCTCCTCTCTGCCCCCCCACCCCGTTTTCCCCCCGCCACCCAGTTACAATGCAATTCCCTTTTGCCTCTGCAAACCCCAGCTTCCTCCTCCTTCAGGAGCGGAGCCCCGCAGCCTCCGGAGGTTTTGAGGTAGGTACCGGCAAAAGGAGGAGGGGAGGCCGGGCAGCAGCCAGCCTGGCGGCCGTAGCGCTGGAAGCGAGCAGATGCAGCAGCTGGAAGAGGAGCGCAGGGCCCGGGCGCTAACAACTGAGTGGCCTCCCCCCCTAAAAGCCACCGGGTCGGGCACTCTCGGTTCCTCCTCCTCCTCCTCCTCGCAGGGGCGGGGACGGCGGCGGGGCGGACCCCGCGCTCGGCCGCGGCCCAGCCGGGGCTGACACACAGCTGTTGGCAACAGCTGGATGCCCCCCCGGCCCCCGCCCCGTGCGGCGGGAGCCGGCCCTTGGAGCCGCCAGGCAAAGGGGCTGCTTCAGAGGTGCCCCGCGGGGAGGCTCGGCGCCCTCCGAGGCAGGTTTGCCCCCGGCTTGTGCAAATAGGACGTGCCGGGAGGCAGGGTCTTGTGGGGTGGCCGCTGCCCGGCCGGCCGCAGGGCCCGCGGGCAGAGCCGGCTCACTGGCAGCTGGCGGTCCTCAAATGTTTCCATCCCTCCCCGAAGGCGTGCGGTGAAACCCCTGCCACCCGCACTTACCTCTCTCCCCAGGCTGGCAAAGCCATGGTGCCGCAGCGCTTCCATTATGATTATTGTGGTGGTGATGGTGGTTGTGGTTCTTGTTATTGGCTTGAACACAGGATGACAAAAAATGGTACAGCTGCTTCCCTTGGTTTTCACCTCTCTTGCTGCTTCTGCCCTGTGCTGGGACTGGGAAGGAGGCAGAGGAACAAAAAGAAAGGAACGTCTGTGTGACATGGAGAGGCAGAGGACTGTGGGAGTTGGGGGGAAGGGAGACTCACAGGGAGACAGGAAGGATGGGAGGAAGGTTAAAGATTGGGGAAAACAGATGTGCACACGTGTATAGACTTCTAAACCATTCCCTTGTGGTCCCAAAGTCCTGATAAGTGCTGGTGCCTCTTCTTACTCTTTCTCTTACTTCCTCTGTCTGTTAGACTTTTTCCTGTGAAGTCCCTCTCTCCCTTAGAAAAAGGAGAAATGCACCAGTTTGCAGGAGGGACTTTACAAAGCTCTTCAGCCCCGCCGGTACCGAATGCTAACCATAATGACAACACTTAGCCCTAAACTCAGGCCCTGCTTGCCTCATATCTAACCTTGGCCCCATTTGATTTTTTCAGCAGTCGTTATCCTAGTTCTAACGGCCCGTACAATACTAGGTCATGCTGTCACTAAAACTAACCCTAAACCCTACTTGATCCTTCAGACTCTGCAGATTAAATCATTTGGTTTAATATGTTAGGACTAACTCAGGTTGAAGCCTAGCAACCCTAGCAGGGTCCAGACGTAAATGGTGCTTTTCAGCTCAAGCTACGACAAGCCCTTAACCTTGGCCCGAATCCAGTTAGGCCGGCTAACTCTGCCCCAAAATTTCTCCCAGCATGGCTCTCATATTGGTCTGGAACATTGTGTTAAACCCGACACTCCAGCTGCTTCTGTTCCAAGGGCTAATCGTAACCTTAAACTCTGGCCCAGTGACCTGCACTTAAATACTAGCCCAACTAAAGGTGTCAGCGCTCAGCAGAGCACTACAGGACACACACCGCTTAGGAGCACATTTAACTTCTCAGCCCCTTGGGGACCTGAAAGATGAACTTCACCTAAAACCAAACATAGCCCATCCCATCACATTGCCTTTCCCTTGCTGTGCCCAGCACGCCTGCATGTCTTGTGGCATCTGCAGGAACGGTGAATTAGCCTAGTTTTTCAGTCATTACACAAACTCCTGTATTAAAGCCAGAAAAGCAACACTTGGTTATCCCAGAACTAATTGCAGCTGTATTTAGAAATTCACCTCTTTCATCCCAGACACACAGCGCAAGAAAATTTTGAGCCCAAGTGGAAGATCGGTGACTTTGACAGACCTAGCTTTTTGGTCTAACAGCAACAGCAGATCTTCCAGGATCCAGAAACAAAACCTAACTTTCCACATCTGTATCCCAACAAAGGACAAACTTCTTGCATTCTGATAGGCTTCATCAGGCAGCCCTCGCTCCAGCCTGAGTCCTTCTGGCACAAGTCCAAACACAACCACAATGCCATCATTAACTTGAGGTGTTTCAAGAGATGTCTTAATAAAAACCCCACAGTTTATTTCCCCCATATGTCCCTAATCTGCCTACTATTTTTGCAGCCTTTACAGGTTCCTGTAATGAACAAGCCTTTTCTGGTCCTTCTCTCCTAAAGCACAAACCTGATTCCAACCAAATGTAGCCTTAAACTAAGAAAGGTAGCCCACACAGCAACAGACCTAACCTGTGCTACACCACTATCTTCATGCTACAGGCCTACAGATCCTACAAGAATTGAAAATATATCTTCAGCCCAGATTGTTGCCCATTAGATTTTTCTGTGTGCCAAACCTCATCCTATTTCAGTGGCGCCTACAGGATTCATATAAAGCAGTCCTTGCCCTTCTTTTCCTGACCTTAAACTGAACCGTAACTGTTGTCGGTACCACAGCCATTGCAAAACCCAGTGGCCCTGGAACCACAATTCTATACTCTCATTTCTCTCACACCCTAATCCCCACCTTCAACCTAACCATAGTTCGAAGTTAAAAAGAGGTGACACTGCTGTCCTGTGAGTATCCTACGCAATCTTACTAGTACTATTGTCCTTGTTTGATATTCCCTAGAAGATGAAGATGGTCACACAATTCTCCATCCAGTTCTGTCTCAGACCTTAGCTCTGTCCCTAAATCAAACACTAACTGTCGCCTTAATGCAAGAACTGTTCCTGCTACGGTCCAAAGCATGTACAGCCCAATTTTCCTCTTATTCTGGCAAGCTAACACATCCTTTTTTCCAAAACCAGGAGAAGTGACCCTGGCCATTAACAGATCAAAATACATCCTGTAAGCTATGCTACAACCATTCTGCTACTGTATTAGCATCCTCCATTTAAGATGGCAATCCCAGTAAAATTCAGGAATAAATACAGTTCTCCAGCCCATTCTTTCCTCTAACTCAACCATATCACTAACACTAACACTATCGCAAGAAGAGAACCCCTACTGTTGAAGGGTAATCCCTCAAAACTCAGTTTTACCCTTTCATCCCTGGCAG
This sequence comes from Gavia stellata, assembly GCF_030936135.1. Taxonomy (NCBI): domain Eukaryota; kingdom Metazoa; phylum Chordata; class Aves; order Gaviiformes; family Gaviidae; genus Gavia; species Gavia stellata. Next base: position 97,807,800 of record NC_082596.1, on the reverse strand, counting down.
CATCAGAACTCTTTCTACTTTGATGGTCCTGACAGCATCTAGGGTACAATTTTACCAGAGAGGTGATACCTTGCTGTTCTGCAAGTAACTCTAGTCCATTCAGTCCATTGTCAACATCAGCCTTTATTTTTGCATGGCATACCCTATGAAAAACAAACACATGCCTCCTACATTTGGATGGATGATCTTTACTATCCTATGACCAAACTGGGGCTGATTTGGCTCTGCCAGCACCAGTCTATATTTTACTTCAGCAGCCCTCAGAAATAAAAATATTTTCCAACTTTTTCTCAGTCTTAATCATCACTTTAACTCTAGGTTTATCCAAAGAGAGGTGACTGCTATCATCTGTAAATGAGTTAAAGACCATTTGAACACTTTAGTGTTCAGGAATATATTGTATACTTCTCTCCTAAACTATATGCTAACCTCAACTTTTAGGCTAGTCTTAACCCAAAGAAGGTGACCACAAACACCCCAGAAGGGTAGTTCTTTCAGATTATACCCATTTTGGGTATGTTCTGGCCTGATTAGGGCTTGTCTTTGTGCTAGGGTTAGGGGTCAGTACAGTGAAGCTTGAAGACTGAGGTTCATCTATGGAACCTGTAGGTACCACGGGAAGCTGATGAAGCTGGATTAATTTAGCAATGACGATGAGTCTAGAGTTAGCTGTTGGTTGGATGGTGTTTACCTGGCTATGCTGGATGTCTGACTAAGTTTGCAGTCAGATGAATGGGTTTGAAGATTTAAAGGCACGGACTGTACAGCATCTATTGTGCTGCAGGGAGGTCGGTGGGCAACTTCACCAATGTCATTATCCCGATCGCTTGAGATAATATGTATTTTGTGTTTTGGGACGGGTCACCGGGATGACTTACTGCTGGGGATCTGGTTGTGGCTTTGAAATGCAAGTGTGGAAGAAAGAAATTTATTCCTATATCCTGCAAATTTTGCAGAAGTGGTGCTACCGGTGAAAGCGTGACAGTTCAGGCAAGCAGTGAGAACACGTGGAAAGACGGGTGTATAGGTAGGGCATTCCCAGGAGAGATGTGAAACGGGGGTTCCTAAACCCATAAAGAGATTTGGAAATTGAGCCTGCGTCACCCATGTTCCAGTTAAGTACCACAACGAGTACACCACTGTAAAACCTGAGAAAAGTATTGGTCTCATAGGCGGCTATTTAGGCATTTTCAGGATCTCAGTTTTTAATCAAAGTAGAATGCAGGCACCTAGGTCCTGCTTCCCTCTTTTATATCGCTGTCAGTCTCTCCCAGGTATGTCGATATTGTTGCTGAAGGCTGTTGTAGCTGACAGTTACCTTCTGTGTAATTCTAATGGTTTTAAAAAATATATCTGAAGCTATACATTAAAAAGTGGTCTAATGTTTCTTTTGGAACCTAGTAGCATGACTTAACTGGAGGAAGCCCCAAAAGCTATCAGTTACGATGAATTGTTTTTACTCAGAGATTTTGTGGTTTTGCTGTCAAGGTAAGATAGAGTAGACAACTTGCCAGCTTACCAAATGTTACCACTCACTGGTATCAGTGTAACTGTATCATCATGCTTTTTATTTATTTATGAACACCATATGCCTGTCATGTCAGAAACCAGTGGATGTCATGTGTTCATTCATTAGGTTTCTGAAAACAACAAAGACCCCTGATTATGTTGCACAGCATTCATTCTTGCTAGTGCTTTATTTCAGTAAATAATAGTGGTCTTCAGAACATTCAGTACACCATCAACTAAACACAGTTGGAATTTCTCTATATGTTTATATATACATATACATATACACACATTTTATTTGCTAACACTATTATTGGAATGCTCAGGGCCTGAAACTCCATGGTTTTTGGGCAGGGATGAAAATAAAAGTAATTATTTTTCTGTTAACCTAGTAAGACCATCAGTTTGATCAGTGAGACTTACATTTCTGCTGAAGTTCCATAACACCATAGCTCCATGAAAGCATTCAGCTAATAACATTAGGCACGGCTTTGTCTGCTAATCTGTGCACTTCCACCAACCACATCCCATTAGAGAGGAGCAGAATGTCTAACCTCGGCTCTGCTTAGTGTGTGTTACATGGGCAATAGTTTGACTTTGTCTGGGGAAGCATAAAGTACAGTAGTAGATGGTACACTCATTTTCTTAAACAGATCACAATGTGAGAAACTTAGAAACTTCATTGTCTTCTCACTCTTCTTGCTGATGTACAATCTTTATCTATGATTAGTTATTGAATTGTCAATTTCTGCTAAAAATTTCCTAACTGGGGAAGCTTCCACCACCTCTCTTCTGATAGCACCTCTCCATTATAACAGATTTCATCATAGGTTTTTTTTTCCTGAAACCTTACTATTTTCCAGTCCCTTTTGCTATAGTATTTGAGCACTAATCCGCATGATCTTTGACTATTGTAACCTCCTTATGCCAAATTAAATCACCACATGTAGACCACCATGGGTAGTTTCTATCTGACAGGAATATTCTTCCCTTTAAAGGGCAGTGGAGGAGGTGACACAGAATTTCAGTGATTCAGCAAACAAAATTCAAAGCTTGTGAAACTGTGGATGCAAGACATATTGCCTATATATATATATAGGAAAGTAATAGGCATGCCAGGTGAAGCGGGGATGAACATTTCAGAAGGCTGAAATGTGCTCATAAAGGTTACAATGAGCACATGCTGTTGGTAGGGGTACACATGGAAAGGAGTGGTAGAAAAAAAAAAGAGGGAAAGGGTTTATGAATACCAAATCATGAGTGCTATACTGAATAGTGCTTCCCAGTGCTAGAACAGGTCAGAAGGTAGAATGAGGCTAGTGCCTGGCATGAACTGAAGTTGTCCTATGATGCTGTAATGGTGGGAGCACTGACGCCAGAGGCTGAACCTGCAAAAACACAAAGCTCCCATACCCACCATGTGACACGCTGAGAGTCAGGAGAACAATGGTTCTTAATGTGGACAACAAGCAAGGCAGTTGTGCAGGGGAAGGAATAAACGTGGATTTGCAGACTAGCTGAAGCTTAGAAATTGGAGTGTGGAACAGCAGACTCTCATACTTATCTGTCCTGGTCAGAGGCAACTAAGAGACAGACATCTAACAACTCTGCAAAATCCCATTGATGTTGATTTGTGTGGCGTAATAGCTGAATGACTCTAGGCTAAGCATACTCCTGTGCATCTTCAAAATGTTGTACACCCATTCCCATCGTGATATCTGATGAAAAATACAGTGCTCAGAGCTGCCTGCTGAGCCATATATGTGTAGCCTGGAATGATACAACCACGTAACTCATTGCTTGCTTGTATTTTGTATGCAAAACAAGAAGTCCTGGTACGAAGAATATTGTTGAGAAAAAATTCTCAGCCAGTCTAAATTGGGGGAGCTCTGGTAAAGGCAAAGAAACTAAACCAAATTACATCAGGTTACGTCTGGCCTTCAGTCAAGATAAGCAGGAAAAAAAGAAACAGAAATACGGGGATGGTGGTGAAAGACAGAAGCCACTAAACCCTAGTCAGTTATTATTACAAGGGATTAAACTGACAGTCGACAAGCTGTACGCTAGACATTAGCCTCATAGCACAGTGCATATCTGTTAGTAGAAGTAGGTTAGTAGAAAAGAAAGAAAAAGCGGATAGGTGGATAGAAATGCAGAGAAGAACTCATTCAAACACACTCCAGCCCCTCCAGTTCTTAAGCCACGTTGAAGAAATGCTACTGGGGAAAGTCCTCAGTGAGCAACTAGTTACGTGTCACATGAATATCCTAATACTGCAGCTCTGGATTCAGGAATTGCCTTCTCTGTGGCCTCGTGCACTCTCAGCCCTCCAGAGGAGTGACTTGCACATTCCTGTCAGAGAGCTGAAAGGCTGTAATTTATAGCCAGGAGATACCACATCCTCCTTTGCCAAGTTGATCCCAACACGTTTTTTTTAAAGGACTTACTTCTTCTTGCACTGCTTGTACTGGGGAAACTGAGTTTGCAAGCAACTTGGCTTTCATTTAACCACTGAGGCAATGAAAACAGAGTCCAAAACGTTCCCTTTGCCTACTTTTCATGAAGAGAAAAAGGGAGGTTTCAGTCCTCACTCACCCATGGACATGTCTGCTAATCCCAGCATGCACGGAGAACTGCTCCATAGAACTGTCCTCTCCTTTCCCTTGAAGGTATCTGGGGCACAAAGGCCCATGGAGGAAGAGAGGACGGATTAAATTTGTGCTCTGTCTTCTTCACCCAGAGTCATTTGCTAGTGTTGTGGAGGAGTCCATCATGTTGTGACTCAGACACTCAGACTAGAGCTTGAGACTTGCTCTTGAGAGAGCGTTTAGGAGGGAAGATGGACTTTAGCCAGAGGTCATCCCATTTACATGCTGTCCTCTCTCAGGATAGACAGTATATTGCCAGTCTCGCCCATAATGTGCTGGTGAGTTGTGTTGTAGGCGTATGTAGCTTGTTTACTAGTTCAACCATGTTTTCTGATCCAAAGATATCATATGTTGCTGTCAAGTATTTTTAGTCTGAGCTTCTTAATATCCAGTTTGCTTTGCAGTCTTGGTTTCTTCAACTAAAAATAGCTCCAAGACAACAATAGCTTTTAGGTGGTTCCACTTTTTGGATTAGACATGATTTGTTAAAAAAAGTAGCAACATGTGATGGTAGTTCAGTGCCTCCATTCCAGAAGGATCTTGGAGAGATTTACTAGCCTGCACTGAGTCTCACCACCTGCTGCTCTGGTACAGCTAGCTCTCCACTGTGACACAGCATTCCTCTTCTCCAAGGACTGTCAGAGCAGATTATCTTTTCTGGTTCAGAAAGATTTTTTCCTGGCTGGGATTTTTTTCTTTTTTTTTGGTAGGTAGAATGAGCTAGGTTAGAATTTGGCCTGAACACTGAAACAAACTTCCAGCTGAGAAAGATGGTGGAGGCTTCCTTCGCACCCCTCCAAAAGGTCAGAATCTCTGAAGTAGGTTCTCTTGGTAAGGTGACACCTGCAGGTGTACAGCACTTCTCCCATCTTCCTGCGATATCTGAACAAAAGTGACTCAGAAGGGAGGAGCTCTGCCTGCGCTGAATCACCATTGCTTTCTATATTTGTCCTATGAATTTAAAAGTCAAATTCTGTCAAAAATTCTGTTTAACCTGTAAGATCCTAGCCCTGAGGGCTACAGCTCCAAAACTATGCAGCAGGTTGGGGTTTTTTGTTTTGTTTTGCAGTGCAGGTGGAAGTTTGAGCATGTTAGTGCTTGAGCAGTGGAAGTTTCGTCAATGTGGCATCTATATACTCATTGCTGCAACCCAGTAAGGTAATGTGAGGCTTTTAAGCATTCTTATAGCCTTTATTGTCCTCAGTTGGAAAAGACATGACTTTTGCCTTTACAAAGAAGTAAAAAAACCACCCTTCTAACTTTGTCATGAGAATAAAAATAGTACTGTTTGGCTGGTTTGTGATGTTTGTCCCTTAGTCTTAAGTTTCACAGTTCATCTAAGGTGTGAAGTTATGAAGTAGGACACAGAAAAAGTGTCGTGCTCTTATGCCTCCATTTTCACCTCTGGAAAGGACCTTTGCTAAGAAACTACAGCTGTGAGTGTGTTAACAGTTAGAGCTGCAGAAAAGATAACACATTGCTCTTTGGTTAGCCATGTACAAGGATCAAACTGGATTTAATTCCATTGAAGAATTTTCACTGCTTTGAAAAATGGACCCTGTCAACATGAAACAATTAAAATTTTGTATTAATTGCATATAAGGCTCAGGCATAGTCCTTGGATTTTCTAAGACACAAAATGTAGACTATCTCTTCAGTCCTAAGATAAGAATCCTGTCTACCCAATTAGCATTTGTCAAGGTTTTAGACTGAGATCACACTTCAATGCAGATTGATTTATTTATTGCAATTATACGATATTTTGGAGAATAGAAGAGAAATCTGTTTATTCAAGAGAGGCATTAGGTTTGTAAAGCTCAAGCCACACCTTCAACACAACCAAAATTGCAGCAGAGCCATACAGAGATGCCGGAGCAAAGCAAATGCATGGTTAGCCTCTGATTTGCAAACTTGGGGTTGATTTTTTTTGCTTCGATGCAAGAAATTCACTCTAGCAAAAGAGCTATAGTTGAAAGCAGGTATTTAGAAAATTTTCACTGAGGTTTACCAACTCATCACTTTTTAGAGTCTAAGCAATAATTTCTCTGAGATTTGATCATTTTATCAAGATCTGCTAATGGGTTTAGCAAGGTCAGGTAAGCAAGAGTCAGTCCACTTGCTGACCTGATCTTGCTCATTGCCTTCCCACTGGGAACTGCAAGTGTGTTGCAGTGCACTGTCTCCCTAGGGAATTGGGAAAAGGTAAGAAATATTGGATCTGCTGCAGGACTGCATCGGGGACCTTGGTGAAGTCTGTGCAAAATTGACTTGCTGTCTGATCTGTACGTATTCTGCCATTTGCATAGGCCTGGACTAGGCAGGATTGCCTCACTTAAAAACACAATAGTAATTTAGGGGTCCAGAATGCAGTATCATTAAAGCAAAATTATGAGAAGAAATTGGATTCCTGCACATCGATAAACAGGATTTTGCTATACTGGCTTCCTGGGTACTGTCATACTGAGTGACATGCATTCCATATAGAAATTAGGTGTATTAAATGAAATAACGAGATGACAAAAGCTTTGTATTAAAGCATAGTTTTTGTTAACCTCCCTGGGAAAAACCTTGGTCATTTCAGCCTATCAGCTATTTCCTTGGTATTTATTTTTCTCTGTTCATCTTCGAAACTCAATAAGGAAATAAAATACCAACATAAATAAATGAAGAAGAAGGTTTCTCAACACCAATAAGCTAGACAAAAGAAACAGAACACTAGACAATGTTTACTTATTCATGATATCTTCATGAATGCCATACTTTAGAGGGAATGGGAGATTTTTGTTCATGTTTGACTCTCAAGAGTGTTAATTGGGTTTTATTAAAATGGGGGAGGGTGACAGTTAGCTTGAAAAACTAGAGAAGCTAAATGCAACCAGATTAGAAGTTCATGTGAAACTCTAGTGGTTAAGAGGAATCATTTAACGTTGATATTATAACCAGGGGAATAGGCAAATATTTTCATAATCTTATTTAAGGGGAGGAAATCTTTGCAAAAGGATGCCCGGTTGTGTGGTGGAAGTACAGAGTTTGTTCTGGGTGGTTTGTTCTGTTGTCTTCCCTGTTCTGTAAAAGCATCCTGTGTCAGTTTTAGTGGTTTCGTCTGTGCTGTTGTCCTGTCTAATACACATCTTCTTAAACATGTGAGAAGGCCCCTTGAAAATAATGAAATTCCTTATAATGAGATCAGTACATGCATAAGTGTTTTTGAGATTTCAGAGTATCCCTGCAGTTCAGATCCATACCGCCTGTCTCTCTCTCTGACTGTTCTGCATTAGCATGTAGTACAGGGAGTTCTGGTTTGGGGTTTCTCTGTACTGCCGTGACCCTGGAAGTGTCAGGAAAACAGTCCTAAAAGTGAAATCCAGGTATTACACAACAGTTTTCTCATCTGGCTAATTGAGAATTGACAGCAAAGTACAAGAAGATGGAAGCAGGGAAAAACAAGCCCCTGCACTGTCAAGGGCATAAATTAAAATGTCAGATCAGTCCTCGTCACGTGAAATTTGTCAGAGCTCCATCTTTGCAATATGCTGCTTAACTTCTCTTTCCACAGAAGTTTAGGGAGTCAGGTCGTGTCTAGCCATCTTAAAGTCTATGTGTAGCAAAACCACGCAGCACCTCGCAGGATCGGATTCAAGAATACAGTCACTAGAGCCTGTTTGCTGCTTGTATGGTCTGTCTAGTGTCATTTCAAGTTATCTGATAGCATGTCTTAAAATGCTGACAGTTTCCATGCTGTTAGGCAAATGAGGCTTAGAAGAATTAACATATATATATGGTCAGTGACACAATACGGAGCAATATATGTGTTTTTCCTTAAGTGGTTTCTTCATAGATCTTCTATCCCCAGGATTCCTTTGCATTTATTTATTTACATTTTCATTACTCTTTTTTAAACAGCATGTGCATTAGAAAATAAATGTCAGATAACCCTACATTGCAGTTGTCACCCCATTAACAAACAGCCATACTGGGGGTGCGGGTACCCTCTCAATCCAACCATAAAGGACTTCAGATTTTTATGAACTAATTCCTTGGCGGGGGGTGGGGGTGGTGTGCGTAAGTGACCTTTTTCTTTAATATAGGACAAGTCTGGTAGCATTTACTATTTTACTAGAAATATTTGCTTTTTAAAAACTGTATTAATAGATAATATAATGCGAAAAGTCCAGCTGTAAGCTCCCGGAGCAGCCTGGGCTGATGCGCTGGTACTGCTGCTGTGGGTACCCATGTGGGTGAGAGGTCATTAGTTTCCTTTGCTCTCTCTGCTGTCCCCAGAAGGTGACTTCTGTCAGGAGGGGTTTGAAAGCTGAAGGGAGAGTAGTCATGTCAGCTCCAGCATTTTGTTACTGATTTTCTAAATACCTTGAGCAATACTAAATACCAGAGCAATACTAATTGCTCTGTTGCAATTTTGGTTGTGTGGCATCGATGTAAAAAAAAAACAAACCCAAAGTTTGCAAATCAGAGGCTAACCATGCATTTCCTTTGCTCCAGCATCTCTGTATGGCTCTGCTGCAATTTTGGTTGTGGGGAAGTTGTAGCTTGAGCTTTACAAACTGAATGCCTCTCTTGCATAAACAGATTTCTCTTCTATTCTCCAAAATATCACATGATAATTGCAATAAATAAATCAATCTGCATTGGAGTGTGATCTCAATCTAAACCCACACATCTGAATAGACACAGGTAACTATGAAAAGACACTTAAAGATCAACATTAACTATTTAATTGTTCATGTAAGACTGGCAAGGTCAGGCACACTGGGAGTTATGAAGGCTGATTTCATACAGAACCCTGATTGATATCAGTGTCTAAAAAAGGTGTCAGCTCCCACTGAAGCTTCTCCCATGGCTGGGGCAATCATAAGCGTGTGTGTGTGCTTTTTCACCTCTTGCCCCAGTGCTAACGTGGATTCTTGTGCAGCTAGTAAGACAGTGAACTAACTTTTCTAACAGGGCATGGAAAGGATCTCTTTTCTCTGCCAGAGAACCGTTTTCATGAAACTTGTACAAACTTAACTGTCTCTGAGAACTGACCGCCTTTGCTGAATTTGGTTGACACTGCCAATGCATTTGCTAGTCATTAAGGGAAGGGAAAGAAGTACCTGGATGGGCAGACACTGTGACCACGTAACTTTGAGGCCGCTGTTTAAAAAAAACAGGGAAGTAAAAACAGAGGGGAAACATAGACCTGTCCTGGAAATGCCCTCTCGTGGCAATGGGCAAGATTGGTGTTTCAAACCATTTTTAAAATGTTGGTTTAGCTACTCAAGAAAAAAAAAGAAAAAGAAAAAAGAAAGAAAGCTCAGACAACCCCTTGGTATCTTTGAGCTCCATCAAAGTGCAGACAAACTCACAAAACCCTCTGAGATATCTACAACCCGCCAAAGACTCAATCCACAAAGCATGGCATTTGCAAAACTCCAGGGATGTGGCCACGTTCAGCGAGTTCAGAGACTATGCACAGACATGACTTGGACATTTCCACCATGTACTGCACGTAGGGCTTCGTTTTTGTGATTGACATGGCCAGGAGCATATTTTGCAGATGGGGTCTGGCAAAGTGTCAGCACCTTTTATTTTCTATTTTTGCTTAGTGTGGACACGGGGGTCAGCCAAGACTGTCTGTTGAAAACAACAGGTTGTTTTGTGCCATCATTTTTCTAGCCTTGCTTTCAGCTGATGTTAGTCGTGAAGGGGCCCCTTTAATATCTGAATTCAGAGTCGGAGCCCATGGAATTTCTCAGTGTAGCAGAGGCTCTCGCTGTACCGGGGAGGCAGGAGGGTGGTAAGAAGAAGTGAAAACAATGGATCCCCATTTCACGTTCTTAATAATTTTTAAACTATTGTAAAATACTACTGAAAATGGATCTTTGTCTAAAATACTTGGATGTTACGTTTATCGTCTTACTCTGTAGGAACATGTTCAATACAAACAAACAAACCAGAAAAGCACGACAACTTCTGCCATTGTTAGGAACATGGGGATGCCATTGCTGATTAGAAGCAAAACTACATCCAGGAAATATTTGTTGCCATAGTGACCATATTTAGTTGATTCCTTTTTTTGCTGTACAGATCTGATTTAATTAATTCAGATATTTATAAATAGCTTCCCGTGTGGCCAAAACTGATGGCTGAAAAGTAAAGTTGCAAAGACTTTGTATGTGCAGCTCTGTACGGACAGATGGAGACCCCACTTCAGCAAAGCAGTTAATGTGAGGTCACAGTTTTTAAGGGTTACATCTCATTCACCAGAATTACACGTGTGCTTAAACTCATACATGTGCCCAGATAGTCTGCTGCAGTTGACAGCAGATAGTGAGCATTTCTATTTTAAACTGTGTGGTTTGTTTTGATCTAACTTTCGTAAACTCCAGTGGAAATAAGTCCTTAAGTAGTTACACCATTAGTCATACTAGGAGTGGCCAGTCGCTTACTCGGCAGTTGCTCTGAGCATTAGAGAAAATATGGGCATATACACCTTCATGGTTTCATGTTCCTTTGACTAATCCCTAGCCTTTGTGGGTTGTTCTCTACAGCCCTTTTCTCCATATTTTTGTTTATACTAGCACTAGGCAAATGGTTAAAACGCATGCATTTTACAATTGCCTAAAAGGGATTTTTTCTGGAAATGTGCAAATCGAGCATGCAGTACGTGTAATCTCCCGTAGTTCAGGTCACCTCAGTAGGAAGTTCTCCTGAAAGCTTCATCATAGTTAGGTGCCAAAAGTATTGCTGCTACTCTGCATCGTTTGCTTAGAATATGAGTTCCACGTCCATTGTCTGTGTTGTCCCATGTGTTAATTCTGCCTTGTAAATGCAATCGCAGTCAGTTTGGTGGAGAGAGGAAAGATGAAAAGGTTAAAAGATTTACCATTCCTGCTGCTTTTCGGAGGTTTTATCCCCTCCAGTAAAGCATGGCATATACAAATGGTTCTCGCCACATTTGGCACATCAGGGGGCATTAGCGTGTTGTCCCACATCAGGATAGCAAGGGACAGCTGAAACTGGAGAACAGAAAGGGAAAAGTCCAGAAGCAACTTAAAAATTACAATGACACAAGTTGCCATCTGAGAAGATAAATAATCAGAAAACTGGTTAACACCTCTAGGATCATCTTTATCCATACTCCTTTCACGTATTTTCAGACCATAGTTTATATTAGACATTTGACACCTTTCTTAGCCGTCTTGTACTCACTCTTTTCTGTCTTTTGCATTGCAAATCTGTTTTTGTCTAAGAGTCAGAATCCCGGTGGCATCTCTACTAAAAAAGCTGGGGTTTTTTAATGCACCTCACCTTCCCTGAGGTGCGGTTCTCACTTTCTCCATCTGGAAATTACATGGTCTTTGCTGTTTTCTTAGACTTAGGGAAACCCAGACTCCAGGACCCTCAGACTGCATAAAAAGAGAGAGGACGAATGAATGGAACTTCAGAATTCACTCTTTCACCTGCACTGTGAATCTACAGGAAACAGCCAAGACACCCTGAGATTGAACCTGCAAATGTCACATGGCGAAATCTATGCCACGGGGCCCCTTATTTCTTTTCACCAAGGCAACACCTGGTCAGGGAAGTTTGTGGTGCAGAACATCCCTTGTGAAGTTGTGCTGCTGGACAGGACCAAGGTCTCTTCCTGCAGCATTTATTTTGGAATACCCATCAGCTCTGGAGGCCTGGTATCTACTTTCCTTATTTTACCAGGCGTGTTTATGGGCAGCTTTTACCGTTTACCCGGCTGAAGTATTCTGGGGCGGGTTGCAACAGTCCTCTTCCACGGAGGGGCTTTTTCAGGAAGGAACAGCAGTCCGCCCAGAGCTGGGGTGAAGGCTAGGCATGGAGGGGTGCCAAAGCTGTCTCTGTCCCACTCTCTCTCCTGTCTCATGAGAAGAGGGGCACCAGTCTCTTCCACAGCAGAAGCCTTTCTGGGATAATTATTTGATAATTGTGAGCTTTTCTGTTCTGCAGTCCTCACTAGTTTTCTCTCAGTACGGTTGCATTGAACTTAGTGGGAGAGTGTTCAAATAAGTAAGAAGTGTCTCAGTTTTTAACCCGGTAAGTTCATGTCTTAGAGCAGTGATGTCATGACAACCAGCTGCTTTTGTTCTCAAGCGGTATTTTTTCAGAGGTTTGGAACTTTTACACCCCAAACCAATGCAGTTAGTGGGGAAAGGAAAAGGCCTCTTCTACGCATCTCATCACACCTCTGGGTGAGGAGGGCCATTTTGTGTCAGAAGCTGAAACAGGCAAAATCAAATGAAGGAGGCAGGGACAGACATTCCTCTGCCTTGGCAAAGCCAGAAAAGGACATGCTGGAGAACCCCTCAGAGGAGGACCCAGACAATCCCAGAGGATTAAGCTGTGATACACTGCACATGGTAACCAGAGCTGAACCTGGCAACATGCGGCCCCACGAAGCATGGCTCCAGCGCTCTGTGTGCAAGAGGCTGTTGTCCATCAGCTCCATCGTGACCCAGTGCACGCTGTTATGACAGCTGTTGGAAACTGTTATGTCAGTGTACCCTTTCAGTCTCTTCAGGAATAGAAGATGCTGTGCTCTTTTAGATTTTTTAATGCCCTGCTTAGTCTGGATCACAAGTTAGTGAGACATTGATAATTTTAACCGTGTACTGCACAGGCCTATTTGTTTATATTGCTGGGATGTGCTCTCTGTTTCTGGCAAACACTTCCAGAGGAAGCCTGTGCAGAAAATGGCTGGAATAACTTCTCTTTCCTTACACCTTTATCTTTGCTCCTCCTTCTGCAGAACATTGCTACGTTGTCACTGTATTCTTTTAAAAGAGACTTCTCTGTCTTAAGTTTCCTTTTGGCACTGTGTTCTTTCTTTTCCAGTAATTTTGTAAGGGACAGTGTCAGTTTGGGTTTTACCTTCATAACAAATGCGCTACAATTTGTTTCTGCTCTCAAACTTGCACAAATCCTCTGTAATGCCAGTTTTACAATTGCATTCCCTGCTTTTCTACCCCTGCTGCTCTTTGATTTTCAGAGAGAAAGGGAGAAGCTAAATATTTATACAAGGGAAACTGCATTTACATAATAAATAAACAGAAAAAACAGAGAAATAATCCTCCCCTCCACTCTTTAACTTTCAGTAACACTGCATGTAGGATGTTTCAGAGAGAAGTGTGCCTCCTACCCTCATCCCAGCTTCAGCAGACATCCCTTTAGCTGCTCATATTCCTTTTTAACTCCTTTGCATAAAAGAAAAACTCCCATTGTGTCTCAGAAATTCAATATGATATGGAAACCAGATAGGTTGTTTGTTTTTTTTTTAAAAGAAATGTCTCCTGCCCAACTTTAGTATGGCAAGGAAATTTGATTATCACTTGTTGACAGGCATGCAGGTCATGTCAAGTGTTTCTGACGTGTCTATTTTAAGTTAAGCTAGAATTTGTATTTTGATTATGACAGAGTAAAAATACATGCACAATAGATAGTCTTTGCCTGTGAATGAAAATTGGAATATGCAAGTTATGGTCAGACAGATTTCTATTAGGGAGATGAGGTTTTGGTTGGGTCACTGCCCAGATGTCCTAATTTAAAAAAAAAAAAAAAGAAACAAAAACCCCATACCACCCTCCCTCCTATTACTTTGAAAGAGAAAGGCATGATCACAGCAACACAAGAGAACTAACATGAAACTACTTGTGAAAGACAACTGGAGATTTTCCTCTTGCCCATTTTAGTCAAGTGATAAAGTATCCACCTCCTTCTGCTTAACCGTCTGTTTTATTCCACAAGCCTGCATTTCTGCAGCATCGCAAGATGTTTTAAGTGTTAAATACCCTGCGGGTCCTGGCTCCTTTGGCTCGCAGCAGAAACTAACTCAATCAGAGTCAACAGCTGAGACCCAGAACGAAGCTGGTGTGTGGTCAGGAGCAGGGCTCCTAGCTGGCTTGCCGGCATGCTGAAATCAGTTGGCCGCCTTCATGCCTTCGGGAGTCAGCAGCAGCCCTCTGCAAGCCCCCAGCAGCTGGCTGAAGCAAGCTGAAGTACTCCACATCCGTAGGTCTGAAACTAGGGGTTGTGTCTCTGTGTGGGGTCTGTAACATTAGGAGCAAAATAGAGAGCCCAGTTAGAGGCCATTTATCTGTGCCAATATTTGGGGTCAAGGGCTCACCAGAAGTGGAGTCCCAATTTGCAATGGGGTCATGACCAGAAAACATTTGAAGATGGCTAACAAGGGCACTAGGTTTGAGAGTAGTCCTCAGTAGAACAGACTTTAAGTGTTGCTTTCCAAGCAGTTGTCATGCGAAGTCTGGAAGCAAGGACTGTGTTGGTCAGTATTCAGCTCACTCCTTTTGGAAGCAGACTGGTTCTTGGAAGAAAAAAAATTGTCAGAGGATGTGAATGTTTCTGAAGAGGGGGATGCTGAAATTTTGCTGGATTCAGTGTATGTTTGGTCTTTATCCAGCTCTGAGCTCAAAGGCAACACTTGTGATAATACATTTTCTTCACCATAGAGACAAATGCACCTCCTGAGGGAAAAACAGTTGCTTTGACATTTCAGGCTGGGAAACCTGTCCTTGACACATGCATAGGCCCTGATACATGGTGTCTTGGCTTTGCATGCTTACGGCTGTCTGGGAGGCTGGCACCGTCCCCGTTCAAAGGCAGTGGCATGCCAGCACCGCAGTGGTGAGGTCCCCAGCGGAGATGTTTGCACTGGGAAGGCAGAAGAGCAATACCGACAAATACCACCTCTGTCATGGGAGATGGTGTTCTCTGCATTAGCCATGGCGTTGTGCACTTGCTCACACGTGGTAACGTATTTATGTTAGCAAAAGCCCTGATGGGGCAGGGAAAAAAAGAAACAGAGCTTATGCTATGTTGTGGCTGCCAGCAGTCACAAACTGCATCATGGCAGGAAGCTGAGTGTAAGAATCAGCTGCGTTTTCAGACTTCTAGGAGCTGCAGTCTTGATTGCAGAGCTGCCAAAGACCTGCAGTGCTCCTACTTTCAGCTGGATGGGGGAGTTGCCATTCTGGAAATCTGTCCAAGGGATTTAAAATCAAGTCCCTAGCTAGTAACAGTACTGTACGACTAAATATTGGTGCCTGAACGACTAGATAGCAAAGCAGCATAGAAAAAGTGACTGGGCAGAGAGGTGACTATGCTGGAACACAAATCATTAATATGAGTGATAAGATGAAGCACAAATAAGGGAACATTCCTATTCTACGGTATTACTACTGTGGATCTGCATCCATAGTCACCGTTTCATAACACTGGCTGGCCAAGACTACATGAAAACTCGACCCTAACAAATACACTCTTGGCTCAGTGAAGGTGATGAGGCTCTGATAGTTACGGAGAATTCAATACAGCCAGCTTTACTGCCTGTTTGTGCTTCATCTCCGTTATAATTCTCCTTCAGCAAAGTAAGTGCTTACTGACTAGCTGAGAGGTTATAGGCCCATAAAACGAAAGGACACTAAGAGATGATCTGTACATGTGACAGTAAGATGAGCAATCACATCCAAACAAACTATGCCATTAGTATTACTTTTAAAGTGCCATTATCCCTGCATTGTTCTCTCTCATTAACAATTAGTCATTCAGGCCCTTGAGAACTTTAATACAATAATCCCTACAAGCTCATCAAGCAAATCTCACACGTGTTGCATACAAGATTTATAAGACGGAGCTGGCTGGATGTGAATGTGGGAGTAATGGTCCATAAGCAAATGTGACATAAAAAGAAGTCAGCCAGGAAAGCAGCCTACTGAACTCAGAAGTCCTAACTGTAGTGGGAGATGCTGTTATTTCAAAACGGCTTTCATCTTTTGGAGTGGAAGGGAGTCATTTTGTCATAGGAGAAGAAGCAACTGCATAATGTCCATGGCATTTACATACTGGTCAATGAAAGTCAGTCCCTGGTTTTGAAATCATGTAGCTGTACGCATTTTCCATTTGAATGCTGTATTAGGAGAGCCTGTGCTCCTCCATTCTCTCCCCCTTCTTTCCCTTCTCCTTTTCAGCAGAAAGAGACCTCACCAACAAAGAGAAAATAGACTGAAAGCTCTTGCATCCAGACTCTTTAAAGCAAAGCTTGAGAGAGACTTTGGCACATGATGTCTCTAACATTATGTTCACTGCCCTTAGAAAGCAATAACCAAATACATTCTGCTGGCAGTTAGCAAGTGCAGTGATTTCAACACAGATGAGAGAAGAGAGGACAAAGAAAGAATATGCTTAGAGCATCCCTTTCACTATAAACCTATGGGCCAGCTGGAGTGTTTACAAAGCTCTAAGGCCAGCCAGCAGGGAGTTGCAATAATCTAATTTTAATTATGTGACAAAAGCATGAAGAATCATTTCAAGGGCTAACAGAGGAAAATGGTTGCAGCCTGCCAATATTCCTTAGATGGTAAAAGAAGACAAGTTAACTCACAGAATTTAGTTCTTTCTCAAAAGACTAAATGGGTTCTATCACAACTCCCAGTCTGTTGCTGTTAGAGAACAAATTGGTTGCCAGAAAAAGGCTTTAGATGTTAAAGAAAGTTCCTAAGAGGCATCTAGGCAGAACAGCAATACCTATGCTCCTCTTCTTAAATGAAATATATACTCTACCAACAAGAAAACAGTCCCATAATCATATTAAACTGGCTAATAAGAAATGCAGAGTATACAAGTTGCTAGGTATAAATTAACAGACCTTCAGTCTGAGGTCTCCAGCATCACAGCCTGTTGGTAGGATCACATTAATAAAACAGCTGTTTTGCTGTCCCAAAGGAAAGCACAGTTAATAAAAGGAAAGGAGAGGGAAGGGAAGGAGAGGGAAAGGGAAGGGGAGGGAAGGGGCAAAGCTCAAATCCTCCTGCTTTGCACACATCCCAGCCCTTTGGCAGAAAAGGAGTGTTGTCTCCTGACAGTAACAGAACAGAGCTCACAGCAATGAGCCAAATTTTGACTCCACTGAGTAGACAGCCATAGTGAAAACATGGGAAAACAAGTTACATTTCATGCTACCAGAAGATGAATCCATGGGTTCTTATTTTAGGATTTTCTTCTTCTTTCTGGATGCACCAAATCCAAACTTTCAATACAAGATTATCCTTAATTTTATTTTTCAGTAATACTTCATCCTATCATGGCTCTCTTTAATCTGCTGTTGCACAGGGATTTCATGCTTTGCTTTTATTATTTCTTGAGACATCTAGTAGTGAACAAAATTTCAGTCTTTTGCAAAGGCATTATTGGAAATACTGCATTTTCAAGCAATTCACATTCAATAATTTAACAGTCACTGGGGCTTCATGGGAACTTTCACATAATGGCATAGCTTGTTTCAGTCCTTGGTGATGCACTTGAGCTATTCTCCTTGCCACAGCATCACTTTGATGACAACATTACATAGGATGTCAAAAAGTGCAGGTAGTCTGGTTTTGCTTCTACTATTCATTATTCCATTAAGTGAAATAACACACTGCTAAATAAGTGCATGGCTTTCAAGTTCAAGAAATGTTAACCTTGCTCTCCATATATAAAATCTTTAGTTAAACTACCTTATCATAATTCAGAGCAATTGTCATTTGAAATAGGAGCATGCTGCAATAGTATGTGTATGTTAAGCAAACACAGAGTATGGTGTGTGTAGTCACTGTTTTAGCATAGTCCTGTTTACATCTGGGTCTGCAGTTTTGCAGAGAGAGTGTATCATGGAAACAGGATTTGTCTTCTGTAGAGCCAATGGAAAAGTATGTGAAAGTAGTGTAATATTTATTGTGCATGTCCTCAAAATTAGCGTAGTTCTCTCCATAGAATCAGTTAGGTCTCTCTGTAGAGTGACTTTTTAATGAAAGCCTCTACACAAGTACAAATTACTATTAATAAGGTATTATACAAATAATTATTAATAAAGTAACAAACTTAAAACTTTTCTCTGCTAACACCCTATACTCCTCTCTTCTTTAGAATGGTCTCAGTGACAATCATTACTAAATTGAACCTCAGCGTAATTATTCTCAACAATACTGCCAGCGGATATTGCCACCTGCAAATTACTTTTCCCCATTATGTAACAGTGATGTTCTCATTCTTGATCAACATTGTCATTCAGATATGCATAACTTGAGGTCTTTTTCTGTGAATTTAGCCACTCTTGCATAGGATTTCTTTCCAACACCATGTGCTTTTTGCTCAGGTTAATAGTGCCTTTTTGCATTTCTCTGGAGTAGGGTTTAAGGTGTGATGTTAGCATACCTTTGCTTATTTTCAAACTTTCCCTGGCCCAGGTTTTAATGCAGACATGTTGCATACACTTTGAAAACATGTCTGCTGTCACATGTTAACATGTACTGCCATCACACCTTGAGTCAGGGCCAGCTTCAGGCACAGATAAAGAAGGCAATCTCCTGTGTCCAGTAGTCTGTCCTCAGTGACTGCCTATGGTACCTGTGCTGGAGGAGGTGAAAATGATCTCTTTGACCACTATATGCTGCCTGAGCATCAATTCTTGTTACTGGTGACTGAAGGTGTCAGAGCAAGGAGGGGAACAAGGTGAAAGAAGCAATAATTACTGTTGTGAGGGCTGGGAATGGTTCCTCCTTGCAGCCAAAGTCACTGATGCCTCTCTTGAGAGATGCTAATGGGGCTATTGAGAGATGTAGCATGATGCTACATTGGGTCTTAAAATGTCAAATAAATTGTTTTTGCAGCTAGACAACAACCATTAGCCTCCTGATGCTCGAATTTAGCTAACAGTTTTATGTGGGTAAATGAAACTTTTTTTTGAGTCCTTCTAACCAAGCTGTAAGCTGTTCCTGCCTCTTCAGAGCATGAGCTAGGCATAAAGTCAGACTGATGAATTCTGGGCAAATCATTGGATGAATCTATGAAGCACGTTAGAAAAGGGGAGAGTGGGGAAAAACATTAGGAGAAGAATCTGGGGTTGGCATCAGCTTTCTGGTGATATAGATGTTTGTATAAAGGTTTATGACTACCTGTTGACACGAATAATTCTTCATATAGATCTCAAGCAAACCTTTTATACTCTACTGTTATTTTCTTAGTAATCTGGTGAGGGACATCTGCACTTTCTGGAAAACTGAAGTCACTTGCCATGAAATTGGCAAACTAGGGTAGATTTTGATAAATAGTCCAGAGGGGGAAAAACAAGGAAGGGTAAGGCCTTAGAACAAGTGTCATTTTTGAAACAATCCAGTTTAACTTTTCATTTTAAAAGTAACCCTCTTTCATTTTTACAACGAAGTTTAAAATGTAGGGTCTTGAAGCTAGATTGAATAACTCTGTATCCAACCCACAGGATTTTTTTCCACTTATTTGGTGCAGAGCCTGAAGTGAAAAGTCCATTATTCAATCAGCTCCAAAGGGTGTGAGTTTCAGAAGCCAGACAGGGAACCGAGGTGGGAGAGCAGGGCAGAGTAGAGGGAGTGATAAGCTCAGCACTAGCTGTTGGTTGACATTACAAAGATTGTTTTTGTCAAGGGAAGAGGTGGAAATATCCTCTCTCCTTTTCTATTTTTTTGTTCTTTAAAGAAAGCTGCAAGTTCACAATGGCATTCCCAAATGCTATATACGACAGGAACCCTGTCTCCCTCCAAGTTACCTTAAGAATCATGAGGCTGTTTTCTAACAATATGCTTTTTCCCCCTCCAACAAGATAACTTTTTCTCCAACTGGAGAAATGCCTGGAACCCAAAACAGATGCCTTAAGAAAACTTCTCCCCCTCCGTACACATTTTGAGTTTTCTAAAGTCAGGGATGCGGGGGTGCTTTGCATTGGAAATCTTCAAACACCAAGGAAGCCCAGAGTCTTTGTGGACTGCCAGCTATGACAAAGCTGTGGTATTTCTGCAAGGCAGAGAAGGTGCAATGCACCATCCATAGTTAAATAGAAAGGTCGTCTTTGGTTTTATGTTGACTGAAGCCCTCAGCATTCTAATGACTAGTGAGATACTGTGAAATTATAGATCCTTAGCGAAAACCTTTAAAAAGAGTGTATAGTGGTTAAAACTGCTAGACAAAGAAGTATGTACAAACATTTAAGAATATATCTAAGAATGTAGCCACCAGTTGTACTGAATCCAAAATGTCACATGATATAGCCTAATGTTTCAGCCCTACACAGGGCACACCTGCGTCTTTACAATGTACTGACCTGGGGTCAGCTTGCCAGCTCAGTTTCCAAGTGGGCTAACTGGTAACTTCATGGATTGAATATAATCAGGGAAGGAGTCCAGAAGTTTGCCCGCTGCTCCATCTAGTGCTTGTGTTCAGTATCCTATAGGATTGTGAAGTATCTTTTTTCTGAATGCTGATACTCTAAGAGAGGCATGGATGTGCCAAGGAGCAGCTTAATTGCTGAGAGCACTGGTAGCCCACTGACTTCTTAGCTCAGGAAGGCTATCCATTAGAAAGTCTTCTCTTTTATTGGCCCATCCTTTTTTTGCCTGTCAACCTGCTGTAGTGAGCAAGTGTTCCCAAAGAATGGCTGAACTGCCTTTGCAAAGGGGTGATCTTCCAGGAACTCTTGTGGGAAAAGGAATACATAAAGCATAAGACTTACCAATCACTCGAGCCATTGTCATAAAAACACAGTATTTGTGTCAAGCAGACTGGGTCCAGTTTAATGAATTTTGTCTTTAATATGACAGTTTATTAACTAAAATAGCTCATTTCTACCAGGTAAGTATCAAACCATGGGATAATTCAGTATTTTGGTAGTATACTCAAAGGCACATAATATAGAGGATAGAAGATGGAATATTACACTGGTCAGAAAGGTGAGGAAAACATCTTTTCAGACAGTCTGTGTCCACTCTAGTAATTTAAACAGTGTCAGGGAAGGTTCTGAATACAAATGAAATTGTCCTAAGTTCAATTGTCAGAACAGTCTCTGCCAGTTGTTACATTGGCAAGCTAGCACTTTCCCAGGCAGCTCCCAGGCACAATTCGGTAGATACTCTGGATCAAGGACCATTTAATAGGATGGGTGTTGGCGTTCCATACCACTTGACGCCAGGCATGTTTAATTTCCCAATGTAGAGGAAGTCACAGTGCAACACAGTGTGCTACTGAGAATTTTGATCCCTTGTAGTCCTAGCCTGAGAGCTTTGGCTCTGTGACTCCAACTGTAATAGTTCATGTTTCTATCTCTAGGCATCCAGGGAGTGTAACAGGAAAGGTAATGGCTCTCACAGCTAGGTGAGAGAACGGCTTCAGAAGGAAGTTTTTAGTGTCTAGCAGGACCTTCTACAGTTTGCAATTCTGCAGCTGGATCTTACTCATAAGATTTTTTAAGTATGACTCTGGTCTAAGCAGCTCTCAGAGATGCCATTGCCAGTAATCATCAACTTCCATATCACTAGCTAGCTTTAGTATCTTCCAGAATATAAATAGGCTCAAAATAATGGAAGCAGTCATATCAGCATACTCTAGTAGCCAGGCACTACATATTGCCACAGCACACTAAATACTCTTATGTGGAGGAGAGAAAACTTTCCCTGTGCTGTCTGTGTAAATCTTTTTCTGCATTTGTTTATGTATACCTTACTCATTTTCTTTCTCCCACTTTCCTCTCCTCCAAAACAAAACACTTCTTATGCTAAAACTGTCAGAGGAAGAACGGATCTAGCACCTGCCAGAGATGTTCAAGTATTAAAAATAAGAGATGGCCTGTTAAAGACAAAACCCAGAAGGGACAAGAGAAAACAGAATATCAGTGGAGTGGGAAAGTGCTGGTAGAGGGCAAGTTTATTCTGCTGTTTATGTATCAGTCAGGTCTTTATTTCAGAACAAAACACTCCACAGAATAAAATCCCAGGCAGAAGGGTTAATGGGGTAGCTGTGAGCGAGGGCATACAGGGGTCACACACCCGGGTAGGACATTCTAACTCTGCTCTGTCCTCACCCTCCCCGAGATAGTGTCTATCAGCTGGAAACACATCTCCAGAGCTGGCTGCTTCATGGTAAGGAAAGGCTGTGACCAGAGCTTATGTACGATATCTTGGTATTGTGGCAGGAGAGCTCCGTTAATATCCCAGACAAGATCTCTTTATCCTGTGCCTTCCTAATCTGCAAGATGACAGGAAAAGAGAGAATTCACTGCGCTAAATTGAGTCCCTGCTGTGTGTGATTGGCACTGGTTTTACTTTGTGAAAGTTGCCTCTTTGTTTTATCAAATGCTTCGTGGCTTGTTTTTGGTTTTTTTTTCTTTTTCCGAAAGGAGGAGGGAAATATTGTTGTTATTTCCATTCGGGGAGGGGTTGCACAGCAGAGGCTTTTCTATCCTGAAGCATCCCAGTATCCAGACCTTTCTCCTCACTAATCCTGCCGTCTCCCTATGTCCTCTGCCCCCAAACTTTCCCTTGCACATTAAGACCTGGGAGTCTCCTGCCAATTGGGATTTCTTCAGTAGTTGCTTATACAATCGCTGAAGTCTCTTTTCAGTACTTGCTGATCCAGTGCTGGGAAGAGAAATTATGGTTTCTCTTGATGTGCTGCCTGAAATAAGAACTTATTGGCTCCTCAAAGGAAACCAGCACTTCTGACAGCACTTGAAAAGCAGCCAAGTTATTTTGAAATGTAAAATTAATGTAGAAAAACAAAGGGAGGTTGAAGGCCCCTGCTTCAGTTTTCTCATTTAAGATCCCTCTGTACCCTTAGTACTACACTCAATAATTAAATGTAACATTCTATGTATATAGGAGGTCAGCTGACATTATTTATGGGCCCTTCCTGGCATTAACCTTCCTGAATTCATGCCAAAGCATCGCATTGTGTGGCACAATTGTCCCCCCACCATTTAGCAATTTGGCTTGGTCTGAAGTACATTGACAGAGGCAGGCAGCTAAAGCAAAGCTTAAATAAAGCTCTAAGGACTGAATTTAGTTTCATCATTCCAGATAACATTAAAAGCGTGCACAGAGCAAGTTAGGAAACAATGCAGCTTCACAAGAGAGAGCTCCCAAGAGCTGCCGCAGCACACTGGCTCAGCACTACAGGCTGTTTATAAAACAGAGACTTACGCAAGATACCACCATTTGGATGTCGAGTTCAAACACCTCAAAATCAGAGAGATCTCAGTTCCTGCCAGCTACTCCTGCCTATTGAATATTAGGACCTTATTTAAGAATGCTTCTCTTGGTCTAGGTGTGTATTTAGTTTCTCTTGCTCTAGCTGTGTATTTCGTTTCTCCCCGGAGATGTAGGGTATAGTGGTCAACTGTGTCTTGCTTTTTGTGAGAAAGCTGTTTGTCCCACATGTTCACACATTGCCTTGAAATGGGAGAATTTTGGTGGTCCAGCAGCAAGGACTGATATTTTAAATGGAAGATTCTTCTTCGGTGTATAGAGAACTGCAGTGCAGCAAGGACAGGATAAAGACTAGTGACTCCCCTGCATGCTGGAGAGAAGGGGAACTGGGTCAGAAAGGACAGTGTCAGAGGAACAGATGAACAAAATGAGGAAGGCAAGAGGAAGATAGAAAATCAGGTGATCCAAGATCCACGCTACTGCTTTTCCTTCAGACAGATGCAAACCCCCAGCAGAGCAAAACCTGGCCTTGATCCATTGATTATTTTGAATATTTCTCTCCCTTCCTTTGAACTCTTCATCTCACCATCACATGGAGCATTGTCCTTCGATAGCGGTGTTTTGTATAGGAAAAAGCTGGCAGGGAGATGGCTGGTATTGCTTCACGTGGTAGAGTTGTCTTTGTAGTAAGAGAAAAAGCAAACTGAGAGTATATGCATAGTTTTACTTCCCTTTAACTTGTCTTTCTGTATTCTTGGAAGTCTATTTTTTTCCCCCCCCTTGTTTTTCTTCCTCCTGACAGTGTGAACAAATAGTTATTCACGTCTTTCCTTTAGCTAAGTATCTTAGGAAACTGTGACTGAAAGAGACAGTGGCGTAAACATTGTGTGTACGGTATAGTCTCCCTTCGTGTTCAAAAGCTCGAGGAGAAGAATGAGCAGAAATAAATACCTAACCTCTCCACGGGCAGTGGCAGAGCAGGCGCTCAGGAGCGGACCCCGGGAGCCTGGGGCAGCCGGGCCCCCCGCCAGGGCCGGGCCAGCCGCGCTGGGCGCCGGCTCCTCCGGGCCTCCTTTCCCCGTGGCGAGGCGGCTCTTCGCTCGGCTTTGTGCTCCGGCTGCGCTGCCGCCCAGAAGGGGCAGGGAGGCGGGGAGGGAAGGCCGCGAAGGCCGCGAAGGCCGCGGGCGGGGAGCGGCGCCGGCCCCGGCCGTTCCGCGGGGGAGGGTGACACCTGCTGGGGGCGGAGGGGGAAGGGGCGCGCCCGCCGCCTCCGCGGGCCCCGCGCCGCGCTCGCTCCTCCCCGGCGGCCAGCGGCAGCGCCGGGCCCTGCCCGCGGCTCCTGCGCCGGGTCGGGGGTGTCTGCTGGGGGTGGCCGTCTGCCGTTGAGTTACACCCGGCTCGCAAGAGAGGAGGTGTCCCGCAGGACCGGGAGGAGCGTGAGGCTGTCCGGGGGTTGAAGAGGCAGAAGCTGCGCCTGGTGACAGCTGGATGAATGACACTGGAGAGGGATGGGGAGATAGCAAGGGCCCTGGTGAGGCCACCAACCTGCACGTAACGAGTGAGGTACCCCTGTGCTTCCTCCTTCAGGCAGCACACAGGCCTGGCACGTTTTGCGCTGGAACTCCAGCAAAATCCAGAGAAAATGCCTGTGACGGGGAGAGGCAGGAGCAGCAGGCGAGTTGCACAAAGCCCTGTGCTCAGAGGAGTTTGACTAGGTGTTACAGGGTCATACTCTGACCATTGCTTCATCATGCGAGCAGGAGGCTCCAAAATGCCACATGAGGCAAGGGCTCTTACCCTCTCACAAAGGCATCTGAGGAGTTTAAAGCAGAGACTGAGAAGAAGTCCCCGAATGGCAAGAGTAGGAATCCTCTAGCCTGCACATACCCTGAGCACCCGTGATCCCGATGCTTGCCATGCTCAAACGTCTGTAGCTCGTGGCTCTGTTTGCCCAGTTGCTCTGCCAGTTCGAGTTCAGTTCCAGAAAGCGGCTGCCTGCCGGTGAAGCTCAAGGGAGCAAATTCAGGCAAACCTGTCCTGTGGAAATAGGTCCATGATGGTTGTAAGTCTCTGAGGAGAGCGAGCCCTGGTTGGTCTGGCCTGCTGAGATGCTTCTGCCTCCCCTCCTACCTCTGCCTTAGCATGGGAGAAAAGGCGTCTTTGCTCAAGTCACCCTTGCTTAGGCTCGTGTGTCTCTCTCCCTCCATTCATGGCTAGCAGAGAGAGATCAGTGCTGCAAGGGAGACTAGTTCTCTCTTGCACAGTTGCTATGGTGCTGCAGGCTCCTCCTGCCGTTTCCAGATCTGTCAAGGGACAGGGATTAGTGCAAATGTGGCTGTGACACGAATCAGTGGTGCTTGGTCATGAGAACTGCTGAAATGTGCACCAAGGTCTTTGGTAAGAGAGGTACCAGTCAAACAGGAGAACATTAAATACTTGAAGGCATTTTAAAAGCAGACACCTAGCACCTACTTGCTGCCCTGCTTTTTTTGTGCAAGCAGTTAGCCGTGGCTAGGAGCCCTGCGGTTGCCAGCTATATCTCAGTGTAATTTTATACACAGGAATATTCACAACATCCTGTTCCTTTGAACTCAGTTGAAACAGCAGGCTGTTCCTTTGCTTAGAAATGTAGCTCTGTTCTCCCCGCTTAGCTGTTCTCTTACACATCAAGAGACAAGTCCAACATCCACTGAAGGTAATGGAAAGACACAGATGGTTTTCAATGGGAGTTAGATCAGTGTTTGGATAAATACAGTAAGGCAGGCTTTAACTGCTTCTCTTACTATTAATACAAACATTAGTTTACTCAACAGAGAGATTTGATCTTTATTTTTAAACAGTTTCCAAGTTCCAAAAAGATTTAAACTGTGTGCCCAACCAAGAGTTTGTATCTTCTGTTGCAGGAAGAGGCTCAGAAACTTACGGTGCCAAAAAGTATAAAATTGCGGGTTTCAGCAGATCCTCCTAACAGAGGCAATAATTGAAGTTGTTGTGAACATTGTATAAGGAGAAATCCATGCATTTTTTTCTGAGATGCCTTCCACTGCTTGTATACACAATATTCAGCCTCTTCCAACAAGCGTCCTAGAAAGACTCAGACTGTTACTCGCGCTGGTATAATGGGGTCAACCAGACAACACAACAACCCCTTGACAAAGCATATACTAGGCTACCTACCTTTCATACCCACCCTGCCCCGTGAGGTGGACATGGAAAAGTTACCTGCTCTGGGCTTAAACTCTCAGATGTGCTCAGGAGGAAGAATTGTGTGTTTCACTTCTGAAACAGGTCTGTGCCCTCCCCAAGGAAAGCTGGGAAGCTAGACAGCATCACTTCTCAGCCCACCAGTTGAACTACACTGTGCCACAGCTTCATCCTGAATCTTTGATTCTAGGTGGTTTTTCTAAGTGGACTGCTATTAGTAATGACACTTGCAAAGGCCCTCTTGTTTCTTGTTGCTTTTTTCAGGGTATCTTTGCTGCATAGTTGATTTGAGAGTCTAGCAATCACGTCTGGCGCACAGATGAGCCAGGCAGAAGCACGTGAATGGTCCTATTACAAAAAGGCACTTTTCCTGATTCTGTGCTTCTTTCTCTGTATCACAAGGGCTTCTCGGGCTTTGTGCTGCAGGGAGCTAAGATCCTCACCCAGGAAATAGTGGAAGAAATGGCACTGGCTGTGGACAGACCATCGTTTGACCTTCTGAAGCTATGGGAAGGCACTGGGAGAGTATTAGCGCTTGAGTAACTTCACTGCAAGGGGAGGCAAATCACTCTAACTTGGTGGAACAGTCTGTATGGATATACGTACATGTACACACACCAGTTTTTATTCCAAGCCTGGCCAGGTAGCCTTAGCTTAAAGTACCTAAGAGACAAAATTCAGTGAACAGCCTTGGTTAACTGTGTGGTGAGAATGTACCTTCAGATCTCTTACTTCTCCTATTTGTCAGGTTGTTGGATAATTTTGAACCAGCTGAAGAAAGTTTCCCTGTTTCCTAAGTATTTTTTCTCTTTTTCCTGTTTTTCTACTTTTCTTTCTGAGCAACACAGGGTGATATTCAGGTTTTCTTCTCTATTGCTAATAGAGTTTTTTCACAAAACCTGCCAATTTGGCCAGGGCTGGAGCTGGGCTGAACAAATAGGCTTTTTTTGATGGGCTGCCTTACTCAGCTCCTCAGGTGGGATCCCAGCTGCTCAGGAAACCAGATGAGCTCTTGCTCCTCCCCTTAGTGATTTAGTACAAGTCTGGCAAGGGAAGAGAAAGCAGGAAAGCTTTTTTCTTCCTGAGAGTGATAGGGAGAACTACTGTGAGAGTAAAAATATGGACTACGTTTTCATCTGTTTTGTGGTGTCTGGCCTGTGATTTAAGAGAAGAGTGGTCCTGTGCTACAGCTGAATTTCCTTGGCTTGGAAAGTGGAAAGGAAGAATGTTTCACCTGGAGCTACAGGTAAGAAGGTAAAAAGCCAGGGTAGGAGCAGAGATGAGCATGGTGAGGGATTGATGGGGGAGGGAGGTGGGTAGAGCCAGTGGTCCAAATGGAAGCGGGGATGGACATGTTTAGAGATGGACCAGAAGCGGGTGGCACGGCTGATAGCAGGGAGAGCGTGAATGGTACAATTGCCTTACTTGTTGCTTTCGGAAGAGCTGGCTGTAGTAAATGTTGTGTGCACATTGGAGGTAGGACATGGGGGATTCCAAAGTCAAAAGACTAACCAAACACATCACTCTGTAACAGAAACAGTCACTTCCTTCCGTGTGGGCAACTCACCTGTGCCTTGTATATCTCAGCCCATTAGATGTTTTCTCCATTGTCATTTCAGTACTTGGTCTGTCCTTCCCTCGTATGCTCAATGCTTGTCAAATAGATGTTGGGGCCTGTTGTCACCTTACTATCGTTGTTCTGCATGATAGGTTAAAAGCCTTTGTTCTTACTCTTAGGGTCCCAACATGTCCTACTGCCCCAAAGCCCTGCTGGTCACCGCTTTTTCCCTGCATACTCCTGCTTTTGTGTCTTCCCGTGTGCATACAATGCCTATCCTGTTCCCTGCTCCCAGGAGAAAGGGAATCTTTTCATGGAGCCATCCAAGAAGTGGGCTAAATCTAATAATATAGTAATAATAAAGTAAATTTGATAGAATCATGATAATGTGTATGTACTCAAACTTAGTGACTGGCTAGTTAGAAATTTGCCTCTTCCTGGCTCTTCTCATTTGTTTTGTTACTTTCAATTAGTGTGTAACAGTTAAGATCAGATACCATTTTCCCAGGTGAGATAAGTAGCAGTAAGACTCAGCTGTGCCCGGTGATAAATCATTTACTTATGCCCCAAAAAAAGACAGCTGTAGGGAGCAGAGGAGTTCTTAATTTTTGCAAGACAGTTTAGATCCAGATTGTTTCATTGATGCAGTTCTAAATTATCAGACTCAGTGACAGAGTCCTCAGTATAATTGTTTGTGGCTTCGACTGCACGTACTTCTTTCAGCAGTACCCCTGGCTCACCGTCTAAAGGTGAGGACTGAGAGGTGTCTGTATCTCCTTGACTTTCAAAACTTGGGCAGTCCTTTTCGGTCTGTTTCCCTATAGTTTGGTGGGCAGTTGTGGTGGAAAAAATGCAATGTGTTGTGGCATTTTGTTCAGTTCCTCTTCCCTAACCTAGAACAGGACAACAAAACCAGCGATGCTTTGTAATGAGGGAATGAAGTAGATGCGTGTCAAACACATGCAGCAGTTCTTTCTATCTTTCTACCCAAACGTGATCAGAATGTTACTCCAGTTAGCACTGAATTTAGTCAGTTTATTCTCATGTTCGTGAAAGATGCATCTTTTGCTGTAGGGAAAAAAAGACTGCTCCAGTAGTTTGCTCTCTTACGTGTATTTTTAGAGTAATCTTTCAGGCTTTTGGCAAAAATAAACCTGGACTTCCAACATCTACGAGATGAATAGAGCACCCACTGTGCTGCCATTAATGAGGCTTTGGTAGTAGGTTGTACATAAACTGTCTGCATTAGCTCAATTTATAAAAAGTAGAGGGTTTTAGGTGATAAAGCAAACACTGGAAAAATACACATCAGAATTAGATGACCTGTTCTTTTGCTTCAGCAGAAGTCTTCATGTCCTCCACTGTAAAATCACCCACTTCCTTGTTTCCAAACTGAATTTTTTCCAGCCTAGCTGGTGGTTTCTTCAGTGTCTTTTCCAGGGCATCTCTCTGTAGAGACATTAAAATCTTTCAGCACAGCATATTTTGATGTTGGGGTGGCACTTTGCTGCTTGCCTTCTGCTTTTTTTTCATGCATGGAGGTGATGGACTCTGGTACCAATGAAAGCATAGAAATAATGCTGTGCTAATAACCTCAGTGCTCACTCATGAGTGAGTGTTGTCTGCAGTGAGAATTCCCCTTTTCTGCTGAGTGATGCGTCTGTGAAGCTTGCGATGTTGCTGTACACCCAGCAGATGTGGGGATTTGTAATGAGGCCCTAAGTATTTAGGGAAGTTACTTTATTACTGTTGAAGAGATTTAAGAATGGTTTTGTTAGAGCTTAGTAATCATGATACTGCTGGCCCCTGCTGCATACAAATGAGCAGCCCAATCCTAGAGCTCTGCTGCTGAAGGTAACACTTACTCCTGGAAAGACGCAGTGATTATTTGATCAGCCAGGAGGCTGAATTCTACCGTCTTCTGAATGATAAGCAGTTTTAGCAGTGTTAAACCCACACCGAGGAGCTAGGATTGAAATAATCACTATCCTGTTACAAGTTTCCTGAGTTATCTGCTCCCCAGACTTTTATTGCCATAAATAACTCTAGAAGTCAGGCCTCACTGCCAGAAGTGTTAAGTGCTGCGAATAGTATAGAAGATGACTCATTTAGTGAGATGAAGGTGGAGCATGAATCAGTAGGAAGAAAACTGATATACAAAGGAGACTTTTTGAATGCAGATGACACAAAAAATCTGAACAACGCAATGTTCAAGCATCATAAAAATGAAACAAAAGACTCTTTCAAAAGAAAAAAGAAACTCTTCTATCTAATGACAAAGGCCATTCTAGCAAAAGCCCAAAGTGGGAAGGTATTGCATACTGAGCATGTCATTCCTTACCCAAGATAAGCTGTGGACTATATAGGAAGAGATGAATGGAAAATTCTTCCCAATATGTCCAAACTAAACAGAGTATTCAGCAAGCAGGTTGCTTTCCAGATTGTTCTGTGTCTATGTAAGCTGAGGAAAGAACTTGTCTTTGAGCTAAACAGTTTGGGAACATAAAGAGTCCTCATAGCTTCAACAAACCCTGAAAGCTACCAGCGATGGAAAGGCTAAAATAATAACCTGTGCGCATCCCTTGTAAATGATAACGCATGATAAGTGGATGAAATTCCCATAGACCATTCCATTTGAAACTACAGCTTTTGGTCCTTTTGCTTACCCTCTAGCTCACGTGCATAGGAGTGCCTTTGAAGGTAAACTTGGAAAAAAGGTACCCGATAGATGATACCCTACGGCTGCTGCTGCACTAATGAAGTGTCCAGTGCTGCCTATAATGCAACTCCTGCCACTTCTTGGGAGTAGCTCTTGTTTATTAAGAGCTTAATGTCACTCTTTTTGGGGGTGAGGATGAAACATCTTCGTGTTTGACATCAGCTATGATTCTTTGGACATTAGGAAAAGGCTCTTCACTGAGAGGGTGGTCAGTCGCTGGAACAGGCTTCCCGGGGGAGTGGTCATGGCACCAAGCCTGCAGAGTTCAAGGAGCATCTGAACGACGCTCTTAATCATGTGGTTTTGTTTTAGGTAGTCCTGCGAGGAGCAGGGACTTGGACTCAATGATCCTATGGGTCCCTTCCAACTTGGGATACGATTCTATACAATCTTTTTCAAGCACTGGAGGGAAAAACAGCAGTTGCTTTTTTTTTCTTCTCCCTAAATGCTGAAATGTAATCCTGCAAAGAGCCTAGATACCTGTATCTTAGGTGGAAGTTCTGGCTCTGCTGCCATTTTTAGTAAGAGCCACTGTTAAAATTGTAGAGGCTGGTTTATCCTGTGGCATGTATGGCTCTTCCTTGGCTTTGTTACGCTAGACCCATAAAATGTTGCTCTCAAAAGTACTGCTCCTTTAGAGCAGTAATCCTTAGAAACAGGTATAACAAGGCATCTTAACCTGTACTGCTTGGGGTTCCTTTGTTCAGGATAAAGCGAGGGATGGTCAAAAGACTGAAGGCTTCTAGCGTAATTCTTTCACAGTGTTGGCAATGCAGGAAATCTGGAGAAGACAGGTAATGCTGCCAAGGCTTAAGGTATGCAGATACTTATACGGAGCAGAACTATGCCCAGGAAGGGAAAGCTCTTGCAAGGATATCTCTATCTCCAGTTGTATTGTACAAATAATCTCAAACCTGGTTGTACTCGCCTTTCATAGTGTTGTGAGGTCTGTGAGCTCATTTCTTCATTGAAGCTAGTGCTGGACTGAAATTTGGCATAAAGCTATTCATGCTTATTCCTGGTCAAATCCAAAATTTCAGATGTGAATTCACCCGTATGTTAAGGTTAAAATCTAGAGCTGCATGTTGTAATTTGGAATATGTCTGGGTAATAAACCTTTTCTACTGTGTCTGTGTTCAGTGCATTTAGTCCCTCTATTCATAGGTAATCTGCTGGGTTTAAGTTCTAATGGAATAGATTATTCTTACAGGAGGTAGCACAGGCCAAATTTTCTATTGCTCCTAAGGGAGAGCTAATAGTTAACAGCTAGTGACAGGTTTATGTTTTCACTTGTAGGTTACCCAGAAGTGGGACTAGCTCAAATGTAAAATATCACTTGGAAAAGTTGGCTTTGTTAGTGAAAAGTGTGAGGTTCATTTTTAAAAGCTGTACTGATTTTTTTTTTAACACAAAAAAAGTGCCTTCCTCCTGTTGGAAGGATAGAAATTCTCTAAGGAGAAATAGCACAGACTGAGTTTCTGTCAATAAAAGAATATGTGTAATTTAATACCAGGCAGCTTTTTAATACAGGAAGAAAAAAAGAACAGGCACTCACCTATCTTATGAAGGGGAAAATACAAAAACCTGCCTGCAGTATGTTACCTAAATTAAGCCACAGAGGGGATAATCCTCTCAGATACTCAAAAATCTGTCTGAGGGAAGTAAGTAAAGGCAATGGAAAAGCTGTACTCAGACACCCTCTAGCCCCATTTTCCAAAGTGCTGGTAATAGGAAATGCGTTAGGCAGCACCAGGGGCCAGACTGTAAGGTGGCACTTGCTTGTTTAGTTCTTCTTATGCAAGTTTCTGTTTGATCTTCGATAATATATGTGGCTGAATTTAGAGATATGTGAATGGCTTGCCTCAAATGACAAAGCTACTTGGAAATCATCCTTGGTTTGAGCTTGAATCATTCCTTGGTGGGATCATGCTTTGGACAACGCGTATCCATAAATGTGTTAAACTTCTTACAGAATTCCTGCAGACCTTCTCCCTCCTGACGTCTGTACTAGAAACCCTATCTGGAAGAGGTATCTGATACTTAACACAGTGCTTGACAACCAAAGAATAAACTTGAGTTCAGAAGCTAAAATAAACCTCAGGTTATCATTTGGAATGAAAAGAAAATGGACACGAGCTTCTTAATCAGATACCAGTTCTATAATTTTTTAAAAATCCATTTTGTAATGGTTTCTTAGTCTGAGATCAAATGAGAATCGTAGATTTCTCAGCAGTGTGAATATTTAGGATTTCTGAGGTCTTAATTTAAGTGTAAGACTGACAGCAGTTTTTCTTCTAGTTTTGTGGACTTGAGAAATAAGTTTGTGGCATGTAACTTCCAGTGAGTTTTTCAAAGAGCAAGTTGTTAGTACTGCCGCTGTCTCCTTTGTCCCCATTTGAAACAAGCCCAGAAGCTGTAAACAACTGAAAAACGCTGCCAGCTTCTGTTATATTAACATCCCCATGATACAGTTCTCTGTTGCTTAACAACTTGCTTCTGAAGTCTTAGAGGAGATGTGCTGGGATGCTTTGTGTGTGCAGAAACTGAATCTCAGGGTGCTCACAGCAGGGTCAGAGCTGTAGCAGGGGTTCTGTCTCATATAATGACACTTACCTTGTTTTCATACACTTCTCCAGTCCTGGCAGTGGTGCTTTGGCTCTTGATTATTCCCTGCATCCTCAGCTCCTCAAGAATGTCTGATGATTTTTGCCTCTCTGTTTCCTGTAAGGGCCATGATTTACTGATGAACTCGCTGGTGAGCAGTGCGTCTTCAAAAGATGAAAACATTGAAACTTAATACTTGTAGAGCACTTGGCATTCAAACAAAATTTCGTGATGTATTTCCAATACCAGAGGTTTTATTTAAGAGGTTACGTACTGAGAACGGCCAGTGGAGAAGGCCTGCTTGAGGCTCTCTTCACTACTTAAACTTTGCAGCAAACTTTTTAGTGGCTTGAAAAACGGTGCAGGCACCTAGTTCAGTTTCTCACTGCAGTCAGTTACACCCAGAGGGGCACATTCAAGAAAGCATGGAAGCATGTGCTGAAGGCCTATGAAGCCAATTTTTGAGCACGTTCCCAAAGAGGGTCCATAGGGAGCTCTTCACAGTTCGAGTTCTCAAGGGTTCTGTGATCTGGTCAGAGAAAGCCAGGCTGGAACAGGATAGTACGAGCGTACTGATGGGCTGTCTTGTAAAGATCACTATGTTCTTCTGTTAAATGAACCCAAACTTTCATATGCTTTTGTGGTCTATGATTTTTGTTGTAACAGCATCGCTATGTTTGAGTCTGATCATAATAATTCCAACACTTAATTATATTTTATAAACAACAATTAAGAATAAAAACCAAATTATTTTGATAACCCTTCTGAGTGGCTGTTTAGTTTCCATATATTAGACATCAATAAACAACGAACAACTTTATTGCCAAGACCCATCAGGTTTTTCAACCCTCTATTGACAGTTCTATCATCTGCCCAGCCTCTATTGGCAGAAGTTAGAGCTTTTGTACAAAGAATGGTTGGACCAAATCAAAATCGCAGTTATTTGACATCTGCCAGTCTTTTTAAGCAGACTGAGTATGACAACGTTGGCTTATTTTTCAGCTGTAAAACAAAAACGTAGAACATCTACCCCCTTGTAGAAGCTGACTCCATACCTCTCCTAAAATAACTGAACCAGTCACCCAAAAAGCACTGGGGTTCAGCTGTCAGTCAGAACACGTAAATGTCAGAAGCCAGTACACAGCAAAACATATCTTGGCAAAAAATAAGTGTGATGAGTGGGCAATGTTGACAAGTGATGTGAATTTGTAGTGGTTTTGCTAATCTATTCATTCAGGAGAAAAATGTAGTTGAAATATCTTGGTATGGTATGGTTTTTTGTCTTGAAGCAGAAGATTGAAGCATGATTTCAAAACCTTTCTGTTTAGAAATTTCCTGTGAAGTTATCTTCTAGCAAGTGGGAGGAAAAGGAGCTTGAAATTGAATGAAACACTATTTCAGAGTAAGCAAATAATTTTGTTCAATCGGAGATGAAATCCTTTCATCATGTCCTTCTGTGGCATTGGGAGTTAAGTCCTCTTTAATGAATAGCAAACACCAGTAATTATTCCTTTTCTGTTCAATTTGAAATATTTTATTACAAGCCTTGTTTATTACAAAGAGTAAACAACCACTGTAGATTTTCCATTTAGTGTGTTTGTGAAATGTAAGCTGTTCATGGCACTTGAAAAATACAAGAGTTAAACTACAAAATTAGGGTGTTAAAATGCACCAAAGATGGAGCTGCTTTTCAATTAGTAACTCTTACTACAATGGTATCCTAAGATTATAGAAAAGCTTGGGTTTCACAAGTTCACTTGTACTTAAAAAAATAAAAAATTTCTTAGCAGACCTTTGCTTATCATGATGATTTCTGGAATCTTTGTAGTTTTCTCTATGTGATAACCAGCCCTGTAACTTTTGGTTGCAAACTTAAGAAATAACATGGTATTTACTTACTGTCTCTACCTGATGCTAGTCAGGGGCATTGTATTGACCATTCTGTTGTAAAAACTCACTGATTGTAACAGCAGACCAACAGCCCCCGCATGGGCAGCGCGCTGTAAACCCGGTTAGAGAGGGCTACCCCTGGGGACAAGGCTGAGTTTGTTCTCTTGCTCTGTTCCAGGCATCTGCCAAGAAAAGTGTCTACCCTGCTGCCTCTCCTGGTAGTGAGGGTTGAGTCATGCTGCAGAACATAATCATCTGCGAGGAAATACTTTCTGTGACTATTGCATGGTTTTAAACCAGTGCTAAGAGCTCAATCCTTGCAGCAGCAGCATGAACGTTTCTGGGTATAGAAATTGGGTGTAGCAATAGACTCTCAAGATTATTTCCTCCTAGGTCTCTGTTTGTGGAGCTGGTATGAGCTTCAGTTACTGTTTACCTGTACTTTGTGCATTGCTGCTTTTCTGAGAAGATGTAAATCTTCCTGGTAGTTCCTCAGGGGAGTCTCCCTCACTGGTCTCATCTTCAAGTTTGGCTCCATCCTTTGAAGTGCCTGTTGACCAAGCTGCCCCATCCTGTGAGGCCACAGCCTCTGTTCCAGTGATGTGGTCATTTTTAGTCTACAAGAAAATGAAGGAACAAATGAGAAAAGCTCCTTGGACTTCTAAACATTTAAGGTAGTATCTAGAATAGTCCCATAGAATTTGGAGGTTCGTAGTGGAGTGGAAGACAGAGGTGCTCCTGATACTTATCTGTGGTCTGTCACAGGTAGATGTTGATGGTGAGGAAAGGTGTCTTGGAGCATTTTGGAAAGGAAGCAATGACCTTATGCCTGAATGTGTCCATAATCCAGCTGACTATGTTAGAGTATTGTTTCAGTACTTTAAGTGCCTTCTGTATGTGTATTATTGGTTAGAAATATAAAACTGAGTTTTAAATTAGCACTTGGTAAGATGTTAACCTGTGCACCTTCTAAACAATGGCTTTGAACCTCCCAAGAGTACAGGATTAGAGCCTAGATGTATTCTTGTCCCTTCTCCGTATGTTTGGGCTTAAGCCAACTCAACTCTGCAAGCTTCACAAAGTGGCTATGCACATGTATCCTATGATATTTGCATATATACAAGCCCCCTGCCTCATAATAACTTTTTGAGGCAAAACCCACCTTGCTGCGGTGTAGTAATTCATCACTGGTGTGGGAGATAAGTGCCTCTAATTGTATCTTTAATGAGGCAAGTGAGCCAGACCGTGAAAAGCAACTTTTCAGCTGCTGTAAAATCAGATCATGCATGTGGCCAAAGGGTGAGTCTGCTTCCCCTGTAGCATAAGGGTTCTATTAAGCTGAGTGAGTGATAGCCCTTCTCTTAAAGAGCTCCCTGACAGAGTCAGAGCTACTGTTAACATCAGCAAAACCATTTCTCTGTATGCGTATGTCCTTGTACGCTCACGTGCTAAGACACCTCCTAACATACTTTATACAGAGTCTGTTGGGAAGAGGTCACTACCTGGCTTTTGGCTTCCTGGTTGTTCTGCAGCTCCTCAGAAGACAGCTGTGCAACAGCAACCCTGTTAGAAATACTGCAGCCCATGGTGAAACTATCACCATCTGCTTCTCCTTGCTGCAAGTCCCCGGAGTAGGAATGCCCTAGTCTCTTCCTCGGGAGCTTGGTTATTGGTTATCACCATGGAGTCAAACTGTTGCCAGGGCCTGTTGCTACAATAAATAACACCACAGAAGGCTTTCTTCTTATGTCCTGGCATACAGGCGTCATCGTCTTTGTCCAGGCACCCTCCTCTGAAGTTGAGAGGGAATGTGTTTCTTCTGCACAGCTGGGATGTTGGTCTGAGAGCACCAAATCCATGTAGGTCATTCAGGGCATTATTGAACCTCCTGTGGGAACTTACTCAGGTGTCTTAGCTAATCTCCAGCCTTTTTTCCTTTTTCTCTCTTTTTTTTTTTTTTTTTTAGATAAATAAGATACTGTCATGTAAAATACACACACATTTCAGTCTCTGGTTGGATTTCTTAAGTATTCTTCAGCACCATTAGCTGTTGGAAAAGATCAGTCCTGAATGTGGAATTCCAAGCAGCAAGGCAAGCTTTTTAAATGGGAGGAAATCTCATCAGGAGACAGGGATAGGCTGTGGCTAGGGAAAATGTTTTAAGCGTCCTTTGAGATCGTTGTACAATTTCTTGATTACTGTTTGAGGCTCTTCACATCCTTAGAAGTAGATGTCTGTAAGAGATTTAAAAAAAAAAAAAAAAAGAAAAAGCAGCCATAGCTTATACTTCCAAGAGGTTGTTAAAAAAGATAGCAGAGAAATGTTAAGGCAGTGCTGTCAGTTGAAGATCACATCTTGGGTCACTTGTGCTGAGATGATCAGCTGTTATAGTTAGAAGAAATACATTGTTTTTTCCCAAATATTCACATGAAACAGACTCTTTGTATGAAATCAAAAGGTTCAAAAACCCCAAGTAATTATTAATACCTATGAGGAATTACTATTTCTTTTTTTTTAACTTCCTGAGACCCTGGTAACAAATGAATGTCAGCTTGTGACCTTACCCTGATTCGTAGGGGAAAACTTTCTGTAAAACTTGCCAAATTTCTACAGGTCTCTAGCCAGCTCAGAGTGCATGTGTGTGACTGTTGTACTTACCTGTGCTGGCATCCTAGAGCTGCAAGGAACTCTCTAAACGCGCATCTACTGTCTCCTGAGAAACAAGTGTCTTTAAGAAATGTTCTTTTTTCATCCCTAAACAACAGGGACCTGATTCTTGTGTCCAGTTTGAATTCGGACAGCGTGCAAGTCGGGTAACCTTTTGGTGTGTGCATTTTTTGTTGTTGTTGCTGTACTATTTTTCTCTCTTTAGCAGATGTTTGCAGGTTTTATGTGATAATGCTGAAATGTGATTGCTGCTTGATGTATGGCAGAACATGATGTACAGGCTGAGCTTCTTGTTTGCATTTCTGATTAAATGCTTGCTGCAATGGTGCAGTTCTAAAACTTGTTTATAAGTAAATAATAGGTGACATTTTAATCCTTGCAAAAAGGTGGTTTTTATTTGTTCCTTCGAACACAAATAAGGTGTTAAAATAGAAACTGAATGTCAGTTATCAAAGTAAGAAAACTGATTAAATGTAAAATCATAGGCTGTAGCATAATCAAAAACCAGGTAAGCTTTACGATTTTATGCTTTAAAAATTGACTATAGGCACATAAAAAGAAAGACAAGTGATAGTTTGAAGAAATAAGAGTACATGGGATGTAGCAAGTGGAATGAAATTGGCCCTCATTCATATTTATGAGAAGAACCTTCTCGGATCTCAACAGGATTTGTACACTTAGAGCTTCATCTTTTCATATCTTACGCACATGATTAAATTGATGTGGTGAACAGTATGTTTTTGAATAATCGGAGCTACAGGCTTTCAAGAGCAGACTGCTTTCACGCTGATGCTGACTGATGATAGAAAATCTTCCTCTCATTTTAGCAGCTTTTCATCAATCTGTAAAATTAAAAATGAGCAAGTTTCAGTACAGTCATGGCACTAGGATGTGTGGTGTTGGTTGTAAAATAGAGGATAATTCTTCATAAATACAAATATAGGATATTTCCCTTTAAGAAAACCCATGGAACAGAGCCTATGTGAAGCACAACATTAAAACTGGAGAGAAAGAGGAGCCATGAGAAGGCTGGTAATGGTAGGAAGGGGAAAAATGTGTAGGTCTCTTTATGCCTTGTCTTGTGAGAATGAAAACAAAAGGCAGTCACAGGGATGTGCATGCTGGGGAAAAATCACTACAAAATCAGAAACAGCTGTTTCTAGAATAGCTGGTGTTATGTGGAGGAAATTGAAATGTATGTATATTTTAAAATGAGGAGAGTTGTTTTCAAAACTCTCAAATCCGAAGCTGTTTGGCTTGCAGGATGATTAGGAAAACTGAATGGGAGGCAGGACATCTCGGTGTCTACAACCTTATCAGCTTATCAGTCTCTGATTTATGCTCCTAGATTAGTGAGCTACTGCAGAGAGGTGAGAAAAGGACTATCCATGGAATGGCATTCCTGATACACAGCAACACTTTGCTGGTCTCGGTAAGTGAAAGATTCCCATGTAGTATCACCAGCCTGACATGTACGCAGATAAAAAGCACTCTCCTAAGGCTTGGAGGCTGGCTGAAGTTATTAACAAAACAAAGCTTGGCTGATCTGAAGGAGAGAGGCAAATTTCTGACATTTTTAGTCTGACAACATTCCTACTGACTTCAAACAATAGAAAGCAACAGGGTGGATTTTTCAGGGACTCTGAGCAGCAGTATTTCTCTTTGAAAATAGGACTGAATAGTTGGGCGGCTACAGAGGAAGTGCCCTGACTATTAGTGAGCACAAATAGCTGTTTGGGGGAGAGTTTGAGGCAAAAGGACTCTGAAAGACTGCAGCCCATGCTGTGCCTGAAGAGGGAAAAGGGTGCCCATTTTCCCTGTGTTCTGGTGGCTCTCCCCTGGGGTGCTCCGCAGTCCCCAGGAGGAAGCTTTCTGCTAGAGACATGGGTGATGGAGTGGAGGGGAAAAATCCACCCCAGGAGATGGGGGCTGCAGCTGGGGTGGAGTCTGGAGACTGGTGGGGGTAGAAGACAAAAAATGAGCTGGGTTGTGGAGTGGGCAGAGGGAAGGGATAGGGAGAGAGACGAGGAGGTGGGCTTGGCTGCATAAGGTGACTGGAAACCAGAGGTGTTGGGCATGGACCAAAACTGAGAATTTTTGCCACTGAAGTCAAAGCCTCTACAGACCGTGCAAGAACTGCTGTACTTCAAAGACTGTTTGCTTAGTGAAGTCCAAGTAGACTTTCACAGACAGGCACTATATGATGTTTCTTTCCCTGGGGTTTTCTTCTATTCTCAACTTGAAATCTTACCTGGGTGCTAGTGGATGAATTTGTCAGGGCATCCACCTCTGGCTTTTCCATGTCAGGCTCTAGGTACCTCCCAGATGGGCTAAACAGCTTGCAGAGCTGGCCTTTAACGTGGAGCCTGGGTTTTGGCATATAGCTTAGTACTTGTAAGACTGGGAAGGGGAAGATGGCTAGAAGGGGAGCCACTGACTGAGTGGCTGTAGTTAGTGGTGAACTGACTGTTGGTTGTGCTTTGCTAAACCAGCTCTGTGGCTGGCTCTTTTGTGTGTGTGTGTGTTGTATTTCAGTGCTTCATGTGATCTAAATGCTGTACGTAATCTCTCCATGGTGACTGCACAGCATTTGTTTCTATTTAAGGAGAGAAAGAGGTTTGGGTTTTCTGCCAGAATTCCCACTCAGGTAATTATACTTCTGCCTGCAGAATTTCCCCGTAGCTTCAATTATAGTAGTTGTTCTTCACTCCCACTACTAAAAAGTGCAAACGCAGACCTGCTGCTGTGTTTCGGGAACACAGCAGCTGTTGCTCTGCTGAGGCAAGTGAAGTGACCCTGCCATGCATCATTTATGCTAGATCTGCCCCTAGTAAAGATTGCTGCATTCAATCGTGCTATTCTGCAGCTCTAACCTTTCTGTGCCTGACTTTGGCATAACAAGTTGGTCTTGCTAGTGATACTGCTAGATGATAGTGAGACAGCCAGCTGGAAGCCAATGAAGAGATGATTAAGAGCCAAGAGAAAACCATATGGAGAGAGAGGGATTTCTCTTTACAGAGTTATAAGTAAAAGTGTTTATGTCTTTGGATCCCGCTAGCTGTTTTTTCCCTTCTTTGCATCAGTTTTATGGGTGGGAAGTGGTTGCAGTTGATTAGCAAATTCTACCAAATCTCTTTAGCTAGAACAAATGTTGTAAACAGTAGATATTTCAGGCAGCTCTGTCAATACTAAAAATCAACATGCCAACATTGTAATGGTAATAACATTAGTGTAATAATGACGAAATATTTGTTAACTACAATACTATGTATGATACCAACATCATATAAATAGTATTGTTTTGCAAAATAAGAGATGTATTGAATGAAGGGCCTCTTGTCTCAAATCTAGATGATGTGGTGTTTTTTTTTTTTCCCCTGAACTTATGACAGCAGAGTTAATAATATCCAACTCAGTCTGGAAAACGCTTCTGCAGATGCTTAATTCTCTTTGAAGTCAAAGTAAACACAGGCCTTGTTCACTCAGAGCCTTATACAGAGATTTAAAACAGAGGATGTCTAACATTAATAAGTTAAGACTCATCAAACATAGTGTAGATAGTAAACAGAACCAAGACAATTGAAACAAATTATTGATTCATGGAATTTAGTCCTTTCCCTTCACAGAATGTTCACATGCAGATTGTGTTGCTATTGAATACAGTTCTTATTCAGATTTACTAAATGAATGTTATGGTGAGTGTGTGGGTTTAAAGAAAAAATTCTGTTAACTAATTCTGTATAGTTCACATCCTCAAGACTCAAGCTGTTTCACATATGTTATTGTTGGAATGCTATTCAAGTGAATAGCACCGAATCCCTACTTGAATCGGTATTAGAAGCAGGAGTGCGTAAAGTCTCTTCGGGGTTGCAAGTTTCTTATGAACATGGGATAGTTTAAGGAAAGTCTGACAAGTAGGAAATGGGAATTTTTGACAAAACCCAGCGTCTTCCTTTGTCTCCAGTAAAAACAAGTTATTTCTACTGGTTACTATTACTAGAAGAGTTGGGTACTGTGCTACTTAGTAGAGAGCAGAGTGTGCTAGTATGTTTTTTTTTCTTACTGCAATGTCCAAAGCAGCTTTTGCACAGTGCTCTCCTGAACAAGGATTTAGGCTGACCTTTCATGGTTTTAGTTGCAATATGGTGCAATACTAAGTGTGTGTGTGTAGGTGGGGGCACTGGTATCTGACTGTAAGACTGCCCTGATGGTTTTGAAGGACAGGTCTTCATGGTGTTCAGAACCTCTGTGTTGTGTCCCACCTCTGCATCCAATTCTGTGCAGAACACAGCTGGCCTGGGAGACATAAGAGCTTTTTCTTTCTCTATCCAACTGGAAAAACTTCATAAAGTGGAAGGATGGTGCTTATCTGAAGTACGTCTTCTGCCTGCATCCCTCTTTGTTCTTTTTTGCTTCCCAAGCAACAGCAAAAACTTCCTGCTCCTCTGTTAAATTGATCTCTGTGAAAGCTACTCGTGTCTCTATCTTGGATGCTTTTGCTCTTAGCCCAAATATACCAGCCCTTTCTGTCTTTGCTAAAACTGCCTATGAGCAGTGTAAGTGTATCTGTTGGTTTCAGTGGGATCTGTGTTGTCACCCCTGTTTGAATTGGTGGATGTTTTAGTTTTCTGAGAAAGCTTGTGTTTCTGCTATGGAAGAGTTCTCGCAGACTGCATGGTATGGGAGAGTCCTATGCTCTGCAGAGTAAATCACAGTGGCATTTGTTCTCCAAAAATATTCAGAGCAGACCAAGGCAGCTTCTGTATCGGGTGGGTCGGGAAGGGTTCGGAAGTCTCGCATCAGTTTGTTGGGCTGAGCTTGCCTTTTTCCCAGGTGTTTTCAGACCCGTACCGTTTTATTTGGAATATTTGATGCCGCATTTGGCATCAAATTTGAAGCTAATGACACTAATGACTAAGTTCTTAAAGATACAGTGGAAATTGCCAGGGCTTCTCTTTCTAAGCTTTTGGGCTAAGCCAAAATACACTTTCCTAAGGGCATACAGGAACCTGGAAGTGCAAACCCTTGTAGAGGG
Source organism: Gavia stellata (assembly GCF_030936135.1). NCBI lineage: Eukaryota > Metazoa > Chordata > Aves > Gaviiformes > Gaviidae > Gavia > Gavia stellata. The sequence goes on along the minus strand of NC_082596.1, from coordinate 97,764,938 downwards.
GCAAACCAAGGCCCTATCAGAATAGGGGAACTCATTTGTGTGGTCAGAAGGGTATGCATAAATAAGGATCTCTTGGCCATATTTCTTCAAGTCTGGGAACAAGCTACGTGAGATGCTGTGCTAATGGAGAAGGAAGTGTGGATGTACAGGCAGCCCCACCCTGAGCTTCTGCTCATCACTGGGATAAGACTGCAGTTAAAGGCAAGTTACACCACAGGGAATGAAAAAGGTCTGTGATCCTACACATTTCTAGTTGCTGGAGCAGACTGGGAATATTCCAGCCATTAGCCTTGCTCTGTTGTGAAGTGATGCTAGAGCTCCTTTCATGGAACAGGACTGCTCTGCTGCTGGAAGAGTGCTGTCTCAAGAGAGCACCACCTGGCTCCAAAGTGACCTGGAATGGTGGACAGCCCTCCAGCCTGGGTCAGCGGGTGTCCTCACTTGTTCCTGACTGCAGTTTGGGCTTTGTGGAAGGGCTCGGGAGAAATGCCATAGTCTGGAATCTAGGTGTCTGGCAGAAATACAGAGAGAGGCTGCCTGACTCAACTGCAACTTTCCCATACTAGTGGTAAGGGAGACTTGTGAAGTTAATTATACTCCAGATTTGAACTTTCCTCATGGGTGTTTGAAACTGGCATTCTCTTTTCAGCTTATCTTCATATAGAGCTGCTACACATTGGACTTGGGATGCTCCTGGAACAAGAAACGGAGTGTATAATATAGCTGCTTTCCAGGGACTGCCTTGTCAGAGTCTGTGATTCAGCTCTTTGCCTTATGGATTAAACTTGGAGTATTCATGTACTTTTAAACTTCTTTTAAAACAGTGCACTGAGATGAAGTCTGTGCTGTTAATTAGAGCTCTGCTGCTGTTCACAGAATGCCGGCTGTGCTGAGCAAAGCTCTTCAAACACCTTTTTCCTGAATTTGAAGAGGCAAAGCGCTGGCCTCTCATGCTTCCTTAGCAGGCAATAGAGGTGAGGAGCTACGTGGTGGTGGTGGTGGTGGCATTTCTGTGCTGCTGGGAGACTGGCCATGCAATGAGGTGGAGCCAGCACTGCTCATCTCCTGGGTCTCATCGTAGCGTGGGGCAGGGAGTGGCTTACTGCATTGCCAAACGCAGTCCATTGTTACTGTGAGCAACACATCATAAACATACTTTTTGCACAGTGACCAAATACCATTTTAGCAGAGGTTTAATGCAAAATTGTCAGAGCTTCTAAGGAAGTTGTGCCGCAGCTTTGCTCCTCTGCTCAATGGCAACTTTCTTCAGACTCCCAGCCTCTTTTATCTGTAACTGGTTCATAGTCATATATTTAGATTTTAACCTTTTCTGATCACTTCTTCCATCCCTTGATTCAGTGGGTCCCTTCCCTTTGTCAGGGAGCATCCCTCCAGCTTCTGCCCCCTTCTGAGTGAGGGACTGTCATGCTTTGCCTGTCCTTGCCCAGAGCCAGTTCTGTTTCATCTGTTGTCGTGTTTTGTTGTGGGACGGGGGCTGTAACTTTCTTTGCACAAGCCTGCGTAGTCCTCCTAAGAGTTTTAGACGTTCTTGTGGTGTAAAGTAGTATGTGGGAACAAACTTCGTATACGTGTAGTCTAAGAATCGGCTAAATATTCCCTCTTATTTAGTTGTTGTTCGCACTCAATTCCTGAAGTCCTCTGCTATACTTGTATGCAGAGAATGTTTTCAGTCCTAATGCAAAAGCTGTTCAGAAATAGATTGATTCCATTTTTCTGTCTAAATGGGCAATGGTCCAGATTTGTATGTGAGAGCTGAGATCAAAAACTTGTTGTTTGCTTCTATTTAAACAAAATATGTTTTAAAAAAAAAAAAAATCCAAAGAGGTTCCAAAATTTCTCCTGTAACATTTTTCGCTTTCTTATATTTCCAAAAAGATTACTAGAAACATGGAGCTGCTTCAGCAGTTGTGGAGATAGAATTAAAAAAACCATGAGTTAAAATACAACTGTTCAAGTTGGGGTAGGGGGGAGGCTGAAGAGTGTTTACTAGAAGCATACTAGCTGTGTGGCTGGTATAACTTTTAGGTTGGGGAAATATTACAAATCTATTCGCTTTACATCGGGACAAGTGGTGATGTATCAGAGTGCCATGTATCGTGTATACACCCTGCGAATAGAAATGCCTTGTTCTCAGGAAGCCTCCATCTCTCAGTGGAAAGCAGCAGCTATTTTTAGTCATGTGCTGCAGTGTTACACAGGTGGGCACAGGATGATGCAGTTTCCCCAGCTCACTTCATGGATGACTTTTCTAATTTACTAAGGAAGGACTGATGACAAACCAGTACCACCAGATGAGCACAGACACAGCTTCATGCTTTTTTGAAAGAAGTCAGCAAGGCTGTGCTGGGGGAACAGCCTAAAATGCACCAACAAGAATTACTGCATCAGAGAAAAAGCTCTTTAAGCTATGCCCTGGAACTGTAAGCACTTGAAATACCGTCTTTAGAAATAAGCATTACAGCGCAGAGCCTGGGCTGTTCTGTCAGGTGCCCAGAATAGTGGGCACTGAGATGTAAGAAGCTGGTTGGTCTTGTGTCAGGATGGAAAATGTCCCCTGTGTAAAGGGATAGCAGGAGACTTGCATCTTAACTCCTGTTTGAACCTCATTCCTGAAGATTTAACTGACTCTTAGACTAGGTACTGTGCTTTATGTATGCATGAGATGTATACTGCCTTCTTAAGATATAACAACAATCCCATGCTTTTGACATGTGTGATCAATCAGAGGTGAAAACCTAACATGAAACCATACAATAAAAGTTTGCAGTGGGCTTGCAGAGCCTTTGGTGAGCCTTGCCAGGTTGCTGGAGTTTCGAAGTCAACATTTTGCTTGGGCAATGATAATGGGACCATCATGTTTACTCTTCTGTTGACAGCTGCTCTGCTGATTTCCCTCTGCAAATGACTTTGGGTTTTGCAAGTGTAACTGGTAAAGAGCCACATAAGTGCGACAGAACAGTCTGTTACTGCAGTAAATGGAAAAAGCAAAATGCAAACACACAGTCAAAATCTTGCCTCTTGTATTCTAATTGCTCACTTTTAAAACTGGTGTGGCTGATGTTTGCTGGAGTTATTTTATGCTTTTTCGTAGTGTGCATTTATGTATTTTTCCCACTCCAGCTTCATTATTACATAAAAGAAGTTATGTGCCTGAGAACCTGCTGTTGTGGAGGGTGATAATACATGGAATTCCATGAGTTAGTTACTAAAGGATATTATTTCAGCAGTTATCAGAGAATAGATATGTAAAATGTAGAACTGTCTAAATTTGGCAAGTGCATCCAGAATCTGCATTTTCCTGATTAGCGGAAGTGCTAGAGTTATTGTAACCTGCAATTATGCTTTGCTTTTACTCTGTTTAGATGGTTTTCTTCAAGAAAACTGAAATACACACACACAAACATGTTTAAAAATAAGGAACTTCAACGCAGCTCAAAGACTTGTAAAGATCCAGCCTTTATGACTGTTACAAAGCCTTGCAGGAATATTTTAGCAGTTTGTCCTGGTGCATTTATAACAATGCATGGTGGTGATATTGGGAGGGGAGTTGATGTTTTGTTGTGTGTTTGTGAGCAGGGACCTTCAGTTGTAATCACAATATAAGTATGAAAAAAACATGACAGAATGATTTTATCAATGTAATGAGCTCCGGAACTTGCATTCCTGTAAAGGAAGACTGCAAATGGGTTTCGATCCATTTGGGACTGTGATTTGGTTTGTATACCTGTCACCATAGATCTTTAATGCTGTGTATAGTTTAATATATGACCAACATAATGGTACTAGTGATGTTTCTCTTTAGAGAAAATTAGGCAAATGTTCAGCCTTTAAATATCCGTGATAATTTCTCCTGTTGTTTACAAGGGACTCCCATTGTGGCCATTAAAGAAGAACATATGGCTTATTGATATAACTTCAGCTTCTCAAAGTATTTCACGCTGTGCCTATTCTAGAGCTGATGGGTATCTGACATGCCCTCTGGAGCACTGAGAAAGAAAAATATCTTTAGATGTCAAAAACAGTTCCCAGGTGAGAGCCTCACAGCCGGAAGGAGTAAAAAGTGCCCTCTGGCCTTCAACCATCAGTTGCCTCCCCTGCCCCCGTGCTCTTCTTCTAAGATATATTGACTTATATTTAGCTTCCTCTGAAAGGAATTTCAAGCTTTTAATGCAGTTTGTTGTTTTACGCAAACCTTTACAACACAATTTGCCCTTAGTTAGAGGGTGTTTATGCTAGGTGGTGAGAGAGTGAGCACTCTCTGTCCTTCTTAAAGTTTATGACAGCCTTTAAAATAATAGTGCTAGAATAAATTTCGAAGCATGGCCTTAGTAGTTTCCTCTGAGATCTGATAGGTAAGATCTGGCAAGTTTTGCTGTGGTCTTTTACAGCATTACGTTCTTGCATACAGCCAACATCTTGCCATAAGCTGCCTGTGAAGACTACATACAAGGACAATATTATGCCATTCCTGTTATAAGAGCGGTAACCTCTGGCTGAAAGCAAGGTGGAGAAGGAAGGGCGACAATTTGGCTTTACCATGGCTAAATTCAGCAGTGCCCATTCGAGAGTTTTAAGCTGCTTGTTGGGTTATTCCAGATGTGGATGAATCTTTTGTTTCTGTAATAGTTGCTGTTTCCAAATTCTCAGCATAATTCGGCTTTTGCTTACTTAAAGCAGAGTCTTGCTTCTGAAACCTGGGAAGTTGTTGTGGTCTGACTGCTCTGAGACTGGAATCCATATTGGCATATATAATGAAAAATATCCCAGGGCTTTAATTATTGAGCTGTAAAGATCTGCTTTTCTTCTTGTTACCCACCCTAATAAAAAAAAAAAAGAGCAGCAAGAAGTTGGGAAGGTTATGCTGTATTTCATTTACATGGGTATTCTGGTGTCAAAACTGTTGTTTCATGTGATGAAGGACCTCTGTTGTATAGCTGGTTCAAACACTTTAAACTTCCCTGTGGGGTGCAAACATTCTGGCACAGGTGATGCAAACTAGGTGAAACAGCAGCTTCAACTCCAGTTTAACCACAGAACTGAATTCAAGTCAGCAGTTGTCAACCACCTGTTTGTCACAGGGCACAAGACATGGCACGGTCCTGGCAGAAGGGCTGCGTTTTTTGTCGGAGGGGCCCCATCATGTAAGGTGCTTGGCAGCCCAGTAACCTTGCTTAACCTTTAGGACCAAATGTTCAATGAAATCAGCCCTAAGACAGGGTTCAGGTGTTTCACTGAAGGAAAGGTTGGTTTGTTTTTTGTTTGGGTTTTTTGGGTTTTTCTTAATTGGGAAATCAAACCAGGTTGGCCTTGTGAATCTGTCCTGCCTTACAGTCAGGTCAACACATGGGGCTTAGAATGGCACAAAGGTACTGGACTGCTGGTGGGGACCTGGCAGTGGCCTGCACCAAGCAGAAACAGCGTTTTCCAGAAGCACTGGCTCTTCCATGACCCAGTCAAACTTTTTTTGTTGTGGAGTACCTGCAGTATGGCTTTCTTGGGGCTGATCCTTTAAAACTGGCAGACTCAGCTAAGCTTAGCATAACACAAACTTTTGTCTGCATTCCTGTTCCCTGACCCGAGTCTGCTCTGCAATGACCATATCAGGGCTAGGACAAGAGTTTGGCTTGTCCTGTCATCAATACGTTCATCCTCAGAATACCCCTGTAGGTAGGGAACTGCTGAGCCTCTAGTGCGGAGCTGGGCAACTAATCACATGGGAAACCTGTGACAGAGGTAAGACTCAAACCCACTTTTCTCAAGGCTGAAGACAAGCCCCTAGGCATGGAGGTAGCCTTCCTCTCTTTGTCAGTCCTTGCTGTTCTTGCCAAAACTGCCAGTGGCAGCTGTGAGGAAAGACGCTCACTTTCGGAAAGCCCTGCTCACAGCCCCACTGAGCATCAGTTCAAAGTGTGTTTTCATGCTTAGCATGTTTCACTCCCGCCTCTTCAGAGATCGCGTTAATATTATCACCTCTCATCAAACATTAATCTGTACATCATTTGCCAATTGAAGCATGAGTAGGTTGCACAGATTTATTCAGCAAGCAACAATTGCTGCCTAGACTCTGTGGTCTAGTTGTTAACAGCTGGCTGTCTTGGGTTGTGTTTTTGTTAAGTGGAGAGCCTATTTATAGGTGGCAGAACACATGCACATCCTTGTCTGTGCTACTGCAGATCCTGGTTAATCTCTTCTGGTACAAAAGCCTAGCCTACCAGCTAGCATACTGTGTATTAAAATTAGCGTGGGAGAGTCTTAAGAGGTTTTTTTTTTTCCTCTTTCCATCACTATCTTGAGGCTTTCAAGCAGACTGATAGCACAGAGACAGGCTGCTGGTCTAAAAACGGGGGGCAAATGTTTCCCTTGTAGCTGGTCTCTTCCATGATCTGTGGTGGTGGTGTCTGACACAAAATGTCATTAAGAAGCATTCTTGTGGCAAAAGATCTGATTTTTAAACAAGGTATTTAAAGTGTGTGCATTGCACCCCATTCTTTACCCAGAGGAGGGCAGAGTTAGATTTTGTTTGCTTCTTGAAAATTAGATGGCAGGCAAAGTATCTGTGATGGTAGGAGGCTGGAAGCTGTCTCCTTCCTGCTCAAGGGCTGGGGGAGTAGAGGGTGTTGGCTAACACCCAGCAGAGGAAAACCTATCTGTATCTGCACACTTGGCACCGTCAGCGAGATGGGGAGTATGGCCTAGTGCCTCTAAACACCCAAGGAGCTTGTCTATGGCACTCTGCTATTTAGAGGCGCTGCTTGCCTGAGTCACTCTAACACTGTTCGTGCTTAAAATGAAAATGCTGTGATTCTAGCATAGCACACAATTAAGTGCTTAATTACAAAATTGAAAACAAAGTTAAAGAGAAAAATGAGTACAGCGCAATTTCAGATTATGTTAAATAGCAGGGTTTTTTTCTTAGTTGCTTTAGTGTCCCTACTATTTTTAGGGATTATGAGGGGTTGCGGAGGAGAGTGGGAAACCAGATTTCTTCCCCCGCCCTTGCTTCTTCCAGGGTTCACACACCTCTGGGCTGCTTTTCTCTCCTTTTGTTCAAGAAGAAATTCCCCTGATCTTGCACATCTTTCTTCACTGCTCTCTTCCTGACTCACGCTGTTACTTGTTTCACACGTAGGAAGTGGTATCTCCCATTGCTCCTGGCCCGGGAGCTTCTCTGCTTTTATAATCATGCTGTATTCCTTATTCAGCACCTTCTAAGCTGCTGGTCACAATGTTTTCAGGGACTAGTGCAGCATTTTAGGAATCCCAGGCCAAAGGAAGCATTTGGTGGCCATAAATCTTACTGAATGCCATGTCTCTGGCCTCTGTAAATCTGTTTCTAGACTAAGGATTGTCCTCTGATGCATGGCCAGCAACTGGGACAAGCATGGCTTCAGTCCCACCTGTGCAAAGAGTTTTCTACCCATAGAAATGAAGTGTGGGTATATGGGAGGGTTGGAGTATGTCTGGATCTTAGCCTGTTGTGACTAGCATACATGCACAGACCCAACAGCTGAGCATCGCTCCAGGCTACACTACAGATGTAGCCATGGGGTCATAGCTGAAGAAATTGTGATACAGGCTGGACGTTTGGCATTTAGAGGGCTTTTCTTATGTCTTCTGCCAGTTTTACAGGTTCTTTCTATTATCTGGTCAGCACTTACTAAACAGGGAGGACTGTGTTTAGTTGCATTGTCCTAGATTGGCAAATCTTCAGGGACCAGGTTGTGAATGGTGAAAATGGGGAGACTGAAGGAGTTCCTCAGTGCAGTCTTGAAGTCTGTGCCGATGCTGGGTGCAGGTTCTGAGGGATCCTTCTTTTGTCCAAGTGACAGAGTTTGTGATCTGTGGTCCTGAAATAGTAGGTTATATCTCTTGTGTATTCATCTCTAAATGCCTGAGAGAGATTCCTCTAGTGGGAGAGAGAGCTGCTTTTGTTTGTTAACAAGGTATAAATTAGCTGGGTAACTAGTAAATGTGCAAGTGTACTTTGCTTGCCCAACTCAAAATGATTTAATCCTCAAACACTTAAGAAGACCAACCAAATAAAAAAAGTTGGCAGCAGTTCACTGTGTGCTTTAGCAAATGTGACTTGTTACTTCATGGGTTGTCAAGGGTATTTCTCAGGCCCGTTTTCCAATCTCTCAGCTGAGCTGTGTGTATGGGGCACGTGCAAGTGTGAAGTCTCTGCTCCAGTATGTTGTCCAGGAACTGCCTTCCCTTTGGGAAGAGTGGCTGTCTTTTCCCTCAAGAAGACTCTGGCTCTGTCTGCAGCAGCAACACATTCAGTTCCTGAACAGAATTTGCATTTTGGTATTATTCTGCTGAGCAGGTAGGAGCTGAGGTACAACAGATGTGAACTTTTTAAGGCACTTTTCAAGGAAGAAGCATTTTCAAACTATTAGCCAAATCTTACATAAATCGGCGTTTGGCTGCAAGGCTGCTGTCTTCAGCCAAGGGATATTGCTGAGTAACGTGCCCTGATAGAGGGAAGAAGAAAGATGTTCTCTCTGGCTGTCCTCTTTGTGGGAAGAGTGCTGCAAGTTGCCCAGACAAGAAAGCACAGGGGTGCTTTGGGAATACCTAGACAGGGAACAACGCTCTGATAGGAGGACAAAGGAAAGCAGTGGACTGCAGAGGCTGGTGTCCAGAGAAATCCAGTTATCCGGCCTTCAAGGGACTGGCTACTATGAACAAGACCTGAAGATGGAAACAAATAGTTACAGCAGTAGAATAACTTTTTTTGTTTGAAGTGTTGTTACTTCTGAGACTTGCCTTGCACAGATATCTTGTAACTTAACTAAAACAGTGGCAGTTCACATTGCTTGACATTCATGGGTATGTTTTTATTTTAGTTCCATCATGAAATTATTCTATGTGTCTGGGGGGGAAAAAAAGGACAGCTGCTGTTCTGTATTGTGCAGAACGTAGAACAACCTGGTTTGTTTGCCCCTTCCTGCTCATCCAGTCCCTTGTCACACGAGTCCCTGCGATAAAGAGTTTGGAAATAGCTTCAGTATGTGCCTGTGGAGCAGGAGAAAGAAGTAGTTCTGCGGGGCACTGGGGTGAGCACAAGTACAGGCTGGACTCCAGCTAGATGAATGAGGGCATGAACTTCACTCTATGTAACAGCATCTCACAGCGTGGTCCTTAAGTGAATGTGAATAGCCTAAGAGATGTGCGTAAACTTTAATTGTTTCAGTTACTTATCTGTTTATACATCTCCTAAAGCAGTACATACTTCAGTAACTATTATATACATGTCTGCATTTCATATTCAGACATACAGGCATAAATACTGATATACTAATTCAGACATGAATGAGTAGCATCCATGACATCACAAGGATTCATTTATAGAATCATAGTACAACACCCCCTGAGCGTCACCTGTGAAGATCGCATTAATACACCTGGGGTATATTCTGCACTGACTGGCAATCTACTGCTAGCAAAGGATGCAAACAGACAGGCTCTGGTGCTTTCGGCAGGGCACTCTGCCAGCATGATACACATGATGGGGAAGAGCTGAGCAGACACTTAACATCTCTGTGTAAATTTTCCCTGTTCTGTCACAAGAACACCTCGTATAAATAAATAAAAGGGCTGCAGTTAAATCATGCCAGTCACAAAAGAAGTCCAAAGACTTAACTCTGGCTGCCTGCCCAGCTGTACTAGGTTTTCCAGGCTATGAGGCATATACTTAAAGAGGTTAAATCAAACTGTGATTTCTAAGGCAGATTCTCAAACATGTTCTTCGGGAAGACCTTGAAAATAGGAGACGAGGCAGGTTTGCTGCAAAGTGTTTCTAAGAAGTGAACTTTGCAAAATGGGGGTTGCAGCTGCAGTGCCGAAAGCATGAAATGCAGGCTGAAATCTCCTACCTTGCAGCTGTAAGAAGGCTCCTCAGTTCTCATGTGCCCCTCCTGGGAGGAAACAGGCCCCCAAGATACGTCTTCTTGAATCTTGGACCTATGGGAGCGAGGATGGTGAGGGGGGGACTAGGCTTGGTTAGACAAAGATGCTGCCAGAGCAGGAGGCCGAAACTATTTGGTGCTTGCAGTTCCCTCTGCCAGTTGGAGTGGACTTGTGTTTTGTGTGTGTGTTTCTGTCTCTCTGTGTAGGGCTGTAGCAAGTAACTCTTTCCTCAGTTAAGTGACCTTCTGCGGGTTGGAATGTGGAAATCAATAGAGCTTTCTGTATTGTTTTATTCTGCTGTCCTTGAATCTCTTTTAGGAAGTTGGTATCGCTGAACCATCTCTAAAGTAATCAGAGGGCAAACATTCTGTGAGGTTTGTGCTTGTTTAAACAGCTAAATTAAATTGTGGGGAAGCTATACTCTCTCACATAATGGGATGATGATCATGTTGATGATGATGATGATCATGCCTCCAGCCCCCCGGGAGTCTCTGGCAGAAAACAACTAGCTGTGAGATCACGGACTGGTATGCACTGTGACCTGGGGGGGGGAGAAACACCTTCAGCACCAAACTGACCAAACCTCCTTCCTTCCCACACGCTGCGGCAGGCAGTTCAACACAGCAGACTTCACTGAAGAAACCAAGCAGCAATAGTTCTTGCTGAGGAGAAGGCACAGGCAGGTGTGGGACTGTTTCCAGAGCAGAAGTGAGCGCCTGATGGCTTTCTAATGTGTGTAAATTTTAAATGAAAATGAAAAACCAGCCCAAGCTGAATTTCAGTTATCAGAAGATATAAATTAAAAATAGAGTTGAAGCTTCAGAGTGAAACGTTCATTTTGACTACTTGGTTTTAACTTTGTTACATGAGTTTTCCTAGTGTTTTGATATTGTCAAAATCGCTTTACAGCAACAGGTCCCAGCAGATTATAATAACATTTTGTAATATTTAGTCTGTTAAGTTAAAGCCTTAGAGTAGCAGGATACGGTTTGAAAACCACTCTTCTAGGAGTCTGGGGAGGAGGATCGGGGCTGTTGGTTCCTACTGGGAAAGCTGGGCAGGTAACCTCGGAGCTGCAGCAGGGCGGGGAGGGCAGAGGAGGGGAGTTGTGGTGTGTCGTAGCGTTAGGTTATCCAGGAGCCTTTGACTTGGAGTTGCAGCGGATGTGCAGGACAGCAAAGTCCTTCTGGTGCTACGCCTGCACCTTCAAAAAAGAAATGAATTCCCCCTTCCCGGCTGTGCCATGAGACCACCCCGGGCTTGTCTCCGCGCCTTCCTCCGCAGCGTCTTCCCCCGATAGCCCTTCTGTGCTCCCCTGCACTCCCTTCTGCTTCGCTGCCCTCCGCTCCAGCCCCTGCCTGCTCTCCCTCGCCCCTGTTCACCGCCGTCGGGGTTGGGACGGGGGAAGGCCCACGCAGAAGGCGGTCCGCCGTGGTTTTGGGGAGGGGGTTGACTGCATGGTTGGCGCTTTGACTTTGTCCTCCTCCCCAGGGGCTGCACCGCAGCCTGCCTGCGCCCGCCCGCCGGGCTCTGGCGTTTTCACCTATCCTGACGTCCAGCCTTGGGGGTTTTTCCCCTCCCCTTTAGGCGGTCCAGCCCCGCCTCTGCCCTCCATCGCTTACCGGGGCCAAGGCTGGGGCTCTGGCCGAGGGGCGGGCCCGCTCCCCGGGCCGCCAGGACCGTGCGCTCCCGCCGCCGGTAGCGGCTCGCGGCCGCCAGGGGGCGCGCTGCCGCCGCCCGCCTGCCCTCCGCTCCTCGGGGGGTTTTGGGGCGCCGTGCGTGCACCTCCGCTGAGGTCATGGGGCTTTAATTCAGGCTTCCGCCCCAGAAACGACATTAATGCCATTCATTCCAGCTAAAGGTTACTTCTCTCTCTTTTTTTCTTTTTTTTTTTTAATCTTTTTATTTTTTAAAATATTCTTAACCCTTTTTTTAAGGCACCTGGCTGGGTAGCTGGGTGCAGCGCACCCCACGCAGCACCCGGGGCCACGTATATGATCCGCTCTTCACCTGGGTGCTGCCCCGGCGCAGGGCTCGGTGGCCTGCCTCGTGCCGCGCTGGCCCTGGGCCGCTTCTCACGCTGAGGGCGTCAACGCCCGTGGGGAGGCCAAGGGGCGGCTGGTCCCGGTGGGCTCCGACCCAGAGGCTGCGCTGGGTCCCTTCCACTACGGAGCACAGCAGAGGAAAAACCGGCCGCGTTCAGTGACACAGCTTTTTGTGTGAAACGGGTCCGGTTTATACCGATGCTTGGGCACCAAGAGCGTTGGCTGCTAACGTGGCTGAAACGCTGGAGAGGCCAGCTCCCTAAATAGGAGAAATAAGGACCTGGATGATAATGACCAATCTGACATCTATCCAAGTTATGAAGCCCTGCTGAAACGCAAGACCTCAGTGCCCTTCAGGAAGTCATCTTGTACGTCACCCAGCTTTTAGGCAGGATCTGCACTTAGACTCTCCTGACAGATGAATTTCTAAGTTAAAACCTTCCAGTGAGAAGGATACCATGACCCCCTGAGTAGCTGAGTCTACTGTTTAATTATATCTACAGTTAGAAAGGTTTTCCCCCTAATATTTGACTAAATCCTCTTCACTGAAAATTACATTCAAGGTAGTACAAAGGGTCATGTAAAGTCTTTCCCTGTTTAAAACAACCTTTTACATCTTGGAAACCTGTTATCATTTCTCATCACTTCCCTCTTTCTCTGGCTAAACAAACAATTGTTTCAACCTTTCCTTTTCGTTAATGTTTTCCAAACCCTTTCGGTCTTACTGGCCCTTTCTCCATTCCCTCTGAGTTACCTACGTGTTTCATAGTTTGCCGCAGCAAAGTGGATGCAAGTACCACATAATTGCCAGCGTGACGTGTAGTGGTTATATCTACTCTGAATGCCTGCAGCACACACTTACGGAATCATTGGGAGCATTTCTACATTTATTATAGCGTAGGTTTTTTTCAGGCTGGCATCCTTACAGCAACATTTTATATTGGAGGAAAAAATAGCTGAGCTTTTATCCCTAGGTAAAACCTCTTCCTCAATCACCTTATTTCAAGTAACTACCTAATAAAATTAAAGTGAATCTATATCCCTCATGTGCCATAAAGTGTTGCTTAGGGCTTGAGCAAGGCTGTCTCTGTTCAGTTAGTCTCTAGCGCATTAAAAAGGAAATCTTGACTATTTTTTTTTTCTTCTGCATTAATGTAAGTTTCAAAAAGCTTTCCTACAGCAAAGGTTACAACAACACACACCTTATGTGCTGCTTTCTTTGGAATTAATTTCTCTTGCAAGCACCGTGAGCCTCAGGTCTCAGTGTGTATGCTCCAGGTTGTTCTAGTCCCCCACTGTCCAGGCTGAGCCTTCAAATGCTGCTTACGGATCCTTCAGTCAATATGATTGATCATGTCTCTCGTGAAACAGAAGCATCCATGTGCTATGAGGGGAAGTAAGTTCTCTTGCTCAGGGTCAGTGGACGTCAAGTTGGTGGGTCTGCCTTGAAGGTCTACCTTGCATTGCACAGGGGCAGTGGTGGGGACATTAGTTGGGTTGTAATTGGACTTTAGGGTGTTTTGACGAGTCAGTCCTGCACTTTTGGGACAGAACAACCAGGGTGAGAAGGAGAGGCTGACAGCTACGAATGATAATCTGTCACTTCTCAGTTCCTCCAGCTCTTAGCTGCCCTGCAGTGCTCCGTCTCTTGGGAAGGTGGACCTCGTGTGCCAGCTGCTCCCTTCAGCTCAGGCAGAGCCCCTCGATCCCTGGGGAGCTCTTAAGGATGTGCAGTATGGAAGGACATTGGCAATAGGCTGTTGCTGAAGCCAGAGGAGATGGGAAGGCAGTAAGGAGCCCATCCTACAACTCCCAGGCTCGGTTAAATGTTTCATGGGACAATTGAAAATGCGCCTTCTGGTCTGTCCCCTCGATGTACAGTTGTTTTTTTTTTTTCCCCCTAGTTCTGTGGCTGTGAGAGCATTACAGCAGATGCAGTATGAAGCAACACGCACAATTGACCCTGCATTGTCTCCGCAGGCACTTAAGAGATCAGACAGGAACATGCGCGTACACCGTAGTTGTGCTTCAGCTACGGGTCCTCTGCTGGCATTTTACGCTGCTTCGGCCACCTCTGCCATGGCTGCTGTGGTCTGCGGAGCAGGACTGCAGAATGGCAGCCGTGGGGCTGAGCTAGGTCTTGCCCAGGAGGGCAGGGGCAGCATCTCTGATTGCTCTTTACTCAGAGGACCAAAGATCCTCTTTGCGCTGCTAGCTATTCATATACAGAATTAAGATACTTTCTCTAAAGTAGATTTGATGTGTCTACGTACATCTTTCTGGGAATTTCATTTAGCTTGTCCTCGTGCTACACGCTAAGCCCTGTGTTGATGTTTGTAGCATCCCAGCCATTTGGATGATGATTTCTTTTTCCTGTTGGCATGTTGCTGCGTAACCCACCAGGCACAACACTTCATCTCTATCTGCAGCTTAAAAATCTTCTCTGTCTGTGTAGATGTTCAGAGTAGCGACACATCTGCCTGCTACATTCTCATGGCGTAACCACTTTTACCTTGTGCTTTATTCTGGGTTTTAGTAACTTATTTTAGCAAGTGCAGATGCTGCAATGGGGAAATTACTTGTTATTACCCTTGGATTTTATTTGGACACTGCAGCTGGAGTTTTTTGTGCTTAATCTTGAGGAAAAAGGCTGGAACTTGCCCTGTAAAGGGCAACAGTGCTGTGCTGGGTAAGAGTGGGGAGGAAAAGACAAAAAGAAATGGGCAATAGTTCTCAAATAGAATTATTTCCTCATAATGTCAGGCTCACTTTTTACCTGATCATGTTCCTCAACCACAAGGTCTTATTAATTAATTAGGTCTGATTAATTAATCAAGAGACATAAAAAAGATGCAGATTTTTATATATGTGTGTGTGTATAAATCTGTTGTTACAATACAAGGAAGAGGATGTTTTCTTTCCCCCCATTACTCTTTGAGATTTCTTCCATCCTCTGCACACTCATGCAGGGATGGACACGCACAGACACACGGGTGTCCGGTGGGGTAGGTACTCCTCTGTCCCTGACACTGAGCTTCAGCAAACCTGATGGTTGCTAACGTGATGTAGGCAGCCTTGCTACCCACAGGTCATGACATGAAAGTGAAGTAGAGACTGAACCATTTATACAGGAGAGCTGTAGAAGAGCAGGGAGCTGTCTCAACTATCAAACTTATCTCCTGGCCACTTATTAAAATGTAACTGGTTAAAATAAAGAAAAACAAGTTGTTATAATCGGTGTGAACAACCTGTGAACGTTTTTGTTCTGAAAAAGGGAGCATTCACCTCTGAAAAAAACAAAAAGTGATGCTGGAGGGTGGGTGGGATGCTTGGTGGGGCATGTTTTTGATTCTGCTTCGTTTGCCTTTATTTTCATCTCAATGTATACCCCTCTGAAAATACTCCCAGTGCTCTGGCTCTGGTCTTGACGTGGACCTCGTGGCTTTCACATTAAATTTATTTTAAACTAACATCTTTTGATTTTGCAGGATCTTAGTACCTAATTCAGATATGACAATAAATTTGACAGAACTCTAAACAATTTCTTAATTTATAGCTTCAAATGCAGTTAGCATAAACTTGTATTTTTCAGTTAAAAAAGATTATTTCTTTGATCCTCTTTTGTTTTCCATTCCTGAAATAATAGCAGATTTACTAGTTGCTCATTGTATATGTAACCCTGTAAAACACTGACTTGCTATGTGACTACCTACACAAGGTAGATGTTTGTATCTCAAGCTGAATGCCTTTCAGCACCATGGTGTTATGGTCCCGTGGTGTTCTGCCCCGAAAGATGAGCCCTAAGGGAATCTCATCATCTGTCAAATTTGTATTTCAGCTTTAGGCTTAGTAGGTTTCAATTCTGCAGTCAATGCAGTTGAATATGCTAAACTTGAATGTTTTTAGGAATATTATATACCAATTTAGGAACACTTTGGAATTAAAATAACACTTTTTTTTTTTCCCCTTTTGCCAGAATTCTTGTAGAGAAACATTACCAGTTTGTGACCAGTTTCTAAGTGTTTTGATGGAAGCTTTAAATACAATAGACAACTATTTGCCTTCCAGGATGGTTTTGCTATGTCTATTTTTTTTTTTTATACTATCCCTGTACAAGACCACAGACACCAGAGAGGGTAACAGCAGAGGTCTCCTACATAGTTTTGAGTATTTGTGAAAGAAAAAAAAGTATTTTTCTTCTGAGGCTCTGACTTTCCAGTTTTCCTGTTAGCTCTCTAAAGCATAAACCCTAAAACTCAGTTCAGTCCAATTTATGGAAATCTGTAATCCACGTTGGACATGAGACTCTGTACAGCCATTACACCAAGCAATTCTAGAAAATACGGGGTTGAAATTAATATAGTGTGAATAGAGCGATAAAATCTCTTTGAATTGTTTCAGAGAGAATCCTCAACCTTAATTCACAGCTTTTTGGTGTACATAATGAACAGCTTATAAGACTTCCAAAATAATTGAATGAAATGTGTAGCGTGTTTTTTTTCCCCAACGTGCAAAGGTGCAAATTTCCCCTCTGATCTGTCCGAAAGATTCTGTGAACCACATCACAGAATAGAGATGGTGCCTTACACAGTCTCCTAGTTCAAGATGACAGTGAAAGACAGAAATGCAATTTCTGCTTATTTCACCCAAGTAAGCATTTAAAGTACAGAGGTGCTTAGTAAATAAGAGGCTGAAAGATGTCTGTTGAAGACAAATTGTTTGACTGTGTGTATGTCTATGTTCATTAACAATTTTGAGATCAAGCTGCTGGGGTTAGTGTGATGATGAATAACTGTGTGCTGTAGTTGTATGTACTTAGCTTATGATTCTTGCACACAAATATGGACAGTGCATTAAATGTAGCTATTGTTATTTATTTTTTAAAAGGTAATGTCTAATTAGCAGACTTAATTACTTTGATGCTTCTATTGAAAGCAACAGTAAGGCTTCCAATGTATTGCCTTTTTTTTTTTTTCAGTAGTCATTACAATGTTTCCTGGCGTTCATCAACACTTCTAAATTACTAGGAAGAATGTGATTAATCATTCACTTCCTTATGCTTCCTACCAGACATACACAGATCATTGCAGGCAAGTTGAAATAAGCCACTTCAAATTTTCAAAACATGCTGCAGCTAGTGGAAATTTGGGGTAAGCACCAGTTTAAACAATCTATCAACAGATAACAGTACAAAAGGTAACTCGGTGTCTGACTGTAACTGAGGATCTGATGAGTAACAGTTGATGAGGAAGGATTTTGAATCCTTCTTTGAGGAAGGATTTCGCTGTCACTAAGTCAATAAAAATCCAGGGAAGGAGTTTATAGAATTAATTTTGAATCCAACCCAAATGTGTCTCAAAGCAACTTGAGAAACCAGAGTTCAAATGTCAGAAGCCCCAAATTCTGAGCCAAACCTCGAGAACTGACAGTCTCATGTTTGCACTGGGATTTATTTGGGTTTGCTGGATTAAATCAGAATTCATATACATAAAAGTTCTGTTCAGGCCAAGAAGGAACAGTAAACCAAATAGACAAGTCCAAACTACAAAGATCAGAGTTTTCATCTTTATTCTGCAAATATGGAACATTTGGAAAGCCTTGCGTAAACTGAACTTCTGCCAAGATTTCTGAAATAGTTACCATCTAATTTGTCTGCATTATATTTACTTGGTAAAAACGCATGTTGCTCTGGTTTTTTGGAAGTGAGAGCTTACGCATGAACTGCGACCTGTAGGGACAGAAAATATCTTCTGAAACCGTTTGTCAGCAAAAGTTTATATCTGCTCCTGTCCCTATCCACCCATGCTACTTGCATCACCACTGGAATAAAAGCACCCCCGGCAGTCAAAGAACAGCAGCCAAATCCATTTAATGTGCTGCCCCACGAGGAGGGGAGGGAACTATCTGGCCAGGAACCGAGTGCAAGTACGTAGCCTGATTTCTTCTGAAAGAATGAAACAATCCTTTTATGTCCTGGTAAGAAAGTAACAGCTTTCTCTTCTCCCTCTGCAGCCTCCTTTTCTAGAAAACTGTTCTTCAAAAGACCACAGTGCAACATCACGCTTCAGCCTCCGAGAGTCACACCTGTAGCTGTAGGAAATATGAGTATTTTTTGAGTTATTGCTTAGACAAACAATAATAATAAAAGCCCACTGGCTTAAAAAAAAGCACCTTCAAGCATTGTCACTTAAGCATAATAATCATTGTTATTAATAATTACCTCACCAGTTTTAACGTGGTGATCAATTACCACGTTTCACCCTAGATTCTGGGCTATAAGAAATCTGTGCTAGAAAGAACATAAATTTGCCTCAGCAAAGGCTTCCAACTGAATGTAAGCCACAAAGAGTTTCTTTTAAGTTGGAGATGAGCTTCCCTCCCCCTTCCTCTGAAGGAGAAAAAACAAGTTCTGGAAGCCTGGTTGCTGGTATGAAACATCAATAATGTGAATTCTTTTCAGTGTTTCTGTGTTAAATACTATTTTTGAGCCACTACTGCTTAAATGAAGGGATATAGTTGCTGAATACTTACTGAAGATCTGTTTTCTCAGTTAAACTTATGAGTTGACCTTAACACATATGGACCAATTATACCAACAGGGTGGGGTTTTTTTGTCTCGCTAGTCCCTTCTCTTTATTAATGCTTAATTATACAATGTCGTTAGGTCTTGGAGGGGTAAAACCTGCTGTTGTAATGGAAGTAGAAGCAACCAGACTAGGGAGAGTGTCTGTCCTCGCCTTATAACTGACTGATGTGGGAAGTATTTGAGTTTGCTTCAGGCTATGGGGCTTAGACTCAGCTTGTTGAAGGCATTTGGCCAAAGATAGTCTCACACCTGTGCTGTGAAGGCCAGCCGGGGGAATGACAGGACTCGTAGGTTCCTTGTTTAATCCTGTTATAGTCCAAGTACATTATTTTTCTTAGTCTGCACCCTTTAGAGTTAAATCTTGTTCCTTTATATACCTGGTAATAAAGGAAGTAAGTACTGCAAGAGTCCTAGAAGTAGATCCAAGTGAATCTCCATGTAGGGGAATTCCAGGGAATTGGGTCTCGTGGGCTTTTAAAAAAGGAAAGGAAAAAAAGAAAAGAAAAAAAAAAAGAGAGAAGGGGGAATGTACTCACCATATTGGCCATGATTCCTGTCCATGGAGGAATGGCTATCGTGGGAGGGCTGCCTATCGGACAGAGAGATTTTTGTTATCTGTTTGCAGTGGCAAAGGCGAAATAAATCATGGCAAATTCCACGGTTGGGACATTGCGATACCTCAGTCTAGGTTAATTATAGAGTTTGAAGAAGAAAGACAGGAATGAAAGCCTCTCTCAGAAAACTGAATGCAAAGGAAAGCAGAGTGCAATTCAGTACCTTTTCTTCTGTCTGACACTTCAGCTGCTGAAAGCACCGCACCCTTACTGACACAGACAGTACGGTCTGTGGAAGGTCCTGTCGTAAGGATCGTGTGAAGCAGCCTATTGTTGGGTGCAGTTCTGTGTTAGGTGCGCTTCAGGGTTATAAACACTACTGAGATATTCCAGCATTACTCATTTTCAGATCACTCTGATATTGATGCATTCCCTTGCATGTTCTCTGTTTGTGACCTATTTTTGACGAGTTTCACATCTGCTTTAGCAGCTCTTTGACAACCAGAAAACAGAGCTGTTTACTGAGTTCACAGCTGCTGCTAATATTGATGCAACTAGCCAGAAATGACTGTTTTCTTGGTTAGCTCATCCTGTTGAATGAACCTCTCCACAGGATTTGTTACAAGTTTGTTTCAACTGGAATGCTATCAAAAGTTCCCACATCTGTGAAATTCTCATACTTCAGCCTTCCTAGAAACCCAGAAACATATGCACCCTCACTAATTCCAGTAACTTTCTTAGATTTCCCATGGCTTAACTGCATCAGCTTGTCACAGATAGTGAAACCATGACAGCCTGTTACAAATGGGACAAAATTCCTACTGTCATTAGTTAATACCAATGCTACTGACAGCTTTGCACTTGAACGGAGTCTTTAAGGAAATGAGTCTTCTCGTCTAGTTTAAGGACACCATTACCTAACATTTCATATTGTAGTGTTTTATTATGGTAACTGAATTACCTTATTTTTCACATTATTTTTTGTATACAGATGAGGTTTGAAGGGGTGGGAATGTGGATTAATTGTGCGGTGATATGTGTTTCCTTGCATCACCTTCAGTGCTCTTTGGGATTACTGGCTTGCTCATGGTGCATCATTTCTCAGTAAGGCTGCGTCCTTTAAGGCTGAATTCCTTACCCATGCTGTTGTCTGAGTGTCTGTGGGCAGTTTGGTCCCCCTGCGCTTTATTCCTCTATGGATTAGTTACTCACGGAACACTTGTTCCTACTGATCAAAGAGGTTACTGGACCTTTGTGGTTTAGGTGGAAGCAATTGCAGCTGTGTGAAGTCTGGACACAGGTTTTTATTTTTTGTTTTGCACTAGGCGTTGATTAATAGCACAGTAGTGGAGGGAGTCTGTGTGCGCTGCTGGAGGCAAACAGAGGTCCCAGGCTCCGTGAAGCAATTAGCCTGGGGATACACTGCTTCAGTTCCAGCTGTAGGGGCCCGCGCCTGGAGACTGCCCCTCCTGATTTTGAAATACTGTTCAGAGGTGTTATTGATCATCTCCTAAGTGCTCATATTTTTAATAATTGTATTTCTTAAGCCATGTCTTGGATCTCAAAAAACCTTCAAGCCTTCCTGTATCCTTGTGGGGTGAATATTGCAGGTTCACTGTGATCTGAATTGCAGATGTGGAAACAAAGGCACAAAGAAAGGGTATAAAAGATTTGCTGGAGTCATTTCAGTGCATCAGAGACAAAATTAGGCAAAAAGATTTCTGACTCCCACCTGTATCCTACTCTTCCAGTAATTTTCATGCTTCGTTCAATTTGGGAACTTCTGCTGTCATGGTATCTCACAGGTAGCTTTCAGTTCTTAATGGTTTGAAAGATATCTCTCCCCCCACCCCCTGGCCCTGGTTCACTTCCAGTTGTTAATAAAGCATATCTTGAATTTTCTTTGGTCCATGGTGAAACTTGTGATGGTGACTCTAAAGTACCTTCTGATCCCTACTTGCTTATTCTTAAAGAATGACAGGAAACGTGGTGACCAGCCTTTGCTCTCGTTTTGTCAGCCACAGCCACCAGGAGATACCAGAACACTTGTTTGGGGGCGTCTTGGATGGACTAAGATATTTCATTGCTAATATGTTTTGCAGTTTGCATTGTTTCGGTCCAGATAATCACTGTTGTATGTTAGCTTAAAAACATTCATTGTGGTAGATAACTAAACTTGTAATACCATGCTCATCTATACTGTGACGGCAAGGGGGAGACACTGGCAAGGTGAGTCCCCATCATAGGAAGTGCTGTTCCAAAAAAAATATAATCTTACCAGAATGCTTCTTGGCTAATTTTTGGTACCTAGTTGTTCATCTAGGTTTCCCTTAATATCAGTGGAGACCAACCCTCTCTGGAACTGTATTTTTTCCACCTGTGTCAGATACTTATCCTGGGAAGTGGTATCTTGTTCTTATGAGATGTCTGCTGCTTTCGATTTGTTATAAGGGCAGCCTGGATGAGTAGCTGATACTAAGCTTCTAAATTTGAGATGGCTAAATCTGTCCAACACAAATCCCACCTGAGTTTAAGGCAAAATATAACTGTGGTAGAGCACATGCATTGCAAGCAGGTGGCGTGGAGTTTAAAGTGGGCAACGAAGTGACTTAATGTTGTTGTTACACAAGTCTCAGTATTGTCCTGCCTTACTGAGAGCTATGAAGAACTGGAAATTAATCCAGTCAAAACAACTGTTTGTGGAGGTTGTCGTATGACATGAACACAGCTCCCTGACCCATAGAATCCTTGCCAAAATGTCACTGCTCCTACATCTGCGAGCCTCCTCTAATCTTTCTACACCAAAACTCATGTGTTCCTTTAGCTTTC
Source organism: Gavia stellata (assembly GCF_030936135.1). Lineage (NCBI taxonomy): Eukaryota > Metazoa > Chordata > Aves > Gaviiformes > Gaviidae > Gavia > Gavia stellata. Next base: position 97,742,991 of record NC_082596.1, on the reverse strand, counting down.
TTCTTCTCTGTGGACTCTTTCAGGCCATGCAGATGGCAGGTATTCATCAAGGCAGCTCTCTGGCTCCTACCCAGGTAGGTCTGATAAACTCTTAGCACCCTTCCATACAGACAGGAAACTGCTTTTCGTGGTTTCATAGGGCTTTGCTGCTGTATCATTTTCCAGCTGCAGTAGGGCAGTGTATTGATTGATAAGCTGACCCCTGTGGACCTGACCTGTATGTGCTAATTAGGTCCCTAGGTGGTTGCTGGTGGGGTCCGTGGAATGGTGCAGGAGGAGCAAATGCTACAATACAGCAAACATCTCCCTCCATGGAGATGTTATCAGAGTCACAGAACGGCTGAGGTGGGAAGAGACCACTGGAAATGGTTTAGTCTGCACCTGCTTCCCAAAGGAGGGGTTACTTGAGCAGGCTGCCCAGGACCTCGTCCAGCTGCATTCTGAGTATCTGCAAGGATAGAGACGCCGCACCCTCTCTGGGCAACCTGTGCCAGTGTCTGATCACCCTTACCATAAGAGATTTCTCTTATGTTTAAATGGAGTCCTATATTTCAGTTTGTGCCCCCTGCAATTGGAGAGGAAGAGGCAACTGGATAGATGAGTTCTAGCAGAGTTGGGAGAAAGGAAGCAAAGTATTAGGCCGTAATAAAACAGGGAATTCAGTAGCAAAAATGCCGAATTTCCATGGCACAGTACAAATCAGCAGATTCTACAGGCTGGAAGAGGGGAATCCTTCCAGCCCTGACTGAGATAGATGAGGTAGTTCACACCTTTCAGAATTGCAGTTTAAGGCAGCCTGAAAAATGATGGAGAGCGAGCTGTGTCAGCATATGTTCAGTGTGTGTTCTCAACTTCATCTGTACATGTGAGCAAGAAAATTCTCTTATTTTCCAGTGGTGTGCTGGGTTTCTCCAGCACAATTCTGTGGTGATGGGTGAATTCCACAGGAAAGCTTTACAGCCACAGAACATATAAAGTCTGGAACACGGATAAACTGGTTAGGGTAAAATAGAAACCAGCAAAAACCTCTGCCAAAATCTGAAGTGAAATGAATAGAGGTTCAAAAAAAGTTCATTCAGTACGCCTGGCTCCTTGTTTCCATCATTTAGGAATAATTACATTTTTGTCACTAACATTGTTTTTAAATGTCAATAGAAACCAGACAAGCAGATTTGTAAAGCCGGCCCTGTCATATTGAATGTATTAGGTTTTCCAATAACAGTCTCTTTTAAGTAAGGGTGAGGAAGCACTAAAAGCTCAGTAACTCTCGAGTGTGAGGAAGCTATTGAAATAGCTTGTTAGGCTTTATGACAAGCAGGCTGAAATATAATAAGCCTGGAGCTTTGTGAAGGAGCCGGCAAGCCGTGGTTGAAGAGAGGACAGTACCCGAGAGTTTGAAGGCCAGATGATTTGTGCGAAGGGGATGTTGGAAGGTTCAAGGCAAAATAAACAAATAGGGCTACCCACAGGGGCAGCGTTAAGCTGAGACCAAAATGCTTCCTCAGCTTGGTTTCTAAACGTCCGTTAGTCTGTCTAACCAAAGAAGGCATTTTCAGTTAGTGTTTCTTCCTTGCCATACGTGGGCTAAGGAGCCATTTTCTGTTTCCTAATTCACCACATTTGTTCTGACCCAAACTTTCCTTAGTCTTTTGCCTAGTGAGACTGTGGTCTTCCTGCTAATCCAGAACAGTGTGTGAGTCTCTTCTTGCAGTCTTAGATGGCGTTTGTTAACTCCGTCCTACCCTGCTGGCTCCGTTTCTATCCCTCTGCTTTGGTATTCTGCTTAAATATGCCGCCTTCTTTGCACCTATCATTCATTTTCTGTTAGAAATCAGAAGATTTTTGGTTCTGATGTCTTCTGCTAGACCAGCTTGGGTACCGGGTAAGCTAGCTTCTGGCAACACAGATCCTACAAACAAAACAGACCTTTTTTCCATGTTCTTAGGTCAACCACCATGGCTCGAACAAAAAGATAAATAAATGAATAAAAGGTTGTTCCTGGCATTTATAGCTTTGAATGCCAATTTGAAGCTGTGACCTGAGTGTTACCAGATGCAGTGATAACTTACGTGACTTTTGCAGGCCTCCTTGGGCTACAGCTTAGAGGTGTGTACCTAGTCTTGTTCATATCAGCAGGGGATTGAGAGCTCCCCAGGAATTTTACTTTAAAAAAGCCTTTGGTATTCAATGGAGATGCATTGTAAAGAAAATATAACTCTACAGGGACAGCTTGGACTTGTATTAATCACTGCATACAGTTACTGGGGTTTAATTGTATATAATTCATAGACCTGTCAAAATGCAACAGAGCTTAAGTTATCTACCACTTAAAAACTAGGTTCTAGAGGCCCTGAGCATAGGTATCATCATTAGAATATGTCAGCTCAAGAAAGAGTCCCTCGAAAAGTAGATCAGGAAGCTGTTACAGCTAAGCAGTTGTTATAGCTGTTGACGGCTAGCTAGAGAATATTACATTACGCTAACTCAATTTTTCCCAAAGGATAGGAATTTTTTACGCTTACTTCCTTTTTTACAGACGTGACAGATCTGGGATATGTAAAACAGAAGAGAATAGGGAAGCAAGAACATTTTAAAAAACAGTGGCTTGAAATCCTAGCTTTCTAATACCTTCTTGAATTATATATATGTTCTTTCTCTTTTACATAACATAGCTGGCTGCAAAAGAAACATCTTTCCTGTTAAGGTTGTAACTTATCAGTGTCCATTACTGAACTTGCCAGATCATTCCCTATCGACATACGGTTACTTTCCCTAATCCCTGTTGCACCTTAAACACATCACCAGGCATTCGCCAAAGAAAGGTTGGTCCCAACTCCCTCTGCCAGCACAGCATCTCTGAGTCACTGCAGACATTCTTCGTGTAATCCCATGGTCCCAGAGCAGTTCAGAATAGGCCGACTCATTCCAGTCCCACCAACATATTCCTAGCTGAGTCAGGGAGGACACAGAGCCTTTGTGTAACCCTGCTATCATGCAGAAATGTCGCTGTCTATGAACAATACCAAACGGCAGTCAACAGATCTTCATGCAGGAAACTTACAGTAAGATGGGAAAGAAGCTTTGTCTCCAGCCTGTATGGAAACTGGTCTGATCTGCCTGCTTTATTACAGCAGATAAAGTGCAGTTTGAAGAATGAAAGGAATTCCATCACTAAGAACCAGAACAAAACTAAATGGTAACATGCTTTATCCAGAATACAGGCAACCTGACAGCTATCTGCTATATAAACCTACATTCCTCCAAAGTCGCATACTTTGGAGTGTAAGGAACCATGCTGCTTAATAGTGCATGGCCACACCACAAAACAGGGACAAATTTCTTTACTCCATGTTTATATATACCACATTTTTTTGGATGTTATCCTCTTACTGAGTGCATTAGCTAGAACCTTGTTGTACTGCTTCATTATATGCTAATGGACCAGGTGAAAGTCCCAACTTTAGAAACCAGCATTGCTGAATTTGAAAAGCGTCATCTTCTCCCATCTCATGGCTCAGGGATTCATATTCTGCTACTGACCTACCCACTGACTTCCCTGTAACTGCAGTTCTGTTATGGTAAGTTGAAGAATGCTGTGGAAAAACTAGAACTATCTTTATCTTTTCTTTTTCACATGATATATTTCCTAGGGCTTCTTTGAGAAATGTACTGGGGGTATAATGAAGTAATCTCAGAAGAGTGTCTTATTTGCTGATTGCGTTGTAATCATCACATGCCCATCACGATATGTATATTCCTCATCTTAATAATATTATCCTGGAGCAGAGGTTGGAGTCAGGGAAAACTCCTGCATAGCTAACCTTGGCAGTATCCAATGTGTCTAGCAGATGCCAGGTGGAATGTTCTGTAATAAATCATCTCTAGCTAAATCTTTGCTAATAGAGCAAGTAAAATACATGAATATGTTATTTTAGCAAATGCATACTGTCAGAACCTAATTCTGGTTTTCTAGCCTCTAAAAATGCAGGTGGTGCATATTAGTGCTGAAGCAAATGGTTTGAGGAGGAAGGAACTTAAACTGAAAGTATCCTAAATTCAGGTTACTTGGTGTAGATACTTGAAACACTGCTATCCATGGGAAAATTTTCTTTTTTTTCTTCTTTTTTTTGTAAAACCACTCAACTGCAGACATATTTCTTCCTCTTTTTACTGCCACTTGCTTGTGGGGAGCATGAGGTTTTGAAAAAATGAGAAAGCAACTTGTAGTTCTTTAGAACTTTCACTAGCTCTGTTTTGGAGTATAATTTGCAGCCTTAAAGACACAGATAAAAAGAGAACATTTCCAGGAGATAATGTGGCTTAGATTAATCGATGTTGCTGCACGTGTTTAAATCAATTACTTGGAGGAAATAAAAAAAATTTTAACTGTTTGTAGTACCTAAATACAGTATAAATAAAGCACTGATCTCCAAAACTTGGAAAAGTATTTATCTCAGCAGGATTAAGTGAGTTCAGTTATTTTCCTTAAAGGAAACACAACTGGTATTCTGGCTCTTTTATAATCTTCTTCAAGATGAAATTAGTTCTTTAAAAAAAGAAAGAAAATGAATGGACACGGCTGATACTACAGATTAAAGTAACTTTCTACATTTGCTGGGCAACTATTTGTTTCTTTTTCACACTGATAAATTTTGAGATAAAATAGTTTATCTGTGTCCAGTTTCTCTTTTTAGGGATATTCAACAGTAAAAAAATGGATTGGAAAGGACTCAAGAAAGGCTGGGGGAGGCGGAGATGGGAGAGAAAATTAAGTGAACTTTAAGGTCAGTGTCATAAAGATACCAACCTAACCTGATTATTGCTTGCCCTCTGGAGAGGGGAAAATCTTACACAACTGCATTAAAGTTGAGAAAAATGAGAAGCTGAAAAGAAGAGGAAATTGTATTACTCTCTGAGGTAGATCATGTACAGTTAACAAATGATGGTCACTTACATTCCTTTAAAAAAAAAAGCGTTGAAGTCATGTAACTGAACAAGAAAAGGCAACTATAAAAATCTTGCACTATATCCAAGAAAGTGAGGTGGAATATCACTTAACATACATCTGGTTTCTCTTTCACAGGAAACCAAAGGCTCTCCACTAAGAGGAATGCATTATTTACAGGTTTGGAAAGGTCTGTTGCGTATCCTAACAATTACTCTGTAATCTTTTTATGTTGATGGCATTGTAAAATCTAAATAGTGCCCCACTGACCATTTTTACTGACTCTGCAGCTTCGCTTTCTTGAGCACCCAAGGTTATTTCTAGGCTGACGTGCGGTTCGGCAAAGAGAAATTCTTAGGGAACTGAAGAGAAAGTCTCTCTCTACCATGCTACATACGCTGTCTCATTCACCTGAGCCACAGGGCTGTGTCACCCGGGGAGAAGAACACTGGGGACAGGCACTGCTTTGACGCAAAGTCTGTGGCTGTCTTGCCGGCCCGTGGCCTGGCAGCTCAGCCTGTCCCTTCCCTGCTCTTGGGCAGCACCTGGACATTTTCTCTTGGAGGATGGGTGTTAGAGGTGCTGAGCCAGGGTTGGAAAATGGAAGACTCGAGGGAGTGTGCCTTCACTTGATCTTTATCATGGTGGACAAGTACAAAGGGAGCTCGCTCTTTGGTTTTTCTATGGGAAATGGGCTTTTTTCCTTGCGTAGCCCAGCTTTATGTAGAGCCTCTATCATCTTGCTTTATTCAGAAAGCACAAGACATTTTTTGATTGATCCACACCGAAGTGCTCACACTGAAAACACTTCCAGAGTTACACAGCGTGGAAAAAGTACAAAATTAAAGTCCTTCAATGTAAAAATATACATGAAATGAAGGATATTTCTTCAACTTTTGATAACCAGGTTGCCCTTCAACTACTTCTACTTCGAATCCATTCTGGGAAACTTTTTCAGTAGATGAGCACTGTTAGATCCCTCAGTCTCTTTGCTGGCAAGAATGGCCAGTAACATTTTTACAAGTTACTCTCTCATGGTTGAAATGTGCTTACCGACAGCACTTAAATTACTTGTCTGTTGCAAAGTAAAGTAGGTGCGTTTAAACGAACAATTTTTCATGCACTAAGCACACTATTTTGTTTTTCACCTATGCTTGGACTTGAAATGCAGAACTGTGCAAGATGCTAATTTTGTCACATTCATTTGTGAAGTAGCATCTACATTTCTGGTATTTACCTTAAATTTTATGTATAATATTTTGCGTACCTATTTGCCTGAATTATTAGGGGGGCAGGGCAAGAGGTATACTGGACTAAGTAGCATGGTTGCTAACTGCTTTGATTGGGTGCATTGATGGGATAATAATACTGCTGGATTTCTTGCAAGTGTTTTCGGTGCAGAATGCTTGAAAATGATTATATAGAAGTGTTACTGTACAAGACACCATCATCTTTTAGCTAAGCCTGATATGAAGACAAATGAGTTATTTGCTGCTGCACTGCTTTGAAATGCAAGAACTTAAAATACAGGCATTGGTTTACTTTGCCTTTTGTTAGACTGAGAGCTTTAGAAATCTGCAGAGCAGAGAACGTAGACTTTTTTTCTTTTTCTTTTTTTTTTTTTTTCTTTCAACAACTGAGGGTTTGGAGCAGCTGCCGACGCAGAGGGAAATACCATTAGATAGATACAAGAACAGCCAATATTCCACGTTATTCGTGCAGACAACTAACATTTGAAACTTAAATGACCTGCTTCCACTTAAAAGCTGTCAGTCACATTGGTTATAAAAAGCCCGGAGCACTTAGGGACTGTCAATCACTTCCTAGAAGAGAGAGCTGACATCTTAACATTTACTTTGCCAGTATTTACCAAATGCAGAAAACCAAAGGGTGAAAATGCAAATGAAAACACACATTCGCACTGATCACATAATACAAGGGAAAGATTTGGATCAGTTACTGTAGCTGCTCACCTAGGAGCCTCCAATCCTGAGAAGATTTTTCTCTCTTGCTCTATGAATAGAACTGCTGCAGGCTGGCTGTGCCGTGTTGCAGGGGAAAGGCTGTTGCAGACAGTGTCTGCGGAGGCCTGTCACGGAGTCATCAGGTGAGGAAATAGGTTGACTGTGCCCCGTTAGGGCTAGGGGAGCCGCAGGAAACGTCCAGAGGACTTCAGAAGGGCACATAAAGGGCATCCACCTTGCTTTTTTTCCTTACGGTAATAGGGGCGTGGGTGTTGTAATTATCAGACTGATAACACGCTCTCTTGTAAGAAGGGGATTGGCAAGGGAAGTAATAGGAGGAACCAGTTAATTCAAATACATCTTCTGCTCCTTTTCTGTGTGTTTCTAGATCTAGTTATCCCTGGGTTGTTCTGAGAACTGATGCTTTAGATATTGGTCCGGGTGCTTCAGCGGGACTGCAGCTGTGGGTAGCACTCTGCTAGAATTTGGCAGCTGGGACCTCTGGTCAGGACCACCGTTACTGCCACAGAGCAGGAGGTCTAGGTGCAGCCGTGAGCGAGGTGCAGAGCCGGTGTGTTCACGTGTCACAGGTCCATACATATTGTGCTGCTCTGCCGCCAAGCCCTGTCTCATGGGATGCCCTTTTGAGGTGTATCGTTGTGAAGGTAAAAGCGATGTTGTCCCTGAGGCTGCCTCCAGCAGTTCACGGGACCTGAGTACCAAGTGTCACATTCCCACAACCACGTGCACCTAAAGGGATCCATATGACTGTTGATACTTTTTCTGACCCAACTGTCAGTCTGTAAGTCAGCACAGCCAAACACAGCAACTAAAGAAATGTTACAGAACTCTGCTTTAAATAAAGTCACTCACGTGGGTGTGTCTTTACCAGAGTCTTCTGGAAGGTGCGATCCAACAGTGAGCAGCTTCCAACATTTACTCCTCTTGGAGTGGTGCAGCCAACATCTGCAGCATGTCATTCACCGGTGAGCCCAGAGGGTTTGTTCACTGTGTGCATCCAAACGTTAACAGTCTCATAATCCTAACGCAGACTTTGGCTCCGCGACTTGTCTTCCATGCAGGGTTCCTCCTGCCATTTGGAGTTGAAATTGGCTCTGGATTAAACCCCCTAAATGAGGTTTCTAGAGACCTAGTGTGACTGTAGATACTTCTGTATAAATTCATAGAATGGAAGTCATATTCCCATTCAATTCCCATTGTAGTCAATGGAAGTCAAATTAATGCAGTTAATGAAAGCAAATGATTTAGTTTTTCTTGGAGGGGACACCTCAGATATCAGCAGAATGGCTCTATAGCCTTCATGGACTATATTGAGTAGGTTTCCCTTGGCTGTAAGAGGAATTCAGACACTTATTGCATATTAAGTGCCTTAATCTTGAACCAAATCCCACCCTTGCAGCCAACCACTTAAGTGACTCTGATCATTTGGGGGACTTCCCCACTGGCATTATAGCTTGGTCTTGAAACATGGAACTACCATGTTTTCTTTCATAGTAGGGCTGTCTCACATGTTGTATGCATACTTTAATCTTCCTGGCATCTTCAGCTTTTATATGGGTAGTCCTACAGATGTGGCAGCCCAGAGCTCACTGAGTAAGTAGACCAAGTATTTACTACTTCTTTCTGATCTCTCTCTCTCTCTCTGATTTGAATATAAGCAGTGGTGTGAAGAAAACCAGTTTAGGTTATGGGATATGGATAAACTAATTACATGTCAGTCAAGAAGGTCTTGCTGCTGAGTGTGTGTAAGTGCATATACGTGTGTTTAAGGAAACTATGTTATGTGTCACAAGCAGATTACAGTAGGGTTCGAGTAGTACAATAAGATCAAAGGATAGGTATGTCTGGGGACTTAACTGGAGGTATAAGCTTCCCCTGTTTTCCCCTTGGAATGGAGTAGTAGACTCCACTGTTCGTGACCTTTACTTACCAAGGAAAACACATTTTCCCACTGTTTCTTAGATGCCATGTCTGTTATCTCTTTATAAATGGGCCAGGCCCGTATTCTTTAGTGCTTTATTTTTGTATTAGGAAGTTCTTTCTTCCCTTAGGGAGACTCTTCATCCTCTTTTCAAGGGTAAATAAAGAATGCTCTTCACCACAACAATAAGTCTAGAAAGAGGAACAGAAAACAAAATGTCCCTTTATACATCTTGAATAGCTAGAAGTTGATTACATCAATGCTCTGCTAATCATCCTCAGATTTTAATGTGAAAAACCAAAAGGCTGTGTTTAGTATGGACCAGAGGTTGGGGCTAAGAGAAAGTTCAATAGCTTAATGTAAGAAAATGTAGACTGAATGTATACTGAGTAATTTCCTAATAGAGATATCCACCGGTATGCAGAATAGACTTCTGTGGTCCGCAGAGGATGTTAAATAAAATGGATATTTCTTTTTATTTCTCAAAATACTAGGGAAGTTATAGGTGAAGAATACAGTGTAAAGAGAGCTGCTGTTATATCCTCTTCTCATCTCCTCTACACCCTGTGGTCCACGTCTTGTGGCCCTTTGCTGTTAAGATACATGGCTCATTGGGTCAGAAGAACAGATCATGGACTCCTATATGCACTGATTATCCTTTTGTTCCCCTCCTCTAATGATACAGAAAATCAGAAAACTCTTGAAGTTGTAACCTGGAGCTCTATCAAACAAAGAGGTGATTGTAGCTGAGAGAGTCTAGGACTTGCCTGCTTCCAGCCTGCCGCATAGGTTTGGGCAAGGTATGGCATTCCCCACAGTGCCGATTCCTTGTCTGCAGATCGTGAGCTGGAGACCTGTCTGGGTGCTGTGCAAGTTATTGCTACTAGTTGAATGCCAGTGTGTAGTATGTAGAGTCCCCTTGTGAAGTTTCTTCCAAGAATTAAATGCAAATTCCATTAATTCATTCTTATCAGAGAATGTGGGGATTAAATAGTTGTGCCTCGATTTTTAAAAATCCAGTCTGAGACAGTTTAAGGAGATCTAACATTCAAATAAAATCAATACCCCATTACCTCAGATTTGGTGTTTCAGGTATTGTGTCATCAGTTCCTTTGGAAAAGTGGATTATTCTAAATTGTTGGAACAGCTCCCCTATTTTAATCTGACCATAATACAAGAGGAACGCCAGCAAAATTACCCAGGAACTGACATTTCAGTCAGAGGAACCGACCTAAAATATTGAATTCATTCTGGGAAAATCTTCAGCTAACAGTGGCAGCATGTACTTAAGACTGCTTCTCCCTCTGAACAAAATTCAAACTTTTAGACATGATCTTAAAAAAGATATTGAAATGACTTCTGATGTGGTCATTTTATTTGATGCTTTTTGAGAATTAACAGATTTTTATAATACACCTTTTAGAAGTCCTTTTTACTTAAAGCAACTGTGACTGTCAGTCATAAGCAATGCTCATGATGTTTTAGGAAACCTTACTGCAATTCTTGTATGTGCAGATATTAAGAAGAGACAAACTTTTCTCCAATCTACTGTAAAAAGCTAATTTTGTCTTAAAATAACAAATAGAATGGAATTCTAATATATGTGGGAACTTGAGAAAACCAAACATTGAACATATTATAAAAAAACCCTTGGAGCAAGACACAAGGCAAAAGTAGGTATTCCTTTTGCAAATTTCAAATGACTTCATAGACTATTGCAATAAGGCAGAGTTGAGTTTTGCTAGTGTCAAGCCCTGAAATGTCATGAGTTTGGCTTTAAAAAAAGCTGCGATAATTTCTGCTTTACTTTTACTTTGTGTCCCCCCTGCCCCCCCTTTTTTTTAATCTCTGGACTTCACACTTTAAAGTTTTCTCCACCACACCGAGGTGCATATATATTATAATAATTATATATATCTGTATTTAGCAAAAGCCAAGATTACTGTAAAACTAAATGACTTCAGAAAAAGGGCCTTCAAGAGAAACATCAAATACTATGAGATTCATAATAAAGTCTTAGGAGTTGGCAACATAAAAGGAAGGGGTATTTGCAAAGGCTCCCTAGACAGCAGTGAATAAAGAGGGAGGGCCACCAGAATAGTCAAGTTAGGCTTCTGTTTTGGATCACCTTGTTCTCCATTGGAGTCGCTTCTCCACTGACTATAGAAAGAAAGGTGGTCTCACCAGGCTGAAGCTAGCTTTTGTGAATAGTTCTTCAAGTGAACATGAAGAGAGGGTTTTAATGTAAGGAGCTGCACTTCTAATCCTACGTGACTGTACTGATCTCAAAATACATGAGGGTTGTAATTCTGCCCTGAATTAGATGCAGTGGTCCAGCCTACCGGAGAGCTAACACTCTATGTGTGCATACATCCGTACTGAATAGTTGCTGTTGGATACCTGCCTGAATTTGGGAAAGGGGTGATAAACAGCTTTGTGACAGACCGTTTGATACGCTGTGACGCTAATAGCTCGAAAGAGCGCTCAGTAGGTAGAGAACCGCTGTGCAGAATTAGTCAGTCACCAATATGCTCCCAGCGCCGTACTAGTAGTGGGCCGCGAATTTGAGCCAGACGGTTGGTGTGCTCTCCTGTAGGCATCCAGACAAGCCTGTTCTGAGATGACATTTGCTTCACTACAGATATGTCATGGATCATTTTTCACAGCCCTGTTGAAGTGGCTTATTTATTATCATCTGTTCTGGTGTTATATCCTGGACATGGGAGAACTGTTTACTGTACCGCAGTGCCAGGAATTCCTTGTTACTGTGCAATCTGACTCCAGGAGAAGGCTTAGGATAAGGCTCGATGCTTTCCTTGACGCTGCTGCTAAAGCAGGGCACTCCGGGTTGAACCAACGAGGCAAATCCCAGGAGTGACAGCAGAAGTTAGTGGCTTGATATTTAAGTGACCTCTAAGTGAAGAGGTACTGGATTCATCACCATTCCACTTGCCCCAGCTTTGGAAATCAAATGGAAAATTGCAGCCAGCAGAACAACTTGAGCTTGGATGTAGGCAGCTCTGTCGTTAGTCTACTCGAGATTTGTTGAAGTCACATTATCAAGAGCAGTGATTCTCAGCTACGCTCCACAGATCACTAGTGGCCTGCAAAGCTGTGCTGCCTTAAAAGGTTGGCGTTACAAGTGTGGTATCCCAGAGCGCATTCAGAAAGCTGACAGTGATCCATGAACAAAATGGCAGGGAATTGCTGCTGTTACTGCCCTAGAGTATGAGGAGTTTTCTGTGTCACTTTTCACAGGGAAGGGAGGTAATGAGTTTAAGGAATGGCAACAGGGCCTGGCTCTTGTGTTTTCTAGACTTACTGTATCATTCTTACAGGGCAAGGAAAGAAAATTGTATCAAAATTACATTCACAACCCTTAAATATTGTAAAACTACATTTCTGGGAAAGTCCCTCACCTTTTTCTGCGTCTGCTTGTCCGATTTGATTTGTGTTGCAATGCTAGAATAATATTTCCCAACATCTCTATCGGTATGATCAATTAAGTTAGCAGCTAAAATCTGTCATCCAAGATGACTCTCTGCTGTTACTAGGAAGGAATCAGATTGATCTTCATTGGAACCGGGCTGGTGCAAATGTCAATTACCAGGGGTAAAAGCATCCTGCTGCGTATGCTGCAGAAAATGAAGCTGAGGAGAGAATGCTTGCATTCAGTGCAATAGGTTTTAAAGGGATCCAGCATAAGAATACCTTTCTTTCTCATTGCTGTTGTTGTCTGTGTAAGGGTAGGACTGGGAGACGCCAAACAATAGCGTGGCCCCGCTGTGCCAGGTCTTGCGCAAACACCCGCTGACCATTGAGAGAGTTTGTGATTGAAACAGCAGATAAAAGCAGTTGTCTTGTCTCTAGTCTGCAGCTAGGATGTGGGACAGATGGATTGCCAGAGGGGCATGGAGGGGAACTGATCCCTCTTTTCCTTAGGCTTAGAATTTCAGTCATTTTCCCCCTTCTGCTTCCCTCACCAGTACAGCCCAGTCTAGAACTGGGACCGCACAGGCTGGGACAATTGAGGGAGTAGGACTTCAGTGCCTCCTGTGACTTACCTGCTGGCTTCCAGCTGGTAAAAGGAAAGGGCAGCACTCCACCTGATGAGGGACAGAAGGTGGGCAGGCTGCCGGGGGGGGGGGATGTTTCTGTAGGAGCCCTTGGGTCAGGCAGGGAGAGGGTGCCGGTTTGCCCCAGCAGCCGAGCCCTGCCTTGCGGAGGGTACCTGCTGGGGTAGCGACAGCACGAGGTTCCCCAGGTCGCAGGTAGGAGAGGCGGCATATCTGGGGCTGACTTCCCTGCTTTCCGCAGGAGACGTCGCTGCCCCGACCAGCAAGGTGGCTTTCAGGGCAAGTGGAGATGCTGTCTGATGGGTGGGGGGGGGCCCGCAAGGCTTTTTTTAAACATGAAGTCACATCTTGTTCTTACATTGGCAATAGCAGAGGTTTTCTTGTCAGAGCAGTCAGTGACGGGGTAAGAGCAAGAATTCAGCTAGCTAGCTAGAATAAATGATCTGGGGCTTAAAGCAATGAAGTGGTATAAAGTGTTAAAAAATGGGCTGAAGACAACTATCTGAAGAAGTGTTGTCACTTACTGAGAAATTTGCTTTGCCAGCTAGTCTAAGTCCAAATATTAAAGTTGTTAAGATTTTTTTTTTAAAGCAACTGTAGCATGAATGGAAAATTTATGGAAGATGTTGAGACTTTGTTCTTTTTGTAAAAAATGGAGCCTTGTTACTGAGCCAGGACATGAAAAGTGGCTAGAAAGAAAACTGAAACAAATTAATCTGTTCTAATCCAATAGAATACAAAAGTAGGCATAAAACAATGATAGAAAAAAAATGAACCCCTACTTATAATTCTTTTATTATAATATAGCAGTAATCAGTAACAAAGGAAGCTCATTTTGCTTTGTTTATTTTGTGATGTTTGTTGGATTAGCAATGTCCTGTGAAAATAAGCAGGCAACAAAGTACAGGTTTTTCCAGAATGTGTTTAAATATTCTTATTTCTCGTGTGCTACTAAAAAGGGAAAATTAAAATATGCCATACAGTACTCTGAATTCTAACCTGCCGTTTCAGATGTCTTAATTTGCCACACACAAGTGAGGAGTTGTTCAAAGATTTAATATGTGCTGCCACCATCATTTCTCGTAAACGTGCCCTGTTACCTGTTAGGTAGAGAACTGCAATAGTTAGGTGGTGTGTCTTTGTCAGTCCAGTTAGGTACTTCGAGTTATCCTCCACTGTCACTGAAGTTAGCTGGTGAATCAGAGGAATTCTGGACTTACAGCTATATAACCAGGAGCAAAAGTTGGCCTGCAAGTGGTTGTTAATAGAACAGGAACGTGTTTATCTCTTTTTGTTAGGCACGCTTCCTAATGAAAAAAGTCATTATGCGTTGGGACAGACTATATTAATTATTAATCTCTCCTTCCACATGATGCGACCAATCTTTTATGAACTCACCATCTGTTTCAACCAAATTTGACAGTGGCTTGGGATGTATTAAGTGTCTGTGAAGTTCTTGCAAGCAGGTGGCTGGGGAGAAGCAAGAAGGCAGTTTCCAGGCTTGCAGGATCCAGAACTTGGTGCCTATCAGACATGGGAGTGCCTTGCGGAAGGAAAACCTGAGATGCAGGTGCTCATGGGATCCGCTGCTCATGGAACTATTTCTTTGTAAGGAAGACAAAAAAACGCTTATCGGTCCAGATGAATTCTGCTTCTGCTCATGGTTCTGAATAATTTTGTTTTTTAAATATACGTACTGCTTTCTGTTTGAGAGAGCGAAAAACTAGGAATTTGCACACACCAGTGCTACAGTTTTGTAAACGTCAGAGTTGATCTTAACAGCGTGCTATCTACAATGGGAAGTCCCCACTCCATGCCTTACCTCTGCTACTTTCCATCGCCCACCCTGGCTGCACCGTGCTTCCCTTCTGTGAGCTCCAGCCCTCACCACCTTCCCAACCTCTTCTTTTTAGCTGGGCTTGTTTTTCTGCCAGGTTAGTGAGTTGAACCAGCACACAGAGACAGGAGTGCCACCCCACCGCACACCCCCAATTTCATGGAGCCAGACCCCAGTCCCCCATGGTAAGACATTTGGATGCTCACTCAGGCTCCTCCGCTGACCTAGGAAAGGGAAGCAGAAACAACGTGTTTGGCATGCAGTAGGGCCTGATTCTGCAGCTGTGTCGCACGGTTAGTTTGAACAGAATCCAGCAGAGCAAGAGCTCAGAGAGTGTGTCCTTCTCTACCCGCTTGTCGTTTTAAAACAATTGCTAGAGCCTGCCACGCTGTAGGCAACAAGGTAAAATCTGAGTTGGTGGAAAACCCTCAGCTCCTCCACTGGCCTCAGAAATGTTACAGGTATTAACTGAGGTGCTAGCAGCAGAAATGGTTATGCTACCATCAGAGCACAGAAAAAGTGATCTGGTTTTCCATGTGCTCTGTGCCCCGCAGCTTAAAAAGCATCTCAACACTGGTTACAAGATGCTGAAGTAAGTAACGGCGCTATCTGCTGTGACCCTGCAGTGGTTCTTGATTGATCATACAAAACCCAGATGTACACATTTTGCTATCTGTGTGCATGGCGGTTGTCTTGGCAAACCAGAGAACGCTTTGTTTAGATCTGTTACTTGTGGATTCAATCATTTTAACTAATTTCCTTTGTGCAGTAAATTGCAGTACCTTTCTCTTGTATTCAGGGAGCACTATACTGCTTGTGGCTAATCTTAACATCTCTGTTCCTGTGCACAGAAAGCTAAAAGATTCTGCTTTCTTGGCAGAAAACAGCAGTGGGTTCAAATCCTATTAAACTTGAGTCAGTAGGGTGATTTCTATTGCAATGGGAGAAGCAATCAGAGGAAACAATTGTACCAAGCCCACACCTAAGGCAAAGAAAAAGATTTTTTTGTAATGGTTGGACTTGATGATCTTACAGGTCTTTTCCAACCTTAGTGATTCTGTGATTCTGCGATTATCTACTAAAAGATCCTGACTAACTGAGAGACCATGATCTCATTTTCAGAAGTGCCTTAACCTCCTGGGTGTCCAGCAAACCTTGGATGCCTACAAGTGAGGTCTTGTCATGTGGAGCCCATTACACCTTTGGGATGGGATGGAGTCTAGAGCTGCCATTCGGTCCTTCAGCTCTGTACACAGGGATACCAAATCCATGGTCCCGGTGCCAGAACTGCTGTCTGTACCCTCCTGCTGTCTTTCTTGAGGGTCCCACAGGTCTATCAGTGTCACCCGATGAGGAACGGTCTCAGTCCTGGTGACCCAGCTACAGCAAGTGGCTTGTCCTGTGGCACCAGCCTTACCACCCAGTTTCCCATCCTGGTTTTCCCATCCCATCCTGGTTTCACTAAGGCAGATTTTTGGACAAGGTATGCTGACCAGCCACCATAGCTGAAGCTCATGTACTTTGTCTTTTATCTTTTTCCAACATTAGTTCTAAGCAAGGTTGTTCTCACAGTCCTGCCTCAAAGCTTGTGTTTACTTCACAGGGCATGGAAGCATGTCACAAATTGATATTGGGAATAGGGGGGGAAATGGATGGAAATAGGGGGGGGAAAGCCTAAAAGTTCTCATGTCATATCTGTTTGCTCTGGCACTATGCTAATTGAGTCTTACTTTTCCCTGTTTCTGTTCTGTAATAGTATTCCCTGTCCTCTTACTCTATTTTTCTAGTTGCTCTACCTTTGCTAAACATCCATATTAATTCAATCAACAAGTAAACCATTAAATGAGGAATCCTGCAGTTTAAATACAAAACTCTGATTCATACGGGAAGTGGTTTTTTCTTTGTTTTAATGAAAACAGTCTCAGCAGCTCACAGACACACAAAAAACCACACATGGAAAATGTGCGTAAGCTGTTTGTGCTTCAGCTTTGAGGAAAATGTTTATGTTGTGCCATGGTTAATACAAATTAAATTATTGTTAAATCCCCAAATGATTTTTTTGTTGTTTCAAAATGGGATAGGCCCATGCCTGCCTTTATTTGTAGGAACAAGCAGAAACCAGAAAATGATCTTACTGAAATGATTTGTTGTTTTGGTTTACAACCATGAAAGGGAATGGCATTTTCAGGGCTGTATGTGTGCCTGCCTGTGGGCAGCTCACGTTTCTATGGTTAGGATATAAGATTATTCCTAGAAAAAAATATTGAGTTATCTTCTATCGCACTTTACTCATCAGACGTTTGCTCCCAGCTTTGCTGTCATGCATGTATGAAAGAGGCTCATGTGTGCATGCAAAAAACTTCACTCTTCCAAAACCTGATCATCATAAGCATACTTCAGCCCACTTCTGCTCTCTTTTCCCCGAAGTTTCCAAAATTTACATTGAATTTCTGAATGAACAGAATATGAATGATACACAATTTAGTTTAAGTACAGTCTACCTATATTGCTTCCAAAACTACTAGTCTTGCTTAAAAGAGTAGCACTTTCCAGATTTAAAACATTGACAGAGGTTAGAACATGAATGTACCATTTTTCCCCTTTTGCTTTGTGAATCCCAAATTCAATTACGCTTTCTGGGAGGCTGAGTAAAGTTACGCTTTAAATTCAAATGTTCAAGTACAATTTTTTGGTGCTGACTGGTTTTTGTTCAGGAGAGATGGATACCATTTCTAAGTGCTATTTTTATCATCATCTTTGTAGCTACTAGATTCATCTGTGGATTTGGAAACAAAATTTTAACAGCAGTATCAAAATAAAAAATTGAGGAAATGCCATTATTGAGAACAGAGTAATTAGGCTTCTTACTTCTTCCTGCCTCTATTATCCATCTGCAGTGGGCTAGAAGAAATTATTGGTGATACAGAAAATTATACCAAGAGAAATTAAAGTACCTTTTTCATTTATAGAGCACATAGAGGTGAAGCTGAGGGTCCAGGCGTCTTGTAGATGAAGAAATTATGAAAATAGGAAGAACTACTGCTCTATATAAAACCATACAACACTTAGGCAAAGGTAAAAGCAAGCCATGCCACTATCCTTACTTCTTGCCAGAGACCCTTAAACACCTATGAGTCAGGGCAAATAGGTAAGCTTTGTAGCATGACCTGGAGGGTCCTTGGGACCAGTGTAGAATATTACTTCTAAACCCAGGAAAGAATATCTCTCTGTAGACACTTCTTCGTCCTTCATTTTGTAGTAGTTTGCCAATCAAAAGCTCAAAAAACATGAGCCTTCTCTCTACTAAAATTCTCAGATTTTTTTTTCCTGTTATAAACTTTACTTGGTTTTTGTTCATTACTTCTGGCTCTCTATTTTTCTCCGCAGGCAAAACAATCAAAATTTCCTTTTCAGTAAGGTCACTGAAATTTTCCCATGAGTGTGGTAACTTATGATCTTAAGAAAATTTAGACTTGTTCAAAATTTCAGTTTCATGGGAAACAGACACCTTAAACTAACAGTTTTATTGTCATCAGAAAAAATATCTAAAATTCAGTTAGTGTTTGGGAAGGCCTATAGTAACTGAGATTATGAAAAAAAATTCATTATGAAAAAAAGCCATAGCTTTCTGAGCATGCAGGATTTTATGATGTAACTTGAGAAGTTAACTTAATCTTCATTGCAACGAGAAGTTGTTTAAAATCAGCAACTAAGGGATGAGCATGCAGACTAAGCAATACCATGGAAAATATGAAGGGCTTACAATTTCAGTTCTATATTAGCTGTACATATGGAACTAGGAGACTGCAGATCACAAGGGGTAGTGAATCCAGTCCTTGCTTCTAAAGAGGACTTCTGATTCTCAAAAAAGATGTGCTTTTGTCTGAGAGAAGCCTTGGCATCTGCATGATGTACTGGAATGTATTGCCTTACTTGCAAAGTTGGAACTGTGTGTTATGTTCAGGATTTTCTTTCATATTTTTTTTCCATTCTATTTTTCTGGAAGTTTCAAATTTCCCTTTACATGTTTACTTAGAGATGCATTGAAAATAGCCTTGTATACCTGTTTACCCATGTATCATCTCCTTTAGCATTTTGAGGAAACTTCAGTGTTCTTATTGGGTGCGATTTTTTTTTTTTCTTTTTTCTTCTTTTTCTGGACTCAGGTAGTCTTTTCTTAAATGAGAAGGTTCTTTTGATTTCTTTTGTTTTCTTTTCTTTCTTTCCCTCTGTCTATACCCTCCCATGGAATTTGGCTAGCAGAACCGAGATTTTTGTCTCTATAATCATACATTGTCAACAGTGACAAGAGGCGTAATTAGCTTCATAACCAGATTATATCATGAATCACAATCTCTCAGATGTTTAATTCCATTGGCTCCGAGTCCAGACAGCTACCCATAATTGCCAAGTACATAAATGTTTGCAGGTCTGTTATTGGTTTCCATAAACTCAAGTAACACTAATTTGTTAGAAAGTGTTAGTCTCCTGTTTAGGTTTTAAATAGCCATTTTTCTATAGCAAAGATTCAGTCACTCTGAAGTCATCACATGTACAAGTATCAGCCTCAGATTTCAATAGGGAAGGATTTTTATTTTTTAAAGTAAATTCTTACTCTGTGCAAAGTTAAAAGTGCTGCCACTTAGAAGGCAAGGGAGCATGAGAGAACACGGCTTACTGGATTCATCTGAACAAGGCTGAGTGGATTGGATAAAGCCTAATGAATTAAACAGGCTTTTTTACAAATCGCTGGTATTTTACATAGCAACTTTGGACTTGGTCATTCTCTCCAGAGACTTAAAGTGGTGCGGTAGGCCACTGTTGGAGGCTCTAGCTGTTAAGAATAAGGGTCAAATCTTGGTGCCATGGAAATGAACAACAAAAGTCCCACAGATCTCGGAAAGGGGCCATGACTTAACCCAGCATCCAGCTTTTTCCCCTTGCCAAAGCAGACACTAAAACGCAAAGCAATTGCAGGAGAGAGCAAAGGAGAGGAGAGAATTTTCCATGCAAACAGGCATAAATCAAACAGGCCATTTTATAAAGAAAGGCATAATAATGAGAGCTTACTCACAGTTAAGGGAATTTTTATGTCCTAGGGTTTTTCCAGTTTTGCCAGATGCTAAGTCGAAAACAAGGCAGGAGGAGGAAGGAGAAGGCCATAGAAAGAAATATCTTGGCTACTCCTAGACTGTGCACAGAATCAAGCCTCTCAAGTTCTTGAGCTAGTTTTTAAGTATTATACATCCAAAGGGGAACACTGGAAAGACGCACAGCATTGTAATGAAAGTATAAGTGGACCCAGATCAACGGGAAGTTTGCTGTGATTCTGACAAGCTTTAATTTGCCAAAACCTTGCTTGTACTGCAGTAGTTTCCCTGTATCCCCACAGTGCAGATGTCTTCACGAGTAGGAGGGATGCTCCTCCCATTCCCATTTCCTAGAAATGCATGAAAGCTTAAAGATTTCTACATGCAGCATTATTATTTTATTTTTTTTTCCTCCACCAGCAGACCTATTTCTCAATTGGAAATTTTCATTTCTCTCTTTGTGAAAGTCTTTTACAGTTCCTTGCCACTGGGGGCAATCGAATACAGATACTGAGGTGGCCAGCGCTGCTTGTGCTTTGCAACCACCGTCCTGTGGAGTTCATTACTGTTCAACCATCTAACATAAAAGAAAGAAATGATACAGTAAGACCAGATAAAAAAGACATGTCTACCGTGTTTCACTAGAAAATGAGAAGATACTTATCTCTGAGTAAGAAGGAAAGATGATAGCAACTTTAAGATTTAAATTGATCCAAGTATATGATGCTAAAGATCCTAAATGGTTTCAAATTGCGGAAGATTATCTTGTAATTTGTATATATTGCTTCTGTAGGCTGCTGAGGAAGCTAATTGCGATACATCCTGTGGTTAAGTTATGTTTCTCAATGACTGAAGATCATAATTTTATCTTTAGGTGAGTTTAATGCTACCTGTTATGTTATGTTCATTTGTATGCTGGAGCAGTTCTGACAAACCTCCTGTTGTTCCCGGTACAATTTGTGTCAGCCAACCAGGTTAGTGGGAGATTCACCTCTCTGAAATTACTATATAGGAAACAAGCTCAGCCCCCAGAGAGCAGCTTTTCTTTTTCTGTCTTTCTTTCTATTTTTTTTTGTGTGGCCAGTGAATAGTGGCTGAGGCTGGATCCAGGCTCTTGGGCTATGTTCATGTCAATTCTGACCTGACTGCACATTTAGAAATAACAAAGCGTGTGATATCAAAGCAGGTGCTTATTAACTGCACAGCTGTAGCGGAGATGAGATATCCCCGCGGTGGTGGGGAAAGCTGGTTGTTTTGTTGAACAGCATTCGCCTTGCTGTACGGTGACTCCCCGGTAAGAGCAACATACACAGGACAACTGCCGAGAAAATGGGGTTGCTGCTTGTCTCCGTTTGCCCTCACCTCGGCCACGGGAGCGCTGGCACCTGGAGGAGCAGTCACACACGCTGGCTTCATTCCAGTCTTGTATTTTACTCTTTAACTGGCGTACTAAATACAGATCAGAGAGACTGCCAGGGAAACCTTTGTTTCCTTAGGCAGAAGGGTAAATGAAACTGTGAAAGGATTTCTTCATTGTCAAATGATTTTTTTTAGGGTTTCTTTTAATACAGTCAGCATGAAAAAGGAGGGCCCTGTGAAAGATCACGCCAATTCTGCGTATGTAGAGTCCATTTGGATGGTTGGGGACTGATGGCAAAGAGCAATAGGTTCTTCTGCTGCCTTGTCCTCTTTTCCTTTTGAAATGCTCTCATAGCTCTTTTCTAGCACAAATTTGGATCTCTTGCATATGATACTATTTTCTTAGCTTGCTAAAGTGAAAAGCGTGTGGGGAATGACAAAAGGAAGATGCACGTAACTACAAAGAAAGGGTAGGAGCAAATGGATTCCAGCTATCTTAAAAAGGCATGTAGGTTTGGAAAAAACAAACAAACAAACAAAACCCACCACAACCAAACCCCAGCACAAACAAAAGAATAATCTAGATGTGTATGGTTGGTTTTTTAAGTACTCGCATTTCAGTCTTGTGTTTCTGACTAGCCCAAATGAGACAACAAGGCGATTCTGGGAAGACTGCTCTGTAATAAGGAGTGAAGTCTGAGGTAAAAATGCTAGGATAAAAAGAAGAAAGTATCTTAGCAGTCTTTGTGTGCAGAATCAGTGTACAGGGGAAGTGAAACCAAACCCCCGCATCTGAGTACAGTCTCCAAAAACATTGAGGAGTATTTAGTTTGGGCTTAGGCCTAAATTCAGATTGGATGAAACTCCAGGTTGTCTCCCAAAGTTTGCCATTATTCATGCTAATTAAAGGATAGATGTCAGGGCTTGTTGTCTCTATTCAGCAACAGAAGATGAAGTGAAGGAAACTTCTTGATGCTCTCCTTAAAGTCAATAATGAGATCTGTTGTCAACACACTCAAGCAAATGTTGCGTTTAGAGATTAAGGCAGGAGTGTTGCTGGGCATCAGGTTGTGGCGATGAGGCTGGATAAGAGGCAGTTTCCAGTGTGGAAGTGGCCAGATGTTTGGGCTGCTGGGTGATGAGGTGTGGGCTGGAGATGGATGTGGGACAAGGAGAGGGGAGAGGCGTTAATGCCAGCACAGATACTGGCTGGGCATGGCACTGCTGTTGGACAATTTCTTGGTGGCAGTCACGAACCATTTTGGGAGAAAAGATGTCAGGTAAAAAAAAGGCCTGCATGTTTCTGAGCCTCTGAATAGGTTTGGGGTTTTTGTGAATGTTGGTGGTGGCTTGGTCGTACAAAATTTCTCTTTTTGAACGTTGAAATGTAAGACTGTGTCACGTTCTGCTAATACACTGTATGTTAAGTAACCTTTAAAAATAACTAACCTTTACAAGTAAATAAGTATGCTAACCTCTGTATGAATGGCAACTTCCCACCCTGACCATCTGGCTGCAGGCAGGGGGAGGGATGCATGGGAGACTCCGTCAGCCCTCGCAGATGGCATTCGGTTAATGTATTTGGGTGACCCTGACAGAGGTATGTTAGTTTGGCCGAAACTTTGGAAGCTACCTCTGAAATCCAAGTGTCAAGGCTAATCCTGTAAAATGTGAGGTGTTATCTGTAAAAATAAAGTGAGCTAATTCTCAGCTGTGTCCTAGCGGCGTTCAAATCTTGGGCTGGACGGAATGGCTGGAGCCAGATTCCTAACCAGTTGAAAAGGCTGGATGCGCTTGTGCGTGCCAGCTCTGCTTGGCCTAGTAAGCTGTGCAACGTTTTCCTACGCACACGGCATGGTGACTGCCCCAAGAATTGGCTGGAAGCTCCTGTGTTGGTTAAAACAAAGGGTCCAACCGCTTCCTCAACACGGGAAATCGGGCAATAAAATAGCGGGTATATCTCCGCCGCCGTTTACGACTAGTGCATGCAGAAGCTTGAGCGAAGCCTTGTTGTACAAGGTAACGGAGTGGCAGAAACTTGCAGCCTTTCAGCTTTAGAGTGAAAACACTTTTGACGTGGCCTTCTTGCTCGCTCACCGTAGCGAGGCGCAGGTGATTAGCTGCCCTTTTGGCTGCGCTCTGCCGTTTGGGTTGCGCCGTGCCTGGGCGGTGGTTGGAGGGGAAGGAAGCGGAGCGCCGTGTCTCTGACTTTGCACCACATGTTTCAGAGTGCGGTCGTTCGCTCTCACATTTTACAAAATCAATTTTCATTCTGTCATGGTATTTCACACATTCGCGTTCTGAATAAGTTAGAGAATATTCTACAACTTACAAAAATAACTTTAGTTTTAATTTTTCCTGTTACATGAAGAAACCTATCCATACTTTATCTGTTACAGATGGAAAAACTACATATGGAGAAGTCAGATCTATTAATTAGTTTATAGGCACAAAGTCCCCTAAAGAGTGCCACAGATTCATGTGTTATTCTTAAGAGCTGTCTGAAGTACTTGCACTGAATAATTTATTTCAATTTAGTCCTGTTTCTGCTGTTAATTATCCAAGAGCAGACTTTGCTTTTTGGGATTTTTTTTTTTTAACCATTCTCCTCAATTTACCTAAATTCACTGAAATGCTCTCTGAGTATATTTCAGCCTACTGAGGTATTCAAACCATCAACACTCATCGACTGTGCTCTGTTGTCTTTAAGGCATGATCGGATGATTACTAACTTCTGTTGTTCTTAATCCTGCAGTCATTTAAATCCTTGGAGAATGAAGAAAGGGGAAGGAAAGTAGGAGAATCAGAAAATCAGCCACATGGGAACCCCCTATTACTTTTTATTTTGTCTTTGAGGAATGTTTCAGGACCCTAGCTAAGAATCTGGCTCTGTTGTGCTAGGGAAAGAAGGCCAAATAGCATCTTCCCAGTGTTGTGTAGCTCTTCCGTGTTGGAGAGGGTTAGGTCAGCCGGGTAGCAGCACATGGTGGGACCAGGCAGCCTTGATTTCCATGCTTAGCCCTGGGGACTTTTCCCTGGGCTGAGCAACTTCGGACTCCACTGTGGGATACTTTCAGCAGGTGAGACAAGAAGGGCCAGGGCAATAGGTTGGGAAAGAGGGTTGGCAAAAGGGATGAGGTAGAAGAGCGGCAGTAGTCCGAGAGTTGTATTTTTGGCTGTGGATTATTTTATGTGTGAGGTTTTAGTTGGCCTGTTTTTAAAATAAACCCAGCAAAATGTATGGTCCATTTAAACCTTTGTACAGCAATGCAGCAGGGTAATGTAATCTGTACCTTCATTGAATTACTGTATGTTTTGCCTGCTAAATTAGAATTGTTCACCTTCTCTATGCAAAAATGCTTTTTCAGCATTTTTGATGCATCTGCTATTGTGTGGTGTAGCTCTAGTAGTACTTACGGAAAACCTATCCAGAAAAACTAAATTAAACTCTACTGAAATCTGTGGCTCTTTACCACTGTATGTTTTATTCTTCTAACATTCCCCTGTGAAATATTGTCACCCCTGTATTAGACAATGTACACACTGATGGGCACTCTCTATCCCAGAGCGTAGGGCCAGATCCGGTGAGGATCTGCAGGCAGCTGGGGATAGGAGATATTTGCTGTCATTCTCAAGGGCAAAGTTAAGTGACTGATGGGACTGTCGAGAGCGCTGGTTGCAACTTTAGCTATCAGAATACCTTTTAAAATCTGTCCCTGATCCTAGATAGACAAAAAAGGCAAAGAGGACTGGAGAAAAATGTCTATAACTGTGTCTTTCCCAGAGGGCCTCAAAGGAGAAAGTGACTTCCCCAGAATTAGGTAGAGAATCTGAAGCAGCACTGGACTTTGAACCCAGATCTCCCAGTATGTTGCCATAAACACGGAACATAGAAATGCTTTTGGACAATGAATGGGGAAAAGGGTCAAAAATTCAAAGTAATTCACAGCTGTGTGTGAGAAAATATTTGCAGACGCATTCTCTTGCTCATTCCTCTCTGTCAGTTAGTACTATGTGTTGCATTTGGGACTCTGTAAGAGCTGAAAGATTTATTTAGCTATATATGATTTATTTATTTATTTAGGTAACTCCCTCTGGTACTGTTTATGTAGTTGTGCATTTTCATATTCCAGTAAGTCAGAGAAATGCAACGCGTTGATGCACAATTCGAATGTAAGCAAATAAGCATTGTGTTGGGCCCCACTTCTGGTGATTAGGTCGTGCTTTAATTAAGTTTTCTGTATGTCTTCATATCTCTTGCTGGATGTTATGGCAGGCAGCAGGCTCTTAATACTGCTGCGATTTGGCACTGGGACTTCTGGGTTACCGCCAGTCCTTGTACACAAAGGCTGTGTTGATAGAGTTGTGATAAGGACTTGGGGAGATAAGGGTTATGCTTTGGCCCAATGGCTTGACCTTGCTCTTGTTGGGCCAACAGCAAGAGTCCTATTGATTTCAAAGCGAGTGGGACACGTTGATACATTTTCATTCTTGAGCACTGCATGCAGGCAGATGGGAGGGACTGCTTGTGGTAATGCTGAGTGCAGTTTGTTGATATACAGGTGCCTGTTCTTGCGAGAATCAGTCCTTCTTTTGGCACAGCAGCTTTATGTATCCGTGTTTTGTGTGTGAACGCAATGTTTGTCAGGCACTCGTTTGGCAATCCTGGAGACAGAAGTTCTCCGTGCGCTGGGCATCTGTCTTGGTGGTGCTAATTTACAAGCTACGTTGCGAAGCTTGCCTGTGTATCAGAAGGCAGGTCTGAGACACTGGTGAGCGTTCACCAAGCCTGTTAATCCTGTCAGGCTGTAGCCACACAGTTGAGTTTGGTATTCTCATCACCTAAATGTACTTCTAAGGCACATTCCCTTCTAACGCAAGCTGCCCAAACATCTGTGGCGAGACTAAGGAAAACATGGAGAAAAAGACCCGAAGATGAATATTTCAGCAGAAACGTGGGAAGGAATGCAATGTAGCTCACGCAAAACCTTCTGTAGTGTATGCCATAAATTAACACAATATAAATTTATACATATTTACACCACATAGACTAAAATATATAAATCCTCAATACTCAGCCTTCTGTAGTAGGTGTAAGCAAGCAGTCCATATGTTTAGCTGATTTCTGGGGAGCTCTAGGGAACAAAATGTATCTTTGTGGAACTTTAGATATTAAGGAGATTATAAACTAGGGTAATCAGTGCAGTTCTCAAAATGGGTTGTCTTTTCTGCAGGCTGAAAACAAGCAGCAATCTCCTGATTTGCTATCTGAGGCTCCAATTCAGCCAGGTGCTAAAATACACATGTAATGTTTAAGTGCATGAATAGTCCTATTGATGTCGAAGGCCTAAAGATCAATCCATCGCTCGTTGGATTTTCCTGGCTTCAGGCTGCATGAATCCATTTTCCTCTTGAATTTGTGTACTTTCATTGCAAATACAAGCTTGTAACAACTCATTAGGTACCAGGTGTTTCCTTTTCCACCATTTTACACTGACTACGCTGGACCAGTAACATGTTAGCCTCCTTTTGTACAGCTGTCCGGTAGAGAATTGGATCTCTAACATTTGTTCTGTCTCTGCTTTTTTAAATAAGGAGAGAATTTTTTTTGGTATGTTTAAGGTATGGGACCTGAAGTCCAAATGTCAAGATTCTCTTCCCAGCTATACCATAGTTTCCAGGGATTAAGGGGAATTGCATAATTCATGAGCAATCTTTTGTGATTTCTACATCTGAGATGTTGGGAAAACTTCCATTTCACAGAAGTGCTAAGAGAAGGAGAATGAAGAAAAATGGGGAGAAGAAAATGGAGGAATTGTTTGTAAGTTTTATGACAAACTGTCCTGCCACATGTTCTTTGGCATGGGGACAGTGGGGTTATCTGCAGCCTCTGATTTTGGCCACCTGCTCATACAGGCACCTATGATAGCCTAGATAGTCTCTGGAGAGGGAAAGAAGCCCTTCCAAAGTGCTGTAGAGTTTTCTGGTGCTGTTGTATCAGCACACCCCCCACCTCACACCAAGGTCCTACTTCCCCAGCCATTAAAAAATGCCTCCAGAAGTATCCCATCAGGCCCGACACCTCAAAGCCACACCACCGAGGTGATGCTCTAGAAAGACGTGCTTAGTGTGCAAGGTATCAGCACAGAGGGGTGCAGCCAAGGCTTAGTGGGGACCAAGGTCCTTCATGTATTTGTGATGACCGTGTCCTGCTCTGTGGCTCTACTCCTGGGAGAAACTCGTAGTAGAAATATGAGCAGACACCAGCAAAGCTAGAAGAGGCTGGGTTCATGCCAGCCACTGTAAGGTGCTAGTTCAAATTTTTAAAAATATCAAAAGCTGTGTCCATTAAGGAAAGAGACAGAAGCTGACCTGCTGGGCCATCTCGGAAGGCATGCCAGTGTTTCCTGCAGCTGCATGACTCCTTTGGCAGGGTGGCAAACAGCAAGCTTCGCATCACCTGTGACTCTGCAGTCACGAATGATGATCCAAGAGCCAGATGTCCCTTTCAGTCACTTCAGTGATAAAGGCAGACAAGGATCCAATGGAGGGGATCCTCTTCATAGGTCAGAGCATCCTGCCCTGCCTTTCCTTGCAGGCCATGGAGAAGCCATGAAATGAGTGACCAACAAAGACTGCCTTTCCAGCATACCGCAGGAGTGCAGCCCTAAAGGGTGTCCTGAGGTGTCATCACATCCTGATGGAGGGTAGGGTAACTGGAGAGAAGCAAAGGCAAATGGACTTTGATGTGGATACTTGTCTGTATATAAGAACATACTTGGCCCCATCCCTTGACGCATGTATATTGTTGGACCAACTGTTATGGCTGCACTGTCCACAAAAGCTGAGACGACAAAATGTACTCTCCTGACTTGGAGGACTTGCACCTCGTTGGGATGAGGCTGGTGATGCAGCAGAAGTGAAAAACGCCTTTGCATAGACCTCTCCCTTCTTCCTTGCTTATACCCATTAGCTCAGTAAAGCACAAGACATTTCAACAGGGCTGGGAGAAATAAGGCTTCTAGTTGCTCCCTCCCTCTGTCAGCGTTGAGAAAAGACAGAAACCATTTGCTCTTTCATTAAATATGTGGGCATAGGACCTTTAACTGATCACTTTAGTTTTCCTGTGGACGTGTTTTGCTTTAACTGGGAAGGAATCAACTGGAGGGGTCAGAAGACAGTTCAGTCTGATCTTTTATTTACTTTAGTTCATCATATCTGCAAATTTATATTGGGCCAGCCTCGTGCTAGCTGAACAGTCCTAGTTCGGTGTCATCAGCCTTTGACCTCTAGCAAAGTTGGTCACAGACTTGGAAGTTCTTGTGACAGAGATTTTATCCCTGGCAGCTGGACTAACAAGCTTGCTTTAATGTCTGCGCTTGAACGAGGCGTGTCTGGTAACCCATTTTGGTAAGAGACTAACCAATAGAGATCGATAAAGAATGCTTATTTACAAGTTATCTTATGAAATCAGTGATAGGAGTGGATTGGTTTGACATATTGTGTCTAACTGGATGCAACCTCCTTGAAGAAAAGCAAGCAGCACTCAATGAAAATACAAAAGAGAAGGTTAATGTGGTATAGCTTTTCAGTGTATTAAGGCAAACCAGTTATTTCTTATTAAAAAAAGAAGAAAAGTTATCTTTGGTGTCACTCCAGGGATACTAATGGAGTCCCGGAGGAATGAATTTCAACCCTGCAGTCTCAAGAGTTGGGCTTCCAGCTGGCTATATACAGAGGTACTTAGTCTAAGTGTTCTCCTTACTGGAACAAACTCCCCTTGGAGTAATTCCCATCTGGCCCACAGGGAGAACCCGACATGCAAGTGCGTTCCCATAAATGACCCAGCATTAAGTGTCAAAGGATAAGACCCAGCAGAATTCAGAAACTCTCCCACACACACACTTCCCTCCTGCTCCCCATCCCTCACCAAAACCCAGTCACAAGTGCTTCAGCATGACTCTGTTACCTGTGTTTTGTTGTGATTTGCTGTTCTGTCCTGAGGGAAATTGGTAAGCAGCATGAGTTTACATGGAAAAAATGCTTTTTACGTTTTTTCCTTTAGTTGAGTTCCTCCCCTTTGTTTTGCTCTGTACAATTATTACCGTATCGTTTAATTGCATTGCCCTCTTTTATCCCTCAGTGTAGACCAAGCATGCTGAAAATGAAAGGCAGCAGGTAACCTTCTGAAGTCACTAATTGTAGTACTGCAGGTGAGTTGAATAACAGACTATTGTAAATTTTGGTCTGAAGTTCTTTGCTGTTTAAATTGGACAACAGCAGGAGAGAGAACAAAAGCTGTTTCCTACCTGATATTCTTGGAAACCTGTTCCCAGTTCTTCGTGGAGGACTGCTGCTGTACTTGAATATATTAAAATAGGGATACATGAATGACATTGGTACTCTGCAGTGGAAATAGCTGAGCCTTTTGTATTCTTTTTACCATTGCATGAGAGTTATGATAATCTACTTCTTTCTTTAAATGGAAACCCTCCAGGGAAGTTTTGTGTACTCTAAATAGCATCTCTGTATGATCAGAGACTTGGCTTCATGTGCATGTAATGCATAACGGATAAAGATACAAGAATATAAATGCAGATTAGAGGTTATTCAGTCAAGGCAAGCATGTTGGGGGGTGGGGGCACATGATAAAAATGCCAAACGATACAGCATTGCTGCTACCCTTTCTGGCAAAGCTCCATATTTTGCCAAAACGTTGTTATAATTCTGAGCAGCAAACGGGATCTGTCTCGTAAGTACCTATGTCTAAACCATTTACTCTCCTTATATGTATACTCAGCAGATAATCACATTCACTTTTCTCTGGCCTTGTTGCATTGAATTTCATATAGCTATTTTGAAGTGATCTCAGTGCTGAAAATAGTCTGCCAACAGAGGTGGATACAGACTTTCGGAAGAATACTTACATCCTCAAAACAATGCATGAACATTAATTGATCAAACCCATTAGCAGCACTGGGATACAAATAAGTAGCATTAATCTGTTTTCTGTAGTCACTTTGACAGAGAAAAAGCCCCCAGCTTAGCCTCAGCACAAACAGATACATCTCAGCTTTGACTGTAGCAGGGCCAGTGGCTTCTTAGTTGGGTAAATAAACTCCTTTTTTCTGGTTGTTCAGAGGATGATCAGAGAATTGTCTTTGCATTGGGGTTGTCTACATAAAAAAGCTACTGTGCATCACACTCAGATGAAAGCTGATAATACATTAACCGTGTAGACTAATTCTTCGTGTAAGTGCTCTGACAATTCCCTTTTTAGCGGTAAGGAGATGACCCTGAACTGATGCTCTTACAGAACCGTCTCTATCATCTTACTGCTACTTCTGCCTTCTTGTGAAAGGGAGTTTTCTTTGTTTCTGTAAACTGTATGACAGAAGAACCAATGACGTACTTTCTGTTTGGCCATGAACATACTGTAATGAGTGTGGAGGTGTAAAGCTCATTTCTTCTGCTTAGGTGAAAATTACGGTACAGTTATTCAAGAAACAGGTGAGGGGGGAGAGGCTTGCTTCTTACAATCCTTAAACACTTCCCTCCTGACGCGGTTGATGTTTTGGAGGGAACCAGTGGTTACAGCAAGGAACCACTTCCTATTTCTGGATGAGATGCTCTGTCTGTAATAGAAAAATAAGTTCTTTTATGACCAATTGCAAGGGAATGCATACCCATTCCTGCAGCAACAGCAGATGGATGTGTTTTGTTTGACCCTGAGTACATGATACAGATTCAGGCAAGTAGTGAACTTGACAGTATTGTCTAGGGATACCTCACACTGAGCTCCTGTCATGAAATCCTAAGCCTGGAAAAGTGCAAGCATTAAGTGTAACCAAGGAGCTGCCTGTACGTGCGCAGTGGGCTGGCTGTAGAGAGGTATGTGAGTTGCTTTGAGTTTTCTCTGTTTAAAAAACTTCTGTAGTTTGTAATCTCAAAAACTCTGCCTTTTTTCAGTTGAAATTCTTTTTGGCTTTGTTGGGGAGCTTGCTGCAGGAGAAGACCTAGGGATATCCACCTCAAAGCTTTGTCCAAATCAGGATCTCATCACAGAATGAATTTCAGATTTTCCTCCATTCTGTAAGAGGCTTTGAATTCCTATTTTTTTACCAGTGCTACCGTGCTATTAGGCATTGCTGGGTGAAGGGGTACCTTCATTATCTTTTCCAAATTTGCATAAATAGCCTTTGGTGGAGCAAGAACAGAAACTTAAACACACATCCCCTAGCACCTGAGCCACTGGCTAAGTTGTCGTTCTTGGTCTGTTCTCTAGTCCAATGAGCAGTTAAATGTTTATAAGTAGCTAAAACAAGAGGCTTCAAGAGAGCTCCAGATTCTGCTATTTAGAGCAGAGGCAGAGAATTGACCTGGTGAGAGACCAAAGCAACCTGATGGTTAGGGCTTTTCTCTGCAAGGGGAAGCACCTAGGTTCCTCTGCTAGTGAATGCTTATTTGCGCAACGTAAAGAGGGGAGTTTGAGGGTACCCAGCACAGTGGCAACAGCTGGCAGGTTAGTGGCAAAGGGATGATCCCAAACATGGGATCTGTTGTCCTTAGCCAGAGAAATGAATTATCATAATTGCTTGGGTAGTTTATAAATGGGGTAATTATGAGTAATAGTTTTGTGAATAGTTTACTGAAATAGGATACCCATTGCTAGATGAAACTAGCTGGTGAAACAGTGCAAACACTTTGGGATAATGCAAGCTACATTCTTTGTGAATTTGATACTTGCTGAATTCCCTGCCTAATTCAGGTCCCACCTCACTTTATGGTAATTTTGTGCATGGTAATATTTTGCCCTTCTCTGTCAAAGCAGTTTAAAAATGAAGGCAAGAATCCAGAATGGCCTTTAAAGCCCTTCATACACGCAGAGCCTATTGCCAATGCATCTGGGAGGCCAAGTTCTACCTTCAACCACAGTTCTTTTTGGCCTCTATATGAGTCTAGGACTTGTATACTGGAGAAGAATTTACCAGTGAACAACCACCTCAGTCACACCTGAGGTTACAACAAATGTAGGCACTGCAAATTATGTCTTCACAGAAAACCAGGAGCAGACAGATGAACACTAGCTGGATTTGCCACCCAGGGAGGCAGGGCAAGAGTAGGGTAAGTTCCAGTTAAGAGGCTCTTAGCACCAGCGCAGCCTTGAATGATGACGTCAATTACGTAAGCAGACTTTATTCATGTGGGTGTAATCACTGTGTGCTTAGATCAGTTTTAAAGGTGGAACTTTAGCTTCTAGGTCTCACTGGAAATTTTCAGAAGAACCTACCTCTCTGAGCTACTGCCAGTTTTCCTATTGTGTGCATATACAAAAATCTCATTTTGAATCTCGATAAGCTCTTGGCTTTAATAATGTCTCAAGACTGCAAGTTTCATAGCTTATTTATCATGCACTGAATAAAAAAAATTCCTTTTGTTGTTGGTAAATTCACTGCCTTTCAGTTTCCTCGAGTATCAGCTTGTTTTGTATTGTCTGAGGAGATAAAGGGGAACACCCCACTTAACCCCTCAACATCATTCTCTACTCCCTTTTCAAGTAATTTTCGTATGCCTGTAATACTGTGCAACGTGTAGAAATGCTACCTTTTAAGAGAAAATAATGCAGTCTCTCAGTACCCGTATAATGAACTATCTCTGTTACATTCCACTGCCTAATAGCGTCGTGTTTTTTTCCATTGAGGGATGCCTTATTCAATCGTTCTGACAAACTGCTGTTTTCTTGTAGCAAAATTGTTCAACATAGTGTTTTTACTGTTTTGTCAATAAGCAAAGGAAATAAAAACCTTATGGGATTTGAACAAGAACATTCACACTCCGTATGTGAGCAGCGTTTGAATTGGAGTGTGGTGGGGAAGCAGAGTATAGTATGCAACCTGTTTACTGAAGTGCATGCCAGCAAGTGAGATTTCATTCCCATTTGCTAGGATCTCACTTTGGATCCATTTTCTCTCTCCTTTCCTTTCCACTGCTCCCTCACAACATCTGATACTAGCAGCTTTTTTGTTCTAATTGCTGGTTTTGGACTGAACTCTTTTTTTTCTTTCTTTTTTTTTTTTTAAAAGCGCTCATCCTAACAGTGGACTTACGAGATGAAATTATGCAGTACCTGCTATAGCAAAATATTTCTAGCAGGACCTGCTGTTCCTTGGGGCATTATCAGGCAACTGGAGCTCAGTAGAAGGGAAGAAGTGGATCTGTCTCTGAGCCGAGTACTCGGGATCTCTGAATTTAGGCCATGTCTACAACTCAATTTCAGCTTTTTGATGATGAATTAATGAATGGTATAAAAGCGTGAACTGAATGAGCTATTCGTTTTTTCTAATCACACAAGGAGATGATTGAATGCAGGAAACTTGAAGTTGATTCAAGCGACGCAGTCTTATATAATATGTATTAAGCCTGTGGAAAGCATTGCCACAAGCTATCTACAGATGCTTCTGAGGATAAAAAGATCATGCAGAACTGCTTTAGATAAGGTTTAAACTGCTTCAGAGGACTGTGAATTCAAAATTAAATAAGTCTTTTATTAGCTGCTGTTCCTGTGCACCAATTTAACTGACCATTTCAGGTAATATTGCATACTTGTTTCTGGCCACTTGTTGGAAGCACACCGAATTAAGTAAGTTTTATGCCATCTGATATGATGCTGCGATTTCTGTGTTTACTATCAATTGTGAGTTTAGACAGGTTCAAATTATGTTAATTAGTCCATTTTGATGTCAGGGTTCCCTATCTGTTGAGACTGACACAGCTCTACCCACCTATTAATGAATATGTTAATTAACTCCTATTAGGCACCTAAATATGGCTCCGGAGCCAGGGAAATAGTGACAGCTGATGGCCCTTCAGGGCATAAATGGTTTCTCACTACGATCAATATTCTCCACTGCTGAAAACGATTCTTACTTTTTGGACTTCCACTCACTTAACTCTCCCTCCGGCGGTTGTTTACAGTACTGAAGTGCAACCGAGAGTTCAAACAGGGTTGCCTTAAAAGCTGCCTTAATGACATCTACAGAAAAATCATCTAACTCAGCTTTCATCTTCAGACAGAAGGTCAGAGTTCACAGATTTTGTTGTTAGGCAGCTTCCATTTCAACCCTCTTCCCCCCCGCCTCATCTAGCCAGCGGGTTAAAAGGCTGCTTAAAATATCCAGTTTATTTCTTGATGCATCAGAAGTCCCAGATGCTCTGGGGATCAAGAAAAGTACAAAACCAATGTTTCGGCGCTCTCGGTTCCAGATGGACCTATTTTCTAACGCTGTTTATTTCAACTTCATGGGTGGAACAAGCCCTCTCGGGAGCGGTGTTTATGCTTGGCTCAGAGAGGGACAGGCAGGGTTTGGGGTTAACGTGGTTCCGTCAGGAGGCTTCTGGGTGGGATTGGGATTAGCACACCATGGGAATGCTCACAGCCAGTAGAAGCTGGGTTATGCTTTGGGTTGCCGCCTCTCCAGGCACATGGTCCTGTTTCTGCTGGGCACAGCGGTGTTGCCTCTGACTGGAAGAAACATGCAAAAGGTTGTGAGGTGCAGGGAAAGGAGGCTGTAGCGCACATCGTTTTCCCCTTTCACCTAAGTCACAAAAGCCAACATAGCCAGGGCAGGGTGGGCATCAATTCTGACCAGAACTGGGTAAGATTCCCATTGCATCTAACTCTTTGGTGATCTCATGAAAAAGTTTTCCAACATATTCACGTGACTTGGACTCAGAATATCTGTTTTCAGAGAAGTCTTAGGCATGCTGGAGCTGAAGACTTGCTGACAGAGAGATGTAGACTAAATTTTTATCCCTGTTGTTACAACAGATCTGATTTTTCAAGAATATTGCACACACAATAAATAGCTCCGGTAGCTTCAGCTCTCGGGCTCCCTGTGTAAAGTCACACACACGCCACGTGTAGCCAACCAGCTATACCTCACCCACCTCTGGGTCCCAGAATGCT
Source organism: Gavia stellata (assembly GCF_030936135.1). Lineage (NCBI taxonomy): Eukaryota > Metazoa > Chordata > Aves > Gaviiformes > Gaviidae > Gavia > Gavia stellata. The sequence continues at coordinate 97,707,812 of NC_082596.1, read as the reverse complement.
GCTCTCTGCTTTACGCTTCCTTCATGCAGTCAGTTTTTAATATCTATTAAGACTCTAAATTCAGCTACCCTTCATATAGCTGTGGAAGAAGTCTGTGGAGCTTTCTCAGGACGTGTTGCTGGATGACTGAGATATTCTGGCACAACTGTGATACATACCTTCAAAACGGAATTTGTAGGAGGTATAAGATAGCTTCCCTGGGTGTTCCTATATAAGACAGTTATAGGACTGACAGCACTGCAGTTATTTACTCGTTACAAGCTACACTACTTGACTGTGTTTAGCATTGGTCGGTATTAGCCTGAAGCAACCACTCTGTCATGGGAGAAGAGGTGTTAATTCTCTTTCTGTGCCCCAGCAGCCCAGGCTTTGAACAAAGATACTGTGTACACTGAACTGTGGAAACTTACAGGCTTGTAATTAGATGTTACACTATTGACAGTGATTTTGGGTTGGTTTTTTTTTAGTTATCTGGTTCAGGTGAGACAAACTCGTAAATGCGGAAGAGAAAAGGACCCAGATACATGAGTTTTTTAAGTGTTTTGGTGGCCCTGATGAACACAGGAGTTTTGGTCATTTTGTGCAGAGCTGACCTAATGTCTGAACTGACAGCTAAAGGTGAAGGAACTGCAGATCCATAATTACTCAGATGTGAAATAAGAAAGATGATTCATTCGGGACACTTGGAAGCCAAGGAGTGCCAGTGAAAGGAGCCAGGCTTTCTTGGCTGATGGAGGAGCATTAATCGAGGAAGATATGTTTGCTTTAGGGCACGACTAGTCAAACTTCAAGCAACACATGATTTCTCATTTGGAGGAGGGAAGGGATAGCATTAAATATTTTCACAGAGGACAATGGAAACCTTTGTACCTGTGTCAGACCACTGCGGTACTGTTTAGAGCAGGGAAATGTAAAGACCTTATTATATCTGTATACTCTTGATGTTAATCTCTGGGGTGTTCCCTGTGGGAGATACCTTTAGTGCCAAGGAGCAGGCAGTGATTTCAAGATTTTGGCTAAAGAGACCCATCTGGGCAAAGAGACTGAAAAAGGACATAGGATGTGATGGTTGCAGTATTAGGAGGAAGAAGGAGTCTGGGAGTCCTGTGTGGATTACAGCAGAGGTAGGGCTTTAATAATCCAGCAAATACGTGGGCTGAGTGCTTCCAGCAAAAATTGTAATACTTTGTGGTTGCAACAGCAAAGCAGAACGGAAGAAAACTGTATGTTGCTCTTTGGAGAAACTGATAGGATGGCATTGTTTCCTTAAGTACTGATCAGTTCTTGTTCAGGCTCAGTTTTTGCCTTAAGATGCCAGCACTTAAAGCAAAAGGCATCGGTCAGGCTGCAGCGCTAAGTCAAGAAAGATGCACCGGTCTCAATACCCGAACAAGGACATTAACGTTTGACCTTTTCTTCAGGAGAGGAAGAGAGTGAGTGAATACAGATCAGGTGGCCAGCAGCAGCCAAGCATCGTCAAACATAGTGAGGATCTACCTGGTAGAGAAAGACTGTAGAGCACTATTTGTACATAGCAAAGAATCTCGCAAAGGCAAATGTTAATTCACTTGGGTATTATTTTTTTTTATTATGACTAAGAAGTTCCAGAGCAGCTGACGGCTTTGTTCACAGAAAGAGTTTTACAATACCTCTGACCACATTTAAAGTTTTTGAAAAGAATGCACATAAAATCCTAGAGACATGTCCAGTCATTACATTATTCACGTAGGGTAAGTTGTAAAGCCAGAAGAGGGCGAAATTGTTAAGACGTTCCAAACTGAATAATGAGCCTAGATATAGAAATATTCTGAAAAAAGATCTGTATTAACTGAGAATGTGAGAACTTTCATTTCCATCTATAAAGATGTGTGTGTTATTCTCGATATCCAGTTCTGTATATCCTGTTGAATCAGCTGTGTAGGCAGTTATAACTTGGAGAAGTTCTTTGTAATGTGTTTCTCTTTGCAGCCAATCTTATATCCTTAGTGAAGTCTTCTAAAGGGGAAGGAAGAATTTGTGATGAAGTCAAAAAGCTGCTCAGACTGAAAGTATATAACAGCCCTTTCTGTATAAGAATAAATATATAACATACTCTATGTGTGTGGCTCATCCTGTAAAATAGGACTGTTGTAAAAACTGTGTTTGCATCAGATAATCTGATAATGCACCTATACTGAAAAGTTTTACTGTGAGATTTTTAACAGATATTAGTGTGAGTCTTGAAGAGAAAATTCAGGCAAGAAGTCAATAGATGCTAAGAGTACTCTTCTTGAAAACAAAACCTGTGTTTTGTATCTCTGTCTTTTAGATTTGACGAAAAGTTTGGATGCATGCAAAACTGAAGATTTTTTTGTCAGTTTATCATCTCGAGTCTTGCAGCTTCTGTTCAACAGAAAGGCAGATTTATACGTGCATAGAGGTAGGTCAGAATAATTTTTGTGATTTCTTTGGAGTGTGTCTGGGAATCAGGGTGGTGAGACTCTCCAGAGTCCTTAAAGAAGAAGTATTTATTAGTAAGGAAAGCAACAATTCCAAACGGAATGAGTTATGCTCCATTTTTCTTTGTCTCCAGCAACCACTTCCCTTCCTGAAAGCATCAAAACAGCCAAAAGGCACTAGTGACCAAACAGCATAATTACAAGTAGAAATAATTACACAGATTAGCCTTCCGAGACCTATTGTAGACATGGGGAATACATTTGAAGTTTAAGGTCTATATTCCCAAAGTTCGGATATGTTTGAGTTTCTGGTTTTGGCATAGGCCTGTCCTACTTCCAACTAACTAGTTTCCTTGTGTTTTCTTTGGATATTTTTCCTGAGTGGGCTTTTTCACTGTGACTCATGCAGGATAAAGCAAACTCGTTTGGAGTGTGTGAAAGCAAGCTTCCAGAAGAGTACCAAGTCAAACTTTAAAAATCCTAGACATACTAAAGGCCTGTTGTCTTTGAAAACCCATGTAGATATTCTCTGGATGGAGCAATGCCTACAACTTACAATTGATTTTTTTTTTTTTTTGTAGTCCAGTTAGAGAATGTATTGTGCGTTGCAGAGAAGTGCTGCTTGGAAAAGAACTGAGAGAAATGCAGTTCAGTGGTTAAAAAAGAAATTAATCAGGAAGTTGGGAAAACTGGAATTTTTTAAACAATCTCATTGAAATGATTTTGGGGTTTTTTTTCAGCTAGTAGGGGGAATTTATGGTGGCCTGCAGAATAAACCCGTAACAGAACATTTTAATGCTGGGCAAAATAGCGAATTAAGTCATTCCATTAGCTTCTGATGCCCTGGCCTGATTTTGTGTTATTCAAAATGGTGAATGCCATATTAAAACTTTTTTTGGGCCTTTTCATTGTTAGATAGTGATCAAATACACCTCTCGGTTGTTTCATCAAGAAAATATTACTGATGTTTTAAATTTTCATTTACAACTGAAGTAGCTGCTGGGCTCCAATGTTGCTATAAGCATCTCTTAAATTCACTAATGAAATGTTAAAACACAATATCAGATTACATTTAGGTCATGGGTTTTTGGGGAGGAAAAACATGTTTACTTTTATTAAAAATATACTGATGTAGTGTTTGTAGCCAAGCAAAGGCTGTAGAAAGCATTGGTGATTTTATCCTATTCTACTATACCAAACTCACCAATGATATAGCCATTAGGCTATGAAACTTCCCCTTTATTTTGAAAATACATCTCTCTGTGCATGGGATAATCAGGAGTGTCATGGCTTCTGCATTTCTTGGTATTCTTGTAATTTTGGGAGGCCTCCTCCTAGTTACTTGAATGCCTTCTAGTAGTGCATGTCAACTGGAGGAAGAGAATGCCCTGGTTGGAAGTGATTTTTGGAGTCTTTCTTGCATTTTCCTTAAAGCTTGTACCATCTGGGATTGTGTGGCTGGTGGAGAAAAGCAATGATTTTAAACGGGGGGGGGGGGGGAGACAATTCCTAGGCCTCGTGATTCTGGTGAAAAAGCACTGAAACATAATGACCATAAGGCTTCAAAACACGGGGCAAAAAGTCAAGAACTCAAAAAAAGCCCCAAACCTCTCCTGATTTAAACCAGTCTCATTATTTGAGGCAGAGTGTAACTCATGCTTGTTGAGTGCTTCAGATTAGTGGTTCTGAGGTTTTCTAGGTTGTATTTTTTGGTTGTATTTATGCAATGAATTACTTTATAGCTTGTTGGGGTTTTTGGAGGTGGGAGGGTTGTGTTGTTTACATGCTGTGGATTGATTGCGAACAGTTTCCCAGAGAATATTCCATATCTGAAATTTCAGCTGGGTTGATTAGCTGTGAATGCTTGCATATGCTGTGTGGCATTGCTCCAGTTCCTGGATTCAATGAACGTAACAACTTTGGCAGTCCGGATTTTAGAAAAGTACTGATGATGTCTGGAAGGCACCAGGTTCCTTCAGGTCCCATTGGCAAAGACAGAGAGAGGGATAGGTCCCATTGAGGGACCTGGATGGAACAGGATATGAGGAAACCCATGACACTTCTCTCTTCTTTCTCAGGTAGCTGAAGCTCTCCCAAACACAGGTTCTTTTATGGCCTGGGGAATACTTTGAGCAGCAAAAGGGGTTGGTGCTGCCACTCGCGGCTTTTTTCCAGGGCTTACTTATCTGTCAGAGGTGAAGCTCCATGAGTGAATTTAAGCAGGAGCAGCAGTGGGACACGGTGGAACTGGGGAGAAATGCTATAATGAACACAGTACATTTCTGCAGATAAAGATTATACTTCAAACCCTTTAAGCACGTGTTATTCTTTGAATATAATGGGCTGCATTTGTTTAATTTTTCTTTGGCACGATTGGCAGCATATCTGTTGAGAAAAGACAGAATCCCAGCCAGGGAGAGGTTTGGCGGGTCAGAAGAGTAGGCAAGCAAAGCTGTCCAGCATATGGAAGTCTGCAGCGTTGCAGCACACAGCCTGGGACAGGCGCTGTTCCCTTAACTTCCCAGAAATCCAAAAATCAGTGCCATTCCTTCAGTCAAACCGGACAGACATTCGGCCTAAATGGGTGGGACTGAACCATTGTAATCAGACTGTTTATGGATGTGTTTTCTTTTTTGGGGGTTACAAGCATATGTGTTGAGACAGGGTCTAAATGGCAAGTAAATGTGCTGTAAGAGGGGGCAACCAAGAGCTTCTTATTAGAATCAGCAACGTTCTCCTTATTTCAGTGCAGAGATAGTTGCGTTTTCTTTTGTTCTTTCAACAGGTTAGTAATTACTGTTGCAGTAATTAGGCTTGATGGAGAGTATATAAGACGATAAATGGTTATTCTGTGCAGTAGTGGGGGATATTTGGTGCCAAGCTTATTATTTTCAGTCAAAGCAAATTATCTCTATTATAATACATGACTCTCTTTCTTGAATTATGAGTGGGAAACTGCTGAATAGATTTTTTTTTTTTCCAAAGTGCCCTGAACCATGGAGAGAAATGAAAATTAAAAACAATGAAAAGCTTGTTAGACAATGAGAAGACTCATCTGTAAAGCTATTTCTGACAGATTTTTTTCTCTCTCTCATCTCCGGTTATATAAATATCAAATGCTTATCACGAAATAAATTGTTGCATTACACATGATACGGGTATAGAAGTTTAGTTCAGACATCAGAGGAACCGCTTGGGCTTCAGTGGATGGCAAGCAGGGAGCTGCACAGCTGTTGGGGTGCGCTGGCGCTGGCTGAAGGGAGCGACGAGGTTGCCCCTGCCACGCAGCCATGCTGCCCGCAGCCTGGCCAACCTCTGAATTGCTGAGGTGATCAAGGGATTTACAGATGTTCCCATCAAGCGCCTTTGAAAAATACTGGCTGCCCAGAATAGGCATCTGTTTTGCTTGTATTTAGGGCCTGCCCTGGAAATGTGGTCAGGGAAGCGATGTCAGAAGGGATTATACCCTTTGGCTGGCTTACCTCGAGTGATAAGGTCAGCGGAGAGAGCGCGACTTTGGTTAGCAGGGTTCGTCTACTTTGCAGATGGTACCTCGTCATTTATTAATAATGCAGTCATCCCCTTCTCCACTTACATCATGGTTTCAATCTGTGGCAGTGACAGGGCTGATCACCTTTCCAATCTTAGCCGGCTTACGACGCACCATGGGTTTGCTTTGCCCCACACATCTGAATCATGCTGTAACTTGACTCTCTGACTGGTGAAACGCGTAGTAGAGCTTCAGCTCGCTGCCAGCCACAGCTCAGCTGGGCTCTCGGCACCCCTTGCCCCATCCCTCCCTACCTCACGCCTGGATTTCCTTCCCGTGGGAATCGGGGAGCGAGGCTGGGTGGGAGGAGGTGGTGCACGACCACGCTTCGTCTTCACGCACCGGCGGCCGCTGCTAGCGTGGACAGCTGGACCTGAGAGCTGGAAAGTGCTCCTGGGCTCCGTGCTCGCAAAGCAGTCACCGAAATACCCTCGTCAGGCCGTGTAGGGTGATTGATGGGGCAATGGGAAAGGCAGCTGTTTGCTGTCGAATGTAAATACTCCTGCGTTAAGAAGGCACAGGGGGGGGAAAAAAAGCTGCTATGGTTTCCTGCTTTCCATATATACTTTTCCTAATTTTTAAAAATTGTGATATTTAGTTGAATTTAATTCCCCACAGAAGAGAATCAGTAAAGCTTGCCTGCGTATTTACAAGGCAGCTTTCCTTAGAAATTCTGTTGCATGCTTTTCCATGTGCTACACAGCAGATGTTTTAAGCTGATCGGTGTCATGTGTTGCGTTTTGCGGTACTTTAATACGTGCTTTTGGGAGACAAGCAGTACAAAGAGGAACCGAGTTACTAAGATGGAGAAAATTTTCACAGCACTAGTATTTGCCTGTCTTTGGTTACTGCCAGTAAAACCACATCAAACTATCACTGTGCTGCTCATCTGCAGTCTATGCTCAAAGCTGCTCGACTCCCATCAGAAATTCCATCCTTTACCATCACACTAATTTTTCCAGCAGTCCCTTGCGCCACACAAAAGCTCTGTTTATTGACCTTATAGATTTTATACTTCTCATAAATTGCAAATCAGACTTCCTCAGTTTTCTCTGGTAGTGCTGTTCTTATAAGAGGTGGTGTAAGTGGACTGGTGTTTTGATGACGTAGGTATTATTTATTTAAATCTATGGTGCAATGCAAATCATCTTTCTCAAATTAAGCGTGATCTTGTGAACTCCATGCAGGGAACTTACCCTGGAGATTTCTATGTCTGATGGTAAATTCATCAAGGTACTGTCCCAAATCTTAGTTCAGCTTAGTGATGGTGTTTCAAGAGCTGCCTCTTAGGGGTGACTAAGCAGAGCCATTGCAAAGATGCCATACTAGTTCAAATTCCTGGCATCACTGAAAGTCCAATTTGATGAAAATGAAAGGTGCTTTCCACCAAACTGCTTATAGAGCCTACTAGGCAGTAGCCGTATATTCAACAAGAGCAGCAGAGAATTAAAAAAATTGTAATAAAAGCAGACACTATTCAAAGGTGGTGTGTCAGATTTTTTCATAATGATGTTATCAGTTAAGGTAGTCACTGGGAGAGGAAGAGTTCACATGTATTAGCATTTGATAACGGTTATTTGCATGAAAGAGGGTTGTAAGATAGGGCCCTGGACTGGCTATAGTCTAATAGAAGCTCTGTAAGGGCTACCAAGAAGGCAATAATATGTAAAGTTAAGACAACACAGTCAGCTATACTTTAAATTGCATCTAAATAGGCATATTAAAATATTTATCTGAGATGTAGGAGAAGTGTAAGCCTTTTGACTTTCACAAGGCAAATATATCTATAGCACAAATAGATGAAAATAGAGACAGTTTTCATGTAATCAAATCAAACGTGTAGCACTCACTCCTTCATTCCTTGGTCTGAGAATCCAAAATTTAGTAGCTAACAAGTAAGTATTGTAAAACATAGTATTAGCTGATTAGATCTGGCAAGAAGCAAAACTCCAGACTAGGAACTTGCAGTACCAGAGAGCAGGGAAATCCATTAAACATACACAACAGTAACTTGTAACTATAATCTTGTATAGATGTGTCTGCAAGCTACAACTCAAAAAGCCAAACTAACCCATTTACAGCTGCAGACATCTCAACAGAACAGCTTTAGATGCTGTTAGCCTATTTTTGGTTTATGTCTCTTTTTTGTAGCTGCAACTCAACTGTTTTAAAGTGTATCTCTGTGGGAATTGATGGGTTTTATTATGTACATTTCTGTACTATAAGAACAAGAATGATCGATTTTGTTTATGCTGGTTGTTGTTTGTTTGGCTGCGTGACAAGGTTGCTATCAACAGAAGGGATGAAGCATGAGGTAATGACTACAACTTAAATGAGAACACTTGTCATACCTGCTTTTTGCTCGGACTGATCAGAAAGTATCAGGGCATAGTCAAATGCTGTGTCTGTTTTCTTTCATGTTTACAAACTGGCAAGCTTAATGGAAGGTAAACTTTGACATTTCTTAAGAGTTTCCTTCGTCCCTGAAATCAAAGCTGCTAGTATTGTGCTAAACTTCTTAGGATCTACTGAGAGTTTGAGAAAAATAATCTGTGAACTAAGCACAGAGACCATTTCTTACAAAGGGATTTTATTTTTTTTCTTACTTATTTATAATCTGGAAGAAATTAAAGTTCAGCCTTCTACATATTCCCCTTGGTGAAGCCATGATGAATACTTCTGATGATTTTCCTGTCCTTAATGTGCCTGGAAATGGTTTCCAGGATTAGCTGCTCCATCACCTTCCCAGGCACAAGTAGTTCCCTGAGTCCTCCTTCTTGACCTTCTTGAAGGCAGAAGTGACATTTTCTTTCACCCAGTCTTTGGGCACTTCTCCTAATCACTGTGATTGATCAAAGATGATTATTGAAAGTGGCCTTGCAATGACATCTGCCAGCTCCCTCAGCACTCATGTGTGCATCCTATTGTGGCCCATGGACCAGTTAATACGTCCAATTTGCTTAAGTATTCCCTGACCTGATCCTCTTCCACCAAAGGTGTATCTTCCTTGTTCCAGCCTTTCCCCCCAGTCTCTAGGACCTGGCATTCCTGAAGGCCAGTCTTGCTATGAGGCAAATAAGGCATTCAGTACTTCAGCCTTTTCCACATCCTGTGTCACCAGGTCCCCAGTCCTGTTGAACAATAGTCCTGCATTTTCCCTAGCCTTCCTTTTGTCACCTATGTACTTTAAGAAGCCCTTCCTGTTGTCTTTGACATCCTTTACCAGATTCAGTTACATTTGTGCTTTGGCTTTCCTAACGTTGTCCCTGGATGCTCAGAAAATGTCTCCGTGTTCCCCCCAGGTTACACATCCTCACTTCCTTTTTGTGTTTCACTTTGGCTAGGAGCTATTTGTTCATCCACACAGGCCTCCTGGCATTTTTGGAAATCATTGGGATAGACCACTCTTGAGCTTGGAGGAGATGATCGTTGAATATTATCCAGCTTTCTTGGGCCTCCCTTCCGTCCAGGGCCTTATCCCATGGGACTTTTCCAAGCAGATCTTGAAGAGGCCAAAGTCTGCTCTCCTGAAGTCCAGTGTTGTGAGTTTGCTTTTCACCCTCCTCCCTGCCCTCAGGATCCTGAACTCCATCATTTCATGGTCTCTTCAGCCAAGACTGACTTTGATCTTCACAACCCCAGTGAGACCCTCCTTGTTGGTGAGTATGAGGTCCAGCAGAGCATCTCTCCTCATTCATTTGTCTATCACTTGGAGCACTTCATACTCTTCAGGAACCTCCTGGATTGCTTATTGTCCTGCTGTGTTGTTCTTCCAGCAGATATTGGGGTGGTTGAAGTCCCCCGTGAGGACCAGGGCCTGCAAATGTGATGATACTGTATAAAGTTGCTTATACTGCTAGGGCAATCCAATGAGGGAAAGGAAGGAACTATACTGATGATAGAGAATATTTATGTTAGTCCAGAACTGCGGAAACATGTTCTGTCTTGCATGTTGCCCTGCCAGCTGAAAAGGTTACTACTAATATCCCTTTCCTACCTGGAGACTTACTACACACACTAAAGATGATTGTCCCCTCTGACCTGTGGCTCAGCATCATGGGGGCCACTCATAAACCTGCTGAAGTCTCATAAACCTGTTCAAGTCAGGATAAACTGAGTGAACAACGGCTAAATGTTTACGCATCTGAAGTCAACTTCACTCATTTTGCCTGAAGCAGACTCACTCACTAGCAGGTCAGCTGCTTGTAACCTCTGGCAAGGGTGAGAGGCAGCTGGAAAGATCATCTTCTTCAACTGGCATAGCTAGATCTGAAAAAGGACTTCTATCTTTGGCTTTTTTCCACTCTAGACATACTCTGCATATGACTAATTTGGTTTTTAAAAGAAACCCACAGTATGCTTACCCAAAGAATTCTGCTGCCGCAGCATTCCTGCTAAGAGTAAGAATGAGCTACAGTCTTGTTTTGGTCTGGGAGGTGAGAAATCTGATGGTATTTGCCATTATTGGTCCAACCTGGAGAGGAATGGCCAGTCAAGAATTGTACAGAGCATGAGAGAAACCCTGTTCGGAGATGAGGGCTGTAACATCCACTGGTCATGAACTTGTACCCCTGAACCTGCCTGAGTGTTGAGCAGTGGAGTCATGAGGAAGAGATACCATTTAAATAAAGAAGGCAGAAAATAAAAATGAGAGAAGAAATACTGAATAAACTGGAGTCTGTCAAATGCAAACACCAGAAGACAAATGCTTTGTGAAAAGGTCTTAAGCTGTCTGACAAGAGATTTTTAATGAGGTGCCATCATGACTTAAAAACTTTATTCCTGGACCCACATGGACCATAAGCGCTAGTTTCTTCTTCTTTCTTCTTGACTAGCTGCAATTTGCTGTCAGTTGCCTAAAGTTCTTATCAAGTTTATGTAAGTTTTAATTCAGGGAAGACTTGGACTCCTTTGGTGGGACCACATCACAAGCAAGGTGGGTAGAACTAGACTCAGCTGCAGGAGAACTCCTCCTCGTGTCAAGGCAGCACCGGGCACTGCTGCACCAATGGCTGGATGGGCAGGGGCTACCTGAGGAGTCTGCGCAAGATCTAGTGTAAAGAGCTGAACTCCTCTGGCAGAAGCCCATGACAAATTGCCAGAGATGAGCAGAAAACCACCCAGGTATGCTTAAGCTCTCCGCTCTGGGCAACTGAGCACAGGGCTCGCACTTCCCAAATGTATTGTTGGAGTGGAAAAAAATCCTTCAGCCTCCACTGTCTGTGACAAACTGGGCACATTCTGACATCCCAGGAGCCATACTCGCCCCCTGTGCTCTTCTGCTCCATTTTTTCTGGATCGTGAATGCCATCGGTCTCAGAAGTTCACTTGCAGGTTTACCATTGCGCTCCCACCACTGTCACCCTCACATCTCACAAGGCTGAGTGTTTTTTCAAGATTGCCTGAAATTCTGTACTCTAAGTCAGATAATGGTATGCTTATTTCATAATCAAGCAACTGGGTCTTCATTCCACAAAGTCAAACATGCAGAACGGGAACAGCAGGTGAAGAGGTGCCTTAGCACACCCATTAGATGCAGAAATGAGGTATTTCAGAGTTCGAAGTTGCTTTTTAATAGGTTCATGTGGTAGTACTAATGACGGATGTTATTGCAGTTATTAAAAACACACATTCTATAATAATGGAAAATAAGCATAAAGCGGTCTCATGTGAACCCAAGAGCCAATGCTTATATAAAAGTAAGAAATAAAGGGAGAAGCAGTAAGTGTTAAGAACTGCTAATAACTCAGGCAACTGAGTTGTGCATTTCTGGATGTGTTGGAGATTTTCCACAGATATTTCCTATGGAAAGAATTTATGAATCAAAGCATAAGAGTTGTCCAGAGAAGATTGGTCCCACATGGATACTGTTGCTGTTTTAACTCATCCAAATCTTCAAAACTATTCACTATGAACAGATTGTATTCATAAGTACAGGAAGCATTTGCATTTAGTATAGCTAAATTAGCTGAAGCAGAAATTAGCACACTCCATGTAATGTTTAACCAGAAAATAGAATAGTTGTATGGTCAGAATGAGACATTTAGAGGGAAAAGATACAGCAAGCCAAATTTTGTTCTTGGTTGGGCTTACCATAGGAGTGCAGCAGCATAGTTCAGAGCAAAACATGGCAGGATTAATTTGCTTTCTGCTTGCATTGGCCTTCTTGTCAGTTATTATTTCCTGTTTCCGAAGAAGAGCTGAAACCTACATTTTTTAGCATCGTGGGAAATGGCCAAGACTATTTACCCTGTAGGGACCTATCTAGTATACATTTGAGGGAGGAGGTAGATGCCATTTATCATATTTTATTTTAAATAATGCTACCTGGATATCAGTATATTTCCCTTCTCTCTTTCCTCTTCAAAAAGTCCGAAGTGATACCATCCTCAGAACAACTTTTGACTTGAGACTTTGAGGTTACGACCAACGTCAACTCTTCTAGAATTGAATAGGATTAGAAGGGTTTGTGGATACCTTTGCATTCTCAGACACATTTAACAATTCACATCACTGAAACTCAAAATTAAAAAAAAAGACCTGGAGTTCTCTTTTAATTATCTTCCCTGGCATAAAAATTTTGCAACCGGCTTATCTGTATTAGAAATGTTGTACTTGTTTAAATTTATTAGATAACACACCTACACTTGCAAGAAGATGAAGGATGGGCAGAAATGCTACCAAAGTTTCATAATGCTTATGCAAATACTTTTCGTCCAGAAATATCCTGAGTACTAAGATCCCTATTGCTTCCCAGCTTCATCCTGGACAGATTCAGTGAAGCACATCATATTTATGACCAAAACTTTGGAAAAATAAATATACCTCAAGTTAGAATTTTCAGAGTTAAACTATTTGTTTGTTTCAACTGGTGTTTCCATTGTTACAAGAGTATACTGTTTGGAGTTGTCAAGCGATGCAGAGAATCATGCTGAAGTGTTCAAGAGAAGGAGCACTGGGGTGGGTTGAAGTTGCCTTGCCCTTGCTGAAGCGGGGAAATTCAACTCTGCTGAACTTTGGTTCCTCATATGCCATGGAGCTTATCCCGAATGGCCTTTTTGCTGATGAACTCAGTGAAGCGATTCTTTATTTGTTGTCTGAAGGGCTGCACCCTTTTATATTGATAGGATATCCATGAACATCTGTGGGGGCAGGAATGGTTACGAAAGCCTGAAGAGCTTTTCCATTGCCTTCAGTGGCAATAATTGGCAGAGGGTGGGTATGATGACAACTGGAGGCTTGCCAATGTGACGCCTGTCTACAAGAAGGGCCAGAAGGAGGATCCGGGGAACTACAGGCCTGTCAGCCTGTTCATCTTAAGGGCGCTCACCGGGCATGTGCAGGACAACCAAGGGATCAGGCCCAGCCAGCACGGGTTCATGAAAGGCAGGTCCTGCTTGACCAACCTGATCTCCTTCTATGACCAGGTGACCCGCCTCGTGGATGAGGGAAGGCTGTGGATGTTGTCTACCTGGACTTTAGTAAAGCCTTCAACACTGTCTCCCACAGTATTCTCCTGGAGAAACTGGCGGCTCCTGGCTTAGACAGGTGCACTCTTCGCTGGGTAAAAACTGGCTGGACGGTCAAGCCCAGAGAGTCGTGGTGAATGGAGTCAAATCCAGTTGGCGGCCGGTCACAAGCGGTGTTCCCCTGGGCTCAGTTTTGGGGATGGTCTTAATATATTTATCGATGATCTGGATGAGGGGATTGAGTGCTCTGTCAGTAAGTCTGCAGACGACACCAAGTTGGGCGGGAGTGTTAATCTGCTTGAGGGCAGGAAGGCTCTGCAGAGGGATCTGGACAGGCTGGATGGATGGGCCGAGGCCAATTGTATGAGGTTCAACAAGGCCAAGTGCCGGGTCCTGCACTTGGGTCACAACAACCCCATGCAATGCTACAGGCTTGGGGACGAGTGGCTGAAAAGCTCCCCCGCAGAAAAGGACCTGGGGCTGTTGATCAACAGCCGGCTGAAGATGAGCCAGCAGTGTGCCCAGGTGGCCAAGAAGGCCAACAGCATCCTGGCCTGTATCAGAAAGAGTGTGGCCAGCAGGAGCAGGGAGGTGATCGTGCCCCTGTACTTCGCGCTGGTGAGGCTGCACCTCGAATCCTGTGTTCACTTTTGGGCCCCTCATTCCAAGAAGGACATAGAGGTGCTGGAGCGTGTCCAGAGAAGGGTGACGAAGCTGGTGAGGGGTCTGGAGCACAAGTCTTGTGAGGAGCGGCTGAGGGAGCTGGGGTTGTTCAGTCTGGAGAAGAGGAGGCTGAGGGGAGACCTCATCGCTCTCTACAACTACCTGAAAGGGGGTTGCAGAGAGGTGGGTGTTGGTCTCTTCTCCCAAGTGACTAGTGACAGGGCAAGAGGAAATGGCCTCAAGTTGCGCCAGGGGAGGTTTAGGCTGGATATTAGGAAAATATCACTGAGAGAGTGGTGAGACACTGGAATAAGCTGCCCAGGGAGGTGGTGGAGTCACCCTCACTGGAGGTATTCAAGGAACGTGTGGATGTGGCATGGCGGGACATGGTTTAGTGGGCATGGTGGTGTTGGGTTGATGGTTGGACTTGATGATCTTACAGGTCTTTTCCAACGTCAATGATTCTGTGATTTTGTGATGATGTCTCTAGTTTGAAGCTTTCCTGGGATAGAAGCAAATGCATTTCTCTGATACTGCCTAACTGTTGCGCGTGTCAGTTGAATTTTTAATACACTGTCCAACACCAGGCATTTTCACTCAGGACTGAATATGCCACAGACTTTCACTTTAGATCTGAACTGGGATATTTAGAACACTCTGGAGCTATATGGATCCAAGCACATGCTAACTTCACGTTAAGGGGGGTCAAGGGGTATATCCCTCCCTTGGTCCTCCCTTCCTACGTTCCCTCTCGCACTTTGATTTTCACACCCACCACGTGAGCTAAAAGAGAGTGGCAGTGCCCAGTTTCCCCTGATCTGGAAAACAAGGTGACTAGGACCGAAAGGACCACTGCAGCATGTGCATCCACGGACCCCCACCTCTCAGTCAGTATGTCTTTTCAAAACGAGGTTCTTGCATGCTGGCACAGCCTTATGCGGAAGTGTTGACTGCTGTTGCAGTATGCTCTCTGAGACATAGGATATCCTTCATTTCCTCGGGTTTCCAACTCCAGCATCTCTTCAAGAGGAAAAAGTGAAAGCCTGATATGGCAGTATTTAATTCTTCTTATTGCACAAGGTACAAGCAAAACATCTATCATTAATCACGGATGTTTTAAAACCATAAACTCGTTGTCCATATTTGCTAACAGTTGGGGAAGAAAGTTGATCTTTCCTGAAAATACTGAAGCAGATGGGAGCAGTGTGAATGCCAGAATATCCCTACAAATTCTCCTAACATGAAACAGTTTTGGACAGTTCAGGACATCTGGAGTGAATATGGGAGAGGGAAATGAAAAATTTCTTGAATGTACTTAAAGGCTGAAATAGAATCACAGTGGCGTAGACATGCAGAAACCCTGAATGAAATACACACAGGGATATGGCAGAATGCTTAAAAGGAAGTCAGCCTGCTAGGAGCAGAACTATTTTTAGTCTTCTAATGAAGAAAGCAGCTGTATTTGAGAAAGGCAGTCACTCACTGCTTGGAAAATCAGCTGGAACTCCTTCTGGGTCCTGGTGTTCTTGGTTGCGAGAGGAAAATCTTATGTGTAAGCTCTTTCAGCCCTGGAGAACCTTAAATGGCAGTCATCTTGGGTTTTGAAGCACAGTTGGGAGCTTCTTGGGAACAGATTCACAGACTTCTGTTGGAGCCCATGATCACTCTGTGGTGTTCAACCACTCTTGGAATGAGTGTTTCTTTAGGAGACAGCGAGGATCCGGCAAAGTCCTCCGAGATGTGCATTGAACATAACATTGAATTCTGCCTTTTTTTGTTCTGTGGTGTGCTGGTTGTTATTCAATGTTTATTTCCGTTCGTAATTTCTCCAGAGCTTTGCTAGGGTGCAGCGGTCTGTCCAGTTCATTGTAAAACCTCTGTTTTCTTATCTGTATAGTGCTTGTGTTAGGTATGGGAATAGAGGAGAGCCACTTAATTTTGCTGCTCTAGTGAAACTTGAATTGTGAAACCTTGCTGCTCTTTAGGTACTATCTTTGTACAGAATAAGCCCATTTGTAAGGGGGGTTTTTTGTATAAAAGAGAGAGATGTCTTTTTGTATCATATTGCCGAGTTAAACAAATGATCAAAGTGAATTTTGTGTATCCTGGCTGTGACAAGAATGGACAATAGTTATCACAAGGTCAAAACCATCGAATGTGCTTGCTGGAAATAAAGGAGACAGCTTGATTTTTTGCTGGCTTGAGAAACCATTTCTGAACTAGTTTAAAGTAGATGCATCATAAAAGGCTGAATCGAGAGAAAAGGGATTTTAGCTTAAAGCTAGTGTCGGGGAAGCCTGACCAAAGCCATCTGCCTGAGATGGCCTGGCATTTTTCAATGAGAGGGTGAGATTAGTGAGGAGTAGGGCTTGGGTTTGAAAACCTACTTCTGCAGGTGATGATCCGTCCATTTCCATCAATGGCCACCTGCCCAAACCATCAGGAATCGGGCAAGATCTTAAAGGTGAGAGGAAGGCAGGGGTATTCAAGAAGAAATGCCGTGGAGAGGGAGCTGGCATCTGGGCTCTGCGGGTATCCCTGCCGCTGGGCAGCTTCGGCAGGCTCGTTCAGTCACTGCCAGCTCCCAGCCTCGCATTTGGGCTGTTTGGAAATACGTTCTTTTCTTGCCTGTCACATGCTTTAATACGTGAAGTGTCTTATACAGTGGGGAACCATCTTGTATGAAGGTACTTAAATGCTTAAAAGTTGGAAGGAAGGAAGGCGTTGTAAGCGCCAAGAAGAATATCCTGGTCTCTCCTTTTTCAGTAAGACTATGGCCCAGGGAAGAAATTGATGCTCTCAGCCTCACCCCATTTGCTTGTCACCCGCCGCGTGCCTGCAAAGGGCTATCCCTCTTTGGATCTCCCGGCACAGTTTCTTGTAGGATCAGTCCCTAAATCTGTTTCTGCTTGAGCAATATAGTTCTAAAAAATAACCTCTATTACAAGTATCGAAGAGAGGAAAGATCATTCTGACTGAATTGCATAAGGGGCAATTACATGTGTATTTACTCTGGCGTAAGTCGGGCAGCTTCGGGGGGGCTCGGGGAGCAGGAGCCTCTTTGCCCGGCTCGGGGGCAGCCGGAGCAGCAGGTCTGACCGCAGCCTTTGCTTTCTGCCACAAATACCGGAGGTGTTTAGCTGGTTTCAGTAGGGCCTGTTTTGCATAAACCATTTCTATTTTCCCATTACTCATATGTCCCTTTGTTAATAACATAATGTAAATAATTCTGTGCTGGATTTGGCATTCATTTAAACAGGTGTAACACTAAAACAGTCGTAATTGGTTTCAGTGTTCCCAGCCTTCTTTCTGGCTGCACTTTCTTTCCAAAGGAGTTTACTTGTTTTTGCTTTTGAAGGCTCGTTATTACCATAATTCACCCATCAGTTTGCTGCTTTTAATGTTAATTCAGTTTTATAACTTGGTAGGAGGCAAGATGAAATGTTTCAGGCTGCATCCTAAGGTTATTCTTCTAGTGGCTGGTGTTTTAAATGGATATGATGGGCATTGGCAAGAAGAGGTTTGTGATATTTATAGTCTTCAGGAATCTGTGTAAAAGTGAAAAAATGCTTATCCTGATTCTGTATAAATACCACATCCAAAGCACACCTGTCTTCTGCCATGTGGGCCAGCTAATTGGTTTTTGATCTATTTTTACTGTTCTTAGCTGAAAGGCAATTTTTTTGTTAAGTTTCACAGAAAGCGCTAGAGCTGTTTTAGGGGTTTGTAGCTGTGAAAAATAGCCGTGGTTCAGTTTTTTAAAAAGCATTCTCAAGGAATAATTACAATGATTGAGAATGCTTCTTAAAAAAACAGAAGCGTGTACATTTTTCATAGCTACACGACTCTAAAATGGCTTTGTGGGTTTCTTCACATATTCAGGAAACTTTTAAAAATAAAAAGGAGCAAATCTATCTCTGAGCTTGGCAACAGCTTAAGTTTATATTTCACAAGTATCTGAAAATGGGTTCCTCCCCATTTGCAGACACAGATGCCGAAGTTTTAAACTGACAGTGCAAAGTTTATATTGCAAGCTTTGTAAAGGAGCAAAGCAGCATTTTTCTGCTCTATGCCAGTCCTGCACTTATGCATGGCTGGGATGAAGCCTTGTTGGACAGTTATTATTATTATTGTTTATGAATTCCTTGCCTTGCGGTCGTGCAGAACAGCAAGTTAGCATTGTTGAATCGGGAACTGAAGACATGAAAATAGCAAAAAGGTTGCCCCTGCTGCTAAACTTTTGGCAGTATTTTGTATTCCATTCTTGTCTGTATTAAAACACAGAATGTAGTGAATAGGCCAAACCCTGAAATCCTTATTTGGTTATTATGAAAAGGGAGAGAAAAGGCTGTGATCCATTAGGAGGGGGGCGAATAAGAGGCTGCAGAGACAGTCTATGCAAGGTAGCTCGGGAGCTTTGGTTCCCTTGTCTCATAACCCAGCAACGCAAGAGTCATCTGAGCACAGCGCATGGCGGTTCTGTCAAAGGTGATGCATTTAATAGTCCTCATGCTGGGGCAGAGGAACAGTGTAAGGAGATGCTAGCTGCTTATGGGATATGTCTAAGCATGTATGCGCAGGGTTAATGGGAACAGGAGGCCATCAAGACCTCCAGGTAAATGCATGCCCCTGCAAAGGTGACTTGGGTGGAAATCATTGCATGGGATGCTCCTGAAAACAATTATTTCGAAAGATTAATTGGGAGATTATTTTGTTTTAATGGGAGCACAGAATACCTGGGGTTACCTATTACCTGAAACAAAAAAAAGGGAACCAGACCTGTTGTTTCAGCATCAGAGCAGTCTCTAAGTGGCAGGTCACTAATCCCACTTCAGTATCTTGCCTGGAGCAGCAGGAGTTACAGATGTTTGCTTGCATCATCACAGTATAGTCTCTGATGATGGTGGTTTGTCTTGTTGTAATCCCACAGAAATTATACTTTGGCTTCGATACTTTGGCCTGCCTGGGCATGACTGATCATTATCTGCTCTTCAAGATTAGCTGAAAGTGCCTGGCTAAATGCTCTGAACTCTGTGGTAGAAGAGGATGAATTGGGGGAGGGGGTGGGTCTCTGAAAATGTTGCATAAAAAAAGGCTGTTGTGTTTATTCCCCTGCGTTCCCCGGCATAAATGAAAGAAGAGGAGAGCAGTACAGAGCTGGGTCTGCCTGCATGGGGTATATTCAGTTACTTAACTCATGGCACAGGCCACTGCAACCCTAGTAGGCAGCATTTCAGCAAAGGCCAGTGAGTGTTGTAAATACCATCGGGAGGAGAGTTTTTTGTTCCCTTCTCCCCACTTTTTACATTAGATGCTGAATGAGTCGCACACACTCGTTTGTGATGGGGGGTTACTCAGCTGAACTGCCTCGCGCTCCCTAGCCCTCCCTGATCTCGCGTCCCGGAGAACCTCAAAGATAATTTTAGTAAAAGGCTGTTCTGAGTGCCATTTGGCTCGTCTGTTTACAAAGTCACAAAGTCTCTTCTCATTATTTTTCAGGGATCGGGGGGACAAAAGTTTAAATATTAGCTCAGCTATTTAAACCCTGTGGCAATGCCAGTCTGCCTGGCACGTAGTGCTGAATCTAGTGATAAGATATTCAGTCGACTGATGACCCTCGCAGCGTTGTAAGAAATACGCTGATAAATTATCTGTGAGGGATAGGAAGGACAAAGTGGCTCTTAGGTTTTATGACAATGGCTAATCAAAAAATCTGCCAAAAACCTGGGCTTAGAGATCTATGCTGTTGCCCTCCAGTAAATCCTGATTTCCCAGAGACTTCTAGAGTATTCCTAGGTAAGTAGTATTGCAGATGAATAACGAAATTAAAAAAGAGTTCTCCAGTAAAGGCTTCGTGCCTGAAAATATTTTCTGATATATAATTACATTTTTGTCCACTAGATGGCTTTTGTCCCCCCTGCCTGCAACCTGATAGAGCAATCTGAAGCAAGGGAATGCAACCTATCTAAAATGATATTACCTACAGCTTAATTCAGATACTGGTAACACTTCGGTCAAAAATTTCTAATTACATACAGCATACAGGGCTTACGTATCCGCTGATGTAAGTTTTCCTACGTGGAGCAAATCTCCCATACGTTGGCACAGAGAAAAAAATCAAGTTAAGATGTTTTAGCAAATCGTTTGCCAGCAAACAATGTTTGCTTATGATATGAAATTATTAAAGACCACAGAGCCTATTCTGTGGTTATTAAGTCTTCAGCACTGACACTGAAAAATAACGGAAAATCTTCCAGACCTTGTTTTGGTTGGGCTGAGGGTTTTTAGGAATCGGAAACAGAGGAGTTCCTCCCCTTACCCACCCAGCCTGTAGTATAATATTAATTAATGATGTTTGGAAGCAAATTTAGGTTCTGCAATTATTATAATTAAGTGGGACAGATGGGACAGAACTCTGCATTATGTGGCTTAAGCCAAAAAAAAAATATATATTTTTTACGTTGAGGAAAGTCTCAATTTTAGTGATTGTGTGAGTCCCACTGACCACTGAGATTTTAGCAGGGCTTTACCTTTCCTGTTGACTTAACCAGGTGAATAAGATAGTGGTCAGGAGAAGAGTACCCTGAATTATTAAAATGTGTGGTATTCAGGATATGACAAAGAATATACTAATGCATCCCAACAAACTTTTTTTTGATTATTTTATAATATTTACTCTCATAAAAAAAACATAACATGGTAGAATTAAAAATAATCAGCAGGCTGGAGAAAATATAAGGGAATTGGTACAATTCTATATCAGTAAAATGTTCTCAAGAAATGTACTTATACCAACAAGTCTGATGTGGGTACACACACTAGAGGAAGATGAGAGAACCTGTATCACAAGCTGCTATTGGTGTCTTCCCGAGAAGCTCAGCCCCTTGCTCCTGCCAGCACTAGGATTTGGGGGATTTCTGCGAGGAAGTTACTGCAGGAGCCTGCCTGGAGACGCAGTTCCTCAGTTCATTTTATAGCTAGTAAGTGTTTGTTCACTGTGAAACTCTCGCATTTCTAGCTGTTGAACTAGAGCAGGTCTTTCTTTTCCCGTCAACTTCCTGATAGCCACAGGGGAAAAAAGAAGTATGTTTTCTTTTCATTTCAGCATCCCTCTCTCTCCTCCTTGCTTCTCTGGAAGGGGAAGCAAGCAAGCTATTTCTGTTACTCACCCTCTCCTTCAGCCTCCTTCCGTCAGGATCTTTAGCTCTTGTGAATCATTCCAGTGCCCATTCCTGCCCCCAGCTCTAGCTTTTGCAAGCTTCAGCATGAAGTTAGGGGGATTGCTGGGTTTCCCTGCATGGCACGGGGCGCCGCTGGAGAACAGGTTGAGATCTTGGTGATCTCCATCAGTGGGTGCTGGCTGGCAGCGCTGGGATGGAGGAGCAGCACAAGCACCGGAGCTCTTTCTCTACAGATCAGGAAGCCAATGTCACATCAGTTTGCACTCAGTTTGAGCTTGGAAAGGTGATTTTTGCTGCCATAAGGCTTAATTTTTTAATTTTTCTTTTTCTTCACAAAAGCTTAGATTCTGTGGGAGTTCATGACCGAGACCAGTGTCCACACTTGCCAGGGAAATCTTGCAACTGCAAAGCATCTGAGTGGATTTTTAAGCCCCGTTTGACTAATACCAGAAGGATTAGCATGTTATTTTGTTTGCCAACACAAGAAAACCTCATGTGCTGTAAACTGAAGGGTTACGTTTGCCTGGGTGGTGCTAAGCTAAGGTGATGAGAATCATGGTGTAAAAAGCTCAGGTACACTCATGGCCCTGGGGCATGGAGTACTTCAGGCTGAGCCAGCTATTGTGCTGCCTGTCTTGAATGAATGGGATGGAGGAGCAGGCTTTTTAGGCTTATGAGCGAGCTGACATGATTTGACGTTCTGAGCGTAGGAGGTGTGAAACGCTAAACTAAGACTGCTTAGCCAATGGTGGTCAGCTAAGCAGTTTGGTCAGAAACGTCAGGGGTAATACACAAGCACAGATCCTTGAGCCTCTTAGCTACCTGCTGCTTTCAGTTACATCAGTGTAAATCCATTGACTTCCCTAAAGTTCCCCTATCAGGCTATTCCAGTGCTCCCGAGAGCGGAGTTGAGGGGACAGAAAGGAGGAGAAAGAGCTGAATGGAACAAAAATGCAGTCTGCAATTTTAGTATGCACACGGTATATTCCTTTTCACGTGTTTCAACCGTTTGGCCTACTAGAGGATGTTCTTTCTGACAAACAAGAACTGTGAAGCCACAATGAACAACCAGTAGCACCTAAGACTTCTGCAGTAGCATCAGTGGATTACAGATGTTGTTATGGAAAACCTGCTCTAGTGTGCAAGTCTGTGCATGCTACTGAACATGCAGTAGTAACAATCCCATTTTTTATCTCCACCCTACTCCCATCTAGCTATCTGCTGATCATAGGCAGAAGAGACCACGTGAAGTCCTCCAAGCCTAACTAGAGTATTCCAGAAACCATAACATTGGGAAAAAATATGAATTTTTAAACAGGAGAATAGCCTTCGGTCAGTTTAAAAATTGTCTGGGCGGTGATACGTGGGGTTCCTGTCCCTGACGCTGCAGGTATCTGGCACGGTGTGAAGCCAGAGCTTTTACTAAGTGCAAAGGTAGTTGGGAAGAGCCAGGTCATGCTATTCTTCAAACTCACTGCAGCAGCAGATCCAAAAGGCAATAAATAATAGCTTAGCATTCAGTCCTTACCTGTGCTGATCTCGGGGAACTCAGGATAAGGAAGCAAAGGTTGACCTAAGCCACCTTTAATCCATCTTCAGTCTTGGCATTGGCCAAAGATCTCCTTTAACCAGCACCCGTTTATTAGAGTACTGCAGCGCTTGTTCCAAAAAATCACAAACTCACTCACAGCAAGTGCTCACTGGAGGTGGGCAGGTCATGTACAAACCGACTACGTTCGTTTGCAGTTCTGTGCCACCGTGCACCTCTGTAAAGGCCATGCTGAGGTCCTTTGCACTTCTTCACTGGGCCTTTGATCGCTGCCAGCACTGTGCATTCTCCTCTCCAGGTCAAAGAAGAATGTTTTTTACCACTAAGGAAATATGTCAGAGAGATGTTACTAACTCAAGCACCTCCACTCTGTGAAGGAAATGTAGATTCAATTCCTTGTGTGCATCTGAAATGCTGCTGCCAAACCTGTGCTATGAAAGGTCAGGGAAAACATAGTAAGCTAACAGAAAGTATTTGGTAACACCAGAGCAAGAAGATGTGCACGTCCCAGAAAATAAATTTGGCTCTGGACTGAACATAAAAGGATTTGCCAAAATCTTCGTCTGTCTTTTCAGCTGGGATGCAGGTTTACAACGTTGAAAGTAGCCGTCCAGGTTTGACCTTGGGTTGGTTTGGATGAGGAGCTGACTCTGCTGACCTGCCCAGGTACAGGAGCTGGGCCAGGCCTTAGGACTGATCTTTCTCTGACTAACCCCGGAGACCCCTCGGCCTTGACACCAGGATGTCAGACACACAAGATCTGCTGTGGCTGCCATGCAGTATCAGATCAGCGTCATCAACGCAGTATCACCTTGCTGTTGTCTCTCTCCTTTTAACCCTGCAGAAAGATTACAGCGTTTCTTCTCTGGGTTTGATGGGATCTGGTTTTGCTTATACCCTAATGATCAACCACAACAAAAAAAAAAAAGGAGTGATATATACCTGTTATGAATTAGCATATGCTCTTAGTTAAGCCTTTGAATGTGTGTTTAATTTTCAGGTGGATGCGTAATTACTCTGTGACCTGTTTAGCATTTCAGACTCGTTCCTTTCAAAGACTGGAGGAAAAAAAGAGGTTACATCGAAGCTGAAATGAAAAACACAAAACATTTTTTTTTCTGTATCGTTCTGAAAAGGTTTCTGAACAAATTTGTTTTCAAAGTAGTTTGCTCTCAATCCTAAGATGACAACTGCCAGCAGCTGGCTGGGAAAAAGCAAAAGTTAGCTTGAAAAGTAATAAAACTCACATGACCTGAAACTGTACAATACTGAGCCCATTCGTAACCACAGCTACATTTCTTTGTCATTCTGGAAAAACTAGTGAAGTGTCTGGGGGTTTTCTTTGTTACAATTTTTCTTAGAGGGATTTTCTTTTGGGAGGCAGCAGCAGAAGGGATTTTTGTTGGTTACTTTTCTTTCAAAGCTTAGTGATAACAGGCAAGCAATATGATTTTGGCAGGCAAGTATCACATCCCGTGTTAGAGAATAAATGGTTCCCTTGATTATGTACCGAGTGATAACCCTTTCTGGATTTATGGATTTTTCTATATATTTGCATAGAAAGTCATTACAGCACCCTTTTAGCTGATAAAAGTAGCACATTGTTGCATGTTTCTGCATGTCTTACAGCTCCCTGGACAAGCTATTGATCAGGTAGGCTGCTCCCAAGGAAGCAGAAAGTCATTCTGTGCACTTTTCTTGGACAAAAGATAAGCCTTGTTGCTAGTCTACAACGTGCTGTCTCCCCCTCTCTCTTTGCACAGAGCGTGATAACTTCAGAAATCACTTGCTCCTTTCTCTATAAGATTTCCAGCCTGACACAGCACAGGGAAAGGAAGAAAAGAAGGAAGAAGCACAACTTTTCAAATGGAGGAAAGTCAGTCCTTTTCCTTGCCAGATTCAAAAAAAGCAATCCTTGCCCAGCTCTGCTGGTTCCGTGGTGATTTCAGTGCTAAAAATGATGCACAGCCATTATATTAGAGTGGGTTTCTTCAGAGAGCGTATTTCATTCAGAGTCATGTAACTATTGACCAGAAGCAAGGTTAAATTGAAGCTGTTTAAAAATTAACCCATTTTTTAAAAAATTGCATAACGCAGTAGCACTCTTCAGGCAATCCTTCAGCTTTCTAGCATCAAGTCATCTCTGATGATGTGCAGGCTGTGTTTAAAGGCACCGCATTCCTAACAGCTCCTATGCCTGTGAAGTTTCATGCTGCTTTGAACTGGTAATTCTCTGATGGTCTTTATATTGTTGCAGTGTGGAAACAAGTATGCTCACTCATTTCTGCATTTATTTGCCTGGACACCATCTTTCAAAAATGCACCTTTAAATGTGCCCATTTCTAGTTCCATGCCCCTAAAACAGCTCAAGCAAGGGATACAGGAAAATGCAGGAAACTCTAAGCGCTTTAGGAGTGCGCTCTGTCAAAAACACATCTACCTTCAATCGTGCGTTTTGTCTGTCGGGGCAGGTGAGGGAGGTATGTTAGGAAGCAATAATCTGAAGCTCGTAGTAAATTTAAACCCCGTAATTCAGAATTAGCTGTGATTCCTGCTGTCAGGAACACAGAGCTAAGTAAAGGGTTAGATTTCTTCTCCTACTGTATTTTCATTCAGATTAATATTTAAGCCGTGCTGGTGGTTGTGTCCAGGAGAACAGTCGGTCCTTTTACAGCTATAAATGGTAGGAGGCTGGGTCTGTTAGAGCTCGCCTGTCAGCTGTTTGAGCACCTTGCTGCAGCTGGCCCCGGCCCGTGTATTTTATTTTCCTAGCTCTCAGGCTCTCCGCTTGCACCAGCTCGCTCATTGGTTGTAGCTATCGCCCTCCTTGCAGCGACTGCTGCTGACAGTGTATCTCTCCTCAGCTGAGATTACTGCGTATGACCTACTTTGAAAATGGTGTGAACCAAGGTTCACAAATTGTCTTGGAAGGATGCCACGAGGTTGGTGTGCAAACATGCGCGGTCTGGGAGGCTTCTGGCGGAGCAGAACTGGCTGTCTCCATGTCCTTCCAGCTGCAGCGCGCATTCCTTCGCCAGCCCCGGCTTCACAATCCATCTTTGTGCTCTTGAGTGCGGCATATTGATTTCCCAGGCAGGCCTGCTAGGTTAGAGAGCCTCTGGCCAATAAGTCCTCCATGCCTTTTTGCTCTCAAAACAGCTGAAGTAGGAATAAAGATGAATACAGGGTTTAAGGCTGAGCTGTCAGCTGAAGCCTAGCAGTAGTAGTAGTAGTTGTAGTAAAAACAGTAGTAGTCGTATCAGAATACAAGTCACAAAGGAGAACTAAGTGGTGATATTTTATTTACACAGTTCATCTGTTTACTATAATCTGCTCGTTTATAGTGTAATGTAAACTTGCAATTACCAAAGCTGCTTTCCATGCCAGATGAACAGTTTAACCTGTATGTCATTCCAAAATACTGATAGAGGAGAAAATTCAGTAGAAAGGAACAGCCAGGAGAATTGCAGCCTGAAAGCTGTATGGGTTTGGGGGTTTTTTTTCTTCATTTTTTTCCTTCTTTCTCTTCCTTATGTAAGCTCTGTGCTGCAGAGGAAAGTTTCCACAGACTCAGAAAGATCATATGCAGTTACAAATCTACTTGAAAGATAAGGCACTCCCCCCCCCCCCCGCCCCCCCCGGGCTAATATGTTACATACCTACTCAGCACAGGGCTGCCTGTTATCTGGTAAGATAATTAGCATCAGACACTAGCAGAAGCATACGTACTTCCAGAAAGGGGCATTACTGAACCTTCACAGAGAGAGTTAAAGAGCGTGCTTATCAGAGCTTTTCCATGCAGAAGACTTGCGCTAGTATTTGACTTTGGGTCAAGAAGTCCTTTATTAAATTAGCAATGCAAATGTGTTTTACTTTATACATGTGGAATTTAAGTGTGTCAGACAGCCTGCCTCTAGAGCACTTTGGGGCTTCTTACAGATTTAGCGTGGGCCAAGAGTTCCAACTCGGGCTCTGAGTATTTCTTTTTGTTTATTTTATCCTCTGTAAAGACATCTGTTCTACATGGCTCTCCACCTTGGCCGTGGTTCAATTTCCACTGACTTCCATGAACTCCATTATGAAACCCAAGTGCAAGCCTCTCTTTGCACCAGGACATGCCTGTGACTCCTGAGCACAGACCTGCAGCTTACAGATGCCCTCAGCCACCTCTCCCGAAGCAGGCGGCGATGGGGAGCCGCCACCACCTTGAGGAAAGTACACCTCATCCTCCAGCTTGTCCCTCCCTTGCTGATTGACAGTCACGAGCCCTTGAAGCCATGCTGTAGTAGTTAAAAATAGGGAAAGCTGAGACAAAGACCTTTATCAGCTGGACAATGCTGATGCTTACTCTGCCTGGTGTGGTCTTTGCGGTTGCTAAACGGCTAAAATGATCCACGGTGGTCAAAGGGGGAAGAGGGCAGGACCTGAAACAAGAAGTTGACGTCTGACGTTTGCCGGTCCTGTTCGTGAAGCGGCTGGCCTATAGGCAGGAGCTCCTGTCTGAGCACACGTGTTGGATCCTCTGCAGCAAACCCTTCTGGCCTGACGGTTGTAGTAATAAATACCGTAACAGGGCTGACATTTTGGCCTGGCAGGGTCTTTCATAAGTCTCAGCTGGGAGTGATCATTTTAATGAAAAATGTTAATAGATGAATAGTTTGTCCATGAGTTGTTACTTCTAGCGTAGAAGGCACTGCGTTGTTTTGAGTGGTGGTTGTTTTCTTTTAATAGCATATGCGGAGCTTTCTGGGGAATGTGGCAGTGCTCCTCACCTAAAAGGTGGGAGCAGGACTCTGAAAAATGTGTGCTGTCCTTATCACTTGCATCATCCTGTGTGACCGTGCGAGGTGTGATGGCAACCGGGGGAAACGAGCCAAAGTTGGGGTTTAGTTCTGGTCCTGTTATGGGGTTGCTGGTGAAGGAGGAGAGTTCTCCGCCTACCCCAAAGGTGACCAAGGTGTACGTATGCAGAGGCAGGTTATTGCAGATGGGAGCATCAACTGCCCAGGAAATATTTCTCCTCAAGATGCTTTTCCGATTGATTGCAAAGGAAGAAATGGTCACTGATGCAGGGAGGAGGCAAATCCTTCTCACCTCTGATAAGTGCCATTAGTCTGACTGAAAGATATGACGTATCAGCTTGTGGGGCTTTGCTCTCTAGGCAATCAGCCAGCCTGTTGAATGAGCAGATCGCAAAAAGGGAACGTGGTTGGAGCAGTACAAGGCAGGCCAACACCACGTTTCTTTTGTCTTTTGTGTTGCCTATGGTTTTAGAAAACATTTTGGAGTAACAGAACACACCAGGGAGCAGAGATATAACTACAGCCAGGTATGCTCAGCCTTCAGCTCCTGCTCTTCTGTCTGCCCCCGTCCCTCCCAGAACAGATGAGCAGAAGAACTGAAAGACAGCCCGTGACTACCAGTGGTAGAAATGTTGCCTGACACAGACGTGGACGTGAAGTACTGCAACATACCTTGCCGCTGCCAGATGCCTACTTCTCTGACGTTACAGAAGGAGCCTAATGTCACTTTATAAACCTCAGTTGACACTTCTCACCTTGTCACGTCTCTTGTATGAGGTATCTTATTTCGCAGCCTCTGCCGAAACATCCCAGGCGCTCAAGCTAAATCAGGAGAAGAAATGTAACACAGTCTTTCCAGGTTTGAGCAAATGGGTATGGAAACAGGGTATTTTGGGCAGAGGTAAATGGAGGTTATGATCTCCCCCTTTGATTTGAATCTTCCGTCACAGCTAATGGGTGGTCTGGTAAGATTCATTCATGGATCTGTCTGTCAAAGAGCGAGATCCTACAAGCTACCACCCAAACCTTAACTGTCCTCTGCTAATCAGGTTGACAAAAATTAATCTCTAACGTCAGCTGTGAGGCAGGCAGTAACTTGATCCCTATCACTGAGATTGCAGGATAGTACAGGGTACTGAGACTGTCCTTGTAACTTTGGCCAGTGAAAAATGGTTGTGTGTAATTATTTGTTGGATCACTCTTGATATTTGATACTGTTGATCATCAAATGCTGCTGATCTGTGTGGAGGAGCTGTGCGTATCAGTGGAAGCTCCATGAAATCATTCCGTTCCTCCTCCTAAGGCGGAGCCAGAGGAGTCACAAGCAGCAGTTGTTTCCCTGTGTGCAAACTCGTCATCTCTGGAAGCTGACAAGGCTTCTTCCATACACGTGTGAAACCGTTGGAGAGCTGGGGAGATCACATGGTGAGCTAAAGTGCCTGCTTTTCTGTAGGTGCTATCTAGGTTTTCATA
Source organism: Gavia stellata (assembly GCF_030936135.1). Classification (NCBI taxonomy): domain Eukaryota; kingdom Metazoa; phylum Chordata; class Aves; order Gaviiformes; family Gaviidae; genus Gavia; species Gavia stellata. The sequence goes on along the minus strand of NC_082596.1, from coordinate 97,678,687 downwards.
TTCCTTATTGCAAGCACAATTACTGCCTTCCCTTAATTATCTTGGGGACTATCTGAAGTTGGCATTGCACTGCAGAGCAAATGGCCAAAGTGAACCAGACAAGTCTAAGATCTCAATTGTATTAAATATCTGCATCAATGTTACTTACAATCACACGTAAACCAAATCGACTGTGCTAGCTTAAGACCGTCTTACTTGCAAATACCAAATCAGCTCCTAAATAGATTTAAGCTTAAACCAAAACAGACATGGTTTAATACTGAAATATGAGAATGTCCACTCTCTCTTTTATACCGGTTCAACTAAAATGGATTTTAAATTATACCTTTAGAGAAACTAATATAATTTTTCCTAGCAGTTTAGACCTAGGTGACGACTGTAGAAGCGGAGGAGTACTTTAAAATTCTTTCTTCTGTAACTATTCCAAGTGCTGAGGGCCTTTGACATTTGTTGCACCCCTGTGAACTTTTGGGCTTTAGTACTTGCCCACAGAATATGCACAGAAATAGGAAAGCTCCATCTCCATTTCACAGGGACCAGACTGTTGCCTTCACTCTGTTGGGTGCAGCGCAGCCACGATGGTCCACATAAAATGGTAACTGCATTTGAAATCCCATGCTCAGAAAACTGGAACAAATGGGAGCAGTCAGTTTACCACGCACGCATTGCCATAGGCCTGTTCATAAATGTCTCCCCATTTTCTTTTCTCTGCTATGGATGGAAGTTCTGCTTCATTGCGTGGAGTCCTGGTTAGGTTTTCAAATTTGATCCTGGAAGGCTTCCAAGGAAACAGCCTTCACCGTTTCCGAGATGGGGCCTGCCTTTACGATCATGCTCGCACGTAAGAAGCGATGAAACTGTCAAGCCATAGAAGGAAGCTTCTGGACACAGGACTTTCCCCGAAGCTGTATCTAGACTGAGGAAATGTATTTCTGCAATGAATAAGACGTCTGTAGACATCATCGCTTTCAGAAAATGTCAAACTCCCTCTGTAAGTTATAGAAACACACGAGTGCATGTGTAACCCCTGCAGGATTAATCAAGCTCTTTCTCCTATGGGGTGCTAGGGAAGGAAAAGTGGGAGAGATTATTGTTGCTATTTTTACGTACTTGGGAGCTGCTAAGCGATTATAATAATGGGAGTCATAAATTACTTCACCAATGCATTTGGAGATGAGACAGTGAACCGACTCCTTGGAGAAATAGAGGATAGGTATTCTGAATGGCAGACGCTGCAGAGGAGAGGGTTCAGGCACTGGGAAAGGGAGACTGTATGGATGAAACTGGGTTTCTGTTCTGCTCCCCCACTTCAATTCGTTTGTGGTGCAAGCAAAGCAGGCACCGCATTTGCAATCTGCAAGTTTGGTGAAAGCATTCGCACCTGCTACCTGAAGGATGGTTCAGCAAAAGAAATTCAAAAGTTTATTCAGTGGATTCTTTTTTTCTTTTGCCATTCCCAAAAAAGAAGCTCATTCATATGCACTTGACAGTGAGAGGTAAATTTTCGGTGCAGTGCAAGGTGACTTAACCACATGATTCCCAGGAACAGTAGCAGGAATGCTGCAGCAAAATCCTCATGCCAAGGCATGTGAAAACGTCTGTAGATGAATCCACTGCCCTGTGGCAATGGGAATCCTGGTCAATGAATTTTGTGCTGAGTGCTGAAACAAATAAAATCCAGGCCACAAATCTCCTGTCTGCAGCACTGTGATTCTCTCTCTTTGAGATTCTGTGCAGACTTCTTCCTGGTGCATTGCATTAATATTAAATTAACAACACACTACTCACATGGAACTTACATTCTAAAAAAAGCTCACATTATGCTGTAAGCCTTTTATTACAAAATAATAGCAGTCGTGAGGTTAAAGTTTGTTCATACAGTTTTCTATAGAACATCTGTACATTTTTTATGGAGGATAAAAGCTACGTTCCATGTGTAGTTAGTCATATGAATATAGATAATGAGTAGTTTATTAAATTTCCTTTTTGATTTTACCATTCGCTTATATTCATATAAAGCCTTTCCATGCAAAACATACCAGATTTTTGCAAGTGGTGCTTTCTTTTCAGAAACGCTAATTTCTCTGTCAGTGTTCTGCAGAGGATGTGACCTGATATGAAAAGGACCTATTCCTCTAGGATTTAGCTTGTAGCTAGAGGCATAACTCAGAGATTCTCTGAAGTGGATTGTAATCCACACTGGAGGAGAATAAAGAGAAATCACTAGGTCCATATGGAGCAGGACCTTGAGAAGCTTTATGAGGACCACATTCACTGGAATGGTTACCCAGCATCCAAGCCATGGAAGCCCACACAGGCTTCAAAACCAAAATATTTCAGGGCTTTTGCGGCCTTCCATGATGCGGAAGCTGGACAGAATTTTTATTGAATCTGGCCCTAAATAAGCAAAAGAATTTTGTAATCAGTGCATGGTTTAACAGGAAGCCAGAAAAATTCTTTTAATGTTGGAGTGATACGGTGGGAAAGCTTAGCCCTAGATACAGTCCTGGCTGCTGAGCTCAAAAGAAATTTGCCTGCAAGCAAAACTAGCTGGGCGTACACAAAACTCCTAATTAACCTGTATGGAAAAAAGGTATGTATCGGAATCTCAGTTTTTTACTGTGTATATATAAGCCATACCTTACTTTTCAAATGCTGACCTTTCCGCCCACAAAAATGTTTTCAATACCTTAAATAGACTCAGTCCTTGAATGCTGATCCCCCTCTTCTTCTTCCCATCTTGTAGAAGCACTTTCAATTATTGGTAGAGAACTCTGGATACAGTGCCAGAGCTCCTTAATGCCATTCCAGGTGTCAAACAGCAGGGACTATTAGAAAGCAATATGTAGCAATCCTCAGCCCTGATGGTATTTCAGCATTAAGCCTAGATCCTGGAACAATTGCTTGCTGTATTGCCAAAAGTCTTAGAGATTAAAGCTTTGGTAGTATTGATACAAAACAGGCAAATAAGTGACCACTGCATGATGGTCTAGATTCAAAAGGGACTACATTATATTATGCCATGAACTTGAAATCATCCCAGTGCTCTCCGGTGAGCCTTGTGCCATGGCAGTCAGCAGGGTTACCAGGAGGGGCAGGTATTCTAACTGCAATTGTGTTTTCTCACCTTGAAATTTTATTTTCATGTTTCAGATGCAGAGATTTGGGTAGTGTTAAAAAGTGTCCAAAGGGGCATTAACCAATATCTGAGAGTCTTGTGGAGATCCAGATAAGTGGACAGGGCTCACTTGGGGTCTCGATAAGTGGATCTGAGCTCATTCCTTTAGCTTCAGAGTATACCTGTAAGTGATGATGATTTCACCCGGAGCAGCATGTAAGCATTTGAATAAACAGGGTGTGCATTGTGTAGCAAAATCAAAGCTATGCAGTAATAACTACCCTGCAGCTAAATGGATGCTTTTTCCGCAGCTGAATCCTTAGAGGGATGATGTAGTTTTTAGTCATTCATTGCCATGTGACTTATTAAAACAATTAACAGGCAAAAAAGTGGTTATTTGAGTGGTTTGGCGAAGGCTAGACAGAGTGAAGTTCAAGCAGAGCGAGTTTCTACCTCCATTGGTAGCAAAGTGTGTGAAGTGGCCAGGGCTGCGGTTCTCTTCCTAGCTCCCCTGCTAACTCACTGTTTAACCTTGGAAAAGTCCCCCGGCCGCTTTGGGTTTGTGATTCATTATGAATTTGAAACTCGGATCAGCTTCTCTAAAAGAGTCACGGGCTCCCTGGATCCAGCTCTGGGGTTGAGCCTTGATGGGTTTATAATTTGAGCCCTGTGTACAGGAGGTTTGAGGTTTTGACATGTAAGCAGGTGAAACACAATAGTTTCAGCTGAGTTTTGCTTTGAATTTTTGGGTTCAGCTGCACTCCTCGCTTAAAGGGAAGGCCTGAAGGTGGTGAAGCTAACTGAAGAGACTGTCCACTGAGGGCTTCTAGGGGAAAACCAGATAGTTTCACTCAGTCTGATTTAAAATTCAAGCCCTAGGTGTATGGTTTACTGTGGTTTTTATATTCAGTGCAATTGCCAGGGTACACCCTGTCCCAGGAGGAGAATATGAGAGAGGCAGGTGTGTAACATTGAAAACCTACAAGATGCCTTGAATGGAAGATCTCCGGAGACAAACCCACAAACATTGTGAGTGACAACGCAGAATTTCCCCTCTTGAATTTCCTTGCCTTGCCTCCATTTCCTCCTTCCCCACCATCCAAACAGTACAGTGCAAACAGAACGTGTAGTGATTTGAACTGTGAGGTACCCCAAGACTTGCAGGACTGGTCTTTTAGATTTCCTGCTGGGTGGCAAATAGATACTTCGTTAGTCTGGTCATGGCCTTGGTGGAAATGCACCCTGTGTCTGTTGTCCAGGTCACTGTGTTTGCGTCCTACTTTACTAGATCTACGTGTCTCTGTCTGGGCTTGTAGCTGTGCTCTGGACCTGCAGAACTTTTTGAGGTCTGAAAAACTGGTGGAGCCTGAAATCCGCACTAGTTTGTTAGTGATTTAAACGCCTTTGCGTGCTCTAGTCCTGTGGACACTTCAGCTTATAGCCCACACCTTGACATGCAGTTAATGTATATAGCTAAATAAGGTAGGCTTAGCGGAAGAGGTTTCCGCAAACAATTGTTATTTTCTTAGGCAACAGATTTCAAGGGGATGAAGGCTGTGTGAGCTCTGGGCCACGACTTGCCCGGGCTGTATCTGCACCACAAGCATGGGATCAATTGCCAGTGCTGGATTTAGCCGGCCGCCACGGGCTGTGTCCCAGCCCGGGTGAGACCCGGGTAGCTCCCCCCGGCTCGCATGCTGGAGGGACCCTCCGGGGCTGAGCTGGCTCAGGCCGGCGTCGTCGCCCCGATTCGCACAGCAGTTGCGCAGGGGAAGGGAGCACGGGGCCTTCGGGGCCGGCCGGCTCATGGGGAGGTAGCCAGCTGCTCACCAACGCTCAGGGGGAAGCTTCGGAGGGCAGGGTCTGGCACCGCGTTGTGTAACTTCATTTTAAAGAACTAACTGTGATTTTTATATGGAGCGTTTGTGTGCCAAAAATACAGCTCTTTTTATTTAGTGAAATATCCTTTGGAAAACTGTAAAATCATGACAGGTTTTCATATTTATTTTACATTCAGTTCAGGATTATACATGATCAGCTTTAGGGCCTTGTAGGAGCCAAGAGAATATAAAGGTTGTCAGAAAATTGGAGGCTTTATACCAGGCTGTTCTGATTTAACTGGCAGGCCATTTAAAGTTACTGAGATTTGGGGAGAAGCAGAGCTTTTCAGAAATGTCAGTCTTCTGAGGAGAGTGCTGCAGTTTCTGACTGGCACCCACTCTCCAAAGTACTGACCTCAGCACTGGCAAGAGAAAAGCTGCAGCATCTTTAAGCTGTATTTTGTTATTATTGTTCAGAAGTTTCCCCCTTTCTGAATAGATAAGTTTCCTCCGGAGATGTAGTAGCATCTGGGCTTTCTTGCAGCTGAGTTTAAAGCCGCCTGGTTCCCCGAAATGAAGTGACAGCTTTTAGTCTTCCACAGGAACGTGTGAATGTATTCAGGTTCATTTATAACACACAGAGAAGAAAATTGATATTAGGGGGGAAAAAAAAGAAAAAGAAAAGAGGAAAGAGAAAAAAGTCTTTAAGGGCTTCATCTGCCCAGGCCAGGAAGTAGTATAATGCATCCACACATTTCAGTCCACGTGAGCAGGGTAGTAATGGGATAGACAGGCACACACATGCACACACACACGCACGCACACACACGCACACAAGCTGGGATCTTTTTCAACCAGTCGAATTATTCCTTCAGTCGAAGGTATTTTTCTTAGTTCTAATAATAAACGCTGAAATCTGGGGTTAGTGCAACATACAAAGATAGCCTTTAATATACACAACGTGGGTTACGTCAAACCGTATCCAGTCTACAATGACCGCATTGTTTCTCTTCTTTTTTTTTTGTTTCCACAAAAGTATAAAAGAGCATCATGCTACAGACAGCACATTTTAGTCTGAAGTGGAACTGGCAGAGGATTTCAATGGAAAGTTGATTTATTTCAAGGGATTATGGGAGGCCAGGGATAAAGCTGGCACCCGGCCACAGGGAGAGCCCTTGACCTAGAAGCAGGAACACTTTTCAAAGCTGTACATGTACATAACTGAGCAGAACACTTTAATTTAGTGCAGAGCATAACCTGAATTCCTTCTCTGAGGGAAGATGAAAGAAAGAAATTTTACTTCTTAGTAGGACGTTGGAAGCTGTATCCAAAGCTCTTTGCCTATTTTACATCTTATTCTGCAGCATTGCAGGAAGCAATTGTTTGTGACAAAAGGCCACTTTCTTCCCTGCTTAACTGGGAAAGCAAATTGAGCTGCCACTCATAAAACCGACTGGATACAGAATTAATTTGCTTTTCCTGATAGACGAAACAAGTTAACAGGCCACTGCAGGTTACTCTCTGAATCAACATACGAAACATAATTTCATTGTCTTTCCTCCCCCCTTCGTCTAGGCCTTGAGCGGTAATTATAAAGCCTTCAAATCTCCCTAGTGACATCAGCTGGTTAAAAAAATTTGGATCACAGGAATAATGTAACCCAGAGCCTGCTTTCAGCAGCATTGTTCACACTCCAGAGAAGGTAATTCTATACAAAATACTCTTCTGTAACTATGCTCTATTAATTTTAGTGGCAGTTTTCAGTAAGCTTCACATCGGGATTTGCATCATCTGGCCTGTTCCTTAGTCAGAAGGTACGAAGCATAACAGCAACAGAACGAGTCTTTAAAATGCTATTTTGGAGCCTTTCATGAAGACCGTGTATTATATCAAACATGCCGTAATAATTACATTTACTAAAACTTCCTAAGCAGTAATAGGCTTCTAGCTCGGCTGGCCTTGAAATCAATCATAAACTTCAGCCGCCTAATTAAGTGCTTTATTCTGCAGCTCTCAGTCCGGCCAAACATCCGCAGGCGTCTGTAGGTATCTGACCTGAATCAAGGACTCTGGGTTTGAGCCCTGTGTTTCCAGACAGCGCGTCTGACTGATACTGCAAAACCGCAAAATGCCAGATGGTTTCAACATATTACATAGCTCCCTGTATGGGCATCCACCGACAGTGTGTGCCTTCCTGTAAAATTTCACATGCTGAAACAACTTCTTGCAGTGTGGAGACAACACTGCGCCTGAAAACAAAGATTTAACGACATTGGCGTTGCTCAGCCTCTTGTCAACTTCTGGTCTGGGAAAAATTTTCAGCTGTTCTAAAATTAGAAGATAACGTAACGCTGGCTAGAATAGGGCATAGTCTGGGCAGGCTTCTTCATTATCAGCTTCCTTGTTGAACTTTAATCCTTATTTTATGACGCTTCCGCTGTTTTGGGTTTAGCTTGCACCACGGGCACGAACTGCCCGTCGTGGCAGATTTGCACAGTGATTTTGCTGTATGCGTCAAAATGAGACTAATGGATTCATTCCACTTGTCAGCTATAACGAGTGGGGACTGAGGGGTCTCCCCACCACCCCACCTGCGGCTGGGTTGGATCCCAGATAGGAGGCTTGCGGTATGGGGGGCCGGGGCCAGGGTAAGTGGTCCTTTTGCTACGTTACCTAAAGCAATCTTGACTGGGACCACCGGGTCCCCTTGCATGCTAACTGGTCTGCCGGTTTCCTCGTAACTCACGCGCAAATACCCCGGATCTCTAGGGAAGTGGGAAAGAGCCATGGAGCCAGCTCTGTGCAAGGGAGGGATCCTCCTTGCTCAGTGTATGCATACACCCTTTTGTCAGGCTGTGGAGGGCAGGCCCCGACCCTTTGCATGTCCTGAGCTAAGTCTTTCAATGCTGTGAAGTCCTCCGAGCACCCAAACTATGCCTCTGGGCGCGCCCCGAACTAGCGTTGGCAAAACTGATGGGGCTGGTGCCTGCTCCACTGCTTCGTCTGGGAAGGAGGGAGAAGGTAAATTCGGCTCTCAGAGGAGAGCCATTCGGTTAGTCCTGCTTCCTTAACACATGCAGTCAAGACCTAGATAAGGCAGCTTTACCTGTGTGTACCTTTGTTCAGCTCTGGCACTTGGCATCCAGCGCCAGGTGCTGTAGGAGACGCAGGCGGTGCAAATGCATGGGATAAAACCCGCCTGCGCTTGTCATGCAGAGGAGTTTGAGAGTCCGGCCGGGAGCCCCATGAAATGCAAGGGTATTAAATCCTACCTGCAGACAGCTGCCGCAGTCTTGTCTTGAGCATACCTGTTTCTTCAAAAGCCGTAAGAATCAGGCCTTGCAAGCGTGATCCTGAACTGAGCAACACACAAATGTCCCCCAGCGCATGCTGAAGAACACGATGAACGGCTAACTCATTTTACCCCTCAGGCAGCTGCATGGGCAGTTGCATGTATTTGGTAAGGCCAGATTTGTGCTCACCATCCCCACCGTGACATTCAGGAATCCCTGAGAGCTCGAGAGGCTGCCATTATGGGGCTGGAACCACCGTGCTATGTAACACAGTGCACATCCCTTTACCCATGCTCCCCCCAAGTCCTCCATGTCCTTTCTGAAGAAGTTTTAGATTTGAGATGTCACAAGTACTCCAGGTGTTGCTGCAGACCTTGTAATCTAGGGTGTTTTCCCCGAGCACATCCTTCTGGAGAACTTTGCATCAGGATTTCATGAAGAGATAGGGAGGACAGGAGGAATGCATTTTCTTCAGAGGTTGAAAAAAATTAATCTTTATGTTTTGAATGCTTTTTGCAGCCAGGTTACCAGGGACATTCTGTGCAGAAAGCTACGCTTGAACTCATTTTCAGCTTATGTTGTAACTCCCCTCCTTGGCATTAGTACTAGTAAGTTTGTAATCAAATACATGGCAGCTGCACCAGTGGGCCAGCAAGGTCACTCTTAATTCACAGCCCTGTCTGTGGTTTGGTGGGGAAAACATAATTATGAAATCCATTGGGAAACGGCTGTCTTGATGTGGCCAGACGTCTTAACGGTAGTAAGTATTTATATAGCATCTTTTCTACCGATAGAAATTAATAAAAAGGAAGAATAGAAACACTTTAGGTTGCTTTTACACAGCAAAGAAGCACGTAACTGATTTTACTGTGTGTTGCTTATAATTACTCTCTTTTGTATCTAGTAATTATGGCAAAGAACCAGAGAACTCTAATGACAGTAGTGTTAACTGAATAAAATTTTAGTTACTTTAGCTTTAGTGAATAATTTGTCTTACTCAACTTGATTTACTAACATCTTAGTTGACAAGACTCCCCATTCGGGGTATTCATTTTGTAGTTAGAGAGGGATTGTTTATAATTTACAGTTTAAGTCTGAGTGCTATTACTTTGCACTGTCAAAGAGCATCTGTTACAGTAGATAGCTCTTCATATGTTAGCGCCACAAAAAATAAAGCACACCAGCCACGTTAGCAGCCAGTTTATGAGTACCCTGCAATGTTCAACTGTGTAAAGGTGAATTCCTTTTGAAAGGGCAGAAAATGGAATTGCATAAATGAACTCTGTGGGGTCATCTAGAGTGGGATAAGCTTGTGTTACCCGTGTAGGACTCGTTCACACCAGCTGTGTGATCCAGATTCAACACTCTGGTTCTCTGGGTGGGGTAAAATGCAGGCTAAAATTTGTCTGTAGGCATTCGATTGTTACCTGATTATCACTACAGGCATCCCAGGGTTTTAACCACAAGCCTTCCAGAAGATAGCTTCTATAGGGCAACTTACAAGTAGATTGTAATTAGAAGATCTGCATTAGATATAACCATGTGCAGGCAAACTCTAGCATAGCTTTCATGGTTGGCTTTGCCAGTACAGACAGGACCAAGCCATTTCAAAGCACATTAGAATTAATGTTGTTTATCTTGTGACAAAACCCCAAACCCCTTCGATGAACCCTAGCAAGAGACCTGTCATATTTAGGGTTGGTTATGAAGCTTTACTTCTTTTATGCCTGATTATAAGTCTTTATTTCTGTTTGTTTGTTTGTCTGTTTGTTTACTTGCAGAGCACAGTAAAAGCTGTAGTTTATGAGGCTCCTTTTCACTGTACCTTGGTGGAGAAGGCAAGCAAGGGCTCTCGACAGTGCAGCTGGCACCAGGCAGTTCTCGTCTCGCTTGCCCAAATGGTACTGTACAAGGTTTTACCACTACCGGCAAGACCATCACCCTTGTTCATTTGTGCTACAGCTTTGAAGTCACAGATCATACCATCACTATGATTATTATGCCTCTCTCTACAGAAAAATTAGTTGCGTCCTCATAGATGAAATCAAATCATACACTGACTATAGGTGCATAACAGTGTTCAGCATGGGCATCCTGTGCAGCTAAAACTGTAGCCTAGCCAGCCTTAATGGAATTTTTTTTTTTTTTTTTAGAGTAAAGCTGATCATCTAAAGCCCAGAATACTAGTAGCTCACGTTGATCTCAGCTGTGGTTGTGGATGCTCATAATTTTAAGAAATCAGGATTTATGTTACCTGTTAGAGACCACACAGCTAGTCAGTGACGAGTGTTGTACTTTTTCCAGCTACTCATAGACTCGCAAAAGTATGAGGTTTAAAAGAACATGAAAAAAATACTTCAAATGTAATAAAGTTTAAATAACAAAGAATTGCACACTGCTAGTTACATCAAGCATTTATTGTTCCATTCTACCTCACGTTTCCTTTGATCTATTTTTAAGTCATTGCAAACTTTGTTAAAATCCAAATTGCAGAATCTCCCCCCCAGAAGCGTCCTTTTGCCTTGGACTCACATTTTGAGAAGCCTATTTCTTTTGTGTTACTAAAATGCCAAGATTTTAATGGAATGCTTTATTAGGTTTCCAAATGCTTCTGGCCAATAACAAGCAAAGTTCAGCTCAGTAGTTTTAATCTCAGAAACATCAAATCTGTTTTCCCCGCATGTGAGAAGAGCCATGCAGCTCTTAAGAAGATTAAAGCTATAAATTCTAACATTACAGAGGCCAATGCTTTCACAGTCCAGATCAGGCCAGGTTATTTTATGCAAGTTTTTCCTCATGTGAATTTCCAAGACTACTAATAGCCTTCAGTTTTGCCTGGGCTTTTTTTTTTCCGCCCCTGTACTCAGGTATGCTATGTGTAGAAGGTGAATGCATTGCTTTTTCTTCTGTTCTGCCTCTCTGCTTTATTTTAATGTTAAGCGGCAAATTATATCATTTTCATTATCAGTGCAGCTCACAAAAGCATCTGTTACTCAAAGACATCAGGATCAGCAGTCAGCCACCCTCAAAATAAGCAGCTGTAAATCTAGAGTGCCTATACTTTCTAAATGGAGAGAGGCTTTTACATTAATCTCCTGGACTTGCTGAGTAGCTGGTACGGTGCCCAAACACAAGTAAGTAAACTCAATTAGTAAAAATAGACATGATGTGGCAGTTCGATATATGGCATTTAAGTATGTGTGCTACAAACCAGAAGTGCTCGGTTCAAGGCCCAGAGACTCTGGTTTGTACCTATGATTCAGTTATTTTCCTGGTTGCCAAATACCTTGTAAAAACCAATAGTAGTATTTTATTTTCATAAAGATGTAGTACTTCTGTCATTTACACAGGTGTAAATCTGGAGAAACCAGGACTCTGGATGTTCAGCAACTCTGAAAAATTACATTTTTCAAGTGACACTTGAAAGCCGGCATGCAAACCAGCTTTAATGTTCATGTGGTTTATATATGCAGAATTCCACGGAATGTACTATTGTAGGCAGGTAAGAAAAATTTGCAAGCAGTAGATCCTTTTTGGAACTTTGTTCTGCCTAACAGGGCAAGTCTGAGTACATTAATTTGCAGCTTAAGGGAAAGTCTCCTTCTTTACTCCCTTCAGCAATGTAGCAGACTGCACCTCTTTTTTTATGCCAAGCTGATCAAAGTCAAATTATTCAAGCGCAAGTTCTCTAAGATCCCTGTGCTCCGCTGCGTAACAGAAGGGCTTAGGTCTGGGTGTGGTGTTCTTGACCTTCTAGTCTTTTGTCTTTTCAGCCTGTTTTACTTCCTCTGTCTGCCCGGTTTTAGCCAGGAGAGCGATCTAAAGAGACCCTGTTTGTTTTCCGTGCACACTATGATAGGCTGCCATTGTATAACGATGTACAGTATGCAGGATAAAACACCCTGCTTATTATAGCGTAGTTAAAAGGACTGTCACTATTTCCATTTCAAATTCCTATTTTCAGGAGTTTACTACTGAGCCATAACAAATTGCAGGCAGGAAACTTGGCAGTCACATTCCCAGCCTAAGAGCAAATTCTTTTACCAACTTTAAATAAATAAATTAATTAATATTAATGGCATGTGCTCCCAGCATGCAAAATAAAGGAGGTTTTGTTATTGTTTTGTTTTGTTTTATCCTTGAAACAAAAGATGAAGATTAAGGAGAGTATTTACATACCAAGCGTCCCTATACAAGAGTTATACAACAGACCGAGAGCAGTGTTACCAAGTGATGGAGATGATTATCTGGTGGGCATTCCCGATGAGAGTGAGCTAATTCTCCTAGCAGGAATATCAATATAGAAGGGCTATTAATCAACATATACAAGAAAAAGCTGGGAAGAGCAGAAGAGAGTGATATATCACAAATACTTACAGTGCCAGAAACTGCAGCATGATAACCACGATGGGTGAGAGTGAAATTCTTTGGGGTTAACTTAAAAGGAATAAACATCAAAACAAAACAAAATAGTAACACCGCAGAGTTGAAGAGTTTGAAGTGGAATAATATTCATGGGAAATGTATTTTCAGTATATTTTAACAATCCAGATTTTAATCATACAGCCAGATATTCAGTGTTTGAAGTCCTGAAATAAGTAAGAAACAATTTTTGGTCTGTCGTCCAGGTAGCAGAGATTTCAAGCTGGTAAATGCTCCTAGCTTATCTTTCTGTTCACTGAAGATTTGAGCACTATAAGGAATCTAGGAACTGGTGACTGTAAATGACATGAATTCGACATGCTATTAAGGGAAAGTGCTACTACAAGAGTAGCAGATTCAGAGGAAGCAACATACTGGAACTTAAGAAACCCAGTGAACATTTTGGCTAGTAAGAAGCACTAAAAATACTAACATGTAAGAAGATAGGTGAATGCTCGGAAAGCACAGTAAGTAGGGAATATCATGTTACACTTCAGACGAAGAAGAATAAAAGGGGGCTTGGTGGTTGTTGGAATTTCTTCTTTTATTTTGTTTTCAGGAAATTATAACTTTTGTAGGTTAAAATAAGAAAACATTGCTATTTCACCTTTGGAGAACTCTGCCTTTTTGCCCCACTGATAGTTTGCTATTTCTGAAAAATCAGCTGGTCTCAAAAATGCAGTCTTTTCTCAGGAGATAACTGTTTCGAGAAATATGTCAAATAATGGAGTATTTGACCACATCGTTTACTGCAGACAACATAACCTGCATGCCTATGTTGTAAACTGCCTGGGGAGGAAACTTGGCTTCATATAACTGATTTGAGCATTTAGTTCAAACAGGAAAGGGGTGCTGATCCTCATTTAGGGATCTGAGGGATTATTAGAATACAAAAACAGATTTTAGGAAATCACCAAAAGAATAACTTTCATAAGAAGGCTTTCATTTCAAGGTACTCACGCAGATTTTGTGATCTTATTTGGAGAGACCTTAAATGTGTGCAAGGTTGAGATAAATGTGTCTTGGTTCAGATAAATGTTTTTGGAGGCCAGACCATGACTCCTGTACAAGTTGAGCCTTTCAGGGGCTCTTACCGAGCCTGCAAGCTCCTCTCCTGCAGTTTTCAGGATGATTGCTACAAGGGACTCAGAGGAGCCATTCAACTTGGCAGTGACTTGCGTTGAGCTAAAAGCTTCTGGGAGCATTCCTGGGAACCTCTGGTACTCCGAAGAGACTCTAGTGAGAGAAAACGCTGGGGCTGGGATGCTTGCCCAGATTATAAACTATGCAGGAATTTCTGTACAGCTGATAAACTCTGCGCAGGACCCTGCGAAGCATATACTTTTTGTAACAATACCTACGGGCTCTCAGAACTATCTTTGGGACAGCAACCACTGGTATACAGTACTCGTGAGCTCTGTCCCCTCTGCCCTCTCCTCCCACGCTGGGCACATGGTTTGACTATGAGAATTATGTGAGGAATGGCTTGCCATTTCCCACCCTCCCTGCTCCCCCCAGCTATACATTTTTAACCAGCAGAGGGAAACAGAGGGGCTCAAGAATTAGAGGACTCGTGTGTGATAAACGATGAAGACTCTGCGAAGAATATATCCTACTATAGAAACACAAAAAAAGGGCTGAAGCTGTACTGCAGCAAGGGAGACAAGGTCTCTTAAATATGACTTCACTTTGCAAGATTATAGGGGTGTATTTAAAAGAGTGTATGATTTGAGCTGTGTCTGGAGGTGGATCGCTTTGGAGGTGAGGGAGGTGATAGTGCCCCTCTATGCAACTATCATGTTTACTTCTGGGCATAGTGTTACTGCTGAAGCCAGACTGGCAGAAGGAGCAGTATTCAGAGAATAGCAGCAAAAACGATTGTGGGGAAGCAGAGGTGATCTTGGCTGGGGCTCTCGCTCGGCTAACCCATCTTGCATTTACCAGCAGGCAAAGGGTGTTCATCTGTGCAGTTACTGCAGAGTAGCTGGTGTCCTGTAAATCCACGCCCTTGACTGCCTCACCGTAACACGTTCAGAAAGACGTACCCTCAAGCATATAGCTAACTTTAAATGTGTGATTCAGAATCATTAAGACAACAGGACAACCTGTACACCTTAAATCAGACACCAAGTTTACACGCCTAGCTGAAGATGGGCCAAATAAGGGAGAGAAATGACTTAATATTTATGTCCTAAGAAATGAGATGTATCGTGGGAAGGGAAGAGACAGATTAAATGGCAGGAAAACCATCTGGTAATCCCACTTTTGTAGCATGTCATATTTTTCAGACCTGTTATGCATATAAGTGTGTGAAATAATCTCCTGAGGTTGGTGGGAGATGTCCTATCACTTCAGATTTTTAACACCAGAGTGGGTTGGTTGACAGAGATAGTTTATGAAATGGGAAGGGTTTTAGTCAGTCTGTGTTGCTAAACAAGTATGAAAAAAATGTAGATAGAATCATGGGTTTATTTTTGTTTATATTAATACTGTTTTCTCTTGTCCTTGATATGTGGAATTGTTGCTTTTCTGGGTCCTTGGCTAAGCCTTGGGAAAAGAGAGTATTCTGTATTGCTTTAATAGTAATAATACTTATACTTCACTGTGTCACCACTGTTCTGCAACATAAAAGGACAATTTTTACTATCCCTATTCTACAGGCAGAAGAACGGAGGGAGTGAGGATGTCACAGGACTAAGACCAAGACAGAGGGACTCAAAACCAGGTTAGAATTGCAGCAGAAGCAGTGAGGTCTTTAACAGATTGGTTTGTCTAACAACCTTTCCAGCTTGGAAGAAAGATAATGTAGGGGGAATATGGTAGATGTCTGCAAAGTTCTGGGTAGCATGGAGAGTATGGGTAGGGACTGTCCATTCTCTGTCGCGCTGCAAGAGCTGGGAGCATTGTGGAGTAGGCAGGATGAGGTGATTCTTCTTGCATCAGGGACTCGACCTGGGCAGTGTGACATAGCAGATTGTGGATGCTTACAGCTTACATGTGCTGATGGAGGAGTCTTGGGAGATAAATCCATTGAGGGTTCCTAAATAGGAAAAAACCACACCCTGTTCAGGAAGTCCCTTGAGCTGAAAATAGTGGGAGGCTGGAGAGTACATGGAGGAAGTAGCATACAATGCCCACGTCTCCTTAAGCATCTGCTTATGCTCACTGTTGTCCTATGGTCACTGTGTGGCCATTCTTAGGTCCTTTTGTGCAAAGAAAATGAGGGTATAAACTGTGAAAAATCTATAGTGAGGAGCCGTTTCAGAACTAGCATCTCCTGAGTAGGAACAGCTTGCCATGAGATGGTCCTGCCCCCGGGTGTCCACTCCACTCTCTTGGCTGTACTTGACCTCATGGCAGAACAATCCATGCAAGAGCGAGTCTATCCCTGTGATAGAACCTACACTTCACAAGGGTTTGAGTTTTACAAGTTTTGGAGAGGCCCCGTGGCAAGACACATGCTTTGGGAGAAGGCTGAAGATGTGCTTTCAGCGGGCAGGTGTTTCTGGTGTACCTGGGTGCCCAGCTAAGTTCCTTTTGAGAAAACGGCTTTCATTGTTGTGTTTTTCCTGTAATTCCTATGTGCCAGGGCTTCTAAAGCTTTGAACAGGTATCTTTCATTGCCTTAAGTATAAATAAATGAATAATATCATATGAGGATGATGTGAGAGCAGATCCAAAGTAGGAAGACAGGTATAAATGGGAGCTCTCCTGTGGAAAAAATGGGCAGGGTGAAAGAGAGAGACATGATATGACATTTCAGCCAGTGTGGGAACAATTATTGCTTTTAGTAGAAAGGCCTCTGCTGAAGGGTAAAGAGAGAACAGGAGGATCTGCAAAATCTCTGGGGGAAAGATGCTGCCTCTGTGGAGTAAGAAGTCAAAGTGATGCCAGACTAGTTATGAAATGGTCTGCCCAAGCAGAAATAACTCTGATTTAAAGTAATATCCGAACTCAGGCTTCCTGTTACTTTTCCCAGGACATTTTTTTTTTTTTAAACCATGGAGTTTCAGGGTTCTTTGGGCATATCCCTGTGACCTTGCAGAAAAAACAGGAAAAATACCCTCTCAGCTTGTAATAGGATGGAAGGTAAATGTTTACCATGCTCACCTAGGTTGTTGGTCAGAGCCTTGCAGGCTGAGGACTTCTTACCCTCCAGGCAATTCACTGTCATGCCTGCAGTCCATCTCTGCCTGAGGATTTTCCAATTGACCATGACTATGGATCAAATCTAAGGGGATATAGAAATTCCTTCACACCAACTTTATCCCACTTAAATTGTTGTTTGATGTTTATGTGCCTTTCGAAGTTGCCATTCCTGTGCTGCAGGTGACTGCAGTTTTGTGGCATACGATACCTTTTGAAAACAAAGAAATATAGCTCTTTCCTGTGTAAAAGATGCCTGTATTTCAGGACTATTACTGTATTTCTGGTTAATACTATATTAGTTATTAGTTTTCTTTTTGACAGTACAGTGAAAATATAGATACAAAATAACTCTGGCCTTGGCCATAAAGCAACGTGCACTTATCTCTGACTTGAAACCAAGGCGTGAGCCCAGATTTACAAATATTGGCTGCATTTGGTAAACTTCAGTTCTGAATTTGCATGAGAGCTTTGGGGCCAAGGCCCATGAGTATCGTGTTTTGTGAAGAGGTAGAGACGGTGAGGGTAGAAAATAGCTGTTACTCCTATGTTGCACTTTCTCTCAGCAAAAGATAAAGATTTTTAGCGTGTGAACAAAACGTGCAGGCTTGGCAGCGGGATTGAGCACGTTGGCTCTGAAGGGTCTGGTAGGTCAGTGATCCATGAGGTAGGAAGGATTTGTTCAATAGACCAGAACAGCTCAGTTGGGGCCATTAAAGGACTTAGGAGTCAAAAATCCACGTTTTGAATTCCTAGGTCTGTTCAAACAGGTAAGCAGCCCGTTCTAGCCCATTCCCCTCCTCCTCTAAAACTCATTGCACTTATCAAAGTATGTATAGCATTGATCAGAGAGACTTTTTCAGGCTTTAGAAACCACGCTGCCTTATACGTGAGTAAGACACTTTAAGAAAGGTCGAGTTATTTCCCAACCCTAAGTGTTTACATGATAGATGCTAATCTAATCTGTCTAGACCATAACGCCCTTAACAGACAGAAAAAAACCTGGCAAGTGAACTCCCCCAGATAAGTCTCTGTACCAGGTATGATTTAAAGGGACAACACATGTCTCTTACAAGGGCTTGCGGCCTCCGACTGCTCCCTGCTAGCAGCTGAGAGCCCTCTCCCAGAAAGCGGACGGTGAATTCTCCTTACGTCTGCACCGTCATTTTGGTTGAATGTTAATCCTCGTTAGCAGCGCTGCCTTGACATCCCTGGAAACCAAGCATTTTCCACAGAGCAGAGCTTCCCATCTGTGCCCTGCTGCTGTACTTTGACCCCAAGATAAAGCGATTGCTTCTAGGAATAAGACGGCAGTTTAGTTTCCATTCGTGCTTGGCCCTTCTGCTCACACCAGCCATGGGGTAACTGTAGTGTCAGAGGACGTATGTGGAGACCAGGACATGGATGGAGACCTCAGACAGCTTAAGACCACAGGCCATACAGCACCTAACAGGTCGTAATAGTAATTACTTGAGAGGTGCCTAGACCAGTTAAGCACTTCTAGAGAAGGGCTTAGCACTTTTATTTTCTACTGGTCGCTGCTGGAACAGCTTATGGGGCTAACTGGCTGTGGTCCACCCTAGTGTGGTCACTGGTAAGTTAGCTGGTCTTCCTTCCAGATCAATGACCTGTATCTGACTGACAACTTTTTCGAAAGACTAAATCAGTCTCGCTTTTAAGACTTCAGGGGATTCATCAGTTTTCTTAATCCCTCGATGAATTGCTTTCCTTGTTTAAAAAAAGCAGCAACAAGAAAAAAAGCATCTTATTTCAGATCTGCATCTAACACCTATTGTTATTTTAAAGCTATTGAAGCTATTGTCATTTAAAGAGGAACTTGATTGCTTCTTTTAAAAAATCAAGACAATGATAAGGTAAACATTTTTTTTACCTAAATATCCCATTACTTATAGGGTAAAGCATGAAAAAGAATGATTTGTTCAGCAACTCTACAACCCATACCTAGCCACAATGCGGTAAAATAAAGAAATTAACGGCAGCCTTTCCTTTGAATTCACTTGCAAACGACCTCAGCATTTTAGACCATAAGATTTTTCTCTTTGAGTCACAGTGTAGTACTACATACTTGCTTAGTCTTCATGAATGCTTTGCTCTCATTTCACTAAATGTTAATTTGCATGAGATACTTGTGGCTTTAAAGAGACAACATTGGCTCTCTGTGTCTACTGATCTAATTTCCTTCCATCTGAAAACAATCACAGAGTTCTGCAGAACATCATCATCATCTCTGTTCTGACAGGAGATACACTCATTTCTAAGTGACTACACAAAAAATAAAGACATTAGTCATATTTTGTTGTGTTCACACAAGTGGCACTTCAATTTAAAGAATACATTCCAAATACATTATTGTTCAGATCATGTACGTTTTTAACTTCCCTGAGGAAAGCATACCTTAATTAGCCAGCTGTAATCCAAATTATAGTTTCTCATTTGTTAAAGCTGTTAAAATACCTTAAATCAGCTGCATATGTCTGAAATAATAATGAAAATAACTGCATTAGCAAAAATTATCTGAATGCGAGAGGGCTATAAATAGATAGGAGGGGGATTGGACAGTCGGCGGATTCTGAGTTGGAATAAAAACATCTTACTTAAGCCAAAAACATGGCAACCAATATTTTCTGTTATAAAAATATTTGAGATGAATTTAGTTTCTATGAAAGCTGTCTGAAACTGAAATGAATAGCAGAAGTTCTCTGTTTATTTACAAGCCAGTGTTAATACCTGAAGTGTAAAGCAAGGCACCTTACGAGCAATGCCAACAAACCTTTGATTGTATTCAAAAATCCTTTTTTGCCAGAGGATAAAAATGACTGTATGTTCATGCTCTCTCGAAGTAACCTCCACCTTGATAACACTTGTCATTTGAGCAAATTGCATGACAGGTCTGTGAAGTGGATTACTACTGTCCACTAGAGGCTGTAATGAGACCAACAATGTCATGTTATAACAAATTGAAGACTTAAACTGTATTGATCAATAATTGTGAAATTACTTTTCACACTCAATACCTCGTCAGTCACTGGATTTCCCTGAATGTGAATGTTTAAAAAAAAAAAAAATCCAGCTTCTTATGCCTCTTATTCTCCCATTTTTTTGTAGATACTATTAATTATATAAAAAATGCAGTGTAGATGACACAGTACAACTAGTGGATTGAAAGACAGTTTTTTCTAGACAGTGCGCATCTTGCATGTCAAATTGATTAATATCTTTTGGTCAAGACTGTATTCAGCTGGGAGTCATATCAGTTTCAGCACATCACCAGCAGTAAATAAAATAAAAATGCTTGAGTCGATGCAGGCTCTCGTGTCCCACTCACCACCGTGGTGTCGGAGCCCCTGTCCCTACTGCGCTCAACCAGCTGACTAGCATCTGTCACATATCTCTGCTCTCTTTCTCTCCCCACGGGCAGGAAGGTCTGCAATGGAAGAGTTTTGGTTTGGATGTTTGCTGCTACTGTCATGTATGCATCCCTTGCTACACGCCCTCCTCAGAGGGGGCAAGGCGATGGGGTTTAGGGTGGCTTTTAGCTGCTGTGAGAGTGCACTGCAGGTATCTGGAGTAGTCCTTGAGTGGGACTTGACAGCTTCACTGCTGAGTTGCCTCTCACCGTTCCTGTTGTCTGAACTATCCTGGTGACAGGTAAAATCACATCTACTTTCCACAGCAAATGACTTTCTCGTCTGGCTTAGTTCTGCACTTCTAGGTCAATAGGCTGCACTGCCTTAATAGGTACTAAAGGATCTTGGTCCTGGCCATTCAGCAAAGGTCAGGTTCAGGTGCTCTTTCCCACCCGCTCTGCCTTCACCAGCGCTTCTATAACTTGTGGTGTTCTCCACGGAGAGACTATATTGAGCCCCAGTGTAGGCCCTCAACAGGGGAGCTGCAGAGGCACAAGGACATCTTGGGACATGGTAGTACAGCTTATGCGTCAGGCAACGTCTGTGGAGGCATAGTCCCCTCATCTCTCGTCTGTTAATGCAGCCAATGTAAATCAAGTCAAAACGGAGGCGAGGAGTAGCTTATGAACCTGACGTGGCTGGCTGCAGTTGTGGTGCTTCCCAAAGCCATGGGTTAAGGCTGCCGGCTGGCTCAGGAAAACAACATTGCTTTGACTTACAATGGACTTACATTTTAGGGGTCTCTTTTCAACTCTGAAGCAGAAACACAGACAAAGATTTAAAGCCCAGAGCCTGGAGCGTGGCAAAAATTGTGGGTCCTGTGGCAAACACCATAGCCGCAGAGCAGCGGAATACACAAGCCTCTTACATGAGCCTGCTGCAGAAAGGAAAGTTGCCCAAAGCTTGCTTCAGCATGAATGTGGCTTCTCTTTCTCTGCGCGTGCCACACCTCTTGGCAAGGTGAACGTTTGAGAAGGAAAGATTCCTTTCTCCTGAGGTAACACTCTGTACAACTGGAATAAAAAAGGTGGCAGGCAGGAGAATGCCGTGTACTCAGAATTGAACCCTGATGATGGGGTTGCAGCTTCGCCGGGGCTTTCACTTGATTTTCAGTAATCTCCAGTCTCTGTCTCTCTCCCTTGGTTCCTTTTATTAAATTAATGAACCTTGCATTACCTGGCCGAAGATAATTTTGCCGTCTGCTTTGCTGCTGTGGATTCACTGTCTCGTAGTGCCGAGTGGCACGTTTGTCCAGACATCTTGGCCTGTTGCTGCTTCTGTCCCCAGGCCACTCCTAGAACGGAAAGCGATGCCGGATTTCATAGTGAACCTGAACTAAAGATGCAGAAGGTGCTGTGGTAAAAGATCCTTATATTTCATAAAGCTAGTCTTTATTACAGTATCAACTCTAAACCAAAAGCACTGCAGCTTACAATGTTATTATTACGTTCTTTAGCAATTACGGTGAACTAGTACAGTCATTTATAGAAGGGACTACTTTGCTGATCTGCATAATGACAGACTGAGTCCTACGGTACTTTGGATCTAGACTCTAATGCTAGGTTTAATGCTAAAATCTAATGCTAATATATAACGGACACATAGGAGATACACCTGCACTAGAAACCCACTACATTGGAGCTTATTGTTGTGGCGAATTGGTACAAGCTGCAATAAGCTGCCCAGGGAAGTGGTGGAGTCACCCTCCCTGGAGGTGTTCAAGGAACGTGTGGACGTGGCATTGTGGGACACGGCTTAATGGGTATGGTGGGGTTGGTTTTTTTTGTTGATGGTTGGACTTGATGATCTTACAGGTCTTTTCCAACCTTAGTGATGCTGCGATTCTGTGATTCTGTGAAACAGCCTGGTCTGAATGGCCATGTCACAGGGAGTGCACATCTGAGGCCTTCCCGTCCAGCTCCATGGAGCTGATACATAATGGCCTTTGGTATTTGTGCAGCATTTTTTGCAATGTCCTTGGGCTGGGGAGAGGCTTTTGCTGTGCTGTACCTCCCTTCCTGATGCCAAAGCAGAGAGTGAATGGCTCCTTACGGACCACTGCCAGGTTGCATGCAAGCATAGCAGCCCGCTGTCCTTTGGCTGTATTCCTCCCATTCATTGCTTCCATTGTTTGTTTTAGTTCTCTAAGTTGTACCTGGCTTGGTAATTTGATGTTTTGCCTTTTCTTCTAAGACTTGAAGACCAGACTGAGCCAGTCCAGAAGGAGGGTATTTTCTCCGATCTCCGGTTTGCATCCGTGCTTGTTATTTGCCCATGACTGCAGTTTATGGCACTGCGGAGACCTGTGTTGAGAGGAGTCAGAGTGACGAGCTGAGGCTGGAGCGCCGGGGAAGTGTAAGTTGCCTTAGTTTGGGGGGGGGGAGTTTGGGAGAGGCTCCCCATGGTCTGCGTACAGCCGGGAGAGACGCGAGGGGATCTTTGATGAAATGCGCGCTGAGGAATCCAGAGGGAGTTAGTACCCAAACATGCGTGGTTCAGCCCTGCCTGTCTTGTAGTTCAGTGACGGTATGAGTCAGAGCCTCTTTGGTCTGAATGAAGTGGAAGGTACTTTCTACAAAGCAACTCAAGCATATGCCGAGGATCCGGATAAATAAAACTAATTCAGAAAAAGGGAGTGGGATGCAGGCTCTTGCTCTAAATCACTTCACAGTTCTCCACAGCGAAACGCAATATGGCATCTTAAATAAAATCACCCTCTTCTGACTCTCGCAGAGGCTGCTTCAGAGCATTCCCTGGCTCCCAGCACAGTTTTGTTTCCTCCCTTACAGAGACAGACCAGCCTTGACTGAGCCACTGATTTTCATGCATCCCTTAAACCAGCATTCCCTGCCATTTCCGAAGGACAGCACGCTTCTCTAGCTGTCTCTCCCTTCCCCCTTAAACAACACAGGTTTGGGGTTGGGGTTTCTTTCCCCTCCCCAGCGCGTTCCTCTCCGCCTGCAAAGTGCTTTGAGATCCCCGCGACGCAGCCTGCCACAGGAGCGGAGACTTCAGCGGAACGTGCGCAGGGATTAATCCCGCCGCGGAGAGCCAGCCCGGCCTCTGAAGTGTTACAAGGGGAAGAGGAGGTAAGTGGCGAAGCAAGCCCCCCCCCCCGCTCCCCTCCCGCGCCCCGGGCCCGCCGCCGCCGCCGCCCCCGGGCAGCGTGCGGCGGCCCCGCAAAGGGTTAAGGCCGCCTTGGCCCGGCCGTGCTGTGCGTATGCAATAATCTGTGTGGCTCTCTTGGCCGGCTGCCAGAGTGTTGCCTTGCCTCCTCCTCCTCCTCCTCCTCCTCCTCCTCCCTTCTCCCCCCCCCCTTTGCATGAAGTAGGATCCTTGAGCTGTTGCAGAGGCAGCCAACTGCTCCATATTTGGCTTCTATTACCCATTTACATGCTGGAGAGAGGAGAGGGAGCGAGCGCTGTACCGCAGACATCATTCCTACTACAGTGGTGGAGACATCCCGGACCTGTGTCACTGCAGGGGGAAGGAAAAAACCCAAACAAACAAAAAAGCAGACCCAAGCCCCGTGATCAGCTAGGAGGACATTTGTGTGCGAGTCTCTCTCTGACCCCCCCCGCCAACCCCACCTCCACTGACACTTTACAGTAAGTGGCTTTTTCTTCCTCCTCTGCTTTCTGCCTCCCCCCCCCCCCCCTCCGGCTTCTTCCCTTGTTTAGACTGCAAACCGCCGCCGATTTCCAGCTGGAAAAACACGGGGCCGGGGGGAGGGGAGCGCACTGCCCACCCCGCCGCGGGGCTACAGCCCGCCGCGGCCCGGCCCGGCCCGCAGGCGCTGCCGCCGCGGCCCGGCCCCGGGGGAGGGAGAGCGGGGGGGGCGGCCGCGAAATGGCCGAGGGCGCCGGCGGAGGGAGCGGAGGCACGGCGCGCCCCGCCGCGGGAGCGGGGGGGGGGCCGGGGCCGGGCGCTGGGGTCGGGGTGGCCCCGCGGAGGGAGCCGCTCGTAGCGCCCTGACCCCCCCCGCGGCCCGGGCGGGGTGTGGGTGGCCGCGGGGACGGTGGACATCTTGCGAGCCGCGGCGGCCTCGGGGCGTGTGTGAGATTGCGGGGGGTGCGGCGCCTGTGCGTGTGTTTGTGTGTGTGTGCTGTGTGCCGTGCGTGTGGCGACGCGTGGGGGGGGGTGTGTGTGTGTGCGCGCGCGCGCGTGTGGCTGCGCGGTGCGGGGGGGCCGTGCGGTGCGTGTGCGCCGGGCGGGCCCGGCGGGGCGCAGCGCAGCGCGGGGCCGGTCGGGCGGGCCGGGTGCCGGCAGGGCCGGTCGCCGCCGCACGGCGTATGTAGTACGGGGCTGGGCGGCTGCCGGAGGGTGAATGAAGCGAGGAGGAGGAGGAGGCGGCGGCGGCGGAGGAGGCGGCGCTGGGGCTGGGATGTGCCCGGCAGCAGCCCCGCTCCGCTTCACGCAGGGCCCAGGCCGGCTACAGACGCCACCCGGTACTGCCGGCCGGGGGAGCGGGGGCGGGAGGGGCAGCGCCGGCGGAGGGACGGGGCGGGAGGGCCCGGGCGGGGGGGGTGGCGGTGGGGAGGAAGGGGCCGGGGGGGGGCGCCGCCCCGCTGCCTGCCCGCGGCCGCGGGGTCGGGCCGGCCGCGTCCCGAGGCGCCCGCGGGGAGCGGGGCCGGGGTTCCCCGCCGCGGCCGCCCCGGGGCTCCGCTCGCCTCCGGCGGCGGCCGCTCCCCGACCGCCTTCCCCCTCCGCCTCGGGGTTCGCTTGGGTCGGGCTGGCGGCTGGGTTGGGGGGGTTCGGGTTGGTGGGGGGGTTTTTTTGCCTAAGGTGTCGTAATTTAACCTGCAGAAAACAGATAAATGACCCCTTGTATGTTCGTGGGTGCTGAATCCGTCAGCGCAATTCCTGAGAATATTAAAGTCTAAATTAAAGCGTGCTGGAAAACGTTAGCTCCTACTGTAATAGTAATAGCGATTATAATAAAATGACAGAATTGGGAGCGATTTACATGTTATTGAAGAGGAGGAATTACTGAAGAGTAATAATAGCAAAGAAAACAAGTCGGAAGCCCGTTATATAATGCACTGTGTAGATAACGAGCGCGACAGGCTATTTTTATTTTGTTTACCGTATGCTGTGTAATAGGGACTCCTCCGAGCAGCATCTCTCCCCCGTGAGCCCGAACTCCAGATAGAATCAGGGAAAAAATTTTAAGCATTCCTGTTACGCCCAGACGAAGAAATCTGGGTTGGTAAAACCTTCCTCCTTACAGATGTTTTCTGGGTACGGATCGGCAAGGGTGCAGGTAGATGACCTTTGCCAGAGACCTTTTCCCTTTCGTACGGTAAAGAAATCCATATTTTGTAACGCAGGTTACACTTCAACCTTCAGCGCTCATGGTTATGCATTTTATGCAGTAATGGTTACTTTACGCGTCAGATGAGGTCAGGCATAGTGAGTTACTCTGCTTACACGCCGAGAAGTCAAGGACTTTTAATTTCAGTTTCGAACGAAGCCTTCCCCTAAAGGAAAATCCCAGCTTCGCGTTAATCTATTTCTGTTCGGGTGATGGAGACGGTTCAGTTTTATGGTACGGAGCAAGGGTTATGAATGAGGGAGAGGGAAATTGAGAATGGCTGGGGAAAATATTACGCCGTAGTTATTTTTGCGATGCTGCGAGATAATAGTAATTGCACGTTATTGCACCTAATTTGTTCGTAAAACCAGCCCGGTATTTTACGGGCAGCAGTTTTTTTTAAAGGGTGGCTGTGATCTCCTCACTTTTTACGTAAGGCGGAGGTCGATAGATTTTCCTCCGCTCGCCCGTCTGTCTGTCTCTCTCATCCTGTAGCGACATGTCAGCGGCGTAGGCTTTCGGCGCGCTTACTCCAGCCCTGATCAGTCATGTAATTAGATCAGGCTGCCATGGTAACAGACGGTATTCACCGTCCAGTCAGGTGTGCGTGTGCGCGGCTGGCGGGCGACCCACCGGGCTACCGCCAGCCCCCGCCTGTGCCGTGTTGCTCCGTGTTGGCGGTGTACGGCCGGCACGGCCGCCGCCTCGGGCTTGCCGAAAATTGAAGGATGCCGCTGGTGGTTTCCTAAGGGCTGAACTTCTCGGGAATGGTGTTCTTTGCCTACTGTAGTGTCAGGCAGATGGGACGGTACGTGGCACGCTTAGCAGGTCAGCCAAATCATCAGTTCCACTTGCGTTTCTTACTAGCAAATTAACCAAGGTGTGGTACTTGGTAAAAATGCTTTTGGCTTATAAAAGCTTGCATAAAAGTTTCTTTGGAGTTTTCCTTTTTTTTTTTTTTCCCCCTGGCTGGCTGGTTTAACTGTTTGGTGGCTGTAATGGTGTTTGGGAGTTTGTGGCAGTTCTCATTCCGGCATTCACGTTGTAGGCCACAGGCTTGTTCTTCTCCACTCATGTACTGCACTTTACAGCTTCTGGGCAGTAAAATAAAAATCAGTGATACCTGATATTGCTGTCGTCACTTAAGTTTGTTAAGCCTCTTCATAGTTCTTAGCAAGGTCTAGGCCCTTTTGTGTTTTAGGTAAAAGCTGACTTCATTTTTCTCTTGATAAAAAACTAAGTGTATACTATTAAAATCGCTTTTCTCATCAGCAAATAATTCGTTTCCAATATTGTGGTGTTTTTTTTTTTTTTTGCATTTGTGGTCATCAAAATAGTATAGCCATAGAGCAGGAGACTTTCTGCCACAGAGTTTATAATACCTTGAAAGAATATGCAGTCTAATTAGCTTTGAACTGCATAGTGCTCTGAAAAGCATATTTAAGCGAGGAATGTATATTTGTCTTCATTCTCAGTGTTTGGATATCACTCTTTTAAGCCACTTTCTCACAGACGTAGGTATAATTTTTTAAAGGCACCAAATTTGATACTCTGTTGTAATGTCATAAATCTGGAGTGACTCCAGGAGACGGGGTTGTGAGCCACTGACATGGGTGGGTATCTAGAATAACTCCATTTACTGGACTTAATCCAGGCATGTAGTAGAGTAACAGAGCTCAGAAAGTGAGCTGCTGCGTATCACCATTATTTTCTCTGTATCTTTTTATGGCAAAAAGCACTGTGGGCTAAAACAGGATTTTTGCCTGATTAAGAGGCTGCATTAAGCTCCTGCAGAAGTGGTTAACACCCCTATTCCAGTCACTAATCTTGTGTGCACTTACACTGATACTGAACTTGGCCCAGCGGATTTCGTGTCTCGACGGTGGGAAATCATCAGCACCCACAGCTCCCGAGCGTTTGTAGTACCAGGCTGGAACATAATGCAATCCAGAAATATCTCAGCAAAATAGATATTTTAATCGCTCTGATGGTAAAGCACCGGAGCTGGAGGAGGTAAAGAGAAATGCCTGTCGGTGGTTCAGCTCTTGCAGTGCTAGGCAGCTGGCTGTCTCGGGTTCGGTGTGATGAGTTTGCAGGTCTCAGCCTGCCCGCCGAGGAGGGGCGTTTCTCCTCCGAGGGACGAGGGGTCAGGGAGTTCGCGGGCAGTTTCCTACACCCGAAATGCAGCTTTTCAGTGCCGCGACTAACTCGCCCTTGTTGTTAGGAGAGAATATCCTCTGCTCAGCACGACCGCCTCTGTTTTGGGCCTCCGTACCAAGGGAGGTGGCTGGAAATAGAGGAGCCTGTTAGGAGGATGGGCTGGAGAGAGTGGAATAATCGCGTGCAGGACGACTCCTGTAGAGTGAGCCTCTGTGTGCCGCACACTGCTTATACATATTTTATTGTAAGACAAATTACCTGTGTGACTAAGAGCATTCAAAAGTAATTATTTTCAAAAAGGCCATATATACATAGTTAAAAGACTTTTTAAAAATAAACAGTGCAACTTTTCTCCCTTGCCCTTCTGGCCTGATTGGATTTATTTAGAAAGGTTGAAAAAACTAGTCTTGTTTTAAAAGACATTTACAAGGGACCTGGAATTTCACTTAACAAAAAATTTTATGTAATAGATCCAGTGGCCTAGTTTCCTGTTAATTAAGAAAATAGACGCTTAAATGCAGTCACCTGAAAGGCGACTAAGGATTTAAACATTAGAATTCAAAAATAATTGTTTTAGTAATGTCGCTGGTAAACCAAAACCAAGGCCTAATTTTCCCCTTGCTGAAGTTCAGCAGCACATCTTAGTAGACGGCAGTCGGGATTATCATTGTCGTTGTTCATAGAGTGTGCTGCTTTTGTTGTGGTGTACTAATTGAAGGGGAAATGCAATAAAGAAGTATGGCAGGCTCGAAAGGAAATGCGTGTCAGAATTGCATAGATGGTCTGAAGCACTGGCTGGCTGCAAACCTACTCCAGCGTGTGAGGCAGCTCACGCTGATGCCGCTTGAGAGAACGCGGGCTGTGTGACAGGTTGTGAATGATTTGGCTGCTTTGGAGGGCTGCACAGGTACAGTGTGTACGATTCACAGGGGGCAGATAACGGGTTTAGTTGTACGTCTCTTCCGAGACTGCTGCAGCCAACTCTGCTTTAACAGATAAAAATGCAATTAGCATGAGAAACAGAAGTACGACAGGCTTGGCACAGGTCAATATTTCATTGCAAAGAAACGACGTGCGATATTCCAGTGACTTATATAGCCTAAGGTTTACAAACTGAAAATCCTGACCTCATCCTTTTCATTTTACTTTTATGCAAGGCTCTAAGTGCGATAAGTAACTAAATAGGTATTCGGGCAAAGGCACTGTATTTTGGAGCCTTGTTCAGTGGTTCGCATTCTTATATGAAGAAGTTGAAGGTTTTTACTTGGTTTTGGCTGAGCTGATACATGACTAATGTTTTAAAATGTAAGGAACTTTGCAGACTCCTGACTTTTGCAAAAAGACAAAAACTGGATCGATGACCACTTTTTGATCTCAGTGCATGTGTTGAGAATGTAATGCTTCATGGTTTTTTGGTTTTGTTTTTTTTTTTCCCTCAAAGCTGTAGTCTGAGATGGTTGTACAACACATGCAAATATGTGTGCGTGCATTGGTCCCAGTCTGCAAAGTTGCTTTAGTACATGTCCCAGTGAGGGTTTTGCTGAATGAGGATTGATTAAAGAACCTATCTAGAGTTAAGTATGTGTGTAAATCCTTCCATAAATAGGAATGAGTAAGTCTGCTCATAAACTGAAACAAGAAAAATGCTTCTCAGTGAGGGAGAAATGGTCCCACTAAATCCTTTTATTGTCCCAAGAGTGATAAAAATATTTGGTGAGATTCCAAGTGAAAAAACAAATGTATTTTGTGTAATATGTGATGTCAGCAGAAATGCAGTGCTGGCTCTTCGTGATTTTACTGAGCAAAAATACAGAAATAGGAAAAAACCTCACATTGGTAGAGTTTTCCTTTGTTTATATTATTTGGGAATTTGCAGTAATATGCATTGACTCTAGCGTGCCACCGTTAATGACAAAATAGTGCGTAAGGTAATGTCACATTCCCAGAGCTGATTATTTTTCACCTAGTAGTAGTAGTTGCAGCAGTATGCTTTCTGGATGGTGCCCCTCCTCAAATAAAATATGTTCTGTTGGCAGTGAAGACAGTCATCTCAACTCGCTTATGATTCTTCACCTCATTAAGATCACATTTAGGAAAAGAGCTCTCAGTTTGAATAAATGGGCTCTGCTCTCTACTGCATGTGCTCTGTCTGCAGGATTAAATCTATAGTTTATTTGTGCTTGAGTAATAGCAAAAGCAGTCTCTCTCAGTCTTCACTGGGATGTCCTAGCATGTTGTAAATTGTTTGACTCTTAACTGTGTTTTTGTTTCTTTTTATTTTGGATCAACAGTCACATCGCAGGCCAAGCCAGATGGGCAAGCAATACAAGCTGTGAATTTATTCCCGACTCCTGTAGGACAGTGACCACCTCCATTTTTGTCTTCGCCGCACAGATATGCACTGCCAATAAGGTGAGAAGATAATGCTTTTTATTTCCTCTAACAAGTGTACACTGTCTGCTCTGGGCTTTAATCAGCGTGGACGCCTTACCGGTGTCTGTGCGATTACCTACCCGTGATCCGTTTGTACTTCCCTTGCCTGGCAGTAGAGGTCCTTGAGAAACTCTCATCAGAAAAATTCCATTAACTCTGGTGACTCAGTTCGGTGACTTACAGGACAGTGGGTTCCAGATGAGTGGTGTTATGCTCACCTCAGGTCAGAGCATATTCAGTTACTAAAAGATGATAGTATGAATGGAAATGTTTACAGGCTTTGATTTTTTTTTTTTGTTGTAAAATGCCACGCGTAAAATTGTATAAATCCTTCCTGCGCTTTTATGAACGTTTTCAGTGGTTCTTGTTGCTTGCAGCCTGCTTGACTTTTCTAGTGTCCTGAGTTCCTCCTGTACACTAAACCTTGTCTGGCATAAGGATACTTCCCAGGATAACTAGTCACTACTGATGTGCCTGGGTGTCTTTTACTCTGGTTTGAGGAATGTTTTCAATTCTTCTGATGTTTTTTTTTTTCCCTGAAAAGCTGTAGCCAGACAGGATGTAATAGCGCACCTATGTCAGTCTGCTCTCCCTTTCCTCTCTCTCTCCTTCCTATATGGTTGTGGAGAATACCTTGAAAAAACCAAGTCTCAAGGCTCAATGATCATACTGCCAATAAAAAGAACATAAATTTTTATTTTATTTCTTTAATCTGATTGTCATTAAGCCAGCCTGGTTTTTTGGACCTGTTACATGATTTTTGAGTGCTTGGGATTGGCAATACTGCTAATGCTTAAAAAAAAGGATAAAGGGTTGTAAGAAAATTGCTTGTGTCTTTAAATAAAAGAAAATGAAATGTAGTGGTAACTTGCAGAAAATGAAAGGATTTTTTTTCTATTTACAGCCAGAAAACCTAATTACTGTAGTGTTCTATTTATGAGGGGCTGATCAGAAATTCTCTATTGCAGAATAACTTTTTAATGTATACAGCATGTCACAGAAAAGTATGCAGCACATAATTTACGTTTTACTGTGGCTGTGGAGAAGGGTGCTGTGCTTTAAAGGGAAGTTGTCTAAGCAAGTAGTTACGTGCAAAGACATGCCTGTGACGATTTACAAATGAGCTTGAATGGTGGGGGTGGATTGTAACCACTATATCTCTTCAGAGCAATAAGAATTTCTTGAGAGTGAAAAACCAGACAAAGTGCCTGTGAGCTGACACGTTTCGTCTTTCCGTTTTGGAAGAAAACTGACTTGGTAGCAGTTATTGACTTGGGAGATCAACTAGAAGGAAGCTTTTTGTTATGACATTATCATTTCCACAAAGCGTTTTCATTTTTTTCAGAATTAGCTTGGGTTGTATGAAATTGTATTTATTTGCAGAAGCGATTACTACAGGAAAGGCTTATATCTCTTGATTAGAAGAAGTAATCGTTTATATTGTATTGGTCAAATCCGATAAATCATCAGATTGTGTTATCCATAATGTATTGCTAAGTCACCTTGAATATTTTAGCATCTGGCATTTCCTGCGATTGCATGAGAAAGAATCTATTAGATGTTAAGCAAACACTTTGGATAAAAAATATAACCTAGTTAAGTCTGGTGCAGAGGCATGACAGGAATATAGTACTACACTGCTTTTTTCTGTACCAGTGCAGCTTGAGGTATAGTGCTGTATTTGTGGACTTTAGATCAGATTTGTTTTGGCTTCTTTTCTTGTTCTTCAACATTGTAGTCACTGCGTTTGGGGTACCTCTGTTGGCCTCATTAGTTCTCATTTTCTCTAGGGAATGATCAAAATCAGGCCCACTGTGTAACTAAGTGAAACAAAAGTTCTTGGGGTGGAGACTGCCTGCTTACAAACCTTCTCTCTGTTACGGGATGTAACGGGGGGCGCTCACGGTAGTAACACGTGGAAGAAACGTGACCCGGCGCCGTGCAGTGAGCAGCCACAGATAGGTTTCACCGCTCGAGATAGAGCATCGCGTGCTAAGACCCATCGTCTTTCCGGCTTTCGCATTCGTTTCGGGGTGAAGGTGGCGACAGCCCTGCTCCGTTTTTGGCAGACCTGGGTTATTACCACGGAGTCTGTCAGAGCGACCGAACTTCAGGTGCCTTTGACTGAACGCATCCAAAATCAGGTATCAGAAATCTTAGTTTACGCCTAATGGCCCTACGCGTGCATTCATGGCTTTACTCGCATGAGGAGTTGCATGGCTTTGGGGAGTAATGTTGCTGTTGTGTGTTGAGCTGCAGGTGTGCTTACCCTTCCAATTCAAGCAGCAGTCTTGCAGAGCCTGCTAAGCATCTTGCCTGAATAAGGATACGGGGATCAGTAAAAATAAAATAAGAATAAATAAATAGACATACAGCTTTTTTCTTTTTTTTTTTTTAAATGACTTTAGTTAATTTTAGCCTGCTCTAAGAAACCTAGAGTATTTGTTATTTGTTCAGAGCGCGCACTGCCTCCTTCCACGTAGGCAAATGACTCAACGCTTTCTTTTAAACAGTTGTGTTGAGAAGATTTCACGTGAGACACTGGACATTTTAATAACCAAAGATTTCTTTTTAATCTTTTCCACTGTCAAGTCACTTGATATCTATCAATCATATTATAGTATTGGGTTGAGTTTACAGCCGCAGCCCACTTGTGAGAATTTTTTTTTCCTGAATTTTCCATAAGTATGTCTGTACACTACTGAATATGGCTTATTTTTTACCTACCTTCTGGCTACTGCTCTCTGTAAATGGACAACAATCTGTCCTTTTAAAATACTTTGTAGTGAACATAAAAAGAGCTAATCCGACTCTATATTAGTGTGTCCAGTGGTGGCTTTTCGATTGCCATATCGGTGTCCTTTCATCCTAGCTGGTATTATTTCTTCCCTCTCATACTGTTCAGTAAGGCTTACAATAGCTGTAGGGCTAAAAGAAGGTACGTGATGGAGATTTTGAACGTATTAAGAACACAAGTGAAATGGAGATGTGAACAAGGTATAATTGGATAGTAATTAGAAGTAATTGTTTTTTTAGCTGTTTGTTTTGTGTGTAAGTGAATAACTGTGAGGTCAATTAAGTGAAGTGACATGAGTACAGACTGATGTCTTAGAAATGAGGCTTTGTGGTCCCCCCAGCCCTACCCCCTCACCTCAGCCCTGACCTTTAACAGTTTTGCTCCTTCAGCAGATACTGAAGGTCTGGTGTCTGACTGATGGAAAGTTTTGTAACACGGTCTAAAGTGTAAATGGAGTTGGGTCTAGTGGTCTGTCTACATAAAACCACAAGGCTCACGTTCATAATGCAATATAAGCCAAGACCTGAGGGTTGATTCACCTTCCAACTGTTCTAAAAGGTTGTATCTGCAAATGGAGTAAGAGGCTTGCTGCCCCACGCACTGTAACTTGTTAGCGTTACTTTCAAGTATGGGCTTTCAGATGTTAGAGTAAGTATTAGATGGAGAACTTCTACGTGCCGAGGGCTGACAGTGGTGAGATGACTAGATGTGATGTGCAGTTGTGTATAAGCCTCCGCATCTGTGCGTGCCCTCCTCCTGCCCTCTCCCTCGGCTGTGTGTTGGGCAGGGATGTGCTGGTGGGTTTTGCCGTGCCTCGATACCAGGGGTATGCTTTTGGTTGAAAGTTGGCCCAAGTGGCAAGTGTCTGGGGTTGAGTTTGTTAGTTGAAGGGTTTCTCATGGTGAGATACTGCGATGGAGTTTTATAATTCCTTCTTTATTTTCTGATCAGTTACTTACCAGTGATCAACTCGTTTTGGGACTAGCTGAAAACCTGACTTAAGGGTTTATTGAGTTGCTCTTCGCTCTGTAAAAAGTACAAATGTTGAAGTGTTTCTGACTTGTATTGGAGTGTGGTTCTGACTGTTACCACACTTTTGTTTGTCAGGTACCCACACGTGAAGGCCTTTGTAGTTTTGTAAATTTAACATTTCTGTGAGGCTCGCTACTTAAAAGAAAGTTAGGCTTTAATGGAGAAGGGTAATTACAAAAAGCAGGCTTAATCCTCCTTTGCTGTGCTCGGAATTTTTGTGCTGGTGAATGTTTTCGCATCGGTGCGGTTCCTTTTCAGTGCCATGTGTAGTAGCTGAGTGGTTTTTCAAATTAATATGACAGTAAAAGCGTTTCTCCTCTTCCTTACCCCCTGAGCACATCCCCTCCCTGGGACTGTGCCGTCTTCATAGCTTTCCCCAGACAGTCTGACAATAAGCTGATCCAGAATGGTTTGAAAACTCACTGTATGCAAGAGAAAAAAAAAATCCTGGTGGATTATTGCGCTAGAAGAGGTTGTAAGTTTATTCTCCATGTACCACTAGCGGTTAAAAACCCATACCACTAATCATACGTAATGCATTTTTATTTACAGATTAGTAGGCTCTACTCTGACATATGACTAACAGGGAAGCCCCTCCCTTTAACAGTTGTATGTCATCTGCTTCAGAGAACTAATTACTTGGCAATTCCCATTTGATAATTCCCTCTTTATTTTCTGATGAGTTACTTAACAGTGATGAGCTTGTTGAGCAGAATACCATGCTTAATCTGTGCTTCAGAAACTACAGTGTGGGCCTGGGGATATCATTGTTTTCTTAATGCTGGTTTAGCCTTGCCATAGGAACATGGAAACCACACTAAGACATGGTAACAGTTCACAGTTAACGGTAAGCTTAACCTGAGTGATGCGCAGCGTTTGCCAAAAAATAGCAGAGGGGTTTAGATTACTGTTGCACTGCAAACAGGATGTTAAACACATCGTTTCTCAAAAAACCCAAACCAAAACCTAACGTAATTTAGACATTAAGAAGCAGAAGCTTCTGTCAGAGATATCTTCTGTGTATCATTTCTCCTCTCCACTGAAATAGTCAATTTAAAGGAAATTTTATTCTTTATAAAAGCCCACTGTTTCCTGTAGTATCTGTCTGACAGTTCAGCTGATACTGGTGATTGTTGTGTTGTTTTAATAGGAGATACTTAAACAAATTATCACTGTGTTTTCTCTACTGTTACCTGTCTTTTTTATTCTTCCCCAATCCCTTTTCACATTCTTCTACTCTAGTGACCACAGCAACCCTTGTTTCTGGCTGGGGAATGCATTACAAGTCTCACTGCTAATTACAACATCACAGTGTTCCTAGAGGGTACCTGAGTTCAGCGGTGCTTAGCTACAGCTCCAGGCGAGGGGATTTATGGGGTGAAGCGCCATCAGCCTGCTCATGGCAGTCCTGGTAAGGTCAAAGGGAGTCTTTCTTGCCGGTCAGGAGTCAGATGGGTCCTGTTCAGACCTAGTGTTTCTGAAAGTCAACCGTGTGAAACCACGCTATTGAATCTGATTGAAATTTTATTATTGACTTAAGTAGAAGAAGGTTTGTGGATCAGCTGCAGTCACTTTGACTCGCTGGTGGCATTATTGCACAGACACTGATACCTAACAATTGCATTTTAGCTGAGCCGGTGCTATAAGCTGAGAATTGGGCTATTTTTAATTTTACTTGAAGTGTAGTATTTTGTGTATTAGCTCACATGACATTGCATCATCAGGCTTGCTGATTTATTAGATATTCACAATGATATCCCTTGGCCAGTACTGGAAGCTGTGTCACAGGCTTGTTTTATCAATGAGAAAAATGCATTTGTACATAGTTACATGTGCTTTTTGTAAAATTAATCAGAGGAACAGTAATTTTATGAAACATAGAATTCAGAACAGATTAATCTACTTTAATTGTGTTTGTGAAGTACACGAGCTATAAAATCTTGTGAAAGGAATATTAGTCAAGTTGATCAAAGGTGGCTTGAAGTACAGAATTCAAATACGAACACAATTACTTTCTATCTGTCTGTATGTTTGCTGTAGCTTGGGAGATTATTTTCAAATTTTTTTTAATACAAAAATAATTCCATTTTGCTTTTTGGATTTTTTTTCCCCTACAGAATGTGTCACATCTTAAAAACAAAGATACAAGAGGGTAAAACAGATAAAATTTTGCATTTTATAAAATGCAGTAAGTAGGGAGCATAATAAATAAGCAATTAAACCCCAGCAGAAGGTCACTGAACCATTTTTTCAATTTTTTAAAATTTATTTTTTATCCTATTTAATTTTTTTAATGACTCAAGGTATCTCTGTATAGGCATTGCTGAAAACAGAAATCCTCCATAAGAATCAGAAAAGGAATATGACCGTGAGCAGAATGCCCCACCTGTGATCTGAAAGATTTGCTTACACACCAGGGAGTTGTCCCTTGACAGACCATTCTACAAACCATTATAGCTGTCATGGAGGGACCTGCATCCCAAGCCGTGGCATCATACCCATTTCACAGAGGCAGCCAAAGAGTTATTAGATGGTGATCTGGGCTGATCTTCAACCGCCTGTTCAGAGGTGGTCTGTCCACCTGTGAATTGTCCAAACCACCCTCTGTTCACCTTCCTCTTTGGGCTTAGCAGCATTTCCGTAAAGACTGAGACTCTACTCAGGCAGCATTGCCTATGATTTCCAAAGAGATTGTGCCTAAGGACGACAGATTTGGCCCAGGGTATTTTCTTCCCTCAGCAAGGGGAGGCAATGTTGCTTGTCACTAAGATTGAAGAGCAAAATGTTTGGCCCCAGACACACCGATGCTGGTATTTCTATCAATATTTATGCAAGTAGAGCACTACCATATGAGTATTGTGAATCTTTCAGTTAACACAAGATTTTAATTACATACTAATGTCTTAAGA
This sequence comes from Gavia stellata, assembly GCF_030936135.1. NCBI lineage: Eukaryota > Metazoa > Chordata > Aves > Gaviiformes > Gaviidae > Gavia > Gavia stellata. The sequence continues at coordinate 97,641,815 of NC_082596.1, read as the reverse complement.
TTCGAGCATCTGGTTTAAAGCAAACAAACAAAACCCAACCCATTAACATACAGTGGAGATTTCTCTGTTGATGATTGCTGTTGTCTCCCTGACACACGAACGAAATGGTACCTTCCCCCCTACTTTATCACAAATGCGAGAACTAATACATCCTGAATTTGGTGTTTCTTCCATCTGGATTCTCTTTCCCTTTTTCCCCACCAGCTACCCTGGGCCACGACTCCTCTCTGAGCAACACTTGCTGATGGAATAGCCAAAGATGAGCTGGTGGATCCGGGCAAACGCTTTGCCTTTGCATCTCCTAGTTTGCAGAACTGAGCAGCTTTACCTCTTTGCTTAGGTGTCTTGTCTGTCTCCTCTTTGAATCAGGTTTCCTTCTTATCAGTCTTGCTAAATTTTCTTGGATCTCTGCTGTGATCTGGCCTGATATTTTTGTTGTTAATGACACAGTCTTGGAAATCGCTTGTGATTTCCTTTGTGAACTTGACAGTTGATTAATTGAATGGCGGGGAGATAAATGACACGGCAGTGCTGTCTCTGTAATGCGTCTGTGTTCTATTTTACGGGGAAAGAGGATGATGGTGGATATTAAGGACCGATAATCTATAGTTTAAAATTGCACAGTGTGTTTGTTTGGATAGTGCACAAGTATGCTATACAGTGTCTTAAAATATACATGATACTACAATACCAGAAGGACCGAAGAAGGAGTATAAGTCTGTATTTTGTTCCATATTTGCACAAGCTGACAGAATAACTCAGTGCTGGTGCCTGGTCTTCAGCCGTGAGAGTGATACAAACCAGCATGGGTACGTCCTACCATTCGTTGGTCACCACCAGTTTGTTTTGATTGCAGCTCAGCAGCAGACTCAGGGGGGATACAGTGTGTAGTGACTGAGTGAATTAAAGTAATTCCTGAGTGGAAGTATGACATTTGTTACATGACACTACAATCCAGATGCTGTTATCTGTTTCAGTACAGCCAGAAAGGGCCCTGAGGAAAATTGCGGTGGGTTTACAGTAAGCATCTGAAATACATTAACCAGCAGCAGTCAAGTACGCCCCTGTTACCTAAGGAGTCAAACTTGTTGAATGTCACGTTGGCTGTATGGAATGGAAGAAACGCAAACTAAGACACACTTCTGCTACGTGCACAGCTCTGCTCTGAAGTGCGTTCATCTGAGCAGTCAGCTGGTTGGCTGCAGTGTTTTGGTGCTGTTTATACAGCTCAGCCAGAGCATCTCTATGAAACCAGTAGTGCTGTGCAGCCTGTGCTGCAGCAACCAGGTTTTTACGCTCCTTATCTTGTTTGACATGAACCGTACGTGTTCCGCGTAGCACCAAGGCGCTCGGCCAAAGGCTGTGGTGGAATAAGGGGTCAGGTTCCCACCTCCGTTACTTAACGTGGATGGTTTAAATGGAACCATGTGGGTGTAAGTGTGGTGTGACAGAGCATGGGATCTGGCTGGGGGTCTGCGGGATGTGTCGGGGCCCTCTGGACTCGGCTGTTGCTGGCAGGTCAGCGTTGCTGATCAGACACTGCTTGTTTGGTGGTTGAGTTTGGTAGATATAGCAGTTGAGCATTCATTTGGCTTTTCCTTCAAGTGAAGAGGGAATGAAAACTGTTTCTCCGTCAAGGAGGAACACTGGTCTTGGTCTTCTTTCCTTCCTGTGTTTCAGGTGGATGTGTTGGTGATTTAGACTAATCTTTCTTTATATAGCCCAAGCAGTGTGTTGTCCTTTCATCCTTCTGTCCCGTTTTAACCTTTTGCAGGCTTTATTCTTTTATTGCTGAGCAATTAATTTTCCTCCTTACCCCCTTCACTACCGAGGTTCTCCTGTGCTCAGCAGTTCTCGCTGCTGCATATCTGACCTACTTGTACAGCTCCCTCGCTGGGTTTGTTACCTGCACGATACTTTGATTGTGTGTTGGCCCTTTCTTCGGCTTGATTTTTTTGTGTGTGTTTCTATGTGTCTAAAATCCATTTCTGCTCAGAGGGTTTCAATACCTCAGTAGTTTTCTGCAGAACTGCAAATTTGAATGTTGTTTCATCTACCTCTCTTCCTTCCTCATTAGTCATAGCTGGATTTTGAGCTTTGCAACCCCGATGATCTGCCTGGACAAGCCTTTCACTCCATGCAGCCTTCCCCTTCTCCTCTTGGGAAAAACCCCTTTATTTCTTCTCTGAAGCTTCGCTGTGGGTGCCTGTTTCCCTGGCCGAACATTGGATCTTCAGTCCCGTGTGCCCCTGCCAGTCTTCCCTGGCTTCCAGCCACAGTGTCTCTTCAGCAGGCATCTTGCTTTTCAGGCTTGTCAGCTGGTCTCTAACAAATCAGTTGCACATATTTGTTTGTATAATACTACATGCTGGCATTGTTAAAAAAAATAAATAAATCATTCAGTTGTTTTCTCAGTACCTGAGCATGAGCCAGGAGCCACCCCCTTTGGGTCATTTGTTCATGAGATAATGGGGTCACTGTTACTTTATTATCATATCATGTGGTCTGCTAATCAAAGGATTCTTTTACTGTGTTAATAGCAGCACTTCAAATTGTTAACGTTAGTAAGCTTTAAAAATATCATAAAATTTTCACATGTCATACTGGTGGGACAAAAGTAACAGCTTGGGCAGTTTTCCTTGGGCTCCCAGTCATTCTTATAGCGTGACTCTGCTCCAGTGGCAAAGTTCTGTAGTAACAGGTTGCAAAACTTTCAAGATAAAATGTAAGCTAAACCAAAAAAGAATGTTTGAAAAGCACTTCATTCAGAAAAAGAAAAGAAATTGAACATGGTATGCATTTTGAGTGAGGCTGTTCAGTGAGGGAAAAATTCCTGGACTGCTCTGGAGAAGTACAGGAATGAAGCACTGTGCCACTGAATGAGGGACGTTCACAGAAGGTATGAAGTGAAAAAATGTGAGGGGTTTTTTTTGTGTATCACTCTGTTTTTGCCAAGAACTGACTATTGGAATGATAATGTGGTTATAGTAGGTTTAAAAAACCCAAACAATTTAGTAAGTATTTTGGTTGATAATTTTGGAGATGATACGTTTTCTCAAAAACTAGGCTTTTGAACAGACAACTGTCAAAAATAATGCTTTTATCTGAAAATTGATACCCCTTCTTGTTGTAAGTAACACCAAGAAAGATACAAAGTGAAGGATATTAGAGGAAAATCCACATTTTCCAAACTGATTTACTCAGTGTACTTAACAATAGCTTGAGTACAGTTAGTTTCACTTTTCCTGTACCTAGACAGTTTCCCAAGGCGAGAGAAGCATCTGAAAAAAACCACACACATGCTTATAGGATTATGAAAACTGGTGCAGGGAGCTTGGAGGTATGAGTTACTTCTAAAATCCTCCATTAAAAACAAGACTAGACTCCATATTGATGGAGTCCTTTTAAAGGCAGTGCCCTTTTAATCAGCAAACAGGTCCTCTGCATCAAATAATTAAAAATAGAGCAAAGTTTCTGAACAAGGCGTCTGGCAGAAACGTCTGTACTTCCATCTGTGCATGATTAGCAGAATGTTACATGATATTTAAATAGCACAAGCTTTGCTCTCTTTTTTATTATTTGTTGTGCTGAAGACCTGTTTGCTTGTTAAGTGGTCTTTTTTGAATAGTTACTGGCAAGGAATCAGGAAAGTGTATGAAGACATCTTGTATACACTACAAAAGCCAAATTGTCCCTTTTTTTCCAAGGAGACACTGCCCTTACTATTTTTTTGATAGGAGTTTTACCACATCCTTCACTTGGTTTTTAAAATTTCTTACGGACCAATTCATTTCAGCGGGAGTTTAGCATGTATTGCGCTCACTGCCCATGGACTACGGTTTCACTGATAGGGCTATTATTTTTATAACGGTGGAGCTCAGAGGCACGTTACAGTGCGAGTACGCGCCGGGGTGCGTTTGCAGAATACGTGTGGAGGTTCAGATCTGCAGCTTCTTGCTGGCTGCGCATGGGAGCCATGCGTCTGATCTGCTGCGCTCGCTGCTCTGAAGCCTTACCCTTTCAACGGGGACGTAATCAGCCAGGCAACAGCTTTCCAAGTGGTTTTGAGGCCTTAAGCCGGGACTCCTCCTTGCTGGCAGTCATTCAGCATCGGATTGCGTGCTCTTCGTCTCTGGCTAGCAACACGGCGCTCTGCAGTTGTGGCCACTGATTTCCCTTCATACTAGTAAAGTTTTCCTGTGTGTGTTTTACAGGGACCTGAACAAGTGGGTGTGCAACGAAAAGAAGCTGCCGTCTGGACGCTGAGTGCGTTGCCGTAGCTGGCCGAGGGCAGTTCTGTTAGGTGCAAGCGGCCGGTTGTTCGGAGCCGGCAGGCAGGCAGGAGACGCTCCGACGGGCTCAGAGGTCCTTTGTGGAGAGCCGGTATTCAGTCTTTGGACAATTCGTGTTCTTGGATGGGCATGGAAAATAAGAGCTTTTGTGGCGTGTGTAAGTGGGGTTGACTCTGCAGCTGGGCTTTGTGTTGCTGTTTTTTTTTTTTCTTCTTGTGTTTGAGAGAGGCAGTGGCGTGTGATGTGTGAATACTGACCTGGGTCATCTCTTAACTTCAGTTCAGGACTTCAAAAAGAAAATGTGGTTACTACTGAGAACAAAGCTGTTCACTTGTCAACATAAGTGTATAAACTCTGCGTGTTCGTACCTCAGACAAAACGCTGAGAGGCTTTGGCCTTGGAGAAGGAGCCTGCTACGAGCCTCCACGTAGGCTCCACCTCGCCTAGCTAGTGCCGTGTTACTGGTGTCTATCATGCTGTTTCTGGCCCAGCTTCCGCAGAGCGGAGGGCTCTGGGGTCTCAGAGCAAGTTCTCCTCAGCGGGGTTGTATCTTACGTGGGCAAGCAGTTGGAAATTTGGTGGGGGCAGTGGCAGGACCAATTTGCAAATGCCTGTCCATCGAGTGGTTCAGCTTCCAGGTGGAAGATGAACGAGTAGATGCGGAGGAGTCCTGGAAGGGCAAGAGAAGGAACAATCGTGTTTTACTGTAAAAGCTCAGGGCAACATGTATGCCCATTCCTTCAGCTAGACCTCTCAACTAGGGCATGAAGCAGTTCCACTCACATTTTACCCACATCGCTCCTCAAAACTGTTAATATTGGTCTCCTTAACAACTGATTTCTGCAGAAAGAAGGAGAATTACTTCTAGAGCTGATTCTTGGTCCGTGCAGTTTGCTGGGTCTAATACTAGCATCCCTCCAGGAGCAGGAAGGAGAAGGAAGACTTGGGCTCATGTTAGGAAGATGTATAAAGTTGTGTCGGTAGGTTGGTTAAACCAAGCCAAGTTTTGTGTTTTGCTCCTAGTACTAGTTCTCAGAAGATACCATAATGCTTTTTTTGGAACAGCTTCAGCTTATGTTGTGGATGTGAATTAATTAACATTAGTATGAATTGCATATTGTCCAGTGGAATTTGTTTTTCTGCGTCTTCTGTCATGTTCAAGGTACTTCAAACACTTTAAAATAATGAGTTCAGCTGTAATAGTGCTGTGGCTCTGTAGACAAACATAGCTGTCCTTCTGGGTGCAACAGGAGATGAAATTCAAGGGTGGTTTCACTGATCGGAGTGGGAAGAATACTGTTTGCAATGTTAGTATTACCCCTGCTATTTTTTAAAAAGCATTTGTGACAGGCTCCGTATTTTGGCAGATTTTGCTGTTTGTTACTTCATTTATGACTCTCAATGCAGTGTAAACAGAATGATGACGAATTGCAGGGCATGTTGTTCATGAGCTGTTGTTCAAATCTTATTGCTGCGTTTCTAGCCCTGATTATTTCACATGGTGACATACAACACAAAAAAGCTGGTAGCCCTTGATTTCCTGAAACAAACCCAAAGCTTCCTTTAATGACCCTGCAAAAGCACACTGTAGCAAAGCAGGTAAACAGAATTTCAGCCCAAGATGGTAGGATCCTGTTGATTTGTGTGAAAAATGAGGGTTCCGTTAGTTGTCTGCAGGTCTCTGGAGGAGAGGGAGTGCCTTGTATCACTCAAAAAACAATTCCTTTCGGCTGGCTGGAGAGAAGTATGGATAGCATCCAACATACAGACGTCCCCAAGTACAAGGATTATAATGGAAATGTTGATGACCAGTCAGTATAGAGATATTAGCAAGTATTTCTATAACTCAGAGCTGTTGACTACTGTAGACATGTTGTTTTAGGCCTCGTTCCCACTGGCGTTCCTCCTGTTGGCTTTCAGAGGGTTAGGATCAGACCCCTTTGGCTCAAATTTGGAGTGAATTTAATTAAGACTGAAAGAAGCGTGCACATTCTGAAATCAGCCTTCAGTTTTGGAGGGGAGAACAGTGGAAATAACTGACCTGTGCAGTGATACTGAAGTAGTTTATGACATGATCAAGCCATACTCTGAAAATAAAACTTTCCTTGAGTTATTTGGGGTATTTCATTTTGCTCTGTAGCTTGTAGCGTTGTCTGTTAATGGAAGGCTCGATGTGGTTTTTGTGCATTCCTTATAAAGCTGTTCTTTGACAGGGAGAAAACGTATCTATCTACTTAACATGCACCTTTCTGTATACGGCAGCAGGGCTTCATTATTTTCAGTTCGTACTATTATATGAAAGCTTCTCCAAAACTTCGGTGGCTTGGTAGGAAGGCATTGCAGTTCAGTGCATTCTCAGCTGCGCAGCTCTGCTGTATGTTGCTTTTAAAGACACCTACATGTTACAATAAAAATATGCCTTATAGCCAAAGATACATAACCACAGTCCAGATAATTACAAAAGAAAGAGACTCAACTAAGTACTGAAACAGGAAAAAAAAGCAAAAATGAAAGATTCTTTTATTTAAGAGCAGTAGAAATGATAAAGGAAAGAATTACTATTCCATAAATATTTAAAAAAAACCAAAACAACAAACCTCAGTGGTTCACTATACGCTAAAGTTGGTGTCAGTTAGGGAATATATGTGGAACAAAAGTCTGAAATACTGAATACTATAAATTCAATTGATATTCTGGGCTCAGTTGTGCTCCAGAAAAAGAATAAATGTGTAGCTTTGCTAAAAACAACAAAAGCCAATTTGGGGAAATGTATGAGTACTGCTAGAAAAGCCGAACAATACATCTCTGTGTAAAATTGCACAGGACTGGTGTAAGTGCTGTTCTGTCACAGCTAGGGCTGCTGAAATTGTAAGCAGGTCGCAAAAATTTACTGTTTAACATTTCATGGATAATAATTGTTCTGAATGCTTTAAATAGCACAGGAAATGTAGTGTCACAAACTTGACATTTCAGTATTAATACTGATACTGAAACAGTCTCACCACAAAGAATGCCAGGACTGGAGGAGGAAGGACAGCATTTTGATCAGATAAAGACAGAAAAGTTCTAAAGCCCTTCAGATAGGTTGAAAAAACGCCTTATGAAAACTGGGTCAAAATTACCTTTCAGGATTGGACATTCTGTATCCAGTTTTGGGAATATCCCTATACAGGTAAAGTTGGAAGCAGAGAGATGTTTTTCTGACATTTCTGTCTTTACTCCTCCTCCCCATTTGCTATTTGATGAAGACTCTCTCAAAAAGGTTAATAGCACAGGGCTACAAAGTGTTTTGGATTCACTTGTGCAAATATATGAGTGTATGTGGGTTCAAGAAGAGGTGCAGGGGGATGATAGTCTTTACTGTCCATTCTCAAACTTGCTTGAGACGTATTGTAAGTTGTCTTCTGTAACGTCGAGATTTGGTTACGGATTACTTTAATAAAGAGAGACCTTTCTTTTCTAAGCATACAGTAGGGATGACTTTCCCTTTTTTTTTTTTTAACAAGCAAGCTTGCTCTCCCCACATCTATGTGCAGATGAGTGTGTGCACCGTCCCTTACTGTAAGTTCATTGTGGCCTGCCTGGTTCTTATAAAAGTGTGTGGTGAGATCTGGAGAATACAGCACTTCGCATGCAAACACGCAGTCAGTTGCAATCTGCCTACATGATGGAGCCCAAGAACTGTTGCCTCTTTGCATTCGCAGTGTATCAGGCTTCCCCCAAAGAGGATGCAAAATAAAGATGGAGACTGGTAAAAATCACTACCGATACTTTGCAAACAGAAGAGGCCAGCCAAAGCCAAGCCTATGTGAGGAACAGGAATATTTCTGTTCTGTGGCTCTGTGTAGTGCAGTGGTGCTGTGGATGGTACCCCACTGTTGATAAATCTCTTTATAGCTTTTGGCAATTATGTGTTATGTAGATGATTTGGTAGGTGACTTAGCTGGTGATAGCACTGGTAGGTACATTGCTTTCCAGAATTCCTTATCACGGAGTACACAGAGCACATTTTTGGCTTCGTACTGCCGGCGTAGGTTGCACCAGTTTGATTCTAGCTCTTTAGCTACGTGCAAGCTAGTTGAAGGAGTTTTTGTTTTTTGGGGACAGGAAGGAAAAGTTTGTCAGCCTCCTTTCTGAAAGTGTTTTGGTAGTTGTGACTTCTTTTCCCTTCAAAAATATATCTTGCACTTTCAGAGTCTCTTATTTTCAGATGTGATTAATGGTAACTTTTATCTTCAGAAGGCAAATGCAATTTTAGCTTACTTTTGCACTGTATAGTACTCCTCTCTGCACAAACTGCTTACGAGACAATTTTGAAAGGTAGGTATGTATTTAAAAAACAAGCAAAACCGAAATACAGTTTACCTTCTGAAATATTTATATACTCATAGTTGTAGGTGCTGCAACATATTTATGCCAAAGTTGCACCATTCTGCTTTGCCGAGTGGAAGCAGCTCCCTTCAGCCGTGTGTTACCCCCTGTAAGCAGGAGGAGAAGTCGGGCAGGTCGCTAGAACCGTTGCAATGCCTTTGTGTCTCAGCGGTGGTAACCTACACAGAAACAACTCTTCTGAGGTACCTTTTGCAGGAGGATGTTGGGGAGTCCTGCATCCCTGGCAGTCATCAGCATTCCCGTCCAAAGGGGTGAAACAACACCACTTTTATTAAGAAATGCGTTTCCCCCCTCACTGCTGCTGTGCGTATACAAACCGGGCAGACTCCTGACCTCCAGGTGATGCCAATGGCGTTTTAGCCTGCCCGAGTTGTTGAATTCGTTAGGGACAATCTCATTTTCACTAAGGAGACCTGGACAAGATAGTAACACATGGAGATTTTACTCTCCAGGGCTGTGCCGTTTGTAAGGTGATTTACAGTGTGTACAGAGTGGATGGAAAATGTTGTCCTGGAAGCCATCCAGTTTGTTATTATTTTGAAGTCATTTTGCCCAGGCACAAATGCTGATGATTGTACGGGGAGCCTGTAGAGCTACAAAGAGTGGAAGGTGAATCTCCCACACCTTAGGTTAGGTTGTAACTAGTAAATGACATTTTATTTAGTGGCCAGCTATTCACCCAGCTATCCAGAGCTCTGTTCTAAATAAAACCCAAGAAAATAAAACGCTGGCCTGTTACAAGATGGGTTGCTGTTGCAGATGATTATATAGATCTATTTTACTGCCTGTTCCTAATGCCAAGATTTAGAAAAGCATTTGATTGTGAACTACCCAGAAACACAGCCCAAACTGGGAGTAATCACACTGAAACAAATTACTTTTTTTACATCCTATACTTGCTCTGTTTCTTCAACTGTTTCCCAAAGTATCAGCTACATCTACTGTCAGTGTCGGGATAATAGGTTAAAGGAATCTTTTTTTTTTTTTATGCTCTAGTATAGCTGCTCTTAGGGACACAGAAGTAAATTGTTAAGATAACACTAATCTTCTGATTTAGTGCCTGAACCTGCTCCCTTGATGTTAGTGCAAATTAATGGAATTAGGATCAGACCTTTAAAGAATAAGATTAATAAAAAAACCCCTAAACCCCAAACAGTAGTATCTTAGAGATGACCAAATTAAAAATATGAATGAAAAATTGTGACGTACGTGTAATCCTCAGCTAATTTTCATGGTGAATGGAATAATCTTCCATGGAGCTGTGAATGGCCATCATGTTATTGTACATCAGGGCCCTATTAATCCATAGATTATTGACAGAGCATGTGGTGACTGCTCCAAAGCATGCCATATACACAACATGCTTTTGTCTTTGTATTGTTGTTTAAAACTACATTCTGATGCGTCACTGGGGATATATGTAGTCTTGGAAAAACTGTTTGCACTGTGGTATTTGCTAGCAATATGGTATGTGGCCAGGATGTACACTAGATAGTCAAATTACCTATGCTGCAGAATTTGCAGAATTTGTGAATTTGCATTTTAAAATACTTGTCATTTCTGGAAATACCCTGAGGTGTAACTGTCCACAACTTCCCGCTACTAAGTAATTATTAAATATTTGCTTTCAAAGCTGAATCATTAGCCAGCTGGGGAGTGGGTTTCCCAGCTAGTGATTTTAAAACTGTACAGTCAGTACTGTGACCCAGAACGTTTTCTTAACATTATTGCTGTCCTGTTCATTAGTACGCGTGAAGTACTGAAGCCTGTTAGCCAAATGCCCCGCATCCCCGCGTGCAGTTTGTTACCCTGCCTTTTAGAAAAAGTGATGGCTAGGGAGAGGTGCGTGCGTGCACAGCCTAATTTAGTGTAATCTGGAGATACTTCACCTGGCATCAGTTGCCCAAGGAGAAAAAAGTCATTTATGCCTCTAGTCAGAGCCACTTATTGCCCATGTGGACCCTTGGGAGTAGGGCTTCAGATGCAGCAAGAGTAAATGGATGTCTGTCCTTCCCAGGGGGACATGTGGGAGAGCCAGGGGTGGGTTATGGGAGCGCCTAGGGGTCTTGTGCCTGGAGCTGTGAAAGCTGGGGCCTCGCCTGCCTGGGTGCTGTGGAGGGACGGGGAACTGCCTGGGGGCAGGCAACCAGATTTTCCTTTTTCCCATCTGCCCCTGCCCGCCCTTTGCTGTTGCGTTTCGGTGAGGCTGATTAGTTTTTTATACGATACTTGTGGGACCTTCGAGTGATAAAGAGCACTAAGTAGAAGTGCATTCATTATACTTGTATCTTACTCCTGTCGGTATCCCACTAGCTTTAGAGATGAATCCATCCTCCACCTTAAGCAAGTCCTCCACGTTTTGGGCATTTGGCTTCCCCGGTGGCTGCGGGGCAAGGGTGGTTCCTGCCCCCGCTCCACTCTTGAGCGAGCTACGCTGTGTTTGCAGTGAGCGCCTGTTATCCCTCAGATAATATCCATGGCTTTTCCATCAACTCCCTCTTTCCCAGGTGAGGGAGATGCTGGCGGCGGGGCCTGCCGAGCATCTCCTGAAGCCCCTGGGTCAGGGAGGGCCCTGGGCTTGCCCCCGGCCGCAGGGCTCCCGGACTAACGCCACCACCCCCGTCTCCCCCAAGCTTGAGGCTGGCCGCTTCCCCTGCCCTGCCTGCCTTTCCGAACCCCGGCCCCACTGCGTTTCCTGGAGCGGTGGCGTGTGGGCACGCAGCGAGGTGCTCCCCGCTCGCGGGACCACGCTGCGCTCGGCGCTCCCGCCGCACCGGAGCAGCAGCTGCTCCTCACAGGGGTTTTTCCGCTGCTCCTTGCTGTTTCAGGGTCAGGTTTATCCCAAGTGGGTGCCCAGTGCCGGTGGTGCAGCCGGGGCGTGGAGTAGAAAGAGGGGTGAGGCATTTGGGGGCTGCCTGAAAGCCTGCACACCTTCTGTAAAGTTTCAGGATACCCAGAAAATATTAAAGCAACTAATTGCTAAGCCTGGAGTTTGTTTAAATACACCCCAAACGTTGCATAATGTCTATAACCCAATTTTTTCCGTCCTTTAGGAACATTGTCCCTTTAGGGTGTCATGGATACAACACTGCTACACCGCGCATGCGTAACTGCGGGGAAAGTACCCGCCATGGCAGTCTTCGCTGGAGGTTGCGTACTGCAAAGCGTTGTTGGTTACGTTGGTTAATTGGTTTGCAATAGAATGGTGGTTTTTAGTTTGTATTCTGTGGTGGCAGTAGTGACCAGTGACTGTGGTCTGTGAACCAGTTGACTGAGAGCCTGCCTCTGAAGAGCAGTCGTGTAGGAAAGCAAGCTGGCTGTCAGCCGGTGCCCGGTCGTTCTGTGGAGGGCTTCACTTTTACCGGGAAAACCTTAGGGAGCTTGGAAACGGAAAAAGATTGAAAGCCTGCTCAGCCTTTCCACAGGTGAAGTGAGATCATGAAGTTATCTTTTTGGTGTGCTGATCGTTTTGTAGATTATTAATTGTATTTTTTTCATTTTCACATAATTTCTCCTGCTTCTTTCCTGTACATTTTCAGTCGATTGACATCTCTGTCTTTCTCTTTGAATATGCCTGCATTTTTCTTGATATCCAAAATTCTTTATGGATCTAATAAAGTCATAAAACTGGGTGACTTTGAAAACACGGTAGGGTAGCTTAGTGAATTTATTTAAAAATTAATGTTTGACATACAACATCTTCTGTAAAGTTACCAAACATTCTGCAAGCAGTGTTGTAGTTATGGCTGTTTTCAGAGAGCTTGAGAGTGTGCTGGAAAAAGTTTTCTGCTTGTTTTCATTATGAAAGGGAATAAACTGTTACTGTCAGTGTTTGTGGGAATCCATCCATTCGTCAGACCTTGTAGTAAATGATAATACTCCCCTGGCCATTTCTGAGACACTGAAGTGTGGAAGTGAAAAAGCCCTCATTTCATTATTTAGATATTATGCAAATCATCCTTTTTTTCCTTTTTTGTGCTATCTCTGGCAGCTTTTTAAAACTTCCACTGCACTCCTGGTAGATGGGCCTGAAACAGGAGAAACCAGTCCTGAAAGTTCAGCCTGGTTTGTATCTGAGCGTGCCGCCTCTCTTGCTTCGTCATGAATTCCAGCAACTCACTGGCACGATAACATGGAATGAGCTGCGGAGTCATCCGCAACTTTGCTTAATCTTGAGCAGTCAGGCTGGCGAGAGAGTGGAAAATGCTCTTCAGCAGGATGTTTGATGCTGAGCAAAGTCTGAGATGGAGCACAGAGTTGTGCCGCGTGTGGGAGTAAATTCCCGCTTGGATGGGGATGGCCTGGCTCCTGTCCTGTGCCGCCTGGTGCCATGGAGCAGGGCGGCAGAGGAGGAGCAGCAGGTTGTGCCCCCGGGGAGTTCGCTCAGGCGGTGTTCTTCATGCTAGGACAGCTAGGACTCACGGAGCCTTGCTGGAGTTCAAGTGAACTGTATAATCAGTATCATTTTAGCTTCCAGTCGGCTGTAATAGCACCAGGAGGCTGTTTCTGCTTTGCATAACTTACTAGAAAAGATATTTTTACTTTCCTACATGTACGCCTTATATAGAAGAACATGCGGTGTGGCTTTTTGTCAGGAGACAGCATGAACTGTATTTTCCAGTGTCACAACCAGCAAATGTGAAATCTACATCAAAATGCTTTTCCCAAGCATCCTTTAGGCCGACTAGGGAGAAGTACCGCTGGGCGTGCAGGGTGCTCGTACCTGAGCTCAGGGAAAATGCCTACTCTGGTCCCCACTGGCGTCAAGGGAGATTTTTCTTTGAGTTTATTAGTAGTTGAACTGAGGAAGTGATCTGAGAAATCTTCCAGCCTGAAGGATGTGAAGTAGGAACAAATGGGAGGAACCCTAAGTGATGTGAGGGAAGCAGTAGGCGAGGAGGAGGAGGGTCCAATAAAATCAAGTAATAAAACGCACCCATAAAACGGCAGGACCTTAAATTTCATAGAGCAGCTCCATGCTTACATGCTTGGCACACCTTCCATTTTTAATTTGCCTCCTTGCTTCAGGCTTTCTCCTGCCAAGAGAGGTGGTGTGTGTGCCTGCCCGCTGCAGCTGGAGAGTGCCTGGGCTGGTCATGCCAGCGGTGGCAGAGGGCCATAGCCAAGGGCGATAACAGAGTCTTCCCTGTAGCAGTCATTGCTCTTGGGTGGGTGTGCTTGGCTAGTCTTCCACATCATAGGCTTCAGGCAGTAGGGCACTGGAAGTGTTATAGGCTATTCAGTATATTGTTGGAGCATTTGGCTGCACTGACTGCTGCTCTTAGTAGAGTTCAGATATGACATTTTTGGGACTGAGAGGGTTTGGATGTAAACTTTGTTAATTTGGTTTTGAAAAAGGAAGTTCTTTCATGCTTTGAAGGAAAAAAAAATACAAAGACAGAACTGCAAGTCTCTTCCTTAAATCAAAGTTTTCTGCCTGAAATGGGAACAACTCAGCAGAACAGTTTAAGTAAACATGGCCATAACTGCTTATCTGAGACACTGGCATCCTCTCTTCTTACTGTGTTACTTTTTTGAGGTATCCTGGCATCTCTCAGTCACTGATGTGTTTGTTCTCACAGCACTTCCTTCACAGGCATACGTCCATTTGATAGCTGCCACCAAGATTTGAGGCTTCAACTGAAGACCTCACTCCAGGAGTGTAGGTTTTCTCCACCTCTGTCAATGAGATTTTTTTAATTGCTGCCTGAAAGGTCTTTCCCCCTCCAGCCCCCACTTTCTCTCTACATCTGTCATGGCTTTTTCATTTATTATGGGGGAAAAAACAGAGGCAACTGTTCCTGAGCCATCTCAAGTTAGTGTTCAGCACAGAAGAGGATAAAATCTAGGCCAGAGACGGCAAGTGACTGATGATGTCCAGTTGTAACCTATGTGGGGGGGGTCAGTGAGTGCAGTATAAACACTGGGAGAATTGCTGAGAATCACGTATGTATGTGAGAGGCCAAGGAGTTAGGTACTGTCCTCTGAAGCTAGTGCCTGAGCGTGGAATCGTCTTTCTTCTACTAGGTAGAAAAACCACGCCGTATTGTGAGAATGGCTTATTGATACCTAACAGTACAGCTTGGGTGGTTTTGTCCGTGTGTGTTAAAATACTGTAGACTCATGCTGGCTCTCGTGTCCAGGGAGCACCGCCACATGTAAGTAACTTTTGTGCACTTAAGTGCTTCCATTCTACCATTGCTTGAAACTTCATTATTAAAAATAATTTTAAGTTAAGTTAATATTTTGCTCTATGGCCGGCTTCTAGAGGACCACTTTGTTTTAATTAGTACATGAACAACAACAAAAATGTTTTAGTTACAGAATGTAGGATAATTATTTGATAGGTCTAGTAACGTAAAAAATTCTGTGATATTTGGTAGAATACTTCTGTATGTTCTGTAGCGTATTCTCTAAAGTAATGGAAGAATAAGAAATGAGAAGTGAGAGAAGCTTTTTGTTTTTTCATGGGAATTAATGTGTCTGTACATTTGTGGGGCTCTAGTATATGTTTTTCCTCCTTTTGGCTATGTTAATGAGGAATAAAATCAATTAAAGAAAGAAGAAGAGAAAAAGATGACTGTGCCTCTCTCTCTGCCACTTCTGTCATGCTTCAGACAATAGTACATCAGGACATGGGAAGTGATCTCAGCCATATTTTTAATCATATTTTAAAAAAAGATACTTCTTGGTGAAATAGTCTCCAAAATTCTAAAGCTAGTACACATGCAAATGTAAGTATATTGCCCTGCCAGTGTCAATCTAGTATATAAAGAGCTTCACAACTGTTTGGATCTGCTCTTCTTTCATAATGGGCTGCAACTTGTTTACTAATGCTTGAAAGCATGTACACATCAAATAAATCTCTGGTATTTGGGCCATAGTGTACCAGCATTATGCAAAGGGAAGATTAACCACGCTCTATATTAAGCTATGATCCACTTTACTCTTGATTCCTAGCTATACTACATCAACCAAACCATCAAAGAACAAAATTAGTGGAAGGGTTCCTCAGACAATAGATTTGTTTCCATGTTTATTTGCGTTATTGTTAAGAAAAGGGCAATCAGAAGAGCAAATCTCCTTGGGGCTCGGGGCATTATAAATTAATCATAAGACATGAAGTGAGCTTTTGGGTGTGGAAAACTAGCATCAGATGCAAATGCTACATAGCTGCATCGTATTGTGCGTACGGTGTTGCTGCAACAGCTGAGAGACAATACGCTCGCTTAGGCTGCTGGTGCTGTTAATGGATAGTCTTTAGCAAGCATTATATTGGCAAATCTGACACGGAATGAACTTGCAACAGTGACTTAAAAGACTTTCCTAACATGAAGCATCTTTATTGCATATCATTTTAGCTCTTTCCTGTTTTTACTCTGCTCTCTTTCAGCAAAAAGGTCAAGAAAAGCAGTAGCTCAGTGGCTGAATTTTTCGGAAGTGCTTTACAGCAGGGAAAGTGGGGAAGCCTCTTAAAGTGGTGTCTTACTCAGTAAGTTAAGCCTTTTGTTCTTCAGTTAATTTATTTTCCCTATTTTTTTGCTGAATCTTATGTATCAGGTTAATTAAAGTGACTTTTAAGGTATCTCCAGGCAGGTGCGGAACGCCTCATCCCCGCCTCAGCTTTCCCCCGCCCGCAGAGGTAGCCTTTGCCGTGTGAAACCTGTCAGCCCACCTTGCTAGACATGGTAGCCTTGAGTCAACTGTGTATTTTCGTAACATGACTGTCCATCTGCACTGAATGGGGTTTGTTGCCATATTCAGGTTCAGAGAATTACAATTTAGAGCGTGTGCCTCTTTCTTCTTCACTTTCCCTGCACACGTGTGTGCATGCACCCACACACTTGAATAATGTTCTCCCTTTGTCATTGCACTCTGAAAGCCACCAGCTGTATTAATGAGAGATTTTTCAAAGCCCAGAACGGGAGCTTTTGGGCTTTTCCTAAAGCAGTAAGATAGGTATATTTGATATTGCTGTTGCTGTCACTATAAGGAATTAAAAAAAGAGAGAACTGTATCCTTTCCTTTACGGTAACAGATAGAAATGGAGGCACACGGGAAGATTTTCTTGATGTAGCTAGAGCTTCAGCTAGTGCTGGTGCTTTACTGTTGATTCAGATGGAAGGTCCGAGCCTTAAAAAGTTAAGTGTTGAATATTCAAATTTAATTTCTAGCATTAAATTAGGACTGCTTGTAAGTTTAACTAGCCTTAAGGGTGCTAAGTATTTCAGCTGAGGCCAAAAGAACTTTCAGCTGGTCAGCAGTTCTTGTTCTGATACTACTTAACTGTAATTTTCTTGCACACCTGATATTGCTGCAATTTTCGCAGGTACAAGTTTCTTTGCTCACATCTTTTCATGCCTCATTTGCTAACTCTTCTGTTCTGCAAAATTGGCAGGATGACAGCAGGCAACTCCCTCATCCTTTTGTGTTAGGACTAATCCTCGGGGTTCTTTCTGATGTGTCTCCAGAAATATGTATTCAGCTTAGGCTGAATGCTGATTTGATTTGTAATACTAAAACGTGGTCAGTGCAGATCACTTCCTGAGTATTTTCTGTCTCTTAAATCATTGTAGAGGTGTACATGACCAGTTCCAGAGTTTTAAGCTCTCTGTCACGGAGAAAATGTTTTTAAAATACATATGTACTTTGGCACATGCCTAAGTACTTTGCTGAATCCCTCGTTTGGCTTCATTTAGCATACTTGGAGCTTTATAAATACCAATTAGATGATGGTCATTTAACAGGTTGTGGTATTTTAGTGCTCTGAATTGTGTTTTTTCTGCTTTGGCACGACAGATTTTTGTTTTGATGTCAGATTATATGGCTTGTTCTTAATTCAGTCTTTTTTTACTTAACGTATGATTTAATTAATTTTTTGTTGCAGTGATTGATAGTTGCTTTATTTGATACCTGTTTATAGGCATTTATTCATTACTTTTTCAGTGTACTAATATTTGTCAGAGGAGAATGATATTATTTCTTTTGTCAATGAAAATGAGGCTATAAATTACTGTAATTTTGGAATACATTTCTGGTATGAGCAAACAGTATTCCCTTGGTGAGTTTTCCGCTATGGAAAACTGGGTTATGCATAATATATTTTAGAAAAGACCTGTATTCCTCTAAAGAGGAATGGCATTGTGCAACTCCTGGAAACTATGAGAAGAATCTAAATGTATGTATATATTTGTATTCAAAGTATGCCTCAGCATCTGCAGTGTTGTTCCCCCTTGTTCACATAGGCGACTGGAAATGGTTGGTTGCGGGTTCTGTTCCTGATTTTGTTTTTATTTTATTTTTTGCCCTGGTTGTGTAGGAACTGAGGCGAGTGGTTCAGCTCTGTGCAGCTCGGTGCAGTCGCCTGCCAGCTTCTTCCCAGAGCTGTCCTGCGCCTGCTGCTGGTGCGGCTGCGTTAGGTCCCGAGGTGATGATACCCACAGTCACCGAAGATCAAAATGAGAGTCACACAGATGTGTGACTTCATATTTTACTGACAAGTACAAAAGGATGTAGCAAAATTACGACTCAAGAGTAACCTGTGGGAGGAGGGAGGATACGATATATTCTTCCCTGCTAAAATCATAGCGTTAACGTTCTTGGCAGCGTCACTGAGCTCCGCAGTAACTTCTGGTTTACATTTTAAAAATGCACCAAATGGCATATACTGTTTAATTCCGGGTTGCGTTACGCAACAGAACGCGATTGCCTCAGTGAAGCACATCTGCATTGCGAGAGTAAACTCCCCTGGGAAGCAAGCGCATCTTCCGCAGAAGTCGGAGTGAGGCGTGGGCAGGGCATTGCTATTTTGGCAAGCAGAGGGAGCCAGCGTTGGAAAGCTGCCTCACCTTTCACTTTCCATGGAACTTACCCTTTCTCCTTGTTTCAGGGACCAGCCGCTGCCACTTGCTTCTCCTAGTGCTGGTGTGGGGCTGGGGATGCTTTCAGTGGTTGATGAAAGCAGTAATCTGGGTTTTGGGAACCATGCTCTTTGCTGCCTGGCTGGCTTGTTTGTGATCCCTGAGCAGGATAGGCTGTTAGGGAGCAGTAGGGAATGCAATTCAAAAAACATCTGCATGAGCTAAGAAAATGTTTTGGTTTTATTTAAAAAAACCCCAAACCACACCTCTGTGATAGTATCTTCTTTAACTGGTAAGTCGGCAGCAGTGGCAGGTACAAAATTCCTGCCATTTTTATACTGGGTTTCAGTTTCTTCTTCCAAGCCCCTCTCTTGCTGGAAGCAAGGTCAGGATCCTGCTGTCTCAGTTCAGCTGAAGTTCTTCCTGTCATCCTAAAACTTCGTTATCAACCCTCCTATTCCTCTTATCAGCATGCATTACATTTTTATGGCAGTGTTTAGCAAAGACTTTCCAACAGCGCCTATGACCATGTAATTGGACTTCTCTGACTGATAGAAATTATTCCCTCTTTAACGGGGGGCTCGGGATGCTTTGTAACATGGCTTTCTTTGAAGCAGGCTGGGTGTCTGGTTGGCCAGTCTGTAATGTGGGTGCACAGAATTTCACCAGGCACTATTCGAAGTAGCTATTCATGTCTTGCTGTTAAACTGCAAGACTGGAGTGAGTGAGATTCCCCAGGGGTCTGTCCTGGCTTTGGTAATACTCATTGTTTTCATTATTGAAATGATGGATGGAACAGAGAGAGCAGTTACTAAATTTACATAGGATAAGAAGCATGGAGGGGGGCTGCAGGCTCCTTGGAGGGCAGGATTAAAGTTCAGAGCTGCCCTGGCTAACTGGAGGAATGGTTTGGGGAAAAAAAAACAGGATGCAAACTTCGAAGCACTGCACAGGGGTAGAAATATCCAGTTGCATGACACAGGATGGGGAATGGCTGACTCAATAGTGGTCCTAGAGAAGAAGGTCTGTGAGCTGGAGTTGGGCTGTGCTGGAGGCAGTTTGGCCTAGTTTAGTTGAATAGGGTGTTAAAAATCACAGCTGGTTCCCAGACCACCAGAAAAAACCAGCCTGCAGCATGTCCTGCTCTCCTCTCCCTTGGGAGCTGGGCTGCCAGTGCTCTGCTGAGTGGGCAGCTTTTCCTTCCCTCCCCAGCCTGCTTCGGCTCCGACCCTGGAGCTGGCGACCCTGCAGCTCCGTCATGAACCCCTGCGGCGAAGAGCCCCAGCCCAGCTCCTCCCAGGGCTGATCCCGGTGCGTAGGAAGGGGATCGCGGACCTGAAACGGTGGGTGTCATACAGTCATACAAGGAACAAAGTTTCCCTATCCCTGCCCCGCGAACAAGCGCTCTTTTGGGGTGTGTAAAGAAAAGGCACGAAATAACCCGTCCACTCCACTCAGTGTTGGAAATGGCTCAGCATCTAGTTTGGGGCACAACGTAGTCAAGAGCCAGCTGGATGGCGTCCAGGGAGAAGGCAGTGGAAATGATCAAAGATTTGGAAAAGACGACCTGGGAAAGAAGATGAAAGAATTGGGATTGTTTAGTCTACAGGGGAGAAGGCCAGTAACAGACATGATAGCAGCGTTCAAGTATGTGGAAGGTTCCTACGGGGAGGAAGGGAATAAACTGTACTGCACGACTGCTGGGGTTAGGAGGAGGAGAAATGGGCTTAATTTGAAGGTGGCTAGTCTTAGGTAAACATTTAAGAAAGCTTTCAAGTGATAAGAGTATTTTGGTGCTGCAGTCATTTGCCTTTGAGAAAGCCGTGGAAGCATCGTCACTGGAGTTTTTTTATAAAACAGACAAGCCTCCTCCAGGAATATTTTGGGCATTGCTTTGGGGAAGGAGGTGGAATGCATGCTTCTGAAGATTGTTTCCCAGGAAATAATGAAGAACTTTTTTTTTTTTTGTGATCATGTGAATTTAGGTAATCTCTAATAACCCAACAAATAACTGAGAAGATAGTGGCAATTCATTATTGCAACATATCAGTGGTAAATAGACAGCTGATTTATGCACAAAAAACAATGATGATGCTATCCTTCTGCTCTCTGTTCTAGTTTAAAAAAATAAATCTGTGAGTAAGCTAATTTTACTGGAACGTTTCAAAAGGCTGTTCCTGTAAATATATTACTTTATACAGAAATAGAGGAAGTGATGTTGGTTGGCTCTGTTTATTGAAATA
Organism: Gavia stellata; assembly: GCF_030936135.1. Classification (NCBI taxonomy): domain Eukaryota; kingdom Metazoa; phylum Chordata; class Aves; order Gaviiformes; family Gaviidae; genus Gavia; species Gavia stellata. The sequence goes on along the minus strand of NC_082596.1, from coordinate 97,621,028 downwards.
TTGTGCAAACACAATCAGTACCCGCTAATACATAGCGTGGCCATAGTAAAGTCAGCAGTACTGCATGAAGTATGGGAGTTTTACACTAGAGCGTGATGTTGTTATTTTCAACCTAGACACTCGTGCACTTGTGTACTTCTTTTATGTGGAGTTGGGGAGCAGGCTGAGAAGGACTAGGCTTTAATTAGCTCATTGTTATCTATATACGTGAGTTATTCTTCTCCGTTGTTTCGTTACATTAAGTGCATGAGGCAGCAATTGAAGAACAAACCTCAAACTTGTCCTTTGCTTCTTAAGCCAAAAAGCACTTTGGCAGCTCCTGCAGCCACTGTGATTGCATCTCCCCATGCGTTTGCCATTCAGTGTATGGAGGCAGCACGGGCGAAAAGGAGAGGTTCTTCCCCACAGTGTAACCTCCTGCCTTGAGAAATGGCTTGCGGTGTCCCCATGGATGCTTTCCTCCTCCTCTTGTTCTTGCTGGAGGATCACCTCCATGACTTCGCAGGTTTCTGCAGGTCCCCTGAAGGCTTCTAACTCAGTTTCTGCTATAGAACGAGTATTTTTTCTTTTTGGAACACAGCTTCCCCTGTCTTCATTGCTGTGCAGGGCAGGGAAGAGGACGTCTGTGCTGCTGTAGACCATGGGAACAGCCTGGGTGCTGGAGGTGCTACAGGACGCCCGTAGGAGAGATTCCCGAGTAGGTAGGGCCAGGCAGTTTGGTCCAGTGAGAGCAGCCAGGCTCCTTGTCTCCTGCTCAGCGCGGCTCCCGGCTTGACAGCCTTGAGGGGTGTTTTGTCACTGTCATCCTGGGACTAGGAGCACCGGCGGAGGATGGTGCAGAGTCACCATGTGCCCAGCACGGATTTAGCAAGGCTTATCGTAATCCTGGCAGGATCCACGCTAACCCCGAGCGGTCAGACATCACCACGTGTTCATGTCCTCGGCCCTGCAGCTCTGGCCACGCAGTGCTGTGCTTACGCCAGGAAACCTGCTGCTGAGCCAGTCCTGGTGCTTCTGCGTCTGGAAGAACTGCCCTGAGCACTCAAGAGTTGCTGGCCATTTCCTCTTTGCAAAAGCTTCCTCCCTCTAGTCTGCTGCCATGCAGGTTTGTGTCCTGATCAAACGTGATAACAAAATGAGGGCATGCATTCACACGTGCACATACATGCATACATTTTAGCCTCTTGCCTTTTTTAATTTGAAATACACTGGGACAGAAACAAATGCATGCTAGTATCTGCCATGCATCAGCAAACTAACATTCTTCATGATCTTGAGTGTCCCATTTCACAAGAAACGAATCAGCACTGCTTGTCCCGTGGAGGGTTCTTCAAGGGGATTTAAATTGCTGATTTCAATTGTGACTAAAATCAGCAAGCAGGAAAACTTTATTAAAATAAGCAGGTTCTAAATCTTGTTTTGCATTTACTCTTTTTAGTTATTGTCCTTAAAGAAGGGAATGCTTTCAGTACTTTCAATAATTTTACGTATCTCTTTTAAACTTAGACTACATTATATTTCTACAGATGGTCTACCAGTAATCTGGTCCAACATAGATTTCTGTGGGCCTCTAATTTTTCTATTTTTTATTTTAATCAGTGCTAGTGGTGTGTTTTCTGTTCACTGTTTACTAGATTATATTTTTGCATGTGACTTGTGTCAGGCTACATTCACATGAAAATCAACATTCAGCAAAAACAGAAAAAGGAGATTTCGAAACATTTCTGTCACGTAACTAAATGCCTCCTTAAAATAGGAGCTGGGAAATAGAAGGGGGAAAAAAGAAGAAAAAAATTAAACCTGTTTTGCATTAAAATTAAGCCGTTTTTAAAAGGAACAGTTAATTGTAGTTATTAAGTCAGTATTTTTGGGGGGGCACAGTATCTTAGAGAGTTTTGGGAATCATAGATCCTGAAGTCTTGCACATCACTTCTGTTAAGGAATTATTTCAACTCCCTATTTTCTTACTTTCACAACTTCCAGTTCCTTTCTCCTGTTTGAGCTTAATATTTAACTCCGCCTGCTGAGTGCACTGAAATGAAGAAGATACCCTATCTGGCCTGGCAGAAGAGACTGCTACTGCAAGCTGATGTAGGATGTCAGTCAGGCCTGGTTTAAGAAGTGTAGTCAGTAACTGCTATCAGTTCCAAAGTTTGATTTTCTTTGAGACTTCAGCAGCAAAACCACATACTTCTTGAAATGTGACTTAAAAAATTAATTCAAACTGTTTCAATAGATGCAGTATTTGAACGTAACATGGATCGTCACAACCTAGTTTAAAATATGTCTTAATTTACGTACTTAAATGCATGAGAGAGAAATGATTTATTTATTAGTCTGTACGTGGAAGGTAGTGACCTAGCTCCACTGTGCCCAGAGGGAGAGAAGAGGGTTGTGTAGCAGACCGAGGGGAGGAACAGGGTTTGGGGCTTTGCCGTTGTGTTCCTGGTGACGTTCTTGGATCTTGCAAAAGTGACTCTGTCTTTCAAATTCATCCAGCTGTAAATGAGGAAGTGAAACTGGGCATTGTTGAGAGATTTCAGGAATGAAGTTAGTAATTTTGTTTTCTGACGTGCTATGTAAAAGGCAAGCGAAACGTTACTTTACCGTTTCATGCCACTGCAGCGATGGCTGTTGGTCCTGTGGCAGGCAGCAAGCTGAAGGCACATGTGGATCAAGTGTGATAATGCCGATCACTTGTGGAGTCTGGCTGTTTTCTTCCCAGGGAGCTTTGCAAACACGAGCTGGAAGTAAAGATACTAGGCAAACTCCTTTTCTTTCTCCAGTGTGTATATAGAAGGCCAGTTCTTGGAAACTGGGGAAGGAATTAAGGATGTGGTGCTGAGATAAATCTTCAGAGATGTGCACAGGCTGAGGATCAGGTGATTCCCCCTCTTCCATCTCTTTTAGCCATCACTTGCTGGCATTGCTTCTGGTCATAGTTCACACAGGGGTAGAAGTTACTGCTCCTAGCACGTACCATGCTGGTTAACTCTTAGCAAGATGAACTCTGTGCTCTGTGACTTACACCTTTGCCTTCTGCTCTCCTATCTTAACACCCGCCCTCAGCCACCTTTGATGCAGGATATCACCCTTGCCTAGCTGTGTCTTGGGTAAGATGGATGAGTGCATCTGATGGCTCCTTTCGAAAGCGGATGTGCAGAAGTGTGTATATTGCCGGTGGCTGTGGCCAAGAGACGTAGGAACCTTTTTGCAAAACCGTCAGTAATGGTTTGTCGTTGATTCGTCACCGTTTAGCAGCCTCAGTGCTGAGGGCCTGAGCGCACTGTGTTGGGAGTTACATAGGTGCAGCAGTTTCTCCAGGCTGAAGACAAGGGAGTCCTCACTGAGCCTGCGTCTGAGTTCTGATCATAATTTGTCGCTAATTGTCTTTGGGATAAGCAGGCGCTCTGTGTCCACACACAAATTGTGCCGTGCATTTCAGGAATCGCCTGCAAAATGTGTAGAAGGACTTGCATCATGAGTTCAAAGAAAATCAAAGAGCCCACGGAGCGTGAAAACCAGCAGTAAAATGGGTATAAGGCTGTTTTTGCATGGCCAAACCCTTCAAGGGGTAATGGAAGGATTTGAGACTGTGAAAAAACAGTTGTGCATCAGCTTCCATGAATCCTGTGCATTTTTATTTATTTATTTTTAAACAGATTGCCACTGGAGGCTGTAATCAGGAGTATGTTTGTTTATAGAGCTACAAGGGGGAGGCCAACACAGTGATTTGTGGTTGCAGACTGATTCACTGCTGCTGCAGCCAGTGAATGGTGGGCAGGGTGGGGTGGATTTCGGGAGCACAAGAGACACTGACTGCAGGCAGCTAAGAGGGACCTTCTGCGGACAAGTAAAGAAAGCAGTTCCTCTGCAGGCAGGCCAGAAAATGGAAGTAGCAGCTAGCAAAGCCTCTAGACAAGATTAAAACCGACAGGAAATGAAAACTAACTTCACTGTTTTTCTTACAGGCTGACCGCCCTCCCCCTTCTCTAATGCTCGCGATGTCCGTAGGAGAGCAGTTCCTCTACCTACTTCTTGGAAGGCGCACACTCGGGTTAGAAAAGTGCGTGACCAAAGCGCAGAGCCAAGCTCTGCTGTCAGCGGGGCTGCATGAGCCTTGGCTCTCGGTCCAGCTTTATTTTAGACACGCGGTTACTGTCATTATCTCTGTAAAGCTGCATTTGAAAGCAAGGACGTATGTAAAGAAGGAAAGTATGGCTCTTTCCTGTCTCTCTCTCTCTCTCTGCCTGTTAATCTGTTACAACAGATCTGTTGCTGTGCAGAGTGTGTTAGGCTCAGCAACTGCTCTTCCTCGGCATACCTGCCAACTTTTGAAATCTATAAATAAGGATGTTTGGTGTGGGGGGAATAGACACACCTTCTAACTCCATTGAAGTACTTGGACACAACATGCTTATTTTGGCAGGACAGATTGGGAAAAATGAAATACATATATATATAATTTTTTGCTAGAATATAGGGACTATCTCTCCCAAATAGAACAGCTGGCACGTATATGTGGCTAAAGCAGATTTGCTTAGATTTATGCTAGTCATGCTATGAGCTGCACTAAAAGAAAATGAAACAAGTCATCTTTCATCCACCTCAAATGCAGACCTTTGCCAAGGTTTGTTTCTTAGAAATTAGATGAACCTGATGAAGCAGGATCTTGTGTCTAAAAATAGGGCATTTTGCTTTCCATCTTGCCCCTCGCAGGCAGGGTATAATTTTACCTCAACCAAGAAGTGAGATGAAAGGCGATTTGAGCTTTGCGTTATGTCTCTGTCCTCTTTTGAGCTGGGGACAGAGAGCCCTTGTCTTTCCTGACCAGGTTTGAAAAGTGCAGAGAGTAGGGGTCCTGACAGCGAAGAACCACCATTGCAGGTCGTTTATGTGGTCGGGGCAGCAGCTGCATTTTGCAGGTGGTGTGGCCTTGGGTATGACTGTATGGTTTCTGCTACCTGAGAACATGGTGCTTGGTCTCTTGGGGCTAAATGTGCTGCTCCTGAAGCAAAACGGGGTTTGCAATCCTGAACGAAAAGGTGGAGCTTTAAACCTGAGTTTTTTCAAAGCCACCCGAGCTGCAGGTATACTGGAGCATAGCTCCGCAAATAGCCCCAGCTGCCCTTTTGGAGACTCGTATGAGCTGTGCGGCTGCGGCTGCCTCCCGGCTCTGCAGGTGCATGCTGGGGGGGCAGAAAGGGGCCGGGGGGGCCACAACGCTGCAGCCTCCTGCCCTCGGCGCCCACCAGGAAGGCAGAGTCTGACTAGCAGGAACGGAGAAGCTGGCCGTCGGCCAGGTTGAATGCCGTGATCCCCATGGCACCTTCTTTCCCCCCTTCTCTTCCTCCCCACCCCGCTGCCTGAGCAGTTTGGAGGGTGGTGTCCCAGGGCGCTCGTCAGGGTGTGCGTGTGTTGGGGGGGGTGCTGTTGCTTTGCTTTTCTGTGCTTTTTTGCATGTGGATCTGTCTGCACCTGTTTGCCTGCTGCTTTTCTAACTTCCGTGAACGGCGTTCTTCGATTCACGGGATCGCAAGTGTACGAGCCAGCGCGCGGCAGCTTGGCACGACCATTTCATTAGAGCAAAGGAGGCCTGTGTCCTGCAGGGTTGTTTTAGTAAAGACATGTCCCATCTGCTGCTTCTTATCACCCTTTTTATCTGTGCTGCTGACTCATGCAGTGTGGTCTGCTCAGCTCTCCATTGCAGTCACATCACACTTTGAGTTACCTTTGCTATGACTCACGCTTGTTTTTTCACTTGGCAAGTGTGAAGCCAAAAACAACCCAGTCTTGCCCCTCTCTCATATGTTCTGTCCTATCCTACCCTACCCTTTACCTCCAAGTCTTGTCCCTCTGTCATAATCTTCTCCTTCCCCTCAAGTAAACCGCCTGTAACTAAGTTTTAAGCTGTGTAATTTTGTCTTCTGTAGCATCTCTGCACTGTGCACCTGAGGCTAGTGAGATTGCCTGGCTTGTCCTAAAACATGTTAGTTCATCTTACTTGCCTTCACAGATACGTTTGGTAGAGAATTTTTTTTTAATTGTTTCCTCTGTTTAAAGAAAAAGTGTGTTTATTAATGTTTCAGTGTGCAATTTCGCATTAGGACATGCATCTTTCATATCTTGATGCGTAGTATATGCGCAGAGATCCAAAGCCTCTTGACTTCAAATTTGCCTGTGTGCTGGGCTAATGAGACCACAGCTTCAGACAACTTGTGCTGAGGTTTCCCTTGCTTGCTCTTGGCCTGTATTTCCAGAATCAGCTTGTAGACCAAGGCATGCATCCTGCGTGGGCAGTCGGTAACTCGGTACACCGAGCTTGAAATCCCCACTTGAAGTGCTAGTGTATTGTTTCCAGGTTGAAGAGGACGGTTGAGTTGTGCTACTGAAGGCTTGGTATTTCCTTGCTTCAGGTGGGGGGAGTTTTGCCAGTGATTTCTTTGTGGACAGATTTGTGTCCCTTTGGCCCTTTTCAGTGCTGAGATCCCTAAATCCTTTTCAAAGGAGAGCCTGGTTTATGCTCCACTGAGGACAGATGATTGGCAAAGGTTGCTGTACTGTTTAACTGATGCTGAGTTCTGTATCTTGCTGTTCTGAGCCCTTGGTCGCGTCAAACTCCTGCTAAAACTGGCAATCTGGTTGAAATCTGTTTGCCTTGAATAAACCTTGCAGAATTGTGCTTGCATATTGCTGTTGTGATAACTACCTTGATGTCACAGAAGTTGGCCTAGAAATGAAGGACAGAAATTCTAGGAAAAAGTTTTAGAACAGGAGGGGGGTGTAATGCCAGATTTTTTTTTTTATTTAAAAAAAAAAAAAGGTTTAGATTGCTGTGTCAATTTTCTTTTCTAGGAACAAAATTAGACTTTTTTTTTATTGGGGCACACACAAATGGTGAGAACACACAGCTGTCTCTTTCAGACTTGTGTGTAGAAAACGCTTTTTAATGTTAAACATGTAACTTTTTTTTTCAGACCAAGCTGCTTAAAAATTTTCAAAAGGCTAAGTGCATTACAGATTTATCTGTGCCCTTGGACGTAGCCTTTGAAGCAGTACCACCTGATCGAGCAGACTCTCCAGTCCTGTCTCCACTCTCTGAGGTGGAGAAAAGTCCTTTCTGTATCGGATCTGCAGGAGGTCCTATTGGTTACAGACTCGGTAGCTCCTTCCCATGGCAGGCACCAGGCTGTGTTTCAGCATTTCCCTGGTGGTGTGTGTCCTGAACAATGGCTTGGATGGATTGGGCCCTTTGCTTGCAGCTTGACCTGAAAATAATAGGGGATGTGCGGTGAGTGCAGAGCCTTTACCCTTCCAAGCTTGTGGGACTGGCCAGCCATTGGCTTCGGTCTCTAGGCAGGTATGTCACGTCCTCTCCCGTTCCCATCTTTCCTCCCTATTTAGCTTGAAAACTTCATGGTTCTGTGAATTGCTGTTGCTAGGTGTCCCTGGCGGTGTGCTGCCAAGCTTTGCTTGTCCCTGGTGTAAATAAACGGGGCTAATCATGATCGTAAGCAAAATATTCCATCGTTTCTGAGAAGCATCTTGTTTTCTTGTGAGCCTGAAGTAATACACTCCGTAACTCCGAACCACAAATGTAGGGAGGGCCCTCCTGTCCAACGCATGGCATCTGAGTAGGAAACAGGAGTTGCTTGTTCAAGTCCTCCACCGTTGGAGGTTCTGCCTTTGGGAGAACATGACCGCAGATGGTATCTATACGTGGTGCTGTCCCTGACTTGCAAACGGTGCTGAGATACGTCACGGGCACGTGTCGTGGTGCAAAGCAGATCGGTTCTTATCGATGGAGGTCCGTGTGCCTTGCAGTCACGCGCCGTGGCTGCACCCTTGGGAAGATGGTGGTGTGTGGAGACTTCTCCATTTTCTGGTTTCACTCGGAGCGTGAGGGAGGAAGTGTGAGTGCGCAGGCGGCCGGTGCCATGCCCTCCTGCCGGTTACTGCTGGGCGGCCCTCGCCACGGCAAGGGCAAGGTAGTGCACCTCCTGCCTCGGGACACTGGGCAGGATCGGTACAGGCTTAGGTTTACGCCATGGCTCGTTTTACCCATATGCAAAATAGGTGTGTGATGATACCTGCCTTTGTTGTGGAATTGAGGCTTAATTAATTAATTAATTGATGTTCGCTAAATGCCTTAGGAGCCAAGAATCACTGCATATGCCCCAGAGCAGCAGCAACACTTTGAGGTTGGAGAACCATCTCCTCTCCCATGATGAGGTTTCCCAAAAGGAAAGGCTCCGGCCCCTCCCTCCCCGGCTCCTCTCCCGTTTTTTTGGATGAAGAAGCGCTGCGCGTTAATTGTATGGCTTGCTCCCTCTGACTTCTGCCGAAATAAATAAATAAATAAATAGACTGATGTGCTTAATGCAGTCAGCACGTAGGGCACTTGCCAAAAGAATTTCACAGAGCAGCAGAGCTGGGTTGCCAAATGTCATGTCTTTTATATAAAGCATTCTTCAGGAAGCAAAGTTGCATGGGGGGGGGGAGAAAATGTTATAAAAACTCTCACTGCAGCAAGAAACATTTTCTTCCCCCACAGGGGGAATGTCTGGGCTCTGTCATGGTGGGATCAAGGGAGTCTATTTTTATTTCATCTTAAAGGCCCCTCTCTCATTTCTTTTCTGCACTCCCCATCCCAAAGAGTAAGTTGTTACCGTGCGGCTTGGAGAACTCAGTTTAGATTAGCATTCAAAAGCAGGGTTGTGGGATGGTCATCTTATGTGTGAAAATATTTGCCAGTGGATTTTGGGTGGAGAGAAGGCTGTTTAAACAGTGTCGGTGCCAGAATGTTTATTAGTTTAATATGATTAATGATTGAGGAAAGCCAATGGAGACTTTTTTTTTTAACGCAGGGAGCATGGGCGAGGCAACAAAACTTCAACATCAAAAACTAAGACTGTATGTTGTAAATGCACGTGACTGTATTTTTATTGAGGGGGCTTATATGTACAGTTTCGGTGTGTCTGTTTAGGTGTGCGTTGTGTCACCTTGGTGAGCGTGAGCTGCAGCGGTTCGACCCTGGCTCTCCTCTGACAGGTGGAGTTGGCCGTGGGATCTGCTGTGTTCAGAGAGGCTCCGTATCAACCCCTGCTCGAACCTCGCTCCATGACTTGCCCTGGGCTTGCAGGAGCGGAGGCAGAGGTGCCCTGGGGTGAGGTGGCCCTGCCGCGTTTCCCCGGGGGCGAAGGATGCTGGAGGGTGGGTGGGTGTGAGCGGGCAGCAGGCTGGATCGGGCGTTTTGGGGGTCAGGGTTGTGGCCCACGGGCTGTAGGCTGGGCATGGGCGTCCTGGGTAGCTGGGCTGAGCAGCGAGCGGGGTTTTGCTCGCTTTCAGGGCCCGGGGGGGGCCCCGACAGCACCTGGCTGCTGCTGCTCAGCTCACTGGGCTGCTTTCTGGTAAAGCCGTGGGAGGATGAGTTTTGGAAATCGCTCTGTGTAGACTCATAGCATTGCTTCTGTTTATCCATGTACTCCCAGTTCCTATCTCGGGGCGGTTCTTACAGCTCCAGATGCCAGAGTCTTTTCCTCTAAATTAAAGCTTTGTTTTGGCAGCGTGTTGTCTGTAAGTGTCCACCCTCCCTACGGTGCTCTCAGTGCTGTGCACTAACCAGTTGACTTTTTAAGCCTTACAATTTGCACTTATAATATAAACGTGGTTCATTGAATTGGTATCAATACCAGAGAATTGGACCTATACTGAAGTTTACAGAACAGCGTTGAAATTGATTTTCTGAACTTCACCCCTCTACAGTGTGTTATCTCATGGGAGTATTTAGTCTAATAGCATAACATGAGATCGTTTAGGCAGTAGTGCAGCTTCGCAACTCAGTCTATCCATGCCATAGCTGCAAACTTGACAGAATACGAATTTAAACTATATATAATACTGTTTCTATCCGTATCCGTCACAATTTGTTTGAACTTCTGTCAGGGTTACTACATGGCACCGCAGAATAATTCACACAGTATGCATTAGCAGTATGTTCATTTGTCCTGTATTTTGTCAGGAACAAATCAGCACCAATAATTGGGTGGGCAGCAAGAGCTTCTGCTTTCGGATTCTTAATGCCTGTATTGCAACAACCCAGTAACTCATTAGCAATGAGTCTTTTTAAGTTAGTAGAGTTAAATAATTTTAAAATGTTGTGAAAAAAGATTTCTTTCGTCCTTCTCCTTCCTTTTTCCAGGAGGGAAATCAGAAATCTCTGTGGTGAGAAGCCCACATCTCTGGGTATGGTGTCGGTGGGGAAGTCCTTGCCACATGGGTCGTTGTGACAAGTGCTGGTGTTTATTCCGAGTTGTGCTGTGTCAGAAATAGGGACTCTTTAATCATAGTTTTTCTTCCTTCTTGTAGTTACACGGTTCTGAAGTCCTGCTCCTTTCCTTGGGTTGTCAGCACTGAAATTTTTTCACTGCTACTGGTGTGAGTCCTCACCCACGAGTCTTGTGTTGTGTGTTGAGCTAATGAGCAAGGAAGGAGAACCAATTAACAGGCTAGTGCTCAGACTTTGGTGTACATGATGTCTTTAAATTTAGAGTACAAGTATTGTAATATAATTCTTCCCAGGCTGGAAGAAAAGCATTCTGAACAACAGTTTCCAGTATGTATTTGTATGACCAGTGCAATGAGATTGTGAATCAGTATGGGGTGTATTGTATAAGCATCATTTTAGATTAATTTCTGAATGAGTAAGTCGCATAGTCCTTGGAATATATGAAAGTGAATATGCTATTTGCACAAAGAAAGAAAACGTGATAGGGAACCCTTCCATTTATACTTAAGCACAGATGGTGCGGTGATGAGCATGGGAAGAGCCTGAATTGGTCAGAGTTGCACTAACGTAAGTTCGCCATGTGCCCTCTCTCTCTCACGTTCCCACTCACTTACTTCTGGAGGTTTTTGCCTTCTTTCTTTTTCATTGCAGATTTATTTCTCTTCTCAGCATTATGCTTCCATTGTCCATATAGCAGTGTCTGTTCAGCTCAGACCAGGAGAGGTATTTGATTTTTGCAGCTGACGTTTATTTACACCTTTTAGTCTCTGTGTTAGATTGCCATTCCTTATGAACAGTATCTCACGAGCAGTATAACCTACTAGCTAAGAGATCTTGGAGAAAACCATCTCTTTCTCCGAGTCGCTGGTAAAAGGCAGATGGAGGCATACATTGGGTGTTAGGTTATCGCTTTTTCTGGAGCTTACATCAGTTATTTGAGGCATAAGAAACCTCCAAGACTGCATCTGTTTGAAGGCTTTCTAGCAGTCTCCTGCTGTTACTGAAATGTGTAGCTTAGGTTGTGTGGATGATTTTGAATGGATGGCTTTGAGCAACCTGATCTAGTGAAATACGTCCCTGCCCATGGCAGGGACGGGGTTGGAATAGATGATCTTTAAACGTCCCTTCCAACCCAAACCATTCTGTGATTCTATGGATCTCTAAGAAGTTTTTACTGCTTTTTTCTCCAATGCAAGGGTATCCTTTGCATATTCCCAGTCCTTAACTCCTTTACTACTAGGAGCAAAGGGTACTGTGTCTTTGAAGTTTTGACACTTATTGCTTTAGTTCTTGAGTCACGACTTATGTAAGTCTCTTGAGTAGGTTTCAGGTTGCTATTTAGAGGTGATGATATGTTTCTTGTGGAGATACCATGGAGGCAAGGAGCTTTAGGCATTGATTGTCTTGCTTTCTTTGTCCTTCTCTCATGATTTAGATACTTTTGTGTTTGCATGAATAGTCATGAAAGGCAAAAGGGGAGAAAATGGGTTCTTGGAAAACGCGTGTCCTTAAATGCAGATGTAGGCATATAAATAGTTATATTCAGATTTAAAATTTTGCTAGTTATCAGAGTGATTAAAAGAGAACAGAAAAATCACTAGGTATCTCCAGGTGAGTGGCCCCTTGAATATGAGACCATTGCTGTCAAGGTGCTCAAGTATGAATGTAGGAAACATAAATCTGGGTGTTCAGGTTTGAACACTTTATGTAACATTACAAAAAGGGGAAGTGGAAAGAGGAAGAGTTGGGAGGTAAGGAACAAATAATACAGTGGCTTGTGGGGAAGCCTCAGATATTAAAAACCAGTTACTCTAGGCTTAAACATTTTCAGCTTGTAAAAATATCATCTTCCTGCACCATTTTATTTGACTTTCTGTCATAATCTTAGGCTTCTCCTTTACTTTTCTTTACAGCTCTGTAAGCTGGAAACCTGAGGGGGGAGAGCAAGTGAGAATGAGCGTGACTTAGATTTTCACATTGTCAAGAATGTGGTGGGAGGGAGGGGGGGAAGATAAAATTATGAGTAATACCATGCAAAAAAGTTCAGAACCTGGAACCACTCCAGGCCATGGGAGATCCTGTAAAGTTTTGTGCCTTGTTTGCGTAAGATGGTCAGAAAGTTATTTTCTTCTTGTCTCTGAAAGAAAACGGACTCCAGACCTACTTGAAATCTTGCGGGATTTGCTAAAAATCAGGGGGATTGATAACAAAAGTCCAGGGTGAATACAGTGGTTAACTCTAGCTAGATGATTGTTTTGGCTCTCTGTCTTCATAGTCCTAAACTTATGTCTGTTAAAATGCTTGTTGTTAGATTTGTAAAATGTGTTTAGAGTCTTCATAAGGTTTCTTGAAATTGTCTGGCAGAAAAAATTCTAGGACCATGTTCTTCATGAAAATTTTCAGATTGTTTGCAGTGTGTAAACTCTGTGTGTGTATATATATATATATTCATCAGAATAACAAAAGACTTCTCATCATGAGCATTTAGCTTTGTTCAGTAGATTTCTTGTCAAATAGGAGTGTGGATTTGGGACTTTTTGTTGACTTTCTCCTGATGTTTTATGCTTTCGTTGTGCACCTGTGGGATACTTGTTTGACTTCTGAGCGAAATACTGTGTGTGGTTGTAGAAGGAGTTCTGTTCAGCATTTTAAAGACTGTAATGTACAAACCTGACCTTTAACATGTAGTTTCTTTCTGTTTACTATGATGGGGACATTGCTCCTGTCGTACTAGAACAACTTTCAGTTTTTTGATAGTCGTAGTGATCTTTGCTTGCCTTGCTACAAAGAGGCTGAGTAGGCTTTTCAGGGATGGGATTTACTGCTTACTTTAGCAAGTTCTGCAAACAATATCTGACTTAATAATTTTGCTTTCTGCTTCTAATTACACGTTACTTCTCTTCGGTGTCATGCCTTCAGAACGTCTCAGTTCATTATCAACTCTCAGAACATAATTTAAGGAATAATGTGCATCCTGACTGGTCATAACGAGGCTGAAATTCCATCTTGGGCTTCTGGTGTCATCACAGAACTGGGATGGAATTACAGCTTTAATTTATGTACTATGGGGGATACATTATTTATTACTGTGCATTAGAAAATGATTAATCTCTGCTTGTGTTGCAAGGCTGTCCTACTGCTCCGAGTCCCCAGGAAGTGCTGAGACATTGTAGAACTTCTTGTGCAGATTACAGCTCTATGAAGCTGCCAAAAAGACCATTGCATTATTCAAAAACTGCTAGAGGCGATGAAAATTTATGAAGCCACTATGGGGTTTTTCCTAACTAGCAGAATTCCTACAAGGCTTTAGTTGGCTAAACCTGAGCATTTCCTTACCTTTAGTCCCTTTGAAGTGTTTCATTGCACCTAAAGCCATGATCAGATAAACGGGTTGAGGAGCACTGTGTTTTGAGAACTCTGATTCAAGAAAGCACTTTAACTGCAGTCAAGCTCCACTGAAGATAACGGAAATTAATCATGTGCTTAATTGGTTTGCTGAATCAGTTCTTTAATTTCTACTTCTTTGGTTGCTCATAAAACCTCTTTCTTTCTTTGTCCCCCACTTCCCAAAATTGTGTGTGCGTGTGTGTGCGTGCATACACATGCATGCATCCATGAATACAGCGAAGCTGCAGTGGAGCAATATGAGCTAATGCAAAACTGCTATAAAGTGAACTGATTCTTCCAGTTTTCATTCCAGTGCCTTTTTTTTTTTAATGTGTTTTGCTCTGATAACGTTCCATTTTTACGAGCATTTTCAACACTAGGAAAGTCAGTAATCAAGTTCTGGTATGTAACTACTAGCACTGCGTAACTAGTTGTAATGTCCACGACTGTGGCTGTGATGAATTTGAGTCACAGCATTCCTTCACAGCCAGTTTTCAGTACGGTTTAGCCTTTCTGCAGGAACTGAGAATTTGTCCTTTTTTGTTTTACAGCCTGTGGACCTGTGTTTGTACAGATCCTAGTACCAGCCACTACACCATGCAGCTGTTACCAAGTAGCATAACTAGTCCATGCCTCTTCATAAAAAGAATTTGGTAGTTGCGGGCAGGGGGTTGCAGTTTTGCATTTGCAATGCTGTGCCCTGGTCTGGGGAAAAAAGAGAAAAGAAAAAAACCCAAAAAACCCAAACCCTTAAGGTTTGTAGGAATTCTAATTAATGAGCCCTAGCAAAATTTCTTCAAAGTACTCAGCGCTGTTGGATCTGAAGAAAAGAACTAGATATTTGCAAAAGATCAAACAGATACAAATACCTTAAGAAAAGAAGTCACTGTTGTAAATTAAGTGAATGTCTTATACTAGTACAAAAGTATTATAAAAAATTAAATACTCCCACTTTCTAAGGTGGCATTTTTATCTAAGGCTCTGATGACATGTATGAACCACTCAGGTTTCAGTCTTGTGGGTTATATTGTCACCAGAAGCTCTGACTAATAATACAGTAAAGTATTACAAATGACAGTGGGATATAGTATGACTCTAAATGACTTTTTTTTGTTGTTTTATTATTGTCATATATTTAAGAAAAAAAGAAGAGAGAAAGTTGCAGTGCCTACTGACTAACTGGACCTAGTGGGGAAGTGTTACGCTGGATTTAATTTGGGTGGCCATATTACAAATCACAGATGTGGGATCTAAAACCTGGTGACAAAGCTGATAATCCTTGAGGTGTAAGAATCTTGAAGCTGGTGTAGAGAAAGACGTACAAAACACTCTGGCAGCTCTCCCCCACGCAAAATTAAAATGATTGTCATTTTTGCAGGGAACACCATGGGAATCAGAATTAGAGACATCCACCCCTCTTCAGTTTGAGAGCTGAAGAGATGGCTGCAATTTCTATGCAGGGTTTCAGCCTGCTAGAGCTGTATAAATAGCTTGCTGGCACCACGCAGATCTGTGCGGGGACCAATCGCCGTTCCCTTCTGCATCACGAGGAGATGCAGAAGAGCAGTCCTCTGTGGCTACCTGTCTCGTGCCACTCATACTGACCACTTTGGTTGGGACTTCTGAGGGCAGAAAGGCTTGCTCAGATGATGCTCTCTGCTCTGAAGGAGTCAGGCATGAGGCTCATGCAGATTTAGGCTAATGTTTTAAAGCCTCATTTGGATCTTAAATGGGACATGGCATTTGTGCTAGCTTTCTGAATGAGTTGCAGCCCTGGGCGAATGTAGTATCATGTGAATCAAAATAGTGTATCGCACCAACAGAGAGGAAACCAGCTGTTCAGCATTGGGGCAGTTGTTTAATTGTGTTACGATAGATACATGAGACTGGAAGTAAATACTGAGCAGTGTGAATTTTATACATACACTGGAATTTCTTACTTTTCTGCTTGCTAGTTCGCTACAAGTATTTTTTTATAAGTATTGTGCAGGGAGGGGCTTTGCTCTAAGTGTGATAGGAGAGGTAGAAATGAAGATGAATGTAAAAGTTTAAGGGTAGCTTTCTTAAGGTCCTTAAGTTGCCTGTCTCTCCCGGTGATTGTAGGGCAAATTATGTTGAGCCATCACAATCCAAAAGAGTTGGATCTTGCTCCTGGTAGCCAAGGGTGACACCTTGGATGTACATTTCTGCACACATGTGAAGGACCAAATCCTCATAAGCTCAAAAGCAAACCGGAGGAGGGAGGAGAAAAAGAATGACAGTAGGTTTTAACATAGGATAGGGTTCCCATAACTTCTTGGCACAGATGCCCAACTCTGGGAGATGAGTTTTAACGTAGCATTGTTACACACATGGGAAAGTGTGCCAGCCACTCCTTCCTCTGCAAGCGCTTCCCTCTTACCTTGCCTGCAGAGGTGAACTGGAGAGACATGGCTCTGCTCACGCTGGCTGCAGGGTTAGAGCTGGTCCAAGCTCTGTTCTTCAGAGCATGAGCTGTTCTATTGTCCCAGTTTTCTTTTAAGATCAGTAAAGACTGGGTAGTCTCGTGCTGTGCTGACACTTGGGGCTGGGTTGTGCCTGCCTCGGTGCACTGCGTGAGCTTGCGGAGTTGTGTAATTGCAAGTTTACTGTCATAGAACGAATGACTGATGGCATAATTTGTATTTTCAAAATACATAAGCAGCTCAACCTAATCAGGTGGTGTGGTAAATATTTCCAGGAGATAAAAACAAAGTATTAGGGCAGGGAACAGAGTTATAAACTTCCTTTAATGAGTTGCATATTGTTTGATCATTTCTTTTCATGTACATGAGCTTTTGCATGCCGAATTCTAGTAATAATTGGCAGCTACTTCACGGTGCCAGAGAAATAATATTATAAATACTGGAAACAGTCAAAATGAGTGGACGTGTCAGTTTGCCTTTCAGACTACTGTGACTACCAGGTAATTAGTACAAATAGTAGAAGACCCATTTATCCATCCTCTGGCTTCTGAAAACACAAAGAGAGGGAGAGCTGCGGGAGCAAAGGGGACATGTTCAGCTCCCCCAGACAGTTAACAGCGGTACTGCTGACCAGCCTGGATTACAGTTCTGGCCCTGCGGATGTTTAACTTGCAAATCTGAGCAGCCCTGCTCACTTCCTGAAGCCCCTAAGGTTAAACGCATGAATGGTTTGGGGCCTGAAAGAGCCTCGTTGGCTCATTCTGGAGAGTATGCAGCAAAACCTTGTGATGTAGGAAACCTCCCAAATTACAAGTGTTTTCCTGCTTCCAGTGGGTGGCTCACGATGTCGATGGGATATGAAGCGGAGGGAATCCACGTCCGTTTGTTCGTGTATGCCAGTAATTTTCAATGCTCCAAAAAGTTGCAAGAAATTAAAATACCTCATGGTTTTGTGTGCAGATCAGCTGCCGTTATTTTTTCAAAGACACAAATTTTAAATAGCAAATGTTAATTTAAGGAAGGTTTTAAGATATGTGGAAAGCACTTCTGAAAAAATACTCAAATGAGAGGGAAGGATTTTTTTTTTTTTAATTAAGCGTTTTTCTGTAGTACAAATGTGTCAGTGCTCTGTGAAAATGACACTCATTGGAACTTGGGAGAGCAGAGGGAACAGTTCAGTCTTTAACAATGAAGAACAGTTTCTTTTTAATGATAATGAGAAGATCCCGGTAATAATTGCGAAAAGACCTAGGAAAGTAGTACATTCATGGGTGGATGAATTCTTTCTATGAAGTTTGGATGTCTTTCTGAAAATGCTACGCTGCAAATTTTTGGGCTCGATGCTGCTCGCTTGTATGCAATGGAAGGATGATTCCCACTGTGGAGGGGATTCTGGGCTGAAATTGTATGGCCTGTCATAGGAATTAGCATAAGCCTAAAGGAGCGTAATTGTCCTTGCCGACCTTCAAAATCTCTGAATTTTTGCTTAAAGCCTTAAGTTGATTAATCTAGTTTATATTACATTTAAAGATATACCTATATGTTGAGGCACATGCATTTTAGCATAAAATATGAGTCCGGGGACTAGTACAAGGAGGTGTGTTTGTAGCTTTTTAGACGTTGCTCTGCTTCTTTTAAAGCAATTATGTAATGATCATTGGCTTCTTTTAGTAATAGACCAGTTACTGAAAGCAGGATGTTGTCCGTTTTGCCCATTTGGAAGAAAGTTGTGCAGTTGGTTTCCTTGCAAACCTCGGTCATCCTGCAGAGACTGGCTGAAGGGTTACTTTCATTTTCTGCAGGACGGGGGTGATGGGAGAGATACGTGGTGTTGCAGTCACTAGCTGTAGGCACCGAAGAGAAACCCTAGGTGTAAGATTGAGGAATGTTGGAAAAGACAGTATAATATCAAAATTGACAGTGGTTGTTGCTGGAAAATGAAACAGTTGAGTGCTAGCTTTGTCATGACAAATATTTGCAGGTTGAAAGCAGTTTTGTCCTTGGTCTGAGTAAACGCTGGAGAGATCAGACTGCACTGCAGCCCGTGTTAGTCCATGCCTGTGTATGTAAAGAGGCACAATATCCTAAATAAATCGGAGGTTTGGGGTTTTTTTCTGATTACAAACTCTGTTCACTAAAATTAATAAGACATACGTAGCCATATGCAGCATTGTGAATGTTCCATAAACTTAGCTTTCTTCCTGACGTCATTATCTCTCTGATATTATGAATCATATTAAGGAAAAATACCTTGTTTCGATCTTCCAGGGGAAAACCCCTTGCTCTATCTCACCTCTCCCCAAAAACCCCAGACACCTACTTGTCCTGTGTTATCTGAAGCAGATTTGAATGTTATCTGTACCTGAATCTACAGATAAACTTTTCCTGTCTTGCATAGGAACAAAATGTTGTCCCACTTTCTGTAGTTGCAATTTAGTAATATCACAAACAAGTTACAGTAGTAAACTGAATGTGTTAAAGAAATGGAACAGAGGAAAGATTACAATTTAATTCCCCAGAAAATATACCTAATATTATTCATAAGCAGAATGTAATTCACAGTAAGTAAAAATAAAGCTGTGTTTCAAACCAGCATAAGTAAAATAAACCTCCCTGGGCAAGACTATGCTTGGATTTGATACTAATGAATCTTGCAGAGTTGGCACTGCTGTGCCGAGTTTTAACATCAGATCCATTTGTTTACCTTTCTTGCCCGTCCAACATAATTTTTCATGGTCCAAGACAGATATTTTAGTTTGTTTTCTTTCTGGAGCATGCTATCTCTCTCTCAGTCTCCCTGCAGTAACGCCGGAATCCACTGGCCAGCTCCAGCTAAATTTAACAGACGGGTTGAGATCACGAAGACCTTGAACTCCTAGCAGTTTCATGAAACAGGCAGTTGGATGCAGGACAATGACAGAAACGAGTGACCTTTCTGAAGGAAAGGCTTGCCCGTGTTACCGCAGATGTGAGAGCACACCAGGGTACAAGCCGTTGCGAGAGCTCCCAGCACAGGGCTAGCTTTGCTCAGAGCGTGCATCTTACTGTGCATGGGGTTATGTACCCGCAAGAGGCAAAGCCACAAGAAATCACCCTTCATGGACTTGTCTCCTTATGGGACTACTTGGTCTTTTAAGGAGGGAGAATATCCTAACTCCCTTCACTTCTCCCACACTTGCCTAATAAATGTATTTTTAGGTTTCCAGCTTTCCTCTGCTCTAAAGCAACAGCACCTTCACTCTTGTTTCCCATGTTCTGCAGGAGGCAAATGGAGCCTGAGAGAGGCAAACAAAGTGACGTGACCAGGGCTATATCGGAGACCTAACACAGCCCTGGCTTGTGTAGCTGAGCTGGGAGGTTAGAGCCCAACCCGTGGGACCACTCACTTTTTCTGTCCTGTGCATAGAGTCCCTAGTGAATGCAGTTTAAACACACAGATCAGTTATTAAAAATTCTAGACCTTGTTAGATGGCTCTCGAAAATGCAAGATGAGGAGTTAGGCACAAAGTTGTGCTGTCTTAAAAATTAACCACATTAGAAACCGTGTCCCTGGCTGGTTTAATACACAGAAACAATTATCTTTGAAGGAAACGAACACAGATCCACAGTGCTTTGAAGAGAGAGGACGAACGGCATGGTAGCAGTTGTGACAGGGCCCAGCTTCCTCTACTGACTTTGCCCTTTTCATTCATGAAAATGGACAGCGGTGGTGAAGTGAGACTGTGGATTTTACACATACTTCCTCTACGCTTGGGCTTCCTGCTCGCAGTGAGCTCGGAGTTGTCTCCTGCCTGGAGGACCAGCAGAAGGCACGTGAAGGAAGACAGAAGCTTTCAAGAAGTATTCGAGTACTAGGAGAGCATGTCCCTTGCCCTCGGCCAGGTCCTCAGCACAGTGGTCAGTGTCACTCTTGCTCACGGATTTGCTGCCTGGTCCAGGACTGTTTAACAAAACTTGAACAACAAGGTTTAGTTGGTTTCCTGCACCGGGAATGCAAGGAGGTGTCCATCACAAGGTATTTCTCAGCAACTTCCAGTGAAACTCTTGAGTGTTGTGCTCTTGTTACTGTGAGGGACAACCAGCTTATGAGGAAAAGATCCTTCTCCCCTTCCTAACAATGTTTTCAACACATGTGGGTTGTGTAGACAGGTGGCTTCTAGCCACTGGCCTACAGACCTCCATGTGGCCTGCAAACCTCCGTAGGATCAGCAGGTACTTCTTAATAGGTGGCAAAAGATAACTGAGAAAGTTGGACATCACAGGATTCTTAGCCTTTCATGCACTGAAAAAAGGTGTGATGACTGTCTTACTACTTCAATTAGTTATGGGATCATTTTAATGACGTTTGGAAAGAGAACATAAGATCCACTGTGAGAAAAAATACCAGAGGATATTTGACATAAGCTCAGATGACAACATAGTCACCTTAAAAAGCACCACTGCCTAAAATTTTCTGCTGGCTGTTTTTACAACTAATGCCTAAAGTTTATTATTTTTCATGGGGTTTAGTGGGGGAAAGGTAGTACTTCTTTCTGTATTTTTATCCAGTTTGTTTTACTTTTTCCTTTACTATTTTGGTGCAGGACAAAGAGAAAATACTTTAGAGAGTAGAAGAATGCATTGTAAAACTACAGAAATTAGGTTAGTTACTGTAGCTGAAACTACTTTGATCTATTTTCTCTTCTCCACATTCTTCACTTCAAGACGCTCTTGCTGCTACCACTATTACACTGTTGCAATATTACAGTAGAATATCATAATACCACCTTCTTCTTTGGTGGCATAAAGATGAATGACAGCAGAATATTTGGGTTTTATGATTATGCCTACACTAGCAAGTAGTGTGGACCAACTGGAGAGTATCTGTGTAGTGAAAAACTTGGTGCTGGGGTCCTGAGGGTCACACCAGGCACATTTCAGGGTTGCTTTTACTTCTGAGCAGTCTGGTGCTGCTGACTGCCTGCTCTGGAGAATGTGATGCTTCTAGTTTAGTTCCTCCCAAGAGGGATTCAGTTCACATGCTCCAGGACCACCCCACAATGCAACCAAAAGCCCAGGCAGGACGGATTCTCTGGAGACTTGCTTCAAAAGCTACATGCTTGATGTCAACAAAAGCAATAAGGTGGCCGTGCCCTATAGGGACCTTGTGGGACGAAGGGGTGGAAAGGAAGGTGTGTTTCGGTAGTCTGATCTTGTAGTTGTACCAGTTAGTAAAACACATTTCATAATTTTTCTTTCTTAATGTTCGTTCTTCCCTTTTCCTCGTAGTTATTACTGAAAGGGGAAGGTTGGTGTGAGTAGGCCTCAGAGAAGGAAGGCTGTTTTGAGAAGTTAGAAAGAAGAAATCCTCAACCGAAAGAAGGATCGTATCTTCTTTAAGGAGCTTATACAATGCCACGGGCACATTAGATGCATAACCAGTAATGACCCATGTCTAGCAGTTTGTGCTTGACTTGGGGACAGGAGTGTGTGCCCCTGGAGACAGTGCTCATGCCCTTAAATTATAGACCGTGGTCAGATACTGCACTGAACTGAGGCTGTTGGTCGTCATAAGACACTGGCTGGGCATCCTTTATTTAAAGGTGCGTAGGCTCTTTCTGGTGTGCGTCCTGAAGCAGAGAAGGAACATGTGGCATGGTGAGATGTAATGTCATGTTACTGCTAGCTTGACTTGGAAGAACATATGATGTTACCTAAGAGAGTAGGTGCGAGAGCCGGTCTGGCAGATGTTGACAGTCTTGCTTTCTGGATCTGACAGTTGGCAGCCCAGAGAGCCTACTACCAAACCCGGTACTTGCTGAAGTGCTCACCTCATGATTTGTGCTGAAGAAAAGGAAGTAGAAGTAGAGACGACAGAAGCAGTAGTATGATGTGGGGTTTTTTAAAAAGAAAAGTCTGAACAAGTAGACTTACACAAAAGCTTCATCTTTCTCAGTGTCCTGTCTCTCCTTGATTGAAGGAGTAAATCTGGCTACAAAAGTCAACCAGCTTTGGTAGCCAACCAACTCACTGAATCCAGGCAGAGGACAACATTTCTTCCTCTGCCTGGAAGATTTTAGTTGCTGGCTAAGCTGCTGGCATAGTCCTGCTCATCTCAGAAAGCAAGACCAAACTACAGTGGTGCCAGGATGGTTGTGGCTTAGTCAAATTTCTGTTCCAAAAAAAGTTATGGTCAGGCCTCCAAAGTTCCCTGCAACAAAGGTCACCACAGGTTTCTGCTGAAGCGTCCTGTACTCTGTGGCATTGGAGATACGTAAATGTATAAGGAATATTGATTGTTCAATCTTTCATCTCAAAATCCAGCCTTATATAGCTAGAAGGTAGGTGAGCTGGAGTAAGTAAAGCAGAAGGTAATAGGAGAAAAAATACCACTCATCTGTCCCAAAGAATATGAAATATCTTTTTTTTTTTTCCAGAGCCCTTGCATTTGAAGAGCTCAGTATGTATCTGGACATTGCAAAGCGTGCCATACGTCATTTTCTTAACATCTCTTTCTAAACTATATGTGCCCTTTAGCAGAGAGACACACTAACCTGTTGCTTTTCGTGGGCAAAACATTGAAGTTTTACAAAAGGATGTTACTGTCCAGACCGACTTGGCCAGTGAGAGAGTGGGTGGGTGGTATTCAGCTCTTCATCCGTTGGCATTCTTGGTTTTCAGAAGCCGGGAGCCAAGGAGGGTTGCGCCTCGGTGAGCACAGGCAGTTGTGTGGCAGGGTCATCTGCTGCAGGACGAGGCCACTGACTCGTGGTGCAGTCAGTCTCGGACCTTCATGCTACGCGCAGACGCTGGGATTTAAGAGGGTGCGCCTGGTGAGGCCGGGGTGATTACAACTTGGAAAGACCTAATACCCCTCCGGGTAAGCAGGAGAGCGTGGCTCTGCGTCACTTTTTAATGATAAACAGGCTGCGTCAAGGCACAGGGGCAGTGAGCGAGGGCAGGCAGCCCTAGCTCCAAAAATCATGAGATAAAGTCACTCTCGGCTCTTACAGAAAGAGAGGACTTTATGGTGTTTGTGCTTACGAGCAGAAGGCAAGAAAAAGACTAAATATCAAGTGGGAGCGTGTGCCTGAGCCTGCCAGATCCTTGGCAGAGGCAAGGGAGGGCAGTAAGCCCGTTTCTGTGAGACCGGGGAAGAGTCCCTGTCCCCGTGAGAGGAGGCGCGCAGAGAGCCTGGTGCCACCGTTTCTCCAGCCGTCATAGCTAGTCCCAAAAATGAGATCCTATTTTAGCAATCCACTTTGCTCTGATCTGGCCTTGGCTCCGTTCCATCACACGTGGTGGTACCACGGTGGTTTTGTCCGGGCCCACCCCGGAGCCCTTGGGGATGGCGAGGGAGGTTGGCCGTCGTGCCTGTTGCCCAGGCTTTGAGGTGGACAAGCCTGCCCAAATCCAAAAACATGAGCCCAGTCTTTCTCTGTTGTTTGTCCTGGGCTTTGATTTATTTCTTTACTTCATTCTTTGTTTCCACTGCCGTGGCTTTTCATCAGTTCTGATCAGAGTTAAGGCATGCTAACGTAGCGAATGTACAAGTTGACTAGAATGGAAAAATCAGCTCAGTCTGTTCAGCTCCATTGGCCTTACGAGAGAGGCACCACTGCAAAATGAGCGAAGGCTGGGGGACAAGAGGGGTCCCATTGGTGGCATTTTATCAGGCTGCTACTTTTACGATATTTGAGGTTTTCTTAAGGTCCCAGGCTGCCAAAGCAAAGGGTATTGTCTGTCTCAGCTTTACTGAAAAGCCAAATATTTTTGCCTTCTGAGAGCAGACCAGCACAGCACCTGTGGCGGTGCTGTGGCTCCAAAGCCAGAAAGCAGAGAAAAAGACCCGGTGATTTTTGTCCAGTCTCGTAGCTTTTGAGGGATGTACTGCATTTTGGGGAGATGTGTGCTGATCAACCGTCATTTAATTCTTGGGGGTCAGCAGTACAGCGTGCTGCAGGTGTGGTGTACTGCTGTTTTCGGGGGACGCTGGCCGGATTCGGCTTCTTTGCCCCTAGCAGGGTTAACACTGCGTGTATGGGAGGAGGAAGGGGGACTTGTACTTCAGAGTGAGCCTTCATTCGGCTCGCTGGGGGCTAGAGAGGCCAAGCACCGCCTCATTTATTGCACCGGGAAGAATTAAAGAGCTGACAAAATACTCCTTTAATTTCTTTGAAGTTGCATTCCTTTCTCCAGAAGGGGGAGAGTGGAGTAGTTGACTGCTGGGAGGAATGTGCTTAATTCCGGACTGTCCTTCCTTCCTCCCAGACACTATGGAGAAAAATCAAGACATTTAGCAATGGACTGTAAAAATCTACTCGCATGTATTTTTGCAAAGTCCAGCATATCTGGCTGTCGAGTGAGGCTTTGTACGTGCGACTGAATAGTTCTGTTTTAAGAGTTCGCAGTGGTTTTTGATACCATTCAGGTTACTGAGCAAGTATCATAAAGGCACAGAGGTGCAAGCCGTGAGTGGACAGTGACTGCAGGAAGAGCACACGTGTGTATGGCTGCTCCTTTCTGACCGTGAAATTTGGCTCACAGTATCATGATGTAGCAAAAAAAAAAAGGGCAGAACCTGTTTAAAGTATTTTTGTTACACTGAATTTTTATTGTTTCATCCTCCACTGTGTAAATTGTTACCCTTTTTTCAGAAAGCCAAAAAATGTCCTCCATCGCAGTTAAATCTCTTTTCATTTGGCAAACCCTGATTTGCTGCTTCTGTTTCTGTAAGGATCAGATGGGTAATGGAAGCTGTACAGCAAATTAATGTATGCTACTTGAGATAGTAAAATGCAGGGCTACAATGGGCCTTTTTTCAGCAGCTGTAAAGCTGTTGTGTGACTACAGTGAATCCATTCAGTCTCCCCCACGCTTGCTGGGAGCACCCAGGAGAAGGCAGTCGTACTAGTGAAATGACTATCCAGCAAAACAGTTTGAGGGACGTGCTGATGACTCACTCCTCGTTTTGGTTTACAGGGTCTTTTTCTGTGGACGTGAAGTTTCAGCCTCACATGAGTTAGAAGATCTGTAACTTTGTCCGCGTTACCAGGTTATCCACTGAATCAGCATGGGTGTTGTGTGTTCCTCACATCAGCCCTCTGGGATGGGGGAATACTGTTATCTTTGCTGTAGAGGAAGGGGAAACTGAGGCACGGGAAAATTGGGGTTAAGTGACAATGTGCATTAGGAGCCAAACTGTCATACTTTAGTTGCACTGTAGAAGCTCAAGGGTCATTCAGAGCTATTTCGGCCCTTCAGGAAGTGTCACATAGCATTTGCCCATAGGTCATGCAAAAAGCCTGGAGGATTGCTGGGAATCTGTCCCTCAAACAACACTATCTGTCTCTTTAAAGAGAGCATTAAAAATGTAAGTATGTAAGTGAGAACAGGAGGATTTTATGCTGATTTTGATCTTAAAATAGAATCCCCGGCCACCTTGTATTTGAGTCGAGGCAGAACCTCGTTGATTCAGCAGGGTGACACTCCGTAAAATAATCCCTTTAACACTTTTCTTAAATTAAGAATGGTTTCTAGGTGGCATGAGTCATGGACAGAGTGTCCTCGTTTCGCTTTGAACTTTCAGCCTTCTCTGGATTTGTGTCACAGCTTTAGAGGGCTTTGTCCTCTTCCTGCAAGTCTGTAGGCTTGGCTGTTGCAACCTTTACTCACGTTGAGTGAGAGCAGGCTCCTTGAAGCAAGCAGCAACACCACGTAAGCGAGAACAAGCATGGGGGAGTGGGGGAGCAGAGCGATTTAAACGGCGTATTTTGGATTTGTTCGTACCGTAAGCAGCTTCAGGGAGTGGTGACGTGGGCGCAGTCTCTGTGCAGGTGTCAAGGGAAGCCCACTTTCCCCCTTATTTGTCTGTTGGTCTTTGCTCTGAGTTTTGGGTGGGGGGGTGTGTGTGTGGGAATAAACTGCGATGTAGAAATCTGTACTTTTTGAATTTCTGACCGCTTTTGGAAAAGTTGTATTTTCTGAAGTACGTACAGCCGCAGAAGGCTGTGGATAACGTCTCTGTTTCTTAATTAAAAGCAATGGAAAATATTATTCAGAGCTGTCTGTCTGTCCTAGCTGAGGGAGAAGACCAAAGCAGTCTGGTTTACGTGCACGCAAGGTCTAATCCTCCTCTTTGCAGTGTTGCGAAAGTTTGTTGGCTTCCGTGGGGATAGTCACAGGTGTAGCCCCCGGAATGGTTGTCTTTCAGGCTTTTTGCAGAGCAAGAAATGGATATAGTTGTTGGTCCTAAAAATTGTTTGTAGAGAAATAACTGGGATGCCTGTAATCCAGAGGGGCCACGCAAATGCAAGACTGCGCTCTCAGAGGGAAAGTGAACTCTGCACTGGCTGGCAGCGTTTGCTTCTCATAGCCAGGGGATTTTCCTGCTGACAGAGCCTGGTTTGGAGGCTTACGTACCCAGCCAGCTCCTGGCCTGCCGTGCTGCAGGTACGGGAGAGGGAGGAGGGCGAAACGGGGCGGCGAGAACGCGTTCTGGTAGCAGCGCTCACTGAAAATTCAAAACCCTTCAGCCCTTTTTTGGTGATGGTGGAGAATGTCAAAATTGATTGTATTAGAGACCTGCCAGTTTCTCTTACTCATTTGCTTTATCACTCCTCCTCCCTTCCTTCCTCTCTCGTCAGCCGGGCTGGGTTTTGCAGTGCTAACGCTGCCTTGCCTCTCCAGCACGGCTACTACTTCCCCCACGCCGCTACTACAGAAATACTACAGTAACTCAGCGAAGATTTAGGGAGTTGGCTGTATACGTATTATTAGTGGTAATAACAGTAGTAGTAATAATAATAAAACTGGTGATTGCTCTCCCATGTAACAGTTTGATACTTTACAGAATGATTTTTCTTCTGATTCGTATCTCTGGGCTTTCTTCCCTTCTCACCTTCATAGATTTGTGGAGTCTGGTATATACTGGATTGTGCTTTAAAGGAATACTTTGTGGTGTACTGTCTCACAGTTTTTAAAAATAACATGTTTTTGAATGGTCTAAAGTAGTGGGGGTTTGGTGGTTTTTTTGTTGTTTTTTTTTTTTTTTTTAAAGTACAGCCCACAGAAGAGCATTCATGCTGTTTCTGCTGGGGGGAGTTATCACACTTGCTTTAGATAATGAAATATACATTGGAGAAAGGTCAGGGATTTCCCCTGAGCCACCCACCAGTCGCTTGAAATGACATTTTCATTCTGTGTTTCTTGTTTTGTTTTTGTTCAAGATCCTGGAGCACAGGGAAAGAGTTTTAATGCAAAACATCAGAAAAAAAAGGCTGCAACATCTCCTGTGAGAGAGGGGGGAAAAAGGAGATTTACAATCGCATCTTGAAACACTTATGTGATTTGAGGTAAGTGATTGGAGGGTCTTGTCATAAGTTACAGTTAGTTTGTAATTAAATCAATCATTATTTACCTCTGAGTGTCGTGATATTTCTATCGAAGGCAATAAAAACAGATGGGAGGGGGAGGGAGAGAACTTTAATGGCAAACCCAGAAACAGCAGTTAAAATATGGAACACACTTGTCTTCTTGAAAATGGGCCCCATGAGGTCCAATCCTGCAAACAGGCAATCATTCTAACATTTATAAGGGTTAAACCCTGTTTAAATCAATGAGACTATTCTCCCTGAAAGTTAGGCATGTGCCTAAATTTTTCCAAGTTTGGAATCTGTATCATATGGGAACTCTGCAGAAGAAAGCTATTGAAGAACATACAACGCACAGCCAGAAGAATGCATATCCAGTTCTCGCACTGTTGGTGATAATGTCATGAGTAATCTGATTTTACAGCATTCTTAAGTGATATTTTTGTATTAAGTACACAGTTCTCATTTTTATGTTTAAACACCTCATTGAAATACCACACTTAACAGACCCTGTAAATCCTACACCAGCTTTAATAATATGTCTGCCTTATTTGCTTCATCAGTGTGTCTGTGAACAAGTAGAGTTTAAAGAAAATAATGTCCCCTTTCATAACTGAAGTTGCAAATTGCACTTGGATATTTGAACAGCAGCTGAACTCAGAGTTCTCTGACTGAGGCTGAATTGTGTTGTCTTGAGTTAATTTTTTTTGATAAAGGCAGTCACGGGGAAAAACTCACCTTTTCCCTCCAGTCTTCATTTTTTTGTTTTCATTTCTCTCATTAGAAAAGAATGACCTCTGAGTCGTCTTTGTCTAGTAAAGAGAAAATGTTACGGTTGTAAAACTCTCTTAACTACTAAAAATGCTGTATAAATGAAAACTAAAACCAACCAGCTTCTTCCTTAAATAAAATTTTCAAATTATTTATTCCTTTTTGCCCCACGAGTGTGCTGAAGGAGACAAAATTACTCTAAGAAACCTGCAGAATCAAAAGGACACACGTAACATGGAAGAAACAGGGGATGCAGTCCCACGAATGTGCAGAACATCAAAACCCTTTGGCTGGTGGCATTTGCAGACATTTGTTGCTTACCAGGTTTCAGAAGAGAGGAGAGCATAGTTGGCCCCTGGTGATTGCTCTGTATTTGCTTTGTAGGAATAGAGCTATTAAGTTTCTTTTGAAATCAACAGGCTCGCTGCAGGGAGCTAAATATTTCCTTTCTGGTCAGTGGACAAGAGCCATTGCTTGGGAAATTGTAATAGTCCCGTAGGCATTTGTCCTGATTTTATCCAAAAAGTTCGAAACTTGTGCAAATCAGTATAGCCAGCTCCTTTTTACGTGCAGGTCTTGCACTAGGGACTGTGAGCCCAAACAGGAATACAAGAGTCTTTCAGTAGGAGACTGAGGCGATTTTTGTAGTTGTGAAATGAGGTATTAATGCAAATCTGTCTGAAACCGCTGCTGTACTGTTCTTACCCTCCCCTCTCTGCCCCCATCCCTGCGGCTCAGGTGGGGAAATGGCTTGCTCTCTGGAGCGAGCCCTGTTTCAGGCGTAGGGTGACAGCCCTGGCCAAACCCGTGATCGCTCTCAGCCCACCTTTGCTTTCCCTCCGTCCCACTCTCCAGGTGGCAAGCATTCCTCCTCAGCTCTGCAGAGCATAAATCAAAATACTTTTATTCCTGTCTTTTTTTCATTGACGTCAGGCTAGGATAACGTGCATGGTTCTCCTTTCGCAGCTGCCTTCTTGTTGCTCTCTGAGGAGGCGCATGTTGAAGTTCAGGCGAAGGTATCTTCGTAGCATCTCTGTGGCCTTTATAATCATTTGATCAGCTCTCTGTTGCAGTCACAAAATTATTGAATCTCGTTTAGTTTTCTTTGCATTGGAGAGTGCAGGAGCTCATTGGCAGAGTATTAAAGAAAGGGAAGTTCTTTGGTGGCGAGAGACACATGTTAAGATATATTCAATTGTACTGCTACTCCTGCACTTTCTTGATTATTCTTTTAGCACGTGAAGAAATAATGCCCCCGTTTGCGTGCCCGGAGAAGGTCCTGTGGTGTGTGCCAGGGAGTTACGTGGGTGCTGGGCTGAGCAGGCGGAGGGACCGACTTTCTCCTGCCTTGTGTTTTTCACTGGGAGTGAATACAGGGGACTGAGCCTGCCCCCATTAAACACATGCCTGTTTTGTTTTGCCTTTCTCTGCTCTTCTTTCAGCTGTCAGCGTGCCATGTTCAGATGGCAGTGATCAGTCACAAATTGTCCCCTGTCCATGCTCCTCAGCTCTCCTAAACCATTAGTTTTGTGGAGCTCTTCAACAAAGATGGCACCGGTTCGATTTTTTTTTTCTTTTTTTTTTTTCCTTTTCTTTCCTCTAGCTAATGGAAAAAGAGGTTGTTTGTTTGTTTGTGTTTTCCTCTCAAGTCAGCTGCATTAGTTCCCAAAGCAACTTGTGTTAAGTGGAAATGAGGCTTTGATAATACGTGTGCTTGCTGGAGACTCGCTTAGATTTTTTTTTTTTTTAGTTTTTTCCCCCCTGTATATAGATCTTTTCAATGCGGCGCCTCTATTGTAAAGCAGAAGAAAAGTGCACGGGCTGCCAGGCACATAATGGAATTGTTCATTTGTTTCTGCAAGTGTGTGTGAGCCTTTGTAAAGAGGAGGTGGTGGGGACAGAGAATGGAGACCTTTGCTGCGGGGAGCCGGGAGAGTGTGGTGGCACAGCCCAGGGCGTCATTGCGGTGGGATGTGGCTGTGCCCGCTCTGCTCAGTGCTGGTGGGCATTACCTGGGGCTTGCACGGCTTCTCACGTCACGTGAAAATGGGTGAAGCTTACGCAGCCATTGACTATGCTGGCTGTAAACCGCATAAAGCAAAATATTCGAAAGCTGTAATATTTCCAACACTTTCCTTAAACCATGTGCATTGGCTTTCAAACGAGTGATGTAAATATGAACCATGCCAATACTGTGCTTCCTTGCTGCGAGGATATTTATTACAAAGGACATATAGTGTAAGTCATTTTAGTATGGAGTAGGTAAGAGCTTGAACCAAAGCCTTGGATCCAAGCCCACCAGCAGCTTTGGAAAAGGCAGGATCCAGATCTGAAGTCAGTGGTTCACGCAGTTTCTAGTAGTGTGGTTTTAACTTACTCCATAAAACTCCAGAAGTTTTAAATTGAGGCTTTTAAACAAGTTCTTGTCTTTTTCTCACCCACTGTTCTCCTCTGCTTTAGAAAGTTACTGTGAAAGCACACCAGCCATTTTCTCCAAGCCGCTGTGGCCAGGACACACCAGCTCCGGGAGTGGAGAGGGGCCTCTCCCCTGTTAAACAGCCATTTGCTTTTTTTCCAGAGGAGTTTTCCTTCTGAGTTAGACCTCCCTTCTGGAAGAAGGTCTTTGGAGTCACGGTGGAGGCTTTGGAGGCAGGACCTTGAAGCTTCGCAGACTCTAGGAAACAGTTGATCAGCCTGGCACGGAGCAAACCAGGCCACAGTGGCTGGACTCCCCACCTCCGAAAAAGCCCTTTCTCATGATAGCATAGCTGAATTACAGACATGAAGAAGTACGGCATTGTAAACAAGAAGTTCATAAAGCTTAAGCTTTTCTTTCCTTTCGAGATACAGATCTCTGTTCTAATTCTTTGCCTTCTCCTTTGCCCTTGGACACAACATTTTTAGGGCTTTTCAGTCTCTAGCTGTGCATTTACTAGAGACATCTGGTGACATGTTACTTCACACATCTGTTACATACGTCAGAGAGTCAAATCCAGCACCCAGAGACTTTGCGTGGATTTGCAGCACTCCCTGTGCGACTTTGAATCCATAAACCAATGAATGGCTTATGAGGACACAAAAATGAAGTATTTAAATCTACTGCATATATTACTGCGGTTTGTTGCATATATATTGCATATATATACCACAGTCCCCTTTGTGTTGGGCAGAGAAAAGCTGGTACGGGAAAGATGAGAAGTGCTGGTGAACGGGGAAGTATTTAGGTATGGCAGTTAATTTGCTCCCTCCTAAAAAGAGGAGGCTGAGGGGAGACCTTATCGCTCTCTACAACTACCTGAAAGGGGGTTGCAGAGAGGTGGGTGTTGGTCTCTTCTCCCAAGTGACGAGTGACAGGACAAGAGGAAATAGCCTCAAGTTGCACCAGGGGAGGTTCAGGCTGGATATTAGGAAAAAGTTCTTCACTGAGAGAGTAGTGAAACATTGGAATAGGCTGCCCAGGGAGGTGGTAGAGTCACCCTCCCTGGAGATATTCAAGGAGCATGTGGATGTGGCATTGTGGGATGTAGCTTGATGGACATGGTGCTGTGTGGTGTTGGGTGGGTTGTGGCTTGTTGTTGTTGTGTGGTGGGTTTTTGTTTTTGGGTTTTGTGTTTTTTTTTTTTTTTTTTTTTTTTTCCCCCCCAGGTTGGTCTTGATGATCTTACAGGTCTTTTCCAACCGTAGTGATTCTGTGATTCTGTGAAAAACATCATCTTTCTGGATAGCAGTATGAAAAACAGTTTTCATGGGGATTCGAACATCTCTAAAAGATAGTGGCCAAACAGCTGATGATGTGTATTTCGAACTTAACTTCAGAGTTGTCGAACTGTGGGGAGATGCCAGATACCTGAGGGAGCATTGATAGCTGAGGCAGAGCTTGGGCTTTGCAGTTTTGTCCGGAGAATCTGTACTGTTCGCAGCCTGTATAGGAAGTATGAGTTAGAAATAAGTTTCTTTGATTTGAACAGTGTTTCCTTCTGAACTAACCTCACTGTTCAGGGTTCTGCATTTCTTTTTCTCTGGTTGCTAGTTCTGCACGTGCATAAAGTTTGGAGAAAACACGTGGCTCCTTAGCTGGTCTTTTTTCATGATACATGTAGAAACCAAATAAGATAGATGTTATTTCTACAAATGATGAACTAGGACTACTGACTTGTGTGCCAGTGAGCAGACTGAGTTAATAGTAACTTTTCACGTTTTTCCGTTTGCCCTGGTGGGACTGTGCTCTATGCTGGCAGTCCTTGGGTAGAGCAGTCGAGAAGAGCGTGGCCAATAAACTCATGTGCGTGCTGTCTTCTGTTTTGCTGAGACGTAGCGGAGCAACTGCTTGCTCTCTAGGGAGGCAAATGATAGCCATCCTAACGGCAGCGTATGCCAGCCGATACTTGGGAGCCTTTTGCTAGCCCGCTGTTAAAACCTGTTGGCAGAGTATAAGAGGGGGTTAGCGCAGAGGAGCTGGAATGGGGAAGATTTTGTTGAATATGAGAGATTGTGAAAATGCAAATTTGGCAGAAGGCGCGCTATGGCAAGAGCCCGAACCCAGACCAAGCGGTGTGCTTCCCCTCTGCTAGAGGGCTTGGCAGCTGGAGCCCGTGGGGGAGCCCTGTGCTGCCCAGCAGCGGTCCTTCGTGCCCCGACGGGAGGGAGCCGTGGGTGCGAGGAGGGGCTGTCCCAAGGGCTCACGGACCCCATGGCCCACCCGCCCTCTCTGCAGCGAGGAATCCTTCAGCAGCCGGCCGCCCTCTCCTCCCCTGGCTCTCTGCGATGTGCTTGCTGTGGGCAGGGTGCTGCAGCTGCTTTGTTTGAAATGATAATATTTTACGCTGTTACTGTGGAATACTGCAGTATTTTTTGTAATTACGGGCTGCATGCCAGTAATGTACAATAACATTTTGCTCTTCCTGTGCTGTTGCTACTGTAGGCATTTGTTCCAATTTGGGCTGCATTTGCAGTACGTGGTATTTTTTTTTTTCTAGACTCTGCTCATTATCTAGTGTAGATATTTTTGGATTATTCATTTCTACCCACGTCTGTCCGTACAAATCTATCTCAGAAAGCGCTTCAGAGAGTGGCAGTCTCCGTTGAACAAGCAATTGTTGTGGCTTTCAGTGTTACGTTCTTGTGAAAATATGAGGCAAGAATGAGATGAAAATGAAGATGAAAATTGCTTTGTAAGTTTAAAAACGGCTATGGTTTTAGAAATGTTTGAGGCAGATACAAGGCTAAGCCTTTCTTTGACTGATGGTAAGCGTATTTAGCACTAAAGTCCCAGTCTGCACCAAGCCGTAGGTGGCTGAAACCTCTGGGATGGCAGAATCTGGGAGGCACTTACCATTGTCGGAGCCTGTAATGATTCTCCGCAGTTTTCGTTTTAACTAATAATTTTTTAAAATTTTATTTCCAGAGGAAAGTAATCATGACTTGGAAAACGGTCAGTAGCCTTCATGCCAACGATTGTTTATTAACGTTGTCATGGTCTGGAGATGAAATTTTTGTGAAAGGGAAATTAAAGTCCTAGACCTCAGAGTTCACAGCTAGTCAGCCCGCATGCAGTTTGTTTCTGGAAGGTAAAAGTCAAGTCTAAAAGGAGACGAAGGAGGCACAACACAAAGGAGACAATTAATTTGTTTTCTGGTGAATTTGGAATAAAAGAGCGTGTTATACAAAAAGGTTTGCACTTTTCTCGCGTGTAGTTTTAGTGTCCTTTTACTGTGCTGACTCACCAAACTACTTCAGTTTCAGTCTGCATTTGGTTTAAATTACCTCAGAGGCCTGCATTTGTATGCTGCTCTGTAAAGTGCTTCTCGTCTGCTATCCAGATTTTTATTTTTTTTTTTTTTGTTTGGCATTTCGACTGACTTGTCTTTTTTCATTTTCCAGGTCTCTGTTTTACTAACATTTGAAACCAATCCCCCTGTTTGCCTACTTGGGCCCTGTGATGGGCAAAAGCCATGTTGCAGCAGCAGATAGCACAAGGAGTGAATCACTGCTTTCTGCCTTTCCGTTAGATTACCTAAACCACTATGCATAAATACTGCTTTATGTGCGATACAGCAGCATGATTATCTCACTGCATTGACGGAACAGTGCTGGAAGTGAATATAATTCTTCTTCTACTGCATCTTTAATGAGCTACAATTAAAAATAGTGTGTTGGCGTGCCAGAGTAGATGTGTTATTCTCAGAACTTTATTGAAGCCATTTCGGCTGTTGGACTTAGTTGACATCATGTTGTTCCGAAAACCTTAAGAATTGAACAGCAGAAAAATCTGCTATGTTGGGTGAAAGTGAACTGGACAGTAAAATCCGTCGACTGAAAAGATTCAGGTCTGTACTGACTGTGAAAGCCTGCTTTTTGTCTGTCTTTGAGGGTGAATTTTTTACTATACAGTAAAAATAATAAAAAAAAGTCACAAAGCAGCAGGTTTCTACAGAGCTCCAGTTAGGTCCCAGGTCTCTTGACACCTGTGGCAGCAAGTCTGAGTCACAGATAGCACAAAGCTGTGAAGCCTAATACTCTCAGTATTGAAAAGCACACCTACGTAGGAGTTTAATTTCAAGTGCCTCTTTTAGCTCTGGGGTTCCCCCCCCACCCCCCCCACCCCCCAAACTAACAAAATTTAAGAGTCACTGTTAAAATTTTGCAGAGAAAAATTTTTCAGCGCTTGTGGCTTTGTGAGGGATTGACATCACTTAGAGATCAGAAAATAGCACTGTCAGTTTTAGCTTGACGGCATTCCAGTCTCTCCTCCAAAAACCTGATGAATAACAATGGATGAGTCAAAGATTTCTTGGAATTTTTTTATTCCCCCTCCCCCCCCCCCCACCTTGTGCAATTCCATTGCCATTTTTAGCATGGAGGGCAGTTCTCCAAAGAATGTCTGTGTGCTTGAACTGTGATTTCTTGAAAATTCAGAACAAAATCGAGTTGAGTGTCAGATGACAAAAATCGTATGTTTCCGTGCATTTTGGTAACATGACGTGAGCTTTATTGAAGAATCCACAGTAAAAGGCAGGAGGCGTTGATAGAGAGGTGTTGCATATCTGCTTCAGCAGCGTGGAGATCTCCCTATCATGCTGCTTCGTTATGTTGTGATGAGTTTTTGCTCAATTATTTTCTGTGTTTTATCAGCTGTGCTCAGGGAAGTTGCCTGACAAAACAAATTATTACTGGATTGGGAGACTTGGACCAGCTTGAAGCACTTGTTGAACCACAGCATCCTTCTGTCTTTGCCTCAGTTTTCCCTGTGAAAAACGAGGATTATGTCTCTTCTGTATTTTTAGCAGGATGTTGAGAGTAGAAAGACTAAGGACAGAGAATTGTGCCGATACTACTGTTACCTAAGTGATGTGGTATGTTTAAGATAAGCAGTGTTGTCAGCTGTTCTGGGCAAAACCACTGGGGTTGCCATGAGTGAAATTTTTAACTCTGAGTATTGGGTTTTTTTAATTGCAGAAGTGGCCTGTATCAGGCGTATTCTGACATGTCAGAATGAAATGTGTGAAGTATGAAAAATTAAGCTGCTGAAAAGAAATGTGAGGGGAAAACAGGTTAAAGTGATCGTAAAGGGAGGAGCTGTACATTCTTCTTCTGCAATGGATAGCTTCTATTTTACTTTAAAAAAGGCAAAAAAAAGAGAAAAGGAAAAATGCAAGTGTCCCCTTAAGAGCTGCTGTGTCAAATTTGAAGAATGATTTGAATTCAGTCATTAAGGTGTGAAATGGAGGGATTTTAGTTCTGCCTTAAATTATGCATCTCAAATTAACCTTAGCTGCAGAGTCTCTGCTGACGCCCCCGTAATGACACATTATTGGTACTAATGGCTTCTTTGTGACTTGAGATACAAACAGACATTCTAGACAGAAACATTTCGGCTTTGAACTAAATAAGATGCACGGCATGCATTTCCACCTTGGGTTTCTAGTGACAAAGCCCTGCTCTCCTGGTGGCTGGTGTTCATGAGCTCTTCTTTCCAGCTTCCATGCACTGCTCCTTGTCCTGGCAGGCGAGGGCAGCTGGGGGAAAATCTGCTTCGCAAGCTTGGAAGAGCAGGAGAGCAGTAAATTTGGAGTGTGGAGCCCGGCCAGAAGCCAAGCGCTGTAGAGAAGCAGGACAAAGACTGGGATGTGGGCAGTGGGACTGGGAGGGGGGACTTCCAGTAGATGATAATCTCGGGAGGAAAAGGACCCAAAATTGTGAGGGAAATGGAGAAGAGATGCCAGGACTTAAGGAGGAAGTTGCTAAATAAGGGAGGGGTGAGATTAATAAATAATATAAGCAGTAGTGGTTTGTTAACCCTTTATGTGCCCTGCTGACATGAAAAAGGGCCGTATTTGTGGAGCTTTGTGCACTTAAGTCTCCCTTCTGAAGCTCGTCATCATCGTTTGAAAGACTCCACCTCTACCCAGAGTTCTACTCACGGGTTTTGCAGCTTTCTTTTTGCTACTGGTGTCTCTCCTGGGACAAGAATGATCGTTACTACTTGCACGTAGCTACTGGGTGGGCAGCCCGAACGTGGCTGTGAGTGAGCGAGAATGGCATAGCCTGGGGAGCTGCATACAGAAGATGCGCAGTTTTACATGTTGATGAAAAAGGAGGAGTGGCTCGGCAAAGCAGGCCCAGCATTCAGACCCTGGCTTCTCTTCCCAAAGATATTCACTAGCTCATTGTTTTATCCTCATTTTCTCAGTGGGATGTCAAGATGTGGGATATTGGCTGCCTCCCCTTTCAAGCCGCAGCTCTGGGAATTCGCTTGTTGGCTATGGCAGAAGTGATGGAGAGATGCTTCTGCCCCATGGTTGTGTCGTGTGGTCTGTTACAGGCGGTGCGACATTGCGTGACTTTCTGTAATGGGTCTGCTCTCAGCAGAGAGTGCTGGGGAGCGCGTAATCTTGTGGTATTCTGGATCCAAAGCAGGATGGCATTTGAGTATGTAGAATCAAATACAAAGAAGTATTCAGATGCCTCCTTTGTATTCCTCAAAGGAAAGATGTTCCTGAACTGGGAACCAAGACTTCAAAAAAAAAAAAAAAAGGTGACTATACTATACGTCACATTTACTAATGCATTGGAGATATTTGTATGAATAATTAAAACACCATTTAGGATTGCTACAGTAATAGAACAGAATGTGTTTTGTCATTTTTCTTTTCTGTTCCTTTTTGTTGATTGATGAATTTATTGATTTCTTCCATTAATTTAGAGTAGGTATCCTAAACATTATTGCAAATTAGCAAGGCTCTGCTTTATGTTAATAAGCTGTTGAGAGCACTAATGGAATGAAAAGAAGTCAGAATTCAATAATAAAGATTTGAAAAATTGAGGCCTAGAACGCCTATCTAGTATTTTGCAGCAAATAGGTTTCTAAAATGTTAGAGCCTTTGTTTGTCCTAATTGTTAATTAAAAAAAAAAAATCAGTTGATACTCATTATGAATAGCCTAATAGCACATTGGAAAAAATGGAAAATAAAGGCAACAACCTACCTCAGATTTTCCATTATATTTATAGTTAACTGTAAGCTGGTTGGAGTCAGTGGGAATACGTTGTGTGAACTGGAGGGCAGAACTTCACCATTAGAGGCAGCAGTCCTTCTGCAACCATGCAGGAAAAAATACAAACTTCTGAAACTGAGCTCTGAAATAGACAGGTGTGATCCAAGAGACCTGAAGTAGCAATTGTATTAGATTTTACACACGTGCACGCAAAATCTTTGCGTATTTCTTAGCTCAATTGGCTTCTGATTTATGTATTTGATTTTTCCTTTTATTTACCTTTAATTCATTAACCTGTTTTATCATGTTTTTTCCTGCCTTCAGAAATACCTGGTTTATGAATATTCTAGAATGTGTGTTAAATATGAACACTTAACAATCGTTAGGTCAGTGTTGTTATGATCCTTTTTCAGAGCCGTATTTCTCCGTTTTCCAGCTACAATGGACAATTTGTCATAACACTTGAATTAGTAGCGTATGTTTTGTATGGTACTATTGTTGTAGCCATGCTTGGAATATGTGTTTTTATACGTGTTTTTGGGCCCAGTTTTGGATGCAGTAATATGATGACTGGTACTGAATGGTACTTAATCCATTGGGTTGTGTTATCTCCTGAGGGTTTGTGACACGACGTGTCTGATGGTATGCATTGACCTTCTCCTGGTTGTGCGTCTTGCTGTGTTCTCTGAGTTTATTTGTCATTGTACACATTATTAACATCACGGGAATTGTCATCGATGACAAAGCATGAAATACAGTGGGTGCTTGGGATGCATTGATTTTTTTGTTTTTTATTCTTTGGTTTGGATATGGTGTGAGCGGGGTGTGTTTCGTGTTTTTTCTTTCTCATTGATGAGCAATGGGAGGGGAGCGGCGCTGTCAATCAAGGCCTCTGCTCATCCCCACGAGCCCTGTGCTAATAGCAATACGTACTTACTTCTTACCTAGCGTTTTTCCAAGGCTTTGCAAAAAGGAGCTCATCCTTTGTAGTGTCTAGCAGCTCTCCTGCAGGCGTGTGTCCCTGAACAACGTTTTCTTTAGGGCAGGGGTTGGCCCCCCCGCGTTACTCGGGCTGTTGGCTGCCTCAGTTGGGAAGCAGAGTCGTGCCGTCAGAGGCACGTGCTTCTGCCTACCAGCGATGCCCAGACTTTACTGGGGGTAAAGAATTAGTCTGGCTATAGACACGGCCACTCATTAGTCTAAGTTTTAGCCCTGATTCTAGGGAACGGTTATTGCTCCGGGCTTAATTTGAGGTGCCTTGCTCTGTTGCCATAATACAAAGTGAGCTATAGAAGTTGTCTGCTGCGCAGGGGGATGTAGAATAGCTGTCTCAATATGGAAAGTACTGCATGAAATTGTTCCACTTACTGTTGTTAGATGTAACAGCTACAATGACTATAATGAAAGGTATTAGAGGAGAAAAAAATCGTATTATTTCAGTTAGTTTACTTTGTGCATATTTGACAGCCCTCTGTGTATAGTCAGTTCCATAATTTCCTGGGATAGTCAGATTTCTCTTTATTTGTGTGGCTCTTTCTCTCAGCAATAAGGGAAAGAAAATACATTAAGGATCAGAAAACGTGGCTGTAAAGCCAGGAAAAATTGTCGGCAACCTCAAGAAGAGATCTAAGTACGTGGAACTGCTTTTGACTCATCTTCCAAAAGCAACTCAGTTCCGGAATAACGGTGCCCTTTCGGGCTACATTTCAAGACGGTATGATTGTACTCAGACAGGAATTATAATGATCGATAGCAGGCCCAACACATCCTTTCTTCTCATGACAGGTTCGCTGGTTGCCACCAGAGCAATAATAGCGCACTGGTCAGCAGAAACACTAGAAGCAGTAATCATGGATTCTTGTCTCCATCGTAGCTGTGTTTAGGGTTACGCTGTTTGTTGTGGTGGGTTTGCACCCGTAGTCCATGGGGAAGGAGAGTTGTTCTCCCCGTTCACCTTCCCCTCTCTTGCTTTTACGCTTCCACCTTGAGTTGGGGCTGGGCTGTTTGGTGTCTTTCCAGGGACAGAGCAGGGCAGGGAGAGCATGCCTAGCCAAAAAGATAAGAGGAATAGGCCATGTTCAGATACTAGTGTTTTACAAGGTCCGTTTTTTTTCCTGCGTATCCTGCTTAGGAACTAGTAAGGAGCAACATTTTCCCTGTG
Organism: Gavia stellata; assembly: GCF_030936135.1. Classification (NCBI taxonomy): domain Eukaryota; kingdom Metazoa; phylum Chordata; class Aves; order Gaviiformes; family Gaviidae; genus Gavia; species Gavia stellata. Next base: position 97,581,133 of record NC_082596.1, on the reverse strand, counting down.
TGTGTATCAGGAGCCCTTCTGCTTCGGGGCCGTGGTGGAGCTGAGCACGGGGTTTCTTTCTCTCGAGGGAAGGCCCCGTGCTTTTGCTGTCTTTTGGCAACCTGACACGGCAGCGAGTCAGTAACCTGTGTGCATGGTGGTGTCTTTTTTTTTTCCGTCTGCCTTCCTCGGTTAGCTGAAGCTCTGTGACTTTTTAACCCGCTGTCCATAGCTGTTGTTTTACAAGCTCATTAAGGTGGCCGGGATGGTGACGGCAGCAGTCCTGCCACCCCCCACCCTGTGGGTACTCATTAGATGGCTTCCTTGTGCTGACATAAGCGTTGTGTAGTTGTGCTCTGAGCCAGGTCTGGGAAAGGAGCCAAGTCAAAAATAATCCCTCAAAAAAAAAAAAGTATGTTTTCAGCAGGATCTGTTCCCGGACCTAGCTCACCATCATTCTCACACCGGCTTGGAAAGCACGAGGGCTTCTAGTGGCATGGGGGGAGGTGGTCAGGGGTGCTGCCTGCTCGCGTGGCGTCGGGCTGAGGGAACGGGGCTCTCACGAGCGTGCTGCCTGTCCTTCCTCCGGTCTGTCGGCCCAGCTGCGCTTCCAGTAACTTCCAAAGCTGCGAGGCAGTCTGCGGCTAAATTTACTTGAAAGGCAGTGTTTGAAGGTGTGGAGACCCCTTGAGCTCAGCGCTACGTGGTGGCTGGTAGACAGACCCACGTCAGCTCTCCCCACTGATAAGAAGTTGTCAGCAAGGGCTCAGCTGCTGACCACGGGGTACCGTCCCGCTGTCCCCATTTGGGTTGAGTCGCACCCATTTTGGGGGGGGTCGACTGTTGAACAGGCGACGGGAGAAGAGTGCAAAGCGCTCTCTGGGAGCGACTGTTCATTTCAGGGGGCAGGAACGGTTCCTCCTGGGTCCGGACTGCCTGGGGGGCTGCACTTCAGTTGTGGGATGCTTTTGTTTTCTGTGTTGGTTTTTTTTCTTTTGAATTCCCTCTAGGAATTGAAATTTCTGGAAGCTGGGGAAGTTGGGAGGCGAGACTCCCTTCAGTTTTTATTTGGGTGGCCAACTATTTAACCCTGAAGTCAAACAGGTCTTTCTAGCCCTACCTCTGCGTAGCTTCCCTTGAACACCCGCTGGCATCTCGGTGCCCTGCTGGGTCCAGCTTCCGTCCCCACGGGGCTGTGCCCCTCTTTCACCTGCCCGTCCCACCGCGCTGCATGGGCAGCCCTGCTCTGCACCACCGCCGAGGAGCTAACACGAAGACACACATTGTGGTTTCCTGCTGTTTTGCTTTGTAACCAGTCCACTGGTAAATATAGCTTGTGTGTGGTTATAAATTCATTCTCTCGTTACGGGCGGTTGTTGTGCAATAATTATGTAGAAATTATGACCGAGGATTGTTGTGGATGAGGGTTTTGTTTTGTTTATTTATTTATTTATTTTTGCACTTGACGTGCCCTGCAGTGGGAAGGGTAAGCTTTGGTATCTGCCCTAACTAAGAACAAGTCCAGAAGCAGGCGTTGGGATTCAGTGTGGGCAGAGGCACCATGTCACGGGCTGCTGACTTTTATGTGGCTCCCTTTGTGTGGCTACACGGGCACTGCGAGGCAAATTGGGACCCGTGCTATTCAGACACCTTTTTATTCTTGCTTTACTCTGTGGGCAGACATGCTGTCCCTCCCTGCAGGTTTGGTACTGTACATGTGTTTATTCTGAAATAACACCCTCCGGTCTCTTTGGAGGTGTCGACGGTGCACCTCCTGAAGCCATTGTGTCTCTGGCTGCTGCCAGTCCTGCTCCCTGGGCAGGGTCCTCCAGGTCCTGCTGCCTGGCCGAGGCCGTGGGCTTACGGTCTCTGCCCCCAGCAGAAGTGCTCAGGTCCTGCTCCCCAGAGGTCTTCCCTTCAGATGAGGTCCCTCGCTCTGTTCGGATATGGAATGAAAATAAGGGTGGGGTTTTTGTTGGTTTTTTTCCCCCCTATTCCTTTATTTAAAATTCCAGTCAAGCAGATCCAGAACAACACTGCTTGTCCCTGCTGCGTTCTCATTTTCCTCCCATCCCTCCTTTAATTTTACGTTATGCCTGGCGCCGTGTTTGCAGGCCATGTGTGTCCTTTGAACGCTGAAGAAGCTATGCCAAAAGGAAGCCTTCCTCTCCTCCCCTCCTCCCATCGCGGAGCCGCTTTTAGATAATCGCAATTAGTATATAATGCGGAGCAAACCCCAAACTGAAGTTCATGGGTGAGCGTCTGCAAATTTCCCGAGCGCTTCAGAAATGCTTGCATTTGGTCTTTGCTTTTGCTCTTTCAACCTGCAGCAGTTCCTTGAGTCCAAAACGGCCGCTCCTGCTCTGGGAGGTGTTCGTAACCCAAATTTGCCTACCGCGCCTCGCCGCTGGCAGGGTGCCGTGGCTCAGCCAGGGCCTCTGCACGGAGGAAGGTGGAGCTGCCCGTCATTGTGTTACGGTGCTCGGCAGAAGCAAGACAGGGGAATAAGCGGCTTCAGAAGCGTGCTGGAGTAGGAGAAGCCCTTTGGCTGTGTCGCCGGGGAGAGGCGGGCAGGTTGCCTGCCGCAGGCTGATGGGAGTGCGAGAAGTAAAACTCGTCCCCTTAACCAAGAAGTGGGAGCGTTACTTCTTGTCATTGCGAACCGCGGAGAAGAGGGGCACGCTGCTGGGCCAGCACGCCCCGCGGCTGCCGTGCGGGGGGCTAGCGTCAGCTGCGGGCTCAGCCGGAGGGATCGCTGCTGTGCTGGGCTTGAGTTTTCAAGGGGGATATCATCCGTGGAGAAGGGTGACAGGTGCCTTTTGGGTCCCTTCCCCTTCAGCCTCCGAGAAGTGTCTTGTGCGTTAAACCGGGTTTCTGACCTCATTTCTCAAAGGAGTTTTAAATGGGGAGAAATAGGAGTATTAATTAGCGCCTCATTAAGTACTTGTAGTCAAGTATGATAATTTTCTTGAAAGGATAATGTATTAGATGAATAAAAATACTCTCCATTAAAAAATGAATACAAAGTCATTTTAAACCACAAAGATTATTGTACATTTCTGAAAAATTAATGTGATTAAAGCAAAATATATTTAATAAATTAAAAAGACCCTGTTAGGCTGTTTAACTTGTTGATCTCTAATTAATTATTCTTAAATCTAGTGCTTCAGGACTTCAACCTTACCTGCAGGGACAGGAAATAATTTTTCCCCCACTTCATTTTTTTGGCTTGTAATTATTAGGTTTGAGTAGTGGATGTGGTGGTTTTCCTTTTTTTTTCCCCTCTTTTTTTTTTTTTCCTGATGTCTTTCTCAGAGATTGGCCGCAATGAAAGATGAGACCTTAGACAGGGTAGAGTGGTGATCAGAAATGATACGGAGATTTCTTTGATGCGTTTGATTAATGTGACTTACCCATGTGCTGATTTCTAGATCTGGAGCTGAGAAGAAATATTTTCAAGGATATTTCCTCCTGTCCCTTTTGTCTGTGACATGGTATAGGTCGTGTCTGCTAGGATCACATAGGCTTCCTTCAGTTACTTCGCATGACTTCACACAAGTTAAATTAATTTTTTCCACACGTAGTTTGCCCCTTAGATTAGTTTTGGATTAGGCATTTCCTTGAGTCTCTACTGAGCTGCTTCACATTCAACTGCTTAATGAGAATTGCTCTGTACGTTGTGGAAGACAATAAAGGAAATGGTTGGAGCTGGAGACATAACCCAGATCTGTGGGTTTGCCACAGTCACTGATCAAGTTCATGTATTTATTTAGGGAGGACATAACCAGTGATAAGAAAGCTCAGTGTACAACAGAGCAGGTACCAGGTTTACAGCAGCCTATTTAAAAAACGTTGGGTTTTGTGGCATTAGGAATGAAGGCACTTCCTCACCAGACTCATCACAAACATTGCAAGTGTTTTATCTCCTCTTGACTGGCGCGTTCCCTTGGTAGGGATCTCTACAGGGCAGTTGTCTGGTACCTGAGTCCTCCCAAAGACTTGTTCCTCATAACAAGTCTGCGGTACAGATTCAGAGAATGCTAGCAGTTAGTTCTCAAGGTTTACTAGTTTACTATTTTTTATGTTTTTAGGTACCTGAGATCCATATGACCTTTTGAAAATATTATTAAAAGTTGCCCAACAGGCTAAAATATACTATCTGGGAGTTTGGGTACCATACTATGCTTTCTCAAGTGCCTTCTGAACTCTCAGGCTGTTTGAGGATGATCACTGCCAGTTTTCTTTCATCACAGGACACATCTTTTAAGTATTCTTCGTGTCTAAGCAGACAGCCTTAGCGTCTGATTCTCCACCCTCGTATTGTCCTTTCAGCTTTGCTGCTCTTGTCCTGTTGCAGCTTTGCCAAGCTTAGGCAATTGGGGTGCTGCCTTCTGGCGATAGCAGCCTCGATTTCTGTTGTATCTAAAGGCGCTTTTCTCAGCAGAGCCATTACAGACATTGTGCCCCCACCAGCCATCTCGTTCAGGCAGTGTATGTGTGAGAAAGACATTTTCCTTGTCTTAGGGACACTTGCAGAGCCTGCAGTGGCTGGATAATTGCCTATTGAAGGCTCTGAGGCATCTGTCCTTTTGTTTGAGAAGATGATGGTGGCCAGGGCTTCTTGGTGGTGTATGAAAATAGCTACAGTAGATAGCTCCAGAGTTCAAGGAGCCTGTCGTCTGTGTGGAGCGGTGCTCCCGGACATTTATGTGAGCTCTGTTGTTATTATACAAAGTGCCTCCCAAGATGAATGGTCTGTGCTGCCTTAATGTTCCAATGTATGATTAATAGTCTTTTCTGGTCTTAAATGAGACCGAATCTATCCGTTGACTTACCTTGAAAATCCTCTTAGTGCAAATGATCTCATTTTCAAAACCACCTTCTAAGGTTACAACTCTAATGTAAGCACCCAGCTGGCTGCGGTTGTGCCTGCACCACGGCTGCTGTAATGACACCCCCAGGTAAAGCCGCGTAGATGTGCCTGTGCAAAATCCATTTTGCACGGCTCCCAGCGTGCCAGGTACCTTCCCTTGCTGTTTGGGTGTGTTTTCCCCACCTCTCACAGAGGACACAATCAGGCTATTTTATTTTATTTTTTTAAAATTATGACATTGCAGCCATAAATATGTAAAAATTGCAAGGGCATGACAAAGAGTAGATCTGACCGATGGCGCTGCCAACTTTTCTTAGCATTTCCCTGGAATTCTAGCTGACATCTTCCCTTAATACAAATGCGTTATTTGCAAGGAGCTCTGTTTAAGCTAGCAAATTATTGTGGCAATGTGCGAGACTAACCGTACCGGAGAATAAAGAGCGGTGCAGCATTTATGATGATAAAATAATTTCAGGTCATGTCTTTTTTTTCTTTGTGTAGTTTTTCTTTTATTACTGGCGCTAAAATGGCTCTTGCAGCGCAAGTGAGAAAACCAGACTGAACCTCCTGGTTTTTCTTTTTGTTGGGCTCCCAGCTGGAAACCCCTCCCTCGATCTTCCATTGATAAAAGTGTCACAAAGGGAATCTAGAGCAGAGGAATAGGCGGAAATAGAACAATATGAAGTCTTGGACCTGAATCACGAAAAGAGTTAACTAATGTAGATACAGTACTGGACGAGCTGCTGCTCTTTTCACGGCCAGGTTCATTTAACTGTGGTCTTAGCATTCGTGGCTGCCCTCAAAGCCATGTAACAAATCAGCTATTTATTGTCTTTTTACTGCGGAGGCTTTTTGAAAGGATATTGCAGTGCATTTTCTTCTCTCCCTTTCTACAGACCACTTTATCTGACCTTCAAGAGTTCAGAGTCGCAACAGGGGCCAAAAAACCTCCCATACAAGAATGCTTTTATTGTTAATTTGTAAAATACGTCTTTCACTAATAAAATAAAGGTGTGACATTTATAGAGCTCTGATAAGGAACACAGCAGTAGGAAAGGCCCAAGTCTCCCGCTGTTCAAATTAAGAGCAGCTGATTTCAGTGAGAGGTAGAAGCAGGCTTGTCAGATGCGCAGGTTAACACATGCGCTCGTGTGTTCCCATGATGCTCGAAAAACTTCCAGGAATATCCTGCAAGTATTGAGAAGCAGCTTTGTAGAGGACTTGTTTCAGTTACGTTACTGAGAGTACTTAGTGCTCCTTCAGAGTGTTTGGAGGAGGAAGATTACTTGGGTTTAGTTCCATTAGGTGCTAAGTTTATACTTTCTCTATGACTTTCTTAGCATTGTATCACTAAAACAATGGCTTTTCTATTGCTGACCTCTATGTCAGGGTAGAAGAGCTGACTGATGTTTGGCACAGTGTCTGTGTGGTCACCTCCCCATCACGCGGCGTAGGTGAGAGTCTGCATGTGACGGTGGTGAGGAAGGGACTTGGAAGCACCCGTGGACGACAACTGGTGCACCTCTCGTTGTGCTGGGTGCTGCAGGGACCGCGGTGGTCCGTGACCCAGAAAGCTTGATCCCGAGTGGGGCAGTGATCTGCTTTATGTAGCCACGGTGCGAACAGCGGGTGCTCAGCACCCCAGATCAGTGTGCAGCACCCTGCTTGTTGTAGACCTTTTAGATCTCTTGAGCTTTACTGTGAAGCATTGTGGTTGTCCTCTTGGCGTACCTTCCCACGCAGAAGAGAAAGTGCTGCCGTTCTCTTCCTGCTCTGTTCTCGTCCTCTCTTTTTTCCTGTCTTTCCCTTTTCCTGTTTTTCTTAAACTTGCCAAAATGCCACAGAGCTGCACACCGAAGCCTGTTTCCTTGTTCTGACAGTTTATTGGGATGGGGTAACAAGAACACACGCAACTATTGAAGTATGGGATGATAATACAGCAGGAATCTGTTATGTAAAGAACAAGTAAACGTGATATGGTTGGCTCTGCTTATGTTATTGTGAGGGTATAAAGGAAAATATGTAAAATAGTAAACGATCAAGAAGGAAGACTGGAAGTAGTGTTCGGATTTAATGGACATTTCCAATCTCCTCATCTGACGCTATAAATCAGAGCTGTTGTATTTTGTGCTATTTTTCCTCATTAAATTTTTATTGAGCCATCCTACCTTTAAGCAAAAAAAGGAAATGCAAGAGGCAAAAATACTTTCAGCTGAAAAACAACAAGTAAGAGTAAATCATGGTGTGCTACCTTAACAATGCTATTAAAAAGTTGCTTTCCAGTGAAACAGACTGAAACCTAGGAGGAGTAACTGATTGCACTAAATGATATAATTTGTCTAGCATTTTGACTCTACAGGAGTTCTTTCTTCTTGACAGTATAGGAAGGTAAGAGCCGGCAAAGTTGGGTTTCTTATTGCTACCGCCCTGCCCAACATGCTATTTCCATGCAGAAGGGTGGGCTCTTCATGCCTATGCCTTATTTGTCATAATGAAAATACATGAGAGGCAAAATGTGCCCTTGCCTAAGATACGTATTCTGTGTATGAGTAAATACAATACAGGCCATTTGTTTTGATTGCTGTTTTGTATAATGTGCAGTAACCGCATGCAAATACCATATACAGCAGAAGAAAATGCTAAAAGCCAATTCTCACTAGATACTAAATGGGATACTAGTTGGTGAATGATTCAGAGTAAAGTTATTCTGCATTGTCCTTAAGAGACTCAGATTTGGAAAAGGCGTGTTATCTGTAATAGTGGGCAGAGCATCCACTGAATCAGAGTGTTTTGGTTTAAGAAAGGGCTGCCAGACATTGAAGGGAGGGGAAGCAGTATTGCTTTTTAATGCTCTCGGTGCCAAAGAAGCAGAATAAGGTAACAGGGGAAAGGGGTAAAATTCTGAAGGTGTTTTTTTTCTGTTACATAAAAAATTAGATGTTTATCAGAAATTATAGCAATTTAGTTGAGTGTTATGCTTTGGACAATTGTAACACTAATCGGATGGAAGCAGTATAAGCAGTAGCTGCAATTATAGCTGCGGTTACTAAGAGAAATCCATGTTCTGTTATTTGAATGCAGCATTCACTGTCTGCCTGAAATGCAGTAGTATCTTAAAGAGGCAGGGGAGGAAAGTTGTCCTCTTTTTTTTATTTTATTGTCCATTTGCTTTTCTTGAGAAAGCTTGTGCGTGTGAGTCATCCAGGAGGTCAAATCCAGTCTTTCCCTTGCACCCAAAGCAGTTTAAAGAGTTTAAAAAAGAGAGTAAGTATGCATTAAAAAAAGTGTGTATATATATAAAAAATTAAAGTATCGGGATGAGAGCAAAATGGAACTGTTGAGTTTGTATTCCTTGTAGCCCACTAAAACTCATGGGTCATGCACAAATTATTCAAAGCGTAATTTCCCTTAGGTTTGTCATCAGGTTTCTTAGTATTGTGAGCCATTATTTGCTTCCTTTCAGTGATGTGTCAACAAACAGATTTCTTTTCTTTGTAGATGTGATTGAATTTTATTCATTAGGGAGATTACAACACACGAACAGTTGTGCCTTTAAAGTACTGGCATTTAAGCTGTTTATAAGGAATGTGTTTATGCTTTGGATAGAGATCACTTGGTGCTGGTTTTAGTCAAATTAGGGCTGAAGTCATGGAAATCTTGACTTTTTGCTCACTTCATGAGTTCTGGCAATTTAGCATGCATGGTGGGCACCTCACCCGTTGCAGTTTCCAAATGTAAACAGATGGTGTGCTCAGGAACACTAAGACGTAAGAAGATACTATTAGTACTGGTTTTGCCTCCTGTATCTTACAAATGGAGGGGGCAGGTGTATGGGTGGTATAAATTGGCATATTGCCATTAAGTAAAGTTTTGCCAACAGAGGCAGAATGGGAATCTGTGCTCCTGGTCACTATTTTTAAAGAAAATGCTGGAAACTGCTTCTGTAGTTGTCTCTGTATGTGTTTTGCCTGTTCTCTTATACTGTCTCTGTGGCACAAGGTGTTCTCTAGTCATCCCTTTTCCACCCCCAGGTGACCAAACGCTTTTCCAGCAGGTCTCACCCTCTTTCCCTTCTCTGAACCCTTGTTATTTCCATTTTTCCCATTTTCCGATTTTGAATATGAAAGTAACTTCTCGCATTCCTACATTCCCAGTTACAGCAGCGGCATAGGATGTCTTTAATCCTCTCCTTTCCTGCCCTTCCGTACCCATCCCTCTGGATTCACACATCCTGAGGAACTGACTGAACTCAAACTCAAGTTATCACTTCATCCACATGACGCAAAAAGCAAAATAGTACGGCTCTGTGCATTGAAAAGTGTACGTTTCCATGGCGTGGAGTGGGGAAAAAAGTTTGTGCAGGTTGTGCTAGGGTTTGCTGGGTGACTAGATAGATGCTTTGCAAATCCTGCTGTGCAGGCTCACAGCATATTTTTCTCTGGGCTTCCCAGCGGGTAACATTTGCACCAAATTGGATGAGCCGTTCCCATTCAGAACGTCAAATTTGTGTTGCTTAACTTCCAATGAGGATGTAATGTGATAGTAAAATTGTTCTGTAAAGGGTCATACACTGTTTTACTGTCAGTGTGTGAGGCTCAGACAGAAGGAAATGATCAAAAACACTCGATGCTCATTATTTATTAATTGAGTTCTGGCAGAGCCTTGCTACATTCTGGCTTTTTGTTTGTTTCTTTGTTTACAAACAAAAAAAGAAAAGCACAGTTCACAAAAAGACAAAACGGGGAAATTTGTTAACAAAGATTTCTGACAAGGAAGAAATGGTATTTGGGGGCGTTTGAGTGGAGGTGCCTTGGAGTACAGGGAGGGCAACTTGGCATTGCAGTGTCACCCTCTCTGAGTGTTGTTCCTGAAAGAGAAGAATACTTTAGAGAACAGCAGACCATGAATCTTCAATAGAGGCATGCTGGGTTACCAGAAAATATTTACCCTGGTAAGTTCTGTGTTGGGGATATTTTAAGTGCTTGTACTTTGCTGCTCGTATGGATTTACTTTCTTAAAAAAAAAAAAAAAAATCGAACTAACGAGAAGCTCCAAGTGTTTCTTCTCTTTTCTGTATGTTTCCCTTGTTTCTGTACCTATTCAGGTAAAGAACAGTATATGGAAATAATTGTATCTCTCTTTACTAACAGTGGTTTCTTGACTTCAAAAGTCCCAAAGCTGCTTAGAGCTCAGTCTTTTGTTCTGCAGCGAACCCCGTGAGGACAGACCCTTTCATAGATGCCATGGCCTGTATGGAGCTGTGTCAAAGCCAGAGGCGTGAAGTTTACACTGATGAAAGGTTTGCAGACTTCAGCTGCCGATGTTTTTCCCCAGGGATTTAAAATTAACCAAATATAGGTGATTTTTCACAGGAATAGCTAAAAACACATCTCTGATCAGCATAACCCTTTTGCCAAATTTTCAGGCTTGCTGCAGAGCCTGAAGCCTTTTTTTATATCTCAATAAATTAGTAACAACAACAGCAGCAGCAACAGAAATAATTTTAACGCAGTCAGAGCTACATATTTATTTGCCTACTCTCTTTCTCCAAAATGGCTGAAAATTTTTTGTTGAAACTTTCCCATAAAAGATTGGTCTGAGGCAGATGTTAGCATGGAAGATTTTAATTAAAATATTTGCCAGAGTGGTAAAAAACTAAAACCAAGGCTTTTGAGGGAGAGGGTTGAATAGTCTTAAGTGTTACGGTTGCTATGAGATTTACCTTCTCTGGGCTGCTGGTCTAAAGGTGTTGTCTTCAGATGGAAGCAGCTGCAGTGCTATATATCCTGTCCTGGAGATACTAATTTCTCTGCCTTTCACTTTCCTCTGCTGCTGTTCTGTGGAGCGGTAGAAAAAATTGGTCCAGGAGATTGTTCTTTTCAGGTCACTTAGGTCCACATTGTTTCAGCTCTCCTTTTCCTCTTTAACTTCAGAAATGTTTCTTTCCTCCCTTTGGATGAGAGCTGGAACTTAAAAAGGCAAAATACACAGCGAGGCCCATTGGACTTTGTCATGCACTGGCCCTGTCCTCATCAGTTGAGCGCCAGGGGTTCTCCAGTGTCGTCCTTCCCCCAAAAAACAAGAAGCCGTTGGCAGCTACTGAAGCTCGGGCTGCTTTGCTCTGCTTTTACCCCCACCAGTGCTTTTTGGACAATTCTGGAAGTAGCGATACCCAACGGGGGTCTGTTTGCAGTTCCTCTTGCCCGGCGAAATGGCTGCGGTGGCTTTTCTTGGACCATGTCAAAAACAGCGAGTCTCCTGCTTTCCAGGTTGGGTCTCTGGTTGTCTCCAGGTCACCACCTACTTCTGGGCAAAACCGGTGTGCTTGGCTCTCACCCCTGGCTTTCCGTGGGGAGGGAGCTCCAGCACGGGGATGGTGAAGGAATGGCAGTACGTCCCAGCCAGGCCTCTTGGTTGGGAAAACCAGGACCTGGGAGGTGCCATGGGGTGCACCCATGTCTGTACGCTGCCTTGTTGGTATTGGCAACGTAACCAGTCGGGATTCAGAAAATGTTTGCTCATCTGCATCTCCTGAAGAGGAAAAAGGAGGGCTTCACTTTCAGGCTCTGACTTACAGTGTGTCTAGGAAGTTGGTCAAGGCAGGATTATCGGCAGACGTGCAAGATCCCAGCTTTCCCAGGCTGTGAGCTGGCTCCCTGGAGCACTGCTAAAATCCCCCTCGCCGTTCCTCTGTGCTCAGTCTTCGCCAGTTGAAGCTGGGAGTAAGATTTGCATACCTCACTGGTTGTTCAGGCTAAATTAATATTTAGAGAGCACACTGTGTTCCCCATGTTGAAAGGACTACCTGAAAGCCACTGTTTCTGGGCAGTTACATCCTATTCTTGAATGTTGTAAATGTACTTAACCAGGGCAGGCAAGACTCGTTGCATTTGTTTAGAAAAACCCTGTCAGTCACTTGGTATATGTGTGAATGCATTTTTTTACATAAGTGCTGTGTTTATAGTAAAGCAGAAACTCTTTTCTGTTGAAAGAATCCTGTTTCAAAGGTTGGTTTTTGTGTTCGTTTGCCATTTGTTATTCTGGTAGCTATTGCACTGCATACTTGGGGGGAGTATATGTAGTTTTTTCAGGGTCTTTCCCTGCTTATAGAAACCTTCCAGTGCATGCATAAATCCTCTAGCAATGCTTTTTCTTAAGCTGAGAACATAAATAGAATAGATAATTGTCTGGTAAAGCTGATTGGTATTCCTTAAATCTTGATCTCATCCCTTGCTTATTCACACATCATCTGCACAGAAGATATTTCTGCTGTCTTCTGAACTCTCTTTCACACAGTCCAGCGAGATGTTAAAAAATAATAATTTTATAAATCTTTGCAAAACCAAATTAGAGCATTAAATGAAATCCAGGAAAAAAAATTCAATCTGAAAAAATAATTAATTCAAGCTATTAAACGTTCTTCTGCTCGTAGATTGTCAAAATTCTCCTGAAGTGCGTGGAAGAGGGTGATTTCTCCAAAGGTCCTGCTCGCAGAGCATCTGCTGGAGATGACAGCATTGGGAAAAACAGAACCAGCCGCAGCATCAATGCTGTGGCACAGTTAGCATCACGGCCCACAAGAGCAGAGCAGCATGGTCTCCTGCAGGAAAACCTGGGCTTGTAGCTCTTAACGGCCGGGATTCTGCTTGTTGTGTCATGCTGCCGTAAATCCTGAGCAGCTCCATTGAAACAGAGGGAATTACTCCAAATTTATGCCAGTTTCAGTGAAAAGAGGCTTTCTGCTGAATGGATCCGGGCAGCCACTCGCCAGGTGGAAGGGAAAGAAGTGACTCAGCGTTCGGCAGTTGTTGCTGATCGCTGGCTTTTGCCAAGCGTGGAGTCACAGATTTCCTTTTTTTTTTTCCGCCCTCCTTCTTCTTCTCCCTGCCCCCCTCCTTTTTTCCTTGGGTGAGTGGCTGCTTTGTGCACCCTGCAGAAAGAAGACTTAATTTCTGATGGAAGAAGGGATGCAGGAAGGGATGGACCAGCCTGAGTCCTTGTGAGCAAGGAGCTTGTGGAGGGGCGGACAACCCTTGCTAGGAGCGATCGGCCCTTCATTTCAAAGCGTGTGATATTGACTGCTGCTTCTTACCCCCGGGAGATGAACGTCTGTAAGAGGGAGTTAGCTGCGTAGCCTCGTGTTTCTGTCTGCACGGTAGTAACCCGGCTGATGCCAGTGACGGCAGCTCCTCTCGCGGGCGCATGCAAGGGAGCAAAGCGTGCAGCAGAGCAGGGAGAGGTGCAGCTGGGTGCTGCCTGAGCAGCCTCTTGCTTTCCCCCCTGTCCGCCACCGCCCCGCTCTGCCTCCCCACCAAGCTCTCGCCTTCTCTGAGCCAGCAGTGGTGGCTGTTCTCTGCACCCAAAAAAAAGGCAAAGGAAGGGGGAAAAAAACCCCATAGCTAGGTTCTAGGGCCATGTGCCCATTGAGTAAATATTGGGGGTTATTTTGGACTACCCAACAAGGGGACTCCACGTTTAGAAATGGTGTTAAATTATTGCAATGAAAAATGGGATTTAAAAACTCTAGATGGGGAAGACAATAGTTTGCTGTAGATCTTTGAAAAACATGGGCTGATGAACTGAAGCTGCCTGAATGTTTCAGCCCATCTGTCTTGTTAGTTTCTGTGTCTTAATCATGGATTTCATGAAGTGTCTAATTTTCTTTTTTTAGCTTTCTGTCTTCCTCTCGTACAAAAGTTAAGGCAGGGAAATCATCTGAGCTGGATTTACTTTTGCATCTGAGAGAAAAGCAGTCTATAAAAAGAAGTGAGTGGTGTGTGTGCTGGAAAACCAAGTTTGTCTGCTTTGGGTTTGGGGGGCAAGGTTTTCCCACCCTCACTTCTGCTGCTGTGGTGGTTATCGGGACAGCTGAGGAGTGCAAGTATGGGCACATACCCGGTCGCTGACAGTGTTTTTAATTGCCTGGCTCTGGTCCATGGTTGTCTAAACAGCGTGGACTGAAACGCAGGCCCCGCTGAAGTCACCAGCAAAATTCCCTTGCGGTCCTTCCTGCTGCTGCCACTGTTCCTGGCAGCTGTCGAGGTGTACTGGCAAGTCCCTGCTCCCTCTTGCACCTTGGGAAGTGTGCAACAGCTCTTCCGAACCAGAGAATTACTTCCTATTCGTATCTGTGGGGGGAAGAAAGCACAAACCGACCAGGAGAAACGTTCCCCCAAAAGTCAGAGCATTTTAACGGCCCCTCAGGAGGGTTGTGCGTCTCCAGGTTCTTGCTGCGTGAATCCATCGCGCGGAGCCCACTCAGATTTCAGCAGCAGTGGAAATTTTTGCCATCCCCCTCCCAGCATAGATAAGGCCGTGTATATTTGCAGTGTGTACTATGCAGAAGACACTGATTGACATTAATTAGGAGTGGGTGGTGTGAAAGTGTAAAAATAAAATTCCTTTCTGCCGGGTTTACTATTAGAAGTGAAGTACACAGTGTGACACTGAGTGCGCGTGAGCATGCACGCGTGTGTGAGTGTGTGTGGAGCGGAGGGTGTCTATTCAGCATTTAGAACAATAGTGGGAGTGAAGCATTACACGTTTAAATGTCTATAAAACCCTGGAATTGCAGCCTTTTTCTTGCGAACTGCTCAGTGAAATGTGCTTCAGAATTGTTTCTTTTTAGTTCCGAGTTCAAACCGCTGTGCTAAAAACCAGACAATGCTGCAGATTGCAACTTGGGTCAGTTCAGCTGCCCCAGCCTGCTTTGTGCTGGTATGGGGACTTTTTGAGAAGTGATCAGGAAGGACAATGTTTTCGGTAAATTTTAGCAGGAGCAGCATTTTGAAATGAAATGGGTCACCACTTAGCAAGCTGGTATTGCTCCCGTTGATGATATTTATTAATTCCTTCTCTGTGCGTATACTGAGAATAAGAAGCAATAAATGAATTCCACTGCGTTAATGGTTTGTGAAGTGTGTTGTCAGATGTGGCTGGCCTGCTCTTATGAAATAAGTGGACAATCATCTGTGCTGCTTTATATTCTTTGGATCTTAACTGCATTATGGTATCTGAGCTCCAGGACTATTTTCTATGAAGTTTGTTCAGTATCTGTGTTTTATGTGGGTGATACTGCCAGAGGGTTATCTGTGGAGCTTTTAATACCTGTCTGTCTGTCTATCTGCTCTACCTGACTGTTTATATTCGTCTTTGGGTAAAAAACTGACTGGACGGCCAAGCCCAGAGAGTCGTGGTGAATGGAGTCAAATCCAGCTGGTGGCCAGTCACAAGTGGTGTTCCCCCAGGCTTGGTACTGGGGCCAGTCTTGTTTAATATCTTTATCAGTGATCTGGATGAGGGGATTGAGTGCTCCCTCAGCAAGTTTGCAGATGACACCAAGTTGGGTGGGAGTGTTGATCTGCTCGAGGGTCGGAAGGCTCTGCAGAGGGATCTGGACAGGCTGGATGGATGGGCCGAGGCCAATTGTATGAGGTTCAACAAGGCCAAGTGCCGGGTCCTGCAGATGAGCCAGCAGTGTGCCCAGGTGGCCAAGAAGGCCAACGCCATCCTGGCTTGTATCAGAAATGGTGTGGTCAGCAGGAGCAGGGAGGGGATCGTGCCCCTGTACTCGGCACTGGTGAGGCCGCACCTCGAATACTGTGTTCAGTTTTGGGCCCCTCACTCCAAGAAGGACATTGAGGTGCTGGAGCGTGTCCAGAGAAGGGCGACGAAGCTGGTGAGGGGTCTGGAGCACAAGTCTTGTGAGGAGCGGCTGAGGGAACTGGGGTTGTTCAGTCTGGAGAAGAGGAGGCTGAGGGGAGACCTCATCGCTCTCTGCAACTACCTGAAAGGGGGTTGTGGTGAGGTGGGTGTTGGTCTCTTCTCCCAAGTGACTAGTGACAGGACAAGAAGAAATGGCCTCAAGTTGCACCAGGGGAGGTTTAGGCTGGATATTAGGAAAAATTCCTTTACTGAGAGAGTGGTGAAACACTGGAACAGGCTGCCCAGGGAGGTGGTGGAGTCACCATCACTGGAGGTGTTCAAAAAAACGTGTGGACGTGGCATTGCGGGACATGGTTTAGTGGGCATGGTGGTGTTGGGTTGATGGTTGGACTTGATGATCTTACAGGTCTTTTCCAACCTTAATGATTCTGTGATTCTGTGATTTATACAAGAAAGTCCAAAACATGGACACCTTCTCAGCCTAATTCAGCCGTCACTGAACTGAGTGACACTGACTGAAGACCTCTTCCCCGGTGGTTGAGGCCTTTCCATGCCAAACTGCAAGTTTGTGTTTGGTCTTCACTGATTATAGCTAAAGGACAAATCTCTTTCTGTAACACCTCTGAAATTATGACTGTTACCTAATTTGTGCTTGTTTAAGTGAGCTCTTTTTAAGTGGACCCCTTTTTATTATTGCCCAGTGATTTGATGGAGATGAGTTGCTAGTCTCTGAATTTCCTAGCAGAATCTCTCTCTCTAGACAGCCTGAACATTTGCCTGGGGAGAGGGTGGGAGTGGGACCTCACCTCTCCTCTCCAAGCCTGCGAGGTGCTGGCAGTACATACTACCGACACCGTGAGCTGCGGCTGCTTGTGCTGTGCCTGTGATCAACATACAGAGCTGTTACTTAGACCTTCTGGTTAAGTATCATTTTCTAGTACATTACTTAAAGTAGATTTAATGTATTGGATATTAAGTTAAGGGATTCTCCTCCTCCTAGAAGGAAAACACCAAAGCTGACCCACTGGCTTGCACTGGACTCAGTAACATCAGTGGTGTTGCTTTAGCACCGTAATATGTCAGAACTGGCTCACAAAAAAAACCCAACAAAAACCCCCAACCCCCCTCTGTCTTGCTGATGCTGATCCTTCCCCTCACAGGCTGATATTTTGGGTGATGTGTCACGTGTTGCTGAGAAGGAGCACGTGGCTTCATCTGCGAGAGGTTGCTGACCATGGGAACGTGGAGCTAAGGGTAGTGCTGGCAGCTATTTTCCAGCCAGCTTTGGTGTCAAGTGTACAGAGTGCATGTGATAAAGCACTTCACGTACCGTGTCATGGAGACAGGAATTCAGAGGTTTTTCCGAATGTGTACCAAAGGCCCCTCTTAATTAACCTAACTGCACGCGGCTTGTGTAGGGCTGCGTAGGCTTGTAGGCAAGATGCTCGCTACGTTGTCCCCAGGTGAGCCATTGGCACGCCTGATCCGTGGCAGCTTGATTGACGTGGATGGGGAAAATGTTTGAATTAACTGCAGAAGCATAAAAAGCAATTCGCAGGTACGCGAACACTGAGGTTTTCCCCTGCATGGGGCAAGATGCTCTAGTTTAGTTAAGGAAACCACAAGGAGGTTTATTTCTGGCTTTTGGTTTTGTTTTATTTGTTAGTGTAATAGTTTGCTTGTGTTTGAAAGGGTTAAGTGGAGATAAATTTATCGTTGAAGCTGCAGCGGTGTGCACTGAATGCATGGCATATCTGGTGTCAAAGAAGTCGCTTGTAATCACATATTTGTAGATAAAAATATACTGAGTTTTAAGCAGTGGTTTTTTTCTTGGCTATAATTGTGATGTTGCTACCAATTGTGATGTTAATCACAATTGAGTTTCGTGACTGTGTTTTCTTGCTGTAAACCTCAATTCAGTGAATTGAGCAAAGATATGTGAACTGTGAAAAATAAGAAAGAAAAAAAAAAGGGGGGGGGGGAGGGCAGGGCAGAAAGACCATGTTTGACATCATCCTCAGACTGTTTTTGTGTTTAAGGCCGGGTCAAGTAGTGTTTTTTGGGAGAGTTATTCAGGGCTTAAAGGGTTCAGTGCATATTCAGTGTCTTCTAGAATGACATCTCTAGTGACTGATGAGCCTTGTGGCCTATCTAGAAATATAGATATGTTCCTTCTTAGGGGTTGTCACCACTGAAGTAAAACCCACCAGTGTAGTGCAGGGTTTTCCCACCGCTAATAGAAAACGTACAAATCCCAGGTCTTGATCTTCATAGACATGAAGGCCACTTTACACTCTTGAGGCAAGCAAAAAGATCTTGAACCAGGTATAAATCATCTAATTAATTTAGCGTTCTTGCCTTTTTCACACTGATTGATATATTAGGCTGTCTAAACGGAAAATACACAAGTAAAATGTGTGTGGGAAAACACTGTGTAGGTACATATCCTTCAGTGATTGGGTAGCTATTTGTAAGCTTGAATTAATTAGTTGGGCTGACATATGCAATCCGTTCAGTTTTGTGGGGGCTGGACAGTTTGTGGGTAAGCAGGAGGGAAATCCTTTGAGGGATGTGTCACTGTAGGACATTCTTACACTAAAATTTGGGGCGGGGGGAAGTACTATTAGAAAATCTGCTCGTGATCCTCCACACCATGAACATCTTTTAAAACCAGAGCCTGTGTTTCATATGGTTCTTCAGTTGTCATCATGTTTTTCAGTTCCCTGACATAAAACAGAGCATTAAATTATTTTTAACACAATGTATAGAGACGGGGCTGGAAATAGTCCATAATCAGCTAGACCGAGTCATGGCTGCATTGGTAGGTGCTTTCCTATTACTGTTCATAGAAGAAAATAGTGTTTGCACAGTTCAAATGCTTTTCATGTCAGCGCTGATCACATCTGTTTGCAGCCTAAGAAAACAGAACATCAGAATTCACCTCAAAACTATTTTAACAAAACTTTTTAATAATCATTGATTGTTATTTCAGAAACAGTGGTACTGAAAATGTTCCCATAACTATAGCCATAAAGTTAGAACAGAGCTGCTATTATTTTTGGAGCGTGTCTAAACCAGTGATTTTTCAAGTGGAAACGTTGGCAGAATTTCATTGTGTATGTTAAATTCAATGTTACTCGCTTCCTTCTTCCATCCCCTCCAGTTTTAGTAATCTGTTTGGTGAAGAGCAGAATACAGCAGTGCAGGATTCTCTTTCCAGGGACCATCTAGGGAGTCTGTGTGCGGCATGTCGGAAAATACCTGAGCATCTCGGGCTTCCCTGTGTTGGTCCCCACGGCGCTCCCATCGGATGGGCAGGCTGTGGTGCCTCCACCACTCGGATGGCCGAATCGAGCCCGGAGGTGGGCTCGTGCCCTGGCCCGAAGGGTGGCACGGCAGGGAGCTGAGTCTGCATCTCCCGTGTCCCACCCTAGGGCTCTCAGCACTGCATCATCCTTCCTCCATTCTGCACTTTAAAGACCTGGCATGGGTTTAATACTGAGCGACGGTCGTAGACGTGCCGTTGACTTACACGAGTGAAACTGGTTCCATCGTGAGAGGATGCTGTGGAGCTGCTGACACAACTTGTCCGGGAAGCTTTCTTTGCTGGAGAGTGTTAAAGCAGCGATAATGTTTCCCCTTTGCTGGGGTGTTTTTTTGCTGTGTGCATCAGTGGTGCTTTGGTGGGTGTGTTGCTTTTTCCAGACTGGGATTTGGAGCTGTGCTTTTCATTTGTCACTTGCACTTAAATAGTAAACCAATGTTTTGTACCACCAGCGTTTTCAAATCCTGTGATTGCTGAAGTTGCCAAATGATTATTTATTGGGAGTAGAGGTTTTTCATTGTATAATCTTTGTACTAAATCGGAAGGAATAGTGCTTCAGGAATTTTTTTTAATAGAAAAAAATTATAATAACTTGACATTCCATGGCGCACATAAATTGTTGAAAGTCAAAAGACCATTTGCTTCGAGGCTGCGCATAATGATCTCATTTGTTATTATGCGGTCTGCACAGGCTACTCTCAAGCCGTGTAGGATTTCTTCCTCTTCAACGTTTCTGCATCAGTGTAATAGATCTGAATACTCCATAGATATTTGGCCATCTGGTTCTCTTAATTCCGCTGAATTTACCAGAAGAAAAAAGTAACATGTTATGCCTTTCTAAATATAGTTCTTTTTCCATGATTGAAAATTGAATCACTTATTCTGTGTAAGACTCTGATATTCTGTAGTTTTCCTTGTTGCACTTTGAATATTCGTAGGAAAAGTAAACCCTTGATTTCTTGGTAAAAGTATTGTGGGTTTTTTTAAAATTTCTCTTCTTTTGTTGTCATTTTGGGATCCAGATGTTCTCCAGCTCTGCAAACCAAGTAAAGGTGTTAGTGACTTCTTTTATTCTCCAGATTATAGTAAAAATAAGGATCTTAAAATGCCTTAGAAGGAAAGGAAGGCAGTGTAAAAAGAAAGCTAGCCTCTTGGGAGGAATAATTTAAAACAGAAATTTGAGGCACTTCCGTAATAAATCCCAAACCTAATAAACCTCTTTGTGATTGGGGTGTGATCTTGAAATTGAATTTCTAGTTTGGAGCCTTCCACTGGCGCGGTGTCTTGTCAGAGGGTTTGGCGTGCGTTTCGGGGTGGGTGTGAGCGGTTTCAGTTGCCGGATCAGAGTTGCAGGAGGCGTGCTTGAAGCAGCTCAGACCTCGCCGTGAATCTGCACGGCGGTTTCGCCAAGTGAATACGAATGCGATGATCTCCTCAGTGCCACTAGGAAAAAGGGTGGTATTAGAAGAAGAAGTAGTACCAGAAGAGGGACCAGCACTTGATGCGATGACAGTTTCTGTTTGCCAGCCAAGGAAATGTGTCAGGAGGTCACCGAGGAGTATCTATGGCAACCGAGGGACCGAGGATGGCTCTGCTGGGCCAGTGTTGCTTGCTGGGCACAACCCCAGGCAGTGAACTGTGATATGACCTGATTAGGACTAAGCTACTAGCTGAAATTGATAGTATTTATCAGCCACAGTCTTTAAAAATCAGTGGAAAGCAGAAAAAAAAAAAAAAGACCAAAGATGTTTGTCTGATATCTTTCCAATTTTAAAAAAAATAATAATAATTCAATACCCATTAAAGTGTGGTAAGCCTGATCTATTGAGAGAGGAAAGATACTTCTGATTTCTGCTAGCGATGTTTTTACTCTGTGTTGTCTTAATTTTTCTTTAAACAAATTTTTTTAAAGAAGTCAGGCTGGTTAGGAATCTTACAGACCAACCCCAGACTTGCCGTTGGGCCAGCCATAAATTTTGTAAAGTGACATTTCTTGTGTAGTTATTAAAACGAAAAAAAAGACAAAAAAAGAAAAAGCACCAAGTCTTTCAAACCTTTGATGGAAAAGCCAGCGGCTTAAATATCGTTGAAGTGCAGTCTGCAGGGTGGGTTAACTGAATTCCCAGTGCAACGCTGTTAAAGCAACCGTCTTAGATAATAAATGGCGATAGGTTGTATGACTCACTTGAGGGGTCATTATTTTTGGTTGGCCTGAAAGCCGATGCTGTTTGCTGGGCTGTAGCGAGGAAGGTGTCAGCCTGTGCCGCGTGCGCGATCTAAGCGGCATAGCAGAAGAGCGAGGGCAAGTTTCCTTGGTGACCACTCTGGATGCAGGTTGGGGAGGGAAGATGAATTGCCAACTGTTCCTTTGGCCTGTAACCCAGAGTATTAAAATCTGCTATGAATGTACTGTATGTTCCTTTCCCTTCACCACCCTCCATTTTGTACTGCAACGTGGAAGCCCAAAAAGTGGTGCTGCAGTGTGGTACTTCAGGGTTTGAAGGCTTATGGCATTCCACTACGTTATTGAGGGGATTAATAATCTCCTGGACACATTGTAAGTTGCTTTATGTTAACGAACACGCACATAAATAACGTGGTAAAAATCTGCACATAAAGAACATGGTAAAAATCTGCAGTTTGCCTGGGCATTCTTCTTTCTGGGGGCCTGCTGCACTCCCTGTAACCCGAAGTTTTGCATCTGAGGCACTCCTTACTGCTGAGATGGTCTTCTCTAGCACGACCCCATGCTCTGATCCTTGGTTTGCTCAGACCCAGCCTCAGACCAGGTGCCTTGTGAGCGTTGCATGTTCCTCTCAAACCTCCGTTTTGATTTTCTGCATTCCTACATTTTGTCAGGTGTCAGCCGGCACCGCAGCCCCACGGGTCGCATGCAGAGGAGCACAGGGTCACTGCGAGTTCAGCGGGGCGCTGGCTGCTGCAGGGACAGCACCTTCAACCATAGGGGAGCCCTGAGGGCTATGTCATGTTACTCTTGAGATGCTTCCTCTGCATACGCATGGAGCAACACGAATAGACTTCTAGGTCTTCTGTATCTCTGCCAAGCAGAACATTGCTACAGCCCACTGTCATTCAGTGGGAATAAAGGGAAATAAAAGGCAAAAATGTTTGCAGGATTGCAAAACTGTTGACTCTTTCAAACCCCTACAAAAGTAAATGATTGAAGAAGTCTACAGCTGGTTCAGTAGGGATGTGAAGCTCAAGCTGTAAATTTTTGTTCTGAGATAAAATCTGGTTATTGTTTAATGAATGTATTGAGTTTGCGTGGCAAGGTTTTGGTAACAGAGGGGCTGCAGGGGTGGCTTCTTGTGAGAAGCGTCTAGAAGCTTCCCCTCTGTCCAACAGAGCCAATGCCAGCCGGCTCCGAGATGGACCCACCGTTGGCCAAGGCCGAGCCCATCAGTGACTGTGGTAGCGCCTCTGGGATAAGATATTTAAGGGGGAAAAGTTGCAGTGCGAAAGCAATTGCAGCTGGAGGTAGAAGTGAGAATATGAGAGAAACAACTCTGCAGACACCGAGGTCAGTGAAGAAGGAGGGGGAGGAGGTGCTCCAGGCACTGGAGCAGAGATTCCCCGGCAGCCCGCGGTGAAGACCACGGTGAGGCAGGTTGTCCCCATGCAGCCCATGGAGGTCCACGGTGGAGCAGATACCCACCTGCAGCCCATGGAGGACCCCATGCCAGAGCAGGTGGATGCCTGAAGGAGGCTGTGACCCCATGGTAGCGACCCACACTGGAGCAGTCTGTTCCTGAAGGACTGCACCCTGTGGAGGGGACTGGCGCTGGAGCAATTCATGAAGAACTGTAGCCTGTGGGAAGGACTCACATTGGAGAAGTTTGTGGAGAACTGTCTCCTGTGGGAGGGACCCCACAGTGGAGCAGGGGAAGAGCGTGAGGAGGAAGGAGTGGCAGAGACAATATGTAATGAACTGACCGCAACCCCCATTCCCCGTCCCCCTGTGCCGCTGTGGGGGAGTAGGTAGAGGAAATCAGGAGTGTAGTTGAGCCTGGGAAGAAGGGAGGGGTGGGGGGAAGGTGTTTTAAGATTCGGTTTTATTTCTTATTATCCTACTCTGATTTTAATTGGTAATAAATTAAACTAATTTCCCTAAGTCAAGTCTATTTTGCCCATGACGGTAATTGCTGAGTGATCTCCCTGTCCTTATCTTGACCCACGAGCCGTTTTCTCTCCCCTGTCCAGTTGAGGAGGGGAGCAATAGAGTGGCTTTGGTGGGCACCTGGTGTCCAGCCGGGGTCAACCCACCCCAATGAAATAGAAAGTCAAGGCTTTAAACTGCAAGCAATTTGGATGTTTTTCTTCCACAAGAACATGTGGCACTTTTTGTTTTGTTTTCTGTCTTCTTGTGTCGGTATCTAAAAGTTTACTGTGGTAAGTTCGAGTGACAGAGAACATGGTTTGTTCTGGCACAAGGAGAACGACCAGGCGGTGTTTCTCCAGGTTCAGAAAGCCTGGAGGGAGGAAAGAAGTAAGTCAAACTTGCTGCTGCAAGATGTTGCTGGAAAATTACTTCATAAAGCCTTTCCCAAGTGCCCATGAACCCGAAAAGCTTTTCTGTGCTACTGAATTTACTGTGCTAAGGTTGCGTGTGCTGGGACTGTGCATTGTAGCAGAGCTGGAATGGAGTGTCTGTCTGTGACTGTAAAATGACCTTGTTCATACAGTCAAGTCCACCTTGCTCTATAAACCTGTCATGACATCGTTGTATTATGGTGTGATACTGTCTGTAGTGGGGACAGGAGCTGAAGCAGAACCTTACTCAAAAAATTTCCTGTCTGGGGCAGGAGATGATGAGTTTGAAATAATTTATGACTGATGGTTGTAGCGCTGTTTGCATCCGTATTTTCGATGCCTATGAAACGTGTGAATGGTGATTCTTAAAAAACCTGAAAAATTCTAGTCCTCATAGTACCCAGAAACTGCCGTAGAATTTTCCTTGTTATCTGTTTTTGGATCCTGTTTTGTTGGCAGTATGATACAAGCTATAGCTGGCACCCACATCATACAGTGCTAGGCTTTGAGTGAAAATACACGAGAGTGAATGTGGGCACGGCCGTAGCCTCTGCAGTTGCGCTATTTGTAGCACAGCTCCTTCATCTTTTGTATGTGGTATTTGGACAGATTTTACCAAACCTGGCTTAGGGTTTGAAGTGGCAACCAGCATTGTATCAAAGCACTTAGTATATTTTGAAAGGAACTTGCTTATGCAGCGCATGTATAGCTAGCTATTTTGTTTGACTGACATAAGGAAAAGGTATTTGGAAAGTATTTAAAAAATCTACAGATTTTTACTCTGTGTCAAAACATAGTATTTAGAAATCTCACAATGAAAGCATATAGCCGTAAAAGCAGTTCCCCACTCTGTTTTAGGGGATACCTGTGCCCTGAAGGTTAGTATGATCAGTTACTTTCGCTCTTGATGTTGGAGTACAAGGGACAGTCTGTGGGTATGGTCTGTTTACCCACATTTGGTCAGAGGGTCTACCCTTAGTAATGGGATGAAGCTCTTTAGGGAAGACAGATGAAGGGTTTCAGCAGATGCAATATGATGGGTGAAACCCATGCAGAATCACCAACCCCATCTCCCGCTAATTCGGACAAAAATGTTTTAAGAAACAACATGTGTTTTCTCATACCTAAACACTTGACTTGAAATATTAGGGAAAATAAAAGTGGATTTTCTCCCTCCTTAATGCAAAAGAGCCATTGGAAATGTTTTTAAACAGGCAAAGTACAGATTCAGAAATATGCGTAGCTAATTTATCACAAACAAGGCATGCTTATTTCCTCACTCCTTTGCTTCAGAGGCACTGTAACTAGTTTGTTTTCTGAGCCCATAACACATGTAGACACTAAACAGAGAACAGTAGAAAGCAGAGGACTAAAGCAGTGATGGCAGAAACATCACTTAGCTTCTTACTAAATCAAAACTGTTTTGCTTCCAAATACTTAAGTTGCTATAGTTATTTAATCTAGTTTGCCCAACCTCTGTCTTTAAGACATTTGTTCTGCTCAAAGATGCAAAGAAATTTTTTTTGCCAGAACACTTTATTGGTTTGGCTAATAACCCGTTTTTTCCATCATTTTTGTTCAACACAGGAGATAAAACAGTTTCAGATTGAGGCTTGGCCCTCATTAATTGGAGGTTCAGGAAGCAGAAGAAGGGAGTGCTAACAGAGTGCCTTCAAATAAATCATGATTAATTGCATGTAGAAATGCGCGGACTTCATTTGAATATGCTTAACAGGCCTTTACTGACTACCACCAGTTTCTGCTGTTCGAGAGTAAAACTGAGAGTACACGTAGCATCAATACCTATTTGAATATACGCCTGGTCCCGCTTTCGCTGCTAGAAAGCATGAGTAGCAGTTCTGCTGCAGTCTGCTGTTGGCAGTGAGAAAGAGTTGTCAATGAGAGCAGACTGGATCCCGAAACGGGACATCTTGTGTGTACAGTGCGGGTACAGCTCTTCTTCCCCAGCAATACTGAGCATCGAAGTCTGTTTTTGGAGAGAGGGTTCTGCTTTGCTCACCTTCATTTCTCTGCTGAGTGCCTTTTTCCCGTCTCTCTCTTCAAAACCAGCCCATTTCCAGTCCCCTACCCATTACACCAAAGGCTTTCACAGCATTATTTGGCCGTATTTGAGTTTCCCATTGCCATTAGAGCAGCCTGCATGGTACACCTTTCTCTGCCGTTGGACACATTTGTGGTATTTCTGTCTGTGCCCCGTCACATGTGGGACTTTGGGGGCCTGGTCATTTTGCAAGGCAAATTCTTTCTTCCTTGCAGCTGCCAGTGTGCAGTTCTGCTTTCTCCAGGGTCCTTCCCTCCGAAAGTCACTCTTGCCACATCGGCAAGTGGAAGGTGGTCATTTTGAGGGTGGGGGGAATAAAGGGTGGAAATAATAATTGCCATGCTCCACGCTGCTGTCACTGAAGTAATGCAACCCACTTGCTGTATCAGCCAGTGGTTAAGCTATTACACCACTTTGCTGTTCATCATCTTCTTCAGTGTGCTCAGCATTTGGTGATGAAGGTTAACTTGGGAGAGGAGATTGCAGTTTGCTGAGATGCACTAGGGTGAAACCCTCATTAACGAGTGGCAGCCAGAGGAGCCCAGCTCCTCAACCTCAATAGAAAAAAGCGTCCCCAGAGGACAGTTCCTCTGGCTTTGGTGTGATATGTACCATCTTTCTTTCACCAAGGTCTGTGGTTAAGTCAGAAAGGACAGCTTCGTCATACTTCACAACTAAGAAGAAAAGCTTTCCTCTTAACAGCTTGATGTAACCAAGATCCAAGAAACCTCGACTTCTCTGTAGTTGTGTTGTTGCTGCCAACTTGCAGTCTCATGTGTGGGGGCATTACACTTAATCATTCTGTGCCTCTTTTCCTCTTTTTCTTACGCTGTGGGGTTTAAAACTCCTCCCCTTATATGTGGGAAGGCTTCTTGCAGGAATCAGCTGGGTGGCATTTTCCATGCTTCATTCTGAGCTATGCAGCCTGAAGATCTCCTAGTTTTATGCTGATTAAGGTGCTTTCTTTATGAAATCATGTAATACTGAGGTGCTGTGAGCCCAGTGCTTGTCTGGATGAGAAGGGGTGTCCGCTCATCTGTCCTGAAAATTGATTCTGGTTAGCTTTTATAAATTTGATCTGTGCCTTTGATGATATTTTTCATGTCCTGACTTCTAAAGGAAGTAAAGGCAAAGGCAATGCTTTAATCTGTTATCAGCTCCATAGATTCCTGTTACTTTATTGAATTTTTGGTGTTAGTAAAAAAAACAGGGTCTGTTATTAAAAACAGATTATCAGCACGGAGAAGGAGCAGCAGGATGATAATCAGTGTCTGGAAGAGAAATGGAAAAGCCAAGTAATGTGGGAAGGAGCTACAGGTTGACGGTTGGGTTGGGAAGATACAGGGGATGGGAGCTAGAGCATCAGTAAAGTGTGTACGGGATGGCTGAAAACGTCGGCTAGGAAGCAGTGAGAGAGGAGAGAGTGGAAAGCAAGCATATGGGAAGGTGCTGGCAGTGGATTGAGGAGTAGGAGGCTCCTTAGTTGTAGATAATACTTTAGCAGTGTAAAACACTAGAGTTTGTTCTTGTTGATGGGCTAATAAGAGCTCAGGCTTTTGTATCTTACCTCTCTGGGAGCAGCGTGGCTGCAGACTGAAGGCATCTGCTACAGGAAGCATTAAATGAGCTGTTGGAAAGGTCTCGTCTTCTGTCCTTATGCAGTCAAGGGAGTTGTAAAGCAATGGGAGCGTTCAGAGCTGCACACAATTTCTGTCCTAACCCTTGTCCCACCCCATCCTTTTGAGTTTTCTTACCCTTAGCTAGCTAATGCTCCAGCAGCAAAATGCAAATACTGTCATCCTTGCTGCTGGGAAAAGTGATGGTATTTTTAAGTGTGTTTTAAAGGAATCCAGTGGTGAGGTTCTTCAGGGTAAAGGTTTAATTTTTAGTTGGGTTGTTTAGATTTCCAGTTTATTCTTCCTCCTCCTCAGCTGTGCTTGTGCAGATTGTCTTTTTCAGATAATACAGAAGAAATAATGTCCAGTTCTTTTGCTCTTTCTTTCTTTTTTCTTAAATTAACAAACTGGCTTACTAGAAACACATTTTGAGAGGAAAAGGTTATTTTTCTTGGAATTTTCATGACATCTGAGACTAATGTATCTTGCTAGCAATTAAGAAATAGCTTTATTTTTCATAGCCATATTGTACTTCTTTTTGTGCCATAGATACATACATCTCCTTCCAACCTTTCTCATCTAGCAACGTTTCATGAAATCCAGTTTAAGTTAATTTTAGTTGCAAGTTTTTGCATTGTTACTCTAATCTTAGTTCTTTCCAAAAGAAACGCAAGTTACAGAAACAACCCTTGTGAGATACAAACTCCTAGATGATGATATCAATTTGCTTTTCACAGTTAGGCACAATAAATGACTTTTCATTGCAGGTGAAATTTGCTGCGCTGACACGTTTCCTCCTCCACAGAACGCAGTTGGGTTCTGAGACAGGGATAAAGAGGTAGCAGTCATGAAACTGAAGCAGCATTTAACTTTTTATTCAACTTCATGTTTATCTGCTTGATAAGCTACATGGTAAGCTGTATGGACCGGCTATTTTCCTATTGTATTTTAATTTCCTGTTACCTGTGAGGAATTCACGCTTAACTGTGTGATGAGCTTCCCAAGGGAGCATAACGTTATAGTCCAAAAAAAGAGCCCAGAATCCTACAGGCCTTGCTTTTTCAAAATTCCTCATGTGAAAAAATAGAAGAGGAGCTTTTCTGCGTGGGGAATGAGGAAGGAGATCTTTCGAATCAACTACATTTTCGACAAAGCAGATCTTATTTTTTATGGCCTGATTCAGTGTTGGATTACTGCAGTCTCATTCCACCTTAATTTCATCAATCAGTGGAGTTATTTCAGCATAAAGCTAGCACAGGGGATGGCAGAGTTAGCCTCTCTGTGTGTAATTATTCTCTAGTCTGCAAGGGTAAAAAGCACCTTCTGGAGGCCAGCAGCACTGCCCTATTAAATCTGCTGCAAATGTGGTCTCAGGCATTGAACACTTAAAGTACTTTAAACAAAACTTTGAAAGTAATTTTTTTGTTATTGTGAGTACACCGAGGATTTATTATAAGAAAAAGGGACTAATGCCCCTACCCTGTAATGAGCCCCACAGAGGCAGACCTTGCCTTGCTATTTACTCTGTAGGCAGTGAGCTTGCCTGCCTCTTGGTGAGAGGTGTACAAGAGTGGGCCCTACCAGAAAAACATGGTTATTATTAACTACTTTGCCCTAACCTGAAATAAAACCCCTCTTCTCTGAGACAAGTTCATTGCAGTCTCTTCTCTGATGCCATGCTGTTAGTGACTTATCACGTTAAAGACGACTACTCCATGTCTGTGTGTATATAGGGAGAAGACGGAGCTATATGCAATAAGTATCCACTGTGTGTGTCTGACAGCAGAGTTCTGCTTAAGACGAGAAGGTTGCCTGTCCTTCAGGTTATGGAGTTACACCCTGCAAAATCAAGTGTTTTAAGACAGAGCATTTTAAATGGCCAAATCAGTTCTTGCCCTTAGAGGCATTTCAGGACATGCAGCTGCAGTGTACGTATTTCTAAGATTCAACATTTAATTTATGCTTTAGAAACCTCGTACAATTCCCATGCTGGTGCTAGAGTCTTGTCTGTGATTCACAACCGTATCTGTTAAGGTCAGAGCTATCAAATCTGGTTAGTCCTGGCCTGATTTCCAGAGGAGGCAAGCCTCCTGCAACCCTCCACTTCACTTTAGTGGGCCTCTGGGTGCACACAGCACTACTGTGAAGGAGGCCAGCTATATAGATCCCGAAGTATGGATTGGTACCTAATTTAGTGTATCCAGGGGTGAAAATGTCGGCTTAGTATTATCTCTCCCTGGGACTCCTGTTCCATGTATTGTATTGCTCTTTGTACTTGAGACAGGAGTTCAATGTATGCCCGTACAGAAGCTGAGTACGTCAGTGCGTCTAGGTACTACTGTATATGATACATCCCCCCATGGGTAAGTTATCACACTATTGAATCTTACTGTAGGTGTTTTTGCTGAAACATTTTAGTGGGGCTCTGCTTGGGCTACCCCAGTCCCGAGGGCTGCTTGAGCCCTGGATGAGCAAAGGTGGGCAGAGCGAGCTCCATCTCTCCAACAGCTTCCCTTAAGGGGGAGCGAGGGAGTTGCTCCTTCCTGTAGACTTGAGCCAGAAGAGGCACAATGGCAAAAGCAGCCAGAAAATAGACTGTGGGCCCAAACTGCACATCGATCTCCTCTACCCTAAGCTGATTTGTTGCTTGGTCCAGCTTTCACAAGTCTGATGAGGAGCGGCTGAGGGAGCTGGGGTTGTTCAGTCTGGAGCAGAGGAGGCTGAGGGGAGACCTCATCGCTCTCTGCAATTACCTGAAACGAGGTTGCAGAGAGGTGCATGTTGGCCTCTTCTCCCAAGTGACAAGTGGCAAGAGGAAATTTGAAAGTAATTTCAAGAGGAAATGGCCTTAGGTTGCGCCAGGGGAGGTTTAGACTGGATATTAGGAAAAATTTCTTCACTGAAAGGGTTGTCAGACACTGGAATAAGCTGCCCAGGGAGGTGGTGGAGTCACCTTCACTGGAGGTGTTCAAGGAACGTGTGGACGTGGCACTGTGGGACATGGTTTAATGGGCATGGTGGTGTTGGTTGATGGTTGGACTTGATGATCTTACAGGTCTTTTCCAACCTTAGTGATTCTGTGATTTCCCCTCTTGCCTGAGCCTCCTTTGCTCAACCTCACTCTTAACTGGCTCATCTTTATCCTCTTTTGCTCAGACCTTCGCTCACTCTCCTTCCATTCAGCTGATCCTTTCCTCACTGAATGCAGAGTCTGATGTTTCACTCCCAAACCAGCTGCAGGGAAGCAGAAGACCCAAGGACTGCCCATTTGTGCATCTTCCACTGAGACACAGTAGCTTGCTGCCTGCTTCCTCCAGGTCTGTTTCAAGGCAGAGGAATCTAAGATAGCTTAAAACACTTACTGCTGTTGAAAGTGAACATGTGACTGTGCTTCAAATTGGACCACCACCAAAAGCTTACAGAAGTAACGTGGTCTGCTGCCATCTGCTTACACCTCTTTCCTCCACCCTCCATTGTTGTTGTCACTTCAGGCTGCTGTGAGCTCTTCAAAGCAAAGACTATCTTCTCTGTCTTTGCAAAGGGCGTGCTGCTGTGGCACCCTCTCCACCCCATCTTTGCTTAGCTCTCAGTTTGCACTGTAATACTGTAATAGTAGTAATAGAGTTGATAGTTTTATAATGTAATCTTAATGGGGATGTGGGTTGAACCAAACAGGAGTTTCATTTTGTGGTATCTGCCCAGTTGTAACTCATCCCTAACATGAATTTGTTGATAACACTCAGATCTCGGGTATTGATCAATGATGTAATTGTCATCCTATAGTAGGACAGATGATGTAATTCTTACCCAGTTACTGAAGACAGTGACCTTGAGACAGATCAGATGGTTGAGCAGCATAGATGGGTCACTGATTATAAAATGCCCTTGTTTTAAAACTAACCTGTCATCTGTTAATTATTGGGGAGGAATAACTATAACAAAATGCCAGCGTGTTGCAAAAGATACAGCATTTATTGATTTTTACCAGCAGTTACACACTCTTGTTTTGACAGGTGACTTTTGATGGTTTTGCTGCTTTGTTGCTTTGGCCGTCATTTGTTGCTTTGGCCGTCATTTCAATTTACGTTGAGGTGGCATAAAAGCTGACTTTTGTGAGCCCAGGGAAAACACTCGTTTCTGATAACAAGTCACACATTAAAAAAAAAAAAAAAGTGAAGTAGAGGTGGATGTGATATGAGAAATTCTGGTAGATCGGAGGAAAATATATGGCACAATTTTGCCAATGGGAAAGCCTAGTTCCGCTCCACGCCCCCCCCGCCCCCAATTAGAGATGGCTTGATTTGAGTAAGAGGTGGCATCACTTTTCATTTGAATACTTACTAAAAGAAAAAAGTGATAAACATCAACCAGCTTTTGCTTTTGGATAAACAGTAGGCAGAACTTGAGAAAGATCACTGAGAAAAAAGAAATAAAACCGCTTGCTATGATTGCTAATAACACGGTTGAGAAAAAGACGTATTTTTATCTCAGTGGAAAAAGGCTCTGACAGACCCCAGTGCAAGTGTAAGAAACATTCAGTTATGAGAAGCATGGATTCTGAAAAGAAAAAACAGATAGGTTTGAAAACACAAATGGCTGAAGAGCTATTTTTCATTCTACTGTTGGTATTTTCTTAACTACTGATGCATTTCTGGCCTAACATTTGCTGTTTTGTGTCAGAATTTTTTTGATTTTTTTTTGTTCCTCTCTCCTTAGTAAACCGGCGCATTTGCAAGATAAGTATTAAACTGAGGAGCTTGTCAAAGACTTCTCTTCAAGCAGACCCTTACTGAAAATAGTGGAAGAAGTTAATAATTGCATGAATTTGTGATCTAATAAAGAAGACTACAAAAGAGTGATCTGGCTAATTAATTACTGCAATTAATTTATCTTAGGAAATCAAAGAGACATAGCTCAGTCAGATTCTGTATTTTCCACTTTTCTTTGAGGCAGAAGTTTCTCTGGTAGCTTGTGTTCAAAACTAATGAATATTATGGGCAACAATTTATTTTTCTGAGTTCTGTGAGCATATGCTTTGTGTTGTTGAAATGGATTTCCCTGTTTCATGGACTTTTCAGGTCTTCTGTTTTCCTACAGTATTTGCTTATGGATAATGTTACCTAATGTCTAGGGGACTCCTCATGTGTTAAGATCTTACAGTCTGTTAAAAGCAGTTAAGATGTTAAAGTCTGCCCAGTTCTTTATGTGCAAAGGGCCTTGTGCTTGGAAATCCTTCATGCCGTGCCTTAGTGAGAATTTCAGGTTTCAGAGGGATGAAATAAATCTTTGATGGATGTGATCCCTTCAACAGTATTTCTTTTCTAAGTGTGCAATAAATCTAGATGTGGATAATTGAAACTGTGAGAAAATCATGAAAACAAGGAAATTACTTTAATCCTGTAATGCCAAAGGAAACAGAAAATCTCTCACACACACTCTTTGCCCCTGGGATTAAGCATGTGTCTTCATTTTTAAGCAAGCTCCCATAGTGTGGTGCAACCACTTCAAAAATCAAGTTTCTTTGGCAGGCAGAGGCTCCAGTTGCGTGGCGAACCATTCTTCACTGAGCTGTGAGCCCAACTTCTGAGTGCTCTGCTCTCCTTCGTGGTTTCATTCCCACAGCTTCGTATGAGCTAGGCAACTGCTCTTGCCCTCGTTCTGCGAGTGAGGTACGTACGGAAGGGCTGAAGGACAGGCTCATAAGAGCTCAGTGATGTTGAGGTTTGACTTCATCATTTTCCCAAATCCTGGGCAACTATTCTATCCCGTAGGTCACCCTTCTGCTTGAATCCTTCCCCAGTGTTTTTGTTTGGTGCCAGTGTCATTGAGTTGCTCTCTCTGCTTCCGTTTTTCCAGCGTGGTCACAGCTCAGTTACCTCCGCTAACTCTCATCCTTGACTAGGAGCATTTATGCTCTCAGAGACAGTGGCATGTTACTGAACAGTTTCTACTTCACAGAGTGAAATTTGCCCCGGGGCTGTGGAGCAGACTTCAGTCTGTGTATCAACTCCTGAAGTCCCATCATCTAACTTGCAGCGCACCCCCTGCATTTTGCTTCTGCGCTTGCTTGAATTGCTTTGTTGTTTCAAAACAAAATGGAGCGACAGTGCTTGTCCATGAAGCTTCCACTGACGCAAATTCCTTTTTATTTTCTCCTCCTTTCTCTGTCAGCTACTGCCTTGCCTTCCAAGTTTAGATAGCAGTTGTCAGGAGACTCAGACCTACAGGTGACCCTTTACGTTAACTATTTCTCTCTCTTTCTCTCTCTCTGCTTGCTAGGATGTCATAAAACCCCAAACCTGTGACAAACGTATGGGTAACAAATCAAGCCATTCGTCCCAAATTTCTCTCCTCTCTACAGCTTTTCAAAGCTGGTTTACAGCGTGGATGCGGAGGCTCAACCCTGGGCTGTTTTTCCGGACCAGGGGGTTGTGCACGGCTCTTCTCACCTGTGTTCCGTGTATGAATGGCGACCCTGTTCTCCTTGTTCAAGCCTGCTCTGAGTTAGCTGGGAGAGGGGAAGAGCCCAGACCTGTCCTGTACCTCATCCAGCATGATCTCAAACTCAAGAGTGCTTTTCCCAGATGCTCACTCGTGCTCCAGGAAACCTCCCTTTTCTTCAGAGCCCTTTGCTCTCCTGCCCTGCGCCTGTCTCAGACATGCTGGGTAGGCTGTCCCTTGAGATTTCCCGTTCCAAACTTACTAATGTTTTAGGCTATCTGTTGTGGCAAGTCCGTAACCATCTGAACTTTAAATAATTGTGTTTCATAAGATGCAGGGAGGCACATTCTTGTCTGATGTAGGTTGCTGTAGGTCCTCAACCTAGAAAAACTCACGTGGGTTTGTACCAAAGCACTATCTGGTGAATTACGGTGATGGAAATCTTCCTCACACCCCTTGGTAGTCCACATTTCTTTCATGCCGCACTTGGGAAACTGGGTCTCTCATATTGAAACGTATCCTCTGCTTCCTAACGTTCTTCTTCGTGAAGCTGTAAAGAGGCCTGGACACAGTCCAGGTAATTCTGGGTTATTTTCTTGCTCTGAATTTCTTCACTAGTCAGTGATTTTTTTTCCACATCTGTTCATTGCTCTGCTAGCCAAAGTGGAACATTACGGGGACTTGCTGCGTAGTTTAGAGACTGATGAATTGTCAGGATGAGAGATCTGTATATCTGATTTTCCTGGAAAACTCAAAGGAAAATCAGGATGATTTTAAGGACATGGAGGGTGAGTTGTTATTGCTTACCTACCTCAACTATTGACTTAAGTGCCTGACAGTGAGGGATGTAGATGTTATTAGGTAGGGTATCCAAAACTCATGCGAATCAGAGTTAACTCCAGTGTGCTCCATGAAATAAAAGTCAGGCTACACACATTTACGTCTTGTCTTGTGATCTGAACAGTTACTCTTTTTCAGAAAATAAGCATATCTTTTGACTTGGTTTGCTCTTTCTTGCAGCAGTTCTGCTTGGAAGTGAGAGGATTTGGGTGAACCTGTAGCTCAGCCTGGCACTCACACCAGGTTGCAGCTATATTCCCTTGTACTGTGTTATTCTTTCTCTAGTCAAGATAC
Source organism: Gavia stellata (assembly GCF_030936135.1). Taxonomy (NCBI): domain Eukaryota; kingdom Metazoa; phylum Chordata; class Aves; order Gaviiformes; family Gaviidae; genus Gavia; species Gavia stellata. Next base: position 97,546,487 of record NC_082596.1, on the reverse strand, counting down.
ATTCAGCAGATGGAGGAATGGAGCTCTCCAGCCAGAGACCTCACCATGAGATTGTATGGTAGAACACTCTTGGTTTGGTTTAGTTTCATTTCATCTCCAGTTGGAGGAAGGTTTCCACTTGCCTTGCTGCTTCTTTGGTCTTGCCTACCTCTTTAGGGTTACTGGGAAAGCCTGGTGCGTGCATTTTGGTTCTTCCCACGTATATTTACCTGTCCAATGGATGAAAAAATTCAACTTGGTCCACCTAATAGACCTATATAATGGGTTAACGCAGAAGACAAGACATTAATGTTTGCAGAGCTTGTTTGTTTGATTCAGGTAGGTGAGAGCCAGGAAGTCCAACTTCATACAGTAGTCAGCAACTTAGAGCTGTGTCTAGATGGGATAAAAAAAATACACAGGCTTTCTTTGTACTACAGCTCGCATCATGGTTACAGAGATACAGCAGTAATGCTTCATACTCCCCCAGTGTAGATGTAGTCTGTTATGAGCAGTAAAAGTCAGGTATTTCTGTATTTACTGCTAGAAATAGGCAGGTTTTCTGATGTTTGAAGGCACCTGAACAAGGCAAAGTTTGTGTCATACAGTATGATGGGGCTTAGATCCCTGACTTTTAAGAGGTTTTCAGAAGGTCTCAGCAGTGCTTTAAGACCCTTCGAAGACCTGTTCCCAGCTCCCTGGTTTCCAGTGGAGGGCCTGAGAGAGCAGCCCATCTGTAGCTCACTCCACCCCTGCATTTGGAGGCTGCCTGCCTGCTGCTCTTTAAGACTCTTCTGTTTTTTACATCATTCCTGCCAACACATGTTTTGCCTCTTGTTGTGGGGAAGAGAATAAGTAGTAAGCACCAAGGCCCGCAAGTGAAGTTTGTGCTGATACTAAGGTCCCATCCAACAAAGGAAAAGATCCCATGTAAGTGGGACCTGTTTAGCATTTTTCTTCCTTCCTCTGCTTGTACATCTTACAATCTGAGAGGTCTAGCATCACTCTTGAAAGGATGCTCTGCAAAGCACAAATTTGGACTGTTCCATGGCAGAATCTGCCTGCCTACCTCTCTTTCAATAAAATTAGAAAGTTAAACCTTTTGCCTTTATTTCAGAAGTGTTAACCTGAGGAGAAAGCGACTTTACAACTCCTCTCTCCGTCATGCCATAAAACTGCGTGGTATTCACATCTGGGGAAAAAAACCATTTCATACCCCATTGCTTGTTTCTTCTGAGGCTCAGCAGCAGTGGTGGTCCCCTCTGCACAGGGTTCAGGCGTGCAACTGGCACCCTAGAAAACGAAAAACACTTGAGTCATTTGCATAGTGGATCAGAATGCAGCCCACCCAGCTGCCGGAGCAAAGACCACAAACTTTCACACTTGAGTCATCTGCTGAAAAGCTACATATTTTTATGAAGAGAGAACTAAATGTTTGTTTTAAAGTAATTTTATTTGCTTTCTTGCAGCTGAATCATCTGACTCTTAGATGGTGAGGGTTATGTATCAACAGGATTTTCTTGCTGACGGCTGAACTATGATGATCAGAGTTTGACCTTGCTTCCAGTCATAAGAACAATTGTTTGATTATAGTGTGAATATCAATGTTTGTGTCTATAGAAACCAATCAACACTTCCCCCCAAATTTTTGTAAGTAGGCTGTGACTTGTGGCACTTGGATTTCTTGCCTCTTGCATATCTGAATCAAAAAATCTCTGTGCACAACGATGTCTTGTCTTCTGCATTCACCATCTATTGCCTCGTTAATAGGCATCATCTTTATTACAGTCTGTATTTCTCCTGTTGAGATATGTCCAGACATCACTGGAGCCTATAATCTTTCATTTTTATTCTACATCATGGATTTGTTTAAGGGACTTTCTCAGTAATAACTGTAAGAAATGGCAAGTAATGTCAGAAAAGCTGGTTGAACTGCCTACAGTCAGCATTGCACAACATCTAGTATTTTTCCAGAATAACCTTTTAAAAGTGACATTTTTCCAAACTCAGTGGCAGTTTCATGTTGATTTTTCTTCCTTTTTACATTTCAGCATGAATGATTCAGGTTGTCTTGAGAACAAGATACAAACCCCTGCGTTTTTGTGCCTTTTTTAAAAATAGGCCAGCTCTTTCATTGAGTAGCTGTGTAGCACCTTCATATTTGGGGGTGGATATTTGAAATTTGGCTGTGTAGTTGCCACGGTATCAGGGATCTACATTCTCATTTGCGGGAGAATTTGTCCGTAATCAGCCAGTTTGTAACTGTGAAATGTCTCATTTTGTACCAACACAGCAGGAGTTCATTAGATAGTGCCGCACTGAACATACTGTATTTTCAAGCTGAAGGACTTGCTTTGATATAGCTACATCTGTCTCCCGAGGAGTGCTGTGGTCCTAGGCATGGGAAGCAAGAGGAAGGAGATTGTCCTCCCATGTTTTCAGCAAAGCTGTTGGTTGCCCAGACAGGGTGGAGCAGGAGGAAGGGATGGAAAGAGAACACAAGCTGTAGGAGGTATGTTCAGGAGAAGTGTTGGCGAGCATGGGATTGTCTGAAGAAGGAGATGCGGGGGCAGTTATGGCTGCAAGCACCAAGTGTGGGGACAGCATTTTGGAGCTGGTGGGACTGTTGGGGTGGATTGTGTGATGAGGTTGGGGTTGACACGAGGACCCAGGAGGAAACTGGGGTAAAGAGCCTGAGGAGGGAAGCAGCAGGAGTGAAGCCACAGAAGAGAACATCAGAGGGGCATCTCTGTTCTGTACATTGGGATGGAGTTTGTGATTCCTGAGGCTGCAGTTGAATGCTGCTTGTCCTGTCTGGTGTGAAGATACAATACCATTCCACCTCTGGTTGTTTGTTGTAGTTCAAGTGTTTGATACAGCCTCATAGCCCTACTGAGACAGCAAACTGAATTATACAAGTACTGTCCCTCTGCATCAGTGCAAAAACCCTGGTGTGAAACCACACAGTTTAGCTTAAACTGCTGCTAAGTCTGTTCAGAGTGTCTAACTTTGCACTGAAGAGGGTGAGGAGCATTCATGCCGTTTGTTCAAGCAGCTCAGTGGTGGAGAAGCAATCTTCAACAAGAGGATGCAACAAGTGTCTTGCTGGCAGTAGTACCTTGTGTGAATGCATCTCTTTCCACCTGTTTGTACCCCTTCGTCTTGCTGTCCCTGTGCTGTCAGCACGAATCTGTGAATGCAAATTGTGTGTCTTAACCCTGCAGTTTCGGTTCACGTGAGGTCCAGTCCTCTGTTCCTGCCTGCAGTTATCTCAGTGCCTCCAATGGAAGAGGTCTGTTTGTTTGCATTTAAAAGTTTCAGTCCTGGTAATGATTTTTGAGCTGGAGCTACGTGCAGATGTCCTCTTTTGGGTCTGCCTGTGTCAGCACAAGCTTCCACGTGCTCACTGCACCTCCCCTTGGAAATGACCCTCTTCGGTCGGCTCTGGGGTGGAGTGAGTCCTCCCCAGCTGCTTGGAGGCAAAACTGGGTTAGCATAAAAGAGCGTAAAGAGTAGTTTGTAGCTGTTCCAGTTTATTTTCACCATAACGGATTACAAAACGCTTTTACACCAGACTGCTAGCACTTCTAAAGGGAGATAGTCATCACAGGAAGAGGGGCAGCTGGTGCTGAGCACGTGTGTGGGAGGAAAACTTCATCAAGCGGCGTAGCTGGGTTTGGAAGGGACCTTTGTCCACAACCTCAGTCTCTCCGAGTCTCAATTCTGTCTGTGCAATGGGGAAAAAACCTTCTCACAGGGATGCTGTGAACATGCGCTAATTTTAGTATATCAGGCGGTTAGGTAATGTGGTGGCAGCCAGAAAATAACCTATAAGGAAATCGCTTGTTCTGTCTTTAAAGCATGGGTTTTGGGACCATTTTTAATAGTGAGAATGAAGCAAACTACTGAGTGTTGCTTATTCAGTAACACCAGCTCTACTATACCATGAATGGCACCATTTCCTGTGGGGAAAAAACCCTGTGTCATCTTAAAATGAAGAAAAATGACATGTTGCACGATTGGCCATATTTCTGGTATTTCCTTGTCTTTTTGACTTAACATTTTTGTCGTGTCTGTATATGTTTGTATGTGTAATGAACTGTTTGTAACCAAGTTTGCAGTTGCTCGGTACTTTCTGTCCAAAGATGTTAAGCACTTTAAAGAGGTCTTAAAGGACTTTAAAGTATCTTACACTTCTGCCGGTACACTTCTTTAAGCACGTTTCTGTCTCCAAAAGTGCTTACCTCTGGTTGTTAAAAATGACTGCAACCTTAACTGAAGGAGATAAAAGGGGAAATGTTTTTTCTAACTTACTGTCTTCTAAATCTGATAGAAAATCATGTCTGGTCATTTTTTGCAGGTCTCCCTGATAAATCATTTCCCTGTATTTGTAGGTCCTTGCATAGCAGAAGGTGAGTGAGAGATACAAAAAAATACGGCTATGAAACCACAGATGTTGTCAGCAAGGAAATAGAGCTGGGTAACTCTCATAACTAGGCTTAAATCATTTTGAAAATGACACTACTTGAAATTATCTATGTCTCTTACTTGCACAGTGTTCAAGGAATTGGGTGTCTTAGTATATAACAGAGGAAACAGGTACGCTGATAAGTAAAAAATAAAATGAACAGAACACCTGTTGGCAACTTCCCGGGTGCTGAGTATGCATCGCTCCAGCTGGTATCATTTGGAGTTACAAGGCTCTGAAAACCAAACGTGCAAGGTCTAAGGCGCAGAAATAAGTTGACATGTGAGAAAATGGTCTTTGCAAGTTTGTTTGCCCCAGAGTAAACGACGTGTGAACTCCCCGAGTAAGAGCGACCCTTGGTAACTGCCCCTGTGTGCGCTTCGGCCAGGGTGCCTTGCGGTAAAGAAGAGGTGGCTCACCACCCTGCCTGGAAGGAGCTGCTCTTCTGCGTTTATTCGGGGCTAAGATCCGGTGCCTGGGCAGCTCCTGCAGAGCCCGTCGGCGTACCGCCGGCGTACCCCCTTCTGCGCACCCGCCTGCCTTTGTCAGCCCATCTCATCGCTCTTGCTCTGGCTTCATGAGATCATTTCTGTCTGTAGTATAGCTACAGTGATGGGAAACGGCTTTGGCTTTTTATTTTCTTGAGGAGGTAAAGGTGTTGTGCCTTGTCCAGGCAGTTTGATGTTTGAACAGCGTTGGGGCTTTTATTGCTGGGGCCAGGGTGTTTAGTAGTTTGACTTCACTGCTATTCTGTTTGTTTTATTCAGCCAAGGGTGTATCACAGATCTACTTTTTGATCAGACAGCATTCCTGTACTATAGTAATTCAGAAGCAGCATTCACACAGTAGTTGTGCGACAAGCCTATTGCTCACTCCGTACATGTGCTTCTTGCTCTTGCCTTCCCTTAGGTACAGCTTACTCTGTGCAAATTGTAAACTCCGTGGAGCAGGTGCTGTCTCCTAATGTGTGTTTGTATGGTGCGTAGCACAGCAGGACCTAGGTTTCGTCGCTGTTTCTGGACATGCTGTAATGTAAGTAAGGGTACTCAGTCTTGCTGAGTAATTAGAATAATTCACACTAACTGAACTTGCAGAGTTTCCTGAGTGCGGGGGGGTGAGAAAATGGATTTTTCTTTCCCGGCTGAGAGGGGGCTTTGCACATGTTCTCCAAGTCACAGCGGCAGCTGGCTGTTTGGGCGCTGGACAAAGACATAATTTAGAAATACCTTCAAAGTTTAGAGATGGCCCTTCACGTACTAACGCTCCCAGATGAGTTAAGTGGGGGAAGTTCACACCTCCCTCGGTGCCGTTGTTTCAGTCTGCCAGGCTGCAGACTCAGCGAGAGTGCAGCATGCAGGTTTTCATAGTGAGAGCTTTTGTCGCTCCCAGAAGTGCTAGAAACTTAATTGCTTTTCAAAGGCAAGCCCGGAATCTGGAGGACCCAGTACAACCTGCTGAGAGAACATAAATCATGAGATACTATCAGGTTTCTGTGCTTGGGCTTGCGTGGTGTGAGTTTGCTTTGTGAGCGAATGCCTTTGGAATACTCTGGTATGTGGTTTTTTTGTTGATTCTTAGACATAGCAGTAATTGTTGTTGGCTTTGTTAATAGGCATCTATGTTCTCCTCTGTAGTTACTGTTCATGTTTTCTAAAAAGTGTGCAGACAAAAAGAAATATTTGTTCTGCCTTGAAATCATGAAAGCGTTTCTGCATTTAAATGGATTGACAGCCTTGATCCAGGTGGTTCCCAGCCATTGTCCCTTCAAATAGGCTTGGAGAGAGAGCTGGCTGGTTGTTGTTTGACCATTGCTGTTTATCTTTGCTTAGAGACAGTGCTGAAAATGCCAGTATTTACTTGTTCCTTTTTTATGCTTGTTTGCCAGCCACTTTTGTCCCTAGCCAAATGAACCGTGATGGCAACTGAGAAGAAACTGCTTTTTGTAGATAAGGAATAGCATTTTTAAATGTCCTTATATGGCATGGGTCCCTAAGTTTTATTTTCCAAAGTAGCTCTTGTGAAAATCTTGGAGCTGGTCCTTAAGTTGGTCTGGGGGGTTTCTGGCATTTTTATCCACAACCGGGTTTTAAATGTAGTTTTCCCCATCTCCTTAAATGCTTAGTTTATGGGGTCTCCATGGATAGGAATACTCTTTTGATATATTTTGCATGGAAACTAAAGCAGGAGAAGGTTTTAAGGTAACCCAGCCAAATAATCTAGGGTCTTTTGATCAGTTTCCATTAGTATTAACCCAGTAATCTGCCCTATTAGATGTTGTTTGAAAGGAAGTTCAGTGTTTGAAGAAGAGAAACATACCAGTTGACATGCAATATGTCTTCTCAAGTCACCAGCAGAAACCTCGTCGAACCTTGTTGGCAGAGGTGCCTTCTGCAAAGGGTTCCTAAAAACACCTCCCCAGCTATTGGATTAGTTTCTGAAATGCTCTGGCACTGCAGTGGGCCTCGTGCCAGCGCTGGACGCTTGGTCCAGCTCCAGTTGGAGCTGAAGAAGGGCTAAGTTTTAAGACCTCTAGGATGCCTTTGTGTCCAGAAGAAACCGAGCACTGGAATAATGTGTCATCCAAACTGTGGTGTATTCCTAGAAATTGATGAATATGCTATTTTAACTTGGGGAACTTATATGGCTGAAGTTACTGAGATATTAGCGCCTAGAAGCGAGAGATCTGCAGCTCTTAAGATTGCCTGGCGCACAGTCAAGCGAAGATCTAAATTGCTTTGAGGTGCTGACAGTTATCACAGCTTTGTGCAGACACACCTTTGCCAGTACTGACAAAACACAAATACCAGTTTCACATCACAGTGCTCTCCTTGGCTGGTGCACAGCTTAAAACCGTACTATACCTTCACAGCTTTGGCACAGAAAATGGAAACAAGGGGACAGCAGCAACAGTAGCCTCTTACCAAACAGTTGGGTTTAAATGCTTCGGGTAAAGATAGTATTTTAAAAAGAAATGTGATCTGTAATTTGAAGAGCGGACATGTCATGTATTACATCACTCTTAGTTTCACCCCAGGCCACTCCGCTGAAGTTGCACTGGATGCCAGAGCAGACTTTGGTCCATGATGAAGGACAGTAGTAAATGAAGGAAAAGTATTTTCTTTCTGCAACAGTGGGTTCCTCCAAACATCATAGATAACTGAAAAGTCTCTTTTCTAAACAGCTCTGACCCTATATGCAAATAAAATTTCTGTGATTTCAGCTTTTTCTGTAAGTCATATCTGTTAAGCATCTGTGTGACAAAGCACTGGCGTATTAATACAAAGTGCGTCCTAAAGGAACTCATTTGAAATCCAGGGTAGGTCACAAGTAAAAAGGGGTTGAGACTTCCCCTAATCCACATCATGGACCACCATGTATTTCAGTACAATAGTCAATAATAGCCTACGTGCCTTTGAAAGTTTCACCTTAAAATAAAGAATGCATTGACAGATTTAGATGTATTTAGTCTCCTCAGACTACAGATCCACGTCGCAGTTGTTGCTGGCCAGTTCCGTGAGCCCCTGCCTGCAACCACGGAGTTAGAAATGAACAGGCGAGCTCTGGCTGATACCCTTGGTGTTGCAATGTGGCTATATTAACTTTACTCATTTGTCACAAAAAAAGTGCCACAATTTGGCACTCCAGTGGCAAAACTGTTGGTGTTCCCAGCTGCTGTTAGCACTGGATTTAATCTCGGTACTTTTGCCATCCGCTATTAAAGCGTTGCAGACGACTAGAGGAGCGGGAGGTGGCACTGGCTTTGGGTAGCTTTCAGAAGAGCTGAGCAGATTCTTTGATTTGCCATGATCAAAAATCCTGATCGCCCCAGCGTAACTCAGATTCCCTTTTTTGGGTCAGTGACTGAAGTCTGTCATGAATTCTTCTAATGAAGTGGTGTGCAACCTTCTTGGATTAAAAATTACAGTGGCTCTGCTCCCCGAGTGCTGCAGTGGTGGCACAAGTGCAACACTGAGCGAAGTCTCTGCTGTGGGTGCATGTCTGCTGCCTTTACCTGTTCTGCTGAACGCTACCCCGATGTCTGCCCTAAGGGCAGCTAGGCAGACCCTACAGCAGGCATGCAGCACAGCCAAGGCTGTTGTCAGCTGGGATATTTTTTCCTCCAACTGCTCTGTTGCGTTTCTGTTGTAATGTGCAACATGCTGTGTTGATTTGGGTGAGGTTTTTTTAGGCTATGGCCTGCGTTTTTACCATTCATAGGCTCTGAACAAGTTTGTCAGTTCTGGTTTGCTTTGTGGCTCACCTGGGATAGGTGGTTGTCTCCTGTATCTTCATCAGGCACTAAGCTCACAGGCATTGCTCAGTAAATAACTTCAATGAAAGGTAAACTCGCCTTGGTGCTCTTACGATTCTCAGTCTTCCGAAAAGCCAGTAGATGGGGTGTGTGCAATTCCTGTGCAAATCACTGCACTTCTCAACCCAAAGATCCAACTTGAATTTTTACATATTTGTTGCAGAGAGTCTTTTTTTTTTTTTTTGCTGTTACACATGGCCCTCCATGTGAATCACAAATTTAAGCACCCCTGAGGGGAAGCACCCAAAATTCTTGATTGATAGCTACGCATGAAATACTCTGAGCGTGAACTACTGTGCACCTTGCAACACAGTTAGGTCTTTGAAATCTGAGTATGAATTTTTATCATCAGCTTTTTTTTTTTTTTTTTTTTTTAGAATTAAATGAGTCATGAACTAGGAAAGTACTGGATAACTGAAAATAGTCTGGGTTACTACAAACTTCTGCTTAACTTGAGGTTGCAGTATTAGGTGTAGATGCCGTGGGGCCAACTATGAAATACACTTCCTCTTTTTGTGTCTCCAAGCCCAGCATGTAGGAGTAAATGTCTCTTTGTATGTGTAATTCTGTTGATTATAGATGTGAAAATTGAATTTGCTAGCAGTGTAAATTAAAATATTTTGCTGTTGTTAATAATGTTACTAATGGTAATTTAAATAATAATGGTAATACAGACTGTAGAAAGGGTCGCTAGTCACATCCCAGGGTGGATTTCATACCTATAGGTTAGTTATGGTAGACTTGAAATAGGAAGGAATCTAAAACAGACGAGTGGGTTTGGGATGAGTGGGTCCCTGAGTTATCTTCCTCAGGGGAGGTCACAGCAGAGCATGAACCAACATGGAAATAAGCTGGCCCAAGGTCATTTATGCCATTCAGAGTGAAACTGGCTGGAGATGGGAGTCCTGTTAGGTAGGTCCTAGCTGCTTATACCCGATTTGTGATGGAGAAACCTTGAAACGATTTGGTAATAATTAACCAAGGGAACTCTGCTAAAACACAATCCGTGTCTGACATGTATGCACGTAAGGAGGGAGTATCTTGCCAAGAAATAAGTTAAAATTAGAACACTATATCAGAATTCAGTTATCTTCTGAGAAGAAGCGTGAATGCTGATGGCCAAAGTCTACAGCTGAAGTTTCCCGAGAGATTTTGGGAAGAAAAGATGTGCATACACACCTACACTCTCTTCCAAGCTATTAATGCAATTGTGGCAATGTAAAAATCTTCAAATAGCAGAGTAGCCTCAATTAATTCAAAAGAAAAGTTTAACAGTGGAGCATGACAGAGTCCTGAAGGCACCGTTTTTTCTCGTGCCTGGGATGAAAGGGGCAAGGAACACGAACCTGTTACCCAGCGCTGCCTTTCCGATGAGAACCACCGTAGACGTGTTTTAATCTGGTGTGGTGAAGTGTGCCCAAAATACTCTGAGCATTTAACAGTTGCACAAACGACTGCCTTTCCTAGCAGTCTGATTTTGTATTATAGCATAATCTGTTTCCCCTCTGTCTTTAATGTGCAATTCTGCTGAGCGTGCAGTTCACGTTGGCTGCCTCAGGCGGACTGCAGGTCAGCTTTTGAATGTAGGAGAATTCATGAAATTTAAATATTTTGTGTACGGTTAACGGCAGTTGTGCAAGTACAAAGACTTTGCTTTATCAGCAGATGTGGTCTAGGTTTACATTTATGTCCACATTCAATTTTTACGTTTATTGCAGTCGAGGGGAAAAAAAAATCAGGAGCTCAGTGTGGTCTTTAACAATCTGCTTTGGTAGCTGGCCAGTCCACTTACTCTTGCGTGAAGCACATGCTGGGGTGTTCTTTCTTCCATTAACCCTTTGACGCTGGGAAACAGGGATGATTCACACGATGGGGGGGCGGGGGGTGTGTGGAATTAAAATAAATGCAAGGTTAGTAAAAACTCTGTACTCACCTTGCGCCAAGCCAGGAAGGGGTTCGGGTACTGTGGGAGCAATTAGATGGTAAAGTTTGCTGGACTGCTGTGGCAGACAAGGGATCTTGGAAAAGGTGATCCAGCTCTGCGGGAGTCTGCAGGAGGAGCGGAGGGCAGCCTTTCCACTTGGAAACTAGAACTGGGTTAGGCACTTCCCGGTGAGTCGAAAGGGTTGCTGGCTGTTGTTTGCCATAGCTCAGCTGTTTCCCATGTGACATGGCTGTGTTTCCTCACTTCTTGCCCAAGCTGGTGCTGGAGTCTGGAGTAGAAGGCACTTTGCCAACCTCACTCCTGTCTGGTTAAGGCTTCTTTTCTGTGGGACTGGGAAGAGATGGGGAGGAATCATATCCATGCCTGGAGAAATGGTGGTGAGAGGAGCGCAGAGGGAAGGCCACGTATCCCTGCTTCCCAAGTGCAGAAATAACCAGTGCCAACATGGGAGCTTGTTTGTAGCACCTCAGCTTGGCCCAGCCAAGCGTCCGTCGTGCGGTGAGCGAGGAGCGGGGTGGGACTTCCTTGCAAGGTGATTAATGCGGTCTCCAAATGCTACCAGGGGGAGTCATTCACGAGCAATGGTAGGAGCTTTTTTCCCCAGGGTTAAGTACTGTGCTGTCCTCCTTTAAACCAGAGAGATGAGAGTCCAGGAGAAGGATACGAAAAATAGATTAGCTTAAATTGAAACCTGGCATCTGGAACGCCTCGAACTTTGGCAGACCACGAGATAATACTTCAAAGTTGTTCAGCCCCAGAAGGTACAGTATACTTCTCTGTTTGGTGAAAGTATTACTCGGGAACTGGAGTCAGTCGTGGGGCTTCCTTGTGCTGGGCACTGTCACAGTAGCTAGGAGATAGCTCCTGGCTGAGCGGACCGAGCCCACGTGTTCTGAGCTGCTTACACGCTTGTTCTCCATCTCCCCAAATATTTAGCAGTAAACATTTACCCTCAATTGGCTTGTACCACATTGAGCATCAAAGCGTAAATATACCTGAGCCTTACTGAACCTAACTGTCTTTACTCTCCCAAAATGATCTTCCATATTTTAAAATCATTAAAGCCAAAGCAACGTAAATATTCTTTGTTTCATGACAGCGTGAAAGGAGCATGGCCTCCTAATTACCCTGAAATTCAAATATACGCAGGGGCACTTGGAAAGTGCTGGGCTCCCTCAGCTCCCTGCAGTTTGGCACGTATCTGTCTCCTTACTTGATCGGGTCTGGGCACTGAAGAATAATTTAGCATATTTACTTACCTATGAATTTCCCATTCTTGCATTGATGGGGTGATTCCCTGCGTTTAGTGCTCAGGGGCAGGGAGCATCTTTCGAAGGGCAGTGAGTGCCTGTAGTTCTCACCGTAGTACGTGGACCTGCTTTCTTTTTTGGTGGTTTATAAGGGAGAAAGCAAGTCAGCCTAGTTCAGTTTTTTAGCCACATGCGTCTGGAGCTCATTCTGAAATACGATTAATACATGCCTGCACGTAGGTAGGATTTTAGGTTGTAAGATTACTAATTGGTTTCTATGTTGTTTGCTGCTTGAATGTTGTGGTTTGGGTTTTTTTTTTATATAAGGTAAAAAGAACATCATTATTTTTAGCTTATAACGAAAAACACATTTTCTCTTAAATGTCTTGTTATGAAGTAATTTAAACTAAATTTCTGCATAAATCATTTCCAAGAGATTGGCTGTCAAGTACGATAAAAAAAATCTGCACTTTTGCAGGGACCCAATGAGACTTTGCAAATTTAGATTTATTCTCAACGTTAAATGTGGTTGAAGATGTCATTTTTAAACAGCACTTTTAGAAGTAGTTAGCTTAAAAGTATAGCAATTCGAAGCACAGAGGGACTGGTTTTGAAGTGTAAAGTCTTGAAACACAACGCAGAGGTTGACAGTTTCACTACAATTAGAAGCAAGGCAGGCACAACTCCCACTTCTGAAAACTTCCCTGTTGCGCTGCTTCTTCTCTTGGCCTAGAAAACCTCAAAAAACCCCCTTTGAGTGGCTTTGCTTATTGACTTAACATAGTTACACTCAATAGCATTAGGAGGTAGAGGAGAAAGGGCTGCCAAATCTGTCTGTAAAGAATAATCTTTACAGAAAGCTTCACAGAGGTATTTTTTTTCACATGCTTTCAGTCTCCTGAGAATGCTGCTTTTTTGAGGAAAGCAAGTTTTAGGGTGGGTTGGTTTTTTTTTATTATTATTTTTTTAAAAAGGCTTGTTTTGTGAGGAAACCACTCCCTTCTGCTTCTGCATTTAGACTCGCTGCTAATTGCCTTTTGGTCGATGACATTTTCCATGAATTGCCACATTCTCCCACACTGTTACAACTTCACACTGATTATGTTATGTTATGTGGCACTTCTGCCTGCCGCCTTTGGGAGGAGTGGCTGAGAGAAGGATATGGTGTACCTGGGAAATCGCGATTCATTGCTTTCTGAGAGAAGTTTGCTGGAACCACGTTTTGTAGCTGCTAAGACAGGGCAGAGGCTGTTCCTCCCAGACTAAGATGGGTGGCTAGGCGAGGTGGGCTCAGGAGGGCATCCTGTTCCCGCGCCGGTTTAAGCACCGCTCTGTTATGTGCCACTGCTGAGGATTTTGCGTAAGAAGTCACGACGAGGTGGTGTGTGGTGCATCGGGCTGATACTTTTCATCTTAGTCGCACACTGTAGTGGAAAGCCAACCCCAAACCCTGGTGCCAGAGAGGGTGCGGGAGGGGGCAATCTTCGCGGACACTTCGGCTCGGTGAGCCCCTTGGGATGCCCGCCGAGCCCAAGCTGCAAGCCTGTTTTTCTTCCAGGCCGTGGGGATGGCTCAGGTTTGTCCTTAACCCCGCTCTGTCCTCTGCAGTAAAACCTCCCGGAGCAGCTGAATATAAGATCATTGCCGATTGAAGCTCGAGTGCTGCCGACACGAGAACTGGATGTAGCAGAGTTGTTAGCGTAGCTAATCCACTTAAACTGTGGAGCTCATCTGCTGATCTGCAGGGGTGCCGGCGCTCTTAGGTGGGATAGCTAAAGAGGCTTTGGCTTGAGCTAGCTCTTCACGGCAATCAAAACCTGCAGCTAAGGCTGAGGATCTGGTTACAGTACGTTGGTCCTGGCCCAACCAAATGTAGTTAAAAGTGAGAGGTTCGGTGAGATAAACCCCTCTACTTAAGCCTTGTCTTAGCTCAGGAGCTGATCAACGAGCTCAAGTGCTTTTCCAATCTAACTGCTTTGATCAAAGGTAGGGCTTACGTGGTTTCTGAACTGGGGGGAGCTTTGCCAGTAAAAGCCCTTTTTTTCACTGGGATAATTACATCCGCACTGCTAGCAGGTAAGGTTTCTGCTTTAGTCGTGTCACTGGACATAAGGGTACAGATCTTCTACAGGCAGAAAAACTCATTTCTGATGTAGTAAGTGCAGTTGGGTCCCACCTACACTGTGGCTACTGACGGCGGTGCAAGATGGTGTTGTAACACAGCCGGTGGTGTACAGGATCTCTGACTATGTTACGCTGTTGTCCAGCCTGTGACATGAGGGTTTTCCCCTCAAAGAGGTGGTTAAAAAGCTCAGGTCCATCTGACACGCCGGCAGCGGCGGTGGCCGCAGGCAAGCCCAGCGTGGCCTTTTCTGCCATGCGGCAGCTGGCAGGGGTGGCTGCAGCCTGCAAGAGCAGGCAGCGGGCGCTGCTCCTGCCCTGCCGCTGTTTATCCTGGATAAAACCTTTATTTGTTCAGTCTTACCCTTTTATGCGGTTGAGGGGAAGGGAGAGGGAGTATGAGGAGAGTTGTGTGGTATACGTACACTGCTGAGTCCTCTGCTGTCCTCCCTGCGGTACTAGAAGGCGTCTGCAGAGACTAAAACTTGGTTGTCTTTCTTGAAAAGGACTCATAATGTTCTCACAGACCAAATTCTTCTCTGCAGCTAATCCCTGCTTGCCACAGGGAGGTAGAAACGGGAGTGCTGTGGCTCCAGTCGATTCTGGTCCCATTGCAAGCCGATGCAACCAGGGACCACTCTCACACCACCCACGTGCAACCCGTACCCCCGGGTGCAGAGACCTGCTCCCTCCTTTCCTTCAGCAGCAGAGAGAGGCAGAAATGAAGGCAGGACTCAAACTCTCTAAATTTCAGGAAAGGCTGAAACTGGTCAGTTGGAATAAGGAGAGAACCAGGAAACAGGAGCACCTGTGTTGCATAGCTTTGGGCAGGTCAATTATCCCTTCTCCAGTAAAATTGCCCTTTGCATAACGTATGAATAATAATACTCAACTTACCTTCCAGGAGTGTTACGGAGTGTGCAGTTAATTTTTTTTTTTTTTTACAGTGTTTGTAATATGTAAACCCCTAAATGAGTGCTAAGTATTATTGTGATTTAATTTTATTGAGGGTTAAACACCGGTGACGTGCCCAGCTGAGCATTCGCTGGCCATGAGCTAGGCAAGTGACCAGCAGCAAGCATGTTTGGCAGCAAGCGATGGACAAAAAAGGAGAACGGGGCTAACTTATTCCAGTCCTACGTATTTTTTTTTCTCTGTTACCACCATACGTTTCCCATGAAGCAGATGGAGGTGATCAAAATACCAAATTGGAACTCCATATTTTAATAGACTTAAATTTTACTGTATAAAAGGCAAATAAAGGTTAATGGCATGAAAATTCATCTTGTAGGAGGGTGAGAGGGTGGAAGTGCCTCGAAGCGTGCCCTGAATGGTCCTTAAATGATAGCTTTCGGAAACAGATCGTACCTGAGGAGTTAGGTGGCTGATTTTTCACTGGGGGGGGAGCATGCCCAGGGTGCTGGTCCCTGCACGTTTCATGCTACTGCTGATGAGGGTTTTGCATTGCCAACAAAGTGGACCAGAAACCTAGAGGGAAATCACTTGGACAGGGTTGGTACCCGGTGACAGCAGCACCAGAAAGGGAGTGTGCAGGGTACGTGTGTGTGTGCGGGCGCATGTGTTGCGGGGTGCTCCTGAGTTTGAAACGTGAGTGAGTGCCAGACTCCAACGTGTTTCTGTGTTAGAGCTGCCGAGTGTAAGAGAGGGAGAGAGAGCGCGTGTGATTTCTCCAGCTTGCTCTAATTTCCCGTGAAATGGGGGCTTTCCAGTGGTGGGGTTACTCCAAGTGCGATCGCACCAGCAGGTTTCACGTTGCGCCTCGGCGTGCCTGTGCCTCCCATGTGTTTCCTTACTGCCTGCTCGTTCTCGTTAATTTTTATTAGGTGTGAAATGCAAAGGCTTGTCCTAATTACCACTGGTGGGTGATAGCACAACAAAATAACAATCTTTCGATGATCAGGGCTAACTTCTGCCCTCGGATAATTACACACCAGGCTCACTGGAGCCAGTATGTTCCTGGTTGGGAGGAAGGATTTGGCCCGCGCTTTCTCTGTATGCTTTAATTCACCGTCTTTGCTCTGTTGACAGCGTCCTGAGGAACAGGTCCAAAGGTCAGCGAAGCAGAGAAGGATCTTTCCAGTGTCTTTTTTTAAGCTTTGGGCCAAAGTCTGCATCCTACCTTTGCTCTCAACTGCATTTGAAAACATCGCTTGGCCCTGGATTTTCCCAAGGTTTGCCTTCTTCCCCAGGTCTAAAAGCTGTCACAGTCACTTACCCAAACATAGTGACAGCATCAACGCCACAGTTAAGTTCCTGTTTACCAGTGTTTCTGAAATATCAATTGCTGCAAGAAAACAAATGGTAGGGATACAGCATATGTTGCACATAATGATAATTTATTGCCTTTTTTAAAAAATTACAGTATAAAATTTAGGGGGCAAATCTCAAATCCTGTGAAATTCATGGCGCAATGCCAGTTTATTTGAAAGAACCTTACATTTGTCCCTAAATCTTACAAGTCCTTAACTACAATTTCCTTTCTTGCATGCCACTCAACTTAAGATGATACTCCTTTTTTGGCATTATTAATTATCGTTATTGTTGTTGCTGTTATTATTCCAGGAGATCTGTATGGGAGGAACGCCGAAATCTGGATTAAAAATAGCATTTTCACGTCCTCCCACTCACTGTACTTCGTGCACAGAATGCCTTTTATAAATGCAGACTTGCTGCTTGGCTAGATAAAAGAAGCCGTCACTTCATTTCCATAACGAAGTCGTTCCCAGGAGAATTTCATTGTTTTAGCAATAAAATTTTTCTGAAAGGCCTTTTATTTTGCCTGAGAAAGGTAACAGGAATGAACTTCTGCGTGGTTATTCCACAAAACAATTAGGAGAAAGCAAGGCCATCTTGATTTGATGTAAGGAGATTTGTATGTGTATGAATTCCCTTTCGGGTAAGATGAGAATAAATTCCTAACTGAAAATCAAGTTAGAAACACCCCCCCCCCCAACCTTACACAAAATCACAAGGTTTTTTTCCTTGCTCGCAGAGACATCACACGTCTTTATCAGCACTCTCCTGAACAAATTTGGTCATATCCTTAAGTTCAGCCCTATTTCAAAAGGCACTTGCATGACTTCTGATTCAGATGCTTTCCTGAATTAAAGGCAGTCGTGGATAATCATTACCAGTTATTACAGTGCATTAATTTTGTTATCAGGTATGTTGTTCTTCTCGGGGAAGAATAATTGCTGTATACTATATCGAGGCTGATTCCTTTTCTCTGAATGCTGAACAGGCTAAAGCATGTCAGAATTACAGCATCGAAGAAGTGCTAATACAGAAAGCATATACAGTAAGCAAAATGTTCTATGGCTTGGGTCTAGTTCTTTTTTTTTCTTTTTTTGTGGGTATCTCATTTGTCACACATTTTGAGCCATGTTTGGGTTTTGCTAAGTATGAATCGACACAATTACCATTTCAGTCACTGTAGACAGCCTACTACTAGGTAGGTACATGTAATCAAGAACAAAAGGGAAGAGGAGAAAAACATTTTCTTCATAGTCAGGAAAGCCTTTTAGATTTGGCGTCACACTTAAAATTGCATTGTATTAAAGAAATGCAACAATTTTGGAAATTATTATTTATAGGAAGGTTTGTGAATTCAGGATGTGATATTCTAACTCACCCAACAGCAAACATGTTTGCGCTCTGGCTGGTATGACTCACGCTGGCATTTGTCTTAAGTGTGGCAATTGTTTTAGCCCTCTGCTTGGTGCACGATGAATGAAACGGCTGAGCTCCCCTGTTGCAGATTTACTACGTGCAGCTACGCTGGTAAATCGCAGGCTCTGTTGTAGAGTATTTCCTGTAACACACACAGACACACACACAAGCACGCACATGCACATACACGCACATAGGCGTGCGCACCCCCCGTAAGTAATACTTTACTTTTGAATACTAGATTCATAGAAAGGAAATGCATAATTACGGCACTGGCTTTTGCACCACATAAAGCAGCCCACATCAAAAGGTGTTTGCCATTAATGTTTCAACAGGTAATCTCTGGATTTATTGCCAAGCCGTGTTCCTGTTACTTAGCGCTCGGTGTTGAAATTGTTGAAATCTCTGTTGTAAGCTAGCATAGTCACCTTAATCCTGCAAAAAAGTTAGTCAATAGTGCCTTTGTTTTCCAGCACTGCGTTTCACGTTGCATCAGCGGCACAGAAGACGTGGCTGCGCTGGAAGCGGGGAGAAGGTTAAGGGTGGGTTCTGGGCTGGCTTCCTAAGGAAGCGAGGCTCACGTGGTGGCATTGTTTGTGCCTGTGCCCGTGTGTGCGTCCCCGTCCTGGTGGCTCGTGTTACTCGGGTCCTCCTCAAGCCAACCTGCTGCGCGGGTAGAGGCTACGGGGAAGCTGCTCCCTGAAAGCTTTGTGTAAGTAGGCAGACAAAGAGCTGCGGGAACCTGCGGCTGAACCCAGACAGGCAAAGGCGACAGCCCCAGCTCCGATCTTATGGCACCAGGGAATCGGTACGGCGGGCATCCGCTGGGATTGCTGCTGCTGCTAAAGGTCAAGCCTTTCTGCTGGTATTTGTTCATGCTACAACCCACAGAACTATCTTCTTCAGGTGGTTTATCTTTGGCTTGTTAAAATACTGCAAATAAAACCTCGGCTGTTGGTTTTGGTGCTGCCACGCTTTGGGACTCACAGCGTTTGAATTCCTCCTTCAACACGGTCTGTGTGCAGGAGAGCTGTGGCCATCGTCTGAGAGATGCCTGTATGTTGAATGAAGGCCTAGCCCTTGAGCCCCTTCTCATCTGTAAGAAGTTACAAGGGTGCTGCAGTTCTTCAAATACGCAGGAGGCTCATTGTCTCAACTCAGGGCTGAGCTGCATTTTTTGCATAACAGCTTCCACAGAAGAAAAAGAGAAATATTTATGTCATGTAATAGAAGCATCCAGAGTGGTTATTTTTATTGCTTATATCTGTTCAACATTACTGGCTCTGAGCCTTGATTATTACGGACCATTTGCATTCTTTTTCCAATCCCTTCTGCTCAGAAGACCTGTAGGAATGACTGTGTTACAAACACGCGGGCAGTGGAGTTGTTTTTACTTAAAACTTCGGTGTGAGAATGAAGAAAGTTGGCATGCTAAGAGAAATGTAAATCAGTGTTGAAATCCCCCCTCCTCCCTCCCACTATTCCTGCTTTGATAGCCATGAGAAAGTGGCAAATAGGGGGTGTGGATGTTAGTGGGGTGATGGATTTTTATTAAAGAATACATCATTGACATTTGATAGGAGGTATTTGTGAGGTATTTTTCTTCTTCTAGTTCTGTACTGTTGCTTCTTAGACGAAACAACCTGGACATGCTCCTGTTAATTTTCTTTTCACCTGGTGGCATTGTGTGTTGCACCCACTGCCCGCCTCTTTACTTCTTCTTTTAATTCCTTACGGTGCACTCTTTTCATGGGAAGATCTCATAGAGCTTAGAAACTAAGCACAGTAAGTGAAGCATAGGGCTAAGCACAGTTTAACCTCAAGTCTTGTTAGAAAAACTGGGTGTTACTGAAATAGAAATAACAAGTATGGTTGTGATTGTTGTTACTTGTGTAAAGGTGATGTGTCAGAGGTCCTGGTCAGATTTGTGTTTGTATTGTTATTAGGCGTTGTGTAAGCAGAGAGTGTGAGTTTGAGCTGGTGTGTGTGTTTTCGTATTTACAACTGCCCTTCGTATTTACAACTGCCCCTGCAGCGATTAACCTTCGTCTATTTTCTCATTGCTTCTTCGAAGGTGTTGGGGTTAGGGAAAGGGTAACGAGAGCAGCAGGGACCGCTCTGGGAACAAATTTGCTTCCGTGGTTTCCAGGTAACAGGTTTGGAAGGACGGATGTCCGGTGAGTAGGGCTGAAAAATCCCATTCCCAGTCCGCTTGCATAGGTTGATGCTAAAATGAGGGGTGGTCTACCTGAGCCTCAAGTTGGGAAAAACACCTGCTGTGGATGAAATAATGATGAATAATGGTTTTTTAGATTAAATCTTGGGACACTGATTTCTAGATGACTAGCAGTTAATGTTTGTTGTGCAGAATCACTGGTCATCTTCAGTAGTGGCTCCTGCGCTGGAGGGTGCGAGCTGCAGCCTCACCCCTTCAGCCCCACGTGCTGGTCCTGTCTGTCTGCTGTTTGCAGACAGATGTTCCCCTCCCGCAGCACTTCTTTTTCCCAGTAAGTACTCACACTGAAAATGCCATTCACACAGGAGAGATGGGCAGGGCTGGGGCGGCCCGTGGGTGTGTTCACAGAGCTGAGGAAGGTAACATAGATCTTCTTCCCCCTACTACAAATTGTGGAGCAGGATGGATTGGTTCCTTGTCTGAGCCCCATGATCTGCATGCTGTTTTTCTGGTTTAGGACCTGCAGGATACGCAAAGTGCTGACAACTTGATTTACTATTCCCTTACACCCAGATACAGTTCTTCACCTTGCACGAAGTGGGTGTAACACCTTGTGAAGTTGGGCATTTCGCTATGGACCACATGCAAAGCCATGGGAAGTGCTTGTTTATGTGACAAAGCTGTGGAGAATCAAGCTTCAGATGAGGAATGGGTGATAAACAGAAATGAAAGTGATGCCTGCCTGTTTTATGCAAACAAAACTTCTTTTGTGCTAAGGTGATAGTCCTTGACCGTAGCCTTAAAGTAGGCATAGTTGTGATTTAAGTCTTTTTTACACTAGCAGAACAATTAATGTAAAGGTGACTCAGCCCATCAGGAGCAGCCTTTGTACACTAGGCAAAATCTCAGGACATTTTCAGATGGGTAGAGTTTGGCATGGCTGGTGTGGAGAAGCTTTTATTAACTTGGGGTCTAAAAGATTCTTGGTTGGTTTGTGGGGTTTTTTTTTCATTTCCATTAGAATTTTGTATGTGTAAAATCAGCTAAACCTGTTGAAAATAATTTAGAAGTTGTTTTCTGACATGATAGATGATATACACATTCGGTAATTGAAATAATACATGCTCCAGGAAGATACAACCTCGCCTCTCCCATTTGCGGTAGGGCAGGATTGAGCCTGTCTAAAACGATTTCATGCAGAGGGAGAATAAAGGAGGAAATGAATTATCGTTTTATTTGAGTTGAAGGATTAGTTGTGGGATAATAGGAAACAAGGAAACAACCTGGGAACAACGCTGCCATCTCTTAAATAGTGTTATTAAGGAAAACCAAATTACATGATGCAAGAGAGTAAGGAATGGCAATTAAAAACCTGCAGGAAAGGACTGGAAAAATGGTGATCTCTCACTGCCTGCTCTTCAAAGCAAGATGGAGAGCATGACCTTTTCTTGGAATAAATACAGGGTATTGCACAGAGCCGACTTCTGGTTTTTGGTTTTGCCAATTTACAGTTACTCGCTTGTACTGTGGTTCTTATTTGTTGATTGCCCTGGGGTCCAATTTTAGTATCTAAAATACTCCCAAGAAGTACTTCCATGTTCTTCCGTTTGAGGTCTGTTCGTCTCTCAGCTACAATTCTAACCTGTCGCCTCAGTGCCCTTTTTCCCACTCAAGGGCAGGGCTATGCTATGGTGTTTGAAGAACCAGAATGCTGCGGGACCATGAAAAACAGCTTCGTTGTGTAACACTTCCCATTTATAGCCGAGATGCGATCAGTAACTGAGTATGTGATAATGATTCATTGATCATGTTGAAACTTCAGTTGCAAAGCCTGGTTAGAACCTAGTTGTACTGCTGACCGGCCTTCCTTGATGGTTCCTCCAAGTTACGACTCTTTTGCATGTTCCAAGAAGAGCATGTCATCGCAGCCCGTCAGATCTACATAGCAAAAAGATCGTCCCAATTAGGGAATGAGTGCTTCGCTCTCAGGCGAGGATTGTGCTTCAGTAAGCAGGGTAGCTCCCTGTGTGTCCTGAAGTTTGTGCCATGCTGTCTTTAAATCTTAAGCATAAAAATGTCTGGGAACATGCGCAAGCAGACGTGCCTTGGCCCTCGCAGAAAGAAGTGCCCACGGGTAAGGTCAAGTGAGCAAGTTGTAGCAGATTAAACTAGCTTGTGAATTTACAGCACATCATCTACTCCATTAATAACTGGCTGTGTGCGTGGTGTAAAGGCACCCTATGGTACCTACAGGGTCTCTCGCCCTTTTTTCCCTGACGGGTAGGCTACCTTGCTTCATGTCGTCTTTCCCATGAGATAAGAACGCAGGGACAAGGATAGCTGCCACAGAGCATCGCTGCACTGTATTGCACAGATGCTGCTTGTGACTTGTTCCCATGTCCACGCGCTGGCAGGGGTCTGCAAGACAAATTCCAGGCTGATAGCAAGATAACTGCATACTTAGCACACAACCCTTGCTCCTGTTTCAGCGATCGGAGCCCCGGTATAGGCGATCGGAGCCTTGTTTAACTTGAACAGAATCAAAATCCTAATGCCGCCTGTTGAAGTGATTGGAAGGACTTTCACTGGGTGTGGGAGGTTTCAGGCCGGTGTCACCCACAGCGGGCTCTCCAGGGAGGCTCAGAGGAGTCCGTGCAAGCAGGAGCTGCAAAATCTGGTATGGGAGACCAGATGCGCATGGAATAAACTTCCCTGCTCTTACTAAAAATAATTGGAAGCCATCTAATTTTGGCAGAAATGTTAAATATTTTCTTGTAGTCCTTTGGAATCCATTTTCAGGTTCCCCTTGATGTTGAATGACAAGAGATGAAGATTAAAAAAACGGAATTTTTAGGACTTTTTTGGATTGCCAAATTATTGGGGAAAAAAAAATTTTGAAATTGCTGAAATGTTTCATTTTAACACTTTGAAACAAAATGTTAACACTTAGAAACAAAATGTTTTGAGTATTTTGAGCTTGGGTGGGGTTGTTTTTCAATTTTGAGATTCACATAATTTAACAAAAAAATAAATGGCTTGAAAATAAATTGGCTTGGGTTAAGCAAAATGTTGAGGGTTGACTTAAAAATAGGTTTGGGGTTTTTTTTTCTCTTTTTGGTCCGCTTTCTAAAGTTAAAAAGCTTGTGAGATCATATCTGACGATGTTCTTTGCTGTCAGATAAGCAGCAGAGTCCCATTTTAGTAGAGGAGAGAAGCTGTTGACCAAAGTCCTAGAAGTTTAGCCTGGGTATCTGAAGGATCTTGAGGTTGCAGTGCCTCTGTCAGACCAGAGCTGTACTTCCAGCTCAGAGTTTCTTAAGCCGGGAAGGCTTGTGTAACAGGTATCTTGCAATGCTACAGTCCATCAGGGAGGGGACAAAGACACGTGCAACTGAGGCTCATCACCATCGTTGTTTCCAGTACGCCATGGAGAGTCCCAACCAGCTGGAGGAGATGGCAAACGTTCACAGATGCTGCTCTGTGAGGGCTTAGCCTCAGCCAGTAAATCCAGTAGCTGTCTTACACCAAAGCTGGATGAGCTGGGCAGATACTGGTTTGGGTTTTGGAGGGTTTTTTAGCTGTTGCTTTGTACATTCAACTAAAACAGACTGTCTCAGGGCTGTAAACTTTTGAGTAGTTTCCTCTGCCTACTACCATTGCGTTGCCTTCCCTCTGCTCTTCACCTGTGAACTGCTCTTGTCCGTCTGTCTGGCTTGTTTCCTGCCTTCACGTAGGGTGAGATTCATCTGCATTCGTCCGTAGCCATCTAGTCTGAGCTCAGTGTCTAGACTCACTTTATGGAGGGAGCGAAGCAGACCTTTCTAGAGAGTGATTCATTCTGTCCTAAAGCAGATGCTTAAGATAGGTCAAATTAATAATTTTCTAGATTGCCTAGTTTCCTCTGCTGAGAGCAAAGAGAGCTTGCGCTGTCTCAGGTGTAGACTTTTGTCCTGCACATGTTTTTGGTTCGGGGACATGTATTCCACCATAGTGCTGCTAGGATGGGATCCATACGCACGGTCCTGAAATTACATGTGAAATGTTTGGGGAGCCTTAATGTCAAGGAGATAGGAAAGGTTTGGACACAAAGTGAAACTAAGAATTTAGAAAGCACAAGTAGCCCACGGGAACCTGGCTGAAGGAAAAAATGTTCCATTCGGGCCCTGTAGAAATACAGTATGCTCCGTGGGGTTCACATAAAAATGTAGCATGGTGGTTCTCCCAGACCGCAGTAAAAAGGCTGAGGATGGTCTGATACCTTGTACGGTAGGTCAAAAAAATAAAGAGTTGGTCTACAAAGAAATTCCATCAAAAAATAAGTACGAGAGAACCTCACGATATTAAAAACGTCACATGTGAAAAATACTTCCTACTAAGGAGTAGCAAGTGTGTGCGTGCATTTTTGGTTTCAGTACTCCTCTGTTGCAATATTACAGACAATAGATCGGTGTTTGCATCCCCTTAGAGGAGTTCATTGAGAACAAAAATCTTCCTGTGCCGACCTCTCTGCACACCGTGGGCTTTGTTTGCAGACACTTCTCAAAACAACAACCACAAGTAGCTTTTTCTTCCTCTTGTTATGGCAACAGAAGTATCCAAGAACTATTTTAATTATGTATCTGCCTCTGCAACTCTGAACGGAGTTTTATTTGTTGGTAATAAGAAATACAGAGCAAATGACTTTTCCTATCCTGGATCAGTGTTTGACGTACACTCACTCTGTACTGGAACCTCCATCCTGGGAGCTCATTAAAAATGCATTTGCTTCAAGGCGGTGTAGGAATCAACTGTTCATTTGCTAAACAGCTGTATGGATTTTCCTCTTTCTATTCCTTGCTTTCCTTTCTTACTTTGTTTTGCTTTTCTTTTACAGCTCTACCTTACTTTATTTGAAAGAGGAAAGCCAGTGAGGACCTGTGAGCAATCCGGCAGCTTCTGAAGAGTCTTCATGCTAGAAGATAATCCAGAATTCCCCGAAGAAGAACACAGTGAATGTTGTGAGTTCCTACCAGCGATAGTGTGTACTTGCAATTGTGTCTTTTGGGGGGCGGTACCTGCACTGTAGTGTTTGCTCCCATCCCTGTGATGTGCTGAGCATCTTTTTGCTCTGCTGAAACCAAAGGCAGATGTGTTTGGGTTGGGCTGCAAAGCCAGACTTGAATTTCTCTCCCTCTCTCTTTTTTCTTTCTTGCAGTATCTTCAAGGGCAGAATAGTGTTATCTAAGGAAAGATGCTGGGTTTCTTTTCCTTGGACTGCTACAATTATTTAACATATTACTGTCGCTTTTTAGTTAAACATGTAAGCCTGCATTTGAAGGCCTTGTGACTATATAGCCTAACAAGAATGAAAAATATTATGGATAACAGTTCACCAATCTACAGGTCAGATTCAGGAGTTTTATACATGCTCATACAATGGTTGGAATTATTTGGCTGCTTTCAAATCAGAGGAATGCCAGTGTGGCTATTTGCGGCTGGTATTCCAAACTCCTGTTGCTTTAATCAGTTCATTATATTAGTTTGAGTATTTTCAATACAAGTGCTCCTCTCGGAGGTTTGCGTTCATGGGAATTGGAGTAGCACACCTTTCAGAGGGAAACACAGTGACATAACTAAGACCCTGGTCCAGCTGCTGCATTTAATAAAAGAAACTGTTCCCATGAGGGATGGCTAAAGAGAAGGCATAAATATTTTTATGTGCGTTGTTTTTCTCGTGAAGCCCACTGCTTTTCTGGGTTGAAATGGGCAAACGTGCAGATCAAATGTAAACATCCTCACAAACAGAGGAAGACAAGAATTCTCTGCCTTCCAGGTTTGAGAATAATCCTTACTTTTGTCTTAAGAAGGGACCTTGGGAATTTCAAAATTAGGTAAGTTAGTATTTAAATCCTTGTGCCCAAAGTATGCAGTGGTCCTTCAGGATGTTAGTAGTGATAAAACAGCTGCAGATTCTTCCAGTTTGAGCAAATTAGTTTTTGCAGTTCCCATAAATTTAGGAGATATAAATATATTTTATGGCTGCTGGGCATCCCTTCTAGCTCCCTGGAAGTTGGATGCTCTCCTTTGCTCTGCTTTTCCCTTTGGGGTCAGGCTTTGGGAAGCAGACTGAGACAGAGTCTAAGTGGTGCTGCTTTCCCAAGAGCCACTTGCAAAATAAATGTTGGAGAAGACACTGAAAAATCTTCATCATCTCCCCCCTTTCCCACTTGCTTTGATGTACAGAGAAATAGTTAACAAAGCTGACATTGCGAGTTGTTAGTTACTAGTACCGCTAAGCTGCCAAGTTAGTAACTCATTAAGATGAATAAGGGACCTGTGAGACCTGGAGCTTCTCACTGTCTATGTATCCAAGCAGACGTGGCCATATCAGCTTATTCCCACACTTTGAAAGACTTCCTTGAAACCACAAGGGCTTACTTTGCACGCTGACATCCTAGAGCAGAGGAGGGCAGCCTTAAATAATAATAATAATAAAAAAAACTGTCCTAGCATGCAAAGCTGTTGGGATAGCAGGAGATGTTTGTTCAAGATGTTGCAATCACCTCCACTGATTGCAACAGCAGCACCACCTCATGCCGAGGAGAGCATTCCCCACGTCCTCTAAGGTGTGTGGTGTGCCAGATCAGCCAGATAAACTGCACAAGAGAAGGAGGCAATCATCAACCATTACAGGGGATGGAGTATCTGTCTAAGATGCTGTCGGTGTGGTTATTACAGTCTACCCTGTCCTAAACGGTTTCAAATAAGCCCGCTTAAAGTGCAGCGCGGTGGTCTGCTAATGCGGTGCCAAAACCCCCAATGACGCTCGTGAGGCCCGGGCTTGCCCAGAAAAAGCAGCATTCTTCTCACCAGCTACGGATGGAAAGAAAGTGCTCTTGAGAACGGCTCTCGCGCTGGCATCCAGGACCGGTTTCTTTTGGGGAGTCATTCTCTTTAGAAGTTCCTTGAGAGCGTGTTTTGTCACCTGACTTCTGCTTGGAGGACAGTGCTGCAAGAAGGAGGCAGTCGGCCAGGCTCCTCCTCTCCCCTCCCCTCTTTCCTTTATCTTCTCGGAGAGACAGGAACACCAGAGATGAGGAGGGATGGTGTTTCTGCTGAAAGAAAATGCCAGCGTACGGTGATTTTACTGAGAAGTACTGTTCTCTCTTCCCTGAGCGTTTGCAGCGTGTTGTCACGTTAAGATGTGCAGAAAGCCATGAGACCTTTCCCGTTGCGAGTGGTAGCTGTTCTCATCCCTTCCACCTCCTCCTCCTGCCATCCAGGCAAATTTCAGAGGAAGGGGGGTGTGAGGAGGGAGGGGGGCAGTAAATTGGGACCAGTGTCTTGTATCCACCTAGAAACTGCCTGTTTACTAAACAGTACTAATTTCTCGCTTCCTTTCTCCTGCTCTCCTCAGTTGGATGAAGCACATTTCTGGAATAGCAGAACTGGTACAAATCAAGTCCATATTCCTCTTTTGCAGAGAGAAAAAGGGATGTCAGGAGGATTTGTTAAGGAGGAACGTTTATTTCACTTAGCGAGGGGTGAAAATGAAGCGAGGCAAGGCTCCTTTGCTCTCACAGGAGGGTACCTTGCGAATTCCAGCTTACGGTTTTGTAATTTCTGATAGGATTTAGGTATCCTGAGGGGTTTTTTTCCATCCTGAAAACATATGCCGCAGCTTTTTTGGAGTGCTAGCCGCACAAGCACAAACACATTCTGACAGCAGCAATGAATAAACTCTTCATGTTCCTCACACGCAGGCATTTCTTCACTTTTTTTTTTTTTTTTTGTGCTTATGTGAAAACCTCTGGCACGGTTTGTGGGAAATGGAAAATAAATCTCTAAATCCAGTATGTGTCAATAACTGAAACGTCTTCGGTTGATCTCATATCTCTTAACTGTTACTTTGGGCAAACTGCAGATGGCAGGGTAGTAAACATCCCCGCTCCTCGCTCCGACAGGCTTTCCGTGCCCGGCTTCGCTGGGAACCTGCCACCATAAGGGCTGAGCATGACGCTGGAGAGGATCTTGGGGACTGCAGCCGCACAAGGCTTAGCCCCGGTCCCATCCCATTTTTGAGCTGCCACCTCCTTTCTCCGCTCCTTGGCCCTCCTTGCTCCCTTCACCCTGGTCCTATCTCGTCTGTACTCCTCCTCTGGCTGCCGGCTGTTTTTCCTGGCACCTGGACCTGCGGCGGGGCTGGGAGCGACGGCTCCTGGAGCTGATGTCAGTGCCGCTTCCTGAGCCGCCTGGCCAGGCTGGCGGCGGCCCCGGCACACCCGCTCCCCAGAGCATCCCCTTCCCCGCCTGCCCGCGCTGCCGCTGCGGCAGCCCCTCGGGGAGGAGGCATACACAGGTAATGAAAATTGAGTGTTAGCGAGCCTTTTACAGCGTTTTTTTGCGAGCGGCCGTCTCCCACACCTTGAGCCTCAAGGCCAGGTTTGCGGCACGGTTGGAAGTGATGCCCGGTGTCAGTTCAACAGTGATGAGCTGTGCACACCTTGGGAAAGTGACGGGAAGTTTTGGTACATGCAGCCTTAAGGTTTGTGAATGTCTTTGCTTTTGAATCGCTTTGGTATCTGTATGCTAAACCACTTCATGGTTTTCTACGGAAATTACCAGGCTACTGGCAAAAGAGAGAGCTGCATGTGTCCATTCTTCCAAACAACTGCCCAGTAGATGCCACTCAGTATTTATAGGGAGAGGGAAAAAGGGAAGAATCACTGTCATTTGAGAAATGTCTCTTAGAAATGGCAGTAATTTATTCCCAGGCATTATTCTTCATTAAGAGCTACAGATAGCTGCAGCTTCCCTTTAAATAGAAATTGCACTCGGTAGGCATGCTATACATAGGGGTTCAGGTTTCTGACATTTCTCTGCCAAAAATCAGAAGTATTTCTCACCAAATAAATGTTTATTCAGAAAGTCTTGTTTCCTGGCTTTTATTTTATGTCACATGCTTCCGCCGGCCAGACAAGAACGGCTCAAGGCTGACATTTGGGAGAGGAAGCTGAAACAGTTTGGGTCTCTTGCAGGGCTTCAGAAAAAAGTCTCCGACCGTAAATCTGGGCCTTTGGTTTGGCAGTTTATTTTATCTGATGAACATTGTATTGAAATGGATGTTGCAGAAATACAGCGGAGCTGCTGTGTCTGCGTGGAAGCGAAGCGGGCGGTGGTAGGTGTTTCTGGGTGTCAGGTTGGCTCACCCCCTCTCCCGGCCCCGAAGCCGCCGTCCTCTGGGTGTGCATGGGCGGCAAACCTGCCTTGGCGGTACGCGGCAACTGAGCTGTTTCGGCGGTGGGGCATCCCCCGTACGGTCAGTGTATGGGCACCTACGGACAGCGCGTGAGAGCTGGGCTGTGTCTGCTTGCCCCTGCCACCCACCCGAGAGCTGGCCAGGGTGGCTTTGAGTCCTGCAGAAGGACGATGAGGCCGTAAGCCACCAGCGCTCGGGGACCAACGCCTTTTATTCACGTCTGTGCAGCTTCCCTGGATTTACCTATTTTCTTCTCTGCATACCTGTAGGCTGGCTCCTTGACTCACAACTCCCTAACCTGTCTTTTCCCCGCCTGTCTTTTCCAGCCTGGACCGCTGAGCTTCCTCCTCCTTTGTCTCCGGGGCTTATCTGCTGGATCCATACTTTCCATTCGGTGTGCCAGCCCCTACCACTCCAGTAGATGACTTTGCTGTCATAGCAGCCCCAGCTGGTTGCCTTTTGTAATCTGTGGCTATGCTGTTCCTGTCAAATACGAGATGTCTTCCTCCTCCCCGTCTTCCCCCAGCTCTCCCTGCACCCCTAAGTTTATGGCTTGCAGTATGCAATCTGTGTATTAAAATAATTCTTAGTTAGGTCATTCATTATTCTCTTGCTTTCTTCTCGGCCGATATAGCTTCCAGAGAACTGAGAAGTTGTAATTTCTCCAGGGCTAAAATCCAAGTCTTTGATAGGCAGGCATGATGCCTGGGGCCACTACATGTTGCTACCGGTTGTCAGCTTTGTAAAACTTACCCTGCAGAGCAAAGAAATCTGGGCACAAAGATTGTTCTCTTCTCTTACCGTGGCAAGCTGTAGCTTCCCAGTCTGTTCTGCCTTCCCTTCATTGTCTTCCAAGCAAATGGCTGTGAGATTATGACTCCCGTGTTTGGACTGAGAACAGCTTTTGCCTGAGCAAACAGATTTCTCTTTGGCAGTCACTTTAACTGCTGCCCCAGCTTTTCGCTGTCAGCTTTGTTTCATGATTTGCCGTTAGAGAAGTCCAGGCAGTACTAGTGCATTGGAGCGAGTAAATGAAGCAAGGCAGGCAGGTGAATGCCTTTGTTAATGATTACAATACCAGGGTGGTTGCAGTATGGTCCGTGAGGGAAAAGCTTCTCCTGTAGTTCAACAGCGTAGCTTCTGGTTGCTCTTATTTTTAACTTGGTGGTGTCGGCTGGAGAAACTTCAGGTCCTTGCTTGCAGCACTCCTTGGTCCAGGAGACTTCCAGTGTAAACCAAGAAGCAGCATGGGGAACCAAGCCCAGCCTTCACAGATGATAGCATGGCATGAGAGCTGCTCTAGTATTTGCTAGTTGTGTCTGGGTGAAGGTGTCCTGTGCCTGTTAGAATATTTCTTCTGCCACTCTTCTGCCTCTCCTCTGTTTCACTGCCGCTTTGTTGCGCTTCTGTGTTAGTGAGCATCACTGGTGAGCTGGTTTGCTGCGCCCGCGATGACCCTAATGGTATCTCGTAGCCTGCCGCTGCTTCTCTCAAAGCTGATAATGTTGGAGGCAGCAGCAGCAGGAAGGGAATATAAATTAAGCTCTCCCAGAGGGGAGGGTTTTTTCCATTTTCTGTTTGGAGTGTGCCTTCAAAAGGAAAGGCTGCCGCTACTGGTAGGTTAGTTAAAAGGGATCACGAGCCCTTTGTAGCAGAATACTATTCTGGACCACTTGTTCATTCATATTTATTCCAGGTTTGTTTGCAGCCTGCCAGGCATGTTGACCCTGGATGCTTATGTTGGGAAGGAATATTAGATACTCTTCTAGAGACTGGCAGAATTGATGCTATCAGTGTTCCTTCTCAGTGAGTTTTACGTTTCTGGTAATCAGCATTGGTGTTACCAGCTGCAGACACCGATGAATGTTTCAGAGGCACCTGATGGCACAAAGGTCAAGAGGAAGAAGATAAAACAGCAAGTTGCCAGGATTCCTCTTAGCTTCTTTCCCTGTTAGGGTTGTCAGAACTAGAGACAGGCTAAGGAAACCTGAGATGCTGTAGTCTGTTATTTCTAATGCGTTCTCCTGGCAGCTCTTTAAAGAATAGAGAAACCCTCCCCACTATGGCGAATCAAGTTTGTTGCACTAGTTCAAGTTACTACCAAGATACTGCACTAGTAATAGAAAAAATCTGTTTGGGGAGCGAGGGTTGCATTAGATGAGGAGAGGAAAGTTATTCCCAGGTTTCTGTGCCAGGCAACCTTCAGTCAGAATTGGGGTGGTGATTAATAAATTCCCTTTGTCTCACTTCCAACATTTGGACTGCAGTGAATCCCACTAAAGCATTGCGAAAGCTGTGCCAGTTGAAAGAAGCTGGGCAAAACGTGGTTTGGCTTCCCTGGTGGGTGGACATTTGTGACCAGAGCTACAGCGATGCCTTGCAATGGAGAGGTGTCTGCGATGGAGGCAGCGGGTGAATTGTGCTTTAAGCCTTCAGCTGCCAGGAGTTTGTCTCTCTGGCAGATAAAACCTCTTCTCAACAGCTTGATTTAGCATTTCCGATGCAAATAGTTCACAAAAAGAAACCTCAGGTAACATGAACCTCTGGTGAAGTAAAAGTGAGTTTGACACTCAGGGTGGAGCAACAGGAAGAGCACTGGAGGAGCTAACGCTTTTCATGTTCACAATTAAAGTGGTTTGGGTCTACTTTACATTTTTTGAAAGGAATGTTGTTTGTTTTCTTGTAAAACCATGCACTGCAAGCGACTTTGTTAAAGAATCAGCTTCTTATGGGGAAAAAAGGCAAAATAATGTCTCTTTGTCATTCAGTCTGCGTCATGTACTGCTGCTGTTTGAGGCGGGAAGGTCCTCGTAACTCGTTCCTGAGTTCAGACATGTCCGTTAGATCCACAGTGAGGATTACCAGGATTCTACTTTTACTAGATCCATTAAAATGTTTGTATAACCATCTTTATTCAACCTGAGGGACAGCCTGCAGAGTGATCAAGGAGATATAAGTACAGGCACTTCCTTCTTGTTATCATTGACCAGCCAAACCAGTTCAGCTGAAGGGGTTTGGCTTAGTGAGCAGTCCTGCTGCTCTGGATGACATTCGTCGAAAGGGTGAGTGAGCCGCAGAGCTTTATACGTCTTCATTATAGGGTGAAGTCTCTTCTTAAATTAAATGAAGCAGGCAGTCTTCATTAGCTCCGGGTTTTCTTGTTGTTGTTATTATTCTAATGTAATTATCGCTTTTCTTCAGTCAGCCTTCTGCTTGCCTACTTACAAATAAACTCTTTCCATCTGGAGAGTATTTTGAGATGGGGAAGGTACAGTGAAGTAGTGAAACTATTGTTAGCACCGTGTTCTTCTTCTCCTTCTCTTCAACTACCTAGAATGCTATACAAAGAAATAGAAAAAACAAAGACTTGACAAACAATAGGATCCTCCTCTCTCAAAAAAGATTATGCAAAGGAAGACTGTTGAGTTATCTGCCTAGGCTCATGCAATGAGAGAAAGCATCCTACATTGATCTGTAAGACCCCTGCGGTTCTTTGCTTCAAAAAAGCAGCATTAAGAACTGAGGAATCGCCCCACTCTGCTCTCAGATGACAAGACAGGTTGCTTCAGCAGTAAGTAGTTCTTGGGCGTAATGAAATACTTGCTGACTGCAGGGAGTAAGAAAAGCTCAGTCACGATGGGTACATCTATTTGTGCATCCAAGCCCCGTGCAGAGATTCCCAAGCTGACAAGGTGCTTTGCTCAGGCTAATTAGCCCTGCTTCTCCCCTTACATCTTCCCTGATTATGCTAATTAGACTGAGCAGGGTGCTGCCTGACACTGGTGAGAGTCAAACAAGTGTGTCTGTACAGCCTTGCCCTGCAGTGTACACTATAAATGTCTGAGCCTGCTCAGCACAAGCCCACGAGTCTGTGCCGTGGGGCTGTGCAGCGCAGGTATTTCCCGGGGTTTTATTGTATGTGCTACCAAGAATCACTCAGCCTTGGGTGGCTTGCTGGGACGTCAGTAAAGGTAGTAAGTGTTAGGGAAGATCTTGAACAATTAACTGCCCGTAGCCTCCTTGCTCTCAGAAGAACACGTGCTGCCAGGTGGCTTCTGTCCTGTTCGTTTTGTTGCATGCGAATGACTTCCCTGGTTCTGGAGGAGGTGGTCTGGAGCTTCAAGGGAGAGGGGGGTGGTGGTGAGAGGAGAGAAGTACCCAGGCAGATCATGAGGAATGGTGGGACTGAGGAATAAAAGTATAAAGAACTTGGAATTTCTGCTTTTTATCCTATTTACGTGTGCAGGACTGGCAGAAAAATGGGTTGGCAGGTTGAATTAGATTGTGAAACCTCGCTAATTAGCTGTGCATTCCCCACTCCACCTCTCCCTTCTTTTTACTTCCCAAGTGGGATTCTTGCAGAATGAAATGAGTGCAGGGTGAGGTGACTTTCATAATTTGGTGTTTTAACATTCAATTCCAGCAGTAGATATTGCAATATAGGTAAGTTTGCTGTCAAATACTCTTTCAAAGACATTGACTGAGCTTACAGAACAATCAAAAAAACCCCGACAACCCCAAAATGACAACAAATAAAACTATTTTTGCTCGTTATAGGAGAAGTGGCTTTTTACACTCCTGACTGTTCTTCCTCTGACTGGCACCTTCCTGAGGAATGTGGTTGAGAATTAATGCATATGTATAGACACATACACACATGCCTATCTATATATACATTGATCTTAGTGAGCCTGGGAATGTAAAAGCAAGTGCAAAAACGTATGCTGGTTTTGGCAAGTTGTTTGTTTTAGTCACACAGTTTCCTGGTTTTCTTCATTTAAAAGGTGCGTTAATGTTCTGTGTATGAAGCCTGGAGTGTGATAGTTAGATCTCTTGTCAAAAGATGGATGTCCATGTTTCATTCCATATTGTGAAATCGTAGTCCTCAAAATAATCACGTCAAGCCACTACCATGAATAAATAGCTGTGCTGCATTATTTTGGGGAGTAGCAATTTCCAAGACAGTCAGTATGATCGCAGCCATTAAGTGAGTAGAAAGTGTTTTGAAAGAGTAGAAGGAGCTTTGTTGGCTGAAATGGCTGGGTCAGAACTGAAAAGGAAGAGTTTGCTGTTTTAAAACATAGCAGACATTTTAGACATTCTTATCGGGATGCTTCAGTAATGCAGTTGTGTGAAAGACTGATAAGGGAACGTGTGATAGCAGCCCTCATAATTTAAAGTGCCCGAACTTGGCATGTTCTGTAGTAATGTAAAATAGCAATAAATATAAATCTCGTGTTCTGGAATTCCTGGGTCTGCTTATTAGCAGATCAGTGTGTAAACACTGGCTTAGTGTGTCTAATACTAGAAGGATGTGTTTTGTTCTCTTGACGGGATGTGTGCTGGCTTTGCACCCCTAGAGCATGTGTAAGACAGGCTGAGCTGTACTCCGCGTTTTTTCTAGAGGAAGTCTGTTTTGTATAAACCACACACCAAAGCAGTATGGAGATAATTTTTCTCTGTAATGCAGGTATTTCACCAGTTTTAAAACACTGGTATCCATTGCTGTTTTCACTCAAGCTGTCTAATAAGATCTTGCCAGGAACACCTTAACAGGACAACTCAGTCAGAATTGCAGATTTAATGGTGCTGCTTGGTCAGATTGGGAGTGGCAGTTTCCAGTTCGCTCCCAGATCTGCACCCATTAAGTGCATAAAAAATGGTTTGAATGAGCGGGAAGAGCTTTGTTGACTGCAATGACGGCATTGGGATTGAAAGTGGAGAGCGGCAGATGAAAGAGTACTGGGCCGCAGGTGGCAGGGGACAAATCCCAGCGTTTGCCCCCCATGGCCCCCGTAGGCCAATAGTAGCTGCTTTTTCTGTTACAAACGTGAGCCCTGAGCCTGCTTGTTGAGCTGTGCACGCTCTTAAGGCTGCCTGGCATGTCGGGGCTGGCGCCTCAAAGCAATAGGGAATGGTGTTTATCCGTGGTCGAAGAGGGAAACCACCATGCCAACACAAAGCCTGTTGTCTGATGAGACCAGTGCTAAAGGTGACGTGTAAAGCAGTGGTGATCGCTTCTTCAGGAATGCAAATGGAAGCAGGATAAGTGGTCCTTAATTGAGTTACAGTTGGTATTTTAAGGCTTATGGCATAATGCATTTAAGCTCAATGAAAGCATTTCTTTTTAAACGTCCCTTCAGGAGTTCAAAACGTTGCAAAGAGCAAAGCAAACTATGTGATTGTGGTTGTGAAAAGCTGGTATGGTATCAGTGTAGCTGAAACTGAAATCAGACTCACATGAGTTTCAGTCTCAGTGCTGTATTGCGCGGGAAAACCCAAGCGATTTGGTATAGAAAAGATTTGTCATATTAAAGCATCTCTTTTTGGTTCTGTGGGTTTGTCTTTCCATTTTTGTTTTGGCGAAGATGGCGTGGGGGACGAGGAGTTGCAGATTGAGGATTGTTTGTCTGTAAACTGTCTTTCTGGAACGGAGGCTGTAGGAGGCTTTGTCGTGGCTCTTAGTCAGACCAGTGCCTTATCTAAACAGTATTTGACCCTTGAAGATGCTACACGTGGCTCTCATCCAGCCTACCTACCTGATCAGAGCGGATGGTATGGTCATGCTTGCAGCAGAGTGAGAGGAGCGCTCATTTGGGGAGCCATCCCCATGTACCAAACCACTGCGTTCTTGAAAGTCTTTCCTTTCTGATAGCATCCTTTCACTCGGGTTATTTTAATGTAGTTCAAAGGTGTACCAGGAAGGAGAATTTGATACCCTGATGAAGAAAGTCACAAAATGAGGGCAATGCTGTGTCCTGACATCACCACATGGCACTTTTTTTGGCATTTCGTTACTATGCAATAACTTGTAGTGGTAGCTATGCAGCAGCTCACAACAAACGCTGCAAAAACTTTGATCTCAGGCAGTGTTTGTCACTACAAATGTAATTATCTGTGTGGACCATCAGTCTTAAGACTAGTAATAGCAGCAGTGTGGGAGAGCTTGTGGTACCCAGTCTGAGGCATTTCTACCCCGCTGATGTTGAACGGGCTGACAGCAGGTAGGAGACTGATGGCAGAGGTCAAGTCTTGCCGGGCTCATTACTTGCCTTCTGGTTTATGATGGATCAGGGGAGAAAGTGTATCCTTGATCTTCACCTGAAAACAGTAAGAAAGGAGGAGATAAAGAGGAGGATATGC
The DNA here is from genome assembly GCF_030936135.1 of Gavia stellata. Lineage (NCBI taxonomy): Eukaryota > Metazoa > Chordata > Aves > Gaviiformes > Gaviidae > Gavia > Gavia stellata. Next base: position 97,510,165 of record NC_082596.1, on the reverse strand, counting down.
AGTTAGAGAAATAAAATGGCAATTCATGCTGCTCTTTCATACCATTTCTTGCATTAAAAAGTAAATTCAATAATTCCTGTCTTCTTATTTTCTAATTATTTTAGATTCAGCTTCTAATGACAGGAACATTCTTCCCTTGGTAAGACGTAATTCTGATATGCAAAATTTGAAACCTAAGGGATAAGACAAGGGAAATTGCGTTGTTTTAATAAATAAGGAATCGTTTAAATGATTCCTGACTGATTACCAGTTACTTTATCCTTTCACATGCGAAGGGAACAAAGGAAAATGGTAAAAATTTAGCCTTGGTAAGGTTTGGCCGAATAGTGCTAAGCACGGATAGATTTGAAGTGCAGTGGAAACACTACGGGTTTCTTAGAGTGAGTCCCCCAGGAGTTTGAAAGATGCCTGATCAGAAAGCTGGAGTTCAGATCCCACCTTCTCCCCTGCTCAGACTTCTTCAGGTTTCTGGTTTGGTTCTGGCTTGTTTCTTAATTTGAGCAATCACCTCTGTGGCGTATGCTGGTTGCAGGCAGTCTTGCCCTATACTGCCTTTTCATGAAACGCATCTACATCGCCTAGTGCACTGAACCTGCTAGAGGCAGGGGTTGCCTTTTGGAAGGAGAATTGCATTTCTTGGTTTCTGTTGTACCTTTAAAATTCTTCCCTTTCCTTCCTGTCTGCAAAGAGACTAGCCGGTGTTTAGATACTCCCGTATTAACTCCTGCAGCCCTTTCCTCTTGTGCAGCCTGCGGTTTGGGATGACTCCACTGGTAGGGCGCTGCCTTGCGATCAGGAGACATAGTGGCAGAGCCAGAAGGAAAAGCTATCTGATGGGTGACTTGAAGCGTGTCGTGACCAGTCAGTGCTGCAGCCATAAAATGGAGATAATGATACTGATATCACTCCTTGGTAAAGCATTATGAAATGTTTTCATGAATATTTCTGCTCCAGAGCCTGGGTGTTTATAGCCTGGATTCCAAGGAAGTGAGGTGCGTGTGGTGGTGATGATGTCTGTCTGTCTGTCAGTCCCCATTCCCCCCCTCCGATAACACTGAGTGTCTTGGCTGATTCCCACCAAATCCAGCAGGAAGTAGAAGTCTCAAAGACAATTAAATTCCTACAAACGTCTTTGTTGTTGCTAAACTCAGCAGGCAGGGGAGGCGAGAGGCATGAGTTAGTGCTGACACCGCGGGGGAAGAGACAGCCAAGCCCTGCCCTTGCTGACTCTCTTTGGCGGTGGCCAGCAGCGAGCCCCACCGCTGCACCCAGCGGGCTGTGGCAGCCCTTGCCCGGGTGCCAGGCCAGCCCGGCGGGATGTGGAGCAAGGCTAGGCTCTTGCAGGATGCCAGAGGGAAGATGGTGCAGAGAGGGGTGAACCCAGCGGGACGGCAGAGACGTGGAGCACGAATCCTGCTCTCTGTTCCGTGGTGGAACGGGACATGTTACTAGAAGGGCTCCGACTGAATTTGCTGTTCGAAATCCTGGTGGTGGTTTTTTTTCTGGCTGCTCTGAGCATGCCTTCCTCATATTCCTGGGATGTTTTCACTCCTCTTCTGCCCAGAGCTGGGTCCCTCTGCCGCAGGGAGCTCTGAATCTTTCTGGCACCTTTGGCAAAGCTCTTGTGCTCCTTTCCCTCCCCGCTGCTCACATTTTACTTCTGCAGTAAATGCAAATTCAGAGCTGCCTTCTTTCCCTGCAACTGTGCGGCTTCTCCCCATGTATCCCAAGTGGAAGAGCCTTCCCATTCTTCCATGAAGAAGCTCTGTCTTTGTCCTCATTATACACATTTAATGTCTGGCAGGCAGACATTCCCTGTTTTCAAGGGAATTTCTCCCTTGCACAGCTCTGTTTATGCCTCCAGAGCACTGGCCTTTTTCTTTACAGGGCCTCTCACTTACTTGGCACAGCTCTCTGGTTTTGTATTGCTCTGTACACTGAAGGCAGCTACACGGTAGTAGTAATAATCACAGGGATGCAAATTTATTATCTCGTGTTTAGTAACGCAGTGGGGGCGCATGTTTATCTTGTACACTTGAGTGCTGTTTTTAAATAGTACTGTGTATACAATAGATTTAAAGTTGACTAACCAAGAAAGCATCCTCAAGGTTGAAAGAATAAGCGTGAAAAACATGCAAGAGTTGCAGCCTGGTTTTTAGCACTACTTTGTGTCTGGCGTGCTGACATACATGGCTGTAGCAGTTAGATGTCTCATTTATGCACCCAGATAAAGCCAAGACAGTTTAAAGCAATCAGATTCATCTTGTGTCTTGGAAGAACAGGTTTATACTTTGCAAGAGAGAAGAGATTTGTAAATTGTTTGGTTTATTTTAAAAGGACTATTTACATAAGCATCCTTTCACTGGGAAGAGGGGACGGGTAAACAAGTAGCCAGCTGACCACAGGTTCTGTGGCTTCTGCAAAGATAATTATGTGAAGACCAAGACTCTTGAACTACCTTCAGGTCAGTTGTTTTCAACTATGCTAGTTTAGGTAGGTTTAAAGTTCAGTTGCTTTGAAATGGAGAAGCCATGACCAGGAAGGAACATGACTGGAAAGCATCAGTCATGGAAAAAATACTGTAGCCTAAAGTCAGCTTTGAAGTTTCCAAGTCTTTTTGTTGACTTCATAGACTTTAGGCTAGGCCTTCAGTACAGAAAGTCAAGATCAGACGTGTCTCTGAAATTATTTTTCAGGGATTATTTATATGTGTGATGTGTACTTCTCTGCCACTTTAATAAGAGTCTCGCATATCGAACTTGTTATTATTACTATTATGGCCTTAGGTTTGTAGGCTTCAGTCAAAGCCCATTTTGGCCAGGCATTTGGAGACAAAAATGGTAATAAGAAGACTCTCCAAACCAAAGAGGTCATAATGTGCCTGTGTATGTGCGTGTGGATGAGAGTGGAGGTTTCGGAGAGTGTGTACATTGGCTCTCAAATCAACCTGCCTTTGCAGTCATTGTGCGGATGGTAGCCTGGGCTGTTGTGCAGTGAATGGACTAACTAGTCCGGGAAGATCACCTCTAACTTCTGGCTGATAGTCCCATCTTTGAATCAAAGGGAATTTGGCTAGAATAGTTTCAGATCTTCGTCTATTAGCTTGTACTTTCTTATTCTTTTTGTTTTATTTTTGTGTACCTCCCATTCACATTGAAGGAAGAGGTGCAGAAGGCCTATTTATGTAGATCATGCCACGTCTGTTTTCCTGACAAGACGAGACAGTTCCCTGCAATGCATTTTTAAGCGTTTTGCCCTATTAAGTTCCCAGTGTTCAGACCTTGTGGCTTCCTCCACTTCCCTTAAGGAGCTGTTAATAAGTCTTATATCATATTCAGTCTAATTTTCACTTCTTAAAATTCCCATTAGTCTTAAGTTGCCCAAGACACCATCTGACATAATTCTGTCTTACTCATTTATGATGTTGGACATATCAGCAGGGGTGGGAGCAGCGGTAATGGGATACTGCAAATCGTCTGTCCCTGCAGTACATGCTGGGAGATGCTCCTAAGAAGCTGTCCACATGATACGTCAAATCCCAAAGGAGAGGGAACGTACTCTGGACAGGCACTGAAGCTTTGAGATGTTAGGTTTATCTGAAGCAAAGTGACTGAGCCTTTTTTGTGCTGGCTGATTGAAGTGGTGTTGCTGCACTTCAGAATTTCTGAAGGTCTCATTTCATCACTCTGCCTTTAATTCCCTTCTATTGCTCTCAGGTCTTTCTTACTTTCCTGTCAGTCCTATGTGCTCTCTCAACACTAAGTTTTTTTCTTTCTTTTTATTTCCACAGTAGATGGTGGAGTCATATCCCACATGGCTCTGCCATCTGGAACAACTTCCCTGACTTGTATTCCTTTTGAGTTTCAACTTTATCCTTGGCCTCTATGTGTTAATCTTCCTTCTAATAAAGCAATCGCATCTTATGCCCAGAGGCTTCCAGTTCCTCTCTGCTCAGTCTTTCTCCTCAAGATACGTAGCTTTTGCTACCCTTTGATACACAAGGTATATTGTGATCTCTGCTTATTATTAAACAAGGAAGACCTGTTTTAGAGACACCTGATCACATACTTAAGTCTAATTCCTGTTCAGGACAATACTTCAGGGCACAATTACCTTTTTAACACCCCCTTATCCCTTTGATTTCAATCAGCTTCATTGATTTTAAGTGAGGTACACGGTTAAGTACTGTGAACATGATAAAGCCTCAACTGTGAAACATGGCGTTTATATTTAAAAAAAAAATCAAAGCATATTGCACAGCCTGAAAATAATGAAAGATTCAACAGAGAAGTAAGATTTCAAATCTGATACTACATCTCCTTAAGTCTCATCTTGAAAACGTCAAACATGCTGTAAAATCAAACAAAAATCCCGCAGCCTTGCTTTTCAGTCTGTTGACTCCAAACATTTTCTGCTGTACACTGAGATTTTCAGGAGTTGACATAGTATGCAGTTGTTCTTGCTAAATTAAGAAAGTCTCATGCTTTCTGGGATCCCATAGTAGAACTGCAACACTTGCATATATAAATGGAGGTTCGTTTACTGAGCGGTTGGACATAACTTGCAGTGCTACTGCTTTTCTCCTCGTGGCTCCCTTAAAGCTTCCACGAGATGGGGGAAAAATACAGCTAATAGCAAGCTGTGCCTGGGCACCACACAGTCCTGGCTTTGTGCAGAGCACGGTTTTGGCATCTGGAGTGGGAGAGCTCAGTGCGTATTAGCAGCAGTACATTCATTGACATAAATCGCTGTCAGAGCAACGGAGGAATGCAGCTGTGTATTTTGTGAGCGCTGGATGCGGTCTATCTCAGACTGACCATGAGATCATGGAAGATCTGCTAAAACTTGTGCCTCAGAGTATAAGTCTTGGGTGTGGGGCACTGCAGATGGATAACCACTCATTCACTTTTGAAATAAATGCAAGCTCAGTTGCAGGGCTCCTACCCATTTTTCCCCATCCTCGCCCCTTTCTTACCATTTCCTTCTTCCTTCCAGGCAGAAGATCTGTCCAGAGAGGACACACAGGAACGCACATCCTTCCTAATTCATACAAAGTGAGGAGGGGGGAACAATGCCTGGCTTCAGAGCAGCCCTTTAAAGGAGGCTCATTCCGAGTCCAGCCAGTATTGAAATTGTCTGTCCTCGGGGACAGCACGTCACGTTCAGTGTGTCTCCCACCAAAACCAAGAAGGGGAAATGCATTCCCGTTCATTCCCAGGAGTAAAGCTGCCCTGGGGTGTTTAAGCTGCCCTTTAGGAAGTCACAGTGCTGCTAAGGAGAAGGGGCAGGGAAGGTACAGTCAAAGCAAAGTGGCTCAGACTGCTCTTGCAGCCCACAAAAGCAAAGCTACCAATTAATTTATTATGGAAACCTGCATGGTGCCGCTGTGGCCCAATTTGGGGCAAATCAGTACAAAGAAGAGAGTAATACCATAGGTTGCAGAATGTTTTCATAGGTTTCTCAGGGGTTTTTTTGTTTGTTTTCATTTGGTTTAGGTTTGTTTGCTTGGTTTGCTGTCCCTACCTAAGCATCCAGCTAAAGTTCTTCCAGTCACGACCATCCTCTCCTTGCCCCGGATCACCGGGGAGTGATGCAGTGACTTCTCATTTGCTTCTGGAGTGATGACACAGACAGCGTTGTAAGCACGAGAATATTTTTGAAGCCTGAGTGTGGGCGTACGACTGTCAAAGTTGAGAGCTTTTTAGTATAGAATTTGAACCACAGTGCTTCGTTAATGAGGGGTTTGCCTTTGTCCTCCTTAAAATGAGGAAAGTAACCAAAGACTGTATAATGCTCGGTTCCTTGTGAATCATGGGGATTGCACGGCTAAATGTGTATTTGCTAAAGTCCTTTTAAAATGCGTTGCTTCGTGCCTCTCGCATAGTTCCCTGTCCAGACTCCCATGAACCTCTACTTCTTTACCTCTCTTAAATGCTTAGTGGACATGAACAACTTTCCTATGTGTGGAAGTGGAGATGCTAATGCAAGTAAAAAAGATTCATGTGTTCGTTTCCCCATTCATCACAGTTCTTGGAGATTTTTGTGGAAAATTCACCGCCCGAGGACCAAACTAAGCCTCTTTCTTCACAACCTACCGTGATCAGACTGTGGGATTAAGCCAACCTGAAGCAGTGTTTTGGGGAATTTCTGAGAAGTCCCTTGCCCCCAGTGAAATCTCTTTTTACTCTGCTTCCCGTTCTGCAGAAAGCGTATTCCTCACACCAGCGCTGCCATGCTCGTCAGTTCAGCAAATGTTTCCTTGGCATTGCACTTGCTGTTTTTGAATCACGAAATGCTTTTAGGTAAAGTTATCATAATATAAACTGAAAATTGACAGGCTGAATAGTTGTGGTTAGTATGTGCTATAGTGGTGATGACATGGGAAAATATGTTGTTTTTCTCCAGATGACTGTTTGAGGTTAGTTCTAGACCATTTTGTTCATGATGTGCCCGCTAAAATTATAAGAGCATGACTTTGAAGTAAGCAGGTCAGTTTGATATTTTTTTTTTTTTTTTTAAAAACCTGATAAAGGCCTGTGGTCAAAGAATGGATGTTGTTGTTGTTTTGGGATTTAGAAAGAATGGAGCCAACCATTAGGAGGAGTAAAAGGTTGAAAGGACTAAATTCCCCCTTCCAAGAAGTTCATCTCACTGCATAATCTAACCAAAGGTGTCTCACTCGTGGGACTAGCATGGGCAAAGCGTGGCCCGCGGGGCAAAAGCCAGCAGAGTTCAGGTGCCTCTTCTTCAGCAGAAAATGGTCGTGTGAAACGGGGATGGGTAGCAGCAAGCAAAGCCGGTGCTTTCTGCTGGCAGCAGAAGCAGCATTTCGTAGACCTGTTCCTTATGTACCTTTCCGGTATTCAAGTCTAGAGTGGTACCGCATCCTGCCAGGATGGCAGCTCAGCAGAGCCATGGGTGGCATCTCACACACTCCATCAGTTATGGGACGCTCTGCACGCACCAAAAGATACCACGGTGCTGAGTCAAGCAGGCAGTGCTCTAAAGGACCACAGAAACACATGCCCTGTTCATAAGATAGAAGCAAGAAAAGGAGGCATTAGGCAGGAGGTGATGTTTCATGTCTTCATATCTAATGATAAAAACAGAAGTGACTCAAATGTCACTTTCTTCCCAAACAGAAGTCTTTTTGGTGTGGGCTGCCAGTCCGTGTTAGAAGTGATATGCAAAATATACAGAATTTATGTGTGGCTAAATGATGGTTTCTTTTTCTTTCATCTGCCTCCGTTCTGCTTTGTGCTGCAAGGTTGCAGTTGCGTGTAAAAGGCTTGACATATTTAACGGGACCTTGAAACAGGTCCAGTGAACTGCAGCAGAAAGAGAAGCAGAGGAAGGTAGAAAGATAGCAGAAGGCACATTAACCAAACTTAGATTTTGAAATAAAACCCTGCAGTTCTGGAAAAGTCCTTACTCCACCTGCTACGCTAGTGCGTGAGTTTGGGGTTTAAATCTGCTCCAAGGTCTTTGTGGTGTTTGGGCACAGAGAGGCAAGTTAGCTGTGAAGGAGCAGCCTTAAAGGTGAGTTTGCCTGCCTTCACCCCTCCTGAAATGCTGTGCTGAAATGAGGTTGTTGGGACAGCCCACTCAAGTGAGTGTTTTTCTGATGTTTCCATTTTTTCTCTGCTTGTATGGGCTAATCTCATCTCTTTTTTGGGGTATGGGGAAGATCGGGGAGTGGAGCACGTTGCTAACATCTTCCCTGCCCCTGAGCTGAGGAGCCTCTGAAGCTTCTTGAAAGTTAGACCACGCTTTTGTGTGGTGCCCTTTGGCCCCAGCAAATCCAAAGAGCATATGGTATGGATGGCTCGTTTCTAAAACACCATCAAAGAGCCAGAGGAAGAGATGGTCTTCTAATCCTAATGTTCTCCTAATTCTGACCATCTTCTCATGACTCCTGGAGGCACCGGTCCCTTTCTCAGCAATTCCTTCTTCACTCTTTTGCGTACCTCGTGTCAGTACAGCCAGTACTCTGAAAAGCTTAATTTTAAGGCCCTAACTCAGAAAAGCTCCCATTTTCCTTACTTCTGATTAAATCCTGTAAAATATTTGAATCAATTTCTGTTAAAATAATGATAGCATATTGATAATATTGATAATATTGTCTGACCAGAACAGTTGTTTAATGAGGTTAAGCATACTTGGTTATAAATAAAAAGGCCAATTTATTCAAGGACGTTTGAGTGGTTACGATCGTCCAAGTGATGACCTTTCAGGGTTGACGTTTGTACGTCCAGAATGAAGGCAGGAGGAACAGATAGCTACTTTTCTCAAGCAAATATCCCTCAAAGTTCACTGCAAGGAAAAATCGCATTGTTACACATTGTGCATCTAAAGTAAAAGGTGAGATTTTGACAATTCCCCAAACCAGTTACCGACACGTATCTTCTCTCTTTTCTGGGGCCTTTCATCCCACGCGTGATTTTTTTCATTCACTGGATGATGGTCGCATTTATAAGATAGAAGCAAGAAAAGGCAGCAGTAGATAGGAGGGGATGTTTGTGTCTACGTGTTTAATGGTAAAAACAAGTGACTCAACTGTCACTTTCGTCCAAAATAGGAGCCTTTTTGGTGTGGGCTGCCAGTGCATGGTAGGATGTGGTGTCTTCATGCACCTGCCTCACTTCAGCAAGACTGATGTGCTTTTAATTTCCACGGCCTCGCTCCCAGTCTTTGGGGCAAGCAGTTGCGTAACACTTTGCAGGGACGGGGCCATTGCCTCGAAATTATGCTGGGAGGACATTGACGCACACGCAGTGGGATGCCGAGCACAGTGGGATCCTGATGCTGACTGGGGCCTCTGGGCACAATGCTGTCATAAATTTTAAATAATAGTAATACTGTAAAAAGTTAAATAAATGTGTCAAGTTAATTTTATGCTCCCCTCCCCTCAGGCAAATTAGCATAAATTGAATTCTGTAATAATTAGCCCAAGCAGTTATCACTGAATAGATATACCTGATTTCTGTGCGTTGTGGTAATACATGGAGGACTGATCCTGCAAGGAGCAGAGACGTTCCTCGACTGACCCGGCAGGATCAGGTCCGGTCATACAGATCCTATATGAATGCATTTGCCATTAATTGGGTTAGTTACAGGTTACATGTGTATTGCCACACAGTTCTGATTTTGGTCACTTAACATTTACAGCCTTAGAAAATAATGCACTGAACTGTCTGCACCGAGCTTATTAAACTGTCGTAATAAACCATTTTACAATTCCAGGCGGTCCTTCCCAAATGTATTGTAGAGCCTATTAACAAACACCTGTCAAGTTCAATTGGAATGTCTAAGTGGCTTGATCTACAGCATCTGCTGCCGCGCCAGAGAGAGCCGGGCTCGCACAGCGCCAGCCGCCTCAAGTAGCGCGCTCAGAGGTGAGGTACGGGGGAGCAGGGGGGCTGCAAGGAGCTCTTGGCTTGCCGTTCAGCCTGGTGGATTTTGGTAGTAAGTAGTGAGGAAAAAAGAAGGAAAAAACAAGTTTGTGTAAGGCAAACAGCCCTTCCGCTCCCTGTTTCCCGGCTGTGACATAAGTCTCAGAACATTTCAAGCTTTTCTTTCTCTTCTTTTTTTTCTCCCTTTGTTTTTTTTTCCAAGTTAAGATACGGAAGTGTAAACAGATCTTTTCCTCTGTTGCTGACTTGAATGAGGGCTGGCCCTGGTACATGTGTGAAAATTGCTTGGCTGGGAAAGATCTCATGTTCGTTGTGTCGTAGCTTTGGACATGAAGTCCAAACTCCCTAGCTGCTTGTCTGGACACAGTGCTACTTGTACGTGTGCGCTTCCAGAGACTGAGCTTACAAAAGAGGAGAGGGGGAAAATTGGCCCAGTAGCATCTCAGAAATGTTTGTGGAGGGTTTTTTGTTTCGTGTTCAGGGATTATTTTTTTTCTCCCTTTTTTTTTTAAATCATGAACTTCAAATCCAAGGAGGCTCTGCAATCAGCGTGTTTGAACGCCAGCCAAGACACTAAACTGGCAGCCGTCCATTCTGATATCAATGTGAGTGAAATGTGTACTCAGTAACTGGATTCAGGCCCTTCATAGTTTGCAAGCAAATATTTCTGCTTTTGCAGATCAGATAAAAAACAGTAAAAGCTGTGCAGCTCTCGAGCATGTGAGAGAGAGGGGTCTGCACCTTTGCAAAGGGGCGTTAACATTGCTGTGTCCACGTCCATCCTCTGCCTTATGTTATCACATTGAAGGCTATGTTCTATTTCCAAAAGGCATTTAATTATGTCTTTTAATGTTTTAACTACTAAATCTGCCTTGCATAAAAGCTGTAAGTACCTCACACTGGTAATAAGCGGTAGGAAAGTGAAGGAAATTGGCATTTTGTAAAAAGGTTGTACAAAACCAATGGAAAGCTATGCAAATCAGCTATGATACAGCCACATTTGCATTTTGTCTTGGGGTTAGTGGTGATATGCACAGCATGACTTTGGCAGGCTTGCCTCTTGGGGTGATGCATGCACTGGTGGTATGGCCCTGTAGGGTCAATTTAACAAGCATAACGTTGTGATTTTCCATGCAGTTTCTCAGAACCAGTGAGCAACATGCAGCAATAAATAGTGACAGAGGAAATCAATTTTGAAGAGTAAATACATTTGGTAGGAGGAAAAAGTGTTACACAAATCTTTCGCCGTGCCAAAAGAAGGTTAGCAGTTTTGTTTGGTGCCGCTTAACTTTCCAAAGTAACTCCCTTGTGCTGTCTTACCTTTTTCTTACTCTTTGGTTTAGAAAACATCAGGACGAGGAGGTGATGTAGAGTTCTTGCACGCTGGGTGCTCAAATCGTTAGAGCAATATACAGGGGAGTGCGACATGTTACAAGCAGCTGATGGTGCAGTTTCACAGCCTTTGAGTTCATTGAACCAGTGGCAGCTCTTAAGACCTGTTGTTTTGCCCAGCTGAGAAGGAAGGTGGGAGCATACTTGAGGTTTCTGGTGGTAATAATGCCGTTCTAGGGAGGACGATGTGCAAACAGACTCTGAGAGCCCTTTGCAGTCTGTTTTATGTTGGAGAGACATGTATTCATCGGTGCTGTGTGACAGCTCCATCCTGCGGGGCGCTGGGCACCCCGGAGAAGCGCTGGGTGTTCTCATTTCCCGTGCCGTGAGCCTGCGTCCCTTGAAGTGAATGAAATGTCCGCCGCTAACCTGCGGTAAGCTTTGGGCTGGGGTCCTACAAGGGCTGCTCCGGAGCAGCCTGAGGGAAGCATCTCTCCTGAAGGCAGTAGGTAAGCAGCGTCTCTCCTTAAGGCAGGGCTTAAGCAGGAGTTCAGTAGGTTTTGGACAAAGCAACTGGTATAAGGCTGTCCCGAATTTAAGCACAAGCTTAAGTACTCTCTTCCTGTGACCTCAGCACACCCAGTGCTCTGTTAGTTTGCCTTACAGAAGCAGAAGGGAGTTTGGCTGCTTTCAAATGAAGTCTGCCAAAAAAAACCCAACCCAACAGCCTAGCAAGCATCTTCTTTTTTTTTTTTCCCCCCTTCGTTTCTCTATAAATAGTCAAAACATTTTTCAGAGCAAGTTTAGTTAATGTTTTGTGGTGGTGAGTGAACACTGTGATGCTCCGATATGTTTTGTGCTCCTGAATCTTGTTGCAAGATGCCTGAGTATAATTTAATTTGGGTTTTTAAATGAGAGGAAGAAAGAGCGCTATGAAGTCTCGTCTGAATTTTGTCACTGACTTCATGAGAAGTCCTTTGAGTGCGTTTGGGAACAGTTTGGCTTCTCATTTAGCTGTATCATTGGATACATGTTGAAAGTTTTTCCTTCTTATCCTTACCACACAGACAATCACGTCATCCTTGAAATGAATGCTCCTTTTGCTGTCCATATGCAAGAAATTATGCGAACATCTGTGTAAGTCGCAACATACGAGAAGGCAAATTCCTGGTGGCAGGCTGCGGAGCCCGGCCTTCAAACCCCTGTCTGCAGAGGGTCTGGGAGCAGCCATCAGCTTTGTTCTCGCGCCGCACGCTGACTGCCGGTTTCATGTTCCACCGCTTCGCTACTAATAACAACTAGTAGGGTTTTGTCTTTTTTTTTCCCCTCCCTTTTTTTCAAGCACCAAATGTATAGTTTCATTTTGGCAGCTGGTTTTATCAAGAAAAGGATATCAGAATCGTGTGGGATTTTGTGAGTCATTACCAGAAATACTGCAGTGGGTGGATTAGCCCCTTCAAGGTGGCTGCTCTACGTGTTTTCGGGGTAGTAAGGTGCAGGGAATATAGGGTCGCGCCTGCGATTTTTCGCCTGCACCCTTGGGAATACCCTCGGTGAGGGCGATGTCCTCGTTTTGTTAGCAGCTCTCTGGTGTTTCCAGTTGGCACCAGAGGAAAAACGAGTGATGCTCCTCAGTCTCCCTCCAAACAGAGTGTTTCTCGCGGCTGTCCCTGCGTGACAGGATACTGTAGCACAAAACACATGCGTTTCGGTCGCGGGGCTGTGCGACACAAGCCTGTAGCGTGAGAAGCCGGGGCAGCAGCGCTTGCAGAAGCACCCAAAAGAGCGCGCTTAGGTGCCTGTGCTTTAGGTGTTGAGGCTTTCGAATCAGCCTCGCCAGCTTGTGGCTGGGTTTATTTCAGTTGCAGGTATCAACACTCCTTCCTAAAGACTTGATGCCTCTCTGCCTGTGAAATGCAGCCCTGTTTCCATCCCAAACCTCGTTGTAGAGCACTTTCCCTGGAGTAAATCAAACCAGCTGTTCCCAAGTGCTGTCTCCTCGCTTTTAATGGCACAGCCCAACCCCATGCTTGAGGGCTCTCGCCATCAGCCTGGTCTCGCAGGAGCTGCGCATCCTCCCGGTAACAGCCCATTAATGGGACTCTTGTAGAGACATTTGCTGGTTTCCTCACATGGTGTGCAGACTTTTCATTGAGGAAACTATTTGGGAATAATATGCAAGACTTTTTTGGAGTCCTGCTGCCTCCCAGACAAAATGACCAGTCTTTGGAGGTCAGTGCCAGGAACCGCCTCTCTGAGCCTGCAGTCCCCTGCTCCCCGGTGCACTGCCGGGACCCGGAGCACGCGACTTTGCATTAGCCCATCCCGACGCCAATGTGTTTTCTCTCTGACGCGGGGCTGAGGAGGTGTGCACGCGTCTGGTCTTGCGTTCGTCATCCGAGCATGCAGCAGCAAAGAGTTTCTCACCAGAAGCACGTTTGTTTTGGGTAGAGGCTTTCCTGTTAGGTCCTAAAGTATCATACTGTCCTGTGCGCTAAAAAAAATATTTCCCCTTCCAAGAGATAACCAAAGCAATGGGAGGAGAATGTTTTGATGAAATTGGAACAGGGGTGGAAAGGAGGAGCAGCAGGGACCCATCTCCTGCCAGTGTGCAGTTAAGGCTCTTAATGAAGTGTAGTGCAGTGCTCTGACAGACGGCAGAAACCTGCTCCGATAAGTGATGGCTTGTTGTGCCTAAAGCTCTCCAAAGCATAATTTATGACAAATAAATACGCGACGGCCTTCCCTGCTTCGTCCTACTGCTCTGCTCTTGGGTTTTTTTTTTCTCAGTTTGGGAACGTCAAAGGAAAACAAAGTGTCGTCGTTTCCGGCCAGCTCCTGGAGCCCAGGGGAGCCGTGGGGGTGGCAGGGTGCAGGTAGGTGGCTGCTCTCCAGCCTTCCTACCTGAATCCGGGGTGCAGCTGTCTCCCCAAAAAGTCACCCAAGCGGGGACTGCCAGCCCCTTGGCTGGTCTCTCCAGGCAGAGCTGCGCTGGAGGCTGCAGAGCTGTGTGTAAGGAGGAGCAACCTGGCTCTCGGTGGCAGAGACAAGCCAGGGCAGAGCAGCTGGTCGGCATCTCGGCCCCCTCCTCCTGAGCAAGGTGGGCAGTCTGCAGCCCATAAAGTGGTTGTTTGCTAAGGCTGTAGAGTATCTGATTGTGCTGTACTGCAGTCCCCGCGAAGCGTAAAGAAGACCGGCAGCCATAGGTCCAAACTGAAGTAAGGGAAGGAGGCGTCCCGGGCAGCGAGATGGATCCCCCCCTCCACGTTTGGGCAGGCATCCTCCCATGCGCAACCCTCACACGTGCACCATGTCAAGCAGTTGCTTGGTGTATCAGGGAAAGACCAGCCTCTCTTCCTCCAAACCATCCCTGCAGCCCCTTTATCCTTCCACCAGGTCATTCACACCGCGGGAAGGGCAGGACGGGTGCACGAGACAAACCCTGTTGCAGCGAGCAGAGGGAGTATGTAGATAGGCTTCCCATTCCCATGTGCACCACGAGAGGCACCGAGACGTGGCGTGAGGAGCAATGGAAGGAGCGTCTGCTCAGTATGCTACTGGAGCACAACGGCTTTGGCTGCTTCACCAGGTCAGGTTTCCCTCCGGCTGTGCCCTGTGGCGACGGCAGCGCTTCTTCCCTGCCTTGACACGAGCAGCAGCAAGACATGGCTGCTGATGATGGGTGGGGGGGACAACTGCCTGTCTGCAAAGATTAAAAACCCGTTTTCAGCATGCCTCTGGAGCAGGTGCAGGGATCAGCCTACCCGGCATGGCTGCAAAGGGGGCTCGGTTCCAGCCTGCTGGGGCTCCGGTGAGCGGGGAGGTGGTGGTGGTGCCCTGCGTGCCCGTGAGGGGGCTGTGCATAGAGTCGCAACACAGCATTTGCACACTGAAGAGCGACGGGACGAGTCCTCTGGTGTCACCCCAGCTTTCACACCGAGGCCTGGGGCAGCACCGGCTCTGGGGACGCAACGCAAGGGGGAAGCGGTGGCCCCTGTGGTCACTGTGTCAGCAGGGCTTGTGATGGGAGAAGTTTTGAAGTGACAGCAAGGGTAACAGCTTGCTCGATGAAACAAAATGCGCTCCTTTGGGATGCTGCAGGCAGGGCAGGGCCGGGCACAATTCTGCTTCTGGTTCTGGTCCTGGTCCTGGTGGAAACCAGACCTTTGTGGAGGACTGTCCTGTGCCTTGCGGTTACATGAGCCTTATGTAGAACTGCCATAAATATATTTGTGTATTTTCCCGAGGCTTTTTTTTTTTCTTGCCTAGGGTCTGCTTGGAGTCTGAGGCTTTTTTTTAGAAAATAAAATAATAACAGTAATAACAAGTTTTTTCCCCCTTTGTTCTGAGGTTTTTGTGGCTCTGCTGGCTCAGTTGGAGCCACAGTACAGCGTCTGAAACTGCGTGGATTTAGCTGTTGCAATACCAGCCTTTCCCCCGCACAGGTACAAACTACCTGCGTGTTGTGTGTGTACGGTAGGCCTGGTTCGTGCAATTTCTTTTAATCCAACGCACGCACTTACTTGGCAAGTCCCAGTTAGAAACTGGGCAGCCCCAGACCAGTGAGTCTCTCCAGTGCCTCTGGCGGGCAGCGCTCCTTTCCAGAGCCAGGAGCTTCTCTGGTCAGCCCTGGGGAGAGCATCTCTCGGTCTTGCAGCATGGCATCCCTGGTCCCTGATGCAGGGCAGCATTTTATGTACCTGCAGACAACGTGTGTTGTCATGTTGCCTTTTGAGACAGTGCCCTATTGTAGGGTGGAATATGGCTGCTGTGTTTGGATATTATTCTTGACGTGGTAGTCAGTTGCATCATGCTCAGAAGCACAAATGCACACGCGAAAGATGTGCAGAGGCAGGTGGTAGCCTGTATTTTTCTTCCGTTTGCAGCTTTTTTAAAAAAAAAAAAATCTTTTCAAGTTCTACACTGTCAAGAATGTGGGTGGCAGGCTGAATGAAAGAAAAATAAAATAAACTTGCATAATAAATACACTGGTAAATCTGCAATTTCCCTAAACTCTTAACATAAATACAACCACTTTTGGGGGTTGGTTTGCTTGGTTGCTTATCCAAGGAAGAGCAACTTTTGAAGAAAGTTTCCCTGAATGCCTTTCCTTATTATAATTGTGTTAATTATTAGCAATGTACATACTCTAGTTACAGCATGAAATGCTACTTCCCGACAAAATCAGATCTGCTTTCTTTTACATCACGTCATATGTCAAGTATGGAACAAGAATCCAAAAGCCTTGGGTATATCTGCCTGTGTTTTATATATATAAATGTATATATTTATTTAATAATGCTGTTTTTTCTTTTTCAGCATTTTAAAAGTTGACTGCCTAGAGGTAGGCACCTGGGTTTATATCTAGGGTCTGAAGTAAGTGGGATGGCTTTCAAAGGTCCTGCGTACCTGCAGCTCTTGGTAAATTAATTAAAAGCAGATGTTCTTTTTGGCAAGTTTGACAGAAACAAGTAGGAGATGCCGGGTGCCCAGCACCTTTGAAACACTAGCAGCTTATTCAGATGCCTAAAGATGGAGTTAGGCGTTTAAATTTAGGCCCCCAAGTTGGAAGAGTTTGGGCCCTGTGATCATAACAATCTCTGTCCCCTCTGTCCTGAAATGCTGTAGTAGAGATTCGCCCAAGAAGCCGGAGGTTCGTACGTGGGAGTGAGCAGGGACGGAGTATGTGTCTCCCTGCGGTGGAAGCGAGCTCGGCTGCCTGCCTTATAGCACATGCAAATGAGGGTCAGATGGCTTGACAGTTGGTTATGAAACTACATAGAAATTATGCAAAATGGAATTGATTTTGCACATATTTTTAGGTTTTGTCTTTTAGGAGCTTGAATCTTTAATTAAAATACCAAACGAGGAAAAAAAAGTACAGGCGGCAACTGTTATGTTTCACGTATATACTGGCTGTAAAGTAATAGCCTGCTATGCTCTTTTTAGGGATCGTTTTTATCCCATTGCAACTGAGAATATAAAGCCATCTTACAACTTGCCAGAAGTGACACCTGCTTTCATACTTCCTAATAATTACTTTAGCTTTGACAGAAAGTACTTGGCAGGGCGCATACAAATTATGGCTTGCTTCAGGGTACAAATAATGCCATAATGACTTCAAGAGATTGTCTTTATGCTCGGGATATTTGCATGTACATGTTTTGTTGGTATGAAACAAGCGAGTGAAGAAGAGGTTTGGGTGACTTCTTTAACTTCTGAATAAAAATGTGTGTTGGATATTGTAAGCATACAAATAGACTAGAAAAGGGAAATAAATAGTAAGGTTTTCAGTGGCTATTTAAGCGTGTCTTTTTTTTTTTTTCTGCAACTCTGTTGCTGTGAAAATGCCCTAGATATTTGCAAGGAATAAAATGACTACTAGTGCTAGATACTCACAGTTGTGCTAGAGGAGAGAACTTGCCTATGGGTAAGTGGCATCAACCTGCAAGGACTTTTCTCCCTCTGCCCTGCCTTGCAGTGAATGAGCGTTCAGTTTAAAGTGCGTTTGGATGTCATATGTGCTCTTGTCCCCTGTTTTTTCCTATTCTTGCTGCAGTTAAGTAGAACTTGAGGTCACATGTATTCATCTGTCTGCAAAATCAGGGTCTTTGTTATATATCTGACTCCAAACTATAGCTGGGAAGTTAATTCGCAATGGTTGGTCGTTACTGAATAGCCTTATAGAATCGTAGAACCATTTAGGTTGGAAAAGACCTTTAAGATCATCAAGTGCAACCTTTAAAGTATTCAGGATTAAACGTGTTGAAGCATATATTATATCTAAAAGCCCGTTTTGGGCGAAAGTAGCAGCTGCGCAGAGATCAGTGCTACGCTTGTGCGAGATCAGCCCAGAGTCTCTGGTGAGCAAAGGTGTGCTTCCACATCAAGGTGGCAGAAGTTTTGTCCTGAGATCCAAAAGAGACTTTCCCTTCTTCTGCAGTATTTTATCATCCAGCAGCACGTGAAGTTCTAAAATGCTAAGGAAGGGGAATGTCGAATTGGATTTCCCTGTTCATATCTGCGACCTGTCTCCCTGCTCAGCTTTTATAGCAAAGAGGAGGCAAAGGAGGGGGCGAGGGGCAGGTATAGGGTACTGGCAAGCACTCGCCGAACCCTTTCTGAAGGCGAGTCGAACAATTTCTGAAAGCCAGAACATGAAGTTTCCACGTGAGCTTCCTTAAAGAACTGGAAGAGGAAGGCATCGATAAATACACTGCTTTTGCAAGGCAGAATGAGCAATCGTGGAAAATAGTTGGGAGTCAGGCAGTTTCTTATCTGAAAAAAAGTACAGTATGCTAGTTTTCCACCTCTGGTAGGGGACTTAGAAAGACAAATGCCTTTTGCTTCCTGCCTGAAAGAAGCTAAGCTCTTTCTATAAAAAGAATGAATTTGGAAAACGTCTGCTGTGTTTCTGTGTGCGTGCATGCTGGTCCGTGTCTTTTATCAGACAGAGCTTTAGGAGGTACAAAGTTCATATGTGCGCGGATCTTTCATTACCAGAAAGACTTTGGCAAATTGCAGGGAATTCAGACAGCTGCAACAAAAGTGATTAATGGACTAGAGAGGAGAAGAAAGATTAAGAATTAAATACGTACGGTTTGTCTGAATGAGAGAGAAAGAGGGTGAAGGAACAGGGCGATGTTAAAACTACCAGTCCTGCACTCAAGGGTTATAAATATCTGAGTTTGGAGAAGAATTGTTTTGGGTGGTCCAAGCAGTATGACTAGGAGAAACGGGATAAAATTCAGTGCTGAAAATGTAGGCTGAAATCCAGAAACCCTTCCAGCTAGTAAGGTCTGTTAGATTGTGGAATAATCCCCGGCAGGAAGGGGTGGAAGCCACGTCGCTTGAGCCATTTGAACTAGACCGAACAAAGGCAGACCTCCCGAATATGGCACGGGAAAGGTCCTGCGTAGGGGAGGGGTCCGAGCATCACCTTCGAGGCATCCCCCCCTCCTCCCTGGGTTATCTGTGGGTGGTACCAATGCTGACAATGGCTGGAAATCGCACGGGGATTTCTAAGAGCACTGTATTTTAGCATATATTTGAATAGGGATTTCCTTGTGGAAATACAAAAATCCCTCTCTGTTCAGCTTTCTGCCCTGTAACTGTCTCTGCTTGTACTTGGGGAAAAAAAAAAGAACAACTAACAAAAGAGAGCAGAAGTTGCCTTACTGTAAAACTACCTAGTGATAAACTTTTTTATACTTCACTTGGAACAGGCTCGTCGGGCTGTTCTCGAAGGCTGAGGAAGAGCTGTTGGCAAGCTGCGTACAGCCATTACAAGTGAGAATGACTGAGCAGATCAGGCCTGTTTTACTCATTCACTTTTCTGCTGTATCCAAGCAAGTCATAAGCTCTTAAATTCCACTTTTCATGTAGGGGCTTGGTCTCCACGGTTATGTCTTTTTTTTTCTTTTTTCGTTTGGATATAAAGCTAATTTTCCAGTGCGTGGCTAGAAACCTACAACGTGTATGAGGAAAACTAGGGAATTTTTTTTTTTTTTGTTCAGCCTATAGGGTTTTTTATGTTACTTATGTTTGCGGCACCATATCCGCTATAGTTTTTCCTTACTGCTAGGTTCTCTTTAAAAGGATGACACGGAAAGGAAATGTTTATCTTCCCCTCCCCACACTGCTGTGGCTGTGGGGCTTTGGGTTGCTGTTTTCTCTTTGCTGCTCCGTGGATAAACTGAGATAAAGCCATTTGCCGCCTTCCTTTCACTTCCTTCAGGTCAAACCCGTGCTATGAAATTTTAGGGAGAGCAAAGTCTGATGCTGAGCTGGCTGTTCACCTGAAGCTTGCAGGGATTGCATCCTCGGATGCTTTGTGTTGAGAAGGTAGGGGAGCGGGCGCACGTTCCCGCACAGCGTTCCTGATGCAGAGCTCCGTTGCGGTGTGCGGACCAGGCTGGAAGCATCCTGCATCTGTAGCTGCTTGGTGTTTCAGTACTGTGCTTTCTCTCTCCCAGAGCCCCCTGAGTGGGGAAGAGGGTTTGTGGGGCTTTGTACAGGTGTAGATGTCACAGCTGGGTTTTGCACAGATTTCAGAATCTCTGAAAAGGAAGGTTAACGATTTCCCGCTGCCACCGAAGTACCAGAACATGGATGGGGTACTGGAGAGAAATATATGTCAAGGTGTTGTCGAAACATTTATTTCCTTAGCAGGAAGTATTGATCCTGCAAACTATATTCTATTACAATGGCTTTATTTCTCCTGTATTAAATGACTGATGCAGACTATATTTAATCAGTTTGTGTGATGGATGTTGGCAGACCAGCATAGCAGTTGGTCACTGTGCACATCTTAGTCTGCTGCTGGCTGGCTGGCTGCTTTCAACAAACCCAAAGTAGGGTTTGGCCTGAAAATCAAGATTTTAAAGGTTTATTTTGTCACTTAGTAATACGCTGGGCTTTGGTTGCCTGTTTTACTCATTTTTTTATCAGCTTTTATGGACACTGAGTAATGCCTGCAAATAATGAACCCTGCTTCTGCTTGTTAATGTGCTTTTGTTGTTTTCATTGTTTGTAAGCCTGTTTCAAAGGAGCAGTCAGGGTCATCTCTCAGACAGCATTGTATTTTTCTAAGTGTATGCTTGTAGAAAACAAAATGGTTCAAAAGTGGTTGGGAACCTTTTGAATTAAAGCCCATGTTCCAGGTCTGGGAGGAAAGTAGTGATTTTTTTCAGCTATGTTTGTAAGGTGTTCTTTGCTTTTTATTTGCTTTTTAAATTCATCATACAGTCAAGAAGCAGCTGAACTGCAGCAGTGGTAAAGGAGGATAGAAACAGGAGCCATGTTTCTGCTAAGTCCTGTAGAATTCAACAGAAAATATGATCCTCCTTACATTATCTTGAGCTTTTCTCTAAGTAGTCCTGCTAGGCTCAGATTCTGAGATAGTTTTTAAATGGTCACGTCTGTCATGACAGTTAGATCACAAAAGAATAATCTATGAAATGCCTCTCTCCCCCATCCTTTGGTGAACTAATTTTAACCTAATGAATCAACTGCAGCGCTGCCTTCCTTGGCCGCCGTCACAGAGGGCATGGTATGACATTTCTGCGGCACACACTTAACTTTCTCTTCAGAAGCCAGCCTGTTTGTCTCTGAACGAGTGACTGTTTTAGGGTATGGCAATAGTTTTGTTTGCTCAGTGAAACTAGTTTCTCAGGTGGAGAAATCATTTAACTGGTAAGAGTGGTTTTGGAGGGTTTCTGCGTGGTAGCTTCCCGTTACTGCTGCCCTTCTCGCTCCTTTAGTGTCACCTTCTTCTCCCTAAGGAATCAGACGAGGATTTTGGTGTTCGGCACCGCTGACAGCAGAACTGGAAGGTCAGGATCCCGATTTATCCCCTTCGAGGGCTAAACAGAGAGCTTTGCCCTCCCCCAGAGCGGGAGTGAGAAGAGGTGCTCGCTCTCACCGGCCGTCTTGGCTGCGTGGGCACCATTCAGCCGGGGACCTTCTGCTGGTGTGACTGCCTGGACTGACGGCTGGGAGGGCTCCGCCTGGCCCGGGCCAGCAGCAGAGGAGTTTGTCTTTCCAGCCGAAGCCTTCCTGCACAGGCACGTTGCCTGGGACTGCCCCTGTTCATCGGCAGCGGAGGTCTGGGACTGTATAGAAACGGAGAGCAACCCCTTCACCGGTATAACTCATCCCTCTCGGTCAGGGATTTGAGTCCTGGTCCTTCACAGGGATTTGTGTGGGTAGGTTTCGTCTTGCACGTGCCCAGCACGTCGGTTTGGTGAACTGGGACTTTTCAGTGACTAAGGCAGGCTGAAAGAGGATGCAGTTTCTTACAGTACAGCGAAGAGGACAGAGAGCTCGCCTTTAGCTTTTGATAGAGGAAGGGAGTTGTGCTTGGCTCCTCTCCCTGAAATACCTTGGTCTCCAGAGCCGTCAGTCTGACATTGTTCTCAGCTGAAAGTTGCTTAAAATAGAGAGGAATAAAGGAGCTTGGAGAAAAATTGCCTATGTTTCGCTTACAAACCATAGTGTGCAAAGTGCCGTTTTGCAGATTGGCATAAGCACACAAAAATTAAGAAGCCCCAGAAAAATTGCAGTGGGTCAGCAGAATATTCTCTTAGAGATTCCCTCGCAGATTTAAGAGGCAGAGGAAGTGAGCAACAGACAACTCAGAGCTCGGCCTGACATTTGCGGACAGCGTATCAGCGAGTCTGGGTTGTAACTGTAAAGGTAAATGGGACACTGATACGGATGAGGTGGCACTAAGCATAGAGCGAATCAGCCTCACATGGCAGCAGCTCCCTTTAGGACTCATCAGCTGTGCCAAGTGTGAGACAAGCATCTTGGATGAGATATGAATGGTTCAGCAGTGACTGTATTTCAAGAGTAAAGAGCGAGCACCAAAAGGTTATAGGAGAAGCAGGCAGACATGTAAGAAGCCGAGGGATGATCACGAGGGGTGGAATTATTCAGCAGAGGGAAAACCCCGCACACCGGTCTTGTGACGAATAAAAATACATGTTTCAGTGTATCATAAACAGTCTTTGCCTTTTACACACACACACGTTAGCACATCTGTAATTACCAGCAGACTCACCTCGAAGAAGATGGTGTTACTCTTACTTTCCCATCACATTTAAAAATTCAGGCTTGTGGGAAGAGCCGAGGAGTTTTTCTGTGTTTCCCGGCACAGCTGTATACTGAAGGCTGCTTTAGCCGCTCTCTCCATCCTTCCGCCTTCCAGTAGTGTGACTGGGATTTCTGTGCACATCTGGGGACAGACTTCTTTCCCTGTATGCATGACTTTTCTAATAGAAAAGTTTGCGCATGTGTGCTTATGTAAGGGTGTATGTGTGCGGGCTGAATTGTCAAACCTGAAAATTACTTTTTTTTTCTTTTTTCCTTTTTCAACGAGTTTCAGAATTAATTTTTAAAGCTTCAGTGCACATTGGAAAGACGTTAAAAAAAGTTGAAAAATTCTGGATTTCAGATGTGGGGTTTTTTTCTTTTTGCCTTAACCCAAGGGAAAAAAACACTGCATCTTATTTTTCTGTAGGAAATAGAATAATTCAGTTCCTGTGTTTACTTCCAGAAGAGAAACCAACGCTTCTGAACGTGGCATGTGCAGTTCCTTTTTTCATTGTGAGAGGGGGCTTTTTTAGGCATTTCAAAAGCTGGAGGTGAAATGATTAATATAGGCACCATCTCATAGCTCTGGCATCAGCAGATCTCCACTCCCCTTTTAGTATCACTAGGAGCTTGGTTGACATGGTATGAAGAGGATAGTAGCGTTGTGCAAGTGATTTTCGCATGAAAGGAGATGATCTTTGTAATTCATCCCAGCTCTGTCCTGCATGAGCAATGGAAAAAAGCAGAGTTTGATGTTCGTTTTCTTTCTGGGCTTGATCCTGGGTCTGTTGCCAGATGGTTTATACTGGTTTCAGTGTTACTGGAGTTGCTCCCTGATACGGAAGGGGGAGAGCGAGGAGCACGCCCACCCTCCCATGCACTGCCAAAGTGGGGAGAAACGTCAGGTCTCTTGGTATATCATGATAGACTGAACTGGACCAGCATCTCTCTGCCTCCCCACCCATGACAGCACAACAAAAAGGGGTAATAAAAAATCTATCCTGAGCTATTCTCGCACAGGAGCACAGTCTGCAGCCTCCTGATAGGAAAGGAAAAAAAAATCAGCTGATTGAGTGGAGCCAGTGCCAGCATGACCTATCCACATGGTTGGGAAGAGCGCCTCGGGAGTAAGAGGAGGGAGTGTGTTTTGCCCCTGACTGGGGTTTAAAATCTTTTATCTTTGGCTCAGACATAAACCGAGTAATCCTCATGGTTTGACCGCCCGTCCTGCAGCCTCTGTGTGTGCGTTGGGGCAGAGAGGGTGGAAATTTGCTTGCTCTTTTTGCATTTAATGGTGCATCTTGGGAGACGGCTGCTTGCTGCCAGCCTCGCGGGGCAGGAGCAGGGTTAGTGCCTGGTGCTGTGTGCGCAGCCCTGGCTGGTGTGCTGGGCTGGCCCCGCCGCCCTGCGCACCCCTCGACTGCACGGCTTTTTGTGGTGGAGGGGGGAGCAGAGAGGTGCAAATCCACGGCTGTTTCAAAGCGAAACCCAGTATTTGATTGCGTTTCCTGACAAGCTCTATCTTGGGCAGTTTTGTATATCGTAGCTGCATGCCGTGGAGATAATGTACCCTTCAGGCGCGTTGGACTGAGTTGCACTCTTCCCCTTTGTGCAGCGTTGCCGGTTTGTTAGCTGCAGATTAGAGACAAAAGCTTTTACAATTAGTATTTTAATGGGAGAGAAGAGGAGTGACATTGTGACCCGCTTACAAATGTGCCTGAGATCGTCTGGATTTCAGCCCACATTGGGGAGAGTGAAGTCCTGTTTCCTGGGGATTAGTCCAGAAAACCACCCCTTGTTATTAGTTCTCACCATTTCAATCCCAAGTGAGCATATTCTGGTGTTTCCAGGTATTCAAGAAGCGTACGCCTTCCAGTTGTCCGATTAAAGAAATTCCAGATAGCGCAGGGATCGTTTCAGATGAAGCTGAGATTTCCCAAGCGCAGTCTTTACAAGCCCTCCTGCTAGAGGAGTGGAGGAAGGAGCTTCTTTCCAAGAAAAATGTAGGCTGGGTAATCTGACATCATTCAGAGTCACATCACCCTACACCCACCCGAATTCAAAGATAGAATGGAAATGGCATAATCTGTTCTCACGGTAACACTAATAGTACTGCTCCCGCAGTTCATTGTGCGTCGTCCCCACCCCACCATAGCCACAATTAACATTTCTTGCAGTGACTTTGAAAAGTGTTGCCATAACAAGGTTGCTGATCAGCAACTACAAAAATCTTAACGAGGTACCTAATGGAGCTTTTTGTTTCCATTATTTCTGCTTAATATATTCTGAAAAAGTCAGGAGGTTTTAACCTTGCCTTCAGCTGTAACACCCTGGCATGTTTAATAGAATACCACTTCATTTGTACTGAAGCTAGCGTACACTGAAAGGGCTTGGAGACCCCTCTAATGTAGTCAGTCAAATTGGTGCCTGAAGCCAAAGAAAACGTATATCCGAACACATGTTTTCGGTCTTGAGCTAAAAAAAATGCACTTCATGTTGAATAGCCTCCTCCAAGTGCCGCAGTTAATAAGCCATGTTGTGTTTTTACTGGAAAAGTATGCTTCTAGCCAAGCATTCTTTGCATTTTTCCCAGGATTTAGTCATAAAATCACTTTAGACATATTGCAAGTATGAAATGTGTGCACATCAGATAAAGGGCAGCAATTCTTGTTTTGCTGTAAAGCTCCATGGAAACATTTTTATCACCGTCAAATGCATTATCCCAAGAAGTCTGGCCCTTTTCTTTGCTGTTAACCTGTAGCTGGATAAGAAAACACTGAACGACAGAGACCACACTAAGAACCCGTAGGTGATGGTGGCTTGGCGAACAAAGGCACAGCACCATCTCGGTGAGTTCGGTGGCGTCAGAATCCGACTGCGTTTTGCGTACGCTCTCGGACACAGGTATCCGGCGCTAATAGCCGGCCGGTGTGCAGCTGTACATCTTCCATCCCAGCTGCCCGATCCTGCATGCATAAAAAAGTGAGAAACCTGGAGACTTGCTGAACTATTTTAAGCGTTATTATTTCAAGAAATGATTTACGCAAGCGAGAAGAGCCTCTGGCACAGTCGGCGGGCTCAGCCCTTCGAGGCGGTTGCATCTCACAACGCGCTCTCGCAGCCCCCTCTGCCTGATGCTCGCAGCATCGTTGCTCTGCTCCGGGGCCAGCTGCAGAATCCTGCTGATGGCTGGAGGAAAACCTTCCCGGGGGCGAGAGGGGCAGAGGGGAGCGAGATTCCTGGAGGGAGCCACTGCTGAAGGCGGCAGCAGCAGCGAGGTTTTAAAAGAACAAGTGTATACGCGGTTTTATGTATCGGAATAGAGCGATCTAGCTATCAAACATATGTTCACACATACACAGTATACAGAGTAATGTGTATATACCACCTCGCCGAGACAATCTGTGTTCTGAAGAAGAGAGATATTTAAAGCAACTCTGCAAACTTTATAGCACTGGGAGAGACTAGCTGGGCTTGTCTCTGCGGGGACTTGCAGTAAAGCTGGTCCGATCTGCATTTCTTTGTGTATACAATTTGACTATGTATTTGTGGGTAGCTGTATAAATGCTAAGAAACAGGCACATGGATTAGGAATACAGATGAAGGGGAAAAGTCCAAGGAACAAAGAGGGATTACCCAGCCCCAAATCTAGTTTGAACCCCATGAAGGTGCCATGGAGCGATGAAGTGTGGAAGGAGGTCATTTAAAAGCCATCCCCATGGGCTAAGGGAGCAGTGGGAGCATTGAATCACACCACCTCACTTCTTCAGGACCAGCGTCTTTCTCCTCGCTTCCTGTGGCAGGCAGCTACTTGCCCACTTTGAAGAGCAGGCAGGAGCCAGGAGAAAGCCAGGACCAACCATGCCATGCTCGGGCTTTGCATGAGGAGGCAGAGAGGAGGTAGCAGGGTGACAGCTACTTGTTTGTCAGCTCAGCCCAAAGGCGTCAGGAAGCCCTGCTGTGCCCCAGTCGTGGAGTAGGGTGCTCACCACCTGCCCGTGGTGAGTCGTACTTTTTGACAGATGAGTAAAACATCAGTGCTGTGATACTCATCCTTGATCATCTTGCGAAAAGATTGGCTGATCGGTTTGGGGCCTTTTGCAACCAGCACATTTGTTGGTCAAGTTTTTACTACGGTGTAATGTGTTGGGGTAAATTTTGCAGATGTGTGTGGATCCGGGTTAGATTTTGAGTGCAGTTCTCACCTGCTGCAGAGGTCTATGATGGGAAGGTCAACAGAGTGGTTTTGAGTATGCGGCATTCCCATACACAGCATACAACAGAAATGTTGGTCCTAACCCGTTCCTTCCACTGTGGGAGCACCCTGTGAAGAAGCTGCCTCTGTGGTGTTCAGCTGGACTGCTCCCCTCCACCCCTGTCTTCCTGGGAAGAAGCCGGTTTCTAAGCCTAGATCCCCTGAAACAGCCCCAAAGGGGAAGAGGTGGAACATGGGATCTTCGGAGAGGAGGCTGGTTCACTGCAGCCATCTCTCTGCTCCCTGGCATCCTGGCCGGGATGTGTCTGCCGGAGCCTCCCAAAGGAGGGCAGCTCTCCAGGGAAGATCTCTCTCTTTTTGCTGGCCAGCCTCCACCAACGGGAGCAAAGTACCAGCAGAAGTCAGAGTAAGATCTCGAGGGTAAACATCACAACAATAGTGAGAGCGGTTGGGTTTGCCGTTGCCGGGACATACGCTGGAGATACGGTTGCAGGTTCATGTGTGGTTCACCAGAGAGATCACAGCTGCATTCATTCTGGATCAGATGGGGCTGAGGTTTCTCCCGTTAGGAACAAATCTCTGAATCTCCTTACTCGTTTACTACCTGAAATATCTGAGCACTTTGCTTTTTTTTTGACAACTTGGCATTTTTCACTTGCACGCACTGTAGCAGCTTTCATAGAGCAGGAACTTTATTCCACTGCTGTCTTCCTAAAAGCCTTTTTTTTTTTTATTGTACCTAATCAATCTTGCCGTGTTACTAAGAGCAACATCCCCGTCGGCCAGTCAAAAAGCTGGAAGTCTTGCGTGGCCTGGTGTGTAGCCGGGCACAAAGCTCCCTTTCATGGCTTCGGCTGGCTGCGTTACCAGCCGTGCCAAGATCACAATCCCGATAAAATGGTGTTGAAAGCACTGAGAGTTTCAGGCTTCGTGCTCTCTGCCTAAGGGATAATTTTAGAATGTTCTTCCCCTTGATAATAGTAATTTTACAGCAATGTAACTGTTGGATTTAAGAGTTAGATCAGTGTAAATGAAGGCAGAATCAGATCATTTCTTCTGAGGCAAAGAGCAAAACTCTTTATATCAGCAGTTATAGATGTATAAAAAAATCCAAATGTGCATACGCACACAAAAATCTACATCCTCTTAAGGCAGGACTGTAAATAATTAATATAATAACCTGCTTGCAAATTCAATCTAGGTATATTAAGTTAGTCAAGACATTTCAGATTAGTCCTCTTCATTTTTATCTTGTTTTGCTTCCTATACCCCCATGAATGCAGGTAGCTTCCACCTGCGCGAGGAGCAAGCAAGCATTTTTCCTTCTCGTTTGAGAACTGCATTTTCAAAAGGATCTTATACCTCTCTTCCAGATTTCCAAGCATGTTTTTGGGTTTGGTGGGGTTTTTTTTGTGTTTTTCTATTCAGATTTTTCTGTGTTTCCAAAAAAATAAAATGTGACGCATTGTATCCGCATTCCTAGGGGCAATTTTTGCAGCTCTTTGCAAATAAAGCGCTTAAAGACTTCTTGCAAGGTGATTGCACTAAACAAATGTAGTAAATAATCCTGAAATTGCAATGTGTCTCATTTACATTTGAATTGAATTACTTAGATGTGGGATGTCGGTGGTGGAAGTGGCTCCAAGTGCGCTGTTTCAGGTTTTGTGTTCACTAATACAAGCAGCTTTATCACTTGCATGTATAAAAACCATAACACTTTGAAAAGGATGCGAATCTCACTTCACTTTGCTCTTCTACGGGTGACTGAAGTTAGGCACCTAAATAAAGCTGGTCCGATACTTAAAGGTGCTGAACAACTGCGTCTTCTGTTTAAGTAACAAAGAGATGCAGCTGCTCAGCCCATCTAAAAATCAAGCATTTTTTTTAGGTTCCTAAAAATGAGTTTAGAAGCGTTAAGAATACAAGGTTCAAAATACTGGTCTGCACAAAGTCCATTTTCAGCGATGAACTGAGCAGGGATGCAGATGTACTCTGATGTTTGTGCAGAGCTCCCCATCGTTGTTACAGTAAGCCCTCCGTGGAGCAGTGCGGGACAGAAAAGGCTTTCTTCAAAATAGTGTATTGACAGAGTTAGAGAAGTTCAGGAGGGGATTCGAGGCCTTGTAGCACCCTAAATCATTTTGCGTCTTGCAAATAGAGGTCATGAGGTAGAAGCCCCAAGTTCTGGTCTTTGAGGGCTGAAAAAAAAAAAAGCACCTTTGCTTCTCCAGAACGTAATGGTTGGCTCTTACCAGCACCCTTTCGCATCCCAGCTTTGCTGCAGTAGGGTGGCTCATCTTCTCCGGGGTGTGACCTAGAGGTAGAACGTAGCTCCTTCCAGCCGTAGTCCAGCTGAAGAAACCAGGTTGAATCTGGCCTCCTGTACCACGACCTGGATGCAGGATCTAAAACATCCTTGCCACAGTTTACTCTGTCGCAAAGGCTTAGCAATTCTGCAATACTTGATCTTTTTTTAATTTTTTTTTTTTTGCAATAGAAGAGGGTACAGTAATACAGTACCCTAAAACTTTCCTCATGTGGGCAATTCGATGGGTGTCTCAGAAGGCACTACATGTATTTGCATACAAGTTGTGGAAGTAATACGTTTACCAGAGATCAGGTGAGCCAGCTGTCGTGCTGTCTTAGTGATCTAGAGGTGGGTTAGATGAGCTGGTAGTGCAGTGGCAAAACTTTCTGCTGTGTTGGTCATGTCCACCTAGTTCCCTGCTGCTGCCGGAGGCTTGCCCTGGGCTGGGAGACTCTTCCATATGCATGAAGGCAAGAGCGCTGAGTCCTCCAAAATGTAAGTTTGCTAGACACCATTTATGTTTAAAGGGAGAAGAACGGTGATTCCTGCTTACAGCTACTTGTCAGCCAGCCCTCTGAACTTGGGTTAGATTTATCTCACTTGTCTAAGCTGCGAGAAGACCCTATGCACCAGTAACAGCAGCATTTATATGCCATTTGCACAGCAGTGAAGTTTGAGACATGACACGTTAATTAGCGTTCTGCTCATTGATAGGTAAGGACAGATGTTGTAGCGTGTAGTAAACCCTTCCTGCATCTGCTGCTTTGTAGGATCCTGTGTGCAACGTTGCGATATGGCTAAGTGACCTGTAAACTCATACCGGATAAATTTGGGTAATAGCGGTGGCTTCACCCCCCATTCCTTTGGGCTTGTGTCATGTTAGTATTTCCAGAGGGGGGTCAGCAGGCTTAGTTAGATCCAGCGGGTGCAGAAGTGGGCTTTGGGGATGAGTGTATGCCACTGATTGATTTCAGGCAAAAGGTCCCCTGGGATTATACAGTCATCACGCACTTAAGAGATCGCTGTTATGGCCTGTGCATTTCTGAATAATGGAAGAGATGCGCTCTGGGTCATGCAGCAGGTTCTTGAGCACCTTCTGCCGGTGCGTTGACAGGGTTATGCTGGCTGGGCTGACACTGACTTATGAGCTTGTATTATGGCTGAGTCTTCTTGCCTCAGTGTAACCACAGAGTGTGCATACCTCCCTTGCTTTTGCCCTTATTATGGCCTTTTTTGAAATTCGTGCCCGCTCACGCAGCTGGGTTTAGGTAGGGTGAAATGTCCTCAGATCATGGTTAGATTACAAGGAAGGTTGCATGCATAGCTTCATTTTGTCTTAGGAGGAGAGTTTGGAAGATCTGAGAGTAAAATTTAGCACAGAATGTTTAGATTAAAAAAATACATACATTCTTCGCTTGACTTGCCTTTGAGCATTTTCTTAAAAGTACTAACAGAACTCTTTTAATGAAGCATAAAAATTGATTGTTTCTTGCCAGGAGGGATCGTCTTCAATCTTCAGATACTAAAGACTTCATGAGAACCACAAGAAGAATATCTTCTTGAATCATTTACATTTTTCCCCTTTTGCAGGCTTATGTAACCATGCAGAAAATCTAATAATAAGTGTGCTATTAGTATCCAGTGTGGCACCTTCTGCAAGCTGAGGTGTCATGTTATTACAAATAACGGTGCAGAAGTGTTGTAGATGCAGAGAGCTTCCATACGAGGCTTATTTGAGTAAGCTTTATCAAAAAAGATCTTGGGCTAATCGAATCCGTCTTTGCTTCTGTTTTACTGTTCTATTTTATTGTTCGAGGGAGGAAGAGCCTGGCTGCTTGCTTTTCTTTCTGTGAAGTCTGGCATGCTATTAATGGCGTTGGAAGGAATAGGCTAGTAGCAGTACTCGGAACCAGGTGTCTTGCGGTCTTTTATTTTTACATACACACCCACCCCTTCTTTGTTCACCCACCCACAGGCTCTTGAGGATTAAACCTGACCTACAAGCATCCCTTTCAGTTCTGGTCTCGAGTCCCTTGAGCAGGGATTGTCAGCCTCGTGACCAACACTCGCACAGGCAAGGCTACCAGGCTGATCTGCTCGAAAAACCTTACCGCCGGTGAGTTCAAACTCAGCTCGACTCCACAGTCCTCGCTGGTGGGACTGCAGGCTTAGCTTGAAGACGGACAGCCTACTGAGCAGCAACAAGCGACCTGCAGGGTTTTTTCTTCCCTAGCTATTGCAAGTGACTCCGTCTTTTCTACTGCAAGCAACTCCTCTTCTTTTTTTTTTTTTTTTGGCTGTTCCTGTCACCCTGGTACCCTGCCAGCAGCGATACCCACACCCAGACCATCGCCTCCCTTTGCAGGTGACCACTTGCTCTTCAGACAGTTCCCTTCCTCCTGGCATCTCTTGCCCCGCTTTTGTGCAAGTTGTGCACTCAGTTGTTTCTCCAGGTGAATATTTAGAGCGTTAAGTCCTCTCCTCTGTGGTTGTTACCACGTGCTTTGAAGACACCATGAAAAAACAATAATAATGGAAAGTGTGATGCTACTTTTGTGTAAATTACCTCTCTAAGCTGACCCCTGAAACAAGGGAGCACATGAAAATGCCATTGGTGGTATCTTCCGGCTCCTGGAGTGCCAGTGCGCTTTTCTTAACAAGAATGGTTTCTAAATTGTCCTAGGCACCAAAAGAAACTCTTCTAGATGTGTCAGACGTCAGCTGCCCGTGGATGCTTAACTTCGGCCCCTCCTTAGTACACGCAGGGGAGCGGTCCCTCGTGAACGTCCATCCCGGGGTTTGCTCAGCGGTGCCAACCACCCCTTCCTGGCTGCAGCCTCCTTGCACGCAGGCACTGCCAGGGGCCGTGCCGTTCCCCCTGGTTGAGTCTCGCCGGCGAATGAGGCAGTACCTTGGGAGCCATGGCACGGTCGCCCCGCAGCCTGTCTCACTCAGTGCCAAGCCTTTACTCTTAAGAAGCTGACAGTCCCAGGTTTAAAAGTATGTTTAAATGGGAGTGTAGCCTGAGGCACAAGGGATGTAACCACAATCTCGCCAACCTCGTCCCCCAGCAGTTTGGAGTAACCGGTGCTTTGGACTTGCAGGCTTTGCAAGGTGGTGATTGAAAGGGATGGTCTGGGACAGGAGGTAACCTAACCATTGCCATCGATAACCGTTCCTTGCTTTTATAAGCAATAAGTCACTGAAAAAAAGGGTAACCCCCCACCCCAAAACACGCAAGAAAGAGCCTGGTTGTTTGCTATAATCTCACATGAAACAGCTAAGGAAAACAGTGTGTTATTCAAAAGCATTCCAATACCCTGCATCAGCCTAGCAATTCCAGTTTGGGGTATCGAATGTGTTCGTTACTGTAACAGCTGATACCATTCAGTTATATGTAAAAGATTGTGCATAGTGTAACTCTCCAGGGTTGTTTTACTGTTGTTTCCTCCTGGGTGTTTTCCTAGACAATTCAGCGCTTTGTGGTAGGGACCTAATGCTGCAAGTTACTGAGCACCATGAAATCCCGTTAAAGCCGGTGCATTCAGCTCCTTGACGGATTGTAACTTTATTTGATGCAGGTTGTGGTGGTGCTTTGGCAACAGAAGTAAAGCTATTTTTAAAGGTCGTTGCGTTGTAAGCTTTTATAAAGCTTCACTCACACAATGGATCTCTTAAATCTGTACTTCTCCCCGCTAATCCTGGAGACTTATTTCTTTCCCCTTTGGTGTTCTTGCTTTGATTTTTTTCTTTTTCCTTAATAATGTATTTTCTTTCATGGCTTCTCCTAGTTCCTTAGCTTTGCAGCCCTTCTCCCACTTGGGTGGGTCTTTTTCTGTCTTTGTTAGCTGGGGATCATTTCCCAGCAGTGGTAGCTATGGGACTCCTGAGGTCTCTGCCGCTTGAAACGCTCATTCAGAACCACGCAGGATAATTTCCTGGCCCATTTCCCTTCTGTTTTAGTTTGAAACATCTGATAAGTTTGTTTACAGAAGCTGGGGCGGTTGATGCCAACCTAAAGGAGGGCTGTATTCACAGGCCAGTAACCAGGGGGAGGGCTGGGCTGAGTGGCCGCGATGCTCTCGTGCTCGCAGTAACGCAGAGGGAAGCTGTTAGAAAACTCACATCTACAGCCCAGTCCAATCTTGAACCCTTCCTGGATTTTGCTGTTTAGGAGTCATTCAGCGTAAGGTATTTTTCTACTATCATCATATGTTATCTTTTCAATTTGTTTGTATTAGAAGGATAGCAACTTACCTCAAAACTATCCTTCAGGTGTCATTTAGAGGCTTTTCTAGGCCACTTTTTTGAGAAGAAAACTGATTATAAAACCTAGGTAATAGAAATTGCTTTGCTGAACTGGCAGAAGCCATTCTCCCATGTCCAGTCCTCGTAAAACCGTCCTTCGTAGGGAAACTTCTAGGGACAGCAGTGCAGCTTTTTCCTGTAGTTGCAAGGTGCAGACCTTTATATTGCAGATGCATGGCTGTGCATGTGTTTGTGCCATGGAGAGCTCGGTGGTGGAGGTGCATGGTAGTACTTCTGCAGGGGAAGAGCCAGCCCCTTGCATGCCAGAGGGAGAAGATTGCACTCCATCGTATGTCTTCTGTGCTTGGGTTTTGTCCCTTTTGCTCGCTAGTTAGGCTTTATTGGCAAGAGGAGTGTGAGGTCAAGACTGTGCTGTTTATTTTGCTTCTCAGCTAACTGAAAAATACAGCCTTGCCTCACTGCAGCCTGCCAGAGACCAAACTTAATGGTCAGTGTTTTAATTTAAATGACGCCAGCTGTTGGGCGAGCGGCGTAAAGGGCACGGTTGGTCAGCCCTTCCTTCCAGCCGTTTGCTGTACGTCCAAGGCTATCAACCCCTTGCTTGCAGACGGCACGTGGTCAGCCAGCGGCCGGAGGAGAGCTGCCGTGCCAGGAGACCTGGGACTTAGCTGTGTGCCCGTGCCCACTGCCGAAACCTCCCACGCGGGGAGAGGAGCCGCTCTGCGGTGGTACCCTGCACTGTTCCCTGAAGGTCCTTCTCCTCCCCGAGGTGCAGGGACTGTGTTTTGTGTTTTCTGAGGACGTGAAGGCTTGTCCGTGTGGCTCTGGGAAAGGCTGATGGCACTGGTTTAGGTTCAAGGCTGCTTTTCAGAAAACACAAGCATAAGGGCTTTGGTCATACATCCAGAAATAGAGGCATCCGAAAGAACAGGGTATCAGAAAGCTTTTGTCTTTTAACCCGGTTGTGTTTCTGCATCGTGAAGATGACGTGAGACTTGCAGTGAGATGGCGTGATGAGAGACACTGTGTGCCGGGAGCTCGCGATCGCTGCTGGGAAGCTGTGGGGAGGAGCGGCAGGCTCCTTCCCTTCACGGGTTTCACAAATGGCAGCTTTTCTGGTACTTGGTGATCATCACATTGCCTCTCCCGTGACAGGGAAGGAGGCTGCTCCCCTTTCAGCCTCTCCCACTCGTAAGCTGTTTATTCACATTAAGTGGTGAGGAGGCTGGATCAGCCGTGCTTCTCTGGTGTCCTTAGTTAACACAAGGATCTGGCAATTGTATCTCTGATTATTCTTTCACCATTCCTACCTTTTAAAAATATTTCTCTTTAATTGCTGCTTTGTCAGCCGCATAATACTGTACTGGGATCCAAAGGTGCTTGTTAAATAAGGGATTTGAGGCTGCAGGGGATTGAGCTGATCATTATGAGTCTGAGAATGGGACCTGTGAAGCATGTTATCGGAGGCCTCTGTGGATAGTTAAATTAAATGAATGCTTTTGTTATAAACAGTTTTTTCAAACTAATCAATTGTGTGAAAGCAGGGAGTAAGCCTTAGCAAGCCTGATGGTGAGGGCTGGAGAGCCGCAGCTGCTCCCTGTTTCCATTGCAATGCCATTAATGAGCAGTTAAAGACTATATCCCAGTCCAGTGTTTCCAGATCCTTTCCTTTTTTTCATTGCCCTTGCTTAAAGGTGGCCCAGAAAAGAGGCCAATAGGCAGAAGGCATCAAGAAAATGGAGCAGGGAAGCGATGCTGTGCAGTCATCCCAAGATGTTGTGGGGCTGCTATCAGCCTTCCCGAGTTGCTTGCTCAGTGGAGGTGGTCCATGAGGGAAAGGAGCTGCAGGAAAGGGGTGGAGAGTGACAAGGCTGCAGTACGAACCGTGGCTCCTGCCAAGAAGCGGCATAACAGCTGTCGTGCCTGCAAAAGATGGTTTGCTTTGAGCATCTTTTCTTTCCTCTGTGTAGGGGATGTGTTGATCTATAGGTATCGATACGATGCTCCAGCATATTGTGTGGGACCATCAGGTTTGTGCCTTCCCTGCCTATTACACCATGGATCTTCTTGTGGGGAGCAGTTACAGCCTCTGCGTGTGAATCAGCATGCTGCTGGATGCCACACGGAGTCGGATGGTAACTCTGGGGACTGCTTCCATGGGGGCCCTCACTGAGAAGGCAGCAGGAGAGGCAGGGCAGGCTGCCTGCGGGTGGAGAGGCGGAGAGCCCTGCCCCAGCAACAAGTTCCTGCCTTGTTTGCTCTAGTAGTTATTTTTCCAGAGACCTATAAAAATCGAGTTCTCTTTTATTTTCGCTTGATTGTTATCTGTGCTTTAGAATAAAAAAAAAGGTTTAGAGCCACCTCCGGTGAGGAGCAGCTTGGGCTGCACCCTCCCAGGCTCACCTTGGCCCGTACAGCCCTGCTGAGAGGGACAGCGTTAGGCAACTGCAGCTCTGTGCAGCAGGGTGGGCGCATCCTTAGATTTGCTTTTTCCTGGGTTTTGGGAGATAAGTTTTGGATGGGAAACAGGTGAGAGGGAGGCAAATCTGGAAGAGGTCTGGTGCAGCAGAAGACGGCAGAGGTTTTCCCTGATCTCCTGCCCATCAGATGCAGTCTGCCTTACAGTACTGGCTGGCTGGCAGGAGCGTGTGAGCCCAAGAGAAAAGGACCTAGCTAGGGGACACAAAAGGTGGGACGGGATATATAGGACTGCCCTGAGAGTATGAAGGTGGTCTCATCAGCCAAGGGGCAGTTGGCTGCACAGAGACCTTATTTCATTGTCTCCTTGCATCAGGACCGATAGCGTTTGTATTGTGTCACCCGTGGGAGATTGTGGTCGCCACTGATTCTTGCCTTGTTTGCCCGAAGCGCTGTGAACGATCCCTTTGCAAAGGGAGGGGGAGGAATGAGCAGGGGTGTGGGAACGCCCTCTTCACCAGCGCATTTTGCAGAAAAAAATGTTACCCGTGTGAGGTCTGGACTCCCCGGTGGCTGCAAAGGATGTCATGGGTGGTAACACTTCCTACATGTATTCTCTGTTGCTAATGGCCATGGTTTCACCACGCACAGGCATGACCCCTTCGGGGCAATAAAAAGTCTGCCTTCCCTTAAGCTGTCAGCAGTGGTGTTTTTTTTTTTTTCTTTATGGTTTGCTTTACCATTATTTTCTCTATGAATGTAGAGGATGCAGGCTTTCTTCACTCCGGTCCCCGTACACTCAGTGTGGAGGGAGTATATGTATTTCTTCTGGCTATCTCTCTCTTGCATCAGTAATTTCGAAAAGGTACAGGTTTGTAGCACAGCTGTGTGAATTCAGGGGGAAAAAAATAGTGCTACCTGCCTTGTGTTTTCCGTTTTCATTCTGCACTGCTCAGCCAAGGCTTTCATGTGGCAGGAGTGGTGGAGTCTGATCAATGAAAACATGGGTTGATAAGATCACAGGGAAGTTTGAATCGACGCCTTTCTCACCTTCTAGAGATCTTCCAGCCCTGAGGGAGAGGTTTCAGGGGCGCCGTTTCCTCTATCTGTACACAAAACTGGGAGGTCCTGAGATAAATGAGCATAGAGCACTTTACTTTCATCATCTCTCCCCTTTTCTCATCTGGTGTGGTCAGGCTAAGAGCTGGAAGGGAATGGGGGTTTGTGCCTTCTGCAGGTAACCTGATTTCTGTCCATGAGTTCATGATCTGTGCTCCTTTTTGCTTGCTACAAAAGTAGACCTTATTTTTCTGCCGTGCGTGGCTGCAGAGCTATCCAGAGGAAAAATACAGTTGATGGGACACGTCACCCCGGTGCTGTTAGCCCTGCGGGGTATGTCTTTGCTGCGGTGAATACAGAGCTGATGTTGAGTAGAGGGACTGTTTGACTATACTTCTCCTCTTTTCACTTCCCGGGAAATCAATGTGACTTGCCATTTTGAATTCTTAAATCTGAAACAATAAACAGCTCCTGCCTTGTACTTCATAGTGTGGGGAGCAAGCAGCTTGTCCACTCAGCAGCGTGGGAGGCTATCGATGGAAGGATTGCTTCAGCCAGGCAGTCTGGAGGCAGCGTGATTGATTTATTTTCTTCGCTGATCTGTGAACCCTCTCGGTCACCGGAGCATTGTGACCTTCAGCTATATGGTGTCCTGGGTCTGCCCTCGCACACCTCCCCGTGACTGCCTGGCCCCGGGGCTTCACTCCTCACTTAGCCCGAGTGTCTGTGGTCCTGTGCTTAGGCTGTCCCCAGAAACGACGCTGTTATAGCTGCAGGAGGTGATGACTTGCAGACCTGGGAACTCCGTAATTTATGCTCCCCACGCAAACAAGCATGCATATGCCATTCACACTCCCGGTGTATTAATAGTGACAGCGCAACATGTGTTTTCCGCAAGAGCAG
This sequence comes from Gavia stellata, assembly GCF_030936135.1. Taxonomy (NCBI): domain Eukaryota; kingdom Metazoa; phylum Chordata; class Aves; order Gaviiformes; family Gaviidae; genus Gavia; species Gavia stellata. The sequence goes on along the minus strand of NC_082596.1, from coordinate 97,472,652 downwards.
TGCACCTGTTGAGGTTGTTCGGGGTCACCAAGCACTGCAGTGATGCTTTACTGCTTTCTGCAGGCTCCAGCATGCGTTGAGGAGGGAGGGACGGGTTTTTATTAGGCCAAGAGGGGCTGGGGGTGGGGAGCTGTCCAGACATTTCAAGTCCGCTCACTGGATTCATATGCTCAGCCCAAGAAGGAGGGTAAGTCGAGGAGCTGAGGTTGTTACCTGTTCTGGTCTAAATCTGGCATTTGTGATCAGGTAAATGGAAGTTTCCTAGCAACTGAGGTCAGCATTTGTCCTGCGGTGTGTACGGCACTCCCCTGCGAGGTACGTTAATAAATACGTTTTGTTCCACAGGTCCGCCTGTCTGCAAGTCTGAAGGCACTGTTGCAGTCGCTCTCACCCATTTTATAGGCCAGAAATGGGTTTTAATTAAAGCTCCTCTGAGATTGTTTAAAAATTATCAGATCCTCAGTCACTGGGCAAGTAGCTGAAGGGCATGAAGGCTGCCCTTGCGTGCGTCATGTGAAAGAAACTTTGCCCAACATTTAGAGGCACTGAAAGCAACCCCAGTACATCTAAGCAGTGACTTACCCTCCTTCAGTGGCATTTGGGCATTTGGGTCTCAGATGCTCTTAGACAAGAGATTTCATGTATATGATCTTCCATGGATTTCCTTTTACAGAGCAGAGTCTAGAGCCACTATCCCTAGAGAAACTGCTGCGGGCTGACCTTGCAGAAAAGAAGAGAAGCAGTGTCCTCGCTGATTAATCCGGGCACCTTAGAGAAACAGTAGCTGTAAACTGGAAAGCCATTTCTATCTGAAACACGGTAACTGGGGAGGAGCATCATACGTGCCTCCTGGTTGCGATTCACCTGCTAGGGGGACCAGAGCAGTTGTAAGTGGGTAGGTAGGAAAGGGAGAGCAGGATATGCAACCAACTCCTTCCCACAGGACAGCAATATTTGGAGCTCTGTCTCTTTAGGATACTGAGTCAGGTAAGATGTGAAGAAACTGGGAGAACGTTGTTTGGTGTGCTCCATCTGCTAATGCATGCAGAGTTTTGGAGAATTTTACATGGAAATTAATGGTGATCCTATTGGCATTGCCATTGGCAGCACCCTGGTCCTCGCAGGCGCGCACAGATCCGGAGGGAAAGGCATGGCTGGTGGAGGGCAGGCAACAGGCTGGCGGGGAAATTGTCTCCAGCATCTACCGATTGCCCGAGAGGCCCAGGCTTTCACTGGTAATTAGGGGCTTCTGCTGCAGGGCTGAGAGCTTTTTCTACCCCTCCGGGTCCCCGAGTAGGCTCTCTTACAAGTTATCTCTTATTCTTTAGCCCTTCTGCTCTGTTTTTCCTTAATTTTATTTTACTGTGAGGGGCAAGATTTAACCTACAGAAATTCCATTGTTTCAAGGTAATCATCCAGGTCCTGCAGAAGATTTTGATGATAGTGTTCAGCAGTTTATAAATGCAGGCCATCTTTCAGTTCTCCACAGACCAAATTACACAAATTAAAACTTTACTGTTAAACAAAAGGGATACTAACCAGCTAAAACCAAGAAGAAGCATTAAGAAACCAGATTGAGAGAATTACACATTCTTTATAATTTCTATTCTTAACTCGTGTTAGAATGGGCACAAAATACCTCCTTTATATCCCCAAATGTTCAGCCTAGCGTTACTTAGAAAGAATAGCTGTGGGCACAATATACTCCCTGTATTCCTCATTGTAGTTTCCATTGTGGCAATCCCTGCCGGTGTTTTCTATTCCCCAGTTTTATCAATCTGAGCAAGTCTGTTCCTGAGGCTCTGCTGAAAGGCAAAAGGGTGAAAGAATGTTATGTCTACAGAAATGCCAGAAGAAATGCTTTCCAATGTGCTGTGGATCATTAATTTGGCTTCAAAGAAGTGTTTTATACTTTGGGATTTTACAGAGCAGCTGCATGGAGCATTTTTCACTATTGGACAGAGCATGTTCCCCACAAGGTAACCTTGTAAAGCATTTTCTCTACTAACGGGATTGCAGACAAATAGTTTCTTGCCTTTATCCTCCTGTTTTATCTCTGCTCTCCCCAAGAATCCCTCTTAATTCCTTGGTTGCTCTTCAGGGTGATGTAAGGACAGCATAGCCAAAGTGGAAGATGAGAGAACCGCAGTGTTAGAACAAACTGAGGCCGGGATGGTTTGCCAGGACTGGGGAGATAACCCATGCGATCGGGGTCATTTCACAAGCATCAGGGGACAAGGTTCAGGAGTAAAATCTGTCGTTAACATATCTGAAAGATTGCATTGCCCTGAAAGTACTGAGCCGATCAGAAACTGCTAGAGTTTTCTACTGAGCGAGTTTTCAGTGACATCAGCGTCAATATTATTATGAGAAAACAGAATATCAGCAATTATTTTCCCATTTAAGGGGTTTAAAATACCTCACTTCTCTGTTAAAGTCAACTGAATGATGACATTAGATGATGTGCAAAGGAACTTTTTTTAAAAAATAGATTATGATTTTTGATGATGGATGAAACTTAACTCTTTCTGTTACTTTGCATGAAGGTGTGTTTTGGGTTTTTGTGGTTTGGTGGTAGGTTTTTTTTCTGGATGGCTCATGCCAGTGCACTGAAAAGCTTGCAAGAACATTAGAGTAGTGATGAGGGTATTGACTGAAATTCAGTACTGGTAACCGAACTGGCAGCAGCTTCCAGCTGTCCACACCCCACCTCCCTCCTCTCCCCTCAGCCCACTTTGCTGGTGGTTCGAAGAGGTTGTGTGCCTTTTCCCCAACACCGCAGTTTTCAGCGTGACCTTTTAATGCAACCTGCTGCCAGTGCCAGTTTGCAGCATCCCCTGAAGAACTCAGTGCGTTTGTTCCCATCTGTGAAGTGGAAGGAATAAGAAGCGTTCTCACTGCTGGGATGTGATGAGGTTACGCCAGTGAAATTTGGAATAGGTTCCTTGTGATTTAAAGATACGTATACATATCGTTACCCTGTGGGCAAATGGAGAGTTGGAAACAGGATCTGAGAGTCCAGAGTCTAACCACTGAACCATTCCTTCCAAAGAGAAAGTATTTTAAGTGCAGGGATTACATTTAAAAGAAAAACAACGCATGCTTGACCAGATAAATATAAATAGCAAATAAAGCAAAAACTATCCCCTAGAGCTGTCAAGGTTCTGTAAACATCTTTGTTCGTTTCTGCCCTTTCTCTGAAAAGATTGGTTTTCTCTGGAAACGCAATCTGCAGTACTGCATCGTATGAAGTAGTGCTAAGGAAAAGACGTATTTGTTGCGTTTGTTGACTTAAAAAAAACCAACCAAAGTGTACTCTTCCCAGCAAGTTTACAACATGCATTTGTCACAACTTCACTGGCTTCCCAGGAAACGGGTCTGTTGCTTTGCGGTTGTACTAATGCACAGCACACGTAACTTGGGCTCAAGCTTGACTAAAGTTGCTTGGTTGCATGAAGATCAGTTACATAGTTCATTGCGTTGAACCTACTCGCTGGGCAAAGCAGTTGGATTCACAGTCTCCACCTGCTTAAATGGGATTTTTGCCTCCACCCTCCCTCAGATAGCCCTGCCTGGCACAGTGGCAACCAGGTCTGGAGACTCAGTGGCCCAGTTCAGCAGAGAACGTAAGCCTGCCCTTCTGGCTAAGTCACTAAATGTTCTCAGTGGTGGGACTTGAAGCAGGCTGGTTCCCCATGCTTTCACATCCATAGGCACTCGAGTGGTTTGCTAGGTCCGGACCTAGAGAAACACCGGCTTTGATCTCTACTCAAATGAGTTAAAGTCACTCGGGCAGCTGTTTTGTGCGCAGAGATATCCAGTGACTAGATCTGTGTTAGAAACATTGTGTTTGGGCATGGGCAAAGGTTTCTACTAGGGAAAAAAAATCATTACTAGATAAGGAAATATCTCGAAATTAAAATTGAGATTCATTCTGTTTATACTCTAAGGACTGTTATTTACTTTTATAGATTTGTTTATACAAGTTTTGAGGACAACTGCATTTTTATCATATGAATCTACCCGACTCCGGGAAAACTCCCCTAGAAAAATTCCTAAGAGTTTCCTTAGGGCTCTTAAAAAAAGAAATAATAATAAAGAAAAAAAGGACAGGGTAGAGCAGTTTAAGAGGTGGTATGGCTGTGCAAAATTGTGTTTGCTTTTCCACCAAAGCTTAAGTAGTTGTAAATTTTGCATATACATGGAACAAGCATAACCAGTGCTAAGAAACAGGGATATGACCATGTTTCAAGCAGTTTTAAAACTGCACAGAAATTACTGTCTCGTGCACATGCTATTCACACCCAGACTTTCCTACTCATGCAGTTGTTTCCCACACAGAAATCTAAGATGCTCTCTATAAGATACCATAGTCCATGAAGTCTTCTGTTGGACACTGGGTTTCCATCTGTTATTTTATTCCTAGGACCAACATAAATGGCATCCTGATCATAAGATACAGAGACGTAGTTTATGTGTAAAACTGGTATGCTCTTCTGGAGAACCGTGTTAGTGGCCAGGGAGACGGCAGTGTCGTGATGCTGTGCCTAAAAAAGCTTCTTTTGGGGGAAAACCTCCCAGGGTATCATCGGACAACTCCTATTTGCATAGCAATATTGATGGCAGTAGGCCAGATGGCACGTGGCAAAATCCTGAACCTGACAAATTTCACAGAGGTTTTACCTTTCGTTCCGCTGGGCCAGGATTTCATCCGTGTTTTTAAATCCCACAAAGCTGCGCAGCCCTGGGGAGGATAGGAGGTGACTCTGCACCTTCTGGTCTCCCAGTGTGTGTCCGCTCTTGACTGCAAACAGGGATAACTGGAAAAAAAGCCTGAACTGGGGTCTCCATCCCACTGCTCACAAATGTTATGCATTCAGTGGGGCAAGACAAACGATTCCCTAAAAATGACAGATGTAGAAAAGAAGGTTGTAAGCATGAATTAGTTCCCTTCTCTTACCAAGAGTTGTACGTACGTTATGCACCGCACCCCCATGGAATTCGTGCCCAAATCTTCAATAGTGCACGTGCTGGAGCAGCCGCCACTCATGTCAGCAATGCAATTCAGCGGCCAAGAGCAGAAACTGCAAAGGTCAGATGAAGTCTGTTTTTTTGTTGCCTAGTCACATTATTATTATTTTATTGCTTTAATATTTTTTGCCTTTCTGTGAGGTACGGGTGTTGCCCACTGCCAGCAGCCTGGGAGGCCAGATGTGCTGTCCTTGTGGGAGTACTTACGAATTGACCGAGAATGCGTTCACTTTGCTTTGCTGGAGGTACTGTGCAGAACGAGTGCCAGATCGTCTCTTCACCAAATGCTTACGGTCTAAACGGGTAGAATAAGAAAAGGAAGCCAAAATTTATACAGCATAAAGTTGCAGGGAAGGTGTGGTAGGTTCATAAACTTATGGCCCACTGTCTCCTTTGGTCTTCAAAGAAAGCTCTTTATAGAACTGTTAAAAAAGCTGTTTGTCTCAGTAGTTCGTTTAAAATCAGAAAAAGGAAATAGATATGTGGCAGGTATTGAGGATTTCTTCTTCACTGCATTCATTCATACACCTTCATTCATTCTTTTCTTATTGCAAGTGTTTATGTTTTAAAATTTAGACAGAGATAAAACAATGCTAAGGGTAGTTCATGCTACTAGCTCGTAACTGTAACAAGTATTTTCTCATGTCTCTGCCATTGCTGAAAAGCTGAGTTCATCATCTCTGCAAAGTGATTTTGGAGAAGTGGTGGTCAATGGTATGCTGTCAAAGATGTGTTTAAACAGTAACCTACCATGAAGATCATCATGATCTGAGAAGAAATAGCCTCAGGAATCCAAATGTACCATCTAAATAAAATGTAGGTAGAATTAGCAGGAAAAGATGGAATTGGCTTAATCTGATTATGTTGTTTCTGCGCTGATGCTCTCCTAACTCATGAGAGATAGAGGGGAGCGTAAACGTGAGTGCATTATGCACAGCCGGCCGTGGTGAGAGGACTTTGTAAAGCTGGAGGCCCAGGGCAAGGCCAGTGGGAGTTCATTTTTCCTAGCCCAGACTTTGATCTTGGCTGCCCTGGAAGAAGACACATCCCTGGGAGAGGACAGTGAGATTTCTGCAGCTCCCACACAGTCAGGCTCAGTGAAGGCCTGGAGAGCTTTTAACACAAGAAAATAAATGACCTTTTGTCATAAGAGGCTGTTTTGAAACAGTCTTGTGGTGGATGTGTTCAGCCCGTTAAAATGGCCAGGTGGGTGGGAGGATGGCTTCTTTTCCGGCATTAATTAGATGAGGAAGTTTGTGGTGGGATATGTATTACATCTGTAGAAGGTAACTATAATTTTTAACGGTAATGGTTTACCCTTCCAGTTTCCAGTGGCACGCAGCCAGGGTCTGATGGCTGGGAAGCACGGCTGTAGCCAAGGACTCCTCTTCGGCACGTCGGAAAGGCAGGCTGTTTGCTTTGCTCTCTTTCTCCAAACTAGACGGAGGGCTGTAGCACTCATCTGTCCCTCTGGGGAGTTACGGGAGTGATCAGTGTGTGTAAAGCAGTGACGAAAGTAAGGAGAGGACTTGATGAAGGTGGTGCCGGAGGGATGCTGAGTATCAGCATTGCTTGGAGATAGAAGATTGTTCCCACGGCGGGTGAGGAGCTGGGTTAACGTCCTGATGCTGGGTTTAGGTCACTCAGGCTTCAGGCCCCGGGCAGGAAGGCCAGCTCCAGCCGGAGGCTGTCGTACTTGGCTGCAGTTAAATCTTGGTGATGTTAGAGGCAGTCCCGGAAAGCACTGGGATAACAGCTGGTCAACAGGAGACAATGAAGATTGAAAAGGCTGTGGTTGGACCGGCCGGGACCTCCTCTAGCTTCCTGAAGCAGGAGTGCAGTCTGAGCATCCGCACTGTGAGGTCCCTGGGTGCTTACCGGCATCCACCGCTCATACACGAAAGAAGGAAGCAAGAAGTGATTCAGTTTGCATCCAGGCCCTGCAAGCGGCGTGTGCAACTGCGTTGTCTCCCCTCCTCCCGGTTCCTGCATCGCCCCTGCTTCGCCTGCCGCGGTCGTCCCCCGAGTTTTATAAGCGCTTCTGGGGAGATGCCTGGTCTTCATTTTGTTCTGCAAAATGTTTAGTCCAAGGCGGGAAATGGAGCACGTTTAAGGAAAACCAAACTGCAGCCCACCACCCCAGCAGTCTTCCCCTGCCTGTCTGCCAGGCAGGAGGGAGAGGCAGTGATGGGGTGCGGGCAGAGCTGCGGGTACCGGCAGCCAGCGACAAAACCGGCCTCGCCTCCGGAGACCGGTGGGCAGTCTGGGACCGGGGGGACACCAGGGAAGGGAGAGCTCCAGTTTCACGGCGTGTGGATGGCGGGGCTGTGAGCGAGGACCGTCGGCTCCATCTCGCCAGCTGGCTCGCTCAGCAGTTTTCGCAGGAAGTGTGAAGAGAACACATTTTATGGGAGATATTTATCATTACCCTATACTGCTTAAATATAGCCTGTGTAGCAGGTTAGAGCTTGTTAGGCTTTTATCTTCTCAAGTTGGAGGATGATGTATTAATCCATGAGTGTTGCAGCCTCAAGTGAATTACAGAAAGTCATCCCCAGTGAGTAAAGATAAATGACATTTGGAAATTAACCCATTACATAGTCTCTTCCAATAAAGTGCTTACTAAAATATTAAATTGTAAATGAAGATGCTTCAGGTCTCATTTGAAAGTCAGAAAGACACTTATTTGTAATTCCAGTACTGGTTTTCTTTTTTTTTTTTCCTCTCTTGGAGATTTCACTTCTCCTGAAAAGATAGGGGACTGATAGCCACAGAGGACGACGTCTCTATCAATCCACCGAGCAGGCACAGCACCCGCTGCCCTGTCCTGTTAACGTGCTGCAGCCCTTGCTGAGAAGGGAGCAGTCCCGAGGGATGTGGTGTTAGCTCAGACTTTGCAGCATCCAACCTCAGAGAAAAAAAGGAGTTGTTCAGCTCCTTATCGACCTGTATCTTTATTGGTGAGATTTGCTTTGGATAAATATGCCCATAAAATATCCTTGTTCCAGGCTAAGATCTGCCTGCATGATAACAGAAAGCGAGAGACAAAGTGTTTTCAAGAACTCCCTTCTCCAGCCCAACCCATTGCTGTGGTGGTGGTTTTTATTCTCTGAACGTGGAGCTGGACCGAGCCTGACAACATCAGCTCACTTCAGAGAGCAGGAATGACTTTCACTTCCAACCTGAGCTGGCTCCAAACCAAGGACCCAGAGGGCAGAGCCTCTCTTCCCATTATCTATCCTGTAAGGCATCAGAGCCAATTTCCCATTTTCTTTTAGTGCTAGCAGCTTGATGATAACAGAGAATTATTAAAGCCATATAATATTAAATACGATGGTAATTAGATAATCTCCCGTAACTGCCAAACTGTGATTTTTAAAGACTGTTGTTCATCACTGGCTTTTTCTTTTCTGATGGAGAAGGACAGGCTTTGTCTTCTCTGTTTCACAAGCGCTGCCATTGCATTAATATAGCCTATGATCGTGGAGGGAATTTGTTTCTGCTCATTTAATTGCTTGCAGCCCATCCCAGTTCTGATTTTACTGCAAGGCTCCCAGTTACCCTCATGTGAAGGGTATTTGGAAGAGCATATATGGCGCGTAGAGGCTTGGTGTCACACAGCATCGCTTGGGGTGGTGGAGCTTCTAGGAAGAGAGAGACTGCTCTACAGGGAGGGCACGGGTTTGGTTTGGAGGCTGGCTCTGGTTGTCCTGTTGAATAAGCATGAAAACAACTGATACAATAACATACCCAAATAATTTTGGACTTGAGGTTCTTGGATGTTTTAGAGGTGTTATGAAGGCAAAATTAGGCCTGGGCTTACTGAAATCTTTGGTGTATTGTTTTACACGGGAAATCTCTAAAAGTCAGGTTTGCTCTTAGAGCTGTTTTCACAGGCACATTGCTTGTGTGCTACCACTGTGATTTGGCTTATTGATAAATTCCTGGTCTAAGGAATGCCTGATCTTGTTCTCATTGCAGTCAACAACGTCTAGTGGTAAAGGAGCAAGACTTTAGGTAGTAAGTCTCAAGAAGTGTTTTAATAGTTTTATTATCTGACCAGAATCATCCTGGTTGTGTTAGCTCCTCTGCATCCAAAGTCTTCCAGGCCACATTCTGCAGGTAGGGAATGAAAAAAAAGGGAAAGATGTTTTTGCATCAGCTCTTCTCTTTAAAGATTATACTTAAATACCATTAAATCCAAAACAAATGGCAATTCACATGTGTATTTAGCGTTGTTTAATCCCTGTTTGAGATCAGCAGTTTGAGTTTCTTCAGAAATTTTGTACTCACTTGCCTATGAAGTTGGATTCTCTGCAACAAACGTGAACAGAATAACCTCCTCTTGCAAGAAAGCTGTCTCAGGAAGGCTCTTTCACCACTGGTTTGTATGGTTAAAATGGGAGTAATGCAAAAGCAATCAACCTTAAGAACAGGTTGAAGATAGGAATTAATGCCCACGTGAGCCCGCCAACCGTCTCAGTGTGTTTTCCATAGGCTTAAAGTTGGGGGTGGGAACAGACAGGACGGAGCAAAACTTTTTTATGGAGAGTGACACAATAAACACTTCATAGCAGTCGTATGCATTTTAGATGAAAGACTGTACTAGTGCAATTCTGCTCTTCTGGGCATCGGTGAGAAGGGATGTAACCCACGGTACTTTTTTTGGCTTTTAGTAATTTTTTCCTAGAGTCAGAAATGAGTGAGTGCACAGTCTCCATTCTGACTCAGTCTCAGGCTGTTAGTGATAGTGGCCTTTTAACTGATATTGAAGCAAAGACAGAAACTAACATTTGAGAGCAAGCAAGAATGACAGAAACGCTAAGATGAGGAGAATAAAGAAGAAAAATGCTAAAACAGTAGTTCAGGAAAGAACAGAGTGTGGGGGGAAATAATTTTAGACCAGAACTGTAGAAACAGTACCAGACCACAGACTGAAAATTGGGAAAGCTGCTATTTCTTGTCAGGCCAGCTTGATTTTGAGTCTAAGCTGCTGAGCAACACTTTTCCCCTAGTCTGAACCGGAGTCTTTTAATTAACCAGGGTTGTCATCCACATCTTTGAGCTTTTGATAGGAGCGGTTGCTCGTCTCTGTTGATTTGCTCAACACTCTGCGTGCAGAAAACAGCAGCTGCTGCAGGTGATCCCAGGGCTGATTTGTCTGCATCTTCCACTGGAAATGTTTCCGTAAACGAAGTAAGCTGTGTGAGGAGGCACCTAGTCTAATTGGAGCATTAGGTCTGTGCAGTAGGTGGTACGCAGGTGGTTTTTTGTTGGTTTTCTGTCAGCTCGAAGTTTTTCTGTGACATACACGGGGGTTTGATGGATGTAGGTAGTGCAACTGCATGGAAGAACCACTGTGTGCTGGTGCGTAGTGCAGCCGTGCTGCAGCTTGCAGTGTTTTCAGGGTGCTTTGCTCCCCTTGGAATCTATCTCACACGTTGTACACTTCACGTAGCAGCTACCGTGGACCTCAGTGGTGGTCCTGGGCAGGATCCTGACCCAGGTGATACAGCTGAGTCACTAGTTATGGTCCCCCCACCTTCATAGCTCCTCACTAGAGTGGTTTCAGCACAGTTGTGCTGAGTGGTGTCACAGGGCATAGCTGTCAAAATGACCTGCTAAAATCTGTATTTTTTGAGAGTCTTCCAGCATTTTCAGTGGATAGGTGTAATAAGCATATTCCCATCCTTGCCAGGAGCCTACTAGTGAACTGAAATTGTACAAGGTTTCGCTGATAAAGCTGTAGCAATGCAGCCCATGTGAGAAACGCAGTTTGGACCACCAGAAGATCTCATTAACTCACTTCTCCAAACTGCAAAAAGCCAAGGTAGCCTCACTCTGACAGCCAAGAAGCTCTGCGGTGCCCCTCCTGTTAGCCACACCGGCAACTTTCAGCAGCAGCTCAGGCAGTGTATGTATAGGAGATGTGTCTTCTCTCTTCTTCCTTCATCACTGAATGGGATGGACCAGCAACTATGGCTTCTGCTGAGATGCTGCAGCTCCTTCAACCCCAGTTCACCAGACAGGCCAGCAGTTCCCTTTCCTCTCTTTCTCCCTTTCCCTCTCCTTAAACCCATGCGGTAGCTGTCATCTCAACCTGGCTGTACATCAGAGAAGATACTGTGCTGTTTTGGCAGCAATCTGAGCCAAAAGGAGAGATTGTGCAGGCAGAATTGGACCCTTGGGGGGTGAGTTGAATGATGCCGTCACAGAAGAAGAAAGACTCTTCTTCCAGTGCAGCTCATGGGTTTTGCCAGCCAAGAGCAAGGATGTGAATTTTCATATACATGGGTAATCAACCTGGCAGTGTTTCAAAATGCTTGGGTAGGTCCTGCCCCAGCTAGGAAAGATTTAAATCTAATTAGAAATCAGAGCTAGGAGGAAATTATATTTCTGCCCGTGAGAATTTCCAAGATCTCAAAGAAATGTCTCATGCTGTAAAGGGAGGAAAACTTGAAAAGCTGAGATACAGTGAAAAGCAGATAATAGGTAAAAATGTTTTATAAAACTGTACAACAAAGCCCATAGCTCTGTATTCTAGCTAGAAAATAGTCTAATTTCAAACTAAATTTCTGTTTCGGTTACAGCATTTTTTAATTACACCTTCAGTAAATGTTTAAAACAAACCTTCGTTTTGGGCCCAGCAAATGGATTTATTTATTTTTTTAATATTACTGGGAAAATATTTACAAATTCCAGCAGTTTTCCCCAACTGTAAACATATTCAAACATTTTTGCCTCCAACAGATTCAGGTTTGAAAATAAGCATTTTCTAATGTAAATTTTCCTTGAAAAACTCCTGCCACTTCTATTGGAAACCGCTAGTTCTTACTTAATTTTAGCCCCAGGGCAACAGGGACTGTGTACGTTATTTCACTTTTAGTTTCAGTAGCCTTATAGCAGAGTGTTGTCAAGGTTTTTCCTCCTCAGGAGTTGAATAAGTTGTGACCGATGATGATGTTGTTTTAGTCACCCTGGTTGTATGATCTCATGGTTATTCCATATTTTTCTAATGTGGCCGTTGTACCAAAGAGATTACGTGTCACCCATTGCAGCAGTTATTTCACATTTCTAAGAAAATGTAACATTCATTTGTAAAGACAAGGAGAACAAAAGACAGAAGAAACAGCATTATATTCCATATCTACCATAAGGAGTCTACAAGTCAAAAACCGCATATGAGAAAGAAACCAAACCAGATTAACAGAGGTAAAATCATTATGCATTCAGAAGAAAAAAGCAGAGTAGGCAGAGAGAGAGAGTGGCAAACAGATCAGATGCTGGAGACTCAGTCCAGGACTAAACGAGTGTAAATAAAACCAGGAAAAACCTTTTCCTTTTCGACGTAGAAATGGCAATGGCGGGTAATGTCACCACGGCCCCAGGAGAAGCTGCGGAGCAGTGGGATGCATCATGCCTATCACTTCCAAAGTTCACACATTGGACACAGGTGCCTCCGCGAGCAGACTGGACCAACCGTCGGTGTTCCCTGTTCATCCTGCTTGGAGCAGACGTCTTGGGGAGATGAGGCAGTGTTTGCAAGGGACTCCCCCGAGAGCTTTCATCTCTCAAAACGTCTCCCTGTTGGATTCTGCTTTGCAGTGGGAGGATCTGAGCCCGTTTCCACTATTTTCTTCTCTGGGAGACCAGCACTTAAACGGTGGTTTGAAGAGGAACGCACAAAGGTTTTGAGCGCTCAGACCCCTGGCTGACTCTCTTTCCCTTCCCCTAATTTAGTTAGAGTGCTTCTGAAAGGCCCTTAGCTGACGCAGAAACTGAAATCCTGTCCTTCGCGAGGTATCGTTGGTTAGAGAACAAGCTTCCACACTAGGTCTTGCCTTAGCCCCCGTCCGGAGGCAGCACCTCAAAGCCCTGCAGGTAGTACCCACTGAAACGCATTGGCAGGCTGCAGTCGGACGTGTCTGTCACTACGAAAGGGCTAACGCAGTTTCGCTGGGCGTTCTGCAAAAGGCTGCCCTAGCTGGTAGGAGAGCTTTGTCAGTAGATGATGCGGAGTCATGAGCCGGATTCGCTGGCGTGGGTTCCAAGGAGTGCCAGTAAAATCTGGAACTGCACCATCATGTATTTGTGTATGAAAGGAGCTGTACAGCAAGTTGTACCTGCCGTGTACAGTGTGATATAATGAATTTAAAAGGTCAACATCGCAGTCCAGTGGTGTTAAAAATAAAACTCGAAAAGGTGAATTTCTGTGCTTAGAAAGTTGTGAAGTCCCCTGTTGTAGCTGAAACGCGAGATAATCGATTTTAAACGAACCCTTAGCTTCTGATTGCCTGTGCCCCGCTTTCTTGTTCAGAGCAGTGGATACAGCTAAAGCCACCAGCTTTGATGGAGAAGGGAATCAACATTTCTCTTTCAGGCTGTGTTTGTATAAACAGGCAGCTGCTTGAATATGCTGAAGTGTGAGGAATGTGAGCAGAGAAACAGCAAAAGCGAGTGGAAATCTCTTAAGAAATACCACTGAATACATTGGACTGCAGTTCAGCATTTTGTTATGGGCATCATTTGTATTTATACTGTCAACACCGGGTGGGTGAATGGAGGTACAATAAACGATATGTACAATTTGAATTTTTCAGTGTGTGCTACAGACGTGATTCTGTTTCTCCAGCAAAAAAGATGATTTTTTTTCTGCTGTTTCAGGGATTAGGTAAATCCCATGAGTGATGACAACAGACAGAACTGGGGCTTGCAGAGATACAGAAGGGAAAATATACTTGACACTTGTGAGAAGTGAACTCTGAGCTGGCGGTGCGGTTAGACATGCAAGCTTTATTTCACAGTGCTGAAATATTGCCTTCTCATTCTCCTACCTTGAATCATGAAACCCCACGTTCTTCTAATGATTCTTTCAGAGGGAGAAGTGAAATGATTCATATAAAGAACCAGAATTGCGCAAACCACATCCCTTTTATTTATCTAGACCAAACTAGAACTTCTGCCCAAGTTCGGATTGTTTGGCATAAAATACTCATGGTGTTCTGGGCTGGCTTTCTTCTCCTGCTCCGTTATGTTCCCGTCCTCCTTCTGATGGCCTGCTTTAAATCTCAGGTAGCTACTTCTTGTGTCAGAAGTCACACCTCACTGGGTGCTCCCAGGTACGGAGGAGAGGCTCAAAAGGTGGAATCTCATGATGGTTTGTTGCCTTGATGCAGGGAAAGGAGGTTGCTGCTGCAAAGAAGGCTTGGGCAGCTGTTTATGCAGGAGAGGTGAAGCTAAGACTGGTGGCATGGGCAGGGGAGGAAGGATTCGCACTGTGTCTTGGATGAAGTAGAGGTGTCAGGGATGCAAGAGAAGAGAGGTGAAGTGAAAAGAAGAGGAGGAACCTCCAAGCTTTGGACCCCATTTAGAGCGGGATTAGAGATGGGGGCAAAGGTGATGAAAGAGACACAGTGCTCAAGTGCTTGGGTAATTTAAAGGCCCTTAGCTCAAGTTTGAACTGGTGAAGGAGGCTGACTTGAGTGTAGAGTACTTTGAGGCTGCTTGGCTGATGTCCTACTCACTTTGGGGTGGAAGAAGGCCAAGGACTAAGAAACATGCTGTCTTCAGGTACCTTTTCATCTCTTTCTCTTTTTTAATTCTGTTAATGCAGTAAAAGCATCTTTAGTTTTTGTTTTCTAGTCAGCAAATCCTACGTGCTGTCATGTAGCAGTCGAAGAAGCAATGTTCAGCCATACTTCACTGTTCTGTCACTGATGAGCTACAATACGTGATGTTCACATGTAGCCCTTACAGGTATCAACAGCTGGTTCCCAGAAGCTGTGTGTTTGCTTGTCTGCTAGGTACTTCGGTGCTCTTCAGTACGTCCACCTACAGAGACATTCAAGAAGGGATCCAGGAGTTAACCGTGGGCTTCTGGGGTGTGGTGAGAGGAAGAGTCAGGGTCAGAGTAAATGGTGTTGGTTTGAGGTCTTTTACATGCTTTTGCTAAGTGCATCTGAACTGCAGACCTTTAGCTAAATGTTGGCCTTACATTAATAGCTCTTTTGGAAAGTCTTTGTCTGATTTGCCATTTGTATTGTGGTTTGTGGCAGTGGCCATAGAAGATCTGGGTTTTTTTTTTGTCTGAAGAGAATTAGCAGCTTGGAGGCTAGCTAGAGAAGAGGCGGTTGAAGTTCCTCCAGGGAAGATTTGTGGTCTCCACGATAACAGAAGGTGGAGGGTTGTGAGGTCTGATTTGCATCACTGGAGGAAGGTGGGGTGTGTGGATGCTCTTGGGCCATGTCGGCCAGGTCTGTGGCTGAGGATTTGCACCGGGGTGTGTAGTTTTCATTCTATATACAGAAACGCTACTTTGAAATAGTCGCAGTGGTTTGTATTTCTATGTTACTGTTACGGACTTGCTCAGAGTAACCTGCCAGCCAGTAATTTTTCGCCCAGGGCAGAATGAGATGAGGGGGAGAGATGCTGACTGCTTTCACGCTGTTGCTCGGCTTCTGCTGCGGGACATGTAACACCTCTCCCCTGTCCTTAATGCCCAGCCTGGCTCGCTGCACGGAACTCTTCACAGGAAGGTCAGAGCTGACTCTCAAGGCCTGCTGTTTGGAATAGTCATAAAGCAGCTTTCTTGTAGCTTGCTGAAAAAAAATGCAGTGAAATTCATTCTGATGACAGCTAGAGGGAAGAAATAACATTCTTTGCAAACTTACATGTAAAGGCTAAGGAATACAAGTGCAAGAGCTGTGCAAGGGAGGGGACTTTCTATTTGATGCTTGAATGCTACAGGCCTGTAGGAAGTCTTATGTTTACAGATACGGGGGTCAAACAGAGATTTCCATTACCGATTGCTCTTAACATTGGTTGTGTGATGCTTCCCCTCTTTTCTTTTTTTCTCTTTCTGCTCTGCTTTGTTCCCTTCTGTCTGGATTGAGCTGCGCAACGTATGTGGTATGTGCGAAAGAAAGGGTAGGAACCTTGCAGCAAAACGAGTTGAGTTGATCCTGCCACAATTCCTTTTTGCCCCTAAATAATCAAATTAATTAATTAGTCCATTGCTCTGGGGAAGTACTCTACTCCGCTTCTTGCTGGCTGGTGCTGACTTACAAGGCTGCTCTCAATTCCACGGTCTCCAGAGCCAGCGACTGCCCCCACCGCAGCTCCCGACCCCTCCGTGCTTTTGGGGAGGCTGTGGCAAAGGTGCGTGTGTGCCCGTGCCGTGCAAAACTAATGCCCCTCTCAAAGCGTAAGGGATGTTCGATTACCCGTTTTCTTCCAGCCCCGGTAGCTCTTGTGGGCATGCTCCTTGCATGCACAGCGCTGGCTATTTGCCAGGCTTCGTGTGAATTTTTTTTTTCTTTTTTTTTTTTGAATGAGTGAGTGAATGAATGAATGAATACCTGATTAAGTTAATGAAGCTGAGCCAATGGTGGGAGGGAGTGACTTGGCTGCTGCCTGCTCCGAGAGATCTGGCAGCACATTAGACTTGCATAACGCTTTACAGCTCCATGCTGCGCTCCATATGAGCCACAGGAGAGGGCTGCAATAATTACTCGGCTTTTCGATTGAAACCAGCTGCAGGTAGCTAGTCATCCTTTTGTCCATTTCACTGGTGTTGGGGAGTCACTTGTCTCTGCGCCGCGGATTTCCAGTGGCAGATGGGTAAGATGCTTTCACAGAAGTGATTGCAGCGGTGAGAAAGCATGTTCGTGGCTCAGCGGCTTTTACGAAAATCCGTTCGGATCTCCAAGCTGTGATTCACTGGACCCACATGTCCAGTGGAGGAATGTTTTTAGTTCCTGAGTTCAAAACTCCTATATAAATAACCTTTATGGAAGCTGTGTGATTTTTATTTTCTCCTTCCTTCTTCAGTTGGCTGGGAGAAGGGGAGCAAAATGTTTTCTTGTCTCTGTTTTTTTGTAAGAAAACTCATTTTTAAACCCTTCCAGTTCTTTCTGATTGCTGTTTAAAGCGAGTTCTTTCTGGCAGTCCTGGATGGTACATACCTTTGTTTTTCACATACTTAAATTAAGAGTACTGGCACTGCTTGTTAGCACACCGCCTTCATTTGTCAACGTTCCCTGCTTGAGAGCAACGCTGATGATTTGCATTCTTCGTTGGAACGGGTGGGTTTTTTAATTGCAACTGGAGCCTGTAACTGTGGAGCCTGCTATGTTGTTAGAAAGCTGCATTATTTAATTTTCTTTTAATTGTTTTCTGCGTTGCCTTGTCCGATAGAACAGTCAGGGCAATCTCACCCTCGCTGTGCTGGCCTCAGTCAAGTGACGCTGGTGATGGATTTGGCTCTCCGTGCCCATTTCATCTGCCTGCCGCACTCCCCATGGAGCAGGAGAGAGGCTCCCTACAAAGCTGAGTTGGGAAGAGTAACTAGTCACTTGGTTTTGTGGGCTGCAGGGCCCGGATGGGCATTTTATGGGGAGAGGAGGTGCAGAAGAGTTGGTCTGGCTTTTTGTTCGCCCACGTGCATTCATACGTGCACTGACCCCTACGAAGTTGCCTGAGTTGAGATCGCCAGTTTGAGGGTCCGTGCGGGAGGAGTGGGCAGTGCTGCAGCACACACCCAAACGTAGCTGACCTTGAATGAAGAATTAAAAAATGAATGAATTAGAGAAAGAAAGACCAGAGAGGTGGCTGAGGGGGGATGCTGAACTCGCTCCCAGCCTTCTGCAGCGCTGGGGAAGCGTGCTGCATGCCTCGAGGCCGGGGTGAGCTGCTGATGTGGTTTTATCGGCGGTGACGGTCAGTGCTCCTGAGTCCGCGAGGCACCGAGTGTGTGCTGGGGCTATGAGCAAGGGCTCGTGCAAAATTGCTTCAAGTGAAAGCTTCGCTGAATGAAGCCTGGGAGAAGGCAAGGTGTTGGAATCCATTTCAAGGGGAATTTAACGTCAATTCACGTTTCGCACTTTACAGATGGACTAATTGTAGTCTAGTTTACTAGCACGTAGAATCTACCAGAGAAGCAGTCTGCAGGGAGGACTTCCAAGGAAGGGCATCGAGTGTGCAGCTGACCTTTCCAAATCTGCCCCTAAAGCCATGCTGTCACTCCGTCCCCTTATCAGCCAGGCTTAAAGGTCCATCCTCCCCATGAGCACCAGTGCTTAGCTGTAAAATGGCTGTTCCCAAGTTGGCTGCTGCTTGCTGGTGTCACTGGCTGGATCTTCAAAGGGGTGAAACACCCCTGCTTTCTCTCATTTTTCGTGGGGGGTCTTATTCATGTCTCCTGGCAGCAAAGCCAGGCATCTCTCTAATTTATTTTGCCGAAGAAGGAGAGAACGTTAGCGAGCATTTTCCGACACATGGAAGGAGACCTGTGTGACATATCTGCGGTGCAAATGTGTTCATACAGGCATGACAGTTTCTGTCACAAGTTAAAATGAGCGGCGAGTGGGTGTCGCTATGTTTATAGTCATTCGTGAAATTTTCAATGGAAAATTGTGTAGGCAGCTCCCATTGTAGCTGGGCACATTATAGATAAATGAAAAACATCAACAAAGTCATTTCGGTATTATACTTGTTTATAAATGAACTCTGTTCACTCATTTAAGCTGCAGAAACTCCTCTAGGGGATGGGTGCAAGAGTAAAGGATGTTGCTGTGCAGTATCAGACAAGCTGGTCCTGTAAACCCACCGTCCTGTGCTGGTGGCAGTCGGTGCGGTGCAGGAGATAAAAGGTTAGATGCTGCATCTGTCCCCTTGTGAGGCGGCATAGGTGGGACCCCCCTTTCCCTCCTGCTGTCGCTGGGGTTGAAGGAGCGCTTTAAAACGTGTTGTGTTTGCTCCGTGGCTTCCGCACTGCCACCCAAGGCTCTGGGGGGGTGTGAAGGGGGACACTGCCTTCCCGAGCGGTTTGGGTTGGTGGTCCTCATGCTCCTCGCACAGCCGTGTCCGAGGCTTCGGGAGCAGGGCCTCGGAGGGGTTTGGCAGACCTCCGTCAGGTTGTAAAGGCTTCAGCGCGGCGTGGTGGTAAAACGTCGTGCTGCTGGAACGTCGTGCTCCAGCGTCACGCCTGGATCAGCCCTGCCTGCAGGACCACGCAGCTCGCGTCAGCCTGAGCTGAAACCCCAGACCCAAGCAGCCCCAGGTCTTCCCTTCGTGGCCGCAGACGAGGTGCTTCTTGAAGCTGAGGTGCACTTTCTGCTGTGCAGCTGAGAGAGAAAGCCGTGCGAGAGAGAAAGCCGTGCGTCAAGTCGTGCACACTCACATGGCTTTGCCCCAGGGCTCAGGCCCTTAGTTAGCAGTTAAATCCTTCTCCCCCTTCCTCCCTAGGGACAGAGGGCTCTGGAGTCCGCGCTTCACCCTCAGAGAAATGTCACTGTCACCAGCGTTGTCAGCTCTTGTGCTTTTATCAATAGTCTCTAGATGCTGTTTCACAACACTCCAGTTCCTGGTGTCAAATAATGAGATGGGAAATTCCACTTCTAGCTAACGATAGTAAGTTTCTGGTCTTGTGGGTCGCAGGGAAAAGCTCGAGACCTCGAGCGTGAAAGGCCTTACGCGGAAGAAGGGCAAGTTAAAAGAAAAAGTAATAAAAAGGCTAATAACCTCTGCCGTTATCATTTTCAGAAATCTTCTATTTGTAAACCAGTATCATGTGTTTCGGGGCAAGAAGCGGGGCCTGGCTCGTGATACTTGAGTGCCCGGGTTTGGCACTGCGAGGCAGGGGATTTCTGTGCCGGGGAGCGAGGGTGCTGCCCGCGGGGTGGGCGACGCACCCGGCCCTGCGACGGCAGCCCTGCCACGGGGTGGGCTTGCAGCTCTCAGAGCAAATGCTTCCTTGCTTCCAGCCTGCCTGCCTGCCTGGCGTCTTGCGCGGCGCTCCGTGGTACCACCTCGCTGCAGAGCATGCTGGAAAAGGAGGGATCACCTTTGCTAATAACTTTTTTCTGTAAAAAGACGTGGAATAAATGAGTAGGCAGCTGTGAATCTACTCAGATCACCCACAATACTCACAGTCCTACAAGGCTTACGTGTGGCTGCATCGCTATACGTGTGCACAGAAATGCTGTACATCCAGAGCATGGCATGACTTTTACCGATGCTGAAAATACGGGCATCTTTCCTGTTGCAGAACCAGGTGATGGCGCCCGGATGAACTGATGGCAGAAACCTGCAAACTTCTAAAAGTTAATTCCAACTCTTTATTCAGCAGTTAGCTTAACTAAAACCAAAGGTAATGCTAGCACCGTATTCTTATGCAGCTCACCAGCATCTACCACACAAAATAACTGTGTGTACCTAACCACAGTGTAACTGTGGTAAAACAGGACTACAGGAGGCACGTGCCCTATCTAGAACAGGCAGATCTCCCCTTATCCTCAAAATTCAGGAGCTAAATAGCAGAAATGGATAGTTAACTGCTGGAGTAGCTTTCGAATAATTCGTATCGCCTGCGTTCATGAATGTCATTGAGTGAATGGCTGTCCTGGAACTCCATCATCAGTCCGTCCTTTTGGGAATGTATCTTACACTATTTTTTTCCTCCTAAATCTTCCTCTCTCAACTCTGGTACCTACATACTTACATCACAGAATTTCATGGGAGCGTCAAGCCATGGGGCATCTGACATCCAGTGCTGTGCTCGCTGAGGGTTGGTTGTATCACTTGCTTTTTATATTGCGTGGAGGCTGTCTGATCTGACCGGGGAGAGGAGGGACCTGCAGAATAGCTGCTCTCTCTGCAGAAACCTGTAGCAATTTGCTGTTGCAGATTCCCAGAAGTATAATAAGAGCTAACACTGCAGTGGACAATCTGTCTTGCAGATGCGGTGTTGATCAGGAATCCTTTAGTTTTGGGAGGAGAATTTCAAATTTTATGAGAGGTTTTCATGTTTCTTATTACTGGATCTCTGCAGTTGGCCCTCCTGGGAAATCTGCCAGAGTGCTGTGAAATTGGTTGGATTGGACAATAAACTCCTATAGCTGTTGTTGGCGTGCGCTGAGCTGCACATGGCAAGGCTAATGAAATCCGTAGCAGTTACAACTATGAATATGTAGCTGGCGGCGGGCAGGGTGTAGAGCGGGGCGGGGGAAAAGCTGGCATATAGATCTGAGAGCCAGAATGCAGCTGCGGAGCCCTCTGCAATGTGTCTGTCTTTTAATCTCCCTGAATCTGATCCTGCAAGATGCCAGCCTCCTCGGAGGGGAGGGGAGAGGTGGGATGAAGTGCTCTCCCTTCCCACTGATTTCCAGCGCTGCCGGAATTACCCGCTCAACCTATCGTGACGGGATGGGCGGGCATTTTGAGGCAGGAGCATCAGCCTGCGTTGCTGCTTCTGCCTGGTAACACCCCAGATATAAAGAGCCATGTGTCAGGCTCGATTCAAAGGCTTTTTTTTTTTTTGGTGTACTCTTTGAATATTGCATTGATGTCTACTTGCCAGGCAGGGCAACTGTGTCTGACAGAGGGGAGACCCAGTTTTTTTATTGCGTGGGTAAATGTGAGAAATTACTGGTCATACCTGGAGCCGGAAGGTGAAAGTTAGACAGTCGTAGTAATCTGTGTCTTATTAGGGTTTGAGATCAAAGGAGCCTTTTGACAATAAGCAACTGGTTCGAATGGAATATCCCTGAAGCTGGAGGCTGACGGCTGCCTTCCTTGGGTGGTTACTCCATGCAATAAGGCAAACGAGCGGATGGTTCCAGCTCCTGGTGGCAAATTTTGGTGTGAGGTTGTTAGCAGCTGCAGAAAGGTCAGGGACCAGGGAGGACGAGGGACCAGATTTTTGAAGGTGTTTTAGAGACCTAAAAATGATGTTAGCTATATCATGGGACTGCAAAAAAATGCCTGATTTCTGAAGGCAGTGCAAGTCCCACCATTGGCATAGCTCGGTGCTGCGGTGGTTTGTCAGTCTGGCCCCAATTTCTCTGCACCCCAAGATTCAGTCCTGGGTGGTGGGACGCAGCGTACAATTACGGTGTGGATGGAGGCTTGTGTTGCTGGTTTTACCTTTGCTGCAGCGAACTCCGGATAAATAAAGGAGGTCAGCCCCGCAAGCTATAACCCAGTAGCCTCTCATGAGTTTTAAAATTATTAGATGAAATAAGTAGAAAAATACTGGTTTGGGAGACACAGTGAGGTTTAAAGTGCCTTGCAGAGAGACGCTGGAGTTTTGCATGAGAAGTGCACATCCTGAGCTCCAGTGAGCAATCCCTTTGGGACCAGAGCAAGCCCAGATGGTGACTCCTCTAAGCGATTATTTTTCTGCCTTAAGCCTTTCCAGGAATTTGAGTGTGGGCAGGCTGCCAGCGGACACTGGCTGTCCAGACATTTTAGCAATGTTCCATGTGTACTCGCTGCCAGAGATACCAAAGTCCAGCTGCTGTCCCTGATCTCTTTGTCCCCTTTACCTTCCCAGCCATAATTACACAGGCGTGCACGCACGCACACACTTATGTGACACACACACACACGTCCAAAGCGGGAGCAAAAAATCACCTGGTGTTTGCTGCTCGTTTGCATATCTCGCAAATCGTGATTGACAGCTCTGAAGTTTAAGAGAAAGGAAATCTTGAGAGTCAGAAAAATCACTTGGATCCAAAAAAAAAAGCATACCCATAACAAGCGGCGTGCCATACGTCAGAAGGCAGGCGTTCGCCTTTCTAGGACAGTCAGCAAAGAACAGTTTAACCAGGTCTTGTACCTCTAGCCTTTGAGATGCTCTGTTTGGGTTGTCTCCCTTTCATCTCTTCCCGAGCAAAATCAGTCCTGTCTTATCTTTGCTGTTGCTGGAATTTGAATTATGCTGAAAAGTTACCATTTTACTTTTAAGTCTTGAAGTAGAAGTAGGCTGTTTTATGCTGCACATTTGCACTTCTGCAAATCCAGTCCTGTGTCTGCTAGTGTTCAAAGTCTCACCGTGAAGTACTTGGGCTTGGAAAAGTGGGGCAGGCTTCACCGCTCTACGGCTGTCTCACCCCTTGTCTCCGTTAAGCTCATTCATTCCTCCTGTGCTTTCCAGGAGATTTTGGGCAGCCCTTTTGTTACCGGCGATGATGAAGTCAGCCGTATGAAAGATTTGCACACACACAAAAAAAATACCCAGAAGATTTAGTATTTGGTGGTTTTGGAGGATGTTAGCTTTGACTTCGGAGGCTACCCAAAACTCAGTAATTCAATGCTATTTAGCAGAACAAAACCTTTGCTTCAGCTCCTGTAGAGTGAAACTTCACCGCATTTCCATACAGCTTCATAGTAGTACTTCTGATGCAAAGAAGCTGAACCCAGATGCCTTGGGCTTTTGGAACAACTAGTTTGGGGGAGTCCGGTTTGTCCATCACGGCAAAAGAGACTGGCCCTATTCTTTCCCACGTACAAGCTCCCTGCTCTGTTGCAGGCAGAGGGGCCAGCCCTCTGCTCCCAGCTTTTCCCCCTGGGAGTGTATTTAAATTCTGGGTTTGCAGCTCATGTCCATCTCCATGAGAGACCCAAGGATGGTCTGAGACCAGCGCAAGCTCCCCGTGGCAAGGGGAGCGGGATGAGCACCCCGTGTCAAGGGCATCCCTCCATGGCATCCCCGGGCAGCCGCCTCGGCCAGGAGCTGCTGTCTTACCTGCCAAAGCTGACTGACTGCCCAGGGCAGAAGGCTACAGTGAGCTAAAGTTAACCAAGGATGACTGCGCAAATGTGAGCTCGGCGATTTTATTTTTAGTCGAACTTAAAAATAAAAATCTGTAAGTCATGTGTAATACAATAATTTTAGCTGTTGCCAAGACACGCTGAGCAACTGTTAGGAGGAGGGGGAAGACCCGTGCTGATACAGCAGGGACCCTGTCTCCTGGCTGCCCTCGTCCGGTCACGGTCGCAGTGCCGCGGCGGTGCTGGCGGTGGGTTGGGGCAGGTCGGGGTAGCGGTGCCGAGCCGCCGCTCGGTGGGTGCCGCTGCCCCTGAGCCACCCTGCTCAAGGTGTCGCTGGCCCTTTGCTCTTTTGAGGCTGCCTTGAGTCCTTTCATCCTCCCTCTCGCCTCAAAGCCAGGAAATTCATCCTGAAACAGTGCTTCATCCCCTGCCCCGGCTCTGTGGCTGTTGGTGTTTCATCACTGTTTATCAATATTTAAACAACGGAATAATTAACTTAAGACTGATTGTATCAAACCATTAGAAGGTTTGGACTTTTCCTGCAGGCTTACAGCAGCTTGGAGGACCATAAACGTAAAGAGCGCTCTTAAAGATGGGTTTAATCTTAGTCTAGTATGTCTTCAAAGTACTGCATATGCATATAAACATCAGGCTTATTGTTCATTAGAAGCGAGGCAGCAGGGAAAGAAATCCCCCAAAGGAATGTGACTTGCCATAAGTACCATTACTGCTGCACAGCATTCACTTCAAAGTGGGCTATATCCTGTATCCATCTCCTTTCACATCCACTCTTCATTCTTTCTCTCCTCATTTTTCTTTCATACAATGTCCGCTTTTCTTGTTAGGGTGCCGTTGTGCGAGGTGCACGGTTTCTCAGCACCCATTCTTGCATATCTTTCAAAACAGCGAGAAATGCAGATGACAAGCAGTGGCTGGACAGGGGCTGGGGGAGAGCTTCACTCTCCGTAAAGTTTGTTATGGAAGAAGGCAAGGCAGCTTTCGGGCAGGTAAGGGGAGACTGTCAGCTCCTTTTATTTTGTTTCAAAGCAAGATGTCATTTAGTTACGGTATTTCCCATAGCAGATAATGAAAGAGTTAGGAAGACTTTGCTGAAAGACTTTGTTGCCTTTGGGTGGCTGAAGTCACCGAAAATAGCGATGCAGAGCCGAGAAGGGAACTGTTTTGCTCCAGTAGCAAAATTAGCCCAATATAAAATCGTGAGCTTTTACACTTGTGGGGGCTTCTGATTCAGATCAGGAAACCCCAACATGCTTTTCCAAGCGGTCCCAGTGAGGCATCCGCAGGGCCAAGTTTGCTCAGGGTTTGGACATGTGGCTGTGGCTGCGAGTGCGGTACTCACAGCCTCCCTGGTCTGGCAGTCGCTAAGAAACAGGAGGATTGGGTCCCAACGGAGATGGAAATGGTGCCGGCGCCTGGCTCTGGCCAACCTGCATGTGGTGGGTGGCATCTCCCAGCGCAGAGCCCTGCCCGGGCACCTGGGTGCACGTGTCAGTAGCAGAGGGAGTTCAAAGCACTGGGGAGAAAGAAACCCCACACATTAAAAACCTGGCTCCGAGCCATCTCTGGCTCTGGGTTGCTGCTGTAAACGGATCGCGTGGCTGAGGTTCATTGCCAGACTGGTAGATGAAGGGCACGTGTGCCCGTAAGGAGCCGTGGCTGGGGCAGAGGGGCAACTGCTGCCTCCACAGCCCTGCCCAGTGTGATGTGAAGTCACCCTGTGGGTGACTCTGGGCTTCAAGGGTTCAGGAGTGACCCACGACCTTCCCTCCGCACCACTAACAACTGCTTGTTGCTAACGTAAATATTTTGTGCGTGCATGTTCCGCGGGGCTCCCTGCTGCACTCCCATGCTCTTTAGGACACGGCAGAGTGAAGGCAATGTCGTCGCTGCAGGGGAAGGAGGGGCTGGAAGAGCGAACTGGGCACCTTAAGAGACATGGAGGGTTTTCTCAGAGGAAGGAGAAAGTGAGCCTTGGGAAATAAGTGACCACTGCTGAATGTGGCAAGTTATGGCCAAAGCGTTTCTGATCTGGCTAAAGTTTTAATGGTTTTCTTGATGCGTTAGCAGACGTGCCCAGGATTTTCACTGCTGTTTACAGCGCAGCTGTCAACTGCTCCTTGACACGAGAGCAGCAATGCCTGACCGGTTTTGCTTTTTCCAGAGGTTTTTCTTTTACTTGCTTGCTGTTTCGGCGTGTCTGCTCGTTTGTTCTCATTGCCCAGTGCTGACGGTGTGACTCTCCCCTCCCTTGCCCACCTTCTCGTTGCAGAATCCAGAGGAGCTGTCGGAGAATCGTGCTCACGGGGAGATGATTCCTCATGAAGTCACTGGATCCCTTGCAGAAATCAAATGTGACTTTCCGTTTATCAGACTGAAATCAGAGCCAGCCAGACAGTGAAGCAAGCACAGTGGAGGGGGGACGGCGAAAGATGAAATCCAACCAAGAGCGGAGCAATGAATGCCTGCCACCTAAGAAGCGAGAAATCCCTGCCACCAGCCTGCCTTCGGAGGTGAAGCCGGTCCTGCCAAACGAAAACCACCGTGCAGATAACCTAGCATGGCTCCCCAGCACACCCAGTGGCCAGGGCAACCTGGGGGGCCGGCACCGGCCCGGGGGGACGTCGTCGGTGGAGGCGGGCTTGCAGCAGGGTTTGCACAAGTCGCTGTCTGCAGGGCTGGACTATTCCCCGCCGAGCGCGCCCAGGTCCGTTCCAGCCTCCACCACTCTTCCCACAGTGTACTCGCCCGCCCTCTCCCAGTCAGGGACCCCCGTTTCCCCTGTGCAGTACACGCACCTGCAGCACACCTTCCAGTTCGTCGGGCCCCAGTACAGCGGATCGTACACCGGATTCATCCCCTCGCAGCTGATTTCCCCAACGGCCAATTCTGCGACCGGCGCCATGGCGGCGGCCACGGCCGTTGCGACTACTCCATCCCAGCGCTCCCAGCTGGAGGCTTATTCCACTTTGCTGGCCAGCATGAGCGGCTTAAGTCAGCAGGGGCACAAAGTTGAGCCGCACCTGGTCAGGACGCCTGGACTGATCGCCGCCGGGTCTCCTCCACCCACCCAACAGAACCAGTACGTCCACATTTCCAGCTCTTCCCAGAGCACTGTCAGAAACGTCTCTCCTCCAACCATCCCAGTCCCCCTGCACCCCCATCAGACCGTGATCCCGCACACCCTCACCCTCGGCCCTTCCTCCCAAGTGGTGGTGCAGTACACCGACTCAGGGGGCCACTTCGTCACCAGGGATCCCCCCAAGAAGCCCGAGAGCAGCCGGCTGCAGGCGATGCAGGCCAAGGAGGTACTGAACGGCGAGATAGAGAAGAGCCGGAGGTACGGCATTTCGCCCTCCGCCGACATGGGTCTAGTCAAAGCAGGCAATAAACCAGCTCCCCATCATTACGAGACCAGGCATGTGGTGGTCCACTCGAGCCCCGCCGAGTACAGCGCGCGGGATTCCTCAGGTGTCCGAGCCTCCGTCATGGTGGTCCCCAACAGCAGCACGCCCACAGCGGACATGGAGGTGCAGCAGGCCACCAACCGCGAGACCTCTCCCTCAGCCCTCAACGACAAGGGAAGCTTGCACTTAGGAAAGCCAGCCCACCGGTCCTACGCCTTGTCTCCACAGCAGGCGCTGGGCCACGAAGGGGTGAAGGCGGTGGCCACGCTGTCCCCTCACACCGTCATTCAGACCACCCACAGCGCCTCCGAGCAACTCCCCGTCGGGCTGCCGGCGACAGCCTTCTACGCCGGGACCCAGCCGTCGGTGATAGGCTACCTGAGCGGTCAGCAGCAAGCCATCGGGTACCCCAGCAGCCTGCCGCAGCACCTGGTGATCCCTGGCACCCAGTCCCTGCTGATACCAGTCGGCAGCGCGGACGTCGAGCCGTCAGGAGTCGCGCCTGCGATCGTCACGTCGTCTCCTCAGTTTGCAGCAGTGCCTCACACGTTCGTCACCACCGCCGTCCCCAAGAGCGAGAACTTCAGCGCGGAGCCCCTCACCACCCAGCCCGCCTACCAGGCCACCATGGTGCAGGCGCAGATCCACCTGCCCGTGGTGCAGTCCATCGCTTCCCCCGCCGCCGCGCCTCCCACGCTGCCCCCCTACTTCATGAAGGGGTCGATCATTCAGCTGGCCAACGGGGAGCTGAAGAAAGTAGAGGACTTGAAAACAGAAGACTTCATACAGAGCGCGGAAATTAGCAACGACCTGAAAATAGACTCCAGCACTGTGGAGCGGATTGAAGACAGCCATAGCCCAGGCATTGCCGTGATACAGTTTGCGGTCGGGGAGCATCGAGCACAGGTAATGGCAACGAATGGTGGGGTGCGGGGGGTGGACTGCGGCGCACGCTGTGGCCCCCCGGGTGCGGCTTTCCTCAGCGGGTCTCTGTCGCTTTGGATCCACGCAGGGTTGGTTCTTCATCGTTCACATCCATTCGTGAGACCAGCTCTGGTCCAAAAATCATCCCCCTCACTGTGCCAGGGGAATCATCAGGGTCACGCTGATGATAAATGTAGTCTCTTGGATGTAAAATTGGTCTTTCTTATAGCTGGAGAACCCACAGGAAGAATTACCTGATCTTCACCTTTTTTGATTAAAATATAAAATGGTGTAAGCAGTACGAGAGGATATATTTTGCATTTTGATAGGTGATTTTTACCTTCCACACCAGAAAGCTCAGATGGGATTCAGCTCAAATCCTACCCTTGAGAGATAGGTAGGGCACAAGGCAGTGAATTTCCATGGCTTGAAAACTTGGAGCTGCCTGGGAATGGCTCCATCACACACGTAAGTTACTGAAACGCGCTACAGAGTTTTACTGAGGCTTCGGTTGCGGGTGGTTTAAACGCTGCATGGCTCACATAAACTGTGTGTTCAAGGGAGATTTGGAAAGAAAACCCATCTAGGTGGCTGACAGGCTGTGCTTCTCGCCGTTGTTTCTCGTTGGTTCGCAATGTAGGAAGAAACCCTGTAACTTTCCAAAGGTAGCTTTAGGTTGAGAATGAGTATATATTGATCATAATATGTTATCCTGATGCTGTCCATTTTCTGGGCAATTTAGATTCTGCTGTGTTGAGGCTGGAGCAGTTCAGGTATACATTTTGCTTCCTAGTGGTACTCATTTTAAATAATCTTGTCACAAATCTTTTTGGTGTGGTTTGAGTGCTGTGAACTGCAGCATCTGCAACCCTGAAGCTGCACCCTCAGCGCTGGAGAACCAGAATGAGAGAGAGGGAGAGAGGAGCTGGACATGGACACATGTAGTAAAGCACCTCAGGCTGACAGTTGGGAGAAGAAAAACAAACAGTGATGACACTGAGGAGCAGATCTCCTTACAGTGGCAGCAGTCTGTGGCCTGTCCCTCCCCAATTGTGCACACATGGTAAATTGCTGCATATGGCACGTCCCCTTTCTCATGTCAAATGCGCAGATTCCCTCTGTGATTTTGTTGACGCATGTGTGTACATCTGCACAGCTGATAGAAGTTGGGCCTCTGGTGCTTTCAGTGTAAAGATGCGATTTTTTTCCCCACCGCTCAACTGTATTTTGGTGCATGTCAGGCTTCGTGATTAGAGGAACCATCCTTGGATCAGGACCAGTTACTATAATTTGCCCTGGTGCCTTGAATACTGAGACCTCAAAAGTAGCAATCTCCCATCAGCAATTTTCGTCTTGCTCTCATTTCTCTCCCCGCAGCCAGGCCACCGGTCTCTGCACCAGCAGAAGAGGTACAGATTAGCAGGTAGCATTTGTGTCACGTCTCGTTCGCAGATCTGTCAACGCGGGCGATGTGCTGTAGTCCTGGGCGCTGGGAAGAGCCCCTTTGCAGGGGGTGGAGTGCCATCCTCTGGCAGAAAGCAAGAGTCTGAGGCTGTAAAAATCCAGGGCCAGGCACAGGGGTTTCACCCAGCAAAGTGTCACCTTTCGGAGAAGCCTATCAGGAGCGGGCTGACATCATCGCAGCCAAAATACTCCCCAGCTGTGTTTCCCACCGGGGATGCTTCCAGAATGGAGGGCGAGTCACGTAGAGATATGATTAGAAACGGGGGTTTAATTTAGGTTTCCTGCAGATTCCAGGACTTGGGTCTCTTCCCAGATCATCTGTGTCCCTGCATAGCGGGGACGGCTCTGCCGGTTTTCCCTTGCCTGGGTTGAGAGCGAGAGAGACCGTTTCTACGTGTGTGAAGTCTCCGGTGACCTCACCCTCATCGCGACGTGGCTATATGAAAGCATTTAGCCTTATTAGCAGGCATGCGGCAGTCATTGCTCGTTAGGAAATTGCCTGCGTGAAGAAGGCTTAGTCTTCTCATTGAAAGAACAGTATTTAGTCGCGCTGCTTTGAGCAGTGGCACTGTGGTGCTGCTGCACTTAAATATATCTTGACTCCGAGTACAGTGGGGGTATATCTGCATATGTAGCGTAGCTTCGCAAAGTATTTTATGACAATTAAGTTTCAGTTGCACACATACTTCTGGAAGGAGGGAGCTTTTCAAATGGTTTTATCAAGGGAGGGGAAGTTGTAAAGAGTAAGCGCCATACAAAAATAGCGTTGTTATCATTAGCTTTGGCTGACTTCCGTACTCCTCCCAGGGATCTCTGGGAAGTCATTATAATATTGATGAATTCGTATTTTCAGACTCTCTGCAAACATTAGCTAATTCTCTCACCAATTGAGGGACAGAGGTAGGAGATTATTTTTAGCTGAGCACGTCCAACCGTAATGTAAACAGAGAGGCACCGTGGAGCTGCTATGGTACCGTATCACTGCAAGCCCGCAGCTGCCCCTCCCCAGCACAGCACTTAGGCAGAAAGAGGTCATCCTGCCGCCTTTCCCCATCTTCCAACCACCTGGCAAATCCAACCCTCGTCCAGGTGTGGAGACCTAGAGGAAAATTAACCCACCTAAAGCTACATGCCTTTTCAGTGAAATAACTGGCCTTAACCCTGGAGGGATGCTACGTTCCCATTTCACAGCATCCCTACTCTGGATTAGGAAGAAGTCAAGTAAGTATCAACTGGACCAGAACCCAAAGTCCAGCTGTTACTCCTCTGCATTCAAGTTGCCCAAAAGAAAAGACCTACGGATCTGCATCTCTTTGCAAGTCCACATATTATTCTTGTAATAACAGTTTCATCATTGTTACCTGTCCTTTCTTTTGCTGCCAGG
The DNA here is from genome assembly GCF_030936135.1 of Gavia stellata. Classification (NCBI taxonomy): domain Eukaryota; kingdom Metazoa; phylum Chordata; class Aves; order Gaviiformes; family Gaviidae; genus Gavia; species Gavia stellata. The sequence goes on along the minus strand of NC_082596.1, from coordinate 97,441,872 downwards.
AACAAGCGGAAGCCAGTAATTCACCTCCATTGATGTTAAGGTCAAAACACACAGGAGATGCAAAAGAAGTTCTCTGAAATGCTTGCTTTCATCCCTGCATTTCAGTTCCTAATCATTCCTAAAGTATAGCTTAAAAAGAAAAGATGAGCATACAGTTCTTAATTTTCCTTTTTTAAAAAAAAGGAATCATAGGCACTAGAGATGGAAAAGTCCTCTTAGAGCATCTAGTTAGTAGCCCTAAGCAGTATAGTTTAGTTTAGTGCGTGTTTTTTTAGACCGTCATCTAGTTTAGTTTTCTCCTTATATCTCTGCACGGACACAGACCAGTTAACTTTTTCTTTTACTCTGTGCTCTCCTTTTCATTATCTTTGGCACCGTAACAGACACAGAAAGAGAGACATTGACTCGGTTCACTGCTGCAGATGGAGATCTCTCCCAGCCTTCCCCTCATGTGATCTCCATGTCCGTGTCCCCTGGTCACGGGAGCAGTAAGTCCTTGTTCCTCTGAGTGATGGGCGGCTGTGGTCTATCTTTGGATGTGTGTTACTGAATTCTGGGAGTGCAGCAGATAAGGGCTCATGTGATAAACTCCGCAGCCGGTGATCTGGTGGTTTCTCTTGAGAAATGGTGGGATCACGTGGCTGTGGAGAGCAGTAGCCCCTAACCTTCAAGCCCTGGGTGCGTTTGTTATGATACCGATGTACTGAAGCTGGGCTAGATACAGCCCTGGGGCGATGCCCACCCAGACCACGTGTCGTGCCGGCTGGTCCCCATGGCATGAGGTGCTGCCCTCAGCCCTGTAAATCTCTCAAAGGAAATCCACTACTGTGAAGGGAGGTGGTGTTGGGGTGGTGGGAACATCAGGAGTCCCGAAGTCTCTGAGTAGGGGAGGTCGGGTGGGAGCGCGGCACTGCAGAGATATCTCTCTGCGAGAGGGAGAGCTTCTATTCCATGAATCCGCCCAGTTGTTTTTTGGACCCGAGGAGTCTCTCGGCACCTGCAGCAAGGCCTTCAGCGGAGAGCTCCACTGCTTGATTGTACATTGTTTCCAGAACTGCTTCCTTCTCTTTGTTTCCAGCCTTGCCATTCCTAGTTTCATCACATTTTAATAGTATCAGGGAGAAAAACACTTAATTGGAAAACGTTCACACGAACCGCTTTTATTAGGCACCTTTTGCTTTAGTACTTGTTATGTTGGTTGCAGCAGCAAGCCCCAAGACTAAAGTTGCCGTGTTTCAGAATGATGGGAAGGGTATTTTCTGGGCATTAGATCTTCCAGCACCTGTGATCCGTGTTCCAGCTCCAGCCAGGGTTTCCTGAGCAGTCTTGAGTTGCCTGCCTTACCTACCGAGTTTGGCTGAGAAATAAAAATATAAAGGGTTATAGCAAAATGCAGATATTCAGCAGCTGCACTGAAGAGTTTTGGGTGTTTTCACTAGTCAACCTTAAAAACCAGAAATACAAATGTAGCTTGTGGTTGAGTCTCAGTGTGCTTGAAGAGGGCCCAACATTCTGGTTTCTTGCTTTATCATCAGTAGTTGGAAAACAAGTTCCAAATTTCTTTCTCTCCTGCAGTAATCATGGCAAGGTATTGTGGGAGGGAGCTTTTAAAATTAATTTTTTGTGTTTTAATGCAGTGGTCATAAAAAAATTATGTGGGGGTGTTTTTACTGAGCTGTCACCCTTAAAAGGTCTTTGACTGCTATTGCTTGTAGAGAGTAGTTGCCTTAAACCCCAAGGTAGCTGCATCCAGAAGCAGCCAGCTAAAACAGGGCTTGATAATCCGTGAGGGAACCCGTTTCAAACCAATAGTGGTACATGCACACCGTGACAGGATCGTGGAAATTCTGGCGTTTCACCATCTCTATTGTTTGGTGTTATTCATCATCACTACCACCAATTCTGGGATTTGTTTCAGTGATTGACAGTTCAGGCAAGTGTTTTGGATGCCACGTTTAAAAAAAAAAAGTATAACATGCGGTGGAAGTGTGTTCATATCAAGAGGAACTTGCGTGTCGGTGGGGATGATGCACACAAGCATGTATGATTCCCACAGATACAAATAGCTTTTGACAAGAATGGGAAAGTAGAAAAAGAAAGAAAAAAAATACAGCAGGCAGGAAGGTAGAAAGAAAGAGGAGAGACATAGCAATACAAAGGAGCAAGTTGTGTCCACCAGATGATCCATGCCTGGATGATCCACGCCTGGAAAGAAGCCTACAGCTCTGTGTAGACAGCAGTTTCCATTTAAGTCCATGGGAGATACTGGATATTCACCACTTCTCCCAGTCAGACCCCCTTACTGAGACGCATATGTATGGAATAGGATCCCAAACTCTGGGCAAATATTTCTGCAAATCCTGGCGCAAGAGTGTTTCTATCCAACGATGTGGATGAATGGAACTTTCATGGTTACCTTGCCCCACTTTCTCCATAGTTCAAAGCATAAACCAGGCCTAGAGTCAGGTCCCTTTCCACTATTGCCATGTATGTAGTTGACTGTTGGCAGACAGTTCTGGTCGGAAAAGGTTTAATACGACAGAAATTGAGGTAGTGAGGGGTATCTTGTGCCTCTAAACTGCTCCTTTCGAAATTCTTGTACAGTGGCTTACTGTGCTGGGCAGGTGGAGTGGCAGGATAATACATGCAGTGTTATTTGTTGGCCTAGTTGCAGAAGTACGTAGCATATATTTATAGACTTGGTAAGTGTTTTTTCCAACAGAATCAACTGTCTCATAAACTGCAGTTGACTGCTAGTGCATGGCATGGGCTTAACCAGTTGGAGCCAACATCTGATAGGAACCTTTGGTTTCCTGGTTCTGGAGCCTCTGTCTCTGAGCTGTGGGACATCCCTGATCAAGTCTTCTGGCCCAAAAGGGATGTGGAGCTGGTGGGGTGCGAGAGGAGCTGCCCCAGGCCCTGCTTGCAGGGAGGGTAAGCAGCGCTAGCAAGGAAGCGGCAGGGCTGCGGGGTGCCATACTGTCATTGAGTCCAACCTCTTCCATGAGACAGACCATGCAACTTCATCCCAAGGTTCACACTTAATAGCATGAACAAAGGTGTTTGAACACGGGAGCGCAGTGTGCATCTCAAACTGCTTCTGTTTCTTAGTATTTTAACAATACAAAGCCATGCTCGGTGTGACAGCGTTACTTGCTCCCAAGGGTGAGAGGTGGTTTCGCAAGCCTGCTGTAATGTTCCTTTCAAGTGAGTCCGTGTTCCTGGAGAGGGAAGGCTCTCCAGGCAGCTGGTATGCTCCGTGCCTGCTGAATGGCTCAGAAATGAGATGAGCACATGTATTTAGGTTCTCCTGCCCTTTAGCCCCTACCAAATAAGGGTTACACCATCAGAGCAGGATCCTGCCCCCCATGCCTAAGAGCTCTGGAGGACACGGGGGCCTTGGGAGCACAGCAGTGGACATCTGACTTCAGCATAAGCCACCCTCTTGACTTGCAGACCTCATTGCTGTTAGACACAGCAAGTTAAAAACACGTGCCAAATTTTTTAGAAGTATTAGTTAGAATTTCCTGCTCTTGTTGTGGTGTGCTGGGGCGGGGGGGCTCAGCCCCGTGGGTTGTGAATCGCATGAGCCCACATCAAGTGTTTGAGCCTGCAGACGCAGCACCGCGCAGTGAGCGCTGAACTGCTGACGCATGCAAAGATAAGCGGGTATTTAGGTGCTTTATCAGGTTGGGACCTCAAGGCCCAGCATTTGCAAGGTCAAGGAGCAGTGGGCACTTGCTGCTGGTCTGTCCTCCTGGCTATGGCAGCTCCCTGTAAGATGGTTAGATAGGATTCGTAACCAGATATGATTTTAAAGTGAGGTGAAGTGGGGAGGAAAGGGGACACAGTGCAGGAACTGCAGGAGGAGGAGGAGGAGGGAGGATCCTCTCCCTGAGGGAGTGCAGGAGGTGGACTCAGCTGCGGAGTGGGAGAGCAGGTGTGAGAAGGGAAGAAGCTGGACGGGTAGCAGGACTGCTGGGGGAAGGCAGGTTCACGCTCGCTGCTCTTATGGCTACAACTCTGTACGCACTCACGGCCTTCCCCTGGAAATCGGCACGCCTCCAACCACTTCGCGCTGGTAAGTATACACTTGTTTTGGCAGAGGTGAGGATGACGTTCCGGTGGTCATTTAGGAAATCGTGTGTCAGAACTGAGAGCTTTCCTTTTCCTCTGGTTGGGGAGTGTCCTTAGATGTGGATGGCAGGCTCCAGGTACCACGAGGGGATGGCAGGGAACGGAGTTTGCCTCTCTGAGCGGCTGGATAAAGGTAAAGCTTGATTCCCACTGAGGTCTTGTGCTAAGAAATGCTGAGCTCGGAGAAACCATTAAGACCCATGTGACAAGAACAGGCATGAAGTCTGGTGGTCGATGTACTGGTTTTGTGGAAACGGAAGAGCGCTTTTGCAATTTCAGCTTTATCCCTCTCCCCCGCAGCAAGCACTGCCTGCCGTGCACGTCCACGAGGGTACACGGGTGATCTCATGCTCTCCCCTCTCTCTCCCTCTGTCTCTCTCTCTGTTGTCCCCTCTCTTTCTGCAGGTCAGCGTGGAAGTCTTGGTAGAATACCCTTTTTTTGTATTTGGACAAGGCTGGTCATCCTGCTGCCCTGAGAGAACCAGCCAGCTCTTTGATTTGCCATGCTCCAAACTCTCGGTGGGGGACGTCTGCATATCGCTCACACTCAAGAACCTGAAGAACGGCTCTATTAAAAAGGGCCAGCCCATGGACTCAGCTAGTATCTTGCTGAAGCATTCAAAGAATGACAGTCTAGCTGGAAGTAGACACAGGTATGCGGAGCAGGAAAACGGGATTAATCAGGGAAGCGCACAGATGTTAGCTGAGAACGGTGAACTGAAGTTTCCGGACAAAATAGGATTGCCTGCAGCACCTTTGCTCACCAAAACAGAACCCAGCAAGCCCCCGGCAACGAGGAAGAGGAGGTGGTCAGCCCCCGAAACACGAAAACTAGAGAAATCAGAAGAGGAGCCACCTTTGACTCTTCCCAAGCCTTCTTTTATTCCTCAGGAGGTTAAGATTTGCATTGAAGGTCGATCCAACGTAGGAAAGTAAAAGTTGTTTGGGGAAAGGAAATTAGGCTATCCCTTGTCATTTTTATCCAGATTACTGTACTGTAGACTAAATAACCCAGTATTTACATGTTATCATCTTATTTTAGGTTTATGTTATAACCTTGTTGTTATAGTTGCAGCTGGTATTATGCAGGAGACTGGTGCATATGTTTTTCCACAAGTGTTTGTCAGTGACTAGGTTTATCGAGCGCTACGGAAGGGGCAGTATCTGCTTCACACACCCTTAGTGGAAATGAATGTGTTGTCATGGCTCCTGTTTTCTAACACCTCGTGTAGGACAGGGTCCAGCTGTGATTTTGTTTTCTTTTCATCGTTTTGGTTTTTTTTTTTTGGGGGGGGGTGTTTTAGGGTTTTTTTTGTTTTGTTCTGGTTCCTGTTCTATTTTGTTGGGGGGGAGGTGAGGAGAAGGGAACTGTAGCAGAAGTGTATGTCATGCGTGGGGTGCGTGCGTGTGCGCGTGTGTGCGTGTGTGCACCCCGGTCCCGAGGAGGGGCTGCGGCTCTGTGGCGGGTCGGATGCTGAGGATACAACCCATGGGTGTTCTTGAAAAGGATCGGACAGTCTCTGGCGTTTTCAACAACAAGCCAACTCTTACTCAAGGCTCTACTATATATATATATATATATGTGTGTGTGTGTATATGTATATATATATTTTTTCCCCCCATGGGGTCTGACTGCACTGATTTTTATTCCTAAAGCAACTGCCACACCAACATTTCCTTTCTGCTTGCTAGTGCAGTTCCGTTGCCCGGAGTCAGCAGACGGGGAGGCTGTACGGACTCTTGCACCGGTCGCCCTGCAAGGTTTTCCCTCGTGGCGGTGGGGTGGGTGGGTGGGTGCGTGTGTGTGGCGTGGGTGTGCATGGGTGTGCGCGAGGAGGCCTCCGGCTCTGTGGATGCGCCTGGCTCAGGCTCACTCCTGTTTCTGTGCAGTGTTAGACAAATCGACCGGGTTACGCCATTGACATTTGCTTCCACAAGGTAGACGCATACTGCCCCTTTGAGATCACAGGCATCCATCGTTTGCAGTTAGGTTGCAAATCTTTGTCTTTAACTCTAGTACTGTTTTTAGTTCATGATTATGGACAACTGGTGCCACTTTTTTCAAATTTTGGTGTGACACAGGAATCCGCTGTTGAAGATGAACCTAGAATGTCTTTAAGCACTTAAAATGCTGTTCACACTTTATTGCTGAGCATCCTGGTCTAACACTCAGTACGTACTGTATCTCACTTTAATCTGCTCGGAAAGCAACAACAACAAACAAACAAACAAATCTCTTCAACACTGTAACTACATGCAACTATGTAAAGTTTTCTCACAGGCAAGATGCTGAAAGTTTTAATGTGGTTTCAAAGGGATGAATGTGAATTATTGAACTAGTAGTATGTGACAGTCATTGTCCACAAAGGACTACTTAATAGGAGGCACTTTTTAAACTTTAATGCTTGAGAAAGAGTTAAAGGCATATGCGAGCTGACAGATAATAAAAAAAAATAAGAGAAAGGAAAAAGGAAAGAGGAAAAAAAAAATCATTGTCCAGTGTTTTTGAAAAAGATGGACTTTAAAGAATCTTGCAATTTGCACATCTTGAGTTTATCATTTGTGTGGTATTCCTGCAGTTTTTACCTAATAATGTTGTGGGTTGGGGGGGGTCTGAAAGAGCATAAACAAATGTAGCAATTACTCACTAACCTGCCTACGCTCTAGGCCATTTCATAGGGTTACGTTCCTTTCCAAGTTCGTTTTTGGTCTTTCTACCATATCTGCCACACAGAACCAGGTCCTACCTGGACAGCTCTGAGAATTTTTCTTCAGACTTGCTGAGAGAGTTTTCCACAAGAAACATTTCTATACGTAAGCAAGGTGTTTGTTTGTTTTGAAAACAAACCTATTGTTATTTTATTATTATTATTATTTGTTATTTTAATTGCATCTTTTTCCATTGGAAAGGCGAGATTTCAAGAGTTTGGTACAAACCAAGTAGGATGGGGGTGGGATTCACGCCGTTCGGTCTTTTCTTTCCCCAGGTAGGGCCGGATCCTTTGAGGTGCTGGGCACCCAGCCTCCTGCACGAGCCTCGGGGAGGTGCGAGGATGAAGTACTTTGGGGCTGAGCGCTAAAGCCTGTTGCTGCCACTAGAAAGATCCCGTTGATTTCAGCGGGATTGCGCTTGGGCCCTACACGATCAAGCGTTCGTGTCATTGGTTTTGGTCGGCGAGTTCGCGTCCTTCAGGTAGCTTTGAAGAAGCTGTACTGATAGGGAGAAAAGGAAATAAAAGTCCGTCGCTAGAAACGCGGTAACCTAAAGTGAACAAATTTATTTAAAATCTTGTTTTTCCTCTCCCCTAAAATACAGTGCTTTTATTTAAGAGAAGAAATGTTAACCCCAAACCCCAGCTTTGACTCTCTTATTTGTTACTTGAAATTTAGCTCACACCAGAACTAATTGTTTTTATACCATATTCTGGGGTGCACCAAAAAGTTGAAATACGTTTAAAATAGCTTGAAACTTTTCTTGAATTTCCTTGAATTTTATTAACCTCTCGGCAGGCTACCAAATAGCTGAGTGGGTTTCTTCTCACAGTCACACTGCTTAGTGAGTGCTTATTTGTTAATATTTCTGCTCAGAGAAGTTGCTTAATCTTTCATATACTCTGCTCAGGGCACTTGCAATTTATTGTTTTGTTTTGTTTCCTGTTTAGTTTTTAAGCTTTGATGGTAAAGGAATAGAAAGAATTACAGATTTTAGTTCACAGTCGTACCACTATTTCCATACTTCACGCATACACGGGAAAAAAAAATCTCAAGTAAAACCATACGTATACCCATTTGTGGTTAATAAGGAAGCAGGGGCTATTAAACTGACTGGATCTATTCAACTAACACTAAAAAAAAAATAATAATAATAAAAAAATACGTTTGGAGCAATAGGAATGTATTAGTTCTGTGCTTGTATTTCAGACTGAGGAATTCTGAAATAACTGGTTCTTTGAAAACAATTGTCCCTTTCCATGCTTTGGCTTTTGTAGGATGTGCAATACTTTACGTGCCAACTTAGACTCACCCCTGCGGTGTTAGCTAGATCTCATACCCACTTCTGATTTCCCTTGTTTTTGTTCTTTTTTGAATACTTTCTTTCTTCCTTTTTTTTTTTTCCTATTAATAACTCCCTCCCTATTCTCCCCCTGCCCCCCAAAAAAAAAAACATATTAAGGGTCAAGCATCCCTTGCCCTGGGAAACACCAACCCTTTTTGTATTTGATGTTTAAAAAGATCCAGGAAGGGGGAGGAAAAAAAAAAAAAAACATGTATTAAAGTCTGCATGCCGCCCGGATGGCAGGCAGGCGAGACCTGGCTCGGGGAGAGAAAAATCCCCCCTGGGACCAAGTCCTTTGCAAGGGGGGGGCTTTGCCTCTTTCCCCCCGGTGCCGAGCATCCCTTGCAGCGAGTCCCCACACCTGGGGAAGTGCCATCGATCCCCGGGCGCGCGCAAGATTGCCACTCGCAGGCACAGAGATGCCGAGGCGAAGCCGGTGGAGGAGGTTTTGCCGCTGCTTCTACGCGGTATCCGCTTTGCAATAGTAACTGACGGTAGTTTTTCTTTTTATCTTTTTTTTTCTTTCCTTCTTTTTGTAGCAGGCCTGTTTAGTTTACAACGAAACGCATACAATCACCAAGAAATTAGTCAGGGCAAAGAAAAATAAAACAAGAACCTCTTTATAGGGATTTCTAAAAAAAAATCTATCTATCTGTCTATCTATCTATCTATCTAATCTATCTATATATCTATATATATAAAATGACTGTTCCTTATAGTGTTTAACTTAGGCATTGTTTCAGTTTGTCTGGGCCACATCACGGGGAATTTGAGTTTGATGTCACTTACCTCGAGTCCTCTGGTCAAGACCCAAATCGGAGTCGCTGTTGACTTATTTTACCATTTCGTACGTTGCCCTTGGGCTCGCTTTCCCTCGAAGACGCAGACCTCGGGAGCCGGGGGGGGGGGGACACACACGTTCCTTTTTTTATTCTTTTAATTCCTTCATCCCGCTGTCGTTCCGTTTGACCTGTTGTTCCCGTCATTTTCTCGGCGTGGGGAAGTGACATCACTACTCTCGTTTCCCTTAAATCAAGGAACGTTTAGAAACCTTTCACACCTTTTACTCAGGGATGGGGCTGGCATATGTGTGGTACACTGATGTGACCAGAAGCAGCACTTTTACTGCTCCGGAGTAGGGATGTACAATGTTACAGACAAGTTTGGATTTCCTGCATCTCATGGTTTAAACTTCGTAGATCTCGCTCGGATTGCAATACAAAAGCAGCAGGCTCAGCGCGAACTGTAGCTGTTGGTTGTCATGAAAATTCACTCTCTGCAGAGATTTCTTTTACTTTAAAGCATGTTGCCAATAGTAAAAAGGAGACGGTGAAATTCTGTTCATACTTGCAACTGCTAAAACAAACAAACAAACAAAAAGCCTGTATCAAGGAGAGCAAATCCTCCATGGTTTTAAACACTAATAGTGTTATTTCAAAGAGGGGGCCTCTTGGCGCAGTGCTCTGCATGTCCTGGGACCCGGTTCTGCAAACACTTACACACGTGCTTACAGGAGGTCCGGGCTGGCCGGCCAAGGCTGCTCGGGAGCTTGCTGTGAAGCACATGTGTAAATCTTTGTGAAATTGAAGCTTGGTTCAGTTAGGGCCAGATCCTGACCTTAATCAGGTGGCTGGAAAAATCTTGGGGTACGTCCAGGTTCACCAGGGCAGAAGCCCCGGGCGGGTGGCGGGGGGGATTTGGTCCATTGAAACACTTCTGCTGTCCCAGGAACTCGACAAATGGCAAAATGGGACATGCACTCGTACAAATAATTTCCCTTTCTTCCCTCCCCATCACCCCAAGAAACAGCCGAGTCCGCTTTGGGCTCTGGCCAGCGCTGATGTGAAGAGCAAGGGGAACGAGCGCTCCACCAGCGTGCGGGCAGTCATCTCCTTGCCTCTGGTTTAGTCAACCCTCCCACCTCCCCAAAGCCTGAAAGACATAGCAAAACGAGAATTTGTTGATGCAGATACGCATACGTGCGCACACACCCCCAGACAGAAGTGTCTGTTTGCACACGAATAAGTATGTGTGAATTTTTTCTACGCGTATGCCTACAGGTCCACTTGATTCCCTGTCCTGAGGACAGCCTTGCTTTGTGTCGATAGGGAAATTCCAAACGCGTTGCACACCTCTACTCCAGAGTTCAATTTCTTTTACATAGACGACCTCGCTTCAGATGTGTTACCTTTACTGATAGGATCTTTTCTTGTAGCACTATACCTTGTGGGAATATTTTTTGATGTAAACCTAATTTGAGAAGCTTATTAAAAATAGAAACTTTTTTTGAAGCACTCACATTGAGGAGTACAGGTAATGTTTTAAAAAAATTGCACAAAAGAAAAATGAATGTTGGAATGATTCATTCAGTGTTTGAAAAAGAGATGGCTCTGTTTGAACAGTGAGTTTCATACCTTGTTTGTAAAAAAAAAAAAAGTTTTTAAATACAAAAGCAGAGAAAGGTTGAAAGTTACATGTTTTTTTGTATATAGAAAATGTCATGTCTAGATGATCTGATTTGTATTGGCTTTGGCCAGGAAGAATTATTACTTAAAAGGCTCTTAAAGAACAACTGTGCTTAATTTTCTGTTCGTATTACATGGGTCCCATTTCTGGGGAATGGAGTCATGCTTCACACTGTTTATTCCTGTGCTGAAAATACACCTTGGAGCAGCAATTCTCGAGTGCAGCTACCGGGCACTTCAAAGGGTGGCTACCGCGCGAAACCAGAGTCTCACTCTCCAGCTGTGTTTTGGCTTTAAGTCCCTCCTGCCTGTGCCGAGGGAGCCCCCGGCAGCCCGGGGCAAGGCCGGTGGCGAGGGAGGCCTCGGCCATGCCCTTCGCAGGGGCCTTGGGGCCGGGGCCGGCAGCGCTGCCGCAGCCCTCGGGTAGCGAGCCGCTGCCGGCTGAGCGCGACCTGCTTAGTCCCCCGCCTGAAGCCTTTCGGTCCCGTTTTTTCCTCTCTCTGGGATGCTGTTCCACGTTTTTTCAGCACTTCCTGTTCCAGACGAAACCCAAAGAGTATAACCCTGAGCAAGAAGTGCTTATAACAAGGGATCCTAGCCCAGCGCTAGCAGCAGAGCGATACCCAAGGCGGCCCGGCCTTCCAGCCCCTGTCACTGCCCCCTCTCCCCCGACCCCCCTTTCAGAGCCGCCGGGGAGCAGTGAGTCACGCAGAGCACGCTTCCAGTGACGGTCTTGACCGATGGCGAGAACGGTGTTTTTCAGAAGCCAAAAGGAGAGGATCCTGAGGCAGTTTCTGAGGAGAGGGTCCTGTTCTTGTCCAAAGATTGAGCTGGGCAGCTGGGAGCCGGTGGCAGGGCGGAGCGGGTGAAGTTTCAGGCTGCTCCGGTCCCCTCCCCGGAGGTAACCCAAGCTTCGGCTCCGGCAGGCGCACGGGGCAGAAATACTCACCCTGTCCAAGAGAGCCCCGGGCGCTCGGAAAACTGGCCCCAGTTGTGTTACAATGAAGTGCATTCAGCCAACAGGTAGTATTTATACAATAACAGTCTCTAAGGTTTCTGTAGTTTTTTTCTTGTCATTCGCTGAAAGGACTCAAGTCTTCCACTGAGGATTTTATGGAGGCTTCATCCAAGGTTGTTTCTTTTTCGTTCGTTTCTATTTTGAGCGGTCAAAGCTCCTGTGCCCTTTCCCTCGACCACGCAGTAGGTATGCATTGGAAGTGTTGTTTGCAGCGAGCGTTAGTCACTCGTTGAAGCCGTCGTGGCTGTACTACGGGATTGCTGACAAGCAGAAACTTCAGGGCCCAGACCCTCGGCCGGCGTGGAGCCGGTGTGGGACCGCTGGCTCCCCGGGCAGCGCCGCTCTGCCCCTTCACACCAGCCGGCGAGGGGATCCCGCCCTGGCCTTTGCTTTAAAAATCCAGGACCCACGCACTCTCCCTTTGAACACGCTCTGCAGAACTCCTGTCCAAGTCAGTCGGGTTTGGATCTGCGTAGCTGAGGGCAAAATCAGGCCGGGGCGGCTGCGGGTGGCTCAGTCTGTGTCTTCTGCCTGGCCGTCGGGCTGGCCTCTTAGCGAAGTTACTAATCTGTTAAGGCATAGATACGACTCTTCACGACAGTCAGCTAATGTTGAAACTCACTAATGTATGTATTTGCTCTTTTTTCTTTTTTTTTTTTTTTTTTGGTTGGAATAATATATTAACTTGTTGAACACTGTTCTTTTCGCAGTGTTACAGAATGGGGGGAGGGGGATTTCCCAACCTTTTTCAGTTCGGGTGAGCTACTGAAAAATCATTTTGTACTAGCTATGTCACCGCTCCCGGCAGCCGGCGGCGGCGCTTGGAGCGGGGCCGTGCCGGGGTAAGGTTTAGCCATTCTACAGCAGTAGTTTTTAAGGTCTTTTTTTGGTTTTATTTTTCAAATCGTCTGGTATTACTAATGAGGGTTGTTGCAAATCACACTTCCAGTGTAGTTCCTAGTGTAGGCCCAGTAAAAGGGATATCGCAGCTTTGTGTTGGGGAGAAATGGAGCTGACATGGCCAGTACAAAGGAGAAATAGGGAGGGAATAACGTTTTGCACCTTATTGAAAAGAGGAGAAGATTTTAAGTGCATACAGACATAGTTAAGAGCTTTTATTGTGACAGGAGAACTTTTTTCCATATGCGTGCATACTCTCTGTAATTCCAGTGTAAAATATTGTACTTGCACTAGCTTTTTTAAAACAAATATTAAAAAAAATGGAAGAATTCATATTCTATTTTCTAATGGTGGTGTGTCTATTTGTAGGATACACTCGCGTCTGTTTATTGAATTTTATGGTCCCTTTCTTTGATGGTGCTTGCAGGTTTTCTAGGTAGAAATTATTTCATTATTATAATAAAACAATGTTTGATTCAAAATTTGAACAAAATTGTTTTAAAGAAATTGTCTGTATACCAGTACAAGTTTATTGTTTCAGTATACTCGTACTAATAAAATAACAGTGCCAATTGCAAACGTGTGTTTTGTCTTTATGAGTTACTACTGAATGGGAGAGAGCTTTCCTAGGGAAGTAATTTGCCCAATTTAATTTCCTCCCCCCCCCCCCCCCCCCCCCCCCGTAACACATTTGAGAGCGTTTGCTTTTATTCGCCACGACGCAGAAAAGCACGTATCCATCCACAGCCACAAAACCCTCTCCAGACCATCAGAGTGAAGCTGTTTATTGCATAACAAAACCCTTCCGTTTACAACTTCTGAACGCTTTAAATGATTGCGCCACGTGCGCCGGCGGCGCTGCGCACATGTGGTTGCTGCAGATGAGGGGAGGCAGCGCTCCTCATCGCCAGCTCAGCAGGGCCAAGTGGGGCAGGGAAACACTGAACGCTCATCAGCTCTTTTTGGCCGATTATGCAGAAGCGCTTCACAGTTATCGCAAGCAACACTGAGTTTTGGACTCCGAATTATTTATTTATGTATGAAAACTTCAACCAGTATACATTGTGTCAAGTCAATGCTGGGGAAGGCTCGCTTAAACATCGGCATGACCACAAGCGAAGCGAAGGCTGCAGGGGAGGGTGGTCCACGCTGTGCTTAGGGGCACGGAGCTGTGCCAGCATCTATCCAAGACATGCTTTGGCCCCTCTGCCCCCGGGCAGCTCCCAGCCTGCAGGGAAGGGCCCGGCCCTCTCCTGCCTGCTGGCTCTGGCTGCTGCTGGAAGCAAACTGCTGTTCTTGGGCCTTGGCTTTTTTTTTTTTGTCCCCTCTTTTCTACACAAGTAGGGCCCAACCTAGCACTGGTTGCAAAAGCCCTCCTGGCTCCAACAAAGAACTTCTGGTATAAAACTGGCATTAGCAACTAAAAAGCAACATCCCCCGGGTGGAGGGGTGGGAGGCGGTGATGGACAGACACTGTACGTACACTGGCAGAAAGCTGTAGCAGCAAGTCTGTTCAAGACAGAGGAGCTTAATAGGTACAAACTAAGGAGTGCTTGGTTCAGAAAAGGCTTCAAACTCTCATCGTGTCCGTGACTGGAAAACACCAGCCCCTGTGCCAACACGGTGGGGCTTGGCTAATTGCTGCTGTGTTTCTTGCTCAACCCCATCCTTTCTCCCCCCCACTATTGACTAGCTGAAAGGAAGATACAAGCACACTTTATATGGGAAAAGCTCCTCTAAATGTAAGCGGAGGCTCCTCCTGCCCCTGCTTACAGCTCTTCATATTTACAGAGTGGCCCCATCCTACATTCACCGCCCCCCCCGTGCCCTAAGGTGAGAAGAAAGCTGTGCAGAAGAGCACAGCCAAAGCCCCTGCCCCACGGCCGAGGGGGGTGAGCTGGCTGTGCCAATGAGCGGGAGGGTAGGCGCACACCCCTGGGTGCATGCACTTGTTTCTTTCCGAGAGAGGAGGCCTGCGTGGCTTGTTTTGCATCTGGCAGGATGCTGGCTCAAAGCCCACTCCTCTAACAGGCTGGCCTCCCGCCTACGAGCAGATCTACACGTGCGCTCCCCGCAGCCACCACACAGTCACTCGGGCCTGAGCAAGGCTGCTGCTGTGCCAAGACCCTTCTCTGCGAGGAGAGCTCAGGTAAGCCAGGCTGCGTGGGTAGGAGGGCCAGCCAGCCCTCCCTGCGAAACGTGCTGCAGCAAGGCGACTCCAGAATAGGACTGGGAGCAGCGGGGGTCCCTTATGTGTCCTTAGGTGTCCTTATGTTTCAAGAAGCCAGAGATGGACATGCTCAGCAGGGATTGCTTTAATGATGTAACATTGCCCTTTTCAGCATCCCTGTTTGTAGGTCTTTGGTATGTTCAACTAAATCACTGGGGAGCCGGTGGGCTGAACCTCAACATTGCTCTTGGGTGCTCAAATTAACAATTGCCTGGCTGGGGGAAGCAGGCATGACCTTGGCCTACAGTGCAGGTTATCACACCCACAGCGTTCCTCTAGACAGGATGGGGTTGGGTTGGTAGGGTTAAAGAAGACCCGGTTCTGCAGAATCACTCAACACTAAGCACACGCTTACAGATCTCATTTCCCACAGAAGGACACCAAGTAACAGAGAAACCAGTTAAATGTGCAGGTGAGGTAGAGCCACAAATGGCACGTGGCGTTTGTCAGTGGTTGTAGTCTCTGCTTGGACCATCCTGCCAGGCACAGCGTGCCCTCAGCTCCCTCTCTGCCCCAGTTCCTTGTGAGAGCGGCAGGGGTCTTGAGCAGGGCACAGGACCTGGGGCTAAGTGAAGATGAGGGCAACTACCACAGCACAGGGCTGGGTGTTAAAGGAGTGCTCAAGCTCATCTTTTCTCCATTCTTCCAGCCTGTCTGAGAGTTGGACATGTACAATGTCAATGGTGAGCGCTGACATAGTTCAGGGTTATCCCTGAACAAAACTCACATGTAACTTTGGGTGAGATGCAGACATGCCACCAGTTCAGCCTTTCTGCAGCTGATTTCCCTCTCCCGCTCACTTTGGAGAGGGAAGGAGAAAATGAAATAATAGAAAGAAAACATGCTGCTTATCAAAATGATGGCAAGAGCTGCTATTTAGAAAACAAAATACCCTATATCAAAGTTTTATCATTAACTATTCTTAAGCATGAATGTCATTCACAGCCTGGAGAATTCGGGGACAACTTAAGATCAGCCTATACCCATCCTTTCCTGTTAGTCACCGGTCAGAGGTTGTGTGCGAAAGGGGAAGGAAAGCGGGTGTAGGAGTGGCCCCAGGCCAGGCTGGCTGTGTAAGTGTGCAGCCTGCCCAGGGAAGAGGCTCCACGCTTGCCACACCTGTGGAGAGGAGCTCTGCCCTTGCCCCCAGCGCCTGCCCTTTGGAAAAGAAACTGTTCCAAAGACGTCATGAAGCTGCTCTGTTCAGTGTGCGTATGATCTTTTTAAAAAATGTTTACAAATATATATATTTTTATATGTATATGTATTCTTAAATTCCATTTAGAAATGTAGCTAAAAAAAGTAGAAAAGCGCTAGCGAGAGTGGGTGTGAGACCAGCAGACTGCTGCACTTCCCACGTATGAAGGCACGAGCGTGGAGACACACTGGTGGTCAGGCCTGCGCCCTGACGGTCTAACCCCACTCCTGAGGGTCTCACCCCACTCCTGAGGGAGGTGTTCATTTGCCTCTGTACCCCTGCCCTTCACATCACGTAAATAAAGGGATGGTGACCTCCTACAGCCGTACTGATGCAGAGCAGTAATACTACCTGTACTCTGGGCTTAGTGCAGGCAAGAGCAGTATGTGACCGACAGTAGGGTTTGTCATAAAGAAGCCTGGCATCTTCTTAATGTGATGCTTTCAGGCTGGATGGAATAGAGATGAGGTCCTTTATTCCCAGGGCCTGCTTCTCTTTTGCGTTCAGGTTCCTTTATGGTATGTGGGCAGGAGAAATGGTCCGTAAAGCCAGCACAGGCATAACCTGTGCTCACATTAAGGCCCTTACTCACCTCCAAAGGAGAGGAAGGGGTTGTACCACAATTAAGAGTTATGATGTCCTACATGTTAAATGGAAGACATTTAGAATACCAGGCTACTTGGAAGATACTCTGTGCTTCTTCTAAAGTGCACAACACACTTCAAAATCACCAGGGATCAGCCTGTGGCCTAGGTTTGCTCCTCAGCATGGTCAATTGTACCAATCCTTCTGCATGGCTTTATGAGCAGTCCAGTCTATGAGTTTAATTCTAGAGTTTCTCTTTACTATTCCTCTTCCTACAGATCACACTTCTGCTTTTCAAAGAAAGCCTGCCTCTTTCCACAGATATCTACAGGAGGGGAAAGTAAGACCCTGAAGTACTAAAATAACATCAGCTGTATTACGATCTCAGCAGCACTTCAAAGTAAGGGGCCAAGCATTATTAATTCATTGGTGCTCACTTTTACATCATTTATCATAACAAGCTACTGTGGTATTCATGTGGACGCAGTGTGTATTTCCAAAGAGATTTCATTGTGATTTATCAATTAATTAGCGGGCCATTACACTTTATTAAAGTGTTACCCAGAGTCTTACACATTCATTACTGCCTTTAGAGCAAATGCTTTAACTCCATCTCAGTCTTGCAATCAGGCTATTCTGCCAAAAGCTCTCTTTTGCTTTTCATGGTGTCAGGGACTGCAGAGGAGTGGTACCAAATAACCAAAAGTGAATTTGATCCCTCTGGCCTCATTCACCTGGCCACAGACAATGCACGTCACAGCATTTTTATGCCTTTGCTAAATGGATATGAACAGGCAAGGGAACAGGGAGGGCTGCAGAGAAACCTCCCCTTGGTGGGGTTACTGTTGCTGAGTTTCAATGTCTTAAAAAATCTGTTCACAGAGAGCAGGTAAAAGCAGGAAACCAGGTAATTCAATAACTGCATGCACGAAAAAGCAGGCAAGCTCTGAGACA
The DNA here is from genome assembly GCF_030936135.1 of Gavia stellata. Classification (NCBI taxonomy): domain Eukaryota; kingdom Metazoa; phylum Chordata; class Aves; order Gaviiformes; family Gaviidae; genus Gavia; species Gavia stellata. The sequence goes on along the minus strand of NC_082596.1, from coordinate 97,424,328 downwards.
TTTTCTCCTAAATGATCTCCACAGATGCGGGGAGGGGGGACAGCACAGGTCTGCTACATTCAATGCCAGCTTCTCTGAAGAGGCAAGTTCATTGAATAGGGAGATTTAAGTAAGAACAGCAGTACCAGCCCTGTGAACTGACAGTGAAAGGGATCTGGCATTTTTCTCATCACAGTGAGACGTCACCAGTAGCCAGGCCTCATCCACCATCCACCTCTGACATTCTGCAGGCTGGCAGCCATGCCACATGCATCCATTCTTTTGCCAGAACAAAGATTAAGAGAAGTTGATTTTTGATTTTTCCACGCAATTCCTTGCATGTTTTTCTCTCCCAGCCTGCAATTTCTGGGGGGTGCACTGCCAGAAGCAGTGGTAGCTGACAGGTCAGCCTTAAAAAAGGGAATGTGTGTATGCGTGCAGGCGCTAACAGCTATGTCTGTACAATTCCTTGTTAATTGGGGTTTCAGCAGCTATTTATCAGAGGGGAAAAAAAACAGGTAAAGAAATGTTGATTAAAAAATAAAATAGGCACAACAATACAAGATGAGGCTACTGCATTTTGAACCAATGGCTCTGTGTTAATAGCATGACCTTCCCCTTCCACACGCCAGCCATAGCCCCTCCAATGGCTATGACACTGCCATTCTGAGAGAGAGGAGAGTTTGCCACTAACACAATATGGAGGAGAAAGCAAAACTAAACAGCAGCCCTTCCTGCTCCTCCCCCTCTCTCCAGCCCCCCAGTCCTGGGCTATGAGAAGACCTGGCTGTGCTGCTGGGTGACCCGGATAAATGTCGTTCTCCTGCTCAGTTCCTTGAGTTTGGCAGCTCCCACGTAGGTGCAGGTGGAGCGCAGCCCCCCGAGGATGTCCAGGATGGTGAGTTCCACATCCCCTCTGTATGGTACCTCCACCGTTCTGCCCTCTGAAGCCCTGGAGAAGAGATCGGTTACTGCATTTATGTCTAGATGCAAAACATAATAGTGTGTTTACTGGAGCAATGTGGAGCTTAATACTCTACATGCTGCAGTTTACAACATCCCCCCCAGCTTTATTGCTTGTTTGCCTGTTGCTGCGCGGTGCTCTCAAGCACTGAAATGCCTCAACTCCAGCCACCACCGATACTGGGAACTAGAAGCACAGAAACCTTGTAGATGCCCCAATATCCCATGAGTCTACTTACAGATCTGCCCCTTCCTCCCCTCCACCATCTGCCTACAAGCAAGTGAAGCTTCCAGGGTTACTGAAAGGTAAATTTGACCTTGAGAGTTGCAAGCTTTCAAGTATAAGGAACGGCCAGGCTCAGGCAACTTAAAGAAATGTTGGAGCTGGTTCTCAGCAGGCACCGCTCAGCACAGCTCTACAGAGGCTTCACAGCCCCTGAGCTCTGTCCCATGTCATGAAAATGTGTCAGTGGAAATGCTGCAGCTGTCTCCTACCAGCCTGATTCTCCAGAACCCACAGAGATGGAGTGGGAAACCTGTTATGGAAACCCACTGCAGAGCTGTCCCCTGAAGCTAAAAGGTGAGCTAGCATAGTTCAGAGCCAGACAAAAAGGCCACAAAAAATTGCAGTGCTGTGAATACTGTCAAGTACGAGTGCGTGCCAGCACAGACTGCACTGTTCCCAAAAGCACATCTGAAGAGTTACACGATGGAAGAATCCAGGCAAATAACTTTCACTCCTTCCCCTTCAGCTTTCTCCAGCCTCATGCTCCACAATTCCTCCTGCAGTGGAGTTCCCCAGTCACTAGCTGATCTCACTGGGCTTTAGAGCAAGCTTGTTCTGCATGGCATCTAGCTCCTTTGGAGAGTTAGGCCTTGGGAAGGGGAGTCTAAGAGAAATGCGGAGGAGTGAGGGGATTGGTCTCCTTCTCCCCTACAAAATGGAGACAGAAATCGTGGCAGGGATCTGTCTTTGTTGTAAATGTGGCTTTATTTACTTCTCCCTTAAACAAGTTGTCTAGGGGATAGTGCAAGAAAGAAAGGACATGCCTGTTTGGAGGCCTCATTTGCAAATCATTAACAATAGCAACAGTGGCTATGTGGAGGTACTTCAGTGTGAGCCTGGCTATATTTCATTCTGTTAGTTTAAATGTGAAGTCAAAGCCCTAGGGAGACAATAAAGGAGAAGCGTTAATATGCCATGTGAATAAGGAACCATGATTAATCTCCCTACATCCGATGAGTAATTGAGCCTTTCTTGAAACTCTTAAATAAACACTGTAATAAGCAGTCAATGGACAATGTATGTACCACTGCCATCTAGCAGACTGCATGGGGCTCAGTGGTGTGTTGTAGGGCCTGTGCTGCTGGGATTTCACAGGCTTTTATTTTCAGCCTCAGTGCCAACCGGAAGAGAAGGCCTGGCCCACAAAATGACACAAAAGCAGTCACGCCACCATTCTGCAGCTTGGTTTTTGGCCATGCCCACCTCCTCCAGTCAATGTCTGGGTTTCAGGGAGGTTCAGCCTGGCCTCCGTGGAGCTTCCCACGAGACTGTGAGACATCACACGTCTGAGATTTGGGGAAACCAGTGTGAATTTTACCTACCAGATCCTGCCACCTGAAAAGCTCTGCATGCTGTATTGGACAAGAAATGCAGGGTATACTGCACTCATGCATGACTGCCCATTCAGTTCATGCATGAGTGTCCAATTAATTTATGCATGAATGCCCCATCAGTTCAAACATGAGTGCCCTGTTATTTCATGTTTGAGCATCATGTCGGCCATAAGTTGCAGGGTTTTGATAGCAGAGAGCTGACTGAAGACAAAGGCAGCCCAATTAGAGTGGTTCAACAGACCTGCAGAGATGGGAACATTGCTCCCGAGCATGTGAACACTTGGCAGTCCTTTTTTCAGAGCAAAATTACAGAAATGTGGGACACTTGCAGCCACTGCCCCTGGGAGATGCCCCTGTAGTGACTATGGTGGTGTTAGGAAGCTGGAGCTTGTGGGATGCCACTTTTGGCTTTGGAGACTAAAATCTACAAAAGTTGTCAACACCTAATGTCACAGACCCAAAGCTCTGAGAGATAGACAGCTGCTACTGCTCCTCTAGTATCAGCTGATAAGCTGATGAGATGTCCTGTTGATCAAGGAGTAACCTATAGATACCATACTGGGGGAAGCATGCTGGAAGAGAGGTGTGAGATTAGCTCCAGAGAAAATGCCGAGGGTCCAGTTTTATAGTCATCCTTGAAAAAAAAGCATCAAAAAGGACTGAAAATTCTCCATGCTCCCACCCTACACACTGGGAATAATGGATGTTCCGGAAGGGAAGAGTATAGGATGGAAGTGGAACAGAAATCTAGAGCTGTGAGTTAAGCAACTGCAAGCGCAGCAAGAAGGTCAGAGCTCAGTTAATGTTGTTACGGCTGAGGAGCAAGCCCCAAGAGAGCGAAGCTGTTTGGTGTGTCATCTTAATCGCCAAATGGGGAAATGCACACACTGCTGCATGTGAACACTGTCCCCCCCACACCCCATTTTGGATGTAAATGAAGCCCTACAGCTACTGAACTCATGACCCTATTGGTACTTTCAACCGTGGTGTTAATTTTTGCTTAGATGATCTTAACCATATGCTTTTACACTAGAGCACAGTGAAAAACTTGCACTGCCATTATGTTCTTGGTTGGTTGTTTTGAAGGGACAAGTCCTAAAATTTATAGCAAGTATTCAGATTATGATGATGTTAAACCTGATAGGGGTCCATAGGGGCAAGTGGTAGAGTTTATAAAGGGTATATATATTCAAACTGTTGGGGCTTTCTTGGTTATGTGTTTTGCAGAAACAAAGCATGAAGTTTCTAGTAAGCATGTGTTCAGCTTGTTGTAATACTAACCTCTGTAGTCTTCGTTCACAGGGACGAGGGGGTGAAGTTTTTGACGAGTATGTATTCAGGCTGTGTTAACACTGAGCCCAACACTCTAGTCCCCAGGGGAAAGGGGTAGAGTTTGTAACAGATAACATGTTGCCCAGACTGTGCTGGTGAGTCCTGTCATCTGGTTCCCAGGGGAGAGTGGGTGGAATTTTAGTAAGCTTATGCACGTGTTGTTGCACCATTAATGGCTGTAGTCTGGTCCAGGGGTGGGGTCTGTGATCGGTCTATAACCAAACTGTGATGTTAGCCCCTGTAACATGGTGCCCAGGATGGAGGAGTGACATTTTAGTAAGTGTACTGTAACAGTATTAATCCCTACTGTCTGGCTCAAAGGGAGGAAGAGTGGAGATTATAACTGATGTACATTAAGATTGTGATGATGTTCAAAGAGTTCATAATGGATTAACATTCAAAGAGTTCTTCAATATGTGCCTCGCAGAGGTGAGGAGTGCCATATAGCCTGTAAATTGCTGGGCTTGCTGCCTTCTTGTGTGAGTGCCAAATTAGTTCATGTATGAGCACTGAATACATTAATGCATGAGTGCCCAATTAATTTATGCATGAAGGCCCAATTAATTTTTGCATAAGTATCCAACTAATTCATGCATGCATGCCCAAATAATTTATGCCCCAGCACCCTGTTAGTACATGTGTGAGCACCCAATTTGTTAATGCATGAGCACCCAGTTAATTTACATGAGCACCCGGCTGTTACACACATGGGTATATATGGTAGGGTTTGGGCAGCAAGGGCTGCTGGTGTGACCTGAGTGGGAGAAGTCCATGATCTGCTTCATGCCAGTCACAGAGATGGTTCCACCTAGTTCCGAAAACGGTGTGAGCCACCAAAACTTCAGCCAGTCAGGGGAGCACGTGACACCTCTGCTCAAGTGTATTTAAGAAACAGCAGCAGCCACTGGGAGAGGAGACACACCTGGACATGCCTGAGGAGGCACGCAGCTGGAGATGCACTCTCGAAAGGAGGTGCTCCATGACAAAGGGGTGCACTCCCAAAGGGACTGTAGTCCCTGGGTGACCCAAGCCAGAGCAGGGACACCCACAAAGGGACTGTGGCCTGTGGGTGACCCATGATGGAGCAGGCACAGTAAGAAGGAGGCGTGGCAGACAGAAACCATCACACACATGACCACAACGTCCTGTGCCACCTCTTTCCTCACAGAAGGAGGTGGGACAAATTGAGTGTGACCTGTGGTGAAAGTAAGGGGAGCTGAGACATGGCGGGGCGAAGAGAGGTACTGGCTTAAGTGGAGTCTGGAAAAGGGGGAGGAAAGGTGTTTACTTACATGTTTGTTTAATTACCCAACAGTGATTAGTAGTTTGTGTTAGTTGGCAATAAATGAAACTAAGTAAAAAATCCCCAAGTTGAGACTGTTTGCCAGCAACAAATGCCTGTGCACAGGCCATGCATGGATTACAAGGGGTGTCACAAAAGCTGGCACACTTGACAAGAGTGCTGCATAAGCAAGTCAGCAAGAACTGCTGAGGGATTTGCAGCTCTGACATCTCTCCTGGTCTTATGACCCAAAACTAAGAAAAAGAAACTCAGAGAAGAAAGGTGAAGATGGAGCAATTGGGACTCCCAACAGCTGAGAAAGGTGTGCTCAGATGCTTTCAGCAGAGACTCTATGTCTCTCACTAGCCACCAAACAGTGAATAGAAAGGGAGAACTATTTGCTTTAGACTTCTTGCACAGGGTCCAACCTGCGGTGTGCCCCATAACTCCCAGCCAGCTCAAGCCTGCTGCTGGCATGGAGGGATGCACACAGTGGGTGGGAATCGTGGCAGGGTGGATGGGGTGAAGCACATGTGATGGTGCTCTGTCAGCCCAGCAAAACATGGGTCAGGATAAACGGGTGAGGCTGCCCCAGCATGAGGCAACCTTATGAGTGGAGCATTTAGGAAATGGCAGGAACTGGGGGCAGGTCTTCCAGGCTATCATCTGGGATACAGAAAAAGCAGCCAGCTGCTGGTGCTATTCTGTCTCTGTGGCCCAAATTCCACCCTACAGTTAGTATAAAAAGTGCCAAAACACAGCTTAGTAGCAGCTGTGAATTGCTGAGTGACCACAGTAGAACTGCAGCATTCACACAAAACCTGTGAAATCTCAAAAGGGTTAACAAAAGCAAATTGGCTGTAACTGAACATACTGCGTGAGGTCTCTGTTCCTGCTTGCCTTATTTCTTTTCTCCCATAAAAGAAACTTAATAATTGCCTTTCAGAAATTCCCAGCTCTGATCCACCTTCCTCGTGGAAGGAGGTAAAAATAAACCAATATATAAATGACATAAAAGTAATGAAACCGGTTACACAGATTTCATACAAAATTAAATGGGCTCAACTTGACATATTCATTACAAAAACAATTACTCTCATGACTTTATTCCCCGCTACAGCCATCTCACCTTGCCTGTCAATTTTAATTTAACTGTTTGCTGGAGGCTCAGGTTCTCCAGCCAAAATGTGTAATTTTGAGAAGATGAAGTTAAGTGACAAGTAGTCTGATTCTGCAGGGGGCTGAGCGCACTGAGCTCCCCACTGCTTGAATAAAACATTTTGAGTGCTCAGGATCTTTTAAAGACAAAACAGCTTATTGGGATCACTGATACAGACTTACAGCTGGGTTTTTTAAATGCATATAAAGAAGTCCAAATGACTTGACCTGTTTGGGGTATCCAGCATTTAAAATGCTGAGTTAGAACCCTTTTGGTTCAAGTTTGCCATAAGCTGAACTAGTAAGCGACTAAACTTCCTGTAACTTCTCCTATAAGAGCAATTCAAAGCAAAGCCTTGCTCTGTTTCAAATCAGCCCTTCAATGCCCAGCACATTTACAGTGCTGGATAAGTGAACAGTCGCTATTTTTAAACCACAGTAACACACATCCTGCTGGGACAGGCCAAGCAAGACCAAGACCAAGGTTGGTATGGATAGCCACCTCTGAGTCGTGGCTGCAATATGAAGAAGATGAGAACCAGCTCCTTCACAGTTAACAGCCAAGGCTTACAGATTCAATGTTTGGAGCTGTTGTAGCTAGCAGTAGACTGGGGGACTCCTTCTATGTTACCTATTAGTGGCACAAAAAGGCAGTGTCTCAACAGGGACTAAAAATTTCAGACTGTGCTTCCGCTCCCTTCCTGCTGAGGTTTCAGAACCTGATCCCCAGGGGACTCTAAAATCAGGATGCAAATCAAAATACAGCTATCGATCAAGCAGAATTTGTGTAGCGTTGCCCATAAGGAATTGAAAGGGTCTATCTAGACTGAGCCAAATACAGCGCCTTTCTGTACATCCGTTACTCCTACAAGATGTAATACTTACACTTTACCTCATTTTTAAGGGGGACCAGCGTCAATTAATTCTCCCGCTGGCAATAGATTTTGTTGCCAGATCCCATGCACACCTAACTAGGTGGAGAAGAATTTAACAGCTGCCTTAGTCCTTTGGCCCACTGGTACAGCAAGCTTTCTCAGATGTTTCCTGCAACTTTCACCAGCTCTGTGGTGGCCAGGCCCTAAGTGACTATGCTGCACTGAGATCCATGCAGCATGCTTGGGCTGCTCTGTGATCTCTCGGGGAGCTGCCATTAACTACGTGCCTGACCAGCATCAGGCCTTTTCCACACTCCAGCTGACACAAGCACAGGGTAACAAAGGACAGGAAGTTATCGTAGTTCAGATAAAAGGTTGCCAGCACCTCTGTGTAACTGGTAGCTGCCACTTTTAAATTATGAGATAATTACTAGTGCTGTCCACTCACACCATTTGCTCAGAGGCTTTGATGGCAAGCAGATTTGCTGGGGGACAAAAAAAGCCCCCAAACTGTACACTGCTTCTGGGAACTGGCATATGAACCCAGAGTGAATCAAAGCCCAGAGGTAAAGGTATCCCCATCCCCTTCTCATCCTATTAGATGCAGAAAAATCCTGGCTTTAAAAATCTACCAGGATATACATGTTCTCCTCAAACTACAGTATTCACTGTATATTTTTGCTTGTTAAGAAATATCTTTTTTTTCCCTGCAAAAACAGATGCCCTTGGAACTTGCCAAAGCTCATGACAAGCTTTTTTACCCTTGAAAAACTCCTTACTATCATCTCTCATCCCTATGTCCAACTGATTTTCTTCTCTTCAGAAGTCTTCCTCAGAAAGTAGTACTGAACCAGACTGTCTAGTAGGCACAGACTATCAGATAAGTGCAGTGTCCACAAGCTCTCTGTTTCCCCATTTTCACACAGGCTTCTGTTCTAATGAGCCTGGGTTTTCTGCCAGACCAGGAAAGCTAGGGACTTCATTTGTCTCCAGGTCTCCTGCACAACGTCTACCACTAGCCTTCCTTAATGTCCATTATTATTGTAGTCTAGGAGCTCATAATAATTTAGTGTCTTCATCAATGACATAGCAGGATCGAGCAAGGTTGCAGACGACACCAAGCTGAGTGGTGCAGTTGACACACCTGAGGGACGGGATGCCAGCCAGAGGGACCTGGACAAGCTCGACCAGTGGGCTCATGTGAACCTCATGAGGTTCAACAAGCCCAAGTGCAAGCTCCTGCACCTGGATTGGGGCAACCCCCAGTATCAATACAGGCTGGGGGATGAAGGGATTGAGAGCAGCCCTGTGGAGAAGGACTTGGGGGTACTGGTGGCTGAAAAGCTGGGTATGAGCCAGCAATGTGCGCTCGCAGCCCAGAAAGCCAACTGTATCCTGGGCTGCATCCAAAGAAATGTGGCCAGCAGGTCGAGGGAGGTGATTCTGCCCCTCTGCTCTGCTCTGGTGAGACCCCACCTGCAATACTGTGTCCAGCTCTGGGGTCCTCAGCACAGGAGAGACATGGACCTGTTGGAGCCGGTCCAGAGGAAATGATCAGAGGGATGGAACACCTCTCCTACGAGGAAAGGCTGAGAGAGTTGGAGTTGTTCAGTCTGGAGAAGAGAAGGCTCTGGGGAAACCTTATTGCAGCCTTTTAATACTTAAAGGGGCTTATAAGAAAGATGGGGACAAACTTTTTAGCAGGGCCTGTTGCGACAGGACAAGGGGTAATGGTTTTAAACTAAAAGAGGGTAGATTGAGACCAGATGTAAGGAAGAAATTTTTTACAATGAGGGTGGTGAAACACTAGCACAGATTGCCCAGAGAGGTGGTAGATGCCCCATCCCTGGAAACATTCAAGGTCAGGTTGGACAGGCCTCTGAGCAACCTGATCTATTTGAAGATATTGCTGCTCACTGCAGGGAGTGTTGGACTAGATGACCTTTAAAGGTCCCTTCCAACCCAAACTGTTCTATGATTCTATGATTTAGGCCAAAGGAGACAGGTGTAAATCCTCTGAAGCAGGCTGAGTCTTACCACTTTGTAAAGTGCTATGTGAACTAGTGCACATTTTTATGGTGCATTTTAACTCCTCAGAAGTGGCAGACAAAAAACACCACAAGAGCCAATGTCGGGGTGAAAGACAAGAGGTGGGATCAAAGATGCTTTCTACGTAGCTGGGATTGTCATGGTCCTATCAGCGTGTCTCTGTGTGTGAGTGTAAATTCCGTTTTGTTTTGTGGATCCCATTCCGCTTTACATTCTGCACTGTTGCTTCACAGTGCTGCAACTCTTACCCGTGGTAGCAGCTGGACACGTTTGGAAAAACTCACATGCTGGAGTAGTTGTAGCAGTCCAGGCCAACAAAACCCATCAATCCTGAATGTCTGGAACACTAGGTAAGGTCACTGGCTCCGAGACTTTTACAAACAGCAGTTTACCACATGGGACCAGAGCCTGAATCTACCCGAGCAGAGGAGAAGAATCAAAAGGGACCCTTCAATAAATCAGTGTATACTGTAAGACAGGAAACATTCTCTAACGAAGTATGCAAGAACCATGTTGTCTAAGGGCAGTGACTATACCTGCCACTCATAAGAGAAAAGACACAAAGGTTTTCCGGAGTCATCTGCTTTTTCAGAAAGTCAAAATTCTCAGCACTTTCTGGAGTAAAACAGCAATGGACAAGAGATTCCTTTGCAAAGCTTGTCTTCCTTTCCTCTTCCCTGAGGATTTTAGCTCAAAACCCAAGCTCCCGCATGCTGCATGATTTGGGGCTACTCTGGTGCTCAGTTACGCAAAAAGGGGTGGGAAATCTGTACAGGAGGATTCAGCTGCCTAAGACGACTGCCCAACAAATGCAGGAGGGAGTCCTGGGGCTACCGCCTCTGACTAAGAGTGCTTTGGAGGTCCTGGGCCCTCATTAGTGTTACAGCTGTAACTCAGCTCTATACTGGGGAAACCCCAGCTGAGCTTTGCCGATTCACCAGGCACCCACTTTTTGCAAACAGAATGGAGCATGTGCGCCAGCCAGGAACACATACACCAACAGGACACCCAACCTGGACAAGCAGAGGGCCAGAAACTGCAGCCTGGTATGCCATGTTCCAGCACACTGCACTGGCCGCAATCGAGTGAACACGGTTGCTCTCAGCTAGCCACCCCCAGCTCCTTCTCCCTGTCTCCCCCTTGATGTCATCCCTCCCTCAGATCTGCTGCCGTAAGTGCTGGTAACAGCTTCCTAAACGGGAATAGAAGCATGGGCCTGTTTCCAACAGATGCCTTTTGCACAGTTCTGCTCCAGATGTTACTGGATGGTTGGCTCACTGCAATTGCTCTGAGTGGAATTCATACCTGTATTCAGCAACCCCTCCTGCATGCTTCTTCATGGCTGTATCAGAGCTCATTCCATAGAAGAGTTTCACCTTCTTGCCATTCTTTTCCATAATCTCTCCAGCACACTGGTCATGGCCTGCAAACATTCCTCCAAGCATGACAAAATCAGCACCGGCTCCTGTGATCAGCAAAGTGACACGTAAGAAAGCAGGGAAGAGAGAAGAGGGTGAAAGACAAAGCAAGAACACAGTGGCCTCCAAAAACAATAGCCAGCCCTAAATAGTTTGGTACAGAGAGTCCCCTCCTGTAATAGATGCAGCAAACTTGGAAGAAATGCTTTTCTGAAGAACTGACACATGCGGAATTGTATTTCTCTGGTATTTTAAATCGAAAGAATCCTTTTCTGTTCTGATGACAAAGATATAGATTATTCTACTCCATCCCACACGCTTTATTTTCAAATTCAGTTTTAACCCTTTACTTCCTAATAGTATCTGAGCACAGTTTCTTATTAACTACTATTGTGACGGCAGTACTCAGAAGCCCTAGTCACAGGCCTTAGACCTGTTGAGCTCAATGCTGTACAGCGAAGAGGACAGCTTCTACTTCAAGACCTTTCTAGGCTACAAAAGCTGTGAGTGGGAACGTACCCTGAAGGAAGGCATACTCATGAATGTAATGTATTCCTCCTGACACTGACACAAAACAAGCCGATTTTTAATGAAATTATGGATTTTTCAAGTCCCTCAGCCATATGTGTTCAGTGTAGGTCTGGGTAATCCCTGGGCCAAGGACCACCACCCCTGGGTTCTGTGGTTCTCAGCATGCACCACAAAGGAGGTCTAACCCATAGCTACAACTTCTAAATACGTTCCAGATACTGAATAACAATACTGAATACTCAATCATGCCTGTTCAGTCTGTCCATCTCCCCTGGCTTTGCAAATCATGAAATCAATTCCACTGGGAGTAAGACCAGGAAGAAGGTTTTTGGAATCACTCTTGATTTTCTACTATTATTTCCAATATTTCCAGCTGGGCTGGAACTATTCCACCAGCAGCTCCTCCTGTGATATTTCAGTGTATCTAGTCTTGCTTGGAAAAGTTTGGCTTTTACCCTTTTATAAGCCTGTGGTGAACCATCCCTGAAACAAAGCATTTTCCTGGTCAGACTCTCTGCTTTTTCAACGTGTGTGTGTCAGAAGAAGCCTCCCCTCTGCCCAGCTTCTTCCCAGAACTGGCAAAAGAACAGGGCTATAGACCTCACTTCATAGAAAGCAGATGAGCCTGAACTAACGCCATCGCGTTACGAACATGTCCAAACTCTGGGGAGATCCCAGGCTAGGTAAGTCTGGCATTAGGATTTGCTCTGATCTCTGTCACTATCCAAACAATAGCACTGGACCTTGAAATCTGAAAAGTAAGTGAAATCATTATCAAATCTGCTCAGCTTCTGCCATCTGTTTAAAAGCTCTGTAGACAAACCTGAATTTGGGAATATTTTGATCTTGGAATACATGACAACTGTGGAGTGTGCACTGATTTATAAAAGCCAGTTCCCTCCCTCCACTCCTTTGCCAAAGAGAAGGCCTAGCAGCAATGCCTTGGAGCAGAGCACCCAGCTGCTCTGCTGACCTCACCTCCCTTTGCCTGGTGGTTGTTTGAAAGGAACGGTATGTCCGTGGTAAAGGGATATTAAAAATGAGGCTTGTGCAAAACTGCTGAGCACGTCGCATGCAATATTTATAGCCAGGCACCCATTCAGGTGTCCTATCATGCCAGCTACCTGGCAGATTTTTCCTGAGCTCTCTTGTTTCAGATGGCTGAGTTTTAAAGCCTCAGTTTGACTCACATCTGATATTACTATTAACCTGCCAAAAACAAAGGAAACGCTCATCCTGTAAGACATTCTCAATTACTGGTGGAGAGCTCCTGTTGTTACCTGGCACAATCTTGCTCCACCTTTGCAAAAAATAAGTACCCTGGGAAATCCAGTTGATGTCTTCATGGGTGGAAGAAAACAACATGAGGAAGAAGGGACGGATTTGGGGTCAAGGTTCGAAGAGAGCATTTAAACAAGTCAAAGGCCTGCCAAAGGACACTCTGAACTCTCTGCCTTGTCAATACTATCCCCTACTCCCCAGTTCTAGTCCTGTCTCTGTTTGTGGGTGCCACAGGCTCCAAATTATTAATGCAAAACAGTCACATGAAATCTACACTTCGGAATCACAGAATTTCGGTTCCTGTGCACTTAAGTATCTATTTATTATTTTTGACTGCATATTTTGGGAGGAAAGCAAATATGTTTGAATTACAGGAATGAAACTCATCCAACTTGAGTAACTTTTGCAAACTACAACATAATTCATCAAGCTCTTCCAGAAGAGAGGAGCCGTGTTTCAGCAGATGCAGCACGTCTAAACATTGGAATGACACATGCTTACTGCCCTGCAGCTCCAGGAATGACAAGCCCATATTAAATATACTTTTCCAATGCTCTCCAAAACTTTCCACCCTGCTTCAGTGTTGCAATGATGACTGAAAGCTTCAAGTCTGTTCCACTACTTTTCTACCAGTTAACATCCAACCAGGAGGTCGTAGTTTTTACCATGGTCTTTTCTTTACTTATGCATGGGTTTTTTTGTATGACCAGAAGCATTGGTGATGCTTGCAACACCCAGCTGCAGTCTTTTGTTTTCAAGTACGGATAGACAGCGTGCCATTATTTTAGGTTGTGGGAGAACTGGGAACACCTGACAACAACCCCCTAGATAATACAGGATGTGATGGTGTATGTTGCATACAAGCACCCCAGTAGCTTGCCCAGAGTTTGCTAGACTCATCCTGTTTCTACACAATGCCACTTCAATGCACTGATGCTGGGGAGGACTTCCCCCTTGAGGCCTACGCTGTATCTGGGCTGATTTTGCTCACTCACATTTCACAGTGCCTTCTCTCTTTCAAGCCATTACAGAATATGTGTGCTGACACCAGCCCAATCTTGCAGCAGTCACACAATTCTGCTGGATCTGGATGGTGTTCCTCAGATGTCTTTTGTATGCCTGATAATACAAGTTACTGATAACCAGATTGGCTCTGCACAAATTCAGCTGGAGTCAGCCTGGATCTGTAGCCTGGGCAGCTCTCCAGGCAGATGCAGTGTTAAGTTTGCCTGGACCACAGCTGGCCCTGGAATCAACATTCACCTGTGCTCCAGCTGAGCCAGAGAGCCTTTGCAACAGTAGGTGTACACACACAGCTACTGAAAGCAGGAAAAAAGCCAGTATGATCTGTCAGGTATATTTTGGAACCAGTATATGTCCTCATTTGACTTTTCCACACGATTTTTCCTTCCTTTTCCTTCCCTGTTCCTGCATCTCTTCTCACCACTGCTGTAAGGAACAGCAGTATTGTGTTTAAGATGCTGGCATAGGATTCAAAAGGCACATTCTGTTCCTGGCTGTGTCACAAAAATATGTGACCTCAGGCAATTGAACTTAGTATTTCTGTGCTTTGACTTCTCATCTTTAAAAAAGGAGACAGTAGTGCCTCCCTGGGGCATTCTCAGAAATGTGTTCATGTTATCAGCCTTTCTGAGTGTGCAGTTATGTGAACCATATGAGAGCCCAACACCAAGTTCTTTCATGCTTTCTCTGCATCAAAACACCTCCATTCTCCCTGATCAACCTACATCTTTTCCATTATCATCTCCAATACCCAGATGGCAGTGACATCTCCAGTTTACCAAATCCAGATCAGGTTCCCATCCAGCAGTTCAGAATTCTAGCATTCTCTCCCAAAGTTATCTGTCACTCCCGGCATTTTTGTCCCCCAACTTCAGTGCTTCTCTGTTCCTTGCTTTTTTAAATAGGCTTCTACCTTGTTTCCCCTCTGTCAAAATGCCCAATTTGCTTCTGACTCCTGACACCAGTCAACACCAGTCAACAGTGTCACCTTCCACTTGTAAAGCTCCTCAGCATCTTCTTCATGGTTCTTCACAATTCTTCACTTGCACTCAATCCACTCTGCTCCTCTTGTTCCCATGAACTTGCCTCCTCCAGTCACATCGTTAGCCATTTGCCAACGTTAGTCTTCACACCTGGGATTCCCTCACACTTTTTATGAATCAAATGGCTGCTTTGTCACTGCTTTATAGTGAACACCTCAACATCCCTTTAATGAAGACTTTACAATGATTCACCAAAAAGAGAGAGTATAATCACTTTAACCAAAAGTCCTCTCTGGGTCCATGCTTTGCCCAGGCCTCCTTTCCCAGGTGAAATTGTACATCTGTGTGCTTTATCACCTGATCTCTGCTATCCAATATATTTATGTAACTCCTCTCCCCCAAGAGGCTCGCAGCAAGCACAGAGGTCTATGCTAGACAATTCAGTATCAGTATCAAGGCTTTGGCTTGTAAATGCTGGGCATGGAGGCTACCTTCTTCATGGCTCACATAGCCAATCACCTCAATAGCATTCAATAAACACTGATAGTAATAACATTACCTAGAAGCTTATTTTGCCACTCACCTTTGACAAATGCACACCTGGCTCCAGCTAGTCACATGTCAACAGTGTGCCTGCCTCAATTATACATAATCAGATATGGTAAAGTTTATTGCCTCAGGGTAATCTCTATCAGTTCCAGCCCTGTACCTGTGACACACAGGTCAGACTGATCTGTCAGGCCTACCGTCAGAGTAGAACTACTACCTGTATAATCTCAGCCTTCTGATGCTCCTCTGTCCCAGCGACAACCCATGGTAGCCTTCAAACATGTACCACTGTGAATCCCAGCACCTCCTGACAATCAGCAAGGCCAGAATCTCCCTTTCACAGGTTTCAAGCAAGCTTCTGTTCAGCTAGCCCAAAGAGACTACAAGGACTTTTCAGACTTCCTATGAACATCACAAAGGAAAACATTTTAAACACTATGAAGTTGCTTCCTGTTGTTCTAACTTCTGGAAAGGCTCTTGTTGAAGAAAGACCTTTTCCACAGGCCGGGTTTCTGTGCAGGCAGCTGGGAATGCAGTGAGGTCGCAATCCCAGTTCACAAGCTCCCAACGACAACACCAGCAAGAATTGGGGGAGTGGAGGAGCCAGCGAAAGTCAGGCAGAACAAAGGCCTCACTGCAGGCAGCGTGATGTCAGTGGGCTGGGCTGAGGAGAGGTCGGGTGTTTTTATAATACAATATTGTTGTCAAAGAGGGTGGATGCCGCTGTTCAGCTATGTCAGAATCACCCAACTGGAAGTATCTATTCCCTACGTCACGTCACCCACTGGGTAACACAAGGGTGCTGTGAAATCCTGTGACTGAGCAGATTCCTTGCTGGTAGCAATCACTCCATGCTGTGCTTAAAATTCTCTAATTAAGTCTTCCTTGTCATCTGACCTGTCTGAAAACAGGAGCTGTCTGCAAACTTAGAAGACAGATTTTGGTTTCAACCCTTCCAGGAGGCCCACAGTTTTTCTTGGCAGGTTCGTAATCTGAGTTTAGGCCTGCCCCTGCCTTCCATACTTGCAAAGCTTTCTGCCAAGCAGACATGCTGTATCATAATGTGCTAGCTGTTGTGTCGTACCACCCTGAAATCCCAATGAGAGATTGTGCTGTCCCACTGTATTCTGGGTATTACCCCACTGTGACATCTCCAAAGGGTCTGGCATTTTGGGGGAGTGAGGGAGTGTCTTTAAATGTCCTGTCAGCCCAGGATGCGTTTAGCACCTGGTTTACATATGCTGCTGCAACAAGGTTATGGCTAAGTGACAATCCTGACCTTGACACCCCCCCCAATGTAACTTTCATGCCCAACAGAAAATACTCACAGATTAAATTCTCTGTTCTGTCAGCAAGAGCTGGTGCAATTCACTGAAGCTATTGGCATGAGAGCAAAATCTGTTAATTATTAACTTAGATGTTTTAGACATCTGCTCAGCTCTAGGGGATACAGTATAAATAAAATTGCATCTCTTCAACTGGACAGCTGATCCCAAGAACATCTCCAGGGATCTGGCCTGCCTTTTTGTTTTCTTCTTCTGTCCAACACACATTCCACCAGCTCTTCGTCCATTCAAGGCCCAGGTCAGCCAGATCTGGCAATGTTACAGGCATCTTTGAACCCTACTCAGAAGAAACCCTTATCAGTTTTCTTTGTATTACTGTCCCAGTGGCTGTATCCCATGCACACCTGGCAGATAGTTTCTAAATAGGACTTCGACCACTGTATGTTTGGCGCTGCAGAATTTGGACTGTCTGGTCCAAAGAGCAAATTCATGTCTGGTGTATTAATTTCACTGAAGTCACCCACAGGGACGAACGTAACCTATTGCTGATTACACACTCAGGGTCAAACTGAGTCCTGCATCACTGCTGACCGTGCTGGAGATACATGGGGTGTAAGGGGTGGCACCACGCGCTGTCCTTACCAAACGCTTTGGCGACATCTCCTGGGCAGCTGCACCCTCCATCCTGCGGAAAGAAGAGATGACAGCGAGTGGCGGTGAGCTCACGCAGGGACCAGGCGAGTACCAGCGCTCCAACACCTGCAGCAGAACGGCCCCGCTCAGGAACAGCGGGTCAAGAGCTGACTGTGCACCATCAGTGTACATCACCTTGGCTGAGCTTTTAGGGAATCCATGTTATCCTTTCTATTGCTTTTCTTCTTTAGTCTCATTTACTCTACCGTATATACTACTACTAACAGCAGCAATGCAAATTCCTCACTGCAATTTCCTAAATCCCGGAAACTGGAAAACAAAAACTCCTCTGATGATTTGAATCATTCCCTGCCATTTTAATGAAAGGCTATGTGATGCAGAGGTACCACAAACCCCTACCTTAAACCACCAAAGACATTTAAAATAACTTTCTCAGCAGTTTACAACACATTAAAAGGTCACAGTGGGAGAGGTGAGGAAATATACCATCAGCTATGTTGGATTTTGATCTGATAATCTCTTTGCAAATTGGGTAATCTAATCTTTGGTAAGTGAAAATGAACCTCTCATCATACTCCTCACTGTTTGCTATGGGTTTGGTAAAGAAAAAACAGCACTTTGCAATCTTTAGCATTTTAGACCTATTGTTTCAGTTTCAGTGCAGAGCAAAGAAGTGGCTGATGAGGGGGGTTTCGGTTGAGGGGAGGGAAGTTATGTCTGTGTAAAAAAGGCTGTAAAAAAGGAATGGCACGTAGCAGAACTCATCATGTGCTATGGTTCTTTAGGTTTTGTAAAGGTCTCGGCATCAGATGAAAGATCCTTCTACTCCACACAGTCATTGTACCAAGAGGGCTCCCCATTCCTTTGCTGATCAGGGTCTGTTGCAAACCGCTGACAGCTTTCCTGCTTTTGAAGCTACTCCCCAGACTTGTATGGTTATTTTATTTTGCTTCACCTCCCTTCTGGCAGAAATACATGCCTGTGTATGACCTGTGGCTGAGCACAGCCAGACACCCCCACCATCAGCCACTTCAGAGCTGGCTTTCGCGGGTAGCTGGCAGTGGGGCTGAGCATTAGAACCTCTCTGTGCGCAGAAAAGGATTCAGACACAAACTGAGCAGGTGGATCTGAAAGTGAGTGGCTTTTCAAAGGGCATCCCACTGCAAACAGCACGTGGTAGAAGTTTAAAGGCTTTTATTCCATTTGCTGATAACCTCTAGCACATTATGCCTTTTGTTAAGCTAGACACTCTTGCTGTCAGCTCCAAAAGGAGTGCTGGGCTGACAGTTGAATCTCTCTCTCCTGTTAAGGGTTCTGCTTGTGCAATTCTTTCCTTCTGACAAGTCTGTCAGAGCCTGGAGGAGGGTGTGAGTGTGTGCACATGTGTCAGGGGAGGAAGAGCCGAGGTAGAAAGAGAGGTCTAATAATCTTCAAAGAGTAGTGTCAGGAATATGCCTGACTTACTGTCTGACTGAGACAGGCTGGCTATGAATGCTCTCTGGTACATGGGTTTCACTCTGTTCTTGTTGGGTGGCTCAGGGGCTGACTTTTATAATTAACCCAGTAGCGGCAGTGATGGAGGCTTTATGCTTTCAGAAGTACCATGAGGATGGAAGCCTTACTGTGTAATCATTAATCATCGGCTTCAAAAAATACCACTTTGAATGTCACCAAATTACAAAATGCTGAGCAGATTAAGAGACTTTCCCAAAAGCTTATGAGTTACCATTTAAGATAAAAGGAACCAATGATGATGATTCACAGCATTTCTTTATCTGTAGATGTCTCCACGTACTTCACATAAGCAGGTAAATTGAATGATTCACAGAAAGGGAAACAAAAAGGGGACATACTGAGCAGTAATACCAGAAGATGCTATATAATAAAGCTATATGCATTAAACCACTTCATTCCGTGTGAAAAATCAAGCACTCTGTTTAGAAAATAAGCCTGTGCTTCTGCTGCATTCAGTCTGGGAAGCTTCCACTTGCAGTTCAGCTAGTCCCAAGAGGGGCCTGGGTCTGGACTCAAAACGACTTGTAGAACTGCTGGGCTACAGCCATGGAGCTTGTTGCAGGCTCACCCTCTACGTCAGAGCCCTGGGGAAATGTATCTATACAACCCCCCCCGAATTCAGTAGAACTGGCATTATTCTCAAGTAAGCCTACTGGAATGGGTGGCCATGGGGACTGTAGAGGACATGATTCTGAGACAACTGGGTGCTAAGCTGAAGGAGAGAGGAAAACAGCTTTCCAGTCAACACAATTATTTTAACGTGGCTAAAATAATGTTATTTTCCCCACTGTTGTTCTCAGAACAGATAAACCATTTAACAACAACAAAATTTAGCCTGAGGAAAAGAAATACAGTATGGAAAAACAGTATGAACTGGTTGAATATTTAATATTATATGCAAATTATAGTAAGTTTATAACTATGATTTATACGTTTCAAGCAACCTTTGTAATAAAATGTATAACCAGCCCTTCCTACAGTATTAGCAAACAGATAGGTATTATTATGTAGAAGGTATATAAAGTATGTGGCATATACAGCAGTAGAAACAATACATATGGTGCTTTATTCTGAACTACATATGCTGGGCATATTTCTGTGTGGAAAGTGTTCTGTTTGGAGGAGGAGATGGTATGGCAGTAGCTGGGTGAAGAACCTCTTAGTCATTCTTTTCATGGAACGCTGATGGCCCATCACCCAGGCAGGGTGAAGGGGAAATAGGGTACTCTATCAAATGATAGCCAAATGAGAGAGGACACATGCAAGGCTGCTTTCCATTCCCCACATTGCTGGCTTACTAGAATATGTGACTGTCTCTCTATCCAGCAGAGCAGTTCTCTGACCTACAAGAAACAGAAACTTTATCTCAAGTAGGGCGTTTCTGAAGGAGCTCTCCTGCTAAATGGCTTCTCCCCTGTAACTCACTGCTGCACCTTCTCAAGGCCAATGGATTAGCAGGAGTGAAAAATGAGACCATTGGCTCCCAGACAAATAGCATGGGACAGAAACAGTGCCTGTATCTTTGACAGGGTTTCCTCTCTTCTTTCAGTGAGTCATGAAAGATTCATTTCTGAGGTGAGTTTTGAGTCTTGAAGATAATTTAGCATGAGGGAAGTAACTAGTGCAATTTCACCTCCCCCTTCTCTGTGTAAGTGACTCTAGAGAGACACCAGGCGTTCACTTGGACTATCATGTTTCCCTAAAAATTGTCACCTTCTTTGTCAACATATCAGCTCCAAAAATCATGATCATTTCAGTAATAAAATTGTGTTTAAAATCCCAGTTTGTGCTGCCATCCTAGCAGAGCTACTGGAGAATGGGCTTCAAGGGTGCTGTGTTCCTTGCAGTGCCTGTACTGTGCTCAGCACCATCACTGTCCCATTCAGTGAGTGGGACTTCTTTCTTTTCATACCTAAGCTGAGCCAACGTAACAAGAAAGAGGAGCACTTCAATGAAGGTACTGGACAAGACAGAAGCAGATGCAAGAAAGCACCCCAAGGGACTAATCCATATCACACCATCAGCTATAATCTACAGGAAGATAGCTGGTAGGCTTTGAATCTTTCCACATCCTTCCTGCCACTTCCATATCAATATAACAAAAAAACTGCTGGACGTATTTTCTCCTGCCAAATTGACACAGATAGCTGTGGTAATACTCTGACTGTAAAGGTCTCCTTTGGCTCAGGTAGGGTGTGCCCCTCCTGAATCTACATAACAACAGTAGTGAGACATTTTGAGGGATGCCATGTATACTTGTTGCCACTAGACCCAATTATATACTTAGGTTTGTTCCCATACGGTGTTTTTCCCTCAGGAGGATACCTCTCTTTTGTGACACTCTTGCCAGAGCTCTGGCAATGACCATGTAGTCCAGCCTTTTCTTTCCCCAATAAACGCACCAATACCTATCTGAATGCTGCAGAATTCAGGCATAATATCCTCACCCTTGCTTCAGTCTCCTTAGCTTAGGTGACAGAGCTGAGTTGCAGTGGTATTAGAGACCCCAGTTACAGCTGAGGGCCCAGATGTTGTAGCAGACAGGTGTTAAACTGCCCTGCTATACTCCCCCTGTAATGGCTAGGGGGTTGATAGGTGTGGGCTCACTGAAGCCAACATGACCTAAGCAGGTCAGGAACTGGTCCATCTGCAAAGCAGCAAAGGAGAGGAGGAATAGTACAGAACCGTCTAATTTTTCAACAGTCTAAATACACACTCCCTGTTTTCTTGTAAAATCAGAACATTATTCTGAGGGTTGCTAGCAGAAAATTATTATTGCAAAACTAGGATGGGCCTCTGAGCGCCACTGCTAGGAAGACACCTATAGCTATCCTGCCTTCATAGTAATGAGTCAATCTTTCGTGCTCTACTGCACACATATTCTGCTGTCTGCTATAGGCATAAACATTTGTAATACTGCCCAAGTCATAAAATCACAGACTGCTTTTCTCTTTTTCTGCAAAATTCATATAGGGGAGCCATGGAGAGGAGGGAATGCATATGTATTAACAATAAAGAGCAAGAGAGATCCGACTGTAACACATACTTGTTTTCTTGCTCCATTATACCCATAGCTCCAAGAAATACAGTCAAGCCCTTTGCCCATCCACAGTCAGTTTGCTCTCCTCTGCCCTCCTTCCTCAACAACACAACACACCCCCTTTCTCACACAGACACTAGTCACAACTGGGTCGAACAAATCAGGGCCTTCCAGTGATTTCACTTGGCAGTAGATCTAAAATTCAGTGTGTGGTCTGTCCTAGGGCTGCAGAAGGAGACTGTTGGCTGTTAAGGGTACCTGTGAGCACAGCACGCTGGCTAGCCCTTATGCCTTCCTGATGACCAGTTGCCTCACAGATAGCGTGCAGAGACTCTGCAAGCCTGGCACAGTCAGGGGCACACTGACTGGCCGGGCGGGCCTGCCTAAGCACACAGGACCTTTGGGTGCTATAGGCTGCAGTCTAGCTCAGTCTGAGGCCGTGCTTACAGATTTACTTTTTCTATGTGAGGTGAATCTGGTCTTGCTGGTAGAGTGGAAGCTGCTATTAGTAGGCAATACAGATACAGGCTCTTTTTTCTCCACCGGCTCATTATTTCCCCACTACTTTGTGAGAACATAAGTGGCTCACGTGCCAGCTGTCCTCAACAGAGCCACCTCTGAAACACTCCTGCCCCTGCACAGAGACTCTGTGAGGATGCCATCTGAAATCAATCCAGCTGCTAGGACACAGATGGGCTCATATTGTTTTTACCTTGTACTCGCCTCTACTGCCTGCCTGTCCCTCAGTCCCACTCTCTGGGGAAAGCCATGTTTAAATTTCACTCATTTTTCAGAAATCTTTTGTAGGAATTACTGCTTGCTTCAATGTGAAAACACTATCAAGCTTCCTATTCGTTCATGTAACAGCTTACTTCATTCAGGGCGCAAGAAGCAGCTTTCCAAAGGCACAAACAGCAGTGAGGTGCCCAAGTCTTTTTAAACATTAGAGGGCGTTGGCTTCTTTACATTTAAATCTCCACTGACTACCATAGGAGCTAGTATAGGGGTCAACTGGAGGTGACAGAAGGATAGCCTTTAACATGCTGGGTACTGGACTGTTTGATTCTCCTATTCCACAACGATTTGCACAGTGGGAATCTGAAAGTAGATGATATTTACTTACAGAGATGATATGTCCATTCAAGCCATGTGCTGAGTCTGCACACTCAATAACAGCACTTAGCTGTGGATAGCCCACCCCCGTCTTAATCCGAGTGGTACACACAGAACCTAGACAAGAAAATGAGAGGAAAAAAACAGAGTCCATTAGGCTGACAGAAAAGATACAGCTTGTTTTCTTTTTCTTGTGGAAAAAAAAATGTGTTTCTATCTGTATTATTTTTTCCCTCAAGAAGTCTCCATGGCTAATGTTGGCTTCCCATAGACAAAAGGAACATACAGGAACTTGAGTTTTGAAATGCTATCACACCACTGTATGGGAGCTGTAATTGAGGTGACTGATATCCCCCCTTTCTTCTCCAGGGCCACAATTCCCAGTTCAGGTCTCATCAGTAATGCATCCTGGTGAGAGAATTACTGCATCGCGAGAAAACGAATCTGCCTGAGGTGCCTGAAGGGAAGAGGGACACAAGGACCAGAGTCACAACCCCTGAGACTCAGCAGCATTTAATACCTGAATATTTCTTCCAATAAATACTTCTATCTCTTTTCTACATATGTTTTTAAAAAGAATTCTCAGGGAAAATCTGTGCTTTTATTTTCTTTTTTTGTGGAGATCTCCCACAAGGGAGAGAAACT
Organism: Gavia stellata; assembly: GCF_030936135.1. Classification (NCBI taxonomy): domain Eukaryota; kingdom Metazoa; phylum Chordata; class Aves; order Gaviiformes; family Gaviidae; genus Gavia; species Gavia stellata. The sequence goes on along the minus strand of NC_082596.1, from coordinate 97,401,032 downwards.
CATCTTTTGCCTAATACAGCAGAAATATTTGGTTGATTGCAATAGTTGGGAATATAAGAAAAGCAGCACACAGCATTTAAAAAGTGAGATAAGTAATCATCAGAAAGCTGTACAGTGTAATATTACAGGAAATATACTAATTCTATCTGATTATTAAACTATATTACTTATACACTTACATGGTGCACATATATATAAAAATAAAGGTATATACAGATATATAAAAAAACCCACTTGAATGATAGTTCAACATCATAATAGGGCTACAGATCTTTTGGAATACCTTCTCTATTTTTCTCCTCAAATTAAGAATCAAAATGAGGACTGCTTTTTGCCTGTCCAGGTCTTATAATTTAGGATACAGACCATAAAGGTCTGCATGATAACAAGAATTTCAAAACGGATTCTAAACCAAATACAGTGAAATCTGGATCCCTTCACCCAGCTGATATCCAGTTATACTCAAGCTACCAGTAAAGTAAAAGTTTCCAGAGATCTTTCAAAGAACTGACATGGTGAAAACACCGAGAAGTATTTCTGCAAAGTAGGAAGAAAATTAGTTTTAAAATAATCTCCACAGGGTGTGTACTTATATATGTAATGCTTTATAATAAAGCACTGCTATTTTCCACAGGATGGACCGTTATCTGGAAGAGAGTCTCACAATCTGATCTTCTGTGAGGAACATTCATTACTTGCGGTTTTGGGTGGTCAACTTGTACAAATCTGTTCAGGAAGATCTCCAGAGAGGGCTACCCAGCATTTACTCCTAACTATTTCCACTTTGAGGCTACAAACTATAATATTTCTTCTTCTATATCTGAACTTGTCTGTGACAATTGCACCACGACATCTCTGTTGTTTATTCTTCACGTATTTTGCAGTATTTATTGCTGTTTGCTGTCTTCTGGGCACAACTGCAACCTTTATTACATCATTTGCTTTGCTCAAATTATCCATTCATGAACCATAACTATTTGGCACTGTAGAGTAAACAATCTGCCTGCACTGCACTGGCTGACCACAGCTATACTGTCAGCGGCACTTCCGTTAGCCAGTTTAAAATCTAGCCCACGCATGGTGACCCCAGCTGCAGTCTATGAAGAAAATAGCAAGAGGAAGGCGCACACGAACAAATGCACAAGGCAGGTAAAGAAAAAAGGGAAGACAGTATAGCAGTATATGCCAGACAACAATATTAGGGAAGGGAAGGTAGGAAAAACACTGTAAGAAGTTTAGGGTCCTCCCATTTATCCATGGGCATGTTACAGTGATAGGTAATAAGTAAGTGCATTAATGTAAGTATTGTAGCTCCCAGGCAATAATAACAAGTAGAGGCAATGTTATCTATACTTCACAATTAATTATATTTGAAGACATTGACAAGATGGGCAACCTCAGAACACAAATAATAAAGCTATTTAGAATCCTGTCTTTCCTTGATAGAAGTGGATACCTGAACACAGTCTCCTTTGAGCTGGGATGACTCAGCCCCTTTTCAACAGGCTAGAAAAAAAGTTCCTAAACACAACACGTATTATCACTGATAATATCAGCAACTCAGGCATGTCAGTGCTTCCAATAATAGTCATCTTCACTGCCAGAAGATGGAATATGTAATACTTTGCAGTACGAAACACTAGAATATGTAATACTTTGCAGTACGAAACACTAGCACCCTGCCCATATATTTCTTAAATATACCACATGCAAGGGCACTGTTACTTTATTGACTTGAGTGCGTCTAGGCATCCTAATGGGCAAGCAAACAGCATTATACACTGGTTCCATCTGCACAACTCCCCCAGCAACACTACCATAAGTCACCCTTATTTGACTGGACTTGACTTACCTGGTCCGATACCCACTTTAATAATATCTGCTCCAGAAAGAATAAGTTCTTCTACCATCTCTCCTGTGACCACATTGCCTGCCTAGACAGAAGGAACAATATCACATATATGGGAGATTTCAAGACTACTGCAGTAAAGACTAACAATGATAATGTAGAGTTTTATCCAGAGCTTTTATGAGTTGAACTATATAGAGTCAGGAAGAATACAGTTCACCATATTGTTCACTGTGTATGCCACAGAGATTAAACAAATCATACACGTACATTCTCGAGTCAAATGAATTTCATGATTGGTCCAGTAAACCTCGATCCTTAAGAACCCATCAGGTTGTCTTTGTCTTCTATCCCCCTAATCCTCACCCAGCAGCTCTCACCCACATCATCCCTAACTGTAAGGGCTATACAGTCAAACCTCTCCTTTACATACAGTGCAACTCCCCCACCTCTCCTGCCCTGCCTATCCCTCCTCAACAGCCTATAGCCCCTATAGCCCTCCATCCCACTTGCCCACCTCACTTTGTGGGAAGATGTTCAGATCTTCTCTAAAACCCTGGCAAATCTTTTTCCTTTAGGATTTAGTATTTTGAGTACTGAAAGAGTAAGGAAGGTACTGTTCTTGCCATTTTGTACTTTGGTGCCAGGATTTGTATGTACATTCAGACTATGTAAATAAGGGCATTTATACCATATACATTCACTTGGTTGTGGTGATGCCAGAGGTTAAAGAAAGGGGTTTAGTTCCCTCTGTGAACTTCACAGAGATGTAGAGAGCATGCTGTTTATGGTGAAGTCTTCTTCTCGGAAAGAACTACTGAATTGTTTTGTGTTTTTTACCATACTTTTCCTTGCACTTCCATAGCTCTTTTCCTCCTTTGGCCTTCATCCTCGATACCTTTCTTGAAAGTGATCGCAGCCCTCTCAGCTTTTGTCTTGCTCCATTGAGTCATCTTCTTCTGTAGGCCCTCCACATCCCTAATCAACTGCTTAGTCTTTGTTTGCCTTCATCCCAGACAGAATTTATCTTTCTTGAACCTGAGGAATGAGAACTGTCCATAGTGGTACAGGTGAATTCTCACCAGGGCTCTGCACAACACTTGCCTTACCTACAGAAATATCTTGCCTAACACACAACAAGGCATTTGCCTGTATCCATGGCTCATAGTCACCCTGTGATCTACTCATGCCTCCAGAAACAACTGCCTCCTCCGATGTTTCCAAGCTGAAGCAGAAACTCCTGGTGCTCCATCTGACGTTGTGTTACCTATTTCTACTCTGCAGTTCTTCACGCATGCTTTATTGATGTAGGGGCTATCTCTTCTGTCAGAGCTTCAGCTGGTAGAGAGTATGGGAGCCATAGAAATGTACCATGAAATACAGCTTTTTCTGGCTCATGGATGCCATGAAATCCAGACTACAATGTGGACAAGGAAACCTACATTTCTTGAACTGTGGTTTTCTGCAATCTAAATTCAAAAGACCTGACCATGAACTTCACCATCTCATACATTTGATGGCATCAAAGCATGAAGGGTAGAGCCTGAGAGATGTGTTAATGAGGCTTTCACCCATCAGTAGCTTGCTGCAGTCCAGCTCCACACAGTCACGACCAGCAGATCCAGCCCTCCACCGCCCGGGTGAGCAATGGATGCAGTGGGTGTGCTCCGAGCATGAAGCTGGTGGTGTCAATCTAGTCACTTTAGAAATGGATGTTTCCTCCTAGGAAAGGGAATAACCACAGTTGGCATTAACTGAACTTCCATTTTGGAAATTTAATTGGAGAAAGTGCCAAGTCAGCTGATTTGGCACTGAAAAAGCTACAAGAGACAAAACACTGGTAGGTCAGTGTGATGCAGTTACTGGCACTCCTATTGGTGGGGATAAGCTTTACCTTCCAGGACCGTGAATACCGACTGCCAAGTTTTTAAGTGAATTCTGCAGGCATTTAGTGAAGAGGAAGGTGAACCATCAACCCCACACCACCATGCCCACTAAACCATGTCCTGCAATGCCATGTCTACACATTTTTTTAACACCTCCAGTGATGGTGACTCCATCACTGTTTGATGCACCCGAGGATGCGATTTGCCCTCTTGGCTGCCAGGGCACACTGCTGACTCCTGTTGAGCCTGCTTGTCAACCTGCACCCCAGATCCCTTTCTACACGGCTGCTCGCCAGCCACTCCTCTCCCAATTCATTCTTGCGACCGGCATTACTCCATCCCAGGGGCAGAATCTGCTATTTGTTCTTGTTCACTTTCATGCCACTTATGATTGCCCAATGCTCCAATCTATTTAGATCCCTCTGCAAGGCCTCTTGGCCCTCAAGAGAGTCAATATCACCTCCCAGTTTAGTATCATCAGCAAACTCACTAATGGTGCATTCAACTCCTGCTTCCAGATCATTGATAAAAATATTGAACAGAACTGGCCCTAGACTTGAGCCTTGAAGAACTCTGCTGGTGACTGGCCACCAGCCAGATGTAGATCCGTTCACTGCAGCCCTTTGAGCTCTGGCGTTCAGCCAGTTCTTCACCCAGCACACCATGTACCTGCTCATCCCACAGTTGGAAAACTTGTCCAGAAGGATTCTGTGATGGACAGTATCAAAAGCCTTACTACAATACAGAAAAACTACATCCACTGCCTTCCCTTCATCCACTAGGCGGGTGATCTTATTGTAGAAGGATATTAAATTAAACAGGACTTTCCCTTTGTGAATCCACGTTGACTATGCCTGAATATTGCATTGTTCTTTAAATGTCTTTCAGTAGCACCCAGCATGATCTTCTCCATAATTTTTCCAGGTACTGAGGTTAGACTAACAGGTCTGTAGTTTCCCGGGTCTTCCCTCACGCCCTTCTTGCAAAGTGGAATAATGTTGTCTAGCTTTCTGTCAGCAGGGACCTCCCCAGACTCCCAAGACCTTTGATAAGTGATTGAGAGGGGTCCTGCTGTAACATCCGCTAGCTCCTTCAGTACTCTGGGGTGAATCCCATCAAGCCCGTCATCCCCCATCAGATGTTTGAAAACCAAGTATGGTTTGGATTTCAGCTCTGTGGCTTGTCTCATGTCTACAGCATGTTCCTAACTAGAAAAACTGCACAAAATAAACCTGTATGAAACAAGTCCAGTTGCCCACATCATCCGTTCTGCACTTGTACTGAGACGGGCTATTCAATTGTGGAGATCTGAATTTAGGCTCTAGATATGTTCAGAAAACCTTTTACGTAATGATATTCCAGGACTCGGCAAGTGTTTGTAGCAGTACTGATATAGGCAGAGCAGGAGGCAAATCCTAAAATCCTTACTTAATATTTTCTTAGTTTTTATTGAAACAAAACTCCTATTGAAGTCAACAGGAGCTACCCAGGGAATGTTGGTCAAGGCCTATTCTCCACTTACTGATTTTAGGCTCCTATTTCACCATTTATTTATTTTTAATGAATTTTACTTCCCCCTTTTATTAGCCTGAAACAGCTGACAAGCCACCACCTGAGGCACTTATAAAAACAACGATACTGTTAGGCAGCAATTTGTGGTTTATGACACAGGACCACTTAACTTTGCTCAAAACTGCATGATATTGATTAAAAATAAAATAGAACAGTCAGGAAATAAAGAATATATAATAGGTACAGTGTTTCCAGCTAAGCGCTGCTTCCTTTCTGCTCAGTGGCAATTTGTTATACTAAGTGTTGTACACTCCAAGGCGGGGTGACGGAGAGCATGCTGCTTACAACATTAAGGAAGCAGTTTACATCTGGAAAGCAGATTACTACCTGTGCAGCATGACACACAGCACATTACAACTTGGTGAAATACTGGAGTACGTGCAACAGATTCATAAACAGGTACAAACAGGTATTAAAGTCAGTGGCTCCATGACATTTGGGATCCAATATGTATTTAACTTAAACAGCAGTGTCTTCTTATTAGCAAAGTATAGTGGGTTGTCACACTGTCTCTTCAGAAATGCTAACCAGACATTTAACGTTAAGTTACTGCTAGAGAATGTTGGAACTGCATATGTTGATTCAAAATGCTCATCCTAGCCGGGAAAAGCACTTATGCCCCCAGTATACATTTTTTCCTGGAATGCATGTACACACATCAGTGGTTTCTGCCTTTCTGAATCTGCAGATCCTTAAACAAATTTTCAGGGAAGATGTGGAGGTCTACATAGCAGACTTCAACCTGTCAATGACAGACTTGCTTCTTTTAGGTACCTTTTGCAGACCTCAGAGAGCACAAAAAACCACTATGAGAGAGGCACAGCTATCTGTATGTGAAGAGACCCTAATATCACAGCTGAAGAGCAGGGAAAGCTGTTTTCCTACATCCAGCTGAACTCCACCTCCACTGAAACCAATGCTTGCTTTACCATTGATACCACTATGACAGCTGAACGGAGGCAAAAGGGCTTTTGAAAGCCCCACCTGTAAGGTAAATCCAGAATACATCAACTCAAAAATAAAAGTGAAAAGGTGAATATAGAAAGACTGAGACTAGAGAGATGAAACCCCTTAAAATTATCTAAGAATATAAAGCAAATAAAGTAATTGGAACTTGTACAAAGAAGCCACTATAGACAATACATTTTGTAGTGTATTTGGGCAAGTCGTCAGGGAACATAGTAATTGCTGGAAGTATTCTATTAGTGAAAACCATGCTCATCTTAAAGATGAGCCCATCTATCAATGCATTTCTAATCTGCTGCAGAACTGGCTTTCTTGAAAGACAGATAGCCCAGTAATTACCTTACTGCTAATCTAACTTTGCTACACCTGGTAGTAAAATAACAGCATCAGTAACAACTGAAAGTCAGGTAAACTACCATGCTTTCAGTGCGGTCAGTTATTAGGGGCTACAACAAACTACCCTGGCTGTGGGCCTGGCCTTACACACTCAGGGCGACATTCAGCTAGATCATCACTCAGCGTGAGGTTTCAAGTGAGCATCACCCTGACTCATTCCAGCACTATCCAGGATGACTGAACTGCAGGTCAGTCCTGGGGGAAATCCTGGCCTCAGAAAAGTCAAAGGGAGTTTCACTACTGACTTTAATGGGATCAAGATTTCACATAACAGGATTATAAAGGCTACAGCTTCTCTGACAGAGATACAAAATTAGTGAACACAGTAGGGCAGTGCCTCTGAATTTCAGTCAGGCATTTGATACTGTGCCTCATAAAAGCCTGCTATAAATATCGAGTCACACTAAGACAGGAACACTGCTGCACTGATTGAAAGCTGCTGGCAAATGGCAATGGATCAAGCTGGGGAGAAGTGTCTGTGACAACAGTTCTCAAACTTTCTTCTTGTATCTTACAGGAAAGCACAGTCTGTGCCTCCACACTATCAGGAACATTGCCAAAGGACACCTTCCACCCACCAAAGCAAGGGGTGCTTTACTGTAAGGTGGCGAAATGATGCCCTTTACAAGGCTGAGCCATACCAGGTGGGTGTTTGCACTCAGAATTGTGACTGACCCAAGACAGCCTTGGCAGCATCCCTGTCTCCTACCCTGGGATCCCAGCTGTCTCCTGCTCTGAGACCCCAGCCCTGGTGGACATGCTATGACTGGATTAACTCTGCTGCTTGTTCCAAAGATAAACTGGGAGCAGTCTGCATGGCTTTCTCTGACTGAATTCTGCCTCCACTAAGGCCCTGAGAAGTTCTGCTACTGACTCCAAGGGGAGCATCAGTTTCTGGCCCCTGCTGTTTCCCTCTGCTCCTGCTTTGTGAACCCGCTTGCCTCCCTCTCTGGCCCACATTTTGCGAGTGCTACTGGACCTGCAAGTGTGGTCCTGCTCCAGCCTTCTCCTTCCTGCCACACTCTCTGCTCCACTCCCTAGGGTTTTTTCTGTATAATGAACAGAGAACACTACGAAAAGAAAAATTCAGGATAAAAACTTGGCAAAGCTTGCTGGCAAAGATACCTTAGCTTGCTAAACAGACTTCTAGTGAAATGGAAGAAACCTAACATCTACAATTACACTAATAAATAAGGACTACACTTACTGTAATACAAAGGCTCTGACCCTCCATCATGAATGTTAACTGAAGTTTTGCTTTGGAATTCAGCGAGTAGGCACAACCCAAGCACACGATGCTGTGCTACAGCAGAACACTCCACTGGACCATTACTCTTGATTCTGAGGGGCAGTGCTGCATTTGTGAGACACTCAGGAGACTTGAATACTGCTTCTTCCTCCATTCTCAATCTAATAAGTGATTTAAGGCAAGTCATGTTGTACCTTTGTGCCCCTGTTTGTCTTCCTTGTCCTTTGTGTTCCATGGAGAAACTGATCCTCTTTGTAAATTAATATAAAAGGCAGGAGTGAAAAGAGCTTGTGTCAGAGCCAGGCAGAAGAAAATAAGGTAATGTGATTATAAAAGCAAGTATTTAAAAAGGCAAAACTGTGCATTTGAAAGGTTGTTACACAAGAGACATCCTCCATCTGCACTGGAGTACTGGCCACAGAGGGTGCTACGATAACCACAAGTGCACATCACCTTTCAGCCTCGGGGCTGAGCCCGTTACATGGCCCCTGGGAACATACATTCCCTGAGACCTGGGGTTGGGTTACTGTTATGTACTGCACTGCAGCTGACTGTGGAATGAATGGTCATGCTGAGGAAGGCAAACAAGACAGCCTGCAAGGTCCTGGAGATCACTTTCAGCTATGAGAAAGCTTCTTTATTTTTATACCTTCTATTTAACTGCTAACTCTTTTGTTTGAAAGCCACAACAGCAGAAAGCATACTGCAGGCATAGCACAGAGACATCAAAGCAGACAGAACAGGTAGCAGCAGGACATGTCTTCCAGAGTATCATAAAAAGGAGCGTAGACAAGCTCCTGCATTTCAGCCAGGAATAGCTTCAAAAGGCTATTTTGGCAGAGAGTGTAAAGTAAACTCATTTGGAAGTGGGGTAGAGGTGTGTGTCCCTAGTTGAATCAGAGACTTTCATGGACTGCACAGACTCTGGAGGCTTTGGAAAAGAGGTTTTGGAACACACCAAGTTTGTTAGCATGCTTTTAGGAATGGAAATTATCCCTGTGCAGGAGATGAAAAACATGAGCCATACTAACCATATTCAGCGAAAGGAGCTACAATCAGAGGAGGCAACTGAACACGTCAGGGCTGTATATGTGCTCAAGCAGGTGGTGCTGTCAGAACAATGAGACTTGAAGTAACAATAACCTTAGTCACAGAAGCAGAGAAACTAAGTAGGTAGCTTAAAAGATGTGGGAGGTAGATGAGACTGGCTTAAGGACCTTGGACTAAAATCTGGGCTTGATACTTGACTTTGACATTGACCTCCTGTGCCTTCTGGGCAATTCATCTCAGTTGAGTTCCCTCCTCAGTCAGCAAAGTCAGCAGTCTGTGGGGAGGTGGAGGATGGGATGACACACAATTTTCTTTCCACTCCTGATAGGGAAGATTTTTTTTTTAACTATGTGGTTTAAGCTCCTTCCCACAACTCTTCAAGCGAAAGACACTGGAGTAATCACATCACTAGGGACAATACTTCAGATCCAAAGCAAGGAAACAGCTCCTTCCCTCACTGCCGTGAACATGGAGCAGGAAGCTCAAGAAGCCCAGATCTATCCTATCATACTTCCAAAAGCTCTCCCCAAAGCCATGGGAAATATGGCCATACCAAAAAGGTTCCCACGTCTGCTGGTAGCTGTTGAAGGATGCCTATTCATTAGCCTATGATAACCCAGAACCCCACAGGCATTCCAGCCCACTTCCATTTTCCAATGCTACCATCATTCAGAGGCAAGAACACTGCCTTCCTCCGACATGGGAAGAAGGAATGTAGTCTCCCCTGAGCTGCTTGAATGTGCAGTACCCTATTGAGCCAAGTCAGAGTGTGCATTTATGACCATTTCACATTTACTTTACATGTGTGAAGCTTTGTGTCTGGCATGAAAAAGTGAGAAAGTGTTGCCTAAACACATGATTTTTTGCTGCACTGGCTTGAAGAAAGTCTAGTAGTCCCATCAAGAACCTGCTGCTTGTTTGAGAATTTCCACTATTCGTATGGAAACAAATTCAGACCCGTTTCTTCAAGGCCCCTGGGACACAAGCAGGAGCTGTAGGGCTCTGCTGCAAGGAGTCCTGTGAGGATGCAAACACCCTACTCTCAGTGCAAAAGGGCTGGAGGAAGTATGGCATTAGTGCTCTGAGAAGGGATAGTAACATCACAGAAGGTGCATGAAAAGCTCCAGTATTGACTATTTTGCTCCCTGATGACCCCATTCACAGCTGCACAATACCCCTATGACTCTTATCATAGGCAAGGATCAGTCTACATTCAGCTAGCTGTCTTCATAGTGATCTAATAGACTAAAACAGCCATTGGCCTCAATTGGGCAGAAACCTCAGCCCATTCCCACAGCAAACCTCAGCTTGGAATCACCAAAATAAACCTACACACTTTATGATTAGAGGTCACATCTGGTGTGGGAAGGAGTATGTGAGTAGGAAAAAAATTGGATCCACCCAGCCTGCCACGCCAACGTCAAACTGATCCAAGCACACATTGAACATTCCCACAGAAATTATCAGCAATGGAAGACTGACAATGCCAACATGTTATTAAACAGTCATCATTTGGCTCAGAGTCAACATCTTGCTGATTTGAAAGGGCAGATGACTAGAGCTGCCCTCTATATTCTCAGATGGGTATCTGTCCACATGTATTTGTCTGGAATACAAGAGGTTTGAGTCAGACCTTTCTTTCTTTCCTTTTTTTAAATGAGGACTCAAATTGATGGAGCCACCACAGAGCTTCTGATGCCTACCAACCAAACTCTGGGCCCTGTTCCTGGACAGAATTCCCACACACCCTCTCCACCCTTCCTACACACTTACCATAATGGTGTGATGTGGGAACAGGGCACGGACAGACTTCACGAACTCCACAAAGTGCTCTGAATAGCCGTTTGCCACATCCAGGCAGATGTATCTGATATGTGGAATGGCCTCTAGAATACTTGTTAACTTGTCCAAATCAGCTTTTCCACTACCTGAGCTTGCCGCTACATGCTAGAAAGACAGGGAGAACAAAAGGGAGTAGTAGTTTATAAAAACTGGGATAAACACACACTTCGTATGTCTTTTTCTGCATAGTCTTGGCAGGGCTTGTGCTGGCAACTACTGAAAATCATACTATGTAATACGAAATAAATACCTTCCTGGGAATATCAATGTATTATTTCTGTTTTGTTTAAAGGCTCTAAAATACAGCAAAATTAGCATTTTATCAGCTCTTCATTCCCAAGTGGATTCTCATAGGCAAATATAATCCACTGAGATGGATGAAGGCTCAGCCATACTCATATTAACACAAACACAGAAGCAGCCCTAACTTGGTATATTTCCAGGAAGGCAGAGTGGCAAAATTTGGGGCACTATCAGAGAGTGGAATCTGGGTCTTTAAGGTCACCAAACACTCCCTTGATCTACAGAATCACAGAATAGTTGAGTTTAGAAGGGACCTCTGGAGATTGTATAGTCCAACCCCCTTGCTCAAGCAGGGTCAGCTACCATTGAAAACAAGCAGATTGCTTCCTCCTTTGTCCTCCTATGAGTTCTTTCCAACAGAAAAATAGTTTCCACAGCTGTTGGCCCGCAAAACCTCTGCAGAGATCCAAGGTCACAAAGCAAGTCAGTATTTAATCACTAGGAGATCCTACTCCAGTGATTATGAACGACAAATGAGCAAAGTGCCAAAGCGTTCAGACACAGGATATTCTTGGGACCACTTTCTACCCTATAGTGGCGTATAAGCAACGCTGATTAATCTGAGTGATAGGCTGGCTTTCAAACAACCCTGTAATCAATAGTCTTTATAATGTTTAAATTTACTAAATGGTGTTTCTCTGTAATGGCTCAGGCTAAGACCCTGTGAACAAGTGGGGCAGCACAGCTAGTAGTAGCACAGTGTGAGCTCTAGTGCAAGGAGGTAAATGGAAGATACATATGCTCTGTCAACTTTCAATGCTCATCCCTGCTTGGGCGCAGCACCTGAGGCCCTCCAGCCCGCAGGCTCCAGGTCCGCTTGCGCACCTGATAGCAAAGACTCTGCCTAGCACAAGGGCGCACAGGGCCAGCTTGTGGTTCAGCTATCGAGGCTATCTGCATTTGTGGTCTTACCTTCTCCCTCATCAGCACTACCACAGCTCCCAACAGCAACAAAAGCAGAGCAGCTAGACCTGTTCCCAAATATTTCCTTCTTCTTTGTTCAGGATACTTGTGTTTCTGTTCCAGGCATATATAAACTTTGCTTTTTTGCATCTTAATATAAGCACTTTCATAATGGACTCACATAGCTTTTTTTTTTTTTTTAAAAACAGGACAAGCCACTTCCCTTAATGCTTTTAAGAACAGCAAATATCTTCATTCCCCAAAACCTCACTTGACAACAGTATTCCCAAGAGACCCCAGTGTATGTGAGTTCAGAACAAAGCAATAAACCATAATAATTTACAGTATGAAAGCGTACCTCAAGGCATTCTGGGTGATTGGCAGCAAACAGTTTCCATTCTTCCAGAGAATAATGCTTGTGAATTGCAGTGAACATTGCATGCTAGCAAAAATAAGAAAAGTGATATTAATGTCCAAGTTAGTAATCTTTCCCTCAGCTGCGGAACAACAAGATATCAGAAATTCCCATTTTAAGTATAGGCTCATCCTGCTTGAAAGAAACAGTAACAGTGAATAACAGACCATAACTCCAAATGGCTATTGAAAGGTAACTTAGCATACTTAGCCAGCCTTTCAGGATCAGGTTTCTGATGTGTTTCACCAAGTTATGGTCAATATTTTGAAAGTGCTCAAGCACTGCAAGAAATTAAGGTAAGCCTTGAGGCCAGATGCTAATGAACTAGTTACTCCTGACTGCTGCAGTTTTATCCAGTAACCTACACTTTCAAAACCGCTGTCAGCTAATAATTTTTTTCTGGAAGGGAGTACAATATAGACCTCAAAAACTAAGCTCTAGAAGCTCCACCTGAAGCTGAGCTACACTCAAGATGGAAGCTTCCCAGTAAGCATCTCCACTGAAACAATCTTTTACCTGGAGCCCTGCCTCTGGTAACTGTATTGCTGTAAAGGCACAGCTGCTTTGCAGTGAAACCACACCCTCTTGTTCTGGATTTCTGTCTGTTCTCCAACAGACATAGCTAAAAATTAAAAGAGGCGGCTCACTGTCACCCAGTGGCTTCCCAACTGTTGCAGAAATGAGAATCAAGACTTACTTTTGCCATAACTGCGGCCATTTCAAATGTCCCCACAGTGTCCATGTTTGCCACTATAATGGGAATTCCTGTGTATGTCTGCTTGGAGTTGCGGAAGGTGAAGGTGCGCGTGAGGTCGACCTGCAACGAATAGGCACACGTTCTTTTAAGTAACTGACTGCAGTTTAACAAGAGTTTTGCCACTGACTTCAGATACAGCAGGTTTGGACATTTCCTCACATTTCCTGTTCTTCCGCCTTTCATTCCACTATTATCTCACTTAATTTATTTATTTTGTTACAACTTCTGCCTTCAAATTAAGAAAGAAAATATAAACGTAAAATAATGTTTTCTCTGTCAAAGAGAGTTCTTGCTGAAGAAAAAGAGAATCAAATTATAAAAAAGGGGTTAGAAAGGAAAGAAAGGCCAATGAGGACTGTGGACTATTTTATATAGAAGTAACCTCAGCTGTTTGTTTGGCTGCCTGAGAAACCCAAGTGGAAGTCCTAACTCCACAGAAGTCAGAACTGGAACTCCCTCTGTCTCCAGGGCATAGAGGGCTCTGTCCCAGTCTTTAATGTAAATGGCAATAAAATAAAGCAAGCTCTTACTTTTGGCTATGGTTACCAGCACTCTTGCCATAAAACATGAACAATCATACCCTGACTTACTAAACCACGAGGCTGCTGGTTTCTAAGTTAATTTCTTACAACTGCGTCAGCCTTCACCTTCAAAGTTATTTCTTCTTCATCATCCTCAAATGATCATGGTAACATCAGGCATCTTGTTCCTTACATTTGCAAGAGATAATACCAAATTTAGATCAGTTCCCACTGGTCTACTTAGCATCTTGCAAAAGGGGAAAAAAACCTCTAAGAAATGCACAACTGTAAGATATTAGGTTAGTCTCTTTAGTAACAGTGCAAATGAAGGCTCTTTCATAGTTTTCCATTACTTCTCACTTCAGCTTTAGTCCAGGAACATTCAGAGACCTGAACTGAAAACCATCACCAGAAAGGAAGCGATATAAAAAATATAGGACTTCAATTATTTATTTACAACACATTTTGAGCACTGTCATATTGCATGCTACATTCTGATTGTGATTGATTAATAGTGTGTGTGGGTTATTATTGATTTATGTAAGAGAAAGAACTTGGTGTCTCAGTGATATATTGTGAAACAGGTTCTCATTTTGTATAAGCTCATAAGGGAAGGGTGACTTTGGTGAACAAGCTAAGATACATCTTAATGGAGACTCACCCTTCTTTCCATTTACTATCAGAAAGGCCCAATTCTCCACCCATCACTGATGACATAATATTCTTACGGGAATTTCAGTTGCAGCTAACATGAGAAAATAGTATGAAGATAGGTATGAAATAATATATTTTACTCCCTTTTAATATAATTTATTAACTGGAACCAAGGAAAAAAAGACAGTATCGCACAACCAGTTCTACACAGACAACAGTGCCAGAAACACTGCCTTACAGTTTTACAGAGGAAAACACATCTTTCAAATGAAATTAAGAAAGAAGTAAAGAGGAAGAGTATGCTTAAGAAAAGACTGAAGAAAGATGCAAAGCTATGCAGGGAACACAAGGCCATCACTCTTTCAGTGACTCTCACCTCCACTTACTGTAACTTCTCATATAGTAATTCCTTTAGCCAACCAGCCAGATGGATCTCATGCAATTATCCACACAACTGATAATACTGTAACAGCAGGCATTTATGAGGGATAATTGTGGGGCTTCCCCTAATGAGGCTTCTGTTCTAGAAGAACAGGAGAAATAGCACACTGGGTTGGTGATGTTTATATGGTGCCTGAGTTCTCCAAACAGCTAGTACCAGATGTCTGGGAAGGAAACGTAAGAATAAGGCAAGTTTTCAAAGACTCTTTCCCTAGCCTACCTTCCCAGGTCCCAAGAAGCTGATGTTTAGAGACCTTCAAAGACAAAGGTCTCCTCCAATTCAGTGTGCTAAATAGCCACTCATGGTCAAAGAACTTGCCTTGTAATTTTTTTAATCCTTCACACCTTTAACCTCTTCAAAATCCCATAGTAATAAATTCCAAAGATGAATTATACGTTGCACAAAAACGACGACCTTTGCCTGATCATTACATTCAGTGCTTCCTACTTCTTGTTTTGTGTGAGACAGCCACTTGTCAGTTTCATCTTTTCCGTTCCACTCCTCCCTTCACAGACTTCCAGCATATCCTCCACAGCTGCTGCTTCTCCATGCTGAATAGTCCCAATAGGTTTAGTTTTTTCATCACGCAGAAACCAGTCAATACTGCTGATCATCCTAGCTGCCGTTCTCTGTACCTATTTTAGCATATTATGTGTTCTTGTGAAGGGATCACCAGAACTGTGTACTCAAGATGGACATACCGAGGAGCATCACAAAGCTAACTGGTTTTCCTTAGTTCCTCTAGTAGCACTTCTGATCATCTCTTTGTCTCTTTCCTGAGTGGTAACAGCTAATTTATAGCTTACTGTTCTATGCATTATGAGAAAATAACTTCTGACTCTAGGACTGCTCACCATCACTCAACAACAGTAAAAGTTTCTTTAGAAAGAAAATCATTAAACATATTTTATAACTCCTGCCTAGACCTTCGGCATATGAATGTACTAGGACATTGGCTGTTCTGTAGAAGCTCCCTGGAATTATTTGAAGTTACAAATTTAAATTAATGACTAGACTTCCTACAGGACACTTGTCTGATGAACTTAAAATGGACAGCCTGGAGAAGCAAGTCCAGCAACAGCAAGAACAGCAGGCTACGTGAGTACCAAGACCCCACAGATAATGCTGCTCCCACTCCAATTATTGCTTTAACCAATTTTGACACTTGAATTCAAGCTTCAAATTTTCTGGTATCTTTTCAAAACAAGAAAGCAATCATGGAAAATTAAGACAGTGCAAGGAATCAAAACCAAGTACCAACATAGCAGACCTCCAAGAAGAGCTGCAAACACCCCAAACTGCCTAAGATGCTGACTTAATCCTCGTTACTGCATAAAAAGCTATCCTTGCGCAAAATGAGGCATTCACACCAGAGAAGCAGACGCTTGCTGATATAAGCTTCAAAGCAGCAGCTTGCTGGGTAACAGGCACTGTAGTATCCTGCCTCTGTTCCTCTGCCAGAACTACTTATTTATATTCTTGTTTTGAAGCAGACTGGGGCTGTCCATTTCAGATCTGGCTCTCACAGACACTGTTTATTCCTGTTGCTACAGCCTCAGTGATGGTGTCCAATTTCTTAACCTTCATCGGTTTTCACTGACCCCCCTCATGACATGCACTTTTTCCCATGTGAAATGTTTTTAACAGTTCATCATAGCCACCCGTTACAACCCTGCCATATCAGCTCGTGTTCCTCCTATCGTTTTCCCTTCCCAGCAGCCCTTCTTTCCACAGCCTGCACTAAATATACAAAACACGGCACTTGAAGGAGCCATGTGCCACTCGGTGGAGGACAGCTCCACCTGTTTGCCAGGCCAGCACAGTGGATTTTAAAGAGGGACCGCAGGTCCCCAAGCAAATGGCTGGAAAGGGCCTACGGGCCTTATGAGCAGTAGTTGCACGCGATGAGGGGTTACTCAGCTGGGACACCGTTCTTGGTGAATTAAAAACGACTAGCCTGAGATTACCTTTCTACTAAGAGGGCGTCTCCAATCTTACACCTTTATAATGGCAAAGTTTTGCTTAGTTGTTGCCCTCAAAATCCCTGGCCATAGGCCCGTAATAAACATGGCCACCCCGCTTCGCTTTCCAGTCTTGTCTTTCTACCTCACTTGATTTGTCTCGGTTTCTCTCTCTAACAACTCCGCTTCCCCTGGAGAAAAGCTTAATCTTCTTTCCATCCTCCAGCACAACGTAATTCCTTCATTAGTCAAACTAAATCCTTTGTTAACCTTGAGGTTACGTGAGGTAAACGAGAAGGCACCTTCAATCCTGAGGCAGCCATCTTTTTTGTAGAGGCAATCCTCAGGGGATTTCCTGGGGTCTTTCCTGATCCCTGCTGAGAAATAACTACAGCAATATCCCGGCTAACAGCGGCCCTGTGCCAGGCGGGACGCAGAGCCCCGGTGGTGGAGGTTACCGTGAGCGAGGGAGGAACGCGCCCCACCGCCCCAGGTTTCCACCCGATGGGGTCCCAGCCCGGGGCACCCTGTGCCGCGGGAAGCGCTCCCCACCATCTTCACTGGTTGGTTTTCTCTCGCTACTGTTTTTTAAAAAGAGCATGTCAGTTACTCGGTAACAGCGCTGCCCACAACCCCCGGGGCTGAAGGCGAAGGTGCCTGCCGGCCCGCACCCCCGGCTGGTGCGTAACCGGGCACCCCCCCGCCCCGGAGAGGGGCTGGCCGAGCTGTCGCTTCCCCGCTGCCCCTAGGGCAGGCAGCCCCCGCGGAGAGCGCAGGTCACCCCCCGCTCAACGCCGCAGAAATCGGCAGAGGCACCTGTTAGGAGCAAACAATCCCCCCCACACACCCCCCGCCCGCCCTATTTTTGCTGCGGAGCGGGGGAGGACGGCGCGGCACCGGCGTGCAGCGCCCGCCGCCTCCCGCTGCGCCGGGGCTGGCCTCGCCAAGGGGCGGGGGGGAGACGCCGCGGGCTCCGTAACCCCGGCCCCCTCTTCCCAGGAGCAGCGGCATCCCCCCCGCCACGCAAAGGGCGTTTCGATCGGGGCCGGCATTGCTACGTGAGGCTGGGGAATAAAAATAAAGCAGGGAGGGAAGGAGGGGTAAGGAAGTTGGGCGCTGAGAACGCAGAAAAAGCATGCTGGGTTCGAATGCCCCCACCTCTGATCGGCTTTTGAGGCTGCTTCTTTTAGGTCTGAGCAGGACATCTTTAAAGTCCAGTTTGAGGTCTGCGTCTACCCGGGGCATCTCGCTGGGGTGGCGGGGAGCGGGGCTCTCCTGGCGGCGGCAGTGGCGGCCCCGCTGCGCTCGCTCCGCTCCGCTCCGCTGCACCGCGCCGCCTGCAGAGCCGCGCCGGCCAAAGCCCGCGGGCCGCGCACGGAGCCTATTTATAGGGCGCGGGGAGCGCGGCGCCGCGGCCCGGGCCCCATCGCTTTATTAGGAGAGGGTTGCTTTCAGCTGAGTAGCCGGCCGCCCCCTGCCCCTTCTCCCGCCGTAGCCACCCCTGCTTCTCCACCGGGATGGGCGCTCTGTGTGTGGCGGGGAGGGCAGACGGGGACGCGGCGCCCACCCGCAGCCGCCCGTGCGGGGCGAGGCGCGGGCACCGCCGGCGGCAGAGCGGCCTTAAGGGCAAAGCAAGGGCAGAGGAAATGGTGCCTCCATGTGACCGAGCGGGCGGCCGCGCCCGGCGCCGCCGCCGCTGCCGGGTGTGGGAGCCCGCCGCTGCCGGGCGGCCACTGAGGGGCTGCGCTGACATCTTTCCCGCCCTCCACAGCCTGGGGCGGCGGTGGCGGACCGAGGGTTGCGGAGCGAGCGCCGCCCGGCGCGGGGGCGGGCCTGAGGCGGGCACACCGACCGGCGGGGGGGGGCTGGCGGCGCTCCCCAACGCTTTTCGGGCGGCCGCGGCGCAGCCCAAAACTTGGTGCCCCCGACCTCATAAAAGGCCGTCCTTTGGTCTGCCTGGGCTCTGGCGGAAATCCGACTGTGCGGGGCGCTCCGCTGTGAGCCCAGACCTGGCCCCCTCCCTGCCCATCGTCCTCCGGTAAAACCGAGCGTTGCCCGGCCTGGGCCCCTCGGAGCTGGTTCCGCATCTGGCTGCAGAGCAAAGGGCTGGCGCGTCTCTTCCGCCTTGGAAACGTTGAGGAATGTGCAGCTGGTTGGTCACAGGAGAGCAGTCACAGCACCAGCCGCCTGGAGCTGCCTCTGCACAACAACTTCCTATTTTAGTACCTCTAGAAGCAACAGGGAGCTGCTCTTTTGCCCTCGGTAGCATAGGGGAGCCTGATTTGTGGCTCTATATGATCCATTATATGATCCATTTTCAATGGCTAGCTGCTGGTCAACGTGCAGTCGCAAAACCCTCATAGCAACAGGTTAACACATGCTGTGTCCATCTATGTTGGCACAGGGATCGATACAGGGCTACCAGATATCATATGAGATGACTTTCACAGGAGTGTTGAGCCTTAAAGTCTATTTAATTGTTGTAAGATTCAGACTTCTTTAGAAGACACGTGAGCTAAGCCTTGTCAGTGACTGCAAAATGAAGCCTGGGAGGATCATGGCTGGCTTCCCTTCCGCAGGCACATGGCAGGATGAGGTAGTGCTCTCTTCTTTATCTGAAAGTTGCACACATCTGGTCAACACCCTGCCTCTAGCAGAGCTCTTTTACACCTCTTTGCCCAAGTGTCCCAGATAGTTCAATATGAGCAAGCATGAGGCAGGGGCTTTACACAGCAGGCAGGACATTGGAGTGCTTGGAGCTTCGAACGTCCAGGTTGAGGGGCCTTGAATCTGGTTTCCAGGAAGCCTTGCGGCTTGAGAACTCTATATGATGTTCCAGGCAAGCCTTGCCACTGTGGGTATTTCCCAGAGAAATATTCAGGTGGAACAGGACCCTGTATAATTAGTCTCATCTGCATAACAGAGGCCATTCCCGTGGTGGTTTCTCCACTGGATTCAACACTGTAACAGAACTACTAAAATTGATCCTTCAGACAGATAGCCACATCTCCCACCATTTACTGTTCAGTAATAAATCAACATTTTGTTCAGGAGCGGAGAGTACTGATGAGAATGGGTTCTGTGAAAGTGGCATGCCTGTAGCAGAGGATTGAGACTGGAGAAAAAACAAATGCTTTCTGTCTGTGCCTGGCACCATGTCTTCTCTTCGCCCTCATGGCAGGCATGTGATGCTGAGAAGAAAGAAAGAAGCCACTGCGCTGCACTGTGGATGCAAAAGGTCAGCACTGTCGTGGGGAGTAGGAGATGGAGGCTAGCAGTGGTACTTGTAAGCCCCAGAAAATCCATGCCTGATGCCGTTTCTCATTTCCAGTGTTTTAATTTTAGTTTCCTCTCACAGAACTCACCGTGCTATTTTTCTGTAGATTACAGTATCCAATATTTTCCCCATGTACACGTACCAAGAGACTAGTCGGGTCTCTCAGATCAGCTCTGGTCATCTTGAAAATTTACAAAATCCTCCAGTTTCTTACTTCAAGATACATTTTCTGTAATTCAAATTATGGTTTCTTGCTGAACCACCTCTGTCTTTTTCAGTGTCCTTTCTGAAGTATGGACACCAGAAAGGACATGATCAATAATCACATTAACATCTTAGCCAGAAATGAAGATCACCTCGTTATGTATCTTTGCTATTCCTCTATACATCTGCAGTGATCCCATATTATCTCTTTGTGCTATGGAAGAAAGAGCTGTTCAGCCAGGCTGGATGCAGTTTTGGTATTTATCCTGCAAGTGCAAATGAGCTATCACTGATTTCAGAAATTAGCATATGTAAATTATTCCAGCTACTTTCCTTCAGAGCTGTTCTTTTCTCTACTTCATTGCTTTATATTTATATTTAAAAGCAGATGGAACAATGCACTCAGAAGAGAACTTAGCCACTGTAGCTGAAAAGACCAATGCCAGTGTAGCTTCATAGGTCTTCTGACAGTTTCCTGAACCTGTTGTTTTTGAAAAGAGGGAGAAGTGGTCATAATAATGCAAACCATTATTACCATGTCTCAAGAAGAAGTATCTATCTGACTTCAGCCTGTGATTATCTAAGAGTTATTGTTGTCCTTGTGATTTTCATCCTGTTAATGAATTGTAAATGCTATTGTATTTCGTAATAGAAATGAGTTCACAAATGGGATCTGATGACATGGAAGAGGCAGAGGTACTCATTGGCGTCTTCACCTTGGTCTTCCCTGGTAAGATTTGCCTCAGGAACCCCAGGCCTCTGAAAGCCATGGGAAAATCAGGAGCAGTGAAGACTTACCCTCAGAAGAGCAGGATCAGGTTGGGGGGCAGGAGGGGGGAAGGCTTCCTGAGGACTAGAAAAAGCAAGTGTCAGTCCTGTCTTTGAGAAGAGCAAGAAGGAGGAAGAATGTGGGGAACTACAGGCCAGTCAGCCTCACTTTGATGCCTGGGAAGGTGATGGAGCAAATAATCCTGGAAACCATTTCCAAACGCATGAAGGACAAGAAGGTGACTGGAAGTAGTTGGCATGAATTTACAAAGACAAAACCGTGCTCAGCTAACCTGATTACCTTCTATGACTAGTTTGATGGGTGAGGGGAGAGCAATGGACGTTGTTTATTTTGACTTTGGTAAGGCTTTTGACAGACTCCCAAAGCATCTTCACAGACAAACTGAAGTGCGGACTAGCTAAAAGGACAATGAAGTGGATTGAAAACTAACTGAACTTCTGGGCTTAAAGGGTTGTGATCAGTGACATGAAGTCCAGCTGGAGGTCAGCCATTTGTGGTGTACCAGGTTAATTCTATATGGCATTACAAACACCCCTTTTTACCCATGCTTAGTTTCTTTCTAATTTAAATAAGAACACTTTCCTCACCAACTCCTTGGTGCTGAAAAAGGTATTCGGTGATAACCTTAAAGTATGAGCTCTTCTGAGCACCAGAAACACTTGTAGGGTGAATGCTTAGTGAGGTTGTCATTATTTAGCAACAGAAACTCTGGTCACAGCAGATGCATAGCTGACACAACTGAAAGCACATGCTGACTTCTTCACTGTGGTTCCTAGGAAAATACTGTAGCCTCGTATAGCTCCATACAGACAGCCTGTAACATAATTAGCATGCGTGTTTAAGGAGTGTGGTGAGCAGTAGTGAAAGCATTGCTCAGCTGGCAAGTGCTCCAGCAAACTGTGTGTCACAACTTCCCAGCAAAAACCCGTATCTGGAAGGAACAACACGCTGCAGGACATGTGTGATGAAGATCTTTCACTGTTAAGGAGAAGCAGTACGTTTGGGAAAAGAGCCTTGTTTTTCTTATGAGAAATTTAAATCACTTTTACTATTCTGTTTGAATTTGGGCCTTGTCTACACTGAATAGCATTTCCCAGTAGATGGATCAAGAGACCTAACGCAGCAAACCCTGCAAATGCAAGCAGAAGATTTCTTTTGGTTGTGAAGATAAGGGAGTTTCTCTGAACTATCACTAGCATTACAGCATCTACACTAGGGCTTTTGCTGGCCTTGATAGCCACCAGAAATGGGAGGAGTGGGGCTGACACCCCTGACTTACACAGCTGTGGCAAGCAGACTTCAGGCACATGCATGAAGATCACTTGTCATGAGGTGAAGAGACTCATATGCTGTAAATATTTTCAGTAAATTCAAAGGTCTTAGGGTAGACCACTAATCATAAGCTGAATCTCAGCCCCACACTGAATTCAGTAGGAACCTCTCATTCCAGGTACGATTTACCTATGAGTAAGTTTCAGTATCCATTCCCGTTTGATTTCAGCAGGTTTCAAAATATAAGTAATCAGAGCAATTAATAATTAATGAGACTCTGACCTTCCTTGGCTTATGAAATATGTTTAGAGTCTATCTGTGCTGATAAATAAAACAGACCCAGCCCAATCTCAGTCCCTGCAAGGCAAGGGACAGAGTGTTGCTCACATGTAGCATCTGTTTAGAGGCCGTATGTGAGCTTGAAGGGGTTTCACTCATACTGCATATTGGAAACAGTCTGATGCTCTTCCCTGAACTGTCCTCAGACTACTTGGCAGAGTGCTAGCTGGCCAGGTTGTCCAAAGGAGTGTGGTACTAATTAAAGAGTATGGGCCATTGCATGATAGAGCTTATGGCCATGCACTGGTCCAGTTTGGTTTATTATAGGGCTTTACTGTTATGAAAAAGGTCTGTAGATTTTATTTAAATGGGACAAAACCTGCTGTATGCTATCCATTGTGACCTGCTATTTCTGTAAATTACATCCAAGTCCCAAATACTGTAAAAGACAGTGAGACTCTCTCCATGGAAATTTTAAGCCATCTCACAGGATGGAACAGGTATTCTGTTGCTGCTGCAGAGCTTTGTGTATGGAGCCAGCCTCTCCCCAGTGGTGCCCACTGGCAGAATGAGAAGAAATGGTCGCAAACTGAAACACATGAAATTCCCTCTGAACATAAGAAAACATTTTTTTTCCTGTGAAGGTGGTGGAACACTGGCACAGGTTGTCCAGAGAGGTTGTGGAGTCTCTGACCTTGGAGACATTCAAAACCAGACTGGACACGGTCCAGGGCAACCTGTCTTGGCTGACCCTGCTTGAGCAGGGGCTGGACTACGTGATCTCAAAAGGTCCCTACCAACCTCAGCCACTCTGGGATTCAGTGGTTCTGTGCATTACCTTGTCATTACTGAGCATCTTCCCTTGCAAGATCTCAAGGGGCTTTAAGAATTCCAGTAATTAAATACTTTATTTGATGGTCATAAGCACTGTTAAAGCTCGTTTACGTAAGAGAAAGGCATGGAAAGACAAACTCAGGGATGAAGCAAAATCCTACGCAAGTTACACATCAGAACTCTGATTATGGTCTCACACTGGCTTTATAGCAGTAAAACTTTACTGACTTCAGTGAAGTTGTCCCTACTTAATCCCACTACAGGGATAAACAGGCTGTGGAGTAAACTCATCAGAGCTAAGTGGCAAAGTGCCGTAGCCTACATTGATTTGGCATTTATAGCAAGTTGACTTCAGGCAGCAAATTCAGTGGACTCACTCGCATTAGCATCATTAGGATTTGTTACCACCAAAACATGGTGAAATTTGGTCTTGAGTTGTAAGTCCTCATGGCCAAAGTCATACAGAGGGTTATTTTTAGGGTTGGTACTGAAACCAAAAAGGAGTTCTCAACTCTCATCTCAGGGTATGTTCAGTCTGGCAGAGCTCCATGTCATGCTCTCTGTTCGAGCTCCTCCTCTGCTCTTATGAGGTTTTGTGTGTTGTATACACATTGCCTGGAGGCCCTCAAAGTCACTTCTTCATCAGCCACACCCAATGTGGTTATCCACAACACCACAAAGCTCAACAGGGAAGGGGCTTTCTGACCATGGACCCTATCTATTCTTTTTCCTTACATCTCTGAAAAAGTTCCTTGGTGTGGCATTCATGGCTCCTTGGACTCCTTTTGGGAGGGGTGGGCATTTCTATGGCCTCTCCTATGTTCTCCTCCTTCCGAATCTTGCTTGGGCCCTGGAGCCTCATGCATGCCCGTGTTTTTGCATTTGTTGTCCTCTCGAGTCATTAGACAGCCTGCCTACTTGGCCTCCCTGTTTCAGATTGAGGGGATGGAGGTCTTTTGTCTTGACTGGACATAAGCTGATTTACCAGGGTTTTGCAGAAGATACTAGACCAAACAGCAATGCAAGTGAGGTAGCAAAACTGCCTCTGTAAATAAGGAATTCTATTTCCAAATAAATAAAAGCAATAGAGCACAATTGCAGAAGGCTTTGGACTGAGAAGAACTCGGCAAAAATGAACTTCTGGTGTTGCCTGCGTACCAGCCGATGGCTTTTTGTCAGCACGTCAGCTACTGTCATGACAGTGCATGAGAATTTCATCGTGTTACAAGGCAGACTCTACTGGGTCTGGCCGTTCCCGCTCCTCCCTGCAGTGTTTGCATTCAAACCTGGATGTGAGCTTGCACCTGAACTTCATCCATCATTTCTAGCCTGGAAATTACCAATAACCCAGTGTCAATTCAATCTGCTCATGTAAAGAGAGGATAATACTGGATACAAGAAGTAATTTTGCACAAATGTTTTTCTTGCAAGCAATTGATTTTACAATATGTAATAGAGAAGTCACAGCACTGTTGGGGCAGCACAAATACTAATATTGCTGTTTGCCTCTTAATTTTTTAATTTTTATTTTTAATGTACCTGTATCAACATGCTGCTTCTTTCATGTTAATGTATTTCTTGTGGAATTAGTGAGTTGTAGGTTTATCCCTGAGTTTGTGTTACTCAGGATCAGGGGGGTTAACACAGAAAAGAAAAAAAAAAATAGTTCTCTTGCACATAACACCATTGATTTGGTCAGTCCCTTGGGCATAAGACAGACTAAGGTCCTGAAAGTCCATTTCCTGCTTACGGAGAAGGGTCAGGACATTGCCTCTTTTAACCCTGGTAATTATTTTTTTGGTTTGGTGCCCACAGCCTGTTTGAATAAGCACACTGCCATTGCTATATGAAAGAAATGAAAGGCACAATGTTAATTAAAAAAAAAAAAATTATATAATCAAATGGCATTTTCTTTATTTTCTGGGCTTTCCTTGACATTTTTGTGTTGGGTGGAAATCTCGCTACAAATTTTGAACTGGAAAAATGTTTCTAAACTATGAACATCTGGTAATGACTAGCTTTCAGTCTCAATTTAATCTTTATTTAAAGAAAAACTTCATAACTTTGCTGCCCAACTGCACCATCTACAGGCAAAAACCCCCCATGTTGTTCATACTACAAAATGTTAGAACTGTACTAAGCACTTTCTTTAATCATTGCAACTAATAAATAAAAGTGGAATTTTCCAGTTTTAACCTCAATAAGTATGAGGGTTTTATGCTTTTGTGTTTAAAATTACATTTCCCACAACTTTAAATACCTCGTATGCTTTGGCCAGGGAATTTTGCTTCTGCAGAACTTGTGTTAATTTGCATCTTATCATGGGGAAACAGAAAACAAGATTGGCTTGGACCTTTATTGCCTTTTAAGAATTTAATGAGATGTAGATAAAAGCTGCTGCATTTATCAGCTGTCACACACTTTTTCATAAAGACACCTGCATAAGTATTATGATTAACATCAACTCAGTTGTCACCACTATCCCTTTCTTACTGTAATTCCTCACTGCCTAAAGTTATTCTTAAAATGACCTAGAAAATGCTGCCTCTCTATCCCACAGCAAATAAAACCTTGCTAAATATTCTCGTGTATCATTATGATAAAATGGGAAGGGAAAATTTAATGCCTGAGCTTTTAAAATATGCACTAGTTTTGCAAGGCTGTTTAAAAAGTGAAGATTATTAGCATGTGAGGCCACAGTAGCTGTAGCTATTGGCTTATATCTAACATGCGGTTTGGGTGTCCATGATATTTCACTAATCAAACAGGACAAATATGATGTGAAACTGATGGATCAATGAATTGCTCTCCTCTTTTTTAGGAAGAAAGCAGATCCTCTTCAGCTGTTCTCTCCTTCCTGTAAACACACGTATTTAAAAAACTATGTCCAGGGTAAACTAAAATGAAATGCAGTCCTTGAAAGTGGTAAATAGATATATGTATGCATTGTGTCAAGAAAAATCAGAGGAATTTAAGTGCTTTTGTTCTGGTAAGAGAACGAGGGGCTAAATTCAAGATCAATTCTCTACTTGGATTTTGGTCTCGTATGTAGTGCCTTTGCTGGGAAAGTCTGTGGAGCAAGAATGTTATTTGTCACAGGGTATATGCAGCACCCAGAGTCAGTAAAGCACGGATCCCGATTACAATCTCTTTGCATTAGTGTAATGAAGACTTCCAAAAATACTGCATGTTTTTGGTCTGTTTTTCCACATCCTTGCCTAGCAAATTGTCTATTGTTTTGCAATTTGATTTGCGCCTACCTGTCTCTCCCTTTTTCCTGAGCTGCTGTGCAGCAGTGCTGGTTTCTGATGTTAAAAGAGTTGGCATGTTTCACCCCTGTTGTCCCTATTTCAGCAAAGGCAGAAGTCACTTCCATACGTGGTTTGCAGAGTGCTTTGGGATCCTTCAGGATGAAAAGTGTGATATAAATATAGGATACCATTCATTCCCTTTTTTTCCGCAGCACACGCAGTGCTAATAGGTCTTGCTTTCATCTTGAGCTCCCCTGACTAAATTGTCAAACATCTCAGTAATACCATGAATGTTTGCTACAGGCACAGTCATAATCACTGTTCTGTTAGCTCCGTCCTTACAAAAGGATGGCTATTCTCTGGGCACACAATTGACTCTCTTACTACCAAATACCTCTTTATTCTTATCGTCCTCAATAGCGTCTCTTACAATTTCCCTTGAGTTTCCTTGCTTCAGTCTAATCCTCTGGATCTCATTCAGGTCCCATTTCCCATTTGCCATGTCAGTTCACCTGCAGTACATTGTGAAGTTTGTGCTGATCCTGTATCCTGAGTGAAAAGGACCAGCACAGGGTATTTCTTTGGACTTCTGAGTCCTGTGTCTGTCTTTCTTCCTTCCACTGCGTTTAGATGGCAAAGGCTCTTCCTCTTCAGGCAGAGCGCTGTGAGGAAAGCAATAATCAGCTTCTCCAGGCTACCTAAGCAGCACCTCATTCTCTTCTCAGAAAGAAAGCGGCAAAACACAATTGCTTTTCTAAGCCCTTCTGCCCAGCTCTGTGGGAAAGAGAATAATTAGCCTCATTAAGTTACGGGGCCAGCAGCCCCTTGCCTTCCCTGCAATCCCCTTACTTGACCCCACTTTTAGAGCCGCAGCCAGTGCCACAGTAAGTACAGCTGAGCAGGCGAGCCGCTCCCAGCTGTGGCCACATCGCCGCTCCCTGCTCTTTCTCACGCGCTGCCGTGGCACCCAACCGAGGCCGCACAACTGGCCCTTAGAGAGCTCAGATGGTAAATCCAGAACATGGCGGGACATTTCCTCACACTCCCCCTTTTTCATTCCTCATTATTTTAGCTCAACTATTTTTGCTCCCGTGTTTCTGGACCCTCTTGCATTCAGCCGCAGGATACTTCTTTTCACCCTGACCCACGGCTGTCAGGTGGTAACATATCGCTCACCCGAACAAGAGCTTGTCAAGAAAATCAATGAGCTGCGGTGTCCTTTTGGGGCCAGGCAAACAAGTCTTGTGGAATTTGTTAATGAGATGTGGGGGGGTACACTGTCATGTGGGGAAAAAGATAGGAATAAATAAATGGCTATAAACGCTTGATTTCCTGATCTTTGAAATTGATCCACTTGACTCACTGTGTCTGGTTTCCAATTTGGCAAAAAGACATCTTTCTTTACTCCTGATTACTTTCCTAAGCCTACATTTGGGCTGCGGTGTAGCCGACTGGTCTATTCCATGGCATAGAATCTAGCTTCCCTCACTTACGTAAGTATAAACTAGGACTCTGTCTACAGGAGCCAGTGATAGTGTCACCATGTAAAACGCGCATGTGTATGATCAAAAGGAGTCCTTGTTTTTCTTTTCCCACAACTCAGAACAGAGCTCAGAAATGCAGAACCATTTTGATATTTAAAAACTGTTTGATATTTAATCAGAACAGAAATGTGGCATGTGAAGAACATGGGCATATATCTGAGCTGAGCTTTGGGAGACATTAATAATGAATTATGCTGATAAAGAACAGCTGTATTCTTACATCAGAAACCATGGGGACAAATAATTAATTTGCCTTCATTAATTTCCCAATTCTTTCCTGGCAAAAAGTCCAGAAATGCTTAGACTACAGATCTAATTGCCATGACGAGAGTGTATGCATTAAGAGATTGTATCAATTATTGGGCCACCAGATGTTATTATGAAAGCTGGTTTCTGCTTCTGCAATGTTAAGACCCCCCTCCCCTCCCCTTGCCCCGTCACTTTTTTTAGTTGGCTACTAAGAGGAATTCTGGAGAAAAGAATGTGATAAAATGTTGATGGTAATTTTCTTATTTAATAGAGATGAGTCTGAGTCTGTTTCTGAATCTCAGCTGGGCAGGGCTGCACACAGCTCTGAGGTGGAAAGGGGGAACAGCGTCCAATGTTAACACCCTCTTGAATGACAACAGTATGGAGGTCACAGCTTATTTGTTCCCCTGCTCATGCTAGACTATGAAAGAAAAGTAATCCCTAGGTTTAAATTTGCTGGCTCAAGGGTGGCTTAAAAAAAAAAGGAAAATCAAACCGGTTGATCAGGTGAACATGGGAGTTGAGTGGGTGGCAGAGGAGAAGGGTAATGGAGGGATGATGGGTTGTGTACCAAATGTTTTTGAAGGCAGGATGCAGATTCCACTTACCATGCTGGAGAGGAGCACTGTGCCCCTGCTACCACGGGGAGTGCAAGCCAGAGGGCAGGGAAAATGCCATGACACACAAAGCTCAGCTGCCCCTGGCTCCCAATGAGCCATCCCATGCAACAGCCCCTTCCAGGAGGGGGCTTGCCACTGACTCCGACTTCTCTGCCCAGCGGTGGCCCATGATAGCACTGCAGGATGTGATGGGATATGTGGTGGTGGGCTTGACTGGAGGGGAAATACATCCAAGACTTTGTCTAGTTTGTCTGTGCTACAGATGGAGCCTTCTTCCCTTATACGCCTCTGATGCCAGAGCATAATGTGGGTTTAAATTTGTGTATTAGAGAACAGCACGGACATAGACAGACACAGAGTACATACATACAAAAACTATACATCACAAACACTCCTATTGCAGCAAGCCTACAGACTGAGGAAATTATTAGGAACTGGTAGATATTCAGAGCACAGAATGGGACTCCAGTTCCTAGGAAATACAGGCTGAACCTCAGCTGGTATAGCTCTTCTGAAGGATGTAGACCTTATATTTATAATTGATCAAGTGCCTTTGAATGAGTCAGATTTTATTTCAGTGGCAGACACATCAGAAATCTTGGCATTGTTTTTTGTCATGAAGCAATCTTGACAAGTATATATGGCTGCTACTTAAAAATTCCTACTGCGTCGTTGAAACACTTCCAGGCATCACTTAATCAGGTGAAGGAGATCTTAGCTCACTCCTTGTTCTCATTCAGGTTTGCCAATTATAGCTTGTCTAGAATTTCGTCTCCTTTTACTTGCAAACGTCTTTCCAATTCTTGCTAATTTCTGCACCTAGACTGAGGGATCAGAACCAACGTTTCTTGCACGCGGTGAGCTCCGTGAGCCTGCCAGTCTGCCTGGGTATAGGTCTGGTATTTTGTTTAGCATGGGCCGGGAGGGCTTGAGAGGTAGGAGTACACGGCTGCACGGCACTCCGTTGTTACATGGTGCAGGTTACACATCAGTACCAGGAGTGCCAGCTGTGCCAGCTGTACAAAATCTGTGCACATGGAATGAATTGGGAAAACTATTTATGTATAGTGAATAAATCCAGTTTTTTACTGGGGGGGTCTTTATGCATAACCACTGGTTGTACTGGACTCCATTTTGGATATCTGCTGCTGGTTTTCTCCCATGTCGGACTGTAATCTTGGGTGCTGGAGACACCAGGCTGGCCTGACAGGAGAGATGCTTTCTTCCAGGCAACAAGCTGGCTCCTACCCCAGAGCAGATGTATCAGAGAGTGCTTGTTGAGCATGAAAATCATCTGCTAGAAGTCCTTGTACTTAATGGAGCAGGCACTGTTCTATTTTGGTCACCCAGTTTTACAGCCTCAGGCTGCAGAGGGCTTACAGCTGACCCCACTGACTCTGATGAGAAAGTCTGGTGGAGTCTTGAGGGAGCATGTGCCATACTTGTGACGTGCTACACTAGTGCATGTTCCTGAAGAGAAGTGGGAACATCACTGCTTCTAGTGCCTATGAAGCTGGATAGGAGCATCAAAGAGAAGGCTCAGATATCCAAAAGCCATCAGAACATGGTCCTGGGCAACCGGCTCTGGGTGACGCTGCTTGAGTAGGAGGGTTGGACCAGACGACCTCCAGAGGTCCCTTCTACCCTCAACCATTCTCTTGTTCTGTGATGTAAGCCTGCAGATGGACTACATACCTTGACATGCAAGACCTGGAAAAGATCTTTAAACATTGTCGAGACCTGTGGACCTAAGAGCATGTAGGAATGACCATTGATCCTTTCACAGCCATTTAGTAAGCACCCAGCAGGGAAAGCTCACCGAGAGCTGACATGAGAGTCTCACATAATGTAGAGGCATCAAATGGGCAACAATTGGCAGCAGCCATCTCCACTTCTGTGACAGCACAGCTTGTAACAAGTCTGTGATGCCACAGCTGTGGCTTCAGGGGTTTTGGCAGGTGGGTGTTGCTGCTGGTGACATTGAGCTTGTAAGCTTTGTTGATAAAGAGCAGGCCTACATGCACTGTGGCCACAACAGTCCTGTCCTTACTTGTCCACGCCTTTGTGGCAGTCTGTTTCACAAGCTCAAGCTTCACGTTTGGCTACAGGATTGATCCAAGTAGCTTAAGTAGCCCCCAGCTTTTTTCCTCCTCCCCTTCCTCTTCCTCCATGCTTCCCCACACCCCTTTTATTGCAAAAGACCCTCTGCCTGTGCCTCTGCGCAGGAAGTGCATTAGAAGTGCTGCTCAACTTGGAAGATAATCCAGCAAAAGAAGTTTTATTTATCCCTTGACCTGCTTTCATGTGTGGTGACATAAATGGCCAGGCCAGAGATTCAGTGAGAAAGACACAGGCACTGGAGCAAGCAGAGGTGTAAATGCCTTGGAGAAACACACACGGCAGCATCTCTGGAAACTGTGGGTGTGCTGGAGGGATCGCAGAAGGCCTCAGAAGTGGTTGCAAATACTAGATGAGTTAGGTGGTATTAGACAGGTTGGGAGGTAGGGTGTCAGTGGGTGGGAAGGGATTAGTGACTGCCAGAGGACTGTACACTGTGTGTTTCCCTCGGCCAGGAAACTGCAAATTGCTCTTAGTCCTTAGCAGCAGCTCAGTCTCCTCTGAGGTGAAGGAGTTTTAGCATCGCAGCCGAGCCACCACCATTCTGGGGGTTGCACAAGCCAGAAAGGGGGAAGAGCCACGTTCAGACCATTTGAGAAATGCCCTCTATGTGTCGGAGGTACCAGACTCCTTTCTTCAGCGCCTTGTACCAGGACGCGAAGGGAAAGAGCACTTGCAGTGAAACTCCCTGCGGCTCCGGCTCTCTGCCCACTGCCACCAGCCCGCAGACCCCTGCTCACGGGCACAGGGCTCGTGTGGCCGAGAGGGCTCCGAGCCAGACACCCACCTCGCACCACGGGCTGGGCGGGCTGAGAGCCAGTCCCTGCGTTTGGCCTTGCCTCGGGGCCAGCGCGTGAAGGTGTGGAGGGATTCCCGCTGCAAATGGTGATGCCACATCTTCCACATTCTGTGATGGGGTTTATTTTTATTTTTTTCCGGTTAAGATAACCTGTTAGCAACGTGGTAGGAAGCGATTTATTCCCCACCTCTGCGAACCGCTTCGTTACGCCCTTCAGATGCTGTGACGCGATGTGTGGTGTGTGACGGAGCAACCTGCAGGGGGCAGCTGTACCCTGGCGTCGCAGCCCTCGCGCTTGCTTTGTCTCGGGGCACCGCTCGGAGCAGGGCTCGTGTCTGCCCTTCCCGCAA
Organism: Gavia stellata; assembly: GCF_030936135.1. Taxonomy (NCBI): domain Eukaryota; kingdom Metazoa; phylum Chordata; class Aves; order Gaviiformes; family Gaviidae; genus Gavia; species Gavia stellata. The sequence goes on along the minus strand of NC_082596.1, from coordinate 97,368,679 downwards.
GAGAAGACAGCCATTTCCATCGTGTCCTTTTTCTCTGTTTCTTTTTCTCTAGCCTGCTTGTGACAGAGGAAGCCACCCAATCTACTGTAATCTATTTGGCTAAATAACATACGGTTCGTTTGCATGGCATGTGATTACGAGGTTCTAGAGGACACTAATTAGGAAGCAAATCTGGGGCGAGAATAGGGATTAGAACGTATCCGTCAGTCAGATGCCTGTCAGCCAGCAGAATAATGATAATTAATCATAATTAACAATACGTTCTGTGTCAGTAGTGCATCTTATCTGAGGACTCTACAAGCGTGTTGTATTTAATCTGCGCAGCTCCTTCTGAGGGGAATAGACAAGATAAAATACTTAGAACTAAATTTGCAAATGGCATTTCTGAAATGAGACCCCTAAGGCAGTTGTATACAAGCGCCAAAATGAAGTGCCTGTTTTTCAGACGCGCCGAGCATCTGCAAACCCCAGAGCTTGCGTGCTAGTATTAACTTAGATGTCTTTTAGCACAGACAACATGAGTACCGCCTGTTTCCTGGTGAAGGACAACAGCGTTTCAAGTGATATGCGTGCTGTGCTGGGAAGTGCAAGTCTGTGGTGATGACTAGATTTACCTCCCATCTATCCTATTTGCACACAAGCATGCACTCTGCAAGGGAAGAGCCTGATCGCACACGCAGGACCAAGTTCTTATGCGTGAGCTGGGCACAGGTTGGGGCTGTGCAAGGCCAAGCATGCCACAGGTCAGTTGACCTGCAAATATTCCAGTTCCAGCTCTTCTTAACCATGGTGTGAATGCTTTGAATACAGCTGGGACACTGCCAGCAATGATGGAAAACGTGCTGTTTGCAGGACTCAGTGTACTTACTCCCGCTAAATCAGCTCTCAAATCATTGTACAGACATTGTCCAAAGCACTAAGAAGCGTTCTGGTGAACAAAATACCAAGTTGCCTCACAAGTCAAACTCCTGAGTCATAACCAAAACAACAGCAATGAGAAAAAACTTCCAGCAGGTTTGTGAAATATCTTTTGGTTTATATCTACACATTTTTTTCAGTGTTTTTCCCCTCAGATAGGATCTCAGGATGTGTGTGCTAGTTTTAGCAGCACCAGAGAAAACAACAAAAAAAAAAAAATCCAGATTTTGAGCTCACATGTACAATGCCTTGCTGCCACGTTTCCCACACACAGATGATTTCTGTCATTTTCATACTCGGCAACTCTGAAATCAGAAGCGTTACACCCTTAAAGCTCAGCCCCTCCATCTTTCCAGGCTCACTGGAGAGATACATGCCATTTCAGCTGAAAAGTGTTTGTTTTGTCCAGCTGATAGTATGGTTAGTCACTTAATTGGATGCTACCCCACCTTCTGCAGACCTGGCAATTTTTTTGCTAACACAAGTTAACTGAATAAAGGCAAATAAACCTGTGCCACAAACGATGCTCCACAACCCCAGGGTATATAGCCCTTCCTGGCCTGTGTTCAGCCTTTTTTGTCCTTTTTTTCTATCACCATCATAACAGAGAACTGGTGTACTCTGTAGGGAGGGAAGCCTAAATTCTGCCATGTGATCTCCTAGGTCTGTAGCACCATGGTAGAAATCCTCCAAGTTCTGTAACAAATGCAGATTAGTTAGAAAATCTCTCTTTAGAATTGATTTAAGTATGGAAAGAAAAAATACATTCAGTGTTGCAGCTTTAGTGCTACTTATTTGAGATCAAAAAGTCATCTCTCTCTTTTTTGCTAGTTCTCAAATTTTCTGTTTCTGCTATGCTGCAGTGCTTTTGAACCAGAATAACACAACCCCCTAGAAACTGATGGATATAGGACAAAAGGTTAGAAGTTCTGGCAGTGGACCAAGCGACAGATTATAGACTCGTAATGTCCCTTTTGAGTCTCAGAGTTATCACCACTTTGTAAACAAATGGGCAAGCTTCACAGTCCTCCTAGCTATTGTTTCAGGTTGCCTGGGAATACAGGCAGAGCATTCTACACTGGTGGCAATCTGATGCAAAAGTCAGTAATAATCACTACCATGGGACCCAAGGCATTTCCTCTGTCTTTAAAGGTAAAATTCTGCCATTCTGTTCAACACAACACATAACAATCTTGTTTGTAGATTTGGTGACGTGGCTGCAGAGGTTGCTGGGGGTGTTGAGAGCCCACTGTGACTTTTCTCCAATCTCAGCTCAGAGATGTAGTCTGAGCGCCTGCGGAAATCTTTATTTGAATTTTATGCAGAAGGGTCTTTTTATTTCCACAGATGTTACTGCCTTTTCCACCCTACAGGCAGTCTCAACTGTGCTGTGACTAAATCCACTTAAACTAGTTATCCCTCTGCTTTCAGAGGGCATTATCACTTGGGGCAGGAAGTGAAAGTTCATCCCTTAGGAAAGAGCTTGCCATGATTTTGCAAGGCACAGCAGTAACCTGGTAACCGACATATCCATTCCTGTTACTTTTTCTAGGTCAGCATGAATCATTCTTAAGGGAGCAAATTTAACGAGGCAAGTTGAGAGGGCTGTAACTACTCTGCGCTCCCCCTTCCCCAGCTAGTATTGCCCAAGGAGAGGTTTGTGCTTTCATGGCACATGGTGTAGACAGGGGGATGCAGTCCCCGTCCCCTCCCCATCCTTTCGGGGTGCTGCACATCCCTGCTTTGCTATTGACCGTGAGGCTAACAATGATTCTGGTTCCAAGGATCCCATCCCTGGCAGCCCACTCAACAAATGTAGAATAAAATGAGAGAATAAAGCAATTTCATTCTGAGTCAGGAGTCAGGAGGTGTATATGTAAGGGCACAAGGAACCAATGGGAAGACGCTGCTTGAAATGAGAGGCAGATTCCAAAGCAAGGTGCCGGGCAGAGAGGCAATTCTGGTATAGACTCCAGTCTAGCCCTTTGTCGGACATGAGAAGGAATCCATGTGCTTGGAAATATTAAGGGTTCCCCTACTACACACATTCAAGGATAGTGACATACGTATGAAAATAATACTCTTCCCTTTCCACATGCTGTGAACAACAGCATCAGCAGTTGACACATGACTCCCTTTTACCCAGTTGAATAATACTTTCCTGCAAGACAAGGGTGTGTAGCATGTAAACTCGATCACGCTGCAGTATTTCTTTGGTGTTATCTCTGAAGATACTGTGGGCCAGAGTCTTGGCTGTTCTAAAACCTAAAGCTCTCACGCCATAAAGCTACAAAATGTGCTGGCAGGAGTTATAGACTGCAGTGCTTTGGGCTGAGGACCAACAGGGTATGACATCCTGATTAACATTCAGTCTTGGTGCAGCAGTTTGTGGGCAAAGAGTATCTCTCAGCAGGAATAAACCATGAAAAGCACAGAACACATCTTCATCAATTACGTGGAGTATTTCTTAGCCCACAGTTATCACCAATCAGGCAAACTCTTTTCTCTTGTGATGAACTTCTTTTTTGACCTTTTATAAGATACTCCACTTGCTCATGCCTCAGTTTCCACACAGGGGATAAAAACATTCCTTTACCTTGCAGAGATGCTGTGCAGAGTAATTAATGCCCAGCTGCACATTTTAGGCTCTTGAGATGAGAAGTGCAATGTATGTATTTACTTTTAAAACTGTATTTTACTATCTTGCTGAAAAAAGATGTTATTTGGACCACCGCCAGCGTGGGGAGGGAAGAGTTCTCAGCGGACACAGGAAATCAGAGCTAAACCTATCTTGTGCACTCCCCAAACCCTGCTCTTCCAGGACTTGCTCAATGCTCATTGCAAGACCAGAATATCTGCAAAATACCTGCTGTCTCTATCCAGGTTTAATTTTGGCTAAATATTATTCAGGGAACAAATTGTGACAGCTGCTGTTCAAACACAGTGGGCCTTCTGTTGATGTCAGTAGTTGTATGAGAGATGAATTTGGCTTGCTGTCCCATTTTAATGAGTGCATGAGTGTACGTATCTCCTGTGTGTAACACTGAGACAGTGTTAAAGCAGGTCAGGATTTGGTTTAAATTCCTCAGCCTCTGGGGCTCTCTTATTTCCTGCTGAAGAAATCAGCTCTCCAGCAAAATGTATGTCACCGTAGCAGAATCAGGGGTGCCATCTGCAGTTAGAAACCTGGACTCCACAAAATGATGCCTTTGCTTTCAGTGACTGCATTGCATCTCCTCTGGAGATGGAGCCTCTTGAATTTGAGAGAGAGGTCCTGGTTTGTTCTGTCGGAGCAGCGCTCACTGTTTCTCAGGCTGCTGCACAGGGTAAGGTGAGGACAGTTTTTCTTTTAATCCGCCTGTGCAACAGCCCCAAAAAGAGTGTGACAGGGAGAAACAACCATCGTGCGGAGGACAGCAGGCTCCAAAGTGAATTTTTAGGTATAAGGAATGTGTGGGTTGAATGAGTAGCTGAGAAACAGCTGAGAAGCCATGGAAATCAGAATTTTCTTAGATCTAAGAGGTTTAAATCTTTTGATGGAGGATAACTGTGCCCCACTGTAACAAAGCTGAACGGTTTTTTTGGACTGTGTATAAACCCTTGATTTTGGCAAATAACGGCTGACTGGGAAGCTGGAAGCCGTGTGCTGTGCATGCAGTCTGTAAGCCTTTTGTCATTCTGAATGTTGGTTCAAGTAATCTTTCTTTGACAGCTCATTTGCATCTAAGCTATCCCCAAAGAGTCTGAGAGTTTGGAAATAATAGAGATGACATTTGGGTAAGTGTTTAAAAATGCACAGCAGCAGCATGCTCGGAGGCTTGCATTAACAAGCAGAAACAGATCCTGAAAGTGGGCTATAAAAAAAGAAGTAGAGAATCTGTCTGAATGAAGAAAGCTTCACTGGGCATCTGATGACTAAGTAGGAAATGTTTTGTGCCAAAACCTGGGAAGATAAGCGTTACTCACAAGATGACAGCACCAGAAAATAAACCAACACCAATGAGGCTTATGGTTAGAATGCATTATTGAGCACAGCGTACTCCCAACCTCTGTGAAGTGCTCCATTGAGAAAATTGCTTGCAAATCAGGCTGAATGGCAATGGAAAAACAGGGCAACAGAATGGTTTCAATGAGCCAAAAAAATTATGTGATTTTAAATGTTCCTGTCCTCTAGCATAGGCACGGTGCCAGCAAATCTGTTCAAGCAAGCTTTGAGGATTAAGGAGATGCAATTTTGCTAGTTCCCAGGCAGTCGATGTCATGTGCAGCTCTGGAGATGTTGCTCAGTACCAGTAGGGTGTATCCTGACAGGAAAAGAGCTGGTGGCTGGTGAGTTTGGAAGAAAACTGCTTATGCCAGGATGGCTACATTAAAACTGTCTAGGCGTAGGTAGCTCCATGCAACTGAAGCAACACAGAATTGTAGGTATCAGGAGCACTAAAGTTCATGAATTGGCTTTATCACTGGTGTTGCCACGATGTGCAAATATTCTAATTTTTACTCTTATTGCTATTGCAATAGCTCTTAAGGGCAGAAGTTCAGCTGAGGGCCTGAATTTACAAACATATAATAAGAGATAGCATTTGCATGAAGGCTTTTTAATCCAAACGGGGTGAAACAAATAAAGAATTGAAGAGGAAGAAAAAAAGCAAGATGAAGTAAAAGGGTGAAGCCAGAAATTCTAAGAACTTCTAACATCATGCCCGTAACAACCATGCAGAGCTGCTCAGTGGGTATAAACCACAATTGTATCAGGACCAGCATTTCATACTCATTTTGCAAAGCATAATTGCCTTCATAAGGGAAGGCAATGTGAAATGTCAGGCCCTCTGAAGAAAGAGGACAGAAGAACTCAGGAATTTAGCTGTAAAATGGGTATTTTGGGTTCTGGAATGTTATAAAAGTATATTAATTTGCTGCAGAAGAATGGAGATCAAATTCAGGCTGTCTACGGATTCAGGACCTAGATATGAGCACCAAGGCCTGATCCTGCTAGAGGAGGCACAGGGATACAGGATTTACGTGGTGTTCACTACAGCCTTGAATCATGGCTCACGCCTGCTCAAACTCCTGCCTGCCACTGTTTGTTCTTAACAAAACACAGCAGGAACTGCTGAGCATTGGAAATAAGTTTTAAAGGTCATTGATTTCAGCCGTGTATTCTTCCCCATTTTCTACATCCTGGATATGTGGTTTTACCCGGAGCTTTTTTGGAGCTTGCTTTCTCTTCTGTGGCATAAAAAGTCAGCCTTCAGTCTAAGCTCCTTTGCCCGCCAGTGTCATGCTCAAGAGCACACAAAAGCCAGAAACACTCATATAAATTACCTGCAAAGAAAGATCAAAGGCAACGAGTGAGTGTTGACTGTTCTCATTCATTTCAGCAAGCAGCTGACTGTTCTCATTCATTTCAGCAGTAGTGCAGCAGAGCTCCTGCTGAGTGCCGGTGTAGCCTGCCCTATTTCCTTCAGACCTCTCACCCCAAATAGTGCCTGTTCAGCTGTATTGCTGGCTTCTTTTAGATGCAGAGGAAACACTTGAATTATAAGGAGGTAATAGTGTCCTGCAGTAATATATGGGCAAGAGTCTTCTATATCTGAACTCACGCAGCAGCAGGAATATGACGTGAACAGTAGTGATGGATTCACTCCTGCACTGCTCAGACAGAACTCTTACAAAAGACAAGTACTTGTTGTAGTGTAACAGATGTGCTTGTTCTCGGAGAAACTGCAATGGGTGCTGTTTTCCTTGTATGTGTCTTGTAGTTTATATTTTGTTCAGAAAGCTGCTATGTGCTACATAATAGACACAGGAATGAAAAGTTCTGCAATTGGATTGTGTTAATCCCATCAGACAGGTTCTGTGGAAGACAGAATAGCAGAAGGTGTCTAGGCTTTCTATTAAAAAGGAATTAATATATTAAATGAAAGAATTCAGGCTGGATATTAGGAAAAATTTCTTTACTGAGAGAGTGGTGAGACACTGGAATAAGCTGCCCAGGGAAGTGGTGGAGTCACCATCACCTGAGGTGTTCAAGGAACGTGTGGATGAGGCATTGTGGGACATGGTTTAATGGGCATGGTGGTGTTAGTTGATGGTTGGACTTGATGATCTTACAGGTCTTTTCCAACCTTAGTGATTCTGTGAATTATTCTGTGAATATCTGTGTTCCTGCCTGGGAAGCCAACTGGCTCACTCAAGTCTAGATGCAGGCGATAAGCTGGCAGGTAGGCAGCATGGGCAACAGGGAGTTTGGGCTCAGCAGGACTGAGACCCCAAGCTAACACAACAGCACAAACAAAATCCCTCTGCAAAATCCATTGTTTTTTTTGCAGAGGTCAATTAGCCATTGGGGGTATTTTTATAGAGAATCTCTAATAAATAACTCAGAAGGGAACAGGATTTTCTCTGTGATGAGAAAGATGGAGATTTTAAAAACTCATCTGCTTCCTCTTATTCTGGAACAAAATCTCAGAGTTTTTCTGCAGTACCGGCCTGTATCCTCTGCTTCCCAGCTAGGCACTTTCCCCTTTTTCCAAAGTGGCTGCATGGGGAAATGGCCAGGTGAGGAAGCAGCTTCTTGGGCACTTAAGTGAGAAGCAGGTTGAGGAAATACTTTGATTGTCATAACTGGTGTTTCAAAACCCCAAACCTTTTACCTTCAAGAATTTCTGAATTCCCATGGGGAATAAAATAAATAAGATCCCAACTCAGAAATAGAATTGAAATATCCTGCGACACCCAACTGCTATTCTGGGATGGGGTACAAGTAAAAATGTGATAAAAGAGACAGATGAAATTGTCATTCAAAAGAAGGTTTCTTGTTAAACAAATAAACATTTTTAAAATACCAGCAAGGTCAGTTTAAGAAGGAAGCAACTGATTATAGGCAGATTTTGTACAGAGGTTGTAAAAACTCTGAAAGCCAAATGATTTGTCAAGTGGAAATTTTGTGTTCATCTACTACTACCAAAGGTTTGAGAAATTTTTGGGAAAAAACTGCATGGAAATCTTTATGGTTGGATTTTTTTTTTAAAGATTTCTGTGGAACCCAACCCGTTTCAGAGTATGGCCCACTGTAGTGAGAACACAGGAAAAAGTAAACAGCAGAGGACCATAGAACTGCTCCTCCCCATAGAAACCACTTCAGAAATATGGATGGAAGTAGCTGGAGACTTCTGGGGCACTCCTGGGGTTTGTCTTCGAGTGGTGAGCTGGAGAAATATTTATTTGCAAACCTCAGCCAGGGAATAAGGAGCCAGAGAAGTAACTCACAGGATCCTAGACCTGCTGAATAAGACCTGTTTGAAATGACAACCCACTGAAGAGTACAGTATTTCTTGAATCAGTTTAAAGCCTCAGCGTACAACTTCTGTGATCACAAAAATACCTTAAAAGCTTTTTCATTTCCTTAGTGTGTCAACTCCTACAGGTTCTGGACACTCCCAAACAGAAGAAAGCATTGCTTGTTCTTCTAGACTAATGTGAGAAGCAGGCTATATCTTTATTTTAAGAAAGTGGGGGTGGATGTGCCTCTTTGGTCCACATTCTATCTAAGAAAGTCCCTGTGCTGTTTGGGAACAGGCAGCTGTGACATGTCTTGACAGGGGTTTTGCAAAGGAAGGCAATATCTCATTCACTTGCTTCTTTCTAACTCTAACCCTAACTCCTTCTAGAGCAAGGACTTCTCACAAACAGGCTGCAGCCTGTAAAACACAATAAAATTCACAAAGTCCATTAATATTCAGAAACTACAGAGGCTCTGGAGAGAGTCTTGAATGCACTAATACTAAGGTAATTTCCATGCTTTTTCTAGATTTTATTCCTTCAGGCTTCTCCACAATATTTCCAAATCATCCATGTCCCAGATGTCATCTGGGGGAAATAAAGACATCTCCAAAGAGCACAGTCCTTAATCTGAGTCCTTTTTTGTTATTTGCTCTTGTTTCAGACAGATAAAGTTAAACAATGTGATCATGTACATGGTTAGTATGTATGGTTAGTAACATGAAATGCCTTATCGGTGGCTGCATCTACAGTCGCATTTTGATGTGGTACACTAGTGTTGAAATGAACCCATGTCTGGTACGCAGAATTGCTTGGCACATGGGAACTAGGCTTCCATTGAAAGAAACTTCACCAGAAGCTCTATCCCAGATATGCATCAAACATGCCCCAGCTCCCAGTGAGGATATAAGGCTCTGGACCTATGACCTGTCCATCAGAGAGCTTCAAAGAGCATGGCTGGGGATGATGAGATGGCACCCTGCATGAAACCAGATGAATTCAAGCTCAAGATGCTCCTTGTGCCCAAGGCAGAAGGGAAAAAAGCAGCCTAGACTGTCAAATCAGGTCAGACAAATGAAGTCAATAGCAATGCTGCAGATCACTGTCGTCTCTGGAGATATTTGCTGTGTGTCAGTCTTGCTGACTGACTGATTCCCTCTTTCTCTATAACATTTGAAAACCAAAAATAAATTAGGAATTTATTATAAATAAATTAGCAGTTAGCACTGTTACTGCTGTGCAGGGAGGCCTGTGAAATCTGGGCTAGGAACCCTAGAAATTGCACTACTGAGGAGCGAGGCCCGGGCAGCCATGCCCTTTGCCTTCAGAAGCCGCTGATGCCAACCTTGCTCGGGCTGAACTCCGGGTGATGAAGAGTTTGGTATAGTTTCAACTGTGCCTTGCTGGCAGAGGCAATGGTGCCCTGCCTTCCTGTAGCCCTCAATAAACCCTAACATTGCCACTTCTTCACCTGAATGTTTTGCAGTCTGAACTGTTTGGTAAGGATAGCTCCAATTTTGGGGAGTAGCTGAGTGTAAGCAGCTGCTATCTGCTGCTACTTTGCCTGTGTTGAGCGTTGGATTTCTCTTGGAAAAGCAGTGATATTTATTGTCCTGCCTCTTTCATGTGCTCCATTTCCCAAATATTTTACGAGACCAGAGCACTCCTCGTGAGCTGAGCGCTGTGCTGGGTATGCTTCCGATGCTCAGTGTTTCCCTAACTCTGCAGTAGGAGACTGAGGGATTTATTTGCTATATGAATCTCATTTGTATGCTTTATGATTGCTCTGTGCTTCATGCATCAGAGCCTCTGCATACTCTGTCTTCTTGTCATTATTCTGAACACAGACGGCACTGAGAAGGCACATCCTGCACACTGGTGACACATCAAGCCAAGTGGTCCAGGCGAGCTAGTTTCTCCAGCTGACAGCCAGAGGTATGATAGCACCATGTTCACCACCTAAAGAAATGGATTATAGGTAGTACATATGGGACTAGCATGAGTTTTGAGCCAGACCTCTGGACCTGTAGCAAAAGTCTGGGTGACTCTGCACCAGCAGACCGCAGGTGTAGTCATTCCAGATTGCACAAACACTTAAAATAGCAAATCTCCGCAAATTAGTATTATCTTTCTTCTTCCAGTTCTTGTTGGTTTCTCAAGGAAATGTCTTATAAGGGCTGCCAGTGATACCCGTCACTTTTTACTACAGTCAAAGCGTCCAGGTGTCTTTCAGGGTAATCTCATTTTCAACCTTTTCTGTTTGTTCTCACAAGAATGTAAATATGACTTCAAACCTTCAGGTCTTGTTCCGTTCTCATGAGATGACAGTCACTCAGGAGAGGTTGGGATGCTGGGGCTGTGATGGGTTGTCTGCTGCAGGCTGGTTCTGTAGGTAAGATGGCAGATCAAAACCTGCCTGGCCTCTGTCCAAAAATCACTGAGCTGGAATCCTATCCATGAAAAATAGACTCCAAGAAAAGGGCAAAAACATAGCTATGATTTTTTTCTGATCTGCTCTAGCTACAATGTTCAATATAGTGAAATGATTGTACAGCATGAATAATTACTGTAGTCTTATTTGCCTTTCTGCTGTATGGAAGAATTAAGCTCCTTGAAAAATTTAAGAACAATGTAGTCACAGTCCATTGGAAACAATTATGAGGGCAGAAGAACCTGATGTGCAGCATCAAGTACCTTTGATTTTTTCGTCCTTTTTTTCCCTCTCCGTTTAGTTTTTCTTTCCATGGCTTTGCTGACAGCATTATGTCACATTTTTCCTAGATAACTTTTGTTGTGAATTTTGTAAGACCTTTTATTCATTCTTCAAGGTTGATGATAAGACGAATTACTCAAGGCATCCTATTGTTCTGCGTTTCATATCGACCTCATGATTTAATCATTTGACATGGATACATTCTTTGTACATTGATACACTATTTTCTCTCTATATAAATCAAATGGGAATCAAAACAACAAACAAGAAAATACACACTGTGAGCAGATTGTCAGACAAGGCAAGCCACCAGGCTGCCACTAACAAGGATTATTGACATATTTATGAAAAGAATCCTCCATTTCCATCTCAATGTACGGTTGATTTGAATGTCATTAAGAAGTTCATTGCTTAGTGTTGGGAAAAAAAACCCCATTAATTATAAATAAACAATCAGTTCTTGATTTTTGCAATGCTTAGCATAAAATTAGAGCACAGATAAACCAGCACACACAAAAGCCTCTGGCTTTTGGCTGAGCTGAAGTGAGACTGAGGTGCTATTGCTGGGCAGAGATCTGTAAGCATTGCATTCGGACCTGTTCCAGGTAGTCAACTTAGATGGTGGAGCTCATTTCCTAAGAGAAGAAAATGGTGTTATTACTAATTGCTTTCTGACTGACAAACAAAATTAAATTCTTGGGTTAGGCTTTTCCCAGGAACTCCTTTACATACACATGGTTGTTCATGTGAGCTCTGTCTGTCGCATACAGGCAGGAACACAACGGTTAGGAAAAAATCATGTAGTGTTTTTCTCCTGTGGGCTTTGAGGAAAGAAAAAGAGGGTATTACAGTGTTGACATATCCAGGTAAATTTATCACATATGAAACTAAACGCCTTAATTTCAGTACTCAAGTACCTCTGAACGCCATGGTCAGTCACCTAATAAGCATGGCCTGTGTTCAGCCAAAGGCCAGCAGAGATTCTCCTTCAGCGTATGTGGAAATGACTTGCATCTTCGTATCAGGAGCCCACGGGTTGTCTCCAGATATCCATGGCTGGCAGTGCAGTTTTATCTGCAGAGATACTGTGGCCATGTGATAGTTCTGAATACATTTCCTAGTGGAGAGGTAATGTAAAGAGTCATCATGACAGGTTGCCATATGGTACTGCCTCTTCACTAAGCAAGAGACTCCGCATGCAAGTTGGCTATGCATGACTGTTGGCTTCTTCCAAAAATACAGCTGGTCATTAAAGCAACTCTGTTCTTTTTTTGTTGATGTTATTAAACTGAGAGCTTAAATGAAGTGTTTGTGGGTACGTAGGAAGGAAGGCAAGTAAAAGAGAAAACAGAAAGCCAGAAAGAGGCAAACCCATACAACACACAGCATGAAAGTACTCGCAGAAGTAGGTTGTGTGTCCCTGCAGTGTTTTTATTTGTCTTTCCGCCCACCATAGTACGTGGGAAAATAGGACTCATAATGAGCTGAAATACCGGAGTAACACCGTGCGGTCCTGTTCCTGTTACTTGAGGGACTTTAACTTCCTGAGACTGCCCTTAATTATTTGGATTGAAATGATAATCAAAGAAGGGCTTGAATAGGGCTGTTGGTACTTTTCCTTGTGTCCACAGAAGTGAGAAAAATACCTCAGTCCAAGGTTGCTTCCCCAGAGGTACGTACGCTCAGTTATCTAACAGATCTTGCAGTTGGCAACACCTATATTTAATTACAACTTCAGCATCAAGGTAATGGAAAACTGTTTTTCCTCTGCCCTCAGACTCTTAGATGTCAGGCTCATCGGCTGCTCTTCTCCAAATCCCCGATGGAGCTGCGGCAAATAACAAGCCGGTGCTTCCGGATGCCTTGTGCATAAATACTGCTGGAAGCTACCCAGAAAATACCCTCCAGGAAAATTCCAGAGACACTCTTGATGATTCATTCAGCACTAGTGAACCACCTAACTGGATGTGAGCACTCACCCTGTCGGAAAGGGCTTAATCTAATAAGCAAAACAGGAGCCTGACTCCCAGCCCTTTTTATTTTTTTTCTTCTTTCAAAGCCATCTGCTTCTCCGACCTATTTCAGAACATGCAAATTCACAAGCGAGGTGAAATTTCCCATCGACCAGTAGCCTGTGAAACATAATTACCGTGCTAATTTTGAATTCCAAGCGGTCAGCACAGGCTAGGAGTGCTTGCTCAGCAAACACATTAACACAATTACAACTAATATTAAAAAGTGTCACACTGAGATTTGGCAATGACTCTGGAAAATGACAGGTAGCTTTTTTGGGGTCAGAAAACAGACAACAAAATGCCTGATAAATGTTTTTGCTTCCCAGAATGTTGCACAGATGCATTCTCAATAGAAACAGTTGAAGGCAAAGGGAAATGATAGCGACAGAGCGTTGCATCCAGGCTGCTTACCCAGCAACGCTCAGAAAATGAGAGGCTGTTATGAAACCTGTGCTCTCTTGAGAGGTCTTTGCTACCTTGTATGACCTCTGTCAAGTTATGCGCTCATTCAGCTCTGCAGCCTGTCTGTAACAGGGGCTAATGACACTAAGCCTGCTGGATAAATCCATGTGGGATTTACAGCTGTGCAGTGCACAGCGTTTCAAGGTATACGGTATGCCAATTTGACAGTATCAGTGACAGGGGTAAGGCTGTGAAGCTGTTTCAAAAAATCTTAGAAAAATCCTGCTTACCAGCTAATTTTCCCATTGCTTCACAGTGGAATAGAAGAGTGAGATTTAATACTATATTTTAAGGGAAATCATTTTGCTGCTTCCAGTAAAGACAGTACATAGGTGATTTTTTTTTTTTATTCTGTCAGGAACACCTTTGGGATTCATCTAATATTAAAGAATGTGTTTTGATGGTGACAGCAGGTGGTACATGAGCCAAACTCCGGAGTAAATGGTACTAGCCCAGCCTCGCCAAAGTAACCGGGAACGTCAGTTTTGCCCATTAGCACCTCTAACGCCGGTGGTGGGTTCCAGGCTGTGATGGGTGGCAGAGGGAGCTCAGCTCGAAAAAGCAAAGCCCCAGCTCTCTTCTGGTGAAGGGGTGCTCTCTGACCGGCTGCGCTGCTTACCTTGGAAGAGGAGCTACAGGTGCTGCTGGTGTGCTGACAGCGGGACCTGAGGGAATCACAGTAGCAACGATTTTGCACGTTGTCTCCATTTCTTGGGAGGGCATTATGTGCAAGGTGTGCATGGAGTGGAAGGGGGAATACACCTCTCTGCATCCGAGCCCAATTTCAATCTATTGTAGCACAGACAGAAGAATCAGAGGACTCAGCAGAAAATATACTGAAGAAATTCCTAATGCAAAGATAAGATGAAATGTACTGACAGAGCGGGGGGGGAAAATCCATTTTGACATACGTGCTTCAATCAAACAGCCCAGCGATCAGGGCACTGGCTCAGATGTAATCTGACTTCAGTCAGATCTGACTGAAAATCCAGTTTGCAAAAGGCAATTTCTCTTTCCCCTTGGCACAGCCTGTCTGCAGAGTAGGCTCTGCGGGCAGAAGAAGACCTGGGGGTGCTGCTAGATGGAAGTTCCAGGCAGCACGGTGCTGGCCTGCTGCAGGTACCTGTGGGAGAGTATAGAAGCTGCCTTGCAGGTTCAGGACAGCAATCTGCAGTGTAAATGTGTTTTAACAACCAGCTGGGAAAAGCATCCTACGTCACATGGCTGGCATCGTGTGGGAACGCCATGTAAAAGCAGAATTTAAATCCAGCTCTCCAACACTAAGAATTGCTGCTTTAAGCATAAGGCCATTTTTCTCCTCCCTCCCCAACACTAACGTGTTCTCCAAGTCAGAGGGATTTGAATGAGGCAGGGTAGGAAGAAAAATAACCACAACTGAATAAAAAATACGTATCTAGATTCACATAGATATATGGGAATACGTGTATCTGTATGATCTGGATGGTACACACACAGGAGGTTTGCATAGGCAAGAATTTTTAGGATGGCAAAACAACATATTTTTCCTCAGCGTCATTCTTAGATAGTTTTTGTTGAGGTTTTAAAAAACCTCCATCAGTCTGAAACAGACAGGCAACACAGTAAAATAAATTTTGAGTGATGCAAATTGGCATAGTTATTTGAATAGAGTTAGAGGCAGACATAATAATTGTTCCCGCCTGCCTGTATTAAAATGTCTCTGCTATACAAAATTTTCCATGAGCTGCAGCTCTCCTTTCTTTTAAGTAGTTGTCCGAGCTTGTTTACTATTTATGGTAAAACAATACTGAGCATTTTGCTGTCATGTTGGGTCACAGGACAAATATAATGGCAAATGAATGAAAGAGCACAGGCAAACAAAAACAAGGGGTCAGTGTATAGCTGTCTGACGTTATATCTGACTGGAAATGATTCCAAAAGTCAACATATGCAAGTAGTTAAATGTGGCTCATATTTTCCCTTTGGTCCAGGGCCCTGACTTTCTTAACGGCAAACACTCACAAACACACCATCTGTTGTTGAAGAGCGAGCAGTTTCATGAGGAGGATCAGATTCTTTCCATCTCACATATTCCTTGGTGCCCGTTCCATTTTCTGGGCAGTTGTTGTTTGCAAGTAACACAAAATTTCCTTTGGTTTTCTTGAGCTGTTGTTCAGACTCTTAACTCATTAGATTGGTGATTTGGGATGCAATCAAGGATGTTAAATATACATTTTATGATTTTTAGATAATTTGCTTTTAAAAGGAAAGAGACACGACAAAATTAGTCAAATATTATTGCCAGAGCAGCTGTACAGTGTTTTAAAACCAGAGGTGTAGCACCAGCAACAGCGGTCATATATACATACACCTGTGCACACACAGTCTCTGTAGTCACCTCGCTCCGACTTTGACCAATCTGTCGATAAAACTTCCAGTGGAGGTGACACTGGCGTCCCTGTGTCCTTCTTCACCTGGGCCATTTCTTCTGAGCTTTGGGACCATGGTACGGTACATCTCCCACGGCACGTTTCCCACACTGAGCTGGTGCACTCACCTCTTACGGGCCTTTTCCAAATGCCCTGCTTCGCTTTTGCCTCCCCCTGGAGAAAAGGCTCCAGGTCCTTTCCCTGCAGTTTCCCAGTGCTCCTTTCCCACTGCAAACCTGCCAGGAGGAAAAGCAGGACTTTCTGCTCCAGGAGATGATGATCCTCACTCAAGCTTTACCCAACTGACAGCCACATTAGTAACCGACAAGGAGCCCGTGAGCAGCCTGAGGCTTAGTTTTCATAAAACTGAGCCATTTATTCCTCTAATCCCATTGCGTGGCCACAGAAGCCTGACTGCCCAGGTGGAGCAGCAGAGCTGCCACGCTCCATCTCTGCCAGCTACTCCCTGCGGCAGTTTGGTGTTACACTGCCTTTGTGCCAAGGAAAATGCCAGCAGCGGCCATGTCCAGACAAAGACATAACTGGATCAGTCCTTATGTTCAAGATGAAGGTCCTGTTATGCCGCTGTCACCATGAAACAGGGCCTCAGATGTGCTCCTTTTACACAGTCCGGCTGGTTTAAGAGCAGTTTGGAGAAATTGGGAATCCAGTTGGTCACAGCAGCATTGATGGCAATGTATGGTTGGCTGGGATAAGGAAAACGAAGCTCAGAGAATAACTGATATCTCATCCTAATTAATGCCCATGCAAAGACTTGCACAGTAAAATGAGACTTAATGACTCACCTCCCTTAGCCCTAAGCAGCTCTGGAGGAAATGTTCGTTTTACAGAGAAACAAACACCCGGCAAGAAGCAAAGCTAACCCGCCCACTATGAGCACTTCTGTTGGAACAGAAAGACCTGTCTTTTGTAGAAGGGCACAGCATTTTCCAGAGGATGGAAATCCCAGGGTAGTAATTACCTGATTCTTCAATCTACAAACCAGAGGGAAAGAATGAGTGTCAGGGGGAAAGAACATGTCTCGGTATTTAACAAAAACAAGCGACATGCCCAAACTGCACAGCTCAGTTCCTGATCCAGATGGCAGTCTCAACTTTGAACTCCAAAACTGGAGGTTTATCTGGTTTCACTTCAGTGCCCCTTACAGATAAAAGCCAGGACCAAAGTAGAGAGAGCTCAAATGCTGGCCCCAGACGTGGGCCTATTTTTCTGGCAAACTGTGATACCTTATAAGTAGGTCACTAAGAGGAAATACATGTATCACAAAAAAACTGTCAGGCAGATGGCTAAGAACCAAAAACTCCAGTCTAGACTGGAGTATGCTGCAGGCTAAGTCACTTACAGCACAGACAAACAGAAGTTTAGGAGGATTAAACAATTAGCAACTCTCATTTATTGGAGACTGTGCAGGAAACATTGCTGTCAATTCCTTCTTGTCTGGGATGAGTTAGCTACAGACAAGTTTCCTCTCAAAGCCTTTGTAGATTCAAGAACATCACTAGCAAAATCCCAGAATTACTAACAGTGGTTGAGGTCCCTATTTGGCTTTTTCCTCAAAAAGGTATAGCAGCATCACCATTTTTGGACTACACAGCTGGAAGGCCAGCTGTCTTCTGCTTCTTTGATACTCAGTTCATCAGAGATCCAAGTGCCCGCACTGTGGCATCTCACGTTTTAAAAAATGCAGCGATGTCCTTTGTGCAAAAGGCAAAAGATCAGGGGGGCAGGCAATTTGTAAGAAGAACCAAAAGATTATAGGTAACCATAGGGATGTGGCTTAAATGAAGAGTAGGGAAAATACTGCTACGTAGCAAAGAATAGAGCAGCATGCAGACAGAAGGTGATTTACAGTTGAGGGAGCTGGTGTGCTCCTGGGGTTTGGATTTGAGATATCAAGAGTGCACAAAAGGACAATCTGAAGGATGAGATTGAGCCAGGGGAGATGAGCAGAGCAGGGTGTGTGGAGAGAGGGGGAACAAGGAGACTACAGGTAGAGAAACTGTTGGCTGTGGAGAGCAGAAGACCATGGTGAAGCCAGAACATTACGTCTTCAGAAGTGAAGGCAGAACATCACATCTTCAGAATCAAAACAATGCTGTGCGGGATATGAGATGTAGCAAAACATGCAGCAGCAGCCATAACTCAGGGTAGAAGAGCTTTACACTCGATGCTGTGTGGAAGCTGAAGGTAAAGTTTCAATCTGGTGATGGTTTGGTGATAGGGAGAATTATCACTGAATTTGCAGGACAGTTTCCCTTACAGCTGCTTAACAACCTGCAAAACTTTCCAAAAATGCCTTTTCTTATGACTGAAATTTTTCGTGTTTGCACTGAAGCAAAAACTATGTGTGCCTCTGTGAATATCTGAGTCTGTTTTGAGGGTATGTAAAACTTGAATACATCATTCTTATGACAATTTTTGTAAGCTCGCCAGAGCTACAAAGAAAAACATCCTTTCACTAAGATACCAAGCTCTTTTCCCTTTGAATACATTCAGTTTACTAGAACAAAACACCCTACCAAAGTAAATTTTCACGTGCAACTTCAGCTTATTGAGGAGAAAAGTATTTTCTTAGGGCTGCATGGGAGGTAGAAAAGGGAGTTTGCAACCGTGGGGGGGGAATGGGGAGAAAGTCCTAAGAGACTGAAATATCACCTTGCACACGGATAATGGTAGGTATCTAGTAAGGAGGTGGTGAAGCTGCAAGGTGTTTCACACGGGAGTGCTGTATCCCTTTCACAAACAGGCTGGGCAAGAACAGGCTCCACTGCTCCAGGAAAACTGTAAAGGACTTGAGTCTTTAGAAGATATCCAGAGAGACAACACTCAGATGAGGATTAGCTGTGAGAGTTGTATCTGCACCACCAAAGCAATGTTGTTTCTCTGTGGCTGTGACTGGTATTAGATAAAGAAGGTTTTGGCAGTCCAGGATTGTTAATTTAACGTTTGCATAGCCAAGAGTGGGAAAAGAAACATATGACACAGTGCCATTTGTTATTAAAACCCACAGTAATGTATTTGATTGTTGGGGAGTTGCCCTTTATCTCCCTGTCACTTGTTCCTTACCCTTGTTGGGTCCTCTTTCCACAGTCACACGTTCCCCTCTAGCTCAAGGACATGGTTTTCAGGGCGAGTTACAGCTGTGCTGCTGATTTTACATTCATTAGACCGTGCTCTGTTTCTGGTGTTATTCTGCCTCTTTCCATCACTACAGAGCTCCCTGCCACATGGAGAAAATACTGTTTGCAGTCATGACCTTGGCTTGCAGGACATGGCAACTGATTTTGAGGGACATCTTTCTGGTAGGAACAGGACTTGAGGGGGAATCTTGGCACTTGGGAACCTACCCGAGATCACGGTCTTTTGGGCAACAGGGTCTATTATGGCAATACATTTGCGTCTCTCTTTTTCCTTCCAAAAGTTTTTCCACACCTATCATTCCTATCAGTCTCAAATGTCTCCTCCAAGAAAGGGCTGGCAATTATTCTTAAAAACAGAATCTGAGCAATTTTCTCTCTCTTTCTCTTGCTTTTTTTTTCCTTTTAAAAAGATCAGGGAAGAAAGATGCGGTCCTCTTCTTCCTCCTGTTGCAGCAGAGGCATTGTTCACCCAGGGAATAGAACAACTGTGGTCATTCACTTCTTCAGCCCCAGGGGAGGTTCAAATGCAGGAGAGCCCTAGTGACAAGGTGGCAAAGCACCACTCTCAGTGTACTAAATATAAAGACCCTGCAACTGCTCTCCAAGAGTAACACACATGTCGTCAGCACGTTGCCCAAACAGGGTGCTCTCAGGACACTTCGGTATTGCTTCACCCTGTGGATCTCGGAGAGGTGGAGGAGGAAGTCATCTGCTCAAACCACAGCAGAGCTGAAGGTATTGTAAAAAAATTCCAGCTCAGACGACGACATAGGCAACCAGTTTTAAGGACAACCTGGCATGTCAGTGTACCTTGAGGGCTAGTTTGCAGCTGGGCATGTGCTTTCTGCATTGCCCTTTGGAACTCCAGCTTCTGAAGCAAGAGTTGGGTGGGCTTTGGAGCGGAAGTCCAATTTTTGGCTGTGTTTCTGTGCCTGGTTTACTTTAGTCATCAATACTGTTTGAATGAGAGTCCTCTATTGACTATTTATAGTTCTAAACAAGGAAAACAAATACTGTCTCTTCAGATGAGCTGCCAATGTCTCTGTAATTCCCGAAGTTGTAGTGCTATGATTGGAATTTGGTGCCAGATGCATGGATTCCTCAGACAAACAGCTTTCTGGCAGGAGAGAGGAAGATCTGGCTCCGGCAAGCCTGTTTGTGTAAAAAGTTGCCATGTTACTGTCTATCATTACCTGCATTGATTTGCTTTGAAGAAGCAGAGAAGCTAGACACCAACTACTGGATAAAAATAGAGATGGAAACACCTTCACACATATGCACACCTAGTTAATTCCATTGTAACCGCTAAGTGACCCTGAAAGGGTAGCTATAGAAAAACATTTTTGTTTAGGCACTCCAATAATAAGAGGAAAGATTAATTTGTACTGATTTTTTTCTTGCTGCCACAGATGGAGATGGTGCCCTTTGTGCTCCTGACAAGGCACAGAAAGGGGGAGTATGTGCAGTCCTCACTGGATGGTGTTGGCCAAAGAAAGTCATCAGAGCCTGGTGATGGATCCCAGAAATCACTGGTGAGAGAAAAGAGGAGTCTGCAGGAATAAGGAGGGGTCAGCAAATAGTGGACAGGCTAAATCAGGTCACGCAGGAGAGGGTCAAAGTGAAGGCAGAGAAAGGCATCAGCTATTAGGGGCAGACTGATTCCCCTCCCACTCGTGCCTCACGCTCCCCCAGCCTTCAAGCTGCTGAAAAGGATTCTGCATTTCAGTTGGCAAGAAATCAGCAAGTGACCTGTGGTTAAGCTCTGGGAAAGCTGGTATGGTTTGTTTGCTTGTCCTTTTTCTTTCAGGAACTTGGCGTACGCATGAGCGCTATGAAAAGTTAGCTGCTGGCCAGCCCCTACAAGTTCCCCATCCCAGCAGCAACAGGAGGTCGCTCTGGACCTTGCTCACCATCTCGGAGCACAGGGGACCACCAGCGCCATTCACTCTTCTGGATCCCTTGCATCCATCCCGCTCTCACACGGGGTGGGGATTGCGATTCCCACTATGTTTTCAGAGTTGTCACAGTTTGTGTTGAAAAAACGTGTGGACGTGGCACTGCGGGACATGGATTAGTGGGTGTGGTGGTGTTAGTTGATGGTTGGACTCGATGGTCTTACAGGTCTTTTCCAACCTCAACGATTCTGTGATTCTGTGTGATTCTGTGTGGTTCTGTGTTTTCCCACTACTGCACCAACCAGTGACTCCGTTAGCTGGGGCTCCGAGAGCCCTTCCTCAGTGTTACTCCTGACGCCTCACCCCAGCTCTCACCACCGTTTGCAGGAAACTAGAAGACCCAGAAACCGTGATAGCTTTTACCACCCAGTGCCGTTGAAGGTAGTGCTGAACCGCGGGTCTCCAGCTGGCGCTTGACCTTGAAGTCCCGTGATGCTATGAGCTCCTTGCGGCCGGGGAGGTCTGGCTGTGGCCTGCCCGGCGTGCCTCATCTCCCACCCGGCCCTGTCCTGCCTCTCCCAGAGCACTTCCCACCCAGCCCCTCTTGCTGAGGGCCAGCGGTGCTCCCTGCCAGCCCGCCTGTCCGGGGGGCAGCCGCAGCCCCGCGCCCCCCGGGAGCCCCCTGCCCGGGCTTCCTCCAGCAAAGCTGCGCTCAGGCTCTGCCATGGGAAGTCCACCTCTCTGCTGGCAGTCTGCCCCGGTTCTGTTTTTTCCCCCCTCCACAATTTTCCTGAAATTTCTTACTTTTAAACCCCTTTGTCAGTTGCTACTTTCTGTTTTAACAGGCTCCTGCTGGCTGAATCCGTGGGCACAGAGGCGACCGAAGCACTTACCTGGCACTACAGCACATTTCCAGTGACAACGGGGGGGGCGGGAATTCAAGAAGGATATTCGACCAGGCATTACTGAAGCTAAGGTTTGTCAATTCGTAATTTTAACACTCCGCAGAAAGTTTGTTGTTTAAAACCGCATACAGGAAATCTGAGCTGTAATTTTCCCCCGTCTTTGATCAAGATGCCAGTGTGCTGCTGTGAAGTGAAGTAGTATAGGCTGACGGATGAGAATTTTCCCCCAAGGGCATTGCGTTAGGAACGCAACAGCGCCGATTTAGCAAGGAAATAAATCTTGAAATATATGAATGCTGCTGTGTACGTGTTTTTATGGCACTTGGGGAAGAAATCAAAATAATTTCGAAGTACAGAAGCCTTCATTCTACAGTTGTTTAGCATTGTAACATTTGTACGTACCTTGAAATGAGCAACTACATGCAAGAGGATAGAGCTGTGCTTTTGTATCAGTTGTGACATGAAACATCTCAACACCTTGCCTTTGTAGTCCCTCGCAGGTTGAGCTCTCCTTAAACAGAGATCTTGATGCAGCACATGGAGCATGAAAGCCAGGCAGATACCAATGGAGGGCTGGGAGTTCCCAGCCCTAGTAGTGCAGGTGTAGTTATTGCTAAATCACCGTCTGGTTTATTAATAACATTTAAGTGTAACCGTATTTTAGTAATAACACCTCTCCTACCATTCAAACTCACAACCCTCTCTCCACACGGCTGCTTTTGAATGCTGTTCTACCGTCAGGATGTCAAGGAGCTAACAGGGCTCCTGCCCTTGAATTTACCCAGCAAGTCCTGCTGCCTCTGAAGGCGAGTTTTTCCCATTTAGGTACTTGCAGCAGAAACTTGAGACTACAGCCTTTTAAAACAACATTGCATGCAGCCGCTGGGATCACAGCAGCTGCGTTGCAGCTTTGAGGATAAATGAGAACTGAGTTTTCTGTGAGTTTTCTTGCCAAGCTGTACTAGCTTTGGGTAGCAAATACCAGTATAGGACCTGACTTCATTACGAGTGCCTGGTACGCACAGATACGCTAATGTAAGATGTGAGAGGCATCAAATGAAGCTTTGTGATCAATCCTCCTGCTCCCGAGGAAGAAGTGTAAAGGACACAAACTCCAGTTGTTCCCACAAACTATTCTGTTGGGTTGTTTTAGGGTTTTGTTTCTTCCCCGTTGCCATTCATTACAACATTCAGACACAGCTTCTTAGGAGAACAGCACTTTGGCAAACAAGACCTGGCTCTTTCTGCAGTATGGCTACGTGGCACGGGGAGTTCAAGATTTCCTATTATTTCTTTTACACTCTTCACAGCTCACATGGCTTGGAGACAGTACTTCTTAGAAGAAACAGTGTACTGGAACTGCAAACATTGAGCAACACATACCACAGCAGTTTTGGATGGTTAAGCAAAACTTTCCTAGCATAGCACACTCAACTAATTTCAAACAATGCTTCTGAAGAAAGCTGTCTGTGAACAAACCAAAGCTATTCTTATATTGTTTTGCATCCCCTTAGATCTTACATACAAACCAAGTGAGGCTTCTAGTGATTTGCAGTGTTCAGAAGAGGTTTCCTGGTGCTCAGAACAGGGAACAGCATTCCGTTAAAGCCACACTGGTTGCGGAGCATACTGATGAACTGATCTCACCCCTCCTAATTGGAAAAAGCCATCAGCCTTTGCCTGTGCCCCATGCTCTCCTTCGCTGATACAGAACCAGACTCCCGACAGCCTCAGGTACTACACCAGCACTTGCCGGGCTCTTGCCTGGACCTGTACCTCAGTGCTTCTGCCCGATCCTCTGCATAGCTTGTCAAGACTAGGCAGGAGATGTTTACAGAAGTCACAGGCTTTGCCTGAATTCCACCTATGCCATATAATCTGTCAAACCCCACCTTGATTAGCATTCTAACTGCTGGAATTATTTTTATTAGGGATGTCTAATTACACAGCCAATTTAATTACAAGGACCTGGAGCTAATGCTTGCCTATTTTAATAGCTTGAGCTTGTTGAATGCTTTAAATCAGATGCCTGTATTGACATCTATTTATATTAATTTACAACCCATTTCAGCCAGCTGCCATAGGATGATGGATTAGATGTTACTGATGTAATTCTGTTAGCACAGAACAAAGTAATCTTGGGAAGCGAGGAATGTTGTCTAGCGCTATTGTACACTGGTACAGTAGCCAGGTAGTCTTCTCTGAAAAGACTTGCACACCTATTCCTTCCTGTAAATAGCACACAGGGACAATGCAGCTTTTCTTCAGAACTTTTATCATCTTTGACAGTGAATGCAGTAGCACCCACTTGCTGAGAGATGAAACTTTAATCTTTAAAAGGGTAATTTATCTTGTGCCTAATGCATGCAATGTTGAAACAAACAGCTCTTGCATTCAGAATTCATGGCCTAGTAGCCAGCCACCTTCCCTGATCAGCAGTGTTTCAGAGCTAGCCTAAAATAATTTTAGGTCCAGGGCCTGAAGCTTCAATGCCTGATGAACTGTCTTGACAAGAGGACATGCTACTCTGCAGTAATCTGTTTTAAATAGCATTAAATGAATTTTTTAAAAGGCCATAGTTAAGTGATTTGACGCTCACCAGAATAGAGCCCCATGAATCCCAGCACTCTTACAGCCTTCAGCTTAAGGTGGGGGTAAGCCAGAGGACCATGCTGAAAGTGCTCAAGCACTATCTCTTCCAGAATGTAGAAGTAGAGTCAAGTTAGTATATGTGAATAGCTTCAGACAGAAGAGACACCCACACATCTGTAAGAACAAACTTTCCCAGACAGGACTGCTGAAGCTCCAACTCTGTCATCTCACTGGAATATCCACCATATATTTGGGGTGATTTACTGTAGGAAAGTTCCACACAAAGTTAATTCTGAAGGCTGTTTTACAGTTGGAATATGTCAGCTGTTTTAAAGTACACTGCCCGAACAAAGGTGGTTGTACCATGTCAGTTTTCTTCCCTCCCTTGAAATTTTCATGCACCTGAGGAAGCTTCATTACCTCTTAAAAATGATACAACATTCAAGACTGTAAACATGAAAATAATTCATACTGTACTTTCAGTTCAGTAATGCCTCAGGTGAGTTTCACAACAAAATTAAAGTCTATCAATAACAAAGTAGATTTTTGAAGTCCTTTATTAATCTGAATATAAAAAGACAGAAGTTGCCTACAATATAGGACAAAGCTCTTGCTTCATGAGGAAACAAAATTTTCTTTACAAAGTGAAAAAATAAATACCCTCTTAGAGTAAGGTTTATATGCTAATGTGTCATAAAAAAGTAGATTTAATATTTTGACAAAATGTCTGTGCAAAGAAACAGATGCATAAACACACATTACTGCTACATTAAGGCAATATGAAAAGTATAGTCAGAAAATTTCAGTAAAGTGACAGTGTACTTTTCTAGCTTTGATTAAGCCAGTATTGCACCCAAACATGGTCTCTAGTTCCCTCTGTACCCTGGAGAATACACTAGGAAACTAGAGCCCAAAATGCCCAAGTAGGGGGGTGGAGACTAAAAACATTTTAGCAGGAAATGACCTACCCAATAAAGATGTTAACTGAAGAAAGCATTTAAAATTATACACAACCCTTATTTTAGAAATTAATGGTACATGTTCAATAGTTTAAAATCAGACTCCAAAAATAAAGCCAACTTAAAGGGCAGCTGACTGCAGCTCCAAAGACCACCAGCCAAGCTGGATGTGGGAAACCTGGGAGTACCCTGCCCACCGAGAGCTGTGAATGAAGTCCCCTGACAGTGCTTCCACAGGACACTGCCAGACTTCCCTGACCCACCCTCAACACTTGAAGATGAACAAACTTGTCCTACCCTTCCAAAGCTATTTTCTCAGAACTGTTTTCTATTTAACAGAATTCTGAATTAAACACAGCTGCTTGATGAAGCCTTGTAGCTTTAGTTTAAGAACCGATTTTTTTTTTAAAAAGAAGTTCTCTCCTCTTTAAAGCAGTTTACTAAAAGCAGAAACTATGAGCCATACTAAACTGATATTTGTAAAAGCTAGCCTTATTAAAATAAATGGAGTGACTGTACTAAAAAGGATTTAGAGAGTGTAAAATGAAAGGCTGCATTGCTCTCGCTGGGTATATCAGTATGTGTACACCACATTTCTCCAGGGTTACCTAGCTTCTTGGCAACAATGCCATGCTACAAACTGATGCATCATTCTCCTTTTAACTAACATGAATCGATTACACTTCGGCTCTCAAAAGATGTCCCAAACCATTTTGGACATGCTGAACGAAGAATATGTATGTTAAGAAATGCAGTATTTTTGCTTTTGATCGTGGATAGGTGCCAGAGTGATTGCCTTCTTCACAATCAATGGTTGCATTTCATATTAGTGCAGTTTAAAAAGTACATGATGGGTTTAAAGTGTGTACGCAGATCATATCACAGTCAGATTGAGAAGACTGGTGTGGGTTGGCAAATACACATGCTGGACATGCTCTACACGAGATCTGCAAACAGGACACGACTGGAAAGGAAAAACATTAGGAAATTAGTTTACTTCATATTTTGAGAGTCTCTACACTTATTGGAGACTTCCCTCCATGTGCACATAACAGAGCACTTTTCCGTGATCTCCATATTTAAAACAGGGTATCATGAGAAACATGCAGCTAATTCTTACCCTCACTGCAAATTAAGTTAGCACAGCTAAAACTTACCTTCCAAACATATCATCTAAACAGAATGTTCTTTGGAATTAGCTTACCACAGACAAAATTTTAAAAATAAGTTTTACTAGAATATCAACATAAACATATTAATCCATGACTGTCAAATATACAGAAACCCAGAACTTCCACATATTTGGTAACTCACATCTTAATGGCACTGCCATTACCTGTAACTGGGCAGCACAGGTCTTGCAGCATACTGTGTGGCCACAGGGACAAAAAGTTGAATTTATTTCTTCTTCACAACACACCATACAAAGCATGGACTCCTTTAGCTTCCGCAGCTTCTCTTGCAGAGCTTTTGTTTGTTGGCAGCTAAGACCCTCACAATTGTCACAGTTCATGCTGCTTTCTGAAGACTTAAGGGGGGAACTTGGTGGGGTTTGGTCACTTCTTGAAACAAGATCCACAATGCCAGCATTATAAAGAGCTCGCCTTGCATGATCATAAACTTCTTTTGATGTTCTTTTAATGTCAAAGACGTATTTTTTACCAAGATTAATGTTTTCATTCAGGAATAGAGATGCTAGGTGGCCCTTTAAGTCGCGACTATACTGCATCATGACAGCACTTGTGACAGTGTCACACCTATAAAACAATAGGACAAATGCAAAGTTGGTTAGTTAATACCAATATACCTTTCCCTACAATAATTTGTTCCCAAAATTGATGCAACAGCACTGAAATTAAAGCAAATAGAGCAGTCTAAGATAATATTTAAGCTCTTGAATGTTGTTTGCCTATGGAAGGGACTTAAGGCATTATGCCAACATAAACAGCCAACGCTTACTTAATCCACAGTTCAGCTTAGCAACACCTCTTTACATGGTAATTTCCAAACACTGCATTAAAGAGTCTTTGGCACACCACCACCTCCTTTAGATAGGCTCCCAAAAATTTTTAGCATAGACACAAGTAATGTCTTTAACCAAGTTTCCACTCAGTACTTTATATACTAGTATACAATATCATCTGAAGGGAACCAGCATGAATGCAGTGTAGAAAATTAAGCCATTTGTATTTGCCACTCCGTATTTCAGCTACCCTAACCATGCTTGTCACATAGTTCAGTGATAGAGTTAAACTTACAGAAGCCTATTAAGGCATATCACTTCTCTAGACAACGCAGGAAAGAAAATGCAAACACAGAAAACAATGACTGCAGCCTCACCAGGCCTAAGGTCCAAGATCTAAGCTAAAATTCTGCTTAAATTAAAATCAGAAACTGCAAAGGACAGCACAAGTTACAAGCAGAGACAAAGATCAAAAAGTTAAGACTAACTTATATAATGCTTTAATTGCCTGGAAAAGAATATGATGAGTGCAAAACAGCAGTGCAAGGGCATGTAATTACAGAACAGAACAAGACATGCTTAACATCAGCCTCACAAAATAAGCAGCGGTTAGCTGCTGATTAGCTGCAGTGGTTAGAAAGGCAACTAGTTGATGTTAATTGCTGTAACTGTATTAAAAGGATCTAATTTGAGAAGCTGGACAGGTCTTTGCCTAGTATATATACTTTCTTCTAAGTCCAATTCTTCTCTTAAAAGTAGCATACAGGTAACTTCTAGCAACTGGAGGTGCCAAATAAAGGAGAAAAGGAGTATGTGTGCCTACGAGCTACCCCTACATATTCTGAGAGACAGGATCTTCTCCTTTGCTCTCTCATCCTCCCTCTTACATAGGGACAAAACCCGTATGTATTGTTTACGAAGTATCAAAGAACACAGTAAGTTTATATTCTGAAGTGCTGTTATTCATAACAGTAGACTGAGAAATTTTGCTTACTTGTCTTGTACTCCCACCCCACAAAATGGAAAGCAGCAAAAACCTGTTCAGCTTCTGGACTTAAGAGGAAAGTAAAGGCTGCAAAGACAATGAAATTTTGCAGAGAATTTCTGAAGTGCAGTCAGACTCCTGGTTGCTTAAGCACTTAATTCAATTACTGTGGAGAAGAGCGGCAGCAGTTGACTCTAGTGGCAATACTGACCTGTAAAATGCATGTGTCTCTGTAATTGCTCTATAGAGTCCACTTGCTGCCCTTGTACTGATCATCTTAAACAACAGAACTACACTATTACCAGACTCCTTGGTAACAGTCAGATACACATTCTTCCCAGACTGAGTTGCCATTTGAACAACAGGATAAGCAATCCTATAAAATAATATAAAAAAAGAAAGGTTATTTAGCTTTTAAGGATAAGGGCATTTTCCACAAACTACTACAGTGCACTTCTATCAGAAGTTACAATGATCTCCAACTGTTGTCTGTAATGCTGGATTGGAGATGCCACCTCAAAAATACATATAGAAATCAAGAATATTAAGGCCAGTTGTCATCTTGATTGTGAGCAGGTAGTGTCCTCAGACCCTACATTCCAATAGTTCCTTTCAGTAATTCATAGAGCAGTTTTGTATTTTTATGTAAAAACTAGAGGCATGCTCAGGACTTCTGAAAATGGAAGATGAAAATGGTTCTGCAACACACATACCTGTTGATAGGACTGAAGTCATCTTTACAGATGGATATGCCTTCAGGTCCAACACCAATAAGGAGTTTTTGCCCTTCACTATCTCTCACTGAGTGCCACTCTACCCCATAGTTCTCCAGTGTTGTAACAATCTGTAGAACCTGATACTCAGCAGAAGCTTGACTTAAACCTTCTAGCTCCTTGTGCTTTGCAATAATGCTGTTGATAAAAAGATTAAGGATAGGTGAATTAACTAAAGTATGTGCCATTACTGTCAGCAGCTTGTTTTAACATGGGTTTTTAGATGACCTAGTTAAACAGATTATTAAATGCTCCTGACCTGCTTTATCTGACTATAGATTTCCAGTAATCACGAACTGGAAAGAATTGAGAATTACCAAAACTTCCTGTGAATGTTCAGGAGACAATGCTGTGCATTTCCTTAGAAATTAAAAAGCTACATGTAATCAAGACTTCCAACTAACACCCCCTCGCAGTGTATTTACCTGAACAACCACTAAGTTCATAACTAAAAAAACTACAGAAAAGCATGACACGCTGAAAGTTTCTTGATATTCAGGAATTGAGCTATGAAGGTGTTTTGGGAATCCTGTTTACTTCTAAGGGTACTAAGCCAGATAAATTCTTGTTACTTTCTTTCACAAGTGTAGGTCTAAGACATACTTGTAATTTGATTACCCTGCTTCAAGTATTTAGATACCTGTATTTCCCCAAGTACTAGAGTTCAACAGTTTTTGCTTTTCACAAAAAGATACTCATAATTGAGCTTAAAAATGAACAGAAATCAGAACGTTAAACATTCAGGTTGTATTTGATCTCCAAAGCTATCTAAATCACTATTTTTTTTTAACACCACAAGATATACTACAGCATCAGCAATTAAGGGCATAACAAAATCTTATGCTTTTGGTCTCCAAACAGGAGGTTATATCATTGTGCTCTTTTTACCTCTCCAAAATGGTAGTGGTGAGCTCTTTTGCACACAACTCTTCATAACTGTATTTGGCAGTGTTCTGGTTATAATCTCCAAACTTCATCTGTGCCAACAATGCACTGAGTTCAATTGCATGCTCTGAAGAACACTGAAGGTTACCAGCAAGAAGATCTTCTTTTATATGCAAGAAAAACATATGCCTGCAATGGAATCAGAAATGTTTGCTTACACAAGATGTTACAAGATGTTTGTAACTAAGATACATATCAAATAACATTTCAGATATGTGTAGTAATCATTAGTTTGGTAATCAAGAATTTGCAATTAATATACCAAGTAAAGTCTGGCACAAGGGAAAGAAAAGGGCCTCCATCTTATTATTCACTTACACTTAAAGATGAGGCTACAACTGAAGACAGTATCTAAAAGCTCTATTAAAACAAATGAGCACTTTAATACCATGTTCCTAAGGATAAGAACAGCTTTAACTCCTAAGGCCACTTAGTAATTTCAATTTAGTGAGTAAAATATCAATGAAATATAGTTTCTTATGTTTAAATTTCTTTGGTTGCCATTTAAAAATTATTCTGCATTTCACGAAAGCATATATAGGAAGAGCAGCCCAAAACAGCATACATACTTCTGTCATGAAACAGAAGTCACACTTTCTCTACACAGCTGAAATGCCTCTACCACCACAGTCAAAGGGAAGATGGTACTTTTGCCAGTGACATAATTAACAGAATAACTTGAAACTTTTGAAAAGGCATTGTGGAATAAAATACAAAGCTATCTACTCTGTAAGCATATTTGTCAGACCAACCTTTACACTTCAGATCAAGGCAGGTTTGACAACTAGCTGGAAAATTCAAAGCTGCTCTTAATTATCTAATAGGTCAGTTAGACAAATCAAAGTGTCCACCAACATTAACAGCAGCCTGCTAATTTCCCCTATAGTCTACCTTAACTTCTATAGATTCATCCTTATCTCCCCTCAGGGAAGACAATATAAATTTCTTACCATTTGCTCTTAAGACTCAACATATTTATGGAAACCAGATGCAGAAGTAGTTATGTATCACTGAAAAAATCTTTCAATAAATGAAGCCGAGAACCCACAGGGATATGTCTTGGCTTCCACAGTAATGGGACATTAACATTTTACTTTTCTAAAATTAAGTGTAATCTACTTTTCTTAAAAAGCTATATTGAATCACCCATCATTGAAGCTGAAGATGCTAGTAAGTGATTAGCTTTCCTTCCAACAGCAATTTGGGATAATATCTTATGTATATCCTGTTGTAGCACTCTACAGTTCCAGCATACAACAGGGCAAATAGGGCTACTTTTTCAGCACTATAAGCAATTAAATAATGTGCAAAATTTGTATTCATTCTTAGCTCTAGTATGGTAAATGCTGCAGCTAGGAAAATACTGGCCCAAAAGATGCCCTGTATCCAGAACTTTTGCAATCAGGAGAAAATAGCTAAGTTATCCCATAAGCTGCCCTACAATCCATTTCCTGCAACAAATCACAGCTCTAACACCTCATTTTGCAAGCAGTTTAAGGCATGTTAGAGCTTCATTGCAGTTGTGACACTAGTGCTTAATTACATCACTGATGTCTAGACATCAGTCTACAGTTCAGCAGTTCTAGTGGGGGCCTGGTGGAAGCTAATATCCTCAACTCTGTGCAGGATACAAGTTTAGGTGGCAAGAGGACCAGAACTTCAGACAGTACAGTTGTCTCCACTGTTAGCAGGTTATTCCTTGTTTAGGCTTTTTTTGGAGTAAGTCACACACCTCTGCTCCAATCCCTTTCTCCTACCTTGCTAATTCATAACTCTCTTTGCTTAGGCCACAGGAAAGCATTTTAAAATGCACAAGTTGTACACACTCCTTTTGGGGTTCAGTCCGTAAATCCAGCCAAAGTATTTGATGAATTACTAAAACACTATGGCCAAAATAAATTCAAATAGTAGGCATTTCCCTAATTCCAATCAACATTTCATAAAATAGCTTTTCATGCACTTTTGATTCTCTGTTCATACCAGAACAGGTTTTCCAGTCATTGTAACTATGTATTAATTACACATGCAGTATTTCAAAGAAATATCTGACAATTTTATTCTCATTAGCTGAAACGTTTTTACAATGCTTGTATCTTCAGTTTATTTTATGCATATGACAGCACTGACTGTCAGGGGAAAAGTCAGCCTTCTCCCCTTGCTGGGAAGACCTTATTGACATCAAGAGGGGAGCTGAAAAACAAAAGGTTGCTCCTGCAAATACAGATGCATTGCAGAAACAACTACAGCAAAGGCATGGCTCGTCACATTCCATTACTAAAAAGCCAGTAATGGCATAGGTAGACAAATGAGTTTAAGGTACAATGTGAAATAGCATCACATCAGCTAACATGCAGTAACTCCCCATAACTGGCTCTTATCACTAAGGGAAAACATGTCACAGAGACTAAGCTACTTTGCATTATTCTGATAAAGGGGACAAAGGTATGGCATGTATAAGGGACAGTTATTGCAAAGTAATAAAGGGCTGCAAGTTCATGTCCTGGCTTATGCTATGGTAAGGTATTTGTTAAATCAAAGAAAACACACAAAACCACCTGTCTCTCACAGTCATTGGTCTGCACCTAAAAAAACATTGCTGGCCCAAGCCCATTACCTAAACTGCACCCATAATAGGTCAGAAACTAGTTAACATAAGGCCTGCCAGCAAAATGAGTTTTTGAGTGACAGTGAATGACTTCAAACTGATCTGCTACAGCAGCTGCCCTGAACCAGAGTTCAGGTAGCAAATTCACTGCTGGTTCTTTTCATTTTGAGTCCTTAAGTGTGTCTGAGGAAGGAAAAGCATCTAGAAATTGAAAGACAGTGGGGGTTGCAAATATTTTACACATCTGAAGTGATTTGATTAGTGCAGATTCTGATTTGCCCATCCAGCCTTTCTAAGATTGCCCTTTGCCAAAGTTACATTAATATCCATTGCAAAATCATCCCCCTTCAAGGTTCGAAACATGACACCAGCCAGAATCTGATTATAAAAGCAGATTTTTCTTTTTTTTCTTTTTACACAAAACTAAAGTCTTTTGATCCTTAAACAGAAAGGCAAAAGAATGTGCTTTTATTGCCGAATACAATCAAGCAAAACTAAAGCACTGGGAGCCTTGAGGCAGTTCCTTATCTAATTCTGCAAAGTCTAAAGGACCGAACAGATTGTCAGTAGAAAACCTGGTCATATTACAGATTCTGTTAGTTACCAGAACATATTTATGTAAGTTTTGTAAATTAGATTGTGACCCAATCACTTAATAGCACTCAATCCACTGCCCCTCCTCTCTCTCTAGAATCTCTAGATATGATGAAAAAATTGTTAAAACTTTTCCCACCTGCAAAGATACTCAGGTTGTACAGTAAAAGGGTACTTAGTTTTTCAAGGGACATTGAACAACTAGTGGCAGCTTTAAGAGTTAGTAGTTCAAAACAGTATGTAGAAATACTGATTAGAGGACAAAGCATTAAGTTTGCCAAAGTTATACTTCATTAGTCACTGCCCAGGCAGAATTTCTTTCTTTCCAAAAAAAAAGCAGTTTTGGAATTAGAAGAGGATCATGTGCTTTCTTCAAGCACTAGTTACACTGGTGATTTTATATTCATTTTGTATACTTATTTTTTCCCCAGTGTTTTTTGTACAATTTAAGTTCTATGTGCATATTAAAATACTCAGTAAAATCAAGCGTACAGTGTGATTAATGTATTTTAGTTGCACATAAATAATTTGATACAAATGCTGTAGGAAGGGGAGGTTGCGAAGAGATTTCAGCAGATGACCCATTTTACAAAATACTACAGCTACCAAACCAAAGTCACAAGCCTAGGTATCACATCAATTGCCTTGTGCCTCCCTTGGAAGCAATTTATGCAGGCTGACTATACTGAACACCACTACCAGAAATGGATGTCAGTATTCCACTACAATGATATTCCTACAAGAGGCAAATCACCTAGTTAGTGTTCATCCAACTCAACAGGCAATAACAACCCCACAAAATAAGTACTATGAAAAGTGCAGAGTATATGTAATACAAGATTAATTTCTCTTAACTCATTGAAGACAGTTATGTGCATTAGGAATCAAAGTTCTGCACTGAAAACTTGTTTCTGCTACTTTTTTAATCAATCAAGGAAAGGAAAACAGGGCAAATAGAACTATAAAGACTACATTAAAAGTTTCAAGCTCTAAAATTAGCTATCAGTGGAAAAAGTGACAAACCCCAATCCTTTACCAATAAAAGTACCTGTATAGACTAATGATTCCTAAATTAGAAATATAGCCAAAAGAACCCATTCCCTTGCCAGACTACTGGCGAGAATCTTAACATACATCCTAAGAAACTGTCGGTTCTCTTTGGGGTACAACAGTCCTTACCACAGGGTAAGGCTCTTTCCCACTGTGAAGTGAATTTACAACTCTGTAGTCTAAAGGAATCAAAATTAAGAAGCATAATTCTTCTCCCTAAAAATATATTGATAAATATTTCTAGATCTACAGAATATAATTCTGGTTTTTAAAGCAGTTTAAGGCCACTCCATATGAAAAAGCAAAGCCATCACAGTTACAATTATGTTCCTCAGTATCTTTGTTCTTATTTGCTCTCAGAGTGGGTGAAAGGTTACCAAATGCAATTCAACTCCGATTTAGACAAACAGATCCATTAAACTCACCCTGGTGGCTATTACAGCAGACTTTTATTGCATTGTAACAAATACCATGACACGGCAGCACTGGCTAGCCAATGCTACGGGATAGTAGGATGTTTTTCTTATTTTCTACCTGCTACATGCATCTAACTGCTGGAAATATCTTACAAGCCAGTTCTTAACTAATTCATCAATTCAATTTGATAACACTGCAAAAACAATGTACTTTGTAAATATAATTCAAATACTGGCAAATATCGCACACAACTTTCAACGTACTCCAAAACAGTAACTACCTATCTCAAGGCTGGCAAAATACAGCTCTTTCGAATGCTTCATGAGATCATGTAGCTTGTTAGAATCTGACACGTTATTTTAAATCGTCATGGCATATATGAATATTTGATTTTTCAGTCATAGTACACAAGTCAAATAACTTTGCCCATTTTGAAGTACATCCAGGTAAATCTCACATTGCTCAAAGAATGATTCACTTTAAAATTATTACCACTTTTGTGCAATCACTGCAATGTTGACTTTATCCTGCCAGACTTAAAACCTTTGTTCTCCTGGACGACCGGTTGGCACAATTTGCCTCTCCTGCGGCTCGGCAAACACTCTCGTTGAGGTGGATGCAAGCTTCAAGACTCCTCTGCTACACGTTTCACAAAGAAAGCTTTTAGCCAGAGCAGCAGAACTTTCTGCCCCGAGACAGGGGTGCGGGCCAATCGGGAGTGGAGCTCCCCAGCACCGCAGCCGCCGATTCGCCCGGCCCGCCGAGCAGCTGTGGGCCGGGGTTACTCCCAGCCAGCGGCCCGGCGTTACACCGTGCCGCCCGCCCCGCGGGGAGGGAGCGCGCAGCCCCGCCCGCAGCCCGCCGGAGCCGCGCCCCGCCGCCGCCAAGGAGCACAGGCAGCGCGGCTCCCCCCGGGCCGTGGCATCACCGCCAGCCCGCTTCCCCCCGCCAAAAGTCTGCTGAACATGCCCGTTAGCGAAGTGTAATCGTTTCTCCAAGTCCCAGCTCCTCGCTGTAATTCAGTGCTTCCTAACATTCGACACAAGCCCCACCCGTAAATCGTTCTGACAAAAACCCGACTTTCCACTTTTTTTTTACTAACTGTTGCATTACCTATCACGAAATACAGAAAACAGTGAAAACCAACATGACATAAGCCAGAGCTTATGATCTAGATCTCAGACCATCACATGTATCTTTAAGGAAAAAGACAGCAGTCCCTTTCAAGCCAATGTGATTTTCCACTCAAAAAACCGTGTAGTTACTCAAACTCCTCTAAACAAGCACACTGTTCACATTTGAGACTTGTTTGTAAAACTCCAGTTGACAGCAGCAGATGAAATTTGAATAGCATTCTTGCACTGAAGCACTTTCATTCCCCTGAAAACAATTCTAAACTACAAAATCCTGTGGTGAAATTCAGTAGCAAGCAAATAAAAAAATTGGAAATTGACATCCAAAGAACAGTAGAAATAAACCACTTTAACCCTGTAAAAGGAAAGAAAGGGTATTAAGAAGTTCTTTCCACGCAGTTCTTCCCTTCACAAAGCACTTAGTGAAGGTGGTTTGTTGCCATAGTGGTCAAAGGTACAATTACAACCTGCTCTGCCTTTGCACTCAGTAGCAAGAAGGCTCCCTTGCACAAGAAGGTTAAAATGCATGAGGTTGCGATCTTCCCCTGGATTGCACACTGATTAAAGATAACAGAAGCAGAAGTCCATGTTCAGTTGCCAGATCAGCTTTTCACACAGCGTGTAGAAACCTGAACATTAAATTGCTATGAACAAATTTAAAACTCAGGTGTATGTTTAAGTGCAAGACAAGGATCTCTTTAATGAAGCAGTACAACTGGGGTTGACAAGGCTTTCAAAATATATATAAAAAATGGTAACAACTCAGTCACAACATTCACTATTATCATCATGATGAAGCATATCAACAGAATTTAGAATTACTTGCAGCTTCCCAGATTTCAAAAGCAGTCTCAACATGCATTTAATTTTATGTAAAAACGGCATCAGAGGCAGCAAGTAAAAGACTGGGAGACTTCCTCAGCATTCTTCACGCAAGGGACCATAAGACAACAGCTCTGCCAGAAACACCCTATACATCAGCTGCAAACGGAACTGCTAAAGGAAACCAAGAATACCCCCATCGCTATTTCTTTGTCGACCAGCACACTGACTTTGGAAGTAAAGGTAAGAAACAAGGTGTCAGGTGTAGATGTACAGCTAAGCTTTGCAATTCTATGATATAACTAATGATTTAAAGTTCACTGACAGGTTTAACACGTTTTTTGTCTTCTCCTTGATACCACACATGCTTACATGCAAACTACATAGGAATGCACAGTTATGTGCATATGTAAATCCTCAAGCAGACCTGAGTAGAAAGAGAGTAAATCTACTGAAACTCAGTGTCAACACTGCAGAAATATACATTAACCACAGGCACTATGGAACACTAGGTCTGTTATGTGCATACTGGGCATACACAACTAAAAGGCAGCTATGGCAAACTATTTTACAACTTCTGTTTGTTTTTAGCAAGACCACTAAAAATACTCAGGATGCAGACTGAACAGGTTAGCTGAAGCCTCAGGACTATTCATGTT
Source organism: Gavia stellata (assembly GCF_030936135.1). Taxonomy (NCBI): domain Eukaryota; kingdom Metazoa; phylum Chordata; class Aves; order Gaviiformes; family Gaviidae; genus Gavia; species Gavia stellata. The sequence goes on along the minus strand of NC_082596.1, from coordinate 97,331,421 downwards.
TGCAAGACACAATGACTTTAAAAACTAGTTTCAATGCCTGTTTCTCTCCAAAGTTTAAGTAATTATTTCCAGAGCAGAATTTTAACAGATCTCTTCCGATGACTGAGCCTCAATTAATTTTGAAATTGTTTGTTAAAAATACTAGTTTTAGAACAGCCTTAATTCATACATAAAAGAAAGCTTGTCCCACCTACAACCTATTAAAGTCATCTTTATAGTGGATAAGTTCTTGCTACTTTGATGTAGGTACACAAGCTTGTTACATTCTAGCTACACAACTTGTCTTTTAGGCCCCTGGGGTATGTTTCACCAGTTCAAGTTTTCTATTAACTTGCACAACCTGCCAAGTCTTGCTTTGACAGTGTTGAAGGCAGGAACACAGGTGTCTGCAAAAACCTTGTAAAGTTGAACAAACATTCATCAAGGATAACTCAAAAACACCAATCATACCAGCTTTAGGTTTCCTTAGATTCACCCTGATTTGGTCTGTGTGTGGAGACACATCCAACATGCTCAGGGTAATCTCTTCCACCTCATCAGGTATGAAATCGTGTTGCTCCTTTTGTTCTACATAAAAACCCTTCATTATTTGGTTTTATATGTAAATATTCTCAATGAGAATAAGAGGACAAGTTTTTTTTTAAGGAAAATGCTCAAGAAGAGCCCAAAGATATGCCATGGATAGTAGAATTTATTTTTCCAAAATAAGGTACATCAAAACTGGAATTTGGTTAGAATGTATTTGCCTAAAGCTATTCCATAGGACAACTAAGGTCTAACTCCATAGCATTCTGAAAAATTCAACCCCATTGATGAGCTGAAACCACTGCCCCCCAAAAGTCTCTCCCCTGCACGTTAGTTCAAAAATAAAACAACATATGCATGCTCCTAAGTCAAAATGTTTTTCCTATGAAATAAACACCAAATTATGCTGTCAACCTCTGACCAAATGCTTTAGACAAATGTTCCGTGCAGAACAACTGTGTTGTGTCCATGATCTTAATTCTGAAAGTACCAAGCTAAGGTGAGTAATGAAAACGCGTTTTGGCATTATCATATAGACACTAGATTTCAATTTTTTCCATTTATACTAACTGGACTGTCTAAAACTAACATGAAAAATTAGTTGAAAGGTCAACATTAAATATGTATGTGCACAGCTTTCTTTAAAGAGAAAACTCAATTGCAATTCATGTTGTGATCAAACTCGAGGAATAAAAGCAAGTGTTCACTACTAATCTTAAGACTTAATTCTTACAACTGGCTAACAGTGTAACAATTTAGTTAAGAGGACTGGCCACAGAAGAAGCAAAACAGCTGTTTCTTTTGTAGCCTCAAAGGGCCTGTAGCTATTTGAAAGTTACTGTAACATAATACCAGAGAAAAAGGAATTCAGCAAGTTTTTTTTTTTTGCTCTGTGGGAGGAATTGTTTCCTGCCTTTCTGTACCAGTGGTTTAGAATGACCTAGAGTAACACCACTGAACAGGGGTTACTATCGGACATGCAAATACCATATAAATAATTTGCTACTGGTAGCTTAGTTTCTTCCACTTCCAGCACTAAGTGCTCATGAAATTACCTACATTCTTAGTTACTGGTAGCTACGCAATACTTAAAATTTACCAGTTACCAGTTTTATGCTTTTTTTTCCAAAAAGGAATAACACATTTAAATAACACTAAGGTTTTAAAACTACACAGAAAAGTCAGGCAAGATTACCAGAAGAAATAAAACCAGTGTGCAATGACATTTGTATGTTACGGAAACTGAAAACAAAATAATAAATTAAATCTACTTACAACCATCTTTACCTTACCTTGTCTGTTCTTGTAAGATAAGATGCGGCTCTACAAAAAACTTGACTCTTAATTTCAATCGATAAGGGGCTAAACCATCCATCTGCTGGGAGATCCTGTTCCTCAAATTCAGCCACAGATTCTCCCCTTTGCTGCCAGTGAACTGCAGTCCAAAATAATCAACTTCTATAATTCCCAACCTTCTGCAAACCTGAAAGAAAGAGGATCTTTGTAATGAAGCTACAATATCACAATGAAAAGTATCACCCGAATCAAGTATTGTTTCAGACCAGTCACTTAAAATAAATCCTGCTGTAAACACCTTTGTGCAGAAGATTACTTAATTACTTCGACTTTAAGTTGCATACAAAACAGCACGTAGACAAATACTAAGAATAACCTGGGAATTTCTCCACTAGCCAAAAACCACATGGACTTCCATGGTCAAATTCCATCCCCCCTTCTCACCCCCAGGACAGGCACTTAAGAGGGTCAGTGGATTTCCAGAAGAGGAGAGTATCTGTTCTTCAACATCACAGCCAACGGCACTTTCTAGGCAAGAAGGAGGATAAAAGTACAACGCACAAGTTTTATCGAGATGCCACCAAGAGACTGGGCTGCCACGTTTGGCTCTCTCCGGCATCCTCACGGCAGCCACCGCAGCCGCATCCAGGCGCTGGCGAGGGAAGGGCGAAAGCACCTGGGCGACAGCTTCAGCCGGCACGGCCCCAGCAGGCCCCGGGGACCGCCTCGGCACCGCCCGGGCGGCGTCACCGCGGCCAGGAGGGTCCCACTCGTGCCCCCCACCCGAGGGACAGCCAGTGGAGGCTGCGGCAAGGCGGCCGAGGCCTGCCCTTCCCACGGGCGCTGTAAAGGAGAAGGTAGAAGGGCCGGAGAGCCCCGAGGCGGGGGATGCAGCAACCTCTGCATCCAACATGGAGGGGGGGGAACACCAGAGAAGGCAAGCGGGGAGACTGCGGCGGCTCCCCGCCCCCACCGCCGCGGACGCCCCTGCGCAGGGTTGCGCCGCCGCAGGGCCCTGCCTCGCGCCACCGCCGCCCTCAACGGCCGGGGCGCGCGCCGGGGGCGCCGCGAGCTGGCGAGGCCGTGGCTCCTCGGCTCCCCCGCCCCAGGCGCGGCGGCTCGCGGAGGGGGGCACCCGGCAGGGGGCGCGCCCGTCGGCTCTCGTGCGCGTCCGTCAGGCACCAACGGCCGCGCTGCCCAGCGGTCACCGTTACCCCCCACACCCCCCGGAGCTCTCGCGCCCGTGGAAGGCGGCGGGGCAGAAGGGCGGCGCGGAGGAGAGCGCAGCGCGGCCCCTCACCTGGTTGAGGCAGTCCTCGCCGTTGGCTTTCGCCTCTACCTCCACCTCCATCACCACCGCGTCCGGCCTGGTCACATAGCACAGCATGGCTGGGGCCAGCCGGCGCCGCCGCCGTGGCGGGCACCCAGAGCGGCTGCTGCTGCCGCTGCCGGCGGGGAATCGCAGCTGTCGCTACAGGCTGAGGTACGCAGGCGTCCCCGGCCGCCGCCCAGCCTGCCCTCCCCGCTCCCCCGGTGCGTGCGCTCCGCCGGCTCCGCTCCCTCCTGATATACACTCCGTCTCCCCCTCCCCCCGCCGAGCGGCACCTGCGGACCAATCGCGAGCCGCCGCTCATGGCTGCGGGCTGCCGCCGCCACCAATCAGCGCCGCCATCCCCGGGAACCGGCGGCGGCCGGCAGGGCGTTTGTTGTCGTCGCTCTCTGGCGCCCCCTGTCAGGGCGCAGGGCCGCGGGCCGCCGGCGGCTCTCCCCGCGGGCCTGCCCGGCCCTGCCCGGCGCGGAAGGCCCCGGCCGCGGAAGGCCCCGGCCGCAGGCCCTGCCCGCGGTGGCTTGGCCGCCCGGAGGAGCCGGTCCTCGGGGCCCTCTTCCTCTTTAGCACCCAGCGTCTCCAAATTACCTTCATCCGTCGTCACCTGCAACAGCCCAGGACTACTTACCCTGGAATTATGCCCGGTTAAATCGAAGCAAAGTAAGTTCTTCTGAGGGAAGGTGGAGACCAAACCCGTCTACAAAGTTAACTGGAGAGTGAGTGGACGTGAGCTATGTGACAACCAAATATTTTCACGGCTCATCTCTGGGCTTTGCAAACACTCCCTTTCATTGAGGGGGAAACAACATCCTGATTAATGCGCTCTCTCCCATACTCTCCTTGGCCTTCCTCCAGCTTTGTGTTACGCAGCATGCAAAGCACTGGAAATGTGGAAATTTTAAGAAGCACCGGACAAGTGATAGTGCAGCTTCCATGCACTGTCATGCTAATGGATGATGGAGCTTTTACACTCCTTGAACTCTGTAGGTATGAGGCTTGTAGGTGATTCCCGGCCGGGGCAGGAACACCTGCACCAGGCGAGCCCTTAGAAGTATTTGTTTGCCAAACATACCCAGGGTACATAAAGTAAAGTAGTTTATGGCTGCTTTAACAATGTAAATTGAAACGACAGGGAGGACTAAGTGCAAAATGCATGCTGTGTAGGTTCCCCAAAAGAAATGCAGATCAAAGAAGTACTGAGCAGTGCGGTGGTGAGGAGCAAGTAGGCTGTCAGGGGAAGAACTAAGAGAGGAAATGGGGATCTGAAAATGCGGTGAAGGATAATAGGAAGAAGAACAAACTGCAGCACTAATGCAAGATCACCACAGGGCTGAATATTAGCTTGTTCCCGTGTTCCGACTTGCTTCTGTTCGGGTATTTCTGCCGTGCTTGTCAGGGTTGTTAGTATTTTCAATTTGTATGAAAGGAACTCTCAGAACAGATGCTCATTCTGCTGGGAACTCTGCAAACACAGTATATGGAGCTCTATCCATTTTGTTCATGTGAACTCCGTAAATAGAAGAGTGATCAGTTCTGAACCAGGCAGAACGGTAGGAGGTAAGTAAGAGTCAGGATGTGAGATGTCAAACCTGAATGGTGCTGCATTTCAGCTGTACGCTTACTAGCTCAGATTTTCACGCCTAGGTCTACAGTGTCTAAGTTGAAGAGCTTAGAGTCTTAAAAGACCAGACTCATAGACTGAAGGGTAGAAAATGGGAAATAACATCAAAGAAAGATGAATGAAATTGCAAAATTATGTTAACTCTGTGATTTTATGGAAAAAAACCGCCCACTCTTTGGGAGGGACTTAATTATGAGGGGATTAGCCACTAAGAAAAAAATCACAATATATTTTAGTATGGAAAAAAGCCTGTATTCTCTACTTGTTCTTTAGTTTCTGTCAGAGTGGATGCAAGAAATAAGATTTTGGTTTTATTTTAGTTTTACTTCTATATATTGCGGTGTTATGGTATTTTGTGTGATTCTATATTTCTGTCATAATCAAAGGAGTCCTAGAGTTGTTATGAAGAAGGAACACAAAAACTGCTATGATGACTCACACCATTAGTATTCTGATACCCTCTTCCTGCCACTAGCCCAGATCAGATGTTACAGAGGAAGGTGCAAGAAGTCTTTATGTAATTGTGAGATAATGTGCTTGTATATTTTCTCTAGCACTAAACAGTTAAAGCTGGCATAAACCTACTAGATTAGCCTTTACTTATTTATCCATGTTACTTGTATACTGGGAATCAGTTCACCTTGTGCTAGGCATTGTCCAGACAAGTAGAACAGATGGTTCTTGTCCCAGAGATCTTACCTTTTCTCTATATATTAATATCCATTCTGTGTTTTCCTTTTATCTGACTTAATGTAAATGCAGGTGTTCTTATTATGTCTGTAAAAGTGTTATCCTGCTTTGAAATCTGCTAAACTGTAAGCCACAAAAATAGCTTGTGGCAGTAAATTGCATAGATTGGTTAAGCCCTGTGTAAAACAAGCATTTCTTTTCAAGCGTGTCATCTGGACACCGCTGTCATAGAAATACATTCCATTTCACAGTCTCTCTGTGATATTTTATTCATGCTGTACAGGAGAGAGTAAAGGACCGAGTCTTGCATTAGCACACAGGAGACAGCTCTTGCGTCAAGGGCCCGTTGCAACCCTTTGGGTTCTGTCTGAGGGAAAAAACTGAAATGTCTTCCAGTCTCCTGCCTGGACTCTTTGATGAATCAACAACACTCAATGAGGTACACTGTCAAACTGCTCATAGCATGGATGTTCACCCTTTGTGTATCGTAAAAGAACATTGTTTATCAACATGTCATCTCAGTGCTGTATGTCATGAAATGCTATGTGCTATACGACAGTAATATATATCTCTATGATGGATCAGTCTTTTGCTGTTGTGTCAATTTGTGTGTAAGTAATTCACCTTATATACATTAATACATTTAGATTTCCTTGCCTAACACTTGTTGATTATTTTTCCTTGATGTAATCCCTCTATAAGGTTCATCTTTGGTCACATTGTACTTCACATAGCAAATACTAGTTGTAGTGCCTCCTTGTCTGACATTTGAATGGAAAGCCTGTGAAAAGTCCAATTGTTTGGAGAAGGGAAAGAATAAGTTCCAGACCTTTGAATTTAGACCCCAACATGGCAATATTGACTCCTGTTTCCAATAAAGGCTAATGCCTCTCCTTGTACAGATTTTTGTTTACAAGGTTTCCCAGGTAGTTGCCTCCAACCTATTGCCATGATACTCCATCTTGTGATGAATCCAGTAGTGTCATTACGGTCACTTTACCCAGATGTTTATGCAAGATCTTCTCTAAGATCCTCTCTTGTGTTGCTTGTTGCCCATGGTATTGACTCTGATCAAATTCAGAGTACTTTATTGCTGTTGAATACTATGTTATAGGGTAAAAGGTTAGAAATGCTCAGCTCATGCTCAGGATGTGGCTTCATCGAGTATTTAAAAGTACCTATCATTTATCTTTACTGTCTATTGGTGGCAGTCACCTTAAAGGCATGCATGGAAGTACTGCGTTTTCCCAGCTGTCGGTGCCAAAGGTGTGCTCCACAGACTGTGAGGGAGACAATAACCCAGACAAATTATGAGCTTCTGTACCCCTGTGTAAAACAGCAGTCTGTCCTTCTCTAGGAAAGCTAAACACCAACAGACTTCTCACAGTGCTGGTTGTGTGTGGTGCCTTTTGTTCCAGCAAGAATGAATGGCTGCATGACAAAATATTTTCAATAGTAATCCCAGTTTATATAATAATCCGAAGCAGTATGAGGATGTTGACTCTGGGGTTCTGTTTCCCTATTCTTGTACCATGTATATGCTCTTATCCTGTTCTGATTTATTGCTTTCTCATTTTGTTTGGCTTAAATAAGAGATATTAAGTAGGTTTAAATACATGCAGTTGGTTAGGCTATTGACATATTGTTGGGTTACCTCTATACCCATCACAGCAGAGCCATGAAAGGCCCATCTTCGTAAACCCAGAGGAGCACAGGGGGCACAATGGCAGGCAGGAACCCGAGTTAAAGACTAAGAGGAAAGGCGACCCTGTCCGGTCCCCTCCCAGGGCTGTCCCAGCAGAGCCTCAGCTCCAGTGTCCAGGTGTGAAACCCATCACCACGAGCTATGGGGAGCAGCTCTCCAGGTTACCTCTGGGACTAAGGGAGATTGCTAGCTGGAGGTGTGGGAAGCATAAGGGGATGCAGGGCAAGAGCTTTTGAGGATTGCACAGGATTTATTATGGGATGTTCAGGGGAGGAATAAAAGGCAGGACAAAGGAGGGATTTAGGAGATTTGGGCAGTAACAAGTGTGGGATAAGGGAATGAAAGGGTTCATCTGTGTAAAGAGTTGGCTGGTCGGGACACTTGTCTGGCGATGCCCTGCACCTGACCAGCACAGTCTGTCCTGTCTGCTTACTAAACTCCATCTTCAACTGTTTTCCAGTAAGGGGCTCCTGACTCCATGTGTGTATGGGGGGTGGTGTCTATAGTGCAGCTGGTGGTGCTGTCAGTCGGTGTGAGTGCTCTGCGTGTCTGTCTGTGATCTGTATGGCCAGCAGTGTATATATGTATATTTGTGGTGTATACATGTGTTCTGTGTGCGTGCGTCTGCTGGGAATACATGTTCAGCCTCACTACTGGTTGGACCTGGGGGTGTGGAGTGGCAGCAGCCTTGCCTCTCTCAGCCTGCCAGATTAGGTATATTTTCCACTAACACAAATCCTTAGAGAAAAGCACTGGAAAGCACATACCACACCATTGTTACTTTAGTTCTGCTTTCCTTTTTTTCTTTTTATTTTCTGACTGTCTCTTTGTATTCTGTATCAAAGTGAGTAACCAAGGACCAGGTAAGCACAAATGCATTTTGGGATGATTTGAAATGAAACTGAGTGGGATCACATGATTGTAGTCAGTCTCTTCCGCTATCTCCTCCCTGGGTGAAATTGCTTTGTGCATGAACACAACAGTAGTGTCTAGCTTCTTTCTTGTCACTGTCAAGGCTGCTGGTCATGTTGCAAATGCACATCACTCACGGGGATGATGATCTTCCGACTGAAAAGCATGGAAGGAAGCATAAAATTGAGGAGCTATTCTGACAGTGGTGGTTGCTTAGGGGAAACACCATCATCCATCCATAAACACACAAACACTTTCTTTTCTACCTGAAAGATTCTTTCAGTGTTCTCATACACATCATGCCTCTGTCTGAACATTCTACAAAATATTCCTCTGCTCCGCACTGTCCACAGTGCTTAATCAGCTTCTACAGAAAAAGTGCGTGTCAGTGACTGACACGCTTCCAACAGCGCTGGCTCACCTTTGTCAGTATAATGAACACAGAATAATGTGCTAAGATTGTCCATGCAGCTAACAGGCCATAGGCTGGCTGTTTTACAAAGCATTACCTGGTGGTCTTCCCCAAGACTATTCAAACCAAACCAAACCAAACCAAACCAGTTAGGGTTGTCAGTTCAGTTTTGGGGTACCTCATCTGGGACATTTTAAGAACATAAAAACAATCCCACCAGATCAGACCAAGGATTCATATAGTCCTGAATCCTGTCTCTTGGGGATTTAGTCCAGTGGTAAACTGCATGCTTAACATGCAAGTGGTACTTGTTGATGCCTATATGCTGCAAAGTGCCTGAGGCCAATACCTCATGGTATATCAAAGAGTCTAAGAAGAAATTCTTTTTCTTACTCCCCAGAATCCCCTCCCACCTTCCACTGATTTGCAACTCAGGGACTTCCAGTCTATTTTTACATTAGATAAATAATTTTGTCATGAAGAATTGTGTTTCCTACCCAAAAATCTTCCCAGTTTGAGACCAGACTCATTGTAGAAACCCTATTCTAGTTATTGCGACATGTATCGGCTGCTTGTGAAATCTATTAATTCCATTTCATAACCAATTTATTTATAATTTATAGCAGAAAGAAATCCTTCAGTCTCTGCACTTTTTCAGAAGCATCTAACATCAAATCACCTTTGAATTTGAGCTTGTTTTCCAGGTCATCAATTCCATTTCTGAGCATTTTACTTCCTTTAGTGCTTGTAGAATGGAGTCATCATTGATTATTTTCATGTTGTTAAAATGTGCTCTCATGGTCTAGAATCAAAGCTTTCACAAATTAAATTCTCACTAATATTTGTTCCTACTACTGTTACTCTAAGCTCATATGTTACAGCTGTTTGCCCTTCCCCATACCACATTCAGAACTGCCAGGACATTGAGAAAAATGGGTCAGAATTTAAGCAGATTAAAATATCAAGAAAGACTTGGTATAATAGCTATTTTTGTATGTGTCAAACAACCAATAACCACAATTTAAAAATTTTACATATATCTAGGCAGGTTTTACATTGTCATAATAATAAAAGTCGGTTCCACAAAATACAAAGGGGTATAATAAAAAAAAAAATCATATCAAAGGTATTTTTTTGTTCTGCGTTATCAGAGCTGTCAAACATTGATTTTATAAATCTTGGAGTATAACCCTTGTGGTTTTAACTCTGTCAATCAAGCTATATAACCCTTTTAATGTGTTCTTTTTACAAATAACACCTAAGGAAGAGACTAGCCAAATACATATTTCTCTATTTTTGGTTGATTTGATCTGTGCATTTGACCTAACTTTGCCTTTACTCATTTCCACTGTTTCTTTAGTGCAAACCCATCAGTTGTTTGTCTGAAGAAAATGCAACACACTGTTACTGATGGAAAAATTGAAAAAAACCCAAGAGTGTCATTAAGGCTTGATATAATAATGGAGAATATAAAATAGTAAAATAATGTAAATTCTCATAATCCATCCTTATACTTTTTTCCTGTTTGTTTTTTTTTTTTTTTTTTGCAAGGTTGATTTTTAACTTGTGTGTTTTTTCCAGCAGTAAGGCATAGGGCTTTCAGCAGTAGTTGAGTTTTAACATTATTTGATCTCAGGGGATGGAACTTAGTTCTAAAAACTAAGTTGGACCTACTTTCAGTATAACATTTGCTACTAAGTACAAGACTATGGAAGAGGTCTATGTACCTTTTCAGTGATGCACTTTATAATATGCTAGATGATGTTGATGTATGTTGACTTTTTAATTTTTAGTGCTGAATATATATTTCTGAATAAAATAAGCATTAGTTCAATTATTTAATCACTGAACTACCTTTCTAAAGTAAAATATCGTGAAATGCATTGTCTTTTTATATTTTGCATGATGCAATACTTTTCTAATGCTCATGAAATGAAAGAGATTAATCTATTTTTCTTTCTCGCATGATTCCGTATAATAATAGCAAGAAAACACACTTGGAATGGGTTTTGATGTGAGAACTACCCTTCCTCATTAATACAATTTATGAGCTTCAGCTTCATTCAGTATAATTCTACTAAGTTAAGACTATATTAAGACTGCTTACATGCATAAAAAATAAAAAAACGCCCCACCTCAATTCCAAGAAATTATGTTGAGGATGAATAATAAATTTTTGTAACAGCTGTAACAGAGGAACTTGAGAGAGTACATTTTTTCACAGACCCCGTACATCCTGAGCTCAGATTCATCCTCGCTTTTTAAATATTTGTCTGGGTAATCAAAAACATGTATGATAAGGCACGTATACAAGCAAGGTGAATACTAATGGTGAAGATGGTCTCAACTGTAATATTTTTTAAAATTTGGAGTTTGTGACTTTGCAAATACAGTAACTATTCAACAAACTATATTACAATAATTTTAAACTGTTTTTAAAGAAAAAAATATCTCATCTCCCTGCCTCTTTTTCTTCTTTCCCTTGTTACATTTTGTCTCATCAACCAGCCTCAGTGTGACATTCTCGCGCACTACAGAAACATTAGCTCCACCACACTGGCCTAACTGAAGCTAACAAAACTATTAATAGCAGTAGTATTTTATTAAAAAAAGAAATGATGTTTTTCCTTTATGATTGGAAAATACAGGCTTCTGAGAGTACTCAGTGGTCAGATGATGTCACACGGGTTATTCGATTGCAGAAACTGAAATTACGTGAGGTGAATTCCTTCAGAATTTTGATTAGACAAAAGGATCTATTTCTAATTCCATCATCTTGTAATAACAGTCTGTTCTTCTGATTTTAGAGCTACTTACCGGATTGCAGGGATCCATGTGCAGGTCAAAAAAATTCACATCAAGTTTTAAAAAATATCCTATCTTATGAATCATTCACAAAAAGTCAGGAAGGGAATTGGCCATTTTCTGCCAAGGAATTTAACAGTAGGTATTCCCCTGGCTTCTTTTAAATATTAATTCTGAGAAAAAGACAGTATTATGGTAACTATTATCAATTCAGTTTATATTTTTTATTTCACATAGAATTTATAGAAACATCATCATTTTCTTTAACTTAGCAATAATTTTTTAATGATTGGTATTTTTAAAATATTTTATTATATTTATTCTACATTATAATATCTCAGTTACCATTAGTATAAATTTAATTCACACCATTCTTATCAACAATTGAATACATAATTTGCTTACAGTCTAAAAAGGAGAAGTAAGAAATACCTGGGTTATTATGTCTGTGTCTTCTGATATACACTGAGCAATACTGTTTGCTGCCAAATACCATGCCTCCCAAGTATTACTATTAAAACAGCTTGTTTGAGAAGATAGCATTTGATAGCTATCAGTTGTATTTATTCCAAAAAATGTAGTCTCCAGGAATTAATGTCTCAGTATTTAGCAAATGAATGTCTGAAACAAAGGCACATGAACACAAAAGCAAACTGACTGCACAATTTTATGAGCATATTTTTCAGGAAGGCGTTTTGATGGACTATTAACTTTCAGTTCAAAGTATTTGCAGTCAAGACAATTACATTTTGATTTAAATGTCAGCCAACAAGATTGCCAACAAAACAGAAGCAAAGGTGGTTGTCCTTAGAACCAACATAACTCACCACTGTTTGTCATTTTTTTCTCTTACAGTATCTTCCAATTGGTCTATCTTCAGTAACTTCAGTGTTCTTATTTCTTATTTCATAATTAGAAAAATGCTTAGGGTCTATAGCTTTCATGACCACAGTAAAGAGCTCATAAACTTATTGGAGGGATTAATATTTCCATCATTTTGAAACATTGCTCATTATTTTTAACAAAAGGAAAAGTCTAATCAGACAACATAACAAAAGTTCCTCTTCTTTAGGGCTTATTGTGAGCAGAAGAGGAACAGATACCAAGTTGTAGTAATGCCAGTTAAGTAGAAATATCATGAGTAACTTAAGACAGGTCAGAAACTTCCAACTCTGCCGTAAAAGGGAAATAAATCTTTTACAAAGGTGATTGTTCCTTTCTGTGAATAAGCTTATCCTTTCCTAAGAAAACTCAAAGTAAACAACTGTAGATAGAGTAGGTGTGCAGGAGTTAACACAGTTTGTGTGGGTTCTCTCTACGTGCCATGTTTTAGGGAGAATTTAGGTCAAAGTCAGTGATTTTATCACTTGACAGATCCAGTATGTATCACTTCTACAAAAAAGGGAAGATCTAAGTGTCACAGAATTATGCCACCCTGGCAGCACAGAGTGTTTTTCTGTGCTGAGGTATGGAGTAGGTAATGGCTTCTCTCACAGCCCCAAGGGAAAACTAGCTCACAGACTAGCTGCTTAGCCTGTATGCTTGTATCAAAGACTGCACACCTAGGGGGAAAAAAAAGAAGAAAGAAGAAAAAAAAGCTATTTTGTCATGTAGTTAAAGAAAAAAATGGCTCTTGCTAGAAAAAATAGTACCTAGTAAAAATACACACACGTATGTATATGTATATAATGTATGTATGCATTTATGCACATGTGCTTTGATTAATACCTTCTAAGTGTGAAAGGTTAGTTATCTTGCATTGTAATCGCTTCCCCAAATGGATGATACCAATTGTGTCATGAAGTCAATGAAAAAATTACCAGTTTCAAGAAATGGATAAAGTATGACAATTGATTTTCTGAAGCATTTGTCTCACAGTTACATGACACAGTCTTAGCAGGATCAGGAACTTGTTAGGCAGAGGCAAAGCTCATGGTACTGACTGTGTTGTGAATGAATTTGTTTGCATGAATTGGATCCCCAGACTGACACTTGCTTTACAGTCAACAGTTGATTTAACAGTCAACCATAGCTGGGAAGAGAACAAAAAGAAAAGTGTAAAGTTTTCTGTAAAATAAATGCTACAGAAGTAGAAGTCAGATAAATTATCCATATGCTCAGAGGCTCTTTTCTATGTTCTACATCTTAGCAAGAAAAATGGTAATTTCCAGAGACTATTTTTGCATCTGCAGTTTTTGTGGGAAAACTGTATTGCTCTGAAAGAATTCCAGTGTGTTTTGTTGTAGTCGGTGTGAGTCATGTGCAAGTCATTAAAGTCAGAGCCTGCCCATTGTAAACCCATCATTATTGTGTAGGCCAAGGTTAAAAAGAAAATGTCTGGTTTATGATTCCACTCATTCTTCTAGCTCTATATCAATTCTTGTAGCCAGAAAAAACGTGCTTGAGAACTGACAATTCTTTGCAATTTCCAAAACCTCAGTTCAACATCCATTAGACAGCATGTCTTTGAAGCCTCTCTTGGCTAAAATACTATGTTTGCACCTGGCAGCTCTCACAAAAGTTTAAAGAAAAGAAAGAAGTGTAGCCACAAAATACTACATGCACAACTCTGGCATTCAGCACAGACAATGCCATTTCTCTGTCTCTGCACATCTTAGAGATTCAGAAATTCCGTTTACAAAGAGGATCATATACTCCTCATATTAATTAGTATTTTAGACTGAGGAGAAAGCAAAACCAAACCAGAAAAAAAAGTAGAGTGACATGCCCATGAAAGAGCACAGGGCTGTACCTCTTGCTTGAGGAAACCTGTTTTTCATGTGCCATCAACACGGGCTCTTTCACTTGACTTGCTCTGTATTTTTCACAGAGCTCTAGCAACTACTTTAATGTCAACGTTCATTTAAGGCCAGTGTAAAACCATCTGTCTCTTCCCATAGAGTTTTAAATCCCTAAATGACCTCCAGGTAGTTTTTAGAAGTTTTTTCTTTTCTCCATGTTGTCTTTGGAATCAGCAACCTGGTGCCTTTAAATATCTCCCTCATTACTGAGGCCTTCCAATTAACTAGTGACTGGAAATATGGTGTCCTGTACATTAGTCTTAATTACTATTGTGGGAACTAATTCTCAGCAGGAACTCTGTGAGTCAAAACCTACATTTTGTAAGAACCCAGTTCCCTTTTTAAGCTGTTAGCATGTAGGTAACATAGCCCTCAATCTTGTTCTGCGATCCCTTTATCAAAAGTTCAGAACGGTTGTGTTTGTTGGGGTTTTTTTTAACATCAAACCACTCCCAGTTTTGTATTCAATTTGCAAATCATATTTTGGTAGGTGGAAAAAATTGTCTGTGAAGCTGCTTCTGGCTATGGCAGGAAGTCGTTAATGGGCAGTTTCAGTGAGTGCTGGCATCCCATAAATAACAACTATTTCCATGAGCATCAAAACTAATGAAGCCTATGGATTTGTCTTGTGGTTGGATTCCCAGCTGCTTAATAACCTGCTGCCTCTCACTGAGACTTTTCCTTTGACTCGAGCATTCATAATGTCCCTCTCATGTGGTTTCTCTGGTGTCTAATAAAGGCTGAGTTCATGCTGCAGTCTTTCCTCAGTGAAGGGACTAATACTGTCTCTCTTCTCTACACAAGTACCCAGTTTATCAAAACTTACATAATAACTTGATATCTTTGAGACAACTGCCCCTCTGTCAGACTTAGCTGAGATCAGGCAACAGTTTCCGAAGTTACTGGATTAGGGATGAGCAGAGAGAGCGACACATTTACCATATTTCCATATTTACTTAGGAAACCAGGCTTGGTGTTTTGTTGTGGATTTTTTTTACATCCAGGAACTGAGGCCACAGTCTTCATGTCTATTTGTTTATGCATGTCTGTCAGTTTTTGCTAGTGAGATATAAGCTAGCAGCCTCTGGGTTTGACTACATGATTGTGAGAGGAGTGAGTTGGTAACCTTGTTGAATTATCCATGGCCATTTCCCATAGGACAGACTCTGTAATTACCCTTCAGTGTCTTAAATTCCCTTACATTTTCTTTTCCAGGCATCCTGCAGTACTGGCTGCCTGGCAGAGCACTGCCTTCAGATTGCTTGTGCAGACAAACTAGGTTAGGCATGGGTTTTTCTATAGCAATTGCTTTTCCAGTGACTACTTGCACCCCTTCTCTGTTGGAAAGAGTTATCAGTGAAGACCAGCACCTCAGGGAATATCTATATATGTTGTGGCATTTGCTAATTCTAGCATGCTAATTCTATGATCATCTATTCACATTTGTGTTCATTCAGCTTTGGCCTGGTAATCATGTTGCTACCCCAATTTTTATGTGAGTCTTTTCAGATGGTCTCTCTTAGATCAAAGCCAACCTCTATGCAAATTTTCCTACTCTACATCAAAAACAATCTGCCGCACTTTGTGGTGAAACACCTCATGCCAAACAAAACAAATGTGGCAGTGTGTGGCGAACATCTTATAAAACAAGTATTTAAGTGTATGCTAATATGCACTCTGTTTTGCTAACAGAATCCGACAGAACCCTTTAGATACAAAAAGGAGAGAAAAATATTTGGCATCATTTCATCTAGAATTTCTTCCTGTGTAAACAGTAGAAAGTATTCCCTTTTATATACTTATTTTTGCTATCTGAAGCATTACTTCAGTGAAGTATTTCATCTCTTCTTTAAATGTGAAAAGTTATTCCCTCTATTTATCCCATCGCTCTCTGAGGAAAAAGCGTTTCAAACATTATTTTAGCATATGCTTTACCATGGCCGTTTGCTGGGGTCGCAAACTCTGGTCCAGCGTGACCCTTTCAGCTCTGCTCTGCAAAGAGCTTCCTTTTGCCTTGGAAGATAGCCTTAAACTCTTCCTCAGTTGTTCTGTTCTTCTGAACTTCAACTGAGATCAACCTCTTGATGAGAGCAAGAACTTGCTATAATTTTAAAGTCAGTAATGAACTAAAGGTGCTGTTGTTATACTGTTTCACTGTATGTACACCAGCATGCTCTGCTAGTACTTGCAAATTTTTACAAAGTGATAAAGTTCACTGAAGTTCCTCTATCTTATGTTATGACTAACAAGCCAAGCTTAGCTTGTGTTATTTACCACAGCGTGTGCTGGTTTTTTGCAGGCTTACTTCGACCTCCACATGTCTTCCTGCCTCAAGCTTCTTTTATCAGAGCTATATCATCTGAGCTTTGTCTATTCTCTACAACTGTTGTTGTGGACAAAATAATTTCTTGTTAGCAAATTCTGGTTATTTTGTCATGAACTAATTTCAGCCTGCCTGTTGCACTTGTGCTTTTATGCACGTTCTGTCTCTCATTTTCATCCAATGTCCCCATTACAATTTGGTCTTTTATTAGGTCCTGAATTGCCTCCCCAAATTATCAGTTTGTCTCTTCTTTTGATTGCAGACTCCATTTTCCTAAAGTCTTTCTGTACTCTTTGGTGGATATTTACATCCCTTACTTTAGATGACTAAGTTAGAAGGCTTGTGTCCTACAGCTTCATATACAGTCAGTGAAGAAAGAGAGGAATTCCTTATGAGGACAACTGAAGCATTTAAACTGGGCTCTGAATTACTCTTTAAGGAGCCTCCCACTCCCAGCCCTTCCCTTCCTCTCTCTTTCCTTTAATAATCTACGAAGTCTATCCCTCTAATTTAGCTACCTAATTTATAAGACTAAATTTAGGCAGTCCGAGTACTCCTAAATGCTCAATAATGTATTTTTCATGTGTTTCATTTCTAGATGCCATAATGTTACATTTCTATAAAGTTTTATAGTTAGCTTTTTTTGCTTGAGCTCACTGGAAGCTATTAAAATCATGCAATCCTGTTACACAATATAAAGATACCTTCTGACCAATCATCCTGTTTTTGCTGGCATCCACTGGTTTAACCTTCCCAGTTGTCCTCTGCACTTTACCTCTCCTGCTCCATCCCTTTACTGAGGTTATTTTCTTCATTTGTACCACAACTCCTGTATCACATCCCGCGGTTAAAAAATCATTCAGAGCCAAATATCTGACAGAGCCCTGCTTCATTCAGCATCTGGCTCTCACTGATCAGCACTGTCTGCCATAAGTCTCTGAATAATCTCAGTGTCCACTTGCAGCTGGCTCATGTCCCAGCTTCTTAAAAAACACAGTTTTTCAGAAGCAGTGCTTCTCCAAAACATTGGTATTATAAACCCAAATATATTCTTCAGAGCGAATCTAAAGAAAGGTCCAGAACATGAAAGTCATAGCCTTTGAAGCCTGTTCCAACCCCGGCATGCCAGTTTCTGATGGTATTAGTCTACATGCAGCCATAACTAATAACCATAATCAAAGAGAAACAGTATCGAAGGGTGAACTCTGCAAAGCAGATTCCTAAAGCACTTTAGCCAGATGGCTGTGCTAATCCTTGAAGACTAATTGACAAAACAAGACGAAAATGTTCCAATGTTAAGAAACAAATTGTAAATAGGGGTACTAAAACAGGATGTAATTTTAGTGAAAGTTATGTAGAGTTCCATTAAATTATTTTCTGTGCTCTAAAAGATGTAGAAATAATGCCTATTTACTCTAGCATTACATGTGCAATTGCAACTTTTCAAGATTTGCATCATTCATACTCATGGCAAACACTTAACTATTGAACAGGGAGTGAGGGATTTTGAGGGTGGAGTTTTGTGTTTACATCTTGCAGACAGTTTATTGAAGAAAGTAAGATTTTATTTCAAACATTTTTAGTTAGCATTGCAATGAATCTTTTATGATTTTTCAAATTTGAATAATTTGCGAGGAATCTGATATGCAGTACAACCTACAGATTTAAAAGTACCTGATGCTATTTTTCTTTGTTATTTAAAGTACTGAAATATTTAGGCATCTTAAGCATGGATCAGGGTCCTAATGCTTTAGGCACTTCAACAGATAGGAGAAACTGATTTACTTTTCATATTTGTACAATAGGTATGACTGAGTACTCTATAATAAGAACTGCTTTCATCATGTATTTAAATGGGTCGGCATCAGTCTAAGAACAGGAGGTATTTTAAATGGGTATTGCTAACGTGTCAAATCATCCATTTAAAATAGAAACTTGTTCTTGAATCATGGATACCTACAAAAATGTACAACACAGTATCAGAGTACCATATTTGGGTAAAGTTTTGGGTAAAGCTTATCACTGTTTCTACTCAGGGAGAGTGTGGAGTGCTTTACTGGTGGTATCATTTTGGAACAGATTCAGAGTTCTTCAACTGCATTGATACAATGTGGGTCGTTGCTGTTTGTTACCCAATGGATTCATCAACATTTTATGCTGTCATGGCCCTAACTAATATTAATATGGGCTAGGTCTGGAGCTGTCTCACCTCAATGTGAGAGGACAGAGTGCTGATAATGAGAAAGTAGACCTGAAGGATAAACAAATATTTTATCTTCAGTGGTATTTATAGGCCAAAGTGGCTTTCGTCCCTTCACCAGAATTAAGTAAAGCAGAATTAAGTAAAACTTCATTATTAAAAGAATATAACAACCTAGGAAATTATATATTAGAGGAAAATATATCATACCAAATCTGGCATGCTGCAACTCCATGCCCCCAGGTCCAACCAGTAGCAAGGACAGACTGTGCTGATCAGGTGCAGGGCATCACCAGACAAGCGTCCTGGCCAGCCCCTGGTTTCCATAGGGCATCCTTTGGAAGCTTTAATGCTGTTAGCTGGAGGATTTTGTACACCAGTCATAACAACTGTAATTATTTATGATCCCTACACAGGGGGATCCTTACACCCTCTTTCCTTAGAATAGCCATGAAAAATTGAACTGGAGTCTGCAATGCATTATTGTTCATGCAAAAAAATTGCTATGGAATTAATAAAGTGATATAAAGCCCAAAAAAAGAATTAAGAAAAGCTTGACTGGGCCAAGAAAAAAATCTGCTTGAGGAAAGAAAGAGCTGGACCACGTCTGTCTTTGGATTATGCAGCAAACCGAACGGAACACAGACTGAGCAGTGGATAAGTAACCTGGATCATCTCAAGGGATGATCGTTTGCATGGTATTTTGCCAAGATTTTAGACTTAAGACAGTTACTCATCTTGTCTGCAACACGACAGCAAGATTGAAAGCTGCTTTTGAGTTTCAAATAGGTTTTACACTGCTTGAAAGGACTGTTCACAAACAACAATTTCAACTGCCTCCAAACATTTTGCTTGCTTATATCATGTAAATAAAAATAAGAAAATTAAGTAAGACTTCTTAATAAGACATTAGTCTGAATAAATTTGTAGTTTTCTTGAATTAAAAGTGTTTATGAGGTCCTAAATACAGTACTTCATCTTCAGTATGAGACATGTCTTCAGTATAAGACAGAGAGAGAGTTTGACAAGCAATTAGGAATCTCAAGACAGAAAGCACTATCAAAGTCCAAGGTATTCTTATTATTAATCATTGTGCAGCTCCCCACTACTGTAAATCAACATCAGTACATTGAAGTCAATGGCATAATTGAAGCAACATTGATTTTTCACAAGCTGCAAAGCTGACCCAAAGCATTTCAGTTTTACTCAGGTTCTTTTAAAGAAATATAGTTGTATTTTTTCTCTTCTCCCCCTTTGTTTAAGTTGAAGAAAGTAAATACCAAAACTAGCATTGATTGTTTAGAATTGAGCACATGAGAGGATTAAGACTGTATATTAAGAATTTTTTTTCAGCCTTTCTTGTATGTAATGTTTCTATTCCTCTTTCTGAACCAGATTGTAATTTCAGTTATAGCAATTTCGTTATGGAGCATTGCTAATGAAATACAGTGCTATTACTGAGATAACATCTGACTGATAGTATTTTACATGCACTCCAGTGATAAATTTACATTATAGCAATTTTTCATATGGCAAAAGTTTGCCAGAATACATTACAAAATATTTGTGTAGTCACCTGCATTTGTTTGTTATCAGCGTGAAAAATAAATGGAATGGATTAATGAGAGCAAGGGGAGTTCCTACATAGACCCAATAAAATACTATGCTTGTTGAAAGTAAACTTTTGTGTGTTGATTGATTGTTCACCATTAAATATACAGGGTATGTCAGATAACACTGGGGTAAAAACCAGTTTGGATTACCTGAATTTAAGGTACTTATTTTGAGCTATCACATTTCCAAAAGCTAAAAACAGCGGGGAGAGGAGAACATCCCTGTAGCAGCACTAGAAGGGGTGGGTGGGGAACAATGCTGTTCATGTCTCTGCTTCCATACCGCTGCCTGCTTTGCAAGGCGGTAAGGACATAGACTGCTGTTAGGTAACCCCAGTGACTCTTGATCTGCAGTATGCTGTGCTCCCCCCTCCTCCCATCACATCCCCATTCCCTAGACTGCTCTTCTCCCAAGTCACAAGTCCTCACTCTTTCTCCACAAGTCTGCACACCCCAAACTGTTATTGCAAGCCTCCTCCTTTCCTGCCTTTTCTCACAAACACATGCTGCAGTCCCTCACTCCCCACACAATGCTACCAACCCACCTCCTTTCTGCTAAGATCAAGCTCCTCCAACCTTGGAGTTCTCCATGTATTGCACACCTTACGCCTCCTCCTTGGGTCCAGCTTCCCCAAGAGGCTCCGATCTGTGTCATGCCAGCGTAGTCTCCTCCAGCTCTTTGCAGTCAGCTGCTGTTTCTGTTGTCCTTCTCCTTGCTATCTGTGCTCCTATGTCTACCAGCACACACTGAGTCCCCTCCTGATTTCAGCACCTTGCCTACAAAATCTTGCTCATGGCAGACGAAAAAATCCAGGTACAGGTTATATTTACTGAAAATCCACTTGGATGGAACTCTGAAGAAAAAAAAAGTATGATATTTTCAAAAGAAAAGCCCACAAATATATGGTGGCCCTACTAATTTCTCAAAATTGGCATTGTATTAATACATTATTTGTTTGAACTTGGTGTTAAATAAATGCAGATTCTGTTATGCAACATACCACATCATGGAGAGTGCACTGTACCATGAGTTTATCACATCTAACATGGAATAACCTCAAACAATAGGTCAAAATGAAAGGACAGTTTTGATTCTTACTCACAGTCAGACCCAATTACCCCATGGAAAATACCCAGTTTTGAAAGAATGGGTCAGATTTTGAAGCCTGTAAAGCAGTCACTTACAAATCTGTGGAGGGTACTTCACCAAATCTGTATTTACCCAAGCCTTGTCAAACCGCCTTCAAACAGATGTTGTAAATAACTCTCATGTTGAGCATATCATTTTATTGCTAAAGCAATTGAACTGAGGAGGAGACAAAGAACGCAGAGCAGAATAGAAAAGGTCAGTGTTACTCTCTGTGCAGTGACAATAAAACATGGTAAAGTGGGGGTACCAAAACATAGGTGGGAGGGGGGGAATTGGAAGGAAGGCTACCACAGTACTATCTTGCAGTAGCAAGTGATTCATACAGCAGCAATGCGTGAAGAGGAGAAAGGGTGATTCCCCTAAGAAATTACCACTACTTTGTGCTGCAGCACTTCTCACTTCAGGGATCTGAAAGAATACATCCACGCTGCAACCTCAGTGCTGCCCTTGGTACTGCAAGCAGCAAGTCTGAAAGAAAGGACCTCAGGTCCGATTAGCTGCCATGGAAATACAGCCAAAAAGTATCATACTCCAACTCTTGGTATCTTTTTGAAAGAGGAGTTGTATTTTTACCTCAGTTTCACTGAAAAAGAACTGAGGCACAGATAGATTACCTGCCCTTCCCAAACTCAAAACACATATCAGTGGCTAAAGCTTTCATTAAAACCCAGATGCTTTCTCAGCTGTGTACCCTCACTACTCAGAAATGACCTGTAAAAATCTATATTGCCTCGGAGTTCCCCTGAATTAGCCGAAGAGCAGCAGTTGCTGTTGCAGCAGCAGCCAGTTGGGTCTCTCCACTCCGCTCTCCTGTCATACATTTCCCATGACTAGCTGCCTAACTAGGAACTTTGTACATTGTAAAATCACGTTTCTAAATGAATAACTGCAATTTCTAAAATTGTATTTCTGTATTGGACTATCACACTATATAACTCAAAGATAATGTCTGCTGACACTTGTGCATTTCATATACACAAGAGTATCAAACCTAGTAAGCGGAGAAAAGAGAGCTACAGAAGTAATTGGGAGCATCAACTTTCAAGTAGATTGGTTGAATTTAACAAGTCATGAGAGAATTTGATTTTTGGGTCAGCAAGCTGGTGAGCCTAACAAGTGCAGATTCTATTATTTCCATGCCTGGCTCTCAGAAAGACTGAAAGGAGGAAGAGAAGAAACACATGATACATCGGCAGAGCTTTGCTGCGCCGCTGATTGAGAGGATACCAGAAAGCTTACTCTGCAGTACCGAGCGCTCGGATGCCATCTGTCTCTCCTCCTCAGAAGATCCAAGTTCTGCAGTGCTGGACAAAGAGGTGGGAGGGCTCTGGATAAACCAGCCAGCCCTGGCAATTCACTGCTGCTCCCGATCTAGAAACGGAGGGTTTCACTCATCTCTCATTTGCATGCCAGCCTGAGGCACAGAAAGGAGGATTTTGTTAGGATTTTTGTTTAGGATTTCCACAGAACTGATCAAATCTAGTCACGGGAGGGGAGCGTTACTCTGCTAGGTGTGCTGGATATTGAAGCAATAACTGTGATATGACATTGCAAGCTATATGTGACATGCTTAGTGTACGCGTGTCACCTCTACCTTCGAAGATCGATCACCTCTTGGTGAAGGATGCCCCTGGTTTATACTGAATTAAGGACACTATAAAAGTAAATTAGGCAGGACTGGAAATCGAGGAATGCTTTTTCCAATTAAGAATGCAAGAAGCAATTAGTTAGGCAAATTGCAGTTGGAATTTGGCCAGTAAAATCAAATTCTGTTTCAATGAGAAGCAGCATAGGATCCTTAAGAGCAGAAGTCTAATCTGAAAAAAGGAGAGGAGATGGAATAACTGCTCTTTTCTTCTTGTCTTAGTAACGTTCTTTCATTTTCCTGATTTTTGCTTATAAATTACTTAATTATATTCTTTATTCATAAACATTCTACTGTACAGTTGCCTGAAAGTCTAATCCTACAATTGTTATTGCAAATTAACAGAAATATGATTTGAAGGGCTATATATTCAGCCTGTAAAATATCAGAAGAAATCCTTTAATCAGCAAATTAAACATATCTTAGTGAAGTCAGTACAGGTCTCATAATCAAGACATATATTCTAATATAAATATGGAAACTCCAAATATGAATTTGGGGACTTGTTTAATTTTTATATCTGAATGAGACACTTTTTGTTTCTCTCATGATTACAAAAGCCAGAGAAAATAAAGGTGTCATTCTTGACACAGATGTAAATTGGTTTAATGTTAGACATTTTTTATTTGTTTGCAAAGCAAATTTTTGTTGCATAGAATGTAGGCGAATTTCTAAACAAAATGAAGAGCTAAGCATAGTCATAACAAGCAATGTTCCCTGAATCTGATAGGGCCACAGTTTGTTAGAAAAAAACCCCTATGATAACAAAGTACTGTACAGGTGGATAAAGGTTTGTTGTTAATATGAAAAGTATGAACGCTGAACAAAGAAAACTGACAGTCTAAGATGATTTTAACTTTTAACTGTACATATAAATATATATGTGTGTATGTTATTGAGAATGAAAGGAAAATATTCCTTCAGATGGGTTTACAAAGGGAAGAGCAAGAAGAAGAAATTTTCATTTTTCTTTTGTAATCTAGATAGTGTAAAATTATTCTGTCTTCACAACCTCAAGGCAAAGAAGACAGCCTGCTTCTCCAGCTATAAAAAACAATCTGTCAGATTTTTTTTAAAGGAAGTCACAACTGATTTCTCATAAAATAAAAAGCAGGAGGATTAGAGCTTTGTGGTGACAATGAAATCTGCACAAAACTCTTACAGTGAAACCCAGAGCTCCAGCGAGGTCCTGCTTGAAGCATTGATCGTACAATAAAAGTAGTTTAGATTCTGTAGGTTCAGGGCTTGAACCGCCAAACATTTAGAACTCCTTATTCATCTGGATTTAAATTTTTGCAAAAGCACCTATATTTGAATAAAGCTGAAGGTTAACAAAATCAAAACAACCTGCAACATATGATCCCCACACCTACAGCGTCTACACAATCCTTGTCCTCCCCTTAGAAAAGTGGTTAAAGGCAGGTGGAAAAATATTTTTCTGAAAAGACAGTTCTAAACAAACTGTGTCATGTAATGTGTTAAATTTATTATGCTGCCATATTACATGCTACTATGTCCAACTGGCACTCTTTTTGTATACTACCTATTTGCTGTAACAGTTGATTTCTAGCTCTGGGGTGATGCTCAATTGTTTCTCTTTTGTGGATCTGAATATGATCACAGCCTCCCCAAAGTTTTCATGAGCCCCAATATTAAGTTATTGGACTACCCTCTAAGAAAATAAATGTTCTTCTCTGGGTCTAAAGCCCACACTAGCGCCTATGAAAGACACTGATGAACTTTTAAACACTAAGCTCAGGCACCTGGGGTAGAGTCAAAGGAATTGAGGCAAGGATCCAGCTTTTCTGCTCAAAACCTTTTTGCAAAGGCTAGATCATAGTCTCATTTAGAGCTGACCAAGCTCAGTTTGTGCAAGCAGGGTGTGGGGAAATCTTCCAGTACTGCTCACACTTGGTCATTTGCCAAAACAAATCAGAATCTGTCTCCAAATTAGCAAGTACTTAAGATGAGGAGTTTTATGTCTGTATTTGTTTCTTTAGTAGTCAGCATGCTGTGGAAGGTGTGCAAACAATCAGTCCCAAACCTCCTGAATATAGGCAGTTCTCTGTGCCAAGTTATTTGAAGTCCAGGATAGTATTTAATTTACCAGTTTACAGAGATTGCAGTTCTGTTGGGTGGTGGCTAGCACAGAGAGCTAGCACAGCTCTAGTGCAGATAAAAAAGATTCGTAGCTGTCCCTGATAGTTATGGGGAGATTTTAAAGGAACAAAAGGAACAGCAGCCTACAACTACTTGAAGGGCAGTTACAAAGATGATGGAGCCAAACTCTTCTTGGTAGTTACAGACAATATAACAAGAGGCAATCGCTACACAGGTTTGGGTTGGGCATTAAGGAGAATACAGAGACATGGTAGAACCTCTGTTCTTTGAGGTTTTAAGGACTTGGCCAGGCAAGGCCATGGCTGGCAATGGTTCTGCTTTGAGGGGACTTACAGAGATGCCTTCAACCGGCATTTCTGTGACATGGTGAAGTCAGATATCCATTTTCTGTAGGCTTACTTATATAATCTTTTGCTTTTGGAAATCCCTACTTCAACAGGATTTTAACCTTCACGAGAGCGGAGATGGAGTAACAACCTGTAGGAAGGAAAGGATACTCTTTGTGCTTACTTTGACTGATGTTTTCCAAGCCTGAGGACAAACATCAAGTAGATATTTTGTTACTGACTGAAAAGATGTGACGTTCACACAACCTCCAAAGAGGTAACATTCAGCATTTTTAACTGAATTGTATTTGGATTTTGTGCATGCATACATGAACATCAAAATTCAGGATACATGAAATCCAAGGGACAGAACCTGATTACATAGAACAGGCTGGCATTTCACTCTTAAAATAAAAAGCATATTTTCCAGATAGATGGGTTACGCAGATACTGCTCATTGCATTCAGGTGGTTACCACACTGCATCTATCTTCCCTGCACAAGTGAGAGCAGAGTTTGGTCCTGGAGCAATACATTTGTTTTATTGTATGTAAATGGAATTCTCCTTTTGCTTAATTTAATGCAAGTTTCAAAATGAGCTTTGCTACTACCTGTACTATATTTAGAAATATGTAGACTTCCTTCAAAAAGAAGTTTCCACCCCCTCATCAAGAAGTGTGTGGTAACTCTCAAAGCCCAAGCATGCAACCTGTCTTCAGCTTGAAGCCATGTCCTTGAAAACGAGGATCCATTTTCCATTACTTGAGGAAGCTTTGGTTTGGGGAAAGGAGGAAGGCTGGAGGTTGACTTATTTTGCTTGCAGTCAAGTGGAAGTCCTCTCACTTGATGTTACTGTAACAGAAAAACACAGGGAAGGAACGAGTGATGTAGAAATTTGCAAAGTTGCCTGGAGGCCAGAGCTGAGTTTACAGCAGGCTGTTCACCTCTGATCACAACAGACTCTCTAGCAATGCCAAAAAGCAAGCATTCACACGAGACTAAGCAGAATACTACACCTATTTACAAAGAATAACATGTCGAGAGCAATTTTCTTTAGAAAATTCCTTATTAATCATGGTGGTTTAAAGGCTTCCTGTACAACTTAAGACGACAAAATAGGAAGAGGATATGTTACAGCAGAACTAGGAATTCACCTACCACATTACTTAATGTTCACTGGAACTTAAAAAGGTACTCAGCCATTTCATAAAATGATGACTCGTGTAGCGTTACTTCTGTTTTCTTGCCTAGAAAAGGAGATGTTATTTATAAAAAAGTAAAAGATTGAGAAAGCAGCTTGGCAAGATGTCCCATCACACACCTCAGATCAGATTCCTCATTTATAATTTCAAGAGGCCATTCAGTTTCTAATTTCCTTTCTTCCCTTTTCTATCACCAAAATGTGAGAATAAAGACAGAAATAATGAGTCAGAGAGAACCTTTTGCCTCTAGAAAGACCCTCCTCCTGCAGCTAGGAATCATATTATGAATTTATCCAGTAGAGTAGAACAAGTTAATTAGGAAGCTAAATCATAGAAGCATTTTGTAGCTTCAATTTTTATACATACACTTTTCTACACATGTTATATATTTTATAAACTATGTGTCCACCTGAAGCACATGGCAATGGTACCCACCAGAGCTGCGTTCTGGGACATCAGCGAGTTGTCCTGGCTCTGCAGCTTTGTGGTGGCTCCACAGAACTTCTGCCTACTCTTAATTCACTGAAAGGGAGACACAACTACTGTCTTTCTGCAGATGAACAAGAAGGAGCTCAAGCTTCCTTAAACATGGCAGACACATTAATCCAAATAACCTGAGGCATACCAGCAGACAGATTAGTCTGCATTTTCATGGCATCTTTAAGACAGTCTAGGTGCAGATGGCAGCTGAAATGCGTGATCTCACCCTTCCCCGGCACCCCAGGAGATGTCGCTGCTCCCAGCTTTGCACTGGCACTTGTGCTCACGTGTGAGGGAGAGCAAGAAGTGATCTGGCTGGAAACTATTGCTTTTTATTGGGTTTTCAGACAGAGCAGCCTCCCCGGCCTCACTTGCCTGAGAGTGCATGTACGTGAGTGGCAACACAAGGAGGCATGGGGAAAACATGGCTTGGAGCAGAGGGGTGGATAGAAACAATCTCTTTCAGCAGCAGCTATTAACTTAAGCTAGCTCAAAACATTCATGCAACAACAATCATACTTACTCTTCTGTGGTACCTCCTCTGTGGGGACCGGAGTACCAGCGAAGCAGTGTCCTTCCTGGCTGGGCACCCTCCCAGGGGCAGATTGCAAAGACCAAGAAATGCCTTCACCTTCCTTCAGGGTCTTAATCTGTGGCATACAAAGATCTTGCTTCAACCTCTCAACTTCAAGTGTTTCTATTGTCTTTTGTATGTACAGTATGTGCCAATAGAGACAACACTTTCAGATACAGCTGCTAGCAAGTAGGTTAGACATCTAGTAGAAGAAAACATCCTTGTTTTATTTTATGAGAAACCTCTCAGATTTCCAGTTGGACTTTGGTTCCCTTATAGCGAGCTGGCAATGCTAAAGATCACGCATGTGGTATAGATACTGGATTGTGCTATAAAGGAGCTGGGAACCTAAAAAAAGTTTCATCTGGCTGGAACACTTTGGGACAGCAATACATTGCAACAGCCAAAGGGCAAAGGAGGGATGAAAGGCTAATGCTGTAACTCTGTAATTTGTTACTGCACATCCTGAAATACTATTTGGTTGTAAAATTTCACTGTTCATGTCCCTGATGAAATGTGGGCAAGTCTATATCAAGCAGCCAAGGGCTTTATAGGGATGGAAATCTAAGGCTGAATTAGGAAAATTGTTTTAATGTATTGATGACAACTTGCAGTTTGCATACAACAGAACTGTAACATATGCATTTTGATAAAATATACATGACAGAATTCAGAAAAGGGACTAATATTCTGCCTTATCACCTGTGAGACAAACACTGCCCATAGACTTGTGTGGCATTTGCATGTACAGTTTAGAAGTGAATTTGTAGACATACATATCTAAATAGAAAGATAAATGGATTTTGTAAAATCAGAACTTCAGTTTGTACTGATACAGTTCACAACAAAAGACTGAAGAGTGCTTATAGTGGTCCTGTTCTGCTAAGTCTTTAACTTTTTGGAGTGGTTAAGTAACACTTCTTTTTTGCTCTTTGTAAAGGTCACGTAGCACTGTGGGGGAAAAGAGAGTGGATTTGAAGTCCACTGTAAAAGTAGTTTTATCATCATTATTCCTACCGGAAGGCTGTTGAAGAACTTAATTTCTCTTAGTAGTTGTTCTTTTAATTTTCAGTTCAAATCAATACACTTTCTAAAACAAAAACAAAAAACCAAAACCCAAAGTTGGTTGTTCAGCTGAATTCTTCTTTGTTGCAAATTAAACTAATTTAATTTTGCCATTTCCCTTAGGAGAAATTACAAACAATTATACAGCAACAGTTTTACTGATCCCTTCTTTATAACCTTTGTAGCCCTTTTTGTGTTAGAAGACATACATCTCACTTAAATTTTCTTGCTTCTAGACCGAAGACAGCCAAGTGTTTCAACCTCTATTCTTAGGTTCTATTTTCTGAAACTTTTCTTTCTGCCATTCCCTCTTACAGTCTCCTCACAGCGCAGTGACCTCGGCTGGCACACACCTGCGCCCGCACACACCTACGCTGGCACGCGCCCAGGCCGGCACGCACCTACACTGGCAGGCACCTAGGCCGGCACGCACCCAGGCCCGTACGCACCTACACTGGCACGCGCCCAGGCCGGCACGCACCCACACTGGCAGGCACCTAGGCCGGCACGCACCCAGGCCCGCACCCAGGCCTGCAAGCACCTAGGCCTGTACACACCTAGGCCTGCACGCACCTACACTGGCAGGCACCTAGGCCGGCACTCACCCACACTGGCACGCACCCAGGCCTGCACGCACCTACACTGGCAGGCACCTAGGCCTGCACGCACCCAGGCCCGCACCTATACTGGCACGCACCCAGGCCGGCACGCACCTACACTGGCAGGCACCTACACTGGCACGCACCCAGGCTGGCACGCACCCAGGCTGGCAGGCACCTAGGCCCGCACGCACCCAGGCCCGCACCCAGGCCGCCACGCACCCAGGCCCACAGACAACTAGGCCCGCACACCCCTCCCACAGAAGCCTCTACAGAAGGAATTGAGGAGAGTAATTATCTCCCATGTGTTTTATATGACATTTTTTGTTAATACGCCCGGGAATACCATTTCCCATTTTTGGCATCACATTGCTGGCTCGTATTTCACCTGTAATTCTCTATAACAACACCTTGTTTTCTGCCATGTCGTTTCGCTGCCAGATACTCCCCAATTAGTATTTCTACATTTCATTTCCCTTCCCTTATCGTAGCACTTCATACTCACCTTTTCTGCAGTATTTATACTGGAGGTGACATCCATATGCATCTCATCAGTCAGCCTGACTCCTTTATTACAGAAGAAATAAGTAGTAGCTCTTCTAGGAAACACTGCTTACAGGTGTGTTGACGATTAGTTACATCTGCTAAGGGAAAAAGAGATAGGTAGGGCTGCATATGGTGGAAAAAAATTGATCAACAATTATACAACTAAACTGTAGTGTGGATTCAGCAGGCCCTCAAAGCTATTTCATGCTTGTAGATCAGTACCTAGAAATGAACGTACAGGTCTCCCGGAGAACATCACAGAAAGAAGGCAAACTGCACAGTAGATTTATGACAAGAACAAATGTATGCATTTGCGCTGCACCCCATGAAACCGATGGATTGCGGCAGAACAGCAGGGCTGTAGGAGTCATTTGCTAGTGAAAAATGTGCAGAGCTGGTTTAAACCTTTCAAAGTACAAAAGGGAACAAGAATTCAAGCTCAGGCATGACAGTTACCATATGCCAGGGTTGTTTTGTATATTCTTCCTAAAAAATACAGGGCAGGGGTGTCGGGTTGGGGTGGGGAGAACATCTCATTTAGGCATAGATTGCCCTTATTTGCACTTAATGGAAGTGTGCGAAGAACTTCTGCCTGTCCTTTGAGCTCAGCTCACCCACAGAGCAACTCTGATACTCCAGAAACCATTTGTTTTCTCTGTCTGTCCTACTGCTCATCCAGGGAGTCTGCTAAGCTCAAATGGTCAGTATAGTTGCCCTTCTATCTTCGCCACCCTGCAGAACAGGGCAAGGGGAATACACTATAGATGGTCCAGTTCACATATTACCAAGTGCACTTCATGAAAAACTTGAAAGTCCATCCCTGCCTGATATCAGAGCTCCTTCTTATCAGGAGGTGGCACCGCATAAAAGATTGTGCTAATTGCGACAATCCAGCCTTTGTCAGCAATTCTTTTGGAGGTGACGGCATCGAGGAATGGGAGGGCATTTTCCCAAGGAAACCTGAGGTACCCCTTTCTGTAGCCAAAACAGTTTTGCATCTGCATAGCTTGATGCATGTCATCATCCTACCTGACAATTTTTGCCCACTGTAAGGTGTATCTGCATATTACCTGTTCTTAGTTTACTTGTACAAATGGTGTTCAGTGGGAAAGGCCTGTTATTTCTCTGCAAAACCTACATTTACACAATTGGTCAGCGTGGCCTGAAAACTTCATTTAGAAGGAATATAAATACCTAGGATAGCAAATAAGGACTATTAGAGTAACAGCCCTTGTGCATTACTACTATGGGTTTGAGAAATGAAGAGTAAGGTATTTGGTAGCATAATGTAAAATGGAAATGGAAAACCGTAACAAAAATTTTGTGTCCCAACTACAGTCACTCTATTAGTGCATCTATCAAACATTATTCACCACAAATGACAAAACAAGTGGAGTTGTCCCTGCTTATGCATAACTATTATGTTGCATACTTCATACACCTGATACACGGTTACATATACCGGGTTTTGAGATTCTTCAGTGAAACTGATAACTATTTCTATATGTATATACACACATGTACATACATATAAATGTAGATACGTAAGTATGTACACATTTATCAATATGTAAAACCACAGACAACATTGCACTTGTAATTTTTTTGCACTTGAAAAGTGTGGGTAAAAACAGCAGTTTAAAATGTCATGCCAATCATACCTATTTTTCACTTTCCTATGAAGTTGCTTTACTCAAAACTGTTTTCATTATTATTTTTCTGTGAACTTCCCTTCACTTTCTTCTGATTCTTGAAGTTAGTATTCAGGTTGAAATACAAAGCATTACGAAGGAAATACAAAGAATGGATCTCACTGAGAGCTTGCATGAACTCTGGGCCAGTGAAATCACATCTCTTGAATATTTATGTCCTCGGGGGCTGCATGTCCCCCGGCATTGAGTAGCATCCACAAGTACTTGATTTGCTTCTCTCTTTACAGTCTGTGACAGGTTGAAGACACTTGGTCATTGAAACTTCCCTCCAACTCCCTCCTCCTTGTCAGAGGACCACAGATTAACACCTCAGAGGAAAGATTTATTCTCAAAACGTCACTTTTTGTGATACCTACTCTCAACCTGTTCCTCAAGGCTTGGCAAGAAACATATTCCAGGCCAGAGACTCTCAGATAAATTTAGGATTTGTGTACAATGAGAAAAATTCATATTCTCATCGTGATTTGTGCTGCTAAGAGCGAGTGCTGGTGAAGCTGAGAGGAATTTGGCTTGTTGATTGTCTGCATGAAATGAATTTAAAGATAGTAGTACCAAATATAGCAGCTTATGAAACTGAGCAGACTGTCAACTGTCTCTAAAGAAAGCAGTAAATGAAATACTGACATCCACCATGGCAGTCTAATGGTGTAGTTTAATGGTAAGAGACCCCCATGGTGGCAGTCTAAGGTGGCCTTGAGGCTGCTTTGGTAAATGCATGGCCTCAATGCATACCTCATCCAGGTATAAGAGTGAGTGTGGGTATGGTAGATAATCACTACACCTTGTTCCTGTCAAAGTCACCCAGGATCTCTCTTAAACCAGATAATCTTTAAAGGGGAAAACGCATGTTGATTGTAGCTGAATGTAAATAGCCATTAAAAATTGGAAGCAAAGTTACAGAGGACAAATAAAAACCAATAAAATCCTTTTGTAAAATATAGAGTTACTAAAATAAATTCCTGTGTGTCATTATGGGTCTCTGAGACTTAAGAAACTGAAAGAGCAACCCAAAATCTCCTACCCTGAATGTTATCTTTAACTTTCTTCAGCTCACCTGGGTGGTCTTACTCTGTATCTCCAACAAATGCTGCTATGAATATTTGTGCAATCTCCATCCATTTGTTCAGCGCTGAACAGTCTACTTTCCCAGGTTTTGCCATATTCTTTCATGATCACATTTCTTCTTCTTGACTAACTGTTTGCTCATCCTACAAGTGCCAGATTATATGAAGTTTTTTTTTCCTGTGTGCCTCCAAACAATAGATGCCGAGCTCAAACTACATCTGCTGAACCACTCTTTGTCAAGCATTATGTGAGGCTGGATAAAATGATTTTGGGCAGGACTCACTTTCAACATGTATCATATCCCACAATGAAAACTCCTTTTGTAGATGGCAAATATGCAGATGATATTGAATCAATTGCAGCCACTATTAAGTCAGATGACTTTCTTCAACTTTGCTGCTAGATCCTGTTTTATGCTTTCCATCAAATCCGGTGCTCGTCAGTACCCTTTCCATGCAACAAGAGGGACAAAGCCAGCATCACTCTTATAGCTTACGACTGGCCATGATACTTTTGACTGACAGACTTGCTACAGATGCAGTCAATACAGACTCATACAGCCTCTGATCCAGCCCTCAGACAAGGGCCTAAACTCACACTATCATGGTCAAGTACTCCATCCATAACTTAAATCACTGCACCTGGGATCATAATGGTTCTCTGCCTTACTACTATGGATAAGGACTGCTCTCTGCAAATCAGAAAATCACAAGCAGAACACTCAATCAACTGGAAAGACATTAGTTACTTGTAGGCAAAATAACTTGCTTACTATATTGATAAAACAATCTTTCAGAAAGTGGTCTTACCTCTTTCTGACTACAGCCTGGCTATCTTATCCCAGAGTCCAAAACAGATGACACGAATATCTCCTTGTATTGTCTGCTGCCTGGCACATGTCTTTCACCAGACTTCAAAGTTCAGGGGCGTCTTCTGTCTTATCTAGAAGAGTGTCAATATGAAAAACTGGGAAGGCAGACATCTGATCTAGGCCACTGACCTTTGAAAGAATTATACTTTGAACTTCGCCATTAGCCACACCACCAGCTCAGGGGAGCAGTAATGCAATGACTGGATGATGCACCAAGTGTTCTTTATTTGCACCACCATGAAGACAACATTAGCTTGTGCAGATACAAACTGGCATGTGAGCATGAAAGGAAATAATTTACCTTAAAGCTGCTGTGGTTCTTCTAGATGTCATGAATGTGGAGTTCATGGCTCAACCTGTGCGCTCACTTTCTTGCTCCCTCCATCAGCTTCAGATCTGAATTATGAAGGAACATGGAACAGATGAACACCACTGCTTTCACCTTTGCTTGAAAGCATGAAGAGGCGTAGAGCACACAGCCAGCACTTATCAGGTTAAAGGCTCCTCTGTCACGCACAGGAGACGCACTGCATGTACATCTACAATAGGGCCATCCTGGAGCCTGATGCCTGCGAGATCAATGCTGGCTTTTTCCAGGGGAAGAGTAAAATTCCACAGCTGAGTATGGGAGTCATTCTGCAAGAGCAAAATAAATTGGGAATTGAAGAAAACACTGTTAAAAGGGTAGAGGATGGGGACACAAGGTTTTTGCAGTTTGATGGATGACTTGTTTTATTTGGCCCTGCATACTGCTGATATTGTCCCTATCTAAAATTTATACTGGAAGTTCTTTGTAAGTAACTCTTCAACACTATCAACACTAGTAATAAAGTCTATAAAATCCTCATCTTTCAGTTAATATTCCTCACTTCCCACTATTTCTGCTCCCTGGAGGGCAAAGAGCAAGCTTATGAGTCCACCTCACACAATTTTCTTACTCTTTGGAGCTTGTGAACTTTACCTCTGTTTTTTTCTCTGAGCTGACATGGGTGCAAGTCCTATGATCCCTGTTTCTGTTTTCTTTTTCCAGCTGTTCCAGGTATGGAGAAAATGACTCATGCAAAGGACCTTAAAGATGTACTTGAGGCTTGCTAAGAGGAAATCTGCAAATCAATTTCCCAGTTTCTCTTTCAATTTGCTGTTTTTAAAAGGAACTCATTAATTCTCCTGCCTCACTGGTACATTGGGAAACTGATGGTCCAGTTTCTCTGTGTGGGTAGATCAACAAACTATGCCAAATCTTACCAAAGTTGTTAGACATCCATATAATCCTGGTCATCGTCTGTACCATGGAAGCATGGAGAGAACAGAATCAGTGAATTTTGAGGCTGTCATGGAAGAAACTGGGACTCAGTTGATGTGTAAATATTCAAGACTAGACCTACA
The DNA here is from genome assembly GCF_030936135.1 of Gavia stellata. Classification (NCBI taxonomy): domain Eukaryota; kingdom Metazoa; phylum Chordata; class Aves; order Gaviiformes; family Gaviidae; genus Gavia; species Gavia stellata. The sequence goes on along the minus strand of NC_082596.1, from coordinate 97,296,450 downwards.
GTAAATGAAACAGTTAGGAAGTTTCATACTCTTTTAGCTGTCGCTGAATGTGCTGGACTCAAGCTTTCAGACAGCATTATTTTTTTTCTTGATATCGGGTGCTATTATCAATTACTGATGTCTTTGGACAGCAAACAATAAATATCTTTTTGTTTGTTAACGAGTTTGCCAGCATAACATAAGGGCTCATTTTTTAAAACTAAGATTTCTCTATTTGTCTCCAAAATGTGTTTTTCAGTTCTGGAGGACAGAACTGTAATTCTAGAATCCTTTTATATTTTGTCATCTTAGGAGTTCCTGGCATATCTTATATTTATGGACATCCCATAGTGAATAAACTACACATAACATTAAAAAAAAAAAAAAAAAAAAAAAAAATCAGTGTTCTGGCCAGTGTCAGAACCACAGTGAAAAAGAGACAAACTAGAGAAAAAGCAAGCATCTGAGGATGGAAATGTTTCTGGTACAGTCTGGGTGGTGAGACAAGAAAAAAAGTATTTTTTTTTTCTATGATAAGGTAAGGCCTTATTTTCTTTAGTGGTACAGGTAAAGCTGGCATTCCAATACAGGAATCATGGGCTGTATTTTTCAGGAAGAAGATTGTGTGCTAGGAGTATCAGTTTATTAGAATTACATTCCCTCGTGCTTCACTTTCACTCTCTATCGCATGCCACAGTCTGGTCTTTGGTGGACAACAAGTGACTTGCTAGAGCACGGTTCCCTCTTTCTGCTCCCTCTTTTCTCCCCAGCTCTCGGATTTATGAAAGGTATCAAGCTGCCTTTCAAAATTTACTCGGCTTTGCAGTTATATATAGATCACGTGCTGGAAGTCTTTAATCATATGGGCCACAAGAAACAAGCTTTTGGAAAATATTCATGTTATATTTGTTCATAAACATGTTTTATATAAGAACAATGTTCTTCAGTTAAGAACTTTTGTTTAAGTTGCAAAAGAAATACTTTGGCATTGAATTAAGGCTGTCCAACTGCCTGCTTCTCCCCTCTTCCATTCATACCATGCCCGTGGGAAATCATTTCCTTGCGTTCAAAATGGTACAGTCTTAGGCCATGATGACAAATTATTTTTCTTATAGGAACATACCTCATTTGGTACATGGCCAGACAGAGCTGAATGAGTGAGCAGCTATTCAACAGACTGCTTTCTTCTTGCTTAGCATAAAGCCCCAAGGTCTATTATGATCACCAGCCAAACCCTAGTAAAAGGACCATTATAAATTTTCCCAGGCGTTATCGCTGGCAGTCATCCCTACAGTACCTTGGTGAATCATCAGCATGTTCTGGCCTAATTTAAGATTTTTAGGCCTGGTGTTTTGCGACTACTTAACATTACACAGTCCCATTGATTTCAAATGCAGCCATGAATACTGCAGCACTGTCACACATCAGTCTCCTTGAACAAGGCGCTCAGAAAATTAAAAATACAAATTTGCAACTATCTATGAAAAACTTGGCTTAAAAGACTGTTGTATAAGTAAGACTGAGTTACTTGGTATCATATTTATCTTTCACAGATAATTAAAAAATAGCAAACTGGAGGCTAGTCAAATTCTCTCTCCATCCATCTATTCATGTGCCTGCCTCTCTGCCCTGACAACGTGTGAAGCTGCTGGGCAGTTTCAGCCCAGTTTCACAGAAGGTCAGTGATGTCAAAGACAAATTAACACTGTTAAGATTGTGCACACTTGGGTAGAGGCGAGGACGCAGAATGGGCTCAAGACACAACATGGGCAGCCATTTGCTTAGGCAAACAGGGAAGTTACAGAAGAAGTAGGGAAAGGTGTTTAAGGAATGGAAAGCTGGAAACCACGGGAAAACAGTTTTTGTTGGTTCTGTAGTTCATGAAAAGATTTATTTTTCTATGGACTTACATACCTCCCAAGTTTTTTAGGTAGGGTCCCTCTTTTTTATTAATCTCCTTCACTATACAAATCTAATTAATTCCTAGAGAAAGCTTAGGAAAAAGAAGAGTAACTGATTATACCTTTAAAGACTGCACCAGAATGTATATACATCAGCAGGAAAGGTGTGGATAGCAAATTAAGCCTGCACAAGACTGCCTTAATTCTGGCATTTCCTACCTTATACATGTTTGATTCTTGAACATTAGAATCCTTGCTTTTAATAAGGTGTTTTGCAAATCTAATCTTTACACATACACAGATGGGAGATGCAGGACTACGAGTGCATGCAAAACATTCCTGACTGCAATATTGTTCCTGCAACTGAGAGTTTGAAATATAGAGTTCTTGACATTGTCTTATTAGTGAGTTGCTAAATCTGGCATATTTTAAATTCACAGTTCAACTATAGTATTTGAAAGCAGGAAACAATTACTGAATTTGCTTTTAGAAATGCTTAAGTGATAGCAGGATGTGCAAAGTACGACAGCTTTTTCACGTTGATGCAGCTGGGTCCCGAGTTTAACAACTATTTTATGGATTTCAAATAACATATTTAATGCCTTGCATCTTGAAAGAACTGAACAGACAGAGTTTCACTGATTTCAACAGAATCACTTACAGATAGCAAAAGGGTAACAAAGTTCTATTTGCACTTTTTTTTTCCCTAGTATTCCTCTTTCTTACAGGGAAAATATTAGACTTTTAAATTTATTGTTTCCTCATTCAGGAACTAGAGGACAATTGACTGAGGAAAAAAAATCCCACAAGATGTCTGTAGTTAATCAGTGTTGTAATATATGAGCCCAGTGAGAAAGCCATGGCTGTAAGCAGGATGTAAGCCTCTAAGCTGCACATACAAAACATACTTGTACGAAGGCAAGTGTTAATTACACGTACTTTTGTGCTTGTCTTTCTCTCCATATATGTTTATGTACACCTACCTAGTCATGTACTGAGATTAATTAGTGAAAAAGCCATTCTGAAGAAAAAAGATTTCTAAGGTCCCAGATCAACATTCAAGGCAAATACAGACAGTCCCAGGCTCTTCGCAGACTGTGATGCTCTGGGCTCCCAGGGTCCAGGTCACCGTGACGAGTTTGATGTATGCTAATGTAGGTCTGGAAGTCTAAGGTAGACATTTGCATCCGTGCATGACTAGGGCAGGAATTAAATATCGACAGGATGATACAGAGAAAAGAAGAAATAAAATTGTGGTGCAGGAAGCATACAAATGGATCAGATGGAACTTTTGCAAAGTAAAACACCTAGGATCTATTGGAGATACCTTACTGATGACATGGGTTAACTTGTTACCAATCCTTTTGAGTCCTAGCTCGTGGATGAGTGTTTTGAGTCAATCTGATGCCAGAAGGAATGAAAACATCATTCAGTAGCAACAAAATCAGGTGTGCCTGAGAGGTTTTGTCTCTCCCGTGATGCCTGCACTCTGGGGTCTAGCTAGGAAAGGTTGGTTTGAAAAGCATGGTAAGCATCACCCAGGAATTCACACTCTAAATCTCCCAGCAGCTCTGGCCTTGCCCCCTGCAACTGGAAACGCCACTCGAGTGCTTTCCGTCTCCTGAAAAATAAGGTTTTGCTGCTCTGTTTTCCCACTAGCAGAATCCAACATAATATGGGAAGGAATAATACAGGAATTGCAGACAATGTTTCCTGATTTGCTTCAAGAAAGGAAAATGCAGAGGGAATAACTGACAAAGGAAAGGAGAAGTTGTGAATGGAAGTGGCATATCAAGGCATCCACTTAAGTGTTTGATGGCTTTAACCCTCTGTGAAATTCCAGATGGGGATTTGAAAGCAAGAGAGTCTGCCGCCCGCGACCAGGTCAGTACTTCATCATTTCTAACGAGGTGGCATCACTCAACCAGACAGAAATAGACTGCTCCTCCACAGAATCTAACAGCCAAGCAAAATCCGCAGGAGTTCCTTATAGTTCATAAATACAGTCAGGCTACAAAGCCATGATTTAAAGGCCTTTAAAATCACTGATTATTCGGGCATCTCCTGTGATAAACTGTCACACGATTTAATTATCTTCCTCAGTATCAATTTAGTGTGATCCCTCGAGACATGCCATTGAACTCTGCCTTCACACTGAGCAAATGGTTCGATTACATCCTCTTCAGCCCTTTGGACACGGAGGAGAGGCACGTTCGTCGGTCGCAGACCCCACTGAAGTACCAGACACCAGTAGTCATCTTTGGCAACCTGCCCTTGCTGCTGGTTTTTTGCGTCTGTGCCAGCTGTGCCCATACCCCATCGAAGAGCAGAAACCAAGGTGGGGGAGAGTGGAGGAAGCCCCCAGGCAGACGCAGGGGTCAGGCTGGCTTCCCTCCCGGCAGGACGCTTGCTCTGCCTGCTCTTTGCCTTCTTCTCTGCCGTACCTTCCTGTTCCTGCCTGCAAAGCAGCTTCCAAAGGGAGAATGCTTCCACCGCATTGCCTTGTGTAACCCATTGGTAGTTATGGAAAGAGGCTAGGAAAGCATTCAAAGATACTTCCACTTAAGCAAAGCTTTGTTCCCACACATTTCACAGGGACCCAGCTCCTCTTGTTTGATCCTGCAGTAAAGTCGCATAGCTGGTACACAACAGCCTTTGTAAATTTTGTGATGACAGAAGCTCACAAAATCTTGTGTGAAACCATAGAACAGCATATGGTTTCATTGTAGAATAAAGCAAAGCTGAACAAAAAAAAAACAAACCAAACCCACACTACCCCTTAGTTCACAACAGATCGAGGGAAAACCATAAGGTGAACATACTCGACAGCAGAACGCCTGGGATTATGAATCCAGAACAGCGAAAGAGAAACCGCAAACTTTTTCAGTTGTGGAGATGTTTATGAAGAAACCCTACATCTGAGCAGGCCAAACTTTGCCACAGCTTGGCTCCAGACCTAGTGTTGTGGCTCAGAGTTATCTCTTCTTATCACAGGGTACGTTGTTTTGAAAGAAACACTCTGTTTTTCTGAGGTCCTTGCCATACTCAAGGTCGTCCTTTAATCTTGCCCACAGGTTAATTCTGCCTGGCTGAAGGGCAGTGCACCAGCAGCACATGAGGTTTAGGCTGGGCCAGCCAAGCCCTGCACACATGCTTGCTTTAGTTATGAGGTGTACAGACTCCTCCTGGGTTTTTAAGAAAACTTCATCCTCCTTATAAGGGGAGCAAAGCCAACACTCACATGCTGGAAAAGTCATTAAAAGCAACAAGGCCAGCAGGAGCCTGACAAAAAGGGTTTCACCCTTCCAAAATTCAGATGCCACATCCCTGGAAATAACTGAACAACAGTCAGGGTAGTGATGCTGAGCAAGCTTCCAAACATCTCTGGGACTCGAGAAAGCAGATGGATGCGTTAGGTCTGCAAAGTCAGCCCTGTCCTGTTCCCTTGCTTGGTTGAATTCCTGCAAAGGAAACTCTTCTCCCAGTACAGTTTAAGAGAGTCAGTGGTTTTGTGGATAATACACTAAATTATTGTTATTAATATTATTAGTATTATTATATTTAAAGACCCTCTTATATCTTACATGGTTTTCAGAAAATTATTTAAGTTTGTTACTTTCAATCAATATGAATAGCAGCTTGCTCAAGTGCATAAGGAGTACGGCAAGGAGAAAAATCATTTATGTGAGGGAAGCAGTCAGTTACTCCATTGATGTGTGCTGTTTTATAGGCTTTTCACTGCCAATCAGTGTCATGGCTTTTCATCTCTTTTTCCAAACAAGTGCACATTATTTCACACAGTTCAACTGATTTTAGCCTGGCAGCACTCTAAATAAAGCTGTCCCTTGTCAAACGGTTAACTTCTTTCCATTTGCACATCACCTCTGAATATTGCCGGAGAAACAAGAAGCCACCATCAGTGGTTATTGGCCCAGACAGGCACCAGAAGGCACTCTGAGCATCTCCATTTCATGTCAATGCAAAACACAGCTGGAGAATATGAAGTGTATTTGTAGCCTGGGAGCCATCTCAAAGCAGAGCAAGGTTCACAGTATCCTCCTCTGGAGCCTTTGGGCAGGAGGCAAACTCTGATTACTCAGTGCAAAGTTGAGTTATTTTGAAATATCAGGACTGAAGAGGGATTTGGTGTGTAGTTTGTTTGTTTGTGGTTTTGGTTTTTTTAAAGTAGCTAAGTGAGGAGCAATGTGATATGGAAGCAGCAGCAGTCTCATCACACTGGCACTGATTTTATCTGCACTGCCCTTTGAGTGTTTTGTTGCAATTTTTCCTAGCTAGTGGTTTCAGCAAAGGTTCCTGTTCAGCTAATAAAGACATAACCATATCAGCTGTTGAAGACACTTTCCACTTAGAGACAGGGCTTCTGAATCTCTGAAACAGACCCTGTTGCACCAGAGACCCCTGTTTATGCGAACTGCCCTAGTCTTTGGCAAAGGCTGTGCTGAAAACAACAGAAGATTGTGTGTTCCTCCAGACAGAAAAAGAAAAATAAAAGCAGCATTCAACCAGGACCTCCTCAAGAGGGTCTTGCTTGAGTGAAATGGTGCTAGAAACTCATAAAAGCTTTGCAATGTCCTACCCAGCTGGGAAATGCACTCACTGCACAAGAGACAACTTAGTTCATTCATGCTGTACAGTAACATTCACATTTTTCCAGCTCAGTGACTCTGATATGCAGACATGGGTAAAGCCAGAGTGGGAAAGACAGACATTTCAGCTTTTTCCTCCAGGCTTTTAGCTCTAAGACAATATTATCCAGCGATTAGGTTACTGCTATCCAGTCCCAGCTGTTATTTTTGGATTTGCCCTTTTCCAAGTTTCTGACATCAGTTAGTTACCAAAATTCAATGTGCCTCAGTTCCTTCATCTATAAGTGGGGGTGAAACACGCTTTTAAATATGAGGGTAAAATGTTTTTAAAATGCTGGGATATTTTCCCAAGAATGACTCTGGAAAAGCAAACTATTTTTATCTTACAAGCTACCACTAGCTTGTAAGTGGACCTGTCATCTCTTCAAATCCGTGGCAGAATTTTGTTGTGAGTTGGTAAATAGTTTTTATTTTGTCCACCAGGAAACCTGGTATCAACAGTAGTGTTTAGTTGCTTGGATCCAGCTAAACAATCTAAAAGCGCTCTTATCCTACACACCCACACATGAGTTACCAACAATTCAATAGATTTTCCAAAATAATTCCACACAGAAGCATGCCCTTAAGGTTCACATCTTTCACTGATATCAATCAATAATATAGGATCAGGCTCTAGTAAACAGCTTTAGAGGCACTTTGTAGATTGATTTGCTCAGCCAAACTGTTACTGAATTTAACACAAAGAAGTGTCCTGTCCAATCTCAAATCACACAACTCCAGAGGGATGTCACAAGAAAATACTGTCCTCCTTGGAAGAAAAGTAGAAAAGTAATTAATTTTATTACTTTCTAGTTAGAAACCAGTTTCTGTCTCTAACTCAAACTTCCCCCCAACTCTACAGAGAGAATCAACTGGAGCACAGGCTCACCTCTGCAGTGGTGGATTATTGGCATCCCTGGAAACGGAGGAAGGAGTGCAGGAACGACAGTTCTACTGCTGAAAGAAAAATAGCACCACAAACTTGCCTTGCAAAGATGGATGAAAAAAACAAATGCCCCTTCACTACATAGGTATCAACACCTTTTTCCTCAAGAGTTTTTTAAAATGTTGATGGTAAACAGTTCAAAGTATTATGAGAATTGTTTTTATTTCTCCTTATGACAAGCAAAATTTTGCCCTTCTGCCCAGAGTGAGAGAAAGCCAGTCAAATTGCGGATTTCTACATACATTTCAGTCAATTTTATTCCAAAAGCAGAGAAAAGGGATGAAAATTGCAAGCATCATTAAAGAAACCAAATGTTTCCATAGTTTGCAGCCTATTTAAGACATGCCTCCTGAGCTTTTGGACTATGGCACCAAGTTAAGTGACACTCAGTATGGCAATTTGACCAGTGGTTTAAGGTGAGGAAGGATGTAGAAGGATTTTATGATGAAATGTAGCAGATACATAAGAAACAAGAGAATCCTGGGTTGTAGTAATATTGTAGGAACTGTTACAGAATAATTTAAAAGTGTAATTGGCAGAGGCATTATCTGACCTGGTCAGCAAGGGGAAGTTATGTATCCAACTATAAGCTAAAATCAATACATGCACAGAGAAGTCATAAGGTATGTCTTTAAGAAATCCAAAGGTAACACACGGGTCAAAAAAGATAAAGACAGTGTTTTGGAGACTGAGATTTAGGTGCACTTGCTCAGATGCATCATCTACCTGTGAACTGTGTCACAACATTGCTTAATATTGTTGCTTCATTCTGGCAAACTTATGCAAAAATTAATAAGCTTTATAGGTGAGTATTTGCATTTAAAAAATCCAATAGAAAACCTTTTCTAATCCAGTCTACCTCTTTACACCCATGGTCTCTTTGCTGGTTATCAGAAGCAAAAAAAAAACAACTTAGAGAGCCTGCCAAGGCTTAATTTGCACATCAGAACCCTTGTGAGGCTGCAGGCATTAGCCTTGTAGGAAAGGGCTTGTGCTGGCCTTATCTGGGGGAGGTCAGCTCCCATAGGGACTGGGTGGCAGCAGCTCCAGTACTTAAACACATTAGTTTGCAGTTCCTAGGACTGCTCCACACCTCTTGCTCCGCAAAACAAAGCGGGGAGCCCCATTTATAAGAAGCTAGCAAACAGCACAAGCTGATACGTTCAAGGCTTCCTGGCCCTTGTGCTCAGGAGCACAGGGGTCAGCAAAGCAGGGTTTGGCTGCCTGTATCAGAGAATCTCCTTGATGTTTTCAGGAATAGTTTGAGTCTCCTTCATAATGAAACTTTAATGCCAAGTCCTTATGAAAAGCCAGCCCCCCTACCCCCCAACAATAACAGGCAAGATTACAAAAAAAGGATGCTAAAGATATTTTAGCAGCATAGCAAGATGCCTGTGGCATAGCTCAGTTCTGCCTTACCCTGTGGCATCCAGAACATGTCTGGTTTTATCTGTTATTTTTCCACAGCTTGTCTCTTGGCTTCTTCAGCCATCACAGCCCTATATTTACACAGCTGCCTCTGAAGCTGTAAGTCAGCAGCAGCGATTGTTGCACAAACAAATGGAACATGTGGATCTTGCCAAATATCATTTACCCCAGTTTTCTTCCTCCTTCTTAAGCAGTTTATGTTTTGGCACTAACAGGCTTCCTGAAAATCAAAAAGTGCTTTCTGCTGTGTTTCATGTATAATGCATATCTGTTTTGGCAGAAAAAGTTTTGAATAGCTTTAGGATGGGAGAAAATACAGATAAGAGGCATTTCAGTGTAACGCAGCAAGTCATTGTCGTATTGAGCCCAGCGCCGATCATGCTGTGCCTGTTACCTACCATCTGAGCCACAGAACCCCCTCTGCTCCCAGCCCTGTGCACGACCATTCAGCTTTAGCTGGAGAAACACATCCTGCCAGGTCAGGCTTATTAACACAGCCCCCCTGACATTGGGGCCAGGCTCAGCAGTTGCACTTGCTTTTCTCCCTCCTTCAGTCACACCCCACCCCGCTCAGGTTATCAGAATGGCGAAACAGCTTTTCACAACTTAAGGATGCATTATAAAACATGATGATTTTTCAGCGGCATTTTGATGATCAATTGACTTTCAGCACAAGGGATATGACAGACCTCCAACGTCTGTTCTCTTAGTTACACCAGTTGCAATAAGGAATTGATGCCATTGTTTGCCTTGGAGATGGAAAATAGCCCCTGTATGCTTAATGAATGCTGTGCAACAGGGAACACCACACACTAAACATGGGAGGCAGATCAGGATTAAGAGATATCTGTATTCTGAAATTAGGTTATCAAAGGTCTCTGAAGCTACCAATGTTGCTATAAATAGAACAACATCCTGCATTACTAGAAACTTCAGAGAAGTCTTTCACAGTACTTCATTCCTCTACTGCTCTAAGTAAAAATACAGATCAGGGTAGACAGGGTGGTATCAAGTTCAGTAACAGAAGAGGTGTGTTACTGAACACAAGGAACAGCCAGGTATCCATTTAGCAGTGTTGAAACCATAGACTCCAGAGTAAATTAGGCTGGGAGGGACCACTGCGGTCAGGTTGCCCAGGGCCAGGTCCTCTAACACAGCCCATGGAGGGGTGTACCTCTCTGGGCACCCATGCCAGCGGGCGACCACCCTAAGGGCAAAACATTTTCCTTTGTATCTGCAATTTCTCTTGTTTCAACTAGTGTCTGTTGCCTCTCTTATCACTGTGCATCTTCAAGGGAAGTCTGACTCAGTCTCCTCTATACTCTCATGTTAGCCAGAGGCATACAAGATGTCCCTATTGCCTTCTCTTCCTTAGGCTAAACAAACCCCATTTTACAGGTAAACCCATTGAGCAGTTTCTAGCATTGAAGGCATTCATTCTTTCACTGCTCTACTCCCCTCCCCAGAACACAAAAGCTGTCGAGGCAGACTATTTGCAGAGGTTGAGTGTGAAGAAGTAGTGCATCAGAAGAAATGAGGGTCATAAGAAACCAAAAGCACCTCAGTCTCACCCCTCCTTTTAGCAAATGCCTTTGCCAGTTACAGCTGTGCCAGCCAAGGCTAAAAATAAATCTGAGCCCATTCAAACAAAACTACTGCAGCAGGAAGCAGCTTGATTGTGATCCCACTACCTTTTATTACAGCCTTGTTGAGCCACACAATCTAAGTTTTTGTCAGGGTCAGTGTATACAGCTGGAAAAAATTGAAGGCGCAAGTAGCAGTACCTGCTGTGGGAAGAGATGTCAGTTCTCCAGCATTTTGTCTCAGGTCATGAGGTATGAAACACCGCTGTCACACCATGTTTGCAGATTACTGCATCGTTGTCAGGGATAGAAACACTTATGTCTTGCTTGGATGCAGCAGGTTGCAGCTGCTGGGGTCTACTGGAGGCATCCCACAGACCCTGCCCTCCCATTTGACACCCCTGCATGCTTCACCTCTGCAGCAGGAAGGGTCAATGGCTGTCTGACCCCTTGCCCCAGGGAAGCACTCGGATGCTGTTTCAGAGGCATGGGTAGGGATGCTGGCCGCTGCCAGCTTCGGCGCTTGCCACACGCCTCTCCTCTGTTTGTGCTACAGACCCTGAAATAACAGGATCCCCCCCATGCAGATCAGGGTTAGGTGGGATGCCTCAGGCCTTCATCTTTTGGGGCTACAGATGCAGCAGCAGAAATTGCTGGGCAAGGCAGGAGAGTGCCCTGGAGCTAGGACCTCCAGCAGCACCAGCATCTCAACACAGGACTGAGGGAGGACTGGTGACTTTCACAGGTTCGCAAACCTATCTGCAAAGTGATTTTTCACTTTGTTCCCCATCAACCCTAAAATACTGGTTTCCTTTTGCTTTCATTGCAGACCAAGCATCAGTCTGCATTCGGCAACCTGCAAGGCTATCTCAGGCTTGGCTGCCAGGCTGAAGCAGGAGCACTGCTCAGGCTTCACAGTACACTCCTCTGTGCACAGCTACCCCACAGATGGGCTTAAAAAAACCCTTCACAATAGATTATGATCCAGGAGAGAGCCAGCTTGCTCCTCAGACCCCACCCTGAATGTGCAGAGCTTCTGTCAAGGGAAGTGTCATACTGGAACATACCCCTACAGCGCAGGCATCCAGATGAGTGTGGATTGGGCTATCACATGTATCGAATAAGGCAGCCACATTTCATTTTTCCTGCTAGCAATCATTCCGAGAAGAAAAAACAAAGCAATATAACAGTAGGGAATCTCTCTAATTAAGGTCTCCCAGATTGCCCTGAGGGATTAAGCAGGAAGAGCTGTCACTGAGCCGTGAGAAGGCTGCGAGACATCAAGACAGACTTTCCAATGTCGGGGCCAGCTGGTTCAATGGGGATTGATAGATGCCCGCTCTCTGAAAAATATCTGTACAAGAAAATTCATTAGCATTGAAGATCAATAAGAGTGCTATTCTTTGAAGAACTAGAGGCTCATGTAAGCCTTAGTGAATTTTATTTCACTCAATGAAAAAAGTATTTTGCTGCTAGATTTTCCTTTTAGATGCTTTCATTTAATTACACTGCCAGCATCTGCAGCCAGAATAATACCTTGTCTCTTTGTAGATGGATCCTTTTTCAGCTGAGGCCAAATGAGACTTTGGCCTTTGAATGCACCTGGAATGCTAAGAAGCTGTTGTAGCCAACAGTGGTATATTCCTACAGGTGCCAGAAAGATTTGGGAAAACATTCCTTCACTTTGAATTTAGACCAGGTGATGATACCTGAATTAGCATTATTTAAAGAGTACCACCCTTATCACATCCTTAGGAACCAGTTTTTCTGTAATAAGTTTCAAGTTCCAAAATAGAGTATTCCTATATTCAATTTATGCAGGTAATTTTCCATAGTTATTAGCAGTGGCACAAAGTAAGCCTAGCACGTGCAGTTTCAATTTTCACAAAAAGAAGCTGCAAACCTAAATTTTCTAACGCAGTTCAAGGCTTTGGTATTTCCTGAACTTCCTTTGACTTCCTACTGTTAACTCCAGCCAGAAAGTCCAGTACAATATATCCTGTGCTGCTGAAGAGTAATTATTTCACTCACACTAACCCATAAGGGGGTCAGACTTCATTAATTCTAATCTATTTTACACAGATGTTAAAGCAAATTAATTTTCAACTTTAAATAAAACACAGGTTTTAAATATAGATAAGCAATATCTACGAAACCATCAAAGAGGGTAGTACTGCTCTTATTGAACTTACACCCATGGGACTTTGACAGATAAAGAATCAGACCCTTTCAATTTTTTCTTTAGTTAAATGGCCTAGATTCAGTGGTGTCTTACATAACTGATATGTGAAAACCAGACATTTGTCATCCCTAAGTGTGTTGTTTACAAAATTTAACACTGTATAAAAATAGTGATTATTTAGTATCTTATTTCAATGATGCTTTAAGTCCTTACAGTTGGTACACTTCCACCACGATAAAAATTGAAAGAGTTCTTAAAATGTTTGCGCTCCATCATTTTCAGAAAGCAATGCAGCTTTTGCACATTTATTCCCACCATAATTAAGTTGACTAGAAATTAGAGACAACTGTTGTCATTGTAAGGAAACCCACTTATTCAGGTGGCACTTAAGAATATTTATACTGAGAGAAAGTAAGTCTTTTAAAAATATTTGCTCCTATAAATTGGAATAACCACAGTTGGATAGAGGTTTCTGCATGACTCACCTGATTTGCCACATCAACATGTGTTAGTAGTGTGACACAGCTGAACAGAAAGGAAAGTCCCTAGCTGAGCTGTAATAGCACAGGATTTCTTCTGAAAAAATCAGCTGGGAAAGCCATGAACAGTGCCCAGTCAGAGCATACAAGGAGTAAGAATACACTGCTTTGACAGGATTTTTTATGGTTATGGCACTGCATTTTCTTACCTGAAGCAGATGGTATCCTTGAACAAGGCAGTGAAATTGCTCTGGCAGATATCCTTACCAATAAATAGCATTAATATTAAATGGACATTTCATAGTACTATTAAAAGTGTTTTAAAGATGGATAAGCAAGAAGCTCAGTCCTGCAACTCATTGTACACTGGGACCACAAACAAAAACCTGTCTAAACATGACCTTTACAAGGCCACGTAGTGCTTGAAGTTGTGGGGTGGGTAAGGAAGTGTTTTATTAGCTCCAACACAGAGTACTTATCTTATTTGTACTCTTGAAACTTAAAGCCAACAATGAAAATTAAATTGTTAGCAAAAAAAAAATCATGAGAACAGAGGCACATCTTTTCCCAGCAAAATGAAGCTATAGAAGGAAAATTGTGTGCAATAAGCAAGCCAAAACCAGCTGTCCAGTAGGTATCACTTCCTATATACTTTGGGTTTCCTTTGGTGTTCCCTATTTTTTGCTTTTGTCTGCAAAACATGCTTTAATTAAAGGAACTTTTGCCTATATCCTCTCTAAAGGACACCCTAGTGAAACATTCCTTTGATGTATTGTACTCTTAGGAGAATCTGTGTTTGCATCATGTTTTCTGAGCATGGTTAAGCCATTAGATTTCAAGTTATATTTCAATATATCTCCGAGATTGGAAGAGGTAATGTAAGCACATAGGTTAGGCATACCAGTTGAGACCGACCACTGATGACAGGACATGTCCTAATGTCAATACTCCCTAAGGAAACACAGGTGAGTGTAAAGAGAGAAGACAGACACATTGCATTTTTCATACTCATGATTGACACTGAGCATTAAAAATATGTTGCAACAGTAGCCACACAATCCAAATATTTATCCTGTGGGGAAAAAGTAAATGTCTCTATTAAACTCCTGATTACTGATAAAAACTTCAAACTACTCATCTAAGTAAACATTTCTTGTAAACAGTGGACTTTTCAGCAGGAATGCAGTGATTTGAACTGTCTGCCACTTTGAACACGGAAAGAAAACTGGATGCATTTAGAGCAAGAATAAATTCATATCCAGCATCTGTACTATCTTGCCAATTCACTGTTTGCATCCTTAGTGCCTCTAAAGCAAACAAACAGGAGAAACTTCAGCTCAGGGGTAAGAAGCCAGTACCTAACACTTTTGCCCTGCTACACAAAGCAAAGAATACCATTACTACATTGCCCAAATAGTTCTCATGTGAAGTGAGGACGCTTTGTAGTTCCAGGAATTTTGCAATGCTGATTTTGAAGCATATAAATTATTCCAACGACAATTGGCAGCAGAGTTTGGAAAAAGTCCATCCAGAGCAATTGAGTGAAACCTAAGATTTCAATGATTTATAGTTTTGTTCCATTCTAGCCCATGACATAAGAGAACAATAGAAAAGCCAGTGAGATGTTCAGCTGTCCCAGCCTCATGCTCTAGCATACAGCTGCTAGGCTCTGATGAGAGAGAGCCACTCACCTCTTTTGAAAGGTTAGTGCTTCCTGATGCTGTTAACATACACAATACCTATATACCTCTTCAAATTTGAGGGCAGTAAACCTATTTCATAGCTGCAAGCCCTTAGGTGGGGCAGGAACCTTCCTCTTGGCACCAGAAGTCACCAGCTTCCATCCTTCACCTTCTCCAGAGGTTGCACTTACCTTAATATTGGGGGGAGTACATTCCCTGCCTCTCTTGCAGATGGGATTCAATGCTCTTCAAGCTGCTATGTTTCAGAGAAGATCCTGTCTATCTCCCTTTCCTCTTCTTTGATGCTGTTCATTCTGTAACTCCTCCAACTTGGCAGCACAGCGGGCCATCTCTCCTGGCCTCAGAGAAAGGCCCCAGGCACTCCCTGCAGCCTGGGACACTTGCAGGACTGCACCCACCATCTGAAACCCACTCTACATTGAAGCCTCTACCTTGATAGGGACAGCTACCAGGGAAACTACTCCATAGTATTTTACCACCATACCTGAGGCTGTTAAAGCAGAACAAAGTCACCTGAGTCCCTCTTCTTTGTAGCCTTCTATGCAAACTGCTCTATCTGTTGGCTATACTCTGGGAGCTGCACTCTTATATAGTCCTTGCCTGAGCACCAGCTAAAAGGGTGCTCAACCCGCCCTAACTGGGGGCAGCTGTAGCAAAGGCTCTGGGCACCTGGGTCAAAGGCAGCTGATCACGCTCGTTAGAAGCTGCTAGAGCAGCTCCCCTTACCCCGTCCTTACTTGGTGGCAGCAGGTACCCTCGCATTTCTTAAAGGGTTCCCAAGCATTCCCTAATGATCTTGGACCTTGTCACCAGAAAGTCAAGAAGCTCCCAAAGCCGAACCCAGAGACTGCTGCGCAAAATGCTGCATCTGTTGGCTGCCTCTCTTAGCTGTGCTCTCATAATAGCCAGTTCATAATATCCTGAATTAAGCCTCTTTTTAAACCATATTTAGAACAGTGAGTCAGTAAAATGACATGATTTATAAAACATGAAAAATGGTTGGGAGTCATTTTTCACAGCATTTCCAGCTCGGTCTGTAGCTGCCTCTCACTCCAGCCAGGTCTTGATATTTCAGAAGAACATGAAATACTTGCAATTCTTCCATTTCAACTTTAAAATCCCACTTCAGATGCTGAAGCTGGAAGATTAAACCTTGATTTGCTATCGTGATTTATGTCACCGGTGGATGTTTGGGTAAACCATGCCCTTGTCCAGTTTTTAATCCTACTAAATTCTTGATCTCCGCACTGTGTTATGGCAATGAATGAAAGAGTCTGCTTCTACATAAAAACACGACATTTCCCAAGACTCATTTTGCTTATACCTGTTATCATGCAAGGATCTCTTCTCTGCTATTGGAAATGCAAAATCTGGGTGTTATATTGACCCTTCTACTTCGTTTAATACAGGCCTTAAAATGAAAATGACACTCAATCCTACAGGCCTTGAACACAGCCCTGCTTTTGTGGATCAATATGATGAGTCTCATTAAAAGGCAACCCAGACCCTTAGTTAGCACAATAATGTAGCTCACTTCTGCTGTTGTTCTGACTCAACAAGTATGAAAGGTGCTACTTCTTATTTTATCAATATTAGGCATGAGCAAATACGGTTTATAGTGCGATAGTCAAACCAGCTGTAAAAATTAATAGGTACTTCTGCTGCTTCACTACTCTGTTCCACTCCAGCTGAAATGAAACTCATAAAACTTAAAACGCAGTTGAGGGGAGGCTTTCATACCTTTATTGCTTGATGTTGTTTCATGAATCATTATGCTGCTCTTTCAGCCAATCTGATGACCATCAGGGCATGACACAGAATTATTATTCAAACAGGAAATTTCAGGTCCAGCATTTGGTTTCCTGTTGACATGATTCACATGATGCAGGGGTTTTTTTTGTGTATTTTCCAGTAGAATATCAATAAAGAAAATCAATCAGTGGTGATAGAGAAGGCTAAGATCCCCATTATGCTAAAAAGATAGTAATTTTTGAACAGATAGCAGGTTTCTGGAGGTGGGAGGCAAGGAGACTCAAAGGTGCAAAAAATTCAGAAGTTTGGCAGACTGCAGCAATGCTTCTGGCACTGGGTAAAGCTACATCACATTTGTCAATTCATATTTTAGGATTCTCTCCTTATTTGCCTACAACTAGCAACTACACTACATGTTACTTGGTCTAACATCTTCACATCAAGACACTATTTAATGATTGAAGCAGCACTGGGAAAGAAGCATCAGAAGACATTAGAAGATTACACATCACACCAATTTAATGCATTACAGAGCAAATCAATTGTGATGGATAGAACTTCAAATACTAATCTGATTACAGAGGGACAAAACCAAGAAGCATCCAGGGAATTCTACAATGTGGAAAACCGGCAGATTAGATCTGAAATTAATCTTAACTAGATAATAGGTTTTGTATTCTGGACGTGCATACACAAAGATGACTGACAAAAACGTATGTCACCCCAAGGGCTACCATAGGAGTCAGGGATAGAAACCCTCTCTTCCTTGGTGAGCATCAATGTTGCCATTCATTTCCAAAGGGCTTGCACATACCAAGGCCAATTTTGGCTTTATAGCTTTTCCATTCTCAAGGGCACATTTCTGTTATAGTCTCTGGGTTTTGGCCATTTCAGAGGGTTATGATGAGCTCTTTGCAGGGGGACAGTCTAAGTCCTCTTTCCTGCAGGCACTTAAGCATGTCCTTGTGTTTAAGGCTATGAATAGTCACACGGACTCCTCTGGGATTACTTAGATACTGAAAGTCAAGCACGTATCAAAGTGTCTGCAGGATTGCTGCCTAGGGAATGAGACACAAAAGGCTCTAGAAAAAATATTCCTTAATGAGACTCTATTAAAAAGAATACAAATGTTATTAAACTTCTGTTAGTTCATTACTGATCGAGAAGTATACTGACTCTAGCAGTGTGTATTTTCCACTGTAATTTTTATTATTTGGATACATGCTATTAGGTATGCATAGAGTGATGTTATCTACACTAATATCTTTCAGATATTTTACTTTGAATGTCATAAGCACATAAAATCAGTTAATTCCTTCCATGTTATGAATGCTGAATACTGATTGCTAAGCTATTAGTAATACGCATTCAGGGTATACACTGCACTGACTCTGAAGGATCCACAATTGAATGCTGAATAATTCACAGAATTTGACAAAATGCAAATAAGGTGACTGACATGATATCGGAATGCTGAATTCCCGGGCGAATACAAAGGAGGTATTAGTATTTTGTTCCTCTTGTAGAAGAATTACTTGTGAGACTACGATTTAATTAATTTCAATTTTTTATTAAAAACCCTTTCATTACTCTGACCCATTGCATAGGACAGCTGCATTGCAAAATTAACACTAATTTGCAAGTGCAGCTGGGCTCCCTTGACAGTGAGACAAACCACAAAACATTGTTAAGAGAGAAATTAAGGGTGGAGTTACATATATACTTAATTTTATAGTACATATGTTTCAGAATAATTCATTATAAATATGCCCCAGTGACATCAGTGCAAATTTTGCACCTATGAAAACCGCAGTTCCCTGCTTCTGACTTCCTATGACCCAGATCTCTCCAGATCAGTTTGGGCCAGGTGAACCTTGCATTACTATTTAATCTTAGGCAGCTGATTGCTCCCTGTTTGCTCCTTTTGGGTTACAAACACTGCCATGCAGAGAGGTAGAGTTTGAAAGTCTGGTGTTCCCTTGCTGGAGGCAGCGACGGCTTTGGGAGGGAAAGCTTCTTCCAGACTACTGCAGTGCCAAACACCAGCGCATCCTGCCCTTTTTGCAATAGTTAGTGTAGTGCAGCAAGCCAGGCCCAGACACAGCTGGATGCTTGCTTGTAAGCATGTGTTTATCCAAAGGCATTGCTTGAAGTTTAAGATTTTCTTTGATGGACTAGGGCCTTAAAAAGACCTCTTCGAGGTTTTCTTCTGATATATGCTAATGAAACACCAATAACTTAGCCAGCAATTGAGAAAAGTCTAATATATATAGAAAACTTCTAAGTTCTAAAATATTTAAGTTGCAATGTATATCCAATTTAGCTTTGGAAAGTTCTAGTATAGCAAGTTTCAACACAAAAGCTTTAAAATATAGTCGTTATTTACAAATTATCTAAAATCCACATGCAAAAAGACACTGATGGAAGTTAGCACAAACAGTAAAGTCAGGGATCAGACCCCAGCTGTTGAAGGATTCTTGCTAGTCAGGCACTTATTTAGAGATGGCCACATCAGGTTTTATGTGGCCATTTCCAGAGCTCAGATCCTGCTCAGGGTTTGAGACTGTGCCATGCTTAGGTTATAATTGCCCAGATTTCTAACCTTCTCTGTCCTTCCCTCCTCTGGCCTATGATGTCAGTCTTAATTTGAGCTGATCTACATTTCTAATGTTTCTTCTTGGGCACTGCTGACAGCCTCCAGCAGTGACCTCCCTCATCCTGCGTTTTCTGCGGTTCACTATAAGCTTTTTCTATTAGCAAAGCCTCTCCTTGTCCCTTTAGCTTTCACGTCACACATGTACCAAGCTGGTGATCCAAGCCGTTCTTTGTGAGCCTGTCCTGTCCTTTTTGGAGGTGGTCGAAACATGCTGACAAAATGCAATGCAAGGAGGACTTCTGCCTGACCTCTTCAGTGACACATGGAGCATTGCAGGCTCCCGCATTGTCAAGGTAGTCCCTCTTATGTCACCTCTGCCTACTGGGGTCAAACAAAATAACACCTTTTGCACTCAAAAAGATTAAGTTCATTGTAGGATGTTTAAGCCTTCACAGCATTTTACAGGCTGTTATACATGATCTGTTTGCACCCACTTACTTTGTGGCAGTGTTTGTCTGCGAGCAAGCCTTCTGGCAATACGTGGCAGCATGATGCCGCTTCCAAGACCTGAACCAATTCATTTCAGAACCGATCTGGGCACCCACCAAAGCACCGTGTCCTGACATGCACATAGAAACCACAACCCTTTTTGAGAAATGAGAAGAAGAATACAGACAGGCAACTCTGCGGCAGTATTGGCGCTGTGCTCGCAAGCTACTTGATGTTCAATATAAGTTAGATTAAAACCTGCCTCGGTCATCGCACCCTTCCATGGATATTAATTTTAAATAAAAATAGAATTAATTGGAAATTCTGTCTCTTCATAAAATCAGGTTTTCCTTTGCAATAAACTCTGCCTCACATAGAGAGAGGTAGTCTCTCTATCATTCGTCTAATAAAATATTTTATTTGTCTAATAAAAGGGTATGTTAAGATTAATCTATCAGTGGTTTGCTAAACATCTCATTCATTTTTGTTTGCATAGTGAAGCTTTGGGATGAGGGTGCTGATATTTTTTAATACCTGCCAGTCCCCAGGGAAGCTGGAAAAGGTTAAAATTTTATTGTAGGCACTCCAAATACACTAATGCGTTGCAGACAGAGCTGGCATTGATCCTTTCCCCTTTCCCACTAAATCTTCTGCAGATGAGAGTAGCTATTTGCTTTCCATTGTGCAAGCAGAGCTCCTTGAAGAGAAATAAAATCTTTCTAACTTGGAACATACTGCTTGGAGCAGAGTTGGATTTCTGTTACACAACGACTGATTATTTCCATCCTAGCAGTATCTGGGGCAAAGAAATTGTGTCTTCAAGAGCATCAGCTCTAGGTGAGCAGAAAAGGAACACGGAAGTGCCAGCAGAAGCATGTGAGGCATTTATTTATCTGGGCACAGGCAGAGCTGGAGTAGCAGCAAAAAAGCAGGCATATATCTTTATAATTAGGAAAAAAAGGTGGAGAGTGTTCAACAAGGAAGCAGTTTAATTTATATGAATATAAGGAACAACTCACTATAAAGACAGGAAATTTATTGTGATGGTGAAGATAAGTGAGGAACGGTGTCATATCTTCCAAAGTATTTCTGGTGCTTCTTTTAGTAGAGCACTTATTGAAAAAAATTGGGTTGACTCTATTTCAGGATTAGACAAATGTTTCTTACAAGCACATGGCACACCTCAGCTCTAACTTGTGAAATACTAGATTAAAATGGTACATACTGTTACCAATACAGCTTTATCAAAGTGCTACCAAATCTCCTGCACCATAGTATCTGCCATTGAAAAAGACAGGGTAGTACCATTTAGTTCCAGATTTGGCCATCAGAGATGCATATTCTCAGCTCTTGTGAAAATTAATGGAAAGAGTGCACGAAATCTGGCTTTAGCGCATACGCCTTTATGAACTCTGCTTCTGAAGCATTTCTGTATTGCTTTGATTTACAGAAGTATGTGCTACAGTGGCACCTGAAGGTCCCACCTGCTCTTGGGAGCCCTTTGAGCTGGGTACCATTCAGGCTTCCAACAGGAGACAGTCTCTGTGGAGTCGTAGTCTGATGATTTGTTGCCCACTCTAGGCAGCAGGGAAGGAGCCAGAAAGTTGAAAGATGCCCTGTGATATTCTCTGCTTCCATATAAACAAACTTCATTAAGACATAAACAGGGTTGAGCTAAATTGTGTATGAATTTATATAACTATAGACTTGTACGCAAATTCCTTTTGAAAGGATTTGGCTGGCTAGATTTCAGCAGCATCCTTGTACGAGAAGATTGGGTAGAAATGCAAAGTAAGACTGGTGTAGCACAACCTACAAAGATGGCAGATAAATTAATAGGAGCTGAAGATGGCATCAGTCAGAACCACTTTCCGTGTGCCCCAGTCCCAAGAGTGGTATTGTCTTCATACAACTGCTTGTTCTTCTGGCCAGCTAATAAAAGCCAGTACTTTTAGTATATAGTTGCCAGAATTTTGCACACGGAAGGCCTGACTTGTTATCAAACACAGAGCTGATGTTGTCATTAGTCTTTTACGCATAAATCATTTTATGCGATTATTTTAAGGGGAATGTATTCACTATCATCTATATACCTGATGCATTCAATAAATGCACGTACAAGCAGTAAAGCTCTACTTTTGCCCTGCATACCACAGTGCAGAAAGCAGCTGTGGAAGGAAGGCAGAGTGAAAGAATATGGATGGTGTTGGCATGAATCCTGCAATCCAGAAACCTCAGAAACAAACTCTGAATGGGAGCGGCAGGCTGACTGGGCTGCCCTAGGACTGTCTGGTTGCGGCTGTGGCCTGGAGTTACCTTCCTGACTCATCACCACTTCGCTTGCATAGGACTTGTTTGTGAAATGTCTCTGCATGTAAAGCAGAGCTCTCTCACCTACATTTCTTCCTCAAAGAACAATACTCCTTGCACTAAAGGTTGCGTAACTGAACATTCGAACACGTAAAAAAGTGTTCTCAAATCATATGGGAAAGTCAGGATTTATTTTCTTTCTGGTACTCCTTGCTCCTGTGAAAAGGCTCTCTTTCTTTATGGGTAGGTTTCCGGTTACCTTCAAATGTTCTACCAGTTCTTCTCTGCCTCTCACTGATTGCTGCATCCCAAAACTTTCACCATTTGTATTAACAGATGTGATGGTGAGGTTGGGAACTGACTTGCAGACTGCTTTTAGCTTCAATTGCTTTTTAAACCAAGAACAGATAAACCACTAGAAAACCCTGGATAAGAGACAGCTCTGCTCTGTTTAAAAGAGGATTATTGTGGTTTAATTTAAACTGCTGCCTTAATCAAATTGACATAAGCTAGCTTGGTATCTATTTAAGTTTCCATATTATTTTTTCTCTTGCTTAATTAAATCCATTTTGAAATATGCTTTAAGGCAAACCTGCACAACTCTGTATACATACAAGCTCTCAGATGGTGTTACCAAGATCCCACTTGGAAATGGTACAGCTCATTAGCTTTGCTGGCTCCCAGACTGTTCAGAGCAGTTTGAATTTCCTGCCAATTCAATGGTATTATTTAGTTTGTATTTAAAAGCTCGTGTTTCCTTTTGACCCATGATGGTCAGCATGCACAAGCACTGAAGGGCCTGGTCTTTCATCAGCGTCTGCAAGAGGAGAAGAGCTCTGAGACTTTGGATGAGTGCAGTGCATTGCCTTTTGCTTCCTTTTACTGCTGTTTTATGGAACAGAAGGAAGAGACAATGTGAGCTTTTGTACAAAAGTGAGGTGACCTTTCCAAGTTACATGTGGGATCTGCTGCTGTTTCTATAGAGACCAAATGCATTAACCTGAGTCAAGTGGGAATGCCTGAGGCTCATTGAAAAGGATATCGTTTCTCAGAGAAAGCTGGAAGATTTAAGTAAAAGGGTTGATTCATGTGTTTTACTTTTTAAACAAAGGGAAGCTGCATTTAAACTTCGTCAATTGGATGTCTGAGCAAAGACAACCTTTTTGTGTTGGGTTTCAGCTTCAACTTTCCAACTTGCATCAGCCTTACCAAAAAACTGTCCTACTTTAGGGTCCCAAATGCTTCTTTGGCTGAATAAGACTCTACAAGAATTGGGTTTTGACCGGTGAAAAATGCTTCTTGCTCGGTTAAATACTCTGCAAAAATACTCTAAGATGCTGTTCAGTTTGTCCATCCTGCATCTATGAACTCATAAACCAAAATCAAATCTCCACTCAAGGCAGATCCTAAGACCAAACTCATTCCCTTCAGACCTAAACCCATTTTGTTTCAATACTCAGAACTAGTGCACAGAATAAAATACTTTTGACTATGTGTAAGAAAGACTAAAAAAAAAAAAAGAAATTCTAAAGGGATCCATTGCATTCCTTTTCTGGGAGCTGACAAGAAAAGAGAATAATGATAAATTTCTATACTAACTAATAAAATCAACAATTTTCACTGATTTAAGGTGCTAGGCCTATTTAATTTGCAGGTGGGTGGACATGAATCATGTCACAAGTACTGCTTCCTGTCATCTGTCTAGATACATACTGTCTGATCACAGAAGGAAAGTCAGCTTCTGCCTATGTGACCAGGGAGTTCAGTTTTTCAGTGGGGAAACAGAGGGTAAAGCTAGGATTCTCTCTAAATCCAGATTTCTACTTAGTCCAACAGGTACATTTGGTAAAATAAAACTTGCTCTGTGGAAGATCATCCCCCAGCCCTTTCCAGTGGTTTCCCCTCTGCATATTTGGGAATCTGAAAACAGGTTTTTTTGTTCAATGATTTTTCTCTTTTAATCTCCTAGGCATGCACTCATATGCACACCCCTGGCTTTGGGTGTTTACAGACTGCTGTAGAAGTTAACAAAATAAAATAACAGTGAATATCAGCTCTTTTTTTAAAAAAAGTAAAAAAAAAAAGAAATAAAAACATAGTTACAAAATGGCACAGTTTAAAGGCTGATTTAAAGCCTAATTTGACAAATGTTGCATAGGAGAGAACTGTGGAACTTACAAATAGGAAAAATTATAATTATCATCCATGAAAAAGAAATACTGCGATTAGTTTGAACTGTATTGAACCTTTGACTACTTTAAGGAAGGTATTATTCAAAAAGGCAGCCAATGCATAAACAGCTCTTCATCTTTTACCTAGCTCGACTGGCTTTTAGATCAAACAAGTCCGATCAAAGTTTGTTTTTACAAAGTCTCCTTTAGATGCAAAAGTACTTTATAAAATGGCCCTTTGAGAAATATAATATCTGTCAGGTAATAAGTTAGAAATGCAGAATTTAGCAGAATAAAGGGAGATACTGGGTATCAGCAATTGTTTTTGTCATCTCAAACACAAAACTAAATATTTCTAAATGGCTTTCATTTTCCATTCTGCTTACCGATCACATAACATGTATAAAATGCTGCTGCAAGGGCCTGAACACTCTATTGATCTTAATAGTTTTGATGGCACCGCTCACTGCTGCGTGTTAGCATTCCTGGAATGCTTAATGGTCAATTTTAGGATGCCCTCTGATCGACCATCTAATTGTACAACTCAAGGGTGAAGGTTGTGTCTCAAACACAACTCGAAGTATCTTGGTCTTCCTGTTTGCTGGCTTGCTGCAGCTGGGAAACAAACAGAGATCATCCACTGCCTGTACCTGGTGCTCTGGTTATACTAGGTCATGGAGTGAGAGCATGTGGAGAGGAGGAGAGCACTGGCAAGGAGCAGAAAAGCTTTCTAAATTGGAGCTGTTCTGATCCAGCACTCCGTGGGTATGTGTTCTTTGTTTGGTAAGGGTTAAACTTTTTATTAAAGACATTCATGCGGGTTCACGTGGGTGCTTTGTGTGCCTGAACAATGCGATACCTCCAGATAAATAACAGAGCGTTAGTTTTGAACACAATCCTGGTTTATTCAGTGCAATAGCACATGCATATGAATAGACTGGAAATATTGACATAGAGTAACAGAAAAGGTTAAGTCAATGTTTGCTCAATGCTGCAATCCAGAAGTCATTTTTAGTGCAGCAAATTCTGAGATTCCTGAGCAGGAAGTAAACAAAAAGGTCAAAGTAATTAACAGATAAGTTAGGTGAGCTCAGTGCATGCACAAACAGGCATGGCAAAGCACACTGTCTGTTCCAGTCTGCTGGTCAGCCTGAACCCATTGGCAACGTCTTATTGCCTACGGTTTTGCAGTTGTGTGCTTTCCTCCCTTGCAGGGGGCATTAAGTCCATCCTTACTTAGGGATGTGTGACAGCCAGCAAGAGCATCGTGGCCCTGCTCGGGAGCAAGGAATACAGGGATGTACGTTTGTGGGGGTTGTGTTTTATCGAAACAGGGAGCCACTCCTGTTCATATTGGCAATGAATATATTGACTTCTATAGGAGCAGGGCTGGGGGCTGAAGGAGTCATCAATCTTGTTACAGAGTATTGAGCAGAAGTATAATAGATGCTCAAACTGGTCTGTATATTTTTCATTTGCAATAAGCAATGTATCACTGGATAACATACATTTATAGGAATTGATCTGACAGCCAGAATCTGTAACTAAGGACGAGTAGTGCAGTTCAGGAATGTGGGATCAAGGAGGCAGGAGAGTAGCAGGTCTTCGAGTTTTCCTGGCTAGCAGCAAGCAGAGCCAGTTACCTGACCAAACCCCAATCTGTCTTACTGCTGCAAATTACCGCATCTGCCCCACCTCACAGTGGGCAGCAGCGAAGCAGTTAATGTGAGTTTTGTGGCAGAGATATGAACTCCTTGCAAGCCTAGGTAAGTAAGCCAATATTACAAAGCAAACTCCATAAAGAACCTCAGGTTCTCCGGCAGAGAACCTTCATTAAAGCAGCAAGCGAAGCAGTATGCTTATTTCCCAGGGGTCAACCACTTACACATTAAACTTTCAAAAATGAAATTTATTCCCTGTATTCCAAGAGCCATTCTACATAGTAGTGCCCTTTTGGGATTAGAAAATCAAAATCTCTGACATTTTCCTGAAATTTCTGTGATGAGAAGGAGGGCATAAGGAACATGTTGTTAGAGCTAGCAACAATCTGAAGGACACTAGAGTGCCCCGCAGTGCAAGAGCTCTCTTTTTGAGTACCTGGGCCACCCTTGCCTGAGATGGGGTACCTGCAGGAAGAAATCAACACTCCAGCAAAGTCTGGAAGTATAGATGGCTTCCAGAGAGAAACAGAACTAAAGCCTCAGACTGGAGCTCCTCAAAACTCTACATTCAGCTGCAGGTATTTTTCAGATGAGGCTTATTTCTATCTGAAGGCTCTAGCACATGTTAATGTGAATTTGCAGCCACTAATGTGGGCACTTCAAGCAGCATGTGGCAACTGGAAGAAGTATTGAGTGAACAAATACAGTTTAGGACTCAGGGCAAAAAAATGGCTAACCTGGGGCTCTTTATCCTTGAGATGAGAAGATGGAAAGGGAACATCATAACCTCAAAGTGCATAAAAGACTGCTGCAAAAGAAATAGCTTCTTTTCTTTATCTTCTTGTCAGATGGGACAAGAAATCATGTGCTTGAACTGTAGGAAGATTCAGGTCAGGCACTAGCAAAGTAAACTTTCTAGCAGCTACACACTGAAGCACTGGAGTAGCTTCGCTTGGAAGCTCTTGGGATCTTCTTTGCTGGAGGTATTGAAGTCCTAGATCAGTCTGGTGACCTAAATGTAGCTGACCTTATCCTGCAAGGAGGCCAGACCAGCCTGCTTCTTGAAGTCCCTTCAACACTGCTTCTTTTGCTCAGGGTCAGGAAAAGTCTACCACGGACTCTACCAGTTCCAAGACTTCAGAGGAACTTCAGAGAAGATGCAGGAGGGACAGTGTTTACCCTGGCAGAGCAGTCTGCCCCATCGCATGCTTTATTTGTGCCACAGAGACGACACCTAAAACCTTGCAGCGCTCTTCTTCCCTCCTCATGCATGATTTCTGTGACGGTAAATAATATTGGAGAGGTTTTTACACAGTTTGTCAACTACTTTCTTAGCCAGAAAACATAACAGCATGAAGCACCACCTGTCTGAGGGTAGAAATTTTTAAAATTGTAAATAAATTTCCAAGTTGAGGCTCATAGAAGTCAAAGGGGAATCGCAGACCAAAACAAACACACAAAATGAATATTAACGTCTCCCTATATAAATGACTCTTACAGAAAGCAACTTTTCTCGTGCCACATGCTTGAGATGCTCAGGTAGATCTTAGAAATATGCCTCAGAACACTGAAAGTAATACACAACATGTGCAAAGTTGTACTATTTTCCCTGGCATCAGCTGCATTTAAGATTTTGGGAACAGCTTGTATTACCTCATTCATCAATCTCTTGTCCTGTTCTGTTCCCACATTATTCTAACCTGAAGTATTAAAAATGTTCCTGTATTATTTAATCATTTGTATGTAACAGATATCAGACCACAAGGAGGGCAAGTGGAGTGAAATACCTATTAGGTATGCGCAAGTCTATGAAATAGCTCACCTGGAGGTAAACCAAAATATGGGATGCGAAAAGCTTTTCTTTTTGTAGTTCTTCAAGAAATATTTAGGCTTAAGAAACTAAATGTGTTAGACATTTCATAAAGTGCTCTCTCTGTCCTCAGACTACTGAACTGACTGGCTAAGATGAAAAGGAGGATTAATTAGAATTAGTCTCAGTAGGAATAGGGGAACTGTTGGAAACAGATCAAATTCTTGCAGGAGAAAGGAAGAGGCTGTTTCATTACCTAAAAAAAAAGGAAGAGCAAATATTTTTTGATCTTGAAATCAACTGATCCAAAGCAATTTACACTTGATCAGCTGAGGAGTATTTATTCAACAGCCCGCAATGTAATGTCAAAACACCTAAACTAACTTGAGTCAGGCTGGGTGAAAGAAAGCAGCATAAATTAACTGGAATAGACTGCCATTCTGACATGATTAGACTGCTTTCAGTGCTTAAGAGATACTGTTTTAAGCTAAGCTCAAACCTTTTCACACTGCACTACCACAGACTTCTCAGTTCAGCTCTTTCGCTGCAGAAAGTTGTACTGTGGTTGAACGGAAAAGGTGGAAAATAACTGAATTGATCTGAAAAGTCTTTTTTTCTTTTTCCATTCCCCGGAAAAGTGTTTTGTGTTTAAGGACCTTATATCTGACTTTTAATTTTATGTTTTCTACAGATTTGCTTTTTTTTCTCACCATTTTACACGTCTAAGTAAAACATTCTTTTGAAACAAAAAAAGGATGTTTTGAAAAATTTAATTTTAATGAGAGGAGGGGCTTGCTAAAACAATTTGAGTTTGGTGGTAATTTGTGCATACTTTTGATTGATCTAATTTTTTGGTAGTTAACATTTTAGTTAAAAATTATTCGCTCTGTGCCCATCAGCATTTTCAGTGTATTTAACTAAAAAACCCTCTTAGTTATCCATTTGCATTTTTTCACCTGCATCATAGTGCAGTCTTAATATCAAAATGGAATTTGACTATCATGTGGTCCCGCTAACAGACTTCTGACCAATGAGCATGAGAAAATCCCTGCCTTGCTCTTCTCCCGCTGCAGTGTTCCCAGGGAATGTCATGAGTGACTGCAGACTGTAAGACATGCATCCACTTAAAAAGATTTCCATCCTAAGCAGATATACAACAAAATGTAATCACCCTCTGCACTACCAAGGACGTCTTTTGTATCCTACACTATCTAAGAAATATCCAGTTCATCCATTCTCTTTCTGAGAGGGAAAAAAAGGAAAAAAAAAAAAAGAATTCAAGACCTTGTAAAGTCTTACGACTGCTAGACAGAGGAGCAGATTTGGATAGTAGGGCCCATGTGACACAAGCTGACAGTACGTGTTCTACCTAAAGAAGAAGAAACAACTATGGGATTCAGGAAAGGTGAAGAATGGTGCCCTAGAGCATTGTCTTCAAACCAGCAACCACTGAAAAGGCTATAACCAAACACCTGAAATATGCTCTCTGGGGTAAAATGACTTGTATATTACTAAATCCTATCCCAAAGAGTGCTTTCCAATGTGACGATTTAGAAGGCATAATAGTTTGTTTAATTAATTAGAAAATAGGTATTATCCCTAGGATTCATTGTATTTTCATCCCCGTTCTTAAAACTATTTTGCCGTCCCCGCGCTTGAAGGACAATTTAATCTAACCAATATAGCTTTTTATGTCTCAAGATACGTATTTGGTCTGAGTGCCATTTAATGTGCTCCAAAGAGCGGAGATACCCCTCTGAAGCTGTCTATTGCGCAAAAATGCATGTTGTCACATGTGTATAGAGGAAAACATTTTCAGAAGTGTAGGCAGGGATTTTCAGAGATAATTAAAGGGAAAGAGCTCAAGAGCAAGCACCTCTGTTCATATCACAATTACCCTGGGGACATTTACAGTGCCTTGAAAAACAGTAGAGAGGAACATAAGAAAAACCAACACAGCTCAAGGAGAATAAAGTCATCGGTCTTTTAAAAACAACTCAAACTGCTTTTAGGAACTGTGCAAGGAGAAAAGGAGTGCACCAAGTTTGGTTAACAGAATACCCAGGCATTCCTTGCAGCTAATTCACGCTTGCTGTAATAAATTTCCCATTCCTTCTCATACTAGCCTGGTTTCAAACGACTGTAAGAAACAAGCCAAGGGAATATGGCTGAAACAAATCAATGAGCAATACTTGTCACTGAGCGAGGCAGACACTGCCATGGGAGGGCACAGGCTGCATTAAAATATTTGCCAGGTTTTTAGACAGGCAATTATCACCTCAGTCTTTTGTAGACCTCTGATGTATAATGTCATATTCGCACACAAGCACGTTCCCATTTTAACCGCATTTCTCTAATTGAGCTCTTTTGATGGGGATTAGCAAGCTACTTTAACATGGCAGCTCTGGCAGTTCACCTGGAAGAGATGAGGGTCAGTGAGGTCAGAGAAGCAGCCAGACAAGTTAATCATCCTCTGAATATGAAAATGATGGAGGAGGGAATCAGTCTATTCTATGCAAATAAAGACCTTTTGCGAGAGTAGCCGGTTGAGCTCCATACAGCTTGTTCACCATGGAAAGTGAATAGTAAAAGGATTTTGGGGGGCCAAAGGCACATGCTGTACTGCTGACAGCAGTCAGAACTGGATAATTATGTCTTACCAGAAATAAGTACCCCAAACAGAAAGAAATTTGTTACATATGGATATCCCTGGAGGTGAACACTCAATGTCTTTCTTCCCTTAACACACCTAGCAGGCTCTGGAGCAAGCTTTCAAGACTCCGTTTTTAGTGAGTAAGGAATCTCTTTTTCCCACCCTCAGGCTCACTTATTCACACCACAACTTCAGTGGCAACAGACAAGCTCAGCAACAGCATCACCAAAGTCACCACAAGTTGTTTCATGAGTATGACTTAAATGGAGAGGGAAGACAGGACTGCTGAATCAGAGCTCCGACCTCACTGCCCGTTGGCCCAGGCGGAACAGGTTGCAGCTTTACACGGACCCAGTGGATTTTTTCCTAATAATGTTATCTTAGCCATTGCAGTGCAGACTAGACACCTTTAACCAGCTAATGAGAGAAGGAAACAAGGAGAGTTATGCTCTTGTAACCACAGCCGATTCCACCTCTGGTGTGCCGCTTGATCTCCAAACAGTCTTCCAAAGGAAGGCAAAACACCTCAAAACAAAAGTGCATTTTATCTGGAAGACTGAAAGGCTTCTCACGAAAGATAAAATTGTATGTGCTTGATCCTAGCATTTATGTTATTGTTCCGAAAGCACAAAAGACAGAAATGTTTAGACATTAGATTGTCAGTCTCTGGGGTAGGGCTATGTTTTCCATTTATGTCTATAGTGCCTAGCGTAATGAATACCTCTGCAAGCTAAATAAGTAGTAACTACTGAGATACTTCTAATATCTACTGAGATGCCTCACAATATGTGGACAAACACCGAATAAAGCATTTTTTAATATCAAAAACATCACTATCAGGAGGAATTATTTGTTTCTCCACCAGTAACTCCAAGGGTGGATACATAAATAGAAAATCTAGTTATAAGTAACTGCTGCCTGATGTTTAAAAATTAAAAATCAGATAAAATTTCAAGCATCTTCCCATTGCTGTAGTCTGCATACCCCCCCTATACTTGTAAGCACAGAAAATCAAACTCGTTCTCCTAAGACAGAGCAATTCCCTACCTGAACAGTACTCATCTGTCTGTGTTCATGTTGAAAAAAATCTCTGAAAATCTCTCTGACACATATTTTCCCACAGGCACTGAAGTATCCAAGTCACTCTGAAGTTAGTGGGTGTTAGGAACCTAAATGACTTTGGAGATCTGAGTCTTAATGTCAGGGGAGTTCTCTCTGCCTTCTTTAACACCGAGGTCCTCTATGCAGAAGGCTGAATACCGGTTGCAAATACTCTGTAGCAACTGCGGAGGATATGGGACCTTTGAAAGGTGGCCTTTGAAAAGAAGCTATGCTGCACAATACTAATATACCAAATACGTTACTCATCACTGCTTCCGGGCTGTTTAATTGTGTGGCTGAAGGAGGCTATTGCGTGAGTCTGTCATACAGATCTGCCAGTATCCTTTAAGGATGAAGCTCAACTGTACATGATAGGGTGGATAATACATCTTTTGTTGCTATGTGGGTAAGCACAACAATCGAAACTATTTAGAGGATAATTGGTGTGCTCTATTTTAAAAGGAAATAATCTGGTTTCCAAGGGGACTAACTATGAGGCCTAAAGCCTGTAGTTTATCTCAGTGTAGGAATGGGATCATTATAGAAGAAAACAGAGCACCCATCCAATTCAATTACCCCCATTGTATTACGAATGTAAAAGAGGAAATTGTATGTATCCCAAAAAGGAAAGTTTCCCATTCTTCCCCTTCCACCCCACTTGGAACCTACCCTGGAAGCACTTGGTCTCCTGCAGACTACAACAGGGCTTTTGTGCTCAGAAAACTTGCAAGGTTTGTTCCTTGCAGATTACCCAGCTACCTCTTAAACCCTTCGTCGTCCTGCATGATCAACACGCTGGAGCTTGTCAGGCTGTATTCATCCACCCGGTAAACTGCCGCATCTATAACCCCTTGTTGGTACTTTTGGAATCAACAAAAATGTAATTGAAAAAAACACTGCTTGGAAGGGGCAAAACATTTGCCAAGTATAAGTCAACTATTATAAAATTTGGACTCTTTTTGGGAAAAACGTTACTTGGAACTTCCAACTAAAAAATGTGAGGGCTGGGGAGAGGGGAAGAACCATGTTACCCACTGCAGGAGCTTTTATTTGATATTTGGATATTGCTGTGCTGCTCTCTACTTCTAACAGGACCAACATCACCAGATGACCAGGAGGTTATGCGATCTGAACAGCTGATCAGCATATAGGTACTGAAAATACTGCAGTGGGAAATGAACTGCTAATGTTCTGCTCATGAGGGCGCTGGTGCCAGGCTGGGATATTCTGCCTGCCCAACGGAGCTACCTGCCCTGCTGCTCGGCTGGTGTTTAACTAACCACTGCAACCATCAGCTCTATTACACTGGTTTCTAGCATTTTATGGGCCAGGTCATCTGCTAGTAGAATTCATTGTAAAGCTGTATCTTTCTCCTTAGCAATATTTTTACCTTCTCCCTCCTCGTTAACAGGTTTCCTTTCCTCTTCTTCAGTAATCTGGAGTCTTCAATAACTTGGATCCTGTTTTGGTTCTGTGTGCTGACTGCATATGCCTGTGACCAGATGAAGTTAATCAGACACCATTAAAAATGAATGTGTTTGTGCCTATTTTGCTATTCTGTTTGTCAAATACAGTCACATATCTGGGCCCAGTATGCTGGATTATTGAACTTGAATCAGTATGCTCTGGAAATACTTTGGCAGTCCTGTTGTGGCACCCAGAAAGCATGCTCAGAGGGCAGCACCAGTGCATTTTAGAATGATTTATTGCATGTAGAGAATAGCATGAAGTGTCAGACATCCATCATATTTGTACTGACCTAACTGAGTAAACCAACTTACTTTTTACAGAGGGTTGTAAAGGTCTGACCATAAGAAGAGAAAAAAATATATTCCAGGCTGTTTAGTATGTTATTTGGTTCTAAATTATTCATAGCTTCTAAGTAGTGGCCTGGTAGCACAGGTTTGATACTTGGCTTTTTTTCTTCTGAAAACTTTGAGTGTGGTGCAGCCTTAATAATCAGTGACTGCTCACTGGGAAGGAACGGATGGACCAATTCATCAGAATAAGTCCATAAATCAGTATGGTAGCTGGAAAAGTTCTCGCAAATCCTGTACATTACTGCAGATGGGACTGATACCCTGATGATCTACTGCCAGTGGCGCCGGTAAGTGATCAAAACAAGCACTAATCAAGAGGGCCACATCTAATTTTGCATATGCTTCCACTGCAGCTCTGGTGCCATACCACTAAGGCTGGCAGCTGTTGCTGTCTGAGCCAGCCAAGGGAACCCTACCTTGCGCTACAGTCACAGCAGTGACTTCAGTTTTCTGTTTGAAAATAGCGGGAAAAAACAAGAATCCCCTGACGCTCCTGTTTCACAACCCTTTGCAAGTGCAGAACATTGTGAAGTAGATATTATAAAGATTCTTTTTTTACTTTTTGTGGCTTGCAGCCTGAAAAACATGGATTGGGAGCTGATGAACAAGCACTGCTAGAGCAGCGCCCCTCCCAAGCTGTTTCCTCTTCATGCTCTGCCAGTTGGGCCCAGCTCTGCACAAACAATTAATCCTCATCCATTATAGATTTTAGCAGGAATCAGGCATTGTGCAGCTGGACCTCACCATATATTTGTCTGGTGCAGAGTTCTTTCATAACAGAGTTTGTTTTAGGAGGATGGGATTCCAGGAGACCTTGCAAGCTGTCAGAACCAGTTCTTCAAAATGCAGGTAACAGCCATTCAACAAACCACCATGCACCATTAGGTGAAAACCGCCTCCATTTATCTATGCCTTCCATAGAGATGTATGATGTGTGACTGAAAGAGAGCAAGCCCATCACAATACCTGTATAATACTATGCTTGCTTATAGTCAATGATGTCCGTGTCTCCCTTCCAGGGGAAATAAACTCAAATATGAATCAGATTCCCTGGGAAAGAGTTTGCTGTTAGAGGGGTTTCCAATGCAGTTGTAACAGACCTCGATGGATAGCAGAATTATTTTATTGCAGGTGAAGCATCGTTTAAGAAAAAACAAGAGTTCTTAAACCATATAGTTCTTGACAGCACCACTTAGAATAGGAAACATCACAATGCAGCCCAACAACAGCTCAGTAAAACTTGCCTTTTAAATAGCAACTAGCAAATGCCAGGGGCAAGGTTACAAAGCAGCTCGTTAGCAGCTCAAGTGTACTCTAGCCACTTCTTTCTGTCTTTCTCTCTCACAACAGGAGGCAATTTTAGACTGCAGAGCACAGATGTGTCTGGCAGATACATCCTTCTTCCTGCATCTTAAATAAGTGTCTCAGAGATTGTGAGCCATTAATCTCATAAAAAACAGGTACTCAAATAGGATTAGAAAAAATATAGTAACAAAAATCACCTAAGAACTGTCACTAGCTGTATGAACCAAATGGACACCTCCTGCAGTGAAAAACCCACCATCTGCTATTGTTATTATTACTCAAACTCCTAGAACAAAGGCCGGAGGAATCCATTTATCTATGTATTTCTAACTCGCCCATCCTTTTGGGGCCAAATGCCAATGTCAGGTGCATTCCCTTAAATATTTTATTTAACCACTCCACCATGTGTGTTTGGGTACGCTGTCATGGTGGTCCCTAATGTAGTAATTTTGCACTTTTGTGATTATTTTTGATTGGTGAGTCAAGTGAGCACAGCTTCTTCTCCCTCAGCTCCTCATGCTCAGGCTGGTGTCCCACAACTAGGTCCGTCCCGTCTGCCAAGGCAAAACCAGGGAAGTATTTCACCCAGGTGTGAGTGAACTGAACCTCACTGCTTCAGAGGCAGGGATTTTCCTCCCATCTCTCCAGGTCACTTAAAATGGAGTCCAGCAGAAGCAATATGAAAATGTTACATACTACAGAGTGCATAAATACTCTAAATATTCCAATAAACAATCAGTTCAAATGTCATGGAGCCTCTGACACTGAGGAAAATTATTAACTCAATCTGATGTTTTTGGAGACTGGAGCATGGGTCGGTTTTAATGAGTCATTTGCACAGGGTTGCACACGAAGGCACTGCCAGGGTGGGAGCTTTCAAGTCCTTTGCCTAGGACTTGGAATTCATTATAAATTACCCTCTGACTATACGTTTTGTGCATCATACATAGTAGGTAGGCACCAGATAAACTTAAGAGAAACAGTGTTTTCCAATATGACTCCTGAAAAATGAAGTTAGCCTTTGACTGAATCTCTGCACAACGGTTAAAACAAGGGCTTGAAAATTATGAAACCCAGGCTTTAGTCCTGACTCTGCCACTGACTGACTGTACGATCCTGAGAAAGTTGTTCATTTGCTCTATGCCTTTTGTTTCCCCATCTGGGAAAGCTGATACTTTATCCTAGGTACATATGTGGAGCTCAGTTACTTGCTGTTTACAGTGCACTTTGACATATTTACACAAAAAGCATTTTGAAAGTGGAAGTTATAAGTGCTGACTGTAACATTTTCAATGTTTTCAATTTCAGGTGAGTTTCCTCTCAAGACTAAAATAAACCAAGACTTTTAAAGGATATTTTCCTTGCCTAGCTAGAAGTGATATGTTTAAAGTAATAAAAATGTTGCAGAAAAGCTTTGGTTACATTGTTTGACAAAAAACCCCCCACATTTCATATTTTTCAACTACCCTACAATTTATCATTGTTATCAGAGCTGGGGAAAAGTTCTCTGCACTCCGTTCCTGAGAACACATTGAGTCTTTGCCATTCAGAAAAAGCCGTATTTTCTTGAGCACAAATTTATTCTTCCACCTTCTTCCTGCCAAAACAACTTGTGTCCTGTTTTATGACACACAGCAGTCAAATCACATTCTAGACACAGACCTGGATCCATCCACAAGGTGAAACATAGCAGTCATACAGCAGAACCAACTTAACCTCTTGTGCACACTTGCTCAACACAATTCTGACTCACTTTGCCTTCTGAGAACCACCTCTTTGAGAAAAAAAAAAAAAAGTTGCACTACCAAAATCTATGTTAATTCACTAACTTCTATGCAGAACTTCTCACACACATCTTTTATCAAAACAGCCCTAGCTGGCTTTAATGCTTTAGTTATGCTGCATCAAAGCTCATATGGTATTTGATATAATTTACTTACTGCTTTCAGTGGAAGCTTCTTTCCAACTTGTTTCTTTTAAATGAACTGTTGCTTTAATGCTGTAAATATTCAGCAAACATCAATATTATGGCCAGCACAATGCGGTTCAGTGTACCAGTGCCAGGTTTTCACTGATTGCTGCTTGTATGTGCCAGTTTTAAGACAGGCTTTTAATAAGCTCAAAATATGTTCATGGGATTGGTCTCAAAATGTCTCTAGTGGAATAATCAAGCTTGTAAGAGGCTGCAGAGAAAAACAAGACTTTTATTGAAAGAATTCCAGCTCAGACACTCAGTCAAAACAATTCCTGGTTTAGCCTCATTAAGCAGGTCTCAAGCTGAATGTCCATATGACAAAGGCAGCTCTGAAGGGCTGCTTAGGGCTTCCCCCAGCCCTGGCACCAGGGCCTTTCCAGATATTGCATTGCCACCCCATGGGGAGACTTCAGGCTGCTCCCAAGTCCCGGTCCCCAAGGCCATCAGTGTTTGTTGCTCCCTGGGACTCCACTGCAACCAGGGATCCCAGCCTACCTCCATGAACTCTCATCAGCCACATTTCACAGGCTGAATGCAGTCCACCCTGCCCACCAGCTCCTGCTACTGTCCCACATGTTAGATGGTATCATCTTCATCTTAGGCTTTGGCTGTCCAAAAACCTGAGCTACCCCCAAAGCCCTGGGCAACTACCACCCGCTGATGCAGAGCTGAAAAGTGCTGGGGCAGGGGAAGGTCACCAGGCACTGGGGTCTATGGGACACCAGCCTTCAGCCTGAAGGACCCAGGCAGCAGCAGAAGGCCATTGCCCAAGGGAATCATGAAGATGGAGAGAAGGGGACACAGGTAAGGGTAGTATGAGCAACAGCAGGATAAGATACCCAATTTTGGTGGAAAGTACTAGAGCAGAATAATGTAGCACTTTAAAGAAGAAGCAGTTTTTGGGGTGGAATGCAAAGGTGAACTTGGGTGAGGGCTTTCCCCTGTCTCTTGATGTTGAACATAAAGAGCTCCTCTGTACTAGCAACCCATTATTTTTATTATCATATTTCAGCAATTCTAGCAGTTCTGCAAATGAGAATTTAATCAAGCCTGGAGCTTTCTGGGAAGAAAAAAAGGACAGAAATGGAACAAAGAAAGGCACAAGAACAAATGGAGGATACTCTTTTCAGTCGGGATCTGTGATTGTTAGTTTACTAGGACCTTGGAGATAGTGAGTGGGTCTTGAAAGCCAGTGTCATGATTTGACCACATTAATGGTGCATAGTCTAAAGAGAATAATCTGACAAAAACATATTTTGCCAAAATGGAAAGAAAATAACAAGACAGTGGTTGTAATTTCATAGACTTGATTTTAAAGACTTTAGACTAAAACTAAATCTTTAAAGTCAATCTTTCCAGACCTTAAGTCAAGAAAACAGATCAAAATTAAGACCTGAACTCACCTAGGGAGATAAGCTACATTTTCCTTCACAATGTTTTCCACGCAGACCAGAATAAATACAACAACATGTTCTGCAAAGTCCTCTTGCAAAATGTGAGCCCTTCTCTGAAGTTCAAATGCAAGCGTATTTCCCTGCCTCATCTTCACCATCCAGCACATTTCAAGAGCAATGATTCTCACTCTAGAATCGGCACTCTGCCTCCTGTTAGAGACTCAGGCTTGTTCCCAGGGGAACATTAATTTGACCTGTGGCAGAGAGACATTCCTCAGTGCAGTTCAAGCTGGGATAACTCAATGTAAATGAATAGAGCAAACTTGAGTCTTTTTTTAATAGAAAGGATGCAAAACCAGAAAAAAACCCTGCTATTTACGCAGCCTTTCTATGACGTGGTTAGGTTAATTTTAGATTCTGGAGGTGGTGCTGTTTTTGCTGTTCTGTATTTTTAAGGCCCCGTCACCATACAAACATTGACTTTATCACACATCATACCATTACATTATTTCCCCATTGCAAAGTTAAGAATGTGAGTTTGAGAGGGATGTGTACAAGTCCACACAGGCTACAGGAGGCCCTGGAAATGAATCCAGGTCTCCTGAGTCTCAATCAAATACTTTGTCATAAGATTACCTTTCATTTAGGTTAGATTTCTTGCTTTACTTGTACAGAGACACCAGCACCAGACTTGCACAGAAATAAGACAGAATTTGAGGGACTGAAGCAAGTGCCAGACCATTTTCCACAGTAGTCACCGTCCTTTTCATAGGACAATTAATGTGTAAGCTTGAAGTTCTGGAAGAAGACCTAGTCCGTTCCACTTTCTTTCTCACGCACCCTTTAAAAAATAAACTGCATCCTTTAGCCTTGAATGCTCAAGGCTAAACTCCCACTTCAAGCACATAAACAGGAACAAGCTCTTGCTTCTGCTCATATCAAAATCCTGAAGCTCCTGCTAAAAAGGAGATATCCACTTTGGAGAATGTCTTTTTTCTGTCTAAAGAGAACTTGAATTTTTGAATGATTGACAAGCTTTACAAAACTGATCGTGATTTCTCCACAACACTGACTGCTCAGTGAGCTGTCAGATATTATGCAGCTGTAGAACAAAAAAGTAAGTGTGTTATTTGCTGGAATCGAAATATCAATTAGCTCCTGTGATAAGTTAATTCATATCTTTAATGAAGAGTGATATTTTCCTTTGATGTGCAGGAAAGACGGTGCCCTGAGTATCAAAAATGTTTGCTAAGTTTGCTACAGAAAGCAATTGCTCTTTCTCTCCTCCTTTTGAAGTATTTTGCTTAAAGGGGGGTGAAGCTTTTGAACTGAAAAATGTTCACTGAGCTTAATGCCTCCTGTCAGACTATATGCATCTGCCTCCCTGAATAACATAAAATAGAAGTCAAACTGGAAAATACAAAAGTTCTTGCATGGTCTTTGTTTTATTTATTAATCACAGAGGAAAAGAATGGGCCAAGAAAAAGGATATGAGGTCATTTCTCACTCTTAAATGGATTTCATTTTAAAAACAAGTCTGGGTTGAGGCTTAATTCCTTCTCCCACTTTCCCTGGCAACTTTCAGCACACCTGTAGCCACTGCATCTGCTTGGGTCTCAGAGCCCAAGGATGGCAGGCTATGGTTGAAACACGCAGAGGCAATGAATAAGTTGAAATATTTCATGATTGAAAAGGACATTGTTCAGCTTAAATGCTGGCCACGCCTGACAAATAACTGTGAACAAATAGTTATAACAAATAACTATGAAGGACTTACAGTCAAGGTGCAGCTCTGGAATGTGCTCTGGTCTTCTGCTGATAGGTGTCAAAGGAACTTGATTGCTATATTTTCCTCATGATCACCTCACGATCCTCAGCTGTGGATGAAAACCAAAGCCTAGAGTTAGTTTAACTGGACTGATGAAAACAAATTCCCAACTCCATATTCTGGAGATCCTCAAATTCTGATTTAAATTCACATATCTTGATTTAGATGCATCAAGAAGAGAGCAGGCTCAGTTTACAAGGTCTGTGGAGTAGGTCTTCAGCAAGACTAATCAGTGCCCATGCCAGCAGAGAGCTAAACAAATGACCATTCCCACAACAAGAGGCCATTTGCAGTTCCTTCTAGCTGGCCTTCCAGCTTCTCTCTATTGTCTACTTCTCCAAGTCTGATTAGGCAGGAAAGAAAGGTGGAGCAGCAGTCAGAAGAATAACCTAGAACTCTTCAGACCTGTGTTCAGTTTGTTATTTTACTGCTCCATGAACTCGGGTAAAAAGAATGGAAGAAGAAACCTACTAGGATTATTGAATTTAGTCCCAAGCAACTAGGCAATCACATATGCAATATTCAGGGCAAATACCACCTCCTTCAACACATAGCTTAAAACACCTCATAGCAAATGTAAGATTACTCATAGAAAAAATGACCCAAACTAGAGTGTGCTTCAGGAAGAAGGATCAGGTCTACCCTGGTATGTATCACAGAGACTTACAAGTACTTATTTCAGAGAGGTGTATCCAGAAGAAGTGGCGAGACGTGACAGTGACGTCTCAGCAAAAAGAGGTAGCTGAATTAGACAGCGATGTTTAGCAAAAAGTTCTAGCTAAATGGCCCCAGCTCTGCACTTAATGCAATTGCATGTCACTGGAGTAATGAAACCATCCTAGGGATGATTTTGCTTTTAAAATTTAGGTTGTGTTTAGCTAAAAGAATTGAAGCACAAAACTGTTTTGATTCTTGGCTGTTATTTAATACAATGATCTATGTTTTTTAAGAATTCTTAGTATTAGATTTACAACTTGGGCTTAAAACTGGAAGGATCAAGCCAAGATGATTTTTCTGGGACCCTAAAAATCCCTACTCATTTTTTTGGAAGGGTAAGCTATTAACACAGACCTGCTAACAGCAATTAGTAAACCATCCTTGTACAGAAATAAAAGTATCAGTTATATCAGCTGCTTTCCAGTTCTACTGTAGCACATAAAAAAATAATTTTTAAAATGCTGAAAAATATAGCCCATGACTAGAGCTGTTTAAATGATTCAAAACAAATGTGTCATAATTTGGCTTCCATAATCTTTTTCTTTGCCTTTTTCTCACACACAAAAGGCTAAAGCCATTTCCTTCTGTTTGAGGAATTTTGTCCTCTGAAATGCATTTTCCTGCAATGCAGTAGGCCTTTAATGAAGCAAATAGGATTAGGCCACTGGAGGAATAGTTTATCCTGGTTTTTGAAAATCTAAATCCAATATTGTTTGAACGATACTGGCCCTTCTTTCACTAATTCCAGTCCAAAAGATGTTCTGAACGTTCTGTTAAAGTACATTGTATAGCAACAGGACAGTGATATGGGTTGCTAGATATCTCTGCTCCTTACAACAGAACATTTAATCAGGCCAACACTCTGTAACTCTTTCCATTGCCACCATATAAATACATACATTAGAGAAACAATATTTTGGACTGTCCCTCTCCAGGGAACTCCAGTCAAGCTAAAATGACCTGTGTATCCAGACTTAAGAGCCATGGGCAAGTCGGGATAGGCAGCCTGCAGCACAGCCACAGTGTAAAATCGGGGCATTAGAAGACTCACAAAACAAAACAGGTCATCCAGGTAACTGCGTGGTTCTTCCAGGAAAACTGTTTCTGAATTGGAGGCTGCTCCCAGCTCAGCTATGCTGGTCAAGGTCACATCTCATCTTTTCCCTGCTTATGTAAGCGGATAAAACCTGCCAGAATAGCTCTGCTGGCCTAAGCTGGAGCAGGGGATGTGGGATCCTGTCAGAATTGCCACTGAAGGGACAAAAAAAGACATAATCTCTGTGGCAGTCAGCACAGAAATCTGCCTTTGCTATGGCCAAATTCAGTGCTGCCAATTCTTCTCAACTATGCTGGCTCTGCCTTTTGAACTACCAAAATATTAAGCCAAAAATTTCCCCGTGTATCCTGTAAACAATACAGTGAAGAAATGCTCACGTAACAATTTCCTTCCTGTTTTTTTCTGACCTGAATCATGTGGTAAATGAGGCTTTCGTACACGCTATGCCCTTCAGCTGACACCAGGTCCATGGTATAGTCATCACTCCCGCTCTGTACAGGGCAGATTCTGTGCTCTAGTTCAGCAGTTGCCATGAACGTTTGTAGTGCTCCCCCAGATGTTCCCAAGCTGCCGCATGCAATCCTGGCTGTACTTCTCCCTTCTGCCTTCTTTTGAATAGCCAAAGGATCTGCTCTACCTTTGGCAAAAACTTCAGGAGTTCTTCAACAGTCTTTTTATGGTTTTCTCTGTGGAGAAAAAAAGAATCACTGCAATATAGCATGGAGGAGAGATAATGCAGGACTACAGCGATTGTCTCCAGCCCATCACAGCATCTAGCCTCCCTGCTATGCCCTATATAACATATGGCATGCATTTTCCCTTTATAAGGGTGAGGCATTTAACTGGATGCGTGCAGGTGAGAAACTGCACAACTGTGATTTTGTCCCTCAGGGAATCATCGGGTTTAGCGGCTTAAATCCATCTCTGTTACAGCTAAATTTGGATCCAGTTCTGAAGAGGTGTTCTTGTGCTCACTTTTGAGAGGTCTTATAGCCTAGTGGACATGAGGTCCACTCACTGGTCTTTTTGGGGGCAGAGGTGCAGGATGCAGTGTCGGGGGTGGATTTCTCATTACTCCCATTAGCTATGGCCATGGGGATGCTAGCATATTGCATTTCCCTCCCACCCCATGAACTCCTCTCATCCCAAGCCAAGCCAACCCACCCCAAGTAAGCAGTGCCAACCAGCTCACATAGCTCTCATCATGCCAGGCACTGGTTGAATCTACTCCAAACACTTTTGTCTTAATCCTGCCTCTCTTTTTTGCCCATGCCTCTGGAAAATATTGTATCCTAAGTCAGATTTTCTGCTTAACCAGCTGCATACTATACACGTATATTACAGCCCACCACCCCTATAACCCAGTTTCCTGTTTTCTTCCAAGTTCACAGTCTTCGTGACTTCCCAGAGACACATAACTCTGCCTAATCTCTCTGTTCTTTCCGTCCTACTCTCAGTTCTCACCCTTGCCTCCCTTACTTCACAGCACTTTGTCTCCACCTAGCAATCCTCTGCCTTTTCTCATGCCATTTTTATGGCCCTGATCAGCATTTGCTTCTTTACCTGAGCTTTGTTTCTCACCTGATTCAGTGCTGCCCTTTCCCGTGTTTGCATCTTACAATTAATCATTGGATTGTGTCTGTCCCACTCTCAACACAAGACTCTCAGGTCACACAGCTCATCTTCCTACAATACTTGTAGCACCTATGGTGTTATATAAATAATCCAAATGGGCACTGTATCATGTAAGCTATGTCATACAGCCTGGACCATGGCCAGAGCACAGACGGAGATTTCTATTCATGGCATCAGTCCTCCGCCTGTTCCCCTGTTCTTAGCGTATTCTTTTTCTGCAAATTCTGAGAATAACTGGTGCTCTTCTAGAGCCCAGTTCCTGTGTGTTTTCCACCGTGACTCAAAAGACAGAGGCATTTTCCTTTTCCTCCCATTTCCTCAATCTTTTGTGCATCAACAAAAAGACTGTAAGGAATAAATTGCAATTAGCACTTCCTCAGATGCACTCATCTGTTGAGAGCACTCAGTGCCGAGCCAGTTTTCTGCAGGTGGGTAACTTAATGCCTCCTCTTACCACTTTTATTTATCTCAAATTAATTGCCAGAAGTGGCAAGCTCTCAGCATTCTGCATTGAATTCATGATCATACAAATACTTAAGATGATGGATTGTGTGGCTGTGACAGCTACCAGTAAACCAGAGATGGAACAGGGATTCTCAG
The DNA here is from genome assembly GCF_030936135.1 of Gavia stellata. Lineage (NCBI taxonomy): Eukaryota > Metazoa > Chordata > Aves > Gaviiformes > Gaviidae > Gavia > Gavia stellata. The sequence goes on along the minus strand of NC_082596.1, from coordinate 97,252,729 downwards.
AGCCAAAAACAAGAGCACTTGAAAAAGCTGGTGCAGGCAGGATATAGAAAAAGACCTGAAGTTGATACACATTCAACAGCTGGTGACAGAATGTCCTGTTTAGACTTCTCAGATCCATCTTAATGCAATAAGGTCTTTGTAGATGCAGACATTTCTCCCTGCTCTCATTTTCACACCTTGTGGGAACAATGGCTTACACGTAAAGTGAAGTCCGCACCACTGTCACTAGCACATTTTCAGGACTGTAGTCACTGGGGCCTCTGAATAGGACCGTGAGGTGTCCGCATGACAGAGCAGAGTATGACAGCCTTGTACGCCAATGGTTTTTCAGCCTGTCTCTAGAGCAGGACAGGGATGGAAACTTTCCCCTTCTCGCAACAGAAGGTCTAATCATAACCATACTGGCACAATGAACCACAACGATAGGTGAGTTCATCTTGTGCAAGGCACTGTGCAAACAAAACCAATTCCAGTTCCAAAGAGCTAACAGTCTGAAGCATGTGTCCAACAGTCACATTGCCTTTGAAGTCAAATGGTTGGCCCTGCCTTGCATAAAGCTATATACTATTGTATATTAGCAGGATGGAGCCCAGAAAAACAGGTGGTTATTCCTGATTAGTGCTCGTCACTAGTCTGTTAATTCCTTATAGATACTGGGGGATGTGTGTGTTGTGAGGAAAGACACAAGTGCTAGAGCAGTGCTGCTGTTACACACCCACCCATAGGGCTTTGCGCAAGAGGAGCTTTACAGGAGGAGCCGCATCTATGCACATACTGCGTTGACTTTCTCAGCAAGCTCTTCTTAACAATGTTTCTGGTGCATATACTGTTGTGAGAAGCCAGCTGGCTGCCATCTGAGAGCAGATGCCAAGTGGCTGTCAGATTGTCATCTTGAGTTTTAGTATTCAACTCGTCTTTCTCTGAATTGGCTTTTGGCCTTTTTTTCCCCGGGAAGAGTTGTGCCTGAGCCAAACAACCTCAGATTTATCTCCTCTAGAAGAAATGAAAGTACGAGGCACTATTGCTTCTGGTGAAACAATTTATAAATCAGAATTTCAGTGCTTTAAGTGGTTTTCCCACTTTTTTTTTTTTTTAGTTACATAACTTTTCTCCTGCAGTTCCTAAAAGAAATCTCAGAAAAACACGTATCAGCCACTTCAGACAGTTTACTCATTCAATCTGTCCATTATGTAATTAATTAGAAAAGCTGAGAGAAATATAGTTTTTCGGTTTCTGAGCTCCTGATGCTCATGGTTTAAGTATTAATAAAAAGGCTGGTTGTATAAGGTCTTCAGTATAGTACTGGTCAGTCCTGGAGAAATGTCACCAGTTTATCCAAAGATGCAAGACAAAAATAAATGAAAACTAACTGAAAAATTCTCAAAATTGTACAGCAAAAATCCCTGGAACAGCTTTTTCATAAGTAGTGATCCAAAAGATGCAACTTCAAATAGCCTTAAAGGATTGCTACTTTTAAGAGAAGGGCTTCACACGCACTCTTTGGGAATGGAATAATTTTCAGATGTGTCATGGTAGAGAATTTAACTCACTGATCTTGTGGGAAAATAATACCCTTAAGAGTTCTGGAGACCAGAATAGAAGGAAGTTGTTATTGTCATTGAAGCAAGAAAGTATCTGCTGGGAATATATATTAGTAGAAAAAGCATGTTTTCCATAAAAACTACTTGCTAAAAAATATGCAAGGGCCCAGCAAACAGATAGTTCCAAGTAACTTGTGCCATCATGCAGGATTTCCATTCTGTGTTATTATTTTGCCACCTGAAACCAATCATACTTGTGTTAAATCCCATTAATGCAGAAGCACTGTACTGGGTGCATATTTGTTTTAATATTTCTAATTCTGATAAAAAAGCAAAATAGTTGTTTCTTTTTATACTTCAGGCATTCACATTTAACTTCTGACAATAAAATATTATTGAAGTTTATCCAGTGACACAAATGTAAGCATCTGCTTGTTCACTACCGGACTGAAACAGCACTAGGATTCTGACTGAAAACAAAGGGCTCTCAAATAGCTACCCCAAAGGATGGGAATCAAATAGTACATGTTCTTACCACCCCACTAATGCATGAGCTAGAGCACTAACCAAATGGTAAAAAGCACAATCAGATGCATACTTGTCTGTACATTTTTGTTTAAGAGTTACCTAGGATTAGTTTCACACCTACACTTTAGTTCTCATGGGTGTAACTGTCAGAATGAGAGTGAGATATTATTTTACATTTCCTGGCTTAGGAATAGATGAGAACCTGCTGGCACTACTCCAATCCACAGGAAGCTCTCAGCTGATGCTGCTACAATAAATTGGAACTTTCTCCTTTATTTTTTTCTCAGTGGAAAGAGGATAAGGCCAAGGAAACTGAAAGGAGGAAAGATGTTTCATATACACTCAGAGTTTACAGAAACAGGTTTTAAGCACAAGAATCAGAGCAAAGTGAAATGCACCTTGCAACACCTGATGAAAAGATCATGAAAATGCTGAAGGACTTGAAAGGTCTAATACAGAAAGAGCATGCTGGTCTGTGCTGCCAGCTCCCATAGAACTAAGCTGGTGATGAGGAAATGCATTTATTTTTAGGTCTTTTCAAGAAGGAGGGCTGATGTCCTGACACAGCAAAAAAACCTTGGGACACTGCCAGCACTTGGCACAGTAATCTTTTCTGTATAGCTCACGTGGTGAGAAACGTTGGCTTGGGTGAAGAACTCTTGATGTCTTTTTGGTAGCAGCAGTAGGAAATTAAAATGTTAAAGTAGAGACAGCAAAGGAGAGCAAACCACAACATCCAATGCAGCAGCATGCTATTTCCTGGGTATCAGTGCCTGGGCTGGCAAAGGTTGGAGGCTCCTAAAATAGACGCTGTTCAGTATTTGTTGCATGTCCTGAAGTGCCACATCAGAATTGTCTCGAGGTCTCTAAGTAAAAATGTTCTCTCATTTGAAAGAGACGATTTGCAGCAAAATCAGGCACCTTCTCCTTTACCACCGAGCTTCTAGTAAGTTTGCATTTCCAGGAATCTGTAATAGCACCAAGAAAGAAACCAAAGCATTTTAAGCCACAGTTGTGATTAGAGGTATTGCTGCAGTGACACTGGAAAGCAGGTATCTAAATTACTGTGCTTGAGGGCATGAAAAGCCAGACAGGAGGAAGTGCAAGCAGCAGCGGTGTACCCCTTCCAGTACCCAGCCAAACAGGGTTTTAGGAGAAAGTAGATGAGAACAAAATAGACATCAATCACTGCAATGGAAAGAAGAGATACATGGGAGAGGCACAGCAGCCCCAAGCACACATCTCATTGGCTCTTGCCAGCTCTTCGTCTTGATTTTGCATCTTATTACACACTTTTGGCAGGTTAATAAAATGAAAACAAGGTAATTATCAGGGCACAGAAAGGGCCAGCAGTTCCAGGAGTGGCAGCAGCTCCCCATGGAGCTCAGCAGGGCCCATCCCACCATCCCAGCCAGGGAGCTGGGCAGGCCAGGGGGCATCAGGGGCAGCCCCAGCCCCGGGCATCAAGCACCTCACTGGGGGCAGAAATGGGCCACGGCCAGGCTGGGACGTGCAGTGCAGGGCTGCTGCAGCATCGCTGGGGCAGGGACTGATGGCCCCGTGGTGCTGAAATGGGGTCCTGGGCTGTGGCAGGGAAAACTGGGCATGGGGAAACTGGACAGGGACATTGGGTCTGGTGGTGCCCTTGGGTTTCTCACAGTTAAAGATGTACTTGTACCAGGTCGGATAGATCCAGAGACATCCAGGAAAAATGCAAGGTCTTGTTCAGGACAGCATCTATTGGTTTCACAGTAAAATATTATTTCAGTTGGATGTACCAGAAACTCTGAAAAGAGGACAAAATCGTATTTGTCATGTGTTCATTTAAAAAAGGGAATAAAACCAAGTATGGATTTCTTAAAAATTAAAAATTGGCTGGTTTGGAGAAAAAGATAATTTTGTGGTTTTCTAATTCCTGTTTCTAATTGTCACGTGTTGTTTTTCTCCAAGTTTCTCTGGCTCGCCTTAAAATCACTGCATTTGATGGGAAGCTTCTGTCATCTGACCAGGCTTGTTGAAACAAACATTTCTCATGAAAATTTTATTTTTGTGAAAATGAGAAATGGAAAAGGGTTTTCAAAAGAAGGCATATTTAAAAAAAAAAAACACACAGGGGAAAAGATCTATTTTAAACAGCAATCTTTGAAATATCATCAATTTTTTAAAATTCTGTTTGGTCTGCAAGAAGGTGCATGGGACAGCTGAAGAGAAAAATTTCCCTGTGGTTGGTCTCCAGGAGTTACAGCAGTATTCCCATTAAACAGTGAAAGAGTACCCAAAAGATGTGAAGCGCTGTAAGACTGCCTTAGACCTGGTCTGGCCAAATCTCTGAAGGTCTTGCGAAGACAGACAGGGCAAGGGACAGCCCTTTCCCACAGGGATGCTGAGCTGCAAAAGGAAGAAGGGTGCTTCTGCCAGCACTGACCAAGTGGTCCTCCACGCAATGGAGGATGCCTCTGGGGCTGTGTCCAGGCTCTTCACCTCATCGATAGCTCTGGCACATGGTTGGGGCCAGCTCCGGGACCTCTACAAGGCACTCCCTTGCTTGGGTCACTTTGTCTTTGACAGCTTCACTTGCATCACTGCCAAACCTGGCTGCTGTGGCCACCAACCCATTTGCTTTCCCACACCATGACACTTGGTTCTCTGCTCCTCCCGTGCTGCCAAAGGCACAACCAACACTGCTTTACTTTGAGGAACACTGCAGCCACATACGAGTCTGATGACTGTGCTGGCCTGGGAACTGGTACAAGGAGACCTGGGTCTCCCTGAATCCCCCCCAGCTAGAGCCACCCTACCCCAGGAGGACTGGGGCACTACTCTGGCCTCTTCTGCCCCAGGGGTGTGTGTCCACGCTGCTGACCTTCCTGCCTCTCTTTACAGCCTCCAGCGTGTGGTTGGAGCCAGCCGGCCCCAGCACCACGCCACAGCTCCTTGGCTCCTGAGAGGAGCAGCTGGTCAGGCCAGGCTGGGACAGGAACTCCCCAGCAGGTCTCTGCACTGGAGAGACACCAGACCAATACCGGGGCTGACTGGAGACCAGGTCACTGGCTGAACTTCTGGACACTGGCACAACCAAGCATTTGACTACTTGTCACAAGAGCTCCACAGATGGGTATTTCAAACAGTCCTGAAGATTCCCCATGGCATCTCCTGCTTTGCGTAGACTGATCCATAGGCACAATCTGTGTGCATTGTCATGTTGATTAGCACCCTGGGTCAGGGATCTGGCCATTCAGAAACTCCGTCAGATGCTTCCTGCTGCAAAACTGACCAAACTGTGCATAGGTCAGATGTCTGCAAATAGTCAGTATAAACTGTTCCTGCATATGCAGAAATGGTCACATAGGGCAGTCTTCTCTGTGTCGTTAAGATAGTTAGGAGATGTTTTGTACATAGTACAAGAAGTGATGGGTGTTGCCTGTGCTGGAGTGGTCATGCAGGAGCACGAGCCAGCTGGACATGGGAATTCACATTACAAGTAATGCAATGGTGAACACTATACTGCTTTACCAGCTTGTTTAAAGACTGGTTTAAAATGCTTTTCCCTGATCAGTCTGTAATTTCTGAGGCATAGCACATCCTCCTAAAAATTGCTTTAAAGGCCCTTGGTTATTTCAGAACCCCTTTTGCCTTTTAAACCAACGGCTCAGGCTGGCTTGGATAATATGTCTATCAGTGTTAAGATATGGCCTGTCTACCATTGTGTATCCACCTCTGCCACAATCACTTTGTTCCTTTTGAAATGCTTTCTTGGCACCTTGTGTAAGCTGGAGGCCTTCTGGTTTGCAAGCCAGGTTGCCACTTGGTTTCTGTTCAAACTGGCAATTTGCCTTTTAGCAGCTTCAAAAAGGAGATTTATATCCAAAAACCTTCTCAACTCCCCAGTCGCATAATAAACTCTTTTAACAGAAGCAGTGGCGTAGACATGTCTACTGTCACGATGCTAGTACACACATGTGAGAAACAAAACATTGGGCAGATCAATGTTTCTTTTTGTTAAAAGCCATCTTCTGTGCCCGTCCTCCTTTCCTGGGCTGCTATGGGCCCAGGCAGATCAGGGCACCCTTCTGCCTCCTGCCCCCTCAGTCAGTCACCAGAGCTTTTTGAAGCTTTCTATAAGGTCATTGACCTACGGATGAGGAAATATGTTACAGCACCAGCCCACACCTCATGACACCCTTACAGGTAGCTGTGATCCCCCCCACAGCCCCTGGGTGAAGGCAGCAAATGGCCATGCCACATATGCTGCAGCCAGGGCTTCTTGCTCTGACACACTTCCAGGAAATAAAAACGCTTTCAATTTATGGAAATACAAAGGCTTGTGTCCAACAATGCATCTTGGATCCCATCTCCTAATGTAGACTTTTAGCTCCTTCATAGAGTCCCACCTTCACACTGATGCCAGCAGTATCTCATTGAAAAGTAACAGCCTAAAAGCTTTACTAGATTTGGCCCAGCATTTCTGTTGGTTTCTTGTCCCATAGCTGTATTTTCCAATCAGTTCTAATTTAAATGACTTTTTATTATCTTCACGGTAATCGCAAGCTTATAATTAAATGCAGCATGTAGTTTGCAAGAAAGAAGAACAAAATATTCCCAGTAATGGCTACTTGGAGACTATGAGAACAGCCTAAAAATATTCAGAGCAAGTAAAAACACAAAGCTGTAAAATAATTATTTTTTTTAAAGTAAAATTAATGGGATGAAGCTGAGCAAAGAAAAAATGTAAGTCAGACGGTATCAGGAAGCATGTCCTGGCACTCCATTAAACTGCAAAATAATCTCCTAATGGAAGCGGTTGGAAGCATCATTAGCCCCAGTCATTTAAAGGAAGACAAGGCAAAGCAATGAATGGAGCAACGATCTTTGTGGCCACAGAGCACCACACTAAGCAGTTAATGAAATACTCTTGTATTGGTATTTCAGTTGAATTTTTGGAACTGGTATAGTGGTCTATACTTCACTCATACCACATATGTCCATTATATGTTCATTTGGAAAGGGGGAGGCTGGGGTACCAGGAGCAAGAGCAAATGCAGGTCTCGCTTCATGCAGAATCACAGAGCAGCCATGAGGGGCACTTTTGAGGCTTTTGGCAGACATGAAGTATTTCCTTGTCACTTAGTAGTTTGAAGGCCCAGCAGCCTCTTTCAGGTGTCAGAAAGTCCACTTTCCTCAGATGTGGCTGTCAAGCTTGCTGGAAAAGACAGATTCAGAGGATGTGAAACAGAGGCACCAGCTGTTAGATAAGATAATGCTTCTGATTTGTCAATGGAAAATTATTTCCTACAACATTGCTTAAGAGCCCTGTCTAGTCACTTCTGGTAACAGAAGGAATGAGGTTTCCACTGTTTTTCCGGTGAAACTTTTCTACCCAATATATCCCCTGTGAAGAATTGGTCCCAATACTGATCCCAAGTTCTCCTTTGCTCAGATTTACTACTCAATCCCCAATGAAAGTTCTTTACATGACACAGTTGCCTGATTAACATCACTGTTATGTAATTGGAGTAAGTGAAACAACTGATGCAAAGTGGGTAAGGACATCACGTTATCCCATTTATGATAGCCATCTCCTGATGTGTCGCAGTGTTGCCAGGCCCCTCCCAGAATGACCATAGGCAAGAACTACCAGGAAGATTTTATGAGAACATCCCTCTGGCTGCCACGCAGCAACTAAGATGCAGATGCGTCTCAACAGCTGCTCCGTGCTATCAGGTGACAAAGACATCTGAGATAGATAGCAGGCAATTAAAATTCAAACAGTTTATGAGTGGGAATACTGGTTCAGCTACATAGATCACTTTAGAAAGAAAGTTATTTTTCAAGGGAGCAGTAATATCACTGTATAGTTAAGCAAACCATAAACTGTAGGGTTACCTTGAGAAAATGGATTGCTGAAATCAGTGTTTTTCAACATTAACCTTTTCCTTCTGGAAAGGTCAGTTCATACGTCTATTTCACTGAACATGGGAACTTAAGTGCTAGAATTAATGCATCTAAGGAGCAACCACCCCAAGAGAGGGCTTGTCAAAGCCATAACAGCATAAAACAAGGGGATTTGTGTGTTTTTTCAGTCTGCCACATGCAGCTTTTACAGTCACTAGTAAAATGCCCTTTTGGAAATCCCTTAGTGATAGCATACTTCATTTGTTCTACATTTAGGTTACCACTTCTCAACAACTAATATGGGAGCAAAGGGGCTTTGTTTTTTCCGCTACAGAAGTAAGCAGAGATATTGTGGTACTGTAGAGCAGCTCACACAGCACCTCCCCACCTTATTCTTACAGCAGCATCCTAGATTTCTGGAGATAAACAAAATGATGGCAGATTGGAGGCTTTTACTCCAAGATTTTTTCTGAAGTTTTGGAACATATTTTAAACTTTGAATAAGCATTTCCTTATACATATGGCCTACTAGGCAGATAACCCCCTGTTTCCTCATCCAGCGATGGTCTTATTTGATTTTTGTCATTAGCTTATTGCTCCTATTAACAGCATCAAAATGCAGCAAACATCCCCCAGGTTTGCCAGCAATGATGTATTCACAAATTGTACTCTATAGCCATTATGGTTTTGCACATGTAAGAGGCTATACTTTGAAAATGTAGCCTTAGGTGGCAATGCTTGAAAACTACTTACCCTAGTATAAAATATTCCATGTGATGATGTAGAGAGCCTTTCGGAGAAATGTTCCCCTATAAAGTGTAAGTTAATCTTACAGGCATAGTCGTCACTGAAATCACTGGTTTCCAAGTACGAGTTTCTAAGCTTTCAATTATCCCACCCCATTGGACTTCGATGGCTTTCTAACCCAAGCCCTCACTCAGAGACTCAAGGCAGCACAAGAAGTTAAAACACCATGGGATGTGCAGGTTCAGGAGCATGCTGATAGTGTCACTGTGCCATCCTTCCTTCTGCTGAGGCAAGTGCTTTCACTCTGTTCTTTTCCATATCCCAGATGGGTACCTGAGATTTCTTGATACTGAATATATTTTTATGATTCATCTAAATGGTTAAATCTTTTGACTTAGATGAAAAAAAACAAACAAAATAGCCTTTTAGCTAGCACGTATTACCTTTGCTACTTGTGGGCCAGGTTACCCTTTCAAAAGTGTACTTAAGGAGTAGGTATGCTTCCAATACGCCACTCATCTCCTAGATTCTGTAAGGGTCCATGTAAATCTCAGCTCTTTCTATAAGTATCAGAAGCTAGTAGGTGCTGAAGAGAAAAGGACATTCCTAACAACAGCAAGCCTACGTGCCAAAGTTCCTGTTATCTGCAAATAAAATCCTGGGCTTATTAGAGCTAAAATTTTGAGGTAAAAGTGACAAAGAGGCTGCTCATCAGGAAGAGCAGGCAATCTGAATACCCTGGGATTTCTCCCCCAAGGAAGACATGGAAAGCAGCCTGCGCTCCATCCACAGTGCCCTGCAGACAGACCGAAGAATCTCAGCATGCAAGAGGAAGTCGCCCTTTGAATTGTGACTGCCTCTCATGAGTGGTGACAAGAAGAACAAGAGCTGGATCTTCACCAGTATTTGAAATTACATCAGTGTCTCCTTTTTGATATGACTTCTTTAAGAAAATGCCTTCTCACCAGAGGAAAGCCTAGGCAGAGGTAAATGAAAGCCTCAGACATTTCAGAACTAGTTAAGTTTTTACTTGTTCTGAGAAGTTAAAAAAACCCCTCAGTTAACTAAGAGGGAGATTATATTCTTCTTTCTTGAATCTAGCTTGTATTACCACACAGAAAAATTCTTAAGATATTTTAAGGTCAGAATAAGCATTAAGATACGATCAAGGCCTTGTCTGAAACTTGGAGGCAAAGTTAGAACAGAGTTATTTGGGAGAAACAGGAGAAAAATATATAAAAAGAAGAACTCAAAATGAGTCAGAGGGCAGAAAGGTGAGTGACCATATGTATTTAAAAATATGCCAACTGCACATGAGGAAAAATTTGATGTGAAAAAAATTGTACATGCAGTAGCTGGCAAAAGTTTAATAATTCTGAGTTCTCACTGGACAAGTGAACTAAATAATTCAAAGCACTTTCACAGCTACTGAACTGAATTTATGAGCCTAGATTGCTGATCTCACATATGGTTCAGGGAAATCTGCACCAGTCCATATCATTATCACCTTCATTTCTAACTCTCTTACAGTTACAGCAGTTTGGGAATGTTCAGTGTGAAAATTAAGTTCCTTACAAAAGCAGAGCTGGTGAGATTCTGGCTTTACACTTGATTCTTCACTTTTCAGTCATTGCTGCCTTTATTTCTAATTATCTCACATGACAGAACCACCAAAGGAATCCAGAGGCAACTGGAAATCCACGGTGCTGAGTGCTGTATAGACAGCTAGAGACAGTCCCTGCCCCAAGCAGCAGGAGAAACAGCAGCAAGCTTCTAAAAGGTAAGAAAATAGCCACTGTTTAACCATGTTTTTCAGTGCTGGAGTGTTGATAGATTATGTATTACATTTACTGGGGCTGCATTATCTTCAATTAACAAGGTTACAGTAAAACGAGTCCTAGTATCACCACTTTTGGGATAATGCAGAACAAAATCATGGGGGCGGGGGGAAGGCAGCAATGCAATGGCTAACAAACACCATGTAAGTATTGGAAGATAAGCACAAAATACGAGGGATGATTATCAAAGGTCTCTAAATATAACCTAGAGAAAAGAAAACTCAAGGGGCCATAGCTTCAATCTATAAATACCTTCAAAATATAAATATAAATGAAGAAAGGGAATTACTCGATCTCAGTAGATGCTGAGACACAGAAACAAGCTAACAAATAAAGAGTTGAGACTAAACTCAGAGTGTATTTCTGAATGCTAAAACCAGTCGGAGTCTGAAACAGACTAACTATCAAAGAGGGTATCATCCTGGTTGTACTCACAGATGTATTAGGTGAGGCATTAGTGGGAAGAAATGCAGGCAGGGTGCAATCTTGCAAGAGTAGAAAGACAAGCTGACTGACCTAGCTCCCACATCTGTCTGGTGTCAGGCATGGCCTCAGTGGGTTCTCAACCCTTGCAGGTGTTTACAACACTTGGGCTCCTGCAATGCGACAGTAATGTAGTAGCTGGAGAACAAAGAAATACAGTGGTATCAAAATAGACATGAAGCAAGACCCTTTTGAAATCAAAAGACAAACAAAATCCAAATTAACTTGGGGAGTTTATGAGAGTTTTTAGGTCAACTTCACCCCAGAGCATTAAGGCTTTTTTCTTTCCTTTTGTTGAGGGGAAGCTTGTCAAGTCCTGACGCGGCCCATAGCTATTCTCACGTGGAGATGTTGTCCTTGAAAACCTTGGCTCCAAGGATGCACAAATCAAAATGCAACATTGCATGTGGGACTGGCAGTCCTCTGAGCCTGCCTGCAGGTTATGTCTGAAGGTAGCTTATTTTGTGCACGTTACTCAGGGATAGGCCTCTGGGGGTCCCAGTGTAGCATTTGGTTGGCGGAAGAGTGTAAGTATCCTTTGGGTTTCTGTAAATCTTCCCTAGTAATGACAGTTGCAGTATGGTCAGAAGAATGTTCAGGCTTTGGCCTTGTATGGATAAGACTGCATGCAGGAGTGTTGTTAATGCAATATGCCATGTTAGGAAATCACATAGTTGTGGTGCTCCATAGTATTTCAGCTTCATTCACTGTAATTTTAATGTCTCATTTAGATGCAAAGCTAAAAATGCCTGTTATTATATATGCAAAAATGGGCGCATTAATATTACTATAGGACCACTAAGTTGTTCCATTTCTTGGGGTTCTTTACATCTGTATTAGCAACTGTGACATTGCATAAGAATTGTCACATTTAACACATTTTATTGGCTTGGCTACTGAATCCTGACTAGTAACATTATTTTAGATGTGTTACTGATAAACAATTTTCTTGCAGTGCAAAATGCCAGGCTTGATAGAGAGCAATACAGCAGTTGCTCTCAGTCCTGCCAATTGCCAAGCACTTCAGCTTCTAGCATCTTCAATGATTTCCTGAAGACCAAGTCTCTTTTAAAGCCTTTGGATTTGGAGCCCAACTAACTATAAACAGCGTAGAAGAAGGAATAATTCTCCCAGTTAAGCCTCCCACAGAGACTGTTCCCTGTGCCAGTGTACAGATGAATAGGCTTTGAATGCTAATTGTTAACACTGTGTGTACTCTTCCTGAGCTAATCAGCTCACAGGGTACAGACAAGCAACTTTTATTATCAATTCCATTCCACCACACAAACCATCCTGAAATGCTTTTCCAATAGCTAATTTGGAGACCTCCCGTTGGCTTAGTTCAGGCTCTGGAAGGTTTGTAAACAAGCTGTGTTATTCAAGAGGAATTTGCTCTCCCTCAGTGTCTCTCTTACTTTCTCTCTCTTGCCTAAAGTATTAGGATCTAATGGAAATAGCTGCCCAGGAGTGGGAAGCAAAGCATGTTAATACCTACTGGCAAAAGCACATGTTCAGTGTCTCAAGAGGTTTCATGTGTGACAGGCTAGAAAACTCACTTGCAGACCTCAGTAACAGTGTATTTGCTTTACGAAGTAAAAAATCGTTGTAAAAAAAAATAATTCTCCTTTTGATGGTGGAGTAGCTTTTACCATTAGAAGTTATATATAAATTTGGTTTTGTCCCTCACTTTGGAATGAGATATTCTATATATGAACAAAGCTACCAGTGATAACCTTCAGATATAAAACGTCTGCTGGGAACTCTGCCAACATAAACTGCAGACAGCAGCAATAAGCTGAATCCTAAGAGCTTCCCCACACCTTGGCTGTTTAGATCTATATTGAATGGGTAAAGAAGTGCTCCTAAACCTGAGTATTTTCCATTGGTACAAGTGACCACAACAGCAGTGTAGTGAAGACACTTTCAGACTAGGTATTCTCTGCTTTTATATCCCCAGTAAATGTACTCCTAATCTGTTCAGAAGTCTGTTTTGTTAAAAAAAAGAGTGCAGTTTCACAGAAAGAAGCCTTCTAATGTTTCTGGCACTGCTCTGTTTTAAATCTTTAGGAAAAGAGAATTCAGACTGACTGTGGAGAAACAGGCTTTCTTTATAAGCTAAAATGTGTGAATAGCTGGTAGCAGTCCTCAGGGAAAAAAACCAAGAAACAACCACCACTACACCACCACCACCCCCCACTCCACCCCCCTGAAAAAAAAAAACAACCCAAGAGAGAACTCCTTATTTGACATAAAGGTAGTTTTGTAATTTAATAGTACTCTTACTAAAGAACAAAAATTTTAGTGTAGCACAAATGGACTTTCAGAGACCCTTTGTAATCGTTCCCTCCTTGCTGAAAGTTCATTTGATCCTATTGTGTCCATATTCCACGGTAACAGGTTGTATACTATTCTGAATTGCACCAGGGAGCTGCTGCTGTTATATACTGCAATCTGGTGTGGGAAACTATTTGCAAGCCATTAAAAATCCACATTGAGTTGAAGTGTGGGCATACATTTTCCTGCCATGGAATTAAGATGCAAAACAAGGACCTTGTCTTCAAATAAGCCATTCACCAAATCCCCAGTTTATGCTGAAAGAGGAAAACCACTGAATGATCTGGTCTCTCTTACAGCTGAAAACACATTTATGAAAGTGACTTAATTCTTCAGCCTCTCTCTGTAATCTATTTTGTTCAGCACTGGAGCCACATTTTTCAAAGGGCTTAACATCTTTCTTGACCAACTTTTGAAATGGGAAGTGCAGACCAAACTCCCCTTCTGCTGAAGTCAGTAGCAGAATCACACTTCTTCAGCCAGCAAGGGAATAACTGTGGTTCCCACTGGCAATATGAGTACCTCAGGAAATAGTATTCATGTCCCACATAAGTGACCCCTTTGTTTCTCGTCCACACTGAATGTGTATGCCACAGCAGCTTTTTATACAACACAAGCAAAGAGTCTAAAAAGTGTTTTAGAGCTGGATGAAAATGGCATCTTTTCTTCACTTCAGACAAGGATCTCCTGCATACGTTTCCTTTGGCTTTTTCTCGTTAGCGAGGAGATGAAAATCTCAAGCATCTCATAGCTCATTATTAATACATAGCCATTCTCCACTGCTCACAAGGGAGATGGAGAGAACGACAGCAGGCCCCTCAGACAGCAGCCTGATTATATAACCCCTATACATAGACAATTCCTAGTGACTGCATAGAAGAAAGGACCAGTTATAGTTATTACCAATATTTGTTAGGCACCAGTAGTGTTTGCGGTGCTCTACAAGGCAAACACTGTCCTACTTTATCCTGAAGAACAACAGATATCAAAAGACTCTTGAAGATGCAGAGATAGTGACAACTTACAATGTTCCCGACTGCTTCCTTTTTGCTTTCTACTTTTTCTTGTATCATTAAAAGGCCTGTAAATAATAATAGAATGGTGAGGGCAGGCTAGTGACAATGGCTCTGATGAAATGTGCTTTGAGAAAGAATTTGAATGAGAAAACGGAGATACCCACAGGCTGGGAGATAACGTAGCAGCAAGCAAACGTGAGGGAGAGCAAGTGAAAGGAGCACTGGCATTGGCAGTGATGACTATACAAAAGGAACCAAAGTCAGAGATTTGGCTTGGTGAAGTGTTGGGATGAAGCATTTGATCACAGAAAAGAAAGCAGAAAGATTCAGTGAGACAAAAACATGACTTGATTGTCAGGCAAGAGGAGCTGGTTGTAGGAGCTGCATTTCTGACAGACCAGTAGGGAACAATGAGGGTATGCAGAAAGTGGGGGAAGGTTAGAGGTTATCATCTAGTGATACTCAAGATGAAAAACAGTAAGATCATTATGGTATTATTCTTATGCATTTAAGGACATGGAACATTAAAATGCATTTAGGACATGAGCAGAAGGAGCCACCAAACAAATGAAGGAGGGGAAGAAAGTAGTTCTGTCATGCTGGCACACATCACTGAGGAATGAAACACATCCGGAAAAGACCAGAACAAAAGCTATTAGGAGAAAAGAAGGTAAGTTGATGGAAAAAACTTTTGACAGAGACTTTCCATCTTCTTCTTGAAGTCAGTAACACTTGTGACATTTGGAGAAAGAATGGCTTAGGGAAGGAAATGAAAGTCTCAAAGAGGGACTTGATGGGAGCAGTGGGACTTCTGCTTAAGAAAGATTTGAAAAGACTCTTGGAAATAATTGAGTACAGACAGTCTCTCTGGCTCTTGAAATGCCCTTTCAAGACATTCAGTGGTGGAAGAAGCAGAAGCAAGATGTGACCTGTGGTTGAGTGTATGTCACTCAAGTACAAAGGAGAGAATTACAAAGTAGAACCTCAAGAATTAACTTAAGCACCTGTGAAAGCAAAAGAAGGAGCAGGTGGTAAGGAGACCTGGAGCTACAGGGACACTATAGACATGCCGATAACTTAGAGGGTACAGCAGAATGGACAAGGGGAAAGGCACAAGGAGCACTGAAAGAACAAAGGCTGGTGACCACTGAAAATTTCGACAATGAAGTCAGATAAGGGACAATTAGGCATCTATATTCAGTTCAGTTTCTCAGCAAGGAGGTCTCTGATGTTCAAACATGCTCAGGGTTCTTGGTGAGGAAGAAGATGCAACATTGATGCAACTCTGAATTTAAAAAAACCAGGAAAGTTAGTGAAAATGAAGACAGTCTACCAAGCTGTATTTACCCAGTGATAAATATAGTGTATTCTGAGAGGCTGCATGGTCAATCTATTCTTTTCCATTTTGCAGACTTTGACAAGAGTCAGCACTTGCTCAAAGTAACAAAGTATCAGTATTAGATGCTATCACAAGACAAGTTCATGCAGTTGTTTAGATGCATTCCTTATTTGATCATGCAAAATGCTTCCTTGAAGTCATCTACAGGACTGTACTTAGCAGATACCACCTTGGCTGAAATCAGCAATTGTGGGATCCACTAATTATTGTATCTCAGCTACTGCAGCCTGTGGTTTCTGGACCCCTGAGGAGACACAGATTACTTCTAAGGAGTCCGCCAAAGGAAATCTAGAATCAGTAGGTTCAGATTTGCTGAACAGGATCTGTATCTCCAGTGAGAAATTTTAAGAAATCTGTAAATTAAAAAGGAACGTCCAACTACATAGTAGTTCTCAGTCCCTTCTCTCCCCAGATTTTGTGGTTGACCTAGAGAAATATTACAGCAAGGTAATTAAGCATGCAATAGCTTTCCCTCTTCTTGAGTTTTATGAAGATTTTCCTTCTTTCCTTTCCACCCCCAAGGGCATTCCATGCTATTTAGAAAGTGTTTGTTCAAAGATAGATTAATCTGTATATAAGATCCTAAAGATGAGATGTATATCTGAGGTCTCTCCATTCTAGAAATAGACCACATGCTGTACTTACACATAGTCAAGTGACTCAATTTTTATTGAGACTATCACAGTGGAGGATAAAGAAAGGATTTACACTTTACTGCCCAAAGTAATGGGTAATTATTCCTTTTTCTTTCAAAAAATGCTAGTTTTATCAGCATTTATGCTAGTCCTTTATAGAATTCTCTCACTTCAGTAACTCCAAGGTTGGTTTTGACACAGAATGAACTGAAACAGGACACCGGGATTTGCTTTCAGAAAAGAGGAAGCTTACCTTAACCATACTAATTAGCGTCCTGGTACCTCCTTTATTTTCAAATTATGTTTGCTTGATAAGAAGGGCAGAGGGAGACAGTTTGCAGGTATATTGTTTCACATCAAAGGATACATTTCAGATCAACTCTACAAGTTACTTTTCTCCACTTACAGTAACCTTCCCTGTTCCCTATGGTAACACTGCCAAAGATATTCAATATTCATTACTTGCTGCGGTCCTTAATTTGTACCTGCTATCTTCAGAGACTTGAGTTGCCTGTCTGTCTCAAAGGATGGATTTTTCACGTGGGCTAATATGTGAACATCCTTGCAGATGCAGGACTGGACATACCACTTATGTAGGTCCTACCATTTATGTATATACAGCAGTATATGTTTGCTGTCTAATGCAAGAGTGCAATGGAACTTCACGTATACATGATGAACTCCTCCCTTGTTTGGCTTTTCACTCTTGTTCTTCAATGGCAGCGTGGGCAACCAATCTGCAATACACAACTTCTGCAAAGGAGAAAAAAAAAGTTTATTAGTAGTCTGCGAACCATAATAAAACCTGGAGTTTTCCTTTGACTGTTAATTTCTACATGGTATTCTGCAAGCAAGCAGGAGCTCACTCTTCTTGCTCCAAGCCAAGCAGAAGCCATTAGTTTCTCAGCAGGACACAGCCTGAGCTCGGTGTCATACTATTAAATCTATACAACTTCTAGGGGCCTTGCAGTCTGAGCAAAGTGAGCTTGCACCTGCTTTCAAAACACAAGAGAAATACACTCTTTTTGTCCGTGGGCAGAACTACTGTATCCTTGTTTCTCTGATTATCAGAAAAGGATATATACTACTTTTCCTCAGAGCAGTAAGAGAAGGAAAAACAAATACTGGTAAGTTGCTTTAAAAAATTATGTATTTCAACATTAAGAGTTAGATCATTTTATTAGGCCATGCAATTTTTCCTTTTTATTTCCACAGATACATTCTCACTTTATACTCCAAACTTACGTCAGCCTTTGAACATAAACTTAATGCTCTTTCTTCTTAAAATACACAGCAATAGGGGACAGCAAATACAGGTCTATAACCTCTGCTGAGGAAGATGCAATTTGCTGTACAGTCTTAACAAACAAGAGGGATTTCCCCAAATGCCTAACAAACAACACTGGACAAAACAATTATATATCCTCTAATCCCAGAGGGGTCTCCGAATCTGCACTTTTGACCTGAAGGCTATTAAGGAACATTTAAAGGAAATATGAAAATGTAGGAGCCAAGATCAAGTAGATGGATCAACATTAAAGGGAAGAAGGGGGTCATATTTAATGTAGTTCACATAAGTTGCTCCAAGTATAACTTCAAACAGTATCACCTTTTCTATCATCTACTCACTTAAAAGTAAAATTAAAATCCTTCTTTTGATTTTGTATGAAAGACAATACATCTATTATATCTTCGTCATGCGGTACAAACTAGCTTCCCAGTGACACTCTGCAGTAACTTATTTCTGCTTTTTCCATTCAAAGAGATTTAAAATGTCCTATTTAACTTCTTGTAGGTAAAGGTGCATAAGCTATTGAAAAATCAGGGAAGTCTTTTGGTGACTGTAGAAAGTTCTAGAAGTCTTTGCCTATTTTTAAGAGGTTTTCTACAGATAATGCCAAGACCTTGTAAGAGGACTCTCTACTGTCTTTGTGTTCAGGAATTACTCAGAGCTTTTTCTTCTCTACAGAGGGCACTGCAAGCAATAGCACGGCATCTTTGAAGAAGGATGCTCCTCAGAGTCAGATGCAGAGAATGTTCTGTCTGGATGACAATCATACTACCATTTTCAAAGTCAGAAAAACCTCATGTACCTCATCCAAGCCTTCAATTTCTGCCCTTGGAATCTAACCTGCATACTCTATAATAGGGATGACTATTCACAGTGTGGGGGCTGCATCTGCGTCCTGAGATTAAGGTGGTCACTAAGGCATCCAAACAGAGGAGACTGCTGTGTACAGCTGGTTACAGATCTAGTTTAGGTCTGGCAGGATTCGTTAGGATACAGCTGTACTGATCTGACTGCTAAATGTCTACCCAGCTACAGCAAAGTTGCATCAGAGCTCTACAACACAGAAAAATCTTTCTGAAAAGAAAGAAAGAAAAAAAATCAATTTGAGTAAATCTGAGTGCTTCAGACACTTCCCTGTAAGTTGACTGCAAGCAGCAAATCAGTCAGATGCAGTCTCCCAACAGAGTAAGTCTGTGGAACCAAAGGCAACCAGTACAGCATGGGCCAACCAAAGGTGACACACAGATGGATCTGCCAGTCACTAACAAGGAAGAACTAGCTGGAGATATGGTAATCAGTAGTAGCTTTGGCAGTAGTGGCCATGAAATAGTGAAGTTCAAGATCCTGGCAGGTGTGAGGAAGGACAGTAGCAGAGTACTCAGGTGGACCTCAGGTGAGCAGACTTCAGTTTATTCAGGGGACTGTAAGTGGGTTCCCATGGAAGGCAGCTCTGAAGGGCCAAGTATCTCTGGGAAGCTGGTAGGTCTTCAAGGAC
Organism: Gavia stellata; assembly: GCF_030936135.1. Lineage (NCBI taxonomy): Eukaryota > Metazoa > Chordata > Aves > Gaviiformes > Gaviidae > Gavia > Gavia stellata. The sequence goes on along the minus strand of NC_082596.1, from coordinate 97,233,530 downwards.
AGCATCCTCCAGGTGCAAGAATGATCCACCCTGATATTCAGGAAGATGAGTAGATGCTTCATGAGACTCTCTTGGCTAAGAAGGGAACTTGAGATGAAGCTTCAGTGGGAAAAGGCAGTATACTGGAGGTGGAAGCAGGGACAAGCTATAAAGAATGAATATAGAAATACTTTCTGGGCATGCAGGGACAACACTAGGAAAGTCAAAGCTTACCTAAAGTTGACACCTGTAAGGGGTATCAAGGGCAACAAGAGCCCTTAGTACTAAAAGGACAAACAGGGAAACTATAGGACCATTGTTACATGGGGTGTGTAACAGCAGGCACAGATATGGCTGAATTACTCAATGTCTTCTTTGCCTCAGTCGTCACAAAAAGATTTCCCAGGCTTCTCTGTTTAGAAAAAAGGGTCCAAGGATAAGAATTACCAGCAGAAGACAAGGATTACTTGAGAGAACTTGACTCATAAAAGACCATAGTACCTGGCAGGCTACATTCGTGGGTGGTCAGAAAACTGGCTAAAATCCTGGCAGGGCCACTCTCAATCAACTTTGAAAGGTCATGGATATCAGGGGAGAGCCCAGATGGCTGGAGAAAGGCAAATAGTGTATCTCCCTTCAGAAGAGGCCAAAAGAAGACTCCAGAGAAGAACCAGCCAGTCACCCTCACTTTGCTCCTTGGGAAAATCATGAAACAAGTCCTCTTGAAACACATTTCTGGGTACATCAGGGAGAAGAACATGATTAGGAACATTCTGGATTGAACAAGAATAAGTCACGTCTGACCAATCTGATTGCCTTCTGTGCTGCAATAACTGAATCTGTGGTCAAACGGGAGAGCAATGGCTGACATTTACCTCAACTTTAGCAAGGCTTTTGACACTGTCTCCTACAGTATCCTTGCATCCAGGTTAGGATGTTATGGTCTGGATGGGTGAACAACAAGATGAGTAAGTAACTGGTTGGATGATTAGGCTCAGAGGATAGCGATTAATGGGACATATGCTACCCAGAGGCTGGTGGCTAGTGCAAAACTGCGGGTGTCAGTCCTGGGACCTATCCTGTTTGCCATCTTTATAAACGACCTAGAGGAGGTGATGGAGGAGGGCACACTGACAAGTTTGCAGATAACACCAAACTTGGCAGGGGAGGGGAGGACGATGGTCCTCTCTTAAGCAGGAGAGCCCTGCTTGAGTGCAGAGCTGCCATTCACGGGGGCCTACACAGACTGAAGGAATGAATGGGCTGACAACAATCTTATGAAATTTGAGAGGTACAAATCCAAAGTCCTTCCCCTGGGAAGGAAGAGACCCAGCACCAAGATGGAGCAGGAACTGCCTGGCTGGGAAGCAGCTCTGCTAAGAAGAACCTAGGGTTTGTGATGAACAGTGAGCTGAATATGACCTCGCTGCATGCTCGGCAGCAAGGAAGGCCAACAGCATCCTGGGCTGTACAAAAAAGAGCCCGTCCAGTAGATCGACATACTCAGTGGATTGATGTGCCCACTACTCAGTACTCATTAGATCACATCTAGATACTGTGTCCAGTTTCAGACCCCTCAATACAGGAAATACATTGATAAACTGGAGCAAGTGCAGCAGAGAGCCACCAAGATGGTTGGGAGCTGGAACTCTTGCCCTCTGAGGACAGGCTGAGAGATCAAGTCTTGTTCAGCCTGGAGAAGATATGAATGACTTCACGGGGAACATAATGGCAGCCTACCAGTACCTACAAGGGGGTTATCAAGAAGATGAAGCCAGGCTCATCACACTGGTGCATGGTGGGAGGACAAGAAGCAACGGGCATAAACTGAAAGAAGAGAGGTTCAGACTGGCTATAAGGAAAAGCTTTTTTCCCTCATGAGGACAGTGAAGCAGGAGAACACATTGCTCACAAAGGCTGTGCAGTCTCTAGCCTTGGAGATTTCCAACACTCAAGTGGTTAAAACCCTGAGCAACCTGGTCTGGTCCCATAGCTTTGAGCAGGAGGTTGGACTAGAGACCTCTTGTATTATCATATGATTGTCTGAACATGACAACCAATCTAGCCTCTGCAGCATCATGAATCCTGAAGAGTGCTGTGACTTCTTTCTTTCCATTGTCCTTTTAGATAATGAGAACACTTTGGTAGGACTTGCATGAAAATGAAAGGAAGAAGCCGGATCTCAGTAAGTATCTGATGCCATCCTATGCCCTTTAGAGCCATGCAGCCAACTACTGTCCCAGACACCCAGCTTGCTAGATGTGAAAGGAAATACGAAGTTAAGCATTCCCAACAAAACAACAAACAGCTGCTGTATCTACAGCAAGGAAGGCAAAACAAATAATCTGCAGCTTTTTATTGCAGTGGTATTAATACTTTTATCTCCACTTGCAATAAAGTTGCTAATATCAGCAAAAATTATTCTAGATTATAAGACTATGCAAATATCTACATAAATCAAGTATAGTGCTTGGATTCCAGGCAGCTGGCCAGTATAGTCCTCTATGTAAACAAGTTTGGCTATTTCTGTATTAGCCACTCATGGTTATGCCTCTCTCCTGGACTATCAAGCTAGATTACCCTTCACTGTATGTTTCTCTGTGTGGCACAAAGTCTAGCAATGGAGTCGCATTTACAGACAATAGACTATGTAAATGACATGCACTGCAATTAAATAAATGTCCATTCTTCTGAGCGAGGTTCATTTAGGAATGCCCTGCTGGTTTTAGAAAAGGATTGTAGTTCATAGGTTCCTGATTGAAACAATAAACGAACCATGTGAGTGGTAAAGTTAGCTGGAGGAACAAACACGGAAGATTTGTTCATAGACATAAATTAGGACTTAGAATTATCTCAACAGTTTACATAACATTGCTGTGCATGAATCCATTGCCTGTGGTGTTTAATATTGCATATATGATTTGGCAGATCCAGTGCAATTTTAGAGTGAAGCAAGGACACAACAGATGACAACTCTACACGAAGCAAAAAAAGCGATAGCTGTATTCACATGTTGCAGATGTAGTGAAATGGATCTGTGTTTAGTAATTATTTATTTATCTGCATGTGTAACTGCTTTGTCTGTTTTGCAGATTTTGGTTTGGAGTTTTTATCTTGTTATGGTTTTGTACATAGGTCACTGTTGCCTAAGTAAGAACCTAATATTTGTGATGTACTGAGTGCATCACTTCATGTTTTGGAGTACAGTGCCAATTGCTTCTTGTAATACAGCAACAGTAACAAGAAGCAATTTGAGATCACTGATACTGTTCAAATCAAAATAGGAAAGATTATAACCTTTCAGATAAAAGGGCATGCAAAAATGTATGTGTGTTTTGTCCACATAATTGTAATTCTCTGCATTCATTATGACAGATTTTAAATACTAGAACTGAGGAACCTAAACATGCACAAGCACCCTACACAGACATCTGTGGTTAGAAAAGAGCCTTGACAGAGAGCATTTCAGAGCTTTCATACCACCCTGCTACAACTTTGCCAAGAGGACTCAAGGAAGCACTTTAGCAAGCTAAAGACTTGCAAAGGGTGCCCTTTGATGATAGGCACATTACAGATACAATTTTTGCTCTGTGCAGTCATCAAAAACCATTCCAAGCGCTGGGATCTACAGTTCTGCTTTCTGCTATGTTTAGTGCCATCAGCAAAACCCACCCAAAAAAATCAGAAAACAAAACCCCAAGCTAAACAACTCCCCCAAGAGGATCTGGGTCAAGAACTTTCTTGTTGCCAAGTAGCAACTTTGTCCTGACTGCAGGGTAGCAGGGGAAAAAACCGCTCTATATGCAAACCATTCGTCTAATACATAGATGGAGATATGACTTCTGGAAGTCCCAGAAGGTGCAGATATGGCATACGGGCATGTACTGGCCCCTTTGAGCATTGCTTGCCATCAGTGGTAACAGGGTTAGTTAAACACACTCTGCTGAAGAAATAAACAGCATTTTCTATTCAAGTGCCTGAGCAGCAAGCAGCCAGTCATATTAGTGCTGAAGGAAAGAGTCTAAGATTTAATTTCCAGGAAAGCTGTCTGTGTAACAGCAGCTATGGCAGAGGAGCAATATCTAGTTTACACAACAAAATATCCTTGCACTATTAAGCTGCAGGCAAAGACTGCAAATCAAAATTAATTACAAGCATGTCTTGGCTGCATAGAGACAGAAATGCTGCAGCCCAGTAGAGAAGCAACAAAAGCCAACCAGGGCACTGGTGAACATTTAATAGGAGTTTATATTTTGAAATGTATGGAGTACATCACTGGGAAGGACTGCATCTAGCAGCTTTCCCCTCAGTTTGTGGTACTTTTGTTACTGAAACCAAAATAAATGTTTCACTTCTGTATTTTTTTGAACACAAAACTATAGGGCATTTTCATAGGTGAGGATGACAACTACCTTTTGGCTTTACTCATCTTATTCCAGGATACAAATAGACTCACCTTGTCATTGTGAATACTCTTTGCCTTCCTCCCACCCCCAACTGTTTATTCAACTATGACAACATTTTGGGATAGCATTACCAAATAGCTAGGATAAATTTCACCATGATTTAACGTGGCACAGCCTTTTAAGTGAAAGCGTTTGCTATTACAGACCCTGATAATGGCACCCCTAGGTACAATACCCTACTGCAGAAGATGTGTTAAACATTATGAATTCCAAAATAGTTACCTCCTCTGGAACAAAATCATTAAGCTGAGTAGCCTGACTTAATTAGACTTAAATGTCATCAGTGATTCACTCTGTTTTAATAAACTCATCTGTTTTCATGTCACTTCTGTAATTTGTGCCATAAAAAGCCAGTCATGTTGTTCCAATGCCTTGGGAGAACAGTTAGAAACTATCCGAAAACCTCTCAGGGCTACCTTCTCAAAGGTTTCATGCCACTGTAACAGATGCAAGCAGTGTCTGTGAAGGTAAAGCCTTTTCAGGGAAAGGCATCACAGAGAGCTTTGAGGCTACTAGAAAATTTAGAGCGACAAGGTAAAAAAAGAGCGCAAGTGCACTGAAAGAGGAGCTCTGTTGAGAGCTCTGCTACACTATAGGGCTCTGAAAGTGAGTAGAGTAAGAAGCAGAAAACATAAGGAAATGGGTGTTTATAGGAAAATTATTTCAAAACGGTAGGTCTCAAAATTTGCCTGGTAGCTTAGCAGGTTCACTGTCTTCCCTAATTCTTTTGGAAAGAAGTGCCAGAGCTGTGGGTCAGAGCCAAAGAACAGGCTTTCTTCAACATACACACTTTATTCACCCTGACCTTCCATTATACACAGACATTAAGGTAGCCTCAGGAAATCTGTGTAAAGATATTGCATGCATTCAGTCCACTGGCAATTTCAAAGTCAATATATGACTTACCAATATATTCCAAGTACACTTTTACCTGTGGGAGGGCAGGAAAGGAGCTGTGGTAAGGGTCTCACTTCTGTGCATTGAACTGAGTAGTGCACAGATAACCATCCCAAAGGGAATTTAAGCACTCTGCAGCGGAACTGCATGTGATAACCTCCAGTGCACAACCCCTAGGAACATGCTCTTGAGCTCTCCCCACATTTAGACTAAAATCAGGAAGCATCATTTTTGTGAGAATAGAGTATGAAAAAAAGAGAAGAAGTATTCTCTAAAGATATTCCGCTTTGATGATGGGCAGGGGCCAGAACATATATAAACAACTACAGGTTACCTAAGTTTCATAAGGTTACTGTGATGGATCCAGTCTAGGAACAGAGTTTGCTGGACAGGAAGCCTGCCCCACTCTACTTCAAAGCACAGTTGGGAGTAAATAGGTATGCTAATGAAGAAATTACATATGCTACTCATTTACCAGCTCCCAGAGGAGACTTAACAGCAGAAGTTGATTACACATGCAACAGCAAGAAGGTCCTATACCTAATTAAACACACTGGCAGGTACAGCACTCCTTTCCATGCTAAAAGCAAACAGGACAGGCAATATACAGCCAAAATTAATTGTAATGCATCTCCTGGTCAGATTAACAGAACCAAATGCTCACCCTGGTTGGTGGTATTTCTAATTAGAGACTGAAACACACTACTTGATATCATCTGCGATTAAAGAAAAAAAAAACAATTAAATGAGCATACAAATACCCTAGGTATATTTTGTGTGTTTGTTCTTTTCCTCTACAACTAGTGAACAGATTTGTGTGCATGAGTTAGCTATGATCAGATATTGCTGAAACTGTGTTTGCTTTCCATTTTGTTTGAAGCAGCTCCACTGGAACCAGGTTTGTTTATTTACCTGGTGTTTAACAAATAGTCTCTGACACTCAGTTATCAGGGATTCATGCTTATATCTCTTATTAGAAACTCCATTCTCCTAATTGTTGCTGTAAGCAGGACAACACAAGAGGTGGTTTTGCCTCCAGGCTATTTCAGCTGGGTCTGGTATCAGCCATGTTTTATTACAACCTGTAAGACTGGGATCTCTTTGTTTGTCCTTCCTAAGACTTACGGTTTCTTTTTCTTTTTTTTTTCCACTTTCACACACACTCATACACAGAGGGCATGTTTAAAGGAATATGTTGATCTTAATGACCTCTCAAAATTTATCCTGGGGCTAATCAGAGGCTTGCTGTGTTGTGCTGGCTAAATCTATCATGGTATTGAATAATTCACAGCCCGCCTTAAATGCTCCAGACTAGGTGATTTACCCCATATTAATGTGATGCTTTTGCATTTTAATAGGCTTATGTTAATGTTTTACAAAATGATAAAGCATGCTTCTGAACTCTCCAGCGACAAGGGATGATGGTATGAACCACATAATTCTAGCAAAGGACAGCCAATAACATCAGATTTATGAGTGTCGCTACAGCATCTGTCGTAAGCGTGGGCCAGACCAAACCATTTTGTTGAGTCTTACCCCTATTCTGATTGCACAAGTGGCTTTTCCCAACCTGTCTGACACTTTAATGAAAGCAGTCAGGCATAAGAGAAAAGGTAGGCCATTCTAAAAGCAGAACTAATCTTTCCAAAACTGTTTTAGTGCAGGGGTTTTATATCCCTTTGAGAAAAGGCCTAGAAGAGAACAAAAGGGATTTCATCGCTCTGAGGCTAGAATTTCAGAGAGCAGTGCTCATGAGTGGGGTCGTATTTTTCTGTTTGAAAGGGAGACAGCCTGTCAGCAGAGCTCAATGTGTTAGGCATCTGTTGGGTGTTGAGAATCGTAAAATGCAGGCCAGGTGATGTGGACGCTCACATCCATTCCTTACAGCTGTACCACACCTTTCTACCTCAGCTGCTCAACAGGTCACATGTGTGCTTTTACTAGCCTTCAAGAGAACAAATGAATGGCATTTATATCTTAAAATCTGCTTATGTGCTTGCTGTGAGAAGGGAGTTGTGGGGAGAAGCTACAATGTCTCTTCAATATCTGCTTTGTATACTTCACTGGTAATGATGTCCTTGTACCTGCACCAGATGGAAACAAAAGGGCAAATGCTTCAGCCCTGGACCTTCTGGTAGACAGCAAGGTGGCAAATGAACTTCAGTTCTGCTAAATGCAGCCTGATACATATGGGAGGGACGGGGAAGCTGAACTGCTTACCCATCTTATATCGGTCAACTCAATCTTCTGAGAATGGGGGTCGCTGACAGTTCGTGTGGAAGATGGTGGCTCTCCATCTTCATACAAGGAAAGGCTAGAGAAGTGAAAAACAAAGACAAAGAAATGGGAATAGGGAATGAACAACAGTACAGAAACATAACATAAAACAGAGTGTGGGACATTATCTGGATTGCAGTCTGAAGTACCATTTCCTATCACTGACAGGCAAAACAAGTACATTTACCAATTTAAAAAAATAAATTTTTGTTCCAAAAGGCAAAAAACCACGCACACTTTTATTTTCCTCAAATGATTTTGTGTTTCATAATTCTTCTGACAGGAAGAAGAGGGCAGCATTTAACAGGGTAAGCTGTCTAGAAATGCTAAGATCTTGAATGCTCAGATACTCACCTAGCAAACAGAAGATTCACTCTTAGCTGGTGTTTCCTGGCTTGCAGCAGAGACCCAAGCCTTCATCTCACATACTCCAACTCAGTTCCTCAAATGCCAAGATATAAAAGCCATCTCTAGCATAATGAATATGCAATACACTGTGGAACACCTGCTGTTGGTTTTTAAATGGACTGTAAGCAATTATGGAACTCACCTGGGATATAAGAGACCCAGGTTTTCATTCACTGTTAATTCAGACAACCATGGTAGCCTCTGGCTTACTGGCTGTTCTGGGGTGGGGCTGCTTGTTTCCAGAAAATTCATTCTGCACCTGAGAGATTTCCATGACAGCTGGCATGTTTTGTTAAGGCATGTCGATGTTAACAGCAGCAGCAAAAATGTCCATCAGTTCTCCTGGACAATTTTAAAAAGATATTACAGAATTATTTTTCACACCACATGCAATTTAGCTGCGGAGACCATGGCTACAGTTCAAAAAACATTGATATAAAAGGGACTGAACATTTAAAAGGACAACAATACCATCTGGAATTTAAATGATTGCTATTAACACACAAGCTGGAAGAAACACTAAACTGCATGCTTGAGAGTTTAAGCCAATCTTTGCTATCAGGTATTAGAAGGAGATCTACTGCAGATTATCCTATCGCTGCCTAATTTAGGGTTTCATGAATCTGCACTGGAGCATCTGGTGCAGTCAGACAGGAAACTGAAGTATGAGGCCATGTTGGTATTTTTGTTCTTCTATATCTATAGCATGTGCAAAACCTAAAAACAAGCTGCACACCTGCAGAACTTTAGAGAATTAAGTCATGCATATGGGTGATTGAGAATGTTGTTATGTACATGTCTGAGATAAAATATCTGCATTTGAAAATGTTGGCCATAATACACATCTATCGCTGTAATCAAGTGCCCATGGGACCATTCAGGTTCAATGCCGTGATGAATCATAGAAAAGAACCAAAACCAGTCTCAACAGAGGTGCTATTCCATCTCCCAAGCTCCGAGAAGGATCTGTGTATGACATTCCTGATGGATATAGTCTAACAAGCTCTTTAAAACTTCCTAAACAAGCAACTCCATAACAACGTTTGGCAGTTCATTTTCAGTTCTTCGTAACTTCAGTGCTGGGAAGTTTTACCCAATACGCAGTTGACATCTCTCTGACTGTAATTCAAGCCTATCAGTTATATTCACAAAAGAGATGGAGAGCAGATGATATCCTTTCTCTCTGCAACAACCTTTATGTCTCCTCTCCTCTCTGCTCCTTGCCTCGCCCCTCCCCTCTAATTCTTTCAACATTTCTCCAAGGTTGTTTTCAAACTTCATTATCCTTACTGTTATTCACTGGACTAACTTCAATTTGTCCATCTTTCATGAAGAGTTGTGCTCAAATTTGGCAGGGTGCTCCAGCTTAGGTCTAATGAATGTTGAGTAGATCAAAAAGAGAGGCTGATGTGCCTTCCAAGGCAGGCTCCTGTGCCTTCCAAGGCAGGCTCCTGTCTTACACTGTACTACAGCATCTTCCTTTTTTGCAACTGTTGCCTTATGTTCAGCATGTGATCTGCTAGATCTGCCAGGTCCTTTACTGCAGAGCTGTTACTAACAACCAGATCTATCCCATGCTTATGTAGCTGATTCTTCTTGTGTAACCTTTCCTCATCCTTACTCAGCTGTATCCCACTTTTTCAAGTCACTCTGTGGTTTGTCAAGATCTTTCCAAATTTTCATCTTTTCTCCAATTTCTCGGTAGTCCCTCTTAGTGCTGTGTTATCTGCAAATGGAATAAATACAGTTTCTAAGCTGTTGTGCAGGCCCATGATAAAATCCTCTATATCAATATGGACACCTTATAAAGGCTAGGATGAAATAAAACTCTTCAGGGTCAAGTCAACACTTTCTTCTGCAGTCAAACAAGCACAAAGCTGAAATCTAGAAGCACAGATTTTTTCATTCTTTTGCTCATTAAGTACTTGCTTGTTACAGTTAACAATCAAAAAAATCAAGCATTTATCTTATTCTAAAATCAAACTGAGTTAATATCGGGAGTAGATGACATGTATTTCTGTTTTAGCACTAGTCAATTTAAACATCAGTCTACAAGAACAGATTTACAGCTGAAATGAGTTGCCTTCTCAGAATAAATGAAGCAGGAAGCCTGCTATTTCCTCACTCAATCTTTTGCATATAGTATATGCATTGTAAATATAACCCATGTATTTCAAGGTCTGGTGGATTTAAATCCATCCATATCTCACAAAAGGAGTCTTAAAACTTACTCTCAAGACACTGATTATTCTGGAGCATGAGTCATTTGGGAGTCTATTAGATAATAACAACCTGCAGTGGGGAGTAATATTTGGGGAAGAAATTTTATTCCATAGTCCAAAGTATTTTTTATCTTTTCTAATATCAAAATTTATGGAACTAGCTCTTTTCCTCACTGTAAATACAGTTTTATGGTGTTACCTAACAAATCTCTTTGGCTTTGGAAAAAGATTAATCTATTTCGCTACACTTAGATAGGAAATGACAGCAGAACCAGTTATTTCCCTGAAAGAGTAAACATTTCTGAAGTGCAGCCATTGCACATCACTGCTATAATTTGGTCACTCACAAATCTTCTCCACCAATTTGCATAGGAAGAGTGTTATACATTACAAATAGAGTTTCATACATTAGTAGAACAGCAACCATCTTTCTGAAAGAAAAATCAGAACAATAAGAGTTCAAGAATATAAGTGAAAATGTTCTTACTGGATCTTGTGTTCCTCACTGATCAGAACATGAGTAAGAACTTCTGTGTGTCTTTACAAGTTCTCTTCAAGGCTAAGAGTATATTTGGTGTCTCCATATTATGGGAGATTCTTAATACTCATCTGTCTTGGAGGACTTCTCAAATATTTTTTTCGGCACTTCAAGACTTAAATGAGAGATGCTGTATAAGTGGAAAGCATGATGATAACAATTTTTTTTTAATATCTCATCAATGATGACTTATTACTACTCTTCACTCAATTTCTTAGCCAAAGCACTTGATAGTCTCATTCAATCATCTATATAGTAAAATTCCTTATTTACAAAACTAAAAGACTTATCCTGATTAAATTGTCTCCCTTTAAACAAAGACGAATAATTTTCACTGTGGGTCTTCAACACTTAGCTGAAATATAATCAAACAGATGTCAAGAATTGGTAAGAAGCATCTTAAGAAGGTACTTAAATTATGAGTGGCTTTGTGTAGTTTTAAGATTTGCATCTTTTCCATTCTGAGTGGCAACACGGTGGAGACTTACTCTTGTTGCATGGATATGTTGTAACCAATCTATTTTTCATAGGGATGTCCAAAGGAAGAATAACAAATTAATTAATTAAAAGCTTTATGGAAGACAACGCCTAAAAAAGGATCACCAATTACTGCAACTACATCGCTCCACATCATGAGCAATGGTTGCTTGAGAACCTGAAGAGATCTTGTTCTATACCATTACAGAGCAGAAGGCCTTTTAGCTGTAATACCCTTGGATAGTTGTTATGGTCAGGTATGTACACTCTGTCTTACAAAGAGGAGTTGAAGCCATGCCTGGCTTTTTTAAGTGCTACCACAAAGAAAAAAATCAATGATAATGGTTTTTAATGCTCTCTGAGTTGTCACTTCAGGGCAAGGATTGGTTTTGTGCTTATAGGACACCTAATAAAACAGGGCCACAACTTAATTAAAGGTCAAAGAGCTTTTAAAATTGAAATAACAAAAAATAACTGCTATAGTAATGTATTTCACAGAACCAGCCTGCAAACCCCAAAGAACCTGGCTAGAATGGCTGAGCCAGTACAGAGCAGGTGATAATTAACTTCTTATGTATGCCAATGTCACATTAGGACTTAGAGCAAATCTTCTTGCTGCAGCTTTAGCTCAGTATTTCTTTACCTATTCACCATGGACAGAGAGAACAGATCATTCTTTTTGTTTCTGAAGTGGTCTTTTATGTACTTGAAGACTGTTAATTCAACTCTGTTCAGTCTTCTGTTTTTTACTCTGAGTAATACCAATTCACTCAGTCTTTCTTTGAAGGTCATGTGTAATAGACTTCTGCTCATTCTTATTGCGATCCCCGAATATACAGTTAAAGTGTTCATTTTTTTCTTGAACTGCAATGCTATCTTCTTGACCTAGCAGGAATATTGCAGCATACAGTTAAATATAGAAGGTTTCCCAAAAGCTGATAAAATACATCCTGTTAAAAAGTTGAGCGGCAACTAAAAAGCTAGAGGAATGATAGTCCACAGCAATGCCTAGAGCACCGTTTGCTAATGTTAATGTAATAATCTGTGCATGCTTGTGTGAGAACTGGCAGGTAAACATACTGTCTGCTATGAACAATTTCAAACCTCCTGGGGGCAGTGGAGATAAGAAACCAACACTCCTATCCCAAAAGCAGACTCCAGCCAATTCAGTTTAATAGGTAGATCTCATCTCTCCAGCGCTGCATCAGTTCAGTACCCCGTATAATAAAATGAGTCATCCTGTCGCCTCTTCCTACTCCTAATGCTGTAAGAAAATTGCAACAGCTTAAGTAGCTCAGGAAGAAGTCTCTTTCTGCTGTTTCCTAAACTTAACCCACTTAGAATCCATGTGTTATGGAACAAGAGTACAAACTGAAGGCTTCCTAGCAATATTTCAGTTAACAGCAGAGGGAATGACTGTTATATCCCAGAGAAGAAAATGTGAAACAAGTTTAACGAGATAAAATGAGCCTGGAGAGGGCTAATAAAAGTCATTCCAGTCAGATTGCAAGTAATTTTATAGAGAACATTGTTGATTGCATGCCTACTGGACAAGTTAACACAACAAAAGATGTCTGAGGAGAGGAAATGAACTGAAGCTTGAGACTGGCTTGCACACACATTTGAAAAAAACTGTGTCACAGTGAAAAAACAGCATGCCAGTCTGCTTTCAAATATGTAATCAGCGCATTTTGGTTTGTTGATGATAGGGAGGTAAGTGGATAGCCATGTTCAGGTTAGCACAAGTGACTGTGAAGTGATTAATACTCAAGATACCTGAGGCAGAGTAACTAGAAGTGCAAGATGTAATTAAAAAAATAAAGAACATGAATAGTAATGCTCTTCGCACCTGGTGAGAAAGAGCACATTGTTGACATGGTGTGATAGCTACAGGTGGTAACTGAAGTGGGAAATGTGTGAGAGGTAGTGACAAAATACAAGGATTTGTAGGACTCTTCTGAAGAAGACCTGATTTTCAAAGGTGCTTTTAAGTCAGGAGTATACAACCCTGTAAGTCAACTGGAGAAGGTGGGGGATGAAATTTTGTTTGTTAATTACGAATATGTTAATGGTAGCGAATGGGAACTCACTAGTTATTTAATCAGAGTGTCATTGCTCTACTATAAGGGTTTACTTTAAGCCTATGTTAGGTAGTTCTCTTGTCTTAAAAATACATTAGCAGTAAACTTTAACTTCTCTCATATTTTACTTCACAATTTAGGGAGGTGTTTATCAAAGTATAGGTAAATAAATTGAAATAATGAGCACATTTAATTAGAAACTTAAATTGTCTGAGAAATTATATCCTAAGCTGCATAGAACATGAGCCAAAGACAAGGAAACAGTTCATGTGTAACACCTATCAATGCATGCAATGATGCAATGTATGTATCACTATCAAGTAACATTTGGGGTTCCACATTCACCATGTCTCTATGATTACACTTCAGTTTTGCTTGCCTTGCAGTTAACAAGTTAATATTAAATAACAAACTCAATAACAAAAAATATGTAAATGCCTGCTCAGATGTTTATGTTAGAAGAACAGGCTGTGATCTTTTTGCCATTTATAGAGGATTAAGCAACAACCTTGATAAAGCAGTAGCCACTGCTTTTATGTCTGAGATTGGTGGCATTCAGTAAGGTCTCCAGACAGCAAACTGTCCTAAAAAAATTGCTGGTATAATGCAGTCACCTTCAGCAGTGCTTCCACCACCACCAATTAGCCACCATCTCAATTATCTCCTTCATGTATTCTAGCATCTGACAAGCAAGCAGCCCTGAAGTCCATAGCACAGTCCATGCTTCCTCTTTCATTTTCCAAATAACGTTTAGACCTAGGTATGACAGAATAGGATGTTGTGGATGTTCCCCTCTCAGTGAAGGGATTACACGCTCCAAGGAGCAAAAATATCCATGAGAAATCATGAAACTTGAATCCATTTTTCCCTGAAAAGTGAGTGTTTTGGTATTTTCATGGACTACCTGCTTCTTCACACAGGATTCTTAATACCAGTCTCTTAGCCTTGACTGTACAGCAAATCATGCTGCCATTTGCTCCTGGCTGCAGAGCACATACCAGCTCAGGGGCAGGAAACATGTACTTCTTGGAAAAACATCCTTTTGGCACGCAATGGGTACTCCACTCCCACAGCACTTCTAACCACCTATGAGAAATGAAGGCCCTGTGTTTGTACCTACGGGAATATCTTATCTACACCATATGCTCTACTGCAGAGGCAGAAACTAACCTGTAGGGTCTAACCCTCTTCTCATTAAATTGAAACGGCAACATTCAGCTCTATTGCTTTTACAACTCAAAATGAAATAAGTTATCCTGCAACAAAACCAAGCAAAGATGTTGGAATAAGGAAATTGTGTATGACTTTTTGATCTCAAGAGGTGCTGTACTATGTGACGGGGGAAAGAAGAGGAGAATTTCAGGAAACAAAGGGTAAGAAAAAAGAAATCGGATAGCAAGTGAATGTCAGTATTTTTTATTTCAATATGGGAATTTAAACTATTGACTTCTTGGGCTGCAGATTAAAAGGTTACAGAGGAAGCAGATAATCGTTCATGCAGAGCATATTGGAGGCTTGGAATTCACTCTCCAGTATTTGACATAGCAGTTTTAATCCTCATGTTAGCTCTTGGGAACTATCTGACCAAAGGTAAATAGCCAGCTTGTCTCCTAATGAGCATCTGGATAACAATTTACAGTAACCTTAGGTTCGTGGGGAAGGGATGCTGCTTAAAGGATGTATGCTATTTTCTGGATGGGACACTGGAGCAGATTTAAGTAAGTTCTACTGAATGAAATCAAACAAATGTTTTTAGCAAACTATAAAACTACTTAAATAAGTTCAGCATAATCAGATAACTTTCCTCATCAATCATGCACTAGAAATTATTTTTCTGCTTAGACAAATCTGCATTTATATGTTCCAGGTACCAACCTCAGCAGTAAATAGGTACTATATTCCTTTAGTACATAAATGACCATTTTCATTTTCCATGTATCAAAATATTTTTTACAATATTTTTAGAATGCTCTAGTGCTAATTTTTCTTATCACATACTTACTTCATACAAGAAATACTTTCGCACGTGAATGTAACTTACCCTATAACTGCTGTAAACTAGTATGAACATCCTAAAAATATGTAGTCCCCACTTCTTCAAAATCAGCTCTTAAAACGACACTGTTCACAAAGACCTTCAATATTGGATTTGGGGCTCTATTCAGATTCAATAAATAAATTAAAACCTTATTCTCAATCTACCACCATTGCTAGTAATGAAACATAAACCGGATGGTAAATGAGTGAATGGTAAATATGGTAAATATATAAATATGAATATGGTAAATGTCTTTTCCATAGGAAATAAAAAGACATGTCTTGATTTTGATAAATAAATCACTGTTAGTTACAGTATGGCTGTAGTTGTGTGGCTTGTACTACTAGAGAAATAAAAACTCTAGGTCTTGCCTAACAAGGTGATTTATCCAACAATTCTACGTGGGTTAGAAAGAAGAGACCTTGGTTTTCTCCCTTTCCTTGCAGATCCTTCCCCTGACACCTTCTGGTTGGTATGCATTGGATTCTAGCGGTCTCCACTTATTTTATCTGGACAGCAGTGGCCCCAAGAACTAACATGCTCATAAACCCTCTGTTATAAGCATATTATACCACTAGATTTTTATGGAGGACTTGAAACTCTTTTGTGTTAAAAAAAATGAACATACAGAGTAACAACTATTTAGCTGAAACTGCAATGGCTTTTCACCAAGCAACATTCATAGCAGAATCCCCACTCACTTCAGGAAGACGAAATTCAGCAAGGACATAGTAAGAGTTTTCAGAAATCTGTATTTACAGCCAAAACCACTGAAATTACATTCTTGCTGCCTTTATAGTAGGAATCAAGTAAACAAAGATAGAAACTGTGTGGATAAAAATATTCCTATGAATCCAAAAGTTGGTGACTATGATTCATAATTAATAATCACTTCTTTAACATATGCCTGTATGCTTTTTAAGGACTAAGGTTAACAATTGTTTCTAGTGTTTCTTGCTTCATTTTCTTTTCACCAGATTAGCAACTGCAAGACATCTTTCTCATTTTAATTGGCCAAAAAGGAAACCATGAAGATTGATCACCAAATATTTTTCCAGACTTTAAGATAAGTACAGTTAAGAAACAGAAGGAAAATTAAATAAGAGGAGGGGGAGTATGAAGCAATGTTTAATGCCTTTGGCATTATTTCTTTTAGTGGCGAATGCTAAGTGATGCTTCAAACTGAGATCACAGTTGAGCAGACAGAAAAGGAAAATACAATTTTGTCTGTGAAGTTCTCAGAAAGATGAACCTGTCAAGAGGCAGAAAAATAGGTCACATGAAAGTTAATGGAAAGTAATAAATAGAATACATTGTGCCACAATGCTTCATCTCAATTAAAAGTTCACATGCTGAATGCCATTTAAATTGACAGATACCCAGCTCTTATCAGCCTGCTTATTTATAGTCTTTGCATTTATAAAGGCTGTTGTTTATTCCACTGGGTAGCCTCTGGAATCCTCCTGTTGCATTTCTTAGTCAAGAATAATTGAAATGTAAAGTAGTGAAATGCCAGGATTCATAGGAAAATGTTTCATGGGAGAATGTTTCTCTATTACAGATGTTCAGGTGCTTCAGAATAAACTGATGTTAGAGAAAGACTGGATTTTTCCTTCTCGCAGTGTCCGGCACTAGACTGACATGAACCAACCATTGCTCTTCAACCATAGCAATGTCATCACTTCAAGAGGCAGCTCCAACACCCCTTTTTAGCATTTCAAGACAAAAAAAGAGTGTTTTGGAAAGTGGTTTGGAAGGCAATATAAGGGAACATGTCATACCTGTATGACGTGCTGCACTGCTGCACCCCAGCTTCTCACACAGAGGTATGATGAGGATAATGAACTTGATGAAAGGGCTACACTATCCTAACCGGTGGGTTACAGCTTTATCCTTGCATTACTCTGTTGCAAGAGGTGGATAATAGTTTATAGAGATGACTTGACCCACTTGTAGATGAGACAAAGCTTTGCAGCTTTTATATGGGGGGGATGACATAAAGCTGAAGATAAAACACAGAAAGATACCACAGGTACTACTAAAACTGGGAACATGACTGCAGCATGCTGAGGAGAAAAAAGTTAGGCATCAGAAGGGTGCACTTTTTGAGTTGTACGTGAACTCTCATTCTCTCCAGGTCAGGTGTCTGACTTAGAGCTCCATATTTAAGTACGTCACCCTTCTTCTTAGGTTAAGCACTTCACAAAACTCACTTGTCTCAGGGTGATAGTGAAGACATTGACTACATAATTGTTTGCTAGTCCCTGAACTTGCTCAGGAAATGAAAGCTCTGGTGTGTAGCCCTCTTTCAGTGCCAGGATCTCAACCATATTTCCTCCACAGTAAATGCCTGCGTTGTATAAGAGCTGGGGAACACCTTTCACTTCCCATGTTATAGCTGTGCCACAGAGCTGCCTAGACTGCCAGAGGCAGCTAGCAAGAGGGAGCCTGACATTGCAGGAATTGCCCACCACTACAAGGTGGGAGGGATGAGTATGGATCTCTGTTTTGTGATGAATGGATGGACGCCAGACTGTTACAAGCACACTGAATACAAGAGAAACACACAGGTTGTTGGGTAGCTTTACTGACTGAGAGCAGAGCTGAGACAGGTATTAATCACTTCCTTGCTCAGACTGGGAGACTAGTTTGCATGTGCAGAAGCATAAAAGCGGGCACCAAACACTTCCACTGCCAAAGTGTTAATGGGATGCTTCATTTTAGGCAAAGATGTTTCTTAGTTAAACTGATTATGTTTTAGCTCCTTCTCACAGGGCTTTTCTTTTTATTTCCTGAATCATAGCCCTGACAGAGTAGTGATTTTGGAACAAAGACTGCATCAAATCTACAAGTGCGCAGGTGTTCCAGGCATGGTGGGAGGCTGGACTACATGGGAGACATTCAGTGTAGCCTTATCTGGGGGGACACAGTGCATCTCAGTGGCTAAGAGCAAAACAAAACCCAAGAGATTTGTCAGTGAAAGAAAAACAAGTTCATAGTGCTGTGGCTCCAGTTTACAACAGGTCCAAGATCTGCAGTGTTCTGACAATCAGGATGTCAAATATCAAAGCCAGGAATAGGGGAAAATACCTTCTTCAACTTGTACAATTACACAAGGACGCAGACATCTTTTCAGAGAGGTTATAAATGAAAAGGAGAAGGACTGTTCATCCTTAGCTTACAAACACGTAAATGTGCACTGCTACCATGCAGATCAAAATATCTGTGTTTGTGATTTGAAAAAAATCATACCTGTGTCTGAAGGTCTGATCCTGAATTAGCTGCTTACATTTAATTTTCCCAAACTGTATATGTTCTGAGAACCTGAGGATTTTGCACTGAATTCTTGCTGATTCTTACTTGTTCAGCATAGTTGAGAAATTGAGCACTTTGGGTAGCTGTCTCCTCTCCTCGCCCAAAGCCTTAGGCTTATTCTCCTGTCAAAAGCCTGAAAAAGAATGCATCAGGAGTTATTTTTAAAATGCTTCTAAGTGGAATTTGTACTCAGTTAATATTTAAGTACTGCCTACAATGCACGTAATAAAATGGGAGCATGCTTTGGAAAGCCCTGATTGAATGTGCATGTCAGCTGGTGCTCTGCTAGCCTAATGCAATTTGATTTTGATATAATGTAATGGAGCACAGTGATGAAAAACAGCAATCCTAATAAGGCTCGTCTTTTCACAGCTTATTTATTTTTGGCTGCTGAAGCAGGTGCCTCTCTATCCCTCTCTCTTTCAGAGCATGTAATCTCAAAATAATTAGCTAAGACAACTTTTCTTTGTGTCATAATTAAATGAAATCTAAGTAACCGGCTATTACTTTTATATTGCAAAACCATAGGGGTAAATTTTCATCTAGTATATACTGGCAGCACAAATGTCAGCTGAACAAAGAATAAACCTATAGCAGTCACAACTTTACTTATGGGAAAGCAATGGACTAAGGGGACCCGACTGCCCTGTAGGTGCTCAGAAGAGAGCTGGCTGTGTTCCACACTGTTTCAGTTGCCTGCTCTTTAGCATCTAGGCAGATCAGACTGTGCTGTGACTTGCATAAGGTGGATTAATGTTCAAAAGAGAATAGTATGAAGCTACCAAATTAATTTCTGTGTGATTCTGGTTTTGAACGCAGGTTTCTAGGGTGAAAGGCTAATGCATTAACTCATCGCATCAAGCACATCTCATTATGCAGAAGTTAATGTTAGTACACTCCATTTCCTACATTTTTAAGGATCTGATGCTTTCAGGGACTTTTTTTCTCCTCATGCTAATTGTACTACCTTCATCTTTTATCTAATTTAACATGTAGTTTGTATCAAAAAATTCCCTTGAACAAAACAACAATCAGGCTTTCATGAAATCACAGATCATCTAGGAAGCAAGGAAAGTAAGCTGTGGCAGAATAGAAGAGGATGCTATTCTGAGTCCCAGTGGGCAGCAAAGCTAAGCAAATGAGAATTACCCACTGAATTGAGTACATTCAATCTTGGAAGAAAAATGCTTTTTCACTTCAGAAGTGTATGCAATTATCGTCTTTCTCTCCCAGCCACATGCATACACATCTGGCACTAATTCTGGCCTTTACAGGATGCTTTTTATGTCACTGTGGGGAAAAAAAAAAAAGCAGCTGCAAATATCCTGAACAAGTACTCCTGGCATAAAAGTGCTAAGCCACCAGCACAGAGAATAGTCTGTGACTCTCTAGCCTCAAAGATTTTAAAGGATGTATCCAAGGCCACGTCTGAAGTATGTTGTGCTGAACCAACTGAGATGGTTGGCAGCGATAACTTCTCTTCCCATCCTGCATAGGGATGTAGGATGAAATGTAGGGAAGCTTGATGAAGTCTGTTGCTGACATTTAAATAAATTAATTATGTACTCTGTATACAAACAACAGAAGCTGATGTTTCAGCAGTGATGGGCCTGATTAGTTTTTAACGATGATGAAGCCAGCACTTTAATGGTTTGTGTTGAGCTTTTTAAGCCAAATTTTCAGTGAGTCTGCTCATGTGGAAACATAATGCTTTTATTGGTATATACAGCTATGTGAAGGAATGTAGATACTGGCTAAATCTAAATTGTGCATTAAACACATGCTCCCGATTGTCCCAACAGCAGACTTCGTTCAGAGAGCAAATGTGACTCCCTTCATGCCTACTCACCTGTTTCCTTCCCAAATAAACCACAGATCTGAAGGTGGAGAGGAAATGGCATGCATCAGGGTCTAGCAGCTTTATACAAAGGAGCTGAGAAGTGCCTCCAGCTCAGTTAATTTAGACATAGCCACTGCCATTTTCCTGTCTGCTGCACTTCCAATGAAGGGGAGTTTCTGTCCTTCTG
The DNA here is from genome assembly GCF_030936135.1 of Gavia stellata. NCBI lineage: Eukaryota > Metazoa > Chordata > Aves > Gaviiformes > Gaviidae > Gavia > Gavia stellata. The sequence goes on along the minus strand of NC_082596.1, from coordinate 97,212,805 downwards.
TGATGGTAGCTATGAGGCAGCTGCTATTTTATGAGAGCAATTGATGCAACTTATTAAGAGAGCAATTTTAAGATGGATACATTACTGTTATTCTTTCTTGCTTTGTTGCTTTTCTAGATCTTGATCTTGTCAGTCTGAAAAAGAGTGGATATTTTTTGTGTATAGAAAAAAAATTCTATTCCATATAGTAAAGGGAAAGTGGGAATGTTCAACTCTGCTTGGTAGCTTCAAGAAACTCATTGAAATTCATCTTATTTTATGATGCTGTGAAGACGTGGTATTATGAAAGCATTAGTCTTGACCAAGACTACAGAGAATCGATTCACATGTCATTCTTAAAGCTTAAGTGACTATTAAAATGCAGATAATTTGTCTGAGTTGGTGAAGTAATCTCAAGTCCTTGAACAGGAGATGCTAAGCCAATTAAGGGGACAGGTGTAAGTTGCTCAAAAGCCAACAAAAAGATAATGTTGTTCTCTTACTTCCCTTGCCACTCAAGTGTTGCTTGCAGCCCCTCAAAACCGGCACAGACACAAATAAATTAGATGGTCTATCATTAATATACTATTTGTGCTTATTTTTATTAAATGGCAGGTGATAATGTGGGATTTTAGGGTTTTATTTCTTCACTACATCAAATGAAGGTTCTGCAATAAGAAAATTGCCAATTTACCTTCCTGTCTGGAGGTAGGTGAGAAATACTTTTTCTCTCCTACTTGAATACAAAAATCTCAAAATTATTCCTGTACCCCAAAAAAGACATCTAAAAACTCCCATTAAGACATTGTGATAGGGCAGAGACATGTTACAAGTTCACTGTGATCTACTTTAACTAAAAAGATATTTAGGCTTTCAACATACAGGTTTTCTTAAGCATAACATCCATGAATGCTGATGTAAGTTAAGGATATTTAGTATCATACTTGGAGACCACTCCCATAGGCGATTTTGGTTAAAAGCTGAGACAAAGTGTATTTTGTAGGTAGTTAAATGTCCCCCTATTTTAAAGCCTGTGATAAAACATGACACCTTTGGAATCAGGAACTTGCATTTTGTTCAGCTTGGGTGAGGCTAGTTGTATTTTACAAAATTCTGAAGTAACAAGAACAATGAAACCTGATTTCCTAAGGATGTCTCTTGTGGCTGGATTTGCTGGCACCTCACACAATGTCAGTTCCAGCTGATGATCTTCCCATTTGGAGTGCTTGTAACATACAGAGTCTCCCATATAGACTCCCTTGTGCCTCATAAAGGAAAAGCTCATGCTACAGTAGACACTCTCTTTACAAGACTGCTGAAGCTGCCTCGTTCTGCCCCCTGGAAATTGTGTAGAACATAAAAGCTTTGAGACAGCTACCTCTTCCAAATTTTGAATCATTCAGACAACTTCTGCTGAAGTCATCAGGCACAGATCAGAAAGATACAGAGAGGGACACCGTGTAAGGCTTGTTTCCTTCTGAAACTAGGAAAAAGGAGCAGCCATGCATGCCCCAGTAGGATTGCGACAGGACAGACCCAGCTCCATATCCCTCTGATCAGCTGCAGCGTACTTCTCACTGGCTCCTGACTGACACCAGAGCAGTGCCACAAAATACTTAATTACAGAGGATGCAAGGCAAAGAAGGAAAGAAAATAAGTACCCTTAGATCTGTTTAGTACTGTTCCCATTCTTCCTCTCCCTAGCAGTAGAAGTGTACATTGCTAGCTGACACCGACTTGGTCTCGCTCTTAAATCCTGCAGGGGAAAACACTGATGTTTGACCGGTGTTAGCTCATCCTGTTCTTTCCCAGCATATCATGTTACCTTTACAATTGAAAGAAGGATCTTTTTACTTCTCACACTGAGGTACTAGGACACACATAGCATTTAAAATGTAATATTAGTTTTCATCGGTTGCAGATTGCAGAACATTTAGTACATGGAGAGAATAGTTCCTGTGCAAGTAAATCACAAATGATGTGACATATTTTTAAACAGTACCATGTAACAGTGTGTCCAAGTTTTCTTCTTCTTTTACAGTGCATTAAAAGAAATCTTACCCTTGAACTGCTGAGAAAATAATTTATCCTGATTTTTTTAAAAGCCTGATTCAGTCCTCTCAACATAATTTCCTGAGCTTTGAACTCATTGAGTCTTCTAATAATGTCCTTAAATGAGGGAAGGAGGTAATTTTCTCTCTCACTGCCTTTAGGGGATCATCAATCATGCATCACTCATAAGTGTTAGCATTGCACCATGGCTGCCTTTTTTTTTTTTTTAAAGAAGCCTAATCATGCATGGAGAAAGTGCTGTAGAGTAAAAGTTTCCATTTATAAATTGCACAGTCTTTGTGCAGAATTGCTGTACCTCCTGTGAGGCAATTTTAGTATAAAGCCCTACAGTGATTCAGATCCCTAGCTACAGTAATTTTTTTTATAACCTTTCCTCTTCCCGCTGCCACAACACATTTCTATAACAAGCAAGTTCCATGGATCTTGTAATGACAGATTTATAAATGAGTTGTACTGTGATAGTGTCACAGAAGATGTGCTTATTAAGCCAAGGGACGATGCAAGTATTCAGCTATTTGAAAAGCCAAGCTACTTTTATTTAAATCCCAAGAAATAGGCACCAAGGTATTAAGAACTGGTTTGACTGAGCACTTATTCTCAAACATTTGCATATTCGGTGAATTTCAGTATTAAAACACTGTCAAATTAATATACTAGTCTTTTCTACTTGAAAAGCGGATTAGATCACACAAAATGTGATGGTCTTCATCTGAGCCCTCAACTGACTTTTCCCACATTACAAAAATCAATATTTGCTTTTCCAAAAAGAAATGGCAATTGGCAGTAGGTGACTAGGAGAAAGGAAGTCTGAATACTAACTGTACCCAATGGCAGTAAATGTACAGGAGAAAAGCATGAAATAATTTCTGAATCTCGCTGTTTGTTGAAAATAAAAAGCATTTCCATATTAGACATTACTTCTTTCAGGAGAATAAATTAGAAATGGAACAAAATATCCCTGGTGCCTTACTGCTTATTTACAAAGTTCTGTTTCCTGAATACACCAGTGCACAGCAAGAGACAATGTCTCTGCTCACCACTCCAAGGCCCCATAGCACGAAGTGCTTTTTCAGGATCACACTCCCAAGGACTGTTTTCTGCTTCTTTCACCCACTATTTCCACTTTCTTCTTCCATTACTTTCACTCACATACCTTTCCATTCAAACAACACTCTCTGAACTTCATTCACCCCTGTAATACACATTTCTAGATCACCTTACATGAACCTTTGCTGTGGGCGGTTGCATGCCCATGTTTTGGCAGGGGAGACACTATTGTTTCAGAAAGATGCTTATTTGTTTCTTACTGCTTGTGGAAAAGGAACACATCTTTTCCCACTATGGTTTCATTACACTTCAAACCAGTCTTTCATGAGGTATATATAGTAGCAGCAGCAGGGAGCAGCCTACACTTGAGGCTAGCAGTCTCACAGAAATACTGTGCAAATACGACTTACCACTTTCTCCTCTTTTGTGCAAGACTTGAATAACTGGCACTGCCTCATGCCTGTCAAAAGACTGCTCTGTAAATCTATTCTGAGCAAAAAGGAAAATAAGTAAAATGCACATGTTCACCAAGTCTGTTTTTTAACCTTTTGAACTCTAGAACAGCTTTTTTAAGCAATCAGATATAAGTGCAAATGATACCCTGCTGCCACTTAGCCTCCTTTCCCAAGAAACCCATTTGCAAAGTATTATTTGTTTATTTCTCTCAGGACAGAAATAAGCATTAAACATGGGAAAGTTAACACACTTCATAATGATAAACCAGGGGTTTAAATGAGCATGAAAACTTGCTGAGGCAAAGCCTTTAAAATTATTTTAAACCTCTAATAGGATCCCTTGCATGCATTTGAAACATATATGCACACAAAGCACTGACCCAGGACATTGTCACTGCTGTTTCTATTATCATTATGACTTTGCAAGCTGTGTCTTATTAATGAGCATTCAGTGCAGTGCTTTACCTATTGTGGGAACCACAGTATCTTCGACGTGTCCCCCCTTTTTCTAAGAACCATCCCTTAATTAATATGAAACAACTGTGAAATAAGATAATACTACATGTAACAGAAGAAGCCCGGAGTAGAAGATCTGCATATTGACAAGACAGTCCAGCATAACGCAGAGGTACCTGTGCTACCTGAATGACCAGCAGCAATCCAGCATGGGCCAAGTGTGCTACCTCCCCCATGCAAAGAAGGGAGACATTGAATTACCCCTGCCAGCATTACGTAAGAAGACTCACCTCAGAGAGACGGAAAACAAGAGAAGTGAAGAATCGTTGTTTTCAAGCATGCAAATATTTGGTGTCCTCTTCCGTTGCAGCCAGCCACCCAATCATGCACATGGAGAGCACAGACAAAATTTTTCCTCCTGGCAAAAGAGAATGGAGAAGATACACAGGTCACTGCACCAGGCTGGCGCTAGGGAAGAACTTAGCCTGTCCAAGAGAGGAAGGGAAAGGAGAGTCAGCAAACAGGGTCTGCTTCTGTAAACAGATGCCATGAGACTGTGCATACACAGGGAATACCTCCTTTAAAGGTTAGATGAAGAAGTACTGCAGCAGGTTTTGCCTCCTACTTAATTCCTGCTGATTCAACTTAATTCCTAAGGTCCCCAGAGAGAGTGCAGCTCCCATGGCTCTGTTTTTTCTCATCCCAAAGGCATATATGATGCAAAGCTGTATACATGAACAGCCTGGGCTGGACTGTGCTTTCAGAGGCACAGGCCTTTGTATCTCCTTCAGCACTCTCAGTCTCTCACAGGACGGCTGATGCCACTGGCACTATTAATGCAGTACCTTGACTGAGTATGTGTCGCTTCCATGTGAGAGCACAAGTTGGAGAGGTTTCCTGGAAGTCCTAGTGTATCTGTGCAGAGACTCACATGCCTGGTCCCATGGAGGGTAGCAATCTATTGCAGTACGCAGACATGATGGGCTCCTTATCATGTATACCTCCTCAGATCCGGATCCTTTTTCATGCAACTTTCACAACTCTTCAAGTCAAGACTTTGTAATTGACCCTGCCAGCCAGAATTGTAATACTTCAGGTTTCTTTCATGTACCTTCAGGTTTTGTTTGGCTCCAAATTCATCTGTCAGGCAAACAAGGATGAAAAGAAAAATAATGTGAGCTGCTTAGCAGGAGACTTTATCCATTTAAAGAAAATCTTCCAATAGTTATTAAAATGCAAGCTTAGTTTTTCTTTTCTTCTGCTGCACAGAAGCAGCCTCAGTGAGACAGCCACTACTATTTACAGAGCAGATTTTTCCCATTCTAGTTTGTTTTAATGGCTGTTTCAAGTGCAGCATATAACCAGTGAGCAGTTAAATTTCATACCTGTGAGAGAGCTGTTATGTGTTGAAAACCCACAGCACGTTCACTGCTAAGCAACATTCAGTTTCTAGCCTCTACTTGAACTCTGATATTCTTTCATTTCCACATCCACATTCTGGTCTCCATCACACATAACTCTTTCCAGTGGTCTACAAATATAAATGCTAATTGACTACTGCCTAACCCAAAACTCATTCACAATTTCAATGCAAAGGCTTCCACTGACCTCATGGATCAGAACTTTGATGAACAGAAAAGTCTCATAACAGTAGACTCACCTGAAGAAAAACTCTCTCTGTCTAAGTTCAGTGAATTTCTTTTTTCCTAAAGCAATTATCTGAGTTCAACAAAAAGAATGTTAGACATGTAAAAAACATTTCTAAAAAAATTAAAGACTCATTCTTTTAAGAGTATTTCCCCTACTTCAGAAAACATCTTTGAAGTATAACAATGCTGTTGGAAGTATCAAATGAAACTTTTTTCTCCTAAGAAAATGTCAGTTTTTAAAAATAAACTGAGCCTTTTGAAGGTGGTCAATATTGTTGGAGTATCTTCCTCTGAATATGATAAACACTGAGCCATTGGGCTAGCCAATTTCACTGAAAGGCTCAAAATGTTCAGGATGATAGCTTTACAGATCTATTTGTTAGCCACTAGCTTAACAAGGTGTCAGGCTGATAGAGGCCACAACTACTCATCTGCCAATCTACAAACCATTTCTCCTAAGAAAAGGAAATAAATGAAAAAGGCTGATTGCATAGCTAACCAGATCTTGCAGATACAGGAACCCATAAAAGCATGAATATTTACTATGGGAACCTGAACAATGGAGTGCTTTTACCATCCAGTAATGTGATAGTACTTGGGAGAACTGTTCTTGCTCCATTTACTAGTTTAGAGGCAGACAGATACTGCTTGCTGTAACAGGAACTATCAAACAAGACTTATTTTGCTGGGTTTTTGCTTCTAGGAGTTGTGAAAAGTTTGCAAAAAGAAGTTGGTTGTCTACCTCCATTGCTGCCATGAGTACCTAATATAGAAGCAGTTCTCAGAAACAATAAATCATGCATTTTTATTCTTCTGATTGTTACAGATGAATCTTCTTTTATTGGAATCAGCAAGACCAGCACTGACTGAACAACATTCTAATTACTCTGTGTTACAATGACCCTTCTCATTTTTGTAGGTTCACTGCAGTTTAGGAAAAAAAGTACTCAGTAATTCAGTAATAAGTATTTTCTGAATTGAAATTTAAATAATTGTTGAAAAAAAGTTGAAAAAAGTGCCATAAATGAAATCTTTAAGAAAAAAGCCAAACTGTGATCAAACTAGGAGTGCTCATGTAGAGCCTCATTCCATAATGAATTAGGAATTTTTGATTTCCAAAGAGAACATGGCATAAATGACCTCTTCTTATATGTCTACTTTTGTTTATTGGTAAGTGACAGACTGACTGGTTCTGCTTGACCTCCCTTATTCCATTAAAGTTTTAGCTACCTATTATTTCAGCTCATTTGTTTTTTGCCAGCTGTATCTTTCTGCAAATGTGCATAAGCAGCATACCCATACTGTATTTCAACATCTTATTCAAAGACACAGGACTGACATCCACAAATAACGCACTTCTATGGAAATCTGTTCCACTCCATGTGGCTACACTAGAAAGAGTTTTCTGTTTGCATTTTTCTAAACACAGATCAAGTCATTCTTCTTAAAAGGAATGATAGCCTTCTGTGCTAAAGTTTCCTAAATACAAAGCTAGGTACAAACAGAACATTTTCAGACAACATTAATTCCTCTACTGCCCTGCAGGAATCAACCTTTGTAAATACCTTAATTACGTAGAAACATAGTGAATCTCTGCCTTGCTGAAAGGCAGTGTATTATGGCATGACTTGGTGTGGTATGCAACTACCATGCTAACCTGTTGGAGAGAGCTTTTACTCCCTTGGTGAACAAGCCTGAATCTTGCGATTTACCACCTTCCTCTTCCAGGTATCCCACCTCTTAACTCTAGTCCTTTCCTGGGTGACGTTTTAAGAGATAAAAAAGACATCACCTCACCCATCTAGACACTCATTGAATCACTTCACTGCACCAATGGAGGAGGAGCGTTCCACTGCAGGCTATGGGTACAGCATGAAATGTGAAGCCTTCTCTTGTTCATGCTTTCCAAACCCATGGATTTTCCCTAGCTCAATACACTTTCTCTCCCTCTTCTGTTTCTCCTTTTGCAGTCTAGAGCCAGGCTTCTTTCTGTTCCTTCACGCTTACTACTCTTGCTGTAAACACCGTCTCATCTGTAACCTGCCATCTGAAGCAGATTGCCTCTTTCTCTCTGCCTCATCAATTCATTCCCTCTTTTCAAATCTCAGTCAAAAGCATAGATTTTCTTCCTGCCCTGTATCTTCTAATTTTTTTCTTTGTGTTATCGGCTTTATGCCTGACTGCCTTAATTAACTCACTGTAGAATGTCTTTACACAACTACTTTCTGTAATTTATAGTCTTCTGCATCTGTGAGGGGCATTTCAGAGTATATTATTTATGACATTTTCTGTAAAACAGAGCACAATTGTATTCCTGTGGTCTGCCAATAAACCAGTCTTACCTATAATAAAGTTACGTCCTGAAAAGGAAGACTGTATATTGTGTCTGTACAACAAAATTAATGAATCAACTGCTTTAGAGTATACCAAATTAGCTTATCTTTTAAATTTTTCAAATAATATTTGGATCATCTGAAGGGTAGAACTCATTTCAGGTAAAAGCAAGGTAGTTTGACCAAGTTAAATGAGTAAAACTTGGTCAAGTTATGACCAAGGCTCTCTGCTTACTTTTATGAACTATGGCTATGCATTGGAAACTGTATGCATCTGCCCCAGCATTTTAAATTTACTGTAAGTGCAACTCCAATTCCTGCTGAACACCTGACAACCTCACAGGTGGTCTCTTTGCAGAGACAATCAAAGGACAAAAAGCAAATGACAATCCAAAGCTAATGATGGAAGACATCAGATGTGTCTGACACTGTCTCTCAGGGAGCTGCTGGTCCTTGCTGCACCCTGACAATTTCATGGGCAATGTCATGTCAGTAAGTTGCACAGATTTTAAAAGCATCGCCCCAGGAAAAGTATCGTCCCCAGATGGGGGACACAGAGATGTTCACACTGCTCTTGCCCACACTCAAATTGACATGGGGATAGAATTTTACTTGCCAGTTTCTGCATTAATTAATCCAATTTAATTTTTTCATAGAAAGCTTAAGAATTACAAAAATTTTGGAGAAATACATTTTTATTTTACTGGATTTAATTATGCCTGTAGCCTAGTAACTGATAAAATAAGTCCTATTCTAGGTCATACTCCCTGGCAGTAATCTTTCAAGAGTACATTCTCAGGGAGGGAAGCAGGAAACAGAAGATAAGGAAATCAGTTCAGAAGAAAAAGAAACCAGGCCACAGCATACTTAATCAGATGGCTGGGCAAAAAATTGCAGGGGAAAGAAGAAGTAGACATTAATGTATGTGTGATGTGGAGAAAGGATATGCAGGAGAAGAAAACCTGATCAAGTCCTGAAGACTGCTGTTAATATTTCTCAAATGGGAAAAAAAATTCCTATTCATCTTGCTTTAGATAAATGAGATAGATATGCTTTAGATAATGTTTTTAGAGAAGCTTTTCAGAAATGCTTTAGATAAATGAGATAAATGTATTTATTTGTCTTCTAGTCTTAGTTTACCACATCACCTATTGCTGTGGTTAACACATGGATGACACAGGTCTGTGATGGGAAGTATCCTCTCTATTAATATGTGGTTCATAACCTAAAAACGTGAGAGGCCCTACTTTATGAATACCTTCCTATGCACCTCCTTTCTGTCTTTTGGAAGACAATGATGTCTTTCTTATAACACAAAGATTTTAAAAGAAGTAAAAAAGTGGTCTGGTCCCCAATCTGCTGCACTGTTAACTCTAAAGCAGTTTAACACCACCCTGGGAATGGCATGCCCTACCATTCAGGGGAATATTACCAGTGAAAAGGACAAAGCCCGTTTTGCAGAGGTCTGTAAACATACCAATGAGAACTGAAACAGATGCAGAGAGAAGTTTTCTGAGCAGTGCTTTTACAGCCTATGTGCCTTATGGACACACCTGCACTGACTTTGTCACTGCGGCAGAGACTGATGAGTCTGGGCTGAAGTGGGACTCCTGAGCTATGGGCAGGGGTTTCCCCCTGGGCCTTCAGAGAAATAACGTAGTCAATGTAAAGAAGTAACTATACATCAAACTCTCCATTAAAGTTTTCTCAAGTAACATGGAAACATACATTGTTTGAGTTTCTATCAAATATATATCACACACACCAGCATAAAATTCTGTCCTATGTTGTTTTCAGGTAGAAAATATCTAAGTATTTAGCGGTGTTTTGCATTCCGTAACTCAAAGCATACACAGGGCTGATTACAGCAAAAACTCGCAGCCATGGGCTGACAGAAAGCATGCCTATGACTGTGAGAAAAACATATTTGGCAAGTGAAAGGAGCTTGTCTTAACTTGTTTTGCTCATTTTATTTTAAAGACAATGTTTATTGTCATAGAAATGCAGAAGAATTATGTTTCTACAATCTGCAAATGAACAAGCCTCAGGGAAAGAGGGAGAGGTGTCCAGTCTGCACAGCATGAGAAGGCAGCTCCCCATCTTCAGGAGCTCACTGAAGGACAGCAAGGCAAGTTTGACGTCTCTCAAAGAACCGGAGCCGTTCCAGCCAGCACCTTGCAAGGCAACTGTCCTGCTGAGTTAGGAACCACAGCTCTGTCCTTCTCACTAAATTTGAGCACACTTTTTTTCTAAAGACTACTTTGCTCATTAGAAAAAGAAAAATATGTATGGGCATGAATCACCGAGCAACACTAAATAAATAAATAAAAGTGGGAAACCCTGTTCTGCAAAAAGTGAAACTCTCTGTCCCTCCATTGTCTTCCTGAGCAGCCATTCCTCAGGATCCAGTCCCATCTGCAGAAGGCCTGTTAATTTATAAATTTCCCAACCTTAAATCAGGTAGCCTCCCTGACCCCTCCTCACAGCTTCCATGATGATACCTTGGCTATCAACCTGCTTAAAATATGGACTTAAAAAACTTGCTTGCCTGTAGCGATAGTCCATATTTTGTCTACTCTTATTTGAATAATTAATCTTCAAGGCCTAACAAACTTTTACTGATGGCTTTCTGCAAGGCACAAAAATTTCTCCTGGCAGTCCCAGCCCACTTCAGTAAAGGTGAAGCTGTAATATACTCACTTAATGCTGACAATACAAACCAGAGTTTGTAATTCAATACAGATTCAAAATAGCAAAGAGAACTCACATTTGTAGATCGAGGTTTCCTGAGCTGCCATAGAAACTCTGAGGCAAAGTTATGCAGCTTTGCCACAAAGTCCGTATCAGAAATGTACTCAGAAGCTAAATCCTGTGACTTTCATTTTTTATTCTTATAGGAATTATGTGTATTCTCTGGGAGTATCTTTACCCTGAAGTATTTTCTTTTATGGAGAATGACTAAGACACTGATAAGGGCCATTAGAATTACCAGAGCTTAACAAGGATCTGTGCATGTTTGCATAAATAATTAGGTTCAGAACAAGTCTTCTAGACGAGGACTCTATATTAGCACTTGCAAAATGCTCACACCATGTTTCTAGTGCTTGTGTTTGGTTCTAATTTAAAGTTGTCTTAATTCAGTGGTATCAATTACCATTTCCAGTGACATAATTTTTCATTCATGTGTTCAAAATAATAATTTTTGCTTCTCATTTCAGTTCTGTGCCCCCATCTGCCCACCCTCCCCCCCAGAGAAGCATGATTCAGCATCCCTGATGGGAGAGGTGTGGCTCACAGAGAGGATCCGTCAAAATGACATTACAGACGCTGACAAACATGGACTGCTTGGCGGCTGGAAAAGCTCAACAGAGAGACAGACATACCACTATGCAGGATCACCTCTACTGAAGACCCAGCAGGGTCACTTTTTATCATTCATACCATCATGTGTTTTTCCCTCTGCTTGCAATTTTATCATGTTATAACATAACACATCATATGCCAGCAGGCATTTCAGAGTAGTTTGGTTTATTTGGATGAAATACATGTTTATGAAGAGAACTGGAACTCTAGGAAGGAACTTGTTTTTCATGGCTTTGTTTCCAGAATGCAAAACAATTAAGTGATTGTTGAATTCTCTGCAGGCAACCAGTTGTGTATTGTTGACTTTCCCAGCTTTTGGGACCTATAAAAATCCAATGGATAGAGAGGTTGGAAAATTATGAGACACTTTTCTCTCACTTTTCTCTCCACCCTTCAGAATGGTTCCAAATATATTTTGGATTAGGGAAAGCTGTTGGTCATGGACTACTTTTTGCAAGCACTCTCTTCATCTTGTCTAATGACCTTCTTTCTGATATCCATGTTGTGAATGGCAAGTGAGATGTAAGCTTTCTCTCCATCTCCTTATGGCAGGGACTAGAATGGAGTGTAAGAATAGGAAAACAAGCATATGGGCAAAGATGGTAGGGATTTCCACACAGGAAAACAAAACTGATATGGGAAGACATCAGCCCATGGTCCTCCAAATAACCACTCATTAACACAAGGAGGAAGTCAAAAACAGGGAATGCAAACAATCTTGCAGTATTTAGACCACGAGGTACTTCTGAAATGTCACTGCACTTCCTCAGATTTTTTATTGGCTGAGAATTTTCTACTTTACTATTTCTAGCCATTCGTACTTGTGTCATGGGAATAAACGAGTGAATGCAGAGCAGGCAGAGAATGCCCCTGTCCTCAAGATGGATGCATTAAACAGCACTCCTAACAGAATGGGGGAAGAAAGAGATGAAACAACAGTAAAGGAGAAATAAGAGTAACATGATCCTAGTCCTATAGCAAAGGGTCATAACAAGTGCATGTATCTATACATGTTATACAATCACAAGTTCCTAGTCACTGGAAAAAAAATATGGAGATTCTTGAATACTCTTTCAGAACAGTACAGTATCCCCTTCCCATATTTTTAGATGGACCTTCAGACTATCCATCTCAGCATGACATTTTCTCAGAAACAGAGGGAGGAGGGGTGAAAACAGTCTGTAGCACAAAAATGAAATTCTGGAAGTACTACTATTACTGAGATAAAGGGATAGCAATATAATGTAAACAAACAATTTGTAAGAGTTTTGAAAGCAAACTCCCATCTGTTCTGGATACACAAAAATGCTACAGAAGGGACTATAATTTACAGCATAAATGGTAGTACTGTTAACCTCAATTTAACAGGAGAAGAACTGCTCTACATGTCAAACACCATAGCATTATATAAATGATCCACAAAGAGCATAAAATCAAGACACAGAAATAAGCTGGTATGAGTTATTCCACAAGGAAGCTGGGGCCAGAAGCCCACGTAGACAGGTATGCATGATATGCTTTGTCAAACCAGTGCTGAAACATACCCTGTGTTAAATACAATAATTCTTCACATCATCTGAAAAAAAAAAAGACTTTTAAATATCTAATAACTCTATAGCAGCTGCTGTGAATCACTGTGTTTCTCACTCACAAACCCAGAATGGCAAATAAAGCTGTTCGCGAGCAGAGGTCCTCTCAGCAGGGCTGTGTGAGTAGTGTGGCATTTGTAACAGCACTTAGATGATTTGGGAGCACAAGTCCCTCTCAAAGTCATGGCACAGACAAAAGAATTTAATCCACCATCACAGATGCAGGATTCCTTTTCTAAATGGATTGGTGATGAGAGCCGCTGGAATTACAGACATCAGAAAGAGTTATTTCATTCTGCCAGTTGAGAGGAAAGAACATTTTCCAGTTCTTCAGCAGAAATACACTCACTGAAGTCATTAGGATGAAATAGGTCTTACCCTTAGGAAACTAGACTGACTACAGGGATGTGCATTTCGCTTGTTTCACAGAGGTGGCTATTTTCCTGCAATTACCTGGGAAGGGGAAAGAAAGGGAGGCTTTGATGCACTAGGTAGAACCACAAATATTACGGACTGATTTACTGAATAAAGATTCTTATTATACATTAAAAAAAATCTTTTTTTTTCTGTATTAAACAATTTTTTTCCTCTTAATGCAGTTGTTGCAATTTTTCTGTTGATTTGTGTTACTACAGGGTAACTGTTGTTGAATTTAACAGGTTTGCCCAAAGGATGTTCCTTGGTAGGCTATAGAAAAACCTTCAAAGGGCGCAAAGGGCATTTGTACATAGGGAAAAATTGGAAACACATTGCTGCTGGAATACACAGGCTATACTTGCCCATCAACGGCAAGCAGAGGTTTTGCAGAAATATTGCTCATCTGGTAGGACAGAGGTTTAATTGGGTGCCATCTCCACATTGCCAAAAGTTAGAAGTCAAAGCTACAAAAATCGTGATATTAAAAAGAAACATTTTTTCCTGTGTTTCAAGAAAGCACTTGGAACTGTCTCCACAGAGGTGGGGTTTTTTTAAGTATTTAAAATGGATTTTTGTTAAATGCTACCCAGTGTTGTGACAGTCTCCACCATGTGTTAAGTGGCAATACTGGTGACCTGCATCAGTATCAAGGCTCTCCAGCCTACCTGAAGCAGCCCTGAATACGTTTTAAATGCCATGAGGAATCATGTAGAAGGTGGATGGGATACTTTCATCTAAAAACGGGGAACACTTCATTTAAGAAACAAGATTAATCTACAGATTAGTTTCTTTGGTTCAAAGTGAGTATTACGAAACAATGCAGTTGCTCAAGTCTCCTGTTCCACCATATCCCTGCCCTTACTGGGACACCTATACAGCAATGAGAGATCCTGATCCCAGAGGCTGGTGATCAGTGGCACAAAGTCCAGCTGCAGGCCAGTAATTAGTGGTGTACCCCAGGGGTCATACAGGGTCCAGTCCTGTTTAACATCTTCATTAATAATCTGGATGATGGGGCAGAGCATACCCTCAGCAAGTTTGCTGATGACACCAAACTGGGAAGAGTGGCTGATACACCAGAGAGTCGTGCTGCCATCAAGCGCGACCTTGACAGGATGGAGAAATGGGCTGACAGGAACCTCATGAAGTTCAACAAGGGGAAGTGCCAAGTCCTGCACCTGGGGAGGAATAACCCCATGCACCAGCATATGCTGGGGGCCCACCCAGCTTGACAGAAAAGGACCTGGTGGGCCCTGATGGACACCAAGTTGAATGTGAGCCAGCAATGTGCCCTTGGGGGAAAGGAGGCTGATGGTATTCTGGGCTGCAGTAGGCAAAGTATTGCCAGCATATCGAAGGAGGTGATCCTTCTCCTCTGCTCAGCACTGGTGAGGCCACGCCTCGAGTGCTGTGTCCAGTTCTGGGCACCCCAGTACAAAAGAGACATGGACATACTGGAGAGAGTCCAGTGAAGGGCCACAAAGATGATGAAGGGACTGAAGCATTGCTCCTATGAGGAAAGGCTGAAAGAGCTGGGACTGTTTCACCTAGAGAAGAGAAGTTCATGGGAAATCTTATCAATGTGTAAGAATACCTGAAGGGAAAGCGTAAAGAAGACAGAGCCAGGCTCTTTTCAGTGGTGCCCAGTGACAGGACCAGAGGCAATGGGCACAAACTGAAACACAGGAGGTTCCCTCTGAACACCAGGAAACACTTTTTCACTGTGTGAGTGACTGAGCGCTGGCACGTGTTGCCAGGGAGGTTGTGGAGTGTCCTTCCTTGGAGATACTCAAAACCGCATGGACATGGTCCTGGGCAACTGGCTGAAGGTGGCCGTGCTTGAGCAGGGAGGTTGGATCAGATGACCTCCAGACATCCCTGCCAACCTCAACGTTTCTTTGATTCTGTGATTCTGTATTTATTGCTTGCCAGGCAAGGTTGGTACTATCTTTGTCCCCATAGGTGATTTCCACTCACACCAGAAGACTCTCATCTTTATTACGACAGTGCTATATCCAAGACTTCCAACTCTAAATCATTTCCGTTTCCATGTTTACTGTCAGTACAGAAGAACACATTTGAATCATTGGCTTTATCAGCAAATTGGCAACGTGCTTTCAGGACCTTCCATATTGAAACATGTTGCTTCTAATCCTAATGTGCACGAATTTGTTGAAAAACAAACACTGCTGGAGTTTCATTAGGTTACTCTATTTCATCTTAAATTATGTTTCTTTAGGGAGACACCTAGCATCCTGATGAACAATAACAGATGTGACTGTTTTGGCTCAGTACCAGTCACCAGATATATACAAATTCCTGGAGGATGCTTTCACCGTAACAAGCTTTTTGTTGTTTAACAGTAGATTATCACTGACAGTAACTGCTGCTGCTAACTGCCCATTAAATCTTTTAACATACAGGATACATACATAGGTGCTGAGTGTGAACAACTTCATGTGTGGCATCTAATACCTGGAAATCACTGAAGGAGCATGTTTCTGCCACAACATATACACACACGTGCTGTGTTGAGGACAGGAAGATGCCTGAGATAACTCATTACACGAGACCAAACTTCAACTCAGACTTAAAAAGGTGCTTGAGAAAGCTTACTGGATGTTTTGCTTCATGGTTAGAAGGGTCAGAGGAGAAATGCAGGGCAACTGGCTTATAAAGGGTGATGTATAGGGAATGACCAAGGGGTGGTGGTGCTGGAGAAGCCAGGTGACCCCTGCTCTGAGCACTGGGGGTGGGGAAGATGCTTGAGGTAGCCTCCATTTACAGGAGAGAAACAGGACGCTGGAAGGAGGAGGTACAAGAGAACATAGCTTCATGCTCTGACAGAGGTGTCAGCAGAGCTGCCAAAAGTAACCACTGGCAACTTTACAAATGGAAACTGGTACATTCACAAGATGCAAGCACATGATCCTTAAAGACCATCCCATGTTACTGAGAAATGTAAGCGTTTCTGAAAGACGTATTCCTGGGCTGTAATAGCTATATCAAGTAATTCACACTAGATACTCCTTCCAATACAAGATGCCATTTCTCCCAGACATCTTGACAGTGAGAAATAATCCCCTGACTGTGAAATGGCTAGTGCAGTCCCAGTGCTTTCTTATCAGAATTAGAAAGTTCATGTGCTAGACTAGAAAAAAAACATTCAGAGAAACGGTGATATAAAAGAATCAAAGCAGCAGTTAAACAAAAGACCACTGAAAATTAGGTGCAGATATTTCTCTAGTGTTCCTTTCTTTTAAGGACTAAACAATACAAATTCTTTAGCAGAAGACATGTAAGGCTTTATTTTAATAGGCAATGGTTATGACATCAACAAAGTGTATTAGGACAACTAATTTATGTGTATAATAGTCACTACACCTGCACAGACCAGAATTTTCATATTCTAATATTTATATATTTGCTTAAATTATACTAAGACCCTTAACGTTGTCAGAGTGGTGTAAATTGGCATCTACATAATTGAAAGCTAAGCCCACTGCTACCTAATTTGCTCATGCGAAGGAGATGTGCTCTCAGATATTGTCTATGCAATTAAGAAGAGCAATACACATTTTGTTCAAGAAAGAGATTTTTTAGATTATATTAACTGAAAATGCAACAATTGTTTTATCACAAACAAAAAGTAGATGTAAAATAAAAAACACATGGAAAGAATATACGCCACACTTAACCTGCATTGCAGTTCTGTCCTGAAACTTCAGCACTTTGGTGCAGTATTTACTATATATCTTTTATGTTTGATGGAACATAAAGCCATCGTATTTAGAAGCAGTCCCTAGCTTGAAGACCTGATCCTCTGCCCTGTGAAATTAGGAGTACCTCAACTGAAAGAAAAATCAGTCACATAACACCTGAATCCAAATTTTCTTGAAACCTTGGAGCTATGCTCTTGGCTCCCCTAAAGTGAACACAAAAATGCATGCTCAGATTTCGGAAAATGCATCAGGAACATTATTTAGACTACATGGCAAAAAAATTACACTGAAGAAAAGACCCACAAGGTCCTGGAAATTTTACTGCTGTAGAGCTCAGTCTTGGGGAAAAAAAAGAGAGAATTCTACTGACACATACTGAAAAAAAATAAACAGTGTTTTATGCAGGGTGTGTGAAAAAGGAAGGGAGTAAAGCTGATGGTGGGAAAAACAAGTGCAGTGTCTCATAACAAGGGATTTTGTTGTTATTATTACAGCCATGCATAGGCTATTATGTGTGGACACCTAGGATACAAGCAAGCACAGCATTAGAGGGAGTCCATATTGCAAGATTATTGTGATACTACCCTAAAAGAACTTCACAACAAAATTTGTGACCATAACAAAAGGATTCAGTAAATTCCTTGGTCACAGGAAATAACAGAACAATGTGCATCTGGACAAAATAATCCATGCCATAATTCACAAAAACAACAGCTAAGAATAAATGGAGCAAACTAAAAAAAATGCAGTCAAATTTTTGTGTTTGCTTCAGTCAGCTGATGTTCCTCTGACACAGTTCCACTGGCAATGTAATACTGGGAAGCCATTATTACAACTCCCACCCTACAACACTATGCATGACTGCAGGTTTTCTCTCACGCTGCTGTTCACATGGTCTTTTCTTCCTAAAGCTGGTATTAAGTGGCTAGTACCCTACACATTAGCTAGTACATTAGCAAATAGTGAGGTGCAATAGGAGCAGATCTAAACAGCCAAATGGTGGGTGCCAAGACCTGATACCCAGCAGAGTACTAGGTGCATTCCTAGAGTGCATCCTTGGGCTTACTTACTTACCATTTACTTCTGGAGTATCCACACTTAACTGAATTCCTGAACTCCCTATAAAGATACTATTTTTCATAACAATTAGGGATCTTTGTAAAGCACAATTTGCTGCCATGGATACTCAAGCTATTTCTGAATTAACTAGCACAGGTACCAGATACTCAGGCCCTTGCTTGGATATACAAGTAAACGCAAAAGTGTCTTTTATTCTCTGATTAATTCTTGCACAGACTCCAAGGGAAATCTCTGTCTTAGAGCTCTGGGAGGATGACAGCTTCTTCTCTCGTGAACGACCAAAGCTGTTTACCTTCTTGAAGAGGACAGAGAGCAGGGGAGTGGAAAGGTAACAAAGAGAAGTTTGGGACTCAGAAGACTTAGACTCCAATGCAAAGCTGTCTCCAGTTTTGTTTGACTTTACTGTAACTGTGGGGAATTATTTTCCTGCATTATTTTGTTGTAAAGTAGTTTGTTGGAGCTATTTTTGACATTGGGTGTCTTTCACTGTTAATTTGGAAACCTCAAGGAAGTGTGACTCAGAAATGGATCTGTTTGATGCTTTTGGGCAGCTTTCACGTACTCATGATGAGAATGTTTGGGTCTGAGCAAAGTCTTCAGTAATTTGAATATGGTGTTTTATTTGCCTGATTATGTAGGCTCTTTAGAAAAAGCTGTGGTTGTTCAACTCAGTTTCATTCAGTTCCATTCCATTAAAAATGTAATAAATAGATTTTTAAGATAAATAATCCCATGACTATGAGATCAGCCAGCTAGCAGGATCTACACCATTCAACACCTAAAAGACTAAGAGCTGTAGGCATTCTGAGAAGTTGTGATGCAAGCACACAATAGTGGATAATAAAGTTGAAAGAGAAATCTGCTCTGCTGTACTACCACATAACCTACACTTCCCTATCCACCTACAAATAACTTGCAACCTTTATGTATGATCTCAAACGTGACCCAGAAAGAAAAGACAAGATTTGGGCTTCTCCTCCCAAATGGAAGAGGAAATGTTTTATAGTTATGCTCCTTTGTTGATAAGGCCAGAAAATGATCAGACCAACTGGAGTGTGCAAACCAGCACTGAGAAATAATGAAGCAGTTCTTATGCAGTGTGATACAACTTTGTTCCCAGAGTTTTTTCAAACTTTTTTCTTTGCAGAAACAGACATAAACAACTGTTGCGTAATAACATCTCAGCAAAGCAGTCCACTTTAATGCCATTATCCTCTCTGGAATGAGGAGAGCTATTGTCTTGTGCTAGTTAGTTTAAAAAAACTATACTTAATATCCTTCAAGAAGACATACACCCATGTGACATTTGATCACAGTAACATGGTGATACTTTGTGATGCTACAAAGATTACTGGTTATGCATTTATGAGATTCTCTATTCCTGTCAGCAAGCAGATACCAGATACCCAACTTAAAGTTTATTTTCCAATGGGTGAACGTGTGTTTCCACTATGCCTCACATCGGTCTAATTATCCTTAATAAATCCTTGCTTGGTTATGATGTTGAAGAGAGTGGGTATTTGCAGAAACTTTACTTTGTGCTGATGCTGATTTTAAGGAGACAGAAGAAAAAACATTAGGAAGACTTTAAAATATTTTTTCCAGCATAGGCAAGTTATTGCTGATTACTCTGGCAGTTCAGCTAACTGCATTTTAACATCTAACATTTGACATTTGACTAAATAACAAAGATCTTGTTCAGTCTTCAGGCAAAATTCTACTTTAGTCCTTGACACCTAATGAGAACTTCAGAATTGGATCATTAATACAATTCCACAACTGTGGGGAAAACACATACATGTCTTCCTCCGCAGCACAAAGCCAAATTTAGAAAAAGCTGCCCTAGGAGGCACTTTGGTAAAGGCCTGTACGTGCCACTTTGCTTTTGCTTAATTTTTGGGTGACTCAGATGGACTGTCTGATGCCAACAGGCATATAATGTCTAAAGATGATTATACCCCAGGTGGAAAGCATTTTCTAGAACCCAAAGCAAAAACCAGCTTATTGATTTAAAGATTTAATTGTTGGATTGTTGAGATTTGTTTGTGGTTTCCAATTATGATAGGCAGAACAGAGAATAATTCTATCTATAAAATATTAATGGCACTTAAGTTCTTCAGGCAAGAACACAGTAATAACTGGCATTTTCTTTTTTGTAGATTGTTGCATTACTGATGCCCTCCAGTTATTTTGCTCTAAGTTGAGACCACCCCCCTGTTATTAACTCACAGCCGGCATTCAAATTGTCATTTGCATAAACTTGGCCTGCCTCTGGCAAGAAGACAGGAGAAATGCCTTTTCTGAAATCATCAAACAAGTACTTTTCCAAAAATAAATTGAGGATTGCAGACATTTTTCAGTTTCTGAAATAAATTAAGCTTTCAGCCAATGTATCAAATTAGTATACATAGGGAAAACCTCAAAGAGAACAAACTGTATTATAAATACAGTAAGTGTTAAAGGGCATTTGAATTGGCATGTTAAACTGAATTAAAATGCAACGGTATCTGGACACAGGACTAATTCTTGTAAAGGTATTCTCTAAGGACTGATGTAGGAAGTAAGCCACCAGAACAAACTTGCTGATCGTGATACTGCATTTTATTCTGTCTCCATGTTTTGCTTAATGTTAAATATGCATTCTTGCCAGACTGATCTCTCATTCTAAAAATTATGGGTTTCAGTGAAGGAAAAGGAAGGTAGAATTACATTAAAACATTGCTTCAGTGTACATATACCGAGAAAACAACTTTGAAAAAGAAATACATAGTTGTGTTTTTCCCCATACCTTCCTTCCCATACTACTCCTGTGTAATACCTTGTACAGTATTTTAAACCTCTAAAAAGCCAACGACATTTTTCTCCATTTCTCTTCTTGTTTGCTTTCTACTTCATAACAATAATAAGTGCCTTTCATGTAATAATAATAGTAATAACAGTAAAAGCTTACATGTTCTAGACTAAAATAAAACATTACAGGGCTTCTAGATTATGGACTATTTTCATAGGCCAGAGTCTAAACCGAAAATCATACATTTCTCTGGATTTACACTGACATAATTGAGATGGGAATCAGATGCTGTTCTATAACTAAAAGCCCAATTATGTCAATCAAATATATCTTCAGGAAGCTAGAAAGCTACATAAAACTTGATCATCCTGCTAATATTAATATATAATTAGTTAATAAGCTCCTACAGAGGGGAAGTCATATTAAAAATTGTAGTGCTAGCTGTATTGCATTTTAAAGACTAATGTCACTTACAAAAAGGTGCACCTAACTGAGGTTTTTTGAACGGACATTGCACTACCACTTTACTTTGCAGCAAGCTTCGTAATTCATTCAGGAGCTGCAAAAAGACAAGTTCAGAGACAGAAATCACAAGTCCATTATGTATATGAAGTCATTTGTCATCATGGATATTTTATGAGAATTTTATGAAGCTGTAACAGATGGTGAAACTTTTACTTGGGCTAAAAAGAATTTATGTTCCAAAAAGTAGCTCTATTTGATTTCATCAAATACACTTTCCACACATGAAGAGATTACAAAACATCTTAGTCTCCCGACTTTTGAAAGCTCTTTGACACGTAATATTTTGTCAGAAAATTTTGACAGAGTCAAAGCCAGCTGAGTAGAATCAGATTATGCAGAAAATGATGCATGGAATCTTAATCTATAAGAAAATCTGGACGATTTTGTAAAATGTAATAAAGTAAAAGATGGAATAAAACCATGGAAATCAAGATTTGTATCTTATTATAAAAGAAATGTATTTTTCTTGTAAAAAGGAGAATAATCAGTTCTCAGTAAACACGTTCAGTCTTTGGATGTAGTACTCTATCCCTAGTAATATGGATATCAACAAAACATGATTTAGCTCAATTAACATCGCTGCTATTCAGCAACATATTCCATAAAGATGGCTGTGTGCATTCAGAAGCTTCCACCAATAGAGATTCTCTTGTCTAAACCAACCTCTTACGAGATTTGAACTATTTTTTCCTGTGATGCTGTGTTTGTTTCAAAAACTCTTCCCATACTTTCCCCAGCTCTAATAGTTGATAGAATGGATGATGAAATAGAGATTAAATAGGAGACTTAGAAGTGCCAAAATAGTCCAACATCACTTCCCAAACTGTTTCTACCATGGTCAGACCTCCTCATATCTACTCCTCTCTAAAAGATGCGCTTGTATGTCAAACATCTTGCAGTTTTGAAGACACGCAGAATCTTTTGTATTCA
Organism: Gavia stellata; assembly: GCF_030936135.1. NCBI lineage: Eukaryota > Metazoa > Chordata > Aves > Gaviiformes > Gaviidae > Gavia > Gavia stellata. The sequence continues at coordinate 97,190,396 of NC_082596.1, read as the reverse complement.
ATATCATGTTTAACAGCCTCTAGTGATGAACCCTGCATAAATGAATGCACCCTCTAGAAAGAAATTAATTAAAACCAGGTTGCAATAATTGAAGAAAAAACCAGATTATAGACTGAGTGCAGGGAGGAAGAGGGAGTTAAAAGGAAGGAATCCCCAACATACTGGCAATAGTAAACCCATCTCCTTTGATGTATCCACGGATAGCTATAATACTGCTTTGTGGCACAAATAGCCCACTGGTGTGAAGCCACTCAAAGGTCATTTCTTTGGCATGCAACCCACAGAAAAGCAAAAACCTGACCTACCTCAAAATACTGTTAAATACACAAAGCAATCCTGAAACTTCCGAACTTTGCAAAGGGGAGAATAACTTTGTATCTGTAACTATTCACTTCTAGAAACTTCAGTGTGCATGTTTTTACTAGAATGAGAAAACGGTAATTTTTCTCCCTAAAACAAGATTTGGCCTTACTAATTTGGCTTTTCTTAACCCAACTTAGCAGTTAAATTGAAACACAAACATTGCAAAAACTCGGAGTAAAATCAACCTGATTGCACATGTTGTTAATACTTCCCCCAAGAGAAACTGCAGTACAGAAAAACTGCTCTCCTTAGGATTTGTGTACACACACCATTATGTTATGGCAGAGAGAGATAACCCATTTAGAAGTAAAAGTAGCCACAGTACAGCCTTCTAAATGTCCAGCTCCACTTGGACCAATACACACTAGAAATACTCCTGTATCGTTCTCTCCCTATACTCTGAGGGAACACGGCAGCTGCTCTGAGCCAGGTCAAGTACCTCTGCCTCATGCTGTACTGTGCAAGATACGTGTTTCACTCTTTTAGCATTTTGTTTAAAGCTCTTCTTCCTGATGGTTACTCTCACAGCCTCTTTGTAACAGAGTTCAGCAGGACGTCATATTTCTAGTCCTTCTTTGCAGGGCTGAAAGATCCAAGGAATTATTTTCAGCTCAGCTCAGTTCTTTCACTGCCATGTAAACCTACACGGCTTGGAATTCTGCATTGCAGCTCACACATCCAGTGAAACACCGCAAGCCCTGAAGTATTTCCATGAACTTGATTCCCTGTTCTTTTTTCAAAGCAATTCTGTGAGACAGGCTAAAACCTCGCAAGAGAAAGAGACCTGTATCCCACCCTGGCTGGTTAAAATATACCCAGCTGTAATTTTAAAACTTTTTAAATCACACTGATTTCAGATGTTTTAAATTTTTTTACTTTTTTTCTCTTGATATTAAAAGTAGTGTCCAATTTACAATAGGCTTTTAAAACTTTTTTGCTTTACAACTGCTCTAGGGTAGAGTAAAACATTAGTAACCTAGATTAAACAAGTGGATGGTATCCCTGTCTCCACAAACACTTGAAGTACCTCAGGTTAATGGGAAAATTGACTTTAAAATGAGTTAGAATAAACTCTACACTAAAAGGCTAGTAAAGAAGAAAAAATTAATCATTGCCTTGCCTGTTCTTGCAAACACAGACCCTCTGAATTTTCTAGAAGAGAACATTCACATGGGTAAAGTTACTCACCCTTAAAACTGTTCAGAGCTTTTAGGACATTTTATTTTATGAAATTTGGAGTGCTGGGAGTATGGTTGTGTTTTCTGTTTTCCCTTGGTAGTCACTTTACTCTCTTCCTGTGACTCAAACAAAGCAGGGACAGAAAAATATATGATCTGGAACATCTGAGTCTAAAGGTCGCTATTCACAGTGAGATTTGAAGAAAAGTGTAGTAGCCAAACCTGCACATGTTCTTGCAATGCCTAAATTTCAAGTTGGCAAACTCCCTATGAGGGTTACTCTCTAAATATATTGGCCAATATTTTGAAACACTGCTATACCTGCCTTTAAATCATGCTTATTCCTGGGTTCAGGAAGAATGTCTCACACAAAGGAAAAGTAAGCATCTCTTTAGATGCTCTTCCAATCCCCACATGAAGTTCTTTTTCAGATCTTCTCCTAGTTTAACAGAGTTTATTTTGTCTGTGCCTAGTTTTTACTCTACCTCTGGATTTTCAAGTGTGTAATCAGAGATGCAATCATACTGCAGCCTTTGCCTCCGCATGGGACTAATAGAAAACCACTCCAATAACCTTGTTAACTCCTTATGGCTCTGTTAATCTTATCCAAAGCAGGAAGTACATTTTTAATTATTTTCCTTCTTATTCCTCTAATTGTTTATGGGACTGAGCCTTTTCTTTTGTTTTGTTTTACGAATGTATTTATACTTCTGGATCATGCTCATGTTCTCTTTTCTGATCCTATCCTCTCTCAAACTTAGCTGTACAAGCTCCTGGTCAATTGGCAGATATGAATAGGAAACATCCTCAGGAGATGTTGCAGTAGGGAATTCCAAAAGTCATGTTCTTCCCTAGAGTTTCTGCTCTGGATATTGTTATTCCTGTATATTGCTGAATGGCTTGCACAAAATCCTTTCTTTGTAATATCCTTAACTCACACACTTTACCTTTTTTCCCCCAACTCCTAATCCTGTTCTCTCTCTTCACTCTCTCATCTTCCTTCTTACAGTCCTCCTAGGATAATTTAACCTGAAAGATTAACTGAAAAATCCCATCTGTATTGTAAAAATGTCATGTTGTCTGCAGCCACACCTTGGCCTGTAATAAATTGTACTACCTCCTTCTCATCCTTTCTTTCTGTTTTCTGTTTAGAGCATGAGATCATCAGCTAAAAAGTCTACTACACCACCTTTGCACAATGTCCGGCACAGTGTGGTCCTGCTCTGAAATGTCCCACCAGTCCCACACTAATTGATCCTTCAGTATCTACTGCTAAGTCCACGGGAATCAATAGTCCTATTGATAACACACTTGGGAAAGGAAAGCACTTTACCTTGTGCCTTTAGAACAAAGAGGCAATGTCCCAGGCACTCTCCTTGCTTTACCACCAGTTCCTGAGTTTGCTCGCTTTGAGGCTGCTTTCTTAACGCTACCCAAGCAGTCACCTTTAACTTCAGCAGGTAGTGCCAGATAAAGCATGAGAGTACATTATATTCCCATTCTCTTTGATCTGTTACCCTGAGACACAACCTTACCTAATGGGATTTGATATCACTAATCTCTCCCTGACCTTTCAAAATTCTGCTCATTTATAAGTCCACTGATGGTGGAGTTTCACATGCTGTGTACTTGGCATCTTCCACTAAGCAAGTACAGCCATCTGTTTTAATTCGTCATACCAGTCAGCCCTTCAAAACGCCATAGACAACTTTTTTAACATTAAAATGCAAAGACCTCCACATAGCAATAAGGAGGAAGAGAGAATAAATTAGGCAATGCTTAGAATAGGAAAACAGCAACCCCTCAGATAAGCTATAGATACCACGTTTTCAGTTGAATGTCAGCGTGTTGCTAAGGAGATGGGCAGGAAGAGAATTTGGAAGAGGTGTCTACCTTAAGGAGCAGGGTGAGAGAAGCAGGTTGCCAGCTTCCCATCATCTAGACTTCGATTCAGAACTGAGGACAACATCCAAAATACAAGATTTTGCTATTTATCCCCATCTTCAACTCAAAGCATCTGGGATACATTCTGGGAATCGTGAGAAAGACAGACTCAAGATCTGTAACATAATCTCGATTTTACACATAGAGAAATTAAGATAGAGAGAACTGAAAAATTTGCTTCAGGTCACCCACCAGATCAGGAGATGTAGCAATGCGTTTCTTACCCAAATAAACCACCATGTTCAAACAAATCTAAATAGCTGCATTACTAAATTCTTGGAGGATTGGGTCCAGAGATTGCAGCCACAGAAGCAGAGTTGTTCCATGGTTATTCCACACAGAGTCTCTGTTACTTGATTGTGATACTTCTGCTAGAGGCAGAAATTAATACCAAAAGGAAAGCAAACAGCAGCTACAATAAAAACTGCTGAGCATTCCAAACTAATGATTTAAGCTCACATAAACACAATTCCTTCAAAATGAAGATGTTTAGAAATAGCAGTCTAGCAGCCCTAAGCATGCTAGCGCCATCACCAGAGAGCTTCATCCTCTGGGGAATTAGAAGTACTCATCTATGCTCCCTGCATTATAATCAGCCAATCTCGTTATGCCTTCCTGCTTCATAATTATAGATCTTATTAACAAAGATGAATTTGATAAAACAACAGGCATTACAAATTGCACAGTTTTCAAAAGAAGAGGGAACCATTCAGTTTTGGATGCCAGTGAGAATGTTTCTTCATTTACCCCAATCGCCAACACCTCTGTTATTGTTAATATCATTGAATTAGTTGATTTAATGAGAATGTCATTAGTGCAGATCATTTTTAAGAATTTCCAATGTAGAAGAACTCCAGCTACCTAGAAATAATCAGTCAGATCTTAATCTTTTCTAGACAATGCTGACTTCAGTAGAGCTGTAAAAGTTCATACTGGTTGAGTGTCAGGCACAATCTAATATCCAACAGCTTTTGGATAAATTGGAGCCTTTTCCATAAAGTTTTCCATTCTGAAAATGGCTAGTAATAGCAGGCTGCAGCTTTCAGTATTCATTACCTAGTAGTTCATGTACTTTAAACAACTGTCATTTATATTGAAAGCTAAAGCTACTGTGTTTCATTCATTCAGTTTAATTATGATAGTCCAAGTGTCATATAACCTCTCAAAACTATTTCCCTGTAGTGTTTGTAGTTTGTACCTCGCTAGCAGTTCTGATTTTGGCTTTTTTTGAAAGTGCCTTAAAAGAAACAGAGAGATAATATTCACAATTTCCAAACTCTTTACTGAAAGTTTAGTTTAGTTAGAAAGTTTAGATTTAGTTAACCACCACCTACCTAGCCTCAAATTCCTTTTCAACTGTTCTGTTTGTGTTAAGCAGGACAAGCAGGATGTTAATCATGACAGGGGGATGCCTGGGTGGCTAAAGCACGTGGCCTGTTAGATGCCACCACTGCAACGGCACATCAAAACAGCCCATCTGCGCCCAGAAAAGCCACAATGTTTGCCTGCAGTCTGTAGTGAGCTGGGAAGTTTAGAAGTACATAAGCTCCCAGTGCAAGTACAAACCCAGGATGTGATTTGTTCCCAAGAGCAAGGTGGGTTGGAACAGTTTATCAGGCCTATGAGAAGCAGGCCTTGTTCTGCTGGCTTTTTGCTATCATAGCTCTCCCTGAAGATAGTGAGAGCTATGACTGTGTCCGTGACAGTATAATTTCCCTGAATTCAAAGAATTCCACATTTGAGTCTGTGGGATAGAAAGGGATCATTTACATAGTGACAAACTAGTTGGTTTTAAACATGTTAAGGAAATGAACTGGTAGAGCGGGGAACGGACCACAGCCTGTGGCTGGGTCCCGCTTTTGAAAAGGAATATCATACAAAGTTTTCGTGCACAGAGAAAGCGAGAATAGGAACTGGGAAGTCTCTTCATGTCAGTTCTGAGTCAGTTCTCCAGGCTGAACAACCCCAACTCTCTCAGCCTTTCCTCGTAAGAGAGGTGTTCCATCCCTCTGATCATTTCCTCTGGACTGGCTCCAACAGGTCCATGCCTCTCCTCTGCTGAGGACCCCAGAGCTGGATGCTGTACTGCAGGTGGGGTCTCACCAGAGCAGAGCGGAGGGGCAGAATCACCTCCCTTGACCTGCTGGCCACACTTCTTTTGATGCAGCCCAGAATACAGTTGACTTTCTGGGCTGTGAGCGCACATTGCTGGCTCATGTCCAGCTTTTCATCCACCAGTACCCCCACATCCTTCTCCACAGGGCTGCTCTCAATCCCTTCATCCCCCAGCCTGTATTGATACTGGGGGTTGCCCCGACCCAGGTGCAGGACCTTGCACTTGGCCTTGCTGAACCTCATGAAGTTCACATAGGCCCACTTCTCAAGCCTCTCCAGGTCCCTGTGGATGGCATCCCATCCCTCAGGCATGTCAACAGCACCACTCAGCTTGGAGTCATCTGCAAACTTGCTGAGGGTGCACTGGATCCCACTGTCTATGTCACTGATGAAGATATTAAACAGTACTGATTATTGATATTTTAGTATTGAAGGAAGGAAAAGAAACTGTATTTGGTGTAAATGCAAGGCATTGGTAGCAGGGGGAGTTGCAGGGGTGGTCTCTGTGGGAAGAGGTGAGGGGCTGCCGTGTGCTGGATGCAGCCTTTTCCAGCTGGCTCAGCAACAGATTAACAACAGGTCAAAGCTGCAACTGTCAGCAAAGTTGTTTGTGGTGCCTCTGTGAAAATCTATTTAAGAAAGCACAAAAATGCTGGAGAGGCACAGGAAGGGGGAACAAAAAGAATGAGAAACACCAGAAGAAACACCAAGGTCAGAGAAGGAGGAGGAAGAGGCGCTCCACGGTGCTGGAGCAGATATTCCCAGCAGCCTATGGAAAAGCCCATGTTAGAGAAAATTTTACTGACAGGAACTGCAGCCTTTGGAGAATTCATGCCAGATCAGAGGAAAAGGGGGAGAAGGAAGGAATGGCAAAGAGAAAACCACTGTATACTGACTGTAACACACACCCCCATCCTCCCCTGCACACCTCCAGGCCAGGACAGAGAAGCTGGGTGTACAGGAGTGAAGTTGAGCGTGGGAAAAGGGGGAGGAAAGGTATTATAATGTTTGTCTTTGTTTCTCACTACTCAAATCTATTTTAATTGGCAATAAATTAAATTAATTTTCACCAAGTTGAGTCTGTTTTGCCCACAACAGTAACTGGTAAGCAATCTCCCTGTCTTTATCTTGACCCATGAGCTTTCTTGTACCTATTGTTCTTCCTATTTTCTCCTCCTGTCCTACTGAGGAGGGGGAAGTAAACAAGTGGCTGCGTAGGAGTTTGGTCCTTAGCTGCAGTTAACCCACCACAGAAACACAAAATTAAACCTCTAATCCCAGAAATCAGCAGGCATCTGTTACTTCAGCTCCAATAATTTCTGCATGTGTCTCTGAAAAGCTTTCATAACAGTTATTGTACCTTAAAGTCAAGATTGCTTTGTTGAAAAGCAGTCTTCTTCAGATAAGGCAGAGCATGATTTTCCCACTGTCAACAAGGAGTCCTGCTTCAATATACCACAGATAACTGCTATGGTTTATAGATGGCAAAGTAATTTTGTTCAAGTGTTTGTGAATACTGTTTCTTACATGAAATAACTTGAACAGTTGATAAATGGAATGAACTCAAGCAAGCTCTATGCTGTATGAAAACAAGAAAACTAAACATCCATTTCTTAAAAGAAGGCACTACAAGAAATAAGTGAATTAAGGAATATTAACATTCCACTCCATTCTTTTTCTTGTTTACAAGAGTTGGCTGGAAAATTTCTTGAAAAACAGATTTCAAATGATAAATGCCAATTTGGCAGAATATAATTGATGGAAGAATGCATCTATTCACTGAAATTGCCCAGCAGGAACCTTGTTCACCTGTCAGACTCTGCAGGCTGATGAATTTCTGCTAGATGGCTCCCCTGCTCCAAGGAAGATGAGGAGGACTTCTACATCTGAAGCCTGCAAGCTTCAGACTTCCAGGTCACTGAGGCAGTGAGAATTCCTTCTGCAATGTCTGGAATGTAGCGCTTTGAAATCATTTAACACAGATGCTGTACTGGAAAAATAATAATAATGCCTTATGTACACAAAGGCACTCTAGACGCAAGCTGGCCTTAGACAAAAATGTGTGCTGCTTTGACATTTTAGGTCTAAATGGGTTCCTAATGAGAAGAGTTGTGTTAAGAAAAATGGAGAACCTGTCTTGTGCCTGTATATAAGTGGATCTGCCCATACACCCACCTCATGCAACTTTAAAAATCCTTGGAGAGATACAGCTGTTATTTTATAATTTGAGTATTTTGCTTTGCTGCATCAGGGTTAATCTTTCACTTGCTCTGGAAAAGACAGTATAATAGTATTTTAAAACCATATTCCATTAAGTTACACTTAGATAACCTCACTAACTTCAATAGGCATCAAAACTTCACAAATGGTTGTCCCTCTAATGACACTACAAAATTAAAAGTCATTCTGTTGCCCCAAGTAATTTTAGGTAGATCTAATAGTTCTGATAATTTTATTAACTGTGATGGACTTTGAGATTCTTTTTTTCTGAGATGTGAGTATAATGTCACAGTAACTTTGAACCTGTTTTCCCAAGGAAGTAACACTTATGCAACTGTACTGCCAGGCCTCCCCTTTCTAAACCTGTGAGTCCATTGAGCATTTCAGACTTCAGAGAGCTATACAGTTCTCAGATACAGTAAATTCCTATGCGTTTTGTGAAAACTGATTGCTAGAGATGGATCAAAATTAGTGCTACCACTAAGGAAAAGCCAGTTGTAGTTCAGCCAGTTGGCCAGTCACCATGGATATAATGAACAGGCAATCAGCACACGCTTATTTCCGCAACAGCATATGTTGCCACATTCTCAGCCAAACTGGTAAAAGACATGGGAAGGAGCTGGAAGAGAAGAAATACTTGAGCACTGAGGATTGGAAGGAGTGAGGAACGTGGGAGAAAAAAAATAATTTAAAAAACTTCATTAGTTCCACTGTTCACAGAACAACTTACTTAGGTATCTTAAAACTGCAGATTTTGCCTTGGATAAAGGAATGTATGAATCTCTCATGCAGAAGATGTATACGTACTTTAACACAAGTGATTCCTGCTTTTTAGTCTCTATTTTTTAAGTGATGATTTATTTATAATAAGACACATTTTACTGGAGAGAAAAGAGCCTATGTTTCATTTGTGAATGGAAAAAAAAGCAAGTTGTTCTGCTTTACAGTACCAAGGAAATGTAAAGTGAGAGCTGTTGAAAGGGATTTTCAAACAGGAGAATGAATGGCAGTAGGTGATGTATTCTTATTCTGGTAATGACAGAATGGACTAATGGCATCATCAAAATATGTATGTAAACTCAATTCATATGAACTCAATAGAATCACTAAATTTTAGTACATAAAGCTAAATTGTTTTTCATTTCCCAATGTCTGTTCTTCAGCCTATCTGACAATTTGAAGACACTGAATGCTCTATTTAAAATCAAATAACTTTTGTGAAAAATAAAGTGTCTGGTATAAATTAGAGAGCTAAGATTTTCCTCTGCTACTGCAAAAATGAAAGTATTACAGTCATGACATTAATTTATACATGCACACACATGTACCTATATACATAAAATATGATGTACATTATATTATTCTTTTTTTCTTAGTCATATTTAGGATCTTCATAGAAAAAAAGCATGGAATCTCATGCAGAAATAAATTTTTGGACTATCATGAATATTTAAGGCTGAGAACCTTGACAAGACCTGATTTCTAGTTATACAACAATTCCATCAATAATTGCTGAATATTTAAATCTTTTATGTTTGTATGTGTTTGAGTCTTCATTTACTGATATTCAGAAAGCATCTTCAGAACCCTCAGTATCAAATGAGCTGATTTGAAATTACTGAATTATTCCTAGAGATTGATGATTTAGCAGAAGCAAAAAAAAGCACTGCCTGATTAAAGCAATACAGTAAAGGTATTACAGTAAGAATGCTATTACAGTAAGAATCAAAGAATCACCATTTTAGCTCAGTCTTCCACATAAAATCTGGGGCAACCTCTACTTTCAAAGATCTGTGTCTTCAGTGTACAGGCTACTTCCAACAGTTGTACACATGAATAAAAAGGAAGTACAAATGAAATCATAAATGGTCATAAACTGAGAACTTAATATGGTATTCCAAGCAACTAAGATTATATAGACATCACCAAACCACAGAATGCTTGAGGTTGGCAGGGACGTCTGGAGGTCATCTGGTCCAACCTCCCTGCTCAAGCACGGCCACCTTCAGCCAGTTGCCCAGGACCATGTCCATGCGGTTTTGAGTATCTCCAAGGAAGGACACTCCACAACCTCCCTGGCAACACGTGCCAGCGCTCAGTCACTCGCACAGTGAAAAAGTGTTTCCTGGTGTTCAGAGGGAACCTCCTGCGTTTCAGTTTGTGCCCGTTGTCCCTGGTCCTGTCACTGGGCACCCTCCCTTCAGGTATTCTTGCACATTGGTAAGATCTCCCATGAACCTTCCCTTTTCTAGGTCAAACAGTCCCAGCTCTCTCAGCCTTTCCTCATTGGAGCAATGCTTCAGTCCCTTCATCATCTTTGTGGCCCTTCACTGGACTCTCTTCAGTATGTCTGTATCTCCCTTGTACTGGGGAGTCCAGAACTGGACACAGCACTCGAGGCGTGGCCTCACCGGTGCTGAGCAGAGGAGAAGGATCACCTCCTTCGATATGCTGGCAATACTTTGCCTACTGCAGCCCAGGATACCATCAGCCTCCTTTCCCCCAAGGGCACATTGCTGGCTCATGGTCAACTTGATGTACACCAGGACCCATCATATGAAATGGTATTAGTAAAATGTATTTTCTTCCTCTTCAACATATTGTTTAAACACACAGGGTAGCTTCGCAAAATCAAGGCAGACGTGAGCAGTCTTTAATATTACTGCCATGTACAGACAGTGCTAATATAAAGAGCAGAGTTTAAGTCTGTTTATTGCTTACTCAGTAAAAATAATTTCCTAGTTGAAGCTGCTCGTTGCAGCATATACCTAAGCAAACAAATAAATAAAAACCTCGTATTTTATGAAGCTAACAGAGATTCAGAGATGGACGAGCAAAGGACTCTAAGCTAGACTTTTAAAGCCAGACCTTGAATACATATCTCTGGACTAAAACAAGTTTCTAGTTTAAAACCCGAGAGCAGTTCATGGTCCTTGTATCTCTCTATCATACTGTTGGGGTCCAGAATGAATCTAAACAATAAAACTACACTGAAACTCTTAGTTTATCATGCAATCGTTGGAGGCATGCTGCAAAAATGGCACGAAACTGCTCTATGAGAACAAGTGGATATTTGGCTACTAGACATGGATATTATTGCTATGTAAACATACACATAAGATTGGGGGGTTAAAAGTTGAATGCATGAATTATTGAAGCAATGTTTGATATCCTGCGCTGAAAGAACTTAAATAATTTCTGAAAGAAGTAAAATTCCGTGTTGTAAGGGAAGGCCAGAAACACTCTGTCTAGGTTTACTGTTATTGTCCTTTCCCATAGAAAGGATGTATGATATTATTAAAGCATTTGAAAGCCTGGGACTATCTTAGAAAAGTGTAAGTACTAGGAAAGTCTTCTGGTTATGAATAACATTTACAACTCTTCTGAGAACAAAAATAATATTTTCAAGCCTTACCTAGTTCCCTTACTCTGCCACAAATGTTGTTTATCTCATCTCTGCTACTGGGAAAAGGCAAGGTTTCAGAAGCACCTCTACAGGCAATGTGTTTTCTCTTTCTCAGTTTAATACAGACATTTTGCTGAAGGCTCTTTAAGCCTCCCATGCATTCCATGTCTGAGGTTTGGTCTGAACAACATTAACCTCACTCTTTCTCATTTCTGGAAAGTCCAGACCATGAAGACTTCCTACAGCAGCCAATACTACATCTCGTAGCAGTATACCATCAACAAACAGGTCCAACACAGTTTTTCCATTTTGTGTACTGGGATATACAGGCCAGAATGACCAAACATAGTGCCTTAAATTTGGCACTGAAGTGCTTTTATTTTCAGATATGGCAGAATGGGCACATCCCACTTCTAATGACCTCAAAAGCCAGTTCCGTACCTGCAGGCACCTAAATATGAGCATTTGGCCACTATGCCTCAGTGTTTTTCATATGAACAATAATTGTCTATGCAATGCACCTTGATACCCAGCAATGACAGCTACTTTCCAAATGAAAAGTATACCTAAAAAAAAAAAAAAGAAAAGAAAAAAAGAAAATTGAGAAAGAGCAAGCAGACAACACTTTAAATCAAAACTAACCTATGCAATTCTTAGGTCCACCCTGAAGCTATGTAATTTGAAATATGGAGTACTTTCCAGGAGGATGAGGTACTTTTGCTGTAGCTAGTAAAGCAACTCTGGGTTGTCACAACAACTGTAAATAGACAGATAAAATAAATCAAACTGATAAAATGCACTGTGATAAGAAAGTTCTGCAACCGTACAAGAACCACTATGACTATTTCATTTCATTCAAACTGAATTATGCTCAATAAATAAAACATAACGTGATGATAAAAAAAAAGCTCTGTCTCCAAGCTACTTACAGCATAAGTGGATTAGATTCTATGCATAATGGACTAGTAAACAGAAGACCCATATAAACTAAGGAAAGAGAATTCCATTTCAAACACTGAAACAGTATGAAGTTGACAATTGCAGAGAGTTATTAGCCAAATGCTAGGCAGTCAGCCAGAAGGCTTCAACAAAAATTGCCTTAAGCAAGAGCAGCAAACAAGGGGAGGAGTTGACAGTAAAAAAAAAAAAGCAATTCAATTCACTCATGGGATGATATTTGTCACCAGAAAGGCCAGAATGACAGATGATTAAGATCTTGTTAATGGAAAAAATTCCAAAAAACAAAAGCTGATTTAATGTAAGAGGAAGTCAGTGAAATTAGCAGTTTAGTACCAAATACAAATCTAGAAAACTCCCCCATTAATAGCAAAGGGACAGCCATTTTATTCTGTTACTCTGTTGTAATTCCCTTTAGAGTTCACTTGGATAATGAGCGATTAATGTCTGTGTGTATAAACCTAAAACTGTGTCCTAATTGGGTTTGGCTGAGCTAATTGCCTCTGATCAATAAAACTGACACATAGTATGCTTGTCCTTCAAGAATCTCACTCTGGGCCTCATTCTGCTTCCCTCAAACCATGCTTCTGACATCCAGGGGAGCATAAATCGGTCACGTTAATAGAAAATTGAAAGTAATACAGAAGAACTTAAATAGAACAGTAAGCACTGGGGAAATGTGTATTTTATTCGACTAAAACCCCCTTGTGCTTCATGACACATCCCATCCACTCGCAGCAGGTTCTTTTTTTGCAGTTTTTTCTCTGCAAACAGCGTTTCCGTTGCTTCACTTACACCAGCAAAGAGACACCAGCAGAGCCTCCTAGTGCTGACACAGCATACAGCAATAGAAGGGGGGTCTCTCCGGGAACACCTCCAAAAGACAAAGGCTTTGCTAAAGGTCTCTTCCCCTACCCCCACCCCCCTGTAAGTGTAGCTACAGTCACACCAGCATTTTTTGGCACTGCAATGCCAAGGAAAACACACGACTTTTTCCTCAAACAAACCAATTATGCTTTATAGCCTGTGGGAACATGTAATCATACGATACAATGCCTACTCTACTAAAATTACACACAAAACCAACAAAAAGTAGCAGATGCAGACACAACATAACTACTTAATACTACTCCAAATATTATTATATAGCATTCATTCATACTTAATACAGCTTTTAAATTTTCTTGACAACAGGGTCAAGATTAGTTATACAAGCTATGCAGTCTACTCAAGTATGTCTTCTAATTAACAAGCTAAACCTGCTTGATATAGGCAGCTGCTGTCTGTAAGACCATGGGATCCTCCTCCCAAAGACACAGCAGCATGGCTTCTTTGGAAATCAGTTGTTATGAAGTGCAACCCCTCACTGAATCACAGAATCATTAAGGTTGGAAAAGACCTGTAAGATCAAGTCCAACCATCAACCAAACACCACCATGCCCACTAAACAACGTTTCAACACAAGTGACAATGTAAGATTCATTGGAAATGGCGTAACCCAGTATTCTGCTAGGAGGCAGGGACATGAGGCTCTTGTCTCAGCTTTTTTTCTGAAGATGATCTGCATTGTGCCTAAAAATACAGGCGAAACAGTGTGACACAGATATCCCCACCCTGCTTAACCAGGAGAAAGGAGCTTATGAAAGCAACACTATGACTATGTCAAATACCAGGTGGCCACTACACGCTGAGCTTAATGCCATTCAAACCAGTAGCAGCTTTTAAGGTGTCCTTCTGACATGAAATAAGCCATGAATTGTACTTAATACATTATCAGTAGTATTTTGCTCATTTAAGATGCATGCACTTCCAGAGAAATGAATACTAGCATTTCTCTATTTTGTTTTTCTATACACAGCTGTGCCCTCTAGTGGAACTGGCTAATTCACTACATATTTTGTCCTTTTCTCAAAATCGACACACTCTGAACTACATTCAGTAGCCAGAGTTACGATCCTCGCTTTCTTTTAGGAAGCTGTTGTATTAACTTCAAAGGATTTAATTGTACAGAAGTTTCAAGATACTGAGAGAATCCAAATTACAAAGTTTTAAATAAAGTCCTCATTTTTGAAGTATCCTTCCTATTAGTTGTTATTTTGATAGAAGAAAATCCTGGTTTGTGGTCTTTAAGATAATATCAGAGATAAGGTCAATTCAACTAATTTGGGAATGGACAAAATCAGTTGAAACAGTCTGGAGCCATTGCTGATCTATTCCCATGATACTTGCTTAGCAAAAGCACATTAAAAAGACAGAAAACTTCAGTAAGTGTAGAAAATACAGTTTCAGTCCCAACTTTCATTTGCAAGCTCACTGGTGGAGAAACAGCCAAAGCACATGATTTTATTACACAGTACCACACCTGACAGGTTTCAAGCAGCAGCAGGTTTAACATTTTGCTTTGGTTGTCTCACTGACAACAGCAGCACTGAGAAAGGGATAGTCTTGCCTGACTATTTAAAAAAAAAAAAAGCAAAAAGAGAAAAGACTAGCAATAAAGTGAAGGCAGAAAAGAGGATGTGGGGAAAGGAAAGATAGCAGGAGCCCACGTCCTGTATTCTAAGTAGTTTTCAAGCTCTGCCACCTTCAGTGGTGACAGCAAAACTATTGTTCCCATCTCCGTGACTGACCACAGCCGTGATGGAAGATTAAGAAAATACAAAGTCATCCCACCGAATCTGGGTACGTTTCAGGAAAGGAGAGGAACAGCAGCCATGTTGAGACGGTCACTCCTTTCGGGACATGTTTTCCGACTACATCCAGTCAGGTGTAACTACAGGCTGCCCCTGGAAATGTCTGTCCCCAGGTATGTGCTTCTGTCCCTTCCCCAATATCAGATTTAGCAATTAAGATCCTGCAGAAGGCATCTGTTTAGCTTCCTAACTCTGCCAAGCAACCAATTCCCCCCACGCCCAATTTTTCCCTACAGATCAGAAATGTAGCAATTCATCACATGTTCAATTGTCAGATATGATGTAAGGAGAGCGGGAGATGAGGACCACGGAATTTCACCATTACTTATCTCTACCGCTATGATGTGCCCCCCTTCCCAAAGTCTCTTTCATGGAAACAGTGAAACTGAAGTAACATACACTTTGATTACTTTGTACTCCAGGTAAGCCTCATTTACAACACACCTCTCTGGGCTCATCAATTCCAACTCCATTCTATTTTTTTAATAATTACTTTAGTGCAGGGTACTATACACACAAATTTTTAGTTTGGACTAAGCCAATCTTCAAATTTTCCATAGAAGAATATTAAATATAGAATTACAAATAACTTCCTTTCATGCTGTCAGAAAGGTGGTCCATTAAAAAGTTAACATCTAAAACAGGTCTTTGAAGCTATATTAACCTGGAGATTAAGTCCCATACTTGTTCTTGTGTGAACCAAATTAAGAATATTTTTCTTGTGGGACAGAAATTATTCATCTAGTTCTCACTAGGATTGGCAATGATTACTGTCCGTATCTTCTTGTGCTAGTTTCCAGGAAAATTAAAAAAAAAACCAAAACCAACTTGCTTTATTCAGATAAAAAGATATTCTCTATTCACATAACATAACAGTTTTGTGTCAGCTGCAGAGACTTTATTACAGAGCTAAAGCCCCAAGAGTTAGTACAGGTAAGAGCAGAAATTAACACTTATTAGGAAGCTATAAAGGTTAATTTGGAAAAGGGAGCTCTTAGAAGCTGCTAGAAATGGTAATGAGACCTCAGGATAAGTGAGACTATGACAGACAGTTCTATGCTGTAATGCTCAAATTTAGTTTCCACTTATGTCATGTGACCCTGCTGAAGCTTTGGGCACATAATAATAGATACCAACCTTTCTTTTCAGCATGCAGTGGAATTCCTGTAAGAAATGCTGAATCAGACCTTAATACACACTTTCATTTTAGCCTTTATCAATTAAAAACATAGTAGTAGAGTTTTAGAATTAAAGTTTGTCTCTTCTACTTTGAACAACATTTAAGCTTTATCAGTACAGAACTAGCTAGAAAAATAAACTACATATAGAGTCCAAGAGCTGTAACATCCACTAGTCAACTTTTAATCAGATTCTACAGATCTTTAAAAAATCATGAAATTTACACCCAAAACCTTAAAAAAAAGAGACATTGTTAAACCATGCTTACGGTTTAACCATCAGCCAACCCTCCTGTATTTTTAATTCTCCCCACCTATCCCACCGCATGTGTTATAATGATGTCATAAGATTAAAGCAAGTACTGTATCATTTCACACAAGTTGTTTCTAGGGAGCCCCATCGATCAACACTTCAGTAAACCTTCCTTGCCTTGTGTCAGAGCCCTGAGGGCACATAATGGCCCTGACTAACCTCACCTGTGGCTTCCATTCACACCCTCTACCTATGGGCCCAGGAACCCCTCCTAAGCTTAGACCTGGGCCTTCAGTCTCTGCTTGAGCTTTGTTGTAGGGGTTCTGGTCTCCAGCAGTGCCCTGGCCTGACACCTTAAATCATTTACAATTGCATGCAAAACATTGTTACGAGTTTTTGATGGGAAGTGGAACTTGAATTCAAATTCATGATGTGTGTATTTCTGAAAAAGAAGCAGAGGAGCCGATACTTGGTTCTGACACAGAAAATCTGAGCTTTGCTCCCTGCTTTAACTGAATGGCTGTTGTGTGTTATTTTGCCCCACTTGCATTATTTTGAAAGAAACTGAAAACTGGACCAAGAATGAGAGTAAAAACGTTCAATGAGAGCAGAGTTCAGTTCCACTGGACTTTGGTATATCTTCTAAGTTAAAGGAGGCCTGATATAGCACTTCCACTTCAAGCATTCAAAAATTATATGAAAGCCAAAACAGTTTCTCGCAGCAAGACTCTGAGGAGAAGAGGACAAAATTACTTCCACAAACCCGGGAAATTTTGAAGGGCTGAGAGTTTTGTTTACTATTTCTAGTCAGTTTGTAAATGTCATATTGGAGGCTATCAAGCTAACTGCACTCAAAAGCAGAGGTCAAGACGTAGACCAGACACCTAAACAAACTAAATTTCACATCAGATGAGCAGAATGAGGAAGTATTTAAACCCATCTTTCACTGCAGAGCTTAATGGGGATGATCCTAGTCTCTTTGCAGTATCACTCCCTCAGAGCAGCCTTAATGTAAAGTCAATCTAAATCTAAAGCCAAGGAAAAGGTGGAATCATGCAAAGGCAGGACTAAGGATGACTTTGGTCTGCTTAAGCTGTTACAGAAATGTAGCCTAACTTATGCCTCTAAGGGCTGCTGATCTAGAAAAGTACAGAAATCTTCATTTGCCACTAGGGTTACCCAGTCAAATGTGTTTCTTTGCTTTTTGCTTTAAATATTTATTGCTACCAACTTAAATCACTGTTCTTTACAGACGTGCAAAGCACAGAAAGGATATGCTTTTGTTGTAGAGACCAGTATAGCCACTTACAGAATACTTGCACAAGATTTTACCTGTGCTAGTATCAGAGAAGCAGAAGAATAAACTAGAAAGTCCTGGCTCAAATTCAGGTCATGATTAATATCAAATAACCAGCTGTGAACTACTTAATTACTAAATGAGCAGAACAGGTCCTTGATATTAAAAAGTTATTTAGCATTAATTTTATCTCTAGAAAACTTGATCCCTGGCAGAATTTTAGGTGGCACTGTGTTGAATTAACACCTGAAGGATCTGTTCCTGTCTCAGAAGCCTGCCTTGCTGTCCGAAAAAAGTAATAATCTATGTTGGGTCAAGCAGACGAACAGCTGTCATGCTACATAAATGCTGTTTGTTAAATTAATTGCTATTGTACATTAATTAATTAGTATAAATATGTAACTTGTGTAGGGCTCAGAATGAAGCCACATAATTCAGCTTCAGTGATGGAAATGCTATAGCTCTGCACTTTCTGGACAAACTAGGGAATATCCAGATTAGACCAACAAGAATAAGAAGCTTGGACAGTGACTACAAGGCAAAAAAAAAAAAGAACTGGGCTTACTCACTCTAGAAACAAAGAAGATCAAGATAAACACGTGAGCTGATAACTTAAGAAGCCTGCAGAATCTCCTTCATGTGAAGTCCCCAAGAACCAGTTAAACAAAACTCTGCATAGTGTATTTATAATTCACCATGGCCCTTGAGCATAGCATGTGCTTTTTTAGAAGTCTCTTCTGCTCCTGTATTTCTAGGATTACTGTGACTGTTAACACTATCTCAACACATTTCTTTTCCCAAATTCTACACAGAGATGGCAATGAAATTGTACAAGACAGCAGTCTTGGAATAGTTTCTTTTTAACAGCAAAAGAAGCAATGGACTCTAAAAGTGTTTACTCACTGTGAATTATTAAGAGCCACTGCTGACAAAAACGTTCACAAGAAAACTGAAAATATGTAACACAGAAGAAATTCTTATGTCTTCTCAAAGGAAAGGTGAAAATTAAAGGTTAAAACCCCTGCCTTGTTTTCTGAAAACTTTAATTCCCATAACATATCTATTACCTAAGGCAAGATTGCACAGCTTTTGTTAGCATTTGTAATGCATGTCTGTGAATACATCAGAAAAAAAACTTGTGATTCAGGTCCTTCCCCTCTTAGTCTGGAGAGCTAACTATCCAGGGAAGTGGATACTTTCAGATATTGCTGTTAGGCCAAGCAAGAGAAAAATCCTGTCTAAATGTCATATACTCTTTTACAGAACTTCATATGCAGCCTGCCATGAAAACAGTCTTTCTGACCTCAAGACAAGGCAGGCTACATGAATTTCAGTGCTTGGAATGATCAACCCAATAATTTTTCTTTTAGCAGGCATTTAGCTCTTAACTTGTGTTAAGGCCACAGAGCAATACTGGTTTTCAATAAGCCACATCAGAAACAACCTACAGGTCCCATATTCTTCTAAAAGCATACAAGCAGAGAGTGAATGGGATTATGGTGTCAATTTTCCTGTTGATTGAATGTACCTCGAACCACTCTAAGTATACTTCTGCAGTGTTGAATGACACACCCAACAGTCCCCCCCTCTGCGTACATTCTCCTTGTAACAAATTATTTCAGTGCTCTCCACTAAATTTTTTTGAACTTTTAACCTAAACTGAATTGGTTAACAAATAAAATGTTTAACCTTGAAATGTCAGCTGCTTTATTTAAAAATGGAAGCCTCAATTAAATGGAAATTTAGTATTTCCCATATTCATTGAAATCCTGGGTCCATGTTCCTCAAATATTAACTGAAAACACACAGGGTGGGAGACTGTCTTCCTGTTTCTGTGACTGTAAATATAGTAATCCAGAAAGACCTGCCAATTGTTCTGAAAAGGTCTCATTCCGCTTAAACTGTCTCAAGATTAACTGAATGACTCAGAACAGTTATTATTTGAACAGATAGTACCTAGAAACTTAATTAAAACTTTCAAATGCATTATTTACTATTTGTAGTAACTAAACAGCCCTTCTTTTTTTTGTCATTCTTTTTAAGAATCACTAATATCTATACAAGTCTGGTAGTCCCCAAAGCAAAGCATGGTAGGCCACATAGACAAACTTACAGCTCAACTACCTGCTTTGCAAGGACTTTGAAACTTTATCATCTATCCCTCACTCCAAGAACTCAGCAATCCCAGGGAAACTCAGTGGTTTTGCTTTCCATACTTCTAAGATTTTGTTGCAAAGTCCGATTCCCTGACTTCACCCCTACGCTACTATCGCTGACGTCAAAACCATTAAGGCAAAGCTCCCAACCTGCCAAGGAGTTTACTGCAGTCTTTAAAAAGCCTCTCGCTGCAAACTGAGGGATCCACATGCTTCTCAAGATCTACAGGTGAAGCAGCCCAGGCTTTAAACGCAGTTCTACCCGGCGTTTCTCACACACCGGGAACGCAAAACCAGGGACCCAGCTCTCCTCAGCAGCTCCTAACTTCGTGAGGAGACGCCGGCCGCTACATGCCCCACCCCTCCCGCGCGAGGCTCCCGCCGGAAGAGAGAGGGCGGGCCTTCCGCTGGGCGCGAGGGCGGCGATTAACCATCACAGGCTCGTGCCTCGCCTGGCACCGCCCGCGGGCTGAGGGGGAGGTGGGAGCCGAGCTCCGCCCCGCCCCGCCCCTCCCCGCGCCCCGCCCCTCCCCGCGCCCCGCCCCTCCGGCCCGGCGCTGGCCTCCGCAGCCGGAGAAGAGCGGGACGATGCTGGAGACGCTGCGGGAGCGGTTGCTGAGCGTTCAGCAGGACCTCACCGCCGGGTGGGTAGCATCCCCGCCCCGGCCCCGCGGGGCTGGCGGGGGTGAACGGCAGGGGGGCCCGTTCTCCGCGGCCGGGCGGGGAGGGGAGGGGGAAGCAGGTGACCGGGGGCCGGGAGGGGGTGGGGCGGGGACTGGCCCGGCGGGCGGGAGGAAGAGGAGGAGAATGCGGAGGCGACACCCCCGGCCGGGGCGCTTCCCGCTCACCGCGGTGTCACCCGCCTCGGTGCTGGAAACGCGGCCCCGGGGTCTAGTCCACCCCGCTCCACCCCTTGCCGCCTCGGTTGAGCGGCTTGCGGCGGGCTAGCGAGCCCTGGCAGCTGCGTGGCGGCCTGCAGCTGCGGTCGGGAGTTGAGGGGAGGAGGTGCCGTGGGGTTGGGGAGGCAGCTGCGGCCAGGGGAGAGAAAGAGAGACTGCGGTTTCGAGAGGATGAGGAAGATGTGAGGGGGGGTCAATTAGCGCGCTTGAATTTTTTATGAGGTAACTGACCTTCAAGGTTTTATGGATTAATGTAATTGCTTAAAGAGCATCGCTGTACTCTGTTTGGCACATGAAAAGCTTTTCTTTCCTTGGAAGATGAGTTACTGTCACTTGGGGAAAAGAAGCGCAGGATAAGTGGAAGGAGCAGCTCCTTGCTTACATTAAAAAGTAGAAAGATATTCTTCCTACGTTGCCTCACAAGCTTGGGGTTTTTGGTTTTGGGTTTTTTTTTTTTTTTTGTTAAATAGGCCCTGTATCAATGTTATTTTTAGTACAAGCAGGTGGTCCAAATGAGCGTTACTGCACGTCAGTGGATGGCCGGAGAACAAGGTCATGCCTGTGCTGCAAAACTGTTGGTTCATAACGAGCCACAGGAGACTATCATGTTGTAATCAATTACTTTTAAAAACTGTGTGGTCTTTGGCCCTGTTGAGGCTGCCTTATAATACCCCAATGGTAAATATTTCTATGTAGTGGTGGATGTCTGTGTACTCCAGAAACTTCAAATAACTAGTTCATAATGACTTACTTGCACCAGTAAATGATGGTCCAGACAAATTGATAGAGTAAGCTACCAATCAACCAGGGAAATTGCTTGTATGTTATCTGTCTCATCTTAACAAACAATAATTGAATATTAAAATGTCTTAAGAATACAGACTAACACATTGCTTTATTGCGGTCTGTTTTGCTGTTATTTTTAGAATTTCTCACAGGGTTTGATGCCTCAGTGCAGTGTAAGGTTCTTTTTCGAAAGGTATTTTTCACATGATGAAAGAGGACAACAGAAAGGTCACAACATGCTGGATCCAATGGTCGTTTAACTCCATATTTCCATGTATTGCTGCAGTGGAGTCAGTATGCTTCCATGTAGTCTCTAATTTGCCTTCTTCCTTGTATTGCCATGTTTTGTTCTGTTTTGAGAACAGTCTCTGATTTCATCATTTCCATCTTCGTGTTTTAGCAACTCCATTAATGTGCCCTTCTTGGAGTGTCCCATCTTTAAGGCTGTTTTTATCTGGAGTGTATTCTTTGTTGCCATTGGGAACCTTTATCTCGGAGCCATAGTAGCAGAGGCTGTGGAGAGCATCACGTTTTTTCCTGCAGTGTCCCCATGGATTCAGGACAGAACATGACTTGTCCTGGTTTGCCCCTTTTCCCTTCCTAGACAACGCAACCGCAATGCCATAGAATATGAACATATCTAGAACAGATACCGTGTTCTGGATTACCCCATTCCCTACCCCACCAAAGTGGTAATAGAAGTCATTTTATGCTGTTAAGACTTCAGCTCAAAAGGGTCAAAATCCAGAGAACATATTTGTGGTGTCAAGAATGCTGGGCCAGTTGTGGCCAACTTGTTAACTATGCATGAATGCTTGCAAAGTGGAACAGGTGAATTTCTTGAAACATTGGGAGGGAGAAACTTCCAGGGCTTCTAAGAAAAGAATATCACTTCCAAAGGATTAAGGGAACATTGATGTACAGCTGAAAAAGATTAGATCTGTGGTTGTGTGATCTAGGGAAAGAGCAGGGTTATTAGCCATTTCTATGTACAAAGAAATGAGCTCCCCTTTCCCCTGCTCAGCTGTGTCTGCTGTCTACTTCTGTGCGTCTTGTGAGTGAGGTATCTAGATTTTGACCCATTTACCTGCAAGCAGTCTTATGCAGAAGGAGAGAAAAAAAAACAGGACATTGAGCTTTGTTTGTGCTCAGGCAGTAATTTGTGGGCTTCTGCCAGCTTGAGTGATGTGGCTCACGCTACCTCTACGTTGTACAGAGAACACTGCTGAAAGGAAGCCAATATTGTGTAGTCTAGTGATAAATCCTTTAACCTTTGCTTCTGACTGCCTGGCAGATACTCTAGTACGAGAAGTGGTAGTTGTGATCCAGCATTTCCTTCAATCCCTGTATGAAGAGGAATGCTGCTGTTACAGGCTGGGGTGCATACTGGGGAACATGACAGAGGAGAAGTGTGAATTGCGGAGCTTTCTGCAACAGTGTTCTTCCTCAGTGCACTGTGGTTGTTGCTACTTGGCTTGACTATTATGGACAGGTTTCTTAACAGGGAGTGGAGACCTGCCTTAGCATGTCGTTTCTCAAATTGTCAACCACCTATTTTGATGTAGAGCTTTGAGGTTTCTTCTTTGAGTTTCTGAAAATTGGTGGTGGTCAAGACTGGGGGAGTAATTGGGCTTACCATAGAAGCAGCCTGAATATCTATGTATTAGAGTGGCTCTCATTCACTGGATCACTCAGGATTGCATATCTCTGTGTCGTGTCTGGAGGATAACTTTGGAGCTCATAGCACATTTCCATCTTGTTCATGTCTGTGTGTCCTTTATTTCTTCCTAACCCTTGCTGTTCTGGACAACTGGGACTCCAAAGGTCATAGAGGCTGAGGACATCCATCATCTTGGTGGTCAGAGAATAGCTGGAGGTTTTGGTTCTCACTCTACCATGCCAACTTGACTAGCATATATGGGTTGACTGAAAAAGAGTAAAGAGTGGAAAAGAGTTGTGTGGTGGTGGGAGTTGTTTGTTGTTGGTTGGGGTTTAGGGTTGTTTTTTTTTTCCTTTGGTTGGTTTTTAGGAGCAAGATGCCAGTCAGTGTGAAATTGGCCAGGTAAATAGGTAGAACAAGCCTCAGATATGCTCAGCAGCAGCAGCACACTGTGGTGGTGCTGCTGCTGGAGATTGTGATAGTTGGCAGAAGGAAAGTTGTGCTCATGCTAGTTTTGTGTTGGCAGATTTATGGCAAGTGGGTACAAACGTCTCTATGTGACTGCCATGCTTTCCCTGGGCACATATGCCTTCTTGTAAAGGGTGTTCTTCAGGATTGGATTGGTTATTTCTATGCAGATCTTTAATACCTGTCTGCTAAGGAAACAGTATCGAGAGCTGGATGACTTGTATATATAACTCCCATTAAACTTTTCATACCCAAATGCTTGATGCACTTGTAGAAAAATCTCATCATTTATAAGCAGAGTTGGTGTAAATAATTTCATATGACAGTCTCCACAAAACTAAGTGAAATTTGATTTATGTGTGAAATAAGCTGAAACAAAATTAACTGTAATAGACTGGCATTAACACATTATGTGTTCAAACAAGTTGTTCTCTGTTTTTGGTGTTGGAAATGTCTGATGGTTTTGTGTTTTTATTTATAGGTTGAAGACTTTGGGTGACAAATCAAGAGAAGCAAAAAAAACCAAGCAGAGGTACTTCTGAACGTCTTAATGTATAGCATTGATCTAGGATGCTCTTGTTAAAGAAAAATTTAAAAGTGGCTTATATATACGGGCCAGTTCCAAGAACATTTGCATATAATTTTACAGAATATTCTTCTGACAACAGAAAAGCTTAACCCTAATATTGAGGAAATACCTTGCTTAATAGAACCTTCATTGATAGGCCTAAATAATTTCTGATGGCCATCAATCAATTTATAAATGGCTATTTAAATTATGTGAATATTCAACATTATTGTAGTGCTTTATGCAAGATTCAGGTTGCAGTACACTGAAATGTAATTGTTTGCAATCTCTGTGAACCTCGTACTAAAATTGTAATTCAGTTTTTTTAGTGTAGGAACAGAAATACGAGCTTTTTTATTGTGGAAAATATATGTATAATGGAGTACTTCAATTATCTGTTTCAAGAAGATTTAAAATTGTGGTGGGTTTTTTTTATTCTCTGCATTTTAGTATATTGTTCATTCTTTCAACCTGTGTAAACTATAGAGAATGACTACTTAATGTCTGTAAATGACATCTGTGAATGTTGCTTCTTAAAGTAAGCTCAGATGTGCTTTAGTGTAAAGCATGTTCTTACTAAAACACAGTGCGTAGACACAAATTAGTTTTAAAACAAGCCCTGAACAAAAAATAAGGCATCAGAAATAAACTGTATTAAGTGCTGAAGCTTGATGTTTTGGATGTAAAGGTTTTTTAACAGAAGACTGGTTGTATTGACAAGACATGGAAACTTAACTAAGAATGGGTGAAGGTTTGAATAAAACTATTTTAGGCAACTGCCTTCTCTGTTTCCAGTCCATAATACTTTGGTTCATCTGGTGTACTATAAATATCCATCACTTCTTGAGAAAAGCACTGGGCGAACCAATTGGATCATCACAATTAGGGGAATGCCAGGGTGACTTCTGTTTTGCTGATGAAGTTCTGGGACAAACATCGCTTAGCTTGATTGTAAGGATGGCTGAGAGCTTGTGGGTCAGGAGCAGAGGAAAGGCCAGTAAGAGTGGTGTTGCGATGGGAGTTTGTTACTGACGATCTGATCAGGGAGTGAATGATGTCTTCTCTAAACAACTTGAGGAATTCTCTGTATCATTAAACCCCCATTCTTGTGGGGGCCTTTAACTTCCTTGACATCTGCTGAAAGGACAACACAGCGGGATGCAGTCCAGAAGAGTTCTGGAGGGTGTCAGGGGTAACTTCTTGATACCTTCTTCATAACTATTTTGGTATGCAGGAATACTCTTAGGAAAGCCAAAGCTCACTTAGAATTAACATTTACAAGAGATGTCAAGGACAAGAAGAGCAGCTTCTAGCTCTGCAATGGCAATAAAAGGTTGAACAAAGAAAACATGGGGTTGTTGATGAATGGGGTGGATGATTTAGTGACAGCAAGTTTAGATGTTGTTGAGGTACTCAATGCCTTCATTGCTTCAGTCCTCACAAACAAGGTCTCCCAGTCCTCTGTGCTTAGTGAAAGGGTTCAAGGAAGAGACTGACCTTTAGTGGATGAAGATCAATTTGGGGAAGTCAACCCATAAAAGCCCATAGGACCATATGGGCCAAAAGGTACTTCATGAAATTCGAGAGGTACAAATCCAAAGTCTTTCCCTGGGAAGAAAGTATCCCCTGCAACAATACAGACTGGGGCTGACTGACTAGCTGGAAAGCAGCTTTGCTGAACAGACCCTGGTGGTCTTGGCAGGCAGCAAGCTGAATGTGAGTCAGCAGCATGCCTGGCAGCAAGGAAGGCCAACAGCTTTCTGGGCTGTATGAACAGGACCACAGGCAGTAGGATTGAGGGAGGTGATTATCCCCTGCGCTCAGCACTCCTTAGACCACATCTAGTTACTGTGTCCAGTTTGGGCTCCTAATGTGAGAAAGGCATTGATAACCTGGAGGAAGTTGAGTGGAGGGCCACCGAGATGTTTGAGGCTGGAACTCTCTGCGTATGAGGAAAGGCTGAGTCTGGGGCTTGTTCAGCCTGGAAAACAGATGACTTTGGGGAGACCTAGCAGCAACCTGTCATTACCTATGAAGAGGTTATCAAGGAGATTGGTATGTGGTGGGAACACAAAAGGCAATAGGCATAAGTTGAAACAAGAGATGTTCAGACAGGAAAAGCCTAAGCTTTTTCCTCATGAGGGCAGTGAAGCAGTGGAACAGCTTGCTCACAGAGCCTGTGACGTTTCTGTCCTCAGAGGTTTTCAAGTTGCAACTGGACAAAGCCGTGAGCAAGTTGGTCTGATCCCATAGCTAGTCCTGCTTGAACAGAAGGTTGCACTAGAGACCACCTGAGGTCTCTTCCCACCTCACTGATTCTATCACTTTTCCCTTGGTTTAAGGAAAAAAAGGTTTCATTGATGTTATTTTTTTTTTTCCATTCAAATTGTTTGGATGACAGTGCAAAACAGTCTATTCTGGTAATCTTCCAGGAGGCAAATCTTGGGTGACATCTTCACGTAATACATCCTTGAAAGTGCTGCATTGTTAATTTTGTTTAACTTATGATAAGTTACCTTTATATTTCAAGCTGTTGTAAATGAAAATGCATGCATCCAATGGGAGATCATTAGAGCATTAAACTGGCAAAGGTTCTTTAGCTTAATATTTATTTTTAATGTATAATATATTAAATGCAGTATCTTTATTGAGGGACATAAAGGACTTGTGTAGTAATCTTATTTTCAGAATGTTTCTGTCCACTGTTGTAAGTTAAAACAATGTTCATCGTGCTTGTTTGTTAACTGTACTAAGAAATTATCTCATAAAAGTTGTTTTTAATGGACATAGTCAAGAAGATGTAAGAATGGGCTACCATAAAATAACAAGTGGAAAAAACCCAACCCTAGCTTTGGAATATTCTTGTAAGATAGACTGTGTAATGCATTTTAAACCAGAATTAACAAATTGTTTGTGAAAGTGAACAGTAGGGAGTATTACTGTGCCTAGCATATCTGTCAAATGCAGATGTGTGTGCACACATTTTTTATAACAGCCTTCTATTCATTACCAACACTTGTATATTTACAATTTGTTTTATAGAACTGTTCAGTGTTTGCCAGAGTTTTCTGCTGGACTGGAATTACTGAGCAGGTATGACCTTCCACTTCTCTGCTACTGTCTGCTTCCTGTAATTTCATAAATAACTTTATTAGGTTAAGAAAATGAGAAGAAAATCAAGGTGTTACTCATAGTTTTTTTGGATGTTCTACAGTTAGTAGAGTGGGGCTGGTAACCAAATGATAAATGTGTTTAAAGCTTGCCCAATCCTTAAGTGCTCTCATGTTAATGAAACAGAAGTTCTGGAAGAAAAGCAACATTTGAAAGATGACTTTAGTTCGTGGTCTAATTTCACAGGCGTAAAGGAGACCAGCACTGAGGCCCAGCCTGTGGTTTTAATTTGATGTTTTATAACTTTTACATATATATGATATGATTTCATTTTGTTATAATAGACACAGTATGCCTATTATTGCCATGAAAAGAAAGTGTATTCCATGTGTATTTGATAACATTCCTTCTGAGTAACAGAAGCTATCTGCATTATAAATTGCCTCTGTATTTCTATCTTAAAAAAAAGTATCTATTCTCTTTTTTTGGGGGGTGCAGTGTGATTACAATTTTGATAATTTACTTAACTTTCTTAAAGAAATTGGGTTCCAAGTAGTGCTTAAGGCTTTTATGTGTAGTCTTATAAATATTGCTGGGTCCATTTATCTCTTAATGTAAGCTAGCAGGTTAAAAACATGAATCACTTTTTCTTTGAAAAAAAATTATTTCTTACTGTATATTTGTCTTGGTAGAACAGTAAATACCAGAAAGAACTGTACAGCTTTTTAAACTGTTATTTCTGGTAGACCCTGTAATTATAAGCACAGTGGCATCCATGAAATCGTCTTCCTTTGTAAGGGGAACACAGTAACAACAGTCATTTATCTTTCCTCTCTTCAGATATGAAGATGCTTGGGCTGCCCTTCACAAAGGAGCCAAAGATTGTGCAAAAGCTGGAGAGGTAAGAAAAAATAAAAATGCCACACATGCAATATTTTAAAACGGGTAAATAATTTTAAACTAAAATTTTTAGTACCAGCGTACTGCGTTGACCCTGGTCACTAGGTAAGCACCCACACAGCCTTGTTCACTCCTCCACCAGTGGGAAAGAGGAGAGAACAGGAAGACCAAAATGAGAAAACTCATGGCTGAAGATAAAGACAGTTTAGTAATTAAAGGACAGAGGGAAAACAAGTGATGCAAAAGCAGTCACTCAAAACCTCCCACAAGCAAATGCCCAGCCAGTCTCAGAGCAATAGTTACCTTGGAAAACCAAACGTTTAGTTTTTATTGTTGAGCCTGAAGGTACATGGTATGAAATATCCCTTTGGCCAACGGTCAACTGCTCCGGCTGTGTCCCCTCCCAACTTCTTGCCCACCCCCAGCCTACTCATTGCAGGGGGAGTGGGTATGAGTGGGGAAGAGAGAAAGCCTTGACACTGTACAAGCATTGCTCAGCAATATCCAAAACATTGGTGTGATACTAATGCTGTTTTGGTCAGAAATCCAAGACACAGCACCATATGGGCTGCTATGAAGAAAATTAACTCCATCCCAGCTGGATCCAGTACAACCAGTATAATGAAAAAGTAATGCTCTGTATTGCTGCTTGGAAAAAATGCCAAGTTGCATTGTTTTTTACTGTGGTTTTAAGATGGTGTTTGACAGGCAGCTGATGGATCAGAATGTCCAGTTCCTCTTGTTTCTGACAGCTCTTCCAGATTTGATGGTACTCAGCCTACAACTAATATTCTTAAAGTATTAACTATAAATACTCTAAAAATAGAAATTCTCTGTGATCATGTTTCTCACAAGGTAGCATCTAACAAGAATTATCTGAAGTTCATTCTCCTGTTTTCTTTCTGATATTTCAATTACTATAACAAACATTGAGTGTGAGAATTTCCTATTGCTTTTAAAGTACTTTTCAACTGATACATTGACATCCAGAATTTCTTGTCTTCTGTCCCTTTGTTCAGATACTTGCACTTAAGCAAAAAGTATTAATTATACCAGGTTACTGTTTTTCTGTGGGATATGTCAGGTTAGAGAAGGATATTGAGAAGTACGACTTTGTCAGACTGTGACAAGAAGGTGATGGTAAAAATAAGACATATCCAGAAGTTGAGGTGGTTGGTTTTTGCACTCTTCTGCCATTATTGAAAGATTGTTAGTTAGCTAGGAATATTATTTTGAGGCTGCTTAAGACATCTTAATGTTGCCAATAAATGGCAGGGTAAACAATAGATAGTAATGTAAACAATGTAATGTAAACAATAATGTAATCACATTAAATAATGTGATGCAATGTAAAAAATTGCAAAAAATATGTTGCATGTTACTGCTATAGCTCTTTAAAAGCAGTAGGGGGGCTTGGAAGGTATACTATATATATACTTTAGGGTTGAGGCATGTTGGTGGTTAGTATCAGCGTAGGGCTGTTGCACTGACACTGTTTGCAAGATTTGATTGTCTGGCTGAAAAGATTCAGGAAGTGTCTGTGCTTTCTCCTAAATTTGTTCAGTTTTCCTGCCCTAGAAGTAAAGTGACAAGTTGTGTAGTTTGTTTCTGGAAAGAAGGGAAAGAAAACTTCCAGTAAGTGCTACCAATGCATTGCTCTGCACCAGACTTCCTATTTCAAGCCCTGTTTAAGAGGCAGGCAGTGTAAGCTGGGTGGCCACGATGTAGAGCAGGACTGAGCTTTGGGGTTCTCTGTCCTGGCTCAAACCTTCACTTTGGCCGGCTGCACCCTCCCTGACTCTTCTGGTTTCCTTAGGAGTCTTCTCTGTATCTTTTTCCAGTGGATAAAAAACTCACTGCTTAATGTATTTTGAAGAGGTGTATTTAGAGTAAGAAAGGTATTATGTCATGTTCTTCTTTCTCTTGCCTAATAGTATGGCCCACCTTTTCCATGTGTTCCAGTGAAAACCTTCAGTTATTAGATATGAAGTTCCCTCTGCCAGCTTTGTGTGGTTTACTGCTCATGATGACTTTTTTTTAGAAGATCTCTTAAATGACTTGCTTACAATTTTGTAATACTTGCAATAGTTTACTTTAAAAAGTGTACTTCTGAAAACAATGTGAGGTTTCATATATGTAAAACCAATCTCACATATTATGGCTGCTTGGGAAAATTAGAATGGAAAACTTCCAAAAAGACTTTGAAATTTTCCATGAAATTCAGATGTTTACTTTTGGGAGAATCCCAAATATGTATTGCTTGTCATTTTTTGTTTGTTTCTTTTTTAGGAAAGTAGAAAATACAGGGTTCAATAAAATAAGAATTGTGTAATAAGTAAGATTGACTGTACTATATCAGACCTAAAGGTCCACTTGTCCAGTATGCTATTTCTGGTACTGGCCAGTAGCAGATAAACTACTCATGCTGTCTTCTTTATAAATGTTGAATAGACAAAGGAAAGTGAAAAAGTCAAGCTTTAATTGCTGCTTACAGTATTACTATGTTAAATTATAGATACTAACTACCAGTTCCATCTACAAAATTGTCCTAAAAATACTGCTTTTAGATGATTGTAATTTTAGCTGCATTCAATTATCTCTGGGCTGAAATGTTTTTCTGGTGTTTGCCCCTATCTCATGGTGTATTTTTTTTTTTTTGTTTGCTTTACTTTTTAACTGGTATAAATCCCATATCTTGTTCTCAAAAATAGACTTGGCTTTATTTAAATAAGGATGTTGGTCTTCTGAAGTGTTTCATTACTCACTGAGCTTTGGAATAAGCTTTCAAGCCTTGTCTGGTAAAACAGGATGGCTTTTTGACAGGGATAGGTAGCTGGAAGAATTTGGAAATGGAAGAAGTTGTTGTTCTTCTAAAAGAATCTGTCTGAAGTGGGTGGAACTGTAAATCTTTGAGAACTTCCTTTGCCCGCTGCTCAGACTTTTTCAGTTTCTGCAACTAAATTTTACAAAAACTGAGGAATTCAGAATGCAGATACAGCCACGGGCTACAGTTGTGTGCAAGAGGAAGAATGGGTAATGGAACTAAGAGCAGGGAAACTATAATTGACTCATCTCAAGTATCATATATAAGGGAAACATTTGTTACCTAAGGTCTCTTGATCTTGCTGTTTTTCATAGAATCTGACCTATATAAACAAAACTTTTAAGCAGTGTATCCTCTTCTCATTATACTATTGTATAATAAAAGTTAGGAAGAATCAAACAACAAAAATTGGACTAATGTAAAGTACGTTCATAATGACTTGCAATTACTGCAGTTAAGTTTATCACAAGAGCAGAAAGGCAGGACTATTATAAAGGCAACTTTTTTTTAATGTAATTCCTTTTATTTCATTTTGTAGAGTATTTGGAATGTGCAGAGTTTTCAGTTTTGTTGTTAAGATTAAATCAGTATGACTAGAATCATTAAACTAAGTTATTGATCTAAATAAGCCTTACATTGCAGCACTGCAATGTTGTTACTGTGTACCAGTGCAACGGTGCTGTAAAAATTCCAGATACATGTTATTTACAGTTAATAAAATCCATAAATTATTTCCTGCATTGATTAGTATATTGAGAAATAACTTTTTATCTTGTTTCGATCAGTGAATTTTGATATAAATATTTTATACTACAGGGGCTTTCTTGAGCATGTTGTATATTTACTTCAGAAGTATGCAAGTGGCAGTGCTATAGGGTTGCTATGCTGACCTTATGCTTGCAGATGCATTAATTCTAGAAGTTTATCAAGATGCTCATAAATAGGTACATAAATTTGCAAGTAAAGAACCTGTTTGTTTCAGCTGGTGGATAGTGAAGTTGTGATGCTTTCTGCACATTGGGAGAAGAAAAGGAACAGTCTGGTGGAACTACAGGATCAGCTCCAACAAATACCTGGGTTTTTAGCAGATCTGGAATGCCTCACGGCAAGCCTAGGTAAGGTTTTATAGACATAACAAGCATTCAGGTCAGTACAGTTCAGCTATTGTGAACTTTGCAATTATAAAATTTAAGTTTGCTTCCCAAGCACATCCTTTCTATTGTAAAACAGTAGTTCTTAAACAAACTGGTTTTGAAAAGGAGTAAAATTAGTAGTGGTTGCTCTCCCAGCAGTTAAAATTTTGTATGTGTCGTTATTTGGAAAAAAAAAAAAAAATTGTGGCAACTGCATATCTTGGTGTGAACAGCTGAAAATTATTATTCTTGGAATTTTTTTAAATTCTTAAAGATCTGTAAGTAGTGTGAACACTCATGTATGTAGTTGCTTCTCTTTGATTGAGTCTATGTCATTTTATATAATAATTTGTTTTAAATCATCATTTGTTGGGGGGGGGGGAAATTTACCTGGCTTGGGCCGCTTTCAAGGCAGAAACTTTTTGTTGAGAGTAGTTGTTGGTTCCAAAGCTAGCTTCCATAGTTGAAGTTAGTGTAGAGTGTTGAGCTATTCTGAAGTGATATCCAGCTTTTTCATACATGAAACTAGCAATGCTATGTATTAAGGTTGCCAAATACCTCACATTTGTTAGATGGGTTCCAATTTTTATAACTTTACCAAATGTTAACATGTTGATTTAATTTAAAAGATGAAAAGATGAATAGATGAATGCTTCAGTGGACTAATTCTGGAGACCTCTTGTATTAAACAGTTGATCCACTGTTGAAAATGAAATGAAAAAATCTTCTGGCTTTTTAGTCTCTGAAAAGCTCTGTGTTACCGAGCCTTGAAATGGGGATGCAACGTTTGGCAAGTAGCAAGCCTTTCTGTCAACAGTAGGCCTCTTGCTGCCTCCATGAAAATCTATTCAAGTTGCATCAAATTAAAGTTTTGAAAAACTGCTGTCTGTGCATGGATTTGAGTAGCTAAGTTCCCCAGGGACTTTGCCTGCACTATTCTTACACCAGCTGGGAAATATGCAGGAATTCTTCATGTAATTGCAGCTCTTGTTTTTTGTGGGGTGGGCTGGATTTGTGTGCTGGCATCTGATGTGAAGAAAAGGAGGGTTCTCTTCTGTGTCCAAAGGCTAATTTCTCATTCTTCTATGGTCAGTGGATATGCACAAATCGGCTTTTGTTCCTAGGTAGACTGGTAATAACTTTGCTATTTCTATCTGAACCAAGGAATGTATTTCATTTTTTATTACAATTTTCTTATACCACCTTGTTTAGTAAGGCTTTATCATGTGTGGTAACCATTTAATGCTGGCTTTTTGAAAAGCTCAATTATTTTCTAAGGAAATAGCAATTCAAATAATGATTTATTTAAATACTGGTATTAATATCATCCTGCACAAAGTGATGCAGTCCACTGGTAGACCAAAGATAAACAATATAATAAAAACCTAATGGAATTGTCTTTATAGTTCATAACTGCAAATGCTATAAATCCCGATGAATTGGTGTTGCCCTCTGGTTTTATGAACCCGAATTAATCTCACCCTGATTGTAGAATTACTTGGAGAAGGCTCAGTGTCTCTAGAATATTTTTGATACTGCACAAGCAGGATTTAAGGAAGCATTAACCAGTCTGCTTAGGGAAGCTGATGAATTTTGAAGTCTACTGCTAAGGTTGTGAGATTTGAACCAAATCTTCTAGCCTCACCTCGTGTGTCAGATTGCAAGTAATTTACCTAGAGGTTTTTATTAGTACCTCCTAACCTCTGTGAGTTTTTTGGAATTATTTTTTTCTCATAAGTTTTATAGAGCCTATTTGAAGAGAAAGGTATAATTTAGACCAAATCCAACATCTACACTTCTGGAAGTGATTTACCAGAAATTTGCTGTGATATTCTGCTCACTGTTTTTAGTTTTTATAACTGAACTATCTGCTTTTTCTAAATGTAAACTGTAGTCACTTTTTCAAGAGATGACTAATACTGTGGCTGTGAATTTCAAATACGAGTGAAACATTCTGTAAAAAAAAATATGTGAATATAGAATTATAAACTGCTCTTTCCTGGGTTGTGCATCCAAGATGTAATTTGGCTAATCTTCGTCGTTTCAGAAAAGTAATAGTTCTGTGTTGTGACATGATATGCTTCTAATAAATCTATTAATACGTTCATTTTGAAAGTAGATAGGGAACTGGCTGCTTTTGAAAAAGAAATTTCAGATAATAGAAATGAGCCTTTTTAGTGACCTGCTTAAAATTGATATGAGTCGTGTACAGATTCTTTAGCTTTTGCTGTGCGTTACAAGGCACATTTTCATTAGCACTTTTATAAATAAAGTCCTTTAACTTAGGTACTCACATTATCAGTCATCCCTCACTTCAAGTTAAAAAGCCTGAGTCTTCATTTGATAAATCTATTGTATTACACAACATCTTGTAGCTGCTGTTGAAAACGTCGAAGTAAAGTGAAAAGGACAGTTATTGCCCTTTCAAAGTCCAGAATTCAAATCATCACTTAAGCCAATTTTTATTTGAGATGTATAGAATATCTGCTTGCTGATATCTGACATACTTGTCTTAATATGAAATATGCTTCATGTTTGAGCAGGGGCATTTTGCTCAAATATCTGTTTTGATTTCAGCAAATCAATGTACACAAACCTTGATCCAAATCCAATTCACACACACCCCCACCCCCCCCTTTTTTTTAAAAAAAAAAAACATCAAATGATCAAATGTGAAGCATCAGCTTGATACTGGTTTCAGAAAGGCTGGTCATGAACATAGGTGATGGATCCAGTGTAGGGTGAAAATATTTAGACTGGTGAGACTGGGAAGAAGATAAGGCTGGGTATATATTCACAGAGATAAAAGCCATTGCCTCCTAGACTTTAATAAATGTTTTTTTCCAAAGTATGGGTTAGATGGGTGTGAAGATTCATTAGGGAAACAGAAACTTTTTGCACTGCTTAGGGGAGGTATCCTTGTTTATATCTTGAGCAGAAGGTCATGCTCTATTGTCAGATTGTGTATCAAGTATGACAGTTGCCATTTTCCAGCTTTGCAAAATTCAATCCAATTTGTTCAGAATTTGCATTAAAAAAAAAGGCCATGTTTAAGAAGTGGGATTAAAGACTTCTTGATGGCTTCTTCAGCTATAAAGGAAATCTACTAAAACTTGTGAAATATAAGGTCACAATGATTGTAATATCTTTTTCATTAAATAGAAGAATTTGATTTTGGTAACATTTGAACTACTTTAAGAACTGATTACCCCATAATTTTGGTACTTGTTTTGCAGCAAAAAAGTGTGTTTTAATGAAATAGACTCATTTTTTGATTTCTTGATAAAAATTACAAAGATTTTTCCAGTTTGAATAATGCAGTATATTTCCAGCAACACCTTGTATTCTGAGATTATAGAATTTAATTTTTGTTCATTTCATAAGTTCATAGACAGCCTCTGAAGCAGTACTTTCAGGAGGAAAAAGTGTAGTGAGTCATAGCCCATAGACTTGTCTCTTTGGGGAAGACATGAGTGTCTTTGGGGAAGAGAAGTCATTAGTTTACTATTATCTATTTATTAATTGTGTCTTATGTCAGGATTTAGATATTAGCAAGTATTGGTCAAGTAGAAGTGAATTTAAGACCAGACAATATCTTAATCAAGATTTTTCACAGAGCTGGCATTTGAACTTTGACTTCTGAATTGTGTTTGGATACTTAAATAACAGTTTCTTTTTTGTTAGCATCTAGCAGTTGATAGCTTTTGAAAAAGACCTGGATAAATGTTCTGTGATGCAGAAATCTAGAACACACATTCCATTAGAAGACTTTAGTTTTTACTGGTTTCTTTTTGATTTTAAAATTATTTTTAAAGTTAGGAGAGCTGTAAAACTTTTACTGTAAATGAGTAACAATTTGCTGTTGGGAAAATGTTTAAAGAAAATAATATTTTATTATTAATTAAACCAATTTTTCTAACTGGTTGACTGGTTGTTTAAAAACTGCTGTTACTTTTCTTGCTTTTGTGAGTTTCATTGCCTGAGATTGTTTCTGTTTTCTGCCTTTTTGCCTTTTAGTCAGAAAATGAATGAACTTTGTAAAAATATCTTTAGTACCCCTTGCTGGTTTCTGTTGTTTCGGTGGCTGGGACAGTGCAGGAAAGCTACATTTAAAATTATTGTAAGAAAAATTGAAAACTGTAGTATTTTCTGATACATGCTGTGATTTAGCTTTTCTAACAATTTTTGTACTACTGCAGAACTACAGGTAACACAGGTTTCAGTTAAAAAAAAGTCTGTGATAAATTTGGATTAGCTAAAATTTAGAAAGAAGGTGTTTTCAGGTATGAAATTGTTTTTTGTGGTTGTTGAATTCTAGATAAATATTTTAATACCTGAGTAGTGGGTAAACTAAGAAAAACAGTGTACACTGATGGAAGATAATTCAATCTAATGTCATCTGATCAAATTTTAACATACTTTAGAAAAAATTAAAACTAAGAACTAAAACTTGTAATAGTGTTGTTATCCTGTGATAGTGTAAGAAATACAGGCCAAACTAATATGATTGGAATGGTGTGACCTAAAGAACAAGTTATTTTTTCAGCTATCTAATAAAAAATATTATTTCTACCAAGTGTGGCATATTACTATACAGGAAAATTCTTGATCTAAAGGTACAATGGATTTTTTTCCAGCTTCCTTAAAAAGATTAAAAGGAGAGGATGTTTTTCTCCTTCATAGCAATGCTGTTTCAGAGTGAGATGGTGATTGCTGCCTGACCATTTAATTGCGGGATTTCTTGAAGAGCTGGAAAAGAAGTAGTAATCTTGCAGGTATTCTTTAGAACATTAGCTGGCTTTCTGGGGCAGATTAATTCTAGGTGCCACTGTGAACTATAAACTGGAAATGAGTTTCTAGATTTTGTATTTTTGCTAAATACCTTTATAAAAGTATGAGCTTATTTATCTGTGGCTATAGATAAGAACTGATCAAAGAATTATGGCTTAAATTTCAAATTGATTAAATATGTAGCTTTATTTGGAACTTTCTTTTGATGCATACTGCATACGTTCTCATTTGGGTAGGAGAGACATTAATTCACAACCGTAGCTGGTGCTATTGCTATGGAGCTAGTCTTCAACTTTTTTTTGTGAAAAGCAGCTAAGTTTTCTTTCACTTCAGAAAGAAAAATTCTGAAACCTGTGTTGCAGTAAAGCACGATTATTGTCTTCTAAAGAAATCGTAAGTGTTCGTTCCTGTTCTTCAGGAGCAGAGTGTTTTCTGCGATTCCCACTAGAGGCTGCTCAAATGCTAGTGCTAGGAATCAGTTGCTCTCTATAATTCTTTTTTTTCCCATCCTCTTTATTTTCCTGTTCTTTGTTGTTGTCTTTTAATATTATTTCAATAGCAAGTACAGAAAAGCAGGTGGTGGGTTTTTTAAGTGGAAAAAACACTGCTTGATAGGTACCTTACTGAATTATCATGAGCCCTGCTGTGTTTGTGAATTTTTCAAATTAGTAAGTGAGCAATCATTCTGAAAAGCAAGTTAGCATAATACAGACATTTGGATTTTAATGCACTCAGAAAAGTCCATTTCTTAAGCAAAAAGGGACCACCAGTCATAATTGTAGTCATGATATTGCCCTTTGAATACATCTGGATTTTGTGAGAGGAAGTTGAGTATGTGGTAAACAATGCACATTCCACATCACAATCTGTAGAACTGAAGACTATTTTTCCTCAAACTGGCTTCCACATTGTCAACGGCCTTTTTTTTCCCTGCCCCCCTGGTGATTTGTATACAGATAAATAATTTAAGGAAATCTTTGCTGATTATATGATTCATGTTTCCCTTTCTGACAGTTGTGGAACAGTACCTTACTTGTTAGGGGCTAAAAAAATCTTATTAATTGGAACTGAATGTATGACTATGTATGCTAGGAAATTTGTTTATGAGGTCTTAAATTTTGTTTTTCTAGGGGGACCACTAGGATAGCAATTTCTAATGGCTAAGAAAGTTGAAATTTTGTATCCTCCAAGATAGGCTCCAAGTAGAATGGCCAAACCAGAATTGAAGAATTGACTAATGCCTTCAGCTTGCTGTTTCCTTCTTTTGAGCATCCAAAACACATTAACTTTAAATCACTTTTTTTTACATTGAACTTAACAGTTACTGTCTTGCTTTATGAAGATTGCTTCTGTCTGTTACAGGCAAAGGTGAAACAACCATTTGCCAAAACTCAAGAATTGCTTTAGGTTTTCTGCTATTTAATTCCATCATCTGTGTAGTTCTTTGCATCAACAATCAAGTTCATACGCTGCAACAGATTAGCGTATCTGTCTCTGAACTGCAAAATCCCTTTTATTCTTTGGTTGCTGTTTTGTATGTAAAAATGTAATTTATCCTTCCTCCTGCAATTTACCTTCCCTCTGGTATAGAAGAAGTCCTGACAAAAGGGTGAATAATAGTCCTGTATTCACACAGCTCCATCCCAGAGTGACTCGCTGGTTAGAGTTTGGGAAAATAGTTTTTCCACTTTTGATCCTGAGGAGGAACATGGAGTTCAGCACTAATCACCCACAGGGAGGGTGGTCCTTTGATACAAGATTCACATGGGATAATTCAGGTCAGAAGGGATCTCAGGAGTTCTCTAGTCCAAATTTCTACTGAAAAAGGGGTGAGCTGTGAGAAAAGATCAGGTTTCATAGGCGTGATCTCTTTTAACTTGAGACTCTGAACAATTATGGTTGAAGAGGAGATTAGGAGGTTTTGCGTGTTTTTAAGTGCATAGGTATGTAAAATAGCTAAATCTGGAGATTTGCCTATCAGTAAAGGGTCTGTCTTGAGAGTAAACTTTCAAAGTCTGTGTTCTTTTATATTATCACAAGGTCATATAAGAGTTAAAATTCTCCCAGCATGCTTTACTTTTGCTTCATTTGAATAATTTAAGATTAGTACTGGTCTTGCTCAGCACAGTTTTGTTCCTCAGATTGGTACCAGGCAGAAAGGGGTAAACTGACAGTGTGCCCAAGACGCAAAATAAAATTATGGGTTCTGGATGCTTCTTTTCCCTAAGTACAGACCACAAGCCTGTGCGACCAAGATGCTGGGGCAAATATAGTGGTTCAGTGCCTTACTACAAAGGGAACTTCAGACAGATGTCCCTTAACATGGCTATGCTGTCACTCTTTACTATGTGATATGGACTAGAGATTTGTTTATCTTTCTGAGCTGTTACACATATGTGTAATTATTACCATGTTAATTATGTACCTTTATGAATTCTTCCTTCTGTTCAGGTGAGTTGTCCATCTGTTAACACAGTTCAATATTCATATAAGTATTTCTTACAGCCCAGCTAGAGGCAAACTTTGAGGAAATCGAGAATCATCTATTGTGCCTTGAGGACCTATGTGAACAGTGTGAGTTGGAAAGATACAAATGTATGCAGACATTACAGCTGGAAAACTACAAGAAAACAAAAAGGTAAATAAAACAAATGCTATAAATATAAATTAGCATAAAATATAAACTTTTCGTGATCATTATTTTTCCCTGTATATAATATAATCCCTTTTATTTTCATCTTTTAAAGAAACAGTAGTCTTTGACAGGAAGTTGCAAATTTGTAATAGATTCATTAAGTGTTGGTCTAACGCTTGGTGATGAACAAAGAGTGTGTGTATTTGGAAAATTATCACTACGTTGTTGTTAAGATGATGTTGTGCTTATTATTCTTTACAAACAATTGGGGTAAGGGCTATTGTTAATAAGCACTGATAAGTTGTTTCTTCTAATCCCTTGCTCTGTTTTTTTAATTTCTTTTTTTTCCCCATGTATTTTAACCTGTAAAATTAGGAACTCTTATCTTCTTTTCAGTTCTATCCTATCCTGTACTTGAGTACCTTTCACTCCGTATGTTAGGTATTACTCTCCTGCCGTTTTCTTAATTGCGAAGACAAGTTTACCTAAAAGATAAAGTAGCAAGAGATCAATGTTAAGAGCTTAAATAACACAAATCTTGACTTTCTTGGTTTTCTTACTGACAGTGCCAAAAATAACCTTAGTAAAGGAGATAAGAAAAGCAGTATTAAGTCCATTACATAAATGAGGAAATGAGGAGTTAAATTGAAGCAATTTGTTGAAGATAGTCTCTGACAGACCTGTGTTAGGATGTGGTGGGTAGATGCGGATGCTCTCAGACCTGGAGCCAGCACTGTCATGGGGATAACCAGGTTACTTGATCTGCCCAACAAGGTGTCCTCCTGTTAGCCAGGGGAAGCACCACTTCTCTTGATTGCGGAAGCCAGTTTGACTCATGTGGTATGGTCAGAACAACTGGTTTGGTTTATGGTCCTAATTAGAATGTGGTGATCAAGGGCAGGGCTGCGCCAGACAGCACTGGTCACATTTTGCATAGCTTCTATTTTTCTCTCTCTTGACCCTCCTTTGCCACCCTTGTAACTATTTTTCTTTTTTTTTTTTTAATTCCAGTCTCCTCCCAAAATAAACAATCCGCCCCTAATTACTTTTTCCCTATTGACCCTGGTTTCGCTACTCAAATTTGGTATTTCTGATACCATTATCTAGGGAATCTTGGCCTTCTGTGGTGTTACAGATACGGTTATTGAAGTACTGCTGGCGTTGCAAGTTCTGCCTCCCAGAAGGTCCCCAATACCTTAAAGGTCCTCCTTCAATTTTCTGTGAAGTTTGGCTGTTTCTAACTTAACTGCCCTTTAACCATCTGTGAAATCCAACCATCCCTTATAGTGCTATCTGTAGCTTTTTGTCAGCTTCTTACTACGTTATCTGTCATCCAGCAATTTCTAATGTCATGTCCTTTAGTTTTTCACATCCTGTTCAGTTAGCTTAACTTCAGGCCAGGGACTCGGCAGTGGTCTTGTTGTTTTCCTGCAACCTCGATTTTCTCTTTCCCAAGCTAGAGCAACACCATTTTCTCCCTCTCCAGGAAGAGTCAACAGTAGTCAGTATGGCTGAATATTCACTTGTTTGAACCTATTTAAGTAATTAAATATTTAATAGTAATAATTTCAAAATTCTGAATATTTGCTATTTAACCAAATAACACACAAATTTAAAATGTGCATAAAGCAACAGATTTGTACCCTCTAAAATATAGTAATCTTTCTGAAGTTTTCTGAGTTTTGTTTGTTCTCTCTGCTGTCCTCACTCCCTCTC
Source organism: Gavia stellata (assembly GCF_030936135.1). Classification (NCBI taxonomy): domain Eukaryota; kingdom Metazoa; phylum Chordata; class Aves; order Gaviiformes; family Gaviidae; genus Gavia; species Gavia stellata. The sequence continues at coordinate 97,149,145 of NC_082596.1, read as the reverse complement.
CCCCTCCCCTAGCCTCTGCTTTCAACATCAAAATAAAGTGTTAAACTGTTGCCTGCTCTGCTTAGCAGCTTCTAATCAGTTCCATAAATAGAATGCTAAGCAAGCTACTTAACGTAATTATAAGCTGATTACATTCGGTCAGATCTAGACAAAACAGGAAAAATGCAGGTAATTTCTGGTTGATCATTACCACTGTATTTATTTAGGTAAGAAATTAACTGCTAGCTCATTACTAGAAGGACACTTGCCAATGTAGATACTTGGAGAACGAACTTACTGTGAGTGTGATTTGTTATGTATGTTTGAAACTCATATTCTGTCTTCCTCTCTTTAGTGTTTGGGGGTTTTACTGTGATACCAGCTACTGAAAGAATCAAATGGGGGTTCAGGAGTCTATGCTCTCTCTTTAACACAAAAATTATTTTTAGGGAGTGAGTAGTTTTGTGTTAAAAATAAAAAAATAAAGAATTCCTGTGTTTTGACAATGTAGGGGTGAAAACTGAGAAGCACATAAACTCTAGAAACTGGTTATTTCAAGCCATGTAACAAAAAGTAATTTTATTATAAAGTCACTGTAGAGCTTAGGCTAGAAGCTCACGTATTTCAAGTCTTTTGAAAAATCTTCCTATATGAAATATTTAAAAGAAGTGCTTTAGGTCAATGTTAAACCTTTGAAATGCAGCTTATGGTAACTATGGGAACTGATTTTCAGAAATAGGTCTCCCTATTAAATAGAGCAACTTTATTTTAGTTCAAACAGATCAATTTTTTCCCTTTTGTCATTGTGTTGAGTACTAGTTTCAAAGTAGATTTCATCAACCCAAGGTGTTTTCCACAATATATTTTAAAGCCTGATGGTTGGGGGGGATTGATTGTTTTTCTGTGTTCTTATCTCTGGACTTTTAACATTCTCTTTTTTTGTTTTCAAATCCATTGATCAGGGTACCAGTATTGTTGCATGAAGTCCAGATTCCACCCTTGTTTTTTCTAGTTAGTCTTGCTGCAATAGTTTGCATGTATGTTAGCATTAAACCATGCCATTTTGTTTCCTGTCCTTTTCTCAATCAAGCACAGTTCTTCTTCCCTTCTCTTCACCCTCCTACTAAGGATTTACTGTTTCTGATTGCAGAAAACTCCTTGTATCCCTGCACTCTTCTCTGGCAATTCTCGTATTCCCAAGGCAGTGCACTGTGTCCTTTAGGAAGCACTGTCAGAAGCTCACTTTTGTGCCAATTTTTATGGGCACTGAATTGCAGGCTTATGGCGTAAGATAACATGATTCTGTCCTGAAGCTGTACTTCCTATGAAGATCTTAGAACCATTTGTATTCATTTCAGTCAGATCACTGTTTTTTGAAAAATAGCAACTCCTGGTTATTTTATCAATTAGAAGGAGCTGCCCAACTGCAACATTTTGTAGGAATACGTTGGAGAAAGCAAAGAGTCCTTGTCACTGGAAATGAGTGAATACATTTTACTGTGTGTCATTTGACTTTAAACATGACTGTCTGAATTTTAATTTTTTTGGGATTTCTTGTTTAAGAATCTTTTCTGTTTTTCAGTAGTTGTTTGCTTTGAGAACAGTCATAGAGGAAAAATGAATGAAGAAACCTAAAATCCTGAGTCTGAAGTATACCCTGATGCTTGGGTATACTTCAACAGATGAATGTTTAGTAATATTACAAACTTTCGGGTGAGATATAAAGAAGTGCTTTACCTAAAGAGAAAATACGTTCTTAAAATGTACATTTATTCCTAATATTTGGATTTTAAAGTTTTTTTTGTTATCAAATAATGTGTAACCCCATGCATTGGTAATTAGTGCAGTAGTTGAGGAGTTGGACAGATTGTCGTAATTCTTGTTAGATGCATTGCCATGCCATAATGATGGTTTTATGCTTCTGGGGGAGAAGAATGTTTGATGCACTTTCTCATTCAGAAAGGTATAAAATTTCTGGGAATTGCACTATGTATATTAGAGATGTGTATGTGAGAAAATGTCTTAATCAGTTACCGCTGTTTATTTCTTCTGTATGATCTTTTGTTGGTTTTATCTCTCTTTCTAACTGCTTTGGGAACAGAAGGGACAATAAGGATTGTTGCAGTTAGATACTGTTGCTTATGTTAGGCTTCCTCAACATAAACATTCAAAAAGTAAATACAAAAAGCTTCCTTAGACATTTCAGACTAGTCTGCTTTTTGGAAAAGTTCATTCTAACTTGGGCCAATTAATGGGTATTTACTCATTAACATACAAAAAATATTTTGTATTATTATTATTCTGCTGCATGTTGCTTTCAAATATTGTCTGTACCTCCTGCAATATCACTATAAAAAGATTCCATTTCTTTTGTGATCTTGTTTGACCTAAATTCATTATTGTTTTTACCAAGGTCAGAAGAGAGAAGATGGAATGGGTAATACACTGCCATACAAAATCATGTTGCCTAAAAGAAGATTTCTGTGTCTGTAGATCTTGTTTAGATCCCATAGCATTCTCCAAGTGATAAGCTAGAACAGTACTCTGTACGGTACATCGTTTGCAGGGATGACTCCCATTTGGCAGTGATAAATTCAAATTGTACCTTCATAACTCTTTTACGCTTTACATGTTAATTTGTCAGATTAACTTTTTAAACATAAAAAATATACCATTGTTGCAAATGTTTCAAACAAGTATATTTTTCCTTCCAAAATTAAATGTACTGCAAATTATTGCTACGACTCCAGCTACATGTTTCGTAGTTTTCATCAAAATTTTCATCAAAGAAAGATTTCATGCCATATTCTTCTCTATCAGCCTTCTGGTGGTATGGATTTTCAGCTGCTATACCTCTGTGTACCTGGGTACATAAATAATGATTTTGCAAGGGTGGGTGCAGAACTTTTATTATCTTCAGGACAGCTTTCACGGTAGACGTGCAGTGGATGCTTTGAATTTTCATTAGGCATTGATTGTGTGGCTGTAAGTTTCTGTGCTCAAAGCAGAGTTCATATTGCAGACATCTTTTCCATCCTGCTGTTCATGAGTTTGCATACTGCACAATCAGTAGCAAGTGTTTTCGTGGTGATAACTGGCTGGAATTAATTTTATGGCCATCAGTTATTGTACTTCTTTGTACAGACACATGGAATGAGAATTCCTATTGATCCCGCAAAACTGGGCTTGCACAAGCTTTGGAAAAGTTCCCTTGATAATTGTGCTTCCTTTTGTGTAATTTTAGGGCTCTGAACTTTCTTTTGTTTGCAAGAACGCTTGCAGTACAGTATTTTGCATGCATCAAACCCAAAGGAGCATGCTGCTTCATTATTAGTGAATTTTACTCCTGTCAGTGCTCCAAGTATTTGAAAACATTGGGCAAGACTGAATACATAGCAGATCAAAAGATTGTAGGGTTTTTGGCAGTTTTTTGTATTATTTGCAAATTGTGAATACGCAGTATAATTTCTGTCACTTTTAAGTTGATTTAATTTTGCCCTTCCTTTGTGGTGGTGTTTGCTTGATGCACAGTCCTTATAAAGAGATTTGTTGCTTACCTTCTCCTTACAGTTTCATTTTCTTTTGAATAGTCATATAAAATATTTTTTCTTTGTTGGCTTTTGTGACCTGTGATTACAGGCTGAATGTTTGTGTTGGATCCTCTGCATCTTACAGCACCTTTTACTAATGTTTTCTAGAAAATGTTAAACATTATGGCAATCCTGCATAAATTTTCTCTACCCTTATGTAGTGCTGGTTACTGGGCATAATCTGCAAATCCTGTCAATCTGTTAGTACCAGGCATTCTTTGTCCAGACTTACTGTACCAATGATAGAAACAGATGGTTTAGGTCTGCCTTAATCATGGTTTTGTACTCTCCCTCACCTGAAAACTGCATTATTTATCAAAGTAATTCATTCATTGTGGCTAGTGGCAGGAGAACAGGGCTTAGGTGTTTGTCATTACCACACTAAAATCCATTCTCTGCTTTTGAGCAAGGTACTGTGCCTCCTGATAAATTCTGTCTTCCTTCATTATGAATTATTTTCCTGAGATCTTTAATAATTCCTTTTCACTTACATCCAAAACCAATCTTTAAAAATTGTTCCAAAAAATCTGTTAAATGCATTTATTGACAACACCTCTGTGAGGGAGATTTTACATTCCTGTGTCAAAGGGATGTGTTGAGGATGCCTGAAGTGGTACAAGTTGTACCTTCTATCTGTCACAATTGCATTCATGCTGTGTGGAACCACATTCAGCATTTTAGGTAAAGAGTGCTTATGGGGTTACAGGCTTTTTTTACTTCTTTGATTTTGTGGACTTGTGGCGTATTATATGTCACTTAGTGAATAAAGTTTGGCCAGTTTTTGAATACTGTAATTTATTTTTTTTCTTTTAATGCTTATGGGGAAATAGATGGCCAGGTTAAAAGAAGGTCTGGAATTTGTTGTGTGGCTGTTTACCAAAAACAGGTTTGCAGGAACCCTTTTTCTTTCTAGGAAAGACTAAAGATGATGGAGTTGATGGTGGAGGTGGCCTTTGATGGTGGAGTAGTTTGTACCTTCCCTTAAACTTCAGCTTCTCTTAAATTTCTTTGCAGCTTCTCAAATTTCTTTGTAGCTTGCAGTCGTTTGTAGCTTCTCTTAAATTTCTTCTCTCAAATTCCAGCTTTAAACTTTGATTCCTACACTTTTGGTTGTATGATAAAAATAAACAAACTGTGCTGATACATATATCTTTTAGTGATCCAATGACATTGCATACTAAGATAAAAGGTAAAAAAAAATTAAATTTAAAAACTGTCCCCTTTTTTTGGATAGCAACAGGATGAAAACAAAAATGTAAAAACTGGGTCTTGTGCAAAATCTTACATCTGAAGGCATGAGCTTTTAGAGGGAGCTAAGAATTTTATTTCGCATTTCAAATTCTGGTTTGGAATGGTTCCAACGCTAAATGGCCTGTATCAGTCTCTTAGCAGAGGACAAAACACTTAGATGTTTTTAATGATTTCACTTCTACCATTTTCTTCTGGTTTTAATGCCATCTCCCTCATTTTTACTGTTTTTTTGAATGATAGCACCTGAAAGGTGACCCCCAATGTTCTTTGTCAAGATAAATATTTGTTTCTTTTTTTGAAACATCCAAAGAGAAATGCTTTCACTGTATCTTGAAACTGCTGAGTATATTAGGGTAGTATTTGCTTTTAGTTGTATTTGTTAGCTTGATTACCAGTTAATGTTTGCAAATTCTGTTACAAAATCTTGCTTTGATCCATTCCATCTTCTGGAATGAAGTTGATGTCGTAGTTTTGCTGGAAGACACGGAAAGACTTCAGCTACTTTTGTAGCTGCATTTGATTATGGAAGAAAAAAATTCTCCATTGCAACATTATTTAAATTTCCTAGGTCTTTGCTCTTCTCTTTTACGAGATAAAATTTCACATTTGATGGTGAAGAATCCTGACCTGTCTTCAGTGTTTCTTCAGATAAATAGAAAACCTTGCCAGCTGCTTAATTCCAGCAGTATTGTAGTAGTAGTTTTAGCTTTTATTGATTTTTTTCATTACTTCAAGGCTTTTCATTACTTCAGTCTCAAAGGTATTTCAAAGTAGTAGCTGGTCTAAGTTATTTGAAAAGGGTGCTCAAGGAATCTGGGGGAGGGAAAACATTTTTGTGTCATTGTCATAAGTGCTAATCCTAAGTACACAAAAAAATACTTGAATTATTTTTGTGCACCATCCAAGTGACGCAAGTTTTGAGTTCTCAGGTTTTTGGCTTTCACTTCTGATGACATCCAGAGGAAAGTCCCTCTCATGGCTTTTTAGCTTACTAAAGCTTGAATCAGGCTATGGAAGGAAATTTTTTTTTATATCATTTTGAAAAATTAACTACCAGACATAACAGGTGAAATGCAATATTTCTCAAGTTTTGTTTTGGATCTTGTTAGGTGTCAGAAATATTTTTCAATTAAATTGAACGTAAGCAGCTATACTTTCTTTCAATGGTAATTTTTGTTTGTAAATATTATTTACAACTCAACATTTCTAAACACATTTTATTGTATTTAGTCCTCAATTTTTACCATCCATATGTCTTGAGATTGTCTTTTGTTTATGCATGGGTCTAGCAGTTTGAATTTATTGGCTGTTACTTTCAGAGGTAGTGTTATAAAATCATTCCTGACATTCATTTATGACTTTGTTACTTTCTTATCTGCCTACTCTTTTCTTGAAGATAAAATATGGAACTGTAAATTCTGGCTGCTGGCATCATTGTAAAGAATGTGCTGTTTCTGTGGTGTCTCTAGGTATTGAACTGAATTCCTGCTGTTTTGTTACATTTGGAAAATTGACCTTAGTGTTACAGTCCTTTGCAAGATACAGTAGAACCTGAGAACTTTGTCTTACTTTTGTTGAACAAACTAAATTCCCGTGATTTCAGTAACTTAAAGCAGGATGGTTTTGACTCCTTCTCCTCCCATATTCCTCTTTCTGGATTTATTTTTGTTTATCAGTGATAACCAATATAATCTTCTTCCTAGTGTCTATCTCCTCTGCCCAGTGACTAAAGTAGGGTTAATCCAACAGTGCAGTGAAAAGCCGGAGGGGAATGGGAAGGTAATTGAGAATTTGTATTTGCCTTCTAACTATTCGTGTAAGTTCTGCTGCTGTCAGTTACTCTGTGGGACTAGTTGTATGTTCTAGACAGTTTGTTTCACCTGTTGTCTCCAAAATTATATTTCTCACCACAAACCCTAAAGCTCAACATTTTTGTAAATGAAGAAGTTGAGACCACTGACAACATGATCATCAGAACGTTCCAGGTAACTTAAAAATAGTAATTCAAAAGACACATCGTGCCTAACAGAGCTTCAAGGCACTACAGTTCTAATTTGCTTCAGAATTCATTGTACTTCTTGCAAATAAAAAATTGTATAAAAGGTATATTTCAGACTAAAATGGAGTTTTTTCAATGTCTATATATATCTTGTTCCTCTATACCTGTGGCTCAGGTCTTTTTTGATGAGATGTTTCAGAGAAGTTCTCAGTGGCATCTATTGCATTAACAATGCTTTGATTTCATTTCTTTAGGTTATTTTGAACCATGAGACATTATCAGCTGTGCCTTTTTAGGCATGGTGCATAGAGGGGTTTATAGTCAGATTTACCTATGTCCATCATGCTCAGAAGGGGCCAAGAATCTGATTAGTGTGTCTCTTATGCTGGCATTAAAATATACCTGAATATCATCTTTGCCCTGACTTAGTCTTACTAAGTCTTAGTCTCTGTCCTGACAAGTATTATCTTGAAGAAGTAGGCAACCAGGCTTATGCAGCTGGGGTTTCACTGACAATTTTTGCCCTTTACTTGCTACTATCAAGTTGGTAATTTTCAAGTGAATTTCAGGGGTATGGAATTTCACAGAGTAATTAAGCCCCCCATCTATTTTATGAAAACAAGCAACTGGAAAGAAAGAGATTAAAATTATTGCCTATATATGTGGCCAGATGGTTTTCAAGGGTATAACTCCAGTGTAGATGGGGCCTGTACAGCCTCTTGCCTCTCAGGAAAGAAGCTGAACTCCGTAAATTATGGATGCCCCAACCCTGGAAGTGTTCAAGGCCAGGTTGGACGGGGCTTGGAGCAACCTGGTCTAGTGGAAGGTGTCCCTGCCCATGGCAGGGGTTGGAACTAGATCATCTTTAAGGTCCTTTCAAACCTAAATCATTCTATGATAAGTTGCACTGCACGCAGAACAAGATTACTTTTAAAGTGCCTCCATGCCTTTATAGTCTGATTATTTTAGCCTTTAGCCTGTTATTTTGGACTTTTTTTCTTGCTTAGTGGTACTAAACATCATCTTTCACTGAGAGGAGTTATTTAAATTATAATATAATACAACAATTAAGGCCTTTCTTCTCAAAGCTTACTGGTAACTGTAAAAAAAGTAAAGAATATTCTTACTTGTGTAACTAGCCAGATCTGTTGGCGCTGACCTACAATTTAGTTGCTAAAGTAAAAGAGCATATAGTCAGATGCCAAATAGTAGGTTGTATTGATTAATGGTCAGACTCAGCATGGGAGTTCCTTTAATTGTGGATGGATGCTGAGCAGCCCACACTGGGCTTCAAAAGCCGTCATGCGTAGTGAGGCTAAGGTCAAGGCAGGTGTGTGTTTTCTTTCTAATAAAAGTGGAAGGGATTATCTGATCCATCTGTGAAGTGCATGAATTTTTTTTGGATGAAAACTCGGTAAAATCTAGGAGTGTTTCTCTGTGGAAAACTTTCAGTTGCCTTAAACTAGTTAGACAAATGGGGTAGAGGGGAAGGCTAGCCTTTTCCTGTGGGAAACATGTATAGGGTAATACACTTTTGAGCTGAAGCAGCTGAGAACTCTTCTGCTGAGTTGATTCATTGTGCTGCAGTTTTGTCTTCTAGTATGATGTTGTTAGTAAGCTATCCATCAAAGGCCGAGCTCTGCTGCTATAGCTTTTATATAAACCTAATGTGAAAAATGATCTCAAAGAATGAAAAATTTAAAGTAAAAGAAAAACAAGTACACAAATGTAACACATAGCATCAAAGCTGGTAATTTAATATGGCAAGATCTAAAATAGTAAGAGGCAGCAGTCCTAGCTACTCATTCAGGCCTGCTTCCAATGCAAGTTTTTCCTCCTGCTTGCCTCTTAACCTTGTTTTGAAGATGACTGTTTTCCAAAACTGTTCTCAGTTTAATCTTTTTCATTTTAATTACTCAAGCTAACTGCTTTTTCTTTTATAGAGTGTCTGTGTTTCAAATACATAGTTTCCTTCTTAATGTAAGTTCAATGTACTTACTTCTGCAGATTATTTTTTGTCTGTAGATTCATAGAGAAGATGTAGGAGGTATCTTCTTCCTGACAGTTTATCAATAAAACCAAAATATTTATTTACTTAGAAAGGGGAGGAGAAATGTAACACTTTATAATACTTTTTTTTCTGTACATCTACCTAGAACTTTGTAATTACACATCTAGAAAATGTACTGATACAATCTTAAGCCATCTGTTTTTCCAGTGTCTTTACAAGTCAGTCTCCTTTCCACTTTGTTTAGTGTCTGGTTCTTACCAAAGCTGCTGATGAATGAGATTTAGGATTAAAATTTAAAAACATCACATTTTTATTTGGATAATTTGATTGAATAAATAAAAAATCCTCCATGTTGCTGATGCAGAGCATATTTTCAATGAGCATGTTTTTTAATATGTATTTCTAAATGTATGTTTTATTAAGAGTGTTGTGAGAGACCGTAAGATGCAATTGATTCATTCATGTTGTCTAAAATATAAAGAATCGTTAGTCTTTGGATCTGAATTGGTATGAGGATACTAGGAAATGCAGATCCTTGGATTCCTAATCTGTATTTCTACTGTATGCTAATAGTAGGTATTTTAAACTTTTCAGAGGTATGTGTTCTAAAAAACATTTTTGTCAAATATTCATTTCCAACTTTCTTAATGAATGGCAATTATATATATATGGATATAGTGACAGCATCTTAATGCATCAACCCTGAAAATATTGATGCATTTTGAAAGGGAAAATTCTGGGGTTTTAGACAAAAGCAGTGAATATCACTGTCAGTTGATTACTGTATTACCATCTTGTTTGCTAATCTATTTGAACACAATGACAGTCATTGTTTCGTCTTCCCTTTTGGAGACAAGTGGTATAAGACCTCCTGATTTTAGGTGCAAGTAGCGTAGTTTTTTTTCCTCTTACTTTTACAAGATGTTTCCTCAGTGTGGTTTTGTTTCAGTCTGTGGAAAACAAGCATTTCCTGTGATTGTTGTTTTCTCAACTAGCATAGCATTGTTAAAAAACAAGGAGTGCAACTTGTGAGAGTGTTTTAAGAATTTTGTAATTATATTTAGAGTATGCAGGGTAGGAAAAATTTATTATAGGTGTTGTGAAGTAGTGTTTTTCTCTGGTAAAAAAGGGAGAAACTAGCTTGGGAAAGGGATGAAGGAGAAGCAGGAAGGGAAATAGATACTCACAGGAAGTTACAACTAATAGGCTTCTCTACTGTAAATCACACTATAGCCTGTTTCCTGGTAAAGCACCCATTCTTTCAAAAACCTGTATTTGACATTTGGTGATAAAAGTGGGATGCTTACTGAAAATGTGGAGGTAAATGTATTCTCTCACTTCTTTTGGAATACTTTGTCCTGCTTAGAAAATAAATTGTTTCAGGCTCAAAACAGTTTTGTCTGTTCTTGATGCAAGAATAAATGCTGAATTGCATCATTTGTTGGGGGAGAGAAGGAGTTGTTATGGTATAGCATATGTATTGTGAAACAGTGTATATGGTAGGTGACTCAGTAATGACTGAAGCATGCTTTAGTCTATGGAGAGTGAATAGAATCATTTCTCTGGACAACTGTTAGTTCAGTCTTTTTTTTTTTTTAATTTATTTTTCTTATAATCACTTTTGCTTTCAAAATTCAGTATCTAACTAGGCAGTCTGCAAGGCACAGACTGAAAAGATGTTTGTTATAAATGAGCGTTTTGTAAGGGAAAGGCCAGCATTCTGCCTTATCTAAGCTTTTACTTTGATTCTTCTTTAGCCTCTAAAATCACTACTTTGTAGCGATGGCAAATGGAGTATTTTGCAATTTCTTGAAAATGGAGAAAATATTTCTCTTAGTTTTATAGCCTTTGCATTCACAATTGCATAACTACTAGAAGTGGAAGGTGGCCTAGTATGAAGGAAAAAAGATACTATTGCTGTTGATTTAATTTCTTACCTTTCTGGTATGTGAATATTGTGGGTTATCTGTTACTTTCTGTACTTTAAAATCCTCTCCTCTGAGGAATGTCACTATATGCCTCCGTTGCCTTTAAAGTGTTTTGTAACTGAGTGAGTGATATTGTCAAATTTTTCTCCTTCACTGTTGCCAAAAGGATTTTGAATAGCATTGATGAAAGTGGAACACTAATTATTATTCACTGTGCTATAAATTGGCAAAGCTCTGCTAAGCAATGGATGTTTTAGTACCTAAACCCTTAAGAAGTCTTGGTTATTTTTGAAATTATGTGTCTAGATAGAAATGTGCAATATGTGATTAATTGTATATGTTTATAAATAGCTGGTAGCTTAATTTCTAAACAGGTTGATAGTGTTTGCTTTAGATAAACACACGTAGTAGTATTTCCCTTATATACAATGACAATCAAATTCTTTAGTTTTTGTCTTTTAATGAGTCTTAAACAGTGTAAAATATCTCCTGTAGGTCTAGATGTAGTATTTCTAATAATTTATATTTTTTTAATTCTGCTTTTTTCCAACAGGAAGGAACTTGAGACCTTCAAAGGTAAATTTATTTTTACTTTTCTGCTTGAATGTTTGCAAGAGTTACAGTAATTCTTGTATTAAGTGAAACTAGTAAGGAACTGTTCCAGGTCCACATTTGATAATGTTAATTTTATGTCAACCCAGTAGGCTGTTTATTTTTCAGTTTACCTGTTCTTGCTACTGGTTTCTTTGGGAGAGTCATAAGTGTAGGAAGAATATAGATGGTTGTGTTGTCTTAGCTATGTTTCAAGCTATGTTTCAGAGATTCTGTATCTAATTCAAGCCTTTCCCTTGGTGTTCAATTTTGGAAGTTAAGGGCTTTGTCTTCAAATTGTTGATGTCTTTTCTAGCATGAATGTGCTTTTTACATGTGTCACAGGCTGTTACTTGTTAGACTTCTGTCTAGCTATTTCTAGGATTTTTTCACAGTATTATGTTACATCAGGCAAATGCGATTTTTGTAGCTCAACTTGTTGGATATACATGATGATATATACAAATATCTGTCCTAAATAATATGCAATGGCTAGAAACTCTGTCATGTATTATTGCTTTGCCTGTGATGCGTAGATGGAACACATTACCATTTTCAGTAAAGCTTAAATTCAAGCTTACTCTACCTACTAATGTTAATGTTTGAACAGCTTGACAATTGCTATTATCTTTTGCTTTGAATAAGGTGTGACTGTGGCTTTGTGACTAGTCTTCATTTATGAGAATGAAATCAAGTACATTGACTTATGTCAATTAATTGTCTCTTGAAATTGAAAGAAGGGATGGAAATTTCTATCAGCTACATTCCTCTTTGCCTTTTAAGTTCATTACTATCTCATCTTTACATAATGCTAAAAAAGGAAAATAATAAAGCTAACATTAATGGACAAGCAACACAGATTATGTAAAATGTCACTTTATCTGTAGCTTACCGTAGCAGCCCTTTTTTTGATTGATTTGACAGCTTTCAACACAGACTAGCTCAATACAGAACCAAAGATAATGCTAAGCTCATTCTGTTCCAAAGCAAGGCAGCTACTTTGTGGTACCTGATGCTTGTGAGAATACTGAATCCTCCTTTTTTGTTTGTATTGATTAGATGTTTTAAGTGAGTTTGTGGAAGCCAGGAGGATGGTTTCCACAGTTCTTTCTCTCTTGACTTCTTGTTTTTCCAGTAGAGATTGTAACTTTATTTGACAGTAAGTATTTTACAAAGACAATTATTTTCATGGAAGAGGAAGGTGTTAGCTGTGTGTTGACTTTGAAATTTATACCAAACTAAGTAACTGGTTCTGTAATGGATACAGAGGCATACAGATTTCCAATACTAGTTATGAAAGGCTTGTCTTGGATAGACAAGGCTTGTCTTGGTAGCCAAGAGAAGGATTTTAGTTTACTACAAAGAGGGAAAATTGCAAACAGATGCCAAAAAAACCGAAGTCTTTGCATGTTTCTTCACTGAAAAAGTTCAATTGCAGCCTGTGGCTAATGCAGCCAATATCAATGGGAAAGGAGTAGGATCTCATGCTATAAGAAGGAAAGACCAGGTTAGAGGATATTCTAGGTCCACTGGACATTTTTGAACCAACTGATCAAATTTATTCTACAATACACAAAAGAATTGGCAGAAGCTATGGAAGGCTGGAAGAGCACAAACAGAAGAGGAAATGGCCTCAAGTTGCGCCAGGGGAGTTTCAGGCTGGATATTAGGAAAAATTTCTTTACTGAGAGAGTGGTGAAACACTGGAACAGGCTGCCCAGGGAAGTGGTGGAGTCACCATCCCTGGAGGTGTTCAAGGAACATGTGGATGAGGCATTGTGGGACATGGTTTAGTGGGCATGGTGGTGTTTGTTGATGATTGGACTTGATGATCTTACAGGTCTTTTCCAACCGTAGTGATTCTGTGATTCTGATCTTTAAAAATGGGTATTAAATATCAGTCAGCCTAACTTCTGTGGTTTTTCATACGATGAACTGATGGACAAGCTTGTGCCTGACAGAAGAGAGAGGAGTGATAGCTAATAAACTTTCAAGAACAGTCATATCAAGCAAGTCTAAATTCTTTCTATGAGATGAAAACAACATGCTTTAAAATAAACAATAGATACTGTATTTTGACTTTGGCAACAGCTTTCACTGTCTTGCCTGACATTTTCCCGGGAAATTGAAATTAAACTACTAAAAAGCAGGTGCATGGCTGATGGGAAATACATACTTGGAGGAAATGTTTTTATGGTTTCTTGCTTAGTAAGTTGTTCTTTCTCAGATCTGATGTTACTCAGAATTTTTGTTGTTAACCTGGATTGTGAAATAGAGGTGTTCATTAGATTGGCTTCAGTCAGGTTTTTTCCAACCTTTTGGACCTTCAGCCAATTTCTGAGTATATTTCATCAGCTGACAAGAAACAGGGAGAGTAAGAGCTTCCTGGTCATGAAGGATTCATGATTTACGTAGTGACAGATTTTTCAGTTCTACAGCAGCTTTGCCCAGTTGAACTGGTGGCTCCTTCATGCGTTTTTCTGCTTTAGGCTACTTCCAAGGCTCACTAGATTTGTGCAGAAAATGATCTGTCATTTGGTTTGGTTTAATTTTGGTTGATGAAGCATGCTGAAATAACTCAGTAGGTGGCCATAGAAATCCTGGCACAGAAGAAGGAAAAGGCAGCAGCAAGAGCAGGAAGCATGTCTAAGTTACCGATGTAACACAGTCATCTAAAAAGCAAATACTTCTAGTGGTGCATTACCTAACACATTCTAAGGTTGAGGTGAGGAAGTATTAGTACCAGTATGTAAAGCTTTTATGATAAGACCTTATCTTGCTAATAACTCTGGTTTGCTGTATTCAAGAAAGGTTGGTTCCAACTGAAATATGTTAAGTAAGCAGTTGGGTAGATGATTCTTTACATTTTTATATTGTAAAGACTACAACCTCAACTAATAATAAAAATAATCTTGCGTAACTGTCCAGAGTGAAATATGTTTATAAATATTCAATTCATAAAATACCCAGTGCAGGGGCTAGGAGAGAAGAACTGTTTGAAGTACCTTTATATACACTTGCATCTTCCAATACGTGTGCAGTTGAAGCCATTGTATATTAAATTGTGTTTTAATGGAAAAGAAGACAAATGCCAGTTTTCATAATAATAACTTGTTATTTGTGAATTTCCATACCATATGCTAAAAAGTATTGGCTTCCAGATTAAGGATGGTAAATGTCTTGCATTAAAATGTATTTCATAAATATATAAGTTCATTCCATCTGAATCTGCAGAAATTGAAGTACCACAAAGACATTCCTTAAATATGTTTGCTAGAGGGAGTAAAAAGAGGTTTGTATGCACATTTTTCAGTGTCCAAATGTAACTCTCACCAGTGCTGAGTTCTCATGCCTTGCCCAGGATAGAAAGTAAGTTTTACTGGAATTAAGAAACTGAATGGTATAGTCTGAGGGTCAAAATAGCATGGCACTGGAAACCTGAATTCAGTGATGCGTCCCATCAATTTCACAATGAATACAGAAAAAATACTAACTGTATATTTGCCCTGATAATGAGAATGCAGGTCTAGCTCATAAGGACAGTGGACGGCTACACAGGTCTCTCAGATCTGTTTTAAAACTTTACTTCCCTGGAATTTTGTGTGTGTATAAATATAGATAGATATAGGTACACAGGTGTAGTCTGGATGGGACCACTGTAAATTTGTGAAATCCTCAAATGTTTATAACCTTATAAACATTTTAAGTGCCCTTGTATACCTAATATTTACTAAAGACTTATTTTAATATTGAAACAAAATCAACCTTCACATAGCAAAGAAATAGAATTGTTTCTGGTTTCATTTACATCTTCCTACTGTGTGCGCTAAGATATGAAGTGGTAATTCATTGACCTGTTAAGTGGATTCTTTGAGGGAAGGTGTCATCAAGAAGGGGCTCAAACAAAGCTCAGTGTATATACCTGTTTGCAGCATTGAAAAGTGTTGAGAATCCACTAACAATCTCGCTTGTTGATGTTATTACCTTTAAGTAGTGTGAAATAAGTACGTATTACTATTTTAAGAAATGATGGATTATTTTTGTATTTGTCAGTGGAGATACTGGGTTAGAATTTGTTCCTGCCTTTTTCACATTTGAATTACAGATTGTACTTTCTTTCATCACAAAGAGTAGATTTTATTTTTCTTCCTTTTTCTTTAAGACTATTTACAGGGCCAGACATTCTCTTTTGGTGCTTGCTGTACCCATAGTGTATAGGGGCAGAACAAAACTCTCCAGTTTTGTCTCTTCTAACCTCAAGGGTTTTCCATTGCAACGTAAACCTAATGTTTTATTTAATAATCCGTGATGCTGAGAAAGTGAAGGTTAGATGTTTTTCTGCTTCTTTATATGAAGCATCTCTCTCTGAAGAAGGCAGAGGGTGAGCGTGTGGTGTCCCTGTTGGTACTGCTACAACACTAGCATTTGTGTACCCAAGGTGTGAGTGGGCACTGGGACAAAACATCTCAAGGGTTGTCCAGTTTATTGTTTTAGTAATTTATCTTTCAGAGAGCAAAGCTCTCAAAGATGGTAGATTTACGGATGAAAACATTAGGTATGCTATATGAAGTAGCCTGCAAGTTTCTTCCTCGTGTGCATCAATTCCAATGTTCAGAGAACCGCTTGCAGGAGCTGGCTTATGCTCTGTGCTGTCCTGTCCTGGCTGAGGCTTATAAAGCTGCTAAAAAACAAATGTTCTCTTGTGGATCTTGGCAATTTCTTGCAATAGTAGAATTTATTATAGTCGATATTTGTGTAAGTGTGTATTTGTTTTTAGTATTTGATGGATTGTACTCTTCCATGGTTTAGAAAGGGCGTGTATAATTTTCATTTTTACAGCTGAGAAACTAGAAATTAGATAGCAAATATGTGGTTTTTTTCTCTTGATACTTGAAACCTGGTGCATTCATGACTGCACTGAGATTTGAAATCATTCCACCGTTCTTCTAGGCACATGGTTATATATATATTTTTTTAAGTTAATATTTCTTCTGTTCCAGCACAGCCAGGACTGTGTAGTAAATATTTACAGAATACTGTGAATCTCTTTACAAGATGGAAGAGTGAAGCAGAGCAGCGAGGTAGATAATGGAAAAAAAAAGAAAGTTGTAAAAGTAGTGGAATTGCACAATGGTAATAACATATGCTGCTGAGTTTACTTCAGACTTTGTCCAAATGGGAACTGTATACATGATAGATTTAGAAATTGCTTCTAAAAGTGTCTTTTTATTTAAAAAAAAAAGTTGAGGCTTAAATGTTTTGAGTTGGTTTCTGGAAAGAAAACTAAAGCAATAGGGGCCATTTAGAAATCAACAACACAGCACTTTTGGACAATGAAAGGTGGCAGAAACTTTGTAAGGGCAGATACGCACGTGGCTTTGGCTACTGAGTCATGCATATTTCTAAGCTTTAACAGGATTAGTTTCATTCAAGCTCAGGGAAACTGGTCATATGACCATTTTCAGCATTTCTGTTTACAATACGACAAAATATGTTTTCAGCTCTTTGGATCAGAGATCTCTCCCAAACAAGTCTTGATAAGTTTTAAAAGCTTTATCAAAATACTCTTGCTGAGAAGGAGGCTGGTGAAGTAAAGAGGTGGTTTTTCTTGCTAGGGTGTCATTGGGTCACATTTGATATGCAGATTTTTTGTCATCCCTCTTCATGCATCTAAGATGCTTCTGTTGAAATGCAGTTTTCCAGTCCTATTATCAGTAGCTTAAGTATGTTTGTATCTAAACTTTAATTTCCTGGCTTTTACTGTTCCCGTCTCTAAAAGTACATGATATTTGGAGCAGTCTGTTGCCTCCATCCCTTTGTTCTCCTTTTTTTGAAATCTACTCATCTCAACAGATAGTGTGTCAAACTGTTTTTTTTTTTCTTCCAGTCTAGGGATTCTCTTCATCGTGCTGTATTCTCATGGCTGTCAAAATAAACAACTTTTTCCTAATCTTCATATTGTCTTCCAGATGTGTGGGTAATACGCAATGGAGATCTTGACAGCTTGCGGTTCACAAAGCTCATACATTCAGTGATGTAGCTGTTCTAGAAGTTGTGCTATAATTTTTGGCACACAATCCTGTATGTCTCTTCTGAGCAAGAGTAGATGACATTGTGGTAGAAAACCATACCAGCTACATGGAGTTCGTTTACTTTAACATTTCCAAACATACTACCCCAGAGCCTGTCACATTAGGAACATTCAAGGTGTTTCATTATTGTGAAGAATTTTTTGTTGACAAATTGTGTCGGTATCCAAGTTGGTTAATAATGAGAGTTCTGATTTAATGTTGTATTTTGTGATTTTGATTTCAGTGACTCATTTGAATAGAGGAGGGAGGGTGTCTGTGGTTGTTTGGGTGCCTCTTCCAAAACATGCTGTGAGAGATAGGCAGTGCTTCTGCTATGAGTGTTTCCTGATTGTTTTAGAATTTATTTAGGTGACCGTGGTCAAAAACATCAATATTTAAACCTTGTAGCACACATATAAAAGAAGAGAACTCTTATTTTGGCGTACCAGAAAACAGCTGGGAAACAATTGCTTAATTCTGTTGTAATAGAACTAAGATGGAGTTAAAATTTCAAGGATATTCAGGTTTCAGGGGTTTTCCTCTTTATTTTGCTATGAGCTGAAAATACTCTGTTAGATTTCTGGTTAATAATGTGTGTTACCAGCTTCTTTCCCATCCAGGCTATGGGAGGAGAACCTTGCAACTTTGGATGTCCTGTGTTGTCTGTGGCAAGAATTGACCAAGACTCCCATATATGATAATCATTCTCTTGAGAATGGAAAGATTTGAGATTTGGGCACTTCTAGTCAAACCTTGAGTGAAAGGCAATTAAGTTTAACTACTTAAGTCTTCCATTATAGCGTAATAGGATAAGACAGGTGGACAAGAAAAACAAGTGATAAAGTGTCCATATAGCTACCTTGCTTTTGATTTTGCTTTTTCTGTTTTCAAGTTTGCAGACTCTCCCATTTGTTTAACTCTCAGGACATGTTTTAAAAGTTTCTAGATCTGAATCTAGCTACTTGTAACTTCTGTCCTCTTTTTTGCCTTCCTTGAAATACGTATGGACTTCAAGTCAAGCCTTTTAAAAGAATAAAATAATAATAACAATTTTTTTAAAAAATCCTCTTAAATAGAGAAATTTAAGGAAGGTTCACTCTTGGCCTTTCACTGATTTCAATCCTCCCCAGTAAATAATTGAATCTTTATACATTGGGGCAGATATCATCAGCACTGAGATGTAAAAGCTTTCAAATGTACATTTCTGTAGCCCAGGGGTGGATGGTGCTGAGTTGCACACATCTGATTCTATTTGGCTGAGTTATCAGACTTAAATGACATTACTTTCAGAACTTGTTCTATATATGAACACATACCCAAGAACAGTGGAAATTTTCAATTTTCTGTCTTGACAGAGACTGCATGTGATAGCGCACAAAAGCGATTGCTTGCCCTTTGCTGACCCCCTGAACGTGGCTCTTTTTTTTTTCTATTGGCAACACTATTCTACTGAACATTAGGTGTAGTTGAAAATTTATTAGCTGCCTTTGGCAAGGCAACAAAACATTAGCTGGATTATCTCTGGGGTGAAGCAAACTACAATGGGTAGTATCTTGTGTATGCATTTATTTTGCTGATGACTAGAAATAAATTTACCTAATAGGTTAATGTCTACAAGTGTCAAGTCTTCAGGACAGACAATATTTTATACAAGAAATAGAATCTACATTTCAATGGAAGAGGGGAAAAGGTGTGGGGGATTTTGTGTGTATTTAAACTGTAGAAACAAAATTATCTACAATTTTTTCTTGAATTGCTACATCAGAATGCTATTTCCCATTATGCTTTGCCCAAAGGTGGGCTGCACTGTCAACTGGATTAGTAATCTAATAGGATGGGAAATTATTTCCCCTCTGCCCGTTTTTGATTTAGTTCTCAACTAGTGAGGGAAAAACAGAGCTTCATTGATAGTGGCAATACAGGCTTGGGTGGATCTTGGTCAATCATAAAATGGCATCCATTTCTAAGGTGGTTATAGATATTGGAAATGGGTCTGAATTTTCAAAGCTGTAAATAGGGAGTAGAGTTTCTAAAGGAAATCTAAAGTTTAGAAAGGGATTCTATAGAGTTACCAGATTATTTATGGACAAACTAGATAATCGGATTTCCTTGGAGCAAATATTGTGTGCCCTTGCAACTCAGCTGATCAAAGGTAGTTTTTTGTTTTCTCACTTCTTCCACCCCAAACCACTTCTGGTTTAATGCTTTAAATGCTTTTTTCACTTTTTGTTTATTGTGTGTTTTGGCTACAATGTAACTTTGTATGTTACAAATTTGATAGTGCTGTTTGTTTGTAATCTCTTTGCTCAAGTAGATTTCAGGATTTTGTATCACGGCTGTCACCTGAAAGTAGTATTCAGACAATGAGTTAATATAACCCACTGAATGCTAATGTTACAGATACTTCTGAAACCTTGTGTTTATCACGTTTTTTCATGCTGATTCTGACTGGGGGAGAGTGGAGGGTAGGAACACTTTTTTCTTTTTTAAAAATTCTGCTGCATCTCCATGTATTTTTAGAGAATCTTGTGGTTTTTTGATGTGACAACCTTACGCTCTTTCATCCTGTCTCACGTTGCTTTGTATTTTGTGGGAGCTAGTTTATTCTCCCAAGAAATTTTAATATTGATGCATTTATGTGCCTTTCTCTTTTTCCTTGAGTCCTACTCTTTTTGGATTCTAGTGTTGCACTAAGTCAAAAGCCCCTTCGGAGGTCAGATGTATCACAACAATTTTGACATCGCTGCAGCTAAAAATAAGACGGCTCTTGCATGTGCAGGTACAGCTCCTGTTGGCTGCAGTAGAAGTTGGCCCGATGCTGGAGTCAGCCTTGCAGTTAAAAAAATTACAGATGCTGGAGTCCTGGGTTTGTAAGGAGTGGAGGAGGCCAGCCTAACAATAGAGATTTTCTCTGTCTATTGCCAGGGTGAATAGCTAACTCTGTAGATAATAGAAAAAAATTTCATGGGAACATAAGTCCTGTTATACTCAGTTTATGTAGAAAAGAAACATTCAAAGGTGTAGTATTTTAATTGTCTATAATGCTTAAATGACTGATGTGGAAAAAATAGAAGCCTGTTTTGTCTGCAGCTCTAACTTGAATTCATTCTTTAATTACCGAAGACCAGACTGAAGGCGGGATTATCTTGCGATTATTATTATCCTTTTAATCCTTCACATATATATTTTTGGTGTTATTTTCACCAGTGAAATAAAACCGAGTTTCGTAGGCCCATATATTCTTGGTGATTTTTCCTTTAATGATGACGATTGGAGAAGTATTTGTTACATAATTCCCTTTGTCTGTACGCTGTATTTTGAAAATTGTCATCAAGGAGCTTTTTAAAATGTGATCTTTTTAAGTAAAAGAAAGGAGTTGTTCTGGCTATCACGGTTTCCAGCAGCATTCCGCATCCTCCTAAACTGAAGGGGTAGTGTGTGCCAGCGTTCCCAATTCTGAGCAACGCCTTACAATTTCTGAAACGTAAATGCACTGTTGTGTAACTGCAGCATCACCATAACCAAAGATTCTCGGTCTTATGCTGTTTCTGTAATTTTTTTAACTGCATAACCATTTTTTGAATTTTTGATGAAAATGTAGTCTGGATATGTAATACAAAAAATTCAGTTTTCACTAGAGAAGACTGCACCTAATTTATTTAAAAATCACATCCAAGATTTTTAATGTTTTATGTGTGAAGTAAGAATAGTATGTAATGTGGTTTGTGGGGTATCTGAGCTAAGCCATGTTAAGGAAAAATACTTTGAGGGGAGAGCCTTATGAACATCGCCTAATAAAAATAATTCAGAACCCTTCTGTACCTTTTTCCTTGCTTGTAAATAATTTTCAAACGCTTCCAGCTCTCTGCCAGATAAACACATGCGTGTCATCAGATTATAACCCGCCGGGAAGATTTCTCTCTCTCTAGCACCCCTTTATTTAGCAGCATGTGGTACCTTCCCAAATACATGCGTGCAGTTCTGGTCTAGCCCAGCTGCTGGTAGCTTGTGTTCGGGTTCTGGAAAGGCGCTGAGTTGAAGTATCCATGTGTATGCATCTGTCTGTGAGTGACCCATTGAAAACGGGCAGTCGCGGTATTACTGCTTTGAAAAAGCAGCCTTCTAGCATCGCTCTTTGTTCTGCATCAGTGAAGATGCACATCAGTGGAGCTGCTTGGTAACTGGAGCTTTCACTTCCCCAGTACTGTGTTTCTTTTTACTTGCTTATTTCTTACTGCCATGTCATCTCCTGGAGCCACTGAGAATGCTCAGAAGAATTCATGTAGGTGGAACTTTATTATCATCTTTATTATTTGTCAGCTTAATTTGCCAAGCTAATGTAAAATGCGAAATGAAATTAAAGTTAGCTTAATTAATTTCCTCAGTTACCACCATTGCCTGATTTGTAAAGGGTGTGCTGTAAAGGAAGGTTAATTATCAACTTGATTTAGCAAATTTGAAAGAAATAGTGACTTAGTGTCTCTTTTGTCAGAGCTTTTGTTTATTGCTTTGCTTTTGTCTGTCGCTTTGCATTATTGTCAAGATAATAGTAAAAGAATACATATGCATAGATACCTTGTTAGCTAAAATTCAAGCAGACCTGTCTAAGGGTGGGGTGGTATTAGAGGTTGAGTGGAGACAGAGAATTATTATCTGAAGGTAAAAGCCGAATATAAAAAATTACATCAGTGAATTCATTAGTATAGATGCAGTCATGCTAATTCTTAGTTTCCTTCAGACAAAATAATAAATGATAAAAAAGTATATTTTTAAATTAAGCAATTAGTGTTATTTACATCAGTATGAGGACCCTATGTCATACAAAACAATGTTCTTAATAATGCAATTAATAACATTTTAATGCTGTTGATTTGTAACTAATGATGTTTAGAACTATGCATTAATTGAAATAGAAATAAGATGTAGAAATAAGATTTCTATTCTGATTCTTTTCATGTTCTTTTATATAACCACTGGAAGAGGTTTTTTTCTGTTACTATTCATGTGGATTTTTTTTTAGTTGATGTCCAGTACCAAAAGATAAGAGTGAATTGAACTATTATATTATTTTAATAACCTGTTGGAGCATGCCTTTATCAAGGCTCTACCTATGAGTTGTAATTCTGACCACTAAATTTGATAGTCATGTTTAAATAACAATGTAAAGTATATTTTGTTTTAAACAATTCATCTGGTATGGGAGAACTCTTTACGTTTGTATTGGTTAGAAATACTTAATTTATCAGAATGGTTGTTTTCCGTAAATCTATAGACAAAACAGTTGGCTGTTTACTTAAAGATGGCAAAATCTACCCTCTGTTCTGCTAAATGTGGTGTGACCACTTTGGACTCAAAATTGTCCGTTTTGCAAGCAATATATATACTAATGGTATAATCCATTTTGTATCCTTAACTACTTCGTACGTATTGACGGAAGTTGTCTTCTTTTTCTTGTTGTTGTTTCCTGAAATTGAAATGGAAGTATGGTGAACTGGGGGCACAGCTGTGAATTTTTCTTTTTTTCCTTATTTGCAATCGTATCATGGGCAGCAGAAGAGCTATTTTGTGTGGGGGGCGGGGACCAACCTTGAAATTATACTTCTATAGGGATTAGAATATGGAATTGGAGAATATTTCTGAAATGTGAGCTTTAGCAATATGAGTCCTCCAACTACTGTGGGGAGGAGGAAGCAGTAAGTAGAAGCTTTAGTGTCAACATTAATTTTGGAAAGGTTAGCACATCTCTGGTCACCAGGATTATTCTAATGGGTTTTTTAATCACATTTTCTTCAACAGCTTGGTGACAGAAAAAAGTAATGCAAAACTAAAGATGGCCTATTATATTTTTATGCTAATCTGTTTGCTCACCATCTGTGTAGGCTAAGGTTAATGAGAAATTAAGAAATACTCATCTACCTGCTTTTAAAAAGATTACTTCCCTCTAACAAGATCAAATGTATGGGATGCTGAAAGACCAAATGCTGTAGGTTCTTGGCAGCCTGTGAATGCATCTTGGTGTGAATAAATTTTTGAACAGTTTTATAATGACAGTATTCTTTCTTTTGGCATGCTTCTTTTATTATATGTTAGAAATGTAAATGTAAGTGCAGACATTTCATCAGTTTGATTTGTAGCTAAATAAATGTACAGTAATAGATTATATGCTTTTTATGTTTCTCCACATGGCACTATTTCTTTCTATAGTGGTACTATAAATATGATACTATTCTGGTCCTTACAGTGTTCTGAAATAGCAGAATTGTTTTAAAAGCTGCAGTAGAAATAATTTATTCCTTCTTTATAGCATGTCCTTACATAAATCTGAGTCCCACCTTTCACAGCAGTGTGTTATTAAACTACTTGTTCTGCTCAGTTTTTAATGATGCAGATGGGGAGGGCGGATGGCTGAGGTGTGCATATAGGCGTGTAAGAATTCCAAATGTTTCTCTACTCCTGGTCGGTAAATGGAACAAAAATTTGGATATCTGGTAAATGACTCTGCCCATTTTATTTACGAGTGTTATGTATGTCGTGTTAAAATTGTATCAAGGCATTAGAGCTGAAACTGTACAAACATAATTCTTCAATGTTGTAGCTAGTGTGGCATCCTTTTTATTATTTATTCGTTCTTACTGAACAGGTGAAAGAATATTGTTTTGAAAGATGCCATTGAATGATGAATATAATGAAATACTTAAAAAGTGAGCTATTTAAAAAGTCAGTAAAACATTTTTGTAAGTATGTAGTATTTCTAAATTCCATATTTTTAATAGAGTGTGTGAGTTAAGGCCAAAAGAGTTTAAGAGGCAGTTTTAACTAACTGAACTTACTGTTCCATTTTTAATCACTTGGGGTACTCCGTGGATTAAGATGAAATAAAAATCTTACGGAGATGTCACTCAGCCCATTTTTCCTTTTAGGTAGAAGCCAGCTAATGCTATTTTGACATTACATAAATGAGACTTGATCAAAACGTAGTTGGCTGTATCTCGTTTTAAATCAAACAGAAATGGTGCCATTTACAGGAATAAGTTTCTGACTTAATTAGATGATTATGTAATCAGTCCAGACCTCGTGCGTCAGTGTTTCCATTGGCTCAGGAGGGTTTTAACTTGGATCATAATCTTAAATCCTCATAGATTTATTATCTCTTCTCTGGTTATCGAACATTGAAGTGAAAAACCCACGCTTCCCAGAGAAGTCAACTAAAAATATATCGGGTGGTTTCAGTGTATCTTGTGCATTCACATGGGTAGGAAATGGATCTGGTGGTACTTGATAAGCTCAGGTTTTGTGGCCCACTAGTGATGTGGAAGTTTTGCAGACTCAGTTGTCCTAAGCCTTAATCATAGGTGTAATGTAATAGTTTTGAAGTCTGTTTCACCATACAGCGGAATTAGAAGGGTGGGCTTTTAACCTTTCTTTTAAAGAGCACTAGTTAGTTGTC
This sequence comes from Gavia stellata, assembly GCF_030936135.1. NCBI lineage: Eukaryota > Metazoa > Chordata > Aves > Gaviiformes > Gaviidae > Gavia > Gavia stellata. The sequence continues at coordinate 97,124,278 of NC_082596.1, read as the reverse complement.
TGTGCGATTAGCCTCATGTGCAGGGTAGCTTCTGGCACTTGCTGGAGAGGAGGCTCCTTAGGAAGGGTCTGCAGCTTCAGCTTCTGCCTCCACAAACCTGCATGACTGGAGGAAGTCTATCCAAGTTAGGGCTTTGGGTGACATATGTATTTTCCCGTTTTGCTTATTGGTACGTGTTTAGAGGATTGTGCTGCCAGTCACTTAGTGTCTGGTTCTCATCACACCCGAACATGTTTTGGATGCAAAGCTGTAGGAAGGCTGACAGAATAGAAAGCCAAGTCCTTGATTTTCAGCACATTTGGGGAACCATAGCTGGTATGAAAACTTCCGCTAATTACAGGATGGGAAGAAGTCTGGCAGAGGTACTTCTCTCCCTCTCTTGCTCTGTCCCTACATAGAGTTCAGGGTGCTTTTGTACCACTGAAGACTTCTCCTGCATATTAGTGATTACTCAGTCTAATTGTCTTAAAATTCATGAAGTGAAAATGAATTTGGTGTATGGAAGAATTGTGGACTAACTCTGCAACAAAAGAGAAAACAGAAAAGGTTTTATCTAACACAGACCAAAGAAAGAATATGTTTTAAGTCATATCTCAGAAATTTGGAAACTGTGAGGATTTCTGAGACAAAAGAAATCCAATTATTTTAGAAGGAAGGTTGTAAAAGGCAAGACTATGTATAAAGGTATTTTTAATGCATTATTAAAAATGTGGTGAATGAATTTCAGAAAAGCCAGTATTCTTACTGTAGTCCTCTTCGCAGTCCTTGAAAGCTCAAGATTTCAACTGAGGAGATAATCATAATAATAAGACATTTGCATTTTAAGATACTTTAAAAATAGATGCTTTTTGAATTGACATTGTGAGTACTATGGCAATTTCAACACGTGTACTGCTGGTTTTTGAATGAAAGAAATAGTCCAATATGCTTCTGTAAGCAAAGCATTCTTTAAGTATGATTCTTATGCTTAAGTAAGATACACATTATATATATGACTCTGTAATAGTAGCCTTTGAGAAATAGTTACTAGATCTAATTCATTTTTAACTTGGACATTCTGTATTTTGTTCAGGCAGCAGCACAAGTATGAAGGTTAAGTGTTGAGAACGGGTGAATCTAACAGCAGTAAAACATGGCAGAAAATAATAATTTTATAGGTTTTGTCCTCAGTTAATAGCAAGCCAAAAAGTTCTGCAAGTGACAGGTTATTGAGTGAAAATGATTTAGGAGGAAAACAATCTCTGTCATAAAGTCACACTTGAGAAATGAACTATTGAGATTAATTCAACTGTGAACAGGGTAAATAACATACAGGGATGGATCAATCCTGAGATTTCCATGGACAGCTGCAAATGAGAAGAGGTGTTAGAGAAACGACTGACTTACGAGAAGAGAGCTTATTTCACGAGGTGCTAGAAGAGTTTGGCTTGCTTGATGGAGCGGGGGCAAGGAGACTTCTACATGTAAACACGTTGAAGGAATTAGCATCAAGAAAAAGAGAAAAAGTCCTGAAAGGCCAGTGTGTGTTGGGGTGGGGTGGTTTGGGGGTTTTCTTTTGTAGTAATTAGTATGCCTCCAGCTAATTGTTAATTGTGTTAAACTGTTCTAGTATTAATTCAGGAAAGAGGCTTTCTTAAATCCTGTAAGCACTGAAAATACTGTCTGCCTATGTTGTGATACTGTTCAATCTTTTATTTTGTCTAGCATCAGTTGTTTTCTGACTTACCCTAGTCATCAAATTACTGGGAAGGAGGAACATATGAGTATTTGAAGAACTTCTACTGAAATCTGTTGGGCAGAAAAGTTTCTTTCATAAGCTGTTGGTTCTGTGAGTTTCTTGGAAACTGCTGCTCTTCTATCTACAGAGGGTGAGAATTAATAGCTCTGTAGTATAAATTTAGTCACTGATGACTAATCTGAAACTTTGTTATATAAATGTCAATTTTGCCATATTCCGTTAATTGGATCCCTGTTCCAGTGATGTCCTCACCCATCATTCTTAGCTGCTATTTTGATATAGAAGGCAATATGGCATCTGGCTGCTGGCAAAGGCTACTGTAAAGAGTTCAGCATAAAGCCACAAGATTGTATATAACCATTCACTTTGTTCAGAAGGACAAGTCTGAGAAAAATGTGGGGAAAGCTTTTTGATTTTGTCATTGCCAGAAGACTTAACCACATCCCAAGTCACAAACCCAATTTAGATTCCTTCAAAGATGACAAAAGCTCCAGATATCACTTACTAACTTTAAAATGCTCTGACCTCTAACTCAGTCTGGTCATTTCTGTGATGAACATGCCCTTTCATATTCTAAGCATAGGGGACAGGATAAAATTTAATAAAAATATGTTTTGATTTTTTAATTTCCCTGTTAAAACTTCCTTTTAAAAATATCTCTGTTTGCTAGGAATGCCAATTTCCCATGCACAATAATATGCTGTTTTATCCTTGGCTTTCGATTCCATGTAGTATGCGGTATTTCCTCAGTTTTATGTTTTGCTAAGCTCTGTGGAAAGTGTTAGATAACTTGCGTAAACATGAATTTTCTGTACAATGTAGCATTGGTTTTAGCAGTGCCTTCCTTTTTTCCGTAAGTACAAGTTGCTAACTTCCCTCTGCATTTGTAAATGGAGCGTTAGTGGACATCAGTGTGATCTCTTATGTCATGACCTAGAAAGAAAATTTTAAAAGCTGCATGCCCTCCCTTCCAGAGTCTTGGATGATTGCCAGAACTTTGCATTAAAGCCCACAAGCAGTGGTACTAGGACAGTTTTTGCCTTAAAAGATAGGTGGAGTTATACGCGGATCACCGAGCTAGCATCTCTAGCAGGATGGAGACAGATTTGCTCTGACAATATAATGCGCTTTGCAAACTTCTATTTTAAGAATTCTTTGTGTTGTAACTTTTTAAAGACTATATTGGACAGGTATTTTGTTTCTTTTAGGAGTCTTACACTTCAGGAGGCTCCAAGTTCATACTGACATTGTTATATTCTGCAAGTCAAAAAGTGTGTGTAACTAGAGAAGTATTTTTCATGACTACTTCTTAACATAGCTCTTTTATAGTTCAGCTACTTCATATTATTCCTTTGTACTGTTAACCTCTTGGCTAGGTGCAATCCAGTCCGCGTAACACATGAGAAGTGATTTACTGCAGGACTTCCTATTTCATCTCTTTACAAAAATCTTGGACTGATCTGAAGAATCTGAGTTTTGCATTCATCTTCAGGATGAGTGCAGCAGGGGCAGTGAAAGTGCAAATGGCATGTCAGGGTGCTGCCTTACTTGATAAACCTCAGCTCTGACCTCCAGATCTTTTCTTGAATGGGAAGGTTTCTGGGCTCTGACAGTTACTCTTTTTTTTTTTCCTCCTAGCATTGAAACAAAGATATCATTTGTAATGACTGCTTAGTTGAGTAGCTTGTGTTTTGGGAGGCAGGGAGGGAGTGGTATGAATTTGCTGTATCAGTTTATATAACCTCGGTGACTCAGTGGATGTATATTATGCTTCCAGTACTGCTGATTTGGCTAGTTGACTGCTGCCTTTCTCTCAGGTCTGTCAAATCTGTTCCTATAGGTGAATAAAGGTGAAGGGCGAAATCTTTTCAACGACCTAGGACTTTTGAAGAATATTTAAAACAAAATTAAATGTGAAATGCCCTACATTGAAGTCTCACTTCAAATGTGAGCAGAAGTCACTATCTCCTGATCTGATCACAGGAGGTATTTCCACACAGAGAATCATCAGATGTGACCTATATTTTTATAGGCTGGTTCAATGTAGATATATGTTCTTCATTGTACCTGTGGGTTTAAGAACAGCATTTCTTGTTTTAATTTCTAAATACATTACTATACGTGCATGCTTATAAAATGCAATCTCTCTCAGACTTTTTTCTGATATTTTTTTCCCCTAGGCTGAGTATCATAATTCAATTTACTATTTAGAAAGCATTAAACTAGTGTTAGAAAAAGCAGGCCATCAGTCTTTAATAGCTACTGATATGATTACAGTTTTCACTTTAAATAATGGATTGTAATAGCAGTATGCAAGTATATAATTTCTGACCTATTTTGAATGGTAAGTGGAAACTGCTACCTTGCAAACTTCTTCAGCAAAATGCAATTCATTCTAGCCCTCTGGTACTTATGGTATTCATATGTGAAATTATTTGTAATACGTTGAGTACAATGCATTTGTACTTAAGTGTGCACTTATACATCAATCTTCATTAAAATTGGCTTGGGATTTTGCATCTGTATAGATATTTTAATATATAAAATTCATAAAAATAAACTAATGAAATATATGTACACATACTTTATTTAAAACAGATTAATGTTGTAAAAAATCCCTTGTTCTGAATAAATATAGACAAACTAGCATTTTACAGGAAGCCTGATAGTTTGGATTTTTGATTGAAAGAAAGGAACTAATTAATGCTTCATGAAAATCTATAATCTTCCATAAATTTTATGGTTGGTTGTGAAGAACTTATTGCTTTCTTGAATAATGCACCAAATTTACCAATTTTATTTTGAAAATACAGTTTTGATGTATTATCAAATCTTAGTGCTTTTTTTCTTCTTTCTGGACCAAAATTTCAGCACTTTATGGTTAGATTAATCTCTGTGTGATGCAGCCACTGTTTGATGTTGATCCTGTATTTACTGCATATATAAACACATGTATTTTCAAGGGACCTTGTTTAATAAATAAGACATGCATGAAAAATAGTTTAAAAGGAATAATATCAGCAAGTGTGTTTCAAAATAGGAGGCCTTTTACCGAACGTCTACAGTTTTATAGAGCATGAAATGAGAATAATGATGTTACTTTGATTCCTTATGCATGCTTCAGTTCTCATTAGCCTTGGTTAGTCACTATTATAAACAGATTTGATAGTTTGTAAGAGAATTGCAATAGGCTGAAGTTCAACACTTGCTGAACACCTTCTTGGTATATCATTCATTCAACCCTGGAGAGAAAATACTTGTACCAATAGAACAGGAATGCCCCTACAGTATTTCTTGGTTCATTCCCACCCCCACCTCAAGCCTTGTTTATAACGTCTAGTATATTCAGGACCTGATATTGAGGGTGATGCATGTACCAGATGCTGTGCCTGCTGTGTTTCTCTTGGAAGAACTCATAGCCGTGATGCACTTCATGTTCCGAAGGTCTGTTGTTAGCCAAGCCCCAGGACAGATCAGATTGTTGCTGTGTTAGTCTTGTGAGGAGTTTGTTCTTTAGCTGCCCTTCACTATCCCATTTTGCCTGTCCCATTTGTGTTTTAAAAGGCATCCCAAAGTCTGAGCATCAGATGTTTAGATCCCATAATATTCTTTGTAACCCACTTCCATCAAATTTAATCTTTTATTTAAAAAATAAATTTTGTCTTCATGACTATGTACTAAATTTTCCCTGCGTGAAGCTGGTGAAATCAGATGTGGTGTTATCTGTTGGAGTCTACAGCAGTGGCTAAGAGATGAGAAACATTCTGCCTCAATCTCTATTGAAAGCTTAAATCTTAAACTTCATAATTTTATTTCTGTGTCAGTATCAAATAAAAATACTGTTGATTGCTCTAAAAAGGAGGGAACAAATCTTTGCCCATCAAAATTGGATGCTGTTGGGGCTGACAAAGCAGATGTATGATGATGGGGAAAAAGAGAAGGAAACAGGGCAGATATAATGGTGGCCTGAAGGCAATGTTTTCCCACTGTCATGCCGAATGTGTTGTGAACAAATAATTCATATTTAATAAAGGCCATATTGTGTTCTAATGATATGCTCCTCTAAAATTAGTGGATGTTTAGCTTTTGAGAGGCATGTTATGCAAGCTTAGATATGAAAGTGAGGAAAAATGGGCCACTGAGTAGGATCAGTACACCTCTGCTTACAGTTTATCTTAATGCTTTAAAAATCAGCAGTTCTGTTTTCTTTTTCAGAATCACTGTGCAGTTCTGTAGGGGCTCTTTGCTTTGTTACAGATACGGGTGGCTATACCTCTCATAAAGGTTTAGCATGTGATTTTTTCATTGCTATAGAAAATGGCACCTAGTGCAGTGAGGTGCTGTTTAGAGAAATAGAGTAATAGTTAAGAAATTTAACTTCTTCAGGAATCAACGCATGTTTACAATACACAGGAAATGTGCATGCATCTTGTGAGGTTTAAAGTACTTGTGACTAATCACTGCGAAAATATTCTAAAGAATGAAATAAAAAATTAAATTAGTAGGGCCTTATACATATTCAGGAGATAAGGAAAAGATCATAAATTATGTATTCTGTATTTTTAGTTGGCCTAAAGATGAATGTTTTTAAAGTGCATACAAATGGCAGGATTTGATTGATACAGATGTCGGGGAATTAATTCCTCATTTTATACTCTATTGCAGCAGAGGCCCAAATAAGTGCTTGCTGTCCCAAGATGTGGCAGGAGATGTTGAAGACTTGCGTGGCATCCATGCGCTGGAATAAAAGAAGGTGGGGGGAGAGGGTGAGAGAGAGATTTCATATAGCTGCGTATGTTGAAAGGAATGATCTCAGAGGAAGCATATTTTACAGGTTTCACAGTCCTAATTATATTGACTTCCCTCTTCAGTCAGCCCCCTTCCTTTTCCCTTTCCCCTTTGAGAGTGCTTTTATCAGCTTCCTGAATTTCTGCTTTTATTCACTCCTCACTGTCACTTTGATGTCTGTGCATCCTTTAGGTGGGTTTTCTTTGTTTGCTTGAATAAGATGCTGTATCCTAGGTGTCACCTGTCAGTTCATTTTTACTATAGGTGTAGGGTTTAGCCATTGATGGTCATGCAGTATGTGCTTTCTCACTCACTTGTAATTGTTCCTACGGTCTCTTTGTTTTTTTTGTCTGGCAGAATAGCTTCAGTACTGCGTACTTCTTTGGTTACTGCTGATTTTATTGCAGTGGCTTTTTGCTCTTGATGTTTGGTTTCAATATGGCAAAGCCTTCTGTGCCTCTGTTTTAAATTTCTTTCTCCTGGTGAGTATTGGTTTTCTCCTCACAACTTATTTAATCTCTACCAGACTGGAAAAATCCAGAATAAAGGGTCATGTCTTATTTATTAGCTCTCTTCGGCAATCTGAGTTGTCAGTTGCCCTTCCCCTCTGCCCCATCTTCTTTTCTCCTACTTGTATCTCCTCTCCTTTCGTATTTCTCTCTTGTTTAGCGCTCCACTGATGCATTAGTAACATCACACATCTGCTCCATCCTCTCCCTAGTTGGCTGCGTCGGTGTGTCTCTTTTTGCTATGTATGTGTTGAGGTGTTGGGCTAAGCAACTGATAGATCTAGTAAGTCTTTCACGGCTTTAGTGCTGTTGATTTCTCTTAATAAGCAGCAGCTGTAAAACTGTGAACATCAAATAAAGAAAAAGTCTTAGCTGTTAATTACGCTCTTTTTATGAGGATGCAGATGACCTAGTTAGTTATGTTAACCAGGGAAACTTGTCTAGCTGTATTTAATCCCAATAAATTAATTTATCAATCTCAATTAAATTGATCTATTAATCTAAAGGTATTAAGATCTTAGATTGCGCACACATGAGAAAAGACCTGCTAGTTTTTGCACAATATCTTTAAACCAGCCTAATACAGTACTTGAAAAATGAATGTTGCAGTCATTTAAATCAGTTTGATTTGAATTGCAAACTTCAGAAATCGATTTGTCTATCTGCAAGTTAAACCAATATGAGCACAGGTTAAAATTACACTGTTATTTCATGCCTCATGCTGCCATTGATGAATTAATGGCTAAACTGCAAAAATAGTTTTGAGTGAACGCGGTTGCCATTACGACTTTAGCTGGAGCTGACAATATGGTGGCTGTTGGTTTTGCACCTGATGTCAGCTCTCTGCCAGCTTTAGGAGGACAGGTGACACCTGATCCTCTTTAAAAATCAAACAAATAAAAACTACCAGAAAGGTTTCTTCTTTGGAATTGTTTGGTCTAGAAGAGTTACTTTTGAACCCAGCCACTAATGCTTCCTTGGTGTGGCGGAGCCAATTCGATCTAATACCATAAAATCAGGTTTATTCTTTTGAGGGGTGATGGTCTCCCTTGAGTTTGCCAACATTGATGCACTAGTTTAGCTTGATTGTCTTTAAAGAATAAGCATGGTAAAAACTTGAATGTCAGAGTAAAAATTTGAAGACTACTGATATGTTGTGACCTGGTAGCTTCCCTTCCTATCAGTAGCAAATATCAGCTACCATATGGAGTACTGAAATCCTGGAAGATTGAAAGTATTCCTCAGGGTTGAACAAAACAAAAAAATAAACCCAGCCACACTCTTCTGTTGTAATTTACAGGCTGTAAGGAAGGTAGGGTTTTGATTTTCTTCCCATCTGCTTGTGTCATATGAGTTGCTCTTCAAGGTTTATCCTTAAATGCTTTTAAAAAAATAGACATGGCAAAGTTGCAGAAACTCTTATGAATTAGCGGTAAAATTATGGAAGTGCTTTGACTCTATATATAAAGGTGACCTTTATTCCACCGTCAATATTTAAAGTTGCAAGTTTTAACAATTTAGAACAATTCTGCTAGAAGATGGCACACAAGTAAGTCAGCAAGCCAGTGAGAGCAGATCATCTTTCAGGACTATCTGTTTTTTCTCCAAAAAGATTTATCTTAAAAAAAAAAAATTTCCAGATCGTCGAAAGAATTTTATTCTTAAAACTGAGCTGTTTAGAGACGGCTAGTATTTTACAAGTTGGAACTTTTGTCTGGGCTGCTTTTTTTGTTAAGATCTGTTATTTCTGAGCTATAGACTATATCTTATTCTGTAAAAAAAATTAAATGAAGAAGCAAGTGGAAGGGTTTTGAGGATATGAACACTAGCTGCATAGAAGAAAGCTTAAAATGTTTAATTAAAAATTTAAAACTCGATACCCTTTCCTTAGAACTGACATACTGAAAACTGCTTTACCTCTGAATCACAATTCATGTCCTAACAAAACTGTTTCACTGTTTCACATAAGCTATTTTGTTTTTTAAAATAAAAATGTTCAGTGGAAAAACCACACTGATGTATATTTCTGCACTTACCATAAGATGTCCTGTTTCTTGTTATATAACGCCTTTCCATAACAGAAAATGAGGCATTTTAACTGTGAAAATATAGTCCTATATTCTGAAAATACTGGTTTATGTTCAGCCGCATTTTTCTCTTTGAAATGCAGTATGGTTTTGGTTTTGTTGTTGTCTTCCTTTTATTGTGCCTCTATAGTTGTTACTCTCCGTTCGGCTGAATTTAAAAGCAACCCATTAATTGAACAACACTTTTGTGAGAGAATATTACAATGCAGTTTGAAGACATCTCTCTTACTTGGAAAATGCATGACATTGCTAATGTTGCAAATTAGTTTTACTAGTAAATAGCACTGTTACATGTTCAGTTTTGAAAAGAATGATGGCATCTTTGTTTTGCATTTGAGTATAAATAGGGATTTTTAAAATAAGCTGCTCTGTCATAACTGATACTCAGTGTGTAATGAATATGCAGAACTGCATGTGTTGTAAAATTCCTCAGCTGGTAAAGCATCCCTAATAGCTGTCTGTTAGTAAATTAGTCCCCTCTCATATTATTTTGTACAAACTGTTTGGATGCTCCTGGATGCTGGTTTGTGAGAGTGAATGGTGCTTCAGATCTCATTTTGCTAATCACATCAAACAAAAGTGTTTAGTCACCACTAGGATTTCTAAAGATAGTCTGTAGTGTGATTCATTTTGGGACATCAACTGAACAGTGCTGAGCTGGACTGCATTTGTAATCTAATGGTCCTTTTTCTTCTTGTTGGCTTTTAAGAATGAAGAAGTAAAACCACTAGCAATACGATGAATTAATAGCAATTTTTTGCTTGTATTGGAGAAGTTGTTTTGACAGAAATGGAAGAGGAAATAGACTAAGTTGTCAAGAAAAAATAAATACTTCAAGTATTCTGTGTGTGCTACTGATAGAATGATTGGCTTACGATCTTTTTAAAATATGACTGCATATGAAATTTTGACATTGTAAACAAACTAGGCTTGTACGTGAGGAAGGGAGTGATTTCGCTGGCGGTCCTGCAGTTCTGACTACTTGAACATTTAGGTTTAATTTGTAGAATTTTTCCCCTGTTATACTTAGCTTATAATAGAAAGAAATTGCAAAAAAAAAAAAGCCCAATGCTTTCTCCTATTTATTCCTTTTGTAGTTAATCCCCAGTCCTTTCATACTGATTGAGCTCCTTCCAAACAGGTAGACATGCATGTTTTAGCATAAGTACCTCATGTGCACCTTTGGACGCAGACTCTGTTTTTGTTGAAATAAGGAATATATTCATTGCTTGTTTAAAGTGTGAAATTTAGGCTCTGTTGAAAGCCCCATTTAAGTTTCAGTAACGAGGCCCTAATGTTCTTAACGCTAACAGAAAACCACAGCTGATTCCCGAGAAAGAGATCTTGCAATTGATCGACAGGCTTTGTGCTTTCAGAACTTTAGTTTGATGACCGATTCAGATGAGAGAGGACTGATGGTTTGGAATGGTTTCCGGTATCAAATACTTCAAGTATAACTTGAATTGGCAATATGGTCTCCTCCACCATTGAATAAGAATGTTTTAAGAGTTCTGATGGACATAGAAGTTTCATCATTGTACAGTGTTATTTGCCACACATTTGTAAAGCACATCTGTTATCAAATGTAGTTTACACAATGCATACTGAATGCCTTACCATGTGGATGAGATGTGAAAAAATCAAATTCTTTTTCAACTGGCTGCATGATTTTTTTGTGAAAGGTAGTTTTTTTCTTTTCTGTTTGTGACTGAGCAATCATGACTTATATTAACCTAAGACTTGTATCAAAGTATGTCTTTGAAAAGCCCTCTTCAAGTCTAAAATATGTCACTATGAATGTAAAACAAGTCAGACTGAACCATACTGAGACTGTGAATCTGCATCTCATTCGTTTTGGCTTTGAAGCCTGTAGAAAACACTGGCAGGCTCTACCCCTCCCTCTGGAGAGGGAGGTATAAGTGGCATGTTCAGATCAGAAAACTGGTTATTCTGAAAACAATATATGGAGTAAAATCCTTGTTTTGATTTAGTTAGTAGGAAAGAAGACAATAATTTGTTCACCTTGGGTTTTTTGAGGCAAGATTTAGTTAAGCACTGAATGGTGTCGTTCTGCTAGCCTGTGTATCTGAAGATGATTATAGTTTGGGTGAAGAATAGTTTCACCAAAGCAAGAGTTTGACACTTGGTGTTATTCTTAAGGACAAGTAAAAGCTGATACCTGCCAACTGATTTGCCATGTTGTGGGACCCGTATTTTCAACACGTGCACAATGTGTTGTGACAGCAAAACAGTATTTCATGATTTATTTATGTATCTACGCATGCACATAATTTGATGTAGAGGGCAAATATCTCAGAGCTGTGCAAAGGTTAAGATTAGCACTATTCTTTCAATAGCAGAAGCCATTTGCCTGTCTTTAAGAGCCTTCCAGTTCCAAAGCAAGGGTGGTTATCTTTTTGGAATGGAAAATAGTAATTAAATTTTTCGATAGAGCAGTTTGTACTTGGAAGATGGGATGTTATTAATCTTATATGGGACAGTTTCATGGACTTCTGCAAACCTGAATAGAATACTGCAATGCTGTGGTTTCTGTTTTAAGTACTTTGGTTTTAGATTTGCTATTGATTAGTTTTTCCAATTGAAAATGAATATTTTTGAGGTAAGACAGAAAAGCCAGTAATTGGAGAGTGTATGCATTAAATACAACTTTTCATGACAGTAGACTAGTGCTGTGTCATTTGAACTGTTTTCAAGTACAATTTCTGTAATAGTGGGGTTTTTCTATAGTGTGTGCCTAGATTTTAAAGCCAGATTGTCTTCACAAATAAACCTGTATGTACTGAAGATACGTGTGACATTGTCAGGTTTATTTATAGTGAAAATAAATACTTTGTAGCTTACTAACAGAATTATTGTTCTTACAACACCATAAATGGTGGTTTTATAGGGAGGTAGGAAACAAGCATGTGAGCTCAGATGCTTGCCAGTTTGTTTATTTTCAACTTACTTTCTATGCTAGGGAGGTTCAGCTTAATGTTATCATTCCCTTGTCACCTTTTCTTCTCTTTCAGTTGGATAGAAGTCTGATTAAAGAAGGAACGGGGAGTTAGAAGACCCCCTTCCTAACACAGCCTGTCCTGGTGCAAGTTGAGGAGGGTTTGTGGTACTCGCGTCCCACTGAAGTCACATTGCTAAATCCTGGCTTCTAGAAAGACAGATATTGTCACTTAGTGTTCTTGGCACCGTAAATGAAATTGAAGCAGGAAACTGGAAAATGGTGGATTGTAGATTTGTTAACCCAGAAGTAGTCAATTATGGGCCTGGAGGAGCGAATTCCCTCCCTAAAGCTTACAGGAATATACTGAAGCAAGAGTGGAAAAAAAAACCCTAACGTGCTATAGAACAGTATATCCGTGATGATTTTGACTACAGTGAAAACAATTCTAAAATTGTTCATGATTACCATATTTGCAGGCGTGAAAACTTGTCTGCTCTTAATATAAAAAATTCAAGAAGTAGGCAAATAAACTCAGGTTTCGGGGTGTTTATTTATGAGAAATAAAATGGCCAAAAGCATTCTTACTGTTTCTGCGCCACAGGAAATCTAGGTCTAAAACAGGAGTCCATTATGCCGCTGTGGGCCACCTTGTAGAGGACTACCCAACCTGGTGTATTTTTAACCTTGCAGAGAATAGAGAAAGGTGAAAGCAATCTAAAGAATATAATGTGCCATATGGCTGCTATGTAGGATGTTCTATTTGGTTTATTGCAAAAAAGTGCAGTTGGGCAAGGCAGGATTTAAGCTTTTATATATAGGAGGTAGACATCTTTAACTGTGGATGCTCTAGACTCATCTGAACCCCTAAATTAATTACTGTGTGCGCCGTATTAACTGTTTAAAAACACAAATAAACCCAAACTGGGTGCGGTCTGTCCATAGCTCGAGTGTATTCTCATCTGCAGTAGCAAGCCACTGGTCTACCTTAGAAAGGTCTCGTCATACTTTAGAAAGCTTTAAAAAGTAGGAGAGAGCTGAAGAAAACTGTGAAAGTAAAATAAATGTAAATGCAATAACCTTTTGTTTAGCTGACGCGAAAGACCCTAATTCTGTCAAGCTCTAATATTCTTTTTGCACACTATGAGGCATACGATTATAAAGCTTGTGTGATTATTTTCTTTTAATCCTAGATGTATTTACATTTTTAGATCCCGATTCATGCATTTGCTGTTTGGTGGAGCATATTTTTAGTATCCCTTAATTATGATGATTTCCTGGTAGCCAGATAAAAGTTTGGAGTTGTGTGGAAGCCTTTTCCGAAGCTGTGTTTCCTGTCGCGTTGGTCGGAAGCTGCTTTTTCCTCCAGGTGCTGCTTTAGTAACTGGAATCTTGGCATATATAGGCAGTTATTTTCAGTAGTTTATTCTGATATTTATTTAGGCTTATTCGGTATTTTTCAAGGATCTCAAGTAAGCAATTTAGAGGGAATTTCCAAGGTAAGCCAACTTGTTGAAACTGCTTATTGGGCAACTTAAAAAATAATTTCTCTGCAGTGGTAAAACCTCTGCTTTTCTTCTTGACTAGATTATTTCTGGGCTAATTAGAGTTTTCATATTCTGATGCAATCTATAAAAACACTAGTTAGAAATTACCAAGGAATACATACAGTCATTTTTAATGCTGATTTTTTCATGAATAAATATTTTAATAAAAATAATTTTGATAATCTTAATTTTAGTAAAATATCTCTTCATGAAAATGCAGGCTTTAGAGTCATCAGCCAATAAATCTCATTTGGAACAATGTGGGTTTTTTCTAACAGAGATGGTCTTTCTGTCACCAAAGTCCAGTGAAATCCTGACTTTCATGTTCTAGTGAATTAGGACTTATATTTTTTTGGTTGTAATTATTTGAATATATTTTTGGTTAAAAAAAATTACTTTGTAAAGAGACTCTTAAATCAGAGTTTTAAAACAAGTAAATCTTGTAGTTTTCACTTGTTTTCTTTTCACTACTTGGAAGAAAGGCTGTGTGTACCTAACTCACATATCTTTTTTTTTTTTTCCCAAGTTTTGCCAACAGTCTCTCCCCACTTTTCAGCAAAGTATAGTGCAAGAGTGCTCTGAACTTCCTCCCTCATATTATCAAAGTGTATTCTAAATTCTGTCAAGAATATTTAAACATTTTTGAGAAAAACTGCATTCTTTGAAGCGCTCCCAGCACTTGTCTTGCTTTGATATTTTTACTTAAGAGAGTATTTAATGAGGCAGTTGCAAGTATAAGTTACTAAGTTATAATGCATTTGAAAAGTTACTTGGCTGTCTGTCTGTCTTCCGTTGTCGGTTTTTATGTTTTTATTGTTCTGATTTTTGAAGGGTTTCAGTTGCTTAGTGAATAGCCAGTGTGCTAATTGGTTTTGACAGTCTCACAGAATATTCTTGTAGCCAAATTATGCTGCTACAGTCTGGATGGATGGGCAACAAGATGAACAAGTAAGTGCCTGTCTTAGAGGGTAGCGGTTAATGGGTCATACTCTACCTGGAGGCTGGTGATGAGCCGCAGACTGGTCTTTCCTGGAGGAGGTGATGGAGGGCACTGTCACCAAGTTTGTAGATGACACCAAAGTGGGGGAACACTCAATACAGCGAGGGCAGGGCTGCCCTCCAGAGGGACCTAGAGAGGGCAGGAAAATGATGAAATGTAACAGGTACAAATGCAAAGCCCAGCATCCAGGCAGGAGGAGCCCCTGCAGCAAGACCAGCTGGGGACTGACTGGCCGGGGAGCGGCTCTGGGGGTGCGGTGGGCAGCAAGTGGGGCACAAGGCAGAAGCACGCCTGGCAGCAGGGGAGGCCACAGCATCCTGGGCTGTACGAACAGGAACGCGGCCAGGAGATCAAGGGAAGGGATTATCCTCCCCTGCTCAGCAAGTCTACATGCTGTGTCCAGTTTTGGGCCCCCCAGTTCAGGAGGAACATCAAAAACCTGGAGTGAGTTCAGTGAAGGGCCACTTGAGATGTTTGGTATCTTTAGTGAAAGCAAAAATCCCTGAGAAGAATACTTGTATGCATTTTATGGTCTGGCAGAAGGACTCCACAAGAACCAGATGAACTGTAGAGGGGCAAAAAGGGCATTTAGTCTAAGCTCCATTTTTTTTATTACTCTGTGTCTTTATCCCTTTAAAACAGATACATTTATGGATTCTATTTCACTTGAGAACTATAAAGTAACATAATAAATTAATTGAAGGAAAGTAAATTGCTTGTATTACAGTATGAAAGCACCAGAAAGCCAACCTGATGTCTTTCACGTTAAGTCTAAGGGATGTGTTAGCAATCTCAGGAACCAGTGTTTTCAGTTGCTGTTTTTTTGTAATCATTCTTCTAATTAGGTTTTTTTTGTAGCCATAGTTATTCAGGTAATCTGTTGCGTATAATTGGAAGATGTTTTAGGTTAATTATAAAATGGTCACTTAGCTTGTTGGTTGGGTAGAAACTTTAGCTACTGTGGCAGAAATTTTATTTTGTAGGAAGTCTCAGTCAGTCATATGAATGATATCAGAAAATGGTGTCCTTTATACTTGAGGTATGTGGTTATAAGTCATTGTAGTTTGTTCCTTTGGAGTTTGGATTATTCTGGTGTCTAGTTCAAACATTTAAGATATGATGGGGGTTTTTTCCCCCAGAAATACAATTAATTTGTAAATAAAAATATTTTATAAACTCATTAAGAAATAATCTATCTTGAGGTCCTGGCTTTAATAAATTAATCTTGTAATAGGAATACAGTGTCTGGTTAGCACAGCTTCTGGCTACAGAAAGATATCAGAAATGTAATTTAAAATGTGAAAACATGGACGTTGTACCAAATAATAATATTGTACACCTAGTCTTGTCTTGATTTCTAAATCTT
Source organism: Gavia stellata (assembly GCF_030936135.1). Taxonomy (NCBI): domain Eukaryota; kingdom Metazoa; phylum Chordata; class Aves; order Gaviiformes; family Gaviidae; genus Gavia; species Gavia stellata. The sequence continues at coordinate 97,108,287 of NC_082596.1, read as the reverse complement.
TGGCCTATTTGCACAGCTATGTGGTGATTTTTTTCCCCAGAAAAAAGGCTGGGCGGGGGGGAACACCTATAGGGAAAATCAATGCATTAACGACTACACTCCAGGCACTGATTTTTATTTTTTATTTATTTTTTTCCATTGACCTTTAAGAGCACAGGGCAGTCCTTTCAATAATCAGAATTAGCTGGTACAGCTTTCCAGGTCCCATTAGCTGATATAGGCAGGATCCACAGGGGCAGAAGCAGATGATGACTGTAGCTTTTTCTCCTGTGGAGGTGTTTGGAGAAGTAGAGTCGTCCCCTGAAACTTCCTGATAAATCCTTACCTGGCTAGAGGAGGTGAGGGCAGCGTAGCATCTCGGTGGGGCTGCACATACTCTGAGGCCGCTTCAGGCTGGGGTGACGGGTTCCAGGGTAGAACCGACTTCCATGCTTCAGTGCCTGCGTAGCGGGTGCGATGAGCAGCTCTAACAGGTCAAAACGAAGGTGGCTTGTGAGGAGGAGTGCAAGCGTTGTTCAGCAGTGTTAGAGAAAATGAGGTTTTGTAGGAAGTGGAAGTTTTGTGGACAAGCGCTGCCTCTTTGCTTGGGCTTCGCAGGAGGCAGGCTGTAAGTTGTACTGTGGCTGCAAGGGAGGTGAGCTGTGGGTTGGCCACGGGGCTGTTCTGGGGATGGCACAGAAGGCTCCACGTCAGCACCTGAGTTTCCAGTTTTTAAGAAATATTTTGCTTCTTTGTAGTTCTGTTCTCTTGAAAGTTATAGCTGGTGTAGAATTGAAGTTGCCTTGTATTTGGGTTATCATGGCAACTCCTGTAAGTCTGCACCTAACTGAATTAGCATTTTCTGTGTATTCTATTTTTTTTTCTGTGCACAGCAGTGTGATTGAGAAATAAGTGCAGTTACTAATTCAAAGGTACAATTTTATGGTGAAAGGAAAAATGCAATAGTATTTTAAGTGTGTCAGGTCTCAGTTTGCATCCTGGGAATAAATCATATGTGGACATGGACAGTGTATGATGGTATATGGATGATACTTTTGTCTGTCTTAGAACTCCTTTGGTGCTGGCTCTATTCAGTGTTTTATAAGCATGTAAAAACTAGACTTGGGTTATGGAAAACATAATTCTGAATAGCTGTGTAAAAGAAACAATATACCCATTTTTCTGTTGTTGCAGGTTTGACTGTTAGCCTCATCTAGCCATCCTTAGCATTTCTGACAACAAACAGAAACCCCGCATGTAGCAGTTTGATTTTGCTTAGCCAAGCAACTTTTATTATACCTGGCAGAGCATGAAATCATGCAGCAAGGTTCTTGATGTTAACTCTCTGTAACTGACTCTGGAGAACAAGCCTATGACAATTCTTTAGCTAGAGTATTTTGAGTTTTGTCAGAACATGTCAGCACAGCAGGCAGCTGTTACCATTTAGCTTTGGCCAGCGATAATTTCAATAGTTAACAGGACATTTTAGGCAAAATGAAAAAAGAAAAACAGAGGGTGCAGTGCTAAGAAAGAAGTTCTATCAGTCTCATATGTTGTTTGGATACTGTCTCTGTTCTGGGGTTAAAAATATCCTGAAGTACCAACGTAGACTGCAGAACTGTCAGAATATATTATGAGAAAGACAGGAAATTTCTGTTGTTGGGGAGAGCCGCTGGCTTTTATTATTACAATTGAATAGCATTTCTGCATCATACACAATGTTATTAATAATTGCTCACCATTCAGGATTGTAGTAAAGGAGTTGCTTCAAGGAACATGGTCATCATACACCACAGTGTAATTGATAATAAAGATGTGTTGACTTAAAGGAAAATGTTTTCCTTATTATACACTGACGTTTTACCTCTGAAGTCTGTTTTAAGAAAAATATTTCAGTCCATTTACTGATGTTTTAATGGATATTTGGTGTTTCAGTCCAGTTTCATGGCTCCTTTTGGCAGCTATCACAGCTCAGTTCCTTCTGTATATGATCTGTGACCTTGATGCAGGCAACAGAGTGAATTACTGCTCTCTGATGTTTTTGCCTCGTTTAATAAAACACGTTCTGCGTTTGCATAATGATCTCCATGATGGTAAATGCTTTTAATGAATTTCCTTATTGTAAAATATCCTTAACATAACATTTTCCCTGGAAGACTAACATGACGCTTGTCCTAGAAAACCTTACTCTCTTTCAGCATTTATCCGTATGGATGCCATATTATATCTGTGTCCGTCTGGTGTGTGTAAGCTTGGACTTTTTTTACCCAGCAGTATTTGTTGGAGCTTCCCTTAACAGGTAGAACAGCCCAGACCAGCAGCTCTTCTTGCCGCCCCCATCCTTTCCACCAGCAGCTCAGCTAGCAAATTCTTTTTTTTATTGTAAGCAGAGAGCTAATGAGATGGGTTTAGAAAAACGGACTGAGAACTCTGAGAGGAAGGATTCCAGTTGTATACATTCCTCCCAAAAAGCTTTTTTTTTCTAAAGCATATTCTAATAGTGGTCTGGCTAGAGATAGTACTTCAACAGCTAACACATCTTTTTATTCTAGAAGATGTTGTTATTCATTAAACAGCACGGTTCTTTCCTTTGTACATCCTCTGGCCAGTCAGTGACTCCTGTAGAGCAAAACAGGAGGGAAGGAGTTCTTCTGATGAGACTCACTCTAATACTTCTTTCGCTGTAGGAGGAAAGAGGAAGTGTTTGAGACCCAGTATAGATATGTATAAGCAAATTCGGTTGTCACTGTATGTCTGTACAAGCTATACAAGCTGGCCCTTTCTGCGTGGTGTCATATGAGTAATTAGTGGCAGTTGGCTCTGCTTTTTTGGTGTCAGTATTGGCATAATCTTCTGGCACATTCTTTGCTGCTGTATACAGAGAAGGCCCTGTATATTGACGTTAATGACTGTGTGGCATTGTAATTGAAAACGGTACTGTTTACCCCCCTCCTGTCGACTCAGGCTGCCTTCACAGCTTCTGTGGATAGGTACCTGCACTACATGTAGGATATTCTTCAAAGTATTTTTCCAGTCTGTTTGGAGGCTGACAAAAACAGAATCTCACATGCTTGTGCACGAACAGACATGTATATGTATGTGTATTTATATGTATGGACATATAAGCATACATATATATATATCTTTCCACTTGTGGTGGAAATGTGCTGCAACATTCAAATTAAAAGTATTACTTTTGTGAGTATCAGGTACGTACGATAGCAGAAGCATCATTATCTGATAGCTGGTTTTGGCAGAATTCTGAAATACTGGTTATCAATAGACTGTGCTTTCAGGTGTTGCCGTTTATACAGTTCAAGAAATCTGCATCTTGCCTCAAAATAAATAGTTATGACATCACTTTAATGTGAAGGTTATGCTGCCTAATATAGTATTCTTATCCTGTCGGTTTTAAAATATAGTTGCAAAGCGCAGAAGCCTTCTTTTATAACAGCCTGTGTTAACAGCCTGTAGTAACAGTCTGTCAGTATTGAACTGGTTCAGTAGCTTTTAAATTCTGAGTCAGGAGGTATACATGCAATATTTTATTTGTTTGTTTGTTTTATGCTCAGCTGAGCTAGATGCTGAACACGCACAGAAGGTTTTGGATATGGAGCACACCCAGCAGATGAAGCTAAAGGAACGTCAGAAGTTCTTTGAAGAAGCCTTCCAGCAGGACATGGAGCAATACCTTTCTACAGGATACTTGCAGATAGCAGAGAGGCGAGGCAAGTTTTAAAATACTGTCTGTGTAATCCACAAACTCACAACTTGGAGAACATTGTTGAGGGGTCAGAGTCAGAAACGGTTTTAATGCATACAGCTGACGCATTGCAGTGTCTAAATTCTTTCCTGGTGGAACTGAAACTTCAGATAAGCTCTTTAAACAAACTTAGGGTTCTAGGGGAACTGGACAACTTAGAAAATCAATCAGACTGCTTGTCTGAGGAAATGCAAAGCACTGAAGTACATCTGGAACAGCACTTTTCTCCGCAGCTGAAGAGTGCATCCGTATTTGTAAAGATATGGATGGAGGTGGCCACTTCTGTCCCCTGGAGTTCCAAAGCCTGGGATTGTCACCTGGCAGGAGGTGTCTCAGGAAAATTTTAAAAGTGCAGACGAAAGCTCAGTATTGTATTTCAAAACAGTTCCCAGGTGGTAGACATTTCCTTTGTCTATGTAACATACAGAGTATGTGATTAGGACATGGGAGATCAGATTAAGCTCTCTCCTTATTATGAGATGACTCAAGTCTGGCGTCTCCCAACTAGTTAAAGCACAAGAATGCCATAGACTACAGACACTTCTGTGTGGGAGGTATCCATCTGTTGGGCTAAAACGTAGGGATTATAGGACCAGAAAGAAGGTAAGCGGGAGATTACGTCACTCATGTGGCAGGAAAAAACGTAGAGATTCTGCGCCTGCTCCAAGACCAGTTCTGCTTCATTTGTAATGTCAGTGCAGGGAACAGAATCCAAAGTTTCCATTTCTCTGTGTGAGTGCTATAAATGCTCATCTGCAAGCTACTGTAGATGGGTTGCTAGGACAGCCTTCTGAGAAGTGGGATATGTAAGTTTTTAAATTCCTTTGGTCTAGGAAGGAATTGAGTTTGGGTCTCCTACTTTCTGTATATATAGAGACCACTTAGGCTGAAAGTGGGCATTGTCACTGGCTAGTTGGTATGTGATACATGTTAGAGAGGTAGAATACCTACCTTTCTGAACTTCAGCTTTCCAGTATAATGCAGAACCCATGTATATCAAAGAAACTGTTTTTATGAAAGCTTTTATCCTGCAGCTCTAGTATATTTGGGGAAAAAAACCAACAATCAAATTGATAGGATTTTGTCTCAGTTCGCTTATGAAGTATTTTAATAGTGTAATTATTAAATTTAGATAAACCATTAAGCTGTTCATTATAATATTTGATGTTATATGTGCAGCAACTGGACTTAAATCTGAGTACCCCTGAACTTACTTGTTCTGTTTGTATGCTTTATTGTTCAAGGAAGAAGATGCTCATCCAAGTATTTAATTCCCTTGTGAATTGTCGGTATAATGTTGACAATAATAAGTAGTTTGCTTGAGTAATTAACAATGTGAAATCCCTGTGCTGAGAGAAGATACTGGGCATCAGCCTAAGCTTTACATACTACTGTCATTTGTTAGACTGGTTGATGAGGAAGAAGAATGGCTGCTCTCTGTTATCATTAATCCTTATTTCTGAATTTTCATGTCCCTTTTTTGTATTGACATTTAGTGACCGTGTGTTTAAATTTGCTTGTTTTTCTCTAAAAAGTCTTCTGGTTGAGAGAATTGGAAAGGAGTGTTGCAAAATGGAAATTTTAGTCTTTGCCCCTGAGCCCCATCATAGCATATTTCTGACAATGCTCTTGCTATAAATATTGTTGCTAAAAGTGTTTTGTTTTACAAAAACAGTAATGGACATTAGTTTCACAACAAAGATCACATAGAGTACTCTTGGATTTGGGCTGAGATTGCTGCTGAGCAGCTCCTGTGGGTGTGCTCCTTCCATTATCTAGTTTAATTATTACTAATGCATACAATTATAGCAGCTATTGAAGCCTTTATAGGTAATAACATCATGTAGCTGACTGTCCGTTTTCTCGTTGCACTATTTTTACTACAGAACCGATTGGAAGTATGTCTTCCATGGAGGTGAACGTGGACATGCTGGAACAGATGGACCTAATGGACATGTCTGACCAAGAAGCACTTGATGTCTTTTTAAACTCAGGAGGCGAAGACAATAATATGCTTTCTCCCATGCTGGGTATGGTACTAGTAATGACAGCGTGCTTAGAGACAAAGGGACAAATCACCAGAATTGCTTTAATTTGTAATGGATGATGTTATCTCATAAAACATTACACTTTACGTAGATTGAATATTTTTCATCAGCGCTTTTTAAAACATTAACATTTAGTTGCAGTACAACAGAGCTTGCTGCAAAACTGCTTGATGTTTCTGGACTGTCTTTTTTTTTGTCTAGTTACTACAGCTTCATGTTATATTTGTCACGGTATGGATAGGTGATGTGTTACATACTATTTTTAAGGTGCATTTTTCTTGATATAAACCTAACAGAGGACATTTTAACAAAGATCAAGAGGAAGTTGGCAATAGTTAGGTTTTTAAGACTGCTTTCTTAGAATTCTTCCAGAATTTTGGCATTTTGAAGGAAATTTGGACCAGTTGTGTAGTGTAAGATCTTCAGTGAGAGGTATTCAGAGACGTGGTTCAACGTAACAGTCCGTATGTATGAAACATGACAATGTTCTGGAAGCTTCTACATAGTGATTCTGATACTGCAGCTCTTTCATGTAGCCTTCTTACTGCTGGTAACATTAGTTAAATTGGATTAAATTAATCTTAATCCAAAATTTTGTTTACATGTTCTGATGAACAAAACCAGATTTACATTTTGGCAAGTTGCAGCATGATGAGGGATCTGCTTAAAGCAAGGCATTAGTAATACTGGATACTTTATCCACCAGGGAAGTGTGCTTTCTTAATTAAAAACTTATTTTAGTACTAAAATGCCTTTTCCCAAAAGAGCCAAAGTTTTCTTGGGGGAGATGAGGAAACCCCTTTAAACGTACTTATATTTCTTTTGAAAATACGGGTCGAAATATTTTTATAAAAGTACTTACCGTGAAGAAACAGTGTACTTTAATCCCTATATTTTGGGATATGTAAAGAAAAATGTTAATAATGTCCTGGGGTAATTTTTTTCCTTCCTATGTAAAGTTGATTATTACCTGCTGTGAACAAGAAAAGCTTACAGAAAGTAGTCAAGGCTCATTTGACTACTGAAGGCTTTCCTATTTTATTGCAAAAACTAAATTCAGATGGCTGGTTTTGGATAGGCATCCAACTCATGCATTATTGAAGTTGATCATTGTTTGAGCACGCAAGTAATTACAGAATCTAGGACTGTTTTCCCCTGCTGGGTCTTTGGCAGATGTTGGACCAAGAGGCTTCGTGTCTTAACAACAAACAGTCTAACTGGATTATCTAGGGAAGTGTAGAAACTACTAGGTGTGGTTGTTTTTTCCTAAATAGATGTAAAACTTACTAGCCTTTGAAAAAACTATGTATTACCATGTGTATGTATAGATAGTGTATATATATTTATTATATATATGCACATCCGCTGTAATACAACGTACCAGTGCTGTAATGTTCTAGCACTCTAACCTTAATGCGAAGGTTGGACAGGCTTGCAGCAAGACTTACTCCTTTACAGTCACTACTACTACAGTGTAACAGTCTTGTATTGTTGTGGATTCCAGAGGATTCAATTCCCTCTGAATTAGAAGGGATTTTTGTGCTTGCTTTAAGGACCTTGCACCCTGGTATCAGGCCAAATATGTAATAGTCTTCATTCTCAGAAAAATGAGATGGCTTAAAGATACCTCTTCATTTTGCTGTCAGTGGAGAACCGGGTTGGTCAGGGCAAGGTTTGTTTCACAGTTTTACTGAACACCACAGAATACAGATAAGTTGTTGTAGTAACTGGTAAAAATGAAAATCAGCTCAAGACATTAAGATGTTTTCAAATTTGTCTTGCTATAAAGATTGCCAGCTTATGAGCATTGGTTTTGCAACATTTTGTGGTGCTCAGTAAGTTGAACCGAAAAATACACTCACCTCTGCCACTTCAGAAACCTCCTCCTCTGTGTGTGTTGTGTAAATTAATCTAATGCATGCTGGTGTGCACAAAAGACAGGTGTCATTAAAAACATCTTCCTAGTATCACTGGTGTTCAGTATAAATTCCTGTACTGCCTGCGGAAGCAACTCAGTAGACTGGGTAGACATCCTGGACCGACACAGTTGGAGTGGCAGGGTGCTGAGGTCCAGGCAGGTTGGTCGGCTGTCAGAGTGGTCAATGTTGTACCAGATCTTTATCAACTTGTGCTTAAACTGGAGAGCTGCTGAGGGCACGTTTCCCCCGGAGTTTCTGGGTCCCAGAAAAGCCAAGACAATGACGTTACATACAGCATTACTCGCTGTCCAAGTTTAGGTCCAGAATTTAAGATTGCAGCTAGTTAGGGCAAGAAACGTGCCTGAGCAACAGTGTCGAGTACAAAAAGATTCTGCTGCCTCCAGATGCTGTTAAGTCTATTTTCTTGTTAAAATTTAACTCGGATACTTGGTAAGACGATGGGAACGAGTGACAGGGCAATGTAGTATGAACTGCTCTGCAAACAGCCTTAGCAGAGGCAAGGTGTAGTGATCAGCTCATTTCCATCTCACCCTCTTGAAACCTGTTTATATATAAAGTCCCACAGGATTTTTAAGAGTATTTTCTCACTAAGGTTACTCAGTGCTGAAGCTGGGTGCCCTGACTATGGAGGGACCCTTGTTAGGTATAGTAGGGAAGGAAAAAAAGGCTTTATTTGGCAGACTACATAGAAGGAGTGTTTAGATGTTTCCCTGTTTTTCCTTCTTATTTATTTCCTGCCAGGAAGGGTCCAGAGAAGAGGATAGAAGATAATTCTGAAATATGAATTCAAACTGCAAGCAAACACCATTACACTGAAATTGCTTAGAAGAAGTCTTTTTGCATAGGACGTGCAGGAAGCATAGTCCTAAAATCCCATTCCAGTGCACTTGAGCTATGCTACAGCTTTACCAGAGGAATGCTTTCATGCTGTGGGCAAGAATTTGTTTTGCTTCTGCATCTTCATTTTTAGTCAGAACTGGAGATTACTATTATTGCCTATCATCTCCCAGTTATTATTATATTTTGCCCAGGTTTATTTGTGTTGTTCTGTTGGACAGAGTTTGTCTGGAGGATTTTCCTGTCGGTGATGATTCTTAGCACATGCTGAAGTGTCTGAACTCAAGGTCAGAGTTAGGAGGATTGAGTGGTCTTGGCTAACAGGCAAACTGGACATCAGCTAGGTCTCTTAACAGGGTCAGGACTTAACACTCCTGCAGTTTTACCTTATTTGAGCGCAAGCATTAGCAATACTAGAACAAGCGCAAGACTTACCATACACACCATCAGAAACAGATGAAAGCCTGCCTGTGGCTTGTATTTGAGAGCACCTTCAGAAAAGCCAAAAGGCAGGTTTGTGTTTTGGGAGGGGGTTTTTTATTGGTGTTTTGCAGAAGCAGCAAACCAGCCTGAACGTGACTCGTTAACCAATGTTGACCTCAGTTAATACACGGACTTCTCAATTTACTTGCTGAGCCACAGCTTGATTTCTGTTGTTGTTGTTCTTCTTTTTCCAACTCTAAGGGCCTGACTCCACCACCTACATGAATGAGATCAGCCTTCAGGTTCCGAGCCAGTCTGAATTACGACAGAAACTGTCTTCGCTGTCATCAACCTGTACCGATTCTGCCAGCCAAGATGCAAGTGAAGGAGAGTCTCCAGTTATTCAGTCTGATGAAGAGGAAGTTCAAGTGGACACTGCTCTTGCTGCTGTAACTGAAAGAAAGGGTGCTTCGGATGTTAGTGATGAAAGTGACTCTCAAACTATTTGAATCTTAAAACCATATCCTTTAAGAATGACTTCTGAATGAATGAACAAGTGAATGAAGAGCTTGCCTGTGTAACAATTTGCTAACCAAGCCTAACAGCCAGATCTTTTTACTTAGTAATACCGCCTTTTTACAAAATTGCCAGTCACGTGAAGGTTGGTTTTTAAAAAAAAAAAAAAAAATTGCCTAAAGCACACACACTTTAACAGCAGTCTTGGGGCTCAGGGGAGCAGTAAAGCTGTTGTATATACTATGTATAAGAAACTTAAAGGGGAAAGATTCAAGTTACTTTGACCACTAACCTTTAAATGGCTGATTGGAAATAACTTAACTGAGACTGGATGTGTAACAAACACTGAACCCAAATTGTTCCTTGCATGTTTTCAGCTGCTGCAACTGAAGATTTAGGATCCAAACCAAAATGAAAAGTTATTTTCTACTCTTTACTACCTACTGTCTGCCTACTGCCTTTGTCTACTAATGCAGCAGTGTCTACTCTCTCACACTTCTTATTCAGGACCAACTTAGTTATCATAGGTGTTAAGGAAAAAAAGAAAAGAAACTGAAAAGGAGGAGAGACGCATATCAAAATGTTACACTCCTCGTGGAGCAGAAACCTTAGCATTGTATAAACTTACTCCTCTTTCAAGATAAAATAAAGTATTTCTATCCCAACCATGTCTTTTACTTGATTACCCAAATATTATTTTATCCATGACAGTGAACAGAGGAGACTAATTCAGAAAAAAATGGTTATTTATACTGAGCACCAGTGTGATGTAGTTTTCCATGGTAACATCTGTTTGACTACACTGATGCAAGCCAGCAATTTAAGGGGAATAAACCTGAATGAATTATAAATTAAGTGCGTACGTTTTATAAACCTTAGCACCTATAGTCATTATCACCTTAGCGCCATTTTTTTCTGCAGCCATTTTTCTCTCTAAACTTGAGGTCTGAACATGTCTAACACCTGTTTCTTGTCAAGTCTCACACTCTATTTGCAGGGATCCGTTCCCCTTGGAGAAGGTTCCTGGCTCCTGCTCTTCAGGCACAGAGGGAAGGAATGTAATCAGAAACAGCGTAAGTAAAAGGACGAGCTGTGATGTAGATCCCTTCCAAAGACCTGCCCTGACAAAGCTGATGGTTGGGAATGAGGCAGCTCCTGCTGCTCGCCAGCAGGGAAGCAGCCCGTTTCCTTAAGGATTCACTCTATCTCCTGGTACCTGACAGAGTGTTTCCTGACCCCTCTCTGGGAAATGAAAGCTGGAAGCTCACTACCTACAATTAGATATTTACGCTTTAGCAAGGCATCTGCTGAAAGAAATTGTTCTTGAAGGAGCTTACTTTACTCACTCACTTTCCAGAAGACAGACAAAATGTCCAAAAAAGTTTTGTTTTTTTATTAAACCTCGTAGTACAAACCTGGAAAGTAAACAAAAAACTGGCAATAAACAACATGAAGTCTTTCCTTACAAGGAAAGAGAGCAGAGCAGCGCTAATAAATTAAATGTCAAACTGTAAGCCATAGTCAGAAGTTTACTGTCAAGAGGGAAAAGTACACAGCAAGGCCATAAAAACCAGACAACCACATTTGAAAACACTTGACTCTGTTTATGTTATTGTTAAATATTCCAAAACAGTTCAGTCTTCTGCAACAACAACCAACAAATTGTATTATAGGACTTTCCTGACAGTCACCACTGGCAAGCTCAGTGCAATATGGGTAGCTACGGTATTGTTGAATTCAATTACGAAACAAAACAGTTTGTGAAAACATTTTCCCTTTTTTATTCCACACATACTGTACACACAACCAGAAAAGGGCAACAGCTACTCCATTATTATTTTTTGTTGTTGTTCAGTGATGTAAGCAGCACTTATAAATGTTACAAGAAAAACCCTGTAAGCATCCAATCCAACCGATGAAGAAAGTGAAACGTAAGGCTTTTCTTCATCTTGTCTCTTCGCCATCCCTCCCCCCACCCCAAGAAAAGGCTCAAGTATTTAAAAAAATTTACAGGCATATGTACAAAAGGTGTGATTTTTTTTTTTTTGTTACAACATGAAGAGAAAAAATAGACAAGATGAAAGCAAACGCATTTTCACATTCAAAAGAAATATGCAGACCTGCTAGTGGCTCTAAAGGTGATCATATAATGAAACAAATTCAAAACAAACATTAATGCTTGACTGTGTAAAGGTGTGAAAAACAGCAGTGGAATGGAAATGGAATGTTAGAAAGATTGCACGTCTATGACAAAAGAAGCACTTATGGCTTCAATCACTTTTTTTTCTTTTTTCTTTTTTTTTTTTAAAGGATGCTATTGAAGGGTTTTTGATAAAGTAGCCAACAGCACCAAAAAATAACAGAATGGATTTCCTAATGAAATCAGGCACAGTTTTCCCTCACATGACTCCTCAAGGCAGGCAGTCTTTTTTCCTCCTTTTTTTTTTTTTTTTTAAATTTTTATTTTTCCCCCTCAAAACAGATGCATAGTGATGTGCTGGTAAAAGAGAACATACTCCAAATCTCCTCCTTTTGCCTACAGTTAGGAAACAAAGTCTATCTTCAGCTGCCATAACCTCCCAAAGAAAGTGTGTATTCTCCAATTTAAAAAATTACAAAACTCATCTTGCCATGACAGAATAAAAGACAGCCAAAGTAAAGCAATTTCTTTCAAGTTTTTGTCTCCTATCCCTTTTCTCTCTAGAAAAAATCTGCTCACATGACTGGAGAACAAATTATAAAACACATCAAACTTCAACCTATTCAAAAAATGGGTTAAAAGCCTTTTTTCACAGTTACCAAAAAGGCTTTTTGTTTTTTTCAGCCATAGGGACAATACAAATTAATATTTTATCAGCCCCTCGCCGGTTTTTAAAACAGTGAACATACGGCAGTTTAAAAAAATCAGACTGCTGTATCTATCTATTCTAAATACAAAAAAAAAATTCAACAGTTTAATGCTAAAACAAAATTAGTTCTCTAAAACCAGAAGAAAATCTTCTTTAGAGCTAGTGCAAAGACAGCTTGTATTCTACAGCAAGTACTCCAAACTATGGTATAATAATTACAAAAAATATATATAAATTGACAAAATGAGAGTGTTGGCATCTTCAGGATTAACTTGAAGCACTTTTGGATGAACTGGAGGATGAAAGCCTAGATGATGGCACGTCAACTGTCGCTCTCTTACGAGGTCCTCTTTTTGGTGTAGGCTTGCTGATACAGTTCTCAATGCTGCCATTTTTACCAGATACTTTTCCACAGATTTGATTGACTAGACTGATTATTTGTTCCTGTTCAGGAAGTGGGAAAAACAAAATGCAAATTAGCATCTGCTCTTTCTCCAGTCAGTGAGAACAGAGATGGACAGAGATGCAGTGCTGCATTTTTGACCGAAAGCACTTAACTGGGTGTGTGGGGGGAAACGTATATATGCACAAACTATGCAGAAGCTTGGCTCATGTGCTACTTATTCACAAGCAGGAGTTTTGTAAGAAAGAAGTACGGTGTAGTAGTCCAAATGCTGCCCTTGCTGAAGCTTCCCTCCTCCAAACTTAAAGACAGTAATCAGCAGAACTAGAAACAGCTGAGCTCTGGCCACTAAGCAAGAACAAAGAAACTGGGCTGCAAGGTTACTTCACTAGGGTCAGAAATGTTCTTCAGATCCAACTTAGAACCCACTGCTGAACAAAGTTATAAATGCCATAAATTTAAATCCACCCTAACATAGCTTATAATTACTATTTACTAAATATTTCTTTAAATTATTCCAGGCATGCAGTTAGTATCTTTCAGAAATGTTAAAACTTTGTGACAGTTTTTTTACATTTGAAAAAAATCATCATCCAGTACTGAAGGAGAAGTTTTCTTGCCTTTCCCAACACAGCCTAAAGTATCTACTTTGTAATTCTAAAACCTAGCAAAAATAATTACTGTACATGATTTTGCTGGAAAGGGTGGCTTTGAAAACCTCAACAGAATTAACAGATCTGTGAAAACACAGGATGTAAGGGACTGAATAATCTTAAGAATAAGAGAAACACATTAAAATTTCTGAGTAACTTCCCGAAACTCTTCAGCGTTTTCCACATTACAAAGGCAGTTTCACTGTTGTCTGGGCTTCTTAGTTGTACTTGGGTCTATCTACAGTACCTGATACCAGAACAGAGTCTACACCTAAAAATGAACAAAGCCGCAACGGCATGATCCGCCCCAGACTTACTTTGACCTTCTGGTTTATTTCCCCATACCTCTACGCGCATACATCAGAAACTGCTGACGAGGCCGTCGCAAAAAGCTACTTGTAGCAGCACTGATCTCTAAGAGCTGATTGTGTAGCTTCTCCCACTGCTTCACTACCCACAGCTCGGGCTAACAGTAAAATGCACCCCCACTCTCTATTCCCCTCCCATCCCCTCACACACAACGGAGAAATGGAGCTAAGTAGACAGGTGAAGAGGCATTACTTGACTGTGCTGCAGCATAGCATCAGCCCAGAACTCAGGCACAGTCCTAAATCACCAGCTTGAGTTCTGTCATTATTCAGCGTCACATTGAGCCATTCAGCCATTACTGGGAGGTTCAGGCTGGACTGGAGTAAGTCAGCGTGAACTTTCAGTTACCAACAGAGAGAACTTATCCTAAAGCACAGAAGTTACCATAAATTAACCAGTCAAAGCACAGCCTCATGTTCTAGAGCATCCCAAAGCATTAAATGGCTTCTCTGTTCTGTAACACATACTCGTGCAGTTTATGTTTCAGGTTTCATCTTTGTAATCACGTTTCCCTCTATTTCTTTTACTTAGCTCATAATAAAGCGCCTTCTTCCCACACCAAAAAAAACCCCACGAACAGCAGAGTCTCCTGAGGTCTTGGTAGGACAAAGGCAGAGCTAAGTCTAGGCCCAAGTTTTCGGTATCAAAGCTCAGCGGCATCACAAAGCTATATCGTACAGACCTCATCATAACGGTACATCATTTTCAATCCCCGACAAGACTTCTGTTTTTCCACATGCCGCAGGGCACACTCCAAGCAGAAGACGACATTTTCATTCTCCTGTACAACCTATATAAAAATGCAGAGGCGGAGGGGAGAGAAGTGCATTAAGCTCCAAATTGTAGCCGTGTTACGCATGCAGTATTTCCCATTGCAATGTGTGAATTATCAAACCTTTGTTTTACTACAAGTTAGTAGAAGGAAGCATAAACAAGAAACATTACACATTGCGAAATGATTCAGAACGTGTAAGAAGCAGCAAGTACCTATCCCTTTTTGAGTGCTGATGTTGGCAAACACATGCGATTTTTTAAAAAAAACACCAATAGTAATGAAGACCAGATCCAAATAATGATATATGCATAAAGCTATATTGGTATCTAATATGTAGCCTAAAGATTTCCTGAAAGCAGCTGTTTCCTATTACTTTAAATGCTGTCTTGAATAAGGATAAAATCAGAAGCTTAGCCACAGGATTCCTCAGCTACTGTCTCATTCAGCAGAGGCCACATTTGCTCAGCTGGCTACCTGCCACGCCTATACATTCAGCTTGGCATCTGACAACCAAGTTGACTTTTTGTCCCTTATTACTATTAAGAATGACATGGAAAAAATCCTTCCCTTGATTACACTTACTCCAGAGCAAACGGACCAGAATTAAGAGGTTTTGGTTGGTTGGGTTTTTTAAACAAACTCATTTTAAAGTTATTTCAAAGCAGTCCTGCTTAAACACATCTTAGCTGCTCAGTGGTCTAAAGACACGTATAAACTCAGCATATTCTGTCCTAGGGAGGGAAACGGCTACATCTCGCCATTTAACAGTTGCATTGTATTTCCATCAAACCCCTAACATTTATAACCAAAAAAACCCCAGAAAGATGACAGAAAAAAAGGACTGAATATGGACTCACACGCACTGTATTATGTTTATTTAAATATCTGATCTTGGAATTAAGTGGTACATAAGGTTGTGGGAGGGGCTTTTGGTATTTTTAATGAAACTGCTGTATTTCTAGGGGTTCTGCATACAGGTAAAAACCTGGAAGTGTCACCACAGTGGTTAGCACACCTTCAAAAGCCAGTAGGCAGTTACTTCTAAAAAGAGAGAAAGTTTACGGGCACGGCTTCTGTTTTTGAACGGCAGGTTGGCAAACCTTAGCTTGATAGCTAGGATACATCTACCCTGCAATTTGGCTGGCAGGGAAACTGTCGCAGCACGGGCTGTAGCTGCATGCCTGAGACTCAGAGCATATATTTGAGTTGCTAGCTCTCATCCCGAGAACTGTTCTGCCATGACTTACTACTACTGGCAACCTGCAGGTATCTGTGTTACCCCTCCTAGCGCAATGCAGACATGCTTGTGGGTGTCAGAGTGGCTGAGTGACAGAGTTTATCCCTTCCTTACAGGGGGAGGGAAACTAGCTGACACTAACCATTGTCTTCTGTCACCGCTGCCCAAGGCGATAAACGTTCTGACGCAAACCAAATCAACATGCAAACCAAATCAACATTGCAAACCAAATCAACATCTCTGTGTCCTGCGTGGAGTGCATGAGATGACTTGGTAGTCACATGCTGTCTCTCAAATGCCTATAGTCCATTACAGTACATTAGGACAGGGGGGACAGTACCCCAGCGGTAGCAAAGGATTTTACTCACCATGGAAAGATAGCACAGGTGCTGACAAATCTGACATCTCCTCTCTGACGTTTCTAACTGCAACCACTTTCGAGGCTTTTTCTTTCCATCCACCCCCGTGCTGCTGCTGTCGTGGCTGCCATAGCGCGCTGAAGAATGGAGACCTGCCTCGTAAAGCTGCCGCCGCTGCCTCAGCTCCGTGTCCCTGTGAATGTTTTATGCAATTAGACATGGGCATCGCCTTATACCACCACAAAGCCACGTATCATCACCCTTTTACCATGATTATCTCTGAAACCTTAGCTCCACACAGCAAAGCCCTGAGTGTTGTTGGAGGTTGGTGCCATTCCCTACGCATGGTGAGAGGACAGCCAGCACCACAGAAACGCTGCCTAATTGCAAAAGCTACCTCCGGATTTTAACAGCGACCACTGTATCAAGCCAGTGGTTCTCAAACTGCTCCACAGAGAACTGGGGACTGCTGAGTACTTCCTGGAGGTCGATGGTTGCTCAGGGCCATGTGGAGATGTGGCTAACATGACTGTCATTCCTTGAGGAGGAGGAGCCGTTGCTGCCAGGAGTAACATAGCCACCTTCATCAGGAGGCAGAGATGAACCAAGGACCTGCTGCCGTGAGGTGCTTCAGGCAGGAAGGGGGGAGCGGGGCAAGTGATTGTGCCAAAAGACGAAGATCTTGCTGTACACCCAGGGGAAAAAGAAGGAGATGTCAATTAAGAGTAAAGACTAAGCCCTCTAGCCGCCCTTCACCCACGGCGTCTGCAAGGTGGACAATACTTCCTATGCTGAACTATACAGCATCAGGAGAGCAGGTCTGGTTGGAGCTGAGTGGAAGACAGCAAGTGTGGAGGGAGCTGAGCAGATGGAAGGGGAGAATAAAAAAGCTCACCCCCAGACACAGCTGAAGATGGGTGGAGAGCCAAGCTAAGCAAATGGCATGGGCAAATTGAGCAACCAAGGCAGATCAGGAGAGGAGGCAGCAAAAGACACAGAACAAACAAGCAAAACAAAACAAAGGAAAAAAAATATGGTACAGTGTTCCACTTTGATTGGTTTTTTTTTCAGGTTTTGTTGTTTGGGATTTTGTTTTACATAAGCAGCCACAGGAAGGACCGATATCCTCCAGAGAATTCCAACCTAAGCATAAGAACAAGTTTGAGAACCACTCTGATAGAGGTCGATGTGACGGTCTAACAGCCAGCACCAACATTTCTGTTTCACCTTCCGCACTTGCAGACTTTTCCTCTTCAAGGGGAAAAAAAAGAAAAGGCACTTGGAAGTGGTTTATTCCCACAGGGGAACCAGCTGTAGGTAAAGCAGTCAGCACACCTCTTTGTATTTCTTTCTGAACACTAAAACAACACATGGGCTGTTTTCCCCTTCAATATGTCACTGGAAATTTTCCAAATGAACATGCTAGTTAGTTAAATACAGTTTGTAGATTCCATTCATCAAAACTTTCTTGACATCTCGAGTACCAGTTGTCACAAACTTGAAAGATAGGTAGCAACTACATGGTAGGGAACAAAAGAGAAGATCATTACACAGGAAGCCAGGCAACATTGTATTTTCTTTTTTTACCTATCTTAAGAGAAACCCTAAACATGTTTCCTTAATACTGGAGAGAAAAAGGAGCGTGAAGTTTTTTTGCTTTACAATGTTCAAGTTCTAACGCAAGATGCGTTAGCACCCATGCAGTGGTTTAAATCAAGACAACTTTCTGTATACAAAGTACCTTCTACAACTGTAGTGTAACAATCTTGATGCTGAAGACAAGGATTTCTGGTGCAAAACCCATTACAGGCATGGATTGACAGTGGGTACTGATGCCAAGAGGTTGAAAAACTGAAGAAAGTTCTTCAACCACTTAGCATCATGTAGCTCACCTAATGCATCATGAAGTCTTGACTCTCAGCACCAAGAATCAACAAAATAAAAACACAAGGCAAACTGTAGTTTTAATTCTTTGATGGTGTCCAAAGTAGGGAATTTAACTTAGAGCAAGACATCCTAACCACGGGCACTCTCACATCAGATACAGCCAAGGAAACTGATTCTTCCACATGTGGCTGTCTTCAAGTATGTTTGCTGGGCTTTTGCTTGGTTAAGTAGGTGAAAGACATGCGGCTGAAATGGTAACTTACGTCATCCACCTCTGGAGTCTGTCAATGAAAACAAAACAGGTACAACAGGCCCCCAATTCGTTACCTGAGCTCTCCAAGAAGTGATGATATCGTACTCAGAGTCGGTCCGTTTTCCTTTTTTGCTTCTGCTGTTGCAATCTGATAAAGCAACTTTTCCATTGAAAATGGTTTGGCTATACGTCGTCTCTTCATTTCCTGGGACAGAAATTGCCAAATTAGTTCTTAAGCAAATTTGAAAATAAAAAGTTATGAAGAATGAATTCAATGTAGCAAAAAGTAGCCTTTTAAAACAACCAAAAGGGCTTTCTATAGTTCAAATTAAACAAAGTATTTATGTCCCTAACTTACATCCAGCACCTAACTTCACACTAAAATAAATCAGTGCAGTGGAAAGCCAGGTGCCCAAGTGCTTTGCCGAATTGGGTCTTCCTGTTGAAAGGACTATGAAAGAAGATTTTCTGCACATGCTTTAGATGAACCAATGGCACAGAAAAAAAACCTCGAAAACCTAAACCAAACGCATGCTATGAGACAGTCACAATCAACTGCTTTCTCGGAGAATACCCTACTGCCTGTTACAGCTAACATTTTGGTTTCGTTCAAAGCCACCAGTAGAGAGCAAAAAAGTATCTGCAATGCATGATGGCGGATATGCTAAGAAATCAATCTGTATGCTATCTTTTCTTAATCTGTTTTACTGTGACATTTAATACAGAGAAAAAATAGGCAAAGTCTGCATATGCAAAGAGAACAAAGCAAAAGGCAAATACTCCAGTGTCACCACATTTCAGGTATACCCTTTTTTCAAAAAAGAAAATTCAACTTCATGAGTGGAAAAGACAAGGACAGGAGAGATGCCAAGAAAATGAGAAAAATAAAAAGAAGGATGCCCAGGCATGATTAGCACGCAGTTCACTGTACTGGAGGAACCAACAAACACCTCGAAATTATCTCCCTAAAAATTCGTTTTTCCTGCGGAGGCCAAGAGGAGCAACCCAGTCACTTAAGCTCTGTAATACACTACCGGCACTCTCAGCCAGCCAGTAAGACCTAGTCTTCTGACCTGCTCGAAGCCCAGGACGGCTGTTATTTTGCATCTTTTAAAACGTCAAAAAGACAACAACTAACAAAACAGGCAGATGTCAAGGAAAAGAGACAACAGGCAAAAGAGGGGGTTTCAGTTCTGCTCAGTTTTGCGTGTTGGCAGTTCCTCTCTCCATAAGCTTTTAAAGCTACATCTTTCATTCCTGTCAATACAGACTGACTGATTTTGGTAGCTTAAACCCTTTCAGTAATTCTTATGTAGGCAAATTCCTTGATTTACTGTGCGGTTGGGAGAAGTCTAGAGTTTTCCCAGTGTCTGAAGAGCTATGTTTTGTTTTATATAGAGTCAGAGAGTTTTCAAATGACGCTGACACAGGAGCGTAATGTGAAGGTGCCATTCTGGTTAGGAGTTAAGCCCACCAAATACCTACTCGGCAGAAACAATACTGAAGATTCATCTTTAACCATAATTTTTTTTCACCCTGTTTTGTAACCCTAATTACATGCTCTTGGTATTCCTTTTATCAGAACCAATACATCATAAAATTAATCCTTTTCCATAGCACCAACCGCATGCATTGAAGTGATAATATATTATCTCATGAAAAGGATTAGTAACCTTTGCTGACCAAAAAGTGTTCAAAAGAGGGTCACAGGTAAGAAAAACGTTCTTCAGAAGGTTCTGCTAGAGCCTGCCCGGGGTCAGAACAGCGGCACTTTTAGGAGTGGTATGAAAAATTTTGTTGCACATTAGATCTGCTTTGCGTATTGTCCGCGGCATAAGAACAGCCGCTCCAAGCCAGATCAAAAGCCCGCACAGGCCACACACGCGGCCAGGATAAAAGGCCGCAGTGGGTGGCTGGAGGAAAAAGCGAGGTGGGCAGCTCCGTGACCAGCTTGGCTCCTGCTGGCTGGCAGCTCAGTCACCTCCTGCGCCCGAGACGGGGCTGTGCTGCCCTTAGCACAACTCACTGCATCTGTGCATTTTTCTGAATTTCTGAATCCATGTACGTTTCCCTCTTCCACACAGTACTGAAATACACAGATAAGTATTTTAAAACAGACTTCTGTTTGGCTTTTGACCTACTGCCTAATCACTTCTTTTAATGATACATTTTTCAATGTTACAAGAGACAGCAGACATTCATATTATAATTATCATCACCCTGCCACTTGTGATCCGATCTTACTATTGGATACGTCTCTCGGTCATTAATTTTCCAGGCTGAGTAGTCCTCTTACATTTAATGCAGAGGCTAATTCATACCTTTAATCATCAATCTCTGCTGTGCTTTTCCCAGTTCCTCTATATTCCTTTTGCAATTAGGGACTCAGAATTGCACAAGTATTCAAGCCATGGCCATACCAAGAGCCCACACAGTGCCAAAGCGATGTTTCTGCTTTGTTCTCTATTCTCTCCTTGCAATTCCTAACATTCAATATTTTTTTTTTAAAACCTCTCTGGAGAACTTGGCTGGCAGCTCCATAGGAATTCAAAGACCTCTTGTCTTAGTAGCAAGAGCTCGTTCAGAGCCTATCGCTGTGTCTGTTAAATTAGGATTATTTTTTACTCGTGAATCATTTAAAATTTATCAACCCATTTTCTCACTCAGATCACTCAGTATCATGAAATCTTTCTGTAAGGCCTCATAGCTTTACTTTTTGCTGTCATTACCATTAATATCCTTAGCATAAAGAATTAGTTTTATTATTCACTTCTCTAAGTTATTTACAGTATGTTGAACTGTACTGGTCTTAGTACAAATTCCTGAGGAGCGCAGAAAGAGACCTCCCTCCATGATAAAACCTGACCATTTGTTCCCATCCTCTGCTTCTCTTTACATCAGTTGGGTTTTTGGTGCGTGAACTTTCCCCCTCAACCCATGGCAGGTTACTTTAAGAGCCTTTTCCGAGGAACCTCGCCAAAAGTCTTCCAGAAATCCTCACAGACTCTGTCAGCTGGATCTCTTTGGCCATACATCCAAAAGTTTCCTGGCCTGCGGGCCATGACCTCGCTGCAAAAGCCATGTTAATTGCCCCAGTCTCATTCTTTTCTACATTTTTCTCTTGGCCTTTAGCAAGTTGTTCTTCAAAACCTCTTTTTGGTCTGCATTTGTGTGTATTTACATGCATCTTGCTAGAGCAGTTCTTTTATTTGCATTTTCATCTTCTGGACACAAAAGGGATTTTTGGTCTCATTTCGAACAGAGGCCTTTCTCCCGGTGTTTACCCATGCCAAGTTTAGTGGGGGTTTGCCTTTTGAATTTTTTTTTTTTTGCTAGGCAATGTGTACATGTTGTGAGCTTCTACACAGCATCTTTAAACAATTTCTATGCTGCATGCAAACAACCCTTCTTTCTGCATTCTCAATTTAACAAGCTTCCTCGGTATGATGCGAGGCTGTCTTTTTAAATGAAACACCACAGTAGTGGATATTTTACTTTTTACTGCTCTTTCAAGGTTCTTAATCTCTGCTCACCATCACAAGCGCAGCTGTTTGATAGTGATGTTTTGAACTGGGCTCCACCGTTGCTGGAAGTGAGACAACAGTTTCTTCTCACGTGGATTTCCTGACTAGCTGCTCCCTGAAGCCATTTCGGTCCTGGCATCACGCACCAACCCAACCCCTATCCTAGCTAGGGGGAGGAGACCAGCATTTCCCATTCTCATTGTATGTCCTGTCCTTGCAGCTTCTCTCATCTCCTTTAGTGTAACACAGGCTACGTCTACACACCATCCAGTATGGCAAAGCAGGAGTGGATGTGCAGAGTGATACAGTCGATGCTGAGGACCCAAACATCCACAGGATGTGTGTGCGTAAAGCCGATAGCTTTACTTCAGAGCAGCCTAGCCTGGCCCTGTGGCCACACCACGACCAGTGTTTGGAGGACATCAGGTGCCCTTCTGGAGCGCTTCTTCGCATTTGGTTTCATCTGAAAGCAACCCAGCCTGCTCAGGCTAAGACAGCTCTGTGATAGGAACCAAGGAATGGTAACTGCGTGGACTTGTAAAGGCACATTCCTCACCCAAACTAAAACTTGGGGGGGACACATACAAAGCCCCTGCCAGCATCTTGGCTGGACAGTCCGGAGCACAGTGCTAATACCATGCTTTTCCTGTTTAGGATGGGAAGATCAGTGCACAGGGATTCTGTCACTGGTGACAGAGTTAAACCTGGCTTATTTGACCACAAGCTCTCTTCTGTATGCAGCAGTGCTGTTCCAACAGGATGACTAACTCCATCTTTCCTATCTACTTCTTCCTCTTGTATTACGGTACTGGCTGAGTTTCTTCTTTCTACCAAGTTTCTGGTAGGCCCTATACCACCAAAGCTCTCCTTTAAAACCAGCCATTCCTCCTTATTTCCAAACCTCTAGACCAGAGTGCATTCATTTAGTCCAATATTCTGTACTCCTGTTTCCTAAATGAGTTTTACTGACTTTGCCCAATGCCTTAGTCGAGGATATGGAGTTACCCCTTTGCCATTCCAAACACAAACTCTTCCACCACACCTGTAAACTTTCTCCTCATCCTTAGTTTAAAATTTCAAGAGCTCTTAGGGTATTTTTTAAAAGCCAGCAACCTGGTTCCATGTATGGTTTAGGTGAAACCTGTCTGTCCCTTTACACAGGCTTTACACAAACTCTTTTAGCCCAACAATTATCCCAACTCCTTATAAACTGAAATCAATGCAATTTCAGATGCAGAATTTCATTTTTCCATATATTAAAGGAGATTGAGGAGTCATTCAATACATGAAATGAAACAACATTGTTTAGTAATATAAAGAGAGTCACTATAAAAAAATCAGGTCACAGTATCACAGAATGAGACCAAAGTTAATGTATCAAACAGCTGAAAACTGTCAATATTGCTGTCGAGAACAGACGGAAAGGAAGGTACAGTTGTTTGTCAGAGAGTTCATTAACAGTCCAAAAGGGGAATCTTGCTCGTTACACAGAACTTCTCACAACCTCTGAAAAGCACAATCCCGGCCAGCCTTTGAAAATGGCAAAGTGCTGTGTCAAAGTGAAGGAACCAAAGAAGAATTTCCAAAATTTAAGGGAGTTAAGAACATAGGATAGTTTGAGGAAAAAAGAGGGGAGGAAAGGAAAAAAAAAAAAAGAAGGGAAAGAACAATGCAGTAGGTGTTTCCAGAGGCTTTTTTGACATAAAGACATATCTGTGGTTCTTGTAAAGTTTGTGAGAGCTGTGACTTCGCTTTCCAAGGTAGGTTATCATAGAGTGGAATCTGCTGGATTTTCAGTCAGCTTATATTTACCCAGTGCAAAGCTCTTAAAAATTAATCAAAAGAAACTGTTCTTCAGAATTTGAGGCACCAAGAAGAGCTTTTTAATTGCTGCATAGTGATTTCTGTCTCTTACAGGAGTGGCATTTTCACAATATCAAACAAATGTTCAGTAGAGCAATAAATACAGCATACGGAGTTAATATAATTATGTACCTTCAGACAGAAAAGGTTAGCTCAGGATTCTCATTCCTCACCTACACACATATACAATTCCCACCTTCCCCCAAGATAAATCTGTAATAAAATAACCTTTTATTTCAAACTAAGTTAATATACAGTTAGTATAACCAGGCTGGAAGAATTCCATTAACCCTAAAGAACCAAAACATAACTGTGGACATATTACATTTAATTACTTACTAACCACTTGGTCTGAAGCTGTAAATGATAATTTACCAGTGGCTTAGCTATAAAACACTACCAAAATAGCATCTGTAACCCATAGTGTGTTTGAGGAGGTTGGGAACACAATTAGCGACATATATTCTTTGTCCAAGAACAGAGAAATGTAGCCAAAATCATGACAACTGGCAATTCTCCTGTTTGTTTCTGCAGACAACCTGCCTCAGTTGCGTGAAAAGGGAAAGGGAAGTTTGTTTTATTTACAGCTTAATATCGGATGGGCTGGTCAGTGAACCTAAGGATTTTCAAGTCGATTACAACTGAAATTGCCCTGATCAGCAGCTTTTCCTGAATGAAGGGGCAGAGAAAGACAAGCAATACAGCTGTGAGTATTGACTCTGCCTATCATAGGAGCTAACAAGCACAGTTATTCAGATATTTGCACCTGAGATTCTAATGGTTCTAGAAAACATCACTTAAAAAAAAAAATCAGTAAGCACGATACAATACATTATCATTAGCTCTGAAGGGATTTTTGAAAAGCTTCCTCGCAAACTGGTCTACAGGCATAACAATCTTCTGAATTTTTCAAATATACCAAAGTTTTTAGCTATCAATTATTACCTCTGTTGCTTTTCTGAAAACACTGGATCATCTTACGCCTTGCAGAACTTTCTCCTTTTTTTATTTAATAGTCCACAAAAACAGACGTAGTGGTACTAGTCTCACAATACTGGAATGTCTAGTTTGCTGTCGTTTTAGATGGCAGGGCCGTGAATCCATTTTAACTCCTTTTCTCAACTTACCTTGGCTGTTTTAAACCCCATGCTTGTCCACTGGGTGGTAGCAAAGTGCACTGTTTCAGAAACACTATAGCCACAACACACTTTAGACACAAAGGATCCAGGAAAACAGACAACAAACTGCCCGCTCTGCTGTACAGTACGGTGCACCCTGATCCCCTCCTTACACAAGATTTCTGGGGAGATCTAGAAAGACATAAAAGCAAAACAAAGGAAAAAAAAAAGAAAAAAAAATCAGAACTTTCTTTTACAGTTAGATCCCCTTCCTTGCAGGGTGCTGCCACGTGCTACTTGTGGGAAAAGCTGTGCTCTGCTAACAGCTCAGCTCCGTTCGCTTTCTCTCTTCCCTTCCGCACATGCTGAAGCTGAGCGTTTGGAGCGAGGATTACAGAAGTGGCTCTTTTAAACCAACAGTTTACACTTCACTTGCCAAACAATCTCAAACACAAAGCCTTAAAACAATACTATCTACTACTCCAGAAAGTAACACAGACCATTTGGTTTTCCATCTAGATCTTTTCAGACTTGGCACTGAATCCACCTTGCTACTGCACTTCCATTAGAGATGCTGAGGGAGTTGTTTTTGTTGTGGGTTCCCAAATTTATACTTAAATGTGGTAAATGGAAATTGTTATCCATAAAATAAACAAGGGAGCCAAGAATACTTTCAAATCCTTCAAAGCATTAGGCTTCTCATATCCATGCTGGCATCATAAAATGTCAACATGGCAGATTAATTGACTACAAAACACTCCCGTTCTGAGGTTAAATATATTCTGGACAGTATTAAAAATGAACATTTATTGCACTGTCACATTTATTTTTATTTCAACATTTTAACATGTGAGCCTTGTTAGAAAAATACCATGTGGGTAAACACTGCAAGGAGAAAGTAGCCAGATTTTAACAACAGCCTCTGCATCACTGTACTGTAAGACAAAACCAAAATAAATCCCCGAACAACCAGCCTTCTGATTAGCCTTGGGTTCTCAAATGGGAATACCTCTCCCAGTGTTCACCTACCATTACATTACTTTCAAGCATTTCCAGCCCTGGAGTGCCATTGGCTTGCAGCAGGGTATGTACCACATCATCAAGTTTGTTCTCCTCCGCAGCAGGAATGCAATACCTGTTTTGTCAGAGGAAAAGAGAAAGATTTACCGTGGAGTAAATAATGGTCCACAGCTACACAGTAACAGGCAATTCAGACCAGGACACTGATTAAAAGAAAGAAATTAAACACAGGCTTTCCCACACAGTTCTTTTTGGTAAAACGCTAAGGATTCATGGAAAGCTGTTTATTTAGACTCAGTCTCGTGGTTTTCACCAGATGCCAAAGGACACAAAATTCCCAAAACAGAAATGTGAATACTCAGTGCTCTGTAGAATCAGAGGAGAGAAATCAACAATAGAATTATGTTCATTTTAATGGCACCCAAACAGCTAATTATGGGCAAAAGTTTGCATCTCATGAGCACCAATATATGTTCTCTTATCTTTATCATAAATGGCTGTTACCGATTACCTGTGCATCAACCAAAGGATCTTTTTATTTAATAATGTTTTCTGTTCATAACAATCAAGAAACCACAAATCACCTTTACTGTTAGTACACACAAAAGCCAAAGACCTTCTTGCCTTGCTTACTAAACAAATCCCACATCCCTCCTCTCCCTTGCAACAAAAGAAAGACCTGACTAAGAGCAGCCAAAGCAGCAAGGGAGATTTAAAACTCTGCTGGGTATATGCTGAGCTGCACATCCTCCTCTCCTTTAGGAGAGGATGAAGCAGCTGTCCTCTCTGTGCTCACTGCCAGCAGACCTCCCTACACAAAAGTGACAAGAAATAACATAGGAGTCTCAGGTCTCAGCTCCACACATCCAGAGAACTGCTATTTTGCTGGATGCAGGGAGACAGTATGGTGACAATTAGCTACTACTCTTGCTTGCACGCTGCCAGAAGGCTAACGGTTTATGTCCACCCAAGAGATACCTGTTCCCAAGATCTGGTAGTTGGTACCTGACGACTGCAAACTGAGCAGCACAGCTTGGTGGGAAACTCAGTGCAAATCCTTGGATTCCCAAAGCTGCCATACTGGGCTTTGTGACATTACTCTATTTGGATTTGTTATGCTCGGGCAAATGAAAAGCATCTCCAGATTTATCATGACTTATCTCAAGTTCACTTTAAGGAATGAGACCTCAATCTGGAGCCCATCCGCACCCATGCCAGACACACACACAGACATTTTTCCAAACTTGGCAACAAGAGGAGAGAAAAAATCTGGAAAGATTTTGGGGAAAGGGTGCAGTTTTCTTGTCATTCATCCAGTCTCTCCACCAATTTCATAAAGCGTTCTGCTGGCCTTACAGACCTTGTCAGGATATTTGCCTATAATATGCACTAATATTAACTCCGTATGCATCATACAGAGTGATCCTGCTTGATTAGTCTGTAGGAAGCTGTACTTCCTATGATTTGAACATCTTGTTCCTGTTCACTGTACTGATGATGACTTTGATTTGTCTTTCTAGATCTTCAAGCTGAGAACCAGAAGAGATGACAGGATCTACTCGTACAGCTAATTGTAGCTGCAATAAGGGCTCTAATGAGCTGGTTTGCCCAGGTGTACATAGACTGACTCCTTATGTATATATTGACAACGATTAAGACCTTGCTAAGAAATCCTAAGGTTATAGAGAGGTGAAGTGGAAGAGGAGGGGCAGCACAGAAGTGCATGGGACTATCTGACTACTGGCAGGACCGAGGCATATGCTGCAATTTCACTCACTCGCAATTCTTCATGTACCTATAAAAAATGGGAAGTGAGCCGCCAGCATAGACTTCCGAGTGTCTTGGGTAGAACAAGATTTTCTTCTTTTAATGAAGGCACTGAGGATCCTTCCTGAATAAAAAGGTTAGGTCGCTGACCTTGGCCCTGCTTGAAAATTAAGTTTTCTTGTGTTTCCTCTTCAGGAGGTAAATCTGAGAGATTAGACAGTGACCTGAGCAATCTACAGGTAAATGAAACACCACTGATTCTAGCAGCACAGGGATCTGTCCTTGGAAGAGAAGAATTCTGGATGCTGGGTGGACTTGGCAAGAGACAGAGAAGAGCTTTGGTGCCCATTCGCCTGCTTTATCATCACTGAAGCGGCCACTGAATGCAATGCTGTCAGGGCTATGCCAGGTGTCACACCAGACCTAGAGTTATTAAATTAATCTTTTCCTCAATAAAGTTGGGTACTTTATTGCAATATTAAGAGTTGTAATGAGTTAATAATGCGTATTAGCCTGACACTTCAGCCTGGCAGCCTTGCTGAAGAATAGCTTTTACAGATAAAGGAGTTTCACTTCTTCCTTCTTATCAATTATTCCTGTTTACTATCCATGTTTCATCAAGGCAATCATCACAAGTACACCTGAAGCTATGTACTTATGTGTAGAAGTAAGCCCATCAAGAAAAGGCAAATGGCTTCTTTGGTTTTATTCCTCTTGACTCGGAAAAACAGAAAGAGTAGCCTTTCCTAAAACTCTGGCTGGCTGCATTCAAGTCTTTTCAATCCCAAAATGCACATGTTTTGACATGCACAGTACGAAGAGTGGCCTCAGAACTTAATTATGGGATTCCTGAACATCTTCTGTTTGGAATTTACTGCCATTTAAGACTAGATGAATGTCATAGAGAGAAACAGGCTCACCTAAGGTTGAGGACAACACAGCTTGCTTAGCAATTTGTTCTGATAGTATATTATTATAAAAGATTACAGATTCCCAATTCACAGAAATGCCCATGACAGAAAGTGACAGAAACTCTCAGGTCTGCAGCATAATCCAGCGTTTACCTTTACCCCTTGGTATGATCACATACATTTCTCCAACTTAAAATATTTAGAGAGAGGAGCTCCTGCTTTAATGGTTTCCTCCAAGATTTCAAATCCTTTTTTCTGGGCCGTGTGCTTTCCCAGTGACAGCTGGGTCAGCACCGCTGACATCAGCACCAGCTGAGAAATACAGGAGTTAAAGGTAAGGGCTGAAGTACACACTTTGCAGGTGAATGAAGTGCAGTTGACACTCAACTGCCACCATGGGGACTCCTGCATGCAAAGGGGGTCCTGCAGGTCTTCTCCCATCACACCACACTGGGAGCCAAAGGCTTCTGTAGCACAGGGTTCAAGAGAAGAACTGCTGAAAGGGAACCAGCTTCTCACCTTTGCAGGAGGGCATCATTTAAACAACTTTTCTTCTCCATTTATTGCATTTTCTCTGATCAAGAAACACAGTTACATTGCTTATCATTCATTGTTCTCACTGATGATCCTCTTGGGTAGTAACACCAGTATCACAGGACCCTGGCAGAAAGGCACATAACAGGCCAGCAGCACCTGCTTCCTCTAATCCCTCCATCAGCTGTTGTACTGACATTGCAATCTAACTCATCATCATCTGTAGTACTATGTATGCGCTGAATTCAGGAAGGATTCACCATGTTCAAAACCACCGATAAGCTGAGTGTTAAGTCTGTTTGCATGAAGTGTCTACAAAATACGAAATATAGCTAGCAGCTAACTGGTGATGTCCACACTGAGACACTACAGTGATGTGTGTAATCATATTTAAAGTTATTATCCTATGATAATGAAAAAAATTCATATGAGAGAAAATACTAGGGACCTGGTAGATACAGAGTTCAAGATATTTTGCGTAAAATAAGAAAGCGGCGCCTATTCAGCCAGAGCATGGATTCAATCATTTTACAAGTGACAAAATTCAGTACTGCATATAGGGCTACAGCTGGATATATCCTCACTAGATAAAGAGGAGGAGGGCTAGCTTGACAACCTAAGGAAAGCCTACCTTGACTAGCTGTCATTTGTCTTCCATGTCATAAAAACTCTCCATAGATTAAACCCTATGTCAAGCAGAAACAGTTTATTGCTAAATATCTCAGAATAGAGCATGGAAGAAACTTTTCTTCCAGGAAAGGGTGTTTCATCACTTCAGTTTGTACTACATTTTCCCATTAAAACTGTAACCGCACACACTGGACCTGCTAGGCGAGATTCATTCATGCAAAAGGTACTACACAAGCTGCTGTTAACACCAGCCTACAGACAGCCACTGCGGTGAATGTGAAGAAAACAAAACACAGGAATACCTACCAAATGCAATCAGCACCAGTGTGTAAGTAGTCAATGTATGGAAGGTGATTTTGGTCTCGAGACCAGCATGAGGTAGAAAAGACCATGCCAATATTTAGCCAAGGAATTGTCACTCCTAAAACAGAGAGATTGAAAATGAGTTTTGAGTAACTGCAGTTTCTAATTAAAAGACAGTTTGAGAGGGCATTTCAGTTGAAAATCTTGTTCTACCTGCGAGCTGATCCTTAAGTTTTAAGTCTTCCTACCTGAGTGAATAATTCACAGAGAATAATTCAGCATTTTCCACTAACAAAATATCTACCAGCCAGTTACAGTGCCCTTGAACATATTTGTTTTCTAATAGCTGTAAAAAAAATTTATTCTTTAGAGAATTTCCAAACACCCATAATTCAAGCTCAGTGCCATTGATCAGAGGAGGTTGCTTCATGTTGTCAAGTATACATGTACTTGTAAACAGGTATCCTGTTTCCCAACTGGCTTGTTCAGGCTCAACACCTGCACAGGAGAGTGAATTATGCTTTCAGCTAATATTTCTACCAGTAAATTGCAATGGCACATATGCAGCTGGAGCACTCATTACAATTCATTCAGAAAACTTGTGTGCTGCTTTGCCCAGCGCTACAAGGCTAGGTTTGCAGGTAAGAAAGTTGCACGGCTGTGTCCTTCATCACCCTGACACAAAGCAAGAACACCGATGTACTGGCAACAACAGAAAGGGATACTGCAAGTACAACTCGTTCCTCTCAGGTATCTGGTCTCAACTATTCATTAATTCTTTATCTGCACACCCACCTTCATTCCCTTAAACGCCACCTGCTACATACAACTGTGTGTCTACCCAGTCAGCCAGCAAACAGAGGGGCCAGAAAGAGGGAGAAGACTTTGGTGACTACACCACCACATTTAGGGACACTTAGACCTGCTGGAAACATAGGAAAGAGACTTGCTTACCAGGCACAGCACCAAGATGTCGCAGGATGGATCCTGTATTATTAGGAAGGACTGTGAGGTTCCACCCATGCCTGTTTGAGGGGTGACACAGAGGCAGACCCATGTCAGTGCACGTTCCCAGTGCCAACATCCCCGGTGCCAAGCTGCCCCGCCGGCCTAGCGCCCTGACCTCCACTCAGCACAATGGGGCAGCTAGTGCGAGTTGACAAAAGTGGGTGGATTTGGTGATCTTACCTTGAAAATGGTTCAGATTTTCCCACGGGAAAGCCACTCCCGTGGGTGTTGGTATCTACTTTTCCACAATGCACTGCTACATGGCAATCTTTCTGTTCCACTATCCGCCAATATTCTTGCTGTGGTAAGAGAAAGCGGTAATGCATTTTTAATTCACTGAACAAGGTATCTCTCATTAAAACATAAACCCCAGAAATTTACAGGGCTTTCATGACCTCAATGTAATTCAACATAAAACACTGCTTAAAAATAAGAATATAAATACTTAAAAGTAACAATGAATTCGGAAGACAGAATTTAGATCCTCTTGGCTCCTGTGCTTCAGCACATGACAGATTAAGACTGCCTTCTCTCCCTCAGTTCATCAACACCTTTATTAAAAAGGTCAAAAAATTTTAAAAGGAAGAATCACTACCACATCTATCTAACCATTTACTTTTCTCCCACACTAGACAGCCTTAAACTGCTTATGGTAATGCCTGAATGTCAACAGGAGTGAATCCCCATACTCAATCCCCTGAAATAAAAGCTTTTACCACCCCTTGTGTTGGCCTCACCTCTACTTCCGCTACTGTAGGCTCCTTCGTGAAGCACATGTTCATGATGTTTCTTGCTGTTCGATAGAAGGTTGTTAAAGAAACAGACCTACCCTGTGGAAAAAGAAAATAAAATTAAAGGTGAAAATAAAAGAAACATGCCTCCATTCCCCCTGGCCTCACTCTTTTCCTTACATGCTCAATCCCAGACCACAACAGAGGGAAGGAGGACAATGTCTCCAGAACACGTGTGGGTCTAAAGCTCATTTCTTATCTGAGGGAAAATACCTCAAAAAATACAGAAATTTAATCACATCGAATCACCAAACCAACCATCTAAGAGGCCAGCTGAACGCTCCCAGAAAGCCGTGTACACGGCTTTGTCCAGCATGACGCTCTGTGTTTGATAAATACAGATGATGGACACGGCCCAGCTTTCTACGACAGGTTGCAAAGGACCCAGTAGGCAACCCTACCTGCACTTTGCAATTAAATCCGTGATCAAAGGACCACGTGACTACAGTCTTTACATACAGAGAAACAGGTGAAAAAGACTTAGGAAATTCACAGAAACGTTCAGCATCAAGCTAGTATTGTATGTGACAGAAGGGGGTCACAAAAAGTAGAGTTTACCAAGATTACTGTAACCACCTGCTTACAAAAACTAGTTATGCTCATTTCAATAAAAGCAGTTCAAATGCAAGGAACCGGGACCTGTTATTACACGGCTGAGAAAAGTAAAACACAGTAAAATTGCCAAATGAGCGCACTCTTTCTTGGCACTGCTGCAGGAGCTGTACGAGAAGAGGATCTGACTTGGTTTTCTGCTTGGGCTATACCTAAGTTTCTGGATACCTGCTTTCATACATACCTATAATACCAGATGCTCTGGGAAGGACCCTCTGAAGGCTTGGAAGGCAGGAACAAGAGAACCCTCTTGCTCCTTTCAGCCCAGCCTTACTGGTATGCCCGGACAGGGACAGTCCTATCGCGTTCTCTGCTCCAGGGCAGAAGAAGCATCCTTGGGAAGCTGCGAGCCACGAGAGCTGGCAGGTGCCACACTAGCCGCTGTGGCCAGACTGGTTTGTGGGCATTGCTGCAGGCAGAGACCAGCATCGCTCCGCCAACGTGAAGTTGAAAATATCCTTGCCCCCTCGCCAAATCTACCGCTCCTTCCTCTAACTCCCATCGTGTCCACTGGGTGCCCATCTGAGCAACCACAGACTTAGAAACTCCACATAAATGAATGTTTTATTACTCAGACTATTACCTTTCTAGTTTTTCAATTATGAAACAGGTCTGCCAAACCACCTCAGTCTTTTCTTGTGCTCAATTTATTTAAGAACTATGCCCAAGAGTGAACTACAAACAACTATACAAGCAGCTTTTCCCCCAGAGGCCAACTCTATCACTTTGCCGTGCTCCTACGGCTGTAACATTGTCACTTTTTTAATTGCACACAGCATAACTAGCTGTAACAAAAAAGTTTGTGAAATGCCCAGGGCCCTCTGGTTCCCATAAACTTCAGAGTTGGATGCTCTGCGATACAATAAGCAATTTTCTTCATCTTTTAATGCCCTCGTGAATCATTTATTGAGGCAGCCTTTTACAACAAAACCTCTCGTAAAATGCAGGGCCCGCACCAACAGTCGTCACACTTGAGCATAGACTTCACCGCTCGCAAACCAACACACGCTCTGCAGCAGCTTCCTCGTTTCAGTTACCTCCTCTTGCCTTACACAGAAAAATAAGAATAAGGACTCATCTTCCAAGATTAAGCGTGTCTTTCCATTTGTCATACATGCAGCAAGCAAGAAGAAAGAAAGTCGAAAAACTGAACAGTTTAGCCCTTTAAAATTGCATATACCCATTTCTTCCTCTATCAAGAATTTGGCGTCTTTATAGTCTGCTAAAAGTTGTAACACAAATTAAACTGTTGAAGGGTTTTTGTTGTCTGGTTTTGTTGTTTATTTGGTTTTTTGAAACTGAGAGATCTCGTAAAATTTTCTAATGCCAACTCAAGAAAATAATTTAAAACGCTGTAATGGAGCATTTTAACCAGAACACAAAATGAATTGCTGAAGAGTATAATACCCTTTTCAATGCCCTCAAAAGTATCTCAACGGTTCAACAACTGTCCTGGGAGCTTCAAGCTACTGAGCAGAGCCTCCTCTGTTGCCACAACAATATGACAGAGGAAGGTTTAAGGAACAAAATTTCTTGGTTCCTCTCCTGATTCTTCTCCGTAGCCTCTGCATTGGCCATGAGAGCCAACCCAGAGCATCACCACCACCACCAAGCCTGGAGGGAAGGCACAGAGAAGGACGCTGCAACGCTACAAATGTTAAAGACGTTAAAGCAACCATAAATATGAGCAGAGAACAGGTATTTCACAATAGTCATGGGGCGAAGGAGGGACTCTTGTTAAGCAGAGTCCGAAAACACCGAATTCCCAGCTGAAGAGAGGTCAGCATAGGATTTCTGGGACAGTTTCATGTGAGGGCTGGCAAAACTTGCGTTGGTGATTTCTTCTGCATGTCCCTCTAACGGGTCTGCTAATAAGCCTTCGGTTTGTTCTGTGTGGAAACAAATGCTGTTTTCAGTCAGCTCCAGTACAGATTTTTAAAATATTTTCAGAGCTAGAATTGGGGAAAGAAGAGTGAAAATCTTGTAGCAGATCCTTCTTTGGTGGCAGCAGTTTACTTCACATACTTACAAACGACGACGTTTTATTAGCCAGGTAGAAAAGCCATACATTTATGAGTAAAGAAAGCAAGCGCAGCAGCCTGCAGCACACACTTAAAAGCACAGCGGGCCTCACAGTCTGCAAAGGAGCACCAGTGAAAATAATTTGGGAGCCCTGGCAGAAAGTCAGCCAAACACAAAGGAGATTTACTCTAACCTTGACATGCGATATGGTGGTAACTGCTCCTGGAAGACTAGATGTCTCTTTCTAAAAGCATGTTCCAGCTCAAGCACGTGCTGACTGCAGGAATTACTGTGCGAAATCCTAAATGTATGGCCTCTTCATGGTCCGAAGCATAGACTTTATGGCCTGAACTGGACTATAGCCATACGATTATGATGTTCTCCTCCAGCCCTCAATCTATTAACTTGGGCATCAATCAAAGGGGTGGGGTTTTTTTTGGTTTTGTGTGTGGGTTTTTTTATTTTTAATTAGACTTAGCAATGTGCTTTAGAAAGGAACCATTACAATCCCATCACCTGTGGAAACAGTAACATGAGGACATGTTCTGGTAGCAAATTTCA
Organism: Gavia stellata; assembly: GCF_030936135.1. NCBI lineage: Eukaryota > Metazoa > Chordata > Aves > Gaviiformes > Gaviidae > Gavia > Gavia stellata. The sequence continues at coordinate 97,073,332 of NC_082596.1, read as the reverse complement.
GATTTTCTCAGAAACATGTTAACAGGTGAAGAACACTCTCCCCTCCACAGGCACAGAAGGATACATCATCATACAAGAAAAACAGAGAATGCAGGATTAAAAGGCTTGTTTCATAAAATACCATGAAGTACCCTCTGCTTAAATCCATAAGCCAGCACCACCTCACGTCAGTCTTATTAAAAAGCCTAGTGATAAACTACAGTAATTTTACAAGTTTTGTGGGTTACTCTGGTACATCAGGATTGTTGCATAATTTCTTATTTCTATGTCTTGAGGCTTGCTCTAAGTGACATTACCAATTCTTGTGCATCAGTCCTTCTACAGGGCTTTCCCCCAAGTGCTGTGAAAACGAAGCTACGCGCCTCTCTGCATTCAGACGGACCAGGCATCCCACAGGGTGCTCCACAGCAGGGATCTCTCCCGAAACCCGCCACAGCTTTCCTTCCCCCTGTTTTCTCCCTGCTCCATCGCCTGTGACAGCAGTCTCCAGTCTCTGCACTGCAGATGAGCGTGGGAGGGCATTCAAACGAGCAAGCTCCCGTGTCCGGGAAGCTGCCGGCACCACGGCAGACAACCCGAGGCATTGCCCGAGTGGCTCCGTGTGCTGCGGCTGCTTTGGTGGGTGGGGAGAACACTGACCCACAGGCTCAGCGATGCTCCTCTCTAACTGTTTCTATACTCAGAACAAAAGTATTTCTACTGGTTATTGTTGAACTCCTACGGGGTCTGATGCTGTCAGTACTGCCAGTGCTTTTTGGGCAGCAGCAGCAACTTGGGAGCTCTCAGCCTTTTGGGGTAATGGCCTGGGGTGCAGCAGATTCAGGCTGGTTATACTAGCTGCACTTGGCTTGCTTGCCTTTTTTTTATTTTCTAAGTCTGATTAGGATACTTCTCACAAATCCCAGTCTTGCTTTTTGAGTTACTTTCTATCGTCTAAACTTTAACTTGGGACTTGCACTAGAAAAGAAGATGGAGGCATTTCCCCACTAAGTTTGAGGCTGTTCATACAGCAGTCAGGGTAAGTTGTATCAAATTTTTCATTTAACATCATTAAGCACAGGATATCAAGCACAGAAATGCCACTTCACTATTCACAAATGCTGCTGTCATTAGATGAGCTTCTCTCCAACAGCAGCATGGCAAAGTGATTGCTTTTCAAAGGTGGGATTGAAGTCGGAGTCCCCGAATAAAAGAATTTTTGGGCTGACAAATCATAACAGGCTGCAAAAAAAACCTGGCGCAGGCTTTTAGAGCTGAAGTCATGAGCTCATGCAGTCCCTATATAGCTTAACAATAAGCCACTTTGGGCTATCTGGCTTCATTTCCCGGTGATGGAAGCGAGATTGGAAGGAGAAGAACAGCGTATTCCTTTACTGGGCACAGACACTCAACACCATATTCCTCTCGGAGCACGGCTACACAATTCAACTCAACTCAAAATTGCACTGCGAGTTGCAGTGCCAAGTCCTGCTCCAGAGTAGGAGACTGCCAAATAAAATACAGTGAAAGAGTCAGCATTCCTTCGTAAATGGATGTACTTGATATGTGGAGGACTAAGCGTCCATGTGACTGTTAGTGCTGAGCAAAATCTGGCATCGTGGATGAAAATATTGTTTGCATTTCAATTTGCCCTTTCTAAATGTAGTAGTATTTCTAGTGATGTTAGTTTTGATGTGGAGCACTACTTCGCTCAACAAGGGACTTGCAAGAAGCAGGAATGAGAAAGCAGAACATTACTTTAAATGTCACTAGAAAATGAAAATAAAAACTGTGTCTGCAAGGATAATTGGGCAGAGCTATTCAGGGAAACCTCTCGCAAGGAGACGAAGGGGGGCAGCGCCCAGTGCATCTCGTTATGACAATAATGCCTTCCAGCTTTTCCAGACATCCCGTGCGAGCCAGGCAGATCAGGATAAAGCCACCAGACCGCCCGGCTGTGACAGCCGCTGGCTGCGCTGCTGCCTTGGGCGGGGGCACTGCAGCCCATCGGTTCCCCCCAGTCTGCTGGATTTGCACCCAGATGCCACCCAGATGCCAGCATCATCCGTTCTGCAAAACACAATTGGCAGAGCCCACCTCATTACCTTGTATATACACTTGTGTAAGTCGCTAAGAACTCCCTCCTCCTCCTCCTCGTCCTCCTTCGTGGTCTCCTTTTCCTGAGCGAAGAGCCGCCGCCTGCCCGTCTTCAGTGGGACGTCGACCTCTTTTAACTTGTTGCGGAAGCCATTTTTGTGAACCACGCCATTGATGAGTCCATTTTTGGGCTCAAACCGGGGCAAGGAATGGAACTTGTAGGCATTCTCCAAATGTCCCTCCAAAGGTCCTTTCCTCTTCTCCAAGATTTCCTTTTCCAGCAAGACCTCCTTCTCCAGTTTCTTGTGCTCCTCAGGGGAGAGGGAGTCATAGGAGAGCAAGTACTGGCAGTAGGCTTCTTGCAGCTTGGCCAGCCTGTCCTGTGCAGTTTTGGGGATGCGCAGCATGTCTGCCAGCTTGTTCCATTTCTTGAGGTCAGTCACTTGCTGCATCCCCCCCATCTCATTGATCAGCTGGACGAAGCACGCCAGGTCGAGCTCGCAGCCTCCTGGGATCCGCATATGCCAGGCAGCAGACGAGGGGAAAGGGAAACACAGGAGCAGGTTAGGAAAGCTGCAGGAGGCTCACATCAAGCATGCTACCAGGCTGGGCACATACAGGATGTGCCACCTGTACAGCTCTGGTCACTTGGGCACCAGAGCAGGATTGTCCCCATCTCGTATGCCTCCTGCTAAAGACAGGCACACACTGCTGTTTTAATAGCTTAATTAATTCAGCAGATAATATTTCGCTATTTGCAATAGCCTTCCTTATGGTTAAATTTGCTCTCCTCCTCCGGTTTCATTCCCTTCTCTTCTCAGAGCACCCCCAGCTATCTCCTAACACGTGTCTTTCCCCAGGTCATTACCCAGCGGCCAGGGAGACGAGAGTTGTTCAGCTCTTTAAAAGTCCTCACACTCCCACCCTCCCCTTGCCCGCCACCAGTCCCACGTCTGGTTTACACCTGGAAGAAGCAAAATAAGTGTCAAGATGGGTACTGGCAATCAAAAAGACAAGTACCTATCCTTTCTGAAGGTGAAACATCAATTATCTAATGTCTGCACAACACTTTGAATACAGTTAGTATTTAAAAGGAGCACAGTAACATCATTAATTTCACTACAGCTAGAAAAATCCTTTAAAAAAACCAAGGGAGGTGGGGGGTTGCTTGGGGTTGGTGCGTGCAACTGCATAAAAAAGTTCCAGACACATTATTCTTCCAGTTTGAGGCCATCCATATTTTATACTCCATTATGTTTTTGTATGTTTTAAGATGACTAGCACATTTCACACTCCAGTCAAAAAATAAAAATGGAGGATTATACAAACTGCAGCATAAAAAGCAGCCAAATGGATGAGGAACAATAAAAGAAACATCATAAATACTCTCAAAGCACAGAAATAAATCATCAGTAGAGAGTGAAGAAATGGACCAAAGACCACCTACAATTCAACAGGGAACCGCTGAAGGAAAAAGAGAATTAATACAAAACTTGCGTCAACATCACTGCCGCCACATTGTCTCTCCTTCCCCTTTTTCTTTGAGAAAAGTAAAAAATCATTATGCCATAGCCATTTCAGAGCACTTAGAAATGCTATTATACAACAGAGAATTGCAAGAAGCAGCGTTATGGTAAATATTTACTGTCGGATGCACAGCTACAGCATCGCAAGGGCCAGTCATATCATCTTGCTTGCTAGTGCAAGCAGCATTACTTTCTTCAAACTACCCTGTGCCGCATCTCAGATGCTTCATAGCTGATCCCAATTTTCCTTCTCTCCTCTGCTTTCTCCTCTTCTACCACTTGCGCCAATCCAGCGAGGAAGGAGGCTCAGCAGTGTAAACCCACGTGTAACATTCTGGGATGACGACTGCAACCAAGGCAGAGCAGTGCCAGAGGCTGCTCGCTAATGCTGCCCGCACAGTGCTGGGCAAAGGTGTGAAAAGAGGGGAAAGGATTTGGGCTGCAGCCAAAACAAAGGGTAAGGCTTTGAGGAGCATATAACAAGGGTGGAGGCAGGGCCATGGGGCAGCAGATTTACCCAACTTAGTAATTTTTAGGGGGGAGGATCAAAATGGTTAAGTCTTGAAGCTGAGAAAACGTAAACACCATTGGAAAAAAAAAAGAAGTTTGAAGGGTTTTCTTTCTTTCCTCTTTAATCTTTCCCATAAAATAACTTTCAAGCTGGCCTCTATTACAGGCTGTTACTTTTTTAGTCTAGCATTTTATATGCACAGTTCACAAGTAAGCTGAAGGCATAATTTGAGATGGCTTTCCATCCCAATAGATTCAGCGACCTACATAAAGTTGAGTAACATACTCCTAACTTCAAAGGAAGTGTGGTCCACATTTAACGTTATATGTATTCTCCAGTGGGACAAATAGCGCACACCCAGCTTAAGGTCCTAGTTTCAACACCGTTTATGAGCTATTCAAGAAATGCGATTTTCTCCCGCATCATGGAACAACTGCTCACAATCACTCCACAATATTAGAGCTCGAGCAACACATCATTCAACCGGACCCTCACATAGCTGGCAGATCCTCCATAGGGCCAGCTACAGCTAAGGTTTACAAAATGGTCTCAATTATAATTCCATTTCACACAGTCATAACTTTTGGAAGCATTTATATCTCAGGCTGACGTTTTCCAGGATTGACATAAGCATGTTGCTTAAACTTTCCTTGAAAGGCTGAAGGAAAAGGGGGGGGGGGGGGGGGGGGGGGGGGACAAAGAGAAAAAAAAGGGCTTTTTAACCCCATTTATAAGCACCTACAGCAAAATGGCTTAAATCAGAGACCTGGCACATGTTATGCAGAAATAGCATCTGACTTTTTTTTTTTTTTAATTGTCTTAATTTCACTAAGTTAGGAATATTTTTAAATTGCCTAGTGAGCAAGCTCATTTAAAAAAAAAAAAAAATCTTAAATCTTCCGGTACGCATTTAATACGAAATGCTGGCACTACACAAGCTGTTGGCAAAACTCCCACTTACTTCAATGGAAATGTGATTCGGCCCTGAAAGGAGGGATATGTACATATGTCTACTTAAATAAGTGTGCATTTATCACCACAGATTATTTTATATCTTTCCTGCTGCAACCAACAGATTTCTCATCTTTGTACACTGATGATCTCCAGCTTCTTTTCTCCATTTTGTTTTTAATTTTAAACACAAGATAGGTAGGAAATTAACTGCAGAAAGGATACACAGGATGCAAATTTTATAAGAGACCACTGTTTGCTCTGGTTATATGGCACCCAGCAGAATAGAATCCTTGCCTATTAATTAGGCTCTTAGGTGCTTAAATAATACAAATAATTAACAGTAATGCCATCTTAATGCCGAGTTAAGGTATTTCATTAAAAAGTTAACATTGTTCCAGGAGCGTTAATCGAGCTGTCTTGCACATTTTCTTCTCTCTCTTGCCAATGTAAATTTAATTCATTATTCTTCTCTATTAGCATACAACCATTGCATACATTAGGCATACAAAATGTTCACTTATTGCTGCTTGAGTGATCTTAATTTTCAGATTTCCTTGAACGTTTTTGCACAGCTATTGCAACAGAGAGCTAACCCTCATTCCTCCTCCTTAAATTCTGTCATTTCTTGGTTGTGTCCTGCATCGGTTCACCATAAACTCTGCAATCTCTTTGCGTGCTTTTATGCATTTTCACTCACTTACCATACGTGATATAAAATAAAGTTTGAAAACAGGGGGGTGGGGGGCAAGTGTTGTGAACAGTTTAAACAGAAAAGTGTGTCCTTTAATCCAACTAGCGTTGATAGCTGCCTCTGATCGGGTAATGCCTCAAAGGCAAAACTCTAGCCTCAAATTGCAACATGCAGGTCCTGTGAGCTCTGACTCAAAACACTTCAAAAACAAAGGAAAGGGCTAACAAAAATTAAAAACACAAGTTTGTTACTATGTCATGGCTGCAAAGGCAGCAGAGATGGAGGTAGCTCATTCAATAGTTCATTTGTATGCTGCTGTTGTCATGTTTTTACAAACTATTGTCACATTTTTGTCATGTGTCATATTTGACAGCAGACCATAAACCAAGAATTCTGTTAAATAAGTGATTCTCACTCAGGCATTAGCCCTGGCAGACACCTGCTGGGAGAAATAATGAAACCTCCATTTTGCAATCAACCACATTTTACTGCCTATTCTTGACACTTAATGGTTGTTAAATGTCAGCAGGTCACTGCAAATTTGTGATTTTAAGTGTCTGAGTACCCAAACAGAAGTCAGTTCAGAGATATTTTCTTTCCCCCTTGGTTAAATGCTTTTAAAGGAATGGGGGAAAAAAATATTTATATTAAAGCTCGGCAGCATTGCAACCTGTTTGGAAAACATCTTCGGAAATGTCCGAAAAATATTTTGAGGCAACGTTTAAACCGAGGCTATCAATATCCGTAGTTGTACTAGCTACAAAAATAAACAGCAGGGAAAGGAGAAGATCCTGAAATCTGGAGACCGAGACCCCCACATAGCATTTTTTTTCCCTGGGTGAAATAAAGAGCTGGCAGGAGGGAAGTGGAGATATAAAGTCTCCCTGGAAAGCCCTCTGACAACCTACCTGCATCGTGCCTGACCGATGGGTAAAGAGAGAGATTCACAGCTCTGCAGTGTTAATTTAACAGGCGTTTGGTTAAGCATAAAGGCAAACGGAGCATAAAGTTGTATACGGACAGTAACAAGCAGCGGCAAAAGGCTAATGAGACCACAGCCCTTACCTATGAGTGGGAGTTCGTCCATGGTAATGCCCTGAGATTTGAGGTGCTTCTTGATACAGGCCAGCCGCTGCACGTTGGGTCCCCAGCGCCTGCCTAGCTTGTGTATGTGCTGAATCTGTGTCACAAACCGCATTTCATCATTTAGCTTGCACTCAGGTCTCCAGTCTGGAGGAGGAATCACCCTGCACATCCCATACTTCTCTACCTGAGCTCGGACTGACTCAATGTATATGAGTGGGTCATGAAATTCCTTGGTGGAGGGCCTAAGGATGGGAATCTCCCCCAGCATCCCCCACCCAGACTTACTACTGCCCTTTTCGTGCTTTCCCATTGAGTCTTGTGGCTTGTGCAAGGACTCCGCTTGAGAGGTAGAACGATTTTCACAGGAGGCATTTTCAGTTTTGCCATGTGCTTGTTTCCCTGGCGTACTCTTTCCAGCAGTGGCTCTTTTCGGCCTATTTCTTTCCAAACTCTTCTCTGGCACTTCCTTTTTAAGGTGTCCATTCAGCAAAGGCTTTTCTATGGCTACCTTTTTGCTGGCAGCTTCTGCCAAGTTGACGGCCCCTTTCATTCTCTTGGTGGGCGACTGTATTTTGTCTATGTGATTCGTCTCTTCCAGCCTCCTCTTCGAATTGCGCAGCCCCTCCCTTAACTGTCTCCCCACCTCCTTAGTGCATGTCTTTTGGTTCAACTTGCCATTGACTTTTACACCATTAACAGCGGTATTGTTAGACTTGGATGCTCCAAGGGATAGCACCTGTTTGCGGGTTTTTGCATTGCTACTCTCTATTTTCCCTGAGATTGTGTGGTTGACAGGTGAACTGGGTTTGTGGTGATTTAGTTTGGTTTCCTTGACCAGTTCTTTCTTGGCTTTGGTGTATGTGACAGTTCCCTTTGTCACTGTTGCAGTGTACTTCACAGTTTTGGACGGTGAAGGTCTGACTTCTCTCATCTTTTTGGCACTGGCTGCATTTGTACTCGGAGATGACATTCGAGTGATCCCGTTGACTTTAGAAACCTGCAATGCCAGGAGTGTTGCAGGGGGTGCAGAAGGAAGGAAACAGAAAATAGAAAAGTAAATTAATAATGTTACCACTCAGCCACAGTATCCCAGTCGCTGGACAACCATATTCTGCAGTCCTGACTCCTGGCCCCTTCGTACAATCTTCATACAATGGTTTTCACCCAGGCAAAAGGAGGGACTGGGCATTTATAATAAATGAATAAAATAGAAATATTTTTTTGAAAAAGGAACCAAAAAGTCCCCAGAAAGCCAATTATGCTTTCAGAGGGTACGAAGCCTTCAGCATTAAGGGTGAGGTCCCTTGCTTGCACTGCCCCCTTCCTTGTCTACCAGAAAGCTTGCTATGGTATCACAAAACACAGATAGTCTGATTTACAAACTAATACTTTCATGAGCTCCTTTTCTGGCCCTCAGACACTATCTCTCCCTCCCACCCAACTTCCCTTAAGTGCACACACAGTTTACTGCTTCTTAGCAGACAAACTAGCCAGCGTACACTATCTACTCTAACTGGAATGGGCATGTTTTGCAAAACATGCACTGAGATTCAAACCAACCTCCTGTCTATACATACATACATATAAAAAGAGATATTGAACACATTATGCACCCAACAGATCAGGGCGGCCATGAAGGATCCAGTCTGTCATATGTATTAAATCTTGGGAGGCATCTTGTTGCTGAAGTCATCAATTTGAAATAAAAATGTATACAGTAGTTCAATGCATTTTTTCAAATTTTGATATCTGGGCAGTTTTGCTGACACACATTTTATTACATCATATTCATCACTCACTAATGTGTCATTGCAACTTAGAATTGCTGGACTCCACTGTTTTCTGTTAGACATTTAAACTCAGCCATGAAACTAAAATTTATATTTTAACTATAAGACATGTTAAGCACCAAAAGCAACCCTCAGCTTCCAAGGGAATTGTGACAGCTCAGCACTGCCAAAGCTAAACCCCACTACTAAGAAAATTAAGTTCAAGTTTAAACCTCAAACAAATTGCAGCATTTAAATAAGTTTAAACATTGTCTTCCCACCTCCTTAAACTACTGTGAGTGCAGAAAAATACATCCAAAAATCAGGAACATTGATAAAAGTGGTCAAAGTGAAAGCATACAGTACAATCACCCCTCATCAGCATTCAGGTGAATAACACCACTCCTGCAAAGTTATAATACTTCCCTGTGGGATTTCAAAATCCTTGCCAAATTAATAAGCATGGCAGCTTTTCTCAAATAAATGCAAGAATTGTAGTCGCTTATAAAGTAGGGATAAAATGTTATAAAATAAGGATCAAACAGAGACAAAGATCATGCTGTGGTCTTGCATTAAGTGACTTGCGGAATTGGAACTGGAACCTGGGGATTCTGCATATACACACGTATGTATATACACACACATTTACTGTGTGCATTTTCTCCTCTGCGTTCCAGAAGCTGGAGGAGGAGTAACGCCCTTTTAAAACCCATCCATATTCTTATCCTTCCTGTGCTTCCAAGGTAGAAACACTTAAGAAAATCCAGTTAACAGATGACACAAGCTTTTACCTTGAGCTTTCCAAAGATGTATGAGATATCATCTGGAAAGCAAACACGTGCTAACAGAAATGCATTTAGCTATTTCCCTTGAAATTTAGGCAGTACTCTGCATTTGAAATGGAAGCCTGGGTTTGGCTTTTGCAGCACTTTTTCATGCCGCAGAGCAGACACAGGTAGAGAGCTGCTGAGACATTGCCTCTTGCCTGCAGCAGTCAGAACAAGCATTGGACATCTCTTGTTTTATAAATAGCCAGGAACATCGATTACAGATTTCATCTAGACTAATAGAGAAGAATTGATTGAGAACTGGAAGGGGAAGGTAATCTGGGTGACAGTGATCATGAAATGAGTTTTCAAATATAAGATGTAACAACAGTAGAGAAAGAACAACAGACTTAAAAAAAAGGCAAACAAGAAAAAAAAAAAAACCAAACCAAAAAAACCCCCCACCTGCAAAAAAGCCAAACCAAAGCAATTCCCACTCAGAGGAAGGGCACAAAGCGCAGGCCATTATGCCTGTTCACAAAGTTCTCTAATGACTGGAAAATTAGAAAAGAATCACAGTAAAAAGTGGAAACACAATTATGTGACTAAGGGCAACAATATAGGAACAGCAAAAGCACGCATGGGTAAAATCAGAAAGGCCAAGGAGCTAAAGAAACTTCAGCTAGCAAGGGGCATAAAATGAAACAGAAAAAAAATTATAAAAACCTTAAAAATACAAAGACAACAAAGAACAGCAGAGACCAATCACCACACAAGGAAGGAAAATAAATGCAACAGTTTGGCTAAAGTGTTTGTGCTTCTTTTGCGTTAGCCTTCACCAAAAGTACCACTGACTGAATACTTACCAAATACATAACATAATCAATCTCAGCAAAAGAGCTAGGAAGGCAACCCCAGTAAGCTAAAATGCACCCAGACGACTTAGGGCATGAAATAAGTTAATGGCTGGCGGAGTCTATCTAACTTCAAACCCTAAAATCATTCTGGAACAAATCATCAAACAGTTATTTTGTAAACACACAAACGATAATAAGATACTGTTAAAACCAAAAAAATAATAAAAACAAAACAAAAAACCCCACCCATAGTTTTGCCAAAATAGCACATCAAGCTAATTTAATCATCCTCTGACAGACACCTGGCTGAGCAGGTAAGGAACCACCTCCGCTTCAGTAGGGCTCCAGTCACTGTCCCACGCGACGTTCCATCAAACAAGCTCCCGAGACACGTCCTAGACATGATTACTCTGAAGTGGCTTCACAAGGGATTAAATAAAATCACCCTCGAGAGAAGTTATCATTGTCATAGTTCGCTGCCATCCTGGGAGGGCATTTCAGGTGACTTTCTGCAGGGACTTGCCTTGGCCTCGGTTCTGCCAAGTCCTTCCATCAGTAACTTGGATTATTGTAAAATTTGCCAGTGACACACACCTGGAAGGGGCTGTAAGCACTCTGGAGACAAGGTCAAAATCAAAGGCAATCTTGAAGAACTTCTTTCAGAACATTTCTACAATAAGAGGAAGTGCTATTTTTAGGAAGGACAACTCAAATACATGTAAGGGTGGAGTAACATTTGGGGACCACAGTGAGCTGCAAAACGCGACGGTAGTACAAAGCACGCAAATCACTTTCTATTACGAAGATGACGGAAAGCAAAGGGATGGGAGCACGGGCTTTCCTATGCAGGGCTGGACCCAGCATCGGGCCCACACTGCAAGAAAAATTCAGACAGTGGAGCAAGTCTAAAAGAGCACAAAGTGCTCAAGTATTTGGAAAATATGATCTTTACTGAAAAGCCAAAGGAGCTGGGCTTATTTAGTCTGAAAGAGATGACTATGGGACAACTGTAACAGTTTTCTGATGCATAAGGAGCTCCTCTGAAAAGAAACAGTGAATGCTCTTTCCATGTCCACTGGGAAAAGCGTGAGAAAAACAACTTTAATTCTCTACAATGATGATCTGAGGCACAACTAGGAGAACTTTCTCACTAGTAGAAAAGGAAAACGATGGAAGAAGCAGCTGTCAATGGATGTTGTGGAGTCTCCTCTATGGGAGGTTTTCCAGAAACTTTCAAGGAGGCCATAGCTATATTACTGTGCTGTCAAGTACAGTCAAGATAACACCTCAGAGTGAGCAGTCAGGCTGTATCGAGGTACCTTGTCACTCCAGCCTTCCTAGGATTTTTATTGAAGAAATTGTGACCAGAAGTCTGAAGGGCCACCTGGGGCACTCCTTCCTCAAGGAGCGATTGACACGGGGCCTGAGAACAAAACATAGTCATCGAGAAAGGCAAGATCTTCAATGCTCCTCCTCTTCAAAGGAAAACATGCCATCAGCACCATCAGCTTTAGGCCAGAATTAAAACTGCCAAGATACAAAACTCTGGAAAACTGAATTCATTACGAAAACAGCAACTTATCACAACTGTTTAGAGTTGTTAGAATACCTCCACACAACGAAAGCTTAGATCTTTCAGGGCCAAATCTTGAACCGAACAGGTACATAAGCTTCAGCTATCTAACCTCCAATCCTAGATTATAAGCACACTATTTTGGAGTTTTTATTCAAACTTTGAGAAGTTATTCCAATGACGAACAGGTCCTGAAGTAGAGAACACTTGGCTTGCAGAATACCATAAGGAATTCACTTATTTCTTTCTGGTTGCTAACCAAGGAGACCCCACAAGAAAGAAACACTGCTGAAAACTTCCTCAGGACCATCATCTTCTACAGCAGACATAACACGATGGTTTTCAAATGCCGCTCCCTCTTCCCTCCCCAAATGCCCACAGGTATCTTGAGTGTTTTCAGAGAGGACAGCATAATGTTTAAGATACAGCAGTACTATATAGACCAGAACAGACCACGCTTCAAATGGGAATAGGCTGCAACAAACATCTAGCTGGAAACAAGTGGAACAAACAATGTGGTCACAGCCCACCATCAAAGGAACAGGTGGATTCAGGATTTCACATTGACAAATGTGAAATTCTGGCTGGTCAGTCATCACCTACACGTTCCTGTTCTGTACTTGTCGCTGAGGACCCATCAGACGATTGGAACCAAAAGAAACAAGAAATTGTGGTAGGCATTTTCTTACCTTTCTACTGTTGATATGTCTCCCCCCAAACCAAACATACACACACAGAGTCAGCCTAAAAAATTGGCCACACTGCCAGGTGCGCAGATTCACCAAATGGGCGTCTATGCCACAGCTCCATCCCGAGGCAGTGCTTACACTGAGCGCATAAGAAAGAAGTCAATTTAATTCAAATAGTAACAGAGTGATTGACATTAGCCTTACATGACTCGAAGTCTTGAGCTAAAGGTGAAACTAGGGATACGAATAATCTTATCTTTGCTTTTCAGCTATCTTCTCAGTTTTGCTGACATATATTTGTCTTCAGACCACTCTTTTCTCCACTTTACTGAACACTTCCCTTGCAGTAAAAGACGGTACGATAGATTTTAAATTTTGTTGTCTTTTAAAAAGCAAATGGGACCAGCACATAGTCTTGCAGCAATTTGTTTGTTGGATTTGAACTGCTCTACATACACACCTCTGCACAGCACCTAGGATCCATCCTCCAGACACATACACACACACACAAAATAAAGCCAACAAACAACTTGTTAGATAACAACCACAATAAGAACAGCAACATTAGCAATACCAACAACAGTTTTGGTCCCAAACAAATTCAAATCATGCAACTGATCTTGAATTCATTCATAAAAATACTTCTGTGTTGATAGGAGTTTTGCAGAGCTAAATTACCATATTAGGCCGAGAGAGGGCCCCATTGAACTACATTTCCTCTGCCCACAACCCCTTTGAAGTAGGGGATTTGGGAAGATAGCAAGGGAGGAAGAAAGAGAGAGAAGGAACACATGACGAGTGCAAGTGCACACCAGAAAAGGAAAGAAAGAATGAGAGGAAAAAAGAAAATCTTGGGTAATTTCTAGTGTTCTGCCTTTATTTTCTGTAAGACTGAACAAAACAAAACCACACACATAAATAAACCATGTAAATGCACGTGAACAAGGAGCAAAAACATACTGGAAGGAGGAGGAACATGTGGCTGGCACCCTGGGAAAACAACTCTCCTTTTGGAAAATACTGAAAATGTCAACAAAGACTCAGAACAAGGGTAGGAAATTTAGCAATGCCACATAACTGCTCAGTCTAAGGTTTTGCACAAAGCTAAGTCTTTCTGTCAGGCAAAATGCATAATCCACCTTTAGTTACAGCCACATTTTCATTAAAATTGGTAAAAAAGTACTTATGTTACTGTGGGTTGCAGAAGAAAATTTAAATGCCTAACCTTTTTGTTTTTTTTTTTTTTTTAAAATCATCTCCACTAACAGCCTCCTTACTTTCTGAAGCTTGAGGACCACACTCTGTGAGGTGTCTTGTGGCATGACTGTTGGTTGTACTGCGTTGCTTTAGAATTTCTCTCCATTTTGTGTAGCGCAATTGAAAACACCTAATACTCTACGAAGCAAAACCCGCTTGGATCGTGGACAAAAATCTTCTACACCTGTCTTTTCCCTTCTCAGAACTATCTTCACAAGTGACAGCAGTAGACTTTCACAAAAATGTTAACCATTCATACTTTGATGATACAACTTTAAAGCATTTCACACAAGTGTTCGAGTGAGTTAAAACAATTAAGTAAGAAGTGCATCATTACGTTCTGGGAAACTTGTTCAACATGAAGAGCTCACGGCAGAGCATGTCACAGCAAGGACCATAGGATGCTGGTAGTCACAAAAAAGCAAGCCAAAAAGGATGCAAAAGAAGGCAGGCATTCAAGCTGATGACTAGATAAGCAAAAATTGACATGGGGGAATATGGAATGGAAGTCTTACAGAGGTACAGAGAAATATACTGTTGATAGCCTTCAGGACTTTGAATTTGATTTAGAAGGTAATACAAATCCAGTGGAGGCATTTCAGGAGAAGCTAAACATCACTGAAGCACAGGGCATGGAAGATTTCCTTGGCAAGAGCACCACTGTTTTACTTTTTGCCATTTTTAATTTCCAAGCCTTTGACTGACAGGTGCCATTTAAGGCCTTGACAGCCCTACAAGATGGCAGTTCCAGCTCCACTGGAGTCCAGGCCAGCCTACTTAGGAAAAAAACCCTTTAGATGCCAGCAAAGAAAGACTGTGTCTAATTGGCCTGTTGAGAAATAACGACTGGGGGAAAAAAAAAAAAAAAGGCATAAGTGCAGCAAGCTTTCTGTACTGCATAGCCCTAGCGCAGGTACGCTGTTAACCCAGCCCCAGACTAATAAGGACATGGACCAGGGATTTTGAAAGTCTTTTATAAAAACTTATTTGACAGTTGCTATTTTAGGAGCCCTTTGATCCAATCTTCAAAAATAGATGGGAGACGCATCCTGCCCAAATGCCAGTCACAAGCACTGAACGATTGGTCTGCTAAACTTCCACATCCAAATCCAAGTCAGGCTGAGACAAACCTCTTGCTGGATTTTTTTGCTAGTTTTCAACAAGGTAACAGGAAAGTCTGAATTTCGCCCCACCTGGTACGTCCACCGTGAAGGAGGCAATATCCTGGAGCACCTTCTTTATGCATCGGGCAAAACATTTTTTCCGGACTCCGAGGTTTGTGTTGCCCACATGCAATACAAGACACTGAGCGTAATGTCACCTTCTCTACAATGCCAGTGAGCCTCTAAGATAACCCGAGCAGACCAGCCGTACACAAAAGGAGTTCATTTTTCCATGTGCTGCCAGCCTCGGCACTGTCAGCAGAGAGGCCAACCGAAGTGCCAGTCAGAAAGGTTTACTAAATAGCAATGTGAACTTTACTCTTTGATATGTATACGCTGGGTAATATAAAGACAAGGTCGTAAAGCATGCTTTATCATACTGACTTCCTATGTATGTATCACTTTTCTTTTTTCCTTCTTTCTCTCTTTCTCTCTCATTCACTGAAAATTAACTCCCTGCTGTCTCCAGAGCATGCTTTTAAGGACTGCCATGTTCCCTCTGTGCCAGGCAGTGGAAAACGGAGCTAGCACCTTAAAGGTCTGTGTTTCCCATGTGTCCACAGTAGAGTACAATTCATTACCTGTTTCCTTAAGTCCTGAGCCGATCTATGAAGAGTGTGGTGGTTGTTAGCAGTGAGCCCTTTCGTAGAGGAGCCAGTGTTTGTAGTAGGATGGTGATTAGCAGCAGCCTGGTCTTTTCGGCTCTCAGCCTTATGTTCGCTGTTCCTCTCCTTCCCTGGTGTGGCCTCTTTGCTTTTGTGTTTCTGAGCAGGTTCTTTCTCTTTCGATGATTTGCTGGACCCATTGAAAACTGAGAAGAGAGAAAATCAGACTATTAAGGAAAAAAACAAAACAAAACCAAACCAACAAACATACAGGACCAAACTCTTCATTCAAAACAACCCAACTTTCTCTGCTGTGAGCATTTCCTTACATCTAAAAAGTAAATTTAATACACAAATAGAAGCACTATTTTGCATATTTCTTCATATGAACAGATTTACTGACCTACTTCCTTTGCTTGTTAACACACGTTATCTTCAATATCCAAATTAAAACGTACAAGGTATATTACTGTTTTGATTGACCTAAATTTAGACTTATCAGTTTTATTTTTATTTATGACAGTTTTAATTAACTTTTTGCTGTTGCAGCAAGGGAATTCTAAACATAACCTAAACAGGAAAAGGATCTATCTTTACATTAATGTAAAAGAAAGGAAATATTCCATGAAAAAGCACGTTTTATTTTCAGCAATATCCAAACTGCTGAACCAAACTGACAGCAGTTTGCCTATAGCAGACAAGCTGCAAATAGAAAAACGTACTTCTGCAAAGAAAGGAAAACACTAAAACCATTTTGGAACATGTCATATAAAGTAATGCTGGGACCTATGCTGAGCACCCTAGCCTCCTGCTGAAGTCAAGGGCTAACAAAGCATAGAACAGAAACCCTAATTTTTGTACAATGAATATTATGCAAATGTATACAAGTCTATCTCAGCAAGTTTTGTTCCTGTCCCTCTGCTGAATTTAAGAATAGTCACTGCTCTTTTGTTGTCAGGGAACATGAAAAGCTGAGGTTAAAAAAAAAAAAAGTCACATTTCTCTTTTTGTGTGTTTGTTTGTTAATCAAAAACATGGTGAACTTATGTCAGTGCTGCTCGCTCTTCAGTGAAGCACTTGACAGAGGTCTGTGAGGTTTGTGATCCAATACCCACAAGGGCAAGTGCCCTCCTGCCTTCTCTACTCACCTACTCTTGTTTTTTACCCCTGCCTTTTTTGCCATGGTTTAGGAAAGGATGTAAATAAGAACATTCATAAATATTTAATAGCACAAGTATCTAAAAATCATATTTATTACACAAAACACACCCCATCTGTTTGGGAATACTAACTAGATGAATTAAGCTATTGTTTTCCTGTGAAATGAAAGCCGCCTTTTGTCACTAAACGTGATATACCTATGATACATACCTTTTTATCTAAAATGTGAAGCTTAGCTGTCTCTACAGATGTCCTGTAGTATTACGGTGGTAGTAGTAGTAATAGTAGTAATAATAAACAACCAACAATCCTGCTGGACAGAAGAGGGTCATCTAAGCTGCTTTTGAGTAGACATCTACCTCAAAACCTTCCCAACCAGCTTATCTACCTTCCCACCACACCTCTGAAAGCCGAAACTCCAGCAAGCTATTGACAAATCTGTTATTTGGGTCACTTATCATACTCAGTCGGTCGTAAGTGTTGAAGCAGATTATGTAAAAAATAAAAAATTGCAATTGCTCTTCCTCCTCTCTTCCTTCCCTCTTGCATAAATTGACTACGAACGAGAGAAAAGCTGTTGGCAGCGATGTCACCGCAAATCCCCCCATGGCTCCGTCACTCCTGAGCTCAGGAGCAACTGGCGCTGCCCCAGCCAGCCAAGGATTTCTCAGTGATTTCAGGAAAGTCGCGTAACCTCCATGTCTCATTCCCAGTGATGGAACTGATAATAATTGCCAACCCCTCTCAGGGAGTTCACGACAACACATTTATCCTCCTTTGTAAGGAGTTTTCATATCAGAGGGAAGGCGCTGCAGATGCACGAAGCATGACTATTTATTTTTAATAAGATATAGCACAAACAACCTATGGCAGCTTCGTTAACATGTATTTCATCACTGCGAGTGATACTTTCCTGTGGAGGGAACAAATTGTATATACTGATCTCCTCATACAGAAATGTTAAGTCAGAGAGATTAGTTTTCTGTATCAGTTGCCACTGTATAAACCGAAAAGTACTAAAACAGAAAACACAGCCAAAAAGCCAAATTGTGCACTTTTATGGCTCATCAAAAAAAAAAAAACCCAGTGAACATGAGACAAGGTATATTTTATATGCAGCAGCTCATTAATTTTAAGTGTCGTGGGAACCCTGCCAGTTTTACCCTCTGAGTAATTATCTTTTGTCTTAATTTGTAAGATTCTTGAAAGGAGGAAGAGAGAAATGGGAGAGAAAAAATTTTCAGTCTCACAGGAAAAGCTTAAAAAGCTGAAAGCCTGAAAACACAATAAAAAGGGAGAGACGTAGATGCAAACCAGTTCTAGTCAAGCTGGCTCTAGTTAAACAGGAGATGGTATCAGTTTCTGTAAAGATCAGTGTTTGTTTCTTCCAACACCTAGAATAGTTATATCCTGCCAGACAGGCATAAAAACCTTTCTGCAATACTAAGTTCTGCAAAATTCACAAACAGATTATGTGAACAAGTATCAAAACATTAGCCTGATTAATTACAAAACACTACCAACAAGCCAAGCATTTAAGGCGGGGTGGGGGTGTGTCTGTGTATGTGTGTGTAATCCCCTGAACTATGATTTTGCTCCCACCTGAGTAAAAATGTAGAAGTTATTTAGACTTAGAGAGTACAATACAGGATTAAACTCCGGCCCTAATAGCTAGTAAGACAGTTCAGTGAAAAGATTAAATCACCAGGTAAGACCAAAAAGCCCCTCAAGAAGTCTCACTGTTGAAAAATAATTGATAATAAGACAGAAACACCCACTTCTCAAAGGAAAGAAAACAATAAACTCCCCCCAAAACCAAAATCCTGTTTTAAATATTACTGAGATCAAACCTGATTTAACAGTAAAATGACTACTAATTCTTTTCTGTTGCCTTATGCAGCAAATTGCATTCTCCTTCATGTCTGCCAGCTCTTCAATATTTCTGAGGCATTCAGAAAATCAGAAAAGGTGTACCTTATGCTTTACTAAGCCCAGATATAGGTATGTCCTAGACACAATTTCCCTTCCTAGAGATAACTCTTGACACTCACAATATCCAGTGTTCTGCTCCCAGTTATTTTTTTGTCTCGTGAAAGAGCAGTCAATAAAGGTTTCATCCTTGAATCAATAATTTCATTAAAAACCAGAAGGACAGAAAAAAAGCCCAACAAGTGGTGAAACTCACATTATTAAAGCAGAAATATTCTGTAGTCTTGAATTATGATTATTTTATGCTACTTAACCAGCTCTGTATTTCCAGAACCGCTTTTAGTTAGAGGTAAGACCACTACCAACAAATAATTAAAACTGCAAGTAAATTATTAGTCTTCAGACACTTCAAATAGAATAAATGGATAGCCTTTTATCCATATCCTATCTGAATGCTCATTCTCAAAATGCTGTGTCCTCCAAAGCAATTAGTATTACTATTAAGCTGAAACAATAAGAGTCCCAGAGTGAAATACTTGTGAGTCTTTTGGTTAGCAGTGATGATCAAACGCAAAGAAACTAAACCACTACATTCAAAACTCGCAAGCACTGGGGTTTTTTTAAACCACTGATATAATTTATGACAGCAGAGCAAAACCTTATGGCAGGCGTGATCCCCACGGATGCATTACAGTGGTCTCTGCATCAAGGGAACTGGACCCCGGGCACCAATATTCACCCAGGATCCCATACAGGGACTTCAGGGTATCTCATTTGAAACTGTGATAAAGAATCCCAACGCAAACCAATGCAACCTGTGTAAATTGTGCGTGTACTAGGTGCAGCTATAATAATGGCTAAAAAAATTTTTGATCAAGTAAAGCCACAGATGTGCTCAATTACTACAGATTAACTAAGCATTTGCTACAGGAATTGACACTGTAGTGAGCTATAAACATTTATTGTGTTTTCAGCAATTTTCTGAAGTCTTCCTAAAAATTAATTTGCATGCAAATATTTTATAGGATACATGCAGCCAGCCATTCAGAAGCCAATTTATAAGACGTACAATAATCAGGCTTTCACTGTGTAAGCAGCAGAATTACTGGATTGGGTTCAGCCAACTGCTGACTCCATGGGCAAAGCTTTCTCTCCCAAGCCCTCCTGGAGATTATTCCTGCACCAGATATGCTTTATACTTGAGATAACAGGGGTGTCCGTTTCAGGGA
This sequence comes from Gavia stellata, assembly GCF_030936135.1. Lineage (NCBI taxonomy): Eukaryota > Metazoa > Chordata > Aves > Gaviiformes > Gaviidae > Gavia > Gavia stellata. The sequence goes on along the minus strand of NC_082596.1, from coordinate 97,053,489 downwards.
GAGCAGAGGACTAAAGTACGAACCTTTTTGCTTTATGCCAGCGTCTGGAAGATAAAGGCATGGACCATACATGTACACATATGCCGCATGTTGCAGAGCTCGTGCAGCATAAAGCAAGTGATTGCGCATTCATAAAACCATCCAAAACAAAGAGGGAAGATAAAGAGTGAAAGGGAGAAGTTTTGTTTTCAGAAGGAGAAAAAGGGAGCCTTGCCAATGTTGTGAACCTGAGCCAGCTATTCCAATGCAAACCTCATGTTGTTACATAGATCATGTTTGGGAAGAGATGTAATATTAATCAACTTTCTGGCATTAAGTATCCGTTACTGTACAAAAACATTCTTGCTCTGGCTTTAATTCAGTTTTAAGTCACTGTGAAAACATTTATGTGGCTCTCAAACTGCCTTAAAGGACCCAGGCAATAATTATTTTCCCCTCCCAGAGGAACTAAAACAATAATCTACTTCCATAAAACAGAGTATTTTAATACTGCCGATTGTTTCCCTTAAGTGTTGGGTATGTTCAGACTTCTATAAACCATTTCCAGAGATAGAAGCTGTCTTCTGGAGCCCCCCAACACGATCTACCTACTCAGGGTCAGTGGCAAAGACGTACTTCAGGAGAAAAAGACACCACAACATCATATAAAAATGTGTGGCACCGCTGGTTCCGCAATTCTCCAGCCCTAACCCAACGCTATGCAATTTGTCAGTGGACAACTCTGCAAAAAAATTTCCATAGCTACATGCTAACAGAAGTCAAACAGCAGAACCATGGCAGGTAACACTGAATTTCTTTTTGACACTATCAATAACATAGCTCAAAACCCTTCGCGCACAGGAATATATTGGGCCACTGAGAGGAGCATTATTGGTATGAGACACCACGCCACTGTTTGCAAAAATTCAATACCAAGTGTCTCATCTTAGCACAAATTCATTACTCTCGCCTAACCATTACGACACAAACAACATCAAAAGGGTCACTCGCTAAGCAGCAAGTCCATAGAAGAAGTGTCTATCTGTTATCACGAACCTCTCACCAGGATAACAATTCAATTTTTTTGAGCAACTTCCAGCTCCCCTATTCTTCTCCACAGGTCATACATCTAGCTACTGAAAATCCGCAAATCCCCAAATGTGTTGTGTCTGATTTGCATATTTAAATATGTAAATTACTGCAAAACGGGTAATTTTCATGTTACATATTTTTGCAGAAAAATTAAATGTGCAAAAATGTTTATTGCAACAATTACTGGTTCCATGGTATTTCAACAAAAGGCTGTAAATCGTCAAAATAATTGCCTACCCATTAGCTATTGTAGCACTCTGCCTGAAATTTTCTCATTCTGCATTTTAGCTGGATGCAGAAAATATTTTTCTTCTAAATGTCTACCTCTCCAGGGTCAATTTCACTGAAAAAGATGCATAAGCCTAAGACTCTGTCTTATGTACCCACCCACAAATATCGAATTTAGTTAAAACCAAAACTAAATGAGGAATTGCAATCACAAATTAGAATATTCTCACAACACTCTCAAATGGTAATGTATGTAAACGATACGCCACTTAAGCCCAAGATGTACCAACGCTGCATTGAACTATATCCTGAAATAAGAAGAAAAAATATCTACAATCTTTTCCTGCATCATCTTTGTTACTACACATGTAAGGAAATTACTCTGCTAAATTATCCATTGCAAATTGAGAAGCGAAACATTCTTCTGTATTTCTGGTAAGCGAGGAAGACAGCACTAAAGCAGAGTATAGTATTTCTAGCAGTGCCTGCTTACTACGCACTACTGGCAGATCTGTTTTGAAATTTGAGCCCCAAGAAAAAAGGCGTCTATACCATTTTCTCCCCTGCTCATTTCAGGCAAAAGGCATGCAGAGCAATTTTTATCTGACCACGTTAACGAAACACAGCACGGACCAGTAACCATTTCTGACCCAGCAGGTTTTCTGACACAGTGGAGCTGGCTTGCTCCAGCTTAGGAAATAAGACTGCCCTTTATGAAGAAGTCTGGTTACAAATAATAATGGCTAACTCTGTTTTCCTAAATGTAAATTAATTAGAACTTAATTGTCCGTCTCAAGCGTCCGAAGACAAACGCAACATTCCGAGGTATGCTGGCCTAGATGTGCACTTCTCTCCACCTTTGAACTGCTGTGCTGGTGTGAGAAATACCTAATCCTGCAATCATCCTTCTTGAGGAAATTAGCCAACCATTATTAGAGGAACTGTAGCCTGCTGCATGCAATTTCAAAGTTGTCTACGCAACTGTATCTGTGTACACTGCTCCTCCTGAGGCCCTTTTCCAGTCCACAAGCCCTTTCAAGTAGAGTAACGCCTATCCCCTTTTGCTCTTGTGATGGGACCGATAACCCAACAACTCCCTAACTGCATCTTCCAGCTCCCGATCCCAGCCTGCCTAACAAAACACTTGGCACTTGCAAACATTGCCTTCAGGAGCCTGCAGAGAAAACCTTCCAGTGTGCCACAGAATGAAATCAAAGTAGGATTTATTTAATTGTGAGGAATTCAAAGAATTAGTTTTAAAGAAAGAGACCTAAGCCTACCCTCTTACCTACAACTTGGAATTTCCTCCAAGCAGCAGGGAGATGTAATTTAGACTCGGTACCTCCCTGTCCCCCAGGGAAGCAGAGTACCTCTTGCTTACGGAGAACCTGCTTTCCCTGCACGTCAGCCCGCAGCAGCTGATGACTGACTCCCTCCTCCCTTTGCATAAGGTCAATTTTCCAATAGATCAATGTCTCTCCATCTCCTCCTCCGTGTTGGCAAGATGCCCTGTCATCCAGGCTGTGGCTGAGAAGTTTCTCCCCACACCTGGCAGCTACAGTGAAGAAAAAAACGCATTGTTTAAGCCAATGCTCCTGCCTGCTTCTTCTACTGAATTCCTTGCGTTCAAAGCCGTGTAATAGCCTCAGATAGACTGATGGTCATCTGAGATGCATACAAAATACAAGCTGGAAAATAAGCATATCCATCAGAACAGCACGCAGGCATCCCGTGGCTGGGCGTTCTGGATCTAAACACCGAGAATTACGGGGTTCCTACACCCACACTCAAAAGGGTCAGTAACAGGGCTGCAATTACAACACAGTCATCCAAACCTCTGCTCCATCTGCTGCAATATGCAGCACCATATAATCCCTAATTTTCCATATGTTAATTTTGAAATTCACCATAATCTTACTTAGAAGGTCCGAAGTTAAAAGGGAACTACGTGCTTTAAAAAGATTAAATCCTTGACTGAAACAGCAAGAAGGATTTCTCTATTCCAACTAAATGTTCATATGGTTTCTTAGCTGGGAAAATATCTGTTTGAAGTCAGTAGCTATATGGAGACCAAGTGATTCAGTTGATTAGTTTCTGGCCTTTCACCATTTTAACCCCGCTATAAATCCTAACTCAATTAAAATCATTCTGATTAGGACCAGAATTCCACATCAAGTTTTAGAAAGCTTCTAAAATCTCTCCCTCGTCAAAAGACATATATAATTAAAAGCACAAACCTCTGCCAATTTTATTGCTGAATTTGTCAGAGAAGTTATCAATGGTATTTTGCGGAAGAGGTAAGACTAGATGACCTCCTGGGGTCTTCTCTGACCTGATTTAATCTCTGACATGTACTGCGAGATCATACCTTAATCCATAAGCAAGTAAGAACCACTCACACGTTTTACTTTACATTGCAAGAGAACAGTTCACTTGCAAACGAAACCTGAAAGTCTTTAGACAGTACCTTCTCTTAGTGAGAATTGTTCATTGTAAGTTTAAGCACGCTGAAGAAGACAGTAATGGAAAGAGTTACATGCAGAACATCCCACACGACATGAGAGGTACCTACCCAGAACTAATACGAGTTTCTAACCAAGGCACAAAGCACCACCAATGACATCTAAGCCTTTATCTGCCACTAACTTATCTTAACATATGTCAGACCCAGCCTAATCAGCTGAAGTTTGGCAATGACATGAAACCAATTTTTAAGAGCACGGTTCTACCATTTTCCCTTGTGGCAACCACAGCAGTATCTTAGAAAACGGTTTAACCGCAAGACTGTCACTGCCTGCACTAAGACATTGCACAAAGGAAAGACTTGCACATAGCTATGTACCCCTTTTCCACACTCCCATGAATGTGGGGGATAAACACCTCTCCTGCCAAACATTTTACTTTGCTCTTTAACAGTTGGATATGTGTGCAGAACATCAGACGTACTAAGAAAGGAGGATGAAAAGGCACAGGTAACAATCTGATGCTTTAAATATATCCATGTAAGTGGTAAGGTTGGAAGGCGACAAGCCAGTTGAGCTAATTACTTCAATTCGTGCAGCAAGCTATGCCACGTGTTATACGTGCTTCTTATTCATACTCAGGCATTTTCGATTGAGTTTGCTGTCCAAAAGGTGGCTCAACAGGCTAGGTTATAACAAATAGTTTGGTGTGCAACCTTAATAACACCCCATATTGGTGTCAAAAGAGGATATTGACAAATGACTTCACCCAGGAAAGTTGTTCTGGCCCCCATTTAGTAGAAAGCAATCATTTCACACTGTCTAATGACATTAATCAAGCTCTGAACCTTTGTTGTTGTATGTCATAGCAAATGCTTAGCATTTTCAGGTCCAAAGTGCTTGACTACACATTGTATATTAAAAACAAAAGACTTTAATTCATTAAAAATAGACTCTCACGCTAGATTAAGTTCATTTGCTGCACCCATTCCTGGTCTGCCTTTGTGTGTGGTCTCATTTAAAACAGACACACATGAACCAGAACCTACTTTATTCACAGGAAACGAAAATACTATTGGCTGTCAACCAAAATAACAGACACTGAAAAATGGGAATACCCCTGGGTAAGGAGATTTTAATTAAAAAAAAAAAAGAAAAGAAGAAGAAGAAAAAACGAAATTACTATGACGAAGAAGAAGAAGCTGCCTTCTCTGGGAATTCCTGTTTCATCACCTTTGTCAAAACATCTCACATTGTCTCCTATGTATTTTATAAAGGTCTTTTGCAGTTCTATTAAAGCAGCAGCTTCATTTATGCTCACTCTGATCTATATTGATAAAGATTATGAAGCCATTAGATGGCTCATTAAGTTTGCCTTTACTTACCCCCAATTAAGATTTCAGGTGTCTCTGGTTGTGAGCTAATTTCAAAGTGGTTGCCATCTGGGACATTCTCAAGGAACATGATCGGCTCCTTTTGTAATGATGTATCACATTTAAAACTCTAAGGCAGCAGTTCTGTTATGCGCAATCTCATTTTCCATATGTAGAGTTTTCTGCCTGTTATTTTGGGGGGGGTTATTTAGAAATCAATCCAAAGTGCCAAGTTTTGATCCATGGCTTTTACAGCTTTAAAGCTCCTGCTCACAACTGACGGTTGAAATGGTATTAGGTTTAACGACCCCTTGCTCTTCTCCACAAATGGTTCACAAAAAGAGAGTTTTTGAGCTTAGGTGTGCAATAAAAGAGAGATTCAGACATAGTCATGAGAAGTAATTTTGGTATATGTAACAAGGGCGTCCTTTATAGAAAACTCCCTTTTGAAAAGCAGAGACGAGGACCAGCACAGTGAAGTAACTGGGATCTACTAATCTCTTCTTCAGAGCAGAAAGTAGCGCACACACAACAAAAAAAACCCCAACCCCCCAAAAAAATCCCCCAAAAAAGCAGGCACAGGTCACAACCATCTCTCAAAGTGCACTGTAGCGACCTTCCTCTCAGTCCTCCTACTAAGAGGAGGAGAGCTGAATGGGCCGTCACCAGAAGGAAAGATTTTCATGGTAAACTAATACTGAGGAAGGGAACGGAGAGCACAGGCACCATTTTGAAATGACGTCAGGCAGAGAGGGCACAGAATTGTTACGATACAAGAGCTCTTGCTGGAGAGAGAACCACATCACACAGGACTTTGGCAGTGCAGCATTACAGCAGGCTCAGAAAATTTTCAGCCTGGCTTTTAGGTCTTCCATTCTACACTAGGTGATGTTGCAACATACACAGATCCATTTATCAAGATATGGCACGAGGACATGGTGACAGAAATACCATGTAACGAATGCAGCTTTTGTTGATTTGCAAAGAAATAACTGACTTGAAAAAGCTTCTTCCATAAAACCTTTCAGTCGACAACATGAATGCAGTATCTTAACCTACTGCAATTGTGGTATCAATATTGCATGTGAGAAATTAAGTGTTGCCCTGCCACACATTTTGATAACACTTATGAACACTTATATTTAATTTTGATAAAATAAAATCATTCCAGATTAAATATCAGTCTCAAAAAAGTCAGAGAGAGAGAGTGACTGTGTGTGGCTATACGTATGTGTGTGTATAACTCCAGTATGTGTGTGTGTGTGTGTGTGTATATATATAATTCCAGCCCTGCAGTTATAGTTCTGCCACAGATGTAGTTCAGATTGTCAGGAGAAACAGGTTAAAGCAGCAGATGCTAACACTGCATCTCACTCCATTTTCCCATTATGGCCTGCCTCCTTTTTTCACTCAGATCCAGAAGGACAAGGATTAAGCACATCCAATTCACAAATTTCTTTACGAGGTAGTGTAGGAGAACAGCACTATTTAGGACCTACCTTGCCCATTTGGTACATGTTTATGCGTTTTTCCTTTCCTGGGGGTTGACTGGCATGATGATGAAGCATTGTTTGTGGCTGTTTTTGTGTCCTCTGTCTCCTCCTCCTCCTCCTCTTCATCCTCGTCATCCTGAGAGCTTCCAAAATATACCATGTTGCTGGGCAGGGCTGGAGAACCTGGTCATTATAAAGAAATCGCTCATTAGCATCATTACATTCACTTACTGCACTAACCATATTGATCATAACCTACTTTAGTGTTATGCATAGCAAGGGAAGAGGGGGACTCAGAGATGGAAGGTCACACTAGTGCATGACTAACTGGAGGTTTTTTATTTATTAATTTTTACCAACAGAATACGTATGTGCTTGAAAAGCAGGGTTTTCACACACCCCCGAGCACATTCTATTCATACTTTAGACAGTCAGTCTTGCTTCAAGCCCTAATTAATAGCTTTGTGTATTCAGAAAAGGACTAATGCACATGCTTAATTTCAAATGTGTGCTTAAGTGCCTCACTGAAGTCTTAACGCACAAACTAGAAGCTTACAGCTTTTCCAAACAGAAGAAAAAAGAGCATTTACAAACCAGTCTGCACCCTGGTAATATTTTTAAGTTACTATTACAATAAAATAATAGTATTTAAACTTCACAATGCTTTGCAGACCTCTACAGTATTGTACACAATGCTTTGCAGTATTCTGGTTTGGTTTTAAATAAAGAGAAAAACTGAGACACTGAGATCCTTAAATTTGTCCTAGCAGGTCCCTGGCAAAGGAGAGAAAAGAGCAAAGGTCTCCCGATTCCCCGTGTGCTCCTCGAGGATGTTGCTTCTCTTCTCTTGCTTCCTTCCCATGACGCTCCCCCTAACCTGCCTTATTTGAGCAAGGGTAAGATACAACATGCAATTCAGTGAGAGAGAAGTGAGGATTCACAAACTTAACAACGCCACGGGGTTTTAATTTAACTCTTGCACAAAATTTCTTTTACGCATGTCATGCGACAGTGTATAGGTTTCCCTGCACTGCATCGGGAGACATGACATGATTGCAGCAATCTAATAACTATTTTTAAATGTACAAATACTGCTGACAACTAATGGAGACTTTCCCTTATGCCCAATATTAGCTTCTACTTTGAAATGAGTCTTCTGTCTATCCCCTGGAGGGACAGGTGCCCTAGGAGCCTTCTACTTATTCACAAAAAGATTTTTTTAGTGAAGAAAGGGAAAAATACAAAGTAAATGGAAGTGGAGAATGGGGACTTATCACTTCAATTATTTTCCTGTAGCTAAATAAAAAAAAGAGAGCTGTGCTACAGCCAAAAACAAGAGGTAGTGGCTATTTGGCTGATCCTTCCTTAGGAAACACTTCTGGCTTCAAGCTCTTCAGAACAGCAATTCTGTGTTTTGTTTGGTCTTGAGCTGTTGGTGTTGCCATTGCCAACTAACTAAAGCTTATTTTTGGGTTGCGTGTTTTCTACTCCCACCAGGTTTGTACAAAATACTCTTAACTACAAAAATTACATTTTAAGGAATGGACACCTAAATTTGCTACAAAATCCGGGATAGGCTATTTCTGCAATGAACCATCCTTTTCTAAAGTGTACTGGTTTTGCTTGGGATGGAGTTAATTTGCTTCATAGTAGTTTGTATGGTGCTATGTTTTGGATTTGTGACCAAAACAGTATTTATAACACAGGGATGTTTTAGCTATTGCTGAGCCGTGGTCGCACAGCGTCAAGGCTTTTTTTTTTTTTTTCCTGTTTCTCACACTGCCCCGACAGCGAGCAGGCTGGGGGTGCACAAGAAGTTGGGAGGAGACACAGCCAGGACAGCTGACCCCAACTGACCAAAGGGATACCCCAGACCATATGACATTGTGCTCAGCAATTAACAGCTGGGGGAAGGAGGAAGGGGGGCTTTTGGAGTTATAGCATTTGTCTTCCCAAGTAACCGTTATGCGTGATGGAGCCCTGCTTTCCTGGAGATGGCTGAACACCTGCCTGCCAATGGGAAGTAGCAAATGAACTCCTCCTTTTGCTGTGCTTGTGCTCGCAGCTTTTGCATTACCTATTAAATTGTCTTTATCTCAACCCATGAGTTTTTGCACTTTTACCCTTCCAATTCTCCCCTCCATCCCATTGAGGGGAGAGCAAGTGAGCAGCTGTGTGGGGCTTAGCCCCGACCTGTAAAGACCTTTGCTCTTGGTGTCTATAACGGCCCCTTTGGGACTGTGGCTGCCTTGGGGAGAAGCAGAGAGAAACTCCCCACTGGCACTCTGTGCTGTGCATTGGTGGTAGCCCTGGGACAGCTAGGGGAAACACTGCAGGAGCACCTAGGGCATGACGATTCCTCCTCCCTGATATAATGTACGTATTAATCCATCCAACCTAGACATAAAAGTGTGGACACATACCGTTATCCTAGGGGGAAAGCCTTTTGCATGCCACAACTTTCATATTTATATAGAATAATGACCAAATTAAGACTGCTGACATATTTCAAGGCATGGGAGCTATAGCAACTTACAGAAACAAAAACCTTCATGTTTTTTATGCAAGCCCAGAACTTTTTGGCACACTCTAAGCAATCAACCATAGTAGGTAAGAGGTGCTGAGAGGCACATTAATTCTTCTGCTTGGAGGGGAGCTTTAAGTCTCAACAGCAACTAACTAGAACACTCTGAAACATTATTAGGGACAGTTATTCTAGAACAGTGCTGCCTGAAAAATAAATTGTCTTTTTACTTCCATCTAGGTATCCAAGTCTGTGGTATGGATTGAGAAGTTATTACCTCTGCAAGTCTGTACTGTGCACCAGTTCTCATCAGGATCCGAAGTCTGGCACCATCAGTGCATTAACGCACTGACAAATGATGGCAGTAAAAGAAACTTACTGTTAGGAACCCTCAAAATTAGACTCAAACACAGACTGAAATCTCGCTATTATAATTAGAGAAATAGTCAGAAATTTTGTCCTTCTGAGACACTAAAACAGGAGACCAGATACAGCATCTATTCTCTAAGCCTCATCTTCCCTGGAGTTCCACATCCCTGAGCTTTTTTGTCAGCTGCTTTCAACAGCAACCAGCAAAAAAATGATCATCTGCGATGCAAATGTTGCTATTGCAATAGCAATCTTTTTTCTTTTTTCCTTTTTGTTTTTGAAGCACAGAATAAAATATAGTACCGTGTCATTCTGCTTAGAAAGGAGGGAGGGTCTAACCCAAGTGTGAGAGCAGATACAAACTTCACCTAACTCCTGGTATTCAATTGTTGTAATCTCAGTGCATAAATCTTCGGTCAGAATGACATTTTTTAATTCTTTCCAATTGAGAACTATGAACAACAATGGTTAAACTGCATTCCTGGGACAGCTGGGACTGTTTGGGAAGTACATTTCCAGAGAAATTAGACTAGCAACGTCCAATAACACAAGAGAGTCCTGCTAGCCCTCACTTCACCAATCTAAGTGCTCTGCAATATGAGACCTCAGAGAAAAGCTGGCGTTCAGTCTGGGTCACCTCCTCCCCCCCAGCTCTTCCTACATATTTATTAAAGTTGACTTGCAAAACAGAAAGAAAGAAACAAAGACTGGACTCGCGCTTTTTGTTCTATTTAAGCATTGTTACGGATAGAAGACACTGAAAGAAATCTAAAAGCTTTGAGTTTTCTTGCTTACTTTTTGTATTAGAACTATTTTTATCATTGCCTTTTATAATAAGATTACAGTTCTGGAATAGCCTCAAATACTGAGAGTTTGTTCACACCTATGGGTTGAGCAGGTTAAAACCACTTTCACTTTATGTAGCTAAACATGTCCAAAAGGCTGAGAAAACACTAGTACATACTGAAACAGGCTGCTCAATCTCAAAATACTGCAAATTCCCTTTATGAGCAAACTGAAGGGAAGACAAACCTGTAAGTACACTGTGATTTCATTCAAGCTAAAAGAATAACAATCATGTTGATTAGGCAACACCTAACGTGTGTAAGCGTGACCAGTTGATGTGCACTGGTGGTTTACACCAAGCAAAGAGCTAAGAGAACCTCCCAAAAGTCCTCTTTCAGAAATAGAACTCAGACTTCTCATGATTGAGGAACTCATGAAGCTCATACAAGCGAAGCCACACCGTTAAGAGTGGAAGCTAGGTGATCACTCACCTTCTTTGTTATAATAAAGATTCCTAAATATTGCTCATCATCTCCGAGACCAGACAGGGACGCGTATATGATGACATAGCCTACCTCTACAGGAGACCCCATTAGTTACTCAAAGCTGCTAATTTGCATAAACAACACTAAATAATGTTACTGTAGCCACGAATGTCTAGGACCATTGGAGATGTGGAGAAGAATGTGCACTCAAGAGCTGGTTTGGTTTTTCCAGCTATATCAGTTGGTCTAACAAAATATATTGCCCTTCCTCATAAATCTGGCCTGTCTTCATCTCAGGTTAAGAACATGGTGGTTTTCCTTACAGACAGACTTGGTTGAGAGTTGTTGCTCTCAGGTTTCTCCATGAATAACAGGTATTTATCATGAAAATTATGTATGACAGCAAGGTGATAAAAACCCTCCAAAATGGCATGAGAGTAAGGAAAACTGCAGGTTCATCAGACGCATACATACACACACGTTCACAGAACATACAGTTGTAGGTGCTTGCTTGATTTTTTTAGTTTACGACACACTATTCTGCACATTTTTGTCTTTACCTGGACACACTCAGCAACAGAAACCCACGGGACAGCTATGCCAGTTCATTCTTGCACATATTTTGCCAGCCAGACTGCAAGAGTAAAGATGAGCAATCATTCCTCCTCTTCCTCTTTCCCCCCCCAGCACCAAGGCATGATTCTCAAAGCCTACCCAGGGCAATCTAAAGAGTGACATTAGAATTTAATTAATAACCAACAGCAAAAGAGAAGCGCTGCAATGCTCTGGATAGAGGGCAACATCTGTGCCTGGGAGGTGGTGCATGCCAGGTCTCGGCACTCTAGGTATATAATTCCCCCTTTCCTCGCTTTCCATCCCCAAGAAAACAGTAGAAAAATCTGCAAGAGAGTTACGAGAGCCTGTGGCTGTATTGAATTTTACAAGTCTCCTTTTGTGCCGGGAGCCCCCAAGTTGTGCAGGCAGCTGCTACCACGGGCACCACAGCGGATGAAGGGGGAGAGCAGGGGAGCAGCCCTCCAGCACTTGGGGAAAGCACGCAAGCAGTCCTCCACGTTGAGAAACCCACCCTGCCAACACACCCTATAAGCAGGTGCCTGAAAAACCTGCTCACTCAGCAAATCTGAGTATCTAGAAAATAAAATTTGACCTCCCACGACTTATTTAGAAGACATTTCATACAAGGAACCATCTAGACTGTCTGTGGCTGCGTGGACATTTTTCTTGGCATCAAAAATGGTCTACAGAGCATCTACCTTCATCTGGCCTCTTGCTCTTATTCCTGTGCCACCACCTCGACTGTGGCAGTATAATTTTTTTGTGGGGCCATGTGGTGAATCGGATCAGGGAACTGATTCAGATTAAAATCCCAGACTAAGGAAATTAAAGTACATTAATAAATGCTGTAACTGTAATGTAATGTTACAAGCTCTCAAGTAAAGATTTGGAAAATCTCTATGCACACTTTTTCTTATTGAATATGTAGCTTAATATATCACTTTATGTTATTAAAGAAAACATGAAACGCAGTATGTTTCCAATCTCGTGTAGGAGCTGCACGTTTTACATTCTGTCCTGATCATGTCTAGGCACACGCTTCCTAAATGCCTCCCCCCCCCCCCCCCAGCTGATTTGTTTTCCATCAATATTTGCATAAAAGCACACGCCAACACCAGAGAACTGGACGAGGCAATAGCAAGGCATTGGGAAGGAAGGAGAAGGCATGGCAGAAGAAGTAAGCTGAAAGCAAGGGCACGCAGCAGCAGCCGAGCAGAAGAAGGGAGGGGCTCAGATGTGCTGGGGCTGGAGGAAGAGGTGAGTGGCGGGAGATAAGTTAGCAGACGGACACAGGAGCAACAGGAGAAGAAAGATACTACAAGAATTACTGACATTAAATAGTAACAAATACAGGAAAGCGGGAAGGACACCTTGTATTGAGCAGCTTTAACAGGAGTATCTGTCTGATAGTGCTGTCAACCTGCTGCCCTGATCTGGACACGTGCCACTCACCTTTTCCCACCTAACAAGTCGCTGTTAACTCACAGTTGAGAGCAGAAAAGCTATGGCCAAGGCCAGGCAGCAACCTGGAGGGAACTTCCCAGCCCTCTCCCCCTCCTCCAGATCACTGCGGGAAGGCCAAATCGCCAAAGCTGGCCCTCATCGCGCGATTTCGAAAGCCTAACAAATTGCCGTGGCTGACTAAGGGCTTGCAAGCCACGTGAAAAGCTCAGCTAGCAGAACCCCAGGTAGCCTCTCCTCCACGGCGGCAGAGCAGGAGTTCCTGCTCCTCTAATCAGATACCGCTGTGCATGGCAAATTTTGAGAAAATCATTAATGGTGAGTTGTCTTTTTTAAATTCACTCATCATGGTTACAATGAGCTATGAGTTATTACAAAAAGGGAGGATACTCAGCTTTTTTAAAAAGTGAGGTTTGAAGTATGTTTGGCAACTATTTCCGCCAGTATCTGCAGTTTCATTATTGAAATTCTCTTGAGTATTTTTGTCTTCCCTCCTATTGTGAGAGCAACACAAAAGAAAACCTAACTATATAGGAAAAACAATTACCACAACTATACACAAAGTGTGGCCTAATGCATATGAAAGGATGAAAAATGTATTTTCTGTTCTCTGTTATAATAATTTGATGCTTATACAACAATAAGCACAAAGTAAAATACGTTTTTTTAAGTCACGGGGCTGCTTTTAGCAGTTTTCTCGGAAAGATGTTACCCTTTGCATGTGCAAAATTCAGGCTTGCTACTAACAGTAGGCAGAATTGATGCTTACACAACCCGGACATACAGATGCGTTGACCTCAACAGCAAATGCCTGATTAACAGAATAAACTATACTCTTTTTCAGCCATTTTATTTGACTAATGAGGTTATTAATTTTTTTTTATTTGACAAATGTGTAATTTTCCCTCCTAAATTACGGTATGTTTTGTTTCTCATTAAATCACATTAACTTTTGTCTTGGACTAGCTAAACATATTAAAAAAAACTCTGAATTTGGATCTGAAGAGTGGAATCAGAAGTATGGAAAGTGCGTGCGCTTTGCCAAAAGCACTATTTCATTACTCTTCAGAATTAGCTGGCAGTGTTTCTGCAATATTTACTGAAGTACAAACCAAATGTTTTCATCTGGACAGGATTCAAACCCTGGTATGTTACAACCACAACAAAAATCATCTCAATCCAAGAGCCTTCTCTGTAATTTGGGCTGTGGTTTCTGCAAAATTGGAGGATTCTTCTCCATGAATTATTTACACCAACTCCCCCTCTAGCTCCTCTCTTTTTTTTCCTCCTAACAATTAAACATAACCCAGATGTGCTTTGGAAAAATCTTAAAACAATTTAAGACATCAGAATGATTTAAGCACAAGGCAGGTCAAGGTATGCGGGACGTAATCCTGCCCCGACAAACACACGGCGTGCCAAGCCCTACAACGAGCTGCGTCCAGAAGTTTGGCTTCTCCTCTGACACACGGCCCCATTTCGGGGCTGTATGCAGGTGGAAAAACCTTGCCTCCCAAATGCTCCCAATGTACTGGCATCCCAATGCTTAAAATTTAGGGCCCGATTCTCATTTATTATATGTCCTACTTACTACGTTTTGGCAGGACAGCGCCAAGTCCCTGAAGTGCGAATAAATGTAATTTATGCCCGCACTTTATGGTCGTTTTACGGAGCAAGGCTGAAAGACAATGAACTGCATAAACTCTATAGGAAAGAGCAATTGTATCTCACTTGTCTGACTCCACCTGCAGGAACAGTCCCAGAGGGAGCTCCCTGGTGACTGAGCAAGGGAGGAAAAGGCCATCCCAAGTACAGAAATAAAACAGAGCTCATAAACACACCGATGCTCAAACTCTCCCTTCCTCTGCTGTTGTATGTATCACAAGATGCTTACTGTTATGGCTAACTTATCGGCTGGTGTAGTGACATAAAACTCATTTTCTTCTTAGTCCATTCTTTAAAACAGTAGAGCTAAAACCAAAAACCCGAAGAAAATTGTTCCTTTTCTAGGGAAATGAAGTAAGGGTGGGGAAATGTGTGGATCTGCAGGAAAAAAAATAAAAGGTTCACTTTCCAAAGTTAACAAAACACACAACAGACTACTGAATAGTTAAAAAAAAAAAAAAGAGTGCTTCTCACACCTACAATTAATATCTGACAATCTCAAAGCAATTTACCTCCACTAAAGAGGCTAGATTTGGCAGTGAACCTTAAAACCAACCCTTCCCACATACACTTCAACCCCTGAATTTTATGTTCCCCTCCACCACGAACAAGAAAAGTCTGCAAATCCCAAACCATCACGCTGCCATTCCCAAAAGGCTACCAGGCTGTGTTTCATACCCAAGTGGTCCTGAGCCCCATCCCTAGCACTTCTTCCCTCCTTTCGGGGAGCGCTGAACTTATGGTAGGTTCACAGGTTACAGAAGCAGGCTCACAGCTTTCTGGCTGGGAGGAAGGGCAGGAATTGCCTTTGCCAGGATACTTTACATTGCCCACCTGGGCACCGAAAACTGTGGGCAGCGAGGTTTTGAGGTGCTGCACTCAGATTTTACACCAGTAGCTCATCCATAATCCATGTCCAGCTACGCCAATACCTGTACACGGAGTTAAACATTTGTCCTCATTTTACAGAAAAACTAAGCAGCTTGCCAAGGGACTCAGAGTGAGTCTGTGGCAAATACAAAGGCTGAACCACAAGATTAGTCTCCCATTTCAACAAGTTAATTTCATCCCGTGGCTTTTTGCAGGGATAGATATTGGAATCATTAACATCAGAAAGGGGCCCCAAAACAGGAAGAGCAGGGAAAAGCTTTGATTCAGCTGTAGTACTACACACAGGCTACTCTATCTTGCACTCAGCAGCTCTTCCCACCTCTTAAATCTCCCAGTAGGCACACACTGATGTGAAGACGCATCCTCTGCTGCATGCCTGGAGGGATGGCCCTCCAGCAGCACTCCCACCCCCTGGGACGGAATAATGCCATGGTGTCGTTTGCCAGGGTCTCTCTGCGTACTTCATACACGTGCTGTTGACTACAAGCCCGCATATTCACTTCTCCCTGCCAACACTGATTCAATTACTCTTGTCCTAAACCACGGCGAAAGTTACTTACCAGCCCAGAACAGCATATTCCACAGGTGGACTAAACGGTTGCACATATGAGAAATATCTCCTATTTTACACTTCACTGCTACTCCTAACTTTAAAAAATAACTTCAAAATTGTGAGATTACTGTTACTAAATGCAAACTTATTTTTAATAAATGGTTTGTGCAATTAAGATTCAACACCCTGAAGTTTATTCTTGTGGTTTCAATCCATCCTAAAATTTTAGTCTCAAATACCAAATGATTTAACAACAAAATCGATCAAGTGTCTTCTTCCAGTATTTTAAACAAATTACTGTACGTCTGCATGTTTTAATATTATTCTGGAATTATAAAAACTAACCCAGACTGCAAAGCAGCTCACATTTTTGGGCAGTGTCAGCTTTTCATTGTTTTGCTTCCAGCCTAATCAAGCTGCCGTGCTATTTAACCTGCTTACTCTGATTTGGTGAGCATGTCTCCACGGCGGCAACGTGCTCCCTTGAAAAGCCAGTGCTTCAAGAATGTGACTGATACAGTCACGGACTCTCGAAGTCCAGTGGACCTACTGATACTGAACTACCAGCCAAGTGTACCTTCTGCCTCATTAAAAGCTCAGCAGATTAACAGTTGTTTTCTAACATGCCCAAAATTAGGAGCTCCCAAGTTTTTGATTTTGGGGGCTCTTGCGTTGTAATGGAAAACCTCTGCAGGCATCTACTGGCACAGGCAACCCCTCCTATTAAGACCTAAGAGCGAAGACTGGGATCAAAGACCCCCGAGCCTGCCGCCCAAACAAGATGTTTAAAAAAATAAAAAGCCTGTTTAAGAGCAAACTGCAAGAGAATTGGGGCACTGAGATTTAGAAGTTACTGAAGTTTGGACAAATGTGCTATAGAGAGATTTTCTATTCTGGCTTTGCCCAATTGTAATAAATCATCAGATCGTTAAGTCATTGCAGTACTCAAAGAAAATGAACAGTCATGTGTTTTGCAGAACAGTTGTTAGACGAGCCTGAAAACTCAATTTGTGAGATCTCAATTAAACCATCTTCATTTAGGAATCCCTGAAATTCTCTAGCATGTAACTCCCAGAGGCCTGGCTTAATTAGAAAATTGATCATGGGAAAACTTCTTAAAATGTAGGCTTCTAATCATAGCCTTCCTGTTATCACCTTTTGCCAAAGATCTATTGCTCACGGGGAGTTGTTTCTCCTTCCCCCTTTAGCCCTATATTATTCCACTTGCAATATTTTTAACCTGTAAATAATTATGGAGAGTAAAGGTAACTTAAATGCACTGTAACGGAAGCTATTAAGAAAAATTTGATCAGAGGCAGAAAATACAGTAAAAGTGAAAGCCGTTGTACAACCGCATGGAGATGACACACTCGTACCTACACGCGCTGCTGAAAGATACTAATTATGCCTCTGGCAAAGGGCATACGGGCTCCTTCAAAGAAGCTATTTAAAGATAAGAACGCTGCAGACAAACACTTCAGAGCTATCTGTGTTATTCCCTTCCTTCTTGTGTTGGAAATTCTAGGTCACAATGTAATAAAAAAAAAATATTAAAAAAAAAAAGGATTTTAAAATAATAGAAAGCAGGGGAGCCTTGCCAAGTCTGGTCAGCTAGATGTATTCTAGGGTGCTCAGATATTCATCAACTGTTACAGCTTTTTCATTCTTTTTCATTCTGCTCTGCTTACCTTCTAAGAAGTAATTAGTACATTGTATTATCAAATCAAGAGTTCAAAAACCAAACTAATTAAAAATATGTCTAAAGCCCCTACTCTTCTGGATAATGAAACCAAGCAGGTCATCTTGGTTAAATTATCTCCCTTTGAAATTACAGGATGCTTAAAAAAAAAAAAAAGTAAATAAAAGTGATTTGAATCATTAGATTTTCTGACACATAGCAGAAGGCCAGGTAAATGGGACTTCTTTTCCTAAGTATGGGACCTTACGCACATCAAGGGCCTTTCTTCCACACTGTCGCATGATAGTACTGCTCCACCACTCACAGAATTCAGCTGCTGCCGCTTAAAAAAAAAAAAACCCAGAGTACTGAAGAGTGAACTTGTAGTGGTGATGGGATTTTTGAATTTCTTTGTTTAAAAATAGAAAATGAAAATACACGCTGACACGGTGCAACAAATTTACACTGTGCTTCTGACACTGCTGCTGGGTGTGGTGGGACAAGGACAGAGACATGATCACAGAGCTGTTTTCCCACCGGTCCTGGAGAAAACTCCCTTGCCGAAGAAACGCTTTGATCGTGAATGCAGGGACTATATCATCAGAGCATGTTGAAGGACTAGGACCTAAGAGAGTCCCAACTTAAAAAGATTTTTAAAAAAATTTAAAAATTACACAAACATGAGGATTTACTGTCCTGGATCTTATCACTACTACTACTACTACACAATTTTCAAAGTGCTGAACTTACACCCTGTGAGTGTGCTCTTATTTCCATGCAATTGTATGTCGCATTTCATCATGCAAGCGCAAACAAGCCAGGGCTGGACAGACATATCTGGACAGAAGTCAGAACGACCACATGTCCCACCATGCAAACAATTTTGAGTCCCTCAACACTTCAATAAATAATAGCACAGAGATTCAAAACCAAAACAAACCCCTTCCAAAAAAATCACAAGTCTTCCCTATGCAGGGCTTAAGTAAGCCGCCGGCTCTTCCCTCTCCACGTTCACCGAGTACCACCAGAAGAGCAGCACCAAACTAAGCCTGCCAGGGCCCTGGAAAGTCACTTTTGGGACCTTTCTGGAGCTGGACGCACCAGCAGGCTACTACACGAACTCCCTGAAAGCATATTAAGATCCAGCTTCCACCTCCTTTTTTCCAATGGGCACATCGAAAAAGACAACCACCTGGAGCTAAACCTCCTGAGGGACCGAACGGGCACAATCTCAGGCAGCTAGGACCTCCTGAAGGACGCAGCAGTTCAGACACGGAAGCCACAATCATGCTAATACCGATCTCAACAACCCCATTCCTTCTCCCTCCAAACCACAGCCGCTCTCCTTCTCCTCCACAGAAATGCATCCAGGTAGCAGATGTCCGAGAAGATTTCCCCCCCTGTTTTTAATGGCTTTTTTCAGGCTTTACACAGGGGTGATGGAGCAATAAGTTTGTGGAGGTGCTGAAACAGAGAGCTGACAGCTTCCCCCTTCTGCTTTTCTTCAGCCTGTTTAAGCAGATCAAGAACGTGCCATGTGTGGCACTCAGAGCAGATTTTCCCTCGTGGTTTTTAATATAATTGTAATTGGGATCTTGCCGTCTGAGCGCACGTGTTGTCTGAAATATATGAGTACTCCTGCATACTGAAGAAATTAGGAATGAATTGCAAGTTCTTAATTGACAGTACAAAACATCAATTATTCTACAGATGAATAACAAAGAAGAAAATTACAGGTGCAAGAGCTAAACAGCCGCTGATTAAAATAAAATTTAAAAAAAAACCACCAAACCTTCTGAATGAAGCACTGGAATAGGACAAAAGCACCCGTGCTTCCCATTTGCATTATTAAAGCAGAATGCTAAGAGACAGTAGAAAATAAAAATGGAGAGAAGTCACATCCCCACACAGGTTGCCCTTCTTTAAGTGCAAGTGCCTTCAAAGCTATAAATAACACATGCTTAGTTAGCAAGCAGTGGAAACAAGTGTGTGAATGCAGCCATGTGTGCTCACACACATACACACACACCCCCACCCCCCCATCTGAATTTTCCCACCAACAACTGTGGCAGTCGGCCCAGATGACAGCAGTGACATGCTGCCAACAGACTGATCAACCTCACAGCAGACTAAATTAGAAATACATTTCCACAGATTAAATTTCAGAGGACTGTGATGCCACTTTAAACTCCATCAGATTCTGCTCCTCGCAATCCTTTAAACAAACACAAAAGCTAACAAACGACCCCCCTCCATCCCCTCCACCCACCTGCTTTACCAGAAGTCCCAACAGGATGGAGGCTCCATATTGGACCAGAGTCAAGACAGATAAATTAGCAACAACCGTCTAAAGCTACCACTAGCCTAAAATCTCACGGAAGAGAAGAAAAAAGAAATCAAACCATGCTGCATTAAGGTGAGAAAGCCTCAGCAGGAAGCTAGGGGTGGTGTTGACCAGTGCTGCTCGTAGATGCAACGGAGACCTCAGAAGTGGAAAAGGGAACTCAAACACAAGCTTTGAAGGATTCAATCCACTAGGTAAGACTTTTGCAGACAAGCCCTATCTGTAACATATGCACAGCCTTTCAGCAGGTAATGGGACAAAACAACAGCAAGAGGCACCGTTCCAGCACATCAAGGATAGAGCAGTGATTAGCTAAGGAGACGGAGGGGGGACACGCACCTGCCAAAAGAGAAACATACGAGAGCTAACATGACAATTGGGAGATTAAACTGAAAGATGCTGTCTTCAGTAGATGACCCGGGACACAGAGCCATGGGAAGTCCCAAGAAAAATGACCACTCAGGTAAGGTCTCCTTCTTTACCTTAATCTGGAGAGCCAGCTGTAGCTCATGCTAAGGTCCCCAAGTCTGACACGCAGGCTCACAGCCACACACCAGTGATCCCAGCCACACACCATACAGCTCCAGCCAGGCTCCGGCACCCGGTACTGTGAGAGAATTCGTGTGTCTCGCTGTACGACTTCCCACGCCTCCTCTGCACTTGGGTTGCAGAGTGGAGGAGCTCACCTGTTTTAATTATCACCATGGGAACAACCCGGCTCCTGAGGCAGCTAAGAACAGCAGCAAGCCCTCCACCCACTGTCAGACGAAAAGCCTCACTCAGACTGAACAATAAAGGACAGTGAGTAGGTAGATAAGGGGAATTTCCAGATTTCTCCTCTTGCAGGAACAAGTACTCAGGCACGTTAAGCACTTCTTCATTTTATAGTCAGACAAAACAAGGGAGGATGGGGAGGACTTAAGAGAGCTAGACAAAAACCCATTCAGGATAACAGAGTGCTAAGCATAAAAGAAATTTCCTTTTGCACTATTACAGGCCTCATTTTATGGTCTTTACAACCATGAACTCGAATGCTCCTGCTGCAGATACAGTCAAATTGCTGAGAGATGAAATGCACACAATATATTCAAGTGTAGCACCAGTACATTTGTCTAGCTGCTACTCGGTGGGCGGTGCTACGGTTCCTTCTTTGAATGAGACTGTCCCCCTAGGCTGCTGCGAGACTCCTACCTCGAAGACAGAGGAAAGTGAGAAAATCTTCTGTCTTGGGCTTCCTTTTGGAGAGGTCAGAAATCTGAGTGGCGGGAGGGGGTAACAACGGCTCCACTATCTTTATTGGAGTTGTGCTGGGACTGTTTGGCTGGGACTGAGCAAACTTCCTTTGTGCTTGCAGCCTCGGCCTGTGGAAACAAGAGCATATCAGAAGCACGTTAGGCAGAACTTGCAGGAGAGATGTCAGAACATAAAAATGCACAATTTAAAAAAAAAAAAAGAGAGAGAGGGATCTAAATCCATGTCCCAGCAATATCATATCCCTAGCCGGGTCAATTGCAAAGACAGAATTTTATTTGCTTTACCCTTTGGTATCTTCTGTGACAATCTGGAAAACCAGAAAGGGAACATCTTGACTATAAAATCTGTGACTACTATTTCATATGTGCAGAGTATTTTCTTGCACATCATACAATTACAGTTTACCATTCACTTATTTGGAAATTAAATCTGTGTTTTGCACCATGAAAATGCCTCCTTTTTTTAAGTGTTAGTGTTCTTTGCTTCTTGTTTTTAATTAATTTGTAAATTAGGTTTATTTTAGCCCCATTAAGGTTTTAATTTATTCCAATCTGCTAGAATCTTATTTACATAGTAAAATATACATTAATAGATAAGGTATCTCTGTTAGTGCCCAGTTCTACAAAAACAAATCAAAACCTTTAGGAAAAGATATTTTTGACAGGGAAAATACCAGGTATAAGCCATTAGATTTTTTTTTTTCCCTTGGCCACAGTCTAGAAGACAGTAAACAAGGAGGTCCAGGGGGGGTTAAGTAGTATTTGTGACAAATTTGTAAGAATGAAGGACATGCATTGAGTGAATTTGTCTCAGTCCTGGTACTAGGCGATGGACTGGCACTCTCTGGTAAGTTTTAGAGCATGCTCGGGTACAGCTGTAGGAAATGAAGGGATGCAGCTGGTTTTGGCAGTCAGGCTGCAAATTATTTCAAGCCTATCTGAAGGCTCTGATTAACTGCTAGGTGGCAATGAATATGATTTTCTTTAATACGTCTAGAACGCAAATTGGTATTAGGGAAAGCGCTTTGGGGCAGGACCGATACCCGGAGGGGGTCTCACTGGGAACCTGACTCGGCTTCACATTTAAGAACATGCTAATTTCTCACTTAAGCAACTGGGATTCTAATTATGATCTTTATTACAGCTTCAAAAAGGAGAGAAGCTACTGAAAGAACTTAAAACCTCATTGAGAAAGGATGCAATTTTATGTCATTTTCTTCCCTAATAGCAGAGTATTTACATAATGTCAAACTGAAACACGTATCAAATAACACTGAAGGAAAAGCCAGGTCTTGTCACTCTGCGGCAGGCTTGACTGTTATGACTTAAGGAAAGCACAGTTATTGTTCAGTGTGGATGAAAGACGTAATTGGCAAACCTCTTCTTTTTCATGGATATTAAATAATTGGGTAAGAAGTAGTTTGTCACTGTATTTTAAACTTCCATAATTTTGTGCTGAAAATTTAAAAAAAAAATTGAAAATCCAAGCAGTGTTTGTATACATATATATGCGTCCCCTAATGACAACAGAAAACAAAAGTAGCAACAGCGATTTTCTCCCTAAACTCCACATAAAATTGTCCATGTCATCTCCATCCAACTCCGACCCCCCCAAACAACACCAGCCATTCTTACTGCTTATTTTCATCTCCTTAATGGCAAATATAGTATGGTGTTCATAATTTTTTTTTTATCATGGTGCTTATAATTTCCAAACTGGAACTAAAAGGCAATTGAACACATATTTCCTCGTACCTATGAACAATTATCTTCCCAGAACGAAGGTCTTGTATAGATCTGCCTGTATATCCCCAAAATTACTCAGATTGCCTTGCAAAGCTCTGTTCCTTCAAGCAGACGGAGGACTCCTGCGCAGCATGAATGGCATTTTAATTTCAACCAACTACATTTCTATCACCAAAACCACATATACAGCCAGAGAATAACGCTTTGTGTTGGCTTCTGTTCTGCACAAAACATACACTCTCTCGCCAAAAACTAGACTATAAAGGTTAGCAAGCAACCCTGCCTGCTGCTCTCACCTGCACAGCGATTTTTCCCCATCCATGTGCTTCCTCAGCTTGGCTGTTAAAAACATACAGTATCCACTCACCGCATCTCTGAAACCACCTGCTCAAATCTCATGTGATCGAAGATGAGCAGCAAGGAGGACTCCACAACCACCACAACCCCAAAAAGCAAAGGTTAAGCCTGTTTCATGGTTCAACGTTAACGCTTTGCAGCAAGGATCAGCCAGGGCTGTTTGCAGCATCCCTACTATTGGTCCCTAGAGCATTGAAAGAGGATTAGGGAACGACTTGTAAGTTCAGCATAGACATGAAAAGAATTGGTGAATTGGAAGCACTTTTGGTTTGGTCTGTCTTTGAAAATACGCTCTCCACTAGCCAACCTTCCCCGGTTCAAGCAATTCCCCACTCGTTTTGCTTGCCCACTTCCCACGGGACACACAGCCTGGCCTGGCAGCATCACCGGCTCTTCACTACCCACCACACTCCCGCAGGGGCCCTTCATTTCAGTGCGAACGGTGAAAACACCAGACCTTCCCTCCACCCAGCTTCAGGCTACGACCTGAACTTTTGCTGCTTCCTGGGGAGGCCGCGGAGACTTGTTGCTCTATGGCCAGATGTGTCTGAGATGCTTCTCCTCTCACACCTCTGTTGATGTTTGCTCTATTTCCTCCTGCTTGGTTTGAACTCACCAGTGCCACAAAAACAGGCTTGCTCCTTATGAAATACCCATTTTTTATTAAAACCCTGAGCAGTTACAGGGCGTAAGCATCACCAATTCGATTTATGAATGCTAGTAAACAAAGGCACCCTTTTGTGACTGCAGCATCCTTTAGGTTTCTTCAACAACTGCTGTTCTTTGCAGGAATAGGCAAGTGCTCCATAGGCTTCTACTTCAATGCCTGAGGGTGTAGAGATCGAGCCACGAGCAAGAAACAAGCTGTTCTGTAGCTACAACGCATTAGGATGAGGCACCGAGGTTAGGAAACAAAAGCCAACCTTTTAAGAAGCCTTTGCTCCAGATTTTTGTAAAGATGACCGACCAGTTTCAAAAGCGGGCCAGCAAAGGAAAAACATACACATTTCAAAACATGGGCAACAACTTAAAACTGTTTCCTTGTGAAGGACTGTATGCATCTTAATAACCTCATATGTCCCCATGAAAACCTCTAGAAGCATAAAACCAATTATTTCGGGTATGGTTTCACATTACCCTTAATCCAATGTAAGTGTGAAGTTGCTGCCAAAAAAGGAGGTACCCCCCTCCACTACGGTTACATCATATCAAGCGTAGCAGCCCGTCGTACTCACTTACGCACCACTTCTGAGCAAGGCAGAATAGGTAAGGAAGCGATAGAAGTGCTCAGAAAGACATTTTGTGTGTGATAAACACATAATGCCACCAGTGTGGCTTTGCTCTTTGCTTGTTAATGCAACGATTTCTGCTGGAATGACCTATTTAGCATGCATTTGGCAACAGGAGACAGATTGACACGAGTGGTAAAAAGAACAACAAAAGTCCTGTTTGCGTCCTCAAAATAAATTGCTTGCTCTGTCCTCATCAAATGGGTATATGCTGTGTAAAACTTGCAAATACGCAAACAGAAAAAACTTTGCAATAAGGAAAAGGATGAGGGAAGAACTCAAAATAATACCACATCTAAACATCATGCAAACACCCAACACACAGCCAGAAATATCCAGACTATTTAAAAATAAATAGTAATTCCCCTTGTCTCAACAGAATGTTACTGTCCTTCTACTGCTTTTGACAGACTTTAAACACCTACCTACGACACGAAGTTCAAAAAAGCCTCAGTCTAAGGAAGCCTCACCTTCTTTTGGTACGCTGCTCTTCTACTGAACTGACTGTTTAGGTCCGAGACAGCAAATTACAGCCAGAGACTAGAACTCCACAACAAAAATATCCCAAGTGTACAAACTCAGACTAGGCTGGAAAATATTTCTCTCAAATGCAAAATATACTTTTTCAAGCTTTTCTAGACTGGAATTTATTTTTAGTTGAATATTTTAAGCAAATGGCATTCTTTAGAATCAAAACACTACCGTTTGCGTTAGCTAAAAATACTTCAGAAATGTCTTTTAAAATAGAATATCCTAGCACCACTCCTCTAGTTTGTAGAAAAGGACATGTTTAGGAAGAAAACACCTACTACACAAAGGCGGCCTTTTCTTTGCAAAGCAAAGCTCAGGCTAGTAATACCAATCTGTGTTACATTTAGTAAATGTTAATACTCCAGATTCAGCACATGCTGTGTTAGCTACAAACCAAGTATTATATTATCAGTATGTGAAATTTAGTTGTACATCGGTACAAAAATCTGGCTATTTTCAGTTTATTACTCCGTAACTCCTAAGTGAAAGCAAAACATAAGTACTATAAAACATACACAAAGAACAATTAATTCCCATGTCCCTTTTCAATACAGTGTGTTTCTCACTTTCTGAGCTGCTAGCAAGCAGCCTGCAAGCTAAAGTGAAGGAATCTACACCTCTGTCTTTCTAAAAGCAGCATTGGTATTTGGTTACTTTGCCTTTGTCACTTCTCCTCCTGAGAAACTGCACTATAAGCATCTGTAGATATTTACTTTTATCACGTTAAAATGGCTACTACTAACTAGCAGCAATGAGCTGGTACTAGTTTTCACCAAACACTGTGTAGATAGTTAGGAATACAGACACGCTTACTGCCTGATCTAAGGCTAGCTGTTGAGGAACCATCCTCTATCAAAACATCTTTAAACGGGGAGAGTTTGGGTTTCTTGTTATTGCTCAGTTAGGCTTTGCAGTTCCCAGATCTCTTTCAGTATTACACCTCTCAATCTGGGCAGCAGAAATTCAGTGCACCATAGATTTACTTTTTTCCATTCAGGGGTTTGCCCTTGCACAGGTCCAGCTGAGCTAAGTTCTGTGGGACCTTTCCCATATTGCTGTCTCAACCTGATGGTCCCATACAGCTACATACAGTCACAGTCGAGCATTACGGCTGTCCTTCCATCAGCACCCATTACAGGGAGGGCTCTGGCACAGACAGGCACTCTACCTCACCGATTTTTGCTTTTGCACTGACCACTCTGCGTTAATATCGTTATAGTTTCCCCTCTGCTGTGTACCTGGGTTATTTATTTCCTTACTATGACACTTTGCTGGCTTGGTGAAATAGCTACCTCCGAGTTTTACTTGTCCCTACCCTGATCTGGATCAGGTTCGAAGCACACCATGTTTTGTTCTCACCAGAGCCGACACACAACTTACGCATTCAGTTTAACTGCACTGTACAACATGACACTCGGTCTAGCGCACAGCACGCCTGTATGCAAAGATTCATTTGTGTGTGCAGCTTTGTTTATTAAGGTAAACGTATCTGAAAGTGCTAGGCTGTAGATATGTTCTGCCCTCATTAAAAAAAAAAGTAATTTAGGCTTTAATAGTCAGGCGTCTGCCGCAGATCAGATGATTATCAAGTGTGTAATTTCCAGCTCAAACAGAATCGACCATGTGACAGGCACTTCTAGGCAAGCCCAAGGTGAACATGCAAAACTTAGTGCTGGAGGTATCATTCTTCACGGGATAACCGGGAAATCCTTATCACTATCGCATGCACCAGCGGGCAGCATGGCTAAGCTCTATTTCACCCTTTCACTCCCGAGAACAAGCCCAAGCCATTCACTCCGAATAGTATCCTTCTAGAGGATCACCAGTTCATGAGAACAGAGCTCCAGACTTCAAACCAACAAGTTGTCTACATCAACACTGCCAAAACTTAAACAATTTTTTTTTCCCCAACTGTGAGGGTAAACATTACTTGGATAAGCAAAAAAATGCAGGGGAAAAAATTGCTGTGTTCAAGTTACATCAGGTGAATAAACAGCCTCACACCAAGAGCAGAAAGCAGGCGTATGAAGGAATCCTTTGAACTGCATTTCCTCTCCCACAACCCTCTAAGCTTCTGGGGTAGTATCTTCTGCCTGTATCAGTGGTATCTGCTGCCCATTTCAACAACATGCCAGCTCGGTCACTACTACCAGCAAGTTTGCAGCAGTGGAAATTGAGATTCAATCATCATCTGTGTCTGCACGCCTGTTTGTACCAGGAAGGAACTAAAGGGTAAGAGACCTGATCGCTCCCACCCGTGCAGGTAACCAGTGCAATGCATGTGGCTGCTCCAAGACGTGACTCCTTCAAAACGATTTGCAAGGTCATGTAATCCAAGACACAATCCAGACCTGTATTACTAGCTAAAAGTGTAACTCTTAATCCTGCCATCTGATTAGAAGAATTTGGGTTAATTTTCAGTAAATAAAACATTCCAGTAAAGTTGAATACATCAGTTTTCAGAAGTTATTTTTACTGACCCCTTTATTCACTCAATCTTTTACCTTCTGTGGTCCAAAAATTTAAAATTGGGCCTAAATTAATAACACAATTCTAAACCAGCCTTAAATTCTCAAGTGAACAAATCAAAGTAAAATACTAAAGTCCATCTCCATTCAGTCCTTGATTGTTGAGCCTAACAGGGCACATTTCCATAAATAACACTTCTTGCTCTAAAACTTTACCCACAGTGAATGGATGCACATTTTCCTTTGTTGGATTTGTGTGTGTGTGTGTGTGTGTGTGTGTGTGTGTGTGTGTGTGTTTGTTTGTTTGTTTTAAATGGGAAACAGTTGGTTTCCGAGAACCTTCTCTTCTGCAAACAATAAAAAGGTGCTTGGGAATGACATTTAATGAATGATAATTGAGCTAACCCATATGCGCAATAACTAGTTCAAAGTACAGCTGGCAACTTAAACTTGTTTGCTAAAAACGGCTCAAATTATCAATTAATTCTGGAATCACCTATTTTTCCTGACCATGCTTACTGATTGATCACAAGAAGGTTTTTGCAGTCTCCAAAACTGCCTCACTTCATGCAGTTTAGCAGAGATACTTATACCCACTAAGTGAAATAGCTGGCTGTTAAAACAAAGTACAAAACAGCCTTGGGCAAAGTGGGAGTTCTTAAAAGCCGCTGGACACTGTTTACCATCTCCCACCACTTTAATTGTGGAGGAACTGAACAACTCCAGCCACCATATACAAGCCTCAGTACACTCCACCTCGCATATACTAGCAGCTGCAATAACATAGGGATGCAGACCTTGCCTGCTAGACTGAGGACCATACTAGGTGGTATAGAAGAATTTGTAGAAAACTAACACTGCATTCAGATTCCATCTATGGATCCAGGCAGTTCCGCTATTTCAGTGGTCTAGATAACCTTGAGAGGGATGAATCACACTGGGTACTAAATGCCCTGAGTTTTTGTCCTGAAACATTCATGGTGGCCAGGGAATTTTGACACTACCCTGATGCAGCAGTAGGATTTCCCAGTGTGAACCTGTGTCCCCTCCATAGACCTCAGGATACGCAGAAGCAAAGAGGAAAAAGAAACAACCCAAAATCGAAAGCGTAATTAGTCAAGCTTGCAGCCCTTCTCCAGGAGCATGGGTCTCCTCTCACCCTGCTGCTGCAACTGGTTTTAGTTGGACTTGATGCAGGAACAGTCTATGCTTATCGTACGAAATTTGCATCACTGCAGCGCTGTACACAGGGTTGCAAGCTCTCTTGTCATGTTCGGACCAAAACAGGACCCTGAGTTACCAAGGCGCAACTCCAGCACAAGACAATTACGAAACCACACATCTACCTTCAAGCAACTCAACGATGGGATGCTTCCAGCCCAGCCTTTAGCAGCTGGAGAAAGGTTGATTTAGATTTAAGTACATTAATTACCACCAAATACTCAAACCACTTCTTCCCATCCCACTTGCTGGTGACTGTGGCAAGCACAGGAGGGTTTATCAGCTGCTGCCCAGGGAGAAGGAGCAGTGGGAGCATGACCAAATGAGGATATGGCAGCTGAATGAAGCTCACGAGAAGCTGTTTTCAAACAGTTATCTGCCTTTGTTATCCGATCACACTACAGCAACTGTCCTACAGACTGTCCATAAATCCAGGTCCAAAAGCTTATTCCTCTCTACGTGTAGGATCTGGACAATCTATTTCACTTTCTCCAGGGTGGTCCCACCTGAGATTGGACAGGATATTTTTCTCCCGCATACGGGCATGTGGTGAGCTGTACGTGGCAATAGATGGCAGAAGAGATCCTTCTGAATACTAGAGACAGGTGGTGCCACCCTTCCTTTGTCCTGCAATGGTTCTTAAAAATTCCCATTTTGGAGTAGCTTCATTTCTAGTCTAAGAACACGAGCACAGGTACTTTAACCTTTGACTGCTATGGGTTGTGCTCCAGCTGTGTCTACACTGCAACCACATTGCAGGTTGCATAAAGCCACCCAGGCTAATCCTTCAAATTCACCAGTTCACATGCGAATCTAACAACGCTGCAGAGACTTTGCTGTGGGTCCTACAACACTCTTTCCCAAGTCCTGGTTATTGCTGACATCTTCACCACCACAACCAACAGCATTCAACTGGGCGAGCTCAGATGTGCTCACACAAGCTACAAACATGCATAGCAATGCAAAAGCATTCCCACCAAGAAGGGACAAGAAACAGGAATGTATGGCAGCAGTCCGTTTTGGAGGGAGCTGTGTCCTAGACACATCTCTCTCCTTGCCCTTCATCAGGCTATGTATGCTGCAGAGATTGTTCATTAGAGACAGCTTATAATACTAGAAAAGACAGGCAAGTTGACTCTATGGGACTAAGCTACAGTGGGAGTCACCGCATTAGTGTGGATCAGTACTGAGTGCCGTTTGATGAGCACTTATTTCAGCAGTACCATCAACACTTCAACAGCTTCTGACTCCTCCCCACGCAGTTTGCTTCTGCTCCTGCGCCACGCTCTGGAGCCATTCTTCTTCTGCAGCGTTTCTCATCTCCATCTGCTACTCTGTTCTCTTCACTGGAGCACCCCACAAGCTGCTTACCAAGCACAGCTGAGCACAGAAACCTACGGAAGCGCTCAGCAAACGGAGACTTGGGTTACTGACCCCTGCATCCAGAAACAGGGGCTCCCGTTCTGGTAGCATGACCCAAAACTCCTATTCCTCAGCTGAAGCCTAACCCACCACCCCATACCAACAAGTTTTAGAGGAAGCACATCACCAAGGAGTGACTCTAGGCTAGGCCTGCCATTTTATGCCATGCTGTTACACAAAAAGCATCACCACACGCCAGAAAATTAAAATGCAAATCCACGCCAGCAGGGGAAAAAAAAAAAAAGAACTCGTTCCCATTTGCTTGCTTTTTAATAATCATTAGCAGATGTCTAAGCGAGTATTACGCCCTGACAAACTCTTCTTCAAGGAGGAGACCACAAAAATGTTTTTTTTTTCACCTTAACCCCTTTCCAATGTGCTGAAGCTAAACCAGGTGAACTCCACACTAACGAACACCTTCCACGCTGGAAGGCGGGTACAATTTCGGTTCATTTGCACAGCCTCCACCTATTGGCAAAGAATCAGCAACGTCCTGCTGCCTGGACTCGCTGCAGGTGGAAGAGCGAAGCAATCCTCCTGTTTTCCTGATGTTCAGTAATGACAACGTGGGGAAGCCTAGGAGTGCAAAATGGTCCCCCCCCTTTCACTTCACCTGCTCTGCAACACCATCCTTCTGTCTGCGTTGGATTACATGTAACAGAGACCTTGTTAGCTACCACAGGTATTTTTTTCAAAAGCCTTTTCAGCCCTACAAAAAGATTTCCTACCCTACTGGAAGAGAGTCTACAGAATGTTAAAGCCTGCCCATTTTCATAAAACTTAAGCCTTTCCCTGCTATTTAATTACACAGAAGCCAAAGCTACTTTTAGCACAACACACCGTGCAACTTCAATATTCTTCTAGTATCATTTTCAGCGTTCTCAGACATCTGAGGGACATCTGCAAAACCTGTTTGCTTCCCAGTTCCCAACCAGCGGACATTAAACAAAACCATCACAGTTCAGATGACAGAACTTCCCACTTCCTTACTCATGCGACGCCTCCAGCACTACCTGAAACCCCAGTCCCTGATAAATTCAGTGCTGTCCTTTGTCCCATATTCCTCTTCGAAATGGTTGCAGATTCAGACTGAATGGTGAATGATATGCCAAATAATACCAAACATATCAGCAGCTCCCTCCCTAGTAATTTAACCAACTGCTAAAACTCAAGAGGATGCAAGATCAAAGCCGCACGACTGAAGCAGCCTTTTCTCTGCAATTGTGGTGGGTTTTTTAAAGTTATTTTACAGACCATTTCATTCTTTTTTTTCAATCTCAGAAAAACACGCGTACCTCAACTCTTACAATCTTTCACCTTTGCCCTAAAAGCAACTTGTACTAGCCAGAAAGCCAGAGATTATTACTTCTGGCAGAGATGTCAGAAGTAACAGTCTACGGATCATTTTAGCCATCATCTGAATGGCTGAAAAACTTCCTGTTCAATTAAGTCCTCCGTTAATCCCTACCATTTGAATAAAATTTTCCATCTGCTGGCAGGAAGTGATAAAAGTCACACGGTCAGTAGGTTGCAGGCATTTTAACCTCTTGCAGAGGCTGCAGCTTGCAATTTAACCATACCTGAAACCAGATATCTGCACTTCCTACTGGGCTGGCCGTTCGAAGGCTCCTCTACCATCTGGCTATTACCAGGGACTCAACATTTCTTTGTAAAACTACAACACAGTGAGAAAAAACTAAAGACACAAGACATCCTATATTTGCTGCACAGACTTTACTCTGATATGCAGCGAAGTCATCATTTTTGCATAAAAAACCCATCAATCACATTCACCATCTTGCCAAAAAGGATTACTAAATAGAAACACATGAATGAGCTATCAAGGGGAAAAAACAAAATAAAAATCAGTACATTTCATTACGTTAAACCTATACTATCCTTATATAATTCTGACAATAAAAGACAAACTTTAGAAGGTGCTATCTGCACTTCTTGGTCTCTTCTCTTCTCCTACATCATTGTAATTTTTTGCATTAAGTTTCTCTTGGAAGCAAACCGCGACCATCTCCAGGCCTCCTCCCCAGGACTCAAACAGCCCATTCCTGCAAGTCAATCAGGCAGATGCATTCAATTGTCCCAGTAACTATGTTCATGCCTTCTTTCAAGCCATGCCACATCCTGCTACCAGTCAAACTGGCCTGAAAAGGAAAGGGGCCATTCACCCCGCACCTCTTCTTTGAGGGACGCTAAATCCTATGTGAGGGGGCTGGCTGGACTGCCAGAGCACGCTGTCTTTCTCTTCCTCCTGAATGCCAGATAAAGTAGTTGGGAACTAATTATATGGATGGAAACTATGGTAACAATTCCTGTGCCACCACAATCTATAGCCTTCCCTGCAGACTTTCTTTCTTTACCTGCCATAGTAAGCGTTCAATACTCTCTTGCTTCTTGCTGCATGTGTCGTGCCTCCCCACCCCGGGAGACTCTAGTAAAAAGATAAGGTGCACATCAAACTCATTTTGGTACCAGGTAATCATAGTAAAAACATACACACAAACTGTGCCTACACACCACAGATTTGTCCAGAAAGTGACAAAAATACAGTCCCTCAGAGAAAACTTTGTTCACAAAAGAGTGAGATTTATCAATGCTTCATCTTCCCTAACACCCTCCCTACTTTTACTCTTAGGATATGGTTGTATGGGAGCAGCAGGATGCCTGACATTTGATGGCACAACTCAGACAAACTAAGAGATTGCTGATGGTGGCAGGAGAAAGTCATGTTCCCTCTAGTCTTGCATCCCATTGTGGACTCGGACCAGGAGGAGATGGGACCACCCCATCCAGGTGGGAGCAGGGTGAAGGGAGTGGGCCTGTACCTTTCTGGAGCAGCAAACCATTGCATTGCCTCACCTGCATCTTCCCACCTTAAATGAGGGCTCAGTTTGGTTTAAACCAATTTCAGCGAGGGCTGCTCCACAAAAAGGGTATGGTGTATGTCCTTCCCTTCATCTTCAGCCACACATTCCTGCTTATGCCAGCACTAGAGCTCCTGAGACCCCATAATCAGCTGGCTGAGGAAGTCAATCTAGCTGAAAATTAATTTATAGGCTGATTTCTTTTCTTTGTCGGGTTGACTTTCATAAGCATGGAAGTGCTGGTGTTAGCACAAAAGAGGTGGCAAGAACTCATGGGAGGGAAGAACAGGACTGCCTTTTCCAGTAGCAGCTTGCATTATGATCACCCTAAGCTGACTGAGAAACACGTTAGTTACTGAACTGTAAAATTTGAACGGAAAATGTGCCTGGCAGCAGTGCCAGTGTAGTCCCCTTTGCTGTCAACCCTTTTGCAACAAGGAGCCTCGTCTCCATGAAGACACTGCAGCAAGGAAGACAAATTTGGATGGGTTTTTTTTTTTTTTTTTTTACTTGATAACCTTGGGGATTTTTCTTTTTTTTGAAGTAATGAAAAGGTCTGATCTCCTGTACGTCTGCCCCCACGAGCCGATCACCCACCACTCTTCCCTGTACCACCATAAGCAAAGACCCAGCTTACAAATGTTTAAAATAGGAAGAAGAGGATGGCATTCCAGATGCTGTCTATACTGACAGTGACGCTGCATGAAAGCTGAGCTCTTGCTGATCTACTTGCCCCATGGACGAAGCGTCCTGCTTGGCGATGGCCAGCACACTGGCTCTCGGTGGGCTCCTCTGGAAGTGTCCCTGAGATGTGGCTGCCCTGCCCTGCCACGGATCAGCTGTGTCCAGCCACCACCTCCTGCCAGCACCCAGCCTGAGGGGACACCTGACAGCAAGAGTAAAGGAATGGCCCTGAGAGCAGACCACTTGTAATTTCCAGGAACGCACGCTTGCAACAACCTTAGGGTCACGTTCAGTAGATGTCTCCGTTAGTCTAAACACACTCTGATACTTAATTAATTTCATACTTAGAGAGGAGACCATCTTCAGCCATTTTAACCTGCTGGTAACCTGCTTTGTGACAGGCAGTGAGATGCCTTCCTCTTACCGCGTTGCATTACAAACTCAACCTGGCACTTAAGTACTTCCCGCTGTATAGGTACATACACACACGTCAGCTTGCTCTACACCTCTGACACCTAGTCTCAAATGTGAACTGCGACACCGAGCCTCAGATGTTATAGTCCCAGGGCACACCTTGCTCCTCGCTGCATCCTAGCACTTTTATTTTATTTGCAACCTGATCCTCTGTGACAGATTGCATACCTAAGCTTAAACTTCTTCCCAGATCTGCATTTTTCAGAGTCTCCTTGCAAGAGAGAGGTTCCCTCCCATTGCTCCAGCCCATCTCTCAGACCCCACTAGAGTCAAAACTGCCTCTGTCACAGCCCATCAGTAGCGTCCACTCAGCCCTGTCACCTGTGGCTCCGGCTCTGGGGGACAGGAGGCCCCTCTGCAAGGAAACCCCACCTCACTAAGCACAGTCTTGTAAATCTGTCCAAAAAGGTCCAAAACCCTGTGGTGCTTCCCAATGCTGCCTCTCCTCCTCAACAGCACTGGGCCAATGTTTGGTCACTGATTTATCGGGAGTCCTCAGGCAAATCACTTTATTTTTCTGTCCCTTTCCCAGGCTGAAATTAGACGTTGACCAAAGGAGGGCAGGCAGAAGAATTAAAATCCTATGAAAAACGGTGTGTGTGTGCACCCACGCCTGTTTAAACTGCATGAGGACCTGAGGGCCGTTTGCCACACGGCCACGCAATAGGTCGTGGCAGAGTGCTCCCACACAGGAGCAGGAAGAAACTGGCAATTACTTCAGCTGGGACTGCCAGCGAACGTTTGATGAACTCTCGGCACCAGTTCATTTAGCTCTCAAAAGCCGTGCATCTGAAAGGCAATTGGTGAAAACGCCACGTGAAACCCTGCTGAAGAACGAAAGAAGTTAAATTGGAAAGAGCACTTGAGCAATAAGAGAAAACAGGCGATAAGGCCAGAAGCAATAAAGAAAGCAAAACATTGCGAGGGAGTGCAAAGAGCTGTCGGTATGATCGGGAAAGTGGAAGTTACCTGAAAATAAAATGGAAATCCCACAAGGTCCAGAAGACCGAGTACAGAGGAGAGAACGGCAACGCAGCCAACAACATGCCCGAGTAGCAAACTGCAGAAATCTGACAAAATATACACTCATACCCAGCCAACCACTGGAAAGAACCTAAGCCACAGGTAAACAAATACGTGTAAGATTTCATAAAACCCCCGAGTATTTTCTCTGTTTTAAATTATATTAATTATGGGTTCAGTAGCTAGGGATACTGTTCAAAATAACAAACAAATGCAACCACAATGGATTGTGTAAGCGACTGCCCTTAGCACTAAAGGAAATCTTAATAGCTTGAAGGTGAGAATTAAGTCAACAAAGTCAACAAATAAAATAAATGCATCTTTTATCACACCATTACCAAGGGAAGAAAATGCCAAAA
The DNA here is from genome assembly GCF_030936135.1 of Gavia stellata. NCBI lineage: Eukaryota > Metazoa > Chordata > Aves > Gaviiformes > Gaviidae > Gavia > Gavia stellata. The sequence goes on along the minus strand of NC_082596.1, from coordinate 97,017,824 downwards.
GGCAGAACTAGAGCTGCTTCTCCTGAGGCCTTGCTGGCAACACAAGATTGCCCCAATTTAATTAAATAAGTTTTGTTAAATCAGTTCAAATCCACGTGGACTGTTATGGGTTAAGACTAGGTTAAACCAGTGCCTTGTTGATAGATAAATCAAAAAGACAGCCTGTCCATACAGCCTCTTGCATTGGTTAACTTTATTAATTTAAAAGCTACATCTTAAGCTAAATTAACATAAGCCATCTAGAAATTTCAGCAAAGCACCACCGCTAAGATTGAATTATTTTAGATCAGTAAATCCAAAATCACTTCTAAAGCTATCCTAGATTCCAGCACACCTAACTCCATGACCTGCTGTCTTTCTGTGATGACTTTTTACTGCAGAAGGAAGCAGATTTTGTCTTAGGTAGAAATTTAAGCTACAATTCCATCTCTAAACATTCAAATTCTGTACTTCGGAAAAGGTACCGACTCCAGCTTCACATTTTGAATGTATGCGGGCAATATTAAAAACACACCAGATCGAGACATCCTTGGTCTCATACGGGGTTCAAAATCTAGCTACGAGTTTTGCCGATCTGTATTTTTGTGCCTTCACCAAGGCTCTCCCCACCCATGAGGGACTCCTCACAGCCAGGCAGCTTTAAAAGCGTTCCAGCTCTTCCGTGCATCGCTGTTATATAAATGTGCAAGATCAGAAGCTAGAAATAACTGGCTCACTAACAATATCGCTCTTCATAGCCATCGTGTGACCTTAGCCAGCACGACATGACTAATCTGGTTCACAAAACTTTGAGCTGAATAAAATTAAACTACATAGGTAAGTTTTACTTTATTCAATGTTTTATACATCTACACACATATGCACATATACATATCTATGTAATCTGCAATAAAAAGCAAAGATCGGAGACAAAGATCAGAAATACGAATAGCCGATTTTTAGATTACTATAATAAGCTTTGCAGAAGGTATTTCATAATTTAATGAGATAATAAACCATCATAATTAACTGCATTTTACATACCTCTGCCTTTCCCTGAAGGGAAAGAAAAGCTTTAAAAACAATCAAAAAAACAAAACTCAACACTCCTCCAGACTTAGTAAGGAACCCATCCTACCAAATCAGTGAACCAGACACCATAATACCTGCAAAACATGCTTCTGAGGGAACTGAGAATTTAAGCCCGTTTCCAGCTCCAGCCCTTTAAAGAAGGTTTTCTAAATCCAAATGAAACTAATGGAGTGCCATCACCCTCAAAGTGCAGATGCAAAGCAAAGCAGCTGTTGTTGCTCACGTCTTCACCCAGCATTAGGAGTGTCAAATTAAAGACTACTCAGTTTTACTGAGCAGTTCCTTTAGAAGGATTTAGCAGCCAATTATTACACACAGTCATTTCCCCGAAGAAATGAGGTTTCAAGGCAAAAATCAGCAGAGGAAAAAAAACAGAAAGACAAAAAGAAGAAAAAAAAAAAAAAAAAGATAGTGAGCTATGTCTCCTTCAACAAGCCAAGAGAAGCGGAGAAGGAGATCTGTGGTGTCAGTCCTCACCACAGTGGCCATGAGGTTCCCTGAGCCGTAGGGAACAAGCAACAAGTCAGGGCAGCTCTTACTCTACACCCCCCTCTCAGCAGATAGCAAGGAATTCTCCAAAAGTATTTCTTGGCAATGCTTCCATGCCCCCCATTCTATGACTGCTCATGGCTTGAACAGGCGCACTCTTTGCTGGGTAAAAAAATGGCTAGATGGCCGGGCCCAAAGGGTTGTGCTGAATGGAGTTAAATCCAGTTGGCAGCCAGTCACAAGTGGTGTTCCCCAGGGCTCAGTATTGAGGCCGGTCTTGTTTAATATCTTTATCAATGATCTGGACAAGGGGATCGAGTGCTCCCTCGGCAAGTTTGCAGACGACACCAAGTTGGGTGGGAGTGTTGATCTGCTCGAGGGTAGGAAGGCTCTGCAGAGGGATCTGGATAGGCTGGATCCATGGGCTGAGGCCAACTGTATAAGGTTCAACAAGGCCAAGTGCCAAGTCCTATACCTGGGTCACAACAACTCCATGCAGTGCTACAGACCTGGGGACGAGTGGCTGGAAAGCTGCCCATCGGAAAAGTACCTGGGGGTGTTGATTGACAGCCAGCTGAGTATGAGCCAGCAGTGTGCCCAGGTGGCCAAGAAGGCCAACGGCATCCTGGCCTGTGTCAGAAATAGTGTGGCCAGCAGGAGCAGGGAGGTGATTGTGCCCCTGTACTCGGTGCTGGTGAGAGCGCACCTCGAGTACTGTGTTCAGTTTTGGGCCCCTCACTACAAGACAGACATTGAGGTGCTGGAGCGTGTCCAGAGAAGGGCGACGAAGCTGGTAAGGGGTCTGGAGCACAAGTCTTATGAGGAGCAGTTGAGAGAACTGGGGTTGTTCAGTCTGGAGAAGAGGAGGCTTACGGGAGACCTTCTCGCTCTCTACCTGAAAGGAGACTGTAGAAAGGTGTGTGCTGGTGTCTTCTCCCAAGTGACATGTGATAGGACAAGAGGGAATGGCCTCAAATTGTGCCAAGGGAGGTTTAGACTGGATATTAGGAAAAACATCTTCACTGAAAGGGTTGTCAGACACTGGAACAGGCTGTCAGGAAGGTGGTGGAGTCACCATCCCTGGAGGTGTTTAAAAAACATGTGGATGATGCGCTTAGGGACATGGTTTAGTGGTGGACTTGGCACTGTTAACGGTTGGACTTGATGATCTTAAAGGTTTTTTCTAACCTAAATGATTCTATGATTTAGTGAAGGAAAATCATGCACAAGACACAGTCTTTGGATCAGCTATAGCTGACCCAGAACATCAATCTCCCTGACCTAGACAGCTGCGATGGAAAGTGAAACATGTCAAAAGCTAGGGTTTGTCATTATTTAAATGAATCATTTGAACACTGCTATAAAACAAAGCGCTACTCTCCCCTTCCTCAACTTGTCATGCAAAAGATGAGAAATACAAAGAAAAACTACGTCACCTTAATTTATAGCATCTCAGAAACAACCTGGGGGGGGCGGCGCAGAATATTGGTCTACAAATACTATGCAGGTAGCAGTATATAGGAAAACTGAATTAATCAGCTTCATAACACAGTAGAGTAACAGCAGCTACAGGAAAAATCTGGGCTAAACCCAAGTTTCCCAGTGCTAAGAGCAACTCAGTGCAGAAGCTGTGATACCGAAGCAAATCTGCTCATGAAGCAGAGGACATTTGTAGCCTGGGGAAATGAGAGTCATCTCTGTGTTGGGCAGTGGGATGCAGTAGAAAGTGGGGACTCTTCAGGAGAACCAGTGAGGGTCTACAGTATGTGAAATGCTATTCCAGAGCAGCGCAGATGGACTGTAACTGTTATCCACAGGGACTCTAGATGGCTAAAGTAAACATCTATCCAAAAGAAATAGCTATGGCTTTTAATACCATCTCCAAGAAAAGAACAGCTATTCCCTTATTTCCTGTAAGAAATATAAATCTGCAAGAAAAAATAAAGCTCTTTAAGGAGGTGAGGAGAAAAAAAAAAACAACCACAAAACCCAAACCCCTTCAACACCTGCAACTTTCACAATTGGGAACTCCAGCAATTCTGCCGAACACATGGCACGGGAGGGCTCTGGGACACCATCAGTCAGGGGCTGGTTGCTGCAGATGTCAGTAAGCAGTTTGTTTTCATCAATATCACAAGATGCCTGTAGCATCACCAGTTTTACTATGCTCATTGTTTACCAGAAAACACAACTGTCTTATCTTTTATGAGCTGGCATTTCTCAAGGTTCCCTGCCTTTATTTTTCTCTCCCTAGTATAAATGAGCACATTTACAAATAATACAGGCTATGGAGAAAATGAAGCTCACACTGTGGGACGTTCATTGTGTGAGGCTGGAAAATTTAAAGCAATGATAAATGCATTAAGTTACGTTTCACGTATCATTAAGTAATGCCAAATTCTATCCTTAAAATACCCGACTCGATAATGCAGCCCTCCTAATAGAGGGGCAATCCCCCAGCAGACACGGCAAAGCACCACACTGCATTATATAATAACATTTTCCAGAGGAATGAGCAGAGCGCTTTCTGCGATGCATGGAGAGTGTACAAGCTGTCACTGTGCACTCAGTGGCATCTTCTACAGGGACTGTGTAGCAGAATCAAGAAACTCATGGGTGTATTAAAGGAAGAATAAATGACATTCAAGTAACAGCCATGTTTTGAAATGCAGGTAGTGCCTAGCATCACTGCATCGCCTAATTAAAATCCACACGAACTCAAAGCGACACAAGCGACACCCATCCAGGAGTAAATGACTCTCACGTATGCACTTCAGCTGTTGCCTTTGCCTACCTATTGAGCTGGTAAAGTGCAGCTCTGCACTGCAACACCCCCTTTCTGCACCAGTTAAACGCCACTGATTTATACGTGCTGGCATATGGGGGGGATGGGGGGAGAGGAGGAGACAAAAAAAACCCCAAACCCACGAAAACACAAAAAGCCATCTCATCTCATCTCATTCCACTGAAGAACTCCCAAGGGCTTGAGAGCTGGTGAGGTGTGCTGCTGGCATTGAGTATTGCCAGTGCTCAGACTTTCTTGCTCCGTATTTCATCCACCCCAGCGACGTAGCTGAAAATCTTCATAAACCCTCCCTCCGATATTCAATGTGGAAAATAACCCCTGCGACACAATGCTTTGGAGCTTTTCACTTCTACACTCATTAAAATAATTAAGGAACTGAGACTGACATTTGCTTTTTTTGTGGGGTTTTCCACATCCTCGTTAAAAGGTTCCATGGCCGACATGACTCAGAAATTTAGAGCTCATTATACAGAACCACCTAAATTAGTATTCCGTTCATGGGCTTAATAGGTATTTAAGCAATGTAAGAGACAGGTTTTGTTTTGTTCTTTTTTAATTGATAGAATGAACTGTATTCAAATGCTCAGAAAGTCTCACTTGTCTGCAAAGCAGCGAGTGCTGAATGAGCCAAGCACAAACAGTCCTAGGACCCTTTGTTGCCAATAAGGCAAAAGAGACCAGCGCGTTTCCTCCTCCATCTCCACGCCCTTCGTAATTGAAGATAGCAGCTCACCTAATGTTCAGCAAACGCCATAAACATTTGTTTTCATTAAGGCTCATATTGGGAAACCACGCAGATTCTGTTGAATAAAACCTAGCAGAAAAACACTTCAGTAGAAAAGGTTGGGATGGTCCAAAGAAACAGCAAAGTAAGGAACAAACAAGGAAGAAAACAAAGCAGGAAAGTCAACAACTAATTAATGCATCCTGAACTGTCTCATGATCACTAAAGAAGTACAGAGAGGAACACAAACAGAAAATGGATTTCTGTTTTAAGGACTAAAAGGTTTGGTGCTTTTCATATAAAATCACGGCAAACCCTCAGAAGAGGTTACCTCAGAAGAGCAAAACATTCTTCACACTACATTAAAAACAAGAAGAACCTGAGTGCAAAAAGCAAAAGACACTCTGCTACCCTTATCAATTACTATGGGGGGCGGGGCGGAATCCAGGAAGGCAAGAGAAGACTTTGTTCTTCCTACATTTTATTTGGGACCATGAATAACACTGCCCTACATCTTCAATAAATGCCCTCGAAGTCCTGCCTTCTTAATATCTAAAGTAAACACTAATATTGAAGGGGCAAGTGGGGAAGCAAATCTCTGCATAAACACTACCCTTGAACTACTACTTACTGGTAGAAAAATTAATTTTTCTTCTGGAAGCACATTGCTAGAAAGCTTCCCACAATTTCTGACCCAAAAAAAGGCACCTGACTCAACAAGGTATTCTGTTTTATAATAGAAAAAAGGATTCCTGAAGGTGTGCGCGTCCTCCAGCCTCCACTTAAAAGACGTTTTTGTCAGTTTGCTTTTTAAGTTGGGAACGTCAAGTTCTAAAAGACACGTCCCTGAACAGTGAGAAGAGTCTTGGAAAAAAAGCACCCAGAGGACAGGAGAGATCAGAACAAGTGGATAGTATCAGGGTCTGGAAATCTGCCCAGATCCTGAAATATTCTTGTCTGTCCTCATGTCAAACCCTACTTCAGCCCAAAGTGCCTTTAAAAATTGTTATATGAAGATATAGTATATGAAGATTAAATTCACACTTCCTTTTCGAAGACAGAGTAACAAGAACTTCTAACAAATTCCCTTTACCTTCCTTTTTTCATGTTAAAAATTAGAAATAATGATGTCACAGAGCTGCATTTCTAACATCAGAGCTCTGTCTCAGGAAAGGATCTTCCCCTCCAAGAGCTGAGAAGAAACAAGAAACGGCAACAGGCCCAGACCCTGCCTTTCTCACCCATCCCAGCCCAGAAACTTCCTTCCTCCAAGGCAAGCGGGCCGAGTATTTCAGCAGCGACCTGTCAGTGTTTTGTAGAAGCTGGGGAATTAGCATACAGCTGCATCCCCAGGCTGGCAGAGGGCTTTGAACAGCAGGCAAAAACCCAATAGAGAAGCAAATCCATCTGAAGCCTTGAACTGAAGACAGCATATAACACCAAAGAACGAGACACACACACCCCCCAAACAGCTAAAGCAGTTAAATTTCCTGAAATTGGACAGTTTCACAGTAGGGGGGGCAGAACCAGTGCTCAAGAAGATGCAACTAAGAAGCTGATAATAATGACCATAATTTGCAGTAAAGGTCCATATTGGGAAGTTTCTATGACTAAAATAAGAGGAACACAACACGGTTTAGGAAACGCAGAGTACCATCGAATTACCCTTTAACACCAAATAAAAATGTAAAGGAGAGATTATTCCATTCGTACTATGCATGGCACAACTCTTTGTACTCCCATTGAATTAGTAACCCTGCATATAAGCCATAGTTTCAGAGGAAACGATGCAACGTAGGACCTTCAACACCAACACACACTCAGCGCAAAAGGGTTTGAAGGAACAATCCCACGGGTGAAGACGACATCTTTCTCTGCCACTAAAATTATCAAGTACCCAACAAGTACGCGACCCAGATCGGCGGCCATCCATTCAATAAATACTTAATTTCTCAGAGTTCACACTGACCAACTTCAACAGAAGCATCAAGTCAACACGAGCCAGGTGAGAACCTGGGGCAATACATGGCAGAGAGTACATAGCATCACTTTCTGATGGCTCATTCTGTGGTGTAAAAGTCCAGCATATGCATACCTAGAATAACACAATTGAAAAGGAAAATAAACAAGACTCTTTGCTGAAGAATCTGGAAAAACAGAAGGATATTAAGCAGGGCTACTCCAAGTGCAGTCAAAACCAGGGGCACTTAACTTACAGCATTCTTCAGCCTGCAGATGTCTTAGGAAAATGTCTGACCCACTGAAATTAATAATGAGTAAGTACTGTTTTTCAGTGGATCCAGGAGTTAACTCTCATAATTTAAAAATGGATTTGAATGCAGTTGTGCTGATAAAGCACTCTCAGAATCCTCCTTCAGGGAGATAATTTCTTTTTTGTTTATTTATGAATATCTATGTTAATTTAATGTCAAAACAAGGAAGTGGAGACAAAATCCAAAAATAATAATAAATAAAAATAAATCCAAAAATAGACACACATATATAAATAAAACACATAAATAAAAAACATAATTTATTTTTACTTTACTCTTCAAAACAATAAATAAATAAATATTATTCCGATCTTAAATCCCTCAAAACTCTGCCCCTTAATTTTGAACATGGAAGAGAGATACAGTGATTAAGTGATGTGCAAGGCCACACAGTATGGCAAGAATTTGAACATGCATGTTCCCTAACCTGTACCTACGGTACCAGGCTACTAGAAGATACTGTGGTTTTATTGCACGAAGAGGAACAAATGTTTGAATTCATGTTCTAGTAGGGTCCCGCAACTGTAAGCTTCAAGGAAGAAACAACCTTTTTTTCATGTGTTCTTTTTCTGAATTACTCCAGTTAATTCTCCTGATAAGAACAGCGTGGCCTTTACTCAAATGCTATCTCCCCTGTTTTGCCATTTCTCATCTGATTCACCCTTAAAGTTTATTTTGCAGTCCATCTGGAAACTGGAAGCAATTAAATACTCTTAAACTGGTAGGGCATGTAGCACATGTATCAAGAGTAAATATGATAACGAGATTTCTGCATAACAGAAATAAAACTAATAAAAACCAAACCTTGATTGCATGGTAACATTTGCCTAGGTATGACTCAACACTTAGAATCTAATTTTCAGGTAATGAGAGGTTTTCATAGGCCTAGAGACATAAAAGCAAGGTTCTCTGAAATTGTGGCACACCTGGTTTGTCTTCTTGTTCTCTTATGAATCAACCAGGTGGGATGAACTAGATTTCAAGAAAAATCAATAGTGGTCAATTTTTCTAGCGTAAGACAAACACAAAAAGTCCAAGCACACCAAGATACTGCAATTAGCAGGCCAGTTTGGTTTCAGGCTTCTGACCTAAGAGTCAGGGGGAGCCGAAAGATTTCTCAATCCCTGTTAAGAAAACTTCATGATTTTCAATGTGCAGGTGTAAAGAAGATGACACTAAAAATAGAAGTAATCAAGAAAGTCCCAGCTGCTCACTTTCACAGCAAACTAGACGTATGCAAAAGAAAAACATGAGACTCCCTTCTAAAAAAAGAGTTGATTAAAATTTTAGAGTAATTTATTTTTAAATACACATTTTGCTTGACAACTTGCAGAACAAATTGTCACAGGGCCAGGAATAATCTAAGGCATAATAAAAAAGCACAGAAGACAAAAAGCAAACAGTTTCAGAGTCTCCCCCTCACCTCACCAGGAAAGAGGAACGACCTAAAGAGACGAGGTGTTTGCTTGCTTAGAATAAATCTGAGAGCAATGCTACCCAGGAGGGCTGAGCTGATCGGGGCAGCCTGCCACCACCCAGAGGGGTTGATGCTCCTCCTCTTCGTCTTTCTCCCCATGGCCCCCTCTGCTGCGCTCACTGAGGCACCCAAGGGGATCTGTCCCTGAGACCAGTCCCACTAACCTAGCAGAAAACCATCTGCCTTTGCTTTTGCTAGGTGGAAAGCCATGCCAGAGCCAGCACAAATGGGGTCAGGGGATGCACGCTCCTCCTTATCACATATCCCCTGGCTGCACAGTGGGCCATTAGGCTGCAATTTCAACCCAACGCTCTCTACAGGAGGCAAAGTGATTTGCATTATCTGACCAACAGCCCAAGGTAGGATGTATTTATGCAGTTGTAAAACAGAGGGACTTCTCAGTAGGCTCCTGATTGCGGAAAGCCACAGATGACAGTGCTCGCCAGGCAAAAGGCAACAGTGCAACATCACAATTCATAATCACCTAGGGCAAGATGTCCCTAAAGAAAGAGGGAAAACCTCTGAAGATGCAGCTACCGTAAGAAACAAGCATTCATCAGAACAGCCATGCATCTTCACCGGCTTTCTGGGTGGGATGTCCCCTCGGCCAGATAGTTGTGGTAGAACTTCTTGGTTGGAGAGCACATTTCAAATCACTAAGTCATTCAACAAACCACTAACACCAAACCACTGACACCGAGCGAAACAACGCTTCCCCAAGACAAGGGGTTCAGAAATAAAACAGCAGACGTGCAGAGGAAAATATCCTATCCGTTGCAGAATAGCCAACTAACCAAATATCCACGTTTCTCTGTTAAAGCTGGAACATATAAAGCTGTATAAAGAGCCATCAAAATTATGATGAGGTGCAAAGAAAAGTCTCTCAGACTTAAAAGGCTAACAATGTGTTGTCTCAAGTTTTCACTTCTTCATCAGAGAAATTTTAACTTGCACCAGAATATGTTTATACTGAATTCCAAAAGCTGCCATTTAAAATAAATAAATTCTAAAAGCTATCCTAGACACTCAACATACAGACACACACACACATTACCAGTTAATTCATTTTGCAGAATTATGACTCCAATGAACAGCTCTCCAACTGTGAAGAAAGATCAAATCAGATAATAGCTCCAGGAGTGACCCTTTTAACTAGGGATCTCCTCACTCTCTACTCATACTCCCAATTTTTTCATTCATATAAACGATTATTTACAGGATTTCATGAAAGTGAAAGCATTACAGTCAAATGACACGTTGCAATAGAAAAGATATTAGAAACAAGGTCTGTACAAAATCTACTTACTTTATTGAAAAGATAAATAACAGCTGCAGGAGCTCCAGGAAAGGAGGAGGGCAAGGGAAGAGAAGAGGAAGAGTGGACAGTCATCTCCATAGTAACTACCACTATGAAGCTCAGGGGAGAACATGTCTGAAAGCTGAAAGAAGGATGCTACCAGTGGAAATAGACTGTAATACAACTGGGGGGAAAAAAAAAAAAAAACCAACACCAAACTTGCAAATAATTTGCCACATGGTCCAATGATCCCTTAAGCTTTAGTTTATTTCATCAGAGCCAAGAACAAATACCAAGAGAGAAAAGCAAAGAAGGAAAGCATAAAATCAAAACATAATGATGACATGGCCATTACTGTACAAATTATTTAACAATAAACATACCATTAAAATAGTAAAAATATCAATGTTCAGGTTAAGAAGAAAATAAAAATTAGCTTCCCTCAGGAAATCCTGTGCTACTGGATGCAGCAATGGAAGAAAATAAAGGAAAAGCACTATACCAGCATAAGCTAGGCCATGTATGTAAAATGCCTGTGATTTTTCTATCAACACAAGAGACCCGAGAAGATTCCAGAGAAGATATTTACAGTTAAAAACTTCCATGCTTTTCAAATTCAGTTCAGAGCTAGAAAACTCTTATACTCCCAAGCTTCAATGCGGGTGACGAGGACTACCTGATTTCTGACCAGTGCTCACACCACCCCACACCTCTCACATCCACCTGGGAGTCTTGAGACCCACTCCCAACTTGGGATAACATCTGCTTTGATCTGACCCATAACAACACTAACACCCACACTGTGGTCAGTTTTGGGGAATCAGCAGTAGCCCACACTCACGCAGCCATCTGCAAGGAACGTGTCAAGAATATATTGCTACCACTCACACATTGCCCAGATCAGCCACAGGAATAAATACAGAATAAGATTTCCTATAGTTTAGTGTATGCCAAACCAACATACAGTATAAATACAACCTTAAAATACTTATAAAAACTACAAAAAAAAAAAAACCAAATACACTTAAAAGTCAATGTTAGGATACACTTCAATTTTAAAATAATATTGGAATGGTGCTCTGTTTTTGTAACTCAGCACGCATACAAAACACTCAGGTCAGAATTATAGCAGAAATGATGTTGTATGCAAACAGCCCGTGGTAAATCTCCTCTAAATGTCCATATAAAAGAAACTAGATGCTTCCATCACCAGTTTGCTTAAATATTAGTTAAAAGACAAAATAGGTCTTACAGTGCTTAGCAGCAAGATCTTTAGACATCTTGTTTGGAGACTGGAGAAGCTATAGTAATGCAGCCTACTAAATCACATCCAGCCTACCACAACAAAATGAAAAGTTTCTTCTGGCAAATCAGCCTTACATTCCAGATGTTAGACTGAATTAAAAGATTAGGAGCCCACTATTACTACAAAGTAGAAAATATCAAGACTCTTCAGACTGTATTTCTGTTCCCATATCCTTTGTTTCCTAATCCTTCATAAAATTGTTACTAAGTTTAATCTCAGCAAACTACTTACTGCCAAATATTACAGCATTTTACACGTTTATTTCAGGAACTGAATCTGTTTCATTTAATTCTGAAATCTTACCCATACTTGATGGTGCTGAATGCTTTCTCATTAAGTAATCTCTTCTTTTCCACTGCAAATGCTAGGACGGCTAATTTCTAGGAATCAAAATTTTAAAATAGAACCCCATTCTTTAAAATAACCTAACAGAAAAAAAATCATGGCATTGCTCTGATCTTCAAAATACAATTATATGCTTTTTTTTTCTTCCTGTCTTCGATTTTAAATTCATTTAGGGCAAATTATGCGTGGAGGAATAAGTGGAAAGACACTAATTTGTAATACATGTGAACGTTTGGGTTGTTCCCCCTCCCCTCCCCATTCATGCTGCAGGATCATGGAAACTGATTCATGGAGTGAGCAGACAAAGCTGTAGGAGATCTCATGTTTGTTTGGTGAGGATGCAGCATTTTACTGATGCGGGTTAACATGACCCAAAGCAAAAAACATACATACTTCAAGTTATCCATGTTTCCACTATTTAGGATGATGTGGCCTGGCTTTGGAACAGCAGCAACAGCCAGAAACAGCTAAGGGCACAGCGACAAGTCCATCTCTGCTGACATGACAAAATCCCTGAGAATGTCCACCACATGTAACATTTCTTCTGAAGTAGCATGGGGCTTTGGGAAGAAAAAACACTCACTGGCTGTCCAGATACAGTCCTTGATGGAAAATTGTTTTAATACCAATCTGTCTTTTTGAAATGCCACCTAAGTGGATTGTCCATAAATGTCTCACTCTCTGGACAGGAGAGTAATAGAAAGATAATTTTCAGAGAAGAACAAAGTCAAGACAGTTCTAAAAAGGGTCAAATTGGACGGGTGGTTCCTCTCCCCGAGATCTCAGTGGCAGCAGTCTGGGTCCTGGGCTGAGCCATCAGTCAGTAGCTGAACTGTAATAGCAAGGTAAGAGAAGGCCAAGCAAGGGCACAGATGCACATGGAAAATGACAGAAGAAATCAGATGAGGCAGAGAGTTATGTTAACCCAAACATCAGACTAGAGTCTTACATAGACAGTGGCTTATGTGCATCAAAAAACCTCTTTCACATTGACACACAAATTTGCTTGGGAAAAGTGTCTTTCAGTACAGAATCAATTATTTCCTCCATCGGTTCAGAGCAACCTCCCCCTGCTGTTAAAGCAGTCCACATCTGGCCTGTCATACACAGGGGTGAGACATACGAATGAAGTGAATGACAGTAGGGATGGGTTATCAAGCAGCTGAAAGAGCGTTTGCCATACGCAGAACCCCAGGAACAACTGCACCCGTCCGGTCTGGCTTTGGAAACTCCCCTGGTCCCTCAGGGCACAAGCCCAAGCTCAAGGTCATGAAGAACTGCTGCAACTCTGACTTCTGAAGAGAAGGTGGCAGGTGAGAACAGGTGAGTTTGAATAGGACATTGCTTAACACTTCTCAGCTGCTATAAATCGTACCTTCATAATTATTAAATCAGTACTCGGACAAGTTTTTACATAGCTGTCTACCCACAAAGTTAAAGTGTTCCCAGATTCTTGTACCTTGTTATATCTTTGCCTGTTGGGTAGAAGAATCCATGTCAACAACTTCTGTTTCTTCCTTACGAAAATACTGACAGAACGTTAACCACTCAATTTTTTTCCTTTTCAAACTACACAGAATGATCTCCTTGACTTGCATTATAAAGCAGGTAATCTGTCTTTCTACTATTCCTGTGCAAATCCACTCCAATGGACTACTATTGTTCGGTTTATAAGGCTTGTTATTTAAATATAAATGTGCTGCACTAAAAATATATTCCACTCATAACAGAATTTCGGGGGGGGGGTTAAAAAAAATTATCAAAATTATTATACATAAATCTTACTGCCATTTTGGTTTTATTATGGATCAATGTAGTTCTTCATAAGCAAATAATTAGTGCAGATTTGCATAGCCTACTGAAATTAGAAAAAAAAATAGAAGCACCTGGTTGATAAGTGGGATTACATTATGTGGTAGCAGTCAACAGCTGAACACAAATACATTATATAGTGTTTCAATTAGTGAATAGACTATTCACTAAAGAGGTCCTGGAATAACACTGATATTATGAGCAGTCTCCTGCTTTCACACCTGAGTCATAATACACTGTTCTCTCCATCACCTACAGTACCGAGTAGAAATTCCTCACAAACTTACATATGTGGGAACGGGATTGACCTTGTTTTACGTCTTACATGGAAGGTGCTAAGTCTAGTGCTAAAGAGACTGCTCATTATTAACTATAAAAACAATTCGACAAAAAAAAAAAAATTTAAGAAGACACCAACCCCGAGTCCCCTCAATCTTTTGACAGCTCTGCTGCAAGAAAGTCTTTTGCAGCTCAAGTTGAAAAGGATGTATCACTAAAAGAAACCACTTAAATTAGCAGCTTGCCTACCCTTGACTGGCTTTTTTTGTGCTGAGGGTGCAATCTGGCTCTGCCAGCCTAGCAGCTGTGTAGCCACCAGCCAAAGGAGACCAGCGCACTCGCCTCCCCCTCCTTGGCCACATACTCGCATCTTTGCATTTGACTAACCTGGACACTCATCTTGCCCCACAGTGAGCCAGTTCAGGGAGTTAAATTGTCATCTAAAAATAAAAAATTTTTAAAAAGACGAACAGGAAAATGGGGCAGGCAGCAGGGAGCCAGCACGAGGCGAGGGACAGGAGCACATCCCACAGATCGGCCTTGCTGTAGCGCACAACCACACTTCTGATTGTCACATGCTTGAGACCGTCAGCAGAAAGCTGCTGTACTAATTAAAGGCCTCAGAAGATTCCTAATAAGCAATTTCTAGCCAATCTAGCTGTGGCAGCTTAAAAAACTACTGCTCCCCAGTGGGTTGTCCCTTTCTCCTGCTGCCAGCAACCTTCCCTCTAGCAGAACTGGACAAAGTGTCTTCTCCTGGGAGCTGTGCACACCCTTGGGTTCAGGGGGAGACGTGCATCCGCGCTGCTGCTCCTGCAAAGGGGGGAAATTTCTTCAACCCTCTTTTTCTTCTAAACTAAACAAACCTCTTTGCCCCCCTTAATGGAGAAAATACTCTAACATTAAGTAAAAAACCCCAAATTTAAAGTTTAATGTTTACTAAAATCAGTCAAACTCCTCCCACGTCTCATAGCCTTCTATTAACAGAACTTTACAATAAAAGATGAACACATTTGAGCATTTGGCAATTCCTTGTGTGCACTTCTGGGAAGGGGGCCATGTAGATGAGTAGCCACCTGATTAGCAACAGGAAGCAAGAATAGTCTGCTATCACCAAAGATTAACACACTGTCATATCAAGTCTGCTCTGCATGTCTCTTCTTGGGTAAGGTGAGCAACTGTCACTAGAAAGCATACAGCTGTCTCTGCACACCATTATTAAATTGCCAGTGGTTGTAGTCTTAAGAGCTGCCCATAAAAATGGACGAACATCCAGCACAGTGACTCAAACACCTTTGGCCTGTTACCTATTGACCTTCTCAACTGAGAATCACAGCTGGAAGTTGGAGATTGGTACCAAGAACATGCAGCTACATTGAAGTTACACTTTTCCTCCCCCAGCAATTATCTCTTTTACAGGTTTTTAAAATGCATGGTCTTTACTTGGTGAAGACCATCCAACCTGATAGTTTATCAAGCCTGTATAACAATGCTTTTGTTCATCTCTCCCAAAACCATTGAACAAACTAGCAACTGCTCTTACTTACATGGCAGTTAGGTAGCAACCCATTACACAACAGATTCAGTGTAACATTTGAATGCTTAGCTTTTGCCAAATGTTAGAATAACACTGACGCCTCCTTACTGGCTGAAAGTAGTATTTACTATTCAGTATTAACCCTCTGCTTCCCCCCAGACCTGGTCGCTTGTAATAGACACAGCTCAGACCAAAGCAAGTATTGTCCATTCTTTGAGTGGAAACTCAAACAAATCTAAGTATTTTGAAGTCCTGAGCTTGCCACTATTGTCACTGCCAATCCTCCTTAAACCCCATTTATTCTGTAAGTAGGGCTTCTAATTTTTGGACCGATCTGGAGACTTTGCATAGGCAAAGCTGTACGTGTACGTCTTTTCCTCCTTACCTCCATCAACCTATCACAGCTGAAACCTGCAGCCTCACAAAATTGCAGGTTGCACACTTTTAGTACTGTTCCATGGTTTCTGTTGCAATCTAAAACCCTACCTTTTTAAGAAAAAAGAAACGGAGATGGGACTTTCCCCACTGGCTGCAAACCTGGCTGTGTATGATGCTTCCTCCAGTCCCCAGAAAGCAAAGGTGTTAATTACTGACAAAGTACCTACACAAAGACTAGTTGGAGTCATTTGAAGCATAACAGCACTGGGCCACAGTGTTCAAAAGCCTGGTCTGTCAAACAAAGTATCCGAGTTTCTGAACAAAATCTGCAGCACTATATTAACTCAGCATACTTTCCCCAGAACCGCAACCTCTTCCCTCCCATCACGATGCTCTCTTTATGGCATGTGTGGCTCTTCAATCAAGTTATGTTACTAGGAAAGGGGTTGAAACTGAAAAAAATTGGATGTGATAAACCTGAAGCAGTGCTTGGTTGGGGGTTCAACTGTTGTGTTATGCAGCTTCGCATTTATTTGTGAAATAAGGAATACTCAGCAGTAATCCCTCTACTTGTTAACAGGCAGGCTGGTAGGGATTTACCTCCCCCACAGACACTTGTCAGCACCTACCTATCTATCTACAACTAAGTCCTCTGACCAGTAACTCACTGGGAGCATCCACTGCCTAGTTTTGACCCAAGGAAAATCTACACCAGAGATGGCTGGCATAATGAGACCATAAGGCAATGCTAACTGCTAGCAAACTCACCCTCCACTCAGCTTGCTACAAGAATTGGCGCTTGCTATTCATCCAGGCTCTTGTGCAAATCATCTCTGAAACTGGAAGTTTGGATCAACTATAAATGCAAATTAAACACACACATGCTGCACATACGCATGAATCTATCTCCCTATTCCACCTATATGATGTGACCTGCTCTAGCAGGAGGGGAAATGCTGCCAGATCAGTCCACTGAACTGACTGACCTGGGAGCCAGAAGACTGCCAGACACAATGGCTGGGAAGAGGAGGGAAGAAGAAACTGGGAAGAGAGTGCCCCCACAGTACCAGCCTGCCATTACACTGAAGAACTGCAAGGTCAAACCAGAGCCTTAAACTACTAAACAAACTGGAGCCCCTTACAACAGCCTCCCTTATTTACTATGCTTACTTGCTTAGCACTCCTTTTGTTTCCATCACTGGTGTGAAATACAGGTGACCTATTCCTCTAGAAGATGACAGGTTCAAGTTTCCAAAAGAAACATTCCTACCATACACCAAAAACACCCCACCAAAACCCCACAACCCATAAAAAACCCTAAATAGTAACTTACATATATATATATGGTTCAAACACCACAGGAAACCTGGTACTCAGAACTCACTGTATTATATAGAGCAAGTTCCAAACATGTGTGCTTCACTAAGTGCACCAATCCCTAAAATAATTTCACTGCATATACCACCAGCTATATACCACAGCATCTTGAGAAGACAAATACTCAGTTTGGAGAGGGGAAAAAACTGCATGAAGTACATGCTAAAGCTATAGTGTTCAAATGTGTATTTTAGTACAAAAGTGCCATTAGTTATACACACAGCTAAACAGACAACTGAAAAGTTTGATTTTGAGGAAGCCCTGGGGGCAGACAAGGAGGGCACAATTTCTCAAAACTTGGATGAACTGAGGCAGTGAACCCATAGATCCCATTTCAGTCCCATCCCTATTGCTCATCCTCCTGCATATCCTTTGTCTACCCAATATTCCTGGCACAACTCTTTGTGGGATCCCAAGATGACCTGGATTGAGGAAACATTACATATTCAGCTCAACAAAACAAAAAACCTCAAAGGAAACAAGAGGAAGACATCAAAACGCTCAACATGCTGCAATACAGCTTAAGAGAAGGAGCCCAGAAGAGGTCTGTCTGCAAAGAGGAAGCTGGGGGAGGAAAAAAGTAGATAAAAGTTTGTGTTGGGTGTAAATGGAAACAAAACAGGAACGTTCTCCTTCACAGCAACTGCAGCAACAACCGTAATGTCAACAGTTCACGATGCGTGAAGAACTGAAATGATGCCTTGTCTTCCACAAAAGTCAGAAAGATATTTTTCACCTTAGCTTCTGTTTGGGGTTTTTTTTTTTTTTGGTTTGTTTTTAACCTGAAAAGTACCAAAGGCACTGAGTTCCCTATTATTAGGCCTGAACCACCCAGCTGCTTCTCAAGTGTCTGAATTCCCACAGACAAAAACTAGCAAATACTCCTCAAAAAAATTTCACCTGCAATACTCAAATGCAGTTTCTTGGGATGGTGATACAGCAATCCCACTCATTTCTGCAGCTGGACTGTGCAGGGCACCAGAAGCAGACACAGCGTAGGGACAAGCCCTCCCACCCTTTGCCAGGCCCAAGAGAGGAAGGAGCTGCCCCCCTCTGTTGCACTGGCAGCTGCTCCTGCAGCCGTGCTGTGAACAAGAGAAGAAAAACCACGCAGGTGAAAAATAAAGAACCCGGGCAAAAAGTCTCAATCTGTTGTCCTCTCACTATTATTTTTAATCCTAACCAGCTCCTTGAATCTACTCATTGTGTGACCCTCCAAGCGATTGTGTCAGCACGGCTGAAGAACGAGGGGACAAAGCAAGTGTAGAGGGCAGCAAAAATTCCTTAAGATAACATGCAAGCAATGGTGGCAATGCCGTGAAACGATGACCACTGTCTCCCAGGATCACACCTACAGTGGCTGTCACCTAAATTTCTAAGCAGAAATCATTTTCAAGCCTCTGTTACATCTCATAAAGCCAAAAATAAACACACAAATATTTTTCCTCTGACCAGCAGTAGGATGCAATAAGCCTTACAAAATTTCTACCAGTATAGAAGATAAGACAAATTTTATTCTGAAACACCAGAGGAGCTAAGTGGGCATATTAACTAGACTTTGAGTTTGTTGCTAGGGGGTAGAAAAAGGTTGTGGGGACCAGGGGTGGGGGACACAGGAACAGGAACGGGGGTCCAGGAAAGGACCATTCTCCTCACCCCCCACTGGGCTTCTCAGGGGAATCATAAGGTCATGCAGAAAACAGGAATACTTCTTTTGTTTGAAAGAGAACTTTATGGTTCATTTTGGCTTGGGACTAGGATGCAAGGAGTGTGGAGGAAAAAAGGTTGAGAAAGCATTTTCCGTTTCTCTGTTCTAAATGGCATTTTTCAGACAGCCTGTTCTGGTTCTTACTTCATACAGAGGACAACTCCCAGCCTCCTGCATTCTCAGCATATTTTTTATAATAGATTGGCCTGAGTCCTACAATTTTAACCCACATTTTGCACATTCAGGATAAGAACTCGTAAGAGTTCAACAAGGACCTCATAACTGACTTCTAGGAAAGAGGAGGCAGCTTGCTACCGCAGTATCTCAAAGTAGTCCTTTGCAACCGATACCCACCACACTGCCTTACTATACAGTTTCTCTTCTCAGAAGCATCTGTTTTATTCTTTTTTTTTTTTTTAACTTCACATGGTTTCATTCACAGAAAATTAAAAATAACTACTTTAGCGATACTTCCCTTGAAATTACGCACACATACGTATTGACATGTCCCTGAGAGGCCAAAGCCACAAGAGGAGGAGGGAGGGCAGGAGGGGAGTCAGTCTTAAGGCATTTAATTCAGCAATCACCTATTGCAAAACAACAACTGCTTTTCCATGCTTTCCAAAACAACAAGAACCATCTATACCAATGGATGAAGCAGAATTTACTATATTGCTCACTGTTACTAGAAGGACTCCACACTGGAAGGTCTGTTTATGGTAGGGCAGTATGTGCCACCATACCCTACTGATAACATGATCACAACCTTATAGCACAAAAGGGACAAAGCAGAAAGGCTATACTTTAATCATAATGCACTACTGACCTTTTCCTCGAGGGCCCTTCTTCAAAATCTGAAGAACTAACATCGTTGCTCGTTGAGGACACTTGCGATGCATCGTCCTTCTCATTCTCCAGCTGTTCTGACCCCGGTCCTAATCCTTTAGATTGGCCATTAGTGAGAAGTCCTGCAAACATGACAAAGTAGTACACAATATTCAAAACCTGCATTACCAGTGCCAAATGGATTTTATAAAAATTCACACGTGACACTAACGATAGAGAGTTGATGCCAAATGGATTTTATAAAAATTCACACATGACACTAATGGTAGAGCGTTGATGCCCAAAGCAACCTTCTTGCAAGGAGACATGCTGATAACATTGATTTTGAACAGAGGTATCCAATAAGAACCTGCCTGGATTGTGTGTTTCCAATTTGGTTAACTGTAAGCCCACAATCCCCAATAACTATACTACAGGCATTTGCAATCGTATTTATAATCTTGTCACATCCCTTACTCAAAAAGGGACACAGCTTAGACTCATAAACTCATCCCTGTTTTACAGAACTCCTATTGACTGGCATAGATGAGAGCCTTTTGTATTTCTCTGTAGATCAATATAAAATTAAGCTGCCGTTTGGTCAATTTGTCGTCGCCTTGCTCTTCATTCTGCTGCTTCCAACTATTGCAATTTATGATTCTTTTAAAAAAAAATCCTAAATCCCAAAGTGGTGAACATCAAACATCTGTTTCTCAACTCTGATTCTTCTAGTCAAATGTCACTCAACTACAGAAACTCCAGACTGCCAGCAAAGGTACAGAAGGCAGGGGAAATGTCTGCCACAGCTGCCTTCCCTTTTGTGCCTTTTCTCTCGTGGTGGACTACTACAGCAAGCAGAGTCACACAGATGGAAGAAAGCATTGGGCCCTATACAAGCATAGCGTTTAACAAATTTTTCATATTCTACTCAAATGAGTAATATAATTTGACTCTTGCAAACAACAGCAAACAGACAGTGAAGCCACTCAGACTTGAGGAAGAATTAAAATAGTAATATACTCTTCAGTAGGCTTTGGGATGAGAGGGAGGAAACTTACTAAGAATTTTATCAGCTCAGTATTTACTTGGTGTTTTAAGAGCTTACTACCAGAGGAGCTGCAATTTTAACCAGGAGAATGCTTTCCCATCTCTCCACCAAAATACTTTTGCAAATGGCGTAACAAAGCTTTGTTTCACAGCTTTATTTCCCCAGAGAAACACTGGTAGGACTCCCCTCCCTCAGCCATTTCAGTCCCCCTTTCTATAATTGCACCTTAGAAAGAAAACAGGGAGGGGGCCGACCCCTCCCAAGATAAACTGGGCAGCAAGGCTTAAGAGTACTAAACCAAAAATGCTTACTAATAACAGCAGTTCAAAACCTTCGACCAGTGCTACACCATTTCAGACGTCTATTTTCAGGAAAATCACCGTTTAGCACCATCGATGCACTTACTCATCGCATAACCAAGCATTCAACCAAGCTCAGCTTCAAAGAGATGCTGAAGCATAACCAGAGCAAGAGCGAGGCACCTCCTCCAGCAAGCTGCCTGCTCTAAGTGCGGGTGCCTTGGCCACAGCCAAATGCTCCCTCCCTGCAAGGCCATTTATTCACTGCTCGCTTGGGCACGACTGAGTACAATACATCCTCTGCAAACTGTCCAGCGCTTCTGATTTCAATCTAATCGCTCCGATTGCCCATTTTTAAACAGCCTAATCCAAAGTCTGCATCATATCACTACATCATACTGCTCTCTTCTTTTTCCAATCAAAGTTTACTCTTATTCATTCTGAACTACAGGAAATTTCTCTTGACTTGGAGTCAGAAGCGGCTACATGGCGGCCACAAGCTGCAGTTTTTGTACGCTGTTTTTAAAGTACTACCTACAAAGCAGAAGCCTGCATTTTTTTATGTGGGGAGGATGCAGTGAACTGCATTTTTTTCTTCCTAATATGGAGCCCACAAAGCAAAAGTTGAAACTGAACACAAATTTTTTCATTAAAACATCTCTTCTAGCCAGCCTGAGATTGGCAGAGAGAAGTTAAATGACCCAATTTACATTTTCACTCCCCTTTTGTTAAATTCCTTTCGATACTTCCTTTCCATTGAAGAGATCTCAAACTGTGACCCAACAAATAATAAAAATGTCAGTATCAGCACATGATACTACAATGAGGTTTGTAACGTAACACAACAATATGACACGGGGTGACAGCATGCCTTCAAAGCATTCCCCAGGAAATGAAGGCGACTGTTTAAAAAACATTAAATGAATTATATTTCTATGCTGAATTCACCCACTAGAAGCCTTAGTGCCCAAGTTTATTCTTAATAAAGTTTCAACTTTTGCTTTGCATTTTTCCATGAAACCACTGCTGATAAAATTTACAATTTTTAAACTCCAGAGAAGTCTAAATCAAGCATATCATTTGAGGCCTGATACTCAGTAACTTCACTCTTACGGCAGAATTTGATTAGGTTTTCCAAAAGCAATATTTGTTTTGGAGACTTGCCATATGTAAAACCCAGCAACCTGAAGTATATAAGTCAAGAAAATCACCTTTCAGGCTGTCAACTTTTGTACACATTTGGAAGGCAATTTTTATTCATCCTTTCACCCTGCCAAACCATCAGTGCACTTGGGAGACAAGCAAGATTTGTGTCCCTTAAGGAAAAATATCGGTTTGTCTACTATTATCTATCATAACCAGCACCATCCCAAAATGCAGTAATATTGCTCATAACTGAAGTTAGCCATCGTCAGCTGAAACCAATTAAAACAAGTGCCCTAAAATGGAGGCATAAAATTACAAATGAGAGATACTGATAAATAATGGGAATGGGTGTCATGTTCTACAGGTTTTCAGGGCCAGCATAATTGCTAAATCCACTCCGAAGTGATGAAAGGCACAGACAGCCAGTCCACAGCCTCCTTCCAAGCACTGGAGAGAAAGCACATGCTGAAGCAGGCTGTTATAAAGTTTATTGCCACTCAATCATTTTTATATCAAATGCATTCAGTTTGCCCCCAGATACCTTTTCCTTCAAACACCATTCCTGCTATCTCTAACTGCAATAAACAGCATTCTTTTCTGCTGCGCATCAATCGGGAGCTATAAAGGGTCTGGAGGCCCCAGGATGGGGTGGGGACCCTGCAGTTGTACCAAGTGACACTCAGGCATCCCCATCACCATTAATGAGTTGGCACCGGTGCAGCTGACAGGACGTACAGGTCTGCCGGTGCACTGCAGGAACAGAGTCCGACACATGTCCATCCACGTGGGCTTGACTCTCCAAAGTCAACCAAGCTACAGCAAGCATTCGTGTTTCTTAAAAGCTAAGTACTGCAATTGGGTATGTATATAAAGACGGAAAAGCAACCAAGCAAGAAAATACTCTTTTGCATAGTCTGAAGAGCTGAACCACTCTCTAATCCTGGCTACTTTGGAGCACCCAGCAACAGTCAGCTAAGGAACCAGCAAGCCATCAGGAGCCAAATAAAATCAAAGGGACAAATAGTTCCTCTACTGCTGTTCCATGGCTGTGCCCTTCAACCTCTAAATCATGATGCCAGCAAGCCCTGGCTCATGGCAAAGCCCGTGACCGGTTACGTTCTCAGCTGCCGGAGAGCTGGCAGTGGCTGCCTGCCCCTTGCCCACTGGGCTCAGCTCAGCCCCAGCTCTCACTGCCTTCTCCCCTGGCAGCTGGGCTCGTGACCAACCACAAGGTCTGAATAACCAGGCAGAATAAATCAGGGTTGATAAAAATAGACTTTATTCCTGTAATATAAAGTGTTTGTTTTAAAAGTCAAATTAGATTTTTTATTATTTTAAAAAAACTAAGCCTCATCAAAATTAAATTTGAAAGTACAGCAGCTTGGATTATAAATCAGTGTAGGATTTCATATATTAAAATGACTAACATGAAATAATAATTTATATAGAGAGTGAAGCAGTGCATATTTGCTGCTAAAGTTTAAAAGGAACCGAAACACTGAACGGCTCAAAGTCGCTGAATAAACACTGCTTTAACTAAGTCACTAATAACGAATTATTTAATTGAGTCAAAAATACAGGAACTCACATATCAAATGACATCTATGGTCCCTTAAATACACTGTCCTGGTTCTAACTGATCAAGACTAGATACTTTAAGAGAAAGGTCAATTGTTAATTCCTAGTAATTAAAAAGGGTAGCTTAAAACTGAACCATGGAGATCTTAACATCCTTTCTAAGACGTATCTTAGCCACACAAACGTCAACTTCACAGTTTTGCTGAATTCTTTTTTAAACTTCTGCATAAGCTGTGATAGCACACTGCAGTTTTAGTTACATGCTACTTAAAAAGACCAAAAAAAAAAAAAAAAATCTACTTACCAGCTTTTAACTGCATTGAGAAAAAGCAGCAAATGTGAATATTATATCCACTCTGTTACAAGCTGGGGAAAGCAGAAAAGCCCTTTCTGCCTTCTGCACCCCAGTCATCATTAAAGAGACTTCTATCACCTCCTTTTTATTTGCCTTCCACACTCTGAATGTTTTCAAATCTGTCTATGGCTACAAGTTTGTTTGTTTTTTCACATGCAGGAAGGGCTCTGCAATGAGCTGAACCGTACCCTCTAGGGTGATCCAGGCAGAATACGGATATCATGGCTTTACAACCTCTGCAGAGTGTGCTCCCTCTTGTTCCTGCTGCATCTCACTATCCCCTTTGCTTCCTGACTGTAGTTGTTAACTGAGCAGAGGCCTTGCTGAGCCTTCTCCAACAATGGCTGTGTGCCTTTCACCAAAACCAGTGTGTGTAAAGAGCAGTTAAAGTTGCTTAAATGAGCTTACTTCAGGGGCCTTGCACTGACTCAAGCGGATCGCTTCTCATGATAGCCTAGCAAGCAAAACTTTCTATCCCAGTGTAGGCAGGGCTTAATTTATACTGGTACAGATTCGCTAACCTTACTGTTTTTTGTGATGCGCACACACTTTTAGCAGCAATCTACAAGTCTCTTCTCAAGCCATGATCTAACCCATCTCTGGTCATCTGGAGAGACAGCTGACAGGCATGTGCAGGGCAGGTCTTGGGAGCACCTGAACACATGATGCAACATCACAGTACCTGGGAATGCACTGTACAGTAAAACACCATGTAAGTATAAATACACAGGATGAAAACAGAGGAGGAAAAGAGAAGCAGAAAGCAGCAACATAAAGGAAGATGGAAAAAACACAAGGGAGGGTTTGGGGTTGGTTAGTTGGTTTTAAGAATAGATGAGATTACAATTACTGGTATGTGCTTCATTATTAAAGTTACTGAATAATCAGGAAACCAAAGGGGAGCATCGGAACAAACCTCAGTATCATGTGGTTAGTTGAACACAGTGGTTGGGTGAAGGGACTTTCACAATGTTTCCAAAGCACTATTTCTACATCACTTACTCTAACGCCAGCAAGGCATCTGAGCATGATGTTCTTCCAACAAGACAGCAACACCTATTTTAGTTCACCATTTCCCAGTCCTAAGGAAACTTAGGAAAAGAAATACATTCAATTTTACTTCCAGTCAGTTCTTACAGTCAGAGGCAACCCACAAAGCCATCACATTAGAAAAATCAGCAGTCAACACCACACAAACACAAGCCAAAGATATCAAAAGCATTAACTGACCTAAATAAAGGGGATTTCAACATGACCATATTCACAGCTTTCTATATGGGATGAACAACTCACGTCTGCTGGTCCGCACAGTTCAGGGCAGGGGAGCCATACTGCAGATCTCAGCTATACATGAAATACATGACTCTGCTGCCAGGTGCTTCTTGACCACACAGGGACACCCACTTCCCACGGCCAAGAGATACCGGGTTTGCCTCCCCCGCCCACCCGGCAACTCCCTCCTTGCATTCTTCCCTGATCCCTGCAAGCTGAACCGCTCTGGGCTGGTGCAAAGGCCCAGTTTCCAGGGCAATTGGCAAAACAAACGAACAGAAGTTACGAGAAGTTTAAAAAGTGCATTTACTTGAAGCAGCATTCTCACCACACTGGGACAACAGTGTTATTTATGAGAGCATGCAATAGCATGGACTGTAGTTACGCAGGCACAGAGCTAAGGTTCTGTTCACGTATAGAGTAACGTATCCATCCGAACTTCAGCTGTGCAGTCTCAGGAGTTGCACAGGAAAGCTTTGTTTTAAAAAAAAATTAGCAATTTTCTTCCTTTTGCACTGTCCCTTTTAGGAAAGTTGCCACAAATGTAATGTCAATGTAAGAAAGCAAGGGGGTTAATCATCCTACACCATGGTCTGAGAAGTCTGTGCCACCTGAACATGGACAAACTCTTCAGTATAACCGCACTGTGGAAGACCACCAACACGAGTTCTACGCCTAAAATATGGAGGGGAAAAGTTACTACCTTCAGCTCTTCAAATATTTACTTTGGCCCTTAGTTTGAAGCAGGTAATATTCTACATGAAAATCTACATATAATGAACTGATGGCTCACTTACACCTCTTGTTTTCCTTCCACCTAAGAACTACAGGACTTAACAGTGTATTAAGAGCTGTAACATTACAGGCAAGTTTACTTGCAAAGTATGGTTAATGAATAGTCCTCATCAATTTTCCAGAAGCAACAGATGAACAGCTGCAATACAATACAAATTCACATCCCATTGTCTGTAACCCTAAATTTATCTTCTACCAAAAACACCCTTACTTGCCAAAGTACATGCTGAAACACTACCGAAATCTTGATAGGCACGTTAAATAAAACCATTAATCATATGATGCCAAGTTAAAACACACTGGTATCTCCGAAACATCTGCAACAGCCTGCATTGATCAGCATACTGTACAGAGTTACTGTATTTAGCTGTTGTATAGCTATGCACAAAAGATAATCTAGTTTTATAGTGCAAATGCCATCTGTCACATTGTCACAGCATGACAAGGTATCCCATTACATATTAAACAGACAACAAACCTCGAAAATAAGGCCTATTTTCATGCCATGGTTGTCTTAGAGACTGAAGAGCTGGGTTTTCATGGTAGCAACATAATTTAAAAAAACAGAACACGCCAAAACATTTTTCTCTGGGATAAGAGATACCTATTCCCTGTCCTTTTTTTTAAGGATAGCTGTCATAAAGAAAATGCTATTTTGATCTCATTTGGTAATGCAGAACCACAACAGTTTTCTGTCTTTAAATAAAAATCAGAGCATGAAACAGTCGTTGTTTATACCATACGATGCTCTGTGTTGCCACCATGATGGTAATTAATGGTACGTGGGCTTTTCAGATGACAAGCCACTGGACATTAGGTTGATTGTGGTACATAAAAGAGCATATGCATAAAGCAGCACTGATATGCCAAAAACTGTTAGCACATAGCTTGTACAGTCTTCATAAATGACTAGAAGAGTGCTTTTATATGTAGATATACATCATTACTATGGAAGCCAAGCATGAATGACATTACAGCACACGATGTGTTTGTCAGCCTGTCAAAAGACAAGATCACCAAAGAGAACTGATTAAATAATACAGGTTGAAAGAAGCTCCTTACTCCCATTATGTCTCCATCCAAAATTGCTATTAAGCTACCAAAGACATTTATGTTACTTTGTTTCCTTAATATGAGCCCATTATCAAGTACCTGTTAGCAGCATTAATTGAAATTATATTGTTCTGGTGTTTCAACACAACACTTTTAAGAGTGTTTTGTTTTGTTTTCATTTGGAGGGGGTTGGTTGGTGGTGGTGGTATTAAACTGGTAGAAACAAGAATACAACAGTCAAAACTGAACCTAATTTAATTCTGCCAGGGAACTACCCCAGGCCATCGGACATACTTCAAGTCTCAGTTTTATTTACGAAATATGCATCTGGAAGACATTTAAAAAAAAGTCATCTACCGACTCCTGCAACATATCATATACTGAGAAAAACCTCACCTGAAGTCTATACTTCTGTTATTTTAGGTTTATACAAAGAAAAAAAAAAATTATTCAAAGGGCCACACCTCTCTGATTAAAAGACGTTTCTCCACTTTTAAGGACACAATGAAAACTGCGACCCCGTGCTTCCCCCAGGCAAGACCCCTTCTGGCACCTTATTCTTCATAAAGCAGAAGGGGGGTCATCAGGCTGGGCTCCACGGTGGCATGACCTGGACGAGGGAGGGAACAGGAGTACCAGACAGACTGAGAAGCAGGTGACGGAGATAGCAGCTGTAATGCTGACTCCAAAAAAGCTGGGGGAACAAACAGATCTCTCCTAAATCCCCTTCCTACAAATGCAGGGAGCTGACTAAGTCAGAGCTGAAAACCACAAATAGCTACCTTGCATTTTCCCACCTTTTTTTTTAAGAGGGGGGAAAAAAAAATTTCCAAGGAATGGTTGCCCCAAGACCCAAAAGCTAGGGCTGTCCTGAATCACAGAATCACTACGGTTGGAAAAGACCTGTAAGATCATCAAGTCCAACCTGGAGAAAAAAAAAAAACCACCCCACACCAAAAACCCACCACACAACAACAACAAGCCACAACCCACCCAACACCACACAGCACCATGTCCATCAAGCTACATCCCACAATGCCACATCCTCACGCTCCTTGAATATCTCCAGGGAGGGTGACTCTACCACCTCCCTGGGCAGCCTATTCCAATGTTTCACCACTCTCTCAGTAAAGAACTTTTTCCTAATATCCAGCCTGAACCTCCCCTGGCGCAACTTGAGGCCATTTCCTCTTGTCCTATCACTTGTCACTTGGGAGAAGAAACCAACACCCACCTCACCACAACCCCCTTTCAGGTAGTTGTAGAGAGCGATAGGGTCTCCCCTCAGCCTCCTCTTCTCCAGGCAGAACAGAGAGGAGGAAAGAGAGCTGATGGCTACCACCTTACCAGCTGTTCCCTATCTGTTTTATCAGTACCATTGTGCTATCAAGCTCCTACCAATTGCCCCTGGAGCTGTATGATAAGGGGAGAGCAGCAGCTTTTCTAATAAGTAGGTACCAGGCTGTGTAAAGGTCATTAAGTTTTGACAAAGAGAAACACAGTTTATTTTATAGTACCAGAAGCACCCCCTGTTAGCACTGGGGCAACAAGAACCACGTACCCTTCCCGTGTGTTGCCAAGGAATCACGGTATTTGATGTCTGCATCTTGTATCCACCTTCGTCCCCCAGCCCCCCTTGATTGCAGTCAGAAAGCTTCGGAGGAACAAGAGGACTCCAAATGGAAGATCCTAGCTATAGATCTTTGCTGTTCAGAGAGACATGGGCAGAGAAGTCATAAAGCCCTTTGCAGAAGCAAGGGAACACCACCAGGAGCGAGCTCAATTAGGGCGCAGGGACCTGGACTCTGTCCAGATGCAGCCACCGCCCAGTGGGTGCCCCTGGAGAGATCACCTCCCCTCCCCAAGCTTGCCCACCTGTAAAATAAAGGTAGTGAGATCAACCACCACAGAGAAGCGCAAGGGAGGAGTACAGGAAGTAAGCACGACACGAGACATGGGGTTATTATTAAAATCCCTCAAGTGGTGTGTGCCTCATGTTGATTTTCACGCTGGACAGAGTGGCTTTATTTCTCCCCGAGGAGAACAAGTGCCTTTTCATTTGCAGCTATGCCAGAGACATCTGTCCTACAGGACATCTTCTCTCATTTGGAGGTAACATATCCAATCTGGAAACAGAGTTAAATGGGCATTTTATTTGGAATTACAGGCACAAGCATGTCCACAAGTGTAATTTATCTCTATTTAGTTCAAGGATATCAGTGATAGAAAAATGGGCATAACCACTGAGAGAGAGAAAAGTCTAAGTTGTCAGGTATTAACAAAATTATCAGTGACATATGAATAAATTGTTCTTTGGGGTTTATGCCAAAACCATCATGTCTTGTTTACCCTGCCTTTTCTGGGGAATTTTATGGCTGAATGGAGAACCAGTAGGGTAACATCCCACAAAAGGAGAGAGTCAAGGAAGCCCTCAACATGTCTGCGAAAGAAAGCATTTCATTTTAAAATGTGTTGTTTCTTTCACTTTTATTTGGTTTAAATCTATTTGACAGTTATTTGAAGAAAGGTCACTGACTCAGTTTCCAAAGTGTTTTTGCCTGTTCTTCACCAATATCCCCTGAGGTGAGGGAGATAGCACGGATTATTCTGGTAAATAAGAATTAAGTAAAGCAAGCTAGTCAGCATTTTAGGTCTTTGTCATCTATATGTGAGCACCAAGTGAGGGCAATTTCTCGCCCTTCTGAATCACTTTTACAGATCCATCTTAACTGTAATACATCACTATAGCAGTCCCATTTTTCAGTTAATTACTTCCCCCCACCTCGGCATTGCTGGGATTTGCTTTTAGACTCAGTAACATACCTTACCCTGTTTCAGAGTTAAGCTTCCACTAGGAATGGATGGACAAAGGAACAATAAATCCCCACTTCAAAAATCCCCATACTTTGGCACCGAGGGACTAGACAGATTAGTAAAAATGAAAAAAAAACTTTAAAAAGACATTCTGGTATTTTAAGTAACATGAGAAGGAAAGCTATGCCATGAGCATGTCTCCAGACAACAGCTATTCTACACTAGAAAGTAAAAATTAGCAATTGTGTCTCCACAGAGTATAAACGAAGGAGGAAGAAAGAAGGTAAAGGCAAACACAGGGAAGCAAAGAAGAGCCTGCTAATTGGAAGAAAATACAACATATGAATGTGCAAATAAAACAACAAGGGAAATAAAAAGGCACGCAATGTCTCACCGCTAGCAACGAATACTTGGGAGCCTGAAAAGGGAGAGATGTGCAGCTAAAACCCAGAGACTTTAGCAAGGCTTGGTTATATTTGTTACGATTTCTAGGAAATCCTTACAGGCTGTACAATTCGAAAACAGCGTATCTGCATGAAACCGGATACAACAGCAAAACAGCATCCTGACAAACATTTGCTACACGCTTTTCCTCTAACGAAGCACGGTTCCTCCTGATTTGCACTGAGGGATCACACAAACAGGACAGGCTTACGATCTCGACAGATGGAGGTGGCGAAAGGCCCATTTCTGGAACCAGAGTCGTGGTCAGCCAGCATCTTGGGCCCGCCAAGGAGATCACTGGCAGGGACTGGGCCAGCCCTGCGCTGCGCCTGTCTGCGGGAGCCCAGCCCCTCAGAGGAGCGAGAACAGGCAGCCCAAGTTAACTTCTTTCTCACGTAAACCAAATTAAATGACGTGACTGGAGAAATAAATGTAGGATTTGACTTCCACACACACCTCAACAGTGAGCAAAACATCAGACTCTGGAACAGGAGGACAATTCTAACACAGCAGTGTGCTGTAGGAAAAAGGATGGGGAAAGGATGAGAGAAGTGCCAGAAAGCCCTTTCGGGGAGGTTATCCTCTGCTTAATTGTCTCTAATTCTGCCCCTGTGTGACAAAAGCTGTGAAAGGCAAATGCTGAATGACATACTTCTAATTGCATAGTCCCGTTTGATATTTTAATGCATGTCATTGCGGATTTGCCTTTCATGACTTTTGCCAAGAGCACGGGCATTCCTCCAGACAGATAGAAGAAATATTTTCTCCCCCGACGCGACACGAGCTATGAAGATCTTGTTTGCTGCAAGAACACACAGCCCAGTGATGCAGCAGTGACCCTCTCACACAGCCAGCAGACAGGGGTGCAGATTCAGCCCTTTCTTCACTGGAGATGCTTTGAGCTTTCAGTCAAAGAAAAGGAGGGAAAAAGTCCTCCTTTTGTCCTGGGAAAAAATAATAGAGCTAAATGCTAGATGTTCTACAAGAACTCAAGTCACATATGACAGATATTTGAATTAAACCATTTTAATTACTTTCACTCCACATTTTCAATAACTTTTTAGTGAACATGCCCTCCCTAACTCTGAGATCATCCATCAGCCAGCTCCAGGAGTTCAAGCTGTCAACCTCTTTCGCTGACAAGGATTATTTTTTTTTTTCCCTGGCACACCACCTCCTTCTACTGAGTGCTTGAATTATGATCTCCAAGTTTAGAGCAATTAAATATCCACTGACTTTAAAAAAACAGGCCACAGTCACTTCTAACTTACCACCCTAGCCTCTTCAGCAACACGCCAGACAGCCCTCCCCTGCCCCAGGAGGTCGGGGCAGCCCAACGGGACAGCACGGCAGGGAGGCAGCCTGCCTCCCGCAACGCCACATCGCAAGGCCGCATCACCGCCGCATCGCCAGCACCGCCTGCAGCCAAATTTCCAATTGCCTGCCAGCCTGAGCACTCACATACCTGTTGAGAGCCTTAACGTAGGCTTGACAACCACGCCAGAGTAAGGCCCTGTGACATCCCAGGAGGAGAGGAGGGAAGAAAGCTGCCTGAGCAATTCTCAAACGCTTGGGTTTTTTTAAGCTGTTCGTTTCCCAGGCTTTTGTCTGTAACCCTAAATTTTGTCCATGATGCTCGGCGTACGGAAAGGCGATTCTCTTCAGGGCAAAACCAGTAGCTGCTTTTCCTGGGAGCGAACCCTTCCACTTGACACCATCTACCCAGTGTACCATTTATTTCCTCTCCTTCACAGAAAGCAGCTACAAGGCACCGTAAATCACAAAAACTCAAACACCTGGAAAGCCACCAAAACTCAGCCTTTGAACTTTTGGGACACCTTCCTCCTTGTCACTGGTTTTACATCTAGCTTGCTAAAGTGATTATAAAAATATATATATAATTTTTTTAAATACTTGGCGTGATTTTAATGTATGAAACAGCAACGTGGCCATAAGAAGATTTTTTTTCCATACAGTAAGCAAACATATTTCAAACATATTTTCAAAAACAGTTTGCTTAAAAACAAAACAAAACAAAAACCCCACCTATCTTTCTGTGAAATCTGTACTTGCAGAACTGTATTCACCCCTTCCCAGGGGGAAGGGATTTCTTTTTTTTTTTTTTTTAGTGGGGGCAGACATGTGAGTATCATTTCCTCACTTTCTTAAATTAAAGGTCAGAGGAGTACACTTCATGCTCAGGATGAAGAGCTGCCCTGCTATTTTGACTCAGCCCCCTGTAATCTGTTTGCAGAGTTATTGTCAGGGGAGAGGAGGCTCGTGACAGTGACAGTAAAATGTTTAGACCAACCGCTGCAAACTGAAATCACAAGTGCAATATGAAAGCCCGACACGAATGAACAAATTGTTCTGCCATACGCGTGCACGGGAGCAATGACATTTCACCTCTATTCGAGCACTAAGTCTTTGCCTAAGGTAAGGATCCCAGCCCATCTCCTGTCTCCTACACGACACCAACAGCGCTGGCAGGGGTTGGCGGATGTCTCTCTGATGCACGGCAGCTGTCTACCTGCTAGGCACAAGCAATGAAAAAAAAAAACCACGCAGGGAAATAAATCTGTAGCTGGAAGACACTTGGGAGAAAGCCCTGCCCTCCCAGACCAGCTCCAGTGCCGCAGTGACTGGAGAGCAGGTGAGGGGACAAAGCAGGAGCAGCCCATGCTTGGCCGTCAGCTGAGCTCCGAGTATCTCGCCACAGGAATGACACACAGGCCAAAGCGAGAGCGACACAAGCTTAAAGGCATCAGATAACATAAACTTCAGCTACCTGCCAGAGAGGGGACGGAGACCCTTCTCATTTTAATTAGGAGGACAACTCATTCTCGCCAGCTTTAATGAAATGTCAGCACTGTAACAGCCTTTAAGGAAATGCTCCTCATATGCCAAGCAATTTCCATCTCTATTTCTAGCTCTTGAGACCAGCAGCTTAACCTTACTTTCACCTCCCTTTTGTGAGAGCTACAGGCGAACCACGGGGGAAAGAGATGAGAGCTGGGGTAGGGGGCCAGCCACTTGAAAACCTGATGCTGGAGAAAGGGCTTCTGAAATGTTAAGGAGACTTTCCGCCACACCACCCCCCGGAGGAGTTAAAGAAATTCCACCGCCATGAAATATTCTGCTGCTATTTAACAGCTTTTTTTGCTCACGTTTTGGGGCATCAGAAGGGGAAGTGAAACAACATTAGCTGCTTCCTGACTTAATAGAAACCTTGGAACGACCGTCAACACACACTTATACAATTAAGACTACACAGTGATGGGTATTTAAGGATTTTATCTTTCTGAGTAAGCAAAAGAGATAAAGTACTATCTTGTAATTTTTAAAGAATACTGACTTTTTTTCCCCTAAAACAAGAATTCATTGCACA
This sequence comes from Gavia stellata, assembly GCF_030936135.1. Taxonomy (NCBI): domain Eukaryota; kingdom Metazoa; phylum Chordata; class Aves; order Gaviiformes; family Gaviidae; genus Gavia; species Gavia stellata. Next base: position 96,983,928 of record NC_082596.1, on the reverse strand, counting down.
GAATTTTCTTTCCCTCCATTCATGTAACCAAAGGCTGATATCCCGTAGCATGTTTCTTATTTTAAGTACAGCATCAGAGAAGTAGGGGCGAAGGGTGGGAGGTGTGTGCAATGGAACGGCATAGAAATACAGGATGAAAACAGCAAGCGAGCTTTCAAAACGTACCCAAGAGGCTGTGTGTATGCTGAAGTTCACCATTGTATTACTACAATAAGAAAAAAACCCTGAATTTTGGGCCAAAAGCACATTACTGATGTTCAAAAAAAGCCTGCATAACTCTATTTCAAGATGATGCGACAATACTGAAAGCGGGGGGGGAACAAAAGAGACAACAATGAAGACTGGAATCCCTCTGTACATTGCCAGTACCCTATAAAAAGCTAAAGAGAGATATTAAACTGAACCAGTTCAGGCAACAAAGGTCTTCCTGGAGTTAGAGAATTCCCTACACTGTGTTTCAAGGCATCTCTACTAAGCTAAACTCAAGCTACGACGACTATTAAATAGCATTAATGGTTATCACGTGCTTAGCACTTCATGTGTTCGAAGGGCTAAAAAACCAAAACAAACCACCAAACACAAAAAAACCCACCCCCAAAAAGACCACATATGGAACAAATGGAAGAAGAATTTTGCCTGTCCCCACACAGGGGGAGGCTATAGCAACATTTATTCTGCAGTGGGAGAAGACGTCCTGCTTTATAACCATAGGCCCACGTGGTGGAGTGAGGCAGAAGGGAGGGCGTCAACCCCGCCGCAGGTGCTGGAGCCACCCTCCCAACACAGGAGGATGGACCCATCTCACGGGAAAGCAGCACTGCAGGCTCGCCGCGCTGTGTTTCGGAAAAGGAGCAGCACACAGAGCGGGAATCCTTGTTGTCAGCGTCAAAGCTGGGATCTCAATTAGCCCATAACCTGCACCAGCTGCTTGATACGCTAACAGCCTTTGCTTCTTCACATGCCCAGGCCACCCAGGTCAAGGTTTAACTCCCATGTAAAATTGTTTATTAGTAACACCAAACAGCTATACAGTAAGGGCAAGAATGGATGTGAACAAAACCATCTTAAACACCTCTCCCCGTCCCCCCCCTTACAGAAAAAAGCCCCCTCATCCGGTTTAACAGTAAAAAGAAATTTTATGACTGGATCCCAAGTGGTAAGCAGGATATGAGAAAGAAGGAGAATCCAATTTTTTTCTCTACTGGTATGTAAAATCAGGAAAGGCTTTGGGAGAAGCTGAATAGATAAAAGTAGACTGCTTGTAAAGGAACAGGGTGGACTTTTTACATTTAATTTCTTTCTGAACTTAAAATCTGCCTCAGAGATATTATGGAAAACACTTTCAAGTTAAGGAAAAAAAAAAATCATTGGGGACATGAAGGCCTCATTGTTTTCCCCAAACTTTATATGTCAACACATACACATGCATAAAATCCTCCTGAGACATTAAATCCACACAATGTTTCTTGGAGAGGGTAAAAAGAAAATGTAGGTCAAGATGTTGAGATAGGGATTGCTTCTGAAAGATGAAAGCATAAGAGGACTAAGCTTTCATTCCTTATGTTTCTTTGAGATTTCAAACAGAGTGTTATTTGATAATGGTTCCTTTCAGAAAATTGGAATTTAATATAGCTAATTATAAGTTAGAGAATTAATGTACAGTCAGTACTCCAACTGAGCTGGTATACCATGCTGATGCTTTTTACCAGCATGTCCCCAGTGCTTATTATAGATCTTTTCTCCAAATACTAAGGCCAATCTGCTCTCACATTAGGCTGGATGGCCCAGGAGTTTGTGGGAGGAGGGGCGTAAAAAAAAAAAAAAAAAAAAAAAAGAAGAAGAAGAGAAATCTATGATCTCCACGGCTCTAACGCTGAGCCTGCAGCAAGCAGCCTGGAGTTGTCCTCACAGCATGGCACGGCACAGGAACAGACCTTCCCGCTTCAAAGGGAGCACAGAAAATAAGAGGACAAAGGCAGAATGCAAACCACCAGTAGCTAGAGACGAAAAGTACATGGAGAAACAGGAAAACATTTTCCTCCTTCCTATTAAAAGGGAGGAAAAAGGACGACGACAGACAATGAAGAGTGTAGACAAACAGAAAGAAAGGGAGTACTCATAATTCTCCGATGTTAACATGGAAGTATCTGAGAATTATTTGTCCTATAAGGAATCAGAAGCTAAAGATCCTGACCTACATTTCACAGAGAGCAAGCGGCATAAATAGGAATATCCCTCATGACAGGCACCAGCAGCAGACGCAGCTAGATTTGGACCGGGAGCAGTTTCTCCGCAATTTGGAAGCAAGCCACACGTCAGTGTTTCAGGGACGTATGCAGGTTTGAGATGCTCTGTTTCTAGAGATGGCACAAAATGTGTTCAGCAACATCTGCTGCACATCACTGGTTAGTACGTAAAGTAAAACTGTAGCTTGCATAGTCTTAAACATAGATCGTACTTGAGTGAATTTTGAGGGGAAAAAGGCGCATCATGGGAAACTCTGCAATCCACGAGGTTCCAGCATCTTTCCCTTTGTTTTTCACTGTAGTTTCCAACGAACTACTAAGCCAGCACATTTCTTTTAAGTTCTCCGATACATGTGTGAGCTCCTGCAATGAAATCCTGTCACTGACCAAGACATGAGTTCTGTGTTAAGGTCTCAACCAGAAGGGCCATACCTAGTTTCTTCCTCAAAGCAGTACCTACGTTCAGTAAGCTTCTGCGGGAAAAAGGGGCACGTTTTTTACATAATCAGTATACGTTTCTTACATGTTAGCAGATCAATTCCTCTGAAGTCATATTTTCATTTGGCATGTCCCCACCTGGGTTAGCGCAGGACATTCCCTATGAAAGCAGGTACTGCCTTCCAAAATATTCTTCTGCTCCCAACAGGCCACATCAGGACAAAACCTGTCCCCTGTAGAGGGCACCTCCTCCCTCTTCATACTGGAAGAATCCCCCAAATCCTTCTGCTGAACTTGGCACTACCACCCGCTCCCAAACCTTGGGGAGCTGAGGAGTACTCATCTTCCCTTCACTTCTTCTTTCAAGCTGCAGAATAGCATTTGTTTTTAGAGAAAACAAAAACAAATCTAAAGCTTAGCAAGGTCCTTCCTACCAGGCTTAGGGCTTTAGGGAACTGAAGTCTTCTCTTGAGAAGAGGACACCAAAACAGTTCTTTTCCATTGCTTTCAGCCTGAGTAAAGGAAAACAGAGCTGACATGGAAAACACCATCTCCTTCAGTCTACTCTCTGGTTCCTGTTGCCTGAAGAAGAACCTGGTCAACCTAGGTCAGGAGGGAAAGCAGTCACTGGACAAAAGCTGAAAGCCATTTTCCTAAAACCTTGGTAATGTTTCCGAGTCCTTTGTCTCTAGTGGCAGAATTTCTCCTGAAAGTAGGAAAGCACAAACTGAAGAGCAGTCTGTCTTTCTCAGCAGAGTCTGTTCCTTTCTAAGTTTTCCTGCAAATTTAGTTTTCATGAGACTATCCCCACTTAGTCCAAGATCATTTGAGAACCTTTAAATAGGAATTAACTTAGCAGTTATAATTTTAATCCAGCCAGATAATAATCCAGCACCATCTCAACATCCAACTATGCCAGGGAAATTGAAGGACTGCAAAACCATCTTCCCCATAAACCCAAATATTCAAGTTCGCAGGCAGTATCTTAAACTCCTTTTTCCAATCAGTCAACTATTCTTAAAAAAGTTTGCTTTCCAGGCTGTTAATGGCAGACACCTAGATCCGTAACAGAAAGGTGGTTTTCTGCGCTAAGCAATGCCTTAACTAACAGCACATTTATTCTACTTTATGAGCAGAGTATTTGTATATAACCCTGTGTTACGCTCTGGATGTTAATCAACCTTCAAGACTTTACATGCCAGTTTTATTGGAGCACCTTCCATGCTGGCATAAAGGGGACTTTGTACCAAACAGTATTCCTCCAGCCTAGGAGAGATCAACATCATCTGGTGGCTCAAAAACCTCTCTTTCACAAAGTACTTCTACTCTTCCATTCTGGTTTCTTGTTAATGAGACTTTAAATATTCAAGGTAATCTATGAAAGAGTGCATTTAAATCTACAATTGCAAATGGGCTGTTTATCTACTTAGCTAAGACAGCCTTGTCTATTTCAATTAGAGAAGGTCATTTTCGGGCAAATGTAAACTGGCATTTGAAGTTCATCCCTGCAGGACAATGAGATGAGGTAAAGCTTCTGGGACAGGTTTCCATCTGAATAAGACTTGACAAGTAGTCCCTAACCACAGACCTCATTGCTGCACAAAAGGCCATCTTCAATTGATTTTGGAGAGGGGGGAGAAGAGTAGCAACAACTATTTTTCAAGAAGATTTGGAATTCAAGCCACATTCTGGTAACTTCTATCCCTTATTCATGGCTTCCACCTGGAGGTAATCGCTGCTGACCTCCCAAGATGTAAAGAGGGCAGAACAACTACTGTAGAAAGCACCAGATTTTATTATCTTGGCAAAACAATAAGGTTATTTTCTTACTGTCCTGTCAAGTAGATTGTCACGTTAAAGAGAAGAGTTGGGACTCTTCTCCTTGGAAGAGAAACAGCACGTTCCTCGACAGATGCACCACAGGAACCGACAGGAGGGAAGGGGAATTGAGCCCTCCATGCAGACTGCATAACAGGAATATGCCTCTCCCCAACGCCAGCCTGCTCCCATATGACGCCTCAGTTTTGAGGCTGTGCCGCAACCCTACCGCTTCCTTCTGGCATACGGGGCTAGACAGTGAGAGAGCACATGAGGCTCTGAAATGAGATCCCAACATCACAGCAAGGGAGCAGGGGTCAGGAAAAAACAGAAGGGGATGAAATTCCTCTTCAACCCTCTCCATCCAATACACCTGCATCTGTACGCTTCAGTACAACCAGGTGCCCTTCCTCAATGTCCTGTATGAGAGGACACGCTTCTACCGTTGCTGTAGCATGCTCTCGCTAATGTTGTGACAGCATTTCCCCCCTGAAGAAGAAAAAAAATTCCCATGTTGTGAAGAAAGAGAAAAACTGTACTCCCTCTGTGCCATTTTCATCACTTTTAAGCTTCTTTCAATCTCTCCACATACACAGCAGGCATGACATAAAAACACTAGGGTGCCTTGCAGCCACAGTAAACAGAGCGTCTTTAAAAACAGTTGGCCATGAAATGCTTTCACCTTTCACAGCACCAGAGGAGACAACCACTGTCCGAGGGAGGTGTTTTAGGAAGAACCTGCTTTTGAGGTAATCTGGCTGAAACAGAGCGTGTCAAGGTGCTATTTACCTCTAACACATCGGTTTACGCATACAAAGACTAGGAAGAGGCTGAACTGAAATATTTCTAAGGTCGACCGCTACTGAAGCTAAATGAGGGATGAGCAAAGGAGGAGAAAAAATGCAATTAAATGCTGGTGCAGTCTTTGGGCATTACTCAGAATGGCTAGCTGAGGCCAAATCTTTTGCAGGAGAAGTGGCTTATCGCCTGGCTTCCCAAACTGCACCAGAGGTCAGCTGAAGAGGTTTCCGAGTTTGCCAGCTCTGTCCCCCTGTGGAATCCTTGGCAGATTGGTCCAGCTGGGCTCCTTCCAGCTCTTCCCTTTTTCCATTTTAGCGTATAGCTTGAATAAAGAAAACAAGATGAAGGCTTTCAAAGATAACGCAGTCTTTCACAAACAGATGCAGAACAAAGCACAGGAAATTCTGAGCAAAGTAAAAAATGAATGTTGTCTGTTCAAGGCTTATCTGGAATGAGTTAGCCTCTTAGTGGACAGATCTGAAACATCACACGCTCCTGACTGCAATTGCAACGCTCACTAACAGTCTTGTGAGGGAGAAAACAGAATGGATAAACGTGGAAATTCAGCAGCCTTTAGCTCTCGGAGCTGGAAACTCCTCCAGACGTACTAGAAACAACGCTTGCGAGTCAAGCTTGTCACTGTCATCCCCTGTCGCCCTAAGCACAAGGCTTCTACACCTACACCTTTGACTGGACACCCTCTTCACAGTATTAAATTCATTTAAATTCGGAAATAAAGGACATCAAAGGCAGGTTATTGAAAACGTGTATTCATCTAATTCTACATACAACATCACATTAACTGCATGTAATAAATCTGTGCTAGTCAGACACAAAAAAGATTTAAAAATGCCCACACATTTATTACGATGTAGAGCAATCTGCTATGACTTAACAGTATACGTGCTAAGCTGTATTTATTTTCTGGAAAACATTCACCCACAAGCGCTCAAAAGTATCTGCTATGTGATGAACCTATCATCATCACCAGTTATCGAAAGACAGCAGTTATTTCAGAATGGTTTCTTGGAGATTTTAAATCAAAAAGATCCCACTGAAACCAAACCAAAATGTGGAGGCATAAGCTCGGAGCGCAGACCAATCTCCTAGGCTGTTATGAGCCCTGAAATGAACATGACTAATTCCTGGAGAATTTCATTGCTCGAAAAGGTGACTTATTTTCTGGCTTTTCACAGCAGAAATTCTATGTTCAGATGTGGGTTGGTGACACCTAAAAATAACACAATACCAATCTACTGATGTTTTCAGTTTACTTCACGTCACTACAAGGATCCCCAAATCCATTTTGATTGGCAACCTGAACACTTAACAAGTCAAAGCCTGGGAACCCAGGTAACGGAGGGTATTTGAGGTGAAGAGTAAGGTGCATTGGCTGCTGTGTCAGGCAACTTGCAGAAGTGGCTACTGTGCCCATCAGCAGTTACAGCCATCTGTCACTAATCTCTCCTTTTTCTTTTAAAAATCACTTTACCATCAGGCTTGACATGGTAAGTTTTACAGCACACATGACATTTGCTCTGATTAACCACAGCCTAATGGCCTTAAGAACGTCCTGCTGGACCAAAGAGTTCTCAAACTCTTTCCACTCTTCCAAACAGCAAGCCATTTCTAAAATGCCACCACCACCCCCCCACCACCCCGGTCAAGGAAAAGCTAGTATGGAGGTTGTAAGACACAAGACAGGCCCCTGAAGACTGAAAATGTGTTCTCCCTAATACCCTGAAAGTGCTCCACAAAATGTAGTCTTGCATTAATAGCTCAAAGCTATAGCGCAAAAATAATTACCGAAAGCCTTATTCAAAGCTAAGCACGGACAGTTTCAGAAAATACAGTTCCCTAGGACTGACTACAGTAAACTGTATTACACAGTCTGCGTGTATCACTGAAACTTCTGTTTTTACTTGTGACACTAGTTTTATTTCCTGTTGCATTCCTATTTTCTTAATAAAACAGAGTATGCTATTTCAATGACTGACTTTTTCTTTCCCTGCTGCTTTTCTGGTTATATCCCTTATTGTCTGTCCTTCAAATTAAAACCACTAGTTATTTAACGCACAGTTTCCTTCTGCTAATCATGGGCAACAGGGGAGCAACAGGAATACCGAAATTTAAACCCTCTTTTACAACAGCAGCTACGTATTCCAACCTGCAAACCTTTGGTCTCTGCTAGAACATTTAAATAAACACTAAAATAATAACGATAAGCATTGGGCATCAGACAGACAGAAAGAGGTAAAGTATCCTTCTCCTCCTCCCATGCCTTCTGAGAACTATTGCTCTTACACAGAGAAGCATTGTGCTCACTTTTTCTGAGCATACTGCTGGATTGCTGCCTTCATCTCCACTTTGTGTCCGCACTTCATGCAACGTTTTCCATCCCTTTCGATAGCACGATCCACCAGACAGATCATCCTGTGGAACTCCATCATTTACACCACCTTTAATAGCAGTTTAATTTTGTTTTGATTTCTGTGTAAACGACACGTTATCTCTTTACCTCCTCTTAACACAACTCAACATCTGGAGAAAGTGTCCAGCACCAACCACCACTTCTTATCTCAGCAGATCACTGGCATGAACTTCATCCACCCCAGCCTGGCAGTTTGAAGGACAATGCTCTAACCAGCTCTCTCTGGTTTTTAACATCCCAATAAAAATCTAGTCATTAAAAAAAAATTATTAACAAATTTAAACTTCTTTATCTGCCAACCAAAGAACTGGTTGAGTTAGATGCAGCGCTTTGGATTCTCACTTAATATTACAATAAAAAAAGCAGCTTTGCATAAGTTATGTCTTACTCTCATTTCTAAAATAAGCAAACTAGAATTGACAATACGTACAATTTTTGACAGAACTGGCAATCCTATGAGGTGAAACCAGCATCATTCTTTTGGCTGTACATGCCAGCCAAAAAGATGCCAGGGTGCAAATTTAGGCTGGCAATTTTATGGCTGCCAAAGACAGAATGAAGCGGCTTGCTTGTCCGCACTCAAGGGTGCTCTCTGGACTCCTGATACAAACAATAAATCCAAGGCAGCAGCAATGCAGAATGACCCTGAGTCAAGGAAAACAAAGTTGTTGTCCCCTGTTGGGGTTAAGGAAAAGTTTTGTTTCATGGACAGTCTACGCAATGAATTTCACCACTACATCAGTGGTGGTTTTATTTTAAAGAAATATATAAATCTAACACCTACACTTGTGAAGCACTTTTCACTGAAAAAAAGCTTAAAAAGCTGCATCTTTTTTTGCTCCTATTTCTGGCAACTGTTGACCCTTCTAGCATCTGAGGCTGTGGTTAGACGAGACGACTGCGCCAATCCTAAGGCTGTGGTTAGACAACATGACTGTGCCAGCCAAGCAGCTTGCCACTATCAAAAGGGACGAGTCCAGTGTCCTGCTCCTCCAGCTTCCAGTCAAGGTACTCTGGCCCCTCATTTCCATCAAATGAGCACTCAGTGCTCATCCGACCTCTGGATGAACCTGTGTAGTTCATTAAACTAGAAGAAAATTATTTCTTTTCTTACATCATTTTTCTGGGACAGTTTTCTGCCACTTTAGTACGCTGACCTGGCTGCACTGCACAGGCAGACAAATGGCAGAGCTAGCACAAGACAGGAGGTGAAAGGAGGGGGACCAGACCCATCAGCCGCTGCTGAACTCTTTCTTACCTTTCCTCACCTTATTTATTTTAGGCCTACAATAACTCAGTCTCCTACAGATTATGCATGCACCTCTGCAGATTCTTCATTGCCATTTTCATTTTCCATTACGTACAATTAGTAATATGCACGGAGGCAAGATTATTTTTAGAATTACTTTGACTAGAAATGCACTCAGGGACAATAGCAACTCTTTTTAGATACCCATGAAATGAAGTTTTAAGAAAATTAATTACACAATTCCTCCGTTTCTCTGGTTAAAAAAAAAAAAAATCCACCCCTGTTATGTTTGAGAGAAAAAGGATGATGGGTAACCTGCAAGAGAAAATTTTCTGGCAGTCTTGCCGAACACTGAAATTGTATTAGGACAGGAGCACAACTTGGACATAATCAAATTGGGTAGAGATCACTGAGGGCGCAATTTGACCTGCAGAATTTTTTTAAGTGGTGATGATGGAAAAAGCAAAAAGAGCCCGTGTCAGCCGATGAACAAGCAAGTCCCCGGCAGGCTCGAAAATGAATTCTGTTCTAAAAAACAAAGAAAGGAAAAGAGATTTGGAAATTTTCAATGGAGCCCAACCCCAACATCCTGTTATTTATTTGTTAATCTTTAAATTCACTTGACAGCAAGCACCAAAGTGAAAGTGATGTTGAGTGCCATGACAAATCTGCTCAAATGCTTATTTTCTGAACCTTTTAGCTGAAAACATCTATATTTAATCACAGTTTAAAACTAGTCAAAAAGGCTGTTTACTCTGAATGTAAAGGGGAAGTACTGCAAAGTTGAAAGAGGTATTTCTGTTTCTGTAAATGCATTTTAAAAATCCACTTACACAGACAAGGGTCCTTGGCACACTTACAATCTTCTACTAAAGCTTAGGAGACAGACAGACATTACCCACTGTCAACAAATGCAATTTCACATCACTGATGGAGTGAAAAGCTCCCTAGACAAACGTTAACATAAAACCTTCTTCCAGTATTTAATTGCAGCCTTCAGAAATAAGAGAGATGAAGTTACCAGCATATTTGAACCACCACAGTGAATGAAGGGGGCTACTTTCTCGTTCAAAATTAAAGGCGGGGTGGTGGTCCAGGCTATGTGTCTGCACCAGGGGGGAAGGAGGCACAGGCTGCTCTGGGCATGTACAGGGGCAGCTGAGACAGCAGCGCTGCCCTGAGGGCTGCTGTGTCTTCATCTGTGCAAGTGGGAAGAGAAGAGACACGGCCTCAGCCCAGAGACGCCATGGTTGCCCCGCTGGCAGCTGCTGCCACCCCCACATAGTTGGCTTGTGACAGATAACGCACGGCACTGAGCTGAAGCAACTGCCTTAGCTGTATTTAGGCATTTCTACCACGTCTGTCATAATTTTTACGCCATGCCTGGGGTACCATCTACACGGACAGGGAAAAGAGGTTTTGCCAACAAGTTGGAGTCGGATGAACCCAGCCCCACGCCACCCTACTGCTGGGCACCTTTGTTTTGACATGGCCTGCTGGGGAGCGTCGACAAAACCCCTGTGCAGCAAGCAGGAAGCACTTCAAAATCCGTTCAGCAAGGACAAAAATAGCCATTTCCAGATAGCACTGCTGCCTGACCCAGCTGGCCTGGCCAGCCAGCACGGCAGCCAAAGGACGGGCAGACACAGGCGTTGGAGCAGGCTGCTGCTGCTGGGTCCAGCACCACAGTCCCACCACAGGCTGCCTCAGAGGCTCCTGCCTCTCTGCGCAGAGACGTTTCATTTTTGGAAAAAGGAAACCTCCAACAAAAGTCACATTAGCTTTTGTGCAGGAACGGCTAGGGGCAGGAGCAGGGAGGCACAAGAGAGCAATAGGCACCACAGCCATCCATGGACTGACCACCACCTCAACAAAGTGCTGACATTGATCCTTCTCTGTTTGAAGAGCATACATAAATGAATAAAGAACTCTAACAACCCTAAATGTAAGGTGAAATCTCTCAGGTTAGCAAAATTACATATTTTTATTCATCTCTTGATTTACTAAATGAGCAAGACTTCCAACTTCTGCCTTGAACCAAGCATTCCCTCATGTACATTTGATTTCCCAACTAGATTGTGTTTGCCACAAGTTTAACCTAGATGGCATGTTTGGAAATTGCCATGACACCCCTCTAGGACAAAGTATAGCTGCTGACAATACACTATCTGCTTGAGTAATTCTAACGTCTGGTTTGTCATCTCTGTAGATTAACTAACAACCTTAAACAAACAAACAAACTTTGGCACTTTTTCCATTTACAAAATGCTAGCACTTCCGTATCACAAATTTCTTTATCGCAAGTTTTGAAAAACAGAATTTAAAATCTTATGTCACAAAAATTTGCTTTATTATATACTCTTTTGAAGATACCGGATTTATTCTCATAAACAGAACGCAAGCAATAATTACATCTTTCATTGCCTTTTTTACAGCCTTATCTCACATTTTAAGCTACACAAGAAGAAAACAATTTCCCAAGGGAATTAGTTTTCCTTTTAGATGAGGATCTCTGAAAATTGGTATCACAATTCCAAACACCAATCCCTATTCTTAAAATCCTAACACAAATGACAGGCAGCAGTAATCAAAATCACTAAAGAGGTCCCTCTGGGTTTTCCAGCACACGACCTTGTTTCCATAATCAGAGTTCCAGTATCCCTCTTAAGGCTGCAGAAGGTTTCTTGACAACCTGCAGAAGCATCTCCTTCAGATTTTATACTCCCACATGCTGGAGAGGAACACACAGCAAACAAAGCCATGCTGTAGGGTGTCATTCTGTACTCTGCAAATATCTAGAGTCAACATAAACATGCACGCAATATATCCAGTGATACAACAGCCATAATATACCCGCTCGCCCTTCTCTGAAATCCTTCTAGCTTGGGGTGGGAAATAAGAGTAAAGAAAGCAGAAAAACAGTTAGGATGAAAAATAACTGGCAGCACAAACATGTAAGTAAAAACTATCAAGTGAAAAGGAGATATAAAAAAAAGGTAGGAGCAAGGAGACCTGCAAACACACCACCACCCCCAAACAAAATCCCTCTACTTTAAATCAGAACCACCTACGTGACAGGGTTTCGGCCACAAACTGAAAATGGCAGGATTATTTTCAAGACAACAAGTATCTTTAACAGTGAGGCAGAGACAGCCAAGGTATTATAATACATATAATCTCCAAAAGTAATTTGAATTTTTATTTATTTTAAATTTTATTTTACTTTTCTTATTCAGAGAGGCATGGAAGTTAATTGTCTCTGTGCCACCACCAGCCAGAAACTTCAGTACAGAAAAGTTAATGGGTTCATCTCTCACATTTAAAATTAACGTCCTTTTCGCACTATCAATCAAAGAGGCACCATTACTTCAGCTACCAAATCATTAACAGTGATACTACTGTACTCACTAGCTGAAATACCATTGACGAATATTTTCATACAAGTTTAGCTGTAGCTTGGCAAATGCTGGCAAAGCAACTTTTGTAGCACCTTTATACAACTGCAGCCACTTCAAATCCATAAAATCTTAAAGACACCAGTTGCAAGCAGCTGGTGCGTATTTTACCTTCCTCTAGTGCCAAAAGTAAGTACTTTCTACTGACACAAATTACAGGTTGCAAGTCTATAAATAAATAAATTTAAGGGATGACAGTTATAAAACAAGAACAAAGAAACTCTCTCTGCACTACAGATGGTGGCACTAAGATCAAATCCTTCTACCTAGTTGTTTGCAGTCCCCTGAGCTCTCAGAAGTATGCGAGACCAGTCCACGCTTCCTCATTGAGCAGGGAGCTTGGGGAGCTTGAACCCCGCTCAGACCCCTCCTTCCCACTCTTGGAGATGGTTAAATTTGCCAGGTACTGGAAGGTGACCTATTCTTTTCAACAGCTGAAAGAGCAATACCCTTTAGAGTTCACTAGGGACAGCAACAGGGTTGTGCAGCACAAACCCTACACGTCCCTTTATGTTTGCAAGGCAAAGCACCCTAACCAGAATTCAAGCCAGGGGAGCCCAGCTTTTCAGAGGCACTGAACAGATCTAACTTCAAATTATTTCAGCTAGATTCCCCCTGCAGAGAGCTATGGTGCTGAATATTAATAAAGAGATCGCTCACATAAAACTCTATCTAACTGCATGCTACCTTTTGGAGTAACACGCAAGAAACACTGGTTGTGGTCTGCATGTTGGAACAAAGGACATATGCAAGGAAATATTTTTTACTCCAACAGTACAAAATCATAGATTTAAGGCTCACTCTTAAAATATTACATTTTCCTAAATTCAAAATAGCTCGGTAATTTCTTAGGATGGCCTGCTTTTTCCTTAGTCCATAGAGACCTGTGGATTTGAAAATACATGGCTACTTGTTTTTAAAAAAAAGATGTAATGAACAAATGGTACGTTTAAATAGATTTTCTTAATGTCACCACACAATATCAATCCTCCTCCCTTTTGCAAATCTTTTTTCTCTGTATAACGAAACATTCTTCCAAATATCAGTGGATTAAAAAGAGTTTTTGGACAGTGATGTTGAAACAGAGCAGCACTGAGAGAGCATTTAAAGAATCATTTAGCAAACAGAGTGACACAGAATGTCGTTCCGGCTCAAAAAAACAAAACAAAACAAAAAAAAAACAAACCAAACAAAAAAACCCAAAAAAAACCCAAAAAAACCCACCAAAGAACTGGTCACCTACTTCTGTGAAGGAGAAAAAGCACCAAACACTACAGTTCTCAATCTGAGAGGCACACTCTGAAGATGCGAGCCATGCCGCTGCCAGAGGAAGCCGGTGGCATACTCTGCGTCTGGTACCTGCATCGACACAGCATTCCCAGCCAACTCACTTTTCATCTAAGCTGCCTTTGGAGAAACTAGACACCATAAAAACCTCAGTCATCCTGTAACCTGGCACACAATCAAAGCCTCCTAACACACAATTACTGTGCTTCACGCCTTTAGACTTTTTTCCTTTGACTAAACAAAACCCCCACAATGGAATAAGAAACTTTCCAAGAGAAATTGTGTTTGACAGAAGATCAATGATGCAGAGGTGTTGGAGGGAAAAAAGCCAGCGCTGTTTTGTGTACACCTCCAAGCTTATTAATGGCTTGCTGCTAAAGCTAGATGCCCCTTCCCATCAGATCAGTATTTGATATTATTACTGAACTCAGAAGTCTGAGGTCTTCTTTAATCACATTAAGGACTTTGCAATTGCTTATGCAATACAGTAACTTTGTCATGCTGCCTGTAGTTACCCAGCCATTCCCCTAGGTTTTTGCTTTGTTGGCAATAACACTCAGTGAAAACCCAGTGAAATTTGACTCACCATGTCAAAACCACAAGCTACATATAAATACGAATAACCTACCAAGTAAGCACCCAGCTGCTGCTTTAATGCATTAGCACATGTATAGTTATGCACATGCCTAAAAGGAACTGCCATAAACCTCCATAAAGAAACAAATAAGCTCTTGTGAGTGAAGAGAAAACCCATAAGCCTGCCCAGAAATCTGAATCCTGCTAGTCATCACTTTCAAGGCTCAAGCCAGCATGACAAAGCCTTTTCAAGAAAGGGGCCTGTGTCAGGGAATGAATCTGAAAGAGACACACTTTATATTCACCTCTCAGGACACCATGGCTTTTTTAAGCAAGCTGTAAGGGAAGGGAGGGGAACAACAGATAATAATTGGCCAAAGGATTAAATAAATAAAATTAAACTTCTTTCAAGCCCCTGTCATCTAGGTTTGTCTACATCTCCTTTAAAAACCTTTAAACAACTGCTCTGTGAACTGCTAAACTAAGAGAGTCCAATGTCCCCGCATTTGTCCCCTAAATCTTTTTATGTAGATCCTATGCTATTTCATCTCTGGATAACAGACAGCATGGACTGAGATCATTCCAGAGTTACAGATGCTGGTTAGCCAGTTTCTTGCATCTAAATGACATAGAATTGGTAAATTCTGTTCAGCTGTCCTTCCCCAAGATAACTGAAACCAATCACCTTTAACTGGATACCTTCTCTGTCGACATACTCAGCACATCAGGTAGCAGACCGATCAGAAGAGCTTCCTTCTCTACTGAACAGCAGCCTGGCCGTGTCTTCCCGCCTGACACCTACCCTCCACCCTGATCCCCATCTCAATTGGTTCACCAGAAACTGAAACATATGGATTGTTCAAACTGGGCATTTTAAGCACTTCAGAAACAAGTTCTTCTGTGCAGATCAAAAGGGCACGGTGCATGCCAGATGGTGCACTGGTCTCCTTCCTCGCTACAGCAGAACAACCGCATTGAAAAGGACTGAGCCCTTCCAGCAGTACAGTACCGCAGAGGCAGCTCACCGTTCACTGCCTTGAGGCTCCCGCTAATGCCATCACCATGCTGCCGCTTCTGTGCATTCTTGAACTCCTTCAGAGATAAATAAAGGACCTTCCGCACCACCCTCTCCTCTGACCAGGGAATCCCATCGCTGTCATCCTAAAGGAGGAAACAGAAAGGAGACATTAGTTACATGCATCTGAAACAAAACCAAAACAAACAAAACCCAACAGCCTAGGGCTATACAGGTTATTTGTAATTAAAAAAAAAGATAAGCTGAAGAAAAATACTATGTAACAAAATGCATCCTAAACTCGAGCAGCTCTGACAGAGAACAGAAATGTAACAATTATCATCAAATCAGAGCATTAGTCCGTCTAATCTTTCATCCTGCAAACAGCAGTAGCCATGTACCAGGTGTTAGACAAAAGGTGAAACGTATTTGCTAAAATCCTCATAATGAACCCTTATGGAGAAATTTATCACAGCCAGGAAGTACTCTCCCAGATAATTAAGAGGAGGGGAAAACACACCACCCCCCCACACGCCCCCCAAACTGAATGTTGCAGAAATTTAAGAGGTAAGTTTTTTAAACCAACTTTTCTTGTTACCATTTTGGCCTTGGTTTGTGCCTCTTGGCTCAGGATTTTTTCTTCTCTGGTTTAGTGACTTGCATTTATTGCAGCGTTACAATGAAATTGTACATTGATAACAATGAAGTTATTCTGAATTTATCTCAGAGTAAAGCAAAGTGGAATTTGGCCCATGGGGCATATGTTTTCTACTTTATTTTTAGGAGACAAATGCTGTCTTGTCAAAAGGAATACTAGTGCATGTCACATTTAGTACCTGCTTTAGTTAAAAGATTAATTCCCTGGAAAAGCATTTCCCTAAAGCCTTTAGCATTCAAATAATTTAAGTCAGCAAATTGATATAAAGACATAAGTGAGATCAGGTAAGTCATCATATTTTCATAAGCCCTATAATTGTCTCGGGGTCTTTAAAAATCACTATTTGAGCATTCTTGCCCTTGAATTCCTCAAGGGCTACACCACTGCCAAGCAAAAAAATTGTAATTTCTAGGCAGGCCTTATTTAGGCAAGTGTACCATAGCACACTGCCACACTCCACTGGAAGGAAACCCCAAAAAGCCCCATCAGCAATCCATGCCAGGAGGCAAGAGAGTTTATCCCATCTCCTGTGTCAAAGAAGTAACCACACCCTCAACTTAAAAAAAAAAAAAAAAAAAAAGGCAGTTTAGGGTGACCATTGCTAGCTTTGCTTTTTCTTGCTCCTCTAGTGAGATACTGGCATTCAGCTGCTGAACTGTGATCAAAAACATTCTCCCCCAAAAAAACTGTATGACAAATTACTTGGGCGGGGGAGGAGGGGAAGGCAACACAATTAGTGCAGTGAAAGCAGCTGGCATTTTGGCAGCGGGATGTGCATTTTGCACGAGGGACAAGCTACTATACTTTGAACAAGGCTGAGCTATGCCCAGGGAGCTTTAGAGCGCAAGCAGCTCCGGGCCAAGAAAGCAAACTTTGTAACCCAACACCCACAGCAACCAAAAAAAAAAAAAAGAAATCTCCAGGCAAGCCTTTTAAAAGGGCTAGTACATCCAGTTATTTTGTCAACAGAGGTTTACACAAACAATTCCGGCTTACCATTTTGCTGCCAACACAACTTCAGCCCTAACCAGAAGCGACACTAAACACGGGAGGGCTGCAGCCTGCTCAATTTTAACAAAGCTTGCCCAAAGACAGCTCTATTTATGTTCCTACTGGCTGGTAGGTATGGAGAGAAAACCCAGACGGGAATCCCACCAACAAGGGCCTGGCAGGATGTCACACACTTCTGTTGTCACAGAAACTACTTACTAAATCTTCAAGGGAATCATGCTCCATTAGGGAACGGTCATAAGCACCTCCAGCACCCGTCTGTATTACGGACACAGGCCTGCAGACACCGCTCGCTCTCTTCACCGGCATTTGTACAAATTCCTAATATAATGGGCAGCAAACATGAGGAAGAGAACGAAGAGCCCTCTGGCCAGGCATACTGCTCCCGACTCTGAAGCCTAGACGAGTTACACAGAAACCCACCAACAGGCAACAAAACCATCACCCTGTATTTTTATATACTTTAAGCCAAGCATACACAAGACACGTGTAACAATCGAGCCCAGTTAACGTAAGCCATACTCGGAGACATGCCGCTCTCCTTAGCCCCGTCAGCCCGAGGCCCCTCTCCTGTGAAACACCAGGCCTGTCCTGAAGCCATGAACAAACTCCTCCCTCCACCAGAGCCTGCGATCCCCCAGGAGCTGGAAGTCGCATGAAAACACCCATCGGTTCCTGGTTTATCCCTGCTCAAAATGCATCCAAAAAAATTAAAAACCAAAGAAACGACTCCCACTTAAACCCGCTTTGCGATGACAGCTCACCGCAAGGAGCACCGGGCAGCGGTCGCTGTTTGAGTAGCGACAGGGCGAAACCTGCTGTCAGGATTGATCCTTAAATCGGCATGTGCTGACCAAGCGGCCGCTGCGCGGGTGAGCAGCCTCTGGCAAGTACCAGCCCTGCCCTGGGACAGGCCGGTTACAGTCCCTCCTCCAGGAGGGAAGGAGATGGCCACCATACACCAGAGACCTCTGGTCTAGGCCTCCCTCTCAAAGTGTTTCTGTGAGCAGCCTGAAGTCATCTCCCTCTCCCCAGACAACGTCCTGGACACGCGAAAGGACAGCCTGCAACCCGGCACCCTATTTTCTGAGGGACAAGGCTGCCGAGATGTCTTCCTGGTGCCAGCTGGAGCCTCCAGCCCTGCTGCAGGAGATGCTCCCGCCTTCCCACTGGCCCGGGGGGTGCGTGGGCCACAGTGCCACCAGCACAGGGCCTGGTCTGAGGAGGCGGGAACAAAGACCTCCCTCAGCAACCCCTGAGGCAACGCAGTAACATTTCACACCAGGCTCAATTCACGGAGCTGTAAAACTCGAGGTGAACCATATTGACTTCATCCCCCCTCGATAACAGCAGCGCTGTCAACAGAAACGCGCATGGGGGGAGTCTCTCCACACCAGAGCTCCCACCAGCCCAGCTGTGCCGAGGCTGCAGCCACTGTCCTGCCTACACCCCGCTGTTGTGGGCTTTCCCCGCGCCCATCGCTCGGCTTGAAAAAAGGTCCTCGAGTTCCCCAGCACCGTGTTACCCAAGGTCAGCAAAATAAGGGGCTACGCCTCTGCCAACACCCGCATTCACGCGGCTCCATATGCAGGAGCAATAAAAAGGTTTCACAATCGTCGACGGCATCTTCCCCTGAGCCTGCGGCACAAAAGCAGCCGCAAGCCGGAGAGCAGCTGACTCAGAGCCCAGCTGAGCTGCTGCTCCACCGGCAACGCAGCCCCAGCTCCCGACACATTTAACCGTAATTACATGGGTCAGACTGTCTCTGCCTCGTCACGCCAGTGGAGGGAGAGCCGCCGTGCGCCCCGCTCTGCACTCGCACCACCAACAACCGGAGAGTTATCTCACTATAGCAAAACAACGTACACACACTCGGAACCATTTAGAAATATCCTCAAGTGAAAGCCTTGAGGAATTTGATCTATGTAACTCCTCAAAACCAAAGCAAAAAGAAAACCAACCCTCAAAGGGACTGACTCCATCACTGCCTTTAAATATTTCCACAGGGAGTAGAAATTTGATAATAGATGGCTCTTGAGGCTGGCAGAGAGGGGTATAATATCATCCAACAGCTGGAACTCGGATTCAGAAAAATGTAAGACAGAATTAAAGAACAATTTCTGCAACTGTGCAAGTAATTAGCCATTGAAACAACTTATGGGGAACTAATGGATTGTCCATTATTGACTTGAACCTAAAAAAGGACTAAATAGCATCTTAAACTGTAGGTTCATCACCGCAAGCCCATAGCCTTCACTGTGCAGGTCAACCAAGATGATTTCTGCCTCCCAGTCTGACAATAACATTAGCTTACAAGCTCAGTAAAATAGTAACAGACGCAAACAACCAGGGAAGCCCTGGGGCAGAATTAAGAAACAGGACTGCATCATTTCCTTTAAACTGCTAAAAAAATTAATCATGCCACCTTCTTTGTTACACTGTTTCAGGGAATCACATGTCATACATTTCTACCTGAACTTCAGCTACCAGGGCAGCCAAGCAGCAGTTCAGCAAGTTTAGTCCAGGGGGACGGGGAAGAGGAGCACAACCTCCGTTTACCTCGGCAGCACGTTCCTGCATAGGGTGCTACCTCGCCGATAGCTGAGCGGCTCTTTTTCGCGTTACCTGGCTGGCAGCTTGCTTTCAGCTCTACAGTTGTAGAGGTGATGTTTGTAGAAAAGTGCAACAGGCTACTGCCACATACTCCTGTTTTGGGAAGAAATATATACACACACGTGTGTGCGTGTGTGTGTTTCTGCTATGTGCATATTAAATGTATATAATATAGTAAATATACAATACATATACTATATAAGCTAAAACATATATATTAATATATAACGCATACATAAGTACATATAGATATCTATAAATAATGCACATCAATATATAATATGTATATGTTTGCAATGAAATCAAAATGTGCACCACCTGTACCTTTCACCATTCCCCTACAGCTTAGGTGCTTGTTCAGTGCGGTTCAGCTGCCTAGCTTGCACACGTGGCCTGCACGCAGCCTTCCTATTTCTGAAGTTATACTCAAATCCTCAAAGAGAAAAAAAAACCCTAAAGGCAAAGCCGGCAGAAGCAAGAGGTAGGCTTCATGCCACCTCCTGGATAGGTGAAACGTCAGCCTGAAGTAGCGGGAGAAGCGGCAGAAGCATACACGTACACATGACTCGAGCTTCTCCGTTCATTCATTGCCAGATACGGCATTCTTGAGCCTGGCCTGGCCTTGCCTTAAGCAAACAGGAGTCACAGTTCATGGGGTAAAACAGAGCTGGAACAAGGGAGGATGCATGCAGCACTCCATGCTATTTATTTTACTTTTATGTAAATACTTTAACAGCAGTGATGGTTTTATTTGAAAAGTCAGGACTTTGTAAGGTACAAAGATACTTATAAGCATGTGTGTTATGACTCAGTGTGGCTGGCGTGTTTCCAGCCCTCTCTTTGGGTCTTTCCCAAGCACGCATCTCCTGACCCCATTCTTCATGCCAGGTTGCAGAAAGCAAAACAACAAAACACAACCCCCCTCTTTTTTCTTTTTCCAGTGCTGCAGCCAACGCTCGGTTAAAATCACTGTGGCACCCAATGCCCTAAATGAATATGCTTTCATGGTTCAACAGCCCCCAGAGAGTCTTTCCCACAGATGTAAGAAGGTCATTTTGAAGCAATGGGAAAAATAAACCACAAGCTTCTACCCTTTCCTCAAGGATATTTTTGAAGGAGAACTATTTCAAAGGGTGTTTTTTTCTGTTTAGTTAGCAACAAAACAAAAAACTGTCTTTTGCATGAAAAACAGACAACACATTTTCAGAGATCATATAAATTACTTTTCAGCTGTAGGACCAAAATGGAAATGTTTGTTTACTAGATTCAAGACCTGCAACAGATTTTTGCCTTTTGGCTGTATATTATCAATGGAAAACAGTTATACCTGTTTTTCTCTAAAACCCAGACCTAAAAGAAATAGGTGGAAAACCTAGATATGCCTTCCGAGGCTGAAAGAGGTCTTCTGTGCAGTCTTGGGCAAGTTACCACTGCTATGTGCAATTAGCACACTCATTCATTTACAAAGCCCACTTCCTTGGTATATGGCACGGCGTGAACCTCCCGAGAAAGCACAAAGTCTTACTACTGTATCAACACACGTACTTCCCCCGTTGCGTTAGCAGAGGTCTCCGTTGTATCGCAAAGTCCCATCAACCCTCTCACCACCCCGAACGCACATCATACTCGCAGAGGAAAACCCCAACGTCAGTCTGTCACCACAAACTCCCGCTCTACAGAACTTGCAGGAGCAAGTGGGCCATTCCACGATCAGATGGCAGAAGCTCTTCTCAGCAGAAACTCCTAGCAAACGTTTGGACTTTCAGGGTAACGATTTGAAACCAGACTCTAATATATTCAACTGAAGCTACATAAATAAAGATTTTTGGCTCCTTCTGGCAGCTATCATGCTGCTTGGACTTCTTACTGCCAAGCACAGCACCGTGCAAACTGGATATAACCATATATACCCACAGTAATATCCCTGCAGTCTTTGGCTTACTATCAAGGCCCCTCCACTCCCTTCTCCTCTCAGAATAAAGTTCACACTTATTTAATATTTAACCTTTTAATCAAGTTTAACTACCCAGAGAGGATGTAGCAGTTTCTCATTTAAAACAAACTGCTTATATTCAGTGAGAAAAAATAAAAGCTCATGAATGGCTTAAGTTGATGAAGATTGATATGGCTTGGAGACTTATAGTACAGTGACTCATGCCTTCTGGAAAATGTCATCTGTTCTGTCTAGTTTAGGAAAATAGGTCATGTTTTAAAAATGTGCTAACTAACATGAAGAAAGGGGAAATTTTCTTTATTAATGGTTCTGTTATAGCATTTAAGTATATCTGGTAATTATAGCGACTTCTTCCCTCATACTTCCAGAAAACTTCCCCAAAAGAACTCACGTTACGTCACAGCTCCTGACTAGCAGAACCAATGTTAACACAGCAAAGAAATGACGGAGGAAAATAAAAATCTCTCCTCTTCCTGCTTTAGCACTTCTCCTACAGCTTTCATCCCCTGCAGTCTCCCACTGGTTTGTGCTCGTTCGCCGTCTCCTGCTGCACTGGGGATTGCATTTCCTCCGCTCAGACCGAATTCTTCTAAGAGCAGCATGGGAGAGAAATGCTCTGGTTTTTGGGTCACTAAAGGCCCCAGGCACTTTTGAGCCCAGTGAGCTTCAACCTGCTCTTGCAAAAACACATTAGGGAAGAAGAGTTACAGTCAAAATTGTCAAACACAAGTCGCTAGTGTCTTCATACAGGCTCCCAGAATTGAGGCATAAAAACCAGTTCCTAACTTTATCTTAGGCCTAATAATGAAATATTTAAAAATAGTAGGTTCGTGTGTTAATTGTTTCTTTTACATAAAGTCAGCGGCCTCAGCAATGTTTCTGCATCTCTAGAAGACTACTACTCAATACGAAACTAGTGAAAGCTTACAAGATATCAACTGCTTCCCGTGTTGGTCTGCCAAGATAAAGACCAAAAAAAAAAAAGGCTAAGCCCAAACAAATTCAGAGTAGAGCCAGGTTTCAGATTTCCTAATTTCTCAACTTACAGCAGGACTTCAACTCAAACCATCTCTCACCAATAGCAGTGACTCCACAGCGACAACTTTCTTAGGCCAGACCAGGAATCTAACCAACCATTTTGCCACCAAAGTGCCAGAGTTTCGGGCTCTGACGAGAGCCAGCAGCACGCAGAAGCAAGCCACAAAAAGCCGAGGGTGGCAGAGTGCTGGAAGAAAGAGGTGTCAAGGTACAAGATAATTATTCAGACTGGGGGAGCGGTTTTCATAACCGGCTTAAGTGAATTCACCTGCCACCACATGGGATGCACCTGCCCCAACCCTGATGCCAGCACTAGCCCTCATGCGGCCATTTGACCAGCTTGACTGGGGGAAAGAGTCAAAATCTCACCCCAAGACAAGAAAAATGATCACTTTCAGCCAGATCAGCTAGCTCCCTTATTCCTAACCACATGGCCATACAGGAACCACTGCTGGGGCAGAGGGAAAGGGAGGATTGGCCCCTTTAGCAGCAACCCACGCTTGGAGGGATGCAAACCCATCACGACACCGAACCATGACAGTCATCGTAAGGAAGGGAGAGCATTGCAGATGGTATTGAGGAAATCGGAATCGCTTTGCTTTAATGTAATTATTGTAAACCCCAAATACCTCATTGCATTCAGATGAACCATACGCCCTCTTTCCACGATGAATGATTTACTTTAGGGGAGTGAAAGGTAAATATACAGGGGGTTTATACGTTAGAGAGAGGGCCTGCAACATTTCAGGTAGGTCCCAGCCTGAGAAGGTACGATCTTCCGTCTGACCATCACTTGTAGCCAATTTATGCCCGAGCGAAAGCTCTGACTTGATAAATAGGTCCCTTATTTGGTGCTCTCTTCGAAAAAAGGGAACGTCTCCTAAAACGCATGTTGAATTATATTTGAAAGGGTATGCTGTATACAGGTACATGCCTCCCAGGCAGAAACCATAATAATTTAAGCATCATTTCCCATATAAGTGAACAGGTCTAAATCCTTCTTACAAGAAAAATAAACTGACCTGATGGGGGATGCCCACTGCACATCTTCACTTCTCTGAAACACCATGAAATAATGTATACTTATATTTGATTACAGACTACTAAAAAACTACAGCTGAAATTGGATTAGAAACTTCTGCTGAAAAACAATTTATTGCATAACACAACTCTGACAGCCTGGGTTTCTGGCCACCAACTGAGCCTTTATAAAAATCTGCTGGGCAGACGCCAAATCAGCTCTTTGAGTCTTGGCATGTCCGACATCTGAGACAGTAGTCAAGGCAGCCACATGTCCTGTGCAATCCACAGCCCTGCACTTTTATGGTTAAATGATACCGTCAAAGAACAGAGTAGTACGAGCCATTAAACACACAAAGGTAAAAATCTCCTGCAGCTGTGGATCTGACAACTCTGATCACACTGCAGAAGACAGAGAGCCACAGCAGGATTTTTTTCTTTTTTCAGGATCTGGTATTAATTTGAACATAAAAGTAGCTTATTAAGAAGAGGGAAAAAGAGAAGAGAGAAATGGTAGCGAGCTCCAAAAAACCTCTGCACTCCTAGCTGAAAATCGTTGCCATTTATAAATTTCACATTCCAAATATTCTTACTCTGTCTCCAGTTCTAATTAAAACTCTCCACCAAGTACACTTCAGATAGACACATAAAACCCAGTATGCACAAAGAGTATTCAGCAGCTCGAGATAATTAAATTCAAATATATTCTAATTAATTTCATTTTTATTCAGTTCATATTTTGATAAGGTGTTCAAGCTCCAGTATGCAACCATACGAATACCGTCCAATAAAAAGTGTTTTCTGCAGTTTAAATGTCTGCTAGTAAGACCTACAGATGTGTAGTTTAACATGACTAATCCAATCCTGCTGCGTATTACTAATTATCTTAAGACCTTTTTGCACCCTCAAACAGAAAGCCTGATCCTTTACTTGAAAAATACTAACCACTTTTTCATGCCAAAATAGTGTCAAGGTAGTAGGTAAGAGAGAAAGACACAAGTGGTGCGTTATAAATTTGCCTTCAATTTTTCAGTGGGAATGTAAAGAGATCTAATTTTTCGGCATCTCTCAGAGTCTGAAAGGTCAGTGGTATCAATAGTTTAGAGAAGCTGGAGTACCATTGATGTGTTTAGCATCTATCCTCACAAGTACAACAGAAGGTCAGTGCTCACGTCATTTCTTTGGTAGGACTTTGATACCTGGATGATGAAGCCTTGCCTATAAAAGGAAAAGATCTGCCCGTCTATCTGCTTTCCAGTATATACCAGCAAAAACGTGCATCTGACAAGATAAAACTTCAATTGCTCCCTCTGTGAAATAAAGACATTAGCCCAAAGCCTATATAGCTTAGCTACATCATTTAATATAGCTGTGCCCACCAGGAACATGATGCCTTCACAGGCTTGAGAAGGAGGTCCCCTTGCAGACTCAGGAAGGTCACCATATCCCTGCTGGATGACCCTGCGCCAAGCAGAGCGGCTCGCTCGCTCCCATTTGACTCTTTCTAGTACAAATCCATTTAAACCTTTCCAGTACAAATGGGTTGGGCTGGTTTAAAGAGATGAAACAGGAGGTCTTGTCTCATCTGACTCACTTTGATGGCACTGCAATAGAGCATGCTTACATGAGTAGCTTCAATGCCAAACCCCTTCCAGAGGGCCATGGCCAGCAGCCGGGTGGGTGGCATTGCCAAAGCCGGAGCACGGCAAGCTCTACCCACGGGGTAACTTGCACAGTGATGGACCTGGAAGTTTGTGTAAATTTGACCCAAAGCAGGTATGGGTGACACAAGAAGTCCCTTGCCTTAGCTTGGAAATGTTTAACTCGGGTTTCCTCCTCTTTCACGTCAGTCTACGGGATGCCCCTCCTTCATGTCATCACCAGGTTTAAAAGAAGATTAAAAAAGCACAAAAAAAAAAAAAAAACAACCCCAAAACAACCAACCCATCTTGTCAAACTTTAAACCCAGGAGGGATAATGACAGAGCCAAATGTGCTAAACCTATTGCTGGGAAGTCTCAGGATACTGGGGCCTGAATCAATTTTACTGAACCAGATGGGGAACTAAATCAGTTGTATCGACACAGGCTCCTGAGATGGACACGCTGATACTGTGCTAAGAGCACAACATGTTGTTTTTGCTTGATGTACTACCCAAAAAGCGAGATTTTTGTCAGACACTTTTCATCCTTGTTTACATTCCCAACTGGCAGAATATCCCTTAAAGCCGGAGGGGGGAAGTATCCATTGAAGCTGGGAGAAGTAAGCTAAACCTGTATTCTTCACTCGTAAGCCAATTAAGGAAGACATATGAGGAGACTCTAAAGCTACCCTTAAATGTATTTTCAGGTCAGTTTTGTTACATCAGCAAATTTTCTGCACGAAGATAAGCTGTATAATCAGTGAAAACCTACGGTCTAAAGCTTTACCAAGCTCACCCTTCAGTATTAAATGCATTTGACTTCCAAAATACTACCCAGCAAACAAATGATGGTATTTCAGTAGCGCAGGGAAGCAAATAATAAAACCAGCATTTGCTCCGTGAGGCAATTGCTCAGTAACGAATCAGATGAATGCATCCCAGTAACTTCCCAGAACGCCCGCAAAACATTTTCCAAATAACCAGCGCCAGAGGAGGGTGAAAGCCATTACCTGGAATTGAAGTTGCAGCAGACTGCTCAGGGTACCAAAGTCAAGAATTTCAGACTCTGCCACACGCACGCTTCAGTTTGAAACACGAGGCAGGAGGAAGAGCTAATGGCTACTGGCAGCTCTAAGATCTGGTCTGATTTGTGAAGCCACACTACGTCTCCCCTGGATGGTTAAATTAGGAAGATAAGGGGCAGCTGGGAGGTTTTGTGGGGAAAAGGGAAAAAAAAAAAGAACTTCTTTCTTATGGAGATAGCAGGCTTTCCTAATTGCACAGAATGATTTTTAACACACAGGTGTTTCACAACAACCGGATCTGCGTTAAACTGATAAGGGAAAAAACATAACCAAGTTTCGACCTTTCCATGATCTTTTCCTTTTATTTTTTTTTAAACCAACAAGTCTGTGGTGAGAACTTTCAAAATAATGGCACAACCATTTTTCCTTCGCTCTTGCGGGTCTCTCGGCAGGCAGCGCTGGCTCGGTGGCGGGTGGGACAGCACCGGGGCGATGCGCAGGCAGGGTGGCAGGTGCCCATGCCGGCACCGCTCCGGCAGCCGGGATCTGCGGAGAACAAGCCCCTCCGCTCCACCAGAACTGTTCGGGTTCGAGTTCAATTCCCTCATCCCTCCACTCCCTGATCAATGGCAACATTCAAACTTTGATGTGCTTCTAATATCTTCAGTAAAGACAACCATTAAGCTTTTAAGTGCACTAATTGACATTTTAGCACTTACAAATCCATCTATGTGTTCTATCACTCAAGTTAAGAGACTTGCTTCCCTGCCTGGTAAGAGTTCCCCATGTTTTTAGCGGGCAGAGGGGGATTTTCAAAGCTTTTTTTTTTTTTTTCCTCAGACAGGATTTTAGAGAATTCAAATTACAAATATAATGCACTTCAAAAAGTAACACGTTTCACAAATTTAAGAGCTCTTCCATAAAAGCTGTAAATGGCATCACAGCTATAACTCACAGGCTTCTAAGCTCCAATGAATTCTGCAGCTGTTACGGCACGTCGAAGCCAAATCATTGTTACCTTCACACCACCACAACTGAAAACCCCAGCTACGATATTACAAACTGCAGGGTGCTACATGAAAAGGGGCGGGGGGAGAAAGAAAGAAAAGGAAAAAAAAGAAGCCCTGGGTGATTTTGCAGCTCCTTCTTTCTTCCTTCGCTAAGACCATGAGCGACTGCTTTAGATTTTCCTACAGTGACTCTCCCACAACGGGATCCAGGGAAGCATTTCGGAGGCTTCCTCCCCACGGATGCTGTAAAATCAGAGGATACAGCACTCCCCTCCCCAGGTACGGTGACTTACAGCAGACGAGCCGCTACCCCGTGGCCAAGCCCAGCCTCTGAGTGCAGAAGAGCATCTCAATGACAGCAGGTCTGGACCCTTCCTCTATTACTGTCACATACCAACATGTTCACCTTCTGTTCTGTTAGAGAAATCCTCATTCAGTCCCAATATTTAAAGCAACAAGAAAGATCAAATTAAATTCTCAGGGTTTTAAGCCGTTCAGTTCATTGCTAGATCTATTTTAGGGTCTGAGGCTGCCAGCCACCCCCACAGAATCTGCGCGCTGAACAAGGCTTTTGACAGGCTTGTTTATGCCTTCTGCAGCAATCAAAGGCAAAACATTACAAATCAAAGAACCAGGAGACAAATACAGTACCATGCATAACAGAAACCCCAAAAAGCTATAGCCAGCAGCAAATCTGCTGCCCTCCGAGCCCCGCAGAGCAATACAAGATAACGCAGGAAAACAGAAATGAATAATTCCAAGTAAGAACCGGCTTGTGCTGTACATATGCAAACATCTGCAGGCAGGACCTCTGAAGCACACATCCACCAAAAGATGCGGATGCAGAATTGCAAGACAAGGAGCAGGCAAAATTACTCATTTTCTCCAAAAGTACCACAGGGCCAAGGTCATAATTTAAGAATTCCAGTTTAGAGATTGCAGGGGA
The DNA here is from genome assembly GCF_030936135.1 of Gavia stellata. Classification (NCBI taxonomy): domain Eukaryota; kingdom Metazoa; phylum Chordata; class Aves; order Gaviiformes; family Gaviidae; genus Gavia; species Gavia stellata. Next base: position 96,955,696 of record NC_082596.1, on the reverse strand, counting down.
CTTTAGATTTTTACTGGTACCAGAAAAACACCCAAGAAAACAAGCGGGCATGGACAATGTACAATATTTCTGTGGCTGGGATTTAAATGGAAACGCAAAGAGTGCATTTTGGGACCTAAGCAGTTATGCTACACAAGGCAGTTAACTCCAGGCCATGCCTTTCCTTAGAGAAATCAAAATCACATTTTCTGTTCAACACTTCCCTATGTTGAACATGTGGTAAGGATGGAGTCAGTTTTAGAGAGTGACACACACTGTGAACTGCATCGCCCATACTTTAGCAAACCCACCACGTCAGGGAAGCATCGAATATGTATGTTAAAATTACACCCATAAGAAATTTAGTGGTACGCCTTTGCTACTGTGTTCCTTTAAACCTTTCACCTCTTAAACTGCGAGTTCAATGTCAGATTATAAACATCATAAAAGCTCATAAAACCCAATCATAAAACTGCCAGCTCATTTCAAGATTATTTGCTCTTAGCCTTGCAAAAACATCATGAACAGTTTGAGAATTGCATCATCTCTCTGCAAACCCCAACCCCTCTTCCTTTGCATCAAGCCAAGGTCACTGCAATCATCCTGTTGGTGGCACTGGGACGGGCAGGCATTGCAGCCTTACCTGGGAGGTGGACCTTTGCAGGTGAGCTTCACAACACGCCGCCCGCCTGCTAAACCATCCTGAGCAACATCCCCGACATCAGCTTCTGACGGCATCACCTGCTACTTCACCTTCCTCTTGCAAACTTAGCTTTGCGTGTTACCAGCACAACCGACAGAGACATGAAAACCTCCTGCAACTGCGGCGGGAGTAAATGCCAAGTTAGGATTTCGGGGCATCTCTATGGGCCCCTCCATCCCACGCAGCAGTGTCTACCTCCAGCCTTGCCAGAGGCTGAGCCAGGCAGCACGGCAGCTGCCCAGAGAGTGGGCAGAAGCACAGGCTCATAGATACCTCCCCACACATCATCAGCATCAGGTGCTGGTTGTTGGCATTAGCCTGCAGTAGGAAAAGAGGCAGCATTGCGTTATTTGGGCTGGGTTTCCTGCATGACCAGCCAGATCATTTCACCCCTCTCTAGGGAAAAGACCGTGAGCTGGATGGAAGCTGGCTGTTAGCTTCTCTGTGGAAAAGGACAGCTTTAGTGAAATGGAATTGCCACGGGGGTCTAGGCAAGAGCAGAGCTTATCAACAACAGGTTTATGCCAAAACATTCCAGGAACTGTCTAAATCCTATCTAGCATAATGTCAAGCAATGCCACAGTGAAGTAACGGTTTTGAAAGCAGCCTGCGATCAAGTCTGTCATTTGTAGGACAGACCATACCCACCCCACCTAGAAGAAATTCAACCCGCTCCTCACACTTCAAGCACACACCAAACCACTCCGGTTTTCGGCTTTGCTGTGCACTTGCAGAAGGCGAAACAGGGTAGCTAGAAAAGGTGAAAAAATAAAACAAAAGGGGAGAGAAAAAAAAAAGAGACAAAACCAAAGACTGGATTAGAGAGCAGCAGTACATTTTTAGGCATGGATCAGCTCTTGCAGTCTCTTGGCAAATGAAGTGGCAGCAGAGAATCATCCAGGCAAGTTTAGGAGCTATGCTTCTGTTTATTTTAATTTGCAGTCTATTGATTTTACTGTTTTGTGAGCTCACTCATGAGTAATATTGGAACGGGAGACTGACTGCAGTGATGGACTGGGCAAGGCAGATACACCCACCCAAAGAGAGCATCTCCTCTGCCGCCAGCCTCTGCTCCCAGCAAAACAAGCGGAGCGGCTAGAGCCCAGCACCACTCCTGTGACGCTGCACGCAGGCAAAAGATTAACCATCCATCATTGCGGTCCATTGCAATTCCTTATCGAATCTCCCTGACAGATACAAGGAGGAGAGACAGACTAGTGATGATTGCACTCCCTGTTGTGGGCAGAAACAAAGTTGGTAGCTCGATTTTGCTACTGAAGTGGTCTTTGATGCACCGGGTACGCGATCACATCCAGTCACATTACACGAATGCACCAGCCTCTGAGGGCAGCGGCTCCAACAGGATGCAGGGATGAAGCTACATATGCCTTGGGAGAGCAGATCGTGCTGAATCCTAATTAAATTAAAAAAAAAAAAACAAACCGGTGTGACTTGTTTAAATGCCTTTGCATTGCTAGGTGACCTACTCCTCCCCGCGACTGCTGCGTCCTAGCCATCGAAGTTGCTGCATACAGATGTAGCAGCAATGGTACGGCTTAATCAGTCAATGTTTTCACAACACATATTTCAAATATTAAGCACTTATTGAAGACTTAGAAGTTACTGTGTAAATATTTGTATTATATTATACTGCTAACGCTTCCTCGCCAACTGTGGAATTTTAAATCTATCTCATCTGATAAAGCTTTATTTACATATCACACTGCTCTCGATACTCAACAAAGTGAACTGACTAAATTTACACCAACTCCATTCAAGGAGTACATGTCAGGAAAGAGCAATTCAATGATTCTTCGTCTCTGGTATGTGACTAAACTAAACCACAGGCAGTCACAAGGCTTGTTTTGGGTTGATGTTAACTGTTTTCACTAGGTGACGATGTTCACAGGGAAAGCATTGGAGAAATGCACCTTGCTCTTAAAATATCCCACAACCAGCATGGGCTACACCGAGAGCTATATACTCCCAACATGCAGTCTTATAGTAAGTCTCTGCTCGAAGTCTGGGAAGCCGGTGGTGCCCACAGAGCCTAACATCCACAGCATTGCCGCAGTCTGCTTTAGCCCTCTGAAACGCTCCCAGGATGCTACGATGTCCCCAGGCAGCGCAACAGCCCTAGGGGTACCAGGGCTATTTCCAGAGGGGGAAGGCAGGATTTCATCCACCCGTTCAATGAGGAGCAAGCGGAGTTTGTCACTCGTTTATTTGGGTGAGATTATCACCTCCCACTATTTTACAAGAGGAAGGCTGTGAGAAGCTGCTAATGCTCAGACAAGCAGCTAATGCTTGGGAAAACATGATCAAGACGCAACCAGCAGCAAACGCAAACACCATTATTAGTCCCAGACAAAGTACCTTATGTGGAAAAAATAACAGCCACCAAAACGCGGTGAAGTTTTTCACTATTTCTGAAGACGACAAGAGATTTAAACGGGCTGTTTTTCCACACATGCATTAGGAAATACTGTGCAAACCCCTTTTTCCTGCCTCTCCTCTCCTCCCCCCAAAAAACCCTAAAAAGCAAAAAGGAGACTTATGGGATTCCGTATCGACTCCAACAGTTGATACCAAGTTGATCATCACATCAGCTTTGAAAGATCTGTGCGTCTAAAGCACCCGCTGTATTGAAGAAAACCCTGTAGTGCAATAATCTGTTTACCCACTGAATCCAACTCACAGATTTATTCTTTATTTTACATACTGAATGAATATTTACTCTCCGATGAATTTAGTTAGACTTGCACAATCATATGTTGAAAAGGGGAAAAAAATGGAGTTGAAGTCGCATGCTACCTTTCGACAGCTCTGCCAGCTGGAAATATGCCATCAATTGTCTGTTCGGTACGTGACACGAAAGCAGAGGAGTCTGCTTAATAGAAATTCACTCAATTTCACCATGTTTACTTCGGGTTTAAGAAAATGGCCATGAAGAAGACAGATTAAATATTTTTCCTTTTACAAATATCCTCCTGTCTTATTTTGTAACAAGCTTTTAGCCTCATACCAAGTTTGTGACATTTCTAATTTTAAATGTTATGGAAATTGGAAGAACAAAGTAGAAATGGAAAAATTAGAAGACTTCTCCCTCAGTTCAAAACCTGAACAGTTATCATACTAAGAAAAAAAGTAAGTACATCCAAGCATTCTGTATGTGTTACTACCCAGCTATGCATTCATTAAATACATGTACCTTTCTGTTCTGGAGAAATACATCCCGCTTCCACAGAAAGTCAAAGACATACATGGACAAATAGCAGAAAGCAACCTTTTCTGTCAGCCAGCTATTCAAGAAAACCAAAATTCAGTACGTGGCACTTTGGCGCAAGTCTTTCCCCTACCTTTTGCTATGCACAGGAAAGGACAGACAGACGTACACACAAAGAACTACATGACCAGTATTGCCCATGAGTTGCAGCGTCTCAAGCTTCAGGCTGCTGAGCTCAAGCTCGCTATCGCTCACAGCCCCGTGACATCGGCCAATTTACTAGCCCCAGCCTACTACAGATAAATAAACAAGCAGCACGTTGTTCACAGACATCTGTCTTATTTTTTTTCCTCCTTACCACTCAAGAAATGCTACTAATACAACAATTACTTAACCATATAAATCTGAGGTTAATAAAAAGACCATGCTTTGAGTGACAATATCTACTTTGCCATCGCAGAACTAACTCTTTATTCCCTATAAATAAATGTTATTATCCTGGAATTGAACTCTGAGTGGTGAACTAGTAGCTTGCTTTCTTAGATGCTTCAATACATTAAGTGCTTTGCATTATGGGCAGATCAACTGCCCATTCACTAAGAAAGGTTACCAAAGTGATGCTGTAATCTCATTTAGCTCCCCCAGTGTTTACCTTCTGCAGCCGGTCTTGGATAGCAGGGAAAAAAATACGTGCAAGAATAAAGCTGGGACATTCAAATGTGGAAAGGGAAGAGAAAATATTTACCTCCCAGGTTAAGAGATCCTTCTGCTCCAGCTGCCTCACCAAAAAGGTACAGTGCCAAAAGTATGAAGAGGTAGAAAGTGATTTACAGATTGGAAACATTTTGAAACACAGATGAAAAAGAAGGAAAATCAAAATGCTGCGAAGTAACTTAATTGTTAAACAATCTAGTGCATTTTACAGCAAACCTCATTAAGTAAAAACTCAGATCCATCACCAAAAATACACACATAAGGTCAAGGCAATGAAAAGGACAAAAAGGCATAAACCACAAAGTTTGAAACCAGTCATACCCTTTGCTCCTTTTTTCTCTGTTTCTGCCCTGTAACTCTAGCCAGGGATGGCAATCGGGGAAGATCCTCACAAAAACCCTGCCTCCTGTAACAATAAACCCCCTCATTCCTGTTGCAGAACGGGTTTCTGACCTGAAAACTGCTGGCACTTGGAAAATGGAGAGGGAAAAGAAAAAGCTCAAAATTCACCTCCAGAAGGACTGAGAAGGGAAGGGCAATAAGGGAAAAACAAACAAACAAACAAGGTTACTGGTGCAAAAAGAACATACTTTGCCTCAGCCAGGTAAGAAACGTGAAATACTAATGAAACAAAAAAGTTAAGAGAAATAGGACAAAAAACTTTGGCACTGAGAGAAGGCTGACCGGAGCCTTTGGTTTAGGCAAAACACCAAGCCGGGGAACAATTTTTACCTTCGGACAATAATCAGCCTTTGGTGCACGGTGCGCTGTGAGTGGAGAGCTGCTCAGCGGGGAAGAGCGTGAGAGCAAGGCTGGGGGAAAGGCCAGCACAGCGCTGGGAAACCCAAGGCGTACATCTGAGCGTGCAGAACCTAGTCTAACAAATGAAGCATTCACAGATGTCAAAGTATTTAATATTACGACGTTGCGTACAGTAAACCACTGCTGAAGGCCATGTCCAATTTCACCCACGAATTAATAATTTTTACGTGTACTTTCCGAAAGCTAATGTGTGCTTGCCTACCTCAGCTGAAATCACCCCTCTGCTTTGCTTTGCAAACATACATAACTAGAAACATGGTTGGTCCAGGATAAGCAGTCAAGGACACAGCACCATCTATGATGCAGATGGCACCACAATCAGGTTCTATAATAAATCTTATTTTAATTTAGAAAACAGTTTTAAGATCCCAGACGCATTAATTAACTGGGAGTAGGCGATGCTCAGGGAGAGGGACCCGTCCGCTGCAGCTGCGGGCGTTAGCATCTGCACGAGAGGATCCTGCGCACCGGGTGGGGACACTGCGAATGGGCCAAAGCTCAGGAGAGGACCAGCGGCCGCCCAGGCAGCGGGGTGAGTTTATGACAGCGACTGGCACAGCTGGAGGTAGTTGGCATGGGGGTTCATGCTCACGTTGTAGAGCTGCCACGGCCAGGGAAGGACGGAAAGACAGACATCGAAACGGGAATACAGAAAAGGAGGCCCCCAAATTGTACCCAGGACTGGGGATGGAGGGTGCTGGGGCTGCAGCTGGAGCAGTAGTCCTGGACCAGGATGGGGAGACATCAAGCACAGAGGGATATTGGGAAGAAGTAGACCCATGTGGCTGTAGAAAAGGTTCCCACCATTTTCCCCCATGGCACATCTCAAACACTTCAAACAGGTTCGTTCCCTCAACTTTATGCTGCAACATTTCTCTACTTACTTGAAAGAGAGGAAAAGACAAAGCATATTTCTGCTTGAGCTGAACTCAAGTTGCTAAACCACCTTGGGAGCAGGTTGGCGAGATTTCACTTCTTGGGAACAGAGACTTGCTCATCCCCTCGTGCCTTCACACAAATTCCCCAGCAAGCCACGAGCTCTAAGGGCAACCGTATCCGAAAGGCCACCATGCCCAAGTGCCAGAAACCCATCCCTCAACCCAAATCCAACGCTGCTCCGCTCCGGAGGCCGGTCGCACGGGGTGAGGAAGAGGCAAGAGTCAGGGCACCCATCCCACCGGAGCACCCGCTGTCGGGGATGGAGGTGCACACAAACCTGCCCTACACACAAACGAGCCTGCCCACAGGGATGTCCGAGCCGGCACGGGGGACACCAGCCCAGAAAGGAGGAGACAAAATGGCTTCATTTGCTTTTTGCTTTGTTTTCCCCCCTCTCCCTCTTATCTCTATTGCTATATGTAGCTGAAAATAAAACCATTACGGAAGTTCGAAAGCGAAATCAATTAATAAATGGAACAAGCATCTCTCCATTCTAGCCAAGCATCTTACAGGGCCCAGCTGCTGCATTTGAGCAATAAAAGCGGGGCTGTTTGTTTAATTACTTGTTTATCAGGCTCAGGCGCTGCTCAGGAAACATGGGCACTCTCCCGTCCGCTGGCGGGAACAGGCAGGGCGATACTCTCAGAGCAGCTTCCCCGGCTGCTGCACCAAGCAAGACACAAGTAAAAGATTTATCTTGCACGCCGTGTTCATAGACATAAATTTGACTTAATTAAAACAAGTTGCTTCGTGAGCAGCTGAATTAATGAGACCTGACTGCATGTGGACCCGTGTGCTCGGCTCCCCCGGCACCGTGCTCCCCGGCTGGCCCGCATGTGGCAGCCGGTGGCCAGCTGCTGGCCACTGTTCCTCTGGGAAGGGCCACCAGGTTGCCTCCCGCTCCTCAGTTCAGCCACACCACTTGCAGGAGTTATCTTTGAGAATCCCACCCCTCTTTCCAATTTCCATGAGATCTGCCGATGGATTACGAACCTGCCGGCGAAGGGCAGAAGGATGATGGGAGCGCACCAGTCTACTCCCCATGCCCAATGCCCTCTTCCCTTCACCGCATCCTTGCCTTGCTCCTCCTCACACCGGCTAGCGCAAGCATGGCCCAAACCCTTGTGCTGGCCGTCAGCTCCCCGGGCCCTCCACCAGCTTTCCTCCTCTCTAACAGAGCACACTGGATCTCCGCTCATGTACTTCCACTCTCCACCGACAACAGCATTCCAGATGGTTCTGAAGCAACTTAAGCTTTGCCGTAATTTTCCCAGATTTTTCTTGCAACAGCTTGGCAGGCACCTACCAGCACTACACTTTGAAGAAGGAGGAGGAAACGGAGAGGGGCAAAGCGTGTAATTGCTAGAAAACTCACGAAACCGGTGGAGGGATGTCAGATCACCTCAGCATTATCTCACCCCTACAGCACAAATGCTCGGTCCAGCCCAAAACACTCCCATAGCACAACTGCAGACAATACCTGCAACTGTCTACCCTTGCAAATATCTGCAAACTAAGACAGAGATGTTGTAATTTTACGAATGCAGCCCACAAATTCCCAACAGATTTACCTCCTTTTTGGTGTATATTTTTCTAAATGCAACTTACGGCTGTCACTTTTTCACTTTTCGCTCGTATAAGGTCCAGCCTTCTTTTCCTTCTCAACAGAAGGGGAAAATACAACTTTTAAAATATTACACCAAGTTTATGAGCAAGGTGGCCAAATCTTACAAATCAAGTTTTTAATAACAGGTGCTCCTTTCTTAAATGTTTCCTGCATATTCTGATATCGTCTCCCTCGCCTTTACGGACAAAGAGAGCAAGTGTAAGGGGCATCTTAGTCCATCTAAGAGGGCATACGCTTAGGTCTGGGCTAGCAAATCTTTCACATGTATTTCTTCATGAACTAGAAACTGGGGAAGGATGTTACCATTCCCATGAGCAACCCCAAACTTTCAATTTATTTGGTTTCTTTTTCTTCATGTCAGTGAATTCTAAGATTTCGTATCAATCAAGACTGCATAACTAATTCAGTTTCTAACACAACACAAGGACTATGAATTAAGACACACAGGTAGACTAACACTGGCCTGTGGCTTCTCCATCTCTCTGTCAGAAGAAACTATTTTTATTTTTTCCTTAATAAATGGAACAAACAAAAAATCCATCAAAACAACGATATCCACTTTAAAATGCGTCACAGTTCTGAGGTCAAAGAAACAGGTCAATTAGAGAGAGGGGCTCTGCAGTTTATTCTAGAATCTGGATGGAACTGAAAATTAACTCGAAACACCAGAACATCTGTAAGGTGGCGTTCATAAATACTATACTTAAGGGCACTGGTGTCCATTCCGTCTCGTGACCACTGTCACAGTCAAGTTTCTTCTCATATACTTTTGTTTAAGGTTTCAGAGCTGCTGTGGCGAGACAGTTTCTGGACAGGATGACCTAAGAAAGTCAACTAACACAAAACTGAACAATGTGCATGTGGCACACACGAAAAAAAACTTCTGGAAGAAAATATCAAAGAAATGGTTTTCATCAAATTGTGGTCTCCAAAAAGGAGGCTGCATAAGGTCACTTTCAGTGCAGTGATCAGGAGAGTGACAAAGTGACATCAAACTTGGTGTGCAGAGCTCATTACCTGCGGTTTCACTGCACTATGGAAATGCTGAAGGCCTTTGTAACAAAAACCAGGATTCATCTTTCAGTTATGACAGGTCCAAACAGATGTCATTTCAGCAATGTTGGAAACGTAAGGGAGGTGTATCACAAGGAGTCATACTAACCAATTTGACATTCAGCAACAAACACTGCAAATTCATCAGGAATTATCTACTATAAACTCAAGCAAGCAAACTGCTAGCTACCTAAAAATAAGTATTTTCCATTCTATACAAATTTTGCTGTTTTCAAATGTACATCTTAAGTATATCAAAAGGATTTTTAGAATTATTGAGCATTTAAATCAAGAACCGCTATGTCTAGTGGGATCCACTGATATGTAAGGTTTAACTTCTGAAAAATCACAAGTCTTTTCCCAATCATCTTATCAAGAATAAATGACTCAAAATGTCTAAAAAATGCTGCTTTTTTTTTGCAATTCAGCATTACAGGTAAATAGCACAGCTTAGGCATTAACAGTCTTAGAATATGAGAGACACATTTGTAGCTGGATAGCAAGATCAGGAATCAACTGGGTAGTGTGACTGGAGAGAGAAGTAAAAAATCTGGGGAAACGAGGGCATCTGTCAAGCCAGAGAGAAAACATCAGCTATTACCTCTTTCAAGGTCTCACTCCTTTCCTTCTGTCCCCAATTCCCGAGCCTTTGCTTCAGCTGCTCCCAAACAGCGACTGGTTTTTTAATATATAAAAAAAGAAGAAAGTACTAAACCTGATTTCACGCTGCTACTCCTGATGGAGCTCAGAGAAGTTCACAGCAAACCTTTTTTTCCTTCCATGCTGGAAACATACTTGGACTTGTAAGAAAACACAGGACATCAACCTGATCTAACCTGGGGACCAAGTCCTGCATACACGCAGAAGCCAAGGCACTCGGGGGCCGAGAGCTGAGCCCATTTCTCCTTTAGACGCAGATCGAGCTCCCTCCAGACCCAGCTGTATGGAAAACTTCTCTTACTCACTGTGAGCAACCAGCAACTTGTTTCTCACACTCTTAGCTGAAGGAACCTTTGAGACAGATCTTCACATATGTCTGTCTGATTTTGTAAAGGTTTTTAACTAATTTAAGTAAAAGCGGCAATAAGGATGTGACAGCAGAGGCTTCAGCCTCAGCTACCAAACCACCACCACCACCTAATTTGAGCGTCCCTGGAAGGTTCATATTCCAGTTGCTGCTGCATCCTCATAAATTTTATCTTCTTTCACATATTTACACCTCCGCTGCTAGGTTAAAGCCAGAGCAGGCAATGCCTATCATGTTGAAATTGCACCTTTGTGTTATTACACAGACAGACATCATTACAAATGCGATCAAGTCAGGAATTGCAGGTACAACAGCCCAACCTCTCACGTAAACAGAACTGTAAATCAGCCCCTGTAATCAGCCTTGCATTTAGGAAAACACTTTTTAAGATGCCATCTAGGCTTGCCTGGAATCGTGGTGCCACGCAGAGCGGGGACTCTCCAGCACGAAGGCTGGAGCACGGAGGTGCCCTCTCGCAGGCGGATGAAGACCAGACGGGCTACAGAGCCACCCCGATGTGCCACCGTACGCAAAAGAGGAGCTGGAGCTGCGGGAATGGCGAGAAAAATGATGGAGGGTAGGCACACTTCTGCAAATCTGATTAACGTTCCTACCCCCGTTAATAGCAATGCAAAGAGATTTCTTACTGTGGAAGCAACATGGTTAGAAACAAAGGAGGAGCCTGGGAAGTTAAGAACCAATTTAGGGATCTTGCAGTGTGGTTTCAACAGTCCTCTGCTACCGTGCTGCTGAACGATCTCTGACGCTGCTAGAGTAACAGACAGATAGGTTAGAAACAGAAGTCTGTAACTAGGGTGCAACAAATTCTGTGCTGTTACACTTTAATTCACCTGCAAATCCTTACACGCGGTATAAAACCAAAAAACTCACAGACTCACCAACTACCACACACACACTAATCACCTTAACAGCTGGGGGGGGAAAGTGTTTTTCAGCCTCTGAAAATTAGAAGGCATATACGTCCAAAAAGATGCACGGTATAAAATTATAGGCTCTTTCGAAGTCAAAGGCAGAAGTCAGGGAGATTTTCATCAGTTGAGGATTTCACTGAGAAATATATAGAATACTCCCCCGACGTTAGGGGAAGCGGATATTTCAGTATTTCAGCAGAAAGTCAGGCTGGAGGGAAGCAGGCAACGTTAAAAAATTGCACTCTTCTGAATATACACTTGCTACTCAGTAGCAAGAGCCGAGTTTAAAAAAGGAAAAAAAAAAACCCAGCAGTAATGAATTAAGAGGCTATCAAATGCGTTTTATCTGCCCAGTAACCAAACCGGGCAGGAAACGGCCTGTCAGGAACGCTGCGTTCAGAAGAAGGCGTTCAAGAAGCCCGCCAGCCCTCTCCTCGGACAGGCAGCGCCAAGGGATCGGCACGTCCCCGTCAGCGCGTGCGCATCCACCCCGCTGACTGCAACGCACTGTATCCGAATTCCTCCTGACGACGTCTATCACATGGCCGTACGCCTTCCCATCCGAGAGCGGCGCTTCCTTTAGGGAGGGAAGTAAGACGGGCAGAGGAGTTCAGCTCAGGCAAAGCTCTTAAAGCTGTTTTGTCTTGGCGAGTATGACTTTATCAAGCGAACTTCGTTACATACGATTAACCGCCACTGGAAATCCCGTGCGCTTTAGCACTTGTAAGACCTTTAGGTGTTGGCAAGGGAACACAGAAGGATGCACAAGATTAAAACCAGAGTTGGAAGTTGAAATTTGCTTTTTGAGTCCCTTGCATATTTTTTTTTTCCTTTGTTTAGCGGATCCAGAGCTGCAGTCCGCAGGGGACAAAAAAAAAAAAGTGTTGGCATTTTCTTCACAGGCTTAATTTCCCTTTATGGTATCCTTCCCTTCATTCAGCTGTTCCACAGGAGTTACTCTTACGTCTGGCAAGCCAAGACCTATAAACTTCATCCAAAACTACACTTCTAAAGCCGATCAGTGCCAGAATCCAGCTTTATTTCTATGACAACTTTACTCTTCTTACTTTTTTTTATTTTAAACCTAGCCTCTACATGGAACTACTTGCTGGAAATAGGACAGTATTTCCAAAGAGGATACATTTCATCTCGAGGCCTTTCTTCACCAATCCACCAAATTAGGTAACTTATTATGAGGAATTCACCAGAAAAGCATGGTCAGCTAGAGGTCTGGGTTAAAAGGAAAGACATCTGGAATCCGTCTTGTTCTTCTAGAAGTATTCTCAATTTCCCCCCAGGCTTCAGTACCTCCAGACGCTGCTTTATTAAAAATAGCACAAATCAATCCTTAAATTTCTTCACCTTCCATCAAGCGTTTTCTGCAATGGCATAATGCCAGAAGAAGGTCCCCAGAAGTCCCAGCCGAAATGTTTCTGTCAGCAAGTCGGGGGGGCCAGTAACGGTGTAGGACGTGGACATCGGAGATCCCAACAGGTAGGCTGGGAGGCGGTGGCACTGCTGCACGGCACAGCAAGGAGGCTGAAACTCGTAAGCTGATGTGTCACTGTCCCCCAAGCCAGACCGCAACATGCAAAGGGGAAAATCCCATTAAATACCGTATTTCCTCTGGAAAGATTGGTTTGTCTTGATTTTTACAAATACTTTCATAACTGATCCGTGAAGTAGAAAGCACAGAAAAAGATTGTTTTGTAAAAGAAATCTAGCTTTGGGTGGTGGGAGCTTTTAAAAAACCTGCAGTATTTGCAACCGGCACATTGTCTTTTTGACACTAGAAAGAACAAAACAATCTGCCTAACGCCACTGCCTAAATTAGTTGGAATGAGAAAAGGTGATAGATAGATTTTAATTCCAGTCTAATGATTCACAGCTTACGGCCCCCAGCCAGATCCAGCCAACCAGAAAGGTTACTCATTTTGGGCACCGTAGTCCGTACCCTCTTTGACAGGGTTAGCTTTACTTAGCAGCCCATGAAACAAGCGGGACAAATACATTCGGCTTATTACTAGAAAAACCTTGGGGATGTATTGTTTAAGATCACAAATACTTCCACGTTCTTAATTTTTTTTTTGTTTTGTACAAAAACTTGGTTCAAACATTCACATCGTTGTATCTACCCGTGACACATACACTATTTTTCCATTCCCAAAGAGATAAACTCTGTAGATGACTACTTTTCACTCAACCTGAAAGTGGTGGTCTGTGTCTTTAAGTCCAAAAAAAACCTTTCCACCCCAAATAATGAAGCTAAACCTTTCCATTCCATTCTCCTTTCACCGCAGCTGCTTCTCTTATCACTCCAGCTGTACTTTCCTCAGAGCTGCAACATGATGCTCAGGTCTGGAAGAGCTTAGAAATATTTATTTTTTCACACAGAGGTTTGGGGGTTTTTTTTTCCAGTAGACATAAAAATACCAGGCTGGAATGATCCTTTACATCCTTCTTCCAAAACACTAGTTCTAGATGAAACACTGATTGCTGAACAGCTCTTTGTATTTTATAAATTTTCAAGACCAAAATCTCTGCCTGAGGAGGCTGAAAGACTGCAGAACTTTGTCAGGCAATGTCACCGAACACCAGTGAGCTACAGGGTTTTTTATTAGGATCATTATTAAACAATTTTATCCATTCTCAGTAAGTTTCTCTGATGGAAAATTCACTACAGGCCTAATGTTGCTAAAACATACTTAGAGTAAACAAAGGCAAAAACCCACTGCAGCTGCAAGAAATGCCTGGAAAAGCTGGGAAGCCAGTCACAATTTCTAGTAGGCTTCAGAGGCTATGGGGCACTTAGCATTTAAGTTGAGACAAATGTTTCAAGAATCCTAAGGAATACAGAACATAATGGCAGTAATTTACATTTTGGAGTTAAAAGAAAGAAGGCATGCATGTTACACAGAGGGAAAACACAAAGAAAGAATTACTTCAACAGCTATGAACATCCCTTGGGAAAATAGTATTTCAGTTTCAATGTGTTTCTTCCTCTTTCTTTCCCCTTCTGGAAGGAATTACTACTTTTTTTTTTTTTTTTCTTTTTAACAAGTATACACATATAATATACACGTATGAACTGCATTTAAAATTGTTCAATAAAATTACTACATTAAAGAAACCACACACATTTCCAAGAGAATCAAGAAAGACAGACGGACCCTGTTCTCACAAACCAGAAATACTGCCAGATACACAGGATTGCCCAAAGTCACAGAACAAAGAAAACTCACGCAGATGAGCAACATGTGGCAAACCTTTAATCAGCCATTTTTTCTATGCGTGCTAACACCAGCAAAAGCCAGCACCAGGAATGTCAATATTTCACGGAGCAGAACAAAACCAGCCCCAACAGTGCAGGAGCATCTCGCTGTGCCAGCAAACCGCAGCACTGCGCGAGCCGAAGAAGGAACACCTTTGCAAATCAAAAACATAAAGCATCTTGGATGATGCGTTCAGATGATTTGGGATCTTAAAGAAGAAAAAAAAAATCAGTTCTATTGTAATTCAAACTCATGGCAGGCAGTCATCCCATACGTAGCAGAGTGCCTACAGAAGACATTTATTGAGACGCAGAGAGAGACCTGGCTTGCCTGAAGAATTTGTTGGGCTCTCCTTCTCCCAAAGGAGAAGGACACCAGGAGTCCCTCAAGCACAAAGACCTGACAGGCTGCAGGTAACTCACACTCCTTCCCCAGGGTCTTGCCATCTCTCAGCCGCGCCGTGATGGGACGCGCACCCACCCTACGCAGGCACTGCTCAGGAAGCCTGCATTTCCAGTGGAAGATCTGGAAAGATGTTGGGGACCGATGCCTTGTCTTTGTCTGTGTGATGGCTTACCTGACCTGCCATCCGGCTGGATCCACTGACACAAACGCAAAAACGCAGCCCCTCACTTTCTTTCTTCCCACCAGACAATGGAGCACCTACACCTACATTTCGAGAGATGTGACCCCAACTACAAATTGAAAGGCAGGCTGGAGAGGGGTGACGGCCACACATGCCCTCCTAACCCACGCAGTGGCCAGAAGCTCAGGAATCACTGATCCAAGTCCCCTGGTCTAGACTTGGCTTGCAGGCAGTGGCTTAGTGGAGCCACCTCAGAAGAACCAGGTTTGCTTCACCGGGCTCAACAGAGAACAAATCTGCAAGTACGTTTGCAGCTCGGTTTGTCACCCCTTCGCATCCCAGACCCTCCCCAGTAAGGAGCGGACAGCACGGTCTCCCCGTCAGCTTCAGGAGAGCAAGACCAGCTCATGGCCCACCGACGTACTGGTCCTGCTCACTGGGGGCACGCCGCGTACCTCCTCGGCACCTCAGGCAGCTACGCCATCGAGAGCCAAGACGCGTGCTTCTAGTTCAGGTTACGCAGAGAGGTGGCTTTAGAAAGGACCTTTTTTCCTGCCTCCCCAAAGCCCACAGAAAAACGGGGGGGTGGTGGGGAAAGTACTTCATAGATTTAAAAAAAAAAAATAGAATTTACAGTGCAAGGGAGGGAGATATCTGTAACCAAACGTGAGTCAAACTGGCCATGATGATAGAGCGAAATATTTCATAAAGCCGCTGCTGGAACTTTCATTGTACTTTTTAACATTCTCCTAAGGGCAAGGCTTTGTTCAGTTTTTGCTCATTAGATTTCTGCAGTTTCTAACCTATATTGGGCTATTTGACATGATCGGTTGCTCTAAGCCACACAGACGCCATCAGCCCTGCATCGGAAACCTGAAAGGAGCTGCAAGATCACCAGCCTAAATAATTTCTTGTGCTGCAGCTTTGTTCTCTCCTTTTACCTCTGATCCGGCAAATTAAATTCTGTTTAACCTAAGAGTCGATATTGTTACTGATTTGCATGTTCTTATTACAGACGCACGTGTGGATTGTCTGAGAGCAAACATTTTTCAGAGTGATCTGATGGAGATTAAGGTAATTTACTTGATAAATGCATAAACATAAACTTTAAAAATATATTTAAAAGCACATTTCACTGTCAAAACCTTCGTGTCCTTTAGATTCTAATCTATGTATTTAAGCATTAAGTAGACCTGCATTTTCAGACTCATAACGTTTTCATCTTCCTCTTTTCCTCTCCACACTCTCAGCCATACTAAATTTCTCGCTGAGAGCTTCTGCTGCCCATTAACAGCTCAGAGCACAAGATCACGGAGTTACCACAGCCATTTTAGATGGCCCAAAATCCAAAAACAGAGCTTCAAAAAAACCCAGGGAACCTGATTAAGAAAAAATGGCTTAACGGGCGTTTTGAGCTTCTGTTTGTCTATTTTAATGAACAGTGCATTGCAGGGGATGAAGACTGATTTATAAAGAGCCATGGATGTTCCTGCACAGAAGGCAATCAGTTCCCAGTTGAATTATTCCCCGTGAAAATAAAAATCCCTTTAACCGTTTTGAACACTACCTTTTAGTTTGACTTAAATGCCCCCTTGCGTTGCATTTGCCCCTGCCCTGGTTAAAGGATCGTGCCAGAAGTCTGGCTGGAGCCGCAAAAGAAGCAGGATGACCTATTGTACAGCAAGGTTAAATACAGCCGCGCTCCATTTACTCCTTCTGTACGGCTTATTATGTCGCACACTTCTGCCCTTTAATTTCTACCCATATGTAAGTGGCTTACGCACTCCTTCATTAAACCCACCTGCCTACACCTCGCAAGTGTTTTACCTTTTCATCTCAATCTCTTCAATTCCACCCCCCCAACTACTCTTTTTTTTTCCCCTTTAAAAAAACCCCATTTTCCAGCCCTCTAGTCATTGCATGATTCATTTCTGGCCAGCTTTTTATTCCATCAGTATTCTGAGATGAGCAAAATTAAGCGGTTTTAGAGCTGACATCACATCACCAAATTCCGTAAGAACAACAGAGAAGTTTCATAATTATATTTCGTTCTGTTCTGCACCATTTTATATTATTTCTGTTTGACTGTCGATGCACGCTGTAACAGAACATGAAAAGGTTTGTGAGAGCCAGGCTGGGTGATGCCCATATCTTTCTTCCTCAGTAGTTACAGTTAATTTATAACCCAGTAACGTGCATGTCTCGTTCAGATTATTCCTTCCAACGTGCATTACTCAAAAATTAATTTTATCTTCCAGCAAGCTGCCCACGGAGCCTACCGGGGCTGTATATCACATAAGAGAGGAAGGAAGACACTTACTCGGTCTCTGGGCTACAGCTTGTGCGAGGAATACAGCAACAGCACAGGCTGCCTGCAGATAAGAAGAGCGGGATGAGCTCCCAAGCTGCTCCAGAACGACCGTGCTGCATGGCAAACGGTCCCTCCACTCCTTCTCGGCACAAGCAGGGATGGACGAAGGCAGACTGGGTGGATGGGGCTGTGGCTGGCAGGGGACGCAGGGACGCAGAGCCCCAGGCCAAAGGGGCACAGGCTGTTGGGGGCTTGTTGGTTTGATGGGGCCCGAGCCCCATTTATAACCTTAATGCCACACAACTCTAAAGCAGGCGCGTTTGGTGTGTTGTTTTTTTTTTAAGTAAATCTCTGTGTATGCTTGCAGAACTCTATAAATAAAAAAACATGTGCATTTATCGCCAATTAAACTCCTATGTAAATTTATATGCAAATCAAGTGCAATCC
Organism: Gavia stellata; assembly: GCF_030936135.1. Classification (NCBI taxonomy): domain Eukaryota; kingdom Metazoa; phylum Chordata; class Aves; order Gaviiformes; family Gaviidae; genus Gavia; species Gavia stellata. The sequence continues at coordinate 96,938,058 of NC_082596.1, read as the reverse complement.
TCGGGCTCCTGGCGTGGTGCCAGTTCAGCCCCCGGTACCGCAAAAGTTATGCATCACCAATGCGAGACCTGCCACATTCGAGTTCAGCCAGGAAAAAGCTCGGATGGTCCCATCCAGGGGAGAACGCAACCGGGGGCGTTGAAGGTTTCGAAATCTCCGAAGACGTCGCATCCACACCATCAGCAAAAAGCATGCACGTCACTCAAATGCAAGGGAAAACGCGAATGAATGTGTCATTTTGTGAAGAGCAGATTTCTTTCAAGCTCTTCTCCTCCCCTTCACCCAAGCCTGCACAGTAGGAGCCAAAACCTTGTCATAGGCTCTGTATACAGGTGCAGTAACAACACCCCCCCAAAAAAAAAACCCCAGGAAGACAAGCAGGAAGCTATAGGGAAAAAGAAAAAAAAAAAAAAAAAAAAGATTTCAAAAGCACATTAATCTGCTTGACAAGCCATGAACCACATCACCGCTCTAATTAGAAGCAGAATCTGGGGAAGCAGAGGGAACACAGAGGTGCAAGCATTTATAACAAAAAAGGGACTTGTGATTTAATGACCTCCTCTGCTAGTTTAAAAATTAATGGGGCCAAATCAGATTAAAGCATTTTTAATACAAACCAGTCCGACATTTATCACTGGTGTTAACTGTAAGGTGGCTCCCCCATCATTTCAGCAGAATAAGAAATTCTGCTCCTTTTTCATCCAGGCTAGCTCCAAAATGAATTCTTAAAGCCGCCTCGTATTTAAGGTGTTTCTGCTGTGGTTCAATGCGTACTGCCGACTTTCGGTCTCAAATCCCGGTTATTTAGGATGACTCTTCCCTGCCTCGCTGCTCCAGGCAGAACCTGGGAAGGGAGATGGGGAAACCCCAGCGCACCTTCAGACCGGGACGGCAGTGACCGCTGCACACCTGCGGGTCAGTGGGGTTTTTTCCTCCTCCTTGCACACCAACGACCATCACGACTGCTTCTTGCTCTGAGGGGCTTTTTTTTTTCCGCATGCTTACTTTTAACCCAGGCCAACGCAATGCTCCGTTTCACAGAGTGGCCCGAGAAGTAACTGCGCTGGCACAAGTGGGAAGCAGCAGACCCTGGGCTGGACGGACACGGTCGGTTGGAGGGAAGACGGCCAGCTGGATGCTGTCCACCCAGCCTCGGGGAGACACCAAAGCCCCTTGCACACTGCTGGGCACTTCCTTGCATCAAAACCCGCCTTTGATTTATAGTTGGCCATTTCCCACCACCACCACGGAGAAAGGGAGGAAGCGTAGCAAGCGATATCCTCCCGACGGAAAGAAGTCTTTTAGAACATGGCATTTCTGCAGTGCTTTGAAGGCAGAGTCAGCCTAGAGACCTGCATGTGCCAAGAGCCTGGGATTCCACATTAAACCTTCCCGGGCGGAAAAGAAAAAACCAAACCCATCTTGCAAACACGGGTGGATGGCGAGGCGATGGCAGAGCCGCAGTCGCAGCGTGCTGGTGCTCTCACTCCCCTCCTTTCGCCCTGTCACTTTGGTTCGGTTTCAATGAGAAAAATTATTAAAGCAATCATCCGAACCTCACTCTTTCACACAAAAAATTATAGCCCAGTTATTCCTTAGAAAAGTAATTTACTAAATTGGGAGTAGAAAATTCTGGGATAGTCAATTAAAACACTGAAAAAAGTCAGCCAACTGCAAACAAAAGTTAATTTCCTTTGGACAGGTATATAAAACCCCCTATGGTTTAAAGGCTAACGTCACAACTTCAAATAACTCTTTCAAACCAAGTTACCAAGACTGGAGAAAGGAACCTAGTTTGTAAACTCAGGTGATTTATTTTCTCAAGTGCATGAGATTTATATTTGCTCGCCTACCACTGAGGGTCAAATTTTCTTGAGGGATACGATACGATACAGAGAAATGTTCTTAATTCAAAGTGTATCACGACCTGAGTTTTACTTCTTACAGATGTGCAGTGCCCATCAAAAAACGAGTTACATCGAGGAGCTTTGAGCCACTGAATGAAAAATAGATTAGATCAATCCAACACATTCCTGGGGTGTACAAAGACACGGATCAGAAACAAAAATGAACACAACCCCAAATCCTGTATTTCATTCTCTCCTGTCCAGGTATCGCTATGTCTCAAGCCAGAAGAGGAATCCCTCTCCCTGTCCCAGCTGTGGCACGGGAGGGACTTGGCTTCTCAATGGGCAATGGACCTGAAGCCACCCACTGCTCCCAGCACACCTGGACACCTCTGTGCGACTGCCTGCGCTGCATCTGTAAAGCGCCAGAATTAAACCTACAAAAGCCTATCAAACAGCAGCAAGTAGTTAAACTGCAGAGAAACAGCCCATTACGCCACTCCACTTAGCAGGTAAACGGTCTTATCTCATCCCCTGCTTTCTTGGAAAAATACGCAAAGCTGGGAGAGGAGGAAAGCACAGGGAGAGCAATTTTTGGCAGTGACAACGGTCAGAAGCAGCTTGGTCTCTGAAAAGAAAGGTGAAAAGCTTTTCCTCCCTTGGACCTGAACAGCACGGAGTGCGCTTCATGTTATATATTAAAGCAACATCTATTTTTAAAAACCTGAGAATATAGTACCAGTACATACTGCCTCAGGGGCTACATCAATTTCCTGCTTATTAATTAATTGGCTTGTTAATACAACAATTTGCAGGCCTGTACTGCCTAGTGAGCTCAAGGAGCCCGTGTTCTCCCTGCCAAGATCAATGTGCATTAGTCTGAACCCTCTGATGTTGAGCAGACTCTGCTTCTGTCAAAGATAACTGAGAAGCAACATTAACTCTTAGAAACATCTGCTCAATATTGGGGGGACAAACGAACGACATGGCATAAAGTTTAACTCCACGATGCCATCATTTAAAGGGTCGGATGAAACGTCACTTACAAGACCAGTACAAGAAATAAAACAAAACCCCCTTACTTTGTCTGCCAGCAACGCCATCAATGAAATATAACAATGAGAGCTCTGTAACCACCTCGCAGGTCAGACATAGAAGACCCTGTGACTCTCGCACTCTCTACAGTCCAGACCTCTAGATAACACGAACCTCACGTTATTTCCTCACGTTATTGAAGTGTATCAGTAGAAAACACTCACTTGGCTGCAATCTGAATACCAATAAGCCATCTTTGAGGCACTTCCCCAACACCCCAGCTTTGTTCTTTGGGTTGTGTTAACATTAGCCCAATTAGGTCCTTTCACTGAGCACGAATCAATTCCCAAATATTCACGGGTAAATTTAAGCAGCATCAGGATGCAGCACGTTTATGCATTGTTTGCCTCTCGGTTTTACAAGGACTCACATAATGCAGACTAGAGGAAAAAATTTAGCTCTGAAACCTCATCTAGTGTAAAATGGGACTGCCTGCTAACTTAGCAGTCATCTGCTTCGGGAGCATGTGGACCACATGCTTGCTCCTTGCACTATGCCAGCCTCCGCTTTATCCCTCCATTCAAATCTCAGTGCTGGCCCGATGCTTGGAGCCCCAAACACAATTTCCCACCTCCTCACTTAACTCGCCCATTGGGCTCGATCCAGAGAAAATCCCCAGCTCTGCACTTGCAAGCACGGTGCCTAGCACCCTCTGCACAGCAGCCTCCTCTCTGCCACACAGCCAAGGCATTTCCAGAGGAAGGCTTCTGCTTTCCAAGCATTTTCCAAACGGAATGGGTGGGCTGAGGAGACACAAGTCTGAATGCCATCTTCCTACATACACAAAAGTATGCTCACTTCTAACAGGAGTAATGAGCAGAGTATCAACACTGCCCTACTTGCATCATTTTTCCAGCTCATTCCAGTAATGTACGTTAACGTAACTTTCACAATGTTACGATATTTTTTATTTTTTACATATTACCTCAGAATAAAACTATTATCACTTCCCTATGTCTTTCAAAAGATACAAACATTTAAATTGATGGTTATGCCACTTAAATAAAAGAAGAGAATTTTACCAGAGTGAAGCAAGATGCTAACGAAAAGGTCTGTATTTAATGCAAGCAGCATGCAGTCCCCTGTCATGCTAACAACACTTTTTTTTTGTCTTTGGGGTGGGGGTTTTTTCCCTGGGATTTGAGCTCCAGTGATGGCTCCCCATGGCATGGCTGAAGACAAGTGTCCTTAGCTCTTACGAACTCCTCCCTATCAAACTCAAACCAGCTTCCCCCCACCGACGAACAAATTCCACTTGTTTTCCGTTGTTGCTTGTAGCTGGGTTTTTTTCCCATTAGTTCATTCATTTACATAAATACCTTTGGAAGGAAAGCTTCCAGTGATGATAAAACTTATGGAGATGGTTTCATGCTTGGCTTAAGCTGATCTAAAAGCAGGCTGTTTCTGACGAGGGCACTCCGGCTCTCCGCTGAATTATTCCTACATTTATTTGTAGCCAAACGCTGACTATAAGACAGGAAGGAGGGACAAGCTGCCAGCAAGAAGCGGATCTCAGGCTGGCTTACATCAACTGGGAAATCTCATCCCAAATCCTACGTCGCAATCTTTGCACCTTTTCACACCATTTATAGTCCGTCCCTTTGGTCGCTGCACCCGGGCAACGACCAGCACGAAACTCCAAACAACGCACACAGTGCCTCCACTCTGCCTCTATTCATCTCCAGCAGCAGCCAGATGTTTTCTAGGTCAAATCCCCAGTATCAAATCGCCAGAAAAGCAACAGTTTTTTTTCTCAAGGCCCTGGCTTTCGTAACATGCAGTAGCGCAGGGAAGGCAGCACGTGGGAAAATCCAGAGCTGGAATACGCGGGGCGGGCAGCCTTCCTCTGTCTGACCCATCCTGGAGGGACACCCCATCGAAAGGAAGAGACTTGGGAGACTGGATACGGGTTGCACAACCACGTAACTGTTGAGAAAAACCCGACAAAGAAGTAGCATGTGCACATATGTGTTAAAACATCTCTCTATGGATGCCTGTATATACATACAGTTATCTGCTCAACAGGCACATTTTCACATTATGGGAAAAAATAACAACTGCAGCCTGCTATCAACATTTTCACCAACAGCAGAGCAGGAATTACAGTATCAATTATCTACCAGTCATCCAGATTTTAACCCCAAACTTCTGAAACTCTGGACAACAACAACAAAAAAAAAAGCAGAGTTCTTTGCCATGAGAATCAAAATTTAAACTCAACATTTAAAAATGACTCAGTGTGAATAAATTCCTTCTAACTGTGTATCAAACTTTAGTCTCAAAAAGGTAGTTTTATGGATGAGGCCAAAAGCCACTTCCAATAAGAATTTCAAAGGGTGTCACTGCAAAAATTAATTATGAAGTCAATGCACAGAAGCAGGCAAGTCTGTTTTTAAAATATTTCTGTTCTCTCCCTTTGTATTAAAACACGTAGCATTTAAAAAACTGTGCAGATTGTCCTCTCTCTCATTCCCTCTGGGCCAGTGCTCCACCAGACAGCGCAGGGACCAAATGGAGGTGTTTTACTTTCGCAGCACCAGAAGACGAGACGGAGGAGCTCCTTCACTACCTAACTTGCAGGGAGGTACTTCATCACAGCTGGGCTTCACCAGGTAACACACTACTGGTTAAGTAAACAGAACAGAAAGCATGAAACAAATGCTATTTTCAGATCCCTAATCTCTATCAGCATTACACATTTCCTTAAAACCACCCCGAAGATGCAAACAAGGACTGTGTTCAGTTTTGGGCCCCTCCCTACAAGAAGGACATTGAGGTGCTGGAGCGTGTCCAGAGAAGGGCGACGAAGCTGGTGAGGGGTCTGGAGCACAAGTCTGATGAGGAGCGGCTGAGGGAACTGGGGCTGTTCAGTCTGGAGAAGAGGAGGCTGAGGGGAGACCTCATCGCTCTCTACAACTACCTGAAAGGGGGTTGTGGTGAGGTGGGTGTTGGTCTCTTCTCCCAAGTGACAAGTGATAGGACAAGAGGAAATGGCCTCAAGTTGCACCAGGGGAGGTTCAGGTTGGATATTAGGAAAAAGTTCTTTACTGAGAGAGGAGTGAAACATTGGAACAGGCTGCCCAGGGAGGTGGTAGAGTCACCATCACTGGAGATATTCAAGGAGCGTGTGGATGTGGCATTGTGGGATGTAGCTTGATGGACATGGTGCTGTGTGGTGTTGGGTGGGTTGTGGCTTGTTGTTGTTGTGTGGTGGGGTTTTTTTTGGTTTTTTTTTTTTCCCCCCCAGGTTGGACTTGATGATCTTACAGGTCTTTTCCAACCGTAGTGATTCTGTGATTCTGTGACTTGAACCCCATCCCACACCAGCCTGCTGTGCAACAAGGGAGTCTTCACGGTAGCACAGGGCAGAGTAAAACCAGGTATACAGAGCAGCAAGGGAGTGCAACAACCACCACCACCAGCTGGGAAGGAAGGAGAGTTAGTACAAAGCATCACAGAATACGACTTGCTATATAAACATTTTCCAGGGTTTGGTTTGATAAGAATGTCATTCTTATATATTTGTGTGTGTGTGTGTTTATATTTATATTTTAATATATTTTCTACATTATATATGTTTTCTATTTATTTATGAGACCTACAAATATGGTATATTACCAGTAAGTCCCTGTGATGTAACGCTGCAATGATGATAGCAAACAGTGCCAACTGAAGAAAAGCCCCGAGCACACCTGGAGGAGGAGAAGGTTGTGAGACACTCGCCCAAGGAGGACGATCCATGTGCACAGAAGCAGGCAGATACGGGGTGCGCACACCCATGCGAGGTGCAAACCGAGAGGATGGTGACCAGCACTATTCGCAGGGGATGGAAGGCAATACGCTGCTGCCTTCCCATAAAAATTCCGGGGTGAAGAAGGGGGCGGGGGGGACAACAGCCACCTGCCCTGCAATGCAAACTTCATGTCACGGTTCCTTGGGGAAGGACAACAAAATGGAGCGGCATTATAGTCTGTCTGGAATAAAACACACTTGAGTGAGACTGAGCGGTATGAACTGGGTACTAACCTCAAGGCCACGGCTCTTCAGCATCACCCTGCACTCAGAGGAATGAAGCTCCAGAGTTTCAGCCTCAGGGGTTTAACCCAGTTGGTGAGGAAAGCACCGTCCCCTGGCTGCCTCCTCCTCCCTGGCCATCACCACCTCTGATCGGAGCAGTTAACTCAACCACTTACTACCCCATAAAAGCCCAGACCTCCAACACAAACCCGAGTATGCTGAAGAAGACACATTAATGCAGCTGGAGACAAAGCGCTAAATCTCCAAGTCACAATAAAGATGGAAGAGAAACCACGCTGGCAGATGCAGCCGCTGCAGCAGTAGAGGAGAGAGGGACCAAAGAAAGAAGGCAAACCGTTTCGTAGTCAGAGGGACTATACCTATAAGGAGATTCATTCTGTTACCAACGTGTGAACTCATGCAGGGATTGCTTCAAGGATGTAAAAACCCTACCAAGAGTCATGTGGGCCTCTACAGTAAGGCTTACTAGGCATAAATCGCTTGGACAAGTAAGAAGGCAAAATAAAGGGAAAGATAGGAAACACCGACAACGTGTCTAACGGCGGATATTACCAAGTGCTCTGCCAACATTTTTTTTTTGCAACTGCCTGGAGACAGTTCTGGCATGACTTGCCCTCTCCAGTATGTATGTTGCAATTCCCTCTCCCCCACAGCATAAAATAGGAGGGGAAAAAAAAAAAATAAAAAAAATATCACTCTAGTTGACTGTTGTATCTCAAACAGGGGATCCCAGTGGATTTGCAAAGCTAGCCAAGCTGTCCTTCAAGCATGAAGCGAGTGTTTAATCAAATACAAGGTGTGCCAGCTTAGCGGAAGCCTCTCTCACAGAGATTACGTAAACTTTTTAAAACACTCGTAGGAAAACACTTCAGAAGATTTAGCGGATTTGTACGTTGAATGCCTGATGATACCCTGAAGGGAAGGAGGACTTAAAGATAAGATGTGGGCTTGACCTTACACCGAAGGCATCCTCCAGCGGAACAGAAAGCACCGTATTCGAGGGAGAGCAAAGGCAACAGGATCCCCAACATTTTACCATCGACTGCGATGAGCATCACCGAGGATTCAATTTCCTTGTGTCCTTATAACACAGAGAAATACAGGCATTTTAATTCAATCACGTCCAATAAAGAGCGAAAGACATCCCATCAGCTGCCCTGGGAACGAGCCCTTGTTAAACTCTCCGTCGCGAGCAAATTTGCCAAGCGATGCCTCTGCACCTTGCGATGCGGGAGCTGCCAGGAGAAGTACAGGCAGCCTTTCAGTGGAGCCCGCCACAGCCAAACCATCTCCCAACCCGCCTCCCAGACGGTATTTATAACTAGAACACAGCATCTTAATGAAACGTTTTACCTTTCAAAATATGTAATGTTTTCTCAACAGAGATGAACTGAAGTGTCAGGTGTTTCAGTGTCTAGTCTCCTGCCAAGACTGATTTGCAAACGCTCTACTTATTGAAGAGGCTCCAAAAAAAGCTCTTCTAGGGCTGTCTTACTAAATATCCGAATTCTCTTTAGACAATCAAAACAATGCAGGCAAAACCAGTATTTCTTATCTCAAATCTTAGCCGATGCCCCCCACGTTTTCCTTAAAAGACAAAAAGCCCGAGTAAAAGTAGAAGCGTGCAACAAATCCAAAAGTCACAAAGGGTCAATCTTCAAGCAAACGAAGCAAAGCTGTATTTACAAAGTAACATGGAAACTAGGGATTTTAAACATTACAGCAGATTGACCTCAAATATTAATAAAGTTTGTGTTGTGCCAACATTCCCCTTATAAAAGTCGTGTTTTCAGGGCTCTGTTCCACACCAAGCACGTCGTTCAAGATTGCAGACCGCAGTACATCTAGCGGTCATATACTCAACTCCTGGGTATCAAAGAATAAAGAATAAATCTTTTCCAGTTTAAAAAATAAAAAATAATCCTTAATTACTTTGCCTAAATGCCCAAACTTTCCACAAATTAACTTAAAATAGAGTTGTTAGAAATTTTCAGAGCTGGTTCAGGGCAAATTTGACCTCAAAAATAAGGTTTAAGAAAAGAAAATATTTTTACTTTTGAAATGTAAGGATTTCCATTGGAGGTTATACATGCAGACCAACTGTTGTGGTACTACATTACTGGGCCAGCAGTGAACTGCTGAAAAGGCAAAAAATTATTTTTAGTCCATCTGGAAAGATACATGAGAAGAAACCAGCAACATTACAGGAAATAATAAATGTCTTCTGGTATAATACTATGAGGTAACTCTTGTTGTTTTCGTAATTTTCTTTTAAAATACACGAAAAGTGAAAACACCCGCCAGGTTCAGACAAACTTACGTGGAGGACTTCAATTGTTAGATATATCAAATACATTCATTTTTAAAGCGGTACTTACTGAGGACACACAATCTTCCCATTTAATGTTTAATATTTTATCCAGCACCATGCATAAGGACATTCCTGAACTACTCAATTGTATTATTTCCAAGCAGTTTTCCTTTCAGCCAGCATGCACTTACACCAGCTATTGAAGTCAGAGAGCTGGAGCCTACACACAAAGACATGAACAAGTTGTAATAGTCCTTCGAAAAGCTCTGTATCAAGCCGAGACATCCCGGTACTTTTAAACCTGGCCTATGCTTCTTCTAAATAACTTACATATTTTGTAGCCTCTCGCAATTTAAAAAAGGAACAGTTAAAAACTAAGCTGGCAGGAGAAAATTGGAGAAGAATGGGCGATTATAACACAGCTTCGAAGGGAAATGGTTGGAGGCAGCCTCTGCTGAATTCAGTGAACATTTTCAAACTGGAAACACTCATTCAAGATGCAATATTAAAAAAAAAAACCAACCCAAACCACCAAAAAAAAAAAAACCCAAAGCACACAAACAAAAAAACCCAAAAAATACAGAGGAGGACCCTTAACGTGCGCATACGTACATGACCTATACCAACTCAAGAAATGCCAATAACCCCCCCGTTTTATCCAAAACCACATTCTGCAGGAAATAACGGTTATTCACAAACCCAACGAGGTCCAACCTCCGCACTCGTACTCGCCCCCACGCACAGCCCTCTCCCCCAGCCGTGCCCTGTTGATGAGTGAGGTGGCACACAGATGGACAGAAAGAAGATGAAGTCACCGACGCCCGGTTCGCATCACACGGATCTGAAGAGGCGGCGTGAGGGAACTCAGAAACCACAAACACTTTTTCTTGGGTGGGGTTTTTTTTTCCTGAAACGCACGCTGAAGCCTACACTAAACCTCCCCGTTAATTTAGCGAGAACATGTTTTGGAGTTTCCTTGTAACACAGATTTGTGTGTTACGCCACTCGTGCAGTTCTCGCAGAAAGAGCTGTGTATTAGCACACCGCGCAGCCCGGGCTGCCTAACTCAAATGCAGAAGGCTGAATTTCCTTCGTGCCCCATCACCAACCTTAAAATGTCCAAGGGCTCTGTAACATGCCGATGACATTGACCTCACTCTTTTTTTCCACGCAAAAATTTTACATTCCTTTCACTTCTTCCTTTTCCCCTCTTTCACATTTCTGAATAATTTGGGGCATATGAACAGCATACTTGAGAGGAACTCTGCTATTAAATAAAAAATGGAAATAAATACAAAAATTTAAGGTCTCTTCATTAAAGAAGCCCTCGGAATTTGAGCCATTTAGCTTCCCGAGAGATAAAAGACCTCTCCACTGTTCCAAATCACACTTTGACGATACCAAACTCTCACAGACATACCCAGAGGATTTATTCCTTTTGAAAAGACTGTCGCTGAACGTACCACCTAAACACTGACACTCGGAAGCCCCGCGGTGACTTGGAGACATGTCAGCTTAATCCTGCGCCAACGCGAGCAGCTATTCTCACTCTCGAGGTGCAACAAGTCCTTTCTCGATCCCCAGCACGAATGCCCTCGCAGGCACCGGAGAAGGTCCCTGGTAGGGTTTCGCTTCTGCTGCAGCTCCAAAGCTACAAAAGAAGGAGCTGGCACCGCTGCGGCGGCGGCCGGAGGCAGACACAGCTTCAAAAGTCCCAGCCAAATTCAGCGCACAGTGCCCCTAATTACCACTCTGTTTTCCTCCAGCTATATCCCCTTAGGGTTTGTTTTTCTGAAATCGAGAGGGACGATGGAAACCAGTCTGAAACAAAACCCTCTCGTGCCCGCATTTCTGCGCCTTACCGAGCTGCCGCAGTAAAGCATGCATCAATAATTAGACGATGAGCTGCTGCAGTAAAGCATGCATCAATAATTAGACGACGATGGTACTTTTGAAGCTGCCACTCATCTGTTTAGACTTGGAGAGGCAGGAGTTTGCCTGCCTGCGACTGTCTCACGTGTTGCCTTTATCCCCGGTCTCCAGGAAGGATGCATAAAAAACTTTAGTCATGCAGAAATCTTGCAGAGGCATTTCCAGCTTCAATGTTTCAGCTACAAGCATTTGCTTTGTCTGTTCAAGTGAAAAATGATCCCTTGTCCCACAAGCTAACAAAACTATTTTTCTTGTTTGTAGCTTTTGCTCCCTTCTCCCATCATGTCTTACACCTTTTCTTAAGCCCATGGGGTTTTGCAGCCAAAGACTTCTGCAGGATTCCTCCACAGCAGAAAAGAGGCTCTTTAATAAATACCATTTATAAACCTAAATGACCCAAATTTACTTCTGGATAATGGAATTTTTATGTGTATATTTTTAGCAAGACTTCACTCCCAGGATTAAGTTGAAATTTATGTAGGTAATTACCATCACTGGAAAAAAATACAGGATAATCCACGTATAACAGCTTCCTCTTGTAATTGTAAATACTGGCCACTGTGTCGTATCAAGAGCCGGCCACACAAGTGGATAACTTAACCATTCCCGTACTCGCGCAGGATGTGCGCAAGGTGGTATTAATGAGAGAAAGGGCCTGAAGTAGAGCTCACCAGACCAAATAACCTCCTGACCACACAAGTAGAAAATAATTAAAACAACGCACTGCTCTCATTCGGTTGTTGGGACCAGATGGCAGATGCTTGGGCAGCCAGTGGGTGAGACAGCAGCGGTGCTGGGACGGGGCCGGGAGAGGAAAGGCAGCCTAGTCCAGGCTCGGCGTAGTTAAACACCTGGAAGGCTGAAGGCAGCAGCGTCCTCCTGAGCACCAGACCCCGGAGCAGGCGGCTATTTCAGGGCAACCCATTCTACTCGGGCATGCCAGGCGGGAGTTGGCCGCTTGTTAAAGTCAAGCCACAATGCCTTACGTGGGGTGAGAAATGCATGTCCTACTTCCAAACTGCTGCCTTTAGAGCTGAGTATTTAATAACACGCATGTAAGCACAGTGAAGGGGCTGGGGGGTGGTTTTGAGGAAAAAAAAAAAATCCTCCTTCTGAAAGGCCACTTATTGCAGAAGAGCATCGCTCGAGCAGAGCCGGGGGAGCGGGGCCAGGCTCAGCCGCCGTGCCGGCGCTGCGTCGCCCTCGCCCTCCGGTACCCGCGGCTGCAGGAACGCGTAAGGCAGGGAGAGGAAATCAAAATGGTAGTGTGACCTTCCCAGGCTACAGACAACTTGAATGCCGTTTAACCCCAGCATTAAGGATGAAAGCCATTGCTCATGAAAGGCAGGCATTAACTAATCTGCTTACCCGTATGAAAAAAAAAAAAGCCAAAAAAAAAAAGCCACGTACACACCAAAAAACACACTGTGGTTTACGGTAAGCCTGCCAAGAATGTAGCAGCGTAATCATAACAGAGTTTATTTCAACACATCATCGCAATCATGCTTAAACACTGCTCTTTGTAGCGGAGCAGGCAGGCTGTCAGTCATCCCCCTGCCGCCTATCTCCAGAGGCACGGGGGCTCCGACAGCGCCCGTGCTCCATCCTTTGCTGCATCCCTTGCGCATGGTGCCCGGCCGGGGCCAGCCGACGTGCCTCCCGCAGCCCGCCCCGGCCCCCCGCCGCAGTCGCCGCAAGCAGCCGCGCAGTATAAATCAGGGGTTGGAGCCGCACGTGACAGAAAGCCAGGGCTGGGGAGGAGGAATTACCAAAACAGAAATTAAAGAGCGTTTGCTTGCACACGTCTGCCAAGCCAGTCAACTGAAGGAGCAGGAGGCAAATAAGGCACGACAGGAGGGGAGACAATTCTTCACCCCTTCGCAAGTATCTTCCTTCCCGTACCGAGCGTGTTCCCTCCCTCCCTTCCGACCCCTTCGCATCCTACATCCCCGGCAAGTGCACCCCAATTCAAACACTGTTTTTACCGAAAGGTTTCGGCATATAAATATTTCAACTACGGACATGGCATAAACATATTAAATGTGTTCCCTTATCTTCCTCACATAGAAATCCCTCGCCCTCGGTCTCTTCAGTCTCTAAATGAATTTGCTTTCGTCTAGTCAGCAATGCTTTTTGGCTCGAGTTTAATTAAAATTTCAAGCAGCCTATATAAGAGAGATGGTATCTTTCCTTTCAGAGACAGAAGACAATATCCTCTAAGTATTTCATATCCTCATTTCTTAAAATCAGCTCATCAGAAAACCACACTCCTCAGCAACAAGTGTTAGATTATCTTTAGCCACCAGGATCAGCGCACTGGAAGACTGAAGCCATTTTATTGCCTCACACAGATTTGATTGTACATTTCTCTTTTCTGGTGGATTTCTCCGCTTTTCTTTTTTCAATGTTACTTTATTACACCAGTTCCATCTGTTCAAAGGATTCCTTAATTACCCACAAGGTTCCCAAACTAATACTGCATCTTCAGATTTCATAAAGACTGAAAATATTCTGGGCTCTGCTCCTGGGGTGGGGGGGGGGGTGTTTGTTGGGTTTTTTTAACCTTTTGGTTCAGCCACACAGTTGACATTTTTCAAACTTCCCTCTTATATCCGTGAGAGCTAGAAACACTGATTGCAAAATGATATCCAATTTTCTCACGCAGGTAAATAGCGTCAGGATCCAAAAGACTTCTAAAAACCTTCACAAATACCATGCAAATAGTTGAAACTGGATTTCCACAGACTGATTTTACTTCTTTCCTCAACTCTGCCCAGAAGTACCTTGTCAGGGTGTACCAAGGGTGGGTACCAGGTCTGAGGAACTCTCTCGGCTAAGCCCTAGCCACATTTCGGCTTCCTTGCTCCCATCCCCTGCATCCCAGGGCACATCTCTCGCACGAGGAAGAAACTCCAGGATCCTCTCCCGAGTCACTGCAGTGGGGCGCAGCGGAAGGGAAGGAATAAAGGCAAATAAAACCATCGGCACAACTTAGCTGGACCTCCAATGGGAATGTACCAACTTACAGGATACGCTGGAGCCCAAATCCAAATGCTTGTCTCCAGCTGCGTTTAGAGAAGAGCCCCCCAGCCAGGGGCTCAGGTGAGCACAGAGCTCCAATTAATATGTCCAGCTCCGGAAAGAACCGCCCAACTAAAAATAAACCCTCTGACTTTTAAAGGAAAAAAAACCCCAAATCACTTTTGTCATTAAATGCACTCAAACACTGGGGGGAAGGGGGGTTGGTGGCAAAGGACACAACGGATGGACTCACTCAAGTTCAATCAGGATTTTCTAAAAAAAAAAAATAAAAAAAAATAAAAAAAAAATCCTCAACAAACCAAATTCTTCAAGGCAATGCTCATGAAATTCAATTTTATCACATAAAGTATTTGCATTTTTGAATATTATTTTTGAATATTATTTTTAAAAGCTATTTCTTGATAGGCCTATTTCCTCACTTGATGAGGCAACTTAATTATACTGCATAGCAGAAATTGTATGATAGGTCGCAGGGTTAAAGCTGCCACATCAATAGATCATTATCAAATATACAATTTTCTCTTTTCTACTGTTTAGTCTAGAGAGCTGAGAGTCAATGCCTAACACCACTATTAAAACTGAACGCATACATTTGCCAAAGATGACGCTGGCCCATTCATCTGCCCAGGATCCCTCATCAGGACATGGGCTGGTGCTAAGGGAACTCCCAAGGATGCTTCAAGGGAATATTCTACACGCAAATTCACAATTAAGATTGCAGCCCTAAATAATTTTCTTTTGATTAATCGATTTAGTGTAGTGGAAATTAATCGTAAGGTAGAGGAAAAAAGCCTTCTATTCCTGTATTTGCACACAGATCTATGTGCAGGCACTGCTTTTAATGCATTCATTTTTTAATCAACACTGAAGCGATTTTCTTTTTCTTAAAACTATGCCATAAAAATGCAGTTGAATTTCAGATGATTGGTACTTTCATCATTTTAAAGTGGACAGGCCTCCCACCTGCGCGAGTCTCGTTCTTTTACCACCACCGTCACAACCTCCTGAAAGCGATTATTACTTATCTTAATGCAAAGCAATAGGGCCAAACTGCTGCTTCCCTCAGAGGCCCCAAGGTCATTTGTCTGCTTTTCCTACCCCTGCCTCCGAGGTTCTAGACTGCATGCCGCGGCCGCTGGCGGGACGGAGACCTGCGGGATGGAGATGTTCGCAATTACCGTCTGCTGCCGCTTCTGAGAAAGACCTCATGCAGGAAGCTCATGCCATTGACCTCATTTGATCCAGGCGAAAAGTAATAATGGAGCTCCTGTGGCTAATTGCCAAGAGAGAAACACTTAAAGGACTTGTTTCCGACATCCTCCTCTCCTCTGATGAAGATCTAAACCAGCAGCTCCAGACAGGCTTCTGATTAGATCAAAGTAGGAAACATTTCATGTTATTAGCCACATAGTTTCATCTTGTTTATGAACCGCACCATAATGGACCCCAGACGAGTTAAAATACAGTAGCTCGCAAAAAACATGATTACCAGAACGTGATTATTCGCATCCAGTATGTGTCTTTCCAGTAAATGCTTGAAAATATTTTCTGTCCCCAACTTCATTGGCATTTAGCGCAGATTAGCATCAGGTTTTCTAGTTTACGACCTCACCAGTATTTGAAAAGATTGCTTCTGTAAATAACCAGGAATGTTTAAGAAACCAGTTTACTATATTTGCTATAAAGACATGATATTATCTCAACAGGAAGCGATTATTTTTCATAAACTACTTCCCCCATATCCAGTTGTCTAAATAACGCAGAAAATCTCTTGTATATAAAAACATCCAAACACACTCGCAAAACTAACTCTCCAACTACCGGTGTTCGCATCGTGCTGTGTAAGGCCAGATACAGCAACACTGAAGAATTAACGGCGTCTTCCACTGTATTTTCAGCTGGGGGCAAGCGGCTTCTGACGCTGGTTTAAGCTAACCTGGTTGCCTTTGCACCGCAGAGAAGGAAGGCACAGTCGGTCAGCCGTGTTTTCAAACCGCTGTAATGTAAAGGCAAGGTAACCATCAGGCAGCGAAGGCTGCAAGTCCTTACATTTCTCGACGGCGTGAACCAAAGCTTTCCTCCCCGGAGGGACAGGAGGCTGGAGAAGCAAGTACTTGCCCGTGAGAGCGGGGAAGCTGCAGTTTCTATGCAGGGTACGACCGTGGATGTGGGTGGCATTAAAAAGCCACTTCTGCCTCCCTGGTGCACGGCAGGCAGCGGTTTGCTGAGACAGGGTGCTCTTTGTTCACCTCTACGTTTCTTCACCAAAAGCCAGAGATGACTCTCCCTCAGGCTTCAGCCTGATTTACATCCTTGAAATACTGCCTCCATCTAAATCTTTGTGGTGTGTCCCCCCCCCCAAAAAAAAAAGGAAATTAAAAGTATTTACGAAAAAAAGCCATTTATGAAAAAAAACCCTAGGCATGTATTACATTTTGTTATCGTTTATAAATATGTACGCGTATACGCAGAGTTCCCCGCTTCAGCTGCGCAAGGTCTTTACGCAAGTCATTTTCTTCTCCGCACAACATACGGGCAATCTCCCTGTCCTAACTTTTCATTCAGGCTCTCCAGTTATGCAAGAGCTTTCATCTCTTCCTTCCTTCCTAAGCAACAGCCTGACGTTACACCTAATGAGAGCCAGCAGCCAGCCTAAGCAGGCGGTAAGCAACAACGGGCTGCCATAAAACATCTGAACAGACCAGAAACAAACACGCTTTCTAATTCTCTAGCGGCAACAAGACCCTAAAGGGAAGCCTTGTCTGAGCTGCTTCCTTACACCTCCTTAATAACACCAGCCCTAAGCCAAGTAACGTCAGCGGAAAACAGGATGGAAGGTGGGTGATTTCTTGCCACTTGCCTCCAACATCCTTTGGTCAAAGCAACGGCATCTCCGCGACCCTTCACAAGATCAAAAGGCGGCAGCCCTATTTACAACATCCTGAGCAATTTAGGCATCCCACTCGGCATTGTTTCCCACCTCCCGCCCAGTTTCCTTTTAAATTGGATGGTTTCTAATGAAACCTCTACCCTTTATGAGTTTACAGCCACGGCGAGTCAAGGAGTGCAGCGCAGACATCTTTAAAAGAAATAAAGAAAAAACGCTCTTTCTTAGCCTTGCTGCACACAAAATGGTAGCGCATGAAAAGGAAAAAAAAATTGCTCGGTATTTTTAATTACTAACTTGAGGATTTACGCTGCTGTGCCTTTTATGGTCTGCCTTCATTTCCCACTAACGCGTATGGTACTTGGGAGTGTGCGGCTTCTAAAGTAGTTGCTCTCGCTCTAAGGCAGCTTAGCATTTTAAGGGTAAGAAAAAACTCCTTTAAATGAAAGTGTTCACTGAATGCACAGGATGTTGCGAGCTCTCTTTGTACCTTCTTTCCCGCCCCCTTTTTGCTTGTTTGTTTGTTTGTAGGTTTTGTTTTCTTTTTACACAACCTGTATTTACAAATTTAGGGGCACTGTCATACCCATCAGCAAGTGACAGGACCCGTAAGGGAAGGAAGGAGGACACGCACACCCTAAGGAACCCCCTAGAAGAAACCCCAGAAGAAATTCCCCAAAATACGGCGTGCAGGTGTTAACAAGCGGCACGCACACTGCCCTCCCCTCCCAGCAAAAGCAGGGGCTCCCGAGCCCGAGGGCTCAGAGCTGCCCAAAGCCGGGGCCAGCCCGGCACGGGCTCCTGGCCAAGGGCCGGGACATGGGCACCAAGGGCCAAAGCCACTGCTCCCCACCCGTGCCCCCCTGCGCCGTGGCTACTGAACGTACCTAAGAGGCTGATGCTCATCTGTCCCCTTTTAACCAGACTGCATCAGGCAGAGGGGATAAGCAACCTCCCCGTGGTCCTTCAGAAACACATTTCCTCATCTTAGCACACATCTGCTGTGAGCACTGAACGCGTTTTAAAGACAATCCTATTTTTCAGGCGTATAATTTCTTTTTCTCATCTCCCTTTCTAGCTAAACCAGTAGTTTAATGTGCTTCATATATTGTCAAATAAGATGTGTCTGTATGTGTAAAAGCAAAGAAAATTAAAAATCACCAAATATTTTAATTTACATAAGAAAAAGTTACGATGACAGTGTCTCATAAAACTTCTAATTTCATCAACTTATTATATGTCATTCTTCAATGGAGAGAGCACTCACAGTATGAAGAGTTCTTAAATCAAAAACACACTGCCGGGGAACAATCTTCATTTTAATGATGCTCAATAACAGGGATTAAAATATTTTATGAGTCACAGTTTCCATATAAAAAGCAAAACAAAAAAAGAATGGTGATGATTCTGTTCAAAGTGTGGGACTTGTTCATTAAATACCAAAAAAAAAAAAAGAAGAGGTGTGAGGAGGAAGGGAATAGGCATCTGAAAACGTATATACTGCATTGTACTTTAAAGCACTAACTACTTTTCCCTTAATTGGCTTCCCCAGCTCCCAAGGAATCTGCAAACCCACCAGCTCCGCGGCACAAGCAGCCGCTGTCCCGGCTGCTCCAGACAGGGGATGAAAGAGCCCTTCAATCTACAGATCTATTTATATTCCCTCACGTGGCGACTATAAAAAGGTTTCCTTTCAGGCTGAGGTTTCTCAGCATTAAAGTTACCAACTGTTCGAACGTGAAAAACGCGACGTACACTGGTTTTTAAAACGGAGGAGACGCCTTTGTGTTTGGGTAAATTCGGATTAAAGCAGCAACGAGGGAATCTCGCACATCTTTAAACCTCCCACGTAGTGCCTTTGCAAAAAGAAAATGGGACCCAAACACACATGAAATAATGCATTAAATAAATTATGCCACTGATTCTGAACGATGAAAATTTTTGACCAAACACTCTCTACCCCAGTCACCTTTGTATTCCCCCACGTCTGCCCGCCGAGGTGGCCAGCCCGGCATGCCACGCCATTCCCGAGGGCCGGAGAGAGGCACCCGGCGCTGGTGTTTCTCATCCGCGTCTGCCCCGGCTTTCCCGGCCGGCCTCACACAGAACGGCTCTGTGCTTCCACTTCCTCCTATGTAAACACCAATAATTATATTTCCATACCTCACAGCGCGTAGAAAGGAATGACAGCTCATACCTTTCCACAAAAAAAGGTCTCCCGCTCTGCCATGCAAGCTGCTCCAGAAAGAGACTTGCGGTGAAAACAAATTGCTTAAAAATTAAAAGGCACACAATAGAAACTTGGTGCCAATGACTACAAACCCAGCTCTACCATGGGAAAGGAAAGCACTGCTTTTAAAGTCAGCAGAGAAAAAAGTTCTGTGTCCGGCTAACATGCATGGTCCTGGTCTTCCTTGCAATTTGCTTTAACAATTTATTTTTTCCATTAGCTCAAGAACAACAAGCCTAGGAGGCTAATTATTAAGGGTCAGTATTCTGAATTTAAAATAGGAAGTTTTGAGACCGAGACTGTAAGCCAACTCCAGCTCTCCAACCCACACACTCCCTTCCTCAAGTCCAACCTCACGAGCGAGAGCCTGAGCTTCCTAAAAGCAAACGAAATCACAGCTCTGCCTCGGGAAGACCATGAAAATGTTTTGGAATGACAACGACAATCACTTTTTCTCCTTTTTCTTCTACTTTTTCTTTTTTTAATTGACAAGGCAGTGAAAAGAGACTGGTGTGAATAGGTCCACGGCACTCCTGCTCTGCCCATCGCCCGCCACCGCCTCCACAGCATGCCCTGCATCCACCCTGTGTGTATTACCTACCGCTTTTAATTAACACCAGCACCGCTTTTAATTAACCCCAGCACCGCAGAGCAGCCTTGCCCGGGGCAGTTACTGCCACCCCTAGACCTGCACTCGTGGCTGCCCCAGCAAATGTCAGAGCTGGGGGTGTGAGATGTTATTATGGCCACAAATGTAGCTTTCCCAAAAGATAAGTATTTTCCAGTTTGGACAGTAGAAGTAAGAGTGGGCTGGCTGGTTAGCCAGCCAGCCAAGCAATGGCCAACGCATCTCCTGCAGAGCTCTGGAGTTCAGTACCAAGTTAGCAATACCATTGCTGCCCCTGGTTAAAGCAGTGGAAACGTTAAGTATTGGCCTCCGAGGCTTATTCCCCACTCGCAGAAGTGTAAGAGCAGCGGTATTTGTCTCTGAATTGTTGCAACACACGAGTGTTTTTACTGCAAAGGGATTTTTAAAGGAATACGTATTCAGTTTGGCTTGGCACAACAAGAAAAAGGAGGGAAAAAAAAGGCTGTCCTAATCCCATTATTTGTACCAGAGGACAGACAGGTAATTCCTTAATGGTCCACACAGTTTCTCCTAACGGCAAAAGATGGTTTCTCCATAGTTAACAGAAATTCAGAATCATACAGAAACTGATAAAAATGTTTGTACACAATCAAGCCCTCTGTAATCACACCACAGTGTAAGCGCAGCCTCCCTTTGCAACAAGCATTATGGTAAGAAATTGGGACTCGGAGGACAGAATTTAAAACCTTTTCCACCTCTCCCATAGTTGTTCTCCCCGCTCTCGCACACCCTACCCACTGCTACAGGGATGTCTCTAACGAGAGCAGCCTGTAACGAGGAGCCATGATAAACAGGCCAGGTGCCTTGCATACCAACCAGCAACATAAATTATTACAGGGTTTTAAATACATACCCTGTTCCAAGAGCTCTTTTATTAGTTATGCGTATTTTAAATCAAATTCCGTGGAAAGCAGCTTAAAGGACACTGCAACCGAGAGCCGTGCTGGCCCAATAAAGCACATCAATCTCCCGTATTCAGCAAATGAATGGCAGGTAACAGATGTTACGCTGTATAAAACTCTTTTCTGACCTAAATCGAACATGCATTTGATCAAATTGTCTCCAATAATGCCAGAAGCACTGCTAAGCAAAAGATTAAATATTCTGATTTCATTTAAAAAAAGAAACCCCAAGATGCAATAAATATTTTTAGCTCTGAAATAGAGGAAAGAACATTCTGTTTTTCCCATTCTTTGAAGTTACATTCAAAAAAATTGACATCCGTCCTAATATCCAGATTATGTAAATCCTGCTCTGCAAAGACACAACGCTCGCCCAGAACTGAAGAAATAAAAATGGAAGAAATGTTCTGGGTCAGGATGAACTGTCACATCATCTATAGGGGCAAATTAAAGAAGCCAGTTTTGCATTTTGTCCTGAAGCAACAGAAAACAAAACTCTTCCTCCCAACGGGTTCTTCTGATGACGGAGATGGCCAAGCAGAAAGAAATCTGCTTTACCAGAGCCCTGGTGTGCATCAAAAGCAGCGTCTGAAAAGCAGGTTTTGTCAGAACTTGTAAACCGATGGAAAGGTTTGCTGACTCATACCGACTGACGCCAAAAATGCCTTCCCTGTAAATCTGCCTTAAAGGTAGCATGTATGGAAAAAGAAAATTGGCAGCGTATATAGAAAAATGAAATTATATCCTTTGTTTCTTTACAATACACAAAGAAACCTTGTCAAGAAACTTCAGAGGGTGGATCGGTTGGTTTTCGCTTTGTGTTTAAGTGCAGACAAAATGTGAGGTCTCGTTCTCCCTGAAAGGCTCCTGGCGATTATAGAGTGAGGAACGGCAGTCTATCCGGTGCGACGCAAGCTGTAGGAACTAGGAGACAGGAGTTTATTCACAGCCTACAGCTGTGTGCTTCTTTTCCCCTCTCCACCAGTGGCTGATGAAGATGTAGGAGTACGAAAGCCTTTGCTGAAGGCTCCGCATCCCTCCCGCTATCATAAAAGGTTTGAGAGGTTTCAATACACATCAAGTTCCTCCCACAATTTTCTGAAGCAAAACTCATGAAGAATCTGTTTGACTTGATGTTTTGGGGACTATTTTTTGTCGGTTTTCATTTGCTTTTTTCCCCTAGGAAAAGCAAAAGGGAAAAGCCAAATATGACTCCCCTAACATCAGACATTAGGGAGAATGGCGCGCAGAAGATCAAATACAATCTTCCCACTTACCACAGCATAAAGGACAAGTTTGAATAGCCTATGCACGCGGACCACAAGCTTTCAGCCTTTCTGAGCTCTTCAGAGCATTCTTAAAACAAAAGCTTTCCTGGACTTCAAAGGGAAATCTTTGAAAATTCCCAAGCAACAGGGGACAACCCCAGAGGAGAGCTACGAATACGGGAAGAACTGGTGCTAGAGATAAATTCCCTTATCAGGCAATGGGACAGGTGTCTTAAAAGCAAGAAAAAAAGAATGGCAAATCACTAACTCTCGGTACGCTTAATCTCCCAGCTAACTCTGATAGTAAGAGGAGGAGGAATCACATACATGTCTCCAGCCTTCCTCCAGTAAAGAGGAATCAATCATTCAGGCTGAAGGACGCCTGAAAACTGGCAGCAGAAAATTTCAGCTCCTAAGGTATTAAGTAATGATGTGATTCACCTGCTGCTGAAACCCCCATCGAGACAAAGTTGAGTACCTCCTGGATGGGAGCCTGGGAAAGGTAGGGCCGTGCATCTGCTCCCTTCCCACCCTCCGCTCCTAAGCTCCAACCTGAGGTGCTCTACAGAGAGGATGAAACACAGAGTCCTTCCAGGAACAGCATCTGCAACACTGCGTTTGCCCAATACTCATTAAACAGGCACCGGGAAGACACTGGGGATAAGGGGGAACGGCCTTAGGGGGATAATGGAAAAGAGCAGAGGGTTAGTTGCAACCTCCTGGAAGGCAGAAGAAAACTGGAAGCAAAACGCAGCCCAATACCCAGCGACCTCTGAGGGTCCAGAGTATTTTTCCGTTTCCCTGCCAACACACACTTCTTCCACGCATACCCTCCCTCTTTCTAAACCGGGCTGAGGTGACACCTCTGGTGAGGAGAAGGACTGGACGGGCCGTTGGGGTGCTGCAGGAGCCAGGGCCGTCTGGCCAGGAGGGCAGCAGGCTCCCCAGCTCCTCACAGGGCACCTCGCCAGCCCACCACACCACGTACCCTTGGAAAAACCCCGTGCTCGGCTGCACGGCCGGCTGCCAGGTAGCCCCCCACCTTCCTTCTGCACGCAGAAAATGACGGGAGCCAATCCCAAATCTGAGAACTGGAAGTGATGGAGCATGAGAGCAACCCTAAAGCGGCATGTCGCTTGCTGTCGTTAAGCACAACACCCCTCCAACAGCACCCCTAAAGTCTTCTCTACACACGCTTTTGCTAAACCAATGACACCGTGCTATGGGATGGTTGGTCTTTACAGAAAAGCATCGGAGGGGGAAGATGAATTTTAAATAAAAGAAGCATCTTTAGACAGATTCAGCAGGATTGTCCAAGCTGTACACAGACAATGTAAACTCTTAATATACCCAATACACCGCAGTCATGGTCCTAACTAAGAAAAAGGCACATGCTGTGCTGAACAAGAGTTACCTTGTTTGTTCTCTTTCACATTAAACCACCCAGTTTTGCACATTCTTAACACGATTATCTAATAACAGTCCCTGCCTATATGTTTGGCTACATATTTTACATATAGCACTGCAGAACAGAGAGGTACTGAGCAAAAAAAAAAAAACGGTATAAATGTGTGAAGCTAAATTATACATATTTAAGCAATCACATGCCTACCTGAAAATCTTGCACCGCGTTCAAATTCACGTTTTGTAGGAAAGGCCTGGCGATATTTGGTCTGCTTAAATAAATATTTATTAATCTCAATATAAAAGATCAGACACCAAATTTATATGAGCTGAGCACAGTTCGGGCAGAAGCCAATAATAGCTGCTTTCAGACTTTGCAGCGTTGGAGTTTGCCAAATGGAAGTGACAAGTCTGGACCACTAAGAAAAATGAAGCCATTTGGTAAGTTATACGCTGCGTAATAAACAGTCTGTCAGTTTGCTTCTAATCCCCCCTCTTCCACAAGGGTTTTTTTCCTTTCTTTTTTTTTTTTTTCTCCTCCATTTTCCTCATGCACTCTGCAGAACATGTGTGTATTATAAATTAAACAGAAGCTACTTCAGCTCTGTGGACCACACACCATGGACAGCTTAAGACAGGTCATTGTTACCTAAACAGAATTTGTTTTTTTGTTTGCATTGTGCATTTCTTTTCTGTTTTGACAGCAGGTTTTAAAAAGAGGATGTTACCCTCCTTAGAGCCTTGAATCACTTACGAAGAAAAGAGAAAAAGAAGTTGTTCTGCAACAATAGCACGAAAGTAAAGCCTTCCAATTTTTTGTTTCTTCCCATGACATCTGTGGGTAAGTCCTGTTCATAACGCCTTTGTTCGGGGCTGATTTACCGCGGTTTGAGACAAGACACCATTCAGAGTCTATTCCAGGAGCTATGGAGGAAGTAGAAGGAGGATGCATCTAATTTGTTAGCTATCGTGACATCTCCGCTTATGATTAATACAAGACGTTGAGAGAGCAGAATGTATTTCCTCCAAGCGTCCTCCATCTCAGCCCCTTTTTGTACACGCTGAAGAGGGTGGGGATAGCAAGGCTGCCATGAACAGACCTGCTACTTGCCACATGGCTTGCCAACTGCACAAGGCAGGAAAACACCTTGGTTTTCAAAAACTACGCACCCTAGCTTTGCACGGCCAGCCGGCTGGCTCTGCCCGACTCCAGCTCCGCAGAAGGGGACTCTGCCGGTGTTAAGTGGGAGAGCCGAGAGGCACCGCCGGAGGAGAAGGTCCTGCGGTAAAAACCCAACAGCGAGGAGCAGGTCCGGGGAAGACTCTTGCCTTGTTTGCACGTGACTCCCGGCAAGTCGCTGTGTACGCTGGACTCCTTATTTACAGAAGCACAGTCACACTCCCTCCTGCCTGACAAGATTTGGAGGAGGAGGAATTAGTATCTGCAAAATCCTTGAAGATCTTTTCATGGCAGACATTGCAAAAGTACGAAGCATTAAAAACTCTGAAGGGAGTGGGCAGAAAACATTCAGTCCAAAATGCTAAACCGAAAAAGAAGTCCCCAGCTAATCCTTACCTCCACCCAATCCTCCCGCTGGCAGGCTACGGGACCTTACTCTGGTAAAGGGGGAGACCACACAGCTCACGCTGCCCACCCACCCCACCAAACCCACGCGCGTGGATGTGCTGGAAGCATCAGGCTTAGCTGGCACATAAACCTCAGCAGCTTTGCTTGCAGCACACGACACAGGTACCAGAATAAGTTCCCACCTACTCACAGGTCCCTCGGGGTACCAGGCAGCCAAGGGAGGGTCACGCTGCCAGAATAACTCACTTCTCCCACTTTTAGGCTGCTTTCTTGCCCCAGGGTATCTCTTGCAAAGCAGGCTGCAGACCAAGTAATTTGCTGTGGTGGTAAGAGCCTGTTCTGGCACCCACCTTACCCATCCACCCCCCAGCCTGGCCTGTTATGTGACCACATTCACAACGTGGCACAGCATTAGCCAAAAAGCCCTCCAAGACAGCTGGTAGCTAGAGTGAACTGCTGTCTCCATACGTCTCTCTGCCAAAGTCCACCCCTGCTCGGCCCTCGGCACCGAAGCGCAGGCACCTCGACCCACACGCTCGGGCTCACCTGAATTATTCCGCAATACCCACCTACTGTTGCTGACCCTCCCCAACAGGCAACGTCCCTGCTGTGAATACCGACCTCGGGCTGCCCGGCCGGCGGTTCTGCCTCCTCTAAAACGGGCACCAAAGCACTGACAGTGGGTTCATACCAGGTCTCAAAATCAATGCAAACTTTGTAAAGTAATGAAAAAACAAAGTTGTGAAATACAGTTGCTTGAAGTTCCTCAACATCATGTGAATGCAGTAAAACTTTATTCTTTTCTATCAATTTTTCCTTTTTTTCTCTTTTTCGTGCAGTTACTGCTTTTAGAAGCTTATCAACAAAACGAGCCTGCTCATGTTGGCAAAATCCCAGCTCACTCATTTTCTTACGTAGCGTGTTATCAAAACGTACCGACGCAAGCTGTACTTTGCGGATACAAAGGAAGCCCTTACAACAACTACAGTAACACCACATTTGTGACCGGTTAGGTCAGTCCTGCAGCCCTCCCTCAGCCTCTTCCCCAGTCTGCACTTAGGTCAGCCAATTCTTGACACGGAGAGGCTGTCAAAGACTCAACAGCACTTTCTCAGGCTCACGACAGATCAGCTCAGTGGACGACCCTGTCTACTCCTATTTGCCGTCACTGAACCTTGACAAAAAATCCTCTAGGACACAACAGGAAATGTTGGTATTTTTTACAGGGTGAACCTACATTTATCCTTCAGACTTTGGCCAGGCATTCTTTCCATAATATAAACCACTCCAGTTTTGATGACAAATATATAACTCCTTGACCAGTTCTATAATAAATTACATTCTCTACGACATCGTGTTGTTATAGTCTCTACTACATACTTCTCACCTTTGTACCATCTACAGAGCAATTATCAACAGGGACCAAAGGCCCAGATTCTGCCTCCCCTCCTCCGGCTCATCCAGGACGCTGGGTATGATGCCCAGTCCCTGAAGCTGCAATGCAGCCGGGGCTCACGGAAAGGGGCTGGAAAGGAAAACCGTGTAAAATCACGCCTGCGTGCACGGTTGCGCGTCGGCGTCACGGGAGGGTGGAGGTTTCGCTTTGGCATTCCCCGCCGTGAGTCAGCCGGCATGCCCATGGCTTCTCAGGAGGGCTCCGCCGCCTCTTAAACGAAAGGCCGAGGGATGATTTACGGCAGTCAGAGAGCCCGTGTTTGTCCTAGGGTGTGGTTAGACAATGTAATTGAGCAAGCTCGCTGCGCTCCCAGGCCTGCCCCACTCCCTCCTCTCCATCCCCACTCCTCCCTCTTCGCTATTTTTTGGATTGGGTTTCTAACAAATCAGCAAATTGATGATGTTTGCTGTGCAAACAGATGACGGGCTGAGCAGAGATACAAGGGGCAGAGCACAAGCTCGCAACTGGAAGCTGATGAGGAAGGAAGAGGGAGCAGGACTGGCCGCGTTAGGCAGAAGCAAGCCGCCAGTCTGGCTCAGACCATACCATTTAACTTCAAAAAGTGTACTCCATATTCTAGTTAACATCTTAATATATGGATTTTGTTTATCTTGTTTCCATCTGCCATTCCAATTACTTTGGCGTTAGTAACACAGTATTTACCCCAGAAGACTGAACCGCTTTAGGCACGTATTTTATTTCCCGATCTAAGCTACAAGGTGACAGGCACAGGTTCACAACGCGCGTAAGCTCCTGCTCCAGAAGTGGCTGCCATGCAGGGTAGGCACCACACAACCCTTTTACAACAAAGCCGGAAAACCAGTGCCCCACAAAAATCCCCAGAGGTTCTCCTGGTGCTCCCCTGGCAGACAGAGAAGGACTCTGCTCCGGATTACTCTTTCCTGCATGTTGCAATGCCGAAGCCTTTCCTGGCACAAGCAGGCCGATGGGATGGGCTGCATTATCCAAGGCTGAGAAGCGGCTGAAGACATGGGAGATGAGCAGACCCTGCGAGGGCACAGAGCGACACGTGGAGAGCATGAACTGTCCCCCATTAAATGTTTATAAAATGTGCCTGTTGTAGCCACCTTCTTAATACACAGACAACCACAACTCACAGCAAAACAACCTTCGGATGAAACTCCTCCTTTCCCCTCACCAGCAATGCGTAACAGCCCGTCGGGAGCAAGACCAGAGCCTTTCCTCCTGCCATCCTCCCTCCCCTGGGGCTGCACGGCAGCCCAGCCTCTCTGACACAACCAGCCCTCTTTTACACAGCTGGCACCTTCGACCATTTCCGAGACATTAGCATTTTCCTAAAATAGTCTTAATCTTACGTAAAACGACTGGCGTTGCAACCCTGTTGCACATTTTCAATCCCACCGACTACCGCATCTGAATAAAGTCCGGTCGAAGTTTAATAGGGGGGTACAGAAAAGGCGCCGGGAGCTGGGGCTGCTGGGCGAGCGGAGCGGGTCTCTCCCCCGGCTGCATGGCCTTTGCTTCCAAAGCTCTTCTGCTCCTCTGGATGCAACAATGCCACCTCCCGCCATCCCTGCCAGGTCTCCCGGCTGCCAGGCAGGAGGGACGGATGCATCCCAACATGGAGACAGCTGCTGAGCTTTGCCTGCCTTTCTGCTCGTGGGGCCACCAGTTTGGGCTCTCTCCAGCTCACTTCCATCAGAAAAAACGGAGAAACAGTGAATTATTGGAAGGACTCCTAATCGTCTCCTGGTTAGGAACTGGAAGACAAGTTTGAAAGCTGTTTGGGGCAGGATGACACAGACAAAGTCACCATACATGCCCCGTTTCCCTAAGAAATTAGGCTTCTCCATCCTCAGTGCATCAGCCTGGACTGCTGGACACCTACAGCTTTGGGGGGGGGGCTTTACTGTACTAGACGTCTACTGTACTAACAGCATGCTAAAATGGTCCAAGGGGAGCCCTTGTCAAATCCGAAAGTAAACAAGCTTTAATGTTTAAAACTCATTCCAGATCACCAGCACAGCCCCAAGTAGTGACTCTGCGGCTCTGCTCATCCCTGCCAAGAAAGTTCATCTATTTGGATGGAGTAAGCACTCGAATCCAACAGAAAGAAAAAAAAAAAAAACAACCCAAACCACAACACAGTCACACTTGCGAGCACAAGAGGTGGAAATTAATGCGAAACAAAAGAGCCCAAACCAGGCAGCAAGTTATAAACACCAAATATTGAAATTCCAAAGCTGACCTGCAAATTTCACGGTTAATATGATGCAGATCCCTTTTCTGCAGTTGGGTTAAAAGTGCACAGCCCTCTCCTAGGCAAATCTCCAAGGAATTTTAAAGCTTGAATGAAAATACTAATTACAACGTACTAAAAACAGAGCGAGGAAGTGTGCGAGATGACTTTCGAGCACTGCAAGGAAGAGAGGAGGAGACAGTCTGGCCACTGTCGAAGCATGCAGCTAGAGCGGCTAGCGATGACATTAACTCCTTCCTAATGAGACCTGGCAACTTGTAAAGGATCCAAGTGCTCCCAAAGCCCTGTGTCATACCTGTTACGGCGATGCCCCTGTGCTTACGCAGTGTAGAAAGGCACCCTAAGAAGACTGGCTGTCCATCCCCAGTATGTGGCACAACCAGCACAGCCATCCTTTTCGTCATTACAGAAAGACTGTATCTTAGCAGCTGTTTTTGCATGAAAAAAAAGCAGGTATTTAGTTTTTAACCAACAAAATCCCTCACGAGGTTAACTAAAAGTGTAAACTGAATTCCACATTAAATTATCCTCTGTATGCCAAAGCCACAACATCTAGTACACCTTATTGCCCTTACAAAAGAAACAGTCCAGAGTTTACACACACATGTATGTTCTGAGGAGAATATTTTATAAACCCCACAAAAACATTTACACAAAATAACTCAATTTAGGCCAGCAGAGTAAATCTCTCACATATAAAATGTCAGCCAATTAAGCTTTTAGCAGAGCACCAGGGAGACCGATTTTAGAAAGCTAAGCAGGTTTCTCAGTCTAGGAATGCCTGAAATCTGTTTATTCTCAGTCAACAATGACTTTCTGCCTTCTGCCAATTACTAAAGTAGTGGGGGGAAAATGGATTTACTCTCTGCTTTTACAGATCAGTTGGCTTAGCAAAATCTAAACTCGTACACAGGTGCCTCGCAACTCCTCTCATTAATGCGAGCAGGCGACAACAAAAAATTTGCTCTACTTTCCCTCCCTGTCCTCAATCTGCTTATCCTTTCTTGCTGACAACTGGAAATGGCTAGTGCTCCCATGGCATCCTTTCCCCTCCTGCTCCCGGGGCTGCAGGGTGTAGCGGGGATTTCAGGAAGAGCTGGTGTGCAAGGACACAGCAATGGGCTGGCCACCAGGTCCAGGGAGCACCCTCAAACGCACGGACCTGACGAGCCGTACCACGGACTTCAGGCCTGGCAAAAGCCCTAAGCTGAAGCTCCTCGAGGACACAACACCCTGCTGCCAAATTGGGGGGGGTCACTCCTCTGCTCGCCCTTACTCTTCTCCTTCCCTTGCTTACCCCTTCCTCCCAGTCCCAGAGACACCCCGCACACCCCACCTCCTCTTCTCCGCCGGCTCTGGTCTCACCAGACATCTCCACGGGCCAAAGCAATTGATTAATCCGACCCACGCCACCCATTTCCGCAGCAGCAGAAATGCCAAATCGTCACATCTTTCCCGACAGCAGCCAAACCCTCCCTTTCACCCGTGCACCCTCCCCGGCTCCTGCCCTCAGCCGCTTCAGCGCACTCATCCGGCAGAAAACCATCCCTCCACCCCTGGGGTTTGTTTCCTGCTGGCCCCACGCTGGGCCCTTTGACAACGCCAAAACCTCCCAGTACTGCTGTCGGGGTCCGGACAGTTCATTTACTGATGAACTCTGAGCAGCACTTTGCAGGCATCTTGTACTCATTAAAATTATATTCTTCTTGTCTGTGTTTCTTTCCAGACCGAAGAAAAGGTTTGAACATAACCGTATCTTGGAATGAGTCCCAAATAAATTTCCATTTCCCAAAGGACAGGTTTTCTCCAAGGCAAGTAGTGGAAATTTTTAACAGTTTATTAAAAAGAGGCAGCTTTACCTCTGGCCAATATCATGTATTATCTGGATGTCATCAGAGGTCCTGGAAAGTAGCTTATTCCTAAAATGCCTGGAGGCCCTACAGCACATATGATGCTTAAATACTCCAAAACACACTAACTTATTTAACTTTCACTCAATAACATCAGCTTTCTGAATTAAAAAAAAAAAACCACACAAAACTTAAGATACTTTACCTTCTTATAACAACACATTCAGAAAACGCAAGTAAGTAGTAAAAAGCAAACAAATAGATGTGCACATGCAATCCTCCCCTTACCTTCGCGAAGCACTGCAGAGATGATGCTCAAAGAGCAACTACCTCTTGTGTTTGTTTTCCACCTTCAGTTACTATAGATATCCTTCCCTAGAAGCATTTTTTGACTGACCACATCCCCTAACACTACCTAGACCCACAGGAGAAAAAACATTAACTACAAAAGTTATCCAGCAACTACCAGCAAAATGCGGCAAGCGAACTCCGGCTCTTACTCCCCCCCAGCCAAGCACTGGCAGAGGAGAACATGAAAGTTTCTCTGCATGTTCTCCACGTGTAACACTGAGCACTACCACGCCACTGCAACGCTACTGCTGAAACAACAAAAATGCCCCAGCCGGTGAGGATCACGAATACTCGTGATGCATCCATTACTGGGACCTATGTCGCTAATGATGAGAAACTAATTCTCTCCCATTGCCAGCCCAGTTTAGTTGGCTCATGAAATGCAATCAGGACACTTCTACATAGGTGATATATCATGAATGAGCAAAACAACGAATCATTTTGTTGAAAAACATGACAAAGAACTTCAGCAAAACTGAAAAATAATCTAAAATTCATAGATTTCTAGGCAAAATTCAGAAAACTTTTTTTTTTTTTAAGTAAGGGAGATTATTTCACGTAAGAAACCAGGGAGCTAAACCCATCATCCCAGCTCAAGAGGAAGTACACTGCCAGCCTGGGCTTGAAGGGGACAGCTCGTTCTCGGAGCACCTTGGAGTAAGGTCAGGATAAATAGCGTGCTTTGTGCCAGCAACTCCGTGCCCAAGACGCGTGAGGTTGTGGGAATTAAAAGAGCACTTGCAGATATTTGCATGGCAGAAGGAACTGCCCAAGGGACAGCCAGGACCGACAACAGGATGACTGGCCTACAGTATTTATATTAAATAAAACTGAACAGAATATGAGGCACTGTGCATACTGGGTATGGTTACCAATACTAGGCATTTTTCCACTTGAACTACTCAGCAGCATGAAAACAATTCATCCTATGGAAATTATTCAGCATTTATGAAATGCTGTAAAAAGCGAAGGGGAAATCCAGTTAGTCATCTGTCAATCCTCCTGTTGTGAAAACATTGCAGAGTTACAGACTTTGAGGTTGCTTTAAAAAAAAAAAAAATAATCATACCATAAATGTCTTCACTTTATGAATGAAGACAGTTCTCAGTAAACCCTATCTCGGGGAGGATACTAGATTTTCTTATAAATGCCTCAGGATGAAGGAAACGATCTCATGAAGAAACAGCAGTATATTTCTATACAAGGGTTTGCCATCCGGATATGATAATTTCTTGAAACCTCAAACAAAATACCACAGCATGCTAATCTGCTCTTTCACGGCAGGTAACCTCAGACGACGTGCAACTCTACTGCGTGTTCATTCTTGCCTTGTTTAAAGGCTCTGACGAGTGCAGGGATCAGCCCAAGCCCTTCCTCCTGCTCACCAATCCTGTGTCTTAGCGTGGACTTTATTTCATGCTCCAGATTTCAGAAGTTACTCCATTTCTTCCAGGAGCGTGTGCAGCATTCCTTAATCTGCCTGAGGTTTTATTTACTTTCTAAATAAAAAATACCATTAAAACAAAAAAAAAAGGGTTGTTTTGAGAGGACTTTTAAATTGCACTGGAGTCAGGAAATTAAGAGTAAGTGTTCCCCAAGCCACTGAGCTCTGCCCGGCTGCCGACACAGCGGGCAGTACAGTCGTCCCTTTCACCGCCAGCTTGAATGACATCGTGCAGCTCAGCTTCATGCCGCAGCCCATCCCTGCCCCTGCCAAACCCATGGCTGCCCCAGGAGCAACCCAGTTTGGACTGCTGGACCTTCCTCAGCCTTCTGCAAATGAAGGTTTGGCTCTTACCGCTGCCCTAGTCAGTGCTTACCATTTCCCCTCTCCTTTCCACGGACGAACCTTTGACTTCCAACACGGCAGGAAGAAGAGGGAGATGGTGGCCATGTAGTCACTGGTGTACATCATGGAAACATGTTACGGAAGCAAAGGAGATCGGACCAACACTCATCCTTTCAGAGCAGGATTCTCAGTATTTCAAAACACAAAGTAATCGCTCAGCTAAATCTTTCACTACGGTTGAGTCAGAAGCCCCAGATCTCAGTAAAGGAAATTGAAAAAATAAGCCTTTTTAAGGGACTGATAGAAGGACTTTCCCAGAATGATATTAGGCTGGCTCTTACTGCTCAAAAACAAAGCCCATGCTTTCTATAAAAGAGAAGCCCGAACACTGCTTTGGACAGGGGCAGGGAAGCCAGAGTTTATGTTTATAGGCTCTAATCTAATTTCACGCCTTCCTCTTACTCTCACTACCCTGTCTTAAAAATTCATGTTTTATTAGATTCATGAAACAGCAATAGCTCATAATGAGATAAGTCAGCTGATACTGTCGATGGGGTGTTTTGTACCAAACATTAACGCTAATTATATAAGCTTTCCACCGCACTTTGTTTGCTAAACCCACGCGCTTAAGCTGCTTGCTCCATTACTGCGAACAGTTCATTAGCAATAAGTTTACGGGCCTGGGCGGCATTAACCTTTCCTCAAAATCGTCCCCAAGTTGAGAATGTGGACCCTGTGCTGTTAATTACAGGACTCCCGGGCGGTGATGTGATGCTGAAGCAGCACCTCCGTCAACAAGAGCTAGGAGAGCCCCGCAACCCCAACGCCGCCACCCCTGAACCCCAGCGGGGACGGGGACAGGGACAGGCAGGCTCCTCTGTCCCATAATTTGCTCACAAATTTCATTCGTAACTTGAAACAGGAAGGGGCTGAACTGAGATATCTGTGTTTTTAAATGCTGTCATTACTCTCCTGCCTGCGCGCAGTTAGGGAGAGCCTCGTGTTGGGTCTGGGCGATTGCGAGAGTTTATGGCTCCAATGCAGAACAAGCGCAGCCAGCGCCTCTTCAAACTGGGTTGTTCAAATCCAGGATTCCTGGATCAATCGCTACTCAATCAAAAATGATGCAAGGTGTCCACAGCCCTCGGTTTCAATATGCTGCACCATAACCTCTCTTCACACACACTCTCTGTTCAGCAGATTGGAAATAAACTTACACCATAGGCAGTGAGTATGCTAAAATAATTTAAAAAGTAACATCAGGTCCATATTTTGCCTTCAAATTGCTTTGCACGTGCAAAAAAGGGGTGATAGATGGGAAGTAAGTATATAGTGAGGCACTGATAAAACATATTTACTTACTGTCCAACAACACACAAAAAAAAAAGCTTGTTTAAACTATCAAAAGACAGACCCAAATATGAAACAATAAGCATTCCTGACCACAGAGTTGCTTTCAGAGAGTAGATAAGAGAAACGCATTAAGAACAACAACAAAAAGACAAAAAAAAATCCCCCATAAACTGCATCTCAGAGCAAGGTTTCACTGATATGCTCTGTGGTTTCACTAACATGAAGAATGCTCCAAAAGTTATTCATAGAAACAGAAGCAGCAATTATTCTTAAGCTCTCCAGACAATTATAGCGAGTTTGGAAGAAGTGAGAAATCTGCAAATTTAAACCCACCACGAAGATACTGGATCCAAACAAATTTTGCCACACGCCAGCCCAAGCAGGAATAAGCACGTGGAGAACAGAAAGCGAAGGACAAGGCACAGCAGAGCCACGCCAGGCATGCTTTGTTAGAAGCGGGCAGCAGCGGAATTCACTCTGCTGATAATAAAAGAGAAGTATTTTAATCTCTTTCACAAGCATAATCACGGAAACAACTGAAAACCATGACGGACCAATTGATGGTTCGTTACTGGGAACAATGCTTTTTGTTTTTTAAAGCTTGCTTTCTCAGATCTTCTAAGTCAACGGAGACACATCGCAGATTTGAAAGGCAAGGGAGCTGTTTAAAATTAATTTCGGTTCCAGTTGTTGCAGCAAAGGAAGACAAACCATCTCTCACATTCGGCCATTTGCTTCAAGGGCTGCCTCGCAGAAAACACATTCTACCCGAGCCACCTTGGGTCCACACGAGTGCCTTGCCCATGTTGAGAGTAGTTTTGTTATTAGTGTGCTTTAAACCCAGGAAAGACTTCAGTCAGACAGATATACTACCCTCTAAGCACACATTTTGAGACACTATATCCAACTATTTTGTTGCGCACAAACAGCTATTTTGTCTTTCAAGATCAAAACAGAAGCAAACAAATAAACAGAAGGCGATCCAACTGGAAAGATATTTTTGATGGGAGGAAAAGACTTTGCTAACTGACTATTAGAGAATGCCAAACTGCCTAACACTCAGTTCTAGTATAATACAATAAAATGGTAACTTAAAATGAATATACATGCACTCTACTCACTGATTTTAACTGGTTCAGCACATCTATTCTGCAAAGGTTTACCAATACCATCCCAACAACATTCGTTCTCCTGGTAGGGCTGTCAAACCCATCCTATATATCCTCAAGGGATGTATCCGTAACCAAAAATACGCGTGTGAGAGATATGCTGGTTCAGCAAATGCCAGCCCCACTGGGCACCGGTGCACAAACAGTCACGGGTCAAACAATTCCCATGGTCAAACAATTCCCATAGTCCTGTCCCACGAGACATGGGGCATCTCCCCAGCCCCACTGAGTCCAGGAACAACCCTGAGGACCACAGACTACTTATTAAGAAGGCAGCATGCTGCAACAGGTTGTAGCAGCACTAAGGCAACGCTACCCAAACCTGCACCTCTGCAGAATAAATCAGCAGAGTCCAAATGCTCTCAGTCACACTTCAAACACACCACAGATCACCCATTTCAACTGCCGGTGCAAGGCGATCAACACGAACCTCCCCAAAAAATCCTCCTGAAATGCACCAGTGTTTTTGCATTTCCCTATTGAGCGTTTCACATTCCTTTACAGAAGATTTGCTCATGGTTTTCTTCACAAATAACAACATGATCATAAATCGCACGATTATAACAGAGTTTATGGACTGAGACCTGCCAGGATATTTATTATGCTGCTGCACGGGGGAGGCGGTTTCCTTTTTTACATGCCCTTGTGGGAACGAAGTCAAAAGCGCACCCCAAGCTGAGGACAGTCCGTCGATGGAGAGCAGCAGGAACCATGCAAGGGCACTGCCGAAAATGCCTTACTTAATTCTGCAGGATTAGGGTGCTGTGACTCACCCCCACTGATGCCAACGGGCTGCGGCTGCTGCCTGGCTCAAGTTGTAAAAGGAATTTGCTAGCCCATGACACAAAACTGACCTTTTTCAGAGCATTTTAAGGCACCCCACTGTTGTTGAGAACGTCCAAAATTTTGTAGCGCTCAAAACTTAAAAGGTGCTTTCCAAACTAAGG
The DNA here is from genome assembly GCF_030936135.1 of Gavia stellata. NCBI lineage: Eukaryota > Metazoa > Chordata > Aves > Gaviiformes > Gaviidae > Gavia > Gavia stellata. Next base: position 96,901,708 of record NC_082596.1, on the reverse strand, counting down.
ACAGTGGGAAAATATCCCTTTACAGAACTTAAGATCTTCTAGCAGGACAAAGATAAAGGCATGAAATGAGGAAAAAAAAAAAAAACCAAACCAAAAAAACAGGAATTACTGTAGCAATGCCTATTACCCAATTATTTTTTTAATGACTTAACAGGTCTTTTTAATATATAAAAGCTCTGCATACACTTTTCTAGTTGCCCTTATAAACCCAAATCCACCACTTCTTGCTTACCCCTTTTTTTTTTTTTTAATTCCTCTAAGTCTCAGAGAGACTTTAAAATTTTGCATGTCCAGGTGAAAACCTTGTTTATTTGGCTTCCATTTTCTTTTTCCCTCAGAAATAGGTTTGCAAAGCATATTTCCAGAAAACTTAAGAAACTAGGAGCGTGATCAGCAGCCTTTTAACCCCAGGTACCCTTCACTCCAGACAGAGCTGGGATACCCAGACTGGAAGGTTCGCTTACAGGGTATTTAGCTCCAGCATTCCATACCAGTAGCTTTCACACAAGCATTTGCACAGTGCTCCCCTTTCACATGTATCCGATGGCTCACCCTTTCCGAAATAATCCCACCAAAGAGAAAAAGTCAAGACCCAGAATGATGTGGCTCTACCAAGAGAGGCATTTATTGCAGAGTACAAATTAAAACCTCCAAAGATCACAGGGACCCGATACATGTTAGCAGAGGAAAAAAGACACAATAATGGTTAGCTGGCTACCTCCTATTTCTCTGCCACCCCCAATTACTAAACCATGGAACAAAAGCTTTTATAGAGGAGAATCTAATGATCACTAAATATACCTTTAGTCTTTAATTTAAGCGAAAACTCTGACTAAGTGCATAGCATTAGCTGAAAATAGCAATACAGCTGGCCACCTTTGGCAGATTCACAACCAATATGCTTCATCTTTTTGTAGCCACTTCCCTTTTGACTGCACCACCTTCATTTAGCTGCCAAGTTGGAAAGAAGAGCAAATGTTGTGCTTCTTTTTTGAGACCGAGAGGAATTAATTCTTTGTATTCTATGATGAAAAGGCCTCCGTTCACAAGCGTGTAGGGTTTTAGTCCCTTAAATCTATCCATTATTTGCTTAAGGAACTCTCGCTAGACTGAATTTACAAGGTATGACAGGGAACAAAATTTTCTCCAAGAGAGGTTTGCTCTCAAACTTAGTCTACATTTCATTGCATGGAGAGAAACAAAGAGTGAATTAAAAACGTGCAAATATATATTTTTTTTAATCTAGCTGTTACAGTGAAGCACATTTTCCTTTGAAACATTCTTTCTTTAAATCCGAGTGGTGTGTTAGTGAAGCCATTGTAACACTGCTGGTTTTTACCCAAACCTGATTTTACAAATGCAACATCCATGAACCGCCAGGCTCCGAGACCTTCTAAGTACAAGCCCTGCAGGGATGGTACCCACTGTCCTGTCAGTAATGCAACAGATACCCAGCACTGCTAGGCGACAACAGGAAAAGTTTTGTTAAGATACGGGTCTCACAGAAAGAAACGTCCCACCTAGAAAGTCAACCCAAACAGTAATGCACACAACAAATGTCAATAGAACTATTCCCACAACTCCAGTTGATTAGTTTTGGCAATTTTTTTGGTGCTCTCTTTTTGCCTCTGCTCTCCCTCTCAGCGCTTGAACAAGTGAAAAGTCACATATAACGCATTCAGCAAAAATTAAGGAATAAGCCGTATTTACCCTCTACCAGCTCATGATGCGCACGGTTCAAAAGCAAAACCTCTTCCAAAGGAATCTGCAATGAATTTTAAGACATTCATCGCGTCCGTCAAGTGAAGCATGTAAGCAGTCATCTCCTTTCATAAATACAAGGAGGGACAGAACAACGTAATAAATATTTTGCAAAACATCATTAAAAGAAAAACACCACGGCTGACAGTCCAGCCCAGTCCGGTCCGGTCCATCAACCAAAGAGCCTTGTAGTCACCGAGAAGAGGGATAAAGTTAGTGTGGTTCAGGTATCACTGCCACCACATCTCCTTTGGAAAGCTGAGACAGAGACACGGCTCATTATAGCCCAGCGGAGCAGGCAAGTGGGTTAGAGGGGCAGCTCCGGGGCCGGAGTGCTACAGAGTTATTTCTGGCAGTTGTGCCCAGGGGAAATTAAAGATGCAGTCACACTTTCCTGCAGGACTTGGAAAGGACAAGCAGATCAAACACTGCTACAAGTTCACAGTAAAAAAAAAATCCTTCTGCTTTTACATGACGCAAAACCAAGTAAACAAGTTCTGCCAACCCATGACACTCGGCGTGTCTCACTGTACAGCACGTGGTGGTGGTATTCTTAAAGCCTCTATTCTCCCCGTTGCACAGCCAGGCAACGGTCCCCAGCTCCAGCTGGTTGGAAATATTCATGGCTGTTATTTTTCCAAGACAGAGGCTTGCACCTCAGACACAGTCAGGAACAACCTTAACTCCATCTGGCTGCTGTAAGCAACATGAATTTCGGCATCCCTACCACAGGAAATCACAGATAATACAACATACGCTCTCAAACCCTCCATTTAGTGATACATTAATTGATAATGTGCTGACAACTACGTGTACGTCATTTCTGACTGGTGGCAGAGAAACAACACTGATTTGATTCTGCCTCAACGACCCACCATTCTGTCCAAAGAACAGGCCAGTCCTCAGCCCCCTACACCCTTCAGCCTCAAGATGCACAACCTCAAATTTACAAAATTTTAAAGCAACATTTCCTGATGAATTGGACCTATGTGAAGTTATGGCTTTGGCAAACCAAGTTTTCCGTAATTATCAGAAGACAGAGGGCAGGGAAAGGAATGCTACAAATTTTTACTGCAGTCATTGCAGGGGGAAAAAAAAAAAAGAAAGAAGATTGCTGTTTGCAGTTGGAGTGTTGCAGAATCGTTTTAATATGCAAAACATATAGAAAGAAAAATGGTATATGAAATTAGAATAATTTATCGTCTCCTGTGGTCTGAGAAAGCCAATCTGATAAAGGAAGTAGCATAAAAGGAAAGAAAATAAATTTGAAATTTGGTTAAAAAAAAAAAAGGACTCATTTAGTGTCTTCCTTATAGCACAGCAATATATTTTCCGGCCATAATCATGTCCAGCTTCACTCCACGCATGATCCAACAGTCCCTGAAACTACTTCTGGCGCAGGAACGCACCCATTATAAAGCTGCACGTGACCTGCACTACCACCACCTCTTTCAGGCATCTCTCTCAGGCTGCACACAGCTCTTCTTGCACACTGTCCAACAGGAGAACCTCTGCAGACCGAGACCCAGATTATGTGCGCTGGTCCTCAGGCCACTACCTCAATCCATTTTTTGCAGCTGTAAGAAGCAAAGTGGAGAGAACTAGAAAACCAGACTTTAAGCTAAAAAGCTGGACAGCAGGCTAGTATTTAACATGTACAGCTGCAGAAAGCGTTTCACTCAAGTCTTTGATACCTACCTATCTCGCAAGGAAGAAGCACAGCCGAGCAACGAGGCTATGCAAACATTTCCAGGTTCTAAAAAGATCGAGCCAGTCAAGCTTTCCCCCTGTGGTTTGCATGTCGTCATCAGCATTGCTTCATGTTTGTATAGCCTTATAGCTCAAATATGTTTTATATGTCTTTGGAGGATGAGTGCACATATTTATGAGTTACAGTGATTGCTTCTTCGTGAGCAGTGCACAGACATGTGCACGACAGAGGTTCCCAAGACTGCAATCCTGTCTCCAGCTAGAACGCTGTAAGGGGGAGAGAGGCAGGAAACCAAACTAACATACAATGGTACTGACACGTTTTATTAGGAAGGAGCATATATAAATTAAAGAATACCGCAACAGCACAGACCCAACAAATCCTCCCTGCTACAGCTGATTCTTAAACAGCAACGTTTTGCAATGCTAAGGTAAATGATCTCATCATCTATATTTATTTAGTATCCTTCACCTTAAAAGATCCCACAATACAGTGGGGTTTTTTTGTATGCATATACATCTCTCAGCTGCCCTTTCCATTCTCATTGTTCACCTCCTTCCCTCTGCCCCAAATTACGTTGCAGCATTGGGTATACGAGTTGGTACACAGGACTGAAAGTAAAGAATCCCATGAGGAGGAATTTACTCAGCAGAGATCCACTAAAATTCAATCGCCAGTTTCCACCAGATGAAGATCTAGCTTCACAATTAACCGAAATCTGAGTGGGATTAATATGGAAAGGTGCACCAAAACTACAACGGAACAGGAATACCACAATACCCGTGGTTTCTGCTGCTTTCCTACACTTAGATACCAGGAAACCACAGCCATCATTTTCAAACGCGGACGCAAAGATCCGAGATCAAGGGAATCTTTGGAATTCGTGTTGACATTTTGTTTCTAACCAAGACCAGGTCAAGCCCCTCCAACGTCTGCAGGTCCACCCTTAGCAGGCCTACTACAATTTTTGTTTGTTTCTAATTAAAAGCTTGCTTTTGTAACTGGTTGATTTCCAGGTGTCTTTTGGTTTCTTGGTACAACTGAATAGACAACCAGAGCATTTCCTATAACAATCACAATATTTAAACCACAATCAAGCTGTCTCCCGTTTACCTTCATGTCTGATAGCATCTTGAGGGAAGTTTCTCCATTCAACTACACCCTCCTCTCCTACTTAATACTTATGACCTAGAAAAAATAGTGCTAAGAATTTTTAAGACTAGCCCAATGTCTCTTCTTCAGCCACCAGCTTAAAGGAACTGAAAAGCAGCAGCAAATCTTCCACTCGGTGAGGGTAAAGCAATCGCCATCACCACAGCCATCGGCAGCGAGAACATCTTTCCACAGGCTCTGGAACCCTTTGTCTTTGTTGCAGACGTTTTTCTCCCTCTGATCCCAAAAGAGACTAAATAAATAAGATTTTAACTCACATCTACATGTGTTTCAAATTAAAATTCTAAAAATGGTTGTTTCCCCACGTATTTCAGAAGCCGCCTATAAACAGCTCCTCTATTTATATAGTCCTAAAAGCAGGAGAGTGTCTTAGCTGTAAGACCAGACGAAAGCTGAACTCATGCCCACAAACTCAGAAGTAGAGCCAGATGTCAGATACCAAAGAACCAGACACCCATGCCAGCCCGCATTCTTCACACCATGTATTTTTTTAATTAAAATTATTATTTTACCACACTATTAGTAATCTCCACATTTAAGTGCAAAATCTCGCCTGCTCAGATACCACTCTTCCCCTCCGGTGTCATGCACAATATAAACCCTATTGCTGCCGGTGAGTTTGATGGAACCTCTGACCTGACCCGCTCATCTCTGCTGAGACCTGAGGAGGGATGGAGAGGACAGGGGAACCGCAGAACCGGGAGTACCCTGGAAGCAATGGAGACAGCACTACGCAGAAACTAATTTCTCTGCTTGGCCCCGCTCTCGTTTAACTCAAACAGATTTAGAGAAAAAGCTGCATTACCACAGTTGCTTCTGAGCCAACATTTACTCTGGCAGGCTATCATCAGAGCTATTGAAGTTTTTCTCTCTCTTTTTATCCTACTGAAGTGTTATAATAGGAGCAATAATACATTTACGTTCGCTTTATTCTTCCTTAGCACACAGTTCAAAATTCTATAAATGACACTGAAGTAGGTAGCAGAGGCGTTTTGGCTGTACTGCTCACATGCTGCAGGCACTCAACCTCTCCTCTGTAGGCTACGGCAAGGACTAATCCTGCCACTTCATACCAGCTATTGACATTTTGATTAAACAGTGCTGCCTACAGAATGGAAAGGCTTCTCCCCAAAATATCTGCATGAATCTGAGACGCATAGATGGCTTCAGGATCAGTAAGAGATCATGAACTATGATGTGAAATGAACGCATTTTCATACTGAATCATTATGTCGGTCGTAGCCACCAGCTTGGCATTGATGGGCGATCCAGGAGAGCTTCGGGAGTCCTGGCAGACGGTGTAAAATAAATAGCAGTAACACACCGAAATGCATCAACTACGGGGCTAAGAATTCCCCAAGTCTTTTCCAAAAGTCTGGAGACTCATTTTTACACTGAAACTGTAGAAGAGAATTTCTGTGGAAAGGCAAGGGCAGAAGATGAAAGGAAGAAGAAAGGCCAGAGAGGCAGAAGAAAAGACACAGCTCATTAGTTTGAAGAATCAAATGTTTAACCTGTTTGTTTATACGGTCCTGAACTAAAATTTAAGACAAGGCACGCAGCACTGCTTACAACCTCGTCTTGTCCTATGTACGAGATGGCTAACGTGAGGCCCAGCAATCTAATCCAGCTGGGATCCTATAAACCCATATTGCTGCCACACAATCTGAAGGATACATGTACAGCAGAAGAGTAACAAGAGTATTAGGGACAGAGAGAGAAAGGTAAAAGCCATCTAAAGTAATATGGGTGAAGGAAAAGGAAAGACAGACAGGAAAAGACCTTGCAGCGGCTGCCTTCCCAAAGAGCTTCTCCTGTATCAACCATCAGGAGCTTTCCCACTGGACTCTCAAACTGCTAGAAACCTCACATCACCTCACCTGGGTCACATACATATACACACACACACGTATACTCCATTAGTAACAGAAATAAAGAAGAGGAAAGAGCGACCAGAGAAGATGCATCCTTTCCAGCACAGCTAACTCCAAATTTATGCTGCTCAACTATAAGATGCTACGCAATCATCTTGACCAACACATGGCAATTACACAAGTGGCTGATGAGTGGTGTTAACCAAGAGCACTTGACTGCGTGCTGGCAAGCCAGTCAACGATAGCATCCACCACATGTAAACCACCAGCTCGCATATAAATGAATCTCAGATTAAAACCAACATAGAAAGGATCGCTGAGATGTGGAGTAAGTCGACTGTCTGTTTACCACAGTAAACATGCTATTTTCTAGTGTCCCTGAAGATGTTGGCTTTATCATTTTCAAACATTTCCTTTTTTGTAGTCAAAATGAAGACAGACGATTTAAGAGCTGACAATCTCTTCCCCTTACTGTTGGGAGACTCATAACAGAACCAGCCCCCACCTTTCTGCACACAACTGCGTGAACAGTTTTGTAAAATCCTGCAACTTACTGATTGACTACACTTCACTCAAAATACAACATAGCTATCCAGTGTTTCAAACCCCTCTGCAGGCTCTAGTATTCATACCAGGGACAAATCTTGCCAATTCTTCCTGCAAAATGTCACAGACACACAAATCTTCCTCAGAGCTAAAACGCCTTGTGAAAGACTCTCACTCTTTTCTCTCCCCATTACTGCAATATTCTTTCACTCCACATTGATGAATCCCATCACGGTATTTCATAGAAATCATTTTTGTAACTACTGTGCTGGCTCGGTCACTTCCATCTTTGCATTTCTTGACTGATTCCCTTTTCTCTACTGTTTTACACTTTAAAGCCCTCTACAACCTATCTCCATCTTCCCTGTCATCTTTGCATGAACGGTCCAGATGTTGAATCGCACCTCTGATTAATCTACCGCCTATTTTTCAAGCCATAAAACAAGCAAATAGGCCCAATTAGCTTTATTCCTTTTTTAAGCTACATCAACTTTACTCCTAGATTTTCACCTCTACTAGAAAGAGAAGAGGGTTAAGGCAGTAGATCTTCTTAAGGTACGTTTATACTCAAAAGAAAGCTTTGGCAGCAATGTGGAGTCCAGGTTTGCTAGACTCTCCATGGCTCTTCGTATCAAAACATACTAGTACAAAAAGAGTAAAATGATTTTTCTGTAGCTCTGAGATTGCAAATCAAACTCATTTCCCTGCAACAACAATTCTAAGATTCAGGCTTATTCAACATTTAAATGAGCACTAGTCAAATATGAATCCTGCTCCTTTGCCTCTCATCTGTGTGGGAAGATACTCTACTAGCAGATTTCAAAAATTGGACAAGGAACTGTATCCAGAACTAGGTGCAGAATTATACTTAAGCTTTCTAACGTCACACGTTTTCTTGATACAGAGATGGCCTTACTCATACCTGTACCAAAGCAGTGGCTACATGTAATTTCTGCAGAAGGTGGAAGTTGCACAATGTTAAGAATAAAACAGCTAATAAAAATTAGCTTTGTCAATGCATTAAGAGACTCAATACACAAAGACTTAGTGAAGTGACATATTTCGTGCAGGTTTAACTGTTGAGTAGTACAGTGCTATTTTTACATAGGCACTGTTTTGACTAAGACTACTTTTTTGCTGAAATTGAGAGTCCCAGCTGTACCAGCTAATGAGGTGTACATGTGCAAAGCACTACTCTCATCACAATTAAACCACTACAGGACCATGGTAAAAATTTTCACATCCAAAAGTAAACTAAGGATACTTCAGAAATCACAAAGAGAAAGCATTTTCCTGCCACTTACTAACTCAATCAACACGGGGGGAAAAAAGGCTGTATTCAAGACCTCTTTTAAGATGAGTTAACGCGAAATTCTGGGCTGGGCACTCTGTGTTGCCCGTTGCCCTGCATTCATCCTGGCAACAAAACCCAGCTCCAGGGCAGCTGCCTCGAAAAAGTCTTTTTGGAGAACAGCATCTAAAATGTGCTGTTGTGGCCAGGACACCCCACAAGGACAGCAATCCAGAAGTAAAGCAATTTGCTATGAAGTTTATGGATAAAGCATTCGCAGAGAAAGTTTTCCTCTGGCCACATGTAGTAGCATATGTGTTTTTTCCATTGCTGAAAACATTTTTTTCCCCTATCAGAAGACAGAAAGATTAGGAAAAAAAAAACAAACGGGGCGGGGGGGGGGGATCTTAATTAAAACTGTGACAGAGAAACCAACCTGACCAAAGTGGAACTGTAAGCACCAAGAAGTGAATGAAACTGGTAATCTATATCACTCATTTCCCCCCATGGTTAACTACGCTCAATCCCCGTTCCTATGGAAAAAAGACAGAGAGGAAAAAAATAGGCAAAAAAAACTTCTCTCCCCTTAGCTCTTCACGTTGCAGCTCCTGTACCCCAATGCTCTAAAACTGCATTTTGCTTCAAAAAAAACTTTCCTGGATTTTCAGAAGGGTGCTTCCCTTTTGCAGAATCTTTATTCACAAAAGGAAAAATATTTCTCTCAATAGAATACCTGAGTTCAGTCTGATCAGAAAGACAGTTTATTCTGCAAAACTTAAAACCTCATACCATAATGCACGGAAATCCATTAGTTTGCATCCATGACGAGAGAGAAAACTGAATTAGATAAAAGGGAAAAGAAGGAAATTTCTATTCCCCTCAAACATATTTGCCAAAACTCCAAACTATGCTCAGTTCCTGATGAAATTTTTCTGCATGATCTCATCTTTATTGCATCTGGTTTTGGAAGACACTCATGCAAAAAAAATCAGATTTGTCAGTCAACAGACAAACTTCAGTTACTAAACCTTTTTTTTTTTTTTTTTTTTAAACTACTGACCTGGGACAGTTTTTTCCTTGCCTGCATGTGCAACATAGACTGAAGGCTGACGAGACAAGCTCCCACACCTGTAGGAAGTGGAGAATTTAGGCTAAAAATTCTGACTGACATTTAACTTAACACGGTAATACTTCTCTGGGGGAGGGGAGTTTCCTATAGCTGCATTAATTCAGGCTAAAAATACTCATGCTGACATGCTGTCATGTGAGAATCTCTTTGATTCCAAGAGTTTATTCAGAGCCTTCGTGTTACTTTGAACTTTTTTGTTGTTTAATATGATCATCGCTCCATTTGTCATCATATGACAAGAGCAGACAATTACACAAGCTGAAGATATGTCTGCCAGTCATAGCATGCCATCTTGCTGCTGTCAAGCAAAGAGATGTGCCTCTACACACCTCTAGATTGAGTTCATTAAACCAGCCTGCAGGATATCCCTCGGTAATGACACAGATGAAAGACCAAATTAAAATTGCTTAATTCAGATACACAATCTCTAGCATTTTCCACCTTGCAGTCTAACTGGTTAAGCTGCATGTTTGAATAAGCCATCCTAGCACAGAAGCGGCTCCGATTCTCCACCTCCATCGCTTTTAATTAAAAGTGGAAGATAGAAGATCATCTGAAAGATTTTCAGAGTTTGTTTTGTACTTCCCTCAGCCTTGAATATCAGCTAAGCTATTTAAAAGAAAAGCAGACTGGGCAGCCACACATTAATGTGCCTCCTGTCAACCGAAGCACGGAAAGCAGCTCTCTCCTACGTTAAAATTACCACAGGAAGAGGTGAGCACACCAGCGATGGTGGGTATCAAGCAAAAAGCCGTGTATCACCTCAGAGAGCGAGCATCAGTGTTTTCAGTGCTCACCGCCGCTTTCCCAAGGCCACTGTGTTGCCTCCAAAGCTTCGGTGCTTTGTCAGTGACACCACATTACCTCCATGCTCCTCATCCAAAATCCAACTTCCCAGCAGAGTGTTTTGATGTAGTATTTTTAACCATGTGTTCCTTTAAGCTTTTTTCATTTCCTAATATTAAATATGAAGTTCTTGTCACACAACTGTCTGTCTCATACAAATAGGATGGAAGAAGTATGCTTAAAAAGCAAACGTCCAGCAATTTTGCATTAACACTGTGAGAAGACCATGCGGAAGTAGCACCTACCTCAATTAGTACATTGAGCCATGTTTTCAAACAAAGCCTAATTAAAATAAGCTCTTCTGAATCTCCATCGAGAGCCAATTCACCAGCAAGGGGACAATTGCTTAACACAGCCTCCTACGATGAAATACGTTCCCGACGCTGGCATAGCAAACATCAGCGTTAACACCAACAGGAGTATTTCCAAAGCCAATGCATTTACAAGTCTAAATATAAAGCTGGAATCCCAATTTCCGCTACTTCCTCGTTAGTGGCTTAACATATTGGAGTGGGGGGAGAAATCTTAATAAATACGAATAATAAAAATGGTTATTATGCCTCAAACATTACTACTGCATTTTTCAGGAGAGCTAAATGTATCCAAGGCTATATGTAACTACTGAAGTGTTTTCTTTACCAACACAATTTGGCATGGCACCAGCAACCCGAAGGGCAACAGGAAACCACAAAGTTCATTTGGCTCAAAATTTGAGTTTTTCTAAAGCCTGATTATACAACAATGCATGTTTTTTTTAAAGAGACATTATACTGTAGATAATTTGGTTTCATTTTTAAAATACTCCCATGAAGCAGCTGTAACTCTAAGCTGAAACTCAAGCGCCAGCCAGGGCTCGCAGCAGAAGCGAGGACGCTGCAGCGGGCAGGGATGCAGCAGCGGCGGCGGCTGCCCCCGGGACAGCAGCGCGGGCAGCTAACCAGCCTGCCGCCGCTGCCCTGGGAGAAGGGAAAAAAGACCCGTTCCCCTTCTGCTCCTTCCACTTTTTGCATTTAATCAACCTTTCTTTGCTTCTGCTACCCAACCTACGGAAGAGCAGAGAGCCAGAGGGAAAATGATGCTAAGGGAGGCCTCAGGAGGTGGGCTCGCCTGTCCCCCATCCCCTCAGGGAGCACTCGCCATTCAGGACAGAATTTGGCCTCTTATTAGGGTCCCCAGCAGCAACCGGGCCGCTCTGTGTGGGGACGGGGCTTGGGAGCAGCCTGTGTGTCGGGAACAACCGCCCCACGGGCGCAGACCTCACCTCCCGGCACCCGTTCTCTGCCTGAGAGGACTCCCTGTGTCTCGCAAAAGCACGTTTCCAGCGCGGGGGCATCAATCAGCGTAGGGGCCCATCCACCGCGCCGTGCGCACACCCGAAACAGCAGCTTCCCAGCTCAGCCTCGCCTGCGCAGGCACCACCAAAGGCTGCTCCGTGCCCCCAAAATACAAATGCCCCACACGACGCGCTCAGACACTTTATTTCCATCCGTGCAAAGCCAAGCTACTGCACCGTGAGGCCGAGCAGGGCCCTAACGTTAATAAATGGACAGGCCTTTTGCCACGGAGGTTTTGGTTTTTCTTAAAACCACCTCCCTCAAAAAACATTCAACCCATTTCCCTCTCTGTCAAGAGAAAGCGCTATGCTGCAGTTTCACCAGCTGCAGTTTAAAGCCCGCTATCTTTCTTCCCTCGATTTATAGACCGGAGGGACGGACCCAGCACCGATGGCTCAGCTCCTCCTAAGCGCTCGCTGCCGCTATACCCCGCTCCGCACCCCCCAAAAGCAGCCCTCCCACACCATTTCCAGCCCCGCAGCAAACCACAAATAATAAAACAGCAACAGAGACTCCAAGGGAAATAAATGGTAGCGCTTACAGCGACTGTAAACGAGGTGCGGGAAAGGGAGGGACAGAGGGCACGGGCAGCCAGATGGGGATTTCTTTTGGCTGCTGCTGCTTTTCTAGCTACAAAGCGCTGGCAGAGGAAGCGCTGCAAGCAACTTGCTCCCTGGAACAGCACGAGGAAAGGAGGTTGGTCATGTTTTGAGCCTGAGCCTACAGATAACAGAGGCCAAGAGAGCAGCAACAAGCACGGGGAGGAGGCAAATCCTTCTCTCACGTCTGCTGGGTTGCAGCAGCTCATGTGCCTCAGCAGAGCCGCAATGCTGGAAACGAAGCCGAACCCCCCCGAAGCCGAACCCCCCTGTCTTCTCGCTTCACCTGGCAGGACTCAAGAGTGTCCTCGTCACACATCACACCTGGAGAAGTGCTGCTTTAGCCACAGGCCAACGGTTTAGCCAACAAACATGCATACTACCGGCCGTGCGCTGAGCTGAACGGCATTTGCTCCAGCATAGGAATCTGCCTGCATTATGGCAGAAGAGCTTAAGCGAGAACACAGCTTTGCCCGGCCATGACGACCAGCCAGAATAAATCTCATCATCTAATTTGTGTATGAGTGTGCCTAAGCTACCCTGCGCTCACGTTGTTCAACTCACCCCCTGCGTGCCCACCGAAATGCCCGCCCGCAAGCATGCTTCCAGGCAGGCGTGCCTCCCTACAAACAAAACTCATCCCCTCTGGTGACAATATTGCACCCCCAACCAGGAAAGCAAAGGCTGCCTGAACGTTTCAGCGGCAGCCTACGCCGACACCATTTAGCTCATTTCATTTCCAAACGCGAAAGACAGGTCTCCAATATACAGACAACAAATCCCCGCTAGCCCGTTCTTACATTCAATTTGCATAACAGATCACTCTACAGCATTAGCAAAATTCCACGCTGCAAGCACATTTAATAAAATCATAGCGACGACGGCTTAAACAGCGCATTAGTTAAAATTCCTGCAATGCCTATTATCGGCGGAGTTACATGATACGGGGAAGGGTGGCGTGCCCTAATGAAACCTCGCGCACACAGCCAACAGACTGCAACAAAGACTGGAAGATCACATGAACGCTCCCAGAGAAAAACAATTTAAGACCCGAACCCCCCCCTTCTACCTCCCAAAAGCCAGTCTGGCATCATACAAGCAAAAGCCCTACTCCGTGTTACATTCCTGGAGCCTCAAGCAAAGGAAAGGAGAATTGGTAGAGGAACTGGGCGCTTGGCCCCACCGCAGAGGCATGCTTTGCATTCTTAAGCAGCACCCTCTGAAACCAATCATCGTTATTCTCTAATTGGCTGCAAGGAACCTCGTTCAAGCCTTGACAGCCAAAAGAAGTACTCTGACTTCTGGTGACCATAGGAGACTGTTAGCAGCAACTCCCCCAGTTGACAGATTGGGGGGGCAGGGGGGGTGGCACACGGAAATCTGCCTTAAAGCTGTGCAATTATTTTATAATCAAAGTACGAGCAAAAAAAGATGCACAAGACAGAAGGGGAACTGACTTACTCGCGACCAAGGCAGGTACAGCGCAGTAATTCAGGTGCATACATTTACATGAATCAGGGCAAAAGCTGTTAAAGAGGGGACTAAATTGAAGAGGATCCTTAAACCACCTTACTCCTAAAATATTTTGCTCTAAGGCAAAACACGCACCGTGTATTTTAAAGCATTAAGAAACTAATTCTGTAAACAATAATGCCTCCAGCATGCACACCGAGCGCCGGAATGGATTCCTCAACTTGGCCTCATCACTTATGCATCTGATGAAACAAACACTGACAGCTTTTTTGCATTTGTAAAGGCCCCACAGCAGCTGTGGTGATCCCACCATAGAGCAATGAATTAAGCCTGAAACCCAGCTGGGTCTGCACAGAAGCCTTTTTTGCACAATACAGCAAGACTATCATTGTTAACCTAGGCATTATTGTAAAATATTCTGCATTACATTAAGGACAGAGATAGAGATGCCCTGGAAAATTAGCTCTAATAGGCAATTTATAACATTTAAAAATATGGATACCCCATTGATTGCTAATTGACAACAGATTTCGGTTTCATTTACACACAACCACAGTGAATCGGGTAATTAGAGAATATCGCTTAAGTAGGAAACAAGGCAAAATTAAGAAATAACCCACATTAAAGTTATAAAACATATGACAAACTTCTATAAAATGAATGTATAAACAGATGAAATTTAAAATAACTATCAAAATTATCGATCTTGAGATCAGAAGAAATTTGAGACAGACTCTTAGAGGAAATGGACATATGCATGCTTTCATCTAATACCCCTGTTAAGAGTTTCTTTTGAGGCTAAAGCAAGCAGCTTAATGCATTAAATAGTGATATTTAGTCAGATATTGATTATATTATTCTTCCACTTTTCGAGTGCATAAATATTTAGTGAAAAAAGAGTCGGGAATGACATTTAACATCGTATTTAGGGGAGACTGAAGAAATTCAAATAAAGTTGTCTAATTTATAAAATAGACTCTTCAGCTCATCTCGCTGAGTTATTAAGAACCCTTAGTTATTAAGACTGAACCACAAAAACATGCATTTTTCCAGCAATGTACAGAGACATGCGAAAAAAGCAGCTAAGTTGTGTAAAACACCCAGAAGAATCCAAGGTGCTATCCCACCGACAGGAAAAAATTTTAAGCCTGTCCTCACAACTTCTCAACGTGAGGAAACCATTTCTCTGGGTACCACAGCAGAAATACGCTTTCTGATTGTGAGTAGTACGTAGGCAGATACTGTGTGTGGTTTGTCTTCCCCCTGCTTCTCCTCCTTCTATAGGATTACTCAGCTAAGTACGGAGACTTCTGGATGACGACTTCACACAGACTTCCAAATGGTGCCAAAGTAAAGGTACCAAAAGAGCAGTGGAGAGCACTGATTAAGCAGGAGGAGGAAAACAAAGTCACAAGGAGCAACTTGGAAATAAGCAGCTAACTTAGAGGTAGGAATATGGTTAGCAGAAATAGCAAGATGAAAAATATCTTCCATTTACCATTTTTGAAACCCATGCGTTCCTCCACAACGCAGAACTGAGCTAGCCAGAGAAACTAAAGTCTTATTAACAGAAACCAAAATTACAGGCAGCAACAACAAAAAACCTAATTCTTTTTATTTGTGGCATTGCCTCTGTTCCCAGGCCTTTTTTATTTTCAGCAGGAGGAACTGAGGGGAAGGGAAGGAAGGGAGAGAGAGCAGAAAGTAAAAAACTTAAGGGGGAAAAAAAGTGGAGGGGTATTACGGAGAAAATGAACTTCAGACTCTGCCACATTTGGCTAAAATGAAGTAAGATCCAATTGGCAGCTTTTGAATGTATGACCCTCCAAAGGCAAGCTGTCAGCTCAATAACAGTTGAAGGAAATAAATGGACAACTCTGTACTGTTCTGAAACGCTTGTGTAATGAAGTTACAGTTGCATCCTGGAAGATGGCCAAAAAGCATAAATCAATGAGCAACCAACCTTGTATCATTTTTATCACAACAGTAATAGTCATCCAAAGGTAGGTTGTTTATTAAGCCCTAGTAATATTTGCGTCAGTCCTCCACACCAGAAAGTTAAACTGACAATAACAAGGAGCCTCGCTGTGCCGAGAAAATGTGGGCAGAGGTACTTTTCAGAAGCGACAATAAAGCAGCTCTTCAACCTAGTCCAGGAAGAGCCAGACGCATGAATCTCCTACAGAAAGAACAGTGAGATCACGGACCTCGCCAACACAGAAGAGCTGAGAAAGTTTACTTAGATAGGCATTAGACAAGCCAGGCACTGGAAAATATCATTAGATGAGGCTGTATAGCATTACACTTTGCTCCAGAGAACTTTCTCATGCTGAGGCATGAACCAAGTATTAAATACGTGAACGCAAGAGGCACAACTAAAATTTTGTTACGGGTAACCCTGAGAGCTGATACTTGCACCTTCAAGAACCTAAAGGTCGTGTCATTGTGGAAATATTCTTCGTTTCTCTCTAGGGATTTCCTGCACGAACAACCAACCAAACCAATTAAAAAAAAAAGAAAAAAAAAAAAAAGCCATGCAAATGACAGCAACGTGGGAGATGCAGATTTAAAACCCTGTTTTTGACAGTTTTATATTCTCTTATCTATGACAGGATTAGGAGCCCTGATAACCCGTCTGCTATAACTGAGATTTCCCTTACTAGATCTTGTCCTAGTTTCTAAGCTGAACAGTAGGTCACTCAGCCAGTCTTAGAATTGTTCTTACAGTCTTTTGTCTCAAATAATGCCAGCTATTCAATCTTCTTTCTTTCATGCTTAAAAATTTATATATTACTTCTTGTTTCAAAGGGCTGCCTCAAGAGATCACCTATTATTTTGTTCTTGTCTTTAACTAGACTAGTTTATGCATGGGCTTAACATTATTCACGTATGTTGAAATTAAACTATGTATTAATTCCCTCAGATCAACTGCAGATCGTTGCTTTTATTGAAGAAGGTGATCTAATCACTGAGAAAGTCTAGTGGATTGGAAATTTGGAAACCAGCTGGAACTATCTCAATGGCATTCTTCCACTGAGGAATGAGTTTTCAAAGCTTCAGCTTTGTAACACCTGGGTTCCTGATTAAAATACTGGGTCTTCTCTGGTGGGGAAAAAAACACCTGCACATTTGGAGAGCATGGAATAAAGGAAGAAGTGGTGTAAAAGTATGAAGCCTTTTAAGGGAAAAGGATAACCTTTCAGCCCAGATGCAGTTTATTGCTCCATGAGAACAGAAGAATGGTGATAAATCATCTATACAGAAGATAGTTGAGAGCAAATTTCAGAACACCTTCAAAAGCATGCCTGAACAGACATCTTCAAAGTCTTCTTCCAAAGACAACAGTATAGTGTGATTATGTATATTCTTCCATTGTAAAAGATGAAGAAGCACTTCCCTCCTAAGCTATCACGCCTGTCAGCCACGCTGTAGCTGATCTTCTGAAGGCATGACCACGACACCATGACTGAGGGAGCACACGAAAGTAAAAGCAGCAAAAATATTGCCGAGATGGCTAAAGACAGGGACAGTGGTAGGACCTAACCGGGAACTCAGGGCAAGCCATCCTCCACACACGCAGAACTCCAACCTCCACACAAGCAGAACTCCACATCCTGGCCATTTTTCTCACATTATACTAACCTTGGTTTCACAAACTCTGCCGGAAGGCAGGTTAGCTCTCCAGAGCTGAGCACACTCACGCTTCCCTGACAAAGCCCCAGACGTAGCTGCAGTCATGCTTGTAGCGTGCAGGCGATAAAATGACAATGCTCTGAAGCGCCTCTGAAAAGAGCTTGTGTGAAGGAGACGGATTCTGCAGAGCTGATAACCAGGCAGTCCCTCAGTCGGTACCACACACCTACTCGTGGTTATGCAAGCTGAACAGGGACACGAAAAGGAGAGAAAGAAAAGAAAGAAGCAAAGGCATATCCAGAAAAAAACCTTCCCAACAGCTAAAAAAAGCTTCTGACCGCTTTGCCAGGGAATCCCTGTGGTCAACTCAACGCTATTCCAGAGGGGAAAGCAGGACACGTACGGACAGGCGTGCGTGCAGGAACACCGCTCCTGGTCCCATTTGGGCCAGGAGGCAGAGCCTAGCAGGAATGGCCTCAACAGTCATCAGCCGTGAATAGACCAGGGGTTATAACAGGCTGTCTGTAAGGGAAGAAAACAACAGATTCATCCCTGGCAGGATCTGTGAAAAGTTGGTGGGGAAAAAAAAAAGGGAAATAATAGTTTATCTCTTCACTCTCCTCCATCCAAATTAGTGAACCAGTAATTTCTAAAATACCCCCAAGGGATTCATTTCACTGCGTCCTTGACTGCAATAGTAACGGGCATAAAATGACACCACAAAAGGAAGAGGAATCAACAAGAGTACAAGAAAAGATGCTTATGAGGGGAAAAAACATGATTACCTACATCATAAACACATCTCCTTCTTCTGCATGATACACCACCAGCTTTCATAGCAGCCAGCTGAAGTAGTAGTATCATGAAACACTAAGTATGATATAAAGAAATTATATTACCCAGAAGACTTTAAGAGACCGTACTTCTCTTAACATATTTATGCTGAAAATTGTACTCCTGCTCTCCAAAGCAAGAGGGCCCAGAAATCATTATAACCGGTCTGCCACCCAGCCTGGAAGAAATCTGACTGCCTTTAGCTATTTTGGAAGGTCATACTCAAATGGAGACTGCAAAGATCCTTTCAATAATGTGCACTGGTTTTTACGACTGGTCAGTCGTGTCACGTAATGCTGCTCTTGACTGAAAGAGCATGAATATTAATGTTTTATAAATAAAAGCCTTTAATGTAGGTGAATTATGAAATTAGCTTTTCCTGAATGCTCACATCAGCAGGATTCGATTTCCCAAAAGTTCATAAAAGGACTGTAAAAAGGGATGAGCAGGGCCACGTTCCACTTTTCCTCCACAGTATTTGCGCATTAACAGTTTGCTGAGCCTTGCAAAAATGTAAGTATACACCCAGTATTTTCTATAACCAACACTCAAATTCTGCACGCAGGCTTGAGAGACAAGTAGCAACAGTGCAATCCCTCCCCTTCCAAAGTACTTCCTATGGAGCTGCCCCCAAAACGAACTGCAGGAACCTTTCCCCATCTCCCCCTTTGGCCTTCAGGAAAAGAAAAAAATACCGCAACAATAGTTCGTTTTGCTTTCTTGCAAAGAGGTGCCAGCAGCTTCGTAACAGCTAATTTCCTGAGACAGAGACGACGTGGATAGAGGAGCCCAATCGGAGAAATACACAGAAATGAGAAAAAGAGAAAAGCATGGGACTAGAAGACGGGGGGGGCGGGGGGCAGGTGGAAGTGAACTGTAAAAACTGCCAGTACTGTGCACACTATAATGAAAAGTAAGGAAAGAAAAAGAACAGTTATTACATTTAAATAAAATATTAAGAGAAGACGCTGGAAAAGAAAAAAGAAACCGTTCAGAAAAGAAAGCAGGCAGGACAACATCTAGTAAAGCCATTAAAACCATTAAATGGCTATCACCCTCTTAGAAGACTAACATTCCTGCCTGCCAATACTTGCACACACTCTTACACAGGAATGGCAAAATCTCAAGCCCTGAAAAGCACTTCGGCATGTGCTTAACTCACAAGCTCCAAGTACTTCAATTGACGTCAATAAGAGTATTCATACATTTGAGACAGGCACGTGCTACAGCTCCTTGCTGGATCGAAACTGAGGGTGCAGTTCCACATCTCTTTTTAATCCGCAGCAAAGCTAAAGAGGTCCTTGTGTCCCACCGTTCCCTAAACTGTGCCACTCGGAAGTCTTTGCAGGCTTGCACTGAAGCCAGACCATTTAAAGATGAGGAGGTGGGTGAAGAAGAGGAGAGCATTGGCATAACTATTTTTTAAGCCTGATAATTTCAGTGACCCTATTTCATATGCAGCTCTTTAGTTGTATTGATATGGCCACAGCACTATACCATGAAGGAAAGATCAGCAGGGTCACCAGTGCTGGCTTCAGCGGTGAGAAAAAGGCATGTTCCTGTAATTAAAGGAAACCTTGGGTTTTGTAGCTTGATTTGACATGGTTTGGCCTTCTCCCTACTTGGGAACCTGGGGTAAAAAATAGATCAGCGTGTCAGTTCACCTACACATTCAACAGACACGAGTGGTTTTAACAAGAGAAGCTAAAGCTACCTCAACTTATTCTTCACTAGCACAAGACAAAACAAACAAAGCCATGGGAATTTTCTGGAGGAACTCCCTTCTGCAACCAGGTCCTTGCTGTAGAAAGTAGAATGGTACACTGGCTTCACTTCCACGGTGGGGCTCCTGTATCATGGGGTGGGCGTGTGTGGGTGTTGAATTAAAAAGAGTAGTTCTTCTACCACATTTAGTGGTGGAACTCAGCTTCCAGTAGCACAGCTATCTTAGTTTTATTTTCTTCCCCTTTTTTCTTCTCTTGTTTAAGTTTAAAATTGTTCAAATCCTACCCAAGCAAATATAACACTTAACAACAGGAGTACGCTTTTAATCCTCTTCTAACATATTCTAGCACTTTGGAAATTATCATGGCACTACCACAGGCACAAACATCTTCAGCTTCATTTTCACCTGTGTGGCCTAACTTCATTTCAACCTTATTTAATATTCACCATGCTTCCAGCAGTAGGACAGTACAGCAAAATCCATGCCCGAACAATCCTTAGAACAGACAAGGACAGCTAATTTTGTTTGCTAGGAAATAAAACATGTATCTTGACTCCTATTTAGTCACCATTTCACAGCCCATTTAAGCCCACGCTATAGCTAACAAAAGCAATCCTACCCCTCCCTTGCCACTTCATTTTGTGGCCCTGCAACACCTTCCCCAGACCAAGTGTTTTTACAGCTACATCACAAACTGCAATATTAAATGAATCCACATTAAAAATCAAACATATTCTGTCACATCAGTTTTAACCTGGAAAGTCGCCAATCTGCGGTGGGAGTTATCACCCGGTACACATGTTGGCTTGCAGAAGAGAGGGGGAATGGGCAACCAGAGGAAGGCTAAACCGCCTCTTTCAGTGCAGTGCAGGCTTAAAGTCATCATAAAAACACGGCATTAAGCAGCTTACTGGTCTCCACATTCACAACGTCATTACTGAGGGCAAAACGCAAGAGCTACACACAGGACATTTGCACCACAGATAGGAAAAAGAGGGCAGTGGAACAGGACATGAGAGCTTCTCTCTGCGGCTGCTTCTTTTCTTTGTAGTTTTTATTGGTTCAAGGCATCACAGACAGACTTGAAAAAAAAGAAAAAGCCAGCTTCAAAATTATTTGCCATTAGGACAACCACTATTTCTTCCAAGTTATAAATAATTCACAAGTTACAGTTCCTGTAGCATCCTGTAACTCCAGCTTTTAAGTAACACGAAGCCTCTTGTCTGACAAAGTGATAGTACTGTGTCCCCCACTATATGTTGAATAACTAGAACAAAAAACATAACATTGCTAAAAGCTTTTCAAACTTAAGATAAAGGCCTCAGTAGCAGAAAGACTACCTTCTTCTTACAATCTTACTCCAGTGCAGTACAGCTTTTAATAAATGATTAGAGGAAATGCTATTCCAACACATGAATTTCTGCTTTATATCCAAAACTGAAAGGGACGTTCCCGGGTCTCAGAAAGCCAGTCTGCACCGTGGCAATAGGCCATGAGAATTTTCATCATTATCACTGCGCTTCGGGGGGCGGGGGGGGGAAGTGACTATCAATCAGAAAACCACATCCCAGGCGTCCATCTATGTCATCCTCCTGTGAAAAACACTCACATTAAGGCCGGTCGTTTGGAACATCACCCAAAAAGGAACCGCATACAACACCAGCTTAGTTATCAGTCAACTTTACAAACAACAACAGAAAACCTTCTTTTCGCTTGGCTTTGAGTTTTGTAAACTCAAAGTCTGGACCAAGTTTTCTCAGGCTGAAACCAAAACAGAAGCAGTTCTATTTTTTTTCAGCTCGAGTTAAGAATTTAATTGATCTGGCATACGTGCAGGATTGGAAATTTCTATTACGGGGTTTTTAGCACGCACACCGCAGCTGAGAGATTTGGCTTACAACTTTGATGTACCAAAAAGAACTCTGTGGGACAAACTGGCTGAAAGTAATATTCACGACATAAAAAAGGCGAGAAAGAAGGAAACATATCCCTTCTCTAAATCACCCTTAGTCTGCCTAACAGGCACCTTATGAAAAGAAAAAAACTATAAACATATGGCGGTAGCCTGCAGCAACTTAAAACTCTAAATGCAATTTCTAGACTATGTACTTTTTGGGCATAAAGATTCCCAGCTTTAGAACAGCACAGAAAATGATATGCTAAATATAACAACTAATAAAAATAATAATAAGCATCTCAAAGAGTGAGACACTGGACAGACTCTTGTCCAAGACTCATGGTTTCTGTCCACTTTATTAGTAGCAACCTCAAAACATATTTGTACATTGCAATTCACTTGACTCACATGCTTCACAGCTGCAAGTTCCTCTTTGTATTTCTTAAAAACGCAGGCCATTCCCAAATGTACCTAGAGAATTGTTGTTAGCTGTTTAAACGGAGTTGTCAGGGCCCAGGGGAAACTGAATTCCTGTCACTGAGGAGCCTCAAAAGCTTACTGTCTTGGTCGGACTCCCCAAAATGCAGCATGGCTGGCAGGATACCTAGCACAAGGCTAAAGTTTACCTAAAGCCGTAGCATATTTTTTTACCCAGAAGAAAATAAAGCCCAGTCCTCAAAGAGAAAAGAAAGCCCTTCCCCTAAGATACAAATGTGGGAAAGGGCAGAGAAGACAGTCCCGTTCTTGTGGGCAGTGAAGGAAAAAACCATTAAGTCAAAATGCCAGTACACAACATTGTCCAGAAATATTGGGGAGCACATCTCTACTTCCACTCATACAAATCTGTTTTAGTAATAGGCACAGAGCTTATTTCCATACGCATATAGTTGAAAGAGCCAATAATTTCTCCAAATTCACTCCCATCGTTCTTAATTTAAAAGCATGCATTGCTTCAAAACTAATCTGCAAGCAAAGCTAAAAATGAATTGCTTGTAATATATAGTTATCCTAACTTGGCTCAGACAACACAGTATCAAAGTGCAAAGCTAAGATTAGTAGATTATGTCAGAATGAGCTCCCATGGTTTATTTTTGAACTTTATAAATATCGTTAGCCAGTCATCATAGCACGCGTGTGCCAAAACACGCTAATCTCCTGCAACCATCACGTCATCCAAAAGATGTCAGACCAGCAAGGCAAGCTCGAAGAACTGAAAGCAGAGCGCAGGGACGCGAATACCACAAGCCCTCCTGGAGCATGGCAGCAGGCCACAGTTTCTCATACTATTTGCATTTCTTCTAGCCTTTAGGAAGTAAAAGCCATATAGTAACAGCCACAGATCCAAAACCACCTTTCTGCAGAGCAAATCACGGGAAGAACCTGGCAAAAAAGACCGCAAGAACCCAAGTAGGATAGACCAAGCAGATTACACATTACAGAAGAGAGACATTCAGAAAGGATTAAGTCATGCCCCTCAAGTGATGCAATGATAAACTCTTCTCGGGGCATGGTCACATTTTTCCTAAACTGATTTTTAGCAGCGTCAAAATGTCTGACTGCAATTGCAGCGATCCTACAGGCACTAAACCGAACCTAACCAGAAACTACTCCTGCTCCACAGCCCCGACCTAGATGCAGAAAATGTACGGAGGTCTTACTACAGGTTTCTCATTCTGTTTTCAATGCACTTTTTTAATCACTTAATCCCATTTTTATGCCTGATTAAAGGAAGTTTTGTTCCCCCAGACAAAAATACGGGATATGGTTTATGATGCGTCAGTCCAGGATAAGACATTTGCTGCAGAAATGCTGCAGCAGTTTCGGATGTCACTCTTCCCTACATGAACCAGTGGATCGATGATTTCCACCCGAGTGTTTTTTCCTTGCTGCCGTGCTCAGCCATACTGGTCACTCCAAACGGCTTTCTGCAGCAGCATAAATTAAGCCGATAAACTTTGCACAGGAGCAGATAGGGTACACTCACACCGTCCGTCTGCTCGCAGACCAGGGAGCCGTGATCTCTAGCCGAGAGCCTCGAGACACAGCGTTCAGCGTGGCAATGCTCTCAGCCACCGCTCAGCTTTGCCACCGATCATGGCCACGCTTGCACGGCGAGTCAAAGAGCGGCATTTTACAGCTTCGGACCCTTCAACTGCATAAGGAAGCGACAGACAAAAAGAAAGCACACGTGGAGAGGAAGAGAGCTGATATATTTCCAAACAAGCCCTTGCTGCTATAATTAAAGGGTTTATTCCTTTCCCACAGCCCACCACTGGAAATACCAGGCCTCTGCCGGATTACCAAAGGAACGACGTCAGAACAGGATGTCATTACACGAGGGAAAGTGTGAAACCCGAGCGAGCGAAACGGCAAATGGTTTAAAACCTTCTACCTACTGATTCATTGAGAAAACGTTTTTGTGACCGACCGAAATAAACTCACCCCTACAAATGAAAACCAAGAGTTCCCAAATAAAACCTGCCCGTTAAAAACCAAGAAGGATCACATCCAATATTCCCAGTAGTAACGAGCCAGCAAAACAACCCATCAAAGATCTAAGAGAACACCAAATACATTTTGGCAAGCATATTATTTCCTGCATCTGAATTTCAGCGCCAAGTACTCCTCACATACTAGACCCGAATTTTACAAGCGATTTGCAGCTTTTAAGTTTCCTAGTGGCTTCCTACCACTTAAAAATGCTTTAAATAAAAAATGGTAGTAAATATAAAAAGTATATGCGTACCATACCCCATCACTTACTTGGACACTGAACTCCAGGTATGTTTTACCCTTTTCTCTAAAGTCATAACAACAGGTTAAGGGGCTTTGTATTGAAGGTGAAGAGCTAGATCATAAATACTGTCAGCTGAAGTTTTGGCCCATGGCATAGGGACATTTAGGGCCACTGGCATCAGGAAACATTTAAGGGAAGCTCAGGTTTGGCAACACTGAAATTTGCATTATTAGACTTGAAAGTTAATGCCCCGTTAATCCTACACAGAGGCAGTCAAATCCATCAGCACTATTGTTTTCAGACTGTCTGCCCACTAAGGCAAACAATGCATCATTTACACTTGGTTTACATTTATAGTTGGGAAGAAAGCCATGCAAAGGACTAGGGGGGAAAACCAGAATATTTTAAATGCAAATTTGGATTTCGAAGCAATGCATGTATTCCTCTGCAAATTCCACATCTGCTAAATCACACAAAAGCTGTGTGCTTGTAATAAAAAATAATAAACGTGTCTCTGCTTTTCCTTTCCCTACTTTAAAATTACCTTTAAGCCTCCCTTTCACTTGAGTGCTGCAAACTGGAAACTTTAGAAATGAAAGCAGCTGGTGTTTCCCCTCCCTCCCCAAGTTCAAGCTGATTGAATTCAGTCACTATACAATATAAATGGCCAAAAAAACCCCAAAACAACCCCCAAAAACATTTCCCTCCTCCTCAAGAACTTTCAGTTATGTTCGAAGCAGGAAATATCAGTAATGTGTATAAACAAAATATAAATTTTAAACCTGAAGTCTCCTTAGCTTCAGACTATGAGATTTAAAAATTGACCTACTTTATGTAATACTCCCACAGCTGAGTCATCACAGTATCAACTGGTCTCCATCAGCTGCAGGGTATGATCATCACTCCAAAAAAAAAATGCATCTTTTATTTTATTATTATGTTAAAAATACACTGTTAATCTAACAGGCCAGACCATAACTGGGGAGGGGGAAAATCCTCAAGGAAGTTTGAACTGCGTAAAGTAATTCCTGCATAGCAGATGCTGTGCCTCGGAGCAAGAGCCCGTAAGCTACAAGATAGAGTATTGGTCGAGGCTGCAGAAATACAGATTAGTTCCATCTCTGCCACCGTTACAGTACGTAGCTTCAGGCAAGTAATTTAGACTTCTTTCTGTTTCATCAAACAATAAAATGGAGGGAATGCGAGTGACAGAATCGGCTGACATTTATACCACACTTCAGCGTATGCGTAACATTAGCTGTTTTTACATCTACAGAAAAGGATATAATGTATTTTTAATACTGGCTTAGCAGGCCTCATAAGAGGAGGTGAAAGTGCTTAATGAACATTAGAAACTCTTCACAGGGCGCCTTGATTCATTATAATTCACTCTGGACAGTATCTTACACAGACTTCGGGCTCACAGTCCATTGGAACGAGCAGGAGTCCGTTAGCATTTCAGGGCAAAGCATTTGTTGATAGCAAAAAGTAAATATTCCTTTAAAAAAAAAAAGGATTTTAATTACTAGTTTCTAGTTATGTGCCATCCTATAGCCACTTACAACACAATGTTGTAGCCTCAACAGACCAGGAGAAGCTTAAGAGGAACCCAAACTCCGATCTCAAGGGCAGCTAGCATCCTTACACTGTCAGCTGAAGTCATACGTACAAAAAGGAAAAAAAAAAAAAGAGTTGAGGGTGCTACGCTGCTGGAATCGTTACTGCAAGCCTGAAAAAGACCGAGCACAAGAAAGCTCCAGAAGGTTACGTGAAATAAGATGCAACATACACTGAATACTACCTCTGCTACCACCGGTGTATCTACATTATTTCTTGTAGGAAGTGGTCAAACTTAAAGCACGCTGTCAACTGCGGCGCCAGAGGAGGGAAATGAGCAAACTCCTGCAGAAAACAAAGCAGGGCAGGAGGGTCGGGCTGAAGCCCCGGGGTGCCCAGGACCGGGCCCCTGCACACAAACGTCCCTTACTCAGGAGGAGTTGGTGCTCCTGCGTGGTCACCGTCCTCCCCAAAACTCCCTGCGCCCGCCTGAAGCGCGCCCAAGTAGAGAGTATTGTTTCAAAGGCTGCAGCGCTGGCGGGAGCTCTCCTCGGACGTCTGCAGCACGGTAATCCCGGACAGGCCTCGCCAGCCCTCTGTCCGAGGGACTCACCGGACGGCCGTAGGTGAAGCGTGTCACCTCACGGCAGACGACAGCACTTTTACCTCTGCAAGGACAAGGAAACAAATCACACGAGGCAACAGTAGTGACATTAGTCCTTAATTGTATTTTGCCATCTGCTACGGTGGCAGAACTGTGCAGGTATTTAAAGACAGTAATCCAGCTGATACTCCCGAGACCTAAACCAGCAAGAACAGAAGATTCGCTCTTCAGCATCACAAAAACGGGCAGAAAAATGCACCTGTGAAATTACGCTTAAGACTTCAAAGCTTTTCATTTAAGAACTATTAATTCCAAGCGCATACTAAATGCAGTCTGGCTTCTCGGCTGATGCTTTACAAAGCTGTCAGTTTTCGGAGGCTTGAGCCAAAAGGCAGTATTTGATATGTAAAGATGTTTGAGAAGGAGGAGGGTGAAGTGAGAAGAAAGATTTGTGTGAGTCAGCCATAGTTCTTTTAAAAATCAAGTGATAACGTTTTTAAAGCTCAGAAAAAGAGATGCATACACGGATTTCCTCATTCCTGGGTTATCAGTCGCAAAAGATAACGCTCTCAAAGTTTAAGAGAACTTTTAATTGCGGCCACTTACGAAGCGGGGAGCCAAGCCCCGCGACGGCAGCCTGCAACGCGCAGGCTTTACTCCATTGTTCTCCCACCACCTTTTTGTTTTCAGAATTCATTTCGCAAACGCCAAAAAGCTGCAGCCTAAACAGGCTCCGCTCCGCCTGTGACAACCCGCAGCGACGCGAGGAGCGGGGCCCCCGGCGCGGTGCCCGGGCAGCGGTGGGCGCTCGGCCGGCCCCCTCGCTCCTCACGGCGGGGCATCACCCCCCCGGCGCAGCCCTCGCCCCCGGGGTGGCAGCACCAGGGCCCCGCGGCCGGGCAGCGGGGCCCGACGCTCGGCGGACCATTGTTCCGCCGCGGCCCGGCAGCGGGGCAGGGGGGGGCCGGTGAGGCGAGGCCTGCCTCAGCCGCTGCCAGCTTTCCGCGCCGCCTCTCCCGGGTCACCTGCGGCGGTACCCGGGGGCCCGGGCCGGAGGCCTGCCCCAGGGGCGCGGGGTGTCACCGGGGAGACCGCCTGACGGGCGGGGGGGGCGCTTAACGGCCCCGACCCAGGACAAGCGGCCGCCGCGGAGGCCGGGACGCGCTGGCGGCCCCGACCCGGGGTCGGACGGTCACACCTGCAGCCGCACAACAAAAGGCCCTGCTGGCACGGGCGAGGGGGAGGCGGCGGCCGCGGCCCGGCGTGCTCCGCCGGGCTGCCGCAGCGCCCGAAGGTCACGGGCAGGAGGAAACGTGCCACGCGTGTCGCCACGCCGCGTCCCCACGCCGCCGCCGCCCCCGCGGGCAGACGTGACCGGCCCTCCCCGCCACGCGGGGCGGCCGTCGCCAACCTCCCGCCCCGAAACCGGCAGGGCCGGGCCGGGCGGCCCCGCACCTGCTCACCTGGCCCGGGGCCGGGCCGCCCCCTCCCCCGCAGCGCCGCCGAGCGCTGCCCCGGGGCCTCCCCCCGCCCCCGCCCCGCCGGCCCGCCTCGGCTCTGACGTCACGCCGGGGGCGGGCGGGGGGGGGCCGGAGCGCCGAAGATTCCACGGCGCGCAGGCCCTTCCCTTTGTGACGTCACGGGAGCAGGGCGAACCTGGCCGGGCGGCGGCGTGGCCGGCGGCCCGCGGGCTCCCGTCAGAGCCCCGGCAACCTGTTGCTGCCGCCGCCGCCGCCGCCAGCGCGCCCCGCCGGCACCGCCGCCTGCCAGAAACAAAAGGGGGGGGGGGGGGGCGAAAGGGGGGGAGGCCTGTTAAAAAAATAAAAAGAGCGCCGCCGCGAAGTTGCAAGCGGGGAGCCCACGGCACACTGCCCGCCCCGCCGCGCCCGCCCCGTCCCTCCGGCCTGCCCCCGGGGCCGGCGGCAGCCGCGCTCGGCCCCTGCCCGGCGGTGCGGGAGCGGCGCCGCATTGTTCGCCCCCGCGAGCCCGGGGCGGCCGCGGGAGCAGCGGTTTGGGGCGATCTCCCCCCCCCCCCCCCCCCCCCCCGTAGTTATTAACACCGCGGTTGTTCCCCCCCCGCTTTTGTCTGCCTGCCTGGGAAACGTGGACGCCTCGCGTGTTTCGCCAGACTTTCCACCCGCCGTTCCCGTTTCGATGCAACACTTTAAACTCGCCGGCCCCGGGCTCCCCGCTCCTCTGCAATGCGGATGTATTTTAATTCGGAAATTTCGGGGGGGGGGACACACGCACACACACGACACACCAGGCTCCGAAATACGGCGCAGCACCCCCCCACACACACTTCCCCGGGCTGCCCTTCAGCGGGGCGGGCAACCGACAGCGGCAGTCAGCGGGAGTCAGCCGCAGTTTTTACCGAATCTATAGAATCGCGAGGGAAAGTGTCCCGAAGGTCACCCTCCCCGCCGGGAAACACCCCCCGCCGAGGAAAAACCGGCACGGTCGACAGCCGCGATATAAACTACAACTTTTAAAGCCCCGCATCAAACACACCCAAAAGCGAGGGTTTACCCCCCGCCCCCCGAAGAATTATTATTTTTCAACGCGCAGATAAAAAATCATTATTCGCTCTACTGCATATTTGGCTCATGCCCTCAGGTTTTTTTCCAAACGTAAAGAAAAACTCCCCTACGCCAATCTGGAGCACGAACAAAAATCCAACTGCCCGTCCACATTTATATGTTTAAAGGATTAGACAATTACCAGGGATCGGTTCAGCGCCTGAATAAAGAGAGGCAGAAATACAGCCCGGGCTGCGCTGCATTAGCCCAAATTTTCGAGCCATCGTAATGAATTCTTTTAAAACTGTACCGAGCCATTTCCCCCGCCCCATTATTAAGGTCAATCCCGAGGAACGCGGTCCCGGCGAGGCGATCCCCCCGCCCGGTTCGGTTTCTCCGGCCGGGCGGAGAAGCGAACGATCGCGTAGGGGAGAGATGGGATGCGGTCGTGCGAGAAACGAGCTCGCCATAACCAGGCGCTCGCTTTCAACTTAAAGGGCTTCCAACAGCCGCCGCCGCCGCTTCCCCGGGCGGGGATAGACACACGCAGAGGGTAAAAAATACACACCCCCCCCCCCTTCGCATGCAAAAGCGCAATATTAATAAAACCGCTTCAAAAATGCTGTTTGGTGCCATTACCCAGGCAGCCCCCCCCCCCCCCCCGAGCTCCCCGCCTTTCATCTAAAACTAGATTATGATTGTGTCATTTGAGGTCAATACATTTATGCGCTGGAGGAATCGCTACACAAATCTGGTTTTATAACCGAACTGGAGAGAAGGTTTCCCCGTTAAAAGGGGCCTCTGAAACTCCCCCACCACACCGCAGAAAAATAAAATTCAGTATCACATTTGTTTCGAAAGCCTTACAGCTGCAGGATTAGCTATAAACTTGACATTCACTGCCATTTCCTAAAACTGGGAGTCAAATGATAGATGTTATGACCACTTACGTATTTCTTTTGAATTATATTCCTCTTGGGTCTTTCTTTGCTCATTCTGGTATCCAAATTCTGATTGCAAAAGGGGACAATTGCTTCATGAATTAAAGCCGCGACAATTTAAAAAAAAAAAAAAAAATACCGAAAAAATCCTGGGGGGGAGGGGGTTGTTTGTAGTGGTATCTTGTAATCCGACTTTCTTTCCTCACAATGTGATTCTCCTAGCAATAAATCCGAGAAATGGGGGACGGAAAAAAAAAAAAAAAAAAAAAAAAAGACGAATACGAAGGAAACAAAAAAAAAAAATCACTTTAGTGAAACATTATAATGGAAAATTTCCCCCTAAACACAAAAAACGACGCCCTTGATATCCCCTTTTCTCTTTCTCAAGCCACCTAAGCGATCTGCAGGTCCTTAGTGTCAGAGCTGTAGTTACATCTTGGAGAAGGAAAGGGGCCGAAAGGAGAAGAAGATAAATAATCAGAACGTTGGCAGTCACGTTTGTGCCGCTGCAGCAGGGAAAGCGGCAGAGACAACTCCAGCAGCGGCGGCTCCGGCGGCGGCAGCGGCGGCAGCAGCGGCGGCGGCGGCGGCAGCGAGGGCTGCACGCACCGTGTGTGTCTCCGCTCCTCCAGCTCCCCCCTAACCAATGAGAACAGCTCTCCGGCAGCAACTTTAAATGGACCTGGCTCTTTTTTTTTTTTTTTTTTTTTAATATATATGTCTGCGTGTGTGTGTGCGCGCGTGTGTGTATATATATACACACACACACACGGGCACACGCGCACGCACACACACACACATACATACACCGCTTAGGGCCTGGCCTTAACTCCCAACCGAGACGGGAGCCGCAACGCTCGGCCCCCGCTGCGTCCAACGCACGCAACAGGCCTCGCTAAACGCTTCGTGCGGGTTAAGCGTCACACGCTTCCCTCTTCTCGCCCCCACCCCTCCTCCCCCCTCTTCTTTTTTGGCATTTAAGCGCGGCCACCCGGCAGCCAAGGTCGCCGCTAGCCCTGCGCCACAACCCGAGCGGGGAGTTTGGCGATGGTCCCTCACCGCGCAGCACGCTCTGTCGCCCTGCCCTGCCCTGCCCCCCTCCCCTCCCCGCCCCGCAGCAGCCCCTCTCCTCCCGGCTGCCGAGGGCTCGCCTTCCGCTCCGTCCCTGCGCCCGCCGCGCCTCCCCCGGCTCGGGCATGCACCGGGGCCCGCCGCGCTGGCAGCACCTGGCCTCGCCGGCGGGGCTCCGCGCAGGGCCCGAGAATTGTCCTTGCTCGCGGGAAAGTTGTAGTTCCCTCGCCACAAAATGGCGACGGCGGGGAACTACAGCTCCCGGCGTGCCGCGCGCGCCCCCCCCGTGCCCGCCGCCGATTGGCTGCTGCGCGAGGAACCCCTTTCGCGACGCTCGTCCTCCCCCCCCCCCCCCGCCTCTCTCCGTTGGTTTCCCCCTCCTTCTTGTCGTCTCCCCCCACCCCGGGGCGCTCGGTGGTAGGGGCGGGGGGGGGGCGTTGTGTGAGGGGCGGTTGGGCCTTGCGGGGTGCCGGTGCGGAGGTGGCGGCGGCCGTCGCCGCCCGGGGGAAGGCACGGCACGGCACGGCGGGCGGAGGAGGAGGAGAGAGGGGGAAGTTTATGGGGAATCGCTGACAGGCAGTGGGGAGGCAGGCAGGCGCCGCGGGAGGCGGCCGGGAGAGCGCGGGGATTAATGTGTCTGGGCCGGGCTGGGAAGCGGCGGCACGAAAGTCCGTGTCTGGGAGCTGCGCCGCCGAGGAGGCGGCGGGCGGCGGGCTCGGCCGCGGGGCCGCCCGCTCTGCCCGCCGGGCGGGCGGTGTCAGCTCAGGACAGGCTGCCGGGCTGCGCTGTGCGAGGCTCGCTCGGTGCGTCTCAAAGGTAGCCTGAGGTCGCGCCTCCTCCCTCCGAAACGCCCCTGCCGCCGCGCCGGGCTGTCCCGCGGGACCCCGGCCCCCGGGCGGCGGCGGGGCCGGGCCGGTGGTCCGGCGCGCCGGAGAATGACCTTTTCCTGTGGCTGCGGGCTTGTAAATCCCCGGCTGGGCTGGGGCTGGGGCGCGCCGCCGGGAGCCCAGCGGTTTCCCAGGAGCAGCGGGCGTCCTCCCCGGGAGGGTGAAGCGCCGCGGGGAGCTGGGGCTGGGGCTGGGCGCTCGCCCTGGGTCCTTCCCCCCCCCCCCCCCCCCCAGCCCTTGAACTAGCTGGGCGCTCATGGGACTTGGAAATGGGATGTCAGTGCAAAACCCTGAGGCTCAAATACTCGATTTTTTAAATTTTTTTTTCAGTAAAAAAAAAAAAAGCAGGAAGCTGGGTGCGAAGTGGAAGGTGCATCTTCAGAGAAAACAGAGCAGTGGTGGATTACATCTCTTCCAGGGACAGGGAGGAAGGAGAGTAATTGATGATCTCCCTGGTGAGGTATCACTGTACTCAGCGGATGTTTGTGCTTTTCTGTACAACTCATCGCAAACTATGAAGTGACATACCTCTGTGCTAATGCATACATTTATGTAAAGCTATAGGGACTTCACCCTGTCTTCCAGACGCAGTTTATGTGTTCACATCCCTTCTGGAGAAGATTACCTCTGCTCCGTGGGGGAGAAAGCTTTTGTGTAAGGCTGTTGAGTGGCTGTGCTCAAAGTCAGGAGAGCAGGAGACCCAGGGCTCCCCAGAACCTCAGTCGCTGGTTCCTAGTCTTCCGTCTTAACCATGAGGCCATCCTTCCTCACTTATGTAGATAAGTAAGCATAGTGTTCTCTCTGTACCTTAGAAATAGGATGCAAATCATGTTTAAGACGCTAAATGGAAAAAATCAAGTTATGTCATAATTTCTTAGCTTTCCCTTCACTTCTTCATGCTTACTACTAATTATTTTAGGGCTTTTTTCCATAGTCTTGTTTAATAAAAAAACTGAAAAAAAATTATCTGTGCTTGCCCTCATCCGAGATCAAGCTCTTACGGTAATGCTACTTGTGATCAAGTTCATCTGTTCAAGCCTTTTCTTTAGGCGCTTTTAGGAAAATACACATTATTTCTAAGTGTAAGTCTGAAGAGAGATTTTTGTTGCTTTAAATTGGAAATATGCACATTTCATGTAGGACTGTTTAACTTTCTGCCCTCATTTTTTTATGTAGCTTGAAGGTCTAGGACATACTTGAAAGAAAACACTTTTGTCTCGGGTTTTCTTCGATTAATAACGATGAGTCTGTGACTCTCTCTCTCCAGGAGACGTTTTGGAAAACCAGAAAAGACAAAGATAGTCATTCATGTATTTCTAAGTCAACAATTGAGCAAAAGGCTCTTGTAGCAAACCTACCTGGCTTTTCTCAAATAACATAAGGTAGCGAAATGAACTATTTCCCCTCCCTCGCTTTGGAGATTACTTCCTGAGTGTTCTTAAGTCTCAGTGTTGCTATGTTTGCTGCTGGCTTTTGTGCCATGTGTTGAACAAGAGCTTACTGTCAGTGCAAACTAATGAATTTTCTTCTCGAGGCTGGGTGGCAGAAACCTTTTCCATAGATCCATGGCTCTATTTACATTTGTGTCCTGTTATACAGAACATCGTATTATGTACATCCTAAGTATCGTGTAACTGCGGTGGATCTTGCCTTTTGGTTTTAGTTTGTGTGTATTTTGGAGACTGACCTTTTAAATACTGAAGCTAAACTGGCTTACAAAAGTAATTAAATGCTGATACAATAGTAGTTGGTATAACAGGTTAACTGCTACTGATGTCAGTGGTTGCCATTACATTTGATCATATTTTTTTGTAATTGGAGAGTGAGTTTCATCCTGGTCACTTCCAACTATATTGTGCCTTGAAAATGTTTGAGAAATTACTAATGTTAGCATGGTAGAGTTTCCTTGTTCACGTCTCATTCATTTATTCCGTGTATGTAATCCTTTTACAAGGGACTGTACAGATTTATAAAGGAGCCCCGAAACTGGATTTATGTGTTTTACAGTTAGTTTTTATCACTGTCCAGAGTCAACCTTCCCAACAACTTGCAAAGGCCAGAACAGGCTCAGTGGTCTGACATATGATAGTACTGTTCAAAAAGCTTTGGTGGGGTTTTTTTTAGGGGGGGGGGGGGTGATGAGACTGTGGATTATTTCTTTGCATGAGAATAACACGTTATGCGTTGTGCATTTGGACTTGTGTGTACTAAACATCCTAGATGCAGTTATCTCTGAGCAAGAGGTGAAATATGGTCACTTTCTAGCACGTAAGATATTCTTCTAGTACATGATTCCAGGGAAAAGTGGGAGGAAGCTTCATTAAGAAGGAACTTTGGTGATACCTCTCCAGCTATTAGACCTTTCATAATACTTGCCTGTTCCACATATCAATGTAGATAAAAACTCTTTGAGGTTATAGGAAAAGAACATTCATCATAGCTGACTTAGGTATGACTGCACTTCTGTTTTTTAATCAGGGACTACTGCTTTTGACACTTTCAAACTCAGAAGGCAGATGCATATGGTTTGTGGTGTCCTCAGAGTTCTGGGGCAAGATTTTCAGTAAGCTAATGGGGAAGGTCCTGGTATTGTTGCTGGTTGAAACAAATAAATAAAAAAGAATATTTAGCTCATAAGGAGAATGAGGATCTACTATAAATCAAAGCACAACCATTTCTTTTTTTTGTTGTTGTTGTTATTGTTTCTTCTTCTTGGTCAAACAGATAAAACAATAGGCACAAGCAGTACGGGGAAGGGAGAAAGAACACGGGGTGAATTCGTGGGCCATAATTCACCAGTCAGCAAACAAAGGGCGTGATGCCAGACAAGTTCAGCCATAAAGGAGCCTTGTCTTGGGGGCAGGCTGTGATTGTTTGTGGATAGATGGCTGCTTACCAGTTCATAAAAATAACTTCTGGATACCTTTTCCTCAACTGTGGCATATTTACTTGAATTATGCCTGCCTCAGAAAAGACAAGATTAAGTTCTCTAGTGTTGAACAAGTTTTCTGCATCTGAAAGGGATGCAACTTTGAAGTCTGAGATCTAATCTCTTGTGTGGATAAAAGCAAAACTTTTTGTGTACTGAGAAGGACCATTGTACACTGAGAAGGACTAGGGTGGGAGAGGGTTGGTAGCTTTGCGCTGCGGGATACAGAACTTGCTTCTAGTCCTAAAATCAGGCTGGTGATCTGTGGAGGTACAGTAACGCACGGGGATTTCGCATTTTTGGAGATTTGAATGCCTTCCTAGAAGCTTGACATAGTAGGTAAAGAGACTCTAAAAGTAGAACCTCAGGTTTGTAAAATCCAGACACTGTCCTACTCAGTAGCTTTTTGCGCCACAAATGACGACACAATTTATGTACAGTGTGGTTTTTTTAATGTTTGAGAAGACGGAACTTTACCACAGGCAGCTGACCCTTGTGGCGGGTAAGAAGGACGTGGAGATCCTCAGAGAGGGGCCTCTGCTTATAGATACCTTGCCGCTGACTTGACTTGATGTCTAGACCCAACATTCTGGCTTCCACATCCAATAATTTGAGTTCTCTTCCTCCTTCTGTCACATTTTACATCCTATCTTTCCTGTATTCATATTCTGCCTTACTGTTTTGCGTTGGTCTTAAAAGTCCCATAGCGTGTTACTGTAATATTGGAGCAGAATATTAAAGACAGAGTTAAAATACATATGTAAGAGAAAAACAGCTACTGCTGTGAATGAATCCCTTGCAGAAGAGGGAAGTAGAACTTCCCTTTATTTGTTCCCTTGGGGAAATGGAGATATGAGTAGCCAGTTGCTGGCAGTCAGTTTGGCCACTTCCCCACAACCTTTTTTACTTGTTAAATAGATAGATAAATGTACACATTTGTTAAATATGTACATAAAATGCAAACATAATAGCCATGCAACATAGTAAGCTGGCGTACACGCAAGGTGCTGTCTCTACATCTGGGCCTAAGGGTTTCCCAACAGGCAGCTTCCATCATGCAGTTAAGCTCTACATGTGTAGCGGATTCTGTATCACATGCACAGAGAGGCTGGATTCATGCAACGCAGATTTATACATGTGATTTAAAGTCCTCTGGGCAATTGAGACACGGTGCCTAGCATCTCCAGGATCCTTGAGGCAGCCTTACGTACACGTGCAGACAGACACTACACAGATGGTCAGAGTGAAAGGATATTAAAGTGGCTAAGTTAAGCACTCAAAAGTAACAAAATGCCAGAATTAGGAAATGCTTATGCAATCTTAATTCCATCCATACATCTATATATTGCTTTGTAATAATCTTAAAATAGATTGCATACCTTCCCCCCCCGCCATAGGATGATTGGTTTTTATTCAGTGTATGAAATGAGCCTGCTCTGGGGATGAATTAGAGTGCTGAAGGAGAGTGTTGTCTGTTGAACTCTTACCCTCTTGTGTTCCTATGAATGCAAGAAGGGAAGACATCATCTCATTGTTACGGCAGCTGAATGTTGCTTTGGATAAGTTGATTCTCTGCCAAGGAGTGTGATGCTGGATAAGCCATTTACATCAATCTTTTAATAGCGGCCAGGTCAGCACTACTCATTTGTACGTAAATAGTTACAGTTGTCAGGTGGGTGATGAGTTGTGACTTGTGACCATCATAGCTTTTTGATCCAAATCTCCTCGTGTGCAGGATACTTTGTTCCCCCACTTGAAAATGTAGAAGAAGAGATGGGGAAATAAATATGTCTGTGGTTGCTAGAGTGTTCCTGTTGTAGCTCTTGCATTGTGTTCCTCATTTTATGGGTTCCCTTAGGACTACACATGTGCATCTGCACCAAAGGCTGCTGGAAGCTCTATCCTTTGAACACTCAATATGCAGCGCTTAATACTAGCAAGAGTTGGATTTTAGGTACTATGAGACTCTTCAGATCTTAATTTCTGACTGCCTCAGTTTACAATCTGTAACTGGGGGGAGAATTGAGAGGGGAAGGTGGAGGGTGGGACTGGAGTGAGTGCAGAGAGCCAGGTAGGTTGTGAGAAGGAAGAACTGGGGAAAGGGGCAGGGAATAGGTAGCGGGAAAGGGGCAGGGAATAGGTAGCTGGAAAGGGGCGAGGTCTTCGCTGTAGAAGTTGAGTCTGGTGATTTGGGGGGAGGAAGGGAAGAGGCAGCACAGGTTTTTGTGCTCCAGGGTAGACCGGAGGCTCTAGAGACTCCCAGTTCAGCTGCTGCCACCCCACAAACCTGTCATTTGCCTGTCTGCCTTTCCTGTCTGCACATCAGCTGTCTGGGCAGAGCCATTTGCCCTTATTGCCTAAATTGCCCTTCCAGGGCCATTTGCCTTAGCAGCAGGCAACATCAAGGCCTTTCTAGGAAAGAAATAAGGTTGTCTTATTTGAGGTGGCTTAATTTGCAAAGAGAGAGAGTACATATGGCTCTGAGATGAGATGTAGCATGCTGGAGCTCATCTTTATAGGCAGTAATGATGCTCCTCTCAAGCATAGGACACACTCAGTTTTTCTTTCAGGGGAAAAAAAAAAAAAAAAGAAAAACAGCTCGGTTGCCCGGAGCTGGTTCCAGCCGATGAGTAGTGTGGAAAAGTGGTGAATCAGGCCTCGAGCTCGGCTCCAGCACTGGCAGGGTCAGTGCTGTTGGCGTCCAATTTACTAGCCAAAGTTTAGCCATCGTTTTGCCTTGTAACTGACCATAAATTTCACACATTTGAAACATCATTTGTATTACAGCCAAATAGAATTAATTTTGAGCACAGTGGAGGCTGTGTTTTTAAAAAAAGGCCGTGTTTATAAATAATCAAGTAACACACACACACATAGTGGGGGCTCCTACTGAAAGGACAGGAAGAGCAAATTATTGTTGTAGTCATAAGGAAGGATATCAGACAATTCGGTGTTTAATAACAGCATAGAAAAGGCCTGATCTTGTAGGGTGCTGGATGCTCTCAGGTCATTTTGATTTTTGACCAGTTTTTGAGGTACCCCAGCACCGCACAGAGTCGAGACCCTGAAAACACTAAGCAAAGAACAGAGTGTAAGAAATAAAATACAAGAACAACTTGCTTGTTCTTAGTAATAGCTTTTGTTGCCCCAAAACTTGGGTATGTTTATTTCTGGTTTGTGATAGCCAGTTATAACAACTCCAGTGGTGGTCTCTGTTGTTTTTATTGAATTTGTAATATGTGCTGGCTTAGGATACGCAGTTTCAAAGTCTTCTGCTGATGTGAGCCAGAATTTGTGCTCTGTTTGGTTCATGCTACATCTTCTGTGACTGCAGTGCCTTTATAAACATGGTTGATGGTATGCAGTAGCTTGGTGTGAGAGGCTAAGATAAAACCCCAGCTGTTTCTGAAGATATCGCCTGCTGCTATCAAGAGGTTCAGGTTAGCAATTCTAAGCATTACAAGGACCTATGTTTTTGAACTGTTTTCCTGAAGAGAGGGTGGAAATGTACATGCATGGCTATTTTAGAATCGTTCTTTCTTGAGTGTGCTTATACTTTATGAAATGTGAGCTCAGGGGATATGGATAATAAAGCTGAATTATCGTCCTTGAGTGTTTGTAGATTAAGGATATTGGGCATGAGTGAGTCATGGCAAAAGTTGAATTAGGTTTAAAATATCAACAACAACAACAACTGAGAAAGGATGGCCCAACCAAGTGTCGGTCACGTCATTATAATTCTTAAGTGATTCGTGTACAGTTTTAGATTTGCCTTCTTCACTGACACGGACACAGCACACCAGGAAGGCAGTGGGCTTGCTCAAGTCGCCAGCCAGCCAGCTTCCACGATGCCTTCTGCTGACCAGTCCATGAAGACATAGCTATCTGCCAAACAAGCTGTTTGTTTTATTTCAAAGCCCCAGTGGGCCCAGCCCTTCCTGCCCAGCAGCTGCAGCAGGCTCCGTTCCTGCTCGGTGCCTGGCCTGGGAAGAGATTGCTCGCTGGCCCAGGAGAGTGGTTCTCCGTAATTGGCTTGCGGGGAATGCTGCGCGAGAGGATCTGGCTTTTTTTTAATTGTTTGTTTTATTAAAGTTTGTTTATTAAAGTGAATATCTGGTCACAATGGAAACATGTTCTTTGAAGCCTGTGTATTGCCAAGAGAGCAGGGCAGAGCACTGATCAGGTTATTGCTTCCCCAGGATCGGAAGTACACATGCAGCTCTGCAGGCCCCACGGGCAGCGTCCCGGCGTCTCCTCTCTTCCCTCTTCCGGTTGAGCTCTGCCAGATCTGCTGCAGCGATGGCTCCCTGCGTCTCTACAGGTGGGACGGTGAGGTGGGAGTTGCTCCATCTGTGGTGTTTCCAAAAAACAAAGGTTAGATTTATATTGCAGAGGCACCAAAGCTGGCTTTGAACAAGCCAATTTGAATACCTCTGGCAGTCTAGCTGATGAAGGAGAGGCATCTGGATGTCCTCATTTATCCCACTGAAAAGTATGATTGTTTGCCCTTAGATTACTTCTCTGCGATGGTAAATTAGTGCAGAAAGCCAAGTGTGCCTCTAGTACCCAAGGCGATTTAGCCAGTTTGCAGCATACATGTACCCAGTCAGTTGTGTTCATTAATTTAAAAGTTTTCAAACTGCCAGTATTGCTTGTAAATTAAAAATATGCTTGTCATATTGAGTTCCTGTACCATTCTCCCATCAGTTGACAGGAGACCATAATGCCTGCAGCTGTCATGAAAAGTGTGGGCAACAGCCCTCGTAGCCCTTTCTAGTAAGCGTGTGCCTGGTAATTTATGTAATCATAACGTAAACTGTAATATTTCATCTTGCCTATCTGGGCCATGAGATGGCTCAATCTTGTGAACCAAGGAAGATGAATTTTAAAACCAAGATAATCTTGTTTAGAATTTATGGCTTTTGGAACTGGAGCATCTCATCAGTATATAATTATATGTTTGTGTGTTGTAGTTTCTCTGCATGGAGCGAAACACAAATAATCTCTGGCTTTCTTAGCAAACAGTTCAGGACGAGGGAATTGTGTGGATGAGGAAGTGGCGTGGGAACACGCTTACTTACCAGTGAGTCAAAGACTGGAATTCCCTCTATAACCAGTAAAACTGTCTGGCAAGTTATGTGCTCAGAGCTGCAGTGGTTTGGGTTTGTTGAAACACTTCTCAGTGAGACTGCTGTTATTCAGTCTCATGGCTAGGACTGGCTTTGGACAGCTGAGTGAAACAAACGTTCCTAGGGAGAAGCATGAACTGAAGGCGTGAGGTTAAAACAAAATATCCTTTGCTGGCCTGGGGAGAGTGTAGGAAAGTGGTGATTTTTAAATCCTGCCTATGAGATCAGTGTTATAAGCCTTGAGCGATGTGTAGTTAGGCCTGTGTGTACAGGGATGCATGTGTGTAGGTACCAGTGTCCTTGTAGCCATAGCAGGGATTTCTGTTTGGTTTGTGACTTGGCTCAGTCTTGAAGTGGACACCCTTTGAACTGTTCGTTCTTTGTAGCTGTCTGTATTCCACCCTTGCTGGAGACCCAGACTTGGCACCTTGCTGTGATCCAGTAACCCAGCTGGATGAACTGAGATTTCTGAGGGGAGGACTTAGGATGGACTTCCCTACTTTGGAGAATTCATCAGTGTCCTGTTGCTTGTTGTTCCGTGTGCTGTGGGTTGCTATGCTGCAGAAATGTTCTCACAGGGCTCTTCCACTGACAATCCTCAGACTGCAAGTGGGGGTCCCCGCCAACTGCGGGGCCCACCAGCAGCCAGGGACTTCGCAGCGCCCAAGGCTCAGGTGTTTCCCCCTCAGCTGTTTAAGTTGCCAGTGGGGAGAGAATTCCTCACCCCTTCTGTGGCAGATGTGTTTTGGGACAGTAAGGATGTAAGAGAGAAACAGGATGGGTTGCAATTCCATGTTGGGTGTTTGTCACCACATCAGCTGAGCCAGAATGGCCAGTTGCTGAAGACTACTGTCTGTCACCACCTGCCCTTTGCCACCCGTGTGTTTCTGGCTTGCCTTCTCCTGTCTTGCTTCCAGTCTGCCTGCTTTAAAAAAACCAAGCTAGCTGAAGAGACCTGCACTACTGGTTATTTGATGCAGGTTTTGCTAAAATGCACTGACACATACATGTAGTTCTGGCTGGTGGTAGCCATGCATGAATAAACATAGCTACCCATGGCTGTGATGTGGTATCAAGCTACTGTAGATGCAAAGCATACTTTTTAATAACTGTGTATGGTGAAATGGTTATAAATGCGTGACTATGCAGTGTAGACGGGGTCTGATATATCACTCATTTGTACCTTTGTAATTAATTGTAAGAACAAGATTGTTCTTTGCATGTGTTCTTTCTTTGCTGCCAAGCACGACAGAGAGCTATAATGATCTTATACCTTAAGCTTGTAATAAAATATTGTTGGTAACCTAGCAAAGAAATTTCCTAATTAAGTTTGCTACACAAAATCCCATAATGCTTTCTAAGATTTTTTTTTTCCTTAATGACTTTTGCCTCTGAATATAATCAAAAACAAAATTTCTGATGTTTAAGAAACATTTCTGCCTATTTTTTCCATCTGGATATAATGGAGCATAATTTAAGACTATGGGCAGAGGAGGGGGTAAATGATGCATGTAATGATTGTTTTAACATTTACAAGAAAATAATTTATTTAAATTGGATTAAGCCTTAATATTATCACACTTTTCTACCTGATTTAACATGGAGGGGAGGATGGGCAAGGGGGGAGAAGGCGATTTCATGGTAAAGTGTTTTAAGTATTTAATATCTTTCTTTTCTTTTTGATCATCCAGGCATCCTGCCCCACAGCCATGTAAATTTTCCTACATGCAAATGTTCATTGCCGTCTTTTTACATTCCTCTGCTGACAGTGAAGAGATCATGCTAAATCAAACTGATGAAGAAACTGGACATCATCTTTACCCCGGATGCCCAAATTAATTCTTCCAAAACAAGAGGTGGGGGAACAGCAAATAATAATCTGCTTTTGTATGTATATTACTGCTTTTAAGTACTCCATTCATCATGTTGGTATCTCTGGTATACATATTCAGAGTGAGCCAAGGAAAAAAGTACCTGCTTAGGACATGAGACCTCAAGGGCTTGTGGCTTTTTTCTGTCCCCAGCAGTTTTCCTACCAGCCTAATTACTTCTGCTGAGAACGGGTCTCTGAGTCCAAGTCTAAACTTTATCATCTTCATCTAATTCTTTTTCCCGCTCCGGGAGAGGAATCCAGTGGGATAAATTCTGTATCCATATGCTCCTCCAGCTTTGAGGCTACTGATTGAAGTGTTATGTTTATAATAAATGGTGTATTGATGAGAAAAAAAACCCCTCCTACAGCCAAAGGAGCTCCATTAGTGGCAGAACCAGCAAAGCCTGGTTTTCCATAGGTCGGTGTCTCATGGTTTCATAGTGAATTACAATTGTCTCTTTTTTCCTACAGTGGGGTCATTTGTTAGGTCTCTCTCCCATGTGGATTCTTTAATGTTTCATAAAGTTTAAATTCATGTTATAGCTTTTTTTTTCATTTAGGACACTTTCAGAATCTCTTTCTTCTCCTAGCTATTTATTTTTTTACAAAGAATGTGGGAATTTGAGACCTCTGTATCTTTACTGCATTTTGTTGAAATAGAAAAAAAATTAACTGGAAACTCAGTGTGTAAACTTCAGTGTCCTAGCAAAGGAAGCAAAAATGGTGGTATCTTGCTAAGTACATTGCCTGGTTTGGGTCTGTATTTAAATTCATACCTTCTGAGAGAAGTAAGTTTGGATTACTAGTTAGTCCCGTTCATCCAGTAGAGCTACTGTCATCAATGGAAGATGTTCTGACTTTATGAAGCATCAAAGAACGATTATGTAAATTCCTATTAAAATGACAAATTTCCTTCCAGTCCCATTTCCATTAGAGTCAATTGTAAGTTGCTCACTGCCTTCAAGAGGAGCTAGATTTGCTTTTACAACTGCAATCAGCACTCAGAGGTTGGGGCAGGCTTATGGTCACCAACATACTGTTAATCACTGCTACGTAAACCAGAAAAGTTTTCTTCCCAATTCCAGTTTCAGTTCACAAAGCTGGGTGTATGTGTGTGTGTGAAATCTCATATTTGTAAATTGAGCAATTTACCTCTGTGTATTGTGGTGATATTATACACATGGAATTCCATTATACCTTTTTTCTGTAATAGAGTCACTTTTAAAACTTAAAAGTACACTTCAGATAAATGGAAGGTTAAATTCTAAATGCATTCTTAGTATGTTCATAAGCTTCTGTTTACTTGGGAAGTATAATATCAGTAGAGTACTTCTCACTTTAAAGTTTATGAATTTCTTTTTTCTCCTCCTTAATTCTTTGAGGTGTCAGTACTGAGAAAGATGAATCATTTATTAGTGGGAGGCCTGACACATGATGAAATCACTATCTGACACTTCAATGACTTCCAATGTTGTTCTCTGAACATTCAGCAAAGTGCAGATGATGTGATGTTGCAGTTCTGTGGGTAGTGTTTTCTGCCTTTTTTTTTTTTCCCCCTCAAATGGATGAAATGCTTTATCATCATAGTGTGTGAGAACTTCCCCATTTGGTATGAATACCCTTTGCCTATTATTAAGAGTGATTCAGAAGCTCTGATGTAGGGAAAAAATAGAACACATCTGTAACTGGCAGAGAAGATCTTTATATTTCTCCTGAGAATCAGTGAAAAAGCAGAACTCAATCCACTTTTTTTTTGGGCGGGGGGCGGGGGGGGAACAGATAACATTCTTGGCTTGAGTGTTAATACAGTTTGGAGCATTCCCCTTACAACAGAGCATACAGATCTCCATTACATTACAAATGAAGTGCACCTAAGGGGCAGTTCTGTGCTGGCTACTGGATTACCCCCTGAACAGGGCAGTGGTCTCAACCCAAAGACATTTAGAGTATAAATTGGCATCTGACAATAAAGCAATTGGCAATAAACAACTGGCTGTTTGACATTAAGCTGAATAGTTTTACTTATTTAAAAAAAGTAATTCTA
Organism: Gavia stellata; assembly: GCF_030936135.1. Classification (NCBI taxonomy): domain Eukaryota; kingdom Metazoa; phylum Chordata; class Aves; order Gaviiformes; family Gaviidae; genus Gavia; species Gavia stellata. The sequence goes on along the minus strand of NC_082596.1, from coordinate 96,857,590 downwards.
GTGTCTTCACTCCAGAAAGCAGTTCTGCAAGCATATAGGTTAGATGTTTTGCTTTACTGAACTTACCCCTGGCTACATCTTTCTCTCTTCCTTCTCCTTCCCTTCCCAGTATAAATGTTTTGTATTTGCTCCCCTCCCTCCCAGCAAACATTGCAGTAGTTTCAGGCTATTAAGATATTTTCCTGCCTTACACAATTTGAAATCTGAGCAATGTTACTGCCGCTCCTTTCCCAAGCTACATCAGTCAACCATTCAGATGTGCCGCTCTAAGTGAAATGTCACAGGCTGGGAACTTGTAGGTAGAGACTTGCCTCCCACTACCAAGTCTGGAGTCTAAAAGGTGGCTTCGGGGTTTTCTCCTAACTTAACCGGTTTCTCCCTTTGTTTCCTCAGAAGCTCAGGTGCTTCTCCCAGTGAATCCAGTCTTTCCTCTCTCACTCCTTGAACTTACGATTTTTTTTTTCTCTCTTGATTGCTTTATAGGACAAGAGGAAATGGCCTCAAGTTGTGCCAAGGGAGGTTTAGACTGGATATTAGGAAAAACTTCTTCACTGAAAGGGTTGTCAGACATTGGAACAGGCTGCCCAGGGAGGTGGTTGAGTCACCATCCCTGGGGGTATCTAAAAGATGTGTGGATGAGGTGCTTAGGGACATGGTTTAGTGGTGGACTTGGCAGTGTTATGTTAACAGTTGGACTTGATGGTCTTAAAGGTCTTTTCCAACCTAAACAATTCTATGATTCTGTATAGTCCTCATAACTGCTGTCTGAGCATCTCCAGTTCCTAATGTGTCTATCATCACGATACTTTGCAGGATGTGCTCTTCACAGATGTATGTGGGTCCAGCAGAACTAAATATTTGAGAAACTAAGGTGATGAGGGAAGACTGTGGAAGAGCTGGCAATTAAACCCACCTTTCAAGTAAAGATGCAAGGTATATCTTGTGGGATATTCTCCCTCTCTAGTGACTAATTTTGGTATCCTTGATTTTGCCTTCCAGAGTTTTGGCTCTAAACTATTCCACAGCTACTACTGGAAAGAAGCTGGTGACCTTTGGAGGTAGTAAAACTGACTTAATTATGCATTTGCTGTTTGATATTGCGTGTTTCTCCCCATCTCTGTGGCAGCATGCACACATCAGATGTGATGATGTGTGCAAACAAGTCAGCCACTTTGCTTACTGCCTTACTACTCAGGATCTGATGAAAAACCTGGTAAACTTCAGAAAGAGGGATAAACTATTTCAATTCCCAGTCCAAATAGACTTTGATGTGTCCCTTCCTTTACCATCATTCCTTGGCATCTCTTTACATTCAAATCATCTGTCACATTGGGCTTGGATCCTGGTAGTTCATCACAGTTTCCCAAAGTGCCCTGGCTGTTGTGGGACTCTTGGGAGCTTGGCTTTGGCCCTAAAAGGGAGCTTCCCCCAGCTCGATACGGAGGAGTGCTCATCAATGCCTGTCCTGCCACAAGAACACAGCAACTCCCTGTAGGCTTCACGGATCACATGAGGCCATTTCCACAAAACCCTGCGTGCAGGTGTGTCTGAGGAAAGGGCTAGGGGAGGCTGCCCACCCCTTCTGATCTGATGAGGAAGCTCTTTTTGGGACCACTCCCAAACTTGAGCCAGGCAGAAAGAGCTAGATCAGCACAAGCAGTTTAAATAGCAGGCGTTGGCTAGCCCAGCCTGGAGTGCGGTTCCAAGATGGTTTAAGCTGATCCAAACCAGAGCTGTTGCAGCCTGGCTTTGCATCATGTATATCCCCACCCCATCGCTTGCACCAGCGCTGGTGCTTGTTTGTCTCCACGGGGAGCTGAACTGGCAGGGAAGCGTTAAAATTTTTTGAGTTAGTTCTGTCCTTTCTGAACCAGTTCAGTGTGGGACCAGACAAGCATCCTTGCTGGCACAGGAAAGGGCAGCAGCTGGGGATGGAGGGATTGCGGCAGCCCCAGCTTAGATCGGATTAGACTGTCATGGAACCATGGTCTCATTTGGAGAGTGCACACGAGCATCTCTGGGAGATCTGAGGGGACAATACCCCCAGGCAGGAGGAGTGGCATTGTGATAGTAATCTCTCCCGCTAGCGCAGCTGATCCAGAGAGAATATTTGTCTACAGTCTAAAATAAATTATAGAAGAACTCTCCAAACACATTGAAAAGACCTAGAAGTTTGCTGACAGTGTTCTGTAAAACAAGTTAATTCAACATAAGCTTAAAAGATGTTTCTTTTGCTTCCATCCCTCCCCCTGGCAGCCTGCCCCATCCTCTTTTTGCAAGCCGTAAGATATCCTCCTGCCCTGGCCCTCTTAGGTCATGGTATGATGGGCATCCTGCCAAATGAAGCTGATCTTATAAGCTGCGACTGCCCTGGTTGTTGCTGGGACTGTTTGCATGATTTTTAATTCACTTCTGTGCTGCCCTATTTTTTTTTCCTGCCCGAGCTTGAAGTGGGAGTGTGTTTAGCTGTGAACTACATTGCTGCAAATTCATGGTCTGTTAGCACCTTTTTCAAAGCTCCCCTCTCTGTTCTCTGAAGAATTAGAACACAGCTATAAAAAAATCACTGAAGGCTATTGCACAGTGTCATTATTTCGGGCTTTGTTTTTAAAATTATTGCTAAAATAGGTTGGTTTGTGTGCTTGCTTGCTTTCCCCATACTGTATTTAGATTTGAAAACAACAGCATCAGTAATAAGATACTGATGAACCTAAGGTAGATGTGACAGTGTAATGTGGATAGTGCATATACAATTTGTCAAAGCAGACAAAATAACCCCACCTTGGGCAATTTTCAAAAGAAATACACTACAGTACTTGTCAGGTCTGGGTGACTACTCCATAAACATATTACCTGCTGGCATACAAATATCACTTTGTATAAGGCAGTTAGTTACACAGGAAAAGAAAGGGAGAGGTAGGGCAAAACCACTGATCTCGCAGAGTCCTACAAAAAGCCAAGATCTCAGATAGAAAAATGCTAAAATAAAAATCACTCTCATTCAGGGATAACTACACTTATGTGTAAACTATCCACACATTTGATTTGTATTTCTATTCTGATAAAATAAGCGATGTTATAATTTTTTATCAGTATATTTTGGAGAATGTATCTACTGTCATTGGCAGGGATACAAAATTAGGCTAGAAATAGACTCTTTTTCATTAACACATTACTAAAAATTTCAGAATTACTGCCACAGTTGGGATACACACTTTGGCAGGAATATCCTGCAGTATGAAATGACTAAAAACTTCAGAATCAAAATCAAAAGCCTGAGTTACCACACAGTATCATTATAGGTATAATTTTTATGTTAAATATTTATATTATTTTTTTTTCAAGATACATCCATGGATCTCTTAATTTATCTTTCATTGAAACAAGTAATAAAGGAATGATAGAGAGCAAGTGACTTGTGCTACGATTCCACAATGCTTACCCACATGTGTATGTTTCTTTTTTTCCTAGGATGTGAAAAAGAAAACAATGGCTTTCATCATATACTCTTACAAAAACACTGTGAGAGCTTTCAACACAACTTCTGTGTGTTTGTAATACCAATTTGCACACACATTTGTATACAGAGCTATGAAAATCACATCTTAGAAATCAAAGGGGGCAGATGGAATCAAAATTATTAAAATCATAGCCAAAGCATGCAGTAAACTGTAAACCACAGTTTGTTTACCTCTGTGATCTTCAGTGGTTTTCTTTCTTTGCTATTTCACTGGTAGTTCCCAGGCGCATGGGTGTGCTTAGACCATGTCCATCATTTATACTGTAGGAGTCTGTTTTTTGACTACAGAAAGCAGAATCACCTACTGAAGTGTGGGAATAATGTAGGAACACCTTCTGTTGTTGCCCTAGATTTTGCATGTTAATTCTAGGAATATGTTGATTGAGGCCTGCTGGAAGAGGAGCCATCCATACAGCCAATGGTCCCCAAAAAAGGCGTGGAGAAGGATGACTTAAGATAAGGCATTCGTTTGTCACCTGAGAGTTGTTAACACAATGGCAGCACCCTTGGCCATGAGCACCTTGCTTTTGTCTCCTGCTGAGCCTTTGGGACTCCCTTAGCCAGAGGGATAAAAGCCCAGGAACTCACAAAAGCAATTGAATTTGGCAGGGTTGGAAATGTTCCCTTTCACAACATAAAGGAACAAGTTTCAGGAGTATACTCTGGGTATATGAGGAAGTTCAGCAATACCGGTTAGCCATCAAAGGTTTTTACAGAGAGAGGGCTTTGTGTAGGCTGTAATTTAAAATGTTATTTGTGTAATTTCCAATTGTTGCAGTCAATGAAGTTTTTCTTTTAAGAAATCTAAGCATCAGTGTATACTATAACTGAGTAAGAAAAAGGAAAAACTTGACTTTGAGAAAGGTTTTCATTTTGAGTTTGGGAAAAAAACACTCTGGAATGTCTTTGTCTATTGTATATCCTGTAACACCACACCTGCTAAATACGGAACCATTTCCGCACCTGGCACGCCTCAGTTTTAATAAATGAAATACAGCCTCCAGTTGCCCACCTGGCAAGATGATATGGAGCCAGAAGAACCAGGAAACCTGGCATCCATAGCCTCTGGCTAGACTGTTTTGATGGGAAATCATTCTGTTAGAAAATTTCTATCAGTGCTTCTGGTTACAGAATCCAGAAACAGGACTGTAGGCTGACCAGTCAAGTTTGCTTTGCAGGACAAGAATGGCTAATGCACTGGACCTCTCCTGGATGGTGGAGTCACCATCACTGGAGGTGTTCGAGTAACGTGTGGACGAGGCATTGTGGGACATGGTTTAATGGGCATGGTGGTGTTAGTTGATGGTTGGACTTGATGATCTTACAGGTCTTTTCCAACCGTGGTGATTCTGTGATTCTCTGTATGTTACTTTTTTGATGAGTAAAAGTTGAGAATTGGATGGAAAGCAGACATGTCATCCGGCAATTCTAACCAAAGTATTTTTCTTTTAAGAAATAAAATAACGTCCAGGTATATTCCAGAAGACTTTCCTTCTCCTTCTTTTCATGGATATACCTTTTTCTGAAAAGATGTATACTTTTTTCCCCGCTTCTAATAGATTTCTGGGGTGTAATTCTGTATTATGTTATGCACAAGTATATAGAGAATGTTAGAAATTAGTAAGAGAAATTCCCATCACTTTTGATCAGACTCACAAAGAAGCTTTTTTTCCCTTAGTAGCTTCTTACGTTTGTAATCTGAAAGTCGTAGTTCAGGGAGAGGTGCAGAGGCTCCTGTTACAAAGCATCTCCTTTTTGCTGAGCAGTGTTAGCAGACCTTTTTGCTACCCAGTGCAAACTGACTACAGGAATTCTCCAGTGTGTTCCCTTCTTCCCACATTATGGTCTCTGCCTTCTTTACTGCCAATGCATCTAGAAATTTCTATCAGGTCAATAATCCCTGAAGGAGAACATCCATTAGGTTAAAATGAGGACTCACTGCCATGAAACACTGGCTTTTCTATGCAATACAAAAGCAAATATTGTTTCTAAACAAAGTAATTTCCAGTTGTCAAAGAGGAGTTCTTCCATCTCCACCACAATGTTGAAACATGCCATTAAAACAAAGAGATGTGGTTGATATTCCCAGAAAATATTTATACTGACAGACATAGGTGAGACTGAAAAAAGTCAAAGTCTTTCAGTTTAGGTTCTGCAAGCTGTTGTTGGCCATAAATATGCTGATTATTCTGGAAGAGTACAGAGAAAATCTGCCCTGTGAGTCTTCCTCTATAGTGGGCAAAAGACATTTTTGAGAACCCTTTAGAAAGCTTAGGATCAATAGTACATTGCATAAACATAATGTGCTACAGGAAGGCAACAAGGAAGGTCAGGGCATGACTAAGTTTCTTCAGTAGCCAAAGTTCAATAAAATTCCCCAAATGGTCTTAGGGAGCAGACTGTTCTGTGCCACAGAGAAAGGAAAAATGGGGTTGTGGCTTGTGGCAGTCTAAAGTGAGGAATAGCTCGTTGGTGATCCCAGGAGTATGAGAATGCTCTCTTAAGCCAAGTTCTTTTTTTTTGTGCCTGCATCTTCACTGGCCTGGACAATATTACACCCCTTTTTGATGGGTGTAGTGGAACGGATATATTTCTGGAGAAAGTCCATCTGTGATCAGATTTGCTGATGCCAGTGCCTATGTGAGGATGACAGTACATGCAATAACAACCGTTTTGGAAAATGAGGAGATACCAGAGAGATATGCGGACAAGAAGAGATTTTTGTTCTAAAGGACAAAGTTTTATACACAGGGAGTAAATAAATGACTGGATGCAAAGCCTAAGCACAAAGCCACTCTTGTCACATTAAATTAAGTTGATTTTCATTTAATGTCTTCCATCTAGCTATTGCTGGGCTCCATACAGAATGCAGGCAGGATCTGGAATGTTGATCAAGTCCCAGGATAAAGCGACAAAGAAAATGGCCACCAGTTTAAATGCCATAGTTCAAGTAATTGTCAATGAAATGCCCTCTGTCTAAGACCTTCTGCCATGGTGATTAGCAGTTGTCTGTTCTTTACTATTTGAAATGTTTCTGTCCAAATTAATGATAGATAATTGGTTTTGGTCACACAATTATAGTCACGATTTACCAGCATTGTGTTGGTGTCAAGAAACAGTGTAAGGTGATTTGACTACTCTTGAATTAAAGTACTCTGGAAAATTGGGATGCTTTTTAAGTTTCTAAGATACTATTTCTTTTTAATGAATGACAACAGCATTTCTAACAGAAGTTTACTTCCAGAAGGCATCAACACTTGCATGACCTTATTGACAAATACAAGGATTCTGTTAATTCTCAGTGCCAGTGACTTCAATGCATTTTCCTTGGGAAAAAATCAACTCCAGGATGAAATGAATTTGCCTCCCAAACAATAAAAAAGCTCAATCCAGGGCCTGGCTAACATAATTCTATATAGCAATTTACAGTCCGTTGAATGTTGGGCTGTAAATTTACTAAGAAGCAGGAAGTGATTGGCTTGTAAACCTTAATAAAACAATAAAGCCTGGCTTTCTGCTAATAAGAGTTTAAAATTCTGCCCAGCTAAGCTTAGGACATACCTAAATGGGGAAACTAACTGTCACAGCTATTATGGGACAAACTACTTTACAAAACAGTCTCCTGTATGCATGCTTTATTTGAGAATAAAGATTATGTTTAAGTCCTATAACAGTTACTCTCTTTTATGAAGTGACTAGTGATTCCAGAATAAATGCATTTTCAAAGAAACTGTAGAAGTCTGTATGGCGAAGAACTTGGTAATGCCAGTCAGAGAACAGATTATATCCTGTGAGAAAGCTTAACCAGAGTTCAGGCTAACTTTCAGTAATGCATAATGAAAATCAGGTTAAAAACAAAACCCCAAACCAACACCAAAGCAGTTGTAGTAAGAAGCTGTCTTTATTTTGCATGATTTTTAGCAAGATAATTCCTTGTATACTTTCCATTAATGTTTAATGGGAGTTTCCTACGTGCATCAAAAGAATAATATCCCTTTAAATGCTTGCTATTGATTTGCACTCAGAAGTCCAATTGACTGCTTTGGTGGGAGTTCCCTATGCTGATCAATGAGAGTATCAAGTTAATAAATAATTCACTTAACAAAACTGCATTAATACTAAAGGTTTGCAAAAATCTTGTAAAGGAAAGATTTCTCTAACTAACTACTTGGAATCAGCTTTAACTTGGTGAAAGTGAGTGGAGCTCCAGAAACATTGCTGCATCATCCTCAACAAAAGTTACACACCTATTTCCTGCCTTAACTTCCCAGTGAGGTAGGTGAGTAGGTGTTAATAGCTGGATTATCACCTTGATTTTTTTTTCTTCTTTTTTTATTTCATGGTTGGAAGATTGAGGTTGGAAGTGATCTCTAATAGTCATCTTGTCTAAACCACCTGTTCAAGCAGGGTCACCTAGAGCAGGTTGCCCAGGACTATGTCCAGATGGCTTTTAATCTTCCTTACGCTGAAGACAGATATAGTAACTGGCACTGACCTTCTGGCGAGAAAACTTCAGCATATCAATCTTTGAAGCTTATGGCCACTGCTCCCATTTTACCAAAGAGTGTTTCAGCATTGCACAGATTTCTGGAGTATGCTTTTTCATAATGCTCTTTTGTCCTGCCAGGTTGTGGCTCCTATAGGTCTTGGTGGAAGGCTCCATGCTATCACATCTGAGTACAGCTTTGGGGCCTACATTCACGTCGTTAATAACTTCACATTTTGCTAGCGGATTGTCTCTCCATTCACAGACTCCAGAAGGAAATGAAGTGGGGATTTAAGCTGGATGCATTTTACCTCTTAACCAAAATAGCCTTGGGGATTCATTTCAGTACTGAAGTGCTTAAATTGTGTCTTTTTTCTGTATTCCTTTCAGTATATTAGGACCTTTGGAGAGCCAAACGCTTCTTTGAAAACCAAACATTTCTAAAGAATAAGCCATCATTTGTGAGTATGATCTTAACGAAGACTTTCCATCTGGACTAGTTATAAATCTAGTATACAGGGGGTTAAGAATTTACCCTTTTATAGCCTGATAAATGTATATATAAGATGTATTTAAACTGTCTAGAGATAGAAAGAGAAAGAGATAAAACCCTGCTAACCTATCTAGGAGACTTAACTGTGCTGCTTCTCTTAAACCACTCTAGTTTTAGACAATCATCTAAATGACATGTAAATAACTGTCACCTCAGGACCTTTAGCAAGGCTCAGTGTTTTGTATTTGACTTATTAGAAGCTTTTAATGACTAGTATGAAGTCACAGGACAGAGCCACAGATATATAGTTACACATTCAGAAGACTCTATTAAAGGCCTTTTTAGCTTTGCTATGAATTTACAATTTGAGAATTTCCAAGAGAGTTTATTTTCTGAGACAAATTTCATTGCCGTAGGATAATTTTAATGTTTTTTTCTTTAATGTGATTTGTCATGGTAGAACCTAGACGTTTTCCATGTGGGTTTACTCTCTGCTTTCCATGGTCTGCAAGGAATTCGTTTTAATTAATATGACTGGCAAATGCATTGTTGAAATAGTCGTTGTGGAGAGGAACGCCTTTGTGTTAACAATTGGGTTAAACAGCCCCTTTATCAGAGCTATTAGCACCTAATATTACTGTCTGATTAAAGATCATTCAGCGGATAATCCAGTCCCAATGCTTCCACAGACCCCCAGACAGGTGCTCAAATAAGAAATTATGTTAAGTAAATTAGCACTAGTATCACTTCGTTCATGGCTTTGTCTTGGTTGCAGAAAAGGAAAAAGTTATTGGGCTGTTTGGGTATTTTTTTTGTCCCTCTTAAGCAGCAGGTTAACTTGTACAATCCCTGTAGATTTACATTGCAAAAAAGGCAAGATCAGCACTAAGGCCTTTGTCCTATAGTTGACCTGACCTTCCTATCTCATCAAAGAGTACTCTGCCTTTCCTCCACCCAGGTTGGTTAGGAGGATAGGTGTGCTTTTACACTAAAAACGTTATATTTCTGGGGTTTTTGACAGTGGAAGCAGCATGTAATGTAAACAGTCTATCCTGTGTCTATAGAAATGCATTTTATTTTAAATTCATGCATTTAGACTGGGCTCATAGGTAAACTGGAAATGTATAACTTAAGAAGTCAGGAAATCCCACAAGAGTTCACAGAGCATAGCTTAGCTGACAGTTCACTTTTTAATGGGTGAAACGAAGCCTTGACATTAATGAGCACAGGCCCCCTGACTTCAGTGGAATTTTGCATCCTTACAGCAGTCAGATTTCTGGCTCAATTGTGTCGGATGGCAATTTATAGTACCTTTCATGTCCCCCTGAAAAGCTATGTGTCCTGTGTAGCCTGGGGACTGTTTCTGACAACAAGGCTGCAGAGCAGAAAATAGTGGGCTGATGACAGACAAGACCCCAAAGTTTTGTGTGCCTTGAAACAGGAGCAGTGTGTCTTGTCCCTGTTGATTTCTGTTAACTTTGAAAGGGCCAGAGTTTAATATAAGTAGCTGGAATGAGAACTAGCCCATAGGTAGGGCTAGCATTACCGTAAGAACTATCTGATCAGTACTCATTGTAGGATGAGGAATTTTCTTGGGCGTCTATGAAAGAAACATAATAAAATAAGCCCTCTTTATTGTTGAAGTGTTATTCTTTATCTGCTTCTCTCTTTGGAGAGGGTATCAAAAGGACGTGCTGGTGTCAAGTGGATTTGGACGTGTGCTACCTCACGTTGCTTAAAAACATGCGCGAAAAAAAAATCTCAGACTGTGTCTGGTTAGATGGAGGCGAGTGTCTAAGATGCCTAAGGACTCAGACAAAAAAAAAGAGCTAGCCTGGAGCCTCTAGTGCAGTCTTGCTCTAAATAGACCGCCTCTTGGGTTAGAAAGTGGTGACATGTAAAGGGAGCTTTAGAGATGCAGCACAACATTATGAGACAAACCCCTTCTCCCCCCACCGCCAAACCCCTGAAGCATCACACTCTGTAAAAGATGCTTTAGATTTATCAATAGACCTTTCTTTACTCAACTGTGCTGCAATTCCTTTTGGGAAAAATTGGATTTTCATCAAAGACACAGAAGACTATGAAATTGGAAGCAGATGTGAGGTTGGAGTGGATAGCTCTATGGCTGTTTCTTTTGTGGAAGCACTTTTGAACAAACCCAGCCTTATGTGCTCCTTGCTGTCTTGCCCCATGTAACTCTCTTGCCTGCTTTTTACATTTTCCAGAGAACCAGGAGGTGCAGTGTGACTAACTGATCTAAATGTAAACTTCTTCCTTATCACGTCATCTATCTCTCGATTTTCCAACTCTTCCTGTATTCTTTGGAAGATATGTTTAAACAATAACCACAATATTTTGCATTGTTAACAAAATACAAAAAATACAGGCAGTGCTCTGCACGTAGAGGCTGAAATTAGTTATGGTTAGTAGCACTTTTGCTGGCCTGGATGAAGTTTATACCTGGCCTGTATATGATACCTTAATGTATTGGCATGTTTTAATTTGTTGAAAACAAACTTAGATCTCATTTACTTAGAGAAAGGTCTGTCTTCTGGCATATTGATGGTGTTACTAAAGTAATTGATAAACTGGGAGGAGGAGTACAATTTTAAAGATTATTACTTTTTTTTGGGTGCATTTTTATTCAGTGCCGTTGGTGCCATATGCAATGTGCTGCAATGAAAAGAGGAGCCAAGCAACAGGATTTACGATGTTGTTTATCTGTTGGTGACGTTTCCTTGGTTCTGATTTACAGCAGAACTGAGCCTGGGCCCAGTGAAGTACAGTTTCAAATCCACAGCTTGCCCAGAATTCATGAGGGCTTACCCAGCTTGATCCAAGACTTTATAATGCTTAGCTCTGCATTTTGTACCTGCTGTATGTGGACATGCAGTCTCTTAGGAGTTATTTTTTCCCAGCGCAGGGCTAGTACCTGATGAAGAGAGTCCCTGGTGCTGTTGCATTTGCTCCCGAGGGCAGCGCGGCAGCTGCTCCATTGCAAGCCTTTGATGCTCCACTGTGAGCCTTCGATGCGCTGGTAGCTTGGCGCAGAAATTCTATGCTCTTGCAGGACAGAGAGAAGAGCCACGAGCCTGGAGGACTGGTCTCTGTCACTTAAGGGTTAGCACAGGGCAGGTTCTCCGCTTCAGTGCTCCAAGAAGTGACTTTTTGGCTCATCTTTTTACTTTGGCCTCCCATTACACAGCTATGCATGCTTTCACTTCCTAGGTCTTCTCCCCATATTGCCCACTACATGCTCCCCCTGACTGTCCTCCAACTCATCAAAGACCTGCTCAACCCCCTCCTCAGTCCATCTGTCCTCTACGTGCTGTGCCTGCCCCTTCTGTGTCTCTTATGAGCTCCATTTCTTCCACAGGGTCAGCCTCACTTTGGCTGGCTTGTCTTCTTGATTTCCTCACTCCTGGTGCTAAGCCGCGTTGATGAGACAGGAAGAAAGAAAGTGGCAGGGACTGCTAAATCTGAACATCTCTTCTGCTAAGCTTGGAGCAGCACTGAAGTTATTTTAAACATGAAAAGTAATTAACTTGCCTTTTTTTAATGGTAAAATAGCCTGTCAGGGAGATACCAAAGTGTGGAATTCAGACCCTGAGATTTAACTATGGAAAATTGCAGGTGGGAGAGTGAAGTGGCAAGTTTTCAATAAAAAAGTTACTTAAAATGTTCCTTGTGCAAATACAAATCAACACTTTTCTGGACTAGGTGCACATGAAATGTGATTGTTCTGTGAAAAGTAATTGTGTCAAACCAGGAGATCAGAATTCAGGCATTACAGTGCAAAAGAGAAGAGATCCAGTTCAGCCCATGGATGAAGCTACTTGTGTAAGGCTGAGCTCACCATTGAAAAGTGCTCAGTTCATGCCAGAAGATCTTCCTAACTGTGGGGTCACTTCTTGAATCTCCACAGCTCACCATACATAATACTGCACAGATTCACTGTGGATTTAAGTGGCACTCCCCAAAATTTTGTAGAACAGATCAGGATCCAGATTCTGTTCTCAACCGCACCTGCAGTTTCTGTCTCATAAAACAGATGAAAATTGGGGTGTAGGTATACTTTCCCAGGAATACAGGGTTACCATGAATCTCTGGCTCCTTTCTGAACGATTAACAATGAATCACTGTTTTTTCACAAGTCTTGCTGCATTCACCGTATGCCAGGTGTCGCAAGAGCATGAGAACATGTACCAATTTGAAACTGGCTAAACAGCTTCACAATGGCATCTCCACTTGGTAGTAGGAGTCTTGAGAAGGAACTACTTGGGTTTAACCTTCCTAGTATGGATAAGATACTGTCGTCTTCTTGAGCATAATTATCTTTCCACCCCCACCATCATATCCTTTCTATTTTCCCAGTAGGAGGATCAAAAGAAAGTTAGTTAACTGCAGCATTCATCAGATAATCCAAAGGAGACATTCATCTGAAAGACAGTATTACCAAATAATTAATTCATGGGTTAATTCCATCCTTATTTATCTGATTTTCTTATGATTGTGAGTGTGGGTTTCTCAGCCTAAATCCTACTACAAAGGACTCTCTGCTTGAGGAGAGTGGTCCTGGAGGGGAATGAAGAGAGAGGAAGGAAATGTGTGTCTTCTTCAGGACACTTACTACCTACTGGCAAGTTTTAAGGGTAAACTACTATTCTGGGCATTAAGATAATACTTGGTGAGTTGCTGAAAAGCTGAAAAACCAGCAGAAAACTATCCTAATTTTGTATGTACATGCATAGTTACTTAGGAAAGATTTGCACTGAGGCTTACTTCCTTATTCTGGAATTATTAAATTTGTTTTCTATTTCTCATGTCCTCTCCATCTTTTGGTTGTTCCAGGTGACCACTAATAGGTCACTAGCAAAGCAAATCTGTCTTTTCGTCAGTGCATTTTCCCCTGTGCTTCTCTGACAGTACCAGTGCTGTCGGTGGGTACGTCTTGAATGCAAACAGACCATGTAGGGGAGAATCACCACGGAAAGAAGTCAGTCTGTGAGCAGTGAGGCTAATAAAATGTGGTTTCCGTTGGCTTGGTGTCCTTTGTCCCTTCCCCAACGGTGCACTACGTTGACCTTTCTCCATTTGTTTTACGGCATGCCGTTCTGTAAAGAGCAGCGTGCACATTATCTAGCCCAGCACTGTGCATGCCCAGTACTAGCTGGGCAGTTGGTTGCTGCCAACTGCAGCGGCTGAGCTCTGCCTGCTTTTCCCTCAGAGCAATTGCTAATTTGGGTTGGCCAACAGCTCAGAAAGTTTTCTGAGGGAGAGGTTGGGGGAGAGGGAGGGAGCGGGAAGAGGTAAACAGATGGAAAGACACAGATAGCACTATCATTTAAGCCTCATTACATACAAAACTAAGCTGAAAATATCTGCCGGTGATTACCATTAATGAAAGTTTATCCAGAATGCAGCAATGAGATGTCAAAGGTGCGACGGCGCCAGCGATGCATTCGGGCTGTGCGGCAGTGGCCTCTCCCTCCCCACCTCCACATTTTAATTACAGTTCCAGTAACTTTCAGGATCTTCTTGTCAATAATCATAATTGCCAGCTGAGCTGGGCTTGCCATCCAAAGTCCATTTAATTCCTTGCAAGAGGTGGAGATTGATGTATGTTGAATGCTAGCTCTCTTCCTGCATCTTTGCAAATGTGGGCTTTCCCTGGAAATGCTTCTTTCGTACAGACTTCCACAGGCTATTCACCCTATCTGGGAAATTACACGAGGTTATAATAAGAGATGACATAATAGTTGTACTCTGGTAGCCAGTTCCCAAACATTTTGCAACTGACAGTTTTATCTTTAAAAATATACTGTCTCTTTTATTAGAAATGATAGGGATATGTCTTATTTTATATGTGGTATCTAGATGCTGTAGGTAGGTCGGAGATACACACATCTGAGTTTATGGCCATTCAAGTAGATGTATGCTGTAAACTGAGGTATGGATTAGGTGTCTAGAAAGGAAACAGTGCCTCATTACCCCTGAGGACCTTAGCCCAGAATTACATTTTATTTACATTTTGTTGTGATCGTGATATACTGTGCAGTACAATGGAAGATACTCAGTAAATAAGGAGACATTTCATTCTGAAAGAGGGCAACATTTTAAAATTTGTGCCTAAAATTAGGCCGATAAATCATACTCTTCTGGGCAGCTAAACACCTGCCAGTCACTTCAGGTCAATTGGACCTGTAGATGCTGCTCCCAGAGGAAAGTTGGCCAATGGTAGTTACTGGTGTGAAAATAACCTTAAGCACTCAAGTCTGAAAATGTTTATTAATATTTTTATCTTTTAGCTGGATATTGTTTTGATCCAATATATTGATCACAGATTTGGGAGTTTTGCAAACGTGCTTCAAGAAACTTATTTAAACATTTATTTAGGTTCAAAGAAGTGGATTCCAAATAGTGTGGTGGCTTCTGTGTAGAGACACGTCAAATGAAATACTGTATGTTTGCAAGTGTTAGTCAACTCCCTAGTGACCTTTAGCTCACATAATAAGGTCGCTATCCAAGTGTCTCTGCTTAAGAGAACTCAGCATTTAAACGTCTATTTAAAAATTGATTTGGTTGAATGATACCGTTCATCTTGTCTGAGGCCCAACATGTCCTAGAGGAGAGTAAAAGGAGTGTTTCTCCTCTAAGGGTTGTCAAACCAGAAAGAATGATTGTTCCTCGGTTTTGCATATGTCAGCATAATAGAAGCTTAGTCATGCAAATCCTTATTACTTGGCAGTTCTGCGGCAGGGAAAAACAGAGCGTTACCATATTTTATCAGTGTTTGTAGTTAAAAGTATGCCTTTCATTTTTGCTTTTTAAGAACAGATGTCAAGATGTCTTGAAAACATAAATAAGTGCTAAAAATATTTTTCTGATTTAAAAAAGGGGGAAAAAAAACCCTAGCTACTTGAATGTGTTGGTCTTCGTTTCCATAAAAAGACATGAACTGTTTATATGCTTCCTTCTATTTCCGTGGGGGGAAATAAAACAATTATTCAGTTAACGACAGGTTTTATTTTACTATTACTTAGTGATTCCACTAAGTGCAGTAGTATACTATGGAGTTTCAAATCATCAAGGATTTCTTAGCCCTTTACGGGACTATGATACGCTGTAGCACGTTGAGTAAATGAGCTGTGATAGAGCAATGATTTACTCATGTAGTCCACAGACATACATAAGAACCAAGCTGGAGAAAATCTGGCTTTAGAAACGTTAGCAGACTTAAGACAAAGGGGAATGCAGATGTCAGTCACATTTTAAGGTGCTCTTTACGATGGCACAGAGCCAAGTTTACTAGGGACAAGGCCTTTTCCTTTCTTGTCTTTTCCTTTATGGAATAGTGTCAACCGTGAGAAGACAAGTCTGGTAATTACTGTTGGCCATATCGGGACAGATCTAGCCGTGACTCACCAGGGCAAAAACTGTCTGGGTCGAAGTCACGTATTTCTTCTGAGCTAGCTAGAAGTGGTTTGTTTGCAAGTGAAGTTTTCCTTTTTGGCTTCTTTATCATTCAATAACTTAACTGGTTCATAAGTAGGAATATTGAGAAGGGGGTTTAGATGCTCATTTTTGCTTCTGCGCTGTATTCAGGTACTCTGCTGAGGTTGTGAATGCTGATTACATGGTACAAATAATTTGATGTCTGTTTGTTTCAGATCATCAGAGGAATGAATGAGACCTCTTAATGCAGCCTCGCTCTTTTGTGTAGGTATGCAGAGAGCTGTTGTGCTGCCTGCTTCATCTGGATTACTGGCAGACTCCTCATAGGAGATATTAATTATAGGTGAGGCTGTGAATGCCACCTATAGTTAAGCTTGCTTGACATTTTTCATCACAAGACCCTGTGTTCAGTTGCTTATAAATTTGTCAAATATATGTTATTTGGACTGAAAATGTACAGACTGGGAGACTGCATCTGGCTGAATATCTAAAGCTTCAGAAAAAATGGCTGTGGTTTTTTTTTTCCCCTGAGAACAAGTTTAAGAGAAATGTGTTGCCTTTTCGCTTCTCTTAAAAATAAATGTGTCTATCCATATTGTTGAGAAGCTCCAACAATTTGGAGAAAGAATTCAATAATTGGGAGGTAGAAGCAATGTGTCCCAATGTTGCCAGAGTCCAGGGTTTACAAACATCCTAGCGCACATGCAAGAAGAACTCAAGAACTGTTAAAACAGAGAAGGTGTGCAGTGGAAAGCAAATTAATTGTGGAGATTTAAGTGAAGCTACTTAATAACTACTATTTTCCACGTTATCCTTATATGATCTTTTCACCTGTGGAAATGAGGGGAAGCTCATCCCATTCACAGACTCACAGGGGTGATTTCTTGCTTGCAAAGCACTCGAGTAGTACAAGGATGGCATGACAGAAAAGTCAACAGACATTCATAATCCTGTCTTTGTAGCAAGTCTTGAGTACAGGTCAGTAAATAAGATCTGGCGCCTCATGGAGAGCGGTAAGAATTAAAAAAAACATGTTGAACATTCATGTGTGTAATAATTAGCATATAGTCTGTCCACTGAATGAGGAAATGGCTTTAGGAAAAAACAGTTGTCATCCGTAGTCCTGCACGCAACGTGTGTGCCAAGGGGCCTGAAATGCAATTGTCTGGGAAATCTTGGAAGGTTGTAAGTTTTGAGTGATTGACTTTGTGTCTGTAATGTTCTTTTAATATGATTTTTGGCATATAATTTGCTACTTGGTATTATCTGTAGCTCAAGCAGTAGAGGAGGTAGACAAATGCATGAAAATAAAGTAATTCTACGCTGAAGGAAAGAAACAGCCAATTCTTTTCTTAAACCCTTGGATAACTTCCTGTTTTGTCTGCAAAATAATATTTTTCCTTGGAGGGGAAAAAGGTGTTAGACATAGCAATTTCACTTGGATAGAAACGTCATCACATAAATAGCCTGCTGTGAATGACATTTTAGGCAGCTCAATCAATATCCCGCCAGGAGAAAACCAGAAAAAATCCCTCAAAAAACAGTTGTAAATTCAATGCATCCCTTAGTTGGAGATATATTGGAATTTACTCATAGATACATATTACTCATAAAAGAGTGAGAAAATAAACCTTGCATTATTCTAAAGTCATAACCATTCATATGCCAGTACTAATTATCTGTTGATTAAATATTTGTATGATGCATTTTATTTTTATCTTTTTTAACTTGCCAAGGAATAGTGGATCTATATTCTTAATAACAATATCATACAATTAATAACAATTATCATACACAAACACATAGCACTTTTCACTCCAATTTCAAAGAACTCTGCAAAAGTTTCACTATTTTTGAGGTGGGAAAATAGCAGAGAAAGGTGAGGAGTTTGTCTAGAACATCACAGCAGGTCTAAAGTACTGTATTCTGCCCATTGCCTGGTGCCTCCCAACATCAGAGCTGCATTTTGTGCGTGTTGTGTCCTTAGATGCGTCACACAGGTCTGCAGGATGCCCTTTGCACAATGAAATAACACGGATTTTGATTGTTGTTTCTAAGACCATGAGCTTGGTGGAAAGGTGATTTGAAAGCTGATCAAAGCAGAAAGTTAGAGTTGAAACAGGACTGTAGTTCGCTAGCACATGTAACACAATTGTCAGTGTTTAGTTAGGAGGCATTTAAGGCTAAATATTCAAGGGTGGCATTTGGGATTTGATCTCTGGTGCTACACAAAAAGGTGAGAAAAGCTTCTGCCCTGACAAGAAGTTGTGAAAACTTGCGGTCTTGTGAACAGTGGAAGTTTAAAGGTACAGACAGGCACGAACTCTTTCAGCAGCTGTGCTAGTTAGCTTAAACTGTCTAAATAGTAACGCCACTTACTTTAACTTCAAGTGGCTTCGGGGGTGTTTCTGTAAGCAAGCTCTGCCAACAAATGTGAGGGAGCAGTAACCTCTGCAAAGAAGTGATGATCAACAGCTGGGGCTATAACCTTCGTCTGGCATGTCTGCATCCAGCAGGGAACATCTGTCCAAAGCCTAACTTCCAAAATTTACAGAACAAAGGTATAGTTTGTTTAACAAAATTGCTCATATTAGCTAAATAATGGAATGTGCTTTGATTCTGCTGATGCCGGAACTACCCAACTTTTACTTTCCTTACTTAATTAGGATTAATTTATTCAGAAAGCTCAAGGTTTCGGTTTTCTGTTTGGTTGGTTGGTTTGTTTTGTTTAAGAACAGAAAATAGAGCGTAGGTCATGGAAGGCTCTCTTAGCTTAGGAAAAAAACCTTTATGTTACTCCGATTTTTTTTCCATCAAGCTGCCTAAGGATCAAGATGATCTGTGCAAAATATTTAATGGTAAAATTCTCCCAAAGCATATCAAGATTTATTTGGTATCATTTAGATATGCCAAGCAGATGGGAGTATACACTGCTCTCATTAAGTGTTTGAGGTTTAAACACATGCTCTTGAAAAATGAGCAGTGGTAGAGAAAGTTGCTTCTTACATTTCAAGTCTTACTGGGTATTGGTATGCATTAGTTTCTTTACTGCCAAAACAGAATCATGAACTTCAGGTAGACAGATTGCTCTTTTGATTTAAGAACAACCAAACCAGCACCCAGAACATGCACAGTACCATATGAAACTTCAGTATATCAGGGTTTTCTGTGTCAGTAATTTGAATTCAGATACTGTTTTGTACTCATTTTCATAAATAAATAGGAACCAAGTTTGGAAAGTTAGGGCAAATGATCCATGAAAATAATTTCCTTCTTTTTTTTTTTTTCCCTCTAAGAGTTGTTCTAGTCATATTCATGTCTGTGAAAGTACAGCACCTGCTGAAGGAGTATAAGGTCAAGTTGAGTGTCGATTCCTACACTTACTTCTTCTGGGCATTCCTTGGTTAAAACATACATTTGTTAGCCATAGAATAAGCCGGTGTTGAACAATCCTTGAAATAGCCTGAACCTTGAGTAAGAGCATTTTTTTACACAAAAGGAGACAGGCAGAAGAGCCCTTGTAAATACATCATCTACTGCCAGAATACAAATATGTAATTTGACAGTATGCTTTTGTGGACGAGAGGAATGAAAGTTATTTAAAACTTGTCTCTCTTTTCCTCTTACCTTTGAGGTTATAGCTGTAATGAAATACCCCAAATGTCATCTATTCCTCTCTGCACTTCTTTCAATATGAGTCTCCAAAGCAACAAGCAACATCTCTTGTGGAAAAAAGGGTATCTGAAAACTGTTCTGAACCCTGCACATGGTGAAATAAGAACGAAAGTAAAAGAAATACGATAAACGGTGTCTACCAAGAAAGCTCCCATGGAACTGCTGAGTGAGGATTGCTGACGCTTGGAGTCGCGTAATTATGAAACTTCATGAAGATGAGCTGTTGGGAGATCTCTAATTAGATAGTGCAGCCAACCCCGATAGATAATGTTTCCTATGTGTGCCACTAAGGGCTGTTACATCAGAGAAGTTGGTGAGTTGTGCTCCCAGTGAAATGGCTGAGAAAAGATACGGACTGGTAAAAATACATGGAAAGCTTTTGGGGGTGGGTCTTTTTGTGTGTGAGCTATCCAATTCCATGTTATTTGGCACAGTTGTGAAGGAAAACAAAGGTTTGGTATTATCTGGAAAGCTGAGAGGTGGGTAGATACCCAGTAGATAGAGGTTTCATCACAGTTTCCATTTGCCTTGATTCTGCCATTTGGAAGATGATAAAATTAACACCTCATCCTAGCTGCTCTGCTTTGCATACATCATAGAAATGAGAGTGAAAAAATATCATTTATTATTTGTAACAGAGTTTTTAAAAAATCTCCTTTTGCACTTGGGGCAGCAAGTTGTGTTGTTTTACAGAAGAATTCTCTATTTGCTTTGCAGGTAGCTGTTCTTTTAGAAGTATATTTTTTTATATAGGAAGGTGTTAGTGGCTGCCATCAGATGGTTCTTACATCTGTAGAAAGTCTCAGATCTGGGTAAAGATGTTAAATGTGCTAAAGAGCTTTCCTTCGGGCTAAATGATAGGAATATTTAAACATGTTTTTAGCTGCTTGTAGGAAGGCAGTAATCAAGCAAAGCAAAGGCTGAGGGGAATTACGCCATGAAGTTTGAGACACTGGTTCCAAATGCAGCAGAAGAAATAAGTCAGGTAAGAAACTGCAAGCATGGCTTAGGAGTAAGCGGAGAGTCAAGGCCCTTTGGGGCTTATGACTCGCCAGCCAGGGAGGCTTGGGCATGCTGAGCAATGGAAGTGGCTGTTATTGTCTGATTTTTTTACTTCGTGTGATCATATACTTCGCCAACAGCATTGCACAAAATACAACCGCAATGAACACCTCTTCATATCATCAGCTGCTTCTTTCTCATGGATGTAGCCCATGGCTAGCGCTGCACATACAGCTGTGCAGGATACGTATCTGGACATCAGGTCATGGCAAGAAACAGTCATGAAATATTCTGCTTCTGAAAGAATTTGTTATACAATGGCCAGAGACGCAACACTAATAACTTTCTTATCCTTGGCACAGAAATGAAAATTATATAGGCCACTCTTCACTCGTTAAAGAAACAGTTGAGCACTGCTTTAAAGAAAGCATATCTGTTACTTAGCAAAAGTACCAGACGGCTTGAAGATAAGGTATGGGGAGAATGGAGCGGTATTTACACTTCTAAAGACTGTCGAACTAGGCAAGATATCCCTTCACATTGGTGCAGTTCTTCCCAGGTATTTACCTGAGAAGTAGTTTGTGCTGTAATAAAGCCCAGTAACTCAGCTGCAAACAGGATCTGTTGAAAATGCGTGATCTGGCAAAATTCTGGGTTGGTGCACTCAAAAGTTGATAGCTGCTTGTAAGCTTGGACCAGTAATTAATCATAAGGAAGTTAAAAAGGAAAAAAAATGAGCAGAACATGGGTGCCAAGAATATTATCAAAACACACCTAGAGGAAGCAGTGCTCTTTTATACTTATTTTATTAATAATAATGTTGATTTTTTTGTTACAGCTGGGGTAATAGCTGGGGTTTCCAGAGAAGTCAATGGGAGCTGTGCATGATTCTGGGGTCTGGTGGTAGTATCTTAAATGAAAAATGCACCGTATTGTAACAACAGTGAGCATCGTGAATACAGGAATGAAAAACGGTTGCAAGCTATAACCCGTCTGCATCAAAGTCAGCAAGGAAAAGGCATGTTGTACCCTGTATTATCTGGAAAGTAGAACATGATCATACAATTAAAGGTTTGTGTCATAGTGGATACAGGTAGGGAAAGCATTGCAACCTTGATATTCTCTTCACATACTAGGCACAATGAGCTACTTTACTTTTGTGTGTGTGTGTCTTGCTGTGCTAGCAGCCCCATTGAAATTATGGAATAAAATGGGTAGGCGTGGTATGATCTGTTCGTTAATAATTGCAAAACACTCTAGGATCTTCAGAAGAAGGATGCTCAAGAACTGTGACACAGCTTTTATTAGACCAGGGCAGGGGGGATGGTGAGAGGATGGAGAATGGTATCACGGGCCCTGGTTCAGACGGTGCTTGTTTAAAGCTATCACGTCTGAGTGGGGCACTTAAAGGAATATTTAATACCAAGTGTATGAAACCTTGTCGAATGAGTTAGGCATCAGCTGAGTCAGGTGTATGCTTGTACGCAGCTTGCCCTTTTCTTGGCTCTATTAGTCTACGGCCTGGGAGACTAACTGCGAACAGAGAAAACTTGGCAATGGAGCTGGTTTCTTACCCTGATAAGTTGTAACAGACACATGGGTAATGTTGTCTGTTAATTTAGAAGGCATTTAACACTTAATCATGCTTGTGTAGCACAAGCCAGGAAGGACACTGCTTTTTGCAACCTCTAATTGGGTGCCATCAGTAATATAAACCTAAGATTGTCCCAGTCAGCAACTGTATTGCCTAATCAGCACGAGTGTATGCCCATTGGGGATCAGACATAGATAAGCAGCAGAGAGGGAGAGAGAGATCTGAACATATCTATGAGATGAGCGGCATGTCAGGAGCATAGAGGATGTCTAGATATATGTGCTTTTTGGCAGCGCTAGTGAGCTATTAATCATTTCTCATGAATAGGGCTCTTGTAAATCAGAGGTAGGAAACACATTTCATGGATAATCACGGCAAAAATGTCAGCTTTGCTATTTGGTCATATGCTGATAGGATGCATAGCACTGGAGCGGACGCAATCACGCACATAAAATCAAAACAGTACTCGCCTTACATGATGAGTGGAAAGCAGGGAGGCACTAGGTAGGCGAACTTTTCATCAGTATTTGAAAAGTAGGGAGCTAACATGTAATAACAGAAAGGGGGACCTATATTTTTTTTTAAGGTGAAGCTTTACTGAAGGAGACAGGATTGAGTTCTAGTCAGGATCTGGATATGACACAATACATTTAAAAAGACACACTTTGCATCGCTTTAACAGCTGGCTGATCAGTTCATGGTTTTCCTTTACTTTTATTGCCCTGCAATTTACTGTATACGGCCCTTACGTGCAAATACCTCATTAGTCACAGGGCTGCATATTTAATGAAGTATACTAAGTGCACTGTCAGAATTAAATATTGTCAGGATAACGAGCAAGGGTGGGGATTTTTAGCTTTATCACTGAAGGTAACGTTCAGGGTGAATGGAGCAGTAAAAGTAGCCGGAAAGCAAAACGCAGAAGGTCTCCCTTCAAATTGTGCAAGGCACCTGGCTCTTGTGTATTAAACCCATTGCTCAAGGACTGACATTTAAAGAGCTCTTGGAAGTGAGTCCTGTGTGAGGGAGGTGAGGGAGAAAGCCTCAGCCAGGGCTTCCCAGTGCATTGCTTGCTGCAGCCAGCCGGAGCTGAAAATCTCAGTGGTTAAATCGGGATTAATGCAAAATTGTTCTTAGGTTAAATATAATGGTGTCCTCAGCGTGCTTTTGGCTTAAGAAATTTCCTAATCTTCAGTTCCTTGAGAGAGCATCCCCTCCGCCGCCCCAGTTTGTTCCACTGGCCTCCAACCCTATGCCGTTTCTCTAGAAAATAGCAACATACAGAAAAGGAAACGACGTGTAACTGTTGTTCACGTTAATGCTGGTGGCGTCTACACCAGGGAATGGTTTTCATACAAGTCCCCTGGTTTTGGGCGCAGCCTTGGATAGCATCCGTAGGGGTCCTGCCCCTCGCAGGTGCTGGGATGGCGGCTGCTGGGTCACTGTCCTGCACCGCCGGTCCGAACATGCTGAAGTAACAGCCTGTGGGGGACTTTTAACTGCATTTCCTGGGAGTTGTGGGAAGAAAGTCCAGGCTTTTCAAACTCCCTGGGAAACATCCATAAATCCCTGCGAATCACAACCACTTTCAAATCCCCTTTCAAATTAGAAGTCATGGCTTTTGCTCAGGAAAAAAAATTAATAGAAATAGCGCTTTGAAAAGCACTCATGAGCTAACTTGTAAAGAAAACTATCCTGACAGGGATGGGTGCCAGCGTTTTTCTGTATTCGGGTCGGCTCAAGACAAACTGGGTCAGAGCCAGGCTTGAGGCAGGGATTTGCTGGCTCCATAGACGTCGCTGTGTTTGGTGCCATTGGTGTGTTGAATGCTGCAGACTCACCCCGAGATTCCTCATCTCTCCCCTTAAGTGACATCGACTGAATTGTACTGGAGTATTTCCTTCCACAGGGCTGGAATACTGGCTTGTGTCTTTAGAGGGATTTTGTTATTACTTTAATTCTTGCCATTTTCAGGGTTGTGAACCTTAGGGTAACTGTATTATAGCTATGGGGATGAATTTGTCCTCAGATAGCTTTTATCCACCAGAAGGGGAGATTTCAGCATACCTGGTTTCTCAGGCAGCCTTAATTCACTGTTGCCTGGCAGTGGGGAATCAGAGAGCGATTCCCCCCTCCTTCTCCCTCTTACTTGAAAGTCAATGTGTCCCATCTACATTTCTTCAGATTTATGGTGTTCCTGTGGTGGCTGCAATTCAGGACAATTAAACAAACAAACCGGAGAACCGTACTTCTTCCAAACAGATATTTCAGCATCTTTTTTTCCTTCTAGGGTTTGGGGTTTTTTTCCCCTAAAACTTTCCCCATAGGTGCTACTTCATTCATTGTTATGAAATTAGTTGTCTGTTTAATATTCCCAGACCTTAGTCACATACTTAGAAATTCTGTAGTTTCTGTTATCACTGTCCCAGGAGTGAGGTTTAAACACCCATGGATTTCTGGAGATGTTGAGAAAGGAGTGGAGTGAGAGTCAAGCTGTTAATATACTATGCTGACTTTTTTTTTTTTTTTTTTTTTTTTTGGCTTAGATGCAGACTAACACATTTCAGCTGTCCTTTCCCTTTACTAATTTAACAAACCTGATGTCTTCTAGGGTGTTGTCTGTGAAGCGGGTTGTTCGCTGTTGCTGTAGTTCAGTCCTGCTTTTCCTCTTTCTGCTCCTGGCTTTGTTAGTCTTACCTCCTTTGCCCTGTCATCCTTCTCGCTTGTTGTATGAGGCTCTGTTGAAGTGTTTGCTTTTGCTGAGTTGTTCTGCCTGTTCGGTGAGTTGAAGCGGCTCTGGGCTGGCACAGAGGGAGCAGCAAGAGCATGTGTTTAGGAGAAGGGGTGAGGGGAGGAGGAGTAGGGATGGGAGAAACAGCTGCTTGTTTCATTGTGATGACCTAAACTGTGTCCTTGCCAATGGATTTGTACAAAGCTGGCTGAAAGGATTTGCTGCATTTGCCACAGGGGCATGAGAAGGAGGCAAAGTCCATGCCTCAGTCGCTGCGGTTTGATAGCCTGGTGTCCCAGTGCCCTCATGGACCTACAGCGGTGGTGCGAAGTCCGTCAGCAGACAGTGGTACGCTGCTCCCTCTGCATCTGAGGGATGTTGCCCCACCACGGCAAGGGCATGGGGTCTGCACAGGAGTCAGCTGCCGAGCCCATACGGCTGGGAGCGGTGCATGGCATGGTTCTGATTACCCACGAAGGACGCTCGCTACTTTTGGTTTCAATTTCACGTGCCTTGGGAACGCGCGTGTGTCTGCCTTTCAGACCCATTGTCTTTAGAAAATATTATTCCACATCACTTTTAAAAATTATTCAGATACTTCCAATGACTTGTTACTTGGATGCCAAATAGCATAGGTAGAGCAGGATATTTTTCATCAAGTTCTTATTAAAAAGAAGGTAAAAAACATTAATTGATACAAAGTCATAAAGATCTGGGCCTCGAGTTATTCTCAGAGCCCTTAGGGTGAAATTAACCCTCAAGTAGAGGCTTTTTTAGGGCTTTTACAGCATGCCAGTCCCATGGGGGGTCTGAATAAAGATGTATTATGGAACAATTTTACTGTGTAATTTTCAAGTTCAGTATCTGCCTGGATCTTTTCAGTGTTCAGCTGACTTATGATCCTGCAGTTCATCTATTGATCCCTAATCTTAGACAGATTGAGAGTTCCAATATAAAGCCACATTAATAAATTTGTCAACTTGATAAAAACCTGACCCACAATAAAGCAATACTTAATGTTAAGTATATATAGTATATAAATGTTTATTATCTACTTATTATGTATGAACCTGAGATTATTCTGGCAGCCATATGTGATAAAATATCATTATACATATATACACATCAAATTATGTGTATGTATGTAAATATATATTATTTTTAGCTGTTGTGGGGAAAAGTCAGAGGAGAGAATGGGGTGGTGAATGCCATCAGTTTTACTTTGTGATACACTGAATAAAGCATGCTTCCAGTCCAGACTAAAGAAAATATTGCCGTGACTTAATAGGACGTTTCTAGCTGAAGAATGTAACTTCGGAACAAGAGTAACTGGTTGTACTTTCTTATAATGCTCCCTGTGATTTGATGCAACTTTTCCTCTGTATGTTTTCTTTAATTTTTATGTTTTATGTGAAAGCTGAACAGACTGAATTTGTTTGTAATTTGGAATTTAAAGCAAGGCTCTTTGTTAAAAGCCCAGAGGAAGTTTCCATATGACTTATGGGCCATTTGGGCTCAATTGAATTTAATGGGTTTCAGCTGCACCTCCACAATGGCTTTGAAGGAAGTGAAGGGAGATCTATAGGTCTTAATTGCTCAAGACTGGCTTGTTTCTCTTGAAAAGGCTGTTTGCAAGAAGCAGGTTGGGAGTATTAAAGTATATATCCTGAAAGGGATGAAGGAACTGCCATCTGAGGAAGGGGCGAGGATGAAAATAGCTTTAAGACTCAGCAGCTGAACTAGTCGCTCTGAACTGGTCCATGCTAAGTTCTTGTTTGTTTGCTTAAAAATAATCAAATAATTGCAGGGCATGGCTAAGCCAAACTTCCTTTATCGTCCTTTAAAGAAAGGAATGGAGATCTTGGAACTGACAAGATAAATTAGGCTGAGACCAAAAGAGAAACCCAAACAGACAGTCCCCTTGGCCTCTCTCACGCTGCTTGACAGACATGAGTTTTTGAGTCAGCAGGTGAACCATGACTTCTAAGAGCAGTGGTGTGTTTATGCTTCCACTGTACAAAGCGTTTCAGTGGAACAGAACAAATCTAACTGGGCAAATTTCCATTTCATATTTCCTTCTGTATGTGCATCGCCAACTGGCCTTATAGATTGTTGTTACTAAGTTTGAAAGCATTATCCCTGGCTTCGCATTAGGAGGTGTCTGACCCATAAGAATGTCTTATGACCCTGTTTTCCAGGCAGGCAGGCGAACATGTGAAATGCGAAGTTAAGAATATAAAAGAACTATTGTCTTACTCAAGATAAGCCAAGAGACCATATTACAGGAAGTTAACCTTTGGTGTACTCTATCATTTTAGCCAGCATTGTACAGGCAAGTAGGAAGGGGACGTTCTGCTGAGGTACCCGGCAGATGAATGCCAGATGGTACTGTCATAATACACAAAAAAATAGCTAAATACCTACCAGTTGTGTTCAGTACAAAAGGAACATTTTTCTTGTTCTGAATCCTGCAGGGCAGAACTCAGACAAGCATCTTAATGCAAACATCGCAGTAACTGAAATGTGAAGCTGGAAATCCAAAGAATTCTCCAAAAGCTTTAAGTAGCTTTTTAGGCTTGATTCATGTTGGGCCTAATGGATCCTCAAAGGGGAGAATGGTTTATCAAAGACAAGCATTTTAAGTACAGTATGTTTACGGGGTAGGTAAATGGGAGTTTGTTACGTCAAATAGGGAGGCTTGATGAAGAACAAAATGACGGAGCTTTGCTGATGCCTGTATTGTCTGGCTAAGTAGATCCAATCCCCAGCCTAGCACCTGGGTCAAATTGAGGGGTTTAATTTTCTCTGGGCAACTTTCTTCCTTGGTGGTTTCTGAATCTCAGTCAGGAATGTGTAGAGAAAAATCTCAGGCCACCGTCATCACCAGCACAGCCATGCAGCAGTGCCTGGCTGCGGGGAAACATGTTTATTTTTCCCATGTTAAAATATGTCCATTTCAATTTCCATGCAAGATTATAAGAACAAAAATATGCTGCCCTTTAGGGGAATGGCATTTGGCTAAATACCATGCATTGCTACAAACCTTAGATGTGAAGGGCCACATGCAAACATTTACATAGAAGAACATTATGGATGTGGAGCTGGGTCTCAGACCTATAGGAAAAATATTTCTGACTGCCTGGCTCTTTCAGGCTATGAAATTTATTGCCTGCAGATAAAGGCCGAGTAGGTAGGTGTGATGCTGTGACAGAAACTGAACAGTTAGCTCTGCCCTTCATCTCTTGTCTTTAAATCCTCTCCACCAGGCTTTTTACAGCCTGTTTTCCTGATAGCTGAGCTTACCTAGTTCGGTAAAGCAGTACGCTTGTATATGCACACCTCCATCATTATTGTTCTGTATTCTGGCCTATTCAAGATTAGAGAAGTCTTCCTCAAAGCTTCCCAGAAATGCTGCTAACATTTGTCTGTTCATTGTCTGTGGTGGTTGCATCTTCTTTCATTAACTAGGGGAGCTGGTGTTGAAAACCAAACAGAAGGTAATGACAGACCACAGCGAGCTGTCTGTTGCTGCAGATGGAGGATACCTCTAGGATTTGGGTCAGAAAACACTTGGCAAGTGAATTCTTCTTGTCACATGTTGAGAAAGCCTGCTTAGTGGCAGGGGTGAAGAAGGAAGCTGAAATCTTAAAATGGCTGCAATACGGTTTTTAGTGGTGGTGTTTCATTTTTGTTTATCATCAAACCTATTTACAGCATATCTTGCCAATTTATTCATACTGTTGCTGTCGTGGGTTTTTCCTGATTCTTCGCTTTCAGAACAGGAAAAAACCCCCCACGATCCCATTTAAATTTGCAATGGCAGGGAAAACGAGGCTTACTTATGCCCCCTTTAGAACTGGACCTTGCGGAGGTACTATAAGAAGCCATTTGTTTTCTTTAAACACAGTTCAACTTCACACAGGCACGCACACACATTCAGATGGTTTCCACTTGAAATTCCTCATCTAATCCAAATAGCTCTCAGCCTTGACTGTGGAGCTGTGAAGGGGCTCCCCGCACCTCGTGCCTCCCCAAGCGTGCGGTGCTCCGGGCTGGGGAAGGCAGCACGTGCACCAAGTTTGCACACTTTCAGTTGCTTGCAGATACGCCTTCAAAAGCTTTGATTCCCGCTTTCTCTGCTGGTCATGAAAAGAAGCAGGGCAATATTTGAGGGAGTCCTTTGTTTCTTTGGAGATTCTCTTTATCTCGCGCTCTGCTGTCTTGGGCAGAGTAAGTCTGAAGTTTGCGAGACTGCAAAAGAGTCGCTGTATTTAAAGCTGATAATTGGGCAGATCCATGTGGCCTGGAGGGGAAACAGAAGCGAATTCCACCATTATGCTGTCTGTACCCTCACTACTCTGTATAAACTAACATCCGGTATTGTTTACAGTTCTTCAGTACAATCTTTCAAACAAATACTTCCCCCCCCCCCCCCCCCCCCCCCCCCCCCCGCCTTCTTCTAGAGCACAGGTGGGTTATGGAAGATACGGGATGGATGGATGGATGGAGGCAGAGCCATTGGACCCTACTGCACTACTCTAACTATTGGCTTACAGACTCTTCTGTCCAGGTAGTCCCTTTTCCCTAGGAAAGGTTAGAAACTGCCAATGCTCCACCACCCTCCTTTGCCAAGAAATGGTCCCTTGATGCAACTGAAGCTGCTGTGGCTGCAGGCAGGGGAAGAGGATGCTGTAGGCGTGATGCTGGCCTGGAAGGGATGACTGTAGAGGTGGGAGAATGCCCACGTTTTGTTCCAGGTCCTGGAGATGCTGAGACTGTATTGCCCTGGTTTTGTCACATTCCTTTATCTTTACAGGGAACTGCAAATCCAATTTATCAATCACAATACAGTATACCAGCAGCTTTTTTTTGTATTTAACCAGTAGGAATTATTTTGTAGATATATCTCCTTTGTCTGCATATCATCTGGAGAAGTACTTGGTACATATGTACATGTTGACCAGACTACTTTATTTATATTGCTATACCAGTTGTGTTGCTCACTGATCCACAGGATTACATTAGGCTCTATAGAGGTACAAAATCATAACACTTCAAGATACACATTTAAATATATATCCATTTTTTCTTAGAGAGGGAAGGAAGTTATTTTGTTTCATGATTTCAGTAATGTGTAGTATTTTTTGTGGCTCAAAACCATGCAAAATGAAAAAACAGAACAAATGAAAAGCCACAAAGACTTTTGTCCAAGAAGCTCACAAACTAAATTTAAACTGAGGTGATGACTTAGGTTAACAAACAGAAGTGGGGCAGTAGATTAAGGAAAGACAAGGGTTATAGAAATAAGATTAAATGCAGTCCATGCAGTACACCCTAACGCACTTCCTTATGCCCTGCTCTAGCCAGATGCCGCAGAGAAATGGCCAAAGATTAGTTCTCGGGGGCAGGGAACTGTCTTTGTGGTGTTTGTTTTTATAGTGCCTAGTTCAATGGGACACTAATCCCCATTTGAGGTCCCTGAGTGCTACAGCAATACAAATAATGCACACAAAATAGTAGCAATAAGATCCCTTGGCCCAGCTCCTTTCTGAGTGCTGTGCCCCTTTTTTTGGCTGAGCCTAACCTAAGAAAAAAGGAAGGACTGTGCAGCTTGTAGGGATGCAGCCATTATTTGGGTGTTTGTTCTTACCTTTTGAAGTATGCTCATCCCTTTCTGAAAAGATATTTCAACCTGCAACTAAATTTGGTATTAACCCTGCCCTTCTCCCTATTCGATACTTAGCGATATCTGAAATGGTTGGATCTGACTATGTAGAGGTGGGAATACCAGAAAAGAGGACCATGTAATATCTGGGCATAGTTTGGAGCCCAACTTCCAATAAGCATGCGGGAACAGGACAGATGATTTTTTTTTTATAAGACGACAGTAGTTCTCGAGTCCTTTCCCAGAAACTCAGATGCTTGCAGAAGGGGCATCAGAAAACATTCATGCCTGACCAAAGGTTTTTGCTTCTGATGGCTGAAGTGAAGCCCAGGTTTGAAACCATTGCTCCCTGGCCTGCTGAGCCCCGGTATGTCCAGGTCTATTACCGCCCAGCAAAGCTTGCCAGAGTCAAGAAGGTCAGTAGCTTCATGGGCTATGAAATGTGTGGTCTGCTCCATCAGGATCAGCATGTGCAGTTGGCTCCAATACGCTGGTCTCTGGAATTTAAGAATAACCTGGAAAAGTAAAACTGTGTTTAGAGCTTAGTTTAACGTGTGGTCTGAGCCCAGCGTTCATGCCTCAGACATGCTTCTAATGTATTTTGGCCACATTGTTAGGTGTTAAAGTTTAGCTGGAAAAGAGTTTAAATGCTGCTGCTTTACCGGTTTGGGCCCCACAGTGGCCATCGTTCTCCACTCCTTTACCTGTTATTTCATCCTTTAAGTCCAACTCCCTCCAGAAGCATGAGTTCTCACGCAGCTGGTAATTCTTATGCATCCAAGTAATGTGGATTTGGGTCCAGAAGACATGGTCAGAGTTTGTCTAATTAGCTTCCTGTCACTATAGCCAAGGCAGAAATTTAAGGTACAGTAACTCATTTTATAGTCACTCTATCTGGCACTGAATATAGATTGGAAAAATTCTTTGCTTGAGCAAGATGTGTGGTAATATTGTTATGCTATATTAAAGTGCTCTTTAAAAATAAATTAGATTCTCATGAGTGCGAGAGACTAGTATTCCCTACCACAGCCAGACCTGACACAGTCTCTTCCTTACCCAGGGCTGCTAAATTCTCCCATGAAGAGGAAAGCCAGCCAAAAAAGTTGTACCCTACTCTTTTTTTTTTTTTTCCCTCCTTTTTTTTTTTTGTGACCCCTAAAGCATTTGCTGTTCAGTCCTCAGAAATGCTAGATAAAGCATTAGCTGTGGGCAGAACACATTAGGAACCATACCTGTTCCTCAGGGCTGTGCATGCACATCTCCCCGTGCCAAACCAAGCTGGTGTATTAAAAAAAGGTCCCAAATATTTAGGGCAGAAATACTCGCTCTGCTTGTAAGTGCTGTTTTTCTTCTGGGTCTTCCTCTCGGCTTCCAAAAGCTGCCCCTTAAACGCCGCTTGTGAATGGAAAAATTTACGCACTTTCAAATTCTCTCCTGGGGAATGAAGGCTCATATCTCTCCCTCTCACACTGATACTGTAATTTCACACTTTTTTTTTTCACCAGCAGTTGAGCCTCTCCTCGTTATATATGACATGCATGTTTCATATACATTAGGACTTGTATAGTTTGAGAGGACTGATGAGCAAGGGAAGGGAAAGAGGCTGGGTGGAAGGGCTGCCTCCCGAAGGGAAGCGGCCACAGGATGTGGTGGAATCTCCCATGCCCCGAACAGTGCTGCTTTTGTCCTCCGCACTGCCGCCCTTCACCAGATGATGCAGGGTTTTGCTGACACCAAAGCCTCCGGCAACAATTGCTATCGCTAAGCAATATTTACTTACGGGGGGAAGAAACAGGGCTGGAAAGTGGAAGTTATTGATCAGAAATACCCTCCTTTACTTCACCAACTGGATGAGACCAGGACATAGAGAGCCTATGGGTGATTAGCTGAGCTTTTGCTTAAACAAAAAAGTCCAGTGTGGTACTTGCTGGATGGAAACTAAACTAAACTAGACAGGGGTCAGGCTCTCTGATGACTTACGAGTCACAGCAGCTAGGAGCTAGTCCACTGTATCTGAATTATGTCATGTCCTGACTGTGGTTAATTGCTACCCAATTATCAAAACTTTCTGGGCTGATCATCATCTCAGAAAAGCTCACACATTATTCACCTTGTCTTTCTCCAGGAGAAGGGCGAGACATGGAGCCCTTTGTGGGAGAGAAGACAGGAATGCTACTCCCTGCATTTCTCAGCTTGACTTCCGTGGCTGAACACTTAACTTGTTGAAGAGTAGTTTGGCAGTTCCATGGAGGCTGTTCCTTTCCATGCCCACTGATGGGGTGAGCTCTCGGGCACTTGTATAATCGCTGCTGGCTGCTGGTGCTAAACTATGTGCTTGAAGAGGTTTGTGCAACCTGAATCTGATGTCTAAGCACTACCGTGGGTCTTCAGTATATGTGTTTTAATTGCTTATGGAACTGGTCACACATAGGAAGAAAACTAAATTAAAATGACTTAGCTGTGAAGAAAATATTCTTGTATTAAATCCACCCCAGACCTGTAAGGTTGTTATGTAGCAAAATTAAGCTAGATATATCTGTGGATAAGCATATACAGCTTAGGTTTTGAATACCCAAAGGATACTTTCCTCTGGATGCCTATTACTGATAACGGTGCAGCATCAGAAGTGTTAAGCGGGTTCTCCGAGCACAACAAAACCTGATAGCTGTAAGTAATGGCTTATAAACTGTATTTCCTGAAATGCAGCCTACGCTGCAGCGATGCAATCAAACTTCCTTTATATAAAATCTTCGTGTACTCTCCCAATTCTTTTCCTTCTGCATTCCCACCTTCCTGCCCCTTGGCATTCATTCATGCTGAAGTGTTATTACAGTTGTTTCTGAAGCTGGCCCAAGGAGTAGTACATATTATTTACATCACAACAGAGCTTGAGGGCATCAGACAGGGCTGGGGGTCTGTTGTGCTATTCAGCCTTTAAGTACAAAGATAGCCGGTCCAAAGAGATTTCTATCTTGAATTTTAACAGGTAGAGAGAGGGAGATATTTGTTTCGCTGATGCTTCAGACTCTCCATTCAAGTTGCTGTGAGGAGTAGTCTTCAGGAAAGCCTCCTCTGTTGCAGAGGTATCGCACAAGACTGCCAAATTGAGATATCTGAAGTTCATCACTAGCTGGTGGTGCAGAAACCACAGCAGCCAACCAGTGGCGTGTAACGCAGACCGGATAGAATTAAAGTGAACACAAAGATTTCACAAATTCATTGTGAGTCCGATCTGAGGCTCGTATTCAGAGCATGTGTGTATTTCCACCTCAAAAGAAAAGAAAACAATCCCCCCAAGTCCCTCAGAATCAACCAGATTTTTTAAAGCTTTTCACTGGAAAAAAACCTTTAAACCATTTAAAGCTGGGTTAGAAAGTCAGCCTGTAAGTACACAAAACACTGGAGACCATCATATGCTAATCTGAGCTTAGCAAAACACACAGCATTACCAAGTGTAATTATACAGTCCGGCTATTAGTAGCTTTACCTCTGGCTGTTCTCCATCCTGCTTTCAAGCTACATCCTTTCCTTTCATCTTATTCTACACCACATGAAACAGGTGAGCTGTTCCCTTTTATAGCTCAGGGCTCCAGTCACATGGCTCTCAAAGCTTGGTATCTTCATTTAATCAGTTAAAAGAATCAAAATAATCAGAGATCTTTCATGAACTCCATGCCAAATTTAATTCTGTTAAGCATTCAAAGCTTACCAAGTTCAAAAAATCAAGAAAAAAATTAATTAATTTTTCCTAGGAATATCTACTTTGAAAAGCTGCCCTGGGGGGTACATTTGTAATTTAGGAGAATATCTCTCACAAATCACCCATACATCACTGCTAGCAAGTTCCACAAAAAGAGAACTCCAATGCTTTTTATTGTCAAGGCAACACTGTGGTTTCTGCATCCCATTTGTTCATGCATAGATAGTAACAGCATCCACTTTTTATCTGATTCCATTTGAATTTTTATCTTGACTTAAGTGCCACTGATTTCTTACAGGAAAATACAAGTTGTTTAGGGTTATCTTCAGTAAAAACTTTTGACAGCAAAGAGATGGTGATACTTCCCCTAAAGTCTGTATTTGGTACCTCACCACTGAATTAGATGACAGTGCCAATAAGTTAAACTGGATAGAGCTGTGATTTTCAGTTTTGGGGTCCTTGCATGTGTGTGTGTGACTCGTGAATTACTTTTAAAGGGGTCTGTGAAAGGTAACTCAGATAAGGCAGACTCATGACAACAGGCTTAAATTTGCTTGAAAGGAGCCTGAAGTGCCCCTGGAAAATGCTGTGGGGTCTGGGGACTGGAAAAGATTAGAGCCCTGGGGCTATGCTATCTGCTCTGATTTAGGAGCTTGCTGATCCATGGGCCCATGGTATCTGTTGTGCCATTCTTTCTCCAGCACCAGATTAACCTCAGGTTCTCACATATGGGTATCTCGAGGACCTCCTCCCACCAAGACCATCTGACCCCAGAGAGCGCAGATATTGCCCTGACGGCATACAGCAGTTCTATTTATCTCCATCGTGTGTTCTTCTTCACAGCATCAGCTGACTTGATAGGCGTTGGTGTGTGCATGAATGTCATGGCCCATCACAGGCTCCAGGATTACGCATCTGAGGAGCTGCAGCAGTACCTCGTAGGTAAGTCAAATATTTCCTGACCTTCCTATATTCCCATGAACATAAACAGGGAGACATTGAGTTTTTATCAAGATCTGTGCTGCTTTTAGCAGTAGAGGAGGCTTAAGATGTCTGTTAGTATGAAAATAAATAAAATGTGTGTGTGTGAGTTTGTGAGACGAAGAGCTGTATTTTCCAGACAGAGGAGTATGTCGTGATAGTTTTGCTGTGAGTTCATCTGCTCTGTGAAGTCACCTTCCTGACGTGGGGTCACTTTCGTGTATGTTTGGTAAAGACCTCTGGAGATCGTCTGGTCCAACCTCTTGCTCCAGACAGGGTAGACTTTACAGTTAGGTCAGATTGTTCAGGGCTGTGTCCAGTCAAGCTTTGAGTATCTCCATGGGTGGTGATTCCACCCTCCAGGCAACCTTTGCAGCGGTGAAAATTTTTACTCTCATGGTATTTTCCTCCCCTTATATTCATGAAAATTTCTCTGGTGGCAGCTTGTGCCTGTTGCCTCCCATCCTCTCACCGTGCACCTCCAAGCAGAGGTCCTGCCTTCCCCGTCCTCTCCCATTTGGTAGTTGCAGACTGCAGTATGATCCCCCTTTATCCATCTCTTCTTAAGGCTGAACAAGCCCGGCTCTCTCTGCCTCCCCTCCCACATCGTGTGCTCCAGCCCCGGGGACGTCTTGGTGGCCCTCCACTGGACTCGCTCCGCTACGTCCATGCCTGTCTTGCAGCAGGGAGCCCAAAGCTGGACCCAGCATTCCCAGTGCAAGCTCATAAGTGCTGAATATGGAGGAATAATCACTTCCCTCAACCTGCTGGCTACACTCTTGCTGAAACAGCCCTGTGTTTGGGGTTGAGTCACAAGGAGGTGGAGGTAAGTATGGGTTAAGGATGGATATGCTGTAGGGCACTGAGGTAACACTGCTACACACACTCCCATCGCAAGTAGGATGGCATAGTTTCGGCAAACAGGGTGTCTGCTCACATTTTTCTGCCCCACCCTGCTGCTCAGACAGCCAAGATGCTCGTGAATCACTGTAATTCAAAAAGAGTGTAGTTTGCTTTCAGTCGCCACAGCTGTGAGCTGCGGCACTCACACAGATGATTCACAAAGGGCTCAGCCTCCCAGGCTCAGGGGTTGGGGAGGCCACTGGTTGCAATGCCAGATGTTGCAACCTCATCTGTGTACAAGGGGTCCTACATGCGCTGTGGGAGTTGGTGGGATTTGAATTAAAACCACAATGGTTATTCCTTTCTGTCCTTTTCCTCTGTTCCTCTACATTCGCTATGGAAGCTGTCGGGGAGCGTGTTAACTGATTTGTTTGCTATTTTGTTATTGGATTTGGCTGGAGTTGTGGAGAATTGTGTGGAGGGGAGTTCTCCCTCTTCCTGCTCAGCTTAGGAAATGTGGCAAGGTCACCAAAGAGTGGGCAAATTTCTTTGTCAAGCCGTAGACAGATTTCATATGGGTCATGACAGGAACTCTAACCTTAACGCTACCACCACCAACAGTCTTACAAGAGCTGTGAACTATTTGGCAGAAAACTGGCAGTTCTGTGACCAAAATCCAATTTTGCAGGAAAGTTAGCTTTGTGTCTTTTTTTTTTGGATACTGTTTTGCTGTTGTGAAAAGCAATACATATGGAGGCCCATTAGAGCCTAAGGCTATTGTTGATACAGCCTTGACTCATTCTTGGCACTCCTTCTCCATCTTCCTTCGATAGCTCAGCTGGTAGAGCGGAGGACTGTAGGCTGTCTCTAGAAAGTAATCCTTAGGTCGCTGGTTCAATTCCGGCTCGAAGGAAAGGTTTTTGGGGTTTTGTTTTCGTTTTTGTCTTTCACTTATTTCTGGATTTTACAACTTTGCAGAACTGCCCTTTCCAACCATATGCCACTCCACACTCCGTGAGAAATTTAGTCTATTTGAAACATACCACTTTCAAGGATTTAATTCTATTACCCTCCTTGTCTGCTTCAGCTGGTTCTTACAGCTATGGTGCTTTGATCGTCGCCACCTCTCCACCTAATCAGTTGATGCCCATCGTACTGAGCGTCTTTGCTGCAGGGTCTCAACACCTTCCACAGACCCTTGTTAGCTAGAGCAGACCCACAGTGCAGAGCTTGCAGAGCCTCTTTTAGCTGAGTTGGGTGTGGAAAATGGAGGGAGGTCCAGTTACTGGGTCCTCCTTGTTGCTGGTTTCACCCCTTTTCCTATCCCATTCTTGCATTTTGAAGTTCTGAGGTTTTTTTGGGGGGGAGGGTGTGCTAAGAGAGATGGGGAAGAAAAATTGTTTTTGTGAGGATAGGAAAACCATGATCATTCAGGTCCAGATAATTGTCTGAGACAGCCACTACCTGCAACTATAATCATTGGCCTCATGAAAGGGTTGTGAATACCACTGTGCACAGCTGCTCTGAGGTGTATCGTTTCCTCACAAGTCCATTTCAGTGAAGAATTGTAAAGGTTAGGGCTGGTTACAAAGGAAATGGGTAAGAAAGAAGCAGTAGAACCGTATGAAAGGAGACCACAGGCCATGTTAAGGAGGCATTCTAAGAACTCATTCATACAGAAACCACCATCAGAAACTTTTCAGAGAGTAGAAAACAGGGCACTGTGATCTATTAAAGAAAATTTTGTTTCACACAGGAAACTGACTCATGGAACTCAGTTTCACAAGACACAATCAACTTTGAGAGGTCTGTAAGAAGCTTTATTGAAGAAAAGATTAGAGGTTTTTAGATGTTTACATTAGATGAGACGACATTAGGTATCCAAATCCCAAGGTCGTGCAAAGCTTCTCATACAAGCATCTCCTCATGCAAAGCACAGTGCTAAGCTGAACAAAGATAGGAGAAGGAGGTGGCAACTTTGTTCGGTTGCCTACCTTTCACTGTGTTATAAATATATTACTATTGCTTAATGAGAAATATTTGCTAGAAGTTGGAGTCAAATCCATCAAGGAACCAGGACTAAACCAGAACAAATAATCAAACGATTATATGTAATCCCAGTATTTTAAAAGATTTTTTTTTAACCAATTGACGTCAGATCAATGACCATCGATCATAGTAGAACCGGTTTTCTTTGTCCTTCCAAATCCAGCTGCATTAATTCCTCTTCAGCCTGCACAGCAGCACACACTTACAACCTCATAACCATAATGGGCTTTCAGCACAGGGAGGCACAGGACAGGAGAGAGGCGGTTCTGCCTCTCCTCTCAACAACACAAGCAGCTCTCCAGGCCCTGGGAGGCGGGAGGCCGGGCATTTATTGCTCCATAGGTCCTCCCACAGCAGGATGGGGTTGTAAAAGCAAGGATGGGAAAGGCAAGCAGCCTCCTTTGCAGTCCTGCTAGGGCTCCCATGGAGGAGGATACACAGCCAGCAGTGTCTCCGGTGGGAATCTGGCAGTCGCTTCAGAGGAGGAGAGGGGTATGAGCCTGGGTGATGCCACAGGAGAAACTCAGGTGTATTTGTAACCAGCCTGGGTTACAAATCTGTCCCATGGTGCCTGGGACAGATTTCCTCCTTGCAACGTGCCTTTTACGGTCTTGGTGAGCAATAAGACAAAGTAGGAACCTTTCCAAATGAGTGAATACATGACTCATGCATTTAATTGCTGCAATAAGCCTGAAGCTTTTGTTTCAAAATCTGCCAATAATTGTGAAAAGTAAATCCTTGTGCTCGTATCAGAGAAGGGAATGATGCTTTCCCTGAGACTGGGGAATGGTGGTGACTGATGAACGGACTGACTGCCTCACAAGTATTTTGTTGATACGCAGATCTTTGCCGACTTAATATTTCAGTCTGTGTTGCACAAGGTGTGACTGAAACAAGAATGGAGGGAGAAAGGATTAATTAAAAGTAGGTTCTCATCCCAACTGATGTTGTTCCTCTGGCTGAAAAGAGCAAGTTGTTACAGCATGGATTCACCCTCATATTACTGCACACCAGTGGGTAACTGGGTCCTGGTGGAGAATACCACCTGATGTGGTTAGCTTCTGTTATCCCATGGCTGTTTCATGTCATGCTATTTCAGCTACCAGGACTGCCCCATACTGACACACTGGTGACACTGACTCTGTGTCTTTCTCCACAATGACATCTGCACAAGGTAATTTTATAGAAGTTCCAGCAAATGTAGCCATTAGGCCAGAAATGTGAATTTAAATAAAGTTCTGGTGTTTTTCTTGCACATGAATTGAACTTCAGATAGCAAAGTAGGAAGTATTTAAAAATTCTGTTTTCTTCTGTGTTTAGGAGCTTCAGCCTTCTCTTTAATCTTGAATAGGCTTTATCTCACAGCCAAACTTCTCTGGCTCATCTGATGTTGTGAAGGTCATTGTGTCCTTGCCTGAGGAGTGGCACCCCATGGACCAAACCTCTGAAACAAAGACATAACCAGCTGGGGACATGATAGACTGGCAGTAGTAAGCTCCTATTAGACAAGATAATGTTTGTTATCAGTGGGATGAGTGGGATGTTCCTTCCCTTTCTGAAATACTTTTTTCCTCTTCTCATCTCAGCTCTTATCCCAAAACAAGTTTTTAACCTATCCCCTAGCTTAGAAGAAGAATACAGCATAGTGAAGAAATTGAAGCTCATACAGTTGGTGTAAACATATTGCAAAATATCTGTACTTTCTCCCCAAAGGAAAGAGCAGTGCTTGCATTCCCATAGGACAGATTGATGAGTCGGATCCAGTCACCTGAGCCCGCAGCACTTCTTACACGGTTATTTTGCACCTTCACTAAGCAGCGTTACGTGGTTTGTGACTGGTCTTGTCTGTGCTCGTTCTGAAAGTAACTTTTCGTTAAAAATTAAAAGTGCAATTTGGGCACTGGCATAACTCTGAGTTCTCAGCTGTACTTGCTTTGAATGACTTTGTATATCTTGAGTTTTGTTTTGATTTTCCAATATAAATGAATCCCAGCCTCGCTCTTGACACCTGATTTCACCTGGTTGCATCAAAGCCGTATTTGCAGGGAATGCTTCTTCCGACGCAACGTGAAACAACTGAACAATGCAGGGCCTACCTAAGGAAATTTGGTTAACCTTAAAGAAACTTAAGAAAAGCTGGGTAATTTCCAAATTTTGAATGATGTGAGCTGCATGCTCCGGTATCAGGTTTCAGCCCAGCTCCAGCAGCGATAGGACCAAAGACATAACTTTGTACTGAGCCCACTGCTTTCCTTTGAGGTCTGTAAATTTTTTCTGCTGCCGTTGCTCTCTTGTAGCCACCTGTTGCTCTGGTTGTGCATATTTAGGCAAAGCCCTTTGAGCAAGGTCGTATCTTTGTCGAGTTTTTCATGATGCAAGGAAAACACGGTCCTGATTCCTGTCTGGAGTAATAATACAAATAAATAGGAACGACTGCACGGTTCCCTTACAGCTCTAGAGATAGAATCATGGCAATTAAAATAATGTGCAATTAAGGAGAGCTTGAAAAGGCTTTTAAAACCAGGAAGCAAGTCAAGATGCTTTTCTGATGATTTGCTAGTTTGTAGAAATTGCAAGTGGTTGCAAATTGGTTTGCTTTTACCATAATGTAAAAACTATTCTCCAGTGTGTGTTTGGCTGAATTTATGAAAAGCATCTCAGCATGGCTGGAAATGACCAACAGCCATTGCTGCCTTTTCTTGCAACGGATCAGGTAGGTTTACACTGAACCAAGCAACTGTTTGCACATTGCTTCAGGCCTTCTTAACCACCCTCTACCAATTTTTCTTCTTCCTATTGTAGTTGTTATAATCAGGCCTTGATAAGAATTGCTGCCAGAGACATCCAATCAGTCCCATGTTATCATCTGGAAATGATTAGAGTCCTCAGGACAGATTGAAGCCATTTTGATAGCATTGATTAGTTCCTTATTTCAAGTTGTGCCATTTCACCATTCACTGTTTTAAAATTCTTGGCTCATTTACGAGGATACTTTTTTTATATTGTAAATAACAAAATGTATTTCGTTGTGTGAATCCAAATAAGCTTTGAAGTTTGTGGCTTTGTAATTTGAAAGTCATCTGGAGAGTGTATGCTCTCTTGCCAGCTTTAATCAATGCACGATAATCAATTATCATATCAAAGTGTTCAATTACTCCTTAGTGATGAGGTGCTGTAGCTGTTTGGCTTAATTTCCTAGAAGATTCTCAGCACTCTCACTGCAGCATTGGGGTTACTTAGCTGACTGCATAAAGGTGTCTGCTCTGAAAACGAAGCTGGTACTACTTGAACACCAGCCTCCTCACAGAAAGCGGTGTCGGATGCTTCTTTGACACTGCAAACCACTGCTTTCTGTCTAATTTGTGAGCTGGATGTACCACGTTGTTGCCAGTTCCTAAGAAGGGAGCCTGTGTCCGTCCGTCTGTGCTTTTACGCTTAGGGGGGATGCTAAGAGTCCTGGCTCCTTCTTTGTGGAGTCTGGAGAGGTTTCAGCGTTCCCTTTTTCTGCGGTACACCACCCTTACGTTTCCCAGGGGTTATGGGGGGAAAGTTACACCTAACTCTTGGGTCAGTATGTTTCATGTTTATGTGAAGGCTGAGGAAAAGAAACGTGAACTAGTGAAGCATGATTGCTGCTTAAGTCCCCCAGACATTACAGAGGCCTGAGAAGATCTGTATTTGTGAATTAAGGGTCTCTTCTAAATTCAGAATTGAAGTGTTGGTACTCCATATTGCCCTTTTTAGAGTATGTGGAGCTAAAAAAAACCCTAATAATTTTAATGTTGATATAAAGCTCTTCTGCGATCGTTATGTTTTGAATGCCACACAGTCTTTAGTGTATCCATCCTCATGTCCCTGTGACATGGAGGGTACCAATGTCCCTATTTCACAGAACACTGTTAGTCCCTAAGACTGCTGCTGTTGAGTGATGGGTCCTAAAAGGCTGCAGCAGAGCAGGAAAAGTCACCTGAGACTTCAGAAGCTCTGACTGCTGTGTGCCTTGACCACCCTTCCTCGCTTCTGGTGTTCTGTACTTTTGGTAAAGCGTTGACCTAACCCTCCAAGAAAGTGGCAACGAGTTTTCCCTTCATTTCAGTTTGCATCAGCTTTGCAGCCTGAATGATCTCCTTGGTTCCTTCTCCCAGAAAGATATCAAACTACCAGTGGATAAAACTCTAGGTGGATATTGCTGTCTTAAAACTGGGAGCATTGCCACAACCAGTTTTCCAGCACTGACTCCATGCCAGGAGAGCCGAGCGGTGTGCGCTGGAAGGGAGAGCTCCTTCTGCTGTGGTCAAAACAGAGAAGGAGGAGTGGTGGCAATCAGGCAGGGCTGCTGGCGCAGGAGCCCTGCTCGGAGGTGCGTCCACCCACCCCGCAGCTGCGGTGTGCTGTTACTTCCCTGCAGGAAAACACTTGCATGTCAACGGGCCAGTTCCCAGTCCTTCATGAGAAATGAAACGGCATATGTATCTAGGAAAGGACGGTGGAAAAACGTAGAGGACACGAAGCTGTGTTTGAGCCATGCTTCATCAGGCTGAAGGAAGGAGAGCGTGAGGGGCTCTGCGGTGAGAAGGTCTGTAAAAACATAGCAATTATCCTCATCTCAGCTTGACTATTGAGAAATAATCAAACTTGTGATGAGCCTTGTGACCTGTCAGACCTGTTAACTGAACTGCAGCTGAAGAGATTCACTATAAAAGGGTATAGGCTGCTTCTTATTGTTGATTTTTAACCATGAGAGTTCCTAAGGGAAATAGCATATAGTAATAACATTTAATGGTCTTCTGATGAGCATCTGGTGTTAGGTGTT
Source organism: Gavia stellata (assembly GCF_030936135.1). NCBI lineage: Eukaryota > Metazoa > Chordata > Aves > Gaviiformes > Gaviidae > Gavia > Gavia stellata. Next base: position 96,814,580 of record NC_082596.1, on the reverse strand, counting down.
TTTTTCTTTTATATTACATTAAAATTAAAACTGCAGTATTGCACTGAGTCCTCATTTCCTCTTAGGAGAGGAATTATGATGCTCTATTGATTGGCAAAGCTGTTTCCCAGCTTGCATAAGTGTGGTTAGTGGACAGAACTTCTCTTGCAGACACAGACATGCCCTACCACCCCCCTCAGTTCTGAAAGTTTTTCCCTCTAAATTATTCATAGTGAAACCACCGATCCTCAAAATTTAAAGCAGCGGAGAGAAGGTATAAAATACTCTCATGTATGCCTTTACATTAATTTATGTGCTATCACATTGAATAAAAGGAAATAGCAAGTTAAGCATGTTCAAGAAGCCACATGATGAGTATAATTGATGCATTCAGCCTATAGAACATACATATAATAGTCCATTGTAGTTATGGGATTGGCCAGCCAATATTTTTGCCTTGGAGATCATTACTTAAGCAGATGACTCTTGACCCTTTTCTTTTAGTGCTTCGAGAAGTTTGCCAGAAAGTACCCTTTTGTGCCAGTCAGCCTTTAACATCTCCCTCTGAGCAGCCTCAATTTTTCATTTAACTTACTTCTGAACGTTAATCTGCTTTTTATCCCAAGGATCTTTATGAGAAATAAATTGGAGCCTTTTCAGAAATGCAATTGTAAAAGCTTCTTCCTTACTAGTTAAAAGCTTGTCACAATGTAGCAACAATGTGTGTGTCATAAAATGGTGCATTTAACAAAAAATCAAAAATAAAAAGGCAACGGAGCAATGCTGAAGCAACATGCTGGGTATTTCTATACGGAGACTCGCTTACCTGCGCAGTCCTTGGAAGCGTAGGAAATGTGATTCAAAGCAGCGGATAGGAGAGCAAAGAAACATACTCTCGGAAGGACAAAGATCTACTTTGACGTAACTGTGCGGTTACCGTTGGTCCTCATCCCCCCGAGATGGCCGATGGGCAGAACAAAGAGAAAGGTTCACAGCCTAAATGGCAAACCTCATTAAGGTATCTGGTTTTAATAGGTGCTGACTCAGGAAAGGACGAGAACTTGAAGACTGAAGTAGTGCATAAAACTGGGTGGTTACTTTTTGATGGTTTTGGGAGAAAAGCGAAGGGGATACCAGTGAAGAGAGTGGGCTCCACTGGGGAGAGCCTGTACTGACCGATGCACGCTGCCCCTGGGGACAGTCGTCATCTGAATGCTTGTTGGTACCCAAGTCTCTCCCATGAGAGGTACTGGTGTACGCAGGAACCCGGAAAGAAAAATCCAGGTTTTAATCTGAGCTGGATTGCTCTTTCAGGGCTGCAGATACTGCAGTTTCGGTGTAGCTGAGTGAAGAGGTATTTTTCTCATCAACTCCCCTGCTAGAAGGGGAGTGCAGGTAGACTTCTGGAATGAATTAAAAAGAAATCCCATATCCTCCTATATAACAGAATAAAAAAGCCTAATGTCAAGGCAAGTGATAAGGGATCATCTGTGATTTGAGAATGAATGTGACTTGGAGCCCCTCTCTGCCCACCCCAGTAATGAATGGTGAAAAGCCCTCTGAAATATGGCTTCACTGAAGCCAAGGTGCCAACAGATTCCTTCCCATTTGTTTCCTTTCTGATGAGGCCTTTCTCTGCCCAGTGCACATGACGATAGCCACTTTATTGAAAAAACCCCTGCAAATGATGGCTACCCTTTCTTTGCTAGGAAAGACGGACCTTGGCAAATAATTACTTCTACTTCTTACTCGTAACATATGTATGACTTATTATTTATAGAGGCTTGTAATAAAAATGGGAATGATTTTCTTGACCCGGTAAGTTACAGCTTAAACCAATAAAAGAACAAAGGAGGGGGATGTAAGAAGAAGAGGACATAGGAAAGGGTTTTGTTTAAAGAGTCACATGCACAGCTAATAGATGTATCCAGAGAAAAGAGATAAAATACCCCAGATTAATAACTGTGATGTTCTGCTGGCTTATTGCTTTCTAAAGGCTTTACCCTCTGTGGACACAAAGCTGTATAAAAGATGAAGTGGTTGCAGTCCACATTTTAGTCATCCCAGTAATGATGGCAACATCTCCGTTACAAACGCACGTTCTCCAAGGAAAGCAATCCTCTCTCTAGTATTTCCAAGGGAAAAATTAATCAGATTCCCTTCTCTGTGTTGCCTCTGTACTTGCTGTTCCATTCTTTGCTTCTCGCTGCTTGACCTTTGTTGAGTTAGTCATGTAAAGCAACAAAATGCTGCTTTAACTTCATAAATCTTGGTCCTCCTATTTCCTGTGAACAGGTCCAGCTGAGAAAGTGAAGAAGAAACCTGTCAGGATGCCATAACAAGCACTGTATATCAGAAACCCACTGGACAGAAAACCTAGCTCAAACGCTAACTTTGTTTTTGCAAAGCAGGAAACATTGCTTTAATTCATATAGTAAATATTTCTTTGTGTATCATGGGGAGCTTTCATGTAAGATCAGATTAGCTGGAAATCAGGTCAAGGCCTGAACTTTGCTCCCTCATCACTGTAAAAGCAATTGTCTGGGGTATTTTTCAAGGAAGCCCCTCAGCTTTTGAACTAGGCAGAAATGCATTGCAGTTGATCTTGATACTGCCTTCTACAGAGATTAGAGAGAACGACTTTTAGGCTAATATTTAAAAATGAGGAAATGGCTCAGAAGGAGAGAGAGAGAGAGATGGGCAAAGATCCTGAAGTGGGGAGAACCAGCAAAGGGAAAAGATCCATTACACGTATGGGAAAGGAGAAGAGGGACAAGGATGAGAATGGTGTTTATTTCAATGGGGTGAAATCAGAGTCAGGTTAAAAGAAACCCACTAAAGGTTTTTTAATTGTAGAGAAGTTTGAAACTGGTGTAAAATGAGTTGATTCTCCCGCTTTTTCTTGCTTTATACCAGTGCTGGTCCAGAAAATACCATTGCATGCAGCATCACCAGAAAGAGGAGAATCCAGGGAGTTGCAGGGACATCCTTAGCGCTGATGTCTCTGGGGGATGAGGGCTGGGGGACTCGAGAAAGGTAGGGGTAGTTTGGGCATTATTCGCTTGGGTAGATAGAGGGAAATGTACTACCATTCACCTGTGGCTTTTTCCAGGGCCCTGCATCACAACACACCTCCCAAATATTTTGCAAGCGTACAGAACAAGCTTTCCCAGCAACAACCCGGCGTGGGGTTGTGTTGTCCCCCCTCTTCCCCCTGCCACATACCCGGTGGCTCTGCCTTACCCGTGGTGGACCTAGAGGCCGGGGGGGAAATGTCTCACCCGGGGTGGTGGATCGCTTCAGCCAACAAGCCTGGCAATCTTGTACTTTTCTGAACACTGAGCTCACCTTGGATATTAAAAGAAAGAAATGCATTAGCTGGTAAGCGTGTTGGGTCTCTTCCAAGGCACACTAGCGTGTTGCTCTGCACACCAGCATGGAAGCAATTTGCAGGCAGGAGAGCTGGTAAGCACTTTCTCAAGGAGCTGTGCCACATGCTCTTCCCTCCCTTCGCCTTCAGCGTTGTTCTTTGTTCAACATCTTTTGCTCTGGTTTCACCATCTGAGCTTAAACGCGGCCTTCTGACATGGAGAATCTGGGTGAGTAGAGCCACATTAGTTGTAAAACCCCTAGCCAATCTTATTTTTTGGCATGAAGGTGGCTGTTACGGCATTGTTTTTATTATTCATCAAAAGGAAACTTTTCAAAGTAAATACATCAAATACCACATAACATCAGCTCTTCCCAACCACTGCTTCCTCTCCCTTTTTCTTTTCCTCTACCTCCTATTTTTATAAGTAATCAAGTTGTTACTCCAGAGTCAATTCCAGGTCATCTTTCATTTGCTCAAAATATATCCTTATTGGCAAGCTCTTTTCCCATTATTCAGGAACACACATATTGTTTTACTTACAGCTGTGTGCTGTATTTTATGTTCTCATATAAATGTTATGCCTGGATTATCATAACTAGAGCAAACTGGTTTTAAGGTTTGTTGTTGTTGTTATTTTTAGGTTCCTCCCTCCCCCCACCCAAAACAGGAGAGAAATATTATTATATCTATTTTTTGGTATTGTTTCTAGTTTTTAAAGTGACTCAACTTTTCACATCTCACTCCCATAATGTAGATTTCCCCTTTGCTGTGCGAGTTTCCCTAGTTTGGGGAATGATGATAGCTGAAATTTGGGAAAGATTAAGGGGTAAGCAGCATTGTTTCCATCCCACGAAGGGCAGGAGAGAAGACAAGGCAGGGACAGATACCAGAAATTCATTGCCTGCTGTGTAAAAAAAGTAGTTTTTCTTATCTGTTTTAAACTGTTACTAGTTTCAAGGAGTGTCCCTGTTTCTAGTGTTGCAGGATCTGGCGAAATCTAGTGAGTTCTGCATTCACTCACTATTTTCTTGATTTTGGGAGCTGATCAAATAGACGCTCGTATTTACATATTGAGGGCTCAGTGAGGGAAAGCACCTAAGTCCCATTGGCTTCAGCATGTTCTTAAATATTTACTGAAGTGATTAACTTACTCGAGGTCTCGATGAAAAAGAATGCATTGGTAGCAACAAATACATATTGTTATTGTTAATCTTATCACTGTATTTCATGCCTGTGCCTGCTAACACTTGATGCACTACAGAGGCATACAGCATGCAGAGATGGATTTTCTTCTGTACGGATGACAAAAGACGAAACAGAATTTCCCCCTTATTTTTAGGGTGTCTGTGACAGTGGAAGACCATTGGAGGAAAGTGTGCTGCTGAATCCCCTGCAGCCTTACTGTTTTGGGGGTTTTTGTTGGTATGGTCTTCTAATGGAGAACAGCACGGTTCTGCCCCACACCCCTGCCCCCATGAGAGTAAGACCACATGCACATCTTAAGCTACTCAGTTTATTAATACTCTGTGCTTGTTAATTTGTGAATGACTTGAAGGCACTCAGAGCATTAAAGGAAGTCTCCTCCTGGAGGTTTTTAAAAGAGACTTTCCTGGATTTTTTGAAGTTGAGATATTCATAGTTTGCATGGGCTTGTTTCTTCTGAGTAAATGTGTGCTAAATGCTAATGCTTGCATTATAACTGGGTGTCTTATAGTAGGTAAGTTGTTTAACTGGCGCCCAAAATTCAAGAATGGAGATGATACATGAACATTTGGGCCACATTAGGCGAATTGTTCAAAAAATTCTGGACTCTTTCATTATTTTAACCTCCAAAGAAGAAATCCCCTATAGGGTAAATGTTTAATCATTAAAGCAAACAAACAAACAAACCAACCTTTTATCATTGTTGGTGGGAAAAGTATGCCGTACACTTGCAAGACTCACGAGGAACAGCAGGCACACTTCTGGTTGCGAGTAATATTCTGGTTATTTGATGTTTTTAGGAGGAGAAAGAAGAGCTTGTAGCTGAATGGTTTCTCTGGCAGCTTCCTGGCTTGAACTTCAGGATGAACAGCAAGCAAAAAGCCAGAGTGAATGAAGATGACCGGGACATGTTTGCGTGACCCTTCTCTTCCCCAGAGTGATTTCGTTATGCCCTGCTCCACAGCAGTTCACAAGTTGTTCTTGAAACAGTAGGAGATCCCAGACAGACAAGGTTTGCTCTCTGCCCACCTTGCCCTATTCACCTTCCACATTGCCCCGGGAGCGTTTACTGCCCTGCCAATTACAGCCTTGATCGGGGCTGTCTTTACTGGATGTTGATATCCCAACAAACAAACCAAGAGTCTGGTCTTGATTGCTGATGTCTTTACAATTTGGTTTCCTGTGGCGTGTTTGTACAGATGTAATGGTTGGTATTCCCCTGCTTTTAAATAATCACGACCATATTGGGGGGCGGGAGGACAGGACTAATTTGCCGGGAGTTTGCTGCAGGAGCCCCCACCCCACTCCTGTGGCTTAGCTTCTGTGCAAGCCTCGCTGTCTAACCCGCTGCTTGGGGTGGTGACTTCTGTTTCCATCTGTACCCCTCCAGAAAGGGTTTGTGATCTTTCACTCCCTTCAGCCTAGGAGAACTGTCATTAGAAACTATCGCATGTAATCACATCTTGTCTGCAGATTGAACGAATGCTGAACGGCGCGCAGAAAACACCTCCAAGGACAAGGGCGATGCGGAGAGCGTGAACAAATGACCACCATCTCAGTGGATCCTTTGTACAGGAGGATACGTGCCCTGGATTTCTCTCATTTCCTGTAGCCAAAGAAATGTTCTTTTTTGCTTCTTTATACCCTGCTGACCGCTTGCTATTCTGTTTGTCCAGCACTGCTGTAGTACAGCTCAGCCATTGCCCTCCTCCGAGCCGCACTGGAGGAGCAGTGAACAAGCAGCTCCTAGTCAAAGGAGCTGGAAGGACAGATTTGAGCTCTTTTCTCACCCTGCTGTGAACTTGGTCATAGCCAGTGATTTGGGTCACACCTTGATCCCTGCTAGACCAAGCTGCATGATCTACGTAAAGCAAGCTGCTTTACAGTCAAATGATACTGGGAGCTCCTCTATCCCTCCATCCTTTCTGTCCCAGGCAATGCCCTCACTCTGACTTCAAGCTCTTTCCCCCTACACGTGTTTGACATGGTCGGAAGTGGAGTCGGGAGCATTTAAATCCTTCAGCGTTACGTGGCCAGCAGGACTGGAGGAGCAGTCTGCTCCAAGCAGAGCTCCTCCCCAGACTACTTGCAGTCATATCCAAATGGCAGTGGGGAAGAAAAAAAGACTAATTGTATGTTCTCCAATTTTCTCTATTAGGAAGATCAAAAGAATTGCTGCCTTTACTGGCAAATCTCAAGGATGAATTGTGGCAGCCAGACCAGTACTGGTGTGTGTTGAACTGTAGTCACCCAGAATAAATCAGCACTAATTGCAGTCTAGGGCTGTGATTCCAGAGGGGCTGCTTGAGCACCACGCGGTGACCCCGACTGCCTGGCTGTTAAAGCCAGTGGCAAAACTCCCAGGGACCTCGGGAGGTGCAGGGCTGAGGCTGCACCCTTGCCTGCTTTAAAACCAACTGTCTCATTACCTCTCAGAGGAAGCAGGATGGATACAGCGACGTGGTGAGTGCTGCAATCCCACCTTTGGTGGTGCGTAGCTGCCCCCATGTTGTGGGATCCAGCGGGAAGGCAATACCTGGGCTTTCTGGCCACAGGAGACCTGCATGAAGTTGCTCTGGTGGCCTTGGAGAAGATGGGGTGGCTGCCGGTTCAGGCTCTTGTCCTTTCCCAGCCTCACCCACGGCAAGGTCTGCCATCCACCGCTACAGGACCCGTCTCCTGGCCCCACGGCTGGCCAGGAGACATCAGAATGACCGTTTCCACGATGGCCAAGCAAATTGTTCTTCTGTTGCTCTCCCCTGAGACGATTCCTCCCCTTCTTCTGTGCCTCCCTCCAGAGGCGGCGGGTGCTGCCATATGGGCGAGCGGATTAGTCACCATCGTCACAGGAATACAGAACGATCAGCAAAACATGGTGTCCACAATATGAAAAGATATGTATTATATCAGATTTTATTTTAATTTAATTCTCACTAAAACTATCTTTGAAACTAACGCAGCTTTAAATATAAATGAAATATGGATATATAAATTTTGGATTTTCCTGATGAAGGACAGGCAGGAAAAGGAATTCAAGTCAGTTTAAAGGCCTGACTAGTCTGAAGACTCGAGTGCCAGGCAATTTTGAAGAAAGTTTCCTTATTGCTATAAAGGGAATCACTTCTTCTTTAGGAAAACGAGGCAAAGACTGGGAAAAACATTGGTGCAAAGGCACAAACATGGTCTGCGGGAAAGCAAAGGGGACCAGCCACCTTCCCGTCCCTTGCCCATGGGGAAACGCTGACAAGAATTGCAGCCGTGAGTTGACCCAAAACAGCTGTGGTGGGTACGAGGTTTTAGCCACAGGAGGTGGTGAGGACCTGAGCGAGCAATCCCAACTGCTCCTTCCCCTGCTCACACCAATCCCACCAGGCTCAGGGGGACAGATGTCCCCCTGCATTAAAATAAGCGGCTGGAAAGCTGAGCAAGCAGGGTGCCTGGGCGGGGGGGCAGGTGGGGGGCAGCAGGGCTGGGCTGGAAGTGGGTGCTCTCCATTGGAAGCTGCGAGGAGGGTGGCCGGTGCCGTGCTGCCTCTTCCCGGGACCTGTGCGAGGACCAGGCGATGCCTCCTGAGCCGTAAGGGACGGCAGCGTGGGGCCAAGCTTTACCCTTGCAAGCTGAAGGCTGGGCAGCGTGTGACATTTGCTCTGTTATTAAGAGAAATTAAAAGCAACCCTCGGTCAGCTGTTAAATGAGATGCTGAGAAGCTGACACCAATCACTCCCGCACTTGACCCCTTCAGAGCGATTTATAAACACTGGCTAACTAATCCTCCCCATACGGCCAGGAGAAGGAGCAGACAGGGATTTCCCCTCCTCTCTCCCACCTCCATTTTGTAAGAGGAGATGGGAGGTAGGATCCTGCACCTATTTTCTCCAGGTGAGAGCAGCCAGGAGTGGGCCTGGCTGTGTCTGGGAGATGGCATGGCACGGGAGATGGCATGGCATGGCATGGGGCGGTATGGCCAAGCAGGACACAGGTGAGGACCACAGCCTTGGCTTGGGAGAGAGATTTATAAGTAGCACACCACATTGCTGTTCTTTTTATATATGATCGGAAATGTCTTGAAGCCAGATGCTCAGCTGGTGTAAATCAGTGGAGCACCGCAGATTTATACCAGCTGGAGAGCTGGCCCCTGTGCCCCAGTGGGAAGGGGGAAAGGGAGAGAGGCTGTTTCTGGTAACCTCTCCACCAACCTTCCTTCTGGGTAAATATCTCCGTATGTTAACAAACGCTAATTAAAACCAAAAGCACAGAGGAGCTCTCATGATTCGTGTGTAACAGGAGCACCCCAGGATCCTGTGCTGCTGTAATCTTTCTCCTCCCCCTGGATCTCACCTTTTATTTGGTGTTCCACCTCCCTGACTGATATTTAACCTTGCTCCTGGTGCTCTCTGTTGGAGTTTTGCCATGTATGCAATATTGCCCTGATGGGTGTAGGACTGATGTCTACAGACACCTGGGGGCAACCCCACATGTTTCACTGGTCAAGAGGGAAAATACATTTTGCTGCAGCGTGCCTTGCAGTCATGTAAGTAATTGTGCTCATCATTCAGGAACTTTGTGGGAAGGGACTCTGGAAATACCACTTCTTTTTTGGCCTCCAGGTGACCACCACCTTCTCTGTGGACTGGGATAGCTCTGAGTGGGATTGTTTCTGGGGGACAAAGGCATTATGCTTAAAAAAAAAAAAAAAGTATGAATAGCTGTGATGCTCTATAGATAATAATAAATAAGCACAAGTTTGCCCTTGAGGTGAAGAGAAAGTTTCGGAAGTGGATGTTTAAAATATGTTTGTACAAGGGCTAGAGTATCTCCAGGGCAGGCTGTGCATTGGAACTGTCGGGCTGGTAGTGACGTTTTCAAAGTGATGGATAGGATTTAAGATCTGATTTCTGTACTGCCAACAATGGCAGTTGCACTGTTGTGAAGATGTAGGGATAAATATATTACATGTTCTCAATGCATCATTTCATAGCCAAAATTTTCTGGGGAAAATTCAAGTACACATGCTGTGTTTCCACAGAGACCCTAGCGCTTCACAAAGCGCTCCATACATTGATTAGTGAGCCACCAATGTGCTCTCCTTTACTCAAAAGCCTAAAGATTTATTAATTGTTTTTAAAGTTGTCGTTATTTGCATTTGATAGAGCTGGCTTATGTGTTTGTATTAGAAATAGACCCAAGAGAATTGCAGCAAATTATGATGGCAGTGTAACAGAGGTACATGTGTTCAAATATAACAAGCAGCCTCTCTTCATTTCTCAGTAAGAGCGTGTTCCCGCTGTCTTAAGTCAGTGGCAAAAATCCTGTTGTCTTCTTGTGGGTCAGAAGCAGGTACAAAATACTGTTTCCCCACCCCATCAAGTCAGCCTGATGTTTTTCCAGTAGTAGAAAGGTGGTATATGCAAGAAAATAGGGATGAGTTATAAAGCACCAGTCTAGCAGCTGGGCTGTACGCAAAATGAATGTGATGTAGGTACTCCAAAGAATGGGAAGAGGGAAGGTCCTGCATATACCTCGAAATGCCCCCAAAATGATACTGCTTTAACTTCTGTATGTTTTCTCATTAGTTTTTGCAGCCTCCATGTTACTGAAGTATCTGGCTTGGATAAGTTTATAGAGATTGCTATCTATTACTCCAGGTCTAGCTTTTGCCTCAAGTGGCACTTATGGTGAGCAAATTAGCTCTGAAGCCAAATTTGTTTTGCTGTGATGGCTCTGCAGCAGGTACAGCTTTTGTAAACAGATGCTGCAAGTGAGGTAGGTTTTTTGCATCACTCCAGATCTCTTGAGAACTAAAGTGTTCAGGTAAATAACTGGTTGAGAGACAAAAGAAATACTAGTAACTGAGAAGTATTCTCAGACTGTCTCTTCTTGGAAATCCATTACTTATAATCTCTGTCCCTTTTCGAGAATTTTTGGCTGAAAGTACACCACAGTAATTCCTTTTCTTTATGCTTAGTTGAAATCCATTTCATCCACACCATGTGTAACTCAAGTAGCTAACAAATACTGCACAACCAACTTCTGAATTTTTATATTAATAAACAAGTGTCAGCCAAATCTTCAAAATACATTTTGTTTGTTTGTTTTTAATGCACTTCTTCCAGTGTTTCTGTAGTGTATGTTTCATTTTTGAAAATACTATGAGCCTGATCTACAGCCCTGGCAAAACCCTTAGTATTACGCGGCTCTTCCAGGAGCTGAAAGACCTGCTGAAGATGCACGCTGGCTGGAGCTTCCTTACCCTACCACATGAGTAGCATAGCCCTATTTCTTTTGTCTCGCTAACCTTTCTTCTGTTGCTGAAGGGCTGGCCAATCGCTTTCATCACCTGCTAGTAAATGTTTAGTAATATGGGTGTTCGTTTTCAAATCTCTGTGAAATGCAATGATTTATGAATACTGTATCCTCCTAAAAGGTTCTTGTGAGCTGTTTTTGGCTGGGAAATGGCAGCAGTATATGCAGTGGATGCCTAACTTTTTGGCCTGTTGTATATAGCCTCCCTCCTGTTGTCTGCTCGATGGTTCAGTAGCACGCACACTTATTACTTCCCTGGGTTGATCAAAGCCTCCCAGAAGTGTATTTCACTCTACAGTGTCTCATGTTGCCAGAGACATGAATTCTTCCTATGATATTTTTTCACTGGCGTGGGTCACAGGGCTGTGAACCAGCCCTCTGCCAGGAATCAGTGAAATCTGCGGGTGCATTATTCCACATCCCAACTATACCATTTCCACTCAGGCCTTGATGAACGGCACATGGAGCAGCATTGCTGTAAGGTGGGCTGGGGTCTGACAGTAGGCAGATTGCACCTCTTTTTGGATTCTGTCCAGTTTTGTTGGCCTTGCGTTTCTGGAGGTGAAGGAGCCTACGTGGCCAATCCAGCTGAAACACGTGTTACTGGGTTCTAGCTGTAGTTGCTCTGAAGGCCTGGAAAGCAGCGATGTTGGCAAAGGGGAAGCGTTCACGTCACAGTTGCTGTCAGGCTCGACAAGTCTAAGCACCTAGGAATTAAAAACACACCTACAACCACAGTGGAAGTGCTGCCGAAGTCAAACCGGTGGCGGGTACCATGGCAGCTCCACACACATCACCGCCATCTCTGGTATGGGGGAAGAAGTTGCCCCCAAACTGTGTGTTCTGTATTACTACAAGGTGTTATGCTTGCAGGAAATAAGCAGTCTCCAAGATGCACCATGAGCAGTGCAGCTGCACAGCCTTTGTTACACCTCATCTCAGCGTCAATACTGCATCAATGTTGGAATACTGATGAGGAAACATGCATTATTTCCATTCTGTGACTCTCCAGGTTGTGTGCAAGGTCCTGTTTCAGGATCCTACCTGCTCCTGATCACTTCAGCAGCGACAGTACTGGCATAAGTGATGAAGAAAGGGGATTATTTGAAGCAAATCACCTAAACCTAATCTACAGCCAAAATCTTCTTACTGCGTTGAGCTGTGGCTGATAGAAATGGGCCACAAACACTGATCCAGTGTTCGTCAGCAAAATTTCGGTGGACAAGTGGTAATGGACTTCACCCTAGGCTTGCATCTTAAGCCAATTGCTGTGCAGATAAAAGCAGCCCTTTCAAGCTGTTCCATTGGGTTTTAAAAGCAAAACTGAGAAGGCCTCACTAGGGAACTTGATCTCTTGTAGTGTTTATTCTCACCAACCAAGAGCAGCAATTAATATCTCTTTCAGATGGTGAGAATCTCTTTCAGATGGTGAGAATAAACAGTCTTGTAGACATGCAGAGGAAATGGAAATGACATATGAATTTTAATTAACCTACTTCTCCTCGGCTTTGCTGCATAGTGCCAAAATATAGCGATATGGATCCTTTAGTTATGTACTCCGGCATCTTCCTGGGCTGCTGGCTTTAGTTGAAAGCAGGCGAGTTTCATGTGTGTACCTGAGATCCACGTGTTTCTCGTGAGTTGATTACCAGAAAGGTGCCTGAGCCCTTGGTGCTTCTGCTCCATCTGCATATACCCCGATATTTTGAAGATATCCCTGTTTTTAAACACAACCATGTGATTCAGAGGTCTCTAAATGATATCACTTATTGTGATACCTCTGACCATTGCTCTCATTACAGTCTCAAGAAGTGCTTGGTCTTCTCTGGATGCTTCGTGTGTGTTGATATAAAACAGTATGGCAGAAAATCTGATGTCATCTTGCAGCTGCCGCGCTGTATTTAAAAGGAGAAGGCATTAACCCTTTCTAGCAAAATCTCTCCTGCGAAGGACAAATGTCTTGTCCGAACAGCGTACTCAGCCTAATTATTTACGTCTGTACCTGCTTGCTGGCCCCCGTTTTCACTGGGGTAAACTAGCACTGCTTCATGGAAGTCGGAGAAGCCGTAATTCTCACTGCTGCCAGCAGATAATTTTGACCCTTTTCTTTGGACTATGCTTTATTTTATCAACTTCATGTCCTCCGACATCTGGTACCATAAAAGCGTTCAGCCACAGAGATGGGGTTTCTATAAATATATTCCTCCCGTAAGGAGACTGACAGCATTCAAGTCGCAAAGTGATTTGGAGCTGTGTGGGAGGAGGGAGGCACAAGGTGAGGGGGCAGGCAAGGTGTCTTATTTCCCCTCTCACCTCCTTCATCTCAAGTCCCGGTGTCCTCCAGGATGTGTTTTTAGTGTTAATGGCAAAGGTGCTCTAAAGCGGTGGTAAATGTGGGCCCCAGATGTACTAATTCAGCCTGGGCCAGGCAGGGGAATGCACGCATTATCTCACTCACCGGGCCGTAGCTCCGACAGCTTCAGTTTAGGCTAAATCTCTGCTGCCGTATTTTTGCCCTCGCCCCCATTCACTGGTCTTGGCTGGACGTCCCCCACCCAGTGCTGTGGCACGGGCACAGCCGGACCCTCCTGGCTCTAAACTGGGGAAGCATCGGTGGTTTTTGCAATGGCTCATCTGCCCCCTGAGTGCTCTGAGCTGCCTCTTGGCAGGTCTGACCACAGCTGCTGCAAGGTGGTCAAGGAATGTGTGGACGAGGCATTGTGGGACATGGTTCAATGGGCATGGTGGTGTTGGTTGATGGTTGGACTTGATGATCTTACAGGTCTTTTCCAACCTTAGTGATTCTAATTTCTAATAATCTTTCTAATAAAGGTCAGGGGAGCTGTTAAACAAAACAAGATGGCACACTGGGGTGGGCAGTCAGTCAGCGGTGGTGGATCCTGCCTTTAACCTGCTTTGAAGGTTGTGTAAATCGAAGGAAAAAAACCCCAAACCACTATCCCTTTCCTTATACCCCTTACCATGTAGACAGATGGCCTCAGGGGTGACTAGAGGTACCAAAACGGTCATTGTGTAAAAGGTTTAGATGTATATAACATGTATCACTGTCATAAAGGATGAGGAGGACAGCCTTTCTTTTGTTCCTCAGAATACAGCCCTTGCGATCTGCAGCATGTGCTACTGTACTATTGATTTACTGCTTGATTATAATGACATTTCATAACACAAGTGTTATTAAAGACTTGTTAATCTTGCTTAAGGATCATATTCCTCAAAATGTTTGAGCAAAATGCTTTGCGTTTATCTTTAAGTACGTATTTAAATAAACTCATTTGAGTTTGCTGTATCAAGGTTTTAATTACCAGTTGCTCTCCTCAGCGCAGAGCTTGTGGCTTCTTTCACATTCTTACAGGATTTCTGAAGTTTTACTAAAGCCCTACTACACTTCCAGTATTTCTGTCTCACCCCATCTCTCTCTCTGTCTCTCTCAATCCCACTGCAAAGAGGACAAATACTTTCTGAAGTACGCCTGACTCAAAGCTAAGTGGATTTTGCTGAGGTTTGTAAGGGAGCTATTCTATGGAGGATTAACAGCCGTCCTTGCCAATTAGCACAGAAAACATTTTTCAGCATACGGGACATTGACGAGTGAGGGCTGCGTGCACCGGGCATGTGGTCCTTGTTATTAAACATCTATGTTGTGCCACTGTTTAGTGGTGGCAAGAAGCTTAGAGTCCCGTTGACCAGGGGATTTTGCAAACATAGAGAACGTCCCCAGTCCAGAGCAGGCATTACACGGTATCTTCAGTTGTTCGTACAACAGCAATATCTTCAACAGCATTATCTACTTAATTTTTTGTGTTGTTATTTACTTGACATGTATTAGGGGGGGTTGTTTTTAAATGACAGTACACTCCGAGATGCTTCATGAGGGTATGCAATTATTTCTGCTATTACCATCTGTGAATGCTGATGTGCAGAAGGAGGTGCTGAACTCAGGTTTTCTACCTGTTGTGCCCTAACTGTGAGCAAAAGTGTGTCCTAAAGGCGTTATTCAAAACTCTTTAATCTGAGTAGAAAGACTCCTACAACCTAGTACCATAGGGTTCCCATGAAACACTTGCACTGAGGCCTTGACTGTGTATCTAATCTTTGTAGTTTGACTTAGTTCAAAATCACCTACCACAGCCTTGTAGGTGACCTTTTCTGTTAAATCTAGTCTTATGTTTAGCTTAAGTTTGCAGTGGTCCAGACACAGAGCATGTACCCTTTAACTGGGACTTTGCCATTTTTAAGAGTGATGGAAAGTTTAATTAGAAACCATGAAAATATCTGAAGCCCTTCCTCCCCTTGTAATGTTTGAAATGGGCTTTCTGTCTTTCTTGCAATGTTCACAGTCTTTTCATGCTGGGATCGCATACTTCTTACAGAATATTAGGGAATGTTAAGGAAAAAGTAGTTGATGAAAGGCATCCAGGCATCTCTTATTTTTGCATGGGTCTCTATTTCTGACGATGGTTAAAGAGAAATGATTGGGTTTTTTAGAGTCCTTAGGCAGCTTGTGTGTCTGCTTCCCCTAGAGAGGTGAAAGATGGTGGAAGAACGCAAAACCACCTCATGTCTACCAGGGTGAGAGCCTGCACACCAGCCACCACTGCAGAGCAGCCAACATGCTTTAAGTTTACACCTTTGTGTGGAAAATTTACAAGCTGCTCTGTGGTATCTTGTTTGTTTCCGTCCATAACCTGACTGTGATTTTTTTCTTTTATTTATTTATTATTTTTCATTTTAGTTACAGTGGTGTGAAAACGTATGTTGATTTTTTTGGTCAAGGTGGAGAGGAACCAGTTCTATTAAATCAGAACAAACCAGTTGGCTGCACATACGCAGGATTGCCTGCAACCTGATGTTGGACCAATTTAACCTTCAGCGAAGGATTTCTCAGGCTTCGTTAGGCTGGAGTAGCTTTACGATCAGAGACCCTGAGCTGTCTTAAACCTGCCATAGGCAAGACTGGTTTTGTAGAAGGTGTAGTGATTCTCCTTACACCGCGCCTGACAGTGCCCCTGCGGTGGCTTTCCCTGACTTACGGCAAAACGGCCCAATTAAACTAGGACCAGTTGTGAATAGAAAAGGCTTGGGAAAGACAGGAACCGTGAGGACGGCAAGAGACTATTCATGGCGCTAAAATGAAGTTGAAGCCCTTTGGGTTCGGCAGTAAATTGTGAAGGCAGTGGTCGGTATCGGAGAACCTGCAGGTGTGGGCAAAGGCAACTCGCATCACCATGTTCTGTTATTTACTCTAACTCAACATTCATTTAACAGGGCAGTCAGAATAACCACAGGTGGTTTTTTACTGCTTCTGGGTAGCAAAGGTATGAACATCTGTCATATTTAAGCTAGGGAATTCCTCCTGTTAGCTTGCTGCTGGTGGAAACTTCCCGATGAACGAATTACCCCCTTTGCACACTGGACCTCCAGGGTCTGGAAACCAAACACTCTCTTTTCTCCGAGTTTTTTTCTCTCTCACAGTGCCAACATTGAAATATTTTTTTCCCACCACAGGGTTTTTTTTGATGTTGTTGTTGATGATTGTTTTCATTTTTGGTGTTTTCTTTTATGGCTTTGAGTCAGCTGTCTTAAAAGAGGAAGGTTTGGCCATCTGGTTCTGGGAACAATCAGCATCTAAGAGGCATGGCTGGTTTGCACATCATTCCAGGCCTGGTTAAAATAAACAGAACCATCGTCCTTAGAAAATAAGATGCACCAGATGTAAAACAACCTTGAGCTCTGCGAAGAGAGGGTGAAATTTCTGCAGCAATTGAGAGAGATCTAGGGATTAGCGGAGGGGTGTTATAAAATGAAATTCTAGTTTCAGTTACTTCTGATGCCTTATCTTGAAAGGGGAAGGGTGGAGGAAAAAACCCCAGCTAAGATCCCAAGGGAAAACAGAACCCTGCAATTGCGGGCTCCTCATCAGAGGAGTTTTCTCTTTTATTTTTATAAGAATTTTTTTCCCCAATATGTTGACTCTGTAGGTGTGGTATACAAATCACCCCTCCGACAGGGAACATTCTCTGAGCTGGCCATGAATTGCCATACACAAGAAAGCATAATTAGAGGGAGCCATCAGAAAGACCTGCACAGCCCCTTTCTGCGGGGGCGCAGGGGCAGGAATGCTGCGCTTTCAGCCGGCATTGTTCCCCTCCCCATTCAACTGGAGTGGTAGGCTGTTAAAATTTCCCCCAGTCCCCAGCCTGCTGGTGCTGCTCATTCCTGCTCTATGTGGGGATGTAGTTTTGTTTCTGCTTTCTTTTTTCTCCACCCCTTTTTTTTTTAATTTTGTTTTTTTAAGGTCAACATATCTCCCAGAGTCTCCTGTAAAGCTGCAGGCTTGTGTGCACTTCGTCTTTTTTTTCTTTCTTTCCTTCTTTTTTTCTGCAACAAACTTTAACCCTTCTTTTTACCCTCTCTTTTTCCTTCCAAGTAGCCTTTACCCTGCTTGTGTGAGCAGCTGACAAAGAGAATAAGTAATTTCTTAGCCTTTCAGCGTTGAACTGCTTCTGGTTTTGTGAGTGGCCTTTGCACCTGTTGTGATAAGCAGAGTTCCCTTCATAGCAGCACTGAAAGGGTGGCAAACTCTTCCCCCCCCTTTAAACTTACCCTTTCTTTCAGTGAATACCAATAATTAAGGAAAAGGCTTGAGTCTGCAGTGGATTCTTTAGCCTGACAAAACGTAGTATTTATATAGATTAAAATGAACAAGGAGACCGAGGCACCTTTCTCATCAGCTTGGTGAGAACCGTCTGGAGCAGGCTTGTTGCATGAACAGAACAGAATGACCAGTTCACTTAACTAAATTTGGCTTTAACCCACCCAGTCTTGTCTGTCTTCTTTGTCCCTCCAAACTCTCTTCTTGTGTGAACTTGCCTCATCATGTGCGACAAGACATACAAAATGACATGTGCCATCAAGGAAAAAAAAATCACTGCTATTTAGCATTTTTAAAAAAATGTGCATTTTGATGTGCTCTTTAGTATGTCCCTTCTCTCTTTAATTTGGAAATATTTGTAGCTGTGGAGCTTTATTTGCTGAGGTTTGGTCTGCTGGGGGCTGCACTTATGTGCTTCAGTGCGGGGGGGGGGGGTTCCCCTTCCACCTGTGGTCATAGAATCATATCATGGACTCATAGAATGGTTTGGGTTGGAAGGGACCTTGAAGATCGTCTAATTCCAAGCTTCCTGCCATGGGCAGGGACACCTTCCACTAGACCAGGTTGCTCCAAGCCCCATCCAGCCTGGCCTTGAACACTTCCAGGGTTGGGGCATCCACAACTTCTCTGGGCAACCTGTGCCAGTGCCTCACCACCCTCATGGTGAAGAATTTCTTCCTTATATCTAATCTAAATCTACCCTCTCTCGGTTTAAAGCCATTACCCCTTGTCTTATCACTACATGCCCTTGCAAAAGTCCCTCTCCAGCTTTCTTGTAGGCCCCCTGGTTGGTGTGCCAGCTCCAAGCCAAGGGGACCCGTACCACTTGTGGAAGGGTGACGAGCACCTTCAGTGACCGACCCTCAGCACAGCTCTGAAAAAAGGCACCATGTACCAAAAAAAAGAAGAGTGGAAAGGCTACCCAGCTGCTCACACAATGCAAGAGAAGGCCTTGGCTGCTGTTCAAAGCCACTCTGAGTGAGTGTTTCAATTTAATTCTAAATTAAAAGCAGCCAGTGTTGTATAGCACAGGGAAAAGATTATGTATTAATGCTTTTTCCCCCTGACATAATCCTAATGATCGCACTAAAATAAATAAAAGTTAAGCCTTCTTCCTCTCTTTCCCCCGTTGCTATATTATGCTGTAGCGAGCAGCCAGGCTTTCGTAGGTGAAAAGAAGACGGGAGAGGTCCCAAAACTGCCAGACTGAGAGGGGGATCGTGCTCCGCTTTGACCTTCTCCCTCCTCCTTTGCAGTTGACGTCCTTTGCTTCAGGCCCCTGTTGAAAAATAAGTAAGAGAAGGTGGCCTTTAGCAAAAAGTCCAAGTAAAACTGAAGTTGCTAACAGGAGGAAGCGGAGGGCTGTGAGGTGGTGACTTACTAACATGCATATGGTGAGACACGACGGCTCCTCCAGAAACCCTGGTGTCCGCTTCCGCGGGAGCGGGTCCGTGATACTGTGCTGCGCTCTCGCTGGAAAACATCTGTCTTCTCAAAAGCTGGTGGTGACAAATGATACCTCTCAGGATGCTACGTGGTCATGTTTCAGTGAGACGAGGGGAATTGCCCTCTTTGGTGTAGGGGTAATGAGATTGCAGCAGGCTGCGGAGCTAGGTGCAGCCCCTGCTAGCCTGGCGGGAGGACAGGCAGCGCGCGGTCAGCCCACCTAGTACCCAAAAAGCACCGAAGACACCTATGTGGTGCAAATTCACACTCCAGGTGCGATGCAGTTTAGGTTGCGGAAGTCGGGAGAATCAAAGTCAGAGGCCGGATACCGCAGTGTCGTGGGTTAGTGCTCGCCAAGCGTTTGACTGTACTTTCTTGGTGTGTGCCTACAGCATCCCAAATTCCCACAAACCCCATTCAACATCCCGAGTCCCTCTCCTGATAGCCAGGTAGGAATAGCTCGGCGTGGGGGACCTGCTCAGGCTGGGAGATCCCCGCTGACAGGCAGAGCGCTTGCCGTGTGCCCGGGGTGAGGGATGCTCCTCTTTGCTCTGGCAACCCCGGTGGTGCTTCTGGTGGAGGGTCCTCAGCTGCTCTGAAGCTGGAAGCCCTGGACATCAAGGCATGGGTTAAGAGGACCTGAGCAAGCAGGGAAATGGGGAACACAGTGTTTAAGCTGGTGCTTGGGTTGTGTCCCTCCTGTTCCTCTTGCAGAGTTATAAATAGGGAGAAGAATTTAACTTTGGTGGCTATTTCACAAATTTCTCTTTTCCCCACTCTTCCCCCTTTCCTGATTTGTTGTGACAGGGCTCGACATTGTGTCCTTGTCCATCTGTATACAGATGGACATGCCCTTTCCTCGGTATACAGGAGATCTGGTTGAATTATTTTAATTAGCAAATGCTTTGTTCAAATAGTAGCTGTGGTGGAAACGCCTCTGGATGGGAAGCCCTCCTCATGCCCCCTCTCAAAGACCCAGCCTCTCCCGGGCACCCAGCCCCTGTCCCAAACCACAGCCCCATATAGCTCCCACCCCGCACGTCTGAGCACATCCTCCGTGCTGTCTCCCAGCCCGGCTGGTGGTATTCTTCTGGATAACTGGAATGTACTGAAATACGGATCATGCTGGTAAATCACATAGGAAGGTTACGGCAGAAACAGAATATCGTATTTCCTAGCTCCTGATACTACCCTGTAAGTCGCAAGCTTTCACTCGTTTAAATGTACGTCAGTAGCGATCTTCATGAATTGCTCAGGCATTTTCTGCCTACTGGTCAAGGAGAAATAAGTATTAGTTACCGGCCCTGCAGACACCCGGTTAGAAGCGTTTTCTGTGGGAGAAACTGCCTGCCAGGCCTAAACACAAGGGCAAATCCCGCAAAGACAACCACCTGCGTAGCCATGCTTGGCCGAATGTATGGGAAAGGGGTATCCAGCTGTGCAGCTCTCTTTGGAGGATCTGGGCCTTAAAATAGAAACTTTATCCTAGAAAACTTAATGAGGATTCATAAAACCTGGGTATATATTTAGAAAATCTAGTGAACTTGCCTTCAGCTTGAAACAAGGAGACACCATATAAAAGCCAGAATATTTTTGCAGCTTCTCCTAGAACGAGAAAGCGAGGGCCAAAATGATACAAAAGAGGAAAAACGCTTGTATTGCAGATGAGGCTATTCTTGGCAGGTCTGCGGATTGGTGGCTCTGCTTTCTGTCACGCAGGACTGTCTGTGATGTGCATTTGATTAAAGCTGAGCGAGTGTTTACACGCAGAGTCCTGCAAGCATATTCCTGAAGCTGCTGAGCCTTGATCGTTGTTGAGTGAAAAATGCTGCCCAATCAGGGTAACCAGGACCCTAAATTCCTGGAGCAGCCTTCAAAGAGACCTGCCCGCGGTGGCATGGTGAGGCACGAGAAGGTGACTGCTTCAGTTGAGAAGGGGGAGATGGCAGACGTTAACTCTGACAACACAGATGTGGACGCACACAAACAGATTTAGTTTGATGGCGGAGAGGAGGGAATAAACTGTGTCCCTTCCTTCCTGCCCACCTTATCTTTAATTTAAGGCTGATGGTTTGATTACCATTTGTTATGGTAAGTCCATATGTGTACAGATCCAACAGTAGGATTAGGTTCCTCCTCCTTTGTTATTCGAAGTCAATCGCAGTTCATTAAATCTCCCTCATCAGTTCCACCACCTGCTCCTCTTCCTTCCCTGACCCGAAGTCGCATGCCCATTTACCCTCTTCCCTTTGTTTTCTGTTTGTTTCTCTTTTAATTACATCTCTTGATCTTTTCCCCATCAATTATTTTGAGGAGAGAATCAGTCAGGAAACATCAATGCAAATGAAATTGTGGTTATGAATAGAAACAAAGAAATGTTCGAGGGATCTTTGGTTTTCATTTTCTGAACAGCTCTGGACTTGTGCTCAAGATCCCAGCACACCCTTTTCCCAGGGCGTGAAGCAGGGAGTCCACAGCACGGGAACAGGGTCCATCCTTCCCGACTCGCCCCTGCAAATGTTCAATGAAGGATTTAACAGGCTCCTTCAGGGCTTGGCGGAAGTTTTCAGTTTCTCCTGTAATCCTGACAAATCTCACACTTAGCAATGTCAGACCTTGGCTGCATGCAGGTGGAAAACCCAGGTCCCGCAGCAAATTCAACGTAGGTGAAGACCCAGTTCTTCCCTTGGCTTTGAGTGCACAGCCGGGCAGCTGGATCGTAGGACAGAGCAGTTTGCAGGACAGCCTTCGCCCCCGGTTGCAGCTGAGTGAAATAGCTAGATGGATTTAATCAACAGGGTTTATGATTAATAGCTATTGCAGTCTCTTCTCAGGACCCCAGCCAAGACGAAGGCAATGGTGGGTTGGCGCCGTGCCGAGATGGGCTCAACAACCCCACCGCAGGTTGCGCTGCGATGGGTTAGCGGTGTGTACCGGCTCCGACGCCGAGGCCCAGGGGGATGGGAGTAGCCGGTAACAGCTGAAGGAAGGAGTGGTAACACATTAAAAGCGTTTGAGCACTCATCTTGACCAGACCCCTCTACCTCCCTTGGAAAACAATGTTTAAAAACACACTGCTTTTTCACTCGGGTGAGGAGACAAGTCTTGATCTTGCTGCATGGAGCACCCTCCGGCATGTTGGTGTTGGGGGAGCGGTGCAAAAAGAAAGGCAGGAGGAGGAGAAGGTGCTTTTTCTGCTGTCAGTAGACAAGCCTCAGAACAACATTAGACTGAACTCTGAAGTTTAACCAGCTGTTTGGCAGGCCCGGACTCATCCCTTTATTTTTTTTTCCCCTAGGACACTAGAAATCCTCTTTCTCACACCCATCTTCTTGCTTTGCAATTGTCTGTGCTGCCTATTTGCAACAGAAAAACATGCACACGTGGGTTTAGATGTTGTTTAATCCCTAAATGGAAAAATAACTGCATAAACCAGGTGGCAGTTTTCAAGTTTTATGCCCGTTCTCTGGGGTCAAGATGTAAAGAAATCCATATGTTCATAGGTGCATATGGCAAACCTTGTGTCTCACTTAACTGCCCGCTTCCGCTTCTCTTAAATGCCGCCCTTGAATTGTGTAAGGGCTGTAACACGTCTGTGTGCTGGGGTTACTGCAGTGTCTTGATCCATGTGTTTTTATCATGTTTTAAAAAGTTTTTTGAAAAGTTCATCCTGCTTGGCGATGCTAACAGAAGGGTTAACGTTATTTGAGGTATTTCAGATATCGACAGGGCTTAACCTAAGCAGCGTGGAGCATCGTCAGGTGACTCTTAAATAGACAAAAGTCCAGGGATTGAGTTCATTTTGGATAAGCAGTCGTTGGCCTGGACACGTTAGCTGAATTTCATTCAAACCTCATAAATTTGCACGTGGCTGGGAAGCCAGGAGAGAGCCTGTTTTCCAGAGGCCTCGGTGCGTGTTGTCTTTCCCTGATGCGTCATGTGGGATCAGCTTTCTCCTGCTGTTTCGGTGCTCTTGATTTTGTCCCTGATGGCAGCAGCGTGTCAGGCCAAGGGAAGCAGGCTTGAAGCCCAAGCGTGCGCTCCATCCAGAGGGGAGGGAAGGAGAGGAGGCGCAGATCTGACAGCCTGTTTCCCCACATTGACCAAAATACAAAGGTGGGCAAGCTAGAAGGTGACTGGTAGACTTGGCTTTTTCTAAACAGATCCTGGAAAAACAGTTGATGATGGAGGAAGAGAGCCCAGCTGTGCTACACTGATGGATCTCAAGAGGAGCATCCCTTTTCTGGGCTTAGCTGCCTGGGCAGGTTAATGCTCCCTTACTATACGGCCGGCAGGTCAGGACTACTGGATCAGATCATTTATAAGCGACTTTTCGTTCTTTTCCTTTCAGTTTGGGATCTTGAAACAAATTTGTGATTGTCATGAGCGGAGTTCAGATTTGGGTTGGTCTTGTTTTCAAAGCACCCCTCTGGGGTGCAACAGTAAATCGCTGCAAAGGGTGCAGCAACTGAAAGGTAATGGGATTAGACTTTGGTGTGACCCCGGCTGAGTAAACAGGACTGGGAGAGGGCTTTGTATGCCTGCCCGGGCACCAAAGCTCTTCTGCATTTTGTGTGCTGAAAGGGCTTCACTTCATGGCATGGTTTACGATTTAGTGACACTCGAAGTTACTAGCCCAGCGGAGCTCCCCGAAAGCCAGACGGCTGCCCTCCTCCTGCTTGGGCAGCGCTGTCATCGGGTTTAATGCTTCCCAGGCGCAGATTAGGTGCAACTATGCAGTCTCTTGGTTTTCATACTAAGCTAATAACTTAGTAGGCTTTAATTTAAAAGGCCTGTTGGTTTCCAGAAACTCATATTTGGTCCCCTTTTTGCCCAAAGATGGGAGAGAGGCTTTTCCAGGGGTCCAAGAGGTAGTAAAATAATGAGGAGTGTGTGTAAAATAAGCAGAAAGTTGCTAGCTGTCTTCAGAGCCTTCCTGCATTCCCTGCTGGGAGAAAACCAGAAAAATACCTTCGTTCAGCTGCAGAGGCATTGCAAAGTGACACAAGTTTTTATTTAGGGATTCACAGTGGCCCAGATGCCCTCTCCGTTTGTCTGTGCTTTGGTTCCGGGAAAAGGATGGCTGCAGTGATTTAAAAATATTTATTTTAAATGAATCCAAAGCTAAAATTCAGATGCAAAGATCCACCTGTGCCTTTGCCCTCCTGCCTGGCTGTTTTGGGATACTCCGGGTGAGCAGCAATGGGTTTCACCAGGTGCCAGGATGGCGATGCACCTGGGACAAGTCTGCCTGTAGGCTCAGATCTGAATCAGAACTCGAAAAGCTGGTTTTACAATGACGGGTCAACCCCAAACCACGCTTTGTAACAAAGAACTTCAGCTCGGGATCTGGCTTTGGGTCAGGCTTGCCTCTTGCTGGAGCCGAGCAAATCATCCCCATGGTGGCGTAGATGTGTTGGGTGAGTGGGGAACAGGATGTGCACAGCCTATAAGACACTGGCGCGTGAGCATTTTGTGTGCGTATCAGTTTGAAGGAAGCATATGACTGTGACATATGTTGCAGGTAATATTAAAAAAAAACAACAAACATTTGGGCAATCCCCCTCATGCCTGAAATACACCACTTATTAAAGTGAGTCATGAATTCTTGAAAAAAAAATCCCCCCCTTCAAGCCCTTAATCAGTTTCAGGAAACCGCACTAAGATACAGACTGGCAAAAAAGCAGTATGTCTTTCAGTCTGTGACAAAACACAAACTCTGACTTCTTTCCATCCCCGGCCAAACATAACTGTCACAACGGTGTTCTTGTAGTTTCTTTAAATCCTAGGTGAAGGTTTCAATGCACAAAATAAATGTGAAGGAGTTTTAAGGGTCTTTTTTTTCATTATTCCATCAAAATCCCAAAAGGGGAATACAGAAGGGGAAAAAAAATTACTTTTGTAGCAGTAGGAACCCAGTCTTGCCTGCTTTGGGTACATAAGTAGAGGCATTGAACATAATGAGATTATTCATGTGCATCAAGGTTGTCGGATCAGACCCGATCTTTTTAAAATATTTAATTACATACCATCAGAATCATGTCAGCTATGAAAAAGCAATAAAAATACTAAAGTGTGTCAGGGAGCAGTAGTAGTAACTGTAGTGATATAAATCCATTAAGCCTTTGTGTATATCTCACATACACCGAAGGCAGCAAGTCTACGCTGGTTAATAATTTGCAAACAGTACACTGGCATCGTAGTGCACGTTCAAGCAAATTATTATGCCTGTTTTGCCAATTAGTACTCGAATCGTGCTATGTGACGCCTTACTCCGTGCTTTGGGTGGGGAAGGGGAGACACAGGCCTGCTGTCTGCTACTTGGTTCTCCAGTCGATGCTCAGGCGTTGCCTCCCTTGCTACGAAGGTGAAGGTTTTATTGCTTTACTTTGATTGATGGGTAAGAAGCGGAAACGATCCCGACGGTAAAAACATGACCAAGGCAATGCACTTCAGTTTGGCCGTGAAGTCAAACGTGTGACGAAGGAAAAGCATGTTGTCTGCGTAATGCTTCTACCTGGGAATAGTAAGCAGGAGGGTAAAACCAGAGCTTTTCCAAGCCGCAGACCGGGAAGACGTGGGTTTTGTCAGTTTGTGTGCTGGCAGGCAAAGGCGAAAGCAAGAGTCAACCTGAAAGCAAGCAGGGCATCCTCGTCCCACATGCTCTGGGGGAGTAATCATGGCTCTCTGGGGGGTTGCATCAGTGTTTGGTATGACGCTTTTCGGAGTTGCATCAGCTTGTACCTAGTTTGTTTGCACTGTCGGTAGAGACTGGAGTATTAATAACCGGCTCCGTGGGGAAGGTCAGGCAACCCACAGTGGAAAGCAGAAACTGAGATGGGAAATACCCAGAACATCTTGGAGCAAATGTAAATGGTGGGGAGAGAGGGCGACAACAAGTGCGGTTACTCGCCCGTCTGTAGCTGGCTCTGCCTCTGTGGGTGGGGTGGAGTGGGTGTGGAGCAGGTTGTGATTTTACTCGAGGTCTGTAAATATAGAGTTAATAGGAACAGGTAGCTAGAATAGTACTTCCTGCATTTGAATAGTGATATTGCACACAAGTGAAGCTGGCAATCAGAGATCACGATTGAGTTGCATTTCCATAGCAGATTTATCTTCCGCTGTTCTTCTGTGTAACCCGTGTTTAGGCTCTGTGCAACTGGTTGAAAGCAAAATACGGTTTTCTATGCATGTGTGCACAAACATGTTGCACTTCAAGTTCTTTATTGAATCTTTGTTCAGCCCACCATGCTGTCCTTCAATTGCTTTGCTGATCTTTTTTTTTTTTTTACTTCTTGCTCCCCTTTTTTTTTTCCCTTCAGCTGAGTGACTGTAATCTGTACCTAGTACATGCTGTAAATAACATAGATTATATTTGGTGGACAGCAGGGTGTAGGACTCAAGAGGCATTTCAAGAACCAGCGAAAGTGCCGTGGTTGGCCTCATAGCTCTTAGGTTGTATCGTCTCCTCCTTCTCCCCCCTCCCCTCCTCCATGATTTTCTGATGGCTGCTTTTAGATGGATTTTTATCAGGGGGGAAAGGCACTGATGCAAAGTGGATGACAGCAGATGTGTTCCCTTAACAGGGTCTTTCACTGAATGGCTCTGCTAATCATTATGTTTTGCTCCGTAGGACTTTTTATTCATTTAACAGGTTTATTTCCAGATTACATATTTGTTTTTATACTGTTTCCTCATAAATACAGGCACTGCAGAAAGAGCTGGCCCCACCATATTTCATGCAGTATTTGTTTATAGTAAGTGAGCCTCACTGAACCTGCATATACAATAAATACCCTTTCAGGATTCCTAGGCAGGAGTGGAGGGAACAGATGGCAAAACAGACCCAGGATTCCCGTTTACAAGGGGATCTTCAAATAACACAGGAGGAATGATAGCCATTAAAAAGCCTGCCTTCCAGTGCCTTTATTTTTGGCCATAAAAATTGGATATATTAGTTGCTTTTTATTACTGTTTTTGGGTTTTATTCCTCGTTTGCATTCAGTAACAGGCTTTCAAGGACTTCAAGTAAATAAAGTTGCAGGCACCTCTTTTGTCAACGTCATCTGTTCGATCCATCTCTTCCCCCAGCCTTCTTTGTAGCAAGTCAGGGGTAAGAGCTAACTAGACAAGAATCAAACACATGTCTCAGACCCACGGCCTCTGACTGATGCTTGAAAGGCGAACCTGGGTCCAGGGAGAAATTTTGCAAACAGCTGCTAAAGCTCACACCCAGGTTGCAGGGCTGTGCCTCACAGACACCAAAGGGTTGGGAGAAACACTTTGCAGCGGGGACCCCTCTCTCGCCCTTTGGTGAGGGAGAATAATTTGTGATTTGTTTTGTTTTTAAGCATCAGGAATGAGAATAGGAGGAGGCTGGTCACATCTTGTTTTTCTGTGCTGTGAGAAGTCTGCGTGTAGCAAGTGGAGAAAGAAGTACAAGAAAGTTGCAAGTTAGGATATGTCTATGGTACAGGACTCTTAATTGTCCTAGGGCTTAAACTCTGCCTGGTTATTTGGTAATGCCTCTGCTTATACCTGCTATGACACATATCTGCCTGCTTGGCTAAGTGCCCCTCCCAGCTGAGTTTTGACCTCCTTTCCTTGCACACAAGGCGCTTCAAAAGTGAAGGTCCTGAGGGGGAGTTTTGGGGGACCTCCAGCTCTTCTCATCCAGGGCCTCCTGACTCCCCCCAGCTCTTGGACAGGGAAAGGGAATTGCCAGTGTAGATGCATCTGCTTGGCCCTGTTGAACAGCCATAGGACATACCAGCCCCATGTCCTGCTCTCCAGCCAAACCCACCACTTGTGCAGTGTCTTCATAGACTATCTTCAGCTGTGAGCAGAGCAAGGAGCACCGTGTTGGGAAAAGTGTTTGTAGTCCGCAATTGGTCATTAAAAAAAAAAAAAAGCCTTGAAGAAGCCAACAGACGTGGGATAAGGTGGATGGCTGTCAGGTTAATGCAGCATGTTAGAAACTCATTAGGGTATTTCCAGTAACAAAAGATGGCAACCACAAGCTGGAAACCTGCCAGCTGCTTCGATCCCACAGACTGCCTTGCAGGCTTCCACTCCGGTGGTCAGGGTGTCCTAAAAGTCATGGGCAAAAGTAAAGTTCAGGGCGTTGGAAGAGACTACAATGGCTGGAAGAGGAACCAACTCCCACATACAGAAGAGCGCTGGCATGAAGCCTCCCAAGAGCCCCCGAGCCAGATGGCTAAGGAAACCTTGAGTTCACATGTTAGACCCAGGCTGGAATAGCTTGGGTGAGCAGCTTGGGCTGGACCTGGGAACACAGCAGGAGCCAAGCCACATGTGGCTAAGTAGTGGCTGTCATCTTTTTGTTGTTACAGCAAAAATCGTAGCTTAAGTGGACTAGGACCTATCCAAGAATTATTTTGGAGGCTCATGCAGGGAGATGGCCATGAAGGCCCTGGCACGGCTATGAGTTGAGTGCAGCTCAGCAGTATGGAAGCCACCAACCAGGCACACCCTGCGACACAGGCACACTTTGCAGTATATTCTCCTGTCGTACACCTTGGTTTGTGCATCTTCTGATCCTCTCCGTCTCGGTAACTGAACAGCCACATACCTGCCGATGTCAGGATCCCTCTTCTGATAGGGAGAAGCCTATTTCTTCCTCAAATTGCATCAGCCGGGTGCTTCGCAGCCAGGGGTTTTCCCTCAAAATCTCAAATCCTGTTCCAGCTAAACATAGCCACCAGCCTTTTAGCTGCTGCCTCTTTTTTTTTAAAGCATTTTAGTTTGAGGGAGGAGGTGAGAGAAATGATGATAAAGTGAACTCTCTATATTAAACTGTTAAATTCCTGGATTCTGACTAGCCTGGTTGTAGGTGTGGTCTTGGGTCATTACCAAAGCGCAGAAATTTCGCTGATCTGGTTTGCTGGGACACAATACGTGCCGCTTTAGAAGGGCAGAGACCTATGCAAGGAGAAAAACAAGGTAAGAAGTTGTGATGCATGGCTAGAGCTACAGAAGGCAACCTACGCAGTGCTACCTAAGGCAACACTGAAGGTGAGCAGGAGAGCTCTGCAGAGCAGGGTCCTGGCTGGGGCTGGGGATGCGGAGCTCGCTCTCCCCCACCCTGCCAGGCTGTGCCTTCCCAGCGTCCTGGGAGACGTGGATTCCCGGAGCCCCCCGTGTTTCCATATACTGGCAGCAGAGCACTCACTGTTTTGTTCCCAAAGCAAACGGCTTCAATTAAGGTCCCATCATCAGGGCAGAAAATGCTCCAAGGGCAGAGGCTGCAGCTTTCCTTTGCCGTCGCCTTTATGTTCTGCTGGCAGAGGTGCTAATTCTGAAGTGGGAAATAATGGGCCTACCGGGGCAGGAGTGGGAAGCAAACCAAGGAGAAAATTGAGATACGTCCTTATGCCTAAACAAATCTGATGCCTCCCCTTCCCCCCCGCCTCCAAGCAATGCTCAAGCTCAATCCGCAGCAAGCCTGCATTCTGCAGAGCCAGGCGATGCCAAGTTTTATCCTCCCCTGTCTCCTGCCTGGGGGGCAGCAGTTGGCTGGGTGAATCCTGCAAGATCACACAGGATGTCAGCGAGCGCTGAATTTTGCTCTGTAGGTCCCCGTCTGGGGAATGCACCTAAATGCACACAAATATTGTTATATCAGCCAAGCTCTCCCAGTGCAAACAGGCAC
This sequence comes from Gavia stellata, assembly GCF_030936135.1. Taxonomy (NCBI): domain Eukaryota; kingdom Metazoa; phylum Chordata; class Aves; order Gaviiformes; family Gaviidae; genus Gavia; species Gavia stellata. The sequence goes on along the minus strand of NC_082596.1, from coordinate 96,784,931 downwards.
GATTTGCGCTTCCTGGCTCATGTGAATTTATTGCAGGGAGGTGCCAGCCTGCTCTGGGCTGGTGCGGTCGCATTTCACATCAGTGGGGTTTATAAAGGTGGTTACACTGGTGTGAGAAGTGGGCAGGGTATGAATAGATTCATGAAGGTCTCCACAGGACAAGGAAAGGTTTTGCAGCCTGCTGTTACCTGATCTAGTCAATCCGACGTGGCCCCTCATCGTGGCAGATCTAAGCAATGCTCAGTATTCGAAAATAGAAATAGCAACAAACCTCTTCCTTTTCTTCCTTCTCAGTTCACCAGAAAAATATTTTGACTAGTTTGAAGGCTAGGATTTTTTTTTTTACCATGTCTGTTTAGATAAGTGAATGAATGAGTGTGTGTGTATGAGAGAGAGAAACAGAAGTTGCTGAAAGTTAATTTGAAGAAATTAGCCTGCGTTTGATTCATTCATTTGAGGCTAAATTCTATTATTAGTTCCACAAGTTTAACGTGCAACATTTCCATGGCTTCAATGCAAGATGTACTTTCACCCTGGAAGTCCAAGACTGTAGCCGCTACTTTTAATGAAAACGACTATTTTTGAACGTAAAAATCTTGCATTGAAAGTTCAGCGCAAGCCACTCCACTTGCCAGGCCTTTGCTGCACGGGCCACCAGCTGAAGTCGCCATGTGCCGTAGTTTGCTTCGATAGACGGGATCCGCCTGCAGCAGGCTGCCCTCCTGCCAAAGCCTTCTATGCTCTGTGGGAGCAGAGGCTCTGCATCGCGAGCACCGCCGTGCGCTGGCTGTTGCCGTGAAGTCTGGTTATTCTGAAGGCTTAAAGCTTCATATGAAGCAAGTTAGTACTAAATTGACTGCTGTACCTTTCATTAGATCTATTATCCACCTAGAGGCTATTTTTACTTTGAAGTGGCATTTGCTCCATAATAAGTAATGTCTCAAAATGCTGTTAATTAAAGTTTCATCTGTTTAGAGGATTTTCTTTTTCTTCCTCCCCCCTCCTTTTTTCTTTTCTTTTCAGAAACTAGTAATTAGTCGAATAATGTGGAGACATTGTTACTGCAGCTCATTAAATTTGGCAATGCTCACTTGGACCTTCGAGTGCTGGCGATGTCAAGTTGACCTGAAATGCAAGGATTCCATCTGTCGGGAATGACTGATGAATTGGAAATTAAATATAAATATATATATATTTAACTCATTACTTGTGCTGGATTGACAGTCCTGCAAGCTCTATCATTTTATGTTCATCGACAGACTAATAAAGCTTCCCCTGGGCTCCCTTCCTCATGTGGAGAGACCAGCAGCAGGGATGAGAGGAGAATCAGATGCCGCAGGGATTTAATTTTTGTTCTGTCTGCAGACTACATTGACGAGGGTGTCAGTATGGGCTGGGGTGAAGTGAATATCTGGGCTAACAGAGACAACTGGTGCCGTGTGGATAACCAGACAGCCCTGAGACGATGCTGGCCCTTGGCTGTTGTTGCCTGGTGTTGAACCGGTGGCTGAGAAATGGATCTCTGTCCTATTTCCCAGCAACATCCAGGGGAATTTATTGGAATTTGTTCACCACTGCTTAAGATTGTCTTCTCTTCTAGCAGAAAGTGGAGAGAGGCCAGAAGCCCTGCCCTGTGCCATACGGAGGCAGAGGTAGCTACCCCTTACGTTTGCTGGGGGTTCCTGGGGACGCGGCGCCTGGGAAGCGATGAAGAGGAGGTGAGGAGCACAGGATCTCTCAGTCCTGGATCATGCTGCCAGAGTAACACCGAGGTGCCAAAACATTGTTCACTGGTGATGCCTCACATAGGCATGCTGTTGAGATGTGCCGTCCCATTTCTGACTGGGTGAGTTGCCGTTGCAGCAGGGAAGGCGTCACAGGGAAACTTTAGTACGTGTTGACTCCCACAGACATCAGGTTAATTTGGGATCTTACTGTTAGGGCCCCCACCTGCATCCTCAGCAAGTGCCAGGCCTCAGTGCCGGGGAGCACGAACCCTACGTGTTGGCATGCGTTGGCCTGAGACCTCCTCCTCTTGCCTTTGGAGGAAAGGCAGGGTCACCCAATGGCTCAAAATCAAAAGGTTCGGCTTGTCCCGATAGCTTACATTCTAGCATCGCCGGTAATTTGTTATGGCAAGAGGAGCCTGAGGAAAACAAAAGAAAAAAACAAAACGGTGAAGGGAGAGAGAAATAACGGAGAGCCCAGATCCATGGCTGTCCAAGCTGCTTCTGAGGTAGCTGGGAGCAGATGGGCTGCTGGGAGGTGAGGTGAGCACAAAGCCACCAAATTCTCGGATCTCTCTAAAACATCCTCTCCTCAGATGCTGTCCTCTTGCCACGTCTTTTGCAGACTTGGTCATTTTACCTACCAGCCAAATAGGGTCTTCCTGCCCCAGAAAGGGAGATCTCTGGACAGGTCACCCCTTAAATACAGAGCTGCAAGTTTTGCCAAAAGCAGTCTTTAAATCCTGCATCTTCAGAGACTTGCTGTTGCATCAAAGCCCTGCTGACTATGTGGGCCTAGATCCACCTTTAGAAGCAGGAATTACTGGATCCAGGCATCGGGAGGCACAACAGAGCAGATGAAATGGCTAAATATTTAATCATAAAGATTGTTCACACATTTCCAGCTTAATGTTACTGGCCAAGGAAAGCTGGATGTTTCACATCAGGTTAGCAGGATATTGCAATATTTTGGCTGCTTATCTGAAGTGGAATGAATGGAACTGCCAAAGCTTTTGAAGTTCACTCATGAGATAATATTTTATTAATTTTCTGAGCTGAGGGCACTTTAGCATCTCCTGTGAGTCTTCTGAATATTAAATGCATGTAGCTCTATAGGCAGGACTCTCAGCATTCACTCATTCACTGTTTAAAAGCGTCCGCTTCCCATAAATTGAGAGCAGTCTCCTTGGTTTTCTGAGAGTTATCTTCCCTCCAATAAATGAGAAAGTATATCAATTTCCTACTTAGGCCCTTTGAATTCAAAGCAGGAGCTACTTAAGGGCAAGGGAAGATGCAGTCTGTGTTTGTCTTGTTTGTCTGGTTCACAGAAAATGCGGTTTAAGTCAGAATGAGCTACTGTGCTTCAACTCCAGCTGCGCTAAGAATTTATTTTATGAAAGTACCCAGTCTTTTAGCCCTGCTCTGAGCTACCCTGGCCTTCAGCTGGAGTCCAGCCCGCCGAGCAGAGTGGAGGAGGAAGGTGTAAGACCGGACCGCTGCCGTGCATGGTCCCAGCAGGACCAGCCAGCGTGGTTGCCCGCCGGCTCTCCCGCCTGCTAAGCTGAGACCCTGCTCCTCCAGCTCAGACCCGGCGGTGAGACACCCACTTGCATCATCCTGGGGAAAGCGGGCTTGCTCCTAACGTGGCAACAGGTACCCGTGGGATGATTCCAATCTTTGGATGCATCAGTTTAACGTGGAAGAGCACTAATGCGGATAGTGGAGATGGTGAGTTCTCACCAGCCGTGGTTTCCTACCTCCAGCCACAGCTGGGTGAGAGCAGGGGAGCTCGGGAGAGCGTGTGCCGGCCAGAGAAGCACTCCCTGTGCTAGACTCAGAAAACCCTCCCAAGCGTGCGGGGCTGGGCAGAGCTGCCGGTGTGGACTTCTACATCAAAAAAGACAGGCAGTTTCTAGATCTAACGTCTGGTGCTTTATAAATAGGGTGAGATGACAGGGAAAAGTTACAAAGAATACCGAAAAAGAAATAAAATGACAGCCTTTTTCCAAAAATATGCCAGTTACATTGTTTCCTTTCCTAAAAAAAGAAAGAAAGAAAAAAAAAAAGTTGCTTTTTCTGCGTTAAGCTTGTCATAACCGGATGATTATAGTAACACCATGAAAAGAGCCAGCCAGGATGTGACACTTTAGCTTTCAAAATAACTCTTCCTAAAATAAACCCTTCCCTCACAGACTGCTACTGTGATACTTATGGGAAAATGTGAACAGACCACTCGTTCACCCATCTTTCCTTGGAGATTGAGGAACTTTCCATCCGTTTATCTGCTCTAAACTCCTGTCCCTCTGACGGGGAGGCCAAAACCACAGGAAAATGGTGGGAGTGTAATTTAATATGTTTCACAAATTTGCCTTAATGGCACTTTGGAAGCCTTCTGATTTAATTAGATTTACTCTGTGCCCACAGAGAATAAACACATATACCTGCCATTTACATAAAGATCGTGCTATTTGCAGAGAATCTGCAAGGCAAAGCAGGACTGAAGCGGACCCTGTTGCAGTAAGGCAGCACACCAGCCCCGTGGCCTCGAGCACTGACCCTCTTCGAGCACTCCCATCCTGAAACGAGATGCCGCACGCTGTGGGTGTCTGTCCTCTCTGGGTGCCGTGGAGGCGGCGTCGCCCACCCGCACCCCCCAGCTCTGCCTGTCCGTCCTTCTGTCCAGAGGTTACCCCTCTTGGCTCAGCGTGCTTACTCCCTAAATGCACACCAAGCAAAATCAGCTGGGATGGTAAAACCCTTGCCCCGGGAAGGAGCCGTAGCCTTTTCGGCTGGCACGGCTGGACCAGGAGGAAGCTACGGCCTCCACGGGGCTCGTGCTGACCTTCCACGCTGAGGGGAACACCAGGGAAATAAATGAGTGAACCGCTGGGCCACGTGCATGTGACACCTCACGCAGCGTGGCTGGTATTGCTGAAACGCTTATTTCCCTAATTTAATCTTTTCATAAATTTGCAGATGCTTCCCCCGTCACAGTGGTAAAGGGGAAGCAGCGATAGCTGCGTTCCCACACGCAGTGCATGGGAGCTCAGCTTAAGCGAGAAGAAAGACATGTGTCCCCATGCGGTGGGGACATTCCAGTTCAGATCAAAAAAAATGTGCCTTCTGCTCAGTTGTTTTCTGGCGCTACGAGTTCCCCAAACGAAGCCAGCAAAGAGCAGGGGCTGGTCAGGTTCTAACGATGTTTAGTTGATCTTCCACTAACGAAGTTTAGTCACTTGTGTAAATTATTACACTAGCTACTCCCCTCATGGTATCACTTTCAGGGAGCACAAGGATCATTCTCCAATTCTCCCTTACTGTCTTGATAGGTGATTTCTTGCTCCGCTACCCATCACATCCTTGCAAAATTAAATGTATCACCACTGCAGGTTTATCACGTTTGCTTTCTCCTAGCAGATATTGAACAGGTTCATTGTTAGCTACAGACCTAACACGGAAACCAAGTAAGTGGGCATGTTGTAACATGGAGCTTCTTGAAAGGAGGGGTAAAACAAAGCTACTAATAGAAAGACTAAAATAATACAGAGGAGGTTTTTACCTGGGTTAGACTGGCTTTCTCCTTGCTGAGACAAGTAGTAGGTTTTTTTAAATCAGGAAATAAATCTGATGATCTCTGAACTGGGGAAGTTCAGGTTTCAAGTCACTCCCTACATATTGACACGTCACGAGTGACGTTGTGAAATCCATGGGAACGGACTGCACTCGTGCCATGCAGCGGAGCATCCTGAACAGGACACTTGCAGTTTGGGGTAAATTGGAAAGCTTCTGTATCTGATGAGATGATACGGCTTTATGTTCTCATGAGTGCTTTGTCTTACCAGGACAGGAGAGGAGAGTCCTCCGTTCTCTTCCACATATCAGGAAAACAAGCCTCCTTTTCCAGTGGTTCAGTATAGTGGATGTCCTGAATACGTGAATACATTTACTACAGAAGGAAGCGTTCAGCTACACAAAGGTTTTTGCTTGCTCTTTTAGCCTGCACCTCTCTCCCCTCCTCGACCCTCTGTTGTGCGGCCATAGCTGCAGCATTCCGCTTGGCATTTGGAAACCAGGCTTGGTCGACCATTCGCTCCCCTCCCACGCGTCTGGATGCACCACGGTCCTCTGGAGCCTCATCCTTCTCAAAGGATGGCAGCACACCCCTCTGCCGCTCTGCTTATCATAGCTGGCCTGGAGGGTAAAAGTCAGGTTGGTCCCGCGCTAAAGGACGTAAGGCATGGCACACAATCTGTGGCAGGGAGATAGTTAACATCCTCCCCCTCTGCTGGGAGAGATTGCAGCTGCCTATCCAGCCTGCCAAACTGAAAGGGGATCCAGCCCTCGGGGAAATGTGTCTGGAGTTATTTAATCCCAAAAGGATTATAAAGAGAGTACGCTCTAGGGAATCTCTCAAGGCAAAACCCTGTTAAAGAAAAACAAACCCAGACCCCAAAACCAACAACCCCTTTCCCCCGAAGGTTTGCAGCAATGGATACCCCTGATCTTTCACTGAAAAATGTTGAAAGGGCCAGCGGGGATGTGGTCAAACTGTTCTCGCTGCGCTCTCCTCTCGGCCCACCAGCCCCTGTTGAGGCAGTCAGTGCTGCTCCTCTGGAAACCTTCTTCTGCTTTGGCTTCCATGGTGCAATCATTTCCTGCCTCTCCTCCTACCTCTTTAATCTCCTTCAGCACGTCCTTTGGAGGACCTTCTTATCTCCCTCCAACTTTTGTATGGGTTTCATTGGCCTGAGTCTTTTATCCCCACCTCTTCCTCCTCTGTATCTTATCCCTGGTTAATCTCAGCCATGCTCCCCACTTTGCCTGTTCATCTGTTCTCTTTTTGACTTGTGTTTAGACTGTAAACTCCTTGAGATAGGGCCTGTCTTTTTATTTTATACTTTTACAGTACCTCGAGGAACATGAAATCACAGACTGGATTTAAGTCATCGAACAGAATAAAAACATTAAAAGAAAGCTAGTCTAAAAGGTTGCATGGAAATATCTTTCTCATTTTTGGCAGCAGTCCGAGGCAGTGAAGCTTTCATTTATATAAACATACGAGCATCACTCTCCTGCACAGCACAGCGGGATGGAGCAAAACCACCGGTTCACCCCCTCGCAAGTCACCCATTGCCTCGCCAACAGCAGAAATCCATTTATTGGTGAGGAGGAAGAAGAGGTCCTATTCCTTCAATGAGTAGCACCAAGAAGTCTTGGTTACCTTGGCTACATGGGAGATCAGTGCAGTTACCACAGAATCACTAAGGTTGGAAAAGACCTGTAAGATCATCAAGTCCAACCATAGATCAAGTCCAACCATAAATGATGATGTCCAACTGCTGCCGTGCACACCATAGTTAGCTCACGTCGTGCAAGGGATGTTTTTTAAGGAGCTCTGAAAGTAGGGGTTTTTGTCCATTTTTTTCTGTTTTCATCTTTGGAGGGTCCTAAGAAGTACTAAATGTTTTGTAAAAGAAGAACAATGTGGGTGTCTTGACTTACACACGTTTTGTATGTCAGTGGGCTCCGGTCAGCATTTTTTTCTTGAGTCCATTGAGACCTTCAGTGAAGCTTCTTCTTGTTTGGCAGCAGATATCTATTCCTGCCTGCTTTAGCAGATCCCATTCAGAAGACAAAACAATGTTTTGATTTGTTTCTTTTTTTTTTGAGGAGCTTCTCCTTTTCCACAACCTCTTCTCTAACGAGCTATAGAAGCTAACAACAGCCTCATTAATTTTAAATAGGCATGTCCCTGTAACCACTCATCTCTGACGGCCGCAATTAACCTCCAGCCTGCGTGGGCTCCTTTTGGCGTTTGGCTCCTTGATTCTCACAGCGTTTCTCAATGATGCAGGAGGCTTCTTGGAGCCTGGTCACGCTGTACAGGTGTCTTTGTCCCCCCTTCACCTCCCAGCAGCCTGGAGCACCCACAGGGCAGGTGTCCTCCTGCCCTATCCCGAGTTTTGAATACAGCTGACCATAGGCGGTAACCCCACCTTATCATTTCCTCCTCTACTTCCCAGACCTTCAACTGTGAGTAGTTTTCTTTGTGGTCTTTGCCACCGATGAGGAAATCTGGCCCTCAAGGCATCTTTGAAGCTTTTCCCATGACATACATCAGGAAGTAGCAGATGATTTATTAAGATCTAGTAAACCATTAATTCACTCATTCAGGACCCAATTAATTCCTTTTGCTGCATCTTTTATCGAGCCACCTCTGCTCTATTGACAGGTTGATTACCTGTTTCTAGAAGTAACTGCAAATTACCCAACCACCTGATATTTGCCTGAAGACAAATGATAAATCGATTGATGGAAGAAAAGTACTTTTAGGGTGAATGACACATGACTGTATTTGTGCAGGAAATATCTAGAGAAAGGCAACATGCGGAATGGGAAATACTGGACCAGAATCTCTGGTCTGGTGTGGAGATGCAGCTCTACTCATTGCACGGTCTTAGCAAATTTGTCTTCCTGCCTCTTGATGTTGCATTCAGGGCCACTGCTGTTACTTACCCGTGGCAGTAAAGAAGTTTCCACAATAATGATAACAATAGTGGCCAGTCATTAAAATTCTGAAATAATTCATATGGACAATTTTTATAAGCCTTGTGTCCGCTAGCAGTGGAAATGTTCCGTCTATTCTTGGCAGTGCAATCTTGGAGGTTGGGCAAGGCTCTTTTTCCCTTTCTTTGTCTTTCCAAACCTCAGTTTCCCCTTCTGTAATAAAATGGGAATAATTTTGCAGCAAAATAAGAGTTAGCGAGTTAGCCAGAGTATGGGTTAATTGGCATATAACAGGCCTGTCGTGAGGGAAGGTATGGAGACTTATTATGTATGTATGGACTAGAATTAGGAAACGGAGCTCCACCTTGCCCTTTAATTCCTGTTTCGTTCTGTGGGAGTTTTTCCTCACTCTGTTGGTGATGCTGTTCAATGAAGTGCTATGAGTAGTGACTTTGTTTTTACTGACTTGAGCCATGTTGACTTTGCAAAAAATAGCGATACCTGCCTGTGAAATGAAGAACTCTGACAGTTCATGGTACTGTGGTGCTGTATTACACTATGGGCAGCATATAGGATGCTTAGTTTTATCATTAAAGTCCTATATAGGCATTATTTATCCCATGCACTTGCTGCCTTCAAACATTTGCAAGCAAAAGAGGTATTTCAGGAATAGCAGATGTATTTGGTTCGTACTGTACAAATCCACAGTCTTGTCCTTTCAGTGAGGGGATATAGCTTTCAGTTCCTGGGAATTTTCTTGTGCTTTAGAGCCATAGGAACTAGCCTGAGGAACTTGCCGTCTGGAGACCTGATTCTGCAGCTGGAGGGGCCCGGGGAGACGTCTATGCTGCTTATCCACTTATCCAGAGATAGCACCAGGGCCCAGAAAAGACACGCAGGGACACGGCAATGCAGAGGGTAGCTTCTCCTAGGGTGCTGGAAGGTAGGGTATAGGAAGAGGAGACTATTTTATACAATAACCCTGATGGCACTGGGGCCATTTTGTAGATCCAAATTCAGACCTTGTATGAGCAATCATAACTCTGTTGAAATGTATAGGCTCGCACACAGGAGCATTGATGCTGAAGTTATCCACCACCTTTTAAAATCATAGGAGTGTTTCTTCACATCACAGACCTTTCTTCCCGGGCTCTTGCTTAAGCATGTGTTGTAATCCCTCCTTGAGATACCCACCTTTGTGCCTTTGGTATTTAAATTTGAAAGATGACTTTAGACATCTCACATCTTCAGCGGCAGATCGAACCCTGAGCCTGGCATGTCTTGTTCAGTTTAGAAGTAATGATAATGTTAGCGATCATTAGAATAGATGGCAGTCTATTTAACTAGTTTATTCTGTAACAGCTGAAGCAAACCTCTATGAGAGTTCAATTTAAACTGATATATGCTCCATTTAAAATGAGTTAGCAAATATTTATGGTGAAATTTTCAGTGTTAATTTAAACTGATTTTGGTAAAATCTGAGCTCCTCTAATACACACCACCTATACTTTCCATTTGCCTCTCTTGGGGAAGAGTGATTTAAAGCTGATTTTGCTTAACCAAGGAAACAAAGCTAATGTAATAAACCTCTTAAGATTTCTGTAAACTAGAAATATTAACTGGGATATCTCAAACACTAAGACTATTTCAGCGCATGGTTCTTTGTTTCCATTATCATAACTGCGTTTGTGTTTTAAGGGGATGCATTTTGAAATGTTGTGGCTCCACAGCGTCACGCTAGCAGAGAAGAAAGCACCCCTCTTTCCACGAGACACCCCTGCGATCTGCACGTGGTCCCACGCACTGCAGCCCTGAGCCGACGTGCCCGGCGTTCCTGACTGCCGAGAGCCCTTGCGCTGGGAAGGTAGCCACGCTGTAAATCACTCTCACACGTTAGTGGGGAGTGTTTTTTCTCACCAATGATTATAGTTGCGCCTTTAGTTGAGGAGGTTGTTTTGGGGCAGTAAATTGTGCTGTGGTTATCTCTGTCTCCCTCCCTCTCTGGCTCTCTTCTTCTAGCTGGGTAGGAAATGGCTGTTCTGAACAGCTGAGCCCCGACGGGGCTTTGCGATCGGCTTTTGTTTCCATTTTTGTGAGAGGAGTATCTGAAGGGGGATTGAGAGGAGCCAGCCCTTTGTATTAGAAGTACATAAATTACTACGTCCCAGGTTGTCATCAGAGCTGTGCATCTCAGAGATGAAGCTAAAGCAGCGGCCGGCGTAGCAGAAGGTGGGGTTGCTGACAGCCACCCTGCGCGATGCCCAGCAGCACCACTTCATCGCCTGATGCGCGTGAAGAGCATCCATGCTCTGAAAACAGGAGCCAGTGTGGGACGGGGAAACTCAGGGGACCGCTGATGGGGGACAATTTTACTCAGGACTCTACAGATGATTAAAATAAAATAATTATCTTGACAGATTATTTGCTTTCGCCTCTGTAGCCTTTAAACAGTTGGACAATGTGAGAACTACCAGCCTCGTGACCTGGCAGTGCATAAATCTCCTCCCTGTTCCCATCCCCTTTGCATCTTGTCATGTCCTCCAGCGCCGTGCCCAGACCAATGTGAGCAGGGGTATAAACGCCTCCTGGTATTGCACTTGGCATCTCACCTGGGGCACTTTGCCCTGGGTGGAGGCAAAGCCTTTGTGGAGGCTGGCCTCCACATCTGAAATCTCACCCCGGGGGCTGGTGCAAAGTAGCTCCCACATAAATGGTCATGCTTTATGTGAGGGGTAGGCTTTATCAATAGACTAAGCTGGACTCATGGTTAATACAGCATAAATAGATGGTTTAGTATATGGTTAATCGGTTCACGCTGGATATTAGGAAAGATTTCTTTGCTGAGAGAGTGGTGAAGCACTGGAACAGTCTGCCCAGGGAGGTGGTGGAGTCACCATCACTGGAGGTGTTCAAGGAACATGTGAACGAGGCATTGTGGGACATGGTTTAGTGGGCATGGTGGGGTTGGTTGATGGTTGGACTGGATGATCTTACAGGTCTTTTCCAACCATAGTGATTCTGTGATTACTGTAGAGGACAGGAGGTCAATGGGCTTCTCTCAAGTTCTGTAACACTTGTATGCTTATGAGCATTTATAATACATAATATTCATGTCTGTAGCAAGTCCATAGTATCTGTTGGTCATTTATTAACTCTTTATAAAAAGTCCCCGTAATGCAAGTTGTGAGGTAGTAGTTAGTGGTTAGAACTACTCAAAAACTTCCTTTTTTCTCTATCAGAGAATGAAAAATCAATGCATTCTGGATTTCAGTTATGAAAATAAAAAAAACAAAATGAAAAGTTTGCAATGTGGTCCAGAACATTCCTTACAGACCTTGTCAGGCTGGACCATTCTGGTGTCTCATTTAACTAAAATATCACTGAAATACTTGTTTTGCATGCTCTATGACAAAGCACAATCTCTTATGAGGCAGATATCCAAACCAGAAAAACACGTTTTGATGTTACTGGAAAACAAGTTTTTCATTGATCCAAACTGACCTTTGCAGTTTTTTGAATTTTCATTTTGCAGAAGATTAAAAAAAAATCTTAGTTTTCATTCTCGTTCTGCTTAGGAACGCAATTAACTGGGAAAAAAATGGAATTCCCTTAGCAGCTAGCAAGTCTAGTGTTTCTGCATGCTTCTCTGAAAAATAAATGGGATTACTTTGTTTAAAAACTGCTTTTAGCAACCTCTGTTAGAGCCCTAAAATGCACAGGAGGGCATGATCCTTCTTCCTTTGAAGTCCCTGGCACAGTATCCATTGACTTCACAGGGAGTGGGATTGACTGAATAATTGTATTGCAGTATGAATGTCTACCCTGACACTGCACAAAGTCACGCTGAAAGCCACTTGATGTCATTCTAATCCTGTCTCCTCACAGTGGTGTTCTGGAGAATAGGGCTGGGGTTTTTTTTTTCCCCTCTGTATTTATTATTTGCAGAACGAACTAGTTAACAAATAGAAAGGACAAAGCTGAATGACGGTGTCATTAATCTCCAAAGTAACTTGGTCTGCTGCTGAAGTGATCAACTGCTCTGTGCAGCAAGTGCTAACAAGGGGTTTTTAGCCGGCGGTGCTTTAATGTGCTAACGAGAAACCCTTTAGCTGGAGGTATCACCCAGAAGCGTGGCTGAGCCTTGGAGTGCCAGTCCTGTGAGGCTGGCAGAAGCTCTCCGTGGTCGCCAGGGTTTTGATCAGAACACCCGCAGTGCTTTGCATCTGCGCAATCAGATGAGCAAACACCTGCCGGGGGGGACGAAAGGGCTGCGATACGCAGGCACCGATGCTGGCAACACTAACAGCTTCACCTGTGTAACACCACACTCCCGATACAACATTGCCAAACGCTGCTTTCACCCAACAGCTTGTCCCCGCTGGACCAACCGCGGAGGTGTGAATAGTGTTTTGGCATGGCTGTGTCTGTCTGCGCTGGAAGACCTCCGCTGCTGGTGAGATCATTGCTGGCTGCCACCGAGGCAGATGCCCAGGATAGACGAGGCCCTTGTGGATTGTCTCCTGGGAATAATTACAGCTAAACTGTGGCACTTAGCCACAGCCTTTTGTGCTCGTGGTGCCCACAGGAACACCTGGAAAGCACAGCTGCCCCGAATACAGGGGTAACGTGCTCCTCCTTGGCTTGGTGAGCATAGAAGAGGGATGAAATGTCACCTCCCCTCCGCGGGACACCCCGAGGGAGGGCAATGCTGGCCACGGCCATCCTTGTGCGTGCTGGCCCTGAGGGTGTAAACGGGGAAGATGGAGAGTCACTGCCCAGGGAACCTCTGAAGGTTGTCCTAGGGATGCTGGGTCTAGCCTACCTGAGGTATCATGGAGGCATTTTGCCCTTCACCGGACCACTCACATGAACTCAAACATACCAGATAAGAAGCTTTAGAAAGATAGCACTGTTGCAGTGGAAAACACGGGAATCGTTTCATACTGACTACAGAAAATGCGTCCTTTGTCTACACCTTGGCCTGGAGCAGAAAAACCCCTGCAGAACGCTTTTTAACACAGGCACACTGGCAACCCTGCTGCAGGCTGGGAGAGGACTGAAAAACAGAGGGATAAGCTGCCTATGTTAGAAATCATGGTTGATCACGGAGACAGAAGGACTGGAGCCTGATTTGAGGTCAAACCGCAGCATAGCCTGTGAGGAACGCGATGGCAAAAGTGGCTTTAAAGCTTTTGTGATTTCCCACGTGAAGACGTGTCCTGCTTCTGCAGCCCGCCGGAGCCGCTCAGAAATGCAGGTGTCTGCCCAAGGCGGGTGGCAAACAGCCCCTCTGCCCCACGGGCACAAGGCAACTCCCAGGCAAGGACTGTGCTGGGGGGCTCACGGCTCATCCACACAAGGACTGTGCTGGTACAGCTTGCAGCTTGCTCTTTCCAAGCTGTTCACAGCATCTAGGGATGGTGGGGAAGACAGTTTCTGAACTTCTGGTTGCTTTGCCCCAATGATCTGAATCTCTCCACCTTATTAAACTCCTCTGTCACTAAGTAAACCAGGGGATGCCAAATATCCTTCTGTCTTTTATACCTAAAGCTGTAAGTTGCCAAACCAAGAAAATACAGGTTGGTGGCAACGGGATGAAGCCAAGTGTCACTCTGGCATTGTTTTTATGTTCAGCTATCCCAGAACACAGAAAATGTCCAGGCAAGTCCTGGGCTTTTATTTCTTTGATAGTTAATTTGCCTTGGCTAGGGCAAGGTTGTCAGATGCTCAAAACAGCCTGTTTGACTGGCTGAAGGGTAAAGTCTCAAGAAGTCAGTTGTGAAAAGAAATACCGAGCCTGTAGTTTGCTGATGTATGTTAAGTAGGACTTCCTTGTGCTCTGAATCACACGGGAAGGTTGCAGCACATCACATTTCACTTCCAGCTGGCTGAGAGTAAGCTTTGAAAAACCAAAAACCCCTGATGTACTCCTGTTAATCATTGATACGGTCTTTGATCTGTTTTCAGTTCTGTGTGGCTGATTGACTCTTCCCCACTTTTTTACCAGCTTTCCTTTTGTGCCTTTCTTCTCAATGTATCTGTTCTCCACCACGGTTTGAGCAAGCAGGAGAAGCCATAACAGTAAGTGTATTTTTATAGTATTTCTGATCAAATGGTAAATGTATCTTCGTGCAAAATTTCTAGTGCCATTCCAAAGGACAAAATCTGAACTGCCCAAACTCTCCTTCTCTGCAGTTATTTCCAGTTCCTCTGTGACGTAGACAACATTTTGCAGGTTGGTAACCTTATGGTTACCCAATGCGGGATTCCTTGAATGCATCCCTCTGAAGGCTGGCAGAAAAGCACTGTGGCTTTAGGGCTGAAACGAGTGTGCGTGAACACACCTCAGGCACAAATTCCTCTGTCTCTTTTTCACCATGCAGCTTTTAGCCAAGCCTGCTTGGATTGCCCTGCGGACTCTCAGTTCACAGTGCAATAAGCTGGGGCAGCTGCAGTTGCCCCAGGAGCGGGTATCTCTAAGAGGGATACCTGAAGGTGATGTGGCTCTGCCACCCTGCAGATTTGGGGTGGCTGGAGAGGTTTGCTGCTGTGGTCAATAGTCTCCGAGGGCAGTAGCAAGGGCGTCAGCTCCTGCGAAACCCAGCTAGCGGAAACATGCAAAAATGCACCACGTCCTGGTTTTACTGGTGATTTTGGTCATGGTCTCAAGTGTCCACCCTAGGTCCGATTTCTCTGATTTTTTTATAAAACTTGGAAGTAACTTTTGGTTTGTGCTGAATGGGTACTAACCGGCTGGTCACCATGCCATCACGCTCGCTATCTTTTCATTACATTGGCATTGCAGACTGCCCCTGTGTACTCTGCAGCGTCCCTTAGCTGTGATGCTCCAGCCGAATTATACCACCCCACCCACTTGGCTGCGTTGGTGTGTGCACACCCCTTCGGTCCTCTCCTCTGCTCTCACACGGGCTTTCCACAAACATTTCTGCTCAGTGACACACGCTTAAGTGCAGGTGATGGCAAATCAATATAAAAGACGGTACAAAAAAATTTGAAGCAAATAACTGGGCAAAGCACTCCCTCCTGGGCCATGCTCCTCGCTCGCTTCCAACAGCATGGCACAAGGAAGGGTAACCTGTAAAGTCGGGCTGCTCGGCTTCTTCTGTGGCAGGAATTAGCTGTGTTTTGCTGTTGGCAGTATAAGCAAGCCGGAGTATAAGTTAGTGGTTCAGGTTCATCGCCGTTTATGCGGAGGGCAGTCAAAACACTAAACAAACCTCAGCACGGAAAAAGCATCACAGAGACTGAGCAGTCAAGTCGCTTTAAATACCCTAAATCCTCCTCAAATTCTCTGTGGCTGAGTTAAAGTGAGAAAGGGCTGTTAGAGGCACTCTTAGGTTCCCTGATAAAGCAAATGTTTACCAGATACAGGAACCAGTCTTCCTCCTGTCCTCTTTAGATTAAATTGCCTGATAGAGCAGAAGACAGAGTTAACTCTTTGCACTACATCCAGGACAGAAGGCCCACGACAAAATAAAATCACTGAATTCACTCCTGAGAAAACTGCTTGATCATTTCGTGTTCATGGGAGGCACAAACCTCAAATTGCATGTTTGGCAACATATGAAGACTATATACATACATAGTCAGTTGATGTTGTTATTTCCATTAAATGAGGTCTCTTCTTTTTCTCTATTTTCGATGCAGTTCTCCAGGGAGATTAATTTGTATGAAAGTAGAGTGCTAATTGCACAAAACAAGCTGGGGTACTGCAGAAGCATAATTAAATTTAAAAAAATGTGGTGTTAATACAATTGTGGTGCTAATTAAATAACATTGGTGACAAGTGTCTAAGGCAGAGCAAGTGTAAGGAGAAAAACTGACAAAATGATCCATTTAAAAATTCTCGCAGATATTGTAGTTCACTGGTAACTGAGCCGAATTAAAAGTAATTGTACGTGAAGTGCTGCGCGAGCGCCTGATCTTGCTCTCAGCAAAGTGGGATTTTTGCCAATTCAGACTGTAATGTTCCATAAATTGCTGATAGGAAAGCGATAGGCTCATTTTATTTCTGCATGTGTTTAAGCGGGGACTAATTCAGGACCAGTCAAACAGACTTGGGCAACAGTCCCCTCAGCAGCATATGCAGTTGTGCCTGGGATAGACTGACTGGTCCCTGCTTCGATAGGCATTGCTGGTGGTCCGTGTGTCCGGGGGACCTGGAGACAGCATGGAGTGGGCTGTGCCAGTGGCACACCATGGCTTCAACCTCAGCAGCAGCCAGCTTTCTAGACCTGTGCAGACCAACGATGCATCATCGGAGGCCCTCCTCCACCCTCTGTGGAGCAGGGGGGCCCTTAATCAGCATCCCGGCTCAACTCCCTTCCTCTTTGGCATTTATTAGTGGCTCACAGGAATCACACGACGCCTACCGCAGCCCCGGCTTCCTCTTCAAGCTTGGCCGTCCCCAGCGTTTTCCTGCGCGACGCCCTCTGATCTGGTTCCAACCTTCTCCAGAAGATCGCTCCCACCGCCCAGCTGCCCCGGGGACGCTCTGCCAGCCGCACCTGCCGTCCTGGCACCACATCGGCACCCAGCATCGGTGCCCACGGGGAGCCCTGCCGAGAGCCCTGCCTGCTTCCCGCCATCCCGGGGCACCGGAAAGCTGCTTCTCATGAACCCTGAGTTTCCTCACAATTTGGGTTGATGGAGGAAACCTCCCACCCCTCCTTCCACCCACAAACCAACGATCCCAAGCCGTTTCTAGCTTGTGTGGTCCCGAAATAAATAAAAAACCCCCTTTCAGATGTGAAACAAGGCAGCCCTGTCTTCCTGAGTCAGCAGCCTGAAACAATAGCTAGGAGGGCTCACCTCGCAGCAATTTTTACCCTCTCAGGGGTCACGTTATAATACAGTAGACCCCCAGCTGTGGTTTAAAAATTCATTGGCTTGTTTTGGGAAGCTGGCTCGAACAACTTCATCAAGCTTGCAGGAAATTAGTTGTGATCCTTCATACAATGGGAATTTTGCCTTTGACTTTGCTGGGAGCAAGATCAGGACCTTAATGCCTACAGAAGAATTGCCAGCTCTGTCACTTGCTGGAGGAGCAGGAGCAGCGGGGATAAGCAATTGCTCCGTGTAGGTGGCTCAGCCAAGAAAAAAGCAGAAAGCAAAAAAGTCCCCTTTCGGGTCAGCTAATATTTTATAGCTGGGGTTGCCGTTTGCTGCCCTGCAATATTGCTGGCCAGAACCAATAGCTGAACCCACAAATCGCTGTCCTTGTTTTTATTCTTTTTACGTTTTATGGACGATAAGCCTCAGGGAGAGCTCTCCACCTGCGACGTGATGGCTCTGCCCTTTCTCGAGGGGGTTTGCCCTGAGCAGGGTCTGTGGGGCTCCACCACCCATTGCAGCTCCTTACCTTGCTGCTGACTAATCCTGCCCGGCTATCTGTTCTCTGCATGAATGCTGCTGGGCTGCAGGGGAGGGTGTCATTCATTATAAGCATGGCTTTAATCCCAATTTTGCTTTCAGAAGATAGCTGCTAGAATAAAATTGCTGCTGTGTTTCAGCCTGATGCTTTTATTCACTTTCCTGAGCCTGAGTTCGTCATCCTTCCTGTCTTCATTAGTGTGACTCCTGCTTCATCTCTGTGGTCTCTGCATAATAGCCAGCGCGTTTCCTCACCTTCTTCTCGAAAGCAGAGCTTGATGTCTTGTGTTAATTACCGCTGGGTTCTGCTCAGCTCAGTCCTTCTTCATATGGAAAGGCAAGATATGGCTGAAGGAAAAAGAAAACATAAGAATCCAGAAAAATAGGAATTGGCACAAAGTTGTCATCTTCCTAAGAGTGCTCATCTCAATGGTAATATCACAGGAACAGTGTTGGCCTGGCCTGGCTTAGTTTACAGTAAGACTAAAGCCTTTTCTTTAATGTTTTCTTGCCTTAGGATGCGTTGTGCCCATTAATTGCCCCAAGGTAGAACATGCCACTAAGATTGGGTCCAAGAGTTAATAGCTAGCCTCAACTTGATGTCGGGGACAGATGCTCTCTTAAACATGACTTTGGAGCTTGTCCCTGTAGCACAGGAACACGTTCAGACAATATACCTAGGCTCAGTTTGTTTCCATGTGCACATCACACATAGGCAAATGCAGTCCTAAAACAGCCTCTGTAGCTGGAGTGATTTGCCTGAGAAGCAATATCCACAGACCTCCCTTTCTGCTCTTGCCATGCAGAACAATCATAAACACATGGGATGCAGGTGTGCCTTTAGGCTACAGGTGCAAATTTACCAGAGGGAGAAGCTTTTCCCCGGCCCTGGTCTGCACATGACACCCAGCACGGCTCTTGCCCATGCCACGTGATGGGAGCGCAGCTGCCCGTTCTCTGCCCAAGTTTTGGGCTTGCAGAGGGGTGATTTTGGTAGCGCTGGTGCCCTGGGAGCTGCTTTGCAGCCCAGTACAAGCAGGGAGCAAGGCGGGGGTGTCATGGGGCGATGGATGCTGGTGAAGGAGATGGGTGACCAGTGGCGGGGGCTGAGATGGCTGGAGAAGCCACACCAGCAAATGGGGCATCCCAGGTGAGGATATGTTGGTCCTGCAGAGTTTCTACTGGTTTCCTAAGGCATCCTCCAGGCTCAGCCAGTGTCCTGGGCACTATGGGCTACTTTTGTAGAGCAAAAAAACTCCCAGCCCTCTTGTTCAGATCCTTGACCACTAAATTTCTGAGCACTCAAGGCAAAAGCAACCATAAGAGAAGTCTATGTATACAGCAGGAGCTTTGTGAATTCACGCTAACAGCTGAGGATGCTTTACAGCCTTTCTGACACTGAGAGTTACTGGATAAACAGGGAAAAATAAGTGATGACACATCATAAAATGGACTTTTATTCTTCTTATTTTTACAACTGCAGTTCAGTGTACTCACTTACGACCAAAGCAGCAAAGCGATGTAGTATATTTATATGCTACATTTCTAAACAAAACAACATTTATGTATAGTATGTGAATATAGATAGTAAACACATACATGGTATAATACAGACAGACTAGATACGTAGCCTTCATTATAATATATATACGATTGCCATATATTTATATGGGAAAAAAGTAATGAATTTGTAGCTAAGTGGGACAGGACTGCAGGACGGCTGTCGTTCTAAAACTTTGGGGAAAAATAAAGAGCTTCTGGTACAGCAAAATTTCTGGTATAGCTGTGATATTTATGGCCAGATTCACACTGCTGAACTCAAACAGCAACAAGCATTGAGTACCTATTAGGTCCAGGCTCACTTATTGTGGCTATGAAGTATGCACATTTTATTAATTTACAGATTAATTCTCTGAAGAAAATTTCTAGCTACTTCTTTGCTACAGAGGCTTTCCCAGGACTCAGAGGTGATTTGCTGTTTTGGGTTTAATGTGATTATTTCTGTCTGGTAGATGGGGGGAGAAGGGGAGACAAAACCCCTGGAAATTACTTACATACTTACATAACCCCCAATTCTTTATTTTCAGTTTATTTTCCAAAGGTGAAGTCTTGCCCCTGAGCTGAAACACCTGGTAGAAATGTGGGTGGGGGACATCACAGAAGATAAGGTGATGTGAGTCTGAAGCTTACTTCACTTACATCTCTAGCAAGAAAACATATTAACTCCCACTGTTACCAGAGCAAGGCTCCTTTGAGGAGCAGCCTTCCAGTATTGCTCGGGAAGGGGCTGCAGAAAAACTGGCTTAATTATAAAGAAAGCACTAGCTGTCCTCTTCTGCAGCAAGAATTTGCTGCTTGAAGTCCTCAATTTGAATCTTTTCACATACCAGCTCTCATTTGATACTTTTTCTTAAATATACGGTTTTCTAAATAGCGAGATAAATCAAGCTGCTGGCAGTTCGGCAGATGTTAGCTAATTGTTTTCTGGGGATTCTTTACCACTTAAACAAATATTTCCCCGGGACCGATCACTGATGCATTGCTGTCACCACTCTGGTGACGACACTCGCTAGGTGCGGAGCCGGGCGGCAGCAGCTTTTCCATCAATATCCCTTAGGCCTGGTCAGGGTGGATCATCTAGTCTGAAAAAAAGGAGAATATTTATGGTGTCCTTTCCAATTAAATCCTCAGTGTCTCTGCTAAAATGGCCAGGGTTGCCGGTGGTATTTTTAATGATGTGAACAGCTGCTGCCTAAGAAGCCTAATGATCAACTCATGGCCATGAAATAGGTGCTGTGTAGTTACAACGCTTGATAAGGTCCGTCGACTGGGCCAGATTCAGAACAATAAGCTCGCACTGAAAGGCTCTCCAGGCTATTTCCATCACCCCCCCGGACCTCCTTCCCGACTCGCCTTGTGCTGCTTCTGCTCCTGCTCCTCTGCCGGGGAAGACACAGGGTCTTTCAGCGCAGGTTGTCCGATAAATGATGTTTTCTACCTGCGTGCCTTTTCCCTTGGGGGTAGGAGGGGAAGCGGGAGCCTCTGCTCGTACTGCTCATGTTCCTGGGCTATCCAGCCTGCAATTTGCTTTCACCCATGGCGCAGGAAATGCACATCTGTGCGAAACGCTGCCAGGTCCCTTCCATCCGGGCTTTGGTGGGTGTGTGAGCGGGAGGCTCCGTGTTGTCCGGATGAGCGCGGGGTGGGCTGGTCTGCGTGCGCTGGGCGGGTGGAGCTGCTGGGGCAGCTGCGGGGAGTGTTTCCTATCAGTTGTTGGTGTGATGTCATGGTCAGTCTCCAGTGTGAGAACATGCCGCTTCCTGCCTTTCAGGGTTATTGCAAACGACTGGTTGGAAGATCCTGTTCAGAAATGGGACAGGCCATTAAATAAGTAGACAAACTTAAAAAACCCACAACTATATATATAAAAGCACTGGCACTGTGCCTGCTGACAGGTCAGAAAACTGCTATATAGGTCTCTAACATAGCCTATATGTGCCGCATGGGCTCTTCCCAAATGCTGCGGTGTTAAATGTGCTCAGCAGTGACTTGAGAGAAAGCTATCTGGCAGGGAGGAATGAGTCTATTCTCCACGGTCCTTTCCATCCCTGGCTTCTCTGCTCAGCCTGCCAGCCCCTGTGTCAGTGGGGGGGGGGGGATAGCACTGGCAGCCCAGGGCTGCGTCTTGGATGGGGCTGACTCTGCTTCATAAAACATCCCAAAGCCTGGTGTGAATCCTGAAGCCCCCAAATGTGCCTAATCCTGCTGGGCAGTGAGTTGCCCTGGGAAAGCCGGTGGTTTGAAGCGAATGGAGGTCGCCTGGATCACAGACCCGCGCGCACACACGAAGTTGTGTCATTCCCTCGCTTTTCTCTCTCGAATGAAGCTTTATTTCAAAGTTCAGGTCAGGCCCTAAATTTGGTGATCTAATGTCTCGAGTCTCTCTTTTGTCTTCACAGGGCATGAGCTGCCACAAAAGAGCTTCGATAAATTGCCCTGGCCAGTCATTAGTGTTACGCATCCACATTATCCTCCCGTCAGCAGGCAGCAGGGTCCTGGGAGCCGCATCCCTGCCAGCCCCAGGGGAGCTGGCGGCATGGCGCAGCGGGAACGCGTGTGCAGGGGCACGCTCTCCCCCGTCTTGTGCTGGCAGGACCGGTCCCCTGGCAGGACTACAAAGCTACCCTGCTTCCCAAGGCCCCCAGGGGGTAAGACACCTGTCTGGAAGAAGAAGAGACTGGGAAAATGCTGGCCCTGCTCCCTCCTTCCTCTCTGAGAGCAGCGGTCCACCCAGCTCGATGTCCAGTCTCTGCACGGCTAGCACAGATACAG
The DNA here is from genome assembly GCF_030936135.1 of Gavia stellata. Classification (NCBI taxonomy): domain Eukaryota; kingdom Metazoa; phylum Chordata; class Aves; order Gaviiformes; family Gaviidae; genus Gavia; species Gavia stellata. Next base: position 96,762,972 of record NC_082596.1, on the reverse strand, counting down.
CAGGAGGACTTGGCAAGCATATCATCGCACTTGTGCACGGCTTTTGTCCGGTCCCCAGCGATTTGTGACTCAGGGACTGCCTGACCTAGGATCGATGTTGTCGTAGTTATTAGCCCTCCATGCGTGACTTTGCTATGTATTTCCCTGGTTGCCTTTTGAACCCATGCCAACCCCCAGTGCCCACAGTGTCCTGTGACAAGGAGTTCCCCTGCTCTGACATTAAGGGATGATCTGCATGCCCTGTACTGCCCGACATGCGTTAGTGCCACGTCTACCCTCTGTGGAGAAGGACCCAAGCACCCAAAACGATGCTACAGAGGAGGCAGCAACCTCCCTCCCGAGGGTCCCCCTCCTCAGCTGAGGCCAAACACAACAGCTCACTATTGTGCACCTGCAGGAGAACCCGCAGGTGGATTTTAGGCACAGAAGAGCTCTGTAACAAAATTAAAATCAGACTATTGTGCGTAACAGTGATACAGCAGAAAGTGGGCCAGTCCGTGGGATGCATTTCTGTTCAGAAGATGTGAAGGCATCTCAGCCAGGGGAGCTCTGGGAGGCGTCGGGTCGTGTTGGGAGTGAGTCGGCTCCTGCCCGCTCCTGCTCTGCCCAGACCTTCTCCCTCCTGCAACCACCCCGCTGCTGCGGCCGGTGCCGGAGGGAAGCCGGTGGCTGCCCTGCCTCCTCCTGCTGCCAGCCCACAGCCCACACTCACCCCTCTGCCCGCCTGCCCGTCCCGATGGCCCTGATGTCTTCTTGTGCACTTTTGCAAGGGCCCTGGCAGCCTTTCCAGCTTGCAGCTGCACGTGGCGAGTGTTATTCGGGTCTCTGCCCTGGCTGAAACGCTGCATCGGCCGGGTGTCCCTGTCCGCCCGCCTGCACCCTCGCCCTGGCCCTTTGCTCGCCACCTGGGAGCCTTCTGCAGGGAGCTGTGGGGGCACGCAGGGCCTCGCCAGCCCCACTGCCCCCAGCAGCCCCGTGCAAACAGCCCCCCTCTGCGAGGTTTGGGAGCCATGTGAAAGAGCAAAGAGCTTTTTTTCCCGCCTCCCGGCCAGAGGGGCATACCGTGTTGCTCTGCATACGTATGTGTGCGCGCGTGCGCGTACGTACACAGGATCAGGGAGGAGCAAAGTTTTGGCCCGATGAGTTGCAGAGGGTGTGGGGACTACATGCCACGCATGTGGGTTGACGGGAGGCAGTTCGTTAGCGCAAGCAGCGCACCTTGGGTTTGTTGGCTGGGGGGTGGGTGAGGTGAGCAAAATACTTCATGCAATGTGGCATGAAGTCCGCTTCCCAAAAAAAAGTTAAAGAAAAAAAAAAGGAAAGAACAATGAGAATAACGGTTGCAAGAAGCCACCCTGAGCTGATGAGTGCCCGTTTGATGTTGGCACGCCTTTTGCTGCTTCCAAACCACACTGCAGCCAGCGCTGCACGTCGCATCCCGACGAAAGAAGGGATCCGCTTCCCAGAGGGGCCTGCTGTGCTGCTCCAGCCCTGCTTTGTTTCCCTTCGTGCTTGCCGCGAGTTCGCCGCTGCTTGCGCTGGGTGACAGACAGCGCTGATGGCAGCAGCCTCTGTGGCAGTGGGATGCAATGAGCCCGGCATGGAGGGTTTTGCAAGGCAGGAGGTGACTGAGGGCACAGGGCCTGCTGAGTGGAGATACCCCATTTTGGAAGCCAGGGCCCTTTCTTACAATGAGGGTGAGAGTGAGCAAGCTGAGGAAAGGCACGCTATGGCCACAGGGGCTGTTTCATGTAGGGGTGAGGAGAGGGGACTCAAAACCAGGAGGCTTATATCCCTTCTGTCGTGTTAATCCTGGGCCCTCCTTCAGGTACCGGACTGTGCCACCGACTCGCCACGGCCTCGGCTGAGCTGCCTGACCCCTCGTGCCCTGTCCTCCTCGCCCCTGTCAGTCTGTCCTCTGGCAGGCGTTGTGCGTGCAGGCGTGGATTTAACGGGCTCAGCGGCCTCCATTCATCCCTGTCTCTTGCTCTCCCGCTGCGGTGCTGACAACTCATATATTCCCAGCACTGTGCTGTGGTTTCTCTCCGGCTTCGGGAGCCCGTGTGCCAAATACTGCTGATCAGCCTGCTGACCAGCTGCATCTGGTGCAGCCGAAGCCAGCCAGAAGCTGTGGAGCGTATGCTCCTCTGTGACGGCTGCCCGGTGCTGGTCGTGGCGCATGGGTTGGGCTGGCAGTGCAGGGGCAGGGCAGAGACCCGCTCCTCCGCTCACATCCGCACCCCATACTGTGCCCCGTGAGCAAACTGCCAGCTCCTGACACCGGTGCAGGGATCAGCCCTGAAACTGAGGGGTTTACGCTGCTCTCTGTCTGCCCCCGCCACAGCAAAGACTCCCTAAAACGGGAGGGTATATCTAGACCCTCCTCAGCAGACTTCTGATCTGTCCCGAACACAGCGTGGCAAATTGGGGCATTGCTCTGGGGAGTTTGATATTGAATTGGGTGTATCCGTGTCAGAGTACAAATTCTGGGTTAAGCATAGGACTGCTTTGCCTTTTCTCTTTCCTTTTTGCCTCTGTGTTGGTCTAAACCCCATAGCAAAGATCAGGAGAAATTCCTGCACCTGGCCCAGAGCCCACGGTGATGGTAATGGTGTTGGGATGAGCATACACTGGGGCAGAGCGTGCTTGGGCAAAGGGATGGCCTCCTAACCTGTTTTGCCTGTCTGAGCTGATGGTAATTAAGCAAGGGATGATGTGCCTGGGACTTTGATCACCTGTTAATGCTGATCAGGTGGGTCAGCTGAAACAGAGGCTGTGAGGTTTTAAAAGAGGCTTCTCAGGAGCTGCTTTAGGAAAGGGGATGCAGTGACTGCAGGAGTTGGAGCTGTGCTGGGTGATTTAGCACCTGTATGGTGGAGAAAAGGTCTCCAACGCTGTGGAAGACTGATGTTAGCCTCAGAAATGTCACAGGGTCTTGAAGGAATGGCAGCAGGTAAATAGGTATTGGTATTTTGTTGCTATTTAGACAGGTCTATTTCTTGATCTGCTGGAAGTCAAGAGTATTACCTGCTTCAATTTTCCTGTGTTTCTGAGACCAGCTGTAATACTTTGTGTGTGTGTAATGTCTAAATTCTGGGGAAAAGTCTGTTTAAGCAACTGGAGGGCTGGTATTTGTGCTGGGGAGCCCAGGGGAGCTGGGCTGGGTAGTCCCTTTCTGGGAGGGGGTCTGCAGGCAGAGAGCCTGCCCCTTGGGTGTCTTTGAGAGGGTCCCAGGAGGGACACCATGCTGGAGCTTATCCTGGGAAGCCAGAGACACATGGATATGCCTAAATGCAACAGCAGCCCTACCAGGGCTCTGGCCCATGTAAATCACTCCAGTGGCAGTAATACTGTCCCTGCTCACGTGCATGCTGTGCCTTACATACATAGGCACTTGGCACGCATCTGAAGGAGCACTTATGTTTTTATGTGTTGACTCCCTGGAGTTGTACCTTGAGTTCAGTAAAGGAAAATTTGAGGAAATAGCACATCCCTCCTCATACCTCAGAGCCCTGCACTCCTTAGCCCTACAACCCACACATTTACCAGATTTAGTTACTGTGGAGAGGGCAGAGCAGCTGTGGTGAATTAATTAGTAACTTCCAGAGCTGTTGCAGCATCCGGAGCTGGTTTATTACCTGTAAAGCCTTAGAATAGTCACATGCAGCTCTGTGAGCACAAGGACACCAGTGTTATCTGTTGCAAAGGAGAAAGCCAGCACAGATGCCTCGCCTGCTGTTTCTGCTGCTCTTGGAAATGGCGAAGAGGAGGGGGGGTGTCTGGAGGGGATGGCTCCCGCTGCCGCCCCAGGGTCCTGCGGGGACTTGCAGCCTTCTGGCATGGGGGCATTGGGATGCGGCTGCCCTGGGGTGAGCTGAGCTGGAGCTGCTGAAACCCTGCATTGCCCTGGAGGGCTGCAGTCAGTTGTATACTCTTCAAATTCTTATTGTTGTTGATTTTTGCTTCTAGCACTGAAAAAAGTGGTGTCAGTCCAGTTTAGAGAGTCACCTTCCATAGCCAGCTAGGACTGTAATGCATTAAAAGTGTAGTAGGAGCACTGATTTAAAAAAAAAACAAAAACTAAGGGTCTTTTGGTCCAAGTCTTCTTAATTGTTAAACTTCTCATTGATCTTACAGAGTTGGAGTGACATCTGGAGATGATTCCCTTTCCTCCTCGCCTATGTGACGTAGGAGTGTGCAAACTTCATCAAATGTAGATGTACCAGCTATTCGCGTGTCAGTAATACTGAGGAAGCCTGGGAAGAAGGAGGGTAAGTGACGTACATGATAAACTTGTCTGGAAATCATAATGTGTTTCTTTAAATATGGCCAATACAGGGATTTATCCTCACTGTTAAGTTATCTTAAGAGTACCCAGAGAAATGTCTGACAGTCTACAGGGCCCTTATCAGTCAATGAGAGTTGGAGTTTAAACCCCTTAAGCTCTGTTGATGGCTTCTCATATTTTTCTCATAAACGGCTACCTCAAAATAATTTTGGAAGGGTTTGGAGGCTCTTACATATGCTCTTTGGTTTCATTTCTTGGAGCCACAATTACTTCTCTGGCCTGCACGGCTACTTACTCAGTTTTCTGTGTGAAGTCACAACCCACCTCTGAAATGGGCTGGAAATCTTAAATCTGAGCAGGATGTTTGGTTCTGTAGATCTCATTTGAAAGTCAGTTGGTGATTCTGATATATTATTACGAATTTGCAGTTATCCTTTGTTGATAATTATGTTCTAAGTCTGTCCTTCAAATTAATCTGAGTGCATACGCTAAACAGCTCTGCCATGGCTTTGGTTTAAGTAAATTACTTACAGGAATGACACATTTGTTACTAATCCTCCAGCCTCTTATAGCCAAATTCTGTAATTCTCTCCCAGACTGGTAATTCTTTCTTATGCAAGCAGACCTACTGACTTCACATTTATTCACCCAGTTCAGACCACCACTTAAGCACATGGTTAATTGTAAACATGTGTTTAGGTCCCACTGACTTCCGTGAGGCTTAAGTGCTGTGGTGAAAAGGCATTCTTTTCCAAATCAGAGCTGGAAAATTAAATTTGCCCCCCTGTATAAAAGATAATTCAACTGTTATGCCTCCAAAAGAAAGCTGAAAGTTCTGTTGGATTAAGGCAGGATATATACTTCAAGTGTAATAACTTGTTGAATACCTTGTCAAGTGAACTCTTATTCTGGAAGGAGCACTCACATTCAGAAGTGTTAAGGAATAGCTATTTTTGACACTATCTGTATATAGATACAAGATGCATCTCAACTATAACTGGAAAATAATAATTTTGATTTGTGTGATTATTTAGTGAAAAACCTGAAGTGATGTATAACCAGGACCACACCAAGGAATGTATAGAATTTGAAATTAATGCCTAGCAGAAGCAACACTTCGTATATTAAGTTTTACTTGGAGTGAGTCATTGTTACATGTTCTCTATTCCTGGTGCAAGTCGCCCTAATAGAGGCACTGGCCCGTCAATTCTTATTAAAAGAGGGAATAGAAAAAGGACCAAGTTCTGGCTGCCTGTGTGCATGGACATATGCCACAGATCCTGGGGGAGCAGCATGCTTTTGCCTTTGTTTTGGCTCTGTTGAGGTCTGACACAGGAGGTAGAGGTGGGCAAAGCTGAAGGTGGACGAGATTACTTCAAACCTGCCTTTGCATCCCTCCCTCCGTGTGCAACTCTTACAAGACAAGTGGGCTGCAAGCAACATTAGAGAGTAACCAGGTGGAGGGCAGTTGCGACACCAGCACGTATCCCATCTGCTTTTCAAGCATGCTCATGTTAGGGCCAAACAGTGTAACACCCGCATGTTTCTGGTTTAATTTAGCTCCATGACAGTTGCTTGAGCAAATAGCACTTGCATGGGATGAACAAGAGTGACCATACCCCATGCACATCTGCAACCCTGGCCACTAGAGACTCCTCAGGTTAGTGTGAACTGGAAGGCTCTTGGTGGCTTTGCAGTAGCCAGTGTGTGCTCAGTGGGAAGGACAGCTCTTACTGATGTGTTGTCTATCCAGGCTGCTGGATAGACTGCTGCAGGTACCAGCTTTATATCAATGTATAAAATGCGTCTGAGAAACTTTAAGTAGGAAAACAGGCTCACTACAAGTGATAAGCCCAAGGAATCGTACTTCTGGCACAAAGCAAGGAGGAAGGAAATCTTATCAAGTCTCTTTACAGTTCTTCAAAAGCAGTAAAAGAAAGGGTTAATCTTTAAAAACATTTTCACCAATTACTTGGCTTTCCCATGACATCAGTCCTCTCAGTTTCTATAGTCCTTTGAAGAACAACATTGCTAATAACTAACTTCATGTCTTTCATATAATCCTGAATTTTCCTTTCAACCTTCAAGAAGAATCACAATTTACCCTGTGCTAAGCTTCAGTTTGAATTTGGAGTCTGAAATTTTATATGTAGGACATTGTGAAGGAGTCTTGGGAGAGCAAAAAGATTTTTTGCTTCTCATGTTTGCAAAACACTTGGCATTAGTTGTATGATAGTATTTTAATTCTTCATCAGCACTGCAGACCTATGCATGCGTAGTGATGCGTATTGTGTGCACGATGTCTGAGATGTACCTAAATACTCAGGTGTATTATTTTTTAATGCACAAGCCAAATACATACACATAGGCTGTATGACAGTTTCACATAGTTTGAAGGTGCTGTGGAATATGATGTTTATACACAGGCTTGCCCTTCTTCCAGCAGCATCCCTTCTGATATAGGTCATATCACCATGCTTTTAAAACATCCAGAGTTTTAAGAACACTTCCATGAGTAGCTGCAAAATGTTGTTTCACTAGGTGGAAAAAACCTTGGGGAGAGAAGAGGGGCCATGTATGTGGAAAGACAACACACTCCTTACTTATGAGTAGGCTTCAATCCCATGGTATTTCAACCAGAGCACATTCCTTTTCTTATGGTGCTGGGTAAATGCCAAGATGTAGATGGTGAGTAGACTAGCGTGCTTGAGAGTGCTCCAGATCTACCTGAAGAAGGGCCTAATCATGTAAACACCAGGCGTAGTGCTTCTAATAGGGCCCTAAGGGCTGGCTTGTCACAGCCGTGGCCTTGCGGAGATGTACAGAGAGGTTAGCCGTTTCTGTGGGTTGGCCACACTCATCCTTGCCAATCCATTGGGATTCTCTATGCACCCTGAACACAGGAAAGATGCTGAACAAATGTGGTTGCAAACCCCTCAGACCCATGCTCCTGCTTGATTTTTTTTATCTTAAGTTTGTCTTTTTGCTTGTGTGATGTTTTTTCTTGTTTTTTCTTTTTTTTCTGTGTGCACTTTGAGGCTTCTGTTTAACTCCCTCAAAGAGCAAACAGGAGAGTTGAATAAACTTGCTGATGTTCCCCATTTCATGGTCTGCTGATAACTACACGATAACCCTCTCCATTGGATTCTTCATTTAAAAAAAAGTAAGAGGAGGGGAAAAAAGAAGTTTTGTCAGCCTCGATAGCACTATTCACTGTTTTACCAGCAAGTTACAGTGAGAACATCAGCTTCCTGTCCTTTCATTGAAGCCCATTGATCTTTCTCCCTAGTAAAGAGAGCGGCTGTAGCTTTTGTTTGACTTGTGCTCCCCATTTGTGCAGTGCATTTCAGGGATGAAAAGTGCTGTTGTGGCCGTTCTGCAGAAGGAGAACTGGGACAATGGCAGTGGGACAATGAGTGGGAAACGTATGGTGGCTGTTGGAGGGGGACACTGGGTGGTCGGGCCACTGCCATAAACATGGTGGCCTTTGGGGAAGGGGCTCAGAAAGGCTGTGGCCAAGCAGCCTGCAGCTGAGCAGCAATGGGATTTCAGGCTGGGCATTGCTCACCTCTCCCTTTAAATCAGCCTGGCACAGAGCAGTGCAGGTCAGAGGATGGATGGCAGGGTGTGCTTGTCCTAACGAGAAACAAAACACCTCAACGCTGGCCAGGGGGTGGGAGGGATGTGGCAGCAGATCCGAGATCTCACTCTGGCTTTGTTGCTCATTCAGTTACCAGTTAATTACAACAAAACTGATTGCTGTTAAGTGTAGGTCTCCAAGCTGGGGAAGTATTCTGGAGCTGTAGGACCAGCTGTGGTCCTTCAGGAGCACCTTAACTACCGAGGTCCCTCTGCTCTAAGAAGCTGAGGATGGGGGAAGACCTTTTTGGGTGGATGAGGTACCAACCATGGGGCAGGATTGAGGCTAGACTGGCAGAGCTTGTGCCAGGGGAGCATGCAACTGGGGCGGTGGGGTGGGAACCCTGCAAAGAAGTAAGCCTTCTTTTTCCTTGTTTTTCTCCCAGTCACTGAAGTGAGCGATGCTTTAGAAAACAGAGCAGAGATATGGGGTTTCCCTTGATGATGGTAAGATGGTCCAAAAAGGTGTGACTGCTGGCAGAAAGCAAACGTATGCTTTGTCTCGCTCGGGCTCCAACCTTTGCATGGCCCAGTGCCCCAGCAGGTGATGGGCGGGGGGGGCTTGGGGGAGGCAGGGTGCCTGCTGGGGAGCTCCTTCCTGAGCTCTGCCCCATCACTGCAGCAAGGGCCTCCTTCTCCTGCCCATCCCTCTCTTCTTGATTTTATCTGCAGACACCAGGCTGGAGCCTCATGGTGGGCACCATAGGCTGGTTTTGGCATGGGCAGGTCCCCATGTTTTACAATGGCACCGTGTTCCACTTGTTGGCCAAAGGTGTGCAGCCGAGTCCCTTTTTCTCTTGTTCTTCCTTTCCCTAATTTTTAAATTCATTTTTATAATAGCATGATTAAAAATGGGCATGCTTTGCTTGCTGTCAGGAGGCTTGCGATAGAATTAGGGAAGGAGGACTTCTAATTTTTTTCCTAGTGTAAAGAAAATGGGGCTGAGGGATGGGGTAGGGATTAAGTAAAGGAAAAGGATGACAGGTGGTCTAAATCCAGCCCTGAGTTCTCCTCCTCAAAGGCAGGCTATTTCTTAGGTGCTTACATTCTCCCACAGAATTTGGGGGATTAGCACAAATTGTGGCCTAATGATGCAAGGAAGCTTTTCATGTCGCTGTTCTCCTCGTGGGCAGTTTGTGATGTAGCCCTTAGGTATGCTCCAGGCTAAAACACTGTCAGGTGGAGCAAAGGGCTGGAGTGACGGAGAGAAGCAGGAGCTTTCCTGGCTGTCCTGCCATCCTGCACACATAGTGTGTGCTCATAAGCAATTTGATTGCATTGGAATTTGCTGTTTTTCCTTCCCTCTGCTAAAAACTCCGGGAACATAGTGGGCGTGGCTGCTGTTGCTAATGCATGTTCACCTGCCTTGGTGTTTTGAGAGGCCACATCCAAGCGCCTTCTGTTTTGGGTTGATATGTATCTTCTAGCACCTTGCTCCTAAAAATATCCATTGCATATTTGTGCTGGAAAGACAATACTGGCGGAAGGGCTGGATTGCAGGGAAGTGGGATGCCCTTTGGGGGGTTTGGTGTGGGGAAAGGTGTCAGCAGGGTGATAGAGCTGGGAGAGGATGATGATGCATGCAGCGGGGAAAAAGCCACCAAGTATTTATTAGGACTGCAACCATCGTTCTACAAAAGGCCAAGGCTGCCCTGTAAGGAAAAATTCACACAATCAGAAGGCAGGACCGCAGCAGAATTTCCTGCAAATACCACAGGTGGAGGATGATAGGACCTTTGTTTTAAATCACTTCTGTAATAGTGAACAGATCTTCCACTTTGCTAATCTGGCTGTGGGCTTATGCTGATGGAAGGGCATAAAGCTTGACCCAATAAGTAAATCCCTGTGTGCATATAAATCCATTGATGAAATGCAAGATTTCCACATTTCCATTTTTTTTTGCACAGGAATCTAGTCCAGGAGCACTCTGGTCCAATATACTGCCTTTGCGGTAGCCTGTACCTCTGTAATGGAACTAATCAGTATGCAAGGACTTGCACTGGTGCATAGAAGTGCATTCAACTTACTGCACTAAGCTAAATTGTTTTCATTAGACTTTAAAACCAGTTCCATATTTTTTCCATGAGGAGTTTACTTCAGAGTCACTAGAGCAATTCTGAGTATATTTAAAGATACTTGTCAAGACCTCTGTTCAAAATTGGAAAATAGGAAAGATGCGGTGGTTGAAGCTGGTTACAGATTGCTAGAAAGTGTAACTTTTTAAAAGATTTTTTTAAACTGAAACTTTTCATGCAAAACCGGGCTTGTGTTTCTTGATAACTGTGCACCTCTCCTTTCGGCTGTTTTCCTTACCTTTTTTCCTGTGGGGACGTCACGTGTGAGGAAGAGAAACTTATACCAGGCAAGCTGAAAATAACATAGGCTTCTAACAACAGCTTGAACTGCAGAAATTTTCATGACACTTGAGACCTAGATTAGCAAAAAACAAATATTTTAACTTTACTGCCTTGTTGGACTCTGCTGTTGGTGTTGCAGAAGCAGAAAGTATCATTTATGCTGAAAGTTTTAGGAAAAGTGTCCTGTTGCAGAGCTGGATACCATGGAGATAAAAATTCAAGAGGCTAACCTATCTCAGTGCTTTGGGTTGTAAGGGAATGGCAACAAACCTCCTAGTACTGGTGTCAGGGAGAAGGCTTGAAAGTGGCATAGGGAGAGATGTTCCTTAGGCAAAGATGATTTATTCTCCTCTTCAAGATTTTGCAAAGTGAACTGATGCTTCCTGAATAAGCACAGGTCTGAGTTCAGGTCACTTTGGGCTGTTAGGCTTTTAAAGTGTATAAAGCATAAACTTCAGACCTTAAAAGAAAGAAGGCTCATATGTAATATATAGATATATCTCTTAATTTGATGCCTTTACCATTGAACTGGTCCTGTGATGCTTGTGGTGGAATGAAATGCGGAGACTGATAAGGCTGTGATTATATTTAGCAGCAGCGCAGTGGGAAGGAGCGGCTGCTCGGACGCGGTGACAGAATCGAAGCCAGCTGTAGCAGTGAAAGTCTCACAGGGTTAACCACAAAGTCTGCCTGCAGCTGCTGCAGCTCAATACCCAGCATTCACACGCGGCCTCACCAAACTGCCTTGTGACATTTTTGATTCATGTCAGGGACAGAGTACCATTGTTGGGGGGAAAAATTACTGTTTTATAAAATGTTCTGGAGGCTCTCAGTCATTTCAGTCTTTTCTCTCCTCTCTGCCACTCTCTAGGTTGGAAAAGAGTTCTTCTTGCTTTGCTTTTCCACTTGCTGCTTCAAAAAAAAAAAAGTGTTTCTGGCTTGATTTCTTTTATTAAAGAGCATGAGCTTCTCCTTAAAGCTCAGGAAGAGGCTAATAGTGGGCCCTATTCTGCCTCTGGCATGTCGCTGTGACCCTAGAGGGATTTGAGGGAGTTGTGCTTCTTGATGGTGTGACGAGCAGGAGAAGAGGCAGCATGCTTTTACCAGCAGGAAGGATACTGGGGTTCAGGGGAAGGGCCTCCCCCTTTGTAGCAGGCAACTGGGAAGTATTTCCCGAGTGATTTCTGTGCTGTAAGAACAGGGTTGCCTGCTGCAGGTCTACTGTCAGACCATCAGCTTGATTGCTCTGATCACGCTGGTGCAGTGGGCTCTGGGGATGGAGGCTCTGCTCCTTTACTCTTTTCACTGCAGAGATAAAAAGCCTCTTTGTTTTTCAGATTTATGGAAAAGTTTTAAATTGTTTGTCGCTCATTGCCCTGGGTAACCCCATACTGTGCTGCTAGTTGGAGCTCCAGGGCTGAACACCTAAAGGCTGTCTGGGACAATGGGACAGTATGAAAAGGGCCTTTCCTATTCTCATTCCTCTGAAGGAAGTGCTGCTGAAGGGCCTCAATGCATTTTCTCAGCTTTAATGCCTCATTTGCTTCAAGCATGTATGAGGGTTTGCAGTTTGAGAAAACAAATTAAATTAACGCTGTTTCTTTTTTTTTTTGGTTCAGCTTGTTTCTAAAGGAGTCATTCCCCCACATCCATGTTATAGCAGATGCTCAGAGGGGGATAGCTTGGAAAAAAAGTCCTAGTGAAAGGGTAGGTTTTTCTTAAAAAAAAAAAAAGGTTGGTACCAGAGTGACCCTGAGTACAATTTCCCTGAAGCCAAGGTGTGCTGTAACAGGGGGGATCATTTGACCCCTTGCATCTGCCCATTCAGGACGTCAGGCAGGAAGATCTCCAAGTTTGCTGCAAAATGTTCCAGGAGTCTTGCTGCCTCTCCAGAAAGCAGAGCCTGCCTGGGCGGCAATGCTGGGTCCAGGTTCTCCAGGCGCAGCAACTGCAGCTCTGTTCCAGGCTTGATTTGAGTGTTGAGTCCTGACTCTCCATCAGCATGGATCTTATTTCTGTCACTCAGCTGGTTGTAATACAGACTGCAGCACAAATGGCTCGGGGCACAGGTGATGGCCGGCTCACAACTGTACTATTCCATGGCTGTTCTGGACACCCTGGATGGTGGGGAAGTTACTGGGCACTTTGCAACACGCAGATGGACACAGAGCCTTGGGTGGGGTGCGAGGGTCTGCGCTTGGTGGGTTATGCTCCTCCATCCCTCTGCCTGAATAATGAGCTCTCCTGGGACAAACAGCCCTGGGGAAGTCACTGCTCCAGTCCCCGGATCTGCTCATGGCATTTGGGAGCCTGAGGTGTCGGTGGGTGCCCATGTGCTGTGCTCCCCTGGTGCTCCTGGTTCTGCGGCAGTATCCAGGCCAGCTCCTCAGGGAGCTGGTTCAGGCCCGGCAAAGCTTATTAACTCAGGCTCTGTGCTGTTTGAAAGAGGCTAAACTGCTCCAGGACTAGGAGGAGCAGGATAGCAGTGTACTGTACGTGCAGCATTGCACCCATACAGAGCTGGCCTGGGAGTCTCTGTGTCATGCCAGGCTTCATCCACAACCTGGATAAAGCACCTGCAGGTAATTGGGAGCTGGCTGTGCCTGACTGGAGGGCAGTGTCAGGTTAATTAGACATCTGCAGGCTATTCTTGAACCCTTTTTTTCTTTGCAGTCCCAAAATGGGGAACTGTTTAAAAGAAAAAAAGAAAAAAAAAATTAAGGCCTTCTGCTCAGACTGGCATAGAACACAATTTTTACTTAATTGAAGACTGGTGTGGACTGATTAAATCTCTTAATTTCCCTTTCTCAGGTACTAAAACCCGTGGCTCAGCATGGCTTTTCTGATTTTCCTGTTCTTTGGTTTACTTTCCGTATTTTGCATTCATGTATTTTCTTCCCTGATTCTTAATGTGCTTAGCCTGTTAAGATGAATATAAGATCTTTATAGTAGCATCTGAGATCATAATCTGTCTATATCAAAGGCCAGAATTATTCCCTGTTGTTTGTAAAGGAATTATTAAATAAGTAATCCTTGTAAGTGTCAACATTACACATGAGATGACATAACACTTGGGGAAAGTAAGGACTAAGCCAATATTCCCACACCAGCTTCAAAGCTAAATATGCTTTCACATACAGATGCTTCCTATTTCTCATCTGTGGCTTCTATTTCCTCCTAATTGGAGTTGACATGGGAAGTACCAGTTCTCCTTTTCCTCCTCCTGGATGTTTTGATTGGAATGTTAATACTGTCCTCCTTCATTACTGGCTCCATGGAGTGGTGTGCCACGTGGTTTAAGGTATAGGATCGGTTTTCCCATAGAAGCTTAGCCTGCCTCAGTGTCAGAGGAGTGTTAATTCACAGTTGGCTACTTAGCTGCACAGCAGTCTGAGTCCTTGTGTGCCTGCACTTTTGGCAGCAATTGAAATCTGGACCCAGATTTTGCCTTTCTGGCCTATCCTGCCCAAAAGCAAACTTCCCGTTGAATGAGCACAGAGCGAATCAGTCTGTTCTGCAAGTAAAATAGTGAAGTCTTGGATGCTCAACACACACAAAAAATATTTTTCCCTCAGAGTTTCTACATGTTGAAAACATCAATCTCTGCAAAAATCTGAAAGCGTTGGCCCATGGTTGGCAAACAACTCCTCCAAGGCTAGAGAAGCCTTCTGTTTCGTGCAAAACCCCTCCCCATCCCCACTTCTGCACTGTGTATCCCTCCCAGACAAATTCAACCCCACAAGAAACATTAATAGAGTTCTGTGGTGTGAATTCAAAACATCAAAATGTCACGGAGACTTTATCCTTTCTGTTAATGAGGCAAGTCTGATCAAAACATCCCTAATCCTTGCTTTCCCAAAGCAACCTCTGAGGTAGGGCATTGTGGAAAAGGAGGAGAAAAAAACCAACCACCAAACAGGAAAATGTGTTGTGCCAGCATAGATGCTCCTGTCCCCAGCTGGGGATCTGCAGGTCCCAGCATGTCTGCAGCTTCTCCGGAGTTGTGTAGCTGCCAGGAAGTTGTAGTGATTTCTTGAGAGCTTACAAACATACGTTTATCTCTTCTGAGATCACTGTGAAGGGATTGTAAACCACTGGCTTCCAAACACTTGTTTATCCCAAGGGAAGAGATTTGAGATTTCCTTGCAAAGATGTATCCTGCGGTCCATGAGGGTTGAGCATGAAGCCACCCATGGTGCTGCTGAGACCCAGGTCCCAAGCAGGCGTCCCCGCACCCGGGTCCTGGCTGTGCACGACTGCCCGGTGTCTGGCTTGGAGCTGACTCCTGGCCCGTGGGCTCCCTGCGTGGGGAGAGGCAGCCTTTCATCTGCTTGCAGAAGTAATGCCCAAAGGTAATTCCCCCGAGCTGATTGTTGCACCCAGCTCAGAAAACTCGTGTCCTCTACTGAGGGGCTCTTGGTCTATTTGCAAGTCTTTTGGGGCGAGGGCTCCCTTTTCTTGTGCAGTGTTTGTCCAGCTGATGTGGATGAGGCTCTGCTGTGATTTGGCACTGCGAATAATGCTAATAAAGTAATAATGCCTGAATCCAGGGGGACTTTCAGAATCTTTTCCCCAAAAAGTATGTAACATCTTAATGACACGTGGATCTCTGCTTCCCCAGTGCCGACTTGCCGAATAGGAAACCCTGCCTCATTCCTTGTACTTATTTTCAAGATTCCTTTGGCTCTGCTGTCAGCATCTGTCCCTAGGCATATCCAGGTGCCACAAAGCCTCGACTGTGGTGAGGCTGTTTTGTATTGTTGCTGCGCAAGTAATAACTCTATGCCATCTTAGCATTTGCGCAAAAGTGAAGGTTTATTGTTATTGTGCTTTGCAGATAGTGATCCAGTACGGATCACCGGAGAGGATCCTGAGGATCTTTTGCATGGTGTCTGTCCCATTTTCCACGTAAGAGATGTGGAGGTGCCTTGGGGCCTCTCGTGACCAGGAGGAGTGGGAAACATGCTTTTCTTTCCCCTACATGAGGTGAGGCAAGTGCCTTCAACACTGGTTCCCCTGGACAGCCTGGCTTTGCCCTGGGCTCTCCGTGTCCATGCAGTTAGCCTGCATGGAGCCTTCCTGTCTCCTGCCAGGTACTGGGCAGGTATAAAAGGACAAGGTGTCTCACAGGGCTGGGACTTTGTTGGCATAATAAGAGGAGAGCAACACTTATCTTCAGATGAAGCTGTTCTTCAGCCATTTTTCACTTTTGTGACTGGGTTCATGCACTCTCCGCCTCTTTTTTAGACATAGTTAGCCCGTGATCCTTTGATGCAAGAGATATTGAGGCAAAATGGTTGCTCCGAGTGTTCATTTTAGCTGGAGTGAATGACACAGGGCTAATTTTCAGCTTTATTATTTAGGTTTCAGACTTGTCAAGTGGCTATTTTTAGAAAGTAGTGAGGAATCCTGTATACATGGCGGTGCCTTCTCTCAATTTCTTGTTAAAGTTGAATGATTTTTACTTTGGTGGAAATGAGAGAGAGACAGGCAGCACAGGCACAGGAGGCTTTATGCAGGCTTTCTTCACATCCCCAAGCTTAATCTGAAACTGTGTGAGGTCTCCTGTGGTCCAGATCTGTGCATTCCTTTAACAGACACTGTGGTGCTAATTGTGTTATGGCTTTGCATGAAGGACAAGTGGTCCCAAGGGACCATGATTGTTCCATCAGAATAATTTCCATCATTGATCTAAATGGCATTTGGTCTAAACATATTTTTAAGAGGCAAAATGCAATAGCATTAGCCCAGAAAGCTTGGGACAGACACCATCTTCCAAAGTCTTAGTGCACTACCGTGTGTGTCTGTGGCACTGCTGCAATATAAATGTGCCAACTACCTCCTCTAAATTTCCCGTCTGTTTCTGTTATCACAATGTTCTTTCTGGAAATCCATGCAAAATATCATGGAGCTATATCAAACATTTTTCCTTGTCTTCAGTTCCTGAGCCCTCAACAGTAGTTTCCTAGCAAAGTGATACCCTCCTTATCTATTTGTTAACTCCTACCACGTATCACAAGGCATTCCTGCAAATTCCCATCAGCCATAACAAACTTATCTTGTAGACTTATGTAGTGATTTTGATGGCTGTACAGACCTGTTTGTTTTGTTCTGAACTAAATTAATAACACTGTGATGGCACTCGCTCTAGCACCGAACTTCTAAAGCTCTCCTAATATATTAATCAGCATGTCAGTGGAATATTCCTTCTGGATAGAGACAAGCCTGGTGAAATGGATTAGACATTCACATGGCATTGCATGATTCAGAGAGCAGGCATGGTGCATATGATTTGCATTAATAGCCTCTACTGCAGCAGCTTCTCACAGGTTTCTCTCATTAGATTGTATGTGGAAGCTTCCAGACTGTCAATCAATTACAGTAATTTCCTTTTCCATATTTATTCCATCACAATCATTGACAGTTACCATTAAGTGACATTAATACAATACAATACTACCTTGCATTTTCCAGTGCTCCTCTTACAGGGTGCTTAATCCGCATAAGGCTGAGAGGCTCCATTACATGGGAAAAAGGTGTCTGCTCTCCCTAGCTCAGCGTAGTGTGGCTAGTCTGTGGTGGGGAGGAGGGCAGAGTGCTTTGGGTTAGGGTATCTAACCCAAAGGAAGCCCTCTGGGCTGCTCAGGAGCAGGGTCTGCTGGATCAAGGTGGAGGTGGCTCCTGCCCAATGGTGAGCGTAGGGTTCCCTGAGAGATTGGCAGACTTGTCAGCAGAGAAGATGCTTTTATTAACTGCAACAGCTCTGTGCAGCTTGTGCGGCATGTTCAGGTGCATCGGCCTGGGCATTTTAGTATGGTTGTGTTTACAGGTGCCTTACCTCGTTATGCTGGTGGACCTTCCCAGTGGAGTATTTATGAGCCAAGTTTTCAGATGTAGCAACTAACACTTAGGCATTCTTGTTAGAGAAACCAGAGCTCTTTTCTTCTCCCCTCCCCTGCCCTTCCTGGCTCTCTCACTATGCTTAAAACCTCCTGCCCTAGGTAAACAAGGCTCAGAATTCCTGTACCCCAGTAACAGTAGCATCCCAATTGAATAGGTGCAGGTCCAGCAGCACCACCGCTATGGAGCAGGGGAGTCTTTACGCACTTTAAAAATAACAAGGTGTTGGTGTTGTCACGCTGGAGCTAATGGCCTGATGGCAGCTGAACAGCTCTTCCTGGCACTTCCTCTGCAAAGCCTGTTACGGTACCTGCGGTGAAAACCGAGACTGGTGGTCTCAGCCCTTCCATTTGAGATCCATCTTCTGAGGGTCACCTTGAAATTACTCTAAGGGGGCAAACAGTGGGCGTGAAACCTGTTAGCAAATGTTATCTGAGAAACGTAAGTGTGTTATTTCAGCAAACACTGCATGATGGGTCAACTGGAGCACTGCATATGCTGCGGGCCATTGCTAGCCATCACTGGTCCTTTGTTAGCTGATGTTTGCTGAGACCTCTCCAGTGGAGTTAGAAAGGTTTTTAGCCACAGCTCACAAGTTTTCTTAGGTCCTCTTATCCCTTAGATCCCTGATGTCCTCCCCAAATATTTAGAGGCTTAATTTTAAACTTAGAAGGTAATCTTGTTCTTTGGGGTGTGTGGGAGAAGAAGCGTTATCTTTTGCAGATGAGGAAAAAAGGCATTGATTCCATATCCCCATGGACTCTGCTGCAACGTTCCCCCTTGGCTTCCCCATCCTGTACTAAAAATGCTCTCTTAAGAATGCATTGAGCTCCCTTTGCATTTTTGCTGCCTTTGTTCTAGGGACTGTTTCTGCCCCTTTTCAGTCTTGAGGTGCTTTTCCCAGCTTGCTGAGCTGACAGGATGAGATTCTTTCGCCACTCATCAGTAAACAGTTCATCAGCAATTCTGCACATGCCCAAGGGTTTTTCCTCTCTTGTCTTAGTTGAATTTTCTGATGCTTCTTTCCTCTTCATCTCTCCTCCTAGGTTGGACACTTTTCCACTTATCCCCATCTCCCTCTTCTTTGATACATGTCAGAGACTAAGCAGGATCAGTTGCCACTGTGTCCCTGTTCAAGACCCTCCTAAAGCTATTGCTGCCAAATATGCTGGATGTCTTCTTTCTCACAGTGCTCCACTTCCATCCTTGTCATTCATGGGTAACAGTTCAATGATCTTTCCCCTTCTCTGTCCACTGAGCTCATTTAAAATCCAAACAGTTTCTGGCTGTCAGCTCTCCTGTTTGTGACTTCCACTCTGTTCACTTCTCTCTTCAAAATCTTTCCTGTCACCTCTCATCTTCAGAATTGTCAGAGCCTCTCTAAGACATTCATTTTCCCATCTCTCTTTTGTTCTCATCCGTGGCTTCTTGTTCCTGTTCACAAGTCTGCAATTGAGAGGGTCGCCCCAGTTTGTTGTACTGCCACCGTGTTATTTTAGGTATGCTTGTTACTTAAGCTTTCCCAAGGACGGGAGTGCTCTTGGCTTCTGGTATTCGCTGCTCAGTCTGTACCTCAAAGTTCTGCTTTGTTGCTCTATAATCAGTTGTGTAGCTACATGAAGTTCATGTAGTGCCTTTTCACTGTTCTCAGATTCTGAGTTTTGCTCGCAATTTTAAGCAAGATTCCCTCTAGATAGGGATGGTCTGAAATTTGAATTTCCCTTACGTTTCAGTTGTTACATCCAGATTTTAGGGTTCTGCCTTACATAAGCATGTGCTAGTCCAGGATTTTGGATGCACTGCCAGACTTTCCCCAAAGGTTTGGGTGGCAATCATCACAGTTCTTGCTTTAGCCCAAGCTGCTTTTCCCCCAAGGTAGAATAATGCTCTCAACTTGAGTGCTGGCTAAATAATATTTAGGCATGCAGGTAAATGTGATTTGACTTTTACAGCTAGCAGATGGTTTAGTTGGAAGTTTTGAGCACTTTCCATTAAGCTTTTTTGAGTTATCTTTGCTAACTAGTTATACTTAATGGTGTGCATTTTTTTTCTGATCATGCAATCATTTGAGAATCTGGCAGCATGCGTTCAAAATCTAACCACATAGTATTTTTTCTTCTGTGTAGAATGGATCATACTGCTTTCTGACATTTGTTGTTTCAAGAAATGTTTCAGTGAATTTCAGTATTTGAACCAGAATTGTGTACTTGTCTACTCAAGAAATAAAACAGCATTATGTATAATTCTAATCACTTGATCTAGATATTAAGAAGTCAAGCTCAATGTGTTAACAGTGATTTCAGAATAAAAACATATGAAATGTCAAAGGCTAAACTGAATCTGGGAATAATGACTATGACTGCTCTATAGTCTGTGGGTTGAAAAAGACTGAAGTAAACTGTGTCCTGTGAATTATTCCCTCCCTTTCAACAATAATTATATGATGGATTTTTGTCTGTTGGTGACTTAATGATATTCACAGGAATCACTACATCTCCATTTACACAGGACTGGTATGTATTGCTTTAGTGGAATATGTCTCCACGGTCCAACAATATGAAAGATGCTAAGCACTTCCCTTGCAGGTGAAGGTCTGAAGGGAAGAGCCACAGAAGAGTATTGCACCCCTCTGTACAGAATTAGTGACCTTCTTTAAGATCTCCTGATGAAAAGTACTAAAATACTGTATTAGAGTTGGATGTTGTTATTATTACTATTATCTGCTTTTGCCAAGCTTGATCTAATGATGCCGCAGCCTAGGGTGGATTTGAGATATAGGAAACAAGCCCCCAGCAGTTGTTAACTGGTGTGCCACCCTCTGAAAGCAGAATTTATACTGAAGACCTTTAAATGGTGTGGGGAATTCGTGCGCCGAGTGAAGTCCCCTAGGATAATAACAGGGAGTGGGATGCATGGAGCAGTTGGGCGAGAGCTTTCACATCCTCTCGGAGAAATTGTGTAATGAGATATACGGGAGGGCTCAGCAATTTGTTAATGACCTGAGTGCTGCTCCAGGAGAACACTTGTGTAAGCTGTGGAACAACACGTAGTATTTGCGTGTGATTAATGAGAATTTGTCATCTGAAACACAGTCAGCGCTGCGCCTTCGTAGCTGTGTGCCTCAAACTCTCAAGAGCCAACCCACGGTGGAATATTAGAGGAATTACTCAGCAGATTACTTCCATGTTGTTTTTGTCAGCTTATTCATCCTAACGCCCATTTGATAAAAGGAAGGGGGTGTGAGAGTTTGCGTTATGCATTTTTGTTAGCGTCTAACTTGTGGCTCTTCAAAAGGTCATGGGTACTTGAAGCTGTTTCAGACTGGTCAGACCACGGCTATTAGTCACGGAGCATTATTCACCCAGTCCCTTTCTTTCTTTCCTCTTCCCCGTCCTTTTAGTTGAAGAAGTGGTCTTTGGAGAGGAAACAATAGCTGAAGGAAACTTTTTTTTTCCCCCGGATGTTGAGTTTTTCCACTGGAGTTTAATAGAAATTATTGGCACACTGTCGGCTACAGGACGACCCGACCTGCCCTGTGACAGTTCAGCAGAGCTGGATACAGAAGACGTCTTAGTGGTTTTGTCTGCTTGTTTTTCTGTCGTGTCAAGTGTGGTGGTTTTGCTGTACTCCTAGTACTTACTAGGAGACCTTCCAGGGTTTAAATGGTTTTCTGTTACAGGCTGCTTGTTCTGTGAGAATTATTTAACACCATTCCTCAAAGTTTCTTTTTCGGTAACTTCTTAGATAGAATAGCTGGGTTTTCGATAAATAGGTGAAAATCTGGCAATTCTTCCCTGGGTGAGGACACTGATTGATACTTGTTAGTATGACATATCTCCTTTTTGTAAGTGAGAACTGGTAGAGGCTTATGCTGTTAGCTGTTCATGCTGCTGCAGAGCCTGGTGAATCCACCCACCTTGAGTGTCTGTGTGTCTCGGTTCTGTATGGATGCTAAAAAGTGTTGCTTGCCCCAAAAGTAAGTCTGTGTAACAGACAACTCAGTGGAAATGAGAAGTGTCAAAAACACAGGATGTTTTAGGAAACTAGTTGCTGCACATAATTCTTAATCAATCAACAGCTGTAATGCTTTTATAAGCCATTTGATAGGCGAGTGTGAAGACTGGCAAAAAAGAAGAAAGGATACTTTCTCCAGTGAAAACAAATGGAAACTATTTTAATTTATATACTGTTATGGTCCAAGATACAATGGTAGAGCTGTGACCTGTATGGTTTTGGAATATGCTTCTCTTGTTTTCAAACAAAAGGCGTATTTCTGTTCAGGTGATGAACAGAAAGGCCATTCAGACAATAGACTGGATATAAATTCATGCTAGATTAATGTTTTATTTAGGTTGGCACCTAAATTTTAAACATCTAGAAGCCAAAGCTTATTTGAGTAAAGTCTAAGCATTTATTTTTATGTGCCCGTGAACAGTAATGTGTAAATCACAGACTATCCAGCAGCAGGTAGTTGCTCTGGTCTGATCAGACCCTGAGGTACAGAACGGCTCCAGCAGCATAATGTACTTATTTAAACTGAAGTTTTATACAGTTTCTAACCCAGTTCATGGCTTTGTGGAGTGTACTGGCTTTGTTGGTTTCACAGGAGGGCTACAGCAATTTTGTTGTTGTTGAAATGTTTTTATGAGGGGGGAAAACCCCTGTGTCTTCACTATCTGCATAAGTAACTCTGCAAAACACTTGCTTTCTGCGTACGGTTTCAATGTGCTGTCAAAATATCACCTCCCTGACCATTAGAGCTTTCCCTGGGGGAGCAGGGCTGTGGGGCTAGCTGTGGCTGGAGCCCTACGTGCCCCAGGTCTCCTCCGAGGGCTGGGTCCTGGCCAGGCGACGGCTCCGCCGTGCGCTCCAGCCACCCGCAGCAGAGAGGATCTTGGCCGGGGGGATGTAGCTCTCAGGGAAATTTGAGGGATGTGAAAGGCTGTTGCTGATGGATCCTAAATAAGCATTTTTATCCCTTAGGTATTTTCTTCTCTATTTACTTTTCTTGGTGGTGTTGTGTCTTGATGTGCTGGTGAAGGTCTGCAGAAGGGCCTGAGATTTGAACTTTCCTAGAGTTTAAGGTACTCGTGTTTCAGGATTTTCATTACTTTCTTTCCCTAAGCGCGGTCTTTACCAATTCCACAATGAGCAAATATTTCTCCTAGAAACAGCCTTGTTGCTGGAATGGATGCGAGGCCATAAATGAGCGAGGTTTGTATGGAGGGAGGGGTATGCTCTTGCAGGAGGAGGCTGCGTAGCTGTGCAGAGGAGCAGGCATGCTTTGGAGCCCGTGGGCGCTTCTCGAGGCACAGAAGAGGCAGAGCGAACTTCAGGCAATGCTGCGGCGCGTCTCTGGGAGGAGGGGGCGAAGCAGCCTGCAGCTCTAGCTATCGCCATTCTCGTTTTTCTGTTCAGAGAGGTGGTTAAACGTTGTTTGTCAGCGATGGCTTTCTGACGTGTCTCCCCACATTTCCCTCCCCACCTCCAAAGCCATATTTCACTCTTCTTTACCAGCTGCTGACCCTGCGGGCAGGCACAGCTCAGACTACGCCTGCCAGGTAGGTAAGGTGAGGCTGGGGACTGGTTTGTGGTGCTCCGTTGTGGCTGCTTGCTCCACATCAGTGCATCGGGAGCTAGTACCTCATGGGGTCTTGTGTCCTTGAAAACAGGTTTGCCTTCTGTTTTCGGGCAGGTAAGTTGCCCTTGTGCTGGCTGGTCCCTGAATTGCAGGTTTCAGTTTTATGGTCCTTGCTGTGTTTCATACTGCTGGTGCTCTGTGCCGCCAGTTAGTGTAGATGCAGGTCCCAAAATAACCTTGAGGCTCGCTGGCTTGGTGGGGAGCAGATGTGCTGGCAGCACGGCGTACTTGGCTGCGGAGAAGGGGGATGTTCTGGCTCCGCTTTCCTTGGAGCGTGTCTCTTCCAGCTAGTCTCTTACGTGACATTAATGGCAGCCTAAACATATGGGCAGGGGTACGAGGATCAAGCAGTGGCCTGTGTGCATCCGTCCGCAGGGAGTGGACATAAAGCAGAAGGACCAGGTGGAAAAAGGGCAACTTGTGTGATCGAAAGGAATTACTGGGGTTTTTTTAATCATCTTTGGTTTAGGGAGTTTCCATTCTTCTCTTGGCTACAGATTTGCAGTTGAATAATGCCAGCTTTGTACGTAATTATAAATATATGCATAATTTTGATATTGTCTCCAGAAGTATTAGAACCTCTGATAGAAAAATTGCCAAGGGGGATTACATAGCTAAACCTCAAAAAGACACACAAATCACGTGACTGTTTAAAGCAAAATCCTGAAAACCTGGTATGTTTTATTCAGCAAAGACTATTAAAATAGTTGATAGGAAAACCAGATTATCCAAGAGCAAGAGAAGGGAAATAGTGCAAGCTAAGTTAGCTGATCGCCTCCTCACCACACCATGACACTCGATTGCTTCAGTGCTTCCTGCAAGGTTTCAAGACCCAGTGGCTTCTGTAAATCTGCTGTATGCTTGTTTCTAGGTGTCTGCATTTTTGCTTTCCTTGAACTTTCAGTAGATAGAGAATCATCTTTCTAGCCTACAGGCAGGACAATACAGCCAGGTGTTGGATGCAGATACCTGCCAAGCACCTGAGTCCTGATTTGCAGCGACTCGTATTGCACCTCTACGGAGAATCTTCCCATCATGCCAAATTGGAAAGGATGGATTTGGGGATGGAAACTCAAATTAACTGTTTCAAAGAGTGTGCCAGGCTCCTTTCACTTGGAGCTTTAAGCAGATAGAAGCATAACTCATAAGAGGTGAAGGGTAAATCAGTCCTCATTTTAGCTTACCTTTACTCTCTCAGCATGTTAATAATTGGTGGGTCCTGGCAGAAAATATTTTTCCTTGACTTGTGGATAGTATCCATAAAATACTCACAGATGTAGCAAGCAGCTGCATTGTGATGCTGTTCTTAGAAGATGATGTAATGCGGCAATAATCACTTCTGAATCGTTACTGATTTATGAATTGAGAATGTTTGCAAATTACGGGTAAATTTAGCTAGCTCAAGCAAAATTCTTGTCAGCTTGGTCAGGTGGTACTTCTGGGACTGTTGGCCAGTGCTCTGGTTGGGGCTTTTGCTCTATTGGCATGGTCTTTTACATTGGCTTTCCAGAAATACTTCTCATTTTGGTAGGCTGTCGTGGAGGGAGTGGGGAAGGAAAAGCAAAATGCTGACAGCTCTGGCGTGTTGTGCTGGCAGTATTTGGAGCTGTTGGTGGAAGAATGACATGACTCCATCCATCCCTCATTCTAGACACGTTTCAGATGTTGGGGCTTCTGAAGAATGAGGCGGTAGGTTGAGAGATGAAACACTTGGGATCCACAAAACCAGAATGCTGGTTCTGAAAGGGGCCCTTTCTTCTCTGCATTAATGTTTGCCATGTGGTCAGAGAGTCCTCCCTCGTCTGCTGTTTCCTCAGGCTCCAGTTAATTTCCTCATGTCTCTGGCAGGCGATGGGCAGCTTGGAGTAGGAAGTCGGTAGAACCTGGTTTTAAATTCATGAGGAGATGTTAGTAGATGAACACCTAATTAAAGTAATAATAACATATCTAACATTTACCTTGCGCCTTTTCTTAATCCTCAAAGACCTCAGCTGCCCTCGAGATGGAGCACAACAGGCTGACTGTGCATAATCACGTCACAGAATGGTTTGAGAGGAGGGGAGGAATATCTGGTCCATGGAAACTGCAAGAAGGCATGGTAGAATTATAGTTATTTCAAAGAGACAGAATAATGCTCCAGAAAGGAGAAACTGCCCTACTGACAGGGTGCCTGAAGAGAGAGGCACAGAAGATGACTGCTATACAGGACCTGGTCTTTGTAATTGCAGGAAGCTTTCTGCTGTATATACTCCAACTGAACCTCTTTAGCCTCTATTTAGCAGATGTGTCTGCTGGATGTGTTTAAAACAACAAAAAAAGCAAGATATAATTCCTTTTTCTTTCTATTTTTAACTAGTCTTGTTTGTTTCTAATGAGATGGTTGGGTTCTGAATTATTTTCAGGCTGGATCACCCTGGTATATTCTGGGAAGAATGACCTTTTGTCAAAGAGGCTGTGCAAAAAGTAGAAAATGTCCAGACTCATGCCAGGTTAAAGCAGCCTTATAGATCGTGCTATAGAAATATTGACTGAGATCAACAGGGGTACAGGGAAGCCAACTGATTATGAAGACCAGCTGAAAAAAGAAAGTGCAGATGGAAGATAACCACTTTCCCAGAACTCCCGTGGTAAAGGCTTTCTGGAAATTAGCAGTGGGTGCGCAAACGCGTGCCTTCGTGCAGGATGAGACTGGTTTGTGTGACTGGGTGGGGATCCAAGTTTTGAGAAGCGGGGTGTTGCACCCTGGAAGCTCCCTTGCTGATTGGTTTATTACAGAATAGTCTATAGTCTGGGAGGATTAGCTAAAATTGAGAATAAACCATCTTGAAGGAGCTGGCTTTTCTGCATCTGGAATCACACCACAATCATTTAATACAAGAGAATCAGCCCTATAGTCATGGAGGGAATTTTTTCAAGATCTCTTGTTCCCAGTATAGCTATTGTGCTCAGTTGATGGCCATTAAACCAGAGGCTTATTTCATTTTTATAAGAATTTTCTTGCTTGAAAAAAAACGAAATTTATGAGCTGAGTGCCCTATATTTGCTACTCCCTAAGTGGAATACAGAGATGAAGGAGGGAATTTTGGTGATAGCCAACTGCTGATTGAGTGAATTGCTTTTAGCAGCGTGGAAAAAAAAAAGTGTGAGAACACTGTGAGCTATTATTTTACAATTATCCTATTTTTGCCACTGTGGGCCTCTTCAGGAATCAGACTCTGGGTAAAATACTATTTTTTTTTTTGTTCCTGTAGCTGCTGGATATAAATACGCACCCTCTCTCATTCTTTTCCAAAATGTGGCTTTCCCCTTATAGCCAGTCAAGAGAAGTGTGTTAATCTCTGGTTTTGGTTGCACCTTTGTTGGATTTTGGGGGGAAATATCCCACTGTTTTGCTTTCCCTGGTTGATGAGACTGAGACTATGCCCTTTATTACTTCGTTTAAACTGGCCCTGAGATTTATAGAGGCCAGTCTCTTTGACCTTTGAGAGTACATGTGTTCCCACCAACCCTTGCTAGAGATACCTTGCCAATAGTGTAACAGGCAGAGGATTTCTTGTTATAGAAATGTCATCAGACTCTTACTGTTACCTTTCTATTGAGCAGTGGTCTGCCATTGGACTGGGCTAGCTTTTTGGAAGGAGGGAAGAGACAGTTTTGCCATGTGATGCATTTATT
This sequence comes from Gavia stellata, assembly GCF_030936135.1. NCBI lineage: Eukaryota > Metazoa > Chordata > Aves > Gaviiformes > Gaviidae > Gavia > Gavia stellata. The sequence goes on along the minus strand of NC_082596.1, from coordinate 96,736,472 downwards.
TTTTTAAAAAAGCAAAAACTCAATGCCTAGAAGCTGGGATTTAAAGCATATAGTAAAGTTGAGCCATCACATAGATCAAGATTACTGGGTCTGTGCTCAAAAATATTAGAGGATGTGTCATCAGAAAAAAATTAAAATAATTTATATGTCTAATAAATTCAGATAATACATTGAAATCCATCTTATCGCTCTGTTTTTTTGGCTGTGTTTGGAATCAGAAATACCAAAATACCACGAGGGAGTCTGCTCTCGTGTTACTTCTTGCCAAGCCAGTGTTGGAAATACTCAAAATTCCATGAGAAAGGGCTTTCTCTAGGGAGTTCAGTCCATTTGCGCAGACTTGTGTGGTGCTCAGATGGTTTGAATCATTTAGATAAGGATCAAATCTTTCAGATGTTTGACTGTCTCCCAAATCTGAACCTGTTTGAAGGGTGGATCCTCCATTTGTGGTCTTCCTAAAATTGAATACCAAGTTTATCAGTGCTGCTCGTAGTGGAGACAAATAAAAGCAATTTTAGCCTTGAAGGCAGTGGGAGAGGACCCTTACGCTCTGCAGACTGTGGTGGGACTTTGAGGATGTTTAGCCATCTCAGTTGTAGCCACTGCGCTGACTTTTCAACTCATGTTTGGCTGGCAGCGCGTTTGCCTTCAGCTAGGCTGACATGGATCTGGAAGCATATGCAATGGCTGCTGCTTCATGGAGTATTTGAGTCAGGCCAGCATGCATCTGTTGTGGGAAAAAATGAAAAGCAAGTACAAAATCTTTTCTCAGTTTGTGTCACGCTTTGTGGTATTTTCTGCCTCCTCTGCCAACTGATCCTGAGAACACATGCTTTGCCTTTTTCCTCTGAACACTTTCTTTTCCCAGGTACTGAAGTACTCTTCTATTCCTCCTCTTCCTGCACTGAGACAATTCACAAAACCTAAAATCAGGAAGGAAAAGAAAGAGTTGTCGTGGCTGGCAGAAAATGGAAGCAGCACCATAATGTTTCTAGACGTGCAAGCATATGTTATGTTGTGTTGGCACAGAAATGTGCAAATGCAATGCTCAGTTTCTGAGTCTTTCGGGTTTTAGGAAGTACTTTATGTAAGTGGAAGTGAATGATTCTGAGATTTGGCGTCCTGGTTGCTCTCTTAGGGCCTGATCCTTACAGCAGATGTCCATGCAAGCTCCACCAAAAGGAGTCCTCCATGACTGCTCCCTGGCATAAAGCTCAAAGCTGCCGTAAACGCAGTCTCCACAAACTCCTGACAGTCCACTTCCATTTTAGAGCACACTGTGCAGGGGAAACAAAGTGGGGGTTTTTTTTTAAATCGGGACTTATCAGGACATTCATAGTGCCACCAAAGACTAAAATGAAGATCTTCCCACAAGTTCCTCTGCTGCTTTCAGAGGTCATATGGCTTTAAGGATTGCTCCCCTTTTGGGAATCAGGTGGGGATACTTTCCAAGCTGGTGTGGTATTTCCACTGGGTTTGTGCAGCATGGGGGGTCTCCAGCTGCAGGGGTGACCCTGTCTTTTACAGCAGCTTGCTCGCCACAGTCCTGGTACCTAACAGATCAACATCGCAAGAGATTTAGCTGATAAGGTAATGCCGGTCACCTTTGCCATGCATACTCAGTCATCTCCATCCAAGGTATCCATGAGAACAGACATGTGGCTCAGAGCTTCTCTCCCCCATTTCCAAAATCTTAGTTTCAAAAACCTTGAAATTACTTGAAATGGGAACTCACTAAAGTTACATGAAACAAAAAACTGAATCGAAACTTCCCAGCATACAATGGGAGCGTAAGACTTTCTATCTCCCTTGCAGACCTTTAACTCATTGATCTGACTACCTGGACAAACCAGAGTAAATTCCCTACGAGCTAACTCCCTTCACTCAGGATCACACTTCTGTTGCAGTTTACCCTCTTTGTGCTTTAATTTTGCCTTTGGTTGCGCACTCTGATTTGGGGAACACTTCAATCAAAAGATAAATTAAGTGCTTGCTTAAGTTTCATTAAGGTCGATGGGCTTAAGAATAGGTTGTGCCAACTAGGGCAAGAATTAAACATATTTGGTTGGGACTTTTCAGTAAGAACTGAAGGAAAAAGAAGCTGGAAAATAGTCCTTTTTCCATGCTTCCGACTATCTTTAGTATTCACGCACATTAGAAATAAACAATTGAGCAGTTATGATTTTCTTTTTGGTTGTTGTTTTAAAGATATTGCTAGTACTTCTGCTTATCCCTCTTGGTGGAGGATAAAAAATACTTAAATGTGAAGTAATTTTATAAAGCAGCTTCGTCAGAGCTTATTTGTTTATTACAGTGTTCATGATTGTTGTGTAAATAAGATGAAGAAGCTATTTTTGGCTTCTGCCTGCTTGTCCTCAGAAGGAGTCATAAGATGTGTACACCAAGTTGGTGACTGAGTGCAGCTGGAGCTCCTGATGTGCCTCATTTGATGTGAGCTGTATGAGGGGATAATTACCATGAAGAGGGTCAAAGATGAGGCCTCTTGCAGAGTGATGGACCAAACGGCGTACTTCTGATTGCAGCAGGCAGCTCTGCAAGAAAGTGATGAAAACTGCCTCATATCCTTTTCAGTTGCATTGATCACCGAGGTGCACTTCTGTCAGTCTTACTAAGGGCTTCTGCCTGTGCTTTTCTCCTTCCTCTCTTTTGTCGTAGCCTAGAAAGGAGAAGCTGCTCTGAGGCAGGCTCTTTGCTCTCAACCGAGACACACAGGATGTATTTTTTTTAACCCCAAGGTAACTGGTGCATATGACCTGTCCCGTGGCAGGACAAGAGAGCTCTCTAGTTTTACAGTGAGGTCAGTGCTGCCCGTCTGTGGCTAACCTCAATGAACTGGCCGCACTGAAAACGATGCCAAGTGACTCCTGCGGTTCTGGGGTAATAAATGCCATCAGGTGGGAGCCCTCTGCTAGAGTCAACGGCATGTGGATGTCGGCACAGGCCTCCGTTTGCCCTTCTGCTTTGTGTGTTCAGATCAGGGTAAGACAAGTGTGTTATTTACCCTGAGATAATGAAAATTTGTACACCTGTTTTCTAGCGATGAAGGAAATACCTAACTGCAAACAGGGTGAACAGCAGGAGCACTGCTAGATAGAGGGTGCGGGAGCGGGTGAATTTGAGGTGGATTTGCTCTCTGCTTTGCTCAGGTCACCAATTAGCTAAGTGCCTAGTAAGAAGACAGATGGGAGAAAAAAAATTACTCCTAAGAGCTATATTCCATTCATATCAGTCCTGGGTGAAACATCCTGATTTTGTTAGCTGTAGTTCTTAACTTCATGCTCCAAGCTGGACTCGTTCACAGCTTTTTAGTTCCCTCAGCCTGGCTGTGAGTTTGTGGTGTTTGCCAAAGCTGTGATTGCAGCAGGGGAGGCTGGAAGGAGAGGGCTGGACCAGCGTTGGTGGCCCGAAAGCAGTGTCAGCTATGGGAATGCTACTGATTTCATTGAGCTAGTGCTGTGAACCCAGTGTAGTGGAGATGCGCGATGTTCTGGGGTAACACACGTAAGCAGGTGGGAGCCCTCTGCTAGAGACAGACGTGTGGATGTTGCCAAAGGCCTTGGCTTTCATCTTTCGTTTTATACAGTTGATGTTGGGCGCCTGTTCCAGCTGAAGCTTGAAATCAACACTTCAGGTTTATGTTCCTGCCTCCAAGGATGTTAGCAGACTATTTCATTAATGATATGAATGTTACAAGCTGCATGGGCACAGCTGACTAACGTAGGCAGTAAAAATCAAAAAGAAAGGGAGACTGATAATCTGTTGCTTCCTCTTACTGTCCAAACCCCTTCTCTTTGAGGACTGAAGCACCCCAGAATAGCTGAGGGAGCAGAGCCCCTCTTTGTAAGAGAAGGTTTATGTGAACGCAGAGCTGTGAAAAAGACAGGCCTGCCTTGTAAAGGCAGAAGGTCTGCTGCTGGAGAAACAAGTAATCAGCATGGAAAGATTTTAATGTGTTGACCTATCCAGATATTAAGCTTGTGATAGCAGTGGCATATATATCTAGCTCCCCCTCTGTCTGTTCCTAAGTTTACCCTCTTTGGTGATAATAGAAATATTTGGAAGGGGGGGGAAGAGTCAATTATTTTCACTATATTACCCTCAATATTCTTATTTTATCCTTATCTTTCCTGGCTCCACTTAAAGGAGTTAACATCCCAATAAGAAGTATATTTTTTAGACCACGTAGAGGCCACAGTATGTATCTTTGTTTCATTTTTTCTGCAGCTATGGGAGCAAATAATAGCTGCAAATATCCACAAAAGAGTCATGTTTTTTATTTTGAAGATGAGGTAACTTTACTGAAGTTGATTAAATATGAAAGGATCATATCTTTTTTGCGGTATTTAAAAAATCTTTTACAGGAAATTCAAAGCCTCTGTACCTGAAGTGCTCTTCTGAGTGCTGTGTTTTCAGTATTAGCTCCATGGGATTTGTCCCATGCTTCTCTTGCAGCCAAGGTGATTCAGGGATTTGGGCGAGCCAGGATTCCTCTGGGCTGCAGCAAGGGAAGGGACCAGACACTGAAACCTCTGTTTGCTGCAGGAAAGCACAGTCAGTCAACTAGGTAGGTTAGTTAAATACATAAATAATAAGTGTTGAGGTGGAGAAAGGAAGAAAAACAGACTTCTGTTTTGACTCCAGTAGTAGAGTGACAAACATGTCATTGTATGCCTCCCGTTAACTTGTCTGAAGACTTAGCAGGGCTTCCGAACTTACCTGTTGGAGAAAGGTGGTAATGACAATGTGAAAGGCAGATCACAGGAAGTATTGTAATAGGTGTAGACATCCAATCTTTAAGTCTTTATTTCCTATCTTAAGCACCTGAATTTGAAGGATAAGAGAAACTAGAAGTCTTAAATGACCTGTGAACCAAGTGTGGTCGGTGGGGATTGAAGGGGAAGCATATTTGCAGGTGAAACTGTAGATATAAAAACTTTCAAGTGAAATGTTAAACACAACTGGGTTCATGTGATCTCTTCTTTATGATAGGATAGTAATCTTTAGAAGTTCAGCTGTCTTTCACCTTTTTTCCCCAAATTTCTTACTGAGAAGGACAATATTTTGCATAAAGAATTCATTGGTGGGGGTGGGCGAAGGGAAAGAAAAGCAAACATTTGGGATGTGGGAGCACGCTGTGTGGCTCAGTGCCTCTGTCTTGTCAGTCTTCTGCTGTGATACTGGAAATAAGTCAGCTCGGGGCCCTTGACTTGTGATGGGGTGTAAGAGAGAATTCATTACTCTGGGATACCGTTTAATCTTGGATTTTTGTTTGTGAAGACTAGCTATGCTCATCAGAGCAGGCACTGTATTTTGAGGCTGTCCCAGATAGTCTAGGACATCTATTTGCTCTCTGCATGTAGATATCTCCCTCCCCTTTCCAAACTTTTGGAGACATGAAGGAAGAAGCTGCTTTCTAAACCAACTCACACCAGCTTATTTAAAAGTTAGCTTGATAGAGCTGCTAGGCACTCTGCTCCCATCTTTTAAGTTTAGGGAGTATTTCAAGAAAGCTTTTGTAGTGATAATACCTGAAAGACACTTTGTTTTTTAAGTGCTCCCTTTATTATATTCTGAATAGGATGCCCTTCTGTGGTACATAACTGGACTGCTGTTTTTCTGATCCAGATTCAACCCAGATTTTTTTCTCAGAGTTCTTCCCCCATGGTGAACTAGGCCTGGGAAGTTGGCTATGTCTGAGGCTGCTTACGCAACCAAAGCCAGCTGGTGAGAGCTCTGTTTTGGGAAACCCTTGGTTTAGGCTCCAATTTGTTTCTTTTTTTAATAGAAGAATTATATCTGCTGAAGGGTCCAAACTCTTTCCTCGCCTGCTCTGCCATAACCCCTGTGCCACGGAGAAGAGCTCGCTCCAAGGAGGAATAAACCCTCCGCTCTGCCCTATTCAAACCCAAGCGCTGCCTTTGTGCCGAGCTTTCAGATTCCAAAGGCGTTTTTTGGTTAGCAGCTCTGCTGGATGCACAAAGGGTCAGTGCACTAATAGGATACAGCACTGGGAAAGGACAGGGCTTTAAGGGACTCTTTGGAGATTTGATGCCCTGTGTGAAAGAGGTCAACAATACTGCAGCAACAATTTTAATCTATTTGTGGAAAAAAAAAAAAGGCACCATAAAAAGGGGAAGGACACTGGAAATAAGGGACTCTTTAAATCCTTCTATCCTGATGATCCTAACCCCAAATCCATCCATTGCTGATAAACCTAACCAATACCTTTACAGGACTTAACTACATGGAATAAATGTCCTCCTGGCTTTCCCCACCCCCTACCAACGCATAGCAGCTCCTTATTGTGTGCGTTTACTTTAGAGATGCTGGGGGTTGGTGGTTACCTCTTTACAAAAGACATTGGTCTGCACCTGCTCAAGGGCTCTCATGTTGATGCTCTGCATAGCAGAAAGCAAGCCAGCCCTTTCCAGAGAGTGATAACAGCAACTTTCTGGCACATTGATGGTTTATGCTGTCCTAGAGGGAAAAAGGAATTGATGACAGGTACACACAGAGACTGAGCAGCCCCCAAAATTCATGTTGGATTTTGGGAAATCCTCTCTCCCCAAGCTGTCTTGTCACAAGGATTGTTGAGCTCTGTAAGAGGCTCTTTGATGCTAGGGAATTGGGAAAATGCTGATCATCTGTGCTAGGGTGAATGACATTGGTGCTGTGGGAAACTGAAGAGAGCTATTTTGACTCTGGCTTTGTCAATCTGTGTATGGCTGAAAGCTGTGAGGCATTGGAGCCTGTATCCAAACATAACTCGCACATCTGCAATAGATATCAACAATGCTTACATGACTTTGTGCAGGAAACAAGTTTGAAATGTTCTTGGTCCATTTTCTTTCTTCCCAGCATATCAAAAAGCAAAGGGCAATATTGAACATCATGCTTCAGTGACAGGGAAAGGCTTTGGGGGAATCTATTCTGAGTGGATGTTTTGATTTATTTATTTATTAAACAAGATTTATTTTTCATTGGGAAGTAGCTTTTTGGAGTTACATATACAGAAAACCCAACCAAATAAAGCCGTATTGAGCATCAACAGCATCACGATAATGTATAAAAGGGTTTGGTTTAAATCCTTCAAAAAGAAGAATAGGTCTGCCCATTATCTCTAATAATGCAACAATGTGGGCTAGGTGAAATCTGCTTGGAAGCGGTGGGCAGCAGTGTTCACTGAAGAGAAAGGTAGGTAGTAGTTAATTTAGACTGAATTAGTCTGACAGATGACACAGCCCAGTGCACAGGATACTAGTTTTGAAGTAGGTGGGCAGAAGTCCAGCTGTCTCCAGCCCAGTGGGATGGATGTCTGTGTTTTCTGAGTGTGAGAGAGAGGAGTGATGTGTCAGGAATCACCAGGATTGTCATCCTGAAGAAAAACATGGAGTGCTTTTTGGGTTAAAAAAAAAAACTGGGCAAAGAAGTAATCTCTGCAGATTTTTCTATGATGGTCAGGGAAAGGAGACTGTATACTTTCTTTGATAGATATATAGGTTGACCTCGGAGACCTGTTGACTCCACCACTGGTACCTCCTCCTTCCAGAACCACAACTGAAGTATTGACCAGTTAACTTCTAACTTAATGCCCAAGCTTTTGCTCCTGTAATTGCGGAGTGAGCTGCTTCAGGGAGCAGAGCTTGCTGCTTGCCACCTAACTGGATAACCCCCAGCACTGGTGAAGGAGAAAGAGGGAATTCACAAGCAGGAGGAAGACTGGCATGCCACCAACCCTGGCTTAGACTAATTAAGGTCTCCATGGACCTGCAGGCTCAGTCCCACTGTTGTATAGTTCTCCAGGAACATTGTACACCATTGCAAGGTAGGAGGAGGAGACTAGCTATTTCAGCTGTGAAGCTGGAGTTGGAATAAAATGCAACCAATTCAGAATGTAGCAAAGCATCAGGAATGACCCGAGACTGATTTGTCTCCGGACTTGTAAAAACACAATCTTTAAATACAATGCCTTGGTTAGCACAGCACTTCCAACAACAGTGCTGTGGCATTTACCTAATGGAGAGATGGTAAGGATGTTGTAAACCTCCTCTCTTTTCAGTTTGGAAGCCTTCATAACCTAGATGTAAAATCAGAGCATTACTATAGGTTTGCATGTGAGTGCATTTTTTTGTCTCCTATCCCATTTTTTTTTACATTCTTGATGTGCCCAGTGATGCCATACCCAATTTATTTACTGACAATCTCCCTATAACTGTGGCAAGACTCTTTCAAAATGCAAGAAAGGCAGTGCTGTTTCTAAGCTTTTCAAGTTCTCAGTCCCTTTGGTAATATGGCTATGGTGTTGAATACAACTGTGTTCTAGTCACAGCAGTCTTAGAATTGAAAAAGAATGAAGGACTTTTCCTGTCCATACACTCCCCTCTCCATGGCACATCCTGTAGTTAGCATAAATTATTTTCTTCTGTCCATATATTCTCCAAACCATGCACTTTGCTCTGCCCTATATCCATTGGCTGGTATGAATTTTTGCTTTCTGGCCTGCAGCAATAACTTCCTTGCTCATTACTACAAAATCTCTATTTCCATTGTATTTGATAGAGATTCCTCTCTGCTTTCTCACCCACACTCAACAAAAAGCAACAGGCACTGCATTGCGTGCTCCTCAGCAAAACCATGCATACTTGGCATACTGTCAACTTTGCAAACTCAGCTTCCATCCAGCATTGTGGCTGTTGAGCCTGTACCTTCATTTCTGGTGTAAGATGCAAAGGAAGGTCAAGGAAGACTGGAGTTGGGCATACACTTTGGTAACTGCACTGGGAAAGCTCCAGTTAGAAGTCTGCTCAGCAAAGACAGGGCTGTAACAAATATCTGACTTGGAGGGGAGTAGAAATTCAGCCTTTAGTAGTGTGGGCTCTGTGAACAAGAGTTTCTTAAGCCTCCATGAAGATGGCTACAGCTGGAAAATCATATGTTTCTCTTACGATAAACTGTCTTGTGCAAATGTTTTCAGACCCTTTGAGCTCTCCCTCTGTGGGCTTGGAATACACTCATGAGCTCTGCTTGGCTCCTTTGGTTTGGCTTCACTTTGAAGTCTAGGTCCTTTGTAGATGGGCTAGATGGCCTGCCTTGGGGTTCAGCTTCTTGAAGGCAAGGAAAAAGTGGTGGGCGCACAGCCTGTTCACTGGTGGTGCCAAAATGAGCTGTGACTCATGCTAATCGTGCAGACTTTCCTAATCCATCCCTTCCCCGTCTTTCTTGCATGTTTTGCCGAGCTGTGAGTTAACAATAGTGACATTTAAAGTTTTAGCATCTGAGTGAATCATCTTGAGATGAGGGCGGCAGTTCATGGCTCGCAGGGGTTTGGTTTCTGAGTGTGTCTACAATGCAGCTGGACGTGCTGATACGTGCCATACCAACACTGGGCAGGATCACTACCACCAGAACCACAAATTTGTGGGTATTCTGGTACCCACAGAGCTCAGTACTGCCATGGTTTCACCTCCTTAAATCACATCTCCCTCCTGTCTCCGGTGTGCCAGGAAGGTGTCATCCTTTTTTGCGTGGTGAAGAGGTGGAAAGGCTAATGGATGGCTGATCTGCCTGCTGGGGAGAGGTGGTCCTCTCAAAGCTGAGCTGTCCTGTAGGAGGGAAGCTGTCAGGGGGGTCTGCTGATCCTCGAAGTGGAGGAGGGAGTGAGTTAGCTGGTAGGGTGCTGTACCCTCGGGGGACATTGAGCCCAGTGGCACCTCCTGTTGCTGCTCTACTGTGAGATGAAGTCCCATGGAAACAGGTTTGTGCTTCACTGCAAGGTGAGGTCCCACTGGGATCTTGTAAGGGAAGAGCTTCTCCATGCAGCAGTCACCTTCATTTGCTGTACAATGTCCTTGGCTTTTTCCAATGATGGCGGGCATTGCTCTTTCTTCTGGGGAGCGAGGGTCTTCTCTCGTGAACCCAGGTCCCTCGCTCAGAGTTACCTTGGTAGCCATGGTGGCAAGAGATTGCAGGATTTTTATTCTGTTTCAGTTTTTCAGTGGTGAGGAAGGCAGTGGGAGGTGTCCTGGGGAAAACTTCCACTAGATGTAGAAAAAGAAAGAGGAGTCCAAGCACTAGTTTAAGTATTGCAAGCCCACAGTAGTCTTGTGATAGGCTGTGGGAGGAGATGAATTATAAAGGTGCTTTTGAGGGCTGCCTGCATCTCAGCCTTCTAGCTTTTTTTTTTTAAGGATTTAATAGTTGAGATAGATGGCCAGTCCAAGCAATGTCTGTTGGACGTTTGTTATTGTTGGGGAGGTTTCCTTATGAATCATCTGTCTGGTTTGTGTGTTTTAATTAAAATAGAGTGTCACAATAAAGACTGAGAGCCAATTCTGTGAAAGTATCTGCACAGGGAGAGGGGATGGAGGGGATTGCTGAGTGGTAGATAGATATCCTTGGGGGCCTTCGGGCAGCTTTGGTCACTCGAGCATATCCTATAGTCTAAATACAGGTCTGGGGACTGCACTGTGTGCCTCAGGGCACATATGCTGCCTGGGGCTATGCTGATGGGGTGATGTACACGCCCCTCTCCCCTTCTCTCTTCCTCTCTTCCTGCCCCCAAAATCTATTTCTTAGGAAACAGCAGGATTGAAATTTATGGAGAAGTTCTACATGTTTGGAGGGGGAGGGGGAGAGGGAGGGAAACCCCACCCAAATGTGCTGTTAGTTAAGGTTTGTTCTTTAAATATCTTGTGTTTATGATAGAACAGTTACAACAAAGCAGGCAACATGTTTTGTCTACAGGCTATCCCATGCACCAAGTTTAGTATTAGCTGCCTTTCATTCCTTTTAGATAATCTGTTACTGCTATTAATAGAAATGTATGCAAGCTTCCTGGTGTCCAAAATTGCCTGGAGATAACCAGAGGTTTTGTCTTTGTGCGTGAAGCTTTTTGGCTGTGTATTTTTGGGCATTGTGTTGGAAAAAGCAGAGCGATGGCCTCTTGCAGTGGTCAAAGACTTGCTCCGTTGGATGGAGCCGCTGGAAACCTCCAAGAGGAGAGCCCTCTCCTTTCAGGTCTTCCTGAAACAGGACCCACCACGGAGCTCCTTGCTGCCCCCAAAGCTTGCCTGCTCCCTGAGCTGGCTGCAGCTCACAGCATCCCCAGCCTGCCCACCTCCCAGTCGCCCTTATCCCGTGCCTGGCCGTATGACCTCGGTTAGCTGAAGCATTTCTAATCGCGGCAGTTTTCAACCCGGCTTGTAGGAGCACAGCTGGCCGAGAGGGTGATTGCATGTGAAGCTGCACTGGCAGATATAAAGGGGTGGTAAACTTTGGCAGGAAGGTGGTGACAAGCTAGGGGAGAGCTGGGGGACACACACAACCCCCCCCTTAGCCTGCATCAGCTGCAGCCAGAACAGCACGTCTAACTGCAGCCAGAGCAGTTTGGCAATGCTTACAAACTCTGCTAGTGAGGCTGACCACTAATAGAGCTTATAAAGTCAGTCAGATTTTTGGCAAACTTTCAGACCACTGTGTTCCTGATGGAGCTTTTAAACGTCTCCTAAAAAAGTATCCGGCATTACCAGAGAGAGCCCCATCCTCTGGAGCTGGGCCAGGGCCCATGAATGAAACAAAGCTGATAGCTCAGAACTGCAGCAGCTTTGCAAGGGGGGACGGGGGTGGGGAAGCAGGACTTCAGAAACCAGAATATATTTCTCTGTTTTGAAGTCTCACATCACAGCAGCAATGTTTCCTGCCTACCTCAACGTACTTCTGCTAAAATGTTCTCTGCAGAAACCTTCAAAAGGAAAGCGTGTTGGTTTTTTTTCTGATGAAGTTGTGTACCAGCGTTGTCTTTTTATTTTTGAAACATGCATGAACTCAGGAGGGATGAATCCTTAAGTGTTTTTCATTCCTGAGGATTTACATTTCTTGAGATATGGAAAGAATAACCACAAGAAGATACAAGTGGTAAAATACAGGGGAGAACCCATGTGTCATGGTCCCAAGCCTCTGGGATAACCAGTGCAATAGTTTTATATGACAGGGCCATATTACAGTAGGAAAACTGATCTTTTCAGCATTTTCAGGTCCAGTCTATTGGTTACGATACATGCACGGTGCCTGCTGACAAACTGAGAAGCTGTTTTGATGACCTGTTGTGCAAAGAAAAATGGGAGCTCTCAGCACGGCTGCATGCAGCCTGTCTGCAGGAAAACGGCATAAAAGGGGCTGGAGTAAATCTGTTCCAGTGCAGGCTTGCTTGGGTAGCTAACGGAGAAGTGGTTGAACGCCAGCGCGTGCTTTCATGGGCGCAGGAAGCTGTAAAGGTTTAGTATGGCTAGCACATGCACGAGCAATATAACCTCCGTCGATGCCTAGGATCCTGTGAGAAATAAGCAGATAAAAGAAAACGCTAACCAGTGGGTTTTTAGGTTTATGTGTATCTTCTGGCCTTTGGTGTTAGCACAGAGCATTACTAGCAGTCCGTCACTGGAGTTTAAATAGGATGTGAGTGCTGTTTGATTGCTTGAGTGAAAACGTTTTGCCTCTTTTTTTTTTTTTTTGGCAACTACAAAAGTCTTGGAGCCAAAAACCTTAAAGGATTGCACAGTGTTCAAGCATTTTATGTGCGTATGTGTTTCCCCCCACCCCCCTGCTACCTCTGGTCTGTTTATGTGAAATACTGGCAGAAAAGAGTAAATACAGAGAAATAGATATATTATTTTTATTAATTCTTGGCAGGCTGCTTACAGTATAGAGCACTTTTGAGTTGAATTTAGATGAGTATGTATATATAAACAGTATCTCAATAAATTCTGAAAGTCCAGTTCTGATTTTGTAAGAGCACATTAACTTTTCTTGTGCCTTTATCTCTTTCATTGCTTACATCCATTGCAAAGCCTATTTTCCTTTCTTTTGTTATGTCCTGTCTGCAGGGAATTTGTGCCTTCATGTTGATGCCATTACCTGCCACCTTTTCTGTTTTAGCAATTTCTATAATCACCTTACCTTTCTCAATATATTATCCAGGGCAAGATATTACTTACTTACTTCTGGACTCAGAGAATAAAATTGCTAAAGTGCAAAAATTGCCAATTGTGAAAAGTGCTCAGACAGGACCGATTACTTGCTCTGCTCAAGGTGAAAAGTTTATTTTTGTGTAAGGCCCTGGGTGCAGGGTTTTATTACTGACACGAGACTGATGGCTGCACATCCTCACACGGAGTGAGGGAAGGTCCGTGCCCTATGAGCCAGGAAGAAACTCCATCAAGGGGAACAGCAGCAAAGAACATCAAACTGCAATTACATCCTAAATACCCCTCCATTTCGCTGCTGGGATAAAACCCTCTAATTTCAGCAGCCTGCTCGGTCATCTTTGACTCTCAGGCGTTATTATCGTAAAATAATTAATGACTTGTCCCAGATTCAGAAAGTGGGTTTAGTAGGATTTTTAAAGAGCTCTTTCTCTTCCTCCCAGCACGAAGCTCAGCCGCTGTAGGCTGGGAGGCAGCCCCGAAGCACGGTGCAGTGCTAGCAGTGAGAAATAGCATTCCCCGTTACAGGGAGGATGGGGGCTGGCACGGCGTGGTTACCCAAGCCGGGAAAGTGCCTCTAGCCAGTGCTCCTGTAGGGCAGCGCTGCAAGCTCTTCCCGTGTACCTGAAGCACCACGGTCCCCCATCACTGTGCAAGGCCATCGCTTCAATACCGGCACAAGGTAATGGGGCGTACCTGTGCCAAAGGTGGGATGATGGAGCTGGAGGAGCCCAGGGGCTGCCTCCAAGTGGCAAAGCCCCCAGGCCCTGCTAACCCTCCCTGGGCTGGGTGATGAGCCTGGGGTAGCACCGTGCTCAGGCTGATGGAGCAGCATGCAGCGCTGCTCATCAGGCGCTCCCTGGCAGGGAGGAACTTACATTTGGTCCCTTTCTGTCAGGCAAAGTGTTATGTGCCTATTGCAGATGGGGCTAAGTTCCAGTATGCAGTGTTTAGCACATCTAGTGCATACCCAGCGGTAGTGAGTGCTCGTGGCAGACCTCATTAAGTTCACTTGGGATTTCACTATTTCTGCTGACTTCCATGGGAAAGGTGCTTAGCAAATGGAGGTCACTGAAAAAACATAAAATCAAACACCCCCAGTCCCAATAAAATCGTAAAAATGGAGTTTTGACTTCAAACTCCCTGCTCTGATCTTTGCTACTCACTTTTTCTGATGTGCAGGCATCTTCCTTCTAAAAATAGGAAATCTCGTTGTGTGGGAGGTGTATTTAAACAGTGTTCTTTAGAATATAAATATTATTATTACTTAAACTAACCCTGCTGTAGAGAAGTTCACAAACAGCCACTTGTGCTAGGCGGAGGCTGCCTGCTGTCTGTAGGAAGCGTTAAATGCTTTCAGACATGGGCTTTCTGGGGACATTCCTGCGATGGGATGCAGGGTTGTAGCTCGCAGCTTTCTGTAGGAGTCTGCATGACACCTTGATGTCTGTGAATTACAATGGCCTTCAAGGACTCTGCACCATTACAATGGTGGGTTAATAATTAGCTTTTAAATACCACTGCAACTTTCATTTGTGATAGAGATAATTTGCAATCATACGCTGCTTTGGATGGGAGGGAGCTTAAATTGAATCTAAAATGAGGAACATCACTCAAAACAGACTGAAGGAGCTAATTATTTTATTAAAAATACAGCTGTGCTTGCCATTTTAATAACCTTAGATCAAGGTGTATATGCATGGGGAGGCCTTTAGCTAGAACTTCTATTACCATGAGACTGTAGCCTTTGATGTGTTATTTCTAGTTTATCAAATGCCTTGGTACTGCTGCTCAGTTTATTTAAAGCCTTGTTTGCTAGCGCTTGGTTATGAAGTCAATAATTAATAAATGGGTGGTAAAATTAAGTTTAGAGTTAAGAAAATGTGTTTGACAAGGTGAGAGACAAGTAACAGGGCTCTGCAAAACCTTTTTTGCTTGTGCCCTGTTCAGCTGCCCAGCTGAAGCAGGGGGACTATTTTGAGTTGTTCATGCCAAATTTGAATCCTTGAGTGCTCACCATCTTACTGGGTATTCTGCAATGGGGGTCATCTATGGTGATCCCCCTCCCACCTATGTCACATTGGGTGAAATAACTAAATATATCCATGTCAAAATGCCTACCCACATCACTGTGCAGCTCCAGTGAATATTCACGCTTGGTGGGATTAAGATCAACAGGAGAGCTGGAAAGAGAGGCCAGGCTACCACGGGATTTGGGGGTGCGGGTTCAGGCCCTGAGGCAGAGGAGGGAGCTGAAGGTAGGTTTCCTGCCTCCTAGGAAGTTGCTTGAATCGCTGGAGTGTGAGATGAGAGAGGCACGATATCATTCCCATTTCTCAGATGTGTTTTCCACCCCTGTTCATCCTCAAAAAGAGGGCTGGGGTGTGCGGGGTGGGGTGGGCTTGGGCAATCCAGCAGGAGCTGTTCCTCAAGAAGAGGTCAGCATCACAAGTGAGCTGAAACGGCATCTTTCAGATCACTTCACTAACCTCCAAGATTTAAAGAAATGCGCCTGGTACTCGTAAACCATGCAAGCGCCTAGGTTTCAATATAGCCCTGTGACTAATGTGCATGTGCATACTTTGCATACAAACGGTGAAACGTTAGCAACAGAGCTGCTTTGCTGTTGGGTATGTTTTCGTTAACTGTGCCAACACGCTTGGGACTGAAATGATACAGACTGAAATCAGCTCAGGAATCACAACTTGTCTTTTGGTATACAGATAAACTCTTGAGAGAGCGGTCCTCCTACGAGGACATGGGATGGAAAAGATCAACGAGTCCAGCTTGCCTTTTGCCCTTTTGAAGTGTTTCTGTGGAATATAAACCCCCTTATTTAGTGAACTGCTTTAAATAGAGTAAAACACAGGCCTGGGCTGCAAACACAAGTGAATGAGGTATTTCCACAGTCTGAAAAAGTTTTGGCTGCTTCTCAAACACTACATCTCATATTTGCCTTTGTGGTACCTTTTTCTGGATAAGGTCAGGACCTGAAAGCTAAGCTGTGCTTGAAGAAGTTGAGTGAGTTACATAGAGCTCCCTGGTTTGAAGAAATCTCGTGAGATGGAAGTTTCTCACCAGATTTCGGAGTGTTTTTGACATCTGCCAGTCCTGGGAAAGCCGGTGTTAACCTTGCTGTGGTATTCTGTTGGCTGTGATTCCATAAGCTAATAAATCATGGTTTTAAATGGATCCAGGATACTGCATAAGAGGCGTAAGGAACTGCAGGTTTGGTCAATGGCCTCAGCCCTTGGGGGTTTCAGTATGACTCCCAAATCATAAAGCTGGGCTAACAAGATTAGAAACATCTAATGCAGCTCCAGTGCCCCCAAAAACCATTTTACTGTCCTCTATATTCACCTTATGCCTGAGCTAGTATGGTGTGAGAACTGGGAAGCTACCTGACCTGTCCAGAGATCAGCTTTTGCGATGACTGGAGACCTGTAGGAACAGCACAGCTTTTGAGGGTGCTGCTTTGTCACCCGAATGAAAATCTCTGTTCAAGGTGGGTGGGCGAAGGAGTTCACACCTGCCGTGGTGAAACCAGGCATCAAGGGTTGTAGCTCCCTTAAGGACATACTTGGCACTACTGATTTTTAAACTCAACACTGCCCACCCAATTGTCCATCAAAAGAAATACGTGATGTGCTTTACTGCACATTAATTCAGGGTGGAGGGGTGAAGGCAGGGTGAAAATGTCACATTAGTGTGTACTTTAGTGTCGCTCTTCTGCTCCTTTCGTACGATATTCCACACTCCATTTACAAATCTTGTCTGATAGATACCCATCTCTGCTCTTCTACTGCACAAAGGCATCCGTAGCCATAACACCTTTCCTGTGTCTAAAATGGTGATGATAATGCCTGATGCACGCATGGGAGGGGACAGGGGAGGGCTAAGTATTACCAATGCTTGATGCTGTAGTCTTCATTTTTCAATTGCACTGCAGATCTATGAACTGAAGGCAAATGTTTGCCTTGTAGTTACAGGGGAACAGAGATGCTTTGGGACACTGCTGAGGGATTTTGCACCCATGAAGTTGTGAACGTTGGCTGAGATCTCTTATTAGTGCAGCAGTGGAG
Source organism: Gavia stellata (assembly GCF_030936135.1). Taxonomy (NCBI): domain Eukaryota; kingdom Metazoa; phylum Chordata; class Aves; order Gaviiformes; family Gaviidae; genus Gavia; species Gavia stellata. The sequence continues at coordinate 96,719,389 of NC_082596.1, read as the reverse complement.
ATTTTAAATAATGGGGAAGGGATGCTTTTCCTTCCTTTGGGGTTGGAGCAAATGCAACTTTTAACTTTGGGGAAAAAATCTATGAGAGCAATTGCGTTTCCCTGATGCATCTATCCCAGTAATTGATGTGACACCTTGCACTAATGGATAAATGGATTGTCTTTGTATTTCTGCAAAGAGAATGTGTCACATATTGAATAGTGACATTGATATTCTTATCAGATGTAAGAGTTAACGCTTCTTTTGGGTAAATGGAGTAGTTTGACCTCTGAAAGCTATTATCTGCCAGGTTTGCAGGTAACTTGTCACAACATCTTTCTGCACTGTATTTGTTTTGAAAGTTTCACTGTAACCATATAGGCTGGAGAATTGCCTTTCTTACATGAAATCCAAGGTGGATAGGAAGAATTATGCATCATTTAAAAGTGGGGCTATCGGTGTGGGTGGGACATTGTCACGCCATCATTATGGCTCCATAACTGTATCATGCAAAAGGCTCCTGATGTTCTGTTGTAGGGCCCTCATGTGCTAGGTCCTTTATGGAGAGGGGACGCAACTCCTGCTCTGCTGAGCTTAACATTTAAAAGGATGAGCTAGACAAAGTGCAAGAGGAAGGAGGGCAGACACGGGGAGTAAGTCTCTCAAACTCCATTTTGCTGGGCTGTGTTGCCTTTCTTGTGTCTATTGTTTCTGGACTAAAGGATACGTAATGTTAGCAGTTGTGGTCCCCTCCCAATAATCACCGCTACAAATGCTGCTGGGGTCTTGCAGGTATTTATGGCTCTCCTGGGAAACACCGAAGAGAATTACAAAGCCACTGTGGAACAAAGTGATAAGAAAAATTCTGAATACAGCCTGCGTTCAGAAAAATTAAAAATAATGAAACCTCAAAAGTAGCATGCTACTAGCGCTGATCTCGCATTTTATTTAAGCAAGAAAAAACTCGTTGAAGAACTTCGGTAAAAGATAAGGTGCTGGGTCCTACTATGACCCTATGCTGGAAGCTGTGGGCTCTGTTTTGAGTTAATGGTTGTGAGTTAACTTTCAACCAAAACAAAGGCTTCAGCTGGTTGGGCCCTGTATAGCTTTACCGGGACAGGACGTTGGCCAGGAAGGTGTAGTTGCTGGTGGCCCATCTAATTTCTCAGTCAGTGGAGATGTGTGAGACTGGGACCAATTCCAGGAGAAGAGTTTGGACCCATCCCCAAAGATAGCGTGTCAGATGCTTCACAGAGAAAGAGGAGCAGAGAGGGGCTTCCCACCAACCCACCTTCCAGAAGAGATCCTGGAGGGTGGTGTGCTTTGCTCTTACAATAAGCATGTGGTGAAGAAGGATGGATGGTTCCAGTGTTACAAGCTCATAGGGCATGCCGCACAGTATAATATTACTTGTAGGTACACACGTGCATTAATGCATGCATGCATAAAAGAATAATATGTAAATATCCAGCAAGGTGGCTAACAGCGTGGGACAAATTGTAGATTATGTCGGAAACTGCTGCTGCCCCTGGGACCTGCCATTCAGGGACAGTGCCCTCTCCATCTTCTGCCTGAATCATTCCACTTTGTATATTTTGAGGCAGTTTCTCAAGCAGATCCAGGGTGATGAAAATCGTGTTATTTGACATAGTAGCTAATCATCAAAATATTCCCATCATCCTAATAGGGAATAGGAGGCAGTTCTTGGGATATAGAGTCCTTGTCACCCACTTTAAGCAAGCTATCACTCAGTAAAAACACACCTTTCCTTTTTTTCCTTTGAAGACACAGCCCAGATTTTATATTGCCTTGCAAAAGAGGCAAGCTAAAGATCCATGACACTTCTCAAAACAAAAAGGCAGAGAATAACCCCTCTGCCCTGCCCATCAGCTTCTCAATAAAATTGATTCTAGATGTGCAAGGTTGTCCGTGCACTATTTCTAAGTGCATAATAGCTGTAGTATGCTAACTCATTATTCTGTAAAGTGCTGTGAAATAGCGTGATTACAAAAGGCGCTACATAAAACCAGCTTCCAATCTAGTCAAGTGACGGTCAGATGGCCAGAGAGGCTGCTGTAGTACAGCTGCATGATCTGCAGTCCAGTGGTTTTATGGCTATGAATGTCCCTTAGACTTGTTTGCACGTGCCAGAAATTACAAGTGCCCTTTTAGGTTTTTTTTCTCCCATGCTATATCTTCTTGATTCTCCCCTTCGTCCTTGTGTTTTGGGGCACTGAAATTTCAGATGGTTCCTGCTCTAAATGCTCAGCTTTATCCACGTGGTTGCCTGTCGCTTCTCAATGAGAGTCAGTTATAATGTAATTTATTTTGTAAAGTACACCGGCTATTGGCCACTGGGTAACCAAAGGTGAAAGGGAGCAAATGAAAAGCAGATTAGAAAGCGTGTTGTGGGCTTGGGGGAAGGGAGGCTCTAGTGTGAGGGAAAGTGAATAGGGACGGTTCAGAGAAGCGAAAACTGAAAAAATAAGGCATGCACATGTAGCTCAAAGGACTTCATTACAACTAATTTAGGAAGATAACAAAGGAGTGATGTCAACACGATCCAAATGGGGGAGAAGCACAATGGGAAGAACAGAGAGAGCAAGAACAAATAAGAGTCATAAAATGGACAAATGTCTTCAAGTCTTTAGAGAGTGAGTATGTTTTAGTGCCTCTTCCCCTCCTCCTTTCCTGTTCTCCAGGAAATGTCTTACTAATAAGAGGAGCAAAAGGGTTGGCAAGTTTAATAATGCCCTCAAGGTGATGAAATGTTGGTGCTTGACAGAACAAAAACTTGGCCATCCAGTTCTCCGGCTTTGCTTAACCGTGAGCCACTCTTCCTTTTCAGTGTCATATCAAATCTGGTGACCCACATAGAGTATTCATTGTGCGCAAGATAAGATATCATAAATTCACCATTAGGAATGTAATTACACTGAGTGCTCAGAAGAAAGAAAAGGTCCCTTCCCAATCCCCACCTTTTTTTTCCCTGGGGGACTTTCATTGTATAAACGTAAATATTACAGCTGGGCTTTTGCGGTTTACTCTGTAGAGACCATTTAAGATGGTGATGATTAAGACATGCGTGTTTGTAGCACTAGACAAGAGGCTGGGCAGCTTTCAGCAAGAGGGAGCTGTGGAGTGATGGCAGCAGGATGGGAGACTGACAATTAACTTGCACACAAAGATGAAACCCGTTAAGACCCTGCATAGTTCTAAACACTGAGCTCTTTTTCCACTTATGTCATCTTGTCTGAGGCGTTGCCTCAAACTGCTAATGTAACATGGGCTTTTTTCCCCCCATCACAACAAGGTTCTGTTCTTTGGCACGCAGAGCCTCAAATATACGTGTCCAAATTTAACATGTAGGAAACGGAGACACAAAGACTTCTAAACTGACCTGTGGAGGCATGCCATAGTGGGTCGTGGTGTTTGTCATCTCCTGACCTTCCTGAATGGGGACCTGGCTGCAACATGCAGGGGTCTCTGGCGCTTGTATTCCCTTCCCGTGAAAACGAAAGCAGAGGAAGGCAGAGAAGGGTTAGGACTGTGTGGTTGTGTGGCATCAGCGCAGGGCTGGAGGGTGCATCTGGGCACAGCCAACAGCCAAAACTCTCATCTTTGTAGATCAAAGAAACATACAGAGCCCTGCACTAACATACTGCAATTTTGGCCACTCTTTGTATTGATGGGGCTGTTGTTTTGAGGACAAAAATAAGCTATAATGAATGAGAAACGCCAATGATAACCTCTGATTAAACCTTAATTCAGTAAGCAGCTATATGACTGATGTCAAGGACGGGTTTTCCACTGGTATAGAGCAGCATGCCTCCTCTGATTTCAGTGGGTAAACGTTGATTTAAGGTGGGCTGGAGTCTCTGGCCCTTTAAGGGTATGTTAAGAGGGCCAAGGATTCAGCTGGTAGGAGCTTCCTTGTGTGGGTGAACCTACGAGTGCCTGTGCCTCGTTGATGTCGACGATACCCTATGCGAGAGCGCTTAATAGTGGATGAATGTTGGAAAGATTGTGGATTACTTTGTTAAGCAAGCGTGGCTTGTAAGTAATGTGGAGCTGACCCTTCGTGACACTTACATGACCCAGAAACAAAGCAGCAGGCAGGAGAGCCCTGCAGTAAATGAACAGTGTTTTGATATTTTCTAATAATAAAACCTATGAAGTTAACCTTTGCGAAGTATAGTTGAACTTAATTTATTTTCAAATGTGCAATGTTTTCAGTATGTTTGTTTGCACTGTAACCTGATTTTCCACTTCCTTTCCCTTGTCATACAGTTTTTAGGCCAGGAATGTGGTAATGAATAGAGAGAAGAATGTCAGTTTAGACGGTAAAAAGCCTCTGAAAAAGCCTAGTAGAATTAAATAGGGAATGATTGTCTGTCTGTAGGATTTCAAAGCCCATGTCTCCTCTGGTTTAAAGCCACAGGATCGCTAATAAAGAATCATTTTATACATGTGGCCTACTGCGCTCTGTGGCTGAGTATAGTTTGAATAATACCACTTTTTTTTTACCTTTTTTTTTTAATCGTGCATAGAGGTGTTTGCATGTCTCCCACTTTGGTTGATTTAGCCTGTAGGACCACTGCATTATTGGGGTGCAGGCAGCCTGGCCCTGGGGTTTTAGTGTGTAAACAGACCTTCTTCCTCAGTAGGATCCTTGTTGGGCTAAAGCAGGGTCCAAATTAATGTGCTGGATTCTGTTACCTTCAAAATGGGAGCAAGCATTAAGTGGCCAACTGGATCAGCATCAGAATTTGGCAAGGGACCTCTTTCTTTCTCATAGGTTGAATTCAGCCACTGGGTCTGCTTGTAGGTAACCCTGGAGTGGATTTCAAACTCATGACCGGAGGCCGAGGCTTGTGATCTTCCATACATTTCACATTTTTTTTTTTTTGCTTTACTGTCTTCTGTACAGTCTATACACACGTACGACTACCAAAGTGGAAACCTCGGAGGTTGACTGTGCGGTGTTTTTTATCCCCGGTGTTGGGTGGACCCAGTCTAGCTGAGCAGAGTGGAAATGCAGCAAGTAGTGCAGGGCCCTTTACCGGCTGTGTATGGGTAGTGGGCGTATGCTGGAGATGAATCGGGGTCAGTACACTGTGATATGTTAATTTGCCAATAATCATTATAAGTAATAGCTTTACTGATTCATGAGTTCCATAAATTGATTAGTCCCTCTGTTAATGAAGAGCTCTAATGCACTACATACGCGATAGATCATTCCTTTACTTTATGACTTTATCTGGCTCAGGGAACGTGTCGCCACCAGCACAGACCAGTGTGCTCCATTTCCATTTTTCAATCTGCTACTGCACATATGCGAGCGTATAGCATTGTACACATCCCATACTGGTTTCTGCATAGAATTAGCTGAGTAAGTCTTTGAGCTTACTGATGCGTCACGGTGCAAAGTCAGCCTAGTTCCTATCGGATCATCTTCACCAAAAACTGGGCTGACTCTGCACTCAACCATGGATACCCATGCAAGACAAAGTCTTGCTTGTCAAGCAGCAACCTCTGCTTGGAAGAAGGGCCAGTAGCTTCTTAAATTACTTATCTGCTCTTATAAACCCTCTCTTCCAGTCAAGAAGCAGTGTCCCATGTGCTAGCTGAGTTTGGGGCTGGAGCTGAGAACGAGCTGGGCTGCTCGTCCATGTGGGTGAAATGGGGACTGTTGCTGGTAGGGCCATGGGAGGAGTGGGCTGAATCTGTTCGGGCCCTGTTACATGAAGGAGCAACCACCTTTCCCTGTAACACATGTGAACCGCTTCAGTGCGTTAGATTGAAGGATGCTCCAGGGTGCCTGAACAGTGGCAGTGCCCTTTTCAAAATGCCTTTATCTCCAGTGAGAACAGGGTTAGTTTTTCTTTTTCAAATGGACTTCGCTACAGTTATCTATGCCTTTGTCCCTTTGAGATGTCGTTGCCATAATACACTCTACATGGGGCTGTATGTTGAGCCCACTCAGAAACTGAAGCTAATGCAGAACGCAGTGACCCGCTTATTAAGTAGCGTTTCACACTGGGAACACATCACGCTAATGTGCCAGGATCTGCGCAAGCTGCCAATACGTTTTTGGATGTCGATGTTAACCTATAAAGCTATAAATGGTTTGGTACCTAGCCACTTGGGTCAGGAGAGAAGGCAGAGTGCCTTTATTAATTATACAAGCCTCCAGCTGAGAATGAATCTGCTTAGGCTTCTGGAAACGGTTCACACTGGGCATGTTCAGAGCCTTAATGCAGGCATTAACATACCCTTACATTGCATCATTTAATTTGCATAGCAACTCCTAGGCTAGCAGCGATACCTTCCCTCACACCTCCCTTTGATGTTGCTGCTGCCACCTCTAAGGCTCTTTGTAGACTTGGCAATCTGTGCTCTGGGCTTGGGACCAAAGGGCAGTTTTAGCCATCCGCTAGATCAGGAGAAAGCCCCTGTGCAGGCCTAGCAGAAAGCTCATAAACTGGGACACAGCGGTGTTTGCAGAACTAGCGAACAGGAAAATACATCATGCTTAGTCGGAGGTGCTTTCTGAATATGTCTGAGTCTGGGGAAAAAGCTGCAAATTTGGGATTGGTTTTAGATTTTGATCAAAGTGGTTTACAGTTTACGAAATGCCCTTCCTTTCCAGAGCAGACCAAGCAACCCGCAATATTCAGCCATTACGTCTGCAGACAGATCTGCGGCTACTTCCTGCATTTGTCCATGGTGTTTCTCATTGGTAATTACAGTAATATTTACGTCTCTCTGCGTTTTTATATGTCCTTTGTCAAGCTGATTAGAGGAGGCACAAAGCTGCCCTTTCATGGAAAAGAAAAAAAAAAAAGACTAAAAATAGGCCTCATTAGGAAGCTTGCTGACATCAACTAAATTGAGTTTCACCTCATATCAAAATGTTAATAAATAAGCGGCGGTGCTCAGTATGTTGCTCTAACATATACACTCCACTCAAACAGCTTGCTGTACGCTTTGTACAACGCAGCTTTTTCCTTTTTAATGCAAAATAATACTGAGTCAAGGGGAAATGGTGTTTCATATTCAAGCTTTCTTTTTCCTCAAGCAGACCTTAAAAAAAAATATAACATCATTTGTCTGGTATCCAATCACTCCGACTATACTTTTTGATTTTGCTGTTGTACGTATCAGAGCCTTAAATCTAACATTTTCTTTTGCAGTACTGCAAATGTGAGGTGTGATTTACATTTGTTTTTCTTGCAAATTAGGAAAAGCATAAAACACAGGGAGCTTTCCTTTCAGATGCCATTGACTCTGTATAAAGTCAGGCTGGAAAAAGCCATATGAGCAAAGAATGGGCAGGGAAAGAGAGTGACAGAGGATGTTTTGGAAGTGTAAAAGGCATCTTTACAGCCAACAGACCAAAGGACTCTTGTTCCAGTCTATATCTCACTCAAATATTTATGACAACAGTTTACACTCTTTTAACTTCTGGTTTCTCTCCTAGAAATCCATATTTAGGTAGATAATTTTAAAAGCCTGTCCCTGCCAATTGCTTCTAGGGCTGTGCCAGGTCCGTGCTCTTGATCTCGGGCTGTTTTAGTAACTAGCTTGGGGTTTTAAGGGGAGCTGTAATTTGGGTGGTTTTTATAGATCCCAGCAACAGCCAAGCGGCAATCAAAGCAGCCCAGTCAGGATGTCCCGGCAGGGCTGTGGGCGCTGGGGGCCAACAGAGACGGGCGAGGGTTGGTGGCAGCACCCCAGCCACCGCCGGCTGCTGGTGTCTGCCTGCACTGGCGACAAGCACTGCTCGGCAGCCAGCGCTCCCCATCAAACCCTCCCGGTGACTGGGCTGCCCGGGAGCTGCCTGCCTGCCTGGCAGTGCTGCTGTACAGACCTGTGTCCTTGATGCCCTCCCGCCCTGGCTGGGATTTTTTTCTCAATTTGTTTGATTTGTGCCTTTTCCCCTGGTTTTGAGGTGGTTGCTTACGGCGCGTGAGCAGCATCATCAAAACAGGCGAGGAGGCGAGGCGGCCGTCCTCTCCACCTTTGTGGCGCTGACCTCGGACCCTCAGCAGGGACTCGCCCCATCATGTGCTAAAATAAACGTGGCAAAACGATGATGCCGCCGAACCGGAGGTGCTGCTGAGGTTCAATATCCTTGAGCAAGCAGCGGTGCTCCATCGCCATCTCTGGCTTCCTGCCTTGCGGGGCTTAAGATAATCCCAATTGTCCAAACTTTCTGAGCCAAGCGGGCCCACTTGAGATCAAATCCTTATGAGCTTGTCTAATCAGCCCTTTCCCCGCCCTCTTTCTCAGCGTTTTCTATTGCCGCCTCTTTACTGCGGTGCTGGGACATGCTCCCTGTAGAAGCTGAGTGCAAAACCTGCTAGCGACTTTAGGGGGTTTCTGGCTGTAAGCTCAAGGTCTGAACAGATTTGCAGCTTCAAGCACTTGTGCCAAGAATGGGGTTGCTTTGATCAAATAAATTCCCTGGCAGTGAAAGAATAATAATAAAGGTTAGGGGGGCCATGCTCTGAAGCTCCATCTGCAGAAGAGTGTATCTTCCCAGTGCCCCTGAATAGCACCAGCAGGCCCTCCTCTACCTCTTTTATGGATTTAATTCTCTTTGGGAAGCTAATCTCACCCCTGCTGCCCCGGCACAATACCCAAAGTGGCAATCTTGTGAAGCACAAGAAAAGCAATTGGGGGAAACCTAGCTTTTTATGATAATACCCAAGGAAAGTGACTTGCACCACTGCTCTTAAGAATGCAAACATGCTCCCACACAAACGCGGGGTAAACAGCACGGCTTGTACCTCTCAGCAAAACAGAAATGTGCTGCCGCTGGGGCCGAGGGACTGTCCCAGGGACTTGTTCGCTTGCCAGCAAGCACAGCTTCGGTTATACGAAATGCGTTAGAGGTGTGGAGGTGGTTTTGCTGGAGAGTAGGGGATGCTACGGAGGAGCGGGGCGGGAAACGTGAGCGGTGGGTTTATGCAAGCGATGCGGGATGACCCTTGCCTCCTGCCCAGTGCCTCGGTGGCTGGTTGTGGCGTGGTGCGTGTCAGCTCGCTTGAGCAGGAACTGTGAGCCCAGCAACCTTCAGCCTGAGCAGGCTTTGCTACCGGGTCAGGGATTTGCCCGTTTTCTTGCTCGGTTTCAGTGCCTATTTATACAAAAAAGATTAAGTTGAAGCCCCTCCCAGACGAAAGGACGGTGTTTGTGTTTCTTCCCTAGCCCTGGCACTAGCAATGTTATGGCTGCACCATCAGCAGAGGACACCTCCGGTTTAAACTGCAGATGCCTTCATCCGACGGGGAGGCTGTCCCCTCCCGGCCCCATCGCTGTGCGACTCTCCTGCTGCGTCCTTTGTTCGGGGGGCTGTGCTGACCAAGGCATTCCTTCCTGCTTCTTGTAGGGTTGGTTTTCTGTGCTCTGGGCTCCTTGACGTGGCCTCTGTAGGGTCGGGCGAGCCCTGGTGCTAAGGAGCCGTGGTGAGGAGGAGGTGATGGGGGAGAGAAGCAGATGGGGAGGAAGAGTGAGGGACCACCTTGTTCTTCAGCACTCTGTCTGAGGTAGACAGATCATGACCCTGCATCCCAAGCTGCGTTTAAGCAACGCAGCCCTTCCCAGCAGCCCCAAATCTGGGAGGTGGGCTGGAGCAGAGGGGGCTGTGAGCAGCAGGCAGAGCAGGGCAGCCCCAGGGGTGGGTCATCCTCGTGGTGTCTCCAGCTGAGGTGGCAGAGCCGGGAGGTGCCAGCGACAGCTCCCGAGCCAAGGCTCATCTCCCTTACCCGTTCTCCAGCACAGAGAGGTCTCCTCACCCGGGGTAGCTGGGTATCATTTCTGTGCACTGGCTGCCGGAGTCGCTTCAGTTTAGCTTGGTCTATTAAATACCTGTCTTGATGCTGTTTGTCCGGAGATCAAATCTGGAAAGGCAGCAGCTGGAGGAAAATTAAAGCAGACAAATGTGTGTAAAAATGTTTCCCTCCAACTGCTTTCATTAGAGGCAATTCTTGACTAAATGATGAGGCTTAGGGCTATAAGTATCTCAGTTGTTTCAACTGGAGTAAACTGAAACCAAGGTCAAGTCAAAGCTGGTTTGTGTCCTTTTCCCTTCTAATCTCCCAGATTTCACTATGGTTATTTTATTTGAGTATCTGCCACTTGCTATTTCAAGCTTCCAGCAGTATCTCTGCTCTGCCCCCCTGTTTGCCAGCTAAAATATTTCCACCCTGCTAGCGGACACAATTACATAATTTTAGATACACCAAGGCCTGAAATTATTGGATTTTTTCCCTGGTACAAGTGAATGCATGTAAGCAGTTTATTTTTAACTTCCCCTCCTGTCCGTGAACTCCAGCAAAGGGTAATTAATTTTTCACGATGGACGCGGAGGTGGAGGAGAGGAGGGGAATAAAAGGAAAGTGTCTGAGTGTGAGGGCAGCAGAAAAATAAGCGTGCTAAGTTCCCCGGGTGATAGTGTGATGTTGTTCCACCTGTTCTTTAGTTACTAGAAGCTGCTGAGCCTCATCAGCTGCCTCTGCAGCCCTGGGAGGAGAGAAGTGCTGGTGGGGTCCCAGCCACATGGCTTTTCAGGCCATGCCAAGACTGTGTGCAGAGTCAGGTTCCTCCCAGGACCGTTCATCCACAAATGTGTAGGTCATCTGAGCTCCAAACTTGCTTTGAAGATCAGAAGTAACCTGTGTGGTCTCTTTTAATCTACAAAACCCTTTTTCTGAATCATCGCTTTAAGAGCAGAGTTTACTTGAATTCATAGCGGTGTCTTGGTTTCCTGACATCTACTAAATAGGCGTATTGAATACTGCATTATATAGGGATTAATTTACTTCAGCCTCCCCTCCACCCCCAGGAATCCTACATTTCCTCTCCCATACTACCAGTTAGCCCAGCAAGGTTTTTTCCCAAAAAGCTTTGTAAGATAAAACTCATTTGCCAAAAGGACCCCCTTGTATTTGTCCACATTTGAATAGAGAGTGGAAAGGCGTTTTCTCTGCGGCTTTTGTGGGGTGTCCAGAACTAAGGGCATCGGAGCCTGGGGGAGTGGAGGTGTGTCTCTGAGCCTCCAGAGACGAATATAATTGAAAAGGTTCGGGTTTCCGATTCCTGCTTTAGTCCAACTTCAGTGTTAACGCACAGGATGTGTAATGATGGCCCTCAAAGGCCTCTTTGCATTCACGCTTGCGATCTTGATGTCGTATTAGCGCAGGCTTTTCCCAGTATTTTATTTCACACTTCCTTCCCTGCAAACATTTACTTCTTGTGGAAATCCAGCTGGAGTGTCTCTCTCTCTCTCTCTTTCCCCTTTAATAATCTCTAGCTTGGGACCACTGATCCTTCAACAACCTCTTCCCTTTTTGATGTGCCCTCTGTTTTCTCTTATTTACAGCAACTGCCATGCTTGGGATTCTCTTGTTCGTCCTCTCCCTCCTCTCAATTTCTCAGGACAAGCTGAAAATGAGATTTAATGGGCCTCCCACTGCTGTTGCTCTTTTGAGATTACTGGGATCAGATGTTCTTCTCTTGAGAACTAGATCAAAGAAAATGAGAGAGGGTAAAGACCAGGATGCTCAGGAAGGCAACGGAGAGTGGCATAAGGCAGGAGAAAAGTGGTTCTTAGCGTGTAATGTGGCAGTGCAGGGCATTTTTGGCTTTGCTGGCTCCTTGCCAGGGTTTTACAAAAGCAGCAGTGCCACTGTGGTGTGAAAAGCTTAATAATTTTGTTATGAAACCTTTCAGCAAGCCCAGTGCCACCTGAATGTTTGTGTTTTTTATCAGAATTGTCTTGGGCTACTAGCTATAAACAACCCACTAGTTTTAACGTGGGATTATTTGGCTGACCTATCCATCCCCATGTTCCCAGAAATCCTCTTCATATTAATTGCATTTCACTGCTGGGGACACCTGTTAGCAAGGGCACAGCTGAACAGGCTCTTAATACTTCCAAATCTCTGGTAATACTCCAGTTAAACCTCTCTTTCTTCCCTTTTTTTTTTTTTTAAAGAAGGGAGCAACTGGTTGGACTTTCTCCTTAGCAGCAGACAAGTACAATTTCTGCTCCTCTCTCTAGTGCGAGGTGACTTTGCAGCAGAGGAGCCGATGGATTTTGAAGGCAGTCACCACACTCCCCTTTTCCTCCTCTTTTGCACTGATGGGGAAGGGTCACCCAGGGACTAGGATGCCACTTTGGGATTCAAAGGCCTGGTTTAAATTCCCTGTGACACCGTAGCTTCTGTATGGCCGTTTGCAAGCTGCATCCTTGCACCCGTGCTGTAAAATGCTGACGCAGGTCTCCGGGAGAGACAGGGAAGCACTCGGACACTGCCATGACGAGGATTTCTGTTCCTGACAGGAGCTGGTTCGTGCAGCTCCACGTGTCCCAGACACTGGTCCTGCCATCGCAGGGGTAGGGAGGAGACACCCCATTACTGGCAGCAGACGGGACAGCGGCTGGGCGGCCGGCTGCAGGGGTGATGGAGAGAGGGCTCAAGGAGCTGGGGAAAACCTCTTTGTGGCTCAGGCTCTCAACGCAGGAGGGCTGTGGATTTGTTGGTAAAAATAATTGACATGGTACGCGTGGTTTTCTTGTTGGTCACGAAGCTCAAAGAAAACAAACAGTATGGCAAGGACTTTCTTGTTTTGTTAAGGGGTGCATTTCATCCCCTTATAAATGTGAGGGAAATCCCACAAAATTCAAAGTGTCTGAAGAAGGAGATAAGCCCTTCATGCTGTTCAGTTCTACCGTGTTTATTCCTTTTCCCCTCTATTTTCTTATCATTATCAGAGAGGGGTAGAAAGCTTTTGTCAGAGTTGTCCTTTAAAGAAAAAGATGCTATTTGAATGTAACCGAGTCTGAGCACACAGTGTGAGCCAGGGAACGAGCAGTATCTCTAATTTCTGAATTTTCTAGCTTTTGTGAATGGTGTCAGGATCTAAACATGACTCTTAGACTGCTCCGAGAACAGGAGGACTTCTTTGGAAACCCACTAGACAAGTGATTCAAAAAACATCTTTTCAGAAAATTGCTTCATGGTATATGAGATTTCTTTTTAAAACTAACTACATGGGAGTTCTTGGCAATGATGGTCTCTACATCTGATGGTCTAACTAGCATGAAATAGAACTGCTGCTCTCATTTATATACATTACGCTATCTGGTTCCTCACTTGTGGTTTGGGAAAAGCATGAATTTTCAAGTTTTCCTCATGGGACTTCTTTGCCTTCTTTCGCTTTACCTTTGATTTTCTTCCCTGCTATGTAGAAATACAGGATGAATTTCACTGTAAGAGGCGAGAGAACATGCAGCATCATAATTTTTTATTGCTGTCATCATAGTTTCTTATTCTCTTTTCAAGAGAGCACAACAATAGCGAAGCTTTCTGGGGAAGATCATAACACACACACATTTTAGCTGGGAGAATTAAGTATAGATATTTTTCTTAGTGTAATATTTATCAGGCAAATCATAGAGTACTTCTTATAAATACCTTTGTGTGTGCATAGTTAGCAAGAGCTGTTTGCTCCATGTATCATTGCAAGACTGTAATCTCAGGGTCAAACCCCATGAAATGTCCGGGAGCCTTAGAGCATCCCAGTTGCAGGGAGGATGCAAGACAACTGTGGTGGGAGAGGGGATTGTGCCGACTGGGAAATGGGGTAACGTGGCTACCAGCTGTGTTTGCTTCAGTGGGTATTTTGCATGCAGGAGAGCTCTTTGTCAGTCAGCTTCAGCCAAGTCCAGCAACTCCATCCCCGTCCCCGCCAGCCCCATTGGGGGAGAGCAGATAGGGTAAGGCTGATCACAACTACAGAGGCTCCTTGCACTGTCCCTGGCCCCAAGGACATATAGCCAAATTACTGCAGGCAGTGGACTGAAAGAAATTAGGGAGTGAGCTGGAGAAGATAAGAGACATATCAGGAAAGGATGGAGGAAGGATGTTGCCCTGGGCACAGAGGCTGGGGAATGTGCCCAAGGCCGTGTAGCCATCAGTGGCAGAGATGGGTGTAGAGTCCTCCTAGCAGGCCCATTTCACTGGGCCTTTAATTAGCACTGTCACATGTACAGATGGGACCAAATGGCTTCTCACAGAGTGCAGCTTGCCCTGTCAATGTCCCCCGCCACCAGAGCAAACACTCTTCGGCCCCGTGCCCAGCACACCACCCTGGCCCCTTCCCACCCCTTGCCCACCAACAAGGACATGGCCTGAGGCACAGCCTCGCTCCTTCGCTTGGAGATCAGCTGGGAGGTTTTCGGTGGCCGCTGCCACTGTCCATTTTACATTGGTCTATTCAGGGTTGGTTTTTAGTTAAAAATTCCCAGCTGACTATTTTTATACAAAAGTACACGTGCCTTTCCTTCCTCCCTCTTCTAATTATTAAGTGCCTAAACCATATTATGAGCTATTTGTTTTTATTCTGTGATATTTTTAAATCAAAGATGGTTTCTGAGGGAGGCAAGCAACCAAAAATATTTATAGGTTATAATCCAGCTTGGTAGGCTGTTTAATTTAATTAGCTGTAATGTGGGAGTTCAACTCTTGTCATCAGGATAGAAAGAAGTTTACTACTTTGTATTCTTTTTTATTCTCTAGAAAAAAAATGTCTTGTTTCTGTTTTGCTTTCCTCTCTTCTTTCTTTCCATAGTAAATATATTATTTATGCGTTCCTACGCTGAGATTTCATTCCCTAAGTGCTAACTAACCCTCCCCCACCCTCTTTCTCTAGTTGGGATTTATAATACACCCCAGAAAAAAAATAGGTGCTGACTGTGCTGTGAACAGTGCCCCTTCATTATAAAGCAGCCCTTGCAAACTTTTGGAAAATGGACCTACTGTGATAATAAATCTTCTCCCTTGACATAGAGCACTGAATGTGGCTCTGACCACATAAACTGCTCTCCCCATGATTCTGGGGCTGTTCACAATGCCAACCATTTATAAGCCAGTTGGCTTTACATTAATTAATTCCCAAGTCATTCACAAATAGCAACAATCACCTCAAAGTGCAGGCCTAGGAAAGGGCTGGCATTTTTGAAAGGGAGATCTGTATATGAAAATTTACCATGCTCACAACAGGGAACAAACCCAGCCCTTGACACAACAATGGCTTTCTGCTTTTGGGCTCGGGGTCGCGGCTTCTTTCGGTTCAGCTCGTGGTGGTTTATTTACGACGGGTGTTAATTTGTGATGTTTGACTTCTTTCGTGGAGAGCATCGGCCGGGCGTCCCGCCCCAAGTGCAAGGTAGGGCTCCTTGTGCCAGGGCGAGGCTGAGGTGTGCCGTATTGCCTTGGAGAGGAGCTCGAGGATCCCAGGAATGCCAGGGAAGGATTTGGCTTCCTGACAACCTCTGCCAGATTGCTAGCTACTTCTCACCTGGATTTCAGTGCCTGCCTGGACGAGCTCTGCTCATAGCCTTCCCGTACAGGGTTTTAACATCAGCCAGTAGAGTTTCATGGCTGAGAAATTTCTGGGAGTAGTTTTAAGAAGCTGTACAGGGAGGCACCTTGCTCTCCTTCCCCGCCAAAGCTTTTAGGAGAAGATGTTTTTCAGGCGTGATTTAATTGCATACCTTGTTTTCCATGGGGTGCAGTTTCCTCTGGCTGCTGTCAGCTACCCCTTCTGCCATCTCCTTCCCCCAGCGCTGGTCCACGCAGCCTGCCCTCGTCTTTGCTTCAGCTCCCCTTCCCCGTGTACCACTGAGCTTCCCCACCTTTGCTTCCTTGGGGTTGTTCCCCTCGATGTTGCTTCCTTGGGGTTCCCCTCTGGCCAGGTGAGTTGCCTGTTGCCACTCAGCCCCTTCTGTCTCCATCACCTTAATCTTGTCCTTTCCAGAGCTTCTTGTGTTTTGTGTGGTGGGTATTTTGCCTTGCCTGGGCTGTAAACTTGTAAGGATGATAGACTTTTAGGTGGAAGTCAGCTCGGAGAATGAAATCCTGCCATGCTGGAGATGGGAGCATTTTTTCACGGTTGGTCATCCAGTGCTGTGCGCATGGACCTTCACACCCCTCCCTGCCAGCCCCCACTGAAACCGCAGCCCCAGCTGAGCTGCCAGCGTGACTCTAACTTGGCTGCTTTGAAGGAGGTGCGTTATGGTACAGGCTTTAAGGACACAATTACAAATGAGCTTCACAGGACGGTGCCTCATCTAGTCCATGGGATTGACAGTCCTCATTCACTAAGTAGCTATTCGGCAGTTTTTCTTCATCATTTTCTAACAGGGGAGGGAGGAGCTGATCCCTTAATTCCAACATCCTATTCAGATACTGTACTGAAGACAGAGTTATTAATTTCCTCAGAGGATTTTTGCTGTTATCCAGCATGACAGTATCTTGAATGCTTTAAAAATATTAATGGGTTTATTTTCATAGTAGAACTATAAGATGGAAGAGCATCGCTTTCATGTTGTAGGTGGGAGCAGCAGCAAAGAGTGCAGGATCAAGGTCAAAGCGAATGCAAGGTTTAGACACCTAATCTGAAGCATCCATGATTTTTTTTTTTCCCAGACTACTTTCTCTTTATCACCTTGCTCCTATGTATGCATTTTATACAGCCCACTGACTTCCATTTCAGCTGCCGCTCCTCAGCAAATGGTTCTGCCAAGGTCAGAGGAAGTACTCTGAGCGCTGCATTGGTGAAATCTTAAAAGACGCTTTGTCTAAGAGACTCACCTAGTCCCACAGCAGGCAGATGTAGCTCCCCAGGTCAATGTTTGCTGGTTCTTCTTTCTCCTGCTGCAGTCTCCAGTCTCAGTCTCCACTTTTGCAATAGGTAAGACAGGAGCAATACATGGAGCAGTCACCTTCGCCGCTCCATCTTGATCCATGCTCAGTGCCTCCAAGCCGGTTGAGGCAGAAATCTTGTGGAGAGAGCATGGTTCATGAAATTAGGGACCTCCTGCTCTGCCTAATGAAGTCCCAGTTCAGTCCATTTTCCTGATACTGTTCAGGCTTTCTCCATAGCTACGAACCATGAGCTCTTTGTACAAACATATCGTTTACCTGCTCCGTTTCCTCATCTGGTTTCTTGTCCCAGCCTTCTGACCAGCCATCACTTCTATTTGATGTGATGGCAACTTCAGGAAGTGGCGGTCCTGCTACCACGTTTGGTTTTAATATTGATATTCAACTCTATAGGTACTGTGGGACTTACAGTCTGCTAATATATAAATTAATTCCAATGTACAATTCAGGTTCCCTGGTTTTTATGTGGGTTGGTTAGGCACTCAACACAACAGAGCTTGTCATGCTAATGGTATTTCTGCTGGATTCAGCAAAGATAGTGCCATAAAAATAAAACACATTGAGATTCATGAAAATCTGTCTGCGTTCTGCTTCCAGTGAAGCTATTTGGGGCCAAATTTTCAAACATCAGCTTCTAGTTGCACCAACACGATGAGCCCATGCAAAATACAAATACGCACACGTTAAGTTCTTACACATGCGGGCAATGCCCATTCTTGCTGCAATGTGACATTTTGAGAACAGATGTTGCAAAATACTTGCACATATTTTGTGGGAGCAACAGTGACATCTATCTTGCTGGAAACACAGCTCCCATTTTTACTTTTCTTTGCTTGGTAGGCCGTTTATCTTGTTTCCTTTGGCGCTGGAAGTCTTTCTGATGCTGCTTTCTGTGTCTGGAAAATCTGCCCACCTTCTGCATGCCAATCACGCTTCCATTTCAAACCTCTCCTTCAAACTTCTCCTAATTCATTTTATGCTGATCTTCTTACTGTCGTTTTCTCTCCAGCTCTCAAGTGTGCACTTACAGTGAGTTTTAAGTGTGTGTGTATTTATTCACAGTCATTTGTCTGTCTAGTTTGGTGCCCCCCTCCATTTTGAAGTGAAAAATTAATTTTATATCGTTACTGGCTTAATCCATGCCTTCATCTCAACAACACAAAGCCCTTCGTGTGAATAGTCCCATTTCTATTTTAAAGGTGAGCTCTTTAAAACGTAGAGATTAAACCATCTACCCAGGTTAGAAGGTAGCAAATCCATGGGAAGAGCACAAGTCTTGTGGTGACCAGACTAGCAGTTTTAGTGCTGAGTAATGTAGTATTGGCATGGCTTTGCCTTTTTCCTCCAGAAAAAAATGAAAGACAGTAAATCAGTTCAGAAGGTATGGTTTATTTTGGCTTCCTGACACCACAAATGTTATTTCTGAAATAGCGATGGTTAATTGCTCAAACTCAGCTGCGCAGGCAACATCGAATGTTTCCATGTAAAGGTTGAGAGCTGGGACCTGGCACAGGGCCGGGCCGGGGAGCTCCTGGAGGAGGCAGGGGAAGGTGGGCACAGCCAGGGTAGGGATGGAGCCTGCTGGGGGGCTCCCCGGTCTCGCTGCTGTGGGTGGGCAGGGAGCCGTGGGGCAGTTGCGGCAGCTGGGGGGCTGCCGTCCCTCCACCCCCAGGCCATTGTCTGCCTCCCTGGCTCTGGGATGCTGGCACAGACAAAGAAGGATGGGTAACGCTGCTAGTCATTTTCCAGGCTTGAAAACTGCCATAGGCAGTTCCTTGCTTTGTCTAAGCCTCTTGCTGGTTCTGTTAGAATCATAGAATCGTTTAGGTTGGAAAAGACCTTTAAGATCATCAAGCCCAACCATTAACCTAACCCTGCTAAGTCCACCACTAAACCACGTCCCTAAGCACCTCATCCACACGTCTTTTAAATACCTCCGGGGATGGTGACTCCACCACCTCCCTGGCAGCCTGTTCCAATGTCTGACAACCCTTTCGGTGAAGAAGTTTTTCCTAATATCCAATCTAAACCTCCCCTGTTCATAGGAGATGTGACTCCTGAAACTGTTGTGTGCCTATGTAGCTTTTCCCCTATACACTATTATTATTTAATCTTCATGTAGCCTTTCATTTCTGTGGCTTAAGTTTATGAGCATTTTATTTTCCATTTTCTGCTACTTTTTCAAACATAACATGAAATTGCAGACATTTTCAGGCCTTCATTTGTAAAATTATCTCTCATCATCATAATTTACTGCTCTTAATGATTTTTCTGACACGTTTTAGTAGCAAGATCCACTATATTCATTTTTATCTTGGATGCTGTTAAGTACATTATACGAGACACTATGGATAATATTATTAAGATCCCAGTACCGTAACGTTCAGGAGAGTTTCCAACAATGAATGTTATCTGTGATCTCAGGATGTGCATCACTTGGGGATCCTTTCTACAGGAAGGGTGAGAAGAGATGCTCTTCCAGCTGGCATTTGTCACATTGTCCTAGGGTTTCTGGGAGGTCCTGCCGGAGCCCGGAGGTGGCTGCCGTCTGCCCGTTCTGGTGGGTTGCACGAGGATCCGGATCAAGGCTGTGCTGGAGAAGAAAACCTTCAGCAGTTACCGTGGCCCTGGCAAGGCACAGGCTGTGCTCTCTGCGTGCCTTCTCCAGGTGCTGGGCATATGGGCCTGTCCTGAGAGCTCCAGGATGGTTTGATTTAGTTGGTTTGGCTGAGGAGGCAGCTGGAGGAGAGAGTACGGAGACAGAGTAATTGTTCTTGCAGGTAACAGCCTTGCTGAGCTTGATTGATGGATGCTGTTTAATCTGCCAGACATAAGCTAAAACTTAGGAAATGGAGCAGAAATATGCAGCTTGGGCAGAACAGTTGTGTACAGCGGGGCCGTGCACGGTGCCAGTTTGGGCAGCGCTCATGCTAGGCTGCCACTGTGCACAGGCTTCCTCGCGAGCAGAGCTGGGTGCGAAGCACCTCACCCATACGTACCAGCCGCCAAGGGCCACTCAGCATCCGTGCCTCTGCAGGCAGGGTGCCCAGCGTGCTCTGGCCATGTGTATCGAGGGATGAGGTTTCTTCCTTCTTTTTTTTTTTCCCAATCCTTTCCCTCTGCAATCCTATTTCTGCAGCACAGGTCCTCCATCTGGTCCTGAGAGCAAGCATTTCCCAACTATGCCTCTGAGCTGATGCTCAGGACATCTGGGCTCTGCTCTTTCTGGCTTTTGCAGCCTGGCTCCATGGTGCTGGGCACCCCACCTCCCTGGCTGTCCCGGTTCCCTCTGCCTGCCTTGGACTTACTCCACACTCATCATATGCTCCCAGCCACTTACTGGGTAGCAATGCAGAGCAGACAGTAGCATCCCTGCCTTGCGATAGTTGTGAAAGGCTCTAAAATGGAAATTATTGTAGTGATAAGGATCTTCTCTAGCTAGGGTAGTTTATCCTGTGCAGGAAACTGGCTGCAGCTGGAACACCTTTTTGCTAATATGATCTACATTTTCACTTTGCTGTGATTGTAAAATTCTACACCAGAGTGTAAACAAGGCTGGAGCTTGTACACTTTTTAAGACCAAGTGCTGCTGCCTCATTGCTGTTTGCCACCGCCTGGGACCCTGACACACTGGTCTTTATCAATGCCTTTGGGAGCTAGCATGTAGCTAATAAAATTAGGAGAGGATGGAATTTTTAAAACAGGCAGAATTTGACACACTTTGTTTTGAGGGTTGTGGATCTGGTCTAATATTGTATGTACGATGTATTCATCAAGTGTGTTCCAATTTAAGAGAGAACAGTTGGACATTTTGTCTTCCTCTTAGAGGTGTTAATAGACTCAAAGGTGGAAAAGGAGACAAGGGCAGAGTGGAAAAAAACCCGGCAAGCGTGGGTGATGGTAACCGAAGCAGGTTACACTAAAGACAACCTCTTCTCTGCTGCTCAATTTTTCTTACTCAGCACCGAGTGTACGTGGCTGTTCGTTATGGAGGAACTAAAATGAGCCTGTGCAAGTGATCAATGCACAAGCTGGGAGAAATCTCTTACAAATGCAGGAAAAGCCACTGATGATATTCTCTCTGGAAAGAGCTTGCTAGTGGTGTTTGAGATTTCTCCAAATTCAGTCTCTGGTGAGAACACAGATATGAATGGTGTGTCTATAAACAAAAATTCATGGTGTGTCTATAAACAAAAATTCATGGTGTGTCTATAAACAAAAATTCATGGTGTGTCTATAAACAAAAATTAAAGGTTTCCATTAGAAGAAGAAACATAGACCTGACAAATGCACATGTGCCGAGGTGTGTAACATGCATCTGATGCAACAAATGTTTTGTATTTCTTCCTACCTTCTAGAGTCAATTTATTTTCAAATCCTTGCTTTGTACAAGCTGTGGGTGAAATAATGTCTTTTGCTCTTTGGTGTAAATGCTTTCCTTCATTTGTTTCACAGTGGATGTGTCTGCACCAACCCCCCAGTTAGTGCTGACTGGCACTCCAGTTGGCTTCAGAGCAGAGAAGCTACCTGCTGAGGAGCCAGGGATAGTGGGATGGTCTTCGGATTTTAGGAGTGGTCTTTCTGAGCGTAGATCAAAGGCTTCCAGCCAAACAGCATCAGGAAGCTTTGGCTGCTGCTGCTCCTGCAATTGTTGTTTCATATGATAGGGAACAAGGCATACACAAGGCACCTCTGGTGCATCCCATCTGCACAGGAGAGGAAGAAATTTGCCCTGTGGCTGTCAGGTCAGTATGCTTTGGCATACACGCAGGTGTAAAATTTTTTTCTTCTTAGAATTTCAATGTTTTGGGCCTCATTTAGTATCCTCTGGAATAAATTCAACAGTTTCCTCGGTGATGGTGTGTTGTACTGCAAGTGCTAGTAAATCAAATATCCATGATGGGGCACGTGTAATTTGCAATCAATTTGCCACTTTATGAAAGGGCAATGAAATGCTGGTATCCCATCTGAAAAATATTTATTGAATGTAATGAGGAAGAAACCAGTGGGGAGGGATGTAGGGTAATTAAATAGGGGGCTATGAAAATTGCTTTAAATTCTGTAAGAGAGAGAATGATACAAACTACTTTGTTGAACTTTCAAACCACCCTGCAGAGTTTAATAGAGAATAGACTTCTCTTGCAGAGTTCAGAATTTCTTTAGGTTATTTTCAAACTTCTATACAGTGTCATCTTTGTTCTCCATTTAGTGTTTCTTTTCTTTTAAAAGAGAATTATCTACTAGTATAGCAGCATGAAAGCAAACGGGTTAAGGACGTATGGTATCAGGTGGGTTCTCTTTTTCTCAGATTCTTAGAACCATGCTCAGCTCAGGTGGAAGTGGGTGCAAATAGTGAGTTCAGTAGAAACTGTATATATCTACTAATACAAGTCAGTCATCTTGCCTGTCCAAGTTAGTGTTTGAACTGTCTTAATATTGAAGGTTTTTGTTTGGTTGGTTTTTTTGACTAGCGTATTTCTAGTATCTCACTTTCACATCACTGCTGAATCAGGGTATGGCATCAGGTGGCAGCTACTCAATTCAGGACAGGAATGCAAACCTGAGACTCCAATATCAAAAACCAGTGCCCTAACCAGTAGAATAACTTGTAGATGTAGAACTAGGATAAAACCCCTGGTAAGCTATCTAGGATCAGATTAGAAACACCTCAGCAACATGAGACAAGTATCTCAATGATGTTGGGTCAAATTTGTTTAGAGAATGTTCTGAGGGTAACTGAATATCAGCTTTAGTCCTGGTAGAGATTTGGTATCATATTCTGTATTGGCAGATTGGTGTGCCTCGTTGGATCTTGCATAGCCTAGCACTTGTATCTTTGATCCTTTCTTGTTCTTTTTCTGAGATTTGTGCTCCAAGTTCATGGATGTCAGATGTTTACATCCTTCTTCATTAGTAGATGTGGGCTGATGGCATTTGCATTTCTCTTGGATGCCTGCTGGACTTGGACTTCCATAGGCTTGCTGCCAGGAGTTTGGGCTGATCTCTGTCTATAGTTACCTTCTCCCTAGTTGGACCCCTAAGGAAAATCCTCTCCCTGTTGAGTCACACTATCAGGGACCTCCCTTTTTGATGCCAGCAACCTTGACAACTCAATTGTCCCAGGCCAAACTAGGAGCACTGTAAAGTTTCAATCCAAAGCCATTCTCAGAGAGCAACAGGAAATCATGTTTTCTAGGTATGGTTTGCAGGAGCATCATTTGGATAGGTCCTGGGCTTACTGAAGTCTTTGATGAAGACCACTTTAAAAGCAGCAATAGCTGGAAAATCAAGCATGTTGTCCTCTCCCAGACAGTGTAGTATGGACCAAACAGGTGTCTGGAGTCAAAGCACATACCCTGTGGTGGACCTACAAGAATGCCAAAAATAATAATGGACAATTCTGGGCCACAGCAGTGCCAGAAAATGGATGCGTGTCAAAATGTGAACATTGTGCTGTTATACAATAGGTATTTTACAGGACAGAAATTGGATATTCCCTTCATTTAAGGACTGATTTTTTTTTTTTTTTTTTTTTAACCTTCAAGGACTGCAAGAGGCTCTGAGGAACAGAGGAGAATTCCCACTGTTCCCAGGAGCCGGGCTCTTTTTAAGTAACAGGCACTTGAAAAGAAGCCTTGGGAACAGAAAGAGCCTGGTTTGTGGGTGTTTCTTTGCTACCTTGCTAAGGGTCAGAGTCACATGTCAATGCAAGCTGTCCCTGACTATTTCAGTTGTGAAACTTTATGGCCAGTTTTCAGGAGCACTGGCAACTGGGCATGGTGTGCCCTATACCCCCTGTCATTTGCCATGTCCTCAACTTGCCCTGGCTTGCAGATGTGTGGATCCGAGGATGAAATGGACTGTCAGCGGCTTATATCACAGCTCCTACTTTTCTTCTTTTGACACACAGCTCTGCGCACTGCTCCTTTGGGCTGTGGTCCATCCTGGTCCTCTTTATCCTGGGAAGCTTGGCTCTTCCTCTCCATACCACCTCTAACTATGCTGCAGGAAGCTCAAGACAGCAAACACATGCACTGTCATTAACGCCAATCATTGTTTATTAAATAGAAAAAAGCATGCAGAAGTGCATACCGAGGCAGACCTTCATCTCCATCCTCTACCCACCCCCGGGGTGATGTTCATCAATCAAACGCTGAATCTCTGGCAAGACATCAAGGGTGATAAATTTGAACTTCCACTCAGGAAAGTGAATCCACACCCCTTACCTGCTATGTTTCCCAGGAGAGCAGGCTTCTTAGATGTTGTGGCATCAGTCACTGTCCCTGATCATAGGTTCAGCCTGCATTAAGCAGAGTGATGGCAAGGGGACTCTTGCTCAGCTGAGGTGAAGAAGTGCTTTCGCTTTGCCTGGTTTGATGCGAATCAATCTCTCATTGTGCAGCATCTGCACAATGAAACGGAATGCTGCCAGCCCTTGCTTGTCATGCCGAACCGGATAGAGACACAGGTCTTCTCAAACTGTCTCTGCCTTTTTCAGTTGTATCTTATTTGAGGTTATGAGTTAGTAGTGCCACCCTGGCAACAACTGGCAGGACTTGCCCTTACTAGGTAGAAGAGGGACCGATGATGCTCTCTGTGTGATACACTGCAAGGAGGAAGGCGCTCTGTCTCCTCTAAGGTAGGGAGATAATTCACCACTTTTATTTTCTGTCTGAAAAAAATGTTCCCTCTCTGGGCAAAGCATAATAGCCATGGCCATGAGCGTGTACTGCAGCGGAAGGGATCCCAGCACTCACTGGAAAGACGGTGCCAGGTGAGCACCTGCTGGTGCAGAGCAGGACTGGAGTCATCACATAACCTATGTGATCATATGGAAAAGTACACTGTTTCAGAGGAGGAAGAGGCAGGAACTCCTGGAGATGAAGAGATTAGTTGCACCGTTTCTCCTTGGATGCCTTCTCCTCTCGTCAAACTCCTCATGCACTCTCTGGGATGAGCCACTCCACTTTCAGTCCTGTTGAGTGTTCCCCCTCAGGAACTGCTGAGGCCTGCAGCTTGAGACGGGGAAGGAAAACCAGCCATGCAAGACTAAGTGCTCCTGGAGACCTGAGTTGCTCCCATCACTCCCCTGAGTTTCTGATATCGTAGGAAGTCTTTTATGGCTGTTCACTTTAAATAGCTGAGCTGTGCTTAAAGTCTTGCTCTGCTCGGTACTGCACGAAAACCATGCGCTTCTCATCCTCCAGGCACGTCCTATTGGCATCTCTGGAGGGCTGGAAACCAGTGGGAATCATGAAGGCTGGGTCTTAAGGGACGGGAAGGCAGAAGGACTGTTAGTCCCAGAGCTGAGAAAATGTTTGTTATCCTGCCAAGGTTGTCTGCAAATACCAGTGACCAAGGCCAAGAGACGCATATGTGAGGCTTTGTTGTGTTCAAAGCAACAAAGCAGCGTGCGAGGGTCAGGCACCGGGCACTTTTTGGCTGCCTGGGTTCTCATGAGGGTGACTATCCGTGGTTTCACTCCATGTTACTTAGCAGCACAACGGCTTTGCTAACCTCCAAGGGTCCAGGGCCAGCATGGAGGCATTCCTCTGCTGTCCCCCATGCAACACTGATGCGGAGCTTGGATTGCCGTGCATCTTGCTAGACCATCTAGAGATCCCCATGGGT
This sequence comes from Gavia stellata, assembly GCF_030936135.1. Classification (NCBI taxonomy): domain Eukaryota; kingdom Metazoa; phylum Chordata; class Aves; order Gaviiformes; family Gaviidae; genus Gavia; species Gavia stellata. The sequence continues at coordinate 96,694,040 of NC_082596.1, read as the reverse complement.
GTTTTACTACTGCTAGCTTTAAGAAGGGTAATGGAGGTTGTCCCTGAAGATGTGCTTCATCACCAGCAAAGAACAGGGTGAAGCTGATCATAGGTGCGTGTGTAATGGCTTTCATGCAATGGGTAAATCCCGTGAAAGTGATGTTTACTACTGCTTCATCCTTCATTTGCAGGTACCATGGGCTGAGCATGGCTCTACACTGCATCATCTTAATGGTGGCTATTTTAAGGGCCCTGAGGGCACCACCGTCTGTGACTGCCCTTGCCCCCCAGCTGTGGTGACCCTGGCCCGGACACATGCTTCAGCCAAGAAGGGGGCAGCTGGAGACATGGTGCCTGGGGTAGGTCCGGGCTATTCTGTAGCACTGCCCGCAAATGGTGTGTGGGGAAAGGAGAGGAGAGGCAATGCTGGGAAGGCATATGCAGGTAGCCGGCAAGTGGCATCCCAGTAGCGGCTGGGGGCTTTTCCCAGGGCTGGTGTGACAGCAGAGGAGAGGAGCAGCATGCATTGTCTGGGGCGATATGCAGCTTCGCCGTGACTCAGGGCATCCTTGCTGCCGAACCGTGCACCCTGGCTAGCTCTGCAAAGGCTGGTGGTTGCTTGCGGCCGCCTCCCTGCCAGGTGGTTGGCGATGAGTGGCCCACGTGGTTTAGATTTAGAGAGAATCCCCTTTTTGCATCCGGAAGGTCTTGTTTTCAGTCCCAAAGTGCCTCGCAAAATGAATTGTTGTTTTCTGGCCAGCCTGACTAGGAAACGCGGCTCATGCAGTTGCTGGGAACTGGCAGAAACATCTTGGTCTGCAGAGTGTAAATTAGGAAAATGCATTCGTATTCTCATGGATTTTCCTTGAGAAAAAGCCAGCAGTGGGAGTGTGTTAGAGTGGTAAAATACAATTCATGACAACAATCCCACTGAGAAGAGGATTTTTTTTTTTTTTCAGTTCGGTTGCTTCTAATTGTGGTAAGGAGCAAACACATTCCGCTTTATTTCCATTGGCAAGGTCTCCAGGACTGCACGAGTGCCAATGCGTGTGCTGTGGCTGGGTTTGCATTTCCCCTCTTCCACCCCCTCCTTCATCTCTACTGGTATTATGGCCAATCCCTCTGCAAATACCTCTTTCACAGGCAATGTAAGCACTCTCCCTCTTGTTTTTCTCCCTTCAAAACTCAGCTCTATCTCCTTTGGCCAGCTGCAGCCTTCCTAGAGCATCTTCTACCTGACAAAAGAAGATACCTTTGCTAGTCAGGCACGGCTGGGAAGTTGAAACACATGCTTGGTTCAGATACCGATGAACTTTAATTTACCTCAATTCATTAGCAATTTTTAAAACCACGGTTAATGGAAGACAGCCTGTAAAATAATTGGAAGTAAACGCTGAAGGAGAAATACTGGGGGGAGGAAGGAAGGGAAGCAGCTTACAGCAGGAGTCTAAGCCGGTCTTTCATCTTCAGGCCAGTCCGGTTTTGAACCCTGATGGGAAAGGTCATGAATTTTAAAATGTGTCTCGCAGCAGACAGCTCTAATCATAAAGCTAACACTATCTGCAGTGCATGTCTGACCATGTGAGACTTGCGGCTGACTGAAGAGGGAGACTGACTTTCAAAAGCAGGATGCCACTTCGAGCAGGAAGGTGTGGGATAAGCAGAACCGATGCCATATCTGTCAGTGTTGGCATGAAGCACCCAGTTTTCGGGGGCAGGCGGAACCGCGCTGCTCCCGGCAGGATCCCAGCAGGGCTCGCTGCGGCAGAAGTACTAGATATTGTGTTGTTTTCCTCTGCCAGCTCCTCCAGGATTCATCATTTCCCTTTCCTGTGTGTGGTTTAGGAAGTATAACGCATAACTGCTTTAGCCAGCAATCCTCATTCTTGGTTTTAATACCATTTCCAAACTATTATGTTCCAAAGCAGAAGCACTCGCTGCAGCTACTCTTGGGAATTGTATTTCTGCCCTTTGCCAGGCTGTGTTTGAAATCAAGGGAGGCTAATGCTTTGGCAGCACCTTACAATGATCCTGACAAAGGAGTTGTGGTCGGTGTCTATCTCAATCTCAAGTGTTTTCTTAATTGGGTGCTGCTGATGCTCAGACATTTATTTGCAGGATGTGAGAAAGCACTTGATTCTCTCTCTGACTTCATCTGCATTTTCCAGAATCCTTCCACTGTACATCTACCACGTCTTGGGCTCCGCTCTTCCTAGCACATACAGAAGCATGGTCTGCTGGTGTTAATCACCACGTGGTGTCTAGACATGCTGCAAACACTTAGGCGACTGTGACATCTGTTTGGTTGGCCTATGTTGTTGGGAAACTTGATCTTATTTATGAACAGTTTTCAAAACAGGTTTCAAGCATGACGTGATGATAAACGTGAAGCATCTTCACACACGGTGACCACAGCTTCATGGTCAACATCCTCTCTTAGGAGGGCTGGGCTCACTCTGAAAGGTTAGGACTTGGGACATATGGGTTCAATTTTTAGGTCTGGCACACACTTCACGTCTGACCTTTGCTAGGTTGTGTGCTCTCTTTGTGTCTGGAATAAAATGTCAATGGTAATACCTGGGATCAGACTGATTATTGGACTCTTCAGATCATGGCAGCTGACTTGATCGTTACCTAAAAAAGTCACCATGATCTCAATGTAGCTCAATGTCCTATTGTATAGATTTAGCATTGTGTGCACAAGAGCGGGAGCCAAGCTGGAATTTCTCTTGATTCTGCAGCAGCAGAAAACTCCGAATCGGGGATTATTTTTAGTGTGTCATATTGCAGTCGCTACGTTTTTCAGTGCATGATGTGGAGAAGAATTTTCAAAAGCATCTGGTCCTTGGCTGCTAAGTGTTTACATTGCTTCTGAATATGGGATTTAGGGCTCTGAGAGAGGATCTCTGGTAGATTTAATTGTTTCAAACATTATCTCTTCCAGCACCTCTGCCAAAAATTACTGCCTGATAGCAGGGGCACAGAGCAAGAAGAAAGCAGGGTGAGGACCAGTGACCCAGCATGAACCTGGTGGGGACAGTGATGCGTTCTTATTGTTTGCGCATCCTCCAGCAGTTTGTTGTCACTGTGGGAAAAAAATGGATATTACTTAGGTGTTGTCCCTAAGCTGCATCTGCTCCATGCCTGGCGAGCATTTAGCGGTGTGAGAGTGATGGGGCTGTGTTGATGGACAGGCGAGCTTTCCCACAGCTCACTGAGAAAGAGCTGGGCATCGGGAGCCGAGGAACCACCAGAGAGGTTTTGGAAGCCCCAGCTGCATGCTGGTATAGCACAAGCAAAAAGTCACTGCTGGGGAGCCTCTGAGCGGGGCTAACGCCGGTACCCACGAGCAAGGCTAAGTTTGCCTCTACATTTCCCTGAGGTGAACTGCCGGTGAGTTTCCAAGAAGCTCTCGGCTCTGAAGTGACTGCCGCAGGCGTAAGCTGCTCTGCTTCAGTCGCATCCGACTTGTGATTTCTGTGGCTGTATCTTTTACGGTAGCGTCTCCAGAAATACAGAAGTCTAACAAGGTATTTATTTGCCTTTTCTGTTGTGTTTCAGCCTCTCCTCTCCCTCTTCCCTGGCTTATCACTGGTGGAAGCGGGTGTAAAGTCCTTTGAACGAAGATATCAAAGGACAACTGCATCTCTGTTCTTTAACCAGGCTTATAAAGAGATTGTGATAAAGGCTAACAATACATGTCAGTGTGCCCAGTTATTGTTCTGGGCTTTGTAGTTTTATTAGGAAATAATTTCTCACCCTGTGTGGCTCCTGGTGAGTTTTGTTTTCTGTGCTGCTGGATTTGATCTGCCCAGTGAAAGACCTGCCGCAGAACTGAGAGTTTCGCCAGCTGTGAGTTAAGAGGGAGACATGATTGAAAAAGTTCAAGCTCTGCTTCCTAGCAGCCAATTTACCATCTGTCTCCCTCTCCCTCACGCCCCTTTTATAGCAAAAATGCAAACAATTTGTTTGACCTCTGCTGAATCTGTACAACTCCGGGCTTTTAAAGTGTTGCTCTAACAAATAAAAACCAAACGTGACAGCAGCAACAACCCCGAATTCAAAGCCAATAAAACTAGGTAGCAGCAAGGCCTGTTACCAGAGACGGTGAGAAGCTATCAAAGGCTTTCTTCTTCATTAACGCATCCCTCCTTCTCTTCTCCCTTCGCTCCGCCTCTGGGAAAAACTGCAGGTAAAGTCGAATCCTGTCTGCCACAGTGTGTGGCTGAAAATTTGTCCCTCCCCCAGGATAACAGAGAGAGTGAAGCCCTCAGATGTGATGCTCAGTGTGAGGAGGCAGGACGATGTGGATAGGTAATTCCCAGCACCCCCCCACTTCCATCTCCTGGCCACGTGCCCCCAGCTCTGACCTTGCACCAGCTCCTGAGGCACCGCTGTGAACTGGTTCAGTTCACTGCTCCACCAGAAGGAGACGGTCCTCAGCGGGGGCCGGTGAGCTGAACCCGCTCCAGAGGTCTCTGATGGGCGTTAGAGCTGATGTGAGGAATGGGGGAGAGAGGAGCGAGATCTCTCTTTCGGTGGTGGTGAACCGCTAGCTTGGCTCGGCTGTGTGTGGGAACGCAGAAGAGTGTTGCGTTATGACATTATTGCACGAGTGGTGCGATTGTCAGCAAACGATAATGGTTCTGTCCGTCTCCTAAAGAGACGACTTCTCAGAAGTATTGTCGGTGCTGGTATAAATTGGCATGGCTCTGAACAATGTGTCATTTGTCTGGTAGACTATGAAATGCTCTTGCAAAACTGGCCTCTGCTTCAAGACTTTGTCTTGATCATATTGACCCTAATGGAAAGCCAAGCTGCTAAATGACTCATTCTTCCTCTCCGTCACCCTCAGACAGGTACTTGTACCCCCAATCCACATTACTGAACAACTGTTAGGAAAAAAAAAAATAAAAAATCACACTTCAGTTTTCCACGCTTCAAACAAAACCTATGAAGTCCCCGTTCCAGCCTGCTGAAGCAGCCTTTGCTTTGCAAGCAAATCTCTGTAGGAAGAGATGAGAGCTGGTGAGAAAATCACCTCAGTGCTTGTGTGTTTTGCTGAGGTTGGAGGAGGGCAGCGTGACATTCTTGCACAAAGCATTTTCTAGTTCAGTGTATCTTAAGTAGCTTGGAATAAGAAAATAAAGCCTTTTCTTGGGTTTACTGAAACTACAAAGCTGTCATATAATTGAGGACCATCTTGGACAAATAGTGGGGTGGCAGGGGCCTGGGGGAGGAAGGGGGAAGAAAAGGGTTTAGTGTGGAAAATGAAGCTCAAAATAAGCCAAAGATGGACTTAACCTGATAAGTAGGCTTGAAACATGAGCCGAGATGATAATCCCCTCAGGACAAATCTGAATCCTCCTTTTGGGGCTGTGGGGGTGACTTTATACCTGCTTTAAGAACCTGGAAAACCCCTTTCTAAAAACAGGGAAAGGGGGCTTTCTGTTGCTGAGGAAGTAGCTTGATTATCACAAGATGGTGGTATTTCCCGTGATGTACTTTGGCTTACAATTTTTGGATGAAATATAAACATTATCTGTAAGGAACAATTAGGAAAAAAACCCAAATAGAACAAAAGAGATGCTAGAAACAAGGAGGAAACCACTTTTTTTTTGCTATGGCAGAAGCAGAGAGGTAAAGCAACTGCGTTGCAGAACAGCTGCCCGAAACACAGGAGATGTAAGGAGGAAATTCTTTCACCCTGGCTAGGGGAGGGCAGCAGGTAGGCTCATACTTGAAGATACAGGCAGTGGTGATGAAGGAACCCAGAGTCTTGAAGAGATCATGGGACATTTAGTCTAAAATGGCAGGGAAGGTTGTGGCAACTGGAGACACCGGAGATCAGCAGGAGGGCAGTGGAATTGCCTGGCACTGTGATCACCGTCCTGAGAGGATGCTTGAGCAAGAAGGTATACAGGGAAGCAGACGATGTCAAAAAGCAGTTACAGCCGAATGGTCCTGTAGTGTGATAGAGTGAGGCCCTTAGCTTTGCCACGGAGAGGACAGCATAGACAGGGAGCAAGGAGCCAGGACCCCCATGAGGCAGCACTGGGGAGAGACCGGGAGACATCTCTGTGAAGCCTCTTGGAGGCACAGAGAACACATTTTGCTTTGTAGGGGACAGGAGGGGGTGTGAACAGAGCAATGGACTGGACAAGCTGGGTGTCTAGTTTATGTGTATTTTTAATCTTTTTTGGCCCTACACTCTCTGCTGGAAGCATGATGCAAGTTCAGACTCAGTGGTCCACACCAGGCAGTAAGAGCTCCGGAAAGGTCCCACTGTCCTGCCCCACCTCTTGCTGTGCTAGTGCCAAGGCCTTCCAGACACAAAAATCTTCAGGACCAGCCCGAGCATTATTTTAATGAAGGTTGTCCCGTCCCCCCCCCCGCCCCGAGCTTACGCAGCAACTTTTGTTTCTGGCAATGAAACATTCGGGAAGCACCTGAAGGGATGGAGATCTGGTGGTGCCAGGCAGCTAGGCTTGCTCTAACCAGCCAGGGTTTGAGGGTGGCTGTGTGGGTCTGAGGGCAGCGCTGACTGGGCAATGAACCCAGCACGCACACTCCCAGCCATCCCCTGCCCACCCGAGCAGTGTCTGCAGGGCTGGAGAGTGATGGGGTTAGTCCTGGCCAGGCTCCAGGCAGATCCCTTCAGGTCCCAGGCTAGACCCTCTGCGTAAATGTTAAGGCAATCCACAGAGGTGATATCCAATCCAAAGAGAAATATCACTATTCTCATATTACAAATGGAAACTGAGACTCGGTGCTGAGATGACTTTCCCACAGGTGGGGAGGTGGATGCAGCATCAGAAGTCCCAGGTGACCTCAGTCTTGGTCTCACTTACAATCTCCATTTCTCTCCCACTCTTTGCATTTTGGTATACAATGTATATGCGTTGAAAGGCCATATGAGCAATTTAACAAGAGCTTTCTCTAAGGTTTCACCCTATCCTGGTAAACCATGAACAGCTGTCCCATGAATTTCCATTCTTCTTTACTTTAACTAGGAACAACAAACCCATGGCTTGTATACTCTTCACCATCTGTGATGGGAGTGAGGAGTAGTTCAAGAGGGGACCTTATTTCATATGGGGAGCTGGTGGTTTTTTTTTCTTCTTCTTTTTTGGCTTAGTTACTTCATAAACTGTAGTTCCAGTTACCACTTAGCTCTCAGTGGCATTTCCATATCACAGAGCTGTTGCTTCATTCCAGGTTTTCAACAACTGAAATATATCATGGGATTTTGTTGTAATGCAGGAAATTGCCTTCACATTAACAATCTGCCACTTCTGTAAACAAGAAATCTACTGATGTGACATGTCAGCACTCAACAGGAGGAGCCCTGACTACCTTCGCAAACCGATGCAGTCCTCAATGGAAAACCTGGGTGTTAGGCATACCTACGTAATAACACAATTGCCTTCACTTATTTTTAGGGCAGGGGCTAGGTGCCTGCTCAGGACAGTTGGAGGCAGAGGACGTGCACTGGAATCCCTCCAAGCCTGCTCTTTAAGTGCACTTTGCTACCAAAGTTCCCTGAGGTCATGGGGTTGCATGTGGGGATTATTTTTCCTCCCTTTAATAGTGTATTAATAGCCGTATGTGTATTGTAGATGATAACATAGCTTTTTTAGCTAAGCCCACTTGTCTTTCACATAGCCCGCTTATTCTCTCCTGCTAGCACGGCTGCTTTGACTACGTAATGACAGCTGCATGGATATATGGACTGTGGCAATGGGCTGGCAGCCACTTCATTGTCAGCTCCCCTTTGTTCTCCCAGAAAAGAGAAGGCACAATAGGGAAGGTTTCATCCACATGTCAGACATATGAGGGACAAAGGGATGATGGGAACTGACTGAACGACACAATCCAAGTCATGCCGAGAAGTGCGCTCTTTCAGCTCAGTTTAGCAACGGTGTGGTGGCCAGCCATCGCGCCGGTTGTAATTAGCCAACGAGCAATTAAGTTACGGTAAAGCCTCTATGCTCTCTTAGACCTGGCGAAAGGCCATTTCACGTGGTGGGTTTTAGGGGACGTATTAACCCTTTGCACCTGAGCCGCCTCTCGGGTGGGTGGTGGATGCTCAGCACGGGAGCAAGGCAGGGTTTGTTGGAGAGGTGGGACCTTTCCTTGGGGCAGCTCGGTCCTCTCAGGAGGAAGCAGCAGCTCTCTGGCACACGCAAGTCCTTGATCAGGTCTGAAGCAGAGAAGCAGCAGACATCAAAGTGAAATCCAGGTTGAGAACAATTGCTCTGAGATTAACTGCAAATGTTAATCAGCTACACTGTCTGAGAGAAAACGTGGTTGGCACCTGTGGAGCAGAGGGGATGCTGGTAAAGAGAGCAGTGGTGAGGTGGCTGTTTCCTATGGGAAAAGCAAAGGGAAGAAGTAATTTATAGTTTGTGGTACAGGTTAGTGGGATGAGAAAAATTATAATATCATAAAACTCAGTATTTCTATTGAGTCTGCACTTTTTAGTATTTGGTAGACGTATAAGACCCATTGCAGAGTCCTCGTTTGAAAGTGTTACACTTCATCTAGCGCACAGTATTTCCTGAGAACTTTCACCCGCCGCAGCCGAATATGGGTCATCTTAAGGGAATCCCCTTCAGACCATGTCCCCAGCCCAGCTTACACAAGGTTTTCGTGGGATGCCTCTGTCTAAAATAAGAAGCTAAGGTCACCAGAGATGAGGGGGACAGACAAGAGGGGATAGTAAATGTGTCCGGGTTGGATTTTTCAGTAGTCTCATTTTTGCTGTGCTATCTCTGCGTAACTGTAAACCCTCAGGAAAGATGGAAGGTAAATCTATGGAGAACACGACTGAAAAAATTGAGCATAATGATTTTCATCAGAAAGTGCCTGTTTGTCAGCTGGAACTTTTTGGATGAGAGGCAATAGAGAGATTTCAGGGTTTTTTTTAAGGAAGAAAAAGTGTGGTTATAATTGTTAAACTGGTGTGACGAGTGTGGTTTTGCAATTGGATGTGAGTTGTGTAACAAGTACTAGTGCAACCCTTCACAATTAGGCAAATTTACATTTTTGTCTGAACCAAACAGAATTCAGAATACCCTAACAAGATTTTAAATTTTGTCCTAATTTGGACTGGAAAATGTTTTGACAATGTGAAAAACCTCACAGGATGGGGAAACTGTTTCCTGATGTTTTCTACCAAGGTGAAAACCCTAGAGTGTTTTGGTTTTTTTTTTTACTTGCTCTATTTTTAATTACCTGCTATGAGTTAAAAATGAAAAAGTTATTCGGAATTTCTCAGAGCTTTGATCTATGTAATCACATATCTCCTACTGTTGTCAAATAAAGGTATTTAGTACCTGTACTGAATTAGAGAAATTCTATGTAGCTGTATTTCAAATTTATCTCATGGATTGCCAGTGGTTACAGGACAAGTCGGTTTATCTGTGTATTGATGTCCCAGTAGTTTGAGAGATCACTGAGTTTAGTTCAGAGAGTTTCAGTGACCTGAAGGTAAAAGATGTAGTTCACCGGAGTTCACAGTTTCCAAGTTTCACACGAAATTCTGAGCATTATGTAGAGACTCCTGAGGCTATGGCCTCCCACAAGAAAGCACATGGGAGAAACAGTTTATTTAGGAGAACGCAGATAGCTTCACTCAGTTGTCAGATCCAGAACCTTTGCTCTTAATTGTGTATGTGCAGCTACCAAAAGACAAGGAAGTTCGTCTGATAAAGTAATTTTTATATGCATATAGTGGTAAATGCCGAAGATGCTGCAGTAGGGCATAAACCCTATGCACCTATTATAGACCTATTACGTTTTCTGATTCTTAACATTCAGTTCTTTCTACCCGTTTCCTTACTCACTGGCAGCCCCAGGGACCTCTGCAAGCAGATATCAAAAACGCTGTGCCAGGAGCACTGGTTTTCCATGTCCCCAGACCGTGAGCTCTATGCAAAGTGGAATCCCAGTGGTATGGGATCCTTGTTCAGCTTTTAAACAAGTCCATGGTTTTATTAATCTTGGGCACCTGGCTTCAAAAAGCTATCCCTCTGCTTAGCTTTGAGAGGTTGGGGATACATCGCACAATTGAGCACTTCAGTCTTTGGAAACAAAATTCTCCAAAATCTGTGCTGTTTTAGGTATAAAGCAGCCAAAGAAAAGAGAATAAATATAGTAATAATCATACTATACTATACTATTGTAGGGAGCTAATACGAAACAAAAATGGATTATGCAGAAAGTGTGTGACTGGAGATATTACTTTCTCTTGGAAATGTTTTTTTAAATAAAATTACATTTCTGATGCCGTTTATACTGGTGTAACGCTAATGGCCTTACTCTGCTCTGGCATGAGATTTCCTCCACTCTGCACCAAACCCCTATGAGATGAGATGCATGTGAGATGCCAAAGAGGGACTCAACCATCTTGAAATTGTCATTTGCATTTTTGGGTTCAAAAGCATTTGCTGCTTCGTAAAGAAGAGAAGTTATTAAAAGAAAAGTGCAGTTGCAAATAGCTAAAAAACGTGCTGTAGTCTAATAAAAAAAACTAAAACAGATGATACAAAAGGTAGAGAATTGGAAAAATAGTGTAAAATAGTGTAATAGTGTAAAAATAGTGTAAAAATTAAGCCCTAGTGAAACAATTGCGTGTACCTAGATGCAGAGGGTGGCCCAGCAGATCAGGAGCGGCATGTAACAGGGGCACTGTGTTTCCTACCCTAACCCTCAGCCGCCTCTGAGGCTGTCAGTCCATCCCTTGGACTGTGAAAGGTACCTACACGGTTTTTTGTTGTTTGTGCATAGGCATGGCATCCCCCCGGCCGGTGCTGTGTTGTACCCGCGCAGAGGAGAGCTGCGAGAGAGAGGGCTGCTCCACACCTCAATATGATCTCAAAGGCTGATCTGAAAAACCACCCCCAGTTTAACCAAAACCTGTTTTCAGTATATTTTTCAGGCTAACAGTGACAGGCATCCCACATGCTGGCAGGCATCCGCTTCTGCCTGCCCAAAACCGCAAAGAATTGTAGGGAATTAGGGAATTTGTTGCCTGCCTGATCTTTTTTTTGCATTTAAGCTATACTTAGCAGTGTTAGCTTGGGGTCATTTAGGGCTCCTTCATATCACTGGAACGCTTTTCTTTTCCAATATTCACAAGGGTGGCAGTGCAGACAGGGTTTGGCCGCTGCTGTTTTACCCCAAAATTTAAGGTACGTTCATAAATGTGTTGCTGTTGAACCCTAATCCGAACAGGGCAGACAGACAGCCCCTAGGCTTGGACCTAAATCCAATGGGCACAGAGACCCGAGTGGGACTCTGGCCGCTCTCCTTTCCCTCTGCTTCGTCCTCATCAAAGCCTTGGTTCACTCAAGCACTTGGAAATGTACTTAAAAATGAACTACACTTTAGTTCAAATATTGTAAGGATGTGCTTGGATCCAGATAGTTTAGGAAAAATTCATTGGAGTTATTGGCTAATTTAGGCTTATTGTGCCAAACCACACAATGTCAGAATTGGGTAGCTGGGTCCTACTACGGGTTTTGTTTTGTTGATTTATATTTTCCCTGACCGTAAATAAATAAATTGTTCTATCTCTGAAGTAGACAACCTCTTTAAATTGTGTGTGCATACTTGCACTTCCTATATTTCTACTTAGAAGATAGAATTAAATTTATTTTTAGACATCTAAAATAAGACAACTTTTCTGTCTTTATAAGTTTGTGATTATTGTTGAGAATCAGGAAGACATTTTTCAAATGTACTATAGATGCTTATCTCATGTTCATATTTAAGGTGACGTGCTCATCTTCCTGCTGTACTTTAAATCCCTCCTTAAGAATATGATTTTAGGAAAAAGATATTTCATTGCATGGAGAAATAATCCTTTCCAGAAATGAGAATTCCAATAGTCTACAGAGGAAATTCCTATTAAGTAAAATGGTTTATAGATAAGCACTCAAAGAAAAGCTACCCTGAAAATGTATTGTTCATATTTGAATATATTATCTAATTGCAATCTAATCTGAAGATATTAAAGTAATATGTTATATGGCCTGAAAATTAATGTGTGAAGTGTGTATCGAAACAGACATTTACATGCCAAATGCGGTATTATTTTATTTTATTTAGAAGAAACTATTTAGATGAGTATAAATAAATGGCTGATTTGGTAAAATGTTGCCATGGAATTATAACTGGTTAGTTACATATATAATTCTACGATTTTTAAAATATGCCTTTTAAAAATAAATAGCTGTAACTAAAATAATTCATTAAGAGTAAGTAGACTTGATATATACGGCTCTGGGTTTTGTCAGTTTTATTCAAATATATTCCCAAATACTTTGCAAATTGGGTTAAATGTCTAGAAACCCATATTGTACCTCTGATCTGACAAAGAAATGACTGTCTCCCTGCAAATAAATAATACTCTCCTTCTCTGTATCTATCCCAGTCTAAAAAAGCTTGCCTTTACTTCAGGAATTTCGTTCCATTTCTTATTCCAAAGTGAGCCGAGTTGACGAATCAAGGGCAGACGTAGAATATTATGGATTTTTTCCACCTTGCTTGATTAACCTCATACATTTTATTTGAATAATGTCTAAAAGCTCTAATTAGCAATGGCTAATCTGCCCCCCAGATGCTCGCTATCGATTTTGCCTGCAGTAAACTAATCTAATTGCCCTCCTTATCAGAGATAGGGTGGCTATTGAAATAACCAACTGGTCCGTGGGCCTGTGAGAGCCGTCAGAGTAGCAATGGGGAATAGGGTGACTCTGTGGGGCACCGGAAAAAAAGCCGGGCCATGGAGTTGGCTAAAGAGAGGATTTACCCTGTGTGCTAAGTCAGTGGGGAGGTAAGTCATGGAGCAGCAGTGCTGCTGTTGGTGAGGGCTCGGACGTCATCCTGCTCCTGTGTGGAGAGTCAAACGGAGAAGGGAGATGAGAAGGGTGGTGTGTGCCAGAGGAGAAGAGGGGGCTTAGCCAACAACAGTTCGCTGACTGAAATGCCTTTCAGGTCTGGGTCTCAGGGGGCTTTAGTGCCACCCCCAAAATGATACTGTTCACGTAACTATAAGACAACATCTATTATTGCTTCCTTTGATAGCGTTGTGTTTACGGAGGCTTTGATATTGTCTATAAAAACTAATGCTCCGTTGAAACTTGGCTGTTAAAAAGCAAAAAGCAAAGTCTCAGCCCAAAAGCAAAGTTATAAAATGTGAAGGCCCCTTATTTTTTTGTTACCTATTTGTAGAAATATCTCAAAAGAGAAGTTCAGGCAGATTCATTTTGCATTCTAGTAGAGCAAAAATGCTGTTTTCTTTTTTGAAAGTACATTTCAGAAGTGGTTAGTCAATAATGTGGACTTCTGATATTTAAAATGAGGTGTCAGTATGTGAGTTATACTGTGATGCATCGGATTTTCATTGATAGCTTCATGTGGATTGCAGTTTCTGGTTTTATTTAAGTTGCAGTAGGATAAGTTTATCTATTTATTATCTCTGTAAAAATGATATTAATAAATTATCCTAAGTAGCTCGACCAGTTTTTTCCCCTCAAATAGTCCCGTAGTTGATTTGTCAGAGCAGTAAGCTATCACGTTCCTCTCAGTACTTACTCTTTTTCTTGTAGCTTTCTGCACTGAGTATGTGTTTTGGAAACAATCCAGCCTGATCCTACAAATCCTGTTTGTCTGTGTGGTATGCTTTACAAGAGCACTCACATGAGATAGGGTGCGGGTGGCTCCTTTGCCTTTTTTGCCTGAAAAGTCAATAAATGATTGACAGATCCTGACTCACTTTTTGCTGCATGTCCTTGGACTGCCACGCAGTACGGTTACCACAGTTACACCCAGCCAACGTCACGAATACTCTAACACTTACCTCTATCACATCTTTTCTGTGTCTTCTAGCAAACTGCTTGGAAGAGGAAAAAGAAGGTTGGCTTTTTAGCATTACTGCTGACCCAGTGTGATGTTCTTGCTGCATGGTGACCGTCTCCCTTGGGCTGGCAGCTGGTCCTCATCCAAAGGGATGCTGCCAGATTTAGCGGTTTCCATAGAGTAGTTGTTCTTGGAGGCTCAATTTTCACTGTGGTAAAAGATTGCTTTTCTGTCCAGCTTGTGGTAGGTTGGGGAAGGAAAGCGCCCTTGCCTTCTGTAGGCTTTGTTTCGGTGGGCAGTGCATTAGCACTGCAATGCCTGCCAAGAAGTGGTGGTGGTATTAAAGCATTGCTGGGGTCAGATGTTCGTTACATTGCGAGGTGCAGGAACGAGCAATCTGTAAACCACTACAATGAGATGAGAGACACCAGCGGGGAGCTGAGGAAAGGTCTAATAGGGACAGATTACATAGACTACATCAACTGACATCTTGGAGCATGTCAGAAGCAGGTCCTCAGGAGAAACTTAAGCATGGAGACCTCTCTTTTTGGGAGACCTTACAAAGCACGGTGTACTGCACTGGTTGCCTGTCCAATAGCTGGTGATGCTAGGAGGCTTGACTAAGGGGGGAGAAGAAGGAGAAGCTGGACTAGAAAGCTTTGAAATTAGAAATTGGATGTTTATGTTTGGCCCAACTACAGATGGGGGAGTGAGCAGTGAGGTTTGGTGAAGGAAATTTTAACAGGCTCAAGTGGGGATGAAAGGGAAACAGTTCTGGCGGTTGTCTCTAGTGTGGACTGAAATTGGACGGTGCCTGTGGAAGAGCCCCAAAGATGTTTCAGGAACAAGGTAGAATAAATGAAGGCCCAAACAAGAGACATATTTGTGAGGATGAAACCCGAAGGGTGGCTTTTGGATGATGTTGAGAAGCCATCAGGGTTTGGGAGAGAGGAGTGAGTCAAAAATTAATTTGGAGGAAGCTGGAGCAGGAAGGGCTGAATGAAAGCTGACGGGATGATGTGTGATACAGAGGCAGGGCTGAGGATGGGGGATTATCCTAGTGGCAAAAGGCTGTATGTATGGATCATCAGCCTAGAAAACTGTACCCAAACATCTGAGGGCAGGTGAGATTTGCCAGAAAGGGACGGTGAAGAAAGAACCGCAAAAACCCTGGAAAGATAAGCAAGGTGGAGAGGGCAGCTTTTCAACCGCCAGCATCAAGGCATTTAGTGGTTAGGAAGAGAAGAACTTGATTGCTGTCTCCTGTTCTGAGCATAAGGAGAATTGCTAATGAGTAAAATATTTCGAAATGGAAGAAAATGTTGAAAGCAACAAAGTCAGTCATATTCTGAGCAAAGCCAGGGAGTCCTGCCAGAGAAACGGAGGAGCCAATGCAGTGAGTTGTCTCCTTGGTTATTCTTCTCTCTCCTTGGCATTATGCTTGCTGTTTGTGAAGGCTCCTTCCAGGCTGCTCGATTCCAGCAAAGACAGTGGGAGTTGAGGCCTTTCGCTTGGATGTAAAATCTGGACAAGCTGGAAAATTGCGCAAACCCTAGAAGTGCTGCGGAGGCTGGAAGGGGCTGACGGTCAGTTGCGGCGCTGTGGAGTCGTTTAAGGCCTCTGATGGGAATTTTCCCTCTGTCCGCAGTATATTAATTGCATAAACCTCCTTAGCTCTTTCAGGATCTCTGGAAATGGATGGGTAGTCAGCGTACGTACTGACAGCGTATATGCTGATTGAGTAGTGTTTTAGTGTGTTACGCGTGTTTATTATTCAGCTTCCACCCTGTGATGCTGTGCCAGAGGAACAGAAAGAGCTGCTGCAGCTGGAGAGCGGGGGGAGAAGAGAGGGAGAATGAGGGGGACAGGATGAAATGAGAGAGCGCAAGGTACAGAGGGAACAGCTAGTGTTGGTAGAAAGCAAAAAAGAGTCTGGAGAACCTTTGGGTGCAAGAAACATTAGAAGCCCAGCCAGTGGGAGCTAAGGGAATATAAATGAAAAGTATGAGCTATGAGAGGGAAATACGTAATAGCACTGCAGAGGAAATTGAATTTATTGTTACTCGGTGTGGGTGGCTATATTTCCCATCCCCTTGTCTTCACTTGGATACAGTTCTTCTGAGTGATGAGGTGACCTCAGCCAATGAGGATAAATTCAAGATCCGTGGTATTGTTAGAGCCTGTTCTGGAGGTGCATTTCTTGTCTTGCTTTTGAGAATCAGGATAGTTACTTTTAAATAATGGGAGTGGGATTTCACTATAAAATGCCGCTTTGAACAAACCACAACTTTGTGCAGCCCAGGCAAGGAAAATTATGTACATGAGGAGAGGATAGCAAGGAGAGGGTGAAATTCTGAAAAGAAGCCTTTGTGTTTCTTTTCCTAAGCTAATAAATGTTTCGCTGGTAACCATATTGCTTCTCTGTGTGGTCTGGTATGCCATTTGTTTTCTCTTCGCAAGCCGTGCTGCAGGGAGTGCAAATTGAGCAGTGAAGTCAGTTCTGAATGGTGTAAGAAATGTGTCTTGGTGTGCCTCAGCTATTTTCAAGTGTGTTCATGTGTACCCTCTTGAGGCTGTAAGTTCTCTGGGGCACGAATTGGAGCTTCTTCCCTGTTGGGGCTATTTTGAATGATCTGTTTGTGCTGCCCATAAAAAAAGATGTGTGATTCCTAGTTCTGCAGAGTGAAAGCAGGACACCTGGCATTTGGCAGTGAGCACCTTAATGTCTCACCAGAACAGACTGCAGCAGTTTTGAGCAGATGAGTGAACACTTCCTTCCTTCTACCCCAAAGTAAAACCTAACTCTGCTGATTTTGATCACATCTCTGTGGACAGTGACAGTCTCGGTCCTGCAATCTTTCATATTGATGCCTTCATTCTCCTTTTTGGTCTCCTCAACTTTCACATTCCCTCCATGCAAAATACCGCTGCTAAGATTTCTCTTCTGGAATCGGCTGCTCTTCTCATGTCAATCTCCTCCTCAAATACCTCCACAGTTTGCCTTTCATCACATCAAATTCAGGTGTCCTTGCTATTTGTTCTTTATTTCACTGCCCTTTCCTAATTTATGGCCCTGATCTTCCTTTATTTCTTAGGAAATAATGTTGCCACTATACATCTGTCTAAATTCTGAACCCATTTAATGATTTCAGCCAAATTTGACAGAACAGTGGGTATCTCCAAGATCTGGTGCTTCTACGGGTGTTGTGTAAAGAGGTGGCCGGGTGAAGGAGAGAGTCCGTGTTACTGATGTTATGGAAGGAAAAGGGAATCAGTTGGACACCAGAGGATCTCTCCTATGACAGCTCTTGCATCCCAGGCTTCCTTGGTTCTGGTGCTTGGTCATTAGCTTTTTCTTTTTCTGAGGTCTGACACTCCTTTGCCACCTGCACCTTGCGTTCCCAAATTCCCAGGCGAAGCACCTCGCCGTGCCCTTCCATCACGTTCCCCGGTAGAAGATAGCTTTCCTGAGTTGATTTGCTCCATGTTCCTCCAAACTGTTCACTGTTACTGGGGTGCTGTTCAAAACAGAACATTTGTGGCAGGTGACGGGGAGGATGCAGCGTACGTTTTGCTATCACCTGCCAGCTTCTCCACCCCTGCTTTCAGGTTTCTCACTTCCCTGGCTTGCTCCTTTGTTTTTCTGCTTCATGTACAGGTATATAGCAATTTGCATGCAGTGATGTATATTTTAAACAGATTAAGTCCCTTAGTGGTGATCCAGTTATACTGAAACACCTTCAGCTGTAAAAGGTCTCCTAGGCCAGGCTACAACAGGAGGGCTTTGACAGCACAGCTGTACCCTTTTGCAAGCTTCGCTTACTATTGTTTGTTCCTGCCGCGATATTTCCAGCATTACCGAGCTATCTGTTTACATATGTAGTGCTTGCCCAGTTTGCCTGCATCTGCTTTGCTATATGGCCATTTTGGTAAAAGATTGTAGCCCCATATGAAGTAGTTTTACTACAGCAAATGCTATCCTCTGCACCAGGGACGCTGCATCCGTTTGGAAAAAGCACTCGTATATTGTCGGAGGAAGACTGTTCTCTTGTCTCATGTAAGCAAGACTAACTTCCCAGTGCTCCAGACAAGGGGATCAACTTCTGGGCAAGGCTAACCCCTGCTCTCTCCAGGTCTTGCAGGAAAAACATTCCCAAAATAAAGCTTTGGTATATTGACCTGACTCTTGTGCCTCATTGCCTTGTGCACATTTATTCATTTCAGTAATAGACGCAGAAAAGGAAAAACACTTAGCTGCTGTGAAAATGAGTGTATTAAACCCTTCAATTGAAAGGAACATATGGAGAAAAGAGATGAAACAGATCCCCCTCGAAAAGGCCATTATTTGGCTACACCTCAGAAGGAAATAGTGTGCCAGCTGCTGCTATACCCCTGGAGGAAAAAACATTTTGCAGCAAGGTGGAGGTGGGGGAAAAGACTAATGGAGTCTCTGAATAAACATGGACTTGTCCGTAGTACGGAGAGGAGAAATGGAGTGCTGGATTGAAATGAAATCACTGCAGTGTGAGAGGCCTGTGATTGCACTCTTTGCTTGACTCCGTGGTCCTGCAGCCGTAGGAGCAGGGCGAGCTGTGTGGTGGGTGCTCATTGTTCAGCACAGGGAGCCATCGTCAGCACTTACCCACGCTTACAGAAAACTCGCAGCACCTCTGGAAGCCCGGCCAAGGTCCTTACCCTAGTTTTAGAAATAACCCAGGTGAAGCGCTCAAGGTAATACAAAGCATAGCTATGTTGCAGAGCAGCCGTAGCAATACGGCATGCAGCTCTTGGATAGTTTGAAAATCCTCCCGGCACAGAGTGGTGCCATGGGAAGGTGGTAGCAGAAGTCCAGAAAGCAGCAAAGCCAAGCCTGAGTGCTCAGGTGGGCTACTCACCAACGTGGCTGCACTGCTTCCAGTTCTGGGCACTTGCTTGGGCTTTTCTCCATCGTTTCACGAGGGAGATACATATGCCCTGAGACACGGTTACAACCTACAAAGCCTCTGCTTCAGCTGCCAGGCAGCAGCTGCCTGGCAAGAGGCTGCTGCCGTTACCTGTTCGTACAGCCCCAGCACCACGGGCATCGTGCCAGTGCCACCGGGTGTGCAAGAAATGGGGATATAAAGACACAATTTTCTCTGTTATTTTGAGCAAGGTTGTTATATCATAGGATCTTTGAGAGAAAGAGATTAGATTGACTGAAATTCATTATCAGGCCAAGAGGGGGGAATTCTTCTGGTGATGAGAGAGGCTTCAGAGCATTCCATCCCCACTGGGATAAGGTTATGTTACGATGTTATTGTAGCAAGATGTCAGATTGGCTGAAAATACTCACTGCCGTGCAATTTTGCAAAGCCTTGGCTTGGGAAGCGATACTTGTTTTTCTTCAGTAAATCCATACAGAATAAATTCAGGAAGTTACTTTAAAGTGGTAAACTGTCTAATGTAAAAGCGTGTTCAGCAGGAGGAAGGAAGACCCCAGGTATCACATTGAAAAGTGAAATTTAACTATGTAAAGTGTTTCTTCAAATGTAATTTTAAGAGGATATATGCATATTTCTTCCAAAATGTCAAAGGTTTGTATTTATGAGAAAGAGTGCAGCATATTATTCCCTAGAGGATAAGTAACAAAATGCAAATAAAATAATTTAAAAAAAAATCACAATAATTTTATGAATACTTCTATTAAAAAGTTTAACAAATGCAACGCAACCTCCAAAGCAAACAGCCAAATACTGTAGCGTATGTTTGTGTATCTGTGAAAGTGTCAGTATTTTCCACCTGTTCTTAACTCTTTCAAATATTAAATAGCAGCATTTCAATCCTCTTATATTCCTTTTCTCCTCCATCCTTCAGTAAGCACTACTGGGGTCTCTGTCTCTGCCAGGAATGGAAATTCTCTTGGTAAAAAAAATCTTGACCAAAAGGTCTAGTGAAAAGTACAACTATCGTAGAGTATGCTGAGCAGTACGTAAAATCAGCCAGAATTTACCTACGAAGGTCAGGCAGTTTCAAGTTGACACAAAGCTCTGCTAGCTTACAAAAAAAGAAAGAGTGAGGTAAAGCTGAGGGTGAGGGAGGCTGCAGAAATTCTTCCACCACCCAAACTAATGAGAGTGGAGGGATGTCTTTTTTTTTTTTTTTAACCACAAGGGCAGAGTTGCTTCAATATGATTTGTCAGGTGACAGTCTTGAAGGGGCTCTGACAAGTTCTTAACTTATTCTCTTTGCTCGTAAATTCCATTAATATCTTTCTCACCTGGAGGCAAGTGCAGTGAAATTGTGTAGTTAGTTGGTGTCATTCAGCTATGAAGGGTCTCTAAGTGTCTTATTAGACCAACCTATTTTCTTTAAGATTCTCTTTTAATAGAAGAGAATTTTTTCTGCATAAATTATGTATGTCTTTATTGGATGTGCTCTACTATAATGCATAAAGCTAGATAAACCCCACCCCAACACACACTGAGCAAATATTACTCTAAATCTGAAGCTATCTTGAATTTGCCTGGTGCGAGTGTGGCAACTGAAGCCAGCTCCTCTCTAATCAGTTTGTGTTGTGGATTTCGGTGCATTCAAGACAAGCTGTAGGACCGCAAAGCTCCCGAGATTAAAACTGTGGACATTTCACATTCATGAGGCATTTAACGTGCTTCGATTTTTGTCACTTGGGACATAATGCACGAACTAAAGTCAGGGTGACCCCACGGGCCAGGTTGCTACGGAGCCATTACAATGTATTTGTTCTGTAATCCTCAAAACTAGGAGGGATTTATACAATAGACTAATGGCTTCAAAGGAGTCAGTTCAGCCTTCTGGGGGGGAAAAGGTCCACTTCTTAACCCTTGCAGTGCTAACCCTTGCTGGCCAGGTGCACCCACCTAAGCAGGGGATGAAGCCCCCAGGCCCTGGTGGGGAGGACACACAAGGTTTGGTGTCCAGGGTGGGGATGGCGAAGCTGTGATGGGACCTGAGAGAAAATTGGGGGTGAGGATGTGCCTTCTTCAGACCCACACCTGAGCTACTCACACCTCTTCTCAGTGCTCAGGGTAGCTCTGTAGAAATCAGACAAATGAAGACAAATATTATCATGTGTAAGTCTAAACATCTTCTCAAGAGGCTGAAAGGCCAGAAAGACCACTTTTTTTTTCAGTCTGCCTCGTGCACAGTGCTCATGCTTGTACCTTTTCATCAAACCTTTATGAAATGACATTGGCGCTTTTTTGTTTTTTTAAACAAAGATGGCCCAAATATGGCCCACAAGGTCAAGGCAACACAGAAAATCTCCCCAGCTCCAGTTGGTATATATTTTACCTAAGTAAGATTTCCAACATTTCTCCCACTTGCTTTCCTAGGTAGATTTAATCATTATTAAAGGTGGGTTGGTACCTGAGAGACTGCCATCTTTTGTTAATCTGCTTAGCAGGTACAGCACTGATGTAACTGGGAGAAAACATCCAACACAATTCTAATAATGAACTTCTGTGTCTTCCCAAAAGGTTCTCCTCTTCGGATGGGCTTGCTTCATGTCGTTCTCAGTCCTTTAAGGAGATGCTCTGTGCACAAAGCATGCTAGATGCAGCTGGACATCTTGCATTGTGGAGATCTTCCTTGTAAGTACTGTTCTGAGACCAGCACCTGCACCCTTGCTTCACTGATACCGCTGCATGAGCGCTAGCTGTTGCTGAGGTCAAAAATTCCTTTGAAAGGTTCTATTCTTCAAGTTTTGTAGTGGCTGAAATAGATCATGTGTTAACTATCAGGTGGCCCAAGTGAAATGAAGGGGTGTAATAAGAGCCATATGTATACTAGGAATACAAGTTCCAGGATTGTCAATCCACTTATGTAGCAAAATCTTTAGAAATATCTTGTTTTAAGAAAAAGTAAAGCAAATAAGCTGGGAAATCGAAGGTTGAGATACCATTCAACTTCCGGTTCCTTTTTTCTTGCCCATCAGTCTTTCCACGCATAATTTGGGAATCATTTTCAGTGTGAATTCTTCTGTCAAAAGAGCACCGTGTCTGCTTTATTCTGCAGATTCTCCTGGCAATAACAAAAATTGAAGACCGCAGGTGTCAAATATGGTGTGCAATGATGATATATGAAAGGGTTAGCCAAGACAGCCGGGAGAGGGTTACCTGCTTTACTACTGACACTGGTTGAGTCCACACTTTGGATAGGTCCTAGGGCCTTCTTGGTAGTGGTACCCAAGTAACTGGAATAATTGTTGCTCAAGTTTTAATATGCTTTTGGGATCATGCTACATTCAAGACTTCTGGTATGAAGTGACCTGTTCGATTTTTAACTTAAAGTCTAAGGTTAAAGTGCTTCATCTTGCACACCATGCAGCTGCATCTTGCTAGTTTGGCTGCAGTGATGACTGTAGGTAGATCCTTGGTGCTTCTGCCCCAGCACTGGTGGTTCGCAGAAATACTGCTGCCTACAATAGGAGCATTACTGTATAACTGTTACCGGGGTGGGGTTTTGACATGAAGATATAGTTTGGGCACAAACACTTCAGAATGATACTGCACTAGGCTGTTGCTTTCTATTTGAGTCTGTTTAGTTGTAGCACAATAGTTATTGCTGGATTTCATATTATAGTTACAGGCTACTCACAGTCAGCTGTAACTGCAGCATAGGACTGTGTTTATAAACAATCAAGCCAGCACACTGGATGGAGAATTTTATTACTTTACTGTAACTCCCAATAACGGACCAACACCCAATATCTTTGTTTGAGATTCATGTCTAAGGAAATGTGACAATTTCTTTAACTGCTGCTCCTGTCTTCATTGAAGACTGAGAAGCTTCAAGGGTTTGGCAGCTGAGATCTTTGTAAATACATAATTAATGATTTATGAAGAAAGCTTTTTGCCAAAGTGCACCTCCCTCTACCAGCAGACATATGTAATCTATATAAGCAGTGGCTATAAAGTCTTGTCAACCTTTTTTTTAATCACTGTTATGATACTGCTGTACAGCTTCACCCGAGACTGGAGCCTAGCTGAGTCTGGTGCAGGCATGAAATAAAAAATTGTCTTTGTCTCAGGAAATGTACAACCTAAAAGGCTAAGTAAGGAAAGTGTTGCCAGGAAAAAACAAAAAACCTCAATTTCCAGGGGGAAGTTGAAATATAGATCTTCTACAAAGCCACACAGGAAATCTTCTACTGGGAGGGTTGTCACGTGTTACTCTGCTACTTCAGGATTACTCCTAATGTATGGTGAAAGAAATAATGACGGGTCTCAGGTTGACGAGATTTGGCTGTAGTGATATCTCTAGGTGGTCCAACAGATGAAATCGGGCTTGGGCTTCTGCCATCTTTAAGCAAAAGAAGAAATGTCTCCGTACGACATACACTATATAACGCAGCCGCCTTTGACGCTTGTAGGTGGTAGGTGTGTAAAATCTCTGATGACGGGGGAGAAAACGGTCTGTAGGTTAGAGCACCTCTCTGAAGCTGACAGACTGGGAGCCAAAGGTTGTGTTTCCCACCTGAGCTGCGGACTGGCCGCCGTGTTCGGCGTGCCCGGCTGTGCGCTCTCCTGGGAGCTGTCTGGCTACATGTCATTTTCTGTGTCCGCCAGCTACATCACAGATCCAAATGCAAAATCCACTACTCGGCGACATTATGTGGATTTGTGACACTACCCGTGGGACTTCGGATCCATAAACCAATGAATGGATTACAATGAGGCATAAATATAGTATTTTCATGGATGACATATAATCCTACTCAATTATTGTTCCTGTCATGTAAAGGGAAACTGTACCCATTTTTCTCATCCCTGCACACTGAAATTTCAAAAGAAAATAAATGCCCGATGCAAAAGTTTCAATCTCCTAGCTCCCTGCCTTTTATCTATCGGCAGTTTTAAAGCGTACGTTTTCCATTATTAGGTGCTTTCTATAATTAGTTCTTTGCATTTCTGGAAGATTATTATATGGGAAAATCATTTGACAGAAGCATTTAGAGTTTCTGGACTGAGCAGGCTGGTATATTAGTCTCTGAACGGTGCACGTCACATCGTGTGCTCTCATTTATGTCTGGATTGCAGTGCCTGGAAACAGTTTTGCCTCCTGCTTTGCTTCTACGAACTCTTTCTGTTTTTGAGAAACTGCTGCAACTGTCCTTTTCTTGAGACAACTTATATATCATAGTTGTTTCAGGATCCAGCGAGATGTGAGATGTCTCACACATAAAGACTTAATCCTTTCTATCAGTACCAGCCAGTTTTATGGGTGTGAATGCTTAACAATAGAGAGAACAATGAGGAAAATTGAGTTTGTATTTTGTTTGCTTTTAAGACTGAAGTTCTATCTTAATTGTCAAGCTGTTCTTTTTTTTTCTTTCTTTTTAAAGCTGCCCAGGCAGCAAGAATCTTTTTGATATATGAAGCTAAAAATATAGTAACTCAAACCAATGTTTTATTAGAGCATGAATATATGTGACATTTGTGTAGCGGGCGTTTCTAATGCAGTATGTTAAAGCCTTCTGCATACTGCTATAGGCGCTGAAGGGGTGCTGTAGAAAAAACCCAGCTCTTGTAGCAAGAACTATAGTAGCTCCCCAACACTCTGTCCTGCACAGTGTTTTATGCTGTAGAGGCAGCTGTCCTGTAGCATTCAGCTGATTGTTTGTAACAGGCAATGCTTTTTCTGAATTCTTCCTTGCATTTGAAAGAAATCTTTCTGGTTACTCATGGAAATGTGGGTGTATCAAGACAAAAACAGATATGTTGCCCATAGTCAATCCCACACAGGGTTTTAGTCAGCGCCCTTTCTTTCTGATTAGAAAAGTTTTAGGGCACCTACGGTATGCTCTGAAATGAAAGCAAGTTTCCTTAGAGGAGCAAATGCAGCATTTACATTTTCCTATGTGGGTTGAGCTTTTTAGTTGCGTGTTACCCGCAGCTGTTTTTTCCCCTTCACCTCTGCATACCCTCGCCACAGCCACAGAGTCCACGCCGTGCTTTTGAAAGGGCAGGGTCGGACATGCACTGCTGTATTTATAACCCTGGGATCGCTGCAGTTTTCAGCACAAGTGCTTTAATCATCCTTTCATCTAAAGGAGAAGCATCTGGTCCTAAATGTGCGCTTTTTTGCCCCTTCTGTTACAGTGCAACACGGATGGTTGATTAAACCACCCCTCCTTTTTCCTGGCAGCAGGGATGCAGTGGCTTGCTACCTTTGTTTCCACTTGGGGCCTCTAAATGGGGTTGCATAAAGGGAATAGCAATAAGGGAGTCCCAAGGCTTCTGTTGAACCCTCTCCCCAAATTTAATCTGTGCCCAGGCCCCACTGGCCAAGCTGCTCGTATGTACATTGCTGGGTCTTAAAAAAAAACCCCCAAACAACTGTGTGAACGAGATGATGCTGGGAACGCCAGCAGGGAAGCCATGTGCTAGGTGTACTTGTCTCGCAACACCCAGAATGGTTTAAGACAAAGGACCCAACTGCAAAAGGAGCTTCTTTAGCCTGTGGTTTAGCTTAGCTTTACACGGATACAGACATTTACTATTTGTTTTACACAGATACAGACATTTGCTATTTGCTATTGCAAGTAGAGTTATGCCAAGTAAGATCTTCCCTTTCCTCTTCCTCCTCAGAAAGTTTCAAAATAATTTCATTGCAGCTTTAGCATTTGAAAATTTAAAATTAAATGAAGTTGCATTTAGAGAAGTACCATTACAATATGAAATATTGAAACATATGACTATGTTGACAGACAATGTGATTTATTTTTACTTATAAATTGTGACCAAAGCAATTCACCAGAAATGAGATGAAGCCATGAAATGATTCAGTCAATGTGCATTTTATGGTGGGTGTCTTTCTGTTTGTTTGGTTGTGGCCTTCTCCGAAATTGGCTGAATAAGCATCTCCACACGCTCTTTTGAGAATGTTCTGCTTTTTCTTAGAACTGATGACCTGAAAAGCCTGTATCAGCAACACAATTTGCGTTTGCAGTAACTTCTTGCCATTTGCACTAGCTTTTAGCTATCTGCTCTGCAGTGTCTCTCTTTCCTTGTCCCTCTCCTAGATGTGCTGTTATTTTGTAAATCTTGAGATGAGGCATTTTGCAGAAGCTATACTAGCCATCTTGTGTATGTAAGGTGATGGGATGGTTTGCTTCAACACTTGCCTGGGCTCAGCTCCCTCTCATACATGAGAAACCATCAGCACTTCTGGATTTCCTTGTTTATATTAGGTTGAAAGCAACAAAACAAGACATGGGTGTTTTTTCACCAGAACAATCCTTAAAGAGGTAGTTTTCAAGCTTTCAGAGTGTGCTGATCCCCTTGTTTTTTCGGCGAATGTGCAAACTGTTGCACAGAGGATTTAAGGCTGGTGGCAGCAGGTTTGTTCGGAGGCTCCACGTGGAGCCCCAGAGATTTGCAGGTGGTTCATCACTCTCTGGAGGTCTGAATTGGGACTGAAGGAGGGAGAAATGATCGTAACAGCAACACAGCTGCAGGCAGCGTGGTCTCTTCTTAGGAGAAACTGTGCTTAGTTTTGGGGCTGGTGCTGGGTCCAGGACAGCTATTCAGTCCCACACGCCATGCTTGGCTCAAGTTGCGTTTGTCTGAGCGGCAGCAGGAAGCTGCTTTTCACCCCAAAAGGCCAGCAGCCCTTCCAGCCCCTGTCTGACGCCACTGTGACTAAGAAGGAAGGGAGATCTGAACATATTCTATGCTGGCTAACGAAACATATATGAGGTTGAGGCTCGTGGTGCGCCAAAAGAGGCTTTCAGCCAAGTGAAAGCATCGCTCCTAGACCAAGATCTCTCTGACCACAATACACCCATCTTCCCCTCCCTGCGAGCCACTCGGGACCCCCAGGCTCTGCCCTGACAGCTGCAGGAGGTATCGGTTCCCTTCTCCCCCATCCTTCACTGTGATTGACCTGGAGCGGCATCCTGCTTTCCGCCTGCCCCAGCCGCAGGTGACCAGATGGCCTCTGGAGAAAATCCTGCCTGCTTTGCTGGCACGGCTCCCAGGGAGCCATCCTGGCTCCGCTGCTGCTGGTGGCAATGTTCCCAGAGGACAAGGTCAACCTGTACCGTGTACCTGATGGTCCTCCTCTGCTCGTGCCTCCACGTGGAGTTGTACCTGCCCTGGGCAGGTACAACTGTACAGACCACATCCTTGATGGTCTGATGTGCTAGAGGCATGGCCCAAGCCAGAAAATTCTGCAGCATTGCTCTGTGGAAAAACCCTAACGTAGACATATTATGCCAGAATAAATGTCCTTTTGCTGGCATGGCTTATTTGGCTCTGGAAATCTTTGCAAGATGGGAAATCAACACAGAGAGGACTTTCTGGTGGTATAAGCTGCATTTACACCACTTGAGTTTTAAGCCCAGCCTTTCTTATCTAATGCGGATATAGCAAGTTGTGCTTGAGAGTGCTTCAGTTGGGATGGCTTCCTCTTATTATTTCACTAGTTTAAATACAAACCCATTGAGGCAGGGATTCCCATGCCTGAAAAGTATTAAAAAGAAATGCTACAGGGATGAGTAATTTGGTAACTCATCCACAATGGGTTTCTAGATCTGGATGATGTTTCTTATGTTTGCCAGGATGCTTTCGTGCCATTTTTGTGAACGTTGCATGTGCTGCATTCCTCCTTGAGTGGGGAACAAAACCAGAACAGGATGCAAACTGCTTCAGATTTCTCCCATTGCTGACCTTGCTGCTGCTTGTGGCAAAATGAAGACAACAAATCCTTGGAAATCACCATGTGTGTGTTTCAATTTTTAATTGAAACTTTAGCTGAGCTGAAAGGGGGGGGGAGAGGAAAAAAACAAAACAACACACTTCCCTCTGCTCCCAATGAAAAGAAACTAGAGCTATTAGATTCACTTCAATTGCCTCACCTGACCTGAAATGAACTCCCTCCCTCAGGCCTGTAAGAAAATTCAATTAAAAGGTCCATCTGTGAGGCAGCAGCTGAAGGGGAATTACTGTAGGGAGGTCCACATTTTCATAAAAAAAGAACCCCCCCTCCCTCCCCTCCTTCCTCCTCTATCCCTGATTAGGCCTGTTCCTAACCGCTAAACCACAAGTCCCCCCAATTAACCAGATCTGACCAAGTAGCTTTTATACGCTCCATTCAGATGTAGAAACACTATAGATTTGGTACACCCCTCAAACATCACCGGGTGGGAGAGGGGGGAAGGAGCGGAGGACAGAGGTTGGGAATCGGAACAGCCTATCCCAATTATGCTGGCTGATGCAATGGGATTAATGGCTGCTAATATGCAAAAGACTCTGCTGGCAGTGAAAATAATCACCATAAGGCAACAACAGCGTGCAGCGGCTTAAAAAATGCAGAGGTGACAGGGAGAAAAAGCTGGCTGCGAGCACCCAGTCTAGAAAGCCCCACCAGCTTGCTTGCAGCTCCCCCGCCCCGGCTGCGCTCTTGTGGCCAGAAACTTGTCTTAGATGCTTGTCCAGAGCTGGGTACATTTGGTGCGTGGTGTTTAGTGTGTAACTCATATTCAAGGTGTGCCAGAGAGCCTGGGTGGGATGGGAGCAGTGTGTGCGAGCGAGCCCTCCAGCCCCCGTAAGCGCACATTGCTGCTGAGGAGGGCGAGTGCCAGCTCTGGTCCTGCGGGCTGATGGTGACTCTGGCTGTGCCAGGCATCGCCTTGCGCCTCTGGGGCCGCTTCCATCCAGGGGGAGGGCGACAAAGAATCGGGGACCGACGTACTCTTTATTTTCTTAATAGCACTATGCTGGAGTTCATAACAAATATCCAAGCGTTTCCTCGGGCTCCTGTATATTTTACTTTACACTAGTGGAAATCCTGACTTAACCGTGACGGAGGATACGTGCACTCCCTACGCACTGGCTTTATTTGTGCTTGCACAGTGCGTAATCAATCACTTTAAAATATCTAGCTCCCAGTCTGTGCTTTCCTGGTGTGGTGTATATGGCGTTGTGTTATATCAGTTCAGGAGGATTCTTTCAAATATCGACACTTTGTGCTCCCATCAGGTAGGGCTCTGGGAGCAGAGCACAATTAAAACCTTCACGCTACCCTGCTAAGATATGCATATGTTGTTGTTTGCTTAGAGACAGAGATGGAACAAATCCTTCTAATGTAGTTGGGAAAAATATATCAACAATTCGTGATGTGAAAGAGGTGTTAAGCATGCTATTCGGTTTTCATTTTTGTTAAGCTTAAGACTTAGCGTAAAGAGCCTGTGCATTTGCTTTGCAGATATTTGGCAGGTAAGATATTTCAGCCTGCATGGAACACTCTGGCAAATTGGTCCTTTGGTATCTTTATTGGCTTGTTTTCACTTTTTCATTAAATATGTAAAATGAACTTTGTTTTACTGCAATATCAACTGAAACCCTATTAAAAAAATTATAGACAGTTCAGACAATAAAAAGCTTTGTAAATCAACCAGAGATTGGTTATCTGCTCAACAAGAGCATTAACTGTGCGCAGAGGGAGACAGCTGAGGCAGGTCGCTGGAGAGAAGATGCTAAAAATTAATTTCACAAGGAAACTTAGCCTTGCCAATTTTGATTTGTTTTAGGGACACTCCTTACTTTTATTATTCATCTTTCAAGGCAGCCTTTGAAATCTCTGTGGCTTGCAATGAGGTGGTTTGTTTTGGTTTGTGTTTTTTTTTTTTCCAATGAGTATTTCAGCGAGACATCCAAAATCTCACTCATACAAATTGTCACAGCTTGACAGACTTGGAACCTTATAATGTTAAATCAAGTCCTAGTGGAGGTGTGTAGGGGAGTGTGAAGTAGTGTCACTGGTTGCTCCTATCCTGAACGCTTTGCAGTGGAAACGTTGAATATTGTCTTCCATAACGTGCCTATAATTAATATTGTGCATGGCACCCTCTATGCAGCTGCTCTGCGTGTGTGCGGTGTATGGGGTTTTTTTGCAAAGCTCTCCAGCTGCTTTCAAGCTGCTCCTTTGAATCTGCCACAATATTCACGTCCTCCTCCCCCACCACGCTGAAGGACACTTGGCGATTTGTTTCTCATCGACTCTTTCAAGCCCAGGTATCTCTCATGATTAACTGAGAGTCAAAACTGAATAGAGGTTGGGTGAAGAGGGGTGGGGGGAGCGGGTCAGCTCTCAGCGGGCCAGATTTGGAATAAGGGTCTCTCCAGAGAAAGGAGACTCTTCAGACGTTAGCACCCTTTGCCTAGAGCTGTTCAGGAAACCTTGGCCAAAACATTTAACTTCTCTCTGCCTCTCTTTCCTCCACGTAACAGGGAGATGGGAAGGATGGTCTCTTAGAACTGATGTGAGAATCATTTCCTGAGTGTGGTAAAGGGATTTAGGTTCTTCAGAGGGAAGCAATGTCACCAAACACTCTAAAAATAAGAGCAGGTAGAGGTAGCCTTAAGTTACAAGGCTTAAAGATGGATAGTCGAATCACCTTTTTCACCCTTCTTGTGACGTCCCCTTTATTTTGGGGGTTTTTTTTTTGTTTTTTTTAAGTTACCCACCTTTGTGTATAATCATCTCATAACTTAAGAGCAGTACTCCTCCTTTACCAATGATAAATTTGGGATGCATCCTTAATGCAAGGGATTAATGCAGTATCGTTCAGCAACATGAGATGAGATCTTGAGGAGCTGAGTGATAGAATGTAACGGCATGGGCAATCACTTAGGGGCTAATCAGAATTTATGTTAAAATGGGAATCCATCAATTGTAAATGACAGAGAAGGAGAAAGACAAGACTGCCCTATTAGTCAATCACAGAATGTCAGTGAACCTCTGAAGTGCTGTGACCAGGGGGAGAAAAAAAAAGCAAAAAGTGCAAAGATGTGTCTGACAGATGATTTTCAGCAAAGAGGGGAAGAAGGGGAATATTAGTCCACTGGGCTCCCGTTTAGGAGGCTTTGTCTGGTTCTGGTCATCTCCACTGGCAAAAGTTAAATTCAGACTGGAGCAGAGACAGGCCGCTTGGGCGACTGGGAAAATAGGGAGTTTATCTCCCAGGAGGCGATTAGAAGAGCTGGGCTTGTTCAATCTAGGAAAATAAAATTTAAGCCACTTTTTGTCTATAAAGATACAGGGCTCAGCAATGGGAAGAAGAGCTGAAGGACAGTGCTGGCATGAGGATAAAAGGATGTTAACTGGACGCAGATGAAATTTGGCAAAGACTTCCCAGCTGTCCTGGAGAGAGGCTCTAGGGCAGTTGTCCTGTAGGAGTTGGAGCAAATGGCCTCATTGATTTTAATATGGAAGTGAGTTGCTTCAACAAAGGTGGCTACTTATGTGAGGTGGTTACTTTGAGGTATCAGAGGACTGAAAAATCCATGGCGTCAAATCTCACTTTTGGGACCTGTTTTTCTGCGTAGGGTGCCAATAATTCATGTTAAGTGCTCTCAGGTGTCACATGCACACACAGAGCAACCTCCATTTTCACGGCAAGCCTGCATTGCCTCTCCTGTTCTGTAGTGCTCGATGAGCTGCTGTTTCTCCGCTCTTTGACCTCATCTGTCTTTAAACAACAGAGGCCAAACCCCTCTGCATGCTTCTAGGATTATTTTTCCATTCCCATTGCATCCTTAGAGCAAGCAGCTTGGCCTGGGATGCCTGTTCATATCACTTTTATCATTAATTTTCCTCCTTAATGAGGCCTTCAGCACACATCCCACCTTGGTTCTTGTGCCAGGAGGAACCCCAAATAAGAGCCTGCAGAGTCTGCTGGCCCTTCCTCATGTCAGTCTTTCACCCTGAAGCCCTCTTCCCTCCTTCCCAGCGCACCAGACACCCTGCAAAATAACTGGGCTTAGGTGACTGGTGTGCTTGGGATGAGCGAGCACCCTGAAGAGCCAAAAGATTGTGTTATTACCACCTATTTTCTCCTCTGTTGTATTTAACCATACACTTACATGCTAAGCAGAGATCTAGTCTTGTTTACATGGACATAGAGTACCAGCTATAGCCTGAGCCCTATCTACTAAAGGACCCTCCAGGCACTATTGCAGCATGAATAATAAATGCTTTTTCCGAAGGACAGTGTTGCTTCCCTTTACAATGTTTGTGAGGGCGAAGTGGCCTGTGCGACAAGGCCAACTCATGGTTTCTGCCCCACTGGCCCTTTCAGGAGGTGGCAACCATTTTGGAGAATAAGAATAGCAATTTAATGCAATAGGAGGAGAGGGTAAAATAACAAGAATCCTTAAAAAAATGAAGCAAACACCCAATTATCTTTCAACACATAATCACGTAGTGAGAGCTGGTAAAGCTGTGGAAGGTATTACCTAAAAGCAAATTATTGATACTCGATTAGGGAAAGTTAATACTATTTCATTAGTAAAGTTAATTTTGGGTTTCTCTGATTGTTAGTACGTAAATCTAAGGATAGTCTTCAAATGCATTTTTTATTGGGGAAGTCATGTTTTAAGCCTACCAAGGTTCCTATGTGTCTGTTTTTGAATACCCTCGCTGAGAATTCAAGGGTTCTGACTGTACATGTAAGGAAGAGCTGACCACCAGAGCTGAAAACATGGCTTGGTACCAGGTTTGGTTTAGCTGAACCCAAAGGTGAAGTATCAGAAATTGCTAGTTAATTAAGAAAATATCAACCTCGATTTGTGATAATATAAATGGGGCAGGTGCTACACTTGGAAAGTAGTTATTGCTGCTGTATGTGGTCATCTAAATCATGTAGGGTTTTAGCATGCCTCTTCTCTGCCCCTTTGCACATCTGAGTAAAATACGTAGTGTTGTGCTATTGTGTGTGACAGTTTTCTGCTAAGAGGAGGGATGGGCAGTTGGTATGAATTACGCTGCATTACGGATCTGCAGCTTCTGTCGTCTTTTATGAATATCTGCATGGCCATGAGCATCTAAGTGCTTCACTTTCCTTACCTGAAAAAGTGGGATTCATGATTTCTCTGCTTCCCACACGCAGTATTTGTGAGGCTTATTTCATTATTGTTTGCAAAGGTTTTTGAATGTACAAAGCACTATACAAATATCAAGTTGCTCGCTTACATATATCCAGTAACATAGGAGCACTTTAGGCAGATAAGGTTTAATTAGAGATGTGGAATAGTGCAACAACAGTAGGATTTTATATGTCCTAGGACATCACTGCCTGTGCTACACGTAAATGATGAGGCCAGAAATTACCATTGGAATTATCTAATATGGCTGTCTGGTCAACAAGCCATACGACTGTCTTGTGTTTTTCCCTGCTTAAACTACTTAAGTGCTTTGCAACTTCTTTTGCAGTTTGGTTACCTTTGGAGAAGGTCCCTGTACAGGCACAGCCTTCTGAACAAGAAATTTTGAGCGCTCTGAGAATTGATTTGCTTTTCTCAATTATCTCTCGCTAACCCTACAGAGCTCATGGCCCAGAGGTTTAAAACCATTTTACTCCAACCTAGAATGCCGAAGAACATTTTGTCTTGATTTCCAGAGTAAACTTCTGCTATTAAAGCCAGTGAGCACCTTTCACATCAGCAAGATTTAGCCCTGTATTTCTAATGGAAAGGTTTAGAAAGAAGAATCTGAACTTTCCAATACCTGCATGGGTCTCCCTCAGTGATTCAAATTATGCTTAAAGCAAGACCTTTTTTCCTTGGGGTTGATATACTTAATATGGACTTGTCTTTTTTAGTTGTGCTTCTTGTGTTTTACTACTTGGGTTGTATTTATTCGACTTTGGAGTAGATTCACATAAGGGTATTAAAAGCTGCTGTAGATCTTGTATGCTATAAATCATAGGGTCAAATTCTTGCCCCAAAGAAATCAATGACAAAACCTTCTATAGATTGGAAAGGAATTATGATTTCACCCATTATGTTAGCACGCAAGTGACATTAAAGCAATGCTAAAATAAACTGTGGAAGCTTTTGCCTGGTAAGTTTGACTATTTGTTTGGATTCGTGGTCTATTATTCAACTCTAATGACCACTATTTATTTGTTCAGTCCAATAGTCTAAATTTTTTTTGGCACATCCTTATTTTCTTAACGCCCTAAGCCTGAAAAGAGGTACGTGTGTGGTCTTTATTACCTACATGCAGTTGTGTGGTCTTTCATGCTTGTACCAATTTATCTGTTTACTGGATTAAGCCTATCATAAATATTAGAGTTGAGCTAAGGAGCTTATATTTGGCTAGGTGAAACCTTACTGATCCATAGGTTGTTTGGTTTCGTGTTATCTAAACCCACCCACCAGTTGTGAGATTCACAGAAAATATCTGGGATTTACCTTTTTTTGTAAGCAATTCTTATTAGTAAGAATTAATATCAGGAATAATAACAGCATGACAGCTGTGGTTCTATGTCTTATGCTGTGAAATGCCAGCCTCAGTAGCATCACAGTCTAGCTCCATGGCCCAGAATTTAAATGTTAAATATTCAAGATCAGAGCAGCTCTAGTATTTCGGGCTTAATTACAGCTTTGCGTTGAGCTCCTGGTAAGCAGCCGTGGGTGAGAGCACAACTTTTAAGAGCCTGCTCCTGTTTTACCTCTTAGCAATGCATGAGGTAGTTTTGGTAGCCTCAGCGGAGTATGCTTTCGCCTCAGTGTGCCGTATGAAGATGTAAGGGACAGTTTATAGTTTTGCCTGAATGTGATACTGTTGTTTAAACCCTCTGTCCCCATATGAAGATGTGTTTATGCTGCCTTAAAAATTACAATAGGGAAATGGAAGCTCTTTCTTGGCCCGTTTTGACATAGTCATCTGGTTTTTATTCCATTGTTCTTTCAGTGGTGGGATGATTTTTATTTTATTCCTTGAGATAGATTTTTGTGTGCGATAGCTATAGAAGAGGAATAATTAAATCAAAGGGAGCAAAATCCGGGCAGATCACCCTTCCATCAACCCTACTCCTTGGGTCAGCACTCCCAGTTTACGAGCGGATCAGGAGCAAAAAAAACTCTGTGCGAAAGGTGCAGGCTTGTTTTGCTTTGTTTTGTGTACGTGGATAATTCCCTGCAATAAGTCTTCCCTCACACCATCCCTTTCTCTCTCTGATGTTAACAAGACTGGGATCTGCGCGTATACATACACACATTGTCTGTCTCGAGCTGGCAACGTCTTGATAAGAGGTTCATTATAATCCACCACTGTCAGAAGCAGTTCTGAAATGATCTGCAAGGTGAAACATCATGTATATATTGAGGTTGGCTTTTTTTTTTTTAATTAAATAGAAAAAGTGTCAGAAAACTTTCTTCAAAGGTGCCAGGCAGCTGTTTCTTCTGAGGCATGTTGTTCTTTTCTTAGGCAGTGGATCTTTGATAACTGTCTCTCAGCAGCCTCAGAAGTGTTTTCCAGGTTAGGAGGATGAGAGAGAAGAGATGGCAGTCGTGATGCCACCGGCTGATAAAGCCAGAATGCAGACTAAGCCTTCAGATCAATAGGAATGCAGACGGCTGTAACACCAGGCTGCCTGGTGTCAGCTTTAATTTCGCTTCCTGCGCCGGCTGCGCCCAACTTCCAGCCCTTGGAGTTGGGGGAAACCTTTCCCCGTTCCCCAGGCACCCATCACGCAAGCAAACCGCCGGTAAGCACGGGAAGGGCAGGAAAGCATCCCAGCTAACTGCCCAATACCTGCAGTTGTTATCCTCCCTCTGGTCTTTACCCAGGGGTGTCCGTGGGTGCTTTTGCCATCCTGCCCGCTGTTTCTCCAGCATCCTAAGGCTTCCCCAAGCTCCTGTACCACAGGGCACCAAGCTGCCTAGGCATCAGGATTTAGCCCTCCCTCTTCTGATGTTGTATTGAGAATAAGTTTTTTATACCAGTGGATCTGCTGTAATTTTTTTGGTGGGACAAGCAGGTCTCAGCCTTCACGGGATTTGCAGGGGGTGGCTGTGCAGCCAGCTTGGATGGTTGCACCGGGTGGCCTGGACGGGGCGGCTGGTGGGAGAGCAGAGCAAGGCAGGCCACCCTCAGCACACTGATGTCTTGTTTTGGTGTCACCTGAGGGGTCTGAAACTCCCCCTCATGCAGTCACAAGTTTTATGTTAAATTACTGTAACTTGGGTATAGCAAGGACTACCTTGACTTCCTCTACGGCTGCAATGCCGAGTAAAGGCGGGGATGAAACGCCTTGTTTTCCTTATTTCTCATACAAGGCCTACAGGGAGGCTTTGTTTCTGCTCTTTATTAAGCTGTTAGATTTTCAAATCAAGAATGTCATCTAAGATTGGGTTATAAAGCAGCTAAATACTGAAATGCATTTACAGAAAGGGTGAGGAAAGTCAAGGAAGCCCCAAATTTTCAGTTTTCAAAAGTTTACAAAACACTTTATTTAAACAACTTTGTTTATTGAGCATCAAGGGATGCCTGCAGGGAAAACACGCAACACCTGAATTTATAATATAAAACTTAAATAGTGGGGAAATGCAAAAAAGCAGAAAGACACCCCCCACACACATCCACACCCCCATCTTCCGGATTTAATGCTGGAGATAAATACAACTTATATCCCTGCATCTCATTTCTTCCAAACCCTGAGTGGGTGCAGGTGTAAGCGTTTTTAAAATCAATTCTAATTTTGTAGCTGGTGATCCTGCTTGTAATCAGCTCAACAAAAGTCCAGCATTCAGGAACCATTCTTCCAGACATTTCAGGAATTCTGAATTTGAGTGCAAAATCTGCGGTGCTAGCAAATTTGCTTTTCTTATTGCTGTTGTATTGGACTCTTGGAAATCCTTTAATTTCATATTCATGTGTGCATATGTATACACATATAAAGCCATGAACAGCATATATAAAAAATTGAACAGCACCGTGAGGATTTAAGGCCTCTTCCCAGACTTATTGCATATTTTTTTGCATTCTCCAATGTATAAATCTTAATTTTAAAATAAAACACAGTGGAAATATATAGTGTATTGTATTTTGGACTCATCTGAACTACAAAAAAGTTGCTTAAATGTTGAGTTAGCTAATACGACAAAAGCATTCACTAGTGGTGAAATAAAACCACGGTGTGATAGCTCAGCTGCCCGGTGAAGGTAGCTGGGGTGGGAGGCAGCTGACCGTACAACAACCTGACTTCTGCTGTTGTATGTTGTGGTAGCCATCTCAAGAGGTGCGTTTCTCCTTATCCAAACTCATTGCGTCCACAGGCAGACGAGAAACAGCAGAAAGAGAAATGTGAAATTCTCTCATTTGCCTGAATGGCTTTTTAAATTTAAAACGTAGTTACAGGTATTTGCAAGTCAATATTGTTAACTGTTTCATTGCTGATCGTTTTCCTAGGAGCTTTCAACAAATATGTGTATTCATTTTGGCCAATCTTCCCTGAGACTGTCTACCTTTCCACTCTTGAGCCACAGAACTTGAACAGACAGAGCAATTCTTGCCAATAGTTTCTGATTTAGTAAATTGAAGTATTTGCAATTGCTAATTACAAAGATTAAGGAATAGTTTTCTCTTCCATCACTAGAAATTGTCACTGCAGCACAGGTTCTTTGATTTTTTTGTGGGCACTCTATAAAACTTGGTCCAGCAGGAGCAAGGGTAATTTGATTTAATAAGCTAATAAATATTTTTGAAATATGCTTCCTGCAGGTTATAAAAACAGAAGGGTAGAGCCATAACACAGGAAAAGGAAAAATTACGCACATTAAAAAAAATACTGATTTGGGAAAGAAATCCCTACTGACATGACCAGAATTCACTAGGAATTTCTGCAAGCTAAAAAAACATTTTCCCTTTTATCTGGTGGCAAAGTGCCTTCTGTAGCAAGGTCCAGGGTTCAGGCATCCTCGACTACAGCAGATAATAAGCTGTGTGGCTTCTTTTATTCAATGAGCAAAGAAGGGAGCAAAACAAATGGTGTAGCTTTCCTTGTTGTCTAATTTGGTGTTAATTTATGCTGCCTCTAAATTGACGATTTCCAATGGGCTGGCAAATAGATATAGAAATAAATTAAAATGCATTGTGGAGGGATGCCAAAGTTG
The DNA here is from genome assembly GCF_030936135.1 of Gavia stellata. Taxonomy (NCBI): domain Eukaryota; kingdom Metazoa; phylum Chordata; class Aves; order Gaviiformes; family Gaviidae; genus Gavia; species Gavia stellata. Next base: position 96,656,269 of record NC_082596.1, on the reverse strand, counting down.
GAAGTGGAAGTTAGAAATCTTGGCAGCTGAAGATGTCTCGTCTGTCTTCTAGGACCAAAGACAAAATGAGAGACACGCAACCCCAAATTCCCGTCACGGAAGCTGGATGCTTCTGCTGAAATAACAGGCAGTGACATCATTAACAATGTTGACATTGAAATTGACATAATTAGGTTCTCGAAGTTAATAACCCATCTGTGTGAATACATGGGTGATGCTTACCTCTGGCACTGTGGTTCCATACATAGCGCAGGCTCACGTTTGGAGGCCTCCTTTGGATATACAGAGTCCTTTAATTTCATCTAATAAAACCCAAGGAGCCAAAGTATGGTTTGGCTGCTTGGTTGGGATCCAAAGCAAATTCTCTGGTAAGAACATGGTAGGACATTCTTGAGAGCCTGAGGATACCTCTTCTGTGAGAAGCACTCGGGTCCAGCTGTGGAAGAGCTCAGTTCCACCGATCCCTTGCCTACCCTTTGTGTGTCCTTGTGGAGCCTACACCAGCCACTTGCTTTTTTTTTTTTTTTTTGTCATCTTATGCCAACCCTGTAGCAGTTGTCCTCAGATGCTCACTGCTCTGCCAAGCACAGGTCAAAATGATGGAGCCCAGGCATCAGAATGTTAGCATTAGCAAAATCTGGAAGCTACTTGGTCAGAATCCTGCTGTGCACGTTTCATTCGTATTTGTGAAAAATTACTCAGGTTAAGTTGTTGTTTTTGGGTAAGGACAAAATTAACGAGGACAGCGTCATTTGGCACCAAGCTGTACCTTGAAATGCCTCTAACAGAGTGATTATCTGCAGCAAATCTGTTTGAAATAAGAGCAGTGCTCTTGGCTGTCTCCATCTGACTGTGAGTCTGTCTGTCAGAAGGAACTGACATGCTGCATTACTGCTAGAGCAGTGAAGGGAAAGGAAAGGAAGCCCTTTGACTCATAATAATAATTTTTAAATTTTTATTTCAACATTTTAAAAATTAAATGTTTCCTACTTATATATTTAGAAGTAGAAGTGTTTATTTTTTCATTTTGAAGTCAGCATCTTTGTTGTAAAGTAAGTACTTCTTTTTTAAAATAAGTCGAGACAAAAAACATAACAGATTTGGTTTAGGCTTGAGCGAAATTATTGCAATCAAACCAACAGAACTTTTTTTCGTTAAAAAAAAAGTTCAGCCTTAGCTGTTCCTTCACTCTCTTTCCAGTTACTGAGCTCTGTCAGTACCTTTCTCTACATCCTGTTGGGCAAAATAGATGTCAGATCCTAATATGCACTGCAACTAGTTTTAGAAATGATCTTCCAATACTCTAGATCAAAGTATGAAGGGGAACCACCCAAGCAGTTGGCATATTTAAATTTTTCATCTGAATTTTGAACCAGGCCTCTCTTTTAAACTGGTGCGGGTAATTTCGGTGCAGTGTTTTCGTTCTGCTATAGATGGTTCACACTGACTCAGGAGTGCCACATCATCTTGAGCTGATTTGAAATTGTATTAAAAAAAAAAAATCTGTAAATTTTGAAATCTGCTTGATTTGAGCAATAGTCTGTGACTAGCTGATTAGCAGGAAAGTTTTGCATACATACATGTGTTAGCACTCCCTTTCAAAAGAAATATGTCTATTGCAAGCTGCATCAAGTTTGGGAGATTGCACCTCAGGGGAGATGGTAATAATAAGAGATACTTTTCAATATTTGCTGTATCTGGCAAATTGCTAGATTAATGACCACAACTGCAGAAAAACAGTGTTAAAATAGTTTCACTTTTTTTGGTTTTGTTTCTAGTTTAGCTGGAAACAGAGCTGAAATGCAACTTTTATTAGAATGCACACGTCAGGTTATTTCAAGCATTGCTTTACCTGATGAAGACATGCTGTTATGTGAAATGCTCCTGTCTATTAGAAATGAATTAGGTAATAGCATTTTACAAGGATGAGGGCATTGCTTAATCCTGAAATCTCTTAACACATGGACTGTCAAAAGGGTCTGCTTTTCTTATCTCATTTGTTGGGGAGGCGCTTTCATATGGAATTAATATTTTCATTTGCTCTGGGTGTGGGCACATTTTTTTGTAAAACTCAGTGTCTGTGTGATGACAGAATGTATTTCATTCATTATTATTGCCACATATTGAAGCATTTTATTTCAATTCAGTAGACTATTTTTGTTTCCATGAATTATTCAGTCTGTTTCTCACATAAATGATGGGATGGATGCCTCTGGTGTTAACGAAGATAAAAAGGGAAGGAAAGATATATTTGAGATTACCTTAGTGTCATGCAAGTTATTACCTAGCAGTCTGAGAAGAGTTTACAGAAGTGTCTGATAAATATGTTTGGAACAAGCCTGAACTGGAACTAGGAAGGCAGACAGCGGACTTGCACATCTAGCTTTTGATTTTACCTATTTCCTCAAAATGCAGATGTATCACTTAGGGCAGAAATCCATCATCTGCCAGTCACTTTCTTAGCTTAATTTGTGTTGAGCAGACAAAAAGTACTGTATTATCTTTTTTTGCGTAATGTTTAGTGTCCTCGATCACAGCTTGTCGGTCTATCGTTGGACTTGCTCCGTGTTTTGGCTATGAGTTGACGAATCTACAGCTATCTATGAATACCATATCAATGGTTATGGTTCATGGCGTTGTGTACAGAGAGTGTCCCCCACGTTAGATGAACTGGCAAGTGGCAATAGAGAAAATAAAGTCTGTGTTTTTGTTTTGGTGGCATGCATGGTCAGGGGACTGGGAAGATCTCTCTTTGAGAGGACCTCAGTGATGTGAGAAGGATGGTTTGCACATGCAAGACTTATAGGGTGCTTTGATGTCATTCTCCAGTAGACGATAGGGTGGGGAGCTTGTAGCTGGAGCGCTTTGAACCAGCCCTTCGGTACCAGAGGCAGTGTCCCTTTACCACCAGTTTAGAGCGGGTTGCCATGAAAATCAAATCGAGTGCCCCTCCTGGGAAATGAAAGGAAGCATTGACAGGGTCAGGAAGTACCAACAAATTGGAGACAGGCAAAACATGGTGTTTTTTATAAGTTTGCCTCATCTTCTCCTGAATCCTGGTACTAACGATTCCAGGTACGCAAACATTTGGCCAATTCTGAACGAAAGCTTGTTTGCCTATTATGAACAAAAGATAAATCTTCTGGAGTATGTCCAGTGTTGGCTGGTTTAGGTAAAAGATTTAAAATCCAGATCACTCTTGGGTTTTAACCCAAGACCAAACAGGTCTTTCCATCTATAATACAAACAGAACCTGAATGGGAGATTCTTACTATAACAAAGATAATGCCTTCCCTTATAAACCTTGGCTGCAACTGGTGGTCTTGTTCTTTCTGAAATCCAGTCCTAGGTACAAACATATTGCCGGTTATTTCTTTCTTTAAATGTTAGCATTTGCTTCTTTGAAGGAATGAGGAAGACCACTTCTCCTTTAATTAAAGAAAAAGGTTGAATTACTCAGCAGCCTTACGATGGATGAATGTCAGTGCAATTTCACCAGAAAATACTTTTGAAACCCAGCTTTTCCTTCCTGCTGAGGGATAGCTGTTGTCTGAGGGATTCTTTACTGGATTTTGCAGACACAAGAACTGCATTGTGAATAGGAGGAGGTAATCTTACCATCCAGGTAAAAGTAACATACTTTAGGGTGACAGGCACACCTGGTGGTACCTGGACCAAACTGCGTGAACAACCATCTAAATTAACTGTAAGAATTTGATGTTTGTACGTATGCATGAAAATCGTACATTCTTCATTTGTTAAAGGGACATTGCCAAGACTGGTAGGCCTAAAATTAACTCTCCAGCTGTGTTTTGCTTTGCAGGCACGTGCATGTCTGTTCCGTTCCTGGAAGCAGCTGGGTGTTGAAACCCACAAAAAACCTGCTCTGTGTGAAAAGCAAAAAGAATATGTGATTTTTTCAAGATTCCCTCCCTTTTCTTTTGTTTGTTTTTCCTTGCTTCTCCCATCTCTTTATGATGACCATCTTTTCTGGCTGAAGACCAGACCTGTCTTCAAAGTTTCTTAGTGCTACATTTGTTTGGGGGATGAGAGCCTGAACACTGAGGCCCAGTTTTCAGCCATCAGTCTAACATGCCAGCTACAGAATGTAAACTGCACAGCCTCCTTGGAGTGTGTTCAGCATTAATCTCCAGCTTGGATCCGTGCTTCTCCTTGGCATACAACTTCATGCCAGCATCTTCCCATTGAATACCAAGCTTCATGCTGAGAAGGGAATATGCAATTGGAAGGAGGAGGCACATGGATTTTATGGTTGCAGAGGAACTTACCAGAAAGGTACTTTTGTCTAGCCTACAGCCTTTCCTCAGAGAAGAGGCAAATAGATTTCTTAGACTCAGGAGAGCTGCTTTTTATTGGCATTTTTAGACAGCTGCAAACTAATTCTCAGTTTCTGAATTTTGACTCCATAGCGCTTGAGCTGTTATGGTTTTACTAATATTTAGAAATGGGCAACTCCCTTTTCAGTGTGGAAATATGATTTGGAGAGACCCTAAGCAGTATCCCAGCAGTGTCTGTGTCTCCTGGGTGTGCATAGCAGGTGAGACCTCCTTCATATGTGTACATTAGTGATGCTGGATGCAGGTGGAGGGCAGCATCTGAGATGGGTGGAGAAGATCTGTCATCCCACTGTCACCTTGCTGTGATGGGTTTTCAACTCGTCATATGTTCAGAAGCCCTTTGGAAATGAGCGTGAGCCTCAAAGTGTTATGCAAGCCCCAGAGGCTCTCCTTGGAGCTAGTGTGAAGAGTTTCTCTTCTCTCTTCATTCCTCTCTAATGAAAATATCTGTAAAGAATCTAAGGCATGGAAGGAAAAGAATTTTTCTTCTAACAGTGGAAGTTATTCAGACTTTGTTCGTAATAGAGGTGGGCCAGGCATGACTGTCACTGGACTTTGTAAAATTAAGCATGGTCCAAATTTCGACTTCTATCAGAACTAGCGAAAAACTAGACAGCTCAAGGTGGGTTTTCAGTAGACCAATTTGCCTTTTGCCTAGCCAAACAGGAGCCAAACTGCACGCCTGGCAAAACCTTATGGTAACTGAATCACTGTGAGGCCAATTGCAAAGTTCAGTTACAACTTCATGGAAGAGAATAAACATTGCACACCTGTAGACAAAGTACACGAGATGTTTTTTCTCTATCCTACTCCTGAGTTCACTAAAAGCTTATCATCTGTTTGCTTAGCTGCTGGTTCAATTTAGGATAATATTTAACTCTCATAGAACCTAACCACTGATGAAACTTTAACTTGAAAAATCAGTAACTCCTGTTGCTTCCAGGTGAAAATGGAGGAGGATGGCCACCATACATTGCTCTTCAAGTGCTTTTCTGATAAATAGTTTTTATGAAAGGCTTGATAAAGTATCTGCTATTAACGTTGTCAAGATGGAGAAAGTGAAGTCTGAGAAATGGTAAATAGCCTGCCCGTATCTACAGGGAGTGTCAGACTGTGCTTCTGCAAGATTGTAGGGTATCTACTGCTAGATCAGAACTACAGGAGCCCTATGACAAAAATTGCTGAACCAGGGTTCGTGTTTGTTCCTGGTTTAAATTTGTTGAAAAGATCCTGAAGGAGGTAATTTTCATCTGGCCTTTGTGTAATCTCTGCTGTCTTGTCTCTGCTTGTCCTTCACTATGGACGTCCCACAGTCAGCTCAGTGGCCTTCTTACCTGTCCATTCTTGCCTCCCTTTTTCTTCTGTAGATTCAAAGACAGATGCGTTCCTGGATGCCCCACATGTGCCACCTCCTTTTTTTATATGCAAGCTCAAGTCCCTCTGACAGTCTCTTTTTCACAAAAGTGCAAATCCTATGAGCATCCTACTTGGATTTTGCCTTGTATATCTAGGAATTTTAACAAGCTGGTGGTGTTGCAGAGCTGAGGAAGCTCTAAGTCAGAGAGCATGTGAGAAGTGACCAGTTTCCCCTTGCCCTGTCTATCGCAATGCAAACTGGGCCTGCATGAAAATAAAAGACATAGAAGAAGGCTTTTATGCAGCAGGTTCAGCTTGTCAGTGCCTGAAGTGGTGTGATCTATCATGTTGTTTCTGTGCAAATGCCTCAGCCCAGACGCCAGTGGGATTTGTGGCTGTTCAGAGCCTGAGCATGGTCTCAGAAGGAAGCAGAGAGCAGCGGTGATGAGTCTGGGACTGCTCCACTCTGCCAGCAGCTCCCCCACACCCCAGGACAGCAGGCAGGTCCCCTTCTGGAAGGAGATCCTGCAGCTAAACATGCCCTTTGCTTGGACGTGTTTTGCCACTTCCAGCACAGATGAGTGGTCTGAGGATGACGGCAGGGGCTTTTTGCGGGAGGTGTCCCCTGAAGGGATGGAAGCAGTGGGTAGGGGCAAGCTGAGACTAGGCAAGCAACAAGCTCTTGGATACATTCAGTGCTTTCTCTGCCTCCTTCCTAGGGTTTTTATCTTTTTTTTGTGGTATGCTGTCAAGCTCCTATCACTTTCTCAAAAAGCAGCTCTAGCATTGCTGACTAGAGTTGCCCTTCTCGGGGACCAAAGTGTTCTTGCAGTGCTCAGCCGTGTTTGCTCTGTCCAAGGCAAAGGACTATTGCTCTAGAGCCATGTCCCAGGCTGAGAACGAGATTTCAGCCAGAACCGTATGGCTGCAGTTTCAGGAAAATAAATACGGTTGCAGTAGCAAAGCAGAAGAGTAGTCCTTGCTTATTCTCATTTCGTGCAGTAGCTTAGAGCTTGCAGGCTTTCCCTTGTCCTTTTAACAATCATCAGCTGAACCTTGACTAGGGCCTTAGAGTTACTGAGCTGCAGCTGAGGATGATGAGTTGTCATCCTCAGATATTGAAAGGGGTGGTGGGAATCTCTGCTGACGCATCATAGTCTGTTGCTCTCATTCAGGACCTCCGTTTGTCCAAACACATTGTGCACTAGTCGGGCCAGGGCACGTGGGCTTGGACCCCTATTTTGGGCTTGGAGGTACTTTTGCAGACCTGGTGTGGCACAGATGAGTGTCACATGGAAGAGTTGCCTTGGAAGAGTCAGAGCAGTAGGCAGCAGGGTTGTCAGCCTTGGCTGATCCACCTCCCGCTGTGTCCTTGGGGACTGTGCCAGCGCACCTTCCCATTGCCCATAAGCAGACTTTCTCCACTCTGCCCAGAGCTAATGGCGAAGAAAAAGCTACTCATCTGGAGAGCACCCTCTCCCAGGAGCCTGCATGTCAAACCTACACCATCACTGTTCTGGACCAGGTGAGGGGAGAGGAGCCATTGACACAGCAGAGGGAAGTTGTTTGTTTGCCTGAAAGAGAGAACAATAACCCATTTTGCATTTTCTTGCTGAAAACTTTGAGGTGGACTGCAGCAGAGAGAAGGTGGCTACTATATAGCATGGCAACTGGGAAGAGCTGATGCGATGAAGAGAGCTTTGGCTATATGAGAGCTTGCTCCATCCTGGGTTGGTGATCGTCTGGGGCCACCACAGAATGTAGTCATGAGGTTTTTACTGAGCTCAGGTGTCACCTTCATTGATGTCCCACACCAAGGTGGAGTAGGAGGAGGGACAGGAGCCAAGTGTGGCTGGTAAGAGACCAGCACTCCTTCAGGGGGACCTGCTTCACCTTGACAATTACGGCAACAAATCCTGCCCTCTACCCGTCTCCACACCTTCCTGAGTTTTGAAGTGGCACATATGGTTGTCGGATTTTAATAATTCTGCCCTTTCGGGGAGGGCTGTATTTCACACTGTATTCAGCAGGTAGGCAGTCATTGTAATTTCTGGGGCCTTCAAGGCAGTGCTTCAGGCTGCCGTGGCTCCTGGGCTGCCAGAGGCTCTTGGCCCTGGCTGCAAGAAAGGCAAAGCTGAAGAAAATAAGAGATCAGAGCAAGAGATGCAAAGAAGATGTTTTATTGCTTTTAATCCAACACATGTACAATTTCACAGCACAGCAAGCAGCAATCAAGGCTTTTGCATAAAATCGTCTCCCAGGGATGTCTCTTGAGGTCTGGCCCTCTGAGTCCTCGTGGGCAAATGAATAAACTCAAGCTGTTGCAAGTGGTGGCTGTCATTCTGCTCGGGCTCCTGCTCCAGCCCAGTGCCATCTGCTTCCTTTGGCCTTGCAAATAGCGTGCAGGGCACAGCAAGATCTTCACCAGGGAAGGGGACTGGATGTCCACCTGAGGGTGGGGACCTGCGGTTTCCACCGTTCGGGTAGCCTAGCCACTCGCATGCTCCGCAGCCAAGCGGCAGCTGCTCGGGTGGTGAGCAAGGCAGATGGTTGGCGTTGGTGGTGAATGGTTTTGAGAGAGAGCACCAGCATATGCTGCTCACTGAAGAACAACAGTGGCAAGGTAATTCTGCTAGCTTGTACAGGGCCAGCCCCAGAGGGGCCCGGCCAGCTTGGGCAACATCTATCAGGGCTGCATGTCCCACACCGTGCCGGCTCCAATGCCTGTGGTTATCCTCTGAAAGGCCCCAGAGATAACAGGCTTCCTGCTGATTATGCACCACTCCTCAGTGGGGAAGGAGAAGGTGGGGAAATGTTTTCCATCCGTTGTGGTGATGCACGGGGGGAACCCCATGGAAACAAAGCCTGCTCAGACCTCCTGCATCCCATTGGGGTGGGGCTGCGTCTGCCAAACACCTCCTGAGCTGTCCCCTGTGAGGCTGACTTCCTAATCCTAAAATCATTATTTGCAACTCAGGGGTGGAAGTGCACGGCTGCCAGCTCCCAAATGACCATTTCAGCCCACTTGGGGCTCTCTGATCCTCTTGCGGTGGATTGCATCTTCCGCCCCACGTAAGGAGTGAGCTCACCACGGATCAGGCTGAGTGCCGCTCTCTCCCTCCCCTGGCAGTCCTCCCAGATTACAGCATGACCCTCAGCTATGAGTCACTTCTTTTCTCACAAACCCAGACGCTGCGCTGAGCGGGCAGCTGCTCATCTGCGCCAGCGCTGAGAATTTACTGCGGTGAAAAGTGAGTTTGGCCTGCAGTGACTTCTTCTCCACATATGACCTTTCTGACTTTCGCTGGTCCTCCTGCATAGAGCATCTCAGTGCAACTGTTTCCTTGAGCATGGACATGGCAGCACTGCTTGGGAGGAGAGAGGAAAAATGCCACAGGATTCTTGCAGTGCTGAGGAACAAGTGACAGCTAGCTGCTGGCTATGTGTGGGGCTTTCCATAGGCTTGTTTCTGGGGGCAGTGACTGGCCTCTCGTCCATGCCCTGCTGGCTATAATTAATACTTTATATTGGGCGGCGATGCTGCTGGTGTGAGTACTCCCACCATGGATCAGCAGGGACAAGGAGGATCAGTGTAACCAGTGACCACTGCCCCGGTTATCCCGGCAGAGCCTGGTAGGGAGCATCCAGGCCCAGGGCAAAGGCAGCCAGGCTCTTGAGCGGGTCACCAACCTCTTACCCTCCATCGGACATGTGTGCACACTCTGAGCCTGCCAGTTCCCAGTTGCAAGGCAGAGAATCTCATTTTGAGGCTAGCGCCGCTGCCGCCTTTGGTACCAGTTTTGCTAAATCGACCCGAACCCCTGCTCCCGTGCTGGAGGGACAGGTGATGTTTGGCCAGGGCTATCCCAGGTGCAGGCAGGATCTTGGGGGCACCACACAGCCACAGGGCTGGAGACGGGGCTCCCGCTGCCTCTGCCAGCCGGGATGCGCAGCCAGACAAGTGAATTGGCACCGTCGTGACGCACAGTCACGAGAGAGCTGACTCCTTTTCGGAGGGCTGCGGGGATGCCATTTTCGGGAAAAAGCAACTTCAAAACCTTTCTCCTGCTCTCTGCTTGTTTCCATACCTATGTGCTTCCAGTGCTTTCAAAGGAGGCAGAACTAGCCTGAAACTCTGCGTTTGTTTGTTTCCTCTCTCCGGATCTGCGTTCCTCCTATGTTGTCTGGTTCAGCATTTTGCTGGCTTGGCTAAGTATCTTGTAAGGAAATCATTTATAATAAAGCTGGTATGCTGGGGTTTATCATTTATAAGTGTGGGTCAGGGTTTAGTTCACTGTGTTAAACTCTCCATGCTGCATGTGATTTTTCAAGCTTTGTCAGGAACAAAAAGTTCTGGGGATGTGCAAAGCATGACTGCATGGTTTCCATGGAGACTCCGCTAGTTAGGCTATGGAAATCCTGAAAAGGCCAGAGGATGACTGACAATACAAGGTCTTAGCGGCTGATCTGAAGAGCCAGACTGAATTAATGAGATTTTTCACAGAGAGTTATTAGCAAGGCTAGCACGGTATGGCACTTAGGCCTCCTTCGTTTTCTCAGCTGCAGTCTTGGAAAACAGAAATGGAAAGATTTAATTGCTGTTTTTTAAGCCCTTTTAAGATTATTTTAACCTATAACATTTTAAGGATGTAACGAAAAGCAGGTTTGTTTGCTTTTTTATCATTCGGTTACTGTTATTACTGTGTTTTTTGGTGGCAGTTGCCCTTTATCTGTACAGAGATGGGAAATTCAATAGTACTTATTACATTGAGCAGTTAATTCCCACATACTGTGAACACATTACTGTTCAAAGTAGGTTATCTCGAGTTCCATTTAGAGCCAAACGCGAGATACCGTGTCAGTGGCTTTATATCTCCTAGGGCTATATTAATTATTTATTACTGACTGCTAATACAAACTGTTAACTCTGGCTAGTAATAGTTTGTTCATTTATCCATCACTTGCTCCTTTAGTTTGTTCATTTATCCATCACTTGCTCCTTCTTTCCCATGTTTCTGCCCACCCCCTTTCGACAGCCTGCGCAGGCTATGAAGTCGTGTATCATTCTGCACCCGATTAAAACAAAACCAGAGCCGTTATCAGCCTGAGCCGCTATGTTTCAGTCAGGACCCGACTTCTTTAAAGTTTTGGAGTGTCTGGACTGAGGGATTTTGTTGGATCGTTAACAAGTGGGTGGTTAATGGTTAAAGGGAGATGTCTTCGCCTGTGAACTAAACGGATGCTGTTTCTGGTACGAGTAGCTTGTTTGCCACTTCATTTTCAACAGAAACAGCAAAACGTTCAGATGCTCTCCTTCTCTCCCTGGAAAACAGCATATCTGCTGAAATCAGCACAGCCGGTTCAGCGAAGCGGCATGTTAGGGACTGCTATTTCTTGTTGGTTTGCACAAGTGCACATACCCATATGTTTCGGGGCGATGTAAAACCATAATGTTGCTGCTGAGTAATCCACAACAAAAGCACATGCGGGCTGCATTCCTTGGATTCCTGTACAGTAGACTAATCCACTTAATCTCGCTGTTCGCTTCTCTGGCTGGAATTTCACAGTCTCCCCTGATTTACTGGTTTGTAAATCTCTGATTAAGTGCTTTGCAGGGGGCGGGCAGGGGATATCATCTCTGAAACCCCTTCTTTCCTCTCAAATGGTTTTAGGGAAAGGAAACACAAAAGTTGAAATAGGGGTTAGCTAGACTTTTTTTGGTCATCATTTTGTCATCGTCTTGTAATTTTAAAAAAATGTTTATCAGTAGTTTTCTGTTCTCTCAGCTTTTCTGTGCATGGGCGATGTCTCTTTTTGCCACAAGACAACGTTTCCACTCCCTGAGCTTCACAGGTTTCTTACGAATTTTTTCTTTTCCAGCTGTGTTTTCAAACAAAAATGCTAACTAAGATGTGTGGAAGTGGTTTTCTTTTCCGTTAGTGCACCGATAGTTATTGACAAGCACAGAACACAGGAGCTAGATGCTGGTTGCAAAGCAAATTGTCAAAAACCTGCTGCTCGAACTGACTGTCGAGGAGGCACTCGCATAGCACGGATATGAATGCAAGATAAATCCCCAGCTAAGCAGGCAGATAAATGAGGCAGCTTGGCCTCAGAAGGTGCTCAGCTGATACAAATATCAATTTAGGACCTGTCCTTGAAATATAAAAGTATAAGTAAATAATAGAAGCGGCTCACCTGACTTAATGAGTCATAAAGGATGGGAAATAAAACACTGAGCTCCCAAAATAAACCTTTCATTTAAACTAATAAATTACTACAGCCCGTTGCTGCCTCAGTCGCTGCGAGCGCGCCCCGCTTTTGCGAGCGCCGCGACCACGCGCGGCTGTGAGCAACGCTGACCTCAGGCAGACTCACGCTCGCACGCACGCTGCTACGTAAAGCACACAGCTGCTCCGCTCTGCGCAGCTCTGACTCAAAGCCGGTCCTTCCCCTGTGCGGTACGTGCCGCTGAGATGACTCCCTGCCGAAGCATGCGGGCACTTTCCAGCTCAGCGGAAAATTCCTCCGCAGCCCCACAGTGTCTTCGTCAGCCTCGAAGGGGGAAGAGTTTTAGGTCGTTGCCTTCCTCCCCCCTCCTGCGATCACGCATCCCAGCTGAGCAGCTTATGGGTGTCCCCAAACAGTGGTGCTGGTGGGAGGACCTGTCACTGAAGCCCAGATGTAACCATCCATGAAGAAATTAATCAGAAAGGGACTGAGGAAGTGAGCAGGCAAATAAACAAACATATGGGCTACCTGACAACGCGGCGTTTGGAGTAGCTTTTCTCAGGCAGAAAGGATAAAATCTCCCACGCTCTCCAGGGCTGTCCAGAGCCATTTACAATGAGATCCAAATTGGGTTTAGGCAACAGATTTAAGTCTGAGTTGAATTGCCTAGGCTTGGGGCTGAAGATGCCAAATCCTGCGAACTAACCTCTGCCCAAAGTGATGAGAACCGCGCGAGAGCAGCCTCTCTCACAGCGCTCCTGCCATCTGGGCCGGTGCCAGGTCCCAGGGCGCGGAGACGCAGCCCGCTCCCAGGATGGACCATGCTGGTGGGATTTCAGCTGCATCTGAATGGGAACTGGAAAACAGATTTCTCTAAACTTTGGCTGTAAACCAGAGCTAAAGCCACCGGGGCAGAGTCAGGCCCCTGGGTATCAAGCTGATCTCATTCAAAAACTTGGAAGTTCTTGTTTCGGTATTTCGGCTTTAGCGTGCCTGAAAGGCTCATAGGAAGCATGTGGTGTGCTGTGAATCTCACCACCCGTACTGTTAACCTCCTACAGCCAACGCAACCCCGGTCGTCCTTTCGAAAGGGCTCCCTGGTAGGATTGCTGCAGCTGAAAGAGAAAGTCAGAAAGATAAGAGGCGATGGGCAGTCAGCGGGAAGAAATAGGGTCTCACCAGGGTATTCACGCAGTGAATTGATAAGAAGGGTGATAGCTAAATGCCACCTGAACTTTGGGTTCAAGATGTAGAGCAGATAAGTGAACGACAGTGACTCAAAAGCAATAAATCTTCTGTTCCAGACAAAATTAATCTAAGGCTGTCACAGGAGGCTAGAGAGGAAATTTGGAAACCCCTTTGGAGTGAGTGTCTGCCAAACTGGCAACATATATGTTGTGCTATGACCTGTCAGCCTGCATGAGCCCATGCTGCTGGGGTGCAAGCCAGGCCCTTTGGCTTTCTGTCCCTCACAGCGCTGCTGAGAAGGGATAACATAGGAGCTCACGGAAAAGTTTTTTCTATCCAAGCACGTAGCTACTTTTAAATGAGCATTAGGTACAAGAGGGCAAGAGAGAAAATATGAAAGAGCACAATTTTCTAAAAGCTAACGGTAGCAGAAGTAGTGTCTGATGAGATGGTTTGTGAGCGGAGCAGCGAAGCACGGGTGCCAGCTCTTCTGTCTGTTTAGTAGGGCCACAGCCTGGCTAAGACTTAGTGTGATGCCAGCTGGTTTAATCGAACTCTTTCTCAGGTGTGCCCACACTTAGAAACAAGTGCTTGCTTCCAGAATGCTGAGGCTGACTGTGCTAGCAAACCTCAGGAGAGAACTACCATGCTGTTACTGTGAGTGTTTTACAGCATCCCGGCTTGCTGTCCATCTGGGGATCGCTCCTATTAGGATTAAACAAGTCTTTGAGCTCTGTTCGTATTGAGGCAGCTGAACTGTTTGAAACTGCTCTTTCATGACGTACAGCGTTTGGTGGGACGGTGGGCTTGGCCGGTCGCTGCAGTGTGACCCACCGGGTCTTGAGGAGGTTGTGAGAAGTGGGTGTTCATAGACCGAAACCAGCTCCCCATCACCTCCCCTAACCTCTCTGTCTGCCGAGCTGCACCCGCCCCTGCGCGGCTGGGAGGTGGTTCACGGTGGGAAGGTTATCTTTGCCACTATCAGGGCTAGAGGCTTTGTTTATTTTTAGATTACTCTGTAGAGTCTGGACAGAGAGATGAAAAGAGCCAGCCTAAAGGGCTCTGTGCATGCCAGACTGTCTTGCTTATGCTCTGGCGTTAAAAACACAGGACCAGGAAAACGTGAAGGGATGGGCTCAATCTAGCCAGATTGATTAAAGATGTCTCTGCCCCCACATTTTGAGCGGCGGATGTGATACGGGGGTGGGCTCTGATTCATTTTGGTGCAAAGGCAGCGAGGTTCCGACAAATCCTCCACTTGAGCCAAGCCGGCGGATGTTGCGCTGAAGAGGATATGACCCACTGGCACAGCCTGTTGTTCTGGCAGCTCCGCTTAGAGAGCAACAATTTCCATCTGAGAAGTGCTGAAACACCTTGGGGAAGTTCAGATTATCTTGATGTGCCCTTTGGTGGTGATGGAGGTGTGCCTCAGCCCTGGTCTATCTAACAAAAAGGGAGAAGCCTTTTTCATCATCCTGCGTTATGCGTTACAGGGAACATTTTAAAAGCGTGTAGTTCACTGTCCTTCAAAGGCCAAATTTAAAAGCAATCCGGAAAGATTGTCGCTGTCTGTCAGGCTCCTGCATGTCAGAGTTCACTGGGGGTGACGAGAGGGAGCCTGGCAGCTCCGAGCTCTTTCAGTCCTGCCCCTAAGCAGAAAAAAGTGCAGTGCAGGGAGGCAAGGAGAGAAGAGCTACCCTCCCTGCCATCCCCTCAGGTGTGGTGACAGCAGCTCTCTTGCTGATTGTCAGTGAATTTACTGACTGCTAATGAAGTGGCGGGAGAAGTGCTTTTCAGTGACATCCGTACAAAAATGTATGTCGCTGAAAACCACTGGCTGTTCTTAGAGAATTTTTTCCCCCACCAGATTTAAGCATCATCCCGAGTTTGTTTGGTATTTTTTTTTTTTTTTTACAATTATGTGGTGGTGGGTTTTTGCAGCAGTGAAGTTAATAAAGATGGATATCAGCAACAAGCTGTCAAGTCCCAAGCTGGAGAGATTTTTCACTGAGTGAAATAGACCAGGGAAAATAAATAATCCAAGAAGTGGTAGAGCTTGTAAATATTGACATGTACAAGCAAGGAAACAGAAGTTGGGCAAAATAAAAAAATGGGTTGGGGATTGCTATTTTTCAGGTTATTGCTTGGAAAAAAAATCTACATTTACCTGGCGTCCTGTCTGGGGAAGAGGTAGTATTTTTCAGTTAGAATAGAAGGTTTTAAATGTTTGAAGGGGTGTATTGCTGTTTCCCTAAGACAGAGTCTCTATCTGAGGGTCAGCCCTCCTTCCTTCCCAGCCTTTGGGACCGAGGTCAGAAATGGTCCTTTTTCCCTGTGGCATCTGTAAGAATATCCAGGGAAGGGAAAAATAAGGAAGGAGGAAAGAAATGCAAGGAGAAGAGATCAGAGGGAGACCGACCACTCTTTTCTCAGGTTTCCCATCAGAAAAGGGGTCTTTTTAAGATCTCCACAAGAATACCTTTTCTCCTCTGCTGAGGTCCAAGCCTACTGCCCACTTTGCCAGGGCATTGCTCAGCCTCAGCTCGCACAAAGAGAGATGCGGAGCTGCGCAGGTCCCACTAGCTCTTGGTCCCTTTTCCATACGGGTGACAATTTTGGCTCCCTGGTGCCTGCCACCATGACACGTGGGTGCCACACACCAGCTAGCTAGCTAAAACCATCTTTAAAACGCTTCCTGCTTTGTTTTGGTTTCCTCTGCCTGCTTAAGAGCTCTGAAAAGTGTACTAGGACTAGCATTTGTAGTTTACCCATCAACTGGTTGGTTGGTTAACTGGTTGGTTACCCAACTTCTCCTTTTCTAGAGTCAGTCTGTCATCTTTGTGACCAGAGGAGGGTTTGCATTGCAGCCCTGCCCGTACACGCTCTGGAAAGCCTCCAGGCCTTTGAATCTTGCTATCATACGCAGAGCAAGCTGGAAATGAAACCTGAAAAAGAGGCTTTTTGCAGTCTTTTAGAGATGGGAAATCTTTTTGTTCCGCCCTGTCATAACATAACAGAGTGCGAGTGGGTGTAAATGGCAACTGTGCAGCAGCCAGTAGTGTTTCAGCCACTCGTTATACCTTAGCGGTCAAGTTGCTATAATTACGGGAGGTGGAAATGAGGTTATTGGGGATGGTGTTCTTACAAGGCAGGCATAAAATTCTAAATAAAAAAGTGTTTCCAGATACTCAGTGAAATTAATGGGAGGGAAAGAAGAGTGGTCTTTAATTATTTCAGACCCAGACAGTTAAGGCAGATGTACATCATCAGTCTTCGAAGAATGTCCTGGGGACATAGCCAAGACAGTATTTTTTTTTTCTCCTATCATTGCTGATTTAATATCTGCACAAGTGCACACGCAAGAGGATGATACGAAACTTGCACTTTTCAGTTCAAGTCCCTGTAAATGACTCCCCCTTGGAAATTGTTGAAAATGTAATGGGGTTATTGTAGCACATGGGAATCAGTACTTGAATGCATGTGCCAGGAAGGCAAAGGTGGGTTGACCCTGTCTGTGTTAAGTCAGGGAAACTATGGGGCTGAGCCGAGCATCTAGTGGAAATAAAAAGAAAAACTAATTCCAAGCAGGCCCCAGTGAGCATGTTTTTATCCAAAAAGCAATCAGAGAGAGGAATATGACCTACCAGATGGAATTGCTGAGGCAGAGGTGAAAGTTAGAAACAACAATAACGAAACACGATCACGTATAATTTTGACAGAATGAAGATATTAGAGAGAAAAGGCCCCAGCGGGCCAGTTTGGCTCATCCTGATCCCAATATTTCATCTGCGCTCAGAAGACCCCTGGAGAAAGCCGTGTCACAGCACTGTAAGATGCTTAGGCTGAACCAGGCTGAGGGCTGCAGTGCCTGCGGCCGTGTGGCCGGGCCAAGGCTCGCTGGCAGTGACCTTGCTGGGCTGGTGGGCCAGGTAGTGGGAAGGGCTGCTGTGCCTGTTATCCCTACCAAGGCCCGGGAAAGGGGAACTGGGGTGTACTGGGATCTGAGTCACACTCCAGTTTTCCCTGTCAGGGTATCCCTCAGTGTCGTCCATACTGGCTATTGGGAATCTCAGCGGACAGACACCAGACGTGGACTTAAATCTCAAACTCTCCTTTGGCTGTAAAAAGCATTTTGAGTGTCATAAGTGAAATTTAGACCCACTTCAAGGTGTTCAGTGCTTCCCAACAGATATAAGAGAGACTTAACGTAAATGAGAATCAGACCCACTGTGCTTATAAATTTCGGTCTGTCACTCAATAAATTCGCTAGGAAAATTAGAAAAACAAACTGGAGCTGCTGTGAGGAAAGTATGCTGGAAAGAGAGGAGAATGTTTTTTTAAAATCTGCCAGATGTTTGGGTTGCTGTTTTGCACCGCGCAGCCAGCTATGGGTGCCCGAGACGGCTGCTGCAGGAGCACGGCGCGAGAGCGGAGAAGGGTTGTCTGTGCTGGAGGATGTGGTGGGAAGTGGAAGGGTGAAGCTGCAGCAACGTGCGGAGCTCTGTCAACTCCGTAGTAACAGGGTTATCTGCTTGGGCTTGGCTAGGTACCAAGTCAAGGTTTTATGGTGTGAGTTCATCTGCTGGCTTTTCCCTTTACGTGATGTAATGCTCTCTGTGAGCGTGATATTTATTACACCCAGCTCTGTAGCGGGTATGTGTAGTCGTAGCTAGCCTCAGAAAGTTTGGAAACAGCTTTTCGATCTTATTTGCATCCTTTGGGCTGACCTATGACATAATCCAAGGAGGGTTGGCGCTGTGTCTCCCTCCTTCGCTCTCCCCCTGTGCCCTCTCCCTCCTCCCTCTCCCAACGGTTTGTCAAACTGTCTTGCCTTTATCTCTTCTCACAGGCTTCGCAACAAGTCACAGGATGATTTATGCCCTGATAACTTCTGCTTTTAAATGCCGTGCTAAGAAAAGCAGCCTTTGCAAAAACAACTTTTGCGGAGGTGTGGGGAAACCCGCCCGTCATCATGCTCGGCAGGCGAAAGCTCCATCTCGGCGGAGATGCCGGGAGAGCAAGGCCAAGGGCCGCTTCCCTCCCCATCCTCACCTGGTGCCCAAGGGAGGCCGTGGTGGGAGGATGGATGGGAGGAAAGCCTCCCCGAGCCTGGGCTGGTGAAGTCCCAGCTGGTGAAGGAGCACAGGGTGTGCATCACCCGTTGCCCTTGTATCTCTGTCCCGATCCCCCCTGCTCAGCTCCCTGCAGAGTTGGAAGCTGATGTGCACCTTGGGGACAGGGGAGGGGGCCAGGGCTGCGTGTCTGGGCTGTTGGCGGGAAGGTCTGTGTTTTGCTAAAGGAGGAAAATATTTTGCAGCTATGATACCGCTTTCAGCATTTTATTACAAGCTTCCTCAGTGCTGGGGCTACGAGGCGGCCACGGATGAAGCAGGCACCTAGAGCTGTGATCCTGCTGCGCTGGCCGCAGCGTCGGGCATGCCAGAGCTGCAAACTCGCTGTGGCTCCCTGCCCCTCATTAATTTCTGGCCATGAGGTTTACCCTGGACCTCCTCAACAGCACTGCAGCTGCACCAGGGAGGCAGGCAGCAACCTGCCCGTACGCAGCGGGGCAGGGCTGCATCTCCAGCGTGCTGGGGGCATCGGCACTGGCTTTATGGACCTGCCCGGTTAAATGCCATCGGGACTTCAGCCTAATGGCAGTCCAGCCTGGAAGTTCAGATGTGGGTACGGCTGTGGGCCATAGGCGCAGAGTGTATTTTTGTGTTTTAAGCACCACGGAGTGAAACCTTTAAAGCAGTTCCTACTTCAAAGCGCTCCCACTGTAATTACAAGACCAGAAAAGTGAGGTGGGCAGGGGCGGACAGGGAAAGAATAGGACTATGTTTGCAAGATCTAACACATTTTAATTGCTCTTACTAGGTGATTTTTTAATTTTATTTTTATTTTGCAATGAGGAGAGAGAAGATTTTCCTTTGACTGCTTGACTAACGTGTGTCTGAAACCATTATGCCTCCCTGAACAAAAGCAAGCGAGCCGTGCTGAGACTAAGGCTGGCACACTGAGTGTCCTGAGGGGGAGAAATCTCAAACAAATATAAATCCGGTGTCAAAATGAAAGCTGAATCTTCACCTTAACTGAAACCTTTGCAAGTAATACAATGAACTTAGAGCAGGGAACGATTTAGATTTAGGTAAAGATTTTTTGTAATTACTTTTTGTGTGGTGTATTTGATTTCTCAGAGCATTTTTTTTTTTCTCCCAAAGGACACGGTTGTACTTGCCTAAACTCCTAAACAAACTAGTTAGACCTGAGCAAAATGTTCACGGCAAAATATGAAATTAGTTGAAACTTGCTTGGTTTCAGGTTTCTTTACAGTCTCTAAGCTCAGCCCTGGTTCACTGAGAGGTTTGCTAAGGACCATGAACTTTTAGAGGGAACACGGACTGATTTATGGGTCTGCATGAAAATCCATGTGAAATTTGCCTTTCGCATGACCACAATGCAAAAATATCTCTTCTCCCCCCCAACCCCTTCCTGCAGCAGTAGATAAACACTGATGTGTTTTATCTCCTGTTTCTGCATCGAGGCTGCCCAGCACACACAATATTTTGCTTAATTCCTTGTAAATCACCAGCGGTGCTAACAACCAAATGTTCGCGGCTTTGGGGTTAGTAGTTGTTAGTTTGTTGCTGCTACCATGAGCCAGGCAGGATGAAAATGATGCTGTATTTGATTTATTTTAACTTGATGTGAACACCGCTGTGCACATTTCACTCTGGATTATAACAGCTGAAGACAGACCAGGGCTACACAAAGGTCTCTTGACACTCTGTGACACATGCCAAGTCGTAGGAGGGCACGTTGCTGGTGCATCAGCTCGCGTGCTTGGGGAAGTGCCACGGGATGGAAATGGCCCGCCACGCGGGGCCACTGGGGTGCTCGCCACGGTGCAGGTCCACAGTCCAGTGCAACGACGACCGTGACACATCCAACGCGTGGAGCACCTGCGAGGGGCCTGGTGGGGGAAGAGCCACTGGTTTTGTGCTCTTCAGGTGACTTTCACAGTTGATGTCTGCCACAAGGACAGGGCTGTCTATGCTCTCACTGCAGGAATAGTGCAATCTTTTCTTAGGGATAAGGGATTCCCTGGCCTTTCTTGTTTCCTACACCCATGTAAATGGTTGGATATTGACCTCACGTTTGGATCTCCTGTTTCTCCGCTTCCAAACTGTGTGTAAACCATTTTTGGTCATCTGCAGCCACCAAGACCTACCAGACCTACCCTGGGCTCAGGACAGTCCATACCCTTTCACGCAAAGGGCAGCTCTTCCCTTCTCTGTGCGCACAAGCTGCTCCCTACAGCAACCTTTGCAGACACAGCCACTTCTCAGGCTGGAGAAGTAGCTGTGTAGTGGCCGGTCTTTAGGGATTTGACAGCAATCTGCAGTGCCAGTCACAGGGGCTCTACTTGCTCATTTATAGAGTGGCGTAGGTGGCCCATGGAAAGTTCCCATGTTACTAGAGAGGAAAGGACCAGATCACAGAATCACTAAGGCTGGAAAAGACCTGTAAGATCATCAAGTCCAACCATCAACTAACACCACCATGCCCACTAAACCATGTCCCACAATGCCTCGTCCACATGTTCCTTGAACACCTGCAGTGATGGTGACTCCACCACCTCCCTGGGCAGCCTGTTCCAGCGTTTCACCAAAATGCTGCAAGTGAAGAGACAGCAGACTGCAATGGCTTCAACACCTCTTGAAAGACATTTGACATTGGAAATTGATTGGAAAAATAGCCTGGTTACAGGAAAATGATCAAGTCAATCCCCAACACAGACCTGAATTCCCCTTATCATAGGGATAACACCAGAGAAAGAAGACATTGTGGGGTTTTTTTTAATCACCACATGCCTCATTTCAAAACTAAGTTGGAAATTACATCTCCAAGTTGGAAATTCCTTTTCGTTTCACATTCCAAATTAATTTACAGTAAAACAAATGTGTCCACTTGTAAAACTTGAGGGGAAACACTTGGAAATCTCCCAAGCATTTTGATTGAGCAGCTCTGACTTTTCTCTTTCCCTTTTCCCCATCCTCAAATTTTCACTTGTTGATTTGTTTTTTCCATCTCTTTATAAGGTGGGATAAATATTAAATATGACAGCAATTCCAATGGGACCAACAACGCGATTGTCACTGGGCTCGGCTCAGTGGCTACTCCTGCAGCTTGTATGTCAGCCAGAAGGATCACTGCAGAGTTGCCTGGCCCGTTTCCCTCCGTGGTTTGTCCGTGCAGATGATGTGGGTTAACCTGGGAATCGAGAAGCTGGAGCTGATCCTAGGCCCCTCCTGCACTTTTGAAGAGGACAGATGTGCAGAGCGTATAGGCCAGCTCACAGGTCATTTCCCTGATTGAGGATCTGTCATTAGGCTGGCCTTACTCTTGATATATAGTGTTTCTTGTGCTTCGGAGTTACTTCTATTACTCCACTGTTTATCACTTTGTGGTTTTATTTTATATTATCCCTGGCCCATAATGACTCATCAGGCTGTGAACACATTTAACGAAACTTGAGCTGCATTTTTCTGGCAGAGCTGCAAACAGAGCTCAGTTCACAAAATTTCCAGCAGCTCTCCTGATCCTGCGTGCTTCATAAAGGTGTGAGTTGATAATTCAAACCAACATCTCACCTGCTCTGAAAATACAATCGCTTTGAGGGCAAATCTGGCTTCAGAAATAAAGGCCTGTAAGATTCCAGAAAAAAAAAAAAGAGCAATTTCAGGGCAGGGTAAGCTGCTGTTTTGTTTGCGTCTACCCAAAATATAGGAGTGTTTTATGTCAGAGGAGCATTTCCCAGTGGGAATGAATGAGAGACTGTAATGGATAATAAATGCTGGGGGTCAGGAGGTTTTCAAACTTCTTTTGCAGAGTATGCTGGCTTTGAATGACTCACAGTCCTTCACCCTTTTTGTTCCAGGCAGCATGTATCACCTTCCCACCTCTCCCATAAATGAAGTGCAGTAGCAGAGCGTTTAAAGTAAGACCCAGAGGGTCTAAGCTGGAGGTTCAAGCCTTCCCTTGGACTCCGGCTGAAGCCCTGGAGATGACCTGGCTGCTTGTAGGTGTCTGGTTGTTTGGACTGGGAGTCAAAAGGACTGGCAGGCATGCCATAAATCCTGCCGGTCGGAGAGGCTCAGTGGCTTAGGAGGACCCTTGCTTGATCTTTAACACACAGCTCCCCTCTGGCTGTCACAGCTGTTACTTGCTGTGAGAACATGAGAAGGGATTTGAGAACAGCGTTCCTGGCCACTCTCATGAGAGTTTGGATGCGGGAGCAAGGGAGGACATCCTCACTTGTGCGATCCTCCAGGACCTCTAAAGCATCCAGCAAGGTCCCTGATGAAGACTTCTGTCAGGCCGTAAGCCACAGTTTGGGAACGCCTGTCCTACGGCATCAGTAGACTGGCTTATACATCTTCCCCACTGACTTCAGCATCTGCTGCGCTGCGGTGCCTTGTGAGACCCGCAGCCATGCTGCCCTTCCTTTACACCAGCTGAAATCAAATCCTCCTGGGTGGTTCCTTACACACATCTCAGCCTCACAAGAGCTCCAGGGGACTCAGGGATGATGAGGAATTGTTGGCTATGTCTGGTATCCTTATGCAGGACAGATGGTGGGTGACCATGAGGGACCCCAGGTAGATGTGTCAGTGCTCCTGGCTGCCTCAGGTGTGACCCTTTCCTTTTCCCTTTCCCCCTTTCTTGGGGGAGAACCATAACAGGACAGCTGGCTGAAGCCAGGCTCTCAGAAATGGAGATGTCCAAAATAAGTAGTCACTTCAAAAAAAAAAAAAAAAAAAAAAGAGAGCACAACCTGATCTTTTGCTTCCTCCTGCTCCTGACTGTTAAGTGAGGATAATAAATGCTTTCTCACTTTGCAGAGCGGTATGACGCTAAATATATTTTCAAAGGTGTCTCATGCAACAAGGATGACTGCCACAGGGAGGAGAGAAAAAAAAGGCTTCCTCATCAGTTTGTATCCCCTTTCTGTAAACTCCCTAAACAGCTACTGAAAAAGAGCCATCGCTTCACACACTGACTATCAAACAGGAGGAAGAGGTACTGCCTCCTCTCCAGCGATGTAGGTGTGCTTCCCTCGCAGCCTGAGCCCCAGCCTTACCTCTCCCCGGGGCCCGCGGTGCCTCAGTGGGGGCTACCCCTCCAAGGCAGGGGAGGGGGTCAGCCCCCGGCTCTGCGTTCCCCTTGGGTGGGGGCACAGGTTAAATAGGTCATCTCTTGGTGGACCTCTGGTTCCTCTTGTGTTGCAGAAAGGCAGGTAGGTCCTCCCGCAGTTTTGGGGAGGGCTCTGACAACAGCGTACCAAAAAGCAGAAGCCTACAGGGTAACAGAAAAATAGATCCCCCCCTTGGAATTAGCTGAATGTTACAGGAGATTTGTTAAATCCGTGCATAGTTTTTCCTCTTATGGAGAAGTGTGCAGCCTCCCTCTCCTTTCTATAGGTGCAAAAGCCTCTTCTCCCAGCGGGGTGGTGCTGGGTGGGCGAGCGATGCCGGGCGGGTGGCAGGTGTGGGGGCAATCCATGCTTGATTCAGCTGAACGTGTGCGTGAGCAACCCTGCTTCCTCTCACACAGCCTCCACGCGTGTGACGGAGGGAAGGGGGAGCAGTGCCGAAATGGTAACGTCTTACTAACTGTTATATTCCTCATCAGATGGCCCGGTGAGCCATCTTTGAGGACTGCAAATTCAAATTGAGAGAAGGCTGCTACATCAAGCAATGAATAAGTAATGAAACAACCCTCCCTGCTTCCCTGTGCAGTGTTTGCAACCGCAGATCTCGAAGCATCCCAATGCTGCAGAGGCAGGCGAGCGTAATTAGCCTCGCTTAAGGGAGGAGCGGATAGAGGCAGGGAGAGACGGGCTTCTGCAGGCGCAGTAGATGTTACCTGGAGATAGCAGAGGTGCAGAGACGGCTGGCCAAGGTCTGGCAGCAGCCTCCTGCCTGCAAATGCAGCTGAGGAACATCTTTGATCTGAAAGAGAGATGTTTCTTTGTGCGGAGAGCCTTATAGGCTGCAGGAAAGGGCAGTGGCCGGTGTGCCCGTGGTGGGTCCTCCCTTGGAGCCAGGACTGAACCCCTTTGGGCGCACCGCAGCCGCGTGAGGGTGCTCTTTAGGGCAGCAGGGCCGTGCTGACAGACCCGAATCGCCATACGACACGTACCGCGGGGCTTGCTGCTTGGAGGCTGCCGAGAGTTTGGACTCCTGCCGCAGTGGAGTACCGGTGGGTGCCCCAAACGAGGGCCAACAACCCGACCTGAGACGTTGCCCTTTGAAAACCTGCCGCCGCCACCGCCACTTGTTTTCATAGTCCTTTCCCCTATGATAGCATAAACAAACTGTCATCTATTTTTCAATGAAAAATACTTTTGCTTGGCTCGGTTTCACATTGCACGGTTACTATTTGCTGTCGCGGAAGCTGCTGCAGCTATAAATAACCTCACTACAAGCTCCTCTCGTCCATAAGCCTGAGCGCTCGCTTCGGAAGAGGAAGGCGAGATTAGGATCTTGTTTTGAAGGGGAGAGTCTCCCGGCAGAGGCGACGGGCGGCTGCCATCGCTGGGGCACTCGCACCCCATGCCTCTGCCTGTCTTCCTGGCAGAGGGTGCAGGGCCCGGCCGCCTAAACCGCTTGCACGTCACCTGGGAGGGTGACGCTCGGGCCGAGAGCGGGGGATGAGGGCAGCCAGTGGCGTTGCCCCGCTTCTATCAGCGCAACCTGCCAGCGGGTTGCCCTAATGGAAGTGTGGCAGTGCTGCTGTCCGTGCCCCTCACGTTCTCATCCGATCCCCATCCGAGGCCGCAGCCCCCACGGACTCCGGGCCCTGGCTGCCCAGGAGCGGGTGAGGGGACGTGGGCCTGGCTGACCTCCTCCAGCCCTGGCCGGTGTGAAGGGGAGGCCAGCGGGGAGGCCGGAGGGTCATACACGTGCCCTGACTGTGGGGAGAGATCTGAAGGTTCAACCTGTCAGAAAACCGCTCACTTCTTGGGCTTTTTTGCCTTGGTTTTCTTCTGGATTGCTAAATCGGCTCAGATGAGCCATAAGTCTGGCACAGGGGGAGGGAAGGGGGCAGCCCCCACTTTGGGATGGATGGGTGCCAGGGTGACATCCTCCCCGCATGTTCTTGCCTCTCACTAGATGGTTGCAGAGCCCCTGGGCTGCTGAGAAACACACAGCTATCACAGGCGCTTACTTTGCAGGCAGCTCGCTCAACCTCTGGTGCCAACCAAGCGTGAGACACACCAGACAGGTTTCATACGCTCCTCTATTCCTGGAAGCATTTGCTTTGTTGTCCAGGGCTGTTGTTTTCTCCATCTGCTCTGTACGCTCCGCCGTCCTGCCTTGGTCTCGCTCGTGGTGACGGCTGCATCCTCCCCAGCACGCTGCCGTTCGTGGTAAATATGTGCCTTGGGCAGGGGCCACGGTGTGACTTGCCCCGAGGTAGAGCGATGCGGTTACGCTCATCTGGATCATTGCCCATGCCGGAGTAAATGCTCTGAGCTGATGATGCCCTAGATCAAGCTGGCAGTGAACTTCAGAAAGGAGAGTTGGTTTCGGCTGCAGGCTGAATGAATACGGTGACTCATCTCGGTTCCTAAAAGCAGACATGTATTTGTTTCCATACAACAAGAAGAGGCTTTAACTTACCGTTCAAGGTCTCTGGCTGTGGTTTCACGTTTCTAGCTGGCTGCCGCTGAGCAGGGTTGGTCCCCCTCCCTCTCTCCCATCCCCAGCCTTGCAAAGTCCTGCCCCTGCCCTGGTGCACGTCTGACCCCCGTGGTGAGCTGACATAGGGAATTTGACCAGGAAAAAATTATCCCCTTACCTCTTTATTTTCACTAGACTTAGTTTTCTGTTGGCTTAGCTCCAGGATCAGGAGCGAGACGAAGGGGAAGGAGGCCCGTCCTGGATGACAGGCAGCTTTTGGCCGGCTTAGCTGTAACATGCACCCACTGTCCTTAAGTGCCAGACCCCCACCACATCACCACCGCCTGCCCCCAGCACGGTGTACGCAACGTGGGCAAGACTGGCAGAAAGCACTGCTCCCCTTTTACCCAGGGCTCGGGCACAAGACCAGGGAGAAACAGGCCTGGAGATTTATTCCCGAGTCCTTTTGTTTTTGTGATACTTTACTTTCCCAGCCAGACAGGATGAGAAACAAATACCACCAAAATACTACGAGAGAGGCTATTCTTGAAGTGTTTATAGCCCAGCCTTGCTGGAGAATGTTTGGCCGCCTCCCAAGACAGCCTATTCTCACTGTGTTTCCAAGCCAGTTTCTGAACTTTTGGGCACTTATCCAAACAGAATCTGGACTTTTTGAAGTTTGCTTATCTCTGTTTACGAGGGCCTTCTGCAAGGGGGAGTCACGGGAGGGCAGCTGAGGCCAGGGGTGCGAGGAGCGAGCAAGCAGGGCAGGGAAGCTCTGATGAGCTTTGCTTGTGCTGCACGTGAGAGCGGTACCTTCATGTCTTCTGAATGCCCAGCTCTGGTCTGCCGGAGTTAATGGTCAGCCTGGCTGTATCTAGCAGATCTCTTGATTGCAAAAGGCTTTAAAAAGCCTTTGAGATCCTCAAGTGTTTTTAATTTATGAAATCGAAGGTCAAACCGATGTGAGTGGGTGCCTGAGTGAATGAGGAGGGGACGAGTGGGTGTAGCTGGAGCTTCAGACCAGTGCTCTCCGGCGAACTCGAAGGGGTGAAGGTGGGTGCTGTCAGTTTTTGCACACCTCTGCAAAGTAGTGGTTGGCCTGTTCCACTCAGCCTGGCTAAGAAAAGCAGCCACTGCCCCCACCTTTCCCTACCCTCTGTTTTCCAGACAGTCAACTGTTACTTATTAATCTGGAGGAGATTCTGCCTCATTAGTGCTGGAGAATAGCAAGTGTTTGCTAAACTCTCCCAGTTTTCTTTTTATTCCAGGGTGTTTCCTGTGATGGTATCTTGGGATCTCTCTGTTTGCTTTCAGATACGGAATGTGAGAGCTGTATCAGTTTAGAATGAATGAAACCCAAGCCAAAATATGGGTGAGAAGTGAGCTGTGCATTTTAGCGAATGGCTGTGAATTTGCAGTCTGCAAAAGTACTTTAGAACAGTAGTAACTGAAAGCTTGTTTTACATGTTTAAGGAGAAATACAAAACAATCAGGATAAGATTAAATGAAATATATGCTACTATTGTTAAAATTCTGATATATTAGAAGTTACTTAATTGCATGCTACTATCCAGTATCCTTGGTTGCCACTCTCAATTACTGACAATATTAGTCTAGCATTATTCTGTTCAAAATGTAATAAAATATTTCCATTAGTTTTGGAGAAATCTAATCACTGAGAAAAAAGGTGTTTGAGAATGCATTGAGTGATCAGGCAAACACAGGGTTTTTATTTTATTAATTGGCTATTAGGGCAAATGTCAACATTTTGTAAGTAGCAAGCGATGTCAATTCTATGTTTGTTTAAACTCATTGCTTTTTGAACTGACTGAGCAACAATAATAAAACCCTTTGCTTTTAGATCAACTTTTTTTTCTCCTACAGGGAGCTCATTTTATTTAACATGTGCCATGAACAAAATTCACTGTGTTACTCCTAGTAAAGCATGTCTGTTTAAATCAAGTAAATTATATGTCATCCC
Source organism: Gavia stellata (assembly GCF_030936135.1). Classification (NCBI taxonomy): domain Eukaryota; kingdom Metazoa; phylum Chordata; class Aves; order Gaviiformes; family Gaviidae; genus Gavia; species Gavia stellata. The sequence goes on along the minus strand of NC_082596.1, from coordinate 96,628,460 downwards.
TGAGATTAAGGAGAAAGCAGCTATATTTTCATTTGGAGCAGCTTGTTTTTTCTAGTTGATTTTGTTACAGTTTTCCAACATTATGTAAACAAATAGTTTAATCAGGAACAATAGTGGGGGAATCTTAACTTTCCTTTTTCCTCTATCAGTGGAAATAAACAACATATGTAATAAAGATACTGTAATTGTGAAACAATATCATGCAAAAGATAACACAGTGATTATTTTCAGTTTTAGAAATGTGGCATGAGCCACTAAGTTCAGAAGCAAGGAAGCAATATCACAAAGAATTAAGCACGGTAACCAGCCCCACTGAAGTCAGAACAGTAATAAACAGGCACACAGGCTTCCTCCATGCAAAAACTCTCGTTAAGTCCTTGACATAGTTGAGAAATCACAACTGACGTTACAGTCTGCTCCCCGTTCTTCCGGCTTCTCTCTCTAATATGAGCAGCGTTGGTTAGCTATACCCCGGCATGAGTGTGAGTGCGTGCACATGCACACGTAGTCCGAAAGGAAACACTCTCCTATGAGCGCTTCTACCTCAGGGAAAAGATGATGGGAGTAGATAGGTGACTGATGTTAGTCATGTTGCTTAATACACTGGTGGGAGGCAACAAGATGCTGCTCAGATAAATGCCACGCAGGAACCCATGGATTTTTGAGCAATCCCTTAAGTTTTGCTCTCAGCGTTTCATATGAGGCTTGAAAGAAGGTGTAGTCAGTGCGGTCACTTCTTGTGACGGTAGGAAAAGAAACGGATCGCTCTGAAACTCTTTGAAAACCTGAAGCCTGTAACCCAGTTCCTGCCTAAATTTAGCATGCTGCATTGTGTGACAAGACACTGACTCAGAGGAGTTACTCATATGCTTAAGCCTTTGTGAAGTTGGTACCTTTCTGGTGAACTTCCGAACTGTTGCCTTAAAAGCCACCTATTGTTAATTTGTGCGTGTAGCTTTTCTGAGAAGGTTTTGCTGACGGAAATTTGAATAGAAAGCACTGCTAACGTTCTCATGCCCAGCCCTGATACATAATTTCTGAGTATAATTCATTGCTACTTAAACACTGTGGGTAACTCATAGCTTTATCTACAAGTTCTTGAACAAGTCAGCTCCTAAATTAAGTAACCTTTTCTCACAACGTCTTGAATGGGAGGGAAAAATGTGCTTTTTAAACCTTCTGCATAAGTGGTAAGCAGGGCCTGTAAACTTTGCATATGCTCTAAAACAAAAAAAAAAATAACATGGAGAAGGAAGTAAAGGTTTTTTCCAAGTTTTCCTGTATTTCATTTAAAATTCAAAAATATCTGTGTTGCTTCTGATGTCCTGTGGTTTTGCACTAAGCTTTCAGAGGTGAGTTCCAGGTTTTCTTGTCTCATAATCTAGTGGAGTGCTAAATCTTTTCTGTAGGTGTTTTTATAGATAGGTGTTCTCCTAAAGGAGTTAAATCACAAACAAAGATGTAGGCTGATGAAAAATTGCTTTCCCTCTGACTCTTATGGTACAGCCTGTTCTCCAGCCATCCATGGAATCTTATGGGCAATCAGAAAATCTGGTTCGCAAAGCAATAAAAACACAGCACATTCAGTTTTTCTGGCCTACCAAACCTCTGAAAGAAACAGGAATTCAGATTTTCTTTAACGCAATGAGCATGGTATTTTATTTTTGAGATTTTTATGCTTTATTCGAGTTTCCCCTTAACTGAGGTGTCCTTAAACAAATCCAGGCACCCTGTGTCCAGGGTACACCCAGGGTGCTAGACCTCTCTTGCTGGAGGGCACCACAGAATCCGAACCACAGTTGTTTTGACTTGTACGCATTAACTCTGTCTTTCAAAGACATACGCTGCGTCAGCGCTCTGCTATTGCCTTCCATCAATTTGTTTAGAGATTAATCTACCCTTTTGACAAAGGTAATCTTTAAACTTCAGAGCCGGGCAGTGCCTCTGCGCTGTGATGTGATGTGATGCAGAGGACCTGGGCTGACACCAAGCAGCAGTGGCTCCAAGGAGCTGCCGCTGGTGCCCAGGGGCCGGGGCAGGAGGGTGGCATTGCTCGGGCACAGCGGAGCTGCCATGGCCCCCAGAAGGAGCCCAGCTGGGAGGGCCTGGGGACCCCTTGGTGGAGTTGAGCCGTCGGCTGCTCTGAGAGGAGCAGGCAACGTGCTGGTAAAAACGCCTGAGTCCTGCTTGAAGCTGCATTTTCACCACTGCATTATGGAGGGAAACAACAGAGAAATGATGGGCCCATTTCCCTCAGGAATTTGGTTAATTGGTTTTGTTTAAAAAGACAAAAACCCAAAGTGCTGACAGGGTATTGTTGGCCAGTGTAGACAGGATTTAAGTATGTTTTACATCAGCGAACAGAGCAGCATAGATGCTGAGTTCATTCCCTTCTACTTTGTGTGCCCAGGGAAGGAGGGAAAGAAAAACAACAGAGTCAAACTTACTGATAGATTTTAATCCTTCCTGGACTTACGATCAGCTAGGCTCCTGCTACTGTTTACCCAGCTGAGGAGCGTCTTTAAATGTGTGTCTCCGTTTGCATGGATCTCTTCCCATTGTGAATAAGGCAATGACTAGACAATGAGGCTGTTACAGAAGAAAGATGAGCTGGCTGCAGCCAACAAATCTTGCACTCTCCATTTACAGGGCTATAATTATCTAAAGTTTTAAAACACAATGCTCTCTGCTGAAAGGGACCATCTGGGTGAAGACCAAGACATCCCAATTAAATGATTGATAAGCAGTTCATGTACTGGAGGAGCACACACCACCCATACATTGCAGTTCTAAAAATGCCACTTGCGTTAACAAACGTCTTTAAGGAGTTTGCATGTAGCCTTCACTGTGGGAGGGAGGAGATCAAGTGTGTTTGTGTGATTCAAAGTAACGCAGCATAAATAAGATCAGCCCCAGAGCACAGTGGAAAGCACTCTTAGAGCACTGAGGTGCAGTGGAGGAGGATTTCTCCTTTGTGCTTTGCAGTCTTCTGGGTGAGGGCAGTATTGCTGACCTGAGGGATGTTACAAGGAAGTGTTAGCATCAGAGAGGGGAGGAATGACAAACCCTTGCTCATGGGAGGCCTTTGCTTGCTAGGCGGGAGAGCAGGTTGTCCATCAGCACGCAGCAGCAGATGAGTGTAAGCGTGAGGCTGGGACGGGCGCTGCAGTGTTGGAGAAATCTGCACCGGTTTCCTCCATCCACCACACACTGTCTTTGGCCTTGCCCAGCAGTTCTGTTTTCCACCTGCAATGATAGGAAGTCTATCTGTTCTGTTCTTGACCCACTCTTATTTAACTTGTAAGCTCAGCTCAGCTCTTGCAGAACACATACATGATGCCTGATTCATTAGGACCAGCATCTCATTTGGCACTTCTTCATACCACAGCAACAATGAATGCAGTTTTGTCCCGTAACACCTTCCCAGTGTGCATCAATACTCCTTTGCATCTCTTCAAGCAGTAACTTGAGCCCTGGGCATGTGTACGGTAAGAAGTCTGAATCGGGGTGCCTGCAGTAAAATAATGTAACTAGCTGCAGCCGATTTGCTTTACAACAATTGCCCAGTGTTACCAATAATAGGCCATCCCTAGGTTATAAAGCCAGATGGGGTTCTGTGTCATAATCTGGGCTGACCATAAGCCTTGCTTGATGCGTTCTTTTAATTTGCAAAATGGTCCCTCTTGAGTTTAAGATATTTTTTAGAAATCCAGGGATATAAAATTTTACCTCTGAAGCCTGGATCTTATTTTTAGTGACACTGTGTCTAGCCACACCTTCTAGACTTTGATCTGGCTTGTGGCCTCTCGATAAATCTCTCTTTGGCTATTGACTGTTCTTACCCCCTCCACCTATTTTAAGCTAAATAGGTTGAGCCACATATATCTTTTAACTAGATTTATTTTCTAATGTTTTTTTTCCTTGGCTTTTCTCTGAACCCATCTCGATTTACCAGCACGGTTACCCACATATGAGCATTCAGATGGGATGTGGCCTTCATTCTCTATGCCTAGAGAATACACGTGATGGTATTTTTCATCATGTTTAAATGCAATTTTGCAGGGGGTACTGGCTGAGTGACTTGTCATCTCCATTTGTACATCACTTTCCCTAAATCTTCCTCTTACCTGCAAGCTTTTCAAGTAACTTTTGTTGTCGTCTATTGTTGTCTTGCCTACCTGGCAAAAGTCCAATAGGGCAGGGGTGGGATTCCAGCTGGGTCTCGGTGGAAGCAAACCCACTCACTGCTGTTTTCTCCATTTATTGCCATTCATGAGCCATGTTTATCTCACATTTCAAATGAACCATAATAATTTCCATTGTTCTAAATTCCTAATGAAAATATTGGTTTGGTGTTAAGTCTCACAGAAGCTAAGGGTGTTATATTACACCAATACTATTACTTTTATAAGCCAAAATTACAATCTCATCAAAATAAAATTCTAGGTTAGTCAGACAAGGTCTGTTTCATAAACTTGATTGGCATTTTTAATTATCTTCCCATTAGTCCTTATTAATTGAATCTTGTATTGGCTTCTCCATTATTTTATCTGGGCTGTCAGGATTATAGTTACCTGGGTCCTTTAATCTACCCTTTTCTAGTACGAACACAGCCTTAGCTTTCACAGAATCGCAGAATCACTAAGGTTGGAAAAGACCTGTAAGATCATCAAGTCCAACCATCAACTAACACCACCATGCCCACTAAACCATGTCCCACAATGCCTCGTCCATTTCTTCCAGTCTAACTTCCTTCAGTGTAGCAAAGGTCCTTGAAACTTTGCATTACTTAAACATTTTGAAAATAATCAGTCAAATCCCCTTCATACCACCCCACCACAGGTCACCTGTAAAAGTGGACATTCTCTGTTGGATCAAGGACTCTGCTTTGCTCTAGAGTTGCAAGCATCTTTTAAAAAAGTGATGAGATCAAGTCATCTTGAACAAGGGGTCTGCAAGTGTAAACATCCCCAGAATATACGTTGCTAAAACAACCGGGAAGCAAGCTCATGCGGTGTAACCCTCTACAAGACAGTGCCCAGATGTAGTTCAGGCCTCCAGGACTGTCCTCAATGTGTATAGAGATAGTATGGGTCAGGCTGTGCCAGGGTTGGCTCCCTCTGCCCCACACGTCCTCCAGTGCTATCCTGGGGGGCCTTACATCTTAAAAGTTTGCTCTGACATGCTTTCATGCCACACTGGCGTGTATACAGCACACATATTTCACGCTGTGAAAATACTGCTCTGGGAAGCAGTGATACTCCCAGCACTACAGACATTTTTGAAGTAATCCCGCTCCCCATACACACACCGAAAAGTAATTACGTCCCAGTGTCAGAGGGGCTCCACAAGGTACCTAGAAGCCCCATGGGGCCAGTCCATGCCACGCAGGTCCCTGGCCTGTTTATATGTACCAGTAGAGGTGACAGCTACTATAGCAGCAAATGAAGTTTAGAGAAGGCAAGTTCTTTGGTAGCCATGTCCCAGATCACTTAGGAGCTTATATGTCAATGTACCGGACTGCCAGAAACTAAGGGAGTCCTCAGACCATGACTATACAATACGCTCCTTGTGTGAAACAAGGCCTGATGTCAGTATCAGGTGCTAAAAGATGTTTCTGAACGATGACTTAATTTAACAGCCTTTTACGATGCATTGCACTAGCTTAATCTGCAGGTGACAAAGGCATTGATTAAGTGCCATGAGACCAATAAAAAAAAGATCACACCTGCTTGCCAAGCCAGGTGTAAAAATGCAACCTCATCCAGAGCTGAGGCTTGAATGTTTGAATCAGCTTTAGGAAAACCCCTGTGTCACAATTTTAAAAAAAACATGCAAGACCTTCACTTAAGGAAATACACAGGACTGCTGCAGTATCTCCTAGAGGCTGCTTTCTTCAACTGCAGGTGCCATTTTCATATGCAAGATACAGCTGCTCCTGTCCTCCCACCAGTCTCTCCTCTCAGCCTCACTGAGCTGGAGGGACGTCAAGAACCATGAGTTCTTCTACTGATGGAGTAGGCAGGTGCCGCTTCCCACCACCTTCCTCTTCAGGTCTGTACATCTTCATGGAAGATCTGCTGTAACCAGATACAGGTTACTTTGCTCCTCAAGAAGATACTGGGTGGTAGTCTATGGCAATTATCTGAGGCTTGATTTTCTTCATCCCTGAAACTTCTGTGCCTCTCAAAATGAAAGGAGAAAAGCAACTGTAAAGTCAAATGAAATGCCAGCTATACCTCACTGAAATATTAACGTCTTTGATTCCTGCTTTATCTAAAAGAAACATCATTTTCTTAATTTAATATCAGAAGTAGAATGGTTGATCCAATTGGCTTGTTGCTGTTATGGAGGAAAAAATATTTTTCATGTTGATTGAATTGTTGGACCTTTCTGTTTTCCAGTGGTGAAAACATTTGAAAACATGGAATCTTCCTTACAGTGAGACATGGACTTAGATGACAAAGTTTGAACCTGTCCTAAATATTCCCCAAATTCAGGGTCCAGGTGATTAATAGTGGGAGCTGGTTATATCTTCCTAGGGAAACTGGAGTTTTAGGTGCTGTAAACACGGGTTTCAGGTAGCATCCATAGTATTTGGATTCATTCCCTAATTCATTAATGGCTTGTTGATGAGAAAAGGGGAAGTATCTGGCCGTCAGACTTCAGGTTTGTCTACATTTGTTTGTCTAAAGCATTTTCTAAAGGCTCAGCTGTGAGCTGCCCATTCTTCATGCATTTAAGACAATTGCAAGGCGATTTTGTTCTCTGTGAAATACTTTTCTGTGCAGACAGAGCATAGCTGGGCTGGAACTTGTTTTTTCTAGGCTATTTTCCCAGACCTGCCTCAGATCCTCTCTTTTCTCCAGCAGTTTGTGATCCGGCCTCTTTTATCTAATCTGATCTATCTTGGCCTTTATGCCATGTTCATCCCTGTGGTGCTTAAATGTCCCAACAGCCTGCCTTTGTTGCCTTTCTTGCCCCATGAGTCCCACTCCTTCAGTCAAGAAAAACCTGGGATGGCCATCAGATAAGACCAACAAATCCGGCTTTGCCTGATAATTCCAATGTAATCAGCCTGTCCTGCAGCTTGATGGAGAAAAATACCTTCCAGGCTGGGTCCAGGAAAAAAAAGGCAATGTCTTTGTGTTCTCCATCCCCTTTGGACAAGTTCTCACATGGCTTGGCTATCCCTGGAGACTGAGGCAGCAAGCAGACTGTGAGACCTGCTGCCGTGGCACGCTCTTCTCCACCTTGTCGCAAATTTGCCACCAATTAAGTTCACAACTGGACCTCCTGAAACTTCCCCCGGGCAGCAAGGGCTAGTGGTGGCCAAGCGTGCGAGCTTGTCTCCCTCTCGTGGTTGGCCAGATCTGGGCTTACTCTGGGGTCATTTTGCTTGCTCCTGGGGAGGGCTGGGCCAGCTGCTCCAGGGCTTCAGCTGGATCTGGGATGGCCTATGTCAAGAGCAGGTAGCTGCTGGCTTTCTTGCTGGATGGCACTGGAGCTCATGAGGACTTCAGGTGCTTGAATGCATGTAGTTATGAGTATGCAATGCTTTAATGCAATGCAGGTATGATTTCTCAAATGACCAGTCCCAAAAAGATTAAGGCTTCTGGGTTTCTGCCTGGAAACGGTACCTGGCTAGAAGTGGGCCATCTGTCAGGTGGCTGTCCTAACAAATGCCTACTAAGCATGTCAGTCAAAAAAGGATCACACTTACGAACGTGTCAATCTGACGGCCCCAAAATCATGGGAATCATTACATGTGTGCTAAGAGCGTGAGTATGTTTCCACCTGGAATTTCCTTCTACTTTTGGAGCTGTAGGTTCACATTATTTGTAACATATGAAAAAAGCCACACAAATATTTCTGGGAGTCAAGGGCAAAAGCTGAGATGACAGTCCTCTATTTCTGAAGTAATTTTGTCATGTAATAAGACAAGATACTTTCTAATCTCTTAAGAGGAAAAATGTCTGGCAAAACTCTCCAGTTGATCTCTTTCCTTCACTACACCCTCCAGAATACATTTGTGACGGGGGAAGTGAGGCACCCAAGAGTTCCTGCATGGAAAGGGGAGTATTCCTACCAGTTAATTTAAAGGCCAGTCAGCGTTATCAAGAATATACTTCAGACAGCTTAAAATATTCTGGTTTCACTGAGCAAAAGCAGGGAGAGGTGTACAGACTATCCAGTTCATTGCCAGGCTGTCAGAGCTGAGGTCTATGATGGGTGTAGAGCATCTTGCTGTTCATCGCTGTATTCAAATCCAGTTGTCCACTAAAAATGAAATTGTGGAAGAAGAAATGTCGGCACGAGATGCTGTAGAAAACAACTCTTTTGTTGTTATTTCACCAATTATTATTTCAGAGAGGGGACCTTACAACTATAGGCCTTCAAGAAAAAAAAGTAACAGATGCACATTGGAGCAAAAACATTAACGTTTGATTTATAGCACAGAAGCATTTTCCTCTGCTGCCAGGTGTCTCTTAAGTCTGAGCACTTCTTGCTTTGTTAGATGTATTCTCCTGTAAACACTTTGTTGCTGCTATTACATTTTCCCATGCTGAAAGTCTATCGCAAAGACATTTTTTCTGAGGCATTGGCAGATGGCAATTAGCACCCTTCATATTCTTTCTCCATAACTTCAGCAGTTTTTTGCCTGCATCCACTTAACAGCTCCAGGCATGCCAAATCGCACACTTTTGGAGGACTTGTTGCTAGTAGCAGATCTTTGATTCTAAATGCCTAACTAGCGTCTGAACTATATTTAGAGCAAGTACACGCCTGCCTATTCATGATCTTTTGTGTGTAGCCTGGACAGCTCGGTGCCAGCGTGCAGCATAATCAGCTTCTCCTTTAGCGTCGAAATTCCACAGCTCTTCAGAGAAGAAGGGGGGGTGGAAGAAGGGTGGTGGGCAAGGAAACAAGGATAGTAATTAAATATGACTTAGGAAAAAAATCCCTGAATAGCAAATTAGCCTTGCTGTTTTACTAATGTTATTGCTCTCTTTATGAAGTCCCAGCCATGTAATTATTGCACACTCATAACTCCCATAGACTTTCTAGAGACTTGTACTGTATTGAGCAAAGCTGTGAGCGTCAAGAAGTTGTCCTCCTTTTCCTGGACTGCTAAGAAAAGAAAGAACTGACTACAGTTCCTGCTTAAGAGGATTTCCATTAACATATGAGTCAGGCACCTCTTAAAAAATTCTAGGTAGTTGTCCTACATCCCTGCACTGGAAAGACATCTGGAGTAACAAGACCAAGCCTACAGCAGATGTAAGATGATATTGGGGTTCTTGGGGTTAAGTTTAACCACAAAAAGCCTGATCATTACACTTATTTTTATCTGAACCCATTGGTGTGCCAAAACATGTAGGTAAAGCCTGAAGAGTTGGGGCTTCAGTAATTACGTGGGGGAAAAAAATTTCCAACTTAGTAATTTGGCTTTGGCACTTACTGACTTATATAAATACTCAGAATTTATGGATTCCAAGCATCTGATTTTTCTGAGTCAATTTTGTAGGTACTTAGTTCTGCAACATTAGAGCAAGATGTCTCTCCTGTGAGACACAGACAAATTCAACCGATTTGATCATGTAGTGGTAAATAAAAAGATGATCAAACCTACCTGTTCATTCACTTATATGAAAATAGGTAAATTTGGATTTATGATTGACTATACCACTAACTTTTGTCTCACTTGTGACAATGTCTTCATTAAAATTCTAACTCGGGACCTCTTCACAGGGAGACAAACCATAAGCATTTCCTCACTAAGCCTCTTAAACAGTAACTACATCTTCCCCTTGAACTTATGTTACAGTGTAAAGGCAACAAAATATAAGACAAGCCTTTTCATAATATGTCATTTGCTACTGAAAGAAAAACAGTGAATAAAACCAAGAAGGGTCCCTGCTCTGGTTTGTCATTGTAAAGTTTTTTGGCTAGCCTCATTTACCTGATCAAAGTGAAAACTTGAACCTACTCAGCTGTTCAAGGTGGGTAGATAGAGAAATAGGTGAAGAGCTTGTTCAGCCACTGATATCCAACTGCAGAGCATGGGCCCGTCTCGTGAAAGCACGCAAATGAAAACCAATTGAAATGTACATACAATTCTCAGTAAATTGCACTACTAAATAAGAGAACATAAGGTGTCTGCTTGATTTTACTTCTTCTAAATGTATTTGCAGTTGATTTGCTTTGAGAACCAGCACTGACGTTTGTTTACCTATGCACCATTGGTTCTCTTTGAGTGAAGGGTGATATTTTTTGCATGTTATTAGTTCTTATTGTTCCATTAAAATGACTCCGTACTTCCAGCATTTTAGTGGTAGCATTGCTGTTAGAGATGCAGACTGTGTCTGACCTCTTCCAGCGCAGTGGATTGTAGGTACGAACATATGCCAGAAATACAAGGTGCTGTGCCTTCAGCTGTAACAGACAGCTGAAGTTTTTAATTCCCTCTGAACGGACGCGTGGGGTTTTCCAGCAGAAGGTGGGGGGGAACAAACTGAGTTTGCACTTTATACTAGAGCCACCTTACCATTTATCCAATAGTTGTCACATTTGCGTCATTGCAAATTGAAGCTCTGGGAATTAAAGAGGGAGGATTTCTGTCTAGACCTTATTGTTGACAGTCCCTGTGGGACACGTCCAACGTCCTAGGGAAGGAGGTCACTTTCTTGAGTGCAGATGGAATAAGGCTGTAACATCTCCTGCTGGCCACGTGCCATTTCCCTTCTGTCCAGCTTTGCTTGAGAGGAGTTCAATTTCTGTCTTCTCTGAGTTCCTCTGATAATGTAATCTTGTTTGGAAGAGATAAGTATAGCCATTTCACTATTAAAATCGACTGTGTACGATTTTTTTTTGTCTGAGAGTCAGAAAATTGGACATGATTTCTGCAATGTGCTTTGGGAATGGTAGGCTATTGATTAATCCTCTGTCATACAGATCGTATTTGAAAGCAAGACAGGTCTATAATTCTTTTCTTGACTGACATTTCTGAACCAAATAAATGAGTTTTATTTGTGTTTTTGGGATGAAATGTTAAGTAGAAAATGTTCTGGTATTTTCCCCAGGAAAAGAACTAGAAATCCACAGCTGTTAGGACAGCAATCAAAGTATTTTTGTTTAGGTGATGCATGGCCGAAGCTAAAGAAGTGAATTTGGAGCCTCAAAATGTTAATGTTTATGGCTCAGTCCCATCAAGCATAATCAAGAACAAATGATGAAGCCCTCACCTTGATCTGAACACAGAAGGTATTCTTAGCGCTGCATGAAACTGTCCATCTGATGCTAAACAGGAGGGTGGTACAACACCAGCCACGGTTGGCAGAAGGAACAGATACCACCTCTTGTATTCCCTGTTGGGTTTCTATGTCAGTGGAGGACTGCAACATCCATGTATGCTTTATGCATGTATGTTCGGGTTTCTTTCCTAGAAATTGTAAGTGATGGAGGTTGGAGTTGTACTGCACAGATACCTTAACAAGCTCTAAACATTCAGAAATGATTCTGTAAATGTACCTGATGCACCACATTATCTGATCTTGAGTTCTGCCTTAGCATCAAGTGTATTAGCTGTTGTTCTGTAGCCAACAGTATTGCAATTGTAGCAAAGCTCGAATTTAGACTTTACAGAAGAGGAAGGTGGTTTTATTATAAAACAAGCTGATTTTACTTGCTCACACTCCCCTACTCACATATTCACAAGCCTTTTGAACTCTTTAGGAGCTTACAGTGAACAGGACCTTTCATATCTCCATCCTTTCCTACCTCTGTGAGTCATGAGGGTTTACTCAGTCTTTCATGTCTGTGTCTCAGTGTCTAAAAGCTCCAACCTTGTTCTTCATCATCTTCTTCATCATCTTTTATCTGCTGTCCCTCTTTTTAGTCAGTCCATTGTTTTCCCTACCTGGGTCTCCTCAAAAGCGGCACATTGATGTGCCGTGATTTTGATGACCTGCAAAGCTGGGTGCCAGCAAAACCTTCTGTCTGTCGTTCCTTCTGGTGCTTTCTTACCTCACCATTCCCACTTACTCTCCACAGACCAACCTTAACACTTCTATGACAATTCTCTATGCTTCTGTGCCTGTTTTGAGTTTGATTTTTTCTTCTTCAGCTACAAATTTACACATAATTTTCTTTGGTAGTGCAATACTTTTATGAAATAATGATGAATCGCTCAACTGTTTCTTGCATTTCCTTAATACTATGCTGATAACCTGGACCTCCAAATTAACTATATCATAGGAGAGGGTGTCCTGCTCCTTATAAAAGGAGTCATAAAGGGTGACCAGACCTTCACAGTAGCAGCTTCAGTGTTCATCCTTCTGCAACCTGGCAGGAAGTCATTTGAATCAAGCCAGATTTGGCGATCCAAATCTGAGGACCTGTTGTCTGAGAATAATAATACTGCCTGGCATGCTTGATAGTTGGTCAATAGGTAAGCGACAACTGAGTTAGTGAAGTTGAAAATGCAGAGCTTTGGGAGCACGCTTTTTATCCCCTGGTCATCCTCAGGGCTGACACAGATGCAAAATGTACACCTTTAAAGCTGAGCTCAGAAGGGGAAGCCTCCAGTGTCTGAAATCAAATGCAAGTAACAAGCAGTTCCCTGAGCCCACTTAGCTCAGGTGGCACCAGATACCCATCTGGAAGGAGCCGAGCAAACAAAGGACCAGCTGCGTCATCTGCCTAGAGCGGGGTTATGTGTAGGGCTTTTTGGAGCAGGAGGAGGGGAGGTTCATCCATTATTAAAACACAGATAATAGAAACTTTATGCCCCACTGATCTTGCATTAGACAACATGAACTGAAAAATGAGGTCTCTGCTAATTCAGTGCCTGGTACTCCTGAGACTGGCTCCCATGTGAGGGGGAAGCAGACAGCACTTGTCTGTCTTAGTCTGCCTGGTGCTGATCCCAGCCACCTGAGAGGTCACCGCTCCTTCCCTGGCGATGGCCTCCCGTGATAGTTTCACTTCGTTGGAAGAATAAAGCTGTCAGCAAGGAGAAGAAGATGATTATCTACACGAGCCAGGCCATGGCCACAGGACGCAAAGTCAGGCAAAATGAAATGATCTCTACCCATGCCAGATCAAGCACTTAAAGTAAAACACATGTCTGACTCTCTTCTTCAGCAGGCTCTCTAACGGCAGCACTACATTCAAAAAGAAAATGTCCCACAGGCAAGCTTCGTCCTTCCCAGAGAGTTGGAAAAAGATGGATGTGTTTACATTCAATTCTTGAGGAAGGCACTAGGATGCCATGGGTTATTCTCAGTAAATAAGAGCAAGCTGGAAAACCCCATAGTTAGCCTCTCTCTCTAGTGCCCCCATAACTTGACATGATAGGGACCTTTTTCCTATTAAAGTGTAGGCTTTGAGAAACTCTACCCTATCTAAAGCTACTAAACAAGTAGAGGAAAGAATGCTAAACCTAATGGGGCTAGCAATCCATGTCTGATGCAAAAATTTGATGTGACAAAATATGCTGACACTCCCTCCCTTCAAACAGTGTTCAAGCCTCCCTGCCTTTGGTTTCTCAAACCAAAGACTCCGTAATTGTGGGGAGTTTGCAATTCAGGGATGGTTTTTTAACATTTTATGCAATGAAAGACCAACATGTTTTCTCAAACTGAACCATTCCATTCTGTCCTGTGCAGGGATAGATTTGTTTTGGTAATCCGTGATTTTGGCTAAGGTCCCAAACCACTGGCAATGCAAGCCCTTAGCAGCTGACTCTTTATGGTAGTTTTGGATACCAGAAGCTTAAATAGTGAAGTCCGTATTTTTTTCTTCAGTAGGAAAAATAAAACCATCTGAGTGGTATTTAAAACAAAAATAGATTGAGAAGTTCATCTACAGCAAAATTTGAAATGTGTTTCACTTATTTTGAATATTTTCAGAAATGCTGGTTTCAATTATTCAAGAAAATATGAGCCTGATGTTCAGATAGCAGTATCGTTCATGTATTTGTAGTTTGAACATTTTACTGAGCGTAGTAGTAAGAGTATTAGCAGAAAGCATCTACTTGTTTTTATTTCTTATTCACAGCTCTATTCTAAATGGCACATGTTGAGCTTTGAGGGGGGTTTCACTGGAGTGTTGCAATCAGAGACATTAATTGTACCCAGTGTATATCCCATTAGAAGCAACTATTATTTGAGGCATTTCAGGATGTAGGAACAGATCTCTCCCAGGTGATTAGACATAGAAAGCCTCCCTTGTTCTCTCGGAGTGGTGTAAAATGGACTCCCACTGTTGTCAGAGCATCCCTGAATGCGTCCTTTTCCTTCTCAGGGAAGCGTAATGCCAGAGTGCAGGCACCCAGGAATGTTTCTTTGATTTCAGGAGAAGCAGAAATAAGCCCCGTTGCCCTGGTGGGTCCTTCCTCCCCTCGTTCTGTGTCTACCTCCCTCAAGTTCTGAAGAATATAGTATTTTGAATAACTGGCCTAATTTCAAGCTTCCTTTCCCACCACTCCCCCCCCAAAAGCAGCTTGTACGCACAGTGACTGTGTGATCATTGCTCTTTTCCAGAATGCATTTCTAGGTACTTCTCAGAGCTCTGATTCATCTGAACTTCTTCCACTAATGCATTAAACGATGTGGCCACAGCTGTGATGTGTTCTCCCTTTCATCCTTTCCCCAGTGGGAGAGCTGCATGGGTGGAGGTGAGTTTTGCTTTTGGGTTAGAGAGGAAAGGGGGACTGGGAAAGTTTTATCTTTATGCCTTTCTTTTCCTTTTGTTAATATTTATTTGTAAGAAAGGCAAAGAGCTGAAAAGGGATAAGTCTAATGCTGCTCTGTAGTCCCCGGTAGAGTTTATCCCTGAGTGTTAGATGTCCTCTCCTAGAAGTCTGTCTCCTGCACAGCCTGTAGTTTCCTCCAGGAGGTAGACAGGGCAACACAGAGAGGTGCAGTTCTCCTGTATCTGCTCCAGATGGGTTACACACTCACTCACACTGAGCCACAGCCCTGAAAGGGGTGTCAGGCTTGATTAGATATTTTACGGCATGTGACTTTACAGACCATCCGGCAGGTCTGGTCGCTTCCCCTAGCCGGTGTCGGTAAGAAAATGTGCTACAACATTGTGCACAAGTTGCGGTTTCTGATGGCTCAGTAGGTCTGCGATCAGCTGCAATGCACAGCTGTAGTTGGTAGGTTAGGTGGCAAAGGTGTGTTACTCGCTCTACTGGTAGATGCTGCCTGAAGGCAATAGAGTCAACAGAGACTCCAAAAACCTCCTGAGTTACCAACTGGGTCAGCCAGCCATGCACAGACAGCGACGGAGGGACCAGCCCAGCCACCTGCACCCAGCCAGGTGGAAGCTCGCTGTGGCCTCGCGCCGTCAGCAGACAATGTTGTTGCCTGGCTCCCTGCGGTGTGTAATAGGTTGTCTGCCCTTGGTGAGCCCTTCCACCATCCTTAGTGGTCAGCTGCAGGTGGTGATAGTGGGGAGCGTGCTTTACTTCACATCTCTGGGGAATGTTGTAATGATAATTTTCAGCCTTCGTAATTGCTTTTACGCTCTGTAGGTTATTTCCAAAGGAGAAAAAAAGGTTGGAAAGTATTTAAAACAAAACAAAGGTTAGCCTTGAGACATAGAGAACTCACAAAGCAAGGGAAGAAACATCTTCATAGGCTTTGTCAAGGTTGCCTGTGGCTCGGTGCAGAATCAGAGGCATTAGCAATGGTAACAACCTCGTTCAGTCCCTGCTTCTGATTCCCACTCCAATGGAAGAACAAATTGTTTTCTCCAATTCCGTCCTTTACCTCTGCATTTGGCAATTGGGTGATGGCAAGTGGATAAAAAACACAGCAGAATATCTCTCCCATTATTGTCTTCACCTTCCAGATGAAAACCTGCAATGCCTGTGCTGCTGGTATTCACCTCCAGCCAGTGTCTGCTGCCCACAGCTTCACTCACCAGCTCTCTCTGCAGACAGCTGGGAAGGGGTAGCATTCATCACTGCCGTGCAAGGAGCCTGTCTTCAGTGATTCTTGCCAGCAATCCCCTTCACTCAGCCTGCAGTTCAGCTCAAGCTGGTCTTTCACACGTTTTTTTAATTTATGCAGGTAAAGGGAAAAACCAAAACAAAGTAGTAGATTCTTTTTCCCCGGATAGAAAGGTGATTAACCAACACCAGTAGTTGCCAAGCAGGTGTATGCCTCAGAGATGATACTAGTGTAGAGAGAAGCTGCCAATGTTGCTGGTTTGTCCGTATTTTTAGTATTTTCCGTGTGATTAATTAAGGATAGGCTCTTTTCCGTGTGCATGAAATTTCCTTTCATAAACCGGTGAAGTTTTTCCACAGACTGAAGGCCAATTCTGATCTCACTTACACCTGTGTAAACCTAGACTAACTCCACTGGAGCCTGTCCATCTAATCTAATCTGCCTGTTTTCAAGTGTGCCAGGCATTAGGGTATCTGAGCACCCGTACTTATCCCCAGACTTAAACCGATGTCGCTGGGTTCAGTCTTACTCACCATGTCCTGTCCTTCATATATAATTTATCAGCCAGAATGATGTTAGGTGATTTGCACTCTGAAGTAATCATCACTTGGGCAGCAAAATGATGGATAGGTGGAGGGAGAGCAGATGGTATAAAAGATTAATCAAAAAGTGAGAGTCCGTGCCTCTGCCGGTCCACAGCTAAAGATCCTCTTGGGTGTGAAAAATGCTAGAATAATGGTGAGGTATTTGTCTCCTGAATTTGTGCTATTACTAGGAAATCCTTCCACACTGAACAGGGCTGAAAAGGCTGGCAGCTTTTTTGGGAGCCTGGCGGGGCAGGTCTCACCCACGAGCACAGCTGCGTCGGGGCGGCTCCGCCTCCGTCGCACACTTCGGCACATGCTGCCTTCTGCTTTTCCCCCTCTCACGCACCGTTTGCTCCGGCACAAACACAACCCACCCCCCGCCCCATTCCTCCCTGGCCATCATTTCCCATTAATCAATACTGCTGCTCTTGAGGCACAGACCCCTCTCTCCCTTGTCAGGTCACCCCTCCCGCCTCTCTGCCTCCTCCCTAGCCGGCTGTCTCCTTCCCCGCCCCACCAAACCTCTCCCCTCTGGATAGGGCAGGCGTCAGTGCTACCGCGGCAGCTACTGCTCTACTCCCTCTAGCAACGGCTCTTCCCATACCTTTTTGCAGGCAGATCTTCTTCCGCCAAAGATACTTCACCTTTCCCAGTTGCATTCCCTTTCTCCGGTCATTTTTTCCTGCTCTAGCTTCTTCCTGATTCATGTTTCCCCTCGGACACTTCAGGTCCTCCTTGGAGATTGGTCATGCACCCTCCAAGAGCAGTCGAGTGTGAGCAAACATGAGTTTTGCAGCCCCAGGCCAGGATGGGCCAAATGCCAGGCTGGAGCCAGAGCCAGGCAAAAGGGAGGAAGGACAAGGGTTAGGACCAGGAGTTGGGAAGCCAGGCCCACGATCAGCCCCACCATCCCCACCGCCACTGTGAAAGGCAGGGCAGAAACAGAGACCGATGCTGTGAAACTAGACCTGGCCATGAGATTTAGGCAGGACCAGAGGGGAAACACTGGTAACAAGGAAAGGCTGTGAGTGATGTGGTACACTAGACCTCAGCCAGCGGGTGCTGAGCTTGGAAAAATAGAGGGGAAAGGGAAGTGTGGATCTCATACCTATGGCCCCGACTGTTAACTCATCAGCAAACACTGCAGCTGCTGCTTCCTCTGCAGCTTCAGGGCAGTGACAGGGTCTCCTGCTCTGCTCCGGACACCAGTGTCGTTTCAGTTGCTCTCATGCAGCCTCAGCACTGTGGCATGCGTGGCCGATGCCTTCAAAGGTTGTCTTCACAGCATGAAGTGCAGTAAACTTAAGACCATTACCTGTATTGGGCCACTCATTGCAACCCTGTTGGAGCTGGTAGGCATTAGTGTGAGTCAGAAACGACTACGCCTCAAATTTGTTTTAAATTAAAGTTTGGGTTTTGCAGGAACTTTTTATTGCCCCAGGCAAGAAGAGGGGTGGAACAGACTTCCACCCTTCCAACATAAACCTGAGCTGGGCAAAGCCCACGGTGCGCCGGCTGAGCGATCCTCCTGCAGCGCTTCCTGTTCAGCTATTTAATTTGGTTGCCATTGGCCAGCTTTAAAACCCGGGGTTTTAATCTGCTGTAAATTGGTGCAGCTCTACTGAAATGTGGTTTTCAGGCTGTGGTCTGTCGATCCCTAGGACTGTGGACTGCTTCGAAAGAGTCTGCAAAAGGTAACTAAGAAAAGCAAACCCTGCTGTCAATAGGCTTAAATTGCCAATACATGGACCTTTTTCCTCCACTAGAACCGTTTTGGGGTGCCAAAAAATGAAAATGAATGGAGATCATGAAAAGAGTGCTGGTTTACACTAGCTGAGGATCCATCCCTGGCCGTTCATTGAGTAAAAAATTATTTTTGAAGAGCTGAATAGGGTATAGTAAGCAAACGTTACAGCTTAGGCTCAGAGTTCTATGTGTATTTTTTGAAGGATTTTGAAAGCAGTCTAAAATGCTGTCACATACACTATATATCTGTTTGTAAGCTGGCCTGGAATCATTTGAGCATATTTGGGAAAACTGTTTTTCCGCATATTGCTTCAGGAGGCCTATGTCCACCTCTCCTAAATGAAAAATGAGTATTTGAAGTAATGTTTTAATATGGTTTTATGTAACATAACCTCAGCTAAAAAAAAAGCATATAACTTCTTAGTAACTTCAAAGCAGTAAAAGATATTTCATTCAATTCCAGTAGTGTCACATTAATTTATCTTCTTCTGAGTTCCAAGAGTTTTGTGTATTATATAAGTAGGCACTTATTTGCATGTTCTTTGCAGTATTTTTTTTTCTTCTCTTAGAAGTGGCTAGAAGATGCATATGCTGTTTCACTAAGGATTTTGGGATCTAGTGTTGTTCTGCAGAGCCAGAAAACCCAAGAAAATACAAGATCCTTCAGAAAAAAAATTCAGGATGTCTGAAGACAACACTTTCTTTAAAGATGTCTAAGCAGCTTCCTTGGAGACTCACTTATTTTCTTGTGTTTCTTCCTAATTGTAATTTTAAAAAATTACTTGACTTTGTAAAGCATTTTGATTTTACAGAACTGCATGTTCCAGTGGAATAGGGCTCCATATAAACCTCTTCAAACAATTCTGTTTCGTTATAGCACAGACAACTGTGAAAGATTTGGAGCTAGATTCAGATACCTAAGAGACGCTGGAGCTGTTTGGATCTGAAATCTAAATTCTCTTTGCGATCAACTCAGGTTATTCTGCTGATATTCTCCAGCATGCAGAGAAGGAAAAAATCTTTCTTGCAGCAGAAGTTTATCAGCGAAGTCCTGCTCGCTAGTCTGGAGCAAGTCCCAGTGACTGCACTAAACTACATGCACGCAGTGCGGCAGGCAGGGTGCAGCCTCGTGTGAGGCAATGATGCTGCTTTCACGAAGCTGTGTTTCCTCCCTGCCTTAGTTAGCATTGGGTTGCGGCTCCCTGCTTTGTGATTTGCCCCAGTCTTTTCCCTTCTCAGACTTCAGGGAGAAATGTGGCCTCCCTATAGCCAGTCATTAATAAGTAAATACACTTTTAAAAAAAGCCACTGAAAGATGACATGAGTAGCAGAACCTGATGTGCTCTGCCAGACGAGGGGAAAGCGAGCGAGGCTGCTGCAAAGGGAAAACCATTTTGTAGCAGTGATTCCATGTATGTTCTGTCTTCAACCTTTCCCCTCTCTGAGTATTTGCCATGTGCAAATGACATGCGTTTCATACAGATCTAAACCATGCCATATTTTTATATAGATTACCTATGTGTAGCGAGTACAGTCCATGATGAAAAGCAGAGGTTTGTGTTAGTTCATATCAACATATGATCTCAGCAGTATCTAAAACATATGCTACTTACCATAGCATCTGCATGTGCATTCATATGTTTTCATTCCACTTGGGTTATCTTAGAGCCTTAGGGCCTACCCAATTTGCAAATGTTTGACTTAGATGGATGCAAAACCACCGTATGAAATTACAACTGTGGAGGAGAGGAAGGGGGACACTTCAAAAATACGGATTATCTTCTTCCTTTCCTGTCAGTTCTGTGTCTGCATCTGTGTTTACATGCACGTGTTGCTGTCACACATTTACCTGAATTCACTTTCAAGACAAACACTCCTAAATCTGCATCTTGCAGCACCATATAAGGCAGTTCAAAATAGGGAATCTAAGCTGCTTCTCTCACTTGAAATACAGGTGAGGATTCCTATTTTCCTATCCCTGTACTTCAACTTTTTCTGCTGTCATATGTGCACCTACAAGCTAATTTCCCCGTTACGAACTGGACCATCCGTGTGCACATGAATATCGACTTTGGAGGTTACGGTGAGGCAAACTCGTGGTATTTTCTCTTCATGGAGCAGATGCATTGACAGTTCATAAGTTATTCATGCTCATTGCCCTCAGGGATCCATTTATATAAGCTAGAGAGATATATTGGGTGCCTGCCTATATCATATACCTGCTTATCATATGGTCCCCATAACCATAATTGTATCCCAATTTACGCACGTGCTTTTGAGGAAGAGAATTGCTGCTATTCCCAGTTTTCTCAGGGCAAAAAGGGCCCTGGGGGACCTGAGCTGGTTGCCCTATGTCTCAAGAAGTTCGTCCTGGCTCTCTAAAATCCCAAACTAACTCTGTCGTCTGTTGGACCCCTGTTACCCTCCGTGCCAGGGTGTGCAAACCCTCCTATCGAACACTTATCCAACAGAAATCAGCAGATCCCAGCTTGGCTGCCGTAGCTCCATCTCTAAGCATTGGCCTTGTCATTAGACCCCAGTTCTTTTCTTAAAGGAAGGTGCTGTGTTCAGTATGTCTCACTCAGCTCTTGCCTCCCCTTGAGCCACCACTGAAATTCGCTTGCCAGTACTGGGCAAGGGATGGGTCACAGGTTTTAACATCTCTATCATTGGACAGAGATATTGATATCAATTGTTTGGGTTCGTTTAGTTTGGTTTGCATTTTGTAACAGCTTGAATGCATTATGCAAAACAAACGTATGCTTGGGTGCCTTCTTACTTAATACAAGTTTCATGTTACGTGCATCATTCCCTGTGCTTTGTTTACTGGCAGATTTGCCTGCCTGCCTAACCCAGCTGCGGATGTCCGGCTTCCGATTTATATAGAGCAAGAGATGTACTAGTTATCTCTGAACCTAGCTCGGCTGGCTGCTCCTGTGGAAAAACTCTAGGGAAAGCTGTAGATGCACTGTTGAATTAATCAGGAGGAGGAAGTGTTCTTGGAAGAGGCAGCACTTCCTTTTATGCAGGGTAAGACATGGCCAGATGCCAAGGGTGGGGAACGGGGGCACTATTAAAGATCTAGATAAAGGAGGAAATGCTTTTCCCTGTAAAGATGAAGCATTTTCCTAAAACTTCATTTCTTATGCTGCTTGGAAATCAAGCTGTTCCACCCTTTCTTTTTGTTTTATCTTCTGCTTCAGTTGCAGATTTTCCCTCTTACTCAGCAGTCCAGCCAGGAGAAATTAAATTTCCTTCCTCTTTGAAGCTTGCAGATGCTAGATTCAGAAAAGGGCAAATGAAGGAAGAGTGCAGACCATGCCCATTTTTGGCTGCAATTTGACCCCCCCCAGGAGTGGATGATGGAGAGGAGCACCATGACCCTTTCCAGCTTTATTCTCGGTATTACACCACTGACGTCATCAGAATTTGTTCCACACTCAAATTTAGCCTCATCACTGTTATTTGCAGAAGATCAATAATTCGCAGATATGTGTGCATACGCGCGCGCGCACACACGCAGAGGGATTTATGGAGACAGTAGCGTGTTTGATGACTCCAATCACGACCAGGTGTTTAAGTGTAATAGGGTTACAGCCCGTTTGATATTTATACAGCAGCAGGACAAGACTTCTCCTTGCCCGCCATGTAAATCCATTTGACTTTGTAACTGTATGACCGTAGATCTAATGACACTGCCTTTTCCCCCCCCCCACCCCCCCCCCCACTCCATCGCCTTGCTCTCGCTGCCTGCCCGGATATATTTCCTCTCATTTTCATGCAGAATATGTCACCGTTTCATAACTCGGTAAATCAGCTCGCTCTTTTGATTCCTCCCACCAGCGCAGCTGTACATCAGAGCAGAGTCCCGTGGTCCCCGGGGTGGGATGCCTGCTGTGGCAAACGAACAAGGAAGCCACCCCAGTTCTGCACTTACTTAGCCTCTATGTAAAAACACATATACGTGGGGTTTTTTTAAGTGTGCAGACATCCGCCGGAGCTAGCATTGTTTTCATTGATTGCTGCCGCTGGAGCTCTGGAGGCAGCAGTACTGATCCATATGGAAACAAGGTTTCCATAAATCTGTCAGACTTGAATTCTCTTGCAGAGCCTCATCCGGCCGCTCGCTTCTATTTTCTTTTCCGTGTTTTCAAATCCTGATTGAGTTGAGTTCAAACAAGCCACTTATTTGGCAGTGCCCTTGAAATAAAGGTCTGGCTTAATTGTGCCTTGGAAACCCTGGGAACATAAGGTTTCCTCATGCACTCGGAAAAAGTATATTCGCAGGTACACGTGCATCTGCTGTCCCACATCCTCTTGCACACATGGGGTAGAGCTCTCCAGCATACCTCTTTTTAGCATGCGGGGGCTGAGTGCTTTTCAAAGCCCGGGATTAGACTCTTTCTTCTGTTAAGGAGTGGCTATTAGCATTTGATGCCTTCTGTCCTGCCTGCTGCTTTTATGCTCCATTGACGCTGTTTCAGAAATGACATTATCATGGGATTGAGCAGCTCAGGGGATTGAAAACTGGAGGCAGAGTCTTTCCACTCCAGGTCAGGAGTTCATCCCCGACCTGGGCTAATACTAGCTGAACATCATTAGCATCTGAAATGAGTTAGGGATCTTCTTTCCAATCCCTACCAAACACATATCTCATTGCTCCCCAACAGAAAATTTTGCTTTACCGGGCACCCTCTGAGGGTGCTGCAAAGACACCCACAGCTAGAAACGGTGTCAAGGCAGACTGGCCAGGTGGTGTGAACATAATATGCAGGTGTGTTCTCCACTGTTGTCCCTTCTCTATGTGTCACCAGCACCGAAGTTATTTCCACAGCCTTGGGCTATGGGGGAATCCTCATGATGATGTTACTGAGGGACGCAATGAAGAGTGGGATACTATGCTAGACTGAGGGTTGTTCATAAGCAGAGGTATTTGCAAGTTAACCAAAATGTCTGTGCCCAATAAAGCAAGAGACTTTAGACTTTCACCGCCCATTCCTGTGTTTCTGAGGAAGGTTATCACTGTGAACTAGAAGGAAATGATGCTAATTCGTCGTCACCTTTGGGGATCAGAAGATGATGTGGCGATAAAATCAAAAAGGATTTTTTTCGTCAGCTGGAGCAAACAGCGTGAAAGAGAATTTGCTTTCCATATGATACAAGATGCTACATAGATACCACATGCCTGACCTGCTCTAAAACCATCTGTCATCAGATCTAGGCAGCACCCATTTATCTTGGTGGAAGAGCTCCTCCAGTTGGTTTAGTGGCCTGTCTGTTTATGTTCATAAGCCTAACAGTGCTGCAGCTGGCTTAAATGGCTTATTAGTATTGTTTACTGTACTTTGTTCTTTAATCGGAAAGACTGATAAGCAATCTAAAAACTAGTGGATTTTTGAAGCCTGTCATGTAAGAGTGGCATTGGCGTGGAAGTACAAAATCAAGACTTCCAAAGATGCAGCTGAGGGTTCTGTCCTTCGCTCTTCCCCTTATCTTTGTATTTTTCCTCTCAGGAATGCAGAGCAGCCGTTGAGTTCTTCAGCTGTGGTGGGTTTATTATATGACCTTTTTGTATCTAAGGAGGTTTATTCAATTAATTTCTACAAAGCATTCCTATTTCAGGTTTCCTCCTCCTCTGGCAAGCATCAGGGTGTTAAAGCCAGTGCATCCTGCTGTGGCCCATTCCTACAGCTTTTCTGCCCTCCCCTTCTCTCCCCAGCACTAAGCACTGAATCTAGAGCCAAGCTTGCTTCGTGGCCCGTGTTCATGGTGGTTACCGTGTCTGTGTATGGGCGCCTACCAAATACAGTCTGTCATGAAACCTGTCACTCAGTATGAATCAGCTGGTGGGAGAGCTTGAGGAACCGCTGGACAACCATGCGAGCAACCACATTATTAATTCCTGGCACACAGGAAGGAAAGGGGTGGAAGAAACCCAAAGGCTTTCTTCAGGCTGTGTCACACAGGGCCATACATGGTATCGCTACCCGGGCAACACCGTGGCTATTTGCCTTCCCCCTGCCTTTTTCTGTAATGCTCTCTCCATGTGCAATATTTACCTCCCTCCTTAGTTGCCATGCTACTGTTCCTTCCCTTTTAATCCCTGCTAAAGAATCAGTTCTCCTGTGATTTCCTCAGGAAATGGAACAAACTTAAGTAAGTTCTTGAGTCCTCTGCCCACCCCCTTCCCCTTCTGTATTCTGCACATCTGCCTATTAGATTATAAGTGATTTGTAGAGAGGCTTAGCTTTAGCTGGAGTCTTGTACATTGTCAGCTTCATTGTCATCAGTAAATGCACACTTTACCCAGGCTTCTTGCTTTCTTCTTTTCCTTTTAAAAATGAAAAATCCCTTGAAGCTCTAAAGTAAAACTACAAATCCACAAAGGTCTAGCTGTGGTGCCTTAAACAGGTGCTTTATCCACTGTGCTGTTTGAACTGTGGATGCTAGCGTTTGTGACAATCTAACAGCGATGCTTTGTCCACTGGAGAAAGCCTAATTGCTCTCCATGATGGCAAATAAATCCATGGCAATTTTCAAGTTAAAATTCATATTTCAGACTAGCTGCGTTGTACGATGCACAGCAGTACCTCCACAACACAGATTTGTATGCACATCCAATTTCCTGGACAAAGCAATGTATTGTCACTTTTTATTAATATTTATTTGCTTTCTCTAATTGGGGTCCTTGTCAAAAGAACATTTGTGTGTTCCAAAACAGCAAGCAGATACTCTACACTGTGAAAAGTTGGGGCATCACTGTGAGAAGCTGGTGTGACCAGAGAGGAGAGGCCAATTTATTCACTGAGACATTAATCTTGATCTTGGAAGATGTGCTCCACTTCAGATTTCCTGTATGAATATGAAACAATCCCTTATTCATCAAGTGTCTTTGGGCACTTTAGCAAGACTTAGGTTTAGTTCCTAAGAAGTTTGGAAATCTGGGGCTCAGTCTCTCCTTGCCCAAGTTACCCGTATGTAAAGCTTGCTTTGTCCAGCATGAACTCTGTTCCTGACTGACTGTCAGTGTTTCACAGTGAAAATCAGGCTTTGCACCAAGGGGATGCTTTGTTTTAAAGAATTCCCAAATGTTGCTCATTTAGGGTCATTTTGAAATTCTACATGATGGCAGAGCAGCTTGCGAGCATATTTAGACAGCACGGGTCCACCTTAAAGCTGAATGGGTATGAGGATGCACCTAACTGTTAGGCTACGGGGCAGCCAAGGCTAAAGCAGAGACCTGGCAGTTTTGAGACCTGGGCTTTCCTTTGCTCTGCAGTGAAACTGAGATAACTCTGGGCAAGTCTCTTAATATTTCTTTCTGTGCATCACCAACTTTACGTCACCTCCAAAGAAGGTGAGAGGGTGATGGTGACTGTGGGTTTGGGGCTTACCCCAAACCTGTGCAGAGCTCACCCAGGATTCAGCTTGCTGTAAATTTTTACACGAAGAAATCTGGCTTTGTTGTAGAGCTGATGGACATCACCCACGCATCCTACCATCATTTTGGAGCAAATGTGTAGGCTGGCCTGTTGAAGGAAGGCTGTACCTCCAGTTTGTTGAGGTGCATTGAGTGTTAAAGGGCTGACACACAGAGAGCTTGCCCTGCTAATGGATCAGAATTTTTATAGACAGAAGGGATATGCCGTAGTCGGAGTGGTAAATCTGTAATGACAGACGTTCGTTCTATATTTGTGAATGACCTGATTTGGCATGCACGCGGTTCATTCTCCTGACAATAATGGAAACATGGTGTGAGACAGACAGAGAAATAAAGCTGTGGTTAAAGTGAAGCTATACATTTACAAGCGTTTTGGTTTAAAGTATTTTCCCCACCTTAATTTCTTGCCTTGTTTAAGAAAAAAAAAAGCCTCTGTTTGAATAGCGTTTGAAAAGCTTTCAGCTCTCCTCCTCCTCCTTTTTCCTCCTCCCTCACCTCCCTCCTAAGCTTCAGAGATGAGTGTAAGACATCTGTCAAAGCTGTGGTAACGGATTTCTCCTGATTTGCAAGGACCCTAGGAATCTGTCAGAGCATCCCCGGCTGCTGCGGTCCTGTCACTGGGTGATAGCTGCCCCGGGAGGCGAGAGTCGGGCACTGCCGGGAGACAGACCACTTTGTCCTAATGTTAATTCCGCCAAGAACTGGAGAAGAGGGGAAGAGGGGATTTCGCTGCAAAAAGAGAGAGTTTGGAGGGGAAGACACCGGAAACTTTAGGAAACGTTAGCAGAGGCTGTCGTGCCCTCAAAGAAGAGCCCTTCTTGCTTTCCGCTCCGCATTTCCCCTCCCTCCTTCAGGAAAAATTCCTGAACTGCTTTGGCTCGGTACCAACTATTCCTTTGGCCTCCCAGCCAGAAAAGCTCACTGGGGATGGAGAAATTGCTGTACACAATGGTTTTGAGAACTAATAACACATGCATGCGGTCCAGCCTTGAATTATATGAAATATGGTGCATAGCTTTCAATCCTGTTTTGTCAGAGGCCTTGACTGCTTAAAAGCCTTCCAGTCCCTCTCCCGCCTCTCTTCTCCCCCCCAAAATAAAATAAATCCCACACGTTTTCTCTCAACTTCCAGCATGTGTGACCATAATTGTGTCTCGGATGCTGGCAGAGCGCCCGATCTGTCAGCCTCACCCGGGGATGGAGAAGGAGCGGGGGAAGGATGCCTGCTGGATCAGCTCGGCTGGGAGGGGACGTGGGGGCCGGGGGCCCGGGGGGCTTGCTCCCCAGTTCCCGCAGAGGAGTGGGAGGGCAGGATGCAGCCGGGGACGCGTGGGGGCAGGCGGGGATCTGCCTCGGTGGCTGCTTCCTTCTGGGGGAACTGCTTGGGGCCAGTGGGTATAACCGGCAGCAATTAGTTAAATCAAGGGGCCAGCTACAAGTGAACTAATTACATCGGTGCATTGTACTCCAGCAGCTTGTAATTCTTCTACCCCGCGTTAGTACAGATGGGTCCTCCCTCGGTAAATGAAGACACTCTCTGCGTTAGTCACGCTGCTGGATGAAGAAAAGTGTGGCGCTGGCTTTGCAAGCGAGCAAGAGGAACCTGTTCAGTACCTGGCCCTTTTTGCATGGTCTCTAGCATGGCTATTTAGGTTAGTTAAAATAAAAGAAGGTGTGGATGGCACAGATCTCCAGAGAGGATAACTCTTGAAAGTTGTGCAGTACCTAGGGGAACGGCTATCTGTCCTGATTATGACCTCTAGGAACTGACGTGAGAGAAAAATCAATTTAATTCTGGAAAAACTTACCATTAAAAGACAACTTGTGGAATTTAATTGCTTGAAATAACTTGAACTTGAAGTAAGCACAATTCTGGGAAATCTATCAGAGATAGGCCTATACCAGTGGGGGTAGCATCTTCCTCTAGTTCTTAAGATACTCAATTTCAATGGATAAGGGTTACAGGAGATTTATGCTGTGATCAGCAGTGAAATAATTGGCCGCCGTTATCATTAAGCATCAGTACCCACACAACATGAGTCCTCCAACTGAAAGTTACTGAGCTGTTGCTTCCAGGTCCTTAAGCTGACTCCTGCATCAGCTTACACGGTAAGACACGTATTTCCCTATAGATTATCCCCCAAAATCAGGTAGAGGAATAAGGATGCAGCGTGAGGGATGAGGATGAAGCGTGACGCCATGGCTGGAAGGGAGCAAGTGAGCGAGGACCGGGCGTGCGCAGCAAGTTTGCTGCATGTGCCAACAGAGGAACAGCAGGAGAGGGGCTGGAGCTGCGCTGGGGCCTCAAGCTCATCCTTACGCTCAAAACTTCCAGCTAAACAAGACTCAGACGCTTTTTCATGCTCCTGCTAAGTGGATGAGAGCTCAGCTCCACAGCATAATAGTGTTACCAATGTAGATTTCTGCTGTCATCACTGGTTTACTACGGTGGCAGTAGGTCCTGGGTGTACACAAGCACACTGTTATGCCAGGCGCTTAAAAAACACCGGTAGCCTAAAGAGCTTATATCCTAAGGGATTACCTTTTTCCCCACAAGGACAGCCAAGCAGTGGAAGAGCTTGCTCACCAAGGCTGTGCAGTCTCCATCTTCAGAGGTTTTCAAGACCAGACTGGACAAAGCCCTGAGCAACCCGCTCAGTTCCCATAGCTGGCCATACTTGAGCAAGCGGTTAGACTAGGGACCTCCTGGGTTCCCTCACCCTGAATTATGATCCTATGATCTTTTTCTGGGGTTGTGTATGTTTTTCTGTTAAAAAACAAACACTGTGCTCTATCTGTAGGCAGGTACCTGCCTACGAGCTAACTTGCTGATGGCATTTTCTCCTGTGCAGGGCCTTCTGAAGGAAATATTATGCATATGGGTGTAGGCAGTCTTGGTTTCTTCTCACCTTCATCTTAGTGACCGGGGCAGGTCAACATTAATTGTGAATATTTCTTCGGAATATTATTTGCTAGCGGTTTGGCACTTTTTCCTTAAGCTCATTAAGTCATTACTCACTGTTCAGTCACACCTCCGACGGTGGTTGAATAGAGCAAAGCACTTATTTTTTCCTCTGGTGCTAAGTACGTATTTGCACAGCCTTTTTTGTTTTATCCAATGACGTTATTTTCTTTGCTCATAGGTAGATGCTTCCTCCACTCTTCCCCCTTCCTCCTCCTCACTTTCCCTCCCCCTGCATGCCTCCAGTGCCAGGATGACAGCTCTAAGGCTGCTGGCAGTCCGTTGGCTGTTGCAAATCAAGGACTTTAATCACAGCATGATGCCATCATGTGAGCAAATATGATATTGATGGCGTTTGCTAATGTGCTATTTTCAAAAACATGAAAATGTTAAAAATAAATCTTTTAGGGGGATTTTACATATTAATGCTTGGTAATTTGAATATGTGCTAATACTTTTTGCATTTGGAATGTTTAATTGATAAAGATTATGTGGATAAAGATCTATAATTAAGTGATAAACACTAAAACATTAACAGATAAAAATGTATATTGTTCCTGAGGAAAATGGTAACAGTTTTCCCTCTTGGCTGCACCCTTTTAAGGATTGCGAAAGTAAGAAAAATAGGAATACGGTATTTAGTGTGACTTAAATGTAACTTGCTTTATTGTGCCATTGCTGAACTAAGGTAATTAAACTTTACACAAACTTTTTAAAAATTACCTTTGAAAGAGAGAGATGTTAATTTCAGCCTAATTGTAATACTTTATTTTCTGAGAAACTATTCTGGACCAAGAATTGCCATAATCATAATAATGGATGTTGTCTATCTGGACTTCTGCAAGGCCTTTGACACGGTCCCCCACAACATCCTTCTCTCTAAATCGGAGAGATATGGATTTGATGGGTGGACTGTTTGGTGGATGAGGAATTGGTTGGATGGTTGCATCCAGAGGGTAGTGGTCAATGGCTCAATGTCCACATGGAGTTCGGTGACAAGTGGTGCCCCTCAGGGGTCTGCACTGGGACCAGTACTGTTTAATATCTTCATCAGGGACACGGACAGTGGGATCCAGTGCACCCTCAGCAAGTTTGCAGACAACTCCAAGCTGAGTGGTGCTGTTAACATGCCTGAGGGATGGGATGCCATCCACAGGGACCTGGACAGGCTTGAGAAGTGGGCCTATGTGAACTTCATGAGGTTCAACAAGGCCAAGTGCAAGGTCCTGCACCTGGGTCGGGGCAACCCCCAGTATCAATACAGGCTGGGGGATGAAGGGATTGAGAGCAGCCCTGTGGAGAAGGACTTGGGGGTACTGGTGGATGAAAGGCTGGACATGAGCCAGCAATGTGCGCTCGCAGCCCAGAAAGCCAACCGTATCCTGGGCTGCATCCAAAGAAGCATGGCCAGCAGGTCAAGGGAGGTGATTCTGCCCTACTGCTCTGCTCTGGTGAGACCCCACCTGCAGTACAGCATCCAGCTCTGGAGTCCTCAGCACAGGAAAGACATGGACCTGTTGGAGCCGGTCCAAAGGAGAGCCACAAAAATGATCAGAGGGATGGAACACCTCTCCTATGAGGAAAGGCTGAGAGAGTTGGAGTTGTTCAGTCTGGAGAAGAGAAGGCTCCGGGGGCAGACCTTATTGCAGCCTTTCAATACTTAAAGGGGGCTTATAAGAAAGATGGGGACAAACATTTTAGCAGGGTCTGTTGCATTAGGACAAGGGGTAATGGTTTTAAACTAAAAGAGGGTAGATTGATCCTGGATGTAAGGAAGAAATTTTTTATGATGAGGGTGGTGAAACACTGGCACAGGTTACCCAGAGAGGTGGTAGATGCCCCATCCCTGGAAACATTCAAGGTCAGGTTGGACAGGGCTCTGAGCAACCTGATCTAGTTGAAGATGTCCCTGCACACTGCAGGGTGTGTTGGACTAGATGATCTTTGAAGGTCCCTTCCAACTCAAACTATTCTGTGATAATCAAGGATCAAAGCAGACAGACAGTTTTTCTTCTGTACTCCTCATTCAGAACTCGATAGAGACCATACCTTACATAACAAAAGATGAGAGATTAAAGGCTGTGCAGCCTGTCTTCATGAGACTAAAAATTTGCTCACACATGAGGAAGTCCATCAAAGCTTGTCTAAATGTTGTATGTGACAGGAAGTACACTAATTTTACAGGCAGAGTGGTTAAACCGATTTTCCTACCAAATCAAAAGTAGAAGTAGAATTAGAGCCAAATCCACCCACCAGTGGGAATTCAGTGGAAACACCTCCCTTGACTTTGCATATGGGATTAGTCTGTCAGACCTCAGGACTTCCTCACTCCTGCTGATCCCACCCTGGACCCACCAGACTTTGCTGCCCCTCTGCAAGGAGATTGCAGCCCTTAACTCCAAAGGGCCAAGGGCTTAGCTTTTTCATTGCTATCTGTTTGCTCTTGACGATACACTGAACCTTCCTTATTACTGTGCCAGTGCCAAATCCAGCCCACCTTTTTTAATACATCTTGTATGCAACCATTTTCAACCTTTTCCTTTTCTTATTTTTTAAGACATCTTGAAATAATACTCCTGCAGAACAATGCTAAGACATAACAATCAGTACAGTCCTAATGACGTTGCTCCTTTAGCCTCTATGCACTAGGTATTTGCAATGTAGAATGTATTTATGATCACTTCTCCAGCAAAAAGAGATAGTAATTATTAGTAATGTATGGTCTGTTTACCAGGTTTTTCTTCACACCTGTGCCTTTTGCTGTGATAATCTATTTTTGAGTCAAGACTCTTGCATTCACCTAGGTGAGTTCATTATCTTTCACTATCTATGTTTCAAAATGAAATTCATGCCTTTGTACTTCTGCATACAGATCTGACAGTCTTGAATCAACTACACTGCAGGTGGAAGGTCAGCATAATCCCCAAGGGCTCAGATATTTTTAAAAAGGAAATGGGACTGCCTTGTTAGCAGAGAACTGGTGTGTTTTCAACATCCCAGGACATGCCACTGCCAATCCTTTATCCTCCCCGAAGGTGAGAGCAGGCATTGGCCACATCCAGCCCTTCATGTTCCGACAGCCATCATCATCCTCACCAATTCCCTTTTCCAGCACAGCCCTGCCTAGGAAGGCCAGCTGTGTCCAGGCAAATGCCATCTGCAGCTCCCAGCCCTTCCCGAAGGCATCTCTGGTGACTTCGATGGTGTGACATGATATGTCTGTGCCATTGGCCTCTCTGACTGCATGCTGACCTGCAAAGAGAAGGGCCCTTCCCACACGAGCAGAATAAATAGAGGTGCGATAATTGTGTGAGTGTACCCAAACGAGTCAAAACCACAGTCCCAACATATCTGAATGTACAACAGGGGTACCCTTCCCCCAGAGTTTGGATCTCTGCTGACAAAGAACCACAACTCAAACTCCTTTCATTTTTTTCTTGATAGAAAAAGTCTCCCTTGCCTTGAAACATTATTGTGGCATGACTAATTTCACCTAATTTCACGTAGAAACTTTTTTTTTTTAATTCTTGGTAACTGGATGATGTGCTTTATTCAGAAATCATGTCCAAGGCAGGCAGCTATGTTACTTTTGACCACCCTACCTGTGCTTCAAAACTGCAACCTATTTGGGCATGCTGAAGTTTAGCTTTCCCTGGCTCCACAGGCTAGAGTAACTTTGGTTGAAGAAATAGCTTTAGGAAATGTTGATTGCAAAAAAAAAAAAAGATCAGTCATACTGCTCTGCTAATTACATTGGCCATATTAATGGCACAGACTGCTCATTTTCAGGCTCTGTTGGAAAGATTACCCAGAGAGGTGTTATTCTCTCGGTACAGTGTCAGGTGTCACCCTGTGGGATATTAAAGCCAAGTCAAGATTGTGTTGAAAAATATTTTTTTCTTCTGTACAGTAAGACATACAGCACTAGATTGCATTAAAAAGAAATCCCTTTGCAGAAGAAATGTTAATGTGGGCTGCCAAATGGGAGAGATTTTCCATAGTTCACTGTTAATGTAAGACCTCAGCTCTTGTGGAACATGGTGTCCTCTAATGAACGGCTCCTTAATGAGAGCGGAGAATCAGGGTTTCACATCTATACGAATGACAGCAAAGTCTGGAAGGTGTTGTTTCTGTTTTTCTTTCTTTTTCTTTTTAATACAAGGACTAATTTGCTTTAAATAAAACTGGGTAGAATACAATAGATTTATGATATTTTCTGTGAAGCAAAACCAGATCTCAGGCATTCGGAGAAACTGGCTCCCCTTTTATGAGGTAATTATGATTTAGTGTTTACTGTCTCCCCATTGAGTCTGTGGGTTGCCTTTAAAGTGGCTCTGGGATGAATGTCAAAAGTGGAATTTACAGTCAAACCTTTTCAACATGTAAAATGCAGGAGACATCTATTATTTTCCTAAGTAATATTTCTTCTCTGCCTCTACTTTGTTTTTTTTTCGAAACAACACCTATAAATTGTCCCCAGTGGACAGGTCTCTGCATCATCAGAAAACGGTTATCTTGGAGGAGTTTGGGAAGGTTTATAAGAATTTAGGTATTAGTCATCTTCCAAAGTTCACTTCCATTTTCGACTTGGAAATCAAGTTTTTTGTTGATTTAAAAGGATGTAAATTAGGTATAGGAGGTGACCCCTTCACACAGGCTTGCCATTAGGTTTGTTTTTTGGTTTGGGGAGAAGACTTGGGAGAAGGCTCCCTTTAGGGTTCAATTTCACATGGCCGTGACCCAGCCCCAGGACTTCAGTGGGAGCTCAGTCTGCCATGCAGTGCCAGGCCAGCAATATCAATTTTGGAAGGGCAACTGGACAGGGTGCTCACAGCTCTCAACCTGAGCTTTTCCAGAGGTCCTGGAAAATGAGGCAGTATCTCTCCTTCTTGCACCCTCTGCTCTTTGTCCATTGAGTTAACCTGCACATTCAGCAACCCACCCTAACGGCACTCAGCACCTGCATGCTCAGCAAACCCAGCACCTCACTCGCATCTGTGCAGCTCTCGCTAAAGTCCCCCTGAAAAAAAGGCTCCACGATGCTGATTTGACATCTGCATAATTTACTTTTTAAGGCCCTTTTCCTGATACCAAATTCAGAAACACTAAGTAGGATTTAGGAATGGTTTAGGGAAAAAAAAATTACAAACAATGAAAAAAATAGAAATTGCAAAGAATTGCAATAGTGTGGCAGCGCACACCACGTACTTCAGCTGCAGTGCAAGACGGATTGTGGGCTACATGTGAATTTGGCAGGGCTGCAGGTGTTCAAATTGTGCATTTGTGCAGTCTGGGAGATTTCTTCTACTTTACAGTCTTCCAGCATACAACACCTCCAAAAGCCCAGTGGCATTGAAAAAGCGTGTTTCAGCCTTGACAGAAAATATCAATAAAAAGTCCACGAAAGCTATTATCCTTTGAAACAAAGATGGAAATGCAAAAAACACGGGCAAATGGTGAATCTGCATCAGCTCTTGGTTGTGTGTAGCAGAGGATGAATCTAGCATAAGATCAATAAACCGAAATACTGACTCATTAAAATCCAGTGCAAAACTCAAGTGGTTTATCCCTGAAGATAACTGGTCATATGCGGAAGCCATTGATCAAAAAATGTGCTCAGTGCAGATGGAGGATGAAAATCAGAGCTCTCTCCCACTATGTTCTGGTATTATTTGGCACAAGTCATTGAAAATGTACACAACATTGCTACACAAAACAGCAGGTAGTCAATATAGCTGAAGGATGACTCTTTTGGAAACCCATGCCACCAAGAACCTTTATCCTTTCAGGGGAGAAGTGAGTGCCGGGACTCAAGGCTGCAAAACACAGCACAGTTTACATGTTGTGGGGTGATGCTGCAGGCACCCACCCACAAAATCCAAGGGTATTGAAGGCCTATGTGACCTACATGAGCGACATGTTCACTAGCTTTCAAATAAAAGGGCATGGGTGGTTTCCAGTATTTTCAGTATTACAAGCCTTGGTGATCCTCAGTAACACACTTATCCATCCATCTCACCCAGGTGATTTGCACCCAAACGTTGAGGTTACATTTTTGTCACCATCCCAGTTATGCAACCGCCAGCCTGAAGAGCGATTGCTAACTCTAAAACATTTTATTTATGACAAACATTGATGCAATTACTTGGAGTGATGGACAAGGCAAACAAGGCACCGGTCAAGCGAGTTTTGGAAGAGTTTCAACATCTGACACGTCTTGGAAAACATTCTTGCTGCGTGGGACTCAATAACCAGCAGGACAATTAACGGTGTTTGGAAAGCGTACAGGAGGGGTGCACTCACAGCTCTAGAAGGTCTGAGGAAGAAGATGATGGTGTAGCTCAAAAAGTAAGCCTTGGATGGAAAGCTGCATTTGACGAAAGAGAAGAGATGGGTATTCAAGACAATTACCTGAGGCTGAACCCACTGAGGAAGAGCAGAGGAAGAGAGACAAGGTGATACAAATGTGGAATGACAGTCAACAGTTAAAAATCTTTCTAAACTGTTAGAGAAGGCATATAGCTAATTCTCTTTGTGTTAGAAATAGATCCGAACATGAAATGAAGCTTGAAGATAAAGATTACCAAGGTTATTGCAGTTCATCCAGAAATGTATAAACACAGAAAGAAAATGAAGTAATTAATTTCATGTGTTTTTGTTAAAGAGCCCATTGACCCCTGGTGTTGCCTTTCCTGTTTCAAGTGGAATTCAACCTGTTGCACCTGTTTTGTTTCCCTGTTCCTACAACACCTGTGCCTGATGATGACCCAGATGAACCTTTTTTGCCATCCTACATTACCTGCCAGTAGTTTCAATGGTATCTTTTCCATCTGTCTGCAACATGCATATGCTACATTTTTTTCAGGTACATTATTAGTACTTTACATTTATTCTTAGGTAGTTTCATCATCTTATAATTAACCATTGTATTCATACTATCTTTTATTTCAATACATTTCTATGATGATAAGTGTGTACGTGGTGCATGAGGGAGTTTGGTGAAAGGAGTTGAAAGAGAGATATTCCCCTTACTTTCTGTTGAAATAACAGTTTGCAAATGCAGGCTTTGCTACTATGGAGTTCCCTTAAGAAGGCATGTCTTGGTATTGCGGAGGGAATGCTGTATGCTAGTCCCAGTCTTACTGAGCACAACCCACCCTTATCCAGCACTCTCACCCACCTCTTCCTGGTAAACTATAATTATTTGAAATTTCTGGAAATGTTGACAATGTGGGAGAAAAAGAGATCTCATGTGCTCTTCCTGGCTCCTTCCCTATTTGGATGTGAGGGGAGAAAACTGAAAGCTACAGTAGTTACTTGTTTTAAAAAAATAATCTTTTCTTTATTTCCTAAAGAGTCTGAACTGTATTATGTACATTTAGTGATGGTGTATAAAATAGTGCTAGGTATGCGTATGTAGTACATCAGTTCTTTGCTTCTGAATAGACCTAAAATGCTACTCTCACAGACCACTGTTCTGTGCACTAATGTACTTCAGGGGTATTTTTGGTCACTAAAATACAAGGGAAAGTAAAATCCTGAAAATAAAAAGCATTACAGGGTTCGTATATAGACAAAAAGCAAGGCTATGTTACAGAAAGCTAATAACGCAACTGCTGTAAACCCTCAGGTTTCTATAGAAGAATTCTGGAAAATCAGCATGATGTTCATAGATGCCTCTGTGTACTTTTGTGTGTTGTTGATAATGTCATTAATGTAGCATCATATTAAGGATCAGCACTAAATTTCATCTGTGACGTACAGGAATTGGAATGACAATATAAAATGATTTTAAACAAAGTAACTCAAATTGATGTGCTAACTATAAAAAATAATAATTCAATGTGCAGCAGGAAAGTCTAATTTCAACCCATATTCTAAATATCCCTTCAGTGACTATAATGTGATAATGTATTTCACATAATAATTTTTTTAATTTTTTCTGAAAATTTCCCTTTATTTCTATATCAATCCTAAGGAACAGGTATGGGGGAAAAAAGAGAGTGAATATTTTCTCAAAACAGCTTTTCACTGCTGGCTTAGACATCTATAGCCAGGGTAGGATAGGTATGAACAGAGCGGTGAAACTGGGTTATGGCACGAGGACAAGGAAGGACGTTCTGAATGCTTAAGGCCCAGCACACCTGCCATTTGGCAATAATGTCAGAACTGTAGTGAAAAGAAAATAAAAGGATCTTAGGGGCTATTTAAATCAAGGCAGCTCATCTAGCTGGGAAGATGGGTATCTCCATCATGTGTATGGCCAAAGAGGTAACAGCCCCAGCTGCAGAACACGATGAGGGGCATGGGCAAGATGCAGAAGAAGTAAATGAGAGGTCACATAGAAAAATTCATGGAGTCAGAGGAGAGCTTTGGAAACCAGGTAGAGCATTTTGAGATAATACAGAAGGGGGTGGTGAATCTGATAGGAATAAAAATGATGCATATGTGGTCTTGTGTGTGAAGGACACTGTTAATTACAGCAAACTTAAAATTTTGGAATACCCTTTCAGAAGAATCTCAGAGTATAATTGTAGCATCTGAAGCAGAAAAGGATTAGCTGGCAAACAGGATAATTAAAGAATAGAGTTTAAAATTGTATTATTTTTAAAGAAAAAGATGAGAAAATTTTCTCAGAAGCCAAACTAAAGCAACAATATATATTGTTCTCAGTACTTACACGGTCAACTAATTCTGAAAAAATGAACCTTCCAGAAAAAGTACATCAGACTGCCACTTTAACAAAGGCCTAAAAAAGGCAGGGTCTTTTTTTTTAGAAAACCTGAGAACAAATATCCGAATAGCTTTATGCATTAAGGCGATGCATTTCATGAGGGTGCAATAAGCACGGAGAGAAGGGACAAAGTAAGCGTCCCTATGTCACTGGAGCCAAACAATGTCATTCCTAAGAAAACAAGTGTTATTGGATTTCTAATAACACTTGAGGAAGGCAAGACAAGACCTTGAGAATAATTACTTTTGCTGGTTTTATTCCCCAAACAAGCAAGGAATTAAAAAAGAAAAATAGCAGTGAACAGAATTTTAATTTTTCTTTTTTTTTTCCTCCTTGCTAAACCAAAATCTGAAAACAAAACACAGGACAGGAAACCCCAGACACAGCGTTCGGCACTTGTAAGGAAAGCAAAGGGGAACATCAGAAGTTTGACTTCCCTTCCACCTGGGGGAGGTTTGAACCCACGTTTAGGGGTAAGGAGTTGTCCCATTTTGTGTGTGAGAGTGTTCACTGGTGTAGGGAGCAGGACCACCCCCGTTTCTGTCCGTCAAAGGGCTGAAGGAGCCTTCTCCTCCCCAAAACACTCCCGGCGTGAGCGGCACGCTGTGGGCATATGCAACCTGCATCCCTGGGGCTGAACACAGCCTGGGTGAGCACCAGGGTTAAGGCAGGGCAGTCTGCTAGGAATCAAGCACTTTCCAGCCTTCCTGGGCAATCTGAATGCAAGCAGTGGTTTTTAGGAAGAACAACGTCTCTCACTCCCCATCAGGTTGCTTTTGAGGTGGTGGTGAGCACATCTGGGGAGAAGGCAGGAGCCCCAAAGACTATTTCCATGCAAAAGTGAATCTAAATTTTCCCAGTCCTTTGGAAGGAGGACGGTAGAGGTTGAAAACATACAGAAGCACCTTGTAAAGGGAGAAAAGGAAGGGTGATCCAACACCCCAAGCAGATGATCACCACACAACATGTGGAATTAGAGCCTAGACCAGATGGGCAGGTCTGTGCTGAAGCAGGAAATCTTTATATTCCTACGTATAAAAAAGACCCAGAGCCTTAACCGTTCAGCTGTATTTCCTTATAAGCAGGGTTTGTACATTGGTTCCACCAAAACGAATGGGCAAATGAAGTTCCCCCTGCTCTGGTAACAGGAGTCCACTAGAGATAAACTTTGACATTATGCAATAAATACGCTCCCTTCAAGGAACAATGTCAGATATTTGGAGTATTCTGCCAGGCAGAGCATAACTGAGGCAAGTGTGCCAATTTATCTGTGCTACTTTTAAAGATAATTTGCTACGGAAGTTCTCAAAACCTTTTCAGTCTCTGACTCCGGGACTGTCTGAAATATCTTCGGGTTTTTTTATTTATTACCGATTTTTCCATCAGGAATAATTAGCTTCGTAACCTCCCCAAGCCTGCATGCATGTGTGCGTACGTGCGTGTTTTTCCTCCTCGTAAGCCGACATCCCTGCTACATAGATAATTTATAAAAACAGAGTAGACGCTTTTTAATAATTAAGTAATAGATAATAGGAGGGGACTTTTTCCAAGAATGTACAGTGGCTTTGAAGTAGAACACAGCCCTGAAAGGTTAGTGGCTGTGGATAAATTACATTTAGAAATAGAAAACCTGAAGAAAGCTGCTACCCTCACTCCGTATCATCAAGTAAATTAAAACACAGAAAAGGTTCTTTTTATTTTGTAATGCATGCACTTCATTGCAGTAATGTGTGAGCAGTAGTCTTGTGGCAAAAAGCCAACTGACTGCCCCAGACTAAATCACGTAGCGTCAACATGGCCTATTCTCTCTAAATTACAGGGCAAACAATAACACAGGTAAAATTAGCCTCAGCTGTAATTATACAGCAGAAGTGTGTCGAGGACGTAGAATGATAAACGGCAAATGCAGAATGTGTTGTGTCATATCATGTAATCTCTCCTGCTGCAGAGCTGAAAAACAAAGGGAGAGTTGTGCCTTGTTTGTCTAACATGCTCTATATCACAAATTAGAAATCCTTCCTAATTAAGATATTGTTAAATTTCCTTTGTTAACAAATTTTTAACAATGTTAATTAGTGATCATTGATGACATTTTAACAATGTTAATTAGTGATCATTGTTCATCTAACAAACAATTAGGGTGATTTGTGCTGCAGTTCTCAGGTGCAGAAGTGCATCCCAGAGCCTTCCTGCCTTTTTACCCCCAGGCTGCTTGAGCCGAGGGAGGGCATCTGGGAAAGCTAATGCAATACGTAGCCACTCATTTAGCAGAAGCATTGCAGGGAAATCATGTCTGGCTTAGGAACGTTTAATAGTTCAAAACAGCTGTAGCTTCACAAGGGTGTTCTCATCACACAAGTGCTCCATGAGGTCACTCGGGCCATTTTTGCACTAATGTAATATAATAACATAAGAGGTACACACGGACATTCATTTCCCACTATTTCGTTAATTCTCGTCCAGCTGTGCAGATGGCAGTGGCTCTCGGAGGCCTGAGGTTGCCAGGGTGGTCTCATTTTTACCGTGGCGTCGTCTAACTCCAGCCATTTTCTAGTCTATGTGCTGGTGAAAGGAGTAGCGGCAGCAGCAACGCGTGCTGTGGCCCACGGCCCTGCTGCCTTTGTAAAAACCAGGGCCAAATGCATCAGAACAAGAACCACTGTCACCTTTACAACACCAGCCTCAGAGCTGCAATATCACTTTGATTTGTAAGAAATGTCCCTGAGAAAGAAGGATGTTGGCATCAAGAGTTATGAAGGGGCTTGAGAAATCAGCTTGTCAGTTAGACCACAGGAGCGTAGAAATTGGACTGCGCATCCTGGCACAGACAAGCGGAGGGCTACAGGCTCTGACAGATGTCAGGCTCGATGCACACTTCCTCTCCACAGTGGTCAAAGCATTATCTCCTGCTAGAACCAAACAACCTATCTCCTACCCAACAACTTCAGGGGAAGCTGGGTTAGATGCTAGCTCAATTAAAAAAAATATAAAAAATCATGAAGACTTGAACTGAGGAAAATGGACAGTCTGGGGGTTGAGTGGTGGGATAATATTGCTCGAGAAACCTCCTACTGTTGTCCTGCTGCCAGTGATAGCAACACTAGGGCGATCAGAGGTAGGGCCACCATGCAAGTGTTGGCCAGTAATGCAGACAGGGTGCTAGCAGCTGCCCATGTTATCCCTGTGTTTGTGCTTCTGCTCCAGACAAGGTTAGACAGCCTGAGTGATAATATATCAACGTGTGGTGTATGTCGGTGCTCCTATGGCAAGTGTTGTCAGTGGAACACTGGAATAAGCTGCCCAGGGAAGTGGTGGAGTCACTATCACTGGAAGTGTTCAAGGAACGTGTGGACAAGGCATTGTGGGACATGGTTTAGTGGGCATGGTGGTGTTAGTTGATGGTTGGATTTGATGATCTTACAGGTCTTTTCCAACCTTAGTGATTCTGTGATTCTGTGGACCACCGGAGTAGCTGTGCAATGTGGAAGGCTCTTAGCATGGATTTTGTTGCTGGGGGGTGTTACCATGCTTACCATACTGCTTAGTAAGTGGCATAAACGTGCTTTTCTGTGAGCCCTAGGCAAATGGGCTTGAACCCAGACGCATTGCAATTTCTTTTTCATTTTATATTTGTCTACGGCATGAATATGTGCCATCCACCTGTGATTCAGTTATGTAAATTTATCCATCTTTTCTTCACGTTCATAGTTTATCCGCTCTCTGATATGAACCCTGAATTGTTTGCATGTTGCTATACATAAATGTTTCTGCACAAATGGTAGATGAAAATGGGTGCCAAAACCCACGCAACATCTTCTAAATGTTAACTGTAGATTTCGAAAATCATTGCTTATGCAAGCCTGACATAACAGATATGTTCTTGCATTGTCCAGGTTAGTGGATAGAATTGATATGATTAGATTATAAGAGTGAGCCATTAATCCCTCCTTTTCCTGATTATTATTGACAAAATTGGAGTGTAAACTAACACTAACCTGCTTAGTTCCAGCTACGTTCTCATGAATATAAATGTATCAGTCCATCAAATTTACATTTATAAAATGTCCTTCAGTCAAGGACCTCAGAATGCAAGAGGCAATCAATATAAAAATAAAATTGTTAGCCTTGGTTTGTTAAGAAAAATTCCACTTAGGAATTTCAAGAGTTTCTGCTGGCACTTTCTACACTGGAGTTGAGCGGGATATGCCTGAGTTATGTCTTTCGCCTCAGCACTTGGTCTTGT
This sequence comes from Gavia stellata, assembly GCF_030936135.1. Lineage (NCBI taxonomy): Eukaryota > Metazoa > Chordata > Aves > Gaviiformes > Gaviidae > Gavia > Gavia stellata. The sequence goes on along the minus strand of NC_082596.1, from coordinate 96,586,782 downwards.
AGTTTCTGTGCAAATCTAAGTGCTGATAGAAGCAAAGGATTAGTAGCGCTTGCTAGGATAATGCTCTGTACCTGTTTTCCCCGCGAAGTAGCACTCTTTTTTCAAAGAATCACTAAGGTTGGAAAAGACCTGTAAGATCATCAAGTCCAACCATCAACCCAACACCACTATGCCCATTAAACCATGTCCCACAATGCCTCGTCCACACATTCCTTGAACACCTCCAGTGATGGTGACTCCACCACCTCCCTGGGCAGCCTGTTCCAATGCTTCACCACCCTCTCAGTAAAGAAATTTTTCCTAATATCCGGCTTAAACCTCCCCTGGTGCAACTTGAGGCCATTTCCTCTCGTTCTATCGCTAGTTACATGGGAGAAGAGACCAACACCCACCTCACCACAACCCACTTTCAGGTAGTTGGAGAGGGAGATAAGGTCTCCCCTCAGCCTCCTCTTCTCCAGGCTGAACAACCCCAGCTCCCTCAGCCGCTCCTCACAAGACTTGTGCTCCAGACCCCTCACCAGCTTCGTTGCCCTTCTCTGGACATGCTCCAGTAACTCGATGTCCTTCTTGACTCACCATTCCCTGGGAATGGCTGTATGTATCTTTTCAGCAAAGACTTCTAGTTGCAAAGACTGTGTGTTTCAGCAAAGCCTTCCAGTTGCTCTAAAACAAGTAAGCAGTTTAGAGAGGTCACTAAATGGCTGTAGGGAATGGCTGTGAAGCTACTCACCTCACTTTCTGCACAGAAATCGGATATTGAGCCTTGAAGAAGCAGCCACATGTGCTATGTGTTATGACAGTAACGTGTTCCCAGTTTTCCGAGTTGAGAACCTGCAATTGGGAGCCTAAAATCGCATTTAAGGAGCAAATGCATTTAGGTGCTGCAGGGCCCATCTATGGCAGGTTTGGGCAGGATTATCTGGCTTTAAACATCTGCATTTGGTGAGGTGGGAGAGGGAACTGATAAACACTTGCCTGTGTTTCTAGGTACCTTTTTGTCATAGGGCAGGGAAATTTTATTACCGTTTGTGTTATGGATTATGATTGTCAGACATAGATGTGAAAGTCAAAACATATTTTGACTTCCATGGGGACAGATGGAAATTGTAAACTGATTTTCACCTTTACAAAATTACCAGTCTCATTGTTAAATTAGATTAATTTGTTCTGCTGCTATGACTTTGTTGTGTTCTAGATTCCAAGCAACTGTGATTTCTCTTTCCAAAACAGAAGTAGGTATCCCTAAGGGAAAGTGGAAATGTTTTGTGAAGATAATGCTGGCAATATGTTAGCTGTGGAGGAGTGGGCTATAATTAGATATCCATTTGCACCCAGTAATTTTCTGTTAGCATCTGTAAGCGACAGTAAGGTGCTGCATTCCCACCACCCTGTGGATTTACACATTTACTAATTCTTTGAGTCTTCATACCCCACTCCTAAAGTCAATTGTTTCTGGCATCATTATGCGACTCTGGAGCACAGGTTTCTAAGCAGGATGTCCCAAGAGCCACAGCAGAAACATGGCACACCTCAGCAGCAGAGAAAGGCTAAAAAATTCCCTTTGCGCTTAGACTAACTGACTTTCTTTGCCGGTCAGAAGTCATCAGCAAGCATTACCTACACAGCACCTCTATGACCACTGTCTTGTGTGGTAATATTAAACTAGGCTTCTCTTATGTTAGGCAAAAGTAGCACAAAAAGCAGTAAGCAAAGGAAGAAAAAGGTTCCCCAGTATTCAATCTGCTCCTTCCCAGTTTCAAACAGCTCATGTACACCTGATCCTGAAAATCTGCTGGACTCTTTTGCAACCATCCTGAGTTTTGGAGATTCCTGAGTCTGGGGTGAAGAGAGAAGGACGAGGGAACAGCCTTTTTTGCCCAGTGTATCTGCCCTATTTATCTGCTTTCACAAAAGAAAGGCTAGCACCATCTACGCAGATATGCAGTCTTCCAAGTTACACTCAAGACCAAACTCATTGGGAGTGAAATCATCAAAGATCTGCAGGACCTAGGTATTTTAGTGACTTGCAGTGCATGGATGCTACAGTGGAGATGTAACACCAGCCAGTCTGCTCCGCCTAAATACCAGCGGTTGCAGATGGGCTGCTAGCCCGCAGGATGAATAGAAGCTTCCCTTGACGCTTGCAGTTCCGCTGGGCATGGCTGTCACGCATTTTCATGCAAACCCTTCAAAACAGCCAACTTAACTGGAAATAGCCGCTTTCACTAAAAGCTAACAAGTAATTCAGAAAATTAATTAAAAAAAAAAACAAACAAACAAAAAACCCAAAACAAACAAACAAAAAAAACCCCAAAAAACCAAACCCAAAAAACCCCAAACAAACAAAAAACCCCACAACTGTGCTGGTGCAAGTAATTTGCACACTGCAATATTTTATGATAAAGCTTACATTCTTGGTCATTTCCCAGCTGGACCATAAAGAAAGAAATCACAGGAAAAACTGGAATATTTAGATCCCCATCACAGGGAGAAATGCTGATAAATGGTCAAGAAAATTCCAGTGGATGTGTGTATTTGTTTTCTTAAACAGGGATAGATAAATAGTGTAATGTAAGAAATCTAAATCAGCTATTTTCTATTTGTACAGAGAGCTACATCTCTTTCTAAATTCAATTCTTTAATCAGTGGCAACTGTACGTCATAGTACAATCAAAAGATGTTCTATGTTTTTATATTTAATGCTAGATACATAAATAAACTGTCTGAAATATAAGAAACCAACTTGAAACACACAGTTCGATTGTTTGCTCTCCCCTGTTCTTTCTTCTCTCTTGGCTTTGAAGACTGCTGCTTGGGAAAACATGTGGAGCATTATTCCTGACTGAAATATTGGTATTTTTTATTGCTATGAATTTATGAGTGGATAATTAGCTTCTAATTCCTCCCAAGTGACATTCTCCTGTTCTCTCTTCTGCTCTGCTCCGTCTTCCCCAACTCCACTATCCTTTTCCTCCCCGTTCCCACTCTTGGTTTTGTCACCAGTTTTTATCTCTTCAGACCCTACTGCTACTTTGTTCACCCTTTCATATCTTAGTCTCCCATCTCGTCGCCATTCTCCCATGCATGACGCCTCCTCTTCATCACATCTTCCCCTGTCCAGTTCCCAGGCCCCAGCTCCCTCCCTCTCTGTCACCCTGTCACCTCCCTCTGTAGTCATCCTTTTTCTCCTCACTTCTCTCTGCTTTTATTTTCCTTCCCCTGCTCGGATGCGTGAGACATAGCTAACGGCCACCTGCCTTATCAGGAAGGCAGGTACTTTAGGAAGGCCCTAGTTAGCTTTATGGTCTGTGGGCTGCCTGGCACCAGCCCATAATAGGCTTTACCAAGCCAGAAAATTAAAATGTAGCATGGAAATGTTCAGTCCGTCATATTATTATGCAAAGTGTCATCTAGTGGCTCATCTTATCAAGAAAACTGCCCAGCGCCATCATAGTTTTCTTCAGTCTTTACAGTCCTGGTCATTGCCTCGTTTCCAGTCAGGAAGGATTTTCTTAAACAATAAAAATATCCATAATGAGTCTGTGCTCTAAATTGTACTCAGGCATGCAATCTCTCACTCTAATTTTCAAACCTGATTGTCTAAATGAAGGCACCCAGTTCTAAATTTTAATTTTCAGACAGGCATTTAGGCACCCAAATACCCGTTTTAATCTCCTAAGTGCCAGTCTGAGCTCTCCAACACAGCGGGTGAACGGGCACCCTCACCTAAGCCGTCAAGTTCAGAAACGTCGTTCTGTCTCATTGAATGCAATAGCGTTGCAGTTCATTGTACCATGCCACCGGCCTCCTCCTCCGCGACGCTGCGGCTCCTCCAGGAGAGCTCATTGCTCGGCTGGGCGCTGAGGACGTGTCCCCGTGCCACATCCCGCTGTCCCTCGCAGGGGTCCCCAGGCTGCACCGGCATGTCCCACGCTGCAGACCTTGGGGTTGTTTAACCAGGAACAGGAGGAAAGGGAAGATACCCGAAAGATAACGTGAGTGCTTTTGGCTTTGCAGCAAAGTTGCCGCCTTTGGGGGCAGCCGCTGAGCCCCACGACCCATAAGAAGAGACGATGCTCAAAGTATCACCCAGGAGTATCGGTTTGCAGCATGGTCTCCTTTGCTGGACTTGGACTTGCGCTGAGTCTGTAGCACGAAGGATCGCTTCTCTGCCTCAAGCACCATCTCAGCTAATTTAACCACCTCTCTAGGACCATCCCAGATCCTTCTACCGTCCTTCCAGCCACGTGCTCCAGGTCAAGCACATTTTAAGGTATTTTCTTGAATCTGTGTCACAGAGAAGGGCTCCCTGCTGCTTTGCCAAAAAAAATTCAAAAATCCCTAGCATCCCACTGCTCCTGGGCAATGGCCCGACAGACTCCAAATGGGATTGCGAAGTCGGATGTTTCCGGCGCAGGTGCAGAGCAGAGAAGCGCCGTTGGGCTGGGCAGGCCCCGGCAGGCAGGAGCTGGCAGCTGCTGTTGGCGAGGCCCGAGCCGCCCTGAAACAGACCCAAAATGAAGCTCTAAAACGCGTCGGTCGCGCAGGCGGTACACCAGCGTCAAGGGCTCTTGCTGCAGTACGTGCGATGCACGGGGAGATACGCAGGCGTTTGTGCCGTGGAAGCAATCATATTCTTTGTTTCCCAGTTTAATGGAAGCCTCCTCCAAAGCACCCAGCGTCTAATTTAAATCACAATAAGGCCCTGACTCCGGCTCACAAAAAAACAAGGAAACAGACATTTATGGCTTAAATCTGGTCTGACACCTGACCTTAACTGTGACTGCCATGCCAGCAAACAGAAACAACAAAAAAAAGCTCAATTTAAAGCCTGTTCTTGTTAACTCGGAGTGTTAGATATAACTGTGAAATTCTGGCTTTTGTGGGGTTAATTGCATAACTCTTTGCTGTGCTTTAACAAGATGTTTTGTAGCTGAATAGCTGTGATTTCCTTTGTTTCTTTCTGTGGGCCGAAGGTAGTTTAAGAGGGGAAATTAGCTATTTAATTATTATGAGTGCAGGAGAAGTAAAAAGACCATATGGTTTGCTGTTGAAATTAGTCACAAGAAACTTTTTTTTTTTTTAATAATATGTGATATTTTTAACAAGCAGATGTGAAGCCACAGCGTCTCCCACAAGAGCTTTGCCAGGCTTATCTATTGTACCAAGTGCTGCAGGGGGGTATTTTTAGCACAAGGGGTCATTGCGTGGAGGAAGAGGGTAAGGAGGAGGGGGTTGCAACCAAGCTGGAGGCACAGCTATGGGGAGGGGAAGGACAGCAAGGGCTGGCCACTGAGCCCAGCACTTCTGCAGTTCGTCCGTGGGTCTCGGGCTCCCAGACCAGCACTGGAGACGATGCCGAGCCCAGACCACTGCTGCAGGGTATTTGCTCCATTACTTGGTGCCTCGAGCATCTCTTCCCTGGCCTGGGCCACTGCTCACAGCCCCAGCAGGCGTCCATCAAAACCAGCAGCATGTCTCTATCAGCATGCCTCCTGTCCTGGTTCCCCCTCCAGTCCCTCACAGGCAGCCCTGGAGCCTTTTTTCTGTCTTTTCTCGACTCGCTCGCCTTCCCAGACTAGTCACCAGCACAGCAGGCCCACGGTGGCACACCAGGCAGTGCTTGGTTTCCCAAATTACAGTTTAAAAACAGCGGTAGGAACTCTGCAGGCGCCAAACGGTGTTGGTCAACAAGGCAAAATGCCACCCATCGACCGATCAGCGTGAGATCAGGACATGGGGCCGGAAAGATGCGCACTCAGCTCCCTGCTCCCCTGGGGTTTGAGTTTGGTGGGAGCAGGGAGCAGCTGCTTCTCGCGGATGCACGGCTGCTCCTCCTTCCCCGGTCCTCCTGGGGGCCGTTGGAAATCTTTGCGTGATATCTTTGGCACCTGTGGCTACAGCGTGTTGACCCCTGTACCTGATAACACAGATCCCATTGCGTAACCCTGGAAATTCATTCCTCGTGTGTGTTTTCTGTTTCTTAACCAGCTTCATGCTTTTTTTTGCTCCTCCATCTTAATCTCTTTTCTCACTCATCATTTTCTTTGTTTCTAGGGGAACTTTCCTAAGTGAAAACAGAGTGATAACCTTGCCTTTATCCACTGTTTCTTGCCACCTGTCTAGGTACAGAGGTCATGTTAGAAAGGCACAGATTTTCTCTATAAAAGTCATGCCCAACTTTACTTTGTATTAAAATTTTGCAGAAAGCAGAGAAATAATAAAAGAAATTAAGACCAAGGGGAGTGAATATCGTTATACAATTCTACAGAAGAACTTCAGAACATTTGAATAACAATAACAATACCGGGTTACTTTTGCACTGGCTCCTGGCCAGACCAATAAAGTACCACCCAGCAAGAAATACTCTGTTTTCACTGCTAACCAATGCAATCCTTTTGAAGTTGGTGGTTTTGCAAGAAGGGGTAAGTCAGGACAGGATTTGAGCCCTTCAGGAAATTTTGAACAAAGTGCTTGATCATTGCATTGCTGATGCTGAAGTGCAGAAACTCAATTAGGTTGGCATTTACTGGGTACAAGCACACCTATGTGCCTTTTCAGGTCTCTCTGACACTGGAGAGCTGTAATGCTGTATTGAATTGTAGGTAGCGCTCCTAAACAGTACTACTTTTTCACATAGGCGCTTCAGGGAGTTATCACGGCTCCGATGCTTAATTTGAATCTTCTTTGCTAAGTTCGTATTCTCCAGCATCTCACCTCTCCTTTGCTGCCCAGGGGTTTCTGATACTCCTGTAATAGAGACAATAAAGGCGCCTGGTTTGCTTTTCCTTGAACTTCAGAAATTATTCAAGTCACCTTATCAAGATAATTCAATAAGGCCTTCCTGTTCAAAATCACCCAATTGAATGGCCTACGATGTCTGTTCCTTCTGCTCCTTTCTTCCTGCCTTCCTTCTTCTTCTCTGTTTCTTTACACCAGTTCTAATTATTTGACACTCAAATGATAAATGAGTTTCAAATAATTAGAGCTGGTATAAAGAACCACAGCCGGGAGATTTATGCCAGCCGAGCCGTCCGAACAAAGAGCCTTCTGTGGGTATCGTTTTTCTCTCTGGACTTTGAAGCCCTGTTCTGCTGTCTCCACCTTCAAAGAGCTATATCATTTTTAACCCACATAATTTTATTCCCCTTTTTCATACCTGGGCAATGTCACAGGCCCTTATTAAGGAGCAGACCAAATGTCAAAATTTTGTTGTAAATCAGCAGGAAACCAGTAACGAGTAAGGGTGAGAGGGCTCAAGGGAGGCCCTATACAAGGACCCAAGTCAGATGTGTTGCCAATTCATTAGAAAGGAGCGCTGCAAAAGATAAAACACCTCCAACTTTCTTTAGGACAACTTAGTAACAATAACAACATTGGATTACTTTTGCGTGGGCCCCCGGCCAGACCAGTCCTGTCATCTGGAAATAAAGGTAAACCTGCCTGACTTCTCAAATACTGAGCAGGGTTCTTGTCTGCCACTAAATTGCTTGCGAAAAAGTATGAATTTTTAAAGTCAGATAAATAAATAAATGTGCATCCAGGACAAGGACGTGCTGAGAAAGAACCTCTGAGAGACAGTGTGCTACTAACAATCCTCTTTCCTTTCTCTTACTCCCCTGGTGACTCTGTATAAACCTCGTAAGGAGCCAGACTTGCTCTATCATAAAATAACACAGCTGAAAGCCCTCCTTCTTCCCCACGAAGCTCATGTGGGGCTTCGTATTCTGGCTGTGAAGAGCTTCTGCTGAATCAGGTTTGAGAGAGATGTTTTGCATGCTGCTATCTAACCACTGTTGAAAGACGAATTGCAATGCAAAGCTGAAGTGAAACCTGTTTTTTTTTTCTCTTCAGAGCAGGACCCTCAGCTGTGCATGTGCGTTCCTGTGTGACTACACGAGGGGAGGGAGACTGAAGGTGGAGAGGTGGGTTTAGCACAGAAGTACTTTGGTGCAGACCTGTGGAAACTGTTTCCCTGGGGAAGTCTCGTGGGCTCTCTAGTTCCAATATATGTGTTGATGGTAATGGTGTAAATACCTGTAACGCGACTTTTCTTGTTTAGCTGTAAAAACTAAGGTGAAAGGCAGCAATTAATGTTTAGGGGAATGACTAATGTGATTTCCTACACCTTGGCTGAGAAGCAAGTGAGGACAGCTTCAGTTTCTCAGAGAGGCGGGATGGTAGGAAGTGTGGCCTGTGATGTCTCTACACTGGCTTTTTTCCTTAAGGCTTTGTTTTGCTTTTCTGTCTGGTTCTTTGTTTGGTTTTTAGGCTGTAGGCTCACTGGCATATGTTCCAGGTCCTCTAAAGTCCTTTGTAGATCTATTAGTGCGGTGCTGCTTTACTGCAACGTATGAGTGGGCACTGTCTGCTGCAAGAGTAGATATCAGTGACTATTGGTATTTTCACAGAGAAGAAGGAATGTCTTAACATAAGAGTTTATTTTTCTACTGAACTTTTCTACCGTGACATGCCTTGCTTTGCCAGCAGCTGGAAAATCAGAACTGAGAGCAGTGAGTTTAAGAGAGGGATGCGTCTTCACTCTCTCCTTCTCCAGGGTGAAGCTGCAAACTCCCTCTCAGTTCTCTGGAAATACCATTTAAGCAGCTTAGCACGGGAACACAACCAGAGCTTTTCCTCTTATTTTTCAGCCAGGAAGGATGAGCAACCACACATCAATACAGTGACAGAAATAGAGCATTTGTGAATGTTGACTGAAACATGGGCACCATGTACACCAGTTTCGATCACAGTAAAACGATTGCCGTGATGATGTGCCATCAACGTTTGGTTGACATCATCACTTTAAATCCTTTAGTAGAATTGGGGAGCTGTATGTCCAGGCAGACAGTTGAATGGAAGAAAGATGAACCCATACTTTTAGACATAGCAACTTTAATAGCCTGTTGCTTTGGCATACAAAAATATGTCATCTGTAGAGAATATAAGACAACGCTATAAATCAGGATATATGGAGTACTTCTTCCTAGCCAGTGCAAGAAATCCGATGAACACAAAAAAAGAAGAAACTTCTTCTAAAATAGGCCTGTTAGAGAGTATACATAGAAAAAAGACTGAATTAGAAAACACAAAATGAAGCGTACGACTAGCCTGTGGACTCTGCTAAAGGCAAGGATTTATTTCACACCTGGGAAAGGATGAAGCAGCCTGGCAAACTAGACCTGCACAGAGCACAGGGGAGGCAGTGGTGTTAAAGGCAGAGGAGAAAGGGATACAAAAAAGGGGAAAAAAATGTTTATCTCAGCAGGGCAATGCATATAATGCCGCACTGGTAGGACTGATGCCTTGTGGATGTGGTCGTCAGGAAAATTCTCTCATACTTTACATGGTTGAACTACTTGTCCCAGTAAATGGCTGATGTACCTGGACTCTGCCACGTTTATCTGTTCAACAATTGCATGTTATAGATGATGACGCTCAAAGAAAGGTCATTTGCTTGCACAAGGGCTTGTGAGCAGTGTTAGTTAGTAAGCAAAGTTAGTTATTGAGCCTGGCTCTCTATCTCCAAAGCCTTTGCCAGGGTGACGGCCTGTCAGTTATCTCAAGTGGTACCCAGGGGGTCTCTAAAGGCCCTGTGTCTGGCAGACACTGCAAATGCCATCACTGCATCGGTTTTTCCATGGGCTGCTGGCTGGTGTGCAAGCACAAGACCACCCTGGCAAGGTGTGATCAAAAAAAAAAAGGTGGATACTGAGGAAATTTTGTTAGCAGAGCAGTGCAAAAAGATTTAACTCAAAAGTTTTTGTAATCTTGGCCAAATGCATTTACAACATCCAGCTCGTTCTCTAGTTAGGTGGTCTGGAGACTGAATTCATCCCGGGGGCCAAAATATGAAATATTTGGGAATTCTGGCAGACTCCACACAACTATTCATGCTTCTTGTTTATCTCACAGTGCATAATGAATGGGAAGGGGTGAAATAAACACAGCGATGTTTAAAACAATAGAGCAGCTTGGAATTGAGATATTACTGACCCCCATTTAGATTTTCAACAACGAGGCAAATCGATTGCTTTAGTGATAATAGTGCTTTTTAGGTTGGCTGTGTGTCCAAGAGCTCTCTTTCTGCTTGTGGCATCACTTGGAAGGGAGTAGAAATGCCTTCCCAGGCTTAACTCCTGCCCAGGTTTCTTTCTCTGACCTGGAGTGCCACTTCTCTTGCTCTCGCAGCAGCCAGAGCGTGCCCCAAACAAGAGAACCATTGCAAATTCAGGCTGCTGCAAACACATTTGACCAGCAATTCGAGACAAACTTTCCATAATATTTTTCAAGTTGATGGAGATGGTTTGTTTTTTACTATGGGCAGAGAAGTGTCAAAAATGCTCAGCTTGTTTGCGGACTTGTACAAGGCACCCACAAGGCTGCACACAAAATAAATAGCTAAGGTGCCAGTGGGCAGTACTCAGGAATACGTAGTGGCGTTCTGGGTAGTCACAGAACAAATGTAGTCCTTCCTGCACATCTTTTGCCCTCAACACTGCCCTCCTGCTTACAGGCTTTCCATTCAAAAGGGACAGGTCTATTATTGTTTAAGTCATTGTCAGGGGGAGAGGGCTCCTCTTGTCTCTTTTATGTCCAAGTGCTTTGGCTGTTGGCAAGAGGGAACTCATGCATCTTCATTTTCAATTAGTTTTCTTTCACTGAAAGGCAGTTTCAATACTGATTTGGAGTCCCGTACACAAAACCATACAGTACAGTTTCAATGCAAATCTAATAGGCCAAATTCTGTTCAGGCTTTAGGGTGATGTGGTCCCTCTGGTTTTGATGAGTGAGCGCACTGCATAAATCTGCATGAAACGTGGCTCACTCTGCTTATTCACGAGCCAAATGATACATTCTGCATTGAGGGAGAGAATCGACAACTTGCATATGCATCCAGGGATTTAGCTAAGCGCATCGCCACATACAGACACCAGAGCTCACGTACCCGGGGTAGGTTCTAAGTGCACAGTTAATGGCCCCTCCTTGCCAGATCTTCCCCTGCAAGAAAATGAAATTATTTCCAAACCTGCAAATGAATAATTAACATCCTACTAAGAAATTAGTATTGTCCTTGAAGTGCTCTGAAGTAGCCCCTGATCCTGCAAACAACTGTATCTTCATGTAAAGCAGGTTGCAGGTTCAGGACATTCCTTGCCATGTCAAATAATCATTAGCTTTTCAACAATATCAGGGGAATCTTTTTTTTTTCCCCTGCTTGCTTTTGCGCACTGTAGGGCACTCGGATGCTCATTAACATACATGTCCCTTCCAATTTCACTCTCATTTGCACTATGTTAACAGCTACTTTTTCATCTTTGCTCAGACAAACGATGGCCTTTGTAACCAGGAATAAAATTAGTCGCAAATGGAAACCTGTTTTAATGAGGCCAAATTTTTATTTAACTCCAAATGTGTACAATATTTTCTCTCTAAATCTCCTTTAATTCTTCCCTAGTATTAATTATATCTTGTCATAAACAGGCCTCAGAAATGCTCACTCCGCCAGCAGAGTTCAAAATAGAGCCTTATGCCGGACCACCATATTAATAAGGTAAAAAAAAGGAGGGGGGGGGAAGAAAAAGCTCCTTTTGTCTAATTTTTCCAAAACTTCTGATTAAAATATATGAGATCACTGGGATTTATATAGGCAAATTTGGCAGCTCCTCTATATTTACTGAAACTGTGACATAAATCAAAACTGAGACTCTCTCCAAGAATGCATTATTTGTTATCAGAGTAAGTATGTGTTAGTGACTCACACATGAATAAGGTACTTCTGTTACAGCTGTTTATTAGAGAGTTTTCTTGGCTTCCATTTCTTGCTCTGCCACTGCCTCACTTCATAACCTTAGAGAAGTCTCTGTGTTTTGATTAATTCAAATGATGTGCATATGTATATGTCTGTACATACATACTTACATATATAACTATATATATAGTAATTTCCTGCTAAAAGAGTGTTTCAAAATCCTATATAAGATGAAATGAACATGACAGAGAGACTCCGCTTGTTAGTGTACCTTCTTTATTCAACTGTAGACATAAGCCCGAGCTACTCAAGCAACATCCAGGCAGGTGCGGAGTTACCATCCATGGGTCAACCAAATTTTTAGGTGAAGGAAGGGCAGAAGAAACAACCATCTATCATAGCTCCCCCTCTCACCACCCCCCCAAAACTACTTATTCTTAATAACAACAAGAAGGTATTGTTTCTTCATTAACCCAGCAGTTCTTGCCCAGTTAGAGAAAGAATTTGGAAAACTATGTGTTGTTACAGTGCCATCTGGTGATTCCCCTATACAAGTGGGTGAAGCTCTCTCATCAGGCACTCCAGCAGCATTATTACTGTTCTGCATTACTTAGCATACTTCCTTAGGCATCTTGTCATGTGTGATTTTTTTTTTTAACTCTTTAGCATTTTAATGCAAAGGGGACTTCAACAAACAGCAATCAAAACATTTTTCCAAATGTACTCTTAATCAAGTTTATCAGTAGCAGATTGATTTTAAGAAATGGAAGGCAAAGTAGGGCGTTTCCTAGTCGTTCATAATCCATCTGGAGCCTGATTATGCTGGTGCTGCACCCCTGGACAAAGGCATGTGCTCTTCTTGGTACACAGAAAGTGCTATAGGTATGTTGTTAGTATCCCGTATGCATTTGCGTGGCACCTGGCTTTTTCAAGGTGGTAAGCGAACATTATAAGCTGCTGCTCCTCAGTGAGTTACAGAAGCCTTGTCCCTGTGTTACTTATGGGAAAATGAGTCGGAGACGCTTGTTTGAGATGAGTCTTGAACAGAGCTGGGCTTAGAGTCGTGAATGCCCGTTTCTCTTCTGCCTGAGAGCAAGATATGTTGTCTCTTGGGGTGTGCCCATTTGCGGCGTAATGTGACGGTGTGATGCTGCTTTGGGGTTTAGATGCCTCTGTCATTGGCTTTTCTTTTCACTTCGCCCATTTCCCCCTCTCCAAATTAGGAAGAACTCCTCTGTAAGAGTTGAGTATTTGTGTATCATTTTGTTTAGTAGACAGTTAAGGGTTTCCCCTGACCTGGGAGTCTTTTGAGGCGGGTCTTATGTGCAGCGTGTAGTCCTCATGCAAATGTGGAGTAGCTACTGGTAAAATTAGCACTAAAAGTGCTTCTGAAGCTTAAGATCCTCATCTGAGATGTTCACGTAACCACAATGGCTGTTTCCTCCACTTTAAAATAGATCAAACCAAAAATCCTGTTGCAGGCAGAAGAGCAGTTTGCCCTCTCAAAATATTGTGTTTTGTTAATTGAGGTAGAAGCGTATAAAATTCCGGATGTTGAGTTTAATTAATTATTGAAAAGCAGTAACAAATTCCTCATTTCCCTTCCATCTTTCGGTAATCTATAGGGGAAGGAGGCCGTTTCTCTCTCTCGCTTGCTTGCTTATCCCAGAGGAAATGCAGCTCCCTCTTCTTCCATTCAGGTGTTAGCCTTTGTCTCCTCTGAAAAGCAACAGCTCTGTCCGTCCTAATGCTTTCCCCGCATTCAGCTCAGTTCGAGCCGGCTGCGGATGAGGACTTGAGGCAGGAGGTGTTTCCGGTCTTGTCCCAAATCCTTCTGAAAAGTCAATCAATGTCCACTCTTTAAAGAGTCTACAGGTGAGGGTATCACAGCCCAGGGTGACAGTTCCCACTATTGCAGGGGAATGGCATACAGTTGAAAATACTGTTCGTCTAGTTGCGATCGGTATTAACCACAGGGCATTTTTAGAAACACATTCCCAAGAGCTAATAAAAATATATGGTATATATGCTTCAAGAAGTGAAGAAAGCAGTCAGAAGCAAAGAAGGTGTGATATCTGCAGGCAGGGCCAACTCCGAGAAGAGTTTGCTGTTTAATTGGCCAAGTTAAACAAGATACAATTAGGGCTAACCTGGTCCCCTAGGATTCATAAAGCCTTACTTGGAAGTTTTGGGGAGATGGTGGGGAAGCAGTGGCTTTAATTGTATCTTGTTTAACTTGGCCACTTTAATCACTTACACTTCTCTGACTTGGCTTCTTTCATAGATGTCACACCTTTGAACAGCTGACTAGCCTTTCTTTTTTTCCCTAATGTAACTTTTTCTGTATATTAACTGCTCTGAATCAGATAGAAACCATATTTGTAGAGGGGAGAAGAGTTTCAATTTATTATATAACCAGATACGAATAATATTTTTAATATAATGGCTTGGGTTCTCTGCAGCTTAAATTCTGGAGAACAAAATGCTGCTCTGCCGGTCAACACCAGCCAAAAAGCAACTCCGCTGGTCATGTGGAGACTCATTGCATATGTCTGCTCTACCCAGGGGCAAAAGCCACTTTCCATACCTTCTGGGCTATCGGCTGCTCAAGTCTGACAGTAACCGAAATTACTGATGCATTAACTTTTCCACAAAGCAGGAGACTGTGGCAATCCATATGTGTGATAGAAGGTGATAGCTATGGGCTTCCTACATGTGCCTACCTGTTAGATACGGCTCAGGCAGTTAACACTGGAAAAGCAGAGCTGGGTGTCAAAATCCAAAAATATTCAGGCCAGTCCTCCAATGCACTTCACTGTGGCTGCTCTGCCACACTGAGAATTTCTCCGTGTGCCTGTGCTGCTGAAGGGCTTTGACTATCCAGAGGCGCCAGGTCTTCCGCGATGCTCTTCACAGAGTTTTCCTGATTAAACCAGCCCCTGTCTCTACTCACAGCAACTGCATATATTTTGGGAGATGTGGGCTGAACAGCCTAAGCCGTGGGGGAGAATGGATGCATGAGACTTTTGGCTAACCTTTTCCTAGGGCAATGTCTTCACCACTGGAGGCCAGAGAAATGTTTGTCAGGGAAGACTTTGAGCACAGCTGATCCTGCCTCAGGGCAGGGGTCTGGACAAGGGTCTCTCGAGCACCGTGAAAATCTGCAGTTTTAAGATTTCTGGGTAGAAGTACTTTGACCTGGGACTTTTTTTTGTCCAGTCTTTCCTTTCAAAGGAAAACTTTGATAAATTCAATCTTTCTTTGTGAGGAGATCAGTCATAAGAGAACTGCAATTTTTCTAACTGGTGCTGTTTTATAACAGAATAACAAATCTCATTGCAAGACCGGGGACTGAGTTTATAAATTCCTCATGCCAGACACCTGATTTGGGCCTTTTAAGGCTTAGGGTGTCATTTAAGGCTATAGCTAAGCTGAACTAATCACCTATGAGCGGCTCAAAGGGGCACTGTTACTCCTCCCTTACCTCTCTTGCCCCTGGCTACCCATCCCCTCCCATCTGGCTCTGTCTGAACCCGCAGCAAGCCACCTCAGAGGGCTGAACCAGCACCGAGTGCCTCTCTGCTTGTGGCACACTTAGTTTTCTCCCAGCTGAGCCCCTTAAAGCAGCTCGCCATGAGGTCAAAAGAAAGAAGAGGCGGCAGCCTGCAGACACGAGCAGCGGGGAGGACGGAGAGGGGGATGCAACTCCATGGACTGCTGTAACATAAAATAGGGCACTTCATTAAGTCTGTAAGATAAATTGGGCCCTGACCATTTGGCAAAATCTGCACGCAAAGGTCTCAGTCCTTTGGGGCATAAAGCAAGGCTGGGCTATCTCCCCCCAGCCTCGCTGAATGCCCATCCATTTATTCCTGGCTGTGGCACAAGCCGTAGGGCAGAGGCAGTTTGAGATCGAAAAAAGTGGCATGTTTGTTCTCTTCTCAAGAGTGGCTTTTTTGTAACATGCAGCACGTCGGCCATGTGAGCCAAATAGCCAAAGGTAAAAGAATTTACAAGCGCCGCTGATGGAACTGCGTTTATAAAAACAGAGTGTCTCTGGATTTTTCATTTTCTCTTCTTTTTTTCCTTGGGGGAAAAGGAGTAGAAGGAATTTAAATATAAAGCTGTAGAGATTGTGAAATTTAGCACTCAGAAGTGTTCCAAAAGTTAAGATTTCTCCTGCAATGGTAAATTGGCTATGTGATACCCAGGGAGTATTTGCTATTATTTCCTTGGGTTTTGATGGACAGGTATGGTTTTGGGTAGATTTGTCATTCCCAACAGTCTTGCTAGAAGGATGTGTGTGGGCAGACGTGTTGCAATGAAAACGAGAGGCCAGTATGCTTATAATATGTGTATACAACGCACACCTCTCCGCCGAGCTTCCTAGTAAAACAGGGTTTCATGCAATTCTCTTAGATGTGCCCAGATAATTCAATCCAGTATTTTTATACCACACTTATTCTCGGGAAGGGGAGCGCTTGGTGGCAGGCCCCATTTTTGTTGGACTCAAAGCCGCAGCTCCCGGCTTCTCCTATTGTTCCTCTTGTCAGTGGCAAACTTTGGAACCCCGACTTAGAAAGGAGAAGAAAAGCACCCAGCTGAAAGCTCCTGCTCAGCGGCTGGGAAGGGGGGAGGATGTGGAGGAGAGGGCTTTGAGTTGCCTAGCGGTGTCTATCTCTGCTTTTTCTTTCCTTTTTTTTTTTGTTCTTCTGGTTCAGTGTAGCATGAAGTGGGACGAAGGGAGAGGACACGGGAAAGCGGCGGAGGGGTGCGGGGGTCACAGAGGCATCCTTCCCATGCACCAGTGCCGCCTGCTCCGGAAGGGCCTTATCTCACTGGCCCCAGATCAATTTGACTAATCTATTTTATCTCGCCATCTAATCTATCTGTTTCTGCTGAGCTATCCATCTGCCTTGTGGTATCGATCCTAACAGTTTCGTAATTGTGTTTATAAAATGCCCTTTCATCCTCCTGGGAAAGGGGGTTTTGTGTAAAGGCAGATGGGGGGGTAAGGGGTGGAAATCACACACTCTGCTGCTACTGATGGCAAAGCCCCCGGCACCCGCTACAAGCCCTCCAGCTCTCCATTTCTTCCTCCTCATGCTGTCCTTCCTCATCCCCCCTGCTTCAAAGCACTGGAGGCGAACAGGTTCCCAGGCTGGGGGAGCGCAGGGCGGTGTGCGATGGCAGAGGGATAACTGCCAGGAGCAAAGCCATTTGCAGAAAATGGAGCAGTGTCCATCTCCAGCCTGTTGCAGAGGAGCTTGTTCCAAGCTGAAACACATCTGTTTCCAGCAGTTAGCTAGCGCAGGCTGAGACTGCCAGATCATCTGAGGGGAAAAAAAGGGTGAGGGAAGAAAGTAGAATAATTGTGATTTGGAAGGAAAAGGCTTTTTATCCCCCCCCCCCCAGTCAAATTTAATCCAGAGATGAGCAATGACAACTTCCAAGTGTAAACAGATCCTTAGAGATGCTCACGAACATCCTCCGCATAAATCTCTGCACGGCAACGGAGCCTCCTCCTGACTGCGGGAACCGGCTGCCACGTGAAGTCCTCAGCAGTTTGCCATGGTCGTTTCTGTTTGTCCCTATTCAGGCAGGAACACGTTTTCTACACAGGGCTGGGCATTTTCGCCGCTGCGTCTTATTTAGCAAACAAGACTTATTTCCGTCCTAAATTTACCTACATTGGCCTCCACGCTTTAGTCAGAGAAAACACTATGTATTAGCAAACTTTCCTGCATGATGAATGTGTGTGTGTGTGTCCATGTCTATGTCTTCTCCTCATTTTCCATCTCTGGAACATATCATGTCTCACCTCTGAGATATGTGGGGAGAGTAAAGGACACTGGGGTCATGCTGGTCTCTGTTTACAGACTTCCTTCCAACTTCTTCATAAGCAGGAAGTGGTTTGTGATTAGCCTCATTTTTTTCGTATCAGTATAAGGCTTTTATCGTGTATTTTTTGTGCATGAATAATTAGCTAAACGGGGGAGACCTATCGCTTCCACTCAGTGGTATTTCCCTGTGCGAAGCGCAGCAGCTTCTGAATTGCACGTACGGTAGGCGCCAGTGGGTAAAACCCAAATGGTTCCCAGTTTAGAGCACTGGGAAAGGCTGGTTTGCAGGGATGCAAGAGCACACGGCTGCCTTGTGCAGAAGAGCATGTTTCACCCTCTGCTGCTGCTTGCTTACTAGCAGAGGAAGAGATTTCATTTGCTGTGTTAGGAGATAGCCCTTGAATCTAGGCTGCAGCCAGGCAGTGTCTATATGAGCCTGCCGAGCAGCGTAACTGCTAGCTTGGGATCTGCAATATCTTTGTTATTGCAGCAAGGGATCCTGAGCAAGCTAAAAACACTTCCATTGATCATAACACCGAAAAGCCCCTTTTAAATGCTGGCAAATCGCTTTGCTCGTGGAAAGATTATCCACCCATTAAGCAGCCTGTTACCCCTCTCCCCGCTCTGGGCAGCCAGCGCAGAGCCAGACCTCCTGGCTGCTGGTGGGGGGCTGGCGCTGAAGGGGTATCTCCAGCCCCATAGAAGACAGTCACATCTCTGCATCTTTTTATGACTTGGTCCATCCTCAGTTATCTGCCTTTCATTAGCACGGGTGAAAGTAAGACTGCATTTAAAAACGTTATGAAAATGTGCTGGTGCTAGTTGTGTAAAACCAGCATTTATAATGCAATTTCATAAAGTTTTATATTGACAGTGTGACACTTTAAAAGGCCCTTTCTGATTAACAAGGCTCAGAATTGCTCCCCTGGATATGTTTTAAGAGAGAGAATAAAATGCTATGGATCTTGGAACAGCTGAAATCATAATTTCCCAACATTATCAGCGGCCTTGTTGTTCTGAAAAAGTGGAGGCTGCGATCAGCAGACCCCTGGAGACTCAGCAGAGACTGACGGCTGCTCCTCTCCGGAGGGGGGTACAGCCGACGGGGTGGGACCACAGCCAAGTTACGCTTCGGCTGTTCCTGCTTTCGCCTGGGCCACGGGGACCACGGCAGTGCCAGGCCCCTCTCTGAGCCATGTCCCACATGCGCACGCTCGCACCACCTTTGCCGTCTCCCAGAAGTTCAGCAACCTCCATGAAGCGGGAATTAGGTGTTTGCATTCCTGCACCCATGGGCAGCTGTGCTTTTTACTCTCCTGCAGTTCTTACTACCTCTCTAGGCGAAAACAGATCAGATGTACTGTATTTTCACCGCAGACCTCCCCTTGCCCCACATTCTGGCAGTTCACCCACACACGGCAACGCGAGACCCTCGAGAGACTTGAGCAAAGCTCCAGCTCTCCGAACAGCAGCGTAACGGTGAAACAACGGATTAACTGGCCGAGTAGAAGAGCAGATGCAGACACATTACGTGGGCTGTGCAATGGAGTTGGTGACATGGACGCTGGGCTCTTGTCAGAGCTGCTTCTGTGAGCGTGACGTGAATCGCGCCCGTGCAGGCACATCGTGGAAAAGGTGATTATTTCTGATTTCGTTCGTTAGCGGTAGATGGCATCCCTTTATCCAAATCACATTCTCCTCTGTGCCACACATAGTAAAAACTGGCAGGAACACTGTAAGCCCTCTCGCTGTCATAGCCATGTATTTACTTGGAACTTTAATTGCAGATTTTTTTTCTGTTTTGCCTGAAGTTGATTTTTGTGGTTTGGTTCACTTGACCATCATCAGCATGTTCCTTAGGGACTAGCAGCATATCACTGCGATCATGCTGGCTCACCTGGAGGAAGGCTTTGGGAGCAGAGCACTGAAATACATAAAGCAGTGTCTGCTCTTTTACTTAGGCAATAAATCTATTGCTTTATTATTGCTGTTGGGAAACTCAGAGCCAAATTCTTTGCTGGCAAAACATTGACTTCGGTGGAGTTTGGCCAGAAAAGAGTTTAGCTTCCTGTTTTTGTTCCAATTCGAAGTGTGCTTAGCCCGATTGTTGTTGTTGTTTTGCTTTTTAGCTGTTTTAATTTAAAATAATTATGTGTTGTGGGTTGGTTGGGGGTTTTTTTGGGGGGGTAATTTCTTCTTCATACGTCACATTGTTTGTAGCAGTCAGAAACAAAAAAATGGTGCTATTGCTACATATCCTCTCCTTTGTCGAGGAGTTATGAAACTCAAGGTCTCGGCCAAAGGCAAGGCTTAGCCTGGGCTGCGCACGGCTCGGCGTGATCTGCTGCCCAGGCAGGCGGCAGCGCTGCCGGCCGCTGCCTTCAGCCCAGGGACCCGGGGATGAGCCTGCAGCTGGTTCTCGCAGGAGACTCCGGGCACTCAGCTGGATTTTCTAGTAACACAGCAGCTCCCCAGTAACCCTCGTCTCGGCCCCTCAAAGAGTCATGGAAATGTAACTTGTGCCTTGTCTGGGCAGGTCCCGTACCTCAGGTACCTGGCATTAAGACACTAAGTTGTTTGCTCGGAGGGCTATTATTAACTCGCTCTTTGTACAGGGGCTGGCACCGGAGGACCCCGGCTTGGTTGGGGCCTGTAGCTATTCCTGCAGTATAAATGTTATTTATACAGTGCAATTAAGCTGAGGTTTAATGTAAACTGCTGCCAGCACTGGGGTATGTACCAAAGTGAAAGGGCGTCTTGTGAGACATTTTGGAGAACCAAAAGCACAAAGTTTTAAACGCGTGTTAAGCAAAGAGACAGCTTTCTGGGAGAGGTGAAGCAATCCAAATAACAAACGATCCGGTTTCGAGAAGTGGCTCTCTCCTGAGCAGACTAATTAAACACAGGTGCAAGCCAGAGCCAGGAGCGTGGCCGTCTTGTCTTGTCTCGTGCGCTCCTATGCGGTGGCAATGCGGCAGGCTCCCCTCTTCCTAATCCTTGCGTAACGGCCTTAGAGAAAACAACTCGCTGTGTTTTAGCAGACCAAAACCAACATAGTCAACACTCTGTAAATGCACGTCAGAGAAGGACTAAAGCAAGCGCACATAAACATCACACCCTGCTATCTGTCCAGTTCTTGCATCATACTCGGGGCTGGATTCCCCTGGGGCTTTCCTCATTCCTCCCACCCCGAAAAAGGACTCAAAGGAGCAGGCTTTGCCCCCGCAGAGGCCCTGAGTACCAGCTAAACTACTGGGCTTCTCCATCTTCCTGTCTTTTGGAACAAGCAAACAGCTGGCATCCCATGACATAGGCCACATGAACTTTTGGAGTATGTTTTCACTGGTGCAGCATTGATTTTACTAGGATCAATATAAATATTACTTTAGCTTGCAACTGCTAATTATATCAACATAAACTTAATTTATAGTGATGATCACACTCCTAATGCTGTGCTGCTGCCAACCCTCACAACTGATGCTTTGAGACATCATGTAAACCCAGCCATTAGCAATCAAGTAAATGCTCCCATTACACATTACTGATACTGGCTAAAGAACTTTTTAATTGACTTCTTACAATTTATGGCAGATGGTGCAGACTGTGTGCTTAAATTCAGGATTCTTTTCAATGTTTTCTGTCTGCTGCTGCTTAGATAGATGCTGGTCTTATACTATATAATGTAACATTACATGCTTGAAATTGAAAAGACTGAGGCTGTTTCGCTTGGAAAGAAGATAAACAAGAGGGCTCAAGATAAAAGTCTATGAACGAATGAACAGCATAGAAAAAGTTGAATGGGAGCATCTCTTCCCCATTTGCCAAAATAAAAATGCTGAAATAGTCATTGAAATCAAAAGGTGGTAAATTCATAAGTGGTAAAAGGGTTTTTCCTCATAAACAGAACGTGAAAACTTGGTTACCAGAGAAAACCACTAAGGCCAAGAATTCAGCAACTTTCAGATAGGGATTGCACATTTATATGCAAAAGACTATCAAGAGAGGTTATACTTAAAGCTAATGCTCCCAGGAAGGAAAATAAAATCTTTAGGGTCCCATGGCTTAAACTGCTCTCTAACAAGCAGGAGTTAGGATGACATCTTCACAGAGGCTGGATTAGACAATAAGGGTTTCCTTCTCCCTTTCCACTGAAGCATCTAGCAACAGCCACAAGGAGAATAAAAAAAAATTCAAATGGCTGTAGTCCTGGAAGTTTCTGGGTTTGAGATAAGGTACTGGAATTTCAGATGCTCCACTGCTCAATGAAAACTAAGAAAAGCTTATTGTACAGGGGATTTCAAATGCCCCAGTCCGCAAAGAAACTCCCAGAGGTATCAATGAAATGGGGTTCTTGAGTTGCACAGAGAATATGGCAGTGAGCCAGAAGGCAAATTATTATCATAAACTCAGGATTTGAAGGTTAGGGGGACAGTAAAATACCGCCTAGGCTACCGTGGGTTAGAGGCAGCACGGAGGAGTGGGTAGAGCAGGGAAAAATCCCACTGGATGAGACAAACAGCAAGATTTGTGGGGTTTTATTTCCCAAATAAATCGCAGTGACAAAGTTTCACACTTTTGAGCAGTGTTTGGAACACAAAGTGCCTGCATAGTCGTGCACCAAACTGATGGAGCTTTTGGTTGTTTTTAATGGTAGGCATTTATATGTCTATAGATATATATATATATGTGTGTGTTGCTTATGTAAAAAATGTATATGTTTATATTTATAGATACATAAATATATTACTTATGTGTTTGGATGTTGTTTATATGGCATCACTTACCTGATGCATAATCATCACATCAAAAGGTAACTCACTCTGCCTAGATCAGAGGTTTAAAATGGTATTTAAATACATTTTTTGAAAGCACACTGCTTCCTAGCCAAGACATATCTGTTGCTGTAAATATATGAGACATTTTTCAAAGGAGAAATCTCCAAATAAGCCAGTGGCTTAAGTTCAACAGGTTTTGGAAACTGCAGGTGACATTTCTAAATCTTGTGTGACTCTGAAGTGCTGGAGCAGAGGTAGGGAACATCTCCCTGTGAGATGAGCACAGGGGAAGGACTCTGCCCTCCACCAGAGATCTGCGCTGAAGTTGGCTTTCCCTTTTATAAAGAGATGTTGTCAAATGTACCCTTAAAAAAAGAAGCAAAGAATATGAAAGCATCCTTGCGAAGGAGCCCTCTCAGATTAGCACAAATCTTGATTTCCTGCTAAGATCTATTTCACCAGCTTATAGGGTGTTTATTGATCTATATTTAGTTTTGTAGAGGACTCTGCTAAGCATTGTTTCATCTACAATTGAGGATACAGATGAATTGATTAGAAATGTATCCAGATGAAGCTGTTTGCTTTGCATGGTTTTGTCTGCACCCCCCGTCACACAAAATCATCTGTGCGCTAAATGGCAGCTAGATCTCGAGATGATTCTGTTTTGGCAGATTTTCAAAAAGGTTTCTGTGTTTTGCCTACCTGATTTGCCGTCTGTTGAGTCTGATGACATTTGTTGGCGTGCAGCTGGGGGAATTTAAAAAAGTGCACATTACAAGTATGTGTGCTGTTCTCAGGTGGTTGTGTGTGTGTGTGCTGCAGATATAAGCTGGATTCCTCCAGAAGTGTTCGTCCCAGTCTTGCTGACTGGGACACTCAAATACGTAAGCACGTGGCTAGCTTTTAACATATGTTTTACTCCTGATTTAATTGTACTTGCACTGGGATTCAGCTAGTATTCTGTGCTTGGGTTTAGAGCTGAAGGTTGCTGCCGTGGATGGGGCAGACTCACAAACACAGTCGTTTTCTGTGTAGCAGGATGAACTTTATGCTTCAATTATCTGATTTCCAGGTTCCGTCACCTGTTGTTTTTTAGGTCTAAATACCCTCTCCTGACAAAATAAGTTCAAACAAGAAGGAAGTAATCAGTGTAACGAATCATAGTAAGCAACGTAGGAATTTTAACTCCTTCTGAGTAAGTTCAGCAATGTTCAACAGCCCAGTAAATGGCATAAGACGTTTGCCATTATAGTGAATTTCCTGTTCTGCAGACATAAATCTCCACTTGCATGCAAAGTGACAAGGTTAAATAGCTCTTCAGATCATTTTGCATTAAGCATATGCTGGCAAGCGGATTAGAAGTATCATGCATGCAAAGACTAAGACAATAGCATTGAGAAGAAAATATGGTTTCTAAGTCAGATCACAGGTGTCTTAGCCCTTCCTATCACCTGGCCTACGAACCCACAGTTTTGGCAACTTGTGGATTTTCCCTTGGAAATAACAGTGGTAGCCATATTTTGATAAGCTTGAAAGGGATCCAACACTCACCTTTTCATCATCTTTGTGTTCCTTGATCAGTCTAATGACCTTCCTAAAAGCTAAAGCTACAAAATTGTGTTGCATCCAGTAGCTGGGCTTAGCCATTGCTTGGAGAAGGAAGTGTAATGGACATAAATGTCCCTCCTGCTAGGCAGCCACTTCAGAGTAATTTGGGCTACAGATTTACTCTGTGCAACTGAATGATTAAATTATGAGTGAGACAGTCTGTTGCAAAAAAGAGCGGCACCCTCAAGGCTTTAGGCTGATACATTCACCATAGAAACACAAAGAGAGAAAAATATTTGTTTCATTAAAATTAAGACTGTTTTTCACCATGACATAACCTTAAAATGGAGAAATTCGCTCGTTAAAATAGAACAATTTAAGAACAGTTAGTTCCACAGCATGATGCACCCCACAATATTATGCCAAATTATAGGTTAAGAAATGTTGCAATTGAAATGGCTTAAAAAGCTTTAGCATAAAGATTAATTCCTGACTTTCCTTGTCTTCATTCAGAAGCTCTGAAAGGTTACAGCTGAGTCAAACAAAGCCCTTAGATGCAGGATAATACAGATGAAATACAATAGCTAAGATGTTGTGACAAGAAGATATCGTCCCAAAACCAGCTGCTTCTTTTCTTCTTTTTTTTTAATAACCTACAAAAATTGAATTGAACTGCAATTGAATTGATCTGGGAATTAAAAAGATACATTTGGAAGTGTCCAGCAGACCTGCAGCCCAGTGTGAAAGAGAAGTATTTCTAATATTCATACGGAAACACTGAAAGTAGAGTCTACAAATTGCAAAGCCTTTCTTTTCTCATCCAACAGTGATCCTTATGCACACTGAATCTGGAGGAACAGAGTAGGTTCTCATATGGCTTTCAGGGGAATAAGCGCAGTGCCGTTCTAGTATTAAATGAGCCATCCCACAATTTAACGGATTCATAAGGAATTTTCACAGGAGAGGATCTGAAAGCTGTGAGATGATGAGCACTAAAAGACGTTGGGAGAGGCATTCACTGGGGTCACTCACGCAGCCTCACCAGACCGGTGAGTTCGTGAGACAGAGGTCAGCTTGGGTTGACTGCTCCTCCTTCTCTCCTGCTGTTTTTACTGACCTGAAGTTCCTCCTAGCAATAAAGAGACTGAAAGCCTGGAAATGGGCTGGGGGTCATTAGCACCAAGTGATCTGTCGGCTCTTCAGACCCCATCAGCGAACAGCCTGCAGACCATGACTTGGGACTTACAAGGGAACAGAGGGAAAGGAAGCCAAAGCTTTGTTTATCCAAAAAACTTACACCACTTTCAAGAAATCAGTTTAACGTGAATCTAGTTAAACCAGTACAAACATCTTAATTAGATGCACATAAACCAATTTAATCTTTTGCTTAAATCAGTTTACAGTGATTTATCAATGCAAGCTAAAAACAGTGTGTGTAAGGATTACACTGGTTTAAATGTCTACGTTAGAGGTATGCACCGATTTAATCAGATTGATTTTAAATAGATTTGATTATGTAAATGCAACTTTCCTTAATTTCATTGGCTTATTGATATGATAGTTAATTAAGCAGGAAAGGTAGGTGAAAAGAAAGAAAGATCTTGTTTTAGAGTGAAAAGGCATTCATGAATAATTTATTCTATTTATTCTGTTTATAGATATTTGATAAAAATACTATTTTGATTTTACATCCTCTTTTCTTTACAAATCTAATGAAATTATTTTCATGCCAGTTAGACATATTGTACTGATATTAAGGGCAGGCCTTGTGTTTTTATGTCAAGGTGGCTAATTTGAGACAGCTATTACAAAGAAAATACCTAAAGGTGACAAGCACAAGTAGCCAAGGTCAGGCTGAGTGCAGGCAAAAGATTGCCACTGTCCTGAGAAGCTCACAGTGCAAGTACAAGACGAGGCAGATACAGGCAAATGCTAGAGCCCACACAAACCATTGCACAGTATCAGTCAGCATGGTAGGCAGAGATCTCAACTGCAGTCTAACAGTTACCAGCTTTTGCATAAATGTTGTGATAAGGAAGAGTTTTAAAGATTGGAAGGGGGTTAATGAGGTGTCAGCATGGATTTTTTAGTGGAGAAGGAACTCCTGGAAGGAGTGGCGGTTTGAAAATTTACAATCTTTTGATACGGAGCATGAGACATTAGTGCAAGTATGGTCATCTTGAGCGTTTAAGACAGCCAGCCCATGTTCCGTGCAATAGGGAAATGAAAAACAGTGGAGGAAAAAGGGATGGGATCAAAATTCTAGTGGGCATGGTGGTGTTGGGTTGATGGTTGGACTTGATGATCTTACAGGTCTTTTCCAACCTTAATGATTCTGTTATTCTGTGAAAATAATGGGCAAGGATCATCCTGGGTGTGTAAGAATGAGGAGGCCAGATAAAAGGATGTTGCAGTGATGCAGATGCAGGAGGAGATTTTTAGCAGCATGGTGTGACGCAGAGATACCATGCAAAGACAATGTACATGATTCGGCCATAGGCAGGAAAGAAGAATATAAAGAGAGATGTATGCCAAACACGATGCCCAGATGGCAGCATGTGGGTCTGAGCAGAGGCAAACACAGCAATAACTACAGTGAACCAAAAGAGGCTATCAAAAGAGTTAAGGGACTCTATTTTTTTAATCCGTTGAGTTTGAAATGATAGCTAAGAGAGGTGTGAGAGGCAGGGTAGCTATGGCTGTGAGGTTGGCAGACTGTGACAGGAGATAGTGACCTGTGAATTGTCCTCAATCGTGTGATTTATGGATAGCTTATGGGTCAAGGAAGCTCAAGATAGAGCAGTGCCCTGACCTTCAGCCAAGAAGAGGTAGTCAGAAACTCTGGCAAGAAAGGTTTCTGTTGAGTGCAAGGCAGGATAGAGTCCAAGATGCAATTAGAAGGAAATTGCTCCAGACAGTGGTTGGCTAGATGTATCGGTGACTGTATTTGGGGAGCAGAGGAGAGTGGGGCCCTACTTGAAGAAGCAAGAGCAGTCAAGAGTTGAGGTGCTCCCTAAGGTGGGGTTACTGGACATCTTTCTGCAGGGAGAGGGAAGAGCCAGGAAACAGTGAGAAGAGGGTAGACAAGATGGATGGAGGGGCTAGAGGGGAGGCTGAAACACTCCTGCATTTTAGAAGGATGAGGGGTTTCAGAGGAGGAGACAGAGGGGAAGGTCAGACAATTGAAAAGCCACTCTGTTTTCACCACTTTACTCTAGGGAGGCCGGAGTGAGATGCTGAATGGCAAGAAAAAGGCAAGCAGGAGGAAGGGGGGGTGGGTTGAGAGGTGGGTCAAGACGTGAGGTGAAGAGGCAGCAGAAGTCAAGCTAAAGTAGTGGAGTGATTGAGTTGGGAAGATCACTGATGTTAAGAGAGAGGGGAGGGTGTGGGGGTGGCTTTGGGGTCAGGATGTCACCAAGAAGGGAGTTTGGGGCAGGGGGAGGTGGCGACAGCAAGGGTACTAGCAGTAGCTGGCCTCGGGATGGGGGGTGTTAGGCCTGGACTTGACACAAATGGGGAGGAAGGCACGAATAGATGCTGTGAATTCACAGTGGTGGGAAGGAAGGGGGAGAAGGTCTGGAGAGAAGCACACGGTAGGTTTGTGGGAACTGCTGGTTGGTGAGGGCAAGAGGGGGCTCTGCCAAAATGAGGGCTGGCACGCAGACAAAGCTGCGAGTAAAGCAGTTGCGAATTTGAAGCTGATATCTGTGGCCATGGATCTTTCCTCTCCCCTGCCTGCATCGAGATGCTAACCCAGTGTCATTAAATTATTTCAGATTTCCTTGATTTGGAGGCAGTTTCCTCTTCCTCAGCAACAGTGTGCACAGTCATCCCTCTCATTACAGCAGGAGCGCTGTCATACTCTGCAGGCATGGAGCTTGCACCCTTCCGAAACACGGCGGTGCTCTGGGATCAAAGCTTGCAAAGGTCCTTTTTAATTAGTACCACTTTATAGTTTGGCGGTCTGTCTCCACAGCTCTAGCTTCAGCCGGTTGTAAATAAACGCCTTGGAAACCTGAATTAGGTGTAAACACGATTATTCTGTGAAACAAAAGGTCTGAGAGGTGTGAACTGTTTTATATGCTCCAGGAGTGGATAAGCCTGACACTTAAAATGGCAATTTAAAAGTCAACATTGGTATCGGTCAAAGCTGGAGCCAAAGGCTCTGGTTAAGAGTATGTACCCCACAGCTTCATGCTGCCATCCCGGGAGATACAGCCCCATATTTAATGGCTCCAGCCCAGCTGTCACAACCTCCACCTTCTTCCCAACTGCTCCCAGACGTACAGACGGTCACGACTCCTGTGGCGCGCTGAAAACAGGGTGACAGCGGAGACTGGTACCAAGCAGCAGGACAGGAAGAGCACCGAACTGGTTGTGTTTCACAGGCAAAGGCCAGGTGCAGCCGAAGCTGGTTCCTGGTTCCCCCAGAGATCCGGAGGAGCTGCACTGGGCAGCCCTGGCTGCGGCTGCCTCCCCGCGCTGGGGTCGGGGCTGGACCCGCGGCAGGGGACGGGGCAGAGCCGTGTCACCCACTGCCGAGCCGCGGGAAGCGGCAGCTTCTTGTTTGTTTTCATCGGGAGTTTCGTCTTCCTTCCTTGCTGCTCTTTCCTCCTGGTGTGTAGACACTGTTTTTTCACATGCACCTCTGTTAAGGCTATATTTAGGGCTTCTTTTCTAATTTGGCACTGCTTAGCCTCTCTCGGATAGATTTTCCTGGGGTTTTTTTATTTTTATTTTAAGTGTGTGATACCTTTAAACGTGTAAATATCCGGCCTAATTGGAATGCCTAAACAGTCACTTTCCAAACTGCCAACATGTTAAAATCTGTTGATGTGTGCAATCCCGAAGTTACCATGGCGACCGCCTCCATCGCCAGGGAGACATGCCAGATCCCCTTCAGCTTGTGGAGGACATCCCTCCAACCTCAACTTTAGGGAGCGTGTTTATTTCCAGCTCCTGGGCCCCAGCAGTCCCTTGCTGGGATATAGCTGCGTCCTGCCAGTGAACGGGAAGGGGACGGAGCCCTGGCCTGCTCCCAGGCTGGGAAGGATGCTCGTACCCCCAGGTCCCGCTGCAATTCAATCTAAGCAGCCCAAGGGTGGCATCACCGTCGGTTGCCCTGGCTGGGGCAGGATGCAAGCGGGAGTCTCATGGGATGATAAGATATATCTGAATTTTGGACACAGATGGATGGGAACCACCTCGAGGAAGTGAGAAGGTCGGTTCCTTTGTGTTAGTGGGTGCTGGACAACAGCACTGTGCAATGGAGAGAGTCTCTAACTGCTGCCTGGGAGATGCTGTGTCCATCACCACCGCTGCAAAGGGTCGCATGGCCTCACCACGGCTGGTCCACCTCCGGTGTGAAAGGATGATCCTCTGAAAAACCTGAGTATGTTGTGGAACAGACACTGTTAATAAATACCTCTTTATAACAAACAGCGATCACCTTTTTATCCTTCAGTTTGTTCTCCGAGGCAGCTCCTTCTAGAGCAATTTCTACCAGTCTTTTTTTCTTTGCCTCACAAACTATAGTTATATGCTACAATAAGGTTGTATATGTGGGGTTTGTATTTTTTTCCTTCTGTGGTAAAGCATTATGCAAGGAAGATGATGTTTGCAGTTCCTTTTTCACATCCTTTTCTCCTTCTTTAGTCTCAGGGTTTCTACCCCCAAAGGGTCTGCAACTCTATTGCAAGAAAACATTTGGAAAGGGGCTCGAGCATGTGCTGAGACTTTCCTGGACTGAGGCTTCCATCAAAAACACAAAGGATGGACTCAGAGCTGACATCCACAGTTTACCACAGCTTCCTGGGTATGGGAATTTGTTTTCATTTTACATTTGAATGAAATCCAAGAAAAGCAACGTGGCTGTGCAGAAAGGTTT
Organism: Gavia stellata; assembly: GCF_030936135.1. Classification (NCBI taxonomy): domain Eukaryota; kingdom Metazoa; phylum Chordata; class Aves; order Gaviiformes; family Gaviidae; genus Gavia; species Gavia stellata. Next base: position 96,556,974 of record NC_082596.1, on the reverse strand, counting down.
GCCTTTTGTCTTGGTGCTTCTGTGAAACTTGTCTTGGCTCTCCATAGAGAGTGAACAGTTTTTATGATAACAGTGTCCAACATCAGATAAAATGTATAAAAAACTTTGTGCTTTTAATAGCTTCGTTACTCCCACCATCTCTGACAATTATAATCCATTTAATCATTAGGTTTATTTTTTTAATAAATATATATTTATTTATATATATGTGTATGTATATGTATATATATGGCCCCTCATTTTCAGAGCTGGACAGATATAGTATCAGTCATCGTGAAAGTATGCTCCAGCAACAATCACATCAGCATTCAAAAACCATGTCAAAAAGCCTCCCTGCAAACTCATGCATTTGCTTAAAATTCATAAATACTTGTTTAGAAAATAAATAACAGGCTGGCTTTAAAGTTTGAGTTTGAGTTCTGCTATTTAAAAAACCCCCAAACCTGCACTTTGAACTTTTCAGGTTTGCATGAGTCAAGTTTAACTCTGCAAGAATGAAGGTTAGAAATTTAAAGATCACCAATATTCTTATGAAGAAGAATGACTCGAGCCATGAGTGCTAAGAGCTGTTTGCTCTTGTTCGTTACGGGCAGCTCCTGATAAAATGTTGGGATGACAGTAAGCCAAGATCCAGGTGAACAGGAGGACTGCAACCCCTTCAGCATCTTGGGCAATGCTTTTTTCCATGCTTCCTGTACCAGTGCATTTCTGTTAGTCTGCTTTATGGGATGTGTACTACCTCAAAAGTCAACAATGCTCTGTAATAATTAACTTATGCTAAGGATTATGGCAGGTTCTTAACAAATTAGCTCTCTTTAATTATGGTCATATCAATATACACTGGTAGCATGTAAGGAGGAGCACGTAAGCACTGTCCCTTGCAGCCTGACCAGCTCTGGTCTACCTTTTGACTCCAGCACCAAGGGAGAAATCTGTGCTGGCTTTCAAAGGACCTTTTCAACTGCTGTGAAAGCATTGTCCAAGGTTCACAGGAAAAGACAGCTTTTCTCTTCATGAGATGGTGGGTTGGCCATCTTATCTCTTCCTTCAGTAGTCTCAGGTGCCTTTCAGAGCTAGTGAGCTCTCTCTTGCACTGTCCTCTTGGTGGTTTATCAGAGGTCTGTCTTCTCAGGTCCTGTAGCCTTAATAAGCATCGCTTAAAAATTTTGTTCAAATTTCACTAAAGATGCGACAGCAGTTAGGAAATGTAGTGCACTGTTTTCCTAAGGGGATCCCAAAAATTCCACCGGTCCCCTGGGATAAGGAGATGCTTCCAGAGTAACAGGGAGGCCTTAGGGACAGGACATAGGATGTGCTTTATTCCCCCCTACTCCCAAATACCTGCTCTTATTTTCTTCAGGGTCAGGCCTGCAGTTCTTGGCTGTTGCAAGTCAGGGTAGTTTGGAAGGCTTTCAGCTAATGAAGGGAAAAAATCAGCTGTGCTTCAATTAAAGAAGAAAGAGATGAAAAGAGCAGAGACGGTTTCCTCCCTTCACTGGGAATGATAATTTTAACTATAGTTCTAATCCTAAGTATTTTAGTAAATGGGCTGCATGAGCTCAACATGCTGCTGACTCTTCCCTGTTCCAGTTAGTTTATCACTTGCACAGCCATGCAAAGGGTCCCCCTCTGAAATGGGTGTCTCTGTTTTAGAAGGAGCTGGTTTTTGCTCTTTCTGTTTAGTCTTGATCTCCCTGACATAGGCAGCCTGCGGGGAGGAAAACTTTACTGCCAGCTGCCTGGCTTTTATGAAAAGAAAGAGACCTGGCTTCTCCGTTCCTCGTGTCTTCTCCTTGAGCTCCAAAAGCAGGAAGGATTGCGTGGTTATCTAAGCCCAAACAAGCCCACAGTTAGTTTTATTTGTCTACGCATTACCAGTCATCCATCATGAGTTAAGGCAGGAAAGGACGAGCAAGTTTCTTTTCTATTCTAGCCCTTTTACTTCCCTGAAGATTTTCACTCTGGGGAGAAATGGAGCAGTTCTTTCTCTGAATACAAGTTTCAAACAAAAAAGGAGAAGGGAGTGCCCTTCAAAACACTGGGAACATATGTCAGAGATGCTATGCAGTCATGACACATCCTTTTAAATCCTGTCTGGGTGCCGTGACCCTGGGGTCCCTGCAGCCCCAGCTCAGCCCAAACCTGGTGCAGTTCCTTTGGGCAGGGCTGTGCTTGTGCCTGTCTACCACATAAATGTAAAGCTCTGCCACAATCCCATGCACGGGCACACGACAGGCAATGATGTTCTGTGTGACCTCAGGCGACACAAGGCTCAGCACTGCGCTTGTCTTCTCCTGCCCCTTGGGTTTCTTCTCCCACCTATTTGGGCTCTGAGTTCCCCAAGGTAGAGGCTCCTCTCCCGAGCACGCCAAGTGCTCCGCACAACGGTGGCTCAGTACCGCAAGGAAAAATTATTGCGGTGGAGAAGGAGCATCCGTAAGCCTAGTCAGAATGAGTACTACTGCTTATTTTCCTCTGGAAAAAAAGCCAACATCAAAGGATTTTAATAGTGTTTAAGTAATGCTTTTTTAAATGCGGAGATACTTGTTTTCTCAGTCATTTGTAACAAAACCTATTACATGTACGACAGTGCAATCTATCATAAACGCAATGAAACATGTAAGGTGGGAGGAGGAACTCATGACATGTTTTTAATAGACATTTCTTCCCTTCCCCCTCCAAACTGAAGGTATTCGTTATAACTTTTACTTAAAATGGGGAATGGGGAGAGGGAGGGAAGTAATGTTCTGAATTCAATGGAGAAGAAGGAAGATTTGTTTTCTTTTATTTTAGTAGCTCCAGGCTGCCTTTGAGTAACTGGGTATTACAGTCCTGGTGCATCTCTAATTAATAAGATCAACTGCCCCTGAATTTTCTTTTACAAACTAATTTAGATATGTCAAGGTTGCAATTATTTTGAAAAAGATCTGACTCTTTGCTTATTCATCTTTCCTCCTACTCGCTTAGAAAATAAAACTGGCAGCTTAAATGCCCTTTGAAGTCTGTTTTAGGTACTTGATTGAAAATTAAATACTGCTCTGCTGCTGTTAAAGTGGTCAAGGTTCCTGTTCTTTCTTTTTTCCCCTCACCCTGCGATTCGCAAAGGATAATGAACCCTGAGTTCTGGCTTATTTCCAAATACAACCTAGCGTTGCTGTGGTCAGCTGGGCCCCTGCCACCGGCCGTGATGGATGTCGCGGGTGAGACTGCGGCACCATTGAGGTCGATGGCAAAGCACCCAACTCGGCTGCGCCCGGGGTGGGAAGGGTCCGACCCCCTGAGGTGCCGAGTGTCCTCCGGCCCCGGCTGACTTCTCAGCCTCATGCAATCAAGCTCTCCCTTGGTCCCAGAGAGCCCTTAGGTTTATGGGGAATGGCTCTGAAAACTCGTAAAGATCAAACCGTTTATTGGCGTGAGTGGTTTACTTTTATTCGGCAGCATTCGCGGAGCCCAGGCAGCGAGGGGGTGCTGGTCGTCAGCCCAGGCTTGTGTTATAAAAGTTATTGTATGTCAGGTGCCTCCCAAAATCCTACTGCAATAATCCCTGCTTGCTGGGAGCCTCCAGAAAGAAATGAGGGAGGGGAGAGGAGAGGGAGGGAGAATTTGGGCTCCCACTCGTTAAATCCGATCGGTCAAGCTTTCATCTTCTGGCTGAGGCTGTGCAGCTGGAATAGTCCCCTCGGGATGCTGAAACAAGAGGCCTGGCCTAGGCTGCACGCTTGTGCCTCGTAGCAATGGAAGCGACGAGGCAGGGCAGCGGTTTCCTCAGCAACACAAGGAACAGGATCGGCTAGCGGACAGACAAGCTACCCATGCCTGGGATTTACAGGAAGAGCTAGTTCTTGTTCCAAAACAAGACGAACCCCTTTAAATGAGGAAAAACTGCCTGGTTGTGGTTTTGTTTTGCTCAGGCTGCGTTTCCTATTCAGGCAGCACCCTGCCTGCCATACGGGGTGAAATGTTTGCCCCCTCCCTCCTCGTCCCTCCCCTCCCAAATTCAAGCAGGATCAGCAAAAAGCCTGGCAGGAGGGATGCTAGCAGGCAGGCAATTCTACAATGCCGCATCGAGCATCCTCCACCCCAACCCCTGCCTGGCACGGTTTGTGACTTAGACTTTATTTTCTGTTGACAAACAAAGACTTTTCTGGAAAGTGAGGTTTTTTGCAGAAGCTGGCAGAGCCTGACGGGAGCGTAGCAAGCTCTCAGCAGAGCTTTAACCACACCAATTCATTTATTTGGAGGTCTCAAGCTAGCATTACATTCAAGGTGATGATAAATGCTGTCTGGCTGGAGCGGCAAGATGGGAATTTCTAGCCCAGACCCGTCTAGACCGGGGTTTGTTATGGAGAGTAAGTCACAAAGGGGGGACTGTGGGATTGCTCTGCACGGTGGTGCCGTCGTGGGGGGACTGTGGGCACGTCTAAAGTGCAAGCCTGGCGCCCGGCCCCTGCTAAAGCTGCTGGAAATAACTGGAGAGCTGTCTTTCCGCGAGCTCCGGGAAGCTCGTAACCTGAACGCACGTGGGCTGCTGGTAGCCAGATACTAAAACACGCCAGATTTCATTTTTCTTCTTCAGACCTGAGGGTTTCAAGGCTGCATTGAAGTGAAGAGCAAGGACATAGATGTAAGAAAAACATGTTTTCTCTTTGAGCCCAGACTGGTGTTTTACCTCTGTCCAGCTCCATATAACAGAGTGGGAGAAATAGATAGGAAATTAATGTAATATACATGTATATTTGCATAGCCGTGTATACAATATGCTACCCATGTAACATCCATGCCCATACGGAGCAGAGTTAAACGTAAGGCATGCGGTGTAAAATGTGCTACCTATGCAGATGGCACGGTGAGCAGTTTCCTATACCCTGATCATAGCAGCCATGCACTACGTGGAGAAACTTAACCTTTAAAGTATGCTGACAGCGCTTGGCTCTGGAAGACGAGACAGCAAAGCCCTTGTAGGATGCTGTTGCACATTTAGCTGTCGAGTCTGTCTGTCATCATCATCATCATTTACTTTCACTTGAAATTTTGTCCCTTTGTGCTCCATATTTCGAGCAAACAGCATGAGAGTATCGATAGTGTTTTGTCATGATCACATTTCATAGCTAAAACTGTATTTTAAATACAGAAGGGGACAGACAAGGAAAATGGTGGTATGTAACGTGTGAAGACAACCTCCAGGCGTATCCACCCTCCCACTCCACACTTTCACACTATAACTCTAGTCCTGTCCATTGCAAGGTACCGCAATATCACGTTTCGTTGAAGTCAAAGTTTTGCCAAATGAAACATAAGCCTCTACAGATCCATTTTCACCAGTATTTGTTTCCAATTATAACAACATAGCTGCTCTATCGAACATACTACCCTATCATTGTTTCTCAGTGAAGCTAATAATTTTATGCCTCAATGCGAATAGAAAATAATGACTGACTTATAGGCAATTTTCAATGTGAAAAATACTGCAACTCCCTGTTGGTTTGAAATGTTATTTTTCCCCCTTTCTGACTATGATTTTAGGAACTTGAACTCTAGCAACGTGGCATTTTCCTATCCTTGCACATGGTGGTTTGCCTGTTGGATGGTTACAGAGCAGGATCTCTCACGAGGGCAGGTTGCTGACACAGACCTGCCCAATGATAGAATGGAAGTGGCCTTGCAGTTTATGTTACAGGACATTACTTTCAGTCATTTGAAGCTTTTGGTAAATATTTTCCATTCTGACAGAAACTTTTCTGTGTTGATCCAAAGCATTCTGGTTTTTGCTAGGAAGGGGTGAGAAAAAGCACGCCTATCGGGATGAAGTTTTTCTTCTCTAACCTATTTGTCTCCTCTGTTCACCCTCCCCTTCTTGTTTTCACAGGGAACTTATTTTTGTGCACTAATATACATGCCTTAACAGCTACACTACGACTAGTGCGAGGAAGCTGAAAGTGCTAGGAGAATCTCAGCCTTTTCGTTTCCTGAAGTATATTCAATTTTAGGAACATCACCGGTTCTTTTGCATTTAACATATCTGCTTCAAAAAGGAGCATCCAAACTTCTTGTTCTGTAAAACAATGCGTTCATCAAGGCTGCCATGAATCACAAACACGTGCATACACACACACACACATGCACGTCCCTTTTAACTTTGCATTTAGGCCCGCTGTGATTGAAAGTGAATCATCTGAAGCGACATTCTTTCATAACCTTAACAGCTCAGCAACTGCCATAGAAACAAGAAGCCGCTACAAAGAGGAGAGCTTCCGACCCCGCGCACCTTTTAGGCCTGTAGGAAGAAGCACACGCTTTGCTCAGGGCCAGACCTTGAAACGAGCTGGGCCACCACCCAGCCAAGTATTGTAAGGCCATGCTTGAGTCACCTTCATGCAAAAAGGGGGTGCTCAAAGGCTCGTGTGAAGGGCTCTCGTGAACATCACTTCATTTTTGTTGAAGTCGGGTAAATCACTCCTGAAGCGCAGTTACTCCCCTGCTTGGAGGAGCCGGCTCTCCATACTTCTTATGTGTGTAAAAATAATACATAATTAAATATATACTTGTGTGTTCCTGTAATCTGTGTCTTAGGCTGCCATGTATATTATCTTCGTACATCAGACCATGCAAGTTATTTTTAAGTCCAAATTTTTCTTCTCTTTACCCCGTTCCAAAAACAATAAACAAAGCTCGTGAGGAGAAGGAATAATAACATATAACCTCCCTATAAACACATGGGTATCATTCCACCTGAATTCCTCTCCTGCCTAGCAGCCACCTCAGAGCGCACCTCCTCTCGCAGCTCCTGGCACGTCCACTGGATGAGGCTCTGTCTTCCAGTAGGAACCAACAGGTGCTTATACGTGTTGTTCTGCACTGCCTTGTGCAAGGCTTTGTTTGGCTGAAAGAGTTTTTAAAAGCACCGAGACGCTTTCTGGCCATGTGGTCCAGCTAAGGGCACAGCCACGCCAGGTAGGATGCCCATACAATGGATGTGGTGTTCCTGCTGCTGGCTCTCACCTCTCGGGATTGGTACTGGAGTCCACAGGTGGAAGGTTATGAGACAAATGTTTCACCTTAAGAAACAAAAAAAAATCGTGGGGAAAAAATTGAGACACAGCCTGGACCCATTGCCTTGGAGGAGCTGAGCACCCAGTAAGAACCCAGCAAGCTACATCATGTTCCCGTCTTATCCGAGAAAGGTGTGTTTTTTAAGCTGTATTTAGCAGATGTTGGCTACAGCATTGCCGTGAGATGCGTGCAGGACAAAAATAGCTGCGATGGTATTTTCCTGTTTGCCTCGTAGGTGGGGAGATGTGGGAAGATTTCTCTCTCTGCTGGGGTCGCAGCAGTGCAATGTTTGTTGTCTTCTGCCTACTGTCATGTGCCCCATAAAAGCCAAAAGAGGCCTTCTCTCCACTGAAAGAAGTACTTGGCATATTAGAAGCACATGCTGACACCAGTTGCTTTTCAAAGGCTCTGTAAATTCCAGCTCACTCTTCTATCCCATTTTCCATTCAGAGACACAGCAAGGGGCATTTGGCAGACCATGAAATAAAACTGCACGTGCTGTAATCCTTTTCAGGGTGAGGCTCAAGCTCTCGCTCCCTCGCCTCCCTTCCTCTCCTCCCTTTCACTCCTGGTCTCTTTCTATACAAGTGTGACCAACTACAGGAGCACCTTGCTTGGATTAGACAAGGTCATGGAAACGCTTGGAAAATGTAGGGCTTGTTACGAGCTCAACGAGCAGCGATACTGACCTTATTTGTTTTAATAGCACAGGGGTTTAATTCCACCCTATGAGATGTCTTTTGCTTTCTCCCCCTCCTTCTGTTGCTAGCCAAGGTTAACTCTTTGCAGGCTTAGGAAAGGTTGGCGACTTGGTTAGCTGTAACAGAAAAGTACACGTCTAAATCATCGTATTATACTTGCAGACAGGCAAAAGAGCCGCTCTGTGATTTGTGACTGAGCTCAGCCAGGTTTGGGGTAGATGTGCCGAGCACTTCAGTGCATTCCTGGATTAATTTGATACTCTCTTTTTGGCGCCAAAGGAGCCCGCTGCCCCACTTGGAAGATAAACCATGAAAGCAAAGAGCACGTTTCTCGTCTTCGGTGTCTATCAGGTCTTACCCTGTAAGGGGACCTTTGGAGCGTGCTGATGCAAAAGTGCTGCAGAATGAGGCAGATGAAGTGATCCTTAGGAAAATCAAAGGAATGGAGAGAGAGAGAGAGACTGTGCCGATAACTCGTGAGCTTTAGGGACCAAACCTACTTAGTTATTTTAAATTGGCTTTGTTCCGTTTACTTGGTTTCTCACTAAGGCATAGCTTCGTGTGTTTCCGGGTCCTTTAATTTTAGGCCTCTGAGAAGAAAAAGACTGATCTGATTTCCCAGTGTCTCTTTTCCTCTGCAAGGTTACAGTTCCACCCGTCTCATGGGTCAGTGCTGCCGGCTGCTGGCTTGCTCTCCCCTCCCTTCCCCACCTCTCCCCTCCTGCCTGCCTCCAGCCGCTTGCTCCTCTTCCCCTTTTCAGCTAAAACGCAGGCAAAATAGGTGCTGGAGGCACCAGGCGGGCAGTGGGAGCAGGGATGGAGAGGAGAGGTGGGAGAGGGGGACGGGCTTCCCCAGGTGGTACTGGTGAGGTGTTGTGTTGGGTCATCCCATCGAAGCCATCCCCTGCAACGTTAATGCTTTATCACTGAATAACCGTTTGCGTTCACTGAGCCCGCCCATGAATGAAGTCACTGTTGTGCAGGGTGATGGAGAAGGTCCTTGCCCTGGAGAGCTGACATCAGGCGGCGAGAGGTGGTTCCCTGATGGGTAGAAATTGTCCGTGGGAGGACCAGCTGCCAGGAGATGCCCTGTAACATGACCAGGGCAGCCGGGAGGTGAAGGCACAGATCAAAAGAAAATGCAGAAATGCCTATGAGGAAAGGGAAGACTCAGGAGGGAAGGATGAGTTAATTACCTTAATACCAACCAAGTTGTATTAGAAGGGGCACTTTTATTTTGAGTCAGTAGCTTTCCAGTATATGACCCTGGCAAGACTTCCTAGCCTTATTTCTCTAAATTGAATTCAAAAACCCATTCTCGATTTGCTTTCAGCAACTTGGAGAGAATTCATATCTAGACGCAAACCTCATGGCTTGGTCCAGGCCCTTCTGTCTCTCTATCCATTTATTTAGTTTCCCATTTATAGCTTTCAGATGTGGGCAAGGGATAAGGCAAAGTTATTTTTGTTAACTCAGGCCCGTTTTAGCTGTCTTCCTGTAGAATAATCTTCAAATACATATTTGTACGTATTTGTTTTGGTTTAGAAACTTACAGAAATAAGTTAGCAAACATGAATACATTCATGAAAATAAGTCATATTTCTCCACATACCTCTAAACCACTCTTTGTACCCAGAGGAAATATAGTTTTTAACTGTCCTGATTTTTAATGCAGTGACATTAGAGAAGCACAGAAGGAACAGTGATGAGCCCCAAGGTGTGTTTACTTCATGTCTTTGGAGATGCTGTCAATCCATGCCTACTGGTGTCTCCTGTAATTCAGAGGAACTGTGGGGAAAGGGGAAGTGAAAATGCTGAGCTCAGCAAATTTAGTACAAATTTGGGCAAAGGATCAAAGATTCTGTTTTTATGGAAGCCAGCTGATCAATCCTTATCTTTCATGTAGCAGACCTACATTTTTCTTTTTTTCTTCTTTTTTTTGGTCATTGTTGTTAAAAACGCAAAATAGAAAATAAATGCTTTATCACCAGCCAGAGCACGATTTCCACCAGCACATGAAGTTTTCTTTGCCTTGGTCTTTTCTAACAACCAGTAAATACCCGAACACATCGTTGTGCCAGATAAAAGAACAAAGTAGTAATACCGTATGAAATCAGCCTGGGCAGCTAGCTAATGAGTTGGCTTTCTTTTCTTTCAGAACTACGGGAATCAAATTCAGTTCTGCGCTGGTATTTACTGTCAAGTGGTCTACTTCAGATTTTAATGATCTCTTGAGACCCTGGCCTGACCCAAAATGTTGTTACAACTTGGCCCACCCCGGTATAATAAACTATAAACCTGTCACATGTTGCCCCTCATTCAGTAATTAGAAACGTCCTGAGACCAGTGTTAAGTACTGTGCCTAAAAACAGGCTGAGCAAATGCCAATTTACAAGGGATTCATGGTCAAGGTGCTGAGTGAATTGCTGGCTGAGGAGGCAGACCACAAAAAAGAAATGAAAAGAAACCTTGCTAAGCTCTCTTTGGGAAAATTGCAGCAGCCTCCCCTCTGCATAATCAACAGCTGCAGGAGCAAAAGCATTGCTCATCTGTTTTCCTACCAAGTGGAAAAAATATACTGTATGCATCATGGAAATGGAGAAGATATATAGGGGTATAATGATGCTATAGATAGATAGAAAACATTTATAAATGGCTAGTTGGATGTTACTCTTCAGGCAAAGAATGAGGGAAATAAGAGCTTGTTGCAGAAAAGTGCCAAAATATGCTTAAAAAATTGAGGAGTAATGAATATACGCCCTTGTGACTATACATTATGAATGTAGAATTAATTTATATTGCATTTCAGCAATGTTATACCCTACTCCACACTTAATTATGCTGGATAAATACCTGGAGTGAGGAACGCATTGCTGACACTTGCAGCTGAGGAAGTCTTTTGTCATAAAAATAAGGACTAAATTTGTGCAAGGTGGAGATGGCTTCAAGTATTTTCATAGTTAACCCAATCTCTACTGCTGTTTCTAAGTAGATGACTAACACCCTGTGGTTCCAGAGAAGACGTTGACGCTTATACCCCACTTCACGTCAGTGAGATGAACATGGATTAGCGACGCTGCACCTGTTTTACCCGGGGCAGCTAAGTCAGGTCCGCACGTTTTGGTCCACCCAGGTGATGCATTTTGTTTCCTTTCTGTTACTTTTTAATACCTCCTCAAGCCATGGAGAAGATCTTTTGTGTTGCGGCGGCGGGACGTGCAGCGGGGCGGCAATGCAGGGGGGAAGCTGCTCCTCTTCCTCCCTGCTGCCGTGTCTTGCGTGCACGAGCCTCCTCCAGGTGCTCTAGCATAAAAACAGTCCCCAAGCTCGTAAAAGTTTGAGTAGAACTGCTTTCTCATTTTATATCCTCATTTCGGGAGGTTCCCTGGTCCCCCAGGGGCAGGGTAACCCAGGTAATGGAGAACCTCCCATAATATCAACAGTACAGCTCTTACCGCGGAACACAAGTGGATGTGTTTGCAGGGCCCCTCGCGAGCCACCACGTACTTTGGCAGCAGAGAGTTAACTGCATTTGTTGTATCATTAACCCCACTAATTCTCTAACAAAAAAAAAAAACCAAAATGCCCTGGCAGAGAGCAAAAGGCACTGTTTCTAAATGTATTTATTGAATCCTTACAACCTAGCAGACCAGGAAAAAGGCCTTTCGTGCATCTTTATACCTTATAAAGACACATAAGTATCTCACACATGCAATTTATTATTCCTTTTTAGGTCACCTCTGGGAGCAAGGGAGGCGGGTGCAGGCACGGCACTCCCCTGCATTTGGTGGTGCAGATCTCCGAGAGGGCTCGGGGCAGGCTCGCGAGCCCGGGGGGAGGAAGCAATGGGAGGGAAAAAGGCAGTTTTTAAGGCCTTCACCAGCAGCTGTCCCCCAGCTCGGTGAGTGACGTGTGATGCGGAGCAGGGCCGTCACGCCTTTCCATCATTCTGCCACGCAGCTTCAGGGTGGGGGGGGGGGGGGAATCCTTTGCAAACCGTCAGGCAGGAGGTTGTGCATCGTTTGTCAAGCTGCGGCACACACCGCTGCTCCGAAACCCTGCCGGCATGCCTGGCCACTCCAGTGTTGTGGAAAACTTGGAAACTGCAGAGAGACTGTTTGTTCTCATTGCCCTGGAAAGTGGAGCCCATAGGAAGAGGCTGCTGTTTTCCAAAGTAATCCTGTTAGGAGCAGTTACCAAAAATGGAAGATAAAATAAACGTGATAAGATTCATGTAAATCTCAGATGACTATTTGGGGATGCAGCAAAAGGGCTGACTAAATGCATTAAAATATTTTTTCCCTTCGTAGCAGATAGATTATGGTTTGTGTAAAAAAAATAAAATCACCATATGTAAGGTTTAAGTGTGCGGTAGATAAAAAACAGCTCTCAAACCTGGCATGTAAATAATTTTGTTGTGTTCTTGGGCCCGTTGCACATCTCCATCGCTCTGGCACCGGTGGGATGGGTTTGATCCTGCAGACGTGGGATCAGAAACCTTTCTTAAGCTTCCAGAGGTTTTTCTGGGGCCTCTTGGTGAGTTTTCTGGAAGAGTCTTTCACAAAAGAGCTTGTAAACTGATACAAAGGTGAGCTGGTGGTTTCTCCTAACAGGAGCGCCTGCTGTAGGAATGTTTAGAGCTAAGTTTTGATGTGATTTGATTTTAACACGTCACTTGATTCGGAACTGGTACTTTTATATGATCAAATTGCATTCATTTTGTCATAATTCTATGGATAATGTTAGAGCTAATATTCATCAGATTAGTTAACTGCCCAGGATAGTACTTAATCCGCTTTTAATTTGAACGAGGGGATTTAAACATCTCTAAGAACATTTTACACCATTGCCCTCTGGGCTGTATCCCTTTCCCAAGGACAGCATTCAGAGCGGTGTCACAGACTAAAAAGGTCACTGATAGGACAGCTCTTATCTGTTGGATGACACTGAGTTGGCATACAGAGATGCCAAGGTTAGCTGACTGAAAAGAGGGCAGGTACGGTGATGGAGAATGAATGGACGCATTGAAACAACCCCAACTCAACCTGCATCTGGCACCTCTCTGAAGCAGCCAGCCTCAGGGGTTTGCTTGCAGCTCTATCCAGATAACCTGCTGAGAAGCCTATAAACTCAGCAGTCTCTTCATGGGGAGCCAACCTCAGGTATCTTATTCCAGGATCACTGGAAACCCAGCACGGCCGGAGGATAACCCTACAAGGGGAGTTTTTGTTTCCTGCCTTTCTCCATACTGCCTCTTTCCCCGTTACTTGAAAACAGCGGCATGTGTCTCCAAGTCTAATCACATGCCATCCTTCTTAGGCAGAAATCGTTTGCAGGAATGCTCTGTAAGAGAAGTCATGTGTTACTCCCTGGGTTTGAATGCTCCAGAGCTGGAATTAGGTGCTTCACCATCAAGTAGGTCAGACGTGTCCCCAGCCCATGGATCCGAACGCTACAGTGGAGGAAAAGGAAACAGGGGGTTACACGATACATGCTTTGAATGGATGTTTAGATTGGCTGTAAATGTGCGAGCACATGTTTGTTTAGAGTTACCAGGATATGAATCAAAGAAATAAAAATAGCAATGCATTAGAGCTTGGAGAACCTCTTGGGAAGAAGCAAATTAATATTTTTAAATGTAAATATTTTGACCCAACCTATTAGTCATGTTCTTGTGCTGCAGTGTGAGAGATCTGAGTTTGATGTGGTAACTCGTCTCCTGTATTCTGCAGGAACAGCACATTGTGCTTCATCCACCAGCACCTTGTCTGAATGATTAAGTAGTGCTATTTTCCAGGTGATGAACATTTGTCAAAAACTTGTGCTTTTCAGAAAAGACATGCATCTTCAAACTTCCCAGTATTAAGCAGTACATCAGTCTCTCCCTGGGTTATCATGTTACCCCGTAAAAAAACCCCACACATGGGTTTTTTCCAGATTTTCCGTTATTGGTGTGTGGCACTGCCCTCAGTCAGTCAGCAAATTCCCAGTCTTGGCTCTTCTTTTAAGACCTTTACTACTGTGAGAAATTGCTGGAGACATTAAGAATAACTCTTCGTTAAATCAGTGAGTTTCCTCTTCACTTTGTCTCTACTCCTCATAATTCCCACAGTCTTATTTAGCTCAGATTTTTAAACAGGGGTGATGTTCAAAAAGTTCAATAAATGATTAATAGATGTCAGGACATTACAGGCATAAGAAGCATATTATAGATTGTTAAAAAACATTGTCATTCAAAGACGTCAACATAGTCCTCTGTCAATTTTTGACATACTGTACCATTTTATAACAATTGATTTTTTATTCCAACATTTTCCTAAGATATTTTCAAATATAAAACTAATACTAAACAGAACTATATTTGCAGTGATTTATCAAATTGTTAGAACTGATGATAATTGGAACAATTAGCTGTGCTAACAGATGTACGTCAAGAGAGATGATTGCAACAGCTTTGCTTATTCAGCTCTGGCTAGCGCTTCTCAAGACTGCTGTTAAGTCAGAGGAATCACCTAGAGTTTGCGCAAGGGTAGCCCCTAGTCATGGTATTAAAACATTATAGATGGGAGAAGAGTGAATTTACTGGTTTCATGCCTGCTCCTGGTTCCCCAGCTACAGCTGAGGTCCAGTCTGAGTGTTGTTTCCTCCTGCTTCATCCTTCCTTTACTACTTGTGATGACTACAGCTCACTTTGGGTAGCACAGGCCTTGAAGCACGCTATCCTGCTTACTTTAATTTCAAAAAGTCTATTCAATCAGTACACCAGTGTCTGCACTGGGCTTCTTATCTCTATGGAAGCAGTTCAGGATGGGGATGATGTCTCTCTGTGAGCCATGTTGCATTGGCGGTGCACGATGGCAAGAGCTGGAAGTGCCTAGAACAATTATTACAACCATGAGCATTACAGCTTAGACTTAAAATCTGGGGCTGTAAAAGAGGCATTTCTGGGGTGTGGTGGCCCCAGTTGTTGGAATTTCCTTTTTCCATTGGTGTGAAAAAAGTGCGAGGCCATGATACGAAGCCTCTCTGCTTCCTCCATTTTTGACTTACAGAACAGCTATTGTGAGGAATGTAGAGTTTTCATCCAAGGAAGTAGTCTAAAGAGGTCTATAATACTTGTGGATTTACATTTTTTATATGTCCCCAGATATGCTGTAAAGAATACATTTTATAAATGCTGGGATAAATAACGGAATTGCGAACAAAAAAAAGCATTGCATGTCACAGCTGTGTGCTTTGCCAACCTTTGTCTTGAGTGGCCCATTCAAGGAGCAATGAAGTAAAGGCTCCTTTGACTGGGCTCACTTCCAGTCATTTGGCATTTTAACTATATTTAGGCCAACCCTCTTTCTGAAAGTTTTAGTTCTTACAGAATTTGTACACAAAGAAACAACAGTAAGTAGAATAATACAGTAGCTATATTTTGCAACAGAGTGCTACCAAAATTCTTGCCTATTTAATTTCTTTGAGCTCTTTCTAATTTCTTTTATTTTTCCTTAAGTCTTTCTTGGGTGCCTATCAATGTATGGAAAAAGGTCACATTTCTGTATTTATTGAGAATCTTACTGTAATATAAAAGATTTTTTTTTTTCCACTGTCTGCTCCTGACTGGCTGTTAGTTGACTGAGTAACAGTAGACTGACTCTGCCTCTTTCTGCTCCTTTTTAACTTTCTCAGAGAAGCACAAAAATACTTACTTAACTTACTTTCTGTGAGCTTAGTTTTTCAGCTAAGAGGTTAGTGAACTGCACAGTAAAAGTACTGGTACTGAAAATGAGATTGGAGATTCCCATGGGATAAAAGATGAGGCAGTTGGAGATCGAGCCACATCACAGAATCACAAAATCACTAAGGTTGGAAATTACCTGTAAGATCATCAACCGCTGGGGGACATCATATGAGAAGAGAAGAGAAAACCAAGAAAGTTTCAAAACTGGGCTACTATAGATCATTATTGACCAGTGCAGGAAGTCAAATGCGTCACTTAGCTCCAGCCACTATATCAAATCACGCGAATTTTACCACAGCTCTGAAATCTCCTTCCAGATTGCCTCTTTCTCTTATACTGTCCCCTGAAGACATCGCCTGTCTTTGAGGTGACATGCTGATTTCCCACTGGAGTTATAATTCAAATGAAATCGCGTCACAGTGACACCAGCACAATTAAATCATAAATAAAGACCATGACATGTATTTCCAAAAGCTATTATGAAATATATATAGACATATAATGTGCATTAGATTGTTATTTAAAAGGGTTTTTTTTAAAGCTCAATTTCGGTCAGAGTAGATTGCCCGTATTTACTACCCTTCCTTTCTAATCTCAGGGTTTAGCAAACATGAGCCTGTGCTACTCTCTCTATTATATAAATAGGAAGACTGAGACATTAAATGTGACTTTCTCCTGGTCAGAGAGCAGGGGGCATGGGAATGTTTCAGATCTCAAGCTCCTCGACTCCTCTATCCTCTCCGTTGCATTGACATGTCTCCATAATTCCTTATTTAGCTATAGGCTAGAAGTGATGAGGGCAATTCTTTACTAAATCTAGAATCCTACCAATTCTATTCCCATTAGGGCTGTTCTTCAGCTCTTACAAGAATCCTTCCTGTTCATTGCCTTCCCAGTTGGGCTAATTGGAGGTTTTACTGTATCTGAAGCAGATTCTATTAAAATCAGACATGAAATGGAGTTTGTAGGAACGCAGTTACTGGCATTAATGGGCATTAATTCAGGGGGGCTAGAGGCAGCCAAACCACACACCGCACCCAGCTCAGTGAAGAGCAGCACATGGCAGAAAAGGGAGGGGAAAAGAACTCACGCAGCTCTTCGCCTGGGGAATTAGGAGTCTGCATGGGACATCAGCTGGTCCTGGATCCTCAGGAAGCAGCTTGAGCTTTATTTCTTGCCATGTAAATAGTGTAGAATAATCCTGTGCCAGATGCCATCTTTTCCTAGCATGCCTTGAGTAGGAGCCGGGCTGCGTTAGTGCCCTTTGAGAATGAATGCCTCTGAAGGAAATGCTAGCATTTGCACCATAGCATAGGCTCAAGGCACACAGCACATGCAGCGGCTTGCGATGATGCATGCGATGATGTTGTCACGGGCGGGGAGAATTAACTGATGTAGACATATGGAAGTTTGGGGTCTAGACTTACTGTTTGTGAAGCTTATCTTCGTTTCCTAATCCAGCTGATTATCTTTTCAAGAGTATTTTATTTCCTAGGCAGACTTTAATTTATTACCTTTTTTCTCTATCTCTGGGTAGCGAATGGTAAGAAATCAACCAGATTAAAGTTATCGCAGAAATAAGGAAAAAAAATTACCCGTCTGGTGACGATCTGGAGATACGATTCCTAACTGGAAAAGGCCCAGGGGAATTGAGACTCTGGGTCTGTGGGGTCTTAACAAGGGGGTAAGTGGGGACATGGAGAACAGCAGCTGAGGCTCCACAGGCTCACGTTAGCCTGGAGCATGTTGCGTGTCAGCAACATCAACAGACAGCGCAGGAATTCGGTGCATTTTGGCTCCAATCCTGCAAGGGCTTAGGCCTGCGCTTAAGATGCACGGAGGAAGGGTAATGAAGCTCGGAGTACGCAAAAGACTTTATGGAAGAGAGGCATTTTGTTCACCCAGAAACAGGCTTTGCTGCACAAATTTTTGTGCCTCAGAGTATGAAGCAGCAGCATAGTTAAATGGAACCATATTAACAAGCACGGATAATCCCATCATCCGGGGCTGGGCTGACAGCAAAGCAGCTCCGAACACATGCAGCCAAGTGAAATTTTCCTGCAATTCATTGGATTTGATGAAATTTCTCATTTAGTGGCTGGAGGAAAAGAAACGGACCAAAGATGGCGAGTAACTTTCTTGCTAACCTGGAGCTTTGAGTAATAGCTGTGGATGTGGGAAACGGGGTTCCCGCTGCATTAAATGGGAAAAGTGTTGCTCTGAACATAGGAGCGCAAGCGCAAGAACGCAGTTTCTCACGACCTTTTTCCTTTCCTGACCTCCTCCTTTTCTGAAAGAGAAGACGAAAATTTTGGCCCCCAAATGGCTGCTCTGACGCTGTTACATTTCCATAAAAAAAAGTTGAAACCTTTTTATTTTTGTTCCCGGGAAGGGTGAAAACCAATTTCAAGGCCTTGAAAGCTACTGGGAAATGGAGCTGTCAATCTCCAGCCAGCTTTAGATTATGATCTGTGAACTCGGATGGGGCCATGTAGCCACTGCTGCCATCCTTGTCCTTCCTCACGCGGGGCTATGCTCTACTCAGAAACACTGAATCCTGATTAAAATCGCCTACAGCCCAGTCCTGAAAAATTCCTAAGTGAAACAAGCAGTTGCTTTTTTCATCTTGCTAAAATTGTGCGTGACACAGGGAGGCTTACGTGGGTCCTAAATATGGCATAGATTTGCCATTAGATAAATCCTGAACTAGTTTTGTACTAAGTGCGTTGTCTTAAATGATACAAATTAGGCCTGGTTTCGGCTTCATTTCTCATCTGTATCATCAAACTGTGTTACCTGTTGAAAATTTGATTTGTTTTATACCAGCGGCTTGAGTCCTTTTTAGTGCCACTTTAAATAAAAAACTGAAAAGAGCAAAGGAGTCTTCCATAAAAACCTCACAACATTTTGCAGATATTCCGGCTGGAACATACACATCGACTTTTTCAAAACTCACTGGAAATCTCAGTGAGCTCTGCCTTGCGTATTTTTCCATCATGGGTAGCACTGGTGATGTAACAACAGCGAGAGTTGACAACATCTGCTAGATCACCTGGTTTTGGTCAGATTTGCACATCGCAGTGTTTAATGTAAGCTTTTTGTTACGGGGCTCCTGTCTTTCCAACAAACAGTAGTTTCCTCTATGTGACAACAGGCAGTCCGAGTCCCACGCACGGCTCCTGGGGGCTCAGCCATCACCATCTCGGCGTCAGCGTATTTACTTCCTGAAATCTTGGAAAATTTCACCATACAAACTTGGTTTCTGTTGAACTGATTGACAGTACCTCAACAAATGAGGGTTAAGAAAGGCAGGATCACAGCTCGGTCTCGCGTGCATGTATAAACGGGTAAAGTCAAGTACATGTACACAAGTATGCATATATGTGCATGAGCACACCCAACCACAGTTTCTTAACATCAATATGACTTTTTCTCTGATTTGTATCACATATATATATAGATAATTTCTAAAACCATTATAGGATAACATAACCTAGAGATGGCAAGAAACCTGCTTTTCTTGCCCTCTTGGTTTCTCACGCGTCCCAGTAAACCAAACCCCAAAACACATACAGAACTAGCCACCCTGTAATTTACAGCTACAACGCCAGCCTAAGCTGGCCCTCCCGACTGCACACGAGTGAAACTCGGAGGGGATCATGCCACCTGCTTTTCTCTCCACCGCAATGACTAGCACACCAATTTTGGAGGCTCCCCAGGCCATGGGGAGGTTTGACCCTGCGTTAGCTTAGCTGGGCACTGACGAGCGCTCCGGGGGTACCCTGGCTACTTCAGCTTCGATCCCCACCATCTCAGCAAGCAGCTGAGCTCTCCAGAAGAACACACTGGCTAGTCTAGGCTGTTCCCAGCATCCGTGGACAGTGCTGCGAGGCAAAGTGCCCGCAGCCAGTGCTGCAGATTGCAGGTCCCTGCTTCGTGATCTGTCTTTCCCGTCTGGCTGCTTTCATCATCTAATAACTTTCAGGGTTCACCTTGTTACAACCGACCAAGCAGCCAGGCAGCGTGCTGCTAACACCCGACTGCTTCTAGAGCAAAATCTGGCAACATCTGCCTCCCAGCCGCTGGCACGCCGGGGGGACTGCTCCTGCTTGCTGCCAGCCCCCTAAATTTGCAGTGAAAGAAACGCCGCCTCTGTCCCTCTCGACAGTAGGCGGGAGCACCTCAGCAGTATGGAGATGGAAGTTATTCTACCACTGAAATGCACCCAGGCTGGAAAGACCTATGCTGGCAACGACGTGCCTTTTTTCCCTATGGCATTATGGGCAATGCCAGCCCATACAGGCAATACAAGCTAAAAGCAGTTTCTCATTTGTTCGCTTGTTTTCCTTAATTGCTGTATAGCAGCTCCCTGCCCATTACAGAAGGTGCCATTATCCTTTCTTCACAGCCAGAGATTTACAACGCACGGATGTAGAGAGGAATCCAGGCTACGCTGAAATCCATAGATGAACTCCCAGGCCTGACCTTGGCAGGGCTGCGATTTCACCTAAAATGACTTGTGTGATGTATCACGCAGAAAGGCTGTGGCGTATTATGGGATTAAACACCGGACTGGGGAAAAGAGCCCATTTAAAACACGTGTCTTTTTTGAAAAAATACTCACTTTACAGAACTAAAAGGCTTAATCTTAATTTTGGTTGTCATTTGTCAGCATGCTTCAGGAACAACTCAGAATAAACTAGATATTTTTTTGCTACGAGAGTTTTTGTTTGAGTCTGTTTTTCTGAAATCTATGCCACATTGTTATTGTGAGAAACACCTGAACTTCCTTTTGCTTTCCTGAGTGAATGTAAGGAAAATTGGGTTGAAAAGGTCAGAACAAAAAAACGTCGCCTCAGCTTTTCAACATGAAGTACTCAACTTCACTACATCCAAAAAGAAATCATTCAGACTTCCTGCACCGCAAAAAATTCTCAGCTTTTGTGCGCTCCTAATTTGGAGGCGACAAAATTCCCAATCATACTTTTTTCACCTTCTTCCCCAAAAAACCCAGAATTTCTGTTTTTCAGCCAGCTCTGGCAACGCGTCCCTATCTGGTGCCTGCAAAGCATCATCCTCGCATCGCCGCCCCGTGCTCAGAGGCAGAAGGAAGATCCCCTCTCTGTTCCACCTGGCTGTTGGCTGGCTCTGGACTCACCTCTCCTAAACTGCCTGGCTGGTGCTCACCGTTTGCCGTGACACCGGTCGGTCGAACACAGTGACGGGGATTTGGGTTGGACCAGTTTGGGCAGCTGGCACGGCCAGGCTCATCTCGCCCGGGGAAGGTAAGGAAGGAGGTGCGGGAGGCTGTGTTTCTGGATGAAGAGGTATGACCGTTATTCCTTTGGGGATAAACCCAGGCTAACAACTTATTTCATATCAGTTAGTGCCAATCACTCGCGGCGTCTGAGGGGCTGTGAGAGCTCTGCTGCTGTGAGCCTGTGTGGGATTCGGGCGGCTGACCTCGAGGTGAAAATCTCTCTATCCCATTACACACCCCCTGAGACACCCAGGCCCCCTCTACTTTGTTTTCTCTGCTCCCTGTCATTTATTTTCATCTCTCGTTTTAATCTTCTTACCATGTCATGTGCGCCCATCAAAGAGATGCTTTCTACGCAGTCTAGCAAGTTCGCTCATATGGTTTGTTCGTCTCCACATTTGGGTATCAGTGGTGCTTTTTGGCTATTTGTCAAGCATTTCTGTTCCAGTAAAGTTTATCTTTCAGAGTTTCATATAATCACATTGGCAGGGCAGATGTTAAATAGAAGTGGGGAAAGGGTGCTAAGAAGGGCTGGGGGAAGAGAGAGCAGCTCTGCAGAAATGGCTCAGCAATTTTTTTGCAAGGAAAAGGTGACAAGGGGCAGAAGGTGATCGCTGAGAAATAAATAATCCAAGCTAAGGATGAGTGACTCTAGCCCCGCTAAAGTTTGGATGCAAATATTCTGCAGAAATGGCTCAGAAATTGTATTTTGCAGGTAAATGGGGGGGAAAAACCCTCAGGGCTCCGTTACAAGAATGCAGAGCAGCTGGGATGAATAAACGTTGTCAGTATAAAAGGCCTTACTCATTAGGAGAGAAGGCTTTCATTGTTGTAGGGTAGGTCTGTGTTAGGGCTTGCTGGGCCACTGATGTCCCTCAGTGAGACTTCTCGCTGCGGCTGGCTTTGCACAGAGCAAGGTGCTCCTGAGGCTGTCAGTGGCAGAAGCCCCAGGGTCTGGTTGCAGCAAGGCTGAGACCACTCCGCCATCGTGTAGGTTCAACTAAAAGACCCTTTTGTTTGGTTTTTGTGCCTGAAGGGATCAGCTTTGTTCAAGGTGAGGTGCGTCAGCTCTGATTCCTCTTGTATCAATCTGTCCACGTCTCATTTAGTTTATATGTAAACTTTGGGTTTTAAATAAACAGCAGTACACCCCATTTTCATATCAAATCATATATCTGAATATATATACGCTTTTGTTCTGAACTGGAATGCATGACACATTAAGGGCAGCCCTGTTTTTTTACACTTACAAATGCCTTCTATCTTTGGTAAGCCTCCAGATGTTTTCTTCTCTAGCAGTAAGACTTACAGCTGGAACCACTACTTCTCCAGCTACCTACTTACTTCCATTCCTTATGCTAGGAATTAGCTTTGCAGGATCTTGCTGTTGTTGCTTGCTGCTTTAAGAGGCAGCTCTGCACTTTGGTGCTTCATTCCAAATATTTTGCCAAGGTAGGTGATACCTGTAGATACAACACTATTGCTGTTTTACTTCCTCAGTTGAGGAGAGGTGAAAAAAAGATAAGCTGAGAAATAAGTGGATGATTTCATAAGATTTTTTTGCTTGTGCTGTGTAATTGCTCTTGCTGGAAGTGGCTGATGGTGGTACAAAAATTGTTGAATTCTTGGTTAAAAATTAACATGGGGGAGTCTATAATTTCTATGTAACACTTGATAGAATTCCTAACTATTGTCTGAGGTCTTTTTGGCAACTTTTCTGCTCCACCAAATCTTGCATAAACATCTAACTGGAGAATTTACTTGTAGTGTATTTTATTCAGGTGTCTTCAGTGGTGTGGAAAATAAGCCACTTGTACTCTGCTGATTCTGCACAACTGGCAGCGCAAAGGGCTGTATCTTTTGGCCTGATTCTGCCCCACGGAGGCTCTGAATGCCAGCCCTTTGCCACTCCTGCTGTGGGAGATGCCTTGGGTTTGGAGCAGCCCATAGTATACCCTAGCATCCTGCTGCTTGCCGGTTGTAGCTAACAAAGCTGTCTCAACGCAACTCCTAGACTGCTCTTCTGCCATCTCTCTTCCTTATTTTCAGTGGTTTCTGATTTGAGGGGAGCTCCAGCTAAGGAGGGGTTTTGTGGGGGATGAGATTGAGAGGGGCAGGCAGACAACCAGGGTGGGAGGGGATGTTAGCAGGGGGCTGGTTGGAGCAGAACTTTGTGTCCTGGGGAACCAGAAGTGAGTGGGAAGGCAGACAAAAGCACCTGGAGATAGAGGAAAACATAAAATACTAAAGGAAATTGTGACTGAAGAGGAGGGGAAGGACTGCAGTTGGGAGTCCTGCCAAATGGCTGCAGTGCAAGTTGCATGGTTGGTGGTGCTGTGAGGCCAGCGAGGTCCTTGGCCCAAAGTACGGTGGTCTCCATCCTATGCAGCCTGAAGCTGGTAACCACACAACATGGAAACTGGGCCACAGCTGCCAGAATTCAAATATGCGGAGTTTGGTATTATTTTTCTTGTGCAGATAAATTATTCTGCCTAGAAAATATGTTTTTCCTAACTAAGCAACGATTTTTTTGTGTTAAATAATGTCTTGTCCTGGCTCCTAGTGCCAAAGATACCACAGGATGAATAGACAGACCTTTAGGTACAGCAAGAATCAGGATAGTAAAGAAGGCAAGGAAATATTGAACAGCCCTGAATCCTGATTACTTTCTCATCATTTCCAAGTGGGAGGGGCAGATTTGCCCCTGGCCTCAGTCTATGAAGTCAAGATGAAAAATTTTATGATATGAATCTGAAAAATCTTTTCCAGACTTTCTTACTAATATGGTAAATTTTTGTTTGCTTGGTTTTGTGTTGGTTTTTTTTAATGTGGCCAGCATTAGAAATGTTATATACCTGAGTACAAAAATCACACAAGTCAAAGGCAGGATAATGAAAGCCACACTCTCACCAAGCTTATGAGATAAAAAGTAAGGAGGAGTGTGTTACTACAGTCACAGGAGTTTTGACTTGGATATCCCCTCAATCATCTGCATCTGGCAAGTCTGAGTTTCATCTCCCTGAGTGTTAAGAATAAACATCAAATGTTGTGGACAACCACAAAAGCCTTTTAACATGGGTTTAACTACCAAGCCCAGAAAGATGTTTTGGCTCCAAAAAGAAAGTAATAAGCAGCAATTCAGTTGAAAGAGGTTGTTCTATAGCTGAGAAAAAGCATGCAAAAACCCTTTTTTTATTAAGTTAGGAAGAACATTAGCATAATGGATGTTTTTATTTTTATATTGTGCATTCAGATTAGTACTGAAGAAAGTACTTAACTTTAGGTCATTTGCAATGAGGAAAGCACTTATGCACATTATATAACTTTATTAAAAACTTCTCAGGTCTCTAGAGCATTTACTGAATCAAACTCAGCATTTATTATAAATTGTATGAAAAGCCACTGCCATATACACACAGCTGAAGTTTTCTAAAACCAAATGTGAACTAGAAATATTTCCATGACTCTTGCATTTAATTGCATGATAGAGAAAGAAAGAATGGTTGGAAAGAGAATGAAAACAGTCCTCTGTAATGTATTATTAGCTTTTGAGCCCAGAAAAGGAGATTATGGGCGATAAATAGAACAGGACAGTCTGATGTACTTACCACACCAAGAAAACCAATATGAAGGAGAAAAACGTGGGAAGTTTTAGTTGGTTGTCCAGTTAGTTCTCTGAAAAATGTCTTAAATCAGGCTTCCATCCAATCTTTGATGCACCTTTGTGCAGCTTGAAGGAATACTTGGAGTGTAGCAGTATCATTTACAATAATAAAGGACCACTAAGCCTGGCACTTCAGAAACTCAGGTCCCCTCTCTCCTGAGCAGTTCTCCATCTTGAGTAACAACCTATTAAGTGTTATTTGCAATGCAAGTCAAGGCATTTCCACATAGTGCTTGATTTTGATTTTTGCAGCTTCCACTTCAGTTTTTGAGGGAAAACATTCGTGTAAAACGATGCCCTTTGACAGATGCAGGGCATGATTCTCCTACATCCCTTGGATCAGGCAGAATAATACCTGTTATGGTGTTATTCTAAAGAATATGAACTTCAATATCAGCACCAACCAGCCTGGAGGAAAGTGGAAACCTGACAATATAGGGAGGTATCTAAGGAAAAGCAGGTACATGGATTTGATCTTATTTACAAAGCGGAGAGCTCAGACCACCCTTGCTATAAAACCATCAATTGGGGGAGTTGGCCTAAGCTTTCTTGCTTCCCCCCAGATTATTTTTCAAGGTTGGAAACGTGTGCATAAACATACCAGCCTTTTAAGTCTCCCTGAAAAGGGGAAATTTTGGGTACACCACTGAGTGACTCCGTGCCTTTTTGGTTAAAAGAAAAACCATCAAAATTTTAAGGTAAATAGAGAAGCAGGTCACCCCGTGTGCTTGCGTGGCACTGAGCATGGTGGGGTCGGGATTCAGAATGAGGTCAGGGCAACACAAATTACAGCCAGAAGGGAGTTGGTGAGCAAAGTTGCTTCCACTTTGCCTGTATGCTTGTGTATTGGTCGCAAAACATACGGCCTGATTCTTCTCTTGTGCCTGTATGAGAAGTCTGCATAGTAAACAGAACAATACCAGAGGAAGCAAGGAAACAAACTGGCCTGTTTATAATTGCTGTGCTACCAATATACTCCTTCAATAGCTTGCCCAGATTAGACATAATTGTGTATACTCTCTGGAAGAGTGGTTCTGAGTCCTGTACCTATAATTTTGTCTCATCAGATGTTTTTATAATGCCATCTGTATTTATAACTGGATTCTACACATCCTATTACCTGGATACTTTAATATTAAATACTTTCACCTCTGTCTGACTACTGGATAAAGGGACAGGGGACTTTTTCCAGGAACATTATCCTTCTTGTTTTTCCAGAGAAATTACTTTTGTTTTAATTTTGTTTCTCTCCAATCACTCTAACGCTTATCTTGTTCCCAGGGTCCTTTTATAAGAGGAAAGGATTTTTCTGTGTGAGCTTTTTTCCCTTAAAATCTCCCCTTAGACCTCCTCTCTATTGACAGACGGAAAAGAAACTCTGGCATTCTGAAAAACAGCAAAACCCCAGGTTCTTGCCAGTACCCAGCCAAGCTGTGGTCAGCCTCCGAACAGCACAACTGCCTGGCTTTACCTTTGCGCAGGCAGGGGAAGGAGGTTGCATGGTGCCTCTTTCTGTAGAGGATTTAGCCGCTATCGGCGTGCAGCGTGTGTCGGCGTTTATCGTGGAGCAGCACACACATCTAAGTGTGACTGCAGATGAGGCCACTTCATGCTGTGCCAGGAGACCCGCTCCCTGCCGCTTCTGCAGCAGGTGAGAGAGGCAGCCGACTTGCTGAACCCCCGGGCCTTCCCTGCGTTCCCCTTCCCACCTTCCTTCTGCCTTGCCGAATTACTGTGTGAGCTCTTCAGGGCAGGCTCTGCCACCGTGTGCCCAGCACGGTTGGGCTCTGATGTGGGTTAGGGCCCTGGGGCACTAGATGCAGTGGAAGTCATTAATAGGTCAAGAAAAAAAAAAATGTTGAGGCATACGGTAAGGATGGAGAATGAGCAAAACCCTGAAAATTCCCAAATGTTTACTGGCCTGAGCTTGGAGCAAACTGTTCTTTGAAATCTAAGATCTTGGCTTAACTCTTTGATGTTGCTTCTCTTTCCTGACTGAGGATCTGTGGGTTTGACCAGCCCCCCCGCTTCCCTCTTCGCTTCCTCTCTCCCCTTATCCACTGACAAATCCTCTGGATGGGACAGGGTTTGGCTTGCAGGGGAGAGTCTTATCTCTAGCAAGGGAACTGGGCTGTCCACTGCTCCACCGTAATCCTCTGGTCTACCAGCCCGGAGGATTACAGTGGGGCAAATGCTTTCATTTACAATAAAGCAAATGGTTTATTGACAACGTCAGTGATTCCCATATTAGATGCAACCATTGAAAAAAAAACCCCAGCAAACAAAAAACCCTATAGCTAAAACCTTTACAATGATGGCATCAAGTCAGAGGCTTCTCTAATCTAACTGAAAGTGGGGACAGGGAAGGTGCTGCATTGCAATGACTCCGTTACGTGCCGCATAAGCAGGGCTCATCTGCCAGTACCCATGAGGGAACTAATGTTCCCTTATTCCCCCATCCCTCCACCACCAGCTAATCTGTGCCTGCCCTCTAATTTCCTGGCAACTGTTCTAATGTACAGGCTAATAATGTTTGCAGCAATCCTGGGAGACGACAGTGTGCAGGCTAGCTGTGGGGTTATAGGGTCCAAAGGAGGATTAATTAGGGGAATTGTGGCATCTGGAAGGGGGGAGCTTTTGAGAAGCCCTTTATCCAGGTGGTGTGAGCAGGAGTTCAGATAAGCACCCAAATATTTCTGTGAAGAACTGGAATGCCATCCCTAATTGAAGTTCAACCGCTACTAAGTCCCCTTGATAATTTCTCCTCCTTTCTTCCTCAGACTATCTCTTTTGTTGTTATTTCCAACTATAACTTAATGAAAACACATTTGAAAGTAAAATGATGGATTTCGCAGGGACTCTGACCCTTAGGGGCAGCCAGGGAGATACTGCAGAAGGAGCTGAGTACACAAGCTCCTGTTAATTAGAGCAGAGTGAATGATTCATAGGAAATAATTTATTCCATTAATTTAGCCTCTCTGTCTTTTGCAAATTATCTATGAAAAGTTTACAATTTTATTGCATTCAGCTGCTAGACAGCAAATGATTTCTCTGCATGTAGTTGACCCCCACGCAGTTTGAAATGTAAGCTCTGGCTTTTAGTTTTTCGGTGGACAGAGGTACTGGAGTTAGTGTTCTTCCTTGATTAAACAACTAGCTTTTAACATGTGCCTCGAAAAACTGATGTTCATTGTTACAAATGTAGAGGTGACCTTCCATGAATATTATTAACCATGGCATAGAAATAGCTCTGCTGGTGAACCCATTTGCTAGAACAATGATCTGGAAAGTCTGTCCAGCACTTCCCTTCCTGTGTCCGACATGGTGTGTCTTTGTGAGCCTTCCCCTCTGGCACGCTCAGGGAATTTCCACTCTTTCTCCTTCACCAGACCTGTGCAGAGTCCTTTGCTTAAGCTTATCTCCACATTGAGGCAACCTCTCCAGAATATCAATCGTCTGATCAAAGCAGCCATGAAGCACAGTTGTTAAAGTCAAAGTCATAAAATTCATTGCCAATAACCTGATGCCTACTTGCTGAAGTCCTTGTCAGCAAGGTGGATATTTATTCACCAAGAAGCATTCATGATGCTTACCGTTTTTTCACAGTATTACAGAATACTTCAGAAGCAGCACAAAATCCTAAACTGTATCGGTAATGCCCCTCCACCACTAAGCAACAAACAGCCTTGCAGCATTTCCCTTTGTCTGACTTCCACCCCCAGGGTCAATTAAATTCCCACAGACCTTGGGTATGGGCAACTGAATTTGTGTATCTGTCTGTTCGGGTTTAGGGCAGGGTCATCGCCTCCAGTGGACTTCTGCTGCCCTGAGAAGAGGGACGCACAGCCAGCCCGACCCATGGCGGGCAGGCTTTTCTTGAGATGCATCCAAGCGCGTGGGTTGTAACTCTGCGCTCAAGGTAACGTTAGTTTCGAGAACAGCTTTTCTCACTCCGTCATCAGAAAACGTTTTTAAAGAGCAATGGTACTGTGTGAAAATGAAAGCACGGCAGCATTCTTGTAACAGGTGCATAATATTTCAGTAATAGGCTTGTGGGATGTTTATTCACTTGCCAAATTCATTTATCAGGTATTGGATTCAAAGGATTTCCCAACAGGATATCTGGAGAGATTAGTGAGCTAGGCAAATGTGCTTTGAACAAATGCATCCTTTCATCAGGCAGTCATTTGGATAATTCCAGCATCAACATGCTCGCTGCTGGAATGGGTCAGCTGGTAATTGCATTAACCACTTTTCCGGCGGTCATATCTATCTGTCCCTTTAGATCCTACAAGGGCAAAGTTTGGCCTGTGACCTGTTAGTCAAGAGGCACCTGCCCATCCTTGCCTGTACACGTGCAGTTTCAGCTAGCCCCATGTTGCCCAAAGTAACCTTTCTTGCCTGAAAAAAGCTGCTCTATCAAAGAAACAAAAACGTGCTGCGAGACTTTGTCAGCACAGGTTGACAATACTTTGTTTTAAAAAGTAATCGAAGAAAAATTGCCTTGAAGACGTAAGAACGTTTTATTTCAAAGTATTTTAGAATAAAGTACTCCTCATTTTCATTTTCTTGTCCTTTAGAAGGTGTTTTTGTTTTGTTTTTAAAGTTGAAAGTAAAATGAAACATACTTTTAGCAGAAGGAATTTGTCATTTGAACTTTTTTCCCCTGGAAATTTTTCTTAGCAGAAATCTTGAATGGATTGTGATTTTGATGGAGGACAGAAATTAATACTGCAATAAGAGGATTTTCCATGGTTTGAAAAGTTCAGAAGTTTAGCTTTAAGATAGCAGTTCGTGCAACAGATATATCGGAACCCATGTTTTATCAGCAGATTAACAAAGAAATAATAAAAGTTTTTTTAGTCTTGTTCCAACAACTAAATGGCTCATTCCTTTTCTTATCTGCTGTATCCTATAACATTTCTGGTCTTAAACGCTGCAGTGACTAATCATGGAAAAACTAATCAGCTTGGCTTATTGAATAGCCAGTTAGCTCTTAATAAATGAAGTTTTCTCTTTTTAGGAAGATCAGCTGCCTGGTCCATGAAAATGAGACTCTATTTGAGATACCAGAAGTGGAGAACCATCACACTTTGGGTTTTTTTTTTGAACATGTGGATCACCATACATAAGGTACCAAGCTTAAATTTTTTAATGACTTGAATGTGTTTTTTTTCTGTGCCTTGAGCTGTAGGAGTACAAACAAACCCAAGGATTTAGGGGTTACCACATGATTTTTCAACCTGCTGTTTGCTTTTTTAATCTTTTTTGAACCTTATATTTGTGAAGGGCTGAAAGACCGTTTAATAAATGAATTTTGGAGTACACCAGGGCTTTCCTGCCTTATGAAACCAAATCTTACCAAGTCTTTAGCATGAAGGGAACCAGGGCCATGCAGATGGCACAAAAGGAAGAAGGGCTTTGTGAGAAACAGAGAAGGAGCAAGGAGGGAGAAAGTGTTTGCAGAACTGGGAAGGTGGCCTAACACGGTTGTGCTTTTCTTTTTTTTTGTGGGATGTATTCTGTTGTTATTTGTAAAGTATAGTATTTTACTGTCAAAGCAATGGTACCCTCCTAGCAACCCCCTTCCCTTGTTTGCATCCTTTGGAGGTCAACTAGCTGCTCATGCAGGCTATTGAGTGGAAGACTGACGTTTGCTCCCAAGTGTAGACAATAAGCCAAATTGCTTTCTTGTGTTCGTTATAACAACTCAAGAGCAGATGTCTCAGGCTGTAAAGCTCAAGTTGAGTTCTGCAGGCCCCGGGAAAGGTGCGGTATGATACAGATCTGTGGTTTGGGCTTGGCCTGCTCCAAGGACACGTGCCAGCTGTGTGCTCCGCATCTGGATTCAAGTCCGCATTCCCCAAAAAGCCCCGCTTGGATCTCAGGGATGTTCCCAACCACAGGCTTTGCTTGTGCCCATCTCAATGCATCAGAAATGGCGTGGGAGAGGGATGACAGCCTTCCACACACAGTTTTGCCACGGTGATAGCACAACCAGGTAGGACGTCACCACCTCATCTTTCCCCACCAAACCACCCGCATAGGGCCACAATGTCTTGGCGTGTCCCACCACGATTTGCCCCGGTGTGCCCGGGATGGGCAATGCTGGGGGACCAGGACTTCACGCCCAGCCATGGGCAACTGGCAGGAGGCAGCGGGGAAGGATGCTGGCGGGCGTCCTGCTTGCGACCGTGAGCAGGCTCCTCCAGATGGCTCTGGCGTGGAAACATCTGCGTGCAGGAGCCCTTCGGCAGCGAGGAAAGGAAAGCCAGAGTGCACTGCTGCTTTCTATCAGGGAGAGTTTAAAAGCGACTTGCCGGTTGACAGAAGCAGCAGCTGCAAGGAAATTTCCCCCCTCTTTTTTTTTTAATGACAGCAATGTTTTAATCAACTTGGGCTGAGCATGAAAGTCTGAGTGGGAGGAATAGCTGGGGAGGGGAGGGGGAGCGGAGGAATGGCTGGCTGCTGGCATATGTCTGAGCTGAGGGATGCTCTCTGCCTAGGAGGACAGTTAACCTACACAAAATGTTCTGGCTTCTTGCCCGTATCAGCCACATCATGCTGCTCCAGCCTTTTGTGCCAGATCCCCGAGATGGTGACTGTCACTCTGACAGAGGGAGGGAGAAGGAGGAAAGATAAAAAAGATGGGGAAAAAAAAACCCCCAAAACCAACCACCAAACCCAACATCACAACCCAGTAATAAGCTTGCTGCTGAGTCCAGGTTGAGCAGCAGTATTTTTTGGGAATGATCGCCAGTGGCAAGGTAGCAAGCCAGCTGTGTGCTTCTGCAGAATAAATCAAGGCTGGGCTGAAGGCTTCGGAGAGTAAAGTCAGCAGAGCTCCACAGAAAGGGTTCTGAATGTATGGCATTTAATAGGGAACCTGAACTTCTACAGTCTAGCCACAAACGAACCGAGACAAGGGCTGGGATTTTGTTTCCCTGTTAAATCCAGGTGGAAGAAATGTATTGATTTCTAAAAAGAAAAATTCATAGTCAGAAATGCTTTGATAACACCTTTGTTTATACCCATAGACTTTCTTATACAAGGGGTATTATGATAGCCGGTTTACCAAAACTGCCCCTGGTCTTGAGTCAAATCTCCTGGTCTCCTTTGGCCAGGAGTTTTGCTACCTCCTCCCTTACAAGCTTTGTCTTCTGGAGAAGGCTGTTAGCTCCCATAAATAAGACGCTCCCTCTCCATATTATTCTGGAAAACCAAGCGGTTGCTCTCCGCCGCCACGCTTTGCGTGCGGGAGTTGACAGACCCGTGTCGTTACCCACGCTGCAAAAAATCTTTTATTATTAACAACACAACTGCCGTTCCCAGGTTATGCCGCACAGCTCTCACGGACTTCTCCAGCACCAGTCAATTAACTGGGCATCGTCCGCGCAGAGCAAAAATGTCCTCCTTTGGCCACAAATGTCGTCTTGGCCTCCGTGGCTTGAGTTTGGAGCTGGCAGCTCCCCCAGCAAAGGCGGCTCAGGGAAGCACAGAGGAGGGACTGCCTGTGCCCTGTCAATGCTGGGGTGGGAGCAGGGGGGCACAGCACCTTCTCGAAGCACGGGGGAGTTGCAGCTGATCCAACAGCGAGTGTTCAGAAGTGAAGAAACTGCTGCAAAGCGCATCTTAATAGCTAAAAGCTGTGTGCGACTTCTCTTTGAGACCTGGCTGCTGATCTTGTAGCTTGCACTCAAATTGTGCTTTCAAGCTGTTCTCTGAAACCACTTATCTGCTTTAAAAATATTTTTAATGGAACCTGAGATTCTCCAGTAGCTTGAGTTCTAAGGAAAAGCAACAAATATAACAAGATTCAGGTCAGAATAACACATAATTCCAGGATATTTCAAGATGAGAGAAGATATCTAAGGTTATTTGAATGAAAGGACTCAAGGTGGGGAGGCTTGAGGATCATTTCATTTATTTTATTTAGACTTATCACAGAAAAAGAAAAGCATCTAGGGACCACTAATGTGATTTTTTTAAATCTGCAAAAGCCACAAATCGAGAAATTCATTGGAAGCAAATAGACAAACGGTTTAAAGTACACATTAGGGGACTACGGAACCACAACTGCTCTTATTGCAACCGCCACCCAAGGTATGGGTCTCGCCTTGAGCCAGCCTGTCACACACGGACCGTGCCAGACGCCTCGCAAAAACCCTCTCGGTGCCCCCCGTCCCATGCCGGCAGCCTTCGAAGGGCAGAGAGAGAGAGAGAGGGAGGGTGGACAGGGGGTTATAACAAACACCTTCCAGCTGGTAGGAAGCTTTCATCTGCTCCAAATGGATGGTAGGGCTGCTTAAATAAGCTGTGTATTTATCTAATATATCCTCAGAGAATTATAAAAGTGACACTGCTGTACCTCAGTGGAAAAGCAGCAGAAGAAAAAGTAAACAGGAAAGCCTGGTAGATGGATTTATAAAAGCTTCAGCCCCTTCTGCTTTCTTACTGTAGATCTCACTAGAGGTGAAATGCACATGATAATCATTTGGTATGCAGGATATTTATATCTGTGGTGGTTCAGGTGCCAGGTTAATACCTAGCATTATATGGGACATGAAAGAAAAGGGGGAGGGGGGAAGTAGTTTCTGTGCTTTTTGCCAATTGTTTGGGGTTTAGGTGTAACGAATTATGAAAGGTTTTGTTTTCAGGGCCCTATTTTCTTCCCACCTCTCTACCGTTAGCAATATTATCTGTGTCAATTTTGTCGTTCGGCTGTCTCTGGTGGAAAACTTCTTGCAGGCATCAACAGTAAAGGTCCTTCAGGTTTTACCTAGATGTTTTAGCTCTTGAACAAAGGCTCCTTTCTCTCATATCCGTTAATAAAAAATACTTCACAAAACCCTGGAGCTTTTAATAACTGTATAGATATTAGAATAGGTGGACGATTTTAACAGAATGGGGGAGATGCTCCTTGATGCATCTCTCGCTGTGAGAATGCGATAGACAGCTCAGCCAGCAGTCCTCTCTGCCACCTACACCGAAAAAGCCTTTGGCAATGGAGCAGGATGGGGTTCATCGGACTGTAGTCCAGAGATGTGCTCGGCCAGTGGCCTCCCTATAGCTCACCTCTGTAACAAAAGGTAGAGGTGGAGAGGTCTGTAGAAAGGTGGTAGCGGTTGGGAATGGCATTCATTGCACCCGCTTTGGTCCATCAAGCTCAGTCCATGAGTCAGACATCCAGACCAAACTAGAGACCTGGCTCCAGCTGCTCAGTGGAGAGAAGCTGCTCACCCTGACATGGACGCGTGTCCCTCTTGTGTTAAATACCCACCTTAGAGTGGCGTGACTCACTCCCCACAAGTAGCCCTCACCCTGGACATTGTGCCAGCCTAACCAGCTGGTGCTGACTAGTTACTTAATTTTAAGGTGGGCAAAGTTTTAGACAGTAGGATAAATCCCATCTGAACAGCCAAAGCAACAATCGATTGTTAAATAATGAGGGTTTTGTTGCACTGGCTTTCTAGCAAGTCCTGTGGTCAAAGCAGACTCCAGCAGTTACAACTACCTGAAAGGAGGTTGTGGAGAGGTGGGTGTTGGTCTCTTCTCCCAAGTGACAAGCGATAGGACAAGAGGGAATGGCCTCAAGTTGCACCAGGGGAGGTTTAGACTGGATATTAGGAAAAACATCTTCACTGAAAGGGTTGTCAGACATTGGAACAGGCTGCCCAGGGAGGTGGTGGAGTCACCATCCCCGGAGGTATTTAAAAGATGTGTGGATGATGTGCTTAGGGACGTGGTTTAGTGGTGGACTTGGCAGTGTTGGGTTAACAGTTGGACTTGATGGTCTTAAAGGTCTTTTCCAACCTAAACAATTCTATGATTCTATGAATTAGCTTCCCTCAGTCTCCCTGACAAAAAACATCATTTAACGGTTAATGTTGGACCTCCAGAAAGAGGTACCAATGCAAAATAAGCTTGTGTTAAATCTGATAATTGGATTCAGCACTTACTAAGTTAAAAAGTTAGACATTGGAACAATCTGCATTTTGAACAGGATGCGTTTAGGTGTGGCATAAATGTGAATATCCCGCAAGAGGTGGTACACCTCCTTCAGCTGATGAGGGATATAAGATCAGAATTGCCCTCAGAGGTATATGTAGCCATCCAGAGAGCAGCTTTTAGACAGGCATCACTTGAGGGTGTGTCTAATTGAGACACTAGATGTGTCTGAAGGGGGATAACGGGGTCCTTGTAAAGCAGAGCATAACGCTGCCCTCATTCCGTGTGAGACGACATCTCTCAGGCTCACCTGGCATCCTCAGCGTAATTCCTGGGAAATGCTGCTGTTACGCAGCTAGTAACATCAGTCATACAGAGATCCCTTCTGGAGCGGGGAGGAGGGAATGATGTGTGTACTTTTCAGCCTAAAAAGAGGAAAAATTCGAGAACCAGCTTACACAGGTAGCCTCACTGACATCAGGAGGGCAAGACTATCTTTTTCCTAAAGCCCCACAGCGGTAAAGCACCCTTGTTCAAGAAGGACCCCAGAGCATGACTGTGTGTCTGCTGAGCATGTGTGCTGGGGCTCGGGTTCGTGTCAAGCGGGAATCTCTGTCTGAGGGTGGGGTGGCTTTGGACCATGTTTAGAGGCTTTACTCTAGAGAAGGCAGGAACTTACTATTATGAAGCAAAGGTTTCATCTGCTTGTTAAAGAAGTGAGTCAGCTGTGATGTTTCATTTGTGATTTCATGGTTGTCTTAAAGGCTCATTTCTTGGCGGTCATTACAAAATGAGCTGGAGTCCGAGTCCGCTTCTGAGCTTTAAACCCCACCAGTCACCAGATCAGTCACCTCCTCTCAGGTCTCACTGGCTGTTCCTCCCACCAGAGAGGTGGGATATTTTCAGCATCCCTGGTTCAGGCTTCAGCAAGAATGAACAAAATAAGCATCAACATCTTTGGCTTATCCCTTCCAGGACCACATTGCGGATGCACCGGTAATATTCTTGAGAGGGTCCTGTATTTCCTTTGGACTCCTGATACACAGCAAGAAGCAGAAGAAATATTTGCAAGGCAAATGCTTTCTGATGGACCTGCCCCAAACTCACCGGTTACAAGCCATTTGTATGGAAATGACACTACAATTACTATCCTAGAGCTGCATCCAACCTCGGCTTCTGCCAGCAGAAGATAGAGGGTACCAGATGGCAGAAATCCTACCCGAGCACCAAGCGTTTTAAACTGCTCTTTTTGCTAGGCATTTAAATTGTCCATATGCTAAAAGTATAACGCTCGGCTGCACCCTGGCTGCCTAGCAGAGGTCTCTGCTGTCTGGGCGAAAGGGGACAAGGAATTAGCTTGTAGCAGCTAGGAGCTTGTATCCCCCCTTACATCCCAACGTCAGACTCTGCTACAGTCATACCAGTGTTAAAATGTCTGATCGCGCATCCGGAGGAGGATGGTGGTGCCTGCGTTTACCGTCTGACTGTCAAATTGGGGGTGTTGTGACAGAGGCTTGAGAGAAAAGCAAAGATTGAGAGTGGTCAGAGTGTCCGGTCTCCTCCCCTTCCCAGCTATCTGCTTCTGGGACCATCTGGTAAAACCCCGAGCTAAGGGATTCAAAGGGCACAGTCTGTTGTGGATTTCAGAGGAGCGCAAAAGCTGCTCTCCAGGCAGCTCTGAGACACCAGACCCTGGAAATCAGAGGCTGCAAATCTTCCCCTTGCTTTGCAGCAAGCTGCATAGTGCCTGGAGAAGAAAGTCCTCAGCTCTGGTTGCAGGTTGCTGGCCATGGGGCAGCTAGGACAGCCCTGCTCTTTCATCTTCTGGGTGATTTCATTCGGTTGCTGGAAAGGACTTGCTTCTCCCCTGAGCAGATCACTTACTCCAGGCGCCCTTCATAAGTCATCTCCCAAAAATCTGCTGTCAGCCCGGCTGGCTGAGGCTGTACCCGCTCCGGGGTAGTAATGCCCTTTTTTGTGTGAAAAGGTGACCGAGCACAGTGCGTCAAATGAAAAAGTGCCCGCCTTGTGCAGAAAAGTTATTCCTTCTCCTGATTTATAGCCTCTTCTCTGACTCATCCAGTCTCCCCTTACCTCTTGTGTGGAGTCGGACTCCGGACGGATGGCTCGGAGGACTTCGCTAAAGTAACCCCGGGAGAAAATTCCTTTCCTGGTCAGCACATTCTGAATTACCTCTCAGCTTAAAATGTACTCTCTCTGTCCCAGCTCACTGCTTCTAGATTTATTATGTAACATTTGTCCAATTTAAATTGCATTTTCTGTTTACCAGCTCAGCTTCCTGAAAGATCTGCTTCACCCTGAATCTGGTTACGTTGTTCTTCATTATTCACTTTTTCTCTCTCCAGTTCTGGCACCATTAACCAATGTTGGTATCTGGCATCTGACATCCTTATCTAAATCATTTACATACATTCAATGCATTTAAAAGATAGGGAGGTCAGATTTTTAGAAATCTTGCAAGGTCACCGCAAACAAGGCTAAGTTGTCACTTGTTTTTTGCTTGTCCTTTTCATATGGAAAATTGTACTTTGATATCCATAAGGAGACTTTTATTAGCAAATGTAGGAGTGCCTTGGAACAGATATTTTAATTATGCATGTAATTTTATATATTTATATTTTTATCTATATATTTATATTTTGAAATACTATTGGTATTTAGCGTGCTTGTTATCCTTGATGGTTTTTTGCACCGAGGGTCTCTGGATGAACAGGGCAGCACATAGTTTAGTAAATTATTCTCTCTGTATGCGTGAGTTATTGACCCTTTTAAAAACACCTTTTCCTAATATATATATAAAAAAAAAATACAGTATTGTTTCTAATGGGAATAGACACAAGCATTTCCCAGTGCAAACGCCTCTTTCTGGCTGTTGCTCTCAGCCCTGTGTCAGACCGAGACAACTTCTAGCGGGCTCCAAGCCTGTAATAGGAACCCGGAGCTCCTTGGAGGCGATGCTTTAAGTGCTGCTGTTTGCTGAACATTAAATCAAACTTCTAAAAGGTTTCAGGCTTGTGAAGACAAGTGCTCCGTAATGAGCATTTTGGGCTAGGTCCTCCAAAGCACCTGCATCCCAGACACTGCCTCCAGAGCAGTGGGGCACTGGGGTGGCATCTCCTCATATTGTGGCGCGGGTGAAGGCAGCTCGAGCAGAGCCTGAGCAGAGATCAGAGCAGCCTCATGCTGCGTAGACATCGCCCCACAAAAGCCTTGTCACCCGCCCAGCGCAGGAGCACGCTGGGCTACTGGGTGCCCCAGCGGGGGCACGTTGCCAGAGGAGAAAGCCTCTCTAGCCGGGTGAGGAGGAACGGCGGGCGTTTTCTGCCAGAAAGCCCCTTAGGTACTGGCAGGTGGCCCTAAATGAAAGCTGTCTATAGGCGGCTTTTGAGCTCTGCCTGAGCATGTGCTCTGTGTGCAGCTGGCTCCTCTGGAATTGGCTGGGTGCTCCTCAGCTGTGCCCCCCCACCATGTTTCAGAGGTGGGGAGACGTGGTTCACGGGTTCAGTCCAGGCTCACAAACTCTTCAGTTCCCCCCAAAGCAGTTCATGGGAATCATGAAACCTTGAACTGCAGGAGTCTCAACTCCTCCTATTGTGTATGAACTCATTTCCAGTGTTTCACCGGGCTCCAGGGCAAGTTTGTTCATTTCAACAAAAATGATTTCTCTTCCCAAA
This sequence comes from Gavia stellata, assembly GCF_030936135.1. Classification (NCBI taxonomy): domain Eukaryota; kingdom Metazoa; phylum Chordata; class Aves; order Gaviiformes; family Gaviidae; genus Gavia; species Gavia stellata. The sequence continues at coordinate 96,518,927 of NC_082596.1, read as the reverse complement.
TACAGCAAATTGTAGGCAATTCTTAACAGCGGATATAAATGCATTTTCACAGGTATCAGGTCTTACATCTCCACAAGTAGACTCTGTTTTCACAAAATAAGTAGATAAAGAAGTTGAGGTTTGGAAATCTCCAAGGAAAATAAGTATCACATGATGACGGGAGATGAAAAATTTTCTCACATATAGCATGCACTGAGCTGGTACCTCCATGGCTTGTGTTACCGTACATCTCCTCCCGCCATGTCTCTGAAGTGAGGAAGTGCTGTCATTCTCCCTGGATGCATGGGGTCATTTGATGATGGACAGATGGGAAATCTGTAAGAAAGCTGGAGAATAATCTAGATTTCATGAGTTCTGGACTAGGAAAAGCAAGTTAGGTGGTTAAAAAGTGTTATGGATTAGAGGATAAGTCACCAGACTAGGAGACTGAAGTGTGTTTTATCAGGGATTTATTGCATTTACTCGTTCTCAGCTTACGGTGGTGAAATAAAAATGTCAACAATTGACAAAGAAATTAGATTGATCCAATAGCTATTAACATTTTATACTCCTCAGGTGGCACTAGTCACAAAATAACCTTTGAGTAATACATGTGCTAAATATCAACAGTAGCTTTCAGTATTTGTCATCAAATGTACTTTAATACTGAAGCTACCCGTGCACAGAAAATAAACACAAGCAGCAAGTAATGTTTGCAGACAGCAAGAACACTAGAGATAACATGCTAAATACAAGAACAACCCTTCAGAAAACCACTCTGGTTATTAGTAAAAGAAAATGATTAGAAATAAAATAAGCATTAAAATGAGAACACTAGAAATGATAAATTCTTGCATGCTAAATACAAAACTAAACTAAGCAGGACAAAAAGATTTTCAGATCTTTGCCAAGAATATAAAAGGTACCAGTGATGATAATGGCAGCAGAATCAGCAATAACAAATGCAACCACCTTTGATACAGGAAAAGAGTCAATGAAACCAGTAGATGATGGAGAAGCAAAAGAAGTGTTGTGGGGAGGCAAGGTCATTATGGAAAGAGGAAAAGAATTCTTGGTTTCACTATTCACTACCTGTGAGTCAGGGTCTCACAACAGAACTGTATTTGATGCTGAGCAGCCGAAGGAGCGATCTAAAACAGAAGTGTCAACTGAAGGGATTACTGGATGAACCACAAGAACAAGACAGAAGTCATTGAAGAGTTATAAGGGAATTTAGGTATGAAATTATTCAACAACTGATGGTGGTATGTAACCTATCATTTTTTCCCCAGAATAACGTACAGTAGCCAATGTGTCACCAGTCTTTAGTAATGACTGTGGGCATCGCTGGGAACGACGGGTCAGTAAATCTCCATTAAAGACAAGTCAAACTTCTAGAAACAATCATAAACAGAATTCTTAGACACAAAAATACATACACATTGCTGGGGATGAACTGCACAGATTTTGTAAAGTCTTACCTTTAAAACATATCAGAGAGACGTGGAGAAGCTTAGCAACTACCTGAATAAAGGTGATCCAGCTGATCAGTAATGAACTTATATTTCACAATGCTTTTGACAAGATCTCTCACCACAGGTTTTTAAGGAAGGGAGGCTTTCGTGGAGTCCACAGGGCAAGGGACATGGCAGGGAGGGAAGTTACCAGGCAGCAAAGTTCTTGCTCTTGCTTTATGTATTTGTGTGTTTTCCAGCAAAGCTGGTGAATCATGAAGTGACAAATTCTGCAGAAAAGATAAAATTACTCAGGATAATAAAATATGACACAACTTTTGAGGAAAAATGTCAAAGAAGTCTACAAATTTGAGAGTGATGTGGAGCAGGCGAATGGGGAATGTTGATTCATTATTTCTGTCAGTACAAGACCCATGAGGTACCCAATGAAAACTATGAAGCAGCAAGGCTGAAATAAACAAAAGCATTTTTTTCCATAATATGCATAAACTCTTAAAGTGTGGGACTTTTTGCCACTCAACATTGCAGATGTCAACTAAAAACAGGTTCAAAAACAGATTAGGCAACTCAGGACTATCAGTGACTAAGACACGCTGGCCTGAATTAATTTCAGGTCAGAATCAGTATGGCAGTTTCAACACCCTGTGGAAAAAAGTATTTTTGCTGATGGTACGAAATGGTACTTCTTGTGTTAAAGTATTCTTACATTCAAAACGTGTCCTTAGATGGTGAAGTGAGCTGTCAGAGTTTTGTTCTTGGCATAGCTGGTCAGAAAAATTGCAAATGAACTATATTGCCATCAGAAATCAAAACACTTTGCAAAAGAGTATTGCTTTCAGCAGACTCCTGGAAGAAAATCAGTGGAAAAAGTACTGACAATGTAGTGTTGAAATATCCCATTCTGTTTTTTATTTTGAAACAACTTTCTGCCTCGATTTTCTTTTTACTTTGTATTAGCTTTTCTGCGACAACATAATATTAACTTTAGAAAGTCAAAGTCAAAACAGAATGTTTCAGTATCCATTACAACAAAACCTGTCAATCAACTTGAAATACATTGAGTTTTTTTTAATTCCCCTTGTGCTGATAATTTCAGACTTTGGGGGTTTCACTGCAATTCAGAACAAAGTCAACTTTCGAAACCTGAAAGACCTTTAAAAAACAGGACTCTTGTTCTTTAAACTTGGGCAAAGTCACTCTGTTTTCTTTCTCTTTCAGTTTGCTTTTCTGAAAAGTGGTAATAGCGTTGCGGATCCATCTTTGCAAAGCCCTTTCAGACTGAGCGCCACACATTTCTGTGTCTGCCGACATCGCGTGATCTCAAGCACCATCCCCATCCCACTGCTTTCAGCTGTGCCCCTCTTTCCCCTAGTCATTTATTCACAAATTTCAAGGGTACAACATACGGCGTATTTCTTATATGAGAACTGCCCATGACATGTTTTGGGCCTTTCTTTTTCTCCTCTCCTTTTCTTTCTGTCCTTGTCTCATGTTTTTGGTTTGCCTTTTTATTTGTGCAAACTGGGAATTGTTCCCTTCTGGGCTGGGGGGAGGAGTTACTGTCCCTGGGGGTCTATTGGATTTTCCCTTGTCCAAGATCTTTTTTTGGTTAGTGGCTTATTGAGTGGAGCGTGCAAACTCATGACAGTCCGAGCAGACATAAATCAACTTTGGCAGGACAGTATGAGGAAGCTTACAGTGCCGCTGCTTGTGCTATAAATACAAAACTAAAAGGAAGATCTCATTCCCTAAACTACTCGCATGACGTCCTCAAATCGGGGACTCAAGCATGCTTTGTGCTCTACGTTAGCCATCTGCACCGGAGGGAATGCCTTCCTCATTTTGTTCCCAGGATGGAGGCATCAGGATTGCTATGAGATAGCGTGAGGCAGGAAGAGTTTTCTGGGTCCCGGAATGCCAGTAAGCGCTTCAAACATCTTTCTTGGCTTCTGGAGTCCCTGCATCCAGCACCCCGGAGCGTGGTTTCTTTTTATAAAAAGAAAGCCTGTGCTATTTTTCATACCAATCACATGCTGTTCTAAATGGCTTAAAAGTTTCAAGGACTCCAAATGCTGAAAAACAGCTGTATGCTGATGTGAGCAGCATGTGTAAGGATGATTTAAATCTAGTTTTTACCCTATTTAACTCCCAGTGGCTTTTATGTTTTCCATAAATGGCTGAGAAAAGTTCTTGGCTGGAAAGAGCCATAAAAACATGTAATAAATTCTTTGTAGTCTCAACATGAGCAATTTGTCATATTTTTGTTTGTTTGTTTTCTGGGGTTTTGTTTGCTTTCTGAGACTTCGACATGTCTTGGATCTCTGATGAGTCTCTTGTTCCTCACTACACGCTGATCCACACTGATAAACTGTCCTTTATGCTTTGGTTTCTAGGTAGTGAGCCACGTCCAGACCAGAACATCCATTGCCTGGGATGGCCACAAGGAGAAGGACCACCTATGTCCTACTGAAATGTGAGTCTTCCTAAAAACCTCTCCTGTAGGATAATTGTTCTCAGCAACCCAGAGGCCACAAGAGGCAGTAGGACTCCTTAGCTAGAGCTTAGCAGATTACAAGTAGAAGTTGTGGGTGTTGACCGTGCCCTGTTGCTAACTTGGGAAAGTGCTCTGTGGCACCCAACCCAGCTCGGAACTGCTGACAGAGGATCTCCGGTCCTCCTGAACAGATCGTAGTGCGTGTATTCACATCACATCTCCAGGGTCAGATTTAGTGATAATTTGACTCAAACTAATATCTACATAAGGGGATTTTGCAAATTTATAATTTCCAAAGGGCACATCTGCTAATATTCTATTATAATTTCTGAACTCCATTTCTTTCATTAAGGAGCTAATTTTGTTCCCAAGAGGATCATTAGCTTTTACCCGTTTTGATTAATTTAATTCATATTACCAATAGCTACCTAAGGCTTTATGAACTGGATGGGAACTTTTAGCTTTTGCTTTAAAGCAGTCTCTCACCATGAGAAATCTTGTCACTTCTAATTGCATTTAGAGGAATTTAAATTCACTTCCTTTGACATTTTTTTCCAGATCTATACTGAGTAAAGTGCACGTTACAGTCTTCACAATGCTCTCATTCTGCCTTCACAAAAATGTTAAGCGTGGAGGGCTCTTTGTCCAGGTTTAACCCAAAATCATTCTCAAGAGGCTTGATCCCAAGAGGTATGGGGTTTCCTCAGCTCCCACTGAGCTACAGAGGAGCAACACATCTGTTGCAGCAGAGTTTAGCCTTGGGCTCTACTCCTCCACAAGTCTCCCCAGGGTTCTTTACAGCGATCTTGAGATATTTGAGCACAGGAGAGAGGAAGTGGCCAAGGGAATTACCTTTCACCTGTCATGGCCACAGGGCTGAGGTAACAAGAGCAAAGAAGGGACCGAGGGGTGCTTGGTGTATGGCTCTTGGGACAACCCCTACAATTTTACAGAAGTAGGAGCAGATGCTGTTAGTGAACGGGCCCAACTGGGCTTCTTGGACATCTCTGGTGGCTACCACTCTCTCTGCAGCCCCATCAAGCAAAAGCCAGCATGCTCTCTCTTTCCCCACTGTCACGTTTAAGCTCCAGGTGCTGGCTACAACCATAAATACATCCATTATGAGCAATTTCTTCTCAGATCCTGATGGAGATTTCATAGCAAAGTGCAAGTGCATGTTCCTGCATTCCCCATTTCTTTCCATTTTTGCTTCAACGGTTTGTATTTGCAAAAGCTACAGGGTTGTTTAATTTTCATTTCTATTGACTGTCAATGGGAATTCATCCCAGCTGAATGAAAAAATCACCCTCCTCAAGCCTAAAATGCCACTCTGCGTGTTCCTAATTGCCTTGTTATTTTTGGATGTTTAGCTTCAGTCATGGGGATTATAGTTGATCCTGCAATTCCCTGATACTATCATTAAAACTGGTGGGTCGGGATCACAGGTAAAACCACGTGATATAGGAAAGAGGCTTTCAAAGCCCTTTACAGTGGCAACTATAAATGGCAGAAATGTGGTAAAAGTTTTGCATGGGCAAAGTACGAGCAGAATTTGCGTTCTCCAAATGGCACATCCTTGGAGACCACACAGTTGCTATTTAGAGACTTTGAACGGTCACCAAATCCAGCAGGAACTGTGGGCACTATAAATAGTACGTGCTGGGACTGACGTGGCAGAGCTAGAGCTGAGCAATAGCGCTGCGAAACCTTTGGGATAAAGGCAGAGATGTAAAAAAATGGGTCTGGATGGAGCGTTTGGCCCATGCCGTTGAAGCTAAGGTAGTTACAACTGCTATTATGTGAATTCCCTTACTGCATGCATATTTTGCAGGGTACAAGCGGGAGGCAGCCTGCAAAGCCCTACCTTGTTGCGTGCTGATGGTGAGCTGGAGACAACGCCAAGTAACAGTGCAGAGAGGACCTCATTCTGAAGCAGCCGGCTGCCCTGTACATATGGGACAAAGGCGGTAAACTCCTTATCTCACCAGCCTATAAATCTTTGTTGACCATCTCTGTACGTGTCTCCATAAGAATATTTGAACTAATAGCCTGTTTAAAAATTTCCCTTCATTTTCCAGTATAACCCCCCAGTGAATCATTAATGTAACAAGATAAAGATCTCTAGCTAAGGAATTATTCTTATTATAAAGTTCCCAAGTTCTAGTAGCAAACCTCTCCAGAGTATATATTAAACCAAAAAGGTCCCACACAATCATTTAAATCTACAAAATTCAATTCATTTCTGACTCCCTCCAGGCACTTGTTTTATAGTGATCTAATAAAGGGGAGTTGTGGCTGTTAAATGATAAAGTCTCCAAAGGGGACGTGGGAACTCTGCACACTAGTCCCCAACATTTGCTGGGAAGCTTTATTGCTTCATCTCGCTTCCATCCTTTTCAAAAAGAAACCTTTCAAAGTCTTGCAAAATGAATAGATGATTCTGTTTTTAAAGAAAAGCGAAGTCCATAAAAGTTGCCTTACATAAATGTACCGCTCGAGGATATAGGTTACAAAAAGATGAAGCACTTAATTGTTCCAGAAATTATGTGTACGCCTTCACCAAATCACTGAAACTGAAGACGGAGCAGATGCACGTCTGCTCTACTGCCTTGCTTGTGCGGGAATGTTCCCTGTGATGCTTTTCCTGCTACTTCCTCCAGTCTAGTTCTAAATTACCTGTGAAATTATCATTGGTGCAATTCTGCTGCGCGATAATGCACATAGATTCCCTGGCAGACAGTGTCTGTTGGGTTTTTTTTTCCACGGGCTTGAAAATAGAGAGGTAGGGATAATAAAATACTAGCTTTCCTGATTGCATCGAAAGCATAACTGCAGGTATATCGGTATCATCCGCTAAACCGCACTCAAGAGACATCAGAAGCTTTTTTTAGGGTTGGAAAATATATTTACATGAGGTGTTGCGTTAGGAAAACTAGTCGCCTACCTGACATTAAACACAACTTCCTACCTAACGCAGACACAAGGCTAGGCCAAGCTTGATAATACCACAGCTAGTTACAGTTCACCTGAGAAACCCCAGCGTTAATCATCGTCAGCTGGTACAGGTTTTGCAGCATTCGTTTTTGTCCATGCTAAGAGAATATTTACCTTCATTTTCAACTGTGTGGGTAACTACTGTATTTTGCAACACTCTGTATTATCCTTGCAAAGATGAGGCATGGAAGAGAAAAATCGGAGCTTCCTTCCAAAAATGCAAAAAACAACCTTTCTGTGGTGGATCCACAGAGAGCAGCGGAAAGCCAGCTTTGTTTCCAAGGAAGCCAATTCAGTTTGTCCTCCTGCGCCCACACCTTAACGCATTAAGTGATTTTTGGGGTTGCCACTGGGACTGAATGTTTTTTTCAGCCAAAGGTAGGCTTTGTGAGAATGTCTAAAGAAATCAATATGTGAGGTTTGTCTAAGGTTACATGTTTGTTAATGTTTTATTGATTACGCTATTGGTTGTAAATTATGTAACTTAATAAAGCTGGGGACTCTTTCTAATAAAGACAAAGAGGTTATTCCATTAGCTGGCAACTTAAGGCAAAGAAACTTAATAATATAGCACATTATAAGACCACAGCCCAGAGACTGACAAATCCAATTCATCATGGAAGTGGCTGTGATGTTGCAGACACCTGGCTATGTCCTCATGCAATTAGGCAGCGTAGGTCAAGTTTAAACGAGGGTGAAGTCTGCTTTCTGAAGCAGTGGTGTGGTCATAAAAAGCAGGCGAAAACGGTGAAGTGGCACAAAAGGACACCCAGAGCCGTTCTGGAGGCCGGGGCACCCCCGCGCACGGTCGAGACGGCACTTGCACCATCGCAGCCTTCTGTTGCGTGCTCGTGGTGTTAGCCGAGACTTCTTTTCGGTGTTAGTTTTCCCCAAAACTGCTTCCCACATCTCCTTGGAGATGAAGCTGGTTTATTTTATTTTATTTTAAAGAAAGCTCTTATCACCCAGAAAAAAAATAATCCTGAAAATGCTTTTAAAAGTAAATGAAACGGTGAATTTCCAAGTGACTGAAGATTGCCTCTCCACAATACAATTGCATTTCCATGGCTGCGGAGGGCAGATACTGCAGCTCCCCTTGGCACATGTGGGATTAGCAAACAGTTGGTTGCAGAAGTGCATCTAACATTTGACTTGACCACAGTGCCAGGCGTGGGACTCTTTCCGAGAGCAGAAAAAAGCATTCCCTGTCAGAGGATGAGGGAGCACCTCCTCCAGCTGCCTCAGCAACTTGCTGCTTTTTATTTAGCTGGGGGCAGAGGCTCCAAACTCTGTCTCCTGAGCGGTGCCTAGCCCCGGCCCCCTCACCCATCCGCACGCACCCCAGCCAGCATCCTCTCGGATCCGGGCACAGTAATTAAGCGCAGGCATCAGCACCCGGAGCACTCTCTGGGTGCCTGAAGCAGCGTCAGTCCGCAGTGGGCATGGTGGGCACCGGGATGTCTAATTAACGTGAGCCGGGAGCTGGAGGAGCAGGTCTGCTGCCAGTAGTATCTCCTCTCCAGACCCCGTTTTGGCTCCTGGACTGTCAGCACAACCATTAACTGATAGTGTGGAAACCACCCATCAGGCGACATGGGTTCCCCCGTCAGGAAGCACCAGCTGTTGTCAGGAGAAAACACCTGGAATAATCTGTCTCTTGGGTCAATGAATTTGGGCAGCTAAAATGGACATACTCAGGATCACCTGGCATATTTTGCAAATGTAGGGTCTTCCAGCTCCTGCCATGGGAGCTTTTCGGTTTCTCATCTTCCTAATTGAACCCCTTATTTTCTTAAGAAATTCAGAAGTTGGGGCCGGATTCTGCTTGTGGTTGCATCTGCTTGAAGTCAAGGGAGTCAGCAGGTGCTGCATGCACAAAGTGGCTCAAGCATTATGGATTTGAAGCTGTGAATTAATCCCGCAGGAAGGCACATTTACGTCATCGAGAATTTAGGGGCAACGACACAACAAAACTGGCTCTGTGTATTTGGGCTTGTTTGGCGATGAATGTGTCCTGCCCTGCCATATGCTTTGGTACAAACCCACCAAGCTTGTAACCAGCATCCGAAACGGAAGTCCATCCCCACAACTAAGATCTTACCTTTTCACTAAAATCACTGCCATCTCAATCCTGGAAGAGTAACAAAAACCTCACAGCCCCAGTATTAATTCAGAAAAAACTAAAGCTTAAAGGAAATGCCAAAATAAATTTTGAAAAAAATCCTCGGGGACAATGATCCACTTTTATATGACTCTGTAGTGAGGAAGAGACCAGGCCACGCTAATAGGAGAGTGACACGCAGCGTGTTTTGAACAAGGCGTGTCTCTCAGAGTGAGCTTGTGTGCCAGCACTAGCAGGTTTTATTTTTAAAACCAAGCAGTCAGTGAAATGATGGACTGCCGACGCTCTGCAGGGCACAAAATGAGCTCCCAAGCATACGACCCACATAGAAGCAAATTACTCTGACTTGACCGTTACCCACAGGTAACGAAGCTAATGAGCTAACGAGGAGCTGCCAACCCCGTGTTGGTCTCAAGTGGGAGGTGTTGGCCTGAACCCGTTCCCGTTGCAGGGAATGACGAGTTGCTCGGCTGTTAGCACAGGAGCAGCCTCAAACCTGGTTTTCATTTGTCTGGTTGGGAGTTAAATTTTGTGGGGGGTACAAATAATGGTGGAAAGGAATGATTAAACACTTCCAAATTTAAGGTCATGTTTGCAAGCTGAATTGCTGCTGTAAGGACAGGAATCTCTCAGGTGATGGTTGCATTGCCATTACCCTGAATTCCACTGTCAGTGCTGCCAATTTAACCCTGACCCCGGCCCCCATCTTGTTGTTGCTTGCTGTCTCTGGTTTCTGCCTCCGAGCAAGCTGGAGAGGGGAAGGGAAACCAGAAAAGCATCAGGAGTAGCACATAGCTTATCCAGGTGAGCTGTACTCGGTCATTACATATTTCCATCTTTCTTTTGTCTTGTAATGTCATGTTCACACCTAATTATGATCTGACAGTGCAAATGCTTGGTGTCATTTTAATATTTATTCCTGTGAATAACCCCTCTAAAATGAAAGAATTAGTGTTTGCATGATGAAAGCCACTGTAAACTCAGGGCTCTCTGAGGTGGCAAGTGTGGTTTGTATTTGTTCCCTAAGCCGCTTTGAACACTGTGGCCACTGCAAAAATAATGCATAACAATGAGTTTTCAATAACAATACTTAACAATTCTTCACTGATGAGAAGGGAAAATGTCTCATTCAATGATAATTTTGTTATGTGGGGTTTTTTCTTTACAAGATTGTTAAATAAGCATGGATGAGGTACAGTACCCTGGGTTTTATTGGAGGCATAAGCATCAGACTCGTTCACAAAATGCTCCCCATTATTGCATGTAATTGAAAAACAAAAGAAAATAGTCTCTTTGGGAGTTTAACTTATATGATTTCTTTTAAAGAGCTAAAGCTGTGGGAGCTAGGCAGCATTAATTCTGTGCATGCTCTTTTTAACTTGCATTATTTTTTAATCCTTTCAATAACTCAAGACCCAACATTCCTAGTTAAATGCGAATTTTTGGTTTGGTTTTGTTTTTTAATTAATGCTTACAGTCCAAAGTCAGGTCACTTTCTCTAAGCGTGACTTGGATACTTAACTTTATTGCTCATGGATTTATGTTACGGTGGGACCCAGCATTATCAATCATTGCGCTAGATAGATACTCTGCAGACTTCTGACAAAGACGATGGCCCAATCTACATGATCAGAAACAACAGTTGGGCAAAAGCAGTAAACAGCAGCTCCCGGGGAGGGAGAGATGTGGGAGGGAAGGCAAGGCCAAGAGGACAAGTTCAGATGTTGTTGTGGAGTTCTGCAGAAACCACTACCCCGTGTTCTCTGCATAACTTCTCCTTGTCTGTTGCATACAGCTTCTCAAAAATATAAATCACTGTAAAGTGACAGAGAAGTAAAATCAACACTGGACAAGGTGGTGGAGGACAAAGCAGGCTCTTGATGGGAATGGTATTTTATTAAATGTGGTAGGAAAACATTTGGAAATTACTCTTGAGGTTTCTCCTCTGCTTCAGTTGTTTTGTTCCTGGGAGAAGTTACCTCGCTGCCTTTCCTGCTTTTTAGTGATTCAAAGGACAAATATGTGCTGAGGTAGTGACTGGGCACGGAGTGATGGCTGGGGCACGTGGAGGCCCCCGCACAAGGGGTGCCACGCAAATGTACGGCGAAGGTCTTGCACTTTCTGGTGTCCGCAGGCAGTGCCGGTGGCGACACTCCTCGCACGCCTTGGGATAGAGTAGCTCTTGTCTCCTGCCACAGTGAAGCCAGGGAAGTTTCTCCTTGCCGCCCTTGCAGCATCTGGGAACAGCGCAGAGTGGGAGAAGGTGGGAGGAGAGAAAAGATGTTATTGAAGATCATAGGTCAGGGTCTGGGAAACTCTTTAAACTTACCCCAATTTTGTCTACTTAGCATTTCATCAGAATGCAGCCATGTTTTAAACAAATCTCTGAAGCCTGTCTCTCCAGTGAAGCCCATTATGTTTTGTGCTGCACAACTTTGATCTCGCAGAACAGTCTCTTTATATTAAGTAATAAGGCATCATTTGGTTTGCATTTCATCCATTCTTTATCACATTTACATTCAGGTAATTGCTTCCACATGCTCTTTAGTAAAAGAAAAATCCAACTGCAGTTCAGGCATGTTTACGTTTATGGATGGATTGAGTATGTCAAGTGTCGATGCTTTATTTTATTTTTTTTTCCTCTGAAGTGACCAATCCTCAAAGACTGCTTTGGAGGGGGGAGGAGAAGGAGAGTCAGTAATTCATGTTTCAAAATTTTCCAAAATTGCTCCCAACTGAGATGTTTTTCAAAGCCCTAATTTACCATACACAAAGCTTTAACGCTTGCCATCCCATCATCTTTATGTCGGGGTAGGCCTCCCGTGCGTTCAGTTGTGTGTCGCTATTTAATATGGCAAAAGCTTTAACTCTTTCTCTGTTATGAGCTGTAAATAAGCTAAGCCTGTGGGTATTTCTTCAAAGGGGAACAAAGCCGTATTTTGTCTTTCCTAGGAATTTGGGGTAAGTCCACTTGCCTCCTGTGCTGCTGGCAGAAAGAGAAGTAGTTTGCCAACTGCAGCATGAACTGTGAAGCCTGAGAGAATAGCAGTGTGAACACAATAATGCTAAAATACAGTGATAGTTCTTTTAATTTTTTTCTTTTTTGCATGAAAGCTATTGTTGAGAAGGAGTAGAAACAAAGTACAGGCTGTACGGGAAGATGTAGAACAGATCCGTGTTCTGCGTGCTATATAAAGATAGATCTTCATACACCGACAGTTGTTGTCAGTGGAGTTGACTTTTTTCTTTTTGCTAATGTTAATGGAAATGTACTAGCACAATTTACCAGAGAAGTTTACAGCTGTTAAGGTGAAATGAAATGGAAAGAAGCTGTGGGCAGACAAACCCAGGAGGTTTGACACCTGCCTAGGTGGCAGGAAGCATGAACTGAGGGGGGAATCTCTTATTCTAGGGTCATGGCAAACTTTTTGCCAAATTCTGTTGTTTAGGAACTGCAGTAAATGTTGTAAGAGTGTTGCTTGTCTTTTTTTACTGACGTTGGGTGAGGTTTTGGGGGGGAGGGTGGGGGAGTGCTTTTTTGTTTCTCCAAGGGAAGAAGCACTTTAACCAGTCCTCCTTCTAAGCAGAGCATGGTGAGCCAGTCACGATTGCCTGGATCTTAATCCACTTGCCTGTATTTGTATAGTAAGTAGGACAGAGGGCCTAGCAACCTGATTTGCTTATAGGCACTGCTAATATAGTATGCAAATCTCATTTCTGCTGGGGCACCAAGCAGCCTCCAAAAAGTCCCACACAGATCATCTGTTTATCCTGGGCACTTATCGTAATGTAGGAGCACTTCGTAGTCCTCAACATAGGCTTCCTACTACTAGCCCTAGAAAGTGAGACAGAGATAAGGAGTTCCTCCGTAACTTAGGTCCTCTGAGATGCAGGTCTCGAGGGGCTTAGCTGAAGGACTTCTCCTCAGGACCAGTGCCTTGCAGCCTAGCAGAAAGGTCCCAGCACCTCTCTGGGATTGCAATTTTTGGCGAGTTAAGGGCACAGTTGCAAGCCCGAGGGTGGGAGCCATGTGAGACAGTACGGAGAAGGGGGAGCTGCCTCTTCAAGCCAGGAGAGCGGTTTGGGTCCAGGTCCAGCAGCAGTGACCATCCCACTGAACTGCCCCACCGGGCAGCATTTCCTGAGCCCTGATGTCTGCAAGGACAGATGTTGCGTAGAGCATCCTCATGTGGGAAACATATCTTTGCCTTGTAAACAGGAGGCTGGCTCATTCTCCACGTTGTGCCGCAGGTTTGGATTCTTTTTGTTTATTTATTTCTTATCCACATGTAAAACCTAGCGTGGCTGAGTGCTGCACAGACCAGAAAATGATGAGACCATATGCTTGGCTGCATGAGCCCGGTATATGCATGTGCAGTCACTTGCCCAATTCTGTCATATAGTTCTGAGATCCAGGGATGGGATGCAGACAAAAATTGTCTTTATTAAATGTCACATACTATGAACACTTCCAAAATTCAAGTGCAGATGTGTTGGAGACTATAAATTTCTGCAAGGGCTACCAGAAGAAGTATTTCATATTGAGAAAAGCAGAACACAGAGAAGAGTCTCTGATAGTGCTCCATGTATCCTTGTGCATTTGCCCTTGAGTGAAGAGGCAAAGTTAAAAATCAAGTTTGTTTTAAAAAATACTGCATTTTTTTACCTGCATTTTTATTAGCCTTTAACCAATGGACAAGGACTAGTTGTCCATTTTTGAGGCACACAGTTGCCCATTGTTTGCTTTTCTTCTATCCCACAGCTACTTTTCATACTGTAGTCTACGAATTTCGTGTGAGATACCTTGGGCCATTACTGGCAGAGGGCAGATGTCTTGGAGTGGTCCATTTATACTGTGATGGACATCTTGAAGAGTAGTGGTAAATAATTGTTCTCTGACCATGAAGAGTGTAGATTCATAGGATAATTGAGGTGGGAAAGGACCTCAGGAGGTCTCTAGTCCAGCCTCCTGCTCAAAGCAGGGTAAGTTATGGGATCAGACCAGGTTGCTTAGGGCTCTATCCAGTTAGGCCTTGAAAACCTTCAAGGATGGAGACTGCGCAGCCTCTGTGAGCAACCTGTTCCATTGCTCAGCTGTCCTCTTGGGGAAAACAATATTCCCTTCTGAACTACTCTTGTTTCAACTTATGCTCATTGGCTTTCATCTTCCCACCATGCATCACTGTGAAAAGCCTGGCTCTGTCTTCTTGATAGCCTCCTCATAGATACTGAGGGGATTGTTTTTAGGTCTCCCCAAACCCATCTCTTCTCCAGGCTGAACAAGCCCCAGTCTCTCAGCCTCTCCTCCCAGGGCAAGCACTCCAGCCCTGACTGCCTTGGGGACAGTTTGGGGGGCCCAGAACTGGATGAGGTATCTAGGTGTGGTCTAAGGAGTGCTGAGTAAGGGGATCTACTTGATCTTCTGGCCGTGTTCCTGCTCACATAGCCCCAGATGCCGCTGGCCTTCCAGACCTCTTGTGCTCAGTACGTACCTGCAAGGTTATTTTGGCAGTAATGAGCTCAGAACACTCTCCATTTGGGGAGCTGATCAGCTTGGCTGCCCACCTGAACGCCAGCAGCCCCATCACAAGAGAGGTGTGCTAGCTGGTGCTAACGAAGGGAAAGGGTTAATTTCTCCTGGCTTGTACATAACCCTACACTTCCAGCTCAGTAGACGGAAGGAATGTGATTAAATCGGTGTTGATACCAAGTCTGAGAACAGATGTGAGAGTGAATTGGCAGAGCTGGAATTCAGACAGGATGAAAATAGCAAAAGGGAGTGGGTGGAAACTGTCACACATTTGTGTTACAGGTGCTTGGTCTAGACCCCAGCATTTGCAGAGACTCCTGTATTTTTCTTCTTACCAATTCTTATTAATCCAGTTTCTCTTGTCAGCAGGGTCTTTTTCCCTTAACGTTAACCTCCAGCAGTTCAAGCCTCCTCTCCCCTGAAGGACAACTTGGGTAAAAAGTTCCTTTCAGCTCCAAGTAGGCAATAAGGTGTAAATATTGCCAGTTGCCCTGCCTCTCGTGCAAGAGGACACTTGAACTCATTCGCTCCCATTTATAAATAGGGAAACTGAGGCACACACTGAGGCACACAGCGCAAATGTTTTTAAAAACAACCAAACAAAAAAAAAAAAAACCCAACCACTACAGGCTGTTCTTACTCCCTTCACAGAAGCAACTGAAAGGCTCTGCAGAGAGCAAAGCCCATGTTTGCAGAGGGCTTGTGCAACCTGTGTTTCCCTTAGGACCTGTCTCGTCTCTTAGTTCTTGCCCCTTGCCTTCAGTCTGTCCACGGGGTTGGGTTTATTAGTTTTGGTTGGGTTTTGAGTGGGTTTTTTTGCATGGGCTGTGACGTCTGTCTTGTAACAGAGCAAACGCTTAAAATTGGCCCAGGCTGCCCATTTGCAGCGTAACAAATGCACTTGTAACTCAGCCACAGGGACACAACAAGCTTTTCCATCAAAGGGTGGAAAGACTCGTATGGCTTGGATGTAAAATGAAGACTTCAAAGGACCCACTGCTCCCTGCAGCAATCCGTGTCGGTCTTGCCACCACCCATTCCCTTGATGGATTTTTGAGGATTTACGTCACTGCTCTGGAGAGTTAACGGCACTCTTCTCACAGCTTTACGCAGAAGTAATATCAGCTGTAGTCAGCGAAAAGCAGAGTACTGCAAACACAGGTCTTGGCAGCGAAGTGAAGAGAGAGCAGACCATCAAACGAAACATTTGGTATTGCGTTTATTTGGAACTCCTCGATCTCCCCAGCAATTTGTTCCACAAATGACTAAGAATTAGGGGTTTCGCTGATATTTACTTAAAAAGGAGGTATGGGGAAAGCACTGCCAATTTACCTTTAACTGTGTAGCTGTAACATAGTGTTACAGCATTGTCTTCATGTACAGAGATGAGGAAAATCAATTGCAGTTCCCAAGGGGCAGACGTATTGGTTGAGAAGGTCACTAAATACTTGCAGTTGCTCAACGGGCTTGCAACCAAATCCCCTCTGAGCTGCATCATTGCTCAGCCGCACATTGAGAGGGGGAAGGAAGAGAACACGTGCACCAGGGAAATGTTCTGTATGCTCTCCAAAACACTCTCATCAAGGGCAGAAGAAAGAAGGGAGCAAGGCATTTGGCATGCCCAAAGAGCCATATTCTCTTTGTATCATTCACAGGCACATACCGAGGATCACTTTGGTCCACGTTGTTGAACTCAAGCATGCCTGTAGCTCCTGCTTGGGAGAAATAGCTTGAAAACTGTTCAGCCTTTACAGGAAATATTACTGTTGCAATGCTGTCAAGGTCACTGTCAGCCTGGGTTATCTGCTGTGTAAGTGCTAGCCACACAAATCAGGCTTAGCTAAGGGCTATAATTCATACACTCAGCGTTTTGTGGATTATGTCCTTTAGCTTTCCCTCATTGCCGTTTTGGATATTCATTTAGCTCCAGTGTATGACTGTTGCAATTTTTCTTTGGGGTAATTTCCCCATGTGATGCAGTGTTTCTCTGTATATTCCTTAATCACAGGCATACAAACTCACTCTGTATGAGTAATTTTATGTATAATGCTTATTGTTATCTTTGAATGCAGATGGTTCACCTTGGGACAAAACAATAAAAAAATGCAGGTTACAGAGGAAAAAAAAATCCATTAAAAAGTTACAAAACCCACAAGAAATATTAACAAGGAAGCTCCTGTGGTTAAGGCACCCAGGGGAGAGTCAGGAAACCTTGGATCTCTTCCAAATTCTGATCCAGACTTCTTCAGGAGCTTTCTGATTTCCAGGTGTCTTAGCTTTTATTTATAAAACAAAGATTATGGAATTTCCCACCTCATGCATTTATTGAGATTAACTGAATTCCTGATTCTAAAAACTATTGTAAGAAAGTATGACACAGAACAGTTCTAGCATCCACATATGCTTTTATACTATCTTGCAAAACTAAAGGCATTGATAATAAGAAGAGTGGTGGAAAATAAAACAATTTTTTCTGTCCAACAAAGCAATTAATCTGTATAATCAGAACAGCCTGTTGATTGTGCAATCCACAACACATTCCCTTTCATAATGAAGTGTTAAAGTCTAAAGAACGTGTGCCTGTGCTCATCCCCTGTATGCCGGGCTAGCTGAGGCAGTAATTTTGAAATACGAATAGGTCCGTATTGCAAAGAAAGGACTGTCTCTTCTGAGCTACTGCGTTGAAAAATGTGTAGCTCATTCTGTAAGATTTTCAGCCTACATGTGTTGGGGGTTTTTTGTTGGGGTTTTTTTTTTCTTCCTTGTCAGTGCTGAAGTTGCTGTAATGTATCAGCGTTTATCCTTCAGTTGCCTGGTTCTCATTCGTAATATTTCTAGCTAATGTTAGTTTTTGTCCTACAATGCCACAACAGTTTCTTTACATCCTTTACACCCCGGATGTGCAGGTACCTTCATCACTTTAGGACGTTGCCTGTTTCTCTCCAGCTCTGTGATTCAGTCAAGCATCTTGGCATAAGACTTTCTCACTGTTTACTCATTCTAAACTCTTGAACGCATTTAAGTGGCCTTGAACATGATCACTTCTACTACAGCAAATCCCCAGAATCAACCAGCCTGAAACTTCTGAGCCTGAAATTTGACTCCCAGTGTTGTTGCATCAGGCCCAGTCTTCTGTATTGCAGACAGTTTGGCTCAGGGAAAAAATAATGGGCATAGTTCTTTACACAGAGTCCCTTTTTTCATTCTGTCCTATCTGATCTGATCCTATTTATACATCTGAAGAAATAATTTTAAAAGTGGTTCAGCCTTTGCTGCTGATTAATTATCAAGCCCTTTCAACTGAATTTTCCCTTCCTTCCTCTTGTCCGCTCTCAAATAAAAATTTAATAATAGTAAAAAAATGAACAAAAAGCTATGACTGTCAGGTATTAAGCCTTTCTGACCAAATGGAGAAACTCGATGTACCCTAGGTCAGTTGTTATACGTGCACATTTAGTTCATATTATTGTCACCTAAATGTACAGGTCGCCCGTGATGGTATGCCATGTTTAAAAGTGTCCATGGGTAGACTGAAACACCCTTGTATTTTCCTTAATGACTTGCCTGTCAGTAGGGAACAGGTGATTTAGAATGTAATTTGGACTGAAAGTGAAATCTGGAGGAAAAGTTATCTGAGTTCCTTAGAAATGCATAAAATTATCCATTGCTTAATCAATTATATACACATGCAGGTACTCTCCCGCAGAAGAGGCTGGATCAGGCATCTACATTATTTGATGTAATTATGTTGGTTGTAAAACAAAATGCAATTGATACAGAGTATTTCTGGGTTTATTTGCTATATGTGGTACACAAAACCAAATGTTAGGTTACCTCTGAATTTTTATTTCAAATGTTACACATATTTCTATGTAAAAATTTATTATAAAAAAGCAAATGTAACATCAATTTACCATGCTCTAAGTAAATTGCACATCCCTTAACCATTCTTCTGGTCAGGAGCCCCTTGGACTCCATCAATGGAGAAATCTACCCTGCTCACAGAGGCACTACTGAGTGATGCACAGTGCCTTCCTCCCACCAGCACTTCAAAATCAGTCAAAGGATTACAGAAAGAGCATCCGTGTCACAGCCTGGAATTCCAAACTGCATTAAAAATCCTGATGTTGCGGTTTAGCTCTGGAAGGATTTTTTTTTTAAGGTTGTGTTCTTAAGTGCTTGCAAATTCTCATGTTTTGGCTCAAATTCTGATGTTGTGGCATAAACACCCACAGTCACTCTAGACTCCTCTTGCTTCACCTTCTGCACCAGCAGCCCGATAAGGCAGGTTCCTTGATTTCAGACTCCAGAATGTCTCTCTCTTTCTTTGGTCCAAGAGGACAAACTTTCTCTCCCTTATATTGTGTGCCTGAGTTAGGCTTTTCTCATGTCCTTGTTTCACATATACTACACACTCTCCGCAGGTAGCTCATATGCCCCATCTTCCATTCCTATATCTCATGGCTGACTTAATACATAGCAAAGATATGGACAGTTGATTTCTTCCAAGCCATGGCTTTGGTTGTCACTTGTGTGACTTGACTGACATAGGTGTCGCATACATTTGGCTTCATGTTTTATGAACCACAAAACAAGTCATCTTTACATGTCCTTAATATCAGAAGCTGCTTCATTCTTACTTTTGTTGCTTTAAAGTTAATAGTCTCGTTGAAACTTCCTAGGGATTGACCTGTGGATTCCTATGGAGATGCCTCTGGAAAATAACTCACAGACCTGTTATGCAAATGCATCCCTACTTCTCTTGCAGAGATAGACAGTTCCTCTTGGTCCAGCAAGATTTCCGGAGTATTTTCTCCCTTCTTATGTTTCAGCCCGTCTGTCACTCTCTGATTTAAAAATGAATGTTGACGTGATTCACCCAGGACAAGAGCATGAAGTTAACTCTTCAGCTTACTTGAACATCACATGACAAGTAACGTCCCATTTGCAGTAAAGGAACTCCATCCAGAATCGGGCTCAGAGCACGGAGCAGGGACAGCCCCGCACGCTTATCTTTCCATACTGCAGCACCTGTTGTGTTTGCTTTTGAACAATGAGAGCTATTAGTTCAGTGAAGAACTTAATCCCCCGGCTTTGCACTGCCGTGGCCTCCCTATAACCTGGCCTTGGTATCACAGGCATGTTCTTTCTCAGAACAAGGGCATGAAGTTGATGCCAACAGCACTGTAACACCGTTGTGTAGCTGTAATGGCATATCTTAGCTGCCTAACTCCCAGAAGTTACTGTAGTGCATAACAGTGCTTTTTCAAGGCTTGTTCAGCGCAAGCAGATCGCTGACAGGTTACCTATACTTTCAGGCTGTTCTGAAGAGGCTGTATATTAGCGTTTATTTCCTCTCTGTACCACTTGGCCATCCTGCTCGTGTTGTGTTTACTGATGAGCCCACGGTGCCATCAACGTCAACTTAGACAGAACTTGAAGTAAGCTCGTTTTTGCAAGTGCTGTTGCTGTTTAAATCCTGGAAAGTTGTCAACTCATGTACATTGATGAGGGTGAGCATGTGTTTCATATCTGGTCTGGTTTTTTGATAATTAGGAGACATACTCTCTTTTCTTAGACATTTCTAAAAGAGAAAACAGAAAGGAAAGCTTAAAAGTGAGAATTTCTATGAAAGGCCATTTTTTTAAATGTTTGAAAGTTTTGCTTTTTCCTTTGCTAACCATAGCTCATTGCACCTTTTCTATTTGTTTGTCACCAGAAGCACCCAGTACAAAGAGAAACTGCTGTTCCTTGCTCAATCAAGGAGCTTGATAGGACAAAAGCCTTAGTCACAAAAGGAAATTTATATTTAATTCAAGTTTTCATATGAACAGGCCTTGCATCAAGCTCTTGCAAGTGTGTTTCCACCTGTCTTCAATACGGGCCAGTGCCTGAAATATTTTCAACAAGCTGTCAAAGTAAAGCCCCAGTCCTACCAAGCAGTCTTAAACTTAATGTCGCTGTTGAGCTTAGTGAAGATAAGGCACAATCTCCACGAAAGGAGAGGACAAGACAACCTGTAAGAACTTAACAGGCATTTTAAATAATGAAGCTCACTTGTGAGATCAGGGCAATATTGAATTTTAATAAAAGCTAGGCTGATATCTGAGACTGGACCTCACCCAAGAGTAAGATACACATAATTCTACCAGAATGGTTATCTTCACTACACGGCTCTGCTTTTTTTTAACTGCACCACTAAAACTGGCCTTTTTTTTTTTTACGTATGGGAAGGAGAGGCTTCTGTAGAGATCTGAAATTCTTTCAGGACACCGAGCACAACAGGGGCATCTGTCTCTTCAGAGTAATACCCTTGCTTTCATACTTTTCTCCTAACAAATTCCTACAAGATTTATCTTGTCAAACTTTAGTCTGAATGGCACAAATTACTGGCAGGATTGTCAATCTAAAAAAGAGACAGGCATAAATTTAATTGCTCCCTGAAGATACATGAAAAGCTACATTTAGCTGCAGCTAATTAGATATTCTCCAATCAACAGTTATGATTCATCTGCTGAGGAGCAAAACAAGAAGGCAAATATGAAATAGGCAGCAAGAGTTAAATCTGACCTCCCAAAATGGTGGGGTTGTTGTTGGTTTGGTTTTAGCTAGAAGTGCAGCCGGTGTTGCACTCTACCGAGACCCAAGGCTCATGCTGCCTTTAAGCCAGGAGGCGCAGACCTTCTGGTTTTCCTACACGAGGGGGTAACTTCACCGCTACCGCAGACAAAACATAGTTTTGCTTCTGTGAACTGAGCTTCCCAAATACCTCCTCTTCCCACCTTTGCTAGAACCACCTGCCAGCATTAAGGGTAAGGATAAAACCCCGAGGAGGTTCTTTTCCAAGGATCTTAAAATGTCTGTTAGCCAAGAAAGATGGAGCTTCACAAAATGCCCATCTGAAAAGGGATTGTCACCAATTTACAGGTATGGAAACTGAGGCAAAAAAATAGGTGGGCTTGAACATGTCCATCATGCCGCCACACAGAGCAATGCCATAGATGGGGAGGGGATCCCAGGGGCCTCTGCCTCCATCTCGCGCAATTGCTGTTCCCAAGTACCAAACCAGAAGAGCTGTTGATGCGCCCTTAAACTGAAGAGTAGCTTGCACTCAGAGCAACTGGAAGCAGAAACGGGCAGCGGGGTGCAGGAAAATAACTGTCAGGTTTGAGTTAGATCAGGGTGCAGTGAAATGTTTTATCTCTTTGGGACTCCACCCTGTGTTCCTCGTGCACCTGAGTTTCCTCTGGCTTTGAAAATACTGTGCAAGTATTTAAAGGATTTGATCATAAATGAAGTATGAACACCAACTTCTGACTGGCTGTGTTAAGGTGGTGCTAGCAGAGAAAAAGAGTGGGTGGGTTTTGTTGGTTTTCGGTTAGTTTGTTTATGAGAAAGGGAATTACTTACACAGGTAAAAAAGATGAGCAGCAAGTAAAAAATCCCAAGGCAAGTCAGCATGAAAAGCTCGGCTTTGTATTTTTTTAATTTTTCGTCTTCTATTCCAGGGCAACCTAAAATGTAAAGCAAGGTCTTACATTGTTCTGGAGTTTGTGAAATATTTTTAAACTGTTAGCTTCATGAAATGCCATGTGGAGCATGGGACACTCAAGAGTCTCTACTGTACCTGTTACTTTTAATGTGACTGTGCCACTCAGATTGCGTTCTCCACTCTGTTCCCTCAAAGTGCACTTATATGTCCCGCTGTTTTGGCTGGTTGCATTTTTGATCCTCAGTGAAAAGAAGGTGTCGTTGGAGAGCTCCAGGGGCCCCCCAAGTTCTTTTGGATAATGAGATTCCACATCAAGGACTTTCCACGCTATTCCTTCACCATCTCCCGCCACCTGGAAAACACAAATATATTTCTCGTCTTGGGCAACGCTGTCATCCTGAGTTTTAGGGGAAAGAGTTTTAAAGCCGGCTTATGGCTGAAAATGCAGAGGTTGAAGAGAGGCGGGTGGGGGACACCTCAAAAGCGTCTGATAAGTTCATGCTCACAATCAAAAAGTATTTGCTTTTTTTCTTAAATAGACACTATATTTACAAATAAATACTATAGAGCTATTCTGTAGTAGCTTCTTAGTCTGCCTCACCTGGACACAGTCCTGGTAGAGATGTAACATGATAAAAGGCAGCGGTAGAGTTTGCTCTTAACGTGTCGGCGCAGAGGCCCCAAAAGAATTCCGACAGAGCGAGACGGTCCACGGGGATAGAGCTGAGGCAGCAAGAGGCAGCCCTACCCAGCTGCTTCCCGGTGGCTCTGGGGACCAGAGGTCCCAGGAGAGCACGGCAGCAGGCAGGTAGGCTCCACCGCTCCTCGCCCTGACAGCACGCTTTCCGCTCTGCGGTGGTGGGAATTAAACCTGCCCACCCGGCAGGCACGCCGCAGCGCGCCAGCTCTGCCAGCACGGGCTGGCATCCTCCCAGCGACCCCGCAGCCCGGAGAGCCTTGCGGGAACACAGCCCTGGAAACTGCACTTCCCCGTGCCAGTTTCTGTGCAGCTGACCCCTGAAACGACCGTGCCTCTCTGGAGGAATGGGGTTTTCCCCCCCCTCCCCTCCCTTCCCCTCCACTCTTTATTGGAACCAAAGAACAAAAAATTGCTTCGACTCCTTCAGATTCGGTTGAGTGAAGGTCACGAGCAGGTTCTGGTGCACTTGGGGAGCATTTGTGTGTTGAATTTCTTAATTGTAACCAGAAGAGCTACATTCCTTGGCATTGCTGAGAGGCTGCTGGAGGAATGAAGCGTATTCCCAGAACAGTTTGTACTGCGGGGCGAAAGGATGCACTGAAAATGACAATTGGCTGGGAACCACAAAGAAGAGAGAAATCGCTAACTTGATTTGAAAGATGGGAGAAGGGTTTGAATTAGCCCGTGTCCATTCTTATTCATCGACGTTGCTCCCTGGGATTCGAGGCAGCGTGCCCTCCTTGAAGGTTTCCTGGGTAATGAATTCAGTCTTTCAGTGGACCAGCAGAGCCAGAGCCAGCTCATACAGTCCAAGGCTCAGCTTTTCAGCCAAACCTATAGCTAATGTAAGCCAAGGCTTTTTTATTATTATTGTTTTATTTCAATAGACACATTTTTGGGTTGCATGTTGGTGCTTACTTTCTATCAGTATAGCTACTGCATCAGGGTATAACAGTTACACTGAAAGTTCTTAAAATTAACACAATTTTCTCATGCTGAGGCTAGGAATATCTGGTTTCCCTTTCATGTACTTGCATGAGGAAAGCATACTCGGGAGTCCAGCGAGAAATATGGGCCTGATGCTCCATTATACTTTGCTACTTTTGCAGCCCTAAAATGGTGTAAAACAAGCTGCAAGTTGGGGAACTTTTCAGGAACTGGGGAATCAGACTAAAGCACAAAATTTCCATAACTGTAAAGATCCTTTCTCAGAAAGGTTTGGGTTTTTTCAGTGCATCAACTGAAACACAGAGCAGTAATACCCTGGGGCTTTCCACACTTTACCCAGCAAGAGGGAAGAAAGGACCTTCTTCCTCTTAATCCCCCAGTAAATTTATCCCAGCTTCTCTTTCTTACTATGCCCAGCCCCAAGCAGCTATGAGACAAGCAGTATCTATGGTGGTTTTCAGATCGTAGGGACTTCACCGTGCTACAGGGATTTAGATATTTTCGGGCCCTGCAAATTGTCGGCGATGTGGCCAGAGGAATTCCAATACCCAGGCTGGGCTCAGCTCTGGTTACAAGTGGGTCAATAGCAGTTAAGTGGATAGAGTTGACCTCCCTCGGATCTAATTTTTGCCATTCTCCCTTCCCTTACCACCCCCTTCCTCGGTGAAATTTAAAACTGCCCACAGGGCAATAAAGAGAACCAGCCTGGCTGCCCTTCGCGTTGCCCTAAAATGCAGACAGGAGGTCTGAGCTACACACAGAAAATTAGTTTTGGTTTTTTCTTGTTTTTTTTTTAATTCACTGGTAGCATAAATAATTGCTGTCTTGGGTGGTAAATGGTGCTGTGATTCTTGTGGCTGAGACCTGGGAATCAGAAAACACTTTGATCTTTCTGTATGCAATTGTAGTCACCACTGCTAACATAAGGGAGAAACAAATTAAGTCCATGTATCCTGTGCCTGACCATGCGCTTTCTCCCAGTGAGATTTTTGGTAAATGGTTTAACTTCCCTATTTTATGGAGATGCTGAAAGATAGGATTGATTATTGCCTCCAAAGCTTTTCGACGTGTTCAGTTGCTGTCACAAATGCAGTGACGGTGACCCTGGAGAAAAGCAATTCAGAACTTTGCCTTGCACAGACCTGTTCTGCGTAAGGCAAAGCACTGCGTTTTCCCCAAAACAGAAGAAAAAGCTATTTTGTGGCCCAATCTGGCTCCTTCACTTGGGGAGAAACCAGACGCAATCTGGATGGGGGTCGTGAACCTTTGCATTCGGGGAGGAGGAGGAGGAGCGGTTCCTACGCGTGGGCTTAATTCGGGGTTTGCGCACCTCTCTCTCTCCATTAAATCTCCCATTTAGCGAAGAGCGAAGGCAGGCAAGGCGGTCCGCGGTGTGCCCAGCAGCCTCCCTACATTTTTTAGGCTACAGGGACATCTGGTGGCATTTTTCCAGGCTCTCCATGCAGCGCATCCATCCCTGCGCAGAGGTCACAGCGACCCTTGCTCTGACGCCTGAACCAAGGCTTTTTCCACTGCAATCTTATCTCCTCTTATCTTATCAAAAAAGCATCGACCCCTCCCTTTTTAAATTCTCTAAGTAGCGAGGAAACATCTGAGCAAATTTGCAGAGCGCGTCCCCGTACCCCAGCCGTGTAAAGGGAAGTCCATGAGATGTTCAGTAAGGTCATCATTCTGCCTCTTGCTCTATTCAAGCTAACCTCTTTTCCCCCCAAACCTAATTAAAATTACGAAAACGCCAATCTGTTTGCCACCTCCTGTGAATTACTTGTCAGACTCTCACTAGACAGATCATTTCGCAGCTCAAGCTCCTACGATAATCCAGCGCTAATTCATGCCAAACCTCCTCCAGGTGATAGAACAGCCCCAGGTAAATGCTAGGGGTTTTACCTAATTAATTCCACACAAGCTTAGAGGGATCAAAGTGAGTGCTGTCAGTGGCAGCAATCCACTTGTGTAGGGACCATCCTCTTCATTAATCAGCGACAAAATATTTTCCGCCCGTGTTTCTTTCGCATTTCATTTCCCTTCCGCCGTGCCGGCGAGCCAGCTGCAGCATGCCGGCTCCCCCGGCTCCCCACCTCCAAAGGGAGGAGGAAAGGGAGGTGGTCTTTTCCTGCTCCCATGTTTGCTCTTAATGGCTTTACTAAAATTCAAAAGGCAAATCATGACTCGTGGTAGAAATGCTACTGAATCTGTTTGCATAAAAAGGGTCTTGTTGCCAGGCTGGCTGCTGGGGGTTACTGAAGCAAGAATTTTGCTGGGAAACAGGGACCTGCAGGCTGGCAGCATCATTCCGCCTATCTGCATAAAAACACCCATTAAGAAAATGAAACAACAAAAGAAATGCGAGTTTATGTTTATTGTCACGTATACATTGGCCAGTGGCAATGGACGTGACAGGCTTTTTCAGAAATCAGCTGGGGGGGGCTAAGTCTGTTGTTTTCCATCGCCTCCATAGCAATGAGAGGAAATGCTACCCCCAGGGGCTGATACTGTCCAACACCTTATTTAACAGCCTGGACGCTGGGACAGAGCACGTGCTCAGCAAGTTTCTAGGTGACGCAAATCTGTGAGGAGTGGCTGATGGCCGTGCTGCCATCCGGAGGGACCTGGGGACGTGGGCTGAGAGGAACCCCATGAAGTTCAGCGAACGGAAACGCCAAGTGCTGCCCCTGGGGAGGAAGAGCCCCAGGCACCAGGACAGGCTGGGGCCAACCCGCTGGAAAGGCCCCGGTGTCCTGGCGGACACCAAGTTGGCCACGAGCCAGCGATGAGCCCTCGTGGCAAAGGCGGCCAACAGCCTCCTGGGCTGCACTCGGCAGAGCATCCCCAGCGGGGCGAGGGAGGTGATCCTTCCCCTCTGCTCAGCCCTGGTGAGACGCACCGGGAGTGCTGGGTCCTGGGCTGGGCTCCCCAGTACAGGAGAGACAAGGAGCTACTGGAGAGAGGCCAGCAAAGGGCCACAGAGGTGACTAAAGGTTTGGAGCGTCTGACACACGAGGAGAGGCTGGGAGAGCTGGGACTGTTCAGCCTGGAGAAGACCAGGCTCAGGGGCATCTTATCAATGTGTACCTGATGGCCAGGGTTATAAAGAAGCTGAAACCAGACTCTTCTCAGTGGCCTCCAGAGGCAAGACAAGAAGCAATGGGCACAAACTGAAAATCAGGAAATTCCATTTAAGCATAAGAAAAACCTTTTTTACTGTGGGGGTGGTTGAAAACTGGAATGGGCTGCTCAGGGAGGGTGGGGAGTCTCCATCCTTGGAGATATTCAAAACCTGGCTGGACACAGCCCTGAGCAACCAGCTCTAGTTGCCTTATTTCAGTGAGTTTAATTGAAAGTTATTCTAGTTCCCAAAAGCTTGGAAACATTTGGTCTAAAGAGGTTGCAATTTTCCCACATGTATTCCGTAGTCAACTGACGGATTTCTGTTGAGTTTCTCCTAGCCCAGAGCTTTTTTGGTAAGAATGGTGTTGATGATACAATGGATATTAAAATGGGATAGGTTTCATTGATTGAAAAATACCATTGAGCTGATACATTTCTGTTCTCTGACTGGAAGAATTACAGGAAAGAGGTAGAATAATTAGGCCTCCAAAATATAAGTGCTCTTCAGCAAACATTTTTTTTTCAGAGAACTAAAAACAAGTGGAAAAGGGAGAAGGAATGCTTTTCTTGGTCCTAGCTGGCTGGTTTTTAGCTGCAGTTTTGAAAACTGCTACAGCATTACATGACAGTGCCACTAAACAGAGGCAATTCACCCATGCTGAAGTACCTATACCGAACTAATCAATTAAAACTTGATTTTATCATGTACGTGTGAGAGCAAGCAGTTGTTAACGTAACTCGTGTACTCTGCTCTCATTAAATACCTTTTCTCATCAAACTTTTCCCAGACTAAGGTGGTACGTTGGCTCCCAGGTAAATCAAAGTGCCAATATAATTCACTTTTCCCATAAAAGCAAATTTTTATTTCAAACAAAATGGTTCAGGTCCAAAATTGATGTCAGTTTAAAGGTGGAATGTATTAACATTAATTTATTTTCTTCTGAGGGTGGGATGATTGAAAAAATGGTTTTGTTTAAAATTATACTAGGAATAATGGCCAAGTTGAAATTTCTGACTGCTAAAGAGATCTAAAAACGATACACAGCCAGAAGGAATTTATTTTCTGAAGCAAAATATCTAGAATTCTGGCAATGCCCAATAGCCAACATATAATGAATCACAACTGAGCTGAAACCGCTTAATAGGTGTATTTTTCAGCACAAAAGCACTTTCACATTTGATTAGCACTGAAGGTGCATCCATATGGTTCCTATACAGTGTCATGTAGAAATACCAATGTTAAATTTGAAAAAAACAGCCATAAATTGTGGGCACATGTGAGTGAACTGTGCTTTAGAGGGGAAACAAAAAAGAAGAAAAGAAAAACCAAAACCCAACCCCAAAACAACAGCAAAGGAACTGCGTGTGACGCGTGAGCCAGCTGGAAAAGTCCCCTGACTCAGTCGCACAGCCTCTTTATCGTTGGGGGTTTTGAGCTAAGGGCATCCAGCACTAGCTCATGTCAGGCAAAAGAATTGTTTTGGTCATGAAATCATTTCCACTGCTCCCTTCCTGTTTAAATTATCAATGTGTTGGAGCTACTTGGAGCTGAATAGATGTCTGAGGAGCATTTGACCGCATTTCTTCTGGTATGTTAGAAATTAGACTGAAGTAATTTAGCAACTATTTACCTACGCTAATAGATAATAGCTATGCACATTTAGTAAAAGTAATTTCCTTTGAAGGAAGATGCGATTAATTTTAAATGTCCGTAAGGTTTATTCTTATTTTGTAATATGGCTTCTCCCTCTAATTCTGCCACAATTTTGTATTTTTCAGGGAAGTGTTATAAAGTTAACAGACTTCTCTCCACTAAAGTACAGCCTTCTTTCCTCTTCCTCAAGATTTGTTTTAGATTAAGACTTTTCTGGCTATCACATGAACTAAATAGTGAAATATCCACTGGGACTTCATCTGTGTGTGTTTAAACTTGGTTTTCAAACTGGATATAAAGTGATAATTATGAGGTTTTTATAAAGTGGTTCTCATTTTCAGTGTGCTACACAAAGAGAAACTGTTCAGTTTTTCAATAGCCCTACGAGGCAGAAAGGTAAGTAAAGTTTCATTACCCAGATTCTTGTTTCATAGGTGGGCCATAGAGATTCAGACTGGTATTTCCATATACAATTCCCAGTGCCTGGGTGCTTATGCAAAAATGACCTAGTTTTCAGTTCTTAGTTGGCAAACTTCCACACTGCTCATATACGGTTTTACGGCATGTAGGTTGCCCAGCAGTCCTAAAAATGAACCACACTTAAAGGGTATCATCATTATGAACTCTCTAACTTTTTCATGGCCACATAGTGAATGGGATGAGAGCTGCACCAGTCTGGAAGAGGACTTGGTGTGCTACCTTCTCCCCAGTGTGCTAGGCCTGCCTACTTCAAGGATTTCTAAGTAAAAATCATTTTGTCTGAGCTGACTGACCGTGGTCCTGATTCTACACAGAACTACTTACACGTGTGACTTCATGCATGCGAATAATCTAAGTAGCTCCAAGTATACTGGGCGCACGACAGGTTAAACACATGCACGCCTTTTTGCAGGACAAGACATTAGCAAAAGTGAAGGAGCTGTTGAATGCAATCCTTCTTTTTTAAATCCAGTTGGATTTTTGACACCAGCGTATTAACTCCTTTAAACAATTATTTCTCCATAAAGAACTGAAAAAGCAAGTACTTTTAAATAGTATTTTTTTTTTTAAGCAGATCATAACAAACTATTTAAAAGTACCCCTTAATCGGTCAGAGCATGCAGAGGTGCCAGTGGGAAGGAGGGGTTTGTTCACCGAGCATTCACCCTGTGCAACGAGCTGCACGTGCGGCACCGTAACGTTGCCACCATCATTTTTTTAAAGCAGCAGAAGCAAAGGTTAATTGCTTGCATTTACTGCACAAAGTGACCTTATGCAAAAGATTTAGCCTAACAGCTTCTTGAACTTTACAGTCTGAAATTTCATACCATTTGTTGGAATTGCCTTTTAATTAGCCCTTTGAGGGTATACGTGGTGTTTATTGATTAATCCTGCAGTAGCTGTTTTTTAAATAACAGACTAATTGTCTATGTTGGGTAGCCCAGTCATGCTCCACCATTCCCCCACCCTCCTTTTGCGGTGTTGGGTGGGGACAGCAGCACACAGACAAGGGGAGGAGAGGGGAAGAGAGGAGAGGAGCGAGCTTCAAGCTGCTACCTATTTAGCTAGTCCCACAAGTAGAAGTATTGTTTCTTCAGCACAAAACACTGAGCCTAAATTACTTTTTCCTGCTGTCACTCAGTCTTTTTAGCTTTGGTGTTGTGCTTTTCCTGATATGCAACTGTCGCTTGGGCTAGCATCACCAAGAGTGGCATTAACTGCCTGTCCCCGCTTCCCACCTCTCTCCTGGGATGAGTAACCAGGAGACTGCAGTACCACAGTTGGTGCCATCAGCCCCTGAGGACTGTGGCGAAAGAGCTGAGGATGATAGCCAGATTTTGTTGCTTCTTGTCGTTTCGGCAGTGCCAGCAGAGAAAAAAAGGATGAGGTCCTGTCATGCTGGGCACTGGAAAAACAGTCTTTTCCTGGGCGAAACAGATGAAGCAGGAAGAGTGAGGAGACCATGGAAGGAGAGGAGATTGGCGGGACAGGGCAGGGGACATGCAGCAGCAGTCTGGACTGTAAAAGCCTGGCTGCTGCCAGGGGAAGCAGCACGAGTGAGGGCTGCCGAGGAAGGGGCACACACAAAAGGCATCATCAAATATCACCCTCCCCTGCACATCCGGTTGTTTTGCGCCCAGGTGTAACTGTAAAGAGCTACAGGACAACACAGAATTGGGTTTACAGGGTTTCCTTATGCTCTTTTATCAGGGCAATGTCTTTTGGCTTCTGTTTGCTGCCTGGCCCTCCCAGCTGCCGCTGAACTCAGACGGACATGCTTCTGGAGGATCCCCACGCTTCAGCCTGCTGAAACTCTTTTGTTGACTTCCAACACTGGTTTGGGGGAAAATTTTCAGGGATCCAGTCAACCTCTCTGTTTATTCCTCCCCCACCCCTTACCACTTCTGCTCAACTCCCCCAGGTCCACCAAACTGCATGGTTTGCCTGCAATGAGCTCCCTGCCCTGCCCACACTCCGTGGGAAACATGGGGCCTTAAATAATTAGCATGTATCTGTATGGAAAATAGATGTCCTTATCCAGCTTTTGAAGCAGAAAGCAAAAAAGAATAAGTTGACACCTATCCCAGCTCCCATAGTAATATTCAACCAAATGCATTACTCTCTGTCTCCCACCCGTGCTTAGTTCAGCATTTTGGAAAAAGGAGACTATAGATGCTGCACTTGCTGATGGGCTGGTAGCCAGATGTTTAAAACAGCTATTTCAGAATTAGGTACCTTTGAGTTGCAGTTGTCATCTAGTCAGTAGGCAGATGCTCATTGTTGTACCGGCACTGAAACTCAGATGCATTGCAAGTTTCAACCACAGAAGCTCTATCTAATAACACTCTTTATTGGTTTACTGTAGGGAATAATTTTAAAACTATCTCTGACCAAACTGCTTGGGAAGCCAAGACCGTGGCTTTATGTTCTGGCAGAGATAAATTAACAGTTTTCACCCATCAAAAATAGGGGGGTTTTCCCTTCCCTTCCACTGCTTTCCCATCACATGGGAAAGTAATTCAACTCTGCAACCCACAAAATCTTTATTCGCAGATTGACTTTCCACTATTACAACAAGCAACAGGGAGTTGACTTAACAGGCAACCAGAGGACCACGAGGACTGGCCCATGGTAAGCAGCAGGAGTGCGTGGCTGGGGGTGGGGAATGAGGGAGAACAAAACCTTCTTTTTTTTCCTGTTAATTTGTCTCAGATCATATATGCTGAAACTATGCACTGCGATGCAAATACACGGTGCCATACAGCAAGTTAACAGCCACTTCTTCAACCACTGGGCAATTCTGCCTCTCTTTCTGTGAGAAATTTCATCTTGAAAGTGTTGAGCCGGACTTCTCTGCTCATTAGCCAATTGATCCTTGTAGCCCCTCCTGCAAATAGGTGGTCAGCAGGGCTCTCCTGCTTTGGAGATGGGAACTCTGAGTCAGGGCAGTCAAGATGTGACTTCTACTTCATGACTGCAAAGAGATAACTCAGAATTTCTAGCTCTCCATCTGCCTTCTACCCTGCCCTTATGCCCACCCCCACTAGCCAAATCTTCCTAAAGAATAGCAAGTACTTGTTTAGTTCTTCTATTTCAAAGAAAAAATCAGGTCCTGTTTGGGGGGAGATTAACCAAGGAACAACATCATTTATGTTGCAAGTTTTAAATACCTTTTTTTTGCTCTGAAGAAAAATCCTGGAAAGACTCCTCTTTGGAGTAGTATCTGGCAGGCTGTACATGGAGCATCACCTGAATTCTGATCCCTGGAAGCCAGCAACAGTCAGATAGAAAAGCAGGCCAAGAGCAATTCAGGGATCACGCTCAAATAGTCTGTCTACAATGACATGGCAAACGCCTGTTCTCTGTGATCAGCTCAAATGCTTTCATTGCTGCCTTGTCTCTGCTGCACTGACAGGAGGACGCCTCTTCATAAAGTACCCCATTTTCTACAAGGCAAGCCAGTATCAGGTAGGAAAGCAAAGCAGACTGCTCAAGTAACATAGGCTTTTTTCTTACTTTATACCAAGACACTGTCTGGTAGGTGATTGAGGAGTCCAGAAGAACTTTACAGGGCAGCAGCGCTTCTTCAGCACATCTCACGGCGACGTCTGGGACTGCCACAGAAGCCCCACGGATCAAGCACCAAACTGCAAAGCACAGGTACACATCGCCTTTAAAACAGATTGCCTAGGTAATCCTGCCTTCCCAAAACATATTCCCCACAAAATAAATGCGAAAGACCAGAAGGAAAAATGCAAGGCTCCCCACTTACCATTGCACAGGATGACGAGCAGAGCATAGACTACCAAAGACATGGCTTTTACTGCTGCAAATCACAGAGCAGCAACGGTGTGCCTCTTTGCAGGATGGACTGTGAGAGCAGAATGAAACTGCTACTGCTTCTAGAGTGATATTTCTGGAGGCAGACCGGGGAATCCCCCCACCATGGCTTATCTTGAAGTTCCCTGTCACAGGGAAAATCCCTACGCGTAGGAGCCAGTGCTCCTCCCATTAAATCTGCTTGGTCACACCCATTTCTGCAACCGCCTGCACTGGTAGCACCTCACCTCCCTTTTTTTCTTCTATTTTTTCTGCCTCTGTGTTGATCTGAACAGAAATAAGGTTGATCGTGGGGTACTGTGGGTCGGTATGAAGGGCATCAAGATCAGCACTGAAAGAATCTCTCTCCTGAGTGACAGAAGGGCAGGGGAAAGGGTTTGTCAGCCTGCCAAAATCCCCTCTCAACCTTCTCTCTGCAGCTCTAACAGTGCAAAGGTTGGCCATATGAAGCAACATTTCTGAAACCACATTTAAGCCCTCAGGTCATAACACCATGAGAACACTTTGACTTGGGTCTAAGGGCTAAGCAGGAATTTACAGCACGGCTGAGCAATTCAAACTATATTTCTGTAGTGTCACACATGTAACTTCCCATGTAGGCACTCATGATGCAGAAGCAGCATCTCTTCTTAGGGTATTTTGTCATTTTCAAGGCAAGCAGGGGCAGCTGGAGTGACATAATTCTACCAAATTATATGCTGGAAAATTTCCTCATGAAAAAAAATCAAGGCAGCTCCCAGAAGAGGAATCATTTGGACATCCCCTCTAGATATCTGAAAAAGAAAAAAAAAAAGAAAAAGAAAGTCCTTTCCTTGTGATCTGTAAGAGCTGTTTCCCCCTGGAGAATTTTTGAGGAAGTCTGATGTTGATCGCAGAAGCATTTACGAATCATGAAACTCTGAAAGTTGCTGACAAGTTATTTTTGGAAAACTGTCTTTAGGCTACTGAGAATCATGATGGAGAGAAGCCATTTAGGAGGGGTTTTTCTGAGTTTTGATGGGTGCAGAGTGTATGGTCAGCCCCTTTTGAAAACCAGGTTCCTGGAAGCCACATCAGGCTGGGCACCCTAAAGCCAAATCACCTCTAGAAAGCTTTGTGAGGAGAAGTCAGTTTGACAAGTCCTCGGCATGCAAAAGTCCAACTCAAACAGGTAAATGCCGTGGGTGGGTAACACTTTCGGAAACTCCAGTCCGTTCTGTGAGGGAAGTCAGACAGCAATTTCACCAAGGGCCTCACTGTTGAAATAGCCTATTTATTTTTAAAGCTTTTTGCTTCTATCTTCATTGACTGGCATAGTAAATATAACAGGCTCTAAGCTTTATTTTTCTCTTTGTGTTTTCTGGTTTCAAGGACCTCAATCCATTACTTAGAAGATAGGTAAGAGTGAAATGTAAATCCCAGTGGATCTCTGTAGAGGGAGAGAAAATCCTGAACTCCCACTTCTTTCTCCTGTGTGAAATAATGGAGTCCTTGAGAAGACAAAAGGGGGGGGCATTGCTGAAGGAAATCTTGGAGAGAAGAGGGCTCCAGTTAATATATTTCACATCTGTTCTTCACTAAAATGATGGCTCTCCCGTCCCCATGAGTCAGTCACGCATCAAGCCCACCTCCAAGAAGGGCACTCAGCTTTCACCCAAGTCCCTCTTTCTGCGAGTCCTGCAGAGCTACGTATTTACCCTTCCTAAACCAACGCAGAGGCTAAAACCTTCTCTACCTCCCCTTTCATTGCGGGGAAACCCCCAGTGAGCAAACCACAGCAAGCTCCTGCCCCTGCTGTGGGTCAGCCCACAGCAATCTTTCCCAAAACGGCCTGACCAGACGGAGTCTGGAGGGGCTGTGGCATGCCTAAGGCTGAGGTCACAAGCTTGCCCACGTGGAAGTGCACTGAAAGTAAGCATAAAGGGTCAGGCTTCAGTTTGATCTGGGAAACGTACATGCCACACACGCTTGCCACGGTGATGTTAAATGACATTCTTCCTCGGTTAGTTAAAATACAGGAGTTCGGACTCTTTAAAACATATGGTTTTTCCCTCTAGGACAGGCATAGCTTCAAGCAAAACAGCCCTTTTCCTCCAGAAGTATTTGCAAGCTCAGCTGCTGTTCCACAGTGTACAGTATGTGAAGCAAGAGAGCAAGATATGAAAAACAAAAACTGAAACTCCCTTTGCTGGGGGAGGAGAAATCATTTTGCTTCTAAACTTTCCCTGGTTGGGATTTTTTCTTTAGGGAAACTTTGAACTGGGCTGTACTTTCCGTCCGAACTTTTAATACCCTTTATATGGTTTCAAAGAGCAAGCCTATTATCTCCAGAGCCCTGGAAGCTTCTTTGAGTTTCACTCCAGTCCTAAGCAGTGGAAGCAATGGGAGCTCAGCAGGACAGGTTGGGGTGTGGGAGTGAGGAGGCAGTGATTGCCTGTCAGCCTTCTCCGTGAGAAACAGATCCACATCTTTGCAGGGTCCTCAGGAACTGCAGGAGCTGCATGGTTATGTGACTAAGTGGAAGTTTGTCGTTAAACGCGTTGTTCTGTGGACCTAATGAGGCCTGCTTTCCTACAGATGTGTCCTATTGCCTCTTCCTCTCCTTCCCTCGCCCGTACCACTCGCTACACCAACCCCAAGCCCTCGATCTCACTAAGCAAGAAGCACCATCTGCTCTGGTGAGTCCAGAGCTGCACACGTGATGACTGACATTAGCAAGCAGCGTGTAAAATGGCTGCGTTCTGCCTACCTTTCCCGTAGCAAGGGCATTCATTTGGGTCTCTGACTTTGACCCAGATGCTGATTTTCATGAATTTCGTAGGCACTTAATTCTCTTTGAGCCCCGATCCCTCTGTCAGTTTGATAGAAAGCAGGTTCAGAACATGCTGGCTGATAGACAGCCAGATGGCATGATCACAGAAATTTCATTCTCTGTGGGAAATGAGGCTAGAAGCACAAGGATGTGGGATGGATTCATGGGATAAGGTGAAAAAGTCAAGACTGTATATTTTTTCAGTGTTGATAGAGCCTTGAGAACGCTGTTCATGGAATAGTATCCTTTTTCCTTGAACCAGGTAGGTACTGGGTCCCTGAGATATTTGGGTAGTGGATCTTTCTTATTTTTTATTATTAGTCTGGTATTTTTTATTGCAGTGTGTGGATACAAAAGATATGTCAGATTGCTTCTTATTTCATCTATTTGTGCCAATGTTCACCGGGAACCACAGAGTTTAAAAGAAAAACACCTTAGGTCTCTACAAGGAGTCCAGAGCTCTCCACAATGAAGAATCAAAGGTTAAGACAAAGGTGTCAAAACAGCATTTAACATTTCTGGCAAGGCACAGATTTTTCTGTATTGGGATACGATTATCAAATATCCATTATTCCACTACATTTAGGTTCCTGCTTTGAATAAGATTCATCCATGTGCCTCGTGTCTGTTGTGAAGCCACTGGCAAGGGGGGGGGTTGTTTATTTATTTTCATTATTATTAATCTCCTGTGCAGCAACAAGAACAGTCTGCTTCAGTTCAACTGACAAAACCAGAAAGGCTTTTGTTCTATGTTTTAATAGACAACCATTTTTAAAATAATATACTGTGTGTAATGGGACACTGTCAGCCGAAGGAACAGTGACAGAAGAATCCACAGCCACAAATATAGAGTAGTCATGTATTTTGAGGGGCCCAGCAGAGCTGCAGTCACAACGTTTACTTTCCTGTCATGCTAGGATCTTAACACTCACCACACCAACAATTAAAGGCAACTGAGAGTTTCCAGACTGCAGCTAATGAGAGGTACGTAGATTATTCACAAACTGAAGTTAAGAAAGTTTAAGGACAAAGGTCTCTTCTCTGCCCCTTTATGGCAGATGTTGGGTCAGGGTCTGCCTTTGCTGTTTAAACAGTGGCAGTCCAGCAATACTGAGAAACCAAAACACTGGAACTGTGGTCTGCTGGGCGGCACAGAGCTTTGTGCTACAAACTGTGTCCCGCTGCCAGCTCAATAAAAAACACCCAATTAATTGGTAACCAAAACATAACACACAAACGGCCACTCCTCTGAAACGCCTGGACTTTGGAGTGAGTTGTTTGAGATGTGCCAGCCCAGTTTGTCAAAGTAGTGATTAAGCATACTCACGTAGAAATTGAAATGGGACATAAAATAAAGGCCCAGAATGGAGGTATCCAAAATCAGAAGCCTCTGTAGAAACTGTTGGCCTAAGAGTTTAGGAATTGCCTTTAAGCAAACGGGAGCAAGAACTTATCCCATGTCTATACATGCAACTGTAAGAATTGGAATAAGGCTGTACAGCAGCTCCACCTAGTCCAGTGTCTTGTCTCCAACAGCAGGCAGTGAGCTATCGGGTAGCGAAGCAGACCAAGGTGCTGCACTCAAACTGCAGTGTCCGCTGGAGGTGCACATGGAAACCTCATTTTTAACAGGCCCCTGGTTTCTTTTCTATCATCAGCATGCTAGACGGTGCTGGCGCTGCCAGGACTAGGGACATCTTGGACTACAGTTTGTAGACTTCGGTGGACTTTCCATTGCTCACCCTCCATGTGGGGTCATCCACGCTGCCTTCTCCAGAAGGTAAGGAGCAGATTATTGCCTGCTGTCTCTACTGAATTCTGCAACAGTAGTCTCCACATACTCCCCGCCTGGCAGAGCTGCTTCTTGGTCCTTGCATGTCCTTACCGCACCCATCCAGACAGTGTTTTAGTAGAGATCTAACGTTCAGCTGGTCTGTCCCCAAATCACGCTGTGGAAATGCTTACTCCTCCTGGTGCTCCTCTCTCTTTTCTCTTGCCTGTACATCCTCCCTAGACACACGTGCTATGGGACTTCTTACATTGCAGGAGAATGAAGAATCCCAGTAGTTCACCTTGTACTCCTAGGTGATCCTATGGCCCACCGAGAATGTAAGCCAGGAAATCCTCCTGGGAGCAGCCTGTGCTAACAGCAGGTCTCACAGGGTGCCCTGGTTGTCGTGTGCCATCTGGGAACCCGACCATGCACACAGACCAACTGCACCAGGCTTCAGCCCCTCTCCTGGTGCCTCCAAGACCTCTTGTTGTGGGGTGGTTTTCTTTATACCTTCTCCATCTGAGGTGCCACTGAGTCATGGGACTTCCCGATCAACTTCCACCACCATACCCAGCAGCAGAAAGAGGAAGCCTGGTGACGGGCTCCTGGTGACTGTGGGGCCTATATCCATTCCCTTTCCTTCTCAGGTCTCCCAGCACGGCACCACTGGGCACTGTCCACTGGCTCTTCAGATGCCTTCAGGGTGGCATGCCCTGCATCCCCCTCTGGTTCCCTATCTGTACATTTTTGACCCTTTGACCTTGATCTTCCTCTCTTCTCTCCTTTGTTGTCCCCTGTGATCATTTGGTTTTCCCCAGGTCTTTCAAAGAGCGTAAGATCAGTGCAGGCATATACTGACACTTCAACAGAATACTTGTCTAGCCTGAAAAGAGTTAAGGCAAACTCGCCTCCACTATGTGTAATAACTTTGTGCTTTCACCAAATTGTCTTCTCACCATATGTGCCCATTTCCAGTTCATTTATAAATAGGTTCAACAGCAGGAGCCCAGGAACAAAACCCCCTCAAACATCACTGGAGAACTCCCTCAAATGTGAATGCTGGCCATTTATCCTCCTATTTTAATAGGTTATTCACATGAAGACTTTTTCTCTTGTTCCATGGTGCCTTAATTTCTTTCAGAGCTGTTACTGATGGACCTTTATGTCTTTGGAAATTGTTGCTCGGATTCTATATGGCTGACCTTGTTGTGGTTTTCATTTAACTTGCCAGAGTTTATGGTCCTTTCTATTTTCCACTCTTGGACACAACTTCTATTTTCTGAAGAAAGTCTTCTGCTTCTAATAAATTCCTTTATCCTGCTGTTAGCCATGTCAGCTTTCCTTTTGGTCTTTCCAAAGTCTTTGTCCATACACAGAGACTTAGAGCAAATGTACTCCTACACATTATGTTTAGTCACCATGCAAACATTTTAGCCTTCAGGCATCCATTTTAGTTTCTTTTTAACAAGGTTCCTTGTTCCTATGCAATTCCATTGTAGTTGAGGTTTTTTTGGCTTTTGTTCCCTAAGCACAAATGTTGGGCAGGGGCATTTTTAACCGGGTTCTGCATGTTGTTCAGGGCTAATATAAAAGTTTCTTCTTCTTTTGTAGGCTAGTTCATACAGCAACACTATTTTCTTTTTCTGCAGCATTAATCCCTGATGTGGCATTTGCCCAATATGCAGGTGGGAAATTGATATCTCCTATTACTTGTTCCATTTCTTGCCCTGTCAGCAACTCCGATCTCCCTCAGCATGTAATAGATACAGACATTTGATCTAACCCTGATATGGCACGTTACAGACTTAGGCCAGGAATGTCAGGCTATATAAGCTCTGTGCTGTTTGTAAATACAGTTAGCTTGTTACTTCGACTTGGCACAAAGCTTTCTCTAATACATTACCACTTCTCTACTGCTGTTGCCTCCTCTGTCTTTTTTTTTTATAGTTTGTATTCTGATCAGGCATCTGACCAATTACCTTCTTCCCATCAAGCTTCTGATACATGTATTATGAGACTATCCCTGTTTGAAGTCAGGCATTTTTCTTCCCTATCATCTTGTTTGTTAGACTTCTACCATTCATAAAGAAACTTTTTTTTTTTCCCTCCTCTATGCTATGGGATTCTTTTTATTTGATTATTCTTCCTTCTCTCTATTTAAGTTTCATCAAATTATTGTTATTCACTGAAGGATAAAGTTTTCCTGACTTCTTTCTCTGAATATGTGCCATCTTGAGTCATGTTTTAGCACTTGTCAGCTTCTCCCTTCCTTCAATTTAAAAAATCATCTAACACCTTTTTAAGTGCCATCACATTTTAGTTTGCCTGAATCTGACTACATACGTCCTGAATGTTTTCCCATTTTCTAACAAGTTCAAATCCTTTGTCTTCAACCATTTCCCAGCCACTTATTGATAATTTGTCTCTGTTTCTCCCAGTCCAGCCCTGCTCATGGTATTGGAGGTATTCCAGCTGAAGCTACTATGGAGCTCCTGGCCTCCAGCTTAGCACCTGACTGCATGCATTTTGCCTCCAGAAGGCCTCTCCTCCCTTCCCGAGGTCGTTGCTCCATACACTGTGTCCAAAGGCTCCCTCAAGCCTTCCCCAGGAGCCTGCTCAGATATTCTGCACCATCCAGCAAGCAGATATTGCGTCCAGCAGTCTAATCACCATGCAGTCCTTTCTGGTATCACAAAACCGCATCGATGCATGTCTGATATAGCATCAGTGTCCCTCTACCACTGTATCTTCCTGAAAACCGGGATCTGAAGAGTAATCTCAGTGCAAAAGCGTATGTGGGCTCAAGCTGTGAGATCATTTCTGCTCTCCCCAGGATGAGACTTCCAGCCACAAAGCCTTCCCGCACCTCAGCAGCATGGGAGCTGTATAAGCCTGGAGGTAGGATTGCTCAGTGATAATTCTAAAGTGACTCTCAGTGCATCTGTCTGTTACCCTGAAATCTTTCAGTTCATGTGTCGTGGCCTCAAGGACTAGGATGTTGGGCTAATTGCACCGGACACACATAGTCGTTACCTATGAACTGAGCAGGTAATGATTCATAGTGCTCAGTGGAGCAAACTGAGGACTCCTTGCCCCCTCACTATTTAAATAGCCAGCTGCTGCTTTAGCCCTCTCCTTCTTTCAGGTATCTGAATGGCTCCTTCTTCAAGGATCTGTGCCTGGAGCTGGAGATAGAGTCCGTCAGACCCCTCCTAATCATAAGCAAACTCCCCCTCTGGCAGATCTCCTTTTACATCACCCAGCTCCAGGCACTCCCCAGCACCGCCTGTTCGGACCTGCTGTGATCCCGCAGTGAGTTGTGGTCTTTTTTACTCCTTGTCACTCACATCCAGAGAGGGGAAAGTGAGAACAAAAAGCATAGTGTAAGGGATGCTGAAAGAAACGGCCGTTGGTAACTATATACTGTTACATTTCTTTGCCCTCAGGTACACTTTGGATCTTCCTTTTTTTACATTGGAAGGACATTTTACAAATGTTTCAGTTCAAGTGCCGTGAACAAAGACATTCCTCAGGAATGGAGACTTGGAAACAAGAGACCTTATACTAGAAGCACTGTTGGGGTTGAAATATGTTCAGTCTTTTGCTTACATTTCTTCTATGTATTGACAGTTGGTCCTTCATTCTCCTTTAGGTTTCAAAGCAATGACCTACTGCCTGAGAGCTCCACACTCGTGGAAGACAGCAAGACCCAGGAGGCAACAGCAAAATGGAGAGCAGCAATACCCAGCAAGGACTGTGAAGCACCAGGTGTGTAGTCACCACTGGAACAGAAGCTTCATGGGAGGTAGCCTACGATGGAGCCCAGTTTGCCTGGAGATGAGGGTCCAGGACAACTAGACAAGGGAGCACGCTCATCTGAGTTCCCATAAAGTCCCTGGGAACCACTTTCTTCAAAACAGTAGGATACCAGGCTCTCCCAGACCTCAGCTCCCACAGCCTCCCTCTTCCCTTCAGCCCAGGGCTCTGCACATGAGCTGTCGTCAGCAAAACCTTTAGTAACCATGCTGATGCACATGAGAGATGGAAAGGGGAACCGCTGTTTCTTGAGGGGGAGGCTGAGGAAACAGGTGACGTGTGGTGGGAGGATGAGCAGTGAGAAATGGAGAAATGAAAAATAGAAAGTTTTCGCTAGAACTGCGACAAATATAGCTCTTGTAAGTGTAATGGAACTAGACGGCAGAGTGGGCAGGGGCAACTTGGTGGCCTTTTAAAAGAGGAAGGAGTGACAAATATGTGAAGATACTAAACTGACCTATGTCCTGAGGGCCCTGACTCTCAACCTCTGGCGGTTCACGCTGAAGTGATTTTTTAAGAAGCTACTGGTCCAAGTTGCCACCCATTATTGCTTCCTCACCGACTTGTCAGAAATAGCAGCGTGTCCACACCATAGGCACCAGACCGATATACTGACATAAACTGAGGTGACTGTGGCTAATTCAGTTCACTAGGATGTGGACTGTGGTGGCCAAGGGATCTCCTTCTTGATCCTTATCAGGTTTAGTTGAATAGGTGACCAGCTGAGGTCAGAAACCTCCTGAGCCATCACAGCCTGACCTGACAAGCACCAAGAGTCACCAAGAGAGCACCAGGAGTGCCTTGATACCATTTTAGCCAATTTGCTTGTATTTAGACCTCCTTTTCTCTGCTTTTCACAAACATCTTTGTTGCCCTACCTTGCGGAAGGCATTGGAGAAAGTTTACAGAAGCCCTGTAAGCTTGTTCTTTTGGTCTGTTGTCTTTCCTCTAGGGAGGTGAGTGCCAGGCTAAGTAGCACAGGTGGAATCTAACCCCTTAACGTGTTTCAGAGAAAAGCACTGGTAGTTTTGTAGCGTGGCTGTGCAGCGACGGACGGGGAGAAATCCCAGGGAAGCCTGGGCAGAGGCAGCCCCAGCCCCAGGCATCTGGCACCTCCATGGGGATGGGCCCATGGCCAGGCAGGGCAGGGCTGTGTGGAGCTGGAGACCAGCCCTGCTGCGGCATCACTGGGGCAGGGATTCACAGCCCCGGAGGGCTGAAATGGGGTCCTGGGCTCTGGTCAGGGTAGGGGTAGAGCTCAGGGGGGTTGAAATGGGGTCCTGAGCCCTGGGCAGGGTGGGGGGAGCCCCAGGGCAGCTGGGGCAGGAACAAGGCAGGGCTGGTGGTGCTCTCAGAGCCCCGACAATGTCACTTTTGATCATCCCTGCTCATATTAAGGAACTACAGAGAAAAACCTACTCCAGCAAATGAGTTGCAAAACTAAGCTTAATCCACTGTAATCAAAATTCATTCTTGTTACCTTGGTCATGTGCTCTGATAACCACGGTGCAAATTACCACTACAGAGCCAAAAAGCTGCTGGCCTTACACTTGCTGCCAGCTTTGCACGGCTTCTGGAGGCTTGGTTTAGCTCTGACTACAACGATCCCCACACGTGCTAGGAGGAGCTGCTAATAAATGGCAAGTAGTCCCATGAGAATCACAGCTAATGGCTCTTGCTCAGTTAGATAATCAACTGTTTAATAAAGGGTGAGCTTCTACCTCTTCCCTTCCAAGGTGAGCATTAATGCATTATTTTTTCCCTCCTTAGCCACTCATTTCCACAAAACTCGTAGGAATTTAGTATTTTTGAAACCACTCTTCCTCTGTTAATCTTAGCTTAAATTGCCCAACGGATTCAAAAGTTATTAGGAGTAGCTAGATGGTTGTATGGGTGTTGACAGAGACAGAAAGAAAGCATTATTGTATTAAGAAAGCACTCAAGTTTATAGCAACATAGATTTTTTAAATCGTGTTAACATCCAGCAGATGATAGCTACTAGTATGAGGATTATGTTTCATTTCTACACAAGTGTGCCTCCCTAACAGCCTGAGAAGCTAACGGAGATCATAAAGAAGTGGCCATTGCTTAGACTTCATGCCCTGATGGTCTTCTCTGGGAAGGAGTGATCGCATGGTCAGGACTCGGCAGGAGGCCTTGCATAAACATTTTTCAGAGACTAAAGGTTTTGCTTTGCACATTTGATTCCACATCTTTCAAAGCTGCATTTACCATCTTCCTTCTCCCATTTTATAAATTAAGCCCCCTCTCACTCTGTCCACTTCTCGTGTTAGCCTTTCCCTTCTTGTACCTTTAGGCTTGAAGGAGCGGAGGTTGCTGCTCTTACTGATGCTGAGCTTCTCAATAGCTAGAAAGCCTTATTGCTTTATGTGAGTATTTGTTTCTCAGGGAAGTTCAAGCTTTAGACATAAACATTTGTGAGTTATTTCTCCTTAGGACTATTTAAAATGTAATGGGATCTACATTTTATATTGATTTGAGCTTTGGTTTACTTGTTCATGTATTTTTGAAAAAGAACAGATGCTGCTTGACTGTTTCCTATGAGGCAGACTAAACACACTCTAGAGAGAATACCTGAGCCAAAG
Organism: Gavia stellata; assembly: GCF_030936135.1. Taxonomy (NCBI): domain Eukaryota; kingdom Metazoa; phylum Chordata; class Aves; order Gaviiformes; family Gaviidae; genus Gavia; species Gavia stellata. The sequence goes on along the minus strand of NC_082596.1, from coordinate 96,475,103 downwards.
GTCAATCTTTCTCAGCAAGCCAGCCAGCAACAAACTGCCCCATAATTTCCCAATTTTGGTAATGAAGGCTTATAAAGTAGACTGTAAAGAAATTAATTTTTATTTATTTTTATTTAAACTTTTACAAACTACTAAAATACATGTTTTGAAAAATTTTTGCCTTGGTGGCCTGCAGAGGATAGCATCTGGTTTTCTACCTACAGTATTATTTAATTTGGAAAATTCCAGATCTTCCAATAAATTGGTCTGGCAGTTTTACAGCAGAATTACAAGTTGAGTGGTTTCCACTACCAGCCATGCCTACAGTCCTGCCCTTCTGAGAAGTGTATTTCTCGCAAGACTTAAGCTTCTTTCCAGTTAAAGTCTGAAATGGCTTTGCCATATCCGTGGGCCACTGTACTCTTATTGTAAAGCACCGTATTTAACTAATCTCACTGCCATTGGCTTTAAAATGATGGTGTTCGTGCCCAGGACAAGCACTCCGTTTCTTCCATGGGAGGCTTGGTTACCTCAGAGAGTTGTGCCAATTATGTCAGGGAAAATCATCTCTTCAAAAGTCTCCATGCTGGCCCTAAGCAGGGTAGTAAAAACAGGTTGGTAAAATAAAAGCTGTGATCTGTCCCCATGTATGGCTAGGAGGAATTACTGAAAAGCTCACTGTATTCCCTCATCACCCTCTGAACCTCTCTGGGTATTACAGTTTAGTCTATGTATTTCAAAAGCAGAAGAGAAATCAACGCTGCATGAGTGTTCAAAATGTCAAAGCCACCCAAACAAGCAGTGGATGTGTCATTTGTTTGGGTCATCTCTACTTACAGATTATTCTGTGAACCGTATCTTAAGCTAAAACTCTAGTTTGTTCATTTTCAGAAAGGGACTAGGCAGTTTTGGGGGGGATGAAGGGAGAAAGTAATACTTTTTTCAGGAAGAGCTTTTTATTGCTATTCATCCAAAGACAGAGCAACTGTTAGCTGGTCAGTTTGAGTGATTTTCTTAAACAAAGGTGGGGAATAACAAGTCACAGGAAGCCTGGCTATGTTTGCAGGAGATAACAGAGCATTTGTCTCCTATCTATCTAAAGTGGCCGACCAAAACGGCAACTTCCCTCAGCAAAAAGGCGGAATTATATGAATTTAAAAATACCACAAACATTTCAGTACTTAGCTACATATGCCATGGAGACTGAGACATTTCCTACTGACAGTCGAAGCAGAATGTTTATATTATAAATTATTCTTGATGGCTCTGAATGATAAATGTCAAAAACAAGTGATCCTAGAGGGAAATCTATTCTAGCAGAATTCCAAATCTGCTCTGAAAAGCATATTCAGCCTGAAGAAATTGATGGAACTGATATTTTTTTCAGAAGCCCTTGGTTTTCTCTTTTCATCTACAGTTTCTAAATACAGATCTGTAATATTTTTCCCACATGTTTGGAAGATCTGAATTTCTCCTGACATGACTTCCTAACTTTTTCAACCACCCCTTCACCCTCATTATTTATCTGTCCTGATATTTTACCTTTCTAAAGTTCGGAATCAAGGAGTTATCTTGTGAAGTGTCTGGACAAGCAGTTATAGATTACAAAAGCTCATGTTTGGGGCTCTATCTGGTAGAGATGGGAGGTGAGAGGGACCAGGCAGCCAGTGAAAAGAGCCTAAATATCTCTAATCTCCTTTACTCTCCGCCTTAGTAATGGTTGCACTTCAGAATGAATATTACAGAGATTCTTTTTTTCTTTCTTTTCTGAAGATTTCACTAGCTGTAGTTGCTCTAGGATTCCCCGAGATGATATCTGAGTATAAATCATCTCTAAATTTTTATTAAAAATTGATGCGACAGAGAGCAGTGAGAACAATATTGGGATCTTAGTCTACATGCTGTTCAGTTTCTGGTTTTCAGTTACTCTGGGTATAAAATGTGAAAAAATATAAAAGTGGATAAATTGACTTTGTTTCAGAAGTGCTTTATTGCCCAGTACAGAAGTGGATGCTCCACCTGCGAAAAAGAAGAGTTGTGAATCTGTACTGGTTGTTGAATCTTCACTGGGAATTTATTTTCTGGCAGTTTTCATTTCCACACTTCATTTCCTTCCTGGCCCTGTGTGCTGTGTATCCAAATCTCTGTGTGACCAAAAGCAGCAATATGTGAACCGTGTGGTTTGAAGGAAGAAAAGGGGAGATGGGGCGGGGGCCCTAGATCCAGATGACCCACCAGCAAAGCGCCCCAGCAGCCACACGCTTCGCCTTGGCACTGCGCCGCACGCACTTGCCCCTCCTGAGTCAGTTGGTTTAGTTGAAGAGGCCAGAGCTGTGCTTCCACCGTCAAAGGTCAAGATCACTTATGGGTGCAAGCGGTCCCTCTGCAGACCCTAACGAAAGTAAGGCTACAGACTGCCTTGCATTCGCCAGGATTTCACGTAGAGGTAGGTAACTTGTTGGAAACACACCTTTGTTTTTTTCTAGTGGAAAAACTGACGCCAAGTGACAGGATGGGAGATGTCTGGGTATGCTGGAGGAGTCCTTCTTCTTCAAGTGGAGGGGAAAAAAAGACATGCAGAATTTCTATTTTGATGAGCTAACTCTAGGTGGCAACAACACACTGTGTAGCCTTACCAGAGGCTAGTCAGGCAAAGACTGTTTAATGCTGCTTACACAGAGGCAAAAAAAAATGATAGCGTTTTCAGTACTGCTTCTAGAAAAATTTCCAGCTGATTGCACCAGCTGCACATTGCTAGAAACGTGTCCAGATTCTGACAGTTTTCATTGTAATAGAGGACCTGGTTTTCAACACTTATTTTGAATAAGATGCGGCATGTTTCATTTTTGTAGGCATAATACTGCAGGTGTGCAGAGGAAAATTAGCAAACTACTCTCTTTTGGTTATCCTGCTTGGATGAGCAATCTCAGGAAGCACATGTATAATCCTGATTTGTAATGATGCCTGTAAAAGTGCACAGATGGGTACGTACAATTGCAGTTCTGCAGCATTCACCAACAATGCTCTTGAAATGCCACTTCATCACCTCATCAAAAAACCAGCCACACAGATACCTACAAAACGCTTGCCACATCTTCTGTGTAAAACACTGTATTATCTGCCAAGGGATTTGTAAGGCCCTATTTCATTCCCTCTTCACTATATATCCAGCGTCCTGGGCTTAGCAGTAGATAAGCAAATGCTTGCATGATATACAAATTTTTACAAGTACGATGAACTGCACTGTTTTTGCATTTTTCTCAAAAGTCAGATTTACTGTTAACTCCACCGATCCATGAAACATTTAAATCTGTTACTGATGTGTTCATAGGCTCAGGGAGAAAGCAGAGAAGAAAAATACTAGTTTTGATTACCCGTTGCAGCAAAGAACTGTCATTGTAACCATACTATATACTAATAATGACCAGAGAAAATCTTTCAAGTGTGATGACATCATGTTTGTAGCAAGGCCAAAGTGTCTGATGGCATCTACAGGATATGATAAACTTCTTTATTACTCTGTCAAAGTGATAAAGCTGTGAAACCCTGTGATTAAATCAGCTGGGTTTTGTAATTGACCCATTCACCTACTTGTTGTCAATTAATCTCCTCTGGGGCTGTTTCCAGTATTTCAAGCCTCTAAGCTGCTTTCAAAGAGAAGAACTTGCTTTTAAAATGTAAAAATGTATCACCTGTAAGCAATTTCTTCCTTTCTTACCAAAGTGTGGAATTTCCCTTTAAATGATACTGAATCAGGTTTCCAGATTTACAATATTCTAAATCATTATCTTATAACCCTCTATAAACCTGATAGACTGATATTTTAAATAAATATGTATAAATTAATCAGAACTTATTCCTACTTTGTCTAAAAAAACTCCTTCATTTAAGTGGAGGCTCACTTTGTTACATCCATTCAGCGACTTGACTGTCTTCAGAAAATTAATCATATGCAAAAATACTTAGCAGACACAATATTTTAGAATTACAGATAAATGCTATTTCTCCTATACCAGAAGATAATAGAGATGTAATAGAAACTTGCATTTCTTTTTTTGTTATTTGAGCAAATACCACACCAATAATACAATGATATTTAGCATTTGAGCAATAGCTAGGAATACATAAACCTATCTGGGACGAGAGTGCCTTAAAAAGGAAAAATAGAATTCACTAACCCTTTAAGTGTCAAGGTACTTTGTGTAATGCTTATTTTTATTAGTTTTTCTTCCTTTCAATTAAGCAGTAGTTTGACTATATGTTTTTCAAAAAGTGGAGACATGATGGCAAAAGTCATGGAAACACAATTGGAAAAAATTGGTTATATCTATGACATATTGTCCAAATACATATCATAATACATTGTCTTTCAAGTTTTCTGGTGTTAAAAAGGCATATTTGTGTAAAAACAATGCTGCTAATCATGGTGGGTGTTTTCAGTTGTATTCCAAGATACCCACACTTCGTATCAAGGTCCTAGGACCCTTACTCAGAGATGCAGATACCACCCCAAGAGCTGAAGTATGAGAGTTGAGTACACCAGCCCTGAAGACTCATTTTGGACGGGCCCTGAGATCCTTCTCAAGTTGTCTCCTGTGCAGCTTGAGGAGACTCTTGATAAAGTATCATCAGGCATAGCTATCATAACACCCGTCCCATACTAATCTGCGGTAACCCTCAAATCTAAAAAGTGACACTTCCATTACAACCACAGTGGCTATTTTTAGGAGTCATTCACCTTGTGGCATCTGAGGTAGACCAGGCTTCTCACATCTGTTCATCTCCCCACGTGTCACCTCTGCTTTCAGATGCTAGCAGCCTTCATTTGTCTCATGGGCCCGGCACGCTCATAACTTTCTTTCTGCTTCCCGTACCAGGTATCCCATTCTCGCCCTCTCACACCAGAGCAGGCTCATCTCACACTCCTTAGAGGTGGTATTTTCATGCCACATGCCACATCTTTTCCCAAAAAGCTTAGCTTGCGCTAATAGTCTCTGCATCATTTTTTCACAGAGTCAGGCTTCTCCCATCAGGCTGCTACCGGGTTCTGTTCCCTTTCTCCCTTCTCCATACCAATGCCTCTGTTGATCCTTTCACACATTGCTAAAGCTGTGGTTTTCCCTTTCTCCTTCATGCCAGATCTGTGTTGCACTGCAGGACTCCATACTAGAAATCCACATTTCCTCCATGCCAGGAGCTTTGCGTGCCCCTTCTGATTTTTGTCCTTCCTCATACCTCTTACTCCTTTCTCTTCTTTTCTTTCTCTTTCAAGGTGTCAGCATTTTGAACGCAACTGGGTTATAGGGCCAAAATAGAATGAGTAATTTATTGCGACTAACATGCTTATCTGCCATCAACTAGCTCTTTGATCAACAGGAGTTTGGCAAGTGCATTGCAAACGCTAGCTGTTCCTACTGCATACGTGGGGAAATGTGTTGCTTGCTGAGAGCCCAGTGGGTTTCCAGATACAGCTGGGTAGGACATATGCCAGCAGTTCACCATGGTCTTATCCAGTATTGACACGGGCAAAACCAATGTGACTACAGGCAGTGAGAATTAAAGTTGTGCAGACTGATACCCACTAAATCATGCATTCTTTAACTCTTCAGTATAAAACTCTGTGGAGTTTTTATCACCACCCTTTACCCTTTGGGCATCCCTCCACCCTAGTTTTCATCCACATCAATGAAATTTTTCCCACTGATGATGAAAATGTTCCCTGAAACTTCTGAATAGGTCCAGTGATCAAAAGCGCCCATTGAAACATGAAAACTGTAAGTGGCATGTCAGATGCCAAGTTATGTTTTAAGATGAGGCATCATGTTATGAAAATAGTTTTCAGAACATTCTGTTATTTGGGGTTTTTTTCCTCTCAAATAGGGTCAGACCTTACTTTCTACAGATTAAAGCATCTTATTTTCTAGATGAAACTGCCTCACGTTTGCAATGAAAGTTTGCCACTGTTTGGGTGCAATGTGAAACGTCATTCTTTATAGTACTACCAGCAGTTCCAGATAACTGACAAACAAAACAATACAACATTCAAAACAAACCCGAATGTCCTATAAGTGTAGATTCCATATTTTTGACCCACCTAAAAGAAGTCACTCTATTCCCTGTTTATACTCAAAAGCTGTATCCATTTCAAAGTAAGTTTTGTTCAGCAAAATAGCTACCACATTTCAGGGGCTCTTGCTCTTCTACCAGGGTTACCCAAATTTTATTTGGCAGAGCATCACCGTCATGGAATAGAATAGCTCTCAGTGGCAACGGCACAAGCTCCAGAAGGAGGTTTGCACATGATTATCTTTCAAACAGCTCCTCTATATTTCCTTCCATATTACAAGTCTCTACTGTGATTTACAGTTCTAAATACAACCCTAGTTATTACAGATGAGTTGAAAAGTCTCTCTATAGTCAATCTATACTATACTGTCTCCACAAGATGTAGAAGAGTGAAGACCTAAACTAACCTTAGTAGACTTTTATTGATTATACAAATAAAAACATAATTTATGTTTTGTGTTTACCAGGTAAATCTTGAAATAATGAAAAGTGGATTAAAGGAAGACTCCAAATTAAATGTAGACTATACCACTTGACTTCTTTAATTGATAAATAATATTTCAAAACTGTATTTTTCTTTCCTAACCAAAGCCTGCCTTTCTGAAACTCTTCCCCTGTCCTCAAACTCACTTCAAATCCCAGAGTTATTGCCTCTTCAAAAATTTTTTGTTCACTTTTCACTTTGGTTTTCCAATTGACTTTTACCATAAGACAATTTAAGGCTTTTTTACCACAAGGCAAGCAACATTTAACGTAAGAGTTAAATTTATTATATGCAAAACTGGTTTTAGGACAGTAATGATTAATTAATGACAAATCATTGATTCAGATATTGAAATTACTATTGGGGCTTACCGATCTTAGTGATGCAGGAACATTTATTCAACATTATTTTGCCTGCAGTGGCCTTCTTACTACATGCATCATTAACTCCTTTACATGCAGTTAACGAATGAACAAGAAAATAATAAATTCAAAGTAAAGAGGAAGTTGACAGGAAAAGCTTTCTTTGGCTTCTCAGGTTTAATTTTTTAAACCTAAAAGCTGCAGTGTTTGGTTTTCTTGGTTTCATATTTTTAAACATTAATAAGCAGCAAACTGTTATTAGACATGCTGTAAGCATTGGGGTTTCTGATATTCTTTCACAATGTAATTAACGTTACCTACCAACTCCTTTGTATCACACAGAATATGTATTTCCTCTGGGAACTAGTATACCTCAAGAAAACTAAGATGCTAGCACATAATGTGAATTCTACTGATTTCATGCCACTGATAGACACAGAATCACATCCCAGGGAAAGCTGAGCTCCCATTAGATTGGTATTTTTTTCTTTGCTGTTATTTGGGGCGGGGTTTGGAGGTGTAATGGTTCATGAACATTTTATGGAAATTCATACTGGTTTAAAAAAAAAAAAAGAACAAAACATTATATAGATAGTGTTGATGGTGAACGACTGCTGAAAAACATTATATAGATAGTGTTGATGGTGAACGACTGCTGAAATGCAATTGTTACATTTTTCTGCAGTCGCTTCAGCTGTGCCATCATATTTCATGATGTGGATGGGAAATGTAAAAGGAAACTGCCACTGCTAGTACCAAATTACTGCACAGGACTCCAGCTGTGAGCCAGTAATTGGGGTTTTTCATGTGAGGCAAGAAAAGATGGGCACATTTTGAATCTGTTAAAGTGTAGTACAGGTTGGTCAATCTACTTGAACAATCTCAGGCTGGTTTAACGCACAAATAGCATGGAAAAACAGTGATTCCTGTGAACTGAACAAATAGCTTCAGCCTGAGGACTTGTTTGGATGACGTAGCTTGTAAGAGAGTAAGATGGTAATAGGTAATAGGCGTAGTAGTGCTCTGCAGTACTGGCATCATAATTCACCATCAAATTTAAGCATGATTCAAGTTTATATATAAGTAATGGCTGTGTGAGGTATAAGTAGTTTTCAGTTGGATGAACATTTGGGATATGTGTGGTCTTGTCACATTATCATCTTTCCCAAGACTTATGAAGTCCCTACTCTTTTTGCCAGGCACTTTTAGTATGTTGTACTGAATTCCCACTATATGAAAAATGTATATATATAATAGGTTAATCTAATTTATTATGGCCAAAAGTAACAATAATAATAATTTTTCAAAAATATTAATGTCTCCTTTAAGATTTCGGAGTTTTGTGTGACTAACGACTGGAAGGCTTGAGGTGAAAATTTCAAAAGTGATTCATTGACTGGGGATCGTGACATATTAAAAGAATAGAAATAGTCTGTCTCCAAAGTACCTAGCTTCTGTTGGTTTTCATCTAGTAAGTTTGCATCTATTTAAAGAAGCATTAATGGTCACATATTCAAGCTACCCCTGAGCTGGGTTAAGTATGAACCACACAGTGGGTTACTAGTTTCAGTAGCCGAGAGGTTTTCAGACAGGAATCAGCTAGTGCTTGGCAGGACTACCTAGAGCACAGACCATACAAATACAGGACTATGCCTGCCACATGGATGTGTCTTTAGATACCTGAGTCCCTAAAGGCCAGATATGCAAATGACTTTAAAAAGAAGGGTGTGCAATTTCCCAGCAATGTAGTCCTTGGTGATCTGTGGAAAGAGAAACACCCAGCGCTGTGCAATTGGAGAGGATGTTCACTCAGGCACAAATGGGTGTCTGTGGTGGTGGGGCATTAGTCCCTCCTGGATGAGAAAATGAATCTGCATATCAGATGAGAACCAGTATCATCTGTTGTCATATCTTCTCCCCCTAATCACCAGCAGTAGATGCTTCAGAAGTTTCAAGAAATTCAATAATTTGCCCAAAAAGGAGTTTCTGTTAATGCTTCTTTCCCTCTCACTCATTCTACCTCTGGCTTAATGACAGGTTTATGCATTGAAATGTAAAAGTTTTAATCCCTTTACACGTTTTATACAATCTAATCCTTTCTTTAAATTTTATCTCATGTAACAGTGAATGCTTTCCCTCTAATAGCTAATATTTCCTTTCATCAGTTTCAAATTTGTATCTTTTTAATTCCACTGGATGAACTCTTGTTTTTAAATTATGAAAAAAAAGGCAGCTAGAAATGCAGGATTTATCTTCTTTGTGCCGTTCATTATTTTTTGTAAAGCTCTATCATGCCCTTTCTTCATACTATCCCTAAACAGGTCTAATCTTTTCCATTTCTCCAGATACAAAATTTTCTCTCTCAGCCTCTAATCATTTTCATTGCCTGTCTCCAGATTCTCTCTGTATATGCTATATCTGTTTTGCAGTCGAGTTCCCAGAACTGAACAAAGTATTCAAGATATAGCAAATAACCTATCTGTGGGAATTACAGCATTTCCAATCTGATTTTTTTCTTTCCCACTAGCATTTTGTTCAACACTGCTGTCCACTGAGCTTTCCACAATAATGCCAGGATCTTTTTTTCTAAGCAGTTGCACTCAATTAAGATCCCAGTAGGCTGTGTGAATAACACAAAATACACCATCCAGAGTTACGCTTTCCCAGCATTAATCCCTTTGGCCACTGTGGTGTTTATTCAGCTACTTAGGCCAGGCTTCTCTTCACTATCTCTGAGGCTCTTCTACAGTAAGCAAAATTAAATAATGGTATGCGCTTTTTATGTTGCCACATCATTTTACCCCTTTCCAGATCAATAATATTTTTAACATGCCCTTTTAACTCATGTGTTTCCTTGAGATGCCATGTTGTCACAGGAGGCCTGTGAGCGTACCCACTTGGGATGTATCTACGCTGCCCCACACAGTAAGTACAAACACAGTCAAGCATGTCTATAATGGTATAGCACCGCACTTCAACTCATATACTGCCTGTTTCTCAGCAGGCTACTTCACTGCCTTGGTTTGAGTTGCTGTGGTATCTCAGCACGGCACTACATGGTGAAGGGCAGGCATGAGCCTGGTCGTGTTGAAAGTCAACCAGATAGTAGTAATATTTGCTTTCTGACAGTTCTGAATGCTCAACAGTACTTTCCCACCACAAGTTTGGATAAGAGCCTTTATAAACCTCTGATAATTATTTTGTTAGATGATCAGCTGCAAGGCTGAATATATTTACACAGACTTGATTTTCCTTTTGCCAGTATCTCCCCAATGTGGTAAAAAAAGGTATAGAAAGGCTGGGAATCCAAGTGTATACCCCAGATACCATGGATCTGCCAACTACAGTGCTCCCTCTCAAGCCCTCCTCCCCTCAACACCCTTTTTGTGTCCTTCACCCCTAAAAACCACTTCCAGCCACTGCCGCCGCTGCAGTGGCTCTGCCCAGCCAGAAGCACCTCGGAGAAGCAGCTGGCAGCCCTGGGTATGGCCTGTGTCCATTTGGCACTCCGGTCCCTTTTGTACCCCTGTAGCTTTGTCTCTGCAGGACATCCAGAAATCTCAAGCAAAAGTTTAAAATACATATTTCTGCCCAAGGAAAAAAAAAAGGAAAAAAAAAAAAGGAGGGTATCTGTGAAGAAACACAATTGAAAGATAGCCCTGGGGAAAGCATATTTTCCTTTTACAAAGCCAGAACCTAGGAGTTCATCCCCTATTTTAGCATATTCATGTTTTACCGCTTCCTTCAATTATCATTTAAACTCCTTTTCCAGGTTCCAAAGTCTCTAATTTCCAAAAGGACTGATAGCCTCTAGTTGCAGAAAAATGGTTTTGCACTGTCTCCTGACAGAATTATTATTACAATTATTACATTATTTAAAATTTGTATTACACCTATCTAAAAGGCCCCAATTAAATTAGGCCCCAGTGCACTTGCCACTACCCAAATGTGTAACTAATGGCATTCCAGGCCCTCAGGAAAAACATTTAATTCTAAGGGAAACTCCTCGGGGCAGAAGTTACCTACATTTTTGTTCTGTGGGAAAACAGTGCCTGGCACTGGTCCTAGTAATAATAGTAGTAATGATAATTAGTATTAGTATTGAATATTGTTACTTCAATTTTACCACAGCTTACCCCCCTCTTTTGTTTTAATATGATGTGCTAAGAATGTGTTTCATTCCTTCAGTTGAAGCATTCTTTATTTAATGTTTCAGTGCTGTGCTAAGGATACTTTGCTCTGCTTACAGGGAACAAATAGTCCAATCGAATAAGTGTTTGGTGGGATGAATGGTGTTTGGAGTGAGGACAAATGGCAAGAGAGGGGACACCATCAAAAGCTGTTCTCCTGCTCCACATGAATGTTAACACTTGTTCAATGTTCCACGATGAACTCCTTCAGTACACCGAGTTACTGGAAAAAATCCTCCACGCTGAGAAAGACGCACATGTCACTGCTGAGTCAGAAGCTGGCAATGGTCATATCAGCACACATTTTTTTAAATGTTCTTTTTTTTTTTCATCACCCTCCCTCAAGGAAGTATATGTTCCCTAAAAAACGTTGCCAGAAGGCATTCCAGTTGTAGATTTTAAGAGTATTGTCCTTAACACAAACTGGAAAAATAGGGACAAAAATATCAAAACACAAAGACAGGATAACTTAGAGTTAAAATGTTACAAAATGTGATGCTGATTTAATATTGATTGGTTACTGCAATGCAAGTTTAGTATCTTTTATGTTTCATTCCCCTCACTATACACTATAGAAATCCCGTGACTGCAAACAGCCCAAGCATCAACTTGGCATGTCTGCAGTTAGTGCCCTACTTTGCAAATGCTATTACAAAAGTTAGGATCCAAATGACATTCAGCTAGTTAAAATTAAATACATTTCAAGCAGTTTTAAAAAAAAAAAACAATAAAACACTTTACAAGCACTAGAACAGGGAACTGGCAAAGGTTCTGTCCTAAAGATACAGGTGATAGCCATCTACAAAAATGGCTCATCTCTGTCAGTAAAATATCATCGTAACCTTGATAGGAAAAGTAATCTAGAAGGCACAGATATCTGCACAATGTGAAGACACATCCGATTGTGCCTGCCTGCGAGCCTTTTAAGATATCACCAAATTGTCTCAATTGCATGTTCTGGAAATGCTATTCTTTACCTTCAGCCTAGAGAGGGAAACATGTTTAGAAGTCTGCCTGTAAAACTGCATTGAAGATTAAAAGCCCCAGGAACACATGAAATAATATGACTACTCAGGTGCTTTGTATCAGTGAAGACCAGAGAGTAAGAAGGTCTTCCCTATCATTTTTCTGGCCCCTCCTGCGCTTCTACCTGGGAGAACGTGCTATGAAATTCTTTTGTAAGAAAAATGAATAGGCATCATAGCAACAGCATTGTCTTTCTTGCCACCAAAACAATGACCATTTCTTTTAGCAACATTTGTGTCGCTAAACTCTCTCTTTTCTAAATACATCTTAAGTTAAACAGCATCCTTGCTCTTCCAGAAGGTTTTAGAATATTAATTGCTTTCCAGCTTTCATTTTTTTAAAAGAACTATATTTATTATGAATATTGTTACTCCATTTGATTAAAAGGATGGAAGCATTCTTTTATATACAGGAAAAATGAGCAGAATTTCTCCTATGCTAGAAGATCCAGCATGTGGCAGATCTTTCACTTCTCTAATGTTATTCTTTCCACCTCAGAGCAAGCGAATTCACTATAAGGTAAAACAAAAAAATTAATTCAGCTCTGCTTTATGCTCTGACTGGTTTTATCTTTTTTAACTCTAGAATTAGTATTTACCATGCAAATTAGATAGCTAAATACATGGTGACCCCCTGTCTTTCATACCCAACCTTCTGTCTCTCTCATTTGTGCCGTCATTGTCATTTGGCCATGTTACAGTCTGCCAGCGGTTTTGCTGTAAGCTGCGTTGTTTTATGAAGAGCTCTTGTGGGGGGTCTTTCTTGCCTTTGGCAAACTCTTCCGAAAGAGTATTTTCTGCAGTGTGCCAGCAGCTCTTGGCACAGACTCGTCAGCTCACAGTGACTTGCAGTGCTGATACTTAATAGTCATCCCCTGTAGCTTAGCAGCGGCAGTAGCCGCGATGGATAATGCAGCCTCTGAGTTGCGCCTTGCATTGTTTCTTCTGTTTGGCAAACTTGGAAGGCCAATTTAATCAATATAAACCAGGGAAAGAGAAAAGGAGCGATCCATCTTGTACTTTGAAGGATGTTTTATCGACTTTACTACTATTGAGAGAGAGAATAAGAATGTTTCAGGCGGACAAATTAGGAGAGAATAGATTCACGAATGGATACCACTGAGCCTTCAGTGGACAAGGAGGAAAGGAAGAAGAAAAGAGGGACTGCCTCAGCTTTTGTCAGTCATGCCAAGCAGGGAGAGGGACATGAAAATGGGCATCCATAACAGGCCGTAGGCTGTTGCTGTAGGAGAACACACCATCCCCCAGAGTCAGGATAATGCAAGGGAGACCCTGAATCTCACAAGCTTCAGGATGCAATGGTATCTCCCACTCACCTGGCCACTTTACCCTGATCCATTCTCAGCCTTTCCCTCCTCTTCCTTCCTACCACTCACGTTTCCCTTCCCGTTTGCCACCTGCACAGCACCCAGGAAAACGGGCCCGACTCCTCCCCGTCCCTTAGGGCCTGCTGCACCAAACGAAATGCACCGCAGCAGACAAAAACCCCACCGTGCCCTTGGATCTCACTTCAGCGACCATGAGCTGCTGTCCAGAGGGATCCCAGCAGCAAGTTCCCACACAGAAGCACTTCCTCACCAGACGACGTGGAGCTAAATCACTTTTACAAAATGAATCGCTGTTTCTAAAAAAGTTCGGTTCTGGGTTTGTGGGGGTTTTTGTGGCGATGCTCCGGGACCAAACGGGCTGCAAAGGCACGGGGGCAGGAGTCCAGGTCAACCCCCGCCATTTTGTGCTGTGGGTACTCCCCGCGCCCCCGCTGCCCTGGGGGCCGTTCTCGGAGTGGGCGAGCCAGGGAGTGAGTGTATCCCTGTGTGCGTTTTGGGGAGAAGTCTCCCTGAGGAGGCGGCGGCGGCGGCGATGGGGCAGGAGGTGCTCTGAGCGGAGGGGCCCCATCCCGGCGCGGGGAAGCAGGTTGAGGTGACGGCGGCGAGGCGCCTTCCCACCCGCCGGGCCGGGCTGGGCGGTGCCGGGGGCTGGCTGCAGGCGGAGGAGGGGGAGGAGGAAGAGGCCAGGAGATTCCTGAATGAACGTCTCCCTCCTCACACCGCACCGGCTCCCGGCTCCCGCCTCCCTCCCGCCACTCGCCGGTGTCGCTTCGAGGCGCAGCCAGTTTCTATAGCGACGGCGCTGATCCACGGCTCTTCCGAGTAGTAACAAAGCCGGCTGCCCGCCGCCGCGCCGGGGCTGAGGGGGGACGAGGCTCCCTCTCTCGAAGACGCCCCGCCCGCCCCAGACAGGTACGGAGCGGGGGGCTCCCCGGCGGCCGCCGCCCGCCCCCCCCCCCCCCCCCCCGCGCCGCGGCTGGGTGATCGCCATGCGGCCGCGGCGCCCCCAGCCAGGCGGCGGGGCTCGGGGACCTGCCGCCGGGTGACGGCTGCGGGAGAGGCTCCCCCGCGGGCCAGGCGGCGGCGGGCGTCGCCTGAGGCGCGGCCCGGGGCGGCGGCGAGCGGCCGAGGGGGAGGCGTCCGTCCCTCCGTCCGCGTCTGTGGCAGCTGATGGAAAGCGGGGAGGGGTGCCGCAGGTACGCCCGAGGCGGCCCCTTCCCGACTTCGCCTCGGCAGGGCCGGGGGCAGAGGGGCGGTGGAGCTCCCGGGCAGCCGCCGCTCGCCGGGGTGGGCCCGGCGGCTCCGCTCTCCTCGCCCTCCCGGCGGCGGCGTTCGGGGCGCGCTGGCGCGGGAACGGTACGGGCGGGCTCGGCGCCCTGGGCTGCAACCGGTGGGCTCGGCTTCCCCTCTCCGCCGGGGACTGCGCTTCCCCGCCTCAGTCGAGGTTACCCTTGATAATAACAGTTCTGTTATTGTTGTGGTTGTGGTAAGAATGTGCTTTGCCCCCCTGGAAATGCGGGGGTTACAAAGTTTAATTTGTTCAGCTTTATAAAGTAATATTGAATAGGATGATAGCTTTAAAAGGCACTACTTATTAAAAACAAAAATCTTAAACATTGGTATTGAAGAGTAATCAAGAAATTACTGCTTGTTTTTAGGAGTAAGTGTGCCAGAAGGTTTTATGCGAAATGAGTCTGTAGCTTCAGAGACAGCCTAGCTCATTGGAAGAGGGAGCTGAGGTAAGATGGTAGAGATAATAAAACATAACACTTTTGCTTGTCTCCGGCAACCAAGGTTAGTCAAGAATTAGGCACCCTTAGCTCTTGAAGTACTAAAGTCGGAGGGTCGATGGGAAGGTCATTAGCAGGACAGTTGCCTGAGCACTGTTTGTAGTGGCTGTATGAATAACATCTGAATCATAGTGGCTGTATGAATAACCATGCATTTCAGCAGAAGTTTAAAATTCAGAGCAACTTCCCAATAACAGAACGGCTGACCTTGTGTGGTGAGGTCTAAGGAGCAGCCATTACGGCTCGTTGCTGAGTGATTTAGGAAATAAACTAGTTGATGAGCCAAGGCAAAATTGTACTGTGACAGGTATGCAGCCAGCAGGATGCTCCGGATGGGAATCTTCTCGGATGTGAACAAGAAAAAAAAAAAAAGGGAAATAGTATGTGAGATGAGAAGAGTGTGGCTATCGTAGTTATTGAGTGGGTGGACAAGAATTGAAATTTTAAGCAATATGTAATCTAAATATTAGATTATTTGAGATTTAAAACACTATACGTAAGGTAAAATCAGGGTAGGAGAACCCAAAGACTAAGTATTGACTGGAAGAAGTTTGAGAGTGATATAAAAATAGTGACTGTTAAATGAAAAGAGGAGCTACCAATACCATTTAAGTAAACAATGCGAAAATATTTTATAGGTTGGAAAGAGAAGATACAGCTCTCTTCAGCAATGATGAATGCAAGTAGCATATAAAATGGAGACAGGCTTCTCTTGCAAGGGATGTATAACTGAAATTAAGTTTTAAATGAGGATTAATCAAGGTTAAACATTTCTCAATGTAAAACTTAAATGAGAAATATCATAGCAATAGATACAGTGGAATTCAGATCTAGTTTGTTAAAAACAAACAAAAAATAAGTGGAATTTTTTACTTATGTTGATTGCAATGTTTTGCAATGTTTGTCCTTTGCTTCTTTCAGAAGTGTCACAACAGTTGTGTTGAAAAAGTTATAACCTTCTAAATGACCTCTGTTTTTCATGCAACACTGAAAAGCAAACTCTTGAGTTTATTCAATGTGTAAAAATGGAGACCTCAGATTAGTTTAACATGATGGAAAATAGCATTTCAAGACCATACTCTGGGCTATCTGAAATTGAATGCACCTAGCAGGAAATAAAAGGTCAGCTGTGTATAATAAAGACCTGAGGACTTCTATTCCCTTAGCTAGATGGCAGAGAATGAGAAACATCAGAACTCAATATGATCTTGCCCTAAAAGCTAAAGGGGTAGGCAAAATATTTATAGTTACGCTGCCATGTGACATTTCAGTCCTGAAATTGTTCTGCGTGGAACAATTGCAAACTCCACTTGATGAAGTTTACCAGAGGAAAAAACAATGTAGTGGTTGAGGCAGTACCGGGAAAGAATGAAATAGCTCGCTATAGGTACTATGTCCCATAACATAGCCTGACGTGTATAAGGGCTTCTAATGGTCTAAACAGTTCTAGCACTTAGATCACAGTCTCTCAGACTGTCATTTCACACCTTTCTGATGCTCCCCAGTCCGGACTAGGTTTATAGGAAGCCTGTTCTCAAATTGTCATGAAAGCATCCTCTAAAGCTGTGTACTCTGTACAGTGATATAAGGCCACTGCAGGAGTCTGCTCACGAGTATTCCTCTTGTTTTAATCAGTCTGAGTTTAACTTGTTTGTCTATATACTAGGTTTGATGACTCTCGGTGAAATGTTTTTCTGGAGATGTATGTGTGCTTGCTGTAGCCAGCAGCTATTTCAAGTGTACAGGGACACTTATCACCTGCTGTCTAGAGGTTGTGATTTCAGTCCTTCCAGCAAGGTTGCTAAGGAGTATTAGGGATCCTTGGAGAGCAAACCTCGGGAAACTCTCCTGTGGCTTTTGCACGTGTTGTGTGCTGAAGTGCTTCCTATCCAATATAAACTACTGTTCTTACAGTAATGTAGTAAGGGCAGATGTGTACCTTAGAGTAGTGTAACATGATAATTGTGACTTTCTAGTGTAAAGAAAACATTTGCAAGTGAGAGAGTGCTGTGGTAAGCTGGAAAGATCTCAGGCCTCCTAAAAAAGTACCTTAGGTTTCAAATTCATTTGCAAAGACGCATAAAGAAGTACAGGATGTGCAGCTTTTAACCTGCTACAGCTCAGCTCTACAATTATTTAAACCCAATCCTCTTGTGGTGTCATTCAGCTTGGTTTTCCTGCAGAGATGATGCAGCGCAGCAGTTTAGGCACAATAAATGCCATAATTAAGCACACCTTTTCTTTTCCCATGTTCTCTTTTTCACTATAGACAGATTAATTCAATTGTTCAGATCTGATGGTGGCTTACACCTAAATTATTTTGAAATGAGGGGATGTTTGTGTGAGGGCTTAACTTTGGTAAATTTCCAAATGGATGGAAGTCTTTATTATAGCTCTCCAGACAGAAGTCTTTATTAACTCTCCAGACAAGATCTATGCAAACATTCAGTAAAAGTTTAAATTACACAGTGGCAATTTAAGTTTAGTCCAGGTAGTGTGAAAACCTGACATGCTCCAGCACCTCCAAAGTGTTGAGCGGAGACTTGAAGTTCATTAAGGGTTTGCCTGATGTCTCTTGCCATTTCCAGGAAATTTAGCCGAAGTGTAACAAAGTTGTGGTTCTCTGAAAGACTCAGGTTCACAAGTGTTTTGTGGATATGCATTGTATTTTGAAAGTAGCATCTGTAAAGATTACTACTGCTGGTGCTACCATGTTCAGAAATTGGGGGAGGGATGGGGATGGACTGTCTTATCTCTCAGCTTTCCTGCCTCAATTAGGAGTTGCCCCAGTTATTAGAAGAAATGGCAGCCTGGCAGAGAGAAAGGGACGTGACAATCTGGGCTTGAGAATAGCTGTAGGGAAACCTGAAGAAACCTGAAAGTGTATGGGGCTGCAGTGAGGAACAAGGTGAGGAACAAGGTGAGGTTTGATGTGCAGCCCATGGTGGAGACGTAGCCCTGGAGTCAAGGGGCATGGTGGGAGAGAGTTACCTGGGACTGGTATGAGGAGTCAGGTTGAGATGGGGCTGGGACTAGGACAGGCTGGTGGAGACCTTGCCAGGAAAATCTGTGGGTATTGGACTGTGTGCTCCAGTTCCTCCCAGTGGATGGCCCAGTTAGGGGGCTGAAGGCTTCTTTTAGGCCCCCTTTTGTAAGCCCTGAAGGCTTCATCAGCAGTATCTGTGTCAAAAGGTGTTGGTAAGGAAACCCAAACCTTTCCATAATAGTTTCAGGGCAGGTGGTGTTCCAGGCAGGGGAACTCATCTTGGCAGGCAGTTCATGGCAAAGAAAGAAAACTTCTGTTTCAGGTGATAGATGGATAGCCAGCCTGTAAATCTCAGGCAGGAGATGTGCTCCTGTGAACAGAAAGGAAATATTCCCCCCTTGGTGACTCACAAGCAATGACCTGATCAGAGTCTGCTTGAAAAAGCATCTGACCTTGACGCTTCTACTGGGGAATAGCTTTATGTGAAAGTATGGCTTGACCCCTGAGGAGCTACCCTGCAGTTGTTTACCAAGAACCTGCAGAAGCCATTTGCCTCCTAATACATGATGGGGGATCTGGAATATCTCCACAGTCCTATTCTGTGGTGGAAACAAACCTACTCAAACCTCAAGCTGATACTGGCCTTTTACTCTTTAAACAATTCCTACAATTAACTCTCAAAAAAGCTTGAAAAGGCCTGCTAGTGCTTCTACCACTATTGAAAATATTTAGCTTATTTAACTAGAATTTTATAAATACCTTAAGCAGAAATTTTGGGTAGTATTTGAATCGCCCTTTGTCCAGGTGGAGTGTTGTATAACATGCGTGTGTAATGAGGGCTTTTATCTTCCTGTATCTTTTTCAGTTCACTGAATTACACTCATATGCTGTTAAAGTGACAGCCAAATGAAAGTTGATGAAGAAAGAAACAGTGCTGTGTTTGGTGCTAGTTTAAATGGTGTACAATGAGTGAGTTGTTGGGCCACAAATTAAACAATGAGAATAAAATAAAGCATTCACTAAATAACCACTGACTAGCTCACACACTCAATGAAGCTTCCTGTGGAAGAAAATTCTGTGTGATCGTGTGACTAAAACTGTATTGTAATACATATATTCAATAGAAAGCTGATGTTCTGTAATGCTGTAGGTACTTGGCTTTGCTTTCAGTATATTTAAATCAAAGAGCGCTTTTGTACCTGTAATCAAGTTGCCGCTCATTCTCTGATAAGCTAAACAGATTGAGCTCTTTAAATCCTTCACTGGAAGGAGTTTTATTCAGCTCCTGAATAAATTTTTGTGACTGATATCACTGTTTCTGTGAGAAACTGTTCAATCATTCAATATCCTTTATAGAATGTGAACATCAGAACTGTACAAAATATCTTAGTTTGGCTCTCACCAAACATAAATGGTAATGGTATCTAGAGGTAAAAACCAGCTGTGTTTCCCTCCTCGCCCATCCCATGTTGCTAAATCCACGTTGCTAAGATCTCATACTTAGTGATTTGTCCTCTGTGACTTCTATATTCTTTCAGGTTACTTGTTTTCCATTAGATAGTTCCCCATCCTCAAGAACTGGTTTGATAATTCCAGACTCTGTATCTGGCTGTGTTCAGGTGCGTTTTGTTTGAATGAGCCTGGTTTCCCAAATAATCCTGTCCTCTTAGTTATTTACTGTTCTGTCAAATTTTTGTGCGATCCATACAATTTATCAGAAGTGTTTTATGTTTCCTTCAAGTCCACTGGTGAAAATACTTACTAGCCTAGCCATCAGCCCCCCTCTAAAATAGAGAAATGTCTGTGAATTTTTAATCTACATGCTTCATTCACAGTGTGAGTTAGGTACCCAGTTTATGGGAATATCACAGAATCACTACGGTTGGAAAAGACCTGTAAGATCATCAAGTCCAACTATCAACCAACACCACCATGCCCATTAAACCATGAAGCCCATTAAACCATGAAAACCATTAAACCATAGTCATATCTTTCTCTATAGCAATCTGATACAATAACAATGCAACCAGAAAGTACTTTAACGTTAAAGAGAAATGATATTTTCTTTTGTTCATTCCTCATTTTGTTTGTATCACTTGAGCAAAGTTGTTGTTAGGTGGAAGCGCTCTCTGCATTTTTGAATCTTCTAATGTATTTCTCCTTTCTGTTCCCTCCATGGCAGACCTGAAGTTGTCTTATCCTCCCTATAGTTTTCTGAGATAAGTCCTTGATGTTTGTGCTATGAAGT
Source organism: Gavia stellata (assembly GCF_030936135.1). Lineage (NCBI taxonomy): Eukaryota > Metazoa > Chordata > Aves > Gaviiformes > Gaviidae > Gavia > Gavia stellata. The sequence goes on along the minus strand of NC_082596.1, from coordinate 96,454,624 downwards.
TCAAGGTTGACACATTGAATAATGCTTGTTAAGTAAATGGAAATGAAATATGATCTTACTAGTCAGATCTATCTAAAAAGGCCAAAAGGGAGAGTGCCTTCTGACTGTATAGCTTATGTTACTGTTCATTGGCCTTGAGGTAGTATTTTACACTTGAGAAGATAGGCATGGGTACCTGCTCATTTAAGGATCAGCTAACAATGAAAAATTTCATTTCTGGCCCTCTCTGTCTTCTGAAAATGAGGAACGAGTATCTCTCCAGTAAGATAAAAACTGTCCACTTTATACTGTAAGTTTCTGTTAGCCTGAAATATTAACACCTTAATCGTAAAATACCATGTCTTCCACAGGACAAAGAGAGAACAGAGAACATACCAACGATGAATCATCTGTTTTTGTTATCAGTCATTCCGACACTTTGGTGATGGATGGATGAATAGATCAAGTCCAGAGCTGTAAGCCAGCTTGGCAGCTGGCAGGTGAGTCCCTGGAAGCTCACTAAAATGCTTTCTCGAGCATCACATCTCTGTTTTACGTGTTGTATTTTGCCAAATCATATCCTAGAATATAAAATATCTTCTTAAGACAATAGGATTGCTCTTAAGCATACATCTACTTTCAGTGGAACTTAAGTATGTACATACTTGTACATGTACTCAAGTAGGGATCTGAAGAAGGATGCTTTCTTGGTTGGGAAAATACAGAAACAGCTCTTACAAGACTTAGAATGAGGCAGAGCTGAAAATTTATTGTGTACACGTGATGTAAAAACAAAGTAATAGTATTGCATATCGATGGATCCTACAAAGATCCCAAATGAACTAAATTTCCAGTAAATCTTATGTCATCTGTCTCTTAAGAATAAATGAAACTCTCTTACATGACTGTTTTGCCCGTATATGCCATCTGACAGGCAAGTTAAAGCATTTTATAACCCTGGAATGGAGAAACATCGAGTGCAATGGTGTCTCCCCACCTTCAGCTGGTATATCTCCCAAGATAGCTTGTCCCACAGTAGTGTGCTGTGCTTATGGATCTGGCAACATTTGCATTATGAAGCTTCTTTTTATGAATTTATTGTAACGTGGCCAAAACATTTGCTTCATGCTGAAGTGTAGTTTTTAGGGACTAAGGATAATTTTCAGTGTGTTCATCAGTGTAAATATAAGGTTTCAGTAATGCATGCTGACACAGTCTTGTTAAAATATGAATTCTCATTGACTTTGGGACAGGGAGGAGGGAGGCACGTCACAATAACACACAGAAAGAAACTTTCTGAGTTTTTTTAATGCAGTTTTGTTATTCAGATATGGCTATGAATAAGTTGAACAGCCTTCTGAACATCGTTCCCTGTTAAAAATTAAGTCGTCTGCCTATTTTTCTGTTACAATAAAGTAAAATCATTCATAAAAGGAAATGTTAGTAGTGCCAGTCTTGTAATTTGCTTTCAGTTTTAATAACATTAATATGATGCTTGACTCGCTGTTTGTCATGTATAGTGTATGTGCGTGTTTGAAATTCTGTAGGTCTCTTGAGAGGGTAACAGTTCTTCTGTAGTTCTAGTCCACACACACACATTTATGTATGCTACACTCTCAAGAGAGCTATAATATTTTAAATTATGCAAATATGCACACATGTATATTTCTATTTGCCAGATAGACCAAGGGTGTAAATTGACATCACAGATACATGTGTGGAAATTGCCTACATACAGTGATGTAAGTTACTGTACAAACAAGTTCATCCCTGTCACCTTTTGTTTGCCTGTTGCTCAAGGAAGAGAAACAATTTCACACAATATGATCAGTAAAGAGCAACTGTGGACATAATTCCATGCAAGTGTCCAAAAAAGAAGTATCCATCGACTGACTGTAATATAGTGACTTGTAACAAACAATCCTGCTGCATATTTGATGCCTCCTCCTCTTTACTGCTTCTCTCTGCGCCTCTTTCAATAGCAGTGTTGTGTCTTTATACTTAGTTTTGTCACACCTTTTTTTCATTTATGATCTCGTCTGTGTGAGTACAGGAAAGCCAACCTCACTGGAATGTGGATACTTTTTTAAAAGGTGTTTCAAAGAGTTATCCTAGATGTTTTATTTTGCTGCTCGCGCACTAGTAATGTTAACCAAAGCACTGATAAAGAGCAAAAAGAAGCATGAAATAATGCTATGACAAATAATAACTCCTGAGAAACAGTGAGTAGCACATGACTGTCTGTATTGAAAAGTAAGGTTAATAGCACCCCATTACTTCTGACCCAGAGCTCTTTTGATCACGTTTGAAGAGTTATATTTGTCTTGGGACATTTGGAGAATTGGCAGGGGGCAGCTTCAATCGACATTTGCTTTGATGTTTGTATATGCATAAAATTAAAATTCAAGTGCGTATGTGTGTGATATAGTAATGCACATAGCTGATGGATTAGATTAATTATTTTTTGTTAAAACCTTAGCAATATCTTTGATGGACAAGATGCAATATAGCCTTTGCTGTGCTGAATTTAGAGTCTAAACAGACCGAAGTGCAGCAGGTAAGGTATGTCAGAAAATTCCAGAAAAAGAGATTAATATTATTTGGCATCACTTTTTAGTCAAAATGGATTGGAACAATTTTCTGGGTTTTGTGTGGGTTTTTGTTTTGTTTGCTTTTGGTTTTTTTATGGTAGGAAAGATGAAAGATATGGGTCTTTGAGGAAAAAATATGAATTAGGAGTGGGATTTCTGGACTGGCATGTGGATGGCAATGAATTTCTATCCTGACAGTATGCCTGTTAAAATACCTAACTTTGCACTACCAGTACACAGTGCAATGTTTAGATTACATTTTCTAGAAAATACACCGAAGGAGTGTGGAGCGCTGAGATAATAAGCAAAGTCTGAAAGACTTGTAGAAAAAAAAATCAAACTGAACCCATATATTGCAAGATCATATTGTTCTGAGAGAAGAAACAAATCTTGGGAAAGCAATTTCATCAGCATTCCTAGCACTAAGCAGTGGCACAGTTCCTGTGAAGCCTGCTCCAGAAATGACGTCATTTGTCCACCGTGACATACTAGGCCACTGAGACTGGCACACAAATACTGAGCAGCTGCCCCACACAAATCCAGTTGCATATCTCTAGCAAAAGAAAGACTCTAGTCAGAGATATGAATGGTTATTCACACACTGCATTTCTTTTTGCAGATGGGCCAAGCAGCAAACAGCCAGCATCATACATTCACTGATGAGCAAAGTTATAATGGGAAAACCACAGGGAATTGTGTTGGTAGGAAATGGGCAAAGGTTGGGGGTCTGTTCCATTAAACCCGCTGGTTCCAGCGAGGACACTGACAAAAGTTCACTTCCCATGTACAGCTCCAGATGTCCATGAAACTTTTTTTCCTCAATTTTTCTTTCACATAAGCAAAGAATGGCACTGGCACTGACACACCGGCGATGGTCCTTGGTCTGCTGGAGGTCTGAGAGGAAGGGAACTGAAGTGGTATAGCACTGCTCTGCCTCTCCGCAGTGCCAGCTGCCCTGGAAAAACTGAGGTTAAAAGTTGTGGCCATTGCGTTGCCACAACTTTTGGGCAGCGTTGTTAAGCAATAGAAGAGTATAGAGACATCTTTGATCCCCTGCCTAGACTGAGCGAATTAGCTAAATGGTGAATATCTCACATTGTGTAATCATTATTGTTCATCATAGTGACAGGCCGGAAAAAGCAAACATAATAATTAATACAAGGCATTGTGATAATGGCATTGTGTCCCAGCTTTAAATTGTTTAAACTGAGCTTCTGTTTTATTTAAGTAACTCCCTGATAATTCTGTTAAATCTTCAGTCTTGAATCAGCATTTAAAATAGAGACATCTTGTGTCCTCTGGCTGAAGTGGGCTTAGAAGCAGGGAATGTCTGTGTTTGTATGTGTGTGTTACTCTTTCTCCCTCCATCAATATTCCTTTAGAGTACTGATTGTAGAGCACAGCTACAACTGAGTATTTTTCTTGAAACATCAGATAAAATTATCTAGCTAAATATTATTGTACCCATATGCTACTTGTAGATGAAAACATTAATTTATCAATGTAATGTTCAAAGAAATATATTGAGCTACTTTTCTTCTACATTTTCAGAAACACAGTGTTTTATTCCAGTTGAACAACAGGCACTAGCAACAGTATTCTACCTGATATGGTTTCTTTTATGAGGAGATAGTAGTACTCATTTTCAATGTGAAAATTGCAGTTTCAGTTTTAGCATGAAGTATCACATATCTCTGTATTTTCCCCAATATATGGTAATGTATTTAGAAGCATGGAAGCATCCAGCAGCAGTACATGGTTGCCAACCTAAAAAGAAATGAGAAGTTAGGATGAAGGCTGGATAGCTGGCATCCCTTGTCCACCATATCATTGCAAGGAATGTATCTCCATTATGAATGCTGGACAGGCTATTTTGGTTATGTATGCCTTGGTGCTTGTGAGTACATGGGCTGGAGTGAGATCAGCACCCTTCTGTTCCGTAGGATCTCATATTGAGCCCTACTAAACTGCTGGGACACAGTGTTGGAATATTGTTTTCTAGACTGTTCAGGAAGTGAGGTTTGGACCGGATGACCTCCAGAGGTTCCTTCCAGTCTGAATTCTGTGATTCTGTCACTTGAACGCAGTAATTAGTGGACTATGTTCCATGGTCTCCACTGCACAGGAGGTAAGATTAGTATAGTTTTATCGTCCTTTCTTAATTTTTACATTTTTGTCTTCATTTGTTCCAACTACCCATGTCCTCACAGGTAAGGATTAAAGTTTTTTGTTTTCTTTTTCAAAAATGGATTTGGGTCACCCAAGTAAAAGAAAAAAAACACCTGAGGCATTTTCAGAGCATAAAAGTTAGTTTCATATTTCCAAGAGACGTTATTTTGACCATCTGTTAAATAATCTTGCACTTGAGAAAATTCCATTCAGTGGATCTTTTTGATCAGAAGGCTGAAACCTCTGAACTTCAGGGAGCTGGGATTGAAATGTCATCTCAGTTGTTGACTGAGACAGGATCAATCACAAACAATGAGGATTATGTACCCACTTTAAAAAAAAAAAAAATACAGCACCCAGGCTGAACTCTCCAATTTGCAGACCTCATCTTGTAATGTTCTTCACTGTGCTGAGCTGACTGTGTGAGGCTGGAGCCACAAATAATCTTTCTCATTTGTCCCTACTGTAATGTTGCTGTATATACAGAATGAAGGCATGTTACTCAAAATCATGCATGTCTGTCAGCTCCACCACAGACCAGGAGTTGTGCTTGTTAGTTTGCTTGTTGTCTGAGAAAATGCTGTTTCTTTAAAAACACTAAAGGATCTGCTATGAACCGTATCATCCACTCCTTGTCCAGCCTTTACCCTTAATAGAACTTCCTGTTAAAAGAACCAAGCCATTTGTCATGTTGGTGGTCTGACAATTCAGGGAGTACATATTGCGATGCATCTCTTCCTTGCACCACTCTCCTCCCTGCCCCAATCTCTCCTGTTTTCTTTTTGTTTGTTTGGGTTTTTTTTAATAGCTACTAACACTTGTGATTGTGCTTGAGAGTGACAGAATTTGGTTATACAACAAAATAAAGAGTTTTCTCCTGAATTTTGCTTTGGCTGGTTCTCTAAGACTTCACTGTAGCTGTTTTACTGGTATCTCCAGTATCAAAATTAATTCCATATTTTGTTCCTACGTCCTCCCCTGTTTTATCATTCTGTTACTATTTATCATGTTCATTTTCATCAGCGTGGTGGGCAACAGAAGCCATATCTCATTTCTCTATTTCTTTTCATATTCAGATTGGTACCACATTTTCCTATCATCTATTCTTGTGTAACACAGAAGATTTTCCTCACCTTCCACCTCTGTGTATGCCTTAATACTTTCTTATTTTGATTCCTGTAATTTGTAACACATAACCTGTAACCTACTCTTTCCTAGCTGTCTTGATACTTCCATTGCTTCCCTTCCCCTTATCTAAACCTCTTATATCTTTTTTTGGCTGTTTTCCTAAACCATATAATTCTGCATCTTTGAAACTCCGCACAAATTCACCTCGTGTATCAACTCAAACTTGTTTTTATTATATTCAGACCTTCTCCCCCTGCATGTGCTTTCTGCTGTGTTCCTTAGCATGCCAATTTAGGAACTGTTTTTCCTAAATTTTCTTCACTTGCACTTACCTCCCTCTGTCCACACTATACATAAAATGCTTTCAGATTCAACACACTGCTGCCCTCTCTTTGCTCTGATTCAAAACTCTCTTCTGTAAGGATCCCAGGAATCTGGCGTAGCAATCTTTTAAATTGTATTCTGTGCTCAGTTACACTCATGCAACATCAGTAACTCAATGGAATTGAGCACAGTGGCTTTGCACAGGTATAAGCAAGAGTAAGATTTACTGCAGAGTGCTTAGAAAAGATAGTGGGCATTTACTTTGAAGGTCCTTTTTTGTTCCATTTAGATCTTGTGTTTAATGATGTTGTTATTAAGGTGTCACTGCAAGATGTCTTATAGTCTTTAAACACAATTACAATGCATAGTGCTTAGTTTCCTTGTCTGAGTAGCTAAGTTAAAATCCTACCAAGTGAAATGGTTCAGGATTGCTATTGATGGTGAGTGGGATCTGAAGTTCTTTCAGAACCACTGGTGTAATATGCCAGTGGTTCCACCTGGTATGCTCACAGAATATGAGACACATCTAAGGCTGTAATGTCTCATTTGGATGTGATACCAAGTCTGTGTGAGTGTATCAAATACTTCATTCACATAATGTTCGATCAGTAAGTCCTTCAGACTTGATATGCTGCCAGTGGGGCTGCCACAATTCATGTATTCATAAACACTGTCCTTGTGATCTTGTCTGCTCCTTTCTGCACAACCCTGTGTATTAAAAGAAGTTTATCTTTTTGGGTAGGGAACAGTATCCTGCAGTTTTTATGAATTACTAGATTGCCATCATAGTTCTTTACTGATGATGTTCCCTGGTTGGAGTTATATGTTATGAAGCACAGTTGTTTCCAAGATTTAATAATGTGACAATTAAAGAAAAATGTGGGTTTTTTTTCAATAACAGAGCCAAGGAGAAATTAATGGTTGTTTGTGTCAGTCTCCTAGTCAATTCAATCTGACTTTTGCCTTAGCAGGCATTACAGATTTAGGAACTTAATAAATGAGGCAGTAACAAATTTTAGAAACATCAAAAATGTTTTTATTCTATGAAATAGAAACCAAGAAAAGCATACAGTATTCTTCTAGTGCTTAATTCTACAAGTTTTCTCCCCGTTACCCCAATAAATAGGAATTTTGCCTGAGAAAGGCCTGCATGTATGCCCTAAGAAAATGTTTGCATCCAGAATTTAATTTTTGCTGTCATTTTCCAAGCTAATCTCAGTGAGAAGATTGGATGAACGAATCCCTTAAGTTTTTTGTAACACATCTCTAGAACTACAGCCTACCGTAAGGAAAGCAACAGGAAGAAGACTTTTTTCCCAAAGAGCTTTTTTAAGACAAAAGCCGATGTGATTTGTTCACATTATATTTGCAAGCATTGCATCTCTTTTGGTTGAATCACTCTTGATTTACACAAGAGGATCTAGTTTACAGTATCATTGTCTAATGAATTATCAATATGCCCTATTGCCATTTTGCTAATCAAAAGGCTTTTAACCACTCTGGCCTAAAAGAATACTTTTATTGCTCTACTATACCATAAATTGCATCACTGAAAATGCTGTGCAGTGCTTTTTGTTTTATGCAGTTGAAGTGTGATCACTGAAAGCTAGAGGTTTGCACATAGACAGTGTGATATTCTATCACCTTTTGCTGTAGAAGAGGAATGCTTCATTAACAAGGCAAAATTGCCACTAGGCCTGGCTGAAGTAAGTCAGAGATTTCAGTCTGAATCATTCGGTCAAAAGAATTTCACCAAGGGGTAGGCATGTTCTGACAGTCCTTTCCCAGATACTCTCATTCAATCCAGTGGGACTACACAGATAGCTCTCATTTATCTGAATACATGCATTTGGTGCAAGAAAGTAGCTTTGTCCTTAGAAATCAATCTCAGATGTATACGTAGAATTTTCTGTTTGTTTGTTTAAAGCCATAACTGTGAGCATGTTCAACTAATCTGCCATCTGCAAACTTCTGTTTGAATCCCATGCTTACAGTTTGGTCATTTGACTTGATCTGGTTATGTAAAGCTGTGGTTGTTGCTGTGCGATGGGCTTTTTGCAGCAGTCATTTGGTCTGGTGAATCCACTTAACATAAAATTTACTATCTGAGCAGCTGCTTCTACCTCAACCCACCTTTGACTAATGAACCGTCCATATAGCAGTGTTCTCTGAAGGCCCTTCAGAAACACGAGTCTCACGGAGGAAAAATCACGAAAGTTTAAGTTTTTTCAAACCTTCTACTGCAAGCCTTGTTGCTTCAAACACGCAAGACATTAATGGGCATGACAAAACTTTAGAAGGCATCTGTATGGAGGAACACAGCCAGACATGATGTGAATAGCAACATTTGCATAAAGTTTTGAGCAACTGGAGATGAAAGTCTCCATTTTCTGTGGTTACTGATCCTCTGAGATACCCAGTTCAAACTGAGATGTATCTAAGTTTGGAAACTCTGAGAATGAAAGGTAAAACTTTTACTGTCTTCTAGGATATCTCCTATCACATTTCAAAATGCAGTCTTCTGTAGCTTAACACTGTACAGCGACTGGTTACAGATAGGCAAGGTATTGGCACAGGTTGTTGACAAACCTCAACATACTAGCACAGGATGATGGAGTGGGAAATGGTCCATAAGTTTGGCTGAATCTCCTATGCACCAGATTAACTTAGCTCATCCAGAACTACATGTTGTTAAAGCTAGGTTGCTTCCAGTACCAGAGCTGGCTCAGTTATATCAACACTGCACTGCAGTTTAAAGTGTAGATGTACTCGCCGTTGCAAAATATATCCACCACAATTAATGGGAAATGCCCTTCAGGGTGCACTTTCTTAGGGTGCACTTTCTGAGAGAGCCCTCCAGAAGCAGAGAAGGACAAGTATGAGCTCAGAAGTCCTCAAGGGATACTGTAATCATTTGACTCTGGAGAAGAGACTAGAACTGGATTTTATTTGATTTCGCAGAGAGCTCCTTCTGTCAAGAAGCCAAGCCCAAGGAAAAAGGTATATTTTAACTTGCTACAAATCATGTGGTCTGTGTTTGCAGAGTTGTGAAAAAGTCATAGATTCACAGTGGGTGCTATGCTGCCTTTTGCACTGATTATTAGTGCAGTACTTGTAGCTTTATAAACTGTGGTCTAGTAGGCTGACAAACAGCACTATGCTGTACTGGTGCTTCAAGCATGGAGCTTTCCGTGGAAAAGTAATAGCATAAATAAAACCGAATGCTTCTTAGCTTCCAAATAGATAGTACATTTCTATAGTCTTTTTTTCTAGATCTTCTGTTCTTTGCAAATCGTATGCATTCAGCACACTGGAAATGAAGCCATAGTGAAATATGTGTCTGGTAAATAAAGTCACTTACTAACTCATCTTTCTAGTATCCCTTTTTGGAAAAGAGACTTATGTAGCAGAACATTCAGAAGCCTCCTATTCATTTGCTTAAGTAAAAGCAGAGCAGAGGAGCTTCATTACTTAAAATATTTTAAGTCATTTAAAACATCTGGTATTTTAAGATGCTCTTGGTTATGTTTCTGTTCTATCAAAAATTTCTTCTTAGTAGAAGGCAAGAAATGTTTTTAATTTCCCGCTTTATTCCATAAGCCTCAGCCAAGCTGCTCATTTGTGATACTGTATAGAAAACCTGATATCCTTGGGAATATTCACTGAAAAGCTGTTGTGTTGATGTTGAGATTTATATTAGATTAAGTGAAATCCAGAACTTGTTAGTGTTCTATTTTCTAGTTTTTCTAGCCTTGTACTGTGTGTTGCAAAATACTTAAACTAAAATCCCCATTCATTATTACCAGTTAAGAAAATACCAATATCTGGCCTCAGTTATTAATTTACACTAAACCAGGTAAATAGGCAAGTTTAACCACTCTCTGTGGATTTTATTGCTTCTTAAACCTTTAAAATTCCCTTTTATGTTCTTTCTATCTAGTTTTGGGATTTTTGGTTTGGGTTTTTTTTTTTTAACTAGTTTAATAGACAAGCTGTGTTTCTGAATATGTCTTGATTACTTCCAAAATTTCTGAAGCAATGCTTTCCCTTCCTGGATTTTATATTTTAAATGTGCTCAACTGGCACACTTCTTCAAACATTTTGATTTAGTCTAGTTTTTCAACTGTTATAGCTACAAATGACATAAAAATGCTGTAGCTCTGCTCAAAGCAAAGACAATTTCATACCCTCCTTTGAGTTTGTGAGACTTGACCAGTGTAACTCTTTTGGATGCTGGAAAGTTTGGGAAGCCCAGGTTGTCCTTGCCCCAAAATAGAATTAGGCAAATCTTGCTGAAACACGTTTTCCAACTGCTTTGCAGATTCATATTGATTAGATTTAACTTGATTGGATTAGCTGCCATTGTGGCAGTATATTTCTACCAGAAACACATGTGATGGAGATACACTATATACTTAACTGAATTTTGATACATGCTATGGATAAATTGCCTGCTTGTTTCTGCTCCTCTTATCCAGTCTGAAGGGCATCCCAAGCCTGAACATGCTCCCAGAAGTAGCACTAGTCTCAGGGCAACACCTGGTGACCATGGTGCCTTCAGAAATACCCAGAGGATATCATATTTCAGGTTGTCCTCAGCAGATCCCTGTGTACTTTAGGATTGATGTAGGATGGGATGACATAAACATAGTAAGTAGAGCCAATTTTTCTTTTGACCACTGAGGAAAATTTGAGCCGAAGTCTGAGGTTTGGTGAGGGCTAGCTCTTCAAAGCTAACTCTCAAGGAGAGGTTGAGACTACCAATGGAAACGATTTCCCTTGGGAAAGCAATTGTACCAAACGCGTTCCTTACAGAGTGTAGCCTCTGTATGATTGCTGTCTATAGAGTCTCAGCCTATGAGGATTCTGTCTGCTTGAAATACTCCAGCCAGTAGCACTAAAACTCTTTCACTGACACTTCACAATGGGTAAAAAAAATAAATCACATTTCACTGCTAAATAACATGTTAAAAGCAGAGCAGTTCATATCAATCTCCCTGAAGTTTAAGTCCTTTATAAGCATTAATCTGAGTTAAGCAAATCTCACTAACAGAACACTCCAGCAATTCTGAGACTAGTGGTGTAGCACTTTATGGAGCTCTGACAGTCCCAGATCATTCACAGTAGTTACAAAGATACCTCCAGACTAATACTTAAAGCTGCTCTTGTTTAAGAGGATTCCTGTATTCCTTAATGGCATAAAATAAAAGCTGTGCATATAATTTGACACAAAATAATTTTTTAAATATATGCAACTTTATTTCATGTACCTGCGTTTAGAATGATGGGTGTGCATGCAGTAACTGTTCTTTACAGTTTTGTAGTTTATTTGCATGCACCAGCCATGCAACTGTGAAGCCCTGCTAGATAGAAGTAGAGTTGCTGTGATGCTTCTCGTGCAGTTAGTGTAATGCTGCTTCATTTGCAGCAGAAGCACTTAAATAACAAAAACTAAAATTAACTACTAACAGATAATTCTCTTCTGTATTTTCTTAAGACCATAGAGGTCATAGATTGTACTTTTTTTATAGTTAGTATAAAAACCTAACAAGAAATTTTTCTTTTTTATTATTTGAGGGGTTTTTCATTGCCAAAGAAAAATACTTCTGAAAGTTAGCTAAAAATAAGGCTGTTTGGTGCAGGGTAATAATAAAAAGTGCTTGAAAAAAAATATGCCATTAAAAACAAATTTGGTACACTTCTAAAATTATTTCCCTTGTGTATAAATCAGGCCAAATGGACTTTTTCCTGCAAATATTTTGTAAGAGGGCAATACATGTTACAGTCAAAGTTAATGTCTCCTCATTGACACTTGTCTGTTGGGATAATTCAGTTCCCACAAATGCAGTGGAAGACATAGAACTTAGCTTTACCGCATTTCAATAAGATCTACTAATATTACATTTTTCATAACATCTGGGGGTTTCTGTATTTACTCTTTCTTAAATACATCAATAAGATTTTTAAACAAAATTTTTCTTAGTTACATCATTGCTATTCTAGTAATATATAATAATGTCAAGTGAGGAGGGAATATATACCAACTATTGCTATATTGCCAAAATAAAAATAATTTTGATCCCAGGAGTAACTATTTTTAGATGTGTGCTTTCAGTGAACTAAATTAAATACTAAACTTACAGTTTAGTATATCCAGGTTAAAATATTGTTTCCTCAGACCCCTCCCTTTTCTTTTCAAGGGGACTATCTGCAACATCAGCTAGATTAGATTTTGGTTGCCACTTTTTCAAAAAGGATATGCTGGTGGAAGACCAGGTCTGGAAAATTTTTTTATAAGTGGAAATCCGCATTGGATTTGATTATTTTTGACATATGGTTTTTTAAACATTCTGTGACTGAAGTAACTGCAGTTGGTTTTCACTATTTTCTTTTCGCATTGGCATAACATGCAAATTCTGAGCAGTAGTTAAAGCAGAAAACCTTGTTACCAAATATATGTAAACAATACATAAACTTCGGTATCAGTACTGCCCTGTATAATCCTCCACCCTTTTTATTTTCTGTTTGCACTGACCTATTGAGATAAAATAGAAGACAATATAGTAAAATTGTTATACATAGTCATATCCTCAAATATGTCTGAAATAGAATGAACCAAGTTAAACATACTTAAGTATTATACGGATTGCTCTTAATGACAATAGAAAAATCAAGCAGTACAGCTTCATTTCTAGTCTATTTTGGGATTATTTTCAGCTCCATGAGGACAAAGCTAATGCAACACTTTCTATTTAAATCTTATTTTGAAGGTTAATTGGAACTTATTATAATGCATTAAAATGATTCCCTTGTGTGGAGAGGAATTTCTCACTGAATGATGTAAACAAGCTTAATTTTTTGTAATTCTGTCTCACCTGCTCCCTGCCAAATTATATAACATAGAAAATATGTCCAAAGAAAAAGAATTCTGTCATATCTTGGGGATCTTACATTTTGTGTATGTCACTTAATATCTTCCAGTACAGCAGTCATTTTTATTAAAAAAATTATCTGCTTGTATTTCTGGACTTATTTTAATTACTTACATTCAAGCATACAATAATGAGCAAAACAAGGAGGTAAACTTCTATGGTGTTACCTTCATGTATTCTGAAACCTCATACAAAATCATATTGGCTTTTAATAATGCCTAATTTAAAGATAAATGCTAGACATATCCGTAGGTCATATGATTAAACATTTATGCCTATATTAAGAAATACTGGGAAGCTTTTCATTTATTTATAATTTTGTATCTTTTCAAGTCATATTCTAGAATCAATGTCCTACAGTCTGTTCAATTCTCAGAAGAGCTTCTAAAGGGCACAAACACTAAAGCAGAGAAACAGAACTTCACCTTATTTGAGAAAGCTGCCAAAAGCCACCCCTGCTACCAAAGAGGAAAATGTCTAACCTTTCCCTAAAACAATAGTAAGGTCATGAGTTCTATCGTGAAATATATTCTTATTGGAGTAGATCATTTCTTGGTTTCAGAGTCATAAAGAAAAAGCCATTGGCAGTGAGAAAACAGTACAAGAGAAAATGCTAAAAGAAGCCCAAGCAAGCAGGTTGTGAAATAATTAAAAATGGTGTTAAACGGAACAAATTCTGTTTAACTAGCATATTTCCAAAATTAAATGTTACCATTTCAGATACAATTTTTAAGCCATCTCTTTTTACTTATCGATTTAGTGTAATTAATAGTCTGTTTAAATCAAGACAGCTATTAAGAGATCAGATCCTTTGTCCTTTATTAGTTTTATTCTTAAAACAGCTACAAAGCAACCCACAACCATATGTCGCACTAAGTAGTCGTTCAGCATATTGCTTTATAAATAGCTCATGAATTATATATGAGGGGAAAATCCTTCTTAAGAACTATTGGAAGAGATTTTGCTTGTGCCTACAAGACTAACTAATAAAACATTTTTTTCTACATCATAGTCATTTTAAAATTCATATCAACACTCTAGTAGCCTCTAGCTAGAAAGAAAGTCATTGAGGGTAGTAGGATTTCAATAAGGCATTCACTGTTTATTCATACCATTTTCCACTAATACCTGACACATAATGTGAGCTATTGGAATAACAAAAAGGTATTGCCAATGATATTGTTAAGAGGAAACAGAGTCTGGTGATATTGAATATGCACATGCAAAGGATGTAGAAAGTACCCTAAGAGCCAGTGTTGCAACAGTGAATAAAGTGAACCCTGTGTTAGATGAAAATATCCCTGCTTACTTGCCAGGGGGGGAAATAATAATAAAAAAAAAAGAACATTAACTGATTTTTTTTTTGTTAATATAAGATGGCACATTAATATTACATGACTTCTCATGTTAAATGATGAAATCTGCTTTGACTATGAAAAGCTATGATTTTTCTGTATTTTGTATTTTTGTGATATTATTGCAGGGGATTGAGAGAGATCAGGCGAGGACTCTAAATGTTGCAACAATAACTTTGATAAAAATACTTCTATTTGATATTAGTCCCCTGTGAAGCATTCAATAATACACAAACTTTTGCTGTATATATTGCAGAGTTTCTCTTTCATGCGTAGTTATTCGAGAAATAACCTCATTACTTATCCCATTGAAAACTATGTTTTTGTGAAAATAATTGAGGTGTTTTTCATAGCAGTTTATACAGCTGACCATAAACTGAGCATGGATCAGTAGGTCACATTCTCTAACTCTTGTGCAAAGCCTCGCCTTGATTAGAGTTGACAAGGACATGCCCATTGTTAAAACCCATCCAAAGTTAGCAGAAATGTGGCATGAAACAGGTTGAACATGTGATAGCTGCTGGCACTTTGAACGTAGTCTATTCAAATGTCAGATTAGTAAAGCAGTTCGGGTTGGGGTTTTTTTTTGCATTGTGCTTAGCACAAGCTGGAAAAATCTAGTGCGATGGTCATTTCCTGCTGAGTCAGAATGCAGCAAAGCTGCTCGAATGCGAATGCAGTGGTCCACAGGAGATGGTTGCTTTCTGGTCTTTGCTGGAGAAGAGACTGCAGTTTGTTTGGAAAAGTTGAAGTGATCAAAGAGCTTCTATGAGATTTGTGAAGGAAAGTATTTAAATATATTTTTTAAACTCTTCTTTCAAAGCACAGTTTATCTCTGTAGCTGCTTTGCTTTGGGGTTGGGGGTTTTTTTTGAGTGAATTGCTAACATTTGTGAATATGTGGTTGCTAGAAGAGATAGCACTTCAGAGTGTTTAGCGCATAATATTGAAAGAGGCTTAAAATCAACAACAGATCTGTAAAGATAACTCTGGATTATTTTACAGAAATAATTTTAGTAAATGGGATTTACCCAATGTATTTCTCTAAACAGAAATCTTAACATATGGGTATTTCCATCCAAACTAGAGAAGTTGGACTACTTCCTTTCTTTCAGAGAAAACAGACTGAAAATTCTCCCTGCTGTATTCCTGCTCTAATAATTTTGTTTCCCTCCTTTCCACCAGTTTTTGCCTGTGTGGAGAAGTATAGGCATTTCTTGTGTTCCCCGCAAGTGAACCTTTGCGAGAAGTTTTTTCTTGGAAAGTAAGTTTCTCCTTATTTATTTATCTCTCTCTATTTTTTTCCTTCTCTTATTCCCCAAATACACTTGGCTTGCATTTAGAGGAAACTTTTGAAAATATCACACGTTGGGTAGCTCCATGGATAATATATTATGGAAGCTAATTACTGACCTTATGTATTCATTTTAGGTTGTATGTGAAATACTGGCAAATTCCCTTCACAGAAAAAAAAGCATGGGAGATGAATGATAAAAGGTTGGTTTGATAAACTGGGCAAGGATGATCTTCCGTTAGGTAGGAGAAGCACAAATTTCCCATCTACTTTGCCCTGTCAGCATGACTGAGCTCCAATACTGAGAGTATCATCTACAACTAATTGCTTCTGGCCTCTCGTAAGAACACTTTGTCCACGCAGCATTTGATAGATGAGTGCAAAGAGGGGCCGTAGCATGTTGCACAACCCATTCACCTTTCTTTCCATGCCTGGGATGAAAGCCTGCAATCTGCAGTCAGCAACCCAGCAGTGATTAGCAGAAAACTGATCGATGGACAGGGGCCTTTTCGGGCTGGTGTAGTCCATTTTACTCTGTCTGGCTATGCCTGGGGTCACATGCAAGAGCTTGCTATTATTTATTTAGTCTGGTTCTGTGGGTGGCCTCCTCTTGCTCTCAAGGGAGGATATCCCCCCTGCTTCTGGGAGTGCCCTCCAGCAGTCAGCTGGAGCACTGTGGGGACTGCTGGCCATCTTCTGCCATCCAAAAGATGCTTCTCTGTCTTCAGCTTTTCTCCCTTTCTAGTAAAAGGGTCAGGCAGAGGAGTCTGCAAGGTACAGGACGGGTCACACCGGGAAGGGGAAGCGAGGGAGTCAGAGCTCACGCAGCAGCAGGAATATGACATGAACAGGAATGATGGATTCACTCCTGCACTGCTTAGACAGAACTCTTACAAAAGACAAGTGCTTGTCGTAGTGTAACAGATGTGTTTGTTCTTAGATAAACTGCAATGGATGCTGTTTTCATTGTGTGTGTCTTGTAGTTGATATTTTGTTCAGAAAGCTGCTATGTGCTACATAATAGACACAGGAATGAAAAGTTCTGCAATTGGATTGTGTTGATCCCATCAGACAGGTTCTGCGGAAGACAGAGTAGCAGAAGGTGTCTAGGCTTTCTAGTAAAAAGGAATTAATATATTAAATGAAAGAATTCAGACTGGATATTAGGAAAAATTTCTTTAGTGAGAGTGGTGAGACACTGGAATAAGCTGCCCAGGGAAGTGGTAGAGTCACCATCCCTGGAGGTGTTCAAGGAATGTGTGGAGGAGGCATTGTGGGACATGGTTTAATGGGCATGGTGGTGTTAGTTGATGGTTGGACTTGATCTTACAGGTCTTTTCCAACCTTAGTGATTCTGTGAATTATTAACTAGGAGAGATGTTTAGCTACATAAGCAACTATCAGCCTGATTCTTTTATTCAGTAAGGGACAAAGCTTCTCAAACAGAAAGTGAGTTCAGGGTGCCAAAACATAGAATCATAGAATAATTTGGGTTGGAAGGAACCTCCAGCAAGGGTTCAGTCCCCTTTCCTCAAAGCAGGGCCAAATTCCAAGGTAGAGTGGCCTCACGAGGGTTGTATCCAGTCAAGTTTTCAGTATCTGTAAGGTTGGAGAACTCATTTCCACCTCTCTCGGCACCTGTTCCAATGTTTGAACACCTTGTGAAATTTTTTTTTTCCTAATACGCAATTGAAATTTCCCTAGTTACAACTTGTGTCTGTTGGTATCAAACAAGCAGGTGAGACACCTCTATCAAAAAATAAATAAGCTCAAGTGGAAAACTGTACATAAGGGGCAGTACAAAGTCAATAAAAATACCAGAATTAATAAAATAAACACAGTGCTTTAAAAATAGACATGGGACCTCACTTTGATCTCAAGTCAGTAGCAATTTTTGTACTTGAAGTGAAAGAGGTTAGACTCATCATAGGATTTGCACTCAGGAGTTTTTACTTGACTGCCCTCTGGATGTCAAGGTCAGAAAGAACATGCAGATTGCAGCCCAACATTTAAAAAAGCCCAAACATTAATGGCGTATTGGAGCATATAGTAGGGACATACCTTCTCATGGCATCGTAAAAATGTGGCTCAAAGAGGAGGACAAAACACGAACACACAGACACCATCCCTTTTTTCTGTGTAGTATTGCAACTTCTCTTCCTTTCAACACACACCAAGCAGAAGTGTGTGAATTACCACCCTTTTGGTGGGGGACCAGGATGCAGAGGGGCAGCAGTTAATCTATTCCCTACTTTAATTCCTTATTCTGCCTGCTTCCAGTAAATACCCGCCTGGGAGACATGCGGAAGACCAGCTAGAAAATCTTTGACATAGAATAGCAGTTGCTTGAAGGAGTAGCTGGTTGTGTTTCTCAAGAAATGTCTCATTTTCTCAAGAAACGAGGCTAATTTGAAGTCAAATTTCTTTGAAATCCTCAGTTTTCTTATATTTTTAATATGTCTCTGATCAGAGAACTTTTTAGTATATGTGGTGTATATAATAGCAGGATAGCATTAAGCTCAAAAAGGTGTCAGTTCTCAGCAGAGAAAAAATGAGCAGGAAAGTAGGTATTGAGAAGGAAAAATAGAAAGTTCCCTAAGAAATCAGGAAAGCAAAAAAGACAGAGGAAGCATCTAAAACCACCATAGAGCTGAGAAAGTAAAAAATGTATGAATAGCATTAATGGGAGTTAGTGATTAAATTTTAATTTTCAAAGGAAAAGATGTATAAATGAAAAATAGTAGTAAGCAGTAATCACACTAGAACACATAAAGAGAAATTCAACATCTAAACTTAGCCAAAGAAAAAACAATCAATGATGTTTTATTACTGATGGGTATGTTTTGAAGAGATTGTGTGAAGAGAGAAAGATGATGAAAGTAGCTTTTTCTTGTACAGTACATTAAAACAAAAAAGTTTGAAAAAAATTTCTAGACTAGCTCATGACTGCAACTACAATAGGAGGATCATTGTGTTCTGGAAATGAAGGTAATGGTTCCACTTTAGCAATTGGGACATTGCTAGTCCCAGGGACTTGTTACTCCTAGTATTAATGCTAAATTTGGCCACTTAAAGTGGATAGAATAAAGAAAACACTTTTGGTTTGAAAACTGATTCAGGCAGAAGTGATCCATGTCTGAATAGAATTGGTTGGAAAGTGGGGGGTTTTTTTGTGAAAACCTGGAAATATACATTAGAAAGATAAACACTAAAATACAAAAATTTTCTAGTTGGCAGTTTTCAGAGAAAGGTCACAATTTTCCATGAGAAGCAGGAACGTTTTCTGGGAGATTTTTTGGTTAATCAGAAATCTAATTTTATGTCATAGGACAACATTTGCCAGCCTTAGCTGTGAAGCATGAACATGTTAGTAATCCCAATTGACCTCAGGTACAGAAGATGAATGATACTCAAGATGTAAAAGTTCAAAACCATCACTTGTTTTGTTTGGCTTCTTAACTTTTCAGCAGTGCTTTGTCTTCCCGTAGGCTGGCATTTCACTTTTTTAGGTCCATTTTGTGGTTTCTTCATCCTTTGAAAAGTTAGCATCTCATGACATTTATATATGCCTAAAAGTCATCTAGAAGATGATATTTGGAATGAAATAAAAAGAGTAGTAGAAAAGAATAAGGAAGCACACAGTATAACAAAGGATAAAGGGTAGGTTATAAGATTTGTAAAAGATGTACTTTTTGTCTCTTATGTTTAGCTTGTATGTGCTGAAAATTATGGATCACCCTTCTTGTGTTTGCCTTGCCTAACGGAACACACCACAAATATAGTCACAGTACAAATAATAAAAACAGCAGTAAGGCAGAGATGAAAACTTTTAAAGCACTAAAGAAATAAGTTGGAAGAGGCAGGAAAAAAGTAAGAAAATTGAATGGGGAAGGGGCCAGGTCTGTTATAAATTCTTGGGGAAATACGGGTTTTTCTTTGCTATGTTGTCATGTTGTTTTCATTACTGCATTGTCTGAAGTATAACATCTTTGTTTCACAATCCAGGGGGTGAGTTTTAGAAACTATGTTACTTATAGAAGCTATATTGTGCAGAAAGTTAGGAGAGAGAATGGAAAATCCTTAAAGCGCAGTAGGAACAAGATGCCCATGAAAGAGACTTTATCTGATGGTTGGCAGGTAAAATGTACTGACAGAAGGAGCACATTGCTTAAAAGAGAGAATTTCCTGCCTTGTTCTCAGAAAAAGGACAAAGATCTGAATGCTAGGAGTGAGTAAAAACTGCCCAAGGGAAAGGAATCAGACATTTACTAAAACTAATAGTCAAGAAACAAGTTTATTGAAATAGGCCACTTTTGTCAAATTCTGTGAGCCTGATATTTACTGATAATGCAAGAGGCAGCTGGACACAAGTGCTGACCCCCATCATTTCACTGTGGCAAGTTCCTTGCTACTCTAGCAGTGAAGGAATGAGTTTGAAAGTCTGCAAAATGCAATGCCACACCCTCCTCTGTGAGCAAGCATACGCCTGAATCTGGAAGAAGTTTTTATTTTCTGGCGGATAGAGCTGGTTTTGCAAATGCTGGTAATTATTGGTCCCCAGAGCACATAGTCCTGGTTAATGTTTTGTTTATAATACACGGACTGTTTCCTGAAGTTGTGAAAATGGACAGTTACAAAATATGAGAATACGTTTGTTTAAGCGAGGCTGATGGGTCTGGTGGCACAAACGCTGTGCAGAATGGGAGCGCAGCAGCGCAGGTACGCCACGGGCCTCTCCTTAGCTGAGGTGTGAAACAGCTGTCACAGCCATGAAACACTTGAAAGCCAGTGCGTCTGGCGAATGCCCTTGAGAGACACCTTAGCCTTCACCCTAGCATCCACACGTTAAAGGAGACATTTATTGCAAGCTAAAGAACCCTCACTTTCACAATCTGTGTTCAGCAGTTGGGTGGAGACTGAGAAATCTGCTGTTCCACAAGCAGCAAAATTAAGCAAAATTTTAAAAAAATTCCAAATTTGACCTAGGTCTCCGCATAACTCTTTACAATAACCCCAGCCCTCTTCCATACCCACTTCACTCCCCCAAACTCTTTATTTCCCTGGGGTATCACCAGCTTCCCCCTGTGTTGCCCTCCTCTCTGGCTGGGTCACGGGCAGCATGCTGCCTGCTCGGAGCAGAGGCTGGGTGCGTGCTGGCTGACCATTGCCCTCCAGGATACATGGTAGTTATTATAAATACCTCACTCTCTCCTGTACCCAACTGCCAGTGTTCACTACTTTTTTAGAGACTTAGTTATCTTCAGTACTGTTGCCCCTCTGCTGATTTGTTTGAAATTGGACAGCAGGTTTTCAAGTTACCGAGAAAGACGAAAAGCTCCAGGGGTTAGGTCTCATTTCCTTAGGAAACCAGGGTTTAAACAAATGGTCACAGATCAGTGATTAGATTGCAGCTTCTGCTGAGAACTTCATGAGCTGAGCCAGTCAAAGTTACAAGTCTAAAACAAATGCATGCAGCGTGATACTGAGTTTTATCAGCATGACTGCTATATAGGCCTCATATGCCACAGAAAAAAACTACCTTATAGGTATTTTTAGCAAAGGAAGCTAGGCTTGTAAAAAGTGGAACTTGCATATTTCACCTGCTACAGATTTTTCTTTTCTTCCACAAAAATTCCATATCGTCTTTTTCAGATGGATGCCTGGCTCAGAGTAAAGGACATGCAGTGCACAATCCCTAGCAGAAGCTGAGAATGGATGATGCCTACTGATGCTTTTCGACAACATCATCTCCTCTTTTCTTCTTGGGATGGGTGATATGGTCATCAGGAAAAAGTTCTAAAATAAGCCCGAGTGACCTTTTTGTCCCTTGACTCCTCTTTCTGCAAGTCTAAAAACCATCAGAAGAAATGACCAGTCAACTACCAGAGGAGTCTGTGGAGACCCAGAGCTCAGATGAGCTTGAGTGCAAGATCTGTTACAACCGCTATAACCTGCGACAGAGAAAACCGAAAGTGCTGGAGTGTTGTCACAGAGTATGTGCCAAATGCCTTTGCAAGATCATAGACTTCGGTGATTCCCCGCAAGGAGTCATAGTATGCCCGTTTTGCAGGTTTGAAACGTGCCTGCCGGACGATGAGGTTAGTAGTCTTCCTGATGACAACAACATCCTTCTGAATTTAGCTTGTGGGGGAAAGGGAAAGAAGTGCCTACCAGACAACCCAACAGAACTGTTGCTGACTCCCAAAAGGTTGGCATCTCTGGTTAGCCCTTCTCACACCTCTTCTAATTGCCTGGTTATAACAATCATGGAAGTACAAAGAGAAAGTCCCCAGACTCTGAACTCAACCCCCGTGGTGGAATTTTACAGGCCTACCAGTTTTGACTCTGTTGCAACTGTGTCCCACAACTGGACAGTGTGGAACTGCACATCTTTGCTCTTCCAGACCTCGATTCGGGTGCTAGTGTGGTTGCTAGGGTTGCTGTACTTTAGTTCCTTGCCTTTAGGGATTTATTTACTGGTATCTAAGAAAGTCACCCTTGGGGTTGTCTTTGTAAGCCTTGTTCCTTCGAGCCTTGTTATTCTCATGGTTTATGGCTTTTGCCAGTGTGTTTGCCATGAAGTTCTAGACTGCATGTCATCTTGACAACAAATACAGTAAAATAATATGTATTGCCACATGTGTAGCATAGATGATTTATCCTGTCTTTGTATTCTTATTTATTCTTATTGTTGTCCATCCCACTAAATGGAAGCAGTAGCCCTAGTTATATGGTCCTTTTTTCCTAATTGATTTGATTTCCACCGCCCCCTCCTTTTTTTAAACTAAATAATGGAAATAAAATTTACATGCTGATTTTAAAAGGCTGAGTTGTAGAAAGGGATAAAGCAAAATTGCCAAACTTGGTGCCTGCTGCTGCCGCCACTATTCAACTGAGTAGCCCTTTGCTTTCTACTGGCTTGATCATGTCAGTCAAGGCTGCAGGATCCACCGTAGAAGAAATTAGTATAACAGGCACCTTCCAGGTCAAAGTACAGCATCTCTTCATCCAAAGCATCTCGTGCCTTGGAATATGCGTTATTTATCATTCATGATCATTTATAGCAAATGAAATCACTTTGTTAGTATTACAAGAAGAATAAGACAAGCTACCATTGCTTTTTTCAGTTCTTGTTATAGCAAAAATATTTGTGGGAGGCCAATGGTTACAGATTTTTTGCATTCTGAAACATGAGGAATCTTTTTTTCACCATGCTAAAAGTATGTCTCCAAAACACTTTCCGCAAACAGAAGCCCACTTTACTTGTCATATAGTCGCAGCTCCCTCTGAGATGCTCCCGCTAATGAGTACTTCCAGGGACCCAGCCACACGTTTGCTCTTCTCTGGGTGCACTTATTTCAGTGTGCATACACCTTAGGCTTCCCTTTGAGGGTTCAGAGCTCTGCAGGCTTTTCTAGCTGTGTTCTGTTATGCTTACCTTCACTCCCAGCATTTCCACCAACACACCACGTTTCCAACCCATTAGTCCTCCTAACAAATTGCCTGACCAACTTCATGCACATCTACTTTGTGGTAGCTACGCTGGAGAATTTGGCTTATGTGACTGTAGCTATCAAGATATACTTTTATTCCCAACCATTAGGGAAATGGACCTCCAATCACTAATACAAATTTCAGAAAAAATCTGAAATGGTTAACCTTTTGTTTTGTTTTGTTTTGTTTTCTGAGTTCACAGGATGAGCATTGTAAGGAGGTACTATGACTTTGGGAAGGTTTCTGCTTAATGCATATTCCTTCAAAATCTTTAATACCCTGAACTCCCTCTGTCACCATTGTGAGTTGATGGCACTCTAGATGTGACAATCAGCCTGTCTTGATTAGTTGAGTTCAGAGGAATTGCTGATGATTTACCATTCCACAAATAGAATCAGGCCCTATAAGGCTTGCTTGTATGTTGTATGGTTTAGGCTACTTTTTGAACTACTGGAAGAGCACAAAAATAAGAAATATTTAACGTTTATGTGTATAACTAGGTCTAGCCAACACCACCACTGCAAACTCGTTTTCCTGTGCACAGCAGGGTAAAAACTGAGAAGGAGTTGTTGAGCAGTGCAAGTGTAGTTTTTGGGTCAGGTACAGGATTTAGTAATTTCAAGGCAGCATACGAGGGAGAGGGGTTTGTTGTGTGAAGACTGAATGTATGGCCTAACAATATATTCTTAGAGCAAACTGACCTTGGTAAGAATGAAAAATGCCGAATGAGAAAAGCAGAGCGAAAGTGGTTGTTGTGTCTGTCAAGAGGATTTGATGTCAAGCTGGTCCAATTTTTGTAGATGGCGCAGGTGGTATCTACAGTTTCATTCATATTGCAAACATAGGGGAAAATGTGGAAATGTAAAGGTCCTGCTTTTCTTGACACTCGTTTTATAATAGTGCATATATATGTGTGTGTATGTACATATAGACACATGTAAGAAGAAAACTTATAGTGAAATTATAGTTTTCAAGTGTATGGAGTTATGGAGCTATGTACTGAATGATTAAAGGAAATGTTTCAGACTTTTCTGTAATCACTTGGTCACAATTATAACAAAAATATTTTCAGAATTCCTAGAAATTACTATTCCTAAGTAATTGTTTTTAATGTTTGTGGTAAAGCACATATAGTTAGAAGAGGTATCATCTCCAGTTCTGGTATACTGCAAGGTTTGACTCATCTACGAACTCATAAATTTTAAGTATCCAACAACAATCATGTCAAAAGGCAAGAAAAATAGAAACCTGTGTGGTTTTATATTACTTCATAACTTCGGGAAAAGATGTGTTTGTAGTGTTAGGGATTTATATGTTTTAGGATTTGTTCAATTTATCTGACTATAGCGTCTCTAATAAAGGGCTGGTTACTAGAGGAAGTAGGTTTTGCAAATGTGTGACATATATATATTACCTCTGCACAACATGTCTACAGTGCTACCTGTTGTCTTTTCCTTTGGGTTTTCGGTTGATTAAGACTATCTTAGCTCCAGCAGCAGGTATTTTGTACTCTGTTTAAAAAAGAGCCTGATCTTGGCAGGATTACAGTGGTATCAGTTACACATCACAGCACAAATAAATACACCTGTTATTATAATTCACTACTTGTAAGACTGCCAGCCTGTTAAATTTATGCTGTTATTTTAGACTGTGCTGCAATACTAATCCAGTCAAAAATGCGAGTGTGCAAAACCACATTGATTGTATAGCTATTCTGCTGCTCAGCCAGAGCACGTTATTACAGCTTTGGTCTCATAAAATTCCTGTATGACTTATTATATGGCCATTGAGAATTGCTAGGAGGTCTAAATCTCAATTATTTGTGGAGAAGACATTTGCTGTGTGCCTGAGACTAGAAGAACTTCAGGTATTACTCTTTCATTAGTTTTATTCTCCACCATCCTTAAGACTTAGAACTGAAAACTCTTGTGTCCTCTGCAGTGCAATAACTGCTGAAGTCAGTGTAAATGGGGATAGAATCAAGTCCAGCATACCTGCCTGCCTGCGTTTCCTTCCCTTTCTGTGACTTTTTTCTCTCCTTGGAGAGTAATGGCTTCTGTGGTCGTAAAATACTGCCTGCACACGAAGGCAATTCCCTTTAGTAGGATTTTATTCCTGCTCAACCAGGTACAAAGTGTTATAAATTCATTACTACAGGATTAATTTAGTCCAAATGAGATTTTTTTGGTTTTAATTCCTGCTTATCCTATGGATGCAGACTGTATCCTCACCGGCTGCTCGTTTACAGTATGATGTAGTGGTATCCCCTGAGGGCTGGGGCAGGATGATGCAGTGGTAGTTTCTGGGCACAACATAGGAAGGACGTGCTGAGCGGGACCCAGTGAGGGATGAAGCTCTGCTGCAAGCGTGGCCTGAGCCCAGAGCCATTAATTGCCCAGGGCAATTAACAGAGAGTGGGTTACATGGAAAGCAGGGCCTGTGGGTTCATAAACAGGACGTGGGGCCTTGGGGCTGGGGGTGGGCTGTGGCTGAGAAGCTGTGCAAAGCGGAGAGGGGTCTGCGCCTGGGACAAAGGGGCTGTGTTTTAAATAGGGAGTTTGGGGTAGAGCTGCTGCAAACGGAGTTTAATGTTTTTCATACTGATCCTTTTGGGTTCGAAAATTTGTTTAGTAATTAAGTCATTTGCTACTGGTACTGCAGTTGAGTATTTTTGCTTTCCAAATGGCAAAGTATTGAACTTTATAATTTAAAGAGATCCTGAGATTCGGGCATACTCCCTCTATTATGTTAACTATTTAAAGCTACAATCTTTCAAACAGGATTGACCAAAATAAGGGCTGATGACTTTGATTTAGCTGCATTGTGAGCTTTGTCCTACTATATTGATTATATGCCTGCAAAACTGTATATGCTAATATAAAACACTTAAAATAGGCGAACTCTTGTCCTGATAACACTATTGGCAAACTTCAGGGATTGTCAGCATTTTACGACATATCCAAGAACAGACTTGCTTCCCAATGGACTTTTACCCAAAGATACAGATAAGTCCAGCAGCACGCAGCCAAATAGACAA
This sequence comes from Gavia stellata, assembly GCF_030936135.1. Lineage (NCBI taxonomy): Eukaryota > Metazoa > Chordata > Aves > Gaviiformes > Gaviidae > Gavia > Gavia stellata. The sequence goes on along the minus strand of NC_082596.1, from coordinate 96,428,322 downwards.
GTACAGTACAGGAAAACACAGCTTTCCAGCTAAATACCTACACATCACTTCAACCAGAGGAAGGGGAACTCAGGAGGTTCACAGGAAGGTGGATGATGTTGTGTTCGAGAGAGTTCCTTGTTACTGGGGTACAGAACCATTGTTTTTCCCAATTCTAACCAGTTCCAGAGGTAGATTCAACTCACTTTTCCCTATTACTTTTCTGCCCCCTCTGCTGGGTCAAGGCTATATGGAACTGTGGGTAAACAGTATTTTGAAATGAAGCAACCTTTCCTACTACACTGAGTTTGCAGTTCAGTCCAGCCCAGCAAGATTAATACTGAAAAGATGGCAAACTGGAGCCCGGATGCGAGAGTGAACAGAGGGGTGCAGAGGGATAACCGCAGCAGGTTGTTAAAATAGTTTTGATGTCAAAGCAAGGAAAACACATGGCTACATCCTGCCTTGTCTTGGCTGATTCAAAACTAGTGAGAGGCTGTCCCAAGCCCGAAGACCACCACGACTCGACACCCTCCCCTGCATTACCTCTGTGACAGTTCATTTCAGTTGTGCGTCTTGATTTCGTGTACAGCAGTTGTATGTCATGATTTCATCTCTCTGCACGTATGATGGGTGTAGTGAAAGGTCCACAGTGTTCCACTCTTAAACAGGCTCATTTTAACTATCCTAAGGTTTATCAGGGTTTTTTTTTCCAGATTTCTTCATATTTCTGCAAAAGCAAGACAGTGCGTTTTATTTTAAATAGAGCAGTGCCTTCAAGGATCAAAAAAAAAAAACCAAAACGGGGGAAGCAGAAGAACTGAGAATTTGGAAATCATTTTAAGATATTCAAAGTGATGGAAAGAGACTGTTCTGAGAGTCTACTTTTACTCTCATACTAGCAGATTAGATGTTATCCTTTGAGTAACATCAGTAAATATTCAGTGCTGAAGGTTCCTGAGGGAGTTCATAAGTCTGCCAGACCTTAGGTACAAACCCCGTACTCCATTGCTTTTCTGTAAAGCACCATTCTGCCTTTTGCATCAGCTCCCCTTGTCAAAAGTTGAACCATCACAGTTTGTAAAGATTTCTGGCACAGAGAATAAAACCCCAGTCTGGGGATGGTAAATCATCTTTTTAGAGAAGTGTGTGGCAGTAGCAGAGCTTTCAATGCTAGACCTTAAACAAAGAGAAGTCATCTTGCAGTCTGAATTGCTAGCATAAATTTCATTTTAAATCAAGTTTCATTGTGTTGGGCAACACTACAACTAAAAATCCATTTATTGTATTTCTCCCTCTTTCTTGTGTTACACAAATGTGGTTTGCATTTTAAAAAATGTATTGAATCATAGAAATCAGAGATGGGTAGAAAAAAGCCTAATAAGTCATTTTATTCATTTCTTCTGTCCCTGTAGAGATGAGTGCTTTGTCTAGTCTGGTTTTAAGTATTTCAAGTGATGAGGCCTCCACCTCTTCCCCACAAGGGACTTTTCAGCCGCTTAATAGGCATCTTTGTTAGGAAATCTTTTCTTCATACTGCTCCCAATTTTTGATTCTGCATAATGTAATCCCTTTATCCTGCACCCACTGTTCTAACTTTTATGAAATCTGGGAAATGTGTCATATTTATCCATTTCATACTGTAGCTGAATAATTCATAATCCTTGTTGTTCAAGTGTTGCAAGAGGTACGCAACCAGTTGCTGAACAGCTAATACTTCAGTGAGATGTGCCATTAGACATATTTCCTGAGAAGTCCTGGCTGACACTTCTTTCTACATTAGGGAGTGAAAAATGTCAAGTGAAACTGGAGAAATACGTCTTCCCAAGCGCGTGCCTGGCAATATTACTGAAATTTCAAGAGGTGCTGAGGCAAACAGCCTTCTTTAGATAGAGCTTTTCTTTCTAAAAGTGGATGATTTTAATAAAAGTAAGCTTTTAAAAAGCGTTTAAATGTCCTTTTCATAAGCAAACCTCTATGTGAGAACCACACTATGTCAAAACTCTTAACTTGTTGAGAGACAAGGCTGGACTGATTGCCACTCACTGCAGAGCAGTTTTTGCTGACGGTTTAGCTCAGAAGAAAAATTTAATCCAGCGTTAAGGAGAAGAGTTTGAAAAGATGCCTTTGCAACTGTGTCGCTGGAATCAGATCTGCGCATGAAAAAGTGACTCATGTCTTGACAACAGAAACAGCGCATTGCCAATTTAATTACAGCGTATTAGATAATCCTCTGCCTATCTCAAATGACAAGAAGGAGCAGTGTGACTAAGGAAACCCTAGGTGGACAGGTGGACTTCATATGGGTTTGCAATCAAAAGATACTTACTTTAAAAAGCAGTAGTATGCTTTATAAGAGAACGCTGAGCCTGGATCAGGTGGATGTTCTGCTGGCTCAAGAAGGGTATCTCTAACACTGAGTGGTGGTGGATGCATGTAAAAAAATATATGAACAGCCCACGTGGGTGGTTTGCTTCCAACAGACCTCCTCATTTATGGCAACCTGCAGTTTGGAGGCCTCCTGAGATAGCGGTTATGGCTGTATCTGTGGTTTTGATTCTTGCCTATGGATTTCTGTGAATTCCTTTAAATGTTGTTTTTAACCCATTTATAATCTTGGCATCTATAAAATCCCACAGCAGCGAACTCCCTAATTTAATTACATACTTTGTGGAAAAGGTCTGCTTTGTCTTAAAAACTCCTGAGATACTAGTTACATGTCCCCTACTTTTTCTGATAGGAAAAGCAGTTCCGAGGTGTGATTGCACATTGTTTCCTCCACACCCCTCAGAACTTCCATCTGTCTCTAGAAACATTAACATCATGATTTTATCCCTCATACGTCTCCTTGACTGCCTCTTTTCCAAGCTCAAGATCCTAGCCAATTTGATCTCTCCTTAGATAGCAGCCTTTCCATGCTTGACACCATCCATTGCACTTCCCTGAACCTTTTCTACTGCTGCTTCCTTTTTGCTTTGAGGTGAGACAAAGCACTCAGAAATAGGTTCTAATTAATATCATTTGTTAATGTGTTGTGTGATCACGTAAGACATCTGTACTCCCACGGCCGCTGAAATCGCTTTGTCATTGATATAATTCATGACGGCGCATCTGAGGTGTTACACTTGACTGTTTTTAGTTTATAGGAGAAGAGGAGGCTGAGGAGAGACTTTATCGCTCTCTACAACTACCTGAAAGGAGGTTGTCGAAAGGTAGGTGTCGGTCTCTTCTCCCAAGTGACAAGCGATAGGACAAGAGGGAATGGCCTCAAGTTGCACCAGGGGAGGTTTAGACTGGATATTAGGAAAAGTTTCTTCACTGAAAGGGTTGTCAGACATTGGAACAGGCTGCCCAGGGAGGTGGTGGAGTCACCATCCCTGGAGGTATTTCAAAGATGTGTGGATGAGGCGCTTAGGGACGTGGTTTACTGGTGGACTTGGCAGTGTTGGGTTAACTGTTGGACTTGATGATCTTAAAGGTCCTTTCCAACCTAAATGATTCTATGATTATATGATTATATGGAGGGCGAAAACATGTGCATTGATAAACTTGCTAACATGTATTTATCCCATGCATTCTAATCTGTCTGCTTAAATTGTCCAGTTCACATGGGTGCAGGAGACGGTAGATTCCAGGAGAATATTTAATTTGATCTTGGCATAGACTGTACAGATTTTAGCTCTGTTAAGCACATGGCCTGACGTTGCTGGACTGAGCAGCTACTCATCAGCAAGCGCTGTAAGATGCCTTCTCTCTCTGCCATGGTGGTGCGCCTACCTCACCCACTTGGTACAGCCATCCCAAACTACAGCCTAGAGCTTTTCATGGCAGGAATACTTGGGTTTTTTACGCCTTTTACTTAATCTTTTATTTCCTCAAGGCTTGTGGCCTTTTTCATGTTCTCCATTCTTCATTCCAAGAAGAGGAGATGCTGGCAGATAAAAATAATAACAGTAATGCTGTTTAGAGGGTGAACCCTTTACATTTGGTCCTTCATATTGCCAGTTATGGCAAAAGTTAGGGGTCTCTGCCTTCAGCTCCCAGGGAGGTCAGCAGGGGGCTCAGCAGCTTGCTGTCCTGGGCTCCAGGGAAGGCTCCTTGCAGCCTCTGGAAGACTTCTTCACGTTGATGCTCTTTACATCAATGTTCCATCTTTGTTCCTGCTTTTACTTAGGAAAACAGCGTGACTGTAGAAAAACATTATTATTGCATTAAAACTAGATAAGGCTCATTTTCTCTCAGCAAAGAAGAAAATTCTGAGGCCAAAACTCAGGAATTTTGTGGCGCTTCCAGGGTCAGCTGCAAATCTCTGATGACTTTTTTGTTTGTTTCGGTAACGAAACACGCTAAACAAAACCAGGTCAGTGAGGCTGTATAAATCATGCGGGTAGTTAATGAAACTTCGCAAGTACATTCTGAAAGTGTGGGAAAAAAGGTTTTTTTAAAAAAAAAAGAAAAATAAAGAAGAGGCTTAATCACACAATAGGGCTTAGGTGGAGAGGGCAAACAGCCGGATGTAACTTGACAAGACAAGAGATTGTAGAAGTAATGCACAAAGACAGGTAGAATGTGAAAAATATGTGCGCAAGCTCCAGTGAATTATCGACACATTGTAGCATGTAATTCTTGATCCAACAAACTGAAAAAACAAAAGGTTTTAAGCATATATTGCTTTAGTTTATACTTTGTCTCCTTAAATCCACTGGTTTTAAATTCCGGATCAGCTTGAGACTTACCAAATGTAACGTGCGTTTTTTGAGAGGAGTTTGACTTCTGTAACTTTGCCTTCTATAGTTGTCTTTTTTTAGTTTTATGAAGAAAAATCATTGTGTGGGGACTTCTTTTTGTTTGTTTTTATTTCAGGAGTGGAACGATGAAATACAACGTAATCTTGCTAACATGGAAACTATAACGTGGTAGCAAATGGCAAAAGTATAACTATTCCTATCTGAAATAATGAAGTGCTAATGTAAAAGAATTGTTTCACTCAATAAAAAATTAATTTTTCAGTAAAGATTTGTCATGATAAGCATATTTCTTAATTCCTGGATTTGGAGGTCTTTCGGATTTCATTCCTGTTCTTCATTGGAACAGTTTAAAAAATAGACTGAAGGTGAGTATGTGATAGTGTTTCAGAGTATTTTAACTAAATAGGACAAAATATTTCTGTTTACTGCATGAAAATGTATTTTGTGTCAAGGAAGATTGCAAAAAATTAAACAAAAGCTAGGCAGATTTCTAGATGATCACTCAACCACATATTTTTAAGATAAAATGACAGCGTGTGCGAGGGAGCATTCCAGGTAGCAGCCAGAAGGTACTTTGGAGCATGTTTTTTGCATTGGAGTCCTACATTTTCTGACCTTGCCCACTGACTGTTAGAGAGGCGGCGGTGGAGCCCGGCTGCAGGGGACGTGGGTGTGATCTGCACACACGTGTGCGCAGGGAAGTGCAGCTGCCCGGCAAACGCGCGCTCCCCCAGCATGGATTATTCCTTCTTTTAGCAGGACTACAAGGAGTGAGTGTGCTGTGTAACTCTGCTGGCTTCAGGCACAGCTGGACCATACAGGAGCACAGCTCACAGGGTTGTAATATGTAATCTTGTAGTAGTGGATAGAATAGGAAGATTTATTCACGTTAACCAGGATGTGGCCACTGGTGTAATTTGCATTTTGAATGGATGAGGCTTTGGTATAGTGGTGGTTAGATATAAAACTCCTGCAGTGGCTTCTTTATTTTTTTAAATTGCAAAACCTCACCTGCCATGCTTTGCTTCCTTTTTCCCTGTTAAACTGAGGGATGGCCCAGAACTGGTAAGCTTTCTGATTTCCAGATCTCATGAGCCTCTAAGCTTGTAGATGTTTGAACCTTGAGCTGTGGGCTTAAACCCACTCTTAGCTGAGAGTAAACCATCCTTGGAGAAAGGTGGAGGTGTACTGTCTTTCTCTCTTTCTAGTGTAGCAATAAAAGTTCAAATTAAAATTTAGGCATTTGGGTTTTCCACACTAAATTCAAACATGAAGTTTCTTTTCAGCTTCATTTTTACCATACCAGAATTTCAGATGTTTCCCCTGTTTTTTCCCGACACAGCCTGATGCATAGGTTTAGGAAATCAAGTGCAGTATGTAAGCAAACGAGAGAGAGCGCGATCTTCGCTCAGAAGTTCTTTGTTTCTTTGTTGAACTGTACTGATAAAAGCACCATTAAAAAAACTTTGGGAGAAGAGGCAGCTTTGTTAGGTATCCAAAGTGCTGAGCTTTTAGCACTCAGCCAGCATCTCTGGAACTTCCAAAGAGGAAAAGAAACGAAGCTTAGAGCCAGATCCTTGATACATTAGAGCTAAAAGCCAGCTCTCCCCCTCCTCAAACACAGAAAATATCAGGAGCTGCTTACGCATGGCAAAGGGATGCGAACCTGTTCCTCTTGCCATTGACACATTATTCAAAAGGCAAATTATTCGATGGTTAGTTTTGCTAGAGGCATTGGTGTTTTGACCTGGGACTGAGTCTCTGGTAGGAGCAGGGGAACGTACCTCAGCATCACTTGGTTGTACGTCCCTGTAGCAATCCGGCGAGGAGGACCGGGAAGGCTGTGTCTCCCAGGCCTTGAACGATGACGACATTTAGAGATGCTTCTTGAAAGGTGTTACCTGCCAGCTGCGCCTGCTTGTCTGAAACGTAAATCATGGCTGTCTCCTTGACCAAGGAGATACAGCTGAACCGTTCGGTGCCAGACACCTCCAGGAAATCCTATAGAGCAATCTGAGTGGGCTTCAAAGGGAGAACAGGGAGGAAGAGCCTTGTGGGTATCACGGGATGTGCTTTTTCCACAGCAGCGAGGGAAGAAGCCCTGTGTTCCCATTAGCGTGAAGAGGAATGGAGCATCTCATTCCCAGCATAGCACTGCGTGCGTTTACCCTGCGTAAGTGGCTCGCGTTGCATGAAGTGCTCTCCCCCGCCGCAGCGCTGTGCGCCGGTGGTGTAGCATTAACCCGCAGTCAGGAGGTTGGGCTCGATGAGAGCGTTCTCAATAGGCCACATTGCCTGCTGCAGCTTTATCTTCTGCGCCGCACGACTCTTAGAGCCGTAGGGCAGTTGCGCTCGGGCATCGGCAGCCCCAGCAGCCATCCGTCCTCTCCCCTGGCACTGAGCAAGCAGCTCCTCCCTTCCCTCCCCGCCGCCAGCCCCTTAGCTCTCCTTCCCCATCCTCCCCCGGCCCCCTCAGCTGCCCCTGCCTGCCTCGCTGCCGGGTTTCTTAAGGAAATGTTGCAGCCATGTTCTGCTCCTTCCATTCGATTTCTTGTATTGCTTTTATGTCTTTCCTTCTGTTCTGCACAAGGCGCCGCTCCCAAATCACTAGACGAACTACTATACTTAGACCTGATTGACCGATTCAAACAGAATACTTGACACAATTAATTTAGACGTCGCCTTTCCCTGCTTGCAGAGCACTGTCACAGAGGTCGCTGTTTCCTGAAAATAATTTGATGCTTGTTTATTTCTTTAAATGGATATCCCTCTGAAGAGTCTCTTCAGTGGGGTGATGACAGATGCTTGCAATTTGAACAGCGTTGTGGATTGCAGTCGGTTAAAAAAGTTGGGGTGGTGTCTCTTCAGTAGCGTGTGGCACAAATGCTTGCAATGCCTAAAATTTGTGCATAGATTTTAAATTTGCTTAAGGATGTGTAGGATTAGGGCAAACGTATCTGAAATGTGAATGATTATTCTTAGAGAAAAAAATAATCGCAATTTTGACACATTTGGAGTCCCCAGGTTTCTGGACATCGTGAAGTAGAGAAGAGTAAGGTATGCATCCCATGCCATCTCTGCGGCTGGCTGTCCCAGCAGCCTGTACCACAAGCACTTACTCTTCCTTGTCCCAGACTACACGACAAACTCTCTCAAACCTCCCTGCATGCTGGTCAGTGGTGGTTTCTGAAGCAGGATAGAGCAAACGGGATAACATGGGTGTTGTCGCTCCAGCACTTCGCTACTCGGGAAGAGTAGGGCAGCGTCTGTGGGGAAGCAAAGGGAAGTGGGGGAGCGGGAGTGGGGGTCCTCAGAGGGGACAATGATGCGTAATGAGCAGGGAAGGCTGCACGGTGGGGAGGCGAAACTGGGAGGTGGACGCTAATGTAAACTCAAGACCCATCTTGAACTGGGAAGTCTTCTGGAAAGACTTTTTGCATTAGTCTTCCTTAAGGAAAGGTTGGCTGTGAGCAAATGGCTCGTAAAATCAATACCAGTGACAGGTAAAATGGGGCAAGAAAAAGTGAGCTGGTCTTTGGTTAGCTTGGAGGCTTTCCAGTCAGGCATGGCAGATGAGCTTTTCCTAGGCTAAAGGTCCTGCTAAAGCCGTCTTAGACCTATCAGCGGTCTTCTTCAAAAATTCAGGAACGATGGGAGAAATACCAGGAAGAAGGAAAAAAACAGGTACGTATGCTTATTTTTTTAAAGGTGGAATGGGTAGGAGCAGGGACTTACTGACCGGTCAGCTCTCTGCAGCTCTCTGTGGTTCCCCTGATGAAACCACTTGTATGCTTGAAGGTCTCAGGGAGCAAGGGAGCAGCTTTATCAAGAGCAAATCCTGGCAAGCTAATTTCCTTCTACAGCAAGGTAATGGGCCTTGTCATTAAGGGAGAAACAGTAGATGTCCTACATCTGGGATATTAGTATGGTTTTTGGTACTACCTCATACCAAAAAAAATGCATATAATCTCATAAACAAAGAAGACAAATGTGGGAAACTACTGAAAGGGAGCAAGGCTGGATATTTACACCCGAGATCCTCAAAGGATGACTAACCAAATGGAGATCAGAATGGGTACCAAGGAGGGTTACCCAGAGTAATATCCTGGTCCAGGTCTGGATCCAATACTTGCATCAACCAACCTAGCATTCAGGATGTACATATTGAAGGTGGACACAGGGCTACCCCGTGTTCCCCCATGATTTTGTCTCGGAATTATTGAAAAATTCCATATTCTTTATGGTAAAGGAAAAAGCCAAGGTGAAGGTAAAAGCAGAAATGGAAAAATCTACTAAAAAAATACACTGTTGGAGTTGCATGCTCCTGAAAAATCACCTAAGAGTTATTTAATAAGCAATTGTTTCAACAGTAAAAGACATTTCCTATTGAGAAGGGTTTTCTTCAACTGCTGCCAAGCACAAATCAAGGGATGTTTACTTTAGTGCCTTTGTCTGACAGAGAAGGATTGTTTCTGCCAAGTACTTTATATTGTATTAAGAAATCAGTCAAAACAAACAAGAATGTGAAAATTACATTTTAAAAGTCATTTAAAGCCACCATGCGGAGTCTCAAACATTAAAGGACACAGTGAGGGCAGATGTGATTGGTTTGAAAAAAAGTATATTCATGAGGATGGCAAAATATTTGCCTCTTTTAAGTTCCTGATGTGAGTGAAACTATTCTGGATCCATGAACCTATTGGTTTTTGCATGGGGAATAGAGCTCAGTCTTTACAAAGGACAACGAGTGTTTCTCTCTGCCCCCAGTACGGACATTCCAACCAGTAATGTGCTTGTGCAAAAAATATTGATAGCTACTTTATCTGCAGGCAAGTTACAATTAACTCCTCTATTTCCACCATCAAATACCAGAAGGAATAGAGAGAAGGAAAAACTGCAGATCAAACCAGTGTTGTTAGTACATTTAAAATCCTTTTGAGAAAATGATTTATCTACTGTATGTAGCAAACAGTAAGTTAAAAATACTCCAAGTATGTAATTTTTTCTTTCAACTTTACAGAGTCCTTTTAACATATGGCTGTTGAAAAATACTTTCATGAGTGTTTTTTCTTCCAGTTGCTTTGTTGTACGACTTTGCCTTTGAATTCCCCAAGCTGACAAAAGCTTCAGTAGTTCAGCGGGCCGGGAGCTCCTGCTATTAGTCCCACTACAGCACCTTAATTGCAATCCAGAGATGATAGCTCATGTTCAACGAGCAGAGATACAGGTAGGACCAGTGATCTGTCTGAGTTCTGTTACAGCGTGAAGTCTTTCAGGGAACACTGCAGGGTAACACGGAGAGAACAAAAATGAAAACTAGCGTATCAAGAGTGCAGGCATCGGTACCAAAACCGCTCCGGTCCCCATCATCGCAGGACTCCCAAATGGAGAAACGCTTCCCAGACCAGTGCGGGGCATAGGGCTTCCTCAGGCGTGGAAAGCTGTACGCTCCCTCTGCTCTCAGGCACACCGCTACAGCAAGCTGTGCCTTCCAGGGGTATGTGAAGTGCCTGATGTTACCGAGTCGCTGGTGGGTTTTTCTCATTTCTTTTCTCTGGGTGGGGGAATGAATGTGTCGGGTGCCTGTTACATCTAATGGGTGAAAAGGAAAACCCACCGGCATGCTCTTAAACCAGAAACATAACATACAAGATTACGGTTATGTTAAAGATGACAAACTCAAAGAAATGCCTCTTGCAACTGCAGCAGCCAGTGGTGAAGGACAAGGGCGGTGGATGGGAAGGTGCCTTCCCAGAGCAGCTTGTCAGATCCCAGAAGGAGGCACGAGGGAGGGTCTGCCTCCCACCCGGGTGAGTCTTGCTCTGGGAAACTTCCGTGGTGCTGGAAAAGGGACCTCAACAACCTGGTCTTGGGTAAACTTCCAGTTAGCATAAACCATGGGGTGCATCAATGGTAAATCTGGAAATCCAATGCTCAGACTACTATTTTAGGGAAGGCAGCAGGGAGTAGCGGGAAGACAGCAGAGTAGCAGGAAGGTAAAATTTAGATTGCTGAGGGGACCTGCTGTATTAGCACAGACCCATCACGACCTCAGGAGGTTTCCCAAGCACCGACGGCTGCCTCCCCCCCCGCATCAGGCAGCTGCAGCTCGACGGTGAGATGACCCCGGTATGGTCGGCTGAAGCCAGGTCATTGCCCACCAGAATGGGGCAACCTCTGAGCCAGCAGCAACAGAACACAGTAAGTACAAAACGGCAGCAGGATGCAGCAAGGCACACCTACAAATGCTGCGATGCAAAATGATGCAATTTAGGATCAGTGACTCGTACCATACGAGCTGAGGCAGTTAATTGGGGAAGGCAGCACTGTAGCTGCACGATCCTCTCTGAAAGCTTCCCACTGCCCAATCTCATGGGATCTGTCTTACTTAGGTATTCCTCTTCCATAACCCAATCCCACATAAGAGCTGGACCTTACTGATAATGGGGATCCATGTACACAGTAAATGGTTTTCCCTCTGCTGCCAGCGCTTCAGCCCGTGCTGTCTGGCCAGCTCGCCCTGAAACTGCAAAGCGAAATGGAAAAGAGATGAAGACAGATCTGGATCTTCGTGGAGACAGATTTGGGTCCTGTGAGTCTTCACGGGTGAGTCCTCCAGCAGCGGGGATGCAGTTTCTCCTTGTTGAGCACCGCTTTTATCTTTCTAAGTTACTTTACTGAATACGTCCACATACCCTTCCACTTCTCCCAGGCAAAGTGGTAGCGTGCAATGGTCAGCAGTATTGAAAGCGGGATGTAGAAAGAGGGTTGGAAATGAATATTGCCCATGATGGGAAGAATCCCTCAGGGTCAGCATTCCCCTCTGGAATATTTGTTTGTATTTGGGTTTTGCACAGTCTACTACATTAGGTAAGCCTGTAGTTGGCCTCCAGCTGTCTTTGCTTTGATGATCTCCTCTCTCGCTTCAAATTTATCATCCAGCTTACATAAGCACAGTGCCCCTCTGTTAAGACTGGTATCCCTTGCCATCATTTTTTAAACACAATTAATTAGAAGTTCCGTAAAAGGCAGGAAATTCACCATCTTGTAGACACCAGATCAGCCCTGAATCTTCATAGTAATCTCCCTGTAGGGCCTGACCACACGTGAATAAGAATCGTTTTCCTTTTATTGCATCTAGTTTGGAGAGAAATGTGGTTTACATTCTAACACTCCTATTAGCGAGGTGACTCTAAACCCTTATTTGCCTTGATTGGAAGGGTTTAAAACGAGGATTATATCCTTCTGGCTCTAAGTCAGGAAAATACTCATGTGTGTGCTGCTGTAAGAAATGTGGTCTTAGCACGTGCTACTGTCAAGCATATGTTTAGGAAATTCATTTTTAGAGAGAGGTGAATTTAAGCAGCAGCTTAAGACACATCTTGAACTGGGACACAGTAGATATAAGACCAATCTGGCCAGATTTCCCTACTGGCATCTAGTTTATCTAAGCCACTTGAACCATTAGTAGCAGGGAAAAAACACATGATATTAAAACCTTGCTAGCAATGGTGTTTGTACATACTGTAAATGTGTCCTCTGTTGCCTTTTGATAGCGTTTGTAACACTGAACTGTTAATTACAGTCTTGTGTAATCTTGAACTAGTAATTACAGTTTGGTGTAATCTAACTCTTTAGACTGATTTTATTTATTTTTATTTTACTAAACTCTCCGATGTTGCATAAGCTTTTCATTAGTAGTAGTCACTGTTGACATCAAAATTAGCAAGTAAATTTAGCACAATACACTAATGTGCAAATAGAATGCTTCTTAATGAGCCTTCGGGGGATTTTTTAGATCATCCCTTTTTTCCCACTTAAGACTACAGCGGCAATAGGAAGCATCTTTACCTTCCACAGGTGCTAACTGCCATCATGCCTTCTTACAGCTTTCTGCTGTTGAAGCAATAAAACGATTAAGTAAACTGTCGTAATATTATGATAAGATAAATCTATTCACCTGGCCGCAGTTCGTTTGCCTTTTACAATTCATCATCAAATTTTATACGGAACGTGTAAAAACAAAATGCTTTTGACAAGAGATGGAGATGATCTTGGAGTCCTTTATTAATGTAGATGGTGGTAACAGAAGCGGTGTAAATCACTGATACACTGCTGCTCATTACGGACATCCTTAAAGACAGTAATAGGCACGTTTACAGCACTTAGCATTGTCTAATTCAGCTCAAATAGAAGTCAGCCCATAGATTTCCGTGACATTCTGACTTAGGTGCTTAGAATGAAAATGATAGAGAATAAGGAGTTGAACAAAAGGCAGTTACCTAACCTCTCCAAGTCCTGAAAGCCTGTAGATTGCAGGTTATTATAGTGCCTAAATGATAGGGATATTTTTGATAAAAACTCTCTTTTACCTCACTGAAGAGTCACAGATCACAAAGCAGGGGCTGGAGCACAGGGGATAAAAGCCAATTTAGTTTGTCTGCTTTACTTTATTTTTATGTCTTTGCTTTTTCAAAATGGGTTCTAATTGTTTCTCGAAATGCTCCCACCTTTAGCTCAGTACTTGTGAATTCAGTTTATTTTTAAGAATTTGGTCTGGTTCTTTCACCAGCAAACTCCCGGGATAAAAACAATGCAAGATGCAACAGTGGCTCTTTCTATCTAGAACACATAATCAATATAATTCTTAGAGCAAGGAGAATAATGTATTTTCTTTTCTAACACAAATGAGAGAATAATAAACAGGAAAAAAGCATCAAGCTAAAAGTGAATAAGAAAGGCCGTTTGAATTGGGTGTTCTTCTGTGTGTGCAGCTCCCTCGGGAGTGAACAGGAGGAGATTTGTGTGGCCAACAGCAGATTCTGGTCCCGTTTTAATGCAAGGTTTATAGCAGTTATCATAAACGTTTATGAACACTGATCGTGCGGATTGGTTCAATGACAAAATACAGGATTCAAAGGTACAGGTACTATTGAAATAAATCACAGTTTGTCTGAAGTAGATGCATATGTCATTTGAAAGTACTGACTGCACGACTTCAGTCATTAGGCAAGTTCTGCGCTCTGTGGTGTCTTTGGGGTTGCAGTAGTGTAACTGAGATGAGGTTATGGCTTCTCTTCAGCACGAGGGAGAAAGCCGCTGCTGCCGCTAACTTCATTTTATTTCATCAGCTTCACTTTCTTTGCGATGCCAATATTCCTCACCCGCTGGCCACCTTCTCAGGAGCCAGACCGATTCCGCCTGCTAGCAGAACACACACACGGGTTTTCAGGGCCGTTAATTATTCAGTGTAAACTGCCAGATGAAAAAACTTGTATCGACGCACCCTCCAAGAAGACAGCTCACGGGAGTAGTTTGAACCATTCCCAGACACGCTTCCAAGATGGATTAGTTTGGAGGCAACTTCATCTTGCATTTCAGATTCCCAGTTCTTCTACCTTTATTTTTGTTTAAATTACTGTCTTTTAAAAATCTTACTGAAATGAATCATATCGCAGAGAACCCAAAGCCAACGGAAGCTTTTGCAGTAACAGAGATGGGACTTACAGGAGCACCTGAACTCTGCAGGGAGAGGCAGTGCATGATGAAAGAGCTGGAAAAGAAACACTCTTACCCAAGGAAACCACTGTTAGGAGAAACCGGGGGCATTATCTCACAGCTCTCTGTAAGAAGGTGGAATCAAACTCACATAAACACCTGGTGAAAAAAAAAAACCACACAAAGAAGATGCTACTGATAGGCATGAATTTGAACCGTGGTTATCTGCAAAGCTAACAAAAGCCTCGTTTCTCAGATGGAAAAGAGGCAATGTTTCAGATAAAGACCACAGAAAAATCTGTGCAATTAGCTTCTCTGCACAGATGCTACTCAACTGAATTCAAATTAGGGAGTAACAACTCCTGTGCTTGCTAGGATTCATCTGAATTTGAAGTATAAGATTCAAATGTAGATGATCAAACAGCAGCATGATTTATCTGTTAGATGTATCGGAAGAACTGAGCCTGGGGCTTGAATGCACACAGGGCTTTAAGCCACTTAATGCACCATGGTACTTCGGCTCTCTTTGATCGCTTCTTCATCTTTTTGTCACTTTTTAAGATTTCTTTCTGTGTCTTGAGCAACATAGACTACTCATTCCTAAGGGGGATTGCTCAAATCCCAAGTTCTCCTTTATTTCTGATTTCATTGTGTGAATGGTTTACTCAACTCCTTCCCATTCTGGATGAAGAGGGGCAGCGTTCACACTCCAGCTGGCACTTGAGCACCCCGTGAGCCAAGCCTTAAAGTCTCCCCTCCTCCTCTGCTCTCAGCTTGCCGGTCTCAGAAATGGCCAAGCATCTTCCACAAGAAGGTGAGCCACTTTGATTCCTCCTGACTTGACAATTCAGCTTCTTTTCACAAGATTTTGCCTTGAAACAATTCTGGGTAGAGGAAGGCATTATGAATGTATTTGTGTTGCAAAGTGGTCTTTCTGAGACATCTGCAGAAAGTACTTTCTAAATATTGTAAGTCTAAAGCTGTATTTCTGAAGCGTAGAAAAGAATCGTGTTTTCCCCCTAAGTCTTTGATTGTCTAAAAAATGCTGCTCCTTTTTCTTAATAGTCTTAATGGGCAAACACCTTTTCTTCCTCATAATTATTCATTGTAAACAGAACTTCCTAGTGCATTGGAGAAAATGAGAAAACAAACGTGTACCAGATGTTAGTCACACTATTTAATGCATTATTGGGAGGTACTCAGATATTGTGTTGATGACTGCAGTATAAAAACCTATGCAGAATAGAAACTAGCAACCAAGAAGCTTTTAAAACGAAATGAAAATAGGATTAAATTGTCCAACTGTGCAGCTCTGGTATTCTATTTTCTTGTACGTAATCTGATAGGCTTTGCATTATTCTCCAGAATACTTCATTGGGCCAAATTCATTCTTAGTGTAACTCCATCGACTTTAATAGACTTGTACAAGAGCTTAGTTTGGTCTATTGTATGTCAGATGTTTTATGCATGCAGCATCATTCCTAGGAGAAGATTACTTAAGGATAAAAATGTTATCTACGTTTCAAGACATGGTCCATCTTCCAGCTGAGACCCGAGAGAGCAAAATAAAAATGTCAACAAATTAAGAACTGGCAGTCACCCAGGAAAAGAAGTTAAAATGCTTTTTAAAATAGTAAATTTTTTTTCCATAGTTCCTTGAGAAACATTTTTATGATATTGGAGGGAAAGCTGTTTCGTGGGGGTTTTTTTGTTTATCCTATATTTAATTCATTTCTATCTTCATGATTAAAAAGCTTCAGTCAGCTACAGAGACTAATTAGGCTATGCTATAACAAGGATTACTGAACTGTAATTATTATTTATTTAAATCAGTGGAAGAATTACCGAGGCTTACGTTAAAGACAATAGAAGTTAATGGAGGAAGAAGCAAAGGAGGCCAGTAGTGATTTCAACTGCTTATTGTCAACCGCCCCAGCAGTACAAAAGTAGCTATCTAATTGACACCCTGAAAGAGGGGCCTGCTGATATTTGCTCATGAATCATTCATTTCAACCATATTTTTAAACATGACCTCTTTTTAAAAAAATATCCTTGGGAAAAAATTATATGTAGGGTACAAATGCTAGTATTACTAGCTGGTCGATGAAAGAAAGTGCCAGGAAAAAGCTAGAGAGATATATTTGCCTGGTATTTTCACTGTATTTAAAATGGGGGGGGGGGGGGGGGGGATTGCTCATTCTCTGAAAGACTCCAGACTGCTTGATTGCTGCAAATGCCCACGGCTTCTCATCTGCAGTTTTAACCCACCCGTTACTTCCAAGCTGCACTTCCAGCATTCAAAAAGCAATTCCAGCTGCATTTTAATTTCACTGAAAAATTTCAACACTCCCAAAAAGAAACAGTGCCCACCTGAACTGCCGTTCTGCCCAAGGGCCTCATTCCCCTCATCCCCTTCCCTCCGCACGTGCGCCAGCTAACGAACTTGTCAGGGCTGGTGCATTCTACAGGCAAATTATGTTATAGTACCGGGGTTTAATCTAGGCAAAGATCCTGATCTAGAGATAAACTGGCTGATGCAGAACATCAGTATTAGCAGCCCAGATTTGTCTTGCTCTGATCTAGAATGAAATGCTGTGATTCAGTTGAAGAAAAAATGTTTTGATTCTGGTCAATCGAAAAATATTTCCATTTTACCCAATTGGGTAAAAAATTGAGATTTTGTGGAAACTGTTTTTGCATTTAGTTGTACTTTCTGGAAATGGGGCCCGATACCACTTAGGACTTCAGGTGCTAGTAATGAAAAGAGCAACTCCCTTTAAAACTGCAACTCCCTTTCTAGGTCTTCCCTGCTCTCCAGCCTCCCAGCTCCCAGACTTGTGCCTCTACCCCTCTGCCAATGCGATTCCCCCAAACTCACGGGAGGTAAGGAAAGCAGGGCGCGGGGAGGGGGGAAGGTTATTTTCCAGCAGGTATGTCCCACCTGGGTGGCTGTGGAAGCCAACGATAGGTGTTGTTTTGTCATTTTAACAATGCACGTGTCTTGCCAAGGGATAGTCAATATGTAAAATCACCTTATAGAGGCTTTTTCCCTCTTTTGATACAGAAGAGGTGTGCTTGTTTTCCTCCTTTGCAGCCTCAGGTCACATGCATTTCTCTAACTTCATGTTGCGGACATGAGGAAGGGCACGTGGCAGGGCGCGATCACAGCCTGGGAGGATATCGCAAAAGACCCGAGGTGCAGACGTGGCTAGGCATGGGTGCGTGAATAAAGGTTCAACGGGTAGGACCCTGAAGTCTCCTGCGCTCCTGTCAATTTGAGAGGTGTCGCTTGCCACAAGGATCCATGAGCTAAATCCTTTTCTCTTAATGAGAGCACAGCTGTCACTGTTGGGCTAGCGAAACCTTGGGGCTCCAGCAACACTGCTCACCTGCATCACCACCACTGTGAGATTTGAGAGATGAGTCCATTTGCCTTTACCGCCACAAATACGTGTCCATATAGTCCATTTATTGGAACTATGCAGTGTCTTCAATACTAGCCCAACAATCCATAATGATTTCCTTCCTCCCAGCAGTGTGTCACCTTCAGCTCAAACCTGAAGATATAGGTGATAAAAGTTAGTGTCCAGATGGATGACATGTATTGAAAACACAATTTCGTATTGTTAGTTTCATATAATGTGTCTGATTTTTTGTGTCTGAGCTCCGAAATGCTGCAACAAAGATGCAGTTTTGCTACATAATCTTCTTATTTGTTTCCTAAATCTTTCATTCAGATTTATGCAGATGTTCAGTCTGCAGCTATGCAAAATTTCAGATGGTTGTAGACATAGAAAACATGATCGCAAGTGTTTACATAAGCAAAATCCCTCAGCAATGCTGACTTGAAAACCTGAGCTGACTGTCCCCGCTTCATCTTTGCATAGTCGGCTGATTAGCATTTGGTTTTTAACTTACCTCTTCAAAGCACAGCAAGTGTATAGCTTGGTTCTTCTGAAGCATTTATTAGTTTATACACAGTAGCTGAAATGGAACTTCAGATGTCATCTCACCGATCCCATCTGTCCTTGAGCCTGCCTAAAAAGAAAAGTGCTGATACACACTTCCATGCTCGGAAAAATGCGCCTGGGTCCTACTGGCAGGCATTGCTCCGTTTCGACCACTGCTGTTATAAAAACCCCTTGGAGCAAAGACATCCTTTTTATTTTTGTGTGATACTTAGCACTGTAATGTCCCGGTCTGTGACTAGGACCCTGAGATGCAATGGGAATAGAAATAATGTCATAATAAAGGCACTTGGAAAATTCTGCTCAGCTGGCTTTCTCTTGCAGGAATTTGGCTTTGCTCTTAATGAGGTCATGTGAAAGGAGCATCTATTTATTTATTCATTATTTTTGCATATGTACAAAAGGGTTCTGGAAGTGCACCCTCAGCACCTTTTACACAGCTACAAATTATCTTTATAAAAATAACACTAAACCAAAGTGCAGAGCAGCCACTCAAAATAAGTAGTTAAAAATACACTTGGCAAATGAAAAGCTGGAATCACATTTCTATACCAGTGAGATTTTGCCCCCATCACAGTCATGTTCAGGGAAAAACGAGGGTCTTTACACTGAACCCATAGAGTCAACAGATAAGAGCTCTTCCAGACTGTGAGAGCTTGATGAGTTCCACAGCCTGAAGGCCAGACGTAAACCCTGTGGAAGAACTTGGGATTTCAAGCGACTTACTTTCTTGGCACAGCAAAGAGGGGTGATATCAATGTGTGTGAGATTCCCTGTATTGCTCTTCCATGTTCCTATCAATCGAGAAATTATATCTATTCTTCCAGCTATTTGTGTCTCCAATATTATATCAAAATAAAAGGACAAGACTCACACCAGGTGTGAAATATTGAGACCATTTTCCCATCAACAGCTGTGTATGAAAGTACAGATACAGCAAAAGTTATTGGGTTGTTACTAGGTTAGGATCTCTCTTAAGACAGAAATGATGGCTATCTGCTCCTGTTGCATTTCAAAGTGGCTTTTTGGATTATGGTTATATGAAAAATCTAAATACTTTATGGAACTAGTTCTGCTGAAAGTCTCTAAATCATCTTCTGGGTGATGTTCTTTATCAAGACAGTGTTGTACTCTGGAAAGATGTAATGGCTTAGTCATTCAGGCTGATCAGTTTTGTCAGGCACTGTAAATTGAGTCATCTTCCTTAGGAGTAGTATTTAGGGATTTTTTTGTTTTGTTTTAAGTATAAAGTACCTTTTTACCTTGTTTTTTTAAAAGAATGCATCCACATCTGTCTCACTTATTGGTGTGATTCATCAGATGCCATGAGCTACATAAGGATGCGCTCAGCCTGGAATTCGGAGGAGATGCTCAGAAGGACAACCCAGGCAGAGCCGTTGCTGATGCCGGAGACCCCACTGCATCCCCTCAAGGTCAACACTGGACAGTTGTGGGTACCACCGGCAGGTACGGTATGGGAGGTAAGGCAAAAGGAGCTGGGACCGCTTCACAGGACCAAAACTCCCACACCTGGAACCTGCTCCCATACCGAATTAGTGCCCAGAAATGGCATTAGGTCCCAACGTTAAGAAGGGCGAGTCCAAAGTTTAAGGAACTGAACTGAAGTTTATGAGATTTAATGGCTGAGTTTGCCATTCCTCCAGGAGAAAAGCATATAAAGCAAAAAATTTCAAACTTCTTCAGCCATTCACAGTAACCTTAATAAAAGTGAGATAACTTAAACATATAATGAGTTTCCACTTGCCCTACTGAATTGTAGGGACTTGTCCTTATTAACAAAAATATATCCAAAAAACAGTCACTGACTATAATTTAGGGGCTTTACATGTGTAATACAGGTATTAGAATAATATTGCCATTTCTCGCACTGGTGCCAAAAAGAGCATTCATTAATGTTTAGCAGGCAGAGTACATCTCTACATAATACTCTCAGTGAAAAGATGTAAAATGAAAGTCTTCAGTGCGTATAAACTAATACAAAACTCTTCCAAAAGCCAGAGCACCTCTCCTCAGCTGATGGCGAAGTCACAACTGAAGTAATTTCGTCTTCTTGAATTCTGTTATTTCATTTGGGCACACTGGCAGCCCTTCACATCAATTAGGTACTCATTTCAGCAGCTGTACCTTACCTAAATATATTTATATGAATGTACAGACTACTTTTGTCAGATTTTTACAAAATCTGCTAGCCCTGAGCCTTTCAGCAACAACATGGATATTCTGCATGGTTTCTGCCAGTTCTAGAAAAGGAATTTTCTGCTGACAAGCAATTAGCTTTCTGCTATTATTAAAATTATTCAATGGCATTTTTGCCATCTGTTACGATGTGTACTTTTCTTAAATGCAACAAAATATGACAAAGAACAGTGCGGGGGAGAAAGGTTTCTACACAAGCAGGACCTATCTCAAAAAACCCACAAGAAACTAGGCACCCAGAACTGTAATCTCTTTCCATATATTGCAAAAATGCGATGTCTTTCACAGATAATTATGTCCCCAAATGACCTTACTGATGCAAAATCTTTCATTGGACTGCTTTCTTCCATCTGAAAACCTTACAAAATGCTATAAGCTAGACCATTGTTCATTAACAAAAGGGAACCTGTTACTTTCTTCTTCCAGCCATGGTATTAATTTAAAATAACTTGGGGGTAGCAGGGAGAAGTTGTGCTCTCTGGGAGATGTGCATTTTATTTAAAAAGGAATTGCGGTCTAGTGAAATCTTAAAGAAATGGAGGTTAGCTGTTAGTTGGTAATTTCCTTTCTCTTTCTGAATAGTTAATCAGTTATTTATCACAATTTAAAGATATTGCCTTCCAGATCTTTTGGCTTCACAATATTTATTTTTGGAAAGCTCTAGGTCAGGTTGACATGTTAATGCTTTTCCAATTAAATGGATATTGGTTTCATGTCATTTTATGGTTATAAAGTTAATTGCATCTCGGTCCTCCTGTGAGTCACTCCAAGTGTACCCCAGCAGGGATCACTCTTCATGTCAGCCGTAGAGGTGAAAGTCCCCTATTTTTAGATGAGTCTACGGTGCTCTGTAGAGCAACCAGCCTCAGCCCAGACGCTCAGTCAGTTTCTGGCATTTATGTCACCTCCCTGGGGAGTCTATGACCAGGTCTCATATTTAAGTGATGATGAGAAGAAACAAAGCATTAGATAACAGCTAGGATTTTTTTAAGTAGCTTATGCTTGTGTCTGTCTTGCCTATGCACCACCCCTTGGAAGGACTGTCTTCTCTGAGCCCTTGTTAGGTCTGGGTGACTTCTTCACAGGTAACTGACGGTTCTGAAAGTACACCACAGACCTCATCGGAGTTTTTCAGAGTTTGTAGAGTCATTGGTTATTCCCAGACAAGTAACACCTTCAGGCTCAGAAGGAGTTTGATTGCATGTCCTTAAGGCCACTGGGTTGGCAGTGTCTTTATGGCTCTTCAGTGTCACTTAACAGGCAGCTGCCTATAAGCTAGTTTTCTGAATTGAAACATTGCAGTTGTACAGAAGGTATCTCCATAACCAGCCTGGTCAACCTACAGTTCCTACGGAGTATTACACAAAAGAGAAACCCTTTGCCTCCAGACTACAGAGTTTGCATTATTCCATGGAGGGAAAAAGCATCATTTGGATCAAACAAGAGGTTACATCTAACAGTACCCTGCAAGTTACTAATAATTATCAACCACAAGCCTTGGGTTCAGAGCCAGCCTCTGGTCTAGATGTACTAAAGGCATCTGCAACTACTGGAGGCTGCTAGGAGGCAGGTCAGAGTTAAGCTAAGGTAAGCAATTTCCTGAACTGCAACTATAGTCAAAGACATTGGTTGATGCCAAGAGGAAAAAAAAAATACACAGGAGTTATGGGAAAGGAAACATGGTTGTTTGTCCTCCCTTGCGTACATTTTTTGTAAACGAGATTGTAACATGAATTTTTCTCCCGATTCATGTTGGCAAATTTTCCTCCCTCTCACTACAGCCTTACAAGCTTTAGAACACAGATTGGTGTTGACAGAGAACAACAGTGTTATCTACAATGTCAGATGTCCCTACAACTCAGACTCCGATGGCAGACGTTCAGGGCTTTTGCATCCTTGTCTTGGGGTATGTACATTACTTCCAGTTTTAAGCATCCTAAATCACTGGAGGGGGAATAAGAAAAAAAGCGGGTTTAACAATATTGCATTAAACCAATAACATGAGATTAAATCCAGCCAAACAGACTCCAAAGATCTAATAGAAGATAATTCTAGGAGGGAGATGTCTGGGAAGAAGCAGCAATGAAAGAAACAAACTAATGGTGTTGAAAGCCTGTTTTGAGAGGACACAGCCTTAGCCGAGAAAGGAGGACCTCTCTCAACCTCTTTCTCCTAAGTGTGCCCATCTGAGCGAGACCTAGGCACCGACATGCAACCGAGTCACCGAGGACACCTTCTCAAAGCACATCTTAGCTAGTGCAACTGCCTTGGAAGGCAACTGGGAAAAAAAAGAAACAGGACTTAAAAGGCTGCAGGAACCTTTAAGAAAACCTAGAGTCCTGATGAACCTGATAAAAATTATCTATGTGGGTGCAACAACCAGCATGAAGCACCTGTGTGACTGTCTGAATAATACTGTTTCCAGATCTTGTACCTTCGAGGAAAAAAAAAGACGAAATGTTTAGTTATGACTGGCAGCTTTGCCCCAGCATAGTCCTCCAAAATAAAAAAAGTACTAGCTGCAGACTAATGCAGATGAAATTGTATCTTTTGCCATTATAATTTCTGAATATATTCCATAGAGAAATTTTTACATTCTTGTGTGTATACTATATATATACAATTCCCAATTGCATGACTAGGTCCTCATAAAGGCAGTGCTAACTTCAGCAGCCCTGAACCTCAACATAAGGACTTTGTTACATTGCCTTAGTGACTACATCTGGTGCAATGAACAGTGATTGCATGTGCTAGCTTTGATTCTGAAATGATGACAGAAAGCCGCAGATACGAGCAAATACCAAGAGCTGAAGTTAACATGCTCTATTGTCAGATGAGAATAGTATTTTACAGCGTTTTTACCATGGCTGAACAGGAAAAAGGTGGCATGGTATCCAACCACAACAACCTGCTTCTGCTCCAGCAGATCCCATTTGCCTTTAAACTTACTTTTATGTCACATTTTTCTATTCCACGTATTTCTGTTCTAAGCTTTTTAACAATATTGGCTAATGTGTTAAGAAATTGCTGTTACTAGTTTCACAATTATTTTTGCTAAAAACACATGAATAGTTATTACCATGTTTATGGTACTGTTATTACATCTTAACCTTGCACTTCATTGCTAACCAAAACCAATTCCAGTAAACACCAAAAAACTCTACCTTAAGAACATACCGTATCACTCTTTTCCTCTCTAATCAACAAATTTGACATTAAAACTTTGTTGGGTAAGACAATAGTTTCTGCATTTGGATATACATCTCGACTCCTTTGTGTGAAACAAATATTTCAAACCTAAATATTCTGTGCTTGCATTGCAGTGTCGGCCAAAGGGGAGGCTATAGGTTTTGTTGAGGTAAGACAGACCTCTTCAAAACTGCTCTTCTGCGCTGTTGTGGGAAATAGCACTCTTAACCTTGGCGGGGCGGGGGAATGGGAGCAGCAGGAGTGATATTTCACCAGCCATCTCAAGAATCCAACTAGTGCCCAGACTTGGAACAGATAATAGTTGGAAGACATCTAGTTCAGCATTTATTCTGGGTTGGATCCAGCAGTCAAGCCAATCTGTGATAGAATTAGACGGAAGTGTTGTCGAGGTAAGGGGTTGAGCACTCAGCTGGTAAAATGTGTTGTTCTCTCAAGGATGTTACAGATTCCTTTCTCTCTTGTAGGGTTTTTGTTTTGGTTTTTTGCTGAGCGTGAAAAACGCTGAAACAAAAAAATGATACAGCATACTGTGCCCACTGTATACTTCCTTGTTACCGCAGGAATGAAGACTTGAAAAATTGTTTTCCACCACCTTGTGGTCTGTATTGCATTTTTATCTGTTTAAAAAGTAAGGCAGCCTGCTCTTGAAGCAGAATGCTTACATATGACATCATCAGAAAGTGTCATGTCCAAAAGGTTGCTTGGTTTTCGTCCAGCTAAAACAGTAGAGAGAGCTGACAAAATCGAAACATTTCTTTGCCGATGGTTGACATCTATGTTGTAGAGGTGGAAACAGATACAAGGCAGAGAAGAATCCAGCTTTCAGGCTCTTAGGTAGAAAGCATGTCAAGAAGATTGACCCTGAGTAATCCTGGGGCCATGAAGAGCCCCAAGCCTCTCTGTGCAGGTTAGATGGCTCCGAAGACCATGGGCTCCTTCTACATCTCACTTGTCAGAGCCACAAAGTCATCTCTGAACTTCCTTCGTCTCACCTCCACGTCCCCAGTGAAGGAATGTGCAGTGGAAAAACAGGCTTCCTCTGCTTCTGCAAAGGCTTCAGCATCTGTTGCGACATGGCTGAGTCTAGCCCAAAGAGACATGGGAGAGGATGTCACAGGCAAAAAGACTGAGAACTGGCACAGTGCTTGTATCGTCGTTAGCTTTGCATCTATTTTTACGGGTTTGTTTTGGATTTTTTTTTTCCCGTGCATGAAGCTTCCTCAGACATGCCCCTTATCACAAAGGAAGACTCTGCGTAATTAATTCTCAACATAATGGTCCCACTTCATAATTAATTTATTCATTCTCTTGCTGTATAACTGTTTCTCTACTTAACTGACTGACTTTGGTAATAGTTCTCTGCATAATTGATTCATATTGCTGTTGATTCTCCCCATTTTTATTTAATACCAGAAATGATTTGCTGTATAACTGCTTCATTGCTTAACTCATTATCTACACAATTGCTTGGTATCGTAATTGATTCACTGCCTAACTGGGTCACAGGATAATGCACAGCAAGTAACGGGCATCCCCTTTTCACCTCCATTTCCCTTCCCTACATCAGCCTCTTCCTTTCTTTACATGACAACCCGAAGCTTTCCTGACACCCGTTTTACCCCTCAGCCCATTTCAAAAAGACACTGCTATCACCAGTCCCCCAGCCCTTATTCTGATGCCTCCAGCCCCCTTTAGTGTCCTTCCCTGTCCCACTCCCAGCTGCATCACACGGAGCCTGCCGAGCTTCAGCTCCGTATCTTGCGTATATTCAGAACGCCGTCTCACTCCATTTTTTAAACCTTTATACTCATCCCTTCTGTCCTCCTTTCACCGCTTAGGTTCATGTCTCTCCCCTCCATGGATATTTTTGCCTACTGACTCTTGTAATCTTTCTTTTGTGCATTTCTGCCTGGAACACCTCCCTGGACTACTCCAGAAAGCCTTTACTCTGCCTCCACACCTTCCGCACCGCATTCAATGCCTGCTATACCAGGGGCCACTACGGTGTTACTATCCCTTATACGATAGCGGTAAAACTTTAAAACTGCTGGCAACACACCCAGATTGCTTATGCGTCCTCGCACATACCATCACACTGCTCCTGATCCTAATCCTCTTCACAACATATTATGTCCTTCTTAAAAAGCACGCAAAGGCTGGTGACTTTGCCTTGTATGTTTGCACTGCCCTGCCTGAGATATCTGGGGAAAAATGTAAATAATAAACGCATTTCCAGAAAGTTAAAAAGCCAATGCGCAACCATCCTTAGCTTCTTTCCTTCCTGTAGAGATGACCCCAAAACTCTGATCTACTCCTCCCCTTTTCAGTTGCTTGGAAATTTGTTCTGAAATTCAGAAATTTTGTTCCAAATCTTCTGTCAGTATGAGCCAGTATGAGCCAGATCTCTAAGGAGTGATTAAAAAGCAGCAAGGAAAGTCCTGCCCGACAATCCCACTGCAGGACTCCTTTAGGAAAGAAGTAAGACCAAGGTTGTGAGGAAATGAAATTCTTGTTTGCAACTTACATGATGTCCTATGTGTAAAGATAAAGAAAAAATAAGTCACCCCTATGGACAATCTCCTCCCTTACTTCTGTCTTCCTGCATAGGGCAAGCACGAGCAGCTGCTGCTCCTCTTCTGTGCCATGAGAACCATTCTTCCTGCCTTTATTTAGTCAAAGGTGGTGAATACGTCAATTATTTTGTATACAAGGTAATTCCTGGGTTGGCGGGAAGGGATATTGGTCCAAATTTTTCTCCGTTGTAAGGCACTCAGTTTTGATAGCTTTAAACACAGATTGTATTTATCTGCTCATTCTACAGGTAAAACGTGTCTGATGAGAACATAGCAAGATTTAATATTCTAATATAAACGTCATTTCGTATTGCTGTCAACCATAGCATTTGAATAAATATTATACCTCCTTCCTTCAAGAAATCACAGTGGGGTTATTTCTGACAATTGAACCAGCTTCCATGGAGACATGTTCTGCTGGTGGTTTCTGCAATGAGCTTGGTGCATGACCCCATTTTAAGACCCCTGAAGTGGCTGTTTAGCAACTCAGGGGATCAGATCAATTGGTTTAAACTTTGTCTGGGTCCCAAGACTTTGAATCGGAGTGGCACTGGCAGCCAGCACTATTAGCAGTTGCTGCCATCTACGGGTAGGATCATTTTAGCTTTATTCCTCGGCGATTGGTTCTTCATTACAAATAATATACCTGTTCTCATCTATAAACAAATATAATGGAAGAAATGACACAGTCATCACTGACTTCTCCACTAAAAAGGAAACAGAGGAAGAACTTCACCTACGCATCCACCTGAAAAGAATGCGAGAAGATTTTGAACACTTTAAATTACTATCTGCCGTAGATGAGGAAAACAATGACATTGCTTTATTTTCCTTCTTCAGCATGTCAGGTGCTGCCTTCGCTTTAAAGCCACTGAGACACACTCATCCCCGATATAACAGCACTGAAATGACTCCAAATGCACCTTACCATTTGCATACTCATTGGAGTCCTCTTACAGCCTTTTTTTTTTAAATCACTTCAAAGTGGGAGAGCATCCATGCACTGGTGATGCTCATTCTTTTCCAGCCTGGGAGTTTTTTAGCTTTTCCCGTTTAGAATTAAGAGCAGTTTGGGGTATTCATCACCTCTGACAGCTGTTAATCCCCCTCAACTCTGTACAGTTACCGTGTTAAAACATTTGAAGTACATAACAGGACTATTCAGTGCTATTTTGGATTGCACCTGTGGTCCTTTCAGCTCATTAGTCTTTCTCTGACAGTGGCTAGTCCCAGGTGCTTGAGGGGGAAAGTGAAAAACCTCCACAGCGGAAAATTAATGCAAGGGCACAGGAACCAGTCCCTTGCCATTATAGGTAACTGCATTGTAAAATCCCTTCCACAAGCCAACCACATCCATCTAAACACTGATTTCAGGTTTTGATCCCTCCCGATTCCTGTTGGGAAGCTTTTCACAAGGACTGTTCTGTTGAGTAAAAACCTTTTAATTTCCGATCTACATTTATTTATGGCCACTTTACACCGAATGTTCCTTTATCACTAATGCTCTTTCACATAAACAGTAGTTCCTTTTTCTTTCTCTGCCTATTTTTACACTCCTATTTTGTTTACAGATGGAAACAAGATCCCCTCTCAAGCTTTGTTTTGACAAGCCAATCTCTTTTTAATCACCTGCGACAGAAAAGACTCTTCACTCCCCTTAATTATCCTGTTGACACTAGGTTGACAGTTTGAATGTGAACTCATCTTTCCTATATTGGAGTGACCAGAGCTGTAGTTTGTATTTGAAATGACATTATACTCGAGGGTCAATGAAACCTTCCATGGGAACCACTGAAAATACCCTTAGGGTATGTAACCTTAGGGTTACATTCGCTTTCCTTGCAGCCATAGCACATTGGTGGGTCAACGATACGAGGTACGAGGGTACCTCCCCTTCAGTTTTCACCTAAAAGTATGGCAGATATTGTTATTAGTTCTTATTTTGCATTTTTCGTTACTTTGCCATTTCTGTTACCCCAGTTTTTAAGGTCACCCAGCACTTCTTATTCCTTCTCTGCAGATGTCACTGCATACCTGCAGGGACAAAGCTTTCAGCACTCTAAGCACGTAACCTTCAGCGCTTGTTTCATTTATAGTCTCTACATAGGACCTAACGACTTCCATGGGGCAATGGCTACATTAAAGCCAAGCACTAAGCAACCTAGAATCATGAGATGGCAGAAAGCTGTTCATCCTGTCCTCTCCTGGCTTGCGACTACACTGCTTATGCCGCTTCGTGCAGGAATTAGTCCCCGACGCCCAGTTAGCAAAAAGGATAGTTCCGAAGCTGCTGCAGCCTACTGAAGCTGCCTCCAGAGCTCGGTGAATCTACCTGCTGGTTAGTACGTACGTAACGATCTTAACGTGGAGAAGGCTGAAACAGGGGATCTGGAAGATGACACTGGAAGGGAAAAAAATGAACGAGTTGACCTCTGGCAGAAAGACAGAAAGGCAGTTGCGCCAGGGGATCTCTGTAGCTAGCGGCAGTGACTTTGCTTCCCTTAGAGAAGATGAAAATGGGCACTGATAGCCAGCGTGTGCGGGTGTATTTGACCTTGACCAGGCTGACGCCGGTTGCAACTGCAGCCTCCATCTGTACCGCACTTCTCGCACACTTTATCTGCCATCATATCCTAGGACAAGAGGAAATGGCCTCAAGTTGTGCCAGGGGAGGTTCAGGCTGGATATTAGGAAAAATGCCTTCACTGAGAGAGTGGTGAAGCACTGGAACAGGCTGCCCAGGGAGGTGGTGGAGTCACCATCACTGGAGGTGTTCAAGGAACCTTTATCAGACCTGTGGGAAAGCATTGAAATCAGTGAAATTCAGATGCACCTGGAGTTCTGTGTGTGGAGGGACAGCCAAAATATGAAGATACTTTTGCTATTAACAGCAATACAGAGAGCAGCATGTATTCTTGTTAGTCATGCCTTCAGGAAAGGGGGTGGGAAGAAAAAAGGATTTGGCATTGTGGGACATGGTTTAGTGGGCATGGTGGGGTTGGGTTGATGGTTGGACTTGATGATCTTACAGGTCTTTTCCAACCGTAGGGATTCTGGGATTCTGTGATTCTGTGAAGTGCGGAAACCAACTGCAAAATGCAAACCGGCAGATGATATAAAAGGAGATACTTCAGTAGTCACAATTTTGTCTTTCAGTTGCCGCAGCAAGAGCAGGGCTTTGAAAAGGATCATTGAAGAGAGAGTATCAAAGAAAACACCCTGCACCAATTTCTGAATCATCCGTAGATGAAAAGACAACTGCCTGCAGACTCAGACGTCAGGAATTACTGCTGTGCTAAGGCCAGGCAATGTGCGTACAACAGCCAAGCAGCTGCAACGCACACTAGGCAAGTTTCTGCTTTTATCATAGACTGGTTTATCCTCAAAAGAATCACAGAATCACTAAGGTTGGAAAAGACCTTTAAGATCATCAAGTACAACCATCAACCCAACACCACCATGCCACCAGTGACCAGCCCTAGGCAGTACTCCAAAAACACCTGGGGCTCAGAGATATTTTTTAGGCTGTGTTTACTCACAAAGAAAACAAACACGGCGGTGCAGGTGAGCCCACCGACACCCCTGAACTCGTACCGTCCAAGTGGTTCGAGAAACAGCTATTCAGGTAGGATTAGTCTGCGAGTATAGCAATATCTTTCTGATACACTGAAGTAGCATTTATCATTTATTTTCTAATAGCAGCAACGGCTTCTACCGTTCTGCTTCATCACCAGAGCAGCTGGAGGGAATTGCCGCTACGGACGCCAGCCTTGTGTACATCCGCTGCCTCAGCTGCAGCGGCAAGCCGTGCTGCTCCGGCCTGCTGTGTGCCACGGTGGTTCACCTGCCCTTCGTTTATACAGATAGATCTGAATGATTCCATCTTCATACCGGTTTACCGTAACTATTGATTGCGGTCAGAAGAAGAAAAGGCGCGGAATGCTTTTTGTGAACGTGTAGGCACCAGGAAAACAGACTTGCTCCGAAGGAAGCGCTGCCTGGAGAAAAGGACAGCGGGCCGAACCGATGTCTTCTCGTATTAATTCCCGACGAATATTAAGTACATTTGGTTTGGAAAGAAGAGCGGGTAAGGGAAGAGCGCACCCCTGTTTTCAGCAGAACTGCAAGCCCAGCGGACTGCACCCACTCTAATGGTTACAGCCATTATTTAATGGTTACAGCTCCAGGCTCTCAGAGCCACCGAGTCGCCTCACTCCGCAGATTACTCGGTTAATAACTTTGAACCCCCAAAATCTCAGTATCATTACAGAAGGACAAATTTGTCCGAAACGCGCTTTTTTCCTACTAAACGTCAACCTTCGCCCAGAATGAAGAAAAACGTTATTCAGGAAGGGGGCTGCGGTCGGGCTGGAGGCACCGGATCCGTCCTGCAGCACCGGGACAAACCTCCCGCCCCAAAATACTCTTTTTTTCACTTAAATGAAGGGCGGAACCAGCAGTGCGGCGGCTGCGCGACGCCTGCCAGAGCCTGTGCCGCTAACGGCTAACCCCCGGCACCCCAGCACGCCAGGGCCGCGGCACACGGGGACCGGGGGGCTCCGGTGCCGCCGCGGCCCCCGGGAGGGGACCGGGGAGCGGGGAAGCCTCCGCCGGGCCCGCCCGGCCCACGCAGACGCCGCCTCGCAGAGCGCCCGCCCGCGCCGCTCTTCTGGCCCCGGCCGCCGCGTGAGCCATAGAATCAACCGCCGCCGGCACGGCGTCACCCGCGTGTTTTGCCACGTGCCGGAGGCGGAAGCGGGACGCCGCCTGAGGCGGAAGCGAGACGCCGGGGCGGCGCGTGCTCAGCAATGGCATTCCAGTAGCAGCAGCGGCGGCAGCGGTTTCCCTCCTTCCCCCCCTCTTCCGTCGTCGGGACCGGGTGGCGCGGCCATGGCCAGGGGTCAGGCGGCCGCGGCCACGGCTGTGAGCGGCGGGAGGCGGGCGCTGCTGCTGCTGCGGCCGCGCGGCGCGGACGGCGCCCTCCCGCCCGCCGCCTCAGGTGGTCGCCGCGCGCCCCCTTCCCCCGCTCGCCGCTGCCTCGGCGACTGGCAGCGCCTGGCCGCGCCGCCGGCCTCCGGGGTGGCCGTTACGGCCGTTACCGGCAGCGCGGCGGCGAGAAGGGGCGTCGGCGGGACCGGCAGGGAGAGTCGCCGCCGCCGCTGCGGGGAGCGGGGTGAGAGCGGGGAGAGGGACGGGGCGGGGGGGTGCCCGCGCCCCCGACACCTCACCTGCGGCCGGGGGTCCGGCGGCCTGCGGGGCCTGTCAGCAGCAGCTTCGGGAACTGGCCGTGTTTTCCCGCCCCCGAAGACTTAAATTCCCTTTATTGACGTCTAAGTAAGAGCGCTAAGGCACAGTCGTAGTTTCTGCCCACCCAAGTGTGTTAAAATACAGTGCCTGTGAGGACAGAGAGTTCTGCCTCCGGCCAGTTTACCTCATGTCCTGCCTTGCGTTCTTTCTGTCAGCACTGGTATTAAATTTCCCTGAATGCCTGATTTTTGTAATACTGATATTTTGGGAACACGTTAGTAATTCTTCTAATAGCAGTTTAGTGTCTAAAGGGCAACTGTTGAAGGTTTGCTTCTTCAACAAAGAACAGAGTCTGTGGATTTATTCTGCAAAGCTATGAAGTGCTCACAGCTTCCACGTGTTATGCTGGTGACAGTAAAGAAACAATTTTAAGACCCTGACACTTGGCGGGACTTTTCTGGGATGGGATATTCTTGGAGAGCATCTCAGAAGTGCAGCAGTAGCGTTGTATTCTATTTTAAAGCTCTTATGCATAGAGCTTGTTAGTCAGGTGCCTTTTCAGTTTCAAACAAGCTGCGATAATCTCAACACACAATGTAATATTTTATCATAAATGAAAAATGTTTGGGGTAGTAAGGAAACTCCTGGAAAGCAAACATGTTGATCAAATATTTTTTTAAAAAAATAACTTACATTTTGTTTATCTTTTTTTCAGATGTAAGTATCTCTGCATCATCCTCTTTACAAAGCAAAGGGAATATTTCCTTATTGGGAAATAGGAAGCTTTTTTTTGACACTCATGCGCTGGTATGCCTCTTGGAAGAAAATGGTAATTTGCTAGAAACGGGTAGCTAGTTTTAATGTCATTTCATGAGTGGTTTTTTAGTTTACAAAGTTTGTTACTTGTCCTTGACATGTGATGTTACGGCTTCAGTTTTACATATTTTTTTTTTTTATGTACTGGGTAAGAACATGTTAGCTTTTTCTAATTCCAAAGGAAACAGTGAGTTTATATAACTGATTGGAATAATTTATTATCCTATTGGTAATTAAAATTGCTAAAGAGAAATTAAATTTTAAGAATTGAAAGTAAAAACAGTTTTCAAGGTAGTAGTTTAAAATGTATTAATTGGATTCCTACATATTTAGCATATAGCACCTTGAGTATGCAACAGTGCAGTATAATAGGACTGAATATGGTCTACTAACATAGAATACTATATAAAACATGGTTGTTCTTAGGCTAAAACATGGATAAGGGAATAGATTATTTTGGATTCATGCTAATGTTGCTGAGGTGGGAAAGGTACTTTAAGGTGAAGTTCAGCACAGCTGAATTGACTTCTGACAGCTCTCCATCCCCGAAAAGACGAGGTCCCAGTCCCTTTTCCCTGCCATGTGGCTTCATCTCTTTCCATGTGACAACCTAATTCTTGGAAAACTCTGCAGCTCTTTTGCTTGATTGGTATTCTGAGACACTAGTTTAATGAGCTCACGGAGCAGTTGCGTGAGCACCAGGACACGGACAAACTGGCAGGAGGAGGGATAAGAAAAGAGAGAGAGAGGAGGGGTATCTCTTCCTTTTGGTGGTGGCAAACTAGTATATCAGCTCAGCTATTGAAAGCAACTTGCTCTCAGATGACATAAGTGCTTTTTAATGGTTAACTGCTAGTTAGTTTGAAACAATCACGCTTTTGCAAGTGTTTCTTTTTGTAATGGTTAAATCTTGTTCATGACATTTTTACTCCTACATTTTGAAAGTGGAAAAGTTGAGCCTATTTCTAGGGACAATGTTTAACAATGGTTTCGAATACATTCAGTTTAAAAGGTTTTTAATAGGGACTCAGAGGCTGGTAGGCCTGAAATCAGAGCGGTTAGCTCTGTTTTCAGCTGTTGAACTTTGCACATCTTCAGTGATTCTGAAGATTTATAGTACACTGAAAGTATCTGCTTTTCAGGGTCGGCATTCTTGCTCATAGAAATAACCACATGTGAGAGATGACATTCCATAACACTTCTAGAAAATTTCCAGCATTTATCCTGCTGATATTGTAATAGTGCTGTATTACAGAAGCAGCTGTACTATGTCACAGACATAATTTTGGGGTGGAGGAACTTGGGTGTACTGACTGGTTGTGTTCTTTTGTAAGTGCTGGATTAAGAGGAGTGTGTTTTATTATCTTTCATAACTAACATTCATTTTAACTTGGTGCTGAGTATTAGCAAGTGGCATTTCTGTAAACTGTCCAGATTTAGGTCTCTCTCTTAATGTTGTTGCATTTTGTTTTGCTTAGGATTCACTACTCAGCAGTCGGAGGTCATTGTAGCTGCATTAGTGAAAATTATGAACACCAACCTGGATATGATTTACAAGGACATGGTCACCAAAGTACAGCAGGTTAGCTCAAAGACGGTGATGGGGTTGAAGTAAATCAAAACCTGGTATGCCTGCTAATGAAATATACGTTGCTGTTTGTTACTGTTAGACACTGTATTTTAAAAGTATGAAGGTGGAGAACAAACATCCCTGTGTATTTATTGGCTAGTGGATTTTGTCTTGACTTTATGAAATACTTATCCAAGTGTTGTGGTGGACCTTGAGATTTAGGTACTGTGAGTTGGTACGCAAACCACAGGTAGTTTTTTTGGCTTCAACCTTATTGTAACATGAAACTAGAATTACTGAGAAGGCTTTTAGACAGACATAGGAGGTATTCAGTGCATGGATTTGAATAGTTACAGCTCCTACATAGGTTCTTTTGTAGACTTGTAACAAGGAAGTACTGATTCCCTCCGTGATTTACCACCCTGTTATGTGGTACCTTTTTATTTATCTCTTTGTGTCACAATGACATTTATATTGGATTAGAATTGAGCTGAATTTCTCTTTATATATAATGTTTTTAGGGCATGATTAGTGTGGTTGTATACACTGGTAACATATAGGAACGTTTATAGTTTGGATACTGATACTGAAATCTATCTCCTTTTCCTTTGATGCATACGTTGTTCATGGTATCCTCTAAACCTACCCAGCATATACCTCTTGCTGTGAGGAAGTGAAGAAAACTTGCTTGGAAATAGACTGATAATGCTGAGTATCTACAGACATCCTTTCAGGCTACCAGGAAATTGCATACAACTGAACTGAATTCTTAGCTTTGACTTGTGAGGGAATGATTGTTTTAATGAATAACTGTGTCTGGAGGCAAAGCTTCTTGTTCTAATACTGGCTGTGATTTTTCTTTTGGGGCCTTTGTCAGGTCATGCAAAGGTAGATCCATGTAAGGAATTGGACAGGACAGTGTTGAATATTGCCACATTGAGCTCTTAAGCATCTGACTTCAGAAATTAAACTGAAATTCAGAGTAAGACATGATTCACTGCATGTGGAACTTAAGCATCTTTGAGTGGGATTCACAACATCTGGTATGCTGGAATTCCCTGACACGTAAGCTAGTCAAATAGACAATGCTGACAAGAAGCATAGCTGAAGTACAACCTCTTGGGCTGCTCTGTGAGGCTGGGATTCATGGCCCCAAGTCACCTTCTGAACACAGGCTTTAATTTATTTCATAGTAATAAGGCTGCTGTCTTAAAACATGAGAAAACAGCAGCTGCTGTCTCCATAGTATAATAGTCTTGGCAGTAGGGCGTCTCATTAAGAAGCGGAATACCTGGATTTTGCACCACCTTCCATCTAGGGAGGCTTCAGCTCATCTTCCCTACCTCCTAGAGTCCAGGCAAAGCAGACATGGGCGAGCTTCCTCCCCCTGTGCTGAACTTGTTCCACAGTCAATCAGAGAATGCAATGTTAAAGGGACCCTTTCTCCCATGGTTGGTTATATGTTACAATAAGCAGTCATTGCATCTCTGCCTCCTTCTATGCCCAGCTCTTTCTTAATAAAAGGAGGCAGGCTTTCCTCTGTTGCTCCTGATGGTAGATGTTTTCTGAGACTGTCTGGTAGATTCCACCCTCAGGTGACTTTCTGTCATTAAGATTGAAATGTGCAGGTTCATATGGCATGCTAAGATAGAAGCAGCTCAGGAGGTGTGTATGCCATGAGCTCAGGGCAACATGGTAGAACCTGTAGTTCCTTACAGTGTTTGAATGCGTAAGAGCTTATGCAAAAAGAGAATGATGAGTTGGAAGAGGATTTGGAAAGTTGTGGTTGTAGCTATTACCATTAGGCCCTAGTTGGGTATGTAAAAGATAAAATATTACACTGGTTAGATAAAGCCTTAGGGGGGAGGAAAAATATATTTGTGTGTATGTATAGAGATGAAGAAGAGACAGAATAGGGAAGAGTCTGTTCTCTGTTTCACTGAGCTCAGTGAATAGGGGAGAGAACAAAAGCAAGCTGGAGCCATCAGGGAGTAAGAGAGGAGGTGTCCATGGCAATATTCTTTCTGTAGACTTTTTGTACCATGTCTGGTACACTGAGCCATTTTTTTTCAGTGTTGTGGTCAGGTAGCCTTGTGAGGCATCTCCAGATACCACTTCAACATAAAACACTAAGTTAGAATAGCATTTCCTGACCAAAGTGAAGTTAGAGTGCTGTGTCAGGTTTGAGTTTTAGTCCAGACTCAAAAGCAAGGGACTACTTATTAGGGGGAGATCTTCAGAGAAGAGAAGGCAGTCCCTGTTTGCATGTGTGGATAGCGTAGGATCTAAAACAATGTCTACAGACTTTTTCATCCTCGGAAGTTGCAGAGAACTCTTGTTTGTCTTCTGTCAGCTCAGTATAACAGACTGAAAAGAGCAATTAAAAGTGTAAGTATAGTGCATGGTTCTGAGTAGTGAAGCAGAGCGAGCCCCCTTGCAGGGGGAGGTAAAAAAGGCGGTAATAACAAAAGAGTATGGTTGCACTGAGGAGTTTTGGTCTGAAAGTCAACTTTCCTCATTTAGCTCAGAGACATCTTTTCTCCCTAATGCCTTTGCTAGCTTAAGAGGAGAAACTATTTCCTAGGCTATTAATTGAATTATTCTGATCTGTGTTAGCACTGCTAATTTTGTCAAACACTACCAACGTTTGAGCCTAACTTGCTTATTCTGTCACTTAATTTATCTTGCTTTCTGAAACTTAGATAATCAATCTGAAATTGCTGAATTAAAAATTTCAGGGTACCAAAATAGCCTATCATATTTGTAGGCACCGATGAGAAAAAGCATTATAGTTATGATATGTTCTGAGGCTTTTCTTCCCTCTTTTAAAGGAAATTGCACTTCAGCAAGTAATGTCCCATATTGGTGGTGTGAAAAAGGACATGATTATTTTGGAAAAAAGTGAATTTTCAGCACTTCGTTCAGAAAATGAGGTAAAAATCACTATCTTGGAAAGTGCTATTCTAGCACTTGCTTATTTTTTCTAATGATGTAAAAAAAGGTCTTGTACCCAAGGGGTTGGCTCTGGGGCCAGTATGGTTTAACACCTTCATTAATGACCTTGTTGATGGGGCAGAGTGCACCCTCAGCAAGTGTGCAGATGATACAAAGCTGGGAGCAGTGGCTGATGCACTACGTGGTTGTGCTGCCATTCAGAGGGACGTCAATAAGCTGGGGAAACGGGATGACAGGAACCTCAGGAAGCTGAACAAATGGAAATGCCAAGTCCTGCCCCTGGGGAGGAATAGACCCATGCATCAGGCCAGGCTGGGGCTGACCAGCTGGAAAGCAGCTTTGCAGAAGAGGCCCTGAGGGTCCTGGTGGACACCAAGTTGACCACAAGCCAGTGATGAACCGTTGTGGCAAAGAAGGCCAACAGCCTCGTGGACTGTGTTAGGAGGGCTGCCAGTGGGTCAGGGGAGGTGATCCTTCCCCTCTGCCTGGCACTGGTGAGACTTCATCTGGAGTGCTGGGTCCAGTTCTGGGCTCCCCAGTGCAAGGGAGATGTGGACATGCTGGACAGAGTCCAATAAACGGCCACAAAGATCAGTAAGGGACTGGAGCATCCGATATATGAGGAAAGACTGCGAGAGCTGGGACTGTTCAGCCCGGAGAAGAGAAGGCTCAGCAGGGATCTCATCAATGTATACAAATATTTGAAGGAAGGGTGTAAAGAAGACAGAGACAGGCTCTTTCTGCTGTTGTCCTGTGACAGAACAACAATAGGTAATTGGCACAGACTGAAATGTGGGAAATTCTGGAATAGGATACCCAGAGAGGCTGTAGAGTCCCTATCCTGGAGATATTCAAAACCCTACTGGATATGGCCCTGAGCAACCTTCTCTAGTTGCCCCTGCTTTGAGCAGGGGACTGGACTGGATGATCTCCAAAGAGAGTTAATAGAAGATGCTACAGCTATACCTATTTCATGTATCTTTTGAAAGAGAGAAAGTAATAGAATAATTTGAGTTAGAAACGACCTCTAGAGAACATTAGGTGGTTGCAGGTATGATTGCCATTCAGCCATCTCTTCTTAAAGCTGAACAAACCCAGCTCTCTCTCCTCCTCACCCCCCCACCCCCAACATAGTGTGCTCCAGCCCCCCATCATCTTCATGGCCCTCCACTGGACTTGCTCCAGTATGTCCACATTTGTCTTTCACCAGGGAGGCTAAAGCTGGACACAGCACTTCCATTGCACCCTCTCAAGTGCTAAATATGGGGAAACAATCACTTCCCTTGGCCTGCTGGGTTTATTCTTGCTCATACCATCTTATGTGTTTGGCCACCATTACTGCTGTGGGACACTGCTAGCTTCTCTGTCTTGTGCTGTTGTTTGAAAATGCACAGCACTGAGTAAACACGCATGTGTATACACATGCATATATCTAAACACATACTGAGGACATAGAGTTAAACCATGCTTGTTTTGCCTTCCTTTTCACATTATGGATTATAGTCATTGTTACTGACAATGCAAATTCATTAGTATTTCTAGATTATGTGTTTTTATATACAGTAATAAAATGTACAATTTTTTTTCTACTCTCCTAGAAAATAAAACTTGAACTCCAGCAGATAAAGAAGCAAGTCATGGTAAGATACCATACCAATATAATTAGAGCATTAACACCTGTCTAGTTTGCTTTCAATAAAAAATAATTGTTGCTTTCAAGATTTTACTTTAAAAGCTGTGCTTAATTGTTGCGATATATAGGATACTGAAATTGCAGTTGATGGTACACTGTGTGCTGCAGCAAAAACAATTTCATGCATGCTTCATTTATGGTGACAGACAACTGTGAATGGTACAAGAGGTGAAGAAAAATTTAACTGAAGATTTTTTTATTTATTTACATGTCCTTAATTTAGATTCAGAAAGTGGCTAGCTGCCATATCATGGGTAAGGCTGAGTGAAGTTCTGCATTTAGGCCTGCCTGTTACATGTAAGGATGCAACATACTTTTAAAATTACAGCACTTTCTAATTGGTTTGGGGTTTTTTGTTTGGGGGTGTGTGGTGTTGGGGTTTTTGTTTGGTTGGGGTTTTTTTGCCTGCAGACATAGCTGTTAGCTGTCCAGAATTTAAAATAGCTTTTAAATGGCTTCTTTAGGTCACTAAGTTGGGACCATTATGTTTGGTCCCATTTGTTTGGGAGCAAAATGACCTTTCCAACAAAACAGACTCTTTGGAGAAAACTTACTCTGTTGATCATCATACAGATTCTTGTTCCTACCAGGTTAAAACATCAGTGCTGTGTTTCTGTTCTTTGTGGTTTGCCTGTCTGTCTTGAATAGCGCTCCAAACACCCTTCTACCATCAAAAAACCAAGATCATCTCAAAATCTGTTTCAGTGGGTGTGGAGTCATAAGCAGCCTTTACACAGGAACAAACATTCTTGCAAGAGTGATTAAGACTGGAAACTGGGAAATGTTAACTGTTTTCAGGGAGTATGGTCATCTGACTTGAGAACTGCTGTTTCCTGCTGTGATGTCCTTCTTAGCTGGAAGGATGGAGCATTCTTCTTTCCCTAGGATTTGTCTGTGAAACTGGCAGAGTATTGGACTTGTTGAGCTAGATGACAAAGGTGGTCAAACTCAGCCTAGTGCCTCCTTGCGATTTCTTTCCTATTCTCTTTAATTTCTTTTTGCACTGTCATCTCCAAAAGGAGAACATAAATTTCTCAAGGCTAAGTCTGCATGTTTTATATCATGGTATGAAATGCCTAATACATCTGTGTTTTCAGAATACCATTTTAAAATACATTCAGCATCTAATTTTTGAATTGTAACTTATTTTGTGGTTTTAGTTGCATATAAATTGAGTTAGTGTAATCCACTGGTAGAGCATTAAGGATCTGCGTCATCTTAAAAGCTAGATGTCTTTAAATTTAACTTTTAACTGTAAATACAAAATAACTTGCCCTTGTGAGAATTAAGTTTGCTCATACTTCTTCCTCTAAAAGATAAGAAGACACAATGTTGTAAAAGTTTAAGAAAAAATTATTTCTAATTTTTTCATTCATTAAACTAATGTATTGTGTTGCAATGACATCTAATTATAAATCAGTTAAAGTTCAAAAATTCAGATGTAGAAATTGAGTCTAATTATTGTTCATACTAACTTAATGAACTCTTGACTAGTTGACATTGGCCTGCTTGAGAAATGCTTACTTTTTTTAATAGTAGAATCTCCCAGAACATCAGCAATCTTTTGCTTCTCCCACACATTCATCTGATCAGCAGTTTGCCTCATGACAAACTGTCAGCTGGCTGGAATTCCTGCCAGGAGGTTTAATTAAAATAGCAGCTGTCACTGAGGAAAACAGGAATCACTTACAGCTATTGATGAGTAAAATGCAAGTGTATAACTTCTGGTAGTTTAAAAAAGTTGGATGTTTAAAATAATAATAAACGTTTCCTGACTTCTAAATGTCTGTAGCTTTTTCTGAAAGCCCTAGATGTAGTCTTTAGAAACAGATTTTCTTTTACATTGGAAGGTTAGAATCTGCTTTTAAAGTTATTTTGAGCATCAAGATTGCTTCATGGAGGAAGTCCAACTTATATGTGTACCTAGGCAAGAATTTCTAGAAATCAAGAGAGAGTTATGGGATATATGAAACGTTCCCAGCACTTACAGAAGGATGTGCTCTCAATTAACTGCAGTTCTCAGTGTTCTGGGTTTAAAAGCAATTGTTAGTTTTTGATTCTGAGATCCAATTCATACTATAGAACATGAGTATTTCCCCAGGGGAAGAATAGGAATACTTACACTTTTGAAAATTATGTACATTAATTGGAGAGAAGCTTGATTCCTGAGATATGTAAAGAAAGGCACAAAAGATTTGTGTAATTTTTTCTGCTTATGATTAAATAGAAAACCTTGCTTGCTGCTTAATCAATTTTTTCCCATTAGGATGAAATTACTAAAGTCCGTGCAGATAACAAGTTAAACCTAAACCTAGAGAAGAGCAGAGTAAAAGAATTGGTAAGTTTTGGTTGCTTTCATCTAGAAACATCTAAACAACGAGTAATCGCCAAATTTGAGTAAAAGCGTCTTAGCCAACGAGCATTTTCATATTAATCTTTAGTATCACTCAGTTTCAAGGTGGTATTAATCCAAGTTACTCATCCTTATGCTGCTACAGTACAAGGTGCCATGTTTGGTTTTGTATGTCTATCTATTTTGGTATTGTTTTAATATCAGGATTAATACATTACACTTAAATGTATTAGATATTTAATCTAAATATGCTGACTAGCTGCCTAGAGGTTTTTTATGTTATTAATATATTTCTTTCTCTATTTTCACGCTTAATTAAGTTCACACATTTCATTAAATTTATCATCACTGAAGATGTTTCATTTCTCTATGGCTAGAGAATTTATAGCAGAGCTAGTTTGTCAG
Source organism: Gavia stellata (assembly GCF_030936135.1). NCBI lineage: Eukaryota > Metazoa > Chordata > Aves > Gaviiformes > Gaviidae > Gavia > Gavia stellata. The sequence continues at coordinate 96,387,090 of NC_082596.1, read as the reverse complement.
ATACCTATTGTGAAAATAGTAATTTATTTTATTTTTTTTTAATTGTAACTGATTCAGATTGTTTTGAACTTTGAAATATCCGGTAGAACTGAATTGATGTGATGTTAAATTAGAATAATGTAGATGAAGTATTAGAAGATGAACAAGTTTTTGCATTATATGGAGCACCCTATTTAGAGTTCTGTTTCGACAGATCTTTTTTGAATAGCTTTTGGGATCTCAAAAAAATTGCATCTTCTAAATGGAAAGATCTTTTAATGACATTTTTCTATTAATTTTATTTCTTATTCAGTCCTTTTTTACAGGTGTGTAATGAAGACTTAATATTTATCTCCAATCTAGGCAATAAGACCTGTTCAAGTAGATATCATTTGTCTTCTGTGTGTGTCCCTTGAAGTTTTCCACAATGATTAGTTGAGGCAATAGCTGTGTCAGTGATTTAGTATAATGACGTAACAGTCTGTTATCCCATGGTAGATGCTTGAATAAAATACAATTTGAGCAAGTAGAATTCTTGTTTAAAGGTTAATATGTTGTGCTAATGTTTTAAAGAAAACATCATATGAAATGTATTAACTATGTAGATCATAAGCTTTGCAATACTTTGGGCTTACAAAACCTATTTAAAACCACTTCACCAGTGATAAATTAGGCACTCGTGTTTTGTTGTACATTTATGTAGGATCCTGGAATCTGGACTCTATGTCTATTGCTTGGAACACTACATTATTCTGCCTCCCAGGAAAAGCAAACTGTGCACGTCAACTTTCTCTTAAGAAAGCTGACCAACTGTGTAGTCTGTTGTGCAACTATAATTTCATGATTTCCATGAAAACTGCTCTTTTCTTTTTTTCCTCCCTCCATGCCCCCACTTTAATTGCCAGCTCTGTGATGCATCAACAGAAAAGGGCAGATGAATGGGGAGCAGGTTGTAGTATATATGCTGAGTTGGGGTGAGATGTAATCCAGTATTTTCTGTAGTAGGCAGAGCACCATTATCATATTTACTTGGACTGTAATGTGGCTTAGGACCGAATATCTAGCTTTCTGAGAATAAAACTCAGGATAATTGAAGGTTACTCTGCATTCTTACTAAGTTGCTATTCAGAAGAGAAATGTCCCAAGTTTAAAAGGATTTAACTTGAAGCACTAAGTAAAATGTTCTTATCCTTCAGTTTTGCTTGGAATAAGTATTGAAGGAGAATTTCTTAATTTGTCAACACTGATGTGGGCAGTCTTTCATGTTTCAAACTCTCAATCCTTTATCTTTTAATTAGTTCATTCCACTTTACATTTCTTGGAATCCTACATTGCTTAATGCACATCTATTTATGCTGCCATTTATATCTGCAATGATACAGATGTGATTTAAAAACTCGAAGTATGGTACAAAATTTGATACATATTCACGTGTTCGTGCATCAGAGTGCCTCTAAGCTTGCTGTTACAAATCTCAAGATGCATCTGACAAAACTGAATTTTCTCTGCACTCTGAAAAACATGGACTTAATGGACTTAAGGGGAAATATCCCTGTTGAATGTCAGGGAGGGGGTTTAACCTTGTCTTTCCTCCTTTTTTTTTTTTATGCACTGGTGTTATTACAGATGTGTAGTGATGCCTTGCAGTAAGAGGGTGTATTTCACTGTCTTAAACCGAAGTTTAAAATGCCTGCGTCTGACCTAGAGTTCTGGCCACGAAGCAAAACTTTAACAAATACAAACATCAAGGAAGAAGCTTGTAGAATGGAAATTATTCGGAAAATGTGTATTTGGCTAACAGCATCTCTTTAAAGTAAAACAGATGAACTATTTCAATCCAGAAAATCGTTTATTTTAATGTCATGGTTCTTTAGATAGTGGATGATCAGTTTATTAATGTGAGGTCCAATTCTTATGTGAAATTTCACCTCAAACATAATTTTAATTAGATTCTTTTATAAATATTCTGACATCTTACCACTTTCAAAAATGTATATTTATATACAATGTCTGAATTTCTTTTTTGTCCCTCTCTTCATTTTGCAGTGAATCTAGTTTCATTAATTGTAGACATGCTGTTACTTGTCTTTGCTACATCACTTTCCACATTTGTAGCAGCGTGCTCTCTCTTAACTTCATCTTTAGGTCAGTCAAAAGTCCAAATAGAGCTCTAGATCTTTAAGGAGGATTTTTTAATGCTGAGGCATTTATATAGATTAATCTGAGTTTAATATTAAAGTGGAATAATCTTCCAGAGTGGAGGAAAAATAAAGCAACTTCCATGTGGGAAAGTCAACAGATGAGGTTATTGCTGTGTAACTGAGGATTCCAAGATGGATGCCTGATGACCTTAATACTCTGCACGATAGACTGGCAGTTTAGCAGCTGTCTATGAATAATTGAATTGCTCCAGTAGTGGGACAGGAACCATTATAGATGTCAAGGTAAATAATGCCTGTTCATGAGTGAGAAAGGTAACCTGCCTTAAAGGTATGCTTCTTTAATTTGGACTTAACTTTTCTTGAACCCAAATAGCCATAACTTAAAAATAAGCCACAACTTCTGATGAATAGCTTAATGTGAGATACAAATGTTCTATATTTAACAAATATATCCTGAAATGATGATCAGAACGGTATGAATGGTGAGTGCATTGTATGTGAAGAAAGTAGATGGTTCAGTCTTAATTGTGCCTGTATGCTCAATGGATTAGTTAACTGTTCCAGAGTTACTGTTCAGAATCATAGGTCTTTGTTTTTTCAGAAAGGCAAATCTGCAAACCTTTCTTCTAGCTGCTTATTAATATATACAGTTTCTGCAGAAGATGAGTGTCTGATGGACTTGTTGCGCTTCGCAGTTCAGAGGTGTGGATGAACACCTGTATAAATTGTGCTTTTCCAAAGGACAGCAATTATCCTATGATACTGTCTCCCAAGTGTTGTCAGACAATCTTGTCCAGATTCAGTGTTCGACAGAATTTGGAAACAAAAACATATGCTTTGAAGTGTGGAGCAAAAAGGTTAATGACAATATCATGTTTATCTCTGTTGTGGTTTTTTTTCCCCTCTAGTACTCACTTAATGAAAGAAAACTGCTTGAAATGAGGACAGAAATAGTGGAATTGGTAAGAACTTGGTAGCTGATTATTACACTGCAGATCTTTTGTACTTGTGTTATAGACCTGGTATTTTTGGAATTGTTCGTGTCTTTAGGCACTTTAATGTACAAAATATCATTGTGCTTTATTATTTCCCTGTGTGTTTTCATATTGGTACAGGTAACTGAAGTGCCTACAGAATAAAAAGGCTTTCATATATGTTATTAGACCCTCTGCATGTATATATAAACTGTTCAGTGGTCACTTTGTTTTGAAACTTCATGCATGTAGTATTTTCTCTAGATGGAATGCTACTCAATGTTAGTTTGTGAAACTAATTCCCACCCCCCCACCCCCTCGCCCTGTTCAGTGAAAAACATTGCTAGATTGATTTGGCTTCATTTTAGAGGAAGTTTTTATCAAGCACTTCCTCTTCCTTTTGTTTCCTTTCTGTAGTGTAGAGAATTATCCCTAGGAAGATGCGTAGCAGTAAATCATTAACTGATTCGCAATGTTTCAGTAGTGCCGATTTGAAAATATCAGCAACTCAGCAGCAGTTGTTCTCAGTTTACAAGTTTGATCTTTCAGTCTTTTCTGAGTAATAATTCTATCCTGTTTTTTTACAGAAGTCCTGTCTTCTGTCACAATCAGATTCTGAATTTGTCTGTAGCTGTTTTTGTGGTAGAATTCATTACAAGATGAAAACATGCTTTTTTACATGAGAAGACCAATTCTCAGTTTTTCTAATGATCCATAAATCTTTATGCTTCGTTACGCTTTGGTCACAAGAGGCTCTTAGACTTCTCAATAGCTCTTATAATTGAGCAGTGACTTTAATATCAGTGGGCCAAATGACAAATTGAAGTTAATGTTTATGCTACTAGATTGAGATCAGAAGGCATCCAGTTCTGCCACTTTCTAGGTTACGTGTTAAGGAACATGTATTCATACAAAGTTCACCAAAACATTCAATTCCTTGGATATAATCAGCTAGGAAGGAACTTGTTCTCTTTGAATGCAAATTAACATACGTTTAAGGAGGAACCAAAAATAAAACTTGAAGGGATGGGTTAAATTCCTAAATAAACTAGAAACTGTTCAAATTGCATCATTTTCTTGCTGTGTTTTTTAGCACGCACAACAAGATCGAGCTCTGACCCAAACAGACAGAAAAATAGACACAGAAGTTGCAGATCTGAAAACAATGCTCGAATCGCACAAACTTGATAATATTAAATACTTAGCAGGTAAGGAATCTGATGGTTGTCTCTGATAGTGAAACTAGTAAACATTTTTAAATGTTTAGCAAACTCTTGATTGACTGTATTCGTAAAGGCCCTGATTAAAAAAAAAAATACTTGAAATAGTCCGACTCAAGATTAACAGCCTTATTTGTGTGCTTATTCCAGACAAAGTTTCCTACGATTCGCAATTTTATCTTGCATGGGTTATGGCTGTATGACTTTTTGCTTTTTCCCCTGCTTTATACTGTAATAATAATGTGTATGAGAAATCTAAAAGACTGCCTGTTAACAAGGGCCAAAAAGTTCTTCTATGCCTGACTTAATTTATAAAGCAGCCTGCTGCATGCATTATAGGATTTCTGTGAATGTCTGATGGAGTTCTATAGGCAAAATGGAACATTTCAGCTTTTCTGACTGTTCAGCGCCACATATTCTTTAAACTTTCATTTTTCAGGCATGTGCATTAAAAAAATACTATATATGTGTGTGTGCCTACATTAATGCCCTAGGTAACTAATATTTTGAGTCTTTCTACTGAGCGTGCGGTGCTATTAAATGAGCAGGTTTGCAGTAGAAAATCATTCTTCTGATTTAGATTTTCTGATTATTCTTTCACAATGGATTTTGTCACAAGTACAATCACTTACGTCTATTCATAGTAGTGTACTTCAGGCATATCCTTTAGAGAGAACCATTACTGGAAAATAAAAGGCAATTTATTAAAATGAGAGGAAGTTCTTTTCCCCACCATCCCTACTCAAAAACATGTTGAACTCTGCATGGGAGGAAAAAAAAATTAAAAATAATTTGCATTGTGTTTGAAGTGCTCCTGTTGCAAATAATGGCAAAAATCTTTTGTGTGTATATCTAGAAACCAAAAGTTGATTTCATTTAAATAGCAATTTTAAAAACTGCAAACTGATACAGCCTCATTAAAGATAGCTTCCATTTATTGTTTGCTGAATACTTGACTGTGATTTAATAATCCTGTTACTCATTTCCTCACTTTACAACTGTAACTTGCCATATTGATCTTTTTTGGAATGGTAAGCAACTAAGGGTTTCTTTCAGCCTTTTGACAGTTTTCCAGCCCAGCTTTCCTGCATTCTTTATTTCCTTCTTTCTTATTTGTCATTTTTGTGCCCCTACACCTTGAAATTGTTTGTTGTAAATGAAAACCCTTATTTTCTTACATGGGGAAGGGGTAGTGGTTATACTTTTAGTATTGTAGCAAGATGTGTACATAGCTTTCTGAAGAGATGTTCTGAGAGCTAATGATTTCTTGTCTCCATTTTCCTCCCCGTTTTTATTTTCTTTCAGGTTCAGTATTTACATGCCTTACTGTAGCACTGGGATTTTATCGTTTATGGATATAATAAAACATCCATTTAAAGGGACTTCTACTCTCTTGGTTTCTGAAAAAAAGAAGTTTTATCTTTGCCTGGACTTTTACCAAGCCTTGACTGTTTTATTTATATTTTTCTTTTTGTAAAGTGGAGTATATTGAGAATGTAACCAAAGATGTGCCTAGAAACAAATTACACATACCGTGCATATTTTGAAACTTACCTCTGATGAAAGCATGGTGTACACATTTCTGCCATTTCCTTCCCTTCTGAACTGCAGTACACCTCGCTGCTACAAAGTGTCATATAAGCAAAGCCTGGCATTCGTACCAATGGTATGGGGCTGCATGCTGTAGAGAAAGATCTATGGAATTATGTTCCATTGCCTATTCAGACATGCTTGCTGGCGTCAGTTGCATGTACCAGACTGAAGTCTTGATTATCAATGTAAAACTGAAGCTACACGTTTTGTGGCTTGGAGGCACTCTTGTATAAGTAGAATTTGTGTTAACTGAATCATGCTTAATTCCCTCCTTCTAACCCTTGTTCATACAGTTACTATAATCAAATATTTGTTTTGCTATTTTTATAACATTACAGTTATCAGCTTGTTTTCCAGATGGCCGTCCAATCAGTCATCTTTCATGAAGAGTACTGTGTAATGATAGCAGTCTTTGTTGCTAGTTTTGTTTGTAATATATTTGTAGAGGTTTTTGTGACTAACTTGCCTTTGGTACATATAAGTATCTGATACTCATTCCATATGCTAATTGTTAACTTTACCACTGTAACTGGAAGTTTGAAATGCAGTAAAATACACTTAGGCTTGTTAATTTACGGTTAAGTGATACGAAGTGTCTCTGGTGCTGCCTTCTTGATGGAAGGTGATTGATGCTTCTAGAAAGGAAAGGGATTTAAAATGGTGGTTATGAAACAGTGTCTTAGGTGAGGGAACTGCAATATTGACAGCCTTCTGGTTTTTTTGTTCTTTTACTTTAAAAAAAAATTCCTGTTGATTCTTCAAATGTGGAACTTTTTAGTGATTATAATAATGCAAGCAGTAATGGAGACCTGCAAGGATGTTTAATCCAGTTCCAAGCGAGCCCACGTGAACTAGTAAGTGCAACTGATAGCAGTGCAAGAAGGTGTCCAGTGTATCCAGGTATCTGTCATTCTTCCACGGGTGAAATAGCTGCTATAGTAGCAGAGCTGCCATCTGTGTTCCTTCAGCTAAGGGCAATTTCCCTTGCTTGCTTGCTCTTGGGAAGAGAGAACAATCTATGCATTGGTAATAAATGCTGTTAGAGCACAATCGTGGCTTTGCTTAATGAAAGTAAAGCTCTTTGGCTACTTTGTGCCTGTACTGTAATAACCATTTAACTTTTTTGGTGGTTGGGAGTGCCAACTATGTTCATGTGCAAGTGCGGAGGAAGAGATGCATGCCTGTAACAATACTGTACTGGCCTGAAATAAAGAATTTTGAGTATTTCATAGAATATGCTGAGTTTTCATTATAGATGCAACTTTAATTTGAATTTAATCTCTTTGTTTGAAGGTAAGTCACTGCTAATAGGACTTTTTTTAAGCTAAGAATTAGCGAAGTTGACAGCCCCTCTAACACACTGAAGAGGAAAGAACAGCCAATAATGTAAGGAAAACTATTATTACAGAATAACTTAACAGCCACTCTAAATTGAATTAATCTATATTCAAGATCTTCACTTTTTTTGTTTAAAAAATATTTTTTGTACTAACTTACAGGACTTAACACTTTCTCAAATTAGACAAGCAATAATTTAATGTTTGGAATGACTTCAATGTTGGTTCCTGTCTTCCCAGGACAGATGATTCATATGTCTATGTAATCCGTACATCTTTGCCTGTATGCCTGAGCATCTGATAAATAGTTGCTAAAATCATTATTTAGAACTAACTTTAAATATAGGGTCTATCCTGCTAAAATAGATACTATGCAAATAAATTTATTTTCAGGGCAGGTGGAAGGAGGAAGTGAAAGGTTATAGAACAGCATTGTTCTGGAATTAGCAAGGTGTCAGGAAAACCAGCACTTCTTGGTGAGTGTTCTAAACAAGGAATAAAGTTAGTATGTCATTCAGGAAAAGGACACTATAAATAGAACTTAGTTATTATTTCCTAGCCTATAAAGTCCTCAAATGTGATGTAAAAGCTTGTTACTCCTCTCCTGTGTGCAGAGATGCAAAATCTCCAGTTTCCTCTGATTTTCTTAAAGATCAGTTTATCAATCTTTCTAACACAGTCTCATCATGTGTACCACATGTATTTATTGGCATTCCAAAAAGGTAGAAAATCCCTCCATCTATTTCCAAACACAAATTCTTTCAAAGAGATTTAAACTCAAAGAATGGGCCTTTTGGTACAGGTCAGAAGCAAATACATCAGGACGTACTACTAAATACCTTTTGAAAAGCAAGAGTTGAATGTCAAATGATCACTAAATTTATAGATAGGAGACCTAAGTTGGCAATTCTCCAAATTTTTTTTCTCTAAGACTCGTATCATGCTGTATATTGTCCTTAATTTGAATTAGTAGCGATTCTAAACGTGCAGAAATACTTTTCAGTTCTCTGACTTCGGATTTTGACTTTTAACTTGCAGAGCTCTTTCAAAAGATGCAAGTGAAAAATAAATGGGACGGTTTTACCATAAAACCACTTCAGCTGTGGAAAAACTGCAATAGCTCCCACTTGATTCAGAAATGTATCTGTTCATTTCCTGCCTGGCAGAAAAAAAGTATAAAAGAAAAAAATTAATCTAGAAATGTTAGATTTCTCAGGCGCTCTCTTTAAGTTAGTGTGCAAGAATAGAGGATGAAGCTAAAGCTGAGCTCCAGCTCTGATTTGCTTTCAGGAAGAGCCTGCCTATTGAAAGTATGTAAGAGGAGCAGTCTGCCTGTGTTAAAACTAGTTGTGAGTTTTCCCTGTGAACTTCCACATTCGCACAGCAAAGAAAGGAGATTCTTGGAGGTTTTATTTCCTTTTGGGGAAGGAGATTGAGAATCATTCCATTTGCTGGAAAACCTAAGTTGCTCCTAAAGCTTCTTTGTGTTTTGCAAAACAAATCGAAATCCAGACGTCTTACAAAACTGTATTTTCTTGTAATATGTTAGTTAGAATTTAACTGTTTGCCTATCTTGCTTTCCCTCTTGTTTTCAGTAAAAATCCGTAAGGGAGCCGTCTCCATTTCACTTCATCTATTAACTAAATTGTTTGCTTCAAGTATTTTATCGCTGTTAAATCACATGCTCTTTAGCCCTTTCTCTATTGGAAGTGTTGATTGCATCATTCATTTCCCAGAATGTTGTACAGCTGTACTTAAAACCATGAGTTAACAAATGGAAAAATATCTTAATGTAGATATGAGATCTGCTTCAATTTTTCTAACCAGAAATGTTTTGGCTTACTAGAATAAGCCTTATTCTAGTTCTGAATATTCACTTAACTGACCTTTTTCATAAATGGTGAAATCCTAGCTCCGTGCAGCTATTAATCATTCCTCTTGACTTTGGAGGTGTGCTTTTACCTTCTAGATATTGTGAGTCGTACTGCTTCAATGGACTTCTCTCTTCCTACTCTTGCTGCCATCCATAGACCTCACACAGGATAACTGGTGGGGGGTTTTTGTGTGGGTGTTTTTTTTTAATCAGCAAAGTTTGCCAAATTCCGGTGACTAGTTCCTTTGAACTACTGGTTGCAAGGTGTGAGCAAGACTTGGTTTTGCATCACCAACCGAGTTTTCAGGAATCAAGTAAACCGCCTTTATTATGATTTCTGCAAGACAATTTGATATTTAACAAAGCTGCTATGTAAAGTTTCTTTTCAAGGAATAAGTACACTGTAAAATTAATAATTTTTAAGATGTTTTAATATATTGGGAAAAGTTGTATTCAGAAAGAAATTATTGATTAGTTTGGTGGTTTCTTTTTAATCATTTTTTCCTTCGGTTATCCATATCTTGAATTTATAGGGCTTTTTGTTGTGGGGCGGGGTTTTTTTATGGGAGGTTTTTTCGTGGTGGTGGTTTTTAGAGTAAAGCTTTCTGTATAAGCAATTCATTTTCTTCAGCCCCTAAATAGAAGGTTCATTTGCAGTCAAGTATGTGCATGGAATATTGGGGTTTGCTTTAATCAGAAACAAGTGCATACACTCTTTGAGATGGAGAACCTCCTGTGCCTTTGTTAGGAAAGCTTCCTTTTGGCTTAAAACATGTTTTTTACCCGATTACCAAACATTTTAAAGCGGTAGGGTTGATTCTTTATTTTACACTTAAATTCTGCGTCAGAGCAATTGCCTCTTACCCTTAACATGCAGTTTTGTAACTAGATAAAGATTATAGAGGGAAGATATCGGTGTTTGCATAGTGTTTCTTTGAAATCCGTCCATTCCAAGAAAGAAGATTCCAGTTTTCTTGGGAGGATGCCCAGCTGGTATCAAAACCAAAATACTGGAAATGAGTGCCAAAGTATTGTGGCAAATATCAGTCTTGGGCCCCCGTAGTGAGGCACGTTGATGTGTTGTAGTATTTCAAATACCCTACCTCCCTTTGCTGTTCCAATATGCACCCTATCAAACTCTTAGAAGTTCATTAGGTTCCCCATTGTATTCTGAAATTATGTCAGCTTGATTCGAGCCCTGACTAATAGTACTCGTGAATAGTCTTTTCTTGTTGCATGAGTAAAAATGTAGCGAGGTAAAAAGAAGGGAGGTGTGTTGTGGTTGGTTGGGTTTTTTTTCCTGCAGGTAAGTGGCACATGTTCTGTGAGAGCTTTAAACAGAACTGTATGGTACATGAATATAGTAACCGCATACGTATAGCAAGCTACTGAATTTGGTCAAATGAAGCTGGTACACAGGGCTCCAGGGTTTGCTTCAGAACTGCCAGGGTGAGTAATCGTGCTGGCAGGGGTGGGAAGGGAAGCAGGGCAGGTTTCACAGCATGAAGGGTAAAACTCAGCATTTATACTTTCATCTCCAGCATGCTTTGGTCCTTTTCCATTGTCAGAAGTCTTGTAGTCCTCTTATGTAGGACTGTCAGCAATGCATGTTACTCCATGAATAGGCAACTATTAAATATGTCACTTTTGATTGTGATTTTGCCCAGAATAATTTGTATCGCTCCCAGTCGTTCTCCTGTCTTTACCCAGTAGCTCTTTTCTGATTGGAAAGGTGCACTAAGCATTATATATTTCCAAAGCTCTCCCAGGGATGCAAGAAATTAATAAATACAAAGGCCACTTCAGAAGCTCCCTTTAAAGACCATTTACCACAACCAGATCCAGATTATGGCTGGAGATTTTGATAAGCTTTTATATCTCAGCTTTCAAAGAAGCCAATTCTAATGCCTTGCAATTTACATGCAGAGTTCCCTTGTGTTCCTTAGACGCCAGCTAGGCTGAGGCACTAACCACCTTCTTGTCTGAGCTACTGAACTCCTCACTGAGCTTTTAAGACCAAATGAAAGCTACAGGCATGAGCCTATACTAAAAATTAACGACTGATGATGCATGGATGAGACTGAGCATGTCTAGTGTAGATGCTGCATGTGGGTTTTACATTTTCATTCAGTATTTTTCTTTCATGTAGTTAGTTACCTTGTAACATTGTAGTTTGCCATCCTTGTATGTTGTACTCGCATTGCAGTACTGTTCTGAAGTACTGGGTTCTGGGAAGCTTTTAAGAAGAAGCTGAAATTCTATGAAAGTTGAGGGGGGAAAAAAGTGCAAAATAAGGCTCACTCTTCCACAAGTCCATAGGAGAATTCCTGCAGAGATTTTAGTATTTTTGTTTCTTCTGAAAAAGGAGCCTTGTCTTTTTTTTAGAAGCTTCTGAGTTGATTTTATTTTTATCCTCCTAGCCACCTTCCAGTCTATGCATTGCAGCACGCTCCTCTATGTGACTTGTTTAATTTTTAATAATCTGATTTGGGGATACCCATGACCACAGGTCTCAAAAGAAGCTATGCTGAGCTATTACTCTCTCTTTTTGCTATTCAGTAAAAATGCATCCAAGACTTCAGAAAAGTTAACAGCATGTCGTCCACTAAGCTGTTAACTACTTTAACTTGTCTTGTTTGAAACAGGGTCCCGGTTTGCCCTAAGGTGCCAGACCATGCCTGACTAGTTATAAATTGATGATTCATAAAGTGTTGTTAACTGGGGGGTTGGGAATAAGGAAGCTAATCCTGTTTGATAGAGAAAACAGTGGTAGTCATCAGCTAACAAAGCAAAAATACGCTCACTGTGAAAGGTAAATGTTTAATAGAAACATCATCTCCATTTACATAAATGCCAGTGTTTTGAAAGGCATTTTCTTTTTCTGCTGTTACCTAACAGGAAAAAAAATACGTGGTTCTGTACTTGGGCACTCCTAGTTCATTTTCCTTTGCGGTTTCTAACTTCAAATATTGAATGTGTCATTTAAGAAATACATGTTTGGATTCTTTTATATGCCATTTATAGTTTCAACATTGTTTTCAAGCTTTTTATTTTTGCCTTAAGGTTGTAGAGAGATTTGGAGGAGGGAAGGGTTGGTTTTCAGTTTGTTCTTAATGAGGGATTTAATATATTTCTTAATGAAACAGTGTTTAATGCATTACAATATGACCAGGGGCTCTCTTGCAAGCCCTTACTTGTTCACTGAAGTTAAAGGCTTATTTATATGAGGGTTTTATGATCAATCTTCTGATTGATGCTTGTTTAAGTTTTTGTACAAATTGTATTTCAAGTAGCAATTTAAATATTTCTGTATACTGTTAGTACATCACCACATACAGCAAAACCACAAGACCCTGAGGTCTTGTCAAATACCTCTGAATAAAACAAGCCACAAGATCGTGTATAAACAGATACAAATATGGGGGAAAAAAATTGCAAGGTGCTAGAAATCTGTGTACTGTATAAATATCTAAGATACCAAATAGATAAGGCTGTAGCAACAGTGAAAGAAAACATAAGCAAAGGCAGTTATTTCGGTCCATAAATGAAGGTTAAGGCATGCGGTTCCTCTTTGCTCCTGGACAAAACCCAGCAACACAGACAGGCGGTTGTTTAACAACTGCCTTTGCAGCATGTGTAGCTGCCTGTTCCTTTAAATGGTGGTAGTGGTGTGTTAATCCAGAAAATGGAGGCTTATTTTGTGGGCTGTTCTGTTGTCCTGGGATGAAAGACTTTATTGCAAATACATGTAGTTTTATATAAGCTGAATTAGGCTTGGTGGGAAAATCGTAACTTAAATGTGGGTCGTGGGGGTTGGTTGTTTTTTAGCTCTTTTATCTATGTTGCTCTAACATACTGTGTTTGAGTCCTGATTGCAAACTACCAAAGGATGATGGTTCCTTGCGAATTACCCTTACTGAAGTAACAGGTGGGCTAGGTGATACGGTGCTAAGTCTAAGTCAGAACGAGCTGTAGGGATGTTCCTGAGGCAGAATTACTCTAGAGATATAGCCAAAAAAGGCCAAAACCAAGAAAAGTGAGTTGCTTCTTGAAGCACTGCAAATGAGGGGGGAGATACTTGAAACACATATGCATAATGAAAGGCAGAAACTCAAGAAATGGTAATGTTAAAGAAGGCCTATGAGTGATAGCAGGTTAGTTGCTAAGTTACGAGGCAATTTTGGACAGCAGCTATGTATGGTTTAACGGGTCTGTGCTGAAGTTCCCGTGTTCAGAGATTATATGGAAGCATTATGTCAGTGTCAAATCATCGCAAAGTACAGCGATGCTGTTGCTGGGAAAGATATCTGCGCTGCCAGAGAAAGGAGCTGCCCTGCTTTTTGCTCCATGTAGGGCTGGGGAAGTGGGGGAGCACCAGCCTTTGTGCCTCGCTCTGTCCCACACTCATCTGAGTCCTCCAAATTCCAGCTCCTACTGGGATAATTACACAGGGAAATCCAGCTTTTAAGAGTAGAGAGGTAGTTCCTGCCTATTTTTCATCGTACTTCCTACCAGGGCTGTAAGCACTTAAAAATTCTGCCTTCTCAGAAGAGATCCCAGCCTGCCTGAGGACAGGAAACAATGGGCCTTGGCATAATCTTTTCTGCAGTGGGGATGAAATAGGACTGTGAATGATAAAAAGAGACTCTAATCTTTTGCTGGGATCCCGAGGGCTGAAGGGCTTTTCTCTCAGAATGGATTCTAGCCTTTCCAAAGACAAAGAATGGTGGATTTGGTAATGAGTCCCTAGCTAGCCAGCATAATAGATTCGCTCTATTTAAACCTTGTCCCGAGAGATCTGTATGTGGGTTGCTTTTTTTATTTGTTTGTGGTCTCTGCTACCGTAGAGCTCAGATCGATGAAACTGCTCATCAAATATGTAACTAGCATTTGTGACAGAGTTTGATAAATATGGCTAAGTACAGCTAGGTATTACACAGACTTTTTCTTGCACTGATGCAGCGGACTGACATAGGCTGTTGCCAGCGTCTTCGTTTCATTCTTTTTTGTATGTAATCAATGTTAGTCAACTAGTCAGACTTAAGAAGCCACATTTGATCTGTATGACAATTATGATTCTCTGAGCTCTTTCCCTAGTACATCCAATTTAATTTACCGTGGATTGCTAGTATACAGTACTATGGGGGGCTTTTCAAATAATATAAAGGAAAGAATACTTGGAGACATAAAAGGAATATTGCATGAAAAGAAGTATAGTTTTACCAAGGGTTCATTGTGCCAGACTAATTTGGCAGCTTGCTTTGGTAGTAACCATCTAACAGACTTTGTAGGCAAAAGAAACGCAATAGATCTGTTAGATCTTGACTTCAGGTTCCACATAATCCAACTTGAAGAAGATAAAAAGATAATGCTGTTAAGAAGTAACCTCATGATGGGAAGACAAAAAGAGTTCTGTTCACTGGTGTTCAAGAAAGACCAATTCAAACTCTAAGCGTTCTGGAGAAGGGTTATTAAGATGTTCAGAAACTTGATTTATTTAGCCTAACATGAAAACTGAAGCGAAGCTGACTCTGGGTGTGCTGTCAAGGGTACTATGTTAGTAGCAAACAAGAAAAAGGAAAGAATTATTTAAGGTGAAGGACACAGACCTGCCATAATTACATTTAGGATGGAAATTATAAAGATGTTCCTGACCAACAGAGCATTTAGGATTTGGAACAGTGGTCCAGTAGAAGCAGCAAGAAGAAATCTGGTTGGAAGACTAGCATGAACCAACAGTCACATCATACTGTGTGGTGCTTATGTTAGCAAAGACAGGACTCCATAGGGAACTTACCTCTGTTGTAGGTTTGTATGAACACTGGAGGGAAATGCTTTTTATTTTTTGGCTAGCTGGAAACTTTTACCAGAGTTGTAACTACAACATTATATCCATTGGTTCAAGTGTCAGGACTATGTCAGCATTTTTTTACAGTAATTTCAGCAGATCAAAAAACACATGTCATGCGCTGGTGTTCAATGAGTATGAAAAACGCGATTTTTGAAGGGTTTTTTTTTCAGTCTTCTAATCTTCTGCCAGTGCATCTGAGATAATTTACTGTAAAACTTAAGACAGCACTAATGGGCTACCCCCCTCAATATAGCATGAGTTTGAAAGGGGAAACATCTAGATTCTGAAAGTGCACCAAGCCTTATTTTCATCTTGAAATAATCTTTTAAATTTCTTTAAAGATATTTTTAATATATGTGAACATCTAATTATAGCTAAAGATAATTTGCACTTCAATTATCCTCCCTTCCTGCTAGGTCCTCGGCAGATGAACAAACCCAGGAAAAGTCTTTACCCTGGGTGCTCTCTACCTCACTACACCTTAATGGATCTTCTGTCCTGCTCCCAGAAATCTGAAGGTGAGAAAGGGTAAGTGTGTGTACGTATATATATATGTGTGTGCAAATGTGCAGGGAGGGCAAGGAAGGACACATCTGCCCTGCTTTACATTCACTGTGCCCAGCCTTAGTGTTTATGCACACATTTATGTCTGTACACACAGTCCTGGTATGAACAAAGGAGTTTCTCACACTGTTACGAAAGCCGTTTCTTAGAATGCCAAAATCCTAGGCCCATAAGCAATTTGGTTGTTTTACAGTCTTCTCGAGCTCCCTCTACGACCTGCACCTTCCCTTCCCTACTCAGCCCCAAACTGCAAAAGCCAACTCATTTCACCATAGCCTTAGCACCTTGCTCCCCTTCGGTCTGGGTACCTCCCAGGGGTACCTCTGCTGCTCCTCACTGTCCTGGTCCTGCAAGACCTCTTGCTGGAGGTCTTGGAGCATATTTCAACAGCTGGCCTCAGCCCAACTGAGACTGATAGGAAGTTGCAGCCATTTTGAGGGGAAACAGACAAAATGGAAGCCTTTCCTGGTATCTTGATGGCACAAATAAGCTCTGCTCCTTTTCCGTTCACCAACTCCAACTGCTGGTCATCATCCAGTTCTCAGATGTTGCAATGCTGCACTGCAAGCCTCTGTTTTCTCATGCTTTGTTCTGTAGCCCCATGCTGTTAGCAATGCCATGTTTTGCCTTTGGTGAAATGACACGCATCTGCAGTTCCTGAAGTGCTGTATCCTGCCCTTCTCAGCCAGTAGAAGAGTTGCCATAACTGAGATGTTAAGGTGTGATGGGGAGAGGAAATTAAGTGATTTCACAGAATGGTTTCGGTTTGAAGGGACCTTAAAGATCATCTAGTTCCAACTCTCTTCTCATGGGCAGGGACACCTTCCACTGGACCAGGTTGCTCAAAGCCCCGTCCAGCCTGGCCTTGAACACTTCCAGGGTTGGGGCATCCACAACTTCTCTGGGCAACCTGTGCCAGTGCCTCACCTCCCTCATGGTGAAGAATTTCTTCCTAATACCTAATCTAAATCTACCTCTCTCAGTTTAAAGCCATTACCCCTTGCCCTATCACTACATGCCCTTGCAAAAGTCCCTCTCCAGCTTTCTTGTAGGCCCCTTCAGGTACTGGAAGGCTGCTAGAAGGTCTCCCCGGAGCCTTCTCTTCTCCAGGCTGAACAACCCACCTCTCTCACCCTGTCTTCATAGGAGAGGTGCTCCAGCCCCCTGATCATCTTCGTGGCCCTCCTCTGGACTCACTCCAACAGATCCATGTCGTTCTTATGTTGGGGGCCCCAGAGCTGAACGCAGGACTTCCAGCTTGCCTGTCCTCAGTCATTTACTTCTTTGTTTAGGTTTGCTGGGGAGAAATAGATAAGGTCCTTTAAAGAAGGTTCTTAATTGGCAGCTTGGTAAAGCAGCAGTGGGAATATGTATTGAAGAAACTGGAATAAACAACAAAACCAAAACATAAGGTCATGATTCAAGCAGATATGCCAGAGGGAGCACTCGGAGCAGATGATGTTTATTGCTCAATGTAGTCTAAAGTCCAGGCAGTGTGCGGATGCAGTCCAATGGAGCTCTCCTAAAGCTGGGAATGGAGAGGCGCACAGAGAGCAGACCACAGAGGAGGCAGCATGTTTTCCTTTGGAAAGGGGCAATAATGACTGTGCAGTAGACTGGAAATATTTAGCTGTATTAAAGGTCTGAGTGTTAGCAGTAGCAATAGAAGCTTTCGCACATATCTTTATTAAAAAAAATAAATCAGACATTAACATTTAGTGTGAGATAGCAGGTCAGTCACCATTTCTTACACAAACTATTGCAGCTGAAAATGACTGTGGGAAAACTTCCTAATGAGCCCTGTTGGGTTTTTTTTGTTTTTTAGGAAGAGAAAAGTAGCTGAACTTCTGAATCCAGTTTCCTGGGGAAACAAAGCTTACGCAATCAGTGTTTGTCCTGTACCTAATAATTTTTGTAACCCTGTGGCAAATCAGATTTTGACTAAAGTTGAAAGAGCGATAATGTTAGACATAGTTATTTTTTTTAAAACATTTCATAAAATCTGGCAGCAGGATAAGGGACAGAGTCAGGTTCCTGCCTTGATGGAAGAAAAGGCAAGAGGATCTCAGCCATTACAAGTTGCTTGCCAGCCAGCTGGCCAGTCAGCACACGCGTGCCGACAGAGAGTATTTTTATAGCTCCAGACTAGTCCCAGAGTTTGTTGTCTCTTCGTAGTGACAGTGTCATCGGAGGCATGAGGAGAGCTGGAATTATTGTGGTGAAGGAGAAAGAGATGGGGGACAAAGGACACAAATCCGTAGGAAATCAGGCTTCTTTAGTTCTGCTGCTCAGGAACAACATGTTTGTCTAACAATAGCTTTCTGCCCGAGCACATACGTCAGAAACAGATTAGATTTCTATTTGCATACCTCTTTACCTTTCTCAGGAATGCCTCCGGTATAAAACTCCTCAATTTCTCTTTCTTCCTAAAGGCATGGGTCTTTCCTGGAGAGTAACTGTGAAAGTTGCATCTTATTCTTAGTAGATTTATTACTTTGTTTACTTAAAGTCAGATGAACTGGGTTTAATAACATCAAATGTTTGCTGCTTTCTTTAATCCTCTTGGCTCTTCAGAAACAACATAACAGAGAGAGCAAATGAGCTGGATGCAATTCCATGTTGTGCACACACACACTGACAGCAGAACCTGAAGACAGTATTGTTGTGCAATGTAAACAAGGCATAAATTTATCCGACAGAACCCTTGTAGCTGATGATCTGAGAGGGAAAGAATCCAGTGGATTTCTGAAGCATAGGATGAGCCTGTAGCACTGACAGGAAGAACAGGATTTTTTTGTTCTCTTGTAAACTGAGCACATTTTATATGTACTTGTTGAAATAATAAGCATGGGAAAAAAAAAAAACAACCCACAAGAAAACTTTTACAGCCACTGTTCAAAGGAATGCTGTACTAGCCAATGGAGTTTTTAATCTGCAGGGAGAGAGAATAGGAGCTGTGCTCCTCTTTCTGTCTTATGTAGTCTAAGGTCTGTATTATGCTCATTACAATGATATCAGTGCTTCTAAATGAAAGTAGCAATGCCCAGATTCCACAGGGATGTGTGTCACAGAAATGCATGTGCTAGTAATTAAAACAGAATTTTCAGATACTGCTTTGGATTCAGACAAGAACCTTTTTATGCAGTTGTATAATAAAAAAAAAAAAGGAAGCTAGAGCCAAACTGGGGGGCCAGCATTAATACCTGACACAGCCACTGACACAACATGAGACCTTGCATGCTGTTGTTGCTGCTAGCCACACCGAAGAAAAGAAGTGTTTTCAAATACTACGTAGCATTTCAGAAGCTCAGCTTTTATGGGAGTCCAACCAAATCCCAGCTGAATGTTCCCACTGCTAACCACTTTAGTTATTCTTTGGAGTGAATTTTCAGGCACCTAGAAAGAAAATGAGATACAATTACAATGACACAGATATTACTTTATTAGATCCTACCACTGGGCTATTCGGTATCCAGCCATTAGTATCGTGCCTTTTCAGGGGCAAGTATTTGATGCTTCGGGGCGGGGGGGAAGGCACAAAGAACCAAATAAGCTGTGCTGCACTTCGTGGGGGTAGGGGATAGTCCTTCCTGATCCCCCCATGGACAATGGGTTTGTGAAAAGAAATACGGAGCAATTACCCTAATCACAGTCTCAGCAAATGCGATTAATGATCAAACAGTTTTCCAACGTTTTGGCAAATCCTGTCTTAGTGTTATTTGCCTTGAATTCCTCCCACAGCAATAAGCTGTGTAAGTTGACAAAATGCAAATGCAAAAAGCACTACCTTTTGTGTCCCAGGGGTGCTATAACTTGATTATATCCAACCTACTCTTTAGTAGCTGACCTAATTTCTTCTGTTGTTGGAATTTTAGAAAGAAGTTTTTACAGGCCCTTTGTACACAACATGGATTAGTACTCCAAGGTATCTTGGACAAAAAAAAGAGATGAAAAATAGTCTTTTGTTCCTGGTACATTGTTGGTTTAATTTAGTTGGGTGTGTCTGTGGAGGAAGAGGGGAGCCTAACTTTAAGACTTTCTGATTTTGTTCACCTTGCATTTATGTGTTCTGAGACTAAAATAAAGCTTGCGTTGCACATGTAGGATGGCTAATGAATTAGCGCTGGCCATCAGCTTAGCTGCTAAGAAATTTTACACTGGGACAAACCTAACGCATTGGTACACTTACAATCTAGCAGCTCAGATCTACTTTCAAAACAAACACCTCAAATGTGTCCTTAAAGGCTGAAATACATCCAGTGGCAAGGCCTGCATCCTGACAATGTGGCCGCTGAGTCAAGAGGATCCTGCTAAAAGCAACACTTTGCCCAGTGCGGTGGCGAAGGGGATGGGATTTGTCTCATATAATTTTTGCAGTAACTTGCTATAGTCTGTCAATGTTTGCTCAGTCGCACCTAGTCAAACTGGTTTACCTTTGTCTCCTGCCTCATCATTTGTAAGTAATTCTCCTTTTTTCTCTCTCTTTTCTTCTCTCCTTTTTCTCTCTCTTTTCTTCTCTCCTTTTTCTCTCTCTTTTCTTCTCTCCTTTTTCTCTCTCTTTTCTTCTCTCCTTTTTCTCTCTCTTTTCTTCTCTCCTTTTTCTCTCTCTTTTCTTCTCTCCTTTTTCTCTCTCTTTTCTTCTCTCCTTTTTCTCTCTCTTTTCTTCTCTCCTTTTTCTCTCTCTTTTCTTCTCTCCTTTTTCTCTCTCTTTTCTTCTCTCCTTTTTCTCTCTCTTTTCTTCTCTCCTTTTTCTCTCTCTTTTTCAACTGGCTGATGCTCATAGTTGTGCTAGCATTGTTATTAGAAAGCACCAAGGTGAAAAAAAATAGAGTGGGCTTCAGAGACCTCGTCCAGAGTTCAGATTTAACTGCTCATTTAAGCAATTAATACATATGACTGAGTGTAGCTCAGGGCTTCAGAGTCTTCCCAGCCCTTCCCTACGTGGTTCAAGTAACTACGTTCTTCTGTCATGGCACGTACCTAGTGAGAAATCAAAAGGTGGTTTTCAAATGGCACGAGCTGAAACCTTTCTCCTTTCTCACAAAGGGAGAAATGCTGACTTGCAGCAATTTTTAATCCAGGAATACAAACTCTGGGGAGATTAAGTCTCTTGAATAACTGTGACAGCAGTCCTAATTTAGAGTAAAGCATTCTGGGACTAAATAAATGGCACATCAGAGAGAGAGAAGATCTAGAAGGAGCCTGCAGAAACTGTGGATGAGTAACCTAGATTATTGTGCTAATGAGATTATGTTTTGCTTTGAGATCTACTCCTGTAGGGAGAGACTGAGTCACTTTGTCTTGGCCTATGTCATGGGGAGGGGGAGGCTAGGGTTTATTTTTAATAACCAAAATAGCTGTACAGCTGCCAGGGAGTGCCTTGATTCCCTGCCTCCCCCCGCCCCCCAGCTATCTGGGAGAGTTACAGAAAACTTTTCCTTTTAGCCTCCTCTATGCCACCAGCCACCGTTCTCCAGCCAAGCCTCTCCAGACCTCCCTTAGGTTCAGGCATCACCCCGTACGCCCTCCAGGCTTTTTAGCTTCTCCACTGATGTTTGGTGAGATCACTTTTCCCCCCTCCCTGGGGTCCAGCCTGGGAAGTGGCTGAAAGCAGGGTTCCCCCTGCCTCCCACCTCACTTTCTCTGGGCTGGGGCTTCCCTCCCCATAGCTGGGGCCTCCTGGTACGGGGGAACCTCTTTGCGCTGCCGGGAGCCCCCTTCTCTGAGGAGCGCAGCGTTCTTCTCCCTGCAGGCATTGCAATGCTATCAGCTCCTGCTGAGGTGGTGTTTGATTTCCCTGTTTTATCTTCCAGCACCAAGTAGAGCATTTCATATCTATAAAAATGTGTATATTATATATCCTGTTACACTGATATAACATACAATGAGAATAGTCCGTGTAAGTCCCTTTTATACAGCTTATCCGCCTCCCTAATAGGGAATTCATGGTGTTATAATTATATTGATGTAGTTGCAGCAGTACATAGTTCTCCGTGTAAAAATCGAATGAGAAAAATCCCCTAGGTAAAAGAAATTTTGCTGGCCAGTTTTAGAAAAACCTTCACACGCCTAACTTTTTATTTCAGGTGTCATGCTATTTTCCATACATGAGAGAAGCTCTTGTTTATAATGGACTGATTAGTCATTTGACAAGTAAGCATGTTTATTCATAAAGCAACCTATCTAGCTCCATGCATGACTTAACTGAGTAATTACATAATTATATTTCTGTAACTCAGGCCTTCTCTGCTGCGTCCCTTTCCTTGCATAGATTTGGTTTATTCTCTCCTGTCTGTCACGTGCATCATTCAGACTATGTGCTCCGCTAGCATAAAGTGCAGCGCCCAAGGCAGTGTTTGATTGCAGATATGTTCTGCTCAGAATTCAGAGGTGATACTGGTTTAAAAATCTGAAGGAGAGAAAACTCATCTTCAAGCGTATCCAAACTTGTATTCAGCCTCACTCATTGCTTTGAGCGTTAGGCAGAAGTGTCACTAGAGTTTTTACGGGACTGGTTATCCCCCGCAAATATGAGTGTTCATACGGCTTGTAGTAGAGGTGGAAGAGCTATGTCTAGAGTATCAGGCTCCAGGGCTCCAAACTTGCAAAATTACACTGTTTAGATTGGCGTTATCCAAGCCACATACAACAGCACTTTTCAGAGGATAAAGCTCTAAATTAGAAAGTGCTAGGCAGAAATTCAAACAGACTATGGAATTGCTGGACTAGGCAAAAAAGCTGTTAGCCTGGTTAGCCAGTCTCATCCATTTTCTTCCTTTCTCAGTGCAGTGCAACAACAATTTCTTTCCCACATATTGTCCTTAAAAATATTTTAATGTTTATTTCAGTGCAGTTAATAGATTCTTTCCTATATTTGTGATTGTTTGACTTTCACCAACTTCCGTTTATTTGTTCATTGTACTTTTTAATCCCTCAGTAGGGGAAAAAACTCAACGACTAAAAGCATTTTTTTCAGTTTTATCAAATTCTTCTTTAATTACTGTTGGGCATTTTTTCTTTCTTTTAGGCTGCTAAATTAGGAGTTAACTCCTGTTTCCTAGCTAGTTTCTTCAAGTTTGCCTGAAAGGGGCAGGGTGGAGGGGGAAGGTAGCTTGCCCAAGTTTCATGATTTGTAGTATAGCTATTCAGGTAGAATGAAAAGAAGTACGAAACAAGGAGTGCCAACAAATTTCACAAGGATTAATGTTTGCATCACTGGTAAAGCAGAAGAAGAAACGCATGGCATGATAAGAAGTGATCATAAGAGGGTGTGACTGTGAAGGAGGAAGAGAATGAGAAGTTGAATGATGGTAAAGGAGGGAGTCAGGGGAAGGATTTAAAGAGGTGAGAAAACAGGCAAGAATAATTGTATTGACTTTTGGTTTGTAATAGGGGGGAAGGGGCAGTTACAGATATCTCCCATATGGATATAGGGGAGATGAAAAGGGAGGGAACATACAAGGGTGCTATGACTTCGAGAGGAAAGGTTGCAAAGCTTGAACGTGATCCAGCTGCCTTGGAGTAGGACTGGCTTTGATTAGTCTAAGCAACAGGGTAGGACAAAAGGAAGGACAATGCTTATAAACAGAGTAGAGCGATTGGAGCAGCATTTCAGGGGGCTCACCAGAAGTTCAGCAGCAGCCATGGGAAAGTCGAATTGGCAAAGCCACTTCCCCAAGAAGACACAGTAGCTAAAATGTAAGATTGGATGGATGAAGAGACCAAGATAAATGCGCACGTCACTGATGCAGAATGCTGCCAACGTGACTGGGTACTGATCCACAGGGAGAGGCAGAAGAGAGAAAGCCTGCTGAGATTTCCATGGTGAGTAGGAATGGAAAAGGAAGCCTCAGCTGTCAAAAGGGAGAAGTGAGGATGGAGTTGTGAAAGCCAAGGAGAGAAAGTGTTGAGAGGAAAGATGAAGTTGGCAGAGAGATGACAAAAGTAAGAGACAGGAATCAGTAAAGATATAAATAAAGACAACATCATCTAAGGAAGCAGAAGTCACGAGAGCAATTTCAGTGGTGCAATGAGAGTAGATAGCAGAATGTCAGAAATGCAAGACAGAGTAGAAAAGAGGCTTGGAAGTACTTGCTGTACATGAGTTGTGGTATTAGCCTTGGTGAGAGATGAGCCAAGGAAGTGAGGAAATGTTGTGAATATTGAGAATAGCAGTGTGCACGCCAGTGGAAAGTTAGTGGAGGCTCTGAGAACAGAGGGAACAAGAGAGAGAGAAGTGTTAAGAGCCTGTGAAAGAGAAGTGGTTTGAGTCTTAATATCTTTAGGAATTGGTCTATACAGTCTTGCACTGTAAAAAGGACAAATCATAGGAGAAACAGCTTGCCAGCATGGGTAGGGAAGATCTTTTCAGAGACCTTTGTTTCCACTGTCTGAAACCTGATGGATGTATGTACATCCTTTAGCATCAAAGCTGGTTTTCAGACAAACCAGAAAGATGGAAAGAAAGAATTAACCATAAGGAGAGAGAGTTAAGGGAAAGGAGGGAAAGATTTTGGTAGAGGAATATGGAACTATCTAATTAGCCTAACTGGCATCATCTATTAATTCCTACAGCTTCAACAATTCTCAGTATCCACTGTACTGAAACTCTGTGTAATGGAAAGTGGGATTCAGGTCACTTGACAGACAGGCAGATGTACCTGGTGACTTCTAAGCTTATGCCTGTGTCTCTTTTGTCAAGGATGAGAAGCAGGGAAAGAAAAAACAGTTTTCGAAGTCAGGGTCAGCAGAGACAAGGGCATCATTTGCATTTTGCTTTATTAATGTGGGTTAGCTCAGCAGGCAAAGTCTAGCATACTGATAAATGATTTCGTAATGGGAAAAATAGGGTCAGTGACTGCAAATCATTTTTCCCCCTAAAGTAAATGAGGCATTGTTGGATGAGAGGACATGTTTAATTTCAGTCAGGAAATACAGGTGTAGGCTGGACCAAAATGGCTCTGAATATTTCACCAAGGAAAAATTATGATGGAAAAAGAGGTGGAGCTAGATCCTGTGGTTATCATGGTGTCCTGACCCCAGGTGGTGATGGTTAGCTCCTGCTGTATTGGGTCCATGTGTTCTCCCCCTGTGTTTAATCTCAGAGCTGGCTCTATCCCCAGTTTCTTGCACAGAAACCCTCTGTTATTCTTCCGTGTACCTTTTACAGCTTGGCTCCCATTATCTCCCAAAACATAATTTCTCCTCCCTTTACCCACGCTCCTCATTAGCTCAAGCACAGGTTTTGTCCTCCCTTCCTATAAAGCAACACTGAGTTACTGAGTACAGAGCATCTCTTCATGGATGTATGGTTGTGGAAGCAATTGGGCACATGCGTTTGAGGAGTGCTAGCACTGATCGTGCCATACTGAGGCAGCTCAAGGAATATACAGATCTGTGCAAAATAATCAGTATCTATGTGTTTTTCCTTGCCTGAGTTTTCTGAGCTTTCTTTGGGCTGGGGTCAGAACCTTTGAAGTCTTCTGCTTTCCTCCAAGTCATAGGAAACTTCTTTAGTTGTGAGCTGGATCTCACAACTAAACCGACATGCTATGAAAGGAGGATTGTCTTTTCTGTCCTCCTGCTCAAACTTTCTATG
Source organism: Gavia stellata (assembly GCF_030936135.1). Taxonomy (NCBI): domain Eukaryota; kingdom Metazoa; phylum Chordata; class Aves; order Gaviiformes; family Gaviidae; genus Gavia; species Gavia stellata. The sequence goes on along the minus strand of NC_082596.1, from coordinate 96,361,939 downwards.
CCTCCGAGTGCAGCCCCAGTCCGTCAGGCCCGTGGTGTGATTAGACAGCTCAGCTCACCTGATCCAATAATTACTCGCTGCCAAAAGGGGCGATCCCACTCCACCTCCTCCCTAGCTGTGCACACCAGCAGCTTCCCTTCCTGTGGCACCCGCGCTCATCTTGTCTCACAGCCATTTCAAGGGACCTAAACTAGTAGAAAACTAACTCCGCCAAAGAAGGTGAGCAGTGTTTTTGCTGGATTAGCTAGGTGAGGCATCCCACCACAGGATCACACGAGCATGGCCTGGGGAAGGCAGGACTGACCTGTTTGGTGTCAGAGAGCTGTTAGAAGGGCTTGGCTGCATCATCACACCGTACCCCGCAGCGTTGAAGAATCCACCATGCTTGATGCTAGTCTGTGCTCCACATTGGAGAAAATTCTTCCGTTCCTCACTCCTGACCATCAGGCAAACTCGGCAAGACAAATTCAGCCTCCAGCTATCTGCCTTTCCAAAGATGCTCCCATTTTGAATGCGAGCAATTGAGTTTTAGTAACTCTCTGCTTTCTCATCTCTGGAAATTGTGTGACACGGGCCTGACAGGTCAGCTCCACATCCACTGAGACATTTGGTAACTCAGCAATTTCTTACCTGAAATCAGAATACAAAAATTACACACAGGCACAGTCCCCAAATTGTCACAGTTAGGCATGTGAAGCACCTACAAATTGACCCAGAGCATGTGTTCCTTTTTTTCCTGATTGTATTGGCTCAGGTACTAGAACCACAGGACAGGGATAAGCAGGTTGATGGTTGGACTTGATGATCTTACAGGTCTTTTCCAACCTTAGTGATTCTGTGATTCTGTGAGGTACTGAACTGAGATGAATTTATGCCTATTTTGTATTGAGACTGACATATGTTTCAGTTTTCAGCACTATTATTAAAATGCAAATATGTAAGCTATGCCATATTTTGTATTCCAATTTATTGCTCTAAACAAGTGAGGGGTTTTTTTTATCCTTTGAACAAAGTTCCCTCAGATAACTTTTGGCACTCTCTACTCTGGCCTACAGTGACCTTACATTGATATATTTCTGTGTGTGTGTGTCTTCCTTTTTTCTTTTCCTTCATGCTTTATCTGTTGGCACAGAGCTAAACCCAAATTTCAGCAACCTGTTCCCAGAGCTAAACAGCCAACCTACTGTCTTTTAACTGTTATTTTTTAATTTTGGCTCTGTAATCTCAGACAAGAAAAGTTAAAAGCAGGGCAGCATTGCACGCTCTAGTCTTTTGCGATATATTTATATCCTGCATGAACAGAATCAATTTTTTAGATCCAACATACAGCTAAGCTAGAAAATCTGATGAAGTATTTGAGAAATGAAAACAAATATTTTGTCTTCAAACCTGGTAATTAAAAACTCAGCTGTCTAACTAAAGGCATTATATTATGTTGACTTACACCATTGTGCTACAACACCTGTAACACACAACACAACTTCTTCTTGTAATCCTTTGATTTGTTTTTGTCTAAACATTAAATAGTCGAATAAAATTTTCTGGGTAAATAAATGTGTATACAGAAACCTTGCCTTGTTACGTAGGTTTCTAAACATAGCACTGTATGTTCATTTTGAAAGAAAAATAGACAACTATTCATTAGTTCCCACCTTCTTGCTCTGTTTGTTTACTTAGAGCGATACTGGTATCTCTAAAGAAAGGAGCCTCCTCCTCTTCAAGGAAGTTAGGCTGTCACTGTGTCCCACAGGAAACCTTGGGCTGTGGGGCCTTTACAGCATGGCAAAGTGGACGGCTTTCAGACCAATACAGAAATTTGTTCAGTGACTAATTGTATGTGACTAAATGGTTTTGGGGGTTTTTTTGGTAGGACAATGGGAATGTTTAAATAGTGGTCTGCAGAGGAATTGCTGCACACCTCACTGCCTGTGGTCACCTCACAGCGGGTGCTATGCTGATGTGGTCAAAAGGCAAAAAAATGAAAGGTGACTTAAAGTGACTTCTACTCTCTCACTTGCAGGAGGGCCCATGCTCACTGCAGCAGCGCAGACAGCTTTGAATGAATCACAGGATTCCAAGAATGAGCGACGAACCTCATCACGTGGGCAACCTGCAGCACAGGAGCTGCCAGAACAATGCGGTGACTAAGGAGGCTGATGTGATCGCTGGGTGTAGAATACCCTCCGTAGGAGTAAAGAGGTGATATTACGGTAACGTTAAGGGAATAGCGTGTCTTGTTCTGGTGCCCACGCTTGAGAAAAATTATGTTGACAATTTAGGCTGCACAAAGGAGCAATAAGAGTGACATGATATCTAAGCAAAGCTGATTTATGGTAAAAGACTTATGATCAGTCTCTTTAGTTTATTGAAAAGAAGACTAAGAGGGAACCTGATGATGAACAGTAGGCTGTGCAGGTTCTTGACTGCAAGGGGCTCTGTCATCCTATGGACAAAGACATGGCCACATCCCATGGCAGGAAGTGAAAGCTAGAAATAAGGTGGATAGAGTAGTTCTGGGTAAAGATTAATTAACTTCATCACAGTATTGTGCATGGATCATACTCCGGCTTAACAGCCACAGGAGCCCTTTCAATTACTATGGCAAAGGTGTAGTGAAATGTGTGCATGAATAATTGAGATGATATGCTACATAAGTAAGGCCAAATGCAACCAGCCGAGCTCAGAGACCTCAAAAGGGCTGACTGGGACATCTGCATTTGAATAGCTCTTAAGGGAGGATTGTGCAAATCAAGGACTCTCTTGCTGCTATGGGCAATTCCAGGAGAGCTGGCCTTCCCAAAAGCGTGATTGTCCTGTATTCCTTCCTGTGCTCTCTGTGCCATGTGAGCCTGTAAAACAATACATCATTCATCTTCAAATTCCTCCTCAGGGCCGGGTTCAGGGGTCATACGTGTATGCAGGGAAAAATACTCCTATGCTTCTCTCCCATTGAAATCAGTGAGTTTTCAGGCTGTCTGAAGATCAGTGTAGAGTTCAGTCTTCTCTGAATGCAGCCAAGTAGCCTGCTGATTGTGTCTAGGTAAAGAGCCGGTAGGGATCTTTCTTTCATTTCTTTGACTTCACACCAGTTTATTTCACATTGTCTATTTAGACACAAAGTGCTTTAAAGCGCAAACTGTCATTTCTACGGATGTAGTGTTTAGCACAGCTGAAACCTGTCTTGATTGGGAGTTCTAGATGCAACTTGAATGCAGATAATAGAAATTTATAATAAGGCTTGAATTAATGCTTAGTCTCCCATGCTGTATAGTTTGACATCAGTGCTGCTTTATCACTGCAAGTGTTTACAAAAGCTACAGTCTTTCTGAGAGGACTCATCAAATCCTGTTGTAGAAGGATTTTGTGCTTTGTCTCACAGCAAATATTTCCAGAACTGGACTGTTTCTTTTCCACGATCATCACAAATTAAGACCACATGCATTTCGTGTGCTCAAAGAAGAGCAAAAGCAATCAACATTTGCTAAACAGAAATTAATCTGAATCTAGCTAAGGACTGAAATAAAAAAAAAAAAAAAAGACTTAGCATACACAGGCAGTCACCAGGTCCTTGGGTAACTGCCTGCCCTCAGCTCTCTGTACATAGCTCTAGCTGCTAGCAGATCCTGGTTGAAATTCAAATCAGTTTCAGCATTGCTGCTGTCTCTTCTAATTGACTCTGTGGATACACTCAGCTAGTGGGAGGGACAGAGGAGCAAAGCAGGCAGAAAGGACCAAATGATTTCTAACACATGCTGGGCTATTCAGCAAAACGTTATGGATGCGGGGGCTTGACACTGCACAAGCGTTGGGATTCCCCATGCCCTGCCACGGAGCACTGTCAGAAAACCGAGAGCAATTTTCCTTTTTTTTTTTTTTTTTTAATGTTAGAAGCATTAGGCCCAGACAGCGGTTGAAAACCACAGCTCAGTTGGCGATGAGTGCTGTGCAGCAGCGGAAGCGCGTGGAAAAATTCTGGCTGACTCATCCATAATTCATCCGGCGTCCCGGGGAACGTGCGCACTGGAGCGGGATCCCTGGCACTCCTGCAAGGGAGAGGCCTGCTGCCCTGGCTAGACGTGGGCAGCAACCAGCCCTCTTCCACCCAGGTAACCTCACAGCCCCCAGGCTCACTGTGGGGCCGTCCCACCACCTCCAAGAGGGACCAGTCTCCCTGCTGCAGCACAGGGCAGGGGAGCATAGCCCTGGGAGACTTCACGACTTGCGCTTCGTGACGATGCTGCTGTGGGGAAGGGTCAGTGAGGGAGCTGGCCCCATACCCTGGCATAACACGTGCAATGATTTGAGGAATCCATCCCAGCCTGTTCAATATTTGCATCTTCATACCTGTGCGTGCGTGACGTAAACTCTGCTTTGAGTGACTCTGCTCTCGGCGTACAACCTCCTGCTGGGCTGTGTTTCCAAGGGCTCCTGGCGAAGGGCTGGCCAGGTGTTATTAAACCGTAATGATCTGTTCACACAGAACCCAAAAGGTAGGTGGCTGCAACCCAGGGCAAAGTAGTTCTTAAGCCTGACCTTCAGCTTGGAGGTAGCTAAGCAACATATTCCATGTTGAGGGATTTCAATCACCAGATTAGGTTATTTTTAAAGGTATGACTGGTCTGAAGAGACAAGTAGAAAGTCTTGCGAGCTGTTTGAAAGAAAAACAGAAGAAAGAGAGTGAATATCGGAGACTGACTGTGATTTGCAGTTGTGTGGAGTAGCCTAAACTCAGAGGAGTTTGCCAGAGAATCTGATGGAAAAGAATGGTGACAAGTACTGAGGAAAAAATTGCATAGACAAATGAAAGTAGATGTTAATTACTTTATCTCCGTCTGTGCGTTTCTTCTACTGCCCAGGGCTGAAGGAGCTGACTCCTTCAGGACTGACTGCTTCCGCAGATTTTCTGAAGGGATGAATGAAGTTCAGAGTACTCAAAATACCAGAGCTGCAAAGTAAGCTTGCAGGAAATCTGTCTAGCAACCATTAGTCCTGGGACTGTGTGGTCAGCCACGCAGCCTAGGCAGAGCCAAGAGCTGAAGAGCATGTATACATGGTAGTGCCCAAACACAAGGGCCTAGGGAGGTCCAGCTCGATTGCGGATGCTCCAAGACACCTGTAGATCAAGAGAGCTGTATGCCACAATGCTTACCGCAGTGGTTAACTTCCACCTGAATGCTCTGTTGGTGAGAGCATGGAATAACTGGACGAAACAAGATTCAGAACTCATTCACCAGAACACACGGGTCAAAACCAGCAGTTACATTCAGAGTCTGCAAATGTGTATCTGTTCTACTTCCGGAAGTTGTGTTTCAGGAAATTATCTTTTCAGGGCTGTAGTCATCATCGCTACCCTCGAGCATTTAAAAAAAAAAACAACAAAAAACCCCATGACATAGAGACATAATCTAGAAAATGTAGCATGTTTTAATAAGAAGAATTTTGCCTTGCCAAAGGAAAGTTTCTTTGCTACATGATGTTTAATTTCATATATACTTCGATGGTTATTTTCTTGTCTTAAATCCAATTACTTCCCAGTATTTCAGTTTGTTATATATATTTTCATCTCATGTTCTGCCACTGTTCCCGAGAGTACACTCCATTGCACAATTCTCTATTATTTATTTTGAGGCAGCTTCAGGGATAAAGAATTAGTCCTGGGATTTATCCACAGTTTTGACACTGGCCAGCTGGGAGACTTCTGGCCAAGTCACTGCACCTCTTCACCACCGTTTCCCAGCACTAAGAGTGGGGTAATAACCCTTTTTGAAAGCACGGGGAGATCTGCAAATGAAGTACTGTATAGTTTATAGTCCCTGTTTAAGCAATGATTTCACTGATGTAGTAGACTTACGTACTGAATTTTCCTTTTTTTTTTTTTACAGATGAACACCTGAAGACCAGCACCTGTCAAAGTGCTTATTAACCTATAACAGAACTGGCAAAAACAGATGCTCACTGAATGTTTCTTTTCCTCAGCCTGTCCAAAACAAGCACAATGGTAATAGAGACAAGCTTCTAAACTAGATGTTTGTGACCTATTTGGAACACATACAGTCAGTGCAGACTTTGCTCCTTGGTTCTGATTTTTCTTTTCTTAAGGTGGCCTCTGAGGGAACAAACACAACATTTCTTACACCGGTGACTATGTGCACCCTCGGCTCAGCCAGGCAGGGGTGCTGCTTGAACTGCAGCAGCCCCAGGATGCGGTAGGGAAGAACTGCCTGAATTTGAGGGGGAAGCCTCGCTGTGACACTTGCTTTTCGGTCCTGCCTGAGAGTTCATTGAACTCCACACAGAAGGTCTGTTAAGTTAGGAAAGTTTCCTGTAGTCTCTGCCTCTTCAAAAAATACCCAACAGCCAGATTAAATCTGTCTTGCAGTGACTTTCATGTCATCAGATAGAGGAGTCTCCAAAGAGACGCAAGTGCAATGGCCAAGTAACTGTGCTAGAGATGTATGAGTTCATTTTAAAAGATGTTTCCTGTTTCACCCTTATGCATGATCTTCTGCTAAAAAAAGTAAATTCAAATTAGTCCTAAATACATTTTCTTAAATAGCATCAACTATGGGAAAGGTTCTTTCTACTCTGTAACATGGTTTAGTGGTGGACTTGGCAGGGTTAGGTTTACGGTTGGACTTGATCTTAAAGGTCTTTTCCAACCTAAATGATTCAGGACAAGAGGAAGTGGCCTCAAGTTGCGCCTCGGGAGGTTTAGGCTGGATATTAGGAAAAATTTCTTTACTGAGAGAGCAGTGAGACACTGGAATAAGCTGCCCAGGGAAGTGGTGGAGTCACCATCACTGGAGGTGTTCAAGGAACATGTGGACGAGGCACTGTGGGACACGGTTTAATGGGCATGGTGGTGGTGGTTGATGGTTGGACTTGATGATCTTACAGGTCTTTTCCAACCATAGTGATTCTGGGATTCTATGATATATAATCATGATACTGTAGTAATCTTGTACAGTAATCAGTATATCTTATCTCTGAAGTTCACATTTGGAGTTCAACTGTGTATCAAAAAAATCCCCCTGAAAGAGGGGATTAGTTAGATTACTATGGGCTTGCCTTTTCTTTATTACCTCATCTTTATTTCCTCAGTTACGCACTGCATAGTTCAAACATTGCCTGCCCCTTAGTAGCGAACACCTCCGTTCCTGTTCAGGTACGGGGCCCTGCCTTTGATACCTGCTACGCTATGCACCGATGTGAAGCTTGATTTACCAGTGAGAATCCAAGGGAGTTCAAAATCCTACAAGCACAAGTGAGATTGGAGGACCAGGAGTAGGACGCTTGTTTCAGAGCTGCTAGTCAGAGATTTTTGCAGTATTAAAGTCGATGCTTTGTCCATCATCTGAGCCCTAGTAAACAAAGGCAAAACTGTGTGGTGCCTAGTATTTTGATGTTTATTTTAAGAGTATCATCTTGCAATGCCAAATTAAAGAATTTGTCTCATACATCTGTTGATTTTGTAACTAAAGCAGTGTTGGTCAAATTGTTTTCCTTACTGCTTCGTAATTGTGGGAGGAAAACAGGTAAGTAAGTGGATCAGAATTGTGCACCACAATGAATGTAACTCTCATTTAAGGCACAGGATATGAGCTAGAGGAATCAAACTTGACCCAGCTGAGGACAGCTCTTCTACCAGGCACTCAGGTCCTCCAGGAGGGTTTTATCCAACCCTTGAAACCTCGTTGGGATATTTCTTCCAGTAGATCTACACCTGTAGTGTAGGCAGGGTGCACACATTTTATCACAGTCAAACCATATGCAGCTTGGTTACACTTTGCTGCATTCTTGGCAGCACTGAAGGAGCAAGAATTAGTGAATTTTTTTTCATGTATGTGTTTGTAAAAGTACTGGATGTTCGACATCACTGAGGAGCCAAAATAAATATACTGTGGTAATGACCTTCAGGATGTGGAAGAGAATGTTATGTCACTTAATGATAAGTAAATAAATAGAATAACAATTCAGGCCTTGTTAATTTGACAATGTCTTTAAATTTAATACGGTAGTAGATACCTGGCTCCTTCTTACCATACTTTTTAAGTGAGTTCTGCAGTAAGCATTGGAGGCTAGATATTATACCTGTACAGTATGTCCTTTCTTCTCAGTTAAAAATTAAAGTGAAAGGTCATTCTTGAACAGGCTTAGAAACTATATGGGGTTTTGATAAAATACAGGGCTAATTCTAGTTGCATACAACCCTTCCTCCTATTCCTACCTTCCCCTGCTTTTAGAGCCATATTAAAAGGAAGAAGAGTCATCTTTCAGGCAGCAGTGATGTCCATCTTCAGTATACCTCTTGAAAAGATGTTGCTGGACATGTCATCGTTAGCATTCATTTCTTCAGAAACATCAAGAACCTGTGGTTGCCAGAGCCAGAAAGCGTAAGCTCAGATAACCATCACTTGGCACTTCTTGCTGGCCGATTTTTAACTCCTGCTTTCACACACATTTGTCACTAGCTGTTAATTAACAAGGAATGATTAGTTCCTTGTTATGGGGGGTGGGGGGTGTTGCCCTAAAGTTTTCCTGCACTGTTGCCCCAGCAATGTTTGCTGGTTTTGTCTCCCAGTTCAGATCAATCCTGCGTGAGCCAATACCAAGCTGTAAGCGCATACCTGACCGAGGAACATTTAAAAGATTTGTGTGGCTGCGTTTATATTCTCTGTGGGTAGACATGACTAAAAGACTTCCTTTTCCTGCATTTTTCACTGTGATTCAATATTCCTTCTGTACATAAGACTGTGCCACTTTATTTGAGGATCGTGCTTCCATTTAAATCGATAGAGAATTTGTATTAAAAGTTTGAAAGAGAAGTTGCTGCCTTCTCTGCTATTAATAGTATTATTGCTTTATATAACTACATGATACCCATACAGTGGATAAATTATAAAAGACAAATAAGCATCTCTGCCCACAAGGAACTTTTACTTCTGCATAAAAAGAGATGAAAGGATACAGAGCAGGAAAGTTCAATGCAGAAAACAGACTGAGGTTTGGAGGGTAGAGAGAAAATGCTTCAAAGAAGTAGCAAGTCTGCAAAAGGTCATGTCTTATCCTAGAGGTGAGGGGCAGTCAACGGAATTAGGGCCAGCATTATTGTCTCATACTACCTACAGCAATTCCTGATTAGCAGTGGAAATTGAGATGTCAATAACTAACTGAGGTGAAGAGGCTATTTTTCCTATGAAGTGTTTAATTTTGCAAGTGTATTTCCTCTTCCCCAAGCTTTGTCTCACCTCTTCCTATAAGCAAGGGATGACATGTCACTGAGTCACATCTCACTTCAGCTGCACCGCATCTTCAGCAGCTTTTGGTCCCACCTCTTCAGCTTTTTGCCAGTGCTACCTCCTGTTCTCCTTGCTCAGATGCAAAGCTCAGGCAGGGAAGTGGGACAGGGAGCCAGCACATACCCGCTGCTGCTCTTCTGCTGGGCCACCTGCGTGCCAGCTTGGGCTGCACACACAGCTGAGCTTTGTGCTGACCAGGCATCTCAGGAGGCTGCTTGGCAGCGCCTAACAGCTCATAGAGGACCCACCAGGGCCAGGTAAAGACCCTTGTGCTGAACTGCATCAAATAAAAGAATTCATGCTGCAGGCAGAGGCTTTGGAGAGCAAAAGCATGCTTGGAACAATATGCTGTCTCTAGAAGCCAAATATATACTAAAATCACTAAAAGCAAACAAAACCCCCACAAATTACACTATCTAAAATGGCATAGATTTAAATTTCCCATACAGTGAGTTTAAAGTAAATATTTCATGCCTGCAAAAACATTGTAAGAACATTATAAAGGTTTCAAAGTCCATAATAATAAGAAAGACGTTAACTTGGATTAAGCTTTGCAGCTTTAGTTCTTTCCCTCTGAGTGCACTTGCATCCTGGTAGTCTTCATTTGTATGATCACATATAACTTTTTCCAAAATGCAGAATGCTTGCTTAAGCAGGAACCGGTTCATCTGTTTTTGTAAAATGTGCTAGAATGGGAAGGATGTCCTCCAGGTACCTGTCTTTCTCCATTGACTACTGAAAGAACTGAGGTGAGAACTTAGGTGAGGTGATACCTAACGCACTATTCAGCAAAGTGATACCTGCTTCTAGTACTGACACAGAACACTCTTACTGGGCGTACTAGATTTTTTCCCAGTAAAGCTCAGCACCAGCTGATCCACGACCAGTGCAAGCCTTCTGCAGAGAGAGATCATAGTGCTTGACAGCTTCTGGTATGCTTCCGCAGTGTGTCACTCACTGGCTAAGGGGCTTTTGTGACCCAGGAACCTTACATCAATCAGAACTGAAACACGTCTGTCTATGCACCAGTTCATACCTTTCTGCAGTCTGGCAACAACTTTTCGAAATGCATTTTCAGGTTCTTCAGAGTCTCAAATGAACTTTTTCTAGTATGGACCCTCATCTAAAAATCCAGGCTGGTTGGTGCAGCAAACAAGAAAAATCTAACTTAATTAAACTAAAGATACAATTTTTGTATGTAATTTGTATTGCTCTCACTAATGAGCTGGTTCTCCAATTCAAATTCATGCTATTGGTTATTGTTAGAGAGAATGACCTTTCCTACAACATATGGCCTCCTATAGAGGCACTTTTGTAAGGGTTAGTTCGGAGCTGGGCATAAATGCTACCTGCCATATGAATTTAATATGGCGCTTCAGTAAACTTGTAAGTTGCTAGAACTGCACTGTCAACAAGTCCATCACCTAACTGCAAGACGCTATATAAAAGCAGGTGTTTGCATTCACAGAGTTTAGTCAAAGTTGCTTGGCATGTCAACAACATAACATATTCACTAGAAGAAATAGGGAGTCTGTAACAGAACAACATAACATACTCAGTAGAAGAAATAAGGAGTCTCTAACAAGCAAGTTTATGCTAGAGCTCCTAACCACAGACCATTAAAATTAAGCAAACTACTTGTTTATCAAAACCTTACTTTAATTACCAAGAACTAGCCAAGTGTGACAAATCCATGACAACACTGAATTGTTAGTTTCCTGCAATCTTTATGTTTAAAAATAAATTCCTCTCTACGATGAGATGTAACGTACTGGGGCCTGGGAGTACAAATAGCATTTGCCTATTAACAGGCGTTATTATACATTAATTACCTCAAGAAACAGAAAAGTGAACTGAAGTTAGCAATAGACAACGGAGAGCTTTTTGACATGAAAAAGATTTGCACTCCACACTTTTCCTTAACCTTTCTCAAAATATACCAAATGGGGGGATCTGTATATACAGATTACTGTTTGTTCCTCTACAAAGCTGTAACGGAAAAAAAATGCTGTCAGGTCAAATTAGGTGCTGCTGGTTTTCATTATTTCATTGCAAATCCTGCAATACTTTTTTCAGCTGCCAGTCAAGGGACTGCAGTAAGAATCCCAGCTTTTATATTTTTTAAGCAAGTTTTTAATTCTTCTGTATGGCAAAAGCTTGTAAATATGAAAGGAAGGTCTCCTAAAAGCTCAGAAAACAGATGGCAAATAACCAACCACCTACTCATCCTCTCTAAATGTCTTATTTTTAAGAAAATGGGCTTTTAAGCCAACTTCATTTGTGGGTGGGCATTGACTCATGAGTTTTGAACACTTACTGTGGCAATGCAAATCTGTATCAAAACTTAAATTTTACGTTTCAAAAAGCACCATTGAATTATTTTTTTAAAGCAACAGAAATGCTTGTATTCCGTTTAGCTTTCAGACTATCCAAACTAAATATGTATTTTCAAACGACTCAAGTATTCCCTTACATTGTTACTAGTCAAAACACAAGAGAAACCTGTTAGCGTATCAGTTGCAGGAGGTTTTAAGAAGACTTTAAGCAGGAATGCTCATGGGATAGCTGGTCCAGCTGCAGAGGGGAGAGGGGGGTCAGATAACCTCTCAGTCTTTCTCAGCATTTAGATTCCTAGAAAGAAAAACTGACTTTATTATTAAGGTAATTCCAAGGGGCGCAGTACCATGCAGCTATAACAAATCAGTGACAATACTGCGGCTTTTACATAGTAACGATTTTCATATCATACTCTATAGCATCCTTGCATAGGTAAGTTCATAAGGTAAGTTAAAAGAAGTTGCCAAGGAGATAAGTGTCCATCATTTTTAGCTGATTAAACAATATTGTTGATGACAGAGGTTAGCATAGGCGTGGCTTAGCAAACAACAATAATTGCTGATCATAATAATATGTACTAGAACAGGAAGCTACTCTTCCTCCAAGCTTCTGAGCATATACATTGCAATCATGACAGCATATATAATGGCAACTTAATCTTAAAAACAATCACCTGCAAAATCATGACCTTGTTTGAAATATTTTAATTGCTCTGTCATGCAAGTATTCTCCAAGGTTACTATGACTGAACAAAGTTAGAAAAATATTTTGCATTTTATCAGACGATGTGTTTTTTAGATGTATGTTTTTGTACTCTTAAAACAAAAGGGAGGCAACTGTCTGTACATCTTACAGGCTTCTGGTATATTTAATATATTCCATAAACCATAACATAATGATCAGTCCTGTACAGTAAAATAGTACTATCTAACAAGGGCAGCAGATTTTCAGGATTTCAGATTTAGCAGCTATTCAGGATTTCACGCTAACTTGTTTCCCTGGAACAGATTTGAAAGAGGCAAACTACAGATTGGCAGTAAGACTGGGAGCAGCTACAATAACTAAAAATTAGTAAATCTCAGTGTTTTCACCTGACAGTTTCACGTTCCTAAAGTCCATTTAAAATCTACTTCTGCCACTAAGATTAGCATGTGGAACATTTGAATTTGTAGGTGTGAGAGATGCAGAGAGGAAAAAAATAGTTTCTCATATGTAAACATCTATTTTACTGAAGAGCCAAGTGAGCTAAAGAAAAAAGCACGACGAAACTCCATCTGCGTGCAATTCCTGGAGCCTTACTCATCTCACTTCCTGATTCTCCTTTTTGGCCTCCTTTCCCTTAGGGCCCTCCCACCTCTATAAACACCATAACAATAATTATCCCGTCAGTGCAGACTTAAACATTCTTGACATCCTAGCATCTAACAAGTACAGGACATTTCACAAAGGCCTAGCCCGGCTTTCAAGAAGTGGGTCAGCTTGACACATCCCATGTGTTTCTGAAAGCCTGCAGTCTTTGAGCTTGCTCATCTATGGTAATGGGCACCCTACCAACGCACGGACTGGAAACAAAACGCTGCCTGGTTTGCCAGGGGAACTTTAAAATGTTTACCGAAAGCGCGTAACTTGTACATTTCCATCCTAAACATCATATGGAAGATGTCCTAGGGTGCCCGGCCGCACAGCAGTTTCCAAACTCGGCAGTTTTGTCACCCACCAGCCCCTCATTAGTTCAAAGGCTACTGGAACTCTTCCAGCCGCTTGCAGAGTCAGGCTGCCGATGCACCCAGCCAGGGCAAGGGGAGAAGGAGCGCAGAGTGCTTCAGTCCCTTAGTCCAAGGAGGCTGGATGATTAGCTCTTTTCTTCTTTCATTTCCTCCTTGCCTCTCCTTCAACCTCACTTCACTTGGTTACATACCACAAAGGGATTTTTTTTAGTCCAGGCTGATCTGGCCAAAGAAACTCTTTTACTGCAGAAATTCTGGCCACCGTGATTTTTTTTCAGCCAGTCTTCAATGGTTTTTCTTATATTTCAACATTTAAATCATGCCAACTTGCTTCCACCCTCGGCAGAAATTCATGATGACTCAGAAATGGATCTTGACCTGCTAGCTGAGAATCACTTCTCTAATAGTGTTATGGTTTGGTATCTGTTTTCACAGAAGGAATAAACCAGTGTGTCTCATCATATTTTCTATCCTGCCCCCGCATAAATTTGTCTTGTGAATAAAACACATTCTATTCAGCTTGGAGGGCATTTTATTTCTGTGCTCATTTTGACATTTTAGTCAGAATACGATGCTTGTACAGTAGCCCAGACAGCAGAGACTAAAATCTTCTATTTATGATCCATCCCGATGAACAGATTTTCAGTTCTCCTTAAACTGCCTTTTAATACTGGGCAAAAAAACCCCTCCCTATGCACCAGAGAATGATGAAAAGTAATTGCTCTTCATTGTGAAAAGAGGATATGGTAAAGAGCTATGAATAATAACTTTGGAAGAAAAGCATAAGGTTAACTATGAATAAACTTTGAACTCATTAACAAAATGCAAAGAAATTCAAAGAAACTGGACTATAGAGATTAAATTTGGTGAGATTTTGTACAAAGAGTGGATCATACTTCTGTAAAACTTGGGGTCCCCACAGATCACAGTGCCCATGTACGTACCAGAAAGGTAAGAACAGAATACAGAGAACAAGCCGGCTCCTGCTGTGTATACACGCTGGTGTTCAAGTACCAAAATTAAATAGATATATATCTATATCTCTCCCTATATGTTGTTTTTTAAATATATACACATATATAAATACCACAACTGAAGCACTGGCAAACAAGAGAGATTTCTAATCACTCTTGGTCTAAGATAGGCACAGGTATAGTTGACTCATACAACAAAATTATTTCTATTAGCGGATTGCTCAGTTCTATAAAAGCAGAAGCACCGTGTTATGTGTGAGCAGCAATATAGTAATACTGTAAATTGCAACTTGATTACCATTTGATTCAACCAAGTTAATAGCTGATGATGGCCTATAATTCTTACATGATTCATTTTGGCAAGTCTTTAATTTGTCAGTTCATCAAGCCTATCGCATATATGAGCAATTAAATTAGCAGGGGAAAAAAATAGTCCAAATAGCAAAGGGCTCAGCAAAAAAATCCTCCAGGTAGTTTGAAGAGATCTATTCTTAACACTGTTGAAATATCACAGCCTATTGCTTAGTGATTTTCTTTTCTTATCAGGACCAGTAATTCAGCACAGTAGGTTCAACAATAAATAACACACTGCTGATTTCCAAGCAGCTTCTTGAAGCAGAGAAAATTAATTCCAAAACAGTCACAAAGAAACTATGCATTGGAAAAACTTAACCAGGAGAAATACTAAACAAAGAACAGCAGTTACCATCACTACAAACACGAGATACTAGATTTCAGAGAGAAAGTGGCTGGAAACGTCAGGCTGGCAGCCGTAGCACAGGTACTAAATTCACATGTAACTAGGAAGCTCAGTCCCTACGGCGGGGACAAAGGACACGCACAGAAATAGACTCCCAAGGAGAATCCTGCCTCTGCATCTTGACGACAGCCAGAATGCTGTCGGCATCACTGGCACAGACAGCCATAGCCCACTTACCCACTCTTAATGAAAACGCAGAGAACAGCCAACACAGGGTCCAGGAGTTAAATTCACCTCAGCAACGTTGAAGCCGTGCAGAACGCTCTATTGTGAGAAGAAGATGTGCTTGTGCAATGGGGAGAGCTTTATTCTTACCAATACTGCCTGGAGGGTGTCAATCAGGGGCTCCGCTCCACTCTCCTCTGGCTCCAGGTTCCCCGAGGAGAGCCGACGGGCGTACCGGCAGTGAGCTGATGCCCATGCAGCAGGTCTGCCTGGAGGACCTGGGTCCCAGACTGACGGAGGGAACTGATCACCTGCACTCACATTAAAACCCGTGTCTGACATGTTGACACCCTGTTGGTATGTCCAACAGGAGGCCAAACAGATACCCTCCGGCATTGGCGGAATGCTTGGACTGCAGTTCCTCGGTTGAAACCGTCACTAAAACTAAACACACATAAAAAACAGGCACACAGAAGAAAATATCTACATATGAAATGAGGCCTAACCAGGCTTTTCTGCAAAGCAAAATAATTTCTGGCTGATCCATCTATTGAAATTCTTCGAACGTGTCAAGAAAAACCCCACCCAAAAACCAAAGATATTTTGGTGGACTAGTTCATGTTTTACAGTGTTTCAAAAGGCCTTTGATTAAATCCCTAAGCCAGAGACAACTCAAGCAGCTAAGTAATCACTGGGCAAGAAGAAAAGTACTATCACGGCTCAAAAACTGGAGATGGAAAACAAAGAGCAGAATTCAACTGCGAGTTTCTGCGATGGCGGAAGGTTAACGACAGCCTGTGTCAGGGCTCTGCAGCAAGTCTCGTATTGCTGCTGTATTCACCACTGATCTAGAAAGAGGACTGTATTGTGAGATAGTAAAATTTGCAGCTGTCACAATTATTTCAGTTAAGCAAGACAAGAGGGGACTGTGATGATGAGGAAGTCCTAAAGAAATAGAATAGATCATGTAGCAGTGAATTCAGTTCAATATTGAAAATGCAAAATAACGCATGTTAGAGAGGAACATGAGTACTCCTTCTAAATCTGACAAGTTCCAATTCATTTACGTCAACTGAAAAGCAGAAACTGGGCATTTATGTAAATATCTGTGTGCTCTCTCTAATCTTCGTGAAGCTGTAGTCAGAAAACAAATAACCTAATAGAACATGGGAGGAGTAAATAGCATACTGGTTATTACAGAGTATTAGAATACCTCTACATAAAAGAATTTATTTTCTCCTCTGGCGTAGTCTACAGTATATCCTACCTCAGAAAAAGTGATGCGGATGAGTCTGTCTGCGGGCATGTTTTGGGGGAAAGACTTTTATAAAAAAGAACGTTTTGATAGACTGGGATTATTTATCCTAGGAAGGTAGTAAACGACAGCATAAAAGCAATCAGGGTAGGGAATAATGTCAAGAATTAAGCACAGAAACACCTGCTTTCCTGTCTTATTGTACAAGAAACAGGAACTTGATGGTGGCAATCTCAAAATGGGTGACATGGCAGTTTTGCACAAATGCTAAGTGAGCCACGACTCAGGAAGTAACTATGGTGAAAAATTTACTGAAATTAAAAAAAGAGTTAAGACACATCTGCACTTATTAATATAACAAATATATTCCCCAAAGTTTATGTTAGCCAAATAATAGTGGGTTTTTTTATTTATATTTTACTCTAAACTACTAAGCTTCATGGTTTACAACCTCTAGATATTAGAAAGCAAGCTTAGATCTAGTGGGAGATAGTGTACCAGTGCCAGGGTGATTGACCATCAGGCATGATTCTGTATGTGTTTTGACATCCATGCTTGACATTTCTACTGTTGTAGTTTGCAGCTCCTTTTGATAGGGTATTTTTAGATAATTGCATTCTGTCCAGCCATAGATGCTACTAGACATCATGGAGCGGTCTCGTGTGACAAGGTATTTTGGTCACCATTGGCAAGAAATGCTTAGCTTCTTACAAGCCTTTGTGAGTGTCACACCTGCATTACCTCACCAGCCATTTCACACAGGTGAAGCAATAATTAACCTCCTCTATTTCCTGCTTCGGTACTTGTTCTCCAACAGGCTGGCAGCTGGAAATGGTTTGTGAAGTGCCCAACATTTCAGGTTCTAGACCTGCCTGTAAAATATCCTTCCCTCTTCTGATGTTTTCAAAGTTGTGCTCGCCTGTCTGTAGATGTTTCTCTTTCATCGCTGCCACGTGAAAATACCCATGCAGGCCACCGCTTATTAATCAGTGACATTAAGTATAGGCAAAAATATCCCTCAAAGCACACACCAAAGGAGGAAAAAAAACCCCGAACACCCCCCCCCCCCCAGGATCACTGTTCTGCTCCTCCTGTCCTCGTCAGCCGAGGCATTCCCAAACCTCCCCGTCTCCTGTGGGCCGCCCTGCCCTGCTCTCCGTGGCACTTCCCCTTGCCCCCGTTCCCTAGCGCGGCCCGCGGGGCCGGACGCGAGAGCAGACCGCAGAGACGGGCCGGGTCTGACAGGAGGCCGCCTCCCAGCCACCCCAGACGCGAGACCGGCCTGTCGCCATCTATTTTCTCCACCCGCCATCACCGATGGCGGCACAAGCTGCCGCCGCCGCGACACCTACCCCCTCCCCCCCACCTTCCCTCAGCGCTTCGCCACCGCCCTCGCGCCTCGCCGCGCACCGCCCGCCCAACCGCCCGGCCTCGCGCCCGCCGAGGGGCGGAGGCTCCGCCCCTTCTCCCCGCCCTCGCGCCGTCGGAGAGGGCGGGCGGGGCAGGGACCCGGACGCAGCTGACTCGGGGACGCACGGCGGCGCCTCGCGCCGGGGCTGGACAGAGCGCGCGCGCGCGCGAGACGGGAGGTGGAGGGGGGGGAGCAGCCAGCCCTGCCGCGGCGCCTGGCGCGCGCTCTCCGCCCGCCTCGCTTCCGCCCGGCGCCGCTGCTCTCCCCGCCTCACTCGCTCCCTCCGCCCGCGGCTGCCTCGGCCCGGCCCGGCTCCGCCGCACCCCGCGACGCCCCCCGCTCCCATCGGGCAGCCCCGTGGGCCGTCGCCGCCGCCGCCGTCGTCGTCGTCATCGCCCCCCTCCCACCCCGCCCCCTTCCGAGACGCTCCGGTTGGGGGTGACCCGCCGGCGGCCGCCTCGCTCCGCAGCGCCAGGGCCTGCCCGTCGCTCCGCCCCGGGCCCGTCCGGTGACAGTCGCGACCGCCGGAGGTGGCGGCGGAGGAGGAGGCCGGAGCCGGGATGTCCGGGCAACAGCCGCCGCCGCCGCAGCTCCCCTTGGCGGCCGCCGCTCCCTCGCCGGCGCCAGGGATCCCGTCCGCCAACCCCGGCCCCGCACCGGCCGCCGCACTCCTGCTCCACCCGCCGCCGCCGCCGCCGGCCACCGCTGCGCCGCCGCCACCCGCCGCCGCCGCCGGCAGCGGGCCCGCGGCGACGGGAGGCGGCGGTACCGGCGCGGCGCTGGGCCTGTCGGCGGGGAGCAGCAGCAGCAGCGGCACCAGCGCCCCGGCGCCGTTCCCGCACGGCGACCCGGCCCTGAACGAGCAGGAGAAGGAGCTGAAGCGGCGGCTGAAGAGGCTCTACCCGGCCGTGGACGAGCAGGAGACGCCGTTGCCCCGCTCCTGGAGCCCGAAGGACAAATTCAGTTACATCGGCCTCTCCCAGAACAACCTGCGGGTACACTACAAAGGTGAGGGCCGGCCCGGGCCGCCGCCACCCCCCCTGCCCCGGCGGAGCGCGGGGGCCCTCCCGGGGCCGGGGGCTGCGGGCCGGGGAGCAGCGGGCACGGGAGTAACAATAACAGGAAATAACACACGCTCCTCTCCCTCTTTCTTCTCCTTCGGTGTTTTCCGAGCCCCTAAATTGCCCGCAGCGTGGAGAGAAGGGTCTTGTTTTTTCCTTATTTCAGCTTTATTTTCTCTCCTTCCCCCTCCCCCCGTTTCTGTCGCGGGGCGGGGGGGGGAGGGCAAGGGGCCGCCCCCCCCCCCCCCCTTACGCTTCTGGAGTGGGCATTATGTAAACTCCGAGACTTCCTCCCTGGATTCAGGTATCGCCAGGAGGTTTGGGTCTGAGGCAGGAGAATAAAGGAGAATCGGCATGACGTGTCCTGTTTATGGTAATGAGCGAGGGAAGAAGTGGCTTGGCTCTTTTTTTTTCTCTCGAGAAGAGCAAGGGTTAAACGGAGTTAAGAGGAGCAAGCGTTAAGCTATTAAACACGGAAATGACGGGAGGGGAAAGCACAGAGAAAAACAGGGTTTATTTTTAAACTGTGAAAAATGGAATTAAAGTCACTGGTAATAGTCTTGCCTAATTGTTGTACAGGCTACAGAGTGATTTGAGGGAAGGAATAACAATAGGACTTTTATTAATAAAGCTGACTTTGTAACTTTCTACCTAGACGGTTTATAGCTAAAGTTACTGATTTTCAAAGAAAAGGTAAAACTCAGAGTATGCCTTTGTATAAAGCAGCGAGAGGCAACAGAAGAAAAACTTCTGTTGATTGTTACAAAATGTCATAAAACCTGGAAGCATAAGGGTACGCTCTGACCTGAAAAAACACAGACACATCTGGTGTTCTAGGCCCAAGTCCTAAAGTAGAAGTGTCGTGGATTCAAACCCACTTCGGAGTTGGCTGTGAAGAACTGGATCGTTTGTCAGTCGGTAGCCAAATGAACCTGATGGGAGGGGAAAAAAACAACCTTGCAATTACACTTTCTCAGAGTTTACAGTGGAGAAATTCAAGTGAAATCTCGATAAACATGTTACTGTTGAATCGGAGGAGGAAAACGGCAGCACAAACACATGGCAGGATTTGGCTGCCATGAAAGGACTAAATGTACTCTCAGAGACTTTTTAATAGAGAGGCTTTTTTATTACATACAAAATACTCTGTTAAAAATGCTAAGTTTAACGCACCATACAAAGATAATAAAGGAGGTTGATGACTATAGAGCAGGTTTCTGGGAAGCACTGAGTGATTTAAGGACACGTTATTTAATACTCAACTCCGCATTTACTGGCTTTTGTTCAGTGTTTTATGACCTTATGTTTTTAGAAGCATTTTGTATTTTCTGGTGCTTAGTGGCAGCGGTTTTGGTTTTTTTTTTCCTTAGAAGATGATCGTGGTTTTATGACCATCAAGTCCTTCTGCTAGTTTGTTTTGCTTTGACCAACTCTTTTTGCTCATGAACTAGAATTTAGAGATGGAACCTCTGTGGTGCGACAGTGTAATTGTAGAAGTATATTTTCAAGCTTTCTTTGTGCTATCCCTGTTTTTCCTCACTTCTCTCATTTGCCTTAGTGTTAAAAAAAGAAATTCATTACCTCAAAGAAATTACAAGAGGCTCAGCATGTTTCTGAAGTATAGGTAACATAGGAGATACTGTGGATATTCTATCAGAAATCATAAAGCACAGTTAGTAGGTTATAATAATAGAATACCTTTACTCTAGCTCTTAAATAATAGTAAGTGATGAAGGTTGAAGAGTTCCTAGACTGGCCCAGAGGACTGTGAAAAGGAGAGTTGCCAATATAACATGTACACCCTTTTCTTTCTTCTAACTGCAAATGGGAGCGAGTGGCCTCTTAAGTGGCCCATTCTTTCTTCCTGGTAATTTAATGAAGGTGGCTATTAGGGCAGCTCTATCTATGTGTTACCAGCCTGGCACCTGGAGTTGCTAACTGGGCTAAGCAATGAATGGTATCAGGGCATTCCTACCTGGGAACTGGGGGGAGAAAAGCCGCTGAAACATCTGCTGCCTTTTCTCCCTGCTGGAGCCTTCGGAATGCAATAAAAGGGAAGAAAATGAGGAGGTTCAGTGAGGAGAATAAGCGAAGATAGCAAGTAAGAATGTGCCTAGCACTGTGAAATGTTGTTTCTACAAATCGGTTGCAAACAGAGGTCTCAAAAGAAAGCACTCAAAGTATCTTCTTGTGGAATATTGGCACTTTCACTGCTTCTGAAGTTATCCAAGTAGTGGTGAAAGAACGGTAGACATTTTTGTTGAAAGGAGGTTTGAATTGCACATTGAGCATGGATAAAGATGGGTTGTATTCTTGACCAAAATACTCAGGGAAGGGAGAGGAGACACATCTGTCCGAAGAAGCCAGTAATCAAAAGCAATTCTTACTGTTTTCTATTACTGTACTAGTGGTACCTTGTACACTTAAGCTTTCTCTGCTGCCTCTGTATATTTCTGGCTGTAGAGCTGTTTTTCTGGAGTAATTTCCTCCTGTCTGTGACTGATAGGAGGTAGAAATTGGTAACATCAGTGCTTTCCTGCCACCCTGGACGTGGTGGGGATGCTTGCCTCTGAAAAAGTGGGTGGGTGGGAACAATCAGAGCAAAAGCTTTCAAAATAATTTTTTCATATAACTAGCTTCATAATTTTAATGTGCTGATGTATTGCAAGCAGTGATATTTTTGTTACGTGGGTTTGTGAGAGGAATGATGGTCCTTTCTATGTAATTTTGAAGATTCCTTTCATTTTCTTGCATACCAGTGGACAACTTGCATGGAAACACGAGCTGCAGTAGGTGTCTCTACCCATTGCAGCTGTGATGCTTTGTGTACTGCATTTGTGCACCTGAAGCTTTTTGCAAGCATCCTAGAGAGTGCTTAAAAATCAAAACTGCAACAAAAACCAGGCATTGATCAAGCAGTGGAGGTTTAAAGAAAGGAGTACAGTCTAGCATCAGGATAACAGCACTTTTAAATTTGGTTGGGGGTCAACAAAACCCAAGGGTCCCTGCTCTTTTCTGTTATGTCTCAGAATCATAGTGTTACTTAAGAAATAAAAGGAAAACATACATGGGGAGGTGGTTGAAGGGAAGATGCATTGGCTGCTGTGTTGTTTACCATTCTGCAGAGAGCTATTCTGTTATACTTTTACAAATTCTGGCTCTTGATTAGGAAGTTTTGTCAAAATCTGGATATGAGATACATATATGTTGGCATCAGTGATACTGTAATATATTAAAGACTATACACAAGTGTATTTTTGCGTTTTAGATGGACAGACGTACATTTCTGTCTTGCTGCCAGTTAGCTGTGCAAGCTGATAGAAAGGTAACGCTGTCCTAGTGACTGTTGTTCGTGGTATAGCTGCGTAAGGGAGATGAGAAAAACAGTACCAGAAAAAAATTTGTCATTTCAGTTAATTGTAATATTAACAGCTCTGAGCTGTAGGTAAGCGGTAAAGAAAGTATAAGAGTTCAGGCAAGTGTATGCTACGTGTAAAGCAGTTACCGCACAAAATACATAGCTATAAAGGTAAGACATCTTTAAAAATATTCCTATGTATTTCTAAAATATTCAGAATTAACACATGGATCTTGTTGAAAAACAGGGATTTCATAAATGCTGTATGTGATATGAAGTTCCACTGGACAGACAAGTTCAGTTTCCAGCAGATAATAATCTATGCTATGTAGTATAAGGAGGTAAAAATACAGACTCAACGCAAGTTGTAACCGTGAAGGAAACTATATACAGAATTAGGTAAACAGACTAAATCATTAGTGCTGAAATCATGGAAAGTCCTATAGTAACTTCACTTAAGTTAGTCTTGTGACAATTGTCCAAAAAAAGCTGAGGAAAGTTACGCAATTTTGAGTAAGCTGCCATTGCGTGAACTTTTTCTAATGTATCGCAGGCCAGGAAATCTCAGCCAGACATTTATTTACAGTGCAGTTGCCTTTGAACTGTCTCTAGTGCCAAACTAAAAAAAAAAAAATTAATCGATTTTATTTTTCAGTGCAAACTGTGCATCCCAATTTCTATAACAAACAGAAGAGGATTCTGTAGTAATAGTTCTGTGTTGTCATTCAGTGATACAAGGATGGTGTCAATTTTCCTGGCAGAAAACACTTGAAGTACATTCAGTACAGTACAGTATGCCTGTTTTGGACACCTTGGTAGCTCTGAGATGTCTTGCTTTTTTTAAACTGGGGGGAAAGTTGAAGTGAAATCAGTAATTTGCGCAATTTTTTTTTCCTCTTCTCAGTGAAACTTTCCTAATTAATTCAACAGAAGATTAGGCCTTGATTATTTTATTTTTGGCAGTGTGAGCAAGTCATTGAATGACCTGTTGGAAATAACTGTTGTTCAGCTTATGTAAACTTCGCTTAAGAATTTAAACTGTATAAACTCGCTTACTTTTGTCTAGGCAGGCACTCCCATAAACTTCTTTTGGACTATTCAGTGCGTATGCATCACACACTTAGATTTAGGTTCAAAGATTATCTTTTTGAAAGCTGAAATGGCTTCTCCAAATATGGTTTTATCTGAATTGGCTTTTTTCGAGTAGATGGAATTTAAATTTAGATTAATTTCAATTTAATTTTGCTAAAGGACTAATGATACTACTTGTAGTAAAAATTATTGGTGTGAATGATTGCTTAAAAAATAAAATAAAGCTTTACTCCTTAAGCATGGTCAACTCGTGGTTGTTAAAACACTTTTAATGAAAGCCCAATCGAAAACAGTTCTGGTAATTGAACTTACCTATGATCTGGCTTACAGTGTAAAGGTCAAGCTTTGTACACCTGTTTTCCCATCTCTGCCCCAGTGTAGCTGTTTGCAGAATTCTCTTTTTAATGCTGAAAATGATTAATTTTTAGTGTTAAATAGTACATACTTTAAAAGTGTTCTTTTAAATACTTTAACTGTAGCTTGCGACTGTGAAAGAGGTCTGTTTTAGGGAACATAGGGCAGTGTTCATATGGTCTACTGAATTGGAGGTTCCAAACTCCTGAAGAAGTTCAGAGTTGGGTGTCGAAGCTCCTTTTTATTCAAAGCAAGGAGGTGGGGATTCAGCTTACTGAAGAACGTGGCAGCGGTATATAATGTCAAGCTGATGGGCCACTCAGCTCCGTGTCCCATCACTGACAGTGGCCATAAGTGAGTGCCTACGGAAAAATCTAAAAACATGTTGGGTGTATGTGGCGTGCCTGTGTTTTTCCCTCTCAGTTTCCAGCCATTTTAAGCTGAAGGACATCCTGAGTTGAAGGCAGTTTCTCCGTTAATTTCTGTTCTAGGAGCTTGCCTGGTGTCCACTTAAACACTAGCGTCTCTAATATCCTTTGGTAAGAAGTTCTGCAGTTCAACTACCTGCTCTGTAAACAGCCTCTTTCTTGTTTGAAAGCTGTCTGATAACTAGTATTTCTTGACTCCTCGTGTAATCCAATGCAGCTTGTAAGTACTGAAAGTCTCAACTAGCACGTTGAGACAATGTAGAGGTGTTTGGAGTATTTGAAAGTAGTTAACTGCTTGATGCTGTTGAATTTGCTGTTAGAAATAATAACTGTATGTATCTACAAATAAAAGCAGCATACTCAAGTAGTAAAATGGGATTCATAGGAGATGATATTAAAAGGACAGCAGTTCTAAATTTAGGGTGTCTGCTGTTTTAATGGGATGAAAGTAGTTTTGGGCACTGACTTCCCCAAGCGTGTTGCTTCACCACATGAAGTGTTTGGCAATACTGGTAAGGTATCCTGTTACTTCTGCCCCTGTGTCCACCTCTTACTTGCAGTGTGGCAGCTGTGTGTGGCTTTGTTGTGAACCGGAGCAGGGAACTGATCTGCTGCTTAAAAAAATTGGGTAGGTTTCTTAAAGCCCGATCTGCTAATCAATCTGGTTCATGGTATGTCCTTGCAGATAGCTGCCTGGATTGGGGAAGGGGTGGGAAAAGGGGACTAGTTTCAGGAAGAGGTGCTAAGAATACCTTACATTGGCATTTTTTCCAAATACTTAGATTGTGATTTTGCAAAACAAAGTCTGCTGGGTAATAGATGTACATTTTCAAGAATATTTGGCTAGTTCCTACTACTTTAGTCTTCTATGTGGAAGACTTGCCCAAATAAGGAGACTGACTCAGACTGAAACTACACAGAATGTCAAGTGTGTAGAGCAACCAACTTCTTTGCAGTCTATTTTAAAGTAAAAACCTAAGGACATTTAAAAAGAAAGTATCTTCCCCCCCCCCCCCCCCCCCGCCCATCATTTAATCAGAGCTGTCTGAATTTAAGGGATCTCTCAGGAGTTTAATGTTCTGCCCATAAAGTTTTGGGTGCCTTTTAGTTGAAGGATCTCTGCATACATAGGAATGATAATCTAATTTATAGTAGCTAAATAGTGAGCTACCAGCACTTCAAAAACCAAACAAACCTATGGAAGCTCTAAGGTTATGTACTTGGTTATTACCTCGGTTGACACAGCCTGAGGAAATAACTTAAAAGTGGTGAACAATAAAACATGCATGCTGTCTTGTGTATGGAGGAGTCAGTTACTGTTTTTTCCGCATGTGAGACTTCTGAAAACAACATGCTGAAGGTAGGTAATAAGCTGAATATTGTAAAACCTGTGAGGTGATCGAAGGCTCTTTATATAAAATGTTCAGTAATGACACATTGAAGTAAGCAATGCAGTTGCACCCAGAAAAGTAAGATAACTGGCTAGTTGCCTTAAGGTAGTAACACACTGAGGTGAACTAATTACGTCAGAAAAACTTTGTAGGTTAAACCTAATCTCAATGAATGAAGAATTCGTGCTGTGCTAGCAAAGTTTTGGATGCAAATGCACGGCAGTGGTGAAATGGAGAGTTATCCTTGGCTGAGTATATGCCATTTGGTAAGAGATGGTCGGTGCTAGCTCTACAGGCAGATAAGCCTTTACTGTTTTTTAATCAACATTTACACTAGCGGGCTCTGTGGTTAGAGGCTCAGTAGTGTAGGTCAGGTGTGCCTGCTCTCTCTGGCTGGCTATGCTGTCATTTTCGGGCAGTTTCTTCCTTGCTGCACATGAGACATGATTAATCTGTGCCTGAGCAATAATTCCAGTGTTAATGCCATATGCAGATCAATTGCTATGCAGGTGCAGTAGGCCTCCCTGTCTGGACTGGAGATGACAGCTGGAGTGCTGCAGCCCAAGTGATTCGTACAGCACACTCAAAACAGTCATCTCTTCATCATGCCTCAGATCCACACGGAGAGTGGGCATGGGATCTGTGTGAGTTATTCTTACGGCAATGACAATCTGTTCCTGGCTGCCATCTTATTGAAATGCCTCTTGCTAGGATCCAATATACTTTCCACCTTGCTCTCTCTTTTTTTTTTTTTTTTTTTAAAAAAAAGTCCTATGACCCCATGTGTGACTTTCACACAACGATTGAGGGATTTTGGTGTGCCTGGGAGAGACTGAGCTTATTTGAACAGGTTGCTGCTAAAAGAAGTCATCTGGCCAAAGACCTGCTTCCAAGTTGCCTTTGGAGCAAAGGGCTGTGAAGAGGGCGATGCATTCAGAAGAGTTAGTTTTAGTGGAGTGCAAGTGGCTCTCGGGTTTACGTTGAAAATCCCTAGAGTAGACAAGAACTGGCACTGGGCATTCTTCTTTCAGCAGAGCTGATACAGAGTGAGCCTCCTAAATAAAAGGAGTAGGAGCTGCATTAGCTCAGTTGCAGGCTGTAACGCTTAATGCTGTCCTGAAATAACATTCAGAACATGGAAATGAATTATGAGTTGTACGTTCTATATAATGACTGATATTTATTCTGAAGGCCATTAGAATTAAAGTACCTTAAATAACTTGAAGATTCAGAAGCACTAAGCATTAGCTTAAACTGTTATATCATGTTTCAGTCTATAAAAATGAGTAAGCCCTGTGCATTTGAGAAATCATACAGTTCTTTCAAACCCAGGTGGGCTTTCATCAGTTATGTTACTTACTGCAGTGAAACTTTTTTCTAGTTTCCCTTCAAATAATTGTCGAACCTTTTAGAGTAGTATATCCAGAACTTCTCATAGCCTGCTTAGTTGCAATGCAGGTGCCTGCAATGAAAACTTAATGTTGGAAGAAAATATCCTAGCATAAGAATGAGGCTGATTAGAATATTGTATATTGTTTGCTCATTACATAAACCTTCTGTTTTGAGTAGCTGGTGTGTATACCTTTGAGTAGTCTTCTGCAGTTATCTAAAATACATTTTTATTGTGTTTTGAATGCAATTTTTTTTCAGGTCATGGAAAAACTCCAAAAGATGCTGCTTCTGTTCGAGCTACACATCCTATACCCGCAGCCTGTGGCATATACTACTTCGAAGTTAAAATTGTCAGTAAGGGAAGAGATGGGTAAGCATTGAGTGCATTATTTATTGATTATTACTTGAAATACTGTCTCACATCATCTTTCTTTCAGTCAACAGACATCTTTGGTATCAAAACTTATTTTCATGTTTTACCACTTTTTATATAGCTTAATTCCTTATTCATGAGAAGTTGCACTCTGATATTTGGTTGTTTTAAGGGAGTTGATTGTGCTATTTATTGTCCACAAATCAGTGTACACAATAAATACCATAACAGCATCTTCTCGTTTTCTCTTGACAGAGAATTTAGGGTTTGAATGACCGTAGTTTGACCCTGCTCTTACCTTTAAAGGTGGTGGGTTTTGACTATATGGCTTTTCAGACTTTCACATAATTTTTAGGAAGTTTTTAGGGTGTGCAGCAGACCAACTTAACCTCCTCAGTGCAGTCTTTTCATGGATATCGTATCAATTTTAAAATGGAAAGTTATTCGTAAGGCTACTTGTTGGTGAACAGTAATAAGAATAAAGGGGAGTGTTCTGAATAGGTGCCTGGGAATTTG
Source organism: Gavia stellata (assembly GCF_030936135.1). Lineage (NCBI taxonomy): Eukaryota > Metazoa > Chordata > Aves > Gaviiformes > Gaviidae > Gavia > Gavia stellata. The sequence continues at coordinate 96,334,046 of NC_082596.1, read as the reverse complement.
TCACCCTATGGAAAGAACAAGAGTTGATGAGTGAGTGCAGCTGCTGCTTCCCAGAATCCATCCGAATTATGAATCTGTTGAAGCGCAGGTGATGCTATGCTTTTAAGTCTACTGAGGCAGATAGAATTTCACCTGGGGGCGTCCTGAAGTGCTAATGAAATCTCTGCTAGACCACTTTAATTCCTTTTCATCTTTCGCTGCTTTTGGTAGAGGGTGTGTTTTAATCCTGAGACATTGATTATGGTGCCTATGTAGGACTACATAAGCAATACTTCTTTCCAATATGCTGTAGTATGCACTGTGGTTCTACTTCAAGGTTTTAGTCAGAATTGAATGTCCTTGTCCTAGGTACTGTACAAGCATGTTGCAGATGCTTATGTCCTTTTGTGAACATAAATCTTGAGAGAAAAGAACTATGTCGTAGCTCGTCGGATGAAATTCAGTTCCTTTGTCTTTTCTTTGTCTTGCTGCTGTTTCTTTCTTTCATCTTCCCAGTGTTTTGTAAGAGCCTTCTGTAAGTCAGAAACAGTATTCAAACTTTTTTGTTTTGCTTATAGTATTGTATGGAGATAATTTGAAAGAATAGCCTCTCAGTAGTGCTGCTGCCTTGTAGGGGCATTTATGAGTTTGTTATTGGTTCTGTTCCCAAAAGTTATCTCTGGGAGATTTCTTTGCTATGAAAAACTTACGTCTGTAGTTGCTTTTGTCGCAGTATGAAGACCTAATTATTTTTAAATTGAGACAATAGAAATTAGTGTTTCAAGTAATGTTTTGCTATCAATTTTAGGAATGCCTTTTGTGTTTTCTATTTTTTAAATTTTTTTTAAATTGCCCTACTGCTGTCAGTTAAGGAGAGGTTCTTATTACTAGTGATGCACATGTCTCTTCCTGAAATGTATTTCTGCCTGCTTAGTTTGGAAGCTAGCTTTTTTGAAGTGGTGGATTTCAAAAAGTGCCTCTGTGTGCGTATGTCATTTTACTTAGCTCCTCTAACACTTTACCTTAGACCTCTTTGTGTTGCTCTTTAGTAATTTTGAATTCAGTAGGCCACTCAGAGCAATCCTACAAAAGCAGACAACACCTCTGAGTAAAGTGTTTCAAGGTTTTGTCATTTAAATGGTTATTTGTGAGGCGTACGTAACTAAGACTTGTGAAGCTGCTTGCTGAGATTGCTTAAAAAAATGGAGGGGTACTGCTTTCAGTTAATGATAATACATACTGCCTTGTCCTTGCTTCAGCCTTGTGACCTTTTTTTAGTGTCACTTTATGAAACATTAGCTGCATAATGAGCTGAGATGTTCATTTTTTTCATTGTATAAGATAGTACAGATGCTGGGGAATACTGTGCACAGAGCCAAAGCCAAATCTAGCTTGGCTGATAAAGAGCAGGTGTCGACATGTGGAGCCTCACTGGATGTAATGTGTGTATCTCTAGACCCTGTTTTCAGGTCCAAGCGGTCTTTGACTAGATGCAGCGTGAATCTCTTATGGTTCAATGTTATGCTGCATTCAAACTAATAAATTCTTCTGTCATAAGTAAACTGGGGAATTTAATGCAGAGATCTATGAGTAGGTCTATAGAAACCAGTTTGTGTCTGATAGGGTTTATTAGTTCTTTCTCACTGCCTGTCGTGTTTCACTTGGCTTGCTCCAGGTACGTTTTTACTGGTTTTTCTCTTCTTTACTTGGCATCTGGTAATGAGAACAGAGTTAAGGAAGACCGTGTCTGTGGAGGACCAGCATGTAACTAATAGAATCAATTAGTTGAAACGCCTTACTGTTGTGAAAGTGTCTATTCTCAAGGCCTGAGCCTAGCTGTGGAAGTACTACAGCTGTATTTTATAGTACTGTTTAAAATAAATCCTAGACTACCCGAGGCAACTCAGATATCTATCTGCAAGCTGAAGTACAGCCTTCAACTTTCATAAATGTCAGTGGATAATTTAATGGTGTTTATTTGGAGTTCCCTTTGGTAGTAGCCTTTACTCCTTTTTTTTTATAAACTCAGCTTAAAGTATTTAGTCCATGTACTATGTTCGATGGGCAAGTCTAACAGCATTTTTGCTTGTGTGCTCCACTAGCATGGCTTGCCTCAAATTGTCAAAGACCTTTACTAAAAACCTAGTCTAGGAGATTTATTTTTTGTGCTGCTGCAGCACTTGATGGCACTGCTCCTAGAATATGAGCTTGCGTATCTCAAAGTTGCTGGACAATCGCAAAGGTTATTCTCCTCCTCTGAAGGAGCGCAGCTGCTCTTAGTATAGGACATGGATATGGCATGGCTTCCAGTAGGGCTTGTCGTGGCCGTCTGTGTGCGAGAACAGCATTGGTTTTGTCACACTAATGACCTAGGTCGTTAAATTCTTTACGTATTTGGGCGGTAACAGTCTTGAGTAGGAATTTGAAGGCGCATAATACGTTAATTTTGCAGATGTTCATGATGATCAACTTCTAGGCATTATGGACACATTGAAGAAAGTATGAAAGCAGGCCTACTGGGAAGTAAGAAATGGGTATGGAGGTTGGTGTTGCAGAGCAGATGAGTGAAGTTGGTTTTTGATACCTCAATGAGGGCTGATAGGGCCACACACAGATGAGAAAAAGGGAAGTGAGAATTAAGGTTAATAAAAGTAATAAGGTTGAAATATCATTCGAACTCAAACTGTCTTGGTATTTGTACAGTGTTTGGCACAAAGAGTCCTAAGATCTTTTATGTGCTGCTACAGTACAGATATGTGAAGTAATTATCTTAAATACTTTAAAATTCTTGTTAAAAGTGCTAACCAGCTGTCATGCTTCTCTGTAAATATTTTCTGTTGTTCTTTATTTCTTCAGTTTTCTTCCTTAATTTCATGTGTCCTTTTGCAGTCTGAGGACCTCTATTTACATTCTCCTTTTATACTCTCTTTTGCTTTGTTTTGTTTGGCTTCATGTGGAACACTGTGGACAGTGATGTGAGTGATTGGAGATGATAACAGTAGATGAGTAATGGGTGTAAGTATGGGGAACAGTACCAAGGTGATTAGAAAGCATGGCAGGAAGGAGAGTATTAACTGCAGTAAATTATATCTGCATCTCTATTGAAATCTCCAGTTAATTTAAAAATAAATACATACATATATGTGTCAGTTAATGTAAAGTATTGCAGCAAGTACTGAGAAAAATTGCGATGTAGTTAGGGAAGCTAAACATAGTTTTAGCTTTAATTTAAACCTTTGTAAGCTCTTAACGCAGCCCTCATTTGTAATTGATCTATCAGAGAACCAGAAGTAACGTACATAGTTTTTGCTCTGCAATTTCTTAATACGATACTCAAGGGAGTGAGATAGGCATGGTGTTGCCTTTTGCATGCAACTCTGGTTTTAGTTTCATCTAAATTTCTAGAATAGAAGCTTAATTAAAGCACACTACATTGGTGGTCTAGGAATGGGAACGACCAAGGGTGTGCTAAGTCCTATGGACCTATTCTTGTGATTTGGAGATGTAAGCCTTAGTCTCTAAATCTGTTATAGTACTATACTGTCTCCTCACTTTCCAAAAATGACCACCATGGTGGCCATTCTCTTAGCTAGGTAAGTATATCCAAATGAGACTTTTTCAAGTCTCTTTTTCAAATCTTCATTTCAGTTTTCTTATGTTGCTTTTTACTGAGTTCAGTTGTGCTAGTCTTTTCCATATTTAGGTCCTCTGGTTTTGTGTAAAGCGGTAATGCATCTGTCTTACAGCCCCACAGTTAATGTTTTATTTCAGGTACCAGTTAATGTTTCCCTTTTTTATGCAACTAAAGATACTTGCATGATACTGTCATGGTTTATGTAAACTACAAGGCCGATGCTTTGTGCTGTTGCTGTGGGCATCCTTCTTTAATGGTGAAGAGTCGTCTATAATCTCTCTTGGTTGAGAGTCTGTGAGCTTTGCTGTAACTTAGGTTGCACTCTTTGGCATTTTGTACTGGGCGTAAGCATACTCTGGTTCCACTTTCCAAGGGGCTGTCTCAAGGGTATCCACTGGCTACCTGGCTTTCAGAAGCAAACTACCTTCCATTATTTTATGTTATAAACAGCTTATGTGTGTACGATTTACTGAGTGATCATTCATTTCGACATGAATTCCAGTCTTAGGCTTGTCGGTTATTGTAATGAATCTCTTCATTTCCAGTCAGGGCAATGGTTTTTCAGTGTTTGCAATTCTTACTCTAAACTGTAGTTTGAAGACTTTGTAGGTGATTTGGCCATGAGAAGAAGCAGTCTCTGAATGCTCATTGACTTCACTTCCCTTCTCCCAGTTTGTGACTGTTTGTGTCAGCTTCATGGTAAACCCGATTGGGTAGCTCATTCTCCAGAAGCTGACCTCAAAACTGAGTTAGTTTTCAGACAGGTTCATTCCCCAGTATGGCTCTTTGTATTCCTTCATGAGCGGCTACGGCAGTAAAAAAGAGGGGAACTTGGGGCAGGAATGAGCATCTGGGCCCAGGAAGGTGGCAATGCTACTTTTGGTCATGGTACCAGCTTATGCCCGTTTAATTTTAGCTTAAATACAGCTTTTTAGTTTTTAAAATCTTTCACGAGGAGACACTTTTTTGTCTTTCTTTCCTGGGGAGAATGAACTTTTGGGGAAAATGCCTTTATCCTCGGTGTCTTGAATTTCTGCCTATTCTTTATCTTATTTATTGATTTGTAAATACAGTTACTAGCAATGGGCAAATGATTGTAATGCCATTTACTTCTAGACAGTCTTTAGCGCTTTTAGAACAGCTGAGGAAGATATATGCTTAAAATGCAAAATCCTCTAAGCAGATACGCTTTTTTTTAAAAAAAAATGAAAACAAGAATTGAAAGTGGTAAGCCATCTAGAAGAAAAAATGAAAACTAAGTTTAGAAAGGCTTTAGTCTTTTAGCAGATAAGATAGCACTTAGATTACTCTTCTGTGAGCATGGTTGTTTAGTCTGTGGTGTGGTTGTACTGATGCAGATCTTCATGGGCATGCTTTAGACTGCGTAAGTCCTGCTAAATGTTCTGCGCTAAAACAAAATGTTACTACAGCAACTAGCACAAGTAATCAGTATGCTTTTTGGTAAAGCAGTGTTAATAAGGCTTTAGACACCTGTTGGATTATGGCTGTTTTTTAACACTGGCCATACAATCAGTCATCTGTTGTTTTGGCAGTATCTTGTAGTGTATGTTGTGTATGTGATGAAGTGGGTGAAGAAATAAAAAAGGAAAAACTATCCAAAACAAAAATACCGTAAGAATTCAGTTAGCTTTCATGACACCCATGCCTATGGTTTAGCCTGAGCTGTTTTAGTGCGTTTGAGTGATGTTTGTGAAATACAAATCACAGAATCACTAAGGTTGGAAAAGACCTGTAAGATCATCAAGTCCAACCATCAACCCAACACCACCATGCCCACTAAACCATGTCCCACAGTGCCTCATCTACATGTTTTTGTCCTCTAGAGCATGTATGTGTAACTCTTTAAACAGAAACCATACTTTTTTTTATTGCAAATTGTTTCTGTTGCAGTAAGTTGGCATTTCCTTTAGCATCCCGTGTACCCATTTTCTTGTTCATGACAAAAGTGTAAACCAATAAACAAAATATAGAACATTGCCAGTTGCTGTTTTGTTTGTATTTGTTTTGTACACTAGTAATCTAATGTAAAAGCTTCATGCAATCTTAAGACCTATTTTGATAGTTTTGATGTGTCCTCAGCAGTTACTTGTTACAACACCAGGCATTTGTTACAACAACATGCAAACTTCACTCAGTCTCTATTTACATGTAAGTATGTCTTGTGGTGTTATTAGCAGAGTACTTATGTATAGAGTAGAATCTGATAAAGTCTGAAGTAGCTTTCTTGCATTAGTGTCTTCATTTGAATTGCAGCAGCTGCACAAAGAGATTGGCTCATGAATCAGCAAGTGTATCTTTTCTTAAACTGTAGCAGTAATTCATTTTTTACCTGAGTGTGCGAGACCAGACGTTTAACAGAAATGAACAGAACTAAATGTGCAAGAGGATTATTTCAGGTTTGTGTTTAACTGGTCAGAAATACGTGGAACTGGAATGAGAGTTTTATTCTTTGTTGATGTTTTCTAGAAATGAAGATTTCTAATTTAAAAAGAAAGTCAAGAGACTGTATTTAATTTCTTAGTCCCTACTTCTTGCAAAATCTTTATAGTTATTTCTTTCTTATGAGGTTCATTCTCAGAAATACAGTGTATAGATTATAATCTTACCGCAGCCCAGACTTACGTTATTGTCTGTGCAACTATTCTTTTCTGACAGTATGGTCCCCAAAAAGGCTTTAGTGCTTAGGGAGAAGTGTCACAAGACGAAATTGTGCAACCTCAGAAAGTGAGAGGGACATCAGTAAATGAGAATCTTTCTAGGGACATTACAGGAATCACGAGCAAAATGTTACAGGAATAACAGTTTCAAGCGCTATGCAAGATGACTGCCTGACTTTTTTTTTTGTTGTTTTTTCCTCTCTGTGTAGAACTGGATTAATCTGAAACCTGGGTTTCTCATGTTCAAAATACTGTTTCCTTGGAAACATTCCATAAAATTAAACTTGTTTTCAATTTGAAATGAAAGACTGAAACTGTCTATGGCATATTTTGAAACATTTAAATAGAGAAAAATTTAACAGCTCATTTCTTATTGTGATGGTGCAGACAATAAGAATCTTGGATTAGCATATTCCTACAAAATCTTAATGCAGAGTAACTATATTAAAGATAAAATTTAGATACCTTTTTAGTGTGCTGTATTTCTGACTTTATAGCATAGTCTCAGTGAAGACAGCATAGAGAACTATAGGAGAATATTATTCAAACTTTTTACATCCTTATAAGTCAGTTGTGAAGGCCCTTTAGAAGATCACTTAGTCTTAAAATTCTTACAGATGTTGCAGTTTTTTCTACTTGTACCCTTTTCTAAGATACAAGCTTGATAGCAAAATAAACTGCACCGGTTGTATAGCCTACTTTTTTTTTTTTCTTCAGAGTGTTAATTCTAGTTTTCTTTGTAGTCAATGCATTTGAAAGATTAGGATGTTTTCAGTTGCTTTATTTATGGGTGTAAACATCTGTTAGTGCTTGGATTTGGGTTCCTTACAGATATTACAGTAACTTGGGTTTTAACACCATATAGTTGAAGTTGCTTTCTTTTCAAATTTATAGCATGTAGGTGATAAGATACCAGGTTGATAATTTAGTTTCATCATCACCAAAAGAGCTTGGATTTTGAAGCACGATGTAGCAGTTCCCCAGGTTATACTGTCTTTAATAGAATATGTAGGCACAGTGAAAGTCAGAAAGAATTTGACTCTTTGCAGGTAACAGGTTGCTAATGAAATCTCTGTAGTAGGGAGGCTATTACATTTTTTTCGTTACTTAAAGATATGCTAAATTATTTTACTTGTCTATACAAATACAGTATGGAATATTTGCTGGGTTTTTTTTAACTAGAGAAGTAGTTATTTAGTACTTAAATTTATCTTTACCCACTAGTAAGCTTTCTGAGGTACTTGTGATTTGGTACAGGTTTTGAGATTCTGTATTCCTCTTTATGGAATGGGCAGGATAGGATATAATTAACCTGAATTCTGATTATTATCAGCTTCCATATTGAAAGATCTTCCATACACCTTCATTACTGTGGCTAAAAGATCTAAAGGAACAGTTTCAAATAAAAATCCAAATTGTGTATCTTTTATATGAACTGCTGTGTTTTTTTTCTTTTTTCCTTATATTTTAGCAGTCTCCAGTTCTGTACCATCTCTTACTGCTATTTTTTCCTTCTATTTGATTCTGGGTTTTTTATTTCTCACACTTAGTCTATTCAGGCATCCAAGTAGAAACTTTAGGCTCCAGCAAAAATATGAATTTAGCTCTTTGACTGGAAAGATACTTGAGGAGAAAATAGTTATTGTGAGCTTGCTGCTGCTTATACATTTCACTGCAGAGAAACCTAGGCTTTTCAGTCTGTTAGTGGAAAAAATAGATATCTTAGTGCCTGTATTTTTGACATTGACTTTTCTTTCGCTTTGTGGCAAAAAGTTGAATCTTCAGTGAATTTTAAACTCTGTAGTTTTGTAGTATTCCTAAAAATTTCTATATGACTTGCAGTTGTGAAATGTAAACTAGAAGATGTGCTGAGACATTAAAATGGTAATCTACGTCTTTAATGAACTGGAACAAGAATAAATAAAATTTGAAACTAAAAATCAGGAGTTTGTAAGGTGCCCTTGCTTTCTTGGTCCTTAGTACCAATTTGGTTGCACTTTAAATTGGTTTTTAGCCATAGTCTCTTATTTCAATCTCTTATGGGCTGATTTCATGTATTCTGTGAGTGGGTTTACACGTTGTTTGTAATCGTATGAGCTTCTGTAAGGCTTGCGCACTTTAATGAGGTGATGAGTAGCAACTGAAATGGCCTCCAGTTGCGCCAAGGGAGGTTTAGACTGAATATTAGGAAAAATTTCTTTGCTGAGAGAGTGGTGAAGCATTGGAACAGGCTGCCCAGGGAAGTGGTGGAGTCACCATCACTGGAGGTGTTCAAGGAACGTGTGGACGAGGCATTGTGGGACATGGTTTAGTGGGCATGGTGGGGTTGGGGTGATGGTTGGACTTGATGATCTTACAGGTCTTTTCCAACCTTAGTGATTCTGTGGTGGGACTGAAATGCTCAGAGGGAGGGGCTTCGTAATGAAAAGGGTCCCAGGCCACTTCCTTCCGTTTGCCTAGGTAAGTGATCCTCCCACCGCAGCAGCCAGGGATGTTTATGGGTGGGGAGCTGAGGTGGAGGCAATGTCCGCAGGTATGGAGGGAAGTGATGAGGGAGGTGGCATCAGAACCACACCATTATTCACCCTCTCTGGTCTCTCAAACCATGCTGTGTCATGTCCATTTTTGGAAGGTGCTACATGTCGGAGTGAGTGTGCCGCTTCCTGGTGTTGACACCTCTGTTTCCCCAGGGCTGCTGTTATGATGTGACAGAGTCTTAAGTGGACCTGTTCTTCTGGTCGGTGGCTATCTCCTAGACCAAACCCATTCCTGTGACAGGACAGCAGGAAATGCATCATGAACTGACAGAGAACAGTCTGAGCCTGCATTGCATCTGGGTGCTAGCATGTCTGCTTGTCGTGCTGCCCTGCGTTTTTATCGTGGACTAAGGGAGGAAAACTTAAATGCATAGCTCTGCCACTATTACTCTGATTCTGAGATGCATGATATGTGAACCTTAAGGAAGCAAACAGGAGGACAATTTATGTAATTCCTCCCACTGAAGCAAGTCTTTTTGCAGACCTGGACCTAAATATGTGCTAAGCTTCTTTAAAAAACAACCAAAAAGTCTTTTTTTTAAGCCTATGAAGCTTACAGGTGCCAGGAAAAGAAAGAAAAGTTACATGTAGTGGTTTGGCATAAATACAACTACTGCTGATGAATTTTAGAGCATTGAAAGCCTATCTGTCATGGTACTGTTTTCCCCCTCAATTTATAGTGTACTATATCTAGTTGAACATGAGATTAGTTATCCATCAACTGTAACAAATAATAAATTAGCTTAATTGATGAGCCAACTTCCAAACCATAAATTGTAGACATTCCTTTTTCCTTTTGAAAGATGTCTATAGTAAATGTGTTAATTATTTGAAATGTTTTAGCCTAATTTTACTTGAGTTTCTATTAATACCAAGTCTCCTTGATGAAATGGTATTAACATTCCAAGTAGCTGTAAGTGAATCCCAGGGAAAAATACATACTGTTGAGCATCCATCTTCTTACTGAGATGGTGTCAGTGCCTCGTGCCTTCTAGTCATTGCCAGTGGGTAAAGAATCCTTGTTCCCAGCTGTATTAAATACAGTGGCTCTGTGTTTACAGTTGTTACTGAGTTAAAGAGGAGGCTCAGAAGATATGACACCTGAGGGAGAAAAAATAGGTGGTAACAAAATGTTACCTAGATGATGATTTTCTATCTAGCATTTTATGGTTTTGTGTAACCTTAATCTTGTTTCTATAAGAATACTGAAATGAAACTTTAATTGGATGAAGGGTTTTTTAATATGACTCTCGTTGAAAGGCTTTTTGCAGTCAGTGGAGTTCTTTAAGTTATCTAAGTTATTTTTTAAAATAAATTCCGTTTCTTTAATAAATTCATCTTAACAGGAGACTGTACAATAACAGATATTCAGTCTGTACATGAGAATCCTTCATGCATCAAACTCCAGACTATGCTAATAACAATTCTGCCTTTATTATGTAAGACAAAATCAAGGGGTTTCCACTTGTTACTTTAATTTATAATTGTTTTGTTGACTCTGCTGCCTCAGTGGTGCCTCAGTAATGTAATCAGCAATGCAGCAAAGACAGATCCTTTTGTTTGTTGCCCTTTGCTTCAGCTCTTCAGTATCTCTAGATGTAGTATCTGCCATATATGGTTCTGAGGTTCCATTTCATGCTGGTATGTTGGAGGGAGAAGATGATGGTATCATACATTAGAAATTATCTGAGGAGGGCTTTGTAAATATCAAACATAGAAGCAGGTAAGGTAACTGTTGGAAGCGATCAGTAGAAGAAGCAGAAAGCCCACTATACAATTAAGCATATGACTTATGTGAAATGTGTGTAAAATAGCAGATTAACCTGTACTTTCTAGTAGAAGAGTTGCTTAAAAATTGCATTTTATGAGATGGAAATGCAAAGATCATGTTTGACAAACTATTTTCAGTTTGGCATGGGTGAATTTTTTTTTTAAAGTTTATTATTTCGTGACAAATTTATGTTAACTGATTTGAACTGGTGTCAAAATTATTTGAGTGTTTTGGTAAACTAGGAAATGTTAGGTTGCGGTGATTTTTGGAGGCTTTCTTTAGTTGATGTGGGGGGTTTGGTTTATTTTGGGCGGGGGGGAATTAGTGAAAGCCTAGCTTTTTGTTATGCTGTTTTTCTTTTTGGATTCCTTTTGTCTTGGTCATGAAATTACTTTTGCTTAAGAAACAGAAGCAAAGTTGATTTTACTAACTTCAAATAATGTGATTTGGGGGTGGGGAGATTATTAATTTCAACTTTCCAGTATTTGCTATTAAATTGTTAACAATTGTACTGGACATCGGCTTTATTAAAACTACCTTTTGTAAAGCTGACTTTTGGACTTTACTGACCTAGCCATAACCTATTTAGACTTAAGATTACTGGTTAGTATACTAAAACTCTTTTCCCTCTTCAGTTTGCCAACAGATTGCCAACAGCTAAGTAACATTGCCGGTAAATTTCTCAAGACAGAGTGTTCTGCTCTATGATCCAGGCCTTTAAAGTTTTAATGTGATCTTTTCATAAGTGCTGTGCAAGGATGCATTTCGCTGCTGAAATAATGCACAGTTTTACATGTATTTTGTAAAATTACTCATGCCAGATTGTCTCAAAACATGATTAGGTATGTTGAAGATGATGAAATTGGTATGAGTGTAGCTTTACCTCTACTTCCAAAATACGGCATGGCCTTTGGCTTTCTTTGTTCACGCTTTAAACTTCATGGCTAATTTCAGTATTCTCCATTGATAACCCAGGATGCTTAAAAGAGAAGAAAGTTGTCCTTACCTCCTTCGGGGACAGAATCTGTCTGTATTAAACTATATATGTTAGGAATTACTTTTCAGCTCCCTTGCTGTTATGCCACTATTAAATGACCTTTCAGCAGCTTAACTGGTAATATGATTAATCACCACAGTGTTTCTTGGCAATATCCCATGTGTGTATGTATTTTTGTAAGAGACAGATAAATTTCTTTTGTTCTTTCATTTTTACAGTTACATGGGAATTGGGCTTTCGGCACAGGGTGTGAACATGAACAGACTACCAGGTATTTATTACATTTGATAAGTTACTTACATTGGTTAATTGTGTTTTTTAAAATATACTTGACCTTGATGGGAAGGTGTTGGTAAGCAACAGAGTGTAGCATGACATCTCTGTGTTGTTATCTGAATTACATAAAGCTTGCAGCTAAAGTTTAGCTTTTACTGTACATTTGCTCCTGTACTACTTCCCTGGATTCTCAGTGTTATTTATGACATTATGCAGATACTTTTTAGCAAGCAAATGCACTTTAAAATTTCCATCACGCTTCCTGAAAAGAATGAAGCTATAGATTTCCTTGCTCTGTAAAGAGAATTTCTAGCAATAAAGATGAGCTACTATGACAAAAACTTTCTGTCAAACATGGAGTGAGCTCACCTACTGTCAGTTTTTGTACCATTAGCTTTCCAACCTTAATAGTGAGGATGTGTAGCAGTTTTAAGTTTTGACTGTTCCTTTGACCTGTGTGGTCAAGGACACTGTCTTGTTAACAACTGTCTGCAGTATCTCTGTATAGTATTTAAAGAAGTTTTGTGTGTGTGTACACGTTGGGTTTTTAATAGATCTTTAAATGTAAAAAAAAAAAAAAACACCAAACCAAAGAAAAAAAACACACCAGATTTTTTTGAAATTGTTACTGTTAGCCAAGCATAAAATCATGTTGAACTGACCTTAGAGTATCTGTATTCTTTCTTCTGCATTGTTACTTTCTCACCCAAATGTTCTGGTAGAGATCCTTATGATGACGGCAAGTCCCAGTTACTTGTGTGAGCCCAACTAAGGGTGATGAATTATTAGTGGGTAACATTAAGTTTGAGTATGATTTAGGATGCATTGCAGATAATTATCAAAGATACTACTAATCAATGTAACTGCAGTAATTTGGGGTATTTCATTTACTGAGAGATGCTTAATGTGGTGCCAGCTGAAGCTACCTATCATACAGATTAAGGGCCTAAGTATGGAGAATACTTTCAAATTAACCTGTTAGGCAGCAGCTTGACAGAAGAAGAATAAACCCACAACCTTTAACTCTTCAAAAATACTATGAGTTGTCAGTATAAATTCGTATAGTCAGAATGCGCATATATATATTTATATATATGAAATTGGGTGATTTGTGTTAAAGGTCATGCTTTGTATTATTTTGAATAGGCATTTAACAGATCTGTTAGCAAGATTTTGTGGTGCCTGAAAGTTTACTCCTTTTTAATGCGTTTTTGTTTAGTATTGAATTGCAGAGAGTGTGGACAGGTATTTTTAAATGAGCTCAGACTAAAATTGCTTTCTGTGCATTTCATTGAGTAGTGTAACAATATAAAGCTTCTTAACTGGTTCTGCAGCTCTTCACCTGCAAAATTAGCACCATATTTGCATACATAATGATTTGCCTGCTGGCTGTGATTTTCACCTGTATTGATTTTTTTTTTTTTTTCCTTCCTTTTAATTTTTAGGGGCAGCAAAGCTAGTGACAGTATATAGTCTGGAAATTCTGCTATTGTGCAGAGATTGCTTGCTGCTGAATAGTCATTGAGAATAATCAGGAATAGAAATGTGTTTCCCCAGAGATGCATGTTTGGGTTTTAGCCAGGAAGAACTAGATTATGACATATGGTAGCAATAGTTTTGCGAGATGTAAGGGAGAACAGGAGAATCTTCAATGCTTTATTGGGACATGTCAGATCCGCATATAGCTTTTCAAATTTCAGCATTGTAGCTGATTATATTTTTGGTGTTGATAATATTGTGTGTTCACTTAAAGAGAAAAATGTGTTGCCTGAATTTGCATTACCTGTTATGTACTACAAATGGAATTACCTGTTCGGCCATTTTGATAAAAGAAGTTGTCATTCTTTTAAATGAAGCAGATTTGTTAGTTAGATATGAAATCTTAGAAGGCAGAAAGCTGAGCATAGTAATTAACCATATTAACCTGGTTAGAATATACTAACTTTGCATAGTCTTCCCATTATTTCATAATAAAGGAAATGAATAAATCACAAATGCTTTTGTTCTCTAGGTTGGGATAAACATTCATATGGTTACCATGGAGATGATGGACATTCATTCTGTTCCTCTGGAACTGGACAACCCTACGGCCCAACATTTACTACGGGTGATGTCATTGGTTGTTGTGTCAACCTTATCAATAATACCTGCTTCTACACAAAGAATGGACACAGCTTGGGTATGGAGAAATGTTATCTTTAATGATAACATTATGTCTGTAAGTCTGTTGTAAATCTGAAACTCTCTTCATGTCAGGAGCAAAGTGTTTGAATAGTCCTTTCGATAGTCTCATAATCTAAGAATTAATTAAAGAATTGGGAAGAATAATGTCTTGTGTGCCATTTGCACTAACATTCCTTATGAATTTGGAAGGATTTGTCATAGCATCTCATTCCACAGGACCTGCATTTATGAACTCTGCTACTAAATCCACAAATAATACTTGATATTTATAAGGTAATAGATAATAAGAGAATCAGAGAAATGGAGACTGGATATAGTTAAAATTCATTGCTGCTGTATGGTGGGCACCTAGCCTTCACTGAAACCTTACATTGGATGGGTGTTACTTTGAACGTATGTTGGAGAACAGTGTCTTTCGGATTCCCAGTCTGGAGTAATGCATAGTTGGGCTAAAGCCATGGATTATACAAGTTGTGCTAAAATTAAGTCCATTAAAGTCTTCTGGTAAATCTTGGTATTATGCAACACTGCAAGACAATTTTTGAGTTTGAATATCAGGAGGGGGTAGAATTAAAATTTTTGATGCAATATATGTAATAATTCAGTTACTTAATGCAATTTAATGAGCAAAGATACAGAGTGTAAAGAAAGAAGGGGAAAAAAATTACTTCCTGCATTAAGGAGAGAGCAAGGACTTGGGAAGAGATCTTGGAATTGTGCTGAAGGGAGTAGGAAGTTTCAAAGGCTAAAGCTCAAAAAGAAGAAATAAGGTTTTTGTCAGGGGTAGAAATGTGATAAGGAAAAGAGAGGCTGGCTAGAAATAAGATGTTATTGAAATAGGGCCTCTATCCTATTTTCTCATGTTGTCAAACATGAGGAAGGTTTGGAAAGTAGTAAGGGGAGAAGGATGTTTTAAAATTCTTCTCCTTGTCTCTCAGAACAAGACTGCCTGTTTGTTTGCTCAGGCCCTGTGCAAACAGATCTAACTTTGGAGTTTTCCTGCTCAGAGCAGGGCTTAGATGCCTCCAGAGGTCAATTCCAAGTAATCACTTCTGTGATTCTGTTCTATCATGATCTAATGCTTGTTCTAAATTGAATGAGTCTACATACCTGGACTTAATACCTTGACACCTACGGCAGTGGGACACATGAACCATGCACTGTGTAGTTGTTTCTTTTGGCGCTGTTTCAGGGTATATGTCAAAATGGAAGATAACAGGCTTATGTTGTCTTTACCCTACTCTTTAAGTGGGTTAAAGCTGAGAAGGGTCATCTTACCTTATTCCCTTTTTGGAACTAGTAACAGGGTGCCTGTAGGTAAGTTGGATCAGATTGTTGATCAACTAAGTGACGCTGATTTTATGACTAACCTTATGGTCACATGCATGGAAGTGCTATGAAGGAGGAGCAGAACCTTCTCTTTCGGTGGAAGTCTTAAAGCAGACTGGATTAGGCCAACTGTGAAACAACACTCCAGGTGATTAAAATCTGTATAAAGAGGAGAACAGAATGGCATAGGTGAGGAGAGGCTAGTAAAATGTCACCTGTCATAGAAGAGTCTGACAAACACTATATGGATTTCAGAAGGAAATCTGACAGCTGTTCTGCTGTCGTGGGCTTTGCTAGCCTAAATTTCTGACAAAGGAAAATTGATTCTGTGTTTAGGGGAAAAAGAAATCAGACATTTTGGCTGTCTTGCTGAGTTGTTGTTGCTGCTAGTTGTCCAGAATTCCTATACGATCGTGACTTGGAGGACATCTATGTTTCTTCTCTGGGCCGCAGATGCAGTCTAGAGTATTGGAAATCTCTGGCTCAGCCTGGGATTTGATGTTACAAAAAGGGCTAAGCAATTATTTATGCAAGTGTGAAATCCTGGATTGAAAAAAAACCAAAACCGAACTCCCAAACCCCCCCCGATACCTACATGTCACTCAGTCATCATTTATCAGTTACCTATCTTGCCTACTGCCATGGTTGTTTTGGAAAAGGGTAAGTTGGATCTCAAAATGTGCCAAACGGAGAAAGTGGTTATAGCTTAGAAAAAGTTAGGGTGTGAACAGGTCATAAATAAAATGATAGCTTTGAGATGCGATGGGAGGAAACAGATTCACTCTCTGTGTCATTCTTGTGTATCCAAGATGTGAGTAAGGAATCCAGATGCTCTTAAGCTTTGAAATCTTGGTGAAGAATGGAGATGGAAAGCAGGGGTGGAATTTCTAACGAAAGGTTAAAAGCTTTGTTTTAATCTTAAATTTGAAAAGGCAGTGATACAAATAAATAAGAGTTTGAAGGGATAAGTGGATTTGAGTCATTATGCACTTGTAAAAAAAAAAATAAATTTGAAGAAATACGTGAAACAATAAAGGAAATATGAAATAATGTTACCATTCGGCTGTCAGAAGGAGATTTCCTGATACTTATTTTTTAACTGAAAGTTTCCCTGCCCTTCCAGCCCCCTCCCCATATTGCATGAAGTCCCTGAAGTGTATAGAGGTCAGATTTGTCTCTAATCCTGAAACAGCAAAATCACTGCCTTGGTCTTATGGGTAGATGGATGCTTGTAATTATATAACAAGATATTAAGCTATTCTGTTTGAAAACCAAAACACCCTAGCGTGGATTAGAGTGGAACATTTACCAGACTGGTTTGGAGTATTATAGGTATGTGCTGCTCATGTAAAGATAATGCATACTTACGAAGAAAAGTAATAGCAAACAAGAAGACACCATTAAATCTTGATGTCGCAGCATCAAGACATGCGAGTGAAAAATATCTTCAGATATTCTTATTTTTCCTCTTAATTTTAATGTGTAACCAGATTTTTCATACTTTCTGATCTGCGTATCTGTATGACACTTGCTAAATCTTATGCCCTATTTTGAAAAATTGAGGGCAAATTGAGTACTTCTGAATGACAATTACTTTTTGCCAAATATTGCCCTTTATTACTCAAGCACATCAGTTGTGCCTAAGCATCATGGATATCACCATATTTAACTGCTTATTTCTGAGATGGCTTGGGTGAGTTTTCTGAGCATATAATGATACACTTAAGAAAATGAGGCTAGAATCCAGACATGCGGAAATTAATCTTAATTTTCTCTTCGTTACAGGCATCGCTTTCACAGATTTACCGGTAAGATAAGTACATTTTCAAACAGCTTTCCTTTGTATTATAAACAGATGTTTCAGATGTAACTTGCATTTACCTTATGCTTCTTGGAAATACAATTACAATCTTCTTAACCAATTTAATATCAGGTATTTCTCCTCATCATTTCAGTGCTGATTTGTTAATTGAAGCAAAAAGGTTTTTGTTTTTACACCGATCCTCACAAGGGCTTTCCTTTTCAGGTTTTTAACAGGCAGTTCTAATGGAAGTTTAGCAGAAAACAATACATACAAGTATTTGTTTGACACAGGCAGGCCTTACATACAAAAATCAACGCTGTATTAAACACCCACGCGGTGCATGTGTGTACAGCTGTGTATCATGTGCAGGAAGGCTGGTTACTTAAGACATGGTCACTGTAACTCATGCATGATGCCTGATTTTCAAAATCTTTCTCTGTACTGTTCACTCCATAAGATCAAACATATCAGTAATTTTTTTTTAAGAAAGCTGCAGATATCTGAAGTCTTCTAGCTTTTCAATCAATTAAATTGTACTTTCCTTAAAATCGTTATGAGTTCCCTGTGTTACTGGTACAGGCATGATACTGTACTTAGTTTGTTTTTTTTCTTATCCACCTCATTTCTGATTTAATCCAGCTGGGATGCAGTGTGTGATACACTTCCATCTGGCCAGCTACTCTGTTTGCTATGGCCTTAGTAGGCAAGGATGGATATTAAGGAAAAATGAAGTCAATAACCCAGGGCACCTCTCAGCCCTGCCACAGGGTTGGGTGCTTCATGTAGGAAGCCACTGCCGCTGTCCTGGATCTGTGGGATGCTGGCAGGGCTCCTTGCTATCACGCGGTACCAGCACAGGAAAACTGACACTGTAATCTGAAGTTTGAAGCTGGACCCCTCCTCATTAGAATCGATTGTTTTCATCTCATTAAAAGATTTTGAGACTTGTGTTTTGCCGATTAGTTTAGACTAGGTAACAAACACTATGAGCAAGGTTTATTTAACAAAACAAGCAAACAAACCAACAAAAAGAAAAAGGGGTGGTGGTGTGATGTGGAAGTGGGGGTAAGATCGGCTTGGGCATGGTTTTAACAACCAGAGTATTTTTCTTCGATTTCATTGGGTTTGCTGGGCTTCAGTGTTCCTACTGACCTGCATGTTGATAACTTCTTACTGATAGCTTTAATTTATTTAGAATATAGTTCTGTAGATCAGCATACCGTTATACCATACCACCATTGACTGCAGTGTAAATATGATGTAGGTACATTTATAAATTAAAAAAAAAAGCAACGAAACCCCATTCATCTAAAACCCCAACGGATTGCATTGCCATTGCTGAGGTGCTAGTTGCATTTAAGAAAGTTACTTTAATCCCAACAGGCAGATTTTACTTTTCTTACATTTGGCATATTTCAAATTTGCATGGAGACCTAATCTCTAAGCAGAAAATAAAACTAAGACAACAATAAATGCTTTAAAGTCTTTTTCTAGATACAAGTCCAGGAATTCACGAGAACTTCAATGCACTGTTACAGTTCTTTTTAGGCGCTACACTTGGACTTTGAGGCTAATGAGTTCTATATCCTGTCAGTTCTTACCACTAAAATTCAGCGATGTTTTAAGTATTTCACCCCAAAAGGAAAATGGCCCACTTTGTAAGTTTAATTTTTGTTCTCTTTTTAAAAGAAACTTTAATCCTGGTCTTTAAAAATCATTAAAAAAAATCGTATTTAATATTTTGTAAAATTGAAACCAAAAGTTGTAAACTTCAGCACAGTTTAAAAAGTGCATTTTCTGACTACAAAGAGAATGATCAGTAAGGCTTTCTTATTTCAAAATTAAAAAATTACGACCACTGGGAATAAGATTAATCAGTCATTGTATTGCTGGATTAGTAGAAGTTGCTTTAACTGCTGGACAGATGATCCAGAGGTATTTGCTTCTTCACACTACTAGTATCAGTGGGGATATTATTACAGAGATGAAAAAAAAAAAAGGTGGGAAAGTTAGAATAAGAGGGAAAAACTAATTAAAAAATTTCTTGCAGCCAAACTTGTACCCTACAGTAGGGCTTCAAACACCAGGAGAGGTTGTGGATGCTAATTTTGGACAAC
The DNA here is from genome assembly GCF_030936135.1 of Gavia stellata. Lineage (NCBI taxonomy): Eukaryota > Metazoa > Chordata > Aves > Gaviiformes > Gaviidae > Gavia > Gavia stellata. Next base: position 96,314,740 of record NC_082596.1, on the reverse strand, counting down.
ACCCGTTTGTATTTGATATTGAAGACTATATGCGAGAATGGAGAACCAAAATTCAAGCACAGATTGACAGATTTCCGACAGGAGATCGGGAAGGAGAGTGGCAAACAATGATTCAGAAGTAAGACTTTGAATATTGTTCATTTAAAAAAAAAGTTATTTGCATGATTTCAGAGATCTTTAAAATATTGTACCTATGTCTTGTGCAAAAAATTACAGATAGCATTAAAAACTACTACAAATAGTTTTGTTAAAAGGGTTGATAAACATGTATAAAACTGAGCATGAATAGATGTCTGGGGAAGAGTTATCTACACCATTAATAATTAAAGAGTTTATAATGATGAGTGTAAGCCTTCCATTTTGATTTGACCTATCTAACGTGGATTGGGGAGTTTAGAAAAATTGCCGTGGTTCTAATAGGCAGTTTTAATACTTGGGGCTCTGGAAATTTCCCTTCGCGTTCTCAGCCTTCGGCATGCCAGGTTAAATTGTGGCTCATCAGTGTCTCACTTGGAAAAACGGTGGTTGAGGCTTTGTGTTTCTTATTTCTTCAGTGAAAACAAAAAATTAGGGTGCAGAAATTTCACTTCAGTGTATGTAATGAGCAAAAAAAGAAACTTAATTAGCAGGCAGTATTTTAATTGAGCCTACCTTTGAGTGATGAATCATTTTTATTAAAATTCATCATAATAAAATGATACATTGGTTATTTTTTTAATTGGTTTTCTGTACAGTGTTTTGAAGAGGATACTGGCTCTTAACTGCATTACTTTTGTCTGACTTGTACAGAAATTTCTGAATTTCAAGTAGAATTCTTTAATTCAGTCACTTTTTCTCAGAAAAGAGGTTTTTTACATTCAGGAAGTTCTTGGTTTCTTACTTGTATTTAATGAGTGTTTCTGGGTTTTGTTTTTTGTTTATTTTTAGAATGGTATCATCTTACTTAGTTCACCATGGATACTGTGCAACAGCAGAGGCATTCGCCAGATCCACAGACCAGACTGTGCTAGAAGAATTAGCTTCCATTAAAAATAGACAAAGTAAGGCTGGAAAGCACATTACATCCTTTTATTTCCTCCCTTAAACAAATACATAAAACTTTCTCTTAAGCATCATTGTAGATTTTCCTTTCAGCACTACTCCATAGTACAGTTCTTTGCTGTCATGTAAAGTTACACACATATGAACAGTTGGTTAAGATGAACTTCTGCACTAAATGCTTTGGAACTTGTTTGATGTAGCAGAATGTGGTAAATTACCTGTTGTCTTTTTCTTGAATGGAAAATTGTGATCTGTCTTGAACAACTGTGTGTAATGTCTCTAAATGAGTGTTTGTGAGACTTAATGGTCAGTCACAAACAGGAATATAAAACTTAAGTCTTGACAAACATTTAGACTTTTATCTTAACTGTGAAAAGGGGTCGAGTTTAGAGAATGCTTTAAAAGTTAAATCAAATTTGAGTTTTCCTGCTTTCAGATGTGAGGGGGAAGAGGACAAGGACAACTAACAGCAGTTCAGTTCTAACTTGCTGTGGCAGTGCTGTTTGGCAGCCTGATTAAACAGTGCCAGCCCCGTTCATTTAAATCCCTGCTGTATGAACACAAGCATTTGTGTGACTGCATGACATACCACATGGGGAAACTGCTCCGGTTGAAAAATAACCCATTCATTGGGCTGTTTTTCGTTTGGATCAATTTCTCCATTGGTGGGATAGAGCTGTGAGGCTGTTTGCGACTCGTGCCAGGTTACAGCAACAGCAGCATCAACTACAGCAGAGACTGTTGTGGAAAGGCTTAGTCAACTGTAAGCTGACTGGAAGTATGTGTTGTAGGTGAGAGAGACTAAATTTTGTTTCTCTTAGTCAAAATTGAACCTGTGGGAGTGGGATGCAATTTGGATGTTCTTGCGTGACGATAGTTTGCTATGTGCTTATTTATAAGGGTGTGAAAATGAGAAATAAATTGCAGAAGAGTGTCTGCAATCTTAATCTAGCTCTAAATGTGCAATCTGAGTACAAAGTAGTTGTATGCTGGCAATATATAAAAGTATTGAGTACTCATTATCTAAATGAGTACTAATGAGTATGTAGGTGGAGTGCAGTTCTTAAATTTTCCTATTGATCATTTTAAGGAAGCATGATCTTTCTTTACACTATTTTTTCTAAGAGGAAAAAGCCTTGTTGATTGATGGTTGCAGTGTCTTTTAATCGTTACTTTACATGTATTAATCCATAAGCTGTCCATTTAACTGATGTTGGTTTTGGTGAACAGAAATTCAGAAATTGGTTTTGGCAGGATGAATGGAGAACCCATTGAAACAACATAACAGCTGTATCCAAGTTTACTAGAAAAAAATCCTAATCTCTTATTTGTTTTTTGGTGAACAGGAATTCAGAAATTGGTTTTAGCAGGAAGAATGGGAGAAGCCATTGAAACAACACAACAGTTGTATCCAAGTTTACTAGAAAGAAATCCTAATCTCTTATTTGCATTAAAGTGAGTCTTCAAATTATACAGATGTGTGTTTATAGATGGCACAGTACCTTCTGAGACAAGACAATTACTCATTTAAAGCTTTCACAGAAATATAAACAAAGCAGCGTTTTTTTAGAAAATGTGTATAGTTCACTTTTTTAATGCTATATTATTTGCAAAATGTTTAACTAGTTTTTGTCACCAAGGTCCTGTTTTACAGCATAATTCACATCTCACTGTAGACTTGCTCTCTAAAACTAAGTTTTACAAATTTTTAAACCAATTTTAATCAGTTTGGGTGTCAACTAAAAGTGTAAACTGATACAGTATCATATTCAAGAAGGTTAAGAGTCCTATTGGCATAAGTTGGTCAGTACCTCCAAATGGGTGACTGACTTTAAAGACCAGTTGAAATGAGCTGTTTCACTCCATGTCACTTTACTAGAAACCTCAGGCTAATACTGTGGAAATTCCATAATCCCAAAGAGTTCTCTTGGCTTCCCAGGCACACAATAGTCACCTTCATTCTGGCATTTTTACTTGCCAGCTGCGCTGATACTCCAGAATTTTGTATCACTTTGTTTTTGAACGCGGAAGAAATCTGTTATCTTCTATAAGAACAAAGCACTTTAATTTTTATGTTCAGTTAAGTAACTTGGAATGTGTTTGAAGTCTGTCACGCTCAAGTGCTGAACAGAATTCACGTGATAATACTGCAGACTTATCACAGACTTCGCAAAATGCGAACATTTTGATGAAAGACTTCACTCGATAACGTCAACTGTATGTTATCTTTTTCTCAATCTTTCTAAATTTAGACTGTTCTATTGAGGCTATCCAAGCCTAAAACATAAAGCAGTAGTTCTGAGCTTCCTTAAAGTCCATAGTAAAAACCTCCTTATGTAAAATAAAATTGACAAAGAGCAACAGCCTCTAAAGGGAAGGTTTGTATATGAGCTTGCTTTTCAAACTGTTTTCTAGTGCAAATGTTTAATGTTAAGAGTTACTGTTTAATGCTTACTGTTCCAGACAGTCAAACTATGTTCTCATCTACTTTGAGAGAAATGACAGACATGACAACCTAAGGACATATCCTTCTCAGGAAATAACCTAGCCCCTGCCAATAAAACAAAACAGTTAAAACAAGAAAATGTAGTTTAGTTCTCTAAACTTTGAGGACTTATTGACAAAGTCTGTCCTCAAAGGATAATATTCCTGTTCTCCTCCCTCACAAATTTGTAATTGTGTATTTTTAGCTGAATACTCCAAAGGTTATTGATGATTGCGTTACTGACATCCAGCATTTTGTTGAGTCATACTTTTTGTATTTTTAACACTAAAATTAAATCGTTGCTATCGTTGGTAAATTGAAATGTGTAAATTGCTTTATTAGCTTAACTTTTTTGCCTTTTGTTTAGGGTGCGCCAGTTCATAGAGATGGTGAACGGTACAGACAGTGAAGTGCGATGTTTGGGAGGCCACAGTCCAAAATCTCAAGATAGTTACCCTGTTAGCCCACGATCATTCAGTAGTCCTAGCATGAGTCCCAGCCATGGAATGAATATTCACAATTTGGCAACAGGCAAAGGGAGCAGCACACACTTTTCTGGTAAGTTGATGTGGAGGATATACCACGTAGATTTGGATGTACCGCACCATGTAGATATTTTTTACAATCAAGTATCAGAAGTTACAAATACTCCCAGGCTGACAATTTGTTTTTCTTAAGAGTTGATACAGAATGCTTTGTGTGGAAGTATAGTTTTAATGATTAAAGTAGGTGATTCTCAGTCACTGGGGAAATGGAAAGTGTATAAATAGAATCAAATCTTTTTTGCATGTGCTTGTGGTTTTACTAAGGGTTTGCAAAGTAGGTTGCCACTGGTTTCTGAGAAATGCTTGCTTCCGGGAGATTGAAGGTTCTGAAACAAATTTCTGTTGTCCTTTCGATGATAATCTGGAGCTTGGGCAAGGTGGTTTAAATCCAGTAAGTGGCGTATACGATCCATTTCCTATGGTGTTTATGGAATAGCAGGAACAGCTGCTCTTGTGTAGGAAATACCAGGAGCTAGGTGGTGGAGTTAGGTAAAAGACTTTCTGCTGGCAGCTGAATTTCAGTCTGCACAGTTGAAACAGTTCTGAGAGTGTCTAGGTGCTGGTAAAGCTTCAGTGGGAAGCCATGAATGTTCAAAGCTGCCCTGTGCCTATGGGGAGATCCCCGTGCCTTGCAAAGCATCTCTGCAGAGAAGAAGTTGGGCATGTTAAAGTGGTACGTGAATGTGTCATCTTTGAACCCCAGACTCTTAAGGTAGCAGAGGCCATCAACTTCCACTTCTGTTTTATTCTTAAATCCAAGCTGGAGCTGACTGGGGGGTCTTTGTTGGTGGCTTTTTTTTTTTCCCTCTCAGTGGGATTGAGTAGGAAGCCAGTGTAGCCTGGCCACCAGAATACCTGCTGCCCTTGGCACGGCAGCAGCCTCGCTTTTCTTCCCTCTGTGTCAAGACTGTGTTACCACGTGTGTGAGTGGAGGTCCACTCAGATGTTCTGTTTGTTCTTCAGGTGATTATTGGGATGTATTGTAGAAAGTACCTCTGACTTTCTAACTTTGAAATTAGAGGCACCACTTAATAAGCAAGTTGATGAATGTATTATTAGAATTGAGGTTTGGGATTTCCTGAATGGCAGCAACTGTTTTATTTATAATAAGCCCTTCCTATGACCTGTTTCTATATTACAAGATACTAGGGAGCTCCTGCTTTTGGTCTTGATAGAACTGGCAATTACATGTTTGCTTCAAATAGTAGTTTCTTGATTATATTTTAGAAGGGTCATAAGAGATTTTAGCCAGACACCGTAATTTCGCAGCATGGTGTAATTTTATTTAGCAAAGCACAATATTAACAATTAAAATAATTGTATGGGGAAGGAGGGAGGTTGTGTTTAAGTGTAGCAACGTGTAAAGTATTTTTAGCACTGAATTTTACTGCATATTTATCAAGAGAATTATGTGATTAGGAATAAGTAAGATGCATGTCTGCATCCATTCATAATGATTACAGTGGCCTGAAAAGATTTTCAGCTCTTTCAGAAACAATGTATCGGTTCTAAAAAATTATTCTACATTGGTGTGGTTTTCTGTTTTACTGGTTTAGAAGTACAACTGAAAAACCGTCTCATGTATATTTTAGTACTTGTTAAATAATGCTTAACTTCTGCACTGTAGAAGCCTTAAAGGTTCAAAGACCTGAAACATGGAGGCGAAGTAATTGGGTTTATTTGTTTGGCAAATCTAGCGTTTATGGACCAGGAACAATTAAGCTATACTTATTTCATTTCTAGAAATCGGTACTTCCAAATAAGTTCGTAGATGATTACAATTATTAAAACTTTCTTTCAGGTTTTGAAAGTAGTTGCAGTAATGGAGTAATATCAAATAAAGCGCATCAATCTTACTGTCACAGTAAACACACGACCACCAGCTTGAATGTACCAGAGCTCAACAACATAAATGTATCAAGATCACAGCAGGTTAACAGCTACTCCAGGTGAATAAACTTCAGATGCTTCTAACTTAGGTTAAGGCTTATGTTGTCCACGTGCTTGCATTGCAGAGAAGAGCTTTCAGTGGGATTTGATGTGATTTTTTTCAAGGACAGTTAAAACAATTAGCTTAAAGAGCCAAGATCTTGTGATCGCTCTAGTGTGCTTTGGTTTTGTTTTAACTTCTCAAGCTCAATAGACTGTTTTTTCCTGTTTGGTTAAAGAAATGCAAGGAACAAAAATAAATTTCTTTGCTTAGAGTTATTTATGGCCAGTTTTGAAGTTGTATAGTGAAGATTAGCTAGCTCTCTGGCACTTGGGATTTTAATTTAAGCCACTGACGTTGATTTAAGCACATTGCATGTAGGTAATGAAAAGTGTTCCAGATACTTTCCCTTTGTGGCAGTATCTGCAAAGTAAACACAATTGAGATGCATACGAAATGTGGACTCCCTTCCATTGCACGCACAAGAATTGTTTGCCTACTCCAATCACTGTCACTTGTGCAAACACATTCAATTCAGAGAATGAAAATAGATGTATTAACCAGGGTTAATATGGTTATTCATCACTAGTAAATACTAAGCTCTGGGTTGCACAGATGCAGCAGAACCTAATTTGATGTGAAACACAACAGTGCTTGGCTGCGTTGTCCAAGATAGATTCCCAAAGCTGCCAGCTAGGATGTGATGGTGGTAACAAAATATTTCATTTGGATAGTGATGATTGGGGGGAAAAAAAAAAAAAGAGTAAGAATTTACTTTTTAACTTAATGATTTGTGTTTGTGTCAGCAATTGCCTCTGCCAAAAAAGCCTGGCAGTGTCCAGGCTGCTTAGAGATTTTTCACAGGAGAAAGACAATTCCTTGGCTGCAGTGTTGCCCAGTCAGAGACACCTTTCGGTTTCCTTCCTCAGAGGAAGCTGAGTATTTTTGATCGCTTAAAAGCAAGATCTTAAACTTCTAAATTTAATCTTTTTGGTCTTGAGTGAGATTTTAGGTTGTCATTCTCCATGACGAAGTAGAACAGGCTAGCATGTAGCTGTCAGCAAAGCTCAGTGCCCAAAGCCATGCTGGCATTTTCTAAAAGTGCTTCTGTGACCTGCTGGGAGCAGAGAGTGGTGAGGAGTTGTATGCTCTGAATTTGCTTTTGAGTATCTTTTCAGTGTCCTGGTTTACTCAGTATTTGCCTTGGGTTTTTCTTCTTTTTCCCTGTCATTCCACTGAGACTAAATGCGAGAGCAAGGCTTTTTTGAAAGAATTACTTACCTAAATATGATGTTCTCAAATAGGCTGTATATGGAGTTACCTGTTCGTTGTGGTTTTTGGTTTTGCGTGGTGGTTTTTTTTTTTTTTAAATGTGGGAATAGTGTATTTTCTCGGTGCATTTTCTCCAGCTCTGTGTATGTACAGATATATAAACAAGGTTAAGAACTTTTTGGTGTGTATTTGGAAAGTGTTATACTACTTACTCCTGAAGAATGGTGGACATGTTTAATTTACCATCATCTGAAAATTTGATTTTACTGTTAGTTGAGAGAGCCTTAAAATTTCCCTGGTGCTCTGGTATTGTCCCTTGCTATGGAAAAAACTGTGGTCTAACTTGGTAGTATTTAAAGCAGCTTTTCAGTAGCCAAGATGAGGAAGTCCTGTGCTGAAGTTATGAAGAAGATAACCCTAAGTACTTAAATATGAGTAATACTTTTATTTATTACTCTCTTTTCAGCAATGATGTAGACATGGAAACAGATCACTACTCCAATGGGGTTGCTGAGACTTCATCCAATGGCTTCCTAAATGGTAGTTCTAAACATGATCACGAAATGGAAGAATGTGACACAGAAATGGGTCTGCAGTGATATTTCTTACATTTTTATTAAGTGATGGCAACAAGGTTATGTTTTTACTTGCAATGCTTCCCAACTTGAAAATTAGGGATATTAACTCAAATCTTAATCTTTTTTGTTTGTTTGTTTTGCTGTTATTAGATGTAAATCTTACAAACACCAATTCAGGTGGTCCAATGTCAGTGGGAGAACAGGGGAAATTGGTAACTCATGGATATTGAAACTAGCATCAATTTCTAAGGAAGTACCTTTGAGAAGAAACATTCTGTTGTGTAGCTCCCCTGGCTTAGGGCTGGCAGATCGCTTCTCCCTCTTCCCCTAGTCTTCTTACCATTCGTGGTTCTCATGGCATCTTTGCACTCGACAGCAAGAGTAGAAATTCCGAATCACTTATATTGAAGAATGCAAAGTGCCTAACATATAATGTGTTTAAAAAAAAAGGTTTCCACCAAAAAAAAATTGTTTTCTATAGTTGTGGTCTAAAAAATGACTTTGTTTTACTTAACCTGCTTTATACTCAGTCGTACCTGCTGACGTTGGTGACAAACGAGTATTTAAATACCCTCTGACTGCCAGCACACCATAAAAAGATCCCGTTTACTCTGTCGGTTATGGTGCGAACTGTTCCTGTCCTGTAAAGGCAGTCAGATCGCTGAAGTGTGGCAGGCGGGTTGGAGCTTAGGCAATGGTTGTGATTGCTGGCCATGTCTGAAGAAGTGGAGGAATCCAGCCCAGCCATTTCTGCAGCTGCAGAAGAATTTAGCCAGACATCAATTAATAGGTAGTTTAACTGAAATGTGAAACTCAGTACATCGCTGGTAAACTTTTCAGAATGCAGTAGTACTTACAGATACCTACGAACGCTTCACAGTTCTGAGGGCATGCGCTGCTGCTGATCATGCAGCTTTGCTGGTAAATACCGCGTAACTGTTGAAAAGCGAGTATAATTCTGTTACAGCCCTGGAGGGGGGAGATTCAAATTCCCAGGCTGTTTCCCTGCCTTATGCTCTGAAACTGGATAACAACAAGGCCTCACTTCTGTGACAGAAAAAACACCCACACCACTTCTTTACTTTCTTGCAGCCTTTTCCACAGAGGCTTGCTCTGACAGAGGTGAAGCAGCTGCGCAGGGCGCGGAGTTGTTTGTGGGGTTTTTTTAACGTAGTTGTTTTCTGCCTTTGGAAAGTGATGCCCTAGATTGGGCTGCAGCTAGTAACAAACACCGCTGCTTGAAGACTTGTGGGTGCTTCACCTTTGTAAAAAAGAAATGTGGCTCCTCAACCTACATTGTTTACACCCCATACTTTGAGTTTGGTGGTTTTTTGCTTTTTGAAATACATAAATATTCTCCTTAGTGCTGTGTATGTAATGTTAAGTAGGCAGATTTTTTTCCAGAGGCGATATGCTGACATCTAAGAGAGGAAAAAAAAGTAAAGTGGCCACTTATAAATCCTTGTTTGAAATAGTGGTCAAAATACATTGCTAGATAGCAATGTTAAAATCGGAAAGAAAAATGGTTTTGTAATTAAAGTGTACATCAAAATTCTGATTCAAAACTTGATTCCAGTGATGAGAAAAGGCAAGGAATGGATAAATGTTTGGTTTTTTATCAGGTTGCTTTAGTTGTAAACTTCAAAAAGGCAGAACTTTCAGAGAAGCCAAGGATTGACTTACTATTCATAAACTGCATTAATATCTTTTAAAATCACTACTATTGGGGAGTATTGTAGCAAACAGTAAAGAAACTGATTGTAGTGTTCTGCTTGATTACAAAAGAAGCCTGAAATGTCCCAATTATTAAGCTAATGTATTCTACAAAGAATATGAACAGTCTAAAATTATCGTCTCGTAGCAACATCCATCACGGCTGTTGGGAAGTTCAGGGTGTCTTACCCTCTATTAGCAGTTCCAGATTTGGCGTATCTTTAGAAGTGCAATGCTGAAAAATTAAAAAGGTAGAACTGTGTGGACTTTTGTTGTTATTAATTTTAAACTCCCATAAAATTTTAGGGTAAAATTTGTTTTATAGTCTCGTTAGTCTAAGATCAACCATTGCAAAATAACCGGCACATGTAGACAGCCTTTGCTGTTAGTTAAGGAAGTCTCTTCATGTTTTTAAAGGAGCAATTCAACAGTGCTGGGTGTAAGGGTACATTACGCCAAGGTCTCTGGCCCGACGTGCTTTCTCTCAGAGAAGGCAGGTGTCTTTTGAGTGAAATCAGTGCAGATTTTCTAGATCCAGAGATGGTTATTGTCGGCTTTATTAGCGGTGATGATGACGCTATCATTTTTGCAGAAGTAGACTCAAGTCAGTTAAGACGTCAGCTATGTGGTGGCAGCCAAGCGGCTATTGAAAGAATGATCCATTTTGGAAGAGAATTGCAAGCAATGAGTGAGCAATTAAGAAGAGAATGTGGCAAAAACACAGCGAATAAGAAAATGCTCAAGGTAGGTTTCATCTTGAAATTGTGGTGTTAAGGTGAATAACCGTGCTGCCCAGCAGAAACTTTCTGCGGCATGTGGCATTGCGATACTGTTCCGCTTTAACTGCTGCGATTTTGTTTGTTTGTCTGAGAGCAGTATTCTAGTTGCTGTCTCCTGTCTTGTCTGTGTAGCACATTCACAGGGAAGATCATTTCACACTGCAATACAATTAAAACCAGAGATTAATTAACACTTCCCTCCATCTCATTTCTGACCATGTAGCTTGGCCTCTTGAATCAAAGTGCTGTTTTCAGCTCTGATGATAAATGAACTGCAAGAAAGAGAAGAGGATTGATACAGAAGCATTAAATGTGTGCTCTTTAGTGCTCTCCTGTGTTCATTAGTTTACCTTGATTGGAGACTGCTCTGGAAAAGAATTCCCCTGCCAAAGACCAACTGTACGCAATTTTCAGTCTGTCTGTTTCCTCTTTCCCCATCACTTACTAAAATAGTGTCAACTTTTGTCTTTCTGTTCAGAAGAAAACTGCTTGCTCCCAATGGAACAAGTCCTGTTACAGTTTCTTTTTATCCTTTTGTATTGCTGAAGGACACTGACAACCACCTTTGTGATTCCGAGTCAAAATGGGTGAAGAAAATAGTCCTCCTTTTTTACTAGCGGAATAGAGCTGTGAAATGTAACAAAAACCATCTTTCCACAGGATGCGTTCAGTTTACTTGCGTATTCCGATCCCTGGAGCAGCCCTGTTGGAAATCAGCTGGACCCGATACAACGAGAACCGGTGTGCTCCGTACTCAATAGTGCAATACTAGGTAAGCGAGGCCTGCTGGTTTTCAGGCGGGGTGCAGAGCGTCTTTTGTTCCAGACAGGTAGTGCTGCTGCTGCTCACTTGCTGGGCTTAGTACTGGGCTGCTGAGTGATGAATGGAGCATAGCAATGTTGTGGTACACTCTTTTACTAAAATACAGGGGTAGTTTTGGGGGCTTATTAATGTAAGAGGTGTGATCGTCACTGCTGTTGTTGTTCAAAGCAAAAATGGGCCTGTTCAAATTCCCTGCACAGCACTGTTACCGAAAGTGTCACTTTGTTGCTCCTGCTCCACCTTGCTGCAAGAGCAAACTTTGCAAATAAGCACAGGAATTTTGAAACGAGTGATTTAAGCAAGCTTAAAATTTAAGTTTTCAGTGCATTACTGTGAAATTAATGCAGTGTTGCAACTGCCACCACGTCTTTTCCAGAGACTCACAACCTGCCAAAGCAACCACCGCTTGCCCTAGCGATGGGACAAGCGTCACAGTGTCTGGGATTGATGGCTCGAGCAGGAATTGGGTCCTGCGCGTTCGCCACAGTGGAAGACTACCTACACTAGCTATGCATTTGGAGATCTGCAAGGTGGCGTGGCATACTCAACGTGGGAAGCAGACCAGCTCTGCTGACTGGAATTTGGAATTTTAATTATGTACTAAGGACAAGTCTGTCGCTTTATGTTGCTTCCTAGTTTACAGCATGATGCAAATGATTTCTAACTTAGCGTTAGGAGAAAATGTCCATCTTTTAAACCTCTTAGACAACTAAGAGTTGAAAATATCACTGATAACGTCAGACATCCAAATTGACAAGTACCAATCCTTTAAACAATTGTCCGAAACAAAACCAAAAATCCTGCTACCTTGTGGTGGGACGTAAGAATAGAAAACATGGATGGATTAGCCTGTGGGTGATGTAAACGTCAAGCAGGATGACTTGCCAACCTCCACCCCCATTGTTACATAGTTCAATCAGTGTAATTTGCAAAATGCATAAACACCTGATGGTTTGGATATATAGTGTTGATGGGAAGAAATGATATTTTTTAATGTGTACTGTAAAACTTGAATTACTCAGGAGCTGAGTGAATATGTTTGTTGCTACTTACAATCCCAACCTGTTGATCTTAGTAGTTTTTTTTGTTTTAACATGGTCTTTTCAACTTTGTTTCCTTGTTTAACTACAGACAGCTTCTGTTGTGTAGACTCACCAGTTTAACTGTTGTATTATAACAGTATTACATGTCAACACAGTGTGGTTATGACCTATTTATATAAAAACCAAATATTTAGTCAATTTACAGTCTTAATTTAATCTTTGTACACCTTGCATTTTTAAAAGTGCTTAAATAGTACTATATTGCAATAAAATGTAGTGATATCATAATTAACCAGCCATTAAAAGCTTACTTCTACATACACGGTAGCATGGACTTGTATGCTACGTTTTCTTGGTTCTAGAGTTGTATCTTACAACAGTGGTGCTGGGGTAGACCCAGGAATTCAGTGGGGCAGCTTGCTGCTCCAGCCAGGGCTGTCAAAGGTGGCTAGACAAAGCAAGTCTGGCTAGCAGGGCACAGTCAAGGCACTGAGTGGAACCCCTTATTCCTTGAAAGCAATCATCAGGCTGGACAAGAACTGTCCCTGCTCTGTGAACTGACTGAAAGATTCTGGTATTAGGATACAGCCTCTCTTTAGAGCGGCAAACAACTGAAAAAGCAGGAATAATTGATTGCTGTAAGAAATGCAGCATCCAGAAGAGCAAGTACAACATCGTTTCTCTTTATTCTCTGCAAAGGAGCTGTCTGATGGAGGCAGCTCTACAAGCCTGGGTGTAAGGCCAGCTGTTCTAAGTCAGTGTTAAGGACACAGTCACTGCCCTGGCCCAGCGCTTTCTTAGCTTCCCCAACCAAGAGAACAGGGAAGTCAGTGTGGGCACAGCTTTGGGAAGGGTGGTGCCTTCTGGTGGCTGCTGGCTAGAGCTGAAAGTGGAGTAAGGATGGAGAAGGGGGGAAAAAAAAAATCTTTGTTGTGCTGAGAGACTTTCAGCAAAAGAAGTCCTTAACTGCATCTTCTGAAAAAGCTGTCTTCATACTCCACTTCTTTTAATCTGTGTTGCGAGCCAACGTTTTTTAAACCTCATTGCTCTTTGCTTTTTTTCTTGCCCTTAAAAAAAAAAAAAAGCTGTTAGTTACCATTTTCTTAGCCCATCTATGGGAGAAGCAGCAATCCATCGATTACTGCAGCATGTCAGAACTGATGACCTGACTGGGAAGCTGATAAACTTCCTCTCATGTGGTTGATGATGTACAACAGGCAGCTCCCAGTGGCCAGGGTCCCACCTTGCACCAGTCTCCTCCAGGAGGGGGGGGCACAGCAGCGCTTCCCCTCTCAGGTTTGTGGAGTTAGAAGGCAGCAAGAGGCAGCCCTCTAACAGGGGAAAGCTTTTTTCTTTTTTTTTAAAAAAAGTGTTCTTTAAACTTATGTGCATAAAGTAGCACCTACTTTGACTTTTTATACTCACCCCAAGATTGGTCCACAAACTGAACTGCAGCTTTTTTAACTGGGTTTTTCTTGTTTTCAAGGGAGAAAAATTCATTTGCTGAAATGGAGATGAGTGTTAATTACTAAGTTAAGTTTAACCCAGACAAATCTAGCTGCAGCCCCACCTCAGGGAACTCGCTTACCCTGTACCCGGTTGGTGCCTGGTCCGTAGAGTTGAGTGTTTAAGAAGTCTTTGGCCAGCTGTTGGTGGAGGCCTATTAAACTCTGATCTTTTAAGCGCACAGCCATATAGTTTCCCTCTGACCTAGTTAAATCAAGAGAGGTAAATCCCTGTAGCATAGTTACAGAACCCAGAACAATAAACGGACACACTAGTCCGTGGTTTGCTGCTTGAGCACACCCGCGGCCGGTGCTGCCTTCTGACGCTCAGCCAAACTCTGTAGCAGTATTTAAAAAAAAAAAATAAAAATAAAAATACTGGCCCAAGACTCTCAACCCATCATCATATGCCTTTACATGCCCCAAGCAGTTCCTTGGAAGTCTCAAACTAGTCCTACCAGAAGCTAGTGCAATTCCTCTATAGGGGCAGCAGTGACAAAGAAACAAAGGGGGAAAATAATAAAGGAAGAAGCAAAGAAAGAAAGACTGACCTGCAGGAATTCAGTGCTCAACACCCAGACCTGCAGCAGCACCTAACAGAATGGCTACTGCTGTGCTTATGACTACACAGTTCTCTCACAGCAGTTACATACACGTAATACATAAAAATTGCTACTTAAAGATTTATCTATATGTGTGTGTATATATTTTACAAGTATGCTGTATCAGAAGCGTATTAACGGCGCTTTTAAGCGCATGAATGTGCTTTCCATCAGCAGAAGAGCAGGGGGAACACCAAGCGCAGCAGAGAGCCCAGCACACGGTGACTGGACAGCTGCTGTGGCACTCCCTCCCTGAGCAGGCCCCCGCACAGGGACAGGCACCCCGAACATCTCCCAGCCTACCTGGCACCCCCCTTTCTTCGCTCATTTTTCTTCACCTGCCTTTGGGCTTGGCCTTGTCTCTGCTTTGCAGCCCCACCTCCACGGCGTTTACCTAAAGTAAATTTAATAGGAAACAGAAAAAAATTCCCAAACGTCATGAATCAAGAGCCATAAGTGAAAGAGGAAAAGGGACAAAACAACAATTAGGCTGTGAAAAATAAGATGGCTTTAGTTAACTCCAACGGGCACTTTTCAGAAGCTCTGACTAGTCAGAGCCAGCAAGCGCTGCCCTCGCAGCAGGGCTGGGAGAGGGAGCATGCCACGCCACAGGGGAGCCACCCAAAGCACCGCTAGCCAGTGTTCCCCTCCCACCACGAAATGGAATTCGTCCAGGACACCAATCCAAGGCAACAGCCACAGACAGCGCGCGAAGGGGAGCCAGTATTCAAAGCATCATCCTGAGCTCAGCTCTTCTTTATGCCAACAGATTTTTTTTAAAAAGAAAAAAATAAAAGGAAGAAAAAGTAGCAGTTATGCCATCCAGCTATATAGTTATACGTGAGGTATGGACAAGAGAATAGCTTTAAAAAAAAAAAAAACCCACAACTTTTTTTTCTTGTAAAGTACTTTGAAGTACAGATGAAGAGGGCCAGAAAACAGCAGTCGTGACTAGTCTAGACTCTCGATTTTCTAATTCAAAATTTGAAAAAAAGTTTCTTAACTTTTTTACAGATGCTATTAAATCATAGCATGATATGTAAAGTATCAAGGCGACGAACAACTCTATCCAGGACTAGCCTTTATAACTTAAAGAAACGCTCAATATTAATTTCCTTCTGGTAATCCTCGCTTTTTCTGTTACACCACCTGCCCATGATTTCCTATTTTAACAGAAATCATCGCACAGCAAACAACTTTTGCGAAAGGCGCGGAATCAGATCAGCTGCGACTTCAGCTTGTGTCCTTGTCGGCAGACGCGCTCGTCCAGTTTCAGACCTTCCAAAGGCCTCCGTACCACAGCGCTCCCCCCCGCCCCCCCGCTGCAGCTCTAGCACAACAACGAAACCCCGCGGGCCGGGGAAGAGCCGGAGCATACCTCGGTCCGCTGCCGCTGCCTGCGCCTCCGCCCTGCGGGGTGAGGAGAAGGCAACAGGTTACTCTCCCCGCCGCGCTCCCTTCGCCCCGCGAGCTCCCGCTTCCACGCCGGGCCCCGAAGGGCCGCACGGCGGGCGGCAGCGCTCGCCGCGGCACCCCGAGGCCCACCCCGCGTCGTCCCCTCACCCTGCGGGCGGCGCGGCGGCCAGCTCCTGCAGCACGGCCTCGGGGAGCAGCTTCCGTTTCTGCGGGCGAGAGCGGGGTTAGCGGGCAGGGGCGGCAGCGCGGGGCGGGGGGGCGCGGAGGGGGAGGGCGGGCCGCCGTACCTTCTGCTCCGCGAACAGCTCCTGGCGCCGCCGCCGCTTCTCCTTCAGCAGCTCCCGGTGCCTGCGGGGAGGTGGGAGGCGCCGTCAGCGCGGCCTCGGGGCCGGGGGGGGGTGGGGGGTAAGGGGTGTCTGTACCTCCGGGCCGCCGCCCCCACGAGCTTCCGTTGCGTCTCGGCCGCCTCCCTCGCCACGCCAAAGGACACCTCCTCCGGGGCCTCGTCCTCCGAGGAGGGCGGGCTGAGGAGCGCGGCGGGTGGCCCGCGCTTGCCCGCGGCCGCCGCCGCCTTCTGCCGCCCCGCCATGGCCCCCCACGCCACCCGCCTGACCCCCGCCCCGGAAGCGCTCCCTGCCTTCCGCGGCGAGGCGCATGCGCGCCGCCACACCCCCACCCCCTCCGGGGACGCCCCGCCCCGTCAGCGCGGCCGCGAGCCACGCCCCCTCGCGCCCAGCGGCCTGTGAGCGCCCCGCCCTCCCCGCCGCGCGTGCGCAGACAGACGAGGCCCGGAGAGCGGCGGCCTGGGCCGGCAGCGGCGGCGGGGCCCGAGCCGCCCGCCCCGGGCCCCCGCCGCCCGTTTATTGCCGCGGGGAGCAGGGGAGGGGGCAGTCCGGCGAGACCCGCCGCCTCCTCTCGCCCACCCCAGCCCCCCGTGCCCCCGCCGGGCTGCGGCGCTTCCCCGCCGGCCGCTCCGAGGTGCTCAGGAGATGATCTCCGTCCGGTGGCGGGCCAGCGCCGGCGGCAGAGTCGTCCCGCAGGGGCCCGGGAAGTGGAACCTGGAAGGAAGCAGCCGGGTGGAGGGGCGGGCAAGGACCGGCGCACCACGACTCTTTGTGACAGCGCCCGAGTGCGTCTGCCGCGCAGGTAGGGAGTGAAGCCTGTCCCTGGGGGGGGCTTCAGGCCGCCCAGGGACAGGCCCCAGCCTCACACTGGGGAAGGCCCAGTTGTGTCCTCAGGGCAGGTTAGTTCCACCAAGAAAGAAGAGTCGTCTTTTCTTACTTGTTGGAAGAAAATGGCATTTCTTAAGCAGCGGGGAAGAAACTAGATAATGCGTGCTAAAAAAGTTTCTAGGCATTTCGGCAATTCAGTGGAAAAGACAATGAAGGTGGAGGGGACTAAAGGTTGCTAGTTTAAGACTGAACAGCTTTACCTGAATCTGTTTGTAGCAGGAGTGGCTTCCATGTTAAATTCTGCAACTGGCACTCCTCTGGCAGATACCTGAGGGGCAAACATCGCAGCAGGATACACCACGGAGGAGGTCCCGACCTGCAGGGATGGGGCGAAAGATCACGAGTGTAGCAGGCCAGTAGTTAAATGGACACAACCAAACCAACCCCCAAGGTAAGGACCCTTCTCCGAACACTGCATCTGCAAAACCACTAAAGCATGGAAGATCCCTACAGAAATGAAACCCAATCAGTATCTATACTTAGCGTATGCGATGCTACGTTAAATATGTGTAGCTGTTTAACACAGCGTAAGAATCGGGAATTGTTTCTCTGATTCAACAACCCAAAGAAGCCTGTTTGGGGATTGTAACTGTAGATGAACAAAAAAATCCCACAACCAAAATGGCAGACCTTGCTTGCAGGAAAAAAACCCACAAGACGTCCCTTCAGTTACTTGAGATTATTTTCTGAAGGGTACACAATATTCTGAGCAAATGTTTTGGCCGGCAATGTGAAACCTACACGGCACGTAAACAACCTCAGAAAAAAAGCAGCACATGGTAACAGCTAGCTACATTCTTACAACATTTTGTAACTTTTTTTTTAACTGAGCATCAAAATAATCCTGTTTTTCACTGTTTGAGAAATTCAAGTATTAGCTAACTTGAACCTCTAGCATCTGTGTATACTAAATGCAGACTGCAGATGCCAGCTGAGCAAGATGCACACGTGCCGAACCTGTTAACTTCTGAGTAGCAGACGTGAATTTTGGAAGTTCACGGTCTTTTAATGTTTTACACTTGACAGTAGAGAGTCCCTCAGGGGCTTTTAGCATGGCTTCCCTGCGGGTGAAGAGGCTAGGTAACAAAAGTGGCACTCACTACCAAGCAGAGGTCGCATATCTCAAGCTCCTTCTCAACCTCTGTGAGAATGTCGGGATCCAGGGTTTCACCAAACCACACAACGTGGGGACGGAGGAGCCCATTGCAGCCGTCCTCCTCACACCTGTTTAAAAATCACAAAGGGACAGCGTTACGCTGCTGACGTGGACGTTTCAACCTGCAAAACGGCAAAGCAGTTTTCATTCTCATTTCGACATGTCTTAACTGCCCTCTCCTTTCTCTTTCACAGCCCTCCCCACACCCTCCTTAACGTGTGCTGGACAGAAGGCAGCTGATGCCCTGCTACACGCATGTTGGAAGTACAGACGTGCTGCCTGGCCACACAGAACGGGTTGCTGAACGATTGTTCAACTCAGATAGATACTTAATCGTGTCTTCCCCTTACTCAGCTCCTGAAACGCATGAAACTTAAAAACGTAGTTTGTGCTACAGACCTCGGCCTCCATCAACTTTTAACAGAAACTGGCCAACAGATTTTTAAGGAGTAAGTGAACTGAAAGAAGCATCGCGTTAGCCTCTTTTCCTGAGGAACCAGATGAAAAATACAGTGGCTTCTGGCATCTTCAACTAGATAAGGCAAAAGCTTCAGCCCTTATAAAAAAGCACCATGGCATGTTTAATGCCTGCAAGGGACTACACAGTGGCTGTACCCCAGTGCAGGATTACAGACTAACAGGAGGTACCACCTGCAAAGTAACAAAACATTTACTGTGTAGCACTTACTTAGTTTCTTATGGCAATTCCACTACTACTTCACTTACTACGAAACCCATGAATTTAGGCATGTGTCAGCCTGATGCTCAAGCACACAAGTGTGCAATCCCTTTAGCATCATGGTAAACTTCTAGTACACACTCCTGTTGTCTGCTGTCCCCCGTAACATTAGATCTAGATTTAGACTCAGTTCTCTGGGGCAAAGTCCCACATCTTTTTCTCCTGTAGAATGTTTCCGTGTCCTTCCAAAACTAATATAAGCCTTTGAGATGCACAAAGTATGAAGAGGTAACAGCAAAAATCAAGGCTGTGCATATACGTACTGAGGAAGGTCTTCAACAGGAATCGTGGCGTCTTCTGTTTCAGGATCTGGAGCCCTGAAGTTACAAAATTGAAATACGTATTCAATCATAGAAACAAAGTGCACTTTATATATTAATAAAAACTTACTTAGTATTCTCTAAAGCACACTCTCCAATCAAGGAATCTTTGCAACTTCACCCAACTTCAACCCTAAAATACCACACGCAGAGAGCAGGCAGGCATTTGTCCAGAATTATCCCAGAGCTAAGCAGCTGTAATAAGCTGGTCAAAGTCTGTCACAGGCATAACAAATATTGATGTAGCTATCTAAAGATCTGGTGAAATGCAAACCCTGAAAAATCTATGAGCATATGTCCGAGTCACACCCCGCCCTCCCCCCCCCCCCCCCCCCCCCTTATTTTTAATGGTGAAAGAAAGAGGATGGCTAGAAAAAGGAGACCGAAGGTGGCTTCTGCAACTTAAGTTGCAGAAATCCTGGGAACTGATGCTTCCCTCCTGATTGTTTCACACAGCTGTATTTGGAGACCTGGAATCACGAGAATCTTATTGATGAGTTGAAGGACAAAAGCTACTAGGGGCTCAAGAGGTGCAGAAGAGGACAATCCATGTATCAAGTGATGACAGTCCAACTTAAGGAATAAGCATCTGATTTAATAAAAAAGCTGGAAGCTGAAGAGGATGGGAGTGAACACATGTTCACAGTACAATTAGTTCATGTCCAATATGAGAGTTTCAGACCACCTGAAATTGGTCTAATTAAAACATATATAATGTTGTGCTAACTTAGAGGTTAACAGTTACTCATTCACAGGACTTATGGTATCATGGGCTCTCACTGAAGTTACCAAACAATATACTCATGTTTCAAAACAGTTGTGTAAAATTTAAGCATTAATACTACTAAAGGAAAATGGCATGGTTGGCTGAAACTCCTGTATGCTCCTAAAATGGCTGCTTTTCTGCTGGACAGCAGACAATGCAGAAAATACAGCGAGTTTACAAGGCAGACATATTACCCTTTCCCGGCCAGCGCAGGGCAGATTGGACTCTTGTAATTCGCAGCCACGTTTCCACAGTTGGTGCATCGAGTTTTAAATAGACTACCTGAAACGCACAAAGAGAAAACATCAGGGATCAAGCAATTGCTCTGAGGCATGGCTGTACAAACAAGTGGTTGTGTTTATCCGGACGGCCTTTATTGGACTTTGAAGGCTATACCTTGTGGGTGACTTACTGCAGGAACGTCACAGCCAATTATTGAAACCCAGCAGCGTTATGAATGAAATGCTATTTACACACACGCTTTTGTTCAGCCACCCGAGGTGACCAGCACCATAGTTCAGCACTGACCGGGGCCAGGAAAGACAGACGCAGCCCTTTCAGCTGAACAGCTGCAGTGAACTACAGCAACAGTCCCTCTAAACTATGATTTATCACCTTGTTCTACCTCATGACATGAGTCATACATAGCCTCGTAACAGTATTTCAGAAGAGAATCATTATTTAAAATACCACTGAGGGAGACGATTTCTGCTTATTGTTTCTTCCCTTAAACCAGAAACATTTTCTAAAAAACCCCCCATATGCTGGTTAATGCTATTTTGTTTTATACAAACTCCCCAACTCCAAAACTTTTGTAGAGTTAGTAACGTGCTGTAGAGATGTGCACTATTACCAAGAGTTTAAAATTGTTTCTATTTTGTAAAGAATAAGGATAATCAAAATTAAACTATACCCAAGGCTTTACCCTTGGATCCACAACTGCAAAACTATTTGTGCAGGCTTCCTGTGTCCAGATCACAAAATAGCGGTGGGAAATCCCATTTAAACCTTTCATCATACTTAAGTTAAGAAGCATCACAGTGCTGGAGGACCAGGACGGGACTTTGTCCTGGGAGACTTCCACTCTGCGGCAGGGTCTGAGGGGTGAAGGCACCTCAGAGGATGGAGAAGGGCCTCCTCACCCTCATTCTCTCCACCCCCGTAATGTATTTCCTCAAATCCAAAAGCCCCTCTGACCCCTGCACGCTGCACCTGCCTTGTGCTCCTCTGGCACTTTGCGGGAGAGAGGGCGGGAGCGAGTAATGCTGCTAACTACAGGGAAGAGAGAGGGAGTGCCACGGGGTGTAGGAGAGAAAGGCAAGGGAATCTCAGCCATTTCCAGCCCCTTCTTCCTGCTGTAGCCAAGGACGGCACAGGTGGGCCTCTGAAAGACAGGACAGGACAGAGGGAAAGCACCAGGACTGGTGAGACCAGTCTTGCCAACACACCTTTTACTGGTGGCAGTACTGGTGCGGCACCACCACTACCACACAGTGGAAGTCCTGACAGATTCTTTTCCCCTTTTCTAAGCGAAATCAGCCAAGTGTCACTATCCACATGTATTCAAGTGGATCTGAGGCAAAACTGAGCAAGCGGGAAGGGAGAACCAGTTCATGTGTACTGTCAGAATCCATTAAAATAGAAAGATGAGAAATAAAGAGAGGCTATGAAGTACCTGAAACAACTTCCAAAAGCAAGCAGGGTGATGCTGTAAATAACTTCATGCAAGCTTTTATTTTAAAGGTAACGTTCTTTTCTCCCAATATTTCTCCTGCTTTCTCTTCTCCCCCACCATGTTTGCTGGCCTGTAGCAGACAGGTAAGCTGATTCTTACCATGAATTTCTAAGAGGTGCTTTGTGCCTGCCTTTCTGTGTAGTTCATCAATATTCTGAGTAATGACCACAACGCTCCTTCCTTGCTTGCTCAGTCGCTTTTCGCACTCTGCAATGGCGATATGCGCAGGATTTGGATGTTTACTCAACATCACCTCCCGGCGGTAATGGTAGAATTCCCACACACGAGAAGGGTTTCGTGCAAAAGCCTCTGGAGTAGCCAGCTCCTGGGAAAAGATGGAACAGTTCATTCTACCAACAAAAGGGCAAGAAAATTCCCCCTCCCAGATGAAGCCTGCTAGGCTACTGCCATTTACACTGCTACCAGCCTAACAAGATAATCAACAGCAGATTATTTATAACCAGATGCAAGAATATAGTTCAATAGCCCTTACGAGGGTGACAAGTCAAAGTATCTTACCAAATGAGGAAATAACTGATACCAATAGCGCGGTACATGGTTTTACATAGTACACTCGGACCTTACTCTGTGCTGCCCTACCAAACTGTTAGGAGTTTAGTACAGCACAAAGATGAGATATTTCAATGCACAGGATTTTTGGCATTCAAAACTCTCTTTTCCCACAGGAGTCATAAAACTCAGAATCGTGTGGATATATTTCCTTTGCTAGCGATTTCTTTTCTGCCTTAATTTAAGTGTAACAGAAGCCAAATTACAGGCATTGTCAAAACCAAAGTCTAATGTTGTGTCTTTTGTGTGCCGGTAAAATCTAACCTATACTTTTCATGCTAATTTTAATTTTGCCTTATCTTTTTTAAAAATGAAGAGTAGTTCAGTCTAATGCTTCAATGCCCAATTCTACTGATACAAAAATGCTGAATGCAAGCTTTCTGATGTAGAAGGACCAGGCATTTATAGACACGCATGCTTTATTTGAATTGATAGTCACTGAAAGAAAAAACGCATCTTTAGATTCAAACCATCTTGAAAATCTCATCTCTCTGACCCCTTTCTAACTTCATCAAATCTTTCATGAATGCTGTGATTAAAAACCATAAAGAAAGCAAACGTGATTGCAGCATTTGGGGTAGCAGCTACTGACAGAGTAACGGTTACATGAAACATCTGCAGCACCGTGCAGGATCAGACTCACAAGGCATCTATACAACTCACACATTTTGGTGCTCGCCGCTGTACCAGTCCACCCCCGCCATGTCTACTTCCACCTCCTCTCCCACCCCAGTGGCTCCCAACGCTGGCAAGATCACACCAGCAGGAGAGACAGAGCTTGTGGGAGAGCTAAAGACTGTGAGGAACCCTGCCCCCAAACCGAAAAAGAAGTCCTAAAACGTTTTTAAAGAGTGTTAGGAGAAACCAAGAGTAAAAGAAAACGATGAGTCCGTATCATCGGTTCTGCCCTTTGTTATTTTGGTAAAAGGTTGTTAAGAGTTTAAAACAGGAAAAGCCCCATGAGATAGGAAAACAGCGAGGGTATCAAAAGATGAGCAAACAGCTAAGCTGCAAGGCAGCCAGACAACAAGGACAGCAGAAAGACCCAGAGCTGTCTGCAAGAATATTGTTTTTCCCAAACAACTGATAAACCAAACGACAGAAAAGAAGTTGCGGCTGCACAAAGCAGACCTCCCTGGCGCGGGGAAAAGCTGCAGACGCGGCTGTAGGGAGAGCTCTGTCCCCGCCGTACCGCTGTGGGAGCGCTTCCACCCTCTAAGGTACCCAGCTTCTTCCCACCCTTCATGCTCACTTTCCTGAGGGATAGAGAAGCACACCTGAACGGACACGTGCCACCAGTACGTACCTGGGCTTGCCACTTTCTCCAGAAACCTCCGGCCCCTCTGAAAGTAGGAACTCCACTCTCCGCACTAACACCGGCTCCTGTGATAATGGCTATATGCTTCGCTTTGGCAAACACTTCTCGAAAATCAGCCATATCTATGCGTGGGGAGGAAGAACAAACAGCTGTTCAAACATTTATACTTTCATATAAGAGG
Source organism: Gavia stellata (assembly GCF_030936135.1). Taxonomy (NCBI): domain Eukaryota; kingdom Metazoa; phylum Chordata; class Aves; order Gaviiformes; family Gaviidae; genus Gavia; species Gavia stellata. Next base: position 96,290,992 of record NC_082596.1, on the reverse strand, counting down.
CCATACAGACAGCGCTGGCAAACTTATGCATCCAGAAATGGCTTCCACATACACCTCCTATGACTTTAATTTCAGAATACTGATTTGTTTCTGAGTTTCTGTATATTGGAATTTGAAGGGCAATTCCTGGAGATCCTCAAAAAATGCATGTAAGCAAGCTCAGTAGGGCAACATGTGTTAAACTATGAATGTACTCAATATGTGAAAGAGCCTTAAACTAAAACCCCACACTAGATGCTACCTTGATAACAACTGTTGCCACCACCATGCAGGAACGGTTTGCTTCCTAATCGTAAGGTAAGATCCTGAGATGAAAGAAAATTACTTTTAGTTACAAGTATTGCCTTCAAAATTAAGGTAGTTTGGGAAAATGCATTTCCTTCTGAGGCATCTTGCCCATTTTCTAGGTTTGCAATTTTATTTTCTATTTTTGAATGTATATTCCCTCCATTTTTCCCTGCATGGTAAAGTAACTTGGGAAAAAGATGAGAAATTTCCTTTGCGTTTTTCTGAGAGTCAAAACAAGATTAAAAAGGATCAGGTTAGCTACAGAGAAACAAAAAAAAAAATCTCTTCCAGTTTACCTCAGGTATTAATTGTAAAGCAATGTATTTTAGAATCACAGAATGGCTGAGGTGGGAAGGGACCTCTGGAGATCACCTAGTCCAAACCCCCGGCTCAAGCAGGGTCAGCCAGAGCAGATTGTCCAGGACCACGTCCAGTTGGGTGGCTTTTCAGTATCTCCAAGGATGGAGACTCCACCACCTCTCTGCACAGCCCATTCCACTGTCTGACCACCCTCACAGTAAAAAAATGTTTTCTTGTGTTCAGATGGAATCTCGTAGGCTTTAATTTGTCTCATGTCCTGTCACTGGGCATTACTGAGAAGAGTCCGCCTTGTCTTCATTCCCTCCCATCAGGTATTCTTATGCATAAGATGCCCCTGAGCCTGGTCTTCTCCAGGCTGAACAGTCCCAGCTCTCCCAGCCTCTCCTCGTGTGTCAGACGCTCCAAATCTTTAGTCACCTCTGTGGCCCTTTGCTGGCCTCTCTCCAGTAGCTCCTTGTCTCTCCTGTACTGGGGAGCCCAGCCCAGGACCCAGCACTCCCGGTGCGTCTCACCAGGGCTGAGCAGAGGGGAAGGATCACCTCCCTCGCCCCGCTGGGGATGCTCTGCCGAGTGCAGCCCAGGAGGCTGCTGGCCGCCTTTGCCACGAGGGCTCATCGCTGGCTCGCGGCCAACTTGGTGTCCGCCAGGACACCGGGGCCTTTCCAGCGGGTTGGCCCCAGCCTGTCCTGGTGCCTGGGGCTCTTCCTCCCCAGGGGCAGGACTTGGCGTTTCCGTTCACTGAACTTCATGGGGTTCCTCTCAGCCCATGTCCCCAGGTCCCTCTGGATGGCAGCACGGCCCTCTGGCACATCAGCCACTCCTCACAGATTTGTGTCACCTAGAAACTTGCTGAGGGTACACTGCCCCATCATCCAGATCACCAATAAAGGTGTTAAACAATATTGGCCCCAGCGTTGACTCCTACACTATGCCACTAGTGACTGGCCTCCAGCTGAACTCCGAGCTGCTGATCACAGCCCTAATCTTCACAATTTACTATGTGGTTTGTTTTTGGGTTTTTTTTAACCAAAGGTAGGGAAGTTTTTATAAGGAGAGACAGTCACTGGAGAAGTCCCAAGACGCACAGCACGAGTGCCGTAGAACTGGGCAGAGAACGCTACCGTTCTGATGCCCCGTCTGCTGTTGTAAACCAAACCTCACAAGCCCTCGAACGTGTAAAGATCAGGCCAAAAGTTCTCCTAGTCCAGCCTCCAGCCACTGACGGCAGCCAAACGCTGATGCCCAAGACGGCAGAGAAGCAAGTGCACCTTGGCTACCCAACTGTTCGCTGTTTTACTATCCTACCTGTGAAGCTCTGTGCGTGGTTTTCAAGTTAAGGCGCATCCTCAAATTAAAAAACAAAACCAAAAAACCCCCCAACAAACAAAAAGAGGATATTTACTACTATTAGACTGAACAGGGCTCCTGGGGTTACCCAATCCCCTGCTCCTGCGTTGTTACAAACGCTTGAGGCCCTCCGTAATTCTTGTACGGCGAAATGAGGAGTGAGTTTTATTACCATTAGGGTTACGAAAAGGCAATGCAATTAACTAGCATATGTTTATGTGCGTAAATTATAAATACTAAATTATAAATACTAAAAACACGTCACCAGGCAATCACGCTGATGACAACTACGCGAGGGTTTTTGGAACTACACGCAATACGGACATAGGGGATAAATTTTAGCAGCTGGGGGGAAAAAAAAAAATCAACTTCACGCTCTTCTAAACGTTTTGAATTAAACTATAGATTCCTCCTATAAAAAAATCAACTTCATGCTCTTCTAAACGTTTTGAATTAAACTATAGATTCCACCTATTACACAAAACCTTCTAGAATTTCAAATCTAGCGTAAAAATCTGTGCGGGGTACTAAAGCAAACAAATAAGATGTCTTACTTGAACTAGGACGAGCCATTTCCAAGCAAAACTTCTGTTTCTTTGAGGAAGAAGCCTTAAATCCACAATACGCTTGGGAAACCAACCTTCTAGCGGTAAGTTGGAAGAGACTCATCAGCACCTCTCGGAAGTATGTTACCTGAGAAGAAATAAATGAAAGGCAAGCGGCCCGTTGAGGGAGTGTATTTCTGCAAGCTCCCGGTAAGGAATTCTCCGTAAGGAACCAGGTACGAACGTTATGGACGGGTTTCTCCCACACCTTCGGTTTCCCCCCTGCACTGCAAAACACGGACACCTCAAACCCGAGGCCTCCCCGAAAGGGGATGACCGCTTTTGTCTGGTTTTGCTTCCAGCTGAGTGCCGAGCCCTTAAATCCATTCGCCAAGGCAGGAAACGACGGTGCTTTTCCATTTTGCCGCCTCACGCAAAAGCCACTCGCGGGATACGACTGTCGGGATTTCGAGGAGGGGAAGAAGCAAACCCCAAAAGTCGCCTTCCTGAGCAGGGTTCGCCCCCGGGACGAAGCTGCGGCACCAGCCCCGGCGGGCGGCGAGCCTACGTGCAGCTGCCCGCCTGCGTGAAGGGCGACGGGGAACCGCGCGGGCGGACGGAGCCGCGCCGAGGGGGAGGCGGCGGCCGCGGCCGCCGCCTCCCCCTCGGCGCGGCTCCGTCCGCCCGCGCGGTTCCCGGCCCCCCGGGGGAAGCCCCGGCTTCGCGCCCCGCCGGGGGTACTTACCTCAGCGGCGGGAACCGGCGACGGTGGCGGCTGTGCGGTGCTGAGGCCCAGGCGTGCGGCGCCGCACGTCCCGCCCCGGCCTTGCGACGGGGCCGGGCCTCACATCGCTCCGCCCCGGCCTCGCCTTTCGCTGAGGGCTGGCGGAGCTCCCGCCCTCGGGAGGGGGGCTGCCGGCGGCGTTAAGGCAGGGAGGGGATGGATGGAGCCCGAGATCAGCCGCTGACCAGGGCGGGGAGCGGCTCCCGCCTCTGACCCGTCACGGGGAGGGAGCTGCCTGAGGGAAGGGGGGGGAAGAACAGGCAGAGGTTGCTCCCAGGGGCTTGCAGCCCATGTTTCATCCATGACACTGCTTCATGGCACTTCTGTTACTCACATCACAACAGCAGGTAATATTCCGCCGCCAGCCGCGAAGGGAAGGAAGCCTTTTGTGGGGGAACACCCCAGAACTGATGAAACGGGGGGGCTTCTGCTTGCTGGACCGCACCGGCTGTTCTCCGAGCACCCCGGCTGAGTCTCCAAAAAGGCCTGTACGCTTGAAAAAACACCACCTAATACATTCAGGGAAAAAAGATAAAGGCCGGCGTGATCTCATTCAACAGCACAACTGTCCTGATGGTCCAAGATCAGGTTAATTCTATCCGGACTGGGGAAAGCACCGAGATGACAGGTTTGTTCTGGCAGCTCAGACGAAGGAGGGATGGGTGCAGGATCATGATTGACGGTGGTTTGGTTTTTTAAATCAAGGTCGTAGTAGGGATTGTACATCCTGCTTACTAGGCAGCGTATTTTAGATGCTGGTTAAGGTAATGTTAAGAAAAAAACCAACAGTGAAAAGCAATATGCAGTTGGACTATCACCACAGTTTCCTTCCACTGATTACAAAGTTCAAGAGAGCAAACTACTAGTCTAACTTTACTAACAGAAAAAGCGCCTCTCTGTTTACGTACCAGTTTAGAGAAGCACATCAACTAAAATCCTTCAATTTTCATGTTACCTCATTGCACTCATTAGATACGCTCCTTCTAACTTTTAAATTAACCCAGGGCAGGGCATGTGAACATGCAAGGTTTGCAAAAGTACAGGTCCTTCAATAATAACAGAAGTCAGGGTAGCACAGGTTATGCAAAATGCATACAGCACTAAGTAGGTTGGCTTGTTTAAGTTTCTCTGGCATGTATAGATTGTATACCCCAAGAAACAAAATTATTCCGGTGATTATCTTAAGCAATCATGCATTCTGTATTCTCAAAGGTCTGAAACCATGAAAAGCCTAGTTCAGCTGATGCTAACCTGGTGTAAATACTGCATCTTTGCCATAAGAAAATGGCCACATTAGCTTACAAAATTGTAGTGGCCTTGGACAAATGTATTTAGGCAAATGTGCGCACGGACACACATATGAGCGTGTATTTTCTAAGAAGCATTATAAAAAGATTAAAGTGACATCTAAAATTAACTTGAAGACCGTGGCGTTGGGTGTAGGTACCTGGCAGTGTTCTAGGATAATCTGTGCCTGATAAAATACTTCTGCATAAAGCATTTTTTCTATTATGGTGATTTCCTCCAGCAGCAGTATCATTAATGCAGCGAGAGCAACTCTAGGTGGACACCACAAGTATGAAATGTTCTGCAAAGATACTCATTTTACCAAAATCAATTAACACATAAGAATCATGTCTCAGAGGAACTAAAAGCTATGTCAAGGGCAAGTACACTGAACTCCACTCCCCCCTTCACCCCACCCCACTCCAGCACATTACCCTCCCAGCTGCCAACTGTGTTGTACTCAGCTGAGGCTTTTACAGATTTAGCAATGGGCCTGTCTTGTCTCTCTTCCAGGAACTTGTCCCGTCTCCCCTTGACCCACATGAGGCCATTCTCGTTCTCTGGCAGCAGTTCCCCAGCTCTGCCCCCCCTCCTGTGAAGCAAGGGGAAAGCAACAGGTGAGGAATGTGTATCCACAGGGGCTGCTATTCTCCTCATAACACTGCATGAACCAGTCAGCGTTGAACAGGTTAATACCACCCAGTCTTCCACTCCAATCATATCGTCCTTCAGCATTTTTACAAAGAGCTTTGCATCTGAGCAGCATCAGCTAGAAACAGCTTACTATTTGACCATGAAACCTAATTGTACCAAATACAAGCAAAACAGTTTTTTTTTTTAAATCCCAAGTAAACAGTCTGTATTCTAACACACAATAGGTCTGTACCAATTAAATACAGTATGGCAGTATATAAATTACAGTTCTTTACAGTAAATAGTAAAATACGAGAGTCCGCTTACTGTACACAACAATCAAAGAAAGAACAGCAGCTTTTCAGTAAGGTCCCAGGTATCGCAATCATTCACTTGCTAAGAAACAAAGAAGAACAGATACAGCAGGCCATTCACTTCACTCTTTTTTTACCGTGTTACTTTACAAATATCCAGAACACTTGTACAGGCATCTACAGTATCTACATGTGGAACAACCTTCTTAGGAATTCATGAGCACCAGACATAAATCCCTCCATCATTCCCATTATTAAAATAAACTTTACAGATTAAAATTACTTTAGCAGGTTCTATTTCATCTTGATAACAACCAGCAAGTAACAAGTGCAAAGTTTGCAGTCATGATCCATTTACTGCTTCTTTGTTTCCCTGCTTCCCCCCAACACCCAAAAAACCAACACCCCCCCCAACCCCAAAATGTTGTCCTCTCACACCCTTGCAGTAATACTGGTTCTGCAGTCGAACTGCGCAGCTGGCTTATGTTAACATATGAAATGCCAGACGTATAGCTTCAGGCATTGTGAGTGATTTCCATCCAATGCCAAGTCAGCACAGTGGCAGGCCTCTAGGAAGACAAAAAATACGAAGCAGTTGGATATTTCAGTGTGCTTAAACATGGAACATAAGGCTGCATGGTGCCCTGTGACTAAAAGAAACATGGCACCAAGTTATCAGTTAAAACATTTACAATAGAAAGATATAAACAGCAAACGTGTCAGTCTAAAACAAGTTCTTTGGTAGTTAAGAACAGCAAACCGTAGCTTTTTTTTTTTTCCAAATACGGATTTACATCCTGGTTTTTCCACAATAAAATAGTTTTTGTTGTTTAAAATATATCTCCCAAGTTGTTGCGTAACAAATAGTCCAGTACCTCAGTTATCTACAGATCAGCTTTAACAGTATTTTAGTGTGCAGCCGTATCTGCCCACAGGCAGACAAACTATAGATACACATTCATATATATATAATATATATATTATTTATAAAAAAATTAGAGAATTAAGTCAAAGACTCTAGAGAATACACATTCCGTATTGACAGATTAAAATGTACAATAGCTTCAAAAATCCATAAAGTTTTCTATACAGTGATGCGTGTAGTAAGTGCAAAAATACTGCAGTTCAGTTAATCCAAGATTTCCTGTTTTCCTGTTTCCTAGAAAAAGCAGAGGCTGCTGCATCTCCTGAATGGCAGAGGACTTCTCCTCCTGTTTTAGGAGTGGATGATGAGCCTTGAAGCACAGAACTTTTCCGTTTCTCTGAAGTGGAAGATGCCTGAGACCGTGAAGTGCTACTCCATTTCCTTGCGGAAGCTGGTGCTTTGCTGAGGCGCCCAGGACGAACAAAGACACCATGTCGTGGTTTGCAGTGGAAGTACTCTCTGCCTTTTACAGTTCCGTCATGCTTCCCTTCGATTAAAATAAATGCACAGAATTAACTCTTGGTACTTTCGGTAGCACATGCAATTTGAAGTTGTGAATATCTTTGGCTATCTGTTAAATAGTCAAGATTTTTAATGCTGAGTGACGAAGCCAGATGCATACCACACACTAGGTAGAACAAACCCTGGAAAGGACAGCTTGAATTGTGACCAAAAAGGTGATTTCTTAAAATACTGCTTTGTTAACTAATGATTTAAAAAGTCAAACATTTGTTCATTTTACAAAATAAACCACCCTCAAAACCAACTGCTTACAAAGCTTAAATTTAGCTGTCAGAGAAACTTCCAGTATCAATGTTAGTATCTATTAAACTACTAAAACCATCATCTTTTTAGAAGATCTGAAGCATTTCTGCGGGAATCTCTTAACACTTGCAGAGCATTGACTTTTTCTGACCCCATCGAATTGAAGACAAAGAAAACCTGTGCTCTATAATTACGCTTTCCCCAGTGTGTGTGTGTGGGGAATCTCTGAAAGCTACAGACAGCAAACCTATTTGACAAGTTGTGTCCATTGTTAGTACTGCTCACGAACATGCATGTTGATTTAAAAAACAAACCAACCTGCCAATTTTAGGCTTTGCTTGTTTTTCTGATCTATAAAAACAGATGGGTACCAAGGGGAACTACTACAACATGCAAAAGCATTATTCTGCATAAAGCAAGAAGAACAGGGCTTTAAGACAGTTAAAAATTAACCCTTAGCAAAGTATTCCTACAAACAGGAAGCCTAGAACTGGGTGTATCAGATTCCAAGCATGTATGAAATTAGAGGTATTTCCAAGATTGAACAGCATATGTTTGTAGTTTAACTTTAAAAATAGGTCACGCTAACTGCATGGATAACCCAGAGCATATTTAGTCTTACCCAGCTGAACATTTAGTTCAACTCCAACCCAGATTCCAGCTGAAAAATCCACCGTTCCAACGTATCTCACCGTGCCCGTCTTATTACTTCCAACACAGACTTGTTCACCCACGGCCACCCAGCTAGGCAAGACATGGGCTTGATCTGCAGAAGCACCTTCTTCGCAGTCAGAACCATCCAAGTGGTCCTTCCCAATAAAATCATCTACGGAAGCGTCAGGATAATTCTCACGGTCTGAAGTCTCTTTTACCAGTACAGAACACAAAGGGCTTTCCACAGCGTCTGCAAGCCGGTCGCCGACTGCTGCTGCAGAGTCCAGCTGGCTCACGCACGTGCTCTGCTCCTCGTCAGTGCCTCGGGCTAACTCCGAGGCACTCACTCCATTAGAGGACACAAGGGAACACAACTGCGGAGCTGCCGAATGGTCAAAGTCCTTTCCATCTTCGACACCCATGAATTCTGTAAAGGAGTGATCTTCCAGAATGTCCATCGTGTGCTCAACTGTTGTTTCACGCGCTGAAAATTCAATTGTACCACAGGTATTTTTGCCATCCGAGGAACTTAAAGCTGAAAATGATCCAGCTCTGGGTAACTGCTGAGAGTCTCTTCCAGTGGCATCGAGGGACAGTGGTACTTGTCCTGTTAAGGCACTGTTTTCTTTCAGTGGTAACACAGTTAACTTTTCTCTCACTAACTCCTTTTCCGACTCCCGACATTCCTTGTTCGAAGAGGACCTTAAATCATGTGCAAGAGATGATCCTGAGGGATCATTAGAGTCCAGCTCCTTTGTGTGACTGGCTAGCTGGTCTGTGCTATCACTACAGGGAACAAGCATGTCAGACAGAGTAGCGTTAGAGGCACTGTGGGAAAAGTAGCCACTAGTAATACTGCTAGTGGTGGGGCTGCGGGATACCTCTTTCTCAAGAACACGTGAACTCATGAAGTCTGATTTAGAAGAAAACCATTCCCTGTTCTCCAGGCTAGCATTGTAAACACTGAAGTCAGCAAACTCCTCTGGTACGTAAGGCCGGAAATTTTGAAAACTTTGTGGACTTATCAGCTTCTTATTAATGGCCTCCAACTCACTGTCTTCCTCCTCGGAGTCCTGCAAAAGAAGAGAGTGTTGTATGGGATTAGGAACCTATGACAGTGAAGTCCAAATTAAACTAACCTTCCTTGATTTTTTGTTTCCTTTCTGAACATGGAGAAATATATACCTTTAATATTCTTTAATTGAAGAACGGAAAACACCTCCGAAAAGAGCTGCTGGGAACATATCCTGTCTACACTGAGCTATTAAATTTTTAGAAAATAAAGATGAATTCTAAATGCTTCAGCAAATAGAAAACAATAAAGTTTGGCATAAGGAAAGCTCACGACATGAAAAAGTTACACGTTTACATATTTTCATCATACTCAGTTTTTTAAAGCTATGTATTATAAACTTTTTCTTCCCGTGATTTAGACTAATTAAACTCACTGAAGGCATTCTATAGAACTAATTGACCACCTAACAAGATAAACATAAATATGAATGGAAGAGGCCTTACTGGGTCTCAGCTGCAATATTGATTACTAACATATTGATCACTAACATATTGTTTACTAACATATTGATTACTAAAAACCATCCTGCACAATGGGATTTTCTATTAATCTGATACCAGTGAGGCTAAATAATTTTGCTTATCCCTAGCTATCGCACCCAAACACATTCACGATGTTGGAAAATAAAGGCAAAAGGATCAAATATTACAGCAAATCTTCAAGGAAGCATTTGTGTGCACACATGTACATGTTTGGAAGTAAGTGATACTAATCAACCCGGCAGAATTTGGAGGTAGCTCCCTGGACTTCCCTTTGATAAGGAGCCGTGATGCACTGTGACCAGCTCACAAACGTGGCTTTCACAGAGCCCATCTGAAGCTGAGGACTTCAGTCTGTCAAGATGCATCTGAGAAAAACCCCAGCAACATGGTTGGGCTTCTCCCCCAGTATAAAATACTGCAGCCAGGACTCCACATGGATGCTTTTTTAAGTACTTCATTTTTCATACAAATGTAGGTGTTTATTTATACATATATGCATATATAAACAAATGTGTATATATATACACATATATCTGTGTACACACACATATATATTAAAAATGGTTAGTTTACAGCAAATTCCCACTAGAAAGAATAGTATTTTCAGAAAAATGAAAACTGCTGAAGTACTTAAAGTTTAGAGGAATACAAGCACCTATAATTTCTCTATTCCTTTATCTGCATCATGGATTTCAACTACTGATCAAGGCAGATCCTGTGTGATATCTGAAATAGTTTGATGCTTTCAGACACCTGCCATGAATCACCGATGGAAAAGGAAAAGCACAATACTTAACCAGATGACCAATGCATTAAGAACCAACACATCAAGTTTAAGATAAACATTCTCTTGAACATGTTTCCTATACTTAATCAAGACTGCTCAAATAACTTAGTACAACAAAGCTTCAAATACATAGACAGCAAACAGTTTGTACATGTCAGCATAATCACAGAATTGTTTGGCTTGCAAGGCACCTCTTGAGGTCATTTAGTCCAAACCCCCCCTGCTCAAGCAGGGTCAGCCAGAGCAGATTGTCCAGGACCATGTCCAGGTGGGTGGCCTTTCAGTATCTCCAAGGATGGCGACTCTATACCCTCCCTGCACAGCCCATTCCAGCATTTGACCACCCTCACAGTAAAAAAGAAGTTTTCTTGTGTTCAGATGGAATCTCATGGGCTTTAATTTGTGTCCATTGCCTCATGTCCTGTCACTGGGCATTACTGAGAAGAGTCTGCCGTATCTTCATTCCCTCCCATCACGTATTTTTATGCATAAGATGCCCCTGAGCCTGGTCTCCTCCAGGCCGAACAGTCCCAGCTCTCCCAATATGTCAGACACTCCAAGCCATTACATCATTTCTGTAGCCCTGCACAGACACAATACTCCAGATACAGCCTCACTAGTGCTGAGTAGAGAGCAAGGACCACCTCCTTCAACCTGCTGGCCATGTCCAGTACGCTGTTGGTTTTCTCTGATGCAAGGGTGCATTGCTGGCTCGTAGGCACCTTGTTGTCCATGAGTACCCCAAGGTACTTCTAGGCAAAGCTGCTCTCCAGCTGGTCAGCCACCAACACGTACTGGTGCCTGCCGTTATTCTTCCCCAAATGCAAGATTTGCATTTCCCCTTGTTGAACTTCATGAGATTCCTCTCTGCCCAGTTCTCCAACTTGTTGAGGTCCCTCTGAATAGTAGCACAACCCTCTGGTGTAGCAACCGCTTCTCCCAGTCTTGTATTATCTGTAGACTTGCTGAGGGTGCACTCTGCCACATCATCCAGGTCATTAATGAAGGTGTTGAACAGTACTGGCCCCAGTATTGAGCCCTGGAGTACACCGCTTGTTATCGGCCTCCCACAGGACTTTGCACCTCTGACCACAGCCCTCTGGGCCCAGTCATTCAGCCAGTTTTTAATCCACTTCACCGTCCACCTATCTAACCCGTACTTTGTTGGCCCATCTATGATGATGTTATAGGAGATAGTGTCAAAGGCTTTATTGATGTCAAGGTAAACACCATCCTCTGCTCTCTCCTCATCCACCAAGCTAGTCACCTTACTGTAGAAGGCAACTGAGGCTGGTCAAGCATGATTTCCCCTTGGTAAATCCATGCTTGCTACTCCCAATCACCTTGTCCTTCATGGGTTTGGAAATGCATTCTAGAAGGAGTTTCTCCATCACCTTCCCAGAAACAGAAGTAAGGCTGACTAGTCTGTAGTTAGCTGAATCTTTCTTCTTTGTCCTCCTTCAAGACAGGATTGGTATTTGCTCTCTTCCATCTTCAGGTACCTCTCCAATTGCTATGACATTCAAAGATAATTGAGAGTGGCCTTACAATAACATCAGCCAGCTCCCTCAGCACTCGTGGTATGTTTACTTAAACAAACATGCAGTTTGTTTAAGTGTTCCCCAACCTGGTGGTCCCCTACCAAGGGTAAGGCTTATTCCACACTTTCCCTCGTGTCTCAGGGGCTTGGGATTCCTGAAGGATAGTTTTACAGATAAAGAATGAAGTGAAGAAGGCATTGAGTACGTTGGCCTTCTCCAAGTCATTTGTGACCAGTTCCCCTACTCCATTCAGCAGTGCAATTAATTAAAACATCCTCATAGGTATATACTAGGAAACATGTGCTTATGTGACAAGATCTTTCTCCTACCCTGGAGGTGTTTCTTCACTTTTCTTTTATCCTGCATTTTTTGAAGTAATCACTACTCTTATCTATAAGAAGGTCTCATTTTCATTCCTACCATGTTCAAGCTCATAGCAGATATAATTCAGTCATATTACCCCATGCAGAATGGTCTCTTAAGCTGCATCAAGATTTCCAATAATATTAATTTTTTGTTGGCAGAGCAATCAGTATCTGAAGAAGATGCCTCTACTTGTCTAAGTATAACTGACAAATCCAACCAGATTTCAGATTATTAATATTTGCTCAAGTAAAGGCTCGGCATCCTTTGCTTACTAGTTTTTACAGCTCTGCTTCAGAATTATTTCTCATACAGAATTTGGACAAAGGTTTTATTTTGCAATTATTTCTTTCTCTGCAGAGGAGTGGTAGTGTTATGAAATGTCACATAAGACTATTGAAAATTATTTATATTATTGAAAATCTTGTTCTTCACACCTGAAATCTACAGGTAGTCCCTCTGAAAATAAAGGACAAAATTCGTATCCACTTTATTGAGAGTATGAATACCCTTCCAAACACTAAAGCATTATGGAAAGCATCTTTTTTGCATATACCTGTTGTTCACCTCTGAGGGACCTTTTCTCACTTATTCTGCTTACTCCTTCCCTTTCACCCTTATTACTTACGCAAAAGTAAGTTTTGCTCTATGCAGAAGCTTGTAATATTTTAAAAACAACAAACTACAAACTCTAGGGTTTATCAAATACAGTGGGTTTAAGGCATTACATGAAGTCCAAACCGATAGGCATTTTATGAAGGAAGACTTTCTAGTTGATAGTAGCTAAACATCCACTTAAAACCAAAAGGTATTTTTAAAACAGCGTTCTTTGTTTCTCCTTCGAATCCTGCAAGATTCCTCATTTGACTGAAAAAAATCTGGATAAGAGGCGCTGTAACTGAGAAATGGCTCTACAGACACACAGACATCCGTGACTTGATTAAGAAAAGTCAAACAAGTAACCACCTTGCCAGTCGTCTGTCATTTCAGGGTTACCTATCATCGTAAATACAAAAGCTAAGGTACGGAGAAGCAGTCTTATTACTAGCACACGGGCTGTGAAGAATGCTGCAAATAGGTGACGAGTCGTCACCTTGTGGCAGACAAAAGGTGCCCCTTGTGGGGACAAGAAATATTTCCTTTCAAAGAGCCTCTTGAGCTTCCCGATTGGGAAATTCCAGAAACAAAGCGATTTCAGGGTTCTTCAAATTCCTGTGGATGTAAGATGTGGGGGAAAAAAGAAGGAAGCCACCTTGTACAGCTCAGGCTACTGGTAGAAATAGATAAAATCCTTGAAAAATTGGTAAAGAAACTGCAGCCACTTCCCTGGGAAGTAACAGAAAGACTATAATGAAAAACAGATTTAAGAACTGATAACAGTAAGAATGTGCCAGCAAGAACTAAGGAGACGAGACTATACATCAAGATTCAGCAATAACAGAAGCAAAGTAAGCAAGAACACAGAGCAGCTTCCCTACACCTGCTTTGTAACAAACATACTGTGTAGTTAAAAGTCAACGTATCTGAGTTTTAAAATAGCTAAATTATACCTATCAAGTAACCTCAAAGATGCTAGTTCCCATTTTACTAATTTAAAAATCAGTAATACTTACTTAGTGGTTGCACCACTGTTGTTTCAATTTTCATCACCCACTAGGAGGGTTTGCTTTTAGCCAAACCCCCCTTGGATGTGTTAATTACAGGCAGTATTCAAACACACTCAATATGAAAACATTTCATCTGACCTTAACATATTCCACTGTACTCGCGTATTATATAGAACATGCCTTTATATCATGCTGTTTTGAAATAGCTGCAATATGAAAGGTATGTGGAAGTACTGTCTGAATTTTTAGGTTGAATGCTCTATTCCAGGCCAACTGAATAAAAATATTTTTGTAAACTGTTTTTTTTTTATTCCTTTGACAGATGCACTTTGAATATTCAAGAAAAGTTAAGAACAGATCCCAGAGAAACAGGAGAAAAAGGCCAAACATCATACTTATGCCTGCTTAGATGCAGAACATCGATCTAGTTAATATTACTAGCTTTCTCTCTGTTTAGTCGCTTTACTACTATGGCATTTTTTACATGCTGTAAGATGCATGTGAACATCACACCTGAAAGCAACACCAATCATCCAGTGATTAATTAGGAGTATGAGGCTCTGTACCTTGGAGCAATCATTTACAGTATTGATTAATAATGTGAAAACTTCACTTTGGAACAGACAGAGAGGAGCAGACAGCTGAAGTGTCACGTGGAGCCGTGACACTGCCCTAGTGCAATCTCTGAACTCATTCTGAGAGCACTATTCATCCGTATGTGTGAAATATATACTCCAGCCTAGTTAAAACATAGACTTGCTCCAGCTCTGAAAAACGCTGGGTAGCCTGGGAAGCCTATATCTTATAAAGGCTTCCTTCCTGAAGTGATAAAAAAAACCAGAAGCCCATAATTTGATAAACCCAACGCCATAAGCTGGCAGGGCTACGCAAAGTAGCCGTCTCAATTTCCTCCCCACTCGTGGCTGCTAGGTCTTGCCTGCCTCCCCAGTACCCACTACAGTGTCTATAAGGTGATCAGACACGGGAGTAGATCCAAATGAAATACAGCTCCATGGTAGTCTCGCCATCAGCTGGATGGATCAGTTCCCTTGATCTGACTTACTATGCAACCAAACAAAAAGCTATGTTGATGCAAGGGAGAAGTCAGTGCAAGGGTAGGAGCAAGCAGCTGAGAATTCAAAGAACAGCTCTTTCCAGAGCCCTGTTGGCTACAGCAGGTTTACAGTGTTCAATGAATTAGTTCCATCCTAACTGGAAAAGCCTGGTGCAGGATGTTGTCCTTTTCCAGCTCTGAAAGCTTCTGCTTATCTTTGGAAAGCAACACAGGCAAATGCCTGGGTGAATTCAGGGCATGCAAGGGGTGGGACCTTGTTTTCACTCAAGGGATTACAGCCGCCCTGAAGTTGCTGTGGAAAATTTTGTAACAATTTCGTTTCCAAGGGCTGTTTTTCAACCCACTAGAAGATTTTTGTTTTCCAAATACCTTCATGCTATTTGTATCAGTGACTCAGTGTGAGTCAGCATGTCAGCTACCTTATGGAAAATTAACATGATTGAGAATAAACAGTTGCTACCCAAAACCAGCAGCCAAGCTTCAAATACATACACAGGAACACTCAGGATACTTTGATATAACAACTTACAAAATAGCATTAGAAATCCAGAACAGACTTTTTAATGGCTTGGCTATATGGTAGGAATGAAAGTAACTGCTGAGTAAGAAGAATCCGTCACTAACACTTTGTGGTAAAAGAGGCCTATAATACTTATGGGAAATAATTTGAAGGTTCTGAATTTTAAATCTGAAGCTCTGATTAAAGCAAGTATTTACAGCCACGTTCCACAGCCCAAAACCAGAGTCCATCATACAGCAGAAATGATGATACACCTTTTGTTGAAGCAGCAGTGAGAAAAGGATTTGGCAGGTGAAGATTAAAATAAAAGCCCTCCACCTCAATTCACCGCTTGAATTACGATGAAGACAGGCTGCAGGTTAATTAAGAGCGGCAATCTTATTTTAGTCTTATTACTTCCACATCAGGCAATGAGAAGCTTTTTACAGTGTACCCCCACCTAAATGCATGGTTACTTACACCAAATGGGATCATTCCATTTACTCTGGGGTATAGTCACAAAATCTGGGTAACATACAAGGTATATTAGAGTGACAACAACATGGTTCACTAAAACCACCCTTTACTTGATCATTTGTGCCCTGTAAAAACTAAAGCCTCCCCTCTCCCGCCTACCCCACAAGACAAATCACATATGGATATTAAAAAAATCCAAACAAACCCAAAATCCAAAACAAAACAAAACATCGAAAATGCAAAAAGCCAGTTGAGTTAGTTCCAATGACAGATCGCATTTGCAAGCCAGGCAAGCAACTTGTCATTATAACCATTAGTTACAATCAATTACAAGTGATTATATCCACATTACACCATTTTTCTGCTGCGGTAGCGTAAGTGCCTTAAGCCCCCCGCCAAACGGCCCTAAGCCATCACCAGGCCTTAGAACAGAAACCGGTACAAAACTTACAATCTTTTCCTGACGTATGCTATTGCTTTCTACAGGCATGCTGCCGGCATTAGTTCCTGAGGGCACAACACAGCCAGCGCAATGCACCCGAGACGAAGGCATGCTCTGCAAAGGTTAAGACACGCAACACATCACACAAACCACAACTCTGACCACAGCGCTAAATGCGTGCAAGTTAGAAAGGCATTAAGACACGATGAAACACCCATGCTAGCCATATATACATCAAAATTCAAGTTAATAGGTAGAGAGAGTCATGCGCTCCTCCCAACAGAGTTTTAGGTTGAGGAATGAAGGTCAGAATTATAACCACCCTAGAATGCTGTTTCACAGAATTACGTTTTATCTATGAAAAAACACACCAACATCTTGCTGGAGAAAAAAAATGCAGGTTACTGTTACTTTAAAATAAAACAGAAGTACCCTGTAAAGGAGAATACTTACCAAGAAGTAAAAAAAAACCCCACACCCCAGTGTTTCAGGTAAAAAACAAACACCAAAACCCCACCACATATAAAGAACAGCCTGATTAATTTTACCAGAGAATTACAAAGTTCTATTGCAACAGATGCATGCTGCAAACGAGTTGCCAAGTACACAAAATCACTCGATCTCTTTTAAAAAACCAGGTGGTTTTCACAGATTACCTCTTGACTAAGCAGAGGTCGGCTTTCAAGCGGGGCCTTCTTTTTATGTTCCTCTTTCACTGGCATTAAGGGCTTGAAAAACTTTGGTGGCTGAGGAGAAAATGCTTTAAAAGGGCTGGCCATTAAAGCATGGGAATTCTCTGCTGCAACACCTAGGTAAAAAAAGCAAAAATATTGTATTTCAGTTCTTCATATCTTGACTGCAAGAGCATAATTCAAAATAACAGAAGGTTAAGCCATGCATCTGCCAAGTTGCTGGCTACAGAAAAATGTCAATATTTTAGTATTCAACCACTGGCCCAGATAATGCAGAGCTCAACGAGGGGAGGTTATGGCCCTCTAAAAGTCTGGAAACAGAAGGAAAGCAGAGAATAGCAGTATCTGCCCCCTCCATTCTAAGGCTCCAATATTTCTCCTTTTCATCTCAGCCATAAAATCAGTGGGAAGTGTCCTTGAAACTGGAACTGACAGCTCTGGGCTTCCTGTGCCTCGCCTGACCTCTGCCCACAACACTGCAATTCTGCCCTGGAACCAAGCCAGCAATCCTGCACGACCAGGATGATGAAAAAGGGAATTCTAGGCAAGGAAGCAAGGAATAAACTCTCAGTCCCACTTTATTGCAGCAGTATCTCTACCTGTATTGCCTGATCAAGAAGAGCATGTTACAATTTGACCTGAAGAAAATAAGGCGCCTGTGACACGCTGACACAGCAGAGCAAATACACAAATCACGTAAAGAACCTGCAAAAGGACCCTTCCCACTTTAACAAAAGCATCTTCATTTTCAAATTCATAAAATAACAGCAGCTTCTTTTTGTTTCTTTTGTTTGTTTGTTTCTTCTTCTACCGTTTTGATTCACATTTAGCTTGCTCTTCTGCCCTCCTCTCGGTTTTTTGGACACCTCCAGCTTCCCATCCTTTCCTGGATGTCCGCATGCATTTCTCCCTTTCTCCCCTATTTCCGTATTGTGTTTAGCTGCTAGAGCAAGAAGCTGGATAACGCATTTAGTAGGAAAAGAGCACTGAGAATTTAACTTTTGGTTGAATGCGGTAATTAAAAAACTGCAAACAGTCATTACTTATATACTTTAAGGTCTCACCACTGCCATCTTTGCTCTTGCGAGGAGACTCCCTGGGTAAAGTACCATAGCATGATACATCTTGATAACTGGAAGAACAGTCAGATAGATCTAGGTGACTTTCAGACCAACCCTAAGAAAGAAAAATACATAAATACACATGCTGACACAGGCAAACATGGAAAAATTAATAGGTAAACTCAAAGGGAAGGTTGTTTTTTTTTTTTTAAAAAAAAACCAAACTGAAGGAATGTGAGGTTACTGACTTAAGACAATTTTCTGTCTCACACAAATGGATTGTTTAGAAGCTAATTAGCTTTTCAGTGAAGTTTAAGTTTTGCTATAACTTCCCTCTTCTTAAATATCAGTTTCTACAATTCTAATATGAAGAGCAGAGAAGGACAAGAAGGTTTAATTCAAAATAATACATAATTAGTGCAGCATTTTGAAGAAATATTATGTAAACACACCATTAAAAATACTATCTTCCTATTGTTTTCAATTCTCAAATACATCTTGCTTCAAAGGGGGGGGGAAATCTGAGAACATGTGCCGTTTGTTGTCACATTTACATACCTTATCATCTTCATCACAGGCAGAAAGATCTAGTCGGCTACAGGATACCTACAGAACACCAACAGGCAGAATGACAAAATGCCTACCTTTTATTTATAAAATATAATGCCTTGAGGAAACCCTGTGATCATTTAGTCCTAGCAACTTTTCTGTTATCTCTTTTCAGGTAAGATTATTTAGAAGGACAGCTATGTTTGTGCTGTGTAAGTGGGTGATAGAACACATAAAACACGCACACAAAATGGAAACTATCTTTTACACTATGAAAAAAGTTAAAGGGACTTTTACTTCAAAGTAAGCTGAATCAGGGCAGTGGTCATCCTAAACGACTTCCAAAACTAATATCCTTATAAAAGGAGAATAGTTTTGACAAATGCTCCCACTTCCCTGTCAACTTCATTTTCTCCTAGGATGGACAGTAGTGGGGAGGGATTTCGAGTAACTCATTTTCCTTCATGACAACTTTCGTACGGGTTGGTTAGTCCTAGCTCAGAGTAATCATTACCCTATCACATTGTGCAAGCATTACATCAGCACACAAACAGCACCCCCCTGCCCATTAGTTCTAATTTACCAGAGAATAAAGGGTCCTTACATTGTGGACATTTGGAGTGCTGATGCTTCTGCGGATGTTTCTCGCTTTGGTGGAGAGTGCCTCTTTGACCGTGACAGCCTGCGTAAAGAAAAGAACACACTAAAAACAACGCCACAGTCTCCTCATGAGAAATGATCAAGCAGGATAGAAACTTTTTTCAGCATGGCTAACAACAGCAAACAGGGCTTGCATTTTCAAATCTGAATTTGCACACACAACCACTAAAATTTTTATCTGAAATTCATTCTTTGGGCTTTGTTGGTACAGGTTCTGCATACTACACCATTGACAGCTATAGTTACTAGACCCACCACTATTGGAATTCTGTATTTCACGAGAATTAACTTAGTCTTACATTTATCAGTCCAATGTTCTCCAAAAAAAACCCAAACTAAAAAACAACCAACACTTAATATTTTTAAAAGATCAATCATCTCTACTTGATTTCTCATAATCCAGTTCAGAAGGTGCAAGAAGTGCCTTCTCCTTGCCTGTCTTAGTCGTTCAAGGCTCAAAATGTTCTCCACTTGCAGCACACCACGTGTGTACTTCTCAATGTACGTTTCACCATCAGA
The DNA here is from genome assembly GCF_030936135.1 of Gavia stellata. NCBI lineage: Eukaryota > Metazoa > Chordata > Aves > Gaviiformes > Gaviidae > Gavia > Gavia stellata. The sequence goes on along the minus strand of NC_082596.1, from coordinate 96,271,300 downwards.
TGTGCCCTCATTCTCACTCCTTGCGGCCATCAGCGCTAAGGTCTCGCGATCCTCAATTTCTTCTGTAGCCTAAATTACAAGTTACACTATTGACGTTTTTAAAAAGTAAAGCCTATTTTTTTTAATGTATTAATTCACTTCTTTAGACCATCTCAATCCAGACATTAATTTGAATTGATAATCCTTAACTTAATCAGTAAACCTAGTTATAATCAATGATCCAGGATTTTTCAATACAGATGTAAATAATGCTGAACTAAGAAAAGGTCATGCTTGGGAGAAGTTTTGCACATCTGCTGTAGTCAATGTACTTCTAGAAATAATGCATATACCTGAAATCGCGTATGCTAAGGATTAACTCATGACAACCTCATAGGCAAGTAAACGCAGCTTCCTTCCCAAATCTTACATATTCTGATTTCCCTAGAGTTTAGATTTTAAGCACTACCACACAAAAGTGACAATTACATGGCAACAAGACTATTTACATTTTCATTTGTCCAGTTTACCTTTAAAATAAATTTTATAGTAGATTTATAATTTGTACAAGCTTTTTTCTATAGAAAGCAATTTGTACTCCTGCAAACTCATTTTCCCAGCTATTCTGTTTTCACTGACCTGAAGATCCCTCTGAGTACCCTCTATATTCTCTCTGTAGACACTAATATGATTTCAAAAATAGCTCTATTATAAGAACTCAGTTAAACACAGTAGAAGAGAAAATAAAATCCCTACAGGTTTCAACCATTTAAAGATAAACATGATCTCACCACTGAACTTCAGGATATACACTTTGGCAAGCTGCCTCCTCTTAGCAAAGCAGGGCATTTACTTCCCAATCAGTATCACCCACTGCAATAGGTCATTCTGTTCCTTTCAGTGAATTTACCAGAGAAATATGGTATAATTTACCTTTGGTATATTGGATACTATTTCATAGGTCACTCCACATGCATAATATATATTTTTCAAGGATATTCTCCTTTTCAGGCTCTGGGTAAAACTCTAGAAACAAAGTAATTTTCAATTACTGTTTTGACAATGATTAGTTATGACATTCTAAAAAATAAAGGGTCGCAATGCAAAAAATTATTTTACCACAAAAGCACATTTTTCAGGACCATAAGTGCCTTTTTAGCATTAAAGCTCCCTTAAGTACTCTTCACAACCCTGCGCTCAGTACACAATGCTACTAAGTTCAGCCAGTAACATTTTCCTCCCATTGTGCACTGATGCTTTATCCTCGCGTAGTAACTCGTAACTGAGAAACTGTGGCTGCAAGAAGTCTCCAATGTACAGATACCAACAATTCTCATCCTGTCAGCCACCTGTCCAACAAGTAGAAAATTCCTTTTGCAACAGCAAAGCATAACTCTGCTTTCTAGCCATAACTGAAATACTAACCAGAGTTTTCACTGTTGTAATCACAAGCTTAGCATGCTTCATTGTCAGGTTAGTTAGGCCTTACCTCACTAACTCTAAACTTAACTTCCATCTCATAAGGCATTTTAAACAAACAAAACTAGCAAAGGACAATACGACAAATACAAAAAGGCATGGAAATCAGCTGCTTAATAAGTTGCTTAGTAGTACAACAGCCATTATGTGCTTCTCCCCCCATTGCACTGCAAAATCTGAAGCAATTCTGAAATATGGCCTTGGTCTCAATCATCTGGGAATCAGAAAGGAACATGATTTCAGAGAGCATCTCATTGTCTAAACCCGTGAAGCAGCAAAGCAAAGGGGAACAGCAACAACTCCTGCGGCCAAAGTAAACGCACTATCCGAGATCGTCACGTAAAGGTGGGTAGAGAATGTATACACGTGGGTAGTGGTGGGAAACAAGCCTGCCTAATTTGTAATTAACAGAGAAAGGAGCAAAAAGAAAGAAAAAAAGATATATTGTGTTTACACTGAATGTTTGAAGGTGCCAAAGATGCTTTCAGGGATAGAGTGGCTACAGTGACCCCATATTAGATAAGCTACTGCAAACTCCTCTGAATCAAAGAACACTGAGTTGTATAGACAAGAAGGTAAACTTCTTTTTTGTTACAAAAGTAGTACCTGTTACACTCTGAACCAAACCAGGCTGAAAAAAGAACAGTTCAAAGGGATATACCAGAAGTGCACAGCTTCATTGCAACCTGTAATAATCTATTTTTCATTTCTCTTTCATAAGAATTGGAGGGACCAAACTTACACAAAATGAAGCAAGCAGCAAAGAAAACACATTCATAGAATTAAGGATATAAAAAAAAATTAATAATAAAATATTAACTTCTTACCTGCTTGTTATAAATATTGGCTGCAATCCTTTTGCGTAATACCAGTTCCATTGCAGCAGGATGGCTGAGCTGCACAGTTGTCTTCACTATCAAGTAAATTCGCTCATTTTGAGGAGTCACCCTATTTAGGTGCACTGAATCATGGACAGAAGAGTCCCAAGCAGCAGTGGCTGAAACCTACGGAGACAAATAAAATTGAGGGAGGAAAGGGAAATCAGAGACTCAATTACTCTAACAAAAGGTATAATTTGCAATGATTTAACATGAAGTAAAGCAATTCTTTAATGAAAGAAAAATAAGCATCATTGAACAAAATGAGGTCAAACCTCCATTTCATAGTGAGGAATTTATCAGCATAAAAGAGGTGTTAAGATATTGGGGAACAGAATCATAAGCACAACCCCTGCACTGTGCAAATGCTGCTTCAGAAGGAAGTCTTCACACAGAGGCAGAGAGGAAAGCAGAAGCAAGACTGGATGAAGGAATACATATCCTATTGCAACTGTATTACAAGTTTATCAGATTCAATGGCAAATCTTTGACCTGTATTGAATTAGGTTGTAGAGGCTTATGCAGAATAAACATGCTCCCATCCTGCAGAACGTCTTTCTCCTTCCCCCTGCCTCCTCCCCAGCTTTGGCACCCCACTTATTCTGGAAACGGTCTCTTAAGCAATGGCCTGAATTGGCACAGACGGTGGAAGAAATGAGTTAAGAAATGGATTCAGAACCATTCATTTCCACCAATTCCCAAACTTTCTATATAAAAAATAATTGTGTACTGCAAAGGAGGAAGTTTTATCTAAACATGAAGCTTTGCCTAGTGTGCACAATAAACGAAGTAGTTTTCTTCGAAGAATCGAAAGCCTGCCAGAGGAATGATGAAGGGGTGAGGAAAGAAGGGACTTTCCGTCAGACAGCTGAATTACTCTTTTACCAAGAAGAGCTAAGACTTGCCACCTCTGAATAAAAGCAGAAGGGCTAACAAGTCATTATCCTCTTAAATTTTAAACAAATAGGCCAGAAAATAAAGGCAGCAGTAGATATAGATGGTACTTCTAAGAAAAGAATATAATAATAATAATAGTGATTAAATACATACAAGTAGAAAATAAAACATGTGAAGAAAGTGTTAACATAAGCTGCAGTTGTCAAGAAGGAGGCTTGCTAACAATTTACCTCATCATCACTGTGTTTTATGATCGGCAGATAAAAGAATGGACTCCCATGCTCCTTTGGTAGTATTGAGTTAACTCCTGATGCATGGGGACCTATAAGTTGTTCATTGGCACTGAGGTCATCAGCTAATGAAACAAATGTGCAAAGAATGAAACAGTTTTATACCAAAGGATATTAATATATAGAGGCAAAGTTGTAATACAAAGTTGTAATAAAGTCCTACCCATATTTCATAATACATTTAATCCTAGTTAATCTTATTACTATGCAGTATTTTGAAGACAATTTCAGCATACAAAAGAAGGGAACTAAACCCAGGCTAAGACTCAGCCTGAACACATTCTCATGTAACCTAAACGCAATTCAGAACTATTTCTAGGTATTCATAACATTAACTTACCCAGCCAGAAAATTCCTGATTTATCCACCTGTCAGCCTAACCAGCTTATCTCTTAGTTAAATCACTTCTGAGGTATCAGGGAATCTTTAAATTGAGAAAAGCAGTTCTGGCTACATTAGGCTTTTAGCTAAACAAAAAAAAGTTGTGCAATGATCCATCAATCTGTTTAAATATCCTGTTTGATCTTCTGTCTGCTAATCTCTGCTGATAATGAAAAAAACAAATAAAAACATTTCTTGTGAGCATAAAGGAAAGAGCGTATATTGTTTTCCAAAAGCAGCTTCTAAAGCAGGTATTAATATGTTGCCTATATAAACATCTCTAGCAGCCCACTGAAGTGCTGGATGTGACAAGGCCTGTGGATCCTCCTCTGCTTTATGTCCAAGTTTATACTTAGAGAATTGTTTCCTAAACAGTCCTTAAATGTGGTGCTAACTCTGGTCTCTTGTTGCTTACGGTTTATCTGTGTCCTAAAAATATATATCAATAGTCTTCTCACATGTAAAACTAAATACCTTCAAAGGGAGAACATTTAGATTCTCTAACAAAACGCTCATTGTAGTCCTAACACACTCTTCATTAAACCAGCTGTTTAAGCCTCTACAGATAATTATTCCAACATACGGAATCAGAGGAAAAATTATTTTACAAGCCATATCAGACAGTGCCATTGCCAGGACTTGTTTTGATTTCTTAGACATTTCAGATTCATTCTTCCATTTATCAATTTATTGATCCAAACTAATTTCTCGCCCTCCCACCCCAGGTTTCTTAATCTGCCATTACAACATACCGTTCAAATCAAGGAAGAGGACAGGTATGTGTGTTTCCATTCCCGCAGGTGGAATCCTGAAACAAAACAAACTACTGTCAAGAAGGAAAGCAAATACATACCTCAGCTAATTTGGACAAGCAGATCTCCATGCAAGAGTCATTAACTGTAACCAATGAGTAAATCTGTCAACATTTTGATGGCTAATTTGAATGCCTATGTTGCAAAACAATGTTTAGTTTATCTACACATGCAGCTAAATGTAGTGCTTTACCAAAACTTAATTCACACCGCACAGCACATTTCAGCTGCTGTGAGGATGACAAGTTTTAAACATGCCGTTCTGTTTCTTATGAAGTTAAACTGGTCGTAGTCATCTTAGCAACCTTTCAAACAACGGGATATGTAACTACTGGCAAGGCATAGTCTTTATATCAATAAATACACTTTTCAGTGTATGAACACAGCATGCTTCAGGTGGGTAAGGGAAAAAAATGGCGAGGAAAGATTATCACTGTATCATTCACCCAATGAAGAAGAAATACTAGGTATTAGAGACATCAATGTACACTTGATTAGAGCCGCATTTCTTGTCCACACTTTCCCAAATGTAACATGCATTCCTCATTTTTCCATGTCAGTTCCAATGATCTTAGTTTTTAACAAATTTAAATGAAATTTAATGAGAAAAGAGAACACATCCTTTAAAAATCAGAATTTCTTCCCTCCCCACCCCTTATCAATGAAATTACCACGTGTTCTACCATTCATTTTTGAACCACTCCTTTTTTCAAAGGAGTCAAACTACAGGAGAACTCTCCCAGAATTTTGAAAAAGTGTAAAATACTATGTTAAATTCAAAGGTGATTTTCAAACCTTGAAAGCTATCTGAAAGCCACTTTATGTAGTATGTTAACTAAGCAAACCCTTCTCACATTCAAACCAGCACCTGACCTTCTAGCCTTCTGCCAGCTGAGTGTAATTGGCAGCATTACAGGAAAACGTAGAAAGCTCTAAAACATCCTCAGATTTTTACCTTGTAGTGTGCAATGTTCAAGTAGAAAAAGCTAATGACTCCAGTGGTTTTTCTGAACATACCAATTTGCGGGGGCACCGGGAATTCCACTGCCTGGCGCTGGAACAAACACTGCATTCCTCTCTTCTGTCAGCCCTACCCACTGTTCAACCAGCCGGGCTTCTCGTTCCATATCATCCTCAGATTTTTCTACAGTGAAAGAGATTAATATTATACATGAGATACATTTTTCATGGTATAGGGAATAAAGTACTTATGACAGGGACTTTAAGCTTCAAACCTTGTTTATTGCTGATCTTTTGAATCTGCTCATCCAAGTATTCTCTGCGTTTTATCAATGCATCGGACCACCTTTCTCGTACACAGTTTAAATCTTCTTCCTAACACGGAAACAGAAAAGAAAGTGATTAGGCTATATGCTTACGATTAAAGGGCAGTGAATTTTGTGATAATTTCATTAGAATTGATATTAAACAGCTTGAATGATGCAGAAAAAATTTTCCCCAAATGACATGCACACCGATTAAGTACCTCATCACCCATGAATGAAAGCTTATTTGCTTTCAAGTCTCAAATTCCAACAGGAGGAAAAGAAAATGTGACTGCCTCAGTTGCTGAACAGAATTATACACCATAGGCTAATTACTTACAGAAGTGGCAATCAAATTTTTTAACAGCATATGGAATAGGAAAAACAGGTATCATCAGTTGATCATAAGTTCTCCTGAAGATTAGACAGGTCAGTACGCCCTCAAACCTGCACAGAATTCCATTGCTAGCAGCTGCTATCAGTGCAATTAAAAGATTTCTCATGCAAACAAAACCCGTCATGCAATCATGCTTTGTGGTATCACAGAAAATCTGGTTTGCTCTTCTCTGTGATAAGTCAGGAAGCGCATAAACAGCCCGCAAGAAGTTAGTACCTAACTGGTATCTTTGAGATTGTTGTAAAACCTAATACATTATCTTAAGGGATGTCAGCATTCACACCTAACTGGTTTTACTTCTGTAAAGCTGCCTACGAGGAGTAAGACTTCCATGTAGAGATCTGTAATGTGGTTTACTTTTTTAGGCATTTCCTCTTTTGCCCTTTGTCGCCTTTTAAATGATTCTTCTATTATACTTTCTAAACTGTGACTGTCCTATATTTACTTATGACACAAAAAGCTAGGCTCAAGGTTTGGTTTTGTGTGGATAAAAAAAATTGCTTCGCTGAAGCTTCTGTATTCCCCACACTCCCATCCTCCCCTCTCTCCCCCACTAGCGTTTCAGAAAACGGCACAACTTAAAAGGTTACGAAGTTTTCTTTAGAAAACAAAAAAACCCTATGCTGTAGAATTTGGTAGGGAAAGATGCCTGCAACTGCAGGTGGTTGTGCTCTTCCCTATGATATTCACCGGAAACTGTTTTCATTCTAAATTAAAGTTTCTAGGCTTTTATTCACATAGCAATACATATAGCCAGTTAGGAGAGCTGACTGCTGAGTACTAGAGAAGAGAGCACACTGCAAGAGTATAAAGTCACAAGGTAAACTGAAATAGCAGTGTTTTATAGCCCAGGTAGCCTCTTAAATGCACAGCATATATGTATCTCGAAGCTGCTTTTGCTTGCTCCAGTATGCTTATTCATTTGAAAGTTGCTGGCTATTAGCATTAGCTGTGCCCCATGCCACAGGATCGACAGCAACAGCAGCAATACCTGGTAACTATCCATATCACCACCATCATCCTCCTCCTTCTGGTAGGAGAAAATAAATTTTGTAAAACACAAAAGAACATGCATTTCTCTCAACAGAAACTCACAGAAATACCCCAAAATACAAATACAAACATCTCTGCCACAAACAGACTTGTAAAATTTTAAAATTACAACATTCAAATAAGCAAAGTCTTATTAACAGGTAGAAACAGATTTTTTTTCATTACAGACTATAGCATCTCATCCATGATTTGAGTATTAGTGAATATATTTATTAAAAAAATCATAGAATACGGTGCCAGAAAAAGGACTGAGCAAGCATATCGCCAATCTTCACGTTTTACAGTTTCATCTGTATTTAAGGCTACAATTACTTGTGGTTCTGAATGCAACGCTTCTGACAAAAGGCACCTCACTTCCCTGGGTGGCCCATTCCACTTGCTCTTTGCCATCGCTGTTAAAAGCATGCTTTATTCCCAATATGAATTTGTCCAGTATCAGTTTGAAGCCATTTATACTTAAGAACTTTTTCTCCTAAATGAAATAGCCCTTTCACATTCAGTGATGGCTATTCCTGATTCTGATCAAGTAACAGCTCAGTCCTTTTTGAAAAGATAAACAGTATCTTCGCTATAAGACATTTTCTCTATTAATTTTCTTTTTAGCTTTTGTGTTCCCCCCCCACCCCTCCCCACCCCCGCTTTTCTCCTCCTCAACTTTCACCATCCTTGTAAAGGAGGGAAACTAATGGAGCTAGGAATCTACTATTAATCACCTCTACACACAAAGGTAAAAACAATTTCCATATTGTGGCTGTTTTGTGTATATGCAAATACCACACTTGGCTCTTTATCAGTTATACATTGAGTTTTAAGCAAAAAAAGCAGCAGACTTAGCACCATATGCTCACATTATACGTATTAGCCTCAAACACATGTAAAACTGCCAAATTACATATCACATATCAGTCTGCTAAGGTCCTTTATGGAAATATCTTGGGCTGGCTCTAGAACAGCCAAACAAAACCAAAAAAAATAAATCAACGCATGAAAAAATAACTGTCTTACCTGGTAGCTGTCCAAGCCCCTCTGCAGTTTGGTTGATCTGGCAGTCACACCACCTATAGAGACTGAAAGAATTGCTTCTACCATGAGAGGCAACGTTCCTGAATGTTGTACGGGTTTTACTGTCACCTGAACTCTGCGAGAATGACCCTGAACAGGTAATTGAGAGATAGAAAAAAGGATAGAGAAGGAGAGAGAAAAACAGAAAGAAACTAAGAATAAAATTAAGAATAAATTTAAACATGAATAAGACAACAGGGAAAAGATACGTACCTGCCTAAGCTGGAAAATCCCCCCTGTGTTTACATCTTTTGCCTGATGGAGTTCAACTGCAGTATATTCTCCCATCTCATTCAATTCTTGTATGGAAATCCACATTTCTATTCTTCGAGTTACTTCATTCCACCTAAAAAGACATCCCACAAAAACTAATGGTTGCCTCACCAAAGTACATTGTGTGCACCACAAATATTAGAAAAAGCCTTTGGAAAGCTGATAGAAGCATTCATGTGTAATTTATGTGTACCTGTCTCTCAGTGTCCTAGTTTTAGCATGAAGAGAATCAACTTCCCAAACAGAGCTGCCGTTGCCAGTACATCTGTGACCCCACACCTCAATAGCAAGAGCTCCTTCTGAAATGAACTCCAAAAACTCCTCTGTGACATTCACCACGTAGTCCTGACAATGAGAAAAACAAATCACAGCCAATCAAACAAAGTAACTGTATCGCTGGTGTGTCCTTACAAACTAGTTGCAAACAACTAGCTACCTGCATGGTGAAACCATACAGTTTGGATCACAAAGCTAGACTCCGGTCAAGAAAGTTGTGAAACATATCATCTCAGCAATTCCTGCTTTTGCATACTGCATTGCATGCTTTGAAAATTTCCATAAAAACGATGTCACAGCTCAAATGATCTTTAAGTTACTGAGCTTACCAAACAAGTATATACGACTTGTCATTATATAAACTGTAGTTTCCCCCATGCATTACAGATGACATCTGACTTTAAAAGACCCCTAATTAGAAGATTTTTTCATTTTGCTGCATTCTGAAGAGGTGATGAAGTGAACTATTATGACATTCTAAAGTATAGTCAAAAGTCATTAGTTGTATGACTTGATTCCTTCCTTCTTCCCCCAGTGAAATAAGGCTCAAATTCTAAATAGCTTATCTCAAACATACCATCCAGCCGGTAACACTGTTTCATAATAACAACAGTTACCTTACAGTGAGAGAAGGTCACTGTAAAGTGAGCATCCTTGCTCTGAGGTGAAGGCACATCTGGATCTACCACTGGTGCCGCCACTGTTGACTCGCATTGATCCCAAAATGTGTATTGACAAAAGACAAAGTTGGAGAGATTAGGTGGCAGTCCGGTTGCTTCTTTTATTTTTACCTGAGGAGACAAAACAGATGTTCTCATAAATATTATTTTTTTCTTCTTCAACTGTAAGTTGTTCAAAGCCTAAATATTTAATCCAGAAGTACCAACAGCCAAGAAGAATTTTTAAAGGACACCTCCAATTGCTTTCTAAGGTTGTCCCTACTTCGGAAATCTGTATTTTGCATATACAGAAATGCAGATGCAAGGAAAGCAGTTACATGCATCTAACTAGCCCACCCACGGTACATGTTTTCTTTGAGGAAGCTGATAAGCTCAAGTGGAGAATAAAGCACTTTGTCACAGAAGAAATGAAATCCAGAACCACCCATACATACTAGATTAGATGATCAAACAAACCATAGGAGATGGTTACACAGAAAAACTGTTTCCCCTTCTGTGTCTGCCAAGAAGAACAGCCCTTGGTAATGTCAGTATTTATGATGTAGACCTGCATATACTAGAAACTAATGCAAATTCATTCAGCCACTGGCAACCACAGCCAGTTAGACTGACCTCCACCGAACTGGAACAAGAGAAGTCTCTTTTCTCTTTAGAGAATTTTAAGCAAGCACTAGCCTACATAGCTTAGTACTTTACATCAGACCAACTACATCGTTACAAAGGCCTGAAACTATTAACTCCATCAAGTGTTCTCACTTACCCTGCAGGAGAGCTTTTTCGCTCTGTGAATAATTTCTCCATTATTATCCATGACTTCCAGACTCCCACTCTCACTGGAGTTCTCAGATGAGTCATCTCCTTCTACTACACGTTCTGGGACAGACCCAGTGACTCGCATTACTTCAACATGCAACCGTCCTGCAACCTAAGGCAAGACAAATACTAAGAACCTGTGCACAAGGGACTTAAAGACATTAAGATGGTAAATACCTAACTCTAGGAGGTGTGCGGAAGCAGAACTGAACAGCTCTCAACCACCAAATGAAAAGTAACAATGTCAAAAAAAAGAGGCGAAAGGAATAATAAAAAAAAATATTTGTATGCAGGGCTACCAACCTTTTTAATTCACACACAACAGAAAAGGCGTCCAGTGTCATGACTGTACACCAGAACCTTAATATGCTGGGTTTTGCTCAGTCATCTACATTGATGTCATGGTTTAAGCCCAGTTGGCAACTAAGCACCACACAGCCGCTCGCTCACTCCCCCCCCCGCCCCAGTGGGATGGGGGAGAGATTAGGAAAAGTGAGAAAGCTCGTGGGTTGAGATAAAAACAGTTTAATAAGTGAAATGCAATAAAATAATAATAATGATAATAAAAATTGTAATGAAAACAACAACAAACAAGAAAGGCAAGTGATGCAAATGAAAACAATTGCTCACCACCCTCCGACTGATGCCCAGCCCAAGCAGCGGTCCCCCGGCCAGCTTTCCCCCTAGTTTATATACTGAGCATGACATCCTATGGTATGGAATATCCCTTTGGTCAGTTGGGGTCAGCTGTCCCGGCTGTGTCCCCTCCCAACTTCTTGTGCACCCCCAGCCTACTCGCTGGCAGAGCAGTGTGAGAAGCAGAAAAGGCCTTGACTCTGGGTAAGCACTGCTCAGCAGTAACTAAAACATCCCTGTGTATCAATACTGTTTTTAGTACAAATCCAAAACACAGCCCTATACTAGCTACTATGAGGAAAATTAACCCTATCCCAGCCAAAACCAGCACATTCTCCACCCCTTATTCCATACCATTTATGTCATACGCAGGTCTCACACTATCCAACACATTCTCATTAACCACCATCCCCCTTCCCATCCTTTGATACAATACACATATAACATTCCCTTAGTCTATGGACCACCCCTGTGAAATGTCCGTAAAACGTCCATAAATGTCCAAAAAAATGTCCCTTGAGTTCATTTAGTCCATGACTTTGGGCTCCATCAGTTATGGTGGGAACTCCTCCCCTTGCTCCTAGCCTGGCTAGCAACAAGGGGTTCTTGTTATAGTAATTCTACTATTTTAGTAGCTGGGCAATTGTAAACAATTCAACAGAAAGCAATTTGCAATTTGCAAACCACTTACTCACTGGGAAACAAGACACTAAGCATCATTTGCTTGTTAAAAAATGCAGTGTACATTAAGTTTCCCAGCAAAAAGCCATGTTACCCCCGCAGGATGAGCACTAGATACACATTGCTTGCGGTATACATTGCATAGCTATATGTTAGGGCACTGCTTGGCTTTACCTCTCCCTGCTGGCTGATGATGGGCACAGCATACTGCAGCTTGACATCATAGAAAAGGCACTCCAAAAACACATTGGCCACGCCGATTAAGTTGTGATTCTCTTGGGCTTCGTAAAAAGGATCACCTCTTTTGCCAATCAGCTTCCTTATCTATTTTCAAGATCATAAAAGTTGTGTCAAAAACTGTAAGCGTGGGAACACAAAAATCAAATAACTGCATAGTGTAAGATCACGGCACGAAAATTAAGTCACTACCAATTTTTTCCATTCCTTCCTGTTACACAAGTAGAGAAAGGCTAGGAGCATATCACAAATCTGAAGTGAAATCTTTAAGGTGAGACAATATACAATCTTTACTATGGTGAATAGTAATATAATGACCTACAATTTTAGCGGTGTCAAGACAAACCAGATTTTACCATGAGCAAGCACAATAGCCTCTGATTTCAAAAAGTTTCACTTTAATTTTTCTGCTGTTTACTCTTTTTAAATGAGAGGACAAATCATCCCCAGGCTGAATAGTGGTCTGTCCGCCAGGTACCACTACAAGGGCAAAAGAGAAGGTGCAGGATGACTCCCACTTAGGGCTAGAAGCACTGCCATGGTTCCCATAGGGCTGAGATCACATCTACAGCATTTTCTATGCAAGTACCCCATACGCAGCCACAAAGAGTTCATGCAGGTTCCTGGCACTCCTCGGTGGACGTGTTAGCTCCTTCCCTTTTCCTCCTCCTTCGTCTTCAACACATGCATTTGACCTACATGTTTCTATGTAGCACATAGAACACATGCATTATGGATGACATATGTCATAGCAAGGATGATCCTGGGTCAGGCAGACATACTAACATATTCAAAGGATGTGCTATCAGTTCTTACTAATGTCAGCAGCAAAATCATCGTTGTCTTCAATGGGCACAGATGAAGTACTTGACCTCCCCTGTATTATGATTTTAGAGATTCCCATTGTCCCGTCCAAGGCATGTAACAAAGGTACAACACATGTTCAAACATATCAAGAATCATTCTCAAATACAAGTAATTTAGGTGCTCCCTATCAGCCACGAGACAGCAAGATGCACTTCCTACGCGCTCCTACCTGGATACTTAGAGGATGTCTTCTGGAACACCAACATTTCTCTCTTGCCAGTAAACGAGCAAGCTTTTGACAAGTCTCACGCTTATTTCTCAAGGATAACCTACCACTTAAATTCTCGGGAAACATCACTTAGTTTTAATGGAGATACTGATGTAGACTAAGTATCTTCAATTGATTTCTTCACTCCTTTAAGGTTGGGGGATATACAAATGAAGTTACAGAATATTTCACATTTTAAGATCAAGTTCTACCCCACTAATGTGCTTTGCACCTTGAATGTATCTACTAAGCGGCATCCTTGCTAGCTTTGATACTGACTGCAATTTAATCATTTTATTTCTAACGCAGCTTGCTGCTTCCATTCAGAGCTGATGCCTATCTGCATGGCACCTACATTATGCCAGGTAAACACATGCTCCTAGTGGTATCATGAGTCACTACCTCGGCACAATTATATCTGACCTCAGCACGCTTATATCTGAGGATACAAGTGAGGATAGGACATAGCTGTGTTTTATTCTGCATGGGCATTTTGAATATTTAGTATTATTCACAGGTTTTTGGGGTTTTTCCTTTGTTTTTGTTTTTTGGTTTTTTTTTTTTAAACCACAATACCATACCCTTTCATATACGAAGTCATTGCACTTCATCTGTACAACATACTAAAAGGGGTTAAAAGAAAACAAACTCATTTTCTGATCCCTTTCAGAAATTACATACAATACCTCAGGAATCTTCTCCTTCCACTCTTGATAGAGGTCTCTCATGTCAATCAATTTGTTCTCTAGTTTCTCAATAGTCCACACTTGAGTACCTTTTCCTTTTCTTCTCACTTGAATAGCAGGCTCACTTACTATTGCACCCCTCTAAATCAGAGGAAAAAATAATCACTGCAGGAAAGGTGCATGTAAGTACTTTAACTCTTCACTCAAATTGCATTCCTAAAAAGGAATAAAATACAGAACATACAGCTTCCCTCTGCATGCCAGCCATACTATCTCTGTCCTCAAACACAGCATACCCTATACATCTCTGAGGATCCAGATCTCTTTGTCCTCAGACAACTACCATTCACACCTGAACATTAACACTCTCAATCAAATCACTTAGGACAAGCATATTATCCTAATTGCTATCATTACATTTACAGTAGCACTAAAACTAGAAAACCCTTAAGACAAAAAAATTGTAGGCATCTGTAACAAAAACCGGTAATTTTTGCAAACATACCTAAAATGCTGGTTTTACAGCAACAGAACACAAATGTCTGTTCACAAACTGCATGAGTATATGGTGACTGTACACTTAAAAGAACAGTAAGAGCCGTACTTAATGCTATGTTCCCATTTTTACTTACAATTATTCACTTTCAATACATTAAAGTCAGGTAGCACCCATATTTTCCCTATGCATAATCTAACAAAAGTAACATTTAATGGCCTCAAGTTAGATGAATGTTATATAAGTCTACATATTTCAGATTAGCCATAAAACTACCTTTTCCAGCATTCTTTGCTGTCATTACCTTTTTGTTGGCACTGAGGTTTTCAGCCGGGATCTGAAGTGTTACTTGATAATCCGTTAGCTTACTCATTTCTTCTGCTAAGAAGTTTGCTTCTCTCACCAGTGTATTTGCCTTTACTATCTGCTCTCGAAGTTTAGCCAGGCTCTGTCGAAACAATTCATCCCTGTGGTGCAGTAGGTAACATGAAAAATACACAGAAACCTATTTCTATTATTGGAAAGCTGCAAACAGATGTGCTAACAAAGACTTTTCTGAAACAAGTTTAAGAAAAAATGCTGTATAGCACTATGTCAGCAAACATGAAACAAATGTCAGACAATTTTACTGAGGAAAAGCAGTGATCACGTATTAAACAAATATGTTACTGTTGAGGTAAGTCTAGCACAGCAATGCCCAAATAAAAGGGCACAGTACTATGGGAGATGTTACAGTGATGATTTGTTAAAAGCCCTAGGGACATTCCCAATTTTCAAGAAATTAAATAATTGCAGCTGTCTTGGTCTTTAATCTGGAGTCCTGTTCCACAGAAACTACCAGTCCCAACATGTGAGACTTCATCTTGATAAAACCCGCTTTTCCTCAGATCATGATGTTGGAACCTGCAATCACTGCAGGCCACAGCTTTACATCACAGCTAGGGCTCTGCAGTGCTACACACACCCCAAAACTCCCTCCATATGCTTAAGCTATCTCAAGTGTACACGTTAAAAATACAGTAAAATAAAAATCTTAAGTCCTATATACGCAAAATACCTTTTAAGTAATAGATGAATGAGCACAGGTTAAAGCTTGTGCACTCCATACAGTTAACAGTCTCTGGACAAATTCCAAAGAGCTTTCCAAGGCCTGTCTGAGCAAATCTGTTCTAACATAACACCTGGCAAACCTGCTACGACACATACTGTACCTGCGATACGAAGACACGCTCTCACCTGGGATTCTCATCTTTAATTTGCCTTTTAAAAGTATCACGACTATCCTCTGAGCAAATGCAAAGTTCCCCTTTCTGCCTTCCTTTGTAATCCCAACAGCACTTACTGTGTCTCATCATCTTCATAAAACTCATGATCAAACCTGAGATGTTTCAGCAACCAGCACTCTCCTGGATGATATTTTTAGCTTCTCTATGCAAAGTCCTACTGAAATACAGTACACGTTGTGCACATACACTTCTCATTTCTACAAAATCCATTACATTATGGACAAGCGTAGGAGGAACAAGCAAACTCACAGGCCTTGCTGTGAATACAGGCAAAGTTTGCCTATTTGCCTTTTCAGATAAGCTTAGATCTTTTGTATGTCTTTACAGCACAAACCACAAACAACTGTTAATATGCCTTTCAGTCCCCAACAGAATTCTTCTGGAGTGGCTATCTTTTTTCCAAATATCCCAAGGAACAGCCTGGGTAATTCAAATTGCACTCTGCTGGTTCCCTGATACCGTACCAAAGTGGTAAGCGACCAGCAGTGTTAGAAGCACCCCGGAATTTTAGTGCCTTCAACATGCTAAAACATGCAGCTTCGTCTCTCTCCCCTGTCTGGCCTAAGTTTGCAACAGTGGTGGGTTTTGTTGGATCTTAAATAGCTGCCACTATCAGCGGATTTTTAGTCCACTTCTTCCACATCTGCTCCCGGCATTATACGGAAAATTCCTTTCCCTCTGCCTCTTGCTTCTGTTACCCAGGCTATCAAGATGAAATGAGCAATTCCAGACCATGGGAGTGACACATTCCACAGACAGCTATAATTTTGAATTCACCCAGAAAATGAAGGTAGAGTCAAGAATTACTCACTAAATAGTACTTAATACAGAGACTGCATTACACCTGCAACCACTGCGAGACAGCTGCCTAGCTTGAGAAACAGAAGGCAGCTTTGATCTGTAAGTGCTGTAAGAGCTACAGTCAGTCCCTTCCTTGATCCAGGAAACCGGCATCTGGTGAGCTTTTTGGGGAGGCTCCCACACCGATCTTGTCTTAGCTAGGTTCTTGAGAAAGGAATGGTTTAAGACTAAGGAGGACTTCTGAGTAACTCAACCAATTATTATGGGTAGTTCTTATTACAGTTGTATTTTCTGTATATAACTGTGCCAGCAACCTTCCAGAAACTTAAGCAAAAAAAAAAGTTTCAGATAGGAGTTCTTAATTCTTACTACACAAAATATATGACAAGCTCCATCAGGATACAAACCAAAGCAAATACCCACTGAACACGAAATCCTGAAACAATCGTTTAAGCCAAGCAAGGGAAACCTACATCTGACGCTCACAAGGCATCATTGCAGTCTCTGGGATTCCTAATGGCAGACACAGAATATGCTGAACTAAACCTCTGGTCCAGTACACCACCCCCACCACCCCCCACCACCCCCCCCCTTGCCTCAACGAATTAAATTTGTTCAAAGTTACAGTGGGTTAACTTTATGGCAACAGGTTTTAACGCCAGGTCAGGTATCATCTGTCCTTCCACAGTCAGCATAAAGCCAGAAAGAACTCTGTTCCATGTGTTCTAGCTGATCTGACAGATATAACCACACACTATATCCAATACTTAGCAAATTCATTTTGCTGCCTGATCCGGTAGAGCTCAGCTTCAATTGCAATGGAAACAGAACGACAGCTAAAACTCCACTGATCAAATCCTGTGCAATCCAGACACTTGGATCTTCTGCACGTTCTTCACATCCAGTCTTCCCATTTTTTCTTGCATTCCTTGCCCTCTGGCCAGTTGGCTAGTAAACACCCTCTCAGCACCATGTTGCCATGCTTTTACAGCAGAAATCCCTCCAAGATTTTTTTTTCTGGTTTCTTATTTAAGCAGATTCCATTTTTTTGCCTTTTTTCCCCCAGGACGCCCCAACCTCTTCTAGAACTATAAATAAGTAAAAAGTATACCTAAGAGGGTCTTCTGGAGGACAGGAAACCGATAATTAGTTTTTCCAGAGAACTGCTTATTCAATGACAGTGCCACCAAAACATTATCAGACTCCTTACTGATCACTACAAAGAGCATTCATTCTCCTCTTTTTTACAACACAGCAAACTACAGTCTTCAAGTGTTCAACAGTTAGAGTGAGTAAAGCATTCACCCATGAAATCCAGAGGCAAAAATGCTTGTTCAAAGCACAGCTCCTCCTAAGAAACGTCTAACAACTAGTGAGAAGAGAAAGCTGGCAGAACACTTAGCCTTGGTATCACTCCAGATTCTCATTTATGTCATTACATGGTCGTGGCGGTTGGTTAACTTTAAGCTGACCAATAACAATTTTCTTCTTCTCGGCTCTCACGGACAGGCAAGAAGTTTTTTGCTACTTCCTTTTCCCTTCTGTTGCATCTTTTTAGAGGTATGGCTTCCCTTGCCAATAAGCCCAGTTCTCATCTCTGCTGCTGAAGTGGGTTATCAATGATTTCTTGATGGCCTTGCTGTGCTCAAAGCAGTTCTGAATAGCAATGATTCCAAGTAGCGTGTTTCTTATTTTGCACTCCTTCTGCAGCCCTAAAAGAGCCTGCAAATCCCAACCATGACTCCGCAATGCTTTACATTCAGTTCCCAATGATTCTGTTTTTAGCTCTTACAGGAGCAAACAATTATTTTAATTAAAGTTGAAACACAGCATTACTTCTCCCTATACTTGCCATGGAAAACATTCTAGTCATCGCTGGTGAGCGCGTCAACAGTTTGTTATTTGCTTAGTTTTTTTCCCAGGCCAAACTGGGCAGAAATTACAAAACAAAACCTTGCACAAAAACAAAACCAGGATCTGTTCTGTTTCTAACACTCTGAATTTGAAAGCTGCAACACAATCTTGGCTATCTTTATTTAGAGTCCTCTTGTACATGGATTAGTTTTTCAAATGGTGGAGAATAAAGCACAAATAATCAAAATAGGAAAGAGCACTCAATAATGAAGCTTCTGTTTTAAAAGAAAATAGATTAAAAAGAAACAAGAAACCTGTGAGTACATCTAGCCATTCTTCCTGCTGAACTAACCCAATGACAGAATACTCGTTTGTATACCGAAAACTTAAATCACCTTGGTTACTGCCCCAGAACTTCTCTCCATGGAGCTGACATCCTTCTCTCCTCAATGATACCAAGAACGAGCTTCTCTCATTGTTAAGCAGCACGTGTTAAGCAGCACATCTTAAACTCTGCTCACATCTTCCTGCTCTGCTTTTTTAACAATCCCTGCAAATCTCAGGGCAATCTTTCACCAAGGCTGCATTCAGGTGCCATGCCATTCCTCTGCAAAAGAGGCCTGTTCACCTCATGGCAAGCCTTTGACTTCCTAAACAGCCCAAACATACTCTGTTTGACTATTCTGCAGTTCTCAAAAACTCTTCTAAAGCTGAACTTACTTTTAGAAACACATACATACAACATTTGAGGACTCCCAATTTTCTGTAATTTTTTAAATGGTTTTTAGATTGCAAAATACCATGCTCTTGTCATATACTCTCAACACAAAATACTCCTTAGTGGACTCCTTAATCTGAGTTGACAAATTTACCTCTGCACTATCCTCTTCTTTCTTTCCAGAACTAACTTAAACAATAATTGATAAACCAAACATTTCAGAAGCACTTTTCTTGTTAAAAAAAAGCTATAACATTGATCAATAAAAGCTAAATTCTTAGTTCATTTGTGTGTTAAATCAAACAGGAAGATCTTGGGTGCACATTACACATCAGAACCCAGTCCTAAATGAAATGCTAATGCTTTGGTGGAGGCAGATCTTGTACTGCACATCAACTCCACAAAAAAAATATTATCAGTTTCTGACAGACAGTTCAAGCCCCATCTTTCACTCTTTGTAGTTCTTATTAATTCCTTTGTTTTAACTCCAGTATTCTCACCTCTCTTCTGTCCAGAGATTTACTTTCTGCTGTGCGGTCTGAGCAGTGTAGGAGAGTCTGTCGCTGCCATGCTGATGCTGCCTTTCTGGAGAAAGCTGCTGCCGCAGCAGCTCTAACTCACGTTCATACATCAGCCGCTGCTCCTCAAGAGCACTCCGCTTCTCTTCCAAGTACTGTTTCTCCAAGATCTGGACCACATTTTGTACTGGGTCTGGAAAAAAAAAGGGGGGGGGACGGACGACGGGACACGACCAGAAAAGTAAGAAAATGCCATTTCAGCATTACAGAACACTCATTATTTATTTGGTAACAGCAATCAACATATCCCAGAGTCTTTGCAAACTTGCAAACACAAGATGGCCATTGCCTCCCAAAACAAAAGCCAAAAAATAAATATTCCATTAAATAAAGAAATCCAAACAACAAAAAAATATGGCATGCAAAGAGGCTAGAACAATGGTTAAGACCCTCCTCTACTGCATACTTCAGTACTGTGAAGTTATAATATGTTCCAGAATCCCCGTAGGAAAAAAAGAACAGATGGAAAAGGGAACAAACTAATAACAAGAAAACAAAGCAAAATACAACGGAAGATTACATTAACCAGAGAAGGAAACGACTTAAGGAAGTAAAAAGCAATTTACTTTCTCCACTTTGGCAGAGAATGAAACATTTTGCAGAGCTGCAGCTGAAAATTGAGACAAACAAATTGTCTGACTAGCGACGCATCGCATTGCGCCAATGCGCTTCACAGCACTGTAGCAGACAAAGTACATTCTGGAGGGGACTTCTACATTTAGCTTTACAAACCACATTTCATCTCAGTTTCATCCCAGAACAAATATCCATTTGGATACTTTATCCTGAAACAACTGCTGCTTGTGTCAATCAGCTACAGTTAAACCTAAGCTGCATTCAAATTAAAGAAACATTACTCTTGCCTATTCCTGGTTTTAGGTCCAATGCCAAACCGAGCCTCTGAAAGAGCAATTCGATGGAATAAGCTCCTTCTGTATCCTATCAGTGTATATCTTCTTCATGTGTATATATATCTGAAAGCTTAAATACAGCAAAAAAGTGGTTTGCAAGAGGCCCAATCTAGATGAATATCTGAGTGACAGCACATCACCTAACAGACTGCTGTTTCTGTACATCAGAAGGGGAAGGGAGGGGAGTTCCATAGTTGGAGTGGTGGATTATTATAGGGGAAGCAACATTGCAGCTCTAGGACATGCCAGGATTTCCAAATGCAAAAAACTTCAACTTTAAAATAATTGTTTGTGATACCTCTTCCATTTTGCAAATATAAAAAAGAGCGAGCTGATGTGACTTTCAAGGATGCCAGTCTGTCCCAAAGGAGGGAGAAAAATAAACCTAGATTTAATTATACTGTCCCACTTTGGGGGAATCAAACAGAAAACAGGTCAGTGTGATTTAGTTATGAACTATCTTGCCTTCACTACCAAAACCCAGTCCTCGTAAGATTTTGTACAAGTTTTCCTGACACTACAACACTACATGAAACAAAATCTGGCTTACTATAGCATGCAATAGAGGATTCGCGTGAAAAGTTCTGTAGGGTTTTCATCATCAATAGTGTATAGGTTGGTCACTGTAACACGTACGTACACTCTCCCAAAAAACACATCCCTTGCATCTTCACAAACCAATGTAGCATCACTGTATTCAGTAATCTATAACAACTTACTTAGTACTAGAACTACTGAGACCAATTTTGGTAAAGATAAAATAATTCACTGTCTGCAATTTTAACATATATGGCTATTTAGGCAAGTCACTTCATAAAACAAATCCTTCCTATTATAAATGCCAGAGAAGCCAACAGGATCTCCAGGGTTCTGTTGTTACAATGGGTTTGTATTTGCCTCTCAGCATCCTTTTTTGAAATATTAACATTGATGTAAAGCACATCTTTATTTTTAGCAGAAAACAGACACTACTGCAAGTTGCTACTGTGGCCCTAGCCTTATCTATGGAAGAAATCACTGGCTTCACACAAAGGCATCATAAAATACCACCACAGTTGTAACTATAAAGCACAAAGTTAAAAATCGGTCAGTATAAATAGCAACCAAATAGCAAAACAGTGATGCATAAAAGGTGTCTTAAAATATCCAGAAATACTACTTTTTAGTACATGACATTCTCAGAAAGGCGGTTAGTTATTTTTAGCTTTTAAACAGACAGTGCAACAAGAACAAGTGACTTAACCAAGTTCTAATATTCTAGACTACAAACCAAGTTATTCATGTTGATGTGCATCATCATCATCCTCCTAACTTCTCCAGACAATACCGGAATTACCTTCGCATGCATAGGTTTTACTGGATAATCCCTAAAATTGCTTTAGATATGTGTAAGAATGGTTGAGAAATCAGGCATTATGCAGAGGATAGAGAAGAGGCATGGAAGAAATTAAAGCCCTCTACTGTGTTTGCAAACACAGGAAATGAATCTAAGGCTGACTCATTACGACGAGTCTTTCCTAAACTGCTCAAAGACCAGCTCAGGGAGCAGATTTCCTTAATAAAAGTTATCTTTTCAGCCACCTAGGTTTACAGGATCACAACCACCACAGGATCAAATTATACCATGGGAAATATTTGGAACATGATGCAAGAATCTAGTCTAAAAATTCCCAATTTCAATGAAATCCACTACTGTTTGGGGAAAGAAAAGGTGGGTTATGCTTGTATTCAAATGCAAAAGGTAAACTTACACTTTTTCTAAAAGTCTTCAATTTAACTTTTGAAAGAGTTTACACAGAAAACCCCCAGCCTTTCATAGTGAAAAAGCAAAATATGGTGTGAATTATAAACCACCTAGTTAGAAGACGAACAAATAAACAGTCAAGTTTTTCACAATTCAAAAGAACTACAATAGTGTTTAAGTTAGATTTAAACATCATGTTCCACAATTTTGGGTTTCTCATGCAAAGTCAAATAAATCAGGGAAGATTCCACCCAGTGCCTGCCAAATGCACAGCAAATTCCATACGGTGTTAAAAGTCCCAAGTCCCAATCCTTTACATATTTATGTGACAAGACTTCAATGGCCCTGAGAAGACCGTTCATATGGAATTAATCCTCTGCAAAATGTTACAATATTAACATTGAACCAGAAGAATGTACTTTCGCCATGAACAGCACTTAATACCTTTCTGCAATGTCACTTACTTCACATCTGGAATCTGTTAATCCAGTAACAACAATGCTGAATAAGTTCCTTAAGATTTCCTTAAGATTTCATGTAAGTGCATTTTTCCAAGCAAGCCAGAAGAACGTTATGACACAGGCTGCTTTGCGAAGTTTCATCAAAATCCCCACCCTGAGCTGTAACAGTTTTGTTTGCTTAAATGAGAAGCTGCATAAACTAATCACACTGTTTACTTAACCACTGCACCCTATACAAGAATAAAGTAAACGTCTTTGCTGCATTCTGTTTGACCAGCATCACAAACTAGCAGTACAAAGCTGATCTGACAGAATCCCCCGAAGAAAGTGAACATGCTGAAGGGAGGAAATAATCTGGGTGTTTTCAGAGTTACACATTTTCCTCAGAGCTTCTCTGGAGCCGGATGCAACATGTGACACTGTTGTACTGGTTACATGCGATAAAAACAAAAAACAAACATGTTTGTGCCCTGGAGAAGCTAGGCTATTTATTTAACGAAGGTTACAGTTCTCAAATAGACCAAGGGGGGGGGGGGGGGGAGGGGCGCGGAGGGGAGAAAAAAAAAGAACAAAGGAAAAACAAAACCTCTTGCTTTGGGTTATATCAAACCACTGATGTGAAAGAAAAATCCCAAACCCATATGTACCTATAAAATAATGATCTAATAAAATTTTTAGATACCACTTTATTCCCCCCAGGGCTTCTCCAGAGAACAGGGATAATAGAATTAACTGTCTTCAGTTATTTAGTTATTTCTTCTTCCTTACCCAATTTGTTTTTCATTTTAAGGAAGAATAAATAAATGATATTGCAATAAAGCTGCTCTACTTCTCACCCAACAAACTGGAAGCCTGTCAGGAAAAAAAAAAAGAGTGTATTTTAGCTATACCATTGAAAAGAACAGAACCTGGAAGCACTACCGGGCTTCGAATCAAAAGGCCAGCCTATGATCCTCACAGTCACTTGTTTTGTCAGGGTTTTACTATCACTTACTACTCCAACTTTGTTAAGCAGCACTTATGTGGGAGGGAGCAGAAGAGACAAGAAGCAGAATAATTGGTTATGATGCCTCTGAAACTGTGCGACTACTAACATTTGCTGGGCATTAGGGAGGAAAGAGCTCTAATGCAACAGCAGGGTCTGTACCATTCTTCAGCAAAGACACAGAAAACAACTGACTGAGACAAAAATTGGCCTGGACCAAAATCAAAAAAGCCTACTGAACTAAAATGTAAAGACACTTGAAATATTGTGAAGAATCATTTCCATCAGCTAGATAACAACCCATGAAAACCAAAAAATGTGACACACCATTCAAAGAACCCCGACTCATTGCAGACTGCTACAGTTTAGTCAAATCCCTGGTTAGTGACAAGCAGATCAAGCATCAATTAATGCTTTCAAATTTCTCCAGAAGTCTCATGCATGAGCCAATCAAGTTCAAAACCTTTGTCCCAGTTTTGGCACAGATACGGGATGGTTTGAGGCCTTAAGACAGGCAACAGAATCTTCACAAGGGATGACAACACTGAAGACCACCAGGATGGCAGATTCATCTGAAATTCGTCTCCTGGTATGAGTGAACCATAATGAGAATATTTCTGTTATCAAACAGTAATTTCACATCAACTTAAGTGACCTGACCCTGTGAGTATGACCACTCACACAAGCAATCCCATTAAAATCAAACTGTAAAAAACCTGCAAACTATTGGTAGAGCATCAAGCATAAGAAACCATCATGCTGTATTCAACGGCAAAACAGAGAAAGTTAAAGAGCAAGAGGAGACCAAGAAAAAAAGTAAATACTGTATTTCAATAAGCAAACCACAGCAAACAATGGGAATACTGCAAAGATATGAAGAAAGGAGAACAGAAAGTAATAAAACACCATCTACTGTCTTCTTGGTCAGTGACCAAAAACCAAGGTATTTGCCTCTTAAATTTTGTGTATTAAAAAAACTTGTATAAAGGATTCCGTAGTTTACCTGGTTTTTCAGCATTTCTTCACACCCTATCATATCATATTGTATGAACTACAACTTGCCTTCCTCAAACCATGAAAACACCATATTGTTTTATATATACCATACCATTCTTTTATATATACTGTATTTTATCATACGGTCCAAAGAAAGGCATCACAATAGGTTTTAACAAAGATTAAATAAAATATTGAGAGTGACCACGCATTAAAAACCACGCTAGCTGACATTTCACTACTGGTTTGTTATCATTTCAGTGTTTTTCTACTAAGGTTACAATGGTGTCAGTAATAATTGATACAAAAGGAAGGATGAAATTAACTGAGCTGTATCTGGAGCACGCTTTTGTCTGCAGTAAGTTGCAAAAGGAAGAGGTTAGTAGGACTTAGATGATGATTTGACATGATGATTACAACTCAGATGCACTGTAAAGGACAGCAGATGTACAGATAAAGTTGTGTGTCAGAGCACAAACCACCTACTAACGCGTGCGTGTCTGTATTTATACCTAGGTGCATATATTTTATATATATGCCTAACATTGTTTTTGTAAAATAACTTTTTCTGAAAATGCTCCAAAGGCCCCTGGAGCAAGTGTACCACTTGCTTTACCCAGAAATTAAGATCCATGCTGAATTTGTTGGACAATCCAAAAGAACCATCTGCCTTACCATTACTATTCAGTGTCTTCATAATAACTTCCATTTGTGCAAACTCATAGTTGTAATCTGGTTCTGAAGAAGCTTCACTAGCTGCATCCAGATCATGCTCTCCTAACGAAGTTTCTTTCTCAAGGTCTTTCAGCCAATCTCGTCGTTTCCTCTTTGGTAAGTTGATTCTGTGTAAAAATTGAAATTCAGTTTCTAAAAAGTTTATGCAGAACAGTGGAAGAAAAAAAAATAATAGGCTGAATGTAAAGAGGATAGAATGTAAATATAAACTATTACCTAAAAAAGTGGTTGTTTCCCCATAATATTCTATCTCCATGCCACAATTGAGTGACAGAACACACCAGTGCACCATTTACACAGGATCTGAAAGAAGAAAATACAACTTCAGTGAAATCCTAAAAATAAAAGATTGAAAAGTAACTACAAGATCTGGTGCTTCTCCCATCTACAGACAGTGATTTGTATCGTATGATGCACAAATCTGCTAGGTTCTCACTAAAGAATCAATGGGGAAGTTACTGGTCTGGTTTCTGCTGTCAGAATTAAACACAAAGCACCTTTCCCCTCCAGCTTTGGCTGATTCAACTCTTCAGTAAACATACAGACAAGGTTGCTTTTAGTTGCACAGTTTTCTTTAAATGCCCATTTCTCAGACTGGGTAACTGCCTGTTTCTTATAAACAGTCTGTAAAGTTGGTTGCACGCAAATCCTACTGATAAAGCTCTCCAAGATGTAAGTTAGTCAACACACAGTTGTAAAACATATTGTTAACATGCTCGGCATTCAAGTGTAACAAAAGATCCTTAGATCCAAGTTTCATTCTTTCAACAAATGAAACCTCTGTTATTAACAAGGGTCTGCTTTTGTGAACATCTGGTATACTGCTGTATGTGCATTTAGGTTTCTTTATATTTAGGTTTCAATCACAAAATGGGAAAAATGGAGCTGTCGAACTTTTGCATATGAGAGTCACAAAGCAGAACATTTGAAAGAAAAAAAAACTCAAGTAAAACGAAAAAAGCCTTTTCAGATGCAGTGTTCTGTATTCAGCTGTTTCTCTCAAGTAAGTCAACACAAACATGTAAGCATTCGATTTAAACCCAGGTTTTTTTGGGTTTTTTTCCAATTCTGGTAACTAAGTATCTGTTGACACTAGTATCTTAAGAACAGCTACTTAAGGATTGCAGATCAGGCACAAGTAAAACAAAATATGTTTTTTCCACTGCCATGTGCCTTTGTTCTTGCCAGTCCAAATGACTGATTTCCAGTACAGTAACTCTATCACCACAAGTCTGAATCCCATCTGTTTGAAATTTTGTACTGTAGGCCACAGAAGAAAAATTTAAGTGCTAAGAGGTGTTTTACTGAAGGCAGAACGAAAGAGATTGGATGTTTTAAAAGGTGTCTCTCAAACTTTTGTTTCTCATTCTAATACTAATCTACACATTATTTAGATATTTGGATTTCAGCCAGGCAGTATGACTATTAACTAGGACAAAGGCACTGCTTGTCACACGCCATTGGAGACGAAGTGACAGAGACATTGGCAGTTCCACTCAAGAAGCCACAGTGCCCCCAAAATGAAAAATAATTAAAATACAGAAGTAGAAACAAAAGGAGAAACGTGACTTCACACTGCATGTTTACTAGACACAACAGTAATTAAAGATTTAGGAAAGAATTTAAAGAACTTCAGATCTTTAAAACAACTCTTTCTCACAAAATACTGAGCTTTACAACAGGAACTACTCACGAAGCATGATTTATCCTCCCCCAACAAGACACAGACTACGTTCCCATTGCACGGGTGGGGATAGCCAGCAGCGTCTCAGTAATCCTGTTACCACCCAAGACACAGACAAGCAATGGTCCCTCATTCCTACTGAATACCTTCTTGCGATGGTTTATTCTGAGCCAGATCACTGATAGCCTGTTATGCTGCAGAGCGGGTGGGTAGGTGTGTACACGTGTGGGGAAATCTCATTTTAACGCTGAATTTCACTTCTAAGTATCTGTTTAAGTCACCTATTCTGAACCTACTCATTGATGACAAAGTAAGATACTTCTGACTACATAAAATAAAAAATGCATGCAAGTTATCTTCTGGTAAAGAAAAACAAACACTTCACTGGGAAATGCTGTTGATCTTCCTTACCTTGCATTTTCTTTTGGTGTGAGCGTAACTTCTCCGTCTAAAGCAATATCAATCTCACAGTGTTCTGGTTGGATTCCTATACCAAAGAGCTGTATATCCTGAGAGGTATCTGCACCAACTCTTGTGTGATCCTAGAAAATAAGCTGTTACTAAGAGACAAGCAAACTATCACTGTTTATATAACTAAGAAAATATTAGCTGAAGCACTGAGACTGCACAATCTATGTGCTCTCCTTTGCTAAGCACTTCTATAGAGCAGAAGTGGTGCCACAGCAGATTTGAAGACCGTAAAGGTCACACACAAACTGTTCCGCTCTGCGCTTTATCTTCATACAGTTTTAGATAAAGCAAAATAAAGCAGTTGACACACAAATTCTGATTTAAAAATATTCTCAGACTATCCTTGCATACAAGCAATAAATGCAAATAGTGAAGAAAACCAGCCATGTCATATAGGTATATACAACAGAAAACAGCTATATAGTAACTCAAGTAAACATACTAACCTCTACATAATTTCAAGTCTTATTGTAAATTCTGCTGAAATGCATTACTTTGCTGTTGTTAGAGAAGTTGTGCTTAATTTGCTACTGTTCAAATACAGAAGCCCTATCTCAGCCCCTAAAGCAGAAAGTAACTAGAAAAATAGACAGGATAGTCTTTCATATCTTATTGACAAGGAGCTCACATTTCCTTACAAACTTACTAGGTTTGTATTTGACACTCTTTCACTCTGACACGAGACTATGCTGAACAGAATGGTATGAAAGCTAGTGGGGCACTAGGAAAATACATTTCTGTAAATTTTTAAACAGTGCTTTTTTTCTCTTTCTCTTCTTAAGCTTTTCTGTCGTCAAAGACTACATTTACTCTTACTGACTACTACTAAACACCATCTCTTTATGATTAACTCACTGAATATTTAAAGCAATCCTTAGTTCACTAACAGAAAGAAGCATCTAACACGAGGCTCTCACTTCAAGTTCAGTCCAAAAGGCAGTTCTATTCACATCCTGTCTGGAAAAGCTAGAATTTATCTCAACACTGGCAACACACTGAGCACTTCTCCCACGGCTGGCAATCAGGAGATCAATTAGGGAAACAATGAAGCTGAACTGCAAAGGGAGAACAAAAGCCCAAACAGTAGGAGGAGGCCTATCCTGTTTTGCTGCAACTGTCTTAAAAATCTAAATACACTCTGAATAACAAATTGAGCCAGAAATTCAAAACAATAAGCAAGTGTCCTTTCATTCTGTGTAAACATCCTGTTCACATTCTTACCTTTAAATAGTAAACCAAAAGCTCATTGAGCGCAGGGTCTGCATTCAGGTTCACCAGGTAACACTTGTCATCCCCAACCTTGATACCTGAAGACTCAAGGGAAATTCCCATGCTCTCTAGTTGTCTTTGCCTCTCCTGCAAGCACAAAAATAGGTAATCTTGCCTGCTGCAATATGTAGAGACAAGCACAGCAAGTAAATGAAAGCAGAGCAACTAAAGCTGAAGATGCACATGCTGAACGTGCATTCTGTATATCGCTACCAGAAACAGAACTTTAAACATATGGTACTTGACCAATGTCTTATAGAATTTATTTTTACACACCAACAATAAAAGGTTAGCTCTAATCCTCAAACACCTGCTCCCCCAAAGTGACACTTACTTACCTAAGCAGTACTATTATTAGAGCTACTCATAAGTAACACAATGCGGCTTTGAACCTCTATGTTAGTTAAAAACTAGTCTCAGTTGCCATTACTTCAAAGATAATCGTAGTCATAGATAATTTAGAAAATAGCATGCCACAGTTTAGGTTTATTCTTTTGCAGTATTATTATAAATTCAGCTAAAGCATCTAATCAGTCACAGATGTCTTTTGCTTTGCTACAGTTTGGGGTTTGGGGTTCTTTGTTTGGCTGGTTGGGTTTGGTTTGGTTACTCCCCCACCTTTTTTTTTATTTTTTTTTTTTTTTATTTAAACAGTGGTTGCACCAAAGCATGCTTCTCTAACATTAAGACTAGAAAGGGAAACCAAGCTATAGATGGTAGAAATGATGGAAAAGTACACTGGAACCCAGAAATCTTATTTTAAGTACAATAATAATGAACAAACATTACCAAATATATGTACACATTTTCCTTCTCTGGTTAAGAAGCCACTAAAAGCAAAGCAAATACCACTCAAAATTCTGATCCTTATGTAATTCTTCATTTTCTTAGTCACTTCAAGGGAAACATCCAAGATCCCACCATGGTCTTATAAATAAATGTGCTGCCCAAACATATTTTGATGTTTTATTTTAATATCATATATTAGCTTTTATCAATAATATGACACAGCTACATTTATTCTAATGAAATTTAGACTTTAAAAAAATCCCACCCAATCAGAAACCAGGGAAAAAGACAAAAATCTAGAGGAATTCTAAATAGCTGGTGGGGAAGACAGCACAGTCCATTAAAGCTCATGAAATTCAGCTGACCTGCACTATATGAGTACCTGGCCTTTCCTCCCCAAAATTTCTGAAATACCTGTGCAATTTCTTCTGTTTTCCTTAGCTTTTCTTCCCAGGTGACTGTTAGCTCTTTTATTAGTTTTTCAGATTCTTCCAATTTTTCCTTCAGTTCTGGTGCCTTCATGGCCTACAAGATAGAAATGAGCAAAAACCTTCAGCTGCTCTTCCCACTGCAACTTCTGCTTGCACAAGGAAATTGAACACAGCAACATAATACAAAATGCAACAAGTATAGATTTCAACTGTACCCCCAGTTTTTTCATGGCAAAAGAGGAAGAAACAGGTCACTTGCAAAGGAAGAAGACAGAATCAACCTGTAATGAGTCCAGATCAGAAATAGCTAAAGATCGACATAGATCCAGAGGCTAATAGAACCAACAAAATCTCCGGGGCTGGCCACTCAAACTTCTGTCTCGGTATAAAAATATCTGAATATTTAAAAACTTCAAGTCTTAACTGGCTGAAGTTCAAATGCAAAGTCTTTCTTCCAACAGTAGTTTCAAATACAAATTCCTCTCAATATTTAGCCTTCCATTCTGTCTTGGTTTCGTAAGTGTTCCTAGAGTTGCATTAAAGCTTTCAGACTGACCCTGTTGACTACCTTCAAAGGCAAGCATGCTCTGGAGCTAACACAGGTGTCTTGTTTCACAACAGGAAACAAAAGCAAAGGGCTTGAATATGTCCAGTGCCACATAACAATTCAACAGGCTGGCCTGTAACTCTATATAACTGTTTTTAACAGAAGGTATAGGAGAAAAAACTTTTCTAAAAAGTTAGTAAGACTTCAGACACCTTCCTAATGACTGTGTTCAGCCACAGTCCGCCAACATCATTAAGAACATGCTACAATAATATCTTCTAATATCTCCCTATAATATGGGGTTAGAACATATTTTTATTTACAAAAAAGTGAATGGCTCCTTTTTTCTTACAGCAGATTTTCCCATTTCAGCCTGTAAGGAACTGTTCATACAGGGAACACTATTCCCTAAATTAATGTGAATTTTAAACACCACACAAATTGACCTTCAGACACACTTCTGTTCTTTTTCCACCAATATTTTGTGTCTTGCCTGAAAAGATCAAAAATACTTTCCTACAATGCAGTGCCTAGTTTCTCCAGATATCACTAAGTAAACTATCCTACCCTGACACTTTACTCTCCAACTAGAAGTATAAATCTAAGATAAGCAGCAATCTCACACTGTTAACTGTTAAGGCAGTAAAGCAAATTGCTGATGGTTTCGGTGTTGCAGTTTTGGCAATTTTTAATAGATTTTCACAAATGCTAAGGAGAGAGATGTCCCACGTAATTTGTGGTCTAATACCAGATTTATGACTTTTCACACTTTTCCATTTGACATCATAAAATTCTATAGTCCACCAATGCAAAAAAACAGTCTGCTAGTAAGTTTACAGAATGAAGTTGTACTCTCGCTGTTACCTGTGCTGCATTAATTATTGCTTGACATGAAGTTCTTCAAGAACAGTCTATTCTGACAAGGGTCACCATCACTACAGTGTTATCCTCATTTTAAAGTTATTAAAAATAACTATTTCAGAAAACAAGGTTAATTATTTAAATTAAAAAAAAGTGCAAGACTCTTCCTTTCCTTATTTTGTAAGACTTAAAAAGAAAGCTGGTCTTCCAGCCAGCATTTGACATTTCCTTGGGAAACTCAGTTTACATTGTACTGTGAATAATGTTACCTCAGCTTGTGAGAGCTGTTCTTTCAGTTTTTCAACTTCTTCACGTAATTCTCTGATGACCCTAGCATTTGGATCTTCGTTCACCACAGCATGATTAACTATCCTTTTGGCTCTGTCTGCATATCTCAGTGTAGAAAGTGTTTCTTCATAGTTGTCTGCTGCTGGACTAATTGTGGCTATCATGGCAGTTTGGCTGTTTCCTCCCAAGTTATCCTGCAGAGTGCATCCACAGAAAGTTTGAGGGTTAAAAATTGTTCTGAGACTATACAATGTCTTTACAAAGATACTTAAAATACAAAGCTCACTATTTAGACACTGAAAGGTACTCTGCATCTAAACTAACTAGTATGATCCATGAACATTTCCAGCCACCTCCACCAGCTTTGATTCCACTATCACTGAAAATAGCCAGATAGGACTTTATATAGAATTAACACAAGATACACTTAGCTGTCCGTATTAGTTGGAACAACTCATAGCCATGAAAGATCCTTAGCTTATTTCTTAACAAAAAAAAAAAAAAAAGAAAAGTCCACGTACACAGAGGTATGCTACAATAATCCTACAAACTATTAAGCTGACATCTTGTGAACAGGGTGAACAGAAAATGTTAATTACCTTGAGAAGCCAAGTGAGTACAGAGTCTCTGTAAGGCACAAACTTGCTCTTCCCCTTCCCTGCTGCTTGGTCAGCAAGTGATGATATAACTAAGCCCAGCGTTGAAAGTGATCTATACATGCAACACAGTAGAACAGCTTTAACACATATTCCAAATGTAGATTTAATAAAACACAGAAAAGGGAATTTGCTAAAGAATTTAATTTATGCTCTGCAGAACTTCACATCCAATTTTTAAAATATCAGAATAATTTAATTTGGAAATGACCACAGGAGATCAGCCAGCCCATTGCCTTGCTCCAAACAGGGCAATGTATTTATTGAAGTTACATATCTGGAAGAAAAAAAATGATATCTATAGTGTTTCATCTCATTTGGTACTAAGACCAAGTTCCAGGAAGACTAAGTTGAAATATTCAGGTATTCAAAAGTTTGAAAAGTGCAAAGCAGACTGCTTCAGTACATGGAGAATCACTGCCTTTGATTAGACATCTACCATTTCTCAGAGACTAAAAATCTTTCTATCTTGGACACTGTCTCATGACACTGTTGGGAGTCAGTGTTGGCAGCACAGCAAGAATCCCCTGTCTCTAGAAACACTGTTTTAAGAGCACTGCCTCAACAACAGACTAAAACTGGACAATTCTTTAGCCCTAAGGAGGCGTCCTCAAGACAAAGCCAGCTATGGCCCAGGAGAACTGATCAGCCATCACACGACAATGGAGGCTGCTCATCAGAAGAGACCGATTAGGAGGTCCCTTGACAAATGGGTTGACTTATAATTGATGTGGAGCCTCACTAGCTTCTTGTGGGGGGAAGAGACCAAACAATCTCCCAGTTACAAAACAGTTGCACCAGCATAAAAGAAAAGCCTCCAAATCGCTTAGCAGACAGCCGCATCCCAAACACCACTTTGGAATCGTGAAGAAAACACAGATAACTCATTCATTTTGGTACATGTACCACTTCTACCAACCATGGTAACTGTATTAGCAGTCTGTGCAAAGCATATGTGCATTATATTATCCAATTGTTATACAAACCTGTGTAAATTTCAAGTGACATCGGGGCTCTTGGGGTGAGTATGTTTAAGATAATGAGCTGGTTCAGGAGCCTGAGAACATTAAACAGACGCCTAAAGGGTTTTAAAACAGACAGCGCTGAAGCCCAAGAACATACTGGTCCGTCATACTCACGTCCAATTATTCAGCTACTCTTTATAGCTACCAAGGAAAACTTTAGCAGCATCACAATTAGATAGTCAAATAAATCTTTAATTGTACTGTTCCACTCCATCCTTCTGAGTTTTCTTTTCAAAGAAGTAGTACTATTTTAGTTGACAGGCAGTGTTTGCACAATATTTGTAACAGGGCCTTAGTGCTGCTTGAAACTACCAGTGGTTCAGAAATAACATTTAGAAAATGACAAAAATGTCGCTGAAGAATATTTCAAGGAAGACATCTGAGCGTAAGGTAACAAGAACCATCACTTGTGTCCCAAAAGACATCCCATATTGTGTACGGCACAAAGGGGTATGAAGATATAGCATAGACGTGAAAGCAAAGTTAAAAGGAATTTAAGGAGAGGCTAGACAATCTGATCTCCCAAGGGAGCACTCTATTTTATACATTTGTCTTTCCAATTCACCTCCAACAAATTCAGAGCAAAAAGGACAGCTACTTTTAGTTTGTGACCTAAACCAAAGCCTAACAACCTCTGAAAGCTTGTGGGGGGAGGATGGGGGAGGAAGAATCCTTTCTTGCCTCCAACCTCTGGTCTCCACAGACTGAGACAGCAGCGTGCTAAACATGCGAGAACAGTAGGATGCTGTATGCTGCTCCATACCAACCTCCTACAGCACAACTGAGAAGCACCACCAGCATACTCCCAATGGAGTCCACCTTCAAGGAGCATCAAGTTAAAAAATCACCCTGGCCTATTTTCCTCCCATTACTCTTTAAATGATGGGAAACGTGAAAATGGAAGCCAAAAACTGAGGGAGGGGAAGAAAAGGACAGTCAGAAGGGAGATGGGAAGAACAGGGATTCAAAAAGGTCTGTCACTGAAAACTATTTCACAACAGGGCTGCAGCACCAACTTGAGTTATGGGCACTGCATTTTAATAAACAGGAAATTATAAGCTACAGTTTATTAACACAGGATTAAAAGATGTGATAAGATTTCTGCTCCTTATAAATACTGACTTTATGTTAAGACTAAGTGTTAACATCTGCAGTAAAAGCCGAACTGGAGTCATTTATGTATTCTGCTTGAGATTTCATAATACAAAGCTGTTTAAAGACTTTAAGGAAAGCAGTAAAAGAAATGGCTGCCCAACAGTAATTACAGGACTCATCGGCTGCTTTGCTTCATGCTAAATGATGCATCAGAGATCCGTCATTACTTTGATCCTATCTCACACTACTTATATAATGAATCAACCAGAAGGCCTAAGCCCGCAGCGCACGGCAGACTGAGGCAGTTCAGAAGCAGCAGAGTGAACGGACGTGGGGCAAGAGCATGGGAAAGTGCCGTTTCTGCACACTTTCTGTTCTCCTTGTCCCTGTTCCTCCGGCAGGACCAGGCTGCCCGTGCTCCTGGGCGGCAGGGAGCTCACACACTCCCACCGCGGGCCTGAGTCAGCAGCGTTCCAAGGGAAGTGGTGCTTCCTCACCGCAGGGAACAACTCTGTCCCTAAATGACAGCCATTCAAGCTACTTCTGTACAATTTACAACCACATTATTCAATGAGCAGAATCCACCTTTCTATTAACTCTGAATGCAAAAAAACCTCCCTAAAATCAGCTTGGAGCCAAGCCAGACCTGTCCTAACCCATTCCTTCCCCGCATCCCCCCCCACCTACATTTTAAAGGCTTCTTTTTGCATTCTCAAGTTAAATTGACAACAGCTACGATTTTACTAATCACAGTTAAAACTGCAGACTGCTCACAGAAAGTATTTTTCTTAGCCACTAATTGACAGCTTGTTTATTCTGCTTCCTCCTACTATGGTATTCTAGAAATTCTTTGACTACACCACAACGAGTTGTTAAGCACCTGCGTTTCTATACTCGGTATGGGAACTAACACATCTGGGGAGGAACAAGCACATCCAGCTTTCCTATGAGGTATGGCAAGTCCCCAAAAAAACCTCAGTAATAAAGAGCAGACACCCAGCACCTTCACCAAGGCAACTCTGCATCAGCTCTGAGAAAAAACAGAAGTAATCTTTATTACAACTTGATGAAGACGTTGACAAAATTACACAACTCTCTGTTGGTTCAGTAAGTAGGAGAGCAGTCCGTCGCCTCCCCTCTCCAACACGCCGTCCCAAGGTAGGAAAGGGTGTTTACAACAGGATGAGTTGTGGGACGGAAGCGGCAGCTGCCAGAGCCCTATCCAGGTTTCATGTAGAAAACAAAGAGCAGAGAAACCTGCAGAAACTGGCTGAATGTCACACTACGCAGTTTTGGTATGCACAGGTGAGTGTACATTTTCCCTGCCTTGTAAATACAGAACAGGTATGTTATTTCCACAGTCGTCTTCAAGGCAATGAAACATAGTGCAAGCAGCAACTTTATTTGCCAGGTAATTTCAGCAGCTCCATTTTTTACCTCATTAAACATAGCACATGTTACCAATCCAAGTTCCTGCTTTTTTATAAAAGAATAAAAAAAATAATAAAAAAAAGGAGCTGACATAGTAGGATATATGGTTTAAGTATACTGTATCATTCCAGAAAAGATTATTGCCTTTCCCTAATAAGCAAGGTGCATCACACCCAAAAGATCGTACACAATGTTCTCTTGAAGAGCTAGTCTGATAAAACACGTATACCAATTTTGAGGCTTCCAGTAAAAGTCAGACTTCATTAAAGATTTTTGCTGTTACTTGGAGCTCTAACAGAAGACACCCAGCACAGCCCTAAGAATTCTCTTTTGCCTACCAGTTCCAAAAGAGATTTCAAATAGAGATTGCTTAATAAATGGACTAAGTAATACAGATTTATACCATATAATAATTGAATTGATGGAAAAATGTAGAGCTGTCCACTTTTCTTTTTA
The DNA here is from genome assembly GCF_030936135.1 of Gavia stellata. Classification (NCBI taxonomy): domain Eukaryota; kingdom Metazoa; phylum Chordata; class Aves; order Gaviiformes; family Gaviidae; genus Gavia; species Gavia stellata. Next base: position 96,234,882 of record NC_082596.1, on the reverse strand, counting down.
AAATATCTTTTATAGAAAAGTTTGGTGCTTGCATCTGACGTCCTGTATTGTCAAAGAAGTTCAGCATGGGCAAAACAACCTTCCCCTACTGCACTGATACCATAAAAGTTTAACATTGATTAAACATCCTAATAGAAAAAAAGGAACTCTTTCTGTATCTATAGCTACACTTGCAATTTGTTAAAAGCTGTTGGGAGAGTTGGCATTTGAATTCTTTCCCAAAAACCAGAAAGAAACATTTAATTTCACCTTTATTTATGCAAAATACAAATACAGTTTCTAGTAAAACCAATCAGAATTTACCTAGTAACCCGTGGGGTAAAGATACAATACGTGCCATTACACAACAGAGCCACATCATTTTCTTTCACAAGGACTACACCAGCGTGGCTACCAGTATGATGCATTAAACACTAAGTAGATTAGAAATTAAGCTAGAAAGAGCAAACATGTTCAAACTCTGAAAAGAGGTAATTTAAAATCATTTTAAGTACGAATGCTGTTCAAACACACTTTGTGCTGTCATTGTTAACTTAAAATACCAAGGCATTTTGTAACTTTAAAATTAAATTGAAAAAGCAGTAGCTTTTAATGTAACAGTTAAACTCTTTCTTTCCCAGGAAAATTAGCGTATTTATGACAGCAGTAATAGTGTGCTAAATTCTTGCTTTTGGGCAATAACACAGTAATTACGGTAAAAAAGTGCCTTGAAACTTGTCATTGCTTGAGTACAAATGCCCAAGGCAATGCTAAACTAACACAACTTCATTCTGATCTGGTTTTCTTAAACTGTGAATTATACTCTTACATATTTTAATACATGTTGGAACAAAGCCATTCAACTCTGCAACTTTGCATTCTTCCTTGAGCAGATGATGAGACAAACACATGAGCCTGGGGACAGGGTGTATAAATGAATCACAAAAAGGTATATGCTTAATTAAAGAGCGCTGCTGTCACTTTTTCCAGATAAAATTCATATAGCCCTCATCTGAGTCAAGTATGAATCAGGGTCCCTATGACAATGTAAGGAAACACATGGTGTTTAGCACAGAGCTGCTGAAAGAGCCATATCAACCTGCTTCGGATGAGGTCTGTCGGTTGAACTGATTTGTGACAAGCACACCAAGAGAGGAGGCCAAGGGAACGACAGTAATTCTTACAAGACTAAGCTTTGCAGCCTGCGTATGCCAATGTCTTACTTGTTTATGTTGCTGCCTTCCTTCAGACGTTCTCCTGCAGCTCCCGTTTTGGACACTCTCTCGCTCCCAGCCAAATCCACCAGGCTGACCTTGCTGACCTTCTCTCCAGAATTCTGCACAGATGGGACACGGGAGAACAAGCGCTAAGAAACACCAGCACAAAGCGCTAACACTGGCACCATGAAACACTGTTCTTAATAATGTGGGTTAAAGTATCAAATTCAAGATATGAGAGAAGAAGGAATTGTCAGAGTTTTTATAGCTCGTTAAGAGTCACTCATTTATTTTTTTAGTAAAGCGCTGAAGCACTAATGAACCAGAATCAGCCGTGTGGTAACATCAGTAACCGTACTGGCAGAGTAGGCCGTTAAAACATATCAACTTCAGCATAGTTAAGACCTAAGACAGGCTTCGTAGTGGCAATATAATCTTAAAAAGTCATCCAACTGTTTCCCTTATCTGGTGTACTTCCTCACTCATCCAGGGTTCTCTCAATCTTATGGGCTTGCCAATATTACTTTGATTACTGGATCCCATGGCATATAGGTAGAAGCACAGCTAAACAGATAATGTATGTGGAAGAGGAGGGAGGAAGAATTCACCACAACTTCATAAATTAATCAACAGAAATACATACACCAGAATGCAGGTCATAAAGTGTCTGAGTCACTATAATATTGAATACAGCATGAGAGCGGCTGCTTTCTTCATTCATGTTGGTTGCAGCAACTGTTCGTGATTTGTTTCCCTCCGACATCAGTGACTCAATATCCTAGAGCAAAAAGAGTAAAAAATGATGCTAGGATAAAAGCAAGTATTGTGCTTGCTGAACAAAATCCCCATCTAGATGGAAGGGTGTGTACGTGTGGGAGAAGAAGAAGGGGAGGTAGAAGTAATGTGAAAATCCTTTGTACATTTTGAGACATATTGGTACAGAGGGTATATAATTCCATAGAATGATGTTAAAACACATCTCCGTTTCAAGCGCTGCGCTTAAAAGCCCAGCAACTATGTTCAATGCACCTTCTCCTTATCTGCTGCTGAAATATGCTGGCAACAGCCACATTACAAATCGTATTGTTTAATGCCAGTAATCAGGCCAGCACAGATCTACTTACATAAGTGAACACAATGCATCTCTTTACTGAATTGCACTAATATTATCTTCACTTAATTGGCTCAAAGGGTTACCTCACTTGGAGCCTGTACCTTCCCACATATGTAAAACCAAAAGACGACTGCCAAGTCTGATATATGTGCTTGCTGAGTCTTCTAAGACAGCTTCATAAAAGTCATCAGCCAAAAACTAGGTATGAACAAGATTTCCTAGAACTTGAACAAAGAAGGTGTGCTTTCCAAGTGTGCAATTCACCATAAAAGCTGCAGAAGCAGTTTTTATAACTCTATGATATGCACAGATGCTTCAGAAAAATAAAAATCCCCATAAAAAAGCAAAACGGTTTCCACATAATACTACACAAAAAATGAACATTTTTTAAAAGCCAATATTTCCAAATCAGCTTCCTCATAAAAAAGAAAGGCCTATGCAATTCATACAACTGCACCGCTTTAATTATTTCCATTGTAGCTATAGTAGTTCATTGGCTTCTACAACACTGATTTATTTGAATGTGTTTTGGTAACTCAAGTGGGCTCAGATGCTGTCATGATTTAAATTATGAATTATATAAGCCATATTGTAGCTCCTTATGCAATATGTTCATATTCAACAACAAAATCAAAGGAATTCATGCTGGAAGACTAATATTCTTATTTTGGAAGCCTCGTATTTCCTGTGTCAAGGAAACATTGTGTTCTTGGTGTATACTATATGCATTGAAAACTGCAAAATAAAGACATACCACTATTATATATTTAACCAACATAAAGGCAAATCCAATGCTTTTACATGAAATAAATACTCCTGAAGCATTAGAGAAGATCTTTGCAATTGCCAAAGACCATAAACGCTCAAGAACCAAAATGTTTGCATAGACACTAGTTTATCTCTTATAAGATTCTTATTGCTTATTACATAGGTGTTATTTATAAACTTGTCATTGTTTTAGATTTACCTCAAAGTTTGTAACAGCCAGCTGAGACAGGCCATCTACATATGGTCCCAACACTTTGTGTTCTCGAACCTTAAGGGACTGCCGACTCCTATGGAATAAAGTAGACTTTATGCATAATCCGCTAGTGTGAACTTTATTGAAAAATAAAAATTACAGTATGAAATTGTAAGAATCTTCTATATAGCAGAAGTCAATTTATGTCTGTTAATTGTAACAGGAGGGAAAATGTCTTCCAGAATTGTTTTTAATTCAAATGAACAGTAAAGACTCAAATTAATCTAACCGGTTTTAATCTATACACATGAACTATTTTTAATGTATCCCACTATTTGTGGGATATATCAATGCTTAGCCAAAAAAAAACCTATCAAACTACCTCTTGTCTAGACATCTCTAAGCCAGAGAGCCTAACCAGTATTTTTGTGTAGACAAAATGGAAGAAAGAGTGCCATGAGCATATTCTGAGGTGTTACCCTTCCACATTCAAAAAGTTCAATGTCTAAACCAGGAGAACCAAGTTGTAAACCGGCTTCAAACTCCTTCTAGTTGATGAAAATTCTTACCTGAATACGGTCTGGATCATAGGGCAAAAATACCCCAGAATTTACTTGTACATAGCCTTGCTTTCTGGTGGTAAACTACTTCATACAGTATTTGTTTGCATCCTTATGATGGTATCCTAATATTTAAATTGATCCACGCCAGTTACTACTTCATATACAAGCTTTACATGGATATTCTCCTCTTTCTGGTGTTTGGTATCTACTCCTTTCTAAAGAAGTCATATAAATATACATTCTGAGAAAACCTTCTCAAGGACGTCCAGAATTAATTCCTAATTTTATAGTTTCAGACAAAAATAAGGAAGGCTGTAGGAGAGAGTGAAGCTACTCACCCTTTTGGGTCAAGCAGATCTCTGACTTTCTCATTGTAGATTTCCATATAGGACACTTCGACTTTAAAAGTATGAGATTCATTTTCTTCCACAGAGATTCTCTGAAACAAAGCACAACAGAGCCGTGGGATCAGACCCAGCTGCTCTGCATTGCCCATCATTGAAAAGGATTTTCCTGAACCTAAAGGAAAAAAAGGAAAAGAATGCTTTAGACTGTAGTTTCTGAGCTACTCATTTGTTCGTGAAGCACATGCTTTAATTATTTTTATTCCTTCAGAAGCACATATCAGAACAACATGACATGCTATTCCAGACAGATAGCTTGCTCTTTGGACTACAAGGTGCAGATAAACAAAAAAAGAAATTATCTTAAAGGTTTCTTTCAGCAGGGCCATTACTTGGGACCCCTTTGAACACACTCAAACACAGAAGACTGAATGAGCCTTCAGTATGAACTACTCCTTTCAGGTTTTGAAAGTGGCCCCAACAGGTAGTAACTAGGAACATATTTACAGAGCTGCTTTAAGAACTTTACGTTGTCATTTGACATTTACCATTATGACATTCCAAAATGCAATTTTTAGATATTATCTAGCTTAATATTTATGTTTTGTTCTTCCCACGTTCCCCGTGGGCAAAAAGTGTTCTTCCCCTTTAGCACAGGAGACTCACCTGTCTGTCCATAGGCAAAAATACAAGCGTTATATCCCTGAAAGGCCTTTTCAAGAATTCCTTCTCCAAGGCACTTGAACACCACTTCTTGACCTAGAAAATAATTATTCTGAAGTTTATTTTAGGTTGAATAACAGGCTAAAATTTGCTAAAAGCAAGGAAAAAAGGTTTGCAAATTACTTTTTACTATTCAGTGCACTGATGAACAAAGGATTTCACATACAACTGAGTGACAAGTTCAAAACTGTTGCCTGAAACTAGTGTAACAGCCACCTCTGTGTTTAAATATACTGCTGATTCTTCTGTGAAGGGAACAGTTCTTCGAAAGGTGATATAGAAGCTGAATGCTTAAAAAAATAACATAGATGTCTAAATTTTGTATTATTTAAGTGTAAATTTTGCTATTAGTATACATTCGTTAATCACAAACTATACCCAAAAGAGTTCTGTAACAGAACTGCAATGAAACATATTAGTGAGCTAGGATATTAGAGGTACAACAAATACAATGTTAGAAATAGTAGTAGTTGTTCTCTTGGGAACTGGCCTCAAGTTTTACCATAAGCTATTATGATTCACCCTGTGGCAAGGTGATGCTGGAACCAAGATAAAAGCAATCCGATGACATTCAGGCAGGAAATGCATATTAGGAGGCTGCAAGACTTCAACAGAGCTGTTTGAGGATATATTCTGGTAAATCCATAGTTTGAAACATCAGCTGCAGAATTTCATAGTCTGAAAACTGTCTCCCTGTTCCAGGCAGATTTCAGATGCGCTTCAATCTTTTAGATGTAGAAAATGAAAACAGGCATAGTGGTTGGGGTTTTTTAATAGGAAAACACAGAATTTGTACAGCACAAAGAGGGTCAATGGGTTGTCTGCTTTGAGTTCTGATCAGAGAATTACACCAGCTGTGTGTACACCCAAAACACGCAGAGCTAAGGACAGTATTTATACACCTTCTGGTCTTGGGTTTTAAACTCATATTCACTGCCTGGTGACTTTCTCAAGAGCTATGATTAGTTAGTTGCATCTCACATTTTGGTAAGTTAGTTCCAGCAGTTGTCACTTACAATAAATTATTTTGTACAGTGGATGCAATAGTGACTTCCATAGTTCTCAAAATGGAACATAGTGGCATTTAAAAAAAATCTAGCTATACATTTATACATTGCATGAGAATATTTACAGTCTATGATTCTTGAGTAATTGGTAGCCCTGAAAATTCCTGCAGAACAACCTGTGGAATGATTTACAGACATGTAAATAGAACTAAAAAGTACTACACTATTTTTATTTTCTTTTAACCTAATTTCTCTTCTGTTGCAAAGGAAAAACTAGTGCAGCAGTGCCCTCTCACATGGTCTTTGTGTATCTTTCCAGTTGAATTTCTAAAATTCCAAAGTGGTACTGCTCCTTGGATTACCACAGTTCAGAAGTGCTGAATACAAGAATTAAAACCAGAGGAGAATCTGTTGTACTCCAGAATAACTTCATCTCCTTCCCCATGCACATTCATTCAATTCTCATTCGACTTACATCATTTGGTCATTTTATAATATCTATGTTGAGAGAGCACTCTTCAACAACATGGAAATAGCTATAGAGAATGTCAACCTACTGAAGAATGAATGAAGAAAATGTATCAGTGGAAGATTTTAATAAGAATGTACAATACACAAAAATTTGCTTTCCAACCAGCTCCTGAGGGCCCATTTTGAAGTTACCAAGTATCAAAGAGGTAGAGCTTACTATCTTGCTGAACAAGAACACAAAACCAAGCAAAGATTGAAGCCAAGTAAAATTATGAAGAGAAAAAAAGCATATATATTCCACAGTGATTATGAGTGGAGAATAAAACTGTTTATCAGAAAAGGAAAAACTTTTATTACCCACTTCTGACCAGCAATAAAACAGTAACCTCCTCCATGTTTCCCAAGAAAAAACAGATACCAAAATGTTATAAAACGGTGCACAGTCGTGATAACTGTTAGATGACCTACAGAATCTCTTACTGCTAAACACCAGGAAAGGATCCTGGTTCGACTCTCATAGGCAAAGCTGGATTTTTTTTTTCCCCAGAAGAGATTTCATTCTCAAACAGTGAACACTAAAACTGAAAGTCAATTGGACACTGATACATAATTCTCAAATGGTGGTTTTATTACAGTTTTTAAGAGCTCAGCAATACAAACATAGATAAATGGGTCATTAAAGGGTGATGTTTATAGTAACCAGTCAAATCGTCATGGGAGAAAATAAAATTTGTTTTTAAGTGCATTCACAGAAGAGAACACAAGATATTAAACTTCAGTTACGGGTATTTTATTCATTTGCTAATGTAGCGCACTGTTGAGGGTAGCAGCATATCAACCATGAGATTTTGGTATTTTTCATTAAGCAACCTTACTGCTTCCCCCATTAATTTTATTAGTGGGTTTGCAAACTGATTACAAAATCTGTATTATACAGAATTATGTCTACATGCACTTACGATCAAAAGAAATAATGCAGTTCCATTGTCAACACTACTGCATGTTTGCTTTGCTAAATAAACCTATACCGCCCGCAATTAATACTTATAATTATTTACAGGACTTTTCTTCCACAGATATTTAGTCTTTAAAGAGGTAAGCAGGGGTTTTAACTTGATTCTAACTTAACTTAGAGAAAAAGGGAGAAATACAGAAAAAAAAAAATTGAGTTAACAGAAAGATTCCCCTACACCAACCTTTGTCGTCTTTAAGACAGGGATTCCCAACCTTCCAGCTGCCTAAGACTATATAGCCTCTTATAGAGGCAACTAAAGGCCAGACACAAACACCCATCCCCTCTCCCACCTTCTGCTCAGAACACGGGCACGCCTGAATCTGGGGAAAGCGTACCCGAGGCCGTCAGGGAGCCCAGGGCGAGTGTTCGAGCTGCTCTTTCTCACGGACCAGGATCTCCTGTCTGCTCATGCCTTGGAGGAAAAAGGGAGCAAAGTCTGGTGAATTTTTTCTTGCAAACCACAGTCTAAATAATCTTGTTTCCTCTACTTTCAGGAGCAAGACTGTTAACCTGGAATCACACAGTAAGAAAGACTATCGGACAATGTTGCTGGATGCTCTGCAACTCCAGTTACGGCGCATGCGGCAGTGCCCCTCATGCTGCAAGGTGGGAAACCCTGTAACCCAGTGTTAGGGATGCTCTGCTAATCCAAACCTGGGAAACACTGGTAGATGCCCACTTGGTTCTGAAGACATACTGGAAAGCAACGTCAAGACAATATGGAAACATTTTCCACATTAACCGGACAGCAGTAACTGTCTTCATAACTTCAAGATACTACCTCTGCATTTTGACAAGCACAACTGCAAGCCTGATGCCCACAGCAGAAACATATAAGAAAGTTCAAATTAATAACTCTCAATCCCTCAGAAGGCTACTTCCAGCAGGAGACTAACCCAAGAATCTTTCCATCAACTTTTAGGACTGACTGTTTTCACGTGTTCAGCACTCTGACATTCTTCCATGAACACATAAACCACGATAATAAACATTTTGTTTTGAACAATGACCATACTAAAGATATTGAAGATTTCAGCATTCAAAATGCTATCTGTGACTTTCCTGAAAGCTAAAGGAAACCCATCCTCCTCTCAGATTCACATTTTTGATCTACAGACATTCCTGGAACTTTCAAATGCCATGCTTGTGCTATTACCATGCGTCAAGGGCATTTAGTGTGGCACTTTGAAGCCAAAAAGTTTTTTCACATGTTCTCTACCTACTGAAATATCTGGGTATTTCAATAAGAAAAATATGCAACAAAGTAAAGATAGCAAAGTATGGCAGTGCACATGTTAGTAGTGGCTATTAAATTATTAGCAATTCTAAAATAAAGCCTTCACATTATCTACCCACAGAGTTGCATGTGAAAACCTTAGTTGGAATCTCTGAGCCAGCATGAATTACTAGAACATTTAAATTTGGAAAATATGCAAGATAATAAAAAGTCCCTGAAAATAGAAAGATAAATACATACCCTAACATGCAAGAATGCAACACACATTTTCAGAATGAGACATTTAAGTATTCTCTCCTATGCCTCTATGCTCTTTCCCCTTCTCTTCCTCCAAATCATCTCTTACAGTTTCTGAAGTCCCGATCGGGACACCTGATCTGACAGTGTTCCCAGGGAAGCCGACACGTTGCAGAGGAGGCCTAGGACCTGTTCTCACAATCTGCAAAATGAAGCTATCTATAAATAAAGTTTAAACGTTATCAAGTTCACTAGACTGGGGACAGCAGACAGAAGAGAAGAGAGGGAAGACAAGCGAGGGGAAGAAAAAGGGGCACACCCTTTCCAGCAAAATTCCCTTTTAAACAGGCAATTAGCCATCTTTCCTAATATCTGCTCGTTTAGTGACAAACACATTCAAGATGTACTGTGACAAAAATTAGTTTCAGTGTCTGGTTTTTAGATGTCTAGCATTTCTAGTTCACAACAACTTGTCAATCTGAAATAGGGATAATTGTCTCATATTAGCATAGATTCATTCAGCCACGTCATGACAACGTTATGACACATGGCTACAGTTCCTGAACCCCCTCCCTTACATGGCAAAAATATCTAGAACCAAATAGCAGCTTGTTATGTACAGCACTGAAAATTCAAGTGTCTTTATGGCTTAATCTCTAATCAGTACATTTTAATAAGCAAATCTTGACAACACTAAATTGCAGTTGGTTGCATGGTCTAATAGTTAAAATAAAACTTTGTCTACGGAGATTGGAATTATTAAAAGAATTTCTCTAAAATGGGAAGAAAGATGCCTACGGTTCACCTTAACAAGAACCTAAAAGCACAACAGCTAGCATCACCTAACTACTGCAGCCTAACACCACAGTATTGACAAAGCACTGGAGTCTTTAATGTTCAAAGTTTTAATCTACTAAAAGGTCTCAAGTGCTTCAAATTAGGTGCTGCAACATCTACGTTTTAAGTGCCTGACCCGTACAGTGCTAAAATCATACTGAATAACTGAGTTTCCTCAAAAACGTACAGGTCAGGTGTCAGCTGTGTGATACAAAACTAAGTCCTACATACTACCTAGAATCTCCTGTAAAAAAAAGTCAAGGGAGCAGCAAGGGATAGGTTTCTCCCACATAACAGCTTAAATGGGTAAAAGTCAGAACTATAAACAGACAGACACTCCTGTCTGCTCAAAATCCACACTACTCATGAGGGTAGAAGTGTACAGTTCTTTAAGCCACTTGCCTGGTTTGCTTCCTTCTAGAACAGCCGCTGGAAGAGCAGTAGTCAGCATATATATATTTCATATAAAATAGCTTAGCCCAAAGTCAGGTGTTTAGCCTCTCAGGACAACGCAGCCTGCAGAAACACAGATCTGAAATTTCAGGCCACATGTGATGCAGCTTAGGGAGTTTAAGAAAAATCCATGGTCAAGTCGATACAGTGTGGGGTCCTTGGAATGGACCTGCCTAAGTGCTACTGTAGTTATTTATACCATCTCTTGAATCCTTCCCAAACTGAAGGGTTTCTTCACTGCAGACTTTAATAGGCTCTTAATGTTGTCTAGGCTTCTAAAAAGAATTCTTTGTTCTCATCTCTGAGAACGTGTCCTGCCCTTCACCAAAATGCAGAGCTGTTATTTGTGTCTGAGAGCTTTTCCAGGCAAGCAGGTGTGTCCTTATCCATGAACTGACTCTTGACCCATTCAAGTCAAGAAACAAATGGCAATAAGAAGCTATTTTGCATACTCTCAAAACACCTCTCCTATAGCCCATCAGGCAAAGCTCATTCCCCTTCCAGATCAAGGCAAACTCGTTTTGTCCTATAACCACGTTCCCCTCCCTTCTCAAAAATCTATTTCATTGACCCGTTTTTGGTGGTTTTTTTTTTTTCCTTTCAGATAAAAGGCTCGTATACTCACCAAATACCCAACTATGTCTTTCGGAATTAAATCATCAGAAAAAAAAGGCAGAGGATTTAGCATGTGATGATCAGCACAAATCCAGAGGTTTGCAACCCTTCCTTGCTTGGAACAACATAGCCACAAATTGTTTGGAAATACACAGCCTCAGTATTTGGAGTAACCCTCTACTTGCTAATTGGTTGGATTAAAACAAAAAACACTTGAACATAAAACACTTCATTTTCAGTCTTAAGAATGATTCAGAGGCGGCTCCGCATCTTGCAATCTCTAAGCTGGGATATCAAGTTGTTAAAGAGCCTCCGTCTCTTGCAGAATCTGAAACCAAAGCACCACTTCCACGAAGGTCTTATAGAAGAGCTTAGTTCTCTTCTGTGCTCCAGACTCCCTGATGTCTTTGAGAGAGATACACTCCTGCAAGCACAGCTGCAAAGATGCCCTCTCTACATGATTTCCTCATCTTCACTATTTATGTTAGCGATATGGCTGGATCATTTTAGAATTTAGAACCCAATTTCCACTTCAGTAGGAAAAAAAATGCTAAAAAAGCAATTCTGCTATCAACAGCCTACTTCTGTACCTTGATCATTAAAAAAAAGGATAGTTTAGTGCTTTGTGCATATGGAGTTATTTAAATATAAGTTAGAACCTAACCACGCAGCATTAGGTCTTCACAACAACAATCCCCATATTTTCAAATGCTGGAAAAAGAAGGTAATTTTCAAACCTGAATAAGACCCCTTGTACTACCTGAATATGAGTTCAGAAAGAAAATTAGTACATAACAAAATAAGCCTTAGCTTCAGCCAAAAAAAAAGATTAAGATAAACTAAACTCATTCTGTGAGATTAGAGAAAAAGATGGCTAATCGCATTTCAGGGTCAGCCCTGCTCCCCCACAGCCTGAGAATTATTACCAATTACCCATGCGATTAAGTTTATCCAAACAAGAATCTTACTCTTGTGCAAACAGTATTAATAAGTGCCGGTAGTACTGTAGATCAGTCAGCAAAGTGAAAAATAAAACCAGTCCATAATCAGGATAGCTTTAAGGATCCTGTAACAAAGGTGCATTACCAGGAAAGCACAAACTTTGGTGCTGTTGACATTAAAAAAAACCCAACAACGTGAAAGGAGTTATCCACGTAAGTCCACACAGAATTCAGATGTATGTTGTCTGTGGTGCACACCATTCTGTGCGTTTTCTGATGTCCCACGTCTCAACTGACAAAATCTTTAATATAGTAGGATATAGACAACAAGAGATCTATTCAATATAATGCAAGTTGAGCATGTTTTGGTTTTGCACAGAGAGCGATGACTGATAGGGTAGCATAGTACTGGAGAATCTCTTGTTAAACCTTCCACTGTCACATCATCTACTGTCTCTCTGCGATGCGGATAAAAGGGTTTTACAAGTAATTAAATTTGTCTCACATACCTTTTTTATTTCAAGAATTTTACTTAAGCTTGAAGGTCATACACTACTTATGTTTACAAGCTCTCTGGACTTAGCCTTCAAGCTTTATACATGTTTCCTTTTAATTGTGCAACTAATCACTGCTCTTGCCAATGATATTAAACTTACACATCCACATAGAGTTACTTCGGGCAGGGAGTATCTAATGCATCTATCCAGCTTCCAGATCAGCACCCCTTCTGTAGTCCAGCGTCTAACCAAGAAATTACAGTTTAGCCCAAAAACTCAGCCTGTTAAGTGGCTTGTTTGGAGCCTTAAGCTTGTTAGTGCTGTAATGGTCTCTGGACACAGACAACATGTACATTTGCAAGGTGCCTAGAACAATGGGGATTTCTTCCATGAGCAAAGGAATTATTAAAAACCCCAACCAAAACCAAAGTTACCATATTTTTTTTACTTAGTACAGTAATTTAGGCCAAGCTGTGGAAAATATTTAGGGCACGTTAATACTACAAATATATAAAACCTGAAACCTTGCCATTTCGGCATTTGGTTTGTCGGCTCTAAAACAAGAAACGCTACTGTAGGACAGGATAGTATCAGTTCATCCACAGGCAAGTGAATAAGCCGACTACCCAGTAACTTAGGCCTGAAAAAGATTTTTTTTTTTTTTTTTTAACTTTTATTTTGATATTCTGCCAAATTCATTATGTTCTAGAACACGAGAGCTGGAAGTCACAAGTTAACTTCAAGACCATACAAAAAAATAAAAATAAAATCAGCGAAAGCATTGTTTTTTATATGCAAGTCTTGAAGCTCACATTCTTATCATATTTCTGAAAAAGCCTCAAGGAAGAGAGTTTTGGTTTGTTTGTTTTTTTTTTCCAGGCAGGAACATTATCTGGAATGGGCCAAAAAAACCAGCTTATAGCTTTCTGGCCAGTAAGAAAACACAAGAGATGCGGGAGGCAGCTTTCTAGAGTCCAGTCCAACAAGAGGTTCATCTGCATACATATAATAAAACTTCAGTTCTCAGATAAGAAGAATTCAACGACAGTTTCTGAAAGAGGTTAAAGTAGTCTAGTTTTGACTCAAATTAAAACTAAATAGACCTAGAACCCCACTGAATTGACCTGGAGATGGGTTAAACCGAGACAGAAACAAGTTTAACTGGTTAGGGGTGCTTCTCTGGTCTATCTCTTCTCCACACGTGGGTTAGCACCGTGATGCACCCAATAGGTGCAGCTCCCACCTGCACACTCAAGGCATATGGGGCCAAGATCTGGGCGCGTACCATCACCTCCTTCCTTTGAAAGGGAACGGAGGCGTGCAGGCACAAAAGGAGGTGCTGCATGCTCCAACAGCTCTGCCAGTCTGAACTACGAATACTGTGCAGTGCATCTGTTCAGTGCAAACAGAGTCACTGAAAGACGAACCGACACAGAACTTTTTTCCTGAAGAAACCTATCTTTCCTCAGGCAAGTAAGAAATACAGCAGAATCTATGATCAAGTGCAACCTCCAAGATTTGGAATTTGATACGAGAGGCTACAGCAGTCAGAGATTTTTTTTTTTAACACAAGTATATGACAGTTCATTTATTAGACCACTGATCTCAAACTTTGAGCTAATTAAGCCTATCAACCTTCAAGATTTCTTATGGGCCACAAAACTTCATAATATGAATATCTAAACTGGATGCTTTTTTTTTTCCTTTCCATGGACCACAGCCTTGAAAACCCAGTGTTCAGAGCCGTCTCTATCAAAACAAGTCCTCTTATAAAGTATGAATATGCTAATACAGAAATCCAGTTATGAGAAAACTAACTACTGGGATTACAATCTTACCTGGATTATCCAGCTTTTGGGAGGAAGGAGTCACAAAGCTGATCACTCAAAAACATTAGGGATCTGCATGATCAGACTATGAATGACTTGGAAGACCTAAAATAACCACTCTATCTGAGGAGAACATGCTTTATTCCTCTCTCGCGCACAGGAACACAGAGCATTGAAGACACACACATTCATCACTAGCATTAGTCAGAGGTAATTTTTGATGCAGAACTGAAATTTTGTTAAGTGACAAACAATCCTCACAAGAGGCTCTTCTGGGGGATAAAAAAAGAACACTATAGCTTAGATGTAAAAGCATCCCTCCTGAACAGTGCACCGGGCACCTTAAAGCTTGCATTGCTTCTAAACTGAGGCGTTAGCACTCAGATGACTGAATCCCTGTAAAAATGAGAAGTACAAAACACAAGAAAACTCCACAAAACAAAAGCCCAAGCTCTCATACGTTCTCAATTTATTTACACTGTCAAATGTATGGAAAATAGTTTACCTGCATATTTTGTGGTGTTTGATTCGTCCATGGACCAGAAGCAATGATCAAAGGCAAATACCTGTAGAAGCACATAAAAAGACAAATTGGGAACTCTGGCTACAAGACATTTCTCTGAAAGCAGTATAAATCCGTGACTGTTTAATTGCAGTTAGGCTCTACTGTTTCTATGGATACTAAATCAGAACTGTAAAAAGGCTTCATCAGCAGGAATACTTTTGGGAAATCTTGAGAGAGTTGCAGAACTGCAAAACTTTTCTATCTGTATTATACACATAACAAAATACTGCTTACTGTATCCCTTAATGCAGGCTTCAAAACACAGCCAAAACCTAACAATTAGCTCCACTCTTCTCCAGGCACTAATGCTGACAAAAGTTTCTGCCGAAAGTAATGAAACGGCACCGAAAGGACTCGCTATACAGAACTTGGTGAGATGACTATTTAGCAGACAGCAATACAAGACGCACAAAAGTTTTACCATGGGTTGGACTTCTAATGCTCATAGAAGAGCACTACTACTTACAAGCCTTAAAGAGCAAATAATGAGTATCAGATTACCTGCCTGAACTAGGAGTACAGTACTGGATCTCAGTAGAGGAAGCTCAAAAACTACCAATAGAAAATGTAGCACTATTAGACAAGCTATCAGAACTTGCTCTAATGAAAAGACTTAGTATCACTTCAGCCAAGAGTTCCAGCTGGGTAGAAATCGAATGAGATTCAATATTGTGCTCAGTGGGCTTGTGGACCTGCAACAGTGTCCTGTAAAACCACTTAACATGTTGGGATTTGATCCAAATTACTTTTTCTGCACATCTGAGAACATCATGGTATAGACATTTAACACTGTTGTTTTGACAGCTTTGTATCGCCACAAACACACCTTAAGCCGCAGTGTATTTTCCACATTTTACCATGGTAAACTGACTGTGGATCAGTTAATGATCTAGATTCTATTTCGTTTTTTTCTTTTGGGATTCCAGGAGGCGGGGGAAAAAAAACCAAACAACCTTCTTTATTAAAACTTCGCCTGGGCCAAGATTTTCTTTCCCTGGTCTTCCAAGTGCTGATCTCCTTAGTGAAACAAACCAAGGCAGGTCAACGCAGAGCAAGAGCCACAGGCTCTGTTAGCAGAAATGCCAAATCCCCTGTGAGACAAACCCTGAAGTGAAGAAGATGGATCATTTCCTTTCTGCTTTTGGGAATGTAGAACATCTTGGATTCCCTGCTATTGCAGAATTACTATGCAATCTAATCTACAGATATATTGTAACCTAAGTCTTCCCAAACTGTCTGTTGCTGCAAATACTAGTTCAGAAGGATAAAACCAGGTAGCAGAATAACCTCACCTCCTTCCCTTTCCCCCAACTTAATGCAAAACCCATCAGATGGCCTGAGAGAAGACTCAATACTGAGACAACCACAAGAGCTTAGTCCACAAGAGTGAAATGAGTTCTGGAATTCCCTTCTGAAGGGAAAACAAACACACAAAAAACCCCATAATAATAATCTGACAGGGAGGTCTGAGTCACTTACTGCAGCAAAACCAGAGACAACTCCGTGAGTCAGGACGTTCCCTGCTGTGACTGAGACAAAGGTGTACTTTTGCCACTGAACTGCAAGCAAAATGCAGCAGTTACTTCGCCTTATCTTCAGACCTCCGCATAAGTAGGGGGCATTTTAAATTACTTCCGTGCATTTGTTCATCATGCTTCAAATCTAAGCATAACGAACTCTCTGTCATCAACAAGAACGCTCTAACCCTTTTCCTAACTTTTACAGCCCAAGACATAGTGTTTTCTCTTCTCACATTCCACTTCAACGGGTATTTTCCTCACCGGACTTGGTAACAATACCTGATCTCTCGACAATCAAACGGCAAGCAGGTCAATTACAAAAGAAAACCCAATTGTAAGGATCCAAGTCTACCAGTTGCCCATTCTTTCCTCTTGAAACTGAATATTTTCTGCAGCGGATCACACAGCCCAGTTCAGAAAGGTTACCCAGCTACACATGCTCAGCTGTAATGACTTAAATGTCAATACAGCAGTATTGTAGGCCAATTTAATCTATTGTCCTACACATTTTTCCCTTAGTTAACATGGAAAAATAATGACAGGATTATTCAATGACTCCTAACTTAAACACTGATCTTGCGAAGAAACTTTAAAAACTAAAATATGTGCTTGGAGCAAACTGTTTCTCGTAGAAAAGCCGTTTTTACTTGGATTTTTTTTAAAGGTAAAAATTGCTCCAAAATGATTATGCAATAGGAAGAGAAAAATTTCTGTCTCAAGGTAAAATAAATATAAACATAGCATTTTAGTATGTTTTCATACTAAACATAAAAAGCCAGGACATGGACTTAGGCTATTTATAAAATCTGTTCTGCAAAATTGCCAAATCCTTCTAACAGAAGTAACAAGATTATTTTAAAAAAAAAAAAGTAGTCAGGCAAAAAAAAGCGGAAACTGCTGGGGCATGCACTATCTGCAAAACACGTAGAGCAGCTGAAGTAAAACTCCCTTCTCCATTAAAACAGGCGGGCAAAACTCTAAATTTGATCAGTGATGACAAAACAGCAATCTTGAACATTCCCAGCAACGATAATTTAAGGAAGCTCCCAACCAAAGCGATTTTCAGGACAACTCAGACCTTTGGGAAAACAGATTCCAAATGCAAGAATTAACAGAGTAAGAAGTCAGTCATACAAGAGCAAAAAACTTGGTCCCAATCAGTGAGGCTGTTCTGCACGTACATAACAAAGGCATTTTAGGGGAAATGCCTGTAAGACAGTGTCCTACCTGGAGAGTGACCCTTTTGATCATCTTTTCTGTACAAAGATGACTCCCTAGTTTATATTTTCCTGACCTACAGTGCAGGCACTGCAGGAAATGCAGTCCCAAGAAGAGAACACAAGCATACTTGGAGTCAAGATACAGAACGTATGCTCCAATGAAGAAAAAACCCTTTAAGTCTCATCTAAGGTGCTCCCATCCTTCTCCCACTTTCACTGATTATTCTTCCTTGAAAATGAAAATGGTTGGTATCACTTTTTCTTTTGATAGGAGCATGCAGAATAAGAATTTTTTCTTCTTAGTTTTTTCTCCTCAAGGTCCACATCCCTAAAGAAGGTACTAAACCCCCTGTCAATATGACTATCAAAGCTATCAGAAGTTCTGTTAATGCTAAAGTCTCTCAGACCCAACAGCCAATACTCAAACTGGGCATTACTGGGCACTGAAACAGTCTTTCTAGCTTTTTGAAGAACACTCAAAAGCAAAAAATCTTTACCAACTTATATCAAAACTGTATCAACCAACTACATCAAATCTGCTATTGAAACATATTTGTACAGAGAGAGATCTCTGACACAGAAACAGAACTTCTTAAACTTCAAGGATCCATATGAATTAGTTTTTAACTACATTTTGGAAAATCTATTCCATTTAGGTAGTTTAACATTAAGAGAAAAAAAGGCAAGTATTTGTTGTTCGAAACTCAAAGTTTAAAATCGCTACCTGTACTTCTACTAAGTTTTCCTGAACTTTCAGTTACTCTTCTAAGCATTTTGAGTAAGTCTCTGTGACTACATGGACGAGTATTTCTGCTTTCCTACTGCTCTGATGCCAATTCCATAGCCGCTGTACCAGGAAGCTTAACGTATTTTCAGAAGGTAAGCAAAACGGGAAAACCATGAAAGACAGGTATACACCTACTTCAAGCGTCTGCACAGGCTGGCATTCAACCACAAGCAGACGTAAGTTCACACAGGTGTTGGCCAGTTCTCACAACCGGACCCTGAATTATTCTGGGCTTTTAAATTAAAGAGGGAACTAACAAACAAGCCTTAAAACTTTCTTATTTTTGCAAGAGTCCGTACCTCATACTTCTGAATGGAACATGACTTACCAGGAGAGATCTTGCACAACTGGAAGTCCATAGTAAAAATAAGTATGCGAGCTTGAGTATGTACTCGTTGTATATTCACTGTAAGAATTTTAACTCACAAACATCACAGTTTAAGTAAAGAAAAGATATGGGGCTTTGATTCAGATTTCTTCAGCAATCACCTTCAGCAGTTTAAGACACCTATTGGTTGCTATTTTGCTAACGAGGCAGCTAGAGGTTACACCTTCCGCAGCAAAACAGTGACACAGGTCTGTACATCCACCACGTCAGTGAAAAAATCTGGAGTTGCGTCTCAAATTCACCTGTACCTGCGGCTCAAAATGAGACTGCAGATTTTAAACCAGAAGGGCCATTGTGCCTGACTGCTACGCAAAGGTAACTTCCCACAGAAAAGACAGCCAAGGGGTAGTCACATTTTAAATAGCCAATACAATATTCTGCAGAATTCATTTTTATTAAAGCCCCTAATCAATGCCTTAAAGAATTAATAATTTTAAGGCTTTTCGCATAGAAGTATACTTACATGAACTACTTACAGGTAATGAGTACCACATCCAATATTAACTGCTTGCCGGATTAAGCCAAATGACATAATTAGTTTAGAAAAGAGTCTAATTTCACATTCGTTATCAGTTGTTTTGAAGCCTAATCCCCAGTATAGACTAGACAGAGTCCAGAGCTTCCAGCATTCCAGCACCCAGACTGAACATAACCCCTAACATATACTATCTACGCATCTATACAATATCGTAAAAGCATAGCTAACATGTTGAATAGCCATTTCCATCTGACCATTAGATGGCCAAGGGAGAATTGAGGAAAGGAAATTTCCATTCACCAGACAGCTGTCCCTACATCCCTGTCACAACTGCTGATGGAGATAAGTGATAAAGGAGATACATTAAGAAATGGCAAACAGCCAACACCGGTAAGCTTAGTGTAAATGGAAACCGTTAAAAGAACCGAAAAAGAAAGAAGTTGGTCACTGTACGAAAAACACAAGACCTACCACAGGCCTAAAGAAGTACGGACAGAAAATCTGAAGGTGGCCTAGGGCACAGCTCACAAACCTCAGCTCAGAACAACCGTTCTACCTTTGTCACAAAATTACACTAAATTAGCATGCACCCTAATACCCTTATATAACTTGTCCTACCACAGCTTCTGAGCTGCCAAGTTGAACCGGGATCACAACTCATCCACAGCTGATGATAACCCAGCTCATAAGGTAAAGAAACCTAAAGTATTTATGAAATTTCATTTTTAAAAAAATCCTAATTTGAAGAAGATCAACTACATGCAGTACCCTAAAAACTGTATAAATCAAGAAACATCCAAATCTCATACCACATCTTTACAAACTCACAAAGCCTATTTCCACCGATGGCAATAACCTCCTTCTGTCTCAAACTGATAAACATTTCACACAACATCTTAAGTTTTGGCATTACAGCTCAAGGATGTTAATGACCATCTAACTATAATGTGGCCTATATATGCATAAGCACGCGGCTGTTATGTTTTTGTCAAAGAAATGCAAGGCCATAATTAAGCTTTTACATAATGTCAAGAATAACTTTATCTGCCTATAATGGAACATGAATGATGTTACAGAAAATGAAGGCTCTTGTAAAAAAGTTTTTGTGAAATTACAACAACAAAAAGAAGGGTTGGGGTTTTTTTGCTTTTTAAAAAATTTTTAACAATGATCAAACTCTTCTGTATTAAATATTAACTGGGATTGACAGAGGAACTTTATTAAATGCTTTCAAAAAAACTGAGAAACTAAAAACCAGGTTCATCATTTTAAGAAATTCATTCATTCAGGGGAAAAAAATAAAGCAGTACAGCATACCATTTTAAACTGTAATATCAGTGTTACTCATTTTCACCTGCTGTGATATTAAATTATACATTTTTGTTTATTTTTTCAAATATGATTATTTCAATTCATGTTAAAAGAGTTTGTTCCATTTTTCCCTGCCTATTGGGAATAATACAGATCACTTAATGAGAAGATGTTTTCTTCTGAAACTTAAAAAAATTAATCAAAACAACAGATATTTAATTTTTTTATATATACATATGCGCGCACAGGCGCATATAAAATAGCTGTCTGAACTATAAAGTAGATAGATATCCGTATAAGACAAATATATAGATCAATATCCATCCCAATTTCTATTCCCAGAAGACCACAGAATGCTCTGCTACACCTGCAGAAGTCACATCAGACTTGCATACGCTATTTCTTGAAGATCTACAAATCAAAGAGAATAATGTAAAAGAAAACCTCACTCAGAGCTAACTACAGCTTTCTGCTGTAAAAAGTCCCATCCAACAGATAAAAGGATAAAATTTTCATTAAATTGCTGAAGCAAAATACCAATGCAGAGTTTTGCATGTGCTGACAATATGTAGTTCACACAGTCCTTTTACCTTATCATTGCTACCAGCCCTCTACCGATACACTCTTGTCATCCCCGTAAGGCTCCTTCTCTACCCATCAGGTACATAACACTCATTCTCCCTCCCTTCCCCTGCATTACAAACAACAGAGAGAATCTTTTCCAGGTGAATTCTGGTGCATTTTGGCTGCTTTTACATAAATTATTAATTCCTGAATATCATCAATAACAAACAAGAACAGTTTGTTTCTTACTAGATGTATTTTGCCACCTTTTAAATACAGTATTTTAATTTTGAAGCAGAATTATGTGCAATGAAATGTTTTACACACAATACTTATTTATTACTCTTTTACATGTTTTCATGAATACATTAGGATCATAGATTGCCCTGGTCACACCTTTAACAAGCCATGTGCCTTGCCTGCATGTCAGTCGGATTAAAACGTATTCTTCTGGAATTACGAAGTCTTTGACTTAGAAGTATGAAGAATAGATTTTTTTTTTTTAATGCATCTTCATTTATCAAAGCTGTATTGATCACATACGACGGGAATACACCTGACATTTCTGCATTGCTCAACATTTTCAAGCAGGTACAAATGCAAGAAGAGACGAAAATACTTACCTTGGGTGGTTTTCTAGATGATTGGCAAAAAAAAAATCAGCAACGATGACGACAAGTACGAATACACCATTCACATAAAGGGAAGGGAGCAAAGAAAAAGAAAAGAAACAAAGTCAGTGTACATCATTATAATAGTATGAACTTTTTTGTAATTCACAGGGTATTTAAGAATAATCAGAAGATATTTATATGATACACCACAGTTTTTTAACCAGTAATTACTTGATTAGTAATACAGCCCCACATTAAAAAGAAAGGAAAATGTCAGATTCCTTATAGGTATAAAAATCTAACAGCACCGAGTTCCAGAAGGAAGACAAGCATCCGTCTTCTTTGTTGTGGAACTCAAAACACAGCCCATCTTTTGTGGCCAACAAACTTAGCCTGCAAACGGGCAGACCAAGGAGCCAGGGTGAAGCCCCGCTGACTTCAGCAGTGCTACACGTGCAAGGCCAAGGTAAGAGTCAAACAATTGTTTCTTGTAGAGATTATCGAAGTGTGAAGAAAAATAAACCTGTGTTTTCCCTAGCCACAGAAAGCCTACACAGAGCATAGGAAGCCAATGCAGAAACACCATTACTCTTCACACACAACTCCAACGAGTGCTGTCAGAAATAAAGCAGAGACAACAAACCCCCAAACTAAAGACACCAGCTCAAAGTACTTCAACTTGTCCTTAAATGCTTTTATGCTTATGCTGGCAGCCACATGGCCACACAGTAAATTAAACCAGTTTGGGGTTTTTTGGTGGGATTGGTTTCAAGGGAGATCGCTGCCCTGTCTCAGTGTGCAGCCCCTGTGCTCGCTAATGCCAACGCAAGAGAGGAGGTGAAAATATGGTGCAGAACTAGACTGACTTAGGCCATTCATGAAAACTACAAACTTAAGCATATGTTTAAATTATGTATTGAAATAAGCCTGAAGTGATACATGGAAGAATTTTTCACTTGCTCTTCACATGAAGGAAAAAAAGCATATAAATGTGGATGAAGAAAAAACCCCACACAACCAGAAAGGTCTACAGACAAACCAGCACAAGCAGAGAACGTAGTAAGGTTTATAAGATATGGATGAAAGGTCTCTATCTACCCAGCAGACACACTACACAAAACTCGAAGATATCAAGAGGCTACAGTCTCGGTGCAGAAACATGTGGGACTGAGCCATGCTTTCATCCACCAGACTACATATACTAACTCCACCAAGTCAGAGGGGGAAAAAAAAAGGAACACTGAGCAGTTTTCTGAGCAACCCACAATGAAATGGCTCAGCAAAAAAAGCTGAAGAGAAGCAAATCCACAAACACATCTTAGGCAATCTTTTCTGCCTACTCTCAGCTCGTACCTTAGATGACACGTCTGCCTAAACCAGAAGTTACATAGCTGGTACACGGTACTGGTGTAATGCATATAATGGTATAATGTTTGCCTCTCAGCCAAACCACGCGCTGCAGCCTTACCCTTTCATTAACGGTGGCTACACAGGCTCAGCTCACAGCTAGCTCACGTCCAGGTGGCTTAGAACTTGTGCAGAATGCACTCTTATCTAACTGAAAAATACATTTAGCTATACCTTGAATATTTTTCACTTTAATCCATTTTCAGATGTGTCTAGCCAGAGTTCTAGCACCAGCTCTAAATTTCCAATTCCTGCTTGGAAGAGAAGTTCCTATCAAAGGAAGCCATCCAAAAATTTTTGGAAAGCTTTTAAATACACTTGTATCTTGAAAAATAATTCCAGAATACTTCAGTTGTCCTGGGAATTCCTGACAGACTACTGTACAAGTTCAGCAGAAGCCCTAAACAGTTTAATTGAAGTAAACACCAACAGAAAGTTTATCAACTGGGTTTTTTTTTTTTCTGAGATCAGACTTATAAGCCCCAACTGGAAAAGGCACAGAACATCACCGAAGTAAACAAATGGTTCGACACATTTCTTTACTCAAGCAATGCAAGCCACTACCTTTTAGGAAATTTCCTCTTATTTTCCTCTGATGCTCATTTTAAGAAAAGCGTCTTTTTAAACCACTGGTAGACAGCAGAGCTTCCCAGGTGGAAGCAAGATGTTCATCACTGATCTCCTGGATTTCAAAGCACAAGCAGCTGCAGTTTCCTACTGTATGTCCCAGCCTACTGCTCCAAACTCTTTGGCTATTAAGACCAAACTAGCAACTCCACAAGTCACCTGCTAGCATCACCAGCAGCAACATGATCAAGGGCCTCTGGAATAAGCCAGCTATATTGGCTCAGAGGATAGATTTTTTTTTTTTTTAAGCTCTTTGGAAATTCCAGCTAAGCAACTCACTGTAACCATTATCCTGGCAGTGATTCAGATGGAGACACTCCGAAATACTTTCTTCAATCAAAGGACTCAGACTAATAAATAAAGAACTGTTTACAGTTTACCAGAAATCACATCTGCAGCGGCTTAAAGATGTGCTATAAAACCTGTATTAGCCTCAATCAATTTTCCACTTAAGTTTTTTGTTTTGTTTTACTTTTTTTTTAATATGTGCTTCATGGTTTCTTTCCTTTCCTAGAAACCAGCAGCTTTCAGCTTCATAAATAACTGGATTTGTCTCAATTCCAAACACTGACCATACAAACGTGGTGATTCTCAGTGTCACAGTTGGGGCTGGAGAGGGGGGGCTGGGGGAGACAGACAGCAGATCACAGGTACAAAAACTAGACTTTTTATTTCCCAAAATTTTTAGTTCTAAGTCTAATCATCCATGGTGCCAGTAACAACGTGCAGGTATACCTTTAGAATGACAACAAAATCTCCTCTGAAGTGGACAGCAGGTACACTTCAGGAAATTATCGGCGAGTTACCTAACCTTGTCATGCATCTGCACAACAGCAGATTTTGGTTTAACCTGACGAAGGGCATCTTCCATCTGCACACTCAGATGGAAGACTGACTTTTCTCACATGCCTAGAACTCAAAACCAAAGTAAATACTGCCAAGAGTCTGAAAAATATTCTCACAGGTCAGAGGAAAAGTATGAATTTCAATGACTACAAAGTCCACTGAGCTTCTGAACCTCCTCCTGCCTTTGTCCTTTAAACCATCATGACTTCACTAAGAGATCACTAGAATGATTTTCTAACTTTACTGAGCAGTATGTCTGCTTAGGTCTACTCCTAGAATCCACTCAGGCTTTACCTTTCACACCAGTATTAAGCCTCTCCTGTCCTGCTTGGCTAACACACGTCAAGATCACAGAGTGTGTAGCTATCTCAAATTTTTATCCAGACAGAAAAAACCAATTTCTAGAAAGCTTTGTGCTAATGCAAATTTTTTTTCCTCTTGTCTCTTGCTAGAACTAAACCCATAATGCTTCTCACGTTTGTTAAGAGAACTAATTCACAACATGTCAGTTCTGATGTTCTACACTAGCACATGAATGAGAAGTGTTCTTGACTGCATCCACATTTTCTTTCCACCATCTACCCTCTGCCTGTGACAGCATACAATGAGAGGAGTGTACTTTCCTAGTAGTTTAACAACAGCAGAGGCTGTTTCTTCTTTTTGGTTGCTTTATTATTTGTTTAAACTACCTACACTATTTCACAGGAGTCTCCCTTTTGTCATACAAAAAGTTAATATAAACCGGCATTACATATTCTGTTTCAGAAAACTAGTCCCATGCAGTAGGAAGCAACAGAAGACACTCTTGCACTATGCACATCCAGAAGTACATGATACTGTCACCCTAAAGCCATTTTCAGAACTCCACCAATGAGAATGTTTTTTGTCCCTTAGCGAGTGTTGTCAGCATTCCCAACCAAATGTCACTTCTACCAGAAGGAAAAACATTTTCTACATCAAAAGACTTGAAAGATTTGGTTTCTCTCTCTATTCCATATAATGCAGTTTCATCACTCCATCCACCTCCAGTCAAGAATGTTCAGTAGGGACAAGGCACCTTCAAAAACGAGAACGTAGATGTAAAACCGGGTACTCCACATTGAAGGAGACAGGGGAAAAAGGCATCTTTGAAAAACAGGTCTTAAATTCTTTGGAATGACACCCACACAGCCTAATTCATCTCCAATTCAGCTGTGCTAAGAAGGCAAGTAGGTCACAATTGTACTGTAACTATTTCACATTTTGGAAGGTATTCTGTGGATTCTCTTCCTTTCTCACAATTAGTTAACAAAGACAAAGCAATCATAATCAGCTGTGTTAAGTAACCACACGGAGTATCTACAGCAGATGATGAATGAACCACATGGCTTTGCAGCTTTCTCTTCTAAGCTGACTACACCACAAGCCATCATCTAAGACACTGAGTCTGCAATACCTTTTTGCTCTCGTCGCATGTGCAACCACAGCAAATTCATGGTACTCCCTGTTTTTCCAAATACATAATTAAGTGTTTACATGTAGTGGCTACATAGTCACTGATGTACTCCTCAGGATCACTGGTCAAAAGAATTATTGCAAGCAACTACCAATATATTAGAAAAGGGAGAGAAGTCTTCAGGTTTTTATATGCAGAGTTGAAAAAACAGTCTTCCTTCTTTTCTCTGTAAGGATAAATAGGAGCA
Organism: Gavia stellata; assembly: GCF_030936135.1. Lineage (NCBI taxonomy): Eukaryota > Metazoa > Chordata > Aves > Gaviiformes > Gaviidae > Gavia > Gavia stellata. The sequence continues at coordinate 96,208,833 of NC_082596.1, read as the reverse complement.
AATTGAAAAGATCACCCTGATAGATAAAAATAATACTTTTTACATTAATTTTTGAGCTCTCCTTAATAGCACTGGATAGCCACAGTTTCCAAAATTTGGTTTCCACATATTCCTCACATACAGTTTATTCTGTTGAGAATTCTGCAGTACTAGAAAATGAGTGAGTTCTTTGTACAATTCTACAACCTGTTCCCAGTTATGTCAAGTCAGAACAGGTTATCAAACTTGTTATGCTTTTATGCATATGCAAGGATGTAGCTTTGCGCTCCTCCCCTGTGCGATTTCAGCACGATCTCTTCTCTCACCACTGCTCCAGCATCTCTGGAATCTAAAGACCAGCTGTTGAAAACAAACATTATAGTATTTTTTAGTGGTTTTTTTGTTTTGTTTTTTAATCAGGCTACCTTCAGGCTAAAAATATCACCAGCAGCGTGTTCGCCTCACTTGAAGGCAGAGCGCAAGGGAACAAACCAGTGGTAGGACCATCTTAACAAGTACACCTTGCTTTATTCCATTGAAGTAACTGCATTGTTTGTTTATGTCTTATGTATATGTACGGCTTTCAGAGTGGCTGCAGGAGAGACAGCAGACATTCAGCACTCCTAACTGCAAACAACGTAAATTATGTAGAAGCAAAAAGATGATGTTTCTCCTGCCCTTCACATTAAGATCACGCAACTCTAGGGCTCTTCGGTGTCTCACGGTTTATCACTGCAGGTTGTTACTTGCAGGCTTGATACCAAGCATCTTAAAAAGCTTGCCTATGTATTATTAACGGACACTGTACTACTTAACAAAAGCACCTATCTAGAAAAAGATCGCAGTCTGCCACAGTAACAGTTTCAGATGATCATGCACTGCAAACTACAGCAGTACACTATTTTCTCTACAAAGAACACAGAAGAAGGACATTTACTTGCCCATTTTCCCCTTCTATTTTCTAAATACAGAAGAGATCAAAGGAAATGGCAGGGGCAATGCCCTGAAACGGAACAGCGTCCCACCTTTGTGCTTGGCTGGGCACCTCCTGTAGAGCTGACTAATGAAGGTGGCATCACAATTTGATACTAGGATTCCTGGCAGAGTTACTTTACATACTGTATGAGCACACATACATACACAAATATAGATAATTAGTTATTTTATATTCTTGCATAAGGTGGGCAGCACATGCCCTGTATCTGTTTAATCCTCCTACCCAGCAAAAGTCTGTTCTATAGGCAAAATAATCCTTTGAAACACAGCAAAAGAAAAACATTTTAACAAGTAAAGCAATTTGAGCAAGTGCCTGTGTAATAAGGTAGTAGCTGATCATAATGAGAAACACCACCAGAAACAGATGCATACTGTAAAAATACGTTGCTCTCGTGCTTTATGGAAACACTATATCAAGAAGCTGTGCTACTCACTGCAAACCTACCACACGCAAAGAGAGGAAAGTCAGACACTGAAATCAGAACAACAAATACTGCAGTGCAAGTTAAACAAGATAGACATTACAGTAGCAGAGTGACTTCCATGACACAAAAGAAACTCTAGAAAATGACTGGATTTTTCAGCATAACAGGGTTCCATTCCAAGAACTTACGTTCATTCACTACAGCAGGGATGAATTATCAAAAAAAAAAAAGGCATCACAAGTTAGGAAACTAACACAAGCTCATTAAAATAAGTGAAAGGCATTATATTCTGACATTTACAAGATGGAAAACAGAAAGTGACAACTGCCCTGGAACACCACTAGTCCCTAACTTACCTTCACTCCAAATTCTGACTATTCTTACTGCCCACAGCATTATTATTATTCAAATGCCAGCAATCTGTTGACATGAAGTTCAAGTGGTTCTAATCTTTATACAGAGATATAAACACCCTTGGTGTTCACGTAAAAACAACTTCAACTGACAGCCTGAAAAAAGGCTTGATACTTGTCCTACAAGCAACACCACGCCACTTTGCAAAGAGCGATCAGCTTAGGAGAACAGTCATCACCCATGAACAGAAAGATTAATCCATCACTTTGGTAGAAAGTTCACTAAAAAAAAAATTCTCTGTCTACTCTCCCACATAAAATAAGCTTTAAAAAAAATTATCCCATTTCAGTTAATTTGCTTAGTTTTACTGAAGAGGCAAAAACTGACTAAAAGAGTCAGTCTGCTCTGTGATAAAAGAGCTCTAACTCAACCCTGACTGCTGAGACCCCCTCCAGAACCTACCACTTAAATAATCTATTTTCCACAAGTCTTTAATCATACTCATTCAAAGCTTATCCAAGACTCTATAGTTATTGTAATAAAATTCCGCTACACCTATCAGAAGTACAGCATAACCACAACCAGAAGTGTATTAAGCTTGTTCTTGTTAACATGCAGCTAGCCTCATAACAGCACGGCAAAGGAATGCAATTCTACCTAACGATTCCTACTAGTGGTAGTTACTTCACTAAGTAATCCTGACCCTTTTAAAATGGATTGGTTTTCCCTCCTTTTCAATAGACCTGAATGCAAAAGAATCTAACCGAGGAGATTTTTACTAACATCAGGTTCAGAGAGATGAGGAAAAGAGGGAGGGGGAAAAGAATACAATTCTCAGAACCCAAGACTGTTAGCTCTGAAGACTAGTCTGAAATGAATGATTCTTACCTTGAATACAATGAAACTGCTGTCAGGGCAAACATAGTATATTTTTGGAAAGTATGTGGAAACACATGCTAGAAGTGTTAATAAAATTACCGTGGCATTTATTAGGCACCCATTATTCTGTTGCATTTATTACTAGCGCTCTTGAGGAGAGAAACACCCCAAGCATTAACTGGCATTTCAACTCTACGCACAAACTCTCTTAAGACTCTCACACCCAACCAACCAGTCACTTGGGTTAGCTACTCCCAGCTATTAAGTACCTCGTAAGTCTCCAACATCAGTGGAAAACATTCCCTTTCAACACTACTGCTCCTTAGAAATTCCTTCTGAAATGCTGCCTGTAAGAACCATCGAGACACTAAGCTGCAGTGAAGATACACCCCTTGTACAGGTAGTACTCAAAGCTATTTGAAAAATATACTGCTGTTTTATCACTATATACAGTATTTATGGCAAGACAGATCACCTTCAAAGGCACGTGAAGGAAATTTGACAAGCAACATAGCATTTCATAAATTAAATTCGATTTTGTTAGTTTGCCTGTTCAAAACTCAAGCATTACAATTTGCTACAAAGGTATAAACAGTGATTAGCAGCTTTGCTGACGAGGATCAAGACAGAAGACCTCTAGTCAGTGGAAAGACTATACTGGAAAGAACAAAACCCCAGGTGTTAACTGAGTAACTGGATCTGAACCTTGGTTGTAACACCTTACTTTCCTCAGTAAATGGAAAAAAGAAAAAAAAAAAAAAAATCACTATTTTTGCTGAGAGGTAAGCATATCCTTTCTTAGTCAATCAGGACAAGGATATAGTTGAGAGGTTTCTGAAGATACGAGTGCAACAGTCCTGACCATGTGTTCAGGCTGGACAACAGACAAGAACCCCCAAGTCTCACTGTCACATTCCTTTACCACAACAGGAAAAATTACCATTCAAATTTCATCTACATTATGTTACTAATGAGATTTCAAGAGAAATGCTAATTGGGCTTGACACTTCATCTTTTCACACAGCTCCACAAATGTATGTTAGCATTCTTTAAATGGAACTGTACTATGAAAAAGTTGCAAAATTCACAAATTACTATTTTTGTTTCATCCTAGCATGCGTTTTTAGTGACATGAATATTTAACGAACTGATCAGAAAGAAAATACTGTTCATTAATTTGTATTCGAAATTAAAACTTTCCCCAGGTTTGGTGACAACACACATTAGCATTAGCAATTCCCATCGCTTCACTGAAAAGATTTTGCCGAAGAAATCTTAAGTCAGCTGGCTGCAACACCAGCTGTCTTGGTGACTTTAAGATTACATTACTTGCAGCATTAACAACTGCTACCATTTGCCAGAAAGCGGATGCTACGCAAAGAAAGATGGTGATGATTCATGGGATAAAAAAGGTTTATTGTGTGGAACAATATACCAAGAATGTAAACTCATATCAACGCTACATAAACAGGCGAAGTGAATCAAGTCTCCTGAGTTGTTGCAGGACCAACACCTACAGAAGTACTAAGGAGACTTTATTCTGGTATAGCACTCATACAAGTGAGATCTCTAGATATGTCTTCACCGATCTCTACAAAGCTTAGGCAGCATTCTAGTTAGCTCTAGTAACCTAGCGTGCCATGAAACGAGCCACAAAAGTCACCCGAAGGCTAGAAAAATTCTTCACAGTGTGTGCTCTCAAAAAAAGAACAACTGCCAAGGCAGCTAACAATCTTCACAAAGAGAAGACATCAAGCACTAAGTTACCAAACCTAGCAGGGAAAGGCACAACCTGAACTCATTTCTAGGATCTGAGAACAGGTAATTGCCAGCAGAGAAGGGTGGCAACTGCAATGGCACTCAACAGGTTTTTCATCAGAGGGCTTCAGACAGATGCCTTTCTGGGAGACAGCAGAGAGATAAACGAGTCACTGGGCTGAATACCTTGCCAGAGAACACATCCTATACAACAGGGGAAGTGAGACCAACAAATTTTAACAGGCTCCCTCTTCCCAAGCGAGCCGTGAATTTGTGACAATTTGTACAAACGTTATGTTACTTTGAGCCACAAACACTTCCTTTCTTTACAGCAAAGCTTGCAGGCAAGACCTAACAGGCATTATGTTATGTATGTAATAATATGCACTTGGTAGTAACGACAACCACCTCCTCGCCACGTGCCATACGGTAAGACGTAAATGAGAGGAGCGACAAACACGCCAGACTTCTATGCAACCGCTACAGCTAGTGCTGTGGAAAAATAAACAAGATCCCTAAATTTTCCTCGACTGAAAAATTAACTACACACCACTTATGTACAACAAAATAGGAAATAATTAGACCTGTAGCAACAATAAGAGTCTAAGATCTTTGCAGAACTGAAAAAAACCAAGGATCATCTTATGACTAGAATATACGACCTTAACAGATCACAGATTAAAAGAGCCAAATGATCTCTGAATCCAGTATTAAGCAAATTCTTTTTCTAGATCTACTTGAATGCTAAATGGTTACATTCATGCTCTTAAGGAAGCCTGGCTTTATATGCTGGACAGTAACAGAATCAGGAAAAAATTAAAAAATTTTAAGAATTAAAAATTAGCGACTGAAACATATTTCCTACGAGGAGAGGCTGGGAGAGCTGGAGCTGTTCAGCCGGGAGAAGAGAAGGCTCAAGGGGGGGAATCTTATCAATGTGTATAAATACCTGAAGGGAGGGGGCAAAGAGGACAGAGCCAGGCTCTCTTCAGTGGTGCCCGGTGACAGAACCAGAGGCAACGGGCACAAACTGGAACACGGGAGGCTCCCTCTGACCATCAGGAAACACTTCTTCACTGTGAGGGTGACCGAGCGCTGGCACAGGTTGCCAGGGAGGTTGTGGATGTATTCAAAAGCTGTCTGGAGACGGTCCTGGGCAGCTGGCTCTGGGTGGCCCTGCCTGAGCGAGGGGGTGGACCAGGTGACCTCCAGAGGTCCCTGCCAACCTCAGCCCTTCTGTGAAAAATGCTAACATCAAATTTTTAAACACACCGGGGCATAGAGTCATAGCGTGGGCATTAGTGTAAGAGATGATCTGCAAGGTTTGTGATTCAGGAATTTGTAACCGTTACTATCATTCCAGACTTGTGTCAACTAAAAAAAGTCAATAAAAAACACCTCTAAAAATCCTTAGATGCTGTGCTCCCCACACCAACCCAGGTATCTGAGTTTCACAGAAAGAAATTTTCAACATGAAATATAAAATTGGTGGCAGCCCAGCGACCTTCAGTGGGGTTTCACACCTGGTTTTATGCCTGAAATTTCTTCATGTCTCCAAAAAGATACAGTCAGTCTGCTGTGAAGAATATTACTCATTGTGCCCATCAAGTGACGTTATCAGGCAAGGACGGGCATCCAGGTTTCACCTATTGATTTTCAGTGAACAAGCTTGGACGGTACTACTTTAACATCACAGTAGCAATTTTTAGTTTGCTCTGGCAGATAAAGGGGGTTTAATTTAATCTCCAATTACTTTAGTTCTAAGCAGATGGTCACAGTCAATTACTAAGAAAGTGACAGTTCTGTACAGCTTGAGTGCAAATGAAATGCTTACAGACAAACTCTGAAAGAAAACTCAGTAAACTGGGCCAGAAGGCATACGGTACAAATTCAAATAATTCTTCACAAAAAAAAAAAGTCTGCATGTGCAAGTCAGAAACATCATAAATGGTTAAAACAGACAAAGCTGATTTACTGCTGACTTTACATAGAGACTCTGTCTGTAAAGTTAAGGGAAGACAGATACAGCTTTGAAGTGCCTCAGTGGAGAATGAGTTCACAGCTAAATGCAAGCATTTGTAGTGTATCATTCAAACTCAGGAGAGGGGCATAATTTATAATTATTTGTTAAAATAGACTTCATTTTTACAATACACACCAAACAGGTGGCCTCTGTCCCATAAAAGTTGCAACTTTTTTGAGAACAAAGAGCAATGCTACAGTGTAAGTCAAAAGTAAATTCCAGAAAAAGTATTGTAGGCCATTATCAATATAAGAAATACTGATTTCAAAGAGTAAACGTGGACACATGAATCACAGGTTCACAAACACAGCTAGAATGCGATTTTAGTGAGCATTACAGGATAGCATAAGAGAAACAGAAGTCACCTCAGACTTCTTAGACTTTGACGGCTTTTAGGAAAGTGTAGAAAGAGGTGACAATATTGTGGTGCACAAGTCATTAATGTGATCAAAGAATTACCTAAGAACTGAAATGGATTTTCAGTATTTCCTGAAAAGACAGAAACAAAAAATGAGTATGTCTATTCTTACAGCTAAAAAGTGAAATCACATCTGGCAATATACATTAACTGGCTGAATAAAGCAGTAAAACAGAGCAAGGATCTCCAAGTCATATAGTCTACACCTGTCACAGGCAACAATACCATAAAGTCTTCCGAGACAGAGTCTGAACAATTTAAAGTCAGTTATGTTGTTCTGCCTCATGGAAGAGTAGTCATTCTCCTGCTGTCCAGAATGCTTTCCCAATTTGTGATATTGAAGAAATTTAATCTTATTTATTTGTTCTTGTACCAACATTGTCCTGTAATTTAACACTTCAATCTAATACAGCTTTCTACATATGCTTTCATGTGTTAGGCTTCCCTCCCAGCTCTAAGGACACTTTTACGTAGGTTCTGCAGTCCTCTAACCATTTTAACTTCAAATCAGTTTGAATTCGTATTTCTTAAAAACACAGGGAATCTGAAATGTAGAGAATATTCCAAAAGAGGTTCTACCAAGTGTCTTTTAGAGTGGCATAGTTCCTATATTTTATTTATACTGCATTGCTTATGAAGTAACATTTATTTTTAAGCAGTTTGGAAAATAAGAACGTTCTTAGAAACAAAAGTATTTTTGCACAGAAAGCATAACTCTCTTCAGCCTTTGCTATATTCCTACAGTACTCTTAAAGAACCATTGTCTAGGTCTTCTGTGGATTGCAAAGGGAAGAATTATGACAAATTTCAGCTTGCATTAGAGATCAGAAAGAAAGGAGGCAAGAACCACAGAAACTGCTTAATTTCTGAAAGCTGAAGAACTACTTTAGCTACCAAGTTCTTTCCGAGAATGTCTCGGAAACAGAGAAAGGAAAACTTTGAAAGCAGAAATTCTATCTTTAATTAGGCTGGAGGTGAAGTAGTTTTATCTCTGCAGGGAATGGGGGAGGAGGAAAAACCGGTAGGGTTTCAAGTGTGTACGCTCTGTTTCAGATCTGAGGCAGAATGAGTAAGCTTCAGACTAGCAGACATTGGCAACAGTTGCCCTAAGAATACCTCACTGTAATTGTTCAAGAGGCAAAGCCAGTTTAAGAAGTTTCTGCTCTTCTCCAGCTTCTTGTTCCCAGCTCGGTGTCACAGTCTGTCACATTCAGCTGTGCCTCTGCCAGATAAATGCGGGGTGAGGGGTGTCAGAGCATCAGGGGGAAGTGTCAGTTTGCTTTGCCATTCTTTAGTTTAAAACCTTATCTTCACCGATTTCATTTACAGAACCAGAAACCAGCTGTACCAACGCAGGGAACGTGCACAGTAAACGTCAACGTGCAACTGGGAATGTGAACGCAAGGAGAAAGAGGTGAAGTTGAACATCACTGCTAGGCCACAGGCATATCCCAGAAGGGACAGATCCTGCTTCTGACAGACGTCAGACCCTTTGATCAAGCCACCTGATGAAGACAGCAGAAAACTCAGTAGCAGCCTAGTGCAGCTGGAGGACACAGGCAGTGAGAAACTTTTAACTGGTATGTTTGAGCTTAAGGGCCTTCGATGATTTTTTTCCCTCCATATTAATTTACCTAACCATTTTTTAATCCCATAGAGTCTTAAAAGCGACACCATCCTGTGACAGTCTGCAGTTTAATTATGGGCATATCTTTGTATTTGTTGTGAACCCACCTCCTGATAATTTAAGGTAAAGTCCCACAGTTCCTGTAAAGTAACAGGCAGCAAATCATTCCTCCTGCTCTTCATGGATGTACAGATCTCTAACCATACCCCTCTTCTCTCCCAGCTGACTTCTTCGAGACCAAAGACTTCTCACTTATTTATTGGTTCCTCATGTGAAAGTGGTCTGTAAGCAGCTCACCACCCTTACTGCCATTCTCTACTTCTTCCTAGTTGCAGCACACCTTTTTGAGACGGGCGGGTCAGAATAAAACACAGCGCTCAAGATCACTTTGCAGCTGCACAGAGACACAAAGCTTCCTCCCTCATTCCCCGCTCTTTCTCTTCCCCAGCATGCCTCCCCAGTAGGTCGTAACAGTCCCTTGCTGTTTCCTGAGCACTAAGCTGATGTTTCCCTTGAACAAGCGTAACTCCAAGATGATTCTCCTGAGAACAGGGAGTCCAGAAACCACAGCTGGGTACCTAAGGTCAGAAGAGCTTTGCATTTCACAGCAAGTTTCATGTACCCTTTCATCAGCCAGCCACAACCCACCTGAAGGTCCTCCCACAACTTTCTGTGGCTGTCACACTGTAACAGCGGCAGCATAGTGATGCCAATATATTCCGTCATACCAGTATTCACCCCTTCTCCAGTTAATTTATACAAGAAGAAATACCAGACCAAGCAGAGACCTCTTCAGGACTCCACACGAGATGTGCAGGGGTGGGGGAGAAGATTTTAGGTGGACACGTGGCTCATCCCTACTGAATCTGTGATTTTTATTAACCAAGAGAAATCAAAAGTCACACTCCGTGGGCTGTGACTGGCTTCTTGTCCTCCTGAACACTTGAAGCACAAGTATCAGTGCCTTGTTAGGTTAAAATAACTCATTGGAACCTGTAAAATTATTTTGAGTCTTGAATCTTCAAGAAGTCTTTTTACAAAAAGGCTAAGGATACTTGCAGAAAGAGCATGTCCCTTCGAAAGGGAACAAAATCATGTGCGAGACCTTACCTAAACTATCCACCCAATACCATTCATGTAGGATGCTGAAAAGCATTGTAGAAAATAATTAAGTCTGATTCTTAAAAATGCTATCAATACTTTTGCTAGACACTGATTTTTTAAACTAAATTAACAGTGTTGCTGTTAACTGCAGAACCCCTTGATCAGCTTTCTCCAATTATCTGAAATGATGATGCCATTACTAACACACCATTGACCATTGTTTCAGAAGAAGTTGCAGGTTAAAAAAATGCAACAATTTGAAAAAAGGCAATATACAAGTCCAAAACTAAAATGACAGTACTGAGTTGTGAAATACAGCAAAAATATCCTTCTAGGACTTGTCTGCACAATAAAATCTAAAGCAATTTTGCAAATAGATTTGTGGCATCATACAATTCAAAAGCTGCATCCAAGAAATAATACTCCAGGAAAAAAACAAGGCTAGAGACAGTATTTTTGCTTCATAATCTAAAGGACTAAAAATATTTGCTTTATTCTCAGTTGTCTTCTCAACAGGTTGCAATGGAAAATTTTACAGGCATTTTAGCTTTTCTATCCCTCACATTCTAAATACTGAGGATCAAGACAAATGTAACACACAAAAAGCTTCCTTCAAATATGGATACAGCTCTTCATTACTATACTGAACACTGAGCAGCTATATTTTAGGATTGCAATTCTGTTTCGACTTAACGTACCTTGTGCTACCTGCCACAAAAATGCACGTTTTTCGCATGTCTTGCTGAACACACATGTACCCACTCCTCTGTACAACACCTGCAGCTAACTAGTAAACAGCAAAGCAGTTATTTCATATTTAATGTGTATTTCCCAATCTAAACTCCCTCTTTTTAGGCAATGGAATTGGCCCCCAACAGATACAACCAAAACTCAAAAGCTGAATATAACATTTCCTTTAGTTATACATCAGTTGTATAAAACTTACTGGCAAGCTAAGCCAAAAATAAGTTAACTGCACAAAATAAGGACACATAAAAATGGTAACCTTTTAATAGAAACCTAGCTTTTCCAAATGGCACTTTTTTAGACTAATCTGTATCAATATTTAGCTACTGTGAGAACAGTAACTCTTGACTCTTGGGCAGTCACAAACCCTCTCTCATTCAAAGATTCTCTGGTAGTTAACATTGCATACATCAAATCAAACGCAACCCTGGCTTGTCAAACTGAAAAATCATTAGTACCGCTCTACCCCCTTTAGAGGAAGGGAGGGAAAGCCTCCTTTGTACACCAGTCCTCTCCTGACTTCGTTTTGCTGGTGGGGCTCAAACGCTCAAATTCCCTTCTAAAACGAATTCATTCTTTATTTCAAGCATAATGAATAAATTCTTCAACCTTTTGGGTAGGGGAAGGGAAGAATAGGGGGGCAAGCGGAAGAGAAAGATTTCTTTTTCCTTAGAAGAAAATGTCAATCAGTGGTCATTTCTCTATGTATCATAGTGGCAGACAGTAGAAGTGGATGGTGCTCATTACCTCCAACCTTTACCTCACAGGAGCTAGTTGGAACAGCCTGAGCGCTAGCGAGCAAAGCTCCCCACATATGCGGCTGAAGATATAAAGGGCCACAGATGCATCAACAGCCCCTCCACTGAAATCTCAACACAAGACCCCACAGTGACAGCACCGTGGACTCATGTTCTGCACAAGCATAACCACCGCCTTTTCCATCCCCAAGGTGTGCTACTTCAGAGGATTACCTTTCTCTTTGTTATCAGAAGAGACGTGCAAAGAGCAACGATAGGTCTCTTCAACGTCTGCGTTGACAAGCAATGCCGTCACAGCGGCATGATGCTGAGCAAACAGGAACGGGGGAGCACCAAGATGCTGCTCTGCCTACCTGTAGTTGGGAGAAATCTTCACCAAGGCAAGTGTAAAAGCCCGAGCCTAATTATAAGAAAATCCTTTTTATAAAAATTGTAAAAATTATTTTAAAAAAATCACACTTGCTGTTGCCCTAAGATAATTCGGTCAGCGTTGTAACAATACACCACTCTGAGAATATCATGGATGAGATTCTACTCACAACTGGTGGGAGAATACGTCTTTTGAGTGACTGAGAATTTAGAAAGACTATTACTAGTAAATGTGCATTTTATTTTATCTTTTAAATTTGCGTGAACTTTTGAAGCTGCTTTTGGAGCTTTATAAAAACAACTAGAAGAGGCAATAGGAGATTCCACAAAAACATTCAACTCCTCCTTCCCAGCATTTGTTACCGAGATTAATTTGGCAATAAAGACAAATTCTTTAAAACAGAAAGCAAGTGCTCAAGATCCAAAAGCTTACCAGTAAGATTTCTCAAAATTTAAACTTAAGAAGGGCCAGGTTCATTTGCTTGTAAAGCCCAGGTTTAAATGCACAAAAGTACCCTTTGCTATACATCGCTGCTTCTTCACCCCTTGCTGGGTTGGAGATTAAGCTGGTGGAATGGTATTAGAGAATAAAACTGAAGGTTAGTAACCATGGAAGATACAAAATTCAGGCCTGAATACTTTACAAGACAAACACAGGGAAGCCTTATCTCACTTAACCAACCAAAGATCAATATCCTGAAGTGAAAAGTAAGCAATTCAAACCATTTTAGAAAGGAGGGCAAAAAAATAACAGGATAGGTAGAAGAGAGACAGAAAAAAATCCATTAAGCAGCTGACAAAAAAAATTTGGTTTTCACCTTTTTGCCTTGACATATTTTATTACAACTACACATAAGTTGTAGTCTTTTCCTGCCAGTTTGATTATTTTCTGCTCCTCCTTTTCTACTCTCCTCAAATGAAGGGTTGTGGGGTTTTTTTGTTTGTTTCTTTTAAATCACTGTGCTGAAGAACTGGAGGGACCCTAAGCTAACGGAACTAAAGAAAACTTTGAAACAAAATGCTGACATATTGCCAACATTAATTTTGGCCTGTGTTTTCAAAAGGATTTCACTAACCTAGCTCCAAACCATTTGTGCCTTGGACATTTTGGATTGGACTCCACTGTACTAGAGTGACCTCACATACAAACTGCAACACTTAAGTTTCAGTTTTCTGTCTATTCTTTGACCATTTTTCCATGGATACTTTTCAGATCCTGTTTTAACTTCCATGTGTTTTAATATTTGTTGTAGCAACATGATAATGAAATATCCAAGTCATTATAATCACATAGCTCTTTCAAAAACATGAAGGCAGCATTTATTCCACTTGCACAGGAGGTACATCCTCCATCTCCAGTCCAAGCTTTATGTTAGGCACTAGATACATGGCTTGCAAATAGAATTGTATAATGGAAATACTGAGAAGCTCTTTGCCATAGCATCACTGGCAATATAAATACCCAAGACTACAAACAATATAATCATGTGAGCATTCCAGGCCAGCCTATAAATAGCAATTCAGAAAGAACTGGCCTCTCACAACTACGGTGCCTCAGTACAATGTGTATCTATCTGCTAAAAAAATCAACTTAAATATGTTCAGTAACAGCATGCAATGAAAATAGGTCTGTCTGAAATTTGTGAATTAAATAGCTATTTACACACCCTATCTCATTTATTAAACTGATGGTAATTCACGGGACTACCATGATGGACTTCCGACTGAACAAATGCACACTTTTCATGTGAGTGTTATCAGTATTTGATTTATCCAGGAATACGCATATTCACAATACTTTGACAATGAAGTCCTACGCCAGAGCTTCTTCAGAAACAGCGTGACTAAGTCGCTGTCTTCATACTGTGATCAGAATTTACGATTCAGAAATCAACTTCGGATTCCAGCAACAAAAGCAGTACAGAATCACTAAGGTTGGAAAAGACCTGTGAGATCATCAGGTCCAACCATCAAACACCACCATGCCCATTAAACCATGTCCTACAATGCCTCGTCCACACGTTCCTTGAACACCTCCAGTGATGGTGACTCCACCGCCTCCCTGGGCAGCCTGTTCCAATGCTTCACCACTCTCTCAGCAAAGAAATTTTTCCTAATATCCAGCCTGAACCTCCCCTGGTGCAACTTGAGGCCGTTTCTTCTTGTCCTGTCACTTGTCACTTGGGAGAAGAGACCAACACCCACCTCACCACAACCCCCTTTCAGGTAATTGTAGAGAGCGATGAGGTCTCCCCTCAGCCTCCTCATGACACATGGTATTACGCAAAGATTCTTAGAGATAAGGTGCTCATCTACATCTACCTACATAGATTATAAAAACATACATTCAGAGAAAATTATTGCTTTGCACGAGAAAATACACTGTTTTGATATTGTTAATTATTTTTCCAGAAAGAACAACTGAACAACAGATTCATATTAATGGTTACACCACATATTTATACAATAGAGGGAGTGGACACATTCCTCAGGTAGCAGATCAGTAATACGCAAGGTCTCAGAAACAATCAGAACTTCCTGAGAGATAATGGAAAAGATAATTCATTTATTACTCAGGATAGGCTTACTCATTTTGCTTTGCCAAAAAAGGAAGGCGTTAGACACTGTTAGGGAAGAAAATGACAATTTACTTGAAAGTATTAATGACTTCCAAGTTTATCAATGGCTGCAAGGGTCAATTTTAGCAATTCGTATGGATACAGCCAAAGAAAAAACTACTCTTGTGTCTCTGCAGCATGCCTCACCCCACTTACTTTCTATACTTCAGCCACTTCTGTTACACTATCCCACAGGTCAACTACTTCATTCACTGTAACAAACCAGTAACAATAAAAAAGCAAGCAGAATGAATGAAGGAGGAGGAAAAAAAAGATGGATTTAAACATGTGTCCCAAACTCATTATTTTAATTTGCAGTGGCACCTATCAAGCTGCTCCTGGGAGCAACATGACTGAAATCAGTTTCCTTGTATGGATGTCCCTCAGCTGTGTCATTATCTTTGAAGTCTTAATGGAAACGTGTATGCCAAGCCTTTTTAAACTTTTGCAGACCTACTACTGACTTCACCTCCACACAGAAGCGGGAGTAGCGAGGAGCGCTCCGAATGACGATGCAGATGAACGCACATCCCTCAGCGAGCAGCAGGCAGTCCCCTTTATTGCAAGGCCCAGAACAAGGACAGGCTGCCACAGCCCAGAAACTAGTTCTGGAGAGATTCCCAGCAAAGCACCAACATGTTGCCAGCAGCACACCGCGCTGCTACAGAAACCAGTGAGTAACCCCGAGCCGCAGCTGAGGACCAGGGAGACTGTCAGGGTTAATTAGCTGGACATCCAGCCAGCACTGCCCGTGAACCATTGTGCCAGGGAGTGGTGGCACCCCTGCAGAGCTAGTGATCTCCTCGGCGCTATCCCTCTCACCTCCAAGCAAGAATCGCTGATCTGACTCACCGCCGTTACATGTTTTTGAATGCAAGCTGTATGGGTAGAGACTGGGTAACCTTCATCAAGCAGCATCTAGAGAGTTAAGGGGGAAAAAAAAAACAGGGGACAGGTCTAGGAAACGGTAACTCCGTATTCCACTTTTTTAGTCATTAATAGGTTTTATTTATTTACCATACAGCATTGAAGATTTAAACTTAGCAGACAAGCTGTTAAGTGTGAAGTGAGAAAAAAAACCCCAACCATAAGTAACCATGAAAGACATAGAAATCCCTTTAGATCAGTAACAATGCCGAGCCAATGCCAAATAATTTTGCAGCATCCTGGCACATTTTTATCATCTTCTGTTTAGTTGTGGTCACAGACCTGCTTCAGAAACTCAAATATTATACAGATACTAGAGATAAATAGAAAATAATCCCACATATAATTGGAAACTAAAGCATTCTCAGTGTTTAAGACACTAATTAAGTCTCTGCAAGGGACAAAGATGTAAGTGTAAATACTAATTGGTTCTTTTTGACAGATCCATGCACAGCTTTTAAGGGTCTAAAACAGCTATCCTTTTAACTACATCAGTCAATTACAGATTCTATTTAAAGGAAATAAATAATAGCAATTTCAAATTACAGGTTTTATTCCTGACTAGCAGGACAGACCTGTGTCCTGTTACCAAAAAGTGCTCTGAAATACAGAGAACGTATGTGAGACAGTTTCAGTTTCCAAGTTGCATGTTGAAACAGGAATGCACTCTTTTGTTCTATTTTTTTTCCCCCTCATTTAATCATAATGAAGTCACTTGTGACATTGCAACGGTTTCCAGAGCAACAGTCCAGTCAGATGTGATGAACAGGAGATAAGGGTGTGTGCAGGAGAGCTCTGTAACCCACCGGTGATCTTGATGGGAAATTCAGCATAAATCTGTTTAGGCCAAAGAAGCAACTGGATCTGTCCTCTTCTATATGCAGGGATAGAGAGTTTCTTATAATGGGATCAGACTTTAGATCAACATTAAAGAAATACAAGGTGAGAGAATGTTTTTTCCCGAAAATACCTGGAAAGGATGCGTAAATCATCTGATCTATTCCACAGGGAAAATACATCATGTATAAAAACAAAGCAGAAAAAGCTACTGTAACACAGCACTTAAGAGCTGCAGTAACATGAATGATAATCCAATAGCTGGCTAGACTCATCATCCTTCAGTACTTGGCTACCAGATTTCCCCAAGAACTTAAAGACATAATGCTTCATGAATCCAGAGCAGGAAGGGTAAGGTCTAACTAAATAACCCTACATCAAGTCAGATGTATATACAAACCAGACGCTGTCAGAAATATCAAAAACAGAGGATTGTGCCTTGAAAAGCAGGAACTTCAGCATGTGAATTGCAGCCTGGATTAATCCAAAAATATACTTAGTCCCGTATCTATAGACAAATCACCTTTAGGGGTTTCACGAGCTGTCTGCAATCTTTCAAAACAGCTTGAAATGCTGTGGGTTAACCCACTCATGTGTCTGTGTCCTGGGGCATGTTGCATATATACTCTACATATTAATGGTTAACCCACAGCACAAACAACCTGAAAACTGCACAGTCAGCATCGTTTAAATACACGCGACACAGGAGAGGAGCTTTTCTTTCTTATACTGTAGTAATACCTCGCAGATGATTAAAATTTTTTCAAAAGATTTCCCCTCACAAAAAGTGGTAGAAATATGCCGTAATAATCTCCAAAGCACGCGCCTTCCCCCTGAAGGAACAGTCCCAAACAAGCATTTGAAGGAACCATTATCAGCAAAAGCAATTGTTTCCTTATTGGCATTGTCTAACTATTGGCATGAAAGCTAACCAGGAGTCCTGCTTCAAAAGCAAACTGGTCCTTGAACAATCCTCCAGACCTTTTGTTCCCATGAGAGCTTCATACTTCAGGTCAAACGTTAACACTGAATTATGGTAAAAGGGAAGCTCTGTGGAAATGGAGCAAAGCTGTGAAAAAAAGTCCTGATTAAGACCTGTATAAACAAGGGATGCAACTCAAGTGAATTTAACCATGCTAATCCAGAGCCAGAAAAAAGACAGTGTTAATTTTTCTGTTTAAAAGGTAGAGAAACAAACAACAGTGTTAATTTTTCCTGTTTAAAAGGTAGAGAAACAAACAACAGTGTTAATTTTTCCTGTTTAAAAGGTAGAGAAACAAACAACAGTGTTAATTTTTCCTGTTTAAAAGGTAGAGAAACAAACAACAGATAACTTCAGAAAAAATATCTAAGTTCTGAACAGTACAATGAGCTTGGACACACAGCACTACTTCTGCTTCTGATTGTACTTCTACCCTCTTGGGCAGTCTTCCAAGGTAGACAGACACCTGTCTACAAAACCACAGGACTGCAAAAAAGGGACAAAATTTCGTGTCCCGTATCAGGTCCCAAACCAGTATGAACTTTAAATTAAAGTCATATTTTATCAATTTCATGTTTTGGGATAAATAACTACAACAGACAAATGACAGCAGTCTTGGTAAACTTGGTACCTTGGCCATTAATCTTCCAGAGAAGGACTACTATCCAACACTATTCTAGAGAGTAGTATATCTGAAGTAAATCTATTGTTACTGCAGTATGAATAGCTAGCTCCTAGTTAAGCTTTCAGAGGGGCATATAAGCAAATGACTGCAAAAGCGATTTTTGGAAAAGTATGTTTTAATTTGGCGAGGCAATAGCAGGGAATAGAATACAGAAAGATATGGGTGAAGTAGTCATTTCCAACTAACTGAACAGGTTAAAAGTAGATTTTTTTGATCTTTTTTTTTTTAAACAAACTTAAAATCTCTCTAAGCTTGTTTTAAAAAAAAATAATTATACGGCCCATTTGAAGAGCTGTCTCAAATCAGTTTTTCTCAGAAGTCTCCTCTCCCCGGATAGCAACTCTCTTCCAGAAACACATCTTGCACATGAAGGAAAAAAAATTCACAAAAGAAATAAAAAGTGTACTCTATACACTGACTATCCTTTAGCAACCTGCGAGTCCCCATTGCACTTTCATAGTCAGATCCAAGTTGTTCCCCAGGAAGCCACAGCGAAATATAGCCCAGACTTCCCTGAATGAAAGAGTACTGTTCTCACCTTGGTACCAAACCTGGCACAGCGTGGAACATAAAACCAAAGTTAGAATTTAATCCCCTCACACTAACTCTCCTCCAGAAGGGAGGCACAACACAGGAACGTTAGACAGAGCCTTGAGTATCCCTGTCACCCAACAGCAGCAGACACACCTGCACCCAGCCTACCTTCACTCTTTCACTGCCAACAGCAACACTAGATTAACAGCGGGTGAATTACTAAGAATTCTCAAACACCTCAACCTTAGAAATGTTCTTCCAAGAGCTCAACCGAACTATTACCCCCTTACATGAACAACTGTAATTCAAAGCCGTACCAAATATATATGCTCACTCCATTTTTTACCTGTAGGGTTGCGCGAGGTACTAGAGCTTCTGAATTCTGCTCTGCAGCAAGGGAAGGCTCAGTGGCTCTTTGGCTGGGAACGATGAAAAAGCACATCTTTGCTCTCCAAATCTTGCTTAATTGTTTCCTTTACCCACATCCTGTAAAGAGCTCCACAGTCTAAGGAATTATTTATTGGTTTCTTCTCCTCCTCCATGCCATAGCCAAAAATACTTAAGTCTGGAGGGGTTTTTTTTAAGGAGTTACTACTGTTCCAGTGCTAGCCACCTTTGTATATCTTTATCATTCATTAGTAAGAGAATAAAGCATAAAGCATAATTAAAAAGGCCTACTTTCTCATGTCTTAGAGGGGGGGAAAAAAGAAATGGAATAAACTTCAAAAAAACCCAACACACAAGCAGATGCATTTCTTCAGAGAACACATTTCAAACATTTTTGCATTCACAGAAAGCCAAAACAGACAAGTTACTTTCATGAACTTCTTTTTTTGCAGACGAGTTCCTGAAGAGCTTTTAAAAGCCATCTATTCTTCATCACTGCAAATTACTTCCATAATCTCAGAAAATTGTGATAAGGGATTTACCGCAATTTTCCCTTCCTGACAGAAACCAGTGCCTTCTGACCCAGTTCCAACTAAATCACCTCATCTAAGCTTCAATTTGTAGCAGAGGATTTTTTCTTCCAATGCTACACACTGACCATTCTATTTGCAACATCCTGCAGTCCCTATGTGACATGTTGCCCTATTCTCCACCTCTGCCAAAAGCTGAGGAAAAAGAAAACATTTCCCAACAACTCAGTCTTCATTTTTTCCTCCCAATCTGAGACACAGATGATTATAGTTTACTGTAACTGCACATACATGCCATCTGATGCATTACACCTTGTCTCTTTACAAACACCTCACTTCTCTGTCTTCTTGAAGTAAGTTTATTATTTAGTAAAAAGGTGCTTTTCTTAACATCAAGGTTGTCCATAATAATGAAGTTCACAGAAATTTCACACTGTTTGCTTCAGGACTTGGTCTCACAGACACTCAATGTGTCTTAATAAATACTAGCAAATACGTTACATGGGATCTCTATTTAACACTCCTCGATGTTTACAACAGAACAGCCATTTATCTTTGCCCAGTGATGGAAACTATTACTGCCATCTGTGCTGACTCCAGCTGGTATAAGACTAATAATTCTGTTAGCTGTTTTGAGCTGCTTATTCAGCTGGCAATAATAAAAGTCAAGCTCATTAACAGCAGCCTTGCATAGCAAAGTTTCTGCTTATCTCACAGAAGCAACTAAGCATCTCTGAGAACCTTTTCACCATTTAAAAAAAACAACAACCCAAACCACCACCTTGTATTTACTTGGCACCTGTTTTTAATAACAAACTCAAAAAGCATTACAATTACTTTTTTTCAAACGTGTCTATCAACTGGGCTAAAATTACTTAAATGAAAAGCTGCTACATCGAGGCAGTATGCTGTTTCCCGCATACAAGCTGAAATAAATTTCTAAAATCAGAGGAATTCCTAACACCTTCAAGAGGCAGTTGGAGAATGAGCACCTCTGAAGCAAACGTTCAGGAAACAGTTTTTGTGTATCTCAAACAATAACTGAATACTGATTAAGATTTTACACGTCCTTTTGTCTTTTAAACAGACAAGACAAACTACTGGAGAACACTCAAGCAATCTGTCATCTTAAATACACGCTGGGGAATTTTATGTTCGCCTGCTTGCAAATGGCAGAATTCTGGGACTATGATCTGGGAGATACCAAAAATAAAATTTAACCACAATTTTAATGGGCTTTCCATCCCCCCTTCTCCCTGAAGTCACAGCAATATTACTGTAGGCATCAGTAAGCACAAAAACCAAGGAAACACAACTTGAACAGTTTAATTGAGTAGGTGCAAACTTTTCGGGTAATTTCTTATTTATTAAATGCACACATGCAGTAAAAATTCTCTTGTGAACTGTCATCAGCTCTTGACTCAGCTCCCTCAAAAACTAAACAGCTCTTCTTCCTCATCTACACATTTTGTAACAAACCCTCTTGACACTGCTCATAATCCATAATGTTCTATCTTTTGTCCTTCTACAGCTTCTATCCAAAGCACTACTTGTCTCAGAGCAGTCAACCTTCTTCTGCCTGCACGAGGCTTCAATTTTCCGTATTTCCAAGTCATTTCCCATTCTTATATGTCAGTAAACTGTTGAGCCCAAATACACAGGGCAGACAAATACTAAAGAAAAAGCTGTTGTTAAAAGAAGGTGGTCCTAGCCGATAGACATGGACATTGAAAAAAGGTTATTAACTATCTTATATTTGACGGTTACCAAAATGTGTTATCACACACTTCCTCTCAAACCTATGAAATCCCATTTTGTGACTCAGATGAAACTGTTCATTTTTTAATTTTCATACTATATTCCTCCTGATTTGCCAGTACCCACCCCACCAGCACCCCGAGACACAGTACTAAAGACAGAAAAGGTTAGCGGTGTAATTCTCAGTGCAGGCTTTGAAGACAAAAGACATTTTCCGTGACACCAGAAACCCAGAGGATGGCAACCACCATCCCAGCTTTGTCCAAGGCAGCAGGAGGTCAAAGCCTTCTACGTTTCAGAAAGGAGGCTGACTTGTCTCACCTACCATACAATCCAGAAAGAGGAGAAGCACAAGATGGTCAGAGGCAAAAGGAAACACCTATCTTGTTTCCTCAAGTTTGCAGCTACATTCTTTCTTTCCTTTAGCAGTTTCTTCCAATAATTAAGTAACTACGCACTTCCGCCCCCCCTTGACTGGACTTGAGCTTTTAGCTATTAGTCTTTGATACGTTAAGAAACCTTCTGCTCCTGGCACAATATATCTGTGAAGTTATTCATTTACCGTTAGCAAAACTAAAATACCTATTTCTAAATATTATTTAATTAAAATTTTTTCTAAGTATCACAGTTGGAAAAAAATGAATTGAAATGCTACAAAGCACCTCTTCTTTGAGAGGAGAACTACTTAACACCAAAATTAACTCTCAGGGCACAGTATTCAACAGCTGAAGGGTAGTAACTTCTGATGTCACTTCAGCTGATGTGCAAAGCACTACCTGATCACACTCCTGAGTTCAAGGTCAATTGTTCATCCCATCTAAGTTAGTTGACTACATTTCGCTCACTTTTCCGCAGAAAAAGCCTGAAATCTTTAGCTCTCAGTAAGTTATGCAGCATTTCATTTTAGGAAGGCAGAAGTAAGAAGGTGCATAGGAGACATTTAGCTACTATGCCAAAGCAATCAACTAAAAGGAATTCACCAGCACTGCACCTGCCACTGACCGACTATATGGAAAAAGGTACAGTTCAGAAGGAATAGGTAAAGCTTTTGCTAATAAATAAATGTTGTCTTTAATTTTCTTCATGTACTTCTATTTAGTAACCCATATCTCATGCATCAGGGTAGATTTGTCAGCATTTTGCTCGCCTTCACAACCGATTTGTAAGATTAATACTGCACAGGAGCAACTGAAATACATATATTAGGAAAGTGAAAACTTTACTAGAAGTGGTAAACACATGTGTTTACCAGCAGTAAAGATCTTTCAGCCTTTGAAAATATGCCGCGAACCAAACGGAAGGGTCAGATTGTGTACTTTTTATTACACAAAAATTAAACTAATGTTGATTCTTCTCTATTTTCAATTTTTAAAGGTTTTACTTTTCCCATTATGAGATCAGAATGGGTTTACTAGTTATTAATACACTGACAATTATAAGACAGTACAGTTAAATACAGCGAATTTTTGTGGCTAGGTTTAAGAATCTATGTTGATAAACATACTAAAGAGCCACCTCATCTTACAACTTCCAATTATCTCAAACATTTACGTCTAAGCTACTACATCAAACTGTCTGATAAACCTGCACTGAAATTAAGGCCTGACCTCTCACACGGTGATCCACTGCAATGCCTTCTAAAAATGCATCTTCCCTGCCCCCCCTAACATATTGCTACTAACACCACAAACAAATGTCAGTTAAAACTTATGTGATTGATGGCTCTTTCTACATGCCTTACCAACATAGGTGCAGCGCAGTCTGAAAACCAGTAGCGTACCTTATTTTGTAGGTATGGAAACTGAAGGAAGGCAACACTACTACCAGAGGACTAATCAGGCTTGCCAGCTTTCATTCATAAATTCCTCAATGCTCACCTTAAATGACCGCCCTCCCAGAACTGATACCCAGTAACTTCAGCTACTCCAAGAAAGGAAGGGAGAAGCTTTGATCTAAATTTACTATGTCAGCTACAACAGATTTTTATAAAACATCAACACAAAATGTGATCAGTCAATAAAAGAGCAAAGCTGAGATTTTAACAATGGGGGACTCCAATAAAATAGAGTCTAATATTAAATCTCTGTATCATGATTTGGGGAGCTCTCATGATCATCTTTTTAAACTAGGAAGCTGCATTGACCACAGACATCTAAAACCAGTCAATAAAAACGGGTGAGAAGAAAGGCTCCCTTTTAGACAAATTTAAAGATTTAACACTAGGCAAACCTAGTGCTCAGGGCATAAACTGCCTTCAAAAAATATCTCCTTCACAGATATTGTCTCTGCATAATTTATTATATGCTGTATAGTAATGGTTGTAAACAGCCATTAATTCTCTGTATCTCAATACTTTAAATAAGCTCAGGCATAATGAAGTTACCAAGAATCAATCAGCTAGGCCACAGCAGCGCAAACAGCAATGGCAAGGTAGCAAAGTTTGCTTGGCCCACAGACACTTAAGGAAGCCCACACCACTTACATGAAATTTTTGCTTTTGACTGTTTTTTTCCTTTTACTTTTTTGCTACTTGCTCCTTTTGGCAGCTTTAGATTTTAAGTTTAGCACTGATGCACAAAATAGCTTAGAGGCCCATGCTTCCTTCCAGTCATGTGTAAATTAAAAAGCTACAGCTGTATAATTAAAATTACCTGTTAGCTATTCCCCAAAAAAGGTGTTATTTTAAACTCATTACTATTAACATGTTGCAGTAAGAAGAGAGTCAGGAAAAAACCTTATTGGATAGCTGATGCATGCCTGCCAGACAAGTCTCCTGAAGCAGTTTGCGATCTGAATTTATTCTTGAGAGAATACAGTATTTTACCTTTGCAGGTTCCTGGAAAAGAATTAAGTAAACGGGATATGTTCTCCCTTATACTCTTGCAATACATTTGGAGGAGCTGCATAATGAAAGAATAGCCATTTCATTGTCACTTTGACAAATTATTTTAAGTCCTTCGAAATGCCAGATTTTGTATTTCCCGGTTATGTGAAACATATTCCAGTGTGTAAGGTATAAATGATTAGGACAATTTTGAACAAGTTTTCGGTTGCATTTCAGCACTCATTCATATCTTGATTTTCTTAACTCTAATGTTCAACATAAAAATGCATCCACAATATGTTTTTCTTCCTCAGAAACAGAACTTCAGGTCAGATCTGCCATATGCAGAATTATTAGATTACAATAGACATTTTAATCATCTTACCTCTCAAAAAGAAAACCCACAGATCATAATCTGATTTGCCCCATTAATTACTTGTAATTGATGGTATCTTTGCTGGATAAAGACAGCTGGGACACTTTGTTCAGGGAAACAGGGAACATGATGAAAAATATCCTTGACAGCAAGAACATGCTCAGAACTGATTACTCTTCACCTGCCTCTGAGTTCACCAGAGAACTGAGTGCTCAGAAAAGGCAATTCTAGAAAAGGGACAGAAAATAGGAACTATTTGATGTCTCTACTTTAAATACATTACGTTAAATATAAAAAAAAAAAAGAGAGGAATGCCCTGCTTTTACAATCTTTTGAAATCAAAACTTGTATACAACCTACAGAGATCTCTAAGTTACTATTACATTGGCTTACTAAAAATCTCTGGATTCTTCTTTTTGGTTTTTGACTTGTAAACTTAACAGCTCTGAAAAGAAGTATTTAAGCATTTGAAGCCTTTGATACCAAAACCAGTTTAAAATGTAACTTTAACAGAAGCATTAAAAATCTATCTTAATTTTCAACTCAAGCCTGTCCCATTCCCCAAAAACCCAGTGTTTCACAGAAGCACGCCCAGCCCAACTACTTCTGTAACTCCTTTCACATGCTTCACCAAACCTCTGCTCATCAATTTATTCCATATATTGCTCTGCATAAAAGCACAGTAACGTTTTTGAAATAGGCACCTAGCAGATTAGGTTAAAGATAATTTTGCTCTGAAAACTGTCGATCTGAGATCAACAACTTTTCTCTCCACAAAACTTGCCCAGTGAATCTGAAGTGACATGCTGACTTTGGTAGAAAAATTACTCTTCTCATACTCAAAGCCACAACAGGAAAGGTTGGCAGGCCGACACCTTTCCAACACAACAACTGGTGTTAAGCTCCAAGAGACACGGTGATGGACAATACAGACACAATTAACTGCCAACAGCAAATAAGAAGATTAAGTCTCTAGCCTCTAAAATTCCAGAGGACTATAATTATTAATAAAAATTTGATTTTGCATCTTTTCAGATCGTATCATAGTTTAAAAGCCATACTGACGAACTAAGCAACTCTGCTACCAAATTCTTGACACAGTTTAGTCAAAGATTGCCAGTTGTCATAATCACCTTCCCAAACTGACTTCCTACACTATATAACTCTTACATTT
The DNA here is from genome assembly GCF_030936135.1 of Gavia stellata. Classification (NCBI taxonomy): domain Eukaryota; kingdom Metazoa; phylum Chordata; class Aves; order Gaviiformes; family Gaviidae; genus Gavia; species Gavia stellata. The sequence goes on along the minus strand of NC_082596.1, from coordinate 96,183,764 downwards.
ATCAACGGCAGGCATCAGCACACAAGAATCTTTACAAAATACACAAGAAGGGACATCCTGAACTCTGACCAGCAGCCTGTACAGCATACCGCTGTCAGAAAATAGTTGTTTCCTTAAACAATTTGTTTCTCTCCAGCTACACTTTTAAAACACAGCATGTTCAAACAACATGCGGTATTCTCAATGGAATTCTACTCAAATAGCCCAAAGTCTATCTACAGATCAAATATTTTAAATATATGATAATCCTTTCTCGAAAAATTGTTCATTCTTATTTAAGTCCACCCTGAATCTTCTTCCCCTCCTCAGCTTGCAGCCAATAGTAATATCCCCTCAAAACGTTTTTTGAGCTGTGATCTCAAGATTGCAGAGCCAGGTTTATATCTACAATTCATTTTACGAACGTTTGTTTACAGAGAGCGGAACACTACTGTATTATTATACTGAAAGGTAGAAGTTGTTTGAAATATCTTCCCACTGACATTGCCTGTGAGAATTTTATCCATGTTGCAGGTTTATTGGGTAGACAAAAAGCAGACACTGAGCCCAGCCAGGCTTTTATTAGCTCAGGCACAAAACAAAGCAAAAAAGTGGCAAAGGGACAAGCCAATGTCTAAAAATACAAAAGGTGTGTGGACACTTTCAGGTAGTGGAGAGCATCTGATTAGGTACCAAATGCGCGCACAGCCCCAGCCTGGATACAGTGAGCAAAGGAGCACTCCAAGTTCAGGGAGGGAGAGTTCAAGAACATGAGAGTCTGTATCACCCTGCAGAAATTCACTGAGGTCTAGCAGAGTGCTTTAGCTCCCGTTCAGCAGCAGCCTGCTAGGCACAGTTGCATTGTGAAAAAAAGAAGTTTTTCCCTTCTAAGATTTGTCTTATTGCAGCAGAAGAAAACCCCAAACTCTGAATTAGAAAACACTGTCATCTTACAATGAAATCAAGCTGCCAGCCCTGACAACTTTCAGAACAGGAGAGAGGTATTCAGCAAGTAGCACACAGAAACATAAATACAAAGCAGTGGATAATGGGAGAAAAAACCCCAACCGCTATCAGTGAGTATTACAAGGTAAGTTACTCAGAGGAGCGAGACGCAGAAAGGAGACAAAGGAGCTGGGACACAAGCAACACACACATGCCTCCACACCAAGTGCAGACGATTAAATGTAATCCAAGCTTCCAATTTAGAGTAAGCAGCAGAGTGCTGCCAGGAGTTGCTAACAGCACGCAATCTCTTCATTCTAAAACACCATCGCTTCTGGAGATAACAGTATCTTTAAAGAGCATGGGAGAATGCAGGTAGAAAGTCAGGAGCATGAAAGGTAGAGGAAGAAGAAAGTTAAATTGGAGGAGAACAAAGAAAGCATAACTTTATCTATGGATATACTTGCACAGAAATGATGAGGTTTAGTATAAGGATTAGCTCTGTGTGTGTTTAAAGAGCCTGCATGCTGATAAGTCAACCTTAGCTACTGGGCCCAGACATCTGCAGCTAACCCAGAGACTGCAGTACAATCTGCGGCCCGTGCCGGCATCTATTCCGAGGCAGGTAAGGAGGGAGATCTAGGTTTCCACACCAGGATAAGAAGTGTGCACAAGTGATCCTGTACTGCAGTTACACAATGGAAAGTCTCTTTCATAGAAAGAACAGTGAAAAATGTATTCTTTCCCGAAGAATGCTTTGCCTGGTATTGCAAATACTCATGCTTTAAATTTAACATTCTGCTCAATCAGTAAGGTCAACAGGCATATTTAAATCAAACCAGGAGCTTTACCCCACTTTTCAGTAAAGTATTTCAACTATTTTGTTTCTAATATTTAATGAAGTACTTGAAATTCAACTTAAAATGTTCATACACAGCTTTATAGTTCCATTTGGTACCATCTGTGTTGTGATCTGCAGTCAGCTCTACTACTCACGTTGAGCATAGGCTGAAAACATTCTTGACAATGGAAAATCCCAGATAGCAGAGTGTACGCTGGGGAGCATGCTGCAGACACTCCCGAACACCGAATCAACACTGCGGAGTCAATTAGTTATCTCTGTACAGCCAATCCCCGCACCCCGAGTTTTAGGAGACCCCCATCAGCTTGGCCTCATTCCCTGAACACATGCTCATCCTGCATGTGAAATGGCAGTGGAGACCCACAGCCACCTACTTTTTGCCCTTTCCTATCCCTGGTATGGCTCTTGACTCCATCACTGCCACCTCCTCCCATTTCCAAGTTCACAAGGACAGCCACGAACACCAGGTACAGCACGGACAGCACAGGCTACCGAAGCCTTGCTAGACACCCCGTATCCGCACTGTGCAACCAGGCTGCGGGAGTCCAGCGTTGAGATGTCTGATCTGACTCCGCAGGAGAGGAGGTGAGGCCCTGCGAATCTTATCAGCTAAACTTCCATGACACCAAGATGTAATTCTTCTGTTTCAGGAGCTGCAACTCAGTTAATTATCTCTGCCATAAATAACCCATCTATCTAGAGATCTGCCTGCATAGTGAATAGAGTTACACATAGCAAGCTAGAAGAAATAAAGCAGAATTACACATTGTCTCTCAAAAAGTTGACAAAAAAATCCTTAGAAGAGAGTGAGAAGTCATATTAAGGAAGAAGAAAGTCTCAGAACAAGTAGGTCAGTCTGAAACACCATGAGAAGTCATATATGAAAGGGTATGCAGGTTCTGAACTTTGATAAGCATTATATTAATTAGGGATCCAAGAGGGCAAATACTACTGAGGCCAGCAGTTTTTGGTTAGTAACATTAGGATAAGAATGTGAAGGAGCAAAATAGGTGAGCAGCAATACTGCTAACAAAATTCAGGTTTGACAAATACAGAATTAAGTTCAAATTTATTCAAGTTTATCACATTAATTTTTCAGTGTCGCTTTCCCACTTTGACCATCATCACTAATATTTTAAATAAAAGTCAGCAGCAGAACACTCTCAACAACTGTCAATGTAATAAGGATTCAACTGTTTCCTTTTTGCTTAAATTGCCATTCTACTCCAAAAATGGCTAAAAGTCATGTTGATTGATTAGTAACTCCGGACCAGTTCAATTTATTTTCATCTACTACATCTGCAAACTGAGACATGAAAGCAAAACAGCATGAGTAGAAAGATCTGCTACAAGAGAAGCTGCAGATAAGGCAAGCAACCCATTTCAAATACCCATAGATTAACAGTACTGGGGCAAAGAAGTGACCTGCCTCATATGCAGAAACAGCTATATGGAGAGAACAAAACCCAAAACAATTAACATGATTTTTAAAAAAATCATGAATTGCCCAATCTAGATCTTTAAGAGAAAAACAACAACAAAACAAACATAGCACCCTTTGCTCCTTCCATTTAGAGCAAAAGTTCTGTAGGGAATCTATAACTTGCCTTCTATTTTGGATGCGAAGTAGAATGACAAAAGTATTTCAAGTACAAAGCTTCTCCACCATTATTTGGAAAAAACGTGCAAGTTTCCTAGTCTAATCAAACACTCGCCTTGAGCTCACTGAACTCCAACATTGTTCATTACAGCTACCAGTCAGCAGATTGTCAGACTCTTATCACTCCTCAATGGTTCTTGAAAATGAAAAAAAAATTAGCTAATTTAGTTTTTGTTTTCCTACATAACTGCACATCATCATTAGTATTTCTATTTTCTTTCATTTATATACACTTCTGACAAAAAAATCCTCCCCCAAAATTCAGTTCTGTAACTCCGTTTTAGAGTATCTCATTTCAAAGTCCACAGACAAAGACCTTTCCCTTTTTAATCACAGCAAAGGCAAACAGGCAAGACGTCACTTATGTGAGTCACTTGCCTCCGTTTTTTCTGAACCATGATGAAGATGCAGATACCTTGAGGAAAACATAAGCATTTAAACTGCGAGATCCTCCAGAAGTCATTCTACAACACCCTTCTTGACAAAGGATGACAGATTAAGATCACATTGGTTTGGAGAGATTTTTATAGAACTCATTTTACACCTTGGTCCTGAGCGCAAGAATATTTTCAAAGTATATTTGAGTCTGTCTTGCACATGAGCCACAAATTTCTTCCTTATTCAGGTAAGAAATTCTCAAATAGCAACCAATAATACGGGTCAGACCATGCACCAGAAGAAACATAACTCAGAAAACACATGAGCACTGCAAAACACTAAGGGCATTGAGCCAGCACAACACGGCAGATCTGCATTTCTGGGTTTAAACTAGCACAAAGCTGCAAGATGCCCTTCTGACATTTCACATAAAGGTGCACCACATTCCTTAAAGCATATGCAAAGCTTCTATCTGTAAGTGTAGATGGCAGTAAGGACAGATTACACTAAGGGCACAAAGCTTGCACACCGTTAGTATTTCTGAAAAAAAAAGTTTCCCATTGCCATGTTCACATCTGCAAAAGTGAAACTTCAAAAACTACTTGAGAGGATGCAGCCTGCTGCAAAGAGTAATTAAACAACAGAAGAGAGATTAGACTGATGTCTGTCTAGGTTCAGCACCCATCCTCTATGCCCTGCTGAGCATTTTAAACCAGACCTGGCAAGAGCTAACTTCTAACTTCCATCACAGGGAAGTCAGGCATCCCCCCTCCTCCCGTACACAGTACTTCTGACAGTAAGGGGGAATGCAACCACAGAACTGGGATGCTGAGAGGGACAGAACATCTACGGAATTTATTAAGAAAATTCAAGATACTGTTCCATTGAAAGAGACCTTAGGAGAACGCTTAAATGTTGCATCTTTATACACACTTTCATCATCCTTTTAATAGACACACAAGTGTTTCCAAGTATATTATTTCACAGCCAATTTATACAGATTCTCAATCATGATGAACATTTAATATAATAAACAGTAAAAATTCAATATTAGGATGTTACAGCTATGCAGTGAAAATTAGGAATATGGACATGAACTTCTACAATGTTATAAACACCTCAAACAATAAACATACTAAGGACTTGGAAGCTCTTGACAAGGAGACTACAGGGCAAGCTGTCCAGTGTTCAATGGTCTGTTTACAAGAACTTATTTTCTTTTCTGTTTTCAACTTGGATCTCAACCAGAACACACATGAAGACTGTAGTACCACCCCAGAGAATGCCAGTTTCTCATAATCATTTCAGGAGGATGGAAAAAAGCTTACTGGATGCTGTTGGGTTTTGTTGTTTGCTTGTTTGTTTTGTTTTCCTTCAACATGTATTTTGAGGAGTTTCATCATGTTGGGCATCCACTTCTGTACATATCCTTTGCCTTTTGTTACCCTTCCAGTCCTGATCCCCAAGGATCCTTTCCCTATATACTACCAAGTCAGCAGCAAATCCACTAACGAGCCATCTTTTGCATTTCCTTGCGCGTCAGCTTCTCGGCAGACACTGAAGCAGCATTTCTCAAGGGCACTTGAATCAAGAATGCAGGTAAAACAGAGACAAGGATTAGATTTACAGCAGAAGAAGAATGAGAACCATTCAAAACTTCCTTATTTTTACAAGTAATGGGCACTATGGAAAATACCAGATTGTTTTCTAGACAGTTTGTTCCAGAATAGCATATCCACCTGTGGTCACGGTAAGATGCTCCAGAACAGCAAAAGCTGAGCGGTGGGATGATGTTCCATAATACACTTCTGACAACACCTTCAGAACCATCTTTTTATCCCAATACAGTACAACCACAAAGTGCAGGAAGACTGCAAATGATTTCTGCTCTTACTCCATTATACAACTGCAAAGTTCTCTTTAAAAACATACTCAAACTCAACTACTTCTTGCTGAGCATTCAGAGGACGTGTAAGTAACGTATTAAAGTTTTCAGCTGCATATAGTGACTATAGGAACGTTTCTTTATTTTACCAAATGGCCAATTTCTGTTTCAGCCTGATTTAGTTAGATAAAATTCTCTGAAAACACATTTCAAGTCTAAGGGAAATTTAGAAACATCTCAAAATAGGGAATGACAACATGGTACGACAGGAAGGAAAAAATACCAAAAAATATCAAAATGCTTTGGACTTGCATCATTCAGGGAGGTGGCACTAGTGAGCCAAAACAAGTCTGGAATGCTGCAGACTTACAGCACATTGCATACATAAACTCACATCGACGGATGCTGACAAAGAAACTTTCCAAAGCAGACCAGGATGCTGCTCATTCAGGGCTGTAAAGCCGCTTTGCCAGTAGAAAACTTCCGCCAGCTCTGTGCCTCCACAGGAATGCTCTGTTGACTTATCTTTAGCAAAAGCTCATCTACTGTAAAACAAGCCTTGGCTTTTGAATCACAAAGTAAAACTGAATTTGAAGTAAATATTCAACAAAAATAAGAACTCCGAAGTATTAAAAATTACATTGCAGCCAGAGCCAGCCACTGTACAAATTCATTCGTTTTGCAGATAAACTTCCCCTTCCGCCTCACCCACTCCTTTTTCCTTCAACTCTGAAAGAATCAAATTTGTGAAAGGCCTTCTCAGCTACACTGCACATGATTTTAATCATAAGTCAGACGAAAAGTGGAAACCATGTGGGAAGAAGTATCAAGTACTGCAGTTTCTTATCTAAGATCTGCTGTTCCCTGCCATCATATAAGAATTACTAAGCAAAACAGACAGCTCCACACAATTGTATTTAATGTTAGAAAAGTGATTCCAGTAGCTCAAGAGACAGATTCAGAACTTGGAAGCCTTACACTAAAAGAAGAAAACGTAATCTTGCCTGGAGGCTTCTGAACACTACTTACTTGGAATTGATGTTTATGTTTAAAAAGAGACCGTGGAATAAACTAAGAAAATGTAAGCTCAATAGATAGGATAACATGTACATTTTTTCATTTCATTTGCAAGTCTAAAATGTTCTCTAATACAAAAAAAATTCAGAAAAAATATTTAAGTGTTGACAGGTTCAGCAATGTGTTTTTAAAACAAAGCATCAAATTATTTCATAGAAAATTTACAGGTAACAATGCATCCTGGTAGTTTTTTAATCATATTGAACAGTACCTTCATAAACAGATGAAGAAGTAAGCATGCCATTGCAGCCACAGCAGCTGCTTTGATTCATGTTTATGAAATGCTTAAAATTCTTGGAATATACAGGCACTGCAAAAAGAAGATGCAGTGATGTCACGAATCTCAAAGTAAGACAGTATTAGCCTACTATCCATGCTGTTACTAAACATGAAGAGGCAGTAGCACAGGCTTGGTGTGGTCTTGCATCCAGGAAACAGACCGTAAGTACATACCCTGTTGTTAGCGCACAGCGAGCCTCTTTGCCATATCTCCAGCATCATCATTAGCACACACTACCTAGCATGGTTAACACAAGCAGACAGCAATGTTTCAGACACACGTTTCTACCGCTGTGCTGACTGATACACCTCAAAATAAGTACTATACTATTAATAAGCACCAAAATATATTCATGGCTTAATCTGTCAAAAGAGTAATTGTGGTATAAATCTTTGTCCTGAGTTATAACACTTAAATAGCAAATAAGTTACTATAGGATGATAAATCATTAGTGACTTCATTAGAGGCTATTACCACACAGATTTCCCTGTGGTGATCTATGTGAAATGAGACGGAACATTCAGATTACCCGCTAGTGAAAAAGTTACAATTTATAAGTCACTAACTTCACATTATCCGAGGAAGATGTAGGTGTATTTGGTAAGCATGTACACGCTTGAGGATGTCTCTATTTAGGATGTAACTAAATGTCAAATAAAGGTTGTGGCTGATGACTAAGGAATGTATTAGTTCAGGATGTAGTTATGAATTTCATTAGATGTTTTGATGACTGAGGGTTGGGTTTTTTAATTACTATTTTTAGATTAAAAGGCAACTATCAAAAATAAAGGCCAGAACTGCAGAGATTAATTAACACTAACCAAGTACAACAGCATCAGAAAGCCATTCACTCCCTTTTCCCCAAAAACAACAAATGACATAAAGGGACACCCTCCCATGGCATTGAAAACAGCTTGTGTAACTCCTACTCTCCACCAACATGGATATCTTGAGCTCATGTCATTGATTTCCAACTCCAATTTTCCAATTTTCCGCCACCAATGCATTTTTCTGATGGACCTTCATACAGCAAATCTCCAATCTGCTTGTTGTTAACTTACCGAGCTCCTCCCATGCATGAACACCCATCGCATGCCACAGAAGGATCGTAAAGACACACACAAGCAGCCCAAGCTCCAGCAAACCTCAAACTCCGATGACCAATTTCATATCAACATACAAAGTCAGGTACTGACTGAACAAGCTTATATCCCTTCTACTGTCTCTTGTAAAAAGGCACAGAGCAACATCACTTCCAGGCAACAGCATGACTGTCTTAGTTCTTGGTGCTTGAGGTCCCAAGTTAACTAGATAACAAGTCCTGTGCCGCACGTCACGTCACAGCAGGGCCTTTTCTTTGTAGGCTGCACTTACTGAAGACATAAAATTCACTGTCTCCAGCCAACACTTTCACACCTCCTTAAAGAGCCTTCTCCACACTGCTGTCAGTAACAGAGATCCTCGCAAAATACAAGGAACTGAGCAATCGGAAAAGTTACCCAGTTAAGCAACAGCATCTGCACAGAATTGCTGCAGCAGCTGGCATTTCACTATAGCAGGCAGTAATTGTTTCCATTAATAGATTCAAACCATGCCCAGGGCGGGCCAAATAAGCAAAGATACTGTACTACTTTCCCACCATTAAGGACAGCCTGTCCATGCAAGAGACACCGGCCACACAGCCAGAGGCAGCTACTGCTACTCAATCTGCACCCAGCTGTAGAGGAATGAAGGACTTCAGATCTGATAATGTCTCAAAAACACAACAGCAACAAGTACGTTTGTCAATTTAAAGATTTAGCTCTGATCTTATTACTAGAAGTACCACCACGCTGACTCCCTGAACAGCAGATGCCTGCCTGCGCATGCTGCGCTGCAGGCCTGAGACCAAGAAGGTATCAGTTTTGTCCCCAAAACTCTGTACCAAGATTCGCACCCCAGCTCTGCACGGTACACAGACCAGCATGGAAGGGCAGCTGGCGCGTGCAGCTTCTCTCTGAGCTCAGGTTCTGCAGAACAGGGACTTCTCAAGCTCTTCCTGAAGTATATTGAATCTAGCCCACACCTGGTTCATTACAATATGTTCAAAAGCATCATTTAACTTTAAATTTTTAAAAATTACAGTGAATCTAATTAAAAGTCTGAAATCTTACCATACGCACATTTAAGAAACCCACTAGATGCACAACAGAGCAGAGGTAATCTTGTTTTCAAAACAAGAAGGCTGTCTCTACCATTTATACTAAGGGGGCAAGGGAGCTGAAAAGAATAAAACTTTTCCCTTAGTCTTGATCTGCCCAAAGAAAAGGACAAAAATAAGTTCTATTTTAAAAGAGCTGCACATTTTTAAAAACTCAAAATTAATTTCGATAAACAACACACTCAAGGTGTATTGAACAGTAACACAGATCTCAAAAACCACCTCTGGATGCAGTAATAGGCATGTGCATGTGTACCTGTCCCTTCTAAACACAGAAGCTATGTGTGTCTAAAGCCTACTAATCTTTTTAACAAATCTTTGTGTTCCACAGTGTGGGCATTTCTAACATCATAAAACAGAAAAACTGGACAGGCTCAAAGCTGAACCTTGTTTTACTCTGTTCTACTCAGAAATATTTAAACATAATACTCAGTAGTCCAAAAGCAGAGAATGGCTACAAAGCAATGATTGCCTAAACATGGTCATACCAAGCACAGTTTTCCTTCTCTTCAAACACTTTATCTATTTTCGTTCTGAAATACTGCCAGCTAAGTACCACTAGCTGCTTACCCACAATCCCAACAGCCTCCAACGGTAGTTTCCTCTAGCAATGCCATTTAAAGACCAAAGCACAAGGTCCTAACAGCTGTCGGGATCTTATAAACATGGTAAAATAACGGATGTTGCATTTCCTCACAGTTCAGGCCACCTTAGGAAGAACTAAGAACCATGCCACACAGTATTTTGGATTACACGTTTGCATCTCGGTTTGTTTCAAATTACATGGAATTTAAGAACAGCAATTTCAAGGAACTGCATCTAGTGTCCCATCTGAGGCATGAATGAATTAAAGCAATGCAAAAATAGCACCCTTTTCCAGCCACACATTTCATAATTCACATACACCTCTTCTGCAAAGGTTCAAAGCTAACAGTTCACACCCTGAACACTGATGTCTAACAGGAAAGTTAACCGAAGAGGTCAAAGTCAGATTACTTCTACAATTTCCTGCAGACAAAGATAAAAGTTGCTCCCTGCTTATATTTTATGATCTACCACAGACAGGTGATAATTTGAAGTATACACATCAAAGACATGATCTCGTTGATCATTCCTTCAGATATGGAAATAATTAGCAGCTGTCCTATTGCAGCTTCCACAAGTTTCAGTCTGAAAAAGCGACCCTTACCAGAACCGCACATCCCCTCCCTACGACAGCACTCTTCTCTGATCTCTGATGCTATTCAAAGCAACATATCAAAAAAGATAAAGTGCCACAACCACCACATGGAGGGCTATGTGCTAAAGATGATCCAAAATCATGTTTTCTCCAAGGCAGGGGGAACAACAACTGTTTTCTGGAAACAAGAGGTTTAGGACAAGCCGCCTAGGGATGAAATCCGTGTTTCAGCATCTTTGAAAGTATTGTGACCCACAAAAACTAGATAGACACACACACATCTGTTCCTACCTATTTATTTTATTAAAGAGCTTAAACCTACTCAAAAAAGCCCCCATATATTCTGGAATCTTTAGCAATTTAGAGCTATAAGAAGAGTTTTACCTAAATAGAACTGGGCCTTGATGCTACTTGTCTGTCATGAAAATGAGGATGGAAGAAGACAGAGCAAGCAAGTCATAAAATGTTTTTTTTTTTAAAAAGAGTTAAGCCAGGCAAGAAAGATACTTTCAGAGAAAAGTGGTAATTTTAAGTTCAGCTCTACACTCCGATGATGTCTTTCCTATTGTCTGCCCTGAGATTTTTAATAAGGCAAAAGTTTGCACAAGGCTACTGTGCTCTAATGGAATAAATTGCCCAATAGATTAATTTTTGTTTCAGTCAAAACTACAGTTGAAACAGTGTTTCAGTTCTACTGTCTCCATAGTTCCTTGTTTATTTCTGTCAAGACAAATATTTTGCTTACTAAAGGAAAAATCATGTCATGAAAAACTGTTGTCAGGGAACTAAAATAAAACTTTTCTTTTTAGATCGCATGCGTTAAGAAGTATAGCTGAAGGGAAAGGTTAGAGGAAAGCATATTTTAACAATCAAAAGCAGAGGAGAAACCCGGCAAAACCTAATTTGTCCTACTAAAAAATAACATCCCTAACAAAGTCAAACCTTTCATAGACCTAGAGAGAGGTGTGAAGTTTCCATTGTAAAAAAATAATGAAATATTTAGAAAGATTGTCTGTAACTCCATATTCTAATTACCTCATAGTTACATTTTAATACTGTACCTTATTTCCAACAACCAAATACAAATATTTATAGCGAGACAGCAGGATGTATACAGTTGGCTTTGAAATATAATTCGCATTTCTAAAAGACTGTAAGTTAGAACAACTTTTTCAGGAAGAGTGTACTTTGAGAAAGGAAATTGAGATTCCCAGGTGAAGACAAAAAAAAAAAAAATATCAGAGGGTTCCCAGAGAGACAAGATTTTTTTTCTGGGGAAGAAAGGGAAATCTAGATTGGTTTTGGGGAGTAAATGGATGAGAGACAGGAGAGGTAACTAAAAACGACACACAAGCACACTTAGGCAGATATAAAGAAAACTACTGCTACTAATAATAGTAGAACAAGGGTTAAAGGTATGAAGTCCAACAACCAACTTAGAAAAACTTTGCAGCACCGGAGATTATACCTGATACCAGCTAATGAAAACCGTTCCTTTCTGAACTCTGTCTCCCATTATTTCGATAGATTTTCCTGTGCCTTTCAGACTCAGACCGTTCAGTTTTACTATGTTCTGGTTTTCCTCCTTTGTTAGTTTAGAATGCTAAAAGTCTGTGTCTGTGGGGAACGACAGGCCTGCTGCTTGTAAAAAGACAGAACACTTGTACTTAATAACAATCACTATTTTGTAGCTGTGTTTGTTAAGGTATGGATGCTGTGTGGTCTAGTAGTTAGAAGACTGAGTCAGAAGCCTATTCTAATTTACAGTTATAACTTACTGCTTTACCTCTAATACAATAGTGGAAGTTGGACAACTGACAGCATTGCCAGAGATTCTAGGCTTTTTTCACCAATTGTAAAAATATCATTACTTGCCCATCTAAAATGCCTCAGAAATATCCTTAATAAAACCTAGAGACTGATTAACAGCATGCATCTGAACTTCAGATTTAATTCAGAAACTCCACACAGAATAGGCAAAGCTAGTAAAATTTGATTTTCCTAACCTTGGATATGCTTCCAAGAGCAAATTTTATAATTATTAAAGAGTTATCTAATTTTACTTTAGAAAATTCTGTCAATACCTTCAAAATTATAAATGAGATAACAAAGCAAATAAAAAGCATGGTCCTGAATTCCACCCCCAACACCCCACACCCTATGGTCTCTTGGCCTCAGCTCAATTAAGAGAAGCAGGCCTAGAAACCAAATTTGCTTTACAAGCCTACTTATTCCAAAGTGCAGTTCAAACTTGTACTTCCATTCAGCTAGAAAAGGGAAATTTCCATATAAAAAGATAAAATGTAAAAAGGGAAAGGTAAGACTAAACAGAATATTAAAATAATGCAATACAGTAGAGAAAGACCAATTAATCATCCTAACAAGTGAAATAATTTTTGCAATGACATGGTTGCTCTGAAAGCAAAATCCAGTTGACCTGTATAAAAACAAGCTACACAAAGAAAACCAAAAATCCATTTGACATCTCTAACCTTGCCAAGGCATCAATCCAAGTACAAGCAGCAACTACTCAGCAATTTAGGGCCAGTTTATATAGACATTTTATGGTGGGTACACATAGAAGAAGAGAATTCATTCTTCATCATGAGAAATTAAACTATTTATCTTGAGTAAAAAATAGAAATTATCAGTTTAGCAGTGAAGAAAATGTAAGGATCTTCACAAGGCACTAGAAGGTCTAGTAGGCACTTCAACAGGTTACATACAACATCTGCCATTTAGGAGGCACCCAAACTATATGTTTGCACTAGCGTGAGTTACTTCTGATCAGTATTTCTCACTGGTATTCCCAATCCACTCAGATCAGGTAGTTGCTTCAAACGTGTAAGTCGCACATGTAACGGCCAGCCAAATTCCAACCTCACGTTGGGCCGCAAGCAGGACAGCTATCGCCTGCTGCCCATGGTGAGGACGCACACAAGCGTCACAGCTCACCAGTAAGGCTCTTGGTGCAGAACCAGAAGCCAGTTCCAACCAAGAAACCGAATTTATATGTATTACAGGTATTAAAGCCAGATAAACACAAGCCACACAAGCTTGCAAAAGACAGAGTCACTGCACAGTCTTGCTGAATACCTGCAGGCCAATGTGCACAAGCAGCAAAATTCACACGCTACAGGCTCTGTATTAAACCACCTGGCTCTGAGGCTCTTTAGTCTATTGAAATAATGATTTTTAAATCTTAATTCTGTTCTTGCTTTGTAAACTCTATTTGTATTTCATGTTTTCTACCTGCCAAATCCACTCACTTTAAAGAGTTAACATTATTCTTATTATAGCAGTGTTGTGATGGAGGCCATATATATGCTTCAATGAACAGGAAGAAAAAAACCCCATACTTTCTAAAATAGAATAGTCCCAATAAAAACAAGATTTCCATTTTACAGATGGCATGCTAAGACCCACAGAGGCAGCATGACTTGTAGAAGATCGCACAAAGATCCACGAAAGAGGCAGGAAACAAGCACTGATCTTTCAAGACCCAGGCCAACACCTTAGCCACAACAATGGTTCTGAAGACAATGCAAATTGGATTTAAGTTAAACTGGGGTGATTACAGCTGTATTCCAGTATGTGGATTAACGTGAGAAGCACCTTCACATCTTGGACATGTAAAAATAGAAAAGGTCTCAACCTTTTCTGCTGGAAGACTACAAAAGCATGACATACCGGCTTTGAAAAAAAAAAAAACCACCATATTGTCGCACTACAGTTTCTTCATATCTACTGTGAACTCGATCAAAAATATTCTTAATAAAACCTTGAGTAGTAGGAACGTGTTCAGATTAAAATCCCTATAACCATGCAAATTATTTCACACTCCTTGTCATTAAATGCATTTAACAGATCAACTTAAGTTGAGCAGTCAACAGGTAACCGAAGAGATAAGTGTACAACTCAACTATTCCCCTTGCACCTCCCTGTCTTTCCCCACACTCCCTCAAAGGAAAGAAATCTTTTCCTGTTCTGATCTATTTTTACAGTCTAGTGCATTGGTATTTTGGATTCTTTCCAAGGGTATTCTTTACTGTGGCATCACAACTAAATGCCAGATTTAAAAATTATTTTAACATATTCTCATCGGCTACTTCACAGAACAACACTGAATTAATAAAGGATCTAGCAATTACAGCCTTTCAAATGCAAACACATTAAAACCTAGTAAACAAACTTAAAAAAAAAAAACACCATCACTAGCACAAAATTCAGATTCTGCTTCTTGTTCCCCCAAAGGTTACATCAAGCTATTCGCAGCCTGCACTCAAGGATATTTCTGAAAACAGCATGCACAGTCAGTTCAAGTCCTTACCTAACCAACAGCTTATTTTTTGAGCAGTTAACCAAGCGTCAGCTTTTAAACCTGGGAGGCCAACAGGCATCTCCTGCCTCCACATCCCAATGCGGGGACCTCCGACTCCCCTCGGGAAGCCAGGGGAGGAGGACGGTCTGGTCCTTACTTCCCAGGGAGGCAAGCCCAACGCTGCAATCCCCGGCTGGCACTCACCCTCGCCCGCTTCCCCCTGCCCGCTCCCCCTGAAAGGCACCGAGCAACAACTCCAGGACCCCGCCGCCCCCCTAACAAAGCCAGGCGAAGCCTCTGCGAGGGTGAGGCAGAGGAACCGGGGCTGGGTCTTTATTTGGGGCCCGGCGACTCGGGCTCTTACCTTTCTCCCTGCTTGGTGTTGGAAGGCGGAGGGTGAAGCACGGTCTGGTTCCCTTCCATCTCCACGATGCACTTGGTATTCAGGTCCAGCTCTGCAAGGCGACACGGCGGGGGGCTGTACCCAGGGCGAGAGCCCCCCCCTGCTCCTCGCACGCCGGGGCAGCTCCCCCTCGGCGGGGGCAGGCTCTCAGGCGTGCCTGTGCGAGGGAGCGAGGGGCGGCGGCGGGGGGGGCTGTGTGTCAGGGGGTTTATCCTCCCGCCAGCCCGGGGGAGAAGCCGGGGGCCGCCGCGCCCGCCTCAGGCGCGCCCCGGTGCTGCCCCCCCCAACCCCCCCCCCCCCAGCCTCCGCGCCCCCAGACCCCGCCGCCCCCTTCCCCAGCGCCGCCCGCCGGTTACCTCTCCTGTTCATCGGCCGGACCCTGACGGCAACTTTCACCTTGGTGTCCGACATCTTCCCCCCCTCCCGGGAGCGGCGGGCGGCCCCGCTCAGCGGCAGCGGCGGCTCGCGGCCTCGCAGCGCCGCGCACAGCGACACGGCGGAGCGCCAACGTCCATGCCGGGCCGGGGCGAGGGCGGGGGGCCGGGGCAGGCGGGGAAGGCGAGAGGCGGCGAGGGAGGGAGAGGAGGAGGGTCCGGCGCCGGGGAGGGCGGCGGTGGCGCAGCCCCAGCCGCCTGCCTGCTCAGCCGCGCTCCGCACGGGCTCTGGCGCTGGCTGCCGACGGCCTCGTTTGCATAACCGCTGCTGGTGCTGCCGCCGCGCCTGCCGCCGCCTCCCCGCCAATCCCAACCGCCATCTTCCGCCTCCGCCCGCCGCGCCGCCGGGATTGCGGCGCCCAGGCAAGCGGCGAGGGGGCAGGGAGAGGCCGTGGCGCCGGAAACGAACGGAAACACCCGAGCGCCTTCGGAACGGGGAGGAGGGGAGGGGGCGTGTGGAGAACTCCCACCCCCTCTACCCCGACGGCCGCTTCCGCCGAGTGAGCATGCGCCACGGGCCGCTGCTTGCAGTGGCGATAAGGGCGGACAGGTGGCGCTGCCGCGCTGGCCCGCGCATGCGTAAAGCGAGCGGGGGAAGCCGGGCCGGAGGGCTTCGCCCGCGCGCTGCCTGCCCGCACCCGGTGGTGGCGGCGGCTGCTGCGGGGCGCGGGGCTGCCCTGAGGCCCGCGGAGGCGGGAGCGGGGCTGCTGAGGGGCTGTGCCCCTGTCCGTGTCCGTGTCCTCGCCCTCGGGGCCTTCCCGGGAGCCGCCGCCATGGTTCGTCCAGATGTACGCTGTCACCACAAACCCACTGGCTTGTCCGACTGGACACCAAGTTTCCTCGTGGCAAGGAAAAGCCACAAAGAAAAGCCCACAAACTCTCTCAAACTAAACACGGCGCTAGAGGATTTTTTTTTTGACAGAAGATGCGCAGTGCTCCATTAGAAAATAATGACCTGCCTGGTGCAGTCCCAGTGCCACCACGGGTGACCTGACGTGTGTGTTGCGCGTTACGGAGGCCTGGAAGCGGTGCTGCTCCCCGAGGTGACGGAGCAACAAGCCCGGCCCCGGCCTGCGCTTCGCCTCCTGGGAGAAGGGCTGTCCGCAAAGCGCTGAGGCCGCTTGTGCCGTACTGCTTTTCCGGGCAGTGAGGGGCCACCGTTGACAAGTGCCAGCCCAAACACTGCAGGACAGAGTTGTGTCCATCTACTAGCGGAGAGGTCAACGTCGGGGGAAAGCGTTACAAACAGCAGTGCATTACCCCAGCAGCCACGAGCTCCAAGGATGGCCGAGCTTCCAGTGGACGAGCCAAGAAAGATTTTTAGTTAAAACTGCAGTAGGCTTATGAACTCAGGATAGCCGCCTTTTTGAAGTGTCCTGTTAAAACTTTGTCTTCTCCCCAGAAGTGCTTCCTTAGCTTCAGTAAAATATCTTCCAAAGAATCAATCCTTATTGTCAATGCAGCTAACTGGCAGGAATCCCAGTGCAAAACCACGATGTCCGTAACATTTTCTTTATGGAAAAGACAGGCTCAAACCCAAATGGGATTATTCTGTCTACTCTGGGGCTAAATCACTGCAGGGAGAATGGGCTAAACAACAAATGATGAATAGATAGCTGCACTGAGAAAGAGCAGACCTTTCAAACAGGGGTGAAAATAACGGATGGAGCTTAGAAGATCAGCTGCCAGCACACCAGCCAGAAGAGCCCTGCAAAGCGACTGAGAGGAACATCTCTGGAGGAGGCCCGGCTGCCCCAAACGGCCACAGCTTGCAGGAATGCTGAAAGGCAATGAGAGACGCGTTTAGTGCGGCAAAAGAGAAACGTTACCAAATAGAGCTGGGCATCTGGAGAACGTCACTAGCAGAAGCTGGCGCACAAGGATTTCCTGCCTGTGGAAGCAGGCATAAGGAATGAAGTTCATTATGAAATGCATCATAAGCATGTGGCTCAACGAGTAAAGAAAGGGAACAATGTTGAAATGAGACATCCTACTTATGACTGTAGACCGTAAGAACCCAGATCAAAGTAAGCGCTGGCTCAAGATAAGGCGTGAAGTCTGAAATGGCTGTGCAGGAACGGAGTTGTTCAGTGAAACTTGGATGCTATTGGGAAAGGAAGACAGCCAACAGATGGAAGGGAAAATATTCCATTCCGTCTTGATTTTCCACCTCTTAGTGGAAAAACTACATCATTGCAAGATTAAATAAAAACAATTATATTAGCTGAAAAGAAACTGAACAGAGTCCTTATGAGATTGACTATAATTTCAGCTGTGGGAAGAGTCTTGGGAAGAAATTTTCACTAATGTCTGGAATAGGCTTGTGAATTATATTCCACCATTTGCCAGTACAGTAAGCCATCCATGCAAAAGCATTTGAAAAGGGAGATGCGACCTAGTTTGTTCTAATAGAGACTGTAGCTGTTCTCTTCTTGTGAAATCCTGATTTTTTTCTGGTGTTAGGTAATTGGGAAAAAGATTTTTGCTCTTTCATTCACATCAACATGGCCTGAAAAACAACTGCCAAGAATGAGGTGCTAGTTCCACCAAGTTTTTCTGTCCTGTTGAGGAAGGGCTTTTGGCAACATCTGTACCACAACCTGACAACATCTATTAGGCAGCATGCATGTAGCAGAATATATTTCTGGTCTCCCCTAAACCTTTGGCATTACGGCAGGATAGGAAGAGAGTTACGTTATAGGGAACTCATGAGATCATTAGGTAGCCCAAAGAGCAATCTGTGAAGGACTGCGGGAAGTGAGTGCAATTCAGGCTGATGAGATGTTTCTCTTCTGGCATTTTATTTCCCCATCAAACACAGCTACCATATGGAACCCTTTACATCTCTGTCTTTGCTACTGGTAGCAACTGTGGGTGAATGTCTCTCACCTGTCAGCATTTGTTAGCTTCATCAGTTAACATGCCCCATGGGAACTGGCGAGGGATACTGATGGGTCGGTCGTTCACCCATCAGAATTAGCTGCCAGCTATCCCAGACATGGGGATGGATGGATGGGAGATACCAGATGAGAAATGACAGCTTACTGCTTCAGCAATGAGAAAAGATG
Source organism: Gavia stellata (assembly GCF_030936135.1). Lineage (NCBI taxonomy): Eukaryota > Metazoa > Chordata > Aves > Gaviiformes > Gaviidae > Gavia > Gavia stellata. The sequence continues at coordinate 96,165,092 of NC_082596.1, read as the reverse complement.
AGAGCTGGAAACAGTGGAGGCTGATGGGGGGGTGAGGGGAACACGGGGACAAAATAATCTGAAGCCATCCTTCCCTGATTTCTTTTTCCTGTCCCTGCTTTCCTCCAAGCCCTATTTTGTTCTGTTTCTGCACCACTGCAGTCAACAGGAATTTTGCAGCTTCACTAGGGCCAGGATTGAAGCTTTGTCTGTCTCTTGATTTCCATCTGTTTCATTTTTGTTTCTTCCCTGTCAGCATTTCCATACATTTGTCCACCGATCCACAGTTCAGCAAAGAGCATAAAGAAAATATTGCTCCCTACTTCAGTCTGGTGGGAAGTTCCAACTGCTCCTCATCTTCCCAAGGCATAGCACAAATAATGTGATTTGACATGAAGGCATGCCCATGTCTTGCCATATATTCTGAGCAGGAGGACCGATTGCTCTACTTCATGACGTGGAAACGGGGGAGCAATGCTGTGCACCCAGAGTTGATGCCTGAAGCCCTGCCAGCGGGGCAGAGCGTTCCACTGACCTCCTTTCTTCGGCAAAGGGCAGGGAGAAATGTCACTGTGCCTGCCAAGAATATCCATCTTGTCAGCAGTGTCCCCAGCGCATATCTTGCTGTGCCTGACTGGTGCACGCTGTCACCGGCACATCCAACTTCATCTCGTGTTGCAGGAGCTGGAGAAGAGGAGGAGCTGGCAGCAGTGAGCATGGGAAGCAAAGCAGTATTTTTCTTTCAGTGTTGAAAGTGTCAAAAGGAAGACAAAGTGTTTGATTTTACAGCACCTGAAGTCCAAAAGACACTTACAAGGAAGGTTTTCACTGCCAGATTTAACCCAAGGCAATCTTTTATAAGATTGACCAAAATTGAAGTTTTCTTTGGGTTTCCAAATTTTTACTGAGCATTTTTTTAAAATTAAAATTAACAGAGAAAACAAAACTTTATGTTCAACCCAAAACCATTACATCATCATCCCGTCTAAGAGAACGGTAAAAGGAACAAATACCGTATAATGAAACCAACAGATATTTTTAAGGTTAACAGTCTAATATATTACACTTAGGAAAAAGCGTAGGAAGAAATCATAGCTCTAACAAAATAATTGATAAATCTTCCACTGATGTTGGTGAAAAAGAAGAATGGATAATAATTTGGGTTTTTTAAATAGCATTTAGCATATAGGAAGGAGGCCCGGACATTCTAGAAATGAGGAATATTTCATATTGGAGGGGTGGGATAAAATATGACTATATTTGTGACAGGACACAATTGAGTGTCCTGTTACGCACACAAACTTGTATTTTTCATTGAATAAAATGCATTCAGAGAGCACATAGGGAAGCAAGTGCCTACTCATAATTGTACACTGGGAACCAAATTTCTGTCTCACACACATCACTAGGCTTTGCGAGTAACCCCACTGCACAGGTACGTTGAATTTACAAGGGAGTACGTGAAAGCAGGATTTTACTCAGTGCCCTCAGCTAGGTTTTCACGCTGTTTTTCCACTTCCTTTTTGCTCCAAATTCAAGCTCGACGTTAGTCAGGCTGGATGTTTGCCACCTCTGTCTTTTCAGAGACCTGTTTTGATTGTCTCTAAAACTGTGCTGGACGCATGAAAATCATCCCCTATGTCCAGCATATTTATGGCAACACTTTGGGCCCAGAAAGGGGCTGTGGTGAGAGATGCTCTTCTGACACTCAGAAAGTAAAGAGGTTGTTTTAATTGCCAGTGTTAGGAATAAATGCAGAATATATGCACCTAAACATTTTCCTACCTGAGAGATGCTGCTCAAAGCTACATGAGGTGGCTGACAGCTATGTATTTAGATTCCTGTGTAGGATATTGCTTTTAACAGGCAACGCAATCTAAACGTACCTCAGCTCTGAACAGAGTTGGCTTACAGGCTCCGTCAGTGGTGAATAGGCTGAATCTGTTCTTACAGGCTAGTTTACAGATGTTTTGAATGACCTGTTTGGCTTTACGTGGATGGGGTCCTAACCTCTGCTAGGACCCAACCTCTGCCTCCACACCCACCCTGGGTGCCTGAGAGCAGATCTCACTCTGGGATCAGAGGTGGACAATTACAGCGAATGTCCCCCAGGCAGGCACTGTCACGTCTCCATCAACCCGAAACGTTCCTTGCTGGGGGGGGGGAAACATCAAATGCAATTTTGCTGATCAGATCCCACGTTTTCTCCCTGCCTCTGATACAAGATTGCAATAGTCTTCTGGAAGCTTCGGCACAATATTCAGCACAGTGGATGACAGTAACCCTTCTGTGAGAGCAGCTGCTCAATTTTAACTACATTTAACCACATGACCATTCTGCAGAGGATAATCCCTTCGCTCCCCTCACTGAAGAACAGGGGGCAGGGAGCTCTGTTCCCCATCTCCTATCACTTAGCAGGAAGAAATAGTTTCAAATTACTGTGGGAATTTTAATGGTCATTGCTACCTACAGATGAAAAGTCGTATTGATAGAAATAAATGAGCTTAGAAGCAGACTAATGCAGCTATAGCCAGGAAACTGATGGGATGCAAAGAAGGGGAAAACCGTAGCAAGAATAATTCTTTATGTTTCTCAGGCACATTTCCCTACGCTCTGGAAGTCTGACTGAAGTTTTTACTGAATCCAAAGTGAACCTTTCTGTCATCTCAGGAGGGAGTTGGTTTCTGGCAGGAAATTTAACATCCCTGCAATCCTAACCTCAGATATGGGCAATAGTTCTGTCCTCCTCTGACTGCTAGTCGTGTGCTGTGTAGCTCTCATTCCTTAGCTGTCAGGGAAAGAAATGATACACTGATGGGTTTATTTACATTTTTGTTGCTATTGATGTTACTTGTCTGTATGCCATCCCTTTGTCACCTCAGGAAACACTCCAGCCCTGACTCAAATACCTTCCTAAATTTGTTTATACTGGGGAGAGCAGGGCTGTAGGTATTCAGCCTGGATTCACAACCAAGTGATTATGATGACGAAAGCATATGTGGTTGGGGCTGTTATCACTTCAGTTATTTCCAACAGTGAAAGAGGAGGTACGGATGACATTGTAAAAAGCATTGCTCAGCCTCCACCTGGAAAACTCAGTACAGCATTTAGAGGAGTTCAAACTGGAACAGACCCACAAAAGGGTTACTGGGAGGACTGGGGAGTGGTGAATACTACCAAACAAGAGCAGACTAGAAAAGTTCAGATTGTTTAGTCTAGCAAAATGAAGACTGAGAGGGGATATGGCTGTTTATGCTTCCTTTCAGGCCAGTTAAAAGCATGGTGCTACTCAAGTTCAAGGAAAACACTAGCACAAGAACAAATGGGTGTAAACGGTCTTTCATGAAGCCCTTTCATTCTGGGCTGCGTTAAGGAGGAGAGCTGCCAGCAGGTCGAGGGAAGTGATCCTTCCCCTCTGCTCAGCCCTGGTGAGGCCACACCCGGAGTGCTGGGTCCAGGGCTGGGCTCCTCAGTAGAAGAAAGACATGGGTTTCCTGGAGTAAGACGAGTGCAGGGCCATGAAGATGGCTAAGGGACTGGAGCATCTCTCCTATGAGGAGAGGCTGGGAGAGCTGGAGCTGTTCAGCCGGGAGAAGAGAAGGCTCAAGGGGGGGATCTTATCAATGTGTATAAATACCTGAAGGGAGAGGGCAAAGAGGACAGAGCCAGGCTCTCTTCAGTGGTGCCCGGTGACAGGACCAGAGGCAATGGGCACAAACTGGAACACGGGAGGCTCCCTCTGACCATCAGGAAACACTTCTTCACTGTGAGGGTGACCGAGCGCTGGCACAGGTTGCCAGGGAGGTTGTGGATGTATTCAAAAGCTGTCTGGAGATGGTCCTGGGCAGCTGGCTCTGGGTGGCCCTGCCTGAGCGAGGGGGTGGACCAGGTGACCTCCAGAGGTCCCTGCCAACCTCAGCCCTTCTGTGAAAAATGCTAACATCAAATTTTTAAACACACCGGGGCATAGAGTCATAGCGTGGGCATTAGTGTAAGAGATGATCTGCAAGGTTTGTGATTCAGGAATTTGTAACCGTTACTATCATTCCAGACTTGTGTCAACTAAAAAAAGTCAATAAAAAACACCTCTAAAAATCCTTAGATGCTGTGCTCCCCACACCAACCCAGGTATCTGAGTTTCATAGAAAGAAATTTTCAACATGAAATATAAAATTGGTGGCAGCCCAGCGACCTTCAGTGGGGTTTCACACCTGGTTTTATGCCTGAAATTTCTTCACGTCTCCAAAAAGATACAGTCAGTCTGCTGTGAAGAATATTACTCATTGTGCCCATCAAGTGACGTTATCAGGCAAGGATGGGCATCCAGGTTTCACCTATTGATTTTCAGTGAACAAGCTTGGACGGTACTACTTTAACATCACAGTAGCAATTTTTGAATGAATGGCCTCTTACACAGATGACCAGAGGACTAAACCTAGCTAATTTTAAGACCAAGCTTGATTGTATTAGATGACATGATAGCAGGCAAGCTGTCCTGTTGACCCTACCAGACGCATTCCACTATAGAGTCTTCAAACATCATGGTGATGATAATAGTTTATGGTAGTGGAAAGGGAAGGAAAAGGAAACAGTTTTGTACTGCTAAAAAAGTAAGATCACAGGGTCCCAAAGGACCTGACATCACCTTCCAGTGGTTAATATAACTGTTAAGTTATGAAAAGGGATTGATGTTAAATTAGTAGAGATTTATAATTTTTCCTTTTTTTTCCCCTTTTCAACTATATATTAGTAGAAATCAGATGCTTCTCCTAAGAAACAACAAACTCTCACAGCTGGTCTGTAACGCTATTTACAATTTAAATCAGTAGGCAGGCCCCAGCAAACTGAAGGAAAGGACAACCCTCCTATTATTCCCCCTACCCTGAAAGCTCTCACCCCTCTTCATCTTTATGATAAAGAATGTCTGGTATGCGAGCATCACTCCAGCACACCCCTGCAGTTCTCTTGTGAATATAAATCCCAAATCGAGACTAAGGGCACTTGTGAGCAGGGAGCCGGCTCAGGAACGCTGTCCAGAGCATCGCTAATTATTATGCATTTGCTAAGTGCAGGTGTGTGCCTTACTGTGGGTAGAAAAAGTGAGTCTGCAGTCTCCAAGTCTCTTCAGTTAGCAACCAGATACTACAGGCAGTCTGCCTAACATACAGCAATGCTCAGGCTTCCCTTTCAGAGGCAAGCTTTTTGCTCAGTAGGGATGAATGGGAAAGCTGTAAATATAAACAGCCTGATTAGTGGCAGCAGCCTTTTGGAACAGAAGTGCAGCATTCCTATTAACCCTTTTGCACTCACTCACAGACCCTTATTGGTTTACTTTCTGCTTTCAGAGAGAAGCTGAACTTTGCTGGCTACCCTTTGTGAGACTTGGAACCTGGGCTCTGCCCCTGGGAGGAGGAGGAGGGTGGGGAGGGAGGAGTGCATCCACCAAGCTCGCTTACTAAGTAAGCTGAGCTAGTAACCATGCTGGCCAAGCCAAAATTTCTCATTACGCAATTACTTCTTAGTGATGCCTGCAAATACGTGCGCTAGCCAAATGTCTTTTGAAAGTGTGGAGAAGAAAACAAGCTCTTGCTTGAAGTAGATTAGAAAGGAGAACAGTAAGCATCGGGAGGTCGGCACGTAAGGAAGCTGAGTGAGGCAAAGCCTTGAGAGAGGTGGTGGAATTGCGTTTGTTAAAACATACGGAAGTCAGCTCAGCACAGATCTTGGATCCATTCTGCTGTCTATTGAAGTCAACAGGAAGATTCATATTAAGTTCAACAGGTTTCATCAGTTCCTGTATAAGGTGGAAACAAGTGCTGAAGGTGCTAATTAAGGTGCATAACAAGACTTGGGATCTTTTGTTTAGAAAACAAAACACCCAATCACTCCCCCTCTCAGTTCTTCCCAGCCTGAAGAAAACATACCAAATATAATCATCTCATAACCACCACTACCAACAACAAAATTATCAGCAACAGATCATACTCTCATTTTTAGATTCAAGACTGTCAAATAGTGCAACCACTGGGCGTCCTATGTTGTCACGTCACTTCAAATTTCATCCTCTGATTCATGGCAAAAAGGCTTACTCTTTACAGGTGAAAAAATTGGAGGAACCGATGGCCTATGCAGCCTTCCAAGCTTCTTGTAGTTTGTTTATACCAGCATTTGACAGGGAAACTCAGACCAGTTATAGGAGTCATCCACAAAACCCAATACAGGAGGACCTCTGGATCACAGGGACCGGTCTGCTGCTATTGCAGAGAACCACAAAAAAAGCCAGTGACTTGCAGGTTAGTGACTTCTGATTTAGTTTTTCCCACAGCCACTATTACAAATGGAGCTGCACAGGGGAGCTGGGGTAGAAGGGTTCCTAGGACTGTTAGTCCACATACAGTGTAAATGGCACAGTCCTTCACCCTTTTCTCTCCTGTAATAAAGCTTGCACGCCTGTCTCCCAAACGTATTCCCTGAATGACTTAAGTCCTTTCCCACCATTCATATTGTGATCTGAGGCTTCCTCCCTTTACTCTGACAGTAAAGATGAAAGGCTGTTTTAGAAAAGAAACAGGGCAAAACCAAAACATGGACAGAACCTCTGGGGGAATTAATCTTTCTTCTGAAATCAAGTGGTGTGAACACACATATACACCACACAGTGTGACTAAACAATGGCTAAGGAGAAATACAGTTCTGGAAGACACTTCAAGGGACTAAACAACCAACTGGGAAGAATGGGTGAGGGTTGTGCAAAAGGCACAAATAGAAACAATGGGGTTGAATTTCAGAAATCAAAAACTTAGGCTTATCGTCAAGAAAAAAGACTTGACATTCAAGTTCAACACAAGCAAAAGGGTGAAAGTCCATGGCTCGATACGGATGTTTGAAAATAATTCAGTTGCCTGGCTTTTATTTCTCCAGTGAAAGAGAAACAAGAAAGACAAGATTTACTTCTGCCTTCAATGTACACTTTTTCTAAGTGGCTGGTTTTGGTTTTTATCTCAGTAACACTGACACAGTGGAAATATGAGAAGAATAATATCAACTGCATTTTAATGGTAACTCCATCCAAATACTGAACAGCTTTATGAACATCACAAAATAAATGATTAATAGACCCGTAGCTCTAATCCTGGGCCTGGGGCAACTACAATTTCACTTTGCCATACTAGGGGAAAAAAGGGTGCACTTTTCACCTGGTCTTTAAGAGCCAGCATTCCTCCATCTGAAATGAAACAAAAAGAGGCTAACTACCCTGCAACCTTAGAAATCCTTTCGCATAGTCTTCTTGGGACCTAGAACCTACAGTGAGTCTCTATGAAAACATCATAACTTTCCTAACCTGTTGCTTAAGACCAATCACCTCTTCTTCAGGATCTGCAAGAGCAGTTCAGGTATAAGGTCTCCAGCGATGCCAGTCCAGAGTGAGTCTTGCCCCAGATTGCTGGTTACTGAGCAACCGCACGTCCCAACTCGGTCTGATGGACTGTTAGGAACCAGGCAAGGGTTTAGTATGTTATGAAGGAATAAATAAGAAAAGCTAAACCATTACATTAAATTTGTTTCACAAAAGATTTCTGATGTTGAAAGGCATAATTAGTTATAATACATTCTAAACATGCACAGGGCTTTCAGCACATAAAAAACCCAAAGCAGCACTCCCAGAAATTGTCATAACAAAGTCTGCTGCAAAGACTTCTCCAGGGCAAAAGTCTGCACTCGCCTGAATCTCCCTGACTTCAAGCCCAGTCCTGCGGCGTTTATTTATGTGGACAATTCCATTTGCGGTACTCATGACTGCACAGATAAACTATTTATGACAGAGCAAGCCTCAACTCAAACAAGTCACTTTAAGGAACAGTAAGAATAGAAAAAGACTAATACACATATTTGAAATACTTCTGGCTCCATAATATCATCAAGTTGAGTGGAAGTTGATGCAGAACTCACTGAAGAGCCCTATTTCCTACCTAATTAAGGACAATGACAAATAAGGGAGCCAGACACATCCTTTTCGTATGAAGATGATTATACAATTTTAATACTTAATCTGTCCGACTCTTTTTTATAGATTTCTTATAAAGCATGTCTTTAATGACATTATATTTCTTCTCACATTAGCTCTTTAGTCTGTGATAGTAAAAGACACAATTGTTCTTTGTTTCTTACTTTCAATACGGGTCAGTAGTTACTAAATACTGGTTAATACTGGTTAAATTCCATAGTCCATATTATTGAGGAAATCATGCTAGGCGAGCATTAATACTTTCATGTGGGTTTTATCTTTTATCTATTTATATTTGGAACAAAAAACAGTAAATGAGTTACCTCCTGTGATTATGTAGCTGTGATAGTTCTTTCAAGATCATCTTCTTTGTATTAGAAGTTTTAAAAGCAAGCTTTGGTAAAGGACATCTCTTTTTGCTTTTTTCTTTTACATCTTCAGTTGTCTCAAATTCTTTCATTTTCCCAGCTATAATTTTATCTCTCTAATTCTATATCCTGCTTAAAATTGCCTACCCTTTATTCATTACAAAGGATATAACTATATTTAGAGTATTTAAAATGGTTTACAGAATCTTCTGACTAGCAATATTTTCCTGATTTAGAAAACAATATATTCCATGAAAGCAGCATTTGTTCTCACCTCAACTCATTGCCCATATAGTGCTCACCTGTGACCAAAATACAAAAATTGCCTACATTAAGAAGGATCTTTAGAAAAATGCTATATTTTATTCAATTACAGGGAGCATACTTCCCTAAAATGCTTAGTTTGCTCCAAATCTTCATTTCCCACAGATTTTTGCTACAAATACAGAGCTGAAAGTAATAGATAGCTCTCCTAAGGATTACCATCTGAAAAGTGCCTAATTGTGGCTGGGAAATCTGTTCAAATGTAGGTTATTCCCCTGCCAGAGGTCAATACTAATCAAGAGGCAACGGCCCTTATCGTCTTGTCCATTTTCCAGGCTGAAATGCTTCACCTCTTAAGAATGCACTCCCTTTACAGGGAACGATGGGTGTGCTCTGTGCTCTGACTTGGTGGAGTTCGCCCTCTGCTTAAGCCACAGACACCCTTCATTAATTTTCTTCTCCTTTTAAGAGTCAATCTCTTCTCCTCCTTTCTATCCTCAACCTGAAGTAAGTAACTTGATCACTGCAATGGGGCTTCACAGCAGTACACCTCCTTACAGAGCATTTCAAAACTCTGAAACCATGCACCTTTGTGGAGCATGCTGGAAGCAATTACCGGGGAATACACTGTGGTTTAGAAAAGTATTAATTTCCATGATTTGTAGGAAACTCCAAAGGAATTAGTAAGAACAAGATCATCAGTAAAATGTCAGAATTTCTTCCAAAATCAGGAAGGCAACTCCCAGACAAGAAGATAATTAAACACAGCCTCTCCCTGCTTTATTAAGGCACCAACCTTGTAATGGGAAGTCCGAGACCTAGTCTCAAGTCTGCCAAAGGCTTCCCTTGATTCTTAGCTCTCCCATCTACAGCTGCAGGGCCAGGACATTTATATCGTCTTTGCCTCAAAGAGAGGCTGGAGCACCAAGTTCAAAAATATCTGTAAATCTCTTGGAAAGCAGAGGTGAGAAAAAGGCGTAAGTGCAATGCATCATCTGCTCCCTGAGAATCTCTCCAGTGTTAGGTAGCTTTGAAGCTCTCCGGGAGAATCAGACAGGTTACACTAAGGAAGCACTCTAGAGAAAGCCTGTATGTTTATCTAACAGTATCAAATATAAACGTGTTATTATTAGCAGATTTAATTGAGATAATGAAGTTGTAATGTGAAGCGGAGGCATGGTCAATGCCCGCTTCGATGGAGAAACATGGAACTGGTAAGTATTCCTTCTCCCTGGACTGATGTATGACCCACAGCAGTACATGGCAAAGGATAAAATGCTGGGTGGGTCTTTGGTTTAATGTATTTCAAGTTTAAATATTTACATGTTTTGTACATTTGGGATTTTTATATGCAGGTAATGATAATTCCCCATTGCATTGAGTAGCATAAAGGGTTTGCTGAAGAGGAATCAAGCAGACAGTACGTGTTCCCAGCTCATCTCCAGTGGGGCTGAGCCAACCTTCTGCCCGGTGACGGCTGGGCATTGCATGGTGAGGCAGACCAATACCTTATTTCAGGTCTGCCTGGCCTGTTCCTCTTTACAGTCAGTGACTGCATATGTGACATGATGGATTTTGAATTCTTTCGGCAATTTCCAACTCTGTACATACCTATTTCACCTGGTAATCTCGACTTTGTTTCCAGGGCCTCGTTCATGCCGTTGTCCTGGCTCTGCAGCCTTCACATCAAGTTAAAACAAGTAGGCAAGGCCAGAAGAAAGCCACGCTGTTGCTGGGGGCTATACATTCCACCTGGAAGATCCTCTGTTCGGATGGAAGCATTTTTGGACACAGCTGGCCACACCAAGAGAGCCTGCTGCATCAGATGAGCTGGCAACTCCCCAGGGCTGGGGACGGACAGGGCTGATCGAGAAATTGCACGACAGACCTGACAAGAAGGTTACAAAAGGCAATCTCTTATGAGTAATTTCCCACCAGACTTTAGTTCTAGAGTAGGACAGTGGATTCTATATAGAGGCTTCTGGTGTGCTTATAGGGGAACTGAAGGTAACGAGGGGAGAAAATCCTATTATCTGTAAATTTAAACTGACTACGCAGGCGCTTGCTGCTTTCTGAATGATCTGTCATTTCTCCTGAGATGTCTGAATGAAGCGTGAGGTTTAGAACTCATGTTGCAAAACCTGTATATTTTTGCTTTAGTTCTATTATACTCCTGTGGAGGCAAGCTGTGACTCACAGGTGACTTGTAATCTATAAGGATGGGCCTCTGAGAAGAGTCAGGAAAAAACCCCAGACATAGAAGAGAAAGAAATGAAGAGGAATTCCTCCTGTGCAGGGTGCAACAGCACCATAACCCATGGTCCCAGGGGAGAAAGCTGCTTTTTTACCTCTGTCAACCCTTTGAGAAAGGAAAGGTCTCCTGTATTCAAGGCCATCATTTTGATGGACGCTGCTCTATAAAACTCTCAGTGGTTTGGGGGCTGGACATTACAGGAGGTCTCCTCTTCACCTGAAATCAGTCCATGTTAAAAAAATGCTACAGTGGCATTACATCTATGCTTTGTGAGAAGACAAACATCAAACTCATGTGCACAGCAATGTGGCTGGAGGGAACGGACAGATGGTCAAATGGACAATGGCCAAAATTAAGTAAATTTTACCTTTTTTTCCCCCTGTATTTCTGTCTTCTTTTTATTCATCATTCTGGAACATTTATTATATTCTTTACCTAAAATTATTTTGTTCACAAGCAAAACAAAAAACATGTATGTTACAGGACACAATTTCAGTACACATTTCTGAAACTCCCCTGCCTCCCTTATTCCTAAACACTGTAAACATACCCTGGTCTATTTATATGCAATGATAGCAACCTGAGATCAGTGCTTAAAAATAAACCAAACAGGAATTGCAGTGCGTGTGCGCACAACAGACATACCAATCTACAGTAAGGGCTGAAGAGTTGACATTGAGGGAATACTGTCCATTATATTTGTTTGGTTTTAATTCAAATTGTTAAAGCATGAGGTGCAGAGGGTTATGCAAAGTTTAGTTTAGGTCCTTTTTTCTTAAAAAAAAATGCAATGGTAATTATCCCTGAAGCAACTAGACAGTCGCCATGTTACATTCGAGATGAAATGGCCAGCGCTCTTTTCCAAGGATAGGCACACATCTAGCTATCCCCATTTTGAGGACATCCAGTCAGACCCAAAAAGCATCACCTACCTAGTTAGAGGTGCCCCTTACCCTTTGCCATCCCTCTCTCAGAACCCAAGTTTCTGTTCTGTTGAAATCTGTGACTAAAAACCAACAGATTCACAGATGGACAGGAGCAGTACGCGTCCCCTGGGCCTTTGAAAAGCAGATGGCATTAAGGCATCATCTTGAAGGCAACGGATATCTACAGTAGCTATAGGGGAAATGTGCATATATGCATAAAGGGAGAGGCAAGAGTAAGTAAAAATGTCACAGGGTTTTTAGTTTGTTATCAGCATATCGATGGATCTCCGTCTCCCATTATCTCTTAAATTCTCTTGTGTGACAGAAGAAAAATTTCAGGTTTACTGCTGCGTTTTCCCTTACACACTGAAGAACTCAGAATTTTTAATTAGTGGTTTTATACAGTTCTTTATGGCTTCTCAGTTTAGGCACCTGCATCAAATGAATTAAGACAGAATGTAATGGTTTCTTGGTTGCAGTGTTGTACAAGGCTAAACACCAAGCTTTACAGCAAAAGGAAAACAGCTGCATCATTCACAGAAAAAGTCTAGATTTGCTTGCAGTAGGTAGCTAAAGCAGAGACTGCAGGATATGGCATACAGCAATCTCGATATAAGAAAGGCACAAAGTTTATTTTACTTACAAACCCAAACATCAAGTCATATACCAAAGGTGACAGGGGCACAATGGGCAACAGTGGGAGTTTTTGAGGATTTTAAAACAGCATGAGTCAAATATCTAAAAATCAGCGTTTCAGCTGCTGGAAAGTTGCCTACAGGGCAGTAGGCGCTAGGAAATTTGCCCATCCATGAGCTCAGTAGCAAAACCAAACTCCTGGTGCACACAAAGGTTTGAGGAGGTGAAAGCTCACAGCCCACGGTTCAGAGGAAGGGTCCAGGTCCCACAAGTGCATTGATGGTATTGCATGCATTTTGAAACACAACAGTCCCCCAAAGGAAGTGTTACCTAATTGTTTTTATATCCCTCAAAGACAGACGTCTCCTTGGCACCTAGAAAGGAATATATAATCCAGGGGGCTGCTTCTCTGAGTAAATTTCCTTCCTGACCCCTCACGAGGCCTCCTGCTCAGGGCCGTACACCTCCTACTGCAGAATAGCCAGCGAGTATTTCTGGTCACACCAAGGGCACTTACCGTGTGGCCCGGCAGCAGAGAAGGCTGGAAAAGACTAAATGTGCAGGTCCATGTATATTTCCATAGCAAAAAATGACCCTACAACAACTTTAGCAGGATTATCTCCAAGTAAAAAAAGAAACCATGTACAGGGCAACCGCAATAGAGAAATTGGATTGTAGCAGAGAAGCCCATGATAAAAAGATACGAGGAGTTTTCACTAATTTATTCAATATAGGAGTAAGCAAATCACACTTTATTGGTAGGTCACTGTTCAATTAACCTTTACAAATAGCTGCATTTAATAATTTGGTTTGTTTATATAAATGTTAACACAAGACAGATTAATACATTGTCTGAATTAGAGGGCTAAAACCACTCCAGTTTAAAGTAAGTATTTGGTAAATCACTGGTGCAGCAATACATGCAGTTATTAAATGCCCTAAAGTCAGAGCAAAAGCCAGATTAAAAATTTACCGATAGAAAGATCCCCTGTGAATTTCAAATTATATTAGTTAATATTCATTATTTCAGCGACTAAATAAAAGAAATGACCCCAAAAGTTTTGTGCCATTTTAATCTACTCATCTCTACCTCAGATAGCATTTACATTTGTATCTCACTTCCTTTTAACGCTGAACCGCCTAAGTAATCATTTTACCAGCAGGTAAATACCTAAAAATGCAGCAGTGACTTCTACTGGGGGTGTTAAATCCTTCTCAGAATAATTCAGATATACCTTAATTTCCACTGTGCAATAAGGCAACAGAACTTGTGTCCACAGTGAAACTGTTTTCAAGTAAATATAAGCTGGAGTAAGCCTGCTGTATGTTCCAAATCAACAAAACCTCATTTGGAAACTCGGAAAAAATGAGGCTTACATCCCCCTTTCTCTATTACTTCTCACCAGCATTTCAATTTTCAGTTGAATCTTGGAGTTTGGGGTGCAAAAGTACTGTATTAACGACAAGACGGAGGCAGGCAGTATTGGATACCTCCCAAGCGTAGCTGTGTTAGCAGCACAGCCAACTCTATTTTATATGTGCAGAAGTATTTGTGGCCTAAACACAAATACTTCCAGGGGCTTTTGGGGAAAGCTGCTCATGCCGGTAACCACACACCAAATTATCTCTCGGTAAAGACACAGACTTGTGCATTATACAGGAAGACCAAGTGCTCCGGTACAACTCTAGTAAAGGTGGGAATAAACTACTACAGAGGAAAGTGATCCCAGAAGTGCATTTTCCCCAGCATGGAAAAAATCGGGTTTGAGCACCAATTCACTTCACATGACTCACTGATCAGTGGTAGCTCCTCCATCACAATGATCTCAGCTGGATCTGAACTGATGCTTCCAGTTCTCCTATCATTTTGTCAAGCCAGTCTCCTTTCTCCTGCAGAAATCCTGGAAACAGAAACCACTCCGTCACTTTCACGAGTGTAGCTATGCTTAAGGAAGAACAATGAAAACTAGGTGCTGGGAAACGTACGCAAACGATGCATCACTTTCTCTCCCAGGTGCCGGTCTTTGATTACTCCATTCCAAATGTCGTTATTATTGCTTGTCAAAAAGTACCAAAAATGTTTGGTTGTCAAAGTGTGGAATAGGTTTAAAATGCCAAATTGGTTGGTTGGTTGATATGTTGTTGGCTATGGCCTGCGACGGCCAGGTCTTCTCCTGCGGATAGGCAAGAGATTCAATGTAAGTTTTGTGGGAAGCACAGCGTGTTGGTCAAAGCGGGCAATTTCACTTAAAGCACAGCCCAGAAAATGCCTCCTCCCTACACACCTGCTAACACCGGAACTTTCCTTGCTTTATGGCGAAAAGCAGCTTGAACCCATAGCAGTAAGCATCTAAACCTATTCAGGTGGAGCTATATATTTTTATTGAATGATCACCGCTGTCTAAAACGACGAGGGAATTGTTTGCCATGTAAGTCAGTCCTACAGGATAAGAAAGCCCGTGGCTAATTAGAGGGTTAAAGATAGGAAACTCCTCAGGTTTCCCCAAGCATATTACAGCCTGGCTGCAGACATCCGTTACTATAATGCGGCCCTCTTTGTCAAAGGCCACAGCCGTAGTATGTATTTTGGAGGGGAAAACGAGGTTCAGACCGAAGCTATCCATCTGGCTGACGAGATCCATCTCTGCACTGAATATCTTCACTCGGGTGCTGCCGCTGTTCGGTCCTTGAGCTTTCAGGTGCTCTATTACCACGATAGCACCCGAGGTCTGGGAGACCGCAACCCCCCTCGGGCTGATGAGCTGAGACCGGATCATCTGACACTTCTTTAATTTCCCCTTCTTGAAGTCGGCCGTCAAGCGGTAGAGAGAGCCTGCCTCCGAGTCGGTCAGGATAACCTCACCCTCGGGGGTGGCATCCAAGCCCCAGGGCAAACAGAAACCTTCCCGGACAGCCAGGACCCCCCTTCCCTCAAAATCAAAGGCCTTCACGGAGCGGTCCCCGCCATCGGTGACCACCAGGTGCCCGTCCGACGTGACCGTCACATCAAGCGGGTACTTGATATCGTTGCCCGCCTCCCCCCGCTCCCCGAAGCGCTGCAGGCAGGATCCGCTCGGCCCGAAGACGTGGATCCTCTTCTTGCCGTCGTGTGCCACTGCCAGGCGCCCCGACCTCGGGCAGGCCGCCAGGCCGGTGGGGTTGACCAGCGACCCCCAGCCCCCCAGGGACAGCCGGAGCCCCAGGCCCGCGCCGGCCGCCCCTCCGCCGCCGCTCCTCCCCAAGGCCGAGGGGACGCTGCCGCCGGCGGGGCCCAGGACCTCCAGCAGCTGCAGCAGCGGCAGGCAGTCGCTGGTCTCGGCCGAGCCGCAGGCCCGCCGGCAGAAGGGACACTCCAACCGCCGGCGCTCGGGGCCGCCCAGGGCCGCCACGCAGCCCCGACAGAGGACGTGCCCGCAGGGCAGGTTCCTCGGCCGCCGCTGCCCGCCGGGGCCGTACCGCTCGAAACACACCCGGCACTCCAGCAGGCTCAGCTCCGCCTCGTCCTCCGCCGCCATTCCCGCCGCGCTGAGGCGGGGCGGCGGCGCAGGGCTGAGGCGGGGCGGCGGCGGAGGGCTGAGGCGGGGCGAGCTCCGGCGGGCCGCCCTCCCGGGGGAAGACTCACCAGCTCCTTGCTGACGGCCGGTTACCAAGTTATCACAGCATCGCTAGTGCTATTCGGGCCCGTACCGGGGGAAGGAAGCGGTTGCAGTTCCAGAGGATTCCCCTTGCTGTTCTGGGAAGCTTTCGAGAATGCAATGAAAATATTTACACTCATCACTAGCAGCCGCTTTTTCCAAGCGGGTGCGTACGCACATCTTGTAAGGCGCACGGACGGCACGTGCTGGTTCTGCAAGGTGTATTTACAGAGTATTCGCAGAGTAACTGCACGGTACACACGCATCAGAGCCACCTTACGTGTCCTGAAAGGGCTCGTCTGGCACGTGGCATTGCCCTCGACAGGTTGTCGCATACCTGGGGATGCTGCGCAGGACGTGGCTGAGCGGGCAGCAGCTTTGTGCGAGCACCTGGCCTTCCATAGCATCATTAAGGTTGGAAAAGACCTGTAAGATCATCAAGTCCAACCATCACCCCAACCCCACCATGCCCACTAAACCATGTCCCACAGTGCCACGTCCACACGTTCCTTGAACACCTCCAGTGATGGTGACTCCACCACCTCCCTGGGCAGCCTGTTCCAATGCTTCACCACTCTCTCAGCAAAGAAATTTTTCCTAATATCCAGCCTAAACCTCCCCTGGTGCAAATTGAGGCCATTTCCTCTTGTCCTGTCACTCGTCACTTGGGAGAAGAGACCAACACCCACCTCACCACAACCCCCTTTCAGGTAGTGGTAGAGAGCGATGAGGTCTCCCCTCAGCCTCCTCTTCTCCAGACGGAACAACCCCAGCTCCCTCAGCCGCTCCTCATCAGACTTGTGCTCCAGACCCCTCACCAGCTTCGTCGCCCTTCTTTGGACACGCTCCAGCACCTCAATGTCCTTCTTGTAGTGTGGGGCCCAAAACTGAACACAGTATTCGAGGTGCACAATATTTCATGGCTATCGTGTATCTGCAAGCCCGAGAGAAACTTCAGCAGCTCTCACGCCACATCTGGAAAAAATTTCTGGATCAATAGGAAGGAGATGCTTTAGCTGCAGGACTGGCCAGACTTGAAAATATATAAAAAGAGCAGCTCTCAGCTTACACTGGCCTGTTCGCTAGATCCTTTCTTCTGTCAACCTGGCCTTGAAGCGCCAGTAGCTACAAGCAGTATCAGGAGTTGCAACAGGCTGTAGCTTGGGGACTGCTGCGCTGAAGTCATCAGACCCACTTGCAGCTCTAGGACTACAACACTCGAAAAAGCTCCATGGCTTTTACTCGCCTTTGGGTCTTGGTGAATTATAATACACTACATCGCAATCGTACCTTTCCAGCATTTTTTAAAATAAACTGCCGAGGGGAGAAGGCCAGGGCGAGAAAGTGTTTTGAGAGCCCCAAATTTTGTAATTTTTAAAAATTGCAGTAGTGTCCATACTGGGTGATAGAAGACCCGCAAAGGAAGGTTTGTGTTCGGATGAAGACGCAGCAGCTCTGAGGCTTTCTTTGAACCCCCTCACCCTACAAGCCCTGTGCTGGTTTGCCTGCTCATAGCTGCACTCTTGAGGGAGGGAGCAGCACACTCGCGAACAACCCCAGGGACATTTTCTCCCCTGTACTCTCTCCTTTACTGCCATCCGGCTCACTTCCCTCCTCTCTTTCCTGCTCGATGATAGTTCCCCCTTGGCTGCTGTTGCCAAGTGTTCTTGCCCGCTCGCTGTCAGCTTGTCGCTTGACTTGTAATCACAACTAACAGGGAAGGAGCAAAGCAACTTGTGCCAGCTTCCCGCCTCTCTCGCCCAGCTGCCCGCTCTGGCGCAAGGCCCGCATCGCAGGAAGCGGTATTTGAACAGCAGCTGACATTGCTCCCGGGGCTGCCAGCCAGCGAGGCCGACCTGCGGAGTGCTGGGCAGACAGCATCGACTGGCAACGGCCGAAAAGGAACAGGAACATTTCTTTTTCCCAGCTCCGATGATTTGAATTGATATAGAAGAAAAAAGATCTACTTTAAAAATGCTTGTGTGTGCACGGAGTTTAAGAACAGCTATGCACATCTCCAGACAGTGTAGGCAGTTATATAGGAGAGCTGACTTGGTAAGCAAAATGGACAAAAATGTTCCACAGGCATTTTTCTGTACGCTGAAGACTGCTTTAAGAGTGCCCCAAAACATGTCATATTTTAAAAGGTGAGATAAAAATAAAAGCAAGATGGGAGGTAAGTTATTTTAATTAATTTTAATCAAGCTACAAACTTCAGTATGTATAGCACCTCCAGAAAATAGTCTAGTCCCCATTGTCTGTGTTTGTCTGAGAAGTCATCGACTTTTTGAAGACACTTAATTTCACAGTGGTTGCCTGAAAAGGAGGAAAGAGTAACAAATCACTGAATGATTAGTCACTGAAAAATGCAAATTGTCAGGAAAAAAATACAAAAATCTTATCCACAGATTTCCTCACAGTCCCTAATGCAGTGGCACAAATGCACTGGGGAAAACTTACCTGTCCCTTTTGCATTGGGACGCAACTGTCCATGCCAATGACTCACTGCACACAGACACTTCAGGGGCCTCAGAAAGTTGTAAATTTAAAAAAGTGCAATATCAAAGCGTATCAGGAGGAACTTCTAAAATTAAATTCCCACCATAATTCCACATTTCATTATTTTGCTGGATTTGAGTTATACATTTTGCATTTCCTTTGTGTGGCATGTTATTTTTCTTCTTTGGCTACAAAAGTACGGCAGAAACTGTAGAACTGGTATGCAAAGGCCTTGTATTAAAACCAGGGTAACTGGTGATGAGGTGCAGAGGGAGAAAAAATGGTCAAACAGGACTAAGACTGCAGCTACGAGCTCGCCAAGTGCAGTATGAATCCTGGGAGAATGAAAAGATGCCAAGGGGACGAAAAAGACTGTATCTGTCTCTGGGTTTTCTTCATATCTTTTGAAGAGCTGAGAATTTTCCTTGACAGCAAAATCCCTGTGGCTAAATGGTATTTCTTTTCCCCATTATTCTTCCAAGACTCCAGCCCTTATATAAGAAGCAAATGACTCTCTATCACTTGTCACAGGGCAAGGTAGAAGCATGTAAACACATTTATGTGTTTTAGAAAAAATTCCTAAAGGTTAGCTGAGATACAACTTACCAAACAAGCTTTTAATTTCAGATTCAGGAACATAAAACGGTGGGCCTGAAAGAAAACGGGTGAGGCTAATCAGAGAGAAGACATGGGAAGGAGACGAACATTTACACTGCAGCAGGAGAGCCAGCCCCATCGCTCACAGCACCTGGCCCGCCATCGGGCCCCAGTGTGTAGCACCGTCTGCAGAAACCAGAAAACACCAGGTCCAAGAACGCGTGGCACCGTGGTGGGCCTCCAGACAGCTTCAGGGGTTGCTGCTGCATCATCTCCAGGCTGCAGCCAGGATAGCTGCATTGTCAGAAGTCATGGACATGCCGTGGATACAACCACTCAGTACACTGTGTGAATCCGGCCAACAAGCTCTTTATACTACAATGGCATAATTAAAGCTAAAAGCTGAATAATGTGAGAGGGAGAGCAATGAATTAAACTATTGTTGCTTATGATAACAAGACCTATTTTTTTCAGGGATAATTATGCTGAAGAGCCCAAAAGCAGCAAGGAATCTCTTTCTTCTGAGAGTTAATAATTAACAAAAAAAAATTCTTTTAAAATACAAACTTTGGTATGTAATAGAAGTTATGAAAGGAAAAAATACTCTATGATTTTACAGGATTACCCCCCTTCCAAGCATATTCAGCCCATGGTAGTGGCTGGGAGAGAGGCACAACATGGGCAACATGTTGGGTTGCAAGGATTGAGTGAACAGAGCGACGTCAATGTTCTTGGGAGTGCTTCAAGCTCCCTAGGCCAGATGGGATGTTACTCTAAGTATTCACGCTTCCAGTTTCATTGTCATACACCATGTCTGTCCTTCACTTACCCTTAGCATGTCTGAATGCTAGAGAGAAAGCAAATTTAGTCTCAACCTTGGTCAACGTCTAAAATTTTTAACACACAGTTGTGTTGGTGTGATCAGCTGACAAAGCTATGCTGATTAAAAAACCTGGGGAAGATACTAATGTATCTACCATCCCATACCATTTGTATTAAAGAGTGCAAAATCAAAACATGAACAGTGCAAAGTTCTCACCTTTGTGTTTGTTTGGATCATATGAAACCGTAACAAGGAGGTAAGAAGAATTTTTCTCCATTAGGGTGATCATCAAACTGGCATAGCTAAAAGGAGAAAGTTATAATTTATTATTCTGGAACTGTACAAACATTCAAATATAGCATTCAAAATACGCAACAAAAGAGGTAACATGTATTTCTATGCAGACACAACTTGAACTGAACCGCACAGAAACTAAGCAAAGCTTAGTTTGAATTTCATGAGCACAAAATTCATGCTACACATGAAATACCTCAAATAAAGGTTACTGTTTACTCCTCATAAAAAAGCATTTATCTTTTTTTGCATACTCATCTCAAAACTAACAGAGAAAACATAGTATTCATCTGCCACAGTCTAGAATACAGTACACAATACAGTACTGATCTTTTTTCAAAATTATTGTGAATTCAAGATTATGTATCTAATTAAAAAATCCTGGGGGTAGTGTCAAACTACATTTGGGTTGGCTATAGGAAAGAACAAAAAAGTGGAATAAAGGGAAGTGAGGGGAAAAAGAACAAAGAGAGGAGAAGCAGATGGGGTGAAAAGGAAATAATAAAATTCAGATGAGACTTGCAGCTCTGCTTCTGCCGGGTTGCAACAAACCACATATTTTCCCACCAAGAGGCAGGGCGGCTTCCTGAAGGAAGCTCACAAATCTAGAGTACAGCCCTCTGCGACTGCAGCTGATGCTTGCAGTAGAGAACAACTTGTGTAGGTTACTCCTCTAAATGAAAGCAGACTCATTGACAAGTGGCAGTAGGAAAAACATCTGTCACTGCATACATTAAAGACAAGACAGTAACAAAGCAAATTTACTAACCGTTGCCTGTCGCATGGATTCACAGCTACTAGAGCTCCTCTGTCCCAAACCCCATCAAACTTGCCAACTATTGAGCTACGGGGAGATGAGGAAAAGGCTTAAAAATACTAAAAAGGCACCTTCATCTTTATTCAGATACTTCTGTGAAGTCGCAAGGATTCTCCAGCTAGCTGTGCAGATTCCCCACTACCTTTTTGTTACAGTTCAGCATTTTCGTGATCCAAATCAATATGATCTGGGTCCCAAGAAACTCAGCTGGTACATGGCCCTGCTGTGATAGCAAAGAGGTGCTGGAATTGCTCAGCATTTCCCCATCATTAGGGGATGCTGCGACAAGGCGGGGAGGAAGGAAAGTAGCTTAAACACATTCGAGCCACAAGTCCGTGGTTTTGGCAATCACACCCTGCCGTGACTCTTCAGGCAGCGCTAACATGCACTCAGCACGTCGGTAGTTCTTGGCCACCTTCTAAAACCCACACGTGATTTCAAACTTGGATTAAGGAAGGTGCCTTGTTGCTTTAGTATCTTTGAACTCAGCACACCCAGCAATTTTAGACACCTCAATTCCCAGCTACATGTCCAGGACAGTTAGTTTCGGCTTGCAAGTCGTTTAATGTTAGAAAAGCTGAAGTTACACTGCTGCTTGCCTCAGTCTACCACTACCACAGACATCATTTTTACTCCTGGATATGCTGGCAGATGGTTTCAATGACACTTGAGCAGAAGGTCAGGTGCAAAGCCATCACGCAATCCGAGAAGCGATGCTTGAGGCCACAGAGCACAATGGGTTGAACCATTTTTCAGGAGTCAGTAGTGAGGACTGTATTGAAGTATTTTGCATTTTCTGTGTGTCTTTTAACTAAGAGATAAGGACACTTCAGTACTAAAAATCCTTCAGAAGACATTAGTAAACCGAGGCATGTTTGTCAAGACACTTGCAGAGTCAGTGTTTGACAATACATTATGTAGTCACATACACTGGAGTGATGTAATGTACTTTAAGCCCATGGAGAAAAGTACGTTAAGCATGGGACTCGTATTGCCAATGGGTACAGCTTACCTATGCATGTTAATCAATAGTTTGGGAAAAAAATATATTTAGTACTTAGTTAAAGGAAAAGCTGTCTAAGAAGACACCTCTGGCTATATTCTCTTTACTTTTACTAAGCTACTCTGAGCAAGGGACTGTGCTAAGCCTTTGCTTTGCAGAATCCATCAATAATATTAAAGACAATTTGTTTTTACTCCAAAAGCAAACATCTTTTTCTATAACTTTCACAGGATGGCTTAGAACAAGAAGCCCGTTTGAAGATATTTAATTGGCACCTTTATCTAATCGTCAACAGAGTTAGTTTCTGTTGGAAATGGGCTATTCACATTTCTCATACAAGTTACTAAGAGTTTTCTTGAGAGGACCTGTTCCAACTCTTTATGACTGATTCAAATAAAATAATATGATAGTATTAATATATGTTTGATTATACAGAACTGTAAACCACACTACGTATTCCTACCTGGACAAATCATAAATACTGCAGCAGTACAGAGAAATGTTCCCAGAGGTACTCTACAATAAAAAGCAAAGAAAACAATACTTATCAGCCAGCTATCTTTAAATATACACTTACAAGTGTATATTTATACTCTATGCCTTAGAATATACACATATAATATTTTAAAATATACACTTAGGTGTAATGGGGAAAAACCGTAAGAAACATTTTTAGTTTTTCTTTACTGAGGTACCTCTCCTGATCCCCTACAGAGAGGTTCTGATTTGCCAAGGCATGCAACTGTCCAATTTTAAAATACATTTACTTTACATTCAGGTGCTTCAATGTCATAAGAAAAGAAGGCCAAAGTAATAAGCTCAAAAGAAGAACTTCTCAGACCAGAATTACAACTCAGAGCTTCCTTTCAGAGCTCTTCAGGAGGAGTGAATGATTACCAGTATGACAGAGGCATAAAAGCAGAATGACTTGTTTGCTCAGTTATGCCTGCATTGCATGATTAACCACACCAGATCATTCGATAACGCAGGAAACGTACCTGCAACTTTTTTGCTCCTGAAATCTCCGGGACTGGCTCCTCGCGATAAGGCAGACTGTGTTCCGCAAAAAATTCCTTCAGCGCTCGCTCGCTGACTTCCACACCGACAACACTGTGTCCCATGGCCGCCAGCCTGCACACCGCAGAGAGAGGTCCCAAGTTTACGTGAGGCCACAGGTTGGGCCATCACCAAACACGTGTCTCCCATGCAGCATTTATTCACTAGGGAAACCTTGGGTTTAGGATGCACTGGTATGTCTACTCCTGACTTTCTGGAGCGTTCACATTTTACTGAACACCTCCCCTCCTTGATCTAGGCTTATGTTAGCACCACTTGGCATACAGTTGATGAGGACTTACAGGCTTTATTTAGATTCAATGGATTACTCATTTATTTCTATGAACTCGATGAAAACCAAAGGTGATTACACAGAGAAACTGTCCATTTTGTTTTACAGAAGTATGTTCTGCTCTGAACTGCAGCGGCTGAGGCAGGCTGCCCACCCAGCTGCCTCTGCGGCACGTTTGGCTCCGATGAAGGCTGCAGGGTTTGGTAACTTCTTCACTGCTGCAGCTCAGCACAACAGCAACACGTGTCAGAGCCTGCAGTCAGCCTAGGAAGTAGTTGCCATGATAAAACCAGATAACTGGGATGAACTTGATTCCTTGAGGATGCGGCTCAGTTGGGGTTTTTTTTGTTTATGTCCCCTCCCTCCAAGAAAAAACACCGGCTTACATAGCCCCCAATTATAAATTAGCCAAGAAAGTAAAAGTAAAATAACAAATTTTAAAAAGAGGAAGTTATATTTAGCCCAAATCACTTAAGTTCCCAGCATGACATGCCACATGGCCCCAGGAAAACATGCTCTGGCACAATAGACCTCATTGCAGGCAGTTTAAGCTGGCATTGCCACCAAAAGAAGCAGTGGTAAGAGCACAGCTTCAGCCACTCCATCCATCACAAATCCAGCATTCCCCAAGCTGAGCCGGGGACAGGCAGGAGGACTTTCAGGTTAGTCCTCGTCCATCCCATTTATGCTACTATACAAAACACCAGCAAATGAAACCAAACTTCCTCCTCCCTTCGGCCTCCCGTGACGCTGCCTTCCCACCGGTGGAGATGTGGCACATTTCCATTGGGCAATACAAGGTTGGGAATTCCCCTTCTCCCTCCCTCCCTCCCTCCCCACATCAAATAAGATTTTTGCTCTTCTAATCTGTACTTTACCATTTCATCTCTACTGCTTTACCACAAAGCGGGAAAAATATCCTCAGTCCTCTCCTGCCATTTAAAAGAACATCCAGATACTTCCGTAGGAGCCTGCAAAAGAACAGACGTGTTTTACTTAACACCGCGAGTATTTGTGCTGGCACATTAAAAGCCAAGTGCTACACACTACACCAGGTAACACAGAAACTCCACGATGGAACATAGATTCTTAGTTCAACCTGCTTCATGCTATTAGAAATAAAAACACAAAATAAAAACGTTCACTTTCCATTTACTCAGAAAGTAAATTTAATTTCTGTTAAAAAAGAACACATTTCTCTTTGTTCTGCTTTCCATTTGTCCTTTCAAGTCAACACACAACCCACCTCTAGTAGGGCCACAATAGACAAACAGAATGCTTATTAAACTTCTGTATCAATCAAATCACTTATACAGGTCTTAAATGTAGGTGTCACTGGTTGCAAGACTACATCATCAGGTTTGCTCTCTTAGGTCCCTGTCTTCCAGTGCACAAATAATTGTTCCAATGCCCTCTGCATATTGTTTTAGGCCCCAGTTTCATAGCTTACAAACTGCAATGCAGAGCTTCTGCATCAGAAAATTTCAGATTCTTAGTCAAGCTACCCAAGCTTTATAGTTTACAACCTGATTTAAGAGTAAAAAGTTCTAAATTCAATGCAATCCTTTCTTTTCGCCGCCCTTTTTTTACAGAAATATTTATATTTATTTTACTTTCAAGCTGTGTAAAATAATTTTCCTTTTGCAAATGCTCCGTTTTCTGCTAAGAGTTTTTCGAATGAGTCAAGTCATCCATCTCACAGCATTTCTTAGAATTTTAGGCAGAAGAGCGAAGTCACATACGGATGCCCTTGCTCCTTGTGAAATCCAATGTTACCCGTTGCCCATCTTTGCAGCCATTCCTCCTCAGTCACCACTCTATCCTTCTGTGACCCGATGTCCGTGCCTTCCAGGTCCCCGGATGCATCTGCCGAGCAGTCCATCCTCCCCAGGGAGTGCTAGCAGCTGTGGGGAAAAAAAAGAGAGAATTACCCCACCCGATGAACAGTCTGGCACTGCCAGAACAGCGAAGTTACACCGCTGCCTGCCTCAGTCTTCCGCTGCCACGGACATTAGTTTTGCTCCTGGATATGATGGCAGAGGGCCTAGAAGTAATAAAGAGTTTCTTACTTTCTAGAATCAAATCAAGAAATATGGAATCCGAATCAAGAAACTTGCAGTTTCTTCCTTTCTAGAATCAAATAAAAATTTAGGACGGTTTAAGAGACGATAATTCGGCGACTATTCCCACGTAGCCGGACTGGACATGACAGAGCACACTCTTGCCAGCGATGGCTCCGGTTGGACTTTTTTCCCCGGCGTGGAGCCTGCCCAAACGCACCCGGTTAGACCCGACGGCGGGGCCGGTGCCCCCCCCCCCCCGGTTTGGCACGCATGGGGAGGGCACCCAGAGGCCGCCCGGCCCCCTTGCCCCGGGGGGAACCGCGGGCCCGAGCCTGGGGCCGGTCAGTCCGTGGGTAGATGCCGACACTTCCCCCTCTCTCCCGTGAAACGCCTGGGCGAGAAGCGGCTGGGGGCGAAGGGGACCCCGCCAGGCCCAGCACCCCCCCGCCGCCCCCCGCCCGGGCGGCGGCGGGTACCTGCGCGGCGGCGGGTCCCGCGGGGGGCTGCGGGGCCGGGGCGGTGCCTCCCCGCCCTCCCCCTCGCTACGCACCGCGGAGAGCGGAAGCGGCGGCAGGAGGAGGCGGGCTGAGGGTGCACGGCACCGGGGAGGAGGGGGCGGATGGCGGCGGCGGTGAGTGACCCCTTTCCCCCGGCTGCGGCGCGGCCGGCGGGACGCCTGTCCCCCTCCCCGGGCGGCGGGGCAGGTGCGGGCGCTGCCCCCGTCCTCACCTCCCCGCTTCTCCCCTCCTTCCCCCTCCTCTCCCTCTCCCTCCCTCCTCCCCCCCTTTCTCCCCCGCTGCAGCTCTAGCAGGAGGCGGCGCGGACACGCGTGGATGTGGTCTCCGGCCCCCGAGCCACCCGGCCCCGAGGTGAGTGCCAGGCGCCGGCCGCAGCGCCTCCCCCCGCCGCCGGCCGGCACCCCCGGGCAGCCCCCGCCTCCCCTGCCCCGGGGAGTCCCCCTCGGCACCCCCCTCCCGCCGGCTGTCACAGCCGCGGCCCCCGCCGAGCGCTGGCCCGGGGACCGCGAGCCCCGGCGGCTGCCGGCCCGGGGCTGGGGGGGGCGGCTGTCAGCCTGGGCCGGGCGGGCGCCGGCGGTCTGCTCGGGGCTGAGTTCTAAAGGTGTGCGGGCGTCGCGGTCCCACCGGCCCGTGTTTACCAGGCTGCTCTCGTTTCCTCGCTCTCTCTCAGCCTGTGTGGGGTTTCGTTCTTTTTCTTCCTCCACCCCCAAAGACAAACTTGCTGTCAGCTGCACCGGTAGACCCCGCAAAGCTTTCCCACATAGGCCACGCGTTACAGACGGAGGAGATGTTACAGAATGTGACAGCGTATTCTGCCTCTCTCTCTCTCCCCCCTTTTAAAGGGCTTATTTTCTCAGCCAGTACGATCATATTTACAGGATGCAGAGTCATATAAAGCTTGGTAAAGTAGGCAACGTTCGCTTGTTCTTTAAAAGCTGTGGGTTGTTGGGGGGTGGTGTTTGTTTTGGGAGGGGAAGTGGGGACAAAGTGGCACACAACTGGAAGCAATGGCCTTGCTTACTGTTAAATGCATAAGCTGATCTCTTTTTCTTTCTCTCTTTCTCCCCACCTCCCTCTTCCCCCTCCCGTAGTGCTTATAGCAAAAAATACATGATTCCGTACATCTGGCCTCTGCCCTCCAAAATGGGAGGCCTCTGAATCCGAAATATTTTTACCACGCTTCTTAGTGAATGGTAACTGCTGCCTTTTCTTTTTCTAACCCCGTATACGTGATGAAACTGCTGCATGTCCTTTTACCTTCTTGGATAAAGGGCCTCGCAGCAGCAGCAGCAGCCTGGGATCACCTGGCAGTCACCAAAATGAGTCGCCTGGTGCCTCGCTCAGTGCTGAGGTGGTCCAGCGCGGAGGAACGATTAGCGACCGTCAGAAGCTAAGGTGATACAGAGAGAGACTGTTGTGCCACTCGTCCAGAAGGGAAGCTCCGGGAGAAAAAAAGCCACCATTTCCTGGGGCGTTACACAGGAGTTTAGGGAAATCTCATGTAAATGAAACTGCTTGGTTTTCCTTTCTCTACTTTCCAACCTCATCCACCCCCGTACAGTGGTAACTTATGGTGGCGTGATGGCTTGGGGTTTTTTTTAGGTAATAAAGGTTGACTTAATTCTTTTTTGCCTCCCTCTAATTATTTATAATTGGGGGTTTGTTGCATAAAAAAAGAAAGTTATTTTTGTATTGGGTTGTCTGAACTAATTTTTCACTTATGTGGATATCATCATGTGATTTCCCTTCCCCTCCCAAATAAATTTCTTCTATCTGGAGAAGAGAATAAAGCACTAATTTACTTGATTTGCATTAGCTCCATCTGAAACTTTGTGAAAACGCCCATTCTCTCCTCCTGTTACCTTTACTTTTAGCAGAATTCCTGATAGAAGCTACTGCTACCATGTCCGTCACTGTCAGCTCAAACAAGGAAGATGCAGCCTGGAACAGAAAAAATTGAGAAGTCTCAAATATATTTAAAAAAATATATAATTACAAACTGATCCCCACTACAACAAGATAACATTCATGACGCATTGCTGTAGTATAAGGGTTTTATTTCCACTTCCTTTCTGTATGTGGTGGAGCAGACTTAGATTTAATTCTTCCTCTAGGCTCTATTTATTTGTGGTTTACTCCCTGTGAAAAGAATGCCTGTGATAATACCATTTTAAATATGCTTTCATATGTCGGTGGCGTACTTTCTCACATTCTGTGCTTTCCAGCTTATGTGATAAACTGTGGTCTTTTCCGTCTTCCCACTGATGTAGTCAAAGACAGCTAAAGAGCTCTCCTGTGTTGTAAACCTTTTCTTTTCTCCTCTTGCGTGCTTAACAACGAAGTTTGTGATACTCTGGTCACCTGTAGTTGCAATGCAACTGCAGTTCGGAATGTAAATTCTGATGCCCTTTCATAGGAGGGTGTGCAAGTCTTGGAACGGGTTGTTCACCTGGTACTAAACGTCTCTTCAGTACGCTGTTTGGAAAAGTGCTTTACAGTGCAAATCCCTTGCTACGAATAAATCGGTACTTAGCAGGACGAGCGTTCCTCGGAGCGGTATTTCAGTGCTCGCATTATGAGCTGATGTCTATGCGCTTTGCCAACCCAAGTTCCGGTCCAGGTCTTCACGTAATGCAAATCAGATTATTGAAATCCAGGGTATGCTGATCTGGAACAGCCTGTCAAGATGTACTCAAGGATCTAATCCTAACTCCGAATTTAGTTTAAAATAGTAGTATTGTTCCTTTCCCATAATGCCTCATTCTCATTTTCCTCCTGAATTAATAGTCAAGCTGAACAGATTCTTACCTGAGTAACTCTGACAAAAGTAGTGTTATGAGTGGCTGTATTGCCCAGGTGATTAGACAGCTCTGCGAAGTCAAGCAATTTAATTTTTTTTTCTTAACTACTGCCTACCTTTTTTTGCAGATCTAATAGTACAATGTCAACTGGAAGGGTACGAACAAAAAAAAAGGCATGTTCTTCAGACCAGTCTCCAGACAACCTTCCTCTGAGGAGTTCTGGAAGACAGGTATTTGTAATCATTTAAAAACACATGGGTTTGTACTCTGGTGTTTGACATTTATAAAGAAAGAGGGCTTCATTGTGGATAAGTTAGGACTTGGAGTACTTATCCAGAGAAAGGGAGAATTAGTTAATTCTGTGAAGAAGTAGGTAAAGTGTCTCATTCGTGAACAATATTCAGAAAAGACAGATGCTCGATATAACCTGTAAATACTTGATGTGTTAAAAACACAACCACAGATTTCTGTACAGCCAGGCAAAGCTGTCTGCCCATCCAGACGGAGGCCTAAACCAACACAACACACAGTACCTCTGAGGCCCAGAAGAGACATTTGCTATACAGCTTTGTATCTGGAGTCCAAAAAAAGCCCCAAGCCTGTTCTAATATTTCATTTGAGGCGCAGATAAGATTGCCACTAATTAATATCAATAAGTATGTGAAGAAGAGATTTTCTGAAGGAGAAATAGAATGAATGCATGAGGCTTGACTCATTAGCATGTGATGGAGCTTAAAATATGATTTAAACTGGAAGCTTTGCTTATAATTTCAATGGCATCAGTTAGACTAAAGCAAGACATTTTTAGCTTTAAATGATATTTCCAGCCTTACTGTTGTTTTTTTTTTTTTTGTAGAAAAACTGACCTACTTTGACAGCTGTTTCATGCTGCAGCTATTTTACAATGGATAGAAAAATTTTCATTAGTATCATTTTAACCATTTGATGCTACCCACAAGCTGCAGAACTGTCTGAACGCTGCTTTGTAGAAGAGGCATTTGTGTCATTTCTGCTCAGATTTCAGCTATTCTTTATTAGGTGAAGAAGAAAGCGGCTGAAGCAGCAGATGATGATGATGAAGCGTCAGAGAAGAAATATAGAAAGTGTGAAAAAGCTGGATGCACTGCAACGTGTCCCGTTTGCTTTGCCAGTGCAGCTGAAAGGTTTGTTTCTTTTTATGTGCATTTTCCATGGACTTTTCTAAACTTGCAGCTGAAGTTTAGGATCCTAACTATATTCTGAAAAATCCCTTTGTTTCTAAATCTGGAGGGAGAATCGAAAGGTACTAATACGAGTCTTAAGATGCCAGGAAAGTGTCACAAGTTATTCCTGTTGTGGCTAACTTTCTACTGTGCAAGTTGCTAATTCAGATATAGAATATCTTTAGAATACACTTCTTTGTTATTAATGGTGTCTTCTGGAACACGCCTTGCTTCTGTGAAACTGAGAACATATTAGTGTAATCTGAGGAAGCTAAAGTTGCTTTCAAGATGGAAAATGAAACTGTCATTTACTGCACAAAGTCTATCGCTCTTTCGCTGGAATGCTTTGCAGTCTGAAGTGAGACTCTGACCTTGATATTTCAGGTCTTGGGAGACAGGACAGTTGTACTTATTTGAACTCTTTGTTCTCGAGTTGTTCATGGCTTTCTGTGTACTTGCGCGAGTCCTTTTGCATTCTGATCCTGGCGCTACTGAATGCATGACACTGACAAGGTGTATCTATAATAAGCAACATGTTAGACCTCATTATGCAGGAGGCAGACTGTAATTATACAGCACTCCTCCCTCCCTGCTTAATTGAGACAAACTTTCCTTGTTTTATTTATTTTCCAATGATATAAAATAATTCAGTGCTTCATTTAGTTATCTGTGTGGATTGTTCTTCGGTGGCAGGAGGTCAATGTATTCTGGATGTTGTCATAGGGAAGCCAAGTGTTTTGGCAGTTGCGTAAGAGACTTGTAGGCCAAATGAGCACCTGAGAGATCAGCATTGGTGATACTACGTTTTTTACTGAGGAAACAATAGATACTGCTTAGTCATCTTTTTGAATTGTTATTTTAATATCTTGATTTCCACCCCCCCAAGTACACACTTCCAACATTATTTATTTGAGATGAGATCATGTCATGGCTAGCTATTTCAGTTAGTAGCTTAGCTCACTGCTTTTTAGCTTGTGCTTTTTACTTCGTGCATTTATCTTGAACCATTTCATTGAGTTTAATGAGAGTTTTCTAAGTGAAGAGCGATTGCTTTGTCTGATGAATATAATCTTTGCTAATGGATATTTCTTTCTGAGTAATAAAGAATAAATGCCCAGAATGTGTAACTGCTTCCTCAGGGTTTTCTCTCATTGGGTTAAAATCACAGCCAACTTGGTCACGTGAAAAAAAAAAAAAGGCAACATCTGTTTTGTGTTCAGATTTGCCTTTAGAGTTTTGTCAGTTGTTCTGGGGATGGGATGTTATAATGATTTATGAATCAATTGATCACACGTACAAGAAAAATACTAATTTAAATGATCCCTCCCACCCCTGCGCTAATATCAGAACAAAATGGAACAAAGTAAAGGAACTGTAAGTGGCGGTGGAGAGGGTTTTTGTCGTCGTCTTACACATTGACAAAACGCTTAATGTGTCACAGCACATATCATAAGGGCAAACGTATTTCATGTTCAGGAAACGTCTGCTTAAAGGGTACTAAAGACAGGCTCAGTTGACCATTGTTAGCGGGAGGTTGCTGGAAGCCAGACCGACTATAAAACTGCACATTGTGTACGTTTTGCCTCCTTTGCATCTGGTGTTGCTTAGTTTGGAAACTGGAAATGTTTGAGACAATTGAAATGATCTTATTGTTATTTGTATGACTGTAGTGCCTTGTGCAAGTCAGCCTTCATGAATGTAACATAGAGTCCTGGCTTGTCCTGACTATTTTGTTCACATTCTAGAATGTGCTACTGTCAATAGAAAGATTTTCTTCTAAATGTATCATAAAACTATTTCTATGTCTCCTGCATTACAGATGTGCTAAAAATGGGTATACGTCTAGATGGTATCATCTTTCCTGTGGGGAACACTTCTGCAATGAATGTTTTGACCACTATTACCGAAGGTAGATTTGCCAAAGAAGGTTGTGCCTTTTCAGTGCTTATTAAAATTTTGGCAGACGTTACAACTGTTGAAACATCATGTACATAAACATAATACAAAGACTTGTCCTCTGTGCTTGCTTTACTCAAAGTGAGTCTTAGATATTGATGCTAAAACTGCAGGTGTTGTATGGACTAATCATCAACTTAAACATAGCAGTGTGAACAAAACTGGTTACTTTAGGCAGGCTGGTTTGTGTGTATAGTTATTCTGAAGCTTTCGTCTTCTTTTTTAAAACGACATCAGAGAATTTTTCAATGATGAGAACAGTTTTAGGTACATCTATTTTCCTTTATAAAGCAAATTCACTTTACAATGTGAGTTCAGGAGACCTCGCCTCTCTGTAACATCAAATCAGAAAGCAGATTTAACTCTTGCAGTTCAGTGACCGTGAAGACTGGTCAGGCTCACAGAGTGTTTTCAGCTCCAAGCTCTTTACCATTTGAGTGGGAGTTGAGTCCAGCTCTGGTTAAGACGTTTTGTTGCTTATGTGCTCAGCAGTACTTGTGACTCAGTCCAGGCCTTAGATACCGGGAAGTCTGCTCATGACCAAGAGGACATAGTGGTCAGGATGCAATTTATTGCTATCATAAGAACCACAACTTTCTCCTTTTTTAATAGGAAAAATATAGGACTCTCTACAGCCTTATTTCTCTGTCCTTATATAAGATGTTGAATTTTAGAATAACTGCTGTTGCTTGAAATGAACTAGATACTCAATTTTCTGACTGCTTGCTGTTTTCTTTTCTCTTTCTTCTTAGCCATAAAGA
The DNA here is from genome assembly GCF_030936135.1 of Gavia stellata. Lineage (NCBI taxonomy): Eukaryota > Metazoa > Chordata > Aves > Gaviiformes > Gaviidae > Gavia > Gavia stellata. The sequence goes on along the minus strand of NC_082596.1, from coordinate 96,132,343 downwards.
TGGTTATGAGAAATACACTGCCTGGAAAAGGATTTGGACAAGTAATGGTAAAAGTGAGCCCAGTCCAAAAGCCTTCATGGCTGATCAACAGCTTCCTTACTGGGTAAGATGGAGGGGGATTTATTTAATAGGGTATATTTCAATGTGATGTTCTGATGCGAGTTTCTGATATTGTATGTTAAACTTTTTGTGGGGGTTTTCTAGTATTAGAGGACGGTGGAAAAGCTCGAGATAATAGTTCTCATCAGCTCCTCTGTTGTTGGAGACCTTCTCCATACCCCACAAAGAACAACCTTCTGTTGCTTTTCAGTGAAGTAGCAGCTAAGATGTGTGATGTTCAGGTAGAATAAGACTTGGCAGGGAAAAGGGAGTGTGCCAGCTATAGGAAAGTACAAGTGTGAAAGACTTCCAAAACATTGTATTTCACAGAATCACAGAATCATTAAGGTTGGAAAAGACCTGTAAGATCATCAAGTCCAACCATCAACCCAACACCACCATGCCCACTAAACCATGTCCCACAATCCCAGGTCCACACGTTCCTTGAACACCTCCAGTGATGGTGACTCCACCACCTCCGTGGGCAGCCTGTTCCAGTGTTTGACCACTCTCTCAGCAAAGAAATTTTTCCTAATATCCAGTCTAAACCTCCCCTGGCGCAAATTGAGGCCGTTTCCTCTTGTTTTATCACTAGTTACTTGGGAGAAGAGAGCAGCACCCACCTCACCACAACCCCCTTTCAGGTAGTTGTAGAGAGCGATGAGGTCTCCCCTCAGCCTCCTCTTCTCCAGACTGAACAACCCCAGCTCCCTCAGCCGCTCCTCACAAGACTTGTGCTCCAGACCCCTCACCAGCTTCGTCGCCCTTCTCTGGACACGCTCCAGCACCTCAATGCCCTTCTTGTAGTGAGGGGCCCAAAACTGAACACAGAGAGCAGAAGAAGAGAGATTGGAATGGAAGGAAGTTTGGTGGTGCTGGTTTTTTTTGTTCTTGTTTTTGAAGTGGTGAACAATGTGTTTTTGCAGTAATGCTTGCAAAACCCAGTGAAGACCATAGTAACTGCGTGTTGAATTAATTTTGGAGTTAGGTTCTGTGGAGAAATTCAGTCTTACAGCAGATGCGCACCAGGTTTCTGTATACCAAATGTCTTTCTTATGACCTGAGGATTACACGAGAATGAATTTAACAGTTATGTTTGACAACTTCCTCACATCTCCCTGCTTTCTAAGTGGTTAGTTATGCTTCATTAATCTCATCTGTCATCAGACAGCAACAAGTAAAAACATGTTTGTTTTTTGACTTGTAGGTGCAGTGCACAAAACCAGACTGTGGTAAATGGCGTCAGTTGACAAAGGAAATCCAGCTGACACCACAAATAGCAAAAACCTACAGATGTGGTATGAAACTGAACAATTCCACCAAGGTACCACGGAAGAGTTTTGCTCATATTGATACTAACAAGTTGATGTTTCTTGTTCGCAAGCATTAATTTCTTCTTGTTTGCTGCTTAATGTTTCTAATGTCAAAATGATTGTCTGGCAGCCTGGAGAGCTGCACGGCAACAGGCCTACGCGCTGTTTGGACATTTCATTTCCCGAGTGGAAATGTCAAGCAAGAAGATCTGGAATATCTTTGGACAGTTTATTGTAAAATCCTTCACTCTGAAGCTATGGAAAGATTATCAGCATAGGCATACACCAAAATGTTTATTTTGGTTTTCTTCAGCCATACTTTGTTATTGAGGAAAGCTTTTGAAAAGCTCAATGAGCTGTTATTAATCTCTAGCAATGCGTCATGGGGCTTTATAGGAAAACTTTCAGCTTTGGCATGAAGGTAACTCCTGAAACTTGAGAGTCCTTATAGTGCCATAGAATCTATATAGTCAAAAATGCAACATGAAGATACTGACTATATGAAAATCAGAAGGGTCAGCATTTAATCTTGAAACTTTGTGATAAAGATACTCTTAAAATAAATGAGAAACATTTTTTTATAGTCTAGACTGGAAGAGTGTCTCTGGAAAATGTGGGGTATTTCCAGAATTTTTCTGTAAAATTCCTTTTTTTTTTTCTTTTTTTTCCCCCCATTTGTTTGTTTCAGTGTTCCATTCCATTTCATGGAATAGTGTGTATATTTTAATGTCTGATCAGTAGAAACTAACTTAACAAATGAGAAACATTTTCTGAGGTATTTTTGCTTTATGGTGTGTTGTGTTTTTTACCTATGCATTTCTCTACTGTTTATTTTTCCTAACATAATCATCTGTGCTACAGAAGGCTAACACTAACACATTTTTGGTTTGTATTTTAAGTTTAAAGAACTATGCCATAGACAAATTACTTTTTTTATATTTAATTTTTGTTGTACAGCTTAATAGCTCTGATACCATTCACTTTTTCTTTCAGACTGAGGGCTCAGACCAGTGTTCCATGCCTGAGGACTTGGTGAGTAGTGGCTGTTCCTCCTCATTTGTCCTAGAATATGAAAGCCATCTTAAAACATGGCATATTTCTTTCCTTTTCTTGTTCCTTTGGCCAATTATGGCTGTATTTATGCATTTTGCTCTGGAAACTGTCAGACACTATTTGCAACAGAGCCTAGGGCCTTCTACTTTCTCATCTTTTTTCTCTTTTCCCTTACCATACCAATTAGCTTTCAGGTGGTTCGTGGTGTCTTTGAGTTGTGGCCTGCGATTCAAGGTTTACTGCTAATTCTCATTTTTGATCAGGCAAAACAGTATTCAGTTGCCAGCTTTCAAAGAAAATTCCCCATCCTAAAATTTCCCTGTCCTTCAGGTGGTTTCTATCTTTAGTCTCCTCTTTTTGAAGACTGTGAGAGAACATCAGAACATGTTTTCTCTCCTCTCCCTCATAATACAAAACTAGATTTGATGTATGTTGCTCTTTCAATGGGTTTATGATCATGTAATGCCGCATTTCAGATTTAGTATGATGTGATGTTCAATAAGCCAATGTTGACAAGTGTACCTGAGGTACCTCTATCCCAGGAAACATGTTCAAGCTTATTGTTGACTCTTGCAGAAGCTTTGTGGTTTTGTTTCCTTAATGCATGTTTGATCTGTAAATTAAGGCTGAATTGTTAGCGTTTGGTAGGGTTTTAGAAGGTCTTCGATGGGGATAGCAGAATCTAAATTAAATTGAACAGTTAGCGTAGACTTTTCTAAGTTCAGATTTCTGGATGCATAAACGACTGTAAATTTTTTATAATGGGCCTGATAAGGCATAGATGTGTTGTCATGGCATGTCTCATCTGTTTGCTTTCCACGTGGGTGTGGAGTTTGTGAAGTTTCAGCTCCATTTCTGAGGAAGAGATTAATGCTACAGGTTTTCTGTGTCAGGCTGAGGAAGGGGAAAGAGGGAGAGAAAATGTCTTTATGACTTGCAATTCTGAGATTGGTACTGCTAGTGCTTTTTGGTCTCAGTTTTGGAGGGGGGTGGGAATTGGTTCATTTTCCAACGTTTTCAAAGTACTGACGTGTTCTCTTCTCCCCTCTTTCCTTCACTTCTCCGCTTGGCCAGAGAGTGGCTGAAGTTTCAGACCATTGGTGGTACTCCATGCTCATACTCCCTCCTTTGCTGAAAGACAGTGTGGCAGCTCCCTTTCTAGCTGCATATTATCCAGACTGCGTGGGCATGAGTCCATCCTGTACCAGCACTAATCGGTTACCTGGTGAATCCAACCTTGTGAAGTTAGAGCACTTAAAGAGCGTGCCTAATTTGACTGGTAAGGGCCATCTGCAGGGCTCTGTTGCTTAAATAGGTGTGATACATTTTGTCTTATAACTGAGTTTATAAGGCACATAATGCTCCTGATTCAGAAATACTGGTTCTGTTCTCAGCACTATTACACACTCTCTGTGTGACTGCGCCTGTACTTCTTTGATGCAGTTTACTCGTTTGTAAGATAAAGGTAATACATTTCGTATGGCACTTCTTTAGGGAGTAAGCACAGCACTGCATAGGCTTTTTGTTTACCACCTGTCATTTGTTTATAGAAATGGGAAATTAAAATGCGGGTACTTAAAGATTGTTTGCGTTCTTAAGGACATGAAGATTTATCAAAACAAAACATGATTCTGCTAGTTTTGATACTGTGGATCTTTGGGGCTTTGGAGAAAAGGATTTGATTTTTTGAAGGCACTCAGATTCTGTTCCGGTTAATTTTTTTGCTGATGACAGCTCTGAGACTGACAGCCTGGGAGCATGGATCTGCACAATAGGTCAGGTACGGAGAAAGGTGATTCAGGATTGCCATAGTCATCTCAGAGAGAGAGCTTTGAGGAAAGTTCAGCTTCTGTGTTGTCTTGGCAGGCTTTGCTCTCCTTAGGGGCAGAAAATAAATCTGTTCATCTATTCAACAGATATTTATCTGCTTAACAGAGAATTTCATTAAACAGAGCTACCAATATCGCACGTGGAAGATGATTACTTTTAGTTACTACCCATTCTGGGCAGTATTGGGATTTGAAGATGAAAGGGGTTCAGAGAACTGCATGAGCCTGTAGTGTGATGCCAGACCTTAGACTTGAGTTTAGATCCTGTTCTGTGTTGGACTCATCGTGGCATCCGAAGGCACATACTGTTCCTCTGACAAAACTTAAGCTCTGAGAGGTCCAAGACGTACCCATCAGGTAGCAGGACAATAATTAATATTGCACAGCTGAGAGGGTAGGAGAGGGGAGAGCAGTATGAATGAAATCATTCTGAAGGTGGCTAGAGGCTGGAAAGCTTCTGTACTTGTTTTTCTGTGTAAGGTCAGTGGATCATCTTAGAGGGAGAAGGATGTGATGAAGATACGATGGAATATGACTAGTTCTTGGTGTGTCTTTATTCAGTTGCAGGCATGAACAAGTATTTCCAGCCTTTTTACCAGCCCAACGAATGTGGGAAAGCACTTTGTGTGAGGCCAGATGTCATGGAACTGGATGAGCTTTATGAGTTCCCAGAATATTCACGAGACCCTACCATGTATTTGGCTTTGAGAAACCTGATTTTGGCTCTGTGGTACACAAACTGCAAGGTAAGAGACGCTCATAGTTAATTTGTTTGTTTACAAATAATAGCTGCTTTTTTGGGATGTGGACTCTTTTCTTAGGGATTGGATTCTCTTCTTAGATGTCTCCTTATGCACCAGAAAAATTGCTCCCATCCTTTTGAAAAGACATTCTAAGATTGGCTGTTTTTTTGGGGGGTTTTTGTTAGGAATTTTTTTTTTTTTTAGTTTTAATGGCTAGGAGCTTCTTTTGCAGTAAAATACAAAAGTTTAAAAAGTATTAAAACTCTACTGAGTCTGCCCAACTATTAACTTTTAAAGGGATGCTTGAACATTTCTAAACAGTGTTTGTGAGTGCTTTATGATTTTTATTTTTTTTCATACAACTGTTGGGACAGGGAAGTGATTGTCTTTTTACTTAGGCTAACTCTATGACACTGCCTTCAATGGAATTGCTGGAATTTCACATAGTGAAGCTTTCAGATACTGATGTCTGTATGTGAAGGTTTTGGATATTAATCTATGTTTTATTTGGAATGCCATTTTGGAATGGATTTTACTGGAATGTCATTGTGAGCATGGCCACCAGGTAGATTCATTTTGCCATCAGGGATGCATTTCGGTACCATTCCTGTACTAATGGAGCACACCAATGCAAGAGTATCTTTTACACTCATTTGCTTTTATTCCATGTTCATCTAGCTCAATAAATCGTCACCTTACTGTGTAAAGCTGGCTAGCAAGAACCTTCCACAAAACTTGCTTTTAAAATGCTCTCAGAAACCTGATTCATGATTAATTTTTACCATCTGGTTTACAGTTTAAATAGAATGTAAGCACATGAAAAACCTGAATATTAGATAATCAACACTTTCTATCCTTTGTTTCTCCTTTGCAGGAGGCCCTTACCCCTCAAAAATGCATCCATCATATCATTGTTCGGGGGCTTGTGCGTATTCGTTGTGTACAGGAAATGGAGAGGATACTTTATTTTATGACAAGGAAAGGGCTAATTAATACAGGGATTTTATCAGTCAGTCCTGACCAGTATCTTCTTCCTAAAGAATACCACAATGTAAGTTGCTGTAATAATCCCTATGTTATTAGTGCTATAAAACTACATGGCACATGTCATATTGGTTTGGCTCTGGATTTTTTGCTGATTACCTGTGATTCCAACCGTTTATGTAAAAATTACATCTAAAAGCAAATACATGGCATGTTTTTCACGTTTCTCATCTGCCTTCAATGGTTATGGAAGCTACAGACATGGGACTCTTCCCAGCAAGGTTTTTGTTCCCACTAAAATCTATGGAATTCAGTCCTATGGATTTGTGCTTCTTATGAGCTTTTCAGATGGATGGGAACTGTGTGAAAAATACACAATACACTTGGGTTCTTCTCATGGGTTAACCTTGTAATACACCTCTGCTTCCATATGTGAGGAAACTCCTATTCCATATTGGTTTGCAAGAACTATGATTAAAGGGTACATATTTCTGACTAGCAATTTGCTTGACAGCACACAAAAACTTATCAATCAAATGAATGTATTCTGTAATGGAGTATCTCCTAGAAATTGTAAGTTGATTTACGTTTGGGAAATGTATTTGTATATGTTTTTAATTTATAAAATAGTTTTTACTGGTCAACCCAATTTGTGATTGAAATTATTACACGGTAAGTCTGTTTCTTTTTTGACAACTTCAGTTAGATTTTGTTACTTGACTGATAACTTCAGCTGTTTCCATTAAAAGAAATTGAGACATCTGCTTTTAAAGTGCTTAAAAATTTTAACTATTTTCAAAGATATGGTTGATCTTTTCTCTATATTAAATGCACTAACACCTTTAAAAGTTACCACTGATTACTTCAGAGGACAAGAGAGCCTAGACTTCTGAAACCTACAGGTATTTTTAACTCTAGCAAGAAGAAAAATAAGCGTGCAATGACAATTTCTATTTTAGTTCTAACTATTTTTATTTATTGAAATCTCCTATTATTTTTTAGAAATCTGTCATTATTGTTGGGGCTGGTGCGGCAGGATTAGCAGCAGCCCGACAACTGCACAACTTTGGAATTAAGGTAAGAAACTTTAGAGTACATTACTTTAAAAAAAATCAGACTTCCTGTGCTTGGAAAGTGTTCTTCGTCAAAATGAAAAAAATTATGTTCTTGTTACAAACATTTATGTGTAGGGCATCCTAATTAATTTGTAAAATCTGGGGGTTTATTGAGTAAATCTGCTGTTTAAAAACGGCATTTATTTGTATCTAAAATTCAACAAAGCATGCAGTGAGTATTTTACATAGACTGGGGTTGGGAGTATAGGGGAGACATGGATATTCATGTCCAAATAATGGGACTGTAGATGATGATGGCTGTTTAAATGAGGTGACATTTTCTTTCCTTTTGTGCGCTTTACTGTACTTAACTTGTTACTTATTAAAACCAAGTGAACCATATGTATTTCTCTTTTCCCTCATATTTATCATTCATCAACAGTGTGATCTCACAGTACTTACATGTTGATATAATTTTACACATCAGAATATTCTTATGAGAATCTATGGGATTCTTTACACATGAAGTGTTTGCAGGGCTGATGTTTAAGGAAATGAATGAGCATCTGACTTTACAGATTTATATATGTTCATACATGTATATATTTATATGAAAACGTGAATCCTATAGCCCCATTATCTCATTCTTTGGTTGCTCAACAGCAAATTGCAGTGCAGCCTTTTTGTACATCAAAACGTGTGGAAAGCTATCCTGCAGTAAAATACATAAATATCAACTGGCAGGACCTTTTTTTAATATATTATATCTATATTTTTATATCTATATATACACACTGTTGCTTTCTACTGTTCTGGAGAGATGGAGTTTCTCTAAAAAGACTTCCTCTAAAAATAAAAAGATAATATAAGTAAATAAGGGTAAACGTATTCAGTCAGACATCCATCTAGTCCAGTATCCTGTGTCTGTCAGTGACAAGCAGTGGATGCTGAAGGAGATATGTATGAATGGTGGAAATACATAAGAATGGGGTTTTCTTGGAATACCCCAGGAATAAATTTCTCCGAAAGGTGCATGGACTTCCTCAGAAGGACACTGCACCCAGATCATTGTGTTTAATAGCCTGTAGCATGCCTTAAACTCCAATTTTGAGATTTCCTGAATAGATCTTCAGCTTTTCTTAAAAAGAAGGCTTATTTTTGTTAGAGCTGTTTCTTAAAGTAACAGTTATTTTATGTATATATCCTAATATGTATATATTTTATGTTTATATCCCAAAGGGTAACCTTTAAAAGACAATTTAAATGCATAAATTAACTATATCCACAAACAAAAATAAAGTATTAAGGTTGTTAGCATTGCTGGATTGCTTGGGGTTTTTTTTGTTTTGGTTTCCCCTTTGCTCTGGAATTGAACAGGTATGTTTAATATCATCAAATCTTACAATTTACTAAGCTGCATTGTGTCATAGGTCATTGTCTTAGAAGCTAAAGACAGAACTGGTGGCCGAGTGTGGGACGATAAGACATTCCAAGGAGTCACTGTTGGAAGAGGTGCACAAATCGTCAATGGATGTGTCAACAACCCAATGGCACTAATGTGTGAGCAAGTGGGTTCCCTGCAGTGGTCATGCATTATCACTAGTGAAAAATTGTCATTTAAGCCAGGTTTGAGGGGATGGGTAAGGGTGGGAGTCCACGATTAAAAACACTGTTCTACGTTGTAAGTGAACTGTGTTGCTATTATATCTTTGGTAACAGCTGGGGACAGAGAAGGGCTATAAAATGCTTTTGGGCACATTATGTAAAGGAAAACCAGGCGGCTCCAGCTTCAGAACCAGAGGAAACCACTTTTCTCCCCTTTTCTGGAGATAGTAATGCAAAAGGTCCCCGACAAACTTCCTTAGAGCTGCGAAAGGCTTTACTGTGGGAGGCTATTGCTATGTTGTTGTAATACATAGTTCTATGCCTTTGCTCAGCCTCTACATTTCTAGTTCAGTTCCGCACAAGTTAAGATGAATGTGTATAACAACTACTGATTGCAAACAAACTGCAGTTCGGGTTTTTTGGGTTTTTTATTTGTTGGTTTGGTTTGGTTTTCTTGGGGCAGGAAGCTGAATTTCTCCAAGCGGAACTTGAGTATGGACTTTGTTCAGAGAGGCATGCAAATCCAGCCCGTGCTGTTTTAACTGTTTACTGCTCTACAGCGTCATGAAGAAATTTTTTTTTTTTTTTTTAAAATCATGTTTTAGTTATGAGGTGAAGAGCAATGACTTCTGAATACACATTGGGTGCCCATCCCTTTGCGGTCATTTGATGTCAACTTTCATTCAAAGTACAACGGTATCTTGAGAAGAGATCTGCAGTGATGACCAACAGCCTAGAGAGATGTGAGGCTGTGTGAAAAACCCTGGACCGCACCCTGAGTAACAAGGCCCTAGGAAGAAGTTAGCGCTATATTTGTGCTATTTTTCTATAGACTGACTCTGTAGAACATAAAAACGTCTTTATTCTGACTTAGCTCTGTTGTGTGTTTGATACAAGTTGGACAAGCAGAGCAAAATTCTAGTTTTAATTACAAATAATTTCTTTCTTTGCTTGTTTGTTAATGAAATTGGCGGTAACTGGCAAGCAACGTCCTGCCAATTCCTGAATGCAGGGAACTGTCTGGGCATCAGGCACCAGAAAGTTGTAGAAAAGAACTGATTTTAATGGTGATTTATAGAATACGGTGAGGTAGAAATGAAGGAGACTGGTTCATCATGTTTGATGACCAGACCCAACATCTCTGTACTAGTCCCTGGCCTGACAGGAAAGTTGGAGATGGGTTTTCTGGGAATCCCTGATAAAGAAAAGGATGGAAGAGTAGGGAACAACAGTTTGTGGACAATTAACGGACAGAAGGGTTGCTGGTATTCCAATTTTAGGAGGATGAGAGTTTGAATTAATCTGACTAATTATTCAAAGTCCTGGATGTTTTTAAGTGGCAACACTTAAATCTGAGGGATTCACCTTACTTTAAATAACTTTCAGCAGGCTAGGCACTGCAGTTTTTCTATACTTAAAAAGCAATAAAATGTCTTTTTCTTAAGCTTGGCATTAAAATGCACAAACTAGGGGAGAAATGTGACTTGATCCAGGAAGGTGGAAGGATAACAGATCCCACTATTGATAAACGTATGGACTTTCATTTCAATGCCATCCTAGATGTCGTCTCTGAGTGGAGAAAAGATAAAACCCAACATCAAGATGTTCCTCTTGGTGGTAAGTGGGAGATGTATTGCCAAGTGAAGATGTTGGCTGTGTTCATAAGAGTTTTATATTAAATTGGCTTTTACGTCAGACATTTTTAGAAGTGTATGGCTTTACAGCTGACCTTAAATCCAGCAGTGATAACCTTGCTCTATGGAGGACAAAGGGAGATTGATTATCGTAGACACACAGACCAAAATGTCACTTGTAACTTTTAAGAAAGCCTAATTTGAAGGCTTTTATAATACTGTATGACTTCTGATGTAGTATCTTGTTTTCATGAGGTAGCTTTTTCAGTTTAACTAGCGGCACTAGCAGTTCAGGAGACTTGCTTCTTGCTGAAGCAGGCCATGGCTAGCCATAATGCTTATACTTTTTGACTAATCTGTCTAAAAAAAAGAGCCTGATCAAAGCTTTCTGCTGGCAAGAATAGTCCCATCTCCATTGGTAACGCCTCCCACCACACTTACAGCATGCAAGCACATTCAGCAACAAAAAATAAACTTGCTCAGAAATGTCTGCCTCCCAAATCTTTTCAGCATGGATTCTGTAAGACAGAATTAGTAACTCCTATGTTCTTCAGTGAACTCTGGATCAAATTTCTCACCTCTTTTGGTTTTGTAAAAATTAAGCAGGATTTATTTATCTGCACGGATTCTCCATTACCTTGAAGTGTATTTTCCTTGAAATATCTTCAACTGTATATTGATGATAGCTAAACAATTAATTTCTCTCCTGCCTCAAATTGGCTAGCCCAGCTGTGCTGTTGCACTTTTTTTTTCTGTTTTCTTTTAAATAATTTTAACCTCTTCTTTTTTTTTTTTCCTGAAGCTATTTATGTTTCCTTTTTGAAGAAGAAGATTTTACTAGGGAAACCTATGATTAAACAACAAACTTGTATTTTATCACCAGAAATATCTTGCGGGGTTTTTTTTCCCCTATGAGAAGAAAAACATCTTAGTGCAACTTAGCAGTAAACTTGAAAATCATGTGATCCAGAGAATAGCATATTGAAAATGCAGTGGGACTTCTGACGAATCGTGATATATTCTTATTTTAAATGTGTTCTTTCACAGAAAAAATACAAGAGATCTATAAAGCCTTTATTCAGGAGTCTGGTATCCAGTTCAGTGAGCTGGAAGAAAAAGTACTACAGTTCCATCTCAGTAATTTGGAGTATGCCTGTGGCAGCAATCTCTCTCAGGTGAGTTTTGACAGCTGTGTTCTGAAGTGGTAGAGCTTCATAGAAAATAGGGTTGGAGGTAACATTGAGAAGTCATCTGATCCATCCCATGGCCCCAAAGGAGGAATCAGCTATCCCTAAACGTTTGTTCCTACATCCCTAACCTGTTCTTTAAAAGCACTGAGACACAGACTGCAGTGCTGCTGTAGGTGATCTGATGGGAGTTCATGACATGCTTCCAGCGACATCCTCTTTAATGTAGAAGTTGAGAGTAATGGTGCAGTGGAGTAGGGCATTTTGCTGAGATGCTGGGTGGTAGGATTCACAGGAGAGTTACTCTTCCTCAGATACTGTGTGTGACTTCTGCTTCTCAGTTCTGTGTTTAAAAACTGAGGTATTTCTCTACCTTGCTAGGTATCTTGAGAATAAATGCATTTAACTTCTGAAGTGTTCCAACACCGTGACGGTGGGCCCCAGTTCACCACTCCTAGGTATTCTGTTGACTATGTGATACTTGGCTTTCCTCGCGACTTCAATTTTAACCAAGCAGATTCAGGAAATAGCAAAGTATGATGTTGTTTGCAGTGCATTATTTGCTCAGTCCTGTTGCCTGGGTTAAAGATGTTTAGGCTCAATTGTACTACAGTAGTGGGACAGCTGATTGATATGTGCAGATGCACAAATCTGATCTGAACTGAGAAGCACCTAAGAACATAACAAGAATCTGCAAGACAATGCTATACCAGGGCAATCAATGGAAAATATTTTGATATGCTGAGCTTCCACACTTCACAAGCACCCAGGAGAAATAAGATAGATGTTAAAATCTATCATCCTGCCTTCAATTTTAAAATCAAAATGTGAAGTAAATGTAACTGCAGTGATAGGAATGGGCATTTGAATAGCAGTTTGAGAATAGCTTCAGATTTTTCACTGCTAAGTGGTGATTGCTTAGTGTAAATATCACTATTTTACTAACTATGAATTTGCAGGGGTGGGGGAAGAAGGTCAATGAAAGATACCATGGAAGAACCTCCAAAGTGACAGAAAAATTCCACTGAGATTTTTTTGTATCTTATTTTCCCCTTCACGTTGGGAAATAAAATATTTCCATTTTCATTTGAAGTCTTAAGGCTGTAAAATCTTATTTCTTTGTTAGAGACATAAAACTGAAATAAATACACTGCAATCCACCTGAACTTTTGTACTACTTTCCTTGCTTTCTCCACCAAGCAGAACTATAAATTACTTGCTAGTGACCAACCCATATTATAACATTTCTTAATCCAGCAATTAATATGTTGTACAGTGGCCTTAGGTAAATAAGCCATTTGCTTTTGTCAGTGTTGCCATACATTCTGGTGATACACTTTTTTTTTCCCCCCCAGTTGTGAAGGGAATTAGGGTGGTGGCTTCTAAACTGTGGGACTTTTGCTAGTACCCCTGTCACCTCACCAATAGAGACAGCTAGTTATGTTCTGTCCACAGGTATCTGCACGCTCATGGGACCACAATGAATTTTTTGCCCAGTTTGCTGGAGATCACACTCTACTAACTGTGGGATATTCTACTGTGATTGATAAATTGGCAGAAGGGCTGGACATCCGGCTGAATTTCCCAGTGAGTCTGGAAAATGTTGATGCAGCGCCTGTCTTAGCTTGTTTTGAAGCACCCAATCTTTGTATTCTTTTGGACCAGGCAAATTGTGCCTGTGATGATTTCAACTTGTCTTTAAGAAAAGAAAGGACAGTTTCAGCATTTCTGGAAATCCTCTTTGAGGACTATCAGTACTTAAATACTATGATATCATGAGCTTGTATGATGATTTTTTTTTTTTTTCAGCTTCCATGGAGGCTATTTTTTTTTCCTTTCAATATTTCTCTGGGAATTTGTGTTCTGCAATTTCTAGTTTGCACACTGGTGCTGTATTAGCTATTCTTGTCTGAATTAGCATTGCATATGTAGATTTTGTAGTATAACCTTCAATTGTCTTCTAATAGGTACAGAGTATTGACTATTCTGGTGAGGAAGTACAGGTCACTACTGCAGATGGAACAGTGTGGACAACACAAAAGGTACCCAATATGCTTCAGGATTAAGGATTTTAGGGAACACAAGAACAACATTGACCACAGTACATGTCCTTTTTGTCCTTTTTTTTTTCCCCCCTCAGAAGACTATTTAGTCCAATTTCTCCCTACTCAAAGATGAAAACTCATATATTCTAGTGACCTGTATTTGGATGTCCTAGAGCTTATTTTTTGTTGAGCATGCTTGAGTTTTGAGTGCTAGTTGATTTGAAAAACTAAGCACTATAAACGTAGTACTAAAAATGTAAAGCAAATAGATTTTTATCTGGTCTTTGAAGTGACAGTTACATTTTCTGGTTCCATTCCCTGCTCAGCTTTACGCCATTTAGCATGTGAATCTACCCTGTTAAAATTTCTCCCCTTGGTATCCAGGACTTGGATATTTCTCAGTCTCCTTTATTCCCTGTATCCCCACCTGCTTCATACTGTGTACTTTAGCTTTTAGTAATTTTTAAAATGATACATAAACTTAATCATGATTGGACTGACATCAGCAGTGTTACTGATCATATTTTAAAGAGAAGGGATCTGTGAAGGAAGAAAAAACAAACCAAAACAATGGCCATCTTCTCTCCTTTCAAAAAGACAGTTTTGTTAATCTGAGAGCCATTGACTATAATTTACAGGAGGTATTAAAATTAGTAGCATGGTTAGCCACTCCGATACAAGCAATTCAACAGACTACAACTCAGAACCAGTGAACTGCAGGATCTGTTCTCACCTGAATGTAAGGCATGTGTTTCCCATTACTGGGGAGTAAAACCAGACACTAATCTAGAGGTGTCTGGTGAGTATTATGCTGCATCCTACAAGAATAATCCAAGATAGTTAAGACGATGCTGTAAGGCTTAAGAGCAGTATTCAGCTTTTGCTACTGTTCTGATTGTCATTATTTCTTTCAGGTGTTAGTGACTGTACCACTGGCCCTTCTTCAGAAAAATGCCATTCAGTTTAATCCTCCACTGTCAGAAAAAAAGATTAAAGCCATTAATAGTTTGGGAGCAGGAGTCATTGAGAAGGTAAGTAATTTCAGATTATGTTTCATTTTCTTTTCACAGAAACACTGACTGATTTATTCCTGTTGCTTTTACTGTGTATTTCTCAGGATTTAATATGCATTTGTTTTTATTTGTAGATAGTAGCCTAGAAGAGCAAAATGCTATCAGGGATCACATGTATTTGTTTCTTAAATTTCCCAACTTAATGGGTTTTTTAAAGAAATTGTTTGCAGAATCACTTCACAGCTTAAATGTTTCATGCCTAATTTTGAGCAAGCCTGCATAATGGTCTTAGATCTTCCAAAGTTCTAATAGTATGCTTATTCCAGGTCCTTTCGATCTAATAAATACATAAACTATATCAGAAGAATACTGGAAGTAAGTTAAGTTGTGTATTTGACCAGTGTAAAATCTCCTACCCTTTCTCAGTGCAAAAAGACAGCCTCTCCTGAGAAGATCCCTAGTAAGTTGCGTGCGTAGAAAACATAACAGAAGTAATGCCAGAAACAGGATTATAACAATGTTGAAATTTAAAGGCAAGATTCAGAACCACCCCCCTCCCAGGATGGGGATCACTAAGTTCTACATTAGGTTTGTAAAAATTCTGCTGAATTTCTTGAGCATTTTCCATAGTGAATTCTACTGTGAATTTGATACTGTCTGTGCATTTGCAATTTGTGAAACTAATGTTTGTCTTTCCTTCCCTGTCCCCCTTGGAGAACAGGCCCACATATACTGGAGACCCTCTCATAGAGCTGGGTGTCTCTAATGGAGTGGAAAAGGGAAAAAGAATTAGAGGAACAACATATAGCATATCCGGTTATGAGTTTTGTGGTATGAAATGCTTTAATTCCATCCTTCTTTCTCTCTCTCTAGATTGCCTTGCAGTTTCCTTATAGATTTTGGGACAGTAAAATTCAAGGAGCTGATTTTTTTGGTCATGTTCCACCCAATTCCAGCCAGCGTGGGCTCTTCAGTGTTTTCTATGACATGGATCCAGAGGTATCATACGCTAGCTGTATTTTCTGTTGGCCCTTCAGAAATTCAGTTTGGAATCTAGGTGCAATAATTACTGAACAACTAAAGTTTTCTTCTTTCCCCCACCCCCACAACTGTTAAAAGAAGCGGAAGCAGTGTTATTTATCAAGAAAAAGCTGATTGATACTCCATTATAATAAATGGGAATGTTTTCCTACATTTGGATACAAAATAATATAAAAGCAAGTTAATGCTTTTATTCTCAAACTATCTTGAAAACAAGTCTGTAATACCTGACTATAGATGTCCTAATATGGGAAAAAGTCCACCAGTCACTTCCAGTTTAGGACTTCTGTTCCTTTATTTAAATCAGCTAAAAATTCTGTTAAAAAGATCATGCTGGCTTATTAGCACTTAGTTATTCCAGCTAATGCAAGCCATTATGTGGAGTGGCAGAAGAAAAGACACACTATGTTATGAAACTGAAGTCTATAGGGTCAGTCCTAAACTCATGAATTTCAAAACAAATTCAAACCAGTGCACTGACATCATGTTTTTCTTCCCCGCCAGCTTCAAGCAGACACATTACACATTTATGCCTTACCTTTTCATGCTTTTACAACAACTGCTGCTTACTACTTCGCAGCAATTAAAAGGCCATTTTGTAACCTTATGGCTTAGTCCAAAAGGAAACAATCCTGTGAAGATCGTGCTCTGTTACTACACTATCTGTACCTGTATATGACTTCCCTTAAAGAAGTTTTCTCTTCAGTACTTTTAAGCTTATTCTACATGTGGTTCAGTGTGCTGATGCTGTCCAGAGACACTAGATACAATTCTTAATTTGCTTGATAGCTATTCTCTGCTAGCTGTCAAGTTTAGTAACAGAAGAATTGCTTTGTATAAACAAGAGAGGCAGAGTTCTTTTAAAGATGTTGAGAACCAGTGTGCTATTCTATAGTCAGCACTTAATCTTCAAAACTTCTGCATGGGCAGCAGAGTTCTTGAATTGGAAGGAAACATCAGTAGAACTGCGCTTTCCTTTCTTGGGCCAAAATATCCTGGTAAGAACTTAGTATTGGCCTAATATAAAACATATCTAACTCGTATTTAAATAGATTCTCTTTGTTACCACCTTTTGGAGTACAGTTGAGGTGGAATTTTGGCACGGAACTGGAGCTTGAGGTCTGTCACAAAGAACAACACTATAAATGTCAAATCTTTTGGTGTAGCCTTTAAATAGGTAGATAGGAAGTAGGAAGTTTTCGTTAATTCAGCAAGATGTAAAAGGGTCTGACCGTGACACAGATCTGTGAACAAGACATCAGAAGATGTTAGTAATTTGAGCATAAATACTGTAGAATATGCACCCTTTATTCTAAGGAATCAAACCCACTTTCCTCTAGAACAAAAGTTGCTTTGCAGCTGAAAATCTCTTTGTCAATACTAATTAAAAGGGACTCTTCAAGAAATACTTAATAACCTAATAATTTTGAAATTATCTCATATGTTAATGTCTTGGGTTTAGGGCAAACAAAGCATTTTAATGTCAGTGGTCACTGGAGATGCTGTGACAACCATTAAGAATTTAGATGACAAACAAGTACTGCAACAGTGTATGACTGTACTTCGAGAGCTGTTCAAGGAGCAGGTAAGAGAAGCGTGCTTTCTTAAGAGATGAATTAACTTGCCAACAGAGGTAAAGCTTTCGATTGTATTACTTCATGATGTATAGGAAAACCTTTGACGTTTTAAACTGTTTTTCTTTTCGTGTCAGTTTGAGGGAATATGCTTCCTTTGAGATACACTAAAAACACAATGTTTGGTCTCTTGTGTGAAGAACGTGAAGTATCTTAGATCTGTAATGAATTGAAAAACAGAAATGAACTATCATCCCTTAAAGTGCTTTTAGAAAGTAAAATTAATTAAAATCAGTACTTCAAGGCAGATAACACAAACAGTTCTTACTTAGCAGTCACTTTTTCAAAACACTTTTTTTTGGTCATCACCGCTTCCAATACATCATAAAAGCTTTAAGCTAGATGAATTTGATTGTGATTTCACCCTCCCTCCATGTAAAAAGCAACTGAAATTACAACCCCCCCCAGCCCCCCAAACCAAACAAATCCCTTACTCTTCTAATAAGAAACAACCCTTCCTGAGCTGTCTTGGGATGGAGGTACAGGCAAAATGATCTATCAAGGGCCCTACATCCTGACTGTTAAAAAAAAAATTAAGACAAAAATGTCTACCTTTTTTTTTTTTCTTCCCCCAGTTCATCACACAGATAAAAATCTAATAGGAAAAACAGAGAAATCTGGGGCAAGCAGAAGACTATCACTTAGCAATGTTATTTGCATTCCACTCCATAGACAGTAATGCCTTAATTAAATTACTTAGAGCAGTCAGATTCCAAGGAATGCTTGTGTTTAATGTTCATGGGTGATCTCTCAAGTTTTACTGATGGTTCAAATGTTAGGATTAATGATCTTGGAAGAACTTCAGCATCTGAAAGCCCGACTTTTCCTAGAAAACATACTTTTGGTAATGGCTTCACAGTTACCAGAATCACATGCAATGTAAGTCCACATACCTGCCATTTTGATCGCACGAGAATGTCGAGATAGCAAACACGTCTTTGGTTTTGGTGCCACTCAAGCCTAGAAGAGTGATTTTCATTTTCACGTCTGTCTCTGTGGTTTATAGCAGTTGTGAGTTTCAATCATCTGTCCACAATGCAGCAAGATTTTCAAAGACAAAGACAGCTTCCAGGGGCGTACCAGAACTTCTTCTGGGATGTCCATGAATCTTGCCAGACTTGTGTAGCCATTGTCTTGATTGTTTGAGCTTTAGTCTCTCAAGTGCTACCTGAATGGACTAGTCTATTTGTTGATACCAGACGTTGTGCAAGAGGCAACCAGGGGTGCTTCTGTTTACTTGTCACAAGCCCCTCAAGAGTAAGACACAGCCGTAGAGGACTAAGCGAAGGCAGTTGTTATCCAGGCTCTTTTTGGTAGAATCGAGTGGAATTCACATGCTGCAATGTGACAAAGAATACACAGCATTACTGTCATGGCTTAGCTACAGACACTCTGACTTTTTGGTTTTTGTTTTCTCCCTGAACCTAGTTTTCAAGCCAGCTCATTTTCTGATCTTAGATAAGTAATGTTATTTCTCCACTGGAATAAAATGACCTCCAAAATGAAGATTACATTTTGAGATTTAACAAGCTAGAAGAAGCAAAGCATCATGCCTTACTAAGATGGAAAGTGCTTACATTATACGTACAAACATGTTGAATGATGTTGATACTGGTATTGTATCTGTTTGCAAGAGTATATGTGTATTTCGAGGAGAATTTTTTTTTCTCGTGTAGTTCTAGGTCTATTACAATATAGAGATTTGTTGCATTCGAAACAGTGCAGCTGTGATGTTTCAGACATCAGACAAGTCTAGCAAACAAAATTATCCTTGTGGTTAGTAGTATAATAAGGAAAATTAGAATTTAATTCTAGAATGTGATCTAATCTGTGTCGTAATAATACAACATACTCTAAAGATGACAGGAAACTGTTCATGAGAAAAAGCTATGCAATTGTGAGCTTTTCTTCGCAGTGCGTAACTTTTATTTTGATTATGCAGGAGGTTCCTGACCCAGTGAAGTTTTTTGTTACTCGATGGAGCAAAGACCCTTGGCTCCAGATGGCCTATAGTTTTGTAAAAACTGGTGGCAGCGGTGAAGCTTATGACATTATAGCTGAAGACATACAAGGAAAAATATTTTTTGCTGGTGAGGTAAGTATCTTTGTTAGCGTTGATTAAGGTTATTGGGGAACTATTTCTTATGAAAAATCATATTTTGCTAACCAACACCATTAATCTAGAGGTAGCATATAAATATTTTGTTACACAAATATGCTAATGTTTCTTGATTTTGACACAGAACCCTCTTTATTCATATTATTATTGGGCATGGAAAGTCTGCCAGGTATTTCAGGTCAGGAGTGAACTGTGTAACCAGTAAGTGCAGAACATGACTAAAATACAAGTGGATTGTATTGTTTTGTTAAATTGTCTTTCTGTTATTCCATTGGTGGGTAAGATAACAAATGCATGCTGCTGATGGTATAGGTGCATTCTATACTGGAATAGAACTTACAGGCCCCACTAAAGTGCAGATGGCAAAACAGACTACTAATTTTGCCAGTGGGTGTGCTTGCAAATTTTGAAGTTGCTAAAAATTTTAAATATTTCCTCCTAAAATCTCCCTAAGAAGTTTTCCATGGCTTTTAAAAATGTTGGTAGATGCTTAAGGAAAACAAAACTGATCTTATGAAATTCTATCTGTTCTAATAGTTTTAGAAACAATTAACTTTTTTTTTTTAAATACAGGCCACAAATAGGCACTTTCCTCAGACCGTTACAGGAGCTTACTTGAGTGGGGTTCGAGAAGCAAGCAAAATAGCAGCATTTTAAGTACTGATATTTTGTGTTTATAGATATATTTTTAATTGTTTTCTGTGGGTAAAACTATCTTCAAGTTTCCTATTTGCTGCCTTTTTCCTAAGTGGTACTTAAATGGTATATGGTACCTGAAGATAAAATCTTCATCTTCCTTTTCCTCTTTCTCCCCCACCCCCCTTTTAAGCCCCAATGATACATATCATTGGGTTTGGGTTTTTTTCCAGCTAAGGTATTGCTAGCAAGAGTGACATTGGAATCCCTGGCCACAGCTTAACTAACAGAACTTTTGTTGAGAGTCCTCTGCTGTATGGCTCAAGTCATGCTATTGTAAGCCTTCATTTCAGAAGGTGAGATTAAAACAAGAGTAAGTTAACATGCAGCATTAAAAATGCTGACAGTTAGTAATGATGATGGGAATTTTCCACTAACTGTGCTTCTCAGGTTGATTATACTCATAGGAGTTCAAACTTGCTCCCAAAAGCCGGAATAGCCTAGACAAATTCTAGAATTATTGTAGGAAGGAACTCAACTATCATTCTTTCCACTTGCAACCAATAACCTTTTCTATAATATTTTTCATATTCTTAGCCTCCACTAAGTGGGCTTTGGAATATCAGGTTTGTTCCTTTAAATCAGATGGCTGGAACAGTTTACAGTGCAATCATAGAAAGGTTATTGCAGCTAATAAAAACTTGAAAAATTAACTTTTACATTACTTTAAAAAAATTTGAAATGTTCTCTCTGCTACTTATTCAGAGAAATTCTTATTATAATAATAGGCTAAGTTTAGATTTGCTTAGTGCTTCTGATCATGTAGAAACAGGACAGCTTAAAAAAAACCCCACAACTATATTTCTATTATTATTTTGAAAAGAAACTTCCAAATTCATTTGGGCTGAGTAGAGGAACTATCTACTGACATAAGTGTACAGTGGGGGGTGAAGGACTGTAAGTTCCTAAAGGCTCATTCAGCTTTTCTATTTAAAAAATGAGTGAAGATGAATGAGAAAAAATATTAACACTTTTATGAAGGGCTGAAACAAGGTGGCTTGCACTTTGACTTGCAGGTTTTTCTTTTATTATTGAAGTATTATTAAAAACAACTTGAGGGAGTAATTCACTAAGGGCTAAGCATCTATCTATCTAATAGCTTTACCATGGGACAGGGAAGAAAATAAAATATTTTTCAGTAGAAATAAGACAGACACAACCAGGATATCTGTTGTAATACTGTTCCACTAAAATGGTATTAATGAAAAAAATTAAAACCAACTTTTAGATCGCTTCCTCCACACCTTCCCTATAACTCTACTGCATAGACCTCATGATTTCTGGAAGGAAACTAAGCACTTATTCTTTTCCCCCCTCATTCTCATGCATAGGCGCTTTTATTTTTTTAACCTCTTCAGTTAAGAATGACACAGCAAACTTTGAGTTATTGTGCTTATTTCCATAAAGCTGTATCCTTGGAAAAAAATGACAAGCAACCTTAAGAAAAATCCTACTGAATAAATGCAATTCTTTTTAAATACCTAGTATTTTGGTTTTAGAGTAGCTATGATATTGTTAAATACCTTTATTTAATCTCTAATTTACAAGGTGAAGATGTTTATATAACTAGATGTTTTTTCAGATATATATTCTGTTCTGCTTCTTAAAGCTGAATTATATGGGTTAATAGGAAAAGTGTAACTGTTCATAATTTTCTTCTACATAAATATTAGTATGTACAGTTTTAAAGTATTTCCAAGTATTAAATCGTAATTTAAAGGCTGTAAGAAGCAAGACAAAATCCTCTGATGATAAAAGATAATCAGACATCAGATTTTGCTTTTTGTAATCATTTGCACTTTGTTAATTTCATATATTACAGGCCAACTTAAAGCATAACTAGGAAAGATTGAGAGCTGAAAGACTGAGTTTCAGTTCCAAGTTTCTTTCCCAGTTTATCATATATGACAAAATTATTAGGAGAGGAGCTTCTGAAGGTAGGGAAAAAAAGCTTACTACTGCAAGCCCAAAACATTATATTCAAGGGCTGCTTCAGCTGACCTTGGTCAGAACTTCAGTCAGCTTAATAACAACATATAAACACATCCCATTTTAGGTAGGAACTGTCTGGAAAGTTGAGCTCACCATCCATTTCTGCAGTCTAAAGTTTGTGTGAACATGCTTGAGTTTAGGCATATGCTTCCATCCTGTTAATTTGTACTTGGGGTTTTAAATCTATCTACAACTTTGCAGGTAGATGAATAGAGATGGATATGAACAAAAAACTGTCAACATTTGGCTTTAGCTGCCGCACACTTCTCATAGCATTAAGGATAACAAATGATAAATTTACCAATGGCCTAGTCTATTAATTATTTGTATATTATTTTGTTGCCAAGGCACTTAAACTGTGTTGTGCTGCACTTAAGTTTGAGGAGTAAATAAAATAAGTATGTTCCATTTTAATTTACGTTCATTTGAAATGTATAAAAACATCAGGCTGGTTCTGAGACTTCATTCTTTAATTAATGTTCCCCAAAAATTTTTTTAATACCTATGTTAAAATTTATTTCAAGCATGTATGTGTTTTTTCTTTTGTGTTTAATTTATTCCCTGCAAATAAAGAACTGGGGAATGTTTTCTTTGGGTAGATTTGTTTAAATGTTATCAAAAAATATTTGAATGCAGAGCATGTTCTGTTACACTTCAGCTCTTCTGTGTGACTATGTTATGGCAGCAGAATAAAACTGGAAAGTATCCACAGGATGCTCATGTTTGTTTGTTTTTTTTTCTTTAAATTTAACTAATGGCTAAGCCTACCTTTTTTGTTACATTTGATATTAAGATTTTATTTTAGTATATTCCTACCACTAGACAATTCCTCTACAGCCTTCTCTGAGCTCTAAGTACTAACTCTGCTGTTATTTGGACAATACTGTAATAGTGTCTTTTGCTTCAAAGGTTTACAAAGCAATTCATAAGCTTGTATCAGATTAGCTTAAACTTCCTCTGGCTAAGGAAAATAAAGTGATAGTTGTTTAGAAGCACTGCCCATAATCTTAAAACAGGCGGGGGGGGATCACCGGAGAGCCACTTAATGCTTTTCACTGAATAATTGTAGTATGAACACTGTACAAGATCATGGTCCCAAAAGCTTCCTACTAGCACAGATCACTGTAAGCATGTGCAAGCCTGACTACATACCCAAAACATTTAAAATACAAACAATGACAAACTCTGATAATACTTATCTATGTTGTACTTGAATGGGGGGTTAGATGTTTATTTAGTGTAAGTCTGACTGCAGGCAACTTAAAGAAAATTCCTACTCCTTTTGAAAGTTTATTTCAACCAGTAACACATGTAGGTCTGAACCAGTGAAAGTTACTGTGTGGAAGATTCACTGCATTCCCCTAACCCTGTCATACTTGATGAGCAGTTCAAAGTTTGTATCCTGAGGACCTGCTTTGTACTCCTACTGCTAACTCCCTGCCAGAGATTGTTTTACTTACACCTGACACTGGTCTTGAAAAACGTTAACTTCATTCTAAGAAAAACAATCTTTAAAATGGAAACAAAATACTAATGCTGTTTTTAAAATAAAGTACAAATCAGTAGATTTCATCACACTCCCCTGAAAAATGACAGTCCTTTAAGAAAATAGTTGGTGTGAGGGATTTTATTTTTCCTTTTAGCCCAGCTGTCTAAAACTTAGATCAGAAATAAAAGTGAAGTAGCAAGTCTATGACTGACTGCCATCCAGTGAAGAAGATCAGGTGAAGAGGCATGGCAAGTTACATAACATTGCCATCCTCTTATCCACAGGATCTCTGGAGATCACCTGGTTTAAGCCCCTACTCAGAACAGGGCCAACGTGGAGCTGGTTGCTCGGGGCCCTGCCCAGTTGAGTTCTGAACATCTCCAGCAACAGGGATTCCACAACTGCTCCAGGCCCTCTTTCTGTGTGACCACCCTCATGGTGAAGCTCTCCTTCCCCTAACATGCAACTGCCATTTCTCTGGTGGCAGCTTGTGCCTGTTGCCTCCCATCCTCTCACCGTGCACCTCCAAGCAGAGGTCCTGCCTTCCCCATCCTCTCCCATTTGGTAGTTGCAGACTGCAGCACGATCCCCCTTTATCCATCTCTTCTTAAGGCTGAACAAGCCCGTCTCTCTCTGCCTCCCCTCCCACATCGTGTGCTCCAGCCCCAGGGACATCTTGGTGGCCCTCCGCTGGACTCGCTCCGCTACGTCCATGCCTCTCTTGCAGCAGGGACCCCAAAGCTGGACCCAGCACTCCCGAGGCAGGCTCACAAGTGCTGGGTAGCGGGTAATAACCACTTCCCTCAACCTGCTGGCTGCACGCTTGCTGAAACAGCCCAGAGGGCAGTCAGCATTCTTTATCATAAGGGCACGCTGCTGAATTGGGTTCAGCTCATCGTCTGCAAGAACCATCTGCCCCTACCCGCGTCCTTTTCTGCAAAGCTGCCTAGAAAGAAACCGCTGTCCCCACCTGCACTGTTGTACAGGGTTATTCCATCCCAGAAGCAGGATGCTGCGTTTGCTTTTGCTGACTTACGAGGTTCCTGTCAGCCTATTTCTCCTGCAAGTCACAGTCCATCTGAATAAACTTTTAGACCTACAACTTCCAGCTACTTGCTTTAATAAATATTTCCAAATTCAAAGGCAGGAGAGACATTTCTTTGAAGAAGGAAAATAAACATCTTGAATGCTGACAAGTGTATTAACTTTTTTCAGCAAGTGAAGCACAGATTTTACTAAATTTCTTATTGCAAGTTTTCAGACAGTATTCTGGTGCCTTACAGATTTTCCACTGCTCTCCCTAAATAATGGGAACTAAAATAATAACAACAATCACCAGAAGTCACTTCAGGAACATTTTCATCTAGGTCAGTCGAAGCTACTTGATTATAGTCAACTTTCTGATTTCGAAAAGGAATAAATAGATCTTCCCAAGTGATGATGAGCCACTCTCTGTCTGAAACAGCAACAAAACTAATAAAAACCACCCTTTTGGAGTCCAGTGCTTAATCTGGCCAAATAATGCCCCTGGCAGTCAGCACGGTGATTCCAGTAAGGTTTAAGTCCAGCTTAGTGGTGGCTAATCTAAACCCAGACATTCATAGATCTTGCTTTGTCATATGCCTTGTAACAGGATAATGCAGAAAGAACACAGATGCTATAAGCAGCCCCCTCAGGTCCAAGAAGGCTATTAGTCTAGAGCTTCTGGAAAAAAGTGGGATGGCACTTAAAGTTGTGTATTCCTCATTTTGCCTTGGTTAGACATGCCTGAGCAGTGTACCATGGGTTACCCCATAACTCCAACTCAGCTCTTTTCCTAAATACACACAACCTCTCTTCACTCAAAATTTCTACTCTTCCCCTTCCCCACCTAGCCTTCTCCACCTTCCCTCTCCTACAGGGCCCATACACTGTTACCTCAAGCGCCAAGCTCATTCATAAGAACAGTTGTTTATATAAGCAAGTCATTCAGGTTAATTTGTGTGGTTTTGCAGGTCACCAACCAAAATACTGAATACCAAAGACTTAACTAAATAGAGGAACCAATACACTGGACTGTAGGAATTATACTGTAAGCAATCAAAATCAAGATGTTAGGACTATTTTTCTAGAATACAATGGTCAGGACATAATCTTAAGCATCTGGAAGGTATACACCTGAACACTTTATTCAGTTACCTTTTATCCAGTTAGCCAGTTCCTATTTTTTTCTGAGCATCTCTCTACAGAATTTAGAGCCCTAATCAGCTGTGTTTTTAATCCAATAACATCAGGATAAGCAGGACATTTTATTTACCTTTTAGTATTGTCTTGCAGCCTTTCTCCCAGTTGTAGAAAGAACTGGAATCTTGTGTCAGCTGCAGCTGGACTGGTATGGATTAGCAGGGAAAACAGCTCAGACGTTTCTTCTCTGTTGAGGACTACACCAAGTTGTAGTTAAGAGATTTAAACAAAGTATTTGAAGGATGCTGAGTTAATTTCCATTCCATCTGCACAATTCCAAAGTGGCAGGTAATGCGTATACACAGTAAATAGAAGTACACTATCCTTTAAGTTTTCGTTAGAATTTACAATATAAAAAAAATGTTTATAATTGGGAGTCACTCATCTTAAAAACACTTCCCGACCCACATAATTAAAACTGACTGGTATATTTACATAAAAATCACAAGCCAGTTCAAGTATTTGTAGAAAATCCATCCAAAAACCCAACAAAACTTGACACAAGCAACTTACCGCTTTTAAGCAGGACTTGAAACTTTTGATGTTTTTAATTGCAAATTAAAAAGTGTTCTTTATGCTAAGATAGTTCAGAGAAAACAAAACCAAACCAACCTCACAGAAGATATAAAATCTTGTCCTGGTGCGAGGACATAAATTTCAGCAATAGTATCGTTAAAGTAGAGAACCCTGCTGAATCAGGCTTGAATAGTTTCTACCAGATGAGATAAAAGACAACAACCTTGTTTCTGTATAGATTTTTTTTTTTTACTATACATTTAAGCAAATGTTAGATCATCAAAATTGATTTACATTTTTGTGAAAGACATTTATTGAATACAAAAAACCCCCATTACATTCAGCCTTATTATAAATGAGTACACGCACAGAAATTTGAAAAGTCTGTGAAGATTAATAGTCTAACTGGCTGAACATTTTCAGAATTTAGATCATTTATGAACCCTTATTTCTCAACTGTACAATAATAAAATTCAAAAAAATATGCTTTGTATTTCCAGCAATACTACAGTCGGAGGGATTCCGTGCTCATGGCATTAATGGCAGCCCACACTTCGGCAACTATTAGTTTCAGGATTTTAAGTGTAGGACTTCCCACATTAGCAACAAGATGTATGGAGAACAGAAACCTAAACAACAAAAATTTATGTGAACAGTTCACTTTAATCCAAGAAGCTGTAGGCCAAAGTTCAAGACTGCAGGCTTAAAAGTACCATTGTCCATGTTGAGGCACCAAGGCTCAGGTTCAGAAGAGCTTTCCCCATACAGAAGAGAGCTTAACCACACACATCAGCGCTGCCCGATTCGGAAGTCCCACTGTGGACTTCCAGAGCTATCGAGCCCCTCAGCCGTACATCTTTGATACCCACTTCTGAGATGCTAGGCCATCAAGTCAAGACACTGAAGTAAAAGATTTTTTGCAAAGTGAACTTCAGTAGTTTTCCTATAGCCTTTGAAGGGATTTTATTTACTATGTCAAGCCATTGAAACAAATGTATCTGTAGTCTTTTGTACAAAGTTAAACGTTGAAAAGCTTAAGTATAAAACTACAGTTTAGTTTCTGTACAAGGTCAGATGGGACAAACATCGTAAAACCTCAACTCGTTTGTAGTTTCATGAAACTTCTGCATACCGCTTTTCATCACAGCCTCACTGCTGAACGCTGACATTTCATGTCATAAATCCTAAGATAACAAGATTAAAAAACTGATTTGCACAAAAGAAATCTGAAATAACTTTATATACACAACAGAAAGCCTTTTAAAAGTACAAAAATAACATCTATATGCCAATTAGTTACCATGCTTTGACAGTTCTCTCAGTGCCTACACATGCAAGACAGTAATTTAGATTTAGAATAATTCTGCATCTGTAGAATGTATCAGAATATAAAAGACATTAACATGTGACTAACTCTTGTTATTTTCAGAATGGATATGTATTCAAAATATCTTTATAACCAATACTGCAATATTCCAGTCTCTGCATGTGTATGTGCAGATAAGCAGCTTTCATCTTACTTGATTTTAAAATCTCCTGCAAGCTAGTAATCCACACTAAAAAGCTACGATGGTTCTAATGAATCTAGTTATACAAAGCAATTGAAAATGTACAAAAACTATAAAAAAGGGAACATTTATTGCCATGCACGAAACTTAAGTATGTTCAACTAAAAACTGCATCAAATGCAGTTTTGTTTTGTTTTTTTAAAAAAAGATACACAAAGCAATTTACATCAACACTCTTAACATTAGATCAGCAGAATCAGCTCTGACTAAATACCACAAGGGTAAGACACATTCCTTTTGCTGGTGCCTATCAGATCTTCAAATCCATGGGAACATAAAACCAGGAATCTTCATTTCCCACAGTCAAATCAGATCATGAAATCAACTGAAATGAGAAGTGTATTAGTTTTCTCCTTTCTCTCAATCCAGTTATATATAGCCTCTCCTTTTGCATCAGACTATCAAGAAAATACACTCTACTTTTGCTATCACAAAAAACCAAGAACATCCCTACAGCAGACAAATTGCTCTCTTATGCCTTTGCTAATAGTGACACATGTATGCACAGCACATAGACATAACGATTTCTAGATAGCCGTATATCAACATCTGCAAATGAAGCCACAAGAGAAAGAAAAGTTACATTGTTAGCTCCATTAAGTGAACCTCACTTCTCTAGTTCCATTTTTAGTTTTGGGGCAAGCAAAAGTAATTGAACTTGAAAATTTTCTTACAAATTACCAACCACAGACCGGACAATATACCCTTTGTCATAAGAACATTTGATCAGGCGTAATCTTCAGTGCAGCAAACTCAAAGGCAACATTATAACTGTGCTACCAGGAGCACATACAGAGAAAAGCTATCTTTATCCTCTTTTGCCTCCTCTCATTGCCAGAGCTTGCAGGTCTGCAGAGCTTATAGAAACTCATGCATCGTCACCTACAAATGTATGTGGTCGTGCATGAATTATAGGGCACCTTGCAGCCAAGGCCATAATTTAAAGCAAATGCACAGCTTCCAGAGAGTAAAAGTAATCAAAAATGATGATAGCTTTAATTTTAGTTCTGCTTACCAAAGAAATTCATAAGACTAGTAGTGGCGTGCTAAGAAAATAGAATCTGAAGCGGTTATTTTTGAAAGATGGATACAAAAGAACAAAAAAAAAAAAATAAAAATAAATCAGAGCCAGAGTCTAAACTTCCAGTACTATACAGGAGGCTATTAAAACTAGTGTAACAGGATACCATGCCACTTTCTAATAAGCTGAAGAAAAAAAAAAAACAACCCAGAATGTTTTCTAAATGATAAAGTCTTTACCTCTTTGACTGTTTTTTTAATGAAGTCTTTCCTGTCAGATAAATCATAACTAGGATACTTTTCATACACCTAAAAAAAAAAAAAAGTAAAAACACAAAACAAACCTCCAATTACTTTTGTTCAAGGTATTGTATGAATAGAAGGAGCTTAAATGAAATTAGGGCAAAAATTAGTGTAGTACTTCCAGTATTACAACTGCCAAAATACCCTGTTAATTATGGAAAGTGACAAGCTTATTTTCCCGACCTTATTTTGACCACATAAATATTTAAATACATGTATTTTTTCATGTTTGGTCACTGACTAAACCGGTACTATAATTTTTCACATCAACAAATTGGAATGCCTAGCTTGCCACGTCAGGCAAATAAGAATTCTCCAATCTTTGTCTTACATGCTCTCTAAGCAGTCAGATACCCCTGCATTAGTGTAGGAAGCTAACCAAATATCAAATCCCAAGGCTTATTTATTTTTTACTAATAAGTAAAATCGTGATCCTTTCAAGTGACTAATAGAAAAGTCAACATATTTGAGTGCTAGTCTACAACTATGCTTTGGTTAACTGGGTGGGAGAGGACCAAACAAACAAAAAACAGATGCCAACACTGACAACCAATGCAGAATATTTTATTTCAGTATACCAAATTTCAGACTTCTAGAATGACTGTAAGCATGACAGAAAGTTTGTACAGAATATAAACATACAGTTTTCTCATAAGACTCACTTCTGGTTTAATTTTTTCAAGACAACTTCTTGGAAGTACCAGGAAAACAAACATGTGAGTTCACTGACTGTAGAAAATGGCAAGGTAACAGCATTGTCTGTGTTTTGGTCACTTTTGCCCACTTCTCCCTTTTCCTGCCACAAGGTCCCTTCCTGCCACCTGTCCTGACAATCAATGAGTTCCTTGCTGAACTGATTCAACTCACTAACTAAGCTGAGAACTATTCATTCTTTGCTGATAGATGAGAGTCGAATGAACTCGTAAGGAGAACATATGAAGAATGAGAGCAAGGCTAGCCACAGAGATGTACAGAGAGCAGGACACAGCCCTCCCTCCTTTTGACAGTAGCAAGCTGCTGCACAGTCTCAACATCTCAAATATTTTCACTTTAATACATGGCAGTTGTTTTGGAGGTTATACTGTTACTTTCTTTGTAGCTAATTTTTCTTTGGAGATTTCCTGTCTAATGTTGGGTATCAGTGTTGCATATCTTAAGATTAAAGCTCTCCTTATAGCTGTTGGCAAGTAAATAAATCAATGCAAAACTACTTTGTTTCTGAACCATTGTGCAAGCCTTCATTTCTGAAACAATGACAAAAGTCAGTTCACAGATAACGCACTGCCTAAGAGATTGCAAAATCGCATTTGCTTACCTCCTTGCAAATTTGTTTCATAGTGACCTCCTCCAAGTTTGCATTGGCCAACAAGTTCTTGACAGTTTCCTTAAGTTCTTCATCTGTGGGTGGTTTCTTCAGCTTTTTAATTAAAGGTTCATCATCTGAACTATCCTCAGACTCACTTTCTAAATATAAAGAATAATTTGAATTGTAGTAAAAGATTTTCAATGTCTGCTTTATTCTTCCAAAACAGAAGCCATCAGAACTTTCCCCAAACATCTCATGCAGATGTTATCCCTTAAAATAGGCATCTTGCCAGATCATCCATTTAAAAACAAAGCTAATGCTATCAGTACTACATTTATTTCTGAATCTGCATCATTGTTGACGAACAATCAGTTTACAAATCATTATGTACTCTAGAAAGTATGGGACAGATTAAATTAATCTATCAAAGTAAAAAAGGTTTATTACAGCAATTCTAAGTTGAGGTATTATGGCCCTAAAAGAAGTACTTATTTGCTTTAAAAAGGAGTTTGGACTCCCCCCCCCGCCCCGCCCCCAGCAGTGCTGCCCACTAGGATCTTGTAATTTTGCAATGCTGTATTACTGAACGTGCTATCAAAAACACCATGACAACAAATGAAGAGAATCATAAAGGAAGTGAAGAGGCACAGGACACTCCTACAATCTTTTCCAGCAGCAAAAAAAAAAATAGACTGAACGACCATCCACTCAGTTCCTCTACTACCAAGAAGAGAAAACTCAGAGCAGATACCAAACAATCTAGATAATGAGCTTACAGAAAGACCTACTTAACAACTTGATTTTTGTACTGTGAGCATACACTCAAACCAGAAATGCAGTAGGAGTAAAGAAGAAGTTATGGATATATTACATAACATATATGCAAAACACATATCTAACCATTTTTAATTTTTTTAATGCATCTATGTTGATGACAAAATAAAGCATGTACAGACACACATTAGTACTGCCAGTAGCCAATCTGAAAAGACATTGAGTTCAGCACAGGCCAATTTACTCTGCTGAGAAATAAGGCTATGAAAGAAGTTTAACATAATTCTACGCCTATGAGTTTAACCATTCCTTTTCTTAATAAACTGACAAGTAGGGTAATTGAACTGAATTGATGTCTGTGCTATAGCATGCGTATGCCAATGCTGGCATTAAATGGAGTATGTTCGCAGTATGGATATATACTGCATTAATAACTCATACTAAATTGTGACACAGATGTGGCTGTTATCTCGCAGAGTGCCAGAGAATTTAAGGTGGGAAAGCATCTCCAGAGATCACTTGGTTTAAGCCCCTACTCAGAACAGGGCCAACGTGGAGCTGGTTGCTCGGGGCCCTGCCCAGTTGAGTTCTGAAC
The DNA here is from genome assembly GCF_030936135.1 of Gavia stellata. Lineage (NCBI taxonomy): Eukaryota > Metazoa > Chordata > Aves > Gaviiformes > Gaviidae > Gavia > Gavia stellata. The sequence continues at coordinate 96,100,507 of NC_082596.1, read as the reverse complement.
ATCTCCAGCAACAGGGATTCCACAACTGCTCCAGGCCCTCTTTCTGTGTGACCACCCTCATGGTGAAGATCTCCTTCCCCTAACATGCAATTGCCATTTCTCTGGTGGCAGCTTGTGCCTGTTGCCTCCCATCCTCTCACCGTGCACCTCCAAGCAGAGCCTGGCCCTGCCTTCCCCATCCTCTCCCATTTGGTAGTTGCAGACTGCAGCACGATCCCCCTTTATCCATCTCTTCTTAAGGCTGAACAAGCCCGTCTCTCTCTGCCTCCCCTCCCACATCGTGTGCTCCAGCCCCAGGGACATCTTGGTGGCCCTCCGCTGGACTCGCTCCGCTACGTCCATGCCTCTCTTGCAGCAGGGACCCCAAAGCTGGACCCAGCACTCCCGAGGCAGGCTCACAAGTGCTGGGTAGCGGGTAATAACCACTTCCCTCAACCTGCTGGCTGCACGCTTGCTGAAACAGCCCAGAGGGCAGTCAGCATTCTTTATCATAAGGGCACGCTGCTGAATTGGGTTCAGCTCATCGTCTGCAAGAACCATCTGCCCCTACCCGGGTCCTTTTCTGCAAAGCTGCTTAGAAACAAATCAGTCTGTCACCACCTGTACTGCTGCCATCTTTACACTGGTATTAAGGAACTCAATGTATGTATACCTCTTATGCATATTGTCAGATATGAGAAAACCAATAGCAACAGGAAGCACGTAGAACTCATATCTATGTTAACAAAAACCACATCAAGCTGCTGAACAAAAGGCATACACAGTGGGATATATACTACTGGATCAATTATAAGATTCACATGAAGTCACTACAGAGGCACCAAAAGAATTTCACTAACATTCTTCCCAGCAGAAGGGAGAACTAGGCTGATACCCTCAGTTTATATGCAAATAAAATTACATAAAGTATACCCAAACCAAGCATGGTTTTTTTTTAGTTACTGTTCCAAGGAAAGAAACATCAAGGAGCAAGCCAACAGTATTTTCTTTCGCAATTAGGTGCAAAAGCTTGCTTTCTAATAAGCATCCCAGTTAAGCTACGAGACAACCTATGAGGAAAGATTTAAAGCATTTACCTTTTCTAGAACTGTTCTGATTTTTTTTAGTAGTACTGCTATCTGCCTTCTTGACATTCGCACCCTTCACAGCTTTCTTGGTTTTGGAAGTCATCTTTTTAGATTTTTCTCTTTTAGATGCTTTTCTAGGGGGCTATAAAGAAGAAAAACAGAAGATTAAAATGATGGTTTCTACCCGAACAATCCGTAGCCTTTTTCCACAATGGAAATTATCCTTTCTGTCAATACAAACTAAATCAGCTAATTTAATTAGTATCTTTTACTAGCAATTTCTACCCCATACCACAGGGGGAATATGTGCACAAAGAGTATTCTTACATTCTTTTAAATTTCACGTTGTCCTTCTACGTGGGACTCAAACAGCTAGAACTTTTTAATGACACTAGTAGTTTGATTCTGCTACAGCTTTCCATTCATAATTACTTATAATTAGCTTATAAAAATCACTTTAAAGATGTTCCTTTAAAAAAGGACATGGTATGTTGTATTCAATTACTTCTAGATGCTATAGCTCTCTAAGATTACATGCAGCTAATTATTTTTGCACTAGTTGAGGAGAGCTACGTTAGCTAATCCATAATTTAGCCAATTATTGTGACCAGTAAACCCCAAAAATTATTGCATTAAGTTAACATCAACAGAGGATATTTGGAACATAAATATGTACAGTATAAACATATCAGTGCACTGCATTTTTGGCACAAATTATATGTCTGCTTAACACACAAAATCTTTAGATAGTACTTCTGACAAGGCTGAAAACTTTCCTCACAGAAACAAACATGGAACATTGACCAGGAATAAACCACACTTCAGAGAAAGAACATCATGAAACAACACAAATTAACTAACAGTAGTTACTAAATTCATAGTTCTAATTTATATTTAAAATGGCAGTGTAGTCAACTGAGCAAACCATCACATCTAAACAATTAAGATTAGTTCATAAAACTTAACTGCTTCTCCCATTAGTACCTGGTGCAACTCATAGAACTAGTATTTAATAAACCAGATTATATTTGTATTGGCTTGCTCAGTTATAGTTGCACTCGCTCTGCAGTGTTAAATGAAGGATAAAGACTTCCACTGTTGAAATTCAGAAAATACACTCAAGGATCGCCCCATTTCTAAATAAACATTTGTAGTTTCTAACTTTTCGGCTTCTGAGTTCCTGCTAAAACTCCATCAGCAGCTGCAAAGCCAGAAGTTAAACCTGGCACTCCCGTTTCAGTTTTTTTTTTATAAAATTATGCTGCCCCAGCACACCAAAATATTTCAGGTATCTTTTGCTTCCAGGTAACTGTAAGATCTTTTGTTTGTTTGTATTGTTTAAAGAGAGAATTGCAATCAAGAGAGACACACAACTCTGAGGAAAATCTATTGCAGCCGCTCCATGCCTAAGATTCCAATGGAGCTGGGGCAGCAAAGCAGATATGCTGCCTACATCCATTCACCTGTAGTATGTTACAGGGTGTCATACACCTAACTTTTTCTTTTTAATGCTGCAATCTTAAAGCTGTACAGGTGCAGACATTTTCCATTTCACCATTTCCTATATTCAAACTAATTTGACGTACTAGTGTTTTTGTAATAATTAAGCTTTTACTCCATGCAAGTCAACTTCAGTTTCCGAAGACTGCAGCCTACTCAGCTACTGCCTGGCAGACATACCAAATTCCTACCTTCTGAAAGAAAGTAAAGACCCAGTTAGATCAACAGGGTTTACTGTGAGGTTTTTTTGTTTGTTGCCTTTTTTTGTTTGTTTGGAGTTTTTGTTTTGTTCATTTTTTAAATAAAAAAAATTAAATAAATTTAAATAAAAATTTTCTGAAAGACAACTCCTGCCTCTGAAAGCGATATTCCTCTCCCCACAGTAGGAAGACTATATTGCTGAAAAGATGAACAAATGTAAAATTAACTTTTAGTATTTCAGCTCTCTTTCAATTTGCCATTTGTGGGGAAAGAAAAAGGCAAATTAAGAATTAGGTTTGTTTTATGGAGGCATGAGGAATTTCCTTGAATCATCTTTTTAATTTAAAACTAACACCTATCAAAATGACAGTGACAAAATAAACTGTTAAAGTTACATAAACTGGTCTATCAACAAAGATTTTTGTTACTATTTTCTATAGCTCAGACTATTTAGTTAACAGCCTGTCACACTTCCACTGCAATAGACAGACCACAACCCAAGTAAATAATGGTTTTACATTATGGCCAAAAGTTCTATAGCTTACATAAAGAATTTCCTTGGACTCCAACAGCTGACTAATTGCTGTTTGTTGCAGGGCTCTGACTAAGGCTAAAGAGGCAGTCACATCTAAATCAAAATATAGGATAAGATGAAGTCTGTAGCTCCTTTTTGTTTCTTTTTTTCCAGGCTTCAGGCATATGGACAAATCAGTGTACACTTCTTACACAAATCAGCTGTACAGTTGTACTGGCCTTCCATGTTTTGTGTCTATTCTGTAACTAAGTACAGGACTGAAAGGGAATGCACAGGGAAAGGTATTTTGCATTTACATACAAAGTTAATCTAATTTCTGTCTTACTATGCAAGGCTAAAAGAAGTTTCAAAGAAAACAGAGAAAAGTGAAAAATACAGCGAGATGAGAACACTTTGGAGATTGCAGGGACCTTTGTAAAGCTGCTTACTGTGCTGATCACTTTATCTTTGCAATCCAAGACACAGAACCTAAAAGAGAGATTAGGACATAAAATCCAGGAGAAATATGGAACCAAGATCCAAACCAAATGCAACCAGGTAGGTCAGGGACCTCTGCTGAATTCAAAGTTAAGTCCTAGGTATCCAATCAAACCCTACACAGAAAAAAAGATAGATGGATAGATATTGGGAATTTTTATGAAACTATATTAATGACATCATCACAAGATGGTACAAGAAATGCAGTCAATTATGTTTGAAATCCTGGCTGCACCAAAATGACATATAGCAAATGGTTTTATAAGGTGCATATATACATCCAAGTATCAGAACCTTCGCCTGTTATCTTATTGATTCTCTAACTTTAATACACTAAGAAATTATGAAAATTTCTTATAAATTGCAAATGTTTGCTTTTCTTTCAAAGCATTCATTCAGTTAAACATCACTTACTCCCCAACTCTGCATGTTCCAAGAATTACCAGTCGATCACAACTGCATAATGACAAATTGCAAACAAATGTTTCTAGCCCTATGTCGAAAAACAAACAAAAAACCTCATTACCTCATCCTCACTTTCCTTTTCTTCTGACGAGTCATCCTTTTCCTTCTTTTCATCTTCTTCACTACTGGATTCATCTGACAAGATCTCCGGGCACTTGGTGCGTTTTGCTTTTCTTGTTGTTCCAGTGCTACTGCGTTCTTTTTTGCCACCTTTGCTTGGTGTTTTTTTGGACTTTGGCAACGGCTGAGAGACAGGGATGTGCGTTATCCAAGTAGGAATACAAAAGTGAATTTTAAAAACATAAATTCCTTCAAATCACATGAAAGAACAGTAAACAAATATAGAGGTCTTTAAGTCTTGATAACAAAACCCAGGACTATTTTATGTACTACACTTAAGCCGTAACATTTTGTGGTAAGCAGAAATTAATTACAGAGATGGCAGCTGAGTAAAATACAATTTCAGTTCTAAGCTAAGCACCCCTTCCACTCCTCTAACCAAACACATCTTCAAAGGTTGGGGGTTAGAGAAGGGAAGCAAGAAAGAACAACCTAGAACAAACTTTTTACCTACCTATGCCCCCCAACCCATAAAAGCAAGCTTTTTCTTCCGATATCAAATTAGCTGACAACTCTTCAGGAGACAAAGGCAGGAATTCTGTCATGTCTTATGCAAAACTGCATTTTGTTGCCACTCAGTACCAGTGTCCCTAAGGCAACATGCAGACTCCTTGTTCACATCACTTACCAGTGTTTGCTGAGAATAAATTTAATTTCCTGAGCAACAGTCTAATTATTTAAGTATTGCTTTTAGATTAAAAACTGAAAGTCCAATAAGATTAATAATAGAGTTTAGTAGTCTTGGCAGCTGAATCTAGTGCACTAGCATATACTAGCTAAAGCAAGTTTTCCTAGCCTTGCAACAAATTCCATTTTGTGATGACCAAATGTGGTCACATACACTTGTCAACTTGTAGCATACCCAGGTAACATCTGACAGCTTATTTTCCTGTCCTTTCATGTTTTATTTCCTTGCTCTGACACCATTTTTTTCCTTTTTCTTTCCTGCTCACATATTATGCCTATTCCCCTCCATTCACCCACAAAGCAGAAGCTACTTATGGTATCTGGGTATGGATATCTCTGATTAGCTTCATGTGTTGGCCACATATGCTTTTGGGCACTAACAGTGTGTAACAGGTGCACTTGCATGTAAGCGTAGTTTCTATCTAAAGTCTTCACCCTGTTATGGATGCCTGCAGGAGAAGAGCTACTCTCTTTCAAGAAGCCATCACTACTTCAGGAAGTTAGAACAGTATCACCACTGGTAACAAGCAAATAATAAGGAATAGAGACAGTTGCATTTTTCATCAGAACAGAGCTATAAAAGCAAACATAACAACCTGCATCTCACCTTGCCTGAAGATTTTGGGTGCATTAAGAAGTTTAAGATCCTGGTTACCAGCTCACTATTAACTCCTGATCTTTCCAAGTCGAGAACTTCACAGATACTTTTCAACATTGCATTTCTAAATCTGGAGAGGGGAAAAAAAAATAATTCAGTATCACATCCTAAAGGATCGATCAACATTTGACTGCTAGAAGCCGCTATCTGGTTTGTGTCTGCAACCTAACAATAGACATGAATATATACACTTAACTACGTTTCCAGTCTTATCTATAGTTAAGCAAAGAACCACCACCATATTACATAAAGTAAAAGAAAACAAAATGCCCAAATCTGCATGTGTGTAAAGTAGGATATATAAAAAAAAGTTACAAAATCTTAGTAAAAAAACTCTTCCCCAGAATCTCTCCTAATCTACCACACTGGAAAGATCCAATCTTGGAAAATAAATCCAGGGGGTACAAGACTTGAAATCTAAAGGGGCAGGGGGTCTCCTTTTATTTTCTCTGGTTCCTTACCCCTTTACAGAAGTACCTCTGATGAAGATAGAAGGTTAAGAGAAACTCTGACACCCACCCCCTTTACTCCAACAGGATCTTGAACTAGTTGTCCCACTTCATCATTTGTTCCAATGATATTGAAAAAAGTGGGAAGAAAGAATCAAATCCTGTGAGGGTATGACATCAGAATGCAAGCTTAGTGAGATTTAAAAAAAAAAACCCACAAACCAAAAACCAAACCCTAGTTATTCTACCTGTTACCTCCCTTCAAATGCTTATGCTTTCCTCTTCACTCATTTTGTACAATGGTGCCTGAAAAGTGGTTTTCATTGTCTGACCATTTTTCACGTTTAGTAACTATTTCTAGTAATCAAAGTCAAAGGGAACTTATTTTTCATTGTTTATTTAAAAAGTCAGTGCAACTATTTCATGGTGGCCTGCAACTTCTCTGAAGTAGCATTTAATTTCAAACTGTGCCTTTAAACCCACAGATTTTTTTAAGGGGGCAGAACAACTTTGTTGTCCCATTTTTAAGGCATGGGAACAGAGAATCTTAACTGGTTTGGTGAGAGTCCCTGCCTCAAAGTATAGTTCATCCACCATCCTTCCAACGATGAAGTCAAATCTTTCCATCATTCTTCTAGACAAGGTTGTAAAAAAAATTTGTGCAATGTTAACATGCGGAGACCCTTCTTGTTTAGCTTTTGGGGATACACTGAATACTTGTAAGGTATTCCTGCAGAATCAAAAGTCAGTCTCTTACATTTTAAGAGACAATAATACTATAGAGTAAAAACCACTTAACTTGTTAACAGATTTAAAAACTGCATAGCATCGAAGTTTCTGTTTCAAACTTTCAAGACCTTGTACGCTGAATTTAGGATTTTATGGTTCTATTGCTGCTTTAACTAAAATTCCTTATGACTTGTGTTACACATGGCATTTGTCCTTGTATTTTAACTTTGTTTAGAAATAATATACAAAGAATAAAGATTGTCTCCCAAATCCTTTCACATTTTTAATGCTTTGACGGTACATCTGCAGGCAACAGCAAACATAGTGTGCTAAGTATTAAAATGCAGTTCAAGTGTGGAATAAACAAGTGCACAACAAGTTTTGAGTCAGGAACTTCCACAGCAAGTAGTTTTGACTTTCAAAATCCAAGAACTCTAATGCCCACAGCAATGTCAACCCTCAATCTTTTCAGTTTATAACCTAAATAGTAAGATTCTGCAAAATATATTTTGTTCTTTGTTCATCTTGTTCAATGCTGTTAAAACATGACGACATGCAAGTGTACAGTGTGGGCAGAAATCAACCACATAGTCAGAATGAATTAATAATCTAATCCGGAGTGTTTCATACATAGCTATGAAGAGCAGCAGAACTCACCACAGTAAAACAAGCACACAGGGCTCAGTACCTTGATACAAGAGTGACAATGCAACCATTTTTCAGAATATTTGAAGACTGAAGGGTAACAAAATTTAACTACCAGCTCTTTCATATGGAAAATATGAAAAAAAAGTGCAAAAATACTTATTCTGTGACCGTTTGCAGATAAGGGAAAACATTATCCAATTAAACCTGTGGGAAACGGTCAAAACTCCCATCCTGAGACAGAGTTTGTCTTGTAGATTCACATGTATTTGACAAACCCTATTCCTAGAAAACTGCATATCTGAGGAAGGAAGATTTGCAAATTCCAAATTCTGGAAGCCTTCCCATTATCAACAAACTGACACTAAAAAAAAACAATGTAGACTCAATTGTGTATAAGTTATTAGCTTTTTCATTTGTTACAACTAGCTGCACAAATATGCAAGGGCATCTTTAAACACTTTCAGTCCAGCCAAAACCAAGCTGCAGCAGCTTCTCCTGTTAATAGAGAAACAGCTTATGTGGGGAGACAGTAAAAAAGAAAAAAAAAAAAAAAGGAAAAATATTTTAGACTAGTTGCTACAGCAATTCTAGAATAAGACTGTATGTTTGATATACAATAAGCAGAAATGTCTTTGATTTTGAAGGAGGAAGGTTTTGAGGCATAGGAATATGCAAGTTTGCACCATGACTAGAGCACAATGTATTCACAACACTATGCTTGCCCTGGGGAAATAAAGTTTTCCTCTCACTTGGCAGAAGAATCTGTTGGTTAGCATGCAATAGTTAAAGCCAGGACTCTAGGAACTGTGAATAAAAATGTTCACAATTTAACTCCTTTTTAATACATTTCAAGTTGTCTTAAAAGATCAGTTTGTCTGATCAAAATGAGCTCAGAAACAGATCACAGAGCTCTAGGAAACAGCCACCCAGTTTAAAGTTTAGATTTAATCTGAAGTAAAATTTTGAAAATAAAAAGGAGTGCATAGCATGACTCAAGCTATGTTAAGTAGCAATAGAGATCATTACTTTTTTAACATTTCTTCCTTCTTTTTGTATTGGTCACTTCCTTTTTCAAATGGGAACCCACTGAACTGACCCACGTTCTTCTTTAGGGACGCAACCTAGAACAGAACACACAGATTACTTTCCATTGCAAGCAGTTTAAAAGATTTAATTCAATTACATTTGTTAACTTTTCATACAAGAAAAATTTATTCTAGCAGTTAGCCTTCTGTTGACAAAAAGTCATATCCTTTAAGTTATAACCTACACGGATTATGCCTTTATTTATCTCATGACAGCCAAGCTAAAACAATTAAGTTCTTCTGATCTTGGTACTTCTAATTCTTTTTAATAAATTACCAGGTAAAATCATCAGCCATTTCAAGCTTGTTTAGAATGTACTGCATGGTTATTTGCAGGTTTGCACAACTATGATCATATGAAGCCTGTTACATGCTTTGTACCATGTGATTTGTTATAGAATAGTGCATTTTATTTTTACTATAAAATCTGCTAAAGCAGATTTGCTTTATTTGCTTTTCTAAAGTCTTACATAAGGACTATGATTGTACTTTTGAACCTTTTCTTTAGCATGACCAGTATTTGCATTTACATACCACCCAATTTACAAACTTCTACCATTACACCTGCAGTCTGAACAGGGTTGAACTTTCATTGCGACAGCCCTTACAAGGGGAAAATTGCTCCCATCAAGATCCCAAATATATTTAAGTTCTTTGTTGTCACTCCATCTCCTTTTACCAAAAAACAAGTTAAAAAACATTCCCAAATCTTTTATTCTTCTGAGATCTTTACAACACTATCAAGAATAATTTGAACTCACTTTCAATAGTTCTACAAATTTTGTTCCTGGTGTTTCTCCATTAGTTTATAATTTTACCAAAGCTAAGCTCCTTTTCCAAAGGTAATTATCTTTGTCCAGCACCTAAAGAAAATTTGCAGATGGTATTGGTACGTTTTTATTAAAACGTTAATTATGATCCAAAGCACAGACAGAATGTGCACACAAGACAACATCTGACCTTCATTATATTAAACAGCATTCTGAGCTCCCAACAATTCTGATTAAATACAGTTTTGGATGAAACCATACTGATGTATTTCCAAACTGAATGTATTTTGAAGCAAATAAATATATGCTCATATCTTTGAACTTAAACCACTGGGACGCTGCAGCAATCCAGCTGAACTCTCCAACAAGTCTATGTTCAAAAGACTGAATGTTGGAGAGCAGAGCAAAGGGGGGTGGAATCGCAGCCAAATAAGTGATGTGGGAGGTAAGAGCAAGAGCTGTATTTCAATAGCAGTTGTGTCTAATTAGTATGACTTAGAAGTGTTAAATATCAATTTACAGTTGTATCGCTTGCACATAATTATGAAATGGTGAATGTGTTTATTAGTTGATTAGATTATTTAATAATCAATACTAACAGCATCAGTCAGTTAGTTTCTTAGTTGTATGTTGCATAATCAATAAACAATACAGTCTCTTAAATCAGTTATGTCTCAGATCTGCAATCTAAAGTGGGAAAGACAGACTCTGAGGTAATGAATGGCATCCAGTACCTACCACTCCATGGTAGAAAAGTGTTACTGGTTTCATGGAGGGTAAACGGACGCAGTTTGATGACTTCCACAGTAAAGCTAGTTAAATCAGAAAGTTACATGGTTCTGTCATTGTACCTTTCCTATCAAACAATTAAATTCTACTGCAGGACAATCCAAAAGTCTGCAAAACTCTGTATGCACCGAGTCAAAAATTCTCTAGTCTGGTTTATTGCCACACTGAATAAATAGGATAGCTCACAGAAGTAGGTTTTAAAGAATATATACTGTTCTTTTTCTGAATACTTGAAGAAACATACCTTTCTTTGCCATTTAAACAATCACTGGATTTGCAACAGTAGTCTGAGATATTACAACCAGTATGCATCTGTACTAGTGCTATTCAGTTCCTAGTTTCTGTGCTAGCTGTTCAGGTTTCCAAAATACAAAGAGATTAAAAACAAATTCCTATAAATATTGTAAGTGTATTGAAATAGCAAAATTTAATCTGCCTTAATTTCTCTACATCCATTTTATCTCTATTAGCAAGGAAAATGAGTCATAGCTACTCTGAAATTTAAGGCATAGTCACTAATACATAAAGGGCTCCAATAAAAATTTATTTTTCTATTTTCTTTAAGTTTCATCCTTAAATACAAAAGCGAGCGTATCAGTTTTTAACTAATCACTATAAGATTTTACATGTAATATAGTTTTACTTTCTACTGCTTTGTGCAAACCAAAGGAGAAAATGACTAGGTAAGTAGCAATGTATTAAAACCCACTAACAGGTTTTCAAACATAAAAGAAATAGAAGTTCTAAGAAAAAGCTATGTTGAACAAAATAACTACATGGTATTTTGACTGTAATCCGCATGTCAGCAGCTTTTAGCATGTGAACCATAATTTCCAACTCATGCTCATAAGGCAAACCACCCCTCCCCCCATTAAAAAAATTAAAATAATCTATATTCAAGTAGACTTACAATTCAGTACACCTTTCCATGGGATTTTTATAGGGACAGTAGTTTACAGGAGTTAGAAAATTTATAGGATTGCTCAACTGGTCCTGCAATATTCATTTTCTAAGTAGTTTGTAATAAATGACACTTAAGAGATAGATCCATATGTGCAAACGTAAAAAAAAACCCTGTACTACACACATTGTCATTATGCATGAGAACTAACAGATACCAAGATTGATTTTAAATTCTTACAGTGCCTGGCCTGTTGTAGAGGAGTTTGTGCAGGTTCCTAAGTTCATCTGTCTTCTTTTTACTCAGAAAGAACTGTATCCTTTCAATTTCACAGAGTTTTTGTCCTTTTCCTGAAACAGTTAAAATCAAATATGAATGTGATGAATTGCATAATTACCTATGCGTTTATAACTTCAAATATCTACTGTTTTTTAAAAAAGCAAAGAAGTTATTTCAGAATAGCATCAGACATTAGAATAGGCCAAACATTAAGTAGGCCTTTTCCCATCAATTAGGCATCCTAACACTCTCTTTATCTTCCTTACTTGATACTACCTAGACCAGGCTACAAGGACTTGGCATTTCTTTTTATTCTACCTGCTTCTGCCTTTGTTAGTGGTGGCTAGGTACTGAATATCCTCTTCCAGGTAAGTTTAAACATTATGTAACTTTTATGGTTTAAATTGATGCTACAGAATAAAAGAGGGTTTTCATACAATTATAATAGCCTTACTGTTTTTAAAATGGATCATGACTCTTAAGTTAGGTCTCCTCTACAACAAATTGATCATCTGATCATTTAAGAGGTTTCATTATCATTCCCAGCACTCATAATTCTTATGTGAGAGGACAAGTTTACCTGGTGTAATTGTAAAAGGTTCCTTTTGCAACGAGGACACTTGCATGGTCAGTCGGTCTACCTTCTTTTTCTCCCTTTTTCCTTCAACAATGAGACTCTTTTCTGCAAAAGACAACTTCCTTAAACACAATACTTTTAATTACATTAACAGATTCAACTGTAGTGACAGGCAATACAGCACTGAATCTTTGAAATGGCAAACCAAAAATGGATAATGATACAACCAGGTACTAGGTCACTTTCAAACCTTTGGCTAATAGGTCAATCTGATTCTATGGAGCTGTATACTAGAGTCTCTAGCTCTTAACCACAATCCTGCATCCAACTTAACCTTGAAGACAAGACTGGGCATTTCCAAAGGGAACTTCATCCCACAGTGGAAACTGCAGCACTACGCATTTTCAGAAACCCATTCTTCTCTCCCTTCGCTGCCTTTCTGAGGTACAGAACTGACATTGTTTGCATTGTGTCCTTCTGGGATGCCCCAGCCCCCTACATGCACAGCTCCACTTTAGCTCTCTTGAGGAGAATGCTACCACCAGATGGGCAAAAGGAGAGTCCAGCATGGCTGGAGACACTTTCTCTTCCCACTGCTGGACTGGAGGGTCCACACATATCAGGAGAGGCAGAAGTACAAGCATAGCAGGACTGTACAACACCTCACAGGGCTACGAAGTGCACTCACTTCACCGCAGGGCACAATACAAGTGTCACAAATACTAAAAGAATACTATTCCCAGTAATTCTGGTATTGCTTAGTAACGAATACTTTTAGATTGGTTTATGTATATGTTGCACAACACTACTTTAATGATACCATGTCAGGAGAAAACCCCAAAGCTTCACCTAAACATTTAATACTAAAATACTTGACTTCAAATCAAACTATCCTTAACACTAAACAGATGGACTATCCTGGCTTTAACATCTGAAAACAGCTTCAAAATCTGTATGAACATAATCAAAACTGGATATGCATCTGATGAAAACAGAGCAAAACATACTTGTGTGTACACAAGAAACAGTTGTTTCTAAAAATCTAGTTCCAATTACTCTAGTTTCACAAACAGCATAATCTCTTTTCTTTCTACTACCTTTCCTAAAGACAAGCTTCAGCTCTTTTAAGAATCCAAGACCATCAGTGACTTGGTTTTCACTGTGCCATACTGTAGCTCTATTTCCATGGATGCATTCATTTGCAAAACAGGTGCCTAGAGATTTCATGATGGAAATTAACATTTTTGCATAGTAATGCCTTCATCAAATCTTTTATTCCTTGACTACCCTCTTCAATTACATGCCACAACACAAAACCTGCCTTGCTTGCTCATCCTGTATCCCCATGTTTTTTATTGACAAAATTAATCAAATGGAATATCCCCCTCCGATATAATTAAATTTTGTTACCCACTAAATTAATTCACAGCAGTTAAGCAAAGACATGTGTATTGTTTCCAAAGCTACTGCACAGATTTTTCAAGTTTCTCTCTTTTGAAAACATGGATCACTTCAGAGCGTTACTGGGAAAAAAGGGTTCTTTTTTAGATATGCATTTTTATACAAATAGTTTGGTAAAGGACACTGCCCCTTATAATCATCTAGTAGCTTATACAACAACAAAAAAACCCCCTAGTGTAGGAATCCAGGATGCTGGCAATTCCTTCAGTCTTTCCTGAAGAACATCAGTACCGCTGTTTCTAGTGCTACCTGTTATAGTCTACTGGGAAGCAATTTATGACCCGTGAGATAGACGTACCATGGAATCTCCTAAACAATAATTGTACAATTAGCTGAGATCACAGGAGACTGCATTCAGTAAGCTTGGCATTTTTTAAAGGACAACTTATCCAATGGAAAATCCCGTACCCTTTTCTTCCTCCTCCTCCTCTTCTTCATCTTCATCACTTTCCTCAGCTTTGTTTTCAGTTTCAGGTTGTTTCTCATCTGCTTTTTCAGATGACATTGTATCTTCTTTTGATGAAACAACAGAAGACATGGTGTATGGTTCTGTAAAAAGCAGTCAGGGAAACCATCATCAATACAGCATTATACATGAAAAATACAGCAATCTTGCTTTTTAAAAAAAATCTTCTTGTACTGCAAAAGTAATGTGCTACTGCTCGTATTGTGATTGTTCACATTCTTTAAGACACTAAAGTATTCTGCATACACACAATATATAAAATTTTTCAGGAGGAGTTGCCATCCATTCTGCAACTAGCCTGGTTAAGAACAGTTTAAAAGGTTATCAGTTCTTTCCACACACAAGTCTTCAAGCTTGCTTTGTGAAGCACTCAGAAACACCCACTCAAAGCAACTGATGCTGTTATCTATTAAGAACTGTAATGTTTTAAGGTATGACAATTTTAGTGCACCATATTATAAACTGAATAGTTATTTCCGATCACGGTGAACATACAAGTTTCCTAATAAGTTAAACAAGCTACATATTTACATGGGAAATGGGAAGAGAAAAATAAAAAATAAAAAAGTTATGAGCAATTCGGAAAAAATTAACACTGCTTTCAGAATTCAAATAGCTGTGACATCTTAGGGCTTGAAAACGCTTTTTGTTTTTAATCTGCAGATCTACAACAAAAAAGAATAAATGCTTCATACTTAGCATATTTAAGAGGAGTCGTCTTAGCATTTGAAGTGGCTTAAACGTTAACTTTAAAATTAAAATATCTCACTTCCCTACTGACAGAGAACATCTATCTAACAAAGGAAGATAACCATATCTGTTAATTTTAGAAAAATTCTAGCTTTCAAAATCTTTCACTGTTTACAGATCTGGTACAAAATACTGCACCAGGTGTATAAGCCCTTGTGGAAAAAATACCACATGATTAACCATTTTCTTTTTCCGATATTAAAGTCAATATTATTTGCAAGAGGTCAGACTCAATAAACAACAATGAAATCAACTGCTTATATGCAATATTAGCAGATGGCAGAGAACAGCAGCACTGCAAGTAACAGAAAACATGAGTTATATTACCAATAGTCAGGGGGAAAAAAGTTTACTACTCTTCACTAAATCGCTGGGAAAAAAATAAAAAACTCTTTCAGGGTATTACCACCAGTATTTCATTTGACATGGAAAAGTAATCCGACTTTTTCACGATATTACTCTCTAAATTTTACTTGCCGGCACAAGTGGAAAACCAAGCAAAGTACTACATGTTGTCTTTCCTTCCCCTTTCAATGGGAGCAGAAGGGGAATAGGAAAGTAAGAGACTTCTTAGCTTTTCAGCAACCAGGTCCGTGAGGACGACCTGCTTAGGGAAAAGGGGTACTGGGATCCACCCTCAGGAAGGCTTAAGTCGGGGGTATTCGGCCGGGAGGGGGTACCTCGCAAGCCGCCCCGAGAAGGACACTCGTGCACAACAGCACCTCCCACCCTCGTCCAGGACTTTTCTGACACGCACTCACCACCTGTCCCCTTCCCGACTTGCGAGCCGGAGGCCGGGACTAGCGATGACGACGGGTAGCGCCGGGAGGAGCCGGCGGCCAAGGAGAAGGGCGGCGGGGGCAGTGGCGAGCGATATCCCCCTCACCGAAGCAGCGGGAGCGTTCCGCCCCGCTCCCGCCGCCGGGCCGTAGGGCAGGACAGAGCGCCCAGGAAATACCTCAGGCGGAAAGCACAGCCCGCCGCCCCGCGGAGGCCTGGGAGGGAGGCGGCCCCCGCCGCGCCGGTGGGTCGGTGACAAGCGCCCCCGGCACACGGCGTCCCCCCCGGCGGGGCAGGAGCCCGGCGGCGCAGCTGCTCCGCTTCCTTTCCCCTCGCCACCCCCCTCCCCGCCTCACTGGGCCGCCCCGTCCAGCCCGGCCCGGCCCGGCCGCGGCGAGGTGGGAGGAGGAGAGGCGGGAGCGCGCTCTCGGGCGCCGTTATGGCCATGGCGGCAGGACCCACCTCAGCTCCAGCCCCGGCTTCTGGCTCCTTCCTCGGGCGCGGCTGCGGCAGCAACGGCAGCTGGAGGCGACAGTTACCGGAGGAGGGGGAGGGCAGGGGGAGGGGGCGGGGCCGGGCGCCCCGGCGCACAGCGACAGACACACACCCCCCCTGAGGCGCGCGCTCCGCGTCCCGCGTCGGTCACTCTCTCTCTCTCTCCTGGAATCAACAAGGTTTTCAAAATGGCGGGTTCTCGGACGGGGAGAAGGAAGCGGGAAGGCGACGGCCAATCAGCGCCCGCAGCCCGGCCGGCGCGGGGAGGCGGCCGCAGGGGAGGGGAGGGTGCGCGCGCAGGGCGGGCTGTTGTGGCGGGGTGTGCGTAACGCGCGCCCGCCGGCCGGTGCCGCCTCGCGGTGACGTCAGGCCGCGCGCGGCGAGGGGAGGCAGCGCGCGCCTCCGCCAGGGCTGTTGCCTCCGCTGAGGAGGGAGCGGGGTGTGTGAGGGGCCGGGCTGCCCCGCCGCCGTTCCCGCCGCCGCCGGCGCTTTGTCGGCTGGTGGCTCTCCGCGGGTACTGGTTCAAAGCCCCCTTTCCCTCCCGTGCACCCTTGCGGTCCTGCCTCCTTCGTTCCCCTGCGGGCGGGAAGGGCTTGGCGGTCCCGCTTCACCGTAACGGCCGCGTCTCCCTCCGGCTGCGGGTGCCGGAGAAGTGCAGGGCGGCGGCCGCGGTGCTGAGGGGTTGCGGCCGCCGGAAGAAAACAGCCGTTGAAGTAGGAGCCGGGGCTGAAGAGGGAGGTCTCCTCCTTACCCCTGTAGAGTGTGGGGGGTCACAGGTGGCCCCTGAAAGAGCAAAGGCCGCGGCCTCCTCCCCGCGCTGCGGCCTGCCAGGGCTTAAGACATAGTCTTCAAACCCGAGAGGAGGCCTGGCTGGGCTTAACGTGCCTTTAGCAGGCGTCAGGAGTACTCAGAAAATACGTTGGAGGAGAAAGTAGCCCGAAGTAGTCAGTGCTGACATCTCGAAGCCCCGTTGTACCGACAGCAGCTGTTTGGCTACCGTGAGTAGCTGTAGGGGGGTGGCTCTTCCCGGGGGAGGGACCAGGTAAAGGGGGAAGAAGAGAGAGGAAATGAGAAAAATGGCACAGTGGTGTGAATTGTTACTCTCGGGCGTCTGTAAAGCATAGGCACGTAGAATTAGTAATAAAACTGGGAAATACGTGTGATACAAATATTGCAAAATATAAATATTAGAAAATAATAGAATCTGGAATAGGAAAATACTTAGGAAATACAATTCATATACTGTGTCCAAAAGTAAAGTCTGGGGAGTGTACATTGATCACCACCCAGTTTAGGCAACAGAGACGCAGACTCCTTTGTTAAAAGTTTTTAAAGCTGGTGCAATCGCAGATGGTGGTGGTCTTAAAAGGGAAAATGTAAGTTATTTGCCAACAATACGTAATTAGACAAGCCTGAAGTTAACACACAATACAGAGACAAAAATATCTCGTCATTAAGCCATGGGCTACACAAATGGCACAAGACAGATGTTTGAAGACAACAGACTACTTCCTATAAGATGAATGGGTTTGGATTAGTTCAGAGTCATGACAGAAGACATCCAAAGGCTGTGCTTCAGGTTGTGATGACAAATTAGACCATCATTTTGTAAAGAGGGATGTGTTTACCCAGTGGAGATGATTTACCTAATTAAACTATATGTCCTACACATATCACATTAGAGCTGCATCTTGAAGAGAAAGAGAAGATAAGGCTTCTTTGATCCTTATAGTGAAGATGTATCACTTTGGTAGCAGGCAGACCCTTAAGATAGGCTGAATCCAATATTTTAGGAACTGATACGCTCAGTGCAGGTAAATTGCATTTTGTCACAGGTTTCTTCTGGCAGAACTTCAACAGCTATGATAACTAACTCTTCTTGACTCTATTTTCTGAAACATCTGCCCTTCATAGCATATTTTTGATTTATAAGTTTATGGAGTAGTTTCAGTATGCTGTTAACAGTTTAAGAATTGGTTTTTGCATCTCCCAGACAAGATTGAGACAATACGGATTAAAAAGACTTTTAGAAAAAATCTGCAAAGCTAGAATTTGGGAGAAGGAGGGGGCAAACTTGAGAAAATTGCAGATATGTGTTAAAGAGAAATTGCTAAATTCAAGAAAAGAGACCAAAACTGGTTTATCTTCTCAATTTTACTATGAGTGAGAATGCTTGTTATCAGTACACTGCTTTGGGATGCTTCACTGTATCGACACTTCTATATTGCTGCCTTTTCTCCCCCCAACCTGATGAAGTTAACTTAATCATATGGTTTCAGCCAAGAGTTGAAAGACCTGGATGAGATAATTACATTGTTATAAAATGTAAGCGTTATCTAAGGTGTTTACACAGTGTAGTGAAAGGTACTAAATGCAACTTAAAAACCTTGGTTCTGGAAGAAGGCTACATTGGAAAGGGATAAGTGATTCTAAGAGGTTCTTGGAGTTAATGCGAGAGCTGCTTACTACAGTTGCTCCTCTTGTTCCGTCACGGAGAGGCTGCTCTTCTACTGCCATAGTTGCAATGTTAAGGACACTCTTAGTTTTGATGGCTAGCTCCATCTGCAAACACCAGTTCCATAAAACATAGTTACCCTGGAGGTACCTTGGGCTGGCTTTTAGATATCAAAGGGTATGTTTCTTAGACATTGTAACTCAGTAGAATTAGATAGTGAAAAATGGTTTGAAGGTGCTGTAAGAAGAAGCTGGTATGTTTGAAGATACATTACCAGTTGGAGTGCATGAGGCAGTGCAATTTTAACCATGGTTACCAGCCTCTGTTAATTAATATAAACAGCTTTTCAGCTAGTTCAGAGCAGCTTGCGTTAGCAGGCAATGTTGACTGGCTTTCAGTACAGAGCACACGGCAGTTTTTGAGTAGCTTTTTTTGGGAATAGAAGTGTGGGCTTCACAGAGTGTACAAAGTCCCTCAGGATTGCGTTTAGTTCGTTTCCGAAGTGACTGGTTACTGCAGTCTCCTGCCATTAGTGCAGGAATTAGCAGATCTGCTGTGGGCAAAATCACAGAAAAGGTCATCTGTAGATTGCAGAGAAAGTGCCCTGCGTCAAAGTAAGTACTCAGTAACTCTCGTTAGGAATTTTATCCATAGAGTAAAATACCACAGCGACAAATTATGGGATGCTACTTTTTAATAATGTTGGTACTGTTGCTTTGTGTTCTTGTATGAGTCATGTAAATACACGTGCACGCTTCATTGTCTCTGTAACAGTCATGTGACTATGCATTTCCTAGAAATGTCAAACTGGCTTGTCTATGAAATGCTGAGAAAAGTCCTGTGTAAATGCCAAGTACGTCTTTATGAGCGTTAGAAGCATTATATGGCTTTTGAATCTAAGGGTTATATAATTGCTCCTGAAAGCAGGAATCTAAATATGAACTGATAATTGAGCTAATTAAAACAATTTACAAGGCAAGAGAAACGTGAAAACTATTTGAGCAGTATGTGGTTAAGTTATGGTGTGATTAATAACATCCAAGGCTTCACTGCGTATTTGTGCAAGGTATTTTACATTTATTGAGTAGTAAGAATACCTGATTTGCAGAGTGTTTCTGAAGGGGGTCCTGCTCACTCCTGACATCCTGTGTGTTCCCCTTTGCATTTCCCATCTAAGTGTTTAAGGATTAGCGGTCTGTGGCATCATCCACACTTGTCATCTGTTTCTTACCCTTACGAAGCTTGAAGAGTTGTCCTTGTAAATACAAATTCTTGCAAACGTGAAATGAGTAATTGATATGAATTGGCCTAAGCAGTTTCACTGTATTTTAGAAATCTCTATATGGACCCTGCTTCAGGGCAAAAAACTGTAAAGTAGTAAGAAGCATCAGAGATAGGCAATGAATCAAAATAACACATAAAGTCACATGTTCCATCTGTGTGTGAATGACAATGCTGTACTCTGTCAGGCTGAGCTCCGCGCTCGGATTTCTGTTAACCTTCCCATTACCATGAAGTTAAATCTTACTCTGCAGGGTTTGAAAATTACTGCTTTGTGTGTGTTTAACAAAGTCTACAACTGTATGTTCAGCCAAAGCATGCACGGCTGTTACGTCTTCTATAAAGTATTTAGATCTAGTACTAGATCTAGTGTTTAGATCTTTAGGTACAGTCCGGGAACTCTGAACCGCTGCCACGTAGCTCTCGCAGACGATAGCCCTGTGAACTCTCCTGCATCCCTCTGCTGATGCTGAGGACCAGGGTGGTAAAAGGGCTTCCATCTCGAGGTCCCAGATGCCGCTCACTGTTCGAGAAACCTTAGCAGGACAGTTTCCTTTGTGACATACCGCGAGGACAGGATCTGAGCTGCGGTGAATGCTCACTCAGTTACTGGCCTCCTGCTACTTCTGAGAGAGTTTTGCCATGAATAGTGTGTGTATGTGCCAGTTAACCATGCAAATGTTATGTAACTCACAGGTTAGAAAAAGAAACACTGTCAATTCATTTGGGCTTTAAGGTCTGAGTCTGTAAATTTTTACTTGACAGATCGGTAGGTTTTGGTACAGTTCATAACTTTCAATTACATGTTTTTAAACCCATTGGAAATGGAAAACGTTTCCAGGGATATTTCTGCTTTGCACAAGGTGGCACTTTGCTCATCATCAAGTTGGGCTACAAAGTGAAACTGGGGCTTTTCCACGCATGTTGCCCGTAGTTAGTGGCAACCTGTGTTAAAAAAAAAAAACACCACACGAACAACCAAACCCGAGAAACATGAAAGCTTTGTCGCTTTCTAATAATCTGAGGTGATCTTGGTAATACGACGTGATATAATCTGACATCTTCCAGAAGACAAGAGGCTTTTCTTTTCGGAGTGAGATTCCTCCCCCCGCCCAACCGTCCGGTAGCCGCGGGACTCGCCCGGCACCGAGCCCTGCCACCGCTGCGCTCGGGAAACGTGAAATGAATTTGCCCTTTGTAAGAGGCGGCGGCGGCAGCGCCGCCCGGACTCGCTCCGCCGGCAGCGGCCTGGGCGGCGGGGGCACCCCCCGCCCCCGGCTCTGCCCGGGGCCGCCGCTTCCTCCGCTCTCCGCCCGCAGCGGCGGGGCGGGCGGGCGTGCAGGGGGGCGCCGGCCCCAGCGCCCCACTCGCCGGCCGCCGCCTCGGCCGGCAGGCAGATGCGTGAGGCGGAGAAGAGCGAGGGCAGGAGGCCGCCAGCGCCGACCGGGGGTTCGCAGCAGCTCCCCCGGCCGCCTTCCCGCGAGTTACCGCTCCTGCTGTCCCACCCGCTCCGCATCCCGGAGAAGACCGCCGCCGGGCTTAACGCGTCGCGGCCCCAGCCGTGGGCGGCGAGGGGCGAAGGTAGGGAACCGCCTGCGGGCGCCGAAGCGGGCTGTGCCGGCTGTCCTCCCTGCGCTGCCCGCCCCGAGCAGCCGCCGTCGCCCGCCCGGGCGCCCCCGGCAGCGGGAGGCGCCGCGCTCCGCTCCGCCGCCGGCGCGCTCCCGGCGTGGCCGCCCCGCGTTGCCCCGGGCGGGCCAGGGTTGCCCCTGGGCACCTGCAAAAGGGAGGGAGGGAGCTAGCTGAGCGGGCTTCCCTCCTCCTCGCCCGAAGCCGGGCAGGCGGGCTTCTCCACCCCCGCCTCTCAGGTGGACGGGCGGTGGTTGCTGGCTCGGGGCAATTCCGTTTAGTTGCGTTATCTTCTGCTGAAGAGGTGAACTTTTCTCAGCTTTGGGGTTTTCGGGCGATTCCTCTCGACTCTGGGTGCTTGTGAATGCAGGTTTGCTCCAGGGCTAACATAGTGTGGCAGCGTTATTTGGTGGGGGTTTCGTTTTACATACTTACAAGTAATATTACGAAGCTTAATTAAGGTTTTAAATTTTTAAATAACATCCATTTAAGCATGTACTCTCTGTAACTTTAACAGTTTTGAGGAATTTTCCACATACTTTAGGTATGCTTTGCCACACGTGAGGTGCAAGTACAACCCTACAAAAGCTTCTAAGCCTTGAAGAGACTACTACTGTGAACAACCTCCTCACTTTTCAGATTTCAGCCCTTAATATTTATTCTGAAATGCATGAACTAGCTATAGAAACAAATCTTAAAGTTTCCAAGTATTCACAGTCCATTTTTGAAACAACTACATTTATTATCTAGAAAAAAGAAACCCCAGCAAAAGTTGTTTAAAGGTTTATACATCTGGATGTTATATTCAAGCTACTTTAAAATTCCAGGGCCTGCCATGTGAATTCTGTATGAATCACGTCTTCTTTTTAAATGAATGGAATTTCACACTGAAAACATTCATGGCATATTAAAGCAATATCCATGGCCTGGCTTAGACTAACAAAATCCAGAAAGTTCAGCATGGAAGCAAAGCATTTATCCTCATTTCACCTCTGTATCCTGGGTTTCTAGACATTTCTTCTTACAAATTATGTAGTTATTCATTGTTTGACCCTTCCAGGGCTTTAGGTTTAGTGAAGTGAGTAAATGCCAGGTGGCCAGGTTCTGCTCCCAATTACTTCAGGCTTTACACCATGGTGACTCTGTTTCAGAGCTGTTATTCTAGATTTACCTGGCTGGAACTGGATACTTATTTTGTTCAATAGCCTCTGTCGTGTTTTGTGACTTTTGTTAGCTCAAGCCAGGCTTTTAATACAGGATTTGTATGTCAATTGGATAATGCACAAGTTAACTGATTCTTCTCTTTAATAGGACTCGCAGAATTGGAAATACAGATGTAACACATGTTTTTAGTAGAGGCAAGAAACCACAATGCTGTTTCGTGTGGCTAAAAGCTATAAGCATTCAGTTCTGATGACCTTTTTAGTGGAAATTCTGGTATGACATAACTAAAAGCTTTAGGGAAACTATTTTATGTGTACGCACATAAATAGCCTTGCAAAGTCAAGATGAGAAGGACTTTCAAAGTTAAGAAACAAAGTCTTGAAGAATTCCAGTAATGACATTCTGAAACAGAGACAATATAGGAAGCTCATATTTTCCTCTCTGGTGCCTGGACTTCAGGGGCTTCACAGATTTCTGCATCTAGCTTCCCCTTAGCGTGAGGTGGGTTCCACCACGGTCTAGGACCCCAAGGAAAGTTACAGGAGGACTGTAGAGAGCTGCAGGGGGTTAGCACGGGACAGAAGATTTACTGTTTCCTAAGTCAGGTTCTTGGTTTGATCCTGTTCTCTTTTAATGCATCTTTAGGGGGCATTTAGGTAAAGTTTGTTTGCCGTGTAAGAATGTAGAAAGGCGTATTTTAAATTATTAAGGTCTGTAAAGGGAAAATACCCCATCTTTTTTATTATACAGAAATTTGATATCTAAGTGGGATTAGAAACGGATTGGCAAAAATTTAGTTAAATATTGCCACACTACTTTTAAGAGGAAACAAATTTGATAATACTTATTTGAAGTACCGCTTTTGATAGCAGTGTCCTTGTTTTGGAGAAAACATATGGTTTAAGGCCTAATTTTGAATGCGAGACTCAAAAGAACTGTTTGTCATGTGAAGGGGAAAGTTAAGGTAAATATTCTGAAGTCTCTACTGAGCTGCAGCCTAATCTAAACATTATACAAAGGTAAAAAGGCTGTAATTGTGAATTCTGTCACTACATTTCTTCACCATGTTTCTTTTTCATTTATCATTTTTCCAAGTAAATTTCAATTGATTCCTCTCCTTTAAAGTTTGGAGCATGATAGATTTGCACTGACGTGCGTGCATTACGTAATTCCAAGAGGTACCCATATGCAATAACAGTTAAG
The DNA here is from genome assembly GCF_030936135.1 of Gavia stellata. Taxonomy (NCBI): domain Eukaryota; kingdom Metazoa; phylum Chordata; class Aves; order Gaviiformes; family Gaviidae; genus Gavia; species Gavia stellata. The sequence continues at coordinate 96,076,889 of NC_082596.1, read as the reverse complement.
AAAAAGCATAAAAGGGAGAGTACATTTAGCCTGAGAGGACTGAATCACTCACCACTTCTTCCAATGGAAGTAGCTGGCTGAAGAAGCCCATCATTTTGAAATGTGCCATTGTATAGTGCATTCAAATGATGTGGAAAGGTTTGAAAGCTGTGAAACTATTCATTCCTGACTGTGGACATGGTGATAACAATTTCTTCCTTACGAGAGCTTAAAATAAAGACTGCACCTTGCTAATTACCAGATAAAGCAATCTGGCTTGCAGGAGTTATAATAGGTAAGAGAAAGGTCCACCTGATGTTTTAGCGTGAGGAAGCTTTCGCTCACAACAAGCAGGAGTGAAATTCAAGGGCATTCCATACTCTGATACGGTATAACGGAACGAAGATGCTGGCATAGGAGTGATCACAGATACTGCCATGCAAAAGGAGAGGTGGCTGGATATTTACTGAGAGGGAAGGCTGCAGTCAGCTCTGCAGAATTTGAGTTCTCCCTAATTTTACTCCTAGGACTTCAGCCATTCTTTGTGGAGGAAGACACTGATTTAAACTCATTGGTCTTGAACAGCTGGTCAACCTTTTTTAGTTTTCTGTACAGAATAGAAGCTTGTAGTTGTAAATTTTATTGCTCCTTTAAACAGAAAGACTTCTTCATGTTTCAGTCTTTTTCTCACGACTGTAACAGAAATAAGATTCTGAAATCTTCCTAGTACAAAGGGTATTTACACGTGTTGATGGATTTCAGAAAACACTTGCTCAAGATCTAAGTGTGTTTTCCCAAATTACTGTTTATTGCTTAAATGTTCACCTTTAAAAAAGTGGAAAGACTTTTTGAGTATGAAACTAGAAGACAAGTTTCCTATCATCTCTGTATGCATTTAATAGTCACCTCCTGTGTCATCAAAGACAAATTAGTTAACATTTCTGTACCTGGGTTTTGGAAGTATAATATGGAGAAAATAATCTTGTAGCTTGCTCAAAAAAATGAAACACTGTGTGATGCCTAGTGAAGGGAAGCTATATCAGCTCTTAAAATGTTTACTGGAATTGTATATAGTTCCTTAAGTAATTCCTATAAAGTTGGGCTAAGCCTTCCTGGTCAAAATACCCAAACACAAGAATACGCAGTTACTTATATGGAAATCAGTGCTTTAGTTATCCTATTTATTTTGCAGACAGTATCAAGTCACTATTTTACTTAATGTAATTCTAAGAATTAGATTGCTCTGTAAAATACTTTGGTTACGGCAACCCCAGTACAAGTCAGAATTATTGCAGGATGTCACAGAAGGCAGGATTTGAGTACTCAGTTGCCTGAGGATGAGTGATACCACTTCTGAAATGTGGACATTGCAAATAGGCTTTCCAGCAATAACATCACATCACTACCCACATGCATCTGTGGATGGTTGGTTGAGCTTTTTTGGAAAATTCACAGGCTAGCTAGTTAATATTCATCCCTCAATGACACATGTAACAGTGTAAATACTTAGTGACAGAAGAGCTCAAACTAGTTGGAAACTTTTTTGTTCTTTGTCTCACCTTTTCCTCTGTCCCATATACATGTGTTGTAAATAAATAAATTTCTATTAATGGAATACTGGACTTCACCAATTAGTCTCTCTAAGTGAAAACCCCCAAGACGCCAAATTTGGGCTAGCTGCTCAAGTAAAGTCAGTTGTTGGATTTTTTTTTTTTCTCTCCATTTTATGACTTAGTAACATGGGGAATAACATTGTTTGAGTATCATTTTATGGCAGAACTGGAAATAGGCTACAAGTCTGCTGATTCCCATCCATACTGCCTGCACAATGGAAAAAAAAAATTGAAATTTAAACATCTTTCCTAAAAGTCAGTAGAAAAGAGCAAACTAAACAGATCAAACTGTATAGTCTCACAGGACCTTTAATCGCCAACAGGCATAGCTTATCTGGAAATGGTTGTGACACCCATTCTGTCTCCTTCGATGGTTTTGCTCTCTATGGAGTGGCAGCTTTGCTATGCTTTACAGCTTGCTGTGTTAAGGCGAAACACCAGGTTGTGATCTGTGGCAGACAGCTATAGGACAGAAAATCAAACATACATGTATAAACATGTATCCAATATAAGCTATCTCACTGATGACTTTTAACTTCCAAATACTCTCTTCTATGTTTGCAAATATGTATGCGTTTTATTATGTATGTTTTGCTGGCACGAAAAATGTGACCAAATTATTTACTTCAATTTCTGAGAGTGATTTTAGAACTTAGACTGTTTGTGCTTTTCAGGATTTCAGCAAAAACCAACCAAACAGCTGTTAACTGTTGACGTCCTGTTGTCAGGGCAAAGAGGTGTTAGTGAGAGTAAAGTATCCACAGGTCTGATGTCTCCTGTATCCTCGCTCCATATGTTTAGGTACCTTGTAAGCAGATTTTAAGAAAGACCTTTAAATGCAAAATTAAGTTTAAAACTGGTATTTTTTCAATGTGTTGGTTAAGATGATGCTTTTTTAGGCCTATGTTGAACAACTGTCTCACTTAAATCTTATGAATGATCCGGTATACACAGAGAGGTGTATTACTCCCAATAATTTTTAAAGGATTTAAGAATTGGTAAAGTAGATCTTGTTTTTATTCATATTCTATAAAAGTTTTTGGAATGTTTCAGATATTACTTTTTCCAGCTTTTATAAAAATAATTTCACAAGACACTTAAAACTCTTTTTCTGGTTACAGAACCTTTGTTGTTGCAGGTACTTCTACTTCTTCAGCTTACAAGAAGGTGACACAGCATGTGAAATTTCAAAATAAATATCCTAGCTTCTCCAAATAATTATTTTATAAATAAACTGAAACTCTTTAATTTTGGCAAAAATGTTAACTGTCAAACTTGGCAAAAATCCTGTGAATCTATGAAATTATGTACTGATTTTTGGAACAAAACATGCATAGTTGTGTGGACAAAAGTGTCTTTGTGGAATAGAACACATTCTCATGCTTTTTAAGCATTTGTTCCTGATACTGAAGATTAATGTATGAGAATCAGGCAGAAGTAGAGAGCACACAATATAATGCCTGTGCCTGGAATTCATTGAGTTTTTTTGAAAGAAGTTGTTATGGTATGTTCTTGATATAATAGGTGGTAGTCTGTAGTGGCCTGCTAAATTGGAAGTTACATAAGAATTTTCACCATTGTCTTGTGTCTGAATGTTGTCTTTGCATACTCGAAACGTAATGAAATATTCTCCTTTCCTGACGAAACGTCTATGTTTGGTTTTAGTCCAGAGGTTGACTTTCCTGGAAAGCTTAGGGGAAAATCCTTTGCCTGGTTTCGATTAAAATAAATAAATAAAAAATTATATGCGCTTGCCATTTGAAATGTAGCTGGGGAAAGAGGCTGCTGTTATATAAGCACAACTATATAATTTGACAGTTTTAGCCTGGCCATTTCTCATTGAGTGTTTAATTAATTTGGAAATAAAAGATTGAACAAGTATCTTAAATATCTGGTGTCTGTTTCTAGTTTATCCTAGTTGCTTTATGCTATTTGTTTTTTGAAAGACTTGGACCCTGGTTGCTACCATGTGATGAGGCTTGTACTGCTGTGCTGTTGAACTGCTGTGAATTAGCATGAATTAACACATACTACACTTGCCGCTGCCTTTGGTGGGATAAGCCTTCCTTGGATGCTTAGTTAGGCCCTAGGGGAAACAGTTATACCCACTATGTAAAGCAGCTTTTATTATTGATGAGAATTAGACTTTTTGGTGGTAGATTGCAGCATTGATTACAAGATCCTAAATCACACATGAGCTCTGTAACCTGAACACTCTGCAAAGTTGGAAGAAGTAGTTGCCTCTTGCCTCTCAGAAATAGATCCTGAAATCCCAATGCTATAAATACCTAGGAGAGTGGTTACCTGATTTGCCTATCCAAATGAAGATGGAATATTCACATACCTAAAGATTTGTACAGTTGTGTGCAGGATTGTAGACTTTAATAACGTAACATACAGGTTTTAAAGCTCTATAGAAAATTGTGATATGTAATATTATTATTAGATCTGCTTGTTTTTGTCTTGAAAAGTAAACATGTCCTAAACATTAAAAACTTGCTTAATTTTGATTAGAATTGGGTATAAGATCTGTCATGTCCTAAAGCCTGCTAAAGTCCTTCTACTGTTTTAAAGGAGTCCTGGGTGAAGCTACTCTGAGAAAAGCCTTTTTGCCCACGGTAAATGGCGACCTGATGTATCCCGCTGCTGAAGCCAGCTGGGGGAATATGCAGGTTGTGATTCAGTTGCAGACTTTCTGTGTGTCATTTCTGACATGCAAACGTCAGTTCAGTTTGTAAGTTTAAGCCTCTGTCTAATCCGCTTCGAGCTTTGCTGGGAGGGAATACAGACACTGAAAAGTAAAGCAGGATCTAGCATTAACTATAGAAGTTAAGACTTACTAAAAACAAATGCCACGGCTCTCATCAGAGTAGGAATTTAGTTATGTCGTGGCTATTTCTCCTTTAAAATGTGTAGGTATGTAATTTTCTTTTTTTCTGATGCGCTTAAGAGGTGACTTACAAAGGAATAATTTGGCCTGCAGTATGCATCAGAATGATCAATAATACAGGGGTAGTACAATACGTGTGTTTTTCTCAGAAATCTGAATGCTGTTAGATTAAATCTGTTTTGTGTGTCTGGTTGCCTATGCAATTATCCTTTAGGAAGTGTGTTCACCTTGAGTTTTCACCGAAAGTTTTGCTTTTCAGAGTAGTTTCTACTTTTAAACTCTATTAAAAAGAAAAAAAGATATGTGACCGTACTTGGCACAGAAGGTCACATATCTTGGCTTTCCATCTGGTTAAGTAATTCAGCTGAAAAATGAGCTAAGCAACAGAGCCATTTTTGTCATTTCTGTGAGTGCCTTACAAAAATACTTGCTTGAAATGCTTTCACTTCACACTTCTTCACAGCTACCTTCCTGCCCAGTGCAGCCCTCTGTCTTCACCGTGTTTCGTGCCTCAGAAAAAATGAATAGCAGTCTCTAGGCTTGCATACATAGGAACATTTGCAAAAAATATTCCAAATTAACTGCATGGACATTCTGGAATATTAATTTGAGCTAGCTTCAGAAATGTGTTAATGAAATCGCATTCAAATCTGTTATGGATACATTTATTCGGAAGTGAATTTTGTTTGTTTAGCTGACTTCTGAAGTGAATTAAACAAAAGTGTTTTAGTCACTTTAAAACTCTCTTTATGGTTTAACTAATACATTTGAAAAGCTTATTCAAATTAGTCTTCCTGAAGGTTCTGGCTAATAAACCCTGCTAAGTTTTGGTAGGGTCATTGTTGAGGTTACGATGTCTAGTTCTCTGTTCTGCTCCACTCCTTGGGCAGAGAACAACATGTACGCTTGCTGTGCAGCTGGGGTAGTTCACAAATGGTACGTAGCGCAAACGTATGTTCAGAGAAAGCAAATACAGTGGACTGTGAAGTGGGGAGTCATGAGGCCCGGACAGATTGCTTACTGTGCTGCAGCCATGGCCATCTCTTTGGCAGAAGGTGAGGCAGACAGCAAAAAGGGGTAACGTCCTCAGTGTTCCCTAACGTCTTCCGTTGCAGGATTTGGCAGGACTTGCATCAGTAGTATGAGTGTCCCTGTGTAAATGAGCTTTCTGTCTACAAACTGTGAAGTGGGTGTGTGCTCTTCCCTGGAAGTCTGCAAAAAGTCAAGGCGTTAAGTTAAACTGTTTAGATTTTTTTTTCTTTTTTAAAGTTTCTGTTTTCCTGATACTGAAGGTATGTCTTCCAAGAAAAGTTGCAGTGGAGTAAGGCAGGACGTACACAACACCCGTTGGTCCACACTGGCTCCTGTTCTGGGTATTATTGAGTATTCTTCTTGAACGTGAAGTAGTTCATTATCCTGGTGTGTTCAACTCGTTGCATGTGGAAGGCGTTCTTGCGCATTTGAATTTGCACTGTAAATTCATACCTTCAATTAATACAGAGTAACTTCTTTGTGTGGATAAGCTGTAAGAGTCCTTTTTTGTTCATGCAAGGACATGTATCCTTGAATATCTTTCCACAGTCCTCCAGCAGTACAAAAGTCTGCTTCTCGTGTTGTGGACATCCCTGATGCCAAAGATACTCATGCAGTGAGGCCATCCTGCAGAAACTGTGTGCAAGAGGAAATTTTGAATGCAGTTAGTGGTGGGATAAGGCACTCTTCCTTCTCTGGAATTATGATTAAATTCTGTACAGATTGACTTGGATGAACATACGGAATCTTTCTCATTTATGTGGGTCTGACTGGGAACACAGACTACTTTGCAAACTTAGTGTGTAGTAATGCATATTAAACTCTTTTATAACCTTTAAGTAGTTACGCATCATTTTCTCCTCCTGTAATTCAGTCCCAATAATCTGGAATTTTCGTGGTAGTAACCTGCAAAAAGCCCCAAAATATGCCCCCTTAAACATTCCTGATGCTTCCTAAACTAAATACTCTCTTTTGACTAACGAAACAGATCACATTCTTTGGCATGGGCTCTGCTCCTGACCTCAGAAAAACAGTCTTGAAAATGAATTCAAACAGTTCAGAGCAGTTGGAAACAGCTTTATTTGGAAGTGCTACTAGGTGTTCGTTTCTACTTTCTTCTGAAGATACCTGGTTTTGTGCCTGGGGTTCTTCTATAAAGGCTAGTGTGAGTATTGTCTGTAGACTTGTAATAATTCAGATTCTGTCTTTTGCTCGTGTAGATGAAATGTTTCATCCTTACAGTATATTAGGACTTCTAAACCTGTTTTTTTAAATGCATATTTTTTCCCTACTTGCATTCTGTCTCTGTCTTTGCGGAGTTGAGAATGGCCCATTTCGCCTTTGTGTTGCATTTTATTCTGGCAAATATTGTGTAATATCTAAGCTTGTATGTATTTGTTTATACCAATTGGCATTTTCACATACGTTTGAAAAAGTCCAACAAACTTCAAGTTTTTCAGGACATTTTAAAATGCAAACGTATAGGTTATTTTAAAAATGAATTAACTGATGTTTATTTATAGCTGATGAGAGAGGTGAAGGGACAAACATTGCATGTACAGTTATTGTACATTCAAATGGCAGTAGATTTCCAGATGCTTCCAGTGTACCAGTAAGATGAGGATGGGAAATAAAAAAAAACAGATAAAGTAAAATGATTTGGTTTATTTAGTAAATAGTAATGGACTGGGGGAAAAAAAACAGATGCAGAGAAATAAAATGTTTGGTTTTATTTAGTAAATAGTAATGGACTAGGAAGAGAACTCCTAGATCTTTACTGGAAAAGCGGTGCTGCCTTAGTGGGACCACTCTGCTATATCATTCATTCAACTGTCAGAAGAAAAAGAATAATATGAAATGATGTCTCTGGAGTGGAAGGGAGCAGAAACCATAAACCCCACTAAAACACAGAGGAGTTTCATGTCTGCCTGGGTGTTCATCTATCGCAGTGGGGCACTGGTTAAGGTTTACAGAGCGCAAACGCACCGGTCTGCGCCCGTTGGCCTCACGAGGTGGAGCGCCTCTCCTTCCTTGCCTCCGCGCCGGCCCGCGGAGGAATCACGCTTGTCCTCCATTTGGCATTGAGGTCTGTAAGTCTGTGCTTCTGCTTGGGGGGGGTGGCCCTGGCCTCCCACCACATGTCGTCACCCTCTTTTATGCTACTGCTGGCATTCATTAACGGGATGATTAGCTGGATAATAGACATGGTCCAGTTGGAAAGGGATCGGGTTTTTTGTCATGGTGGATTAAGGCTCTGATCAGCTCCCAGACCTTGCAGGTCATCTGCCTACACCAGTGCTATTCTGGCACAAGTGAGAAGTCAAGTCCATCTTTTTTTTTTTTTTTTTTGGCAACGTAAAATTACATCAGTTTTAGCTTAGAACTATGCCCTGAGTGTGTGGCTGTCTGGTACAACTGCAGCTCCCACAGAAAGCAGTGGATTTCTATTGCATTTCTGCGCCTATTCACACACTTCTTCTGTTCCTGGGGCAAGAGAAGTCCAGAAAACTGGTCTGATGGAAAACTGTTCTTTCTTTTTTGGAGGCTGGCAAAAGACTGGCTAAGCTTTCTGTCAGATGAGCTTGCTGGACTGTCTTACTTTGTGGCCGCACAGTTATTAGGTCTGGTGGAGAGGAAGCAAAGGGAGGGGTGAGGGGAAGGAGGCAAACAGGAGCTCTTCTTTCAGGGGAAGCATGCAGTTGCATCAGATTGGAAGATGCTGGAGACATTCTGTTACATCACATCTAAATAGTTAAAATAATAAATTACAGTAGGAGTAAAGTTTCAGTTCAGTGGTGCTTTTCTTTCTTTCCTCACAGTTCTAATTACTTGCTTTTGAATCAAGAAGTTGTCTTTGACATGAAGGGAAAATGTAATAAGAATCAGAAATTAACAAAACAATCTTTGAATCTTTTAATTCTTTTGAATACTTCTGGTTTTTTAGCTCTGTTATGAAATGTTTCTCTTTTTTTGTGTGTCTGTAAAGTCAATTTTAATCATGGGATTTTGCAGTATCCACAGAGATTAGCTGGTTTTGTGGACTTAAAACCACATGTAAAGTAGTATGAATAACAGTTCTACCTTTTATTTATTGAATAAAACATTAGATTTTGACATCGTAAAAGTGGGCATGTTAGAATTGTAATTTATTTTATTTTGCTATTAAAAATATGCCTCCTAAAATTGGAACTCATACTTAGTTGTTTTGACATTTGAATACATTTATTTTATGTCGTAGATGACTCAGATTCCCTCCAGCCTGCTGAGTGTGTTAATTTGCAAAAGCTGTAAAAGGCAGGCATTAAAAAAAGTCATAGAGGGTGCAGCGTGCCCTTCGGCACTGATTACATGCTCATTACCTCCTAGGCCCCTCGTTTGGTTTGTGTCCTGGTTCCTTGTCCTCAGAAGACACATGCACGTGCTACTTTGTCCTGAGTTGCTGCCTAGGAATTAAGGGAGCTCTGGTGGTCCTCTTGTCTTCCATCAGCTCAGGAGATCACACTAGTGTATGAGGGTGCACAGGAATGAATTAAAGCGCAGGGAGCAGCTGGGCTGGTACAACGTATAGAGTGACTGAGAGCACGCATGTGGTGATACCCTTGGGATGGCAGGAGGGAATTTATGGCCCCTGAGGGCCCCCCTCATCCAGAATATTGGTGTCTGGATTTATTGAGCTCCTGCCTCTCTGTGTCCATCTGGGTGAGTGTTGCTGAGCAGTGATCTATCATTTGCCAATTCATTATCCATTCTTTCCCCTTGGCCCTCTGACAGAAGAGCTTGGGGTATGAAGCTGTTAGTTCAAGCTCAACTCGATCAACCTGATAACATTAACAACTAGGGAAAGGGGAAAGTGTTCTGAGAAAACCGTGAATTGTTTGTTCACTAATACTATTTTGGGGTTAGGACTACTACTTGTACTTGAGTGCACCCTCAGCAAGTTTGTGGATGACACCAAGCTGAGTGGTGTGGTTGGTACTCCAGAGGGATGGGATGCCATCCAGAGGGACCTTGATAGGCTTGAGAAGTGAGCCCATGCGAACCTCATGAAGTTCCACAAGGCCAAGTGCAAAGTCCTGCACGTGGGTCGGGACAATCCCAAGCACAAGTACAGGCTGGGCAGAGAATGGATTGAGAGCAGCCCTGAGGAGAAAGACTTGGGGGTGTTGGTTGATGAGAAGCTCAACATGAGCCGGCAATGCGCACTTGCAGCCCGGAAAGCCAACCATGTCCTGGGCTGCATCAAAAGAAGCGTGGCCAGCAGGTTGAGGGAGGTGATCCTTCCTCTCTACTCTGCTCTCGTGAGACCCCACCTGGAGTCCTGCGTCCAGCTCTGCAGTCCCCAGCGTAAGAAGGATATGGACATGTTGGAGCGAGTCCAGAGGAGGGCCACGAAGATGATCAGGGGGCTGGAGCACCTCTCCTATGAAGACGGGGTGAGAGAGGTGGGTTGTTCAGCCTGGGGAAGAGAAGGCTCTGGGGAGACCTTCTAGCAGCCTTCCAGTACCTGAAGGGGCCTACAAGAAAGCTGGAGAGGGACTTTTGCAAGGGCATGTAGTGATAGGGCAAGGGGTAATGGCTTTAAACTGAGAGAGGGTAGATTTAGATTAGGTATTAGGAAGAAATTCTTCACCACGAGGGGGGTGAGGCACTGCAACAGGTTGCCCAGAGAAGTTGTGGATGCCCCATCCCTGGAAGTGTTCAAGGCCAGGTTGGACGGAGCTTTGAGCAACCTGGTCTAGTGGAAGGCATCCCTTGGCAGGGGGGTTGGAACTAGATGATCTTCAAGGTCCCTTCCAACCCAAACCATTCTATATACTAGTGTCAGTGTAGAAAGAACCAATATCCTTTTCTTTTGTACCTTTTTCTAGTATGGTATTTCTGTAGTACTGAAGGTGAAACAAGCACCAGTTTTTCTTAGTGTATGGTTGCTGTCAGAAGCTGAGGGGTCTCAGCCAGGGTAGAGTGAAAAGGGAACTGGCAGAAGGAAAGAAAACTCCATGCTATGTTAGCGAGAGATATTAAAGTACACAGTGAAGCACTGTGGAGCTGAACAACCTTCCAGAGTGTTGCTTATTTTCCCTACTTTTTAACTAAACTTTGAGCAAATAGTTAAATGTATATCATGAGTGCTATAAAGAACACTTTTTTAAAAGTTTCCAAATCCTATTGCTCTCCCATTTATGTTTATTTTAAAGGAGAAAACTTGTTGGTTTTAATGTATGGAGCTTTGAGTTCTAGCACTTTTTTTTTCTTTTTTTGTCATGTCAGTGTTGGTAAATGTGTGCTTTGAAGGCATGAACATAAAGGTTTGAGTGTATTTTTGTAGGAAGGACAAGTATAGATACAAGATTGTGATTAATAACTGAATAAAACCAGGCTTCGTAATATTATTTAAAGATTAGAGATGTCTGTGCCAAATATTACTTATCATGTCATATATGGCCATGAGGGACGACACTGTAAATGCAAGGAATTAAAACCGCACTGGTCTGAAGCCTTCGAGCAGTTGCAGGCAGCCCCCGGACGTGTGCTCAGAACGGCACTGCTGGAGGTGGGCACTCCATCTGCCTCTGGAGGTCCGAGACCTTGGCTGCCAGTTTGCTGGGGTTTCCGAGTATTATCAGCTCTGAAGTGCTGAATTTTAATGTCACTTACACCACTCTAATTCCCTATCATCCCACCGGTTTCCTGGCTGAGGTCTGTGAAGGACTAGCGGCCGCTGTCTTTAAAGCCTCCGTAACCAGAAGCGAACTTTGTGTACCAGGACTACAAACTGGTTTCGCCAGGCGGGATGACGGCAGGAGCATATACTGCCGTTGTGAGCAGCTCCCTGCTTTGGCCTGGGTTGCACAGAATCTGAAGTAGCTTCAACTTCAACTGGGAGTTCAGTTCACACCTGCTCTTATAAAAAGACCTGACTTTACATGAAACAGTCATAAAATTTTTAATGTCTGACTTTTATTTCACCTGAAACGGGTCAAAAGAAGCTTGGGCAAGTATTTAAATCTCCTTTTGGCATGTAAGGTTTAGGGACATTTGAAGAGATCAGTGTAAAATCCTATGAGATGCATAGACCTTCTTGATTGCAGAAGGAAAACACGTTGATTTCTGAAATCTCTCTTGAGAAGTGGAAAAGAAAAATAGGTTATTAATCAAAGATTGGTGTATGAAATAGAAAGCATGAAGTTACATCTTGCAAATGATTTCTGTTCAATGTACTTTTAAAAGATAAAGGCAGAAGTACTTGTAACCTTTGTAACTACAGAATTACAGTTCTCTTCAAAGCGCATGCAGAAGATGCATATTGATGTTACGGTTTTCATTCTTCAGATGAAGAAAATGCGCTTGCTTACTTGAGTTGCTCTCTGCAGAGTCACCTCTCAACAGGGATCTGTAGTGCATGTGTTTTTCCTTACCTTGAGCTTTTTTTTAAGGAGGGGAGTAAAGAATTGAATAAATTGGGTATATAATATTGTGTCTTTCTCGGGGATAGACTAGTTGATAGTTTTGGGCTATGTCAGGGTGAAAATGAAACCTTGTGTTTGTGACAGATGACTTGACAGCAGCTGTCAAACTTGATTTCAAGTCATGGCAAGTATTTGAAAATGTTCCTGTCAAATAATGGCATGCTCAGTTCATTCCTGACCTTGGAAATTATTGCTTGTTTTGACAAAATATTCTTCTGGCATCTATATTCTCTGTGAAGTAGGACCAGTAGGGTTCTTTAAAATTAATCTATATTAGCGTTAATATAACGAAACAATCCAATCCCCTGTGTCAGAGCATCATAATTAATTTGTTCTAGTGTCAGTCTGCTTTCTTTCACGCTGCTTTTTCATTTTCTAATAGAGGTTACAGGAAGAGGGAAATCATAACAGGACACTGAGAATGTAACTAATTTACATGGAAAAATACAATAATAATAAAGTAGCAGTGAATTTCCTTTGGGAAAACAAGGTTTTCTTCTTTGGTACTGTTGTTCTTCATAAAATCATATGTGCTTTGACCTTGTGGTTAATGACTTCAATAGAGTCATTTCGTAGACTTAAAATCACTACAGGATTTTATGTATTTTCCTTTTGCTTTTTATCCCTTGATAATTTTATTGATCCTGATGGGAAACATAAATTTAATTTACATTTAGATAACCAACTTGTGCTAATGCTAGGAAGCTATAAACAGTTCTAAAGCTTTTGTACAAACACTCTGTAACAGAGGTCAGTGAATTGACATTTTCATGCCATATTTAAAATAATTCATGCTTTTTGTCCTTACAGTAACTGCAACACAAAAAATTCCCTGCAAATCCCTGAAGTAAGCATCCTGTAAATAAACATGTGGGAGTTAAGACAGTGTCACATATTTTATATTCTTCCTAATGGAAGAGTGAGCAAGTAGTTACTAAATGGATCTTCATGTGTCTAACCTGCTTAATAGAGCTCAGATGAAGGCTGATGTTATGCTTCCTAATCCCATTATTTTAGCAGTGTTTCTGATTGTACAGAATATATCATTAGACTACAGCAAATCTGAAGGGACTCTGGAATGGCAGTCTTGCACATCTTGAGGATGAATATCAGTCTTGTCAGAGGGGACGTCTTTGCTATGAAACTTTATTCTCAAAACTTTTGCGCAGGCTTTCTAAAAATCAACAAGTTACAGAAATCTAACACTATTTATACAAGCATTTAATATATTTGCTTTTATTTCACTGCAGGGTTACATTTCTTGTTCTTTTTCAATTGCAACCATGCAGTGGATATAAAAAGCTACTATGAATTATGAAAGAAGCAGGAATAAAATGTCAACATACTTTCTTTGGTATTTATTGCATTATCTCCCTAAAGAAAAAGCTTTGGTGTAAATGAAGAATTGCCTCTCGTGCTAAGAAGGAGTATCCTACAGGAAAAAATGGTTGAGAATCTTGGTTAAATTCACCTTAAAGAGCTGCATCAGAGCTAGTTAAACTGATGTGGAAGTACTGGTGTAAGCACTTGGTCCATACAAGTTGTGCTTTTATAGCTCAAAGAACGTAGAAGTTTTGTCTTTGCTGTCGCATTATCCTCTAGGCACGTATGTTCCATACTCCTGGCATAGGTGTTTGAGGTACCATGTCCTGGACGGTTTTGAATGCACGGTGGCGTCTAGGAGAATTGTGAGCTGAAGTAAACTCATCATCTCCTGAGAAAGTTTCATGTCTCCAATAGTGGCAGTGTTATGCCCAATCCTTTGCCTTTGCCAAGGCCAAAGGCTCAGTCTGTGCTTCTGTAAACACAAGATGGATAGATAGATAGATCTTCCAATAAACTACGTGCGGGGGGGGGGGGGGGGGCGCGGGCTTGGGTGGGGTTTTTTTGGGGGTGGGGGCTTTTCACTCAAAAAAACTGTGGGGGGTGAATTCTGAAAAACTGGCTCATCTCCTCAACTTAGTGCCCTCAGGTGAAATGCTGCTGCTTCTGTGTGAATCTCACCAAAAAAGATACAGTACAACCCTGCCTAGCTCCTGCTGCTTGTATGGGGTACCAGGTAGCCTGAAGGTCCACCTTCATAAACTCTTCCACACTTAGCACCTTGGGATGGGTATTTCACGGCTTGGGGGGAGAGAGAGCTAACGAGACAGGAAAGAGGTATCTTTGACTATGGGGTTTGCAAGCAGTTGGTCTGGTCCTATACTTTCTTTACTTCCTTCATCCTCTGGCCTGCTCTCCTTAAAGAGGCAATCAGGCCATGTCTAAGAGAGTCGCTATTAACGACGTGCAAGCTGCTATCTGTGCCATCCCAGAAGGCCCCTTCCTCGCAACAGAAATACTTGTTTCTTCCTCATTGGTCTGAACCTTCCAAATAGTTGACACTATTTTGGTCCAGGAGGTCCTGGGAGGACTGAGGTGATCACTGTATGCAGTAGATGCACGTTTTTGGAAGTCCTATCCTAGAGCTCTCGAGCTGTTTCTAAAACCTCTACAGGCCCAGTCTTGAGTCGGAGTAGAAGCTTGACTATTAAAGCAAAGGAAGCACTGGAGAGGCTGTGAGAGGCCTCGAAGTCACTCCATTTAGGAGTTCGTTGACCTGTGTTCACTGCAAGTCGGATGAATTAGATCTCAAGCTTGATTTCAAAGCTGATATGAAAGGCGAGAATGAGGCATTCCCTCTGCTGGTGGAGCTGTACAGTGTTTAAAGCTAAGTGCTATTTTGCGGCTTGAAGGGTAGATATCAGTAGGGTGGAGACAGAGATGGAGCTCAGAGAGCCTTTCATTTGTATTTTAAGATGTTTCTAGCTGTCTGGAGAGAAATGAGAAGTGCCAGTTCATGAGAAACAGCAGCAGGGACTTGTGTATCACCTACAACTGGTGCAAGGCAAAGAGAGGAGCCGTGATCAGATCTCAGGACACTGGTGGTGGAGCCTGTGGGACGGTGTGCCATCAAATGAGATGATTATGCCCTTTCTTCTTACCCATGAGTTCTGGCTTCCACTTTGCGTCAGCACTGGCCCTTGTGTGGCAACGCGATAGACAGACGATGGGCCTGATGGACAGTGGCCCCATGGACAGTGTCTGCAGCAGCAGGCAAGAGCAGGAGGATCCAGACATTTGGTAACTAAGACAGAATACCCACCAGAGAGAAACTTGTCATGAGGAAGATAGCTCAGGTGGGAGGTTTGATGTATTTTAGGGTGTCTGAATGACCAGTAACACCATACTTCAGAAAGTATGTCTTCGGTGTGAAGATGCAACAAGGATAGATGATGCCAATTATTATTACCCAACTTTGCGCACTGCTCTGATGAGGTGTTATCTGAGATTGTTCTTTCTTTGTGTCCAGAATGTATGTCACTCCACAGGTACACATGGCATGTGTCTATCAGTAGACTCCCTGTGGACAAAATGTAAGAACATTTTGTGCTGGTTTATGGATTGCACGCATCTGTCTGTCTTGCAACTCTCTTCAATGGGGGGGTTAAAATCTTTTCTCAGCTGGTGGATAGGGCATAGTCTCTCTATATGCTTTTTCTGCGGCCTGTGGTAGCGCTGGGGCATGTCGTGGTGTGGTTCATAGCTTATCTCCACAGGCAATTTTGTTGGCCCAGCTAAGGGAGTGGGGCATGTGAATGAGTAAGAAATCTTAAGCTGATACTGCCTTTTTTTCCACAACATGGTCTGAAGGTTTTTGCAATTCATTGCTTAAACTGGAACGGGGCGGTCCTTCAAGAACTGAACTGAACAGAACCCCTATAGAAAAATACCTCTTTGCAGACATTTGCAGCATGACACATTAGTCACTGACTTTCAGTAGTGGTGACTGAACGAGAGAGCTAGTTCATTGTGAAGGCTGAAGGCTCTTTTTCTATAGATAAATAAATATATATCAATGAATGTTATTAATGGTTGGCTGAAATATTGTTTAACCTCATTAATCCTTCAAAATTATACAGAAAGTAATATAGAAATATTCTCCTGATAAACAGTTTTAATTATGGAATTTAAATTATTTCCTTCATGCAGCTGTATCACCCAGTGCCTAAAACTTGCTTTTTTTCTGCTAGCTAGAGGTGTTTGGTTTGGAAGAACTAATAGGTAGAGATTTGCGAGGAAGTTCCTTAGTCATTTGAAATAATTTATTGTGCCTGCGGTAGGTGAACACTAGAGGGCTCTTTAGACTAATGCAAAATAATAGTGTCATGTTACTAGTTGAGGACTAGTCTGAGACATTTTGTTATCTTGAGTTAAATAATCAAAAACACTGTTTTCATTAGAATAGTGTAAGGCTTTCCTTTTCAAGAAAAAATAAATCAGTGTCTTTGAAAGAAGAGAAGTATAGTCTGTTATTATGTAGCAAGTATTTGAGTTTTTGAGAAGTGGGGCTTTATATGTAGTCATCTAACTGGTTTAAATTTTTATACATTTTTCTGATTAGCGGTCAAGTTTTTTTCATGTTCCCATTCCAAGTGATTTATTTTAAGATAACTACATGGTTTGTATTTCTTTCTGCTTGTCTATCCACCTTTAAGTTTCTTTCCTTACGTGGCAGTTAATTTAGAGTAGCCCTTGTATTATGAAGCCCAAATCTGCATTGCATTGTGCTATACATGATCACTGTTCACAGAGGCGAGTGTAAAATGTAGCTATGCTTGTTTGGAAGTGTTTTTCAATCGCTTTATACTTGCTTTTCAAAAAAGGGAAAAACATTCTACATTTCGTGGATGTCAAGAATGATTCTTAGCTGGTGTGAATTTCTAGTGCAGCCTGGAAAGGCTTTGTCATCTTATACTGACTGAAATTTGGACCCTGTGCGTTTATTCCAGTGTTAACTGATACCATTTGGCGGGGCGGGGGGGGAAGCTGAAAAACTTGCTCTACGTTGATGGGAAAAACCGTAAAATAGCACTGCTATAAGCTGTAGGGGGAACAGTGATCTCATTGTCTCGGTTTACACAGTCTTTGTAATCAGATATATTTTTTCATACATCCTCTTGATTTTTCCTTGTAAAGTGGTTCTTGTGCATAATTTGTTCTAGTGTTTTTCAATGACACTGTGGTGTTATACAAGATAATTGATATTAGAGAAAGGGAGAGACATTACAAATTGAATTAGTTATTACGGTACCCAATTTACATCACTCTAGGCAGCATAATTTCATATTGTCAGAGGGAAGCCTGAAATTATGCAACAAAATTAATACAATTGTGCTTTGAAATTTAAAGTTTTTATATACACACAAACAACACACTCGTTTTGAGAAGAGTTTGTGCGGAACAATGCATAGGTTGCTTATTTAGAAAAACGAAAGGCGTATTTTTCCCTATGGCAAGTCAATCACTGAAGAAGCAAATGAGACTTGAAAGGTAGGTTGAGAGATAGTTGGTTCATGGAACCAATGTCCTAGAAACCAGTGGAGATTTTTCTGTGTTAAATAATATTGGCAGCAGCAGAGTAATTTTACTGGAGAGACTTTCTTTGGCTGTCAAACACTCCCCATTTTCTTGGATTTTCCTGGCCTTGCTGTACTGTTTCCAGTCACAGGTATATGCAACTTATTTTTAGCCCTTGGTGTGGTTGTTTTGCACAAAACATTCAGCCTCCAAGTGGACTTTTTGGAAGTAAATGTAATGATGTAGCAGGCAGAAGAGTAGGAGATCTATTTGAACTGTTTCAAGATCGGAGAGATATTTCCATTTGGCTTTTCTTTTAGATTCCTGGGACTTGCTGACTCAAAATTTCCATTATCCAAAAGGAGGCTATGAATTTACAAGGAAGAATTAAACTGGTCAGGGAAGATTTTGGCTGATGGCAAGTGAAGTGTTAACTGACCAGAACAGCCTGCAAAGAGAGCAGGGAAAGAACATAGTTGCGTCCATTTTATAATTCTCTGTCCTGCAAGTCCCATTAAGCTCATGTTATTGTTCTTACATGCCAGAAGCTCCCGAGGGAAGTGGGAGAGAAGGAATGTATGGGGAAAGGTATCTAAGGGTGACGGGAGGGGAATTAGGGTGCTTTGCCTGCCAGGGAGAGAGGTGAGGAAAGAGGATACTGTTTTGAAAAATAATAGGCAGAGGTGTCCGCTGTACCGAGGTCAGACTGGGAGGAGGAGGGTGGGAGGTTAGGGGGGAAGGAAGAGACGAAAACCCGCTATGGGCCCAAATAGTCCCTGACTGCTCCTCAACCTTCTCCCCTACTCAGAACCCTGTAACTCTTTGCTGGCACCCACTCCCTAGGGATATTTGGGAATCCCTCCAGACCTCTTCGAGGTCCTCACCCTTACTCCCCTGCAGTCCAATAACTTCACCACCTACCATAACCCCCCTCTTCGCACCTCCACTCCACCTATACCCCCGCTCTGCTGCTGTTCCCAAATTGCATATTGCTGGCCCAGGGTTGAGGACAAAATTACTTAATTTCTTCTCATCCGCAGGGCAGTAACACTTAGTTTTGCCTGTCTTGCTGAGGAGCCTTGAAGTGATTCCATGGAGGACAGCATGGCTCTCTTTCCCTAAACACTGCTGCTGTTACACCTGACAATTACCAGAATCAAAGTAATTTCAGTTTTCTTTGAGGATGAATGCACGGTCTGCGTTGAGCATGTATGTGTAGTTCAGCTTACTGCACACAAAATGACTTAGAGCTGTGGACATTAGACTTCATTAAAATGTCTCCTGGACACTATATGGCCAAAGACACTATTCAGCCTAAGACATGTCCGGCTGCTATATTTCTGCTTTTCATCACCGATGAAGCATGATGCACGTGGTGACTTAGATTAGAAAATGACAGGATTGGATCTGTCTCAGCTGCTGCTTCTAGCTATCATAGAACCAAAATAGCATAGGCTGCAGCACAGTTCATAAAGCTTGGAAAACACACTTGGCTGGTGAAAATGCCAGCCAGGTACCAAATACTTTGGCAAGGAGAAGGTTCCTGTGATATAATCAGCAGTTTATCCCATGAATGCAGCCTAGGATTTAAGGAGCGCTTGTGTTGGCACTAAGCTGAACAGACTGAATGCTCAGTGAAAAGATCATAATATATTTAAAAATTATTTCAGTCTTCTGTGTCATGGTTAGTTCTAGGCTTTGTTTGAATACAAAACAGAATACAAAATATTGTGATTTTGGAAAGCGTGAGCTCATTTGTTAACTCTCCTCAGTTCTTGCTAGTGTGAATTAATATATATACTTCCTACTTGAAATAGCGTATTTTAATATTTTTAGCTTTTGCAATTCTAGGTGTCAGAGCAAGATTCAAATAACTGCTGAGAATCGCAACTTTTCAGGAGGAGGCTAAATTATGCCAAATAGAGTCAGGAAAGATTTATTATTATTTATTATTTATTTCTATTATTTATTATTATTATTATTCACTTTATTAGAAGATAAATGCTTACATTTAGAAGAGTCAATTCTAAAATGTTAACTTGTCTGAGGATGAATGATAAACTACTACAGTTAGTTATCATTAAGATTGATACAGGACTCCTTGAAGGAGAGTATTTTTGTTCTGCATTACGTAAGTTCTGAAACAAACACTGGTTGTAGACAAGGAACATTTGACAACAGTTCTGATTAAAACATTTTGAAAAAATAAATAAATGTATCATTTTGACATTTTGTAAATAAAAAAAAAATTATGCCAAGCTTAATCATCAACAACAAACCAAAAATTAAAAGCACATTCAGAGCTCTGTCTTTCTGATGAAAGAAATTCAACTGGGGATCTTAAAAAATGTGGGGAATCCTCTTTCATCTATAGTATTATTTGCCTTAAGGCCTCTTTTCATTTAGAACAAGTTATATCTATCTATCTATATATCTATGATCAATATCTATATTGATTGTCCTTCAAAGGCATGGCTTTTTCTAGAGGAAAAGGTAACATGTTCCGGGATTATAGAGAGGGAATGAAAGAAAAGGAAGAGAAGAAAGCACTCTGCAGGCACCATGTTCATGTTCGGCCCTGACTTCTGCCGGTAGAAACTGGTGGTAACGGTCCAAAACCAGTTCCCATTACTTTGCTGTATACCAACAGGGGTGGAAATGTTAGAGAGGTCTGTGGTTCATTACGTTTATGAAATCCACAGATACCTACTAAGCCATCTAAACAGCAGTAATTAGTGCTAATCCCTTTTCATAGAAATGCGGCTTATCGATAAACTAAGAAAGTGGGTGTTGGCCACTATAATCACAGCTGAATACTTTTCTGTGATAGATATATAGATGTGTTTCTCTCTATCCGTTATCTAAAGTTGATGGCTTCCAGTTTTCAGCTGAGTAGTTCAGCTGGAAGTGGGAAATTCTATGTGGGCGGTGGTAAAAAATAACCTTTAGTCCAACGCAAAGCATACAGGCACGCTCTCTAAACCCAGCATATCCCCATTTTTCCACTCCTGCCTTTTATTTAATTTTCAAGGGACAGCCTGTCCGAAGATTCCCAAAGACAGGCTGGATCCTGTAGGCTCGCCCCCAACTATCCGTGTTGGTTTTGCCGAGAGTCCATACTTTTTCAGATTGCGTATTTCCTCCACAAAGCAAATTTTGCTTTAGGCTCCATGACACAGTTTAAAAATACAAACGTAAAAAGTATTTGACTGCTGTTGAGATCTCTCTCATAACACAGCAGCCAAAACGATGCTAAATCTCTTGCTGATACCACCCTGATCTTTCACAGCTAGAGGAAACCGAAAAACTTGCCACAAGCCCCTCTTTTTTGAGGAATTGCGTAGTGCATCCTGTACTATCATGCCGAGGCCTTTCTGTAGCTGGGAGATAGGGCTGAGGACCTCAGTCTGAGGCAGCACTAATATTTTTAGATGGCTTCTTAAAGGCTTCAGTAAAATGCATAAAACTTAGCATCCCACTTCCTGGCTATTTTCTCTGTTTTGAGTTAACTGTATAAATAAGCTTCCAAAAGCAGAAGTTGTGCAATGAAAAATAATTATACCCGGACATTTTTGAAAGATGGATTTTCTGATAATTCTGTCACGCTGATGTGTTTCCTGAAAAGGAACGCCAAGCAGCATCCCGATAGCCTTTGGAGGAGACTGGATTTTTAGCTTCCGAAGAAAACACAGTGTGTGCAACCACCCTGTCTATTCCTTTGTCCGTCCATCTTCGCCCTAATGATGTTGGGTCTCGCTGCCCAACATACAGTGGTTTCTGCCAGACTGGAGGAGGCAGAGCTCAGGTCTAATTCATTCTGTTCAGCTGCCGCTGGGCACCCGTCGGTGCAGATGTAGCACTGGGCTGGCAGGAGCTGGGTGGAAGAGGGAGGATGAGGATGGCGCCTCTAGGAAGGGGGAAGGCGTGGAGAGGAGGTGGTGGAGGAACGCTGTGGGAAGACACTTGGAAGGAGAGAGCTGTGTGTGTGATGGAGAAGTTCGGGTATTGTGTGAGTAACGACTGCCGTGAGGGAGCTTGGGGAGATACAGCGGAATAGCAGCTGTGTTGCACTGGAGGACTCAAGGACTGCGTTACACCGTGGGTGCTAAATGTGGGACGTA
This sequence comes from Gavia stellata, assembly GCF_030936135.1. Taxonomy (NCBI): domain Eukaryota; kingdom Metazoa; phylum Chordata; class Aves; order Gaviiformes; family Gaviidae; genus Gavia; species Gavia stellata. The sequence goes on along the minus strand of NC_082596.1, from coordinate 96,055,387 downwards.
ATTCCACAGGAAACCCGGCTGCATTAGTCCTGCTGCTCACAGGGTGACTTACGGAATAGTAGGCATGCTTCTACATATGGCTGTATTCTTAAGATACTAACAAAACTTCCATGACCGAGTGCTTTGTTTTGTTCCAAAGATATATTTTCCACAGAAAATGGAATTATTGAGGGCCTACTGTGGATAGAAAGCCTGTAATTTATCAGGGAGCTGCACTGGTAGGCATATCTAATCTGCCTAATCCATTGGCATTAGCATTGAATAGAAAATGTTGAAAGCATACCTAAGCCCACTGGTGATATAAAAGTGCCGACAGCTAAAGAGATTTTTTTTTGTTTCTTGAGATTTATAGCTCACATATGTTTGCTATACAACAAACTAAATTCAACTGAGTAATATTACTGTAACTTAGTTAAAGCTTTCTATTGACAGTAAAAATCGTGAGGGCAAAGCTAGATTCCTTTTTATGTGCCTCTAGAATATTGATACAAAAATACAGCTTTCTGTGTTCATATTTCTTCACAATAGTTTAAAAGAAAGCACTGGCAGTAGTTTTACTGAAAGGGAACTTTAAAATCAAGACTGGTATGTAGTTACATCAAAAGGGAATTTCAAAGTCAAGCCTGGTATGCACCTGTGAAGAGACACAGTTTCAGAGGGGATGGAGAGAATCATCTTTGGTCCTTGTATGCAACTCCTCTGCTGGTTCCTGCAGAAAGAATTCAAGAGGATACTTTCTCTAACATTCACAAATGTAGTTGTTTAGCAACATTATTCTGCACATTGTAATATAGGGGAAGAGAGGAAGCAAAAGAAAAGGAAGGCAGAAGGAGGGGTGAATGAGGCTTAGTGAGCAAGCTACAATCAATCTGGCAAAAAAAAAAAAAGGTAAACTGTAGTTTGGTGCACTGTTTGGTGCTCTGGATTTAAAAGGCATTTATCCCGCAAGTGAGCAGCTGGGAACAGCGGTAACTTCCTCCTCCAGCAATGTCTATCTGATTTCAGTTAACAAAGATCCTCGTGAACCTGTTTGGTGGAGTCTGAAGAGATAATGCGTTAAACCCTGTGATAGCTGGTCCTAACTGCACATCTTTTCACCCATTACACCCCTTTTACACAGCAGCGTGTTCTTCTTCAGTCTCCTGACGCTAGGTACTATCCAGTTATCCCAACAGCTCCTCATTTGCACTCTCTCTTTAATGTTTTCTGGTTCTTCACTGTGGTACCTTTGACTAGTCTCCTATTTTATTGACTATTCCCCTTTTAAGTTAGGGTAAATTTTAAACATAAACAGTGTTTTAAAGTATTCAGTATTTATTTTGTTCTTGAAGAGCCACTTAATAACTGGTAAGAGCTGGTTTTCAGATGACCTTTGCATGTTCATTTAGCACTTTGCTCAGCAGTTTTATGAAGGAGATGGGGTACAGGAGCAGAGGGCTCTTAATCACTTTTTCCCCCCCGTGGAAAGCCTATTGGAACTTCCCAGAAAGTGCTAGTGTGCAATAGTGATTTTGCCTTTACAGAAGTTGAAAAGCTCATTAGCAACTGTCAGATTTGTTTTGCACATGATATTAAGACCAATAATGCAATTGTATGATCACAGTACATAGCATATGTACATGACTGAAGGTTGCCTAACACTCCAAATGTTGATAACGTGCTGTGTGAGCCTTTAGGCTTTCAGGCTAGATCCTGCTGCCAGCTTTTGCTAGTTTTACTGTAGTTTTATCCAGCATGGGGCAGTTTTCTTGTGAGGAAGTCTACAAACGTAGCACAGCCCAGAAAAGGCTAAGGAGGTGCAGAGAGCACAAATGGACCCATCTGGTGTTCTCGTAGTGGGTGTCACTATGGTGCGAAGGGACTAAAAAATAAATAAAAGAAGAGCTTGTACAGTTGGGGCTGGCTGGGAAAAAGATAAGTTGTTCTCACTTGGAAAGAGGAGTCGGAAATGGAGGAGGAGCTGTGGAGCATGTGACACTTCTCAAAGGCAAAAAGCTTTCCCAGAGTCAAAAAACATGGCAGGGCAACGCTCAAGAGGAGATCTGAGCTTCTGGGGAGCGGAGTGCCCTTCTGCACATGTTAGGTTTCCATTCCTCTGCCAGGCAGTATTGAGAATCTGCCACTTGACTGAAGGCAGGGTTGATAAAGGCAGCATTCATGATGATTAAATGGCTCAAATGGACTTTGAAAAGGAGAAACATGTCTAACCAAAGGCTGGGGTAGCTGACCCCTTGCTGATTGTCTTAGCAGGGTTTGGGACTTTGTATCTGAGGAAAGGTGGAGCTTGGTGTGTCTCTGTAAGGGCGCTCAGTCAGGGGACCGGTAACCCATCTGCCAGGCCGCTGCCAACCCCAATGACAGACAGAAGCTTTTTAGAGCCAGGTCTCTGCATCCTTCTGTGTCTGTGTTTCAGGAAACTGATCCACATAGACCTGTTCTTCCAGAATGGTCTGTGAAGCACTGCTTCGTTTCATGGCTTTTAAACACTCTGCTTTGTTTCTAGCTCACAGAATCACAGAATCACTAAGGTTGGAAAAGACCTGTAAGATCATCAAGTCCAACCATCAACCAACACCACCATGCCCACTAAACCATGTCCCACAGTGCCACGTCCACACATTCCTTGAACACCTCCAGTGATGGTGACTCCACCACCTCCCTGGGCAGCCTGTTCCAGTGCTTCACCACTCTCTCAGCAAAGAAATTTTTCCTAATATCCAGCCTGACCCTCCCCTGGTGCAACTTGAGGCCGTTTCCTCTTGTCCTGTCGCTTGTCACTTGGGAGAAGAGACCAACACCCACCTCACCACAACCCCCTTTCAGGTAGTTGTAGAGAGCGATGAGGTCTCCCCTCAGCCTCCTCTTCTCCAGACTGAACAACCCCAGCTCCCTCAGCCGCTCCTCACAAGACTTGTGCTCCAGACCCCTCACCAGCTTCGTCGCCCTTCTCTGGACACGCTCCAGCACCTCAATGTCCTTCTTGTAGTGAGGGGCCCAAAACTGAACACAGTATTCGAGGTGCGGCCTCACCAGCGCCGAGTACAGGGGCACGATCACCTCCCTGCTCCTGCTGGCCACACCATTTCTGATACAGGCCAGGATGCTGTTGGCCTTCTTGGCCACCTGGGCACACTGTTGGCTCATCTTCAGCCGGCTGTCGACCAACACCCCCAGGTCCTTTTCCGCTGGGCAGCTTTCCAGCCACTCTTCCCCAAGCCTGTAGCGTTGCATGGGATTGTTGTGACCCAAGTGCAGGACCCGGCACTTGGCCATGTTGAACCTCATACAATTAGCCTGGGCCCATCGATCCAGCCTGGCCAGATCCCTCTGCAGAGCCTTCCTACCCTCCAGCAGATCAACACTCCCAGCCAACTTGGTGTCGTCTGCAAATGTACTGACGGAGCACTCAATCCCCTCATCCAGATCATCGATAAATATATTAAACAAGACCGGTCCCAAAACTGAGCCCTGGGGGACTCCGCTAGTGACCGGCCACCAACTGGATTTCGCTCCATTCACCAAAACTCTCTGGGCTCGGCTGTCCAGCCAGTTTTTTACCCAGCTCCTAACCAAGAGCTAATCCCTCCTAGAATAGTTTCTTCATGTCATTTTTCAGGACAATCAGTTACTGAAGCTCTAATTACAGATTAGTTCTTCCTAAATTGTAAGTTCCTCTCAGTTGTAAATGTCAGTAAAATTGCTTCTTTTATTGAGGTGGCTCACATTGTGGACGAAGGCTACACGGCAAAATACAAACCCTGCCAGAAACACCTCCACAGTGAGGTGTTGGCAACATCTGTGTCACGATTAAGCAATCGGAGCAGCCTGCTGATTACTAAAACAGGTTCTTCACAGGCCTGTCTGAAACAGTGAGGATTTTTGAGGGGAGAGGGGGTTGGTGGCTGAACTGAGAAAAGGTGAAAAGGGGCAAAAAAAAGTCTCCCAATAATTATGTTTCAGTTAATGCCATGGAGGAGTCGTCAGCTTTGTGATGAAATCGGGTGCCTGAAAAATGCTTGAGATCAACTGGTGCTGAAGTGTTTCATGTGGCTCTTGAGCCCGGCAAAGCATTCTGCCCAATTCATAAAATGTGCTTGAAAAGCCATTTTTGGTGGTTTGTTTTTTTTTTAAAGTGACAAAACGAGCAATTCTGGAAACAGTGTAAGGAAGTGTGTGGGCTTGGTTGTTCGCATTTCTCGGGCATTAGATGTTACCATCAACCATCCTGCGGTGGTTGGTGGCTGTGGCTGTTCAGCTGTGGCTGTTCAGCTCCTACGCTGGCCTGCAGCATGTGCCGAGTGCCCTCTCTCCCACCGCCCTCCAGCTGGGAGGGTTGCTGCTTCTCCTCTCTACTTTTCAGGTCCTCCACAACTCATTGCTGCTCCCTTGTCTTCTGCCAACAATGTTAGCCTTGCTCATGTTGTTATGATCTTTTATGTGGCCTCTTCTGTAAAAAAAGCACCTTGTCTTATTATTCATAAGGGAAACACCTTCTCTCCCTTCAGCTTCTTCACTTCCTCTATGACTTCTACCTGTGGCTAGCCAACAGTGATGACTACTTAATATTGGTCAAGAATTGCAGTTATTTATTTTCTTGATGAGGAGGAAAGGAGGCTGAAGAAGAAATGTCAAATGTTCTGAATCATTTCATTGTGTACAAAGGCAGCTTGTATCGTCTTCCAGTCACACTTTTCCGGCCTCACTTTTCTTGTCTTGTTGTTTCCCAACTCTTCCTTGTTCCCTCTGATTGCAGCTCAGGCTACGAGCTCTTTCTGACATTGCCGTTTCCTACGTGCCTTGCAGGGGTACCACAGTTTGAAGTAGGGTACAGAAAATCCATAAGATAAAATGTAAAGATACCAGGCTGCTTAATTAATTTAGCTCCTAGTCTCACAAAATACAGCCTCTTATCATTACTTGCATTTTAATAGAAGGAACGTTAGCAGTTAGGAATTGTCAAATAGGTGTTACCTAAAGGAGTTGCCTTCTGATAATCTTATGTACACATTAATGACGAGCATAAAAATATCATGGTCACGCATATTACATTTCCAGTAAAACAGGAACTCAGATGTATATACTAACAGAAAAGCTGTTGGTTCAACACATTTCACAAAGAAAGCCTTGAAGGCAAACCCAAGATCAAACACACTGGAGTATGCTATATATTTCTACAGATACAAAAATCATAAACTACTGCCATATTCACAGTGGGATATTTGGGCTTTTGCTGACTGAGTGAAATAACTACTGCAAAGAAAAGGTGAAAAGATTTAGACTTTTAGAGTAGATTTAGCCAGGTTTCAGGCAGGTGGTGCAGGGATGACCAGTCAAGGGGTTTTAGGAACTGCCTGCCAAAGTCTTTGTGTGGCTGAGATAACAAGACATATATAGCGTACATTGACGAGTCAAAGGGAAGACAGTGGGAAGTTGGAAGGAAGAACTCAGGGAGAGGTTCAGTAATGAGAGGTATCAGCAGCCCCTCATGATCCATGGCTCCTCCGCAGCCATTAGTATTCGTTTTGTATTAGCATCTAGTATTCAAATGGTTAGAGCGTGTATGGCATTTATCTATTCTACCTTAGCCAAGGCAAGATTGACCGAAATACACCACGTGTAGAAACTTTGTATTGTTTGAATGATCATTTGTATTATCTTCCAAACAGATACAATCCGGTTCATCAGATCAGTCATGTTCACCAGAAAACTTCTTTTTGCAGTGACTAATTTTTCACTCTATTAATTCACCTTGCATTTCCCTGTTGAACATTTATGTTTCTCTGCTTTACACTTGAATCTGTCTAGCTTGGAAATGCAGGGCACTTTACAGTCTGTAACAAAGTATACAGGACACCTGGGGCACAACTAAGTAAGGTTTTTTTTTTGTGGTGTTACAGGTGATAAAATTAGTGCACTTTTCCAAGGTCAGAGGCTGTTTGTGGCAAAGCCTAGAATAAAAATCTAAATCTTGTATCTGTGCTGCAGGTATTTTTTGTTAAGGAGGTGGAAAGCCTATTGCAGAAGTCCCGAAGTTGACTTCCCTTGGTCAAAACCAGATAGTCAAATGAAAAGCTCTTTGCTTCTTACTGTGTATAATGAAACAGAAATTAACCACAAAACATAAGCGTTGTACGTAGTCATAAGTCTGAAGACTGTAGAGTGCACTGACTTTTGTTACTTTTCTGTAAAATCATCAGTCTAATCCTTAAAGGTTTGAGCTGAGTTAAGTCTTCTACTTAACCTAATTTCTTAGGGCAATAGAGCTCATGTGGATTACACTATTTGTCTGCTGGTACACTTGACAACTTTTTGAGCCATTGATGTAAAAAGGCAGGCAGCGCTCCACTGTCGTACATTTTCTGGTAGCATCCAGTCAGAAAACCAGTGTTGTATATGAGACTTACCAATCAGCGTGCATGTGGGTCAAGGCAAGTCATAACTTGCATTGCCCGTGGTCCAGGGGCTCATTGTAAGCGATATCAGGGAGCTGGGGATTATTGTTTTAGTAGTGTTAAGGCACACAAATCCTTAGAAACCAGGCTTCATTAGCTTTGCTGCTCACCCATTTCTTCACATACATGTTTGAAGCATAAAATCTCCCTAATTACTAAATCTTCATTCCTGAGGAAAACCATCATTTGCAATACCTTCTGAATGAGGAAAGTAATTTTCTCATTGACTTTTTTTCAGCAACATGCCTGGAAACACTTGGACAACAATCAAACCCTTCATTATTTTAAATTCATCAGCATTTTGTAATCTTCCCATAGAATTTTCAGTTGAAAAAATAAAATTGTTTGGCAGTTGATGGTACAGAGACAGCAGAGATCTTGGTCATCAGTTTGGGGACACTCTAACGTGAGGGAATCTTAAACCTTGATACAATGGCAGTAACACACTTTGGGTGGTCTGGACAGAGTGATGGATGCGCCTCTTGGCCCAGGTAGTATCCAAATTTCAAAAAGTCAAGGTATGTGGAGCACTGCACATTCAGGTTACCACTAAATGAAGAAAGATTTATTGTGGACTTGTTGCCAGTTGAAGGAAGCCAAAGTAACTTCTGTGTTTCCTGGTCAGACAGTCAAAGAGCTAAAGCTGATTCTTGGAATTTTTCCTTTACCATCACTATCTCCATTCATGCCATGCTCTGCTGTGTTTAGTGGAAATTAACTGCAGCAGAACATCCATCTAATTTCCTGTAAAACATTATTTATTCTTCCTACATGTTTTTCAGTTCCCTCCTCTCCCTCCTAGTCCCATTGACAACAGAAGAAACGAAACAAAAGATCAACTGTTGGCTTTATGTAAAATATTGCATCAAAATAGTGAGTCATTGGAAAAAGATTTCCCACAGTCAACACACACACAAATAGCCACTCAGGTCACAAAAACAAAAATGTTATCAATAAGGACAAAGGAAGTTGTTATTTTAGTTTTTAAACAGTCTTGATTCATGCTTCCTGTCATTTTGGCTGGGGGGAGCGGAACAACTATTCCTAAAAAACCAGTTAAACAGAACTGCCAGAAACTTCAAATCCTTAAACCAATATGATCAGGAATAAAACCATAAATAAGTTATCTTCTCTTGCTCACCAAATTCTGTTTCCATGTACAAAGTTTGGGTGCTACACATCACATCATGATCGGATACTTTTTTTAACCCAAAGACAAGGAGCCATTATTGTAAACCCTGTTTCTGTGGCATGTTCTGATGATCACCGTATTTCAGAAGGATCTCAGGTGGAACTTCCTGGTTCATTCCAAGTTGTGCTGGATAATTTGTCTGAGGTTTGTTCAGTAGGAAGCAGCATCTTTGTTCCAGTTCCGTCAGCCCAGAGAGGTGTTTCCTGCTGCTTTCACAGCCGAAGCCTGCGGCAGCTTGCTCCCTGGGATACCCCGAGACTGGTGAGGCATTTGTGGTCACCAGCAGGGATGCTGGAGATGCTGCACATCTGGAGTCCGCCACCGAGTTTGCTCTTTGCGAGGCTACTGGGAAATGCTGTTTGTCATCTTTTTGGCCATGTTGCTCAAAATGCCATGAAGTTCTACAAAGCTAAAAGGTTATTTTAAGAGCTGGTCTTAGAAAAGAAAAAAAATTAATTGGCAAGATTGAAATAGCTTTTCCTTTTTTTGTATGTTTTTCATGCAATGCTAGAAATACTCTGTAAGTGTGTACGATTTTTCCTCCCTTTCACTTGCTTTTTTTTCAGTATAGCAAATGTACCCTATGCATGAACCACAAGCAGGGAGAGCGATAGGAGAGTGTTATGCTCAGTCTCTTCATGCTGTTAATTTCATATTTAAGAAAGTCAAATGTTTTCCCTGCCTTTGGCCCCTGTTCCTCCTTAAACTTCATGTTCTCTCATACCCCCTTGGCAGAATTCAAGATCCTGGAAGTTTCTTCCCATCTGCCTCCTGGAGGTGGGAGCTGACCAAACTTTGGTCATATGAGAGAGATGTCAGGACTTTTTCCATGCAAGTAGGCCAGTTGTTTCTACTCCGGTCTAAAGCCTCTTTTTCTTGTTCCACAATGCAGCATTTCCACTCCCTGTGACTTGGGAAATTGCCTTTCCCCCAGATTTGTACATTGCAATCATGTAGACAGTTATCCTAAGGATAATGTAAGAGAAATTTAGTTATTTACTTGTAGGCAGGGTTCACTGAACATGTTTTCTTCACCATCACAGAATCACTATGGTTGGAAAAGACCTGTAAGATCATCAAGTCCAACCATCAAATTCCAAGTCCAACCTTGAATTCATATACCCTGGTCACAGAAAGAGAGAACTCATGGAATCTGTAAAGATTCAGAGTTCACAATTCAAAGCTTGCTTTATATCATACAATGCAAAGTGATTTTCTGTGGGAACAGATTTATTAATAAATTTTGCCCCTGACTAGTTTTTTTTGTCATATCCCAGGAAATGCATATGTATGTATAAAATAAGAAGTTGCAGGATATGCCTAAAACTGTTTAAATTTCTTCCTGACAAGTATAGGGGAGTTAAGTGGAGCCAGTGGATTTTCACAGATTAAGTCATGCTTAACAAAAAGATGAGTTCATTTGTCATTTCTTCAATGACCTCAGATAGTAGTGAAGCAGAAAACACTATTTGCTTGGATTTTAGCAGTGTTTGGAAAAGCAAAGGTTTTGGTATGCCTCTTGCCCTTCTGCCCCTGCTCAGTCTTGTAAAACTCGCGTTCCTTTTCGTAGATATTCTCTCTGCCTAAATGGTTATACCTAGTTTTATGAGAGGCTTTTAAAAAATTACTAGGTAAAAGAACATATTTTTAATAAACATACTTGGCACTTGAATGTAACAGACACAAAAATAAACAACATGAAGTTAAAATCCCCCAAATTATTTCAGTGCAACTGAATAAATCCGTATGTCACTTGCAGCAAGCAAGCGATCTGCTTGTTTTTGAGTTCCCACTATGCTAATTTTGGGATCGTTGAATTTAACAACCGCTTGCTAGGTGGTGCGTGTTAAAGACGTCCTTTCAAGAAGATTATTGTAATTGCTGTTTTCGCTGCTCTGAGCAGAGGATAAGAAAAAAGTTTTATCACTATCCTAACAAGGGACCCAAATGTGGAGCAATCCTGGATTTTGTTACTACAGCTGTGATATGATGACTGCCAGCAAGCAGTTGCATGCGTTTTAAGATGTTGCTGCTTCTCAGCTGGGAAGTGGTATTGTGTCCTTGTCGGGTGCTGCCATTGCAAAGGTGGCCAGTCTAAAACAGCGGGGAGAAGATAGGCTCGCTCAAACAGCCCTACTGTGGCGCACTGAGAGGCTGAAATCCTTAAAAACGCTATTAGTTGAGATTATCTAACCACATGATTAAATTCCATAGGGAGAAAAGTGGATCTGGACAAACCTTTTCACATCTGGTCTCACCATGAATGGGTGAGATGTAAATGAGGATAGAGAAAGGAGACTGTAAAGATGAGGAGAACGGCATGGGGAACCCTCTCTGGAAGTTGAGTAAGGAGAGGGGTGCTGTGAGAGAGGGACAAGTTCTTGGTTTTCCTATATGGGTGTGTTTCAGTTCCAGCATTTCCCTGCATAACCAATCCATTGGAGTAACCCCTCTCAACTTGGAAACCATTTCTCACCCTAAATTAATCAAAGGGTAAGTCTGTGTCATACCTAAATACTAAAGAAAAGGTATGAATCAAAGGTATGCTTTAGCTCCACACCTTGGTCCTGCCTGTCAGATGTCTGTGGAAGTCTGGTCGTTGGCTTTTATAGCCATAAAATTAGGTGCCTCAGCTCTATCTCACCTCTGACCTGCCCATCCCCGACTCCAGAAGGTATAGTTAAAACAACAAAGTCTGGGCTGAAATGTATTATTAAGCCCCCCCATTCTAGCCGTCTTTTAAGTCCGTAGATAGAGCCTCACCAGGCTAAGGCAAGGCCATCACCTAGGAGACTGGCTTGGGTTGGAAGGAATAAAGCTGTCTCTTAATATTTCAGAAAAAAGGGCAGTTAAGACCTTGAGGCAGGACAGAAGAAGCAGTAGAAACGGAGAAGTGAAAACAGCGCGCACATTTTTTTCTCATGACAAGGACAGGTTGGTGACCTCTGTTACAGAGGAAGCTTCCTGTGTTGGCTGCCAGGATGGTTTTGCCCTCTCAGTTTTTAAACTGATGATGATTATGATGTCTGGAATCACTGCAATTCTATGTACATTACCAAAACACTTGGTTAAAAGTCAACAGATTGTGTCACTTTGGGCACGCAGTCAAAAGGAAAAAAAAAATCTGTGCATAATTGAAAGTCTGTGCCATGCTCTGAAGCTAGCTGTGAGCACAGTTAAAAGAAAATAAATTCATTTAACCAAGCCTTAAGTTTTTCCCATGCAATCTTTATATACTCTTGTTAAAAATGTCTGGTTACTTTAAGAGAGAGCAGAAGACGACAACTTTAATGTCTCCTCTTTCATGTGTATGTAATATGGTCCCCTCGATGCAGCTTTATAAGTTACTCTTTTCGCAGCTAGAAATTCTCACCTGTTACCTGATCCTCAGATGAACTGAGCAACGCCACAACTGCGTTACATGAGTGTGAGAGCACGGCAAGCTGTTTGGGTTTACTGAAGGAACGTGTGGACGAGGCATTGTGGGACATGGTTTAATGGACATGGTGGTGTTAGTTGATGGTTGGACTTGATGATCTTACAGGTCTTTTCCAACCTTAGTGATTCTGTGATTCTGTGATTTTACTTTTTTCCAGCAGTTTGTGAGGTCGTGCTAGTTTGGGGGAAGCTACGTGTGCTGTCCAGCTGGGGAACTGGACACCACCTTGCACAGGGTGGCCTCTGAGGTGTCCTCTGTCCTCTGCTGCCATGTGACTAGAAGTAGTGCTGTCATGTCACTGATGTGCCAGCTCTTCTTGCCGCCCAGAGGGTTTGTGTCTGCGCTTGCTGTGTGTGCGGGGAGGGACGCGACTGCTTTGCGAACCGATGACTGGCACGTCTCATGTCATAGGAGAAGGTCAAGGGGAAGGGTGACCGTAACCTGTCTGAGTGCAAAGAGGTGGCCGAGGATGGGACCAAGGCTGAGGGTGTTGTGCTGGCGGCCCCTGGGCTGGATGTTTGCCGGTCAGGGGCAATTCATCAGCGTTTCATTTATGGCAGACTCATAACAACTCAGCTTGTTTTCTTTTTACAGGCTGGTTCTTCATGCACTTAGTGAACAGCCAGGAGTTAGCAGAAGTTAAAAATTTATGTAGAGCTGTTGCAGAGCGGTTCAGTTGCTGGTGGCAAAATGCCCGCTCCTGGTGGCATTAACAGTAGAGCTCTGCCACCAACAGGATTTCCTATGGGGGAAATGTTCTTTCTTTTAGTACCTGCAAGTCCCAAGAATACTGTCCGGTAATGTACTATCAAAGCCATTGGCCTTGATCTTTAAATCTCATGAAGTTCCACAAGGCCAAGTGCAAGGTCCTGCACGTGGGTCGGGACAATCCCAAGCACAAGTACAGGCTGGGCAGAGAATGGATTGAGAGCAGCCCTGAGGAGAAGGACTTGGGGGTGTTGGTTGATGAGAAGCTCAACATGAGCCGGCAATGCGCACTTGCAGCCCGGAAAGCCAACCATGTCCTGGGCTGCATCAAAAGAAGCTTGGCCAGCAGGTTGAGGGAGGTGATCCTTCCCCTCTACTCTGCTCTCGTGAGACCCCACCTGGAGTCCTGCGTCCAGCTCTGCAGTCCCCAACGTAAGAAGGATATGGACATGTTGGAGTGAGTCCAGAGGAGGGCCACGAAGATGACCAGGGGGCTGGAGCACCTCTCCTATGAGGACAGGCTGAGGGAGTTGGGGTTGTTCAGCCTGGGGAAGAGAAGGCTCTGGGGAGACCTTCTAGCAGCCTTCCAGTACCTGAAGGGGCCTACAAGAAAGCTGGAGAGGGACTTTTGCAAGGGCATGTAGTGATAGGGCAAGGGGTAATGGCTTTAAACTGAGAGAGGGTAGATTTAGATTAGGTATTAGGAAGAAATTCTTCACCACGAGGGGGGTGAGGCACTGGCACAGGTTGCCCAGAGAAGTTGTGGATGCCCCATCCCTGGAAGTGTTCAAGGCCAGGTTGGACGGGGCTTTGAGCAACCTGGTCTAGTGGAAGGCATCCCTTGGCAGGGGGGTTGGAACTAGATGATCTTTAAGGTGCCTTCCAACCCAAACCATTCTATGATGCTGTGATTTCTAAGCACCCCAAACACAGCTATCCCACTGGGGTAGCAGGCTATCTTCTCACTGTTTTCTGGTGAGGCTGTACGTTTCTTTCCTCTAGCACTGTTCTGTATGGATCAAATTCCAAAAGCTAGTTTCCAGTATGTCAGGAAGTACTTCAAAGTATAAACACAGGAAAAAATATCTGTAGAGAAGAAATACAGTTTTATGGAAGCCGTATGACCGTGTTTTGTTTGGAGGTGGTCTGCTGTGCCAACAAATTTTAATGAATATTGCATTTTGCCTTATTCATAGAGCAGGATGAGTGTAAGTCACCTACCACTTTTCTTTGTGTCTGAGACAAATCCACGCGTTTTGAGATCATAATGATTATAAATGTTCAGTAGACAGTGTGCCATCCCACTCACTTTTTTACTGTAAAATGAAAAGCTCTTTAGATTTGTACCTAATATTCTTTCAAAATAATTAACTTCATTTATTTCGCTCCAATACAAAACACCTTATAATAAATTTTTAGTATGTCTTACCTAAAGGGAATAATGAAGATTTCAAGCCTGGTTTGTCAGCGAGTGGCTTGCATACCAAGTCAGAATTGTAGAACAATAGGGTTATTTAAACAGGAAAAGATGTGATCCTGATTTTCTTGTAGCTATTCTGAGTAAAACTTGTCTGTGTGCAAAATATTACATAAGTCTGTATTTTTTGCACTGACATCTGATTTCTAGCATTGTTTGTGTGATTATGCAAATACATATATTGAATAGAGATTCTTGTTTTAAATCATTAGATTTATGAAGGTACCACAAATGAGTTTTGATGGTGGAATCCCCCTTTAAAATAGTTTCCATTGAAGAAAACTGTTCTTAGCCCATGATGTCAGGGGTGTCATACTTGCAACTTCAGATAATACGTGTATACTCACTGTGCAGAATCCCTTCCTATTTTGTTTTCAGCATTGGTTATGTTGCAAATTAGTATCTATTTTTCTTGTGAAACTCTCTCTCTTGCATATACAAATACTTTTTTTTCCCCCCATATGAAATTGGGTAATTTGCATGTACAGTAAGTGAAGTGGTAAAGACACATTTTTCTTAGGTAGGCTCTGGTTTTATTAAACTTGTTACAAAACCTGTTTTTATTTTACACCTATGGATAGCAATTGTTTTTCAATTTTTTTTTTTTTTAGTTGAAAACCGTGAATCAGAGTAGTGAAAATGTCTTTTTTTCCTCACAGGCTAATCCTAGTTCTTTATGTAGAATTATAATGAAACTGTTAGTTATACGCTAACCCAGTGTTTTCACTTGCTGTTAATGGTATTCCTTTTGTGGGATGTGAGAGATCATTTTGGTGGTCATGCTATTACTTTTTTACCCACCTACCTCATAAATTAATTAGTAATTTTAGTTAATGCCAGAGTGGCTTAGTCATTTTGTAAGTATTTCGAGCAGCTGCAAGGATGACACAGCAACGTTAGTAATTAACTGTGCCAACCTTTGTTCTTATTCTGGCTAGTAACTCAACTAAAAAGTCACTGCGATGTTGCATTTTGGCATGTATCATCTCAGAGGCTCAGCCATTCCCCCAGTCCTGGAGTTATAAAAGTGTCAGTTAAGTAGCCAAAGAATTAATTGGACCCTCTCAGTTTTCTGCTTTGTATCACTGTTAGTGAAGAAGAAAACAAATGGAGAGGATTTAGCTTGTGCCTTGACTGGCATTGCGTCACATTCCGAGCTTGTATTTTTTATTTTTCTGTTGGCTCAAAAAGGAAATCAATCAATCTGGGTCAAGAGATTCAGGGATTTGAGCTGGGTAGCAATTTTAGCATGACTCATAACACTTCACAAAATGAGCTTGACAAGTAGATGTGCTTCTGTGAAACTCTGAAGTACCTGGGCTCGAGGTATAGCTGGAAGAGAAATCATTTTGACAGCAGAGCTCAGTCTTAGCTCATGTCTTTCGGTGATGGCAATGGAAAGAATCATCGGTATTGATCATCACAAATCCTTATAGCCTGAGCTCTTGCCCAGTGCCACCTTCAGCTCCTCTTTGCTGCGGAGATCCTGGATAAGCACAGAAGTAGGGGCGAACACAGGAGTGAAGACAGAAGCAGGGGAACAGCCAGCTGTCCACAGAGCATCAGTAAGTGATTGTCCTGCGTGTAGATCTGGGGACCACAGTTTCAGATTTGATTCTCTAGAAGTGAAGTGCTTGCAACGAGCACATCTTAACATTTGCCAGAAAATTAAATGTCTTGAGAAGCATTCAGGATGTTTCTCAACAAGTTTGTGATGTTTAAGGGAATTAATTTTGCTGTAAGCAGTTTTCCATGTTTGTGCAGTCAAATTACAACTTTCATGCATAGAAATACATGGTAGGAAACAGGATAAAAATATCATGTGATGTTTGCAGCTGAAGTTTCCAGAATGTATCTGCATTTTAATGGAGTAATCTAGTTTTCTTAATTCAAAAGAACAGCCCCCACCCCCAGATACAAGCTGGGCTCATCATTTATCTGAAGGAAAGATGATTAGCCTTTATTTGCAGTTGTTTCTCTTGATTAGTGGAGGCTACTGCAGTGAAGCTTGGTTTTGTTTTATTGTGCCAGCGAGGAGTAAGTACCAAACGGGATGCTGTTACTGCCTTTGCTACTGCCTGCTCCCCTGCTCTACTTCTGGACCTACTGCCCTGCCATTTTCCCTGCACCCGCATGAGTGACTTGACTTCCTTCATCCTCCTTCTCTCACCACTCTCCTCCTTGAGATAATTGTCCTTTTGCTGTTCAAGTGCTGTGGTGCTGAGAGCAAGAAGATTTTTCTTGCTGCGCTTCGTCTGTGGCCTAACAAGTACCCGTGTGATGGAGGCAGAATAGCAAAGGTAGAGGCTGCAGGAAGAAAATACAGGAGCTGGAACAGAGGCAGGGAGAAGAGAGGGGAGGTAGTGAAAAGAGAGTGATAGAAGCTTAAGCTATATCATACTGGAACAGAAGACGGATAAAAATCTAACCACTGAAGTAGATTCCTTTTCTAATTCTGAAGTTTGGCATAGAAGTCCATATTTTCACTACTGCTCCACAGCCTAAAAAAAATCTCTGAATCCCAGGTGTTTCTTGAGTACCGCCTAGGACTGGTCACTGGTGGCATGGTGGCATGGTGGTGTTGGGTTGATGGTTGGACTTGATCTTAAAGGTCTTTTCCAACCTTAATGATTCTGTGATTCTGTTGAGGGTAAAAGTCTGCTACTGCTAGGAAATGCTCTACTAGCTCAAGTGGCAATCTCTGTGACATGGCTCTAGATTGCCTAATCCTACGGTAATCCTGTTGATGAATACTGTAGGGATCAACATGATTCCGCCTGTTGGAATGGCTATATTTTTTCTGGTGACTATTCCCTCCCTCCCCAGGTATAAAATTATAGGTAACACCCAATGTCAAATAGATTGATAAATTTTGTACTTATTCCAAGGGGAAAAGAGTATGTCATGATAATTCAAGCAAAGCTGTAGTGCATAGGTGCAAGGAAAGGGAATTAAAGTTGCGTGAACTTTCTGCCTTTTCCTTAAATTAATCTGTTGCAGTATAATTGTCTGAATATAACTAGAGAGTCAGCTGTGAGTTTCTGTACACCCCAGAACAAATGC
Organism: Gavia stellata; assembly: GCF_030936135.1. NCBI lineage: Eukaryota > Metazoa > Chordata > Aves > Gaviiformes > Gaviidae > Gavia > Gavia stellata. Next base: position 96,039,056 of record NC_082596.1, on the reverse strand, counting down.
CTATACATCAGTCTTCACAGCAAAGTCCTGAAGGCAAAATACCAGCAATAATTGCGTGAAGTACAAAGTAAACTTATTTCATCAGAAAAAGAAAATTATAGATTAGCATCTCTGCTTGTTTCTCCCTCTGGTTTTCTGCACCCCCTGCACTCTGCTGTATCGGTACTTCTTATCTGTGGGTGTGGTACGTTTCCTACAGCAGGAAAAGTTCTTGAGGGTTTGGTGTCATGTGGCACGATAATTCCTTCTCCTCCTGCTTGGCTGGTGTGAATCACACCCCTACCTTTGGAGCACAAGACTGCAGAATTACCAGCCCCTCTCACACACAAGCTCAGCTTAAAGAATCAAAGTTTAGTATTGACAGAATAAGCTAAGCACGATCATCATTAAGCACTCAGATTTGAAATTACGCTGAGACTTTACTTGTGAGTTTAGATTTTTGCTCCCTTCCCCTCCAGCATGAAGAAATCACTTTGCTTTTAGATGACATTTTTCTCACGGGGAGTTAAGCCGAAGCCAGCGATGTTTCAGACATTATCTGCTGGCAGGGCAGCTGCTATACGAACTGCTACCCTAAACCAGGTTAAACGGCAATTGGGAGGTTTTTTACGCGTGTCGCATCTAATGCCTTGTCTCTTTCAGTTTTATCTTGTCAGGGCTCAGATGGGAGTTCTAATTAAAAGCAGCACAGGCACCTGAATAAGAACATAGGGTCTGCATTGGCTGGAAGCTGCCAGGGTTTAAGTAATCACCTGCAGTTGAACTGAGACTCGGATGGGAAGTAGGAAGTGCTGTACTCAAGCTTCCTGTATAAATAAATGCAGCTTTCCCACAGCTACTGCATACAAGCTGTGACGTGCTTTTAAGATATAATGGCAGCATGCTCTTAATAGCAGGGAGGGGATAATTTATCGGTGTGGCAGAGGGGCTGGGAGACAAGTCCTGCTGCAGTCCTGAAAAGTGTGCAGCTGTCAGACAGCCGGAGAAGAGGAAGGGCGTGCGAGAGCAATCTGCCTCCGCTCCCGCTTGCGAGCTTGGGGGGTTTGTGACACCGCGGTTCTTGGGAAGGCTGGAGTCTGAGTGCAGCTACTGAAAAGTCACCCAGCTGGCAGCGAATGCTGCTCTCCTTTCAAGGTATGTTGGAATACAGCTCTCTGCCTATTTTTTTCCTTAAAAGCAAAAAGGATACCCTGAAAACAACAGAAAGCCAGCATTTGCTACCTAAGATAGAAAGTAGAAAAGGCTAAGTTAAAAAAAAAAGGTAAGAACTAGAACGATTAAAGAGCTAAAATAAATGTTATTTGTGGTTTGGCTAAAATCAAACTGTGTGATGCTTAGAGCTGAGGCAAAAAGGAAATCTTGGGAGTCCCGATTGTTAAAGGCACAGAAAATTAAATAGACGTCAAGTACTTCCCAAAGGGTGAAATTACTTTTGTCAGTGTCACTTTTAAAGAAATATCTGTGTGACGTGTTTGAAAGTGCTGCAATATTAGGACATACCTGTGTGGAAAGCAGTTGCTAAGATGGCATACTGTCAGGCGTATATCTCTTCTAGTTTAAATACAACAACTCCCTTCATACTGAAAACACATCTGATTAAGCTGGAGGGAGCCTGAGTTTAAAATGCAGAGATTTCCTCCTGGTTTAAAGGCATTTCTTCTGCCACAGTCTTGTACAGCTGGTATCATGAAGGAAGAATACGCTGATCTGTATTATAAGTGTTAATGCACACTTCTAATCTGCTCAGGGCTTAGGGTTATGTGGTTTACATAAGCACATACTAAATATACAATACATTTGTTTTCTAGTTTGCATTTTAAAATTTTTTTTACACTGAGAACAGAAAATTTCATTTACTGGTATGTTTGCACTGCTTTCTCTTTCTGAGCATAAGGCTTTCTCAGTCAGTACAAAGCTACTTCGGTACTGAAGATGTTTTAGTCTGGCTTATTATAAAGCTCCGTTTTTTCTGTAATACAAAGGCACTCTGCTTCCTTACTGTATACAGCAATATCAAATACGCCCCTTCAGAGAGCACTGAAAGTAGGAAAATATTTAGAATGACTATAGTTAAAGAGGCATTGCAGGGTGACCTCCCATCCTCTTCGGAAATAGACACTGAATGCTTTTAAGAAGTGAATTTTAGCAGAGATAAAGGCTGTGACTGAAACACCCCCGTGCAGCTTTCCAACTGACCGTGAGCAGGCACAGCAACACGGTGAGTTGGGCTATGCTCAGCCTGAAGGGCAAGTGGTCTCAGTTAAGGGCAAGCACTGGGGTTGGGGATACCAACATTTCCGGAAACAGAAGTTTCAAAATCCTGTCCTTAAATATTTTCCAAAACAAATATATTGACCCGATTCTTGTTGTGTTTAGGACTTGCCTATGCCTGAATGTGAGTGGGTGTACAGGTTGTTGTCATAGCATGAAAAGCGGCTGAAACCCTTCCCTTGGAGAACATAAGCTACGTTGGAAAAAATACAGCACGTTGATAAGAGGATGGCTGCAGTTATGCTCCCAAAAGTAATGCTTTAGATGATGGGTTGAGAAGAGTGTGTTTGCAGAGTGTCTAAAGCTGTGGTAAAGTGGGAGGTATTCCTTCAAAATAAACTGGATCTATTCCGGAGCCAAGCCAGCATGATGAGAATCAGACTCCTTTTCTCCCATGCGTCTTGCTGTCCGAGGAGGGTATGTAACACAAAGTGCCGTCTGCTCATACAAGGAGACAGAAACCTCCCAACACTTCATGTAGGAATAGCATTTGGCAACCTGGTATAGTTTCTGTTCCCCATGCTGAACTGTATCCTGCGTGCTCCTCCCTGATAGTCATGGTCTTCTTTCCCACAGATGGTGACATTTTGGTGATTTTGTTTGTGTGGTATATAGTGTGGAGCGAAAGTTAATAATATAAATAGCAAACGATATGGAGTTGTTTTTCTCTAGCTAGGTTCATGGATTACATTACATTCTCTAAATGCTTCATAAGCTTTGTAGAAATAAATAAACAGTGTGGAAGTGGTTATCTGGCCTTTCCCTTCTGTTGGAAGAAGAAAGTATGTACTTGTCCTTATTATCATCTTAAGTTTAAAATGCAACTGTGAAAAGCAGCAAGTCACTTTAGAGGAAACAAGCAGAGCTAATTCTTAATGCCGTTCCCAGTTCATTAGTATGCCTCTGATTGTATCTGTGGTATGAGTCTGAGCCCTGTGCCTGCAATCCACTCTGTTCAGACCTTTCAGTGACTTTTAGTGGTGAGACCCAGTGGAGTGTATTGCTTTGACGTGTAGCTCAAAAAACTGCTGTAGACTTGCTGTCCCTCTTCTTGAGTGGGGAGTTTTCTCCAATGTGTCTGAAACTACACAATGCCTATAGATTGTACGTATCGGATCCATAAATATCTCCTGGGGTAGTAGTACTGTGACATCTGAGACCATAATTACAGCTCCGGGCCCATGGATGTCACAAGCACACGTGAACAAAATACTGTGGCAGGCAGCCAGTGTCGCTGTGAACCGAGTCCATCGGACCTCCTTGCACATGCCAAAGCAGACATTGCCTTCAGCTTCATGAGACTGAAAAGGGTTCTGGATCTGTCCTCTTCCTCTGCGTATTCGCCGAGAGGTGGGTATAGTTCCCTCCTCTCCCTCCGGCTTCCCCATGCCAAAGCCCAGTCCTATGTAATGCATTTCACAAATTCTCTTCATTACCCAACAGCCAGGAATAACCTTATATTCATTCCATCTCAAAATTAATCTTCTTTTTGTTTGTGAAGGGGAACACTGAACAAAATGAAAAAGAACAGATCCAGAGGGAGACAGCAATGATACTAATCTCAGCCTCTAGCATTTTGTATTTCTGCTGAAGCACAGCTGAGCTCCAGTGCTAGACTATGAGCCTTCTCACTTGATAGAGAGAAGTACAGGTCTGAGGGCCATCGTACACTGCAAATTTACCCAGTCTTGGACAAATATTTACAGAGATGCTTGTGCCAAATAACTTTGTGCTGATCAGTAAGAAAATAGCATTCAGTAATCTTTCTCTGTGTCTCTTGTAAATGGTTTCGGCTCAGTGGGAACTGAGTGGGCATTGCATTCATAAGGTAGATCATTGCTAGCAGGTACTAAAACACTCATTAAAAAAAAAATAGTGTCTCAAATTACAAAGGACCTCATCCTTCACTTCCTGCTGAAGTGGGACTTTTCCAGCTCCTAGTCTTTCAGGGAGGAGCAGAGGCGCAGAATAGAAATGTCTAGGCTTGAGAGCACGGCTAGGTTAACTGCATTGCAAACACACCTTCAAATAAAAAATGTAGCTGTATAAAAAACATTTTGTTGATGCAGTTTCCTAGATCTCTTTGCATGTGTTGATACTTGCACACAATGACATAAGAGTTCCCCATTTCTGGTTCCTCTTATTCTATTATAGTAAAGAAAAAGTGTTGTGGGTTGCCCAAGACCTGGGTGATTTTTTACTGTATTTCTAGGGGAATCTGCTCAGCCTCCAAGGGAAAATCCATAATCCGTAATTAGAAATGCCTGATTCTTTCTGATTAGAAATTACCTGATTCTTTGAATGTCCTTGGTGCCTGCAAGTACAGTTTCAACTTTGGTGGAGTTTGGGCTACTCGACTACGGGACCTACGGGCATCCTTGTGCCTCATGTTTCCGAGTGAGTCAGTATCTCTGGAGTCCCAAAGCCAGCCAGCACCAGGCACAGCGATTTGGGACATGTGAATCTGGCTCCTGCTACAGAATGAGTAACCTCTCTGAAGTAAGGCAGTCCCAGACATGCTGTAGTCAAGGGACTGTTTGTTTAAATTATGTTTATATAAAACCTAATGAGAAATTCTGTACCTGTCTGACAGACTTCAAAGACCGTAAATAAGGGCAATTGGGCGAGTCGGAGTGGGACTACCAGAAGTGGGACTTGATGAGGTGTATTTTTTGGTGTTGGTCTGGAGCTGTTATCACTGAAGATTGTGAAGTCAAGATGTGCTGTTCATGAAAACTATAGCCAGCATGTTACTGTGCAAAAGTCCAGCTTGTGAGTGTGAGTTCATGTACGCTAGAACACATCCCCTGCATAGAGCGTCTTCCTGTGCGCTAGAGCTTGTCGTAGACAAAACTGTCATGGGGAGTTGTTCTACATGCCTTTTGTCTGAAGGAGAGATGAGAGATGCTGATTAGGAGACAAACAGAGTGAGGAATTACTTCTTACTAGAAGGAAAAAAAATACCGTTTTACTGTCATGCTCATGTTTCTCCCCTTTAATTGAGAATGTCAGTATTTGTGTCTGTTGCAAGCTTTTCTGCCTTTCACTTTGTTGTAATAATGAGGAGAGGAGGGAAAGTATAAGACGTGAGTCAGTACTCAAAGAGTGGACGCTGTCTGAGTGTCTGACAGAGCTTTGATATTCGTGTTTGATTACACAAACTGTTGTATTTGCAGACCGCCAGGGAGTAAATGTGCAGATCTGAACATGTTTATATGCTCTATATGTTTGCAAAAAGGAAAAAACCATTGCAACAGAAGAGCTGTATCTCTGTGTTCAGGGACTGAGATGGGTCCTTCAAGGCTACCTCTACTTATGCTTTTACGTACTATATGTTGCTGTGGCTTAGGGGTGAATTCCTTGCTCGCGTATATATAGCTACAAATCTTTCAAAATTGTGTGCTCTAAATCCCTATGTACATAGAAAGAAAAACTCATTTCATGACAGCTAGTATATAGGCTAATTATTTGCATGCAAAGAAAATTCCAGGATTAAGTAGAAGCTGCGATGTGCAGGCTGACACTGCTTATGTCTGAGCAGGAGATGGGAAAGTTCATGTGTTCTGCCTGTGCTTAATTTTGGAAGCATTCTGATGGATGGAGGTGGGAAGACGATGAATGAAAACAAGCTGATCTTCCCCCCCTCCAAAAAGAGAAGATTACAAAGATGTAGTCAGTGGGGAGAACTAGTTGATCCTCTGGGCTATTTACCATTGCACTCACTTGAAGCTATTTCACAGCAGTGGACCCTCAGCTAACCACTGCTCCTGGAACCCTTCCCAATGGGCTTTCCCCATTGTCGGGCTAAGAAAACATCCACGGGGCCAGCAAAACTTGCTTGCTGAAGTTTTGCGCAATGGAGAGGATGCAATCTTGCACCCTCCTGACCTCTTCATAGTTGCACCGATGTCTTCAGTCGTGGGGAATCTCCATCATAGTCTCCAGGGAGGATCTGTGGTAAAGGCAATCATGCCCTTTGCCTGGAGTGGAGTAAAAGCCACATTATATATATATATATATAATTTAGCTGGTACTACTTTAAGGACATGTGTTTTTTGGATTGGTCAATGTTTTTATTGCAAATACCCAAGCAGTGTACATGGCTTGACCAGTTTTAACCCCCTTGTTGACTTAGCTTCCCACATTTTGGGAGGATGGGCCAACAAATGACGGAAACATGCAGTTGGGGGGAAGAGGAGTAGAGAAGGAGTTGAGAATTCTTGCCGTAGCTTCTTTTCTTAATTACTTAACAGTGAGGACAAAATGCCTATTTGAGGAGCATTGTCATGGTCATAATTAAAAGGTCAGCTAGCAGAAGGGTATCTTTGGAAAGGTTACCGTAACATTGTCACCCTATAGTATAGTAAGTCTATGAGTTCCTTCAGTGCTGTGTTCTAGATACTAATTTTTCTGAGCGTTTGGGAAGTGGGGCAGTTTCTTTTCAACTGCTCCTGTTTGTTTATCTTTGCACACATAAGCAGGTCCACTGGAGCCATTGGAAGCACTTCCATTGGCAGGGCTTCGACTTCATGGCTAAGATCATGTAGAGACTAGCCAGTTGTTAACAGATACTAAGGCTCTTGAGGCTGAAATCTTGTATGTTTACAGGTTGCTGTTCTCCTTTGAAATTATTTCTGTAATGAAGGTTGAAATTTGGAATTGGAGTGAGGGAATGATGAATGCAAACCTCTAACTGCATTCGATGAATGCTTCTGCTTTATTATATGTCTTGTAGTACCATTTGGATTTCTAAGTAGATGCATAGAGGCCCTGAGAACCTGTGTTCCCTGTGCTTGAAACTGTACAGGCAAAAACCTTCTTGTGAGCACTTAGACCCTGAAACACCAGCGCAGAAGGTGGATGCAGAAAGTCAGGTGGGAGAGGGCAGGGCAGCAATGAGACAATATTGCATCATGTGATAGACCATGTCATCAGCTGAGCTGCTACAAAGCTTTTTGACTCAAATTTAAGAAAATGTCATATTTGTGTTATACAGTTAATAAGATGCAGAGCAAAATAGATCATGCTCTGTTAAAAATGTTTATTTATAAAGGTGGGAATATATAGGTCATTTAAAAATATGTAGATGTTAAAGTTAGTCAAGAGCGTAAGTCTAATTGTAGTTGAAGCTATTATTGCTATTCCAGCATAGTTTGCAACTGCTGTTTGGTAGCGGGTACGTGAAGCCTATCAGAGGTTAGAGATGCTCCATATTCACATCCTGATTGATGGGGTGGGCGCCGCGGGGCTCCTTCACGCTGGGGCAGCAGGCGATGTGGAAGGAATCGCTTGCCGCTGAACTCCTCCCAGGAGCTGTCTCCCAGTGTGTTGGGCTCATCGCTCTTCCCATGCATGGGCTGGAAAAGAGGGAGAGCAAACGTGGATTTTGAGAGGAGCAGAGGGAAGCTCAGTTAGGGGATTGATACTGGAGTTTACTTCTCTTTTCCGCCTCTGCAGATCTGGCCAGAGCTGGGACTCGTTCAGTGCTCTGTCCTTTCCTCATCTCCGATTGCAGTTGACTTTGGTAGGGCTCATTGAGGAACTGGCAGAGGAGTAGTTTAGGGATACACGCCGATTAGTTTAGTAACCAGTCGTGAGAAGCAGTAGTAGTTACTTCAGTAAATGCATGTGTTTAGTTTCAAAACAACCTGCTCATGTCTGGGTCCAAAGCTCTGCTATTGCTTCTTAATGACTGTATCATTTCTTGTCAAACTCCAGCATAGTCAGTAGCTATTCATGTTGTTTTCTTAATGGAAAGTGTTTATATTAGTGATAGTGACTTCCCCGAGGTCTAATCTTCAGATGTGACTCCCAGTCTTTGATTCACTGAATGTCATTGGTAGCTAAGACTTTCTAAGTCATTGAGACGTATTTAGATCAAGGGCAGTTTTCAAAGTTTTAGCTGGTTTGGTTACCTTGAACGGCGTTTTTCTTCTATAACAATGGACAGCATATTTGACTGTAAGATTAGATAGGGGCAAAATAAAACATTATAGTTATTAGTTTTATTCACTGAGCAGTCACACAAAAATTGTTGTAAAAGGAAAATGAACTTATTCTTTGATTCCGGTTGATGTAAATCTAAAGTTGTGTGAAAGTGCTTTTCGATGCTGGTAGTGAACAAAGACTGTAGGACGATAATCTTGCAAGTTTGCAGTTTTCTTGGCCTGACAAAATGAAATGACAGAGATGTTAAAGGTATCATCTTATGGCAAGCACTGAAAAAACCATTTCTCAGTTCATCCCTTCTAAAACTAAATACCTAAATATGTGTTAATTTTTTTCAATAGATGGTGTTCAGTACATTATTTTAGTATATGGTGTTTTTGCAGAATTCAGTGGAGGATCAGTTTCATTGTTTTGGTCAGCTCAGTTGTTCTTTGGCTTCTGGTAAACGCTGCATGCTTCCCTTGGCCTTAAAAAGTTTCTTGCTGTCACTTTCGAGGCCTGGCTTTGTGTCACGTCTCCACTTGCCTTGACCTGCTTGCCTTGCTTGCTCCAAACACAGCCTTGGCTGCTCTGAAAAAGGAGCCGTCTCCAGCCAGAGGAACCCCACAGCCCAGTTAGTTTCTTCTTAGAAGAAAAGTACATACTATGAACAAACAGCTAAAGCTGGTCCCTCTGTCAAATAACATTCCATTGCTTTCACTTTAACAATGCGTGTTTACAAATATCTTCTAAAAATCCTTGATGTTAGAACAGGCCAATGTCACAAATATCTTCTGAACATGCCCTAGCTAAACTGTAAACATTCCAGCTCAAGGAGTTAACATATCCCAAGGTTTTGTTATCCAATTAACAAAAATAAACATTTTTTTTCTGTGTCAAAGGCAAATTGTTACATCTGACTTCCTATTCCTGTTTCAGCTGAGACAGCTAGCCAAGTTATCAACCCGTTTGACCTCCCAAAAGCTCAGTTCCTTTTTACTTAGTAAATGCTACAGTTACCAAAAGCCTTCATGTGGTCAGAAAGGAAGACCTGTCATTTGCTTTTGTCATTAATGTAATGAAGAGCGTGTTTTCGTTTAATAGTGGTGTATTACCCCTTGTCAACAGGAAGTTGAAAGTAAAGTGCACCAAACTAGTTTGGGTGGAAATGCCTTGTAGCTTAGCATTAACAGATGTTGCATAGTGCCATTAAGAATAGGGGGTGTTATTTAGATAAGCTTTAGAGTCTAATCTTACCCTGGTAACCAATACTTGGAATTCCACTTGGTATAATTTTGTTGTTTCAATGTGTTTTGGAAATACTTGGAAGTGGTTGATGCCAAAATACACAAGTTCTGTTGTGTAGTTGCAGTTTGCCTGTTCCACTGCATTTTGTGCTGATCGACTTTCTTTAGCTCCGTGATTGCCAGGGTGAACGTAAAGCGTCAGGGGAATCCTGCTGCTGACCGCTTGCGGGACCAGCCGTATCGCCGTAGCCTGCTGCCTGTGGCCGGCATCATCACGCTGCTCGGGCACAGTAAGTTTGGTACGTCTGGGTCATCCCAAACTTGATGCCCACAGGCCTGCCCAGGACTCAACGTTCAGTAGGTCTGGTGCAGGGAGCTATGGCTTTCCAGCCTGCCGGCGTTGACAGAGCTGTATCCTGATCTTTGATGTGTCCTAGTTCAAGCACAGTGCCAGCAGAACTGGGTGAAGGTGGTGGCTTCTGCGATGCGATGGTCTGATCTCGTTCCACGCAGAAGGGCTTACTGCCGTCCTCATGGATTCAATGAATATTGCCATTGTGTGGCTCCTGTCAGTATTGAGAGGAGAGGAAGACCATGTTTTGATCATGCTTTTCAGTTTAGTAACAGGCTGTGTTATTTCTTTTTCAGGCTTTATGTTTTTACCTGGAAGTGATCAGAAAATGCTTTTCCTAGCTGCCTGTCAGCTGGGAGTAGCAGCATTTATTTCACCATTAGCTATTAGATTCCCTTTTCTTGGACTCCCCAGCTTTTTAGGAATGGAAGGGGGAAAAGCCCACTGTTTTTCCCCTCACTTATTCTAAAGCAGTATTGCAAGGAAACACATAAAGCATTCCCACAATGGCAAAGAGTCACATCTGTTTTGGAAAAAAAAAAGTGGTTTGTTATATTCAGTTAATATCCGTGGTCTTCTTACAAAAAAACTCCCCGAGGAGATATTGATGGAGGGTTGCTAGAAGTTACTGTGAAGAACTGGTGTTTGAAAATCTCAAAGTTATTCATACCTCACAGTATTACAGTACAGTAGAGATATTACCTGACAAATGTACTCTCAAAGACTTGTGGAGACTGATTTACATGTGCCCTAATGACTTTTTGATTTATTAGCATGATTTGTAATTATTGGGTGCATGTGAGATTTAGGAAGCTGTTCAATGTGTGTTTTAGGCATCCTAAAATGCCGGTATAAAAACCCCTGGCAGAAAGCTGGATGATATTCTTAATTAGTGCAATCTTTTTTGTGCAAGAGGCTTCCCACTTTCTACATTCCTTTCAAAGTATTTGATATATTTATTTTTTGGTTGCTAGCATGATATGAAAATACTCCATACAGCCAGTGCTTCTTGAACAGCAGCTCAAGGGCTCGTTTTTTTTTCCAGGCATTCCAATGAAAACAAGTGAGAGAAATTGCCTTCGGTGTGTTCTCATGTACCAAACAGCACATTTACTTAGGCTGCTTGTTCTTTAAACAAGTTTTCTTAAAATAAAAATTTTGCAGTGCAGAAAGCTGTCATGTAATATTATACAACTGACTTTTCTTAAGCCCTGCTCAAAGAGAACAGATATTGAAACACTTTTATTCTCTCTAATACTTCAGCTTGGTAGCATATTATGGTAATCCAGAAATGGGTTTTCCTTGTACATGCATGTAATCAAGCCATTGACTTGCTTGCTGTATTAAGGCACAGATGTAATGCAGTAATTCAGAATATATTAAAAATGTATTCAAAATTAGACCTTCTATTCGCGGATCTGGTTGCTTTTTTTTGACGTCACGATTTCAGAAAATCTAAGTACTTGTTTAACTTGTTAATCTCATTGCGATGAAGCAAAATATTCAGACTTTGATACACAGGAGCACTTAAACATATGATTAAATGTCCTTCTTGAAGATGAAGGCTTTCCTGAATTGGTGCTTTAATCATATGTTTTACAGCCTTACTGAATCACTGCTTGGTAAGTAATGCTGTATGGACTAGATAGGTAGCTCTGTGTAGGCAGTGCATATCAAAAGAAGGAGAAATTAATGCACTGTGGTTTAGTGGTCAGTCTATTGGACCACAGAAGTACTGGTACGCTTGATTCAGGCTAATCCTTCGTGCAGAGCTGTTGTGTTTAAAAAAGCTGCCTTAGAGGTGAATTTTGAACAACATTGTCTTGAGACAGCTGGGACAGCTAAGGGCTTGTAACCAAAACTGGTACTGATGGGGTTTTGCTGAAGTTGATAGAAATGTGGGTTTGACAGCTGTCTTCATGTGTCCTAATTTCACAGCTTAGTTTCGATCTTCTATGATCTGACCCCGTTATCTTAATACCACTCTGTTACATTTTTTAAATCTTTCTGTAATTACTCCTTTTCTCCAAGGACCTGATTTTCAGCATTGGTTTTGAACACTTGTATTTTTCAGGTAGTTTTCTTTTTCTATTTTATTTTTTAAGGGGGGAACTTTAGTTACAGGAAACAACAGAAGCCTGAGCTGAACGATGTCAAAACAGGTTTTTATATGGCACTGAAGTCATTTCGTAATGGGTGGAGTACTTAAAAAATCTCTAGGGCATGGGAAACAATTACAGTGCTTGCAAATGTTTCTTCAAGAAAGTTCGGTGAATACCTGGTACACTAAACAGGAGCTTAGCACAGGTACTGTGAGTACTTTCGTTTTGATACTAAAATGGTTTTTGTAAAATGGGGAAGCGCTGTGTTATGTGTTAGACCCACACATGACCTTAAACCTAGCCCCGACCTCTTTCCGATCCCACCATGTGTATGCAAGTCCATGCCTGGGTGCTGGTTTATGGCAAGCCTGGGGGGATGCTGGGCTAGAGGGGACTGTCAGGGCTCACCCTGCCCCGCAGAATGGGCTCGGGCACATGCCAGCCATCAGGGAAAGACACTTAAAGGACCCTTTTTATTCCATTAATGTTTCCTGGAGCAATGCGTCTCATGTTTGTACGTTTCTTGACCTCCTTTCAGTTCCAAATTCAGCTAAAAGCATACAGCTCTACTCACTTCAGCAGAATTGTTTGTGAACACAAGGTTTGAAGTAGCTTCTCCAAGAACTCTGTTGTTGCTATTGGATGCAGCATGTGAAAAATGAAAGAATGACTTACGGTGCTGAATATAATCCATTCATTCTCCTCCAGCGTCAGTGCAGAAGGCTTTCATGATTTTATGTGATGTTTCTAAGTGGTGAAAGTCCCATTCAGACACATTTTTTTAGCAAAGGGCAGCGACTTGATTGCAGGCACACAGACAATGTCCTTCTGATGTTGCAGCTCAGGAGGCTGCTTGGCTTGTTTGCTCCACCACATAGAGTAACTTCTGTTCTTTGAGCCTGGTAATCTTGGTTTGAGGCACCTGGGCAGACTCAAGTGAGCCTTTGTATGATTGTAACAAGGACGTTACCTTACAAAGCATGCTCACAGGGAAAGTGTCAGCCCTAGGTTGCAGCAATTTTTAACACCTCTGTGGAACTGTGGTGGCTTGACCTTGGCTGGCTGCCGGACACCCACCCAGCTGCTGTCTCACTCCCACTTCAGGGCGTTAATACTTTCTACTTCAGGACACTAATATCAAGATTTGCAACGGGTATCTGTCTAGAAGAAGGCACAGCAGATACTTGCTGTTAGGAAGTTGTTTTCAAAGCCAGACACCAGGCACTGTGGTGTCAGGAGGCCCTGAAGGCAGACAAGTTCTGTACTCCTTCCTCCATTGCTTTTGTTGTGTTTTCCCTATTTTGCTCAAAATCTCCACTGCTTTTGTGTTAGTGTTTCTGCTTGTACTTATCCTTCCCACCCCCCTGAGCCCCTACTCTTTCCATTTGAGCATGCTCTGATGTTTTCTTCCTTATGCATAGTGTTGAGACATTTCAGTGCTACGTGAAAGCACGAAGCTTTATCACCTTCCAGAGACAAAGCAGAAGTGTCCGCAGGTAGATGAACGAAATGGAAGTGTTGACAGGCCTGAGCGCTCAGCAAACCGTGGTCCTGGTGACTGTGCAGTTTACGCCCTCCTAGGACTGACCCCGTATCGCTCGCTCACATTCATTCAGACTTTCTGGTCCTGCCTTATCCTATGGCATCCACACCGTTGGTGTCAGAGCCAGGGAAGGGTGAGTCTTCCCAACAGTTCTTCTTCCTTATAAGGTGGGCAGCATACAATTTGAGGAAATATATCCCATTTCCTGGAAATACTGTGCAATGTAAAGGGAGTATGATCTGTGTGCTTGTGTGTGCATGTACGTGGCTGACAGATGTAAAAAAAACTTGGATCTTTACAGTTTGTGAGTGTTTACGCGCACTGGGGCCAGTCTGACTCTTCCTTGCCGCTGATTTACGCTGGTGCAGAATTTAGTCTAGTTTGTTCCTCCGAGTCCGAGTGTCCTTGAGATGTGTTTATCCTTATTCCACAACATATCATGGAGCCTGTGTTGCTGTTCAGTGGAGGTTTTTGTGAGGAGTTAGGCGCTGTATTCTGGTTTCAGTGACACATTTCTTGCTTTATTTGGGATTCTATCCTAAACAGGTCATTTGTGTTTGTGAGCATGAAAGGGAAGATCTTAGTGCTTAGAAATGTATTTTATTTATATGAGGGTCCATTTTTTTCAGAGACTTTCCATTTACTTTTATTTCAGGTCACTTTTATTAGTATAACCAAATACGGAATGGTCTTTTCCTCTTTGACACCAACTCATTCTTCAGTGACTCCCTCTTCCCCTGCACAACGCATGCACCCAAGGTGTTTTGTTTTCAACCTAAATTGTTGGCAACTCACTTGTAATTACAGTAGGAATTTTAATCCACTGTAAAGAGAACTAATGGATGTATAATTAACTAATGACGGTCTGTAGGGCTAAGCCTAGCAAAGTGAAAGCCATAAAAATTTGGAGCAACTGAGGTGGAGCTTCACGGCTTCTCTGCAGCGTATGGAAGAGTCAGTCCTGCCAGGGTAGTAAAGTTGAGGCGATGGTTTGAGAGCTTGGGCAAGGACAATGCATCTTGAAGTGCTGGGAAAGAATGGAAGGAGTAGAGGGTGAGAACCGGAGGAAGACACCTGTCTTTCTCTCCCCGTCGTTTCCACCATCTGATCTGATCATGGGAATGAACCTCCTCCGCAGGCCTGATTTCTCTTCAGAGCCCAGCTGCCGTTGGATGGGGCTACCCTCCTCCGTAACCATTAACTCTTCCCCCTGCATGCTTCCCATGGCAGCAGTAGCAGAAGTCACAATTCTGGTGGGCAGAAGCAGAGACCAGCTGGTTGGGTTGCTCTGGGAAAAGGAGCAGGCCAAGCAGGCCATGCACCCGCTCTCTCGGGCAGGTTTTTGGGTACTAACAGGATGGTTTTGCCTGTGCCAGCCTGACCTGGAGGACCACTTACGGCCAAGCTGGCCCCTTAGGGAGCATGGAGGGAGTGCTGCTGTTGGTAGCCACGGTGCAGGCAGGCTGCGCAGCTCTCTCCGTGGCTCCGATCCTCTTCGTTTCGTTTGCTGAACCCCGCCGGGGTTAATGAGGCTGCGGTGAGGTGAGCCAGCCTGGGCTGCGTGGGGACTGGATCCTCTGGTCCACCAGATTTAGGCCATCTAAAATTAGACCCTTAGCCCTAAACCTCAGTCATACACCTGAATCGTTCTACTGCTGCCTTAATAAAAGCATGCAGGGTCATAACCCTTCTGGTTATAAAAAGAACACTGACTTTGGAAACAGCTGTATCCCTTTTATATCCGTTCTCACATCCTGAAGTATTCCTGCCTGTTCTTTGGTACATCCCTCCTCTTAACATTGCTACCTTTTACCGTGCAAATGAAGAAATGCCAGGTCCGTGCAGCGTTGGGGCGAGTAGCTTACCTGTACAGATGCAGCTGCTGTTGAAAAGCGTACCTGACTAAATATGTTGCAGTTCTCCTAAATACTGAGATAACGTCTAGCACATAGTTTAGAATAACAGGTGGTTCTCGATCTGCCGTAACGTTTCCAGTGACTCAGTGTTTCCCCCCCCGCCCCCTTGCAGTAATTACAGAAGAGTATTGCAGTCCCTGACTCAGCGGGAGCCTTCCTTCCAAGGCTTCTGGCCATGCCGGAGCTCCAGCTCTGCAGCCGTATGGAGCAAATTATGGGGAGCATCATGGTAGCAGGCGGGGACTGTGCCAAAAATAATGCGGGCACGGCATATGTTTTGAACTAGTGATAGCAAGCCATTAAGAGAGAGTTATCTTTGGATTTGTGGCTAGGAATTTGGTTGCCAGAATCTTGGCTATGACTCTGGCGTCTCTAAAACTGGGTGCTTACAGGAAAGACATCCCAAGGGACACATCTGATGGCTTCTCTGTCAGGCTAGGCTAGGCAACTGCAAAGTGTAACAATTAAAAGGGGTAGGTGCGCTCCCACGCAGATTTCTTGCGGTTTCACGGCTTTTGAAGAGAAAGTGTCATCCTGCAGACCCGTGGGAACATGGGGCGTGAGGCTCACGGGGCAGGCCCGGGGAGGGGGCTCGTCCGTGCGTCGGGTTGTGGGGCGGGAGCTGTGGGCTAAGGTCTCATGGGCACTGACCCCCCGAGCTCCATGAGCACCATCACGTCTTCCTCTGGGGAGGAATTCAGCAGGTAGTGCAAGCCAGCACGTCGTGCACACGCTGACTGGCTGCAGCTGGCCTGGCCGCTCGGGGAGCCGCAAAACGGCAGCAGTGACGTGCTGCCAAATGCGACCTGACAGCCCTGCCACGGGGACGCTCGGGACTGCGGGCCCAAAGGGCTGGGGTCTCCTCTTTGCCTTGTGAGATGTCAGATCTGACAGGCAGACGGACGGGTCTTGATCCTCCGTTGTTCTCAAGTTCACGCAGCCTCCGTTGGTGATGCAGCTTTTTGGGTTTAGTAGAGCTGGGCTCTTGGCGCTGCTGCAAGCAGCTGTGCGCAGCTGGCCACGGGTCCCTGCTTGTAAGAAATGTGCGTGAGGGTCATCTTGCCATCAGCTAAGTATATTCAGAAGCGGCTCTGTGGAAGTCGGGCCAAGTTTCTTGGGAGTGGGAATAGATTTTCCTGTGCCTTAAATGCTGCACTGAATCCCACTGTCTGTTTTGAGGTGAATAAAATCTGCAAATTTGCTTTCTGTTGTTTCAGCTTAAGCATGAGGATATTCCCTTTAATTTCTCTTTCAGTGTTACTGTGAAAGAATGGGGGTCTTGAAAATTTTTATAGTTATGGTGCAAGTGTTTTCAAATGCTTATGTCAGAAAGCATTACATGTGAGTGCAACGTTTTCATTTGTTGCTTCTCAAAGGATAGAATTTTCTTCCCCAAGCATTGCTGTGACATAACGTGCAGTGGAAACACAGGTATTCTGAGCATCTCCATGTCAAAGTGCTACTGCACTTAGTTCATGGTTCACAAACCTCAGTTAGATGCCTAACAGCCCTATAAAATAGATGGAAGAGCTGAATGCCAGGGAGAGGGATGCACAAAAGCTACTGCCCTGAGCAGGCAGCTGTCCGTCATGGTCAAGGGAACATAGAAGAGAGGACAGCACATGAAATACTCTTACTTGCTTGGATTTAAGCTCCCGCCCTGTATGAAGTAGGACATGCAATCTGAAACCCTTTCCTGGGTTTAGATGCCTTTGCCAGCCCTCTCGCGATGGACTGCCAGTGAGAACTCGCGGAGAAGGTGGAGTTCGTGGTACCCACCACTTAGTTACAGGCTAAATGTTTGAAGTGCTTGCCTAAGAAGTGGGAATCTGTGCTTGCTGTCACCTTCTGCTGCTCAGCCGAGCTCCCAAGCCACCAGCTGGAGTGGAGACACCCATTGAAACTTTGCAGGTGCAATGAAGACTGATAGATTCTTAGGAATGGGAGGGGTATGACCAAAACTCATTCGAAAGGGCAGAGTGATATATATGTTAATGTACCTATGAATGCAGTTTAATTTTTTAATTAAGAATTTATTGTCCCAAGTCAGATCCCTGCTCCTAGGACTTTGGTGAGGGCTCTGACCACTATACTGTTGCATGTAATGTGGGTAATGTCTCATCTGTGTGAGTGTTGGGGAGGTTTTTTTTGGGTTTTTTTGGGTTTTTTTTTTTATAATTTCATGGTAAGTGGCCTGACTGAGGTTCTTTGTGCCAGCAAAGTGAATATTCTCTGAGAACCCAACCCAATTCAGGCCTTTTGGGGAGGTGGGCTCTCAGGTACCTTCGTGGTAAATTTTGAATGGCCTGAAGTGTGAGACCGGCACCAAGGTGCCAAAGCAGTATATTTGGGCGAGCAGGTGCTCTTACGGACCTGAGCTGTAAATTCTCAGGTCAGTGAGAAGCAACTACATGGCTTGTGGGGGGTTTCAGCTGTTGATTTCTCTTTTCAGGCTGAGTGCACCCTTAATGAGCGGATGGGCTCTGCTGGGAAGGCTTGTCCTCACACCATGACAGCTGACGAGTCAGGAGCTGGAGAGTTAGCTCTGGAGCCCCTGCTCACTTGCAAGCTATGTCTCTGTGAATATTCCTTGGATAAGATGACCACTCTTCAGGAATGCAGCTGCATCTTTTGTACATCGGTAAGACCTAGCAGCGCCTTCACATTACAGGAGCAGGGTAATGGGAGATAGACAGAACTGGGAGATGGGGTTGCTTGTCCCGTACAAGAAGCATGTGTTTATCCACGCCGATACAGGATGCTTTCCTAAGGAGCATTTCATGTTAGTCTGTCTTGCCTTCTTTAAAAGACTTCTCTGTCATTCTACTTTTGATAATTCATAACTCTAACAGACAAATAATAATAAATCCCAGTAGTGAATGGGGAAAAAAGATGCATTTTAAGACTGTCAGAGAATATACACGGTCTATATGCAATCTCACTATTTATTTTTTCTGAAGCAAAATCTTGAAACATCATAGGGTAACTGTGACATTTTGTTTCCCCGTTATCATTTTCTGAGTACTCAGAGTCCTTTTAAGTCTTGTATGTAATTTTTAAGGGCAATCAGAAAACCTAAACAAAAATGAACCTTGGCCTATTGAACCTTTGCATCTGCAGTCTATGCTGCAGAGATGTTGCCCAGGTCATGCACTGCCTATAGTTGTCAGTGAGGACTTTGTGTCCTGCAAATTCAGATCAAATAAAGCTGGTGGAAGTGATAAAGGCAGAGGTTGAGTGAGCTGATAAAAGCCCTACAGATACTAGTACTCTTCTGGTCTTTTTGTCAGCATGGGAAAATGGACCCAGTTTCCCTGGCAATAGTGACTTTCATGTACCTGACTAATGGATTTTGGAAACAGGTCAGAAGCCACTGGAGGGATGTTGGTTTTTTTAACTCCAGAATAAATGCACTTGGTTTTATTTTTTAACAACAAATTGTGGATAAGCATCAAGCAAGTACATTTAAGTTTTGCCCTTGGTTGTTTGAACTCATGGAAGAAGTCTGGTATTTGTGAAGCCAGCTTGAGTGAGAGTATCTTTACTTACTCTGAATTCAGGGTAGCTTAAATGGGATAAGAATCTAGGTGTGTGTTTCAAGAATCTAGGATAAGATTGGTTAATCTGCGCTTTCAACCTGAACTTCATGAAATTTGTTTTCCATACCAACTTCCACAAAACCTTTCCATATTTTAGTTTGTAACAAAAATTTTAAGAGAACATACCTAACCAGTAGGTATGAAGATATTGCTTTAAGTTAAAAAAATTTGGAGAAGTTGATACCTTTACAGTGGTCACACTCTTCTCCAAGAATTCAGTGACTCTGATTTAGTGTCATTAATGGCACATTAACCTCAGTGTTAGCTGGGCAGAGTAACCCTTTCGCCCCTGGGGAAGGGAGGACTGCTGAAGATCGTGCTCTCCACTCCTTCAGGGCACTGGCCAAAGGGAGATGTCGGTGATGGCCGGGATGTTGCTGTCCCCGCCCGTCCCCTGTTGGTGCCGCAGCTGCCGCCCCGTACATACACCCCTTACCTGGCCGGTAGTGGGAAGAGCATCCACTCTGAGCTTGGCTCTCCAGTGCCATGACAGCGAAGTGGAAAGTACAGTCACAGTTGTTTGGCATCTGTGCAAACTTCGCCGACTTTGTCTGAACCAAGAGTCAGCCATGAGTGAGTGCTGAATGCAGCCGGGAGAAGCCTTTAGACATGCTCTATTTATTTCAGTGGGCGTAATATGTCTCCGTTGTGCTTATGTGCCGTGTCTACCCTTTGTCTGGCTGTTGTTGCCTGTGTCTGAACATCCTCCCCATGGACGCGTCTGGGCTGATGCGACAGAGACACGTAGATCTTGCATCCTATAACAAAGGGGGCTCTGGAAATTTTTAACCTGCCGATATGGCTTTCCGTCTTGAATCCAGAGCAGTTGCTGGGAGGCTGTTTGAGTTGCCCCTTTGGGCAGCCTCCCGAGAGCAGTGTCAGAAGCACCTTGCCATGGAGTGCCTCGGTGTCGGGGCTTGCGTGGGGGATTGCTCGGGGCACAGCCTGCAGTATCTGCGCTGGTATACAATGCCCTAAATTTCCTCCCACCCATGCCAGGGCTTCTAGGTACCTTCACGCTGCTCTTAAGACAGAGATTGGGGTAAGAATGTCAACCGTGAGCTATGGGATCGAGACCATATAAGTTATTCAGCTAGCAATGCTTTTGGCTTGTATAGCTTATTCTTATTTTTTATCCCTAAGGTTAATTATATAGATCCAAGAATAGTATTGAATTTGAAATAGAAAAGGGCTTGACATAGACATAATAGGTTCTGCTCTACTAAGGTGAAACTGTTAGTTTTGTTAATTTTTTTTTTTATTACATGTGTGAGGTCTTTTTTTTTTTTTCCTAACTGTAATGATGATTCTGCATCTATGATTGTTTTTCACTACAGCATTTTTGACTGTGGAAATAATTGGAAATTGTTACTATTTAGGCATCTGTGGGGGCGAGGTTATATCTCATTTTCACTTGTAGCCTGTAAAACCAAGGAATTTAAATGAGTTAGAATTGTGTACAGCTATTTTTTCAGCTTAGAAACTCTTGTAATGAACATTATACCTCATAAAAGCTGTATTCTAGCCAGAGTGAGTAAATGGTGCTTAAGAAGGTGTATATTTGCATTTTGGTAGAATGTTGCTAGTAAGATTACGAGTTTTTCAACCATCTATAAACATTTTCACTCTTCCTGTTCAGAGAAAAAAAGCAGATGGCTTGCAGAACACATTTGCCATCTTACTTAGTAGCCCAGTCAGGTCTGAAGAGGCATCAGCCTTGTATTTCTCAACATTTGTTGCACTTAGCGTAAGACTCCACTGAAATGTGAGATAAAGCACACATTTATGCATCCCAAGAATTTGGAAATGGCTGTAGTGTACCTGATGCCTTGGTTTCATTGTGTTTGGACTATATTAGTTTTGAATGAAAGACTGATCTCTGAAGAGGGCTGGACAGGGATGTGAGGTGTATTTTACCCGCAAAAATTTTAGAGGACTGCACTTTATATTAATCAGGTAATTTCCTACACCTGTGAAGCCTTTGCACAGTCCCATGCTGTGGTGTGCACTCTTACATATATATATATATTTTCAGCAATGTATGTGTTGCTTAAGCTGCATGGTTTTATGCTACTTGCCCCATTCCCCGAAAGGGGATGTCTCATCTGTTCCTGATACTGCTTATCTTGTTTTTTGTCTTGCCAGTCATCCTTCTTGTGTATTTGGTGGGATGTCCTTCCTATCGGCAGTCCCTTGTGCTTACCTTGTCTTGCAACTTTTTCTTCCTCAGATGCGCCCATGTGCAACTACATGGGGTTTTGCCCCTGTGGTGGTTATATCACTCACATATGCACGTAAAATAAATAGTTATACACTGTGTCTGGCTACACGATCACAGTGCTACAAAATACAGTACTTTAGTGCACTTATATCTGGGTCCAAAGCAAACTAATATTAATTACATCCTGACTGATACACTTACAAAATTATATTTTGAATATCACATTTACTTCTAGTCAATTTTCCTACATGTTTGTATCCTTTGCTCTTCTCCTGCCTCCGCCAGGTAACTCCAGCAGTGCCTCGCTCAGGCAAGACTCAGCAGTGCTCGGTCGGGGTAGTGCCAGCAATGGACGGGCTGACCTTCCCGCTTTGCCTTTGGAGGCGGCACCGGGTGTTGCCCAGGCTTTGGCACTCATTAGACTGCCTGGGAAGTATACATTTTGGAGTCTCCCACCTTTTCAAAACCTGGCTGAAACTGGGAAAACAGCTGGGAGAGACGCTGAGTGGTCTGATCGCACGCGCTTAGCTTCCTCTTGCTAGAAATGCCCTGGTAGCTGGCACAGCATAAATCACCCTCTGGAAGCGGCAGCGAGGAGCGCAGGGCTAGCAGTAATACTGGAAATACTAAGGGCCCTGTGGAAGACTTGGTGTGAGTCTGTAGGCTGTAAGCAGTCGTGGAGGTGAGGTTTTACCAGGTGTGGTAAGATTGTGCTGGTGGCAGCGATGACGGAAGGGAACCAGTGCAGTGCTGTTATGGAAAATGTTGATTTGGGGATCAGTAAAAAAGCTGGTGTCAGCTTCTTCCCCCCACACCCATTCTGTCTGGTTTTGTCGTTCCTCTTTCCCCCCCCCCCCAAGCATTTCAGAGCGCTGACGAGAGCCAGGTGAGCAATAAATGGCATTGCTGCTATTTACGCCAAGCAGCAGCTTATATCCATCTTATGTATTATTTACTGGAACAGGGTTTGAGGTGCCTAAGACAACATGTAACCATCTCAGAAAACAGAAGATACTTTCCTGTGTTTGCTTCTGTGTTGTCAGCACATGTTTATGCAGAACTAGCATGATTCACCCTTCTTTTTTTCCAAGCAAATTCTTTTTGGGTCTTGTACGTCTGAGAAGTGTGTGAGGTAACTGAGTTACAAAACGTGCAAAACAAATATCATGATGATCCACCTGGCTGTTATTTTGGCGCACATAATGCGGTCTAAATGAGATTAAACTTCATGCAACCGTAAAAGGAGGCATCACTGTGCAATGTTGAATAGAAGCACAGGTAGCTTCTGTGTTGTCTTGACTATTCTACAAGTAGAAGGTGATCCAAAGGCGTTTGGGAGAACAAGATTTTCTGCTGTAGCTATGTGGGACAGCAAGGCCAGGGCTAGACATGGGTGAAAAAGGCTCTTTTGGTGCTGTTGAGAGCCTGGTGCCCTGGGCAGCTGCCCGCTTAGTGAGCCAGGGCCTTGGGAGGCTGCAGCCTCCGAGCGAGGGGCTTGCATGCTGCTGCCAGCTACTTTTGCTAGAGGTGAAGGGGAAATCCTTCCAGAAATAGGAGTTTCTCTGTTGCACTTCACCAGCAGGACACTTTAAGGCTCCTCTGCTTTCCTTAACCTTATTTAAGTGCAGCTGTGCATTGCCCTGCCTCCTTTGGGTGGCTAAATATTGACGTTTTGTCTTTAGCACGGTGAAGCCTCAGATCGCTTGTGCAGGGGAGCACTGGAGAACTGGAGACAAACTGATGTGAAGGATGAGCATCATCAGCAAAAAGCATGAGCAGAAAAGCCTGAGAGCAGAGGAGACCGAGTAGATCAAAGACAAGGAGGAGGCAGATGGCAAAGAGCGTGGGATGCCTGCTAAATGGAGCAAATGTACACAGCTACTCCAGGGAAAGACTGCTTAGTAAAACTTATGAGTAAGGGAAAACTTGGATTTGCCTTCATCAAGCCAACACTGGGTTTTAGTACCTCTTCTGTTTCTTTGTGCTAATTTTCAAGAAGAGGTTTGGTCCCCTCTTCTTCGTCCTCTTTCCCCCATCCTAGCAGACACCTGCACGTGCTCACGGTTGCACCAGAACATTACCTTTTCCTCTTCCTAAATAGACCTTGTGCTGCGATGCCCCACTTACTTTATTTAAAGCTCACCTCAGGTTGTTTTCCGCTTCCACCCACAGGTACCAAGCTGTCAAGTTTTGACATTTTGGATTCTTTTTTCCCAGCTCAACATTTGAAATGTTTCAGAATAGCTTTGTTTTAAAGTTATAAAAAAGGAAATTCCCACACCTGCTAATATTGGCACTGAACACATAGCACTTTTATAATAATTCAGATGGTTTAAGAACTTCTTGCATGCATTTCTGTGCAGAGTCACACCAAAGGCAGAGTTAGTAGGGGTACCAAAAGAGCACAAACGTACCCATTGCCTTTTGATGGATGCTGCTATTCGGGAAGAGGGGCTACATGTTTCTGAAGTCAATAGAGGTGGCAGGATCTGGGTGGTGGCCAAGGGAAGACAGGTGAGGAGGAGGGAACTAACGTGTTTAATGACAGCATCACCTCGGTGAAGTTGGTGTTACCTCCATTTAACAAATGAAGAAAAAGATGTGAAGTAAGTTGTCAATGCCTCAGAGTGCCACAGTAACTGAGCCAGCCTGTGACCTAAGCCTCATGGTCGTGTCTGTTTTGTAGCTGTTGGTAAGGCCAGGTTTGGCCTGACACAGATTTGTTTGCAAGAGAAATGGTATTCGCAGCTGGTTTTGGGAGGGGTGAGTTTCTCTGGTCCTGCTCTCTGGTCCTTTTCTGTTTAGTGGTACCACTTCATGGCAAGCCTCACATATTTCTTTCCAAGTGAAGTGCAGATACCTCCAAGCTGATTGCCAATAAACTTGATTCATCTAGTTTTAAGACCTGTTGAGAAATACTTGAGAGATTCCAGGAATTTGATTACCACACACTGAAGGTGACTGGCTTATTTTAGAGATTGAACATGCAGAAGTGCAGATGTTATGACAATGATGAACATATTACTAAACGTTATGTAGATCTGTCATAAACACTATGAGTACTGGTTTGTGTTTTTGTTCTGGGGAGGGGTATATTTAATTGAGTACGCAACTGATTAAATGCTGAGTGGATCAGGCGGTTAATTTTAGAGTCCTGACATGAACTGTCTCACCAAAGTCAATAATACTACATATTCCATATAAAACTACGTCACCACAAGACTACTTTGTCTTGTGCATGCACTGAAGAACAGGTAACACTTCTAAATGATAAGAAAGAAATGAAAGCTATGTCTTATTGAATAAAAAGTACATAAACAATGCCCAGAACTGAAACGAAAACTGAATTCCTATCTGTTGATCTGTTCTCAATCATAACACACTCTGGAATGCCAACTGAAAAGTTATATTTCCTCTCCATATACAGTGGGGTTTTCCCCCCCCCCAAGATTTTGAGTTTGTAAAAAGGCTAAGGCTAAAAAAAACCCAATCCCAAACCAATACAGTTTTGAGGACAGATCTGGAAGAGAGATTTAATATTTTAAATCAGTCTTGTGGATTTTAAGATGGAAACATGAGGTTTTCTTAATTTTTCTGAAAATGAAATTGTCTTCAAGTTATACCCTAGTAGGAAAGACCACCTTCTTTTGGTAGGTTGCCTTCCATCATTTCTTGCATTTTCATATTTAATGTAGATCATAGCCTAGTAGTGGTTAAGAAATACTGTAGATCTGTTTTTTTCCCTTTCTGCAATTTAATTAAAGACAAATACCTTTACTTATTCTGCACCAACTGCTGCACAGTGGTTAGCAGCAATATCTGTAGCATTTGACAGGAAAACAGGCCAGCCCTTTCCATTTCTTTCTTCTTCCTAGTCATTCCTCCATCTTTCTTAATAAAACTACCTGTTCAATTTTGTCACGTCACATATGTGATCTCCTTTTATGCTTTTGCATCCAAACCAATGAGGCTGCATTTAGGGAGCTGAAGAGCTGCATGCAGATGGGAGACGAGCAAG
Organism: Gavia stellata; assembly: GCF_030936135.1. Taxonomy (NCBI): domain Eukaryota; kingdom Metazoa; phylum Chordata; class Aves; order Gaviiformes; family Gaviidae; genus Gavia; species Gavia stellata. Next base: position 96,013,859 of record NC_082596.1, on the reverse strand, counting down.
GTGATGGAACATGTCAAGGTACTTGAAAAAGCAATATGTAGGAATGATTGAGATCCATCTTTTGTCTCCGGTGCAGAGATTCTCTGAAAAATGGCTTTGAATAGAAACATAAGATTTCACAGTGAGAGGGATATAGTGCCTTTGTCACATCATTACCTAGCAACATAATACTGAAATTATACTTTGAACTCATTCTTATACTAAAATGCAGAACTGTTACGGTCCCTTGGCAGATTAAATACATTGCCAAACAGAGTTTGTTTGGTTTTTTTTTTTTTTGGTCAGTACATTAAAAATCCCCTCCATACAATATGCTTTGGGGAAAAAAAAAAGTCGAAATTAGAGCAGCATGTAGGAGAAGTGTTGAAATGAAGAATCCATGAATAGCCTGAACAGAATTTTCTATTCCTGGGGCTCGCAGCTGACCATAGAAAACACTTTTGAAGATTAGAGGAAGTGTTTATTACTGAAGAAGGAATTTTCTATGCTATTAGTTTGTGCATTGCTGGATTGGGCTTTTCAGTGCTTTTTTAAAGATTCTTCCCTCACGTTACAGCACACACTTTCAACAAAACCTTAGCTCCAGGAGAGGAGTGTGTACTTGGGGCATATGTAAATATTTGCCTCAATCGTAATCTTTCTTACAAGTCCTCCAAGATGAAAAATAAATGCATATATGTTGCATGTACTATGATAATTTTATCCAGGTACTTTACAGGCCTTAACTTAGTAGATACTCATGAGTAGCATTTTGTGAAGTAGGTAAATGGATATTGACCTTATTGTGTTAAATAGAGGAAGGAAAGACAAAAATGGCATAAGAGGGAAAAAAATTCTTGCCCCAAAATGCTTAGACAGGTAAATTATTTGAAAAAGGTCTCATTATACATTATGAATCTCAGGCAGAGAAAAAATTACTTGTAGTAGTCTTTCCACTGGAGTTGACAGTAGTACAGCAGGAGCAAAACGTGCCTGGCAAAGTTAGATCAGCACCAAAACCTTCTCTTGGGTGTACTGAGTTTTGCTGGTGGAATTACATTTTCACATTGGAATTGATCCCTCTTGCTTGATTGCATGAGGATTTTGTGATGTATCCCAGAACACAGACAGGAGCATGGTATAGTTGCTCAGTGGGGAAAATCTGAGTAAACTGAACAGAACTGACTAGGGTACACTTGCAGGTATGGAAGTTAAAATTCCTTGGGTTGGTGTCTACCATTTATTTGAGGGGTGAACGTAATGGAGCCAAACCTCCAATTTCATCTGTAGTCAGCAGGATTCAAACCTGTGCGGGAGCGTAGCCCAAGGGTGTTGAGACCTGGTGACGTCTTGGATGTCAAGATTAAGATCCTCTCAAGGAACTCTAATACCACAGAAGGCTGAGTATCTTGATGTTACCTTCACTTTGTAGAGGAATTAAGTAGCATATGTAGTGTGTGCAGTTTTCCTGAGATACTGCTGATTTTTGTAGACAAAATGCACGAAACGTCTTACCATTTTATGTCTGTATAATGTATTCTCCATAGCGTGGGAGGACGTACTGCTGAGAAGGTCAGTCATGATTCACTATATAGACATTGAATCCTCTTTTCATCACATTTGCAGCTTGTACATCTTTGCAGATACTTTTATTTGGCACTTTTCAAGTAAGTAGCTAAATTAGTAGCTGAGCTGTAAATAATAGTAGAACCCCTCTAAAAACAGTCTTCCTGTTAAAGTGAAGGCATATTTTAAAATTCTAGTGATTTTCCACTGTCTCTTCTTTGCTTCTAACTTGTGAAAGAGGGAACAAGAGGTTCACATCATCATTCATGTACAGACTTAGGTAAAAAGCTTAATCCTTCAGTGGTAAATGTTAAATGCTTCCTTCGAGTTTGCCAGCACCTTACGTCCTTCCATCAGCTTCTTGAATTGCACCCACAGCACCTTGTCCAAGCACAGAAAATCAAGGCAAAAGATTGACTATCTATAAAAACTATTTAACAGGGAGGTTTTCTGTGAAACATTTGAAGTTCCATGGCACTGCACAGACCTGTTATAAAATCTCTCCAAGCCACCCTCTGAAAGGATAGCACCCTCTAGGACTACGGCAGAAGGCTCTGGTTGCTCGCCTGTCCTCACCTACAACCAAGCAGTGAGCTAGAAGAGAAGGAGAATTCAGATGCATTAGCAATCCTCGGAGATCTCTGTGCTCCTGGCTTGGTACCGCTAATGATTTAGATACTGCATATCGAAACTGATTGCAAAATCCATACTGTGGATTGAAGCTCCTTAAGAGCTTCATGCCCATCCTTGCACGGAAGGGTAATTGTCGGTCCTCTGAGCTTCTGTCCTGGAAGTCTAAATTAAGAACAAGCCTCTGGGCTGCTGCTATGCCTGCAGGAACTTCTCAGGCTTTGTCCTCCCTCTGTAACCAGCTGACCTGAGCTGCCCCCAGAATACAAATCCACTGTACCATGCTGTCAAAACAAATTACTAAATATCAGGCAGCGCCACAGAGGAGACAGACGCCAGGATCTTAGCGAAAGTAAAAGGCTGCTCTCCCATGCTTGATGAGGAATTAAGGCAAACTAAATGCTTTAGTGAGAGGAAAACATTCCCCCTTCCCCAAATGCTGCCCTGAGGCTTGATCCAGAAAGTAATCAGGTCTCCCATGAGGAGAGGGAGTGAGATGTAAGGAGGGTCTGCTGGAGCATCACCCACATATCTCAGAAGTGCACCCAACACACTGCAGCGCGGGTGGGTTTTGGGGAAGGGACTCAGAAGGCAGAATTTTCTTTTTGCGTTATTCATGGTGGAGCCTGGGTGCAGGCACAAACCAGGGAGGGGATTTGTGCAGGGAGTGAGCACTTGATACCCCGTTTCTCCTGTGATTATGCTCTGAAGCATGTGGGCAATGCCAGGTGCTTAATGGAAGTGGGGCTGCAGGAGCAGGTCACCCCCAGTCTCCATCCGCATCAGTAATGACACTGGGAGCCACCCTGGGCTCTGGGGACACTTTTTCTGGCTTTCCCTGTGCCACCCACTGCCAATGCCCAGACCGTGGTGGCAGCTCCGGTGTCTGTAAGGTACCTGCCCGCAGGCACTACTGTGGGTATGTACCTGCTTCTGCTTACTGCTCCGTGGAGGAGCTGTGTGTGCTAGTGGGTGATTTGATCCGGTGCTTAAACTGACTTTTTATAAGCACTGTGCCTAGATGCCTTTGGGAGAGGTGGGCGAGAAGATGGGACAGGGCACTGAGGCTGCTGATTGAATAATAAAAGAATAGCTCCTGGTTAAATCCAGGCTGGTATTCTCTAGGGAGCTAATACTGCCTTCAGTTACTGACATGACTGCATTTTTGCTCCTTGCCTATGAGTATCTCCCTCACCTCCCACATACTACTTGCACCATCAAATCCTTACAGCCTGTTCTGCTGCTTTCTTATAGGGGTGCGTCCTGGATCTGAATCCATTAGTGCTTAATGAGCTAGATATTTAAAGCTTACCATTTAGGTTATACCCCTATGTTATTCTAAATGAATACGCTTCAAATATTTACAAATCAAAAGTAAGCTCATTTAAAATGCTACTAAGTTAAGCTGATTCTACTTGCTTGAACTAATATCTCTGTATAGTTCATCAGAATTAACCAAAACACATGGACGTGGACGTTTCAGTAGAGAGGCAGACAGAATAATAAGGAAATCTAATTTCCACTTGTAAAAGTCCTAATTATCCTGACATTTAAGAGGGTATCGGTTTTCCAATAAAAATACGAGTGAGGAAATTTCTTTAATCAGAGCACAATATGCAAGGCCTTCTCGGAACAGTCCAAACTAATGCAGACTTGAATGTTAAATGCCTATAAATACTGGAAAAATGGTTTGTGAAGAGTCCTGGGGCTTTACCAGAGCTGATGTTCTGAAAGGTTATGATTTCCTCATAACCCACCTCGTAGCTTTTGAACTCAGTGCCTGTTCCGAAAGTTGGCAGAGAGACAGAGGTCTCGAAGACCTTACGCTTTGACATATTTCTTGAAAACTGATGGGGCAATAAGGGAAGAAACCAGCAGTACTGAGGAGGAGGGGGAGAGGTTTATCACGTGGGCATGAAATACAAATCTGTAGGGAACAAAGCTGCATTAGTCCTGCTGCTCGTAAAATATGGTGGTTTTCATTTACAATGAACTATGCAAGCTGATACCAAAATCTGCCAGAAATCCATGTTTTGTTATTTTGTTAACAGTGATTTGCAATTTACTGTATGCTTTGTCCTTATTTTGAGGAGACTTGGTTGTTTTGTTTGATTTAGAAGCGAGATCACTTACTTACCTGTGCAGTCTGGAGATACAATTCAAGCACTGTTCTTTGGTCATTGCACCAGTTTTATCGAAGGCTCTGTAATATGTGTTAAAATGACAAGCTGAATATATTCGAAACTGGCACTCCAAACAAAATGTGGGCAGAACAGAGACCTTTTTTTCCTTGGAGGGGGGAGGCCTGTCATTTTTGTGTAATGAAACAATTTGGAAACATTCATAAGGTGGCCTCCATACTGGGAATGGACTTTTAACTCCTGCTCAATAGAGTAGAGGCTGATGATAAATCATGGTAAACCATGGAAATGACCTGATCTCTGTGGGAGGGTTGGGGGAGGAGGGGAAGAACTGGTAGCTGCACATCTTCTAGGACAGATTCTAACCTCCTACCCAGGTTATACACCCCCTTCCCTTTTTACACAGCTGCGAACAGTAGACTCTTTCTTGTAAATGAGGTCTCCTACAATGGAGACTGCTGGCTGAGAGTCTGAATTAAATACACAGGAGGAAAGACAAAAGAGCGAAGCCTGTTTAATTGGGATGAGAGATACTCCCCCCCCCAGATCCTCCAATCCCAGTTTAGCAGAGTGTAGGGGTTGTTAGCACTGAAAGGTCTGACTTGCTGACTTGGGTAAACGCAATGCTCGGCAGATGAAGTCATGCATAATTAATTGTTCTTTGTTGCATTCTTTCCAATATAATGACTTGTAGCATTCACACTTACCATAATTGATGTTTTCTGTGTGCAGGAGCTTCAGGACAGCCAATTAAGGCAGTGGAGGTGGTAGCTGTGCAGCATCTGTAGCATCTGTGTGTTACCAACATGTGGGCTATAACATTTTTTTCTTTTTCTTTTCTTTACTTGTTTCTAGTGCCTAAAACAGTACATGCAGCTGGCAATTCAAGAAGGTTGTGGTTCTCCTATCACGTGTCCAGACATGGTATGCTTGAACCATGGGACCCTACAAGAAGCAGAGGTATCAACACTTTTTTCTTTCTCTTTTTTTTAACGTAACCCCCCAGACTTCTTTATCTCCATAATAAATATGATCATACACTTTTTCCTCCCTTTGATTACCTTTAATGAGCTTCTGGCAAGAAGCCTGACTGACAAGAGGAACTAGAAACAAACAGATGTTTTTCAAGAGTTTTGCTCCTTTTTCCCTCCCTCTGTGCCTTGAGGAAAGGCTTACTTGGCATCCGGACAACCTCTGAATTACCCGTGCAGGTGACTTAACCAGAATACCCCGTATCCCAGAATTGCTGAGCCTCCATTAGTACCGTCCGTTAAATCAGATTTGATTTGACTGCAAACACTGAAATTCTTGTGCCTCTCTTAACTCGAGCAAGAACTCAAACTGATGGTACGCAAGGCCAGAATTTCTTCATGCATGTTTATATTGGGCTGCAACAACCGATAAACGTGCAGGACTCTGTATGGTTATATGGAAAGATCTGCACAGCACTGGTGGAAGTAGGTCTTAAGAGATACAAGAAGTGTCTTGCTTCCCAAGGGAGAGATAGGAGAGGTTGAGTGCTCAGAAGCTAAAAGAGGTTTAGGCAGAGCTGCTTGCCTGTCTGGCATGTGCACAATCTCCCAGAGCAACTGGAAGGTTCAGTTTGAAAGTTGGAGGTGGAGAAACTGGAGGGAAAACGTGCTCCTCAGACCTTCTTGCACTGCCTGGGACAATGGGGTTCAAGGGGGCTGTAGATGGCCCCTACCAGGCTGCCCGATGGTCTCCCAGCAATGCTGAAGCAGCCTCCTGCCTCACTTAGGGCTGGTGTAAAGTTTCCCAATTGGTCTTAGTGTCAAAGCCATGACATGGGGAGGAGCTATTTGGCAGCGTGGCTGGAACCCTCCTATGTGCCAGCTGTTCCGTGCGTCTAGAAGGCCCTGCAAAACTGCCGCAAATCTGATGTTGCCCTGGGGCTATTCTTGCTTGCTTGCTTTGGGAGCCAGGTAGGCCCCTTCTGCGCCTGGGAACACAAGCAGGAAAAAAACCAAACCAGGAATAAAAGGTGGCTAAGGGATTTTGGCTGGTTTTGTGCATTCTCTCTGCATTTGGTTGCAGTGACAAAATCAAAGAGAATCAGATCTCCATCCCTGAACTGAAGAAAAGCAGCTCATCTTCTGGGTTCCCTTGAGTCCTATGTATACAGATGACATAACTGTGCTAGAAGTATATAATCCTACCCAAATGCAAGCAATGGCAATGCAATTCCCAATATCAAAAATGCCTTTTTCTCCAGAAAAATTCAGGATCACCTCTCCAGCATGCATTTGAAACGCCGTGCTTAGCTGAATCAAGGCCTGGGAGTTGCAGCTATGTTTGTTACGGCATGCAGGCATATGGCGGAGCTTTTCTTCAGCTGAATCCAGCTATCGTGGAAAGTAGCCAGCTGTTTCCCTTCCTCCTTTCTTCTGCATAGATACAGCAAGGGCGTAGCAATGTCCCTCCCACCCATCGCACCAGATTGGAGGCAACTAGCCTTTATTGAAAATGCGTTTTTTAAAGAAAATTAGCAAGTGGTAGGAAGAATTCTGCTCTGTTAAGCTAGGGTTATGCTGCACGGGAATTAAAGAGATATATCCGTAGTAAAGCAGGAGGACACTCCAGGGCATGTATTAATGGACCATTAGCTTAATCCTCGGGTGCTTTTGGGGCTGAAGGCAGAATGACTAAACAGCCCAAATGTGCATCAGTGTCCCGTGGATGGATGAATGTTCTGACGCTCCCTTTTGGCGACGCGCTTGAAACACAGACCTTCCGATTGAAAAGCAAACAGGCCTCCAACCTGGTTAAAATGAACTGCTTATGTATTTTACCAAATACCTACTTCTTTAAAGAAGAAAACCCCCCAAAGCCCCGGGAACAATAGCAAGAATAGTCTCCGTTAATAATCTGAAAGATTAGTGTCTAAACTACAGATTACGTATGGGCACTCCGTAGTCTTTTTTCTTCTCTATAAAGGCTGTTCCATGTGAAAATGTGGCCTTTAAAAGCTATTACTTAAAAAACAGAACCTTATTCAGATGGTAGAGAATGTGCTTAAACATGGCCATTGTTTGGCGCTATTTAGAAGTACTATTTAGAATTACAGTTTATTCATTACACACCCTGAAACTCCCAGTGTAAAAGTTAGAGCCTTCTCACCTCTGGAGGGTCGGGATGTTTGGTCTCCGGCTTCTGGCAGGAAAGGGTTCCTCACCAGGACAGTGCCGTGAGGAATGACATGTTGCCTGTGCCAAGAGAAAAAGTAATTGGTCTTTTTTCCTCCCCTGTGTCAGCATCAGGGTTTTGAAAAAGTGTATTTTTCATGTCATGTCCATTCCAGACTCTGCTGTGACTGACATTTACCATGTACCCTTACAGTTTGGAGAAAAAATAGCAGTTCAAACTGTCTTTATCATGGACATGGTGTTAAATTGGTTCCTATACTTTGGGCTAAATCATGTCTAATTATGTTAGCTAACGTGCTTGTTTTGTTTGCTTTTTAAATGCATTTTGCCCTAGCCTGCACAAGGAAGATAAGGTGAATTTAGGCATAATTTGACGTGAAGGAAAGCCTTTCTATTGACTTCAGTCCATTTGTGATTGAGCTCTCTTCAATAAGGAAACTGAACAGTTAATAACAAAGTTTATAAGCAATTTATAACACATTCTAGCTATGAAAGTTCCTCTATTTCCCTCTCTCAATGTCCTTATTCAAGGTGTGTAATATTTCTTCGGTGCTTTCCAGTGACCTGTTTGTCTTCATTGTGAATTAAGTCCGTTTTATCTTCTCGGTAAAATTCTTCAGAGTTTATCTTGTTTGGTACTGAATTATGAGAGCCTTTTCACAGCTCTTGCCTTGATTCTGAGACATGTGCTTCTTGTGTTGCTTTTGGGGGGGCGGAGGGGGGCAAAATCTCTGGTTAGCATTTTAAACAGGGAAGAGAATTTCTTCTTAGATGTCTCATGAAGAAACCAGCAAGTGTGAACAGTCGGAGTGGGTCTCTCTAAAACAGTTGAATATTTCGTCATTGTTTGGGGAGTAAACTGTTTATTCATAGAGTATAGGAGATGTTGGGAGATAAGGCTTTACTTTTGGTGAGCTAGAACATTGTGTCTCACTCAGAAGAAAATGTTCAGGTTTTTATTCTTTAAAAACTTAAAACGAAAAGTCATATGAAGTAGAAAATTGTACTTTTCAGTACTTTGAAAATATGTTTTCTGAAACTCCTGTGTTTGGTGGTTTTTTATTTTTACTTTAACAAAAGCTAGTTGAAACTGGTACGTACCCCAGCAGTTTTTTTGTTTTGACAAATAGTGCATTCAAACAGAAGGAATTGTTCCACTGGAGTGCTTGAAATCAAGTGCAATCCTAGGTCATCTCTTGACCTGTTACGTCAAGATAGCAGTTGCTTGTAGTATAGCTGGTTTTAAGTAGAAACAAATGGGTGTTGGTGGTGGGAAGGCAATGGTTTTGGCTACAGACTCTGTTTCAAATAGCTGGTTACTCAAAAAGGAAAGTTTAAAAGCAATCTCGTTAAACAAGATGTTTGTCCTTTCAAGCTCTAATAGTACAATAAACAAAGATGATTTGGATTCATTCCTCGAAGCAGAAGGTAGAAGGAACATCTTATGTTAATGCAGTTCTCCTTTACCGTGCAGACTACTTCTGTCTAGAATATTCCTGTCTCTCTTGGGAATTTGTTCCATTGATTTAATTGGACCAGTTAATATCCCTAATCTAAATAAGGGGTAATTTATTATGGTTTGAAATGGTTTTACTTGGTGCAAATCCAATCACCAGTGTAAGCTATGAATCAGGGTAAGTCTCAACTGCATACAGGGATTGCTAATGCAGTAGTCACTTGGGTAATGTCTAGGGGATTGGGCTTTGCTATTTCTGATTCCTGTATTGTTTTGAAGCTTGTAACATTGATGCCAATGATCCATTTATACATAATCTGATTTGGATTAAAACCGTGCAGCAGGCAGTAAAGGAGATACTGATTTGGGCTCTCCTTTTGCCTCTTAAGTTCGACGAGGAGAATTACCCCTTTGCATGTAGTGCAGATTCTGCTTATTGTCCCTCCGTCTGTGTAAATCCATGATCTATACCCGCGCTAACCTGACAGAGGGTTGTCAGCGGTTTGTAAAGTGGTGCTGAAATGGGACAGTGACCCAGATCTTAGAAATCTTAACTGCATTATATTCCATACATAGCTGAACAAAATTCCCATTGGGAGTCAGTTTAAAATACCAGTTTTATTTTTAATTTGAAAATTGGCTTACATTTTGCTAGGGGCGATTGAAATGGTAAAATGAGGAGGAAGGTGAGAAAATGTTGCAGGCCAACCTATCTTTTTCAGGGTCAAAATTAAAATTTTTGTTGTTCTTACTTACTCATTTTTAAATAAATCCAAGGGGAGCAAATGAGAGAGTCTTAATTTTGTTTTTATTTGTCACTAAATAAGAGAAGAGCTCCTTAATGGAGAAAATGAATAACGTAATATTTCATGATGACTCTAGTGAGCATGATAGCTGATGAAGAAAGGTGTGGGTGTAATTTCTAACAATAAAGAGATTGAACCCCCATACCCCTTTCAAAAGCAAACCACAGCCCAAGTTAAAACTATTTTGCACGCCTTGCAGAACTAGGCAGTGCCTCCGTCAGTGGGACTTTCGCAGCGGTGGGCAATGCAACCCTTTGCAAGTAGCAGTTGCTGCTGCCAGTGCAGGATCTGCCCTTGCTGCGTATCTGCTAAAGCGAGAAAGGGAGAAACACTTGTCCTGGTGAACTTTCCTCCCTCGGCATTATCGAGGTTTGATTCATACGGGTGTGAAAGGAAGTAAGAGCTATTCAGTTTTCTTGATTGCCTCCTTGCATCTCCCTTGAAAGCCTGAGAATAGGTGGAGTAGTGATTTTCCCTTTCCACTGTGGTAGCCAGCGTTTGAAAACAGAGGAGTTGTTCTTCCTTGGCTCCTGGTTACTGCACTGCCCGGGTTACAAGGAACAGTCTGCCCATGTGTAAACCGAACCCAATTATTTCAGACCCTTTCATTTTCCTTCCTTTGCTCTTTTGTCTTGTAGTAGTAATAGCACCCCCGGTTATCGTACCACGTTGGGCAGTCTTTTTGGACACTTGGCAGGGGTCCAGCTGGCGCCTTTTGTGGTAGTGAGCCTTCAAAATTTTGCTTTTTTTCCATGGATGTTTTTACTTCAGGTGAAAGCTGCTGTTCTTAGTGAGAGCTCTTACATGTTCTTGTGCTCTATAACAAGAGCATTCTAACTGCAGACAGTGCTTACAGGGTATAGAAAGCCAGAAAACTTATTTCAACTCACGACAGTCTGATAAGTCTCAAATCAACATCTTTTCAGGTGAGGAGAGTCCTTGCCTCTCATTTTCGTCATAGGTTTTTATTGTAACCCTAACCCAGTATTAAAAAAAACAAAAAACCAAAACCCCCAAACTTGTCCTGTAGCATTTCTTGCTGCATTGAATAATTTCATAGCCTAGAAGAAGAAACGTCTGCTTTCTGATGTGCTCGTGGTCTTTCTCTTTTGGCCCTTCGCCATCTGCCGGGCTGCTGGTTTGCTTCCTCCCCAGATCTCCATCCTCTGTCCAGCCCAGAGGTGTGTGTGGCTGTGCAGGAGAGGAGGTGTTTGGGATGGACATCCGGGTGGGGCTGGAGAAGTTGTATGGTGATGAACATTTAGACTCTGATGCCAAGTAGGAGGAGATAAACACCTAATCCCCTTACCGTGCTTATGGCTGTCCTCGATTAAGCGCAAATGAGATTAAAAGTTCACCGAGGACAGGAACGGCTGGTTTTTTGGAGGACCTGATACTCACGTTTCATTTTTTTTCCAATTGAGTTTGCACCTACAGCTTTGATGCAGCACTGAATTCAGGCAGCAGCAGATTGTGCATTCCTTTCCTCGTGCCTAAAGATACTAAATCTGCGAGAGGCTTCAGCTCAGCACCTCTCAGGTTGACCTCCGTGTGGGTGGCTATCAGAGGCTGGTCTTTCAAAGCCTGGGGGAGTCGGTGGCAGAGGTGACGGGCTGCGTGTCTTCAACGCCCGGAGCTGCGTGCAGGGAGGGGCATCTGAGCTGTGAGGAGGATAGGTGGGAAGAAGAGTGGGGCTGGGTGAAACCGGTGGGGAAGGCTGGCATGGTACGACCAGGTTTTCAACAGGAGAAAGGGAAGCTTTCAGCGTTGACTCTGCTTCCCGTTGAAATCTGCAATAAGACTTACTCTGCTCCCACTGTAATCAAAAAGGCCCATTTTTAATACATGGGAAATTCTGGGCTTAATAGAACTGCTCTTGAAAAACTGTTTGTTAAAAGCAAGAGCTAGCACAGAGAGACCCCAGACAGCTAAACAAATCACTCCGGTGGCTCTTACAGCATTGAGACTCACTGTTTTAATTTAGTCGTAGTGAAGGGAAAATTTAAAGTAGTTGCCAATGCTCACCCAGCTAGAGAAAAGCAGATGACTCTTTTTTGCTTTCCCAACTCTATTTGGATTTGAAGCTGCCCTGGGGAGGAGTGGGCAATACTGAAATGATGTGTCTTGTGGGTTTTATATAGCTTTGGTTTTTTGGCTTCATTCTTTGCTGAAGCTGCTGAACTTCACTCTTTTTTCCCTGTTTGACTAAGTGATTATTTGTTTTCCAAGAGTGTTTCAGCCAACTTCTGATGAACAGGTGAAGAGTTTCCCCGGAAGCTCTCTGTGTCTGACAGTCGTATTAATGTGAGATTGTTTATCCATGCAAATACTTTCACATTAGAAATAGTTTATACCCTGAATTCAGAAACTGAATGAGGACAGTACTTTGACCTAGGGCTCACTTACTAGACTAAGAATATGCTTTGTAAAGGTTTGTTGGTGTTTCCCATTTTGATATTAAATCCTTTGATTTCTTCAACTATAACTCTTTTAAGCATCTTTGAATGCTTAAATCTTGACATCAGTTGGATTATTTTTTGTATGACGTTGGTTTAGGTCAAATAAATGATCCAAACGTCTGCTTCAAAATGCAATTTTAATTCCAATTGATTTGATATCTTAATAAAGCATTTTCATATTTTAGAATATACAAATGGATATATTCTTTTCTTTTTCCCATCTACGAAAGCAAATGTATTCACATCATGATACTGAATATATATTGGATTTTTTTGTCTTTGTATTTCTTCTCATGCGTGCCATGTCACACAACCCAGAAGGATAGCAAGGGCCAGCATCCACTTCACTGAGGGCAAAATTTTGCCTTTTAGAGGGATCTGAAGGACTGTGGAGGGATAATGGATGTGAGGGTTGAGAGCCCTTCACTTTGAAGCTGTCAGTTCTACGCTGTCTCACAGTGCTTCAGATGATCAGGTCTTGTATTAGTATTAGTCTAGGTTTATTTTCAGTAAAAGAGAAAATCATTTTCAGTGCTGGTACACTATTATGAGTGAATCAAATAAAGAGAATGATCTCAGATTCTGAGTCCAACAAACATGTGGCTCCTGAAGTGTCTGAAGTTTCTTTTGAACCCCTCCTTAACCCTGTACGCAGGTTTGCTTATTAGTTTTAAATAGGGTACTTAGTTTTCCTACGTAGACTGTTAATTGGAGATTAGAGCATTTAGCGTTTTAGGCTGCTAGTTTAATTATGGTAATGTGTAAAATGTATCAGCAAAGCCTGTTTGTCTGTGCCAACTAAATTTGTTAACTTCAGTCCAGTTCCCCATGGGCTGGTGCATGTCTAAGGCAAATTCCAACAGCAATGGCATTAACTGTCTCAGCCCAAAACCCATGAAGTGAATAAAAAAATGGAAGCTTTTGAGTTCCTGAGAGCTAAGTGACCCCTGCCATTAAGACTGGGAGACATGAATAAGGAACTGTTCGTTTGAGCTGTATTACTGTGCATGAACAACAGGCTGCAGTCTCCAAGGCCAGCAAGTTGTCACCCTTTGTTACATTAAACCAACACGAAATAAAACCGAGAAGCTTGAAGTAAATACAGAATCCGCAGAGAAGGCTTTCCTATGGATGGTAAGAAAGATGTGGGCTGAACGACTGGGCTGTGTGGCTGAATTAGGAGAGGTCAAGAGCTCCAACGTTTTGGAGAAAGAAGTCAAGGTACAGAGGAACATGGTGGTGAAAGCAAGCAGGAAAAGAAGGTGGATTTGAGAGCCAGCTCAGGAGAGCAGGCTGCTAATTAGGAGAAGAGGGTGCTTATTAATTTTTTTCAAGTCTGTGTTTCTAATGCTCTTTCTGTGTGTTTGTTTCTCATTTCAGATTGCCTGTTTGGTGCCTGTTGACCAGTTTCAGTTATACAAGAGGCTGAAGTTTGAACGAGGTGCGAACCTTTTGGTTTCTATTACCTTCCTTTTTAAAGTGTCGTGGAGGCAGCGGTATTACATACTGCAAAAACAAAGCCTGTTGGGTGAGTTAAGGAAGAGACAGAGAAAATGTCTTTGTTTTGAAATAGCTTAAGCGCAATCACTAGGTCTGACTGTGCTCCCCAGACAAATTTGAGATTATTTCAGTGGAGCAGAATGAACAGAGTGGCATCTTACTGAAAATACCATGCTTTTACTCAAGCTTGTGGCCAACACTCTCAGATTGCGTGCCTGAGGCTCCATCGTTCTTCGCGCAGCATGCTCATCCTGAGTCCCTGAGGTGGTGGTTGCACTGGTAGAACTAGACAAGGTGGTAGAGGCTGGTGCAGGGCGCACACCACTTTCATACATCCATAGGGATCTTCAGAACTTCTTGGGGGGACAGACCCTGCAGTGTGATGGGGATTTTTGCAAACATCCCTGCAAGGGAGCTTTTCTTATCTAGAAGCCTCATGTGTGTTCATCTAGTATATTTTATTTTTTCCTGAGGGATAATTGGACCCCTCGTTACTGAGTAAGGCCTATTAGTAAAGAAGTTCGAAACTGATGGTCTTACTGGGGCCAAGCTTTCCTATGCCAGAGGTCAGCCTTCTGCTTCACGAGATGGTTCAGCCAAGGCTGAAGAAGAAACTAGCCAGAAAGGTGAGGTCCCATGCTGGTTTTAAAGACTGACATCAACTTGAAAGTCTCAGCTGGAAGTTGCAGCGTTTTTCAAAGAACTCACTCCGTGGTAGCTTGCAGGGTAGTGTTATCTGGGACTGATCTGCCCTGACTCTGTTTTCAAACTTTCCGTGAAAGACTGTATTTGCATTCTTGCTTTGCATGCATGCTTAGATGCAGATGGATTGGGAACGTGTACGAAAATCACAGAATCACAGAATCCTTAAGGTTGGAAAAGACCTGTAAGATCATCAAGTCCAACCATCAACCCAACACCACTATGCCCATTGAACCATGTCCCACAGTGCCACGTCTACACGTTTTTTGAACACCTCCAGTGATGGTGACTCCACCACCTCCCTGGGCAGCATGTTCCAAATTTCCAAAAGAAATTTTTCCTAATATCCAGCCTAAACCTCCTCTGGCACAAATTGAGGCCATCTCCTCTTGTCCTGTTGCTAGTCGCTTGGGAGAAGAGAGCAGCACCCACCTCACCACAACCCCCTTTCAGGTAGTTGTAGAGAGTGATGAGGTCTCCCCTCAGCCTCCTCTTCTCCAGACTGAACAACCCCAGCTCCCTCAGCCGCTCCTCACAAGACTTGTGCTCCAGACCCCTCACAAAAACTGCAAAATGAGTATACCCAAGTATGCCCCAGAGTTCATGGGCAGATGCAGATTGTAGCTATGAATTGCAGGGACTTTGCTTTCATTTTTTATTTCTCTGTCCTATTTTACCTTCTTCTCATTTACCCTTAATTCCTTAGGAAGTCCCTCCAGTTCATAAACCAACAAGTGGCTTGTCTACAGCCCTAGACAGTGGAAATCAGAGCTTGTTAAATCACCATATTAAAGAGTTAAGAAAGAGAGACATTTTTGCAGTACATTAATGTGTTTTATGTAAAACCTTTTTTTAACTGAAGACCATGAAACTAATGATTTCCTGGTATCTCCTCCTCTGTAACTAGCCAAAGCTGAACTCATGATCTCTTGTCCAACTTCCTGTTACATCTCTTCTTTTTTTACTGCCTCCCACGCACAGTAGCCTGAAATTTGACTATTTTTTAAATCCTCCTTCCCTTTTCTTTCTTGCCGAAGTCTGACAGATCCTCGTCCACCTCCACTACCTCTCTTCATGATGTTTCTAGGATCTGTCCTTTCTCCTTTATGACGAGTAAAACTGGCATCCAAGCGGCAGGCTGAAACCTTAGCCTTTTGCCTTGCCTATTGGCCCCAGCAATAAATCCAGCTTACTGATGCCTGGGAACAATGATTCCTGCTAACTCAGGCTCTGACCTGGACACCAGCACTAATCCCGACCCGGCCAAGACCTTTTGCCTGTTCTGGATTTAGTGCTGCTGCCCCCAAGGCTGGCCTTTTTGGACTCATCAGTTGGACTTGGCTTATTAGCTTCTGCTGGCCTGAAGCTCTGTTCTCAGACCTGACCCTAACCTGGCAAAGCCTGCCTGCCCTGACCAATGCCAACGCTGGCCTGACAGTCTTTTTCTGAAACTAGCAATAAACCTTGCTGATGGCACCTGCTGGGGACAAATTCTGACCTGGAATCTGCCCAGGGACTCCTGGCAGCTGAGATCTGTTGTGTGCCTTGTGTCTGTGTCAGCCTTAGTGCAAGCTAGCCCTTTTCAAACCTAGTGCTACGGAAAACCCCGGCCGCTACTGCCTAACTCTGCCCTCTCCTCCCTTAAAACAGGCAGGTATTAGGGTGTCCTTCATGGCTTTTGCCCTGACCAACAAAGCCCTTTATTCAAACTCTTCAGCTTCCTATATTTAGACCCTTCTCTCAGGTTTATTCTGTTGAGATATGGGCTCTTTGCTTCAACACCCCCTTTGCTTTACTAGAAATGCTAGAAATAAATAACCAGCTTCTTGGGTAAGTCGAAAGCCTTGCTCTTGCTCTGTAGTCTTTGCTTACCAGTCGTCAAGTGATTGGTAAAGCCAATGCTTCTCATCCTTCACAGAATCACACAGAATCACAGAATCACTACGGTTGGAAAAGACCTGTAAGATCATCAAGTCCAACCTGAAAAAAAAAAAAAAAAAAAAAAAAAAAGAGAGAAAAAAAAAAAGAAGGGGGAAAAAAAAAAAAGCCAACCGCCACACAACAACAACAAGCCACAACACACCAAAAACCAACCCACCCAACACCACACAGCACCATGTCCATCAAGCTACATCCCACA
This sequence comes from Gavia stellata, assembly GCF_030936135.1. Taxonomy (NCBI): domain Eukaryota; kingdom Metazoa; phylum Chordata; class Aves; order Gaviiformes; family Gaviidae; genus Gavia; species Gavia stellata. The sequence continues at coordinate 95,997,316 of NC_082596.1, read as the reverse complement.
ATGCCACATCCACACGCTCCTTGAATACCTCCAGGGAGGGTGACTCTACCACCTCCCTGGGCAGCCTGTTCCAATGTTTCACTACTCTCTCAGTAAAGAACTTTTTCCTAATATCTAGCCTGAACCTCCCCTGGCGCAACTTGAGGCCATTTCCTCTAGTCCTGTCACTTGTCACTTGGGAGAAGAGACCAACACCCACCTCACCACAACCCCCCTTCAGGTAGTTGTAGAGAGCGATAAGGTCTCCCCTCAGCCTCCTCTTCTCCAGACGGAACAACCCCAGCTCCCTCAGCCGCTCCTCGTCAGACTTGTGTTCCAGACCCCTCACCAGCTTCGTCGCCCTTCTCTGGACACGCTCCAGCACCTCAATGCCCTTCTTGTAGTGAGGGGCCCAAATCTGAACACAGTATTCGAGGTCCGGCCTCACCAGCGCCGAGTACAGAGACATTCTCCATCTCCAGATGAATTTTGAGGAAAATTTTGAAGACCTGAAGAAGGGCTTGTACATCCAAAAGCTATTTTCCCTATTCCCCGTCTGTGCTAGCTATTTTAATAAAATAGATTTCCTTGGTTTTTTTTTAAAAAGGACAAATAATATTGGTTGAAAAAGTAGTGAGAAGCAATTGGCATACAATTGCACATCTCTAGACACTTGCTTAGTTTAATAAGGAATGCACTGAAAATATGCTATTCTCTTGTGGTTTTTGTGTTCTTAGAATGCAAATGTTTTCAGGCATAAAACCACACTTTCTTACATATCTGTAACTTCTCTGCATCCAGTCAGGATGTAGCCACAGAACTTCCGAGCAGCATATTTTAATAGAAGAAACAGGAATTGCTCTGTCTGTTTAGGATGGGGTTGATGTGGTCATCAGAAGTAAGGAAATAGAGGAATAGGATGTGGTTAGGACATATGCATTACATTTCAGTTTCTGTGACAATTGCCCAATAGACCGAGGGATAGATGATGAGAACCTCCATTTTATGCCTGACCAAAAAGTAGTCCATTTTGAAAGGAGGTGTTCCTAATACTCTGTGAAAGGCATAGGCTCACCCTTTCAGTGAGTACCTCTCCTGAGCCAGAAATTCTCCTTTCTTCAGGGTGCTGCATTTCCCCTGTCTGTCTCCCACATCTCACCTGCTTACTTGCGTGTTTTGTGAAAACTGGCCAGATCCCTGCCTGGTACTGGCACTGTTTGGGAAGGTTTTCCTCCTGAGAGTGGAGCGAATGTGGCTGAACTGGCTGTGGGGAAGCAGGGGAAAGGCTCGGGAGAGAAATGGCCCTAACCAAAAGATGGAGCAGCTTGCCAGAGCTCCTTCCTTTAGCACCTTCCTTTTTTTGGCTGCTCTGCTTTAGTTTTTTCTGGTTTTGCTTGTCCTCCATGGTAAACCAAACAGTATGAGACAGCATGGATTGCAAAACACCATCTGTAGGTTCTTTGTAAAATGGAGGAAGTGGGAGAGGAGGGAGTTTCATCTGATGCATTACATCTTGCTGCAACAAATTTGTAAAAATCGGTAAGATTTACAATCCAAATCCCCTGCTCCCAATGATGTCAAAACCAGACGTCCTGTCTTTCATCCAAAAACAGGATAGGAGAATTGAGGTTTCCAAAGTTGAGTAAGTTAAGCAGCTATCTGCAGGAACTGTACTTTATCTCATTTTAACTTCTGTTTATCAACAGAAGGCATACAGAATCTACTCTGTGAAGACTTAAATGTGATAGCCAGTACTAGACCATGGTCTTACCCAGTTCAGAGCTTCATTTAAGAGACACCGAGAGAAGCTACGGAAGTAATGATTTCTGAGTCAGGACACTACTTTTTAAACGTATACAAAAACATAAAATGGCTTGTCCTGTCCATCCATGTCTCTCCTCCCCACAAATGAAGCTGTAAACTAGTTTGTTCTGGCTTTCATTCAGTAGAAAGCAAAATGTTTGTTTTGGGGGGCAAAGGAAGCAGGTGTAGGAGAATAAGAGGAAAGAAGGCGATTCATGAAGTGGCTGGAGGTAGCTGGTACAGGTGTTTTGCTGGCACTGCCTAAATTTTAGATGACAGCCTTTGACATGGATGTAGGAAATCTCCACATCTGTCAGAGCACTCTGACACGGACTTAAAAATTACCTGTAGTCGGAGCATTGTGTACCGTTGTGTCCTGCAGCCAGCAGAGAGGATGATCATCCTTACGTGGTTCCTCACTGTAAGTGTCCTGGGCAAACAGGAGGGAGGGATGGCTTTAAAGAAACGGGAAATTTTCAGGTGAACAGAGAATTTTGGCATACTGGAAAAGAACTGAGTTTCTAGTGCGTGTTAGGTTATGAAGTTTGTGGGGTGTCCTCCCCAGGTGTTTGTGCTTCTCTCTGACTCTTTATTCCCTCTCTACAGCCAGGGTCACTCTGACTGTGTCCTTAGGGTGTTCCTTTCTAGCCTTGGCCTTTTGCTTGAAGTTGGTCTGCTCAATTTTTGCACTCCTCAATGATTCATGGCAAAAACTAGACGTCTTCAACTGAGTTCGTGCCGATAACCTAGTTCATGATTATTCTGGGGCAGGGATTGTCTCTTTTTTGCTAGTATCTAAATGCTTGAGAGCTTGGGGGAAAGTTTTACTGCTTTGAAGACATTTCTAGTTGTACAGTTTCTAGTTTCTGGATATTGGGACACTGAACTGATATCACTGTCTTTCATGCTGGCTGGAGCATCTGCTAGATATCCATCCACCAGCCTCCTTCACCGTGGGCTACCAGCAACCTCCTGCAGAGGAGCAGTGCAGGCAGGGAGGTGTGCATAGGAGGAAGTGCCTTCAACTGTTTCAGCAAAATTTGCCAGAGAACATATGCCTGGGGCCCTTATGCAGCCTTTTGTTTCGAGTGGGACAATATTTTATCTGCTGGAGGTACAGAGGTACGGGGTGTTGATCGACAGCCGGCTGAATATGAGCCAGCAGTGTGCCCAGGTGGCCAAGAAGGCCAACGGCATCCTGGCTTGTATCAGAAATGGTGTGGCCAGCAGGAGCAGGGAGGTGATCATGCCTCTGTACTCGGCTCTGGTGAGGCCGCACCTCGAATGCTGTGTTCAGTTTTGGGCCCCTCACTACAAGAAGGACATTGAGGTGCTGGAGCGTGTCCAGGGAAGGGCGACGAAGCTGGTGAGGGGTCTGGAACACAAGTCTTATGAGGAGCGGCTGAGGGAGCTGGGGTTGTTTAGCCTGGAGAAGAGGAGGCTGAGGGGAGACCTTATCGCTCTCTACAACTGCCTGAAAGGGGGTTGTGGTGAGGTGGGTGTTGGTCTCTTCTCCCAAGTGACTAGTGACAGGACTAGAGGAAATGGCCTCAAGTTGCGACAGGGCAGGTTCAGGCTAGACATTAGGAAAAAGTTCTTCACTGAGAGAGTGGTGAAACACTGGAATAGGCTGCCCAGGGAGGTGGTAGAGTCACCATCACTGGAGGTATTCAAGGAGCGTGTGGATGTGGCATTGTGGGATGTAGCTTGATGGACATGGTGCTGTGTGGTGTTGGGTGGGTTGTGGCTTGTTATTGTTGTTGTATGGCGTGGGTTTTGTGGTTTTTTTTTTTTTTTTGTGGGTTTTTTGATGTTGTGTGGTTTTTTTTTCTTTTTTTTTTTTTTTTTTTTTTTTCCCCCCAGGTTGGACTCGATGATCTTACAGGTCTTTTCCAACCGTACTGATTCTGTGATACAGAAGAACTTTTTAATGGCCTTTGACACCTCACAGTCAGGGATTTCCACCTGGTCCTGAGACATCCCCTCCATCTATTTATTTTCAATGGTGGTACCAGAGAGCTTCCAGGAAAGGAGGAGATGCAGGTATCTCCTGCAGGCACAACAGCCCTTTTCTAAGGAGGCTCGGCAGGGTGGGAGTGTTTGGCTGCACCTCAGGGACTTGAGCCAGCAGAAAGAGTGCACACAATGGGCACCCCTAACGTGCACGTGTTTCAGCTGGGTTTCTGTTGCAAGCGCGAATTCCTTGAATAAAGGTTGGAGAGTGAGAGGAAGAATCAACATTTGTCATTCTCTGCCATGTGGTGATGTCTGTAACTCAATGTCTCTACCCTGAATCTTGCCTTGACTATTGTTCTAATCTGATACCTGACAAATAGTGATCATATAATAAAGTGAATTGGAGTTTGTAGATAGAGGGGAGAAAACAAGGCATGGAAAATGACTTGACGTTAATTTGATGACAGTCCTTCTGCTGTTTATATGAAAGATAGTGCATGGCTTGGACACATGAAAGACATGGAATGGCCTAAAGTCACAAAAGACACGCACTTCTCAGCAAGCAGCAGTTACGTTCGTCTTTTGTACCTCCCTATAAAGGCAAAGAGTACGTCCTGTGTCGCGTATTGCCAGTCTTGCGGTGCTGCTAGTGCAGCTGCCTTAGCAGAGCACAACTGCAGACCTGCCTGAAGAAGAGGAGTAGGCTTGAATGCCCATGGGCGTTCGCGCGGACGGCTTCAACTTCCCCACCCACCCACAGAACTGGATCTTACGTACCTAGACACATGCCGCTGGAATGAGAAGGGGACTGTATAAACAGTTTTGTTTCTCTCTCTGTTACATTTCAGAAGTCCACTTGGACCCCCAGAGAACATGGTGCCCTGCAGCCGACTGCCAAACAGTGTGCCATATTGCACCGAGCGAGTCGGGAGCGCCGGTGCCGGTGGAGTGCCCGGCTTGCCGCCTGACGTTCTGCTCCTCTTGCAAGGAGACGTGGCACCCGCAGCGCCTGTGCCAGGAAAACCAAACTACTCCAATACCAACTGAGCAGGGGTAAGAGGGGAACCCACAGAGCCAACATGGTCTTTCAGTTCCTTTTGGCACAGGGTGCTAGCTCTGTGCCCCATAGTAGTTTCATGGTATAGCTTCCTTCTAACATCTCAGGTGCATCTCTGAGACTTCCCATCTCTCCTGGTGTTTCCTAAATATAATTCCAGTCTAAATATTAGTGTAAATGATACTTTTTTTTTTTTAATACTTAATATTATTTGGGTACTTATCGAACTTGTGATGCCACTGACTTTTTTTTTTTAATACTTAATATTATTTGGGTACTTATCGAACTTGTGATACCACTGACACTTCTGAAAGGTGAAGCCCTCCAGGGCTTTGAATCTGCCTAAAGGCTTTGTTTGCCTGCTAGAATTATGACCTGTGCCCATACAAAAAATCCAATGCACTAATATTCCAGGATCCAAACTTTTCTTATACTATGATTAAGAAATCACCCCTGCTTAATATTTATAGGATCTCTGTATAGCTGAATCTTAACTCTTAACAGAGAGTGGGTGTAAAATGTCCCATTTGGTGTGAGAAAACTGCTTTATGCTCATTTTACATAGGTGTAAACAACCTACAGATAAGGTTACATAAGGCATTAATCTGCAGAAAGAAAACACTTTTGTGTTTAAATTATATCTCTGTGGCCATCCATCTTTGTTTTCAGCATCAGATTAAGTGCAGTCATGTGTCTTCAAAGTTTTCTATCATTTTTTGCAAGAAATGAAAGACTTACTTAAAATCTAAGCATTCTGCTTGCTAAAGACTTCATTGAATAGGAGTTGCCAAAGAGCTCTCACCCTAATTTTTCTTCTCCAGGTTTGATCTTTGGCTTTGGTGGAGTGGAAGGCTATTTTTCTCAGGCAGGGACAGTGCTATAAATTGCATAGTCCAGTCCTATTAAATGAATGGTGCAAACTGTCTTAAAAAGTGCTAATTTTTAATGCTATGGGTGATACATTTATGGGTATAATGAGTGTTGGGTTTATGTAGCATAAAAGACCAAGGGAATGGAGTTTCACTTTTACATGATATAAATAATCTTACGCCTGGTAGTCAGTATACTTCAGTGTATTGTACTGAATATAAGCTTCACATGTCAAGTGCATTAAGACAACAACATTAGGTGCTCTGGAAAATAAGCGCCGTGCACATTAGACAGTGGAGCTGAATTTCAACAGTAATTACATCTGCATTTCACTTCAGTATTTCCCTTCTCTTCTAGATCACTTATTGGAACGGAGGCAGAGGCACCAATTAAGCAGTGCCCAGTTTGTCGGATCTATATTGAGCGAAACGAGGGCTGTGCGCAGATGATGTGCAAGAACTGCAAGCACACGTTTTGCTGGTACTGTCTACAGAACTTGGATGTAAGTGTTGCAGAAGAAACCGGCTAGGTAAAGGGTAATGGGGTTGGGGTTAGTCTGAGGTCCTGTACAAGCTCTCCACCAACTTGTTGATATCCTAGCATATGTCTGGACTCAATTCAGCTTCTAACTTAATTTCTTTCTTCTTATTCATCCAGTGCTTTTATTCATATCAACATTCTTTTTCTATAAAGGATTTTAGCCATGTCTGTGGGTCCCATGCTAGTTCTTTGAGGGAAATGGGACAGACCGGTTGCTTTCTGGAGGTCCATTCCAGCACTACCTTTCTCTGATTCCCTCTTCCAGTGCAGTAAAAATAGTTTGGTTGAGGGCCAGGAAGTAAGTGTCTTCCACCTGCTCCAACTGCAAGGGTCACAGCCTGTCCAAAAAATGGTACGGTATTGGGTGAAAGGGGTTGTTTCACAGGCAGGTGCGTTAAGAGCTCATATGGACTAGGTCTCCCTTACTAGTCCGTCTCTAGTGCCGTGTTTGCTGAAGAGAATGATTGGTTAGTAGGTTTGGGGATAAAAATGTTGGATTATGAACATGGATTATGAAGTGCAGGTTGCTAGTTATTTCTCAAGTGATACCAACTAGTCTCAACTCGTGTGGACTTCAAGCTTCCTAGCAGGATTAAGAGTTGAGGAATGAATGTGCTCGTGTGTATGACATCTTCCCTTTTTTGGCACAGTAACAACTCTGGGAGTGTGAAAAGGACTTCTCCAGCACTTGAAATAAAATGCTAGATGCTGCATGGCTTTTCTTTTCTTCTTGTTTGTAGTCCACAGCCAGTAAACAATGAGACTTCCTCATTCTTCATCCTTCCTTTTCTCAGCATGCTAAACAGGTTTTGCTTAGCGTTGTGTCCCATTTCTGTGTGTGTGAGCGTGCTTTTTCAACATGAGTCTTATGGCTTGCCTCAGAGTACATACAGTACGCAATGATTGCTTAACACCGTGCCGAACTGGAAGACCGTCAGATTCTCACAGACTCTGCAATAGGCCCTTACCAAGTTTTCATCAGTTCAAAGGAGAAAGAAAAAAACTGTAGTTGTGTGATTCAAATGTATTTTTTCTAAATGTGCAGGGTTACAGGAGCTCCAGGTGTAGATGAAGGTAACATCTGCAGAGCCAAAGAGTAGGAACGAAAAATGAAAGAGGAAGCAGCGTCAGGTTACAGCACAGCCGGCTAGAAGAGGGTAATGCGGGGCATTAGTCACCTTCTGGAAAAAAAAAGGTTGATTTAATAACTGTTACTGGCAAAAGAGAAAGGAAACAGGGCTTTCCTAATTTTTAAGTTTTCCTGTTAAGCCTAGGAAGAAAATGACTCTTAAAGTGTAGGGACAGCAGGAGAACAGAAGGTAGAAGCACCTCAGAAGGATGATCCCTCACATCCCTTTCAAAAATATCTGTTGTTTACAGGCCCCTTTATCGTCACCAAATTATAGACTAGGTACTCGTGCAATTGGTGCAACGCATTTGCTTATGCTTTTTAAAAGTGGGGGAGGAAAGATGCTATAGATAGCTCAGGTCCCAAACGCACCACACTTTTTGAAACTGCAAGAAGTTTAGATAATTATTTGGAAGACAGGTGAACTTGTCTGCTGGCAGCTGTTAATTTTAAAGCAGTGTCAGGAAAGTTGTATTTCCAGTCTAGACTTGAACCTCTCCCCGCAGTACTGTAACCTCCTCTTATAGCTTCTCCTTTGTTTTTCAGAACGATATCTTCTTAAGACATTACGACAGAGGTCCTTGCAGAAACAAGCTGGGCCACTCGCGGGCTTCGGTGATGTGGAACAGAACGCAGGTGCGTTCCTAGTCAGCTCAGCAGAGCTCTCATGCATGCATGAAGCAAAGAGATTTTGCGCTTCGGTGAAGGACCGAGATGATAATTTTCATGTTTTCATCTATTTTTTGTGACCTATGCTGTGCTTATGGACGCACACGAGTATTTTATTTTCCACATTAGCTAAATACATATTTCTCCCCACCATGTCTTTCAGGTCGTGGGGATCCTCGTTGGACTAGGTATCATAGCGTTGGTGACCTCTCCCTTGCTGCTCGTGGCATCTCCATGCATCATCTGCTGCATTTGCAAATCTTGCCGAAGCAAAAAGAAAAAACACAGCCCACCAACAACCTAAAACCCTGTGTCTGTTTGAGCCTCCATCTGTACAGCATATGTGTGTAAGAAAGCACAATGGTTGTATTTTGGTGCCATACCTACCAAATAATGCTCCCTTTTTTGCCAGTTCTTGGGATAAGTGCCTATTCTTTACAGGCTACTCTATCACTAACAAGTCCCAGTGTGGGAAAATTCTAGATAATTGTGCGGTACATATGGTATAAGTTTTTGTTTTATAAAAGGAAAACGAGACACCATTCAGTAGTTCATACCCTTAAATAAGAGCCACCTTTTGAGACGGCTAGAACCTTACCATCTTCTCTCAGCTGCACATGACTTGATCTTGCAGTATTACTCTGCCTTTGCAGACCCAGTCGTTACTGTCATGCTTTATGTTGGCTCTTGGTGACACTCAGATTTCTCAGAAAGTTTTGGGTATTTTATAAAAGGGGGAGAAGGAAAAGCCTGATGAAGTTCCGCCTGCTAGCTTGTGTCCTGTTAAAGGTAGCAAACTTAAGAAAATATATTTGACAGTTTCCTATCAACCGGCTGCCATGGCATTTCTTTCAGCATTGAAATAAATTTGATTTATACTATTGATCTCAATTACAGAGGTAAAAACCAACAAAACTATTTCTAAGAAAGATAGGGCTCTCTTTTGAGAGTCTGGACTACCTTGAGAAAGCTGTTATTTTTTCAGATCAAACGTGACATACCTACCTTGAAATATTAGGAGTATGCATATTTCCCTGCCATTGGGCATGCCTTTTGTCAGTGACATGGGTGTAGTAAACTCAGCATGAAGCTAGTATTTTAAGAAAGGCCATGATACAGCTCCTGTTTTGTGCGCAGTATTGGGATCTTGGTTGTGCGTATAGAGTGGCCGCGTGTGTGTGGATATACTCTGTATACAGAGCATGTAAGGCACAGTTTATTTTCTAGGCAGTCAGTGTATCTTTTCAACAGTTTAGATAGGGTGGCAGCAAGAACCCTGTTAAAAACTGACTTAGACCAGGCTAAGCCAAACCCTCCTTTAAACCTTATGGACCTGCTGAAGTGAATACTTGAGAAATGCTGTGTAAACATAAGCTCTGTCCATTGGTGGGTATTTCTTCTGTCCCATTCGAGGTTAACAAACTCTGTTACTGATAATTTTTAGCTACTCGAAATCTGAAAGGCTGTCATTTAATGAACCCTTCACTTTAATTTGGTGGCTCACCACCAAACTGATTCAGCCCCTGGTATCAGTTACACCTGTATAAGTTCACTGAAACCTCACTGAAGAGCTGGAGTTACTCCAGGCTCTGCTCCCTGAAGTTTATTTCCTTAATGGCTGGTGCTCCTCACAACCCTGGCGGGTGGCGGCTTTTGTTCTGGACTCCCGTCTGTGCATTTTATATCTGTGGGAACTGATATGAGTTTGCACTATATAATCCGTTGTAATTCCAAACCCCTTTCAATAAGGGCTGCAAGGTTTAAATGAGATGCTCAGCCTGGGCGTCGTGTCGGGCTCACCCTCCGCCGGGCTGCCCTCCTCCGTGCACAGAGCGCGAGGCACCCAACAAGTGCTGCGAAGAGCGTCTTTGCTGTTGCGTTTGGCCGAGCCTCAGGAACTTTGCCTTCTTGGCAGCCGTAAATGTGACCTTTTTTTTGTTTAACTTCGCTCTCTGGTTACTGTAACAGAAGTGGTAGATGTTCTTATTTTAAGAAAGTGTAGTCTGTTGAGCAGACTAGCAGGGACAAAAGCCTTAAATGATATTGTCTGGTTTACTTTTTAATTGATTTCTTTTATAAATACTGTCTGACTTTGCTACCAGTCGTGACTGGAGGGCAGGCAGTGCTCACCAGTGTGAAAGGCTATATTTATTCTCCATCCACAGCTTCGAAGGGAAGCAGAAAGGTAGCCAGTACATTCTAAATACAGAGTGCAATGCAGGCAACTGCCATTTGTAATAAATAGAGAATGTTTTCTGTATGTGTTTTCTTTAAGAATGGTAATGGTATTGCTCGGGGGTACTTGTAACGGATTAAAGTGTCCAGCCCTTGGCTTTGCACTATTTTTCTACCTACGTTTTTATGGCACTATTGTAATTTCCATTTTATTTATGAACTTGCAGTTGAGAGTCTTACTTTAATGAAGCCTCAAGGACAAAGATATAGGAGCTGTACAGTCTCTTTAACCGTAACCAGCGTTGCAATGTACCAATACCCTTTGCATGTTAAAATTTGTGGGTTTTTCATGTTTTGTGGTCTTACCTATGTCCAAAGCAGCCTCTGCTAGCCCGGTTTATTTCCTTGTCCTCTTCCTCTTTCCCTTGTCCTGTTTTTGCTAAAATGCCTAACGGAATGAAGGTGTCTCATGTTTTTTGCATTAATACTGCTGTGTTAATGAAACTGCCAAGTTCTTCCCTCTGTTAAAGAAATAAAACTGAAGGCAGTTGTCTTGCCCAGAATATGCTAATGGACACAGGGTCACCATTTGTATTGTAATACAAATTTGACCTTTTTCGGTTCCTTAAATATTGTCTATAGTTAATGCAGATCTCTCTCCATAGAGTGGGAATTTCTTTAAATGATTTGAAGGATAATATTTTGTAAAAACATTGCACACATGCATAGCTGTAAAGTCGGGGAAAACAACACTAATCAGTTTATTTTTAACTCCTCAGTTTGAGAGTAGGGTCACTCTTTTCAGAGACTAATTCCTACAGAGCGGAAGGAAGGTGTGCCTTTTCCCTGTGCACATTTTATTGCTGGTGCCAGTTTAGGTGCCTGCTGGGGGTACCAAAAGCGGTAGAAATGCAGTATGCAGGTCCACAACTTGACAACCAGAATGCCAGTCCAGGCATCTAAGGAGCCTGTGTGCAGATTGGTAGCAGCGGCCCAGGCTTTAGCCGTGGGTCTTTACGTAAAAGCTGGATGAGGAGAGCATGAGCTACAGGCACACCTTCCTTTGGTCGTGTAGATGCAACAAATTGACCAAGAAAGAAGCTTCAGAAATACTTCAGAGCTTACAACAGAAGTCTTACAAAGATTATTTTCTTTAAAAGGCTGTGTCCAGTGCACCATGTATCCTGGTTTTTCATTGCGTGGGGATGCTTGAGCACGTGCATTAAGTAGACCCTGACCTGGCCAGTACCTGAGGACACACTACCTCTGTGCCATAGAGCTGTACCTGTGCTGAAGTGCTGGGAGCAGTAGAGCCCTGTTGCCTTGTTTTCCAGAAGGCAGCTATTTTGCACCAACTGGTCATGCTCACAGAGTTTCCAGGGAACCATTTTAGGGAGAACCTTTTTACAGTGTTGGTTTTTAGGTTTCTTTTTTTTTTTTTTTTAACTTTCAAAAAAAAATTACAAGTCACTTTATATGAGATTTATTGCAAGCATGAGAAATAATACTAACAGAAATGAGGGAGAAAGAAGCAAAAACAGGACTCCGACTACTTGTGACTCTTCTAAATCAATGTATCTGTCAATCCACCCTCTTGAACTCCGTCTGTGTGATGTGGTGCATGTTAGTACCAGGCTTCGCTGCTCTTACCATCTCTCTTCTTTCCCCTGGGGCAGGTGGCTGGTGTGCAGGTAGCACCCAGGGGAGAGCTCAGGGCTGTGGCAGGGCAGGGTGCTGCACAGGAGCTGGGGTCTACGGTACACCGCCTGCCCTAGCTCCCTCCCCAGTTTCCCCTGGGGCCTTTAAGCACTGAGAGAGATCTTGGGGTTTTTAGGCTGGTAATGTTACATGGATAACGTCCACAGACCTCTCCCTTGGAGAACAAAAGTGGCAACGACTCTATTCCCTCTGAACCAGGAGCATTCAGTCCTCCTGAAGATTGGGCTCTAGATGTTTATAAAGATTAGATCCTAACATTACAGTCCAGTGCTAGAAATCTGGATTTTTACTGCAACTGGCCACAGATCTCCATGGCCACGTATGTCATTGTAATTTCATGGCAGTCACTGGAGCTGTGTCAAATAGAGCTGAGGATCCCACTCAGCATCTCATGTCCTTGTGTTAAAATGAGGACGATGATACCTGCTCCCCAAATCACCTCTTAATAAAAAGAAAATATTTGTCATGCTATAGCATAAGTACTTCCCTGCAGTATTTATTCAAGGACTATGGGAGGCGGTCAATGCTGCTGTTCAGTAATTGCTGATTTATTGATGGTGCATGGGGTTACTTACCTCAAAGAAGGGCACGACTGGTTACACTAATTAATGTTTCTACAGTGCTTTAATGATGCTAAATGCTACATACTGTTGTCTGTCCAGTAACATAGCATAAAGTCCAAAGATAAGTTTAAGATGTGCATGATTTTTACTTGAATGAACTAAGAGAAACTGGCTATTACCTTCATATTTGCTTGAAGATATACAAGTGGACAGAAATCAACTGCATTTCCACAATGGGACAATGAAATTAAGTTTTGGCTGCTCTGTTCTCTGGTACCACAGCAGGTGGTTGCGCTGTAGCGCCTGCCGCTTTAAAAATTCGAAATCTGTTTTGCACTGTAATCTCCTTCTCCCAGTCACTCTCATCTTTCTCAAACAAATTCCTTTTATGATGGTGTTTTTCATCTTCTATCTCAGGCCAAAGATTCTTAGAGTGAAATTAGTAGATTTCTTTGTATGAGGATAAAAACCTTCCAACAATTTTCTCCCAGGTTTTAATAAGAAATTTGATGCTGAGATAAATGACCAAAGATAAAAATTTCAGACTTGGCTTGTTTATAAAAACTCATTCAGACTTAAGAAGTTGTCTTGGAAGACCTAAATAAGGCCTGCTTTGTTAGAGCTCATAGCTAAAGAAGCCCTGCAACTCTTGAGCTTCACAGGAGAGATGCTTCTATTGTTGAGCAGACTTTTTTTGAACTGTGTTGGGGAAAAAAAAAAATCTATATCTTATCTACTTATTTTTATTATATAAATCAAAAATGCTTCTCTTGTATGGCTTCATATTTTAGGTATTCAAACCCCCTGGAGGCTTTCTAGGGTATACTTACAGAGTAAGATAATGTGAAAAATACACTAAAACAGTTGAACAGAGTGTGCTAGTTATAAAACAGTTGTGAGACTTCTCTCACATGAGTGTGTAGGATCAAACCCTAATTTATGTGGCTTGCAATAAAGGTGTGAAAATTTACCTCTCCTGGAATAGCGAGAGTTGATTCTTCTGTGGTCTGCTGGAAGGTGAACTTACTGCTAAGATTCTGGAAACCTTCAGTCTAATTTTTATTTGTCCTCTAGTTGATAAAGTAATGAAGTGAGAGCTGAATGGTTTTGCTGAACAGGAAGCCCAAAGGTCTGTTTTGTGTCACTACACTCAAGTTACTCAGAACCAGTGTGTTTTTGTAATTTATGATTATAATTTATACAATTAATATATAATTTATCATTACTGATTATAAAATACTAATTTTGAAGTATCATTGCCTTTTATCCTATGATAGCTTTATTTTAGTTGCGTTCATACTGGAAGCCTTTCCTCTTCTGCTTCCTGTGGAGAAGGTCATAGTGTTCCTGGCAAGGTAAATTCCTATGATTTGGTGCAGTCCACAGTAAATGTTTACTACTATTTTTTAGTTATATTAGAGGCTTTGTTATGATCCCTCAAGTTAGTTCTTTGAATCAAGCAAATTTCTATTGTTAGGAAAGGTAGTTTCCTAGTAATGAACTTTATTGACCACAGTTTGGGCTATGCAAGATGATAGTAGTTGATAAGCTCTACCGGCTTTTTAGAGCACGACGTCATTTTTTCCCCTTCTGCCCAAGAGGCTTTCTCTTTTCTTGGCTGAAAATTAAGGACTTCAGTCATTTGCTTGTGCCTTCTGGATGTCCAAACAGAAGCAGCAGCTTCTGGTGGCCGCGTTCTGGGAGATCCCAGACAGGTTGAATGTGCGATGCTGCAGCACGTGTGCAGTGAGTTGCTTAAATTTCAGGACGGTGCCTGGGCTTTACGGCTTGCTGGGGCCTGTGCAGAGGATGTGGTGCGCGAGGGACTCATCCAGGCGGCTTCATGAGTGCCGCCAGCTGTACGGCACGTGTAGTGCTGGGCCGGTGCTGCACCGCAGCCGTGATGCCGGGCCGTCTCACCGTGCGTGAGCATATCCCAGAGCTTCGTTGGGGCCCTGACTCAAGCTGGCCCTTTCCAGAGCTACCCGCCCACCCCCAAAACTCCCCAAATTCCACAGCGAATCTCTGCTCCTTTTGTTTCCCAGTCTCTGCTGCTGGCCTGGTTCAGTTTCGAAGAAACCTCAGTTCAGATGAGTTATTTGGAGCTCGGCTGGTCTAAGCATTTGCTTTGGCTAATGGTTGGCAAGTCTTGTGAACGGAGAAAGGCAGAACTGTTCTGTACCACGCCGACGTTAGCATCAAAGGGCCAAGGGTCACCTTGTGAGAACTCCTTAACTGCCCCAGCATTGTGCATTGCTGAAAAAAGTGCGTGTTTTAAATGCAAGTGTGATTCGAAGCGTCCGCGTCTCACACCAAGGCGCGTTCCCAGAAACACCGGCAGCAGTCGTGGACCCCTGTCCTGCCCGCTCTGAGGCAGGTACTTGGCTCTCTCCTTGCAGACGGAGGCACTGGGTTCAGCCAGGCTATTCGCAGCGCTCCCACCTCTTCTCAGTTTAAGCTCTCCCGGCTGGACCGATGCTGCTTTCGGATGCATTTGTTTGAAATAAAGCCTTGGCTTGAGAGGAGCAGGAGAGAGGGCACCGCGTTGCTGCGCGGAGTGAGCGGCACGGCAAAGGGCAGCTTGGTCTCGGCAGGAGGAATCGGCCCTTCTGGTTCAGGGGGCTCGTCTCCCGCGCTGCGGCGCGTGGGTCAATTCCTCCTCAGCATCTAGATGATGTTTCCCTGGTTTAGGCTTACATTTTGTTTATGTGTTGTGTTTTTTTTTTTTCTTTTCCTCCAGGTAATACACTTTCTTCACCACTTTTCTCCTGGTGAAGGGCAAAAGGGTTTGATCTTCGTAAGATTTGTTAAAATATTTTTGTGTTTATAAGAGGAAAGCGGACGTGTATAAAGAAATGAGTGCTTTTGTAAATTTTTTGTTGTATGATTCAGCATTTAAACGTTTTACAGATGCAGTTTTTTGCACTCTCTCTGCCTATATTCATGAAAATATATATTTATTTTCTGTCTTTAAGGTTTACTTTGGGGTTTTTTTTCTTCTAATGTTATAAAATGCAGTATGTGCAACATTAAAAAATTACTGTAAAGACACTTGTCTCATTTTTTAATTTTCAATTAACTGCCTTTAAAAAGATCAACATTTGGTAAAAAAAAATTATGGGAACAATTCACACACATCTGGGGTGCTTAAAGGGAATGTTGAGGATAAAAGAGGTTAGAAGAGATGGGATCAGAATCTTGACTCTTCCTTGCTTTCTCAAAAATGAAAGAAATGAAAATCCTTTTAAAGAGAGTGGGGCAGGCTCTGGGTTAGCTCCCGCGTGCTGCTGCAGCGGCATGCAGCTGCCCCAGCAGCGGCGGCGATTGCTCTCTGTAGGTGGGGTGCAGCGTTACCGTAAATCTGGCCCCTTGCAAAGTCCGGTGGAGACCACGACCAGGAGCAACCCGGAGGAGCCGGAGCTAGCCCAGGCTGCGGGTGGGGGACGCGCGGGAGGCTGCACGAAGAACAGTCTGCTGCTCCAGAGCCCTCTTTCTCTTCCCTTGCTCCCTCAACCTTGCCTGCCCTTGCAGCAGAATTGGGCCTCCTGCTCTGCATTTCTGAGGGACATGATGAAACGCTACACCCTGCCGTGTAATTTTGGGTATACATGCTCCCCAGTTTTCTCACACACCCACCTCCTGCAGTGCTTACAAGAGACAATCACAGCTGTGTTTTCGAGCATCGCATATTGAGGTGATGTTTACTATTAAATATTTCTAGCTTAGCTACAATTACTCAGCATCCAAAGGTAGGATTTTTCACCTGGGTGACACATCCTTTAAAAGCCAGTGTGCCGTCTGCGGGGGTTTGCACCTCAATGGATTATCTGAAAGATGTTGGCAGTTTTGCCTCTGAGGACACGTTTTTGGGATGAGGGTTGAGGAGAATGTCACCATCATCGCCTATAGCTCAAAATTTGGGTCACGCCTGTACATTTTTTTTCCCCACCAGTTTGCTCAGAGTCAATTCAGCGCCGCTGTTATTCCACTTAAGCACAGTCATTTTATTTATTTACTTATTTATTTTCATGCCAGAGGTTTGGTCTTGTTCAGTGTATGTGCAACAAAGCAGTGGTAACACATCTGTCCACACGGTAACATAAGTGACGTATTGCCACAGACCGAACGTTTCCAGCACGGCACTTTTCCTTCAGAGGATCTTGCCGATTACCGAGGAAGCAGCTTTGCGGTGGGAATGTGTCAATTCTGTCAAACTCGTGATGGACGCCAGCTGCTGCCAGCCAACGTGCCTGGTACCCTGCCAGCTTACCAGCTGCCGGCGGTGGGCAAACCGCCCGGCTTCCCACCTGGTGAGAGGAGTGAACTGCTGGCTCCTCACCTGGCAACTTTGGAAAAAAAAAACAAACCTCCCAACAAATCTTTTCCAAGAAAAATTTGACATTTCTGAATTTCTCTCTAATTTTTAAAACTCCAGACCAGCTGAGTCTGAGCAATTTTCAACCGAATGGAAAGTCCAGAGGCCCTGCGACTCCTCTGTGGTCACATCTGCTTCCACGCACACTTGTTCTTCAGCAGAAATGGGAACTAATTACCACATTCAGTTCACTCTCTTAGTGTGTGTGGAGAAGTGGCACTCACCGCTGCTGCCAACCCAAACATCTTCTGACCAGTTTTGGGAAAAAAACCCAAAAGTCAATGGCTTCAAATTTGATTTGATCCCAGCTTCAATGTGCGATTTTTCCCCCAGCTCCTGTACTCGTCATGAAGACTAGCTTTCTTCAACAGCCTTTTACTCCAGGGTTATTTGTAAGCAAATCCCTGGATTTAAAACTCCTCATGTTTTTTGGGGTTACAAAAGATGTCATTGACCTTCTTAACCTGTGTGTGTATAACAGCCACCCGCCTACCCATGCCCACACCCCCTTCTGCACGGGGGTGAGTGCTGCCTTAAACACTACCCTCACCCTGATCCATCCTTCCAGTTCGACGAACACCACCCACGTCACCCTCAGAAAATACCTCCTTTGGTCTCCCCGCAAGCGGGTCAACATTTTTGCTCCGGGGTGGCCCTATGGGTGATGCTGCCCACCCTATAATCGTTCTGTCACGCTTCTCCGCGGGGCCAGTGACTCCTCCTGGGGATGTTCCCTCCTCTGTAGGCATCGATGGCCTCTGAGAAGGATTGCCCTTGCAAGTACATTTTCCAGTGGCCTTTGAGCCTCGTGCCTGTGGGGCGGCTCCTTTCTCTTTCAAGCTCTACAGCCCTTCCAGTCTAAAAACACTTGAGTTTTTGGAAACCAGAAGTCACTGAAAATGATGGCAAAAAGACTTGTCTTTCTACAGAGCTTTCCAGGGTTATCCCAGAATTGGAAAAAACCAAAAACCAAACCAAAAAAATCCCCAACCCACACACAAAATCATACTTTTCAGAGCAACCACTTTCCATTTGGCACCATGGGTTACTTCTTGCATGGGACCGCTCAGGCTGACTGTCTCAGCCCAGAACCCAGCTTGTTAACACCTATGCAGTGACATCTCCAGCCACTGCCACGCTGAGCCTCACAGCCTCACACATTATATATTTAATTTCATCCCATCCGTGTACATTCTTAATTCAGTCCTTGCTATAATTCTCCCTGATTGATTGCCACTTTGCTGACCGCTGCCTCGCATGGTGCTGCAGACATTAAGTTTAAGGTGTCCAACAGGCAAACTCAAGGCTGCAAATCTGTACCGTGATATTCAACAACAAAAAAATATCACTTTTTGTCATTCCTTTCCCTAACCTGAGCCTTAGCAGGGCTAGCAAGCAGTGCACCTAACAATAGGTGCACTTTAAAATTCAGCAGGGATGCTGGAATAGCTGCTCAATGGCAGAGCTTGTGAGCAACAGCCCAGCGTCCATACCTGCCTCAAGATGTGCCCGTGTTTTATCCAAAAAGGGAAAATTTCAGGATCTCTGACTTCTCAGACTGAGGCTGCAGAAAGTTTCCCCATAAGGGCTAGAGTGAGGCCTCCAAGCAAGAGACCCCCTGGTCTACTACTAAGGAGTACCATGTACTAAAGAAATGAAAAATCCTTCCTGATGCTGACCTCTTATTAGCACAATCCATTAGCAGGCACAGTTGGTAATTTGGCAGTTGTGCCTTGTTGAGATCCATGCCAGTGTCAAAACGTCAGACTTTGAGAAAGGCAATTAGTGAGTAATTGAGTTTTCCTGGGTCTTGGCTAATGAACTGAATTTAAGCCCAGGTGAATGCAGGTGCCTGGGGCAGTCTGTGCTGCTGTCTGTTTTGGGAGGTGGGAGACTCCTGCCACCTCCAGCAGCTGCTCACCTTGGACACCCCAGCTAGCAGGGATGCTGCCTTGGGAGCTGTTGGATTTCCCTATGTAAGTGTGGCTGAGTGTTGCGTTGCTTGGTGGGGGCTAACTGTGTCTGTTCCCTTTTGGAAGCTTTTTCTCCCTGGGAGCCGCAGGCAGAGGGGGCAGTGAGATATGCAATGGGAAAGATCAAGGGGAGACTTGTACTGATATCTGCTTCCTTGGGGGGGCTGAGGTTTGACTAAACTCCATCACTCTGCTCTCAGTGCTGTAGGGAGAGGGGAATTCATCTGTTTTTCTGGTAAATTGTTTTTGGTTTTGCTGACCTAATACTTTGCATGTTTAGCTGGTGCCTGGAAGGGACGTTGTTCCTGATGGTCTTCTGGCTCGAGAAGCCTTGCAGGGCGTTTGCTACCAAAGCGTGCTGAAGTATGTAGTGTTACAGTGCCAGTGGCACTACGGTGAGATACTGCTGTTCTTAAAATGCGATCAGAATGGAAAGCAAACTTCTAGCTTTGCTCAGGCTACGTGTACAAACAACTGAAGCATGAGAGCCTGTGTCACCCGCAAGTCCTGGTGCAAGCAGAGAGGCAGCAGTCTGTGGCTCCTTGGGCGTGATGGTTTAGAAGGGATAACAGGGATGCTCTGGGCTGCAGCCGGACCTGAGTCCTTCTCAGCTGGGTGGGGAAGTGCAGCTGGGGCTGATATGGCTGTGGTGGCCCAGAAACCAGCGGAGTTCTTCTGGGAGTGGTGGGTTGGCTGGGTTTTACACCGATCTCTCCTGCCTCTGAGCCGTGTTGTCTTCACATCACCCCATGTCTCCCCAGTATGTGGTTTGGGGTGCTCAGCCGCAGGAGGGCTCTGGTAGGCAGGGTGGAGGCTTGGGGTGGCTGTATAAAAACTCCCTCCTTCTCTCTCCCAGCAACTGTATAATGTTCCCTATGTTAATATGTGTGTTTATTCTGGGACTTCATTCTGTGTAGCATGTAGCTTTTGGAGGAAAAGATGCTCACCAGTTAGCTAAAGGTGTCCTGAGTAAGGTTCACCTGCTAAATACAACCATCTTACTAATTCTATTTATGAAGATGAGAGATATGCCATAAATAAAATTTTTTTTTTTGACTGAAGTGGGTCAGTAAGTTCACTGATGTTGGGTCCCTCATACAGACTTTGATCCATGTGGGTTTTCTTTCCGCCCGCTCTCTCCAGACAAGCGGCAGAGCCATTAATGCTGTTGTAGGCAGAAGTGTCTGTTCTACACCTTGGCTGTTTAGGCGCGGGTGTGCAGCAGTGGTGCTGAGCTGGCCTGGCAGGGACGGCTGAGGTGCCAGGGACGCCAGTCCAAGACGCTTCAAAGTACAGGGTGTCTAACTGGCACCTAAGCTCTAGTGACCTCGACGCTTACTCTTATCCAGGCTTTTCTCCTACCGTTTCACCATGTCTGGTTTTTTTTCTATGCTTCCATGTTGGCTTAAAACCTAATCTCTGCTTTGAGGAGCAGGTTTTCTGTTGTGCACCCCTGGCAGGAGTGGCTGGGATGCTCTTTGTGCCTGCCAGGAACACCCTGCTCCGTTTGCAGATCAGGAATGCTTGTGCCAGCCCCAAAAATGAAGTTTGATGTTATGGTTCAGCATCTTAATCCTGTGAAAATAGAGAAGCGAACCCCTCCGCCTGCCATCCCCGAGCTGCGCGTGCGTGGCTGTGTCCTCCAACGCGGTGGGGAGGCTGGGCAAGGGCTGGGGAGTGCTGAGCTCCGGCACGATGAGGACTGGGGGAGAGATTCATGTTTGCAGTGCTTCAGGATTATCTGAATTTGGCACCCAGCACAGCTGCTCCAGAAAACCTCTCTGCCTGAGCACGGTGAGAGGTGGTAAACATGCCTCCTTCGCAGGGCTGTGCTGCTGCACGGGAGCTTGGCTGGGAGGCGTTCATCACTCGTACGGAGCTCGGACAGGGGTCTTCCACGGTGAGATGAGAGTTTGGTTATGAATTTGCTCCTTTCACTTCCCTGCCAAGGTGCCATGGCATCTGCAAGGAGCAATCACTGGACAGCCAGCTCCTTGCTGCTGGCACCTGCCTTCCTTTGATGCTGCACTGCCCCTGGGTTCTTCTCCTGGGCATGTTGGGATGGGAATGGCTGGGAAAGGTGACCCTGCTGAAGGCAGAGGGGGAGGAAAGGCTCTGAGGCTGCAGAGATGCTTGGGAAGATGCTTGAACACAAGTGGCATGAGCACAGTCGTGGCAGCTTTTTCCAGTGTCCTGGGGACCTGAACAGGGCATCTGGAAGACACTTCACAAGGAGCGTGTCCATGTAGGGGTTGGAAGAGAACAGAGGGCCGAGGGGGAGGTCTGCCTGCTGCTGCCGTGGCATCTCTCCTGCCTTCCAGGGCTCTGCTCACAACTGCTTCCCAGCAGCTCCTGGTGGGGCAAGGCCCTTTCCCTGAGCCCCTCCAAAGCCCCCCAGAAACCCTAGAGAGATGAATGTTGCAGAGAAAACAAACATGACTGTGGGGAGGGGAAGAAAGCAAAACACTTTCAAAGTAGGGAAAGGCAAATGCGTGTGTAAGAAAAAAAATTCATGGGAGCAATGTGTAAGACTACATTATTTTTATGTAGGATTTGATAAGATTACTCTGTTCTGCTGCCAGAGCTGAAGCATATGGGATCAATAAAAATAATTCAAAGAGGAGAGCATGTATGTAAACAACAGGGGGTAACTCGGCAAGAATCAAGCATGTGTTTTAGTTAATTAAAAGTAAAATCCTAATTCTAAGCTTCTGGTGGCTCATAATCCCTCTGAGCATTTTAGTCACTCTTCCCAGCTGTGGCTTGGGTTTGGATGGCCTCAGTCCTGGCTCTGCAGATGTGCTTAGTGTTGTGTGTGTCCCACTGCAGCCAGTCTGGTCTGTGCCAAGTTTGTGCCCGTGTCTAAACTTTTGTGGGACAGCAGCTCTGCGGGAGCAGAGCCCTGTGTGGCCGTGGGCGCAGAGGCTGCCGGGATTGCGTGCCCACCTCCCTCCAGCAGCCTTGTCTGTTGCTGATGCCACCCAAGGGGGTGGAGGGTGGTGTCCCCCTCCCTTCCCAAGCGCCTTGTGTCTCCTAGTCCTGTGCTGATCTATTTTGGGTGCTACTGATGCTTGGCTGGACCCAGCTTCCCGTTCTAAATCAAGGAAAGGCTAATGGTGGCTTTGCTATGTGAACAGTAAATAATGAGGGATGGTTTTCCATAACTCCAGCAGACCCTGGAGACCGTGCAGGCTGGGGGTGTACAGCAGTAAGTGTCCACGGGGGCTTCCCCAGCACAGGCTGCGATGGTGTCCCGTAGGGAGGTGTGTGTCCCCGCTCCCGGCACAGACACTGGGGTACGTGCCCCGGGAGGGAGGTGCATCCATGGCTCACCTCTTCCCCCAGACTGATGCGCATGGTGGCAGAGAAGGACTCTGACTCCCCTTCCACTCCTCTGGGAGGGTAAGTCCCTCTTGGACCCGCGGTTTTGTGTCAGTCTGTCTCTGTAACTGTCATTAGGTCACACGGGAAGGATTAGTACCAGTGGCAACCAGGACTACTTATGGCCTTGGCAGTGGAGGTGGTGTTATAAACCCCATTATTCACAAGTTATCATTATGTAATCATATAGAGCATCACTTTATATAATTGTCATTATCTAGCTATTTATTTATATGCATGTGGTGATCTCGGAACACCTGGGGTGACTAGTTTCTTCCCAGAAACGATTATACTCCAGCATATGTGTGACTAAAATACATGGCAGCCGTCCGAGGCCTGGAGAAGCCCAGGGATGATGAGGTGCTGCGGCTACGAAGGACATTTGCTTTGCTGGGGGAAGATGAGGTTATTTTGCTCTTTGCAAATAATGTTCCCCCCTTTCCCCCCTCCCAGAGTCATTCTTTGCAATGACCAAATGGTTTTGGCTGAAGTTGTGCCCTGTGCCTCTTGTTACTGGATTTTGCACGTCCGAAGGTTCCTGTAAAGCTGGCACTAACGTGGGGCTGCTGCTGGGCTGCAGTGTTCCCGTGGCCTGGGAGGAGAGACTCCTTTATATCCTGGGGACTGCAACAAGCAGCGTATATATTGTAGCTTCCTCCCCAAAAATTGTTTTTAAAAAATGGATGCTAATGTACTAAAAGGAAGGATACCATTTATTTTTAAACAGGGTTTGACTAGAAACCATTTGCCCTGTTTCATTCTGTATTCTTTGCGTTTCACTTGCATCTCATGCTTTGGGAAAACAATGGGGGAAAAGATGTACAAGTCCAAGCTGGGAAAGAAAGAGGAAAAAGAAAACCCAAATACTGCATTGGATGTAGGATTCTGCTGCTTACTGTTGCCGTGCCCACAGTAAATCTGTGGGTGCCATTTGAAGCATCTCTGGTATTAGCTGGTAATGCTGAGGGTCAAATGCAGGGAGCCCTGAGGTGAAACACAACCCACCACCCTGCTCGCATCCCTGAGGAGCGTGGGGTGTATCATGTGTGAGAGGAGCAGCAGCACCGCGGGGTCAGCGACTGCTCACCAGTGACTTTGTGCAGAGGAGAAAGTGAGTGTGGAAATGGGAGAGGGGGAGCAAGAGACAGTGATGAGTGTCAAAGACTTGTTTTGTACTTCTAAAGCATCTTCTACTCCGTCATACCCACCATCGTGGTGTTATCGCAGGTCGTACTATATCATCTCCACTCCAGGAAGCAATGGAGCTGCCAGAGATGCTGCGGAGTGAGAGGTATTGATTGCTGGCTGTGCTCCCTGCTCTGAAACTCCTGTTGACGTAATGGCATGGAAGCATCTTGTAAAGGAGGGGTTACGTGATGGACAGATAAATAGGGGCCAGGAAATAAAAAGCAGGTTATAATAATTGTCTGACTCAAAGACAAAAAAACAATGCAGGATTGTGGCAAGCTGATTTCACGAAGTGATTTATCTATTTTTCCTTAAATGTTGCCCTGTCTCTGCTGGGAAATAGTTGGTGTGGGCACACTGACAGACTTTCTCTCCTCCTGGAGGAATCGGAGGTGATTCCGGATGTTGGAGGTGGGTATTGAGTATCTGAGAGGTGGGTCTCTCAAAGTGACAGCTCAGGGACCGGCAGATGATAGACACCATGGCATGTATTTCCCCATGGAGAACTGTACGTGTTGCTGAGTTGGGTGTTGGTGCAGGCTCCACAGGGCACAAGATAGGTACAGTTACCGCCCCCCCCCCCCCCCCCCCCGAGGGGTGGCACATGGGGGCCCTTCTGCCCTACTGTCACGGGATGTCTCCAGAGGTCATCCCCTTTTGCCTTGGGGATCCAGCACAGGGGTGGGACAGAGCCTTGTATTGACATCTTGGACATCAGTGTCTAACCTTTTTCCCCTTCTCCAACGTCTTCAGGGGAATTTTTAGAGTCTGTATTGAGGCTTCAGGTGGATGCAAGCTTCCTTGAGCTGACCCTGCAGAGGAGGGGGGTGCTGGCCACTGAACACCCTCTGCCCCTTAAGACTTGTAGGCACCTGGCTTGAGCATCCTTGTTGTGAATCCTTGAAGAATCGTGGCAAGCTGTGTTAATGTCCTTGTCCCTCCCTATTCTCCTCTTCCCCAAAACCTCTCATGTGTGGCCTCAAGGAAGGGTGAAGCTGAGACACCGGACAGAGCCAGTTCCCTGCTCCAGAAAGTAGGACACCCTTTCTCAGAGGTGCAGTCCCACGATGGTCATGCCCTTAGCCACATCCAGACCATGTCTGAAGGCTGTCTGCAGTGAGCACAAGGGTTTTACGTGGGTTGCAAAGGGTTTTGAAGCATGCCTGTGCGTGGGCTTGCTGCCTGGTTAATGGGGCACCCCATGGCCTCTGGCTCACCAAGTGCCCACTCCCCAAATCTGGGAAGAGAGGGGCATGAGGGGATAGGGCTGTGCAAGCTACCAGATGGTGTCTGGCTCTCTGTTCCCTGCTCTTTAGCAAGGGTGGGAACAGAAATGGCATAAACTCAAGAAGCTTGGCCCTACATGGATTCCGTGGTAGCAAGCTCCCCCTTGCAGTGACAGGAAGGTTAAATGCCGATCTGCAGTGTGGCAGAGTGTGACCTCTGCTCCCATCGTTGGCTGTGCTGCAGTGGGTGATTCTCTGGAAATAGGAGGGAACTCAGCCGGTGGGAGTAGGTTATGTTCTCCAAATGCCGTAATGTTTGACACGTCCAAACATGGTTTAAGTTGCTGGGGTGATGCAACTTCCCGTTAACTGAGACTTCTGCTGTGGATTGCTGTGCACTTCAGCTGTGATGTGTGAGGCTCTGTGGGAGCGAAGCAGAGTTCATTCCTTTTTGCTGAAGTTAAAGGATGTCTCTGAAATATTTCAGGTGTTTCTCTGTGTGGGAACTTTCGCTATTACTTGCTGGAACAGAACCTTTACCAGTTTGGAAATAACCTGCCTTTCCCTTGTGTACTTAGGGACTCTCTGGGGACTTTTCTTTGCTGCTTTCCCCTTTCTACAAGTGTGACCTGCAGCAATGGCGAAGGTTAGGGCTAGGGGGGATTGCTGATGATCTTGCCCCTCTGCCAGGCAGCTGCCTTCCTGGCAGGGCAGAAACTAACCCAGAGGTTTTGGCCAAGCACCATTTTAGAGCCAAATCTGCATGAGTGCTCTGTACCTGGAGGAGCAGCCACCATGGCGAGCGCTGGCGACTGACCTTCCCAGCAGCTGCTAAACAGAGCGGATGAAGGCAGTCAGTACTTTGCCTTTTAGAAAACTAATACCTATTTATCTCTGGGTGGGTACCAGAAAATGGGAGTTACCCTTTTCCTGCTAAAAGCTTAATTTTCGTCTTGACGCAGGCTCCGAAGGGTCTGGAAATACCAGTGACTCTTCTGCTGCCTGTGAGGGCTCCCTGGGGCTTCTGTTGGATCGGATGGGAAAGCTTGGCGTGGCTGGAAGTTGGTTACTGCCAGCAAACGCAGTGCAAGCATCAGTGGGGTTGTGGTGCAGCAGGTTGGATTCAATGCTAGGAAGAGATCAGATGGGTGAAATCGCAGCCCCTGGGGGAAATGGGGCTCTCAGTGAACAGGATCATCTGAAAATACCGGGGTGAGGGGTGCAGCAGACCAGGTGGGGCTGGGTGAGCCACCAAAGGCCCTAGGGTGTGTTTTGAAGGAGCAGCTTTACCAGAGAGGGGGAAAGGGAAAGCACATGTAGACAGTATGAAAGAACTCCCTATTTTCACTTTGGTTTTCCCGCCCAGTCCTTAGAAACCCAGTGCAGAGAAGAAAGGGACCTGGGCACTGTTAGCAAGGAAGGGAGAGGGGAGCTGGGTTAGCTGGCCAAGTCTGCAGCTTCACAGTACAGGTCTGGCAAAGCGATCTCTGACTATTTCAGCCCGTTGGCAGCGCTGACAGCTCGCAGGCACTCACTGCCTGCCATGGGATTGGGACTCTAGAAAACAGCTTGGAGATGCTGAACCTCCCCATTAACACCCCAGGCGTGTCCCGGCTGCTGGTGTGGGTGCTGGCCCCTGCGCCAGGCGCCTGTGGCAGAGCAGGCTGCAGAGGGGAGGTGAGATGTGGGGTTTCCTCGGTGTGGGCTGCTCTGGCATAAGTGTCAGGAGCTGGGTGTTGGGGTAAGGAGAGGACAGAAAAGGTGCAGATTAGGTGCACATGATGCTAAAGACATCTGATGTCAAAGGGGAATTGTAACTTGAGCTTTGGCTGTCCATCAGATCTCATCCCTCCTATGGTAAGAGATGTTCATCATCTCTCTTGCTGCCAATAAGGGATTTGCAAGGTGGGTATTATGGACATGAGACTGGGGGAATAACTGATTTGTGTCTGTCTGAGTACAGGATTGTTCAAGGTTGAGTACTAGCAGGTTTGGGGCCCCGCAGGAAGAGGCAGGCAGCTTGCAGAAGTGAATACAGGGGATACATGTTTCATATTGTATGGCATGAACATAAGGACTGTGCTGCTGTAGACCAAGGATTCACCTCAATCCTGTCCTGTCATCTTTACCTAAAGGACAAGCTTAAAAATGGAGCATGACAGATAATGCTGTGCCCCAATACAACCTCTTCAGCTTCTCTCGGGCAGCACTTGAAGGCCCTTTAAAATAATCTGTCTGGGTAGCCAGTGCTTGTCACTGCTCTGCGAGGCTCATGAAAGGTGCATGGTTTGGCATGGGCTGCATGGCTGTGTGTGGGGAATAAAGCTGGGGAAAGCAAACCTGTGAGCAGCCTTGTTGCTCCTAGGTCTTGTGCCATGGAGCTCTTGTACCTTGAGCCCGTTGTTGTAAATTCTAAACAGCTTACTCCTTGCTGCTATTTCCACCCCTGGAGTGGAGGCACCCAACGTGTCGTTGAAGGTGGGATGTATGGAAAGGCTTGTTATGGGGCAGGAGGGTCACTGCAGCACAAGGAGAGCTGTCACAGGTTATTGTGTGGCGAAATGCTGCATAATGCATGGCCTGGCAGGTGACGAAAGGTGTCTGTGGCCTGTAAATGAATACTGAAAATAGAGTGAAAGAAAACCAATGGGTTATCCCAGTTATGCTCTCTCCTCTAGCCTTCTACCCCATTGGGCAGGTGAGGAGGGCATCTCTGTAGGTATGTTAGGATGGAGGGATGAGCTGGGAGAGCAGGGGGCAATTCTGTCATGCAAATCAGTACAGGTGTATATAAAGGGAAAGAGGCAGCTCTAGTAGAAAATAAAGTAAAAGAGAGGCTGGTGAAAGAAATAGAGGCCTTCGAGCTGGAGGAGAAGTGAGTGCATGGGAGAACACCCCGAAAGGCTGCCCAAAATTATTGTTGGGAGAAAACAGCCCTGTTGGAGGGGAAGAGATGGAGAAAGTGGGTCATGGCTGGGCCAAGGGGAGGCTGAAGACTGAAGGGCCTTGGTTGGGGAGGCAACGCCAAGGAGAGATGGCTGGTAACTGAGGAAGGTTTGCAGAAAGCGCAGAGCACTCTGCCCTCTTACAGCAAGTGTGAATGAGCCCTGCAGTTTCTACACACAGCTTGAGAAAGCATCTACTAAAGAAACTAGGGGCTGGCAATGGAAAGATGCTCTGAGGAGGTATTTCCTGCTGGAAGTCCTGATTTGGGATGGGCTCTTCCAGCAGATCCCTCTCCACCACCTGGATGTACAACATTCACTGTTGGGAAAGCAAGAAGTGATGTGGGGCAGGGGGAATAAAAAGGGCAGAAAAAGTAATTTGGAAATGGAAACATCCTTCCAACCTGTTGGAGAGGCAACACTTGCCTGCATTGTGGAACTCGTGAGGTTTTGGGCTCAATCTATTTGATCTTGGTGTGCGTGAAGGATGCTGTTGGGTTTGTAAGGCTGCTGGACTGTGGCGGGCAGCAAGCTGTACCCCAAGGGACAGGTCTCCCAAGTACAAGGGATTAATACCCCCGGGCAAAGTTAGCTCCCAGCCCCCGGGGGCTGATCCTGCCCGCAGGCAGGTCCAGGCAGGGGGGAGCTGAGGACCCCCAGGTGGGAGGCAGCCCATCAGGCTGCCAAGTGTAGTTTCTTGCTGCCATCTAGTGACTTTTGGGAGTAGCTAAAAAAGTCAAAAAAATGCCTGGTTGTAGCGTCGGGCTGCAAACGGGAGCCACTAAACTTGCGAAGTTAAACAGCGGGGAAATAATCCTGAAATATCGTGGTCTTTCTGTTTTCTGTATCTCCTGCAAAACAACCGTGGGAAGGTCTGGCACTCTGAGACAGATTTTGCTGGGTAATTAGTCATGAAGCTTATTTCTCATTGAATAAGTTTATTTCCCAAAGTAGAGACAAAATTAGAGCTGCCTGTTTCCCCCCCAGTAGCATTGCTGCTCCAGAGCGGGTTTTCTTCACCTGTGTTTGCTGGTTTCCTCTTAACGGTGCCCTTGTAATGTCTGCACAGAGACGGTGAGAAGCCTAGACAGAAACTTTGGGTAAACTGGAGTGATCTATTAAAAACAGGAAAAAATATCTTTATTTTGGAACTTTCAAGTGCTTCAGGCTCACCTAATAATGATGGACCATGACCCATCATATTATTTTTCTATGGAGAAGTGTAGGGAAGACCTAACAAGGTGGACAAATAGGGCATCAATTAATTGTTTGAGATGGGTTATTGGGATCAGGGATTTCTTGGCCCTCCCAGCTCTAGGAAATGAATAGGATTGTAGTTCATCTTAACTTTTAAAACTGGACTCTTCTCAAGCTTCCAGGTGAAAATATGATGATTTTCTACAGAAACCGAAGGGAGAAACTCCTATGGATTTTGATTAGGCCAAGATTTCACCTTAAAACTTGGGAGTCCATTCACTACTTCTGAAATAATAACATGATGAAGAGAGTATTTTTACTTTGGAAACATTTTTTGAAAGCTTACTGGAGCTTCTTTGTGTGTGCTGCTGCTGTAGCCTGGTCACCGGTCACCCCATACATATGTTACAGGTGCACAAGCCTTTGTCCTGTGTCTCTAAATACCCTTGGCAAGAACTATACCTCTGCATCCTGCTATCACCTAGCAGGCTTCTCCCCTCCACCTCTGAACAGCGGCTTGCAAGAGCAATGATGGAAAGGGAGTATTACAAAATGACTTTTCTTTATTTCTCCTTTCTCTGTGCCTTCCTCCTGGCCTGAAGCTTCCTAGGGAGCCCTGCTACGAGGGCTTTAGCTGCTGAGGGCAGGACGCCTAGAAATACTGCAGGTATCCCATTACCATTGCTTCAGTCTTTCTCGTTCCCTGGCACCTCAGGGAGCCGCAGTGCCAATGGTGATAAATCATTTCTGCTGCTTGTGTCCTTGGGGGCAGCTGCAGTAATTACTTAGAGTGACCCTTGCTTTCAGCCATCATGAAAACCTTGCCATAATCCCCGAAGAGCTTAAATCCTTGATAGGATGTAAACTGCTGGCACCAAGGGCAGTGCATTTAGCCAAACAGGAATATAAATGCTCAAACTACTGCCCTCCAACCTGTGTATTTTTAAAACAAGGTTAATGATCTCTTGTTAAAAAGAGAACACATGTGCAATGGTCTTGAAAAGGTGGTGACTGTTTATGCATCTATAATGTTTTAAAGACTATTACCAGGGAATTGGAGATGACGGTCCCCTTTGTCGGAGTCTGGAGGTTTGTTTGGACACACAAAGGTGACGTGTGTGTGGCCTGGGGGAGCTGGCAGTGCTCTCGGGTGAGGATGGGAGTGGTGAATTGGGGCTGCTTGTGGGTCAGACAGCCTCATGAGGAGATGGTGGTGTAATACTTCTCCCCTCTGAGGGTGAATCTGTCTTTGCCATGATATGTTTGCTGCACTCTTTGAACACTGGGGAGGTACAAAATCGGAGAGTGGCAAAGTCAAAACGCTCCTGGAGGTGCATGGATGACTTGGAGGGTGAAAGGTGCACGAAAAGCAGAGCTCTCTCCAAAGAGCAGTGCGCTTCCATGCAGTGAATGGCTTTCCCACTCTGCTGCGCAGTGGGGTGCGTGGCACTTCCACCCCGCTGCATGCATGCAGGCTGAGCTCTTCCTTCCCTGGCACATACCAAGGCACTACGTAACTAATAAGCCCATCTGGGTTTGATGAATCCCTGTTCTGCCCTGATTTGTCCCCAGTAGGAAGCAATTTGTCCCCAGTAGGAAGGGTGGGAGATGTTCCTGTAAGCTTTTGGGCTTGTGGCTGCATGTGGGGCCGTTGCAGAGGGTGCAGCGTGGGGGAAGCAGAGCTGCTGCTGTGCCCGGCCGGCTCCTGAGAGCTGGCACGTTTTTCCTTTGCTGCTCTCGTCAGGAGTGCGGCTTTGAAACACGCAAGCACACCATATCTGGGCTTTAATTCTGGAGCTGTGTGTGACTGTGTGCTGTAGGCCAGATGAGGGTATCCTCTGCACTGATGGAGTTTTCAGTGGCCACGCTTGAAGACAAAGAGTCACCACGCAGTGAGGATTTTACACTTTAAATCATCCCAGTGAGATCGGCTGGAGAAATTTAGCCCACAAATGCCACAGCCTGGCCATGCACCACCCAGCAGGTTTAATAATGGCAAGTTATGAGTGGAAAAGGCTATTTCTCGTGGAGCGTTATCGAAAACCAACACTGCACATCCATGCTGCATGTCCAGATTAGAAACTGGACACAACTTGTAACAGGGAGAGTACTCAACTCTTGGAACAGTTCACTTGGGGAACATGGTGAAGTCTCCATCATTTGGAGTCAACAAAATGAGATGTCTTTCCCAAAATCATGGTGTAACAAAGCCGTGAGAAATTGGGCTTAGGGCATAGCAAGAGCAGTAGCACATATCCCCAAACTTATTAGACGATGGTTCTCAAGTCTCAGAGTTGGTGATATCAAACCCCAGTGTTTATGGTATCTTCCTTGCAACTAGCAAAGGATTCAGGTGCTTTACATTTCCAGAGCTGTTCTGTGTTACTCTTAACCTTGTGCTAGAATAAGGGCTGGGGAGCAGACCCCAGCAGAGGTCATGATCAAGTTCTTGCCCTCTACTGTGTCCCTCCTCCAATATGTCTGAGGACATCAAAATGACCAGCTGCCTTCAATGATGCCAAAAAGCAAATCAGAAGCTGACTCCAGTGAAGTCACATTTGGGGCGGAGGGAAAAAGAGAATTATTATTTTATGTACAAACTCCTATTCACAGCCTTTCCTTGTGCTAGGAACCATGTGCATGGCAAACACTCAGATCCACTTCACAGCCAGCTGCATCAGGACCAAAATCAGGACTTCAAAACTTCATGTAAAACTGACCCAAAACATCTAAGAAAATGCTTTGCTTTACTTGCATGGCAGGCAGAAAACTGTGGATGTCCTTTGGAGTTTGGGTGTACATGTGTAAGCGCACAGGTAAACCATAATCTTCTGACATTGCTTGAATTAAATGGATGGATTAAAAAAAATAGCCTGGCTTTGTCTTGAAAGGATGCCAGAAGATGTAAGTTGGACAAGAAACCTAAGCAAGATTGCTGAAGGAAGCACGTTTGTGTATCAAAACTAAAGCCCCCAGGCTGAGTGTTGGATGCTAAGAAAGGAAAAATCATAGGCTTAAAGTTTCTGCTGGTTGTCTCTTATCAGTTGTTTGGGCTGGAACTCCTCAAGCAGAAAGATTGATTTAAAAGTATGTAATTTTCTGCTGTGTTCAGCCACTGGGGTTTAACTGAGGGCAACCTCCTCCAGAGGAGGAGCTACGTGGTGACCTCCAGTGGTGGATACACGCAGGAAAGAGATGTGATCATGTTGGTTTTTAACTTTGTGATCAACTTATTCCCTGCTGGAGCATTCCCGGGGTGAGAAGAGCAGCCGGAGGCATTGGCGGCCACATCTGTGCAGATTTGCCATTCTGTTTGACTTGGTGGCAAGGGACCGGCTTTCCTTTCTTCACTGGACTGTAAAAATACCTGCAAGGCACCAAAAATCAGTGCTCCTATCTGGGCGGTAATATTTTGTCAAGGCTTTGTGACCTCTTCCCTGAGGCTTTATGGGTCTGAAGGCACTCTCACTTTAATAGAAATG
The DNA here is from genome assembly GCF_030936135.1 of Gavia stellata. NCBI lineage: Eukaryota > Metazoa > Chordata > Aves > Gaviiformes > Gaviidae > Gavia > Gavia stellata. The sequence continues at coordinate 95,965,089 of NC_082596.1, read as the reverse complement.
AGAATATCTTTGCCCTTGAAATCCCCCTTTTTTTCCAGTGCCCTTGAGGTGGAAAGCAATGGTGGTTTACCATTAGGATTGTCTCTGATTGAGTAGTTCTCATGGCAGGTAAAGAGGGACAAATTCCCGACATAATCCTAACCATCTGGCAGTGTTAGCTGGAGCCCCTGCTTTCTGCACTAAGGGAGCTGCTCTTCTGGGTGCTGTCGGACAACTGCCGAGCTGGCTAGTTGAGAAAGTAGCTGGCCCTGCCCAGGGGGATTGTTTGACAAGCCTGGATTTTAACCATGGGTGGACTAAAAAAGCTTCTGAATTTAGCATTTGTGCAGATAACCCATAAAATCAGAGACTAAATGTGTCTTGAACCTCCCCCAAACCATGGATGCTTGCAGAAGTGGCCGGGACACTGCTGTAATTGTCCAGCGTGCCAATGGGCATGGTCCTGGCTCTTCTGCAGCCGTGGTGGCAGAGGGGCTCTGCAGTGGTGGCTTGGCATTGCACAGCACCTGGATGTGTGGATGTGCTGGGTCTGGGTCTAGAGCGGCAATTCTTCTTTTGGCCTTGGTGCCATTTGGCTGTGCCTTGTGGGACCAAGCATGGAAAAGGCAGAGCTAACCCTGAGTGCTGTGGATTTGATCTGCAACAGGAATTTGGCTCAAATTCACCAGCGAGTTAGAGTATCATTTATTTAGTGTTATCTGTGTCCTACACAGAAGGGCTTTGTTAGAGTTTGATTTGATGTCTGCAGGATCTACCTGAGCAGGCAGCTCAGGGCTGGTTGATAAAATGTCTGTATTCCAAGACTCCCTGTTTTGCAGAGCTAATAACAGCCCTTTAAAACATATTCTCATTGAAGTCTTATTTTACTTATAGCTAAATATTGTATGCTTTCTTATAAATATATAAATATTTATAGTGAATTAAGTTTACTTACAATAATTTATTACTAAGATGCTTGATAAATGCAGCCTTCAACTGCACCTTGATACACATAGGGAATTTTTTTGGTGTAAAAGCATTTTGAGTCCAGTTATACTTTTGCCTGATGCACAGTTGAATGAGAGTCCCAAGAAGTCCCAGCTGCTCTGTGCCTGTCGCACTGGACATCGTCACAACACCGGTCTCTGACTGGAAACCGGACTTCCCTCATTCTCTCTTTTGGGCATCCCTCCTGCTATTTTCTCACCAGCAGTTTTTGGTGTGCGCTAGGGCTGTTGCGAGCGAATGTCATGACTCTTGTATGGTTGTCTGCAGCAGCAGTCGGTGGAGGTGCAGAGCTGTAGCTGTGGCTTTACCTTCACATAGGTTTTGCTTCCTCAGGAGACCAACGAGAGACTTTTTTCCCCATCGGCATTTCTCTGCACAGACCAGATGAGGCACAGCCTGTCTCAGAGCACTGCCCACTGAGGCTGTATTCCAAAAATACTGTTTGAAAGGGACTGTAAGTTAGCACAGGAATCTCCTGTCTCTCTTTGGCTTTGCTGCTACCTGCCACAATGTGCTCTGACCACCAACAGCAGGCTACCTGCTCTGGTTCTCTAACTGCAGCTCAAGCTGATCACAAGCTTTATTTCGACTTGATTTTGCTACTGCTGCTGGCATTGTGAGTCGCTGGCATTGCGAGTCGCTGCTTGCTTGCAGCGGTGTTAAGGGATGCTTGCTACACTGAAGGTGACAAATATAGGTCACTAAATCCTTGGCAAAGCCACCCATATTTTGCATGGGTCTGTGGAATTTTGCTGCAGCAGTCACAGACGATGAACAAACACAGGCAACTTTTGAAGGAGCAGCGTAGCTGTGTTGTACTAGGGAGAGAATACAAACCTTACACCTTAAGGGACTGCACCTGGATGTGGGTTGCAATATAGGAGAGGAGGTCTGGAAAGGACCTCGCAGGGTCACCTGCTCATCTGAAACCTTTGCTGCCGCAGGCTTGTCGAAGTCCCCGTAGAAGGGGTGAAGCTCCCACTGCTTTGCCTGGCTGCCGCTGTGCTAGCTGCCCTCATTAGAAAGCTGGGAATCATCTCTGCCAACTTCTCACTCATTCTTCTGACCTAGCGGTCTTAGCTGCTGTGATGGTCAATGGATATCTAGTATCTGTGTTCAGTGGAGCTGAATTTGTCTGTAGTCATCTATTTAGGACAAAATGAATCTCCCTAACCTTCACTGATGTTGACTTCTTCAGCTGAAGATGCCTACAGTGTAGGCACCTGTGTTTAATCAGACTAATCCCATTCCTGTTGTTTAACCTGATTTTTTCTCACTAACATGGTGTTGCAGGACATCTGTTCCTTATCTTCAGTATGAAAAACAGATTTTCTTAGACAAAAATCTTTTTATTCTTTTCATTGCTTTGCTCAGTTCTCTCCCCTCTAAATAAACTGGCATTGTTTAGCCTGATTTTTCTCATAAGCAATCCTCTCTAGACCTCTGATTGTTCCTGTGGCCCTCTGCTAAATACTTTCGTATTAGTCCTTATCTTCATCAGTGTGATGCCCAAAACTGGAGACAGTACTCCAGCTGAAGCCTTGCTCGTGTTGAGCAAAAGGAACAGGTCGCTATGTACAGAAGCAACAATTTTTTTCATTTTCTCTGCTGTTTTCTAAAATTGGTCTTTGATTGTTTTCTGAAAACATTGAAGTGCTCTGTCATACATTCCTTCCTCAAACCATGCTGAGGCTTCAGTATATCTGCTTTTTGTGTGCATTAAATCATTGTCCATCCCTCTGTTCTACCTGTCCCTGGGCACGCAGAGCTACGCACTCTTCAGAAATGATGTTGATGTGTGGAATGACTGTATATGCTGACCAGGAATGGGCTGGAGTAGCCTGGCCCTTCCACTGCCGCTCCCCTCCCAGCTAGATAGTGCCTTGGTTTTCTGACACTTCATCCCATACAAAATCTGCTTGGTGTTAAAGCCTGAAACAGCCTGGGTCCAGGTCCCCTTAGAAAGTATTTGTCCATCCGTACTGTTGTGATCGTACATGGAGATTCTTGAGCTAACAGGAGAGGGCAGCTACTACCAGGACAATTTCTGGGGATTGGAGGAGGAGTTCTGAGCTGTTTCCTTCTTGTTGTTGCGTTTTGCTTCTATGTAACCTCAGCAAATGATTCCTTGGGGATAATTTATTTTCCTGTCTTTTCAAAGTTAGATTTTTTATGTGGGCTAGAATGAATTTCATAGACACTCATAGAATTATTGATTGATATAACTTATTGATCTGTAGAATAGTATTTCCTGATATTTTTAACTAAATACTGATAGAATTAAGAATTTCTAAAGGAATCCAGCATTTGGTTTTACCATAACCTGACGTGTGTTTCTTCCATTGGATGGAGGGTAACAGACATCTTGGTGAGACACCTTGGTGTCTAAACACCAGACCGTCACTTCCATGCATGTCTATTCATCTTCCCTGTTAATCCAAGGTCAGGGTTTATAGTACTAAAAAAATCTGAGCAGTGTCTGTTTTAAGATTTGACTCTGCAAGGGAGGAATGGATGGAGATAAACCAGAGATAGAAGGCAATTTGAGTGAAAGCAACCATGAAACAACAGAATTGCTGTTCTGAGGAAAGAAAGGAGTGAAAGAAGCAGAAAAAAGGTAATGAACTTCAAAAAGCAGACGTCAACAAGCCTGGGAAACAGGTAAATGTGTGTCTTCTGGGAAGATAATCCTGAAGATAAATGAACTGTCAGTTACTGAAACTGCTGTTAACAAAAGCAGACTGGTAAGCTATCCTGATGTGAAAGAAAGAGGAAACCAAGCAGGAGACCAGCATCCAACTGTACCAGGAGCCAAGACCTAGAAATCAAAGGGACTTGTGTGATGGGTAGAAACAGGGACTCATAACTGACAGTGACTGCAACAAAGCAGCATAAACATGCTGGGGTGCAATCAGAATAAAAAAATCACAGGCAAAACCAATTAGGAAAAAATCTGAAATGCCACCTTTCTATAAATAGATAGAGGAAAATATACATCTTTAATGAAAAAAAGTACAAATATCAGATGAGGCATAAGGGCTGGACAAAGCAACGTTTTCTTTGCTTCTGTTGTGTGAAGAAAGTCTCTGGTCAAAATCAATTAAAACTTCTCTAAGTTGAGTGTATTCAGATGAGCAGAATAAGGTCAAGAAGAAATTAACTTCAGAATTCTCAGAGGTCTGAAGACAAACCAGGATGATTCCTATCTCTAAAAAGGTGGGGAAAGGAGAGCCTGGAGGTATTTAACGAGGTTGCCTAACACTGAGGCCTGGAAAGATACCCGAACAAATTATTTAACACCTTGTAAGTACCAAGAAGATTTAAAATGTTATTTAAAAACCCAACCAACATGGGTTTGTCATGAGCAAATCATGAGGAACCAGTCCAATTCCCTTCTCTGATGGGACAGTCATCCAGATGGGTAAGGGGAAAGCAGTGAATGCGGCATTTCCTGATTTGAGTAAGACTGTGGGGACTGTCTTTATAAGCAGGTAGCAAAGCATGGTACAGGAGAAATGACCAGTTGTTGGGCCTGTAAGTATCTCTAGTCAGAAAGGAGTGACCTCTGCCACACTGTTGGAGTCTTAGTGGGCTTCTTCAGGTGTTTCTTCTCAATCCATATATCTAATTATGTCACTAATTCACTGGTATATGAACAAATTGTATGCCTAAAAATAATAATATGAACTCGGGTAGCATGGGGCTCGCTCTGCTTTGGCCTCAGGCTGTTGGTAGCATGGTTACTGTAGTTAAAAGAAGGGCACTTCTCACTCTGGTAGAACATGAGGGAGAAGTATTCCTTTCAACTCTGCAGTGCTAAGTCCTCAGTGGAGGAGAGTGCAATTCTGGAAACCATGTTTTAAGAGAGACAGAAGCAAAAGATGGCAATAAAACGGGGCTCAGAAGGCACGGTGGGGCTCAGAAAACACCATCCAAGAGGGGAAAGTCCTTTAAGTCCAGAGAAATGAAGAGGAGGAAACACAGCCCTGAGGGACTGTGTGAATGAAAAGCTTCACAAATGCAACGAAGGTCAGTTGGTGTCTGTGTACCCTGAGACAGAGCAGAAAGACACCCACTGTGCTAGTGGCAGAGAAGACCCAGAAGAGAGAGTCCGAGGCCCCTGTGTTTCCATGGTCCCACTCACCATAAAGCCTTCACAACTCCTCTCCCGGGGGAGGCTTTGCAGTCCTGGACATACGTGCCAGGCAGGCACCACCGCACAGTGGCACGTAGAGTGACCTGGCGTTGCTGCATGGCGAAGTCCAGAAAGCACATGCTGCAGATCGGATGTAAAAATTAGAAAGCTCTTATGTACGAAATGACTCCTGCTGCACTTGTGGTCAGCTTTATGGCTCTTATCACTGGGCTTTTTCAAGGAGTGGGAGCATATTTCCTCCATCTCATGCAGGAAGGAGCTCATTATTCCTTATTAATTAGGTCTTCAGTCACTAATCTGTTACGTACCTTTCCAGCAACTGTTTACAGATAAGTGTTGTAGTATCTAATTGATGGAGGATAATTAGCTCCTCCCTAATTAGAGTGAAGTGTGCTTCTTTTCACTCTGTGGATGATAGCTTATGAATGAAAGGCCACAAATGGAAAGCTCAAGATGTGCAATGTGTCAGGAACTAATTTGCTTAAACTATTTTTGAAAGCTTATTCAATTAATACCCGAATAGTAGGCTTATGCATGAGTGTGTGCAACCAACTTCAGTTGGCAGGCATGTGGTTGCCACAGACGTGAGTTAACGTCATGCTCTGTTACCGTAGGCTGGGCAGGCACCGGGAGCAGCAGGTCCACAAGCATCAGCAAGGATGGTACAGCATTTGGAAATAAAACAAAACCTTCTGGAAGTTTTGCCTGCAGCTTCAGTCTTGAGACAATTGTGTAAGATGAAAAAGGAAGAGTTTGACGACAGCCTGCAGCCAAGTCGTTGGTAAACTTTGAGGTGCCTTTTTTTTTATGCCTAGCCTCTGAAACTTGCAGAGGTGTCTTATTGCCAGAGAACAGGCATTCAGCATCCTTTGGGAAACTAGACGCTTGTATCTGATTGGGCACCAAAATTACTAGCTATTTTCCAAAAAGCTTCTGTACAAAGACTCTGGATTATTCTTTCTGTAACACAGCTATGTGTTATTGTCATAATTGGTCTCAGTTACAACACTTCAACATCTTTTTGAAATGTGACCACTCTTGCTTGTGACTGCCTGTGGTCTCCTGGCTGCAAAAAGAAAACTGGAGAGTAGCCGAGCTGCTTTCTGTGAGTGGATATTCACTGTGAGACTCAAGTGTTGAGGCTTGGAATATGTGCTGATATATCTGAAGACTTGTAAGAGAGGATGGGGAGTTTATGTAATTAAGAACAATGTGGATTCAGAACACAGCATGAAGACAGCTATAGCCTTGTAGGCAGGTATGCTTTTGTATGGATGAAACCAATGTTAAGTGTTTGACTGAAAGCCTACTGCTCAAGAGTGCGTTGAAGTTCATAGAAAGCTTCTCACTGACTTTCCATGTACTTTGGAGGAGGTGACACAGCTAGAAATACCAAGGGAGAATAAGTAGGCTTCCTCTCCTGGTTGTAAAGAAAATCTTCAAATTGTGTCCCTTAAGGATTTGAAACCCCAGAAAACAAGAACAAATCCCATACCCTCCCTGCGCCCCCCCCCCCCCCTCCCCCCCCCCGGTTTAAATCAGTTTAATGATTTGGAAGTTATGTTCTGCTGCAGTGCTGCTGGCCTAACACACTGAGTGAGACACAAGCTGGGGAGGCAGAGGGGACATGGAAAAAGTTAGGATTACCTGCAGATTTCCCTCAGACTGGAGAATTGCTTCAGTGGCAGGAGCTATGTTCCCTGGAAGCCTAAAACTGTTAATCAGTGAAGAAAGATTTCACTGTTTCATTACTTGCTGCAGCTGAAACTCAAGGAAATTACTTTGGGTCTTATTATCAGATAAAGTTAAGATGCCAGTATGAAAGAAAACTCTTTTTCACACTCAGGTTGAGAGTAATTTATTTTTCGTAGCTTAGATTTTAAAAATAGAGAGCCAGCACAGGAGAATACAATATAACTGCACAAAATCTGGATACCACAGGATCTGCTTTGAGACAATAATGGTTTCTAGCCTCTCTTTTATCTTTATAACTGTTCCCAGGTATGGTGGGAAGAGATTAGAGAGGCAAGCTGAGCAGCGCATCCGTCCACTCGCCCTACTCTATTACTTTGTGGAGGGGCTGTTACCGTCACTGGGACCCCATGCTGCCCAGCATGCCTGGGGCACGGAGCAATGCTCGGGGGACAGAGTGTAACCATGCAAATCCATTTAGGAAAGCAGGTGCAGACCCTGCGGCTTGGTCTGGTCCCTGCTTTTCTCTCGTGGGGAGTGACCCTATACCCCTTCCCTGGTGCAGGGTACCTCTCCTTGGCATCGGCACTGGGGCATGGGCCCTGTCCATACTCTGTGCTTGCTGCTGCATGGAAAGGGATGCCCGGGAGAGCCTGCTCGCTGCCTCTGGGATCCAGCTGCTCCTCAGCACCCCTGTACCTCGCTGCCTGGGGGGAGGCTGGGAGCAGAAGTGTGCCCTTAGCAAAGGTGGTGTGAATAGCGTTTGAATGGGATGGGTGGTGTGTGCATGTGTGTTTTACTGCTGCAGAAACCGGTCTCCAAGACTGTAAATCCTAAGAAAACTCCTTGCTGTCAGCCCTCTGGGCATTTTCTCCTGGGAAATGTCACTGTAATGAAAACCAAGCTGAAGGGCTCTGTTATGTTCTAGGCAATGGCTGGATTCCAGTGGGGTTTTGATGCCAAAGTTCAGATGCTTTTCTCTTCCTTTAAAAACACAGCGCTGACTAGCTTAGGCTAGTTACAAGATGTGAGCTTACAGAAATGGGATATGCCAGCAGGGATGACAGTGTGAATGTCCCTTCTTCCTTGTGCCATTGGAGAGAGATGCAGCTGCCAGCTCAGGTGCCTGAGCCCAGAGCAGGACCGAAACAAAGGAGGAGCCCAGCCAGATTCTTGTTTTCCTTCTAAATAACTTACTAAGTACTTGGCAAAACCTCTGGGAGTCTAAGTGGTGAAATGTAAAACTTCCCTGCTCCCTTGAGTCCCCAGCCACAGCCAAGCAGGGATATGGGACTTTCTGAAGTGAGCTGAAACATGCTAATTGGGAAGTGCCACACACTGCGCTCTGCTGCTCTTTGCCAACGTCCATTTGTTTCCTCCCTGAGCTGGGTGTGTGGAGGGACTCGCTTTGCAGCCCAGCGGAAGGCTGGACTGTCAGTGTTGATTCAACGGGGAGGAGCACGAGGTCTTCCTTGGCTGAAGTGTTGAGGGTCAGTCTTGCCCCAAGCACAAAGTTGCCCAGTGTTTAAGCTAAAGAAAACTCTTTGGAAGTGTGTCGTAGTCATTACAGGACTTTTTGCCTTCTCTTCTCAGGGCAATTACCAAAGTCTGTCTGCTTTTTCTACATCAGCTAAATGTGATGTAATGACCAAAGCCAAAAGTTGAGGTCTTTAAGGTTATTCCACTTATGAGGAAAGGCTGATAAAGAACTCTGTTGTCTCTGAAGTTAAATCAGGTTGTATCTCCTGTATACAACATTGTGTTATCCTGAACTTGGCAGCAGTCAAACAATTATGAGGCCGTATCTTTATTGAAAACCCCCATCTGCTGTAGCTTGCTCCCTAGCTCAAACCCCCTGTTCTCCACACCCCTTTCATGGGCTATGTACTGTGGCACACCTATGAAGGGCCCTTCTCTTTCCGCACCGGGATCAGCTTGTCTCCAACTCCCTCTGTCATCCTGCCTCTTTGATACAGAGCTCAGCCCTATCCCTTTTAATTGAGAGCCCTTTGATTTCTAAAGCATGTTATTTGCCTTGTTTTAGGAGAATAGGTGTGCTCAGCTTTCCTCTTCCAGTGAATTAGATCTAGCACTTCCCATAAAACTTAAATGATAAATCAGATATGATAATGATATGTATTAGATCACCTTAGCTACCAAAAAATTAAGAGTCAACTGCTCTAGCTACAGAAATTGCATGCATATTTGGATACATGACTTAAATTTTCAGCCTTCTTTTCCCAGTGGGAAGGAGGTCTGAAATATCAGCATACAGCTACGACTCTGCTCCAGAGAATGTAACTCTTGTAGTCACATACCCTCTGGCTTTTCAGGTGCAACATCACCAGCCCCTCCTAAGCTGAGTTTTCCCTTCTTTCTAACAGGGATTAGAACAAGCCTAAACCCAAACACGTTACCTGCAGCAAATTTGGGTATCTGGGACTCTCCTCCAGCACTCTTGCAAGGAAGGAGGCTTGCATCCTTTCCTGTGCTCCATGGGTTCCCCATCCTCTTGAGCCTGGGCCAGCTCGTGGCACACAGGGAAGCAAGCTGAGCAGACAGGGAAACAAAAATGAGCCAACGCTGTGGACACCTATGCACACTCCAGGAATCCTGTGCCTTCAACTCTTTGCTGTCCCTTAAATGCAACCTGGCACATAGTGAATAGTGACTGCTCCTTTCTCTAGCACTGGTGTATAACTGATGCTTCTCTGAGGCTTTGCTTTATTTATTTATTTTCTGCACATGAGGTGCAAATGAAAGGCAAGCAATATGGGTCAGGTGTGATGGTCTTGGATAATTAACAGCTGGAAATAATTACCTGCTACCAGGAAGAAGGATGATGGATGGAAGTGAGGAGCAGCTGTGTGGCATCTTCAGCTGGCTGCCGTGACTGGGGAGGGGGGGAATGAGAAATACCCAGAGAAATTGCTTGGAGGGGCTCTGGGGCTGAGGAAAAACATGAGTGCTAGTAGCAGGTCATGCTACAGCAGCCTGCTGGGGAAACTCTTCCAGGGATGTTTCTTATTGCGAGACCCTTGTGCTTCCTTCTGGAAAATCTAATATTAGCCTTGGCTGCTAGCAAGAGAGAGATTTTTCTAATGGGCTGTGGGAAGCCACCGCTCCACTCTTTTTACCCTGGGACCACGAGCAGAGGTGCCCCGCTGCCTTTCAGTGTGGTACGGAGCAGGAGCAGAGCATGGTGAGGAGAAGAGGGCAGCCAGGCTGTGGACAGCCCCAGACTTCATGTGGGAGCAGAGATGCTCACGCGGCTCTGGGGTGCTGCACCGGGTGGGGGTGAGTTGAGTCGGAGAGCCCTCGCTCTCCAGGAAAGCAGAGCCAAACTCACATGTCACAGGTTGTTATATGGCTGGGATGGTCTCTGTAGCCACCAACTTCTCCCTGTGGCTATTTCCTACAGCTGGGTTTGGGAGAGGGAGCGGGGGGATTGCCGTCACCAAAATGCATGAGAATCTCCTCCATAGCCAGGAGGCCAGTGAAGAGCCCAGGAAACTGTTCCCCTTAAATAGTTAAGCGGCTGCCTCTCAACAAGCACAATGTCACATTGAATTTGAAACAGGGAACTTTTTATATTTTCCCCCTGATTGTGCTGGCACCTGGCAGATGCCTATTTACCACAGGCATCAATACACATAGTAATCAAAGGAAATCAGAGGCACAGATTAGCAACAGCTGCAAGTCATTAGTGGCAGCCATGGGAAAGCACAGCTCTGCACCCAACTTCGAAATAACCAATATGAGTATTTCAGAGCACGAGGGTTACCGCAGGGCACTCTGCGAACACCAGAGAAAGCAAACAATTGCCTCGCTTGTCTCTTGAGATGGCTTCTTCCCTCTCCCAAAGGCAGTGCCACGTAATCGATGAATCAATCACGCTTTATTGGCCCATTGAACGTTAACTCTTTGGGAGGCTGAATTTTGCTAATTGGGAGTTGCCAGAGCTGGAGAACGGGGGTCTCTACCTGTACCAATGTTCTAGTGATTCTTCAATTCCTTTGGGCTGTTGGCTACCTTGATTGCTGGTATCTTTGGCAGTGTCTTGACACAAGCAAGGGCGTGGGATCTCTGAGAGTTAATGCTCATTTTACAGCAAGTTTTACTGGAGCTAGTGTAGAGCAAAAGCTGACCTAAAGACTTATTTGTATATCTGATTTCTTTAATCAATTCATTTTGAACCAGAATAGAGTCCAGATTTTATTTAAAAACGTGGTGTTGATTGAAATTTCCATTGCAGATTTAGGCAGCCTGGATTTCTATTTTGATCGGTCTCCGGAAAAGCCGATTTTACTTCAAAGCCTCTCTGACTCTTACAGGAGCAGGAAGCTGCTGCCCTATTAATAGAGAGAGCAGAATCCAGCATCGCCGAGGTGCAGCCGCTCCCCAGCAGTCCTTGCCTGCCTGGCTGTACGTGCTCCTTCCCCCCTCGCTCGGCAGGGCTTTCACCATCGCAGGTGCAGCGCCCAGGCTGCATGCGTGGTCTTCGTGGTCCGCAACAAGTGCTTTCCAGTGCTGCCTTGCCCCTGCCAGACGGGAAGAGCCCGTTCATGCCTCGTGCTTGCCCAGCTCTTGGCCACCGCCATGAGGAGGCGGTCATGCGTGAGGGTGTTGGTAGCAAGAAGACGTAGAAATGCTGTTCTCCAGTACTTCAAAGTACACCTTGAGCTTCTCCTGCCTTTTCTCAAGGAGGGGAATAAGAAGAAAAGGGCACGGGAGCAAGGACAGTAGTTGCAGAGGCTGGAGAAATAGCAGGCTGGGGGTAGAGAAAAAGACCTTTCCAGAAAGGCTGTCACCCACAGTCAGCCTCACCCTTGTAGCCCCTGGATCTTCTTCCAGCCCTGAAACCTTCAATTACTCTCAGCTCCCCATCTGCATCTCCCACCACAGACACAGACCTTATTTCTTATCTGCAGTCCGAAACCTCACCCGGCTTCCTCCAAGCTCCTTCCCCCTACGTTCTCTCTGCTGCTAGTGGAAAAGTTGAATTTGGTTTCCCCAGGGATAATGGATAACATTTATGGGGAGGCAAAAGTGAAATTTAGCCTTCTCTCTCAAGGCCTCTTGAGCTGGCTCTGTAAACAATGTGGAATATGCAAACAGAGCATTAAAGGTAACAAAGGAAATTACGGTTTTAAAGTAAAATAAAAGTGAATGGACTCAAAAGATTAAGCACGTTGCAAGTGCTTGTGTCTCCTAGTGCTAAGATGAAAGTAAGCAGAAAACAGGGGTGGAGGAATGTTAGTTCTGCTGCTCCCACAGTCTCACAGCTGTTTCCATTTGTAAAATGATGATTTTAGGATGACAAAAGGCTGTGAGCAAGACAGGTATTTGTGATGGGAGCTTCATTGCTGCTAGCTGCATGAAGTAGGATGGCTTTCTGACTGATGACTAGGGGAAGCGGAATGGTTTTTGGAAAAGTCCTAGGTAAGTGCTTGTTTTTAAAGGAATTTTTGATTTGCTGTTAGGTTTGTGAAAGGGACTAGTTGATTGCTTTTTTTCATTCTTACTTTTGCTAAAATTTGTGAGTAAAGGGAGTTGTCTGAAGAGCTGGTTTGGTGGGTTTTTTTTCTGTGGGAGACTTTGCTTTCTGTGTGTTTCTGCTTTCTGTCTTCAACTGGGATGTTTAAGTACTTTACTTGCCGAGGTACGAGTCATGCTGATTTTGTTTTAATGTTTTCAAGCAAGCCTTTCAACTCAATGTAGTCTTACTGGCTGGCATTCAAAATATGCTGTGCTATGCTTACTTGCGCTGCTCAGGTGATCTAGGCTTTTCTCTATCTTTGCAATTCTTACTGCGTCCCATTCCAGCTAGATGTGCTAATCCAGACACGTGCTGGCTAATAATCTGAGAACAGTAGATGACTATTTGTCCCTACACTGTCAGAGGGACTTTGTTGTCAGAACTGGCAAATAGTGATATAAATACTAAATTAATTTCCTATCTTCTTGATATCCCCCCTTTTTTTTTTCTTCTACCTATAACTGTCAAGCTCACGTTGAAAGGCCCAAAGTCCATCTCTGAACTATTAGTAGAATCAGTGCTGGTGTGCAAAGTCCAAGGGAAGGTCAGCAAAATGGTGAGAGCACTAGACCATCTGCATATGAAGTGAGATGCAAAGAGGTTAGTGTGTTCAGTATATCGGAAACAGACCGAGGGATAATTTGTTAGATACCTATTTCTAGATATAGGTACCTATATCTGGAGAAGATAGACACCTTTTCCAGAACAATTTTTCTGTGGAAGAACTGATGGCAGGTTCCTGCCAGTTATGTGAGTTTAATCTTGATAAGAGAGATGATGATCCAGGTATTTGAATAGTGCAAACACAGGAGCAGCTAAGTAGAGAAGAGCTTCACTTACAGCTTTAAAAAGAAGAAAAAAAAAAAAGTGGACACAGTGACTACTTCTTAGTACAAGGATCCCTTCATTCATCACCGTCTTTGTGGCTCTTCAGGAAAGAAGGGTTTCTTTTGATATGATGGCTGTGCTGTGATTTCTGTTGGGGCACAGGCTGCAGAACAGATATCAAGCTTCATTCCTGCTTGCCAGGAAGGGTTTTTCTCTGGTTGGGGAACGGGTAGGACTTGTTGTCCTGTTTGTTTAGAGAGAGAGAGATATATATACACACACTTTTTTTTTTTGTGAAATGTCCTGGTCAGCAGAGCCATCCTTAGGGGCAGAGCTCTGGATGGGGGATCCGCACCCTGGAGAGGGGCTGATTACATACTGCCCAGAGTCAAAATGATGCATGGGGTCAAGTGGTGAAAACCTTAAGGCTTTGTTTGCCTACCTTTGCAGTATAGGACACAAATTGTCTTTTCTAGTCATCCAAATGTTGAATTGCCTTTGTCCGTTGTGTCTCAGCTATTGAATTTCCAGGCATCACAGGGCTGTGGGGTTTGGTAATGTCAGAAGCCCTTCCACCTCTTTGTTTGCAATGCATCAACAGTGGTGTAGGCTCTTGGATCAACCTTTCAAAAGTTAAAAACCAGTGCTTTGTGGGTGACACGCAACACCCTGGCATAGGTAGGAAAAAATGGTCTATTGGACCACTATTCTTATCGGCACTTAAGCCAGTGTCACATATGAGATATGAATCCTACATTAAAGCCCTTAATTTCCATGTTTCAGGTTCTGTGTACAGTTTAGAGTTGGGTGTTATCTTTTGAAACAAGATGCTACAAGTACCCCTGGTAGTTTGCCTGTACTTGGGAAAACAGGCAGCTCCCATAGGTTATGTATGTGTCACACATGCAGAGCCCGCAGAGACATGGGGCTGTGAAAATGGAAAGATGACACTTTGTCTCTCTTCTGTAATTAATGATTTTTATGCTAGAGCAAAGTTACTCAATGTTTTCAGCTCTTTAATTTTGAAGCCCTTTCCCTGAGTCTGCACCAATGAGTAGATGAAGAGAGTAGTGCATGCAGGTTTGATAAACCTCAGAAGGAAACTGGGACCTGGATTTGTGCTGAGCTATTTTGGTCAGTTCCTCCTTAAAATTAAAGGCTAAAGTTTATCATTGCAGTCACAATTCTTTCTTCACCTCAGTATGGAAGTAAAAGGGTACACGATGTCTTGGTCATTTTATTCTCTATTGTGCTTTCAGAGTTACCTAAAGCACTTGATCGTAGTCCTGTTAGCTGGGAAATGAAACCTATCATAAAGCATTTAAACTGGTTGACTTGTATGAGGTCTGTCATGCACAGGTCGCTAACTTGTGTCTTGGAAAGTGCTTGACGGGGAGCAGTGGTCCTCGCCTAGCCTAGCAGAGGCAGTCAGAGCTGTGCTCGGTTGGTCTCCTCGCTCCAGGGACTGCAGAGGAAACTTGGGTTTCTGAGTTTAGTTGCTGTGAATAACGTCCAAGTTGGATGGCTGAAATTGCTCGAAGAGGATGCTATGAATGCCCGTCTTTATGTAGCACTGGCATCTCTGTTCAGGAGGGCCTTGAATGGAGCATCTATACTGACTTAACTGCTTTTCGCATCTGTCGGAGGGTGTATGTGTGTGCCCTTTCAGGTCAAGAAAAATGATTTTGTAGAAACCTCGCTGTTAAAATGACTAGCTGCTCAGGATTAAAAACCAGAACGATTCCATTTTCCGCTCCTGACAAGGATCTCTAAGTCTCCACGAGCACAAATACTGAGGAAAGACATTCCTGTTCCTTCCAGGGAGTTGTAGCATCTCTGACAAATTGCAGGTTTTTTCCCTTTAAATAAAGCCCTGGGGTTCTCTGCAAGATGCTCTTGGTTCTGATTCAGCATGTGAGCGCGTTTGTTAGGTGCAGGGGGAATGAGGCTGTGTTGCACGTAGCTCTAGAGGCCTCATTAAATTGTGATGTGTGGTGTCACGTTTCAAACCCGCAGTTCTTGCTGTCCCTAGTTTAAAACTTGATGCAAATGATGAGTAACGATGGTCCAGAAGCTGTCTTGACAAATAACATGTGCAAAACAATGGCTGAAATGATCTCAAACACCCACTCGTTTTATGTCCTTGCGTTTTTTTCGGTTGCTCAACTCCAAGACCATTGTACTTGAATTGTCGGAGGTGTGACGCGCCCTTTACCCCCCTCCAAAATTCGAAACATCAGAATCTAGTAAGCACTTTGGAAAATGCTCCTGATGACTAATGTGTGACTGGCTGGGATATGTTTGGTCATGTCTTTACACTCTCGTTTGTGTTTCCTCAGGAAATATATCAGTGCTGTGCTGATGAAGGTCAGCATCTGTTTGTACTCATTTAACTAAAAGAAATGTATTGGGAAGGTCAGCAGCTCCCTTAGACCTAAGAGAATAATTAGCAATGAATTATTCCACTATGCAATTGTATTTTTTCCCTATTTGTTAATTACCTGCAGCCAACTTACAAAAAGTGTCAGCATTAAGAGAATTATTCACAAATAACTATTTGACAAAGAGTTTGAAAGGGTGCTGGCAGGTGGTATGGAGGTGGCATGTTCCCTGCCTGGAGGAAGGCCAGCAGGGTCAAGCCGTGGTAGAGGATGGGCAGGACACATGGGATTGTGCTAACCTTGGTGCAGAGCAGAGGCTCCTCTCGGCCACGCATGGTTACTCTTCCTTTCTGCTCCAACCTGTAAAAGTCCATGGTTACGATAATTTACATTTTGAAACTTCGCGTGCAAGATATACCTGAAGTTATCAGTCTGCTGACTTGGCCAGGTCACTCTCCTTTCTTTGGATGCTGGTGACTCTTGCAAGATTCAAAGTGCCCAAATGGTAACTCAATTCAGTCGTGACTTCTTATTTATTTATTTGGGTTCTGTAGGTACTTCTGCTTCAGTGCCATTGGTGCTGAGCCAAAGAATATGCGTGAAGAAGACGGAAGAGTGACATGCTGGTGGTGTTTTAATGAATGACTGGCTCACGGAAGGCTGAGTTGAGATGTAGGATTTGCACCACAAAGTGATAAATTATCTCCACTTTGAGCGTGTCTGCAATTATTCTTGTGAAAGAGAACTATTGAAAGTATCTGTCTACATCAAGTTTCAGGTCCAAGTCTGTCCTCATATGAGACATTTGTATAAAACAGGGATGTTAATACTTGCTGATCTGTGTACTCAGTACACTACTCTTGAATAATGGCAAGCAAGCTGTTTTTACAGTGACTTAATAGATTTAACTGATGCAATTTCTGACTCTGCAATATCTCAGAGGAGAAAATAAGTCTATATCAAAACCAAAAGTGTGTTTTGTGGTGGGTTTTTTTTAGAAGAAATAAAACATTCCTTTATGCCAAAATTATGACAGTTATTGTGAAATAATGTGTTTTTCTGCTTAATGGGACTTACAGGCAATGTCTTTGTGGAGTCTACCTCATCATTTTTAAGTTCCTGATTTTGTGTGTGACTGGATACAGTAATTTGTCAACTTCTGCTGTTCTTGTGTGTGTCCTTTTCCTAGGAGTATCTAAAAGTGTTGACACACAGGGCACTTTCTATAGAGGTAAAAGATAAGCCTGGCCCTATCTAGGTTAGACTTTAAACTTCAGGGGCATAACTCAAAGAGGACAAGGATGTAATGTTAATGAAATGAGCTCAAGTACTGGCAATCAAGTTAATTCCTCAGGATATGTTTGATCAAGTATTACACTGGCTAGTAAATAACCCTCCACCTGCACCAATTTCTTTTAAATTTTGTTTGCATAGTTTATGCTTAAGTGGGTGTAAGATATCTTCAGAATCATCTTGATGTGAAGAGGCTGCCAGAGGACAAGAACAGTCTTTCCTCATTGGTTTACTCGTTCCACAGCTCAGAGAATCACAGCTAATTGATACTGTTTCGATTTTAATTACACATAATTTTTCTGTTTTGCTACCCAGGGAGCCAGGAGAAGAAAACAATACTCTGTCTACATGCAAATCTTCCAATCAACAATTTAAAACCTTTATGTTCCTAAATTTGTTCTTTTTATTTCAAAATGAAAATGTACGTGCTTGGGCAGGTCCTTGTAAGTTTTCATTCAGTGGGGACACTGTTACTGAAGTTCAGACCTGTGATTTAACGCAAGAAGCTTTTCCTTCCCTTTGCCTGTGCACTGGGCTTCAGGGCCGATGTCAGTGTTCCCAGCTCCCGTGTTTTTAGGAAGAGGCATCTCCCAAACAGAGGATGTTGTGGTCCATGTGCCTCTCATGCTTTAAGTGAGTCCTCTTCCATGTTGTTATGCTCCACCTTCAACCCTGTGCAGGAAGGGCTGTATCAATACTCTGGTAAATGCTGTGGTGCAGGTACGTGGGATGTTGTGTCGCTCGCGCTGCTTGCGTGAAAGATGCTGAGGGAAAGTGGATGTAGAACAGCATGGGGAAAGTTATCGCTTCAGGAACGTGGGAATTGATACTCCAAAGCGGAAGCCAGTGGGAGTTTTCCTGTGGACTTGGATGGAGCTTTTGGGGAGAGAAGACTTCTTTTGTGGGGGTTGCTGGAGCCAAGTGTGTGCACAGGAGGGAGATGGTCCCTCCTTTGGCAGTGGAGCCAGCAGAGCCCTATGCAAAAAGGCAGCTTTTGGAGGGGATGTGCTGTAGGGAGGAGAAAAGGGTGAAGGCTAAAAATATTTTTGGTAGAGAACTGCCCATATTTCTGTGCATGATGGCAGAGCCTGCCTGCTCCGGTTTGGAAAAGTAAATATTGGCTGTGGGAACAGTGCTCCTGATGCGCTGAATCTCCTTTCCTAATGTTGGTGGGCTCAACCCTGTGGATCTGGGGCTCATGTTTGGTTAATCTAGAGGCTTCAGAGGGTAGGAAAGCAAAGCTGCTTTGATGCCTTGCCATGCCTTTTCTGATCAGCCAGGTACCAAGTATGCTCCCTGAGCAGTTTGTGCCCCGAGCAAGCCTTACTGACTTGAACTGTAGCTTTATGATGAAGAGCTGAAAGCTGTGATCCTATAATGTGACAAAAATACCGAGGTTTTTTTAAAGAAACCACTATACAACATCAGCTGTGCTTTTCCTTTGGAACGAGAAACTTTTCAGCACAAGCGGAGCAGTTGAGTCTGGTTGGAAGAAGGACGGGGTCTCCCGGCACCTGAGTGCACAGAGGTGGAAAGCCACCACTCAGAGTGAGCCCAGGGTGCTATGGGTCTGCCGGGCACAGTGGGGCTGTGCTGCGTGGGACCTCCGCACCTCCCATGGCCAGGATGCCCTTTTGCCCCAGGGTCTGTGGTATCTCTCATCCTTCTTCTTTCCTTCCCCTTCTGTTTTAAATTCTTGCAAATCCATCTGTTCGTACCAAAGCTGGTGACTAATGCAGCAACTCTTATTAGGTCAAAATAGCTGAAATCATACGGCAATTACACATGCACGCTCACATGCATGCAGAAGGGTTGTTCCCCCCCCTCCCTTTCCCCATCTCTGGAACAAAACATTCCCTCACTGCTCAGAGGGCTGGAGCAGCTGCCCAGCTGGCAGGAGCAGAGATGTTAAAGCTGTCAGTGAAAGGATGAGTCACTTTGTGAAAGTTATTTAGGAGGGTCACCCTTCTCGTCCCCTTTCCCCTCCAGCCACCGATCCCTTTGAGTTCATCAGATGCTGGAGGTCTGCATCGGCTGCTGCCCGCAGAGAGCACAATGAAGGCTTTTCAGGGCAAGAAGGCTCCTGATGGGAGTCACAAAAACGACTGGCCCTGTGCTTGACTGATCTGTTGGTCTCCTGAAAAAAGCTTCTGCCTGTCTTGGAAGCATGTGATGCTAGCTCCAAGGCTGCCTTTTTTTTTTTCCTCTCTCTTTTTTTTTTTTAAAGTTAATTAGATGGGAGTTATCAGTGTGTGAGGGGAAATGAGAAGTAAAAGGCATAAGGATACCAGAAAATGATGACACACTTAACTTGCTTTTGGTTCTTATTTTTTGGAAATAGGTCACCAAAAAGCTGTCGTCTTTCTGGGAAAACCATGCTCCTCTAAGCTCTCTGGAGGATGCAGATCTCTCACAAGACCCCTCTCTAGCTGGGACCCCTTCCGTGCCCTGAACCTTCTCCTCCTGAAGGTGACCGATGTTTGCTGCCTCTCCAAACTCCTGTGGGACCAGAGTGCCCCAGGAACAAAATCTGCAAGAGCACCACTTGTCCCATCAGCAAGAGCTTGGCAATGTCCTCCTGAGTCAGCATCAGGTTTGTCACAGGGCAAACTTGGCTTCACGCTCTCAACTGGGAAAAGCTCTGGCGTTTGAGAGAAAGCTGGAGGTCAGCTGCTGTGAAGGCTGGTATTGGTGTAGGCTTGGTAGTTTTGCTTATTAAATATCTTCTGGTAAAGATAGAATAAAGGTCTATCTTCCTGACCATTCGTTATGCTTTTAAGTTATCTCCCTGAACCTAGAATTGCTGAATGGTTGCCACGTCTGTGCTAGGGCACGCTCCCGTGCGTGCTGTGAGAGAGACCCAGCTCCGTGGTTCCCCATCTGCAGAGCGTGGCCCATCAGGCTTAGAGCTGTGCTGAGCAGGCGTGGTCTTCCCTGTATGGCCTGAACCACCTTAGGTGAAGATGTCCTCTCCAGAGTTCAGGTTATTAATGCTAAAACTAATCTGTGGCCAGGGTCACACCGATGAGATGGGACTGGAGGTTGTTCTAGCCTCTTCTGTGGTTTGCAGTGTGTAAAGTGGGCACGTGCATGACATGCATGGATCGTGTTGTGCATCCTTCTTCTCCTCATCTATAGCACCTATGAGATGCTGCTGAAAACTTTCCATCGCTTCTTAATTTCATAGTGTCCGCATCTCCTAATGTGTGTGTCAGCACATCTGCTAGAAGTTGCTTTGGCTGCTAGGAGGGCTCAGTTTCCTTGATTAAACATGTCATAGGTCTAGAACTTATGGGATTATTTTTAAAACTTGCAGGATTATTTTTAAATTTAGTAGAGGGAAAAAAAAAAAGACACAAAAAATTTCTTATGAAGAAGACTCAGGCATCCTTGATGACAATAGTTCTGGCTGGGCAGAGGAGGAAAACTCAAAATTAAATCTTTTGTTGCTTTTAACACTTAAAATGTTTTGACATTTTTCATCATTCCTTTAGAAATGTTTCTTAGCACTTTTTAAGTGATCTGCTCATGACAGACAGGAATGCAGTCCCTTCCAGACTATGCCACAAGCAGAGAAGCGTTGGCTCACAGTGCTGCCGTGGCAGAGACTTCCACTGATACCCAGTTGCCTGTTCCTTTCTGAGCATCCTATGCCCTTGCTGAACAGCTAAATATAGCTGGTTAATCCCACAATTAGCTTGTTATTTTTTTTCTAGATGATCTGATGTTGATATAACAACAACAAAAAAATCCTTATTTCTAAAAGCCAGGAAAGTGTGTGTGTGTATCCCCGTGTTTTCCTCCTTTTCCTCCCTCCCACCACCATTTCCCTAGTATACAAAGGTGTAACTGTTTAATTTTGGTAGACAACTTTAAATTCTGGTGTTTGAAAATGGCAAGTAACCTAATTAAGCAATTTTGGGTACATCAGTGGGGAAGGATGGTTTCTTGATGATGTTATTTAATGAATATCTCCGATAATATGTTCCCTCCCTTGCTGCCCCCCAGGAAAGATACCCATAAGTTGACCATGAAATAGCAAGTGACTAAGTGTACTGACAGAAGAACTGCAAACCCAAAACACTCATCAGCAGCAAACCAGCCTTGTGTCATTTTGTGGGTGTCTAATTGGCCCAGTGTAAAATACCAAATTAAGCCTGAATATTCAGATTAGAAGACTAAAATAGCCTCTCCCAGAAGTTTACTCTGTTCTCTGATATTTTTGTCCTATTTTCAACCTTTATAGAGGTGACACATCCCCGCTCAGCGTTACTGGCTGCGTATTGTCAGTCTGGAGTACGGGCGCTCCATCTGTGAGCTCCAGCTAGCAGCAGGTACTGTAAATCATAGAGATTCATGACAAGGCTGTGAAGCTTTCTGAAGGACAAATCTCAGTATCTGTGTAGAAAATTACTGTATCTAGTAACCAGGAGCTGCTCTTGTTTTGTCAAACGCTGCTGTGATAACGTTGTTGGGCGATACTTTAACTGTTGTGAAGTAAATACATAGAAACGACATGTATGTTTTGCAGTTCCTACCTTCCCCATGCATTCACTTCCACGCTTGTGTGTACGCTTGTTGCCTCCAGAAGAGCTGAGCTGAAATGGAGCATGAGGCTGTTCCTGCGCTCTTCCGATATTGTTTTTCTTAGATTTGGGAATGGAGAAGGTTGAGTCACCCAAACGCACGTGTCCCTGCACTGCTACAGGCTGCCAGCAGCTCAGAGGAGAGGGACCAAAGGGTAGTGGGTCCAGCACCTAAATAGCCATGGCCTGGAGGGCTTCCAGCCTGTGATGCCACAGGCAAGTTTGCTTTCTGGTGATGTCCTTGGAGACTCAGTTTGGCTACTTTCAAGGCGAAAGTGATTTGGATTCAGATGTGCACCTTCTGCACGAGCATTCAGTTTTGTTGCCGTTAATACCATGGGTCTTGGGGGTTCTATGGGATGCCAGTGGCTGAGTGCTCCCATCTGATGGAGGCTCCCAGCAGAAGCTTTTGGGAGTCCAAGATCTAGAATGAGGCTAAGGGTGACCATCTGGATGAAAAGGGTTAAACAAAGGGACCAGCCCATCAGGATGAGTGGCCATCAGCCCAAAGTAAGTAGTCATCATGGTAGGATATGGTGGAACAGGGCTTATGGCAGATCATTGCTTGTGAATCAAATCTAGCAAAGTCCAGCTCAGTCAAGCTACAATATAGATAGTCAGAGCTGATGATTGTGTGTGGGGCCGCCAGTGCTGGCCTGGGTGGGTGGGAAGGTTGGGGGTGACTGGGGATGGGGTGAGCCTTGGGGCCTCCCTGTGCAGCCTCTGCTCACACAACCCTGCTCCATCCCCTTGAATTCAGGTAGTGTGCAGAGACATCCTTGGACTAATGTGAGTGTGCTCAACACCCACCTGCAGCGATCTGTGCCTGGAAAAACTGCCCTGCCATGTCCCCCAGTGAATCCTTGGGACATCTGTATGTGCCTCGATTTATCCTCCGTGTTTCCAGTTCTTCACATGAATTCTCAAGGGAGACGAGAAAGGAAACTATTCCTAGAAATCCCACTGCAGTTACATGTCTCTTCCCTTAACTGGCGGACTCATCCTTGCTTCTTTTTGGTGCCAATGTTAACATGCCTTTTGGCTGTGAAGGGGAGTTTTAGACTTGTTTAGAAGAATCTCCTCCCTCTTCCCTGTGCACCACTTGCTGTGCACTGGGGAAGAGTGCAAACCCGTGGCTACTGAGTGTTTCACTTCAGAGGCTTTTCAGTTGACCCATTTCTGTCCCACCAAGAACCTGGGCTCAGCCCAGGGCAGCACTGCAGTGCAGGGGACAACAAATGCATCGCAAAGGGTTTCTGTGCAGTTCCTGAAGGCTGTGCTATGTGGGGCACTCTAAGTAATGAAGCATCATTTTGTTTTTGGGATACCAGTTTACAGCCTGGTATGAAGACTGTGCGTAAAGCCGTGAGAGAAGGGCACAAATGTGTGTCCACGTGCATCAAATCTCCTTGCTTGGGCTGCGTTGCCGTCCTATGCAAGACTTTCATGCAAAATATGTTTGTGTCCTTGGGGTGCCTGCTGTGGTACTCTTGAAAACAGGAGAGAGACGTGACTCTCTTAGTGCTGGCCCCACTCCAGATTTCCTGGATTCCCAGATGTGCCCCACAGAGCACCCTCACCACCACTGAGCACTGCTGTTAATGTTTGTGGCAACAAAATACAGCTGGTGACTCCTGCCTCTTCCTTCTCCCTCCACCATGAAGGGGAAAGAAAGGCGGGGGGAGGAAAAAAAAGGCAAAAACCCCCAAAAGCACATGCATTGAAGGAGAAACTTGCTCCTATCAGCTCGAGCTGGGACCAACCTTCTTGCCACCCCATTGCCCTAGCGGCATTGCTTTTGGTGGTGATGCCTTCGGCACCATGCCTGACAGCAACCTTTTTCTTCAGCTTGCTGCTCTTAAGATGTACTTTGGGAAAACTGTGTTTCTGATCCCAGTTCAGAGGAGTGTTTCCACTTAGGACAGTGTTTAATTGCATGTTGGGAGTCAAACTGAGATTGAGTGGGACTTGAGTGATGCTTAAAGAGAGGCAATATACAGCAGAGACCTGGATCTCATTTGCAGGCTGTAACTGCTCCGTTGCACCAAGCAAGACCTGTATCTGAGGCAGGCCTGATCCCTCTCTAACATCAGCGGATGGATACAAGGAATGAAAATGGGGCTGACCACCCCTGTCAGGGCAGGGGTTTGGATTTTGTTGATCCTGTGTGTCCTGCAGCCCAAGGGCATCAGTGTGGTGCCGGTAGGAGTGACCATTACCATCCAGCTGCACAGGTCTGTCCCTGAACCTTATCTTAGCTAAGGTGCTGGCTCTGGACCCCCAGACATGGTGCTGGATGGTCCCCAGAAAGGGACCAGAGTTGTGGCTTTTGGGGGGGCGGGATGTAGAATGGGATGGGAGCCCCACACAGGGACTGTGTTTGGGCTGTTGTAGGAAGGGGCAATACAAAGGAACCCCTCTTCTTTGTTCCCACAGAGATTTCATAGAGGGTTTACGCTGTTGACTTCCTTTTCCTAGCGCAGTGGGAGCTTCAGGCTCCTGGGGACCATGTGTGTGTGACAGAGACCAAAGGAAGGGTATGGGAAACATGGTTTCTCCTATATGTCCCTGCTGGGAAGTACTCCCAACAACGTCTGTTTGGCTCTCTTCTCAGCCCAGAGCATAAGATATAAACGTTGCTTTGCTTTCCTCCAGTTTGAGTAGCTCCAGGTGGTTTAGTATTGACCCTACAGCTTTGCCCATTGTATAGGTGGGCTTTTGTCCTATATCTCATTGCCAAGGACAAGGAGTTTTTAAATTGTGGGGTTTTTTGTTTTGGCATCTGGTATCAGAAACGTAGTGTGGTCAAAGCTAGTAATTTTCTCTACAGAGGGGCAAGCCCAAGAAAGCTTTCCAGTGATTGTGTTTGCTTCTACGGGTTTTTATTCTCAGTTTCAACAAGTAAGTTGAACAGAAGTGAGTAAGGACCAGAGACCTGACACAACTCTGGCTGGAGAAAGTATGCAATTTCACTGCTGAAGCAGTGTTTCCTAAAATAACAGCCTCAGGAACCTCTGCAATCTGTTTCCCTGTCTCTTACCCTTTTACAAGAACTGAGAAGTCTTTCAGCATTGTGAAGCAAGGCTGCGAAATAGCAGCCAGAACAAGAGTGCCTCAGTCTCTCGCGCTCTATCTGGGGACCTATTGGGCTATTATTAGTGGGGGATACCAAATACATTTTGTAAATATTTGAAAAGCCTTGCCAAGCGGTGTTGCAAAGACACATGCTCTTTTATGAGTCCCGCAATCATTAAACCCAGGCAAAAAACACCAAAAAGAGCCAGAGCAGTTCACATTTATCATCTTATTTTGTTCTTGTCTGTGTAAGGAAATGTGCTGATACGCCTCTCGGGTCAAAGCTGAAAATCCTGCCCCTAATTCTTGGCAGAGGGGGTTTCTTTGCAAGTGGAGATTGAGCAACTGGGCTCCCGAGCCCCCGGCCTGGGACGCGGTGGTCTCCTGGCACGCACCTCCTGCACTGGGGTCCAGGAGCTGGTCTGAGAAATCAGCCCGCTCCTCCAGTGTAACGCGAGGTGCCTAACTTTTTGGGATTTCCTTGTAGCCTCTTGTCCTCCTCCAGCACAGGGAGTGACCCGCAATCTCGGTTTCCATCACTAGAGGGAGGGAAACTACACGGAATTATCACCCCCCCTGCGCTCCTCTCCCATCTCCCCTTCCATCTGTCCATCCGTCCGCTCCAGGCAGGGCAGCAGAAGCTCTTCTAGCATGTTTTTATGAGGAACAGGTAAAAATGTGCTAGGTGGGCTGTTTTCCTTTTAATTGGTAGCAAACCAGGGTTTGCGCACATCCTCGTAGGTGTCCGGGAGCCGGGCTCTGGGAAGCGCTGCGTAGCCCCGGGTACGCGCTGAAGGAGGGGGACCACAAAAGCAAGGCAGGCTGCGGCCGTCTCCAGGGCCGCCAGCGAGTTCTGGCCATGCTCTCTGGGGGAATTTTTGTGGGAAGTGAAATTGCAGTGGCGAAGGAGTCGCGTCCTACCCCTGTGGTAACTCAGTGGGTGGGCGAAGGGCTGAGAGAACCTAACGCAGGCCATGGGGTGAAGGCACGTGCTGAAGGCGGTATGGCAGTGTGCTTGCAGCCTTGTGAACTGAGGGGGAATATGTGCGTTATTTCCCCAGATATGTTCTCCTTCAAAATACCTCTCAGCTCTTGTATATCTTTTAGCTTCATCATCTGTGATGTGGCCAGTTTAGTGTGGCTAAACAAACTAAACCGTTAAAAAAAATGCAGCTTAAGGAAAGACTGTTCTCACTATCTAACACACATGTTAAAAAAGCTAATTTAACAAAAAACCCACAAACAACCCTCTAACAAAAGCGAATGGTGATAGAAACTTCTGGGTATTCTTGAAGCAGTGCACCATAGACACTTTTTTCCTATTTGAAAGCATAGTAATTTTGAAATTTGTTTAAGAGAAAGATGATAATTTCAACCTAGGAATAGGAACACAGCTGTAAAGTCAACCAGCTCCCATGGGAAGTACTAGAGAACAACTTTCCTGCTTTCAGAACCTACTTCATGAAACCTGGTAGCTCATTTCCAATACCCCCTAAGTCAGCCTTCCTCACCAGAATGGCACTGACTAGCTGCGGTGTTTTTAGCTTCGTCTGCTGAGGGGACCATCTATCTCCCCTACAAGATGTGGAAGGGTGAAAGCAGGCATGTCAGAACGAGCTACTGGCTCTGTAAGAAAACCAAGGGCGCACCTCTGTTCTAGATTCTCTTATGATGGCCATGGTCATAGCACCGTGCTGTATAGCACTGCAGGCAAGGGTGATGGTCATCTCTTGGGAGACTGTTGCTCCTGAGGGCATGTTCTTGAGGGATGTCAGTAGAGTGATATTTTTTTAATAATGTTTAAAATGAAAGAAAAAAGGTAAGACAAATGATTCATTGCAACATGGAAATAATTCAGAATAATAAAAAAAGGAAGTACAACTGGCCAAGAATGAACATGACCATCGCTTGTCTGTTGCTCAAGCCTGAACAGAGGAAAAACAGACATGGTAACAAATCACAAGTGAAAAGGCACATGTGTGTGTTTGTGTTTGTCCTTTTTTTTTTTTTTTTGAGTACAGGCTATTATATATTGTTAGTAGCAGTAGGAAACAAACAAAAGTAGTCCACAAATTTATTTTTTTTTTCCTTCCTTAATGAAAGGAATCGCGAATGGTGCAGGACTCTAACTCTTGAAAAAATTGAAAGATGAAACCATAATGAAAGCTTCCTAATGTGTGACTCGAAGGTGGTCACGCTTGTAACTGCCTGGGTCATTGTCAGGAGGGGAAAAGGATAGGGTAAAGCAATAATGACCATACTTACCCCTTTATCTTTTGATACTAAAAGAAATGTGCACATCCACTATGTGCAAAACGTGGCTGCTTGCAGTGAAAACAACATGGAAGGGCTGAAGCAGCAGCAAGTCCCGGGGGTATTGGGTTGTGCTTTGGGATCAGCTTTCCTTGGGGAAAGCCTCGGTCAGCTGCAGCATTGGATGAGGCCAGCAGCAGTAGAAAGGAGGCAATTTGCTTCATCGAACGGCCACCCGAGCGTTGCAGGCAGTTGGGAAGAGAGGATGGGTTCCAGGAGGGGACGAGGGCCCGAGAGGAGGGTGTGCCAAAAAGATCTGGCTGGCAGCGGAGCAGCTGGCCTCCGCTGTTAATTCAGATTGGCTGGCCCAGGAGGATCCTAATTACAGCACAACTGCTGTCTCCGTAATCGCTGCGGCAGGAGCCGCGCGGGCCATAAGGCACTGAAAGGGACCTGGATGCGGCAGCGGGAGATTATTAGAGTTACTGCGCTCTGTCCTGGCCGCTAGGTCGCACAACACCTACCAGATGTCAGGGAGGAGGAAAGGGGTCATCCTCGGCATAGGCTTGTGCAAATAATGTCATTGAGTGCTTATATGAATGACGTGATTGCGTGGCGAGGCTGGGTTATACCCTACTGAGGGTGTTCATGGGGGAAGCACTGGAAACGCAGCAAGTCTGCTCCGGCATCAGGGTCTGATTTGCAAAGCAGCAGCTATTTGTGTGGCTGATGTCTGATGTGAATAATGAAAGCTGTTCGGACAACTCCCGGTGTCAGATGTTCCTTGCGTACCAGTAACGATGGCCGCTCACCCACCCGCGCCAGCCGCTGACAGATGAAATCATCCTTGACAAAACTTGGGCCCAGCAATTATCAAGAAAAACTGTGATGAGCAATGAGAAAACTATGTTTTAGGATGTGAATGTTATTTTTTAATTTCCTGGTATGTTCCCAAGGTCAGCTTCTTCAGACATATTTTGAAATCAAAATAGTAAGCTCAGGCAACAAGCATTCAGAGGGGATGCATCAAAGCAGATGTGATCTTTGTATTGCGGGCAGTTTGTTGGCAATCTGGAGTTATGGCTGATGCCCATTGCATTTAGGATCTAGGGTAGGAGGTGCTCCCACCATTTCCTTTGCAAGACAGAAGCATCAAAGATTTTACAGTGCTCTTTTTGGAAGTGGTCTCTGAGAAAAGGACTGTGAAATGTTGAAAAGCATCTTTGACTTGCAGCCCAAGCTCTTCCCAAGTGGAAAGCCTGGTGCTTGGCCCCCAGATGCAAATAAGGGAAGCGGGGTGCAGGTAAAGCATTATTCCCTGCATCCTCCCGCTTGCTTCCCAGCAAGGGAGAGCCCCTGGCTGCTTGTCCGCAGGCTGCGCCTGAAGCACGCGTTTCTCTCTTGTGCCTGACTTTAATCACATGCAATCGCCTTATGGATAGCCGGGGCAATAATTGTGATCTTAAATATTGCTGGATGACTCACATTTGCTTTATCTAAGTCTGTTCACACTGTTGCGGCTTTTCTTGCTGGTGACGACGTGGCGGAGAAGGACAGAGTGAGAGAGTGAGATAGCGTGGAAGTGGGAGGCCGTGCCAAGGTGACGAGCTATTTTGCATTGGCATCTGATGGTGCTAATCAGTAACGATGTACTTTAGAAGGTGTCTTTGATAATACGCTTTAATAATTTAACCCTCCTCATATTTTTGGATATATAATTTGCGTAGGGATTACAACCTGAATCTGCTTAGGTGCCTCTGGTTTCTGACACAGCAGCAGCCTTTGAATCAGCGAGCGTCTGCTCTTGCTGCTTAATCTCTGAGGCAGCCAATTTGGGGACAGAAGGAGTTTTTACTTTATCTGCTCCAAACACACTTGTACTTTATTCCTTTGTATTGGGAAAACAGAAAAAAAAAAAAAAAAGGCGAAAGGGGGGGAAAAAAAGCTCAGTGTGTGAGCACGTGTGCGTGTGTTTATATACTATGGGAGACAGAGACAAAACTGAACAAGTGTGGGAGGGTGAGAACCTTTATTGTGCAACAAACTGATGGCACCAAATATGCTGCATTTGTTGTGAGTTAAAAGGTTTATACAAAGATTTTCTTAGTAGTGTCTAAGATCTTAATAGGGTAATTAATCTTTCTAAGTGTTAGTGCCAGATTATGGGATCAGCTATTACCCCTGGCTACAGAGTACTCCTTTGTGTGTTGCTATGAACAGGACTAAGTGATGAGACTACTCCATTTGCCAAACAAAGATATGGTTGCTGCTAGCTTGTTTATGTTTGAAATGCGTTTTCTGGTGCAGTAAGAGAAGGCAGCACCATTTCCTTGGGAATATTGGTGCCCTTTAAAACGAGCCTTATTAAGAGAAGAAGGGGATGAAGCTCTGTAGAGTTTGCAGAGCTTTATAGAAAAGTGTATATATACTTTAAGAGCCATAATGGCAAGTTGCTTTGTTTGACTATTTTTTTTCCCAAGCAGGGAAATAAATAGATAGCTAATGTAATTGTAAGAAGCAGCTGTAGGAATAGATAAAAAGAGGTCTCTACTTAAAAACTTTTGTATGGAATGCAGAAACCAAACACTTCAGTTGAGGAATTAAAATCCAAGTTGTAGTGCAGCAGGATAGGGTAGGACATAGAGGACGTGGGAGAATTTTCCTAACAAATAGCCTTTGCTCAAGCCTGTTTATTCAAAAGGGTGAGTCAAATCTATCAGTTGTTTTATTTAATAGATAAAGGAATTTTTTTCCAGTGACAGTGGGGTGGTGGGTGGGTGGGGGGAGAGAAAGGGAGAAGTAGTATATTACCCAGTGGTTGTCGCTGTTGAAACAACTGGGTCATCCTGGAGAAATGGCTGCTTGGCCAAATTTTGACGTCTCCTGTTCTGCTGAATGAGCAACCTCCAATCAAGGTCAGTATAAACTACTCTGTCCACATCATTTAGTCTCCAGTCTAGTGAAGGCTGTCATGTTCTTAAGTGATGATAAAGGAAAACTCCAGCACCAACTTTAATATAGACTATAGCTGGCTTGAACCTAGGATTGCTTTTAAGCCATCCCAGAAGCAGTCACCTGCGAGTGACCGTTCACACGTGGGAGAGTGTGCTTCATGTATAGTAATGCTGATGAGGTGGTCGTATGTTGAGATAAAATGCTCTGGGGTGGTTCAAGTTGCTGCCGTGTCAGGTTAGACTTTCTTCTAGGCATTGGGTGGGAGGACACTCACACGGGGTATGTGGGAGGAAACCTTTGCTACGTGGCTGGAGAACTGGTCAATTTGCAGAGAAGTGAGGAAAAGAGCAGTTGTGGAGGCTGGAGGAGGGGCGGGTCTTGCTACCTTTTGCATTGCTGGTACCCACTGCTGCCGATGGCATGCTGCAAGCCCTCTAACAGGGTCGTTCCCTTTATGAGGGCAGGTACCGGTAATGGGGTCGGCTGGGGGATCTGGCACTGCCCGCTTATCTCTCTAATGACCATGGGGCTGTATGGTCTCCAGCCTTGCCTGCTTTACAATGCTTTACAGCTGAGCAATGATGAAAAGGAAAAGCTGCAGGACCTGGTTCACCTTCTTTTCACTCTCAGTGGGAAGTTTACATTTATACAAGGCTTGAGGGATCAAGGGAGAATCCTGAAATTGTGCCAAACCACCAGAATAAAGTCGTAATGCTCTGGTTTGGCATAAGGTTGAAGAAGCCTCCCCGTGGGCACACTGGGTGGGTGTAGGATTGAAGGGGGTACTTGCCTGGCTTGTTCCTAGGCTGAGAGGATGAAGTGCCAGCACTGTTGGTCTGGTAGGGCTTGTACAATGCCGAGCAGCTCCTTGCGGGCTCTGCTTGGCTTCCCTCGCAGCAGCTCCTGCTGGCTGGCCATGTGTTGGGGTCTAGGGAGGTGCGCGGCACCAGGGGTGCCCATGCTGCCCAGCTGCTCTGGGGGAAGGTGCTGCTTAGGCGATGGGGGGGAGGTCACCAATTCCTCCCACTGGGCTGCATCAGTGGGGCTGCCCATGAGGGCAGAAAATGAAGGTGATGCTCATCCCATGTACCTAGGGGCGGTGGTGGTTGAAAGACCACCAGGGCTTTCAAATGTGTGGCACCGTCATCACAGAATCACTACGGTTGGAAAAGACCTGTAAGATCATCAAGTCCAACCATCAACCAACACCACCATGCCCATTAAACCATGTCCTGCAGTGCCTCATCCACACGTTCCTGGAACATCATTGCTCTAAGTGACTGGAGTATGCCTCCTAGAAATGGAATGTTTGCCTGAAAATGACAGTGAGCTCCTCACTCTGTCCTCTTGTCTCAGCACCTGTGGACCCTCTTCTCCCACCCCTCGTACAGGGACTTCTCACTCTGTGACGCTGCAGAGATGTGCTTGTTTGTAAGTAGATGTCTTCATTGGTCAAATTACATTTATAACTTTTTTGCATGAGCTTAGACTGTTGTCAGTATTTGGGATTTGTAATTTGCTTTACAAATCTTAATTTGATTCTAGAGACGATATGCAACACAAGATGCTAAAAACTCTGAAAGAAAGTCTTTGAAGATAATTACAGCTACCTTACCACAAAGAAGCACTGAGGGTTATGAGGAAAAAAAACCCAGCCCCTATTAATGCAGAGTTAAGATGACCCAGTTGTAACAGAGACCGCTCCAAGTGGAAAATTCAAATCCAGGAAATACAGAATCAAGGTACATGCCAATAAAACATTAACTCTGCCCCCCTGGAGCTGGCAGTGCTCACTGGGAATTATCTGCAACCACTCCAGCTGCAGTCGCTGTATTAGCAGGAGCAATATTGAATGGTGGGGGGATTAGCTGGAGTTTGGCAGAGCTTGGAGGATAATAGGAAAAAACTTCAGGGTGGGTGAGAAGAGAAGTTGAATGCACATACCAGTGTGTGTGTATGCATGCATAAGGAAAACAGCACCTATGTGCCAGGGGGAACTTGGGAATTTCACTTCAGCACTGAGATGCAGCAAGGAGACAAATATCTAGAAATGGGAATTTAACGGCAGCAAGGCATAAGATAATATTGGCTTACAGGTTTAGGGCTGGGTTGAGGTGCTGCTGTAGGCTACGTACCTGGGTGAGGGGTAGGTGTGCGCAGCTTCCATTTGGTACCGCACGCCTATGGTGCAGTTAGCATTAGCAAAAGGAAGGTGTCGGATGCTGTCCCATGGTGGTCATCAGTGGTCATCCCCCTTTCCTTGTATCTACAAAGTGTGTTGTAGGGGAGCTGAGGTCAGAGGACAGTTGTACAGCTGAATTTTCTTATTTCCAAAGAATTGCTTATCCAGAGCGGTACGTATTACTGGGCAGCCCAGACTTTCTGATAACAAAGATATTTGTCAGTGAATTTCCTAGGTTTATTCAATAGTAATAGAAATTTTTTGTTGTTGAAAATAGTGATGACTTAAGCAGTCGAAGTTAACATACAGGTTTTTACTTTCTATATATGTATTATATCACTAAAGAGGAAATAGGTTGTCTTATGATTAAGTGGTTTTGTTCTTTTCTTGTGTAACAAAATCAATTTTATTACTGTGGAATGGAAGTTATAGTCATAGAAGGGAATTCAAAGCTGTGGCCTGTCTCTCCAAGTCTTCAGTGCTTTCTCCTGTGGTGGTTGTAACAGCTCGAAACTTGCAACAGCAGGCTGATGCACCTCCATTTCCCCCCCTCCCCTGCATTTCAGGCAAGATGTATCTTTGGCCTGGTCCCTTTCCCATGCCCTTTAAAACATTAATACCTCAGAAGCTGTATATTAAGCTCCCCTGTCATTGCCCCCTCTAAGCTGGGTTTCTGGAGCTGACCCACGGCTGAGCCCCTGTGTTGCCCCGGCACACGATGAAGAGCTGGGGCTCCAGGTCTGAGCACGTATCCCTGTCCCGCTGGAGTTCAAGCTTGGAGAGAGCTAGAGGCACTTGCAGATGGGTGCAAGATGTGTTAAAAACCTTTTTGGCAGGTGAGAGGGTCTGGACTGTCCTGGGTGCGCTAGAGTCCATGATGCCCTTGCTTGGAGGCTGTCCTGGGCAGCCTTTAGGCAGGTGAGGGTTGTAGTGAGCTCCTGATAGTGATGCTGGCATGACCCTCGCCGAGGGGTAGGGTTGGAGCTGGGATGTTTAAGCCCCAGGCTGTGTATCTCGCAGAGGCATCTTGAGTCACCTTTTCTCGAAAGTCCCCAACTTTGGATGAGAAACAGGCCCTTTTGAGGCATACCAAATTCGCAGGTAGTTTGAGTTGGCAGAGATTTCAGACCTCTTTGAAGACTCAACCTTTTAACAGGAAAGGCTTCTCAGCCTTTGTGAGAGCTAAGCTGGCCCTCCACTGCAACAGGTACATCCAAATGTCTCCTCTTATCCTTGGTTTTCGGCATACCCACAATATTAGGAAAATGTTGTGATGAAGCGCTAATGTTATTTCAAGAAGTAGCTAAAAAAAGCCCCTGGGAGAGAAGTGACTTATTAACAAGTCATGGGACTTTGGTATGCCTTGGGCAACATTTTCAAACTATTGCTCTCTAAATCAGTCACTATAACTATACCACTTCCTAAACAGAAAAGAACAACGTGGGAAATTCATCTAATGTAATATCATAGGTCTGAGCCTTGGAGCAGAACAAAGTAGGTTACTGAAACATAATAGTAAAATAGGTGTGACTGCAGAATAGCGGGTCAAAGCAAACCCTGAGATGAGTAATTAGTTCTTACTATCCTACTTGTTCTATTTCATCCTTAGGTATTTAATTACACAGTTGTCCTTTCCTCCTGTCCTAACATACCCCACAAAGCAATTTTTTTCTTTGAGCCTTGGAAACAGTAAAACCTGAGTGCTTTATTGGAGCTAGTCTCTTAAAAATAAAACTTTGAATGGTCTGAGCAGTGGTAGGACCAGACTTTGTAATTACAGCTCTGTCTGGAGGGTATAAGACAGATGAGGATGTCCTTGTGCTGGGTGCTGTAGCTTATGTGTTAAGGCAGCTTAAAAGCAGCACAGTACTGAAGAAAAACACTATCTTCTGTGCAACTTGCAGCCCGTGTTCAAAGCTAAACCCATCCTTTGAAATGGGTTGGATGCAAGTTGCAACAGGGTGTTGCCTCGACATGGTCCCTATCTGGGGATGAGAGACTAACTTTTTTGCAAGGATGTGTGCTGCCCCTGTGTTACTAGCCTGGATAAATAAGACCCAAGTGCTTTCTTAGAAAAAAAAAAAAAAAAATTCCCTGCCCATTTAGGTGCTTACGATGTTCCTGTCATTTTAGTCTTCAAACGCCTACTATTCTAGTGACTCAGCTGATAGCACTGTGGAAAGTAAATCTCTCTCAAGCATTTTCCTCCCTCTGGCTAATAGCTAATCTAATAATAGTTTGACTCCTACCACCACAATAGCTCTCTTCATAAGATGCATAGTGGGAGGAGGCTAAAGATTTCATCTCCTCTGCGGTGATCCAAAACTCCTTGAAGGTAGTGTAACGGTACTGAATCAGGGCCCTGTGCTGCTTATTTATCACCCTACAGACCTTTACAGACTCAAATCTTTCTCAGATTTGACTTAAAAAATGCAGCAAAAACAACCAACCAACCCTCCCCAACAATGCATGCCCATTCGTTTTTGTTAATTTTTTTCCCTTTTGTGTTAATGTTTTTCTTGTTAGTGTTTCTGCGTGAGATCTTTTTATTTATTTATTTTGTGCTTTTGCATCAGCCCTAAATGATCTTCCTATTAGTACAGGAAGCTGGCAGCAGCCAGTCTGCAGCCTTTGGATAGCCAACTAATTAAGGGGAAAGCAGGTGTGGATGGATCTATTGAGTCTATAAATAAGTGCCAAAAATTTAAGTTATTGGTCTGTGAGTGTTAGCAGGTGGAGCACTGTTATTATACCTTCAATGGAGAGAAAAAGAAGGGTTAGAGGAAATGATTTTTTTTTTTTTTTTTCCCCATGATTTAAAAGCTCTTCAGAAATACAACATGTCTGTTCTCAGAAAAAAAAAAAGTCATGTATTAGGTTAGTCTTGAAGACAAATAAAGGTAGTGCAGGGGCTCTTACTTTCATTGACCTGGGCTGGGTGATGAACTGGATGGTCTGCAAAGAAATAATTCATATTCTTAGGCTGACACTTAGAAACATAACTCACAAGTGACTACAGATGTTAGTGCCTATTGTTCCTTTGTGGTTCTCTTTATAAATAAACTTTCCCTGCCTTCCATCAAATGCTCAAAATGTTCTAATCTGCAAAAAACCTCTTCCCTCAGTGCTGAAGAGAAATGCGATCTATTGAACAAAGTATTATGCAAGGGAGTTTGTATCTAAGAATATATTCTCTCCTCGCACTGATTTCTCCTCCTCCCCAATTTCTGTACTGGCTTTCTTCTTTTGTGCTGGATTTAGTAATTTATTCAAACACTTCTAACCAGGGGGCGTTTTTCACCAGGGTGCAGTGGCAAGAGACCACAAAAGCATTTCACAACACATACAAAATACATTAAAACACTTTCAGGGTAGTATAACGTGTGATAGGATAATGTTAGAATAAAAACATGTAGAACAGCCACCTACTTACTTGACTGGCTTCATTAATTTTGATCTGACTGATATAAAAGTCATCTTCATGGATATATATTAATCTTTTATGGGCTGTGTATAAATCTAAATGCAAG
Source organism: Gavia stellata (assembly GCF_030936135.1). Classification (NCBI taxonomy): domain Eukaryota; kingdom Metazoa; phylum Chordata; class Aves; order Gaviiformes; family Gaviidae; genus Gavia; species Gavia stellata. The sequence goes on along the minus strand of NC_082596.1, from coordinate 95,929,632 downwards.
CAATAAATGAATGCTCGTACTAAAGCTTGCGTGTGTCAATCTGGGAAAGGTGTGGTGAGAGGAAAAACCCAGCACTCAAAATTCACGCATTGTTTATATTTTAAAACTCTGGGAGCATCTAACCAAGCTAACAGGTGTTCATCTGGAGTAGCAAAGAAGGGGACTTGTGGTCTGAGGCTTTTGGGAGGCACTGCTGGTTTTGGGGACTTCAATTTCTGAATGTGCGTCTTGAAATCAGAATGGGACTTTTTTGCCTTTCCCCTTCCTTTCTCCCCCTTAAATATTTAAAGATGGGGGTGGGGGGGAAGGGTTTTCCAGGTTAGACTGGTCATTATGGATTGTCTTTTAATGTCGAGTCCAATTCTCTGGGTACTCAACCATGATGTGGCTGGGCACATGAGACCTCTTGTCTACCTGCCAAGCTATAGGATGCTCTGGCTTGGAAAGGGGAATGTTTATAACTTGTCTTTTGCCCCTGGTTCCTCTTTGCACAGATAATGAGACAGTCACTAGAGAAGGGACTGGGATTGGGTACTCAGCCTTCCTAGCTAAGTGTACTAATTAGTATCTCTTTCTCTGTCTCCTAATGAATCTATACATATTCATTGAGAATTAGAACAGCTCTAATAGGAGACACTCAAGAAAAAACTCTTTCTCAGAATACCCTGCAGCCTGCCTGATAGTTACAACTTTCTCCTGATGGTTGGAGACCATGGCTTAATTGCTTTGAATCAGGTGGAGGGAAGAAAAAAGCCCTTTTGCCCCTTGGGTGGATAGTCTGGCCACTAGACCATTGCAGGCAAGGAGAACGGTCTCCTCCAGGGTCTGTGTGTTGATCCTTACTTCTTACGTTCTTTCATTACAAGGACCTTAAATACAAACTTTTTCAAATTGGGGCTGAAGAAAATATTGGCTTGCATTTGTTTACGAAGCAAAGTAAATCTAAATTTTTAAAGCTGTTTGAAATCAAGCTAAATATTTCCTTTTCTTATATCACCCCAGCAATAATTTTTTGGTTTGATAGAGGAACAAGAAATCAATTATTGACATCATTTTACTGAGGTGCTTTTTAAAGCATTTGGACCCTACATTCTTTCCTATTTCATCCTCAGGAACACTTTTGTTTATATATACATAAAAATTGTCACTAGAATAAAAAATAGTGATACTAGTAATACTAAAAAAAGACATGAAGATAGGTGGGTAAGCACTGGCTGAGAGTACCGACAGAATCCACCCTGCTGGAGAAAGCTGGCTGTGAAGTGGATGCTAAAAATAAACCTCCACTTTAAAAGTCGGTTCTGACAGACCTGGGTCCTGCTTCTTTGTGTAACATAATTTGCCACAATCTGTGGGCTGATGTTGCAGTAAATTAGGTTCCTGATACTTACTGTTAATGAGTCACTGAATAAATACATCTGTATAAATTAGCCCACAATTTGCCTGTTAAAAAATAAACAGTTTTGATTTCCTGTGTGAACAGCATGGCAAGCATTGTACACGTGTAGTTTTGCTAAATACTGAAGGCGTTAACCCGTCGGAAGAGAAAGCGGTCATCAACAGGTATGCGAGCGGTGCGTGGTGGGATGGAGAGATTCAGCCCTTGCACCGCATGGTGCGAAGCAGGAACAGGGCCACGCAAGGCAGCGCGGCGGGGACCAGGATCTGGAGAACGAAGAGCTCCAAGTCTTTAGAGCTGTCATCTTGTTTTAGACTGGGTGTCCCCTGCTTCAGCCTGAATGAGAACAGCAGCAATAAATCACGTACCCAACAGCAGCGTTCAAGACGTTATTTGTGTTTTGGTAGCACGGGGGCTCGGGCCTCGTGGCACTAATGCTCTGTAAGACCAAAGCAGGAAATGTTCAACTCTCGGAGTATTTTACAGTTCAAGTCTGAGAAGATGTAATAACACTTGGAGGGAAGACAATGAAACTGGCAATGAGGACTTAGGTTTATATAGGCCAGATATTTGCACAGTTGCAGTATGTGACTCCTATGCTTCTCTTGTGTATTTTTAATCTCCAGATATGGTGGTTCAAGTGCTTTACAAGTTACAGAATCTGAAAAAGACTCAGCTACCTGTTTTTCAGTGAAAACACCTCCACTCCTGTGCAATGACTTCAGCTGAAGATATGTGGAAACAGAAATGAGTTTAACTCTCAGTCCTCATGAGTTGGGTAGTGCATTTAGCTGTGGAGCCGTGCTTCAATACAGGGCATAATCATATCATGTCTGTATTAAGCACTGGGTCATTTCCAAGGGTTGCAAGGAGTTGCTTGTCTGCTGGCACTAGACGTGTGACCTTACTGAAATGTCTCCTTCAATATCTCGAGGCTGTGATGTGTCACACTGATACGCGTTTTTACCTTAACACTCACTCAACAGCAGCTCACTGATGTGACAGTGCTTTTCTAATGCGTAGACATCCAAGGAGATGGATGCCTGTGTAATGTTACTTCTGTTTTGCCTAGCTGGTCTGATAAAATGAATATCCTCCCACAAAGTCATTCTGTGAGTGGCTTATGATGGCATGCAGGAATATGAGCTTCAGTGCTTATTCCACCTAAGGTACATGTATCCCATGGATGTCCTGTTGCAGGCATTTATTGTGGAGATGACTGACCGTATGTAGCGTGCATAAAAGGATGAGTCGCTTGTTGTCTTTGGTCGCAAGCAATGGATTCTGCAGAGGGCTGGGATGAATGTGAGGGAAGAGGTACTCAGAGTCTGCCTGAGGCTGGAGCATGAGCAGGGGAAATCGTCAATGCAATAAACCTAAAGAATACTTAGCAATTTGTAGGGTCATTTTAGTGACTTCTTTGGGTTGAAGATGCCTTCAAAAGCACCTGGAAAATCTTTCTGTCTAGTCAGTACTATTCCATATGGGTGGCATTTGCTAAGCAAACAAATGTGAGATTTTTATGCAGCCAACTTGTGTCTCTCCTGCTCTCAGGCATGGTCCTTGCTCGTTGGCACACAACGCCGTGGTTCCTCATCCATTTTGTGTCTCAGTACGCTACATGCAGCTGTGCAACCTGATTTGGGCTTTGCTGGCTGGTTGCCAGCCCAGGGAGCACTTGAGCCCTGCTAGAGGATGCGCTTGTCAGGATACACCAACGACAGAGGACCAACCATACGTGCAAGTCTCACTTCTCTGTGTGTGTGTGGATCTTGCATGCTGTGGGAGGAGAAAGTAAAAAGATTTATGGAAAACACACAATGAATTAATGAGCCAACCATAGAGTGGCAAACCATAGTCTGGCCAGGAGAAAACAGGAAGAGGAGGGCTATTTAAGCTTGACTTTTCAAAAAAGGTGTGCTTCTCAGAAAGGCTATTTTATAATGAAACAATTACAAAGTTGTTTGTTGTGCACATATACACACATGTGCTTACATATATACCTGCACATGATGTATACATACCTGACCCGAGTCAATTTGATTCTGCAGAGTGGTGTGCAAGCTTGTACTGGCTGGGGGATTTGTAAACTCTTTCACATTGCACAAGAAGTATTTGCAGAGGTTATCTTTTGCCCAGCGAGGTCAATGTCTCTAGGCTCCCAGTCTGGTCCAGGGGAAGAGAGAGGATCTCCTCCTAGGTGCAGTCTGGAGCAGCAGAGGTAGACTGTTTTCTGGTGAATTCCCTGTGGGAGAACTTCTCTCTCTCCAGGGGCTGTAGTGAGGGGCAAGGCTGCAGTGAGCCCTAGTGAGTGCCCTTCACAGGGAGATGTGGACTGGGAGAGGCCAAGTTTTTTTCTGAAGAGAGAAGTGTCTTTAAAGTTAAGTTTCCTAAATTCCTACTTCAACGTTTGAAACCAGACGCCTGGCTTCTAGCAGGAGTGGAGGGCTCTCAGCTCTCCCCCCAGCCGCCAGCAGCAGGACCCGGAGGGGTTGCCCCGCTTGCCGCAGGGCGAGGCAGGGGCTTGGGGCTGCGCCACACTTGCTTGCCCCTCGATCCGCTCTAAGCTTTGGCTCCGTTTCACAACTCTTCATGGAAATGACTCCCTGTTCTGGGAGGGGCTCGGTTTCTTTCTCAAATGATAATGCAATCCAGACATGAATTGGCAGAAATGTCATGAGACTTCTTATTCTTGTGTATTTCCAGTGTGAACGCGCTCAAAATATCCTGAGAAAGGCAGCCTTGGCATTTTTTCTGATGAACTGACACTGACCTGAAAGTTTATTGTGGTTTCTTCCCCAAAAGATGGTTATATAGGGAAGAAACTGAAGGATCCCTTTCCCATCCCTAGCTTGTTTTCCAGCCGTACTAATATTAAAAAACTATTATTTTTCCACACTGTATTTTAATAATTGTTGCTCCACCAAAATACTTAGTTGAACACCACCTTTAAGCATATGTTAATGTTAACTTAAAACCTGTCTACTTCTGAACCATGTGTAATATGCATTTCAGGAGGCTTAATGCATCAAGGTAGGAGAGGATAAACAGAAGTTTAATATAGTCCTCTGAGCACAAACTCAGAGGGGTACCTTCCTCTCTCAATATATGGGCAGCTTAGGATGACTTATGTCCTTCAGTGTCAGCACCTAAATTTACTGCCTGGAGTTGGGTAGAGTGAATAGCTACCGTTATTATGTTTGTGCCTTGAGACAACAGGATCCCTCTTACTCTGCCTCCCTGTTTCCTTGACCCGCAGACAGGGATTCCTGATGTATCCTGAAAGATGGAGGGAGAAAAGGTGTTTCACTGGCTTTTTCCAATTTTTTTTCTGTGTGCGAAGGGGGCTACTGATGTGGCACAAGAGGAGCCACTGGGCAAAAAACTTTGAGGATGGGCTGGGGTCAAGTACTGTGTTTTCTGAATCCTCTAACAGCTGGGCAACATGAGTGCCTGACTTAGTGAGCACTGTTGTTGTGGCTGTACAGTGATAGAGAGGGACCTTAACACAGATCCTGGCCTCCACCGTGTGTAGTCTGCCCATTTTTTGGGGGGAAAAAGGCTAATCTTGACTTCTCTGCCTAACCTAGACAAACTTCCCTAGGAAAGAGATCCCCTCTTGTGAAAACCAACTAGGAGTGCAGGTAAAGAAGACAACGTTATCTCTTTGCGTGTCTTTCCAACATAGTGATGAATGGGTACAGCAAGGTGGGTACAAGCGATTTAGCTGAAGTCTCACAGGAGAGCTAAGTGGAACTAAGAACAAACCCTGCTCTTCAGCCCCACAGTGCTGACCTCCCTGTGGGCTTCTTGTTTTCAATCCCCGAACCAGAACAGCAGCATTTCACGCCACGTATATCCATAATTTTTTGGAAGATGTAAGGTTTGAGGTACTGGAGGGCTGGATCTGCTGCAATTTTTCCAGCTGGTTGTTGTTGGGCAGCCACATTTGCTGGCTATCTGCTCTACTCTTGGCTTGGCTCCTCTTCTCCAGGGCCGGGCACCTCTGTGTTTTGTGGATGTTGGTCCTCAGCACCTGACCACCGAGACACCGGGGCAGATGGGTTCGTAGGTGCTGCTCAGAGAGGCGCTTGGGAAGAAGCTTTCTACCAGTTTCTGCCTCTCCCAAACACTTCTCAATGGCAGTGGCATGTGTGTCACCTATGGAGGGCTGAGCCGCTTCTTCCATGGAGGAAAGTGCAGGAGAGAAGCAGGTGAGCCTCATCATACCAGTTTTGGGCTGGTGACTGAGTTGAGCTGCTAGTTGCATATGCCTGATACAAAGTCAAATGTGTTACTCGGTCAAGCACGTTGCTTTATTTTAAAAACAAGCTCAGCTTAGATGTGTTGGTAATATCTGGCAATGGTTCTTCACAGAGAGTTGAACTCCTGCACACTTGTTAGAAAGGTAGAAAACACAGTCAGTACCAAAGCTGCAAAAGCACTGTACCGGTAAAATATCATAGCGCGACAGGTATCAAATCAATCCTACAGAAGAGTTTGAAATATAGTGTATAGAAATATTTACAGACCATGGAGACTCAGAAATATTGCTGGCATGGTTGCGGGAATCAATACATGAGGGTGATTATGGAATGCTGCCACCTTCTGAAGCAAAAAAATAGGTCCCCATCCTACCTTAATAGCAGTTAACATGGACCCTTGTAAAGCTTCACTGAAACCAATGGAAAGATCAAGAGGTTTCTGTTCCTCGACTGAGTTATCCAACTGGGGCCAGTATTAGATTATAGAAATGGGTCCTTTCTAGCTATTTTAAGGGGAAAAAAGAAAAAAAATCTTGGAAAGCAGGAAAACTCTGATGAATGATGAATGGTTGGAGGAAAAAATGTTTAAAATGTAGGAAACCTAAGATAAAAATTCTAAGAGCAGTTCCCCAAGTTTTTATCTAGCTACAGGTTTGATTCTGGAAATACAGGGATCAAAATGAAGTCTGTAATTTAGGATTTCTTCTTTCTTTGGGTTTCTGTAGGTGTGATTTAGTTTTCCTTGTGCTAAAGCAGATGTAGGAAGGATAATGCTTCTGACAGTGTTTCATACAGCCTCTGCTCATAGTTGCCGAGTGGATTTCCGCCCCTGCTCCCTCCATCTTACGACTGAGGTGTGAGTTAGTATGTGGCCTGCCAAATATGTTGGAAAGTCGCTGTTTAACTCTTGGGAAGGAGAAGGCACCTCATCCCTGCAGTAAACTTATGAGCAGGGTGGATCCGGAGGCAGACTGGCCTTGGGTGCTTCAATTGCTAAAACTCTTCCAAACTGTGCAGTAACGTGGTTTGTACTTGCTGCCTGGTTAGGTGCAGCCTGCAGAGGTAGGATCCATGGAACCATCTCTGGTCCCACAGACATGCGGGAACGTAAGGAAGAGGAGATTTGTGCCTCTTTCATTGGTCTCAGTTTTCTGGAACACGGCAAAGATGGCCTTGACATCTCCGTTGAGATAAGCAAAGGCGAGTTTTAGCCAGTATACATCAGAAGGTAACATTTATTGAGAAGATTAGCCTGAGCTTAATGAAGGCTCTCTGGCATCTCCAGCCTCTGTGGCAGAGAGTGCTCTTGTAATGAAGCCATGCCATTAAGCCAAGAGGGAAATCTGGTATCCATTTCTGCAAGTGCTACTGACCCCGCACAGGTGCTGGGGGAACGCAACGCTGCCACGTGCGCTGTGAACCCATGCCATGAGTCATGAGGAGAGGTCTCTGGGTGCTTCCAGGAGAGGCGGTGGCAGGATGCTCAGAGAAACTTCTCCCAACAGAGCTGTCACTCTGGAACTTGATCCATCCAGCAGAAGCTGCAGTGAGGGCACCTACCAGCTAGTGCTCTGACGCTGCCCAGATGGCACTGCTAGCCTGATCCAAATAGTGCCTCAGCAGAGTGTTTTGAAGGGAAACTATCTCCAGAGGGTGGAAAAGCCAAAGCTGTAAGGTGGACAGCTTTAGAAGAGAGGGGGTGAGTTGCAGGCATGTGTTGCACTGGGTCTCTTTAGATGCTAGTTGAATGAAGAGAAGTTACAGCAGAACCTGTGGGTTTGGAAGCAGCCAAGGAGGAAGAGCCAAAAAATCTGGAGGCAGCAGAAGCTGAGCTTCTGCTAGCACCAGAGACCAGCCGACCCAGCCCAAGCATATTGTTACTGTTTTATTAAAAGGGTTGATTTGGAGAATGTTGTGTTTGCAATTCAGCATCGTGCCTTGGAGCCTTGATTTCAAGCCTTTATTTATATGCTTAATTGTTGCTATGGAAATTCAATATTTAAAGAGGTAATTATTGCTGATCTTGTTGCATGTGTCCATTTCTGATGTCCAGCTGTTAGCTCTTTAGCTCCAGTCTAGCAGATTAATTACTACTATTGATTACTTTGAGCTTCTCTCTTCACACCTGCAGTCTGTGTAATTAGTCGGTGGCCTCCTCTGAAAATTAGGAGCAGTTTCATTTTGGCACCTTGCCATTTCTCAGCCATGTGCATTACACCGATGAACAAAAGCAAATCTATTTTAAATAGAGATATCTGGGCAATGAACTCTTTGTATTTTTGAACTATCTGTGGATAACTCAAATGACTGTGTTAGCAAATATTGCACCCCATTGGAAGGCCACTGATAGTTAAAAAAAATAAACAGATAAATTCTAAAACACTGGTATTTATTCTGAGTGCCCACCAGTCAGTAAATGTTGTCCTGGCTTTTTGAAGTTTATTGTCCGTAGTGATTTTTGCACTAAATGGGACCCAACCATCAGAGCGCAATCACTTCTCCTCTCAACCTGCTCCCCTGAGGTGGAGTTGTCCTTTCCCGGTTGTGCGCGTGAGAGATTTCCTGACGTTATTACCGGATGCTACCAGTGCACGTCAGAGGAACGTTAAGCAGGAGCGTAGGAGGGTACGCCTGTACCCAGGAGACCCTCATCCATCCTCTCCCTTTCCAAGCACTGTGCTTGTCTCTGGCTATTCACTGTTTTCCAATGGCCACCCAAAGACCATGGCCCTTCTTGGAAAGACAAGTCTGCGCTGAATTTCCCTCCCTTTGCACACCACGGAGGCGAAGACTGAGGGTTTGAAGGCTTTGTTTTAAGAAATAAAGTATACTACTTTTGCCACTGGGGTCATGGCTTCCTCCTCTCAAAAAAAGAAACCTTTTCTTTATTTAAGCTGGGTTGCTAAGCATAGGTCATGCGGACATCGTGTGATTTCAACATAAGCAATGCGCAGGGAGGGGGAGAGAGCGAGGGGCGAACTCTATCTTTGTTCTCTCTGGGCGAGCATCCAGTCTAGATTTATAGCAGACCAAGGACAGTCCAAAAGCACAATACAGGTGGCCTGTGAACTGAGGTGCGCTGAAATTCAGTGTTCAGGAACTAACTTTCATATTAATGCTGCATGACTGGACGCTTTCCACGTATCGGCAGTTTAACGTGCTGTGGGTCAGGGTGGTGAGTCTCCAGAGTCAAGGCAGCAATGAAGGCGCTCTCCACTTCACGGGTCAAACGCCACCCCAAAAGTTGTTGTGAAGTTCAGGGGAAGAGAAGGGACTCATCTCCTTTCTGGTCGGGTAAAGTAGTTGCTTTAGACTATTTGGTACAGCGCCGGCCTCCAGACCAGAAGGTCCCCAGCTGGAATCTCATCACCGCCACTGTTTCTAGATTAAATTCTAAATTGTGTACTGTCATTTGGAGGCCTTCTGTGCAGGGTCTCACTGAGTCACCAGTTATTAGGAATGCCTCCTATTATTGCAGCCCTAAAAGCTATTTGAACAGAAGCCTAATGCGGCTGTGATTTCCAAGGTCCATTTGCTGTTATTGCAGCTCTGCTTTGCTGTGAGTGAGAGAAACAAACCAAAGTTGCTTTCAGATCACATGAAAAGGAGGGACAGGGAAGCAGTGGAGCTGGAGTGACATTCAGCTGCCAAGAAATGTAAATTCACCAAAAATAAACAATCCTTTTATTAACTAGAGCAGGGTCATTTTGACTGCGAGAAAGCAAACAGGTTAATTTTCTTCAAGCAGATATATTTCCAGGATTTTGTAATTCTTCTCGTTTTTCTAAGTGGCTGCAAAAAGTAGCTGCTGAAGAAGTAGGCAGAGCTTACGCACTGCTCTACCCTGTGGGCCGGAGGGACCTTCTCCTCCGCAGAAGAGGAGGACATAGCAGAAAGGCAAATGTCTGCTCTCTGGGAGAGGAAGGCGGTAACTTGTGTGTACAAAATGGGAAACCACAAACATAAACATTATTCTGAAGGCACACAGATATATGTGAGAAGTCCATATAATGTGGGAGAGTTTGGAGTCTGAATAATATAATTTAGGGGCTGGATTTCAGAGCAGTCCTGATTCTACTTTATTGCTGACTTTATATGACTTCCTAGTCCTAAGTTCCCTCCATAAAATGAAAGCAGAATTTTGCCTGAAGAAGGGCCAATTAAGGTACTAGGAAAATAGGTCTTTCATAAGGGATTTTAGAAGTTCTCCTGTATCTACAGCTAAACGTGCTGTGAACAGCTTGCTCCTGTTTAGGAGGACTGATGTGAAATGGCATTGGTCCATTACAGCTAGTGGTGCTAGGTTCAACGCTGGTTGAATACATGACCAAATATTTGTATTAGTCCCGGGTAATAGTCGTATACACAATTCGGCCCTGGCTCTCCCTTATCTAGCGTAGTGCTGGGGTGTTTGGCAAGGATAAGGGGCTACATCAGAGAGCCTATTTAGAGCATGAGGTGCCAGACATCTTCCTATCAGATGGTCTGCAGCCAGCCACGCTTGCAGAAGAAGGACAGACGGCTGGCGAGGGAGAAGACAACTGAAAGCTAGGACCATTAGAGGAAGGCAGTGGTGCTGCCAGCTATTTGCCTTCCCTGTTCCCAGCTGGATATATCCCATGCTGCTGTACTGTCTCTAGCAAACAGATTAGCAAACTGGGAAGGGATTACAGCTAGCTGTGGGGTAATGAATAGGTGGCCAGGCAGAAGAGAGAGCAAACATGTTTATTTGTCCATGTTATGTGCCTAAGTGCTCACAGCACTTCAGCATGGCTGAAGCACAGGGATGCTTTCAGGGCTGGCTTGCCCTGAAATCTCTGAAACTTAAGGCTGACATTTCAAAGATTTCTAAGTTGCAAAAATCCCACCTATTGCAGCAGAGGTCACAGCTTCTGGCCGGCCCGAGCTGCAAAGAGGCCATTCCTGCCATGATTGTCCCCTGGGACCTAAGAGCAGCAACAGATCCAATTCTGTTGAGAATTAACAAACCAGCCTGGAAGAAGCCAGGCCTGCACGAGCAACGGAGCTGCCTGGGCACCAGCTATGTTATGTGTTTTAAACCACCTGCGGGCCTTGCTGTTACTTAACTGAGGTCGAGCCTGGAGCAATTTGCTCCTACCCACACAAGGAGGTGGATCTCATGGCTTGGGGGTGCAGGTGGGGTGGTCGCCCCCATATTGATGATGAAGCAGACCTACCAGCCTTATGGGTTGTGTCCATGGTCAGGGCCAGCGTTCTGAGTGAACGTGGTGGCAAGCTGGAAGACTTCTGGGGCAACTGCTTTCCTCCTGGAGAAAGGTATGGCCACTGGTAACACCCCTCAGGGGCTGCTGGTAAATGAAGAAGTGCTGTGACTAAAGCTGTGATTAAAGCTAATGAGTGTCTCAGTCATCCTGAAATTCTTAAAATAAGTTTGCTCAGCAAGCGATTCAAAGGCGCCTACTGGCATTATCAAAAACTTCTGAGTGCCCAATTCAGGAGGATCTGAATACGGGCACTTTTGGAGATTGCTGCCTGTTATCATTCTGCTGTCTGCATCTTTAGGTGTGTAAACAGTCTGATGTGTCGCTGTGTTTAGAGTGTGTTAAAGATGGGACTTGAACAGCCCATCGCCCTTTCTGAGAGGTCTCATCATTCAATTTCTCATCATTGCAGCAGCTTCTTTCCTCCTTTTATGAGATTGTGAGGTACTGCCTCCCGCCGAGGTACACTTGTGTGGCTTTCAGCAGAGCTGGTTTAGACTGAGGTCCTCCCGAAATGCAAGTAGTAAACAGGAATAAGTGCATGAGATATGTATGCAACGACAAAAGTGAGATGCTCACAGCTGGCAAGTTGTGTATCAGAGGTTTGAAATGCCACTTATTTCTTGATTGTTTGTCTCAGTGCACTGACTTTGTTCCCATGCCAGGTGTTGCGTTTGGCCTTTGGCATCAGCCTGTGCAACCATCACTGACTTCATCCGAAGCTGTGCTAAAGTGCTGCGCTGCATCATCTTTTCTTTCCCCAGGGTTTAAGTTGTTTGAATCGCTGTGTGTGTGATACTTCTCCCACCCAATGACATGTGGTGGTTGCACTTTTTCTTTTGTCATCTTGGAGTTTTCCTTTAGTCAGGTACAGCTGTGAGCTGCTTTTGAGCCCTGGTGTTTGTCCAGAGACGGGCGACGAAGCTGGTGAGGGGTCTGGAGCACAAGTCTTGTGAGGAGCGGCTGAGGGAGCTGGGGTTGTTTAGTCTGGAGAAGAGGAGGCTGAGGGGAGACCTCATCGCTCTCTACAACTGCCTGAAAGGAGGTTGTGGTGAGGTGGGTGTTGGTCTCTTCTCCCAAGTGACAAGCGACAGGACAAGAGGAAACGGCCTCAAGTTGCACCAGGGGAGGTTCAGGCTGGATATTAGGAAAAGTTTCTTTGCTAAGAGAGTGGTGAAGCACTGGAACAGGCTGCCCAGGGAGGTGGTGGAGTCACCATCACTGGAGGTGTTCAAGGAATGTGTGGATGTGGCATTGTGGGACATGGTTTAGTGGGCATGGTGGTGTTGGCTTGATGGTTGGACTTGATGATCTTACAGGTCTTTTCCAACCTTAATGATTCTGTGATTCTGTGAATGATTCTGATTCTGTTTTTTTTTCACTAGTCCCATAAAAATCTGTTGCCATTGCTGGAGAGGACACATTTGGGAGCGCAGAGCACTCAGGATAGAATTTAAGCTCTGATCTGCATTTGAGGTGCTTGTTATGTCCTGCTTCTCTGTGACACCGGCTCAGGAAACCCTACAAACCCGCTGCCTACAGGAGTGGGCTGAAGGGGCCGATGGCATGCTCCATGCCAGGCTGCTCCTGCCGCACTCCATCTGCCTTGCTTAGCTGGAGCATTTATTGTCGAAAGCCCTCCTGACAGGAAACATTCTGGCTGTAATGAAGTATCCAAAGAGATTAATATGGTATTTGTTACCAAAACGTCTCCCAAAACCGCAGTACTGACTTCTGTGTCCTAATTGTCCCGCATCTGTTTCCAGCCCCAGAATATTACTTTTAGGTAGCAGGGCTGATGTAACCAAACTGTCTCTTGGCGTCCATTGCTTACTAATGTGGCTTCTGCATTGTTCATGAGCTGAGGAAATAAGAGTGCTCTAAGGATGCTAGGAAACTCAGGACAGTCTGGGTTCTTTATATGACTAGATGTCTTCAGAAAGCATTTGAAATCCTTGTACTATTCTCCTGATATAAAACCCATTTCTTGAGAGCACTTATTTTATGGCTCACACTTTTTTGTCTCTGAATATAAATACGTGTATATACGTATGCATTTGTCTGGGTTTGTGCATGACATATATGAGAGATTTTTGTCCCTAAATAGGGAAAATGTTGGTTGGTCTGTGTTTTCATGAGCCTGTGTGTCCCATCCACAGTATCAGCTCTTACCCTAATGAGCTGAAGCTACATTAACAAAATTCCAGGCAGATAAATTGACTTTAAACCTTGGTTTGATGATCCTACTAAGACATTCAATTAATTCTATTTTGCTACAAGCTAATTTATGACTTTGTGTTTATTCCAAAAAAAATGTTGAATGTACAAATCAGTAGGAGACAAGGTAATGAATTATTCTACCTTCCTTCATGCTCATGTTTTCACACTTCACTACTACAAGAATGGAAGAGGAAATATGAAAGAAATGTCTTTTGATGTATGAAATGTGGGTATTTTCTCATACTGAGCTCTATCTAACTGGTGTAAACACATAATCAAGCCCTCTAGGAGATGCTAATTAGTGCAGTAAACGTTAGTTTATTAATTGCCATTACGTTTCTCTTTGTTTCACCAGTGAATGTGTCTTTTCAGGAGAACAGATTTGATATGGTGTGTCTGTAGAATTTGTTTGTGTTCACGGCAAATGAAGACAAGTAGCCTAGCAAAGCTGTGATGAATTAACAGCAGTCCGTGCGATCAACGTTTCTGTAACGGAGTCCACAAAGTGCATGGGCTTCTGTGTGATCTGAGAAGAAAAACAACACCAAACAAAAAGCCCCAGAGGATTTGATAACAATTTTATGCTCCATCTCTCTACTTGGTGTGTTTTTAATGAGCCCTCCAAAAGCACAGGTAGTAAAACTTTCCCTTTTTGATGTGGCAGAATACGCTGCCAAGACATACTGCAGGAGAGGTACTTCAAAGGCAAACAGCCAGCGAATACAATTACATTAGGTGAGGCTGCTGGGTGTAATTGAGTTCCTCCCATCCTTGGAAAGTGATAGAAGATGGTTCCTTAACAATTCCCTCTTCCTGCTCCTCCAGCTTGTTATTATAAATCAATACTTTCCCTGTGATGTTCACATTTGTAAACTATACCATTATCACATGCTGCGTCGCCTGTGTTGGGTACCGCGAGCCAAGATTATGCCTACTGGTAAAAAATAAAGGACCAAGTGAGCGGTTCCCCAGTACGCAGCAGCAGCATGGGCTGTGGAGAGGGCAGAAGCAGCACCCAGTGGTCTGCCAGCCTGGAAGCCATCCCTTCCCCGCTGCGGAGGCTGCCAATAGTTGCTGGAAATGCCCGTGCAGGGAGGTGCTGGTGCTTCTGGGAAGCAGCAGCGCGGGCTGTGCCTGTCAAAGCAGCTCGGTGGAGGTCCCAGGAGGACCAAGGTGGGAAGTGACTTTGCTGGGGGTGGATCTAGGGTATGACTTGACCAAGCTCTCAGGACCTACTTTCAGTCTTGGTATGGGGAGAAGGGCTTTGCATAGGAGAAGGAGGCTTTTTTCCTTCTGTGTGGAACATGAGCTTTTGTTGTGTTTTCATGGACTATGGTTAGAACACACCAAAACCCAGATATCTCTTCATACTCTTTCCCCTGTAGAATCAGCTCTACAAAGCCTTACAATACAAAACAATGAATATCTTTCACCCAGACACTTGGAAATGCTTTTTCATTGTTTTCTTCAATTATTTGCCTAGATAAGTTTTAGTAGGCCACTGAAAATCTGAGGCTAGAATGCTCGTTTGATCTTTATCCTTGAGAGCAAGGTTGTTTTGCAATGTCTTTGAATAGCCTGCATCCCTAATCCTGTTCAGGGCAGCTTCTAGTTTACATTCTTATACAAATAACAAGAATCCCATGTCAGAAACTTCTAGCTTGGACTTCTCTGGATGTCTGTTCAAGACACAGGATCCTTCTTGCTTCTTTCCGCTAAGGCAGACATCTTCCCTCTGCGCTTCTTTCTTTTCTTCCCTCTTCAGACGTCAAAGGCAAGCATGGCTGACTCCCTTCTGGGACTCTGCATGGCAACAGTGGGTGTTGCTGCTGCAGGTCTTAATTAGCATTAAGTCATTGATTTATTTTCTGGTGATAAATAATCATAGCTAGCATATAAATACGTAGTTCTGCTCCGATTGGAGGACTGAATTAGAAGGTTCTGCCCAAATGTTTGCATGATGAGTGAAAAGAAAAAAAGTATCGGAGAACCTTTTATTTTCCAGACTGGGAAGATTTAAAAAAACCTGCAAATGTTGTGTTCAGTGTATTGCTTCAGCACAGCTTAAGCAAAATTCCACCTTATTAGTGAGGGGGCTTTTTGCTGGGCTCCAGTAGCAGAAGCATGATGGAGGATGGACTTAGCTTAGAAATTTGCTAGAAATCTGGAGACAGAAACTGGCTTGTCCTCCGAGACACGCTCCATATATGCAGAATCTATCTGAATAAATAAGCCCCTTAACTGGGAACGTACTGTATATTCCATCTGCAGACTGAATGATTGCTCCATTTCAAGCCTCCTGACTCCCATGGAGCCATCTGGTACACGCTAGTTTGTACGAATAGGTGAGGATTCCTGCTAACACAACAGCCTTCAACTAGGCAGAGTGCTGATATTTAGCACTCCGCTTCACATCTGCGCACAAAGCCGTAACAAAAACCCCAACACTTTCCGTGTTTAATATTTAAATGAACCTTCCTTTTTCTCCTGGAAAACCAGTTGGGACAGGAACAATTAATGCCATTACATCAGAAAATGGGTTGAGCTATTAATACATCCAACTAAGCAGAGATTTCGTGTTATGTGGGATTGTGCATATTTTCACCCATTGCTTGCTTAGGGCTGAGCGGGGAGGAGGGTGGGAAAGGGGGAGAAGGTATGTGTCATATAGATATTTTTATATCACTTTGAGATATTGTCAGAAAACTAAGCTAATGGATATAATTCACGTCTGTAAGCGGCAGAGGGCTGAACATAGGACTTATCAATAGGTATGTAAAGTTTGTGTCGTTTTTGGCTGCCCTGCTATGTCTGAGATGTCCGTATGGGATTGGCAGTCTGTGGCACGGCAGCACGAAGAAAGTGCCTCGGTGGTAGCTGAAAAAAAAGCTCCAAAGGGTTTTGGTGAAAGCGGACAGAACAAGGTCAATAGGGGAGAAAGAGAAGTGGGCTAAAAACCAAAGGCTGCCTGCGTACTCACACTGTTTTATTCTCTGGCACCCAGATCCACAGGTATATTTAAGACACCTAACACGTAGCCGGAGAGACCCGTGTGCTCTTTGGCAATTTAAAAAGAATAAAATGACATTAGATCCCCCTTTCCCCCCAGACACTGCTCAGGAGCCCAAAGGGGAAGGAGATCAGGAGGACTTTCCAGCTGCTGCCTGGGATGTGCTGCTGCCCTGGGCTGGACAGTGGTGGCCCTCGTGCCTCTGGAGCTTGTAGGGAGCTCTCAGCTAGAAAAGTCCCACCAGGTCTTGCTGTCCCCGGATGTTTTGCAGAGTATAGGTTACTTAGGACTTCTGCTTAGTCCGGGATGAGACTTGCATCTGTAGCAGACACTTGGCTGGTTGTTGTTTGACTGTTTGTTTGTTTATTTGTGCATCAGAAATAGTGGTGGATCTTTCCAATAAAAGTATCTTTTTTTCAGCCATTCAAGCTAGGTCTAGCTTCTGACGCGTCCTGACTAAATGGGGATCAGTGTGAACGGTGCAAAAACTTGCGTCTCGTTGTTTCGTAACATGGTGAGTACATGGTTTACCAGTGCAGGATTAGGTCTGTGCAGATTCTTGCGATTCACGTCAGTGCAATCTCACTTTGTTTTAGTAAATGTTGCCCCTCAGACATAGGATCGCTTACAAACTGGGATCTGTGCTCACATGTCTATTGCGAAATACAGCCTGCTAAAAACAGCTGTAAGGAGCTCCCTTTGTCTGGTTGGGGTTCTTCACTTAAGTGCTTGTGGTGCCTGATTAAATTAGTAATCAGAGATATAGTCATGCTATTTTGTGACTCTGAGAGCCTTGATTGTGGATTATATTTACACACTGCAATTTCTTTCTAAATGGAGCTCTTTGTATTCAAGGACTTTAAGAGTCTTTCACCCTGCGATAAAATCCAGTTTGCTACATAGACTAGTTCTTGCAGTGGTGCCAAGCTCTTGGTCAGGCCTGCTGCGTAAAACAGTTTTTCATTTGCACAATAAGTACGGCTATGTAAAAGTTCATGTGTGGTGCAGTGGTTTTGCTGACCCTTTACACTGAAAAACTGCACAATGGCACACTGGCAGATGCATTGAATGCCTTCATGTCGTGTTGCCTCAAAACGACGGTTTCCCTTCTTGTCAAAAAAGGGGATGGCTTGAACCAAAGCCACATAAATGGTAACAACAAACTTTGTGGTCTTTAAAATGCCTGGGCGGATCCAAACCCTGTGGCCTGTCCCTGGTCAAAACAATAGGGCTGGAGAGTCAGCCAGCCCTCACGGCGTATTTTGTTGTGTTTAAAACCCATGATGTGTGCTAAGCCGGTGGCTCTGTCCCATGCATACAGGTAGCAGAGGTAGGCAGGAGACCTGACTCCGCTGCTGATTTTGAGACTCCAGAGCCCTTCGGATAATCCCTATGGGGGAACCCTTTTGGTGGGGAAGCCCCTATTTAAAGTTTGTGCTTGTCCTGTTCAGAACAGGGACAGGAAACCTGATCTCCTGCATCAGCCCAGCTGCATTCGCTTGCAAAAGGGTGCAGGGAAAATGAGAAGGACTTGGCCCACCATGGTGAGGTGCTCCAAAATGGGGGAAACCTTGGGCCAGCCTGTGCTCTGAATCAGGTCAGAGTGGGCTTTAGCCCCTTAGGGCTTTCTCTAGGCTTGGCCAGAAGATTTACCCTGGTTTGGAGAAAACTCTCCCAGGAAGGGTTTTTCTTGTTCGTTTGGTTTTTTGTTTGTTTGTTTTGCTTTTTCGTTTCTGCTGGAAACTGATGGTTCTTAAGGAAAAAAATCTTACTACTTTCTCTGGCGACATTTGATTCAAGCTCTCTGGAAAGTTTTTGACCAACTTTAGTGAGCACAATTTATTTCAGTATCTTACACTGACACTAACATGGAAGTCCTGTTTATAAATGTATTAGTGGGACTTAAAACATGTAATTCTATTCCTTGCTCTCCTACCCTCCTGCAGCAGCACTTCAAGTCTCTGTGCCTCAATTTCCCTTCCACCCATTACTCACCTTCTCCGTAAAAATTCTTTGCAACTAGATTTTTATTACTTCCTTGTGCTAGAAAATGGAACTCTGATCTCACTTGGGTCTTTGTATTGTTGTAATGTAAAAATATTCAATTAATGGAGTACCTTTAATGAATATTTTGAGGTATCCTACCAGCTGCAGTAGCCATTGAGCCTATTTGGGTGGTGAAGCCTTTGGATGAATTAACACACCAGATGAACAGATACAACTCACACACTTATAACAAAATTAATTCTTTCCAGAAAATGATAGCACCATCTTGCAGACTGTTGGAATGATGCTGCTGACTGGCATTTTCCTTCTGCCACAGATAGCTGCAAATCACCCCCCAGTGAACTGAAGAGTACTACAGGATAGCAAACGGATCAGGAATGCCCCTGGAGTGAACCCTCTTTGTGTTCAGGGGGTTTCCGTTCAAACAGCTGGAACTGTGTTTGCCTCTTGTATTTTTCTCTTCCAGCCTAGATGCAGCTACAAGCTTTTTGAAGCAACCTGCCAGGAAAAAAAGTCTGAACTGGTGGGGAAAAAACCCAAACCACTCTTGCACGATAGCAGCTATACTCACTGTAACATCATGTCTCTAACGAGGCTCTTATCCCCATCCCTGGCCAACAGCAGATGCTTGGTGAAGAGCATGAGAAGGGTGACATGAGTATGGTCATACATGTCCAAACACCCTCCTGTGGCTCCGTGGCTCTTGACCATGGCTGGTCACGGCTCAAGCTGGTGCAGGGACCTGCCAGCATGAAGGCAGCCATCGGTGGGATCCCAGAGCCAAACCTGAGGGGTAGAAGGGAGGGCAAGGAGGCCCATACAAACATGGAGAAGGGGTGTCCCCCAGGCAGGCTGGAGCTTGCCTGGGGCATTATTTAACAGCCGGCTCCATGTAACTGCAACGTGCTGTCCCCAGTACAGTCCTGCCTGATCACACTCAAACCAGCCTTCGTTCTTCAACAGCTATTTAAATACACTGGTTATCATATCTGGTTTTGCTAGTGGTTCTTTTTGGTAAGTGGTGTTTAGGGATCTCACCCTTCGTAGGAGAAACGTGACTTTTAGGATTTGGTCTCCTTTAGGTGTTTGATCTGGGCTCTCCCTGAGCACGGCTCAATGTCCCCTGTATGGCAGGAGCCACAGGCTACCCTCCAGCCTAATTTAGGTACAGAAAGGTATGGCCCACAGGTGCGATCCCACCCAGATCTTTTCTTGGTACGTTCAGCCTAGCTGTGATCTTGAAGAAACCTGTTCCCAGGGGCTCTGTGTGTTGTTCAGTGTTAATGGTAAGTCATAAAATCCTAGCCCAGGCTTCCTCCTGAGCCTGGGTGCCTCCGCTGGCAGCCTGCTGCTCTTGCTCCAGGCTTCTCCGCTTCACGCATCCAAATGCTCTTATTTTCTGTGGTTGGATGTAATGGGACTCACCTGGTTCAACTGCCAATCTAAGTCAGCAAAATAATCTTGAATCTCTACAAAGATTTCTCCTACTCTGCTGTAATGACTGGTTTAGTGCTCCCCTCCCTGAAATGTTAACATCTCCTCCCCTGCACCAGAGAAACCCTAAAGCCCTCCAAACCACCAGTGCAGGAACTAAAACTGTCACGGTTGTTGCAGTTTCCATAGGTAGCATCTTTCGTGTTGGTTAATGAGCTTTTTGAGGGCCTTATTAGTATGGCAGTAGAACTGCTTGGTGGCTTGCGTGGCACAAATAAAGCAGGACTAAAATTGTGACTGCAAAAGTTGAAAGGAATACAGTTACTGGGTGTTTGTTAATTCCATCTTTGCAGGGGGATAGCAGCTGCTTTTCTTTTCTTTTTTAACAGATGGAGTGATTTCTCATGTAGTGTTACAGTAATGACCAACGTGACACAGAAGGAAAATTCTGTGACAATATGGTGAGCAAGATCTTATTGACAGCTCCACTTGGTTGTAATTTGTAAGCTCTATATTGTTGCTCTATTCTTTTTTTCCTCCCCCCCCACCTCCCAAATGCTGCCTGTCTTTTCTGCCATATAGAATTAGATTTCAAGTTGAATGAAACACTTTAATTTTAAGGACTTTTAACTAAAACCTGATCAAAATCTTTACCAGGATTTACACCCCATCGTAAGTTTAAGAAAAATAAAAAATCACTACATTATGAAGTGATGGTGCTCAAATTATCCCCTATTTCATTTCTCTGTTGAGATGGCTGCCTTGATTTCTCCTGTAGCAGGTGATACCCTCTCAAGGACAGGACTTACCCGCTTTGCACAAGGCAGCCTAGCCCTAGCATGAAGGCGGTGCAGCTAAGGACCAGCCCAACACGAGGGCACAGCCCAAGTGCGTGGACCATCAATGACCAGGGAGGAGTGCTTGTACCCTTCCCTATGACTAACCAGTGTGCAGGGCCTGGAAATAAGCTCAGAGGACATGATTATCAACCAAAATCTGGGGCCTCTGCCATGCGTAGAGGTGCTCAGAGCAAATGCCACCATCCATTTGTAGAGGAGCTGAAAATCCAGCTGGAGACACCCACCCGTAACCCCTCTTTTGCCAGCACAGTTAGCTCTGTGTCACTATGTGCATTTAGCATAAGGTAGAGGGCTCTTAATGTCCTCATAAGCTTCTCAGTCTGGGGAATAAGTCCCAAGGCAATATATCTATGGGATAGCTGGGATGTTGTTCTACTCTTCCTTTGACTCCAAGTTTGAAACTTGAAAACAAAAAGTGAATATTTGTTAGCTTGATGCTGTAAAAAGTACACCAGAAATGTTGTGGTTTTTTTTAAAAAAGGGAACATTACGAAATAACAAAGATGCTATTTGTCTGTGGGTGATAAGGAAGACAGACAGAATAATCCAGTGGATTCAGCAACAGCATAAAGCAGAACTGCAGAGGGTACCGTGCCAGCAGGAGGACAGGTGGAGCTTGTATGTGCTGCAATCCTGACCTTCTCCGCTCCTGTCATGGGGGGTCTATAGTCATTCTTGCTCCTGAGAAGTGTGGGCTGGCAAATTCTGCTCTTGGAAACAATTTCCTAAGAAATAGTCCCAAGGGTTGTTTTTCATGCTTGCCAGTGACTCTTACAGTCGTGTTATACACTGCGTACAGTGCAAACACAGCCGTTTCTTGATAACAGGGAGAAATACCCCTAAGAGAGACATTTTCCTTTAGAGTCCATAAGTGAAACTTACTTTTTGTGTGTCCTGCGCACACAAAATGAGGCTGTTTTAATCTCTGTAGCAGATTTGTCTTTAATTTCTGGAACTGGTGGAAACTTGTGATATTGTTTTTCAGAAGGTTAGTTAGAATAGGGGGAGATTAGGCTGATTCTGTACTCCTCATTAACTGCCTTTTAAAATTTCTCCAAGTGAAGGGCTACCAGCCTGCTGCTCAGTGACTAATAAATTTGATTCATCCTCACTCCCCACAGGGTTATCCTCCTTCTTACTAATGTTTGACATTTTACGTTTTAATTAAAATCACCCTCCAAGCAGCAAACCACTAGGAGAATGACAGATATTCTTACTGCAACCAGATACAAGCAAAAGGGCAATTCACTAGCTGTATCTTCGATTGCACCTCTCACTTATCCTCCACATGACCACCTAATGTTTGTGTGTGTGTGTGAAAGACAAGGCAACACCCACCTTAACATCCAGGGTATTTCCAGTGTCCCAAGATGCTGTCATTTAATGTCTGCATTTCAGTAGGAACAACTGGGACTCAGGAGTAGTGGTGCTTGGTTGGTGCTATACAAACGCAGATATAAAGTTGTGTAGCCTAAGAGAAGGGAAGGAGGACAAAGAGGAGCGAAGTAATTTGAAGCTGTGAAAGCAATTGCAATGAAAACACTGTAAATTGTGTGGTAGCTGGCTGCTGGCTGCCCCATCGCTAAGGGTCTGGTTGTATGGGATCTCCCTGCGGAGAGGAGCAGAATGAGAAGGACCGGTGGATAAACCCAGTGGACAAGCATAGAGAGGGTGTTTTTGCAAGGGCCCGTACTAATAAGCATGCTAAAAATATCATCACAAGAAGCTGAAGAGCAGGCAGCAAAGCTGGTGTCGGTGACAGCAGGGAGGAGATGGCTGGTGGGATCTGAAGCAAGAGGCTAGAGTGCAGAGGTGAAGGTGTGAGGCACGTGAAGCCAGACACCAGCGTTACAATGCGCTTGGAAGGAAGAGGAGGTGATGCTACCAAAAAGGATGGATACCCCTTGCAGGCATGAGTCTGTAGGCCTTGAGAAGGGAAGTGGCAAAGGCCTGGAAAAGCACTTTGATTATTTAAACAGAAAGAAGGAAAACCTGAAAATATAATGGCGGAATTTTTTTTAACTGGTGCATACAGAAGGCAGAGAAAAGATAATCCATTGAAGATGGCCTCTAGGGTACAGAGCTTGATAATAACAAGATGGTGAAGCCAAAGGGACAAGGATGGATGCAGGCAGAGGGACGGAGCAATGCTGTAAATACATTGGGGAATTGGTACCTGACTCTGTATGGAGAGACAGAAGAGAGAAAGGCATCGATCCCATGGCTTGGGAATGGCATTAAACCCAGAACGAGCCCTGCTGCTTATGAATCTTAATTACCTCCGACAGAGAGCTCTGGTGTCGCTCGTCCAGGTGCTCATGATAAGCCAAATTTTTTTCAGATGACAGTGACTGGATGTGTGCAATGTAAAAGACACCATCTTTCCTTTCGTCATGCAGTCCAAGAGCACGTGGCTGTGTTGTGAGAAGGCACTGACACAGTCTACACCTCACTTGTTTCTAACCTAATACAGCATCTTCTTATCTCTCACTGGCCTCTTTTCCTCTGTCTCAAACCCAGCAACAAAACATATTTTTCTCATATGTATTGTGTCTGCTGGTATTGAGGATTTTATTTCAAATGTCTTTAGAAAAGACAGCGTGTAGGAAAAACTTGCAAAATCCTGCAAGTTACAGGCTTGTCTGGGCCTTTCTGAATTATGATATGAACCCCAAAGGAATAGCAGAGAAATGACAGCTCCCTTTCATGTGATATTCTGGCTGCCCTTAGGAGATGAACAGTGAAATATGTGACTTCTGAAGAGAAACATACCTAAATAGAGACAAAGAAGGCTTAGGTATATTGGTATGAATATAAGGGGAAAGAGGGAAAGCTGTAAGACAGACAGCAAGGTTTTGTATTCAGAGCTCATTTCTCCTCCTTTCTGGGACAGAAAAGTCAGAGAAACATGATAGTTCCTCTTAAGAAGCTTAAATGATCCGCATTTCAATGTCACCAAAACCAGACAATCAAGTGGGACTAACTGGTCTCCTGTAAGTCCAGGGAGAGACCTGTTTTCGGTTTGCCAGAATAGCCGGTAGATAGCAACAACCCTGTGGCATGCCCTGTTGGTAACAACAGCTTCCTGAATAGAAGGTGTTATAAGAAATAGTGTGTATGTCTCCCCATGACTTGGTCCCTAGGAGGGAATCCACAAAAAATGGGAGAGCTGCCTCCTTCCATCCGGACATCTGAATTTTTCATGGAGGAGGCACTTGCGTCAACCCTGGTAGAACCACCTGGACTTCCTAAGGGCCATCACTGGGCATCTTTGTGCGGTTATGACGGAAAGGCTGTTTTCAGAAGCAAGTTTCTTTCAAAACTGTAAGGCCGTGCGGATGTTTTGCCAGGCTCTCTGAGTGCATACATGCACGTGAAAATAGGAAGTGGACACCGTCTTCCAGGAAAACAGGTACAATGCTGTACACCGTCTGCTGGCCATCCCTCAGATACGTTGAGTCAGGGGTTAGTCCACACAGGCACGTGGAAGGAAAGAAATCCAAACTAGCTAATCTATCTGAATTTTAAGTGGATTGATTAAATTGCATTAAATCCCTGTGTAGATGTTCTTGTTCAGAATTAAAGTGAGATAAGTCTCATAAAGGCCAAGTTAATTCTGAAGGAGAATACGTACATAGAGATTTAATGCATTTTTAACTAATCCATTTTAGAAGTTAATTCAGATTAACCGTACTCAGTGTTCCTCTCTGGGAAAGCCCTTCAAGGGAACACAACACGGAAAAACACCAGGCTCAGAAGCGCAATGTTTTTAAACATCCAGCACTGTCGATTACAAAGAGGATAATTACCACCATGGCGCTCCTGAATTGAATGGCCGGATGCAGCCAGACCTCCCCGTGCCGGTGCTGTCAGAGGGGGCAGCGGTCCTGGGAAGGACTTGCCAAGGGCATCCTTGCTTCTAGGAAGGTGCTTTGGGAAACGGCGCAGCACGCTGTTAAGGCCTTGGCTAACCTGCCGCTACGAGGAATTGTGATCGTTAATGAGATGCCTGTGCTAGCAAAATGCATCCTCCTCACAATGAGTGCGGAGTCGGCTGATACCTCTGCCTGCTCATTGTTTGTGTGCAGGAGAGGCAGGATGCGGCTTGAATCTTAATGGTTTCCCTCCTACCTGGAGTGATGTATTCCTGGGCCAAACCCTATCTTCACTCCTGTGTGTACACCAAACATTGCTTAGCCCTGTGCAGTCTCTTCTTTAGTTTAAAAAGTCAAAATCTGGAGTTTAAGCTTTATTATTGATTTAAAAAATTTATTGTGAACAATAACTTAAAGGGAAATGGGAGATTATGAATAAATAATAAGGTGCATAGGTGTCCAGGGAAAATAGAGGAGTCCATAAATATAGTTAGGAACTCAGTTGTACAGTAAAAATAAAGGGTATAAAAATGTCGATGACTAAAGCAATATGTGTGCAGAGGAATAATAATCTACCATGAGTTAAAATATGCAAGTATTGGGGACTAAATTGCTCTTAGTAGTCTATATATTTTTTTAAAGTACCTAGAGGCCTTCAGGTATGAGTGCTAAAACAAAAATATTATTATTATGGATTTTGGGGGGAAGATGAGTTGGAACTCAAGGATGTCCCCCGTGCCTTAGCTCTATTTCATGCGGTTAAATGCATTGGGCCAAATTTATCCCTGGTCTGCTGTATTTACTGCTGAAAGCACTTGAAAAAAGTGCATATTAAAGCTATATCTAAGGAAGCACTGAATTCTGAAAAGGCATTCAAAGCAAGGCAATAAAATCAAAGATGTTCTCTCAGGTCAGTTTAGTTTTGGGTGAGGGGAGTGATCGCTCAGTCACATCCGTCCAGTGAATTTGAAACAACAGTGCGTGAAAAATACTGTGGCAAAATAATGTCTCCATGTGGGAGAAGTGCTAATGCTAATCACTGGCTAGGCTGCTTCTCGGTTTTTACTCATGGATTTTATCTTGATTTTTTTCACTGATTATTATTCTCCCCCAGTGACCGCCGAGGTAACTTTTCTCCCTGTTTCGCGGGGAAATTGGAGGCCAACATTTTTGCTGCATGATGAAGTTTATGTAAGAAGATTCCTCATCGCACCCGCGTGCAGCAGCCTGCAAAGCACTCGTGCTTTTCATGCTGACTGTGAAGGAGGTGGGGACTGAGCCTTGGCAGAGAACACCTTGGCAGGGCTGCAGTACCTCCCATGGGCTTGCAGCCCAAGAGGCACCCTGTGCGCACACATAGCGGCAGGTATGTTTTGCCACTGTCACTGCCACAGCTGGCTTGGGTGATGCTTTGGTAATGAGGGCAGCGGTGCTGCCGGGGCACAGCTGCTAGTGTGACAAGTGCCAAACAGGCCAGATCTGTGACTTCTTCGTCTGTTTTAGATTAATCTCCCATTTGCTTCAGAGCTTTGGGCCCTTCAGGAAGAACCCGCATGACTTTAAGGAGATGCAACAAATATTCAGGAAAAGTACAAGGAAAGGAGGGGAAGAACTCAGTTTTCTATCATTTATTTTATCTGTATTCAAGCTGTTTTTACAGGGTTTGATAACTCCTGTGTCCAAAACAGCCGGTTAAAACTTGTGTGGAGGAGCTGATGTTCTAGGTAGCCCTACTTCTTGAGCAGCCGTTTGCCTACAGCATCCTGGTCCAGCTGTGTTGTCCTCCTTCCTCAGGTAATATCCAGAGCCTCCCGTGGCAGGGCTGCAGCTGCACGAAAGTGAGGATGGCTGCCCAGCAGGGTCACATTTGGAAGAAGAAAAAGAACCACCTGGGAAGCATGTGAAATACCTCCCCAAAGAAGGGAAAAGCTGCAGGTAGCGGGATGTGGAGAACATGCTGTCTCGCTTCTTGTCGTTATTCCACAGCGATGAGTTACAGGAGAGCTGCTGAATGGTTGATACTGAGGCTTCGTAACATCTAGATGCACCTTGTGTATTTTTGCAGCCACGTTTTCAACTTGTCATTGCAGAACCTGGCATGGCCACGTGTGCAAAGTCCCGGTTTACGAGAGGAGGAGGACAGGACTCACGCCAGTGGGTGACCAAGCTTCCAGCACTGTCTGCGGTGATTTTGTTTGCCTGCGTGAAGTATAATTACACCTGAATTGGTTCATTTTCAGTGCTGCAGCTGCAATTCAAAGGTTTAATCCTGCAGACTGGCTGATAGAAAGGAGCTGGCATACCAGGGCTCAGTGTGGCGTTCGCTCAGCATTCATGCAAGGGGCTTCTTTAGCGTGCACGAGCTGCACGGTGCAGCATTGTGGGTGTTGGTCTCTTCTCCCAAGCGACGAGTGATAGGACAAGAGGAAATGGCCTCGAGTTGCGCCAGGGAAGGTTTAGACTGGGCGTTAGGAAAAATTTCTTTGCTGAGAGAGTGGTGAATTGTTGGAACAGGCTGCCCAGGGAAGTGGTAGAGTCACCATCACTGGAGGTGTTCAAGGAACGTGTGGACGTGGCATTGTGGGACATGGTTTAGTGGGCATGGTGGTGTTGTCTTGATGGTTGGACTTGATGATCTTACAGGTCTTTTCCAACCTTAATGATTCGGTGATTCTGTGACAAACCTTCATACCTGAGGGGAAGAGGATGGGGTGCACGGGTGAGTCCATGGCACCAAAATCAGAACTGCTGAGTACCCAAAGGGAGAAATAGTCAGGGACAGAGCTGGAGAAAGGGTGACAGTAATGAAGTTACAGCATAAAAACTCCGTTAAGAGATGGAACTAGTCCATGGCAGGCAGCAGAGGAACAGGGAGCCTCGCACAGCCACTTTGATGATGCTTCTTATTTTTGTCCCCATTATTTAAGTGCCGTGCTCTGCAAAGAAAGAAAAGGCAGGGTTCAGTCTTGGCTGATCCTGGTTCACGTCCGTGCCATAGCAAGGCCGGTGTGTGAGTTAAGAGGCGTGTATGGAGTTAATGGGGAGTACGTGTAAGAAATAGTGTCAGTCTTTCCTGGATGCTCTTGGGTGCATTGGCATGTAGTACTTGTCTTTTACCTCTTGTTTCTATTTCTAGTAGTTAAAAATGTCCCTGCTACTAGTTGCTGTGCAAACAGCTTGTACCTCTTATGGCTTGGACAAGGTATCCCACACCTTTCTGCAGAGAGGGGGCCTTGACCTCAGCGGAGAGGCTGTGCTTGCATTGGCAAGACCGCTTCAACGTGCAAAAGGCGTGAGGAAATACGTGAGGGAAAGCTCAATTTTCTGTTTCCTTTAAAGTATAGGGATCACCCGGGCTGTTTTTAGAAGCTCACAAACATTTTCGGGGTGGCCCCTGTGCCTTCTGTGAGGTTTGAGTCCCATAGATGATGCCCCACTGCGCTGCTTCAACAGGAGACGCTTGCCAGTAGTTGGTTGGCTCCTAGTGAGATCAAGGCAGAGCTGCCACTGATTTTTTTAAGGCTGCATGTCTGCAGACTAGAGCAGGTGTGCAAATCATTCCTAGGGATCACGCTTTTTTTTGGTTACAAGTGTGAAAATGAGGCTATCCTCTCAGAAAGCCAACGTAAGCCCCCTTCATTCTTCAAGCCAAGAAAAGTAATTTTTTATATCCTTTTTTTTAATCACAGAAGCATGCCATTTCCTGAACAGAGGTAGCTGGGGGCAGGGGAGGGGGGCTGTCTGTATTTTGCCTGTGTAGCAACGCAATTTTATTAAAACTGTGAATCGAGCAGTTGGAACAAGAGAAGAAAAAATGACCTGAAGTTTCCGTGTAAAACTCAGTGACACAAAAAGAGCAATTCTCCATCAGATCAGGGCCTGAGCACGTTCTCTCTCCAGTGATGCAAAGAATATCATTACTTTGTCTCCTAGTGAAAGTGTTCCCAAAAGCAAGGAGAGGCAGACTGAGAGCACACTGCCCTGATGATGCACCCGGTTTGAGACCTGGCCTCGTCTAGGCAGCGGTGCCACGCTGACCAGTGCGAAGGAGGATTGGGTGGAAATGCAATGTTGCTGGCCATGCTGAGGGCTCTCGAGTGCCTCTGCTCTGCCACCCTGAGCGATGGAGGAGCCAGGACTGACCCCCTTCAACGTGGGGAGGACAGGGGCGGCTCAGGCCAGAAAGGCTCAGGCACACCGTGCCGTGGGCTTCAGAGAGGATTCTTGAAATAAACTCTGCAAACGGTTTACAGGGAACCCACTGCCTGTCCAGATGGACTCCCAGCCTGTGCAAGCCCTTCCCTGACATCCTCGTGGGCATGCCCTCCAACGACACGGCCATCAGGAGCTCACATCTGGGCTCAATAGTTCTTTCCCTTTGGTTGCTCCTGGCATTAAAGCCTGTCTTTCTACTCCTATTTCTGTTCTACAAAAGGGCAGGCGACATTTTGCCCATTGCACAGGTGGGTTGTGAAGAGGAGAAGGTAAAGCACCCCAGAAAATGTAAATCCTGAGGGCATCTTGTTTTGCAGAGCCTTGTGCTGGATTGGAAGCACCAAGAACTGCCAGCCACTTTTCCAAGTCAGGGCCCCGCGGCATCCGCGTGGAGAACCACAGTAGCGGGACTGACACAGCTCGGGCACAGCGCTAGGAGAGAGGTGTGAGAAAGAGCGAAGAAGCAGCAATATCACCTCATTTTTTCCCATCTCCTTTGTTTCAGACGGTAAGTTTTGCTACCTTCCTTGCGGCAGAGCTAATGGAGGGCGGCAGCGGTGTGCCCAGGCTGCCCTCCTGGGTCACGGCAGCCGCTGCGGACTGAAAGGGAGCGTGGTGGGCTGGCTGGATCAGGGAGTGGGCTTGCAGGAGAGAGCAAAAGTTTACATTTGTCAGAGCAAAGTGAAGAAGCATGGGATCGGAGAACACTGGGTGCTGCCATATAAGCACCATAGCCCCAAGTCTAATGGGTAATAGAGTCATTAATTCTGCTGATTAACTTGGCCTTGGGGTTCGTGGAAATGACATCTACCTCCTTTCTTTTTTTCTTTTTTTTTTCTTTTTTTTTTTTTTTAAGCTCAAATTGTGGAACGAGGGAGCATAAAAAAACAAGCTAATTAGAGAGAAATCAGGAGAAAAGAAGCAGGGAGAAAAGAGACAGTCTGAGCATTAATGAGACTGATTTGGGAAGAGGATGTGACAAGCTCTTCAAAAGCATTATTGTCAAATGTGTCACAGTTTCATAGATGGCTAGCGCTACCTTTGAGCTTCACGCTGATAGTTAATGATTTGAAACTATAAAAAGATTGAAAAGGTAAAAGGGAAAATGGCAGACTCGACTGGATTTTAATGAGAGCCCCCCCTCCCCACTTCTCTCTTTTTCCATATGAAGCAGCCTTGGAAAGTACCAAAAAAGTTCACTTTCCCCCTGCCCGCTTGCTCTCTCAAGGCAAAAATTGTTTACAAAGGAGAAGGGAGAGCACAGAGGTCCATCCCTCTCACTCTGACCGCCATCCATCTCCCCTTCACCAAAGCATCGTCTCCCCCATCCGCTGTCAAGCGGTGCTGGGGTTGTGGCTGCACAGGCAGAGGGCTGACAAAAATCAGCTGAGATTGATGGAAGAGACAGCTATAGCTCTTGTTTGTTTTTCTGTGACGTGCTGAGCAGAAGCAGTCTTCACACTGTGAAATGTAACAAAGAAATCTAAAGTGATTACGCAGGTTCATTTGTCAGTATCACTGCTCCAGCTATTGCTGTGTGCGACAATGAGATGACAAGGCATTTATTGCCGATGGTTGGTTATTAGCTGCATTATAGGAAGCATTAGCACAGTCTAGGATACATAGACCAGGGAGACAATAGCTTTCTGGGCTCCAAACTCAGCAGGGTAGCCTTGTCGTTAAATTTGGTAGTACCAATTTAATTTTTTTTTTAAAATAAATTGAAAGGAAACTTTGAAAACTAAATCTGTAACCCTGCATTTACCTTAAGACTGATCAGTGTGTTTTCTTTGGATGCTACATTTTCTATCACAGAGGCTATGCAGCCCAGCAGGCCAACAAATCTTCTACAAAGAGAGCAGCATCAGAAAAGCCTAATGACACATTGGCTCCTGGCCGATCCCATCGCTGCCTTCCAGCCCTGACCTCCACAGTGCCCCCGCTGCCGCCGGGATGGACCAGGTTCTTCTCAACCACGTCACCTGTGAACGTGCAAGGAGAAAAGGCAAGAGGCATCTGTAATCTTTTGTTACGATCTTTGTCCTGCTTTTCTTATCTTTCTCAGTCCCACCCATTTTTTGCTTGTCTTGCCTGGGTTCTTTAGGGTCAGATCTTGGTAGCTCTCCCATCCTTGCGAATGGCCCTGTAGAAGTCACTGGAAGTATTTGACAGCGAGGGCTAAGTGGGGAAAGTAAAGGTTTGGCATCCCTGGGACATGACTGGATGACTGCCATGTTTATTAAGCTGTAAAAGAACATGCCTGTCCTATGGCAAAAGCTGTATTTGCACAGCGGTGTGAAGTCAACCCTCAGTTCTGGGGTGAAGTGCCTACTATTTTGCAGCCTTTCAGTACTGAGTTTTGCAGTAAAAACAGAAATACTGGTGGCGGCTCCTTCTTTTCAAAGAAGGTTTCTGTTATCTAATTCATTTTCATATTAACTCAGTCAGTGAGAAATATATTCCTTGTTTCACTTTTTCTGACGCTCAGCTTCAGTTTATTTTGTGCTACCCTCAGATTTCCAGAATGCCCCAGATTTTGGCACTGACAGCACTTAGGACAACTGTTGCAGTTTATTTGGGAAAGTTGGAGGTTTTGACAGCTGTGTGAGGGATCATGGGACTTCAGCCCATAAAACACCAGTGCAAGGGGAATTACAATGTTTTAAAAAACACGATCGCTTGATAAGGTTGTAAATAGCAACAGGAGCTTGATTTGAACAAATTCAGGCCAAAACCAAGTATCTTTGAATTCAAAAGTGGAATTTTTGCTGGAATCTGTTCATCACCAGATTTGGGTGAATCAGATGGGGGGGGGGGGAGTTTTTTCTTTTTTTTCATGTTATGAAATTTGTCATATTCTTTGCCCAACATGCTGTTTGCCTAGCGGTGAATTTAATCTAAACTGTTTGTTCTGGATTCATCGACAATAGTGGTAACCTGAAAAGATTCGGTCAGACCCAGACTCTTAAGATTCATAAGTCAGGTTGTAAAATTGTAGCATTTTTGAGGTTAAAACCAAAAAATAATTAGTCATTTTTCTTCAAACTACATTTATCAAATGTGTGTGAGAAAAGAATTAGTATTGTCAGCTCTCTTACATATACTGAGCAAGGTGATTTTGCCCTCCACTAGACGCAGTCTAAGCCACATCATCTGCCTTTGCCCAGCAATTAGTTTTGCCCTGAACTACCAAAACATTTTCCCCAGTTTCTACATCACTGTGCCTTTCTCTCATTATTTCTGCTCTTTTGTTAATTTTGTCTTCTCCTAACTTCCAACTTCCTGCTGAAATCCTGCGATTTCGATGAAATCAGAAAATCGAGGCAGCTGACAGCACTGTGAATCACTTTGGTATCAATTAAAGAATGTGTGCCTGCTGACCTAGGGCCCCTTGAAAACAGAAATATCCTCCACAAAATGGACAGATAGCAACACCTGCGATCCAGCTTCCAGATTAGGATATTTTGTAAAAAAAAAAAAAAACAGAGCAAAGAATTTAGTTCAATAATGAAAAAATAGTAACAAAATAATATTAATGTTAGTAATGATGATAATAATAGTATCATCATCATCATGCTCCTCTGCCCCCAACACCATGAGAGGTTTTGGAAGGGTAGCTGATAGGTCTATATCTATGGTGGCAATCCAGAACCAAATAAGTATGAGGTATCTCTTGAGGCCACAAAGCTTGAAACTTGTCACAGAAGAGGCATCTAAACCCTCAGAAAAGAAAGCAATCTCTGTTCGAGAGCATACAAGCATTTCTGATGAGTGGGGTCTGATGAATCAGCATTTCAGCTAGTGAGTTAATGCAGCATTTGGCAGCTAAGCTAAAAAAAAAAAAAGAAAAAAGCCCTTTGGCATGAACTTTGTTTCTGAGATATATGCAGTGCATCTTTGAGAAGTGGGAAGGTTTTTGAAGTTGTAGCGGAGGCTGTTTTAATTTGGGGCAGGCTCATTAAGGAACATGGTTTAAAAACATTGATTTTGTTCCCTCTGGCTGTATGCTGTGCTTCACGCTAAACTTGGCAAAGCCAAAAAACAATCCAAGAGAAGGTATCTGTATTGGAAGATAAAATGCGGCAAAGGCAGCCTGCTCTATGGCTGGCTCAGATCAGATAAGGGCTGCATCTAGCATACCCACTGTTCGGTGTAAACTAGAGCTAAAGTTATTAGGGGGTATGCTAAGATGTCAAAATTTAATTTAAATCCTCCTGCAATCAAAAAGGCCAATCCTTTCAAATCGCTAGTTGTTAAATATCAATTGGTGTCAATGGAGTTTTGCTGTCCAAAACAGAAACGGTGGAGAATGACATAAAGCGGCAGTTAGCAACACTGCGTGTTGGTCCCACCTTTTATCCCAGCCTGGTTCACTCAGCCGGAGGCTCATCTTGGTCTTTGTAAAGACTGAGCCCTGCTTCTGCTCGCTCTTTCCATGGTTTTCATAAGGAATGTTAAGTCTGGCTTTCAATATATAAAGTATGCAGGAAGGGCAATGTCTGCATTTCAACCGAGACTAAAATGTTAGACTTCAGATCTACTAGAATTTATACACAAAGGAGTAGCAAGTAAGTGATGACACACTGACAGAAGATGGATTTTTTTAAAAAAATACTGTTCTTTCACCTGTATGATGCTATATTTGCAAATTTGCTAAATTTGTTGTCCATTATAAATAAGACACAAGCATTTCAGACAAAGGGGTTTTTTTTGGTTACTATTAATCATTATTTGTGTTGTGATCGAGCCTCTGAAGGCCTCCTAAAACCAGGTCACTGATCATGGAATCACTAAGGTTGGAAAACACCCATAAGATCATCAAGTCCAACCATCAACCAACACCACCATGCCCATTAAACCATGTCCCACAGTGCCAT
Organism: Gavia stellata; assembly: GCF_030936135.1. Classification (NCBI taxonomy): domain Eukaryota; kingdom Metazoa; phylum Chordata; class Aves; order Gaviiformes; family Gaviidae; genus Gavia; species Gavia stellata. Next base: position 95,896,227 of record NC_082596.1, on the reverse strand, counting down.
GTCCACACGTTCCTTGAACACCTCCAGTGATGGTGACTCCACCACCTCCCTGGGCAGCCTGTTCCAGTGTTTCACCACTCTCTCAGTAAAGAAACTTTTCCTAATATCCAGCCTAAACCTCCCCTGGTGCAACTTGAGGCCATTCCCTCTTGTCCTGTCGCTTGTCACTTGGGAGAAGAGACCAACACCCACCTCACCACAACCCCCTTTCAGGTAGTTGTGCAGAGCAATGAGGTCTCCCCTCAGCCTCCTCTTCTCCAGACTGAACAACCCCAGCTCCCTCAGCCTCTCCTCATAAGACTTGTGCTCCAGACCCCTCACCAGCTTCGTCGCCCTTCTCTGGACATGCTCCAGCACCTCAATGTCCTTCCTGTAGTGAGGGGCCCAGATCTGAACACAGTATTCGAGGTGTGGCCTCACCAGCGCTGAGTACAGGGGCACGATCACCTCCCTACTCCTGCTGGCCACACTATTTCTGATACAGGCCAGGATGCCGTTGGCCTTCTTGGCCACCTGGGCACACTGCTGGCTCATCTTCAGCCGGCTGTCAACCAGCATCCCCAGGTCCTTTTCTGCAGGACAGCTTTCCAGCCACTCGTCCCCAAGCCTGTAACGTTGCATGGGGTTGTTGTGACCCAAGTGCAGGACCCAGCACTTGGCCTTGTTGAACCTCATACAGTTGGGCTTGGCCCATCGATGAGCCAGGCACAACAAATACTAAGAATTCATAGCTTAAATTCACAAAAGAGCCACGAGAAAGAGCTGTCTCCTGAAGGGGACACAGCGAGCTGCTGCGGAGAACATCCAGCCTGAAACCTGCAACAGAGCCCCCGTGGCAGCCCTGTCCGAGCGGCGTGGCTGCTCCCCCCAGCTAAGCTTTGGTGAGGCTGCAGGACAGGGGTGAACTTCTCTGCTGGCACTGGGCTGGGAAACATGGCTGAGTGGCTTGGAGGTGGCACAGCAGCCTTTAGCGTGGTGCCGTGTATTCACGCACCCGCGGCACGTCCAGAGGTTGGCTCTGAAACACCCGCAGCCGACTGGACGCAGCAAGGTCTGCCTCCTTCCCCCGGGCTGCATCTACTTTCCTGTATGCATGTGCAAAAAACACCGAGGGAGAAAAATCAAAGTAACAAACAAACATTTGAAGCTGACCCTGAATGTCTGTCCGGTAGATGAGAGCAAAACTCATTGCAGCAACGTTTCTCGGGATGACCCGTGGAATTTTACTTTTAAAGGTTAGGTGGTAAAAAACACTGCTTTGTTGCTTGTGGGAAGGAGAGTTTAGCTGTAAGGTCACTTTGTTTTCACACTCTTGGAAACGTTACCTCCGCCCTTCACAGGGAATGTAAATCAAGTAAAAAACCACCCAGCAGGGTTATCAGGGTAACACTAAATCAACACCAGCTGCAACTGCTAAGGGTGGATGTAAAATTTACTGTGAGGCATATGTCTATGGCTACTGAGCGATTAACAGTCTTTTCAATTAAAACATGCAAAGACCAAGATGATTTTTTTTTTTCTTTTTTTTTTTAGTGGTCTAAAGAAAAGCAAACTTGGAGGCCAAACTCATCCAGGTTTTCTGTTCTGTGTTCAAGATGTCTCTAAATCAAGACTATATTGCAAGCTGGAAGAGGATAGGGAGGAGGGCAAACTTTCCTTTCAGCAGTTTTAAAAAACTGCTGACTAAAATCTGCATCTATCATCTTGTTATTGGAAAGTATAAGTAAAAGGTGAGAGAAAATTGTGTCTGATATGGGATGTTTAGTTGACAGACAGCTCATTGTAACAGATGTGGCTCCTTTTAAATAGCACCTTAAATGAGATCCCAGAAAGACAAGGACAAAGGCTAGGAGAGAGCACTTAGACTAATTAAACAGAGAAATCCATTTCCTTCTTAACTGAATGCTCCTCTAAATGTGCAGAGATTTCCAAGTTACAAAGCGCAAGCGAAGGATGGAGACTACAGCTATCAGTTCATAATCTGCAAGGCCCAGAATAACAATGGTCCTCATTTTTCAAGTCCTGATCTTCAGTAGTTTGTTAAGCCTGCACATCATCTCCTCACTAAAGTACCTGCAGATTAATGGCATGGCTAGAAAGCTTTTCATCCTCTGTGTGTGTGTGTAAATCGTAAAGGAAGGCAAAGAATGGCCTCAAAATTTGTCCTGTTTTAGCAATTCACTAAGTAAAGGACTGGTAGCCTAGATTTTTAATTACCCCAAACTTACAGGGGAAATAAGAATCAAGGTAAAAGACACAGAAATGATACTATGGTTTCTATAGCAATCAGCACTCCAGGCTCGATGTGTGCTTTATGTTGGCTGCAAGATATTAAAGGCAGGATCCCTCTCTCCTAGCTTTGGCTCTTTCACTGCCAGTCATTCATATATTATTACCCTTATAAATGCGCATAAACTGAAGTTTTACAGGATCCGCCTACGGTTAACTTTGAGAGAGAGAGAGGCATCTCCAAAGTTTGTTTTATCTTGTCCAAGGTATGTGTCTGAGATGGGCATTTCTGGAGGGTGAATCTGTCAGCCTATTGCCTCTCACTGACTACAGAGGACAACTGGTTCAGGTTAGCAGAGTTGCTTCTAGACAGAGTTAGGCAGCTATTTTATGAGAAGTGATTCTGCACTTATCACCAGAAATCTCAGAAAATTTTTTTGCCAGAGGTCTGCACACTTGCTTATTTTTTTATCTCTGTTCTAGCCAAGACCAAAGAAGGGGAATCGAGAAAGGGAAACTCAAGGAAATGGAGAACATGACTAATTTTTGTTGCTCCTTTTTAAGCTGAGTAGGCAGCCAAAATTTAGTGCCTTGAATGTTATGTGGAGTAACCAGTGATTGAGTTGGGCATCTTCGGTGCCACTTCTGTGTACGTTTTTGTAAACAAACAGTTCTGCTTTCTTGGAAGCTGGGGGAATCGGCCAAATGGAAAATGCTTCTCAGCTCCCACCTCTATACCTGTTCTGTCAGCATTTCCCTTGACCTCCTTGAGAGCCCTTATTTGCAGTCATGTCACAGTGTTTATGCAGACCACGTCTTTGCCAGTGGTTTTTGGTATGTTTTTCTGTATCGCGGCAATAAGTAGCACATGTTAGCAGGGCAGTAGCAGGGAAGACAGAGTAATGTGGTGTTCAGAGAGCCGCAGGAACCAGAGTGTGGACCCTACGGTCTGTGGGTCATCTCTAGTCTGGTTGCTGTTGGGTATTATAGCTTGGGCTGCAGTGCATTTTCACTGCTGTCGCCCGTGCCAGCTACACTGACTAGGAGGGATATAACAACATTAATGAAATACTAACTAAAAAGTCTGGCAAGAGAGTGAAGTGAGGGGAAATAAAAGTAATTGTTCTCTCCAAGGGAAAAAGCCTGAACTGTTCCTCATCTCCTTTTTCAGAGCCAGTTCCTCTATAGAAGAGTAGGAGTGGGAGCAGGGAACGATGAGCCCTGCTCCTTCCTACGTCTCCAAATATAGGAAGAACATGTAGGATAGGAACATCGTTTTAGGAAGGATTTGGTACTTCGGGCTGTGCTCCTTGGAAGCAAAGGAGCGTTTAATCCATTTGAGGGGGAAAGCAAAACCTTTTGCCAGTATGGCAACAGGCAGCTTTCTAGATAGTCTGAAGAATAATGCAGTGTCTTAGTAACATATGAGCCAAACAAATGTGTTTTTTTGAGCGTAAGATCTGCCAGACTCTTGCCAGTGGTGCTTAACAGGCAAATTGCTTAACAATTACAGGAGGGGTTCTGCAACTGGGATCTGTGCAGGTGCAGGCTCCTGGTTATAGGCCAGGCTGATTTTGCAATGCCACTGGCTAAAACTATTTTTAAAGGAAAACATGATGGAACTGTATTTGAGTTGTTTCTATGTCTGTGTGTACCCATATATTTATATAGACATGCCCATAAGTGTGTGGGGGTATGCGTGAACATAGATACAAGTGTGTTTGAGCTGTACATTGGCAGTGTTTGGAGCAGCATAAAAGTATTGCCAGGGTTGCTGGTGATGAATTAACCCCAGCAGACCGAGTTCAGTTTGATGACTCTGAAACAAAACAAAGCCATCCTCGGCACTGAAGATTAACAGCACGTGGCATGGTGAAATAATGGTCGTTAGAAACTCAACAAAGTTGTTTTGTGTTTTCAAACAGCATGGGATAACATGAGCACAAAAGCGTATTGCAAGCATAAACTGGGCATGGGTCACGATAACAATCTCGGCTGGATTTCTCCCTGCATCTGGACAGGATGTCGAGCGCACAGGGCAGTATTTTCCAGACTTAGCAGCTTGTGGACTTCATTTGCTTACACAGCCACAGAATAGGAAATGTACAAAGTTATTTATCTGTGATTTTTGTCGGAGACTGTCTTAATTGAGATACTAGGAGAACTGGCTGTGGACTAGATTTTGGTGACAGATGTCCTGTGCTTTGCTGTTATGTAAAAAGCCACCTTACTTTCCTTGTCAGCTGTAGTATCTGGCTATAATTAGAAGAAATAATATCTGTCAAATAATTGGTTATGCACATTTTGATTAATTTCCTGAGACAATTTCACTCTTGTGCCACTTCTCAATCTCTGTGTGATTTCTTCATTTTCTCATCTGGGGAGAACTTTCCATTAATTAGACTCCAAAATCTTGCAAACAGCTCTGTAAATATATGGTAAGGTTTATTTCTTTACACTTGTGAGATACCAGTGTAAGCAACACATGGTATTTTCAAAATGTGTCCCGTAAGTTATATAGCACCATTGGTACTGGAAGTGGAAAAAAAATATGGTAGAGCATCTTTCAAGAAGGTTTAGTTATGATATGAAGAAGGACTGTAGTAGTGCACGAGCGCTGTGAGCCTGCTTTGCTGGTTGGTCATGCTTCAGGCAGGTTAAGATTGTGAAAGATGATTTTGGTGAGATGAGACGTTTTGAAACGTGAAGTGTGTTCATCTCATTGTGGCTTTGTCAAATGCATTTAATTTTCTTTATAAAGAGTTAACCTGCAGAATTTTCAGAATTGTGAATTTGGTATTTCTGTCAGACAGGGATGAATATCCACTCCAAAATGTAAAATCAAAACAAGCAAAAAAAGAACCCAAACTTTAAAAAAGGTTTTGTTTGTTCCCAGGCATGGTACCAGCTGAAAGAGAGGAAAACCAAGGAAAGCAGTTCCCAGTCTTTCCTAGCTTTGACTGCACCTGTGCATGTTGCGTTGGCAGGCATGGTACCCGAGGGGCTGCAGTCACCTCCAGCGGATCCACAGGTGTGTGAGCGTGAGACTTGCTCCGGATCCATGCCAGGTGCTCTCGTGCCCTGCCTGGCTGTGCCGCGGGCACTGCTCGGGCAGGGGAGCGAGCGGTGGCGGTGGCAGCGGCTCACGGCGCCAGCCCTCTCGCTCCTGTGCCTGCTGCTAGCAACAGACACCAGCGTGCAATGATGGTGGTAGCCTAAAGAGCCTCCAGGCTCAGGGCAGAATTTAGAATGAAGAGATGATTTTCTGTGGCTTTGTATAGATAAGAAAATATTAAACATCCCATACTTCTCTGGAATAAGGACAACTGGAGAAAGAGCAGGGCTTCCCCCCGCCCTTTTCTTTCAGCAATCCCTTTGGGGCACATAGTGGTAATGGTAACCTATATCAAATGTTCTCCTATTTGAGCCCTAATGCAGTATTTTCCTGGAGCATATGTACTACTGATTATCTTTCCTTATAAAAATCTTGAAGGAGATCCACCAGCATTTTGGGAAATATACAGTAGAGTATGACACAAGTCAAACATCATAAACATTAGACCAAAATGTAGGATGAAGTCTCAGCCCTTTTGAAATCCTTTGGAGTTCTTTACTGATTCGAAAGAGGCCAAGGCTTTCCCATAATAAGTTATAAAAAAGGGCCAGACTTGACTTTGATCTCACCATCTGATATTGAGCATGGACTCTTCTCAATCCAATCTCCACTTATTTTCTATGTGAGTTCATCCTCCTCTGTGGAGAAGGCAGAGTTTTTACTTCAGAGCTGACCTGGGGATGAACGTACCATGACCAAACCGTGCTGGGTAGCAGGACTTCCCTGCCCGCCTGCGTATCCGTCAGGAGATGGGTCCTGCAGGGGAACCCTGGGATCGACCCAGAGGGCTGTAAGGTCTGAGGTTAAGCCTCCTTTACTGTTCCTGGGCTGATCAGTGGGGTGCATACCTGTGCATAGGAGGACACTGCACCAGGCACTCTTTTCCGTGCAGGCTCCCATGCAGGGAGTGGGCTGCGTCCCTCCCGGGAGGTCTGACAGTGCTCTTGCTATCCTGATCTTGCTTTGGGGAGCATGGATCTGTGGTGCTGCATTTCTTAGTCACTTCTCAGTTGTTGGAGATAGCACCAGGAGCAAAATATATCCCCCCTGCTCCTCCAGACCATTTTCAACCCCCCAGGCATTACTGTATTGAGCCATTCAATAGTGTGTGTTCCTCTACGCTCCATATAGCTTTCTTCTCTTCATTTTTCCTCCATGCCCCTGCACGTTGGCCTGTGTGTTGTATTCCTTGCAGTCTGTGATGAAATGCTTCTGATTTGGCCCCAATTCAGCTGCACGTTCAGCTTGTCGCCTTCCTGCCTATCTCCCACCCCAGATTTGCTGTCCCATCCATTTGGTGGGCTCAGCTGAGGGATGGTGTTGCCCACTGTGGAGAGGCCCTGGTGCCTTCACAGCAGCATGAAACAGCACCAGGAGCCCCGAGCGAGGCCAGTCCATCTGAGCATGCAGAAGGTTGAATTGCCACTGCCTCCCGCTGTCGCTGTGATAGATAGTGCCACGAAGTGGATGTGATGTGGTTATTAGGCTGTGATTCGGTTCATACTGAGCAGTATTGATTGGTGTTGGTTCAGTGCTTGCTACGTATTTTATCAATTGACCTTCCAGATCGTATTCCTGCTCTGCTTCTTTTACTTGTAATTCTGCTTTATCGCCAGTTTTTGTAGCTCCTAATCTTCCTGTGGTTGATTTCTCATAGTATTTCTTTAGTATTCTGTTACAAAGAAAGGCTATTTCTAGTGAAACTATGCTTTCCTTCCTTTGCTTCCCTTCCCCTTGTTTGTTTTTATAAATCTTTTTTTTTAGAAATCCACCTGCTCTTCCCTGATACATCAGTTCCATTAAGAGATTCAGCTTCTAAAGTATTTTTGCCCTCAGCAGAAGAAAGAAGTCTAAATGCAGGTGTTTTGCAGTAAAGCTCAAGGGTGCAGAAACTGGTTTTATAGCAGATCTTGTCAAATAGGATTTACAGAACCCGATAACATAATACAGTTCGATAACACAATGCCTTCACGAACTGTTCTCCTGGCCATCTGTGAGGCCTCACGGTTGCACGAGCTGAAGATCTGGTAGCCTATTTCCAAGATGTTGTTTGTAAATATGCACTGAAAATGTGAAAGAATAATTGTAGTTAAGTGCATTTAGCTGGGTGCAATCCACTGCAGGTATTAATTTTGGACTTTTACTGAAAACAAGGGAGACAACATGGTCTGATGTGTTGGTTTAGCACTGGCTGGTTGGAAAACAAGGTAGGGAGCTAAAATATTTGCCTGGATCTATGCAGCTGCCTATATGGCAAAATTAGGGTTGAAAGAGTTTCTGTCTCACAGCTCTGTGCTCTGCCCAGGAGCATGCTGCAGACCCCTGACATACTGATCTGCTGCATCAAATAAAGGGACTCTGATAGCAAGAAATTCAGCTCAGGAAAAAAAGGAAGTTTGTGCAAGTCCAAAAAGTAAAAGATAAATAATACACTGTTGATTCACAATGTGTGCAAACCTTACCTTCAGCAAGGAGATGCAGAGCATCAGAAAGGCGGCCATGGGATTTTCAAACCTTTTTGTTAGCTGGGATATAAAATGTCTAGTAGTAAACATGAATTCACGCAGATATGAATTAGGATAATTTAAAGATCTCGGATTCATATGCCTGGCTGAAGTTCAGAGTTCTCAATTAAAAAAATGCTTTCTAGGGTCTTATTACAGCTTTTGTGTAGGCGTGAATTTGAAACTCACAGCCCAGAAGAGTGGTGGTTGATGTCAAAAGGGGGACAGGAATTTCAAAATACATATCATGGAATTGTGATAAGGTGCCAGCTCTTTAGAAATCTCCCCTTGTCAATAGTGCGCAAGTGCCTGTTCGCTGTGCAGTTTCATCCAATGCTCTCTTTAATGACCTGGATCATGGGAGGTTTAGTAAGTGCAAAGATAAAACAAGTCTAAGAAAGACTGCGAGCACAATGGGGGAAAGAATTAGAATTAAAAGTGATTCTGACAAATTGGAGACATTCCCTAAAAATAGGATGAAATTCCACAGTGCCTCACGCAAGGTAACGGGCAAAAAAATTGTTAATTAAATATAGGATGAGAAACTGCTGGTTTCTTCCAGGAGGGGTCTTGGAACTATGTTGGATCACAAGCTGAGCAGGTGTGAACAATGTCAGCCTGTTGTGAAAAGGAGAAAGTCCATCCTGAGATGTGTAAACAACAAAGACATGAAATAATCCTTCCGCTGGTAAAGCTGTTTTATGTCCAGTATCCGGCACTGCACTTCAAGAAAGCCATAGATCACTTGGAGTAAAGCAAGATTAAGATATCTAGAAAATGTGACCTAAACACATAGTCTAAGAATAAAAAAGGCAAAGATTTGGGTTATTTACTCTGAGGGAGAGTAGACTGGGTGGGGGAAATGGGGCAGAATAACAGTTTTCAAGTGGAAAGAGGAGGGAATGATCTGTTCTCTATATCTGTGGCAAGCAAAGCAAGAAGTAGTGGTGATAAGCTGCAGAGAGAAGGACCTGGATGAGAAAGCAAGAAAAAACATGAGGATAGTGAAAAACTGGACAAGAACGTTTGTGGAGCTGGGGAGCCATCCTCCTCCATGAGCTGTCTTTCAGAGCAGGGGAAACAAGCATCTGCTAGAAATGGCATTGAGATACGGCTTGTCCTACCCTGGGACATCTCAAGGTGTTTTCTAGCTCTGCCTCCTGTGGTTCTATGATATCTATGTGGATGAAACCTGCAGGAACAATGCCATGCCTACAGAAAGCATGGGACAGTTAGATGATAAACTGGTCATGCAACACTATGTCTACATTAATGCTGGTGAGAGTTTTGCCACCAACAACCAGCAGGCACAGCACCCCAACATTTATCTTAGAAGTGCAGAAATGCAATTCGCTGGTGTTGTGTTTTGTGACGATTTAAAAAGAAAATAAATCCTGCAATCATAGATGTGCATTTTGAAAAGGTAGGAGAATTCAATCTCATGGACACGGGCTGTTCTCTGCCAGCTGGCCTCACTGCCCCAGGATGGTCCTGGTCATCCTTATTTTAGTAGTATTGATGTAACCTCTGTTGCCGGCAAATTACTCTAAAGCAATAGCTGCTACTGTAGGGAGACTTGCCATGAGGGCAGACTCTCCAAGCTGAACCCAACAATCAGCATGACTTCAGCTAAAAAATGGCAGTCCTAAAAAGATTCCCTCTAGTTCCCAGAACAGTAGCTCATCTCCTGAACAACGCAGGGTGATACGAGTGCTTTACCCAAGCTCCATCAGCTTCAATAGATTCTCAGCAAATTTCTAACCTGTACGGCCATTTCCAGACTATCTGACCCATATGAAGCCAAAACCAAACAGACAAAAGGAGATAAAGCCCCTTTGGTCTAAGCTCTGCATGCAACGTGGAAGCGTGAGGTCAGGTCTTCGTCTCAGCGTGGCACGGGCGGGTGCAAAGTGCCTTTTCAAACCCGTCTCTCCCTCTTGTACCAACACTGGAAGGGAATAACACACGTGTTTTAGAAATTGCCTCTCATTCAGTATGGTAATATTCAAGTGTGATTGTGAAACCACTTTAGAATTACATTTAAACAAAAGGAAAAAAAAATGCTACTTCAATTATCTCTGAACAGACCAGCCTGGCTGATAATGTTACAGTATGAGGGCAGCAAGACAAGTATTTTCACAGCCAAATCACTTGCCAGAAAAGTGTTATGGTCCATTTTCTTAAAACTACTGTAATACGATAAGCCTTTTTTTACATATATACACACATATATTTCCCAACGCATTAGAAACAAGGGAGCCATTGCCATTAACATCTTTGAGATTTGAAAGGAAATCATAATGGCCACCCCAGGGTTTTGTTGGGGTTTTTTTGTTTGTTTTGTTTTTTTTTAAATCTCCTTCATTCATTGAAACAATTTTCACACTTGTTGTTTCATACTGCAAGTATTTGACCAACTTTGGAGCCAAACCTGAGTACTTTCTCAGTTCAGATGTTTGTGTGTCTCAATTATATAAAAATTAAGGTCAGAAAGATGGTGAAGACTTAGTGAGACTTCAAGCAAAACCAATTTTATTACAAATGGAGAATGATGTTGAATATATCCACGTTGGTGTCCCTCTAGGATGCTCTCCCAGATTTTGTAGCTCAGCTTTCTTATTACCTCAGAAGCTGCAGGACTTCCCAGGGGGTCAGAAAGATGCAATGTGTTTCAAAGCATCTTGTAAGTGCCACAAAGTCCAGAGCCTCTGGAGGGGCAGGATAGCTGAAGAGTGTCTGGCCAGGGAGACTGATACCTGAGAGAGTATCTTGTAAGGCTGCTGTGAGGCGGACAGAGAAGAAAATTTGTAAGATGATGTTGAGAAGGAGTTCATGTGCACTAGGGAGATAAAAGAGCTGGTTAAGAGGGAAGGAAGAATGAAAGATGCAGAAAAATCATCTTCCAGAACAGGAGGGAAAAGAGAAGATGTGGGGGTAAGAGAAAAGGAAAATAATCTCTGTGGTTTTCTTTTTGGAGCAACAGTTTTTGGAGCCGGAGTCTCAGGATGTTTTAAGCTGTTTGGAAATTCTTTTTCATTGCAATATTGCTTCCTCAGAGTGAGGTGCCGTTCAACCTGAAAATGATGGATGATAGGTAGCCAAAGACCATTTCTAGCCACTGCCTTGTTTGATCACCAGCCACCAGAGTAGGTGAAGAGAAAATGAGAGAAGCTTTACACTTTTTTCCTTTGTCAACAGGAGCCATGAACAGCAGAAAACCATCTGCCTCCCATCTTAAAAATCAAGGGAAAGTTCCCCAGGGCAAGCCCTGGAGTGACTCCAGGACTGACCACACTGCTGACAAGCAAGAGACAAACCAACCTGTAATGGTACAGCCCCGGCAAACACATCCTCCGTTCTTTGAACCCATCACAGTACCTCCCCGCACCAGCAGTTACTAGCCTCAAGTGCTTGCGGGATGAGGATCGCATTTTGCTTTTTTTTTTTTTAATGATCTTTTCGAGCACTGATAAATTTCATTCAATCTTCTGCAATGTGAACAGAGTGTGAAATCCTACATTGCTACACAGTGGAAAGGGAACAGCGCTATCTTGTAATGTACTTATTTGTCTCAGTGAGGGATTGCCGCCAAGCTTCTGTGAATAGACTTTTTTTGGCCGTCCTCCCTTAAATGAGCAAAAATGCTGAAAATTTATTCCCACAAACCCCAAAAGTTCTTTCTGGTATTTTGTGACATTAAAACACACATACAAACATGTATACACACGTGCAAATCATTGCCAGGATTAAAACCGCTTTTTTGCGACCACAGCATCTTCTTTTCCAAAGCCTCAGAAAATGCTTGAAGGTATGTAAGTTATCAGTTTACTCAGACCTTTGGGATTTTTTGTAGCTCTGAAATCATTGCCATTCTGACAGACAAAATCAAACCTGAACAATACGATGCATATCCTGTGCAGCTATATTAAGGCTATTTCTGAGATGAAGGAAAAAGAGGGGAGAATAGTCGAGTCCAACATTTAAGAAGTAGGTAATAGTTTACATTCCGTAGCTGGAGTAGGTTTTTTTATTAAAAGAAAAGCAAATAAAAATGACTGATTAAATGTTCCTTGCATCTTTATAAATCTGATGTTCTTGAAAGAAGGCCAGGCACTTGCTTGGAGCGTGTGCACATGAGTAAGTGTGTGTGTGTCTGTGTGTGTGTTATATCTATTTCTATATACAGGACATATTTCCAGCAGTGGCAGGTAGTAGAACTGATGCGTACAAGATGGGAAAAGGCTTTGGTGATGAATGATCAAATTTTCAGAAACATCTCACCTCATTTGATTTGTTCATAAAATCCATTACAAGAATAAATAGTATTTTCCTACCTCAGGCATTCTGCGGTTCTTGGTCAGAGGATGATGGTTTTCTGCGGTATCTGAAGTTGGAGTTTTGTTGTTTTTTGTCTTTTGTTAAATAGTATGTCATCTGAAAAAATACCAGCATTTTTTCTGAAAGAACATTGGGAGGTTGACAGCATCATCAAACAGTCAATAGTGGCGTATAGGTAAGGAATTTATATGAAGAACTTCCTAGCTAGAGTGATCTATTTAATAGCTAGGGTTGGGAGAAGGAGGGCAAAAAAGCCAAAGGAATGATTGTGCTGATATAAATGTTTCTCTTGTCATTTTTCTTTCTCTGAAAACAAGAGCTTCTTGAACAGCCTGTGCTGTCCATTCCGATCAGCTTTGGTGGGGCTGCAGTGAAAGCTTGCACTCGCACCAAGGAAAAGTCTCTGCTGCTCACGGAGTCAGAACTAAATGTGTGGTTTTCTGCAAATATTGCTTTGCAGTTTAATCCCAGAAAGTACTGTCTACTGCTACTGCTGTTGTTGGCTTCTCCTTTTTAAATAGCTTTCAACCCTTGTGGAGCAGTAAAGAAAACGGGCTTTTATTCTCTTAACTGGCCACCACGGAAGGTGCTTCTGAGAGTCTGCCTTTCTGCATATGCTTGTAAGGCAGTTGGTGAGGTTTTCTGTCCTTACATACAGCACGTTACTGAATTGCAGCAGCACTTCTCAGTTCCTGAGCCTGGGTGTCATGTTTTCTTAGGATGAAACCCAAGCGCACGCTAACCTCTGCAGGTGAAACCCAGGCCCAGTGAGAGCTGCAGTGTACACCGCAATCCCCCACGTCCCCTAGACTCTGTGGTTCATGTATCTCAGTAGGTAGTATAGATGCAGTCATAGTGACTGGCATTTGCATTAATTATGATGCGTTAATAATTAGGCTTCGGAGACTCACAAATAGTTAAGCTTATTAATATATGGAAGGCTTTATAATGTTGGGAGCCTTTATCAGGGGCTCAAATACAGTTTTTGACATTCTAGTAGGGAAGTTCGTCTTGCTCTTAGATCACTCAGGTGCTGAGGCTCTTCCTTCTCAGTCGTGGCAAAGTTAACAATGAGCAACCTGGCCAGTGCTCTGCCACATGAATTTCTGTGCAACACAACTGGTGCAAATGGGTTCCTGCAAAATCTTCAGAAAGTTGTGCTTGTGTTTGTCTCCCTCCCCAGGGCCAACAGGACAAGGGCAATTCACAGCCGCACATTGTCCAAGGAGCCTCTGAGATGCTCTCTGCTGTGCTGTGGTCCAGAGGGTGTCCCCACAGATGAAATAGCATCCTGGCTGACACTTCGAGTCATATTGGAGCTCAGATTGCTCTCTCCCATCCAAGGTTGTGCCAAGGTGATGGGCAGAGGGCGGACTCTGCCTCCTCCCCATGGAATTTTGGGCAAACGTGGCCTTTGTGGAGATACAGTGTCCTGTGGCTTGTGCCTGCCTCTGGAAGCAACACCGTGGCTTGAAACCTTTCTCCTCACTGGCTACTTACGGTGCCACGTTCATGAAATGGTGAAAACTGCCAGGCCCTCTACACCCACTGCCTTGGTGCTGAGTGCCTCAGGTGCTTCCCATTAGGGGCATTGGACATTGCTGGAGGACTGCGAGTGCTGGTCCAGACCGGGCGGTCCTCTTTGCTTGGCAAACTCTCATCGCGGCCCCAAGAGTTCGTTCCCCGAGCAGGCTCTGACCGAGTGTTCTGCTACTGGTACCAATCACCCTCTGCTCCCCTAGCAAGGATGGATTAGCCCTCCCAACTTTTGATGGTCAACAACTCTGCCTTATGTGTATGACAAATTCTTCTGTAATTCCACAGCCTCTTCATATTCTCAGCTGCTTTAAAACAAAACCGTCTTCTGTTTGTTTTCCTATTTGCAGCGAAGCATAGTTCTAAACCTTTTCCAGTTACTCACAGGTTTCCAGAGAGTTTAAACTTTATTGTGGGTTTTACTGCTTCATTACCTTCTTGGGTACCTGCTTAATTCTTCTGACGGCTAGAACCATATGCTCTGTGGTAGTTACTGAGACAGGGAGTCTGAAAGAGGTTAAAAGTGCACATTAAAAATACAGTTTTCCACAGGTCTCATTGGGAAAAATGCTGTTGAACTTTTGTTGGCCATTTGGGCTTTTTATATGTTGTTCTGCTTAAAATGCCTTCAAGGAAGTGATTCGAGGATGAAATTTTAGGTCATGAAAGATGGAGAGGCTGAGAACTCTGGAAAAATAAACCCCTTTGTTTTTTAAGAGAACAGCACAGCCCTTGAACCAGGCTGGTGGCAATACATGTTCCCTCCCGCCGCTCCCATTGAGGTACTGAATTTGAAGGAGCTGCGCACTGCTTGGAAGGCATCGTGCCAAGGATTGGTCAAGCTCTCTCCTCCGTGGTAAGTGTATGAGAAAGGGCACTGGGGAGGGCTGGTCAGGCAGGACTGGGCTGCGGGATCAAGTTGTTTGGTAGCCTGAACCGCCAGGTTTATTTTGAGGAGGCAGTGGCAAAGTCTTTGAAGGAATCCTACTCCTGCAGTTTCTCAGGCTTGGCCCAGGGTAGGTCTTCTGGCTGTTCCCGTGTATCGCTTGTAGGTGATGGCAAAGGTACACGCCAGGAAGGCTGAACTCTGCTGCTGGTTCTCAATCGTTGTTCTGTAGGTGAGGTTAAAAATAATCAGCCACCGTCTCAGCCGCCTGGGTAAAATATTTTAAATTTTATTATGGGTGGGTAGACTTGGAGTATTTGGACACCAGGCTCTCCATGCTGAAGGAGCTGAACTTCCCTCTCCACTTCTCCCCCTTTCTTAACTTACTTTTTGGCAGTAGTTTGCAGAAAACACATCTGCTACCCTTGGCAACTAAAGGCACCTTCGTTTTCAGATAGATTCTGTGTAAATACCAAACAAAACATATATTGTAGACACTTGGC
Source organism: Gavia stellata (assembly GCF_030936135.1). Classification (NCBI taxonomy): domain Eukaryota; kingdom Metazoa; phylum Chordata; class Aves; order Gaviiformes; family Gaviidae; genus Gavia; species Gavia stellata. Next base: position 95,881,116 of record NC_082596.1, on the reverse strand, counting down.
TTGGATCAAGTATAAATTTTCCTCCTAAGCTACCTTTTTCTCCTCTGGCTTGTGCAGATGTAAGGGTGTTTCTGCAGCTATGTATGACTTTCCATCTACATGATATGTTCCATATCTAATTGAGGTCTAGATGCTACCATCCCGCTGCCCCTGCTTCTAAGGGCATAGCCTGCAAAACGCTATCCGGAGTGAGCACCGCTGCTGTTCGTTTGCCAAAGAAACAGAAGGGAACAGACCCCATTTCACCAGCACCTCCGTGGAGCTGTGTCAGGCCCCGAGTGTGCTTCCCCCTTCAGCAAATGTGATGGGCGCACTGAGCAAATAATTGCCAGGAGTCCCTTGCTTCATAAATTTTTGTCCTTGCTCTCTTTCGTGTTTTGGTCTGCCCGTAAGCAAGTCGGGATTTTATCAGGCGACCCCAGCATCCCTCTGAAGGATTCTTTGTCTGCCGAGCTGCTGGGCGCCCGTCCGGCTGGCTGGAGACAGAGGTTATGTGGTATGTTTCTGTCCTTTGAGTGGACTTCTAGAATCCTTTTTCTGGGATAAATATTTGGGTTCGCAGTTTTGAAAATTGCTTACCACAAATATTTGCCTAAAATTTGCTGGTGCAGGGAAAGTTTCTTCAGTAAACACATTTGCCAGCATGTTTTCAGTCAGTAAACACCACAGAGGTGTGAACACAGTCGAAAGGAATTAATTTGTAATGTGAAATAATTTGGAGAAGGCTGGAATCAGCTTTTTGTCTTGTATTTTGGGGAACGCTCTTCAGTCCAAACCGGGATACACTCAGTGCAAGCCTGTACCTTTTAAGAAGGGGGGTGAAAAGAGGAGCGTGCTTTTAGAGCGCAAAATGCAGCGACGTGTGCCCCAGTTTGGAGGGAGCTGGTGGCATACCTGTGTGCGGTATGAACCAGCCCATTTAACTCAGCCGGGGATGAATGATGAATCGTTGCACTGTGAGGGTCCTCACAGCAGTCCTTGTGGCGAGTCTGTTTTGGGGCGTGAGAGGGGAGCGGGACATTGGAGCTCTTGCTGCGCTGAGCCTTGGTGGAGGTGGTGCTCAGTGGGGTCGAGTACCGAAGAACTGGTGGGACCCAACCTGTTCCTTCAGTGACATGGCCCAGGAAAGTCGGGCAGTCTGAGGAAGGGGAGGCCTGGTGTCCTTCCTGGTGGGGTGGCAGCCCCTGGCCAGGCTAGCGAGAGCAACTGCTCACGTTTCGGGTTGCCTCCTTGGTGACCTTCCCCTGCACCTTGAAGTCCTCTCCCATTTGGTGACGGGGCATCTTGTCCTATGAACGGTTTTTCATGGCAGGTTCTCCTGCCCTTCTTAGTGGGAGAAGTGCTGCACTGCTGTTGGTTCTCCGAGCCGGTTTAACTTTGGGAGGAGAAGACAGACTGTCTCCGACTCCATTTCTTGAGCTGGGGTCATCCCGTGATGGGGCAGAGCAGCTCGCTGTGCCCCGGCGTGGGGGCTTCGCCTGGCCTGGGACTGGTGAGAGTTCGCCCTTGGCGCTGGTGTGTGCAGTGTTGGCAAGCTGTACCAAGGATGTGGCTTGATTATTATGGATATCCGCTCCAGTTTAAAAGCTAATTTGCAGCCTCTAGAGAAGCGATGGCTTGGCAGAGGGGAGATGTCATTATTCTTATTAGCACCAGTAGTTTTAGACCCTATCCTTTGTCCTCACTCCCCCTGTGAGTTTGCTGATTTTCAATCAAGAAACGTTGTGACCCAAGTTGGGTAAAATGTTTATTTCTGGGCAGGGGAACGTCCTCTCTGAATGACATGGCCAGAAACATGAGCAAGAAATCTTGTTTTTGTTCCAGGGCTCTCTGAAGCTTGTCAGGGCTCCTGAAGGTAATAAAACCCCCATTTTATTAAAGATCTTTTTTTTCATTAGTATGTTGTCCACTGGCAAAGTGGGAGGCTCAGTCACTGGTGCCAGAGCAGACTGAGGGCTCATAAAGAAGCTAATTATATTTTGCTTTTTTTTTTCCTTCTTTCATTGCAGAGAGACAGAGTAGTTGTGAATAAATTGGGAAAGGGGAGGGTGAAGAGAACTGAGAGTTCATTAATATTCATATTTAGCCACAAGTACACAGAAAAGGTGACAAGGAGCTGGCTCCCTGGAAACCTATGCACCTTGGCAGTAGATGGAAAATTGCATTTAATTATAGCTACCTTTAGCTCAGCACCTAATGAGCATGTTTGAAACCATGCAGGGTTGCCATATACTAGAGGAAGATCCAAGACTCAAACAGAAAATGAAAACCTTCCCTCTTTCTTCCCTGCTCTGCTGAATTCAAAGTAATTCTGCCAAGGCCTGGGAGACCAAGTGGACTTTTACTCTTGATTTCCCAGTGATTATCAGAGAAACCCATCCAGAAGAAAAAATAAAAAAGATAAAATAAGGTGGTCAGTAGGAGGGAACAAGCACATTTTAATGGGGAGTAAAAGAATGGAGACTTATTCCATTTTCACTTTGCCTAGTGAGCACTGCTGGAGTCTTGAGGTATCTTTTTTATTTTTTTTCCCTCTCATTTCCCACTGATTTATCTATTCTTTGATAGCTTTTAGTGTTTTTTTCTTCTTTATTTTATTTTTGGGGAGACTGCTATCTGTGGATTTTACTACCTTGTAGCTAGGGAAGAGAAAAGCCAAGGAGATTTCCTTCACACACATTTCTTAGGGTTGCTTTAGTATGTTGGTTCCCGCAGCAACTTTAAAACCGTAGAACCAAATCCTTCTCTGTAGCACACAAGCACAGGCAGAGATTGAAGCTAGTGGAGATGCTCCGTATTAATTTACGTGCGTTTAGGAAAGCAGAATGTGGTCTATATTTGGCCTTTCATCTGGTAAACTTTGCCTTGCTGAAATATGTCTTGAACAAAACATTTGAAGCTGCTTTTAAACTTACAGCAAGGAACTGATGTTTGTAGCACAAGCCCAGCAAAAATTACTTTCATTTTGGTGGCCGAGGTAGCAAAGTGAGTATCCCGATTATCCCTTATATTTTTAACACATGCTGAAATTTGGCTTTTCTCACACAGTCTAGCCATGAGCTATAGACAATGACCTAACAGAGGATTGCATTTATCTTTAAGGGGAAGCTTCTTCCAACGTGACCAAACCTTAAAAGGTTTGGCAAATGAAATTCTGTGTTGACACAGGGGCACCTTAGAGCTCTGCGGTTACTGGGCTGTTTCTCAACCTCGTTGCTGCTGAGGGCAGATGGAGCAAGTCTGACAGTCAGCGATGCTGCTGGTTCCTTTACACCCCGACCTGCGAAAGCCTGGTCAGCTGTGGTTCGTCCCGTGAGGACGAGCCCGGAGGTGAACCCATGCAGGCTGGGAGGATGGAGGGCAGCTGGCATGGGTGCCAAGCTGTGAAAGAATGGTCACAACCTGGCCCTGAATCTCTCAATTTTAGGCCAGTTGTTTCTCAGCTTCTACTGTTTTTGAGAAAGAACCGTGCTTGCTTCTTTCCCTGCTCTGTCCCCCGGGGAATTTGGTAAACCTTGGGAGAAACAGAAAATCATACGGGTTTCCATTTGGTCTCTCACCTCTTAGTGTCTTTGTTTGGAGAGACCTTGCTAATGGTTCATGTTGCTTAAATATCCCTATGCTCCCAGCAGACAGATAACGCTGGTGCTTGAGAGATTCTTGAGATAAATTTCTTATGGACACACAACAGTTACTCCACCACATGTTTTCTCTCTCCTGCTTCTTTGGCATGCATTTAGTGATTTCTTGGTTTGCAGGAACTACTCTCAGCTTCAGAACCCATCCATGTCTTTTATTTCTTATTTCTTTACCTGGGGACGTTTTCTTCTGCTCATGCTCTTTCTGGATTCATATTGCTTTACTAGCAACATTACAGTTTATTTTGGGTGATTTAGAACAGGACAGATAGAAAGGCACAAATATTATTCTCTGGCAAATAAGCAAGTCTAGATATGCCTCAAACACATTTTAAAACATTTTAAACCCTTATTCACAGGCAATTTTTGTAGCTGACTATTGGGCAAACACAAATCCCTAAATCCTTCTTTTGCTTTATTTTGATCAGTGTTGCTTTGTCTTTCTTCTGCTTTTCTTGTCAGCTTATTTCTAAAGAGCAGTAGGTACCGATATGCTTTCAAAAATCCTGTTACTTTGCTTTTTTAGACACCTGCGTACCACAGCAAAATTTTACCTCAGTTATCACTTATTTTTTTGAGTGAAAATAGTCTTTAATTGTGATCAAGAAAGAAACCTTCTATGGGTGTCTGTCTTTAAAGGCATGATAGATACCTATGGTTGGATGCTGCTGCCACTGTGCTATCTTCTGTTTATGAGGGTCCAGCCCCTTACTAAGCTGTCAGCCCAGCAGAGGAGATGCAGTGACAGGCATTTCTGAGTAGATTTCGGGATGTGCCAGAGCCCCAAAGTGAGTCATGAGGTGTGACAGACATCCACAATTTTTTACCTGTATGTGGAGCTTAAAAAGCTGCAAGATGCCGTTGTTTGGGAAAAATAGCTGCTACCCAGAGAGCTGTGGTGCAGGTGCTGTGGGGAAGGAGATAGTGTTGTGCAGCTGGAAATGGTACGGCCCAGTTAGGAGAGAGTTATGGGAAAATTTCCTTTGACTTCGTGCTCTTTCATGTGTAACTGTCATGGCCGTTGTGATACCTCGTGATGCATAGTGTGCGTCGCTTCAGTTTGCTTGGGGAACGAGAAGGGATGTCCTTTGCTTGCTATCTGGCTTGCCAGTAAACGTGGTCTGAAGAAGTGTGGGGAAAGGGAAAAATACAGAGTTGGCACAAATGTGAGTGGTTTTTTCCTACACTCTTTTTGTTTCAAACTGTGGGAAAAATTAGAATTTTGAAGAACGCCCAGGATCAGATGAAGCAATTGAGCCAGAAGAGCAACTTCAACTCTGAAAGGCTGCCGTGGCACTTTAGTACGGGCACCTGAGGAACCTGTATGCTTCCTATAGCTGGCATTGTCTCATCCCGACAAATCTTCCCTCAGGAAATATCCTCCTTCAAAGAGCTGAGGTGCTGCAAAATGGGAGTCCTTCACCTTGCCATGCCATGCCATGGCATGGCAAATCTTGTTTGCCGCTTGGTGAAAAGGGAGTCAATGAATTAGTATATCTCTTGAGGCACTTCAGCAATATTTCCAGTCAAAACGTTTTGGTTTTCAATGAAATATGTGTGAGGTATTTTGTCTTTTTTGGCTTTCAGTGAAGTATGTGGCAAAAACACTTTGGTTTTTGAATTTTTATTTTTTTCCACTTGAAGATACACCAATTTGGGGGGGAAGAAATAGGCTTAGCTCTATTGGTGATACTATTCTCTGTCAAGAAACCAGTTCATCTTAACGGAAAAATTTTAATCAAGCGTGGAAAAAAAGCACTTTTCTAGGCAGTGATCATGTCACTTGTAGAGAAGAGATTTGGGATCTGGGGTGGTTTCCTTCTGGTTTTGAGCCTAAAAGCTTATGTTTTCAAACTCCTCACGTCAAGCCTCATGCCATGCAGGCGTGCACAGCTGGAGCATTATGAAAAAGAAATAAAAAGAGATTTCAAATAGAATAGCCAGCGTTGGTTAAATTGGCTTCTCCTGCTCTGCTGAGAGGTTCGTGAAGCGATGTGCCCCTGGGGCAACTGGCATGCACCCGCTCTTGCCGTCATCGGTATGACTTCCATGCGTTTCCTTTGAAATACAATTCCTTTGTGTCAGCTGTATCTTTATCAGTCAGGGCTGCACCATAAAGCCCTAACACTCAGATGATGAAGTGAATTTAGATTGTGGCTACCACTGATACCCACTGACGGATCCCCAACCATTGTGTAAGAGCCTGTAGGAGGATGCAGGGAGGTGTCCCTGCAACAGCAGAGGCAGAATATCAGATTGCATCAGGCATGAGAATAACTGTACGTACAGAATGTATTCAGCCCTCAGGCACATATCCATATGTTTGGATGCTGATGGGTGTTTTTTAAAGTTACTGTTTTAAAGATATCCACACAGGTGGCTAACAAGTGTTTGTTAGATGGCACAGCACGAATGGTGAAGCAATCTGACCGCTTGTGGGTGAGGAATAGAAGGCGAAGCAGTGCTGGGTGCCCAAGTTTTTCTGGATAATGGCTATTTGCCTTAGGAAGGAAAGGACTAGTTTTTCCCAGTTAGCTTTGGGGAAGTGCACAGGGCTGCGTGGAGGCTGACAGCAGGTTCTTGTTTCAGAGAAAACAAAAACCCCATCGAGTGGAGGCACTTTAGAAAAACAAACGCAGTTTTGACGATGTGATTTTTTTTTTTTTTTTTTTTTTTACAAACCATATTTCATGCCTGGGTGCAAAGTGCTATTTTCTTAGTCATTCAAAGGAAATTAAAAAAGGGCATAAGGTGTGAGGGGAAGGCCGTGTTTTGGTTTTGGAGTTGGGTTTTGGGTTTTTTTTTTGGATAATGGAAATACATGTTGAGGCCGGAGTGTGCCATTGCAGAACAACTCTGTGATGAGCAGCAGGAAGAAGCTGGGCAGACCCAGAGGTTGGGCAGTTGGTTTGCGAAGACCGCAGGCTCTCCAGAGAGGCACAGTCCTGCGCCACTTCCTCACGGGATGACGAGAGCTTTCCCCGGTGGCCAGCCACCTCCTCCGGCTTTTGTTTCCTCCCTCCATTTCCCAGTCACAGGAGCATCCCCTCCAGGAGGACGGTTGGTTGTACGGGCAGTCACTTAGAGGACAGCAGATGTTGCTGGTGCATTGTTCAGAAGCAGCTTTACTGAAGGGATTTTGAAGCCAGTTTCAATCCACAGCCTTCTCTAGGTCTAAGCTTGCTCAACGCAGAGAAAGCAATAAACACCAAATGAAGGTGGGTCACTAATTGTAAAGGAGATTTGCAAGGGACAAATCACTCTGAGGAACCTTTCCTTCTAAAGCAGTAAAGGCAGCCACTGAGCTGAAGGAGACCCATCCTTTATTTCTGGACAGTTGTTGAGAAGAAAAGGACTGTCAGCAAAAAAACCCCTAATTCCTTTCCCACCAGGCCTCTGGTCCAAATGCTGCTGAAGCCATGTAGAAAACAGAATTTCTTCAGACTATCCCATGACTTCTCCATCACATCTCCAGCAAGTACGCTCTCATCACAACTTTTTGTTTCATCTACAAGATTTGTGCCAGTGTTCACTGAGGAAAACAATCCTAACGTAGGTTTGCTGGCTCATTAGCTGTGAGTCTGTAAGGGCATGAGTGACATACGAGAGAAGTTAATTAAAAGAGCTATTGCTGCGAGGCGGGAGTGAATACCGGTGGTCATACAGGGTGGGAGTGGGACTCGGGTAATATTCATACTGAGCTATAACTGGGATATATAGATGCCTGAGCCAAGTATTAGCAGCAGAACCGCCCATATGCTAAGGGAGTTGTCAGCTGGTGAAGCCAGGAAAACAGAACAGGACCAAGACTTTGACTCAAAACATCAACCCGAATCCCTCACCGAGCTGACCTGCACAAAGCACATCTGTGCATTGTGAAGGGAGAGCTGTACAGACCGTAATATTTTAACCTGAAGCTATTTGGAAGCTGGTCTGGCCAGCACTTGGCTGTAAAGACAGCAATTGTCTATCACAATTTGCTTCAAATATAATTGAAACTCAAGGAAAACTAGTGCAGCTAGGCTGATACTATCAAAATGACTGCAAAAAGGTTAAAAAAACAGTAAAAAAAAACCCCTAAACAACACCTGGCTTTCTGTTGAAAAGCCGTGGTGCTCCATGTGAAGTCTTGGAAATGACTGAGAGATGCTGCGGGTCCTCCGTCCGCCAGCTCTCACAGCTGCCATATGGGGGGCTTCTGCGTGGGCTGTGCGAGGCAGAGCTGGTGCCCCTTAGGGGAACTTGCTATTTCCAAGCTTATGACCTCATGCTATCGAGCTGTAGTGTATGTGTGTGGTCTTTAATGTTCACTGAAACTTTAATGTTTACTGAAACAACACCTTATGCAGGCATACACACGCTCACCTGTGCACGCCATGGACTGTGCATCATTTTTCCATCCTGCGTTTTTGGTCATTTTGGGAATACCTTCCCTTGTGGGTCCTGACTCATTCTATTCTTTTGCCATCTCTGAGCAACGTTTACGCTGCATTATGCCAAGGAGCCCCTTAAATCTTCACATGCACCCTCACGCGTGCATGCAGACAGTCCGGCATTATCAAACTCCGTGGTGAGGATGTTCACATTTCTCCTCATTAGCGATGTGCAATGTAAAAGGCTTGCCTTGAGTTTCTTGAAGACGGCAGTAATGAAGCTCCGAAGAAATAGTCAGGGGACTGGAGCTAATTAAAATGCAGCAGGGTGTAGAAGTAAAGGTAGCAGCAGCTCGCTATGCCGTGTCTCTGGCAATCAGCAGTCCCTAGTTTACCCACACTAATTGACAGGAGACGCAGTGCTACTGAGTGTGCACACAGCCAGCGTTAATGGAGTCAGCACACGCTGCTCTTCCTGCCTGACTTGTCTCATTATCGACCTTGAACTGGCAAAGGTCAGTTGATGGTGCTGCTTTCATCAAGATGACAGGTGTCTGAAGATCTTCTCTTTGTAGTGTAATAATTTGGCAGTTGTCTTATCCTGTACGTGAATTAGTGATCTGATCCCGAAGAGATGACGGATAAAAAAGACTGGCTTACTGTGGTGAGGAGCTGGGCTGTTGTGCGTTTAAAAAAATAACAGGTACTGAAAGTCCTGGAGGAAGGAAATAAAACTATATCGCGTATTTCCCCTTGGAAAAGACAAAGCCTGAAGGAGCGAATAGGCAAATTTTCACAAGTGGAAATGCAGTCGGCCCGCTGTTAAAAATCGGCAGCTTGTTTGTGTTGATTATGAGCACCAGGTGCACCGCTGGCACTCGGCAAACATCTAATAATAATAATAACAATAGTCAGGGCACTTGACACCTGCAGTATGCTGTGAGTGACAGTGTTCTTGGGGAGACGTCTCATCCGAAGGCAACGCTGTCTTCAGGAGATGCATCGTTACAACATGCCGCACTAGGGCTGCATCTCCCGTGCCCTCCTTTTTTTACTCCTCTGTTACAGATGGTCTCAGCAAAGACAGTGGGGACTGACAGAAATAATTCTGCCAGGCTCCCCTTCAAATCTGCAAAAGCAGCATTTTTGAGCATTTTTAACAAATGTTTTGGCTTTTCGAAGAGACGACCAGCAGCCTCCTGTGTCTTGGGGTTCCTCTGGTTGGAAGTGGAGCTTGCGTCTCCTTTCCTCTCCCACCTTCACTTGTGCAAAGTGTGTGTGATGCTGCATGCTGCCATAGCGGCATTTGGCTGCTTGTTTGTGGGTACAAAACGGGGTAAATCAGGGCCTGGAGCTGGGAGTGCAGACAAAAAAAGAGCTTATTGCTGAAGAGCTGAGGGGAAGTCTTGGTGGCGACTGAGCTGGTGGCAGTACTAGACTGCATTTTTCTTGGCTAAAACAGGGAGGGAGAAAGTTGGAGGAGCCCAGATATGAAAAGCGGCACCTGCAAAGGGACTCCTTTGCAGAGGCTCGTGCTCCCTCATCTCGGTGCGGGGGGCTCTGGCCGTGCTGGCTGGCTCCTGGGCAGCTCTCGTGCCCAGCCCAGCGCTGGCTCCACTGGGGGCAATGGGAGACGCTGGTCCCCAGCCTGCAGTGCCTTTCTTGAGGAAGATGGGGCGGTTGCAACCCTCACCAGAGCTGGGGAGGGGAGAGCAAACCGAGCACAGCTTCTCTTTGCTTCACCTGCATTTTCCCAGGATCTTTTTATAATATCCATCTCTGAAAGCAACTGCTCTTTGCTAGTATGATTACCAGAATATTTCTTCATTTATCTGTGATTATGGGAAACTGAAGTATTGTCTGGGGAACAAAATACTCTGTAACTTGAAAACGATTTATAGCAGCTCTCTTTTTAAAGATGTTTGGAAAAAAAAAAAAGCTGCGGAAAACCAGATGTGTGATGTCTGTATGGCTGCAGTCCAGCTATAAAAGTAGAAGACCAGGAGCTTCTTACCAGGGCAAGCCTGAGGTGACTAATAGGATCATTCTTTAAACAGAAAAATGTTTTTGTTATTGAGCCTTCCCAGTCTGACAAGTTTTCTCAGCTGCCTCTGAGGTGACAGCCAAGTGTATGGGATGCTCCTGGTCTCTCATCCTCCCCGTACCTGTGCTGGTGCTGCAGAAACCCCAGGCTTCCACCTCCCCCGGCATCCGAGGGGCTGTGTGCCCTCAGCGCTCTGTCTTCTCAGGATGCGCTCTCCTTTGGGGATACGAGAGCAAGCCTCCGCCTTTTCTGCTGGGTTGTGAAAGCAATTGTCAAATAAGTGTTAAAAGAAAAAAAGCGTTGCCTAAGTGCATCCTGAGATCAATAAAATATGCAAGCACGGGCTCCCGCTGTTCAGGGCTGCCCCAGTCTCTAACCTAGAGCCGGGAGGCCTGGAGGAGCACGTCGGGGCTACTCTTAAGTGACAGCTGATAGGAATCCCACATTAATTCAACAGGTAGAGCTCATACCTTTGTACCCAGAGGTCTCGGGTTCAGGTGCCAGCTGTGAGGGGACTCTCAGGAGGTACCTGTATGCAGAAGCAGTGATAAAGGAAAGAAGTAGTGATAAAGGAAAGAAGTAGTGATAAAGGAAACTCCAGCAATTAAGGTTTTATGCCTGGGTTAACTCCTTCCAACATTGGGTCATTTTTTGTTTTGCAGAAGAGGATCTATCCCTTTCTTTCCCCAGCAAGGAGACAGTCAATAATAAAAGTGGTGAAAAATGAGGATAGTGACCATTTTTTCTCTTGCTGGGGGAAAAGAGATGCTCCCATCCAATCCAAAGACAAATGAGACGGATTCATGGATCATTTCTTCTTGAAATGAAAAGCTCAGCTTATGCTGCTGAAACCAGTAACATGGGGGGATGATACTTTCTCCTTCCTACCAATGGAAAGGTGGTGAATGGAGCAATAACATGCATGCGGGAAGTATAACATGACAACTATGACAAATGTATTGTTGTACTTGCCTGTCGAATCAACTTCAGTTCCTGTTAACCCCCAGATTATGTCTTTTCTTAGAGAAAAAAGAGAATAAGTAAGAGAAGAAGCACCACACAAGTATCGTAGTTGCTTCCTTCTTGTCCTTGATGGGAAGGATCGGCTAGGTCCCAAACCCTACATACTGTGGGAATGGCAGCTTGCAGTATTCCAGAATTAATGCACTAGAAATTTCCAAAGATGAAAGTATTTGATTTAAAGCAAAGGCATCTGGGAATATTTGTGGCTCATTGGAGTGTTTGTGTTAAGAACATTTGTGTCAGTGATTTGAAATCTTAAGTGTTTTGTCCCTGTCCTTTCTCCGTGCGTGTACATGCAGACAGGGAAGTCAGGACTGGAAAGCAACGTGGTCTCTGATGTGACAGCTTTTCTAAAGGGTGTTGGGTGAGGCGTCCTTAAAGATCTGGTGCCAGTTTGTCTCCTCGGAGGAGGGAGGAACAAGACCCATGAACAGGAAGGCAACTTGTGCAAAAGGAACCAGAGCTTCTGGGAGACACAAATGCAGCAGCTCTCCTACTGAATCAGGTACACACTTCAAGCAGAAACTGATTTTAAGGCTTAGGTGAAACTGAATTCAAAGCTGCGCTGGGACCTCCGTAGCTGACTTCAGCTGCTCTGAAGAGGGATCGGTGGGTGGGTGCGGGGCAGGATGGAGACAACCAGATGGGAGCAGTGGGAGTTGCTTGCACAGCCCTGGATGCTACTTCGTGGGACTCTAAAGTGGGAAGGGAGTCTGGAAGGGATCTGGGGTTGATTGACAAGGAGTTTTCTGGCAGAAGGAACAAATGTTTGCTTCAGGCGTTGGGATGTGGTAAGTGGGAGGGGGGTAGCAGGACGTGGCAAAGGAAAGGATGTCTTGCTGAGGACACAAACCTCAGAATTTGGAAAGGGAAAAGGAGTGCATTTTTTTTCTGTCATCCAACTAGTGTGTTGCATTAATGCCACAGAGACCTGAGCTGGGAGAAGCCTTTTGACTCCTACATAAGCTCCCAAGGAACCTGGGAAAGCGGACAAAGAGGAGAGGCCTGAAGAGGGGTAAAACCATCTTTTCTCCTTTTTTCTGGCTTGCAGCTGTCTGGGAAAATGACTTTTCTGTGTTTGGGGTTGGCCACTCCGGTTAAAAGTTTCTCTTGTCTCAGAACAGGTTTCTGGGGTAGATGCAGGAACTGGCAGATGCTTCTCTTTAGCCTGTGTTACACGGAAAGTCAGACCGCACGAGCATTCAGGTCCCTTCTAGCTTAAGTATGTTAAGCATTGTCCCTTCAGCTCTTTAGACAGGGAAAAAGGTTAAAGTAACCTTTGTCCTCATGTTCTCGTCTCCCTTAGTGATCCTGAGATTTTTCCCTCTTACCATGACCCCTCTGGATGTTGCCTTTGGCTGAGTGCTCGGAGTCACGCAGCTTTTGCCTAGCATCCATCTCCTGCCAGAGGCAAGAAGTTAGTTTCCCTGTTTCTGAGTGCAAATTGCAGAGAATTATTCCAGACACAGGAAGAGTGTCTCAAAACTGGGTTCAGCGCAAAAAAAAAAGGAGAGGTCAAAACAATATAAAAGAAAATAAATTGACATCAAAAGTCTTTGTAGGTCTAAGGGTTCCTGAAGGAGGCCAGGTGTCTTGAGGGTGCAGTTCAAATGGTGCTCCAACTTTCATCAGCTTTGTCTCCCAGCAGTTAAGACCTTTTGTTTTACAGCATCTCTTAGCTCCAGTTCAATATCAATGAAACATTTTACTCTGGAAGCCTGTTGCTTCTATCTCACAGCTACTCAGGTATGGCCAGATGTGATCTACTGCTACCATGCTAGTCATGGTGTTATTAACTGCTAACATCCAGGAAATTACATTTGTCCAGGTGCGCTGCCTTAGGATGTGAATCAATCTCTGTCTTTAGACCACTTCAGAAAGCCAGTTATCCCTACTCCAGAAGGATGATTCTTTTTCCAGCTCTTTCTGATACCCTTTCCCTAGAAAATCTTGAGTATGTACTTTGTTTTGCACTGACTGGGTGCGGCATGGAGGCTTGTCTGAATTTTCACACTGTCCTTCAAAAGAAGCGGCTGTGTCTTCACACTCTCCTGTTAGGCAAGAAACTCTCTCTTGCCTTTTAGTCATAGCTTGAAAATTCCTGTATCTTCAGAGATTATTGTCAATATTTCTCAATAATTTGATTCATATCATTTTTGATTCCATAACTGGAAATACCTAAGTCCTGAAAAACAATTTATTTTCTAATCTGGAAAGAGCTTAGAGAAAAATATGCTGAGAGGACAATGGGTACCATTCTTAATCTTGTCTGCTTTGGTGTCGAGTCCTCTATTAATCAGCATCAACACAGCATAGCAGAAATGTTTACCACAGCAGAAGACTATGAATTTAGTGGAAAACTTCTTTCTAAAATGTTATGCTTCACTTTACTCTGAGATTTTCATCTGATATGCACAACTTCTGTCACGTTGCTATGTCATCGGAAAGCCAAGAAACGTGTAAGGAAAAATAAATAAATAAAAGGAGACAGATAAAGCAATCTGCAACGTGCTCCAGTGGAGCTTACACTGCTTGGGTCTGTGCTTAGCTCCAGGAGCGTCGCTGCTGGGTATCTGCAGCAGTGCAGCGGGCGAGTGAGTGCTCAGCATTTACAGGAACCCCAGGCAAAGCCTTGATGAAGACCAGGCTGCAGCTGGGGAGGCATTGAGGAAACACCTTTCCAAGAACTTCACATGCAGAAACACCATTGAAGTTTTCTCAAAGTGGAGTTGTGGAGGGGGGTTTGTCATCCCTTACACTTAACCAGAGGGAGGGGACATATTAATATTAGAAGTTTAGAGAACAGACTTCCCTAATTCCATGCAAACCTGAATTCACAGGATGCCAACACAGCTTTGCAAATCCAAAGCATTTAGGCATTCTTATTGTCAGATAAGTATTAGAATGAGACTTTTTTCCTATTTGCCCATTGCTTAAAAGCTAATACCAAGAAAGTCATTTTAGCAATTGTTTTTTTAATCATTCCTGCACATATGCCTTTTTGTGGTCTGGATTTTCTTCTGCATTTCACATTTTCATGAGTTTTGGTCTGTTATATAATGGCATAATCAAGCCGAGGAAAAACGTAATGTTTCTTTTCTATATGCTGCATTTGAATAAAATTAAGGTCAAGACAGAAAAGCAGATGAGACCTAGGGAATACATAGATCATCTGAAAAAACTTTTAAGAAAAGTCATCACTGCAAATATTCACAGCATGAAAAGTCATTGAATATTTTTATATGGGTGGCTTATTTGTTTTCCAGATTCCAGACTTCTGGTTCTTGTGACTAGCCTTTGTGCTCATGTCAAAATCTCCTTTGCTTTGGATATGTATGTATACTGATCCATTTGGGTAATCCAAAGCCAAATGAAGTCAACAGTGGTATTTCCATTAATTTCAATCTGTAAAAGGCTATGTTTATATCATACTCAGTGATTTGGAATCTGATCTTCTGTATTTGCAATGGAAAAGATGCTTCTGTGCCTATATCCCATTTATACCGTGTGAAGCTTTTTTTGTTTTATCAGTTTTTTAAAAGAAGAAGCTATCTGCCTTTTGGTGTAATCACCGGTATACCTGGATGCCAGGAAAACAATGAGCATATTTTCTGTGATAAAAGCTTAAAGGAAATAGAATTAAGCATTAAAAGTGAACTGACTGGACTAAATAATTGCAAGGAGTGTCAAGAATTTTTTGCAGCATACAGCTAGACCCAATCTTTGAGATTGGAAGAGGATCATTCAGTTTCAAAATAAGACGATTTCTGGTTTTGCCCAGTTCTTCCCGTGCTCCATGCTTGCTGCTGGAACTACATGCAGAAGGATAGAAATACTGGGAGGGAAAAAGACACCTCTGGGAAGCACTTCTTGGCTAAGTATGAAGTACCAGGAAAATGTACTTGTGAGATTACATCCTGGGGGATTTGCACCCTTAATCTATTTAAATTACAGAAGAACGCTGAGACTTTGAGGGAGCTCATTGTGTCTCAGCCTATGAATTTCCCATATTCCCACTGCTACCAATAATCACATATGTAGGGAGTAGTTTTATTACGGCTACAGTCTGATCCGAAGTTCATATCTGGGCTTCGTTGTTCATTTGCAAAATAGCAGCCTGAGGTATCCTCCCCGCTTTCCTGTAAGATGCCTGAAATGATTCCTCTTTTACTGTTCAAGAGGGAAAACAGGCAGAGAGGAGGAGAAGATAGGGGAGGAGATGTTCAGCTTCTCTCCATTACCCAGTGGGAAACAATTGTATTTAGAAGTTTGGCTCTTTCCCCTTTTTCTCAGAAGGGGAGCTACCAGGAAGGGAGAGACACTTGTTCAGTCTGGTCTATGTCCTATGGAAATGTGTGACTGGATTAACTCTTCCCAACTATAAGCGAAGCAGAAAGCCAGGTGTTTTCATTTCTAGCCAGTCAGCCTGGCCACAGTTCAGTTCCAACAGAAATACATCTTCTGCCTTGTCATAAAGGAAGTTAATAGCGAAACACTGTGTTAAAAATATTACAGAGATAGCTCAAAACAGCCCTTATTAAAAGGACTACCTATTCCCAAATGGCAATTTCTTTGTCATTGTGGCAGACACCAAACGGCTGCTTCCTTTAACTAAACCAACACCAGAGAGACCGTGGCTTGGCCTTTTGGACCATGCTGGCCTAGCAAAGCTAGGTACCACCCAGCTAGCTATGGCGTGACCTTACCTCTGTGGGTTTTAGCATGCGCCTGGGTAGACTTTGATTTATTTCTGTCCACCAGGCATTCTCTTACAGCAATCCGGAGGAAAAAAGCCACATTACAAGAGCTCGTTTCTTGAAGCTCTTTCTGAAATCAGTAAGAACTGAAGGTAGATTTGTGTCTCCAAAATCCAGTCATAAAGAAACTGCTATTTAGCATCTATTTCTGCCATCCTGACCCCTATGTTATCTTCCTGTGCCTTTGCTAAGCCCTCTCATTAATTCCTGAGAGCCTAGTGTCTAATAGACACTCAATGCAAGCAATGATGGCAGAACTAACTTTAGAGAAGAGGATTGCAAGTGAAGGATTGAGAGAGACAGGGAGAGAAAAATAGAGAAGAAATACAGTTTTGCTGCGGGCATTGATGCATGTGTGGTGCAGTCTCTCTATTGTGGTAATGAAACCTCGAAGGTCTCACCACTGTGTTTAGACAAGACCTCAGAGACCAGCAGTAAATCTTTAGTGGGGGTGAACTGCAAACGGAGAGCCCCTTCCCATTTAATCTTTATCTTCTATATGGGATGGTTTGGGCAGAGAAGCCAACGAGGACAGATTTTGCTAGTATAATTTCCTTCGTGCCCAGGTGGAGGGTAACCCAGCCACTTCAGGCAGGTTGGACCTGTGCGGGGCTGAACGCTGAGCTGTTTGGCTCCTGCTTGCCCGACCTCCCTGGGCTGCTGAAGGCTTCTTGTCTCCGATCCACCAGGTTCCTTGCTGAAAGCTGTTCCTCCTTCTGCTGCTGAAGCGTCATCACACAGAGGGATCGTCAGGACATGTCCCGAGGTGAGTGAGATATTGCTGGGGAGGGCCTCGGATTTCAACTTCATTCCTGTGTTACGAATGCAACTTATTTTCTGCAGAAGATTTTGCAAAGTAGATCAGGCTGTCCTTTAAAAAGAGCTATTACAAGACTAAAAGAGTTCCAGCAAGGAAGATAGTAACATCACTCAGCGAAAATGGATCCTTACCAGACTCTCAATTACAACCTGCAACTTCACTAAAAGCAACGGAGCAGTATAGGCATAAGAAATGAACGCTGCTGTCCATTTAACTTCTCAGGCTGGCAGGAGCTGAGGCAAAGATTTACAATTGTTGATATCAAGTGTCAAGGGTTTGGATTAGACTCCTTGCTTTTTTCCATTGGGATGCTCAGGGAGCAGGTCATGACTTTCTTATGCTCGGTGATGCTTCACCCAAAAAAGACTGAAGATCCAGCCAATGTCAGAGCAGCTGTGAGGTGGATGGAGCCAGGCAGAAATTCTGCCCTTTTATCTTAACCTTTATCTATTTGGGGACTTTCCTCTTTGAAGAGGAATATCTTGCTTTTCCACTTGCTGTATGCTGATAAAGCTATGAATTGATTCCTTTGCTCTGAATTTTCAACAGTTCTGTTCTTTTAAAGATCATCTTTATTCTTTCCTTTCTGCTCCCACTTCCCCCAAAGTCCCCTGGCCATGATGAAATAGCATCGGGCATGACCCGGGAAGAAAGGAGCCGTGTTGTAGTGTATATGTGCTTTGTGGCTTTCCTGTGCTTTCATTTGGCATTGAACCATCCATGCAAGAAGAGAATTAAAATGACATGAACATCATTTTTTTTTTTTCCCCTCTTCAAAGTTTCCCTTCCTGAACTCCATGTAACAACTTTAGTTTTTTGCTGGAGTTGTCTCCCTCAGGACAAAGCCTATGGGCCGTATAGGACTGAGCGTTGCAGAACTGCAGCATGCGTTGAAAATCATCCTAGCACACACTTGGGGGCAGTTGTGTTTTTCTGCGATTCAGTCAAGCAGCTCTCTAAACTAGGAATCATTATCTTTGATTCTAATGGCTAACACGATGGCTAACGTGACAATTTGGGTGATAGTTACCTCTTGCAGCCCCGCGTAAATGCTAGATAGTTACCGCAAGTGTGTGCCTGCAAGAGCAATTGCCTATTTTTTTTCCCCTCTGGTGTTCGGTAAAGCTGTCGGAGACAGGGAAACAAGTTCATTGTAAAAAAAATGCGTAAACAGTTTGAATGTGAAACATTATCATCCCATAACTCAGAACAAAAGACCAAGTCCTAATTCAAAGCGTGTATGTTAGCTAATAGTGAAAACTGAAAGCCATCAAAGGAAAAAAAAATAAACAGAGGACCAAAAGAAACTCGGAAGAAGCAAAGAGAGCGGAAAATCAGCCAAAGTCAGCTTGCCTGTACGCGGCTCATTGTACTGCACAAACCCCACTCCTGCTGTCGCTGGCCCCGGTCGCTTGGCGGGGCAGCGCTGGGCACTCGTGTCTGGTGGGGTACCCCTGGCTGCCCACCCCCTTTCTGGGCACGGTGGTGATCTGCTGGGTGCTGGTTATCTCAGTGCCCTGTCCTCCGCAGCAGTGATGGTAACGGCAGGAAACTTTACGGGTAGAGGCTCGCTTTTAGGGAAGAGCTGGTACAGGCTGCCGGCCCGCAGTCGCATCGGCCGGTGCTCTCTGTGGCGGAGAGCTGCCCCGGGTGCGGTAGGAAATGTCCTGCAGGCCGTTTCTGTGTTAAATCACACCTCCTCCTACTTCTCTGAATTCAGTGGAGGGGCAGGGGTTATAAACTAGCAAAAAGCATTGGCCCCTTGTGTCTGCGCTTAGTCTGCTCAAGTTAATTCGTTTTTTGGCTCATTACATTTTCTGCCCCATTACTAATTGCCTCTTGGGCTCTACTCATTGCCAGGGTTTTCTGACCGTCAAAACATTACTAAACAAATGAACTAAATAAAAAGTAGGCCTTCTTCAAGAGCCTTCCCCCCAGCCCTCCCCTTGTGTTAATATTCCAACTGTGCCCAACAGGTAGGCGTCTGCACTCATGTTATCCGTATTAATTAGACTGTAATACCCTTGGCACAAGACAAGGACAGGGATGCAAGAGAGTCTCTCCTGCAGCTCTCTGATAATTTATACCAAAAGCCTGCTGCAACGTCTTTCTCTAGTGCCACATGTACCAATAGTGATGCATAAATAAGTTTCATTTTTATTAGGTGTTTTTCCTTTCCTTCCAACTAATTAGCCCCTTCTCCAAAATACCTGAGCCCTACGCAGTATTTAACGAACGTTTTGCAGCAAACTCCTGAGGCAGAAGTACTATTATCCCCAGACAGACTGGCTGCATTGCCCATGGTCATGGGAGAAGTCCTTGATAGAGTGAAACATGAACTCAAGTTTCTCAAGGTCTAGATTAGTGCTTAAACCACCGAACCCTCCTGCCCAGCAACTATCTCTAGTGGTTCTTTACTGCTCCCTGACTTTGCACACTCGTGTCTTATGCTGAACGTACCTAAATCCTTCAGGTGTAAAACCTGGCAGTTGAAGCAATCTGTCCTCTGTATTAGGTTTCTTATCCTCACAACATCAGCATTTCTTAAAATCAGAGGGAACAGGAGGGTAAACGTGACTGACTCAAGGGATAAGCTTGCCATGTTTTTCATTATGGCTGATTATTAATATAATCAGGTCAGTGGGAAAAGTACTACAGCAGATTGCTTAACCTTGGGCCTTGCTTGACCAGGCTCTGGAGGATCTTCATCCCATGTTCACGCTACTGTAACAGCGGGGCAGGTTTCATTACGCAGCCAGTAGTACTATGGTAATAAAAGAAGCACCAAAAGTGAGTTTGTTCATTACTGCCTGAATCCATGCTACCTGCTAAGGGCTGCATCCTACTCTTCTAGGGCTGGGGAGGGCTCTTCTCCCACAGAGCCAACGGGACTCAGCACATTACGGCAAAACAACAGGTAAGCATCTTCTGTTAGCAAGACAGTTTAGCACCAGGAGTTGTCCTGGGCTGCTCACCACTCCTCTTGCTGTCCCCTCCTCACACTCGCCCCAGCGGTTTCTGTCTCCTGCAGCCTTTGCAGAGCCGTAGCCCTCTTCCTCAGGAGCAAGAGCAGCTTGTAGCCCCAGGCACCCATTCAGCCCAAGTGGCCATGGCTCCTCTCACGCCTGTTGCGGTGCGAAGGTGAAGGTAGAGAGCAGCGCACCTACGCCCTGCGCTGCACTTTTTGAAGCATCTGCTGTCCTGCATCCAGAGGGGGAGAGAGGGGCAGCGCTGGAGCCCTGTGGTCCCAAGAGCAGTGGGCGGGTGGGAAGCCTTCGGCAGGAAGGTGACGCGCACCAGAGCTGCGGTGCATCGGGAGATGTAGCCCACGATGCAGGGAGCAGGTTTGTTCCGAGCAGGGCTTTTTGTCCCTGCTGCTCCCGTTGTACTGTTAAAATTGTGTTTTGAGACACTTTGGGAACTCACACCGTTGCCAAGGTCTTCGCTTTACCACATTCTTCTGGTTAATAGAAATATTTAGCTGAAGCATGAAGGCATTGTATTTCCAAAAGGAAAACACACAGAAAAAGGTCCGATCGTTTTTTTTTTTTTCTTTGGGCCTGATTGTCTCTGCTTGTTTATGGCTGCCACTAATTTGCTCGTTTGCTTGCTGGAAAATAGCTAATTAAAACCCACTTCAGCTAACAAGCTGACTGGGACCATGCAAATGTCACTCTCTGCTGTCTGCTATTTTCGTTTATACTTTACATTATTAGTGTTGTTTTTCCTCCCTCCATAGTAATAAACGCGAGGATAGATTTAGTACCCTCTTCACAGGTGTGTGCTTGTACATCAGCACATCATCCCGAGAAAAGTGCTGCTGTTTTACTGCACTTCAGTACTTTGAGTGTTATTACCCCTGACAGTTAATGGTTTCAGACTACACTGCTTGTTAGCACTAGATTCTGAACAGCTTCATCTATCTTTTTGTTTTTACACTGACTGGTCACATTAAGTATATGTGTCTGAGCTATTAGTCCCGTCTGTTCATTGCATGCATTTCATTTGGTGCGTTTTTTCGCTAAAATTAGTATGTATTGTCATCCATATACTTCAACACATCGACTTTTGTTATAATTATGCTGTCATCATTTTGCTTCCACACACTTGCTAATTTATTGTAGCTAAATTAGACCTAATATTAGCAATTTTGCAGCTGTTCCCATAGACCACGCTTAGCCATATATTTGTACATTGTTTGGTAATTGGATTTGAGGGCTCGGGAATGGACTATGGCAGTCTTTAGAAACAAGGGAAAGATTTGAGGAAATGGGAGAAAAATAAAAAATACAAGCCCCAGAAGAGGCTTCAGGGGTGAATTTCCAGAGCCAGCTTAAAAGGTTTTCACATGGCCAAACAAATCAGAGAGTTAGTGTACCAGATCAGAAAGTTTCCAAAAGGCATGTCGCATTCAAGCAGGGAATTAGTCATTCCCCCTCAATATGCTTTTTATTTTAACCAAGGTCGGACCATGAAAAATCCCTGGGGACTTATGGAGGGTCTTGGGAAATGGTTCTTACTGCAGCACATTAGAAATCACTAGGAAAGGATCTTGGCATCAGGGGAGGCTGCTCGGAGATGATTTCTTTGAATTGAACCGTGGGGAGAGATGGAGGAGGGAAAATGGTTTTGTTTTGGCGTGCGAGATCTTCATCCCTGGGTACTGACACCCACCTCTTGTTGCTTATCCAGCCCCGCTTCAGCTGATGTCTATACAAGCAGAGAAAAAAAGGGATGAGTTTTTAAAAATAAAAGAGCAAACAAGGAAGGCAGAATAGAGTGGCACAACTCTTATGTGTCCTTTCTGGGCACAAGTTATTTTATTGTCAAGTGGGGTACAGCTCCGGCAAAAGAAATTATGAGAGCCCACTATTGAATCTTATATGGCCTTTTTGTAAACAGTTTTCTGACATGACAGAAGACAAAATTGGGAGGGAGACTGTTCAGACTGATACCGCAGAATCAGTTTAATTCCCGATCCAACAAAAGAAATAGAAGTAACTTAATCACTAAAGAGCATACCCTTAGCTGAAATGGAACTGAACTCTCTCTGCTCACGATACATCCACCTGCTTAATAGGAGTATTATAACAAGATGCAGTGCTGCTGGCAGATGCACACGCAAGTTTAAAAATAAGACAGTGAAATTAACTAAAAAAAAAAAGGGTGTTTGCTCAGCTCTCATCTATAACACAGAGTTCTTTCCAACTTACTACAAGCTGTTGCAGCAGGCTGCATTCTGCTCTGCTTCTCTCTCGGCCAAAGCTTAATTTCTGTTTGGAAAAGAATAGAGCAAAGTGACCTGCCAAAAAGTAAGACGGCATAGGCCAAGTCATGTAAGAATTCAGGCCGTGCAAATGTCTTGTGCAGGAAAGGAAAGTGAAGGCTAAAAGCCAGGCCATTTAACACATTTTTAAATGATTGCAACTCATACAAAATATTTAAATTAACAAATCCAATTTAAAGCAACTCACCCGCCTCACATAACAATTGTTAATAACCAAATGATTGCCAGATGATATTCTCTTGTCCTGACAAAGCCTTCATTATCCTTCCGCTCTTCCCAAGTGCCAGGATGATAGATAGGTAGGTCTTGCAGTAGCCTGAACAGTTACTGGATGCAGCGATGGAGAAGACAGTCTCTCGGCAGTTGTTTCCAGTAGATGCTGTGACCGCGATCAGCATATCCTGCAGGGAACAGGGAAGTATGTGCTTTGCTCATTTACTCTGCTTTGCATTTTTGGGGGGCTTTTTTGTTTTCATTTCATGACAAACTTTCCTTTCAGCAATCTTCTCTTAGACTCGTGGAAGTGGGGACGCAACTAGGTCAACCTTTTCTTTGTGGCTGTCGCCAGTGCACCTTGCCCTGTTGCATGTCCCTAATTTTGGTATCATTTCTCAGCCTCTTGTCTTTACTTTCCGGGTGAGATTGTCTCTCAAGTGGAGGTAGACAATGGCATTTTTAGCTCTCCCCCTCCTCCCCACCCCCATAATTCATAGTTATGATTAATATTGCTGAGCAGCGTAGAAATACGCAATCAAAGAGCACTAGCAGCAGAGAACAGATATAATATATTATAATACATATTTCAAGGTGAGCATAAAAAGAGGAGGCTTGGCAACATTAAGTCTTAGCTTGCACATACTCTTTAAGTTCTTGTTTTTACTACTTCACTGTAACATCTTTTCTAGCAAGCTGCTAAAGACCTACTAAAAGGCTACAAATGAAGTCATTAGCAGAAACTTGTTTAAGGTCTCCACACACATATGTGCTCTTCAGGTAGCTGGCTGGGCAGTGCTGTGAGGCTCTTACTTGGAAGCTGGAGCAATAAATGTCATGTCAGGGGCCAACTGTCTGTAATCACAGTTAGCAGGTTGAACAGACTTGTGAAAATATTTTCTTTATGTGAAGGGAGACGCTGCACACTTTGCCGCAGCAGAAGTTGCTAAACCTAATGTAATATGACAAGTCCTTTGGCAGCAAAAGCCACATTTAATAGACACACTGCCTGGGAAATGGGAAAGAAACAAAAGCAGTTTTCTGCACAAATGTCATCTCCTCTCTTTTGTAGTATCTCTCACCTCATCCTGCTCCCACACCCTTTGCTATCCAGGTGACATCGGCCACGCGGTGTGGTCTCCTTCCACATCACCCTCAGCCGTCTTTTCCTTCAGGTGTGCTGGGACCTGGCCTTTCCCCACCCACAGCCTTCCTAGCGATGCCCACCTTACTACACCATCCTTGTGCCTAGAAATCCAGCTGGTGAGGGGGTGCCTTACTCCCCTGGGGGGAAACCTGGGCATGGAGGCGGACCTGGCACACCCCAGCAGCTCCCCAGGGCTGCAGCAGCAGGGAACCCCTGCCACCCCGCAAAGGCCCATGAAGAGGCTACACCTCCCATTCTGTGACAGCCTCACGTTACTCAAGTTGCGCCAGGGGAGGTTTAGGCTGGATTAGGAAAAATTTCTTTTTGAAATTTGGAACAGGCTGCCCAGGGAGGTGGTGGAGTCACCATCACTGGAGGTGTTCAAGGAACGTGTGGACGTGGCATTGTGGGACATGGTTTAGTGGGCATGGTGGGGTTGGGTTGATGGTTGGACTTGATGATCTTACAGGTCTTTTCCACCTATAGTGATTCTGCGATTCCATGATAGGTGACCTGGATAGAAAGGGAGCCACACCTGAATCTCCCCTGACCGGTGTTCAACCACAGCAGCATCCTCTCCCACCTTGCACAGCACTGAACACTAACATTGCTTTGCAGGCGTAAAGAGATTTCCCTACCAACTGGCCTGCAAGAAGGTATCCTTAAGTCAAAGGCGAAAAGGCGAACCAATGCTGTTTGTGTTATGCAAGCAAGAGCGGTGTGCATACGTACCCTCAGACCCTCTCTGAAGCTTTTCAATCTCATCCTCCACTGCTCTGTCTGGTGGAAGAGGGTGGTGAAACACAGCCTGAGTCAGACCTCTCTGCTTGCGGCCGTGTGATAGTGTTTTGCACTCGCTTTGCACTGATGTAAATGATTACATGAGGTGTGAGGCAGTGGAGAATCGGGCTCCTGAGGGCTTCTTACGAGATGGCAAATAATTAATGACAGTGTGCAATGCAAGTGCAATAGCAGTAATGGTGAAATCAAGACTTTTACTTGAAAAACAGTTGTTCTGTCACTGAACTAACAAACCACCAGTTTAAAAAGGAGATTCCCATAGAAAAGCTTCCAGTAGCACCCAGGTTAGTTTTCTTCAGTGGCCTTGCACAGAATCCAAAGTCAGTCTTTTGAGCCAAGAACATCTTCCGTACCGAGACATATTCAGGGAAGGAATAAAAGGAGCCCATCAAGAACTGGGGTTCTGAGATTTCCCCTTCCTAAGAATTATTGTCAAGCTTCGTGACAACTGGCAGCAATCCTTGAGGCCCTACAGGGAAGTACAGTGCTGGTCCACCTGCCATCCGGTTTTCCCTATCTCTGCAGGACTTCTCTTCCCCTTGGCAAGACGTTTTGTCAGCTCAAAGGGGACAGACACAGGGCTCGGAGTAATTTTCTGATCTTTTTTCCATTGAATGCCCAAGGACAAGCTCTTAAAGAAAAGCAACAAAGAAACAAGAATAAGTGAAGCATTTTAAAGCTACTGCTCCCTTTCACAGTTCTTTTCAGCAATTCGGCTTCTTAGTAAGACGATGCCATTAGGAGGATAGGAACAAAGCATGTGTGAGGGCGTATGAAGGGAGGGAGGTCAAGAAATATGCTGCAGCAGGATGCCAGGCTCACAGTTCTTATTCTTGACTCATTCCCCAAAACGTTAATCCACACGAAAGGATGCAGTGGCAGTGATTGGAAAAGCAAGTGTACCATCCCTTGAACTGCAGATCGTTTCCAAGTTGCACCAAGTGTGACAGATAGATGAGCTGATTTAGTGGTGAGGAGGGTGTATATGCTCCATTTCTTTAAAGCTGTAGCAGGGAAAAGCAAGGAATAAGTTAGAAAACACTCCAGGCACAAGCATTATAGATGATAAAAGTAACAGATTGGTACTTGAGGTAATAGTGTTTGTTTGACTTAAGAGAATGATTTAAGCATACTGAGGAATAAAATTGTGAGCAACGCACATTTTCCCTCAAGTTTTATCTGAGGTCAGCCTTTGCTGTCTTTGTTCTAAAATCAGGGTGCAGACCTTTCCACCTTCCACTCTTCTCTCCAGGTGTTCATCAGACTTCCAGGTTCATTTTGAGTAGGATCACAGCACATTGGTCCCCCACTGCCTTGCACCTATGCCACCATCTGTAGTTCATTTGAAGGCCAGTGGTCTACAGAGTTGGACAGTGACACAGGGCGAGGTGGGTATCAAAGTCTCTGCCAGCAGTCCCCCGGGAGTCTCAGTACACCAGTGCAAGCTGAAGCTAGGAATTGCAGGAAGAAATAAGTAAGTTTGAGCTGATTCATATTTAAATCAGCTTGCTTCATAGCATTATTTTCACCATCATGGCTTCTCAAGCAGCATTTAAACCTGTTTGTTCTCTTAGCCCAAGCTGCACGTTGGAAGTGCCACTTTCCAAGTCTCTTTCAATGTGCATATAGATTTATAGCCTGTGCTGCAGAGGAAGTATTTTTTGCTGACCCTGCTTTGCTTCTTAAAGCTCAAGTGGACCCTGAAAATATTTCATGTGCTGCACTGGCTAAAACAATAGCACTAATGTTGCCATCCTAGTATTTTAAAGAGCTGCAACTGTATTGTTTTTACCATAGGAGTGACATTCATTGTGGATAGAAATTCAGTACATAAATGTATAATAAATTGTTTAGTGATATTAGGGCAGTAACTTTTATTTTTTCTGAACAAGCCACCCAAATGACTGAACCAGTGTAGTTAATTAGAATCGATCTCACTTTTTAGCACCAGGAAGTGCATAATGGAAGATAAGATTGATTGTAACATTGGATCACTTCATTTAAAGACTGCTAATAGGCTAAAATGACAGAACCAATCTAAAATTATAATTTCAGAATCAATATAATTTTTATAACGTTGTCAAATCTAAAAAATTAATCTAAATTTATGCTGTGAAACTAGCAAATTCTTCATAGCTATTATAATGAAATGAACCAACATTCTATTATATTACTTCTTTAAATAGAAAAAAGCCTTCTTTATTGGCACGGCATTGCAGCAGGCTAGATAACCTGGCTTTCAGTTTGGGAGGTATCTGCTCATTTCTTGCTTAGGGCAAGAGTAGAAATGGATTTTAACCTTCCCTCTCTCCATCATAGACCCATTTTTCCACATTATTACAGCACCACAAAAATGTGACAGCAGGCTTCATTTCAGAAGAAGAGATCAGGACCGGTAGGAGAGTAGCACTTCCGGAGGGAATTCAAGTTTGCTAACAAAGCTGTAGTAGCAGCATGTGCCTTTTAGTTGGCCGTTGTTATCCCTACACCTTCTGAAGAAATGTAGACTCACCTTCTCCAGAAGAAAGAAAGGGACAATGGTGGTAGCTTAAAGAGAAATATTTTCCTTTCCTTGCGAATTTATTCTGGGAGTAGGGTCTGACTAAAAACCACATCGCCAGTTTTGATAATACCAAGGATTTTGGTGCGTTCTGTCCCCGCAGAAGCCAAAAAAATCTGCTAGCATGGCTTCAGCGCACATTGATGTTTCTTTGGATGTCAAGTGTTCAGGTTGTTCTCTCTTCTTTTTTTTCAGTAATAAATTCTTTGCAGAACTTGTAATGACTGACTTGCTGTAAGTTCATAACCACTCTTGGATCCTGAGCCATATGGCGTTGAGTGGGCTGAAGTGGTCCCCAGGTGCTTCCAGCTGCAGAGCTCACCCAGGGCTGTGGATCATGCCTCTTGCACTTGACCTCCTCCTCAGCAGCAGCAGATCTCTCAGCAGCTTTAGCAGCCACATGGTAAAGCAGCCCTGGCCATGGCAGATCAGGGCTGTTTGCACCCTTGAGTCCCTCCTGGAGCTCCTCATGTCCCTCCTGTGGAGAGCTGGAAGGGAAGACCAGAGCTACTGCTCTCCAATAACCTGTGAGTAATGAGACAAACCACACTTGGGGGAGCGCCTCGCTGTGAATTATCTCTGTGTGCTTTCTGACTGACATTGATGTGGTTGGCAATAGCCTTATCTTCAACTCTTTGCACTGGGCTGCCTCAGGATGAGGCTGTTCTTTCCAGCGGTGATAGCCCTATATAGCCTTCTTCCAGCTCAGGGTAAAGGCCAAGCTAAGGGCAGTGTTTCTTTCTGAAAGCACAAACAGTGTCAAACTGCTCCCCAGCACTGGCTGTTGTTGCTCAAGACTGCATAGGGGCGAGGGCCCCAGTCTCGCTGAAATCAGGGGAGCCTTGGCATAGATGTCAATGAGGCCAGGACTGTGATTCTACAGCCCTGCCTTTAGTAGAGGGAATTAAGATGTGTCCAGAGAAGTTGGCTGGAAGGCCACCATCCCTACTTCTCCAAAGAAGGTGCAGAAGCCCCTTTCTGCAAGAGGGGACTGAGCCTGGAAAAGTAGGACAGGGCATCCTTGCAGTCAAGGCAATTCCCTTGCTTCTGCACACAAAAGCAGAGGCAACGTGCAGGCAAACCCCATCCTGAATTCATTTTGCAGCGATGGGAGGTGAGGCTGAGCGTGTCTGAGTGGGACCTGCACGCAGGAGCTGACCCTCGATGGCAGTAATTATTGCAGGGAAGAGCGAGAGAACGCATTTATGGAGACCCCAAAGAGCACTTTGGAGAGCTTTGTGTTTCTTGGAGGTTTAATGTATTATAATCTGATTCGGCACAAGCCAGTCTGGGAATAAAAGAGAAATGCAGAAAGACTAATGATTTGAAGCGCAGGGGGAAGTGGAAAGAAAACAGCACTTTTAAGTGCATTTTTTCCCTTTTATGCAAGATCTGACTGGGGCCAGGCAGAGAGAGCAAAAAGCTTCTGTGAGTTAACACAAAAGTGAAACAGTACTTTAAAGAGGCTTTATTTGCTCCTTAGAGTCTTCTTTTGATTTTTAATATCGCTGAGACTTGTCAGGGAGAAAACAGACAAAGACATTAGATTCCAGGTCTTGAGCAAAGCTCGGGGACTTGAGACTTCCACAAAATGAAAGAAATCACAGCCTGAAAAAGTTAACGACCTTACCCTAAGTGCCACGCAACGTCGAACAGAAACAAGCTGGTCCGTCCGCTGTGGAAGTCTCTTGCGTTGGCTGGAGGAGTGCTTTAGGCTGATCCCAGCATGCCCCCAGATTTACAGTTGAGCTGTTTCAGCTGGATTGAGAAGGAAAGCAAGTTGGGGAGAAGCCCGGCACCAGACCGGAGCTGCTGCCTCCATTAACTCCAGCAGGTGGGAGCTGTCCCAGCGGTAAGCGCACACAAATTAGGCTGGCTTTTCCAAACCCGCTTCCTTACTGCCTGCCTGGGCCCACGGCCTGCGTCCAGGTCTCTGTGTCCAAACGCTGTTAGGGAAAGAGGATATCGAGGGATATCCTGGCTCCACCAGCTGTTACAAAAGACGTGCTTTTGGTTCAGTAGGCTCATAGCTAAAAGTCCTGAAGCCACTTCAGCTCACGAGCCAAGAAACCAAGCTTGGTTTACACTCAGGGTCAACTTGATTTGGTTATTGAGTCTGTTTTAACTACACAAAAGAAGTAATTTCAGCTTCATTGAGTGTCTGCTTTCTGACAGTTTCATGCATTTGTGACACTTGCCCGCCTTCCGCTGGTTTCAACCAGAAGAAAATAATGCTAACAGTAAAGACGCTATAAAAAATAAAGCCCGAGGTAAATTTTGCCAAAAGCCAATTAGAGATTTGAAAAACAGATAGATGTTTCAGGCCAACTTGAAGCTTGTCAAATTGAGCTTCTGGTGGTTCCAAAAGAGCGGAGAGACCGAACTGACTCCGAAACATCCAGCAGATGCAGACAGAGAGACGTGCAACTAGCTGAGACCCTCTGCTGAGAGAGCCTCAAGGTCTGCATGAAGCCTGCAGAACGCGGTGGCTGCAATGGGACAGAAAGTAAACAGCCGCCTCTTTGCGAAGTGGGTCCCCGACTACGGAGAAAGCTGTCAGTCTTAGGCAGCACAATGAGCTCCATTTGAAAGCAGCCAAGGGCTGCTGCAGAGCGTTTAAAAGATAGACGTCTATTTTCTGAACCAAGTGGAGTTTTCCAGTGGTAGCTTTATGAAGAATAGGCTGCATTACTCCAGCCTGGGGACTGCGAAAATTTTGGCTGTCTGAACAGCAAAGGACTTGATTTGAGTCAAGCATGGGAAAACTTGGGCTTTCATAATCATGCGTGGAATTCATTTGTGATAAAACATAAAAGCAGCATGTATTTCTAGGTTAAAAGTCACTAGAGCAAGTTGTGAATTTGTCCATATTTATTGCCCGACTTAGGATAAGGAAGTGACTGCCATGAAAAGAATGCACAGGGGATATGTTGGGAGGAGTAGCTATTTTTAAGCCATTGATTTCTGCTGAGTGTGAGTCCTATGGCCATTACTTAATCTGCAGGACTGCCACCATTCTTCTCAGAGAGGACTCCCACACATATCCTGTTTTTCACATTTCTGCGAGAACATCTGTTTGCGGTTCCTCCAGTGGATTTTGAAAATACGAAAGTCACTCATGATGGGACTTTCCATCATGACCTAAAACCTAGGATTGCCCATTCCAGGAGAAGGCTTTGACCATACAGAGCACTTGGATGTATCTACTAGAACTTACATTTCTGAAAGTGGAGACTGAAGCAAGGCTAAGGGAGAAATGACCCTTTGCTAATAATGAAAGAAAAGTGAGGACTTTTGAGACATCATGAAAAATACGCTGTCTTTTCCAGCAGATCTATCAGACGGAGAAAACATGTTGGTCTACTCCAGCCCACCTATCCTGCCACTAGCAGGATTTGGACTTGTGCTCATGCCCCGGCTGCTCACTCGCAGATGTGTGTGTTAGGAATATCAAGAACTGAAGCCAAAGTTTAAAACACTGTTATTCTTTCTCTTTTTCTTTTTTTTTTTCCCCCCCTGAAGAAATGCCCATGTTTTCCTTTAAAATGTGAGTGTATATGCATGGGAAGGAGAAACCAGGTTTATCAACAGTTATCAGAAGACAGCTGCAGTCCTCATTGTTCTTTGTGCCCGTCCATCAACTCTATCTAGGAAGACAACCCAGGGCTAAAAAGCATCATAGTCCCAAAGCTGTTATTGTGTACAATTGATGTAACCATCACTCATCTCTTGCATCTGTGGAAGAAAAAGGTTCAGTCTCCAGACCACCCACTTCAGAGGAAAAACCCACACTTCATGCTCCTGCATTCAGCAAGGAGTCCGTAAGGATTTGTGCCTCCAGTCTGAGTGCTAGACTGAACAATACTGGCAAGGTAGGAGCTGGCCCCAGCCCATGCATCTAAATCAGGGGTTCTCAACATCTGCTTTACAGCTATCCTCTGCTGCAAGAGAAATCGCTTCAGGATGCTACAAAGCCCCTAAGCAAGCAAGAGTGTTCATGGCCAGGAGTTTTCTCTTACAAAGCATTTAATTTGTGGGAAAAAAATATTTTTAAAACCTAAAACCTCCTGCATGTGTGTATGGATAGGCCTTCTCATCCAAACTAGAAAGAGAGCCTCTTTCACCCTGAATAATAGCTTGAGGTGTTCACTTGAAGCAGTGCTGTGAGTCTCACTCTTGTATGTTGGAAATACGTGTCTGAAGTGCCAAGTGGCTGGTTACTCTCAAGCGGGTATTTCCCCTCCTCTTCTGTGCATCCTAGATAACAGTTCTCCAATTTGGAATATTTTGAAATGGCAGGAGAGTCTCTAGTTGTTGCAAATGAAAGCTTTTACAAGGCATGGGTTGATTCTGCTGTGGAAGAAGGACTCCATCCTTTTTCTGTATTTTTTTTAAATCTCAAAATGTTTTTTTGGGATGGCTAAACTGTTCTCCCACAGCTCTTGTTTTGATAGTTTGAAATCTATTTGTAATCTTCAAATAGATGACTTGTTTCCTGAGGGCTTTCATTAACCATAAGAACGGAACAAGAACAAGTGGCTGGGCATGAAAGCCAGGTGTATTCAATTTAGAAGTGAGGTATTTATGTTTAATAGTGCCAGTGATGGGCAGAGACCTTCACCGGTAGAGATGACTTTCCTAAATCTTGATATTGCCCGTCCCAGGCTAAGTATCTAGCAGGAAGATAAACTTCAGTCAATCTGATATGAGCGTAATAATGCAAAAGCTCTCTGCTCTGTAACACCCAGAAGATGGGATCAGAGACGTCTGCATCCCTCAGCCTTGCCTTTGGGGAGGCAGGGTTCTCCATGCGTACACGGCAGGAAAAGGCAGGGATGTGCTGCTGATGCCCTGCACCGCTGATCTGTGAATGCAGGGTGTATCTGAGGCGGTGAGGACATGCCTGCACTGCTTCGTGAGCATCGGCTGGATTGTGTGCTTGCGTGCACACTAAGTAACAGCACAGCAGCTGTGCACCGCAGGACTAGATGATTGAACGCTCACCTTAAAATCTATGCAATGATACAAGTACATGGTTCATGCTACCCAGATTGGTGTTGAGCTAATTTTTTCCTCTCCGCACCTTCTCCTCTGTATGATACCATGGAGAGCTTCTTATCTGGATGATAAGGAAACGCAAGTAGGACATAAAACCAGAAGGAAATTCCTGGCTTAGTAAGATGATAGCTTTGTCCTCTCATCCCATTCATAAACATGCCAAGGAAAGAGTTAACCTATCCTGAAAATACTGCCAGGCATAGGTACTTGTGGAACTTAAACCGTGTTTAAGAAGGCAGGGGGTAATTAGGGCAGTTGGTTGTTAATTATCACTGAAGTCAGTCCTTGCAAGGCCCCCCAGCCGTATCCAAGTTAATGGTCAGCAGTGTATGCTGAGTCAGCAAAACCCTCACGCTCGCCTTCACCAGGGGCTCCCGATCGGCTGAGGCTAGCTCTTTTTGCTGGATGTGCTGAACTTCTCTCTGAAGCCAGGATGATTAAAAGAGAAAAGCAATCTGCAGCTTTAATCAAGCTCGCAGGAATACACCTCCCAGGTTTTGTGAGACGAGGTATTTGTTACCTCCAGTCCTCTGGCATAGTAGCAGTTTAATGAAAGGCTGCATATTTTTCTGTTAGTAGCTCAACCACTTAATTCTTAAGTTCCTTCAGAGCTCTCAGATGTATGCCATCTGGCCACAGTGACTTGTTGCTCTTTAATTTGTGAATTTGTTCCAGCACTTCCAGTTTTGACACCTCAATCTCTGACAGAGCCTCATCTTCATTACTTGAAAAGAATAGCTCAGAGGGCTGTCTCTCTCTCTCTCTTGCACGCATCTTCTTGTAGCTTCAATTTCATTAATACAATTTTAACTTAAAGCTGAATTTATAGCTTTTCCCAAATATGCCATCTCTCCACCTCCTCCCTGTCCTGCAATATTTTATTGTGCTATATTTTTATTAAACGAAAACACATCTGAAAATTATGTGGAACCCATGCAGACAGGCAACCAGTACCTTTTCTATCTTATAAAAAGGTCTGAAGGTGAGTTCAAAGAAACATCTATCACATCCAGCAAAGGGATATTATTAGTTCTAAGAAAACAGGGAACTGGACAGCCTATTTAAACACATCTAGAGTGCCTCTTCATGGCCCAATGTTATTTATTTATGTATCATAAATAATATCTGTTATTTACACTCTATTTGCATTTCAGGTTCTCAGGGAAGTTGAGTTTGCGTTGTAACATGCACTCTACAAGCGCATAGTTAGAGGCAATTCCTGTTCTGAGGAATTTACAAATAGAGAAGACAAACGGCTAAGAACAGACAACATGCAGAGAAATTGTCAAAGACAGATGTCTTTATAGTTACCTTTTTAATGGATTTTCCTTATATATACAATCTCCTCCACTCCCTCCCCGGTGTTTCTCCAGACACCTACCCCCACCTAGCCTCGCCAGCATTTCCTAATGTGTGTTATTCCCATCCTTTCCCCACTGCAGGAAGACGTGACAGCAAAACCCCTGGCAGTGTAGCACGCCAGCCCATGCCAGCCTTTTTTCCCTCTTCCTGGGAGACTGAAGCAGTTTTCCAGAGGTATCTTTGCTCATGGGCTTCCAGGAGGCTCACCTGGCTTGCTCCCTGCACGGGTGGCATGACGACCGCATTGCCCCAGCATCAGGGGCCACTGCTGAAAAGCATCCTTTGCCTTCAAATCGCGGAGGCGGAGAAGGGGGGGCTGCTCTGCTGCCCCTCTCTGCACTTTCAATTGGTGGGAGAATTTTCCACGATGCCCTTCGCAAAACTCGGCAACAGGCTGGCTGGAAGGAGCGATTACGGATGGGCACGGAAAGGGCAGAAACTTGAACCTGCTCTTCGCTTCTTGATTAAATCTAGGAAATGACAGAAGCACGCTCCCCTCCTGACAAAGTCTGAGGGTCTCTAGTGACATTTATGTCACTGGAAAGGCATATAATATGTACACTGTGGTTTAATTTTATCTTAATGAAACAATATACATATAAAACTATCCATTAAATATAAAACAGTGAAGTAATTTGCAAATTTTCCTACGGCATAATAAATTAAGCATGGAGAACACTAAGGAATGCAATTTGCAGTCATTTATAATGCAGTGTTTTATGTTAATAATTCAAAATCACATGCTATTTGGAGACACTTCTAATTAATGTATTTATGAAATTGTGAACTGTGACTGTTTTGGTTCCATTTAGCTAAACATTTCGACAGAATGCGCTTGCTGTTGTTTTGTGTTTGCTTAATGGCACCAGCAAGCATCAAATGTACAACTGGGGCAAGTTGGGGGTGGTATCTGTTGCAGCTTTTTTTATGGGTATGTGTTTGTGTCTGTGTACTGTATACATGCATGTGATTACACTCCTGATCTCACCGAGGAGAAGAAAGTTCTGCAATAATTTGAAGAGGAAATAAGGAAAGGAAAGTTTTACGGATGAATAATTAATTGCAAGAAAAGTTCAGTACCTTCCTAAAGAATTGCTAAAATATTCAGTACTCTTCACATAGCAGATCTGTATACACTGACATTTCTCCTGACTGGTTAATTATGACTGATACAGCTCGTAAATCTGTATTCATATTTTTATTTTGATATTCTTCAGCTTTTTCATCAGACTAAGTATTTGTCATGCTGCTGCTTTATCAGAACGCTATGAAGAGTGTCACGATTCCCCAGAAAGTTCTTCTTCTGAGAGGAGACTTGCAGGGATTTGGGGGTATTTTGGAATTTCAAGTACATTTGAAGGAAAAAACCATACATATCAGAATTTGTAGTGAATTATTACACATCAAGGCCCTGATTCTGAAAGCGGCTTGAAATGAATGGGCTTCTAGGCATATGCAGAACCAGATGCTAATAGTACTCTGTTGTAGCTCTGTACAGGAAAGCGAAGGGAAAGCTCTTGAAATAATTTTCTATGAACAATCTGTTTCACACAGGAAAGCAAAAAAAAAAAAGAAGACAGAAACCTGAAACTCCTCAAACCCACAGTAAAGAGGTCCGAGGTGCTGTATGTGGCCCCTTCCACCTTCCAAAACAGTTCTGAGAATTCAGCGGGATGCTAAATCAAAATCGTCATGTCTCCTGGTAATTTCAAAGCTCATTTTGCAGATCAGTAACTCCATGTTGAATGGTTTATTTCACCACTGTGCTTTCTGTATGGTTGTTGTTCTTTTTTCTTTCTTGGTTGCGTGCCTTTTTGCCTTTTTTTTTTTTTTTAGTGCTTGGGACAATATGTATATGGGTGGGAAAATATTTTAAAAGTTCTCATGGCCTTTAGCTGTGGTCTTGGAAATCGACCAATGTAATCATTAGACTGAGAATTAAAGCTGGATTTTTACCACTTTGTGTGATTTATATCTTAAACAATGTAGGAACTGTTATGATTTAGGAGGCAATATGGGTGTCTAGGACTTAGCTCCCTATTACTTGCCATTGTCCTAGTCGCTCTATTGAGTCTTTTATTTCCTTGGTATCAAATAACAAATATTGGCAATGCTTTAGATTAGCTGAATGATTATCTTTAATAAACTACTTCTTCCTAAAATGAAAAACATGACCATATCTTCTGCATTTCTTCAGCTTTGTCCAGTATGAATGCATTCAGAAAAAGTCGCATGTATTTATACATTTGTCTGCTTCTGTTTCTAGTCCCAGATTAAACTGGAATTGCCAGGAACTGGTGAACATAAGGGTTCAGAGCTGAGTCATATTTTAGGTGAGTTGCTCTATTTGAATGTCCTTTCTTGCTGGATTTTTAACTAGAATTTCACTAAATGAGATGGATTTGTGGGAGATGCCATAAATAAGGCATCAAATTTTTGGGTAAAAATTTTTATCCAAGATGCGTTCTTAAAGAATATCTCTTGTTTTAAAAAAAAGTTTTATACCAGTCACAGGGACCTAAGGTGTTAGAAATGTCTGTGGTGCATCAGTCCAGGATGTAAGGTGATGTAGTGTACCGGGAAATATACTGTGAGATATGGGGCATATGGAATAGATGTTCGGTGGACTTTCCTAACTCAGGAGTTATTACCTGTTTGCCAGCAACCATGGTGGTCTGGCTACAACGATCCAACTTTATTTCGAGACGTATGCTCCCAGGTTTATGTCTGAATCTGAGTTTTATGGTTTGTGCCTATCTCTAAAATTAATTTGCAGTAACACAGAAGAAAAATGCCTTTGCTATTTTTTTTTTCTTCCAGTTTGAACAGAACGTTTTCACTTTATTGTGAGGCACGGTGGTTGCTTACAGCTTCTGTTTCAACCCAGTGGTATTTCAGCATTTAAAAGATTATGGAAGACTTGTTTTAAAAATCCTTTCTCCAGTGGTGGGAAAATGGCAAAACTTGGGAACATGTGCACTTTTCTTTTTTCTTTTAATTATTTTGGCATGATTTATAGGACTAGATCTACAGCTGCCTGTGGTTAAATGCTATTCCTTGAAGGTACTGTAAAACAAAGAAAGCCCAAAACAGATTCTAACTGCTCTGCTCAAAGTGATATTGCCATTTTTGATGGCAAGTTTGTCTGAGAATTATGGTTTTCTTTTCTAACATATACAGGCATAAATCAAGAGTAACTGTATCAAAATCAGTTCAGTAACAATTGCAGGGTGGGATTAGACACCTATACGTTTTACAATTTGTAAATAATATCATGATGCTTTATCTCACATCTTATCAGAGGGTAGGAATCGTTGGTGTGCCTGAATGCAGGTACTTCAGCACATGTCAAACAAGAGTTAAATTAACCACCACGTTCTGAAAAGAATAACAAACCCAAGCAAATTTAACAAGGATGTCTTATGGAACTCCACCACGTGGCATTGAAGATTATCTTTCGAATGAACATTAGGGACCTTCAATGTAGATGTGATTATTAAATTGTACTGGTTGATCTGAAAAGTCAGCAGAGGAGCTGCCATTCCTTGGCATTCTAATTGTCTTACAGGATTTTTATTTGGTGATTTATGTAGAATTCTTGAATCAGAGTTATTTCTGTAGAAACAGTGTTCTCTTTCTGGGGAGCCCTGTTGCTTTACCTCCTTCTCCATTTGACATGGTTTTTCAAAATGGAGGGCTGTTTTTTTATTTAAATCTTCAAAGATACCAAACTAATGGGTTTGAAAAGGCACCGAAGAAAGACAGGAAAACAAAGACTGGCAGACCTCCTTGTGAAGGAAGAACTGCTATATTTCTATTTCTCTTTAACCAATATCTACTAACCTGTGTCCTGGGGATAAACGTACCTATGTATCAAACTGTAAATGGATACTAGTTAAGGTAAATACACCATTTCTTTTTTAGATTTCAAACAAAAACTTTACCTTTAACGTCCTTGTCCCTCCTCTTCCCCCTTGGGCTGTAAGAGGACATGCCTGTTACAGAACTGTAATTCAGATAAGCAAGATACTCTGGAGGAAGAATAAACATATAGGCATACTCCAGAGATGGAGCATGTGAAAAAAGAGTGAGAAATATTGCAAATCTCCTTGACTGGCACAGAGAACTCTTTGGTGCAGAACAAATCCTGGGAAAGCTAACGCTTTGGGGATCTGAACTGACTGGATACTGGAGAAGAAGCAGAAGGTCTCGGTCTCTTCTGTCGCAGGAGCGCGGAAAAACCCTACATAAGGGAAGAAATTTAGGGTATTTTGGTACATCGCTACCACAAAAGGATAAATTAACCAATCAGTAAAAGGAAATTCAGCACCTGCCGCAGCGGCAGCACGGTAAGAGGTAAAGGATTTTTCCACAGAGCTTAATCCAGCTCCCACTGAGTTCCCTGGGAACTGAATTCAGCTTTTTCAAGTCAGAGCAGAGGAAGTTTTCCAAGCTGTTCGGAATATTTTTATTGCCACGAACAAAGCTACTGGGTAAGGCGTAAGCAAACAAACAAAAAACCCAGATACAGTCATTACCAGCCGTGTACGAAGTTGTCTAGCAGCAGGCAACAACAAAAAAACCCACACGTTCTCTGCCGAATCGTTGAGCATTCGTCTCAGCAGTGTTTGCGACCCTGTTGCATCTGTTTGCCACATACATTGTGCGAAGGCGCTTGACTAGACCAAATGTTTTGGGAAAACGGATTTCAAGTGCTGCGTTTCTAATATTCTTGGGCAAAGAAGTCAGGAAATCTGAGAAGGAGTTTTATGGGCGAAATTTTCTGAGATGAATCCCCATGGGCCACAGTGAAGACGCCGGGACCTGACCTGCAATTACTCCTGCCAAGGAGCACAGGGAGAACTTAGCAAGACCCGCTTCATGGAGACCACACCATCTGAAGATAAAATCTTGAGTTAAATAACATTTTCCACATACCATTTAGCCACCAGTGCACTTGAGAAAATAATATCTTTGAGACCATTAAGCAAACTGAAAAATTGGGGAAAACCACTGAATAGGTGATCCGCTCTGGATGATGTCCCCAGCTCTTTCCCCCTCGCTTGGTTAAACTTGTAGTACCTGTTTTTAAAGCACCTCTCTCCCGCTTATGATTTTGTTCTGTTCTATTCTAACTTAGGTGGGATATGCCGGGAATTAACAGTAGTGCTGGCCGACACTTCTGCAACCTGAATTCAAGGGGCAGAGGAAAAGGCTTTTGGCGGCGGCACTTCTTTGGCAGTGCAGAGGGTTAACAGCCGCCAGAGACGCGAGTGAGATAATGGAATAATCTTGGGCAATCCTAAAGTACTGGGAGAAACCAGGCTGGACAGAAAAAAAAAAACAAACAACCCCAAAACAACCAACTTTCCTCTCTCCAGGGCATTTACGCTGCCAAGCAACTTATTTTACGTCCATCTATGATGTGAGTGTGTTGTGAAATGTAGCTCACTTGCTAAACATTGTTTTGACGTGTTGTTTGGGACATGGGGAAAGAGAAATGGACTGCATTCAATCTCTATTAAAGCAGAGAGATGTCTTCCACAGAATTTATTTTCAGAAGCTTTGCACTAACTTCATTTTCTTATTAGCTGAAATTGCTAGTGAGACAGTTTTAGCAATGACGCTAAATGCATTCGTGGAAAATATGCGTCTGTCTGTCTGTCTGTGCTCAGTGAATTGCCTACTGTTGTGTCAGCTCGGAGAGAACAGATCTTTACTATGGGATTTGGGGATCTGCGATTAGGTCCTAGTGATATTTCACATGGGAAAAATGTTATGTAATTACAGAAAAGCAAATATACGGGATGATAGTGAGAAAGTGTTACAGGTAGTTAGAGCTGCAGGAAAAAAGGTATTTATAACCTGCAAAAAAAATCTGATATTAATATTTGTCATTGTTGAAAATTGAGAACAAAAAAATGGGGAAACTGAGTATTTGGTGAGTCAAAAGTCCAAAAGAATTACCTTGGAAATGTGCTTTTTGGGGCATTTTTTATATCATCATGAAAGAAGCTGAGAGATAAATTAAACTGATCCAAAACACACTGGGTCACCAGAAAAGCATGTTTTCTGATCATGGGGCACTGAAGGTGAAGATGGGGAGCATTATGCTCCCACTTTCCCCACAAGGGCCTAATTCCCTGTCTGGGCTACATCTCTCATAATGTATCCATAGGGACACAGTGCCCATGGCAAATCCTCTCCCTGAGGGAGCAGGATCACAGCAGGCGTGGGCTCCTGGGAGGCAATGTGCCACTAAAAGGCAATTGGGTTTAAGCTGGAACTGCCGCAGAATGAATGGCTTAGGTCAATCCAACAATCTGAGGAATACTGATTTGGAATAAGTGTGAGCAAGAGAAAGTCTTTAATGATATCTGTGACTGAGGGGAAAAAAAAGAAAAATAAAAAAAGAGGGAAAATTTTGTGAAAAATAAGAACAACATAATCGTGAAAAATTTCAGCACTGTGGAAACAGCATTTTTCATGTGAAATTCACTCTGAGGAAGTGGACTAGATGATCATTGTAGGTCCCTTCCAACTGAAATATTCTATTATATTCTAAGTATTACCAAGCCACTGTCTTGATAGTCTTCAGGATGTTAAGCCATAACTTCCAGAAACTTGGCAGTTTCTCATGGAGATAGTCTTTTTTCCCCACTTACGTTCCTGTGTGTATTATATATTGCACAGGGTAAGGAAAGCTGTATCTTCGGAGGAGCGCTTGTTTGAAAGACTTGAGGAGTATGTGTAGAGAACCTGGGCATCACACAGACTGCACCATTTAGCCCGAAAAAAGTCCAGAGTTAAATCCTATCTTATCCTGCAGCCTTATCTCTGACACCTTCTCCTCAGAGGTGAAGCATGAGCTGTAAGTCGCAGAGTGGGGTCAATCGTTATTGGCAGGTCATACAGCTACAGGCTGGGGATTTCAGGTCAGCCCAGCCCTGCGGGAAGCATCGCTTCGGTTGCCCCCATCTCATTTGAAGAGTCTGCGATGAGGGTCATTTGGAGGGTGGGGAAGGTTGTCTTGGCTGTAGCCTACCAGAGAAAAACCTGCCATACCTTGTGCTCCCTTTCGGAGTGAGCTAAGAAGACAAGAACTGTGTGGGATGCTGAGCTGCCTCTAAAAGAAGTGTTGGCATCGATCAAGCTGTCACACTGGTGTGTATGGAAAGCCAGACTTGCGGCTGCCCAGCTGAATTTCTTTTACCAAGCCAGTGCCTTTCAGCAGCTCCACAATAACACTGGTTTTATGCACGTTTCTGTATAAACAGAATGTATAGGACCATGTTCCATCTGTGTATCTGTCTGTGCATCCCCATCTCCAATAACTTTTGCCCATTTCAAGCAAATTTGACATAGGAGTAGAAGTTTCCAGGTATTTCTAGGTATTTGCTAGTTTGTTTGTTAGATGTGACATATCAAACATGGAGCTACACAAAACATGATAGCTGGACATGTTGTGATGGCTCATTTGCAAGATTACACCTTTGTTGTTCACTCAGTATTACCCTCAATTTCCCATTCCTTACTGCTTTTAAAAGCAGAATGAAGAGCAGGAGCAGCTGCTGCCAGGAAAGGAAACTGCAGGAGCCGGAGGGACACACGTCAGGGAGTGCAAAGACGCAGGCTTTCACTGCTAATGACCTTGGCTTCTAGCACATCCCGTGATTGGCGTAACTGCTTCTAGAACTGGAAGGCATGGGGGCTGAATCTGTGCATCCCATTTAGGGCTCGGGGAAAGGAAAAAAAAATCTGCCCTACTTAACTATCTCAGTGAAAAATTGGTGAATTTCTACTTATGGTTACTGCAACCTTACGCCAGAAAAATACTTCCAGGAATTATTTTATTCCTTAAAAAAAGACCTACTGCTCCATAGCTATTAGAGGGACACAGGCCAGTACTTATTTTCTCTCCCTTTCTGCTCTCTGTGATTCCACACACTCTTGAAAGCGTTTTGCTCTGTGTCGTTGCTAATGGAGTGTTGCTCCTGTTTTTACTGCTCTGTAGGTGCAGCCCTTTTTCTCATGAGTGATATGACAGAATGATTTACCTTAGTGTGGTTTCCTCTCCAACCACCTCCTAGTCAAGAATGAGACCTGTTTAGGTAACTGGTGATGTTTCTGTTAGCTATGTAGTAGCGTAAAACTTTCCAGCTTCTTCGGAAACCTTACCCAGCAGGTGGAAGATATTGCCAAAAATGGAGAGTTGAAGTAAATAAATTAAGTCCTCAAAAAGTCCTGTCTGCCCTTTGGCGGTGATGATCTTCGCATAGACTCAGGAAAACCGTTCATAGTCAATTTTGTTCTTTGCTGCAGCTGCATAGAAACTGAGTTGGAAAACTACGAAATGAAAACGACAGGTATCGACTCTTCTGCTAACTGCGTTATGTGGTGACTGCGGTAGCGGGGAGGCGGTGAGGGATCGCGCCCCAGGAACGCCCTTGGGAGCTGCTCGTGTCTGAGGCTCGTATGTAAAATTCCACACGTCATTTCACAGGATGCTCCCTCAGCATCACCTTTTTTCCTTCTCTCCCTATTTATCTTCTTTTATCTGCTCATGCCTCCTTTCCATTTTTCATAATTTCTTTATTCTGTTTTTCTCCTGCCTACTTTTCTTTTTGTTTCCATTTTCACAACTGGAATGAGAATCCGATAACTTCCCATTTGAACACTTGCTGCATGATATTTGAATGCACTCGGAATTACAAAAATTAAATGTGTCCATTCCGTGATGCTTTTCATTTGGGTTCTTTCTGCACATCCCCAAGGACAATGAACACTAAATGCAGTATGGCCAAACTTAACTATTTAGGTTCATTCAAAGTCAATCAGAAATTGCCTATAAAGTTGTTTCCTAATGGAAATATTTCTGGGGGAAGGTTGTGGGGAATGATACTTCTTTAATGTGGTAGACATGTAACAGGTACAAAATTAAGTACTGGGTATATTTGGCCAGTTGATTTCAGTAAAGGACAATTCCTGCATGCTATGCTACACTTCTGTGTGAATTATTCATGATTATTGAATAGGTTTTGTAGAGGAAATATGTAAAAGCATGAAAATGACCATCACTTGACCTCTGCTCCAAGCTGAACCGTGCAGTTTAGGAAACAATGGGGAAAGGAAAGTTCTTTTCCAAGTAGAATTTGGTTGTGAAATAAATAAGAGGCTATTTCCATGCAAGTTTGTAAGCTAAAAGGAAGAGGAGAAACTTTACACGCGGAAGGAAACAGTTATTTTTAAAGCTTTTAATAACCTTTTGGCCAAGACTGAGCCTCTGCTTCCATTTCCATGGCCTGTATAGTCACAATGGTCACAATTGGCTACACTGGGTGTTTTGGTTCCAGTGAAAAAATTAAGGCAAGATATTTTTTTTCCCACCCTGGATTTTTTTTCCTAATCATAGACTCATTCCTAATCATGACTCACCATTATGAACTCTTATGTACTGTGTTGTTAGGATTTAACCTGCTAGAAAAATTTAGATAGTAACTGTGGTAAAGAGCAACTGCACCTCTCTTGCAGGTGCAGGTGCTCTGCAGTGTTCACAGGTGTGCGCTGGGGCACTGCCCTGCACAGCTGCCACTGATGCACCCCACTTCCCTTTGGAAGGAAATTCGGGACATAAGCAGAGAAAGAACTATGATACCCTCTACAAAGTCAGAGGCCGGGTCTGTGGGGAACACGGTGGGTCATACCTGTCCCGCAGTGCAGACACAGATATTTAGGTGGAGTACATTCCGAGTAAGTGCGTTGATGCCAGCTGATCCCGGTAAAGGATGCTGAAATACCTACATCTTCATGCCAGTGAAAGACCTGAACCAGGAGGAGGCAAGAACAAGGCATTCCTCTAGATGGAGTTCCCTCTGCCTCATCTATAAGTCTCTCTGAGGGAAAAAGTGGAAAAAGAACTAAGAAAAAACAAAAAATCAGCCTTTGCACAACGACGCGTAGCCTGGACTATGTGGAAGGTAAGTGAATGAGAGACTGAACTGTCTTCATTATCCAGAGTGAAACAAGCCCGGTATCTTTTGGTACCTGCTTTGGTGAAGAAAGGTTAGAGCTCGTTCACTCGATCTTGTTGCACACTGTACTCATTTCAACTGTCTCCAGCTGAAGCAAGGCATTTGAGTAATATGAATAGAGGCTCTTAACCTGTGAGCAATTATGTGGATTTAAAGTAGCTGTAAGGTTCTAATGGCCTTACAAAAAAATTTTGCTCAGTGTTCTCTGTTATAGCAGCTATTTTATAACAAGAATATTCTATATATGCATAAGGTGTAACCCCTTTTTAATATACACACAACTGTTTTCAAGGATTCTTGTTAAATAATATTACATAGGCTTGTTTCAGAATAACATCTTTGGCTTCTGACTGTACATATTTTTGTAAGGGATAGGGTTTTTTTTCCCCTACTGTTCTTTTCCTTTGGCTTTAATTTCATTTGCTTTATTCAGACCTTATGTCAAAGAATTTTTACATTTAGTGTATGTATCCTGATGGGCGCTTTAT
The DNA here is from genome assembly GCF_030936135.1 of Gavia stellata. Lineage (NCBI taxonomy): Eukaryota > Metazoa > Chordata > Aves > Gaviiformes > Gaviidae > Gavia > Gavia stellata. The sequence continues at coordinate 95,837,514 of NC_082596.1, read as the reverse complement.
GCACATTCTTGAATCTGGGAATTTAGAAGGGTGCCTCTGTTTGATGTGTGGAGATGTACGCCTGCAAAGTCTCAGCCTGAATCGTTCAAACCTGCAGGCCTTATGCTTGTGATCACACATATTTGCTAATTTGTGTGTGTACCTATGAGTACCCTTTGAGTTCAGAAGCTGAGGGAATTTAATGTCTGAATATGCTGCCCAGGACCGAACTGGAGGAACCCAGGCTTTGCAAATGTTGCCCTTGGCTCACACAAAGTTATCAAATGGCGAAATGCAAGTGCCCTGTTCTTTTACTCTCTGTTGTAGGTGTCACTGTAACATAGTGATATCCCTCCCTTTTCTTGTAACAGCATCCTAACCCTGCCTTTGAAAGAGCTGAAGTCTTTTAGTCGAGTGAGCTGTGTCTTTATAATGCCCCGGGAGCAATAGCTCCTGTTCTTCAACCAAAAGCAAAACAAATGCCCCCTTGTAATTAGGTTGAACACACAGTCATTATTTCCACCCCTTCCGCGTTATAATATTATAAGGCAAGACGTCACTGTGTGCTTAATAGTGTTTCCCAAGCACAAATACTAGGATTGCCCAGCTCGTCTCCCCCCAGCACAGAGAGGCTAGGCTGTAGGCATCTCTCCCGGGCTATAACCGTGTTATGCCGTCTGGTGCAAAATGACTTCTGCCAGCAATGCTGCAAACCTGCTTTGTCTCGTAGAGAAGCATTTTTGTAAGAGGTTTGATAAATTGTCTTGTCACACTTGGATTAAACTATTGATTTACCAACACACTTTGTATGTTGACCCAAGAAAACACCGTGGATGCTATTTAGAATATTACAAACCCTCTGCCATATGCATGTTGTCTAGCCTATGCTTCAACCCTATCACCTTTCAGCAGATTGCTTTAGACAAGAGATCTCATGGGCAGGGAATCTGCAATGCATATAAGCTTACTTGCTCATTTAATACAAGAGAGTCCTAGACACTGACCTTGTCTATAGCTTCCAGCTTGGCAGGGCTGTAACACTGCAAAGACCTGCAAATCCCTTTTTAACAAGGCTACCTGAACCCAAACTGCCCAGGTCCAAATAGATGAAAACTTGAAGATGTCCAACAGATCGGTTGCCTATACCGTTAAGTAGAAATTTGTCTGACGCTGCACATACTGGTGTCTGCTTACACAGTTCAGTACCAACTCCTGGCGTAATAGCATGTCTGTTGTCAGTTCCTAAAACACTACTTATATTGTTATTTCATTAGTGGACTGTGGAAGGGTATTTTACATGGTAGATATGGACGTGCAAATGTTTATCCAAGGCCAAAAAACATATTCCATCAAAGTGGATTATTCGAAATAGACAACAGTTTGGCTTTGGGCTGGAGAGCCTAGAAAAAGCCTCTAGGTAAATGAGTATCTATCTGTGTGATTGCACCATGACATTTAAGGATGAAAAAAGTGTGTGAGTTGAGGTGTTTGGGGAGCACGTGGGGAAAGGAAGGTGTGGGGATTCCCGTATTCCCCCAAGCTTGTTTCCACAGCCGTTTCCATGAGCCTAGCAAAGAACAGAGGGGACCTGGATATGGAAGCGCACACGGTGAGGATTGGGAGCACCTGAGCGCAAGGTGGCATGCTGATTTCCCACAGGAATTTGCTGCTTCAAAATAGCGACCTTCTCTTAGCCGAGATCAACATTTCCAGTAGCTTCATTGTAAGCAGGGCTTGTCCCATAGTCGTTGATATTTCTGGGCTTTTAAATTGTTTTCATAACCATCGTATGAGCTGTTTCATGGAAGTGCTATTGTATGCCTCGCACCAGCAAGCAATATTAAATTGGAAAAAAAATATTAAAGACATGCATGTGGCCCCGGGGAGAAGATAGATAATGACTAAGCCTAAACTGCAGTTCAGCAAAACTGTTTCAATTAGGGGTTACAGTTTGATGGAAACAAACCCAAAAATCTTTCCCACTTCTGGTTTACCCAGATCAGCAAAGTTCAAGGTAGCGTCAGACATAGGTGCATGAGCAAAAAGGCTTCACTTTTGTCCTGCCTAGGAATAGCTTGTGTGTTACAAATTATACTGTGTTTTCTTTCACCAGTGATAAAGGAGGAATGATATGGCAAACTATATTATTTGCATTTTAAAGCAATAGCTGAGTAACTTGGCAAAATTGCTAGTCTATTACCTATCGTATACATATTTAAATACTTACAGGACGAGGGACCTCTGTGCTGCTCAGAATTTCCCATATAATTTTTTGTGCTGGCTCATGCATGATGCCACTCAGATTCTATGACATTAGGTCAAATGACATCATATCGTAGGACATGATATTCCCTGGTACTCTGGGCAATAAAACAACCTCTTCAGCTTTTAAACAGAAGGAGACAAGTACTCTTGAAACCTGGATATTTTACTGCATTGTTATTTAAAGATTTGGAGTGCTTGTTGACATAGCAGTTAGTCGCATATTAATACTTCACATAGAAGTAATAAAGCGCAAAAACTCACCACCCACAATGGATACAGTTAAAATTGCCAGCCTTTTGCTAGCTTTACGTTCAGATAAATTAAAAAAATAAAAAAAGCAACTGAAGTCCCTGCAGAATTGCCAAAATCTAAACTGAATAAACTCTTCTTAAATCACCCTCTGAAGCTTGTGGAATACATGCACCAATTGGCACACCAAAGGGAGGGTTTCCAGACAAAAGTCCTTGCAAAAGAAGTCACTGCCTCTGAGCCCGATAGCTCCGGGGACTGACAGTGAGAGCTATGCAACCGCACTTATCGGCGAAGGCTGGAGGGGGAAAGTGGCAGATGTATAGACAAAGGGGGTGTCCTTCCTACAGCAGGCCCTGAGAAATTCAGGGTTATCACTGACGTCTTGAGCAGTGATCAGCAAAGGACAGAATGTGAGAGTGGAAAATATGATACCTGTGTTTGCAGGAAGCCCCTGGCAGGCAGGAACAGTGGTTGTATATAGCTGCTGTATCACCGCTGCTGATCCAAAAACACTGCGTGTATCCCAGCCACATGTAACAAAAGCACCCAGATAAAAGGTGAGGTTTTGTTTGCGAATCCTGTCTCTCAGCTGCTTTGTAATATAACACATGCCCAGCGGTGTGGCCTCTAGGCACAAGAAATGGAACTCAAGAATGAAAACCACCAACCTGTGACCATGTGAGATTAGAAACACTGCCCAGAAATTATACCAAACATTACCAAAAGAAAAATAAAATGAGCCAATCAAACTGTTGCTGGGCAACTAGCAGATAACTCTCATCCTATAGAAGGGAATGATACCGCTCTTTTTGTCTGCAATCGCCAATATGATGATCGCCGAGCAGGCTCCACTCTGGCTTCAGCCTTGCAAATTCTTTTCATGCACAGCTATCCTGTACACGAGGACAGATGGGAAGAGTACCAGTAATGAAAAACAATGTCTGCTAAGTTTTCTAGAAACTAATGCAAGAGGATATTCAGAAGAGAAGTCTAATTAAAAGAGCTGCTTGCTGGCATGTAGCTTTCTGGGTCCTTGCTGTTCCCCATTTAGGCAGAAAATAAAATATTTCCCAATATAAGGAGGGAAACTATTTCTCATGAAGAAGGCTGTTTTTCATCTGGATTTCATTCTCTGGCTTTAAGAATAGGGCGGGGTAAATGATTTGATCTTTGTAGGCTGACAGCCAAATCAGAAAAACCCCACTAAATTCCAAATACCCATGCTGTACTTCCCAGAATCACTCGTGAAGTTTTTGGTAGTGATAATCTCTGTCTCTGACTGAATGGTTTATGTAAATATCCTTATCAATGGAGAACGCTATCAGGAGAAACAGAATTCCTTGTCTCAAAATATTCTTTAGTCAGACGTTGAAGATACTGCCTGAAAGATCATAGACCTTTTATTCAAGCATGCCCCGAGTGTACGTTTCCACCAGGCCTGTTCTTTTCTGGTTGAGAGGTCCTTATAGGTAATGTTGGATGTTCATCAACCTTCCCCTCGCTAAGGAACTCAAAGATTCTAGTCAGTATAAGTTCTTTTCTCTTATTTTACTTCTATATAATTTCTAGTGTTGTTCAAAATAATTGCTCCTTATCATTAATTTCATAGACAGTCTCTTTGTCTCCTCATCTTAACTTTTTGTACTGGTTAGGTTTGAGAACTGGTTAGGTTTATGAATCTTTCGCATCACTGGGATTTTTAGTGCATGCATTTTGCAGATATGTTCTCTTCCACCTTCCTTCTAGAACTCAATGTGAAAATAAAGACATGGTAGTTTTATTGTATTTTACCTCCTGTTCCTCCATGTGAGTGATTGGAGCAACATCTACTATAGAAGTGGCATCAATGCTATTCTGAAAGCCGTATGCCCATCTTTGCTTGTCCAAGTAGGAATGAAGTGAAGGTTTGTGTGGTTGAAGAGCACAGGCTAGACACTCATGTTCTTGCACCAGATTAATTCACATCCCTCTAGTGCAAATGGTGGCAGGTTTTATACAGCTTGAGCTCTGTTGCTCTAGGAGTTTTTCCAGTTGCATTGACAAATGGACCCTGCCACAAAGCCATTCAGGTCATGCTTGCACACCAGTTGTGACTGGTTTTGAACTCAAGCTGTTGGTATTTGAATGCTTCAACACTAATCCAGTTTTCACTTAAAAAAAAGAGAAAGAGAAAAAAATGCAATTTGTTCATGATCATAATAAAAATCTAAGGTTTGCTGGGTCTCTTACGGGATGATTTGGCTCAGGCAGATACAAACACACCAGAGAAGGTTAGCACAGATCCCACACTCCAGGCCCGCTGCTGCTGCCCTTTATTCAGTCACCCACAGCTGCAGTAATTGGATCTTTAGGTACAGGTTAATGGGATAATTAGCCAAACGAGATCAACACGGTGTAGAAATGGATGGTTGCTGTCTCACAGCTGCCTGTTGTAAGCCACCAGGGCAACCTGCATTTCATTTCAATGGGCAATAAAGTAGGAGATGAATTAGATGTGGGTGATTCTGCCTGCTCGTGGTGGTGAGGACAGCTTCATTGGTATTGCATTTTAAAGAGCAAATAATACAATTAGCAATTGCGTCTGGAAGCGTATTGGCAGGGAGGTCTTCTGCTCATTGCTCTCCTGAGGCAGGCCAAGCACTCAAGTCTCAACAGCTTCCATTCGAGGATGTTCCTAGGGAACGGCGCTGCCAAGAGAAGGGCTGTCTGCTAAATTGTCCTCATATAGAGGACCCTGAAGACTCTTCATTTTTGGTAATTTTATAATAGAACTGAAATAGACAGTTTCGATAGCCCGTGGAGCTTGCTTATAGACCCACATTTCTTCATAGTTTGTGGCTGACGTGGATCTGACCCATAGCTTGCCTCGCTAGATTGAGAGGGAACAGGCATATGTTCAGACCTAAACAATTCCAGGAATCTTTTCAGACGAAAAGATTTTAGATTTTAATTTGGGTTTTTAGGACCATTATGAATGGTTTTCATTCAGAGATCACTTTTTAGATCAGCTCTTAGAGACGTGAATGAACTAATATTCGTATAAAAGTGTTGGCAGAGACTTTATTCACCCCACACTGAGGGATGAGGAAGCCCACAGAGCAATTTTTAACTAATGCTGGAAACATATTCTGTGGTGGATTAGGAATGCCATCCCAGTCCTCAGACTTTTATTACTGGCTCAAGAGGCCATCTTCTGCAAAGTCAGTGATTCATGCAGACTGATTTGAAAGGAATGTGTTTGAATGAGCTTTCTGTGTATTTGTCACAGTTTGTGGCTTTTTAATAACAAAACATTATTACGGTGAATTATTAAGCCCAGAATCCTCCAAATTTTCAAACTAATCTCTATTTATAATCTGGGGAGGAACCTGTTCACTGTTTTTGTGCATTCCACTGTTGTTGATTCATGGATAATTATTAGATAGATTTTTAAAATGTAAAATGGAGTAGGAGAGACAATTTTGTTCACAAACTCATGATTTTTTTACCTTTTTGGCCATGACAGAGGGCCTGCTTGGTTTGCACCGCAGGCTCCACTACGGAGCACAGAGACTTACCACGGCCAGTGGGTTCCACCCAGGAGACCCCTGTCTGCCACGCAGCAGACATGACTCCAGTGCCATGCATCCAACTGGCTGCAAACCAGCCAAGGAAGGGGGCAAACCTGCTGACAGCAAGTCCAGCACAGTTGCAGCCAGCCTGCCTCCCAAATGAACTAACTTAAAATTAGATCAAATATCTCCACCCTACACCACAGTTGCATTTGAGATTACAGTGGAGACACAGGCAAGGTCCATTTTTCCCCCATTTGCTGCAATTAGAAGCAACAGTTGTCCATGAGCTAGAAATAATGTGATATCTAATGCAGATAAACACCCTGAAGTTTTGAGCTCACAACGTATATTTTGACTTTTCTTCCTTGCAAAATTCCCAGAGCGTCCTGTTGCAAGCTCAGTAATAACATGGATGTGTGAAAGTATATAGAAAGAAGGGATGAAGTGAACCCTTATTTAAACACTTTGAAAACTAAAAAATAAACCAAAAAGAAAAGAAAAAAGTGGGGTTGTGTTCGCTTCCAGTACATACACTGTGGTTTTTAGTCAGCTGGCACATTGGAGAGTTGGGGCTGAAAGCTGTTTTTTTTCTTAACTGGTTCAGCCTTTCCTATACGTGACCAGCATGGATCCTGAACCTGCAAGATACTGATAAATCTATAGGAGGGAAAGGCATTCATCATCTCATAGAAAGCGCTCATTGTCTAGTAGCATGAGGCCATGATGTTTGTACAGTCTTCTAAATTGGTGAAAGCATTAATTACACTGAATAATGGTAACCCTGGTATCTTGGCAGACATCTCAAACCTTGGATAATTATAGCTTCTGCTAAACAAATTTTAGTTCTTCTCTGAATTTTTATTTTAGGGGACAAACAATTTTCAGATAACCCAGTGCCTGAGAAATCAGGATGTGAAGAACTGGATTTTTACCTGTATGAAAATGACTGATGGACAGGAGTAAGAGACTTTTTCACTTCTGATGAGATCATGTATTTCTCTTAGCTCTGAGGAGATGGAAAGCATTGAAAATCAGTGCAAAAGCAAACCAAACAAACTCACAAACCACACTTTTAGCAAAAGAACACAACATAATGGAACATGAAATTAAAAGGAAAAATGGAGTCAGTCTTGACAAGGATTGGAAAATCTATATGTCAGCAAAAATAAACTTGTTATTTAATAAGGTTAATAATACATAAAGTCCCCTAAAGATAAATTGTTATCACAGTTGACGACCATTTTATTAAAATGTTAATGGCCTGAGGCAAAAGCAAACTGTTCCCTTAATCTGCCAGAAGAACTGCTTTCTCAGGAATTACATACGCCAGAGCACTTGGGTTCTGAGCTAACTTTCATAAGCATGTTTGAAAATCGGAGCATCCACAGCTTGTGAATTTGTGACTAAAAGGGAATGGATCTCACATGTCTCAAAATGGCTGTGCCCTTTTCTGCCAAACACAAGTTTCACTTGCATTTTCAAATGAAAAATCTGTTGGATTCAATTGCTGCAGCCAAAACAGCTGAGGCGTCAGTGACTGAAGAAAGGATTTTTTTCTTTGCCTTCTTCCATACTAACTGTGAAAAAGGTATAGCTTAATAAGGGCAATTGCTGTAATAGCAACAGAATGAAAATATGTTTTCATCAGCACCTCTAAGCATGGCAAAACTACGAAGCAACCTGGCAAGTATGCTAAGCATTCAGTGAATTGTGATAGATTGCAGTATGATTTGTCTGGGATGAGAATACCAACAAAAAAGCCTCTGCAAGATTTGATGAAAATTCATCCCGTACAGAGAGACTTCTTTCTACAAGCACAGTATCAGCTCAATACACAATGGAGCTGATGAAGTCTAGTTCGCGTCCTGCATTTCCTTGTGACATATGAAATGCTTATCCCTCAAAGCCCTCGGACACCCAAGCAATGAGAAAGAAAAGGTAAAGCAGAAAGCATTTGTGATGCTGAATGCTGCATTTCTTCTCAATTTATCTCAATGGCAAAGGTACAAAAAAATATATAAAAGCTACGCTATAAATACATGCCTAACACCCAAATCTCGTCTGCGTGAAATAAAAGGGAATGAATAAGACTAAACCGGTTTAGCACAGCTGAGGTTGTTTCCACCCTGGAGGAGGGAGGTATATCCTGATTCCCAAGTGGTTCCAGTGTGGGGGATCCAGGAATAGGGGACAGTCTGATGTAGCTCCGCCACTGAAGCTGGTTTGTGTGCACGGCAGAACTCAGACTCCACTAGGTCTGGTTTGGGGAGGAATATTACCAGACCTTATTTCTTTCCTTTCCTCTTTTACCCAAGGTCCATGGCAATGATGGCATAAGTTTTGCTGTAGGCTTTTGTGGGGGGGGGGGTGACAAGTGTGATGAGAGGAGCCCCATGTTGGGCCACAGCCAAGAGGGAGTCTGGGAAGAAGCATAAAAGGCTTCACCCTGACCCAGAAGACATTGCCTATGGGTGAAGTGTTTGTACACACTCTAGATCCCCTAGTAAGATAACACAAGGGGTTATGCCGTCTTCTTTTCAGTAGCATTTATTCTTATTTTAACCAGTTTTCTTATGTATAACCTATATGCAGTTTTTAACATGGGTTCTCCACTTTCACTCAAAGCGTTCAACTGTTTAAAATGAAGTTTCCTCCTGTCTCTTGCCTTTATAAAACAAAAGACAAAGGTTTCATGAATGTATATCTGATCATCAGTCTTTTGGGAGACACTTACTGTACTTTTTGTGGAATTTTCTGTGCCAGTTGAATCAGAGAGGGAGCATGGATATTTTGTTGCAGAGATATAAAAGAAGGTTTGTAAGACAGTCTTCTCTTTGTCACATGTATGCACCTATTTATTCTCCTTTAGTGCCTGTTTTCCAGGCCAACTATTAACCTTCCTTTAGAGAAACTGCAATTTTCTGGGCCCAATTTATTTAACTACCTTGCTACACCTGCAGTTCATTTAGTCATTTCCTTCCACAACAGGTATCAGTCTTACTCAGAAACTAGGACATGGCTGAGTATTAATCACTAGTAACACTCTCATGTTCTTCCATTCAGCTTTGGTATAACACAAACATGAGTAGCATTCTCGCCTCTGGATAACTTTTCTTTCATGTAAAAATTACCACCTAATTAGTGTAGTTAAGAAACCCAATAGGGCAAAAAAGATGGTATCTGCAGGTATATCTGCATACTGAAATGCACCTTTCCACCTGCAGTGATGGCACTTAATCCATCTGAGGTTTGTGCTGCGCTTGGGAGAGATGAAGTTCAGGATACCTACTCACAGACTACCCCGTGGTACACTCAACTGTGCCTGACTTGTCCATACTGCATCAAAATATTTGGTCTATGCTAAAGCCCTACACATGGTCTCTCCCATCAGGAGAGGCACCAGAGCTGAGTTCAGCTTTGTGCTTGAGAAAGCACCATGCTTTTGCAACAGGCCCACTCTGTGCTGAGGTGATAGGATACTCATTCACTACAAGAAGGACATTGAGGTGCTGGAGCGTGTCCAGAGAAGGGCGACGAAGCTGGTGAGGGGTCTGGAGCACAAGTCTTGTGAGGAGCGGCTGAGGGAGCTGGGGTTGTTCAGTCTGGAGAAGAGGAGGCTGAGGGGAGACCTCATCGCTCTCTACAATTACCTGAAAGGGGGTTGTAGAAAGGTGGGTGCTAGTCTCTTCTCCCAAGTGACAAGTGATAGGACAAGAGGGAATGGCCTCAAGTTGCACCAGGGGAGGTTTAGGCTGGATATTAGGAAAAGTTTCTTCACCGAAAGGGTTGTCAGACACTGGAACAGGCTGCCCAGGGAGGTGTTGGAGTCACCATCCCTGGAGGTATTTAAAAGACATGTGGATGAGGTGCTTGGGGACATGGTTTAGTGGTGGACTTGGCAGTGTTGGGTTAATGTTTGCACTTGATGGTCTTAATGGTCTTTTCCAACCTAAACGATTCTATGACTCTATGATAAATGTTTTCTGTGCATCTGCCTTCTTTCATCATTGTTTATTCTGTTTTTTTCCTCAGAGCAGCGCTGCATGTGTGTTGCCTGTTGAGGGTGGCCCCCTCAACGTGGGAGGTTGGAGGACAGCAGGAGGACAGCAGGTAAGCGGTAGCACGCTCCTTGACAGAAACCACCTAAGATGCCACTTTTTCAGATTAACGTAGATAGAGCTATTGTTTGAAGCACGAAACAAAGGCCAGGACACAGAAGTAAGCAAGCATTGCACAAATTTTAACAAACAAGTTCACATTTCTAGTGGGAGAAAAGCCTTTTACCACCTTTCCCTTCTTCTAACTTGGTGACTGATGTGTAATGTTGCAAGAAATTCAGAAGTGGTGCCTTTTGGTGCTAAGTGGAGATGAGGAGGTAGCTAAACTACTACACGGTTTTATTAGACTGGAGCACTTCTGTATTGTAGTGTCAAGAAATACAGTGCAGCAACACGGCCCCCAGTTTGGTACTTTTTCGTAGACAGCTGGGCAGCTGAGGCTGACACCACCCACATAAAAGGCACACACTGTCAAAAGCAGCATCTGGAAAGGGTGTTGGACGGCAGACCTTCGGGGGACCTCCCCAGTGAGCTCTGCAGTGAGGCTGGTGTGTGGTGGCTCGTCTGCCCCGGGAGCAGGGACGCAGCGAGGCGGGTGTGTTTTTCAGGCTGGAGTCGGCAGCCGCAAAAGCCGTTTGGGGTATGGCAGGGATTGCCATCCACGCAGCGGGGCCGGCCCGCCGGCTCTCCCAGAAGATGACAATCTCTTGCCTGGGAGTGCCGAGTCGGGGCTGATACAGCCAGATTTCTCGCAGAGCTTGGGATGAGCGCTGCACTCCTGCAGCTATATACAGCTGTCAAACCAGAGCTCTCTCAAACCCGGCCGGCTCAGGCTCTAGCAAGCAAACATGTGTTGGTCTATGCCCGGCCCAGAGTGTCCAGAAAGGCTTAGTGATGGAAATGAACAGCTTCCATTATAGCACTCTAACTTCCCCGTGTAGGCAAGCCTTCAGAAGCCACATTAACCCCAGTTTAGACCATAATTTGAACTCTCTGGCAAAGGTATTCCCTAACTAAATGCAGAAAAATCTCTGTGATGAGCAGTAACAGCGCATGTAAAATAAAATAACAGCAGGACTAGGGAATAGCAATGGCATATCTTTCCTTCCAAATTGAATTGTTCACTTTGCTGTGAGAAGGAGTAATTATCATGTTTATTGTGTTTGGCTCAATTAGGCTGGAATCTTAGGCCAGGAACCTTTCTTTTTACATTTCTGTAAATGTTGTCCGTGTATGGCAGTGTCAGCATTGATTTTGCTGTCATGAAGGTACCAAGGCTGTCTGTCTGAATTGGAATATGCAAACCAGAACTAATTCTTAAAGTCTCTCTTTTTCTAGTTTTAAACAGCTAAATTTGCTAGTAAACTGAAAGTAAAGCAAGCAGGCCTCTTGTATTATTTCTATAGAGTATTGCCTTTGAATGTGCTAGGGACAGAAGTATGGGCTGAAACTGTTTCCTTTTGTACGTGGTGCATATTTACTCGTGGACCTATCGCAACAAAATGCATTAAGACCACGCGCACAGGGAAGTTACAAAATGTGCATGACTTTCATCAAGTCACATATATTTAAATAAAAAAGACTGGTAAATAGCAAAATGAGACCAGAGTAGGAGACAGTGAGGCATGTCAGTCTGGAGAAGAGGAGGCTGAGGGGAGACCTCATCGCTCTCTACAACTACCTGAAAGGGGGTTGTGGTGAGGTGGGTGCTGGTCTCTTCTCCCACGTGACAAGTGATAGGACAAGAGGAAATGGCCTCAAGTTGCACCAGAGGAGGTTTAGGCTGGATATTAGGAAAAATTTCTCTACTGAGAGAGTGGTGAGACACTGGAATAAGCTGCCCAGGGAAGTGGTGGAGTCACCATCCCTGGAGGTGTTCAAGGAACTTGTGGACGAGGCATTGTGGGACATGGTTTAGTGGATATGGTGGTGTTGGTTGATGGTTGGATTTGATGATCTTACAGGTCTTTTCCAACCTTAATGATTCTGTGATGTGTAGAGTCCAGCATGGTGAGCAGAAGATAATTACCTGATGTGGAGAGCACAGGTACATACAGTTTAGTTAGCAGAGAGTCTGCTTGGGACTGCGTGTAGTAGTCCCCTCCTACTTTCCGTGGCAGGGGTGCATGTAAGAGCTATACATTTAAATGCAGAAAAAGAGGCACTCTCAAAGACTTCTGCCTTCAAGCTCCACTTGTAGAACTGTGGTGTCACAGCAGGAGAGGGCCAGGATCAAATATGCAAGAGGAGGAGGAACTCAACCACTCTTACAGGTCTAGGAAGTCCTTGAGTGAGGGAGTAGGTATATTTGCGTGAAATCACTCAAGAGTCTCTTAACTATGACTATGACTTAACTCTGACTATTTGAATGCTGGATACATCAGTGCCTGCAAATATTGCGAGTGTCAGAATGACCCAGCGAATTATCTGTTCAACTTCTACATTAAACCTTCTTCAGTTATGGAGGCATCTAATTCCACTGTCACTACCAGTGACTGGTGAGGATTAATAGAATAAACTAAATCTACATTTCTAGAAACTGATTTAGGTCCATTTCCTCTGATTCTTTGAAATTTCCTTTTCTATATGAACAGAAAGAGAAGTATAGAGAACTACAGATTATAAACGTGTAAATTATGCAAGGTGAAAAGTGAGGGATAATACTTATCTTGAGCACTGGGAAAAATTCCGGGAAAAGGCAGACTCTACCTTAGATAGAGAGAGATTGTATCTTTGGTAGAGAAGTCTATCAAGGGGTAGATTAGGGATGAAATGAAAGGTGCTGCCTTTTAAAAATTTTCATTTAGGATTCTTGATATTAGAAAACATTTCTATATCCAGTCAGAGACTAGACCAAAATCACAGCTGAAATGTATGTGGGACAGATTTTGGATTGGAAAAACAGTCTAGAAAGAGAAAGGTTTGTCTGACTAGTGAATGCAATAAGAAAAGGCACTTAAAACTTTGTTATGTCACTGTGAGAAGTTGAGGTGAAGCAGAATACATGACAGAGGAAGAGCATGTAAAGAAAACTGTCATGATTCAAATTTGTTAGAGTTGCAGAATAAGATGACCATGATGTCTGCCTGTTAGTTCAATTTGTCTTAATGTCCTAAGGTGTGGAAGGGGGAGAGGAGTAGCACAGAGAACTGTATCAAAAAGACAGCGTTCAGGGTGTTGTTTCCTCAATTCGTGCTGAAACTCACAAAACGCTTTATGATACCACAGCACATAGCTAAGACTTAAAGTCTAGCCTGAACCATAGTAAAAGGCCAGGCCAGACCTAGTGCTGTGCCCTAAGTGTCTGCAACACACAGGTTGAGTACATACAACATGTGTAGGTCAATATGCACCCCATGCAATGCTACAGGCTTGGGGACGAGTGGCTGGAAAGCTGCCTGGCAGAAAAGGACCTGGGGCTGTTGATGGACAGCCAGCTGAATATGAGCCGGCAGTGTGCCCAGGTGGCCAAGAAGGCCAACGGCATCCTGGCCTGTATCAGAAACAGTGTGGCCAGCAGGAGTAGGGAGGTGGTCATGCCCCTGTACTTGGCGCTGGTGAGGCCGCACCTCAAATACTGTGTTCAGTTTTGGGCCCCTCACTACAAGAAAGACATTGAGATGCTGGAGCATGTCCAGAGAAGGGCAATGAAGCTGGTGAGGGGTCTGGAGCACAAGTCTTGTGAGGAGCGGCTGAGGGAGCTGGGGTTGTTCAGTCTGGAGAAGAGGAGGCTGAGGGGAGACCTCATCGCTCTCTACAACTACCTGAAAGGAGGTTGTGGTGAGGTGGGTGTTGGTCTCTTCTCCCAAATGACAAGTGATAGGACAAGAGGGAAAGGCCTCAAGTTGCGCCAGGGGAGGTTTGGACTGGATATTAGGAAAAATTTCTTTCCTGAGGGAGTGATGAAGCACTGGAAGAGGCTGCCCAGGGAGGTGGTGGAGTCACCATCACTGGAGGTGTTCAAGGAATGTGTGGATGTGGCATTGTGGGACATGGTTTAGTGGGCATGGTGGTGTTGGTTGATGGTTGGACTTGATGATCTTACAGGTCTTTTTCAACCTTACTGATTCTGTAATATCTAAGTTCTTACATGTGTGCCGGTTTGCTTAAATAGCACTTTCAAGAAACATACAGTCTCTTGAATCTGCTATTTCAAAAAAACCAAAAAAGCGAAAACAAATCCCATTTTCCCCTAGTGATGGCTAGTTTCAGCGTCCAACTTCACTTTTGATTGCCCCAGGACTTGCTGTTTTTCCCTGCATCATCATGCAGGATTGCACACTAAACACAACTTGTGCCACTTCTCATATTCTGAGAGTTGCTGCTTTAAAGAAAACTGTGCTGCATATCTCTGTGCAGGTACGGAGGTAAGTCCTAAGAAGGGACTAATCGCCTCAAGAAGCCAGCAGAAGACTTCCCGCTGCCAGCAATGGTGCTGCGTGGTTTCAGTAGCGCAGAGTTGGGTGAAGTTTAAAGGCAGAGTGATTCCATGCCATCCTCACTGCCGGCATGTAGGGAGTTCTTGGCAGCTCAGCTGGTGGGTCATAAATTCTCCTGCACTAGTTTGGGGGCTTGATTATTCTTTTGTGCTCTGCTGGAAACATTACTTATGAGAATTGGGGCATTTTAATTTGGCTGTGCTACCACTTTATTAATATTTGAACATCTCACTGTTTTCTGTCTTGGCACAATGGGATCCACAAAAAGAGGCTAAAAGAGAAAATGCTCCCCTCCCTGGCACTGGATTCCTGCCCTTTTATTTTTAATTACTTTGAATTATTTCTGGAACTTTTTATGCCATTTTGAGAATACGAATTAAGTTTTGACTGTAAGAAAGAATACTACAGAAAGCAAGCAAATGTGGCCTTACAGGTTCATCCAGAGACTGCATCAAACAGGCAAGGGACAGACACTTGCCAATTTATCCATTATATCCTGGCATAACAATGATCCATTAGCCTGAGCAAGGCCTATGTGAACTGTATGCACATTTGGCTAAACCCACTCAGTTTATTTAGCCTCTGGTGTGCTCTGGATTGAAGCAGGCACTCATTAGAGAATAGCATTTCTTCCACAAATGCTGTTTTCCATCATCTGAGAGAAGTGACAGAGCATTTCAAAAGCCTTTGGTATTTAAGGACAAATGCTCCCTTCTTGTAAATGTTAATCCAAGATTCAATAGGTTCTAACCGTTAGTGTTTCTAAAAGAAAAAGTTGATCCTGAGGCTGAAAGAATAAGACCAGAATCGCGGAAGATTATTTACCTTTAGCTGGGATTTACCACTTGACCGCAACGTGTTTCTGTTTCCCAGCAGCTCACCATAAAAGGTTGAACCCCCAAAGCTCAACCCCCTGACATTTCTGAAGCATACCTTGAGATCCCAAAGTAAAAGTGACCTCATGCAGCAGGATAATTCTGTCCTGTGGCTTTCCAGGAGGATTCAATCACCAAATCAGGGGTTAGAAGGAAAAAGCACCCCAGAATATCCAGTAATTATCTGACTGTCAAAAGTAGGGGATGTGATTCTTAGTGGCACTGCAGCACCTTTACACCGATTATGAAAAAAGGCTTAGAGCAGCCATTTTAGGCCCATTTTAGTCCTCTTCAGGCATTCAGACTTCAGACCACTTTCCAGGAGAAGAGGGAACCTACTGTATGTGCCAGGGCAGCGTAGCATTTATTTTCTTTAAAATCACATTGGTGTATTTTTAGCAGATTCACTGGGAGAACTATTACTCATTATTGTAAAGTCATTTACGTACAACATGTATCTTTCAGTTAAGAAAAAACCCATGGGGTTAAACCCTGAATCTAATTAAAATCGATGTGAGTCCTCACATTTTTCCCCACTAGTTCATGATCCTTGACTGGAGAAGATGACATGTTCAGATGGACTTTGCTGCCTTATGCAGCAGTTGAATTAATAATTTCATGATAAATGTGTCAAATTCAGTCCAGATACAATTCTGTTATCCTGAACTGGCAGTTCTATTGCCATCCCATATGCGTAAAGCGTCACAGATTAACTTAGAATTCTAATTTCAGTGTTGAGAAGATTTCCATTTACTTTTATATTTTACTCTGAGTTTCAGTCATTTGCCATCAATTGCTTTGTGGCATGTGCAAAACCTACCCACTTTTGGAATGATATATATTGCAGATTCAGACACATAAATAATAATGCCTGATAAGATCAGGAATTAATTTAAAACAACTGTTCCCCAGGGCATAACTGATATTATACTTTCCTTCAATCTTTGGAGCACGAAGTCTACAAACTGTGTGCCATATTTTTTACTGTAGGAGGATAAAGGCATAGTAAGAGGTCCTGAAAAACACAGCTTGCCTATACACAATATTGTCATAGTTCAGTGTAATTCCCCCTTTCAGCTGGACCCCAGGGCTGCAGTTTCCGATAGTAAAGAATGACCACATGCAGCCTCTGCCTCCACCCCTGAGGAATTATTAGGCAATAGCAAATGAGACAGTTGAGGTAGCAGGGTCAAGGCCAGAAATAAATGACAGAGCTACATACCAATTAGTGAACAGGCTCTTTAAAACTCATTGGCTCATAGTATCAAAGCTTAAACTATCATAATGGTAAAAGATCTGATGGATCTTATTAAGATATTCTTTCACATTGATTTGGTGAAAGGTATTCATTCAATATTCTTGGCTCATGTATGAAGACATTTATTGATATAAAAAAAGAGAGTCTATTGCAGTTATGCAGATAGATATAAAAGAGAATATATGTTGACATTAAGAAAGATATTTAACAAAATGAAAAAGTGACCCGCTTTGTGGACAGGCTGGATCGATGGGCCGAGGCCATTGCACACGGTTCAACAAGGCCAAGTGCCGGGTCCTGCACTTGGGTCACAACAACCCCATGCAATGCTACAGGCTTGGGGACAGTGGCTGGAAAGCTGCCCTGCAGAAAAGGACCTGGGGATGCTGGTTGACAGCCGGCTGAAGATGAGCCAGCAGTGTGCCCAGGTGGCCAAGAAGGCCAACAGCATCCTGGCCTCTATCAGAAACAGTGTGGCAGCAGGAGTAGGGAGGTGATCGTGCCCCTGTACTCGGCACTGGTGAGGCCGCACCTCAAATACTGTGTTCAGTTTTGGGCCCCTCACTCCAAGAAGGACATTGAGGTGCTGGAGCGTGTCCAGAGAAGGGCGACGAAGCTGGTGAGGGGTCTGGAGCACAAGTCTTGTGAGGAGCGGCTGAGGGAGCTGGGGTTGTTCAGTCTGGAGAAGAGGAGGCTGAGGGGAGACCTCATCGCTCTCTACAACTACCTGAAAGGGGGTTGTGGTGAGGTGGGTGTTGGTCTCTTCTCCCAAGTGACTAGCAACAGGACAAGAGGAAATGGCCTCAAGTTGCGCCAGGGGAGGTTCAGGCTGGATATTAGGAAAAATTTCTTTCCTGAGAGAGTGGTGAAGCATTGGAACAGGCTGCCCAGGGAGGTGGTGGAGTCACCATCACTGGAGGTATTTAAAAGACTTATGGATGAGGTGCTTAGGGACGTGGTTTAGTGGTGGACTTGGCAGTGTTGGGTTAACGGTTGCACTTGATGATCTTAAAGGTCTTTTCCAACCTAAATGATTCTATGATTCTATGTAAAGGAACAATGTCCAGAAGTTGAAAGTTTCCCCATTCCTCCTTCCCCAAAACAAAGACCTAAATTCAGGCACCCTAAACTAAAACCTAAACCTAAACCTAGAGCAGGTGGCATGCAACCCGTGTGAATCTGCACACAGGCCGTGTCTCCTTATCTGTAAAGACCCTTTGGGAAGGGTTTTGTTTCAGTTTGTTTTGTTTTACAAAACAATTTGAGTGTGTGCAGAAGGGCCTGGGAGGAAGGACAGGTAGGAGGGTAAGTGAGCTGCCTGGCAGCAGCCTCCCACTGCAAACCATGAGAGAGCGAAGGGGATGCTGCTGTCAGCACCTTGGCTGGTCTCAGCCAGGGCCCTAGATAAACTCCGTGTGAGACTGCACGTGATAAACGAAAACGAGAAGCTAGAATTGAATCCGAGAGCAAAGAAATCAGTGTAGAGGACTAAATACATGTATGTCATCTCAGACGCGTCATGCCTAACCAGTCAGTTCATGGAGAGGAAGGTACTGGCGGAGGGCGTCTCTTCCCATCTGACATTTGCATAGTCTCTCGCCGTTCCTCCCAAGTCAGTGAAAGAGTTCAGTGCCCACAGGTGGGTGGGACGAATTCAGGCCACCATGCTCTCATTGCCAGCAGGGCTAGAAGCCTTTTTGAAATGCTGTGTCTGCTGTGGTGTGCCTAAGATAGCAGAACGGTAAATACATCTCCTGGCTGCTCCTGCTGCGTCCCATCCCTCCACATTCAGAAGTGGATGGGAGTCTGGCTGGAGCAAGCTCTGCTAGCTGACAGATCTGCATGAACCAACAGGTCTGTTCTGTGCACATTCCCTGAGCTGAGAGATCTTGCGCTCTTTCTTCCCTGGGTTACTTCCACCTATCCACCTAACGTCACCTCTGTCTGCTCCAGGTGAAATCAGCCCTCCAGCATCCCAGCCTGGGATCCAGCCAGCGTTAGCGGCAGTCAGTCCCAGCTAAGCAGGATTTGTAGACCGTGCTGTTGCGCTTTATTTCCTCTGCTGAACAGAAAGGGAACCAGCCCCCTGTTACCATCGGGAGAGACAACCCATCAGTCTTCCCAACCTGCTTAGTCCCCTCAGAGGGAAGAGGATGGGGCTGCTGAATGGCAATGTCATCTATTCCTGCTATGTCAGCAACACTTCACGGTATCCGAGGCAGCTGACGGATCGCAAAGGAGAGTAGTAACTTTATTAACCACTTCTCTTGTGTTGAGCAGCTTTAGTAGAAATCTGAATAACCGGCTCGTCCCCTGGGTTTATTGGACGTGGTTTGTTTTGCAAGTGGGAAAACAATTGTGAGTTTCATGCCTCCATGAGCTAACGTGTTTACACAACGCTGCTGACACAGCAGAAACAGGATACAGTATGTGTCAAATATTGCTTGGGCTGCAGGCAAAATAACTGTTTGAGCTGAAAGGCAGTGCTTAGGGCAGGATGCCTTTTGCCAGAGGCCGCTGTCAGGTGTGAGTGAGGGAGAGGGGAAGGGAGTGGGGCTCAGTGTTCAAATCCCTTGCTGCAACGCAGTTCTCAGAATGAGGAGAAGTTTTCCAAGGTTGCTACTACTCTTCTCCTGATAATGAATAATAGCTATTCCCATGAATTAATTTGTTTAAAGAGGAGCTTGAACGGTGCATAGACCTCAGCTTCACCCTTAGGATCTGACTCAAAACCATCTGAAGCCTGTGGGAGACTTTTCACTGACTTTGGTGTGAGGCTCGTTTCTGAGTTTGGGTTGTGAGGAGATGGATTTGCACAGCCTAATTTCTGCATCGGGATGTCTGCACAGCAAGGAGAGAGGGAGCTTTGCTCTTCCTGACACACCATAACGCAGAGCGCAGAAAGATGGGCATTTCAGATGATTGGCTTAAAAGAGCTATCCTATAATGGCAGCACAATTACAAGCCTGCAGGGAAAATTTCTGGGCTTTTGTATAAAAAGGAGCAAAGAAGTACACAAAAAGGTTTTACTGAGTTACAGTGCCAGGGTTTCAGTTACCAGTTCTGTCAGAAAGCCAGTAAGAGGGCTTAACTAAAGATGTTTCCAGCACCGAGCCGGTATATAAAATGGGTGGACGTGCAAGAGCAGGGCAGGAGGCAGAACGGGAAAGGAGAAGGGGGTGCGATACAGGGGCAACCTGCCTCGAACAAGAATCGCCACAGAAAGCAGCCAGACCAGTAAGGAGCAGAGAGACTTTCTGGACAGAGAAGGGTGGTCTGGTGCTCTCCAAATAAATGAAGATTTAAAAAAAAAAAGGAAAAGAAAGGGAAACAGAGAGAGTGAAATCAGCTGCCAAGGAGTGCTGGGGCCAGAAAAAGCAACAAAGCCCTATTTTTAATATAACTTTTTTTTTCTGCCAGTAAAAAATCAAATGATAGAATAGGCTAGAGAAAGGAAGCAATTGGGAATGGCTGAAGAGGATTCCCAGCTGTGCTTGCAATCAGTGCAATTCATGACTCACAACATGCTGGCCACATCACTTCCCAGGAGCAACATATTCTCATGAACAAGCAAAACAAGTTGGAGACAATCTTGAAAGGCTTTTTGGATCATTCATGGCTTAGTTGTGAAATCGCCCATGAAGCAGCTTGCTGGCTTTGAGGGTCAGGGTAATTGGAGGATTGGTCAGCTTTCCTTTTCTTTCTGCTTCAGCTGCCACCCCATCCACCAGCCCTTGGCGGCGTGGCTGAGGATGTCCGTTCTTTTCCGTCTTCTGACCAAAAGGAAGAGCTGGAAATGGAACTGCTTTACTGGCTTTCAAGCACTTCTTGTCCTTCCAGTTTCCCACAAGGACCTTCTGCTACCCTGCTGATGTCAAAGAGTGAAAAAAAAGCATCTGAAAATAATATTTAGATCTTTACGTGAAAACAAATGTCTCAGAATTGACTGCCTGTATCTAGGTCTTGCTAGTTCTCACCTGGCTGGTACGTAAAACAGCTGATTCAAGTGACAACACTGCAGGTCCCTCCAAATCTCAGCTTCAATTCAAGTGGGTCAGACTTCTGCTTTTACTGAGTAATATTTTTTAAAATAGAATTGTGCGCTTGCTCTACCACGCAGTGAAATGTTTAGCAATATATATAATTAACAGGTAGCTACACTGCTAAAATAAAGAAGAAACATTTAGCACTGCAGTAACCTTGAGTTTTTCTCATGGTTGGGGTTTATTTACTTATTTTCATGATTGAGTAATTTATTTTTTTTGCTCATTTCAGAAGTCTTGTCACTGATTAAAGGTTACACATCCCATTTATAATAGCGGTGAGGATCACACACTAACTGTTATGGTTAGAGTCCAGCTAAAGGTCCAAGCTTCTCTGAAGTGCTTGTTCCTGTCATCAGAGTTTTCTTACCCAGCTGTGAAATCTGCCTTGTGTTGGAGCTTTCTGTGCCGAGGTTACAGCTACGCCCACATGCAGCAGATAAGCTCTTTTCCTCAGGCAACTGCAACCTTTCCAAATTGGTCAGGACTCTGACTCTGAATCCCAAGTCAAAATTTTGAAATTTTCAAGGGAATGAATGCTGTGAAAATAGCAAATAGGAAACATCAAAGCATTGTGTTTCTACTTGATTGAGACACTGAATCTTTTCTTTTATAAGCTTAAAATATTTAATTTCTTAAATATTGCTTGATATATGTACATTTTCAATGAATAAGGAAAGTAACATATACTACGCACTAACACAGAGAGAAAAACAGAATAATCACAAAATGGAATAGTTTTATATTCTTGGAATAATGTGGTCTATCATAACTGAACACTTTCCCTCCACCCTCCCCCCCGTGAGAATGTCAAAATGTTTTCAACATTTTTCTTTTGGAAATGTAACTGGGTTTTTTGTGGATTTTTTTTTTAATAACATGCATTTTCTGATGGAAGGTCATGTCCCTGATGTCCTTCTAACCAGCTCAGTTATTAGTGCATCTTAGAAGAAAGCAACTTATGAGCTTTAACGGAGGGGGAGAGGACTTCTTTTAGGAAAAAAAGAAAAAAATTCAGCTGTAAGGATATAAAATATACAGGTGAGTTACTGTGTTTCAGTAACATTATGGTAAGCCAGGTGGTAAGAAACTCAAAGTGGTCATTATTTTAGGCACCATAGATGAATCACATCCTCTAAATATGTGCTATACAAATATAAATCTAATGGGCCAGTTAAGTCCAGGGATCTCTGCTCCAGAATGAATTTGATGAGGTGTGTACAAAAGAGGTGGCAAAGCCTCATGTTGGCCTTACATTGCATTACATTACATTACCTCTAGTAATTAATAAAACCTCTAGAAACAATGATATAAAGCCATTTTAACTTGCACAGAATCGCTGATGCTAACTTCTGCCCAACAAGACCTCTTGGGCCCAAGAGGTCTCTGATAGTCCTGCCCTCTTTTGGGACATTATCTTTGGGGTTGTCCTGGACTTCGTCTCAGCTTTCTAGCACGTAAAGTCTGAGAGCTGAATTTCAGAGTGAAAACAAGTGTGAAACTTCTGAGGTTTTTTGCTTTTCCTTTAGGGTCTAAATTTTAAGGAGGCAGAGCATTTCAAAGTCGCTGGGGAATTCAGAATTGAGCACATCAGTAAACAGACCGTCATCTTTAGCTTTTGATCTAAAATGGAGTCCTAAAATTGTGAATCAGGGGAATACAATAGCACCAGTTTGCCCTTGCAAAGGCCAGTTTCACTACAAGTAAGTCACATGTTCAAGATGTTGACCTTCTCTTGACCGACCCATCCATCCCTCTCAGCAAGTAAAAGGCCAGAGCCTGACCACAATAACAAAAAAAATAGTTTTTCTGTTGCTGAGAGATTTCATTAAAAAATCCATAAAGTATTGACATATCTATTGCTTCTTCTCTTTCAAATTCTTGCTAGACAAGATTTCACTGATTTTGTTTAGGCTCCAGGATTGGCTACCTGAAATAACTTTCACAGCAGCATTTATCTCCACACAGTTTGGAAATCTAGGGAAACTGTGAATTACTGTGAATTACTGAAATACTGTGAACAGTATTAAAATGCTGAGCCACAAGAGAAACAAGGAAAGAACGTTTCAATTTTCAGCATGAGAAAGGGGATGTCTCAGCCTAGGAATATTTATGAGCTGGTTAAAAGCTGTTTATGTCACAGTGGTCATATGTTCCTTAAATGTCAAGTCACAATCAATAACCTCGCTGAAATTTGACCCTGTTGGGCACAGCATAGGAGAATTGGATGCTCTCCAGGCTGTCGGTTGAAAGGCAAGAAACAGCCAGCAACTGATGAGACGCTATCAATAAAACCTCAGTATTGTTTTGAGTTCAATTTCAAGTAATTGCTAGACATCTGAGATTGAGTCTGACAGACATGAAGAGGGCTAATGTTGGTTCCTGATAATGAAAAGTAGGTTTCTTGTTCAAAATAGCACAATGGCATCTAATGGTGAAACGGCTTCCGCCTCGAAAAACAAGTTGCTCTATGACTGTAGGAATCAGTGAAGCCTGTGTTATTATGGATTTGTGCCCTGTGTCCTTACAGCCCTCTCCCTTTGTCTGTCCCTCTTCTCCCTCCGCTTCCCCAGCAGCTCCAGTTTCTCCCTTGTATCCTCTCTTCACTGCATAGAGCAACATGTGCCCCCTATTTGTTACTCCAGCATTCACCAAAAATTCCTGGTCAGGCATGGGTTTTCTTTTTTTTTTTGTCTTCTCTTACTTAATAATGGAAACTATGCTGGCACAAAATACGCCGTCTCAATTGTTTTTCAAGTGAATTCTCCGTAAGAGTGCCAGCTCTCTTTGCAAAATCGGGACTTACTTGACAGCCTAAGTTAAAGCAAAGGTTTAAATGGTACATTTTGCCTCGCCATTGTAGGCGGGTTAGGTGCATATGGGGAATTACAGTAGCAAGATTGAGAAAAGGTTACTCGTTAAGCTGCTCTTAACATAATTATCTATGATCATGTATTGGAATTCCCTTTATTATATTATTTAGCACGGTCTGCAAAATAATTTGTCATAAGGTTCTTCAGCGATGCATAATTCAGGAAATGAATCCTTAAAAGAAATGTCTTCCCCCATTCTCATACTGTTAGCTAGGAACTTGCCAGAACACAAACTTCTGGCAGAAATACTATTGAGCACATAATAGCACCAAAACCATTGAAGGAAATTACAGTCTTCAGAAGGCTTTCACTTCCCACACAGAGCTCCGCATCAGTTTTTCAGCTGAGTTCTCTTGTACTTTGACCCTACAGCATTTCAGGAGGAGTACTCGGGGGCAGTGGTGCTAGCAGGCACACGGGGTTCACCGCAAGCCTCAATCCTGAGGCTGAATCAGGATTTAGTGTTCAGACTGGCTAAAAGACCGGCTGAAACTACTGAGGCAGTTCCCTTACTATAGGCACATCCTCACCATCAAGTAGAAACCTGGTGACATGTTTTAATTTCCTTGGCCAAAGCCTCATGGAGGCAGGTAATCATATGAAATTAAAGATGTATTTGGAATCTGGTGGGGTTTTTTTTTTCCATTTTGCCTTCTTTGGGAGGATTCTTCTTAACTTTAGTCCATGGCTTGCCCTCTGCCCTGGCTGTGAGCTAGACTCCTGGAGAGCACACACATTGACTCCAGCAAGGGTTTGTGATTTATAAAGTGTGTACTGAGTCTCTGGCATGAAATAGTTCATTTGCAAGTGAGTTTTCCTGACTTTTACTAAATATTTTTTAGAAAGTTTCACTATGGAACAGCCTAACTGGACCTAACCTTGCTCTGATGGGTAGTCCCATCAACAGGGCTGGTGCTATGGATGTCTGATACTGCAGTAATGTGACTTATGTTCCCAAATCATCTCTCTAACTTTCTGCAGGTCCCTGCATGTGGCTCTCC
Organism: Gavia stellata; assembly: GCF_030936135.1. NCBI lineage: Eukaryota > Metazoa > Chordata > Aves > Gaviiformes > Gaviidae > Gavia > Gavia stellata. Next base: position 95,812,917 of record NC_082596.1, on the reverse strand, counting down.
TCCTAGCCCCAGAACTCCTGGGCTTGTTTCTCTTCCTCAACAGTGCTCAGGCCTCATTTTGAGCTCTCTGGAAAAGTTTTATTCCCTTTATTCCATTTTTCAGCTCCACTTACAAGGTTATTTTCATCCTTTGGATTTTTAGTTTTTTTCTTGTTATGGCCAAGACATTCTATTGTATTTAAAGAGACAGAGCAGGAATCACACAAAGGGTGAAAATGCAATCTGTAGCTTCTTTCTGGCAAACCAAGATTTACTACTCCAATAGCCAAGCACACTGCTTCATCTCTCTGCTGAGTTCTCACATGTGCTGGAGTCAAGCCCAGGCCTAAGTGTGAATAGGTGCAAATCTCAATATAAGTATTGCACATTTTCTTTGAGCTCTCAGCCCAGAAGTCCCATCAGATGCGAGTTCTTAATGAGGTTTATTCAGGATATCCTAGCGCCCTTGCAACTGAAGCTGCGTAACTGCTTCATTGGTGCTGTCATTGTATTTCTTTTTGTCTGTCCGCTTTGCCTGTTGGAGTTCACCTCTTTTGATGGGGGACAGGAATGGGAGATTCTGCTATTGCTCTTGATGGGGTTTTTTTTAATACTTTCATGAGCTTGACATTTGGAAATTCTAGTTCCTCTCTTTCTCTTGACATGAACGTGGGTAGATGCACGTATTTGCCTGTGGAAATCACTGTGCTAAAATTCACGGTTACTTTTAAGGTCAACTGACATATCCTCAAATTACACCTGCTTCAAGTCACTTCCTTCATGATCATGCTGTGCTAAAACATATAAAATGGCACAGCCTGAAGCCTTTTAAACTCAAAGAGTAGCTTGGTCAAGGAAAGATTTATGCTGTGAATATCACTCCAAACATGATAGAAAAACAGATTTCTATTGTGAAAGATTCTCAGTGCCTGTGATTTTACAGAGGAGAACTGGGTAGGAAAGGAGCTCTCAGTGCCCCCATCATAATGACCCAATTAGCCGCACTCTTGCCTTTGTGTTCAAGTCCCTCTCTGTGCCCCTGGGTACATGCTGTATTGCAGCACTATGTAAGATAGGGAGGCTGCATTACGAAGGAAATTAGCTTAATAGGAGAACTGGAGAGGCCTATCAAGCCAGGAATCACTAGTTTCAGGCTGGGATGTAGTGTTTTTCAGAGATGGTCAAGATCACCCTTGCTTCTTGGTAATGGCATGTGATAGTACCATGATTGTCTGCCTCCGCTCTGTACCAGCACCACCAACCTCAGTGTATAAAGTCCAACTCCTGGAGGAACTAGTTATGTGAATATTACTCTCAGGTATCTCTTACAAGGCTAATCTAAGTTGGATCCCTTTGAGTGGTGCAAGCAGAAAGTGAATTTTGCTTTTTAAATGCTTATTCAAAAGAAATCCAAGTCATTTGAACAGCTTGGGTCTGAGAAACTGGTTTCAATGTCACTTGTTGTCTATATTCCCAATTAACTCCAGGAAGTATTCTGATTTTTTAAAAAATTTATTTCCAGATGGAAATCAGGAGGACAAAAATGAGCAGATAGTGGTAAGAACCAACAGCCTCTTTTGAACTCCATTAATGGTTTGATTTGCACTCAGTTAAGTTTCAGTCTGAGATCTGGAGATGAGAGTTCTTCTCTATTCTCAGCTCCACAGGGTGTGAGGGAGCCAGGGTAAAATAAATGTCTCTGTGGTATATAATTTACTGAGGGCTGCCACTCTTTCTGTGGTTTATATGATCTGCATAGATGCAAGGGGAAAGACTGCAGCATCATTGGTTTGCTTTCTTTCTCCATCAAAAATATTTGCTGAGGAGTTCTGGATATAGTCTGCCCTCAAAGTCTTTTTTGTTTCTTCAGAATAGAGGAATTCTGATACACACCAAAAGCAAACCAGAAATTGATCTTTGAGCTACAGGGAAATGTGATCTGTGGCAAGGGCAATTCAGCTGCTGGAGGCTCTGCTTCACAGGGTGCTTTCTAATGGGCTCCTGCAACTCCTTACCACCATCACGCTGTGAGCACTGGGTTACAGTACTTAAAAAGGTCTGCTTCCAGGTACAAGTTGGTGAGGAGTCAGTCCCACCAGCAAGGGCCAAAACAGGCTGAGTGTAAAAATAATCACTGACATAGCAGAGCTGGCCTTTTTATTTCAAACTGTGTTTATTCTCTGCTTCTCTTTTTTCACTGAGGGATCTCAAAGTGGATATAAGTAGGACTGAGGGAAAAAGTCCCTGCTCTTCTCTGTTCTACAAGCATAGTCCATATAGTAAGCAAGCCCAACTTAGCTTTCTATGGGAAAAGAATAAAAACAAGAAAGTAGTATTAAAGAATATCTGTATGCAGCTTCCTCCTTCAAGAATGCTTATCCCAAACCTTAGAGCCCCTATTGCCATGAAGCTAATCTATACTGCTAATAGCCATGTGGAGCAACAAATTGACTTCTTGCCCAAGTGGATAAAGTGCGTTCAGTCTAATCACCATCCAGCTAAAAGTGTTCAAATTAATCTTGCCTGGCTGCTTTGTTTGTTGTTCATCTCCCCCCAACTCCCTGTCCCCAAGAGCACCCATCTCACCTTGATCTTCCTCTTTTTCTTACACTTAAATGAAATGCTGGCGTTTGCCCCGAGGATGGTGGGGAGGTTTTCATGCCTCCTTTCCTATGGAGGCAGTCAAACTGGTGTCAGGGAACCCCACAAACACCCTTTCCTGAGGATGCTCTGGCACATTTACTGTGGCACATTTGACAGAAACTCTGGGAAGGATCACAGCCTCAAAAGACCATTTCATTTAATCCCCCGTATTACCATGCAACTTCCCAGGGGGCCCAGAGATCTTTGCAGAGCTTCTGGAACAATAAAGGACATTGGGATGAGCTTAGTTTAATAGAACAAAGTCTGCTTATTATGGGAAGTTGCTTTCCCATTTTTACTACATTTTCTAGTGTTCCTAAAAGAAGGGATGAAGAAACATTTGAAATTCCACTGAGTGTTAGCTCCTGCGGTGGGACCTCTGTTGCCTCAGGAGCAATCCTCCCATGTGCAGCTGTGGGTGGTGGCCAGCCTGAACTACCCACTGATCCAGCCAGCATGGTCACTCTCTAACAATATATTTTACCAACAAATTGCAGAGCCTTGCATCTATGGTGATTTTCTTTGATCAACAGTTGTTAATCTCATTACTTTAAAGACTTGTCTTCTTGGGATTGGTGAGTCAGTAATTTGAGTCTACTTTATAATCCAATCTAATAGAAGTCAATTATGAAAAATAAGAAATGAGAAAGGAAGCAAGCTCACTAGGTTCATTCCTCTTTGGATTTGTCATGAGCTGATCTTCTAAAGAATGCAGAGAACTACTTCCTTCCAGCCAGCTTTGTGAATACAACGCAGGTTTCAGAAATTCAGCCTCTATCAGCTGGCTACACTTGCATGTGAATTCTGATGAGGTCTTTTTTTGTTTTTATTGTTTGTTTCCTTTTTTAAGATGTTACTTTGCTTCAGAGATTTAAAAGTTTGGGTTATACTAAGAGCCTCATTGGTCAAATGTGCAGAGTATAAATTTAAATAATCTTTTTGCTCTTTGTAAATTTTAAAAGATCCGTAGGATCCACAGCAAAAAAAAGGTTACATTTTGACAACATATAAATACCTAGTGCATTAGAAGATGAGTATACTGTAGCATTGGTAACTGTCATTGAAGCAGCAGGTATTCGGTAAGACTCCATTTTCTTTACTTGTCTCCATAAGGGCACCCGCATTTAGAAATTGGAGAAAGAGTATGTACCATCCCCTCCTATTGCTTGCAACATGGAATTAAGTGAATCTCACAAATGGATGTTGTCTCCAGGTCAGATGCTGGATATTACTGAGTTTTGCTTCTGTAAGATTTTTTTGGGCTTTTTCTTCCAAAGATGACTTGCTGAACATAGTGCTCTAATATAAAGGTTTATGTTTAACATTGGGGCTATTTGCAAGGCTATTTGTAGAAGGACCTGTAGTGTGGAATCGGTGATCAGATATCATACCCTCGGAGTGTCATTAAAACTCAACCTTTTTTGTAGTGCACTGTTGTGAACATTTATGATCAGGCTATAACAAGAGAAGGGAGATAATTTTAATGAAGCCAAAGCCATTTAGTATGGTACCATCTACTTAGACATTATGCAAAAGAGACTTTACTTCCAAAAGGGGACTGAAAACAGAGCATCCTAATCTTTGCAGATTCAATACTTGACCTTCAATTAAGGTGCAGGTTTGGGGTAGAGAGGGGTTGATAAAGGAGAGAGCAAATTGTGGAAGCAGCTAAGCCCTAACCTGGGCTCAGAGCAGCTTTCCTCCTTGATGCAAATTTAATGTCAAAATGTCCTAAGGAACTTAGTGTATTATCAAAACAGTATTCAGATTTTCAACTTCACAACTTTGATGTATGTGACTGGGAATATTAGCGTAGTATTGTGAACATTGCGCACTGTTGAGCTACTGCTGCCCTCCATATCAAGAAACATCAAGCCTTCAGTTGCAAGTGAAATCACAGCAGGACACATTATTTAGGGACAAAGCTCTTACTCTCTGTGCCTGAATAATATGGGTATACTGTTACTTGCTCCGAAATCCTGTTGGACGAAGTTTTACTTACTTATTGTCCTAGAAGTTGTTAAGCTGCAACTCAATGCACCTCCTGAGAAACAGTTTGAGAAACATCCCTTTTATTAAGCCGCAACAGTTTTTTCCATGGGTATCATTGATAGTTGGATTTTTTTGAAATAGCAAAAACTAGCTGCATGTGAGCTCCACCACTTTAGTTTTACCTGAATTGTAGGTTGATGTGATAGTTTGAACTACTGCAAACATAAGAAACCTGGAAGTACAGCTGCAAGGAAAAGTTTAAATTAGATCCAGTCAGAACTTTGAATTATTACTAACATAGAAAATGATTTTATATTTGCTGTGAAATTTTTAGTAAAACTGTGATGACTTCTAAGCTAAAAGAGATAAGGTTTTGTCTTCACAAGAATGTAAGTGCAATGTCATTTACTTCACCTACTGGCAGCTTAAAAGAAAATTCAGCATTCAATGGGAGGAAAGATACATTCTTAGCATGCTTCTAGCACAAAATCACTAGTAATTTCCCTCTCTTGGCCTTCAACTTGCATATCCTAGTGCACTGCTGAGGGGCTAATATGAATTGTGGTGTATGTCACCAATAAAGTTAAGCACATCGGTTTAATTCAGTAAGAATGTGTTTCCATTCAGACGACAAGGTGGCATAGCAAGGTTAAGCACTTTTTTTGAATTATTTTATTAAATCCCATTGGCTGCGTTGACTTCTCCCCTGTAAACAGCAGCCCATCACCCTGTTGATTGCCTCTGAACTAGGCTCATTTGTACTGAATTACAGAACTATAATTCCCACCACTGTTTATATCTCATGGGTATGTTAGTCACATCTTACCCTTTCTAGGAAATATTAAATATTGCAAACCGGGAGATGCTGAAGTCAAAAAGGATTATGCTTTCTTTACATGCATATCTACTTTTCTTATGCCTTCTTTAGTGAAAAATAAATATGTGGGTAATTGTTTGATATTGCATTTAGAATCAAATGTAGCTATTGTGCTAGTCTAGTGTTTATTTTGCTTTACTATTTGGTGATTTTTTTTTTTTTTTTTTTTTGTTTCTAAGACCAGACTGGGCCAGAGAGATTATGTATTGACCCGTGCATGCAAAGAGAGACAAAAAAGCTGCTGGTGCAGGGTAAATGTTGCTGGTGCAGGGTCTAAAACTTGATGTCATTAACTTACCTCTCCTGAAATGAAGGCATATTGCCAGTGGTTTATCAGCCACTGTTGACATTTGCTGTTGCTAATGAGCATTGCTAGTGAGAGTGTCACCCACAGAAACCTGGTCTGAGTTCTGTCCAGCGCAAACAAACTGGCCCCTAAGGTGAATGTGATGAATCTCAGCTCTGGCTGCTCAGTCCCTACCTCACCCCACCTTCAGAACTCCAGAAAGCAGACATATTCCTGTGTAATATACAGGAGTAGCAGCTTGCATGAGAGGGCCACTGTTTTGAATGCAAAGATATACCAGCTTTCTGCTCCTAGGGCCTTATGGTTCTAGCACACAGATTGTTGAGAGCTGCATGTTGTGGTCATGGCTCCATCATGTAATCTCATGTGCCACATGTCCTGTGGTGGGTGTGCCCTCACCACATATGACTTCTTGATGATGTCTAGAAAGCTTTATTTAAAAAGACGACAAAAACAGTTCAAGCCCTTGCTTAAAAAATGGGAAAATAAATGACACTGTCTATAAGCTCAATGAGCCATATTTCTTGACTTACAAGCAATGAATTAACTGCTAAATAAATGGGTTGACACAATCAGAATGTAAATTGTAGGGAGGGGAAAGGAGAAGAAGGGAAACAATTTGGAAAACTTTAATTGTTCACAGTAGGCTAAGTTCTTACCCTATGGCACATTAACAATAGCCCCTTACAAAGCCTTCTTGTAGCAGTCAGTGGGTGTACCACATTAGCATTTGAGTTTAGATCAGGCATGCATTTCTGCAGTAAATCTCCTGACTGCCCCCACACTCCTACTATGCTTTGGTTCATACTGTGGAGTGGTCTTGGAGCCTGCAAAGGGGATTCCTTTTGGATGAAACTCAATTGCAGTATGTGCTCCAGCAGTGCACTTAGTGTGAGCCAACTGCCAGTAGTATTCATATCCTTTGGAGCAAACTAAAGCTAGTTTAAATTAACTGCCAGTCAAACATATACAGTGCAGATATGGGACCCTCAGCACCATTTATTCCTCTCTATGGATGCTCTTTTGGCCACAATACTTGCTACTGCCACGCTAGCTGAGGTGCTTGCTACTACTTTTTCTCTGTTTTCGCACCTCTCAGAGACTGCTGTTCAGGCGTAGAAAGTTCAACTCAACGAAGGTGTCTGAAGCATGTTCCAGCCAAGGTGAAACCTGCGTTAGTCACTAGGAACACGCACACTGGCAATACAGCAGCTGATGCATACAGATCAGTAATAATCAGAGCTTAAAATCAGAAGGCATCAAAAAGGAGAGCTCAATTGCTGTTAAAAGATCTCAAATGTGTGAGGGCTTAATTCTGATGATGTTTTTGTGTCTGAGCTTTGCAGACTGGGTTTTCCAGGCTCACAGCAACTTTGGGTTATGGTTTCCAGAGAAGAATATAAGGCCAGAACGAGGATCCAACAAGTGCAATATTGTGTCTCTGACTGTGGCTGGTTGTGAATACTTAGAGAAAGAATAAGGAATGTACACGGTGGTTCTAGTTTCAGAAAATCTGAGACTCTTCCTGACATGCAAGTTGCATCTATGTTATCAGGTTTAACCATCATGGACCTTTCTTCCATTAATTTGTATAATTTCTTTTTGAACTCATTTATGGCCTCGGCCTTGCAAGCATCCTGTGTAATGTGTTCTACAATTTCATTATGCAGTGTGTGAAAAAGTACTTCCTTTTGCTTTAAGCCTGCTGCCTGATAATTTCATTTGGTATCTTTACTTCTTATGTTAGAAGAAAGAGGGAATCGTTGTTCCTTGTTTACCTTTCCCAAGTAATCTTCAATTTTATAGACCTTTATTATAGCCCTTTCCAACCACCTTTCTTCTGCTTTGAACAAGTAAATCCTGTGTAATTAAAAAAAAACCCCACACCCAAACAAAAATCCAACTACTCTATGTCTGCATTAGCATTTTTGTTCAATGTGAGGTCTGAAGCAAATCTTCCACTTACCTTCATTTTTACTGTTCATTGCTTGGTTGCTTCTGGCTGTACTGTGCAGGTTCCTTTCATATCTAAACTAAAAGCTCTGCTCCAGGGTTGCTGTAAACATGCTCCAAGTCCTACCAGAAACAGAAGGGTCCAAACCAATGACTGGTCTCACAGCCAGCTTTGGACCCCATGTGTGGTGAGGACATTCGGTGCAGGTGACTGAACTAAATCTAGCCTGAAATGACTTCCCTTCAGGTGTAGAGCTCTCAGCATCAATTGCTTTGATCTGCCAGTCCACCCTTCAGCACCCAACTACTTTCTGATATAGATGTGACCTTGTTCTTCCTCAAGTTGCGCCAGGGGAGTTTTAGGCTGGATATTAGGAAATTTTTTTTTACTGAGAGAGTGGTGAAACACTGGAACAGGCTGCCCAGGGAGGTGGTGGAGTCACCATCACTGGAGGTGTTCAAGGAATGTGTGGATGTGGCATTGTGGGACATGGTGGGGTTGGGTTGATGGTTGGACTTGATGATCTTACAGGTCTTTTCCAACCTTAGTGATTCTGTGATTCTGTGATTCCTGTATGGAAGCTTTATCTAACTTTCAGTCATCCCAGTTGCTTGCTCTGCACTTTATCTCAGTCTAGTAATTCCTCTTTGTCGTGGTGAGAGCAATACAAAACATTTATACAACACCATAATGATGTTTTCTCTTTTGCCCTTGATTTCTTTCCTACTAATTCCTAACAGTTTATATGCCACTTTAGCAGATGGTAGGCACTGAACTGATGTTTTCAGAGTCTTGTCCATGTGACACATCTCTTTCCTGAGTGGCAAGAGCTCAACCAGAACACACTGTGTATATTTGTACACACACAGATGTTGTTTTCTTAATGTATGTTATTTTGCAACTGTCAGAATCAAATTTACTTTGCCCCATTATTTTCCAGTCACTCAATATCATGACATATTTCTGAATGCTTTGCAGACAAACTGCATTTTTGCTGCCTTGAATTATTTAGTATCATCAACATACTTCATTATTTACCCAGTTTTTCACCTTATTTTATGAATATAGTCCCAGTACACATCACTGTGTGATTCCACTAGACCTCCCTCCACTGTGAAAACTGGTCATATATTCCTCTGCTTCCTATCTTTTAAAAATTTACCATTCCATGTGAGACTCTTATCTTTTGCTATAAGACATCATCAAAAACTTTTTGGATATGCAAGTAAACTGTATCAGTGAGATGACCCTTTTCCATCTGTTCCCCCCTCTGATGACCTTCATAAATTTTGGTGTTGTGACTTCTCTCCTCAAAAGCTTTGTTGACCATGCCATTATATTGAATTTATCCACGTATAAACTCATTATTTTCTTTTTCATAGCTGCAAGTAGTTTATCTGGTGTGGAAAGCAGACAAATTGTCTCTAGTTTTCCAGACCACATCCCCTTCAGAGACTTTTTTTAAATAGTGGCATTACTACTGCCACTTTCTGTACCTCTGAGATGGAGACCAGTTTCCAACATTTGAGTTTCTTCAGAACTTTTGGGTAACAACACATGAACATAGGGATTTGCTATTAATTCTGATGATGTATTTTAAAACCTCTTCTACTGACATTTTGATATTAAACAGTTGCTTGGAGTCATTCCTTCAGGTTCCACCATGGGAAATTCCCTAAGCTTTCCTGTAATGAAATTTGATACAAAAAATTAATTTGGGTTCTTGTGATTCTGGCTAAACTCCCCTAGGTTTTCATTCACAGAACTGTCTTAGATCTCCATTAATATAAAGCCCCGTTCATTCCCACTGAAGTGTTATGGATCATCGGGAGTTAAAGAAGTTTCAGAGAGAAGAGCCCTATTAGTTCAATTGTTTATTCTCCTTGTCTGCTCTGACATCACTGTGGTGACTATGCCAGATAAAGTTATCTGTGGAAACTAGGCATTCTCTTATCTCTGCTACACCCATCAGTGAAAACCAAGATATCTAGGAGACATTAAAAAGTAGAGATAAGTTAATATATTTTTTTCTGCTTCTCACTTCTTTTGCCATTTCTTTTCTAGAAATCTTGTCAGAACTCCTCTTACTGACAGAATATGTGGGGTAATTAAAAAAAAAAATCAATATCTATACTCCCGGTCAAGAAGGATTAATTGACTTTTATGGTTCCTTTGCATTAAGACCATTGCTATCTACTCATAGGACTTTCAAGCCTTTTGTTTTCAACTTCCTTCAATGATTCTGGGCTCTGACTTCTCATGTTGTAGATCTTTAATCATGAATTACCAGCCAGCTGGAACAGCAGGAGAAGGATAGTTCATACATGACCTGTGCTCCAGTTAGTCTCTGTGAGAACTGCACAGAAGCTCCACTGTTTCCTGTCTAAATCCGGCAGAGAAATTACCAGCAGCTTATCATGCCAGCAAGTTTTAAGGTAAGCTTTGCAGCTAAGTGTTGATAGTGGAATATTTGTCATCAGCACTCAGGGGATCAATTCACACCTTGGATTTCTATAAACTTTACATCTTAATGTGAAAAACCATATGCATCCAACACATGTAAAGCTGCATTTGAATTCAAATGAGATTAAGAAGTGGTTCCCTGACAGTCTAGCTTTTAGAAAACTGTACTAATGCCTTGCTGCTGAGATAGCTTTTCTTTTTGGTCCCCAGTGATGCTGAATGTCATTTACTATGAACTGCTGAACCTACAACAACAAAAGCAATAACAAGCCGTGGTTCCAGTGGTAGGGGCCACTTCTGGCCATCATGAATTGCTATTCACATACATTTTTGCCATCATTGTTTCTTAGGGTTAAGTCCAACAAACGGCCCTTTGTGATACTGATATGAATCAATGGAGACACATGTAAGTGGGAGATGACAATAATTGGAGAACCTTGATGACTAAGGAGTTGCTAGCTCAGGGACTCCCAAATAACAACCCAGCCATCTGGCCAGCCTTTCAGCTGCTTGCTGTGAAGGCTCGGCATTTAAAAATTGTGTTATCAACTTTACAATAAAGAAGCAGCCACTTGAGCATCAGCTTGCAGAGCAGACAGGACTAAGGGATCCGTTATTTAAATATAATCCTTTTAGGCAGACAGGAGTAGGAGGAAAAAACAAGAACTCCTCCTTATCACTCAACCACCCAAGCAGCAAGAAACGAACAGAGACAGAGAGGAGTTGGAAGTTGCTTCTAGTGCTTCATGTTGCTGGATGAAAAGCAAATTGGTGGTGTTGTGTCCTTTCCATCTGTTCCACACTACCTTCTCCTCCTTCTAGAAGAACTGCAGAAAGTATTGTTTCACACAAAAACCAGACAAGATGAAAGGCACTGCCAAAACCCATACCTTTAAAAAAAAATAAATAGACTACTGAGTGCTTGTGTAGGTGATGAAACAGATGTAGGTGATGACAGAAAAAAACAGCCTCTGGTAGTAATTAGATAGACAAAGGTCTATCTTGGCCTGAAGAATCACCGTAAATGATTTTGTGCAAAGGTGGATGCTAAAATGGATGCTTTCCTCCTGGGTAAGCTAGTACAGCAATTAAGACAGCTTTTTTCTCTTCATAAATTGGAACAGTTGACACACAATTGCCAGAGAGAATAAACTCCTCCCAGCACCATCTTTACAAGCAAGAACTTTATTTACTGTGTAGAAGATTCACTGGACATTTGGTAAGAAAGCAGCACCCTTCTGGTGTTGTGAATACATGATCTGCTCAATGCAGATAATCCAAGAGCTCTTCTTTCAGGCATTTCGCCTTACTAATAACTCAGATCTTCTTGGGCAGAGACTGTAAATGTCAGATTGAAGCAGCTCACCAAAGTAATTTTTCTTGATATTCTGGGAGCTAGGTACTGGTTACGGTCTTCACTCATTATATGAACTAATCATTAGCTGTAAGCAGTGTATTTGTAAGGAAAGAATAACTAGTATACAAGTATTGCAGGACTTGGCAGTTTTCACGGAACTGTGCGATAACATGCTGTGGGGAAAAGCTGGGAGGTAGGAGACTTGCCCATGTGATGTCAGTGATTCAGAATGTATCATTACACACAGAAACATGCATGTGTGTATGCACATGCCTACCATCAAATGCTGTTTATAATGGCCAAACAAAACATTAGCCATGAATGTGCCCTTCTCGTTCTTGAGAAAAAAAAGATTTTTTTTAGTCTCATAACTCATTTGTGTGATTTTTGATATTTACGATTAAAACATATATACATTACTGTGCAGGTATTATGCTCAAGTGCTGTCCTACAACTGGTTTAGGGCACAGTTTTACTTCTGTTGAAACTAATAACAAAATCTCAATGTCCTCTATTATAGGAATGGGCTTATAGCTTTTTAGTGGGCTTGAAGGTAGTGCACAACTATTTATTGTGCAATGCATACTAAAAAGCTCGTCAGTGGCTAAACTTAACGTCAAGGTTTAGATCCTTAGATATGCCTAACTGTAAAGTGAATAGGAAACACACTTTGCTTTAAATGTAGTTACTTGCTGACTGCATATCTGCCTCTCTGTGATACCATAAAGTAAAACAGTAGTTTGGGATCTCTGAACGCACACAGGGCCTTGTTCAGTGAACAGGTTTCCTAAGGGAAAGGGACTGAAGCACCTCAAGTGCTGTCCTGGAGCCATCATTTCATACGGCAGTGGGTACAATCCAAACATCCCTGGGTATGACAACTCTCAAAAAGTGAGAAAGAAAGGTCCCAGATCAAGACTGATGGTGTTTCTTATTTCTAATTTCATCCTCAGGATCTCTGAGTCAGCAGTAATTGTCAGTTATAAAAAGGAGGCACACAGTTTAAGTTTGAAAAATCTGCTAGCGCTCTCAGGATGGCTGCGTTTCGAGCCTTATAGAGTGGTTGCTCCCTCACACCTTGTTGAATCCAGCTGATTTTCTTCACCAGTGCTTCACGAAAATTCAAGGTCCCGTTTTGGATGGCCAATTCTGCAATAAGAAAGGAAGACATCTGGTTATCTTCTTTTCTCTCCAGGTGACCTCTCTGGTGTTCTGTTTCTTTGGAAACCTATTTCTCATTCAGAGAAAAGTGAAGAGAGAGAGTGGGTGAACAGACACTGGGAAATGCAGATGCTTACCAGACATCATCTCTTCTTTTCTCAGCAAGGTATCATCTGTTCCTCAAAGTACTTTATTTTCTCTTCTGATTGCATGGAAACATAGTCCAAACAAGGATCAGATGTTTTTTGTCAGCTCCAGGCTGGATTATTGAGTTGTGTCACATCTGAAGCTGAATGTGAACACGGTGTGCAAGTTCTGGCTGGTATAGAAATTGGCTGTGCACTTTCTGGAGGGTTCAAGCCTGTGCTTGAATCTATCCCTAACTGATTCCCAGAGAGCTTACAGTTTCTCTTCATTTCCAGAAGAACAAAACGTTCAAGCCTTTGCTGCATGGGACACCCCAGTTTGGTCTAGGAGCTATCTTTCTTCTGGTCAGTGCAGATGTCAAAGCCCGAGATGAGGTGTGAGAGGACTAGGAGTCCCTCATTCCCTGCCACTGGGGGCCCGGCTATGTAGGGGAGCACCCTCCAGAGGAGATCAAGTGAATTGTGAGTCTGCCTGCTTTCATAAAGCACTGAAAAAACATCTTTGAGGAGCATCTTTTTTTTATGCTACCAGATCAAAGAGCCCTTTTATTCCCATGAATTCCTCAATCCCAAACACAGTTTTGACTTTCTAAATGCCAAAGTGCTAGATACCACAAAGACTATTGCTGTTGTGATTTTATGCTGATGGGGTTATGTTGATGATGGACAGTCTTATACTTAAGACTCATCTTAATATCAAACATTGATACCAAGTCTCCTTATGTAATCTTCTTTTGCCTAATTTTGGTCTCCTGTGGAAACAGGCATTGCAAAGACTCAGAAAGAGGATAGGGAATTGATATGCTTAAGGACGGAAAACCCTTTTACTCCTAGCTTCAAAGCTTAAAAGAAAAATACAGAGAATAAAAGAGAGTCTTCAGAGTCTATCTTCTGGCCTAAGGCACTGGAACAACCCTATAATAGGCTCTTTTTTTTTCTCAGGCACCCTGGTAACATAAATTACTTCTGTTCTGTCACAAGATCACATTAGGGATGTGTCATGTAGGATCCCACAATCTCAAGGCATGACTCTGAATGGCAACAGAAAACCACGTGAGGCCTCACAGAGTTATTAATTCAACTTGTGTCATACTCGGACACAGCCAGATATAGAACATGCCATGGCAAATTATAGCCATGAGGAGCTTTGGCAAAAATGCTACTTGACAAGTGAGCTCTTTGTCTCGACAATCCCTCTAAAACTACCCATCAAAGAGGAACAGGTTTGCTTTTTCATATTGCTACCAGGATACTTACGAATCTCAGTGGCTGAGGGCTTTTAGGTCTTGTTAGTCAGTAGTAGCTACCAAGGGTTTAGGACACCCAGCTGACACAGTCAAAGTACTGTGGTTTACCAGTTATTTTACCAGGTGTAGCAGACTGTTGTATGACCCATTTAAATACCTACGCAAGCACACTCCTGATTGAAGACATACTCATAGGAACTGCATTAGAGCTGTCCTTGGTGGGCCCGCATTGCCACGCTGACGATTTGGGTCGCCTGCTCCTCTTCCTGCCACGTCGTGCATAACATTTGGGATGTCTGCTTCTCTTCCAGTGCTCACTTTTCCTTCAGAGTTGCATACGCCCTTGAAACAAGCAGTACGTGGACGTTTATGTGTGGGAGGGGGCAGGGAGGCATTGGGGATGAAGTGGGACACCTTCATGGAGTACTGTATGTTAAATAACAGACTGAGAGAGGGAGTGATGAGTCTCTCAAGGAAGCATAAACACTATGTACTCATTAGAAGACTCATTATAAATAAAGTACAGGGAAGGTGCTCTGAGAGCAAGCTTTTTCGTTGGTATTTATTAGGACAAAGATCTCCTTTAACAGGGCAACTGAAAAGCACTCTGCTGCAATCATTAATAGGCATTACCACTTTTACTGACTTCTTGGGAACAGTTTTGCCCTTCTCACTGCCTCTGCATTAAAGGGACAGGCTCTTTATTCCATATTTATTCCAAAAGTACGAACCAGGCCAAGACTGGGGGAAGGAGAGCAAAACCCCCAGAACTTTTGCATCTCAGCCCAGAGGCAAAGCTTCGTTGATGGAGTGAAACACAGCAGGTGGCTGATAGACTTGGATAGGCTCTTCTGCCTGGATTTCCTCTATTTTGGGAGATCCAACTGGGTACCTCAACCCACCCGAGGAAAAATCTAGCAAAAAAGGGGAGTAGGAGAGAAAGAGAGGAGCTCACTCTCTGAAGTTCCACTATGTATTTCATCATTTCTGCCAGGCTGGAGCAGAGTTGTCTGCTTTAACGAAGCACTGTGGTTCTGGCTTTCAAACCACAAGGACGGTTGTAATTTGGCACCTGGAAATGATAGCCATTTTCTCTTTCAGGTTAACACACCGTTCTTGAAGCTGTGGGAACTACGAGCCTGCTGGAACACAGCCGTGGTGAATGAGAAGGTTTGTTGTTTGTACTTTTTAGGGCTTTTTCCCTCTCCCCAGTGGAATTTTAAGGTATGAAAACACTATTTATTTCTCAGATTTCTTTTCTGCTCATCGTTGGATGTTACCAGACTGTGCTTGATAAATGTGCGTGGAAGGCTGAGCACTGCGATCAATTTGCAATTTTTGCATTATGTGAACTTGAGCCAGCACATGCGACGAGCAATTGGAAAGGAAAATATTAAAAACAATTGTAAAGAGAAGTGAACTTTGTTATTTTCCTTGAAAAAACATACACATGTGACTGAATTGGCTGGCTTTCCCATCTGCACAAGCACATGCATGTAGCAGTCCTTCTGGTTTTCAGAAGGAAATGAAACAGGTGAAATGTTTTTTGCTGAAAGCCGGTGCCTGCAATTGCAAATGCTGCATCCCCCAGAGGATATAGCCCCTGTAGGACTGACTGCACAGTCACCACAGCAAGGTGCAGTGGAGAACTAGGCTTGGAGTAATCTGTCTCCTCTACCAGCTAGATGAATAATGTGGTGCTGAAGCCAAGCTGACTTGGCTACATTGCTTCTGGGCCAGAGGTGCTTGCCTCAGGCTTTCCCAAAATGTGGAAGGAGTGGACACGTGGCAGCCTATGCCCAGAAAGGTCTGTGTCAGGCACTGCCTAAACACTGGCAAACAAGCACTGCTCAGAAGGTGAACTTCTGTGCACCACAGCTTTTGGTCCTTGTTATTTCCCAACTGCTTTTCTCCCAAGGCAAGTGCATCAGCTGCTAATCAAACCCTTGAGAAGACTTTATCTGCAGTCTCACTGTCTTGGTCCTCTGTGTTTCTATATCCTCTTTGCTTACTTTTTCCTTCTCTCCTCTAGTTCCATTTGTACAGTTCAACACTGCATGGTTCCCTCAGTCCCAGATGCGTGACGGTGCTGGGTGAGACCAATGGTCTGTTCTGCTCAGCACCTTTTTTCTGAAAGGACCCAGAACTGGGTGCTCTACAGAGTTTAAGAACAGTGCAAAAATGTGGGTAGAAATGTCTTTGCCTGTTCATGTAGCATTAGGCTTACTTTGGTGTTAATTTTGTCTATGGAGAAGCCTTCTGAGAATGAAGAAAGTAATCTAGATGAATTCTCTGGCCCATTATTTCTCATTCTTATTGCTGTCACACAAAATAAGTATCTCCTTCTACGTTGTCTGTGCTATATATTTACTTAGGCAAAGTATTGACCATTCCGCTCCCCAAACAACTTTCCTCAGCTGTCTGTAGTGAAGGTTAATGAGAGAACTGTCAAAATCAGTATTGAGCTGTGAGTTTTGTCTTTGTGAGAAACCTGCAGCCTTTTGTTCAAAGGTTTTCTTTTAAATTCATGAACTTAAACAAGTGCCTAATGCTCTTCACACAGCCTTAGTTCATTTGAAATCAGGTTTATATCAATTTAGATTAGACAGACAAGAATCAATGCAAGCTGTCATCCATGCCAGCCAATGTTAAATTGAACTGAGAGTGACCACACAGTGGTTTACACTAGTCCAATCACTGGTTTAAAAAAGAACTTACATTGAACTGCTGTGACCACCTTGTAAAGAAAGGGCTTTGCTTTACCCCCAATCATGTTGCCTGCGGGCTTTAACTGAAGCAACAGGACCAACGATGAGCATTTCTTAGCTTTCTCCTTCTGCAGGCATCTCTGTCACATCTTTCTATTTTATAGGGTAGAGACCCCAGGAGGTTTTAAGGAAGGGCACGCCCAGGTGATACAACACAGCACCGTGTAGCAGCACTTGCTCCAAGCAAGGCAGCTCAGGCACTGTATCAAGTGTGATGCCTCCTGCAGCAACATGTCCAACCTAAGTAAGCTGGGCTATACCTGACTTAAAAGGTACAGCTAGGTAGGACTGTGGGCTGCATGGCAGCTGAGAGGTACATGGCGTGAGGAAATGTGGGTGAGCACTTAACCCCATTCTTGCTAACCTCCCATTTTCTGCTCCTGACTGCTGGACTCCGGGTAGGAACCACAGGACACCTGCTGCCATTCCCTGTAGCACAGGCTGAACTCAGAGCCTCCTGAAGCAGGTGGAAAATCCCCTCAAAGCTTCCTCCCTAATGCAGACAGACTTCTGGAGGAGGTCTCTTTCTCTTCTGAATGGTGTAGGGGGGGTTGAGTGTTTGGTTATTTTACAAAATCTCTTTGAATTTCATTTTGCAGAGCAGACCTAAAAAGCAAAATGAGGACAGGTTTGCCTATTAATAAATTACATTCAGGTCCCCAAAATTTGCAGTCATGGAAGAATCGGTGGAACTTGAGCTATGTCTAATGTCCCAACTGCCTATGACACTGTTAGAAACAAACAACACCTCCCTCCCGCAAAAAAACCAAGGGGGAAGAAAAAAAACCAAAACCCCAACAACCTTACTTACAGCAGGCCTGTGCTGAGTATCTAACTTCCTTGGAAATGAATCTGGACAACTTCCCAGAGAACATATCTGTCCCTCTAATTCCTATCTCAAGGATGAAGTTGATCAGAGAAGTACTGTAGAGGACTGGTGAGTTATTCTCAGTGTTTATCAGGGTAGCATCTGGAGGTGATCTGATCTTCCCGCCTCCTCAAAAAAATAAATCTGTCTTCCCTTGGCTAGCTCACAAATCTGCACTCAAACCCTTCTGTGCCAAACATGTGCAGGTGTACAGTATGTGTGTTACTACTGAGCCATCTGCAGCCTCCCCTGCATGGCAGTTGTTTTACTTCGGAGTTCCTTTCCCAACCAAATGGAAGTCCGCAGAACAGTTTCAATAGCACAAATTAAGAAGCTAATGCTTTCTCACAGTGAGATCAGCTTTGCCTGAGCTCACGTTGCAGGAACAGGAGATTTTTGCTCTCATCCTGCTTGTCTCACTAAAGAAAATATATGACAGGCAAAGAAATAGATATTGTAGGGTCCACCTTTATCCCCCACACAGGGCATTTGTTGCACAGACAGTCCCACTGAAGGGAAACAAATCCTAGGATTAATTTTCACCTTAAGGGTCTTTGCTCAGCTGGTCAAAGCATCATGGTCTGACAGCACTGAGGAGGTGTCCAGCCCCAGACGTGGCCCCCTCAGCAGAACCACCCTTGATCTCAAGATCACACTGAGCATCCACTGTCAGATGTATGAGGCATCCCACCCTCTCTCCCAAAAAGCACTGACTTCTCCCCAAACTAAGCCATTCCCTGTCTCTAGCCCCCTCAGATCATCACCTGCTCGGCATTACTGTGAGAAAACAGTGCAGCCCCTGTGTTTGTAAAGGAAGGAAGGCAGCAGTGTGTCCGTGAAGCTGGGAATGTCACCATTTCCAGTTCTTGTTCCAGTTGGTGCAACAGAAAGCATCCATGTGCCATCCTGTTTTTCGTAAACCTCGAGGAGCTGCCAGCCAACATGCTGAGCTGGTGAAATTGATGGCTGACTAGATGAACAAAAGTGCACTTTGGGGACCTCCCCATAGTCTGTCATTCACTAATGTTGTCCTCCCCTTGACTTCTGTGGGCTTCCCGGGGAGCCAGCTGTTCTCCATACGTAGGTCGGCGGCTATGTTGTGTTTGTAAGCGTAGGCACAGCTGTGAGTGGTGAACCAGAAACGGGTAGAGAACTTGTCCTACTGCCAGCAGGAGGTAGTATGGATGACATGTCATCTGGAGGCTTCCCGAAGCATCTAGGCACTTCTGCCTAATGTGGCTTCGGACCCCCAAAGCTACACCCAGCTGACCACAGGGAGCCTACAAATAATACGTTCTTTAAAAAAACAAAAGAATCACCCATAAGCCTTCAGCCCTACTGAGCAGATTCATTGTGTAACATTTTCAGAGATCACTTTTCAAGAAAAGGCAAGTAGGAACTTTCCTCTGTTTATAGTTCCTCCTATTTCTCCAGCCCCACTATTTAAGCCAGCATCTCTGCAGAAGGATACTCTGCCTATGTCCACACCTCTCCAGGCCCACAAAGAGAGGTGGAAATTGTGACTGGATGAACAAATAGGTCTAACTGCTTCAAAAGAAGTGTTGCTGAACATAGTCCATTTCTGCTCCTCATGATTTCAAGAGTTTTACTTGAGTGTTTTCCATGCCCCTGTATGGCTCTGTATTTTAGCAGGAGGGACAAAAGGATGGGTTAGACTATATCATTTGATGAAAAGGAAGAAGTCTGGGACATGGAACACTGTGTATCAGTGGCAGAAACATGTCAGCTCAGACTTTTCTGGACTGAAGTCAGAATGTTTAAAATTTAAAAGTGAGTCACACAGCAAAGGTGTGCTTTCTCAAAGAGTCTAAAACTGAGAAAAAAAATTACTCCGATGCTCCCTTATTTGTGTCATTTACATAATCTAGAGAGCATAACATTTAATGTAAGGAGTCAAGCTGTTTACATAAGGTTGAGTTGCATCAAACCGTATACTGCACTGGTAGAAATACTGCCTGTGTTTGCTGAAACAATAGAGAGAGCCTCAGCCATTGCCTCTGGTAAGTGGAGGAATTAGGCCTTTGCTTCTCCTGATGCCTACAAAGTACTGAGTGTCTGCATCTCTTATAAAGTCACCGGTGTCTCCAATTCTGAGAAGGCAATTCAGATTGCTTCAGTTCTAGTTTGCATTCTCTTTGCTTTTTTGCTTTTTCTCCCTCCTCTCCCCCCGCCCCGAGCTTCCTTTTGCATGTTAGTGCCAAAACAGAACAAGAAAAAGGAGAAAAGTAGCCCCAAACTGGCATTCAATTATTATAGAAAGTTTTTGTAAATGCATTTTACAAGTTTTGGTGTGTGTTCCTTTTACTAAAAAGATTTACTAATCCCTCTGGAATGAAAATGATTCAGAAACGGGCAGTTCAAAGTTATTCAGAAAAATAATTAGCAACCTTAGCCAGCTCTTAGAAATATCTGTTTAGGCCAAATCCTTTTCCACAAAACTTTCTAGTGACTTATTGTGTCTGCAGCTCAGACACATCCTGACCTTGGACAGATATTCTGGTCACCATTCGTCTCTACAGGCAAGCAGCCATTAATCTAGTGTAAACATCAATATTTTTGTAAAATATAATCTCCCCCAGCATCACCTTATGACTCTGTGATTTACAAAGTCTTAAACTTAGTTAAAATGACCGCATACATTGTTTATGGCTTAATTACATAGCTCTTTTCCTGCAACAATCGGCTGTTTTTCACACAGAACTTCTCAACTGTCCTTGGCTCTGCCTCGAAAGGGAACACACCCTCTACGAGGCAGAGATGCAAGAGTAAACATTTGGCAGGGGTACATTCCTTTCTGACCTGCTCCCTCTGTGCACGGTCAAGGATTTTATTTTAGCAAAGGTATTGTATTCCTTCCAATGAACCTGAACATTCTGCTGTCTTACTGACATCAATCTGGCACTTTCCGTGTGAATGATATCAGTGTCATTCCCACCTAGAGGAACTGTCCGTAAAAGTGAGCAGTGGCATCAGTTTCCAAACAGACTGAACACAACGGCTTGTCTTACATATAAAGCACTTTCCAACCTGACATTTGTCAAAGTGCCTATCTTCCAGTGTCTAGCGTGCGTTTTGTTTTCATTTTTAAGTGAACTCCAGTCAAAGCATTGATATGCATGCACACTGTATATGAAATCACCTATGAAAAGGAGCCTTTCCTTCCAGCCTCCCCAGGTATCACGGAAGCTGATCTCAGGTGCATGTACAGAAGAAAGCAGACTGGGCTCAACAATTTTATCTTTATCCCAGAAGTTTTCTCTTTTTAACTCCTGAGGGTGGAAGATAGCCATTCCTTTTTTCAGGGCTACATTTCTGTGTTTTGCAAAAGGCAAGGACTGAGAGTTTAGCAACATTTGAGAAGCTAAAGCATGACTTTAATGGAAGAAGCGCTCAAATCAGCCAAAGAAACCTAACTATGACAGATGCCACCTCGATTGAGCAGTTTACAATTTACTACCACAGAAAGAGCGCAGGGGAAGGTGAATACTGACAAAAGAGCATTCTTTTGCAAGCTAACTGCTTTTGAGATGAATGCCAGCTCCTTACCTTATAATGAGACATATCTATAAATCCTTTAAGCAAGAGGTTAATAGGAGCTGGCAGTCTCTGACTCGTGAGGTTCGTTCAGTGCTACAAGGAAAGAACCACAGGTGGCAAGTCGCCAGAAACGAGCTTAAGTGCCAGGAGTCAAAACTGGTATCCCCCCGCAGTGACTAGCTGGCACATTTGATATGTGCTAGAGCAGGACGACTGACAGATAGCTATGCGGAGGTGGCAAGATCTTATATATAGTAACCACTTCGGCTCTCTAGAACCGAGCTATCCCAATAGCTGCATATGTTTTTTAAGAAGTCATGGAAACCTACAGCCAACCACTGTAATGAATTCAGAGGGTAGTTTAATGGAAATCTCAAGAAGGAATGTAATTAGATGAAGTCAATTAGGCTGCTTGGGGATTTCTAGCTGCTGCTGTTGCTATCTGGGAACCCTAATAGGACGATTAGGATTAACTGAAATCAGCCTGATTGATTAGGGCATATAAACCTACATATGCCAAATTCCAGGGGGACAGTGTGCTGGAGCTTGAATCCATCTGGAGCTATGAGTCAGGAGGATAAGTTTACCCTGCTGGCCTTGGAGAAAGCGACAGATCAAGACTAGATACAGACAAAATAAGCAAAACCAAGCGGTGACACAAAAAGGCTGCTAGGGAAAGGACTGATTTTATCTGTTATGGCACTGTGTGTGAAGGCCATCCAGTCTATCCTGAGGAAGTGACAGTAATACTAAGCAGATCTTTTCCTTTAAAAAAAATGTAATGTGTATGTTACAAAATACATCCACATCTCCTTTGTACAGCTTTTTAGGCTCAAGTCCTTATTCAGTAAGGCTGTGAAATTTCCCAGGATGTCGGAATCTTCTCGTTACTGCAGTTCTGTTAGTTCCAGAGCCAAATTTGCAAATGTGAATTTAAAAGTGCATGAAAAAACTGTCAGTGAGTAAATCCTGATGCTTCTGTGTCATGGGGTCAAGCACACAAATGCTTATTTGCATACATTTAAAATCCAATCTATGCTGTGCATGGGAACCCCACCTGCAACCTGCTTAGAGGACAACTGAGTTATCTTGACTGTATTTGATGCGGAGAAAGATCCTTATGGCCACTGAAGACTTTCAGGAATAAAGGCCAGGGTGTGCGGGGGCAAGTGGAGGGGAAAGGGGGGTGACAGACCAGCTCTCTGTTATTCAAAGAAGCTGCTCTAAAGCAAGGTAAATCAGTCCAGGCAGGAGCCTGAGGGATCTGATCCCTCAGTCATTACCACTCGTGCGAGGGAGAGGATATGTCAAGGGTAGGGAACGTCTTGGGGGACCTGCAATATGGTAACTCACTTTCAGCTAAGTGGAGAACAACAGCTTTAGCTGTACGGTTTAATAACAGGCTAGGCCACTTTGTGTACCGGCAGGGCTGTTAATGTACAGTAGTCTGCCTTGCATTGTTAGGAGAGGAACCCCGCAGTTCCCATTTGACAGCCAGGAGTAAAATTATTTTGCTGCTAACATTTCTCTTCGGCATGAGACAGTGGGGTTGTGCATGGCACTCATCCTGCCTGCAGCCCCCTGCACCTGCAGCTCCCTCCTCACAATACAGGAAGGTTCCCATGCGCTTGGAAGCAAGGGATTTTGCTTTCCTCCCGTGGCTCCTGTGCTATTCAGCTCTATTTGGGTGGTATACCCGCCTGTGTACCATGGCTGCCAGCTGTGGAGTGCTGTGCAGCATCCTGGAGTGCCTCCAATGGCATTTTGAACAATTAGTAACCAGCCTGGCATGATCATATCCTAATGAATTACTGAACTGTTTTCTTCTGGTTGAATACTGGGCTAAATCCTGAAAGAAAGTGGACACCTGCAGATTGTATTGGCCAAGATCTGTCAGTGAGAATTTGCCTGAGTTAGGACCACAGGACTTGCCTCAGCCCTTCCCAAATATGTCCTATATTGACCTTAATATTGTTAATTTCTCTTGCCGTTTTAGAAAGCATGCTTCACACAAGCATCACGCAGCAATTCAAAGAAACAGAGGCCCTATCATAACATCAAATGCCACAATCACTAAATGGCACTTTCCTTAGTTACCTGTTGACCCGTGAAAGCATTTTTCTTCCATTAACTGGGCTTTATTAGGAAATGACGGGGAGCAGACGATTTTTCCCAGTACTGCCACCTTGCCCACATTATTAATAATCCAGCTCATGTAGTCACAAAGCCAGTGTAAATCTTCCAAGAGAAAAGCCATTATCAAAAATAGATTACTCTGAGAAAAATGTCTGAATTTATCCAATATTTTTTGCATCCCTTGCTCTACTTTGCAACATCTTTATCAACACATTAATTTGAATGGTTATAAAAATGCTACTGATCACTCTTGAAATTATTTTAATCAAAGCACTTGCTTCACTGAAAAATATTGTATAATATTTTCAGTAACAATCTTAATGTAAAATTTAGTAAAAGTTATGAAAAGAAATCACCTTTGAATTCTGCTCAGTAGAAATTATTTTGCTATTCCCCCCCAACAAGTCAAGGATATTTTTTCCCTTTCATAAACGTTTGATATCTATGGCTCTGACTTTGTGGTAGGTGTAATCATACAGGCAATTCTTTCCGCAAAACAGATCCCCTCTGACAGCAGATACTAGTGTGTTTTCTCTTCTATAACAAACCAGTTATAATTGACTGGGGCATCTGGTAACAGAGGTGTTCTTTTTTGTGCTGATTTTTTTGTGTGCTATAATCCTTTTCATAATTTATTTTTCGTCAAATTGTTTTATTGCACCTGGCTCGCAGGAAGATTTCATCTGTATCAGAAATGGTTTGACCGTTCATTTTTTTATTCTAGTTTAAAAAACTAAAATCACCATATTTCATGTAGTTAATGTTATTTTTTCTTCACAATGAATTGCAGTATCCAGACAATCCTGGATAAGCAAGACATACTGCAGCTAGCACTTGCTTCTACCGCTAGACCATTTCACAGCTTATTTCATTTGCTGTAAGTTTTCACAAGATTTGATAGAAAGTCTGTGAGACTTGGGGGAAAAATACAGGATTGTTTTTAACACGGTGGCATTTGACCAAACAGGAGGGAGGAGGAGGGGGAACATGAAAGTCAAAAGTGTAATAGAGGCTGGAAATTCTTGAACAGATGTAGCAGGTGTAAACATGTTTCCTTATTTTGGTTCCTGGATTTAACATCCTCCTACAAGACTTCCATGTGCTCAGAAAAAAGGTTATATGTGCAGATGGTAAACTGCTAAAATGCCCAGAAGGTTCAAACTCATCTGTGCTTGTGAAGACAGGGAGAATTTCCCATCGTCTGACTCACAGGTGTTTGGAGCACTCCGAGTTAGAGGCAGGTTCGGCAGTGCCACTTTGCTTGAGCAGATGCCTTAGGTCGTGTGTTGGAAGGAAACACGCAGGGTCTTTTTCTCGTGGTGTCCAAGCGGTTAAGAACATTAGGAGAGCTCCCTGGAGCAAGGAGGTGGGGAGAGACTTTTTGGCATGTGGTCCACACAGTCATTACAAATTGAGGCTCTGGGCTGTTGCTGTCCCTGGGCTGCTGCTCTCTCTTCCTGACACATTGCGCTGCCTCGGGTCACTGCCTCGCTGCTTGCCTGCCCATTGTAGTTTTGATCATACATTCCCTTTTGGCACAGGACGATTATTTTCTGCATTCTGCTAGGTCCTCTTCCCGTTTGTCCCTATTAGTCCATGGCCAGCGCAGGAGCGAAAAGAAGCAGGTGTCTTAAACGCTTGGCTGACACGCTGGAATGGGGACGCACCGGGGACAGCTCTGACTGTGCAAATACCGCTCATAGTGCGCTCTGCCCGGCCTTGCTTAGCGCTGAGAAGCAGCAAGAAAGCACAGGGCCTCCAAAAGCCTTGCTCGTTATTAATAATAAATGTCTCTCAGCCCACGGCTGTGCTGTGGACTCCACTCAGGCCACCCCACTTGCCTCCACCGCAGCATCCAGCTGAGGCCTCCGCACCTCTATGTCAGATGTCCCCATCCCCATGACAGGCTGACGAGGACTTGTGACTCCATGTCTTCGGCCAGATCCTTGGCTGGTGTAAATCGGTTATGTCAGCTGAACAGCTGGCCTTACACACGCTGGCTGGCCTTCGCCAGCATCCCTCCAAATACGCTGCAGGGTCAAAAAGAGCCTGCCAGCACCTCCCTGAGGAGCAGCTGGCTCAATCCAAATCTAGGCAAGATATAAACTGTGCTGATGGAAAGAGGAGAAAAAGTCAAGGTACCCACTATTTCCTTCTCCCAGAGCCCCTCCGGTTTTGCCACTGTCTTAAGTGGGTATCGAATCCATCTGCTGGACTTGCACACTAGGAAAGGGATGAACAGCAAGGTGGCAAACTTGTGGGTGACACAACGTTATTTATGGTAGTAAAAACATGACACATGACAAAACCACAATCTCATGATACTGAGTAATCGGGTGATAAAACAAAGTAGGAAATGCAGCATAGGTACATGTATTTGTAATGCCAGCGGGTAAAGCAGACAACTTTACGTACAGAGCTGGGGGTGCTGGACTAGCTGTTACTGCTCAGAGAACAGATCCCTGAAGTGCTGTGAAATCTAGATATATTGGTGAAAATGCCAGATCCATCCTCAGCAGCATTCAGAAAAGCGAATCAAATTTTAGCACTTAGTATGGAAGGAACAAAACTGAAAACACTGCTATGCCCTGGTATAAATACATCCGACATGCCAGCATCCTGAACACAGTGTCGTTCAAGCCCACTAGCTCAAAAATGGTAATGCTGGAGCCAGAGGAAGGTCCAGGCTGTGGGACGGCTTCTGTATTAGGATTTCAAAATAGATTAGAGGTATCTGTCTGGAAAATGAAAAAGTGAGAGGGATGTGAGAGAAGTCTATAAACCCACGAATGGCACCGAGCAGGCAAATGGGGAATGATTGTAATTGACTCTCATACTACGAGAACTAGGAGCATCAAATGAAATTATTAGGTGGCCTGTTCAAAACAAACAAAGGCTCTTCTTTACACCCTGCTTTTTTGGAGCGTGCCACTAATTGTCACAGGATGCTGCAATGTCAAAAATTGATATGGGTTCAAAAAGCAATTACACAAATTCATGGAAGCAAAAATCCATCAAGGGCTATTAAATTTAAAGATACCACATCTGTCTCAGGGAAGTCCCTGAGCCACAGCTTGCTGGAGTTTGGGACGGCATGCCAGGGAACGATCACTGTGTGCTTAACCCTCTCTTATGCTGTTCCCCAGGCATCAGCTGTTGTTTATGTTTGAGACAGGCTACTGGGCTGGATGGACTTGTCTCAACCAGCATGGCTGTTCTTATGTTTGGATGCCAGGAAATTAATTTTTCCGCATCCAGGCTGTTGGAAATGATGCCCTTTCCTTCATACAAGGACTTGGGTAGGATAATTAATGAATTTGTTATCTCTCGATTATTGTAAACACCTGAAATGGGATTTGAAGTCTGAGGCAACGCAGACGTTGCTCCGAGCAGGACATGGTAGTATATCTCCAAAGCATGAGAAAAAGCAGGGGATATACATTTCACCAGCTCTTAGGCCCACCCCCCCCCAGCTACTTCAAGACCTAGCGCTCAATCTTCAAGGCCTAATTAGATGGGGCTTCACTGATAACCAGAAATTCACCCATCAGAAATCTCGGAGTCATGCTTTCAGGTCCCATTTTTTTGGGACCAGAGCAAACTGCAGAGGCTTATGAGAGCCTATGCAAAACCTCTCGCCAGCAGTCCGCGTCAGACAACCAATCTTTTCTTCTTTATTTACTTACAACATAGGTATGTTCTAAGATGAAGCCTACACTTGATTTTAAGCTTTTCAGCACCCGCCGATGCGTCTGACTGTGACTGTTTCCTACGGTCAGCAGCTTCCCACCGCTCTGAAACACGTGAACGACCGATCGCAGATACCCTTCTCCGCAAAGGCACACGTCTCCTTTGCTTTGCGCCGGCTGAGGAGAAGCTCGAGAGCAGCGGCACGCCTCCAGCGCTTGTCGAGTCACCACAGTACAGGCACCAGAAGGTCAGCCTCTTCTGCCCATTACCTTTAACAGCAGCACGGCCGCAGAGCCCCAACCCCGCGCTTCACGGGTGCGCAAAGCTCACGCAGATCTCAGTTTCCCTGCAGGAGGACTGTATTAATCAGCTTTTCAGGGGAAAGCGTATTTGAGCTAATGGGCCCCGCGTGTTGGTAGCTATCGTTTGTGGTAGTTATCGTTATTCCAGAGCCTTCTGCCTTTTAAAGGGGGATGTCCATGCAATGATTACTGATTAATTTCTTCATTATTATTATTATTATTATTATTACGGATGCTGAATCAGGGAGTGACCATCCTGGCCTGAGAGAGCAGCCGTGAGGCTCGCGTACCGCCGGCAGCTTTGCCGATGCGGCTCAGCGCTTGCCTCCCCGCTTTCCTGGTGGCCGCTAAGCCGCCATCCCTGGCCGGCTGCTGCGCGCCGCCCGCAGCCACCTCCAGGCGGGAGGGACGGAGCCCTCCCCTGAAGACCAGCCCCTGGAAAGATCATTAATTCACCGCGGCGGAAGAGCGGCCCCCGGGCTGCGCCGCAGAGGGGCTGCCGGGCCGCGGCGAGGCAGCCGGCCCTGAGGCGCCCCTCACGCCTCCCGCCGCGCCGGTCTCCCGGCAACGCCGCCGCCCGCGCCCCGCCGCCCCTAGGGGGAGCCCGGCGGCCGTTGGCCGCTCAGCCGCCGCCTGCGGGCGCGGGGCGGGGGGGCGGCGCGAGCCGCCCAGCGCCATTAGCGCGGGCCCGGGGAGCGGCGGGTCTTTAGAGGCAGATCGCTGAGGAGGGCGGGCAGGATAACTCACCCCCCCGCTCCGTTCTTTAAGGCGGGAGGTCTGCGGAGAAAGCTGCGCTTCGGCCTCCTTGTCCCAAACATCCCTCCTTGCCAGCGATTTCAAGTACGCGACACGTTTTTGCGGTGATCATGTGTGTTGAGCTGTTTATTGGGGGGGGTGTGGGGGGTGTGACACTAGGGAATCTGCAGAACATTTCGTTCAGTTTCCTGAGGGGGTGTGGGTTGTTCCCCCTGTGGAAAGAGGTTCCAGAGTCAATGGCTTCACCTCTTCAGTCAGTTCTTGCCACACCGTTGTGGGGCGGATGGGTAAGTGTTGTAGGGAGAGTCAATTGTTAAGTGTTAGTAGCTGAGGTGATACGCGGTAAAAGTACTAGGAAAGAACGAGTATTACGAGACGATGAGGTTTGCTCAGGTAGCTGGGTTAGGGTATCTGGGCCTATTTTACCACTGGGAAAGCTGGGGTGGGAGAGATTTGCCCAAGGTCAAGGAGGGAGCCGGGGCAGAGCCGTGCCTGGAGCCAGCCCGTGTCTGATCCTGATTCCTGGGGGCTTGAGGGCTGAGCTTTGCTGTCATGAACGTATTGCCCGTGGGGTTTGTTGTGGGTAGGGCCTGGGTGGGCAAAGGAGCCCGCTGCCAGCAGCTCTGAGGTTATATAGCCAGCACAACCCCAGGACAGAAATGACAAGTGATTTAAAAGATAGAGTTGATTTTATTCTTAGGTGACTGCACACCAGTGCTTGGCTCTGGGGAGAACAGATTAAGTGGGGTTTATTAAAAAAATGTAATCTGTCAGTTTGTTTTCCCAGAAGTTATATAGGGACTGTCAGCTCTTAGAGCCAAATCTTGTGTTTGGCACATTCAAGGGCATGGAGGTATTCTGGAAACGGGGGTGCGGGGGTGCAGGCACAGGACAGCTACACATAAAGGCTCTGTTTTGCTGTGGCACAAGTGTTTCAGTCCTCCTGCTTGACTCTGGTGACTCTGCTCACAGTCAGTGTTGGGAAAGGGATTTTTTCCCATGGATGATAGACAGACATCCCAGAGAGCACTGGCGCAAAGCACACATACAGAGCAGCTCCAGACTGGCATTATGAAAATGCAGAGGCAAAGAAATCCCTCCTCCAGCTGTTTCACTTCCCTGCAAGAAACTTCAGCATGCAGATGTGACGAATTCATGCAACGGCTGTGTTGACATTTTGATCGGTCTGCTCTAATCCAGCCTGTTCCTGCATCTCACCCTGGCTGTCTTGATCTGGCGGTGCTGTCTCCCTTATCAAGAAGTACATCTCACTGACTTGAGGGCTGTTTGCAGGGAGGTGCTCAGGCCCTGGCAGAGTGTGTGGCAGGGCGTTCGTGCCATCCAGGAAGCTGTGCCCCTGCAAGGAGGCTTCTTCCGCTACAGGAGCTTCTCAAGCATATGCAACTATGGATGAAATAGCAAAATAAGCTAGCTGAGACTGTCACTGGTGGTTTCTTGATTCAGCAGGCTGTATTATGTAATCTGGAGAGCATTCAGCTGAGGAGCCGTATCTTCTACCTGAAAGATGGTATTTTCTTAAAGGTGCTAATTTGATTAAATATGTCCCTGCCTTAACCCTGGGAAAAAGTGATCCCTCCCGCAACACTATATCCTTTCTGTCACACAGCTACATGTACAGTGACAATAGAAAGATACGAATGTCCCCTACCTTTGGCAAAGGGTGCCAATGACGATCACGCTAGTGTTCTTTCATAACAAACTCCAATCATCGGCAGACAAGTTACAATCAAGGTTTTCTTTCCATCCTCGGCCCCGCTGCTGGTTTGAGTAGTGTATCATTAGAATGATTGGATAACAGATTCACGCACAATGCTGAAATTAAACTTGACCTGTCTAATGATATCATAAATAGCAATTGGAGGTTGGGATTTTTTCAGCTGTCAACCACAGATCCCATCTAAAATGTGTTGGCATTGGGGAAACAGTTGTAGTTGGTGAGAGGAGGAAATACTAGCCAAAAAGGCTTGCAGAACATCAAGATACACCAGTGAGTTATCTTGTACCTGAATGGTGTGCTTGTTCAGGAAAATACCTGGGGAAAAAAATTGGCATTTGACATCTGGGAGGCTGAAGATGAGTGCTTCATATGGGGCTTCTGCAATTGGTTTGGCATAACTTTGCAAAAGGTTAACTGGTTAGGCCTGCTCTTGTCAGTGTTTCCCAACAGTCGCAACAGTTGCTGAGAGAGAATTCCCCCCTCCATACGTGGAATAAGATATACCTGTCCCATCTCACACACCACTCTTGAGTGGTAAGTATTGTACAAGGTCAAACAACCCTCTGCGGAGCTTTAGGAAAGAAAAGACATGGGAAAGTGCAATAATTTAATAAAGTGTCAGAACAAATAACATAACCTATGCACAACATAAAAGTGTGATAGAAACCAAAACAAGATACAACTTCTTCTCAGCTTCTTCTAAAACTTAACCAAATCCTCTGGCATGGAGTGTGATAGAAATGATCCATCTTGGTGCTTTGCAAGGGAGTTCACTAGAGGTCTGTAACGACACATTTTATTGTTGAAGTCTTTGCCCAGTAGTTTAGATGTGAGAAAAGT
This sequence comes from Gavia stellata, assembly GCF_030936135.1. NCBI lineage: Eukaryota > Metazoa > Chordata > Aves > Gaviiformes > Gaviidae > Gavia > Gavia stellata. The sequence continues at coordinate 95,782,135 of NC_082596.1, read as the reverse complement.
GAAAAAACAAGTGCAAGTTCACCATATTGTAGTGTTTTTTAAGGTGATTCTTTTAATGTAAGTAAGTCATGAAAAAAAGGGAAGGTAGGATGAAACAGAGATAGGACACTGCAAAATCTGTCCCAATTTTATGATGTATAGTATCCCAAAAATTCCTGTGAGTTAGCATAAGTGCACGATTTGGTCTGGTATGTTATTCCAAAAGGAAATGTTAAGAATATAACCTATTATTCCAGGTAGCACCAAAAAAACCCAAACAGAAAATATGGTTAGTAGTAAGGTCAGCAATGTGCTACTGAAAGTCTTTGTTATCTTCATAGTTGGAGAAAGTTCAGAGTTAATATTTCACTGGAAATAGTTAAGGAAAATACATTTTTTAAAATTTAGGAAAAAGAAAAAAATGTAAGAATTTTGAAAGTATAGTTCAGAGATGAAAAGGATTTTTTTTTTAATTTCAGAATTCTTTTAAAAAAATATTAAGGGTAATTTCTATTTAAGGATTCCTAGTAGTGACAGATAGATAAAGATAATGACATCCATTTAGGATAGCTGTCTTCTTCCCTAGTACAGAGTGTCTCCCATTTATATTGTAATGCTCAGATTGTCAATATTATTTCATTACAGCACAAATAGGAGAGAGAGAGATATATATATATGAGAGTATTACAGTTGTTTTGGTACCACATAGCAGGAGTCCTTAGTGGTATGACAGTAAAATTAAACCATTTTTCAACTGTCTTATTATCACATAGGTAATAATAGTGCATATGCCATGAACTATATATGAACATGTGACATAGTTGAAACGGTTTGTATAAAACTTAGCCATTAAAATAACATTTTAAATTAGCCTTTAAAATAACATTCAGATTTTAAAAACATGTGTAATATGTGCATTTAGAAATAGGAAATTTTGTGGAAAATTGATCCCCCCCCCCAATGTGTATCACTAGCAATCTTTGATAAAAAGAGATCCCGCTAGTTCTTGCCATGTGTGGGTTTTAAAAGGAATGGATGATCTGCCTGACTTTCCAGGCTGCTGTCTCTGGTTACTAGTTTGCGGACCGTGCAGGATGGTCTGGTTGTCCCAGCAGACAGCCTTCCATTTGCATACTTGCAGGTGCACCTATGGAAGAAGGCTGAGGAAAAGACATATGCCTAGCACAGATTTTAGGCTTCTCCTGGGCATCAGGTAAGCCTCAGTGAGGCCTAGGAAAGAATCAATAGGTTCCCATTCCTCTGTTTGCCCAAGTTCAAGCACTGTTATGCAGAACCAAAAATCAGACCCTACCTGTGCCCACCATTTTTGCTTGACTTCTAAGACTAGAGAACCATGGAGTCTGCTTTTAAACCTGTCTGTGCTCTGGACCATTGTTGTTAGGTACTCTCAATCACTTGTTGTTTTTGGTTATTTCACACAGAGTATCGAGAATATTTTAAAGTTATTACTTCCATAAAGACAGTGTGTCCAGTTTTTAAAGTAGTGGTTTTCCACCTTTTTTTTTTAAATTTGTGGCTAAAGTGAGTATAAAACCTTGTGTTGCCAGTTTACACCCACAGGTTGAGAGTGGGCTTGCCTGTTGTGGTCGCCTTTGACAGACCTCCCTTAGAAGTAAGCCGTAGAGCAGGAATCTGCAAAGCGAAGGTAGAAAAAAAGTCTCACCATAATGAGAAATTACTGGAGACAAAAGATACACGGGGCTTCCCATCTTAGACCGAGAAAAACTACATTGCTGGCAAGCTACATTCAGCAAATAATTTTTTCTTCTCCCATTAATTATTTAGAGTACATACTGCCTTTTCAGTATAGATATGCACATAGCCAAACTAAATAGAGCTTCAGTCACTAGGGCCTCCAAGAAATACCACGATGCAAATGTTTTAAGCAGTAATAATAAGGCCCTAACTCCAGCTGGTTTCCCATTTGCTAGATGCAAATATTCAAACCTTCTATTCCCAGTGAACACACTGGGCACAACACAGAGCAAATGATGAGCCCAGATTTGTTAGGTATGTAATGAACGAGGGTAACACACTGAAGTGGATGAATTTCAAGTGCGACCAATAAAAATAAGTTTCTTCTGTAAATATTTTGAATATACTCGATGCTAGCAAGACAAGAAATCACATAAATCAAAAGTTAGCCATTGCAGAACGAAACCTGCTGTGGACAGAGGAAGTGTAATTTTATAGGCAACATTGAATTCAGTTCCAGGAAAAATGTACACCAAACATAGCTGTCTTGACAACCCCATTCAAAGAGCTGCTCAAGATGGAAGCTGTGTGAATAAAAAGCCTTCTGAAACCATAAAAGCAGCACTCTGAATCTAAGGTGAAAAAGCTCTAAATTACTGGGACGTGTCAGAACCTGTCAATTTATTAACAGATGCTTCTAAATCAGGATAAAGAACAAAATACTGAAACCTTCAAAAGTGGCATAATGGAACTGTTCTGAAAAGGGAGAGAAAATATGTGCCACAGGACTGGGGTTTCTAGGAGTTTTGCTAATGATCTTTAGAAGATGTAGACAACAAAGCAGGTTGCAAGCAGCTGATGTCAGTTTTCCAAAACAGTAACTGATTTTAGGCATATGGGGCCTGAAAAACTTTTGCAGTGACTTTCTGAGGAAACTTTTTAGTCAGGAAGAAAAGAACAAGGAACTGATTCTGTTCTACCTTGCCTTTTGTTTAGAAAGTGTAAAATGCTATCATCAGATCTGAATTTTGCCTTTCCACAGGGATGTATTAGTGTTTTACTTCCGAGGATAGGTATGACTATAGCTAGTGACAACAGCCAGCCTGTGCAGTCTAACCTAACGCTAAGCGGTCACAGCCGTTGATTCAGAAGCTGTTGATTTTGGCCTATCGGTTAAATAAGATGTAGCTTTAGCTGAGTATTGATAGTACTGATTCTCAGCAAAAAGCTGCTTGTGATGTCTGAATTACCAGATCGGCAAGAGCAAAACTGAGAATAGATCGCTGAATAAAAACCTGGGACCAGATCACTCCTAACAAAGCTGAGGGTAGGATTGCTTGCATGGGATGATGGAAGTACTGAGGCAAGTCCCAGGTCTGTTTGTTGAGAAAAAGGATGCTTAACTGCTGCAAACATTAGTTCAGCAGCAAAAGGTGTGCCTGACAAAGGGAGGAGGGTGTAAGGGTGAAGGAAGGAATAAACCACCTATCGGGCCTCTTTAAACATGGTAGAGCTTTAAACTGATGCTGACAGCTTGTTTGCTGATGGCGCAAAGGAGATCCTGACCTGGTGCATGAATTCTGTCCATCAAGTGCTACCAGTTAGGTTGGGATTAGGGGAAACTGCCTGCCAAGGTACATGGCAGCCTCAAGCCAGGTGCCAAAATCAGAGTGAAACAGTTATGGAGGAAGAACGTAGGCAGGAGGCAGGCAGCAGGCAGGAGGGCGCAGCGAGCTGTGCGGCAACAGTAGCACTGCAGACTGTAACCTCGCTGTGGGGTTGCTGCACGAGCCCAGGGCCACAGACCTCTTGCCGCTCCCGCAGGAAGAGAGCTGGACACACGCAGTGGCTGGGTAGGAAAGGATAGGATAGGACAGTACCTGTCTCCCACATGGGCAGTTGTCACAGCTAGAGCTAGATATGGGGATATCGATTACCCAAATGCCCTGTCTGTCCTCCTGAGATGATGTGTGACTTTGGCTAAGCAGGCCAGCGAGTACTATGGGGCTGGAGGCAGCGTGTTGCTTCTGACGACACTGTTCCACTTTGCTGAAGCACTTCAGTCCGTACTGGAACCCATGTGTTGCCCCTCTCCAGCAAGTGCCCTCAGCCCTTCGGTAAAGAGTTATTCTCATGCTCTCTGACTCAGTGAATGTGCAAGCATTGCAAGCAAAGTGGAACAGATCCAAAAGGAGAGATTGAGGCAAAATGGCCTCATAAGGCAATCTCCTTGCATTTAGGGCACACTGCTGAGGCTGTGGTTCAATGATGCAGTAAGTCTAGTTCCAGTGCTCCTCCTATGCAATCAAACACATCCCAGCCAGATTTGTATTGCAAGTGCTGACACTGGGTTCACACTGGTTCCAAAAATGTTGATGAGTTATCTTCAATACCCAGCTTTATGCTGACTGAGACTGGCTGTTGTCTTGCAGCCAGCAAAAGGTCAGGGTAAGGATAAAGGCAGCATAAAGACCAGTCACATGGCAGGTTCAAGATAAATAAACTTGAGTGCTCCCCTCTGGCCTGGATCAGATTGGTACTGCTGGTGTATGTACCGACTTGTACAAATCTAGGATTGATCCATAGATTCAGGGGTGGGAGATGTGTTCTCAAATCCTTTCTCTGAGAGTGATTGGGACAGACAACTATTATTGTAGAGTGGATTATTGAAGATACTTGCTCGAGAGAGGAGATCTTTTGATCAGGCACTGATCAAGTCACTGTCACTTTATTGAAAATGGAAGAAATTAACAATACGTGAACCTGAGAATACCTATTATCTCTTATGTGGCAATCTTACTAGAGCTTGTTGAACTGTTTCTTTCAAAGTTTCAAAAGGAAAATGGATTTCCCCCCTGCTGCCCACCCCCAATCCATTTTCCTCTTGTTCAGAATGCTTGTGGTTTTCAGCAGAAATAGAAGAAAATTGGCAATCCCAAACTCCATCTTCTGCTGAGGACTCAGCAGAATCAAGCACATACCATGTGCCCATAACTGGATGCTGCATGCAAAGAGCTGCTTATCCTCTCCAGTGCTTGGAGAAAACTCACCCCCTTTCTCAAAGGCTAAACCAAATATATACTGTTCACTGTATATTAATTAAGAAATAATGGTCTCAGCAAAGGCCATTTCCTGGGGATTAATGACTGGCTGGGTGAGTGGATGGCCTGAGATTTTTAATTAAAGGTGCAAGCTTCCTCTGTTCTGGCATGTGAACTTCCATTTAAATTAAGTTCTGTTGAATGCAGAGGTTTTTCATGGCATGAAGTTCACCAGTGCTGACAGGCCCGTGCCCCCCCAGTTTAGTGGGTGGCAATGCACTCTAGAAAGAGAGCTTTCAACTCTCTTATCAAAGCCAATGTATTAGTGCTGTGAGTGTGGCCAAAGACACCCATTTTTTCTGCTGGGGCCTTCAGAAAATTTTAACTGGTTCATCTGCAGTAGTGAAGAAGCTGTTTTCAAAGTTGTAGGTCATACCAGAGGATCTTTTCCATTCAGAGTTTACACTGGACCCCATCACAGCCCATCACCTGCATGAAGATGGAGGTGGGGAGTGGTAGGGGGTGGGTTTATGGAAGGACTGATAAAAAGAAAGTATGTGGAAAGCAGAGATGTGTCTTGCCTGAGAACAACTAGAAGAAGCTTCCTTATGTGTTGAGTGGGACATGGTAATAGCTGTGGCATAAACCCAAGATAAATTAAAACTCCTTGAGTTTGTTTCCTTAAAAGCAAAAGAAAATGCAACTGTTACAAGTTTTTGCTCTTGAAAATCGAAGATCTTTACCCTGCCTGAGCAGAGATTACGCTATATGCAACCTTTGCTCCAAACAAAGAGTAAAGTCCCAAGGGCCAGCAGCAGAGCTGCTGCCAAAAGCAGTACCTGTGTAGCTCAGTCAGGCCTGGACAGGAGACCTGTTGATCACAGCAGAGCTGGGTTGAACCCAGAGCAGGAACACTAGAGTTACCTCTGTTGGGCGTGAGAATGTCCCAACAGCTCCATCCCATCACACACCTGCCTTTCCTTGCTGAGCTGGGCCATTATTTCTGTCTTTAGTTTGTCTGAAGCTCATGCATTATCTCCCTCTAGTACTCATTAGCAAAACAAAAGCAGGATCAGGCCCTAAATTTATGGAAATTAAATGCTGTCAAATCTGTTTAATTCCTCTAGAACTTTTTCACAACTTTATTATAGTTGCATCAGAGGCTGCTTTGATAGGAAATAGTAACATATTTTCTGCTCCCCCACCTCATAGCACTACTGTACAGAAACTGATCTGACAGGGAGCAAAAATACACTATTGGAAATAAATTCAGTGTTATGCTGCAAGTCAGCAATGAAACCTCAGTGAGGATGGTGGGTGAGAAAACTTCCCTTCCCTAAGGAAAAGCCTAAGAATGACCTTCTTTGTGGGACATGCTTACCGAGATCCCAGGAGACACACCATACATACTGCACCACACATGCCTGGCAGTGCTGAACCGTGGGGGCTGAGGCATTTCTCCATGATCTAACTGCAGATGCTGGGGACAAGGTGGCATATGATGAAACAGAGCGATTCAGAAAGTGACAGCAGAAACATCAGAGAAGCAGACAGAGGAAGTAGCAAGGACACACCAGAGCCAGCGAGGAAAACCCTTGTGGCCTGACCCTGAGAGAAAGCTAAGAGACAGCGAGCTTGAGTTGTGGCTCAAAAGAAGCTTGAAAGTGTGAAAAGAGAAAGCACTGCCTATTGTTTTGACTACCACTGTGCCCAGAGTAACAGGACATTGTGTACATTCTTTCTAAACAAACAGAAGCGCATTAAAAAGCCCAATTCACTCCCTCATCCATTTGTTCTCCAAACAGGAACAACCTGTAGGGACCCTGAATATTGGCTAACCACCTGGGTCAGAGAGGGTAACCAGAAGTATATTAATAAAAGGAACTCAGAACTGATTTTGTCTTTTCTTGCCTCTAGTAAAAGATTTTAGTCCTTGTCTGTGATGATATTGTCATTAGCATTGTCATAGCAACTGATAAACAAGGAGAAAGAGATGTGTAACAACTTTTTTTTTTTTAAAACAGGCAGTCCAAATGTCTTACTAACAAGTAATTTGGTCACAGAATTTAGCAAAGCAGTTGCACAGTAAATGGGTTTATCTTTAAACATAATGCTCTTTTCCATTTTAACTGAGCATAAAATTGTATCTTTAAAGGATCGGCAAAAAGCAGGGCTTCATGCCTCTTGAGCAGTTCCATGTGACATATGGTCTTTCCAAGCAATAGTTTTATCGGCTGTGCGCAGTAGCAGCAGATTTAAGCTAATGTTCCTGTGAAAATAAGTGAGGGTTTATCCAAAAACTGAAGAAGGGGAGGAGAAAGGCACCTTTGCCCTACTGTAAAGAAAAAACAAATCGTATCTTACGTCAAACTTACGACATACCTCTATAAATATAGCAGCTACTGGTAGTGACTAACTTCAGCACATGCACTGAGCAGGGCTGAAGAGGACTCGGTGACCCGTTTGATTCCCTACCCGTCAGTGATGCTTCCAGGCATGTTTCAGCCATATGCCACCCTAAAGCCTTGGAAGGAGCAGGGTGGCTTTCGGGGCCAGGTGGGGTGTCGCTGCCCAGAGGGGCTCAGCCCCAGCCTGGCCTCTGTGACCAGGTCTCCAGTTCCCAACACAGGCGCTATAATCAGCATCGAGGATTGGCAGAGAGCATGTGCTGCTTGTCGCTAGATGGGTTGCATGGGGTGCTGAAGAGCACCCTGCCTCCCTGCCCCCAAACGTCCTGGCTTCATGCTGGGAAAGTGGTTGGGGACTGTTTACTTAGCAACTGGGCAGCAGTGAAGGGCAGGATGAGCCTCATACACAAATACACGTGCCCTGTGTTTATTTTAGCACACAGCTCTGCCCAAATATTGGCCTAAAATTATTTTCGAGCTCACTGCTACCGCAGTTGGGGACCGCTGCCACTGACTAGCGCTAGAAATAATCCCTGTAAATTAATTGGTGCTGGCATTACAAATGCAGGAGGAAGGCAAAAATTAATGGATTGCAAAATGTTTCTGCATCTAAAGGATTTTGCTATAGTAGTTGTACAAACACAGAACAGAAATAAACAAACATATGCTCATACAGTTATATTCCTGCATACACACATGCACACGTACACATGTTTATATTTACATTTATATATGTATAATCACATTAAATAACAGGTAACATAGCAGGGAAAATTGAATGGTAAAGGAACAAAGTTGGAAAAAAATTTCCTGTGGCTCCGCAGCTCCACAGAAGGCATGTTTTCAGTAAAGCTTTCAATGTGCTTGAATCACTCTGTGATGCTTTTGAAGTAATGAGTGATTTTTCTCTCATTCTTGCAACAATGCAATAATTTGTAGGTTGAGTTCCTCAAGGCCTTCTCATCAGCAAGAATGAATTCCCTCCATTTTGAAGTCTTTCATGAGCACTTCTCTCTCCCCTGCTGTCTGTGCCTCCCTCTTATCCCCAAGCATAAGTGTCAGTTTTACTCCAAATTCTGTCTGAAGTTCAGTGAGATTTTTTTCTGGGATGTAGCTGAGATCTCTCTGTAGCAGTCACACAAGTTTTTCAGAATTGACATGAGGTTTCACAGTTGCAGCAACATTGCAGTTTTATACAACTGTGATCCCCCCCAGGGGACATGGAGGAAGATACTGGTTCAGGGGAACATCTGAATCAGAGCTGAGGCATTAAGAGTCCAGCCTGTGGATTGTCCCAAGTCCTAAAACTGCAGGGAAAACAGATACATATTTGATTTGAGACCTGCCACTACACTTAGGAACAGAATAAACAGTAAAACAACACAGTGGAGAGTAGGAAATTACTCTTTTGCGTTCTATACAGATACAGAAGGAGCAGGCAGAGGCACAAAAGAAATATCCACCGTTGGTGATAGCCAGAGATGGATGGCTGACTTTAGAAAATAGGAGGAAACTGCAGCTCCTGAAAGCATCTTTCCATTTCTCACTGTTTCTTGGGACAGTGGTACCGTGCAGAGTCGCTAACCCCAGGATCGTAATACCAGCCCTTAAATATTGCATGCTTACAAAGGACACTGTGGTATATACACACTGCACACGAAGTACTCTGCAACAAAGTAAGAAAGGCTGACTCAGCAGAACTAGGTAACAAATGCAGCTTTAAAAATAGCTCTTTTTCAATAAAGGGTAATCGGTTCTTGCCTTTTCTCATTGTGTGAGATACACTATAGACTTCATTCATTAGAGACCACTCTGCAAAGTTGAAGTAAGAAACAGGAAAAATAAGGATGGCAATAGAGTTGTAAATTCAGCTTGTATGTCAAGGAAATGACAATAAACTGATAACACTTTCTGGAAAAATCACTGGTTATATATGCCATTCCTAGAATAAAAGACATTCAGTATACCAGTATCTGCAAGGTATACATGAAGATGTGGCTGTCACAGAATCACAGAATGGGTGAGGTGGGAAGGGACCTCTGGAGATCATCTACTCCAACCCCCCTCTTCAAAGCAGGGGAAACTCGAGGTCAGTCCTCAGGGCTGCGTCCATTGAGGTTTTGAGTATCTCCAAGGAGGGAAACTCCACATCCTCTCTGGGCAACTTATTCCAGTATTCAATCATCCTCACAGTAAATAAGGGTTTTCTTATGTTTAAAAGGAATTTCCTGTATTTCAGTTTGTGCCCATTACCTCTTGTCCTGTCACTGGGCACCACTGAAGAAGAGTCTGGCTCCAGCTTCCATGCTATTTCCTATCAAGTGTTTATACACATTGATAAGATCCCCTAGAGCCTTCTCTCCTCCAGGTTGAACAGTCCCAGCTCTCAGTCTTTCCTCATATGTCAGATGCTCCAAACTCTTAATCATCTTTGTGGTCCTTCACTGGACCTGCTCCAGTAAGTCTATGTCTTGCTTGTACTGGGGAGCCCAGAACTGGACCCAGTACTCCAAGATGTGTCTCACCAGTGCTGAGCAGATGCGGAGGATCACCTTCCTCCACCTGCTAGTGATGCTCTGCCTCATGCAGCCCTGAAGGCTGTTGGTCTTCATTGCCATGAGGGTGCATCGCTGGCTCCCGGTCAACTTGTTCACCAGGACCTCCAGGGACTTTCCTACAATGCTACTTTCCAGCTAGTCAGCCCCAGTCTGTCCTGGTGCATGGGGCTGTTCCTCCCCAGGGGCAGGACTTTGCATTTCCCTTTATTTAACTTCATGAGATTCTTGTCAGCCTATTTCTCCAGTATGTCAAGGTGCCTTTGACGGAGGCACAATCATCTGGTCTAGCAACCACTCTTCCCAGTTTTATAGCATCTGCAAACTTGCTGAGGATGCACTCTGTCCTACTGTTCAGGTCATTAATGAAGATGATAACTAGTACTGGTCCCAGCGTCTTCTTCTGGGGTATACTACTAGTGACAGGCCTCCAGCTGGACACGCCAGTGCTCACAAGCTTTTGAGCCCAGCAGTTCCGCCCATTTACAGGCCACCTCACTGTCCATTTATTTACTCCCTAATTCATCAATTTGTTGGATGTTACGCAAGTGATGTTATGGGAGACAGTGCTGAAAGTCCTGCCAAAGGTGAGAGAAATCACATCCGCAGCTCTCCCAAATACACCAAGCCTGTCATCCTATTGTTGAAGTCTGCCAGGTTGGGCAAGCATGCAACATCTTCAGTGTAGACCTTGCTGGCTTGATAGGAGAAAGCTGAATAACTTCTAAGGAATCATTTATTTAATGATATCTGACTTCCTGATCACAAAATGCCCCTGAACAGACTATGCAGAGTGTCCCCATGTCCCTTCATCTCCCCCCAATGTATTTCACATCCTGAGATTGGAGTCATTCTTAGTCTGCATGTCATTCACATGATATGTTATAATGTTTATCTAATGTTCAAAACCTTACCCAATCTGTGTGGCCATTTATTAATGTAAAATGCTTTATTTCCCTGATTAATTCTTACCATGATGTTTCAAGTACATCTGGTCAAAATCAGCGTTCAGCAAGTATTGCTATGCAGTGAAAAAACACAGTATTTCATGTACAGCATTACATTTTTTCTTGTACTGGGAAATTCAGGGAAACTAAGATGTGGACTGAAGACATTCACTTAAGGTGAGAGCTAACAGCACCAAAAAATCTGAAATTTTAATGGAAGTCCAATATTTAACAAAAAAGACTGTAGCTTGAGATTTTGTTTTACTGTTCTTACAAGTCAGATTTGTCAAGATACTGTACAAATCCTGGGGACACTCTGACAACCTTTCATGTTTATTCCTTCATGTTTATTCCTTGGTTCCCCCAGTAGACCCCTGGAAACAGAAGATAACTAATGAACCCCAGTCTCGTGAGCTGCCCTGCCTTGTGCCACTCCAGTGGCCTTGCTTGGAGTGGGCAGAACAGATGGACTTAAGGCTGGGATCTAGGATACTGCTCTTCCTGCTTTTCCAACCTTTTCTTGAACAGAATATCAACTTCTTTAGGCTGAATTAGACAGGGCGGAGTAGAAACATCTTCTGTATCATCTCCTTTAATTCTTAATACCTTCGCAACAGCTGTCAGTTTTAGTTTGTTCATCGATCATTCAGTTGAGCAAGAGCAAGAAGATGAAGGACCATTCACCCCTTGATGTTGTTAACAAGCCTGTCAGGCTTTGACAACTTGAATGAGAGACATTTCATAAAATTAGGAGTGAAATTTTAAATGTCTTGTTGAGGCATACCACAAAATCCTTTGCTGTCAAATGAGCACTTGCAGTAACTGGTTTTTTTGCCTGACTCGGCACTCTGCTCATGTTAGACCCATTAAGTTTTTGGAAACATCTCTTTTTTATAGTGGGCATGCTCAGCAACATTAACACAAGCATTAACACTCAATTTACCTGCTGACATTACTGTTGCACATCAGTACTGTCATTTGTGTGCACACAGCAAAAGGGCAAGACAGTTTAATGAAGACTCTTTAAAATGGACTAAGCTTCTCTGTTTCCCTATCAGTATCACCACCTGATTCAAACTTACAATATTTTACAACCAGTTCAAAGTACTTTTTCTCCCCTGCCACTGACTGAGTGGTCCACATGGATTTTAGGTGGTGCTTTAGTCACACAACAAATACCCTGTGTGTGTGGTTTTTAATGACTTTTTACTACAGCCATATCCTGACCTCACACATTTTGCAAAGGGTGTCTGTTTGGCCCTTCACCCAAACAAGAGGCCTGTACAGCGGGCAATGCCACCAGGGCTCTTAAGAATAGCTGTGACTATTGACACACGTGACACAGACGTGTCCCAGCAACCTCTGTGAGGGCTTCCCAAATTTTGCTCTTCAAGGTACATCAAAATGTGCTGGTTTCTTTCCATACGGGTTTCTGCTGAGGAGAGCATAAGCAGCCTTTGCTCAGCTGACTGCAAACCCCATTTGAACAGAAAATTTTGTTTTCACAGTCTACACGTGTGTGGTGCCAGAAGGATCTATTGTATTACATGAATAACAGTCATTATAAGCTTGCTTCAAACAGAATAGGTGTCTGTTTCTGAGCCAGTAGCCAAAACCAGATGTAACCACGTAATTTATAGCTAACTAGGTAATCCATCAGCACATAGGCTTCAGCTTGGAAAAACATTTTGAGTACCAGCTTAACTTTAAGTGTATGTTTATATACATAGATTTCAGTGGGGCAAACACATGTGCCTAGAGCTATGTGTGACTAGAGCTATATATGATTAAGTGCATCACTGAAAGAGTGTCATTAGAAAACCCCCTAAATTTTAGCTGTATGAATTTGTCTAGGGATAAATATAACAACAGCCCTGCCTTGGCTGGCTCTGTTTCTTTTTGGTGTAGTGCAATGTAAGCACGATCTTATTACTCTGCAATATTGATGGCATACCTTCATGCATATGTGATAGCACATTCCCAGCATATTATATAGTTTAAAACTGACCTTTTCCACCACTGTGGTGGTGGTTTTTTCCAGTTTTACTCCTCAGAATCTTCTAGAAACAATAATAACAATCCTGTGTGTTCAAACTATTTAAGGAACAGGAACGTACGCAATTTCCTAATTTCTTATTCTGTTCTTCTCTGCTGCCCTTTGTTGTCTGTACTCTTTTCCACGCTCAGGAGCAAGTGTGCTTTCTGTCAGAGTTTCAGCATATTCCTCTGTCACACATTCTCCTGCTTGGAGCTCTTTTGTTCTAATACTCTTGACATTTAAGCTTGGGCACTTTAAAGGTTCTTTCTCTTTACTTTATTCTATGATTTATTGATTACTTCCAGCTTCTGTTTCCCTAAGCCTATTTCCTTTCATGTTTTCTCACCCTTCCCACTTCTTGTTATTTCATCTCTCGATACAAATAATGCTTCACAATTCCGGTTTTAAAGCCGCCACCACCACACAAGTTTTTCTCCCATTGGCTTGGCAGAGCAGCACTTTTTTTTACACACGGAGGCCCAAAGGCATTGTAAATGATTACAGGGGTCATTGTTACTGATGAATGAGTCGCAGCCACACATTTACAAAGAGCCCGCTGAGCCGCATTGTCCTTTGCAAGTAGTCCCCGTAGAAGTCATAGGCACTACTCACAGATCAAGGGACTACTCAGTGTGGGAAAGTGACACTCTGCACTGGGACTCAGCTCAGCATTGTACGGGGAGAAACCTCCTTCCCAAAGGCTGAGTTACACTGGCTGTGTGAGCCTGACTTACTACCAGAATAGCTATGATGCTGAATGAGGGGGTTTGCCAGCAGTTTAGGATTATTGCGCTGACGTGTTGTGGGGCAAATTCTGCGCTAATTGCTACCTGGTGGGAGCGGCACAGCCGGTGACAGAACGTGGCTGTGTGTGCTCTCATCCGCACTTCTGCGAGGTACCGTTTTGTGCTGGTTTTGCTCACTGTGCAGGAGCCAGCTATCAAAAGAAGCTTCCATTCGCCAGCAAGACCAGTTCTAGCATAAGAAACAAGCATGCAGCAGGAGCTGTATTAGGTGTGGATCTCAGTGTGAGACTGAAGATACCTAACTTGGCTGCGTCCCTGCTTTCCTGCCATAGCGTGGGCATAATATCTGTGTCTACCTTGGCATCTTCTGATGACTCAAACTAAACAAATAATTTTGAAATCATCAGATGGGAGAGCCTAGAATGGAGCAAAGCATTATGTTTGCAGCCAAACACTATGCAAGGCTTTGAATAGCCTTCCTTACCTGTCTCCTGCTTTGTTATGGGAAAGGACCTTGTCTTTCTCATAGAAATGTCTGTGTTCCCATCCTGGATTGAACGACATGTTGGGCCCTTTTACTTCCCCTCCGTGCCCAAGGTAGTGCAATGATTTGCAGCTGTACATATGCTACAGCAAAACACAGTAATTCAGCTAGTTTCAACTAGAACTTGTATATTAGGCATTAAGGATAAATTGCCCCGAGGTAACAGCTTGATTCTGTGCAGTGCAGTGCTGTGTTTGGACGGGCACTTTTGCCCACTTCCAACTCAGACACAAGGGAGTTGAGAAGCAGACTGTAACCAATACTCGCATATAAAGCATGCTCTCTAGTCAATTAGCTAGTGATTTTTCTGTCAGCCAGGATTCTGTGCAAATTAAGAGATGTCAAGAATGTAGAAAATGATTGAACTCAGCTGAAAATGTACCTCCGGCTTGTGTTCCGAAGTAAATAAAGACTTTTTACTAGTGAAAAAAGAGCATTGTTCTTTACATTTTACCATTTCAATACAGATGAAAAATTAAATTGCCAATAAAATTTTATGAGAAAGGAAATTCTTGTTAGAAGTTTTATCTGAGTATTGATTTTGCTACTGTGAAGAAAATGGCTCTCTAAAAGTTAATAAATAAGAGTGAGCAAGGATAGACTTTTAATTGTCTGATTTAATTTAAAATCTTCTAACATATAAAATATTGGTAAGATTATGTTTTAAATGAAAGAGGTAACTTGCTGGGTTTCCTACATTTAAATGTCAGTTAGAAGACTTTAAATGGTGAAAAGTTGGTCTTAGGTATATGTTAGTCTATGAACACAGGTCCTTATTAATCTGTGAATAAAGATGACTAAATCATTGCCCTCTGGTTTGTCTATCAAAATATCTGATGCACATACCAGAAGGATGTTACTCTGGTTCATTTTACATAAAGCGCACCGAAGGAGTCTGTTGTCCTAAAGGCTTGAACTAGGTTTCGCTTTACATTAAAAACTCAGCCAAAAATGATACACCCTAAGACTGAGATATTTCTAAATAGTAATAACTGTGCTTTCACTAACCCCAGAAATTTGGCAGTTATGCTTCTGGTAAGAAAGTGGATTTTACCAATAACCAATATTAGTAAGAAATACTGTTGCTCTGTTTTTGTACGTACGTATGTATGTATGCACATGTATATTATACACATGTACTTGCCTTTCTTTTAGGCAACCACACAGTGACATCTTGCAGTGAATAAGAAACTGAATGAGCAACTAAGAGAATGCTGTGGGTTTTTTCTTTTCAGCATTGGGAATAATATTAGTCAACTATGTGGCTAGAATTATTGTGGACAGAGCCTTCAGCAAGTTCCCATTTATTTTCTCCTTTCAGAATCTTGACGAAACACATAACAAAAAAAAATAGTCAAGATATTTCAAGATGACCTGTTCTCCTCATGTAAAAGGAATTTAACTGTTGGTTTGTTTCTTCCAGGTTGCCTGGAGAATTACCCCAAAGCAACCAGAGACATGTTTCCCTTCCCTAGGACTCTGGTTTGATCTACGGGACCCCAGTGCTCTGCCAACTCCAGGGGCGCAACACAAGTGAGGGATTCTGCCTCGGACCCCCACGTGGCAGAGTGATGCTCTTACATGCGTTTTAACAGGGTTATCCTCAGACGAATTCAAGTGAGGCAAGCTCAGGAGCTGACAAGAACAAATAAATCTCCAAGTGAATGACCTGGTAGTTTGTGCGTGTATACGTGTGTGCCCTTCTTTCCTATTTAATTTTATTTCGGGAGTGGCTACCATCTTGTGCTGTTGTGGCTTTGTTTTCTAATCTCCACACGGATGCCTGCCAGCTGCTGGATACTCAGGAGAAGACAGTCACTTGGGCTCTTTCCCATAAGCCATGTCCCCAAGTAAGTTCTCACATGCAGAAAAGAAATTCAGGACAACAAAAAGCTATCAGTGAAAAGGTTCTTTTAGAGTAAAAATTTGGTGGATTAAAATAGGGCAAAAGTTCAAATGAGATCGAGCCACTGCCAAGCAAGCAAGAATCTTGGCAAAAAGGAAGGAAAAGAAACGTTGGTTTAAAAGGCAAGTAACCATGGCAAGGCAACAGCTCAATGCTAGAATCTGGTTAAGAAGTAATATCACACAGAGCTGTGATTGTTTATTCAAGGCTAGCCCATGAGAGAACAGTTGTCTCCAATGAGTGTTCTCACAGCTTGGATCCAAAATTATAACTGCATTTTTTTAAAGCATCCAGCACTTCTTCACAACCCATTTGCTGTTAGACAAAAGAAAAAGAAAGTACAAAGTTTATTCTTAGTGTCCCTTGTGTGTTTAAGGCACAGCTTTACATATGGAAAGGCATTTCATGTCAGCTGTTGAACCGGTATCATGCTATTCTGCAGCAGTTGCCAATGGAAACTGTTGATACATTTTCAGTACCTTTCCCAAGTTTCAGAAACTGGAAGCAGTGTATGGTTCAGGGATGTTTTGTTTGTGGGGGCTTTTGGAGGGCGAGAGAAGAGGTCTTGCACCTATGAGTTGCAATACTGCAGTTGCAATACAAAGCAGATAATGGACTCTGGGAGCTAACAGCTGTGGAATTAAGTTTAGGCATGAAATAAAAATAATGGCAACTTTGAAACAAGTAATAATTTACTGAAGAGGTTTTGTGGCTCTCAGCAAACTCACAACATATGCACACATCCATACACCTGCTTAAGTTGTACACCTGTTGTCCTACAAATAAATCAAAAGGGAAAAATGGAAGCTTCCAATGTTCCGCTATAAATAAAGGATGAATAATATCATTATAGTGACAAACAGGTATTGGCAGCACACAGAAAGAATGGAAGATTGTCATCTAATTTGTGCTTTTGTTTCAACATCTAGATGAGCTTGGAATACATATACCGTGCTAGAGGGCACAGCTGCAGCCCAACAGATGAGAAAGAGAGAGCAGGTCAAATTCATCTCTCACTGGAAGTCAAAAGTACCCCAACCAAAGCAAGGATTTTCATGGAAATGAACACAACCTGATTTTTCTAAAAACTGGGTGATTTTATCTTTTGCACTGTTTTATTGCTCAGAGCTTCTTGGGCTAAACTAAGACACAGTGGTCTGTACCTGGTCTGCAGGTCTCAGCACTTTTGGGAACCTGACTTTGCAGTGATTCTTTGGAGATCTACAGGTCTGCGTGGAAGGTCTCTTTTTGGAATTAGCATGGACGTCCTTAAACAGATCTTTCAGGCTAAGACCTAAATCACCACATTTGCACTTTGTGGAATCATTTTCACACATGCAGAGCTTTGAACGTTGCTTGAGTCTTCAGTCTCTTCAAGTCAACAGGGCACATGAAAATCGCTGTGTAGACAACTTCAAAGTTCCCCGTTTACCCACAGACTAATTAAAATTTAGGCAATAGAAGCACAATATCTTTGAACTTTCCTACTTCAGAGCTGGCTACACTGGCTGTCAAGGTGATTTTGAAAAAAATTTGTTCTTAAAGGGAGGATTGGATTTTAGAGGGTAAATCTAAAGTATTTCCTTTGCTGCTGTCCTGCCCTTCTCCTCCCACCCGCCCCTCTCAACAAATGCATGCCATTCCCCTCCACCAAAGCAGCTGGCTGCCTGCGGAATTGCCTCACCTGGAATCAGGCTCTCTGGTAGGCTAAGAATGGCAGTCGGGTAAATCAACTTTATATGAGTGCCATTCCTTGTTTTACAGGGCAAGGCTACTATTCCAAGGTACAATTTATTTTGGTGTGTTTATGGAATCTGAAGTGTGTTTTGCCCACTCTTGAGTAAATGTAGCATATATTAGGGGCAGATAACTCCAGTGCTGAGACGTGGAGGTCTCTGGGTCTGATATGACTGCATTTTCTCTATGCCTTTAGAGTTCCAAGGAGTATCTCCCCAAACTCCCAGCTGCCGTTGTATCAAGCCAAACTGCTACAGCACATTAGAGAGACACGCACAGTCTTCTCTTCCATTTGTTTCTTTGCCTGTCATCTAAAGTGAAATCACTCAGAGCAGGAGTCCCTCATCAGCCTTTCTATATGGAAAAATCATAACCTTGACTTTTTGTGGTGCTCTGGATCCCACCTGTACTGTGCTAATCTCCTAATGTCAGACTCTGTATCGCTGGCACATCAGTGGAGCTGCACAGGAAGAACAGAATTTGGCACATTGTTTTTAGCTATTTTTTGTTTAAGAGCTCAGAGGACTTCAGGAGCACAGAGGCTTTACATTTATTTTTATTATTACATATAATTTGTGGGGGGCAGAGCAGGAATGACCACATTTAATCCCATGCTCTTGTGCAGGGCAAAATCTGCTCTCAGATTCTTTCTGCATACCTCTGATCTGTCATGAAGATCTCTGTGGTGTCTTTCGTATTCACAGCCTGATCCAAAGGGCGCTGAGTCCCTCTCTGCGCAGATATATCACTGCTATAAACAGGCGCTTGTACAGAAATCAAGAGGCAATCCAAAGCATATGTGAAAGCAGAACTCGGCCCACTGTTAGTGCATATCTGAAGTCTGCTAAAGAGGAATATATGTTCCACTTTTTTGTGTTACTGCCTTTTCCTTGGTTGTCAGTGAAAACCTTTGGATTCTGCAGTAAGAAGTGGGGACACGTTGTCACTCTTCCTTGACAATTTTCCCTTTCTTCATCGTTGTCAGGAATTCACAATCCAAATGACTCATGTTATGTGAGCAAATATTGCCTTAGTTTGAATTATTTTATTTTCGCTGCAACCACCTTTGAATGTTACTATAGTAATATCTCTGTTTTTCCTTGTCAAGGAACTGTCACAGACAATTTCATAAACCTTTTATGCAGCTACAGTGCAAAGAAAATTATGCATTTATTTTACTCATATGCTTTCCTGTAAATAAAAAGGATATTTTTAGGGGATAGCATGTAATTGTATCATAAGGAAAGAATACAAAGATGCCAGAATCAAACAGGTTAAAAAATGAGACAATACTCAATTAAGGTTGCAATTATTTCCCTTGCTCAACCTTTTCACAAAACTCTACCCTCATCCCATTCACACTTTTTTCTGGGCGTGAGCAGATGGAGAACTGGAAATTGAAAGAGATAATTCCTTGGCTTTGTGCTCTGGTGACTAACATACTATCCTGCAGCAACTGCAAGGAAGGGCTAGGTTGTACTGCTGGCTGGAACATGCCAAGTCACTGGATAGCAATATCGTATAATTTGGTCTCTAGGCATGAGAGGATGAAGTGTCCTCACTGGAAGGGTCTGAAAGTGGGACTCTTCAGATACTTCAGTTGCTGAGCTTCAAAAAGTCTTCTCCAGACATGAACATATGGTGATTTTCATTTTATATATATCTAATTTGCCACATTTGAGAAAAATGTCCACTAAAATGGCAAACAAGCATATGCACAGTAACATCCTGAAAGTAGATATCAAGTTTCAAGTAGCACAGTGTTAGTACATCTTAATGAAGGTTGTATGCTTACTTTTTTCCTAAGCAAATAATTTTCCTTGATTTCAATCTCAAGAAGAAAAAATGACTGAAGTATTTTGGTTTAACTTCTCCCTGATCCTTAGCTTTGGATGGATAACAGGAAAAGAAAAATATTCAGTTCAATAATTTAATTCAAACAATTAAGTTTGGTAAAGTTCCAAGAACATGAAAGCAGCATGTTGCAATGGGAAGATCTTCACGGTAGAAACTGTGACCTGTGTGTCCTCTAAAGCAGTTATCCACCAGGTGGGCCAGTTCAGTCTGGCCTGCAGACTTTGACCACTGCAGAGCAATATGACACCCTGGAGCTGAATGCCACCAGTGTGTGTGGGAAGACATCTATACTGATGAGACATCCATCAAGGATGAAAGAGAGACTGCAGATGGTTCATCTCATCCACATGGTCTTCGAGCAGGCCTAATAGCAACACCTAGTCTCCCCACAGTCATCACCACTATTGTCACAGTAAAGGCTGTGAGACACTGCTAGAAATGTTTACGTACATCTCTCTCCTGTCACCAATAACATCCCATACTAAAGAGGTCTGCCTGGTACTCCCATGTGTGTGGCTTGGTGCGTGTTGTATGGGTTGGCTGCCTCATTGGTTATCCAAGCGTGGCTTTTTCTGAAAGTCAAGAATTTGCTCAAAGCACCTGAGAAGGGGTTTATCTGTGAACCCTGCTCCACAGTTTGACATGTGTGCAGTGAGCAGACCGAGACCCAAAGGGGCAATCCGACTTCCCTGCAGTGTCTGGCAGGAATTCTTCTTTCTCATCCTCTCTGCCCCACCTTGAGCCTCCTGCTGCCAGTTCTCCCCCGGGAAGAATGGGAGCACCAATAATAGGGATGTCAGAGGCTGCAGGAGGAGATGTCTTCTGCAGCCTGAGCAAAACCAGCCAAGTGCCTGAGTTTGTGTTTAAACAACAGGATCTGGCAAAAAGTGAATACAGGTTTTCTCTGAGCCTGAGATGAACTAGAGAACCATCCACACTCCTGTAAGAGTAGAGCCTCAGTAGGCATCTTGAAGTCCAGTCCTGCCCTGATAAAGAGACCTCTCCTTGCAATGAGTAGGGTTTTTCATGTGGCATTAAGATTTCTCCACTGAAACCGTTCCTGAGTAAATTATTGTCTCTTTAAAAGAGATTGAAACCACAGACCGACTAGGAGAAGATACAGTTTTGCCCATGTTAAGTGAGGTTACCGTGGCAGAGTCCCACCGCTGGACTCACAATTTTCTGCTGCTATACTGTATGCATCTCTGGGAGGCCTGTTATTTAAGTTTCCTTGTATACCTCTCAGAAAAGGGTGCTGTTAGGTAACAAAAATCTGCCATTTTCTTTATTCTTAGATGAGTGGTAGACCAAAGACAAGGATTATTGCATGGATGGATGCTTTGTCAGGGTCGTGAACCAGCCCACACAGATTAATTTTATATTTTAGGCTTCTTGTGGTTGCCATTTTATCAGTCACTGTAAGCAGCCAGCAGGCTCTCATTTCATCTATGAGGAATGCAGCATTTTGGATGATGCAAATGGTGTTAGGAACTTGACATAGCTGTGGGGTAAGATATTTAAAAAAAGAATGTGCAAATGCAAACAAATGCCCATAATTGGCTAGGGGCAAAGGATGAAGGAAGAGCTAGTATGGAAACACTGCTGCAGGACAACTGCCAGGGGAGCTTACAAGTACTAGCTGGAGTCTATGGAGTAGGGAGAGGATAAAACATGATTGTACATGATGGGATGTTGCACAAAATGTCCAAGAGGAAAACAAATGACAGAAGGCAATAGTGAAAAGAGAAGCTGGAAGAAAAGAGAAGCTGGAAGAAAAGAGAACCATTGGAGAAGGGAGAAGGGAGCAACAGACAGCAGAGGCATGGCATTTAATAAAAATAGAGATTTAAAAGTGCAGGAAGGAAATATTTTAGCCCTGTAGGAGGATAAGCTTCCAGACGAATTCTGTTTACTTCCTTGGCCAGAAGTAGGCCCTCATGCTTTATACAACAAACAAAGCTCTGGTGGCATCTCTTCTGCCAGCTCACTGAGCTTTCTCCTTCAGAAGTAACCATTCTTTATTTGTGTACCCATGGCTGCCCTCCCTGTGGTGCAGGAGGAGTGTCCTTGGGAGCATTTTGTCAAAGTCACTTCCAGTGGGACAAAATTGCAGTATATGGGGCCAGGGGTCCAACCTGAAGCACTTGCTACTCTTGAGCAGTTTAACCTCAAGTTTTTTTTTAACAAAAATGTATTTGCAAAGAGGAAACCACTGTTCCATATTTCACTTAGCAGCTCCGAAATGAGGCCGTATTCAAGCTATCTGCAGGGATGTGTTTGCAGAGATTTCATCACTAGCAAACAATTCTTGGTAGGCTCACAGTGTAAAATAAAGACTTATTATTTCCCATCTGTTTCGCAATTTAGCATTTGTCCATCTTGCACTGACACCTCAAGCTGGCTTGTTGTGATTAGCTTAGTGTGGCAGAGAGATGGCTCACATCATCAGTCAGAGCTCAGGCTCACACTCCTGGGCTGAAGCTGTAGGTTAAATCCACACTAAATGCTTGTACTGTCGTAACAGTGCTGGTGGCTATGGGAAAATTCTCTCCTGTCTTTCTTTCTTAGAGAGTTTTGGTGAATAAGGTCTAGAAACAAGAATGAGGTGTGGGGGTGAGGAAGCAGCTGTAGAAGGGGAAGGGCAGAAGAGACAACTTATTTCATACATACGTGCTGTGCATATGTCATGACTCACCAGGACACGTATCTGCAGTGGGAATTAAAGAGCAAAGGGAAAAGACAGGGTAGGTTTTTCATTTGGAATCACAGTGACTTTTCTTAGAAAGTCTTCTTGGTCTTGGCTTCCCACAGTGATGGGACTGGTCAAGGCATTTTTAATTAAGTAACAGTTCCAGCTAAAGCTGTTAGTCATAAGAGGGCTGGCTGGCTTATGTGAGCAAGTGATCAGTCAGCTGGGTCACCAGTTGAAACGTGCTCAGCTTTGTATGGTAGCAGTTCCGACTGGGTGTTGCTTGCAGTGGTGGCCTGTGTGAGTTTGGAGATATTGGCCCAGTTTTCCTTGGCCACAGGTCCACATCACAGAGAGGAAGGACAAGCTCTCATTTAAAAGTTTCTGTGGAAGTCTCTGCAGAGACCATGAAAGCACAGACATAAAGGAGAAAATCCTACAAAGTGGACAACTTGCCATTCGGAAAAGGCAAGCCCATCCCAGACCTGTCACAGATAGGAGAGAACCTCCTGTGCAGGATCGTTGGGCACCTTCTTCTGGTGAAGGGATAGAAAATGCCTGACATTCACTTTCTATTACTGTCTGGCTGCCGTGGGAATCCCTTTGTGCTTTAAGAAATCATTATAACAAAGGACAGTGGTCATATCACTTTAATTTATGCAACCAGCTAGGATGCAGAATTTTGAGGCAAATATGTAGAAAAACCCCACCCATCTCCCTCAGGGAAGGCTGCTTATAGAGACCTATAGCAAAGTGACGGTCTCCAGAATGACAACAACTCTTCTTTATAAGAAAAGGAAAATATTTAGGTTGGGGGCTTTTCCCCCCTATCACTAAATACTGCTTTTATTTAGCCTGAAGCTCCTTTAACCAGGGGCTAGTCTTAGTCCCACAGAGTACAAGAGCAATATGCCCATTCAGTTGATAGATGCAGAATCAAGCCCTGAATTTCCCTGGACCCAGATACTTTAAGGATTTTTAATTTAGTATAGTTTCCACTGAATTAAGAATTGATGACATTTTTTCCACCGCAGTAAATGGAAGGTACTGTTGCCAAAATTCCTGCTACTGTGTGAGCGTGGAAAACCTGATGGTTTCTTGAGACATATTATCTGAATAGCTCCTATTGGCTTGCTGTGGTTTCCTCCCACCAAAGAGCTACAGTCCTTTGAAATGTGAGTTGCAGGAAAACTAATGAATACATAAGGCACATGCCATGTTAAAACCAAGGGAGGTGTTATGAGATGGACAAGAAATTTCACAGAATCACTAAGGTTGGAAAACACCTGTAAGATCATCAAGTCCAACCATCAACCCAACCCCACCATGCCCACTAAACCATGTCCCACAATACCATGTCCACACGTTCCTTAAACACCTCCAGGGATGGTGACTCCACCGCTTCACGGGGCACCCTGTTCCAGTGTTTCACCACTCTCTCAGTAAAGAAATTTTTCCTAATATCCAGCCTGAACCTCCCCTGGCGCAACTTGAGGCCATTTCCTCTTGTCCTGTCAACTTGTTCTCTTGGACTAAGATGCCTCAATAGGTAATCAAGGCCACTTCAGGCACTCTCATAGATGAGATAGGGCTGTCTCTACCCTTATTTTGACCACAAGTGCCAAAGGCCAGATGACACGCTCTGTCTGCTTGTTTAAGGGAACAAGGCTGCACATTATGTTGTCCTGTTAGTGCTTCTCAGCACAGCAACCAATCCACTGTATACCTAGATACACAACTACATGCCTTAGTTCCCTGGTGTAATAGCACACTTCTTAATAAAACAGGGTCTCAGAGGCTTCATTTATTCACTTTTTGTAAGATCCTTGAGTTCACAGAATCACAGAAGGGTTGAGGTGGGAAGGGACCTCTGGAGGTCATCTTGTCCAACCCCCCTGCTCAAGCTGGGTCACCTAGAACAGGCTGTCCAGGACCATGTCCAGACGGCGTTTGAGTATCTCCAAGAAGGGAGAGTCCGCAGCCTCTCTGGGCAACGTGTGTCAGTGCTTGGTCACTCTCACAGTGTAAACTTTTTCCAGATATTCAGAGGGAACCTCCTGTGTTTCAGTTTGTGCCTGTTGTCTCTTGTCCTGTCACTGGGGCACCACTGAAAAGAACCTCTCTTCTTCTTTGTACCCTCCCATTAGGTATTTATATACTTTGATAAGACCCCCCCTGAGCCTTCTCTCCTCCAGGCTGAACAGTCCCACCTCTCTCAGCCTCTCCTCATAGGAGAGATGTTCCAGTCCCTTAATCATCTTTGTTGCCTTTCACTGGGCTCTTATGAATATGTCCATGTCTCTCTTCTACTGAGGAACCTAGAACTGGACACAGCACTCCAGGTGTGGCCTTACCAGTGCTGCGTAGAGGGGAAGAGTCACCTCCCTTGACCTGCTGGCAATACTCCTCCTAACGCAGCCGAGGATGCCGTTTGCCTTCTTTGCCACACGGGCACATCGCTGGCTCAAATTGAACTTGGTGTCCACCAGGACACCCCAAGTCCTTTTCTGCAAGCTGCTTTCCAGCTGGATGGCCCCCAGCCTGTCCTCGTGCAGGGAGTTGTTCCTCCCCAGGTGCAGGAATTTGCCCTTCTTCCTGTTGAACTTCACAATCTTCCAGCCAGCCCATTTCTCCAGCCTGTTGAGTTCTTTCTGAATGTCAGGATGACCCTCTGGCATAACAGCCACTCATCCCAGTTTTGTGTCATCTGCAAACTTGCTGAGGGTAAACTCTGCCCCATCATCCAAATCATTAATGAAGATGTTAAACAGGACTGGGCCCAGTACTGTCCTCTGGGGTACATTGCTAGTTACTGGCCTCCAGCTAGACTTCATGCCACTGATCACCAGACTCTGGGCCCGGCCATTCAGCCAGTTTTCAATCCACCTCACTGTCCGCTCATCCAGCTCATACATCGACAGCTTATCTATGAGGATCTTATGGGAGACAGTGTCAAAGACCATTCTGAAGTCCCAGTAGATACTAGCCACTGCATCCACCATATCCACAATATCCACTGTGATGAGAGCATCACAAAAGTGCCAGGGATTGTACAGCTGAAAAAGTGGGAACACCTGCCCTGCTTCCTCAATGGGATGGGTTTTTTTGGGGGGAGCAGGAAGTAACCACGGGAACTCCCCATGGCACAGCCTGCAATGAGCGCCCAGGGCTTCAGGAAGAGCTTCTCCGTCTTGTCATCACTAACCCAACGAGGTCAGGTAGCTCTTGAGTTCTCTCTCTGAAGTATCACACATTATTCACTCTGAACTCCTCAAACAAAGCTAGCAGTTGTGAATGTTAAATCAAGGTTTATCATCTTGTTTATTTTCAAGGCAAATATTTTCTGGCAGGCGTCTGTGTGGTTGGTTGTACGGACAGATCCTGAAGGGGAAACAACGTCATGGAGCTGAGAGCCACTCTGCTGACTTCTGAAGAAGAATTGCCTTTTCTCACTCATATCCTTCATTAGTGGTAAGCCCAGACCAGACAACTGAGAGTTGAAATTGAGGCCAGCTCACTCATGAGAACAGATATACACTGTGGGTAGGCCATAGTGATCAGATTGCTAAGACCATGTATTTTACCCACGGAGGATAAAAGTACTGTGTAGTCAGATGTACAAGCAAACATTTCCTCTTACAGAGGGAGAATACACACCCAGTACAAACCCTAGTGCTGTCACGATCCTCTTCAGTGACAGGAATAGTTTATAAAAAACTAGAATATCAAATCACATCTGAAGTAATTCTCACCTAATACCATCCATGGTGGGGAGGATAAGTGTCTGGTTCAGGTTGTCTCTGGTGATTTGTGAATACACGTGTGAGCAAGTGTATATGAATGTGTTGATCTAGGTAGCCTTTGCTATCTAAATGCTAGATAGATAAAAAGAAAGATTTGTATGGTTTCAGGTTTTAAACCCCTTCTCCTATTTTTTCTGCATGTTTTTAGTCCCTGAGTCTCTCTCTTTCAACTTTCTCTCAGATGTTTCTCCAGCTACCCGGTGATCAGCTTCAGTTAAATCTGAAATACAGTTTTCACTGCTATGCAAGTGGTGGAGAAGAGGAGAAGCTTGCAGGTGATTTACAAGAGCTCAGATGCTGGCAACTATACAGTGAGCTAAATTGGCTCTGTCACTAAAAATCTATCTAAGCAATATTTTCAAATAGGAAATCATTTTAGGTTTGAGGTTCATTGTTCCTGAAACGCAGATGAACGCATGCCATTCTCTCCCCCTCCCGCCTCCACTCAGACTCAAAATGGGTATCAAAACTGGCAACTGTCTTTAATTTCTTTTTTTTGTTCTTCATTCATGAACAACATGGCTAACATTGACTCTGGGAGGGAAAAGATGTGAAGACAGCAAATATCATATTTTGTCAAACAAACCCTCTCTACCTTCACATTTTAAAGTATTTGGGACCACTTTCATTAGAAAGGGTAAATCTCTGAGCCCAGAGACCAAAAGGTAACTCACGACCCCATCACCCTCTCCCCATCCGTGGAGATGTCAAGGGTGCAGGGTGCCCAGGAGGAGCGCCCCATGCTCTGGTGCTCATCCCAAACGGTGCCCACCTGCCATGGCATCCGGCAGTCCTGAGCTGTGCTCAGCACCATCCAACCGGGGAGGAAGCCGGCACTACAGCAGCACAGGCAGAAGTGCTCATGCTTCTTGCAGTACCCTCAAAGACACCCAACCGCTACAAACCCTGCTTTCCGTAGGAGCTCAGTGAGGTGGGGGACCACATCACCTCTGACAGAAACCCACTCCAGGCTCCGACAGACTCTCTTGGCCCACGCACTGTATGACGGAGGCCGGGCTGGTGGGACCATCCTGCCCCGGTGCCTTGTCCTGGCACTCCTTGCTGGCATCCGGAGTGCCTCGGCCGGGTTTGACCGCTGCACAGGGCCACAGAGCTAACAGCCATCTCAGATCACCCACATCCTAAATCATTCAGAGCTGGTTCTCTCCCTCTCACACAGTAACTAGATTGATAGATTGAGATTTAATTAAAACTGATCAGCTACTGCAAGGACAGGCTTTTCCATTTTTTTTTTTTTCTTTCCCCAGGCACTTGGTTTACATGTTTACTGTGCTAAAAACAGTTACGAGCAATCTGGATAGCCCTCTGTTAGCTGTGATGAAAACATTCTCCAGTATATCCGATGGTGCCTGCCACTGAAGAGGCCCGAGAAACACTGCAGCTAGATGGGGAATGAGCCTTGCTTTTTACAAATCGTACACTGAGGACCTGATGCTGGGTTTCCCCTGGGGTCAGCGCTGCGGCATCGTCCCTGGTAGGGACGCTGGCTTGTTCACAGTGAGGTCCCTTTGGTGATTCCTACAGCCACGACACAGGTGGTGATGCCTGTGGTCTGCGCTGGGGTACACGATGTGCCCATCTTCCCTCCACTGTGCCACACCGCTCACAGAGCTGTGGGAGACATGGATGTGGCTGGCGCAGAGCTCGCCATCAGGGCCTGATGCTCTTGGGGGTGACTGCCACATTCAGCAGGGGGAATAACGTAACTCCTGACGATCCCTGGCCTTCCGTGAGCTCGGGCACACAAAACCAAGCTTATACCCAAAATCTTTGCAGAAGTATTACCCCGACAGGAGGCTGGGTCAGGACACGGTAGCAGCTCAGAGCTCTCAAGCCGGATGTGTCTCTGCCTCAGAGATGACTGACCATTGCACCCCCTCACGGGACACGGCTGAGCACCACTGCCCGTTCAGCAGCAACGTGGTGCTACGGCCACAGCCAGCTCTCCTTCACCTCACTTCACTCCTCAGGGCACCTCGGCACCTTTCTCCAGAAGCAGTTATACAAGCTCTTTCCCTGGCTGCAAAGCAGTTTTCTGCTCCCTCGTGCCACTGCTCGTTCCCGCACCCACCCTGCGGTTCACCACCCTCCCTCTCGTACCAGTCTGGGGCCATCTGCGTTCTGGGTCAGTGCTAAAAAATCCTCAGTGCAGAGTTGCACCGAGCTCAGTGGGCAAAGGGGGCCACTCCTGCAGGCGGGGCCGGCGAAAAGAAAAGAAAATTCATCTCTCTTTTGGCGATAAAGCATCCATGCCTTGCCAACTCGCTACTCCTGAAAGTCCTTCTGGTTTGCTCACAGACCTCTACCGATAATGCAAAATTTGTCCTTCCTTCCCACCTCGCACACAAACATACATGCACATACGCACACACAAATATAAACATTCAGTTAATCTCTTGGTTAGGATTTTTTTTTTTTTTAGGTGCTAGTGGGCTGTAGCGAGTCAGAACATTCCTAAAGCAAAGCTGCTTTATTACCAACTTTGAAAACACCCCTGTCCATCATTATCAAATATCCTAAATACCCGTGTTCAGCAGCATTCTGCTGGTACTTAGATTATGAGTCACTGGGTAATTTAGCCCTGCGAGGGAGATGGTAAGCTGTTCTCCCCTGTCTTTTCCAGAGAGGAGATGCCAGCGGGGGACCATCATTAATATTCACTGTAATGTACGGCTGTTTGCCCCCTCAGCCACTGCGTGAATATACGCAGGGAGAGGGGGAAGGGCAGAGGGAGAGCTTCAAAATGTTTGTAGCTAAGGCGGGAGCCACGGATGCACCCCGAGCTGTTTCTGTCCGTCTGACAGGGACGGCAAACATTTACCATCTCTACGAGCCATTCTTTGTGGCTTTATAAGCACTGAAGCATTTGAAATAAGAAAGGCACTAGCTGAGGAATAATAACAGAGATCAGGTTGATAATGCTCCTCAACAGCTCAGTGTTAGGGCTGGATCTTGGGTGTGGATACAAGTGACCCACTTAAGATTTTTTGTTGCTGTTGTTCAGAAAAACTTCACCGTCTACCTTCTGTCCCATTGAGACTCAGCTACGACAGAGTCATACTTCATATTCATCTATAGGAACATCTGGCCCATGTCTAACATTTAATTTCCACACCATTAGAGTCAAACAATACACGTACATCAGTAGATAATGTAATGCATTATCACGCAAGGCAGAGAGCAGCAATTTATTAGCCTAATTTAAAATAGCCTTCAGCAAAAAAATAGTGCATCTTAATTCATGGATCTGAAAGGAATGACATATTTTCCTGTAAAATGCAAAGGTATGAACAGAGACATGCTTTTCCACAGTGGTGCATATATTATTTCTTTTTCTTGTAAATCTTTTAAAAGATGAAGTATCAGTTCTCTGTACAAAAAAAAAAAAAAAGGAAAGAAAAAGAAAAAAAGAAAAAAGGAAAAGTTCAAAACCAAGGTACATCCATGATAATACAAAAGGAGAGATCTTACCAAGGGGACAAAAGAGAAAAAGCTGCCCCAGAACACAAGCAAAAGTGACCTTTCCTTTACAGCGAAGTTGTGATCTGAATGTGAAGATCACTCAGACTTTCCATGCTCATATTTGAACAAATCCAGGCTCCTCAAGTGCACATCAAGCATTTCCTCCTCCTTTTTATCTATTTTTTTAAATCTGTCTTTTCCAATAAAGGACATTCCCTACATAGGGCCAAAAATATCAAAACAAATTAGCAGCCTTTGCTACTCTAGCAAAATGAGTCACTTTTCACAAGCCTTTGATTAAAGACCATAACTTCCTTCTAGGGGGAAATTAACTTCCCAAATGGCAGAGCAACACCAGGCTTACGTGCCACCCAAAGTTCACTTCAGTTCTCCAAAGCAGGATAAATTTTCTCACTTTTGGTTAATAAATACATCATGCGCTCTGGCCATACTGCTCAGCTCCTATCTCTAGTGTACCCAAAGTTTACAGCTATCTGACGCCGAGATTTGTATTTGGCATCATTTCTGTCTATCCTTTTTCTATTTGACATCAACATGCCATTGAAATGGAGGGGCCTTGGAGCAAAAGCTAACCCAATAAATCCTGAATTGTTTTTCCCCACAGTGAAACAATTGTGCTAGGAGAACTGGGCGGCTGCCCTGCCCAGCCTGGGATACAGCCTGGAGGTGGGAGAGTTCCCACACCCTCAACAGCACTTTAGAAGAAAGCAGTATTATGTGGGCAGCTCAGTCCTACCGGCTCCTATCAGGTGCTTTGAGAGCTTCTTGGGACACTCGGGTAGGAGAACCCACAGTTCTGGATCTGATCAGTTTGAGCCCTGCCAAAACTGAAACCATGCAATATTCGAAGCAGAACATTTAGATAACCAGGAAACCTCTAAGGTAAAAAAAAAATAAAATGCATGCTTTCTCAAAAATCTGTGTCAGCACCACCCTTGTTTGGCAGCACCTGAATGGGGATTCCCAAGATCTCAGCTGTGGACTTTGCCCCAGACAACACATAAATGAAAATCCCAAACAAAAGAAGCCTTACAGTTAGTTATTCTTTCAGCATCGAAGCCAGTTGTCTCCACTGCATCACGATGAAGTGCTCCATTCAGCGGGCTTGCGCAGAATAGCATAGGGATGATTGGTTGTGGGGAATTATAAACATAAAAAAAGTGACACAACACTGCAACATATGGAGAGAGAACAGTCAGCAGTCCCAGGTTCACCTGGGAGCTTTTCTGCTTGGCCAGGGGCAGGACCTGCCCCAGCACCACCTAAACCATCACAGCTGTGCCGAGGCCGAGGGGCTGGGCTGGGAGGGGAAGGGCGAGGGAAGTGTTAGCCGTTCCCCTTTGGCTGCTGGCAGCTTTCTGAGTAGGTGCATGAGCACACTTCGGTCAGGTCCAGTACAGTCTGGTGGTGATTCCAAGAGCTACAAGTGCCAAGGACAATGAAAGTGGAGATACAGCCCCGTGCAGAGCATCCCACAGCAAAACTGTGACAGCGCATGCCTGTCAGCAGTGGCAAGGGGAATTCTGGAGCTGAAGCTGAAAAATTGGTGTGTTTAACCAAATTAAACAAACCTGACTTCAACCGGGCAGACAGTCTCCCTGCTCAGAAGAGGGCTGGTACTCTTGTACTTATGAAAGTACTCTGCTACTGACTTAAACCACGAACAGCAGCAAGAACAGGCAGGATCCAAGATCCAAGCGGGTGATCCAGCTCAGCAGTCAAATAGACCGCTGCTCTTCGGAAAAGAAGAGGACTATAAAAGCAGAAGTCCTTGGAGATTTAGTCACACTTGACGCATGCCCAGTTGACACATGTCAAGAGGAAGAGAAAAACAATAAATCTTACACCAAACAAAAGTCACCTCATCCGACTGGCTGGCGTACTGGAAGGGTTCATTTGGAGGGATTACTAATTGGCTGCAATACAGCTGTGTGGCTTGGGGTGGGTGGGGAGGGGGGGCAGTCTTAGTTTGTGTGTGAAAGAAGTGAAAGATGGCAGGTTAACAAACGATTTTGGCTAGCCATTTAGCTGCAAAAGAAGGGGAGAGTCTTCTCTCTACCTGACCCCATGGTATATAAAGTGGCCTGGAATAAAGCTGGTATATCTTACCTGACCTTCTGTTTATCATCCCTTTACTAAGAGGCAGCTGGACATATTCTCCTGGGAGTTACGACCCTTGTAAGGATGTAGCTTATGCTGAGATACCTGCATCTCTCTAGGAAGGAAATAAGACAAAGAAAAGGTGCTTGCATTAATGCTGCCTCAGGGCACCAGCAAGTTACGGGTTGGTGGGTTTTACAAGACTACTTACTATGCTATTCAATTAAAAAAAAGAGCAGTTACCATAGCAACACCCACATCTAATGGCTCTTATGCTACCTCTGAGATACAAAGCACCTTCTTACAGAGATACATTGACCAATACAGCATGTCGTGGGAAGTTTTATGCTTCTAGCAATGGTTTAAAGGGGGAGAATGTGTGTTGCAATAACCAGACATATTTATATCCCCAGGTTGTAATATTAATTTATAACAAATTATTTTGGTTCCTTGATATCTCTTTTCTTCTCATTACCATTTCCTTTCTAATAGCGCCTTCATTTTTTCTTTTCCTCCCCCCTGGATGGATGATATTTGATTAAGTAGAGGATGAGATTTGCATATGGGAGCTCAGCGATATGTCCAGCAGTTAGGTGGATCATATCTGTCTCTAGATCTCGTATCTAGGAAATGCTACCACTTTATCACGGTTGAGCAGTCATGGCTGAGTGGAAGCCAGGGGCTAGAAGGTGTTTGTGGAATGCAGTCTGACTCTATCAGTGGTAAAGGATGGCTTTGCTGTCCTGAAAACGGATGGAAGCAACATTTTTTTATTTCTTTTGCCCAGGAGGAAAAGTGGGGTGGTGCATCCCCCCCAGGGGTGGAGAAGAGGGTGTGGAAGTCTCTTTCTTGTCCTTCATTAGAGGCATGGTCAAGTGAGAGAGAAGTTACATGACCCCTTGTACATGGTAAGGGCCAAGTGAACATCCCCACAGGCACAGCGGGGCTGGAGGGCCACTGCCAGAAATGTGAGGAGGAGCGAAGGGACAGCTGAGCCTCAGGAGGTCCTCCTCACCCCTTGGCCCTCTCTGTGGACATTTTATTTCTTCACAACAAGTCACAGAGGGCACATGCACCATTCGTGGAGGAGCAAGATACTGCAGGATGCTGTGTGCCCTGTCCCCAACTGCTGCTTCAAATACATCCCTATGAAGTGGCACATTGCTGGACCATGGTCACTTGGGCGGGCAGGACTGGCTCCCTGCCCCATGGGGAGCTTGGACTTGAGCACAGCTCACCTGCCACTTGAGCTCCCACCGTGTTTCCCTAAAGTGGGGTCAAAGCTGACAATTAGTTTCCAGAAACAAAAAAAGAAAGTCCATCTTCAATAACCTCTGATTTTCAGTCTTCTAATTATCTAGGCGGCCCAGTAGGAAAGGAACAACATGTTTGTCCTTCCTACACCAAATATTCCTTGTAAATCTAAAAAAAATTCCAGAAAAGACCCTAATGATTTAAAGAAAGAGATAGATACAGATTAATCACAATAATTACTATTTAGATATAGATTATCTGCATAATAGATATCCTGCAAACACAGGACACCACTATTTTTGTTACTGCAGCATCACTGAAAAATCTCTTTCATTCAGATTGCAAGACTGAATATCAGTACCATGTTATTTTTCCATGAACATAGGGCTCCATGTATTATTTGCAATGCTCCTAATTTTTAATTACCCCAAAGTAAAACAATGGGATGATATATGATGAGTGAAACCAAGCATATGTTAAAAACGTCTAAACAGTTTTACCTGGGAAAATGAACAGAAACATAAATTGCTTGTATTGCATATTTAAAAATTCAATAGCAAGCTAAAATTATCATTTGCATTAATGTATTCTGAAATATGAATTATTAAGTGATTCACATTGGCGCAACAAAAGCCAGTTTGGAGAACCTAGCTTTAGCCTGAAGCATTCCTCAGCAGCCTTATCTTCCCAGTCCCCTCTAAATAGTGCTAAATATATAAAGGAGATTCTTCTAATTGGAAAAATGTATACACAACACCTGTATGAAGAAAAAAAAAAAAACCCTCCACATTTCCAAGCGGCTTTAAAAAAAAAAACCCTCTCAAACAAAAGAAATTCAAATATTCAATGCTATTCAAGTCTCCCGTCTCCTTTTCTCTCTTTCCTTGTTTAACCCCCTTTGTACTTTGCACTGCTGTAATTTTTTTCCTTTGCTTTAATCCCAGCCATCGCTGGGTTTCTTTTCTCTTTTCTTTTCTTTTCTTTTCTTTTCTCTTTTCTTTTCTTTTCTTTTCTTTTTTCGTTTCTTTTCTTTTTCTTTTCTTTTCTCTTTTCTTTTCTTTTCTTTTCTTTTTTCTTTTCTTTTCTTTTCTTTTCTTTTCTTTTCTTTTCTTTTCTTTTCTTTTCTTTTCGTTTCTTTTCGTTTCTTTTCGTTTCTTTTTCTTTCTTTTCTTTTCTTTTCTTTTCTTTTCTTTTCTTTTCTTTTCTTTTCTTTTCTTTTCTTTTCTTTTCTTTTCTTTTCTATTTTATTTTATTTTATTTTTTCTTTTCTTTTTCTTTTCTTCCCTTTCGTTCTTCAAATACAGTTCCATTGTTTAGAGGTCAAGGCAATGACCTGCCAGAGGGAAGCGTGGCAAGCGCCCGCTCCTGGGGCGCCAGGGGAGCAGCCAGGGGTGCAGAGGCGGGTGGGCGGACCTGCGGCAGCAGCCCAGAGGAGCACCGGGCGGTGGGATGAGGGGTTTCTCCATCTGTGGGGCAGGAGCACTGTCTTTCTTCTCTACACAGCCCCCCCAAAGAGGGACAGCCCAGTGATGGAAAAGCAGCCCCAGATCACTCGTGGACTCCTGTCCTTCTTCTGATGTGCTGAAGGTCAAGTGGCAAGTTTGTGGAAGAGCCAAAGTTAGCAGCCTGTATTCCCAGCGCTCTGCTTTCACTGTACAGGCTCAATTTCCCAGAACACTTCCTTAGCTCCCGTTAACTTCAGTGAGGGGACAGTTGCAAAATACCTTTGACTAATCGGGGCTGAGATGCTGCTGATTCTCAAAACAATTTATCCATCATAAATGCCAGATCTGTGATGTGTGTTGTACAGCCGAAGTCTGCAGACTTCCTCCTGCACTGAGACACAAAGCTCAGCATTTCTGAAATTGAATTTCTCTTCATGCCATGTGAGCACAGATATATTCTGACTCACTATTTCCATTTGTCTTATGTATTAGTAAAAAGGAAAAAATGGTTGGAAAAAAGTATCTCTGTAGCATTATTTCTATAAAAATTCATTTCATATGCAAAGTGTTACACTGCTCTGGGAAAAGTGACACCAAAGGACTTATGTGTAATTATGTCTATGTGTTGTGCATATACAAACACCCCCGCACAGCGCCTGATGAGCTATGCTAATAAAGAGACAAAAAGTGGATGTGACATTTACCCAATACAATAAACATAGGTCAAAAAATAAGTTGCCAAGGGATCATTAGGAGCACAGTTATGCATGAATAGCTTTACATGGCCAGCAGCCTTGCTAGTCCAGTATCTTGTCACCACACAAGTATCCTTAGGAACCCTGGTTCCCAGGAATATTTTAATCCTAGTCTCCACTCATTAGAAATGGGTATAAACCTTGAAGTTGAAGAGTTTCTTTTGCTTTTGTCAAATTTGTTAACCTGGCTGGATATTTTTGTTATCTTGTTAGGTATCAAGCCCTTTAAAAAAAACATCTGCTATGTTCTTGGCCCCTGAGATCTCCTGGAGCAGTGAATATATTAGTTACATGCATGCAGGCATAAGAAATCATCTGTCTTTCATTAGCTTTGAATTTTCCACTTTCCTGTCTTTGAATTTCCCCATGTTCTGGTACCAGCGTCCCATCACGCTCACTGGGAGAGGAGCAGGGAGGGCAGGAGCTGAAGAACAGGTACCTGCTCATACAAAGCTCCCATGTTTCTGCCTAGGAGATCCCAGCCCAAACTGCAGCTCTCAAGCTTGCCCAATGATGCTTTGTGTTGGTTGACCCAGGGAGACTGAACATCACTCAAAGTATGTGGCGAACAAAGTATGGGGAGATACTGCTCCATGTGAACTTCCAGGTGGCCAGGAAATGCTGACAGAAGAACTGCAAGAGGAGTGTCTACTGTGGCCCACTTTGCCCACACTTACTTCAGATGTCCATCTCACACTTTACTGCTTTTCATGAGCTGTGGTCCCTAGTCTGACGTAAACATGGGTAAGGTGACCCGGCTCCATCTACCCCTGAAGATGTATTCCCAGGTAAACACACTGGCCCCTGAAGGGATGCTTCCCGTCACAGGTGGTCTAGAGCCAGCAGATCCCCCCGATTCTCCACGTGGGACAGAACTGAGGCCAACAGTTCCCCCAAGCCATCCCATGCTTCATCTTTACCCGTACCAAACCATGGCTGGGGAAAGGGGTACCTCACCAGGAAACCCCGGGGCCCGAGCACCCTGCTTCACGGTCATTTTTGGCAAGATTTCCAACCTTCTACTGGCCCAGCAAGCCCAGGGTGGAAAGAGTCCCTTTTGGGCATCCCATAGCTGGGTCCCAGCACCTCACCCCTTGCATCTATCTGCTGAGCCTCGTGAACTGGGGCAGCAATTGCTGCTTGGGCCCCTTCTTGGAGACGGCTTGCTCCCACCTGCCGAGCTCAGCCGGGCAGTGGTGAGTCAAGGGGCCACGCTTGCCCATTTCTCCACATTGTTTCACGTTCAGTTAAAAACAAAGCTGTCAGTAATTAACAAAACATGAGATATTTGAGAAACCAGATTTGCCAAGCTGCTATTTTAGCAAATCATAACGGTGCCGCTGCCAAAATCATCACTTCTCTTCTCCCCTCTGCCCCCCCTCTGGAATCAGTGGTGCGCTGCGAAATTGAAAAACTCTGTGTGCAGGAAGAAAGTGAGGTTCAAAGAGAGCTGTGGTTTTTCAGTTTGTTACACTACCAGTGCAAAACATGCCATAAAAAAATTAATGGCACCGCCTAAAAAATTCTCGCTTCTTTGAATTTTTCTTGCTGAGTAATAATAAGCAAGCTGGTCCTAATCAAACAAAGCAAGCACCTACCAAAGAGTTTTGTGAAAAAATTATCATTCTCTTCCTTTAAACAGCGGGAAATTCAGGCTGGCAGAGGCGTATTAATTCATACAATGATGTGGTTTGTAGGCCAGGTGTAAAGCAGACATCTCCAAGGGCCCAGTCCGGCACATTAACTGCTGGACTGCAATGTCGTCCCCTCCAGTGGATGGGTTTGGTTCTACGATGGGCTCCCAACATCAGAAGTTATTACAGGCCTCATTCTGCACCACGTTTATTTAGTGGTTTAAGAAGCGCATAACTCTTGTATCTCACAAACTGAAACTGAGAGCTCTCACCCTATCACCAGAGTTGCTTAGTATTAGCCAAAAAACAACGAATCCTATACACTATAAAACCTTATTGTCTAGATGCGTATGTGTTTAAAGAAGCTACATATTCATCAGCCTTTAGGCTTTACTCTGAGTGCAACAGTGCTA
The DNA here is from genome assembly GCF_030936135.1 of Gavia stellata. NCBI lineage: Eukaryota > Metazoa > Chordata > Aves > Gaviiformes > Gaviidae > Gavia > Gavia stellata. The sequence continues at coordinate 95,745,064 of NC_082596.1, read as the reverse complement.
GCAAACGACCTTGCTATTTCTAAGAAATTAGGCCAAAGTCAGGTACTGGACAGAATGAGATTCCCTAGGAGTTTTGTTAACTCATACAAAGCTGTATGAGGTCAGACATTAAATTGGGTGGAAAAAGCCATATTAAAAACCTGAGTCAAGACCTGTTGGAGTCATCAGAAATTTTCTGTCTGACTTCTGTGGATGCTGGATCGGGCTGTGAAAGAACGTCACGATTTCACATGTCAGTATTCAAACTTCAGGATGTCAAAGTTAGGCTATTTACACTGCCCCAAGGCATTTGGATTCGGTAGCACTAAGGTCACTACAGTTTTTCATATAACCCAGTCTAATAGGAGACAACTACTTTTAGAAGCCATATAATAAACCTTGAGGAATTAATTTAATACTGGGATGCTAATGTTAAACTCACTGATGTAATCGATTAGCGCATCTTTGTTGACTCAAGGTGACAGTTTCTTAAGTGCTTAAACAGCTGAAGAATACAAACCAATTAAAATGAATTTACGTCCCTTTGGAAAAAAAGGTGTCATTTTCAAAGGTGTCCAATTTGGATACCCTTTTCCCACTAGAAATGAGGGAGAATTGAGTGTCAATTTTCTAAAACTAGTTTTGAAAAACTCACCTTTACTTTTTTCTATGGACCATATTTCAGCATTTTTCCATCCTGATACATTTATGCAAGCACTGTCACTCCATCTTGCTCTTCTAACAGGTACTTTCACCAAACACAGCAATTCTGCAATACTCACGTAACCAAGATAACTCCTCCAGTGTTGCCGCATCACACTTCTCAACATGTGAGACGATGTCTATCTAGGGATTTGATGGAATTTCCTGGAGTGCTTTAGCTTCCCTCCGGTTTCTCACTCTCCTCTTGCTGGTTGTTTCTTATCACAGACAGTCCCTTAAAATTAAAATAGTCTGGCACCGGCTGTGAGTGCATATGTAGACACAAAGTTGCCTTATTATTCCTAACAGTGACCCATCTCGGCTAAGAACTTTGCTGAGGATTTTTATTCCATTGTGCTCCTTCATGGAAGCTGTAGACACTCAACGTACCTGATGCGCTGCTAATATGGGCATTAGCTTTTACGATTACTCTGACCTCTTCCTAAAAGCATTTGCATAATTATTTCATGCTAAGTAGAACAGCTTCCTGTCTTGAGGGAGCTTCTTTGCACCATTTCCAACAGCGCACATGGGAGCACTAGATTTCCTCCTAGCGTTCCTTCAAAATTGGGTCTCTCAGATCTGAAGTTATTGGATACACGGTCACTTCTCCCCTTCCCTCCTCGCAGCACTAGCCCTCAAGTGCAGGTTAGGTATGCATTGGGAGCCCCTGTTTGGTTGGGCATACCAGGTACTAAAGGCAGGGGAAACCCAGAGCTTGAGAAACCCACCAGACCTTTGATGTGAGGTAGGTCTCTGAGCAGCTTAAATGATTTTGCAGGTCAGCACAAGCAGAAGGGTGGCCATTGGAGGGCCCTGGGTACCTCCACAGTTAGCAAGCAATTAGAGGTTGTAATGAGAAGGTCCATGGTGTTCAAACAGCAAAGTTAGAGCGTTCTCAGAGATCCTGTTCAGGCTGCTGCTGATCCACACCAAGATATTGCCTCTTCTAGCCCAGCCCCAGGTGTTTGGCATGACTTGATGGCTACCACATCCATGGCCCATCTCCAGGCTTATACTCCAACCCAGTTAAGGCAAAACAAGCTTGTTTAGCCTTAACGTTTTTGATAGGATTTTTTTTTTTTTAATACTTAGACCATTTTGGCCAACTGGGCAGTGACAGTGATACTGGCAGATCTGAACTGAAAGGGGAGAGGAAGGCAAATGCCTGTAAGGAAGATAACTGATGAACAGCTGAGAACAGACTGTATTTGGTAATACCTTAGTCCATATCAGCTGCAGCCAAAAGCGCTGTTTTACATCTGATTACAACCTTTGTCTTCTAAAGAGCTCTGAGTCCCTTGGTGGATCTTAGTTTCAAGAAATTATCTGCTATCTGCATATCCTACATTGCTTAGGTATACAAGTAAGATATTCCTTACTGCTCCTCCCTCAGACACTCTGGAGACATGAGACAGACAATTCCAGTCTGGATCCATTCCACTCCAATTGTCCACTGGTTTTCTGTAACATATTTTTTATTTAAATAAATCAAGAGGTTCCATTTAGCACATTGCATTTGTCTTGGCATACACTTCACACATGCAGAAACTCTATATTAAGGCTTTCATACAGCCGTTAGCGAAAGAATCAGCCAAATGTATCCCTGGTGTAACTCTACTGACTTCAGCAAAGTTTCACCGGGGTATCCCTGTTCTGTTGATTTGTCCCCTTTGTTCTCATTCCAAAAGACAAAACCCAAGAAAATGCATGTTTGTATTTAGCTAATGCAATGTATTCCCTGTATGACACACATGTAATCCCCTGCACTTCCCTTCATTGTCTGCTATACTGCTTGCTGGTTTATAGGAATGATTTTCACATTTATATATCATTCTGGTTTTACAACAGATGTCGGAACAACATAGATGTTGCAAGAACAAGCAGCGGGAAGTCAGGAAACATTAAACTTTAAGTCGCCATTTGCCCCATGAACATAAGCCGGCAACCTTGAAGTGAGTCTGTTGGCACCAGCGAACGTAAGAGCAGTGGGAGTCACTTAGGTGATGAATTATGAGTGCCAGTCTCCAAGGATCAGTTCTTGGCCCTTTTTCAATCTAAGGGTTAGAGCAGCAGCATCAAAGAGGTGAGAAGAAGCAGATCCAATCACAGTGTGTTGGTCTGGTGTGAGAGGTGGGCAGGACTTTACCTGGCTTACAATGCAGTGCATTGCATTGCCTGGACTATCCTGTCATGGCTCATATTTGCTTCCATAGGTGTCAAGAGACGTACCTCTCTGTGCTTGTATAAAAACCAGATGAACAGAGCACTGCCTACTATGACAGTCAGTTCAGGAAGAATTACAGCAGAGTGACTTCAGTCAAGGAGGTGAGACTTGAGCAAGCTCCTTTACAAATTAATTTTTGCCTCTCTGCTATTGAACACTTTTATCAATGACACGAATGGAAACATAACTGCATTATGGACCAAGTCTACCCTGACAAAAAGAGTCAGTGGGAGTGATAAAGATCGCAGATCACCAGTCTGGAGCACTTGCTAAATTAGGCACAAGCAAATGGCATGCCTGATGACACAGGCCTGTATCTGCCAACAAAGAATTCTTCACGCTGAAGGGGTGCGCAGGCTCCCCCGATAGTCAGTGCCCCGAGGTGTGGTAGGTGACATGGTAGGTGACATCTCAGGGTGATGCATCAGCCATTGCAGTGCTCAGTTACATTAACAGAAAATACTAATTCTCCTGCCACTCATGGGTCTCCTATGTATTTGGTAGTGGCATGATCTCTGCAGTACTGTGTCTGTTTCTGGGTGTTGAAGCACTATGAGCATTCAGAAAAGATCCACTCAGGGGAATGATGGGCTCAGGGCACATGACTAAGGCACAGACCTGAAGGTGAGAGTATGGTTAGCAAGTCAAGGAGAAGGTGAAAGACTTATTTAATCACCATAAAAACAGGCAGCAGAAACCTGATGAAGTGTGGGCTTTTCAGTTTAGCAGATATATAACAACATTCTGTGGCTGGAAGTTGAAAACAGTCAAATTCAGAATAAAACTGACATGCAGATCTTCAACATTCAGGATAATTAACCAGTGGAATTATTTCCCAAGGGCTACAATAGAGTATACATCATTGGAAAATTTTTCAATCAAGAGAGAATGCGGGTTTGGGTTTTTTTTCCCAAACAGATATGCTCTAATTCAAGGAGGAGTTAATTGAGGCCAGTACTGCGGTGTGCACAATACAGGAGATCACATTAAATGTAACCCTCAATGTTTTGGGCATCTTTTACTGGGCATAGAGGCCCAAAAGCAGCATAGTACATATATAAAAATAGTCTTATTTATTTCTAACACACACAGCAGTGGGCCAGGACTAACATTATTAGACTAAGCATTCATATGCTCGGTATCCACAGGGCAGTCACCTTGTGAGTCTCTGCTGGCCAAGGTGCTGTCAATCAAGAAGAGACGTGTCAACCTCTGTTTCTCCTTAGAACAGGCTGATCCTCAGTCCTGTTGATGCACTGCCTTCCTCCTCTCTGCCTCTTCTCACAGGGTTTTTAGATCTTGTCAAGTCAATGATGGTTTTCTGCTTTTTTCCCCCTGCTGAATCTCTGATGATTTTATTTCTCTGCTTCAAACTGTTACTAACTGGTACTGACTCAATAAGCTCACCTCTGTGGTCCCTCTTTGTTTCTGCCTTCTTGCCTGTATGGCTTAGTTGCTTATAAAAATCTCTCACCTCCAGATTAAAGTGGGAGTGACAGCTGCAGCTCATCTCCATGAAAACTGAACCCTGAGTCACATAAATGGTTCCAGTGGTACCTTTTGATTTTACAGTCAACAAACATACAAGGACCCCAGCTGCTCCAAGACTTCCCCTCACAGGCTGCATTCCATATAAATGTGTATCTTAACGGAAAGTGTTCGCTCAGCTTGCTTACACATGAGGGCTGCAGGCATACCCAAAGAGATAGAAGAAATGGTTCCCACCTTACTTACCTCCATGTAATGTGAGCCGTGACTATGGAAAGCTGGAAAATCAGTAATTAAAAACAAATTCTGCTGCTGTACACAAACACTGAGGGGTATGTATGAGGCATGTGCCTTAGACCTCATAGAGGCAAATAAAACTGTTAGATAAATAGACAGTACTAGCTACTGCTGTGCTCTTATGTCTCACAGTTCATACCTTTCTCAATAACTATTCAGAAAACCCAAAGGCACGGCTGTGATTGGGGATAAAGTACGTACCAAGGTTCAAACATCTACACCAATTCTCTAAGGTGTTAGAGCTGCTTAAAAGCCGTAAGAGAAAGAGTGCATTTTTTTCCCCATTCTCTATAATTCACAACTTAGTTACAAACCAAAATCCAGCAACTTTGCGCTGGGTCTTTCACGGGATACATAACATTTTGGGCAAAATATTGACAGAATGATAAATATTCCACAAATGCCCTGTAGAATAAAGTATTTTAACTATGGAAGTCTCCAGAACATAAAGCAAAGGATTTCCTAGCACTGATAACAAATGGTACCACAGTCAGTCCTTAATGTCCTGCTTCATAAGCCTCTGTAGCATGCCACTGTCCTGCGAGCTACACAGAACCTGTGCATGCATCCCACTCAAAACTGCTATTGCAAGAGGGAAAAAACCTTCCTCCAGCTTTAGTGCAAGCCTTTTTCAGTGGATAGGCAAGTAATCTTTGTTCCAGCTGTAGTATCTCTTTTAAATGTTATCTATTGTAGTGGCTGGAGACTCCACTAATGGCTGTGTGTGAAACTGTGACAGATGGATTACAGAGATAGATAACACCGGACGTTTTTATGTACTTGTAACCTGATCAAAAATATTTCATTTTTATGTCCATGGATAACTTCAAAGAATAAAACAACAGAAACACCCCACCCCCCCCACCCCCCACCCCCCCGCAAACACTAGCAGAGATGCAAAAGAATCCGAGCGGACAATGAAATTAATTACACACTCATCTACATCACCTCGAAACAAGATTCAAGTGAAATTTCAGCAAGAATCATGCTTGGGGCTTGAGTGCCAGTCACACCACCATCTACTGCTAGTATGTAGAGCTAAGAAGTGATTTTTCTCTTTTTACACAAAGCTCAAGGGAGACAAGACGAAGCAAGTTCATCCCTTTTGCATTGCCTTGAGTTTGACCACTCTGGTGGAACTGCTGCACATCCCCAGCCCACGATGCTGCTCCCTGCCACCTCCCTCACTGTTAACATGTTGCTGTCTGCAGGACTGCCTGTACTCTTGCGGGAAGTTAGCGTGCACCGCTAAGAGCTCTCCAAAAGCTCCCCACGGGAACCTTCTTCAGTGGGATGTGACATGCTTTCAAGGGAAAGCCCACCTGATAGCTTTGCCTAAAGTTAAAACCCACTAATTTGAACGCCGCTTCACGTCTTTACGCTTATAAGACGAGCACCTCCTCTTCTTTCAGTTTGTGGAAAAGAAATGCAACTCATCTCTTCCTCCCTGTCTCCTCACCCAAAGAGCATCAGCACCAGCATGGTTCTCAGAAATTTGTAAACTTTGTTTATTTTTATTCCTTTTTCAAAGAGTCAGGAAGATTACAGGTTAACTGTTCTCCAAGCAGTATGCTACTTCTGCTCCTAACAGAAACAATACAGGGCAGATCTGTGCAAACAATTTGTTGGTTTTGCTTTAAATTAAAGCACTTCCATTCTCAGAGAGACTGTTTCAGTCTGGATGTTGAGGCAACGTTTGGGTTCTTTCTCATTTAAAAGTGCTCATCCATTCTCAGTCAGGGCAGAGACTGAGCACAGTATTACTCAGGTGTCCGCCTGGGGTGTATATGTGTGTGTATGCATGTGTCCTATTTTTGAGCTATTTTAACTTATGCTTCATATTCTAGTGCTTTCTGATAAGTAGAGTTTATGTCAGAATAATTGGCCTGAGGATTTTTCTTTCCAGTCCAGTACATTTCTGAGGTACAGCTACATGGGAGATAATGGAAATGCCTCTAGAGTATCTGTCTGACAAGGGAAATAGCAAGAGTAAGGAGTGAACACAAAACAGGGACCTTGTCAAAGAGTGTGCAAGTGAATCAGTCCAATCAGTCACTGTGGGTGATGTATCTGAACAAATTGAAGCTGACACAATGGTCAATTTGACTGGGGAAAGTATAATTCTGGATTAGGGTGAACACCTTTAATCTGTCAATTGTGGCAGTCTTAAACCTGTAATTGAAAGAGCACAGCACTGCTTTACTCCAGATGTCAGTCAAACCCATTCACCCTCTTCCGATCACTGATCAGTTTGCAGTCTCTTGTGCATTTACTTATTAGACTCCTGTTTATTTCCTCTTTTAGACAAAACTCTTTGCTCCACTTCAAGAAAATCTCAGTCTAATAAGGACAGCCCTTCAGAATAACACTTGGATTCACCTGATTTTCAAGCAGATGGTATTCAGGGCACAGGAAACAACAAAGCAGAGCATCACCACGTGTTTAATTTTAGCTCTCACTCCCTGAATTGCTGTTTCAACCATAAAACACTACCTTATTTTCAGTCTGCGTGTGTGCCTGAATAGTGTCAGCCCAGCCACTCCAGAATTGCAGTCATGCCGCTCTAGTGTAATTCACAGTGGGGTGATTTCTGCCCTGGGAGCACCACTCCCAGAAGATGGTTGAGTTTCCAGCCCAGCTTACCTGTCCCTCCTGTCCCAGTCTGGGACAGGTGAGTGAATGATTTCCATAGGCATCTTACCCACAGACCTGTCCGTGAAATTACAGACCAAGGATACTGACTCGTGGGATGCAAGGATCTCTTAACAGCTCCGGGAGAAAAATTACTCCATCCCTGCCCACTGGCAGGGGGATGGTTCTATGATTTATCAAGAGAACTGGTCCATATGCTGCTCACAATCTCCTGAGACTTTTACCCCAACATCACCTCTTCCAATGTTTAGATTAAAGCAACATGAAATGGAGAATAAAATTAGCCTGACCTTGCAGTAAACAAACAGATAACAGAATGACTTGCTGTGTGAGAGGCCCTCCAGTTCTATTCAGCATCTCAGGCAAATTCAAGATGAGAATTTCCTTATCTTTGCTCATGCTGCAGGTGAGCCATGCCCCATGCTAACATTCTTCTCTGAATACTGAGCCTGACATTCTCCACAGCATTTTGGATTCTAGCCTCTTTAATTTTATGGTCATCACAGATACAGTTGTTTTAAATGTTTGCTGAGCCCCTTCTGTTGCAGCTCTAGAGGCAAAAGGAGAGAGAAACCTCCTGTTATTCTTAACAGCAATCTTGCCTTCAGGAGGCAGGCCACAGGGAAGCACTGAAGAGAGAAGCAGATTCCCATCCTCTGGTAGGAGAAAATGCAGCAAAGGATTAAAGTAGCAAAGCAAACTCATTTCTTCAGCATGTGAGGTTGAAATAAACAGGCAAAGAAGCATCCCACCCTCCAGAGCTTCTCAAGAGTAAATCATCCAAACTATTAGTTACCCACCCTCTACTCTGTCATTATTCTCTCCCTGTCAGCTCCTTGTAGGGGCTGTCTGTTCCATCCCTCTTGTGTTATTATGGTTGCCATGCCCTCCTCTCAGCAGTTCCTATCAGTTATAATGAAACAGTGAGGGGGAAAAAAACCCAACATTTGGACTCCCAAATTACCAGGAATTAAAGGAACAACAACAAAATTGTTTAAAAAAAATCCCCAAAACCAACAAACAGAAAAAAAGGAAAACCAAAAAGAGAGAGTGAGAGAATTTTGCAATCTGTAGATGATTTCTGCTTCTGGGATTGCATACGTCATTAAGATTTATAGGTCAGTCCAGAGCTTAAATAGCAGATGTTTTCTCATTATTTATCTTCCTGGCTAAGGCACAAGATTCCTTTTTAAGGAAATCTGCGTAACACATGCAATGAAAATAGACCAGGTCCTAAGATCAGCCTTCTAACCAGCTCACAAAGGCTGAGCCGAAACACCCATCAAAGAGAAGTTTCATTTCACCCTTCCACGACAGGAAGAAATGTGCTCACTAGGGTCCGGTCCTGAAAATTTCAAATAACAGAACTGAATTTACCCCTTATCTGGCTGTCCTCTGACTATAGTTATGAACATTTGAAGAGTTTCTTGTATGAACAGTCAACTGGCTAGCAGGCTTCTGCTTCTGCACCCCATCCCAAGACCTGGGTTTTTGAGCTTTAATCAAAAGATAGCATCACAAGTACTACTCTGAATAACATCACTGCTATATGCGTTCTTTAACAGGCACATCCTGTTAATACTACGCTGCAGTCACCCAAACTGATCAAAGTGATATCATTTCCACAGACATCTCTCCTCCTAAGAGCCCTTCTGGGCTGTTTACGTATGTAGCCACAGAACAGAAACCGCCCTCAAGGATCCACTTTTCTAATCATTGCACCCCTTTGTGTGCAAATCAGTGGCCACTTTCTTTCGAGCTCTTTGCAAGCTATTTGCACATGCCATCCTCTGTCATGGAGGTGGAAGGGAAAAATCAAACCAAACAAAATATCCCAAGAACTTGAATTCTGAACTTTCTGCTTGTGTTCCTTACACCAGAAACACCTTCTGATTCAGAACTACAGAATATCCTTTCCATTCTGTAACATACTTCCAAAACATATGACTTGTACACATTTATAACCTCTACAACTTTTCAATAAACTGTTCGGTCTCTCTTGTCAGTGTAATTGGGCTGAATAGGGATCCCACATGTTCCCAAGCCAGCTGGGTCTGGGCCTGACCTTGGAAGTGTTTCTAACTCTGGGACCACAGGATGGCTTATGTGTGAAGGTCCTCTTTCTGGCTGCTCTTCCCTGAGTGCAGACCTCTGCAATTCTCCTGCTCCAAGCCTTACAAGCACTGCTGAGACCACTCATGCCTGAACAACCTACTCAAAACCACACACCTCCAGGGTGATAGATTCACTTTAGAATCAAAAATAATTAAGAGAAAAAGGAATGCAGATTTGCACAGTGACCTCACTCTCAAACCACACAGGCATTACAGCTCTTCAAGTAAAGCATCAGAAGCCTTCATCATCCCCTGCAGTGTCAACGGCCTCTTCTTGGGAGTCTATGGTACCTCCTTGCCTGTGCAGATATTGAGGCATGGATTGAAAGAAACCTTGTCCCTTTTCCTGAGACCTCAGTTTCTTACACCAGCCGCCCTGCTTCTTGGCGTCTTCAGGCAACTAAAGCCCAAAACCCATTGCAGATGAACTGAAACAACCAGTTCCCTTGAGCCTGCCTGCCCTCTTTAGCAAATCTTTTGCTCTGAGAAATACCACTGCTGACCCCCACAGCAGCTGCGATGGTGAGGTGCCATGTGAGATTTTAACTATAAGCACTGCTCTGCACAAGTGTTGTGCAAGCATCGCTCCTCCTGATATACCTCTATACTCAAGGACACTTCATTTGCTGCTGCTGGTCCCGAGTTTCAGAGCACTGAAGTCACGACACCTGCCCACTCCCTCAGCTAGATCACAGAAGACAGTGACCACGCAGGAAATATGAGAAGCCTCTATTTCATAAATAATGACAGGTCTGTCAGTCTGACCTCGGTGCCAGGGAAGGTTATGGAGCAAATCATCTTCAGTGCCATCACGCAGCACATGCAGGACAACCAGACGATCAGGCCCAGTCAGCATGAGCTTATGAAAGGCAGGTCCTGCCTGACTAACCTGTTCTCCTCCTATGACAAGGTGACCCACTTAGTGGATGAGGGAAAGGCCGTGGATGTTGTTTACCTGGACTTTAGTAAAGCCTTTGATACCATTTCCCACAGCATTCTCCTGGAGAAACTGGCTGCTTATGGCTTGGACAGGCGTACATTTCGCTGGGTAAAAAACTGGCTGGATGGCTGGGCCCAAAGAGTTGTGGTGAATGGAGTTAAATCCAGTTGAACAAGGGGACTGAGTGCACCCTCAGCAAGTTTGCAGATGACACCAAGCTGGGCGGGAGTGTTGATCTGCTTAAGGGCAGGAAGGCTCTGCAGAGGGATCTGGACAGTCTGGATGGATGGGCCAAAGCCAACTGTATGAAATTCAACAAGGCCAAGTGCCGGGTCCTGCACTTTGGTCACAACAACCTCATGCAACGGTACAGGCTTGGGGACGAGTGGCTGGAAAGCTGTCCTGCAGAAAAGGAGCTGGGGGTGTCGATCGACAGCCGGCTGAATATGAGCCAGCAGTGTGCCCAGGTGGCCAAGAAGGCCAACGGCATCCTGGCCTGTATCAGAAACGGTGTGGGCAGCAGGAGTAGGGAGGTGATCGTGCCCCTGTACTCGGCACTGGTGAGGCCACACCTCAAATGCTGTGTTCAGTTTTGGGCCCCTCACTACAAGAAGGACATTGAAGTGCTGGAGCGTGTCCAGAGAAGGGCGACGAAGCTGGTGAGGGGTCTGGAGCACAAGTCTTGTGAGGAGTGGCTGAGGGAGCTGGGGTTGTTCAGTCTGGAGAAGAGGAGGCTGAGGGGAGACCTCATTGCTCTCTACAACTACCTGAAAGGGGGTTGTGGGGAGGTGGGTGTTGGTCTTTTATCCCAGGTAACAAGCGATAGGACAAGAGGGAATGGCCTCAAGTTGCACCAGGGGAGGTTTAGATTGGATATTAGGAAAAACTTCTTCACTGAAAGGGTTGTCAGACACTGGAACAGGCTGGCCAGCAAGGCGGTTGAGTCACCATCCCTGGAGGTATTTAAAAGACATGTAGATGTGGTGCTTAGGGACGTGGTTTAGTGGTGGACTTGGCAGCGTTTGGTTAACGGTTGGGCTCAATGATCTTAAAGGTCCCTTCCAACCTAAATGATTCTATGATGCTACAAGCAAATACTTAAACCTTATCTTCCTCTTTGGACAATCAGCACATGCTGTAACAAGATGGTAAGAAGCCTTTGCCCTGCCAAGAAGCAGCTGTTGTACATTAGGGCTGCTACAGTGGATGACAGAAAAGCCCCTCCTGCTGCCCACCTCAAGGCCTACGGACTCTTTAGCCCCTGTTGCGAACTAACCATTCACGTGCATTGTCTTATAAACAACAACAGCCCTTGACATTGCATAACTGCTCTCTAGAGTTCACAGTGTTATCCCATGACTACAGAGGCTCTAACACTGTGAGGAAGCAGCAAGAGCAGGGCTGCTCCCCAAGGGAAAGGTGATCGGGGAGCTGAGAGCAGCCCCAGCGCAGCCAGCACCCTCACCAGCAAGATGCCATCCCACAGGACCTGAGCACAGTGGGCAGAGCTGGGGGATAGTAACATGGTCCATCAACAGCTTCAGACACAGCAAGTGCTGAATCAGGTCCAGGGACCCTCCAGAGGCTCCAGTCAGGTTCAAAAGAGACAGGACCAAAGACAGGAATGGAAAAAAGCTACAACATGCATCTGAGAAAGCCATCCAGAAAACAAGCCACCTACAACATAGGTCCAAGGTCCATCCAGGAGACAGCGCCAGGGGCAGCACTAGAGACAGGCACACCCGTTTCCCACTGTATTTAGCATTGGTGCAGCCTCACCTTGAGTACTGTGTGCAGTTCCAGGCCCCACAATTTCAAAAGGATGTTAAGGTCCTTGAATGCACCCAGAGGAGAGCACCAAAGCTGGTGAAGGGGCTGGAAGGCATGTCCTCTGAGGAGCGGCTGAGGACACTGCGTTTGTCTGGCTTAGAGAGGAGGCTGAGGGGTGATGTCACTGCTCTATACAGCTTCCTGAGGAGGGGAAGTGGAGAGGGAGGTGCTGGGCTCTTCTCCCTGGGATGCAGTGCAAGGACGTGCGGGAATGGCTCAAAGCTGCATCCCTCAGGGGAGGCTCAGACTTGACATGAGGAAACATTTCTTTACCGAGAGGGTGCTCAAACCCTGGCACAGGCTTCCTAGAGAGGTGGTCAATGCCCCATGCTGGTCAGTGCTGAAGAGGCATTTGGACAATGCCCTTAATAACATGCTTTAACTTTTGGTCAGCCCTGAAGCAGACAGGCAGTTGAATGTGATGAGCGTTGTAGGTCCTTTCCAACTCAACTCTTGTCTCCCATTCCATTCCATTCCACTGAGAACACAGCTCAAACAGAGATGGAGGCCCAAGCCTGAGCCACAATGGGGCTCTTGGGTCCATGGGAAGGGGTGTGAGTGGAGGCCCCAAGTTAGGCTGGTCATGACCATTAAGGCCTATTAGTGCCCTCATGGCCCTGACATCCATCATGGGGCATTGACCTGTCTACCTTAACGTATCCCAGTGATGCACCTCAGCTAGGCTGACCTCTCTATATCATCCACAGCAGATATTCAGATTCACTTGGACAATATAGTGTGAATTTGCTTAGATTAGCTAGACGGTGCGACTATCCCACTGCAGGTCTCACTTCCTGACCTTCTCTGGGGAAGTATGATAGTTCTTCTGTGCTTGGGGCCTTCACGCTCTGCACAATTTTGCTGTAGGTAGACCGCACTCTCACTTTAATCCTGTGGGTCCTGAAGTTTGCTCAGTCATTGTCAGAGCAGGTCACCCTCTGATTCTTGTCTTTAACCTCTTTCCCATGTATCTGCATAGTAGCTCCATGAACTGTCTTGTAGTGTCAGTCTATCCAAGCTCTGTTCCACTATGTCCATGAGGAGGTAAAGAAAATGCATTTAAAAACTGTAGAGTCAGTGCTGTGTGCTAACTGCCTGTGTCCCTTGGAAAATATTTGCACTGTTTGTTATTGACATGAAAGTTCTCTTGGTAATTTGTACGCTGCTTTTAGCTCTTCAGGATTCCTTCCCTCTTTGGCTTCCCTAAAGAAATGTGCTGTACAGGCTAATACGAGCATTCAGCTGAGCTCCAGTCCAGTACTTTTCTGTATTAGGCAAAAATGTTGTTTTCATTACCAATCTTTAATCCTTTTAAAAAAAAAAAAAATCCCTGCAACTGAAACTGTTTCTCATAAAGTCCACATTGCATAAACAGTCGCCCCGGGTCCTGGGAACAACAGCCAGCCCGCACATGGACTGCACCACAAAAGCAACAGCTCATAGTGGTCAGGCCAGGGCAGAACAAGGACGTGCTCACTTTAAGGGACAGATGGTATCTATTTAGCTAAACATTCTTCCACTAAGGCTGTTTTAACGCCCAGATCATTTTTATCAGCTTCTTATCACATTTGGGAGCCCAGCATGCTTCTGATGGAGGCTGTGTAAGTGCTTCCCAGAGAGTGCTGTAGTTTCAAGGTTCAAGGCAACATACCAGCATGAAGAGGAGGTGTGTGGATGTGGAGGGGGAGAATAAAAACAACCCCATGCCATGTTTGCTGATTTTGAAATGTTCTTGGATGGATTTCCAGGTAGAATATAGATACAAGAACGTGGGAGGCCTCCTTCATCCATACTCAGTTTTGCTATACATTCAGGGCCAGCCTGTGAGCCTTTAACTCATCTATGCCTGTGCGCTGTTTTGTAGGCTGACATGAAGGAGGTCTGCCAGTGCTCTGAACAACTCAGAGATGCCTCGCTGGCATCTGCAGCGTGGTATTAAGCCCAAGCTATCCTGGCTCACATCTGACTGCAAAATTCACTGTAGACATGCAACTTAGCCTGGCACCCACTCCTAGGAATGCTTCCCTTCCCAGATACTTCTGTTGTGAGGACAAGGTGTTACTCATCCTCACTATGCATATCGCAGGGTGCCTTCCTGTTAGACTGTCAGGCAGAGCTGTCATCGGAAACCTCCAGTGCAGTGAGGCGATACAGCCCTGTGTCAGTCCTCTTGAACTGTGAAAGTACCACATGCGAAACTATTAGCATGACATCTGCACAGTGTAGCGTGCACCGAAGCACCTTGATGTAAAGAACGGGAGGGTGTTCAGAGAGAGCAGAGAGGAAAGTGTGGGACACCTATGAAAGGCGAAGAAAAGTCTCTCTCTCTCTTTTTCTTTCTTCACCAGGGAACTGGCTCACACACTACTACAATAACAAGTGCTGGCAGGCTGCCCAGCATCACTGTGCTCTGGTTGCAAGTGAACTATGAGGCTCAAGCAATCTTCTGGGAAAAGTTCACACCAAGTGTATTGTATGTTATGTTTTCCACGCATTGTAATTTTTTTCCCAAACCAATCTATTATATTCCTTCCCTGTTGCATTATGGATTTCTTTAAGATCCCCAGGAGCTGCCCTTTTAAAAACCAAACACTGAGTGATCGAACAGATCTGTTTTTTAAAGTAACAGATAAACTAGTAATCCTCCTCTTAGAGACAGCCCTCAGAATAAAACTGGAGCACAATGGTGGGGTTTTCTGTTGCTGGGAATTTGTTTGCTTGGTTTTTTTTCTTAGATAAAACCAAGAAGTTAAGTGAGAGAAAGAAGTGCATTATTAAAACACTATCATTATCTATACGATCTACATCTTCCATGAAGTAGAAGCCAAAGCAGAGCAGACTTTACAATAGTAGTGCAGTAAAAGGAAAAATGTTCCAAAGAGCATGTTCTGTGTTTGACCTGAACGTTTCAAAACAAGTCTGATGTGGTTTTACATGATAGTCCTGGTCACCTCAAAGATGCCAACTGTAACTCCCACTGCAAATTTAATTTAAAGGGTACACAATGATTTTATTAGAAGTACATGAATCTCTAGCGCATGAAGAGTAAAGGGAAGAGTCGCTCGTTCTGTGCTGAAGGCAATAATAAGATGCATTCATTTATTTTTTACTATTTCTCAATGTGGCTTTTACAGAGTCATAAAAAGACAAACTTTCTAAGTTCACAAAAACTATGAACACATTGGACATAATTTAGCCAACAAATCAGACCACGGACAGTCAGTTGGAAACTGAGTAACAAAAATAGGTCCATCTATACATAACCAGCCCAAATGCGTATTCACCATTGCCCTGCAAATACACATACTGTGAATTTATAATTTACTTTTGTTTTTACTAATTAAATTTATTGTATTAGTGCCTGGAGGCCTTTGCTAAGCTCTGTATTGCATTGCGTGAGGAGGGGTACCTATGCATAGGAAGTTTCTGCCTCAAAAGGCTTAGGAGGTTAACTTGGGGACGTTTTGCAGATGTGATGACACTGTACAGAACGCAAACTCTCAGCAAACGTGAAACAGTTCATTCAGCTTTAATTCGCAGTGATATTGAGTACCTGTAATTCCTGGAGACTTCAGTAGGAGTTTTGGGTGTTCAACACTTTTGAAAGCCAGACTGAAGTTCCTTGCTATGCTTCTGACAAAAAGTCCTTTGAAATTGGAGACAGAAAAGACTTATTAGGCTATCAGGCCAAATTCATCCCAGAAGAAAATCCATTGAAGTCAATGGAATTTCATTGGGGATGGATTTACCATAGAAGGATTGTTCCCTATAGTATATTTAGGAGTGTTTTGTCCTATACAGTTTTAATTAGCTCTACATTAGTCAAGGTACTGTACCATTGTTTCAATCAGCTACCCTTGCAGAGAACTGTCTCTAGCTATCCTTGTCCACGTTTCCCCTCCCAACCCCATCCCTTGCTGCCTCCTTCTCACCCCCTCATTAATTTATGTCTAATTTGGCTAATGAATTTCTCAGACAGAGCCTTCTTTCATGTTTGAGAAGGACCTAGCCTGTATTGAGGTTAATAGAAAAAAACCAAAAAACACAAAACAAAACAAGACCAGGAAGAGAGAACAAATTCTTCTGCTGAGAAAGGCAAAGGTGTTTATGAAGCTTTAAGCTTTTCTTTGTCACTCCATCAATCCATATATAGCTAGGCTACAGTTTTTCACCACATATTCTGCATTAAGATGGACATGGGTACTTTAGTCTTGACTTTCCAGTTTCATCACTGACTCCCTGCATTGTTAGAGCAAGTGGCTTCACTTTTCAAACCTCTGCTTTACCACTATTGCAACAGCCAGTCATGCACATGTAAAGGATTTCTCAAGTTGCTTCACAGAAATCAGGAAAGCATTTTAAGCTCCGTAGTGGAAAAGCAGAGTAATAATGGCAAAGGTATTTTTTTTTTTTTTAATCATTCTAACACAAACATCCATCTTTTCCCTGAGTCTTGCCCAATTTTTTTTTTTACCTTCTCCAATGAAAGTCCTAACAAGATTATAGGGAATTTGTAGTCTATGTATGCTTTCAGTCATATAATTACAACTAAAACAACTGTGTCGAGAATAACTGCAGAAACTGTGAGTTCAGTGCTGCCTTCTGCCAAAGAAAAAAATGTCTACAACTAAGAAACAAACTCTAAAACCACATTGGACAAGTTACTAAATCCCATCTACGTAAAGATGTGTGTGTTCACTTCTGAGTCACTGTATCATTTGACCACGCAAGAAGCAAGACACTTTGCTTGAGGAACGTCAGGAAGACCAGAATATAATTAAAAAATAGCCATGCTTTCAGTTTTCTTAATGCTCTTCTAAAACAGGCACACACTCACTTTAAAATTAACCACAGAGCTTAATTAAGTTTCTTCTGATTGTGCTGGGAGGGTTCCATGTTGTCTTCCTGTGGTCATTTCATCAACCAGGGCTTTTCATGTAGGAATGTGCTGCATGCATGTCACAGCATGGGCTCTCATCACAGACACCTGCTCTCAGCCTGTGAACACAGATTTTAATCCCCCTCCCTGCAAAAATGGTGACAGAAGGGCATATTATTTAATTACTCATGCATGCTCTCCAAGACAGGGTCCACAGCTCCACTTGTTTCATATGGCTTGTGCTATTTTTGGGGGGTGATCAAACAGGATGGTTGTTAAAAAAGGAGAAAGCTTCACCATAGACTTCTCATTGCTATTTGATGACAACAATATATGAAAAGATTGGCAAGATGAGAACAGTTAGAGCAGGAACTGAAGAAAATCCAGGTATGGTAAATATAATTATAAAATTATTTGTGATTTCTTTAGCTCTCACTGTGAAGGTATGTAAGCTAAGCTGTACCGTGTAATGGCTCTCCTCCACTACAACACCATGGATCCAGGAAAAATTAACTGTGATAGCCACCTCTAACGTACTGAAGAAGGTGAAACCAACTTAAACTTACTAAAGCCTTCATCTAAGTTAGATCTGCAGTAGCGGTTGTTTCCCCCAGGTGCTAGAAGGGGCAAAACCAAGAGGAAGATGAAAGAAGAAGTATAAACTTTTAGCTCTGCTTAAACAATGCTTTTATTAAATCACTTCAGTCAAAATCATTCAGCAATTCCTACAAAATCCTATCACAGACCAAAGCAAAGCACAGCTAAATGAAACGTTATATATTGTATCCGGCAAGCAATCACCATACATGCGTTCTCATTGCCCTCAGCAGCACCTGCATTCTTTGATCACAGTCCTTTTATGTGCTACACTGTATACAAAAGACCAAGCCAGCAATTAGCCATTCTAGCACTGGGTCCTGAAATCTCTGCAAATGCTTCAGCTCTTTAATGAATTCCTAAATAGAAGGAAGTTGCAAACAAAGTTCAGCTTGTGTATTTTATGCCAGGTTCCCACAGCACTGTAGGTTCTTAAGAGCTTAATTAATGACACTTGCATCCTGTATGCCTTCCAGAGTTTTAGTGGAAATTTTGCTGGTCACTTCAAACTCTGACATCTTTTGGACAATTGTCCTCAGAATATTGGGCAACCTCCCCAGTCTTTGGAAGGAAAAGACAAGCCTCTGCTGCTAATCATGAGTCATCTGTATCAACGGGATGGACAGAACACGGAGGGACAAAGTGTGAATCATTTAAAGTAAACTACTCATCAGAAATCCTATGCATTGTATAGGAACCAAAAGGGGCGATGAAAATGAAAACCACAGCCTAATATACCAGCATTTGGGAACTCTGCCAATGCCCCTAATTAAAATTTTGTACTAATCTCTTCAGGGAATCCAAGAAATTCTTTCAGAAAACGGAACATTCTTCTATGCACATCCAACTACTTATCCTGTGAGAGGGAATATAAAGGAGATTGTATATGATCAGACAGAGGTCAGTGGAGTGGAAAGGACAGTGTGAAAGCTACAGGAAATGAGCCATCTATGAATGAAAATACTGGAATTCCTTCTTGAACTCTGACTCACATAATGTATGATTTTGCTGGTCCTGATCTAAGGATCATTACATCAATGGAAAGACTTCATTAATTTTAGTGGGGTTTTAATCAGTTCCCAAAACAGGAGAATATGAAATAGATATTTAAAAATTGCAGGGTATGCCAACATGTCCTTTCCCTTCTTTTCCTTTTGCTCTACCATCATTAGAGAGCTTGGTGAGAGTGGTTTGAGATGAATGAGAAGTGTAGGGGCTGGACTGGAGAGGGTCTGAGACAGCACCTCTGACATTGGCTTACAGGCAATAAACAACACGTTCAGTGCTGTTAGAGATGCAATTAGAGATGAAAGGAAGGAAAGAGTTGGTAATTGGTTAGTAACTGGAGAGGGAAAGGATGCTGATAGATAAGTATTTCTAAGAAGGCAAAGACCAAATCTGCTTTATTGCTAATAAAAAAGAGCCAGAGTGAGATTTTAAGAAGAAAAATAGGATGATACACAGGTGTGAAGGAGAGGGGAATAAGGTAACTAGAGCGAGTGTACAAGGCTAGGTTAGAACCTCATTCATCTGGATGGAAAAAGAGACAAGATAGGTAGGAGGCATAAGGAAACTCACAGACAGCAGGGAAACTGCACCATACTTCATCGGGTTTTCTCTTTGAAGAAACCAGCAGGGTCCTATAAAGAAAAATAAGTGAAGGCAGTAGGAGAGAACTATCAAAGATGAATCTGGGCTGGCTCTGCAATGAGTAAATCTTCTGTTTAGCTATGCAACTAAGCCTAATAATCCTATCCTGAGCTCGAGTTATTCAAATCTAAGGCTTTTGTTTGGCCAATGTGGAGCTACAGGGTTTAATCATTGATTGTCTTACACTTTCCATAGCCCCTGACACTCATGCAGACTGGCTGAACCTAGCTAAAGGGAAATGGAGGCACAAGCACGTATGGCAGCCACCGTATGCGTGGCTGTAAATGACTACATTTAAATCAGGACAGTGGGGACTCAGTTCCCTCGGCTAATTCTCCCAAGTGAGCAAGATCTGCAGTGAACCCGAACAGGACTTAAACTCTGATCCACTTGTCACTTGCAGAGCTTTTCCTCTTCTCCCCAGCTTAGAAACAAACAAAACTTCCTCTCTACTACCTTTTTCTGAAGGATCTTTCTGTGACTAAGCCATTTATGTGTCTACATTACATATAATTCTCTGATGTCAGATGAGATAACAGAGATAATCCTCCTAACGGATTTGTGGCATTATAGATTACAGCCTCCTCCATTCGTATGTTGTATGCATTGACTTCAAGAGGCCTTGAGTGATGCTATAAGATCTCTGTATTCAGGTTATGAGATATTTGCATTCAGCATTGCCTTATTATAGGTTTAGAAACACCAACAACCCAACTAAGTGACCAGCTGTTCAGATCCTGCTGTTCTCTTAATCCATGCAAAGGTAAAATACTATTGTGGTCAGCGGGATCCTTGCCAGGGTAACAAGATTTAAACCATTTTCCTTGTATTTCTTCACCTGCCACTTCACTATAAAATAGTGATTGCTTAGCAGACAGAACAATTTATTCCAGAAAGAAGTCATCTTTGTTTTAACCATAGTTTGTCCAAGCCAGAAAGGTACTTAATTACTGTGCCTTTTTTTGTCTTTTTTTTTTTTTTTTTTTTTTTTTTTTTTTTTTTTAATATCTAAACTCCTGTTGACACAACCAGCAAGAATCTTGACATTGGGTTTACTTATAGCTCAGGGGCCTACCTAGGGCTTAAATACTTTTGTGGATCTGCCCGAAGGTGCCCTCACTGGGCATCTCTCAGGAAAAAGCTGAATAGTTACAGCTGAACTGCTGCTCCAGAACTCAGTTCCTCCATCAGAATGAATATGGTATTAATACTTCCAGGAGGCGATAATCACTAGGAAGATCTTTAGTTGTGTTTCCTGCTGTGCAACGCACGCTCTTCTGATGAAGGAACTGAATAATTTTGGGAAACACAGAGGAGCTATGCTCAGCAACTTCACAATATGACTGTTCTGATACAAGGCCAACTCTGGCTCCCAAGCCTGGAAAACAATATAGCTGATCTCTGTGATACCGGATGGTGTGAAACACTATTCACACAAAAGTATATCCTGCTTAGCACATGTGGGATATTCCTAGAAGGAACGTGGCTGATGATAAATTCGAGTGACATTAACACAGATGTCATGTACAATGCTCTTTTGCCCAATTATTAGTGTATTTATGTTTCTTGAATCTTGCAGTGATCATTTTTTAATTTCCTCTCCTGTGAGAGCATTTAGTAGAGTGGGGGAATTTACGTTTGCTCTCCAATGACGGTACGTCAATCTCTACAGCAAAAATCTGCATTTTCTAGCCTCACCCACACTGCCATTTTGCCTGCTGCAGTTGAGCTCCTGAATGGATCAGCAATGTTCAACCAACAAAACCTGTTTCCAGTGTGGAACAATGACCTACATCTTCAAAGAAGTCTAGGCACCTCTTGATTTCGACTACTTGGAAAGAGAGAGTGATGTAGCATAATTCTGCTACACACAAGCAGGCAAACATCTAATGGAAATACACCTTTAGCAGCTTGTGTCTGCGTGATTTAGGATGTCGCAGATCTCAGCTGTTTGTTGCCTTTCTGACTCCCCTGGCTGTGTTGAAATCACCACTGTGACAGCCAAGATGAAGTAGCTGACTGTGTGAGCATTCCTCGTCCTTTCCAGTACACAGCAAAACTACTTAGCTTAAATCACCACTGACGGGAACTAACTTCTTAAACAGGTTTGAACTTGATCCTTGTTGAGCACATCTGACTGTGCCCCAGATTGCCTAGTTCAGCTCAAAGCCAGCACATGTACCCTATTATCAGTAGCAGCAGCAGCTCTACATCAGTCAGCAGCTGGCAGACGGGCCCTTGGGGACTTTTCTAGCCAAGGCTAGTGCAGCCCTATGGCTGCTTCAATATATTCTCCATGCGCAAAACAGGACGTATCTCTGTGCAAATATTGTTATTGCACAATGGGTGTCATTGATAGCAGGAAAGAGACAATGCTTGGGAGCTGGAAATGTTGTTCAAACATCATTCCAGTCTTTTTATATACTCTGATTAAGGCTCTTTACTTAGAACTGCCATCATGCTGTTGCTGGTTACTTTGAGTGCGCAGAGTGTATCTGAAATCCCTTTTTACCCTTCTTTAAAGGGTGAACTGAACTGTATTTCAGTGCCTGAATTTCTAGAACTTGCAACATTCTCTTAATGTAGATTCTGGCTTATCCATATCCAAATACATACAGATCTACCTACACAAACAGGTACATCCATAGTACCCATCTTTTCAAGCACTACACAATTTTTGACTATTAGCCCATTCAGTTTCTCCACTACATTTCCAGGTCATAACCCCACTGTTGTCAGCAATACTTAGCCCTTGACTCCCTAGCACTATTTCTTCGGCAGTGGCAGACAGGGCTGTTAGGCAACCAGGAAATCTAAAACAAAGGAAAACTGTTACAAGGAGAATATGGGACAGACAGAGGAGCGAGTGGAACTAACAGACTAAAGGCCCAAGGGAAAGAAACGAGGAGAGGCTGGGAATAAGGACAGCAACTTTTGGGAAGATTTGCTCCCAGTGCAGGCAGCAGCAGCAGCTGCCGATACTGCTAGGGACAGTGTCAGATCAAGCAGGAGTTCACCTGTCGTAAAAATACAGCACCAGCACGGGGCTAAAGCTCTTAGAAGCCCATGTTCAAAACAATACACAACTAAGGACAAAGACGGAATATATGACTAAACCTGGATGTCTCTTCTAGATGCCCAAAGGCTCTCCCACAGGACCTGTGATGCATCTACCAGCCCCGTGCCAACATCTCAGATACCTCAGATCTCTATGTTTGGGCTACTGAATACTAACCACTGTGTCCTGTTCTAGGCTCTGACCCCCTGCTCCTCATCCTCAAAGCGGGACAATGAATGGGGACCAACTCCAACCAACTTGAGGTAGAACAGCTCTGTGATGAGCCAGGTTGTACCTGCAGCTCGCTGATGGATCTAACCCAGGCTAGTGGGCAGCTCAGCTCCCTGCCTGGCTCAACCACGTGGCCATCTCTAACTGCTCACAGAAACCCCTGCTCCCTGTCACATGTGTTGAATGCAAACTGTGCGCAGCTGAGCACCGTCATTTCCCACAATCACAGCTGTAGAACTCAGAAGAAACAGCGTAATCAAGCACCAGGCATCCTCCATTACCATAACCACGCGAACGAAGCTTCACCACAACACTGCCTTTTTCCCCTATCCGTCCCGTCTGCTTTTACCCAGCCTCTTTCAGGCACCGCCATTCCTCACCGAAGCTCTCAAGTGACCATGGCAGGAATGTCTGAGGAGATGAGATAGAAGCACCTACAGCAAATAAATAAACCAATAAAGCAATAAAAAGACAAAGTGAGAGAACAAGGGGGACATGAACTGTTCGGAGGCTTGAAGGCCAGCCCATAGAGTCACTCAGTCTAGACTCCAGATGTGAACGCAGAGCCTCAGTGAGTGCAATACGGGACTGCATAAATATCTCAGCCAGATGTCTCAGGGCCCAAGCTACAAATCCTCACAAATGGTGACAGAGTTGGCTGTTGCTGTTCGCATAGCTCTGCTTCCAAGAGAATCAGTGGTCATTCAGTCAGCAGCAGTTCATTTTTGCTGCCAGATGGGAGGGAAAACCAGGCTCGGAGTTGCAGTTAGTCTCATAGCAAACTCAGCAGTCGGTGGATGGGTCATGGAGTCCTCAGTGGGTACTGAGGTTAGCTCAAAATAGCAATCTGGGGGAAGAGCTGAAAAGATTATAGTAAACATATAACAAAGCACATGATCCTAAACTCCTAAATAGACTAAAGTAATGGGCTGCCATCTTAAGGCACCTGAATTCAAATTTCGATCTTCAAGACCCCTCCCATTTGGTCAACTAAGTTTACAGATGCTTAATGTTACACGACGGAATTACCTTACATTTCAGTTGCTGGAGACGTGCGTTACACTGGCTCTAAGGAGAAGGAGCTCAAGGCTTGTATCTGCACTTTCACAAACTAAGCATTCCTCTACCCGACTTTCGTGTTCCCAGAACTTGTCTCCTAGGTGGGTGCCTCACAGAAAGCACCTGGAGGGAACATGGGACCACCTTCCCATCTATTGGCAGCTGGATTTGTCCCTTGGGAAGCTGGAGATTAGTTTCAGCTCCCTCTTCTGCCTGAGTTAGACCAGAGAACCAAGCCTGTCTCTCCCAGGAAACGCCTCTAACCTCTAGTCTATACTGTATTTTAAACCAAAGATTTTCCAGTCTCTTGGATTTATCCCATACTCCATAAAAAAATTAAGTATTTATTGCAGCAGGGGATATGGCCTGGGGCTCTGCAGTGAAAGTCCTTATATAATCCACCCTGTCACTGGCCCAATTTAGGATATATCAATTTATGACCCAGATTCTCTTCAGCAAGTCACCCAAAATTGGAACTGGCTGAATAATTTATGAGATGATTTGTAAGCAAAAGCCCTGAGTTGGGTTCCTCTGATTCATAGGGATAACATTATTTATAATTTTGTGTTCAGACATAAGGCATGAACATGTTTTAGGATGGCCAATAATTGTCCCAAGATTTGCCAAAGGATTGTTTCATTCTCCTGTTTTAGAATGCCAATAGCAAAGTGACTCATACAGTATAAAAGATGGGTTTTTGAACCAAACAGCCCAGAAAAACTTGACAAAGAGACATGTGCTACCGTCTCCTGCTCCTGTAGGTCCAGTTACAGCCTGAGGTTGGGCCCACCAGAGAAGTATCTAAAAAGGTCATTGTTCCTCTCTCCTCTTCAGACCTAGGCTCACAGAGATAACTCGGAGTCAAAAAAGATTAGGATAAATTGCATTACTTCATACTCGCCACAGGCTAAGCCTCACATATGAGCAGTAGCTGATGCAGGGAGACTAGTTAAGCTGCCATGGCAAACTGCTTGGGACCGTGAGCCCCAACTCACAGCTGCTCTTCTCTCATTCCCAAGGTCCTAAGGGCGGTCAGACCTGCCAAAAGATGTTCTGAATAACACTGGGCTCCCACAGTGGTACATTTCATGTAGAGGTTGCAGGAGCTTACTCTGATTTATACCTGTACCACATCTGACCTTCAATCCATTGCTGGGATCCACTTAGTTCTAAAGAAGATGTTTCCCGAGCTGCCTCATTCAACCCTGGGTCTAAATCAGATTTATCTGAACTGACAGGTGCATGGTTTTAAGGTTTAATTCATTTCCCTCCCTATACTGAACAACATAACCCTCAAAAACAATACAGAGAGAGCTGTGCTGGACACGTACATCCTTTTCCTTACTATTCGGCACTTTCTCAAGAGAAAAGGCATTGAGTATACTGGTCTAAACAAGAGTTAACTTCAAGATCTAAACAAGTATATTGAACAATTTATTCAGAGCACAACGTGCTGTTCTTCCACCTCTTTGGTAATGAATGCACAGCATCACCGTGGCTGAAAGTTAAAGGGGATATTTCTTCTGGCAGTGCCCTCCAGGTCCCTTAGGCTGGTTTATCCAGCAAGTGTGTTGGCAGTTTGGAGTTTTTCCCAGGATCTTCTATGGCCAGGGATGCTACAGGCCATTTTATTAAATGTCAATGCCCATTGCTGATTAATTTTTGAAAAAAATAAACCTTAGAATATTTTTTTTCCTTCTGTTCCACGTCAAAAGCACATCTATTTAAAGGTCTTTTCAGAGGGGGTCCTTTCTTTGGGAATGAAATAGCATGAAAGAGTTGTACTTGTAACCCTACTGTGCACCACTAACTTTCCCATACCAGGAGACAGCAAATTTTCCTTGTCTTGCCCTCGAATCTGCAGCAGTGTTGCAACCCCTCTTCCAGCACAGGCTCAGAACTCGCCTCTTGACTCATAAGTGCCAGCTCCAGTGGGGAAACAGTTAATCAGCAAGTAGACAGAAACATAAGATAAGTGAAACTTTTCCTCTTGCTGTACGGATCTCAGAGAGGTGGAACTCATGTAGATCAGTAAAAAAAGTAGGTGTTGAGATACAATGCTGAAGGAGGGTCCAGAAATTCCAGAATCCTTATCTCCAACCCTGAAAAAAAATAATCAAGAGTCCCTCCAACCACAGACCACAGCATTTTCCTCTCTGTGGAAGATCAGATTTATTTTGCCATTCACACAAATGCAGTAGCCATCTGATAGCCTCAAAGCTGCATTCCTTGATGCCTGTGGCCATATACATTTTTGGGAAGACATGAGGAACCATTTTTGGGAAAATGGTGCTTCATTTACTCTTTGACTCTCAAAGAATGTTTTGTCTTCCTCTCTGTTTTGTGAAGTGCTGTCAACACTTACAGTGAAGTTTATTGTAAATACACAATAATAACAACTGCGTGCATTCATCTCTGATTCAATTCCTATGTAAATTTATGTTAATAAGTATGCAGATTAAGTCTGCCCCCCTTGGTCCTGGAAAGTTGTCAGAATGACACATGGGTTCTGAAAAGGTTGTGTACTACTGATCTGCAGTTTTTCTATAGTATTCAATAACTGGCAAACCAACAAGAGACTGAGGACATTTCTCTTCACTTTTGCTGGATAAATCAGTGGAATCTTCTAGACAGAGTTACAAAAAAGTCTCTAAACCCAGTCTCTAAAACCAGGACCTGCCCATTTTTATTTCTATTTCACAACAGAGCAAATATTCACAGGTGGGATCTTTTGAGGAATGGGGTGGTATAAGGGAGTCTTGCTAGTAAGACTTCAAGAACTGACATGCCATCTTCTAGGCAGAAAAGCAATTTTTCTCCCTAATATTTAGTAACCGCTAAACCAATGCCTGAAGTTTATGGATAGTCCTCCTCACTTTTTGCTGTCTAAATTAGCGCAGTTTTTAAGAGAGCTCAAAAAAGTGACTTACTTTATGATCTCCTTCTCAGCCTCCCTTTTCTCTGTTTTCACATGGAAATATACTGACCTTCCACCTGCGTGCACAGCCAGAGCCCTTCTGAGCACTCAAGCCACACCAGTGGTGAGGTAGCTGGAGTGCTACAGTGAGCTGTTCTCTGCTTTCCTGCCAGGGTGTTTGGCTATGACACTTTCTGGTACTGTGCAGTAAATAGAAACTAATCTTTAGTTCATCCCAGGGCTGAGCCCCTACAAGGCTCCCAGGCACTTCTTAAATAATCACAACGGGACATAAATTGGGACTTCAGGAGATACATGTGCTCTTTGCATAGGGATGCATTTCCAGCAATCCAAAAGGGGACGGGGGAATTGCTATCAGAAACAGCAGGCGACACAGTTGTTGGCTAGGAAGATACACCAGACAACGAAAGTCCTATTGCCAGAAAGTATTTATACTCCTGCAGTTCACAGCTGAGGACTTGATCCTGACCTTTGATACACAAAACAGATTTGCTCTGCAGCTGGGAACTCCGTTGCAGCATTTGTGCTGGAGGGTAAGATTGTGCCCAGAGCTGATAAAGGTGGGAGCTGAGTCATCAGTTCTGAAGTAAGGCAGCAATCTCCTGACCAACATCACTTCCACCCTAGTAACACTTAGTGGACTTGGAAGGCCTGTGATTTTGGGGGAAAAAACCAAATAAAAATAGAACTGTACCCCATACAGCAATAAGAAACTTCAGTCACCCATTTCATTCCAGCCTTTCAGCTGGTTTAAAGACTGACACCAAGAAAAACCCTTTCTTCTCCAAGCTCTTCTCACTTGACTCTGGTTTAGAGTGTTATTTCACTCTGCTTTTTAAATCTTATTTTATTGAAGGCATTCTTAGCCCCAAGAGCAAAACAAGTAAAATAAAAGCAATTAACGCCTGGAAGGAATCTGTATTTTTTCTTTGAAATAGAGCCCCACGTCAGACAGCTTTCCACGTACCTTGTTCAGTGTAGGTTACATTATGGCATCCCATCAGGCCCATTCAAACCAGGTTGCAGAAGTATTGTGGCTGGGATCCAACACTGCCTTCCTGCCTGCAGTAGCTGTTGGTGGTGATTTCATCTCAATCATTTTCTCTCTTTCCACCTCTCACGCAGCTGCCTGCGTGTCTTGATAGGACCAAAGTGTAGCTCATGGAATCTATATGATAATCACAAAAATAGTTATTTCTGCTGAAAAATGGATTTAATTCCCCCTCTAAACCTTTGTGGATTGCCAACTGGGGGTGTGAAACCAGCTGGCAAAAGATGCGTTCATTTCAATTTCATGATTTTCATATACTGCAGCTTCCTGACTTTAAATGGTTCCTCTCCTCTCTAATGAGAGCACCAAGGTCTTGACTAACAGCCCTCACAGCCCTTTAAACAAAGTTTTGAAGAAGCTTCTTTTCATGGTAACTTCTCTGGGGATGTCTGACAGCCTGCTCAACCCAGGGCAGCCGAATGCCTCTTCTTTCACAGCATGAGCATTTGTCAGGGAAACTAGGAGTCAGGCTTGGTGAAGATTTGTATCCCTGAGTACTCTGCAAGTAACTTGCACTACAGCGTGGGAAGGCAGCTTGAAAGTAGTGCTGGTAAAACAGTGAAAAACTGATTTCGTCAATGTTTTCAAAATGTAAAGGATTGGAATGGACTCTGTTATACTTTTTTTAACTCTTTCAACCCTTCTTATAAAATACATTTTTATTCACTGAAAATCTTGTCTTCAGTACATTGTTTGCTAATTGTTTTAGTCCAAATAGGATTTTAGAGGATGACTAGGCAACGTGGCTGAAAAGCCTGATATGTTTTTTGACAGTTAATCACAAAGAAGGGAAAGGCTATCTCTTGGGAAAGAGTCCTTCAAGCCAGGTAGAGCCATCTGGGTCAGAGCCATCAAATGGTTGAATAGTGATTTAAGATGTAAATATTGAAATCAAAGGTATCATCCACAGAAAAGTACTAGTTGCTTGCAGACTCTGGCTTTTTAGACTCTTCCAGCTGCCCACTTAGTCAGTGGAAGTCTTTAACAAACAGTAGATGAGGGCCTTAATCATAACTGAGTCCTTGAATCTGGACTTACAGAGATTTTAAAGGGGCTCTACGAGCAAGCTTGCTTGAAAAGGACTGCAGGCTACATCTTCCCTGGTCACAGGCCAAGAGGCTCTCACTTCGTGACCTTGCCTCCTTTTCACTGATCTCCCCTGGGAGACGGGCGAACAGCAAGGCCCTTTCAGTGCAAGCCTGATGACAGTACTTGATGTCGAAATTGCAGTCATATGGTAGCTGCTGTGTAGCGCAGGCTAGTACATGCCCCAAGCTAGACTTAAAAACTATCCGTGAACCAACAGTAGTTGTGTCAAGACAGAGCTCAGCAAACCTACATGAAAAGGTACAGCTAATTAATGCGTGCTGAGTACTGCGTTGCCATAACTTGACTGCTACCAGCATTTCAATTAATTTAAACCTTCCTGGATGTTTCTGTACCAGTCTGCTGTCACTGTGGTTGCCACATGCAGGAAAACTAGTATGCTGCTACTAACTTGACAACCCCAGAGGGCATGACTGAGCTAGGATTAGACCAGAGTTTTTGTTTAACATTTAAATGAAGTTTTGCTTTAGTTATGCTTATTTATAGGTTTGCTCTTGGCAGTCAGAAAGTTTCATTTACATTCAGCCAAAGCATGAAAGGAAATACTGAGGCTTGGGGGAGTGGAAGGAAAATGGAGAGAGGAGGTAAAAAACCAACCCTAAACAAAAGCTTTCATGAAGTTGATAGCATCACAGACTAGCAAAGCAAGCAAAAGAGAGTAAAAAATTCCAGGCGCAGAACGCAGAAGCCACAGCTCTCTTCCAGGGAAGAAATACACTGCATCTCATTTGTGCTATGCCTACTGATACCATCTACAGAAAATCCATCACCAGTTGAAAGAGGGCTGCATTCATTGTCAATGCATTCCACCACTTAGGTGTCCCAACCTTCATGAGTTTATTAGATGCACAGTCATGGACTTTTTTGTGAAACAGAAAGACGATACAAGTTCCTTTACTGTTGCCTTGTAGAACCATTAGGAACTCTGTTCCTTTATATATTAATTTCCCTCCTTTTATTGCTTCAGCTATCAACAACTGCTATAAATTTACCTTAAAGCAAACTGTGGCATATATCTCTATAGATACCTACACACACACATGAATACATACATACATATATATACATGCAGACACACAAAGCCCAACAGTAAACAGGAGAATTTACTGAAAAGCAAGAAAAAACTAGCATATTCAGAAACAAGAAAAATAACACTTGATTATGAAGTATTACAGCTTAAACGTTAGATATCTTTCACATTTCCTTCTTCTGTCATAATTCTGTTTCTGGGATTAGAGATGTTTTCTTCTTGCACACCTATCTGTCAGGAAGATAGCCTTTTGGAAGATCCCATTGAACTGGGATACTCACAGAAAATGATCTGATTAGTTTGTATAGAGCGAAAGAATAACTTTGGAATCAAGTGACTGAAAAGAGCAAGGCTAAAGTAAAGCTTAGATTACAGCACAGTTAGTGAAGAGTGGTAATAGCTATGGAGTCTTTGTCTTTGAACAGGAGCTGAAAAGGACAAATAGGTTCAAGCTAACAGTGCCAGAATGGCAACCCAGTGAAGTCACTGTACACATCACCACCAACTCCAAGGAGCTTTGGTCCAACACGAGAACTTGTTCCTGTGCTATAGTTTCTTATCATGTAATACCTCCCTCCATACGTATTTGCTTCTAACAGCAATATGGATGCAAACTTCACTCAAGTGAGAGGTAGGACTGGGAGAGCAAAGCGTGCTTGAAACCTGATTTAAGAGGCCTCCAGCAGATTGTGGGTTGGTGTCAGCCCTTCCATCCCTAAGACTTAAGAAAATGGTAGGTCTCTGATCATCTTAAGAGGCTCTTCTCTCTTGATTTGAATTTAGGAATCTCTGTAAGAGTCATAACAATACATTTTCATTTTCACCTAGTTAGTGCCAAGCACAGTGAACAGAAAATAATCACCTGCAAATAGTTGCTGTACCTCATAAACAGAGCACAGAATCGTTAGTCACATTGAAGATAATAAAAGCAAGACTCTTCATTCGGAGAACTTGTGAAGTTGCTGCCTGTGAAGCACTGTTCAATTGTTTGTCCTCAACAGACAAAAATCATGGGAAGCAAAGCTGCTCTGCTTCTTCAGTGAATGAAAACCTTTCAGCCATTAATACAACACACAACCAGGGTCACAGCTCCGCTAATGGAGTTTGCTACCGGCATGGATGGTGTGAGGTCCATGTCAGGATCAATACTAGCGGTTTTGTGTCATTGTATGCCCTTGGTGCGCTGCTAGTGACGATATTACAGTCTCGTGCTCCAAACCCAAGTCTGTACATACTGTTAATCTTAGCACTTTGTTATGTACAGGAGACAGCTGTTATATAAACCAATAAAGATGTACATATCCCAACCCAGAAGACAAGACATGTAGTCCCACATGTAATTCAGGTTGAAATATTAGCCAGTGTGGTAGGCATCCTGGAATCCTAACTTACAAAACGAGCATTTCAGAGCTTTCACCGGGGGGAAAAAAAAAGAAAAAAGAAGAAAACAAAAAGGAAATTAAATACTACCCTGACATCTTGAAAGGAGGCAGTCACCTCTTCAGGACTTCTTCCTGAATTCAGTAGGGCTCCTTGCCTTGGTTGGATAGCAAATGCAGTTTCATTAGTCGCTGTGCGCTCAGATATCTGTAACACAACACAGTTTACTCCATAGCCAAAAGACATTTTTACTTTCCCTGACTAGTGAGGGGACAGCTCAAGCTGATGTCACTCTCCCTTTTGTCTCACAAGACAGTTCTAATATAACAATGGAGGGAAAGTATAATTGGAGGGAAAGAAGGAACAAGGGGAAAGAAGGGAAGTAAGTTTGACCTTACATAGGTAACTTCTATAGCCTTTTGGAAGATCTCACTGAATGGCGTTTTCTTCATCTGTTGATGAAACTGGACCTGAAGTCTGCTCTGTCTCCCCAGAAAATCAGTGCCTTTTGCATTGAGAATGGGCTTGTTTTGGTTGCTCTGTCCTAAGCAGAGCATCATAAAAACAATACGACATAGGATCTTCCTCAGAAACATCATTTTGTGTCAGAGGATCTGAGTCTAAACACTTCCTATCAGACACTTTATTCTCAGAGGAGCCTGGCTCTCTGCAAGAGCCCTTTGTAGTCCAGCTGGATGTCATTACATAATTAAGCATATGAGCCAGGAGGTAGTCTTGAGCATGGCAGTTTTACAATGTAAGATCAAAATGTTATTCTTCCTTTCAAAAGATCTAGTGCCATTTGTTGTAATACCTTCATGCAAGGGATCAAATATAGTATTGATTATTCATTATTACCTTTAAAGAAGTCAGTAAGCTTCTGGAATTCAGAAGACTTCTGGGGATCTGAAGGGATATAAGGCCTCAGGGCTTGATGACTCATCTTGACCTGAAGCTTTGAAATATCACCTGCTGTCTGGATTGTTCCTGCTTGCTGCCTGGGATTTCAAAGTCTCTCTCTCTCTCTCTCCCTTTTTCCCCCCCCAAAGGCATCAGTCTTAACAGACATTGCCAGATCAAGAGAAGCAAAGAATGCAGAAGAAAGTGAAAGTAAGAAGACCATGAGTTGGGAGCCCAGCTGGTATACATCTGCTTTGCTAAGCTTGAATTGAAAATGAGTATCATTATTCTTGTTCTGCATGCATCCTACAGTGTTTAATTATTGCATCACATAGAAGAGGCAATGGGCATATCCTGTGGCTAGCTCGATTGTGTTCAACATGGGTTAACTAACTGTTCAACATCCTAACACAGGGAGTTTTTCAACCTTTCTGTGCCAATTTGATCTTCAGGCATGTTCAAATGGAGAAATGTTTAGAGGAGACTGGGGGTATCATTATGTGGAGACCCTAACAAAATTTAACACACTATCTTTATCGACTTAAGAAAAAAATCAATGTCATATTCATCTAGACACAGTATTGAAAGTTTCCAT
The DNA here is from genome assembly GCF_030936135.1 of Gavia stellata. Lineage (NCBI taxonomy): Eukaryota > Metazoa > Chordata > Aves > Gaviiformes > Gaviidae > Gavia > Gavia stellata. Next base: position 95,712,360 of record NC_082596.1, on the reverse strand, counting down.
TTTCAACAACATTGTCTGTATGTTGTAGAATAAACCTCCAAGAGTGCTTTTTGGCAGATGGTTAAATATTTAAGTAGTTGGCCACAGATTTTTAAAAATGGAGATAATTAGAAGACTTGAAGCAGTTAATATTTATTAGTCATGAAGAGTTTGACAGATTGGATGTTTTCCTACCCACACATTCTCTAGCAGAAAAAAATAAAGCCCTTATCGTTCGTTGTATACGAAGCAAGCTTTTATATGAGGCAGAAGTAGAAGGCATGGCTTCCCAGGTTTCTCAGTATGAGACACTGAGATTAGTGGCTACCACTTAATTCAAGAACAGGCCAGAAAACAACATGGAAACGATGAGTTCTCTGTGGAAATGCACAGGGTTCACCCTGGAAAGTGCCCAGGACTGAAACCTAAGGACTGACTCTTCTGCACCATTTCAGCTTTCACTGTAAATTATGGTGTCTCTAGCAAGGTTGCAGGGCTACTCCAGCCACTGGGGATTATCAGACAACCCATTTTCTATTAGCTTTGCCACTTCCGTTGGCCTTCCTTGCAGGAGAGGAGGTGCGTGGAGCAAAGGCAGACCAGTTCTGTGGCACTAAAGAACTGCACAGGAAAAGACCCCTTAAACAGTGAATTAAACTAGCAGACAGGAGGCCAACAACTGCCAGATTACTAAGGCTACTCTAGGGACCAGTTTCACGACATGTCCTCTTTTATCTGTCCAGAAATCTGACTGAGAAGAAGTGTTGGGACATTTGCCTAGGCTTGCTGGCTGCCCCACAGACAGGTCCGAGCAAAAGCAGTAACGCACTTCTCACTAGGCTGCAGATGTCCAGCGATGCTCAACACACCAAGGAGCACCGCTCAGCACTTCCCATGCCAAGTCAGGCCAATACAACTGCACCAAGCCAACAGCCAACCCACACAGACAGCAGGTTGGATGAGCTTAGGATGGACATAGGGGCATCTGCACAGAACGTAACATGGTAGGTCTAACGTGTTATCCATCTGTCAGACTGTCAATACACACAAATGTTCAAACAGTATCTGTGTGCAGACAAAGCCTGTGCAATGGACGTACATGTTACTAACATATAATAGAGCAGCCACTTGAAACTGTTACCTTCTTTCATAAGATTGATACTGACTTTGTCAGCGATTCATGAAAAACATGAAAATAGCATCTGCGTTATACTACATAGCTGACTAGCTAGAAAGAGATGCATCTCCCTTATATCTTACCTCTTTTTTCTTAATAGCACAACTGAACGGTCAGTACGTGCCCCAGTATGAAATCCCTTGGGCTCCTTTACATTCAAAGGCAAAGAAAAAGTAAGATAAACCCAAACAAGGCATCTTAGTAATGACATTTGCATGTATCCACATGCAGCATTGAAAAGAATGGGTGCATAGGATTAACTGTGGCAAGCAGGGGGATCAGTGGAAAGGGTTTTCATCAGTGTCTACGCAGCAAGGCCAAAGGCAGACAGTAATATATAATATACCTGCTATAATTCTTACCTGGTACAAACCAGTAGAGCAGGACCAACTGCCCTAGCAGGCTGAACACAGTCCTGATCTGGAGTCACCCCAGAACTGCCCTCAAGGGAACCCAAGAGAGGGATTGGGAAGCAGCCTTGGATACCGACCTGTGCAGATGCCACTTTGCTCCCTAAGGGGATGGTACCTGGAGCAGAGCGATCCCCTGGCTGCACCCTCCCTTACTGTGGTCAGAAGAGATGAACTCCTGAACCCACTAAGGGGATTTTTCCTTATCCTACAAAAATCTTTAAGGGCCATCCCTATTGTATACGAAATGATAAGATATTTTTTTGCTTTTTTTTCTTCATTAGTATTATTTTTGAGATTTTTTTTCCCAGTGCCTTCTTTTCAGACAATAGCAATTCGTGCTTTATTTATCTCATTGCTATAGTGAGACTCTGGAGGACTGGAAAACGGGTAGGGTTATGAGACACAATGAAAGCAAAACCTGTTTTAAATGAGCGAAGACTCAGAAGTTTCAAGCTTTTACAGGCTTTCTTTGATTGCTAAAAAGCATGTTGGAGAAAGTCTGTTAAAGTTTCAGTATCCTTCCTTTTCAAGGAGAGATCCACAATCCTCATCCCTAAGAGCTCCGGCAAGACTCACTGCAAACCAGAAGACAAGACAAGAATAGAACCTAGCAATAAAAAAGAAGCCGCAACCTTTTAAAAAACAAATATCACAGGATTCCTTTACGCACCATAAAGAAACAAAACGGAAACAAACCCACATTGTTTCCTCTGCAAGTACCCAGAAGAAAAATCTGCACCTTAAAAAGGTTTGACCTCAATATAGGCCATAATGTAAAAATGTGAGGATCTTGGAAACTTGTGCTTTTCCTGGACTGAGGCCCAGATTTTGTAATATATCTTGCCCGTTACTATTTTTCTTGCTTCTTCTAAAGGAGAAAAGGCTCTTTTGAAGAAACGTGTTTTCTAGACTGATACGCCAGAGTTGGGGTCTGTTTAAATACTTCAAGTTTGATATATACACATATAGCTGTAACATTTTCTGGACATGAGCCAACATTGCCTGTCTGCATCCAGTTCTTGCTATCAATATGTTGTGAGACACTAGACAGAGTGGTCCCTACCCTAACATGTAGAGTTTACACTAGGCCAGACAGATAATAGTAAGACAGACAATTTGCTGTGCCTTTCTCTTCTTCATCACAGTTTTAATGAGCAGCACCTGAAAGAATTTATGTCCATATTGAAGTCTTCTGCCTAAGTGAAAAGAGGACTGCTAGCACACGCTGGTAGTGCATCAACATCTGCTTGGAAAAGGAACCTTTTTTTTTCCCCCCTTACATCACACAAGGAAATCTGTCAACAGTTTGATCCAGTGACTGACTAATCAATGGGATGAGTACTCTCTCAGAGGCCATTTTGCTGGGCTGGCCACAATGTGCTTTTGCACACTGACCTGCTCTTCCGTTCCTGATGCTCTCCAGGCTGAGCTGAAACTGCGGCTGCAAACCATTAAGCCTACAGTAAGAAGCACATGGACTGTCACATACATGTCTTTGCTTACTCTTCTTGGTATCTAAAGAATATATATGCAAATGCTTTCCTGTATGCTATCTCATACCAGTTGACTGAGGGCACCAGAGTAACTGAGAGACAGAGTCTGATTAATATTTTTCCCCCAGATACACCTCTAAATCCAGCTAGAAGGGGGCCAGCCAAATAATAATACGTGTTTACTAGCCCCACTAAAATTCATTCCTGCCATATCTTATCAATCAGCCATGAGAGAAGGTTTTCCCTACTGGACCACACGTAATGTCACTCTAAGTTCTGTGGCTGCGAACTGAAAGTAATTCCTTCCCCACCTTCCAATGTTTGCTCAGGTGCAGTTTGGTTTCCACATGAACTGATTCAGGAGAACCTGCCTCAACCAGCAAGCTAACAGGAGTGACCAACCAACTTGCACTGACTGCAAACAAAGTCCTCATCCTGAAAGAGTCTGTTACGTAAAAGCACACTACATAAAACCATCCCTGTATGTGTGACTTATAGTAAGTCCTTAGGTGATTTGCCTTTAAGGATGACTACATTTTTAATCAATCAGCAAGGCATGCAGTATGTAAAGTTCATGCTAGCTTGAGCGGCAGCGGACTGTGTTTTTCCCCTGGTGAACAACCCCCTCGCAGCCCGTGAGCTTTAGCGGGTGAGGTTATGCAGCCTGCCTATTAGGACTGCTCTCAGCCACATGCCTGACTGCACTCTCAAGTCTCAGGGCCAAGAGTAAACTTTAAAGGAACCCTGCCAATTAAATGTAAGCAGAAAACAAAGACTGTATTTTTACCCAAAGCAAATGTGATCAGAAATGTTCTCATGATGCTGGTACCAATAATTATTCTTATTATTTTGCATTCAGTAAAGATGGCTTTTAATTGAATTTGAATATTAAAATCTGTCATGAAGATGAAGCTATCTAAAAATTAGAGTTGATCAAATTGTCCACTGGCCATTGGAAGTAAATTAAATACATTTTACCAGTGGTGAAAAGTAAGGCTAATTTCAACAGACAGTAAAGATTTTCTGTGCCAAATGTTTTATAGTCTTGTTTTGTGGATCTTACGAGGAAAAAAAAAAAGAGCCTACATGGCATGCATTATCTACAAGAGGCAAAGACAAAACATTGCAGCAAGGTTATCCCAGATGAATTCCAGTAAACTCTTTGTATCATATCGTAGTCCAAATAGACTACAGCAGGTTGCAGAAAACATATTTGAGGAATGACAGAGGGAATTTTATAATATGTACTTGGATTAGTTCTTGTACTCTCTCCATTTTAAATATAATTGATTCAGTCCTCAGTTCAGATAAAATAATGTTCCAGCTTCATTTAACTGTTCTGCTGGATTGGGACCCTACCTACAATGACTCTAACTGCACAGACAGACTCCAAAGAGGTTTTCTGGACTTAAAAATGTCAACATTTTCAATCCTTTTATCTTGTTTTTCTTTTCAACATTAAAAGCAAGTGGTGAGCATACTCCTCTCCAGTGCTCGAAGGGCCTTGATTCTAATCTTGTCACGCTATGAGACAGCTAAAAGCTATGACAGGGGAGATGGTCATCTGTTTGTTAGAGCCTGCCCAGAGCTTCTAGTGCAGTCTGGGCAGCATACTACCAGGAAAAGCAAGAAGCACATAAAAAATTTCAGGGTGTCCAAAACAGACGCTGGGTTGCCTGCTACACTGCATCAACAGATTTCTTGAAAACAGATCCCGCGGGAATGTATTGGATTCATTTCTCTTGGGGTCTCCTAACACCCTCCTGAAAGTCTCAGGTACGTGCTGAACAAAAGGGAGAACAAAGCATTTCTGCCTTAAAAAGCCCTTTGATCAGATGAACTTTTGCTTAAAAGAGAAGCGAGAATGTGACCATTCCAAAGGGATCCCACTAATTTCTACCATGATTTCCATAATTCAATACCTTACAATTATACATTTCAAAGTCATCTGAAAGAACCAATAAAGAAAGATTGATTACTTTATTTGTACACATCACTATGAGACATTATCACTCCATGCTGCCAAAGCCAATTCCATGCCAGCCCTTGATCTAAAATTAGACTAAGGACAAGGAAGCGTTCTTTCCTCTACAATGATCACCTAAACCCGAATGAGCCAACAGAGGCTGAGAATCTGCAAAGCAGTCAGTACCAATGGGTGATTACTGATGAAAAACCTCATGACCTCAAGAGCAGGCCCCTCAGGGCTTCCCTGAGAACGTACACAAATTTCAGCGCCCAGTAACCAAGGTGCTCAAAATATCCCCTAGTGATGGGTCTTGAAATTTACTCAGAGCAGGTAACTAGGCAGGGCAAACAGACATCTAGTGCAGCAGCTTGAAGTAGTGAGAGCGGTGCTGGTTTCCCAGGAACCATCATTGGCCATAGCAGAAGTAGAACTGGCGTCTCTTCTCCCTGCAGTTGCTCCGCTAGGAAGAACAGAGACCTCACAGTCTCAGTCCCTGCAGTTCTTCCCAGCCTGAACAGTGTGGAAAATTTCAGCCCTGTATCTGGGTGGAGGTAGCACAAATTGACCGAGCTTCTCATTTCTCAGAAACACACATGCCATTTCGCAGATACTGAGTGGAGGTCAAGGAAATGCCTTTTGGCTCCGACTTCTGCAGACAGTTTTAGCACTTCTTCACACCCATCTGATTGCACTTGGATTTGAGCACTTGCTTAAAGTCAAGAATATGTTTGCTGCTCCGTGGAAGACAATGCCTTCCATATAATCATGACCTAACATAAATATAGGTGAGCACTAAACTTCCACCACAGCTGCTCCATCTGGGACCACCTGTGAGAGCTTACACTAAGCAAAGGATTGTCCTCATCTAACTCCACAACTGCTCAGCCTGCTATCACCTTAAAATACAAGATGGGTTTGTACGTGTGTATGTAGGGACACACGCCTCGTTATTTTCTATGCACACTTCACGTGCGCACAGCGCGCATAGGCCTAGATCCATGAGTGTACGTGTGCACGCGGATAGATAAACAGATAATCTGGAGTTATTTCAAAGCAAGTGAAACATTTTTCTTTCTTTCTAGTTGTTTCGCAACAACTTGGCCTTGGGATCTTCCAGGGAGCTGTATGTATGAGTGACATACTTGCCTGTTTTTACAGCTCCTGCCTTATGTCAATTTAAGCATCTTTCCTACACCTGGAGGAGTTCAACAAACATCAGCTCACAGGTGTCACCCTCCGTTGGCTGAAGGCTGGCTCCAGAGAGTCTAGCCAATATCTGCTTTGGCTATTAACAGTCTTGGAGAGGCCAAGCTCAGTGTGTGGGGGGAAGCAGGGGGAGGAGAAGGTGGAAGGAAAAGGAAGGGGGGGGGGGGGGTACATGTAGGTGCATGTGCATTTGCTGCTGCTTTAACTTTCCATCCATTTAAGAGTTTAAATACTAGTGAAGCACTTAAAATAACATTAGGACACATTCCAGCTTTCTCTGCCAGTCAGAGGGAAAAAATGTTTGAAACCCTGCATCTCAGCACCCCCAGGGCTTTATGATTTGTTAGGTTTAGTAGTTCAGAGGATTAAAAAGACAGAAATATTAGTAGAAAAAGAAGAGGAAAAAGTCAATGTATTCACTGAAGCAAATCTAATGGGTTGGTGGGCCAGAGAAGAAAAGGTTCTACTACCTGACTGAATCTTATTTATATTTCTTGCTCCACAATAAAAAATAATTTTCTAGACATTCCCCCCCCCTTTTTTTTTTTGCTATGCTAGTCACATTTCCTAAATCCTTTATCAACGGCTGCTCTGCATATGAATGGGCTGTAATTGAACTGTCACATTCATGAAGGTCAGTAACCTTTCATTAGGAAGAATGTGTCTTTCTTGATAAATTGGAAAGTCCCTGAGGATTTGAAAGCATTTTTTTATTTCATTCTTTCAAACATACCTTAAAAATCTAACACAGATCTTTCTTTCTCTCGCTCTCTTTTCATAGCACTCTGACAAACCCCTCATCTTTGTCTTTGTCATAGGCAGTTCCATGCAAAATATTCAATCACAAGCTTTCACTGTGACCTTCTTAAAAGCAAAATGGGACGCATAAGCCCTCCACCCTCAACCTCTTGCTTTGAATTGCAGATAGCTGATACTTCTGCTCAAAAAAAAAAAAAAATCAAACCTTGAGATTAGAGTTTTTGCCATGTTCTTGCTTCTTCAGACTGACTTGAGTATCTACTGCAAAGCGACCTAAGTCAAACTGTGTTGGTGTCAGTGTATCTGTCCATCATTTTTGGTGCATCCATTTATCTGCAGAGATGGACAGCTGAACACCTCAAGTAGTGACAGGCTGTGTGTGAAAAACAAATTGTGGGAGAGAATTGTGCTTAAAAAAAATACTTAGTACTGCAGACAGCTTTCAAGCCCTGCCACAGGTTAGCTCCATACAACTCAGTCTTCCCTATCTAAGGAAAATAAGCTCTTCAGAGGAATGTTTTTGCACCTTGATCTGCACCCTGACACAGCAGGGTCTTTAAAAGAAGCTTAGTGGCTGCCAAACTCATAACCGCTGCCAGAAGCTCAATTCCTCCTCCAGATCTCAATCACAAAGCATGCAGCAGGACACATGGAAATGTGTTGAGCTTCCCACCCTTACCAGTGCAAAGGTGCCTTCAGATGTCTTAAAAATACTACCAAGGCTGCAGATCACAGGGGCAGAAGCCATCTGTTCCTGTAAATCCCAAGACTAGGCCATGTTCTAGCTAGCTAAGCCTAGGGCCCATCTTCAGTCAGTTGACCGGCTTGATGTCAAGGGGTCAGAAAAAAAAGCAGCTTGGTGACAAAGTCAGTCATTATCAAGATGGAAACACCAGCATGGAAAGGGGGAGACTTCATAAATGGAAGGAAGCATCTGGCCTTCTGTGTTAGCTAGTCAAATACTTCAAGAAGTAACATGAATTACAGGTTCTCCAGAGCTATCAGAAGACTGTCCTTTTACTGTCAGCACCAACAAAATCGTGGTGACTGAAGATTGCCGACTATAAGATGGAATATAAGGAAAGAGGAACAAGGTATAATTGCAAAGCAGCTGGAGTCCTTTAATGGTGCAGGCCACACTGAAAGCTTTTCAGCTGGAAGGACGAAAGCAGCAAAACATTTCTTTTGATATTGGCAGGAATGGTTGAAGAATGAATACTTTCATTAATTAGGCTTAACTTAATTTTCTTGAGCCCTCTCTCAACCAGTGGACTGCTGTTGAGTTTATATGCCCAGCTTTAAACGGGAATCCTTTACTGCAGTGCCACAACATGGATCTTCTTATACTAGTAAGGGAAGCCATAAAAAAAACTCTCCTAAAGCACAAAAAGAAAGGTGCTACCTGACTTCCATATTAATGTCCTCTTCCAGCAGCAAGAGTATGTTTGAATTCATATGGAGAGGGTCTTTATTTAAAACCTAGACGTCCTCTTACGCTCCAGTTCTGCCACCATTCTCTAGACCCAGAGTTCATGGTGGAGGCTAGCCAGGTGTGCCCAGAAGCATAAATCAGCCCAGATCATTGTCAGAATTCTCTCTGCCACTGGTGAAGTGCAGGTACCTGTGATAACACTGTAAAGAAAAAGACCAGCCTTTATCAGTGGCTAAAGGTATGTGGCAAACACTACCTAGGACTCTAAAACAACAGAAAGGCCTTCACAGACCATCACTTTCAGTGCCATGTGCAGGCTGCCCGATGTAAGAACCTAACTTAGAAACCCCCACCACAATGGCATCTGAGGTCAATAAGCAAGGAGTGATTCAGACTCCCACCTTTTGTGAGCAGCAGTCACAATGCATCAAGTAAGCAGGACTGACTTCCCTACGTGCCTAACGATGACTTTTTTTCCCCACTGACTGCACAGGAAGCCAAGGTCTAGCAACTTGGCATAACAGGTGGTCAGAATTGCTCACCAGTCTCTTGACCTCACGTGCTGTCATTGCTCCCACATTTCATAGCAGGCAAGGGGAATGTAGCTCACGGTTTCTAGCTCTCAGCACGATCCTTGCTCTGTGGAATAAACAGATACATTCTTGTGTGGTGCTTTTCAACTGTACGTCAGGAGATGACTCTGTAGTGAGCCCTGTTTCGGAGGCAAGATCCTGACCGCTTTACTAGGGAGAGGCTAGTAAGCAAAGAAGAAAAGCGAAGTTATATTTCAATGTAAAGCACTGCTTACGGACCAGTTTTCCCAAGAGCTAATTTGGAGCTCCTGGCTGTTTTAATCTCCTACAACGTATATGGGTGTACCAGTGATCTGGAGAATGGTTTCATGCAAGCATCCAAACATTCAGATACATTCAGTTGCCAAAAAATCAGAATTAACTGCCAGTCGAGTCAACTCAAGTGGAAGACCACAATCTTGGGAAAGACATCTCATCAAAATAAATATTTTTAAAGATGTTTTCTAGCATGCCTGGCTTAAAATACCCCCGCGGCAACACTTCTTATGGTGTATTGTTACTTCTCTTCTCAGATAAAAGGTTAATAGCCAAGTGAATGTGAGGTAGCTACTTACAAATCCCTAGAGAGATTCTGTTCTGATTCACGCTCTTGTGTCCTCTGTCCAAAGTATCGAAATTCTTTGCCTCACTTGAAATTGGAGGTAGTTTCCTACATCCCAGTACTTGGATTCATGCACAGCTAAACCTTTTTGTATATCAAGGAATTTGGATTCCAAGATTTCAGTTCAGGACTGTCTCAAATGAAGCTCTGATAACTACATATGGAAAAAACAACAGAGTGGTACATCACCGGATTATATATATCCAGACCACAACAATGAGGCTTCTCAAGCACTCTGCACTGTGTACAAAATAAAAGTGGTTAAAGAATTTGTTTAGAAACGTGTTAAGCATTTTCCAGGCAGGCGGTGAATAAATCCACTTTACCACTTCATGGCTTTACAAAGAAGCCCATCCATTAACATGGGAACTCTCTTGTTTGCATTTCTTAACAGCTGACATTTGTACCTTTCGAAGGAAAGTGAAGGGCATCTCATTGCCTCATTGTTTAAATCAGTGTGGAAATAATGGGGATGATAGGAAATTGGAGCTAATTTCCTTTGTCTCCTATTCAGCCGATAATGGTGGTATGTGCGGGATGCTAAAGGCCAGGCAGAGGAGGTGACCTGAAGATGACTTCATTCTTATGAGGTTTATCAAAGGCTCCTGTCAGTCAAATGCATGCTGAGAGATTGGGGACTGGCCATCTGGTCCAAAGTTAATCAAAGAGGAAAAAGGAAAGTGAGGAGGTGAAAAATCCCCCTGTCAGCTTTGCGCAAGGTGGAGGGAGATGCAGACAGAGGAGGGAACTCCTCTGCTCCAGCAGCCCAGCACCCAGGCTGGGTGGCCATGCCGCATGCAGAGGAGTAAACACAGCGGAGTGGGGTGGAGGCGCGCGGGGGAAAGGGAAAGATAGCGTTGTTTGGAATTTTCACTGGGATGATCCCACACCGGTTTTAAGTGGCAAGCCTGAAGGTCACTGCTGCTGTTAGCCACGCAGAGCAGCGGCAGAATCGTTTCACTTGTCCTCAGAAAAAAAGGGGGAGTGACTGACTCACAGGAGGGAACCGGTGTAATACAAACCACAGGGTTTTCTGTCAGAGAGCCAGACTTCTTTCCTCGGAGTTTTGTTTCCTGCCAGCAGAACCAAGAGGTACAGCCATGCCACCTTCATGTGCTGCAGACACAACCTTACCCAGCTCCTCGCCTTCTACCCCCTCCACCCCTCCAACCCAGGTGTCCTGCGAGCACTAGCCACTTCCCAGAGATTTGGGTAATTGGCCCGTAATGGCTTTCCTGTCAATACTGACCCACGTACATTTTTGAACTGTGTGTAAGCTCAGAGGGGGATAGAGAGGGGATTTAACAACAAAGGGTTTGGTTTGGTTTATGCTGAAAGGGTATCACACAACGCCTGTAAGTAAGGCTGAAGATGCCAATCAGACAACTGAAATACTGTTTAAATGTGTGTGTTACGTAAAAATACATTATTTCACCATAGATGCATTCTGAAGTAAAACACCGAGTGTGACAGCCTGTTAGTCTGATTTCCATAACCAGCCCTGTTCAGCTGCTCAAATCAGCTAAATAGAGACATATTTTTAAAACTACAAACGTCCAGATTGTGAATCCCTCCCTCACGCTGGCAAGTAGTCATGCTAATGAGTAGTCTCCTTGACTCCAGGGGAAAAATTCTTGCCAGCAAAGGTTTCACAATCCCAGCCCTAAACGTTTCTAAAATGATTAATCAATGTGAACTAACTTAAAACAAAAAGGGAAAAAAAAAAAAAAAGAAGAGGAAATAGGGGAAGGTTCTTTTGAAGGGCTACAAATTAAGGCTGAGCACTAGGAGATATTTTTGTGGACTTAGGCAGAGAAAGGGATGAACGTGCTGCCTCTAGTACACACACACACACAGCCCCCCAGGAGAGAAACATGCTAAAACCGGAGAGAACGAGAACAAAGGAGTTGGCCTGCTTCATATACCTGGGGCCGGGACTCGCTTCTCCATTAAGTTTCCATTCTGCCTCCTCCTCAGGTCGAGGTCCAGTCAGGCCCCTATAGAGAGGAACATATGGAAAACAGTGGCAGTGAGTTCTGCTCCACCTGCAGCTTTGCTGAGCTGAGTCTCCTCCCATGCCCAGTTTGGGAGCATCTCTTTGCATGGCCAAGCGCTGTAAAATAGAGCTGAGAATAGCAAGAGTGGAAGCACACAGGGCTTTAAAAACAAAACCAAACCTTAACAAAGCACCTAACCCCAAAGAACCTCTGCTGAACAGAGGATTTCAGCCAAGAACATATAGCTCTGTCTGTATATACACAACTATACACTGCTTGCTGCCCTCATATTTTTAGGGAGGTTTTAAAATAGCAAGCAACCTGCTGCACAGTAGACAGCTTGAAACAGGCACAACCAAAAGTGAACAAGGGTGGAGATTGGGGGGCCATGGATTTTCTTGCTGCTAATGGCTGAAGCGAGCCGTATGCTTGGGAATAAAAGTCAGTGAAGAACCTCATGGGCACCAAACACACACTGTAGTTTTACTCACCCTGACTTGTACTTGCTCTCTACTGAACCTTCTTACCCGAGCTGCGGTGACTTCATAAGGAAGGGAGTTAGTAACAGTAAGGTTTTTTTTGTTTTGTTTTTTATCTGCACAGCTCTAGATCTGAGAGAAATATGACTAAGAAAATGATCTTTCCCAACCCCTGGAAAGAAAATGCAGCCATGTGGATCCCAACATAAAAACAAGCATTGGCATGTCTAAAATACTGTGCCTGCTATAATTAAAACTCACAAGCAACTACAAAACAACTGTTTCTGTCTTTACGACACGAAACCTGCAGACTTTTAGAAATGGGCTGACAGAAAAGTCAGCAAGGAAATTTCACCAAAAACCTGCTATCCCCTGGATGAATTAGGGGTTTTTATCAGGCAGCAAGCCATTATCATACATTTATGATTCCCCTTGCCCAGTTCCTGCTGGATCTCACAGAAGGAAAAGCTTCAGGCTTACCTGTGTCTGCAAGGATTCCTAGTCTAACACATTGGTTGGATACACAGGCATGAACACGCTGTCATCAGCATGTCCTCCTCCTTCTCATGGGCTTGAAATAATTTGACATGCCAAGTTAGACAATGCCTTAAATCAAACAGTAGCTCCATTTTCTTCAGTGGCTGAGGCTATTTCCAAAAGCAGGTAGGGGATTTAGCGACACAAACCTAAACTAATGGAAGATAACTGACTACATCCCCTTGAAGACACTGAGAACATCCAGCTGTGGTCTTTTCCCCACACCCTCCACAACTCCCTTGTTTCTAGTTAGAAATAATGTAATTGCAAATATTACAATATTAAGTCCTTCCTGAAGAACCTTTTCAACTTTCTTCTCTGTTAGACTGCATGGTCAACAGCAAGCACGGTGAACATATGCTTTAATGATTGCCACAGCAATAATTCACAGAGAACCAGTTCTCTTTCAAAACACTTCAGATTAGCAAGGAGTTGGGGGAGGGAAGTTATCAGGATGCTGGAAAGCGCTAATACAATTTATTAGACAAACCCTGTGTGGATGCAATGGCAGGTCTGCTATCAAAGGCAAAAACCTTCAGGCGTTTTACATCCCATAATCCCAATGAAAGCCTGTTTTTGCAGATACCCTACAGTTCATGAATCACTGGCTGTAGCATACAAAATCCCCTATTTAAGTAATTACAGTACAATACACAAATCTGCACAGTGGCTGATGTTATATAAAATATTCCAAGGCAGTCTCGAAACTACAACATAAAAAAAAAATCCCAACTGGAAACAAGTATCTTGCAGTAAGCATATTTTGTGAAGTAAGGGATGCTCTGATCTAATCATATTAAGTCTGTCCTGAGGACTGGAAGAGGTCTGGCAATACAGGGACCCAGCGAGCCATGGACAACGAATGGCTCCTGTCTCCAGACATTGTTTTCCACTTGTTTTCACTTGGGCTTCCGTACACCCTCAAGCTCCCCATTTTTACGTAGTTGGATGGTTTTGTTATTGCCACCTTAGTTTTCAAATATCAAAGAACACAGAAAGATCTCAAATCTCAACTGTGACCTTGGTCATGCATTGCCCCAATAATGGGGCTGGCTTCTATTTCTTCAGCAGAATGAACCAAAAGCCTGGTATTTTAGGAAGATACCTAAATTCCACCAGACAATATGAAGTCTCATCTCTGTACCCAGTTCTGATTTATCTCCACAGCTGGGCAGTTCAGCTTCTACCTTCAGCAATAGGGAGGATAGGCTTTCTTTCATGAAGAGCCCTTATTTGCCTAACTTTGGTTTCATCTACAGACTGCATACTTCACCAAAGCTTGTACCCGTCAGCTGGAAGTCCCCCTTCAGTGGAAGTGATGGTTTTAAGAAATGGTGGTCTGAATCACACTTAGCATTTTCAGAAATATCCTGTACCACCTACAAGGTCCAGCTCTTCAGTACAAACTTTATCTTCTTGTTCTTGGTACAAGGAATCTGCAGAACAATTGGGACTTGGTTTGCAAAGAGAAAAATTATAATGGCCCACAAAACATAAGGTCAATCGACGTTTTGGAAGCGTTTTATGAACTGGAAATCTCTCTCCAAAGTATTACACTACAACCCAATAAAACACTACATGCTGGCGGAATTTTATCCTGTTAAAGTTGGCAAAGGTTTCTTCACCAAAGAGTAAATTTTGTTCAGGTTTAATTTACTTTCATACTCCCCCAAAAATCAATGTAATTGCTCAGGTGCAGGTTGACAGGTTCCTGAGATTGTCTAAATTAAGCGACCCACAGCAACCAAGGCACAAACACCAACTACACAGCGAAAACGGGGAGGAACAGTAATTATCATCTCATGCAAAGGCTGCCTGTTTTAGGTTCGTGCAGAGCTCGCAGGGCAGGGTGTTAAATTGGACGTAAGGTTTTGTTTGAAGGAAGTCAGAGCCATGATGCAGAAGGCTTTCCTGGGTTAGGTCTGCCTTTTGCTACAAGCATCAGTCACAAAGAGTGCAAGCGGTTTGAGTTAAAGACACAGTGAAGAGTTTGGCAGAAATTTGGACTGCTCTGTATGTGGGATGTTGTGATTCCTCCAGCTGCAATTCCCTAGGATGCATTTCACCTAGCCAACACCTGACAGGAAATATTTAGGAGGTTATAAGTCTTCTTTAGAAGAAAATTACAGCAGAAAGAGGTCCAATAAAACAACTAAAACATGAGGAAAAGGTTTCTCACAGTTTGTGTTCTAGGTGCCCAGCTGAAATCCTGGCTCCATAAAAAGTCTTTTGCTGTACACTTCTAGGAGGCCAATTTTGTCAAAATCTAGCTAACTTTCATATAGATTTGACTTGCTATGTTGCCTAGCATCATAGTCAAAGAAGAGTAGATTCAACCTCACTGTGAAGAACAAACATAGCATACACTGAGATGGAAAACTGTTTGGTTTGCATAGCCCTTTGCACCTCAGCAGGCAGCCATTCAGTAATACAAAGAAGGTGTCCCCATCCTTCTTATTTATTGGAGTTATTTGCCAGAGGCAGGGAGGCAGAACTTTGAGACCATTTTTTGACATAGTTGATGTGTTGATGCTATTTTATTTTTCTCCAAAGAGTTTTGTTGACCCAACTGAATACCAAGATTTTTGATTCAGGGATCATATTACTACAGCTTGACAACTGATTTGTCTGCTATAACAGAGATAGAGTTGTACCACAGTATCTACTCATCCCTTTTCATATGCATATAGATAATTTTATGGCTTTAATTTAAAGAATAGAGCGAAAGATCCAGCCTTATGAAAAAGGGTAGCTGTGGCTGTTATACAGATGTTTTGCTAAAAACACCCTGACTCACAGTCAAAGTAAATCAAAGAGGAGGGAAAGAAAGGATGCAGCCTATTCACTCCTACCATTTTATGTCAGTTTAACAAACCCATTGCTGTCAAAATTGCAGCAGTAATACAACAGACAAGATAGCCAGTATCTTCTCATCTACTCAGCATCTAAACACAAAATCCAAGCAACAGAAACAAAAGTTAAAAAAGCAGGCAATTTTTTCATGAGGCATGCCCAATGCCTAATATCTGCCTTTCTCCTGTGTTCATGGTCAAACTATCAATGTGAATGAGCATTGAAATGAGTGTGCATCCTGGTGGGGTGGATGAGCTCATGATTCATGAATGAGATTAGACCAGAGCTTCCAGAAAAAACAGGTATTAATCTATGCCCCTTTTCTTGTACTTCCCCTTAGCAGCCATCCTTCCAAAATCCAGAGAATGAAATGATCATCAGAAGAAAATAGCGTTAAAAAGAAAGATAAAAACCCCGCAGCTCTGCTAATGACTTGGAATAGTCTGTATAGCCATCAACTGAAGCAAGGATCTTTGGTCTATTGTGGTGTATTATGTGACTTCAAGAAAATGAGATGGGAAGGTGAATATACAAAGTGGGATTTAGCAAGGCGCTGGGTGAAGAGGGACAAAACCCCTTCTTATGGTTGCCAGTGAAAAGGAGGGTGACACTCTTACAGAGTTAGAGGAGGTCAATAAATCAGCATCCTTATCTTGCAAACAGAGCCTGTGACTTCAAAAATTAGCTCATTTATTCTGCACAATTAAATTTATTGAAGTGTGACAGAAAAAGTTTAGCAGTCGCTGATGCAGAAAGGCAGCAACAACGGAGGCAGGCAGCTGGGTGAATGACACAATTAGTTGATTTTCATTTTATTTATCAATATAATTATTGAATTGTATTTATCCTATTTCACAGATTTTTACCATTATTAGAGCCTGGGCCTCAAGGGAAAGAATTAGTTCAAATTTTCTGTCTAACTTAATGTGATTATAGAGCTGCTAGTAAAAGAAAAGTTCTATAAAGTGCTACACAACCTTGTATTCAACGTCACCCCACCATCAGGCTCTGAAATCCAGAATCCTTTCATGTAAAGGCAGAAAATTGAATATGAATTGTGAATGCACTGCATTTCCTAGATGGCAACCTGTGTTTGCAGGATCCCAGCTTGATGCTGCCTCAAAGGAGCCAAGATTCCTTCTGAGTTTTAAACTCAGGAATATGTTTCTTTCTTAAAAACAAACAAACACCCCAAAAACCCCCAGTGCACCCTCTTTGTCCCCACCCCTACTTCAAGCTTCAGTAAACTTACTTGGAAATGTGAAAAGAGTGCAGGAATATTGGAGAAAACCTGCCATGCCAGAGGAGCAGCGGATGAGTATGGTCCTTACACAAAATTACATTGACCATTTGGCACACACTGAAAAAATATAACTCCAAAACTTCTGGCAAGATTTTTTAAAATAAACTAAAAGCTATTGACAAATTAGAAAGATACCTGTTAGCAAAAGTTACTTTTCTTCTTTTCCAGACCAGTTTAGAAGCATCTAGACTACTCTAAGTTGCTCTGGCTCACTTCTTGGCATACCTTTTTGTCATTCACAACGTCTGCTTTGGTTTTGAACTTGTAAGAGACAGAATGAGAAATGCTGGACCTGACTCATGCACATATTCCACCCTTGCCTTCTACATACATGAGGAAGCAAGCATATGTTCAGCAGTAAGCTATGTAATAATTCATGTCCTTTCTCACAGGTTCAGGAAATTAGACCACATGCTATTGCGAGTGTCTAACTTTTCCAATGTTTTGAAAGACTATTTCCATTGCAAGTAGCTTATTTGGTTCTACCCTCCACTTCCATTCCATAAAAATTAATTTATTTGCTCTGAGAAAAAGACACACAGGCCATTTTTCTAAATGTTGGTCAAAGTATCATAGAGCATTGCCTAAAACGTTAAAAAATTGAGAGGGTCCAACATAATTCTACAGGCATAATTAATAAGAATGAATATTATTACTTACAATTAGTAGCTGACTTTGGGTGATAAGATACTTCCAGAATTCCCACTGATTTAACAACATATTCTGGTTACTGGGATCTTGATGTCTGTGTAGGCTCAGACTATATTTTGGGAATTTAGTATAGTGACTTCTGCAGGAATGGGCAAGAAGGAAGGTTTATGTCGGTAAGATATAAATTATTAGAGCCAATAAACTGGATCTCACTGAGACTATTAAAGTTAAATTTGACATGCACTATCTACAGGAAAAGTATCAAAAGAAAGAAAACCATATATTGCACATTTTCTTTTCTGTGTTTCTTTTGGGTAAAGCCTGGAAAGTTGCCTCTCCATTTATGGAGAATTATATGCCCCACTGGGACCTGGAGATGATGGAAACCATTCCATAGCAGCACCATGCGGTGATCTGCCCACCTCCAGAGACGCAAAAGCAGAGGTGGTCCTGTCTCCAAAGAGCCTTCACTTCAGCATCAGAAAGGATATAACGAAGGGACAGATGGAAACAAAAAGGGATCAAAGAACAAAAGATAATTTTAATGGTTTAATTGACTGAAGATGTTTCCACTTCAGCCAAGACAAGCAGAATCTTCGTTGCTTTTGCTTGCTTTCAGTATCAGCAGAGGACAATAGCATACTTTGAAGGACTAACTTCTTACAGCCTCTGCAGAATTCAGCAAGGCTCTCATCAGCTGGGAGAAACTGCACGTGAGTGCAGGAAATGGGCTTCTAGACCTGAATGAGTATTCAGCAGTTCAATAACTGTGATTTCACTCTTCCATGGTACTTCTCACTCCAAGAACCCCAAATCATCTTGCAAGGAAAGACCATCCTTATGTTATGAGATCCCAATCTGGCAGATAAACATCCCTTATCCAGAGCCCCTCAAAAGAGATAAGAAAGGCTTTTGAACATAAAACAACTGGATTTTACTAGAATATAAATTAGAATCCCTAACTTCTCAAAGCAATGTAAACTGGACTGACTAGGTCAAATACAATCACCATAAAACAGATAACATAAATTAATTTTTCCCTGCTCACTGTATCCTTAGAAGGATGCCTTCTAGCCTGGTTTCATTCAATTCAGTCAATATTTGGACCACAGCAAGCCATGCATAGTCCCTTCTGGTCCCTATGAAGCTTCTTCTTCCCATCCTAAAGGCACTTGATTGTGAGTCTGCTTCTTCCTTATCTCTGCTATCTCCCAACCTGCTCACTGGGCTGGAGGCCTCCCTTACTGAGTGGTTGCTCCTCCCCGTCTGCCATACCCTACTTCTTCTGTGAAATCACCTCCTCCTTGACACTACTGCATGGATACAAAGGGTAGGATGACCCACCTTCCTCTCACAAGGGCTGCAGGTGAGCCAACTATGTCTTTTTAAAAAGAAATCTAACCTATAAACTGAGAACAAATAAAGTAGACGCTGTCCATCGGACCTTGGCATTATCCTCATTTTCCAATTGGGAAACAGGAGCCGAGAAAGGGAGACATCCAAAATAATAAAAATTACTGGGAGACCTCTGCCTTCCCAGGTGCCTTGCCTGACCCTCCAACCCCGCTTTGCTGGCTTACACAGCATGCTATAAAAACTTAGATGAGTCCATTTTCAAGTTTTTCATGTGCTGGAAACTGTAGCAGAGCTTACACACTCATCACTCAAAAGGATATTTTTCATGTGCATACATAGAGCACTGGGCTTGATCCATCTGATGTACAAGATTTTGTATCTTAAAAATGTCACAAGCCTGGAGGATGCTTTTCTCCACCTACAGCAATCAACATTGCTTTGGTTTTCTCTCTGTTTTCCAAAATAAAAACTTAACCAGGGCAGTTTTGTTCAGGGATTAATTTGATTTTTGACTGACTTCACAACCTTCCCAGATTAACCCCGTGGACTGCCGTATAACCGTCAGGCCTCTGAGCTGACTTTTCATTCCAAATCAATGTTTTCTAAAGAATTATTTACCCATGAACAGGTCATAGAGGCCCTATAGCAATATTTTCCTCCCCCTTCCATATGCAGAATCATTACTCAAAAGGGCAATGTGCCTCAGGTTTCCAGACTACTCACCAATTCATCTTTTCTTTAAACCATGTTATGCATAAGTACTAATGTGCAGCACCAAAGCTGGAGAAAGCCTGTCCAACTCTTCAGATGAAACAAATTAATGGAATGCAATCAGTGAGAACAAAATGCAGAGAAACCCTGAGTGTATGAAGTTCCTGAGCCTCTCCTAAGGTTTTCAACTAACAGGGACCCAGGCAACAGTAAATACCAGCTCTGCAAAGCACAGGGAGCAGTACCATGTCCTTTCATCTTTCTGATGTAAAAAGTGAAGATTTACCAGTCGGCCTGAAACTGGGCGAGCTGGAGGATCACACAGGTGAGTCCACAGCACGGAGGAGTGCAGTTGAAGAGGTAGAGTTGCACAACATTTCAGGGTGAAGGAACCCACTCCTCTATATGTTTTCTGCTGGACTGAACAAGACCTCCACTTGGACCTGTCCTGAGTTCAAACACAAAGCAAAATTCCCTTACAAGAAAGCTCAAGTGCTACAAAAGCTGGCTCAGCTCTGCCAACTCCAGCTTCCCCACCGGTGTTCTGCCCACCACTTCCTTTGCAGCTTCATTCAAATTATAAATAGCTCCGCATGACAGATCTGACCTTCACCTAGGTTGAGCTTAGTTGGTGGAGGGGCAGGTTACTGCTCCTTCAAAGCTGGTGACCTGGACATGACAGTGGGCTGTATGTCAGTTGCAAGGGACAATAATCGGAGCCGACACAACTGAGAGTGAACAGGTAGCAGGGCCAGGACCGGAGTTCATGACTCTTCTCCCATGGCTCTGATGAGACTACGCAGAGCAGGATGTGCTCAGGGCTTGTACCACTGCCTACAGAAAGTTTGACAATAAATAAGAAATAGTAAAGCAATACAGCCCGAAACAGCCAAGTTATAACTACAGATGATTATAGCTAGAAGTCAGATCCTAAAGGAAATGGGGAATAAACTGTGGAAAATGGGACACTGAAAGCCACTGTGGGAAGTGGTGGTTTTTCCTCTGCCTAACTGCAAACAAGATAAACAAATACAGATCAAACAAAATGTTCACTCCCCCCAACTCTCAGAATCTTTGAACAGTAGGAAACCCACCAGCCTGAGTCTGAACAAAAAATGCTTTGAAAGGAGCAATGCGACTGAAGCAGTAGGCCAATACGCAGACTTTGGAAGAGAAAACGCTGTATTTAACATCCATTACTTCCCTTTATACCATCTATGATGTCAGAACACTGTCTGCATCTCCTTTCTGCGTCTCAGTCACCAGAAGCTGGCTGTCAGCAGAGCACCCTGTTGCTGAGCGAGGAGATCATCATGAAGACAGAGCCAAGCTCTTCACAGTGGTGCGTGGTGAGAAGACAAGGCATAAATTGAAACAAGAGAAGTTCAGACTGGCTATAAGGATATTTATTTTTTTTCCCTGAGGACAATCAGGGTTGCCCAGAGGTTGTGCAGCCTCCTTGGAGGTTTTCAAGGCCCACCTGGATAAAGCCCTGAACAACCCAGTCTGATCTCATGGCTGATCCTGCTTAGAGCAGGATGTTGGACTAGAGACCTCCTGAGGTGCTTTCCAACCTGAATTATCTTATGATCCTACCTGCACTGAAATTGTTTGCCTACTGCATATTCACTGATCTTGTATGAGGAAAGAAAGCAACTCCACATTTGCTAGTAAGGACTTTCTCTTGGTATTTGAATATTTGGGTTCTGGTCCCTTTTGTAACGGCCAATGAAGTACCACTACAATTACATCACAACTGAGATTAAACTGAGATGTGTAATACCTCTGTATTAATACACAAGTTTGATTTCAGTGTGTCAACAAGCAAGTAATTCCCAGCACAGAAAAATCTGCATGCTCTACACTGCTGTACATACTACATACAGCATGGTGTTTTGCGACAGTGACCCGTAAGAAGAAAAAATACATGCACACGGGAAATGAAGCTTCATCTTCTGCGGCTTGAGCTGTTCAAATATCCAAGGTTCCATCAGACTCTTCCAGCTCAGCGCCATCTTCCCTTGCATTTCTGGGGGATGAGAACATAAGGAAATGCCATTCCTTTTACAGCTAAATCATGCTATTACTCCAACTACTTCTGAGATATTGGTACTGTTTGTTCTCCTAGCAGCAACTTTGAGGAACTCAAACAGTCACATATTGCTCAGAGAAAATACAGAAGAAAAACAAGCTGAGATTTTGGTGGAGACCTTAATTATGAACACAGAAGGTGAAGTACATTTTTCTTCTTTAAGTCCAGAATGTCCAGCCTGTACAACACAGCAAGAATTTCTAACCCTTCTCAAGTAATGTCATTGATGCCAGATATTTAGTGCAATGATTTCAGCAGTGAATGTCAAATCTCTCTCAAATATTTGCATGCTTCTTAGCTCCTAAACTGACAAGCTTTAATTTAAGCAGATATAAGTGAAATCTGCCACAGCACATGTTGGTTAGGATATTTAAATGATACAGGCCACAATGAGAAAGACACAGACCACATGCAATCCTCATTAGAATCAGTGTGGCAGGGGCTCTTCTCATTACAGTTACTTAAACAATAAATTAATTAAAAACTCCTCAAAAAGCCCAAGCCCAAAACTATTCAAGATGTGTGGGAAAAATGCCACACTCTTGCAATCTGCTCTTCATGGAAAAAATGGCAGTCCTCTCTTTTCATCTTTATTCTCATCTTTATTTCTCTTTTCCCTACAGAACCATGTGGAGTATATAATACATAACTAAACAAATGAGGCAATGGAAAGCACGAGGATATTAATTCCTGCATCATACCTCTGAGCAAGCTGATGTCAATAGACCCCAGCAATGTAGGTAGGGGTCTCATCAAGTTGCTGAAAGAATTCCCCGGTCTTTCTGACATGAGTCCTTCATATACCATACCCCCCCAGACCATGCTCTTGTGTTTTGCCCATCCTTCAGAGATACAGTAAGCTTTACAGGACAGACACTATGCCCTTTTTATTTTAGTTTTCTCAGGGAAGTACTACATGTCAGCCTGTATCTATCTTCTCTCCCCACACCAAAGCCTTTTGAACCTGTTGGCACATTTCCAGTCAACCTACTAGAGGACTAAGACACAAAAGATTAAATTCCACAAATATTGTAGAAGTAAGAAGGCAGTACAGGAAATAATTGTAGTGCTTTTAACAAAAGAGACCTCTAAGAAGAGCTCTTATCGTATTTATTACTCACCAGAGAATCCCCAGAGGCAAGCACTTTGAGGAATTTCCCAATCACAGCCAAACCCTGGAATAGAGCTCATACCTTCTTAGACGCAGGATAATTCAGTCACAAGATCCAAAGCCATAGAAAACCAGGCTTCACATATGCTGTTCATTAATTCCAGCTATCAGACCCTGATTCCAGACCTGCATTTGGATAGAATTAATTGGTTATCTCCACCTGGCAGTTCAAGCCCGCGGAGGACAAAGGACTGGATCTAAGCTTGCAGTTAGGTGCCCACAGTGCCACTCGGATGGAGTGGAGAGGCCTGACCGCAAGTGAGTGATCTTCCGTTCCTCCCCTAACCACTGGGTCCTCCTCCACAGCACTTACTGAGGCACCTTTAATTCTTCTGCTGAGCACGACCAGAAACATAACTGTCTTGACTACGTTGGGCCAAACGTCTCGGAGCCTTCATACCCCAGAAGCCGTTTGGGACTTACGAACTAGGTCCTCTAGTGCTGATGTTCACTTAGCACATGGCTGGCAGAGAGGAGATAGACCTGTGGAATGTGTCCTGTTACGCAACCAGCAACAGCTCAATTCCTGGGGTTGAGAGAGACTGCACAGGTGGGACTCTCTTTTTTTGGATCTGATCACTTTCTGCCCAAGGTGCCTACGTCCCAGAAATGTTCAGAAATGTTCTCTTGATCTGAAGCTGAGGGAACTGGAATTGGCAGATGATGATAATGATTAACTACAGGCGCCCTGTGAATGCCCTGCTGAGACGATCAGCCAATAAATTCCCATCTGAAGGTAAGTGCCTAAGAAAAAAACCATCTTGAATGTGCCAATCTCTCTCCACTGACTGAAGAGGCAGCCTAGACCATTAAACCTCTGTTACACAGGTACCATTACAATCTGTCCTTTGGACTCCTAAATATCCAACTCACTTCTGAAATCCTTTGAACTTGAAGCAGTTTTATTTTTAATAAACAATCCAGACAAACTTGTCAGATTCAGTTGGAATACCTTTCAGACTCTATAAAAAACGTTCACATCTCTACATTATAAATTTAGTGCAGAATTTCAAGTCTTACTTCCCACATGCCAAATCCTTTTAGTAAAAAGCTTTTTAGATAATAGGATCTTTCTTGTATAATGTATTCATAAATTTCCTTTAGTGATAGGGGTGTAGTTCAAAGGTAATTTCAACACTGCTGATTAGTTTCTTAATTAAATTATCATGTTTAAAAAGGGATAAATAAATACTGGTCACAGTTTAAAGGGAAGCAAAAGTGGGTCACAGAACTTGAAAAGGTTGCCCAATTAAATAAAAACCATGAAACATTGCATTTTTCTCCCTGGAGAAGTGCGTTTGTGAACGGCTAGTGTGATTTGTCTTCCTCCCAAGATGTGGACTGGAAACCCTGGGCTGAGCTTTCATGAAAGAAGGGGTCAGTCAAGGGTGTTTTGTAAGGTGGGGAATGATATTTACAGCAACATAACCAGTTGGCCAGTTCATCATTACACACTACACATGTCCTAAATTAGGAGAACGTGAAGCGGGTGGATACATTACACTGTTTCCAGAGAAGCATATTGGGTGAGTTGTTCTTGTTCCAGTTCTTTGAGACTCAGCACCACATCTCCCAGGAATCTGTAAATCATCAGCAGGTGATATTTGTTGGCTGTCATACCACGGACAGTCAGAGCCGGTTACAACTTTTACCAGGCGTTTTCTGTTCATGTTTTTAAAGCTCTCTTTTCCAGGAAGCTGCAAAACAAACCACAAACCAACAAGGAAAGTAGCACAGCACAAAACAAAATTCCAGAGATAAGACACATGCTGATAATATAGTCTTTGACATTCGTTTGAGCTAAATATCAGTCCTTTACCAGATTAATAAATGTACGTCTGCTCTCTCTCTCTATTCACCTATGCAGCCCCTGTCAGTGCAGTATCTGAACACCCCTGGAAACACCAGCGAACTTACGCTCATAGCATCCCTTTGAGGTAGCAAAATACAGAGATTAACAGACTCGTCTGAGGTCAGAAGGGAAATATGTGGCAGAGAAAGGCCCCCAAAATTCTGGTTCCTCCTAACCATAGCAGAAGTATCTCTGTTATAGGGTCCTTCATCAATCTGGTACATAAAAGGTTGTTCCTGCTAGCCTCTGTGGCCACTGAGGAGGGAACAAGATTTGCATCAAAGACAACTATGTTGGACATCAGGGAAAACTTCTAACTGCAAAGGAATGAGGTACTGGGACAGGATATTCACAGCAATGCTGTGGCATGTCCTTCATATAAGTTTTTAAAAAAGGGCTGATAAATAATTCTCAGGAATGCGTCTTTTGAAAGATTGCATTGGCCTGTTGTGTTTTACACTGCAGAGGTGACAGCCTAGGATATTGCCTAGCTTGTTGCACTATCTTTAGCTTTGCAGTACATATCAGAACTTGAGTGGTAGACAAGTAATGGTGACATTTATTATCACCAAAGTAAAATAGGGATAGGTCTAATTCTAGTGTGTCAGAAGATACACAAAATAATATACCTCATCAAGTTATTAAAACAAATCAAGCAGCTACAAAGGACCAGGGACAGGCTCTCTCAGCAATGTTGAGCCACAGTAAGTGGCGCATGAGGGAACATCTCCATATAAAGAGACTAGGGCTTTGGCATGGACTACAGGTAGTATGTAAGGTGTGCTGAAAATTAAAGCAACTTCCAGGAATTCTCACAGCAGCTGATCAGTCAAGAACCCACAAGACAAAAAAGCAAATGAAACTGCCACATCTGCATAGGAGATGAGATCTGTTATGCATCCAGCCCAACTCCTTTTTTAATTCACCAGAGCACTTCCATCTGACTTCAGGAGCTTGGACTTGGCTTCCCCCTTACAAAAAGTAACCCAAACTTCATCTTTTGTAAGGGGCTGGAATTCCTAGGGAATGCCAAGAAGTTTAGCACCCTCCAATGGAGTCTCTTGTTACAGCACATTTGCGTGGGATTTCTGAACATCTGGAAGCCTGGACACCCAAAGTCATGGTCAAAGAGCGACTGCACACATGCAACAGGTCAGATGCAGCCAGAGTGCACACAACTTACTGTACATGCACTCAGCAACTCACAATGCAGCAGTGCTAAAATGCAGGCATCACGTTTCTGAGCTGGGCCTTCCAGTCAAAAATGTATCTGTGCATGTATTCTTGACTCACATGACCCAGCCATAATTTTGCAATGCATCTTCCTCCCCTTCCTTGTTTGGATGGGGTCTGCCTCTGCCCTGTTTATAGAGATAAAATAGTAACAGTGAAACAGTTGACATAAAGCATGTGTTCTGAATTATTTATGTGTTTTCTGGTGGGGTGTTTTTTTGGTTTGGCTTTTCTTTTTTTTTTTTAACTGGAACAGAAAAAAAAAGAACAAAAAAAGAACAGAAATACCAAACATACCTGCCCAGCTATGCAGCAGAAAGGGACTTGAGGATCCAATAACAAATACAGCCCAGCGTAAAACTATGGTTTGCATTTTATGGAGAGAATACATGTCACATCATGTACGGGTATGTGAGTTTTCCAAGGATTAAGCAAACATCACCATATGCTGCAGGTCAAAAAAAATGTATATGCGTGTGTAGAGATACAGATATCTATCTTTCTGCCATTTCTAACAGCATGCAGAGCTAGAGTTCATAGCAGGATCTGGCACCGAGGAACCAACACGTGCATGTAAATGTGGCCCAGCAGAGATGGATACACTTGTTTGTATACTTCTACTGCATCAGGGGTGGAATATGCAGTTCATTTCTTCTCTTTTGGCTTATTTGGGGAAGGCTCAAGCCACTAAGCCCTAGCAGCATACCACCCCACAGGGCGTTCCTGACCCAAGCCACAAGACCCTCTGGGTAGCCAAGCTGCAGGTATATACCTGAGAGTTTCCACAGCCCAGCTCACCACACTACCACACAACTGTGATAACATGATCTTCACTATTCTCTAGGAAGAGATCTAAATCGAAAGCTCTTCAGAGCTACAGGCCTCACTTTTCTGTTCATGGGAGAGACCATTTATCTGTGGTCATGGTATGCTGCATTTATCTGAAGATTATTTTCAGCTGTTCCCCTTCCAAACCTTTTGATACAAGTGCTGGTAGATGTTCACTAGTCTGTCAAGGATAAAATGAATACAGGGGAATCTTGGAAAGACATCAAGCAGGGAGGAACCTGGATCACAATAATGAGATACCAAGTGTGGATAAAGATCCAAACTTATCTAGGGCCTGGGATTTAGTTGGCCCCTTTCTGTCCACAACACCGATGCTTACAAAAATCTCTAAATTTTTCGACAAGCAACTTCTGTGACATTGGCCATTGAGGAATTCATGCTGGTTTTGGTAAATGCTGGGAAAATCGGCCTTTTTGGCATGGAGTTATTACTTTTGCCTCTGGGAAGCAAAGAAAGTAAAAATAGATCAGTAACTACAGCTTGAGAGAGAGGTTTACATAGCCGATGTAAACGAAAATTTTGGCCAGACTTCTTTTATTTCCAACTGTTTCATCTTCATACTATCTTTTCAGCTTTACATTAAAGATGGTTCTTATCACAGAAATTGGATTCAAATCCAAGGCTAGATGTGGAATATCCTCCACTTGGGTCAACTCCTTTTAACCCCACGCCTGCCCATTACAGTGCTTAAGCCCTGGTTCAGAATCAGCCACAGCTTCCAAGCTGCCCTCTTTTAAGAAATTTTCAATCTCTTTCTAAACTTGCTGCCCGTAAAGCATTCCTAAGCTTCAGTTTAGCTGGCTCCCTGCAGGCCATCCCACGGTCACTTCAAGAGAACCTGTCCTATTGCTCCGTACTTTCCGCCTCCCAGAGTTAGCACGTGCTGTTCAGGAAACAAAAGCAAACAGAAGTTTTCTAGTGTGACATGACCTTATAAGTCTCTTGCAAGCCCATCTCCTCCCCTTTCTCCCTGTAAGGCCAGAAACCTGTTGCTACAGATTTTTGGTACTCAAGGCTGGAGTCAACCATCAGAGTGATGAGGGGGGCACGCAGCAACACAGCTGCTCTCTGCTCACATGGCGAGTGCTAATGGGGAGGCTACTGGCATCTCTGTACCTACCTTGATAAACATTGCTGTCCAGACATTGAAACTAGTTGCAGATCTCCCCTTCGCTCCCGTGATGAGCAGATCCAGACCACTGACTCAAAACCTCCATGCTCTAGGATCCCTTTCCTGTTTTAACAAAGACAATTGCAAAATCTGGTAGCTTAGAAACTCCCAGGGCTCAATACGAATTACTTTAAGTCCCAGTGGAAAACAGATTCTTCCGTTTCAGTAACATACAGTTTGTTTAGAGAGCTGGCAATTCAGAGGAGACCGAACCATGGTTCCTGCCAAGCCTGGGCCTCACACCACAGTGACTGGGGCAGTGAGCAAGGATTTGTTTTTTCCCACAGTGGTGGAATTGAAACATCATTCATGCAGATATGTTTCCCCGTGTTTATACAATGGTTCTTAAAGGATGTCCCCCACACTTCAGGAAGAGCCTGAAGAGCCTCTTTGTCTAGTCACCTGCTCTGGAAAAATCTGATCAGGTCATGTACCTCCAGCAATCTCTTGGTTCGGATATGCCTGCTAGCCTTTAAAACACAAAATGAAGTTCTCCTAAGGTTATGTAAAGGAGAACCTCAATAAAACATTACAGATGGAAAAACATTGCTTCTCCTCCTTCAGTTGGCACCTGGCAGACTCCTCACTGGTTTCATCCATCCTCACACATAAGCCCCACACTTACAACAGTCCATCGCTGCCTTGGAGACCTTCTCCTCAGCCTGCTAGAGGCTAATGCTAAATACTAATCTAGCCTCAGAACCATACAACCATCAATACCTTTAAACAACTTGCTGACTTGCTAACTGCAGGGAAAGGGAGATTATACACAGGATCACTAAGGTTAGAAAAGACCTGTAAGGTCATCAAGTCCAACCATCAACCCAACCCCACCATGCCCACTAAACCATGTCCCGCAATGCCACATCCATACGTTCCTTGAACACCTACAGGGATGGTGACTCCACCACCTCCCTGGGCAGCCTCTTCAAGTGTTTCACCACTCTCTCAATAGAGAAATTTTTCCTAATATCCAGCCTAAACCTCCCCTCGCGCAACTTGAGGCCATTCCCTCTTGTCCTGTCACTCGTCACTTGGGAGAAGAGACTAGCACCCACCTCACCACAACCCCCTTTCAGGGAGCTGTAGAGAGCGAGGTCTCCCCTCAGCCTCCTCTTCTCCAGACTGAACAACCCCAGCTCCCTCAGCCGCTCCTCACAAGACTTGTGCTCCAGACCCCTCACCAGCTTCGTCGCCCTTCTCTGGACACGCTCCAGCACCTCAATGTCCTTCTTGGAGTGAGGGGCCCAAAACTGAACACAGCATTTGAGGTGCGGCCTCACCAGTGCCGCGTACAGGGACACGACCACCTCCCTGGTCCTGCTGGCCACACTGTTTCTCATACAGGCCAGGACATTCCTTGTCATCCTCAGCCCAGCAAACACCATCCTTGTTAGTCACACGAGTCCAACACCATACAGCGTCTCAGGTCTTCCTATAAGTGGTTGCTGCTGCAGCCCTACAGGAACCAAATGTATTCCCTTTCTCCGCAGGGGAAAAATGCCAGCACCATAAAGAGCCTACCTTCCCAAACCACTCAGGAGTTAGCACAGCAATCAGCAAGAGCCAGCAGCTTTCTACAGAGCCCCAGAGCCAGGGCCGCTGCTGGGATTTAACAGTGTACCACACAGGCAGATGTGGCCAAAGAAATCCAGCTGCTGCCAAGCTGGTTGCATTTTGGGTGCAACTGGGTCTCAAAGCTGGCCAGCGCTATGAGGTGGTCCTCACACCTTTTCCTTAATGTGAGCAGCTCAAGCATGCCAAAGGGGTGAGGATCCACACAGATGTGAACCTCAAAACAGAGAGAACGGAGATCTTAGAAGAGGAAAAAACCCCAGTCCCCTCCACTCCTTCCCCACTGCCCCTTCCTGGCTGCTGTGTGTTCACGTGCTAGGGAGCTCCCAATCCTTCTCTCAGTCCAACAGTTTTCAGTGCGCTCTGCTCAGCGCCAAGCCCTGCACCATTCCCGCTGGCTCCCAGGAGACCTACTACGAGGCCCACGTGGGGATGTCATGGCCCAGTGCCGCGCTCAGGAGTTTCCCATGAGCTGTGTGCTACGTTTGGGGGGGTATGTCGGGGAGAATGGGTTGCCCCACGCTGCCCTCTGTAAAAGCTCTTCTGCCCTCCCCATAGCCTTCTGAGAAGGGGCAGTTTCCCCCTCTCTTCAGGACAAAACAGCCTTCCTCTTTGCTGCTCACCCACAGCTTTTAGAACAAAACAGCACATGCGCTAGCTGCAAACAAAATAAAGTAGCTACTTCCCTTCACAGCACATTACTCAGCTTTCTCTGGCATATTTTTCTACTCTAAAACCATCCCAAGAATGAAAGCAGTAAGTGGGCACCATCAGGAGGCTGGGGACAAGTACCAGAACAAGTTCCACCACAAATCACTTGTGTAGCCACAGATACACACACAATGATGAGGACACAGAAAAGCCCATGAGGAAATCAACCATTTTGTCATCAGAGCAGGGCTTGAATATTGTGCAGTAAATAAGGCTAGGGGCCACACACTGAGCAGTAAGGGGAAAACTAAATATTAAGTTGCCGCTCAGTAATTGAGCGCAGTCCATTCTGTGCACGAAATAAGGCAGGGATAAAAGAGGGGGAAAATAGCAGAAGTATATGTAATTAAAGGCTACAGCAGAAAAACATTCACAAGGGGACTAACTGAAGATACCAGGGGTACCCGGAGTTCTGGCATTCGCCGACTTGGAAGTGTCATGCACATGTGTATATGAGTGTATATGAGTGTATATGCGTGTGTGTATGCATGCTGTGCGCATTTGATGAGCCCACGCACAGGTAATCCACACAAAATCAGTGGCCAAGTCCCTTGAGAGGCTTCTACAGGGAAAGGAACTGAGTTTGGAGGAACAAGTGTCAGAGCTCCAGCAGCAAAAAGTTATGCAGAATATCAGAGTAAATGTTTCCTTATATTGCTCATGCACATATATAATTCCCACCACTGCAGAATTTAGGTGAGTAGGGGGGCAATTACAGCCAAGTTGCAAATTACCTGCCAGAAAACAGCAGCCTTGCCTTTGCAACTCCGAAGGCATCCTTTAACTAATTTCTTTTTTAATGTGTATGCATTCAGCTTCAGTGTGAGCAATGGCTGGAGTAGGAGAAATTCATGATACCTAACTTCTAGTGATTATCTTTAGTGGGAAGCTAGACACCTACCCATCATTTACACCTTTAAAAAACCTCATCCAGAATACTGTTTGCAGGCAGATCATGCAGCTCAGCTGGCTTTGACAAAAAACAGTTGTTCCAACTTCTGGGACAGGCTAGAAAGGGAGTTAGCGTAGTTATTCTTCCCCAAGGCAAGGCCCGGGTGGAGCTGGAAGAAATGACAGCAGCAGTGAATGGGACGTGGAGGTAGCCCAGGGAGGAGAGGCAGTGGAAGCAAGTACTGAGGCAGCAGCTGGGATGAGAGGGGAAGTGGTCAGTTTTAGGGGAGAAGAGAAAATAGAGAGGTAATGCTGTTCTCTCTAGGCACTTTACTGCAAATTACAAAATAGAGCATGGAAAAGGGAAATCAGAAGGCAGCCCTTGCTCCTCTGATTTCTGGCGTCCTACGAAGCCTTGTTCTGCTCGTTAAAAAAATGACCAGCCTATAGTACAGCGAGAGAGGAGAGAACCAGCCACCCCTCTTCCGAAACTCACCAAAGCTGCCACAAATTTTCCCACTGGTTTGGGCCGAGGGGGGCCAGAAAGCCGATTGCTAATCTCTAACACATGCGTTGTCTCAGTGGTTGCAGTGGGGTGAGGCACAGGGGTTTTAATTTCTGCTTTACATCCTTCCTGCTAACGGCCAGCATGCCTCTCCCTTCGCCGCACGGCTTTGCTACCTCCACTCCTACCATTTTCCGCCTTCTGTCTCCAAAAGTCAGCTGCAGGGCTGGGGAAGGTGGCGAAGCGCTGTGCGGGAGCAAAGCCCAAACACGGCCACTTAAAGCAAATATTATTTTTCAACTGGAAGACTTTTAAAATTTTTTTCCCCAGTTTATTTTTAGAACAATGGTAAAACATACAAATCCTGGAGGCCTCAAGCACTTTCCTGCTGTGCTAGTGACTTAATTTATTTCTTTAATTTGTTAAAACCTCACCAAAAAAAATGTTATTCTTTGGAGACTTCGCTAGCCCAAGTTTTGCATGTATTATTTTCTGCAAAAGATTAATGAGGTAGCAGAGGCAATTTTTAATGGATTCCCTTGGTTTTCTCTCACTCTCCCTCACTTTTTCTTTTTTTCAACTCACACGGCAGTCCAGGTCCACGAATCTGCTAAGTGCTCTCCGCAGACAGGACACAGGGTGCGGGAAGAAAGTAATGAAACCAAAAAGCCTCTTTCACAACTTCTCCCCTTCTCTTTCACCACCCAGAGATACCGCGTTAACCACTGTGCTGCACCAAGCTCCTGCAGATCAAACGCCTCCGCAGCCCCTGTCCTTTGCAATGCTCCGAGGGAGCGGATGGGGCCGAACACCCCGAGTTTACAGGAAGGCTGCGCGTGCGACGACGGCTAATCCTACGCATAGCTCAGAGGTGCTGTCAGCTCGCCAGGCGATGCGCTGAGGCCATTCTCTTGGCTCGGTTAGAAATCTGCTGACGCTCCCAGAGACTCTTGGGGAGCGTTTTGGAGCTCAGCCACAGAACCCTTCCCATCGACCTGCTCCTCTTACGGGAACTGAGCGTGGCCTCGAGTGTAGCAGCAGCACAGGCTTCGGTGGTGATGGCTAAGAATCAGATCTGTGTCTCTTTCTTTACCCAGAATAACGAGGCTATTTGTCAAGAAGACGCACTACGCTTAGAGGTGTCTAAATCCTTTCTCCTCTCTCAGCCCACATACAGTCTTTATTCCAGCCTATATTCCTCTATATGCGGGGGAGATTTTGCCTAACAGGAGGTGAAATGGAGAGAGAGATGAGGAAAACAAAAAGTGAGGGAGCACAGGGGGAGTAGGTTAAGATGCTGGGGTCAGGGCAGAGAGATGTGACAAGTTCCTTGTGATAGCTTTAGAGACGGGGTAGGTCTGTGATGGGGTAAGGGTATGTGAAAGGGAAAAGAAATCACAACTCCCTGCTGCAGAAGTGAGGAAAAGGAAGGTGCAAGTCTCTTGAAAGGCAGGCAACAGAGGCCTCCACTCCTTTTCCACATGCAAAGCTGACTTTTTTAGCCTGAATGAACCAAAGAGAAACTGTGAGCAGCCGCTCTTCCAGCTTGCCTCCCTGCCTTTGGGGACGTCTGCTCATCGCTTTAGGGCTGGAGGCTCCTGTTTGCTGATTGAACTACGAAAGCCCTTCAGCGTCTCTGAGGCCAGGCCACTCACCACATCACAGCACTCAAACCGCTTGCAGCCGTTTGGAAATCTGTCCAAATTGAACTGCCAGAGAGAATACACAATAGGAACTGAGTTGGGGATACTAACCGTGGTAAGAGTTCATTCAGGCAGATCAGCTGGTGGCCCAAGGGCCATGAACGGTCTACAGGTCAAATCCATGCAGCTCAATACCTTTTTTTGCCACAGCCTCAACCCTGACACCGTCAGGACCATTGCCAAACACTTCTGAGTGTGCCACTGATGTAGCACTGAGCCTCATTATCTGCATTTGTGCCTGCATCAGAGTGTGTTGGCCACGATCAGCCAGATCACTGCAGGCATTTGCACGCTCTGCTCTGCACCCCTAACTGCCCTGCTTCGAGTGTCGGTGCCACACAGGCACAAAAGTTCTTTGAGAGATCTGGCCCCTGCAGTGTGCCATTCAAGCAAGTCCACCAGCACACTTTCCTCATCCTGTCTTTTTTTCCTCAAGTGGTAGATAACACCACCCAGAAACAGCAAAGCAGAGCAACAGTGCAGGAATAAGGAAAGGACGTGAGAGTACCTGTCTGGAACAGCCACCTCAAAGGCAATGACACACAATAAATAACTCTGAACACTGAAAGACAGGGCTGTCATTCTCTGTCATGCCAGAAATGTCATAAACCGCAACAGAGACGTGTCAATGGTCTGAGGACCCCACAGAAGAATTTTTATAGCACCGTATTTCATAACTTCTGTCGCTACCTTGTGGGCACAAATTCCTGATCTATGTCTCCCTCTGCCTCCCCATTCACTGGCATTTACTCAGAAGCTCACAGTTTCCGCTGCCGCTGCTGCGTTCAGGTGGTGTATCCAAGTTGCTGGCTGCCAATCCCCAGAGGCAACTAGGTCACTCCAATGCACATAAAACAGAGGGCTTCATGCAAGGTGCTCAATGCTGGGATCCAAAGGAAGGGCTGCTGAGGGAGAGAAGGAAAAAAAAAAAAAAAAGACAGCTCAGTTCTGGTTCAGACTAAGCAGCGAGCTCACCTGAGAGGACATGTCCCCTGTGTATTTATCAAGTGTCAGAGGCAAGACTTCTGCCCGCACTGAACTCTGTGCTATGAGACGAGGTAGCTTAGAGTTACTTCAGGCGTTTCTAGATGACTTGCAAGCACAGCTTTAACCCCTCTAGGCTACCCTGGAAAAGGTATAAACAATTACTTCTACCAAGAGAAGTTTGAAGTGTACAGAGGTAGCCCTACCACCTTTGAATATCACTGACCGGATTCCCCAATATATCACTTTGATCAAAAACTCATGAGGATTCCCCTTCTGCATTTTCTTTGGCTTTTTTTGAATGGGATGACACACAATCAACAATACCGCACAGGTATAGTAATGGTACTTAAATAACCCCATACACAGCGAAGATTCCCGTACACATTCGTTTAAAGTTGGCCTGAGGCAAGCCAAATATACAAACAATTAGAGATCTTCAGGCATGCCAAGAAATAACCGTGCAGCATATAGGCCCAAGAGAAAATATAATGAAGATTAAGAATATTATTAACACATATATGGAGGTAATAGTATTTGATGGATTTCGAGATGAGTACCTCTGTGATCCTGGCAAACCCCAGAAAAAGGACTGGACTGACATTTTCCACTTTTACCTACAGCTGTCAAATCTGTAGCACTGCAGCAGAGCCAAGTACCTGAAATTTAAACGGCTGCTAAGCCATCTTCCTTTGTTTTGTTACGCCGTAATTAGATCCACCTCATTCACTCAGTTCATGACAAATGTTTCTGTTTCACTCACATCCCAAGACAACTTCTGTCTCCCTTTTCTTTATTTTTTTTTCCACAAAAAGGCTTTTTTTTCCCCCTGAACCTTGTAAGCTTTTTGTTCCCATTACAATCGTTGGCACGCAAAGCAGGTGGTATCAGAAGTGCAAATGCTTCCGTATTCTTTGAATTGCTATAAACTGCTGTATGGTTTTGTTCATTTTAAGTACCCAGTTCTTTGATATCCTGGCCAGTCCATTCCATGCTCATGAGTTAACAAGACTAGAGGCAGGGAGAGACACAAGAAAGGCCACCCAATTAAAGGGAGAAAATGAAGATCAAAACCGGTTACTGTGCTGTCATACGGCCAGGTACAGAACTGTACCTGGTGCAGTCCCGATAACAGGCTAGTTAACACTGCCCCTGTCACTCTGCCGTGACCTTCACCAGCCACCTGGCTCTAGCCTTATGAGAGCTGACTACCTTTTAAGTTAAAAAGGCTTAGATTGAAAATATTAGCCACCCTGGAAATCCTCAAACAGCTTCACTGAAAACAACGACAAGAGGAACAACTTTGAAATCACAAGTCCCGTGGGAAAGGACTCTACATAATTTGATAACGGACAGAGGTTATTTTCTTCTTCATTAAACCAGAAGGAGCTGAGCACTGAAAATCCATGCTTACTTGAGGGAAAGGGGAGGACTATCCCATGTTGCATGTAAGCGTGAGGTTACCCAGTGTTCAGATCAATCCTTGGAGCTGCTCGGGTGCAAGCTGCTCCCCGCAGCAGGTCCTGTTCTCCTGATCGTGCATCCAGAAGCATAAGCAGAAGGTCACAAGCAGGACTCTGATATGAAGTATGTTGTAAGCATCCCAAAATGGACATGGGTCCCATTGCTCTAGGGCTTAATGCCGTGGGGTGAGAGTTCCCAAACTCAGCGTTCCTTTTCCTTCACGCAGTGTGTGTGAAGCGAGGGCAAGCAACTCACTGCTAAGCAGAGACACAGGCCTTCATTAAAACACCATGATGAAGATCATCGACATTTCAGAGAGAGCTCACACCTGAAAACTGCCAAGAAAAATAGGACACGAATCTTATTTTCATAAATAAAAAAAATTACTTCAATGGATCCTCCCTCAGGAGTATTAAAAGAAGGATTGCCTCTTCCTGCAAATGGAGGGAGCAGAGAAGGGTTCACCACACATCGTAGCAAATAAAGCTCTTGCTAAAAACAGAAAACAAACCACAGAAATTATTTGTTGATGTATTCTGCTACTTTTGACCAAAATTCCTGTGTGTTCGGGTGCCACCAGAGCATTCAGTGAAGGAGAAGAGGGAGCTTAAAGGGCTAACAGTCCACCAGTTCGCAAAGAAGGCTGGTGACTTTACCTCCTGGTGAATGTAGTATTTTACACGATGAGCGGGAGGGAGTCCACCTTAAACAAGATAGCTAGGAAAATCCAAATAACTGGATGGAAAGCACAGGTAAGATTTTCTTACCTAACACATCAAATAGTTTTACAACTGGTCTCTCAAAAACAAAGGAAAAAAACCCATCAAAATGCTGAATTTGGCTTCCACAATGCAAAGAACAGCTGGAGCATTTCTGCTTGACTTAGCTTAATGCAGCAAGATTTGAATTTTTAAGTTCCCAAGGAAAAAAAAAAAAGGCAGTAAAGTTGCTGTTCAGTTTCTACTATCTGTACCAGCTACCACCTGGATCCAGCTATTTGCCACCTAGGATCCAACTATTTGAAAATCCACATAATTAATTAGTATCAAACCAAAGTGAAGGGTCAGCATCACAGCTCCATGTATTAATGTTTCTGTCTGTGATACATCTGTACTCCAGGAGTGACCTTTTGATGAGAGAAGGCCACTCCTTGACTCCCCAAGTCCTACAGCTCAGACTCACATCTTGAAAAAACTATTTCCCGTGAGAAGCCTCTCATCAGCTCCACGTCCTGCAAGTCTGGCAGTGAAGTGCAGGTAAGATATAAACAAACCCAGGGAAAATGGAGAGATTTCTTAGGCATTATTGTAGGTTCAGCAACTTTCGCTAATTTGCCTATTCTGAGGATATTCGAGACCCCTTTTCCATTTCTTCTTTGATGTCTTCCTAAAACCTACAGCACAGCAAACCGTGCATTAGGGAGGACAGCTTTTGTGCCACCAGAGTCAGCCAGGGTGGACATAGATCTTATCCCAGCAAGGGACCCGCGCAGTTACGAGGCAACAGCTGGACAATGACGCAGGAATTACATACCGTATCAGCTGGAGCTCTCTAGGGGTCAGAAGAGCAAGGGCCCCAAATTTGCCCCCAAATTCCATGTTTCTTCCTATGGGGTCCTCTGACACACCCAGACATGGGCATGGACACAGCGCGTGTTGCTGGATACTATTCATTTGGACACTGATCACTCCACCGCTCAGCCAGGCACTGGCACCCGTTCCTGATCTTACAGGGCTGTTCCACCTAACAGCTCCCAACCTGACTTCCCGAAAGCAGCAGGGGACAGCTGCTGAAACCCCATCAATCCAGACAGAGTCAACATGACCTGTGGATGGGGTCCAGCTCTGCCAGGAAGGGCCTAACAGTGAGTGCGGCTGAGGAAATATTATTGCAGCCTGGAGGCTTTTCTCATGCAGGGTTCTATTTTGGTGCACCGTTTCTTGTTGCATGAGCTTACCCTGCGCATGTTGGGAACTCCAGCCACAGATAACACTTAGTTCTAGGTCACGGTCATTTTACTGATACAGGTTTCACCATCCTGATTTGCGTGTGAATACTCATGAACGTTGCAGGATTATATACTGTGTAATCACTTGCCATGGCCCAGAACATATAGTGTGCCTACCGAAAAGCACAGTAAATAAAATAACAGTGTTTCCTGCCAGTCCAAACAAACATTTTTCCATTGCTAGCAGAGCAAGACAGTACTAACCCACAGAACTGCAGCGTTTTAGGACTTCATTTAATAGTAGCAAGAAAAAAGTCACACTGCTGAGAAGTGACACAGAAACATGCGTAGCACAATTCTGTCATCAACACAGAAGCAGCGGTTATATACAAGGAAATGTTTATTTGATCCATTTGCTAACGCACAAATCAACTTGGTCTAAAACTATTTCGTAATACACATTCTCAAGTAATGACCCCATTTGAGGTAAGTTATTTGAGGTCATCACTGTATCTTTTCAGGCAAGAGAGCCATTTGGGGAACCAACTATAGCTTCTCTGTCCACAGACCGCACAGTTTGCACCAAGAAGAGGGCTGCAATGAAAATAAATTAACCTATTTTACTTGATCCATTTTATTTTTTTTTTGCTTGGAAAAAAAAGAAAGAAAGAATCTCTGACTTAGCTAATGGGAAATCCTCAAGGACTTGGATAAAGAAGTCGTGTGTATCCACTTGCCCTAACCTTTGTTTGGCCTTTTGGCTAAGTACAAGAGGCATATCAGTTAAGTATCTGATGTCTTCTCTCTGGGAAACTCAGTGAGTTAATAAGTCATTTCGAACTATTATGATTTTGATGCATAGAAAAAAGAAAACCAACTTGGCTTTCCTCAGACAGTACAGCTGGGTAAGTACAGAATTTCCCGACACTGTTTAAGCCTGGGTGGGGTGGGAAAAAGAAAGAAGAAAAAAAAGAAACAAGTGAAGTTTATAAAGAAGGGAAAAAAAAGAACAGAAATACTGCCAGGAGCTCTGGAAATCTTTCCTTCCTTGTTTCGCTTATGGAGCTCAAATAACCCAAATTAAACATGAATCCCCTTGCAAAATGCTGATGACTCTACTCAAACTAGGGTAGCTAAGGTGTTGAGAAGCCATAAAGTTCAGCTCCGGTCCTTCAGACAGTCATATAAGCAAGTAGTATAAGTGATAGGTCTCGTGTCTGCAGGATCAGCACTCCAGATAGTCCCTTAAGGAGGAACTGACTCTTGTGTATGCCTATGGCCCAAACCAGCTATATCCAAGTCCTCACTGTAGACCTCCAGGCACCTCCGCAGTACAAGTAGAAAACAGCAACTGCGGATGAGATCATATGACCAGAGCAAAGCCGCTGCCATGTTTCAGGGAGATCTCAGCCCCCAACAAAGGAACATACAGAGGATTGCTAGCATCTTCCCCAACCTGTTGCACTGCAAAGTGAAATGGCATTAACCATCATGTAAATGGGATGACCCGCTTTGCTCAGTGCTGCAGTGGATGAGACTCTGCTTACGGCTATGCCTGGCCTCAGGTGGGAGGATGGACTTCCAGTCTCAGAAAAGGACCTTCTTATTGCCTGTTAACTTAGTCTTTTGTCAGCCTGTAGCCATACCCTCAAATCAAATCTACAATTTCATTGCAATAAATCACCTATTTTTCACCTGAGCACCTCAAAATCAATCAGCATGTGCTTTTCAAGCCCTGCGAAATCTACCAGTCACACTGTCCCCAATTACAAAAACCAAGCAGTGCACAAACAAATTAAGTCAACAGAGGGTGTGTGGCAGAAGTCAAACCCACTTTCTGAGTCCCATTCATGAAAAGACTGGTCTTCCCTCCTCTCACTTTCACTGTGGCTTCCCTAAGCTACAACAGTTTTCCACCTAGGGTTTTCCAAAGACACAAATATCACTCAATATGCACAGGAACAAATTCAGGACCATGCCTACACACAATATGTGTTTATGAATATTTGTTCCACATACTGATTTTACCAATATTAGTGACTCTCCTGACTTGCTTCCTGCGGCCGAGCAAGAGCAAATAATTTTTTAAGAGAAGTCTGAAGTTAGGAAATGCATCATGCAGATGTACGCAAGCCAGTACCTCCTCCACACACCCAAGTTTAGCAGTCAGATCTTTCAGAACCAGCTTGCAGGAGGTGGCTCTGCAAACACGAAGGCTTTTTAAAGCGATGCACAGGTACAAGGATGATTTTTCTGTCAAGAAAATAATGCTAACTCCATTAAAAAAAACTGCTTAATGCAGTGGTTCACAGACCACTGGGATCCCACCCAATGCAAAACACAGCCCAGGGGATTTCATCCAGCGATTCCTTCATTAAGCCCCTAACTTTTGACTAATCTCAAACCTGTCTTCCAGAATGAAAATCAACTTAAATTTGGAGACTTGAAGGCTATGTTGACACCGTCTTGCCTAACACAGACCTGGAGGCAGGCCACTAGAGCATGACTATGCAACCATATTGTTAACAACCTGCTGCTCAGCTGCCTCCAAATCCCACAGGGCTTCTTGTCACGCAGTAGGAACCTTTCCAGGAAAGAACCTGGCCAACCCATCTGTCAGGAGATATTTCTTCAGGTTTGACAGGATGGGCATTGGTGGATTCAAGCCAGCATGGGTGTATCTCAAGAAATGCCCTATCCTGAGCCCAGCCTATTCATGCTGCAAGGGTAAGTCTCCTTCCTACCACATTGTAAAGCTGAACCTAAGCTAGTTCGGTTTGGACATGAGATGAACAGGAGAATGACTCCAAACTTGGAACCATGCTCCAGAGGCAGCCCAGCCATAGCCCACAGCAGGAAAATCCACTGTCACTCCTTTTATCGTGTTCCTTCCATCTGAAGCACTCCCATCAGAAAGCAAATGCATGAAATCCCTCTTCACTGAGGACATAATTCTGCAGGTTAAGGAAATTCTCAGTATAACACTGTTTCAGGGGAAGGGGTGCAATTAGGCAGTGCAGCCCTATTAAAAGCAGCCATATAAACTGAACACTGATGTAAGTCATCGTAGTGTTTGGCCCACTTGCTCTAGCGAGTTTCTGCTTTGTACTTGACTCTGCAGCTGCCTTGCACCTCCCACTCCTCCTTCTTTACTGTCTTCATGTAAATCAAAAAAATCAATCAAACCTCACTTCATCAGTAATAAATCAATCACTTGGATCACTCAACTATAAAACAATGACCTTGTGGCTGCAAAGGCAGAGTATATGTGAGCACGTGGATGACAGCAAGCAAAAGAGAGAAAGAAGTATTCACATATATGTATTTCCTATAGTTCACAGAGGGTCTTCTTTTTCTGGCCACATCTGAGCTCTCCAGAAGGGCTGTACTAATAGAAATTCTCATTTCTTGCTTGCCAGTCACCCCCAAACAAATCAAAGCATTCCTATCCTCTTTCCGTGTTATTTTCTCAGATTGTACACAGTATTCATACCTTTTTTCCTGAATACAAACGAGTACAAGTATCAGAGGCAGACTAGAAATGTTGGGGCACACACACAGAGCACATTCTTGGTTTCTTCTAAAGATCAGACCATATCACCAACTAAAAGTAAACAAATAAATATTTTTTTTAAAAAAACCACTCAACATCCATCTACCCACTTGCAAACCAAGACAAGGAAATATCTCAAACTTTCCACAAAGCCTCACATTACCTCCCATCGAAGCGGGGAGGCCCGAGAATCCGTCCTATTGTTTCCCTTGCTAGTGCTGCGTTCATTCGGAGCTTCTTGTTGTTGTTGTTGTTATTGTAGAAGCGAAGCATTACACAAGACGGAGAGCTTGACAGCTTTCCCACAATCCTCAGCATGTGGGAATAGCAAGTAACAAAGTGTTAACACCTGCCAACTGGTGGTTAGGTGTAAATGTCTCTGTTAACAACAAACACTGCTGCTAGCAGTCATCGGAGCAAAGCGGCAAATCTGTTCCCTTCTCCAATGTGGAAAACACCAAACAATAACAAAAAAGGCACCTAATTGCTTGATTAAGATGTATCAGTGTTGGAAACTGCTGATCTAGAACATTGAATCTCTGACATTTAGTTCACTCTTGATTAAACAGAAATGTTTAAAACCAGCTATTGTGCAGGCAGAAGCCCAGAGCACTGTGTACCATCCAGGGAATTGTGACAGTAAAACTTCTCACAAAGAAACAAAAGCGGAGCCACCTCCTCTCCGCCGTTTCATTAACGCATCAGCTGCTGAGACCCTCTGGCTACTACGAAGAAGGGATGGAAGAGCACTAAGGAAGGGTTAGGTGTCAGGTAACTCCTTGATTCCCTTCTCCCCATGTGGAACGTCCAGGGAAACCTTGTGGAAAAAGTCCAGCTCCAGCTC
This sequence comes from Gavia stellata, assembly GCF_030936135.1. Lineage (NCBI taxonomy): Eukaryota > Metazoa > Chordata > Aves > Gaviiformes > Gaviidae > Gavia > Gavia stellata. Next base: position 95,670,305 of record NC_082596.1, on the reverse strand, counting down.
TGAAAAATGCTGTTGAACAGGGAGATCAGGACTGTTTCTTTATGGAGAGCAGGATTAGTTGTATACTTTTAAAACCCATGTTTTCAGCTGGTGATTTCCTAGGCAGCTTCATGAGCCAGGTGGCACTGATTTATCGCTGATTTGCATGTGACTAATGTCCGAGACCTGAGGCTAAAAGCCTGCTTACTCTAGATTTGTCCTCACTCGCCAGCTTGCTGTTTTATTGCCCTTTCCCGGTGACAAAAAGGTAAGGGAGAAGTGGGTCGACTCACTTGTCTCAAGTAAACTACAGATTGCCAAGTCAGAAGGTAAACTCCATTAATCTACACTACCCACAAAAGCCCACTGCTGCCCAAATCTCCCTACTGCGCACACAGAAACTCCAGCTCAGCTGGGGAGGGACATTAATCCTGGTTTCCATCAGCCTGCATTTCTTCAGTAATTGCTATCAGGAAAACAAATTATCCCATTCTTGAGGGGTGGGGGATATTTCACATTTATATCTTTTCCCTAAAGATACTATCTGAAATATTTCAGACAACCAAGATTGTACCTGGTTAATCAGCTGGTGACCAGGACAACAGATAATTTTAACCTACATCAGTTCCCCAATCTAGGTCACAGGGGAGGAGGAGGGCGAGTAGAAGGCACGGGTCACGTCTTTTGGTGGCGCTACCAATTTATGCCAGCATTAATGATGCATGAAACAAAAGACTTTCAATAGTCAGCACCTTGAAACAGAGGACACATGTTCTCCTTATTTCCTGAAGCATCAAGTATTTGAAAGTTCTCCAAGTAGTAGATGGTTAATGGTAATAAATTGGCTTACAAATACTGGCAGAGCATTGTTCCGACTCTAAGCAACATTATTCACCCAATTGCTACAGTGAAGGCTCAAACAACGTTCGATTAAAGTTTCCTGCAAATGGTTCTATGGGCAGAAAATTGACAAACAATTGTTTAGTTGGCCAAAAGTGACTTTCTCCACTAGGAATGGGTGAATCAAGTAATAAACTTGCCTGCCAGCATGAATATTGACCTATTTACTGAGCTAGGTATTTCCAAAGAGCAGCTAGAAAGTTTTTTTTGCTATAGGAGGTTTAGGATCACCTGCACCAGAATAATACTAGAGGAAAATTTCCGAGTTTCATGTGAATATTCAAGCCCCTTAGCAGCTGAATTTAGACTCTCAGTCACACGGTTTCTGTGACTCAGCCGTTTGTTAGTCATCCTCTGCCCATTATATCTCAGGAAAGTTACAGATACCCATAATTAGAAAGGCAATCCCCCTCCTTCTGTCTCCTTTCTACCTGCTCTCTAGATAGCATGTCCTCTCACTCCCTTACTTACCAGAGGCTACGTGTTATTTCATTCCCGTTCCCTTCCCAACTAGATTTATTTCCTTACAGTCTCACCCGTTTTACACCCTTACAACAGTCTCTGTATCTTACCCCATGCGCCGAACGCTCTAGATTAACCGATGCCCTTGCACCCCTCTTCAACCCTCCCTTTTCCAAAGCCAGCAGCCCTGCCCTGGTCCTCGTCTCTCCCTCTTGCACAGGTTTTTATCAATGGCTGCCCTCCGGGCTCTCACAGCCCGTATTCAATTCAGTGTCATTCTTGCACAGTCTGGGGGCATAATGCAAGAGAACTTGGTTGCTTCTGTCTAAACCTATCCTGGACTAGTTTCTCTAATTTGTCCCCATTGTTGATCTGTAGAGCTGGCACTTCTGTCTTTCTACCAAATCAATGTTGCTGCCCGACGCGTTATTTCCACTCTTCCACACTGTTCCCTCCATGCATCATTCCACCAGCTCTCCCTCCTTCACTGCATCAAACAGCTTTCTTGTTTTTGCCTTCCAGCCCACTATCTTCTCTTCTTGCTGTTCAGACAACCAACTCCCACCATCCCTCTGCCAGTGATAACTGCATTGATCACAAGCAGGTCTGGTTTTCCCTATACTCCATAACAGATTTCTGTTTTTTTCTTATTCTCCATTTGGTGAAGAACAGAGATCTCTGAACTAGCAAAGCCACAGGGACAGCTGTGAAGCTCCCGTTCACTAGGACAATCATCCAGGAGATGCTGGACTGAATTATCAATGACTGATCTGGAGCAGACAAAGGGGAAGACCTGAGTGTGCAGCACTTCAGTCTCAGATTTACACATCAGGTAATAGGAAGCAGGAGAAGACTGGGATGGACAGGTACACACATGCCCTTCTCACACTCAGCATGCTCTGAATACAAGGATGAGAGTATCTCTCACACAAAACCCATCCCTTTTAAAACTAATGAGTAATCTTCCTCTAAGAAAAAACATTTTTGTGGAAAATTTCTGACCAGTACTAATCTCTCATCTCCTTGAATGCCATAAGCGTCCCACACTGACAGCTGTAATGCCACCGCCCCCTTCCAAATTCTTCCTGACTTACCCTTTCTTTGGTGATAGAAGACACAAGCTTTGTTATTAGTTCATTCTCCCACTCTTTCCTCCCAAACACCCCCCTGTATTTTAGCTGAGAATAATCCCATCTTCTTTAGGACAGGACGTAACATGATAGTCCCTTGCCCAGCAGCACCCCTACCCCTTGGTGGGGTTGCTGGGTGCTGCCAGTCTGCCAAAGCAGCAGTGCTGGCAGACCAGCGCCCACCAGAGCTGTAAGTCTAGCTTAGATCCTATAGGTCTGAACTTCATCCATTGTGTTTCTTCTTCAGACAATCAGCTCCAAGGCAGAGGAAGAGTCTTTCTCTTTGTTCAGACACCTTCTAGTACCCTAAGACCACAATGCTAGAATACTCCAGGGACAGAAGAGCTAAATCTAAATGCAGAAAACGCAGCATGGCCTAGTGGTTAATCCTCTGTTGTCTTTGACACAGCACTTCTGTAGTACCTTGGCAAGGGCACAAAGTACACTATCCAGTAGCAGTTCCCCCCTCCCACAGATGCACAACAGCCTATAAAAGTGTTGCAACTGATTTGCATTGGCACCTTGGGAAGTGTTCTCCTCTCTTGTGGCCCCGTGCTCTTTCTGCAACGCAGGGGCAAAGCTGTATCCACCACACAGAGCCTGGCTCCCTATTCAAATGTGACTGAAAGCTACCCCTGCAGAGTGTTTTCCCATTAGGTGAATGGCAGCCAATAGAGGAGCACTTGCTCCTGGTTATTTACCTGGATAGGAGCAAACAACAAGTGGTACAATATTAGCCCAAAGAGGGAGGAATACAGAGCTCCTGAAATGCACTGCCAAGAAAGCAATCATCGGCAGGGATGGGGAGGGCACCTGACTGCCCGCCCTGTTTGTCGACCCCACCAAGGGACTCAGTTCCCGTCTATTCAACAGGACTCAGCAGCGCTAGCGTGCTCAGTTGTGTATACAGCTATCTTAGAAATAAATTACTCTCCCTGCACTTTTAGAAATAGATCACTTTCTTAGTAGTCTTTGAACGAAGGAGATGAGTTGCCCATTCTGTTCCACACCAATCTTACTAGTTTCCGCTACAGGCTCTACCACATTAGTTAAAACCGGTACTGATTATTTTTCTAATTGAAGGGCATCTGTGAAAGAAATAGTTCTGTTGGTGACGGGATGGAGGGCTCAGTTGGGCAAGTTGGAACAACATAGGGACAACATAAGCCATAAGCACATGAAAAGTACTTCAACACCTACCTGCTTCAGTAAGTTGGTGGTGTAGGCCAGCTTGGATGGTTCCTCGAAGGATTTAAGGTCTTGGTGCTTTTCCTGTAGATCAAGGCTCCAGCACTACACTTTGATATCCAATAATGGGCACTACTTGCCTTTCATCCTTCACCAGTGATGTGCAACCTTTTCACTGTTGAAATCAGATAATCAGAGGCTTAATAAAAAGGAATATTTTGGTGATGTTCTAAAAACCACTCAAGTGAAAGGTGCATAGGTTTACCCTCCGGACTAAATGCAAGATCTCTCCAGCCTGGAGCAATCAAAACAGTCTTGCAGAATCTTGCTAGTGCTTGTCGGTTCCTGAACACTGGGGTTGTCTTGATCGTAAGCTCTAAAATCTGAAGAACAGACCTAGCAAGAAACAAATACATAGTCACATATCACCAACTGTTTGGGCTATGCAGTTACCCAACGGCTCTGCATCTAAGACAGCACTAAATTTGACATCTGTGTGATCAGATCCTTTGTAAGCAAAGGACAGCATGGAAATAGTCACCTCTTATTTCTAGCTCCTTCTTTGGCTTCTACTCTCCAGCACACAAGATGGTGTCTTTCTTACCCGAGGCTGCCTGAAGCATCAGTACAGACAGGCTGTGTCTCCAGATCCCTTTCTGTCCTGTTGTCCCATGTTTTAGTTTTCTGCCTGTGAGAACGCAGCCATTTGCAACACCAGAGCTGTGGGAATTCCGGCAGTGAACAAATGGCCCTGTTAATGGAGGGTCTTGGGGCTATTTGCATCTTTGGGGGATTTGGATGCACTGCAGGGTGAGGCTGGGCCTCATTTTAAGAGAAGGCTCCAGCCCACACCACTGCCAAGAGGCTGACTAATATAATTATTTCCTTGCGAAGCAGCATTTTTCAAAGTGCTGATTCTTATTAAGAAAAAGGGACGGATTTGGAGCTCATATTTTGATCTGGTGCCCAGGATTATTTGGAAATTCTTTTTCCTGGAACGAGACTTTTTATTCCAAATTTCTCCATGGTGGGGAGAGAGGGTTTCCTGGGCAGAATTAGAATAATGATTACAGCCTGTACACAATCAGCTCTAACCACTGTGGAACTCCAAAAATGAATGTTATTGCTCAGTGGCTTCATTGAAAACAGAAGTATTATTTAACCAGAAGGATGGCAACACATGGAAATAGCTCATTATCATATTTTCTCTCTATTTGAAATGTCACATTGAGTATGTATCTTTCACGTCCACTACACTTTAATTAATTTGGACTGTGTTTAAATCTATTACACAGCATGCTTTATTACAAAATTCTGTCACATTCCCATTGATGAAACAGGGCTTTCTTTCAAATACACGTAAATAGAAGTAGGAGTTACCCTGCCTAAATATTGTTTTAAACACAATAAGAATACCACATCATCTCTGTGTCGGCCTGTGTTTTTCCGCGGCATGGAACATGCACAGCAAAACCAACGTTACATTCAAAGCTTGCTGTTTATTGAAGGGACAATGATGTTAACATTATTATTCCAGGTCTAAATCTTAACCACTTACCTTATTTACATAATTGCAAGACAAACATATATTTTACTCAATGGCTGAATAAGATTCCAGCAGTGTGATTGCCTAGGAATTAAAAAGTAGAATTGCAGGGTGCATGTGTGAGATGAAAATGGCTTGTTTTAACACAGCTGGTGTATCTTATCTTCTGTGCACTTTCAAACACAGCTCTTACAAAAGATGGTTGTCCTCCTCCACCCAGGTCTCCAGCAAAGTGGAGGATTTACTTCATTTGAGGACCTTCCTCTGGAATGCAGTCACTCCAAAAATTACTCCTGATTTATACTTGTATAAGCGACTGGGGGAATCAAAGCAGTTTTAAAAATCATGTAAAAATAAGATAGTTCACTCAAACTTTAGTGTTTCTTGGTCTGAAATCTTATGGTACATGGAACTCTATGTTGAACAGGATCACGGATTTTGTAGACGGTATGACTAATATCAGACTGATAAGATGTCATCTCTCTGCTGTTCTCTCTGTTGAGGCACTCAAGACTTAGCTGCTGAACTACTGTAAAACCATCTTAGTTTCAATCATCTTGGATTCAGCAAACACCTAATGATATTCTCCCTTAAAATATCTCACCAGCTGCCTCCTCAGGGCAGTTCTATCCTGCTCTATCATGCCAGTCCCACTAGATGCCACCAAGCATTGATGATGCTTGTACCGGGAAGGAATCTCCTTCCTCACTACTCATGCACTGTTCAGGAACCACTCGGAGCCCAGGCTGGTGAAGGAGACCTGCTTCATTCACCAGGAGCCAACTGACTGGCGTAACTCATACAATGAGCCTCTGCATGACATTACAGTCAATCCCAACAGCTTGTTCTAAAATGTGTTCCAGGGACAGCTCTTTGGACCCTTGCTTCCTCATCCATCCTCATAAGAGAGCAGTAATCAAAGCTTTATTCTCAGAATCATGCATTTTTTTTTTTTAATTTTTTTTTTTCCCTAGCAGATGGCCTTTTTCCAGAATAATTCCTCAAGCAAAGATTCTTATCATGGGGAAGGTAATTCTGTTCTGAAATGAACTCCCAGATGGGGCCATGTGGAACAGTACTCCTGGAATACACATGTTGTTCCTTAGATAAAGGGAAGCTGTTAGACTGTTGATCACTGTGTGGATGCTGCCATGAAGGAAAAGCACAAATTTGCTCTGTGCTGTTAAATAATCTACTACTACTTCTTTTGTCCTGAGTGTTCTCTCCTCACCCCATGTCACCCTTTCCTCAGGAAATATTTACACTAAGAAGAAAAATGTTTCCCAGCAATTGAACAACAAAGTTGCATTTAGATACAATACATAATGTCTGTCTTTAAAAATCTGGATTGTTTTTATATTTAATTCTTTCAGTGAATTGTAATAAATGAATAAACATAATTTGGAGAATAATAAAAAAAAAAAAAAAAGAACTGCATTGCTGGAGCCAAAAGCAATAACTGCAACTCGCTTTCTCCCGCTTTTTCACTCCTTCGGACCCAAGCATTAGTGTTCCAATCCTTCTTTTTTTTTGTATTTGATGTGTTTTGGTTTATTTGATGACTGCATTAAAGGAACACTCCAGTGTAATATAAAAAAATACTATAATCGCTATGTCTAATTACAAAGAAGAGCTAAGTGTCTAATACAAAAACGTGCAATATAAAAGAATAATTAACAACCAGATCAAAAGCCACCAACACAGCAATCTGACGAGGCAGGCTAGGAAGCACTACTCAGCTCTCCCCTTACAGTGTATGGTTTGCCATGCGAGAAGGTGGGACAGGGTGCTAGATAATCTCGTCTCGGCTCCCTCCCCCATGAAAGGTTGGACCAGATGACCTTTCGAGGTCCCTTCCAACCTGGGCTAATCTGTGATTCTATAAGATGGGAAGGTCTGCTCTGATAGATGGCTCTCAGCTTAACCACAGCTTTTCCTCTTTGGCTTCTTTCTAACTTCAAGAGCTTGCTCTTACTGTTGCTTTTTTTCCCCGATTCCTCAGAGTAATGAATGTGAAATTTTATGCTTTTGGCTGCTAGTGGGCAGGATCTTGTGTTCTTTACACATTTAGATCTTCCATCAAAATCATCAGGAATGTATCAAAACAAGCAGGCCAGTTTCCATCTCTCGGCCCAAGTCAATGAATCATTTAGATGTCCATGGAGTGCAAGACTGAGTATACAACTGGCAGCTTCCAAAGAGGAGCAGACCATTTAAAAGTGTTTCTGAAGGAGTAGTATTTCTTTACCTGGCCACAACCACTCCCACTAAGAGCAACAGTAAAAATACACAGAGCCTTACCATCCACAGTTTCACTCCAATCAACAAGCAATTTGGGTTTGTTCTGTAGTCCTTTGAAAGTCCAAAGACCACTTTGTATTAAAGGCAGTTCATTACTCTCATCCATACATGCAAGTGGATGGGAGTCTAATGTGCCAAATTCCAGCCTGAGAGACTGTTTAACCATAAATCCTCTCACCAGACAGAGGCATGAGTGACTTTGTTGGATTTGAAGGTAGGAGGAACAAAGAGAAGAAGTGGAGCCATGGGAACAATTTTTCAGAGGTTCTCAACACCATCAACCCAGAGAAACAACCATACTGATTTAGCAGAAGATACCCTGCAGCAAAAAAAAAATAGATACTTTTCCTTGCATCTCCTGTGTAGGGCTTCATGTACACTTGTTTTTGTGTGACGTGGCAGCGCAGCAACAGCTTTTAGGGAAGATACCAACAGAAGATTCATCAGCAACCATACTGACATCTGAAGAGGCATATGCTCACAGGCAGTATTTTGCCTATTTTCTTTAACCTGATATTTAAACCCACAAGGTATAGATATACCTTGGATAATGCCATTTCCCCTATACACAGATTTGTGTGTTGTCTACGCATTTAAGATAATTTCAGCACTGGCAGATGTTTACTAAAATCCAGATAATGATGCTATAATTATGAGACAGACAAACAGAAACATGCCAGACAGCACTGGTTGTTTTTGTGATCTTATTTCCATTCAGCTTTTGAAATAAATTTTAAATAACTATTTTTTTCAGCAGGGGACAAAAGGTGGGAGACAAATAACACTTCTTACAAAAGCATTCTCTATAGATCAGTTCCCGCTAAGTCATCTTTCCATTCACAGACCTCATTCATTTTTCCATGTTGTTTTGCAAAAGTGATTAAATAGCTTTAACAACAATGGAAGTACAAGTGTTCTGAGGAAGGGAGAAGCTTTTAGACAGATACAATATGGGTTTTTTTCAGAGGAAGGTTGGTTACAATCAATTGGCTACAGAGATGACGTGAATATTCAAATCCTCCTGCAATTTCAAAATGTGTTGATCTAACAAAGGTTTAGGGAACTTAAGTACCTTGCTCAGGATGGATCCTAGTCCATGAGAGTTCTGACTACACACACCAGGCAATGATTTCTGCCAATATTTGCAACAGTGTTCATTTCTTTGCTCTAGTATTCCCATTCTGCATGCAACTTCCCTTGGATCTTATCATTAGCGCAATTAATTGTCCTAAATCTAAAACAGTACTGGAAACAGAATTTAACTTAGACAAATCAGACTTACTTTGGAAGTGATTCACTGCAACATAACCTCTGCTGAAATGTTTACAAGCTGCCTGTAGAGGAGAACTAAAAGCCAAGAGGGATTTCAGAAAGAAGCCTGCAGAAAAAACAAGTTTACCAAACTACGTATGCCGCGCCATGATTGTGCTCTTCCGTCTCCAGGTTCTTCAATCCTACTGAGATTTATAGTATTTGATTTCAATCCTATACACTACACCTTCCATTCAAAAGAAAAAAAAGTGGATTAATCTGCTATAAAGTGCTAGATGTGCAAAATCTAATTGCTACCAGCAGCCTGATGCAAACCCCTATGTAAGTCTAAGAAAACTTTATCCTTTGTTTCAGTGAGCTTTATCATTAAGATTTATTTGCTTTTCGGCTTTCACCTCCAGTGCCCTAATATCCACACACTCCACCTGCATCTCTGAGACAACATGGTTCTCCCCATGACTTTTAATGGCATGACTTACTGTAGCAAAACCTAATACAAAGAAGAAGAGATAGAGATTTATCATAAATTCAGTCAGCAGGCATGGTCCCCACAGTATAACTTTCAGAAGCAGAAATCCTAGCTACTACCAAATGAAATGAAACACCTCACTATTTCTAGAAATATCAGAAAAAACCCTTTTCCTGCCTCCTCTTTGCCAAAGCGTACAAGAAGTGAAAAGTATGTCAAAGGCTAACACATTATTAACTTGACAGGACAAGGTGGTTTTTTGGCTCCAAATAAGAGATTGAGCTATTAAAGTAAAATCCTTGGAAAATTTATGTATTTATTTCTAGACGGCTCTAGAGAATTCATGGCAAAGGGAGTCTATGATAATGGGCTTTTGCTGTAGAGGGAAGCTACCCATCAACTCTGAGAACATTCCAGGAATTCTGGCGTTCGCTGGGTTCACAAAATAGGGACAACACTGCCAGGCACAATATCCTACCTAATATTACTAAAAACTTTAAAAGCGTGAAAATACAAACATATTCTCTTACAGAAAGAACACACCGCTCTGGGCACACTGGACAGTACTTAAACCCAGCAGCATACACACACTTTTACAAACATAATGTGCTCTTGCTCCCCAAAAGTTTGGGGATTCTTTTTTTTATTAGGTGGTGGTGGTGGTTTTTTTTGAACACCAACACAAAACTTAAGTGTTCTGAGAACGAGGAGGACATGGACAGGTTATTTTTCAGTAGAATTAATAATCTATTTGTAAGTTGAACTGGTTTGTTGCTTATGGTTCCCGGACCAGCAAGAAAATAGTGAAAAACTGCTGAGTAATGCTACTAATGGTTTGGCAGGCTCCGTGTATAAGAGGGGTACCTGCTTGTACGAAGAATCAGCCTGCTTACTTGCAGGCTTCACTTGGCATCTTAAAAGTTGTGTCTGGCTTTCTGAAATTCTGAGGGTCAGTTCTGGAGGGAAAAAACAAATAGTAAGGCATTTTAAAGAGGCTACCAAATATAAACTATATAGTACAATAAAATAGATATATAAATTGTAAATGAAAATATATGACATATGCATCCAGGTTTAGAAAGAATGGAAAAGGAGAGGAGGGCTAGACTGGGAGAACAGAGAACGTGTTCAAGGTGGGTAGACATGATCTAGGTTACTCTTCACCTTATAGATGAATCAGAACATTTCTGAGTAGAGAAAGACAACAAACAATGGCCTTAAGAAGAGGGAGCACATGAAGGTCAAAAAACAAATGGGTCTTAGAGACTCATTTACTGATTTAATCCAGCATTTTGAATTCGCTAAAGCTTGAAAACAGAGATGCTGGAAGCCATTAAAGAAGAATGCTGTGAAAACCCATGTATGAAGCAACTTGAAATGCTCACTGATGACAGCACATAAGCAACAGAGACCTCCACCCAAATAATATGTTCCATTTTTACATCATTAGGCTGGATGGAATGAGGAGGTGGCTAAGAGCTGAACACTAATGATCACAGTAATCTGTAGGCAGAAAGACCCATAATTCTGATGAACTCTGAGAAATTATAAAGAAAGTGGCTATTAGATTATGGCATCCTAGAGATCACAAGGAATTTGGGGCTAAACAGGGGGGAAAATAGAAGGAGCAAAGAAAGAAGTGAAAGACTGAACAAATAAGATGACCAAATTTGGTGCCTAAAGGCATCCGAATTCTCAGTATCTCAGGAAAGGAATAAGGTTGCGAGCAAATCCTATTGAAACCTTGCTTATTGCTTTTGCCACTGAGCTCATGTCCCAGTAGGGTATTCTGCTTGAATCAGACTCTAATGTGAGACATTTTAATGGTGATTGCTGGGCCAGCAGGAAATGGTGAGCTTAATGGGCTGGTAATATTTAAGTCAAGTCATCGGAGAGAGAGAACATGCAGAGCAGTGTGGAACACCGAAGAGGAAAAGAAGTGACAAAGTAATGAGTTACCTGGGGTCAAAGAGGAAAGGAAGTTGCTGGTAGAAGCAGGGATAAACATGCCTTGGAGGAAAGGAGGGTGACTTCCTGCTTTTGGGTTGTTTTAAATGTATTTCCCCAATCTGTTGGTGTTGTTGTGACCTGAGCTATCTCAGTTTAAATTCAGAGTGATTTTTTTTGGCTTCAGTTTAGTTTCCTTATAGAGGCAGATATCTAGCAGAATCCACAATCAAATTTACCTTAAGTAGAGAACAGTGCAAAAATTACTGAATCACAGAATAGCCAAAGTGCAAAGGGACCTCTGGAGATTGCCTAATACAACATCTCTGCTCAAAGCAGGGGCAAGTAGTGCAGGTTGGTCCAGTAAGGTTTAGATTAATGCCAAGGATGGAGGATCCTCAACCTCTCTGGGCAACTTGTTCCAGTGTTTGACCATCTGTACAGTAAAAAAGTTTTATATTTAAACAGAATTTCCTGTATTTCAGTTTGTGCCCATTACCTCTTGCCCTTTCATTGGGCACTATTGTGAAGAGTCTGGCTCTTGTCTTCTTTACCCCTGCCCGATCAGGTATTTATACACATTGAAAAGACCTGCCCTGAGTCCTCTCTTGTTTAGGGTGAACAGTCCCAGCTCTCTCAGCCTCTCCTCATATGTCAGATGCTCCAGTACTTTAATCATCTTCATGGCCCTTTGCTGGACCCACTCCAGTATGTCCATGTCTCTCTTGCACTAGGGAGTCCAGAACTGGACCCAGGACTCCAGATGGGTGTCACCAGGACTGTGCGGAGGGTAAAAATCGTTTCTTTCGACCTACTGGTGATGCTCTACCTAGTGCAGCCCAGCAGGCTGTTGACTTTCTTTGCTGCGAGGGTGCACTGCTGGCTTTTGGTCAACTTGCCCTGGTCAACAAACTCTCTTCAAAGCTGCTTTCCAACTGATTGACTCTCAGCCTGTCCTGGTGCATGGTGCTATTCCTCCCCAGGGACAGGAACTGGCATTTCTATTTGTTGAACTTTATGAGGTTCTTTTTGGCCCATTTCCCCAGCCTGTTGAGGTCCCTCTGAATGGCAGCACACCCATCTGGACTATCAACTACTTTCCACAAATTTGTATCATTTGCAGTCTTGCTGACGATGCCCTTTGTCACATCAATGGGATCATTAACGAAGATGTTAAACAGTGTTGGCCCTAGTATCTTTCCCTACGGTACACCACTAGTGACTGGCCCCAGCTGCTGATCACAATCCAGCAGTTCAGCCGGTTTTCAGTCCACCTCACTGTCTACTCATCTAGCCTGTACTTCTTGATGTTATCTATGAGGATGTTATGGGAGACACTATCAAGAGACTTACTGAAGACAAGATAAATAACATTAACTGCTCTTCTCGCATCCACTGAACCAATCATCTTACTGTAGAAGGCCATCAGGTTGCTTAAGCATGACTTCCACTTCATAAATCCATGCTGACTACTCCCCACCATCTTGCTGTCCTTCATATGTTTGGAAATGGTTTCCAGGATTATTTGCTCCATGACCTCCTCAGGGACTGAGATGAGGTGTGCTACAGACTCAGATGACTGGCCTGTAGTTGCCTGGATCCTCCTTGTCCTTATTGATGATACCAGCGACATTTGCTTTCTTCCAGTCTTCAGGAACCTCCCCCAGTCTCCATGATCATGTGGGTGTTAATGTAGAGGCATTTCAGACAGGCCGCCAGTTGTGCTGATTTTCAAGATAAGGTATAAGTGCTTCCCCCCTCATGCTGTGGTACATCCTTATTTGTGTATATATACTTGGGGTGAGTCTCCTTCAATTCTGTTTTGTTGGTTTCAACAGGTCTGCCTTGTCCACGTTACCCTGCACCCTTTCCTTACCATCCCGGATGACCACTTCCTCACTTGATTGTGGGTCATCCTACCTCTCTCCTGTCATTCCTAGCTTAAAGTTCTCCTCCCCAGGTTGGCCAGCCTGTTGGCAAGGATGCTTTTGCCCCACTTAGGTGGATCCTGCCTCTTCCTATCAGTCCTTGATCCTCAAAGAGGGTCCCACTGCAGCTTTTCTTTTCAAGCTCCAATTACCACCCCTTCTCCAGGACAGCAAATAAGACAGAACTTGCGGAAGATCAGCAAAGGAAGACTCAGCCTATTACATTTGCAAAGAAGACTACGAGGGGAGCAGGGTCACTGTTGTGTCAACAGTCCAACCTGGTTACATCAAAATATCTCACAGGGTTTCTCCAGTATAGACCATTCTGTCTTAAATATATCTTTCCCACTGACTATGTCAAAGACTCGGCTCCAAAAAGCAACACCCCAACTAAATTTTAAAAAATCCTTCGTATTTTTCAGCATTGTTTATCCGAGTTGCTCACAAACTCTTACAAGACCTAGATTTGTATGGCAGCAGCATAAGGGGAGCTAGCATGATATACTATAACTACAACAAAGAAACCTTTTTCCACTTTAACTATCCCAACTGATGAGAAGGAAATGCAGTACTTGTCAGAAGCTAGGCAGAAATTGCCATCGACTTACTGAAGAAATGTATTGTAAATTTTAGAAGAAACTTTGCATTTTTCCAGGGGCAAGCTTAATAGCATGCATAAGCTGAGATGCACATTTATAGCCCTCCTTTTCCTCTCTCATTATAGCGCACACTCTCCTGCGCATGAACAAAGATCTCTGTAAGGTAAGAGTCACAACAGGTGGTAAACACTCCAACATTTAAGGGCTTGTTTAGATGGTAAATGGAACCAATCCAATTAAATCAGTTGTAAATCACACCCTTAGCATTTCAGCAGTAGTTAGCATGAGAGACAGATTCCAGAGCCATTTCAGTATAGCTTAATGTGATTTCTTTTATCAGCTTAAATCACATCAAAACCAGGGTCTACAAATAGACCTTAATCAAAACATTATGAATTAGAATGCAGTTATTTCCTTCGGTTCTAGTTACCACGTAGACTAATCCCAAGACTTTATAAACATACGCATGCACACAGAGAACACTCACTGGTTCAGTGGGAAGAGAGATTACAAATTACTCAGTGCTGCCAATTAGTGAACAAGCAGGGAAAAAAAATATCTGCAAATAGAAGTAAAGCAGAATGCTTCACAAAATGCATGCCATTTCTTTTATTTGGTAAACGTCATAACTGATACTGTATAGCATCTTACCAAGAGAACCAGTGAACATCCTGTAATACTAGATATTGGAAAATATATAAGAATATATAACATATAGGAAAGAAATTCTCATTAGAGCACTTTGTTAAATATTTAGCAAAGATTCTCGGAAGAGACATGCATCAGCTTGAGATACATATCAGCAAATGGCAAATGAAGGAGTTTCATCAGTTTTTATGCTGATATACTGACATGATCGCTCAGGAATACTGCAGACAAGTTTCTGCCAGGACCCCCTAAAACAAATAAGTGCTACTATATACACAACCCCTGTTAGGTTTTCTACCAGCATTTCTGCGGTCGTGTTAAACCAGCGCAAATGTGCAAGAGCAAGCAAATCTTTAACCCTGCATATTCTGCAGAAAGTTTTCAAATAACTTCCTGGGAGGATTCAACAGAAAATTTTGACCCGCTAAGCTCATTCAGTCAGGGAAGAAAAACTGTGCCACATGACCAATAACAAACAGGCAGCACGGCTTGAATTACCAATATTGAACACCTCCGCAAACCGCAGAGTAATTTACAACACGTCATTCAGCTGCAAAGACTTTTGAGGAAACTGCAGCCAGCTGGGAGATGTTGCGTAAAGAGACATGTAGGCAAGATTCAAACAAGCGATTGAGTCCGCTTTAATACATACATAGCTAACGCAGCATCTAGATTACCTTCACTCTCCTGTCGGCAAGTGGGACTGTTTTCCGTGGAACGCGTACAGCCCGTGCTCCGGCACGGAGCAGCTTTCTGTATCAGGGAATCCTATGCAATGCTCTGCAGGGGGGTATGGCCAGTTAAGAAATACAACTTTGCAAAATCAGCATCACCGGCCTCCCCTCGGAATCCAGCCCTCAAGGTACAAAATACTGCAGTCACAGCCAGGATGCCTCCAGGTAGATGCCATATCCACTATGTCCCAGGGCTTAAATGTGAATGTCTAGGTGAGTTTTTGCCACTCCAATATAATGACCTTATATTGTCAGATGCTGGCTCAGCAGCAAAAGACATGCAAAGGGATGTGATTACTCTCCGCAAATATACCAAGGAGGAAGCATATGAGGGGAGGAAAGAAAAACGGAAAGACAATGTTGGCACAGCAATAGGGAGAAGTCAGCCAGAAGTATGTTTAGATATTAGGAAAAAAGGTCATAAGCTTCAGGCAGATTTTGCATAAAAGTAACAAGGGAAAAAACCCTTTCCTCATTTTTAACACGGAATTTCATCGGTTGATACCAAGCACGATACAATGCAGTTACTTGTGACAGGAGGAGACAGGCCTGGGAAGGTCCCTCTACTCCTGCCAAAACTTACATACATAGACAGACAGACAGACATAGATACTGGTTTGTTATATATAGCAAGGTGAGCTTCGGAAGAGTAAGATCACAAAGGCAAATTTATTTTCCCAAGGAAAAAAACCCAAACCAGCAGTGAGTAGCTACCATAAGCAACGGCGTTATAATGTTGGCCATTGCTTTTTTGAAACATTGGCATGCTGTTGTCATGCAGCTATTATGAAGAAATCACACTGTGAAGCAAGAAGCCTTCCTGCAAACCAGGATGGGAAGCACAGAATCAGCTGCAGTTTTTTCACTGCAGGGGTTTCTCTAAAGAAAAAAAAAAATCTGATCATTGGTTTTGCACGCACTAAGAAAAATTCAGTTTGCAAACAATGAACATCCTTTGTGTTCAGTGTTGGCAAAGCAATTGATTCTAGTTTGAGATTGGACCTGTGCCACTGCAAAGGCAGTTCGTCTTTTCTGTTCTGAAAAGTACCGTAATGAAGAGCTTCAACACAGGGGATTTTTATCATTAGACTCGGGCTACGTTTTCTTTCAATTTCTCTCACTTCACAAAACAAAATGTATGGAATCCATCATTCCAGCATATTGAGAAATAAAGTAACTCTGAGATACTGCAGAAAATATTAGGACTTAATATATAACAAACAAATAACTTCCAATATGCTGTTATCTTCCTCCTTAACAGGGTTTTTCCCTGCTTTCTCCACCAACATTCAGGAACACATTATGAGAATATGGCTTCCCATTGCATGAATACAAATATTGATGCAAAAATTTTACTCTCTTAAAAGAAATCACCTCTTTTTTAATCAGAAGATGCAATGGATATTTCTTCCAACAGGTCTCAGTATGCATGCTATACACTTGGTGGAATAACAAAGAAAACCCCAAATAATTATCAGACAAGAAACGGGGTCACATAAATGGAAAACATGCTTAGTCTGCCAGAGAGCTTTTTTTTTTTTTGAACCCTTACGTGTTCAAGCGCCCATGCTCTCTCTCAAAGGACAGACCTTTGTATGTCCAAGCAAGCAGGATGAGTCCGCTCGGAAAAACTCTGGCCTTCAAATGGCATCTTTATGATAAAGTGTGAGTAATTCCCTATAAAAATGGTGACCTTGCTACTGGTTTCTGAGCCCAAAAGCTTCTTTTTTTTCCTAGCTGTGTCAGCGTGTCTAATAAAAGATTTCACTTCTCCCTGCGAACCTTGTGTCTCTCATAGCCTCAGACCATCTTGACTAGAACAACCCCACTGCATTAAAAGAGACTCCCAGCCTTAAAACTTGACAGACGTTTCTTTTTAACACCTTTTTATACAAAAGCAATAACAGCAGGTAGTAAACCAACACTGCCGCACAGCATGGTGTAGGAAGGAAGTGCTATAAACCCTATCACAATTATTTCAGTGAAAGACAAGGCCATCATTAGTGCTGTATTGATCAATCTCCCCCTCCTATCTCCACTGTTTGGAAATTCATTCACATTATTATTGCTGTTCCAGACAGTATTATTATAACAGACCTGCATTATACAATAAGAGGCTTTGGTATAATTGACATCTGAAGCACCAGGGAGCTTGAATGTTTGCTACCGGTTAGGATGCGGTCTCCAGAGGGAGACCTTCCTTCTCACAAAAGGGGCTATCACATAGTCATTGCAGTGCGTAAATCAAATCCTCAGCGACTGCTGTTTTTTCATTACTTGTCTGTGACCTGGAACTAAACCTTTGCAACACTGTACTGCTGATTATCCACCTCTGGAACCCACAACAATGCACCGCAATGATGAACCGATACCTACAAATGGAGTAAAGCAAATGACCTACCCGGGTTAAAACAACAGGGACCTGTTTATTTTTTAGCCTCGTTTAATAGGAAATTGAAAATGTAATCCCGCTGCTGGGCCCGAGGTGCTGTGGAAAATCTCTGGCTTGCACACGTAGCTGGGCACAGGCCAGACAGAGGAAGCACAGGTAGATTTAAAGCACCCATTCCCCCCCCAACCAAATTAAGCTTTTGCCAGAGGTGGTCATTAAAAGACCCACATGCTGCACGTTAAAGGCCACGTCAAAATAAAAGACAGCGATTTACATAGGGTTTCTGCTACAAAAGCAACAGAGCGCGGTACGAAAGCCCTTGCACGCCCGGGACCTGCGGCTGGAGGAGGCCGAACAGGGGAGTCGATGCAGGAAACTGCACCCGCAGCCCCGCTGAGCACCATCCCCACAGCACTGTCCTCCGCGTCGCCACGACGTGGGGAAATGCTGCTGCACGCCCCCAAATCAACGTAATTCACCAAGTCCGCACTCGGCGCGAGCAGGCCTGCGGAGGAATTCCGCCCAGGCACCACCGGCGTGGCTTCACGCGCCCAAAGGCCTCCAGATCGCTCGTTTGAATAGTGACTCCCTGCTCACATCAGGCTCCCCGGGTGACGGTCAGCTCCCCACCCTGCCCGCGCCAGCCCTGGGGCGCACAGCCGAAGAGAAATACACGGCTTCATTCCCTGTTGCTGTCATGGCTTCAAGGAAATGCTACAAGCTGGCACAGGTCACAACCACTTATTCCTAAGCCAGGACCTGAAACAGCTCTGCCAATACCAGAACTGAGGAGGAGGAAGAAGAGGGCGAGGGGGAAGGCTGGGCAAACAACTGCAGTTGTCTTTGAGGTAGCCAACCCTCGAAACCAATGAAGGGTAGCTTTGCTCAGGACACACGAGGGAGTGCGAGTCCTTCACCCTCACACCAGCCACGTCCAGCAAGGTACGCTCATGAGTTCACGTGGCAGGAGAAAGATCACCCTACGGCGTTCCCAGCCTGCTCCCCTCCCCAAAAAGACTATTTTCACCCTGCCCACAACTAGGCAGAAATGAAACAATGCAGCACGGGCCAGTGCCTCTTCCCCGTGCCAAACTGGATTCGAAGCCTGATACCATGCTAGTGGCTTGTCGCTGCTTGGCCCTGGTTTACCGGGCTGGGGTGGGTGGGGAAGCAGGAGGAGGAACTTCTTGACCTGGTATTGAATGTGCATCCTTACAGTCAAATGAAACCCTGGTGCTCTGTGAGCAGTGGGTCAGGGAAAGGCAGGCACCCTGTTAGGGATGGAGGTCTCTGATTAAATAGGCAGGGAAGCAAGAGGTGCTGGAATAGAGGCCAAATCCAGGAGAAAAAGGATAAGTTTGCTGCTTGCACGCAAGCAGGGCACATGGATCTAATTCCACCCACAAGCCAGCAGTGACCTAGCTAGCCCTGCACTTAAGAAAAAGAGGGAAGGTGACTAATGGAGCGAATTCGGAGGAGGTGAGAGACCAAAAGGCCTGGCTGCCACAAGGAAGGTGCTGGGCTCGGTTTTGCCAATCACTGCCAATCCCCTTGGCTCCCTCTGACAACAGTGGAAGATACAGGCGCACACCGAACCGAGTAGATGATCCAGCAGCTCCCACACACCAAGGCAACAGTGCCAACATTTGTTTTCAATATTCAGGAAAGCCAAGCAAATAAGTCTTAGCATTTAGTACTAAAACAACACAACAGAAGTCACGGCCCTGAAACCTCAGTGATGCTCTCCTGCAATTATTTCAAACAAGGCCCATCTTACTCTCCTGTATTTGTACTCGGCAGGGGGAGGTGAACTTCTCTGCTGCCTGTGATGTCGGCTTAAGAGCTCTGCTTAGGACACCGTCATAATTCTTGTCGTTCTTTTTTGCTAATGGTTGCATACCTTTGATTAAAACCTGCATGGTGCATTAAAGGCTAAAACAGATGATGAATGCCACGTAGTACTTTGCGTTAGATCAGAGTTGATTAGAATTTTTGATGATCCAGCAGCTAGAAGAGGAAACTGCATGAGCAGTGAAAATATTCAGCTGTTACTGTTGTAGGAGGCAGTGGCTTTTGTTTGACACAAGATACAAAACAGTAACTAAATGGACAATGTACTCTCTTGGTCAATGAATGGCTTTATACCACAAAAGAGCTCTGTAAAGAAAAGCTGGTGAATTAATCAGTCCAAATATTTGTAAGACTTCTTGCTTGTTTTCAAGTGGGCAGCCCTCCCCCACCAACAGTTTTGGAGCCGGTTGCTTGTTAGTTTATTTTTCATCACTGCAAATATAACAGTCAAGTATTTTAACCAAATAAGCAAACAATAAAGCAGTGTAGTAAAAGTTAAAGATACTGACCCAAATGCATATCACATCAGCATCCAGACAGATATCTTTAGTAACCTCTGCCAGCACACCAGTTAAGCAAAACACTATTGCTGCTCTGGCTGAAAAGATTTAGTTAAACAGGACAGACAAGTTGCAGAGGAGGAAGCTGCCTGATTAAACATATTACTGGCAGAAAGCTAGCAGTATGAGCAGACCAAAGTTGCAGCAGAGGGAGGTTCACTTTCTAAGGTCATCCAAAATTTGGTAGAAGAGTGCACAGAACAAGTGCATTGAATAGGAACAGAAGCAAAGAGCCAGAGATGACTGAAGAGAGATGGAAAAGAAAACCAAAAAAAAAAAAGGCAAACTGTTTTTATGGTGCTGTCTCCAAACAAGGAGAGTGGATTTCGTGTTCTCTTTGGTGGTCTTATTAACTTAAACAAAGAACATCAGGATTTTTTTTTATATGTAGCTTTTAAAGATCCCTTCCTCCATAAAACGATTTCCAAAGAAAGGCAGTTGATGCAGCTATTTTGCAAGACTGGGCACAAGTTACTAGCTCACTATTTGTAAAAATGCTTCTAAGTATGATAAATTACCTTTCTAGTCCAACTGAGTTTCAGTAACTACTTCAACCTTTCCAGCACAGTACACTGACGTTGCAATGGTTTCTTTTGCGGTTAATGCCCTGCATATACACTTCTAAGCCAAATCAAGGCACTCAGATCAAGGGATGGCTAAGGTTACAGAGTTGAAGAGAATTTAAATCCAGGACCTCCCTACTTCCAATACAGCTTTAGAGCAGAGTCGGATGCAGGAACACATAGTTTTGAAGAAGTATCTATATCTTCAGGTTGACAGGCCAGCTATTCTAGTGTTCAAGTTAGAGTTACCTTTAAAATCAGTTATATGTACGTAAATTTGGAATAAACCACCAAACCTCCTCTTAGATTCAAGAAGGGAGAGCTGGGTAGAACGTACACTTTGAGAAGCCCAGAAGTAGTAGCGGAAAGCCACAAAGGCCACAGAAGTATAACACTTCCATTGGTATCACATAAAAAGCCAGTTCCACACCTCAAGAAAGCCGTAGCTTGCTCTTGCTCCAGGGCTTCCCCAGGATGTGGGTTCCAGAGATCTGAACCCTCCTGGACAAATGCCCTGCTCACCACGTAGACAGCTCCAAGTCCTTTCTCAGGCAAGCTCTTGTTCGAATCCCATACAGAGGATGCTAACCCGACAGCAGTGCCTCTCTCCTCACGAATCTTAGACCCTTGCTTGGATGATTCTCTCTGAGGCAAGAAACTTTCCTTGTGCATCCCATGAAGACTTGGGTGCCCAAAGCAGAAAGAAGCCATCACGAGGCCTACTTATCTTAAATAATCATCCAGCACATTGCAGAACATCCTGTTGTGTCTAGCCCAGCGTGAGCTGGGAGATCTCACGTCAGAGTGCATCATTACTGCTATCCAGACACGCTTTTCCTAAAGCAGGCTGCTGTAATCAGAGGAAAAACCCAACTGCATTTCTAGCTTCAAAGCATACCTAGTGCTCTCTCCAAACACGTATCCTTTTCCAGTTTTTACTATCCACAACTCCGTTGCAGCTGATTACGTGTTTAAGATGCCTAAGAGAAAAGGAAGTCATCTTGGGGGCGGGGGGAGAGAAAAAAGGCGAAGTACTGCAAAGTACATCACAGACATCACTGACAGCTTCAAACAAAATTAGTATGACAAGCCAAAGAAGTAACTAAATAATCTCTTCTGTTATGGAGATAATGGGTTTGGATTCCCAAAAACTGTATCAAATTTTGTATGCATTTGCACTGTGTTATGATCAAGTGCTCTTTCCCCTTAACGTTTGAAAGGGAACATACTCCAAAGGCACACCAGTTAGATTACTTGGACACATTATAAGTTTCACAATCTTGAGAGCATCCTACTTTGATCTCAGAAGTTGATTGTTGGAGCCCCACAGAGCAAAAAGATAGCACAGGAGGGTCTTTTCACTGATACACACATAAGGAAAAACTTACAAGATTTCTGTGAAATTGCTTTGGTTTAGAATTTTTCTCAAGTGTTTCATTTCAACTATAAATAGAAAATAGAATCTCATGACAAAGATGTAGTTGACATAGTATGCAATTTATCATCTGTGAGCACATTTCAGAGTACTCGTCTCAAAGCTGACATGCTGTGTGGACTGTGGAATATGACTGTTTTAATATATTCCATGACAAATGCAAGCAAAAGTAGCTGGGATGCAAACAAGCGACAAAGAAAATTCTCCATTGGCTCTCCCGATATGGACTTCTTTGTGATAACAGATAACCTTGTGGAGCCAAAACTGTTCCAGCATAAATGGAAAAAGCATTGCTTCCCTGGCTCGCTTCCTACCATGCTTTTGCCATGACTTGTAAAGACCTATTCCTGGCAGTGCGCTGTTAAATATATCTGACTTCTTCCCCACCTATAAAAATACCACAGACATGCAAATGATCATTAACATATATGTAGACAGACACTGAAGTCAACAAACTAACATAAACAAAAATGAAAGCATCTGATTCCAGGTTGTCACTCCCTTTCACAGTATCTTTCCCCTGGGAACCATTTCTAGCAAGACTGAAACATAATGCTTTATAGTAGGTCGCTTATGCTAAAACATTCATATTCTTCCGCATCTCAGCAGACTCACGGGTGTAAATCCAGGTTTACTCTGCTAGTACCAGCACAACTGAAAGAAGCAGCTGACCTCATCTGCTAAAATCTGATGTAACATGTCAAGGGCTGTCAGTGATTTAAGGCTACAGCACCTGGGAGATGAGATGCCTACTATAGGAGGCAGCTATTATAGGAGAGGGTTCTAGCTTCAGCCCACTTGTTTGGCTTCAGTGACTATACGGTACTGAACACACTTGGATTTTCACTGAGAATATTTTTTTTTTCCTTCCTGGTGCTCTAAGAGGCTGCCCATGTGCTGCAAGGGCAAACCCATAACTTTACCATAGATTAATGGTCAAGCAGTTTAAAGGTCGTCCTGTCCCTCTGAGCCGCTTTCTAACTCTATCTGCACAGGTATAAATCCAGTGTGATGAGTCTGGCTCCAGCAGAAGTCTCTGGATTTGCCTGGAGATAACTGACAGCAGACCTTGGCCCATTGTTTTAATTTTACAATTTTCATAATAAACTAAAGCAACAGTAGACAACAGTTCTTACAAAATAAGGCCCTGACCAATATTTGCACAATTTTTCTCTGCTTCCTGTAGTACCTGCTTCTCTTAGACAAGCAGCTTGTACTCCTGCAAGTGGTAATGGCAATAGCCTCATACTCCAGTGGACATGCCACCAGAGGGCAATGAAACACATCGACCGTGTCAGCATCTTATAGACGGAGCTTTTTGGCCTCAAGTCGGGGAGGTGAAAAGCTCCTGTACCATAAACACACTTAGCAGCCATGAGGAGACCCGGATCCATTTCAAAAGCAGATCCGGTCTGTGCTCCTGCCCAACGTTACAAGAAGAAGGTCAGGATGCAACTTCGCTTCTTGTACTGGTCAAACCTTGCAAAGTTAGCAGCTTCCATAGTCGTAACAGACAAAAATTTACTGGTGACCTTAGAGTCTGAGGCAAGTACTTCCACTGGAGAAACCCCACCCAAAGCTGTCAACATGCCATCAGCCTCATGCTCATCCACACCCCTGCACCTCCACGCAGCTCAGGTGAGGGGGAGATCCAAGTTCTGGCTGAGCCCCGCCACATGGGAAGTGACTCGTTCAGATGAATTTGATGTCCCTTTGGAGGAAATCATTATGTTCTTTGGCACACGATAAACTGTTACTGAGTAGTTTTCAATCTTCTGGTTTTCATTCTTCTGCGTCTATTATCTGCAAATGCTGCTTTTGAAATCCAGTCAGAAGCTAAGAATTGGTTATACATTTTTTAGTGCTAGGAGATTATGCATAGAAATGTATGTAATATACCTCTGGTTTCAAGTCACCTTCCAACATTTTATGACTTTGAAGAGCGATACGTGGTCACTGATTAACTACAGATCAAAACTGAATCTTGCATTTGTGGGCAACTAATTTTCTAATGACACCGTTTAATCACCTTGCTTGGGCATCTGAATCTACTACCTGCGATTTTAAGCACCAGATACAGGATTTGGGTGTCCTAGGTAAATTCAAATTGGCCTAATCCAGAAGCTAATTATTTCCATTTATACGACGAGAGCACTCTGAATCAGCTGCCTATTTTGACAGTCCATATATTCAGAAGGTGTTTAGGTAGAATGTGGGCAGATATGACCTGGTAGAACAACATGTGTCCTACACGCCTATGGATGACCTATGAGCAGCTGGCTGATAGCTCTTCAGCTCTGCTGGTCTCAGCTCTGGGTTACACCAGAACAAGCTCAGAATCATGCCTGCAGCATCCAGGTATCAACAAAGTCTTCCCTGTTTTCCTTGCCACTAATCTGGGGTCTGATCAGGGGAGGTGTTGAAGTCCATGGGAGCCAAGGTGATTTCACAGCTTTACAGAATCAGCGTCTTAATCACATTAAAAGTATTTCATTGATAAAAAGCCAAGGAATGAAGGCAAACACTTACCACAAGTAATTAGAGCTTTAAAAAGCAAGTATGCTGTCTGCTAGACAGTACCAACCAGAGTGACTTTTGTCTTCCAGGCATGAGTCAGAAGGTTAGATTAACTTTCAACACTACTATACTGGCATTAACGATTGATATCTCAAAAGACTGGTACCATGGTGGACTCTGCATGCTTACCAATGAAGGAGCACAACTCCAACAGGTACAAAAATAGAGTTCCAAAAAGTCCGAGCAAAATAAAGATTTCAATAAAGTCTGAGAGTGCTTTGGTCTTAACAGAGGGGCGAGGATAAGGCTTCTGTAAAAAGAAGGAAAGTAGTTGGGGAATGTAAAAGATGAAGAGATTTAAGAAGTAGGGTGGGAGGGGAAGGAGAGAAGAACTGAGACTGGGATTTGGAACAAGCTTCTGCAAATGTTGCGTTAACTATTAATTGAAGAGTAAACAGCCTATTAAATTCTTATGGAATATGTGCATGAAAAGCAGTAGCACAAATCAGACCTGCCCCATGTGGATGTTGTTTATGAAGCAGCCTCCTTGGAAATGTTCCTCAGACTTTTGACAAATGAACTTTCTGTAGGTTGTACGTTTGAACACGGAATGCCTATTGTTTCCATCTGCCTTTGGCTTGTACAGTTCCTTGGGGGCTTAATACGGAGACAGACATTTAGTGGAAAGAAGGGTTTACTGAGTGGCAAAAGCACATTCTAGGAGAATGCACTAGGAGGGAAAAAAAATTAAAAACAAAACCAACCCACAGCCAACCACTGGTTTCTACAGAACTTAAACCATCGCAGAAGAAAAATGCTTTTAAAAAAGTGCATACATTTTTCATGGAGTGGGTCTAAAGCACTTATTTATAGTTCATCTCTGTATGACATGGTTTTGCTCATCTAATTCCATTTAGAACATTACAATTTTTGTTTCAAATGTCTCTGTGCTGAAACGTATTCTCTAAAGTGCCCTGGAGCTGCTGGTATTGTGAATGTTATCTAAAGGACTCATTCAAATTTTTAAGGACAACTCAGCTTAGAAATACAGTATTCTGTTTTTCAATTATTTTTATTTTAAGTTTTTAGTTTCGGGTGCAAAGAAGAAAGATGTAGAACAACAGATAGCACTTGAATGAAGTCACACAATTGCTGCTGGTTTCTACTTTACGGGATGAAGCCAGACACGTGCAAGTGGCGGTTTCTCCTGATATGCACAGGGTGAATCTTGATTGCTTACAGCATTCCTGCAAAGGCCATTTCATAAAAATAACGATCTCTCTCTCTTTGATTGGGAAGCAAAAGACAACTATCAAACACCGCTGCTTATATGACGTCTGTTTCTATTGTGCTGCTACACATTCTATAAATAGCAGAACTTCACCTTTGCATTTCATGCACACATTGTCTTTGCACACCTGCATATACCTGTGTGGTGAAATTCTAGCTCCAGTGAAATGGAATTTTTCTTAAAACGCCTATTATAACCATAATATTATACACACAAAGATTCACAAATACTTTCCTGCATATAGAGCAGGTCAGGTGCTGTGCCACGTATATCACAGGGCTCCTGAGACTGCAAAACCTGTATTTTGAAGGCAGGCATTGTTATTTTGCTGGAGTAGACAGACTTAAGGGCTAAATTGTGTGCTTTTTTGAACAAGGATTCAAACTCAGGAATGCCTCATTGACTTCACTGACATTGAAAAGTCACTGTAGAAATGATACTCCTGTAGTACCAGCACACAGCAAGACAGGAATTCATTGGCTACCTAGCTACTTTAACTGCAAGAACACTCTAAGTGAGTTATCTTTTCATTCGCACCGGTTGTTTCTGTACAGAGCCAGAAAGCTAATCGAAGGGGAAAAATCCTTTCAGACAGTACAGATACCTAGTTGAGACTAATCTATAGAACTGCATGTTTTTACATATGGAAATGCACTATCTGAACTGTATTTGTTGACTGGTCTCTGCAATTAAACTAAAGCAAGCTGGACTTCTGCTCAACAGAGGTTAAGCTTTTCTCAGGCTGCCAGGACAAGCCCTCTGAAGGAGTCAGGCCATTTTTCAGAACAGAAGAGCATGCTTTCCTAAATAACCACCCCAGGCTTAACCAATTAGACAGCATATAGACATCATTCCCTAAAAATTAAGGCCAAAAAGAATACCAGATGCACCTACTGTGTATTCACAGACCATTAACTTTAACCAAAACATCCTAGTTGATGCCCAAAGACTTCAGTGAGGGAAAAGCATTTCTGCGCTGAGAAAACTATCTGCCACAGACACAGGGCTGGCAAGACCTGAGGAAGCCCTGCAATGGCAAGGAATTAATCATGTGAGATGTACACAAATGATCCTAGCAGACGAACCACACCTCACGCTATATGAGGTGAAAGATCCACAGAGCCTGCCAACCTGACCCAGGGAAAATTCCCTCCCAAACCAACTAAGGCAATCCGTAATCAGTCTCTATACCACCTACAAAGAGATCTCCTGCTGTGGCTAATCTTTAATGCTGCAGGGGAAAGCAATTAATAACAATGAAAAGAAGCAGCATACAGAAATCTTTGTTCATTGCGCAAGGGAGGAGATGAAAAGATCATCTTCAGACAGCTCACTGAAAGTCTGAGCCATGACATTCAGGTCTGTTAATTGTCAACGTGGAGTTGCTGGCTATAAGCTTTTGAGTTCAATCCTTTCCCCTGAAGGAACGGGACAAGCAAGGACTAGCTGCACAGGGACACAGCCGTCCAGCCCAGGCTTAGCAAAAGGCTTGAAGGGATCGCACCTCTCTCTCTGTCTCTTCCCCAGAGGGACGTTCTCATGTTCAACAGACCTCGCAGCTGGAAAGCAGCTTCTTGTTTCAAGACTGAATTAGCAGAACTTCAGCTTCTGTCAGCCAGGTGGAAAAGCCTCTGCTATCAGGTATCTTCTTCAGAGTGGCCTCTCAGCCTGCTCTTAAATTAGCTGAATACTCCGAGTTCTTTAAGCCTCTCATCCCAATGCTTGTTTTCCAGTCTTTTACTCATTTTATAGCCCAGCTTGGGCAGAACAGGACACGTCATCCTGGGAGGAAGCTTACAAACAGTACTAAATGTTTCTCTCTTTCATGGATCACATCAGCTCTTTTTTGCCACAGCACAGCAGCAAAAATTCAAGTTAAAGAAATGATCTGTGATGCCACCTAAGTTCTTCCGCAAGCCGCTGCTTTCAAAAATGTGATTTACTCCATTCTCCATTCCCATATATACTAGCTAGGGCTTGACTGTATTAAAAACCACTGTTTTGTTGGAACAGAAACATTAAATTATGTGGTCACTCTTTACCTGGCCTTACTGTTTGCTAATTTTTGCATCAGACTTGACCAGCAAACATTATCCATCACTGACTAGATAGCTGATCAAGATTTGCGTGCTCCACCCTCCCAGTGTATGGAAAATAAATTTACAGCAAAAGTTCCTGAAAGAGCCTGAGTGAATTATGGGGGGTGGATGCTTGCCTATAGAGACTGTCACAACTGGAAGCAGAGAAAGATTATTGAATGAGTATTTTAGGCAGTGGGTAAGCTATAAAGCTGAAGAATTTTTCTTTGCTCGTACGGAGAAAAAAAGAAGTAGAGGAGAGATTTTGCTCAGGGGATGTCAACTGCGTTGCTGATTGAGGTGGAAAATCTGTGAAGGAGCCCCTTGTTAGAACTGTTGGCAGTGTATCATCCAGCGCTGTACGTGCTTTCTCTGCACCAGGCAGGGATTTTTCATTTCATATATCATTCAGAGCTTGCTGTAACCCTTCCAAAAGTCACATTACATTGTCATACACTCTCATTAACATAAAGACCTTCACTTCATGAAGAAACTGGCTGCTCTGGAAGACGGGAATAGGTGCTACAGGTGGCCTTTTCACATTGAGACACTCCACCGACACGCTCAGCCAGGGAAGCAGTGTTTCTACTGAAGATGAATTGCATCTCCCCAGCTTTCAGCACCTGTCTTCTGCACAGGGCTTTGTACCTGGGTGTTCCGCATCTTTAACATCCTTCTCCACCACCAGCCTATCCCATGCCAATTCTACTACTTACAACATTTCCAGCCAAATTAAACGGGGGAGTTGTTTGCAACAAGTAACAGAATTTCTGAAACCTAAGGAAAGCTCAGCAACATCTCTTAAACTATTGGCTACAACCCTATTCCCTAAAGAGAGGAAGGCCAGGCCATATCATATTTCTTTCATAGGAAGGAGATCACTTTTCCCCGCAGCAAAAACACTACAAAGTAAGCCATGTCAGAAGTAAATGCTGTACTGACGAAGACCTCACTTTTTACAGGAGTTATCAAAGGTCTGACCAATGGAATCAGAATATCCAACAGTAATTTTTGCTTCAGAATTTACACATTAACTCCAGTACACTAGCCAAATACCAACCCAGGTAGCTCTATTCTTCCACCTGAGAAAAAAAATAAAAATCTTGCTGCTGATTCTGTTGAATAAATTAGTTTTTACTATTGTGCACTAGTGACATATGATATTACACAGTTGGCACACTCTATGCTAGAAGCAGTCATCACGCATGCGTGAACCCTCTTTGCCAGCTTATACCAGCTCTTTAAATTCTTTGTATGTCCTGCAGGATGAGACAAAGGTGCTACATAATAGGAGATCTACTATGCTGTTATTTAGACACAATCTTGCTGATTCTTCCTCTAACTTCCATATCCAGTATCAACTGAAAATCAGTGCAAAAAAGTAATAGAGCTCTGCATCAGCCTGTACAAAATAGTAATTAAACTGAATTGAACTCATGCCTAACATAAGCAGCTAAATATACAAACCATTCACTGTCCACGTTCACAACAGACAAGAAGGCGGCTCACCTAGCTTAGGAGAAACTGGAAAAGGGCATTAAGGTGTGGCTTTTGGCTTTTTGGCAATACTAAATGAAACATCTCACAGGACGCGCTACATGAGTCCAGCACCACGGTGCTGAATCTACTGCATGTATAAGCTAGTTATTTTGCTTCCTGAAATCTAATCATTATGATGACAGCATTAGCTTACCAGTCTCATCTCACTTCCTGCAAAAATGTCCTGATTGCCTTTTTTTTCCTCTTTCAGAGCTGCTTCCTTTCCAAAATTGGAAAGTCTCTGTCTATGGAAGCAGTGTTGGAGCCCAAGAAAGCCAATAACCAGGCAATGCTGAGGCATGTTGGCTCTACTACTCTCCTATTCTTCACTCATGTAGTAGCTAAAACAGTGCTTTCAGTGGTCAGGAATGCCAACACAACAGTGTTTCAAATTGCCATTCTAGAGTAGGAAAATGAAATAAAATAAGCCAGAGTATGATTTCTAAATTTCCACATCTTCTACGTTTTCTCCCATTGCATCTACCTGAATATGCTTGATAATCATCTTTCAAGGTCAAAGAAAAAAACCCCAAAATTTAATTTGACTATTGTTTTCCTTTAATCTTTGCAGTTTCCACATGTCTGATCTTATCAAGGTACAAAAGTATTGCCCTGCTGCAGAGGCAGAAGTGACCAAGGAAGCTGCATGAACATTGGATATGCTTTTTAGAATACAAACAAGGAAAGGCTGATGGGGACAGGGTCAATTCAGCAACATTAGCTATGCAGTTTGTTAAATACACCGCCGCCACCACCCTCCACCCCAAAAATGCAGATATTTAACAAGGTATCTGTTAGTAATAAGGCAAAATGAGATGATATCCCTCACTAGATCAATATTTACACAAAGAGTAAGTTAATTATAAATGTCTAATGTTAAGAAAAGTTGTATAACTGTACACACTGTCAGCATTCAATTATGACTCACTGGTAAATATTACAACTTTAAACAGGAGTACCAAATATCTCTGTTTCAATAGCTGATTTGTTAACTTCATGTGCAGTTCTCACACTATTGGCTATACAGCCCATGAAATACTGTGTTCAAAGAATAGCTTTAATAGCAAATTGTAAACAGGCTGACAGAGATATGTCAGTGAAACCTAAAGAGCAAAAGAGAAGAGCAAAACGAAGAAAAGTTTTATCGCTTTGAGCCTTGGTGGCCTGGCTACTAGAAACTCTTGGATCTTTACCTTAGCCCTGGGAAAGTGGATTGAACCACTTCACAAAAACTTTTCCTTCCTCTAAAGATTTGTAAAGTTTGGGGTTACAGTTATTGTCTGGGCCAACCAGGTCATAGCCAGCACTAATGAGTGAGTGATATTAAACACCAATGCCAGTGACATAAGGTGGTATAATGCTAAGACAGTCGAGCCCTTTCTAAAAGTGCTTAAGTCATTTGAATGGGCAAACACATCCTGCTCGGCTGCTTTACTCAGACATTGTTCCCTTTTACTTTGATGGCAAATTTGCTTGCAAAAGTATACCAGGATTTGTACCCCTATAAATTCATTTATGCCTCCGTTTATTCTTTCAGGATAAAATTTTTCTCTTGATGTTATTATAATCACAATTAACAAGCAAAAAGGGGGGAAAAAAAATATTTCTAAAGATCACGTATTATACAGAGCAACAATTTTTTTCATGTGCTTTCACCATGAGACTCTCAGTTGTAGAAAGACTCCACTGTGAATGGAGTACAATTTGCACAAGCAGCTCAGAAACACTAACTGCATTCAAGACACAGCTAACTTCTTCTGTTTGATACACTGCTTACCCCCCAGTTGCTGTGGGCATTTGCTTCAGGTATTTTCTGTTGGAAATACTTGCCATTACCAACAGCTAAGAGGAGCACCTATGATTCCAGAAGCAGTGGTGGCATTCAGTTCCGCCAAATCTCTTATATGGCACTGTCCATGCTCTGGATGTTCACAGTTTACAAGGAAAGTTCTTAGGGAAAAAAATAAAAAATAATAATAAAAAAAAAATTTTATAGGCAGAAAGAGAATTTCAGGAGAAAAAAGTTAAATCACTGAAGAGAAAACCTCCACCTTCATCATGACAGATGCTTTTTAATGTCTTTTAAAACATACTTATTCTATATACTCTTTGACAACATACTAAAAAATGTCTTAAAGCCACAGACCTAAACAGAAACTTGAAGAGCTGATGGCATGCTGCACTTACTGTTTTGATGAGTTTACACTCCATGAAGAGGAAGGAAACATCCCCCTGCACAGCATATGGCATCACTACAGGAGATAGCAACAAGAAATGACCTTCAAGGGACCATCTGCCAGTTCTGCTCCAGTCACACCTCCTCCTTGCCCACAACATGACCCTTATACCAAGGAGACCAGCCAAGGATGCACATGGGAAACATCCTAAACAGTTAAAGCTCATGCTAGGCTTGCATCATTCACTTCACCTTTGTTAGAGCTTTTCCCATCAAATGCCAAGAGCATTTAACCTTTAACACTGTTGTCCAGGAGCATCTGAACATACCACTGAAACCACGGCCCAGAGGTGGTTATCCATTCCTCACTGCTTCCACATCTTCAAATATTGTTTCAAAGAATAACAAAGGGAGGAAACTGCTAAGACAAAACATGATCTTTATGGCAGATGGTACCACAGGATAAATGGCTGTCGGTCTGCTGTAAATAATTCATCATTGTCAAGTGTGGTGCCCCAGTCATCTCAACAGAAGTGTATGATACTAAGAAAAATGTAACATTTGTCACAGAAGTACCACATACATCATGGGGCTTTCTTTTTAACCCAGGGTAGGCACAAGAATACAATTTACAGAGTCAAGCAAGACTTTAAGGATGCACAAGAACAACCTCCTTGCAAGAAAGTGAATAGAGAATGAGAGGAACGGGCAGAAGACTTGTTCTGTTTGTCTCCTAAGCCCCCAGCGTGGTAGCCCGTGCACATCATGTTCCGTGCACATTTAGGCCGCCAGCAATTTATTACACACGTCCTAGAGAAAAAGCAAAGTATGGAGGCAACTAGGACTCACAAGACATCACTCAGGCCCACAACTCCTAGCACAAAGTCTGGGACAGTGCAGCTCATGCCTCACCCCTCTACCACTGCATCCAACCAATTTTGGGGTCATATGGGACCAGGTGGGGAAACAAGCAGACGGCAAGTGGAAGACGTGTTTCTGAATATTGCCTTTACGATGTGGCTGCGTTTCCCTTACGCAGCTCTGAACAGTCTAGTGCTACAAGAACTATTATTCCCAAATTACAGGGAAGACCAGCCAAACAAGGAACAGCAGGAGTTGATGCACAGTGGAAAATCCAGGTAAAGAACTGTATACACAGACTTCCTTGTTCCCCACACTTGTCTCTCCGGTAACTGCACAGAGACCACAGGTTGCCTGACTGGAAGGGTGGCTTGAATCACCTATTAGTCTCCTGCCAGAAAAGGTCCCTTAATCCATCTTAGGTGTTGCAGTTTGCCAGCACTGAATACATCCTTAGGGGTCTCCTTCCTTTGCACCTCCTACAAAACAGACTAGGCTGTTGCAGCTTCCAGCTTGGGAGTATGGCTATTTAGCTCAAGGTAAAGTAATTTTTTTAATCTCCCGAGTTTCTGGCTGCCTGTTGCTTGTGCACACCAAGCCACAATGAAAAAGGCTTCCCTAACAGCCATAATAGATGTGGCACAGGATCAGCCCAAAGGGTCTCTGGGCAGACACGTTACCCTGAACAGCAGGCATGGACGGGTTGCCAATGCTGTTCCAATCCATAGAACTAGGAGGTATATCTGAGATATGGGATCAATATTACATTCATTAAAATAAAAAAGGCTTGTGCAATTTTGTGAGAGGAGGTGGGCATAAATAGTCTCCCCCCCACACCTTCTTTTTTTTTTCTCCTCTTGTCATTTCTCTCTCATTTCTGCTCATTTTACCCACATTACAGCTGTAGCTATATAAATGACAGGCTGTGGCCTAGCATCATGTGACAGATCATCCTACATCAGCTCTGAAAAATGGAGATGCTGTCAACTGTCTGGTTCTCCTCACATTCACTGTCAGCATCAGAGCATTCGGGCTGCACGTCACAGCCATCTGAACAAGATGAATACAGTACTGTGAACATCAGCTTGGGAACCAAGTCAACCAAACACGTGACCACAACCACACAGAAGTATTTGTGCTGAGAAACTGCCGCAGAGAAAGGGTTTCCAGTGCCCTGCTATGTACTGCCACTGGTAGTGTTTAATTAAAATATCTGCTCAAGCTAGTTTAAAAAACAAAGAGGGATTTTTGCGGCGAGGCTTTTTACACAGAAGCTTGTAAAGAAAATCTCAGCAGCCCCTGGGGTTGAAGACAACCTCAACATGGACTAAAGCTGTCAGGGACCAGTCTTGCTGTTCCTAATCTCGCTGGACTAATCTCACTGACAGTCTCCCACAGTGAAGCGAAGGGATTGATTCTCAGAGGCTCGTGTGGGTAGCACAGGACAGAGGTGGGTCAAAGGAGACAATGCCGTCTCCTTTCCCCCACTGTTCAGTACAGTTAATCCAGAAAGGAGATGAAATTAAAGGGACTAAAGAGGAGGCTGTTGTCATTTAATTTCCATTTGGAAAAAAAGAAATAGCAACGGGCCATGCCGTGGTTCAGCGCTACTCTGTTCACGGGACAACACGGCTATGCACTGCCTCCTTTCCTATCACCCCCTCCCTCAAGGTTCCTGGGCTGCGTATCCCAGCTGAGTCCGTCGAAGGTCGTGCACTCCTTATCGAGGCACCTTGAAACAAAGAGGCCTTTCCCATATAACAAGAAGTTGCACATTGAAAAATGGTGTAGGGCATGAAATGGGAAAATGAACATTTCTCCGTTTTCCACTGTATTTCACCAGACAATTCCATAGTTGTTTCCTCCTTTCCATCTTGCCTCGCTCTGTCCCTAAAACTTTCCTCTCAAAAACATGTGCAGGTCTTTATGTGTATCTCTTATAAAATGCCTGTATTCTGTTGCCTGCTACAGGTTGGTCTCAGAGCTGCAATCATTACACAGACAAGCAGGAAAATGTTAACCCATTGTGCCTGTGCTGAAACTGTTTTCAACATCAATGAACCAAAGCAGTGGTTTGGGAAAACAACAGAAATGCCTTTAGCAGTGCAGTGATAAAAAGCAGCGTTCACCCAGCTGAAGTGGCATTTATGGGCAAATTTTTGAGCACTGTCCCAAAATGAAAAATGTGCAGTACATTAAAATGAGTATCAGAAAAACATCAGGACAAATGCCAAAACAGCAATGACCTTGTAGCAGTCAGAGAACAGTCCTATTCAAAGAGAATAGGACTTCAGCTCAGACAAAAGACAACTGTTTCAGCTGTGTTGGGAGGTTCTCTGACCAGAAGATCCATTTGAATTGCCAGTGGAACTCTGGACTCTCTCCAGCAGCTAACACAAATGTTGAACCTCTTCCTGGGGTGGCAGAACCTCTGCGACATGGTCATGCTACCTACAGCACAGAGGTAGGGGTAGAGAAACGTTATTTTCAGTCACAGAAGCAATT
Source organism: Gavia stellata (assembly GCF_030936135.1). Taxonomy (NCBI): domain Eukaryota; kingdom Metazoa; phylum Chordata; class Aves; order Gaviiformes; family Gaviidae; genus Gavia; species Gavia stellata. Next base: position 95,635,434 of record NC_082596.1, on the reverse strand, counting down.
CTAGCTTTATCTTCCTAACAGAAGGTGATGGGGTAACCTGCAAAGGAAAAGCTGCACAACGTGCCATTAACAGTAAAGTGACTTTGTGATTTGTGGGACTGCTTTTCTCAGCCTTGCCTGGATCACCATCTCACTTAGTACCTTAATGTGAGTACCATCTCATTCAGTACCTTGACCGAAAATTAAAATTTACCTGAATCATTTTCAGAGAAGCGCATCACCTGCACAGCTACACCCCTAATGCATGGTCATACTCAGAATGGGAGCAGATGAATGATGGCTAAAGACCATCCCCTTCCATGAGCATCCCTCCATGACTCTTCTGCCCCTAATGTGGCTCCTGACAAAAGAAAAATGCTCCTTGCCTTCTAGACGTAGCATGCACCTGCAACTGAGCTAGGCAATGTATGCAGAATACGATTCCCATTACTAAAAGCAGCAAAGATGAAGACAGTTTACTTAAATTAGTACAAATATTCCCCAAATTCCAAAAGACAACCACTGGAATTCCTGTAGACTTCTCTATCGTCCTTCTCCCAATCAGCAGGGACAGCCATACAGCAGAGTTATGTTCATGTGCAACTGTGGATATGACTCAAATGAGAAGCCTACTTCTGAAATATATACCAAACTGTAGAAGCTACTACTGCTCTGTGATCTACCTAAACAAAACAGATGCATTTATTTCAATAGCTCCCTGCACTGTCAGGGACCTCAAAACAGCCCAGCATCGGCACATGAAAACTAGAAAGTGAAATTAGCTCAGAGCTGGGGGGATCATATAAATTGTGGAAAGTTTCTTCAGTTTTATATCACGTCCCCTGTCCCTGCCACACACATGTAAGAAAACAAGCAGTGAAGCTAGGCTGAGATCATACTTGATTTTGCTAATATCCAGACCTCTAGACTTAGTTCATTTGGGAGATAAAACAATTCTATTTCAGTTCATGAAAGATAGAACAAAACTGAGTTTTTCCTTCCTACCAACAGTATTTTTACTAGGAACACAGGGAACCTGCAAGAGATTTTACTTTGTGTTTAAGAAAAAACCCATAGCTATCGAAACTTCAGAACAATCTACGTTAACAGAACGAAGTCTTCAGGACCTAGAAAATTGGACTTTTATTTGCAATAAGGTACAGTTACCTGACATATTATCAAGTTGATGGATATTTTTTAAGTTAGATCTCATTCTAAAATGCAGACTCTCTGCTGCCAGCATCTGAGTAATGCGCTGGCTCGTTAACAGATCTCTTTGTACGAGAAGAGGTAGAAGATTATCCCTAAGCTCACGTCTTCTAGCCAAACAGACACATTATTCTTGCTGTGCTCAAAGTTCTGAATGGTCATTTACAGTAAAGGCAACAGCTTTCACTTGAAAACAAGTAACTTGCCAAGAAATGATGATTTAAAGAAAAAAAAAAAGAGAAAGGAAAAGCAGATCTATTGCAAATCTTCAAAAGATGAAGCTTTGTCAAGGAACAAACTTGAGAAACACTGTAACTTGATCATCTATCCCACACCTCAAGAGTCCTGCTATTCCTTTGGATTCTACCCACAGGAATACAGAAATGTGACAGAAGTCTAAGTGTCAGAAGACAACATGACCTTCTTTTTCTTTTTTTTTTTGGGGGGGGAGGGGGGCGGGAGAGAGGGGGGATTGGAGAGGGAAGGGGAAGAGGGAAAAGCGGCTATAAAATGTGATAAAGGTATAGTGCCAAGTAATGAAGTATTAAGATGAGATGACATTACTAGAACAGATATCATTCCTGGCCCTATCTGATGGAGCTTATTCACTGTGTTCATCACTTCTTATCCAAGCTGTCAGGAAAATTGTAGCACTTACCATACACAGCCTTAACAAAAAACACACCTTTGAAAACTGTGTTAAACAAACTGAGATAATTCATGACAGAGTTGTTAAACTCACAGGAAACGGGTTTGTTTTCTGACCACCGAGCCAAAATCTTTAAGATTTTTCATGACAGGCACTTCTCATATAAACATTGCTTACGTTTTTCTTGTCAAGAAGCTTTCTCAAATCTCAGTCTTGTGGGGTAATTGCCAAGAAAGTAGACAACTTCAAATTCTTCCAAATCTCAAGTGTTAACTGTTGGGTCAAATAGAATCTAGTGGGTCATTCGTGTGCCACGTCACCTTCTAGTCCGTAAGAAGTAGTACCTAATAGACCAAAAACATTTGGGATATTTGTTCGTGTTCTTTTAAGTTAACATTGCCTGTAAACCATTTTATATAATTGAGCTCTGGGATACCATCATGATATTAGGGCAAGATTTGAGCCAGTCTCAACTGTCATTACTAGACTAGCATAAACACAATACCCAGTATGGGGTCTGATCACATTTGTTTGACAGTTGCATGCAGAGAGCATGCCTCTCTCACCATTTACGTCTCTACATGGGAATTAAAATTCTGTCAACGTCAGTGGAGTCAGAGCAATGTATAGCCACAGTGAAGAAGAGAATCAGCCTGCATCCCATACTAGTTGCATAAAATAAGTAGAGCTGGTCAAACAGTGAACTAATTCACAATTAAGTCATTACATGAGTGAGTTCTGCTATTATTCATCGAGTTGCATTATTCATTGTATGCAGATAATTGTCAGGTCATTTGCAAAATACTTTTGGCTCATGATGATGTCACAAATTTTAACCATTATTCCTTTCTTTAAAAAAAGCTCCAGTCACCCAATGAGGAAACAGGGGAAAAAACCCCAAACATATGAACTGGATAATCCATTATATAACACAAGCACTGTCTAGCTGAAATGAACCTGTCATGAATAAACTATAGACCAAAATAGATGCACCTAATGCTTAAAACCAACACAGTCAGAGACAGCAGGCTTGGTCTGCAAACAATAGAAAGTAGGTTGTTTATTGTATAATTTATTTGCAACAAATAATTCAGGGTGCTGATCTCTTTCCTAGAACACATTTAAAATAATGTCTATTTTGATTGTAGCAAACCCATAAAAAATTAAACACAAAAATTAATTAGATCTATTTTATAACAACTCAAAGAACTTGAAGGTTTATTTCAGAGTTAACAAGGAAAAAGAGGAAGATTCACAAAAATTCTATTCGTAGATTCTATACTGCTCTTTCTTCTGGGTGATAGAGAAGTGATATTCATCAGTGTCAATAAACTCATAAATTTGCTGAGAACATAATTATCATTGCTGACAGAAAAACTAGCCCAGTACTCTCCAGACACCATCAGGCACTTTACTACATGCACAAGACCATCCTGAGTACTACCTTCAGTAAGGTAGTTTCAGTAGTTAACATGTTATCAAGAGACAGTATCAGGGAAAAGACAGTAGCGAAAAATCTAAATTACTGCATCCAATAATGCTTCACCACTATGAATAAAATAGGGCTTTACCCTTTTAAGGATGTATTTTTCCCACCTCCAGCTGTAATCTCCTCAAATACCAAAGATTAATCAGAATTAGGTGTCATTGGTCCTTGAATGGGAGACTCCTCGTGAGAAGTAAGAGCTTAAAGGACACAGGGCAAATGATTTAGACATCTTCTCCATGGAATTCTTATCACCCTTCGAAATTTTTCTACTTGAACTTCCAAATCTGGGTCTTCCCTTAATGATCCAGCTGCCTAGAAAATGGCCACAGTTTGCTTATTTTCATCTATTTTACCATTAAGTACCTCCTTAAAAAGCTTTAATTTTTTTAGAATTGGAATTAACAGGGTTGCTGGAGGTGGAACCTCCAGCATCATGGAGGTGGCAAAAAAAACCCCCACCTTAAAGCCTACAATATAGCCTGGACTTTAAGGTTCCACTAAAACAGTTTTCCTCAATAAAAGGAGTAAAAAAAATATGGTGGATGTATGTTCCAAATCAGACCATTCTAATCTGCTTCTCTCTGTTTTTCTCAGTATCTCAATTTACAAAATTTGTTAAACTTTGTGACTGAAACTCAGAGGCAGTTGGGGATGACCATTAAAGGGAGCGGTACTAGACTAAAAACAAGCGTCTGAAAATGTTAGGAGTGGACTAAAGACTTAATCCTGCAACATCCTATTCAGGTAAGCAGTTCTTAATAACGTGAGTATCTTAACTTGATGTAAAATTTCACATGAGGAACAGCTTGCAAGACACTGCATATTTTGCAGTACTCTGGAATGTTTTCTGATGAAAACCAGGTGTGTAAATCGTCTTCTGGGTGTTTTCACTGTACTTAATAAAGGGGAATAATTTTCAAGGACAGAAATGGCAAGTAACTGCCTGGTGCCCAGCAATCATCCAGCCTCAAAATACTTGAGGGACCAGGGCAGGGCTCTTCACCCACTCTGAAAGAATCACTTTGCATAACTTCCCTCAGGACGTTGAGGACAAACTGAGAAACAAATCTGAGGTCACCGTAGGCTAACACTGCAACTACCTTACCCTCCTTTTTCCCAAGAGGTGTCCCTTGTGCCTTTATGAGTTTCAGAAGAGTACTCAGCAGATGCTTACCTTCCAAAAATAAAGGCTTATGTCAAGGGTTTGCTCACATGCAAACCTAAAAAGTTAGGGGACAAGGACATGCTAAAGCATTTCCCTGATTCAGGGCTTGGATGAATAGACAAATCTTCAGACTTCTTTCAGATCTCTTATTACTCTGCTCTGACTCCGAAATACTCAGTGACTTAAATAATGTTATGTACATTAAGTTTTATATTATCTGCTCATAAGTACACCTCTTCTACTTTTGGCCTGGCTTCTTCTGTTAGCCTGTATCTTTTTACAGTTTCAGAAAAATTCTGGAAAATGTGGTTGTCTTCTACATCTATTTTTATTTAAAGTTCAGTTTTTCGTATTTACTTCCATGCTATGTCCCCTTGGGATATATGAGTCACATCCATAGCAATTAATGGCTGTAAATAATGCAATGTCATGTAACAATATGAAGATATGAAAGCCACAAGTTAGAAAACTGTACTTGAAAACAGACAGCTTTTAGTAAAACATTACAATATTCTCAAACATATACCTAATTCAGATTGAGTAGTTTTATAAGGAATATAAGATTTTGGTCTAAATCTCCTTTAATGTTGTATGGACCCAAGCATAATTGTCTCTTCTCAGACATCTTTTTGGTTCTGGACCCATACAAAGTGTTTTTTATACACAGGGAGAAATAAAATGCAAGGGGAAAAAGGAAGAGAACAATTAATATGATTTATTAATATGAAATATGCATTAATCATTAGCAAGCCATTGTACATTCATCACTTACAGGAAGGCTCATCATTCAAACCATTTTTGGTGCCAATATTAATTGCTTGATCTTGGGGCTGATCTTCCTTCCCACTGAAGTCAACAAGACAACAACTTCCACTAACTTTTACAGGAACCCTACCCATTTTGCCAGATATACACCCCTTCATGGCAGCTGAAGAGCTACACCTTTGTCTTTCCTCCATTTCCAAATAAATTACCTCCTAGGCCTCTTCTTTCTTCTTTGTTTTTTCATCACGACACCCACACAGTCATCTTTTTCGCCAGTGTTTTAGCCTACAGCAATTGCTTCACCACTGAAGCTGCTGAGAACATCACCGGGTTTTCTCTGTAAATCACTTCACTATTTGCTCTTATGTTTGACTTTCACATGTGCACCCACTACAAATGTAAGGTCTGATCTGATCATACGCATTTAATGTTCACCTGCCACTAAAATCACTACTGTGAATAGCACAGCAGAGTAAAAATAACACATGCCTCCACTAGGAAGCCTACTTAGAAGAAGGATAGTACCTCACAGGCAGTACATAAAATACATCACCTATCTGTCCTCATAGCAGATGACATCTGCTATGTCATATCTTTATGTAAGAGAACGTCTTGCTTTGCTTTACCCATCGAACTGCTGATTTCAGAGGCTGAAAAGCTTCTGGGGGAATAAGGGCCAATCGACCATTACCTCCTCCAACAGATGCCAGCTTGTACAGGAGAGCTCTCATGGGAAATTGCAAATCCACAAACATGTCCTTCCAGGCCAAATCTAGAAGTTCACAAAAGCCTGGGGTTCACTACAATCCAAAGCTTGTACATGAGCTACTTATTTGGGATAGCGGCTTAGACAGACTTGGAAAACAACTGGACAACAGGCAGCTAGATCCGTGTGACTCAGATACACAAGCATATTTCTTTAAAGGTATCATGCCACATACATCAGCAAGTAAAGCAATCACACAATTCAACTCTGCGTCACAGAGGAGGTTTTCCCTCCCCGCACACAGAGTACACGTTCATCATTAAAATAGTCCCCACAACATTTTTGTCACTGAAACAGCATTACTGGAAAATTGTCACTAATTCTTTTTTCATCTCTCAGAAGAAATGCTTCCCCATTATTTTATTTAAAATGTTCACATCACTTTGAAGCAATTTTCAAAATCACTGACATTTTTATTTCACCAGAAGCAGCCTTTTCTTAGCCTTCACTAAACAAGAATGTAGCCCCTGCTGTTTTCTGTGAATTGCCATTTTCAAAAGTTATTTTGAAAATTATTCAAAAATTGTTCTTAGTCTAGCTTTCAGTGAAACAGAGCATAGAAAAGTTGATTGGCGATGGATCCATTTCAAATGGTGTCTTTTGGGTTGTTTCAAACACGCACATACAAAAAAATTATCTTTCCCGTACTTTCTGATTGTCTCATTAAACCTATGATAATTTCTATCAAGAGCTCCTAATGTGCTAGTGGACTTCAATTCCCTTGACTTCAATGGGAGCAACACACTTCAGCATCTCACAGGAGGTAACTGGCACCACATGACGGGATTTTCAAAGGACGCAGTTTCTCAAACGATCTTTGTCCTGAAAGAATTCAATTTAGTCAGCCCCGAAGCCCGTCTCATTCATACAATACATGTTTACAATAAAGCTGTTTCTCCCATTGTCCAGTGCACAACTTTCACAAACAGCTATTAAATGGCTGCCTCCTTCATCCACATTCTCTTTAATTTGCAAAACTGCTCATCTCTTTACTGGAACGTCACCACAGAACTTGCCCATCATCTGTTAGGGAGTCTCTAACTCTAGCTAAAGTTATAAGAGCAAATAAACAAAAAAGGCAGGTTTCTGACAAAAAATAAGCTGGTTATTGGTTGCACAATATAAAAGAGGTTTGAAGAATTCAAGCCAAGTTAGAAGGTTCTGGATTTGAAACAATGACAACAACAATAAAAATCACAGAAACTGAATTGACTAAATCAATTTTCTTGTAAAAGTGTTACAATTACAGATGGTAACAATCTGGAAATAGCTGCAAAGAGAAAATAATTACAAAGGGATGAAAATGTATTAATGCTCAATCGTACTGGATGTGTGGGAAAGTATATTCTGATATATTCCGGCTGTCCTTAATTCATCATCCGACTGTACTAAGCACCCACTTTTACAAACAAAAACATTGCCTCAGTTGTTGAAATCCTTTATTTAGTAATCTGTGTAGGCCGAAATGTTGAAAATGGTTTCTAAATTCCTGGCTTCTGAATCTGTCTTCAAAGTTGTCTTTGTCTATATTATCGTACAGCTGCAGGCTTTTATCAAAGGTCATTAGATTTACCAATTCGTGTCAAACATCTTAACATCATTCCTTCCAACGAAACACCTACCATTTTAGAACTTGCAAATTCAAGGAAGTGCCACTTAATCCCCAATTTTTCCAAAATAAAGTCTCACGCCAGGGATGTAAGGCAGGAAGAGAAAATCCTTGGAGTATTCTACGAAGCGGGTGTTAGTACGGCTTAAGAAGCTGGAAAACAGCAGAGAAGATTTTGCCACAAATCCAAAGTCAGCAGACTTTAGGCACCCAAGACACCCGTGTCCTTTCTTAGGCACCCGCAATCAAGCAATGCTCAGCTGCTGCATAAGCTGACCCAGTACCTCGCTGCCAAAAGCCACCTAGGCTGCCAGTATCCTGTGCCTCACATGCTCACAATCGCCCAGTATGGTCTAGAAATTAAACCCAAGCCGTCTGAGAAGTCCAGTCCAGCAGGTGTGCTAAAAATTCACCTATGCATCCACCAGATCAGGCACCTTGCAGAGTGGAGCACCACACCGCAAAAGCGTGTGCCCTTGCCAGGAAGCAGACAGCAGCGCTTCGTGCAGGTACTTGTATAGGCAACCTCCAAGTAATTCCATGTAATTCTCTTGGAAAAGATACCGTATCGTATTGACTCTCTTGGGTTAGATCTGCAATAGCATTCACATTAAATGCAGCCTTGGAAGAAGTGTGACAAATTAAGTGTTTTCACTCATTCATAAATCACAAATGGCTAGTCTGATAGATAGGTAAGTGCAGGGGGGGCATTTGCAATACCCTCTCTTTTGTAATCCCATCAAGGCTCAAAGGAAGTCCCTGATGTTAGGGACAGTTGAGAGCTGCCAGTATCAGTAGAATGGGAAGAAAGAGGCAACACGTGTTGACAGGATGACACGACGCACCACTCGGCAATGATGAATAACTGCAACTTCTCATGAGGTGACACGGCTACTTAATGTCCCTTGCTGAGATGATGTCTTTTAACTTCCAACAAGCCCTGAACAAGCATAGACAAAGGTTTCCAGAAATGGAATCATACTAATGATATTATTATTTGGGCTATTTGACATCTGTTTCTACAAATGACTGCAAAGTGACCACACTCTAATGCACAGAATAAGAGATGCACAAACATGCTACTGCCTGGACTGACAAAAGCAAACAGTACCGCTGCACAGATCTGTGTCTCTACACGTGAAAACAAAACACACCACACACTTCATCATACTTTTTATTTTTCTACTCAGACCATAAGCTGATCTACTTTACACCATGGCCCAAACAGACTAAATGCTTTATGGACTTCACCAAAAATCACCCGCTCCATTGAGCTCAGCCTTAAAGCTAGGAACCATAGGAGACATGTTCCTCACCGTTCTCGATGCCGTTTGCAATACCTGACACAAGCAGAAACAATAATACAGGTCTTTTCCAACCTTAATGATTCTCTGATTCTGTGAATAGAACGAAACTTGGTACAAGAGCCAGGCTTGTGGAACACACACTGCAGAGCCCTTCAAGTGTCGTGATCAGCGAAAAGCAATTCTACCCTCAAGAAGTGGAACGATTTGAGTTTTGTGAAGAGAAACATTAAGGGATGAAGTTTTGAGCACACTCACAATACACTGCATGTTTTCCAGCTGTCCAGGCATTACGGGACTAAGACAGATGTTTACATATGAAGAAGCTCAGCTTTCTTTCCAAGCAATGTACATTCAGAAGACCTGCTAAACACTCGATGCCTTTATGTCACTGCCAAGCAGCCGTAATGAATGAAGCACTTCTCAATCCCAGCTGAGATCAAAACATTGCTGGTGAAGAAAGAGAAAGGTCCTTCTGTATTAAATAAACCAAAGCTTCTGCACTGCCAGTCCTTTTGGGGAGTTCGAGTGGAGACTGAGAGGGACATGGTAGAGAACACAATACTCCCTTTTCTACAGAGGCAAAAGAAGAGTGCTCTCCCCCTTTCTGGGCCTGAGAAAGCGGTGTTACCCTCAGCTCCCACATGGTCTCAGCTGGTGTTATAAAAGGTTCCATCTGCTTCAGCCACGGACTCGGTTATCTTCCAGTGCTTACTCTATGCAGGCACTCACTCTATTACTGAAGATTAGTGTTCATTACTGAAACTCTATTCAAAGGCAAAAAGTAATGAGTGTTTTATTCTCCAAAGAATCCCGATGGATACACCCCCCACCCTCACCATTACTGATGTTTTTCCTCTGTATTATTTTGAGAACATGAGATCATCCAGATAGACTCTCATCCTGATAGTCTAACTGAACTGAGATCCGGCTTTCTGAATATCAGCAAAACGGGTTACAAGCAGAATATTATTTGCAACTATGCAGCAGCATCAGTAGCATGGTGTTTGATAATTTTCTCTAGAGTTTATGATCAAGTGTGTGGACTACCGTACAGAATAGTCAAGACTTTGGTTACATTCAGTTTATTTATACATGGGTTCATTTTGCTTGCATTAGACAAAAGAATTTTCTTGTCAGAGGAAAGGTTTAGTTCTTGTAGTTGTTACTTGGGTAGAACGGTGTGTGGGTTAATGGATCTGCCCACAAAAGCTAAATAGCTTTAGCCACTTCAAACACAAACTGTGAAGAGTTGTTATATCCCAAATTGTAGCTGCAAAAGGCTCCTTAGCATCGTTTGCCTAAACTATGAAGCATCTTAGCTATGTAAACACTACTTCTTCAGGAGATTAACTCATGGATAACAAGTTCCTGTCATGATCAGCTCATAAATGGAGTTTAAAAAAAGGCATTAGAACATTAATTTCAACAAAACTGTAGCTTAGGTTCCTGCTGCTATTTCCCAGCTGGCACTGGGCTTCTCAGAACAGTAATCCATCATAAATCTCTTGTTTGTTTTTACTTTGTTAATCAAACTGAAACAAATAGAAATATATCACGAAATAAACAAAACCAAATTTTTTTTAAAGTTCAGTCTTTTGTTACTAATAAAAAGGACTTTTAAAAAAAATAAATCAGTGATTGAGCTCACAGTTTCCTGAGGGATTTAACTGTTAACATAAAATGAACATTAAGTTTACCCTTTCTTTCAGGAAAACTTAGATCGAACATTTCTGCCAGGCCTTGTAATACCTATGAAGCATACTTCTGATGTCAACAGCAATAATCATGCCAGGGTTCTACAGGCAAAATCCTTTGGTCTCTTAAGCGAGTGCATTGAGTGAGTGCCTTTCCAAGTAACTTTTGTCTGCAAAGTTCTACCTGAAACAATACTCATTTCCAGGTTTAAAAAAAAAAAAAAAAGTGTAACTTCCTGGTGTTTTTTTTCCATATACTCTTCCTCATTCACCAAGTTCCCAAGAGATACTGGAAATACAGAAGAAAGGGGTTTTGAACTGAAGTAAACAAAAAATTATTTAGAGAAAACTAAATAACAACACATAAGATCCCGCTTTCTCAGTTAAGCAGCATGATGGATGTCTAAAGCTACGGAACAACAAGAGCATTTCCTTTTAAAAATCCCAGTGGTACCAAACTGACAAAGCAATTTCAGCACCTATGGAAAAATGTACAGTGAAACCAAGTCCAATGAAAAAATCACCTCTTATACATACAGGCTAATTCACCAAAGCATGCTTTCCCCAGTGCCAGCTGTTTGGAACGGCTGTTTGCATTCCCCAGAAGCCGCCTCTGTAGCACAAGACCAATGCCCAGCAGAAACACTCAACCCTACTTGTAAGACCCTACTTGTCTTATTTCCTTAAAGCCTAATTAACATGAACACACTAGCTGTTAAGTCAGGCTAACCTGCATTCTGCTGAGCATCTCTTTCACCATTTAGGTGAAAGAGGTTGCTTTCTTTTCCTAAAATCAGAACACAAAGATAGGTTACGCAACACAACATGCACCATGCCACAGAACAAAGCTCAAATATGACGTTGCTGCGAATACATACCGTATATAAATAATACTGTATGTATATTCTGTATTTAAATGAAGATTGTCAGTAGTTAGCTTTTGCCTTTTCTTCTTCAGAGCAAGCAGAGAGCTTTCTTGGTATCTAACTGTTCTTGCTCAGAGCTTATGCATGAAAGAACGGTGAGGTGGCCTCTTCAGAAGACCATTTTTCTTACAGTAACCCATTTCCCCAGGCCAGCTGTTGACAAAAAGTTTGTACCAGACGTAATCATGCTTTTAGTACTCCTGAAGAGTCAAGTACAACTAATGACAATACAGACTCCTCAAGCACAACTCGAAATGCTTGTAAAATCCACTGGAAAGTAAGCAGAGTTATGCCTATTGCTATGTGGAAGGTGGCTAGCTGGTACAGGATCAAGCAATAAACCGACATTTTCAAATGTGGAGTAAGGTACTAACTTTTGTAAGAGCGTGAGCTGCAACCTCCCAGCAGTAACTGCTTTTAAAAAGGGATGCATTTGAAAAAGACGACAATCTTAAAAGTACAACTGAGCTTAGAACTGGGCTTCTTTTTAAACAAATAGAGAAATACCATTTGCATGTCAAAAAAAAAAAAAAAAGCTCTGTTTGCTTTCTTTAAGTCAATTTAAAAGTCAATTAAAGCAGGCAAGATCCAGGCACAATTGCCTCTCCATAAACAATGTAAATAATACACCTCCAACAGCCATTAGAATACCTGTAGACATTGAAATCTCTGGATTCCAGCTGCTACTAAGTTAACTTTTACTGTCATGCAAGAAGTCATACTCATACCAACAAGTGCTGGCTACTGAATTATCTTCTGTTTGAGAAGAAAAGTTCAGCTTGAACTTTCATCATCCTCAGGACCCTTTACTCTTTGTAAAGATTGAGCACAAGCATTGCTTGGCGGTAAAAAACTTCCCTCTCCTCATGCTTCCGTAATTACTTACGTATTACCCTAAGATAATCTTAAAACATTAGTAATCTTCTTTAAAGCAAAACCCTTTGGGTGTAGGAACACAGAGAGATTCAGAGCAAGTTTTTCTTCCCAATCATTTGTACCTGTCTTGCTAAGTACAGTACGTCAACCAAGCCCACATCCTGGATTTAAATTTATAACGCTCAGCTCACCAGAGGGATTTACCTTTGCAGGCAGGAAAGAGGCCTGTTCAGATGCATCTTAATGCCTGAATCATTTTCAGAAAAACTGATTATGCAAATTAAGATGAATAGCATTAAGAAACGTATCTTAGAGTTCTGACTTGCAGCAGGAGAAGGTTGGTTTAATAGGCTTCCCTTTATCCGTAGTTGAGCAATACCGGATACTGTGGGCTTGTCAGCACTGGCCACTCAACACGATGACAGGGCAGCCCCTGCTATTGATGCGACGGCAATTCTATAGTTTCTTCCTCTCTTCTTCCACTTCCCTTCCGCTTATCCATCCCCTCTCCTCTAAAACACCCTAAGAAAGGATAGCATTTGTTGGATTTGGATTATACCCATAGTCTTACACTTTAATCTTCTGGACGCTAAGCACCACTCACAGGAAAACGTGTAACGTCCTCAAGAAGCTCTTTACCAAGCACAGCCTCATTGAACCAACGTAACTAATGAATATTAATCTAGACAATAACTCAGCAGACAGACAGGAATGCAGAGTCAGCATCCAGCAAGATGAAAATGGGATGCCATTGTGTGCGCAAAGAAGGCAAACACTTTCATATTAAAGGAATTTAGGGAAATGAAAACAGGTACGGCTGGGGAGTTCAGTTGGAGGTAGATTTGTACACTGTCAGATTTCCATTTCTGGACCAAGTTTTTACCTTTTTGGTTATAAAATGAAAAACTATTTGAACATCTCATTTGTGTTCTACTAAGTCTTAAAAGGCAGTAAAATGCAGGTTTCCAGATTTCTCGATCAGGCAGCAAGAAGCAATTAAACTCCATGTTGCACAAATTAGCAGTAGGTAACTATAATTTCAGTTACATCACTGAAAGGAAGACTGGGAGAACAATCCGTCTTCTTATGTCTCTGTGCTGGCTATGCCAAATCACAGGAGGAAACGAGAAAGTGGGTTGTCTGCTGTACAGCCTCTCCAGTTCTTGCAATCTTATCCCTGGTCTCAGGGTATCTGATGCTTATTTAAAAGCCTAGCTCTTTGGATCTACTGCTCAGATGTGACACTTGGTTTTATTTGAAGAGTTGCAGATGACTCTTCCCTGGGAAGGGAATAAGCAACCCACTGCAAACACATGCTGTGTCATGGAAACCTACCACTAAGGTCCAGGCGTATCTCTCTGCTCTGTATGGAATTGCACCAAGCAAATGAAAGCCAATTCAGATTTTTTTCATTATACTGCTTTTCCAGAGGAAAAATAAATTATATTTTTCATAAAAGTTGTCTGCTTTTTCAGCTAAACTGACTTTATTTAGAGTGCAATTATTCTGGAAAGTCACATATATATTGCACTTTCACATAGGGAGCTATATAGCTCTTTTTTGAGGACAAACATAAGAGACTTCATCAGAAAACATGAGCTAAAAATATAAATGTATTTTTAAATACAATGCTGATTTTTCTAGAGCTATGCAGACATAAAAACATTAGTTTGCTGAATGGACAGTTATGGGATCTGTTGACATATTTTTACTACTAACTCTCAGCAATACAGAAGTTCCTTGAGAAGCAAAACTAATGAAAACTGGTTGGTTTCCTATCAATCAGGATTCCACAGCTCGACTCTCCATGTCTAATACCGTTCATGCTTGAGGCACAGATTTTCCTCCACGTTAGGGACATTCATAACATCCCTCTCCTCTGCTGATCTCTACTGTCCAGTAATACATTTACGTTGCTGCCTTTCTGTCAATGTGGGCACCAACAATATACCTCCTCTACTTACTTTAACGAGTCATGCGGTTTTGTAAGCTCTGTAGGAACTAATTGGCCTTAGAACTTCTGTCAAATTTGCTTAAAACCGGTGAAAGCGCTGAGAAGTTACGAGCAAAAGGAGCCGTGTGTGCACGAACGCACAGAGCGTGATCATTTAAGCCAAGTTTCCTCAGGAAATCAAGCTAAAAAAAGGAGTATGGCGGTAGTTTTTTCAAAGCCAGTTCAAATAAGGAGATACATTGTATACCCTGTTCAGCATGCCTTTTACAAACTATTGGAATGCAGTTGCATTCATAAACAGCTATGAATACTTCCCATAGAAACAGCATATAGTTGCTGCTTCTCCCTGCTCCCAGCCAAACTTCATCTCTCCAAATGTAAGACAAGAGCCTATTTTGGAAGCTGAACTTCAGCAATGTGTGTATTCCTGCAATTTGGAAAAGGACAAGCTTTTTGAGAAACAAAAGCAACATAAAATGCCCTTCTGTCATCAGATGGACAGTCTGCCTTCACAGCTAAAAACAGCAGTAATTTTAACCTTGCAGAGATTAGGATGCAGAAGATATCCCGTCGATAAAAATTTGGCAAAAAGGTGCTTTTATTTTCACCCTAAAATAAAGCAAATTCAACATCTCATAGCTGCCTGAAGCCATTGCTTGTAAATTTACCTCACAGTAAAATGAGAGCAGCTTGTTTTCATAGTGCTTTTGTCTTGGAAAAGTTGATCCATGCCTTCGCCACATCAAAAATAATACATTTTTCTATAATGGCCGGGAAGGCTTCAGGAAACAGGGCATGACAAGCACAGTACAGATTCATAAGGGTGCACAACCCACATTTTCAAGAGATTTTTGATTGGAAAGGACTTTTGCCTCTGAGCTGCAAGCTTGTGATTGCAAAGCAAGAGGCAGTGCCGGCAACACGACTCCACGTTTTCTGTTCAAGCAGCACCAGAAGTCCAGGATCTACTTCAGTGGCACAACTCGCGAGGATAAGGCCAGCAGTACCGAGCAACAGCTTCCAGTTTTGTGTTCACACAGAAGCCTGGAGCACATGACGATGCCAAGTACTTGTAAAATCATTTAGCTCTTCTCCAGCACTCCCTGATCTCCAATTCCAAGTTTGCAAGGCTGACGTTTAATTTAATTTATTAAGTTTAGCCACATACTCTCGGTGTAAAACTCACGTTTGAGGGAAGGAGAACCAAAACCGTATACATGGTTCCTGCAAGCCCTTAGATGTGCCTCCAAGACCACGGGCTAGTACTGTCATGTAAGCAAAATAATCCACGGGCAATGCCTTCCCAACGCCCTTATGCAGGGAGCGGAACCAGCCATAGCTAACTGCAAGAAACCCAGTTTAAAGAACATGAGTGGTACGACCCTGCTCACAAAGCCCCTGACTTCCTGCACTTCCACAACTGCCAACAGAAGTGGAAAACCCTTTTGAAAACTGGAGAGAGTACAGCTCTTCCCACAAGCTTTAATTCCTATGACTAACAAGACTTGGGCAGAGCTTCTGACCAAGGCCACTCTCCCATATAGCACAAAATTTGGTTTTAAGGCAATCTGTGCTGGATCAAAACCATCAGCAAAGTGCTGAGCTATGGCAAACTCACTTCCACACAATTGTGTTCAAAAAGAAAAAAAAATTGGAGGGGTATCTCATTTCTAGCGTACTTTATGCTGGATTAAGTATTGTCTGTCCTCCTGCAGCTGGCACAAACCCAGCATAAATTCCACACTGTGTTCCGCTTAATTTGACACTTCATCCAGATTGTATTTGTGCTGCTTGGTGACTTGGTATTAGTGAAAGAGAATCAGATTTAGGAAGATTCTTCCATCCTAAGGTCAACCAGGGTAATTATGATCACTTAGCTTTTTATTCCTGCATGAGAGAGATCATTTCTGCTAAAACAATGCAGGCCCACAAATTTAAAAATGCTTATCAGCCATAGTTCAGCCCTCTCCCAGTAATCTTCAGAGATTACTGAATTTCACAGACCACAAAAACCATAGCATCAGAACTGAGTTTCGTAAGCTACTTTTTCTCTACTCTTTAGTTCCTCTCTCCACCTAATGGGGATACCCATCCAAACGCAAGTGAGGGAAAATAACAGCTCTATAAAAATAATGACTGTAACCAAGTTCAGAGTGCTTATTCATTAATATGCCACTGATAACTTGCAGCAGTACCGTGTGGAGAAGGCTTATGCTGATTTTCCTCTAACAAGGTCTTCTGTCACTGCTACCCTCTCCTCTGGGAGTTGTGCACATGTGCTTAGACTGGCAGGTTACTCTTCCCCAGTCAGGGTCATTCCCAGAAATCCCTGCATCCCAAATGAAGGGTAACTTACTCCAGGTCACTGCCTGCTCTCCAGATCTATCCTTGGCCCAGCCCTGCACTAAGCGGTGCTTTCCCCTGCAAGAATTTCCTCTGGCAACAAATCTCTGACTTGCAGAGCCACAAGACAAGAGGAATTGTCCTTTTGAGACCCGAATCGGGTCAGGAGTTTCATTTATACATACATATCTATTCCTATGCAAGAGTTCAAACAACTGGTTTAATCAAAACAGTTCAATCAAATACAAAGATTTAGAAATTAGGCATTTATTCTTTAGCTTAGGAGAGAACACCACCACTAGGTCCAAAGTCCTCACCTGCGCAACATGAGCGCTGACTTCTACTTTACAGGATTGATGTCTCATTAATGTAGCAAATTCATATATATGGCCATGAATATATGACTGAACTTTATAGTCTCAGATCTCAACTTGTAAGGTGGACTTGGATATAAGTTATTAATTCAGCGATCTGCAAGAGCTAGCAATCAACCATAACCTTTTCACTATAGCAACTAGATGATTTATATAACAAAGAGTAGTACATCAAGCCTGACGGTTTTATGATTGTATCTTGAGCTATTCATCAAAACAGTTTCTCAAAGATCTAGACTTGGTCTATTTTTGTTTAGAGTTGATTTCAAATATGGTAAGTCAGAAATAAGTAATGTTTACAGCTTGTCTTCGTGGCAGATAAATAATTGACATATTCATTTATTATGTGCCTTCTCCATATCTGTAAAGAAGAATTTTAAAAGCAGCTTACACCAAAGCCAAAAGAGCGAAACAAAACATAGATGCATACACTGTGCTTACTAAACCAATGAGCCATAATGACCACAAACTAAACCAACTTACTTACGCACCTGTCTTCAAGACAGCCACAGAACTTATTTATTACTGTAAAACCCTGCCATTGGAGATCAAATTTTTCAGATGAGATGTTCAATTAATAATTTGATATCCAGTGAGTACAACATGTGGTGAGGTTATTTATTTAAATGAGCAGAGGTATCACCAGTGTATTTATATGTACAAAAAAAAAAAAAAAAAAGAAAAACCAAACCTACACAAAAACCACAAAAACCCAACAAAAAAAACCCAAACAAAAAACCCCCCAACTTATTCACATATCTGTTTCTTCCAGTTTTAGTCAGTTGTGGCAATGTTTTTAACTACTGTATAACACTGCCACCAAACAGGCAGGTGTTCCAGCATAGAACAGGCTGAGTTTTCATGCACCATGCTCTAGTGGAGGTATCTGCAGATTACAGTAAGAACTTCAGCCATGCCCCCACCACTTCAACACAGTTTGAGGAACAGGACTCCTTTTTGACAGGCAGTGCCACCATCAAACTTGAGAATGAAACACCGAAGTCAACTGCAAAGCACCCAGAGCAATCCAGCAGGCTCCCTTGATCCTGTATTCGCTGAAGGAAGGTGCATCAGAATAGTAAGAGAGAGTTGAGTTGCTGGACCTAGAGTGAATTTCTCAGCCTTCCTGTGGATCCCAGAACAGCAGCATTCACGGTCTCTACCCCACGACACTTGGCAGGGACAGAAGTTGGCAGGAAGTCTTGGGACCGCTCCACTCCTTGGGACCAGACTATTTGCCAAAGGGAAGTGCTACACCGATCAGGAGGCTATTCAGATATACTGAAAAGCAAGTAAACCTATTTTAGGAAGACTACATAGGTGCTGGTTTACCTAGGGCTTATTATTATTTCTCTTTAACTCCTATCTTCAGTTTCACTGCCTGTATTGTGGTTAAAATGCCATTATGTAAAGACACTGCACACAAGATAATTGCCCTCAGGTGGCTGGTTTGTTTCAGAAATAATGCACCTAAAACATACGTTGGACTGCAGTCCTGTAAGTCAGCAGCAGCCAAACTTCTACTGAAGGCTAATGCATTACACACAAACTCATTAAACCATTACATAAACCTGTCAGAGATTTCCAGCCATTACTTACCACTGAACAAAGGTAAGTAATACCTTTTATTCATCCTGCTACTTGCATTGAAACAGGAAATAATGCCTCTCCACACTGGCTGCACTGTCTGTATTCTTAAACAGCCACGATTTATGTACATACAAATGCACATACAAGAAGATGCAAATATGCCCCCCCAAGTCCACATCAAGAGTGGAGAAATTCCTCCCTTAGAAAGCCAGAGGGCCACCTGAGAGTTTCTAACCTGACAGCCTCCACAAAACAAGACACTGATCTTCACCCACATGCATTGTACCCATGACTTTAAAGTGCTGCTGTGCGTACACACGCATTCCAGAAGTTTGCTCACCTAATACAGCATTGCCTAAGTCCCAGAGCAATGTGTGTGTCTTATGACACCATAGTAAAGATGTGTGTGCAGTGCAGCACGGCTTCATGATGCTTCTTGCTGGTAAGCCATCATCAGCCACGAGGATGATGCAACAGAAAAAAGCAGCAATATGAGCACATCAGAACAGTTATGACACCGTCTGAGGGAGAACTGTAGTAATAAGGACCCGGGGTTCTTCTCCAAGAACAGCTTGTTTCTGGGTCCCCCCTACTTCACCGTACTATTTTCAGATTTGCACGATATTATCATAGTGTTTAGGAACCGCCGGCAAAGAGAAGAACCCTACTGTTCCAAGCACCACACAGCCCCAGAACTAAAACTGCCCCAAGCAGTTTGTCCACACCTATCTACCCATCATCTTATCTTTAGAACAAATAGAAAAATCCTCCTTTACAGACCTGGCAGCCACAGCACTCTTGCCATGAGCTGCCTGTGCTTCAGCCCCAACTTCTTCCCTTGTCCCCTCTGTTCTTTCCCAACAAGTAGTCCTACGCTCCGAGCTGGCATCTCTTTGGCAGTTTTGGACACAGGAGCCAGACTGAAGGAGAGTCGCCCTTGAGAAAACTGTTCTCCAGTTCATGAGTCTCAGCCTATCTCTGCTCTCTTAATAACGGCAGGTTTCCCATGCACGAATAAAACCTCTTCTGCCAGTATTTCTGATTGACTTCAGTTGATGAAGAATGCCCCTCGTGCCAAAAGAGAATATCTCCCCAGCTTTCCCAGGGAACTGCGTTTGCCTTCAAAAATACAAACCTTATTAAGGATTTCAAATCCTGGAGAGAAAAAAAAAAGAGTTCTCAGGATACTTAATGAGGGAGTCAAACAGAATATTAGCCCCAAGGAGTACAGGCCTCAGCAAATGGACTAAAACCAGGCCTTCAAAGCGGCAACACAGGAGAAATTCCCAGAAGGCTTTTCTGCTGGTAGAAGGATGCTGCATGCTTATAATTAATGTAAAACTTAATTAGAATCTCTGAAAGAAAGAAAAAAAAAAGAAATCCATTTGGAGGCAATTATAAAAAGGAGGCAGTTATAACAATTGTTTATCATCTCTATTTCTGGAAGAGAAATCGGGGCCCCATTCTTGGAGGCATTCAACAAATGTAACGAGCAGTCAGGTTCTGCTTGCCAGCACAGAAACACTCTGAAGGGTTTGCACCCGCTCTTATCACCTCCACCCAGTCAGCATTACTGCTGTATAACCAGCTGAGTCATTCCACAACACAGCTGCTATTTCAGGATCTCTACCTATTGCCTCCCTCTGTGCGTTAGCGCGACTCTTCCACCCCACCATCACCACCTAACCGGGAGACCAGACTTCTTACCATACAGCATGCGTCATCTATATTGCCTCCTGGCCACAGGACAATGCCATGAGCCTGGTGACAGACATCCTGATGCAGTGCAAGCTTCGGTTGGTACGTCATGGAGCACTGGAGGTTATCAGTGCGCCAAAACTGCTTCATGTACATTGGAAAAATATCCTATAGACGATGCTCTTGGGAGCCATCTACTGGCAATTAGAAATTAACCATTTGCACGTCTGCAGAGAAATCTAAGAGACACTTGTAACTCCACTATCTCAGGGCACCTCCTAAACTCATGTATTCATAGCTGGAATCTTTTGAGGGAGCATCCGTAAAGTAGTTATTTAACCATAGCTAAGCATTGTAGCCCTATTTATTAGTGATTCGTAGCCCTTCGCGTCCTTAGCGTGCTACCTAAACATTATCTTCCTTCCTAACATGTTTGGACTCTAAAAGATGGAAAGCACTGTAGAAGTCGTGTATTATTTTCATGTTAAATGCAAAGCCCTAGTAAGCACATGTGGGAAAAGTGGGAGAAAAATACAGCAAATCGAAGTGCCATGATATGAAGACTCAGCTCCATGACTGGAAATACTAGGTAAAGAAGCCAAATTAATTCCCAGGAGCTAGATGGGAAGAGGGTAGCTGGAGGTCACGCCGGAACATTGCCACTGGGACAAGAATGTGAGGGATGCATGTGGACAACCACTCAGAGGAGAACTGGTCTTCCCCTCCCGCAGCATGGCTGTGTGAACACAGCCCCTTGGGCTACTGCAGATACATTGCAGGTGGCAAAATAGGAGAGATCAGGTGCCGATTACGCTGCATCTCATGCTTGGATGGTTTAAATTGCTTCCCTACTAAGTGCAGGTCCAAAGGCAAGGAAAGGCTTCCAGCAGTATTGTTGAAAGAGCGGAGGGGTAATTAGAGGGAAAAAAAAATAAATACATGTTCAGAAAAAGGGGTTACTTTTCCAGGAAAGAAGAATTTTCTGGCACATGGACGCACTCACAACGCACATCAGTTCCCCAGCCTGAAGGCACAAACCTATTGCATCCACACTACACAGAGGACAGACCACCGGCATGCATCCCTCACATCCACAGTGCAGGGAATAGCGTGGCCAGTAGCTGCAGGTCTCCACCCTCAATGGCTGGGATTTCCCGTGGAGGGAGCAGAACACGTGCTCCAAATGGGAGCCCTGGCACCTACCAACTCATGCACAGTGTGGATAACCAGTGGATTAAGAAAAAAGTCTGAGGCAGCCTCCCAGGACACAAAATGCAGCCAGACACAAACTAATTCACAAATGACATGGGAGACAATGCCTACCAGGAAGGTCCCAAGACCAGTGTCTGGGGACTCACAACAAACTATCAGGAAACCAGTACCGAGGAAGTGATTCATGTTTATCCTACTACATTTTGCATGGCAGAAGGTTTCCAGGGCATTCCAAGAGCCTAGCAGACACAGCAGAGGTAGGTACCGCGGTAGAACCCCCCCACACATTTATCATAGTTCTAGAGGCTATCGTGCTGTAAATGCATAAAACAAAGAACGGAGATAAGAGCCATGAACTAACGTCATTGCACCTCACGTGAGGTATTTTATTAGCCAGAAAGACATGAAGTTTGTTTACATACACACAGATTAAAAGGTCTCACTTTTCACACCATCTGCTAGTTACAAAGGAGAAGAGGGTCGCTTAAATATCTATGTCCCCTTGGGTGTTTTGTACTTGGTTTTAGATTTAAAGCTATATTATTTTAAAATTAAAAGTACACCCCAAAAAGATCCTGTTCATATATCGTCTCAACATCAATGCTCAGGTTTCAGTCAGCCATCATTAAGGCACCAACTCTGTATTAAGACCTAAAATGCTGCCAATTTTCTGTGTCCTTGGTCAAGGTCCAGTTAGTTTCTCGGTGTGAAGCGGTACTGTTTCTCAGCCCAGTAGTAGTAATGCTCCACATGTTTTTTTTCCCTCCTCTCGCTTCATGTCCTGTTCCATGCCAACATGTCTTAGTGAGACTGTCTGGCATACTTCTCCATTCTTTTTAATGGTTTAAAGAAAACATTTTTCATCAAATGAAAGCACTTTGAACAGAATCTATTATGAAGGAGAGAAAAATATTTTTTTTCTCCTTCTGAGTGGCAGTTTTGTTGGGCACTAAATTCATAATTTGAGGTGTCTAAAATTGCTAAATTTAGAAAGTCAAGTAATAGCAGTCCTACGTGGGCCAAAGGATGATCTAAGGATGAGGGAAGCAATATATCTTTTTAACAATTGAAAGAGTTGGGAACGTTCCCACAGTGAGAACATGCTTAGCAAATTTCTCTGCGAGCGGGACACTTGGATGCATGGAATATTTCAGCTACAGCAGTAATCCCACAGTGTTCTGTGCTGAAAGCAGAGGTCAGCCTTAAGAGAATTATATTAGACATACAGTCAGACAAGGCAGGCACCTCAGGGAATGGCTCCTTGCACAAATATAAACACACCGGCTGCATGCAGGTTATTGCTTCTAAGATGCCACCAATACCCCTCCTCTTCTTTTTACCTGCCTTTTCTGTAGCGTGGCATCAAATTCTGGTTATTTTAAAACATGAACTCCGTTCCTTCCTGTGCAAACCTCATTCCACGTTCAAGTAAACATGGAGCAGATGGGACAACCATTCTCAAAACAAACCACTGTGGGCTCAGCCAGGCTGTCAAGGCACAGGTCCGCATTCAGGACTATGTTGCCTAGCCCTGCCACATAGGGAACTGCCAGGAGGAGGGAACTCCACACCAGATATTCTCAAGGGATGTGGAAATCTCCCTCCTCATTCTCTGGTTAGTTATGCTGGCCCATGGCTCCTTCTCTGATCTGTTCTCCTTGCCTGTCTGGCTTGGAGAAGGCAAAGAAGAACCCCAGCTGTGTTTTATTGCTATGTGACAAGTCAAGAAAAGGAGAAAGCCACACACTCGTCAAGCACTCAGGCACGTGCTGACCCCTAAGTAAGTAGCAGAGAAACAAGAGGTAGTTCAGAAACTCTCTTCTGCTGTAACTTAGTTTAAATCAGTTTGCTATTGCAGCTGAGGACCAGAAAGAAGAGTCATTACTTATAATTAGAGATGACCCCAAGGCACAGACATCCAGATGCAGACTTCTCTGAAGCTCTCTCTGGATCCAAGACTAGGTCCACAGCCAGTAATTGCACTGTAGTCACTGGAGCAATGAAACTCCTTTGAGTATAGCACAACAGGTTTCAGAAGATGAAGAAGGGCTGACTGTGGCTCGGGTAGAGTTTGTGGCATGCCCCTCCAGGAGCTGTTATTTATCCCTCTGCTTTTTACCAGCTGCATAACTGTTAACTGAAAGAGAATTAACACACCAGCATGCTGGCAGGGTGTGTGTCTGTCTCTCAGAGCAGCCACATGATATTACTCACCCCTTTTTCTCACTTCCCCCACAATTACGTTCCTCTTTGTACATCTGTTTGTTACCATAGGTTGCAGGGCCACGTTCGAACTTTGACTCTGATGGTTCATCTGGCTCCATGCATGTGAAAACTAGACATCTACACCGAATCCCGCCAATTTGCAAAGCAGTTGTGGGAGGGAGATCCATACGAGGTACGTTAAGTGCCTACCTGGGTGATGAAATACACTTTAGGCTCACTCGAGAGATGGAGAGCGGTTCCTCCGGCAGGTGATTTGAAGCCGGACTCACTGCCTCTCACCACAACCCATAGAGAGAGACCACTCTCCAAGTGTCATCACCCATCTTGGATGAGTCGAGTTCAGCACTGTGACTCCCTCCCCAACCCGGGAAGGCAGCGAGTGATTCATCCGCAGAGCTCTGAACAGATCAGCTCAGGACTCGAGATGGAAACTTCTGTGTGCAGGGCCCAGCTGGTTTGGTACAATGACCACTGCTTTTAAAAACCCACAAACGCAACCCCGCTGCAGCTTTTGGAGAGCCCAGCAAAAGCTGTGAGTCTCCACCCTGAAGACATGCGCAAGGCCAGCTGAGCTCCCGAGAGAGAGAGAAATGTCCAGACTGGAGCATGTTCTGGGTTTTTTTCCATTCTCAGCTGAGCGGCAACATATTTGAAAAAGCAGCTTGAACCAGTCATTATTCTGGGATCCAGGGAGCACCACACACACATACCTCACTTTAGTTCCCCTCCCAACGCAAGCTCTTATATTATGAAATCTAACCATAATTACTCTTCTATAAATAGTGCAGTGTCAAGATCCCACTGAGTCCCAAGTCTGAAATTTTAAAAAAAGAACATTTACAACTAGTCTTGCTCATTTTGAGCACAACCACAGAGTAGGAGTGAGAAGAATTGATTTATAGCAACCAAGCAGTTGATACAGCTAGAATAATTCCAGATTGATGAAGGACCTCAGCTGCAAATTACTACTGTTTTGTCCACTCTGTCTTAAAAACTGCTAGTTTCCAGAAATGTAGCTCTTGTAAAAACAGCTTGGGGGGGGGCAGGGTATCTTGTTCTTATATGTATTCTCAGCATGATTTAATATACATACACAAACTCAGCTTGGATTTCAAACCAAAACCCAACTTACGTTTTATTCCTGGTGGCACTGGCCAGTGAACACTAGGAATTTAACAACAGCTCATTGACTGTATGCTTCCCTTTTTTTTCTTTTTCTGTTAAGATATAGTACATTTATTGTATATATTATTACAAAACCAAAAGAATAGTAATACAATAGCAGAAGTTGGAGCCTGGACACTTGCAGCCTATTCTTGGCTGTGTACAGAAATGCTTATCTTACCTTGGATGAACTAGCCTATTGCCCTCCAGCTGAGCTACTTCTAAAATAGGTGCCCTAAGTACCGGTTTCAGAAGGTGTTGTGAATTAAGGTCTCCAAGAGCTTTGAGATCCTAGAAGAATGGTGATGTACCAAGTGTAAAGTATTTAATCTAGGAGCCAGAAACAGAAGGGCAAACTAATTACAAGAGTTGCACAGACATTTGTAAGAGAGGACAAAAACAAAAAGAGAGCTTGAGCTTAGTACGCTTGAGCTTAGTAAGCTAAGTACTGCTTGATGATCTGGACCTCTGAATATCTAAGCCAGCAGTTTCAGTTCCAGGCTGAGCACCAGTTTGCCTGCAGACTGCAATGAGGTACAGCTGTTCATTGGGCCAGGAAATCCAAAGGATGATTCTCGCCAGGGATCTTGGGTTTTTATTAGGCACTCAGTGGTGACAGCATCTCTGGACGCTGGAAACATATGGAAACCTGCAGACACATGACTGCACTGAACAAAAGAAAGATGGTTTCACTTCTGAACTCGCCGAGCCTCCAGACAAAAGGCTGTGCAAATGTTCCAGCAAGATATCCTGGACCAAACACATTCAATTCATTGGAACAGACAGTAACATTTTAAGTTACTTTCACAGAATGTACCTAATTATGTCATCACATACTATAAAGGCTGTAAGAACACATGCTCGAGCCAATATCTTGACATCACGCACACATGCTTAATGTCTTACTAAATCTTACAAGTGCGAGAATAACATCTTTGTTTAACAACAAAGAAGCAATGCTGGGTTTACTTGTCTTAATCACCTTATGTATAAGATTTTTTTTTCTAGAAATCCTTACTCATAGAAATGAATGCATTTACTGCAATGTCATTAAAGCAGTGCTATCTTTCACTTGCTCTTTGTTTTTCCTTTTTCTGGAAGAATGTTCTCTATGTGCTTCACAGACACCACACCAGGTACAGTCTCTGTTTTTCTTTTTCTAATTAGTCATGTACAAATGGGACTATGATTAACTGAAATAGTGTAATATCTCAAAAATAACTACAGCAGTAATAACTAGCAAATATTTTCAGCTGCTTCTGTGAGGAGTTAAGCAAGCAAGCCCATTGGCAGGAACAATCTGAATGTTAGGAAATGTTTGTGGAAATCAAATTTGGGACTTGAAATTGTAAGTTTCTGCACCCCAATCCTGACTCCAAGCACTATTTTAATCCAATCAAAGTAACCAACACAGCTCAAACTCTGTATCCTGTGTAGTCATAACAAGCTGCTTGAGAACAATCTACAGATCAAGATGATTTCAAATGATGAATATATTCATGAAAACCCTATACTGTTCAGAGACCATTTAAACACAGGGAAATGAGGCTAAAAGCATAAAATACATGATTTTTAAAAACTACTTTTGAAGATAACAGTGATGTTAAAACATTAATAAAATTTGCTAAAACAATTGAAAAAATGCGAGCACTAGAAACATAGCGAATATAAACAATGTTCTAGTACGCACATTTACCTCCTACCCCAACACCTCCATGTCTTAACAGATCTCCGAGTTGGAAGCATTCATCCATTTCCATGTTTTTTTATATATATGGCTTGTAGACAAACTCCACATATTCAGTCTTGGGTTAAATGCTAGTATCTGCTGGGTATATGCTTCAAACAGAAGAGAAAACTTAAATTATCAGGGCAAATAATTTAGGGCAGACCCTTAGTATTTAAATCCACCATCCCTGCAAAGCTCCCCATATTTATCAGCATTGTGATTAATAGATGAGTGGTTTTCACTTGCCGGTGTAAAAGATAGGGTCTATACTCAATGGACAGATGAAGAGATTATACATCACATTTTATACAGGCTCCTCCATCATATCAGGTAAGTCGCTGACCTCTAAGAATCTGCTACAAGCAGGGTGAGTGTAAGCACCTGAAAGCTCTCTCTTTATTTTATAAATAGAAGGGACCAGAGATAAAACCCCCATGTAGATATGTCCTCAGGAACTAAAAAAGCCATGAATAAGGCAGTGAGGTGAAGAAATGCACTACACCTGGGGAGCAGTGTTTCAGGGCCATGTCTGGAAAATAGTCAGGAGAAGTGAAGACGGATGTTCAAGAGGAGTATTTATGGCAAACAGGAGCTAGATCCAAGAACACGAGGTATCTCTTAGTGTATACGGCTCCAAAAGAAAGCACAAATCTTCAGCCTCAAACCTTTCTCTACGTCCAAATTGTCACGTAAGATGTGTTAGAAAGGGGCACACCTCCATTGCAGACTTCTGTAAAGCAGATAAAGCAAAAAGGTCTTGGCAGACCAGTGAGGCACGGACATGCACAATGAGATGTGCCCCAAGGGCAGCAGCAAAACCAAGATTGCTTCTTCTTGAATCCCCCAGCTGTCCAGCCTCCAGACACTCACCTCTACAACCTTTAGGAACACCAAGTGGAAGATGACAGTTACGCTCTTCCCTTTCATTTCCTTCCTTTAATATTGGGAGCACAAGGCAAGAGAGTTGTCGCTGTGGCCGAAAACTGCAATTCTGGTGGATCTCACGATGGCAAGGTTACTGTCTCTATGGCTGCTTCTCAAGCTTCATCTCTGCTTCCTGGCGTGCTACATTTGCCCCCACTCTATGCTGCCTGTTATGCATTAAACCCCCCTAACAGGCAGGTTTTTATCCTTTTTCTCTGTACCTGCTTGACATGGAGTACTACCTTCAGCCCAGCCAATGCACACTGTCTTGGCCAAGAAGCTTGGAAAAGAAGTCCCTACAGTAATTATGTTGTCAACTTTCTTAACCACTTCAAGCAATCAGTTCTGAGGATCTTCTGACTAAACACATCCTTCCTTCCTATTCCTTTTTCATCCTCTAGACTAGAGATCATGGTAACACAGAGATACTGGAAAGCACATTATGCCTCCAGCAGGCTCTCAAGGAAGTTTGACAGCAGCAAGTTCCTGCCTTCCCTGGTCACGCTCAGATGGATCTGCATACCAATGTAAGAAGAATCAATTATGAATTGCTATTTGTCATCATAAACTTCACAGAACAGTTCACAAAAAGGTTTTTGGAAGCCTTTAATTTTCAATTTGAAGCCTTGAACAAAAAAAGATCTATTCTGAACTGGCATAACATACCAGAAGATTTAATATATCACAAGCTAAAGAAGTACACAGGCATTGTTTAAAGTTGCATACAATTAAATGCTTGTCTGATTATAATTACTACTTCTAATCCTTCAAAGACTTAAATCAGTTTTGATAAGTCTGTCTTAGTCCCCACCTAATTTAACCAAGATACTTTGAATTGGAATACACCGCAACAACCGAGAGTCTAGCTCTCAGAGTTCCAGTTCTATCACTGGTAGTATCCCGCACAAATGTGTGAGGGAGCCTCATTCCACTTCACGTAACAATAATGGCCAAAGATGTCATAAGCTGTGCATATATTTTCAGAAGTACAGCAGAGAACAGACAACGCTTGATATGAGTTCACGCACCTTGAAATACCATACATACCAGTACACTGTATTATCTGAACTACAGGATATGTTACCCAGAGAACTCTGATATTGTCCACAAGGCTCATGAAAATTGGCTAGCAACTTTAGCATCATAAACTACAAGAGAACACATCTGCTTAAGTATTCAACCGAGCAGAAAAGTTTATTACTTATTATATAGTCTAATGAATGGTAATAAAAGCATAAAACTGCCAATGGACTTAGTATCACGTTCTATAATAAAACAGCTGTTGGCCTTTTGGCTCAGAGTATACGTCCACGCTGCACAGGGAAGACCAGGACCGAGATCTTGCAGGTAGATGAGTTCTGAAACTGGAAGTGTGACAGCCAGGTCACACTGAACCCCACCTGCACTAGACAGGCCAGTTCATGTAGGAGAAGGGTCTAAGGAGCTGCTGCCCTGACTCTCACCTGCCTGCATCACCTCACTGGAGGGGTTCTCTTGCACATCTGTAAACACAGACATGCCACATCAGCGTGACCTGCATCCGGCAAATGAAGCCCTTATCAGAACTCTTGCAGACACTTCTGGACAAGAGGAAGAAAGAGGTTTTCAGAAAGCTACAGCCTGTCAAATCTGAAATGAACATGAAACTGGGAATGGCACTGGACATTAGCAACCGAGACAAAAGATGACTCTGATTCACTAGAGTCCAACTGCCCAACTAAGTCCCCCACTTGTACTCTTCTATTGGCTAACATCACTCCACCAACTACACGGACAATTAGAAAACGTGCACAAAATGTACTCTAGCTAGAAACCTCCTAGCCATGTTTGCATATGAAATAAAGTCAACACTTGATTTCCTACTTCAGAAGTAGTTCAACAGGACAGAAGAAACTGCCTACTTTGGAGTCAACTTTCAGCTACTAATCCCAGCATCATTCTGGAAGTGGAATACTCCCCTTATTTCCAGCAATGCAGTTAACTGGGAGGCCTGGGCCCATTAATGAATCCGCACAAAAGAAAAATGTTTCCATTATTTGCCAGTTTTACTAGAACGAGCAGCTCCTAGAACAAATGCTGAAATCTAGGCAAAACAGCTGTTCATGTGAGTAACAGAACAAAGTCATTAGCTATCCCAGCCAGTGCATTTGCATACTGTCCCACAGGGTTTTAAATTCCTGACCTGTAAAAGGAGGGAACCATGCATTCCCTTCTCATGCAGAGGGAGCAGATAAAGATGACAGCAGTAAGTAGGTACGCTTACAAAGAGCCACATTAAAGGAAATGTCCAAGTGGACAGCAGTGACAAGTGGCGTTCCTCAGTTGGGACTGGTAAAAGTTGGGACCGGCGCTGTTTAACATCTTTGTCAGCAACATGGACAGTGGGATTGAGTGCACCCTCAGCAAGTTTGCCGACAACACCAAGCTGTGTGGTGCGGTCATCATGCTGGAGGGAAGGGATGCCGTCCAGAGGGACCTTGATAGACTTGTGATGTTGGCCCGTGCAAACCTCAAAGTTCAATGAGGCCAAGTACAAGGTCCTGCACGTGGGTCAGGGCAATCCCAAGCACAAGTACAGGCTGGGCAGAGAATGGATTGAGAGCAGCCCTGCCAAGAAGGACTTGAGGGTGTTGGTTGATGAGAAGCTCAACATGAGCCGGCAATGCGCACCTGCAGCCTGGAAAGCCAACCGTGTCCTGGGCTGCATCAAAAGAAGCGTGGCCAGCAAGTTGAGGGAGGTGATCCTCCCCCTCTACTCCGCTCTCGTGAGACCCCAGCATCCTGCGTCCAGCTCTGCGGTCTCCTAACATAAGAAGGACATAGATCTGTTGGAGTGAGTCCAGAGGAGGGCCACGAAGATGATCAGGGGGCTGGAGCACCTCTCTATGAAGACAGGGTGAGAGAGGTGGGTTGTTCAGCCTGCAGAAGAGAAGGCTCCGGGGAGACCTTCTAGCAGCCTTCCAGTACCTGAAGGGGCCTACAAGAAAGCTGGAGAGGGACTTTTTGCAAGGGCATGTAGTGATAGGACAAGGGGTAATGGCTTTAAACTGAGAGAGAGTAGATTTAGATTAGATATTAGGAAGAAATTCTTCACCCTGAGGGTGGTGAGGCACTGGAACAGGTTGCCCAGAGAAGTTGTGGATGCCCCATCCCTGGAAGTGTTCAAGGCCAGGTTGGACGGGGCTTTAAGCAACCTGGTCTAGCGCAAGGTGTCCCTGCCCATGAGGAGGGAGTTGGAACTAGATGATCTTTAAGGTTCCTTCCAACCCAAACCATTCTATGATTCTATGAAATGTGCTTAGATCTCAGTGGATGTCCCTTTTGGCACTGAAGATATACTTGAGTGTATAGTATCACACATTGTAGCAAAATAAAAAAGTAAAACTCTTGCTAAAGTTCCTCAAGCCTTTGCTGTGAGCAGGGATAGCTAAAGGAATTACAATAAAGAGCAGATTTTGCTTTGGAGCTTTTTATCTGAGTGTTGCTTAACTGTGCAACTGTCATGGACACCTAACCACAAGTCTCGGTGGACAAAAGACAGAAAGGAGTCTGATATTTGCAGTTGTGGTGTAGCAGAACAAGCAGCAGCGTAAGTCATCTTCCTGCTCTTGCAGGCAGGTAGAACTGTTGCATATATACTACACATTGCAATATCCCTGCTTTTGCGTTCACAAGAACAGAAGAAGAAGAAAAAAATATGCCTGGACCCATTCTTTTGTCTTACACAGAAAAAGCTTTGACCAAAGTCAGAGTTTTAGGAGGAATCACAGCATTTCACTTGCTTAGCACTTTCCAGAACACTTTCTAACCTCACAGCATCCTTCATTAAATGAAGGATGAAGAAATGCAGCAACTTACACGAGGCATAATAAAGTTGCAACTTGCACTGATAGTGCCTCTAATTCATGCTCTTTAAATCATTGGTTATGTAGGATCTGGCAAGTCAATGAGCCTTGCTCAAACTACAGGATCTCATTAATTCTGCCTTTTATGAGTCTTTTTCCACCTAGTTTGAGGATATGTGGCCCACGTTCACAGTTCAGGAGCTAGTAGAACCATCTCTCAAAGAACCAGATGTTTACTTTAACTGATTAAAAGCACAAAACCTGTTTGGCAATCCTAT
The DNA here is from genome assembly GCF_030936135.1 of Gavia stellata. Lineage (NCBI taxonomy): Eukaryota > Metazoa > Chordata > Aves > Gaviiformes > Gaviidae > Gavia > Gavia stellata. The sequence goes on along the minus strand of NC_082596.1, from coordinate 95,603,663 downwards.
AAAGTGCGTGTTTTTGTGATACTTCAGTACTTCCACAATGAATCCTAGCTCAAAAGATGATCATCAGAACAAACAAAACATGAATAGAACTGGGAGCCCATCTGCACATATGGAATCCTGAAGAACACTGTTTGTTTCTTTTAAGGGCAGCAGGCTGTAGAAGGCACAGCCCTACCACCAACTCCACTTCTAGTCTATTCGGAGGTCTCCAGCAGTTCCTTTCCCTGGATTTGCTCAGTTTCCCACCCATCAACTGGGAAAGGGCTGATGGAAAGTTTTCAGTTGCACTAAAGAGATAAGAACGAGGCACCACCAGCCCATTTGCTTCAAAAATCTGTGCATTCTCTTGTTAAGCTCTTTAGGTCGCAACTACCGACCTTTATTTTATGTGCTGCAATGCTACTGCAAGCAAAGCAAGAGCAAAAGAGTGTCATACAGAACTAACAGGGCTGGACAGAAAAGCGCCTGAGGTAACAACACTAGATGTTATTCAGGCATAGAGAACGAGTGCCTTTCCAGTGTTTCCCTCAAGAATAAGCCTCTGGAGTGCTCATGCACCTGGCTTTGCCAGGGAGGTGTGGTACTACGGGTGTTTCTCATGCCTGAAAGCTGAGTCATAACTTCAGCCCACAGAAGCAAACCTAATGAAAGGTGAGATTTTTCTTTTCCTTGCCACCCTTTGACATGTTTCTGTGAAGATGCCCGATTACTGGAACAACGAGTACAGCCAGTGAGCATCCGCTGTTGCTGTCCAACTAACGAGAGGGGCTCATGCCAACGTACACTTTACTCACATGCACGTCTCCTTAGTAATGCTGGATAATGCTTTGCAAATAAATAAACGTACCAAAATCACTTCTTAGTCTTCATGGTGAGTAAGAGTAGAGGAAGCCACTGGAGACAGATAAACACTGACACACAGAATCTTACCTGTGACCCATCTATTCTGACATCCTGCCTCTGGCCTGAGCCAGTGTCTTAGAAAAAGAAAGAAGAAAACCTGTTAGAGGTAAGATTTGGGATATGTCACCCCTTAGAAGGGGTTTTTGTCACGATCCCTAAAAGTTAAACCCTAAAGCGTGAGGTTTTTATATCCACCTAAAATGTTTGTCAGCATTAACAACTATAATTCTGGATATTCTGATTATTTATACAAAAGCATTCAATCCCTTGTTTAATCCTTCTAAATCCTCTGGCCTCAGCGATGCCCCATGGCAACTGTTTTCACAGTCAAATCACATCCATAGTCAGGGACTTCCGAGCTTGCAGGCTTGCTGCCATGGAGCTGGTAACACAGCAGCTCTGCGGGCCTGAGCAGGCTCAGCACTGGCGAGGACTCTGCCTACGGGGCACAGTGAAGGACCAGAAGCAATGCAGTCTCACCAGCCCTGCTGGGAAGCAAGGTGCGGAAACCAAGGCAGAGATTGGCTTCTAGCCCCCGAATTAACTGAGTCAGAGCTAGTTTTGCTGCCTGCCCTGCACATCAGTATATTTCTGTCCCCATTCTCGGCGCTACAGTAGAACCCAAAGCTCTATGACAACTGGCACAGATGATCCAGGACTTCTGGATTCCCAAATCCTCTTTAGTTTGCAAGGCTGGCAAGCAGCCTGTACTTGAGAAATAGAGCTGCTGCTGAACCAGGAGACTTACAGCTTGGGCTCTAAGGCTTTATTTCAAAGTGAAATCAGAACAGACCAAGAGCAAAGTACTTAATTTTCAAGTTAACACGGAAAATTCCATCTTTTTTTTTTTCCCTCCTCTCTCTTAAATGGAGCAAGGGTTTTAACTTCTTTTCACAAAAGTTTTGCACCTGTGCCAAATGTACGTTTAGAATTCATGCAGTCATTCCTATAGTTAGTACAGGACCAGTGAAAGGTGCACACAGCTTGCCCTAAGAAATGCAACTACAACCAGGTTTTTGTACATGGATTGTGGGAGGCTTTCTGTCAAAATTCAGGTCAAAATGGGAAGCTAGGGACAACAGATGCTACGTGATGTAACACACACAAAGGAAAAGGTTTATTCTCATCATGATTTGTTATCACTACTGTCTCAAGAGATAATTAAAAGCAGCTAGTTGACTGCGATGTGCTAGTTAAAAGCTTGCTGCGGAGAGTTTGATGCACTGCACGGAGACATCTTCGCTGAAAAAAGTCAGAATTGCTTTGCATTTGAATTGCCCCTCTCTCCAGAAGTGCCACTACAGAACTCTACAGCCACATGCCAGTCCCATATATAAAACAATTCACTACCTGGACAGCTTGCTGCCTGCACTAACGTTATAAAAAAATAAACCATGCATAGAACAACATTATTGATGATAGCTTAGGAACTGTCAGGCCATTGCACATGTCCATAGTCTCCCTCTGAATGTGCAGAGACTGACCATTAAAAACAGACCATGAACAAATTTGTGCTGTAGACTATTCTTTCAATATATTTAAAAAAAAAAAATCATACTTGCCTTCATTAAAGAGGATGAAAAGTTTTGTCTAAATTGAAGAAAGAAACAAAAATAATACTTTTGGCAAATAATTTGTGACATGGCATATTTAGAAAGTCATCAATGTAATATCTGAGCTGAATTTGCCGGACTGAATTAAGACACCACAGACTACGTGAGCTGAAGTATTTCTGCTGGCTTTGGTGCTCTGCAAGATCTGAGAGGAAGCAGAAATTTGACAAATCTGGATGAAAAGAAAGAATAAAGTTGATAAAAAAAGAAATAAAAATCACTCAAGATTATTTTTGAAAGTTTTGGGACATACAGGCCAATTTCAAGACATCTTAATAGAACAGGGAGAGAAAACTCCTGAGCTTTGAATGCTTGGATTTGGCAGTGCTGGACAATTCCACTGGCTTTCACTTCATTACGGGATTCAGATCAAAACCGACTTCCTTGTTTTAAAAACCCTTCACGGGCTTACTCTTGCCAACCTGTGAACTATGGCCCCTGTATTCAAGAAGTACTGGCTTTCCTTCCATCCTTTCACACATTCTCGCCTCTAACAGCACAAAAACTCTCTTTCTCTCTCTCTCAGCTCCCTACACCTGCTTTGTGATTCACCAATCCACCCACACAAACAGAACTCAACAGCAGCAACAAAAAGCAAACTCCTACTCCCACAAAATCTCTTTTCTCCACCTTATTTTCCCCTCGATTTCTCTCCCCTTCTACTATTGTTTGCTGTTTGCCTTGATACCTCTGCTCATGTCCTGACTGCAAAAAGCTACTCGGACAGGGAAGGATGAAGTGCTCCACTTGCACTCCGCTTTTCATTTCCTACTCAATGTAGTTACCTCTACACCTACACCAGACTGCATACGCTGTCCTATTTATCCCTGGAGTGATGGTGAATACTATGAGGGGTGCTTTACAAAATAAAAGGTATCATCCAGCTGTAATAATATGATTTCAAAAAAAAAAAAAAAAGACAGACATGATGCTAAGACCAGAGACTGCTAAGCTGGGGAAAGTATAGTTATAAAATAGATAGATTTCAGTGCTTCCAGGAAACAGCGTTGTAATATCTTCTCCCATCAACAAAACATCACCTACAGCAACATTTTTGTATGGGAGCAGTAAACCCTTGGTGGCTCTGCTTTGGTAAACAGCACTAGACTTTAAATCCTGCCTGACCACACTTATATTTAGCAGTTTAACAAAGTCCTGGAAGAGCACAACAAGGACTAGATCCATATTTACACATATCTAACATGAAAATAACTTACACACTTCGGTGACTTCGGAAGATGGGGCCAGGTATCTCAAGTGTTTCCCAATTCAAAACATTCCATTGCAAAGGTTCTTTTATGACAGAACTATGGGGTTTAAAAATACATATATATATATATATATATATATATTTGAGTTGACAGATTCTGGCTCAAAGGAAGACCTGCGCCAACATCACCCTCTGTAGCCACTTGGAGGATGGAAAAAAAAACACCATACAGGTGAAAAGCTGTAAGCTTTTCTTGGGTTGCTTACAGTGGGAAGCCAGTAGACAGTAACTCCATGTACAAAGTCCATGTGCATGTTCATCAACTATGGGATACTTGCAGCAGGTGGAGAGGAAGAGTCTCTCTCTTCAAAAGAAGCAGGGTATGGTAGGCGACGGAAAGAATCCCACCCAGAGGTACTTAGATGCAGATCCTGGAGGAATTCGGCAGAAAACCTGCATTTCAAGAAATTATTCTTCTGGAAATAAGGAGGAAGTGGAGTGCTAAAACACAGGCTGCAGTAAAGGACACTGTCTTCTTTCTCTTTCTCTATGAGGTTTTGCTCATTTGCTCTGCCTGCTTGTAAATCCATTGGCCAAAAAAATCAGACCTTTCAACAGCCCATTCTCCCCTCTGCCCTCACCTTTTTGTAGTGTGCTCTGCTGACCTTTCACTGTGAAATCTTTTCCAGTTTGTGCCATGACACAGGGGTTTTGTCCTTCCAACCACATGCCTCAGAATAATATCCTCAGCAACAAGGAGTCTGAGATGAAAACTTCGATTTGATCACCTGTGCTCTTATATGACTTTCACATGCAGAACAGTTCAGTGTAAGTAAAATAAAGTAGAAATATTCAATAAATATAACTATTTGGGTTATTTTATTGCACGGAAGCACATATTCATCAAGTACCAATTATCATAAGCCTGAACAAGACCCTCTGTGTTCAAGTCCCTAAGCAGAAAGCAAAGACAAGTCTGCGACTTAGTACAGCTCTGTCCTCAGCTGGGTCTATCCAAAATTTCTTTTCTTTGTCCCAAAGGAACTCCATGAGGCACTTCCTACTATCCATAGTCAACTCACAACAAACTTCAGCAAGCCTCAAGGCAGCATCTCAGTACTGTCCCAACCTCGGATACAATAATTAATTGAAGATGCTCAGAGGACATTGGGACCTGCACCATTTCAGGTGTGATGTTGTCATACATGATCACGTCATTTTGGGAGTCTAGGAACAGCAAAGAGATTGTTTCTTACAAAGTGAAGCCTCATGAACAAGCACAATATGAGGACGGCGAAGCAGCCCTCTTTCCATTCCCCATTTTCCCCTCCCTGTTTTATTTTACTCCCTCCCCATCATCTGCTCAGAGATCATCCCACAGGCCAAACCCAACTGGCACTCCAGTATAATCATGCCCATGCTTCCAGAGAGGCTATGGCAACAGAGCTTTTGTCCGCTCTGTTCCTGAAAGTCAGTGTGCATGTCTGTGTATGTGTTGGGTAAAGGAAGGGCAAAGGAAAGCGGTGACTTCTGACCACCACTCCACACTCTCCCCCCGCTTCAAAACTTGATACAAAATCCAGATTAGGGCTTCAGTTATTGAGAGAAGACAGGCTTCTTCCTCCTATTTGTGATGCCCATGGACCCAAAAGAACTCCGCTTCTGCAGCGGGATGCCTGGACCCTCAGTTGTTCCTGCGCTGAGCAGGGACTTGAGGTATTCCAGTACCTGCTGGGAAGCAGATCCTACTTTTCCTCAGCCTGCAGAGATGTTCAGAGTCTCCGATTCTGCACCTTTAAATTAAATTGGGTGCAAAGATCAATGAAAACAGCCCACAAGTAACAACAACAACAACAAAAAAAATCCCATTTATCCTTTGCATCTCTCCAAGAAAAAGCAAGTCATTAACTAACAAACACCATGCAAGCATTTGGTCAAAAAAAAAAAAAAAAGAAGAAAGCAAAACCAAAAATAGGTCAAGATCACTACATTATGTGTTGGCCCATCTTATCTAAGCCCCATGAAACAAACCCCTTGCTATTTTTTTCCCCACTATTGGAATTATTTATTTGCCGTTCTTAAAAAAACAAAAGCTAATACCAATACAAACAACCCAGATACTCTGCCTTAAACCACCAACAAATCATTAACTGAGCTCAGAGTTAATAGCTTAAGAATATAAAGAATAATATATTGTAACAGCAGTGATAGAAAGAAAAAGATTTAAAGAGCATGGAACTATTACAACTAGTTTTGAGAGAGCTCAATGTGAAACCAACCAGAAAATGATCATTCCACAACTATAAATACAGAGTACTAAAACCAAAACAAAGTCTCTAGCTTCATGAAAAAATCCATAAATAAAAAAAACACCCCCTAAACCATTTTAGGGGAAAGTATTTAATGCAGCTATAAAATAGAGAATTTGTTTTCTTTATATTAAGTGTAGCTTTGATTGAGTCTGTAGAATTAAACACTAATGTTATTGTAAGTAAAACACAAGGAACTGGAATTTGTGTTTGGCGTATAATCAAGAAATAAGTGAGTCACAAAGTCAAAGGATGTGATATGCCTTTATATGGCTTAGTTAGGGTTACTTTTGATACACTGTAAAATAAAAGTATTCCTTATGCAAAGAAACAAAAGTCTTCTCTTTAAATATGCACAGAGCGCTCACACTCTACTACTCTGTATATATACACACTCTCTTTGCACGTACAAACCGATTAACATGTATAACACATCGGGGGTTCGGCTGGACGTCTTCAATAGGTATAGCTGATTGCCAGCACGTTCTCAACTACTTTGTAACAGACTGAAGGAACATATCATTTAACGTTCTTTTTTACAGCATTTTAGATGACGTACTACAATCAATCACGCCTACAAAATAAACTGGCAATCAGAAACCCCAGTCTCAGCAGCTCTGATGATTTCAATCATAAGTGTTACAATATTTGATGCTTTGGTTAAAGTTTCAGCTCCCAAAAAGCTAGCAGTTATGTGAGACCCAAAACTTCTCTTTAAAACTAACCATGGAGTAAAAAAACAAAAACAAACAAACAAAAAACCACAAAAAAACCCCCAAAACCAAATACACTTAAAATCATGATGCAGTTGGCACCCTGAAACTCAAAAGCCAGAAGATACTTTAAAAGAGAACATAAACCCCCCTTATCACTTAATAATTTGCTTTGTTCTTCTAGATCTCACAACATAAACCTTTTGAGAATTAATTTAAAATCTTTTAAATATCTGGGACTGGTGGCACCAGAACCCAGACAAGACGTTAACTACCAGCCCAATGACTACCTAGAGACCTCACCCTGCAAGATTTCCATCTCTCCTCTCTCCCTGTCAAAGCCAAAAGAATCCAAGGTACTTGTAAGCTGAGCCACCAATTTACACAGGTATCATTGTAATACATTAGCACAGCAGCAGCATCCAAATTCCAGTTTCCAGAGCCTCTGGGATAGCACTAGATTAAGCCTCAAATATATAGTTGCCCTAGACTCTGTAATTTCATAGTAACAGTTCTGCCATTTGTTCCGCCGCAGTGGCAAACTGAGACATTACAGTTACTCAGAACTGTATAATCTCAATCTACTCAAAGCCCTCTGCCTAGACTCCCCGTCACTATATCTCCCATCAGAAATCAATACAGTAGACAGGACTCATGGAAGGAATCTATGTGACAGAAAACCAGTTGTACCAAATCTCAGACAAAAAAAAAAAAGTGTAGTAAAGCATATTTACAGGTGCCCAACAGGCTAAACACATATATTAGAGCAGTGGCAAGCAGAGGAAAGGTTATCTAAATGATGAAACAGCCAGGCAGTGCATCAAAGCTCCTGCGACGGACCCACGTTGCTACTAGGCAGCTAAACGCCTGATCCTGGAGTCACTGTGAGTTGGGTGCTTGATAACCCAAACCTAAATCGACTGGGGTTAAAATAAGGACACCATTCACTATCAGCTGCATTAACAGGACAGAGAAGACAGCAAAGAGGAAAAATCCAAGAATCATTAAGTAACAGAGACGAAAGGAGATCTGTAAGAGTAAACAAGCGTCTTTGGTTTGTGTGGAAGACTTGCACTCCATCTTTCTAATGGAACCATCTTTGAACTCGATACAAGTAGCAGAGAAGCTGTGATGAGAGCCACAGCCAGTGCAGCATACCACCGTACCGTAGCTGCTCCACGTACCGTTCTAATATCTGAACTCCTTCTCCTTGCTAGCTATCCAATTGCATTTTATTTTTCTGTAGGGAGAATCTAGTCCGCACCTGTTGCTACTAATTACAATTCAAAATGTAAAATGCAAAGGACAAGAATATATTGGTAGAAAGCCTACTGTTAAGATTTAGTATCTAGTATACATGTATCAGTGCAAACTAATATGCGCTAGTACTCTACTGCATATTTGGTCGCACTATATGTGGAGCTTTATGAATCTAAGTGGAATTGGGATGAGTCTCTGAAATCAAATTGTTACCCCACAGGTCTGTACAGAAGATCATAATTAAGTCGTTTCTCTTTTTGGTTTAAGGATATGCAAGTGATCATACATCACTGCAAGTAATGGTATAGAGTACACCGTAGGCAAAGAGTATTCCTGCCTAGTTCATCAGCATGCCAAACTGCATACCCAGAAAAGGACAAGCCTGTAAGAAGTGGGGTGCATTACTATTTACACCTCAAATTTATCTGCATGACATTGCTCTTTCTGGCCAGATAGAGATTCAAAGTTGAACTCTCCCTGTTAAAAAGACTCACTGGGAAATTAAAATACAGCCAGGGATAAGACATTGCTGGGTCAACAATACAAAAGCAATTAGAACAATAGTGGCTATGTCATTAATTGGGAAGATGCTCTTCCCAAGCCTCAGTCAGAGAATTTATCCAAGGCATCATAAAAAGATCTCCTGGAGAAGAGGAACTGGGTGGGGAGAAAAGAGAGGGAGAAAAGAGAGGGACAAAGAGTGTTTGTTTGCATCAGGACAGACGACTAACACTTCAGATGTGCCCGAGTCCTGGCTATATTAAACTTTTCTACATTTTCAATCTTTTTCTGCCCATTTTTGACAAGAACCTTCAGAAATAGATGATAGTTCCATTTGGAAAGTGCTATTGAGAGTAATTCAATCCAGGAAAAAAAAACCCCCACCAAACTGAGGGAGGATGAGGTAACACAGGCCTGTAAAATCACAGGCACTACAGAAGGGACAGGAATCACTGATGTTTTCTTTCTCTCCTGTGGTCTCTCCACACCATGGAGAGGAAACACATACAACTCCTTGCCAAAGGATTCTGCAGATACTAAAAGCTGGCAGGGAAACTTGGTAATTTTCTGGAAGATAAATCCAGTGAGGGTCACAGGAAACACTTCCAGCTAAGGGAGAACCAGACAGAGATGGGGGAGCATTATGGTCAAGTATCACACACACAGTCCTGTGCTCTTCTTACTCTTCATTACACAACCCACCTGCAGGCACAACTGGAGACAGTCTACTGAGATAGATGGACCTCTGCTTGAAGCTGGTATGACCACTGCCATGTCCTTATAAACCTCATCAGGCACCCATCGCAGGCTCCCAAGGAAAGCTTCTAGCAGGTCTCAAGCATAGTTAAGCCTATCACTGTAACACACTTGTGAACGGTGCTGGGATGAGGGAGGGAGACTGGTTAACCTGTGATATGGAGAATGTGAAGCTGCGTCCAAAGAATGAAAGTAGAGAAATCTGCATGGATATATGTACACTAGGGGACTGTGGAGTAGGGAGCAAGGCACTCTTCTCTCCATGGCGAGAGATTGGAACAGAGGCTATTATCACACAAAGATCCAAACCTCTCACTGGGATACACCCAAATAGCCCCATACTGGGAACTGTGCCTGGACCACATCCAGACAGCTTTTGAATATCTCTAAGGAAGGAGACTCCACCACCTCCCTGGGCAACCTGTGCCAGCGTTCGGTCACCCTCACAGTGAAAAAGTGTTTCCTGATGTTGAGGGAACCTCCCGTGTTCCAGTTCGTGCCATTGCCTCTCGTCCCGTCACCGGGCACCACTGAAAAAAGCCTGGCTCTGTCCTCTTTGCACCCTCCCTTCAGGTATTTATGTGCATTGATGTGATCCCCGCTGAGCCTTCTCTTCTCCAGTCTAACAGATGTCTCAACAATTTTTCTTTCTTCCAAGAGAAGCAAGGCTGGGTGTAGGCCAACAGACATTTCTGCTACCTACACGAATATACCTATTTGGAAGTGAACTGGGCCCAATTCATTTAATATTTCACCCAACAAACATGATCCTGAGCCAGATCAGCGACTTCGCTGGCTTATCTGCAGGACCCTTAGCAATTCAGAATGCCAATGGCTATTTAATACAGGAGATACTGGGTGTTATGTTTAAACATGTTTAAAGTGAACAGATTCATTTGTTGGATTGCTTATGTGCCAATGTGAATATTGCCATTTCAACACCAGTTCTACTTGCTAAAATTAGCAGAATATAATTACAGGTCTTTCATGCAAAGTTATTCTAAAATATCTGTCAGTACACGGTGAGGAAGAGATATCACATGATGAGTACGTACCAAAGTGGACCTTGACCCCAGCAGGCCTGGGACAAAAATGCTCGTCTAGTCACCTATGGCAAGACAGTTTTCCATGTGAAAATATTTCAGCTAAAAGCTGAATCTAAGACTTTGTTGGTGGAAGAGAAAAATCTAAGCACACAGTCTTTATGGCTGCAAAGATAATTTTCCAAATATGAAATCATACAGCACTGGCTTTATAAATATATTGCTAATACCACTGTCTGCCTTTACCCACAATTGTGCAGGCCTCTGAACTGCAGATCTCAATCCCTTGCGGGCTGCCTCATAGCATTCTATCAGTGCCTTCTGTATGGTTTTAAAAATACTATACAACTCTTCTGAAATGGTTGCCAGTTCTTTAAAAGAAGTAAATTCAAGCAGGAGTCTGGAAAAGGTCTATATTTAGTTGATTACAGTTAAACCCTGGTAAATTTAAATCAATTTAGTTAGCAAGACATTTACAAATAAGTGCTCATTTCAGTTATGAGCAGGCGTTTTTTCAGTTTACCCTACAGCACCCTGAAGCAAATTTTACCTAAAACAAAAGTGGCCATTCCCAAACTAAACATTCACTACCCGAATCCCAAATTTAAAGCTGATTAGAGTTCAACAAATGCCATTATCTTAGGGAGGCATGGCTTTCCTTCCGCCCCTTAGACTACATTAGACGAATCCGTTCTTCTTCTTCATCTCTGATTCCATAAATGCAGTCAAGTAACTACTTGAATTTACAAAAGCACCTAATGTCAACAGCTGTGGTTTTGTGTGTCCCATTGGGGAAAATGCCATCTCTTCAGGCAGAGACAAACAGCATGAAAGATGTCTAGAGAAGTCTAATGATGAATTTCTGTGGCAATCTACAGACAAGCTCTGCCCACTTTCCAAGCTGAGCAATCTTGGCACAATGACTTCTGCGGAACTGGACTCAGTCATTTACACCTCTGATTTTGTCACCGTTGATGGAGCCCCGTTTGTTCTCCGAGACTGTTGTGAGTGTGACCTATTGCACATATGACTTTAAAAGTTGGCCCCACCACACTTTAAACTATTTCCTATGTAGAAAGCATTAGTGTTTTTCACGAATCCCCAGAGTTCCCACAGGAATACCTGGTGGAATAGAACCCAAATTCTGCATGGCCAGAGCAACTCCTGCCTCGGAGGTGACGGATTAGCTTATACCGGCACAGCTAATTCCACTCAGGGCTGGTACATCATCTTAGCCATAAGCGCAGAAACCCAGGACAGACAAGCATTTCAACACTTCTGGCTAGGGGATCTTGCCCTCAACACACATACTGATGCTTGTACATGGTCTCCTGGCTGTCTATACTCCTGTCCATCTGTTGGGATGGCATCACGCCAGCTAACAAGGTAGCATGCCAGCTTCGCTAGCACAAATGTGCCAAATAAAGATAGGTTGTTTTGAATGCACTGCTTTCAGAAGACTGCAAGGGCCAGGTAGAAATTGTCCCCACTAAAGAAAAAAAAAAGTAAGAAACTTCTGCACATCCCCAGCTCTCCTACAGTTATTTTAGGTTTGTTCCCCTCTTCATTTTCAATATTCAAGCACCTTTCCAAACAGGGACATCTGAACAAAGTTGTTGAGTATCGGAGATTGCCAGGCAAAGCAGGTGGTATTTTAACAGACTCACTGGTAAGACCATTACATGCCTGCAGGAGGTCCTGTCTCTCTCTCCATACATCCCGCTAATATCCTTAGGGGAGAGCTTTCACATCTAAATCTGCATATTTCTTCACTGTTTTCCTTCTAATTGGCTGTACTCCTTCATATTTGAAGAGCAGCTCTTCTCATAGAGCAAAACTACAGTTTTTAAAAATACCTATTAGCCTCTTAAACAGAACCACAGTTCTTGCTGCTGGAGCAAGTATATAAGAACCCCTTCACATCCAGTAGTACCCAGTTAACTTCAATTTTACTGTGAGCTTGAAAATTACAGAACCAGCTCAAGAATCTGTGATATTGTTGTACTCATAAAGGCAGGATCTTCCCTATAAGCACTAGCTTAGAAGTCTGGAGAAACACAGACTCCCTCTTTTCAGAAGTTTCCCTGTGCTTGCAAGATATACAGCCTCAGTCCCCGAGACCAACAAGTCTGAAGAGCGATGATATATATGGTTTAAGAAGCCAGACAGCTTGCCAGCTCTAGACATTATTGAGCACTCTGGAAATTACAGGAGAGAATTTCCAGTAAGTTTTAAGCCTAAGCTGCGTACTTGCCATATAAAGAGTCAGCCAAAACTACGGGGGGTGGGGGGGGGAGAAAAAGAATTTGTGTAATAAACATTGTTGAGAGGAAGCAGGAAAATGGAAAAGACAGTAAAGGCCTAAACAAAGCAAAGAGAAGCAACGTGGACTGACTCCCCCAGGTTAATATTAAAACCATCATAAAGCTGCCATAGCAGCCATAGATAAATACAAGAAAGCTGGTTTTCCTTTAAGCAGGAAAACTCAGACAAGGCTACCTGCATGACTCCAAAAGCATTTCCTCAGGAGTTACTTCTCCGAGCAGTGCATACTTAGCTCACCGGTAAGGCCGTCGTTAGCATGGGCACCTTCCACGTTCTGGCCCGAGCGCTGGCTCCACGTTCCCCAGCAGCCTGGCCAACGGCGCTGCGAGGGACAGGGACAAGGACAAGGTAAGGCGTGTGTTTCTCAAAGCAGTTGGCTGACAAACCAAGGGTCCTGCCTGCCTGTATGTGTATCAAGCTCCCAGAAACATTACGTCAACAGGATACAGTCATCCATCATTTTCCGAAGTCGTCACAGTAGCAGGACCTTTTCTTCTTGGGTCAGTTCAGTCCAGTTACTCAACCACGCTGTCATTCAGATCCCACTGCTTTTGATACTGGCACATTGCTGGACTGGGCTCAGGCAGAGACAATGCTATATGCTTCATGACTCCAAAGCCAAAGAACAAGCAATTGCTCCACCCTACCCTTCCCCCACAGAGATTCTGCCCTATGAAGGAAAATAAGAGACCGTAGCTCATTCTACATGATGTGGCTTTTAGCTTTCAGTACAGTTTGTCACTAACATCTCTAAACAGGGATCACACTCAGAAGCATCATTTTTGACAGCAATACGGTGTGTGGAGACAAGCAGATCTGGGAAAGGTTTGTGATAGTAAACACAGCCAGCATGAAGATAACCATCTGCTGGGAGGTGACTCTGACATGTAAAATACTGAGCAAGCATGAATGAAGATGAGCAAGCCCCACCCATGCACCATACACAATCAAATCTGACCCCCTTGAAATTTTTATTTGAATTAATGTTACCTTTTAATAACCTTTCACTGCTCTCTGCAAAGATAACAGGTGTCATTAAAACAGCTGTCACCGTGCCAATCTTCCCTGAGACACCTATTTATTCGGATCTTTCAAGAGAAACATAAATGAAATCAGTCATTCCATATTAGAGGGTTCCCAGGGACAGTTAGTTGATTGGCATCTCACACTAGTGGGCAAGTCACCACAAGACACTTGTAGAAGAGAGCATTTTCCCCAAAGTCTTCATGCTTTAACATCTGACAGGAATGTGTATATATGTATAGATTGATTTTTTTTTTTTTTTGATGAACGATACTCTGTGAAATATCAGAGAGAAAAATGTCAGACATACATTGCATAGCAATCAAGGGCTAATGAAGATCCAGGTATTAAATCAATTAAGAAGTATCAAAAGCTACCTAATCATCAAGGAACAAAATTGGCACCACAATATGTAGTGAGTATGGGAAAGCCTAATTTACTAAACATACCCTGCAGTCACATAATTGCATGTAATTTTACCAGCATAATTAACTAATTTAATTACCACTTCTCAAGTGCATCAATTATTGACATTACAGAGTTTTCAGACAGCAGAATTACTGTGTGGTACATTCAGAGAATGCAAAATGCTTTGTACGCCTATTTTCCAGTCACAGTCAACAACTGAGAGGGAACACAAGCAGCAAAAGGGGAAAAAATTGCCAGTGCACCACACAGAGCACAGTTTAGCGGTCAGGTTTAAGAGATGAACCAGACAAAACTATGTTTATGTAGGACTGAAAAGCCAACAGCAAACAACTGGAGAGACCAAGGAGACAAAAGCTAAGCATGGTGCTAAACCAGACAATTCTTATTTCTGAACAACAAGGTCTATTTTAAATGAAATCCATCCAGGAGGTGACAAGCTCTTTGAGATCTACCAGCCACCCTTACCTCTTAACCAAGGGTTTGATCTTACAGTAAGATCTGCAAGGATATACAGATACCTGCACCAAGCTCCACTGGCCTCACTAAAAAGTCATAAAGGTGTCAGGTCTGTCTGCACAAGTCTCAAAACTGAATCAGAGCCCAAGGAGTCTCGGGCTAGTATGTGATAAGAAACAGGGATGTGCTTGAACAAACCCTGCACACACCGGTTCCCTCCAAGACAGGGAAAAACAAGTACAAAGATGAAGTATGGATGCACTCTTAAGAATTAAAATGTAGCTTTGCCATGTGGGATCATTACTCAGACTTGAAGAACTATTGATCCCCCGCTTAATGTTTAGACACTGTATGTAAATCTTTGCATAAAACCATTTTGTTTCAGCAATGAGCTTTTCAAAGTCGAGAGAGATGTCAGCATCTGCTCCCTATGGAGTCTTAAGAGTCAGTGTCAGTAAAAAATGGGCAGCGTCAGTAAAAATTATGCCCTGTGTCAGTAAATTTGTTAACAGGGTGGTTGGAAACCCTGGGAGCTGTGGTGTCATTTTCTTTTCCCGTTGCCCTCTTGTACTTGACCTTTGCACAGCTGTTTCACAGTATCTGGAGATGGGTGAACTGTGAAATAGTGATTACAGGAAAGGGGGCATTTTAATAAGACAATACAACCTAGAACAAGAAGAGGACATTCTTTCATATGCCAGCTGAGATCTTTAAAGTCTTTTTTGTCTTTCAGATTCAATTAAGAACAATGACTATGACCCCCACACACTTTTAAATCTAACGCCAATGTTCAGCTACCATTTTAAATTTAAGCAATGGCTTAAGTTGAGCAACTGGCTTGAAGTATGCAGACAAGTACATCTTTGACTAGAGATGAATCAAGACTGGTCTGGGGCATGTGGCAGTAATGAAGCTTCCTCCAAAAGCACAAGAGACTCCTTGAACCTTCTTCAGGGGTTCTATGCAACAGCAAGACACAACCTAGTCCCATCTGGAGTCCTGACTTGAACCCATGATGTGAAAAAAAATCAAGACAGTGAGAAGAGCACATGTTGCAATCATGGGCAGTGGAAGGAAGAGGATGGAGGAGGAAGGGAACCACAACATTTTCATGCTAACAGACAAAATGACTTTTTACAAGCAAACCTGATGAATGATGCTCTTCAAGCTGCTCGTTCTGCAGGCTGCTCTCTGTATACCTGCCACGTGGCTGCTATCAGTAAAAGCAATTCCAGTAATGACATTGATGTGTGAGGGGCCTGCACTTGTGAGACACCGGGACTAAAACATTATTCATTGCAGTTGTAAGTGGGTGGTGGAACTTAACCAGTCAGCTGAGTAAGTGCATATAAATGAGCGTAAACAGACAGCAAAAAGAGTGGATGAGTCAGTAGCAGCAGGAAAGAAAAAAGATAAAATACGAAAATCCTCCTCATACACTGCCAGCCCTAGCAGGGATTGCCACACCACTCACGCCTTCAAATGTCCTCTCAAGCGACTGCAAAACCTGTAAGAGGGTTGTGATTCTTTCAAGCACCAACGAGAGTTGCCGATCTGTGGTGTATGTGTGCCACTAGCCGTATGCACTTAGCAATCTGAAATACAAATTTTTAATAGTTTGCACCATGCACAACTTAGCAATTTGTATTTCAAATTGAAAAGCTGTGCATTGCACAAACTACTAAAAGTCATCATCCCGTACACACACCATAGACCATGCAAGTGGTGTGGCCCGTCATACTATGCGTGCAGTCACTGATCTAAGACTCTCTCATGATGGAAAAGTTTGAGGTTGATCACAAATGAGGCTGCAACATGCTTCCCTCACAGCTTGCAAACAGAGCTGCCGAGCCTCCTGTTTCACAGAGACTAAGGAGTGAAAGTGGAATCAGACATTCATGCTCATCAGTAGTGTAGCATCCTTCTACCCAGGCCTACTGAACTAGAGACCAGACAAATTAGTTGGAAAGAATAAGATTCTTTCTAAGTTATCTTCTCTTTTGTCCTAAGACCTTCCCTACAAAGCTTTTCCTCAGCACCACTTCTCTGACCAATTAATTTGGATGAAGCCTCTTCTCACATATTCCATTACCCTTTGGCAGAGCCTGGGAGTTTGGTGACCTCTCTTGGGAGGCCTTACTGTCAGCGGTAAGGGAAATCATGCTTCACAATTCACTAACTCACCCAGATATCACTGAAGTTAAATCCTCTTCAGCCTTGACTCCAAATCTGGTATTTTGGACATAACCGGGTTTTTCTCCTCTGTTGTGTTCCCATGCTTCCTAGATGCTTCAGCATCCCTTCAACGTGAAACGTAGCACTGCAGATACGGATGGGAACAGAGCAAGAAGGGCAGCGCAACACTGTGAAAGGCGCATGACCAAGAATAGCTAACCATCTGGCTCTCCTCATTGGCATTCTCGGTATCGTGGTTTTCCCTCGCCGTTGCATGAGGAGGGAAAACAAGTTGAATCTCCTCTCCTACCACACATTTGTGAACCAGACTGCAAAAACTGGCCCAAAGGGTAGCACATCTGGTTAATATCTCAGTATCTCAGCTAATTGTTTAACACAGAAAATCTGTTCTGAGCTGCTCTGGATCTCTTAAATAGCTGGACTCTCATGTAATTGGTATCCAGTCACCACACCAGGGTAGCTGAGAAAGAAGCAGTCTGCATACCACATGTGCTACCAACACACCGTAGATGGCAAGGAGGGTCAGTACCGAGCCTGACAGCTCTGCCAGAGCCCTTCAACTAACCCAAGCCACTGTGGAACTCCTAGCAAGATAAGCATCGATTATTAGCTCATTCTGTCAGTTCCACATTGGTTGTTTTTCTACCCACCTACACCAAAATCAATCATCATAATTCAGTGAAAATAAGGAGGGGGGGAGGTGTCTGGGTCTCACTGAGGACCTTCATCCTATATTACATGTCATTTTAGCAGATGAGAAGGAATAGAAACAGAATTAAAAACGAGTGTTGCTTACGTACAAGTGAGCATGGCTCCATTACATCTGTCACCTTCGCACAGCACAAAGTTCAAACCAGTTACCTTCCCACTCGCTGCTCTTCAAGGGTCACTTTCAAAGAGGTGAATACAATTAGGGCCAAATTCAGCCAGCTGAAAAAAAAATATGATGGAAAGATGACAAAGATTGACAAGAGCTTAAGAATATCCTATTCGGTACCCCAAAAGCCACAGTGTAATGATTCAAAAACAGAATCACACTGGTTACAGAAATGCAGCCACGCTTACAATGGACGTGAAAACATCTGTAATATTTCAAATGCACATAACAAATGGAAGAAAGAGAAAGGTGAAAATGATAAATATAAAACAGAAAACTAGACATTGTAGAAAATGGAGAAGGGAAGCAAAAAGACATAAAAACACAATAACCAACAGAGCCAAAGAACCAGGACAAATATTTTTAAATTCATTAGGAACTGAAGGAGCTTTCACAATGACAGTAATCTATTACTGGATGAAGAAAGTTGACTTGTGAGCCATAATAGCAAAAAAGACAGAAATCTAAAAAAAAGTCAGATTATCTAATACTACTAAAAAAACAAAAACAAAATCCCAAAATATGCCCTGCCCTCCAGAGAAAGAGCATGATCCTTCCACTGCCTGGTTAAAATAGAATAAAGCAAGATTTGACTACAGTTTGTAAGACTGTAGACAGGGAGCTACAATTTAGTAGCGAAGTCTTCTATTCAGCAAAGGCAAAATAAGATTGAAAAGCAAAATAAGGATTGAAAGCTGCAGAAAAACCTCAGATAAAACTGAGTTTCTTATTTTGAGTTTTGCAAAGGTCTAACCCATTGGCTAGTTCACTGTTTGACAAATGCTTCACCATCCACATTCTCTGCTCTCAAAGGGCTGATGGACTAGCACGACGGAGGAGAGATTACAGTGCACATGCACATTTTTAATTTATACCAGCAGGAAATTTGGCCCTCCAGGTTTTGGGAAGCACTGTGTTTTATTCCTATTTTTGTTCCCTTATAAAGATGAAAGACGAGAAGAATTCAGAACCGGTTCCAAAGGTGCAGGTGCTCTGCACAGTTCTGCTGGGGGGTGGGCAATATTGGCAGGACCTCCTCACCGCTGCTACATCAGTACTACACCTTGGCTCATCAACCAGGGAGACCAGCTGCATGAGAGACAGTTAGGAAGCTTCCTTTTACACTAGTCCAGACATTTCCTTTCCACTACCAATTAACTACCCACAACACAGAAAAGCTTATCAGCAACATCAAAGAATGCATTCCTCACTCACACACACAGTATGGCAGATAACGTCTCTGGCTGCATCAGATTTTCTAATTAAGCGTGTGGGAGTGGGGGAAAGAACAGGGGGGGGGCTAAAAAAATATAAAAAAAAAAAAATCAAGCAGAGCGCACTGTGTGTGTTGTTAGCAGTCGCTACTGTAAACTGAAATACAGGTGCCATTAGCAATCTGCTGTCTGCTGAGCTGCACTGCTCTGGGGCCTCACTTCCCAGTTGGTCTTTTTTGTCTCTGTCGCATAGAAAGCAATGTACAGAAAACTCCTTCAGTGTCGCAAGGTGAAGAAATGGCACAACGATTGGACATTTGCCTTTGATAGCTGCCATCTCACAGTAAAAAACAAAGGGACCAGAAAATGAAAGCCATTGATTTCATAAAAAGACCATGTTGCTTTAAAAAACAAAAGCCAAATGGAAGAAGCAAGTAACTAAAACATAACAGGTTGAATTACTTATTAAACAGTTGAACAATAATTCACTATAAAGAATTTATTAGATTAATTCAGCTTTCCCCGCCCTCAGCAGTTTAAAATTCACTTGAAAGTACCCAACTGAGTTGAGGGCAAATCTCTATTTCATCTCTCTGCAAGCGCAAGCACAGACAGTTCAATATTTTCTTTTCAAGCTCTATCGGTTAATTGAGAGTATTTACACATTTTTTTTGTTTCCCGAATGAAAGAGCGCACATGCACTTCCAGCACAAATAATTGTGCATGTAGTTTAAAAAATTGGTGTCTTTACACATTTGTGCCAGCAAAACTTGACAGCAGGAACATTCGCAGGAAGCAAACACAAAGAAGACGTCACTACAGATGAAGCAAATTAATTTTCAGATTGAACATTCCCCAAAATATTGTCCAACTACAGACAGATCATTATGCTGAAGTATGAACTGTGAAAAATTAACAACAGAAAATAAGCAGTGCTTACTTTGCAAGCCTCAAATTGGGTAAATCACCTTAGGTCTTGTGGCTGTAGTAGCTGCATTAATTGCTCAAGATCTGGTTCCTAGATAAACTTTTCTGCATGGAAAACAAGTCTTTGTTTCATTATTAAAGCCTAACACAAACTGATGGTGCTATACAAAACAATCTTCTCTTGAAATTCCAGTAGCAGCTCAATTGAGTTCAGCTTGAAACCAGCAACCTGCATTATTCTGTTTTAGATATAGGAACCTGCCACATGCCGCCTTTTGTTGTGTTTAAAAAAAAAAGAGTTAATATTTGGTTAATATGTTTATCTTTGCATAACATTACTGCCTGTGTGCAGGAAAGAAAGAAACAGCTGTTGCAAGCCTAACCCTTACTCATTAATCTTTCATCATCTTGGGACTTCCAGCGTTGTATTCTCTGTTACAGCATCAGCTTTCTATTCAGCAGTGGTATCTGAGAGCAAATTCCCTACAAAACTGCCAGTTAGACTTGCCAGATCCCCTTGTACTGGACCTGAACACCGAGGCTCCGCACACATCATCACCCAGCAGAGATGGGGGCACGAGCTGGGCAGCATTTCTACCTCACCGAGGCTTGCAGAATCTATCTGCCGGTGGCTGCTTGTTTCAAGGGGAGCAGGAGGCATCTCAGGTGCAGTATTTCCTCCTGGTAGCATAAGCAGCAGTTTCAGCTCCCTCACATCAAACTGATAGTCTGAGGTCTGCTCTTACTCAAACACTTGGCAAATACCCCGAACCTTGGAGCGCCCAGGTTACACCCAGAAACTTACAGATCCAGCAGCGGAGGACTATCTCCTCCTCCTGTTGCAATAGTCTCGTCGTTGCCTGATTTTCTTCTCAGCCTCCTTTTGGATGCACGCCCACATCCACAGATGTGCACAGGAGGTAGATGGCACTAGAGGTGCCCTTAAGCACCTCAGCTGTTACTTCGCACTGCCTCCCAGGTGTTATTAGCAAGAAAACATCCATTGTAGAAACCACAGTAGGATTCTTTTTACACCATTCTTGGTTTTAATCTTTCCAAATTCTCAGGAAAGAGAGTCAATGGGTATTTGGGAGTCAGAGCTGTATGACTTACTCCTCCTCCTCATTAGACTCTGTATTTATATAAACATGTAGTAAAGCATATATTGGTTTAAAACATCTGTTTGTAGCATGTCAACATTGACTGCTGTAGTAAAGCCACCACTCTGGCCAGTAATCATAGTTTCGCCCAGCTGACAACGTAGCATCACGCACAGCTTGGCTCTGCCCTCAGCCACCTATCTTCAGGCATTCGGGCACCTGACGGGAAAGACTGCCGTACGTGTGCTGCAGACAAACTCCATCCAGCCCCTCACGGACTGTCTTCAAGCAGTTCTGGATGGGTCTGTGCCTGACCCGTCACCGTTGCACTGACTTACATACGAGGTAAATACAGGGAGAGCCTTTAATTCTTCACGCCATGCTCTAATGCTGGGGAAGTAACTGTGGTATTACTGATCCTGCTCCTCCGCAGCTAGCCATCACCATGCATGGACACACTGGTACAAATACGGGCTGGGCCACATTTAAGAATAGCATAAGCTAGTCAGGGCAAGAATTACGCAGTATTTCTTCTTCTGGAAAGTGCCTGTAAAATTTTTGATACTTTCATAATACACTTTAAGTTATTTGTGTAAGCATACATGCAGACCACATACACCAGTCACGTGTGTTGCGGAATTACTAATTCACATACCACTCATATCAATGGAATTGAGCATAAGACTAAACTCCTAAAATGGATAACACGGTCCATTTTGAGGTTAATATCTGTACTTCTTTTTATTAGGTTTACACATGCCCTTCATACTATCTTTCCTTATGGCGGTCAGCCTGATCAGAATCAAAAGGCAGTCTTACCTAGCAGAGTAAACGCAAACTAGTTTTCACATTAAGTGGAAAGAAAGAAGCGCCGATATCTTATTATTCTTTGCGCTAAGTGTGTTACTTATGCTTACCTCATCTGCGTTTAATAGCTTGCCTTCATACTCCCTCCATAGAGCTACAGATTCTCATGTTAAACAAGGAAGCTCCTGACAGCTCTCTCTTTCCTAGGGCAAGATTGCTCAACTAACAATAACTAAGATACCTTTTGACAAGTGCAGCTAAGAGCCAGTAAAGCTTAGTCAATCTGCATCAGTCTGTCTTGGCACCTTTCTTTCAGTTTCATATCTAAACGCTGGATGCCAAAGTGTCTTGCAATTATTATAGAAAATTACAAAAAGGAAAATGAATGCAAAAGCAGAAATCATATTAATCAGTCGAAGGA
The DNA here is from genome assembly GCF_030936135.1 of Gavia stellata. Classification (NCBI taxonomy): domain Eukaryota; kingdom Metazoa; phylum Chordata; class Aves; order Gaviiformes; family Gaviidae; genus Gavia; species Gavia stellata. The sequence goes on along the minus strand of NC_082596.1, from coordinate 95,581,580 downwards.
AAACACTTTTCCAACTACAATTGTGGCTGAAACCCATAAATTAGATGACTGGAGTAATAAGACATGTGAAATGGCTTTTAAGTCCACTACCAGCTCCATGCAATAAATTTCAAATGACATCCAGGCTTTTAGTGGAGGGGATGATTTATTGCAGTCTGCAGGAAGAGAGCTTTCATGGATTATCTCTAAAGTGGCAAAACTATTCTGAATTTTTCAAAATTAGTGCAGCTCAGTGAATGTTACTGACAAGCAAGTCCAAAAGCACTTTAAAAAAAACTTTTTGTAAGAAAAATAGCAAACATACTTTAGAATATCCACAGATTTTGCTAAGGGAACTACATCTTGTCTTTTCATAAACCAGAAAAAAAAAAATAGCAGGAGAATAACACTTGCTGCATGTGTTGTTCACCTGGGCTTCCTACAACCAGAGATACTTCACTAGTGAACTTCTAAGGCAACATTACTCAGCTTTTAATGGTGAAAGTCTACAAAACAATTTGGCAGATAACGCAACTTTCTCCCAAAACCTATTAAACATACCCTTTCTACTATTTTTGTCAGTAGGTAATGCGAGTGAAGCACTGACCACAGAAATGCTCTCCAAAGACAGCCTGGAGCCTCCAGGGTCCTGTTTCCTTCAAGCATCCAGAAGTAGACTTATTTCCTCCTCTCTGGTAAAAGGAATGGGAGAAAACGCGTCTCCACTGGAATCGCACAGTGCCCTGACGCCAGCGTGCCCGAGCTGCGATGCTCACCACAGGACTCCTGCATCGCACCTGACTAGCGAAGCGTTGTGCAGCATTTCGGGTCCGAGTCCGTTCCCTTCCCCGGCGTGAAGACGGCTGGTAAGAGCCCTGGGATGTTGTCACGATCGCATCCCTAGGTACACCCTTGCTCAACACTGCAAAGGTAATTGTGTCTAAGGAGAGGATGTTCCAGGGGACAGGCATAATCCTCTTCAAGAGGCATAGGTGTACCTTGGCTAAAAGGTGTTAGACACAGGCCCCTAATTCTGATTGCTTTACTGTCTAGTGATAGTAAATCATTCTGGTAATTCTCAATACATGGGACACTGAATCTGCATACCAATGGCAGTTAAAGCTAGGGTATGTTTGCATTAAGTAATGGAAATGTTATATATGGAAAACATCATCTTACACATTTCTGACACCTTTCACCCAGAATAGTTCTAAAATATTTTATGGACTAAGCAGAAATCTAATTTCACTGGCATTCAGAGTAGAAAGTGAAGATCTATGCTTTAGCCAATTAATTTATATAGAAAATGTACAGTGGTGTGATTTAGTCTCCCAGGAGAGAACGCAAGAGGATACCAAGACTAACAGTTCTGCTTCTACATGACTGTTAATGATGCTTTGGCTTTCATTAAAGTCTTTCCTACTAAAGACTAACCGTTAGCCTTTCAAAACATGAATTCAGCACTGACCTGGATTAAGAGCAGTATTTCACTGACTCCACAGTATTTATAGCTCTGAGATTTCCCCTGCAAGTCACCTATCCAAAGTCTGATAGCAATACTTAGTTTATGGGGAGTTCTGGAAGCAGTAAGAGATTCATACAAACATCTTTTAAAAGGAAGTCCATCCTAACTTGAGACATACCTATCCAAAAACAGAGCTGGGAAAAAAAATTGACTGCTTTACCACCCAGCCCATTCTCATCTACTGGTTTTGGTTTTTTTTAATGAGTTGATCACAGCATCTTTTATGAAGCCAGTCACAGACATTATCTTAGTTTTATAGACAGAGAAACTGAGGCACAACCCACTGAAATTACTGACTTAAAGTTGTTGGTGGGCCAATGACAAAGCCCCAAACAGAACCCAAAGTTTCTCACAGAAGTGCTTTAAACAGTCAGATACTTTCCAATCAGTGCTATCTGCAGTGTATGTGATGGGGGAGGTTTTTGAAATCGATAAAAGATTTTTCAAATCCTATCCCTACCTGTGTTCAAGTGAAGCCAGATACACACTCCTCTTCATCCTTGGCTTAGGGTATTCAGACACACACTAAACATACGTCTTACTCTGTACTCCATGTAGCACAAGCCACACAAATACAGTGAAATCTTTACGTGATGGCAAATTCTCTTCATCATCAAGTATAGACAATATTCAGAAGAAATCTTTTTTGCTGTCATCACTTAATAACCACCTAATTTCCCAAATGCTCAGTCAGAATTATGGGACTCAATCTATCAAAGATCAGCTTGTATCCACTTTGTTGTAGGCACAAGACAGAAGACATTTGCTCTGACTAAGAAAATCTCATTCCTTGGATGATAGACCCAACTGAACATACAATAAAAAACATCCCTTACAGGGCTTTAAGTGCTAGAGACTATGTTAAATGGCAAATATTCACAAGAGGACCAAATGGACTTTATTATCCATGAATACATAAGCACACTGCTACCATTCACTTAAAACATTTTAAGTAAATTACAGGCTGGGTATCCAGCATTTTTCAGTTTTTGATCAAATGTGTATCTTGTATTTTATGCAATGCAGAGTGACCATGTTGCGCATAGTGGCAAAGTGATGATAAATGACAGAGTACTTAGCGCTACTGCAGCACAAACAAGCTTGTGCAATTTTATGAAAACTAAATGGAGCAAAATAATTTTGGTATTCTTTCCCCACATCTTAAAAATATATGTAAGTTTTTATGAAAGAAATGGCACAGGAAAGACAAACTGTTGCATCATTTATTTATAAATTCACACTGAAATGTATGCAGAAGTCTTCCCTTCCGACCTATGCATAGAGCTTCATTTGCACCTATTATTTCTGTAGAGCTCTACACCAGTTTAATCCTCCAAACCAAAATCCCTACCTATAGCCTGACGTTATAGGTGGGACCATGTCTGGAGAAGCATTACAGTAAGCAGATAACAGAAGGCTCTTGCCTGACATGTCTAACTCCCTTTCTCATTAATGGGCGATATGCCTGCACTGACAGGAAAATTTATCTCAAAGTCTGTGATAAATTAGTCAGATTTGATCTGCCCTATGTAAAATACAGAGCCAACACTGATTAAATGAGCAGCGTAGTGCTCTTTCAATAGTGCATCAATGCTTTTCAGCACATAGGCATGGACAGACAGCTCATAGCTATAAATGAAGGAGAATCATGACTTATGTTTTCAGTCACTAGAAGAATTAATTGTAAAATATGAACAGAGTGATGTGGCTTCCTTTCCCACTCCTGTTCCCCATGCCCATTAACATGTTTTGCTGGTCATTCATATTAATATTATGCGTGACAACTTGGGGCGCAAAGAGTTTTATGCGCACTGCTGTGTCATTCTGAAACACTTCGTAAATGAGCTTGGATTGTAGTGCAGTACCATACCACATTTTTAATAAAAGGATTTTTTAAAAAATAACTGCCGTTCTAATCCTCAGTCCTGTTATCTCTCTCCCTCCTTCGTCTTCCTCAACCCTTCATTCCTCACTAAGGGAAGGGGAAAAAAAAAAGTCTTCAATAAGGGCTGACCAAGTATGTTTCCTAAAAGACAAATCACGAACCTCAAGAAACGTCCAAGTTGAGCCTATACTAGTGATCCAGAACAACCCCAATTCATCTGACTGATCACCCAAACGTCAGGAGCCACCCACTGCCGTTGCTCTACAAGCAAACCTACAGAGTGCTTTGACTTACAAGCTCTCTTGCAGATCCAATGCAGACAACCAATTTTTCTAGCTCTCATCTAGGCTCCCTCTCAACCTGCCAGCCTCATCACAGTAATAGGCGACACGTCTGGTATAAGCAAGCTCCCGTGAGTTCTCATCAGCACAAGTCCTCTCTTCTAGAAAGCCAAGAAAAGGCCTGCAACCTCAGCAGCAGAGTCTGAGGCTCTGAAATTCAGGGGACTCTTCTTTCCTCACATTGTTGAAATCCAAGATCAGAAGGAAAAGAACTGAAGAGGGAAAATTTCAAGCAAATTTGCTAGACAAATGATGCTTTCAGAACGATTTCTGGAGCTGCACATAACCGATGAGTTCCCACACTTGGCACAATTGTGGCCAAGACTCACCAAGACAGAGAGGTTCACTTGGCACATTCAGGAAGATTTATCGCGTCCATCCCCAACAGAGAGGCTTGATGTGTACTGGGGTAGGAGCAGGCTGAGAGGATTCCTACATTTCAGAGACATTCCCCTTATCATCCTGCTTGACGCAGATGCTCTGGCTAGCACTTTACCCGCAAGCTCCTTTCCCTCACTTCTACCTTGTAAGCTTCCAAACTTGGTCTTGCAGCTCAGGGTGCAGGAGCCCTGTTCACAGGCTTCTCAGGTGTGGATGGTGCAAGAACAGACCCATACCACAGTTTCAAGAGCCCCACCGCAATGGGAAAGGAACTGCTGGCATCTGCCAGCCCCTTGGAAACCACTCTTCAATAAGAGACAAACCCTAAAGTAAAACTATCTCTTCCACTGAGAAGCAGAACATGGAAATCAATCACAAAATCTGGAGGCAGAGAGCAATGAAATACTGTACCTTAACCTGTCCTTTGCTCAAAGATGGTCCCACATAATCTAAGGGTTCTCCTCAGCTAGGACTCCCAAGTCAAGGTAACACTGCAGACAAGGATCTTAATTCCTCATGCTTTTTCCCTTCCAATACAACTTTGAGGCAATTCCCCTTTCTCAACAGGGTTGCAGCTGAGTGCTTCCAGAGACTCTCTGTATTGATGGTTCATTCAAGGCACTGAGTCATGTCTTAAGCTAATGAGATCCTGCCTGTCACAGTATCAGTATCATAAGAACACCTCTAAAATGCCACTGCAGGGGTCCCAGCCAGGCTTTCCCCTCTGTGGACTGTACTCAAACAAAATCTCCTCCAGGAAGAGAAAGACGTTAGTACACAATAGACACATTATGTATATTATGCAAAGTTTTATTCCAGAAATAGTCATTATAAAATACCAAAGGGACAAACAATGGATGAGGCTTGTTACTAGTGCTAAAGACAAGTAAAAGTTGGCAAACCAGCCTGAGACAGATAAATGTTTGGATTGGAATGGCTGGAGACTATTCAGAATATAGATATTTACCTCCTCAGCAGCAAGGGAAAAAACATAGGAAAGTTAGGAAAGTGCAAAAGAAAGGAGAAAGAAAATAAGTAAGGGTAGGGAAAATGAACCATTTCGAAAAGCATGGCTAGAATAAAAGGTGTGAAATTGAGAGGGAGCAGAGTATAATCAGGCCAAATAAACAACAAATGTCCGGACAATGAGGTGCATTCATTGTGGAATAATCTCTCTCAGGAACTGAAGCAGAACCCCATTACCTGTAATGCTTTTGCTCAGATATCACTGTAATGAGCTCATTAACACCAGAACATCAAAACCTAAACTGAACCAAATGCTCGATAATGTAATGCAAGGGGAAAACATTGCATGGACAGAACAACAGTTCCACCTCTACCACTAACCAGCCCTGAATGACTATGGCTGTGTCCTAGCCTAGTTTACAATGTTCTGTGAGGAAGGGAAAAAAGAAAAAAGGGGGATGAAGTTGGGAAGAAAAAGGTTTAGGGAGAAGAACTCATGTCACAGTGCAATAACCTTATTTTCCGTTTGTAAATTCAAAATTGAAAATCTTTTGAAGGAGGTGCGGTAGCCTTTGAGGTGAACACCAAGTACTACTCAAAGGGAGATCTGGCTTGCATTTGTGAAGTATCTTATTTCTTACGGATTCTCTCCAATTTCCACTGAAAACAAAGGGATGTTCCCACATTAATTCCAATGGAAAATTGGATTAGGCCCTAAAATAAACTAGGAATCAACTCTTGAAATTATTTGGACAGCCTTGAGAAACTGGAGGGAAGTATAAAAAACCAGGTTGCTTTTGTTTATTTCCTTGCCTAACCCTTTGCAGTCCAGCAAAAAGGATGCCAAGTTGCACAAAGTTTCATTCCATTCTCCTTATTCTGACAAAAAAACATATGATCTCCAGAGCCCTGAATAAACCAGGATGCATGCCAAAGAATGAAAATCCTATGGAATCAGGCATGGCACTTTTCTTCACACGAATAAAATCACATGCACACAAACAGCACTAAATCAAAGGGATAGCAAGCACCTTTACATCCATACACTACGTTCATCATGTGAAACATGCCAGAGGACCCTATGTATTGATCCATTCCATGAAGAATCCACAGGCTTCAAGGTAAACTACTTTTGACATGGGGAATCAGACAAACAGTGCATTTGAAGAATGGCCTACCAGACACAACTCTCAAGGAAATTCAAGAAGATAATCATAGAATGGTTTGGGTTGGAAGGAACCTTTAAAGATCATCTAGTCCAATCCCCCTGCCACGGGCAGGGACACCTTTCACTAGACCAGGTTGCTCAAAGCCCCATCCAACCTGACCTTGAACAATTCCAGTGATGGGGCATTCACAACTTCCCTGGTTAACCTGTTCCAGTGTCTCACCACTCTCATCGTAAAAATTTTCTTCCACATATCTAATCTAAATCTACCCTTTTTCAGTTTAAAAACATTGCTCCTTGTCCCGTCACTACAGGCCTTGGTAAAAAGTCTTTCTCCGTCTTTCTTATAAGCCCCCTTTAAATACTGAAAGGCCGCAATAAGGTCTCCCCAGAGCCTTCTCTTCCCCAGGCTGAACAACCCCAACTCCCTCAGCCTGTCCTCATAGGAGAGGTGTTCTGGCCCAATCTTCTGAGAAGTTACAACCACAGAGTAACAGACCTGTTTTACCCTAAAAGGACATGGAATCCTCAAGCACCCAGCTAAATTAGAAGCAAGAACAAAACTGAATCCCAGCAACAAACAGATGCACAAATAGTAGCAGTAATACCAGAATACACCTCATTAGATGATCCTGCCTTCTCTTTTCGTTCTCCTTGCAACCTGAAGTCACCTGCCATTATCTGCTTATGACAACCCATAATGGCATATGCACAAGCTCAATTATCAGACAGCTGCAATTATCAGTGGTCATTTCTTAAAACTGAGTGAGCACCAGGACAATGCCCCGGCTACAAAAGCTTAGAGATTATTTTAGATATCAAACTGCAAAGGTAATAATTATGTAGAAGCTGTTGCATGGACTTCCAAAGTCTTTCAGAGTCTTAGTTCTAGGAAGAGCTTTGTTCAACTGGGACACTATACAAACATACTGGAAAAAAGATGGGGTTTGGCCCAAAGAACTTTCATTCTAAATAAATGAAAGAAACAAAAATCGAGTGACACAGGAAAAGAGGAACCAGCAGGTAACTCTAGTAAATATGAGAGGAGAGGTCAGGACATCAGCAGACTAGCAGTTGACAAGTGGGCTAGCTCAATTTTTTTTTTTTTTTAATGAGCATCATGAAAAAGAAAGTATGAAGACAAACAGTGGATATGTTTATGAAGAACTCTTCCCAAATGGCACAGTGGGGAAGGAAACACAGATATTTATTGAATCTTTAATATGAAGGATGCAGAAGCTGACATTGTAGGCCATGGAAAAGCAAAAGTTGTATTTCAGTAGTGAATGAGAGATGGGTAAAAAACTGGCAGAAGCCCAAAATGCCTTGGAAATGAAGACAAATAGCTTACATATGATACAATAAGAAAAGGAGAGACAAGGAAAGATACAGAGAAAGGAATGACTTGGACAAAAATACAGGTAGCAAGGTGATTTTTGTATCAACATTATGGGCGAATTTAACTGGATTGTTTTTCAGATTATGTTTTCTTGCATATTACATTTTATTACATATGTGCTCAATTTATCATTACCTTATAATCACTGAATCATATAGTTTTAATTAAGCAAGTACTCTGGAAGAAGAAAGCACAAGGTTGCATGTATTTATGCTCCCTCCATTATGAAAAATTCTACAATCTGATTTTTATAAATGTATGCTTTTCTATGCTGAACATTCTCCATGTCTGACAGAGAAATGGGAAGTGAAGGAGGACAGACATTTCTGCTTCCAACATCCCCCCCTGAATTCTTCACCTATTTGCATATTATAGCAAAAGTATTCCCATCTCCACAGGAACAAATGTACTTTAAGAATTCCTCTTGGAAATCCATGCCTCAATTTTCCTTTGTTTAAGCAACATGAGGAACAAGCAGAAGTAGCTCCAATTTCTTTCATGAATAAGGTCCTTCATTCATGCTTTTCATGGTACAATATCTTGAACTTTAAAAGTTTCAGTCAATAGCTTGGTCAAGCAACCAAATCTGAACTCTGATATTAACAATTCAACCTTCCGAAACTAATGAGTTTTATTATAACCAGCAGCGATTGTGGTTCACTTCCCATAAAAACATAATCTGAGTTTGGTTAAGTCATTTAAAAATCAAAAAGCACAAATAAATGTATTTTACTGTTGCATATGAGTTTTTAAACAACAGACACTGCACCACGTAACAGGCTTTGCACATTTTAGATAATTGAGCTGCTCCACGTGTAATGGTCACTATTATGCTCTCACACTATGCTGCTGTCTCTAAATAAGTTTTGGTGTCCAAAGGAAGGAACATGGGGGACAAAAGTATAGGAAAGGCAGGCTGAACGATGCTGTGAGCAAGTTAGGGCTACCGTAACAGGAAAGTTTGTCCAGCACGTTTTGGTGCAAGTTGGAACAGTTTTCATGCTTTTATACTTTACTAGTGGGATTACACACAAGTGAGTACCAGTATTTTCAGTAAAAACACTCCAAATTGGGCAATAGCAAGAAATTTTACAAGCTTGTTCAAATTTCAACAGGAAGCCTTTGGTTTTTAAATCTAGAAGTATGCCATAAAAGCTAAAAACAATCAAGTAAATTATTTTTCATCAGTTTTAGTCTTTTATAAACACTTAAAATTTCTTGAAAACTAAATAGAAGGTTTTATGTCCAGTGAGTCAAAGAACCATGTTCAAAACGTAAGAGTTTCAGCACTTTAAAGTTGAACTAACAAACATAAAACCTGTTCAATTCAGTCTTAAATAGTTTTCCCTCTCCAAATTTAGGAACAGTTACTCAAATACCTAAGTCGAAAACATTCTGAATGAAGAACAGCCTACCCAAACGTAGCAGGGATCCCATTTACAGTGTTTTTCTTTGTTTCTGAATCTGACTGTCTCCAGATACTTGTATCACACGGAAAATGGTTTAATACCACGGTTGAAACAACAGTCAGTGACTGACTCTTTCCCTGGTGTGAATCGTTTCAGCAGGCCTTCTAAAATAAACAGCGGGATCATATTGTCTTTTACACCACTTACATTGGACACTCTACAAGAGACAAACTGTTTTATATCAATGGAAAAAGAGCTAAAAAATTATATTTTGGTATGGAAATGCACTTCCCTACATAAAAATTTTAGTGAAATTCACATCTACTGGTGTTATGTTGAAAAAGAGAGGGTAAGGACAGTAGGCTAATTTTATCTTGTTCAGTTCTGCCCCTGTTTAAGCATTTTTTTTCCCACAGGCAGGTTCTGTGTCTTGTGTCTTATTGCTAAAGAGGTTTCACATTTAGATGGTCAAACGCTCCTGCCCTTAAGAAAGTATTTGGGGCCATAAATCACCTAAGGTACCCGTTTTAGAAGCCAGATGTCCTCGCCCAAGAAAGGGACTACATGATGGCACAACTACTCTCAGCAGTAAAAAGACATTTCAAAACTAGAAATATGCCATGGCCTGTGACCCAGGACATTTCTGTCTACATTGCTAAATGTAGCCAGTGCCAAGTCAGAAATGCTTCTCCACACATAGGACCATGCACTGGTACGGGCATTAGTTCCTCTCGCCAGGGAAAAGGGAGTTACCAATCAACGAGTTCTTGTTTTCTGCTGCAAGCCCCCGGAACTGGCTGCGGGCATGTCCAACATCCTAATGGCTTCTGATTTCAAACGTATGGGAATAACTCAGTCAAATCCACATTAAAAACTGAGAGGACTTGGATATTCTGGGCTCTCCCAAGGAGGCTGGAAGTTCAGTCATTTATAAACTTCCCATACCAAGACGACACCTCGATCACAATGAAAGAAGTCTATTCAGATGAAGACGTCTTGATGCTTGTTTATGGAAGGCCAGAACTGCAACTACCACACACGGGAATGAGCACACCAAACGTGAATAACAAAATAAATACCTGAACCAGCCAAGTGTGATAACAGCTAATATTTAGGGTCATCAGCACTCAGCAGCAGCATTCACACACAAGGCGGCTGATTTATGACATCCAAATCAATATATTCACAACTCACAACAACATGCCATTCATTCTTCTGAACTAGAGAATGATATTCGAAAAAGCTCAGATCCTTCTCCCACACTCAGCTGGAGACCATGAATTATTTAATTTCTCGGTTGCCTTTGTGCGTGTAGCGGGGGGACCTAGTTTTCATTTGGCTTGACAGTTATATCATGCCGTATTTTTCTCTCCCAAAGCCTTCACGCAATTCTTGAAGTGAAAGCTTAGCTTTCTGTGGACAACTGTTATTTCAAATTAAAAGCTGCATCAGTTTTTGTCAATATAAGACTTTATATTTAATTTTCCCTTCTTAGTTCACAAAATGGTTAGTTCTATAATTCATTCCATGTTACTTCATAGAGAAGATTACTATTGCAGCACACACCCATCAAAGTCATCTTTCTCATCAACAAAACGTTGTTTGTAGCAGCCACACATCAATGAAACTTCAAGCCTGTGACTGTTGCTTTCTCATAATTATATTTTCTAATCCCCCTTTACACAGGAGAGCTCAATTCACTTCCTAGTACAATGCATTAGAATCCTCTTCAAATCCATTAGCAGTACCGCAAGATTCACAGCATCTCTCCCTCTTCAAAACAGTGTGTTATTAAGTTACTGTACAGCAGGCTAAAGACTGAATATTTTAAGTCCACTGTATGTACCAAACCAGAGAAACCAATCCTAGTCTTTTACCATACAATTACCTGAAAGGGGGTTGCAGAGAGGTGGGTGTTGGTCTCTTCTCCCAAGTGACAAGTGATAGGACAAGAGGAAACAGCTTCAAGTCGCACCAGGGGAGGTTCAGGCTGGATATTAGGAAAAATGTCTTTCCTGAGTGAGTGGTGAAGCATTGGAACAGGCTGCCCAGGGAGGTGGTGGAGTCACCATCCCTGGAGGTGTTCAAGGAACGCATGGACGAGGCATTGTGGGACATGGTTTAGTGGGCATGGTGGGGTTGGGTTGGTGGTTGGACTTGATGATTTTACAGGTCTTTTCCAACCTTAGTGATTCTGTGATATTGGCAATATTCTAAGAGACACTTAAGGGCTTTGTTAAACTTGTGCTGCTGGCACAACAATATACGGTATATTTAATAGAGAGATTTACTATGTAATATGATGGTAACAGCATAATCTCTCCAGTCATTTTCAGCCCATAGCACTCAACAGTGGGTGACCTCAGTCTACCAGCTGGCTAAGTCAGTCCCAGTATCTCAAACACGTTCGGTAAAACAAAACGAATTCATCTAATGAGTTGCTTTTAGGAATATCAGGTGTCAAAGATATTATCAAAACAACTAGTAGGATGTTTTAAAGCACTTCATAGAGTCTTAAAGTGGGTTGACTTATACTACAGCCCTTTTGGGTTTTGTTTCGTCCATTCTACCCAAAAAATTGAACATTTATTTTGAAGCGTTTGAGGCATTTTACTGAACTAGTTATCAAACATTTGTACTAAAACTCAATTCAGCCTTTTTGAATTACTGGTAAAATCTGCAGTTGAAATGAACAGGGCAAAAATATGGATTACCCTGGTTCGCCCCCTTTGCAAGTACAGGTCCAAAACAAGGCTGACAACCTGATGTCTAGCACAAGTGCAGAAGATACAGATGACCTCAATTAATTCCCAGGTCTTACAGGCTCCACCAGCAAGCAATTCTACAGTTTTTTCAAAGGCATGAGCAAAAAGAGCCCTCTGCTAGAGATTTCTCCATGCCAGAAATCCAGGTGGGTTTACATATGGGTTTAGAAATTCCTTAGGTGGCATATGGAGCCCCTATGTTTCAATCTAAGGGCTTTGATCCAATAAAATGCATGCAACAGCAGCTCAGCTTTTAATGCTGTTCTAATGCCATAGCCCTGCAATGAGTTTGAGGCATTCTGCTTGGCAGTAACCAATCTCCCAGTGTTAAGAGTGCTGATGGAGCCACACCAGTCTCCTTAAACTTCCATGTGAGCCACACAGGGTACGGGCGCAGAAAGCAGCACATGAACACATGTCACAGCATGAGTTTGTCCGTTCCTTTTTATCCTCTCCACTCCAAAGCCAAGGCAAATTTTGTTTCACCAGTTTTTCCAGCGTGAGCTAGCCTTTGTTTTTATTCATTCTTTTACTATTTTCACTATTTCAAAAGCCACATTTTGCCATTTTCCTGCTGCACCTGGGAAACGCTTCTAAAAAGCTTAAAACATGAACCAAAAATCCCCAAGCAGTAAGTAGTTCTATATAAAATGTTTAAGCCAGATAACTCTCACCCTCAGATACAGAAACTCTTTTTCAGAGTGGTGGTCTTTTCTTCCCAGTTTTACAGCTGACATGCTTGAAGCAAATTAAGGGTGAGCAATTTGCCATCATTAGAACATTTTCCTCAGACTGAATTTGAACCCTTCAGGTTTCCAGCAGTTTGCAATATCCATTAAGCTACAGTTATGGGTCTGGCATGCCTCAGGTTCCTACAAAACAGCAATGCTTCTGCTGCACAAGATGACTGTTATCAAAACAGATGCTGACATACCAAAACCAGCAGGAATTCCTCAACTAAGAATAGCCAAATGCTCTCTCATAGGAAAGTTGCCTTTTTTGAGCTGTCTGCATCCTTCTTTGGGCCATAACCGTGTAGAGAGCCCATAAAATAAGTAGGATCAGTTATTTATTCATTCATTATATATTTAGATAGGAAAGTCATCTATATCATATTTGAAGTCATATCTTAGTAGTTGCATCTGATACAAAAGTAAGTACTTTTGTAGCACTGTATGAAGGTCCTGTCCTATCATCAGCAAATTTGCAATCTACCAGTTGGGAAAATTAACCACGGGGTAAAAACATAAACCACAGAACAAATAAAGGGAACAGAAATATGATGTCAGGGTTTAAGGGATGAAATCACCGTTCCACTAAATTTGAATTCATTTCCCCAAATTCTGAGAGCACTGCATGCAAAGGGTTTCTATTTATCACCTCTAATTTACAAATTGCACATGATTCAGTGGTGTCTGCTGAGAAAAAGAACGCGCGAGCACGTAATCAGCAGTGCAGCTCCCAATAATCAGCCAGATCAGCCCCCATCGAAGTACAGAAACTAACGCTCCTCATCAAATACCATGCTTTCCTCCCGTTCCCCTTTTCCAAGGCCTGAGCAAGACAGCAGCCACAGCAGGAGACATTAATCTCACTAGTTAGTAGTAACAGTAATAACTATGCACAAATAACCTCTTTCCCATCTTCTCAGTATAAGGCACACAGACTTCAAAGAAATTCCTGTTATTTAAGCCATGACATACTATGCAAGAACAAAACACTGAAAGAATTGGAAGCAGCATGGAACAATCTCGTGGTGACTCGCAGTGGGAGTTATCAAAGCTGCTTAGTAGCCAACCTGATAATCAGGTAACAGAGTTTGGTCAGAAAAAACACTGGTCTCATTATATCCAGGTTCTGCAAGCATTCATACAGAATCCGGTAAAACACAAGTGTTAGAAGGCGTACATACTGCCTTTATAGCGTTTGTGCGTTTACTCAGCATGCATATATGCTTTCACATGCAGGCATATCTTTATCTCAGAAGAGCAGTTGCTATTTTTATAGCTTTAAAATGTTTTGTGCCTCTTCCTGACAAATGTAATGCATACTATGAAAAGAAGATTCACTTAATGGGGTTGATAATCTACAGACCATCTCTGTAATAACTCATAACTTGCAGTGATTTGGCAGGAATCAAGACAATTGCCCTAGAATTGAGTTTGGTCCGTAGAACTTCATGACAGACTGTATTTCACAATGTTGCAGTATCATGAATACTTGACTCCTTTGCTCTGAGGATGCAACCCTCTCCATAAACACTGGCTAATGAAGCGTTTCTCCATTGCAATAAGACTGAGAAATATGTCCCCATTTTACAGAGAGGGAAAAATGAGGCCTGAAAGTCTTTCAGCATTTTAGGACTAAAAGAGCAAATGCTTTACAGAGAAGGTCAATAGAATTACGCTCATTTTACTAAGGTTACTAAACCGCCCAGTTATCCCTAGACACATCGCACCCCTGGCTGACCAGATCACTCCCACAGACTACTGCTATGCATTCACCTTTCAACTGCACAGTACCTGTACAACAAACCTCACGAGTGGACCAACTGTTCATGTGCTTCACATGCCCAAGAAGTCTGACACATTCAGGGCACACCACGTGTAGTACACATCATGCCACAGACATCTGTGCAGCTTCAGATCCAGACACATCACCGGCACACCAGACAGCATGATTTTTTTAGTGTTCAGTATGAAAGGTTAGGAACTTCCAATCTTATAGGTGGAGCAGCAGAGCCAAAATGCAGAGACTCATGTTCTGCCCCGGTTTAATTCTTCACTCACTGTTTGGCCACCTTCATATCTTTCCCACTCCCTTCTCTCCTGGCCTTTCTACTCCGCTATGAGCTTCACAAAATGGGAACCACCTGCTTGTTTGGCTTCCTGGTATGCAGGCCAAGGAGCTATGGCTCATCTGAGCATTTTCTGAGCCCTCTTCTGACGCAAATCAACAGTATGAACAAAGTACGACCCTGACAGAAATCACTTTGTTTTTTGATCGCCTAATGGGATTTAGAGGTCTCTCGTATTCTAAGCGCAAGTTACACAGGGCGTCCCTCAACTGCCTAAGTATAGGTGTCTACTGCTATTTTAGGCATCATATAAAGTGCTATTTTTACGTCTTGTACAGTATCTTACACAGCTTTTACCTACCTCTCCCAGATAGAATGCCTATCCCATACATCCAGGGTCGTATTTCACAGCCCCATGCGGATGGCTTAGATACCCTTGGACATCTAAAATGGCACTCACCATTCATGGTGAGGCAACAGAGGCTACTGGAATATTTGCTACAGAGGTACATCAGAAAACCATGAGGGACACCCTACAGACTGCCTTCTAGTAGGGTGCAAATAACTTAATTTCTCTTGTTTTCCTTATTTGGGATGCAAGTGAAATAGCATTTCTTTAACACTACATTGTAAATCATTATTCAAGCCTCACTCATCAAGACCCTTGAAGGAGAAAATAGCACTAATATTCTCCTGGTTCTTATTTCCTCCAGATCTTTTTTTCAGTGGACCTTGGCTGTGGTAACCAAGAACCTTTGTACCTATTCTCACTCCTTCAGAACAGGCAGACAGACATCAAGGTGCAGATCTTTTGAAAGTATTTAGACACCCAACTGCTCTGTGCTCCACGCTCTGGAAGTCTCGGGCTCCCTGAAGTAGTGGTTATCGGCCACCCATTGTGCTGACAAATGATTTGTAGACACGTGCTGCAAGTCAGATCAGGGTTAAAAATAAACACTCACTTTCAGAGGACTACTTAAACCAGCTCACTGAACAGATTAACAGTGCACGGCCCTACAAATAGTTGCATCAGCACAACTGACTGGGCAAGAGGCTGTGGTTTGGGGGTGGGACTGGGCAGCAGTGGCTGGAATGCCTCAAGTCTGAATCTCCTCTTCAAGTTACTTAAGCTTTGAGAATTCCCCAGAAAGTTTGGTCCCTGCTTCTTTAAAACATGGGCAGAGGGTTTTTTTCCCCAAATGAAATAGCAAATTATGAAACCAAAGAAAACTTGTCAGAGCGTGATTGCAGCAAATAGCATGAAAGCATTAACATGGTATTTCCAATGAAAAGGATCACTGTGATCAACAGCATTCTGCACACTGCATAAATCGGAACGGTCTGGTAAAAGGGAGATTAATAAAATTGAAAGTCTCATGTTCTTTTCCCTCTCTCCCTCCTAGCCCCATATAATTCTCTCATACAAAGTAAAAAACAAGAAAGCAAGGCAATATTTAGTGAAGAAGGTAAATCTTACAAAATAGCTGAACTTCTTAGATTATCATCCTTTTGCACATATTAAAGACCGTAAACATTCAAGGAAATTCAACCTGCCTTTCTGTGCCCTTTGAACTTAATTGACACCAAAGAATATAACTATGCAGATACAGCATAGGTGGACTAGTTTTCAGGAGGTTCATTCATTAGCAGCATGCTGCAATTATCAGCAAGGTGAATCTATAAGCATGAAGTACACTAGGCTGCCTATGTGTGACTAATACAGAACAAGTTCTGTTGCACTCAGAGCCAAGGAATGCCATGCTGTTGCACAGGTCTTCTACTCTATGTCCTACATCAGTGCCAAAACCATCCACTCCTTGCAAAATGGATGACTTATTCAAAAACAGTTCGTTAATAGGCAAATTCCTATGTTAGAGGGGGGAGCTTGCAAAGCAGAGCTAAGGATTCCGCGCCTTTGCCAACACACACTGTAGCAAATGGGAATTTCTCTCATTAATTTCAGTGGCTTTGTTTCAAGTCCTTAATGATGAGAGGACTTATTTTATCTTCAATGAAGATACACGTCACTTCAGTCATCGTGATCTGGCTAAACGGTAAGAGTAATAATGCATTAGCAGTGTGGTAGCTCACCCACTCATTTCACACCAGCAACAAGAAACAATCATTTTTACTAATCCAGAAAGCCACCACAAGATATTTCTCCAGAAACTGCCATGCACACATGATTTGATCTTTGAATTGGTCCTAAAGGAGCAATGACAGTGACGTTCAATAATTACTTTGTACTTCGGTCACGAACTCGAACAATGCTGAAAAGAAGGTAAGTCTAGACCAGCATCTGTTTCAATATTTTATATAACCAAGTACAGTGTCCTAATCTTCACGTAGCTCTGGTCTTGCACGCAGCATTGTAGTAAGGGCTTCAGCCTTGCAGTGCTTTCATTTACAGGTCTTCCACAGCCTGCAAGGCTACACTGAGATACTCACAAACACTACCCACCAGCCCTGGGATGGTATTTTCCTTGCAGTCCAGCTACCGTGAGTGGAGGAGGGAGAGTTGCAGACCTTCAGGCTCTAGAGACAAATGCTAAAGCAGAAGCGTAGCATTTCTCTCTGGGCACCAGCAACAGGACACGAGAAAATGGAATGAAGCTGTGTCAGGGAAGTTCAGATTGGACATTAGGAGAAGGTTCCTTACAGAGAGGGTGGTCCATCACCGGAACAGGCTCCCCAGGGAAGTGGTCATGGCACCAAGCCTGTCAGAATTCAAGAAGCACCTGGACTCTTAGTCATATGATTTAGTTTTAGGTAGTCCTGTGAGGAGCAGGGAGTTGGGACTCGATCCTTATGGGTCCCTTCCAACTTGAGATAGTCTATGATCCTATGATTAACTCAGGTGTCCTGACGCAATCTGTAAGTTTGTTCATTGACTACAGAAGAAAACAAGCTTCTCTAGGCTAAGGTTAAGCATTGAGAACAGCCTTAAAGCACCTGATTTTCTCATTTGCATTTGCTGCATGTTAAAATAAAGGAAATAATTATTTACTCCAAGAATGTAGTGAAAAGAGGATAAGAGTGTCCTAAAATTTGTCCTTTGTTGGTTGCAGCTCCTTCACCCTACTGGAAAAGTATGCCACAGCTGCTAAATGACACAGGTTTATAAATACTCCTGGTCCTAAATGTGAGCACTGTTCATCACAATCAAAAGCCATAACAAGTTACAGACATCCCCAAGTTGTAAGAGACCTTTCCAAATAACGTTAGCTTCCTTCTTCCACAGAGCAAGGCATTTGCTGTAGCCTTCCCTACAAGTTCATAGGCAGTGGCAGCCAAACATAACCAAAAGTTGACATCACCTTCTTGAAGAAGAGCTTTAACATCAAATTTAGAAGTCAGTCAGACTACCTCTCTCCCTCAACTTTTATGTTGTGATGTCATTACAGCTGGGGCAAAATTCACACACATGAAGGGACATACACATTTTCTTGAACATCACAAACCAAATCGACAGCACCCCAGGCTACTAATCAGCGAACTAAAACCAAATCTCTTGGGGCTACTTATTCCTCCTCATCCTCATTTTTTTTTTTTTTTTTAATGATACCAGGAAGTGTGTTAGATTTTTCAAGAAGTGTTTTGGGTATTTTATGAAGGAGACAAATCACTAATTTTGTACCAAATGTAATTTTACAGCAGATTTGCACAGAAGTCTAGCACATGTTAAGTTGAAGGCCAGCCACTCATCACATGTGCGTTACTCTGCTCCCAGAGGACGTCCTAGAGGAGGCATTGAGGCTAATTAAACATGCATTTGTTTGCAGCATTTGGTCCTTTATCTCTAAGTTCAAGACCAAAAAGAGTTTTCTGGTAATGTATTGGCTCTGGACCATGCTAGAGAATCCTGAATGAATTCACATTTTTAAACTGTTGTTCCAATGCCTTTGCATTAAGATGGTTTTTGCCTTGTAGTAATCAATACAGAGTTTAATAAGTCCATATCATATTATTTATCTTGCAAATGGAACAACTGGCTCTGTAGCATTTTATTTTTAAAAAAATAAACTTATAGCATCCTACCAAACAGCAGCTAGTCCCACGAAAAGATAACTTGAGAAGAAAAAAAACAAAAATGAAACCAAGAAAGTATTGTAACCAGAGTATTTGCACCAGGACTTCAGATAAGAACACTTGGGATACTTATGCAAAGCGCATTCAAGGTTTTTGACTTTGGTGGTCTGCTCTACTCTGCTGAGGCAGTCTTATCTCAATTTAGTTTATCCCCTATTATTATTTTCTGTTGTCTTGCATAACTTTGCAATTTGCTCTGAAAAAAGAATAAACTCCCTATACATTTTCAGCATAATTCTAACTGCTTTGACCTTTATTATACCCCTAGCAAGCGAGTCACGAAAAAGAACCTGTGCGAGGAAAATCTGAGAATTAATAAATGCTCCTGACATCTGTAAAGATAAAAGTCAAAATCAAGAAAGTCAGAATCATGAAGAAAAATCCTGACTAATAATCAACAGTTGCTTTTGGTTTTGACCATTTTAACCCTTTTTCAATCTCTACTGAGATTATGTTTCTATAACTAAAGCTAGAACTTTCTGTTATGAAAATGTCAATATAAGTTGTTTTGACAGTTCAAAACACATATGCACCAAACTGTCAAACACAAGGGCATATGGACTGTCCTCTACTTGAAGGGGAAGACAGTCTCAGAATACCTCGCCAAATCTAACAGGTATCCATATTTTAAACAAATGTAATCTGGGATGGAGTGTCTATTACCACTTGCCTGGAAAGAAATGCTTGTCACTCAGACCCCTATTATTCCCCATGCAATGGTCTCGAATTTCTGGCAATGAAAAGCTTTTTAAACACACACAGCATCGTATATTCTAGACACAGACCTATCTAGTTTCACTCCTTACGTACGAGACTCTTATCGTCTCCATCACACACCTCGCGGCTTTACCTCCGACAGCTCCTAGGCTGGCCGCACAATGCTGCGCTCCAGAATCGGGGGGCTGGATGCAGCTGTGGGGCTCACAGAGCAGTTATGTCTGGTACGGGGGTTCCAGTGAGCCTGTACTAGGGACCACAAGCCTCCTAACAGCACCCTGTACGTGCACGGAGCCTTGACCAAAAGCAGACTCTTCCTGGCTGCAGCCCTTTTCGTGTCACTTCGTCGGGTGCAGGAGAACGGAGAAAAGGATGGGACAGAGAAAGACCTCTTATAGTCACATGAGTTGGCATACAGAGCTTCACAAGTCAGGTAAGAAAAATCCTGAGAAGCCCGCATATGGCTCCATCAGCCACATGTGAATGTGTAGGGTAGGTGAGGAATGCTACGCCTCCCTGCTGCAGATACCTAAGCAGGCAGTGTGAAACACTCCTGCAGCGTTCCACACGTTCCGTTTTTTCCTCTTCTTACTCTATCTGTGCCCACCAGCTTTTAATTGCTGCTTATTTTCTGTACTTTCAATATCAACACACAGATTCTGACTGCAAAACTTGTAAGTTTGGGGGTTTTTTTAGAACATAAAAAAAAGGTAAGAGCAAGTAAACATCTGAATTCATTTCTGTGGAGAAGCTAACAAGTTAAATACTGCTTTGACTCTCCTGTCATGGCTCAGGCTTGCACTCACTTCACAGACCTGACAAGAGAGCAGAGTCACTTTTTTAATGAATGCATTGAAATTCTTCCATCACTGCAGTGAGCTCATGAATTGTTTCAAAACCACGCACACACAAGAGGCCAGAACCTTTCAGAAAATGGTCTTCTCTTTCTTAACAGATGTAACAAAACACAGCAACTGCAAGCAGCCACAAACCCCCTTACATTTTTGCGTATATGTCAGGCTTGCAAAAAGTTGACACGTAGATGCAAAGAATAAGGTATTTTCAGACATCACTCCCAAACAAGAATCTACATAGCCATGCTTTAATCTAGTTGCCGAGTTTGCACCTATCAACATATACTAGGCGTATGCAACATCCACAAATAACTTAAGACTGTCCGAGCCTTGCAACTGGCTACAAAATTCCAGCAAGAAACACTGTAAACTATAGCCTGGCATGATCAGAAAATACTGTGAAAGGACAAATTAAGGAAAGACATTATTTCTGCTCCACCTCTTTAAATGTTAATAAAGGCTTGTAGTAATGACGCTTTCCTGTGTGTTCTGATCATGCTGTAAAGAAATCGGAAACACATATTCTGGTACACCAAGCCCCATCAAAAGCATTGATTCCGAAAATGGAGGATAATGCAGTCTCTCCCATGATGTAGTCAATGTTAAAAATTACAAGTACCTTAAAATGCCTGATATAACAGTATACAGCTCACACATGCTCAGACAGTAGGCTGGTTAATATTTTATAGTTTATCTGATAAAGTTAACAAAAGAATTTAAGTCAGAGTGGAGGCATACACTGAATATTTCATCACCTTCTTAATTGCAGAATACAGACAAGACAATTTTTTCCCTTTGGGAAAAATAAATGTTAAAAGTTATTACTGATGGGAATCAGTTTGGCAATTAGGTTAAATCCAACTGAAACCAACCAGAATTAGAGTGCTGAAAACATCACAGAGCTAAAACATATTCAGCCGACTCTTAATTTACATGATGAAGCAGAAATGTTGATAGCAAAGCTTGTGTAACTCAGCAAGCCGAGGTTACATTAACGCAGAAGAAAACACTGCTTTGTGCTTTTCTCTTACAGTTAATTTGCAGTCTTCAGAAGCTACTATTCTTTTGCACAGCAGACAATATGATATACCTAAGGCTTTTCATTCCGACTTCTGATTTAAAGGTCTTCAGCTTGTGCTACAGACCTTAGCCTTGAAGCCAAGTGCAAATTAGCTTTAAATCAATGAAGCTGATTAAAGCTTCATTGTGGCTGAGCCCTTTAATAGAAGAAGAGGGGGAGGGAAAGACCCACTTGAACATGGCGAAAGAGCTGCCTCTCAACTTGGAACATATGTAATGCTTTTCAGCTCCACTTTACCCTGACAAAACCATGAAGGGTTTAAGGCCATTTACCTGCTGACAGGATGAAACCAAAGTCCCAATTCAGTGAGAAAGGCCAAGAATCAGAGAAGTTGCTATGCAAGCGGAAAGTAAAAGGTTGCTTTCACAAACAGTGGGGGAAAAGAAGAGGGCAGAGGCAAGGAGATAGACATCAAAACATCTCCCCAGGATGGAACCAGGGAACAAACTTCCCACTCTGTTGTAGCAGCATTTTGTAATTTTTTTTTTTTTAAATACAGAAGTTCCTCTTTACAGAAGCTGTAGGCAAGTTGCAGTGCTATGAAAGGAACTAGCTCTTTCATGGCGTTCCATTCTCAAAACAAGCCACTTGTCTCCAGGGGCTGTCTTTCACTTGGAATGCAGACAACCTGCCAGATTCACCTTTAAAAAACAACAACAGTACCAAATGAGAACCGGGGAAGATCCTTACGCTGCTTTGAATACCACCGTGGGAATCCACATTGCTCAAATGCTGGGATTGCTCTCCTTTCTTTCCTTCTATTTAGTACAGCTCAAATATGCGGAACTTCAACAAAAAGCATGATAGGCTTTGGTGTTTTGGGGTTGGTTTTCTTTTTGTTTGTTGTTTTTGTTTGTTTGGTTTTTTGGTTGTTTTTTTTTTTTTTTTTAACACATACATATTTAGGAATCTTCACAAAAGGTTAGAATATAAAAACAAAATCATCGTACTCCAAGATACTGAAATTCAATTCTCCCACTAGAGCAGGTAATGCTCAGTATATTGCTAAATTACACTCAGCACGCCAAGAAAAATTTCTTCCCATTCTCCTGTTTGAAATCTTAGCCTTGAAGACGAATTCCTCCTCTGGTGACAACTCAGTCCCCCTGAGTCCCTCAATCTCTTACCTTTCACCTCCAGACATAAAATAAGAGACGATACTGAAATTCCTCAGAATATAGGATGCTGCAAAGGGGAAATCAGTCTGCAAGACATTGAAAAGATAAAAAAAATAAATACAAGTAGCAACAATCATGCTTAAGAGAAATGACTGAATATTAGAGCAGAGAAGAGGATTAGCAATACAGCCCAGTGTTTGACAAATAGATGTTTGAATGTACGATCTGAAGAAACGAAGAACTGACGCGAGGAAAGTGATCCTGGATAGCTTGCTTGGTATGCAAAAGTTAACCTCTTAAGTTAGCTCTACTTCACTTACTCTTCCCTGATCTATTTATTATACAATCATTCAGAGCAGATGTCAATTTAGCACCAGCAACATACCCTACTAACTTCCGTAAGTCATAATAGATGGTGGCGTGTTGTTACAGAATATTAAAAACCTGCCACGAGGATTCATTCACCCAGAACTTATTTTTTGGAGACAAAACAAATCTCACCGATAACCTTAGACTTCAAGATTAAAAGTGGGAATACTCTCAGAACACAGCTCAACACAGGGACAATCTACCAGTTACAGTATCCAATTCCCTGATGCTACCACCTGTATTTTGTGTGCAGAAGTCCTTAAAGAAGATTATGTCATTGTCCATTTTCATGAGTTATCAAAAATATTTAGGAGCCCATAAACGTTTTATTCCGCTATCACAACTGACTCATGAACTAGCTATGTTGACTCCTCTGGAACATAAACATTCAGCAACTTTGATGGAAGATCATTTATTAATGGACTTGGAGGATGAATACTCATATTGCCTCACTTTAGGCAAATACAGCAAGCTAGTCTGCATAGCCTCTCATCTCTCGAGTGTACTGTCCTGGATCTCCACAGAGACATTATCAAGTTGACTATGTATAAGTCAAGGAGTTAAATCTGTACAAAGGTACATCGCAGTAGATTATCTCCTTCCTTCTTGGATCTTAGTTATAAGAGATCGACACTGCACAGGGAGAAGCAAATATTTGTTCTTCACTACACAGGGCTTTTCCTTCACACACCATCCAGAATGAGAAGCAACTTTTCATCACAAAACTGGCCAAAATAAGACATATTTTGAATGACAGCAATGCAACTCTGACTAAGTAAACGGAGTTACAGATGACAGTAGTCACCCACCTCATACACAAGGGCCCAACAAGGGACCCCGTGCAGTAGCGCTCACACTATAGATTTACAATTTTAAGCCTCCCTTTGGGAGGCTTATGTGTTTTGGTTGCTTTCTAGTTATTATCTACATCAAGATTTGAAGCAAGGAGGTGTATTTGCTGCACCAACATTAATGCTTGTTATCTCATTTCTTGATTTTGTTAGTGGGCATCTCAAATGTCTCAAATATGGCAAGTTTCACATTACCGTAGATTTGGCCAGATCAGCAATAAAAGGTTACTGTAGGTGGAGAGAAATCCTCTTCAGTGGTAGATATTTCCCCTTTGATGCATTTCACACTTTGTATTATTATTTTTAATTTTTTTTTAAACACACTAACATCAGTCATGCTGGTGTTCCGTGTGCTAACATTTCCCATATCCTTCAAACACACTTAACAGAATTTGTCACCCAAATCTTCCCTAATTGGAATTCACTTTTTCTGCTACTCATGGAATACATTTTGCTAGTTGAGTAAATTAAGCTTTTGTTCATTTTAAGATCAGTAGGATTTGGGGGAATCGGGCTACCTTTCTGTGCATGTTAAAAGGTGGGAGCTGATGAGGGATTAATATTTTCTGCAGCTTTAACTGGCAGGATGTAGAGGGGTTATATGTGTAGTCACTATTCATGGCTCTCCAAAAATACATTAGTTTGGAAATACATGAAGAAACAAAACTTTACCATAGAACAGCACTGATGTTTACCTACCAAAATTGCAATAGACATCTCTTAAAGCCTTCAAGGCTACTGAACAAAACCGACTACCCGGTTTAATACTGACAGCAGTAGGTCAGACATCATAAATCGACAATTTACTCGCAGTACTTCCTGTAATAGGAAACAGGCAAATTTATAGGAACCGGCTTTCAGATGAGACCCTAGCTCTTCTTGGCATAGGATTCAGAGACCTCATTTTACATCTAGCTGCTCTCCACACAAGTCTCAAAAAGCAAGCACTATCATTCCTCCACTTGCAGTCTGGGAACAGCCTCTGGCACGGAGCAGTAGAGCAGGCAGAAGGACTGGTACAACCACAGTGCTCCAGACACAGGGGTTTTTTTGCACTATCCCTACTAAGACAAACCTGTTATGCCTCTCAGGGGCTCAGATCCAGCAACCTTCTGATCCCTCTGCGCCAGGAGATGTGGCACACGTGGGTTTTAATGACTACAGCAGAGCTGCTACAGACAGGACTTGAAGGCCATTGGTTCAAGGCATCTTCACAGTAGATGTCTTGAATTATAATAAATATTAAGTGCCTGTAATTAAAGGAATCCCAGATAACTACAGAAATACATTAAAGACCAAGAGAGGTCAAACATTACTGTATGTGACCTAACACTTCACAACCACAGGCAGAACAAACGGAGTTTTGGGGAGCCTTCAATAGAGACCAGAGCTAAACACTCCTAAACAGCACTTGCCTGCTACCAAGATAGGCACTGGCTAACTTGATATCACAACAGCATTTGCTGGTGTGGGAGGAAATGCGATCCAAACACTACAGTGTGCAAAAGAGGTCTCTATCATTCTCATCCATCCATTAGGGAGTACAGAGCCATTTCCCACTATTTTGACAAAACAAAAGATATAAAAGAAATAGCTGACTATGTTTGTCATTTCTACCATCACAAATCAAACCTCAGTTTTTCATTACTCCAGATAGGATTTGTCTGCAACAGCAGTTTTTTGGGAAACATTTTCCTACACTATGTAAACATCTTAACGATCAGTTTGATAAAACCCACCTATTGCAAGACAAGTAGGACACTGAAAGCTCCTCTTCCCTCTCCCAGTTTGCAGTTTATGACCCAGATTCTTAAAGACATTAAAAACATTTTGCACTGCACAAAGTAGCTCTAAAACCAGAATCACCACTTATAACCTTAAATATACATCACCTGGGTTTCAAAGTATAACAAGCTCACCTCTTTACCTACGCAATTTTCCAAAATTAGTAACTCAAAAAAACAAGACAAATGAAAAGAAGGACATAAGACATGGCATAGATAGTATAACAGTTAGCATCACCTACTTAGTATCCACAAAGCTGACAGGAAGATGTAAGGCGACAAGAAAGGACAATACATTTTCTGGTTCATTTGTAATCCTCAACTGGCGAAAAAGCAGCTGGGATTGCTATCTCCTGGAACATATTTATACTTTGCCTAAGATTGTAGAAGTGCAAATTCAAAAGTCTGCTGTGGAATTTCCAAATGCAGCCAAAACATAGGCCTGAGCTTGTTGCTTCTTTTTTTTGTTTGGTTACTTAGTAGTGAACATGAAGACAAAAGCAGGCTAAGCACGTTCACCCTTTTTTAAATTTTATTTAACAAACCAGGATGAGATAAGAATTTGGCTCATATTCTTCTCTCAGGCAAACAGTACTGTATACAAGCTCACATTACTATTGTTTAGATAATCTTGGAAAATATAGCCCAAGCAATATTCTCGATATAAAACCAATACCAGAAACTAAAAAGGTAATTACCTTTTGTGTCAAAATGGATATAAATCTAATCTGAACAGAAGTGGGTTTGCCATTTTTTTTGCATACAATGCATACAGTGCAAGTTATTTCTCAGGTAGAAATAGCTTAGTTGGAAAACACAGCAACAGCTTTGTTTTGATCTGAAAAGCACAAATTATCAATTTTAAAATTAACCAAGTCAATCAGGGGATGTCATATTTGATGACAGTAAAGGGAACAAAAGAAAGCTGATCTTTCTGTTGATAATAAAATTCAGCCTCCTCCCTGCAAGCCATGAAAAGAAGGAAGAACCCTGAAGAGTTCAGAGCAGGTATTACTATTGAGAAACCAAAGAGGTGATACTATGAATTGCAAGAAAAGTGCAACAGGCCATCTATTTGAAACTTGTTTTTCACACAGTTAGTGCAAAAACAACCGCTCCTACAAGAGAGGTCAATCTACCCACGCATTAATCCCCAATCAAGCAGCACTCCGAGAATAAAATGTGATTGCAAATCTCTTGCATGCCAAGATGAAGGAGTTTTTCATTTCAATCTATTACTACCAGCATTTTACATTCATTATGGTCAGGGGGTGAAGTGAGTACTAGGTACTTGCTGGTTGTGAATGCCAGCACTTTCTTGATTACATTACTAGAGAATTAACATACAGAACCTGTATTAAAGCGGTACAAATGGGCTTACTTTATAGCCACTGTCATAGCTAAAGCTTTCATAGCAGTCTTACTTTCCAACTCAGAAGGTTAAAAGGTTAAGAGGTTAAAAAATAGCTGTAGAACCTACCCATTGCTACAAAGAAAAGTCTAAAAGACCAAGCTTTGAGCATTACAATGACACGAAGACTAGCTTTGCTTTTGTAAGCATTTCTTTAAAATACGCTCAGTGGGCTAGCAACCCCGGCTTTGAGGGTGGGGGTTTTTGGCTTACAAAAAACTTTATACAACCTCCAGATCTACAACAGGCTAGCATATGGACTAACTCTTCACAGTAGGAATTGCTACAATGACGAGTTACCGTGACTCCTATAGGGTCATTATGATCTGCAAACCTTGGAGAAGATCCAGGAAAGAACCACTGAACACAGTAAAAGGAAAGAGGATCCTACCTACAGCAACAAGAGGGATAAGCAGTCTTAAGAGAGTTTAAGACCTTAGTACACTACTTGCGGAACTGCCTTTGCCATTTACATCATAAATGTACCCCAAGCACTGCAATCAGGTCCCAAAGTAGTGAGTATTTCCATAGTGGAGTTATGCGTTAACTCATCTGTGTTTGGAGCTCAGATGTCAAATAAATGCATCAAGGGATGAAAAGCAAGGGAAAAGACAATGACTCTTCTACAAATGAGGCAGTGTAATGTATATCATTGGCTGTTGTTAGCCACATGAGAGATTGTTTGGTTAATCCAATCATTCCTTGAGAGTGCAAGTTATATGCAGTGTGTTATACAATGATGATATAAAATAATTTTGAGTCTCATAACATCGTAAGGTTGCATTTTTTTAAAAAAGTTTACCTATTTTTTTTTCCATTGGACTTAAATCACTTCAAAGAAAATCCTTTAAAAAAGCTTCAGCATGGCACTGCATTAATCACAGAATCACTAAGGTTGGAAAAGACCTGCAAGATCATCAAGTCCAACCATCAACCCAACACCAAATGAAAATTTATTATTTCCAAATTCTAGCTCACTTGCATATGGCCAGCTCACACAGTGTGCTGAACAAACTTCAGGGGCTTTAGGTGCAAGAAACAAAGAATGCCTATCAGTGCTATAAACTTTGGGGCCAGCTCAGCTGCTGGCCCCATTCTTTGCTCTACAGGATCAACCAAAACAATTCACTCATTAAAAAAAGAAAACAGATCTAAGTGTCACATGCAATACTACATCACACATGCCTTGCTATGAACAATCAAATGCTAGATACGCTTGGATATTACGCACCAGTTCTGTTGTGAAAACAGCTAAACAGATATAGCTGGATTACAGTGCTTTACCTACGGAGCGGGATCTTTACTGCTGCGGAGCCAAGGCATTCCTTGACACATACTAATACAATCTTATGATAATGGGAATCGGAAGAGAAAGTATGTCCCTTCACCCACAAGTTAAACCAACTCCAAAGGATGAACAGCCGACGGTACCACTTACAGCTACCTGAGAAATAATATTAGACAATTTTCTGGACAACAATCTGGTGGTTGTTAATCCAGGAAGAGTTACTCTAATACCAAGTTTCAGCCATCACCAATACTAAAATACATCACAGTTTTTCAATCAACCAGTAAGTGGTATCGGAAGCCAAATACACACTCCCCTGCTAAACGACATACCCACTTAGTGAATCAACAGATTCATTAGACTAAGTAGATTAGACTGAATCACACAGAAATGGCCTCACAAAAAACAAGGGTTCTCACACCCTAGTACTAATTCCATACTTTGCAGGTGTTTCTCAGTGGGAGGTTCCACTGAGCTTCACTCAAGCCTGTTTGCTGCTTTGCGCTTGTTTCTTTCACTTTGTTCCTACTGATCAGTCTTGTTACATCTGTATTTGCTGCAGTTCCAAACGACGTTTTCAAAGCAAGTCATGAACTCAACAAATACAAGGTGCATACGGCTGCATGAATTCTAGTTAACAATCAAGGGAACCGCTTATTTTATATGGTCTGTTTCCACAGGAGCAGACAAGTCAGGTGATAGTTTAGGAGCCAGATTCTACAGTTGTAAAATACTTCGTGGATTCAGGCAACAGGTTAGACAAGCGTTTGTCAGGAAAGGCATTGCTACAGGTGATCCTGCCAGAGGACAGGGAGGTGGACTGAATAGCCTATTGAGGGCCCCTCCAGCTATGCCTTCTAGGGTTCTCTGTTTTCTATCCTCTTGAAAGCTTAGGGAGAATAATCCAACAAGCATTTGCTTCTCAATATATAGCTTATGGCACTAAGAACAGCACTGCTGGATTTTGCGGCGTTTGTACAAAGTTTCTTGTGAGAGAAAGCAGCCACCTCGCTCAGGAAACCACCGCGTTCTGAAAACTTTTTCTGAGGCTTTCCACAAAGAAAACTTCTCCCAGAGTGCAACGGCTAAAGCCCACAAATACCTGGGACCAATGGAAGCCTCTTCCCCATTCACACGGATGAACCCCAAGAGTGTTTGTAGCAGGCAATGCATCTCAAATAAATGAGGTCTTGTTTGGTTTTAGCTGGTGACGTTGCCTCGGCACCTAGGCAAGAATATACTCCTCTCCCTTACTATCACTGGCCAAAGTTACCTCTGATGCGCATAATCCGACTGCAATCTTGTCTGGGATGAGAAGCAACAGTGTCACGCTGCTGCTATACCAACCTTATAAAGGAGAAATTCAGCAAAATGCCTGAGGGGTTTACAGGTACTTTGATGCTACTGAAAGCCAATCTGAACAGTGACAAAAGAGGTTTTTGGGGGAAGGTTCTAACCAACAAAAGAAATGGAAACATCTAGTTGTCAAGTAGTATTATACTGTACTAATATTAATTTCAGGGTTGTGGCATACTAAAAGCATAGCAACGGAGAACTATGAAATCTGCTCACAACAGAAGTGTCTTACAGCTTCCATGGAACAACTGTATCCCAAGAGTTGTCACTCCAGAGCATTTTACTGATGAAAAGTTCACTAAGAAGAGCTTGCACTCAGAGAGTGAGCAACCAGGGAAGCAAGTTAAACAGAAACCAAGATAGGAAAAGACATATTTGACAGGAGTTCTGCCCATCTGGACTTCACTCCTGAGCATCAGTAGAAGTTTTTGGACAACCACCCACCTGGGTATTAATGAAACCGGTTCCTCAGGTCCTGCATATCCCTTCTTCTGAGGGCACTGGGAACGGTCATTAGCATCCAAGACATCTGGGGGCTCATTAAAGAGCAAGATGCAAAGGGTTGGGGGAAGGGGAAACCAGGAGTTTATTTCAGTAACAGTCACTTTAAAAAAAAAAAAAAAAAAACACACCATCATTTATAATGTAGAACTCCCTCCAAAATTAGCTTACACACTGATATAAATTGGTTTTCTTTGTGGTCTAAAATTGACTTGCAGTTCACTACTTAGTTAGAAAATAGCTACTGAAAAGCCCTGGCCTCAGAGCTTTTGGACTGTGGACTCCTTTCATCGTGTAAACAAATGCTTCAGATTTAAAGCTTTCCCATAATTGTTATGCTAACCTTGGAGTGAAACCTCTCCATTTGCATTTGAAGGAGCTAAATATTAGGCAGGAAAGAAAGTGGTCTTTTTAAAAGCATGAGAAAATGTTCCTTCTTTTTGGTCCTCAACCATCTGGGCAAGCCCTGCTCCTCTCTCTCTCTCTGGTAAAGGCAGAGAGAAGGAAAAGCGGCACGGATGGTGGTAATCTTGCTGAAAGAGAATTAAGAAATTCCTTCCAAACATGAATGAATGAGACTTCCTATAGGGGAGGGGAGTCTGTGTTCCAAGGAGATGTAAGAGGTTGTAGGCAGGGGGGAGAGAACAGGGACACAAATACATCAGCGAGCTAGTGAGTGATGTAAGAAGCACCTACATTTTATTACGGTTTTCTCTCAACATGTTCTGGAACCCAAAGCCAGATTTCTTTATAGACCCCGCGCGCGAACCCGGCAGCTAATGGGATGTTAATGTTTCCTCTTTCACCCTTCTGAAGCTAAGAGGAGTATTTGACTGCATGTGCGTGCACACACAAACTCTTATGTGCACATGCATACAGGTGAGTGAACGTAATTATGTCAAAAAAAGGGGAAAAAAAAAATAAAAGAGAAGAGCCATTGATTTCAGTCCCAGGTTTGTGATGAGGGAATTTCAGCAAGTATTTCAGCAAGGGCAAAAAGGACAATGCTTGCATGAAAACCCCACAGTTTTGAGATTTCTAGTAACATGGTTTAAATAAAAACTTTCACAAGAGGAATCATTCTCCAACAGCTCTATGAGGGGGGCTGTCTCTGCCACTGCACAAGTCAAGAGGTTACTCCACTGAGTCTGTTTAGCGTTGAAGCTGTAATCAGTAGAATAAATATTTGATATTACCACAGTAAGCATGTAATAGAGAAAAACAAGACTGACAACCTTCTTAAAAATAATCTAGGCCAAATTATCTGCTGGCACAACTCTGCTCTTGAAGTCATGCCAGCAGGGAGTTTGGTGTTACATTTTGAGCTGCTAAAGGAAGTTATCACAACACACTTTCTCATAACAAAAACAAACAAAAATAATTAATTGTACTGAAAGGAAATTGAGCAAGGATTACCAGATTATCACCAGCCAGAACAACGGAGTTTATGTTAGCGCCGTTCCTGGTTTCTATCTATTTTCCATCCGTTTCCTTGCAGAGCAATGGATCAACATTTCTCATTGCATTTTCTGTTAGTGTCAGGAGCAAACTGATGGCTGACCCAGCAAGCGAGATCCACTGCATCTTGGTCGTATATAACACGAGAAATAGACTGAATTCCCTTGATATTTTGCATTTCATATTAACATTCAGGATTGCATTTGAGTAAAGATTCCAGTTTCTAGAGGAAGGACAATTATGAAATACAGTTGTCGCCCATTTTACTCTGGGATAAAGTAATTGTCATGTTTCATTCCTGGGCTGCACAGTAGCAAGCAAAAGGCGTAACTACCAGGAAGACTCCACAGAAGTTTCCCGGAACTACCAGGAATCCTGGTAAATGTAAATATGAGTTCAGTCCAAGAGGAAATCAAGAGTCACCAAAACGGTAGCCCTGCATTCATAAGCATCATCTTTGCGCTTGAGTACACAAAGTGAAATTCATCCCATAAAGGTCAAGGTACATGGCGGGCTTTAAATTCACTTCTAATTAGAGAGATCAAACAAGATATAAAAAGCGGGTAAGACCAAGCCTCATCATCAACTGCACAAGCACAGGTTGTGTACTTAAAGCCTCCCGCAAAACTCCGCTCAGCAGGAGGGTGGACAGATGTGAGGAAAACCAAGAATCGTATATCCCAAGCAGAAACGCAGACATGTTCACTAGGCCTTGGGACAAGTTCTCTTTGTTTACGCAAAAGTAAACTATTTCCTTGCCTCCCTCCTAATAAATAGGACAACAAAATGGAAGAAACTACATTGGATTAGATTTAATTGCCATGTATGTTTTCCCTGCTGACACGTTGAAGAGGATGCATAACAAGCTCCAAACTCTTCTTTACTGCGAGATCGAGTATAACACTTTTAACAATTTTTACTGCATACATTAGACTCTAGCAGCAAATTTTACAATTTATAAGAAATTATATTTAAACCCTGATTTTCTGTATTTATTTTATTCCGAGAGTAATACCAGAATGTAGAAACATAGTTTGCATTTATATAGATTGTGTTGCCTGTACTAAGCAGTATAAATGCACTCAAGCTAATGTTTTTTCAGTTGTACTCTCTATCAGCTGCAGACCCTCCATTTTCTTGGCTAGGGCAGGGATGTAAAGTCAGCTCTGCCTCATTCATGTTTCACCAACCTGTTGCCAGGGGAAGCAGGGGAGGGAGGGAGGCAGGCAATAAATGCGTATCATAACAGTTGGGATCTACCATACACCAGTAGCTAATTCTGACACACCTGAGCTTCAGAGTTTATGGGGATGACATGAGCTTCTTTTCTATGCAAAAGGTCCCTTTCTTTCAGACTGACACAAATCCTAGCAATGCCTCCAAAAAAGTAAACATTCTAAAAAAGCTAACAAGTATTATCCATTTTTGACAATAGCCTAGAAACAAGTTATAATTAATTCAATATTTATCAGATGAATGATTGAGTTTTTGGTTCCCAAACTGCTAAGCCATCACAAGCCCAAGAAGGAGGAAGCTAGTAACTCACTTTTTGTCATTTGTTCTCAATTCCCATTTCTTCCCAACTCTGTTTCTGATGGTTCTCGCCAGTTCTAGATTGAGGTGCTGGCAGTTCACTGCCCACCTGGTCATTAATAAAGCCTTTGTTGTAACTTTTGGTGTCCAATTCCAGGCAAAATGGAAATTCTTTATCTCTTGTACCAAATACAGCAGAGTATTCTTCCATTGGATGTACTGTACGAACCCATGGCTACATATATACAGAAACTACGGTCACTGGCCAAAAAGCAAGGCCATTGGCTCCAAAACCAGATGCTTATGCAGTAGCTCTGGCAGTCAGCACCATAGTCACTCCATACTGTCCTCTCTGTGCCCACCAGGCTTCTTACCAGACCCACCACGGTACAGCTTTGGACAGAGACCAGCCTCCCCAGTGGCACTGAGCTCTTCCTTGGGCAGTTAACTATTCCATCCTCCACCCCTCTCCACATCCAGGGATAGTTATTCCCAGATGCACCAGCCAGCTGCTCACAGACATAACAGATGCTCAGTTTGACTGGTTTTAACCCAAAAGATATAATTAGTGGCAGTCTAACATAAACACCAAAGAATAAAATTTTTAACAAGATAGTTGAATACAATCACACTTAGATAAACACTGATGCTGAACACACAGGGGGCACGTATGGTTGAAACCTGAATCCGCAACAGGCCTAAAAAGTGGTTTGATTTTCAAAACTGTCTCACTCTCTTTCTCCCAATAGCACAAGAAGGATCATCCTCCTCAGGAAAAAAAAAAAAAAAAAAACAGCCAACCAAAAACTGTCCTCATCAGGAAAGAAAGACCATCTGCATAGGTCTTTCACAGAGATCATTGATTTTTACTGCATGGCTATACCCTTGATATAGTATCTACTTGCTAACAAAGAGTCAAAGAATATTACTCCATTCTTGGGACTGATTTCTTTTCAGAGCATCAGTTATGCAGCCAACGCACGGAGCTATTTGGACAAATTCTGAAATCTAGCATCACGTGCTTTCCCGTGTAGCTCTTTATTTTCTTTCTCACTATGTTGTACAGTTGCAGCCTGACATCTTACAGGATTTTACTAGTGTATAGAGTTAGGCTATTCTGTGAAACAGCTGATGAAACAAGGAAACTCCAGTCAAAGCTGTCAAACATTACTGCCTCAAGTTAGGCTCCAAGCTCTTTATCTTGACACCTAAAACAGACATTCAATTTCCAGAGAGGATGACCGACCCTATCATATGCTTCTTTCGCAGTCCCAGTTTTAAGCAACCAGAGTATGATAGTCTTGCATAGATCCTAATTAGGAATGAAGTTAACAACAGACTTTGCAACGTATTTAGAGCTTTCAGATGAAACTGTTAGACACGCTTGATGCCAGATGCTCAGTGTGGCGTGACACACCCAATAGGATTTAGTATCTTTAAACTCACGCATCTCTGAAAACAACATGGATGCACTTCTGAATTTAAGCCTGACATCCATCATCTTTTACAGAGAGGGTTCCTACAGGGCTGTTAATATACAGAGCAAATGGCTGATAACAGACAAAATCCCTATTGTTGTTACAGGTGACGGACTCTTGTTATCAAGCTCTTGGCAGCTATCACAGAAGGAAGGGGACATAATTACACACACTTGAGGCTTCATTTCCTTCACAAGCACGCTTCATTAGTACTCACTGGTAAATATGCTTGCACATCTTCAGAAAGACAAACACTGCTTTCGCAGGATGCCTCATCAATGCACTAATTTGAGGCGGTAAAACACAGCAAATCATTTATCAGCATTTCTGTGGTCTTTCCATACACTGGGGAAGCCATGAGCTACCCCCGCATTATCTGTTGGTAGCAAGGGCCAACATGATTTCATCTAACACAGTCTGCTTTGTTTCCATCATATCACATTTAAAAACACCCATGTAGCCCCTTGGAATAGAAAGGTGGGATATCAGCATAAGCGATACAACTACCTTGTAATATGGTGCTACCTGAGTGCCATTCAAAACCGTAGGTAAGGTGGCAAGAGATACCCGTCACCTAGCTGTGTCAAACTGGGAGATGCCATTTGGAAATCAATGTGCTTGAGTCCCACAGAGTGGTCCCACTGCTGTCAGCATTGGGTAACCTGCAGCTCTGCAGTGACAGCGAGGTCAGCTGCGGAAGAGCTGAAAGAAGCAGAAGGCAGTGGGATGGCCTTCCCAAGGAAAGCCTCCCACCCTTCCCACCCTCCTTCTGCCAGACGGCTATATTGCAATATCCCATGCTATCATATATTTACCACCAGAAGACTAAGTACTGATGTACATGCAAGTATCCCGTTTTCTTTTTTGTTTCTTTAAAAAATAAAACCCCAAACTCTGCTACTGACTTTCCTCTTCCTTTGGGCAAGGCATTTCAGCCCCTCCTCCTCACATCTAGTCTGTATGTTCTTTGGAGCAGGAATGTTTCTATATGGCACTTCCCTCAAGGGGTTTTGTTGTAAGCGTCTCAGGGAGACAGCTCTGAACTCCTGGCTTAATTTCCCTGTCTGCTGCAGACTTCTTAGGTGACAATAGGCAAGTTCGTAAAGCCATCCACACCTCCTCTGAACACCTCCAAAACGGACATAGAGTAACGCTGTGCATATTGTCCCATCAGTAATAGAATTCACAAAGATGACTTGTTTGCTGAGGCTTCTTGGAGACTGGTAAAACTCAGGTGATAAAACCCCATTCTTAGTAACGTTTCACTTAATAGCTCCTCCCCAGCCCTTTCTAAAGCTTCAAACCAGATTTTTTATGATGCCACTAACTTACAGGTTTCTACTTTTCAGACTGTGTTGCCAAGCTCTACCAGTAAGATTTCAGGGAGACATCCTATCATCCCATGCACCCTTCAATTTTCCAAAGGGCAGACACCTCTCCAAAATCCTACTCATATGTAAAATATAGGTACCGCCCCTCTCCCTCTCACACACAAATAAAGAGCATTGACATTTTCAGACAGTAATTTTATTTCCTCTTTTTACCCTTTCCTTTAATTTTCCTTCTAAAGCCTCTGTAAAGTTTTGGGGCATCACCAGGCTTATAGAAGCAGCAGCAGCTCTCTCCCCTCTCTGTTCATGTTGTCTGTTCATTCATAAATTCAGAAGTACCCTGCACAAAGCAAAACCTTTTTGTGGGTAATATGATGTATATATCATTGCATTAGCCATATTTACAAAGCTATAAGCAAATTATGTTTTGCATCATAGCCGTGAAGACAAATATAGTAATAGAATCAGGTACCTTTCCAACCAGATGGAAATTTGCTAATGCAATAGGAAGTTGCTTATTAAATACAGTGAACTTCTGGTGTCAGGAAATACAAACTGCAAGCACCATCAGGTGAAGGGAAAATGGCTACTTTAACGATCCTACACACAGATACACAAATTTCTCCTGATTAGGAAAAAACCTGTCAATACTTAGACTCTCCTAACTAGGGCTGTTAGTTTTTTGTTGGTTTTTTTTTTTTTTTTTTTTTTTTTTTTTAAAAATACACATCACAACATGCTGCTACAGAAAAGGCTGTTGTCATGTTTTCACAAGTGGAAAAAGAAACTATTAGGCAAGTCCTGACTTCAGGCCACTACTGGAATGCAAAACAAAGCCTTTTATGCAGACGTTCTAGACCCTTCAAGCAGCGACATGGTCTGAGACATGCCGTACCAATATTTTTAACAAGCAACACCTAGAACAAGAGAATGATGCTTTTACCTAATTTGTGATAAACCACATGAAGAAGAACATGTGAGCTGCAAACAAGCAGAGCAAGAGAATTAGCAACACATTTATTGATACCAGAAGAGAAGTTCTTTCAACGGGCATAATCAAATCCAGGATGGCAATTAACAAACAGCCTATCTTGTCGATTACTTCTGTGCAAAGCACACCGGTCACCAAGCAGTTCCTGAATAGTTCCAGACCGCCATGCCTTGCAAGGGCAGGTAAGCACGCAGCCCCCAAGCACGGGTCAGGGAGTGCACTCCGTAAGGGAGTCAGAAAATCGTTTCAGAAATAGTTTATAAATATAAAGGCAGGGTGGTGAACATCCCAATCACGTCTCAGATGATACACCATGTGGTTTAATTAGAAGATGCAATTTTGATAAGGTTCTCACAAAGGAATCCACTTTCTAGAATACGGGTCGGAATTATTGAAGATTTTTTAAAATCACCCTCAGCTATCACCCATCCAGAAAAACTATTGATGCCAGCCTTCTTTTCTGCTCCTATTAGGCTTACAGTCATCATGGCAAAACTCACACCAACACCACAAAGCCTAAAATTTCACCTGTAAGGCACATCATCTGCAGAAGGGACTCAACACAACAAGGCTGCACAAAATAGATACATTCAAAACATACAACTATGACAAAACTCCAGAGGAGTAAGTTACTTTTATTTAGACGCACAAAACTGATTCACTGGAAAATGCCTGGATGAGAGCGTCTGGGCTTGAACTACCTGAAGAACTGTTCTGCCACAAAGAGGCACCAAGAGGGTTAAGTAATTCCTGTTAGAATAGTCCTCCTAGGTGCCTGGATAAAGGGCACTGTGAAGTACAAACTAGCACAGAGGTGCCAACAGATGTTCCATAATTAAGGCTCTACCAGTATTTTCTTCTTAATGGGTGCTTGGCAATTTTCTAATTCTCTTCCGCCTTGAATATTTTGGTTCAGCAGTGCTCTAAACAGCAAATCTTTGCAGTGTGGGTTGTCTAAGGGTGCTTCTGGGTTTCAGAGGCTAAACTAAGCAAGAGAATTTTTGTTCTGGGTTGCAAACAACAGCACACAGTTCATTCGGCATTCATGCACAATAACCCACCTACTTCCTTCATAAAACAAATTAATATCATAGATCAATATTCAAAGGGGGGTTTGTTTTGCGCTGGTTTTTCAGTGACAAAACTGCTTGCTTTTCCTTGCATTTTCAGTCCAAGCAGCTGTTACATCAGCATATTTCAGGGAGACGATAGATGTTAGTTCGTACGCCTTCTCATCCTTCTCTCAGAACTCAACACAGCAGCCTGCCACCCACCACAGTAACCCAAGAGATAAAACACAGAATCATACTTACAGAATGAGAAGGGCTTTTAAGCAAAGCCAAATTAAAGACATACACACTAAGGCTATAGTCGAGTATCAAGATGCAGTGTCATAGCAGGTAATAGTTGAGAAAACAACGTCCTACAACTAGACCTCTCCTATACCCAGGTTAACCGAACAGTAACAGTAACGCTCAGACCTGCTGTAGAAGGCTTAGGCTCGAAGACCCATTTCCTTACACCAAAACAGTCCTTAGTAAGTGTACAGTGTTTGCCAACTTAACTGCCTAGGAACTGCGGCCTAAAGAATGCATAAATGCCACACACAGTACTCTCATGGGAAGAGGTGTCTGTTGCATTTCCTCATGATCATTGGGGTGGACTAAATGGGATCCACTGAGGATTAAAGGGATCAAATAGAAGTGAAACTCAATAGTACGAAATGCAAGGTCATACATTTAAGGGCTAATGCCATTCTTGAGACTACGGGTTTATCACTAGAAAAGGACAAGGAGAGAAGCTAGGAAAACCAGGTGATGACTGGATGAAAATGAGCAACTAGTGTCACAGGGCAGCAAGAAGGAAAGGAAATCCTAAGGTGCATTAATGAAAAAAAATGAGTGAGACCTCATCTCAAATGCCAGTCTCAAGCTCCAGCTTCCAATCTCCAATTTTGCCTGTTCAAGAAAGGAAAGTTAAAAATAAGAAAGGGAAGTTAAAAATAAAACAACTGTGGCAATGGGATGTAAAAATTTCACTGTAGAAATGGATTGCTACAAGGCAAGAATACTCTGGGGAAGAGGCCAGAATGCATTGGTAACCACTGCAACAACCTCGAAGAGACACATCTGGATGAAGTTAAGCTATGAGACCACCAGTGAACTGTCCTGCACTGCATGGACAAGTCTTGCCTTTTAAAGACTTCACTTTCAAGAAATACCAACACAGACACATGTCCACCAAAACAAACATTCTTTGCATGCCCATTAGTACCAGACTAATTGGCTCACATTACTGGCTTGGTGTACATGACATACGCAGTTTCCCTCTGGGCATAAGATTCAGGCACTGCAAACACATATATGTATATATCACAGAGGCTTCAAACCTTCTACAAAACACCGCACCATGCCTCTATTCCCTCGTGGCAAATCTTCTCCTAAAGCAGGCATAACATATTTCTTCGTGTTAACTTATGCCCACCTCTACCTGTGGAGGTATGTTTGTGCAGGAAGAGAAGAGACGCGTGTGGAAAAACATATTTAGTTTTTCCTTATTGACCAAGTCCATTAAAATTATCCAAAAGTTGAACATTTTGTTCATGGGGCCAGGGTCATGGGGCCAGGGTTTCAAATCCAGTGTAATCATTACATAAAGAAATTCCAGACAGCTAGCAGAAATCTAGTTTCACCAAGCGAGGTTTCTTTCCCCATATAACTGCAAAAGCAGTAACGGAGAAAAGGAAAATAACCCCGAAGTCAGTCTTCTGTAAGTCTTCTCTTACTCTTCTTTTTAAGCTAGCAAAAGATGCAATAAATAAATAAATGCTTTTAATTATTACAGCATTCAAGAAACATATTTCATTTTGTATGGCTTGAAATTTTGACATCATTCTTGGCTTCAGTATCATCCCCAATTAGAAACCCCTAGAAGAACGAGAACGACAAGAGCCATTAAACGTGTCACAACACGGGGTGAAGGGAAGAAGTGCTGGAAGTGGAGGCTTTTCAAAGAAAGCATAGGAAATTGTGCTGCACAATGAGTGCAGAATATGTTTCTTCTCCACCCCCCCAGTCTCCACCTCCTGCCCCCCTCCTCATGACATACACACACATTTTATGGCCTAAAAGCCAACGCAAAAGGGTGTGTTCTTTCAGGTTTATAGCCTTGACTAATGGAATTGCTCTAAATAACATTCTGATCTTGTAAGGTCACACAGAGTGCTATACCTTTCCTTTAATGATTCAGGTCTGGACCAAGCATTTCCCAGAATTGAGATGGTAATGAAGTCATTAGTTTCTTCCTACTTGAAGCTCTGGCGAGGAAAGGGAATTCTATGGGTAAAGTCTGAGAGGGTCTTTTTCATAAAGCTCATACCCAGCTGAGCTGTAACACCTGTTACATTTTCCCAGGAGCCTGAGCTGCAGAGCATTTCCAATCTATTTGCTCTTCTTCTCCTACAGCACATTGACAAAAGCTGGGGGAATGGGTTTTCTAAGGGAGTGCTAATTGAAAAAAAAAAAAAAAAAAATCTATGGCTGGTGCAAATGTTAACTCACATCCCAGCTAAGGCATTGATGATTATTTTCTTGTCTTCTTTGACAATACAAGCAATTCCAGACTGCATTTAAATTAAAAATACACATTTGAAACAGGTTCCTTAATAATTCCTCACCACCTATGTATGGTATAAAGAAGGAACGATGACTCCAAAAAAACCTATTGACAACAAGCCTTTATGCTAAAAGGTTTTGATACTAAAATACAGTCACTGCTCAGCAAAGAAACACAGCACTAAGCACATGCCGATAAATATAGAACTAACAATTATGTATAAATTCTTACAAAGACAAATAGTATTTCTTGGAGAAACATTTTTAAAAATATGGTTACTCGAGCACAGAGAACAATAAGCCTGGAAGATCAAGTTCTACCTCTGAGTATCTGTGGGGAGGGGTGTGGCGTTTGTTCATTTGAAGCAGCAATATATATGTTATGAGGAAATTCCAAATCAGTAAAGAACAACGTATCCACAAGTTAGACGCAAAACAAATACATTTAGCAACCAGCAAATATCTTGTTTTGCCACTGGTACCCTCTCAGACCTCCCTCCAAAGTGAACCCATTTATAAACTATGTTTTACAGAGCAGACTCAGGTATTCCAATGCATTTTAGTCTCGCCAGCTAGTTAGCCCACATGCACATACACAGAGTAACAGAGATCATTAGAAAGGAAGCTAGCAAGAGGACATTCCTTGACTTAGGAATTTGTTCTTCCTACCAGATCAAAATAACCCAGACTTATGAACCCCTGAACATGCCACAGAAACCAGCTCTTCTCTGTGGCGAAGGTATGGTCTGAAGGTAGGACACTTCTTTACTCGTTTTGCTGCAGACCTAGCTGGCTGTTGCTGTGATCATTAAGGCTTTATAATCAGAGACAGAATGAGATTCTGAAGAAATGTCTGACTAGATAGTATCCCCCGTGTCTTAAACATAATACTGAAGCTTCAGCACATCTATTATTGGAGTCAAAATACGTCGCTGCATTGCGTTTTTGTTCCTCGCTTTTATCTCTGAAAAGCAGTTCTGAACAGCCTCCAAAAATGAAAATAAAAAAAAAACAACTGAAAAAAACCAGTTATTTCTACACCATATCGCACAAACGTATAGTATAAACAAGTGGAATATGGTGTGGAAATTTTTGAGCGTCTTTATAACATTTAAGAAGTCCATATGCAAGAAAGAAGGGACATACCACTAAGTATAAAATTAATCTTGCATTTTTAAGAAATCAGAGCGTGCATTCAAGAAAGAATATTACAGTCCTCATTTTTATGATTGTTATGTTAAAATATCATACTAGAAATAAGTAAATCATTCATGATGACAGGCTAAAGTAGGGGCTTTCTCTCTTGCACCTTTCCCCCAGGAACATCAAGCCAAGTTATTACTGGTTTTCTTTTAGTATTACAAATCTTAATGAAAGATCTTGCTCACTTAGAAAGTAGGGCATTATTATAGACTAATTTCTGATCATTTTTGCTTACAGACCACAGCACACTCACCTTCCTCATTTGCAGAGTCTATTCTACACAGCTGAGAGAAGTAACCTTGCTGCCAGGCTTTACTACAAGGTTTCGTTAGTTTCCCAATGAAACGAAATAGAACTGCTTTCTGTCAGTATTTATATCCCCAAAATCCCTGGGCACAATCACACTAATGTAACACATCAGAAAATGGCCTACACAAGGAAGTATATCTGCAAGTTCATAGTATAAGCATACTTTTGCTTGCCTTCGCTTTTGGTCAACCCCCAGCCAGGCAGCGAATCATGCCCTATCGCCCCAACGGATGAAGGATCTGCAGGAAATCAGGAGACAGCACCTCCCAAGCTTTTAATCCCAATTCTGATCGGCTCAAAATAGCAGCTTCACGTTTTCCCTTGTAAGCTCAGCCTTAATTCTTCACTGTAATGCATAAGTTTGGTATTTAATGCACCCAAAACATATCTACTCCTGCATTTTAGCGGTGTCCCACCAGCTCCATCCTTCTTGTCCGCTGCTTCCATAATGATTTCCTCACTTCCTTCCAAACTGCCCCTTCATTCAGCGTGCAGTGCCCTCCCCGTACAAAACCATTCCACTTCTTTAACCTATTCAACCAAGTAAGCCACCTGAAGTCCTGTTCATCCCTTTCTAAACACTTCACAAGCATCTTTATATATTCCTGCTTTACGCTGGTTAACCTCTTCATATTAGTACCCACTTCTGAAAAGAAGTAACAGGATCTCCTGGTAGTGCATGCAGGGCAAAGTGCCCCAGTTGGACAACGATATTCTCCATCCAGTGCTAAGCCTTCCCAGAAAGAGGTGGTTCCTGCACCACCCACAATCAAAACCTGCCGACGGTAAGTTTACAGAGCTCCTATTATCTTTCCTTTTGGAGAACAACAGCAGACCCTGGCAAAGAACCGTTTGGAAATGACTGTGTCCTAAAGACTCCAGAACCTTTGAGCTTCTAGTGGCAACTTTCTCCGTATTTACACACGAGCTGGCCATGGCCTGACAAAACGACAAGACTGGAAACCTGGGATTCAGATACTTCAGCCATACTCTAGAATTTGAAGTGAAGACTGATTCATTTCACCTTCGCACTTGGCACGAATCGCTTTCTACCCCGCACTACGTCAAACTGTTAAGTAACAATGAATTTTTGAAAGCAACAAACAGGCTTCAGCATTTCTTGCCTGTCCACAGAAGGTGAGCAGCAGCAGTCCAGCAAAAGCTGCTGTCCCACGTGCTCTGCTACTCAGACCAGAGCACACGCTGAAAGGTATCACTCAATGGGACTGGGGCTTCCCGTGGCATAAACAGGCCATAAATCTGACTGTATGCTTGAATAACGTCAAGAACTATCACAATACAAACTGCATATAAACATGGACATGAAACAAAAATTAAACAACTTGAATTATAATCAACTACAACCAGCCCACCGATAACCTCCATGCACAATATTGAGGCCTAACAATCCTCCATATTTTTGCCGTCTGGAATGACTCACTTCATTGCACTTTTCCCAAAAACAAAAGAGGATCAACAGCAGGGCATGATTTCAGGTTGCCTCTGGAAGAAAACTTCAGGAAGGCCTATTAAACGGGAAGATATCACTCATAGCCCAGGACTATCCAAGAGCGTGAAACCGCTGAAGGCTAAGGGAGTGTTCTGGGAAAGCATCACTGCATGCCTGCCCTGTTCTCACACCGCTCCCCGGACATCTGCAGCTGGTCACTGTTGGAGACCAAGCAATGAGCAAGACGGACGTTCAGACACTCACGTCAGAACTCTGCAACAGAGAAACCACTACTGTCAAATGCTGAGAGAGGTCCAGCATGACAACATCCAAGCTTTCTGTACTCACCTAAGTTGAAGAAACGCGATTAACCTGGTTTTACAACTGGGGAACTGAGGCACAGAGCAATTGAGCAAGTTCTCCAAAACGCCAAGGGAAGTTTGAGG
Source organism: Gavia stellata (assembly GCF_030936135.1). Taxonomy (NCBI): domain Eukaryota; kingdom Metazoa; phylum Chordata; class Aves; order Gaviiformes; family Gaviidae; genus Gavia; species Gavia stellata. The sequence continues at coordinate 95,537,733 of NC_082596.1, read as the reverse complement.
GCACTGTGTGAGCCACAGTTCTGAGGTTAGATCATGGTCGTGATTCTTCTAATGCATGAGTACAGTCAACACCTTCATTTCCAGCAGAGGTCATGAGGGACGTGATTTTGTAATCTTGTTTTCCTTTGTCAAAAATCTTACTAAAACTTTGACCCTTCAAGCTGAATTTAGGTGGATCCAATACAGATGGTAGACCAGAGAAAAAGTTTCCTCTCAACTGCAAGCAAAACCAGGCGAGCTGGTTTGGAATGTGAAGAAAACAGATTAAAAAATAACAATTTATTTTCTTAAGAACGTTCTTGAAATAAATATCTCTATATAAAACAAATGTATATATGTAAATAAAACGTATAATTTTGCACGCTTTATACTTCATTTTCACAACAATGTTATACACAAGTTTATAAAGGCATTCCCTGCCACAGATTGGGTTTGAGCAAGAAAATCCCAAATATTTGCAACCTTGTTTAGTTACTGCAAGAATTCTCTTGTAGAACAATTCAGTCTACAGCCTCTCTTTTCCCAAATAGTAATTCTGACTTTGAACTAACCTAACAAACTGTTATGATCATCAAGTCATCATAAACACCTCAATCTTTTCACAAAGTTACTGACACCTGCCAATGAAGTGCAGTATTTCAGATTAAGGCAGTACTGGTCACTTGGCACTTACATCCAGAATGAAGAATATATGCAAAAACCAAAATCCATGGAAATTAATGTAAAGAATTCAAATGTATTATTAATTTTAAAATCTTAGAATTACTACAAATTTTCCCATATTTAAAACTTTAACATTAATATTTAAAATTTTCTTTTTTATTTTAAAGCAAAAAGCTTGGGTTCTGTCACCTGAGTACTAACACTTTAAGAGCAGGGGAAAGAGCGGAAAGGTACCAGTTGCTCTCAGATACATCATAAAAATCAAAATAAAATGAGAACCAGCAACACTGAACATGGCAGAGATTTAAAGCTGAAATGGAACAGCCTTTGTACGCTCCAGAAGAAATTTGTTTTGAGTAAGTTAACAGCCTCCGAAATATCAAATACTGAGCAGCACATTTTCATCATTTTACCCCCCCTCCTCTGCTATTCAAAGTGCATAGCAAAGGAAGAAGAGAAGAATGGAAAGAATTGAAGCCTGACTGCTGTTCACACTTCAAGTTGTATGTTATGTACACAGAGTTTTACTGCGAACTGACTTGGAACAGAACTTGTACGAAATTGTCTTACTAAACTCACATTTTTCATTCAACAAAATACCAAGTCACTTGGAAGGTATGACACATCCAGATGCCATTCCTAGTCAGTGATCTTCCCTCCCGCCCCAATCTCATGAGAGCCTAGTGATTAGGTTAACTCACCTGGAGTAGATTTCCAAATTCAAGTCCCCAGCCTAGCTGTTTCACAGCAACGAGAAGACCTAACCACTGAGTACTTCCCCTTTCAAGCGCTGTTCTTGGAGCTGCTACATCTTGTACTTGTAAGAGGCAACATGCCACAAAAAAGGGAAAAAAGTGGTAGGCTTGGTCACTTCCCTGGGGTTATCGAAGACACCAAACACAACCAGTCATATATCTTAAGCCGGCATCCTGACCATGGACTGTGCTACAGTGTTGTGCTCCCTCCAACCTGCCAAGCTGAAAGAATTTGATACAAAAGGTCAGCATATTCAGGGCAGTGAGGTGGAGACCTAAAGTTGCAGGTAGCAGTCTTGCTGGCTTTACAAGCTAGAGTCCGAAGTCAAAGGGAATTCAACAACACTTAAACCACTTCAGTGTCCTTGAAAAATCCCCATAAGTGCTTATCCTTACGTGTCTTTCTACACTTGAGAGCTGTGCCCGAGCGCCTTGTATAGGTTCTATAAACAAGTGAGAGGGGGAAGCATCTCACGGGCTGTAGAGAAGACAGCAAGCAGATTCTCCAAGGCAACCTGTACAGTGTTTACTGACAATAAGGCATCACGACGTGGCATTTTCTCAAAGTGGTACGTGTCTCAGATTCTGGGAGTGACATTCCTGGGAGTGCTTCCCATGTCTTCTCCTTTAAGCAGTATTAGAAAACTCCATACATAAGATTTTATGTTAAAATACTGGTATGGCACATTCACTTCTCAAATTTTATGTCACAATCACAGGATTATTCTGCCTCTTAAATGAAGTATTTACTATGAAAAGATAGTGGCAGGATGAGATAATATGCCCCAAAGAAAATCTACCTCACTCAAAAGCCTCCACAAATTTATTACTGATGCACTGGCTAAAAAAAAGAAAATTAAACAAACATATAAGCTGAAACTTAAGTTACCAGAACCAACAGCATGTGTCCCCACCTTCCTTAATGGACGCATGATCTTTAGCTGTGACTGCACATTACTATTGCACCAATGATAGGTCTGTTTTAAGTTTGAATATCCTTTACTTTTGAGGTTTGTACTGCTATTGGGGGCTACTCTCCGTCAATTGTGCTGACTCAAGTGTTTACCTAGCTATATCCTTGGTAGGATTCTGTTATTATTTAAGAAAAAAAAAAATCAAAGAAATAATTAAAAAACAAACAACCACAACCAACTTTGCAAAATATTAAAAAAACCACAAAACTAAACCAGACTATTTTAAACACATCTTACTGGAAGTATCACAGTGCAAACACTTGAATTGTGCATGAGAGAAAGCAAGTTCTGGAAGTGAATAAAGCTGAGCAGTAGCATGTTGTGTACTCTCTACACTGTATCTGCTCCTGAAAAAACATTAGCATAGGACCACAGCCTTGATGTTACAAGCCCCTTGCTTTCTCCTCTCCACCCGTGATCACCACACACCCCTTCTTCCAAACTCCTCCCTACAGGTGGTCCCCTCTCCTAGCTTTAAAACCGCTGTTTGAACATGCCACTTCTCATACACCTCTTTCATACGCCACTTTTCAAACATTAATTCACGCACAGATTTACACTAACTCAATTGGACTACCCAGCATCAGAGAACTGAAGAAGTAAATAACTTCATTTGTATTTTTTGTGGATTTGGCATACGTTGCCTGAGATCAGTTTGAACAGTCTGCCTAAGTGCCATCATACCTCTTCCAAATGCCAATCACCTGCCTTGTTGACTTGGACTATAAACTCTTTCGGGCAGGCACCATTTACACAGTGTTCATACATTGTATAAAGCACGGTAAGCTCCCACTTTTCATTCGTCTTGAAGGTAAGGAAATATAAGAATCAATAGCGTGCTCAATTTTACAACATTTCCAGTTATTTGCAATGAAAATCTTCTGGTTTGTTTAGATCACTAAAGTTTTCTGCTCAGTTAGCTCTGATACTAACCACTCCACTAACACTTTTTGTTGGAAATAAGAAGTTCAATGCAGACAAACAGACCAAAAAAAAAAGTATCTCTGAAAAAAAAGATATGGTTATCATCTGGATAGCTATATTAATCACCACATATTGCAGTACAAACTACAAAAGACTTTTTTAAAAAATAGTGAAATATTACAAGATAATAACCAAATACCTCTAGTTTCTAGAAAGAAGACAGCCATTCAAGAACAGAAAGTGGTCACAAAATTAAAGAATGTAGTACCAGATATAAAATATCAGGCACAATTCAGGCTAAGTATGCCAACTTAACAAGCAAAGTCCAAATGTCTGTGTTGGGGATTTTGGGGTTTTTGTGTTGGTTTTTTTGATTTTTTTTTTTTTTTGGTTGGTTGTTTTTTTTAAAGCAGCAACACAACCTCCCAACACCACAAGGTAAGCCAGGGTCAGGTGCAGCTCAGTTGTGTCCAGAAATTACTATGCAAGAAGAGTTATGGCGAGAAGAGTGCTTCACCTGATGAACATACATGCAATGACACTGAAGATGTAGAGAGAAGAGACGTAAACAATATTGTTGAAACTGATGATGATACTAAGGAAGAGCCGGAGCAGAGATTAAAAGTAGAGAATAGTGATGCAGCACATTACCGTGAATTTACAAGACAAACGTTCTTGTCTGCTGGGACATTGCTTCTCAGTTGTTTGGCGATGGCCGCCTACTTCCTCAGTGATTTCTGGGGAAGAAGAGAGCCTGAACAATGCTTACCAATCCTCCCACACTGTTGAATAAACGGAAGAGAAATAGTGATCAGAGGCAGCTGGCTCCATCTCAGAAGATATCTAAAAGGAAAGTTGGGGTGGGCAGAATGACATCCCAGTGGGAAGGCTCATAACTACTTTGAATCAAAACAAAAATAAGATGCTGTACACCACTACTCTTCTTACCAAATGATATAAGAGGGGAAGATGGAGGAGACTGGTGCATCATAAGGTAGAAGACTCCTGGAACAGGGGAGGCAGGACAGCGTCATGTCAAAAACTACGCAAACATTTTTGGTGGGAGATAAGCGACTGCATGTGCATTTGCTGTCAGGATGTCAGACACACTGCGTGGCTTACTTCATGCTATCAGGCGTCAAATACGTCCAACCCCAGTAGTCACAAAGGCCAGTATAAGACTTGAAATTGGTACCCTAGACTGGAAATAGGTCACAGTTAAGTATCTATGCAGTTTACCAATGGATTAATTCCTTGGAAATCCTTGAATTGAAATTGGAAGTTTCTGAAAGATATTCAGTAGTTAGCCTACAGTTATAGGCTCTGAACTGGAATTACCAGGAGCGATTCAACAGTCTTTGTTGCAGAGGTAGTTGGATGAAGAGTGGTCAAAATAGTCCATTCTTGCCTTAAAAAAAAATAAATCTACTACATGGTCCCTGTGGTCCTCCTCACCTCTGGCCACATAAACAGTATCGGGGGAAAAATACATTTCACGTTGTAGGAACAAGCATAAATCCACTCAAGATATTGTCAGGCCCTTTGAAAAAGCACAGAATTGGGAAGCACATTCAATGCGTCTGAGTGATGGGGAAGGATCCAGCACTACCTCACGCCCAGAGGAGGTAGAAGATGGAGAAAGTGGGGGAAGGGAAAAAAGCCAAAATCCCTCCTGTGATATGGCAAATCCTCACATTGCTAGACATGGGGGCAGGGAAGAGTTTAGGCAGCAAGCTGACAGAACAGCCCTTCCACCCCCCCAAAAGTCTAATTCTCCAGAAGGATACTCAGCTTCAGTTTACATTTGTTATCAGGTCAGCTTTATACGCAGCCTAAACAATAAAATACATGTAGGAGAGGGAAAGGAGGACAGACCGAATACATTCTAATTTATCACATAAAGCAGGGACAGCCTGATTCATGTACTATTCCCACCCTCATTCACACAGGTAAGAAAGAGGAAAAGGGAGGAAAAACTCCCGAAACAAAAAAAAAAAAAAAGAAAAAGCCTTTTTATTTTGCTAAAGGACCCCAGGAAGGGCCCCTGATGCAGAGGCCCTGCTTTTACAAATGCTTCCCTTTCCTTACACGGTTCCTTTAATACGAGTAAAAATTCCAAATTCCTCATTTGTTTAGCCTGAAATCCCTTGCACATTTCCCACAAACTACTTCCTTTTCTCTCTTTTTAGCTGGACTCCCTCTCTTTTTAATGAAGAGAAGTTCAGAGAGTTTTTCCCATGAATAGATGGCGGGCACCTGGGAGTTATGAATTTTAAAGTGATCATTTTCTTTCAGCCCCGCCGGACAATGGGGATCTCCTTTTGACTCACTTTCACAGCTTTGAGAGGCTCTCAGATCAGCCACATTCCAATCAGACTGGAGTCAGATCAGAGCCGGGCTGGACTGCATCAAGGTCTCTCGCACAGAAAGACGAGGAGCAGATGGCCAACACCGAGCTCTCCTCCCCTTTTCAGAGCGCAATGGAAGGCAATGTGGGAAAGCGTTCCCCCAGCATTGCCTATTGATTTCTGAATAGGACCACCACATGCCACCAGCCTGTAGGTATGAACCTCTGTTAACAGATGGTGAGATCATTATGAGCAATTAATTCCTTTAATGTATCAGTGGGAACATGTTGGAAAGGGTGATGCAAGCACAGAGTGAATAGTGAACTTCTCATTCCTTGGGGAGAGCCGCAGCTACATCACCGAGGGATGGGAACAGTCTTTCAAGAGACTCTGTACGTACGGAGAACCAGAGTTAGCCATTTGGTCCACAGAAAGAAGGCATGGATTTTATTAACTAAGCATCCCTCCCTCGTTGATACGTGATTAACAACAGATTTCCTTCTAGGTCATTTTTGGAGAGACAAACAATTCAAAACAGTGGGGGGAAAAAAAAATAAGATCCTAAACTATCAACATGATAGGAAGACAGGGAATTCGGTCCTAAAGATGATGAGGGAATATTGCTACCAAACTTTTTGTTACATAAATTTTAATTTAGACTGACTATAAGTTAATAAGGAAACAGACTGTTTTGAACACAACTATGTGTATATAAATAAATGAGAGGAATTCATAATAGCTCTTCACACTGGAAATAGAAGCATACAAAATAAGCCCTCAGACTTGTCAGAAAGTTACTACCAAAGGTTCTTACACAGAAGTTGAGATTTACAATTTAAATATAGATATCATATTGAAATGCAGAGAAATCGACAGAAAAATACTGCATATTTACTGCTATTCATTGTGATCTGGGTAAATTAAAATTCACTGTGCTAATAACGACCATAAGAGTAGGACATTCCCGCATCATCTACTTTACATGGATTTGTATGACAGGCTTTGTTTTGTTTTGTTTTTTTTTTTTCCTTTTAGAGACAGAAGGAAAAACTGAAAGCACAATATAGATGGCTAGTTAGCTCTTGGTCTTAAAGATGACAGCAGAATGTGAACAGGAAATACAGGCAACTATTCACTTATTCATATTTAAATGACACTTTTTGCTTGTAATTAAGACACTCAAGTCGTGTCTCTGTTCATGAAATTTACATAACTGTACAATAGCTTGCCTAAGTGAACAGCAAATGGTAGTTAACCTTGAAGTGTTTTATCTTAATTGAATAAATCTGGCTATAGCTCAATAAATTTAAACAGAAAGATATCTTTAAACCACTAAAATAATTTTTAAAAACACATTTGTTTTTGCATGTGATGATGGCTCACTGTTTTTCTTCTAGTTTTCTTATTTCTGCTGTAACATTGGTCCTTTAAAAAAAAAAGAAGAAATCATTGCAGAACACTGAAGACATTGATACATGTTTGCGGCTTTCTCCTTATTGTTTGCAGTTTGAGTCAGCGTCACATTCTGGAAAGCCTTGATAAGAATATCAGAATATTGAATCAAAATGTATAACTTGCCTATGTGAGATAGTCCCTTACCTACTTTCTCTGTCCTTATTGGACTTGCCTTCTTCCCCTTCCCCCCCCACGTACCAGCTGAGTATCCCGTCACACAGTGAGAAACCTAGGTGGGAGAATATAGATTTTTGCATAGGTTAAATAGGAAAGCCACATTCCACCACTCTTCCATTTAAATCAGATTTACATGGGGTGTAAATCCCCTCAGAATAGAGCCATTCACAAAGGGCTCAGAATGTTTCCCTCACAACACTGATTACATTAAATCAGTAGCAATCATGTTTCTCGGATTATAAGTTACAGCAAGAGAAACTGCGCAGCATATTTGTATTTGTGTGAAATAAGTTAATGAGAAGCCACCTGTGCCTTGTATCAGTTTACAAGAAAAAACAAGGGAACACAGGTGTTTCAGCAATATAGCTACGTATTTTTATATGAATTTGCAAACACTAAAAATGAACATATTGTTACTAAATTCAGCCACATACACAGTTTGAAGGACAATATTTCGCATTTTGTTTGGGCTGTCTTCGTCTTAAAAAAAAATACAAAAGGCTAGTTTCTTGGCCATCAGCAAGAGCTATAATTTGGGCTTTTCTCCCGCTCACAATGTTCACCATTGTACCTTATGCGACATAGATTGTACATGCTCAGTTCTAACCCACACTGCTGGCGAGAAGCATTCACACTGTGAATTACCATTTTTCCCAGCATCTAGCGCTACTCAAAAGACAGCACAATAATACACTAGAAGTGCCTTTGTCTGTTAAAACATTGTTCTTCATTACTACGTGAAAAGCAAATTGTCTTTGTATAGAGGCAGAGTGGCACACAGTAGCTCTGGGAGTAGGGAGAAGGAATTTGTATCACTAGCTGACCACCTCATAGATACACATGCCAGTTTCTTCCTCAGTAGCAGACGCATTGATGTTGCGGATAAAATTGTGGCCGTACCTTTTTTAATTATTAGTTGTATTAGAATGACTCCAAGGGGATCATTTGCTTTTTCCCTTAAGGAGAACATCCATGTTTTCCCATAAATGGTTTTTGGTTTGTTGCCTGGGGTTTGGAGGGGAAGGGAGCACGTTAATAAAACGTGCTTGATCTCTTGACTCGATGCACCACATCTAAAATGAAAGCAAATCAGAAAACCTCATCCTTTCATTGAGATCAATTCAGAAAGCGCATCATCAAATGATGAATTATGCAAATTCAAGAACTTTTTTTTTTGCAATACAGTTGAACAACTGTACTCCAAACTGCTGTGTTCTAATGAGGATTTTGCAAAATGTATTACTATGGTCTTGAAATCAGGCAAGTTATGGGAGTTAAAAGAGAAAACAATTCCCCTATGTTTTCTTTTTCCTTTAAAAAAAAAAAATCAGTATGTACAAAAAAAGATTTTGGTCAGCAAGGCTAAAGACAAATACTGAAAGGACTACAGAGGGATGCAGCCTAATACAACAGCTCCAGATGTTGATGGATTGCGAGAGGAACGGGCATCAGAAAGTGGCCAGGTTCACATGTTCTCCCTCAACAGAATTGCTTTCTGCTGCTCTCAGACACAGAACACTGGATCCAACAGATCGTTGATGAGACCCATGGACATTTCCTACATTATGTTCTCCATGGGAAGAGGTTTCTTCCTTTTGGGAACAATCTACAAACCACATAGGCTGTTCCTGGTCCACATAGGACCTCTGAAATCTCACGTCATCTACTACCTGGGAACTTAAAATGTGTGACTGACTCTTTACTTTGGCCTCCTGGTCCCAGTGCTCCAGTGCTTCCACCCACACCTGCTCCGCAGAGCATCCTTCCACAGTTCAGAAACAGCGATTAAAACGAGGGGCTGAGGCGCAGGCCACCTTGGCTCATCTCCTCTCCATCAAGGGACCCCAAATTCCACAATTTTTCTATGGGATAAGGAAACCTGGCCAGCAATTCAGCAATTACTCATTCTAGAATGGGAATCTACTGACTTCCTTTCTCTCTCCAAAAACACAGGTAATAAAATATACTCATTTTGCTGCTGACAAAGATTATTATTGTAGTTTGCAACCAAGACAGCTGAAATCATTAGTCCTCCCCTAGCGAACTGAAGTCACTCTGCCTGTCTTGGCACAGCTGAATGTATTTAGTCTAGATAAATCATATTTCAGAGGTTTATGAATCCTAGTTAATTGAGAATACCCCTAGCAGTTATACACGCTCACTGGGCTCGTTTGCCAGCACAAGCAGAACTGTGCTTCATAACACGCGAGCAGAGGCTGAGTAGGAGAACCCCACTGGGCATGTGCCCACGGAACCTGCATTCCTCTACTTTCAAGGATGGATTTGGATCTGATTTTTAGGGTTTGAGATGTTTTCCAGCTGTTGGTGGCTTACAGTTCAGTACTTACCCACATGGACAGCTTTCCAAAATTAACATGTATGTAGGAGCCCCCCATAAAGTCAAACAACACGTGCTGAACTTCAGGACGCTCTTCAGGTAGGAAGTTCTTGCCCATACCTTTCTCATACTAAAAGTAACTTGACCATTTATGAGTCTTTTATTTATTTTTAGGGAAGCAAAAAAGTGTATCTTGGATCTCTTAAAAATAAATATTTAATATATATTAATAGTTTCCAAAGGGTTTTCATTACCTTCCTTAATAAATGGTTTCTGTTCTCTATTAATATGTAGGCTTTTTTTAATTATCATGTCTGTAACAGCACTTTTCCATTACACGGGCACAGACATGACATACAATTAGAAATAGGAATTACTTTCAATTAAGGCAAGTGATTCAGTTTGAATCTGAAAGCAGAGAACATTCTGGCGGTGGGGAGACACTTCAGCAAGCTCTGGGATGTCTGAGCATTTGATTCTGGAGACAAACCACCTCCATTGACAGGAGCTAAGCTCTGGTCGGGGCACGATGCTATGCCACAGCACCAAAAACTGACACAGAACCACCTACCAATATGCCTGCTCACAATTTAACTCCTTTTAGAAGTGCTGGACACTATCTGGCACAACAGAGCTAATGCAAATTGAGTTTCACTGCAAGCACACCAGTCCCAATGTGCTGTTTGATTAAAGTATCTGACTTCAGGTTACACACAGGTCCTTCCAGGAGAACACTGCATTACCACTTCCACCAAGAATTTCAAATGAAAAATAAATAGGGAAGTGAAATTGTGCTTCAAGTTCATATTACTTGACTTTTTTCTTTTTTTTTTTAAAAAAAAAAAAAGCTTGCAAGATTGGATAGCTAGTCTAACCAGAACATACCAAACTATACTGTTCAACTTGAACAGTCACATATAAATCAAGCCATTCAGCAATATAAACAGCATTCAGCACCAAAATCTTTGGCAACAGAATGATCCGTTGCTGCACACCACACACATCAAGTACTTGCAAGCGCTCTAAATTTTTGTTTATTTTTAACAGCATGTAAATATCTTGTCTATAGACACTGGCAAGAGCCAGTTCTCAGCAGTTCCATTTGATTTGAACCAGTCTGTAGAAGATGAGGAGGCAAAGAAATACTAGGTACGAGCACAAATCAAATTCTGAACACAATATGGGTGTTTGCAGCTTAATCTCTTCTCCAGAACCAGCTGAAACACACCAATCATAAACTATAGGAAAGATAAAACTAAAATCCGGGACATCCAGCGTTCAGGAATATTTGCACAGGTGTTCCCAGTATGACCATTTCAGAGTTGGACTGTTGACACAGAACTTTTGTTTAATCTTATCTGTCATAAATACAGAGGTGAAGGTGGACGAGCAGCCCTTCATATCAGGGCTACACAGCTAAGATTCACTTAAGAAAACCTATGTAAATTCTCTCCGCTTACATATTGATGAAAAAGCACTACCAATGCTAAAAGGGCTTACAAGCAAGCTCTGAAAACTTAGACATTGAATTACCGTTCAAGAGGCACAGAGATTATAGAACAGGCATACGTGCAAGAGCAAAAAACTCCTAAAAATGAAGTTCTCCAGAAAATGCAAGCAAAAGCCAAACCGTGCGTATCTAAGATTAAAGGGTGGGGCTTCTGGGGAGAAAGGAAAGTTTGTTTGTTTGTTTTAATTCCAAAAGTTTGCTTGGTCAGGACACTGACAAACCTGACCACTTAAAATTAGCTCCTATTACCAGCGTTAATATCTATGGACATGGACCTGGTTGAGTTCCCTAGTCAAAAACACAAAATGCTTCCACACAAGAATGCAGGTAATTTATAAGCTTTCCTGTGTCTCACGATGTTCCAGTCTCCAGACAGGTATGTTTTCCTGATTCAGATTCTCTTTGTCCCAGAACAACTCCCAAGGAAACAGGACTTCAGGACTCCATCGCTGGACCCGTTTTACCCAAGTGATAAAACTTCCAACCTACCAGTAAGGTGGATTCACAGCCTGGTTAGCAATCCATTTTGCAAAACCAGTTTAGTCACTTCCTTCAGTGCATGCATTGACCTGTAAGCATATTTTTAGGCCAAGGGTCTTGGTAGCCATCCACTCAATCCCAGCAATTTTTTTTTTAACCACACACTAGTCATTTAACTGGCTATTTCCAACTCCCAGAAAGCATCCCTGCAAAGCAGCTGAGGTTCTCTCATGCTACTGGAATCGGTCCTTCAACACAGAAATAACTCCCAGGTAGAGAGGCAGACAAGGAAACCAAAAGCCAAATCACAGCGTGTTGTAACCTGCCACCACTGCCTCATCAAACAGAGCAGCAGTAACAATTCCACAATAAATTTCTCTCTCCGAGCCTGTCCTGCCTGGATGGCAAAGAGCATGCAAACTTTGTCTTACCTTTCTCACAAAAGCGGCACCCTGCAAACAGCGCTCCTGAACATGCTTTCTTCACTACTTGCTTTCAGGGCATCTGAAGGTGTTAATTTCATTTTTATCATGCATCACCGTGCATATATATTGCGGGGCTCTTATTCGCCAGTCTCTTTGATACTGCCTCTCTGTGCATTTGTGTTTGAAGGAACCAATTCCTTAAAAAACAAATTAGAAGTCTACCCTGTTCACTAAAATTAAAAAATATACAAGCACATTTCTCAAAGAGACCCATTAAGGTTCCTGCTAGACCTAATGAGAGAGTTAGTGATGAAAATATATTTGAAGTTTAAGCTTACTTCAGGGAGCAAGAAAAAAAAGCCAACACAGAAAGCATGCATCTGCACGTCTGTCTAGTCTACAGTTGCCATTGCTGATACTGAGTCATGTTAGAAACACAGATAGCTACAAAAATAGCTATGCTATGCTGGCAAGGTGCCCCGTGAGCTCAGGGCCCAGGTTTCATCAGGGCATTATCTGACATGCTCTGAAAGACAATAAAAGTTTCGAGTTGCTTAGTAGCACCTTCCCTGACTTGCATGCAAAGATGCCAAGCAACTGCTGATGATAAAAGGTATACTCTTTACAGAAGTTAAATCATAGCAAAAGTTTAAACCAAGGCTCTAATTACCTGAGCGCGTTGCAACTTTTGTTGTCTGATAAATCTTGGAGAAATCATAGCCTCACTTAAACCAACAGATGTTTTAATAGCAACTTCAGAGTCCAAAATTTCACCCTTAAGATATGGCTAGATTTTTAAAGAAAGCTACAGAATACGGTTCCCAAAAGCCTGCAGGGCATTTAAAGTCACAGATGTATAACTAACAAGTCCGTGGACCAGAGTCTGCCCATTGTCACACTACTTCTATCCCTCAAGCCCAAGACAGGCGCAGTACAAAAGGTATAAACCATATTATTATGTGAGGATTAACCTAGTAGCTTTGATATTAATAGGAGTTTGACCCTCCTGGAAAACAATGGGTTTGATGAAAGTACTCTTCATCAGAGCTCTTCAATAACGTGTTGGTCATCTGCCAACTGTTCTTCAGAACGAAGTAAGTCTCATCCAATTCTACTTCAGCAAAGGTATGGATGGTTAAAATAAAGAAGGGACATTTTGTCTGACCTCTTCCAATTGTCAGCACTCATGCACCTTGTTTCCTATTATAGCGGAAAAAAAACATTGCAGAGAAACGTCTCTCTGCAAACACCTATTACACGTTCCCATCATTTCAACCCAGCCTGCATTGAACCAGCCTGCCAAGAACCCCACCAAGACAGTCTTGCTTTGTCACATGGATAAGGTTCAAAGTAAGGAAGCAAGAAAGTTAGGTGCAAGCCTGGAGAAACGCTTCTTGACTGAGCTAGGAGGCACGTGAACCTGAACTGCTGATGCAACAGTCTGGTCCTCTGTAAAGCAAGACTTTTGCAGCATGGATGAGGATTCAAGACTCTGCTGTCTTTTTTCCTCCACCCCCCGGCCCCGTATGGTATCCTTCAATTTCTAAGCACCCACCCTCTTTATAGGAATATTGGTAGTCCTTCTGATTTCTAAATTCAGCGCAGACTGTCAAAAAAAGACATGCCATATGCTCTGTAAGGGTCACAAAATTCTCTACCTCTGAAATAAAATTTTCCAACTGAAAATGTCAGATAGCAAAGGATTCTTTATCTTCACTGGCCACACGAATACCTTTTGCACACCTGAATTTGTCTAGTGTCAGCTGTTAGCTACTTGTTTGTTACGTTTCACACCATAATTCCATTTAATCTGTCATTGCTCAGTGCTGCTGATTGAAGAGGCCAGTCCCATCTTCCTCCTCCATATTATGGCCATTCATTCCCTCTACTGCCATTGCATTGGTACTATCGTTTGTGTGAGGCACCAAACCAAAGAACCGAGCAAGCTGAAAACCAAGTAATTTTTTGGGTTTCTGCAGGTTAGGAAATTCATCTGGCAACAAACTACCTCAGTTTCACCCAGGAAGCACAAAAACCAGAGCTGGCACAAGGGCGAGGCAGAAATAAGCAACTAGATGACAGCGGGAATGCCCTTTTCAGCAGTCACATTGAATTATGCCAGATAAAACAGATCAAGGAACTACAGTACTAATCTGCTAAATTAATCAGTGCAACACCTCACTTTGGGAAGGATGTAGAGGATTCTCTGTTAATAGAAGACTAAATCAAGACTAGGTCTCCAAAACCATATGCTTAGCTTCTTCTCAAGATACGTGCTAACTGAAGAAACACCTGGGTAAAACACTATCGTTTTCCTTACACTGCAGTGATAGGATTCTAATGATCTCTTCTGGCTTTAAAATCTATGCAATTTATGTGAGAACAGCCTTACCCTTCTTCAAATACACTAGCGTATTAGAAAGTTATCAACCCCCTAACAAATGATTTACATTTCTTAAGGAAGAATTTGCGCCTTTTATCCATTGGTTTAACCCCTGCCATGAATACCTTGAGGATGGTTGCTAGCCCTCTGCATTTACCAGCAACCAATCCTCTTCCTTCTGCCATGAGTTCAAAAAAAAAAAAAGGAAAAAAGAGTATCTACAATTATAGCATTGTTCTTACTGTTCCCAGTGCATACCATATCCTGACTGAAGCCGTAAGTCCATTTTTTCCCACTTTAGAACATGATGAACTTTTCATTACATCAAAAGACTCCCTCAATACATGATGTATGGGGTCTGCATAAACATTGATAAGACTTCCACGCTTGTGCACCCAGTCTGATGGTGAAAGCAGGCGTGTGGGCTGCTTTATTCCAAAACCACAGACCTTCAGTCAAAAAAGGTGCTGAAATGTCTTTGGAATCTATGGGGTTTTTATACTGAACTCCACTCTTCTTCCTGTACCGAGTTTTACTAAGATTCTGAAATATACTATTATGAAAAGCTGATTAAAAGGACAAGATTTACAGACATCTTGCCACTGAGGAGGAAAAAAAATATAACAGGGGGGGGATAAAAGAAAAAAAAAAAAATCAAGAACAATGAAAAGATGTTCTACAGGTTTTCATTGCCTCCAGCTGGCCTTGAAGCCAATGTTTTTGCAGGCATATGGTGCCAGGGTATCTGCCGTTATTTTGCTCACTTTGCAACCAAGACAGATTCTCACCGTTGAGCCCATAGAGAAAGAGTCACACAGCAGGCTTCCAGCTCGTGGGCTCAGCACTGAGGAATATGCAACAAGGTGCAGTGCTGTTGATCTCATCTCCCAAGTGCATGGCTGGATGATCAAACAGATCTTTGATCCAGCTGCTTTTGGCACGTCAAGTTTGAAAGCAGGATAAAGGCTGCAGAGCTACTCCCGCAGCTCAAGACCCATTATCTAGTAGCGTTTCAGAACTCCTGTGACTTCTGCTCTGGTGCAGCTTCCCAGTTTGACATCCCTTGGCAGCCATGGTCCCTCTCTCAGCAGGTGGCTCGAAGTGCCACTGAGGACCTGGCACAATGGTGACGTTCCGAGTAGCCTGTTCTTAGTTGGGCTAATTAGCCTGAGCACAACATGGTATTAATGCAGCTCTATTGCTTGCAACGCACAAGCTCTCTGTTCTGAAGTTAGCTCAGACCTTTGCACAACACCACATTATCCTGCGGATGACATACAACAAAAATTCAGAGAAAATGGATTTTTAGCACTCCCTCTCATACACCCCCCCGCTTTCAGCAGGTAGCCCACAGGCACAGTTGCTACACAAGAAGATTCAGGATCCTAAATTCCAAAGAATTCACAGTCAGTGTTTAGCACACATCATCACAAGCATTCGTTCTTAACATCTCATTTCAAAAGGTCTTAAATGTTAGATTCTGCTATAAATCATCCCCTCTGTCAAACATCAGTAGACTCCTCAAAAGCATCTAGTTCAGTTGTGGGCAGAGCAGAAAATTTTATTCAAACCACAGGGCCTATAGGAAAAGGAGAATTAAAAAAAGCCACCCAAACAAAAACAACCACCCACCCAACCCCTTTCACTGATTGGCTTTGTCACCTGTGCATAAATCCTAAGGATTTCAGCAGGAATACCCAGTAGTTCCTCACAAAATATATTCAAGATCATAGTTCCAGTTTGAAAGTTCATGATGCCAATGCCATTTGGAGGCTGTGTTTAAGTTATTCAGCTCATTTCTTTTTAGACCCTGCAACCATTAATTTGACACTCAAGACACCTCTAAAAACCCCTAAAGAATCTGACCGACAGAAGATATCTGCTGTTGTATTACGCATCCTAAGAAACATGTGGGGTGGTCCTGCGAGGCATGAAGAAAATCTGCAAAACAACCATGGAGTTTCTTCCCCATTGTGCACCTTCCCACTAGAACTCAGCCCTCCAGCCAACTATTTTCTCTTTCATGCATACAAACACCTTCCAGGCTCTCCGAGAAATGCAAGTCCAATCTTTGAGTTTCTGAAAAGTCAGTAAGAGCAGAGGCACACCCGGCATTTCCCTTCTTGACTCTGTAAGGTAAAATACCTAACCATGAGGCTTTCAATGTTTTAAGAAAAGTGGAACTCCCACCTTCCACAGCCACAGAGTTCTACCATCCCTCTTCCCCATGATGGGGAACCAGGAATTCAGTGAACAGCATCACAGCCAGAAGACCATTGGATCATTCCTCTTGTCTTGGACATCCTCTTCTTTTCCAGACCCTGCTTTCTCAAGTCGTAATACCATCGAGACGTATTCTTTTTTTGGTTTGGGTGTTTTTGTGTTTGGTTGTGGGGTTTTTTTTGTTTGGTTTGGGTTTTTTAGGTTTTCTGTTTGTTTGTTTTTTAAACTGGAGAAAGAAGCCCTAGAGAAATTCCAACAGTTTTGCTAAGGCAGTTGTTGCTGTACGTACGTTTTGGAGTACATAGACTTCATTCTATGACCACTCATGAATTAGAGGCTTATGAAACAAAATGCTACATTCTCATCTCTCAAACTACCTCATCTGAGGCTGGTGGGACAAAACAGTAAGGTATGCAAGTATTTCACATGTAAGCATATATATTCATGCATTTTAATATGTAAGTGTGCATTACATGATTAATTCTAGGGGTCTAAGTCTTCTCCAGTTATGAAAGTGTAAGACACAGTTTAACAGGTCTCCCTGACATGACAGTCACGTATTACTTCAAAACGTTGAACACAACATATTGCTTTGAATCAGGACAGCTGACTGAAGACGCACAAATAGCAAACGCACCAAAACATACTCAGGTCTTGCAGTGCTCACACACTATTATATATACAAAGGGAAGATTGTAGACTGGCGTTTCTGTAGAGAAAAAAGGAGCTTCAAAAGCTGCACTTGGCAAAAGCAACCTCATGGACTGTCTTTGCAGGGCGTCTCATATTTCTTGATGTTTGATCAGTGTGCATTTTATTTTTAAGCTCCAATATTCTGGATGGATAATTTGTTTTCAAACCACTGAGCTGAGTTAAATTCTGCTCTAATTATGCTCCTCCTCCGAGGAATCAATACAGTCCTTTAAATTTAATCTTTTATGATGTCTGATTAATCATAAGGCAAATCCTACCATTTACAAAAGATAAAGCAGAACTCAAAGTTATGTTTGAGACAGTAGCAAGTGCTTGTTCTTTTCAAGAGCATCCCAGCAAACAGGGCAGATGGAGAGCACAAGAGCTCCTGCACATCATCCAGGGCATATATCCTTCTGATGGCAAGTTACTTAAACTCAGTAAACTTAACTTTAGGATCAGAATTTACATACATTGTGCCTATTTGTACATTACAATGCTGCTCTGCTCATACAAGGCACTTATCTCTGAGATATAGCCCTGCTAGTTCTAAGTGTACAGAGGCTTCTTCTAAATCTTAATACATCACATAACATTTTTAAACATTTAGGAAGAAACTCTCTAAGTATTAGACAAAATGCGGAGACTTTACTTCAAAAGACTAATTCAACCAGGCATGCTACACAGAGGATACTATGCAATCTATTTGCAGTATCTCTGCAACTATGCAGCCACAAGCCTATGATCCCCTCCCAACACAAAGGCAAAGATTTGGAAACTAAGAATGGAAGCCTGCTCTAGAAGAAAGGGTTATACAGTGAGCATTTTTTTCCACCTTGATTCTGGGTTTTATCCAAAAGAGGAAGATCAGTCCCTCGTTTCTTATTTATCACAATCCTGCAGGAACAAGATCCCCCGTGGCATGCGAGTGTATTCTCCAAGCACAAAGAGGAAATAGTCCAGAGAATTTCATTCATCTCAGTATCTTTAGCTGCCTAAAAGTCAGGCATCTAATCTAAACTAGACATCTAGGCTGCCTCAACAGAGAGAGAAGCATCTCCAGACAGTGATTCATCTCACCCTAAAATAATATTTCAGTTAGGGGGAGGGGGACCTGCACAGGTACCTGGAGAGTATGCTCGCGCTCTCCTGACCAGAAAAGGGGTCTTCCCGATGAGCATTCACAAACTTTTAAACAGTTGAAATCACAGAATTGCCACATCTCCAGGTGGCTCTATGTCACAGCACAAGGCCTTTACACCCAAGCAAGCTTAAAACTGGGTGGCTGAGGGGCTGACAACAGCCCTACTGCAACAGGACACCACGCACAGGCACCCTAAAACCAGCCCTAAGAGCTCATCCTGTCAGTCCACGTGGTGCTCTACCAATAGCTGGATTGCTTCTTTGCAAGATAGTTTAGGACTGTTGCCTAGGCAGTGACGATAGTGGCCATGTCTAACATGGAGGTTAGAAAACCTTGCTCACAGAGCTTTGTAAAGCAGCAGAGTTCTGTGGTTATTCAATTATTTGGCTTTCCCCCTGCAGAAAAGCATGAATACAACGGACCACTGCTGACAGATAAACAAGCTTCTCATCTGCTGTTTGTGGGCTGGTCTTCAGGGGCATTAAGAACCTGCAACTGCCGGAGCAGCACTCTCCGGCATCCTCCGACCATCCAGTTGCAAAGGGACCTCCTGTTTAAGGTGCGCTCTTCTGGTAGGTTCCTTTTCCACACTGCATTCAGTAACCTGTAGCCTGAACCGATCCTCCTTCCTCCAATGAACTCATTTCATATAAAGAACAGGAATTGTATTTCCTATCACAGGGAGCAACTACAGGAACATTTTTGTCTCCTACAACAAAGTATTTGACATGCTTACCCATTTCGCAAGATTATATCCAAATATCACCTTCCCATCCTGAAACCCTATTACTAAAACTGCTGCTAAGATCTGTAATTAGCAAATGCCTGTATCTGCTGAGACAGCGAACAAAAGGAGTGTTCTTAGCCACGTTTAAATAAATCCGTGAGCATTGGGTAAACTTGACCTCTCAGAAGAAAAGCAATGGAATATAAAGCTTTACACCACAGGTCACAGTTCAAAATTGGCACAGCTCAATAGCAACTGGAAAGCATTGCCAAACTGAAGCTTTCATTTTCACCTACAGAAGCATGCTGATTCCACCGTATAGAATTAGTCTTCTACAATAGCATCTGATAGCAGCTTAATAGCTCAGCCTCTTAAAAAACAAATCTCAACACCAAGAGGACTTGATGCAATAAAGACACTGAGATCCCCCAAGGAGGGGGACACTGGGTTTGAGACACATCAGTGGTGAAAAGTGGAACTTTCAGCAGCTTGTGCTGCTGCTATTGATGAAAACTTTGTCTTTCAGCTCTGTGAAGGTGACATGTTTCACAAGTACAGTGTTCAGATTTAACAAAATACGGAAAAAGAAACAACAACAAAAAAAGAATCTTTAAACATGTAGATAATGTTTCCAAGCGATCCTTGAAAATCAAGGAAGTCAGCTGGACCAGTTGCAGAGCACGCTCGGTACAGGCTTCAAAGCTCAGAAAGCCAGAAGTTGCACAACTGGAAGTTAAATTTGATTTATTCAGCAGCATTGGACTGGGAGGGGCACAGCAGCTTCTCAGTATTTCACAATGGGGACTCTTCTTTATTCATCCTGCCTAATTACATACTGACACTGGAAAATTACATTACGAGGGCAGTAACTTCTCTAAATAATTGTCACTCAAAGACATTCTGCAATGCTTTGTGATGTCTTCCAAAGCAGGCTATTCGAAGACTGGAAACAGTTTCATGTCAGAACAATTGGTTCATACACAATTTTCTGAGGCATTCTGTTTTCTTCAGCTTCGCATTGTAAAAGCGGCCGCATCACCTGTTGGCCTAAGACATCTCATGTGTGTTTCATTTATCTTTTTGGATCAGCCACTGGAAAGCTGGCCCTGACACTAAAACCGAGATTATGAAAACTGGCCAGAGTTAAGAGCATTTGTGTTTGGCTTGGTTGGAGTTAACAGAATGTTTTCTTTGTCTAAGAAACTGGATGAAAGTTGCATTTTAGGTCTCAAACGCTTGGGTCTTCTCTTGCAGTTTAAGCCTTGAACTGAACTAATGCAGACTCAGTACACTCCTGGGAACATTGGGGACTGGGCTTCAAGGGCTGGCCACGCGATGCTCATGATTCGCTGGTCAGATAGGAGAAGAGCAGGAGGTTGGGTGGGTTCCAGCATCTGAGAAAACATGGGATTGAGGAATGGACACAGGTAGCCACAGAGGTCCCAAAGTCTATTAGCAACAGAGCAATTAAATGAACTAAGTAAGAAGTTTCAAGCTTTACATGTTGAGAGAGACTCTGACCAAGCCAAATTTTCAAGGTTATCCATCATTAGATATTCTGATCTCTAGCATGAATGGAGGAATGAACACAGAGTGAGGACCTTGAAATCTCACCTGTGTATCTGAATACTCTGCTTTTTCAAGATCAACCCTTAGTACTGGAACGCATCAGGGCAAGAATTTAAAGAAGAGTCGACCACCCTCAATCTACCAAATCAATGAGAGAAACCTTCCACAGAATTACATCTAACAGGCCTTGCCAGGCCTGGTTCTAGTTACACAGTCACTCGCTCTAACATTTCTGTGGTAGCAAACAGTAGGTTATCTAGACATGCACTAGTATATATAGCAACTACTCTGTTCAAGGCTGCTTTGACATGTGCTTTCAAAGGAAAGGAGAAGTAAAAATCCTGCACTTACTCTTGCTTGAAATACTGTCTTTCTGAGATGCTATTCCAGTTGAAGGTGAAAAAGAGTGTATCTGAAAAGTTTTGTGGACAAAACATAAGCATTGCCATTTAAAAGGAAACGACAGTTGCCTTTTTTCTAGTGCTCATTAGCTGTTCAGTTATAGACTCCCCAAAACACCACACAGGTGAACAGCATTAACCTGGCTGGCAGAGACAGCAGGATATATTTGTGCCTATATATATAAATAAAGCCTGTGTATAGGCATGCACACACACACTCTTTTAATAAGCCTCAACTTCTTTTAGAGTAAGATTTCCAGGCCCTAATTATTGCCTCAAATGTTAAAATAAGCAAGCATATGATGTTCTTACCCAAGTTGATATTCTCACTTTTTCCTCTCATGAAATCATCCTTTAAATAAAACCTTTTCAGCCCATTCTCCACAGCACACCTGTCCAATTCTCCTCAGTCCGCATGATACACAGTGATGCTCCAGCAATACTCTGGGGGTGATGTCACAATATATTGGCATAGGTCCTCGAAAGAAAAACCAAAGCAGGGTAACTATACTTTCTATTTACTCGAATGGGAAGGTTAGCTCGGTACTAGATCTTCTGGCTGTGCTGACTAATTGTGGTTTGCTCATCTGTGCAGATTTGCTAAGAAAGTTCCCAGTATGCACTATATATTGGAACTGCTTAACACCAAGTATCAACTGAGATTATTCCAGTATGTTGTTTGATCCCATATGATCCCAGGCAGACTAAACTCCTCCTGACTTCAAATGGAAGTTTACCTCAATTGCATGTTTCTGGCCAACGCTTGTGCTCAAGCACAACTGTAACTCGTGGTAAAAATGAAGTTGCAAAGGGCATAGGCTAAAGCGAAAGACAATTCTATCAACCTCTATTTGGTAACTTTTTTTGCAAAAGGTAAAAGTGGTTCCACAGCTAAGAGAGAGAAAGAATAATCAAACCTGCAGACTAAAATATTTTGCATACCCACACCTTTTTGAAGATAACTTACTGACTGTCATTTCAGCCATTGCCTTCTCCTTGTAATATTCCCTGGTTTAATTACTGAGAATAGAAAACTTCTAAGTACCCTGCATTAGGGGAATCACACCAAAATGCAGCTGCTTTATGGTCAGTTTTCCATTTCTATCATCTCTCTGAGCATCTGTGCACAATGTTAGTGATTACGAGTTGTACCATTCATTCCCCAGCAGGAAAAACAGTGCCAGAAATTCTGCTGTGTGTTTTGCTTGGCAAAAAATAGAAGTCCCTCTGGGAAAAGAAAAGGGAAGGGGAAAGAAAAGAAGGTACCCAATTCTATCATGGTTTTTTGTCCTTGTTCAGGACAAATTTCCAAGTGCAAGCAGGTGAGAACAAGTCCTATACAGTCCTAATTTTAAGACAAACAATAGGAAGATTTAATTATGGCCATACACTGTGTTATGGCATAACTAGAACAAGCTGACAGACAACATTTCTGGTTAATTTTATTTTTTTCACCCAATCTTCAAAATACTTGAACATCGGAG
Organism: Gavia stellata; assembly: GCF_030936135.1. NCBI lineage: Eukaryota > Metazoa > Chordata > Aves > Gaviiformes > Gaviidae > Gavia > Gavia stellata. The sequence goes on along the minus strand of NC_082596.1, from coordinate 95,515,060 downwards.
TAGAAATCAAGGAACGTATGTTTTTCTCTCAGGCTTACAGTTTTGGAAAGATCTGAGGATTCATCTTAAATTTTTGTCAGAGAATTTCAAAGAAAGAAAACATTTTTGGACCACAGTGCCTAGCAATGAAACTACCTAGCAACAGATTAAAAAGAAGAATTTTTTTTTTTGTTAAAATCAAAGTAAGGCAGTGATCATGTAACAGTTACTATTTTTTGTATTAATTGTAAAGATCTTTCTGTAAAAACAGTCTAATTTCTTCTGTTTTGTTAGAGTCCAAATTTTCAGAAGATTTTTGTAGAAAGAAAATTTTCAGAGATGCTATACTGTCATTTGGCAGTTTACAAGTACCCTCTACTGCCTTCCTAAAGCCAATCACATTCCTTCAATTTAAAAATGCACTAAGATCCCTATAGTGACAGGTGTAGCGTACAGCGATAGAGCCGATTCTTCCTTTATTTCATGTGAAAGGATTTCCAATAGAAATTAAAGCTCCCTGTGTATAGCTCCCTGATGAAATACCCCACCAAGGAACAAACTTCTTCCAGCCAGCAATAGTTTTAGATTACTTTATAGCGTATTATCTTTCTTGAAGGTTTTTGTTCACTTGTTTTTTGCTTCCATTCACAGACATGGCACCAACGGGACAACAGATTTCAAACCTGCACACCCTGGATAACCTAGTCTGTCCTCATAGGATCTTTGCAGTAAAAAATTAATCTGTTAAAAATTCTATTCAACGGAGTCCAACTCTGCTGCTGTAGAAGGAGAGTAAAGCCACGGGGGAGTGTCAGGCCAGCCCGGCCAGGCAGCAAATTCCCGGGGTGGGAGGGCGCGTAGGGAACCATGGCTGCCCTGACTTGCACTTGGGTTCAAAGGAGCGTTCACACAGGTTCCAAACAGGGCAACTGAAATGATGGTGTAAAGACGCAATTGACTTCTGGCCTCCCCACAGGAAAAGCCTGGGCAGCCTAAAGAATCAGAGCTTAGTCTTTTTAATTAGCTGTTTTTCCTCAGTACCCTTTTAATTATTTTTACATGGCACCCGCTAGGGAGGCTGCACAGAATTCATTTTTCTTTAGGGAAGAGAGATCTTGGGGCCCCTGGCAGCATCCCTCTAGTTAGCTTTCTCTGAGACTGGTCTCTATACTGGTAGAATCAGGCAGGACCACGGGAGTTAATAAGCAGTTGGCCAGATGGTGCCTGTCCAAAGGTGTTGGCTTTGTAGACAACTGGAACTTCTCTTTGGGAATAAATCACTGATACAGGAGAGCCAGGCTGCATTTCAATCAAGCACAAGCAGACAATTAGCGGAGATAATTACCTTTGCTTTTTCTTTTTTTTCTCCTTTCCTTCCCCCGCCCCACTCCTTCTCCAAAACCAATAGATGCAGAACCAGGGAGTGAGAAACAAAGGATCCCCAGGGCTAAGAAAAACATTCTTCCAAACACTACAAGCAGAAAGCTAAGTGTTATTTATTCAGACGCTATCAGTACTTACACCCTCACTGCTGAGTTAATACCTATGTAATAACAAAAAGCCATGCAACAATAAAAGCTTTTGATATCGTAACTTAAAGACAACTTAAAGGCATACGCTATTGGTCTTGTGTTAGTGAGGCCACTCTTGTGACCGTTATCATAAGACACTTCAAGTGCTGATGATGCAGCCTTGGACCATAGCAGCAACTATGGCACGACTGTCTCAGCTAACTTCATGTTCCAATACGGAAAACATTTCGGTGCAGCTCAGGCCTGAAGGAAGGATCTGCTGACACATCCGAACGTACAATGTCACCAAGTCCAATTTAACGTCAGAAAAACATCTACTTGGCTACAAAAGAACATTTCTATCAACAGAGTATGAAGTAAATAGAGTAAGACTGAAGATTTTTTTTTCCAGAGAAAATGACAGTTAAGATAGTAACTAGGAGTCTGAGTTTGTTTTCCTTTTTGACCACAGACGTCACACTACCACAAACCGGTCACTTCTTCTATAGTCCCTGCTCTATCTCTCTAAAAGGCATAACGAAGGTTATCTTACTGTGGTGTCTTTGGGCTACAGACCTTAAGGATCCTCAGGAGTAACAATAATTGGAGCTACCAAGAAACTCAACACTCGTGTGCTGATACAGAGTCAAAATAAGGACTTGCATGAACTTTCTTTACCCATTCCTTGAAACAATCTGGAACAATTTGTTATTCCATAAAGTTCCCTCTGCCTGTAAGCACATACCTTCTTTCAGAAAGCTCCCTTTTTAGGCAACACAAGGACCTCTTCCAGCTATCCCACTGACACCACTCCACAAAAGGTGTTTGCACTTGGAGAGATGATGGGTGAGTTCCCTCAGAGCTGCAGCCATCAAATCCCACAGTACATAAGCCCCTTCCCTCCATCCCATACCACAACCATGTAAGCCTGCTGTACTTTTATTGTCATTAAGAAAGCAGATCAATTAGATAGTCCAAGGGTAGCATATTTGTTCCTTTCAAGTAGTGGGAAGTGATTAACTGCTCTTTACTATCTGAAAGGACTTCTGGAGTCACAGGCTTCTGGGCAAGAGCAGGTTCTTTGAAAACAGACTGCTCTGGCAGTATCGAGGTAGACAGAGGAACGCAAGGGCTCTGATGCATTCCAAATTCACATTGTTCCCTGCTGCATCATGCATTTAGGTTCCCACATGCAGAGCCTAACTGCAGCGCACACATCTTTCCAGGAGAAGGAAAAAAGAAAAGAAGGCTCTCTCAAGTAACTTGGCAAACAGCTTCATTCCACAGAGTCAGTGCAAGGACTGAACTCCAGATTATTTATAAATTCTAATTTAAAAGGAATCTTTTTTTTTTTTTGCACAGTACTAGGCTAATGTGGATACCTTTTCAGAGTCTTCACTAAGGAGTGCAAACAGAAAGCTGCTTTGTAGTCCCCACATTTATAGTTCTTAAAAAGCATCTCTCTCATCTAAGAAACTAGAGTGACACTATTTTCAGTTCAAGCTGTCTTCGCTTGAGTTTCTCATGCGAGATTCATACTAGATAAACAATTATCAACATTGCATTATGTCCAAAACTGCTATCAGCTAGAATAGAGTTACAGAGAATATTCCTACACTGAATGCAGAAAACATTTTCTGCAATGTCAAGTAAATCCTCCATGCAGATGACCTATGAGTAGCACCATTTGTGAAAAGCACAAAACCAGAAAACCCACTAGCACACTTTTCTATGCTTTCATGCCCTGACACTTCTCTCATCATATTATCCCCTTTTCCCATCTGTGTAATGCCAATCACAGTATAAAAATTCAACTGTAGATAGATCCTTGGAGTCCACATAACAGAAGTTTTGTGTGACTGCATTAACTTCTAAGTTACAAATCTGTGATTTGTCTTCCTCCTTCCCAACTCTGACAAATGGACACGTCATATGTTCATTAATGCCATTCGCTCCATTTAAAAATCCCATATAGATTTATCTGCTGTCTTTCTGTTTGCAATTATATCCCTACATACTGTGGGCCGTGGCCTTTACATAACAAAATTCAAGCACTAGAAAAAGAAAAAATATCAGAGAGAAAAGTATTAGATAAAAGACCCTGCAGCAAGCCTTGTGTTCCTCAGCTTCTCATCACCTGCAGTTTTCTTTTCTTAACAGCACTTGAGTAACTCCCCAACTTAAGCAGCAGTATGGATGCAGACCATCAGGCTTGCATCTTCACGTCATTAAGGTAATGCCTCCGCTTTGCTTACTCACTCTGCTATACCATACATACAAACAGCACAATAACAGGATTAATCTGCTCACCTTTGAGATCTTGTGCATTATAGAATCATTGAATCACAGACTCATTCAGGTGGGAAGGGACCTCAAGAAACCTCTAGTCCAGCTGCCTGCTCAATAGGTCAGCTAGAATCAGACTAGCTTACTCAGGGCTGTATCCAGTCAAGTCTTGAAAACCTCCAGCCATGGAGGCTCCACATCCTTTCCAAGCAACCTATTCCGCTTCCTGACTGTTCTCACAGGGTAAGATATTTTCATCAGAGCCAGTCCACGCTGATGGTTCCCAATCACCCCTCCTACATCTGTGCAGAGATGTGCTCCAGGACTCCCTCCATGCTTTTCCCACAGAGCAAAGAGAAGCTGATGAGCCGGCAGTTCCCTGTATTGCACTTGAAACCTTTTCTGAAGATTGGTACAACATTTGCCTTTCTCCAGCCATTGGGGCTCTTCCCCAATCTCCACAACCATTCAAAGATGACAAAAAGCAGCCTTGTATGGACACGAACCAGCTCTCTCAGCAGCCTTGGATGCAGCCCGTTTTGTCCCATTGGCTTGCATGGGTCAAGTTCTCTCAAGTAATCCCTGACTCAGTCCTTGTCCCCTGATGGGACTCCTTGTCCTCCTTGAACCCTTTCATTAAGCACAGAGGCCTGTGAGGCCTCATTAGTCAGGACTGAGGCCCAGGAGGCACAAGTACCTCAGGCTTACCTGAGCCCCTTGCCACTAATTCACCCACCCCACTCAGCAACAAGCCCATAATTTCCCTGTTCAGCCTTTTCCTACTAAGTGAGTGAGTGGCTCTGTGGTGCTTAGTTGCTGGCCAGGGTTAAACCACAACACTTTTCCAGCAGATTTCAGAGAGGTTCAGCCTGTGAGCTAGAGACTTCCTCAAGTTGTCTAAAGACTTTGTATGCTTCCTCATCATCAGATGATGATATGTAACAAAACTCCCATCATGATGTGCCCCATACTGGCCTATCCCCTTACCATGACCTACAAGCTCTCAACTTGCCTGTTCTCTGTCCCACAGAGTTTCACATACTCAAACTGCTCCTTCACTTCGGGGGAAACTCCCTCAATCCTTGTCTTCTCATCTTTTCTGAAGAACCTGTATCCATTCATTGCAGCACTCGTCCTGCAAGCTGTCCCACCATACTGAAGTTAGTCCAAGAGTGTTGTAGCTGCGTGACCACAGAGTTCTAGTTCCTCTTTTCGCCCTGCATAACCATTCCTGAGATCACTTTTGTAACTGTCACCCTGCATCATTTGCTTCTCAGCCCTGTCCACCGTCTCCTCATTGTTTGCAGGTCTCTTCACCAGGTTTTCCAGCCTGTTGGCAGAGCTGCTCTTGCCTCACTTAGTTGGGTGGATCTCATCCTTTCCCAGCAGTCTTCAACCCTCAGAGGCTTCCATGACTGCAAAAGCCAAATCCCTCTCAAAGATCCCAGCTGCACAGCCAGATGTTGACTCTCAGGATCCATCAACTCATCCCCAAGCCTTTCGCCTTCACAGGCAAAGACACAAGGAGCCCCACACACTCCACCCTTGTCCCAGAGCCTCATGGCCATTCTTGGTACACTCAGTGTCTCCCTGGCAGTATCGTTGGTACTCAGATGGATGAGGAGCAGGAGGTGACAGTCCCAAAGACAGACAAGCCTCAGCAGACTTCCCACAACATCCTGGGTCTAAGCACCTGGTAAGCAGCAAACCCCCCAAGACTTCAGGTCAGTATGGTAGATGGGTGCCTCCATCTCACACACAAGAGATTCTCCAACAGCTATCACCCCCCTCTTTCCCTTTGTACAGAAACGTATTTGAAGCTCAGCTGTCTCTGACACAACTGCAGCACAAGCCTGCTGTGGGTGCAGAATTTCAGGGCTTTGGGAGAACATTCCAGAATAGTGCAGAAGATAAGCAATTAATTAAATGAAAGAACTACTTCCCTTAATACAGTTTTTGTTTAAAAAAATAAAGTACTTGATATATGTGTGTAAGGAGCTCAAAGGATAAAAATATTTACTCAGTTAGAAGACAAAACATTTGCAACTTCCAAGAGCATGCACAAATGACACCTAATGAGTGACTCTGCAAGAACAGTAATATAAGAGTCCCCCATCTGAACAAGTTCTAGCAATCACTGTTCAAGTCCCAAGCTTTGTACACCCATTTAGGAAAAGCATTCTCCCCATCTTGTAACAAGTCATAAACCATTGGTTTGTTACACCTCAACGGCCCCATTATCTTCAAAATACGTGCTGGGTAACACCAGTATAATCATTTTGTCTGTAATGAATTTCCATGGGTAAACCAGACTGGAAGAGAGCAAACACACTGCTGATGGAAGCAGGGAATAAACCCCACAGCTCACTCCACCACAGTCACATTTAGTACCGAAGCCGCAGCCAGAACAGCAGCAGATACCTCACATTGTCACTACAACCTTTAACCGTGACCAAAACTACATAGAAACAAATGATTAAAAATATGCCATTGTATACCAGGCCACAGACGTTGGAATTTTATACCAGATCTGGTCACATTATAGAGCAGAAGTAATTGCCAAAAGTCTAGGAATGAAACTTTTAACAGAACTATACTTTTACAGCCTTTACTTCAGACAATAACCACCACTATATTACCTCCCAATGATATTGAAGTATTCCTTATGCTTTCTGACTAGCTGTAGCGATCTGTGAAGACCAGATTTCAGTCCAAGTTCCTCCATCAGTTCCTCCATCAGACTGTGCAACTGTTAACGAGCTCAGCCAGATAAGCAATGCAATTTTAGTGTACTTCTTGGCTGCACATTATTCAAGGTATAGATGACATTTTTAGTGCAAAATAATTACGTGCAATTGAGGCCTTATTTATACACCTATCCTTACGATCATTTAGTAGACAATGTTAACTTAAACAGCATGACTTTAATAGTTTTATATTCTATTTATGCAGCTAAAAATTACATCGGTCCGAAGCATCCGAAAGGTCAGAGTAAACCAGCAGAATGGTCCAAAAGGTCAAAGATCTGGTCTGAAGCTGGAGGCCATATAAGACAATCATCAGCATGGCTTTTTGCAGCTAGAGCACAGACTAGAAACATTCTGCTTATCTGTTTGTATATCAGTTTCAACCTGTACAGGAATATCAATTACTTTCCAAGGATAGCCTTCACCTTGTTGTTTCAAAAGTGAGGAGTGATAACAGCATATGTTGATTTTCTTATCTTTCTCACAAAAACAGTCACAATTTAAAACAAAAACTAACCTTGCATCTCACAGAGAAAAGGGCATTTATTTACCAGAATATTTTGAAGGTATGAAATTCAATTTAATAATAATCACATGTATATTAAATAACAAAGCTTTGGAAAATATATGTAATTAGATGACAACATAGCCATTTAAGCAGATATTTCTATTGAATCTTTGCTAGACTCCATGCTTGTCACCAAATTAGATGTTGTCCCATGGTATGCATTATAAATGAGGTGATTCATTTCATGAGGTTTATAACCAGTGACTGGAATTATAATCAACAATATACATTAGTGTCTTCTAATATTTACGATATTTTGGAGCCTATTTTGATCCCATGCTAGTTTCATACAACAGTAACTCCCCTGTCTTTGAACAGGCTCATGATTTATGCTGGGGTAGGTTAGAATAGAGCCTCTAATTTTATATGAAGCATTATGGGGATCAAATATGTTTTTAAGGTTCACACTAATGTCAGACTATTTGCATACTACAAGGCATTCTCCAAAACCAAAAAAGTGGTTTTGTGGTTTGTTTTGTTTTTTTTTTTTTCCCCCCGCCTACCATCATTAACAAATTGCAATCCTTCCACTTAGCAAAAGCTGCAGGTCATTTACTCCTTTAGCCACCCAGAAACAGCAAAGGAATGAGACTATTTCTTTTCCTTTTTGAAGCTACATGCTGCGATACATACAGCAATCCTGGCTCTCTTCCCTAAGTTTGATAAAAAAAAATAGATGTATTTTGTTACATCTATCATTGAATCCTAACAAGAAGTTTCTCCATTCCTCTCAGCAGATGTCCCCACCTCCAACAGCTGTAATTCAAAATGCACCACAGCAACCTTATCCCATAGGTACCTACAGAAGTTTTCTACCATACGCATCAGGTGCATTCTCTGTTCACATGTCAAAGACACAGTAAAATTTTACCTAAAGTTTCATAAAAGTAACAAGAAAGAACTCCTACAAAATCTGCATCCCTACAGAAACTTGGGGAAAAAAATTGTCTCGTGTGCCACACATTCAGACGTTGGGTTGCATCTAGATTAACTGAAAAGCAGGGTTTCTCATTCACAGGAAATGCCAGACTCCAGCATGAGCGAGACTAAAATCTGGAAGCATTAACCTATCTACAAACCAGAAACGTAAAGAAAGATTCAGTCATATTGCCCAGTGAAGACTTGCTGCATGCTGCAGAGTCTCACTGAAATTAAGCCTTGTTAGTTTTCCTTCTCCTCCTTAAATATCTGCTATTATATTAAATATTATTCTCAGTTTTCATGATCAGCTACATAGGCTCCCAATAGCTACAGCTTTCAATCAGCCCCATTAGGCATACTGTCCCAGAATCACTGACCTTGGGAACATTTCCCAGGTTTGCCATTCCTCAAATCCTGCCTCTCAGACCCCTGGACCTCCAAGATCCCTTCTATAGAGACAAGGCCAAGCCTATGTGAGAACCAATCTCATCTGGTTCCTGGCATGGGAGCAGAAAGCGTGGAATTTCCACTTGAGCTATCCAATTCAATAGCTCTGCAAAGGTTTGCCAACCCTAAGGAAGTCTGTTTAGCAGGTTTGCTGCACAGCAACAAAATCTGGAAGCCTAACAAGCAGAGTACCACAAGACTGATGTTGCAAGGCTTTCAAGATCCTCACCTCGAAAACAGAACTAAGAGGTGGACAATTCTGACCTTAACACCACAAGAGTTCATGTCAACCCTATCTCAGATCCTGCTGAACTGAAATCCCACTGATCTAAAAATGTTGCAAAGAAAACATTCCAGGCTTAAGAAGGTGTCATTCTTCTGACCATATCTGTTTGTCTCTAAATATTTGCCCACACTCAGCAGCATCTTGTCTCAGCATGTCATTTTCTGCACATTGATCCTCTACGCCAAATAGAAGAGAGAAGGAAATAAACCTTTGCAACCAGGAAAGAGTTTCCTAACAAATAACCACGAATTGAGCTGACCTACATACACTCTGTTCAGCTCAGTTCCAGTCAAAGCTATCAAGTATAGGACTGATTATTACACACAGCTGGGAGATGAGGAATAACAAGAACAACATTCAAGTGTTATTTGGAGATTATAATAAACCCAACGTATGACACCCATTAAACTAATTGATAGTGAATCATAGTCTTGCTAAGATTGCCAATGCAACACTTTAATGTGGAAGCTGGAAGTGGAGGGAAGCATTCTAACCTCTGAAGAGTCCTTTGACTTGATGGGATAAAAAAAAATAGCTTCACAAGTACAGAAAGGAAGTGTAGCAGAACCATATGTACTCCAAAAAACTTGAAATGTTTATACTATTACAAGTAGTGATATTGTCTGGGCCACTGAAATATTGTGTTGAAACATTTAGCTAAAGAAAGACATTGGCTGTATTTCTCTTCTTGTTACTATAAGCATAAATCTAGAGTATTGCCACTGAAGTCAGAGTTTCTGCATAGCAGTGCCAAAAGAACACAAAAGTACCACTATCTTAATTTTCCTGAGTTGAAAGCTATAGTTGAGAAACAAAAAAACACATAATCACATGGTAGAAATCCATAATGATGTCAACATTTTATAATCAGAATATGAAGGGCAAGAATGACTCAACATGAAGACATAAAGGTAGGAAAAAAACCCCACACTTACAATTACTATAAAGGAAGAGATCAACAAGACAGAAGACAACATAAGCTTCCGATAAGCTGTAAGCCAACTCAAAACATCCATTTCCTACTCAGGGGCCAAGGTGAAGAAAGAATAAATATTTCTGCCTTTTAAAGAAGGCTTTGCAGCAAACCCATGACCAGTCTGAAACAGCATGAATATAAAAAACACTGAAACTTCATACTTAAAACAAACATAGAAGGTCAGTTGATCAGAAAAACACAGAAGCTGTTAAGCCATAAGCCAAGTAAAACACGCTCTCCTTCAAGCCAGAGATTTAGGGGGAAGGGGAAAAAAATATGACTTGTTGGCTAGCCATTGTAAAAAGCGATCAGCAATAGAAAACGTTAAGATGTCTTGGCCTTAAAAAGAAGGCTTTACAGCACAGTCACTGGCATTCAGCAAAAGGGAAAAAAACCCAAAAACATTTGACACTGTAGGGTCATAAATAAATTGCTGAGACATCAACTAAGGTGAAGGCCTTTTTGAAGGATATGAAAAAGGCTGAAGGCTATAGTCTAGTCACATCAAAACAAGGAAACTTAGTTTCCTAGAATATGGACCAATAAATGGTAAGTGAAGCAAAGGCTATGGAGGCATGAGCTGGAATCTTTCATGTGACTTGCAGACTTGGACAGGGATGCCAAAGGACTCGAAGGAAAGAAAAAGGATTTCATTCTTTGCTGACCAAATTGATTGGACAACTCTGATGTCTCGTTGTTTATTTTCTCCTTGAAACCTCCCATCTCCAATTTGTATTATTTACCTTTACCCACACCGACATCTGTCAGCTGGGTTCTCAGAGCAATTTAAGTTAACTGGTATGTCCTCACTCGATAGTCATGCTCAGAAGGACACTACTGTTTTCCACGTTCCTCAGCTATTCCCTATGCACAAACACAGCTCTTCACTTACCACATTCATATGCGGCTTCTACTGCACCATGCTCGATTTTCCACTACAGGTTTCCAGGAAACAATGCCACAATTGAGCAATCCAGACTCCCAGAGCAATAAAGTGCCACACTTTGCTCCCTTCAACAGACAGGGTCTTCTCTACAGCATCTAGAGAACAAACAAAATGCTCTTTATATAAAAAATATGCATAGAGGGCTGGACCGTCAACGCATGCCCTAGAACCTGTATTTCTGAAGCTTTATTAATCATCCCTCAAAACAGAAACAAACAGAAGAGTATTTAACAGCATCTGAAACACAGAGTAGCAGATTTTTATAAGGTATGTGGAACTCACAGAAAGGCAGATGTTTTGCCTTACACAGCACGCAGGTTTGCGCAAAAAGAGCTACAGCACAAGTTAGTCTCAAAATGTACATCTAAAGTAAGTTTGCTGGTTTCAGTAACTGGCAGACCCTATAAATGGGGTTCTACTGTTGATACCTGGAATTGAAAATACAAGCCACCATAAGACTTATAGCCGTAAGAACAGAGTGTAGGAGAGGAGATTGGCAAAGATATCTAGCATGCAACCTCGAAGATTAGTAAGGGAGCCCAAGTCATGCCATATGGTAAAACGGCATTCAGAAGCCTCCCATAAGCAAAACTGTAGACAGTGAACTACTTTTGACTGTACAAGAAGAGAGCTTCTCTTTAAATGTCTTTTACAAAACATCTTTTTCTTCTGCAATTCCTTTCAAAATACTCTTGGGCTGGTTAAGAATCTTCCTCAAGTCCCAGATGCGGAGAGTTAATACAGGAGACTTTCTCTTCAGCTGTTACAATACAGCATATAAGGGCCCAAGTAACATTTTCAACCTTTCTGTGGAACGTGAGTCTCGACCGGTCTCTATCTGACTCAGGGGGATGATTCTGCAAATAAGCCTGTAAATGCCTACCTTCGCTCACGTGAATAGCTACAGTGAAGTCCTGCAACACATGAAGGTACATCTTTTTAAACCACGCGGGGGAAATAGACTTACTACAATCACCATATTTACTTGCCTTGAGTCTTCTGAATAAAAGACAAGGCTGTATTGAGACATACCTTTTATAACTACATTCAAAGAACTGCTGCTTTGATCTAAGTCTCTCCCGTACAGCTCCCGCTGCTTGCATCTCCAAGTTCCTCGCACACCGGTGTCCTCCTGACACCTGGAAACAGCACTCTCCCCTTTCCACGCAGCAGACTCAGGTGAGCTTTTCAAGGTGGTGGATCATAGCAGCATTCTCCACCAGATACTCGCACTCCTCTGCAAAGGAGGCTCGTTTTGTTTTCCACAGCATCAGGAAAGGGTTTAACACAAACAGCATTTCTTAAGCTGGAGCGCCCTGTGCTCTCCCTGTTTCAAACATTCAGGTCACTTGTCTCTCAAGTAATTGTGTATCCCCAGAAGAGGAAGGTTTCTGATTTTATTAGCTCACACACAGGGTCCAGAGCTCATCAGCGGGTGTGGGGCAAAACCATACATTTTTTAGAAGGCCTAAACACCAATTCTGCTCTCACTAGAATCAAAGAAAAAAAAAAATCTTCATTGATTTCACTGTGCTGCTGCCAGATTACACCTTTTCATTCTCTTATCTGCCTCCTGTACCCAGAACTCTGCCAATCACATTTGATAGCATCTCTACAAAGTTGTAAGGGCTGCAGAGACTTTTCTGCTGATTTTCAGATAGACATTTGCAATAAACACAGACAATCAGTATCCTTGAGTTCAGCCAACTGAGCTCTCGGATATTACTGAGGTATTGTATTGCTACCACCAGAAGCAGGGCTAGGGCCTGGAAAAGAGACTTGGGGATGTTATCAGTTTCCAAAAATACTTTCAGAAACATTGTCATAGCTTTGTATTTTACTACCATAATCTGAATTTGTAATAACCAGGAGTAAAGGAATATCTACAAAATTACTATATACTAAATACCATGCTGACAATTATAGTGTCTCCCTCGCAAGATTAACTTTCTAGATATATCTAGCGTAACACAAGATCACGCATATTTCAAAACTGAAGTAAACCCCAAATCTGTTATAAAAAGATGCATATTCCAATGCTTATCAGGTAATATGAAACAAATATTTGCAATACTTGGCTTTTTAAGTCTATGTATATGGATTGCAGAATTAGGAGTTGGTTTATGTATCACATACTACCAAACATAAAGGAATAATTTTTAGAAACACAATAAAAGAAAGTTTAACAGCTTCAAAGCTGGAAGAACCAGGGGCCCTTCCCTTAAAAATTTTCTTTGTTGCAACAGAAAAAGTTGTGCTACATTATTAAAAAACAAATTCAGGTTCTGCAAACCACTATTTTATGAAATTTATTACTTACCTTCTTTTTCATGTAATTAAATGCTGGAGTGTCTAAAATATCTGTTATTCTGCTCCTGTAGCACTGAGGACTTCCACTTGTGCATAAAGGTCTGAACGCCACAGTTTTTGCACAACTACTGGTCAGATAAACCCTTGACTGAACAGAACTTCTGCTGCTGTAAGAAAAGCAGAATCTATCCCAGGAAGTAACAGAAATTAAAAAAGAACTAATTTAAGGAAACAACAGAGAGGGGAATCACAAAGGTGCTTAAAACATTGGTTTGCCCTTCACTGTGTTTGGTGAACTGAGTTGCAGAGGCTTTTAATGAGGATTGATGACCAGCTGGGGTTAATGGCCCTCAGCTGCACCTCAGGCCATTAACTCCTCCCTATCAGTTATTAATCCCCAGGAAATACCCTGTACTTCTCTCTTTATTGCTTAATCATAAGTAGCAAGAGATGATCAACCAGCTAAGATCCTAGCATGGTGTAAATGCTCCTGTTCCTGCCTCTTCACACAGCATGTCTTATGCTGTAGAACAAACTATTTAGATATTACCACATTAAGGTCACAAAAGGATGAAGAAACACATGTGAACAGAGAGAAAATAAACATTTTGTCTGGTGACTGCATTTCATATTTCTTCTTTAGAATAAACATAGTACTTACAGCTTGTATACTTTGTGGAATTATACAAACCTGTTTGCAATCCCACTGCTATTAGACTACTGGGGGCTCTTTTCTTTGCAGTTCTAGAGCATATAATGGGGCTGGTGTTGTTATTACTGCTGTTTTTAAAGCAAGAAAGTACCAAGCAGATGTTATAACATACAGCCTGAAAAGTAAAAGCATGATGGTCAACCTAAGACACTGCACTCAAGAGGTATGCAGAAGCATAGAATCACAAGCTGGAACCCTGTGCTTTCCCTTGGAAGGAGCAGAGATCAAAGGAGAGTCAGTCCACCCCTATCCCTGATTTTCCCCACCCAGGGGGTTTGGCCCAGTTTCAAACCTGTATGTTAGCAGAGGATGATCAGAGAGTTTGTGCATGGAGCTAATGTAAGAATATGAACACAACTTTTATGTTTTAATTTTGTTGCAGAGAAAGACTGTAGTGGAAATTGGTTTGGCTGAAGAAGGGAAGTGGCATTTGTATGATACAGCATCCTGCGGACAGAATTTATTTCATGTTTCTTGAATACATCCACTCCGGAATAAAAATTTCTGAGAACATGACTATTGATCAGGACATATCTAAGTAACATACTTTAATTCATACCTACTGAGTTCACTCACTCTGAAAGATGACAGATACACTAACAAGCACTCTGAAGATCATCTGTCTTGACTGCATCTTCAGTGAGTAACCCTACACCCTCTTGCAGTGTCATTTTATATCAGTCTCACAGAAACAGCAAAAAGAGATTAATTTTCCATTTCATTCTTTCCCTTTCCAGTATATTTGGACTACCCATGTCGTGAGGCTTGTGGGGCACTGACATTTTTTAAATGGATGAATAAATTATGTCCTCATGCTACAGAATCACAGAATGATAGGGGTTGGAAGGACCTCTGGAGACCATCTAGTCCAACCCCCCCACCAGAGCAGGGTCACCCAGAGGAAACTGCACAGGAACGCGTCTAGACGAGTTTTGAATGTCTCCAGAGAAGGAGACTCCACAACCTCTCTGGGCAGCTTGTTCCAGTGCTCTGCCACCCTCAAAGTAGAGAAGTTCCTCCTCATGTTTAGATGGAACTTCCTATGACCAAGTTTGTGCCTGTTACCTCTCATCTTGTCACTTGGCACCACTGAAAAAAGACTGGCCCCATCCTCCTGGCACCCACCCCTTAAGTATTTAGAAGCATTAATAAGATCCCCCCTCAGTCTTCTCTTCTCCAGACTAAGACGACCCAAGTCCCTCAGCCTTTCCTCCTAAGAAAGATGTTCCAGTCCCCTAAGCATCTTCGTAGCCCTTTGCTGTACTCTCTCCAGCAGTTCCCTGTCCTTCTTGAACCGGGGAGCCCAGAACTGGACACGGTACTCCAGATGTGGCCTCACCAGGGCAGAGCAGAGGGGGAGGATAACCTCCCTCGACCTGCTAGCCACACTCTCCTTGATGCACCCCAGGGTGCCATTGGTCTTCTTGGCCACAAGGGCACATTGCTGGCTCATGGCCATCCTGTTGTCCCCCAGGACTCCCAGGTCCCTTTCCACAGAGCTGCTCTCCAGCAGGTCAGCCCCTAACCTGTACTGACGCATGGGGTTATTCCTCCCCAGGTGCAGTACCCTACACTTGCCTTTGTTGAATTTCATAAGGTTCCTCTCCGCCCAACTCTCCAGCCTGTCCAGGATGTCTTTGGGAAAACTCTTACAGGTAAAAGAAATTGCAACTTCCATCCCATGAACAATGCCATTTATTTCAATGGGAACATCAGTGTCAATAGATGTTTGAAAAATTCCAGTCTTTAGGGGACAGACAGTACCTCAATCCCCAAAGGCTACAAGAAGTTGATTACTATTATTCTGTTTAAAGGCAATAAGATCACACTGAGTTTCAGACCAAAATATAGAACCTTTCAGGTCACATTTACCAATGATCCACGGTGATATAAATGAAATCAATTATATCTTTTATTTCTATACAAATCATAAGTTAAATGAATGTTCTGCTGCCTAAATGTAATTATCTATAAATGCACACAACAATTTTTGTGCTCCTTCTTCTGACAATGTCGTATTTTTCTTAGTTACAAGCAGGACACATTTTGAACATTGAGTAGAATAACCCCCATTTAGAAAGTTAGATCTAAAAATCAACATTTGCTCAATGAAAGTTCTCCCAAGAGCTGGGTGCTGTCAGAATTAGCAGAAGAATCAAGAAAAAGGTTGTAAAAAGTAGTAGTATATTTAATTTCAGAATCACTTGTTTAGGTCCTTACACCACCTCAGCTGTAACACCATTTTCATCAACTTCAACAGGCTTCGGATCAGGCTCTGAGTTAGAATGGAAGGTGATGATAACAGTAGGAGTGCACTGACTGATGACAACGGGCTTTGACTTGGTCCATTATTATGAAAGCTGTTTACAAAGAAGCAGTAAGTAATCCACACTGCGCTATATACACTACCTCTCTACTCAGAATAATTAGGCTAGTGTGGCTTACTGACTCACTGTTTTTACCATTTGCACAGCCACTTGATGTCTTGGTGAACATTTTCTAAAACAAATTTTAAAATATTTTTAAATTTGAAAATCCAAAGATTTTCATGGGGTTTATTAACAAAAAAAAAATACAGTGGGACCTCTTTTCCTCCTACACTAGTTTCTTTTAACCTAACAGCCAAGCTAATCCTGATGAAACATCTTTACATCAACTGCTCATGTTTTACAGAATGTTTTTTCCCTAATTAACTGAATCATGTACATCATAGTCACATTTATTAAATTTTGTTAATTATTAGGTACATTCTCACACATAAGATTTTAAAGATTTGTTTAATGTCATATCTATATATAGTAGACAATTGAATCATTATATTCATTAAAGTTACTCATTTAATTCCTTTGCTTGGCAGTAGGAGACGGAACTATGAATACACGTTTCAGCTCACTTTAATACTAAAAACACACATCGCAAGCAGCAACAAGTGTACGTTTTTAAGGATCACTTGTGAAATGTGCTGGACTTACAATGTCAGATTCTGAACCCTTCTGTTCCTATAAAAGATTTACAGAATATAAGAGACTCCTACCCAGCCTATTGTGCTTGCCTCTTTGAATGGGGATTAAATAAGCAGTTATATCCATATTGGCTTTGGCACTTCATTTTTTGTAAAATACATACTTCAACTCAACTGATCATCAGAATGGGCTTCTGCAGAGACTGATGACTAAAATTTCTTGGTTTATGTTATTTAATACTGGTTCACAATGGTCTCTCCTGTCCTTAAAGGATATAAATATATTATGAAAACAGCGCTACTGAGTAACAACTATAATATAAACAAGTTTGTTTTCATGTCATTATAATGATCATACACACTCATGAGCGAATTGTTCATGCAGCCATCTATCAAACATAAAAATAGATGGTGATCACAAACCACTGCATACAGTCTTTCAGAAACCCCTCTTGAGGGGGTTTTGGTCACTGGCATTCGTAATTCACAAACCAGCCAACCTAGGAATTCACGTTAGCAGCCGAGAGAGAGTAAGTTCTAGAAGATAAGTCTGCTTGTAGTTCATGGGAAAAGATGGACACAGTGGCAGTTCAGCCCACTGAAGACCTTTGGACAATGGTCTGTATACTTGGGAATAGTTCCTAACTCCCAGTTTCAGACGCTGTCTTATCCCATGTCCCAACTCTGTACCGGGTCGAAATCAGGCACACAGGATCTCTTCTCCCATTCTGCCCTGATTACTACAAGAAGGAAACCCGACCTTCTTGGCCAGAGAGGGACCACAATATGCTCCAACCAGATCCCTAATTTCGACAAATCAATCTTACGGCTTGGACACGTGCCACACCATATACTCAGAGGTCAGTTAGATGCAGCCTTTCTCCTTAAAAGTACAGCCTATAGATAACACACCTCTAAATGAGATCCCTTAGGTAGACGCTTGCAACTGGCTGGGATGAATCCTGTCATAATAGCTACTTTGTTAATATAGTTGCTTATTAATAGCAAAGATTAAGACATATTCATCACTAATTCTCTGAAATGCAAACCTTAACTTTGGTATAGTCTAATGCTTTTATATCATTCTACAGATGATAGCAACAAAACAGAACAAAATACAACAGTAATATAAAGCAGCACTATAAACAAGATGTATTTTCAACTACAAAACTCGCATGCATTTTTAAGACCACAAATATGGATCTATATTCAATTCTTTAGAACCCAGCTTGCATTTTGAACATAAATTTGCTTCGCCTTACTCATGGGGAGAAGGAAGCAATCTAATCAAATTCTACTGAGTGTTTTCTCTGCTATAATTTAGTGGTAAAACTGGCAGGCTGCCTAACCACGTCAAAAAGGGATACATTTGAAATGCTGTAACTATAAAATAACAAGGAAGCTTTTAGCCACATTCATGTAGTGGAGACTATGAAAATGTTTACTTGTAATGTGGTTAGCATATGAAAAGATTAATCTAACAGGAAAATACATTTTAGAGTTGTGAAATTGTCTTGCTTGATGTATAAATATTTTATGTAAATAAAAGCGGATTTGAGATTCATATAACATTTATATATTTTTAAAACTAAAGGCATAGCAACTGACTCTGCAAAACATTTTTCAGTAATACTCTCACTCTGCTATCTACACTAATGCCTTTTTTGTTTATATTAGCTTTTACCCTAATGAAGATGGCGCCGGTGGTTCTGTCTGGCTAAGCTGCTGACAGGACACCATCAACTTCGACGGAAGGCATCACTGAGAGAGAGCAGGCAGGTTTTCAGCTCAGTGACTCCAATTGCAGGCTACGGCGAAAGAAAATTGATGCCAATGGCAGGAATAGGGAAAGGTGACTTTTCCTCAAGACGGTGACTGGTGAAGTTTGAGAAAATCGGGGTAACATATAGGGATGCCGTTCTAAGTACTTAGAACGTCTGAGCTCATTTCCTCGAGCTGTTTTCTTTTTGCCACTTTCTTCATTAAGTGTGTCACTGGAACATAAAAGTCATTTTATATTCTCAAAGATTTGAAGACAGCTTCTAAATTACATGCCAGAGAGGGGTAAAGGGGACTAAACATAAACGAAAAGTCAGACATTCTTTTTCAGTTTTGATCCAACTTAATTGGAGCTTATTTTTATTATTTTTGTTATTTGGGACAATTAACAAATTGTCCCCCATTCAAGAAACAAAACAGGACGGCCTGGCAGACTAATGGCCAACTAACAATACCAAGTAATTTTCGTAAGATGCAGACAGCTGCTACCACAACCATTACTTCTGAAATATAAGGGTGGGATTACTTTGTGGAAGAACCAATACTTTCTACCAAATTTCAAAGCATTTGCAAAGGTTGTGGCAGACAATGAATGTCTGAGTCAAGACTCAAAGCAAAGACCAACAATTTTACTGCTTTGGTGGCTCAAATAATTCACAAGTTTGTAGAGAACAGAAATGTGTTCATTAAAGGATCTACAAAATTACACTTATTTTCTTTGGAAGCCAGACAGCATTAAAACCCAACTGAAGGACAAAATAGTCTATATCTGGGTGTTGGGGAATGTGATGAGTTACTGCATCTCAAATCGTAATTATGGCATTAGAAATTTTTTATTAACTGTTGTTAAAAAAGGAAAACATCTGTGATCCATATAGCTGTTTGATATACTTGTGGATTTAAAAAAGACTCATTCTAACTTAGCATCATAGTATAAATTATTTCTCTGTTGTTAGATCTGAACAAAACTGAAAGTGATAAATACAGTGAAGCCTATACAGTGATAAATACAGCGAAGTCTATACAGTGATAAATACAGCAAAGTCTATGGATTTGTGTCACCAAGTTAATAAAATCAAAGGCATTACATTCAAATCAAAATATATTTTCCTGGATGGCTGCATAGCCAAGTTTACATAGTGCAAATTTGCAGATTATTCTTCCATGGTAAACGTTTGTGAATTTTTGGGTGAGGGGAGAGGGCTGGTTGGTTGACGCTAATACACACAAAGAACTGGATGATTCAAGCACTTTTACAAACCCAACCTTGGACCATCAGCTTGGCCCGTCTCCTAATGCACAATGAGGAGCATTCTGCACCAGGTTCCCAATTTTTTTAAAGGCATGTATGTGAGCCAGTACTGAACTCTAATGGGATGTCTCTGAAAACCAGGTAATGACCTGCCACATACGAGTCTGAAAATCTCTCTTATGCAGTAAGAAAAGCTGGGTTCCAGCTGGGATACAGAAAGCGTACCCTGTGAAAGATCCAGCAAATAGCATCAAACAGAAAACTTCAAAATCTCTTGAAGATTCCTACAATAATTTTACCAAAAGGCATACTGTACACAAAATAGATCCTCATGGGGTAGAACTTAACACTTGGAGCAGCAAGACATTAACACCAACACTTTCACCCATTATACACAATCTGAAACGGGGGGGGAACAACCACCTAAACAAATAACCCAATTCCCAAGTATAGATCTGCATCAGTCAAACGAAAGATTGTTTTGTTATTAATCAGAATAAGAGAATCAAAAATGAAGTAATTTCTTTCTTTTAAATATCAAATGCATTGAAGCAGCAGTAATTTATTTTTATGTCATTATTTCTTTTGATACTATGCAAAATACCATTTCTAAATGCTGGTTTTCTGAAAACATAACCATTAGGATAGTTGTTACATATTTAATTTCATGCTCCACTCAGCATAAAGCAGTTGAGAGACTGCCAGCCAGAGCAAATTAAGTAACCGGTTAGATAATTTCCTGCTTAATTGAAAGCAGGTAGTTTTTAAAAGTAATAATTGATTTTGTTTCTAATGAGTGTGTAGCTATTTCTTCCTTTTTCTATTCCTGTTATTAAACGAGATTGCACTAAACCTTTGTGCACTGTTAATGACAGGCACAGGAGGAAAAGAACTGGAGAATACTGTTTATTTAATACTTTAGATTCCAATTGCAGTATAAAAAACAGCGGAATGGCATCTCAATATTGGTCCTCCACTTCAAGATCGTTGCTTCAAAATCTAATCCAGGTCAAAAGTTCTTACCTCCATGCTCTTCAAGGACAAGAAGTGAGCCAGCAATCTCAGCTCAGTTCAAAGCGAAGAAGCATCAATCATCCTAGCAGACAATAACTGACCTCAGCAAAAAAAAAGCGCGTTCTGGATTTATCACTTTCCTTTTACTTTTAGGAATGGTCACTTCAAAGGAAAGCTGTGATGCCTAAAGACAACAGATAAAGAAATCTTTGACTGACGCTGTTAGATGATTTGGTAAAAAAGGACTTAATTCTCCACAACTGTTGAAAAAGCACCTGTCAGAAGCAGTTAATTCACTTGAAAATTATATTTAAAAACAAAAAGAATAATTGTTCTATTAAAGTGTTTGAACAAAATATTACATTTTCTGATCTAAAGAAAAAATTAAGATGACTGTGTCCATCTTTTTTTTTCTTCCACTTCTTTGAAAATTAACAAAAGGGAAAGCACATTCTACACGTGTAGAAAGTATTCCTGCAAGCTTTGTATTACAATCCAATGTTTTGACAAGTTAATATAAGAAATAGTCAAATTCCAGTGTGACTCATTTTAGACTCTATCCTCATAACTGTTGAACACCTGACTGCTTCCCTTCCGCAGGTGCATATATATATAAGCAACAATTCCCTCAAGTGAGTGATACAAAACAACCCAGAGTCTAAAATCAGTAATACATCTCGATAACAATCAGAAGCTATAGCGTCATATATACATACACACGTAGTAGATTTATAAGCACCACTAATAGCTGAGATGATTCTCTCAATGAAAAATCATTGCTGATTTCAGGCTGGTAGGTATTTCCCATATTGCTATTACTGATTAGTGTGCTGAGACAATTAAGACCTGCACCAGGTAGAGCAAGCAAGAGTTCTGCAGCCTGTCAGTAGCTTGATCCATGCATTATGGAAAGTATTATGTGCAGTTCTAAGCATTTAAATCTGGTACTTAGCATACAAATCCTTCTTCTGAATTTACAGTCTTACATGCAAAGATTTAAAGAAAAACGCTCTATCCTCACAGAACATAATAAAGAGGTAGGCAAGGCTATCATAAGATTTGGGGTTATCTTCTTTAGCTTGTGCAAAGAAAGTACAGTCACTGGCATTTGCTAGTATGCCAAATGACAAGATTTTTTTTTGTTTGTCCACACTGACAAATCTCTAATAATCTTAACAGCAACACTATGATTTGTTTTTGAAAATCACGGCTGCTAATCATAATGAATTCTCCTTTTGTTTAAGATCATCAGTACAGTACTTAGAGTTTGCCTATTCATACACAATGACACTAAATTATACCTGTATTCTGATAACAACACTCCCCTTTTTCACATGTGAGTACATATGTGCAAATAGAGCTTAAACTTATTTACATGCAGACATCTATGTATGCACCTCAATCTATAATAGCATGGCCTAAAATGGTTGGGGAGGGAGGGTAATGAGTTCAAAACGGGTATTTTATTCAAAGAAGAAAAAATACTAACAAGTTTGTCCCAAGCAAGTACCTGAAGAATACCATATCACCACATACTGCTTTTGTAACATAATCACCACAGGAGCAAAACAGCTCTAAAACTTCCAGAGTTCCTACTTTGCATTAGGAATGCTTCTCGTATCTCACCACTTCTGAAGCTAAATGCTGTTGTTCCTATCAGTTCAAGTTTTCAGTTCTCAGAGGAAAAGAAATTAAACCCAACACACAAAAATACTGTTAATCCTGACATTAAGTAGTATGCCTCATGCAATGAAGTCACACATTTCATGTTTACCGTTATAGTCATTTCCAGTTCAGCAACAGGATTAGGGCTGATTTACTATCTCCCTTTCCAATATTTATAGTATTTCATAGTCCTCCTTTTGTCTCCTTAGAGACCAAAGAAAATGACCATTAAAACTGCAAATTATTAGGCTGTCCATCACAGACCTTAGGCCAGGGTCATTTACAGATCAAACTTGTACAAACAGAAGTTGTGGGAAAGGAAGACAGAAAAAGAGGAAGAAGCAGAAATATGATGTGGGTATGCGAAAACTGGAGGTAGGAGAGGAGGAAATGCTTTACTTCACAATATCTAAATGAATACTTAGGAATGGTCACTCCAGTAAAAAGCTGTGATGCCTAAGGACAGTGGAAAAACTTCTGGTACACATTTCCCCCCAAGCCCACCCTCCAAAGAAAAAAAAAAAGGGCTTCATTCTTTATATTTATCCAAATATCACTCACTTAGCAGACATCCAAATTCTGCTTGAAGTTACTAAGAATTTATATCAAGTGACTTGGTCTTGTTGGATCAGTGGACAAAAGCTAGCCAAAGTGAAAAAGGATCAAAGGTACATGATAAATACTTTCAGTATGTGACTGCGCTTTTACTATACTACATACACACATGTACAGTGTAAGTACACATATTTGTAACTCATGCAAATAGACTCCACTTGTGTTTAGATTCTGCAGTCTGAAAGAATGCAAATAGAGTACTAAATGCATGTTTTACTTCTGATACTTTCACCAGTCCTTCCACTGTTGAAGACAATGGATGTTTTGCTATTACGACAGAGTACTACATTGAATAATGACCACAGGTCACAGCTACATGAGCTGTAGTTGACCACAACAACTATATGAGCTATTTTTAAAATCACCCCTAATTGACCCCAACTTACAGGTTCTCAGTTTTCCACTGAACTTGCGCAAAGAGCTCATGGCCAATTAATCTGTAAATATCATCTTATGAGTAAATCTAATTTCTGAATGACTTTCTGTAAATACTTAACTGCAGCTATTTTCCCCCACAAGCTTTAGAAAGGAGTCACTGCAGATTACAAATTTATAACTACAGATTAACATCTAATAAATCACAATGATACCGAGTAGGAACTCATATTGAAAACATTCATAATTATAAGAAAAGGTTAACTGATCTAAAATACACAGATGAGCACTGTGAAGTATGTTCTGTGGAACACAGACAATACTGCATAACTAAACAGGTAAAAAGTTTTGGGGTAAATTAGAGACAAATAGCATAAACTGGTGTCCTTCAGAAGTATGTTTACGTATGTGCAGACACACACTAATTCCAAGTTCTATCTTCTTTTTAGTTTCAGACTGCAGTTAATTGGCTCCTAAGAAGGCTGGGCTAGAAGATCAAGAGTTTCTAGACAAAAGCATAGTTCTAAGCTTGTCTTATCCAAATGATCTCAACCAGAATTTTACCATCAACTGAAGTAAGAATTCTGTCAAGTTCTTAGGAAATACAAAGTCATAGCAGCAAAGAATGAGCTCTCCTTTATCAAATAAGGTATTTGAAGAGGGCAGCCTGGCCGACAGAAAGTCTTTTAACAGATCAAGATTAATTACAGCTCCTAGGAAAGAGAATAATCCTCTGTTCTCGCTCCAGTCTTCAGAACAGACTGGCTTGGAGAAGTCTGCACAAAAGCTAGAGTAAAGGTTGAGATGCCTCTTGGAACACACCATGCTTAGTCTTATCTTCTTCTGAGAGTTCATAGTTCTGATCAGGTGACCCTCTGTATTATCTAGACTCATCTGTCAGTCAAGCTGGAATCACAGCTGCCACATCTCTGAAAGGAAGATACATAAGGATAATACTGCTGATTTTCTATAGAAACTGTGACGAAATCAAACAAACTTCTTTAAAATGTTAAACACACTTTTTAGTCTAATAGCTAGAAAAATAAAACTTATCTTTGGACAGTTAAAAACTTCATGAAAATCCAGAGCAAGTTCCACACGAAGGCTCTGACACACAAATTGACTTGTGTGTAAGGTCATATTTAAGGATAAATCAATTTAAAATTAAGTACTATGGGTAGACCTACTTTCTCAATGGTTATTAATCTCAAACCACCTGCCCTAACCACCCTTATGAATGCATCCCCCACAGGAAAAGAGAAGGGGCCGGGGCGGGGGGGGGAGTGCGCAGGGAGAAGAGTACATTAGAGAAGACATGAACTCCAGCATGGCATTTATCATGCAGTAAGGTAACCAGCTACACAGTTTTCACTTCGGTATTTTAAATCTGCACTGGAAATGGTGGCACCTAGGAAAAAGTAGTGCAACATGGGTTGGCCAAACAACAACAAAAAAGTCTGTATATATGCTATCAGATCCCTGAGGGCTTAAAGAAAAGTATCTTTTATCCCCTGAAGTGAGAACAGAGATGTTTACAAAAACTCAAACAAACAAAACCAATTGAATAAAATATAGCTGTACTGCGAAAAATTTATCTATTCTCTCTCCTCTCTCAAATAGCAACACTGCTAATGGTCTCAACATTTAAGGGCCCCATTGGCAGGAGTAGCTATGACTCTCTTAAGACAGGATCATAGTTACTAGCTGGGCTCTACTGCAGAGGCTACACTTCCTCATGGTCCCACAGGATTCCCTTCAGGGTAACCAAATTAGCCTCTGCCCCAGTGTTATATGGAGTTCCTCCCTATCAGGCCTAACCTGGCTTGTTTGGCCAGGTTACGGGGAGCAATCTCCTCTCTCCTCGACCTTGGCCAGTACTTCCATATTGCCATTGACCCCTATCTTGGCCACAAGGGTGGAAACTTCCAGACAGTAGTGCTCCAGTTGTTGACAGTCCTGGACAGGAATCCATCACCAGAGAGAACCTCCAGCTGGTAGTGCTCTGATTGTGAACATCCTGGATGGGATTCTGTTGCTGGGGGAACCTCCAGCTGGTTCTGCTCCAGAGGTGAAAGTCCCAGACAAACATCCAACGCGTCCATGGTACGATAAGCTGATAGGAAGAATGTCAGGGGTGGTGGAACATCCAAAGACTCAGCAGAAGAAAGTGGCTTGGCTCTTCCTTTGAAGAGCCCTTTTAACATTGGTAGCCATTTTCTATAATTTGCAAGCCACATGGACTATTACTAGCTTTGACTATTTATAAACTATATCTGCAGGGTTGCTCAGGACCTGGGGAAAAGGAGGCCTCTGTGTAACCCTGTAGGAAGGACAGTAGGTAGGACATGAAAAAGGAAGTCTATAGTCATGATGTGTCATCTCATCTGGCTTACATTAACACACCAGCTTTACTTAGGTGGAGAGGCCACCTTACCTAACCTGGAAAAGGAACATGAAAATTATGTGTGCTCAATAAATAGACTGGAATTTCAGGGTTATAATGCTTAGTTTCCTGTTGCTGCTCATTCCAGGAAAACGTACATTATTTAGTAATGGGACTTTTCCACAAATTAATTCATTTTAATCACATTATTAGTAATCAAATTTCGGGGGTTTGGATATTCTATGTATACATACAGGCGCACACCACTCAAAGAATATCTTTTCGCACAGTTAACACACTTCATAAAGTTAATATGAACCCTCTCGTGACCAAGCTCACTCATTGGGCAACTCTAGGGATGCAATGACACATAATAAAAATGTGCTATTTTTTTCATTTCTTATCCCAATTTAAAGCCTGGAATATAACTCTCAGCCCTGGGCCTCCTTTCATCTCCTTACTCGCAATCAACAATAGAGAGATCTAAAATCCTGCCCATTTCATAGATTCTCTCCAGCACTACCTTCTCTCTAAGACCACCTCACAAAACAGTGTTCACGTAGACTATGTGGAGCCAAACAAGAGTTCCATGCTTGTTGCACTACGTGCAACCATTCCAAATTACTAACTTCATATCTGACAGGCAATTTTCTTTTGCATCCTGAAAAATCTGAAGCAAGTATATTTTGAGTAAACCATGGTAAGAGATTCTGAACTGACACAATTGTGTCTTCCATGAAAAAGGCAGATCCCATGCTACCCTGTAAGTGACATGGGTCTCAGACAGAGACTGAAATAGTCCCCAAGATATACTAGGGCAGAGGCTTGTACAGGTTACTTGCTTTGTCAGTAGACCTGCCACCGGGAAGCACAGCCAAGTCCTGAACTCATGCACCTTGTGGAGAGAGTTATGTTTTCTCTGTGAACACTCCACTGGAGCTTCTTCCTCCATACTATAGCTCGTAGCATGGGCTGCCTGAAAATAGATCCTTTAGCCCTCTGCCTTCTTGAATGGGCATGGAGGGCTCATGATAATCTAACCCCACAAAACAGGGTAAGAACTGACTTACTGGCACCCAGCATCCCTTGGCCTCTACACAAAAATGAAGAGAAAAACTGGTTCAGAATAAGACAGCATGTTTGAATATATTCCAGTTATCAGAAGCATGAGCCATGAAGCCCCAGTAATGCAAACAAACTCCAAAGATGAAAAGAAATTTCTGAGTCTAACTTAGCTGTCACGGATGTACCCAGGTAAGCATTCTGCACTTCTGACGAAGAAAGCGTATCAAAGACTGTTTACAAATCAATAAACAGTTTCTAGCACATGAAAAGCTTTCAATATAATGATTTATTTTATTTTTACACTAAGGGATTCTTTCCTTCTTGGATAAAGCACATTCTATAGAGGCAACTGAAGATTACGCTTCCCATATTTCTTTATCAAGCCACTGTCACCATCACAATATACAGCTAGTCCTGTTTTGGAAAATGGGAATTGTTTGTTTGTATTTCAAATGGATGAGAAAAGCATAAAAAGCTTTGAATATGTCTCATAGGCATGTTGGCCCACACTACTTCACCAAAAGAAGTCCTCCAAGTTCAAAACCGACTGCCAAAGGCTGCATACATGACATTTGCTATTTCAGTTCCTATGGGAGGATCCAGATAAGATCCTTATGGGTAAGGAATAATGCTAGACAATCTCTAGCCAAAGATTTCAGAGAATGTTTTAGGCTTTACTTTTTGGAAGTACTGACAATGGCCCTGCTCCAGTAAAGCTCTAAAGAACATAATTTAAACGCTTTGCTAGATCAGAACTGGAGCATGCAATGGAAGAGAACACAAATATCTGACTATTACAAACACTGAAAGAGGGAACACACAAGCACAGTTAAAGTTTAGTATTACAGTCAGTTTTTCCTACAGTAAATCCCATGTTCCCATGGAGCTGCTCCCTTACCCATAAGAAAAATTAACAGCAGAGTGTCAGGGTATGGACCTGGTCTTAAACAAAATCCCCTCATGTTACTGAGTCTCTCTCTATAAACTTTCCTCTTAATGCTTTTAGCAATATTTTCTACCCAATCACATTTTAGCTTATGCGTCTACACATACAACACCAGATAAAGTCAATCTGCATATATACCACAGGTGATGAGCTGCAGATGAAGAATGCTGAAGCACGAGAGGCACCAGGGTGAGCTCCATGCAGAGCCAGTTCAGGTCCGATTGAGTTCATTAGCTCAGGCTGCGTCCCAGGCCACTGCAGATTCACAACCATACAAGTACTTTCATGCAGCATGGAATATGAATGCATCTGGTAGAGCTTGCCCAGTTTATCCCTACGCTGTGCTCCCAGGAGAGCTAGGCAGCGAAGTCCAGATGGGTTTGAGAGGCTCTGGGATGGAGTTGGTGCTATTGCCCCAGAGTAAACTCAGCCCGAGCCCTTGGTTGGCCAGGGTACAAATCCAGCCTGGATCCAGGACTGAAGCTGAGCTCATCTCTGTGCACTACGGAGCCCAGCATGCAGGCTCCAAACGGTGCTGCAGTACTCAGGCTGAATCAGCACCTCCAGTTCAGCACCAACCATGCTGATCCAGGGTCAGGCCCCTGCGTGGACACTGGCTGTGCCAGGTTGGTTCCTCAGTGCTCCTGATAACAGGAACACAGCGTAGACACACCCAAACAGGCACCAATCTGGTTCAGCAAGACTTAACGCTTTGATTCTATAGGGCAAGAAAGCAGCTGGACTGCATCCAGGCTCATATTCAGTGCTAGGTGTTCCAGACTCATGCTGGCTCCTGATGAACTAATCAGACATCGTTGCAACATACTCTTTAGCTCACATCAGAGTTTCCACAGGGTTCCCCTCCCCAGCATCCCTTACACTGGTTTGCTGTGTGTCCTTCGTACAAGATCCAGCTCTCCTGGCTGTCCTGAGTCTAGCTGCAACTCCATAAGAAAACACATTACAGAAAAGTAAGATGTTAAGATGTAAAAGACTGAGCCTTCGACATAAAAGCATCACAATACCGATAAAAAAGAAACTCCAAAATTAGCTTAAGTTACTCCAAGTAAATGAGAACGGATATGCTATGATTGCATTATACAGAGACCATCTTTATATCAAGATGCCAGCATACCAGCCTGGTTCTTTCACATCTCAAGCATTTGGTTACCATGAGTTATAATTTGTTATAACAACGTTAATAAATTAAAAGCACAAAGGGGCAATTACAATCACATTAAAACGTTCCATAATTTTGGAAAATTAATGTTTCACTAAGTCTTCATTTTTATGGATAAATTGAGTCAGAACTGTGCTGTTCCTACACTGTGCTAACTAGTATCAGTGTTAAGCTTTTTGGAACCATATGGAAAGCTATCAATTTTTTTCTTAAGTAGGATTCTCATCACTTTGTTTAATATCACTACAAATTACACAGGCTAATATTTACAGATGATTTCATGTAGGAACTGTGAATCAACAAACTGCAAGGCAACAGGTAATAACTATTCATTCTCAGAGGAAGTGTTGTGAGCTACCTACCAGGGGGCTGTACAGAAAACCGGGAAGCTCTCTCACTTTTAATCCCCCATTTGACTCAGTGCTCCTTTGGGAAGTCACACAGGGCCAAACTGCAGCAATATCGAACTGAAGCATGAGAAGTTTCTGAATCACACACACACAAATATCACAAGATTGGCTTCAAAAGTCATGAGATCTTTTAAAGTTATACTGTAGGTTCATTTTATTTGTCTCCTGAGGCTTCTACTCCAAGTTGCAGTCAACTCAGACTTTAAAAGTTTTCATTATGGGCACTACATACAGAAATGTATCTATTTGATCAATAAAAAGGGATATTTGCAAAGTTTGATGTCAGCCCTAGGTCTTTCAGAGAGACATCAAGCATTTTATGTTTTGCAGCGGAGTTTGGAAAGCCTAGAGCTTTCAAGCATTCAAAACGTTCAGTATCAGATTTTTGTGTACTTGACCACACTGCTGGGGCAAAAATGGTTCACGCTTAGGCAGCTAAAGAGTTTCTAAAAGCTCTCAGCAGTCTTGCATGCTGTTTCCACGTAACCCTTCTCCCACCATCTCAAAAAGGCTACCACACAACTACAGAGGCAAGCACCGGAACCATCAGTCAGAATGGATTTCGTGTGGGAAAGATTAAGGAACGTATTTTCTCCAGCACGAAAAGAAAAAGCAACTAGGGAGGGTATGGTAGAGATCAGAAAAATCGGTAATCATGTCAAGAAGGTGAATATGGAAGTTATTCACACAACAGAAAGATTACGAGGTGCCAGTTATAATTATCAGCTGACAGATTTTTAAAGCAATTGAAATGAATTTTTTGTTCATGTAACACCCAGTGAAACTGTGGAACTCACTGCCACCTGATGCCACAGACACCAAAAAAGTAAGGGAACGGAAGCATTTGTACAGAAAGGTGCATGGATAGTTATTAAATACCATGTGTGCCACCTGCGAGCCAGAAAGTCCTTTAACCACCCAATCCCACAGATGCTGGGCCAGGGGCGACCACGCCAAGCTCCTCTACGCCTTCTCCGGGCAGCACCCCCGAGGGCCGCAGGGCCTGCGGGCCTGCCCGCCCATTCCTCAGGGGGTCCCGAGGTGGGCTGCTAACAGGACCCCACACAACCCAGCCGCGGGCTGCCGGCGAGCCCCCGCTCCCTGCTCCCGGCAAAACCCACCCCCTTGCTTCAGCCGTCGGGTTCACAACCCTCCCGAGGCCGGCAGCCACGGCCTTCCGCGGCCCTTCTCCCCCGCGGCCTAACGGCCCGGTGAATACCGACCGCCTCGCTTGCAGCTACGTTTGGGGCACCAGAGCTTCTCGGGGTACCCCCCGAGCCCTCCCCGGCAGCACATGGGAGGCCGCACGGGCAACATAATGGCGGGCGGCGCGGCCACTGTTATTACCACAGCGGCCCCAGCGGAGGGCGGGGGGAGGCGGGAGGCGGGGGGCGCGCGCGCGCTCTCGCGGGCGGGCAGCTGGAAGTCATTGCCCGGAGATTGGCGTCCGCGTTGCCACGGCGACCGCCCCGGCGGCGCCAGCTGGGCCGCAGTGTGAATGGGTGATGTCACGCGCCCGGCGCCGGCCAGTCTGGGCCGCCCGGGCCACGGCATCAGCTGGGAGGGGCGGGCGCGGGGGAGCGGCGCGCGGCGGCGCGCGGGGCCGGCGGGAGCCCGCGGAGGCCCCACGCACCCCCACCCCCACCCCCCCCCGCACCCCGCCACGCGTGGGGACGGGGACGGGGACGGGGCTCTGCTCGCAGGCGGGCGGGTGTCCCCCCCCAGCGCGGGTGCCGGGGGTGGCATTTCCGCGGGGGTGCCGGCGCGGGTGGCGGGGGCCGGGCGTTTCGCTCGGGCCTCGCCAGCTCTCCATTGTTTGAATGGAGATGCCGCTGCTGCCATCCTCAATTCATTTGCAGGCACTTTAGAAAAGTTCTTTCCTGCAGGAATGAGGGGCTTTTCACCCGGCTCCAGCAAGGCTTACAATCCCTGCCAGCGCTCCCCAACTTGCCTCATTCAGCCTGGAAGTTTCCCACTGCTCTCAGCAACGAGATTCCCACACTGCAGAATACCCCATGACACTTATTTAGCTGCTTCCCGTAAAACACCCTCCCAAACTTGCCGTGAAGGGTTTGCTTCACGTACGGAATTCTTTGTTACTTTCTCACTGCGGTTCTTCACGAGAGGATGGATACGTGCCTAACTGAGTGACTTAGGCTCAGAACGGGAAAATCGGATTGTTCCTTCATGTAGGTTGTTGCTTACACACATCCACTCTTTACCTTAGTTTCAGTGGGTTCAGGTCAAAGACCGCTCGGCAAAAGCCAGCGTACCTGTTTTGCGACCCAGCGGAAGATGCAGGCTGGGTTTAAACACAAACTTCTCTCCGTAAAGACACGAAACCGTTGCAGAACGCGGGTTTTTTTGCAGTGAATGAAATGGACCCTGTCGTCAGCCAGAAACTACAGCTCCGCTGTATTTTATCTCATCTTCGCGGCGCGGCACCTCTAGCTGAGGGCCCCAGAGCTGGCATGCATGGGAGCGCTTCCAGGCAGAGGAGAAGTGACATTAGGTTCCCCTATCAGTAAAATCTTAGAGCAACTTCAATTAATTACACAGTTTCGTGTTTTACTTCACTTGGCATTTGCTGTTTGCGGCCAGGCAGGTGGGACGCTCGCAACGCTTTTCATTGTAATTCTGCTTGTATTAATTCTGCCGTTAATAAATTGGTTTGGTGCATAAGTTCTCGGGGAAGAAAAGGAGGTTGAGTCCCAAACCTGTAGGAATAATTACAACCGCTTGCAGTCATACAGAAGCCTTCAAAGGCAGCAGAAACTGTTGCTGAAATGCCACCCGTCAGCTTGCAGACCCTTTAGCTGAACCTCGTCGCAGCGAAGCCTCAGCCACGCGAAGGAGCGGGAGCAGCGGCGTGCGAGGAGGCACGTGGGGAGCGGCAGCGCCTCGACACGGGGCCGGGGCGGGCGAAACACCTGCAAGGATGGGGCGCGGGCTCCCCAGGGCCAGCCACGCACCGGGGTGCCGGGGAGGAGGGCGGACGGGAAGGGGACCCGTGCATCCCGCCGGCGGCTCAGCCCTGACGCCGAGGGTGGATTTTTAAATCAATTTGAGCAGCACTGATTCGGTCTGCGGGCAAGGTGAAAGCTAACCCCCTGCAAAAGTCCGCATGCAAGGGGACCTTGCAGTCAGCGTAGCGCATTAGGACGGGCGCCATCGTTCACGGCTGTGGGGCTCGGCATTCGGACAGGCGTACATGAAGGGCTCGCCCTGCAAACACCGATTTATCTGAGGTCAGCCAGTACACAAGAATATTGCAGGATGAAACACCTTTCTCAGGTTTGCTGGACGTTTTGGCAATTGGAGGGTAGCAAGTAAGCTGAATTTATGTAAATATGATTTTAGTGTGAGGCTCGAGCTTAGTCCTTCTGATTTTAACTGCTCGATGCGATGTTTAAGTGACCTGTAGCCTTTAAAATCTTACCGGGATTTTAATACTGCATGCTTTTGATGACTGCTTAAGAGAAATTAGTCTGAGAAGAATCATTGACAGTCAGCCGTCTCCATCAGGTAACTTTGCGGTAAATGAAATAAATTCCAGCTGGTGGGGGAAGGGAGAGAGGGTCCTGAGAAACTCACTCCTCCGCTCCCATTGATCATCACCTGCGCTGGACTTCATACAGCAGTTTAATCCTATTCTCTCCCTCAAAGGTTTCAAGCCCCTGCAAGATCCTGACTGCTAGGGAACAAAGACTGGTATGTGGTTCCCTCAAAGGTCAGTCATTAACCTGCCTCAACAACAGTTTTTGGAAGATCAAGGCAATGAAGAAAAACTAAGAAAAAGCACTTTCACTTTGGAATGAATTGTTCAAAATGCCCTTATACATTCAGTTTTATTCCCTTTCAGCTCCGCACTTTTTAGTTCCTGCACGTATTTGTTTCTCATCAGGAATAATGGCAAGATTTGCTCTCCCAGAGATTTGACCTTAAGTTTATTCTAGCCACCACACTATAGACCGTTTCATCAATTATGAATGTACTCATGTGTATAGGGGAACTGGTAAGCCAGCTCAGTAATGCTACCTTGTTCTGGAGAGTTACCCTTATAAATAAATTAGGGGCATATCTTTATGAAACACCAGAAAGAAACAGAAGATGAAAAAAAGATGGAGAGAAAGAGAAAAAAAGAAAGAAACATAAAAAGAAAAAGAAAGAGAAAGAAAAAGAAAGAAAAAGAAAGAAAAAGAAAAAAAAAGAAAAAGAAAAAAGAAAAAAGAAAGGAAGAAAGAAAGAAAAAGAAATGAAAAGAAATGAAGTAAGAAAGGAAAGGGAAAGAAAAGAAGGAAAGAGAAAGAAAGAAGAAAAGGAAACAGAAAATCTAGAAAGCCGTATTTTTCTAAAGATAAAAGGACGAGGGCTAATATCAAAAGTGGTTTCTCTGTGATTCGTACTTTATGTGCCTGTGTGTCTATATGTGAGACAATACACTGGACTTGCAGTAGCCAGACTATCAATAAGACATTTATTTCCATAAGTTATTGATGACTCTCTAGCTCACAAGTGACAGGCCAAAGTAGAGCCACGAGCAACTTCTGAAAGGTCATCAATAACAACTGAAAATAAATGTTCTATCCAGTGCCTGCCCATTGTGTGTCCTGTTTATGCAATGCCAGTTTAAGTTTCATCTGGCATAGTTTTTAATGGGCTGTAACTACCTGAGTTCCTGGCTGAAGCAACCAGGTCTTCCAGCAAGGGAGGGAGGAGGGGACACACACACACATATCCCCACTTGCTTGCTCACAGGCTTCAGGGAGTACCTTTTGTCAGATGCAGAGGTAAAAGCATGCATCTCTCAGCACATCAGGATGAAACAGTACCCTGAAGAGTGAAAGGAGAGACCGCCACCTTACTAAAACATTAAACACCGTGGAGAATCCTGATGCTCCAAGTGTAAGACCGTTCAGAAGAAAGAAGATACAGAGGGGACAGGGAGAGAAAAAAAAAAAGGGGGAAGCTGAGATGCAAGGTTGTAAATAAATCATATCTCATGCTAAGATTACAAATGCATAATATTCTATTAATGTATTTCTAATAATAATTCATACCATACTGCAAGGAAGATTGATGCATTGCGTGTGTTAAGGAGTTCCTGGAGGCAAAAGAAAGCTCTTTGTCTCTAAGGAGTCTCTTACTCCCGGTGGAAAAAGACTGCAATGGACACTGGATGCAGTCCAGTGGGGACCAAAAATTCGCTTTGAATAACCATCACCACTAACCAGAATGTCTTTTAATTAAACTTTTGCGTTTAAAATTTCCATTTTTCTTACTCCCTTGCATTTGCGTTTTCACCTTTTAAAAAAATATTCTTTTGAGAATCAATTCTCAGGAGCTCGATGTAGAGTAACTATTTCAAGAGGTTGGTCTGAAATAAACTAATAACTTTGCATCCAGTTGTGAAACTTCTGCTCACTTGAGCAGTCCTTATACCCACATCCTTACTCAGGCAAATAAGCTCATTACCTTCAAGACAAACTTTCTACATGAGCAAGGATTTGTGCTGCTTTTCAAGTCGATTTCTCCATTGAGGTAAATTAAGAGGTTTGCTTGAATAAAATATATCCATGCTTTAAAGTCTTGAAAGAGCATGTTAGTGGAGTAAAAATTACCAAAATAAATGTCATTAACACTTCAAGGTAAATATGTGGAAACATACTGGTATTGAAGACAAGTTGAAATAGTTAGTTAGCATAAGCTGTGTGATTACCCAAAATATTCTTATGTATGCACATCGTTTAACTTCAAGAAAACAAAGTCAAAACTGTAAGAAAATTTGCATACTGAAGCATTTTTAACAGCAATTTTGAATATGTCTTTAAAATACTTTCGCATAGCTTGCCCCCTGCACAAGAAGCAAAACCATGAAGAATTGCTATACAATTACTGTAAAATGGAAAATAACATTCCTTCCCATTTCTTATAAGGGAAAATTAGTAAGTCACAGAGTATACTTAACTGTGAAGAATTGCAGTTCATGGATCATTGTCCAATATTCTCCTTACATCCATCTTTCTTTTTTCTGCATCTCCAGCCATTTGCACTCTGCAGTGTATACCTTCATTTAAATTCACTGTGCTACACAGTGGTTTTCACTAGACAATCCTGTTGTCCTAATAAATACATAAGGTCATTTTAGTGTATACTATCGCTGGAATTAAAACCCGTGAGTGGGACCCTGTCTGCCTAAAGGAGACATTAACTGTCTTCGATTTTTTTTCTTGCTCTCTGAACACGACATCCTGCAAGAGCTGTTTTCTGTCAACAAAAGCTGAGGGCTCTTGTTTTCTTAAGTGACAACTTTCTTAGAAGCCATGCAGGCTATAAAGAATGCTCACAGAAAGCATCCTACCACAAATTAATACAAAACTCATCTTTTTAGCAGATCGCTTTTTCAAACACACACAAGTACTTAAGCAAATTAAAATGGAGCTATGATCCTATAAATAATCTCCTACTATTCTACTATTTCTTCTGCAGGATGGAAGAGAAGAATGAGGAAGAGCCTTTTGCTTCTCTTACTAAGCACTTGGTAGATCCTCACATGTTATGGCAACAGGAACTCTATAGCAGGTAAATAAACAGGTAATAATAAGGTTACACAGAATTTGGCATGCATTGGAAGTGCACGGCGTGGCCCGTAAACAATTGCGGTCAGGGGATTTGAGGATGTATTGAAAAGCTTCCCCTCCACACACACAACCACCAGCCTTGAATTTCGAGTTCTTTCTAACTTCTGTTCCCAGCGATGCCACCAATGTGACTTGAACCAAACCAACAAACAGCATTTTCTGTAGTGCTTGAAGTATTGGTCAGGCTCGCACTAGCACAATGCAAAATGCAGAATTGTAAATTAATATTTGTCAAGCAGGTGATATCTGGAAGCCATACCAACCCATAAAAGTACTTTGAGAACCAACTGACTGCAGTCACAAAAAACATCAGTGCATTTACGGTTGGACTTGATGATCTTAGAGGTCTTTTCCAACCTAAATGATTCTGTGATTCTATGATTTGCATCAACACAGCAGAAGCAAAGGTCTCTCCGCCCACTTTGGATGTCCCACTGCTGTGGAAAAGGCTGTCTTCGCAGTTAGGGAGAGAGAGGTGATTTCTTCTTTTAATTTAAAAAAAAAAAAAAAAAGATTTCAGAAGATAAACCCCAAAGATTTTGAAGAATTCCTTAAAACACTCGTGGAGAACAAATAACAAATGTGTTAATACTAGCTTTCAAAATGTAAAATGTTGCATTAGTGCCAAGTATTGCTGTTGTTTCTGCAGGGGTTTTTTGTGGCATGAACTTAAACTGCTTTTGCTGATGAAGCTCTTCAGGTCCCTTGAAAATAAATACCAGTATCATTGGTGTAATGATAACATATGCAGATGAGCATGTACACATCCAGATACTTACTTAATTTAGGTCGATTTGCTCATTGTCCCTGTAGGCTGTATTATTTGTGTGATTATAGAGCTCTTAATGCAAACTCATAACAAACATGAAAATAATATGAGGTGGTATCATACCATCAGTTTTCGGGCAGATTAGCTGAGGATTTCTGTCTACAAACAAAGGGCATGACATTGCACATAAATCTGATCTAAAGCTACACAAAATAAAATTAAAGTTAAAGTTAAGACTCCAAATTCAATCTGTTACTATGTAACTCAGTTTAATGTAGTGTTCCTCAGGAAGCTGCTCCAAATACTCCTAAATTATTTTCCCCTTCTCCAGAACGAGCATCTTGATTGCTTATATTTGGACCACACTGCAGAAGGTTGTCAACGTGAGTTATCTTTCTTGCCACAAGCTTGCTGTAGTCAATGCAGAAATCTGACATTACCCAAGAAACCCAGTGTTTCTGGTCACCCGAACAAAGCAACCTTCTTAAATGACATTAGCCTTCAGCCGACATACAACCACCAGCAAATGCCAGGGCGTCTGTCGGTGACATACCAATGCTGTCTGCTGCCGCAGCCTCTCGAAGGGAGGAGGTGGGTTTGCACAAATTTCTACAACATAGCCATGCGGGAGGCAGCACTGCAAGAAAAGCTCTTGTAGACACTAACCCCATCGCAGTCTTTTTTTGGTTCTCTCCACTAATCGAGGTAAAATATTTCTTTATGCATTTATTTCCATGTTTGTGTAAAAAAGAGCTTACATAAGCATCAGGCCATGGAGAAGGGCTTTTTTTTAATCTGTTCCTCGTCTCTCCAAAATGTTTGTTGTCACGCAATTTTTCGTAGCATACAAAGCTGAAGGAAAGCATAAAGAGGTGGGTAGGAGTATGCTCCTGTCATTAGAAGCATGCTCTAAACTGGACAACTTCATGAACATGCAAAAAAAAAAAATCTCTTTTGTCTGTGAAGAGCTATTGTGAGCAATCAACATTTTTCTTTTTATTGTACATTAAACTTCATGCGCAGGGGGCAGTGGGGAGGTAAAGGTCTTGAGAATCTCTTAGGTTTTCTCATTAAACAGAAAATTCTGTCATGACCACAACCAGAGAATGAGAAAAAACCCCACCACGTTAAGTGAATATTGGCAGTTGTATTTAGATTTTGGATTTGAGGAAAATAGAGAGAACGGTACTGAATATGACTCGTGCTGTTTGGGGAAAAGATTTGTCGGAAGAGTTTGGAAGAGCTCTGATGATGAATCGTCCCCGGTAAGGAGTGGTACCAGAAGATGGATGGATTTCTTTCGGTCCATTGGTAGTCTGCAGAGTGAGGTGACTTCTCTGTGTTCCCCAAATGCTGGATGGATCTTCCCTGACCCACTCTGAGGACCCGTGGGGTGGCACTGCAAAGGAGTGCCATCCTGGCACCCAAGGGGACACAGGCATGTAGGAATAATAATCCAGTAAAAGGTTTACATACTCTTTCCTCCATCTCACTCCCCCACCCAATTTTTCATTTCATATCACCATCCCCTGTTGCCAAGAGGAGTTTATCTGTGGTGTTTGGTGAGGGAGCACTAAACACATTATAGTGCTATTTTAAATGACATCACAACTAACTAGATATTTTAATTGAAGGTAAATAACCAACATTATTGCCATTTGAATGATAGCAATAGTGGAGAGTAATGGCACCACTGAGGAATCAATTGCTATTTCCCTCATAAACCATACACCATTCAGAGATTTATAATGCTTTTTTAATGATCAGCCCTTCTAGGTGTTGAGCAGCTCCTCCGAGATCCTGAGTCTTCTGGCTGCCTGCTGAAGTCAAGAGGAATGAGGGACGGGGGGTCTCGTATCCCATGTCTTTGTGCCCACCAGGATGAAACTTGGCACCCCAGTTACCAGCCTCCGGCAAAGGGAAGCTTGGGATTTTACTGCACTGCTCTGATACGGTGTGCCCCAAGCCCCAAAACAGGGACACTTGACTCAACCACTGTTTCATAACCTGCTTAAGAATAAAAATGCATTGTGCATTTGTGTGCATTTCATGCCCTCTTAAGGTAGGTATAGCAAGTAACCTTGTGTAAGAAACCACGCTGATTGCTTCCTTCCCTCTGCATACCTACATGAGTTCCCTTCGAATTTTATCCGTCCTGAGACTATTTTAACTAATGCGGTACTATCCAATGCACCAGTTGGTTCAGTGGTATCATATCATGCACAAACATCTGTGGATCCAGAGTGCTGTCAGAGGAAATTTCCCCTGCGTTCTGCGCTTGGAAGGACTGTCCTCCTTCCCTGGTGCCATGACCCCGAGACAGTGTCAATGCCTCCGGTTTATTTTTTCAGCTGGAGTCAACGGCATATTCGTGTACTTAGACCTGTACCGACAAATTCAGCCTCCTTTACTCATGAGAGTGTTCTCACTGAGTTCAATGGGATTAGCCTCATGACAAAGGGGGTACAAGGCCAGTCATTACATTCTAATTTTTAACTTGCTCTACTTTGCTTTTGACTCAAAAGCAATCTTTTTAAGCTCCAGAGAGCACCTATGATGCGATCTGAAGTCATCAGTTCTCCTTTAATGGACCAAACTGGTCCATTCAAGCACTATCAAGGATCTTGTGGTAATATTGCAAGAGCTGGTGACAAAGGCAATGAATCTCGACTCTGGATGTGGGAAGAGAGCGCAGAAAAACCCAGTCAAGACAGATTAACTCCTCCAGCCAGCCAGGAAGGGACCACATGCCTAAAGATGCACAGAATCTATTTTAAAAAGCCAAACTTGGTCTGGTGAAAAACAGCAGTGTTAATCCCTGTATACTCATGTCATGAAAAATATTGCTGTTAATAGGACAAAAGCATGAACAGTCACCACTGGCCCTCTCTCTGGTGTAGGTCTTCAAGGATGAAAAGTTTCGCGATACCTACCTCCATTGCTAACGTTCTGGGGTTTCCAACCCATTTCTAGAGCAATTTAATTAGCATCTGGTGCACATCCAATCTAAATTTTGAAAAAGCAGCCGACCCAACCTGCTCCCACTTAAGTCAATGACAAAACTCCCATTGACTTCAAGGAGAGCAAAAGCAGACCGGTTGTTAACAGGGAATTGGTGCCTGTTGTTCAGCAGAGCATGTCGGACTAGCATGTATCAACTTCATGAGTATCAAAGGGAGTTAGAGGAAATCCCCTGAATATTTATGCGATAGTCAGAGGGGAGGGTTGTTTTTCCCTCTCCCACATATCTCTAGTCTGATACCTTAGCTATGTGAACGCACACAGTTTTCTTCGCAACTTTAACAACTCTTACAGACCCTCGGATTTCCCTTCATTCCCCCTGCGGCGGAAGTAGCCCGATGGAAAAAAAGGTCTGCGGCACATCGTGGTTCTTCACGGGTTTCCAGAAATACTGAGTCATCTTCAAGAGCCAATGTGGTCTCAGTGGATTTGCTATAGTGTGTGTGTGTGTATGGAAATAATCTGTCCAAATCAGCTTTGGGAGAGCTAAAGGGGAACCAGTTACATACTGGGGTTTCCCAGAGATTTCCAGTGAGATCAGACGAGCTCCCAGGTGGGATTCAGTACAAACAGAACAGCCCAATATTACAGAGTATCTCATTTCACGCAGATTTTGATTAAATGGGACCAGCAAGATTTGAGCCTGCACGCCCACCATAATTTACAAATAATTTTTTTTTTAGACAGCGCATCAAGTCTATCTATATTACCAGGACTCTGGGAAACAGACAAAGTGTAACCATAACGTATGCTTTAAAGGCACATACATATTTCCACCTCGTGAGAC
Source organism: Gavia stellata (assembly GCF_030936135.1). Classification (NCBI taxonomy): domain Eukaryota; kingdom Metazoa; phylum Chordata; class Aves; order Gaviiformes; family Gaviidae; genus Gavia; species Gavia stellata. The sequence goes on along the minus strand of NC_082596.1, from coordinate 95,474,507 downwards.
TCGGAGACTGCAGGGAGTGGAGTTTCACAGAATAATGGCAATGACTGCGGCAGAATTGGGATCATCCAGCCTGCAGCTAATGGAAATACATCTTCCCATCACATTGTCATGATGTAGCATACAAATCTAGACCGCAGTCAGACATTTACACCACGCATTTAGTTTTTGTGCCTAGAGGAGCCCAACTGCCATGGATGGCACCGGTAATGTGGGACAAGATACAGAAAACTAGAGTGTGAGTATTTGTAAGCAGAACCTCGAAACATATGCTTTTAAAGGGTGAGGGAGAATGAAAGCGTGCTTCATTATACACTTCAGATGATCCTGCCTCACCGCTCATTCAAGCTCTGGGTTTGACAGCTTCCCACTGTATCCTTTATATATCACCCGTTGTGACTAAGCATTGAGGGGACATGCAATCATTAATCACCATTACGGATTTCTTCCCTTCTGTTGGGTTTGACTTACCAGCTTAGGGGCAGATTCTGCAGCCTTTGCTCCTTCCTGCAGTCCTTTGCCCAAGCAAGCAGCCCTACTTCACTCAGAGAGCTTGAAGCGCTGCAGCATCTTGTAGGATCGGGCGCCGAGTTTCTTACACCAGCGTCCCATTCAAACACGCAATGGCTCTTAATCCTTAGCAGGAATTAACAGAAAGTTTGAAGACTGCATTATTAAAAGGTTACAATCTGCCACAAGATTACTTAATCAGGACTCGGGAGTATGTGTCTGTTAATTTTAACGCTCTGTCTCAAAGTACGGAACTCTGGACATTTCCAGCATCATATTTAAAACATGGTACATCTACTAATACGTGATCTGGTGCATTAATGGACCAAATTAAGTTACAGGTATGAATTTTACATAAAACGGATTAATATTATATGTCATGGAGGAATTTTAAATACTTCATCTCCATGCATTTTTAATAGTTATGTGCTCTAATTTAATGTTCCCAGGCATTGCTTTGCGTGAAGTCCCTACACCCTCCTCCTTCCCCCTCGCCCCCCTCCCTCCCCCTCAAGTTTTGCTTGGGATTTTCCCTGCCTTTAAGCCGCCGTCCCGAAGTCCCTCAAAATACGTGTAAAGCCGCGCTGGGTCTCCGACACCGAGCGGACAAAACCGCGTTTGACGACCCGAGGAGATGCCACCCCCTCCTCCGGGCGGGCGGCGGGGAGCGGCGCCGGTCGCGCGGGGCTGCGCTCCTCCCCGCGGAGCAGCGCGCCGGACCGCGGAGGCGGCGCTAGGAGCCGCTGGGCGGCGGGTCCCGCCCGCATTCCCGCAGTCCTTCCTCCCCGGGACCGCCTTCCTCCTCCTCCTCCTCCTCCTCCGCCACCTCCTCCCCCCGGGGGTCAGCGCCAGCCGCCCGCCCCCTCCAGCAGCGCCTCCGCCCCCCCGGCCCCGTCGCCATTGGTCGGCGCCGCGTTCCAGAGGGGGACGCGGCGTCCTGATTGGCTGCGGCGCGGCGCCGCGGCGCCCCCCCTCGCTCCCCGCGCCGCACTCGCCTTGCCCCGCCGCGGCACCGCCCGCCGCGCCCCGCCCGCGCCCCGCGCTATATAACGGGCGGCGCGGCCAGCGGCGGCGGCAGAGGCGGCCGCGGTTGTGGCTGAGCAGCCGGGAAGGGAGAGGTGTTTCGGCGGTGGTGCTGTTGTCGTCGCACGGCCCTGCGAGCACCTCTCGTCACATCCCCGGGGGGGCCGCTGTAACGCCAGCGAGGCTGTGGCCGTGCCCCGCTCCCCTTGCGTTGCGGGCGGTGCGTGCGCGGCTGTCCGAGGTCGCAGGAGGCGGCAGCGGTGGTGGAGAGGGAGGTCTCCCTCCCTCCCTGCGGCACCATGAAAGCCGTGAGTCCCGTCCGGCACCCCAGCCGCAAGGCGCAGCCCGGCGTGGCGGGCGGCGGCGGGGGGCACCCGGCCCTGCGGTGCCTGGCCGAGCACAGCGGCTGCAAGGGGGGCCCGCCGTCGGGCGAGGAGCCGGCGGCGCTGTGCCTGCAGTGCGATATGAATGACTGTTACAGCCGGCTGAGGAAGCTGGTGCCCACCATCCCGCCCAACAAGAGGGTCAGCAAAGTGGAGATCCTGCAGCATGTCATCGACTACATCCTCGACCTGCAGCTGGCTCTGGAGACGCACCCGGCGCTGCTCCGGCAGCAGCAGCAGCCGCCCGCCCTGCACCCGGGCAGCTGTCCCGCGGGCACCCCCAGGACCCCGCTGACAGCCCTCAACACTGACCCGGTAAGAGGTGCGTGCCACGCCAGCCCGCAGTTCGGGGTGCGGAGCGGGGAGGACGGTAGCGGCACGGCCCAGCGGTCAGCGCCGCCCGCCGCGGGAGCGCCCCGGCGATGCCTCGCCGCTGCCGGCCCCGAGGCTCCGCCGAGGGGCCGCGGTCCCCGGAGGGGACGGGCGCAGAGGTGCTCGCGGTGTTCCCCGTCTGATCGCAGCCTCTCGAGGGAGTAGCTGCAATCGGCGCCTTTGCACGCACGGGAGCAGACGCCGCGCTCCTGCGCTTCCCAGCGCTCCGCCGAGCGTAGCCGCTGTGAGCGGGGCCGGGGGCTGTGCGCATCCAACGCCCTGGGCGCAGCGTGCCTTGCGGGGGGAGAAAGGGGGACCCCCCCGTGGCAGCCCGGGGGCGCTTGCAGCCGAGGCGCGGGGAGCGGTGTGCCCCGGGGCTCCCCGCGCCCGCCCGTCGGGAGCGCTGCCGCGGCCCCTCTGCTCCGTACCCCCGGGCTGGTGCCCGCCTGCCCCCCCTGCAGCGGGGGGCTCCCGTCAGCGCTTCCCCGGCGGGGCTGTGGCAGTGCCCGGTGCGCGGGTGGGGGTCTGGGGCGCGTGTGTGTGTGGGGGAGATCTCCGTGTCTCTCCTGACCCCCCCCGTCTAACTCGCCGTGTTTCCTTGCTGCGCAGGCTGGCTCTGTTAGCAAGCCCGGGGACAGCATCCTCTGCCGCTGACCGCCGCTCCCCAGGTGAGTGCGGGGCCGCCGCGGGTGGGGCGGGGGGGGAGCGGGGCGCTCGGCGGGAGCCTGCCGAAGAGGGACCAGAGCTCGGCGGGAAGTATTTGCAGGAGGCTTGGGGTTTTATTTTTAATTACCGGGTGGGTATTTTATTTCCTTTAATTACCTTTTTTTGGTTTGTGGTTTGGGGTTTTTTTTTCCACCCCCCTCTCCTCCCCCCGAAGCGCTTCTGGCTGCGGCGCGCAGCTGCGCATCCCTCCGCCCTGGCCCAGCCTGGGAGCTGCGGTTGTTGTTTGACCTGGTTTGTTTTGGGTTGTTGATCAAGCATGTCTTGTGTTTTGTTGGTGGCGCCAGTCGGTCTGGAGCGGAGCGGTTCACACACCCCCTCTATTCATTCCTCTCCCACAGGTGTGCGGCGGCGCCGCGCCGCGCGGAGGCACCGCGGGGGGCGGGCGGCGGGGGGGGAGCCCCGGCCCGGCCCCGCCGCACCGGAGGAAGGAGCCATCCAACCCCCCCGAGCAGTTCCCATGCTTCGGAGCCAGCCTCTTCACCGTTTTGCACGGCCGTAGCGGCCCCCCCGTCCCGCCCCGTCCCCCCCCCGCCCCGTCTCTTCTTTTCCGACCAGATGTGAGCGGTGTGTCCCGCTGTCGGAGCCGGAGCAGGAAAAGTTGCGACTCTGCCCCGGGCTAGAGGACCTAAAGCAGACTTTAGAAGCGTTGTAACTCTTAAGGGACCGAGCAGCTGAACCTTGGAAGCTTTACTAATCTCCCAGAGCATTTGTAGATATATTTGACATCTATTGTTTAAAATAGATGGATTTTATTGGGGCCCAGGGAACTTTCTTCTCCCTGCAGGAATGTTACATATTGTATAGATAAATGAGTGACATTTCATACTGTGTATATATAGAGATGTTCTATAAGTGTGAGAAAAGTATATGCTTTAATAGACTACTGTAATTATAAAATATTTTTAATTAAATATTTTTTTGTAAATATTATAAAGGTGTGTATGTTTTTTTTAAATCTGTGGGAATACCCCTTAGAAAACCGCAGCTCCGAGTACGGAGCTGCTAATACGGAAGTATCTTGAATGTTTAGGGCTTTTTTTTGTCCCCAAATGTCCTTTAGACTCTGAAGTTACAGCTATAGCTAGTGGTCCTGCATGATTGCATGAGATGTCTAATTGCGAATAAACTTGTTTGGAGTCCATACAAACGTGTTTTCCTCAATCTAGACTTAAAATGTTTGTAAGTGTATTATACATTTTGAGACTACACTTGTATCATTTAGGCACAGGGGTTTTTAGTGCGTTCTATACAAGTAGCAGTAAGATGTAGTGGTTTTTTTACTGAGAATAGAAAAACAAATTCTCTCTAGTTTTTGCATTACGGGGGCAATGCTTTAGATCTTTAATCAGCTTTTTTTTAAAAATCTGCTGTTGCATCAGATCAAGACATTTGTTCTGGAACTTCATTTAGCACCGAAAGGTTTTATTGCAAACTTGCGTTCCTACAGCCTATTAATTGCTTAAGAAGTGAAAACAGTTCTCTGCTTGCAACCAAAGGGCAAACCATTAACAAAAACAGTTGCTGGTTCCTTCGTCCAAAGAGTATTAATACCGAACTGCAGAAAAGCACATGGGCAAAGTCATTATGATCAGTGATGTAAATTCATCTTAAAATGAACTTAAGTAGACCAAAAATCGGATAACTGCGTCAAGGTTATTTTTCTAGTACAAAATGACTTGCATTTTGCTGCAGCTATGTTACAGTTAAAATCCTGTTTAATCTCTGTGATGTGTAACTACTACATGTGAACATTAAACTAGATTTACCTGTCTTTAACTGTGATTCTTCAGCTTATTTCTTCAATCCTCTGAATTTGCACATTCTCTTCACTTCTTTTGTACATACCATTTGACGGGTGAATTAATTTTACAGCAGGCTTTTGTACAATTGAGTCTTGCAGACTGTAAACTCATGTCCAGGCTCGGTGAAAGAGGCTCATCTTGCGTGATCAGTAGCCTGCGCACTAGTGAAATAGGATTTTTCAGAGGGGGAGAATTAAGTAGGATTTAATTGGGTGCTTTGTAAATAGCTAGCCAACTGTGTGTGTAACATGGTCTGTTTGACCAAAAAAGAGGATTTGTTTCAGATTATACAACTGTCAAAAGTGCTATAACCCAAGGGAGGACTTATATTAAGTTAAATATTTATAAGGAAACTAACTACTGGGGTCATTATTGACTACAGTGATAATGTCAACAAGATGAACATTTTCTTCATCAAAATAATGGCGTAAAGATCAAAAAGTGGCTAACGCATCTGCAAACATAAGGCCTGCTGTCACTGCAAATGCACTGAAGTCGGGGCGTTTCGCTCGAGGGGTGGGCAGTGGGTCCCTGTGTTGTTTTTCCCCCAGCTGGGATGTTACAATAGTTTAACAAGCAAAATACACGTTCGTGTAAAATTAAGTCATGAACCTCTCATCCTGTGTCGCCAACTAATTCAGTGCCAGTGAGAATGCTATCAATAGGATTTTTTACTGCGCTTTGGGAATTCTTAACGTTTAAAAAAAGAAAAGCAACACTTTTCCAAGGGAATGGTTTAAATTTACGGTCGTTTTCTTTGTTTATCCCATTAATATTTGTCGTCTCCTGCTTGCCTTAGCTTGAATAGCTCAACTTATTTTGTATACAGTTTTTCAGTAACATTACTTCTCAATACCCTTGTTTGTGTCTATCTGCTGTTGCCAAATCACAGTGTGATTTGTTACGCAGAAGAGGAAGCAAGCAAAAGGTGCTGTCTTAAAATACGAAACGTACCTTGCAGCGTTTCGACATATCCTGGGAGAGCTGATAAATCACTGAACTACTCTTCAAGGGAGAGCGTACCAAATCCCGGATTTGTTTCAGGTCGGGGCAATCTCCCGTTGAGTTGAGCGGCTTGAAGATTTGGTTTGGCTTTTTAAAAAACTGCTGTGGTGCAACAAGTTAGGACCTTTAGAAAATGAAGTCTTATGAAAGAGCTGTGAGAATTTTTCTTGTTACGTAGTATTCTTGACAAATGTGGAAGTTGCATATAACGCAAAAGCTCTTACCAGAGCATAGTAGATGCTGGTCTTGATTTATTCCTTATGCTATGTATGAAACTGTAAGCAAGGAATATCTAATCGCTCGCTTCCTAATGGCTGGAATCAGTACAGTCCTAAATACAGCTGTACTTGTTTTTCAAAGATTTTAGAGTCTTTCATCATATTTTAATCCTATATCTTGTTTAAATCATCTTCTCCATAGAGCAAAAGGCGTAAATGTTTGAACAAAGGCAAATTAAAGGGACTCTTTCTTCTAATGCCTTGGATTTTCCCTTAGTCACAAAAGCATTCCTTAAAAGGAACTTTTTGATTGTGTGATGAGAGTTGTGGTGAGGCTGCCAGATTAGGAATTAGGATACCAAATTCTCTTCCCAGCTCTGCTACTGAGGCTCTTTTGCGACCTTGAGCAAGTCACGGGCTGTCAAACAAACTTCCAGTCTCCCACGTCCAATGTACCGGTGGCAACATGTACTCATCTTTACAGAAGCAGGGAGATGGAACGGGCAAAATGCATTCATGGTTTTTACTTCATCTTTCTTACGGGGGTTAAGTTTTGGGTAAGGAAAGAGGCAGAGGGAAAGCCGGGGTGATTATCAGGAAAGCCTTCCTAAGGAGGAGCCGATTGGGAAGTACAGCGCTAGTAGAGGCTGCGAGGAACCTCTTGCTTGGGACACTGAGATTGTAAAGGACTAGAAAATGGTCTCGAGGAGGAATAGCTGAGGGACCTAGGTCTTTTCCGTCCTTAACTCGTGTGCTGTCTGCAGGGCGCAGCGGCGGATACTGCTAACGCTGCCGGTCCGATTTGGTGAGCTGCGGTGCGGAGGTCGCAGTCCTTTGCAGATGCTGAGACTCCTCTGAAATTTCCCAATGATAGGACGTGTTCATTCCACGTAAAAGCCAAATGCCAGCTCTTGCTACATTTTCCCCCGCTGTTTCACATGGGGATGATACTTATTTTCACTTTCTAAAACCACGTAGCGTTGCTTTTAAGCAGTTGTTGCGTTTTCAGCCACAAGCAAAGCGGTCATAAGGAATGCCATAGCTGTCCTGCTGGTTGTTCTGAGAGTTAATGAATAAACCATGTATAGGATAAACAGGTTTATGCAAATGTAGAGCAGCACTTTTTTACTATTTGTATTTTCAATGCTTTTGTAGCTGTAGAAGTCACATTTTTGTAAAACCTTTGCAGTTGGAAAGAAGAAACCACGGTACAAGCAATTCAAGTAATTGTTTTAGATGCAACGCAATTTACTGGCTTCACCAATCGTAAGGCTTGCAATACTAAATCGCGTGCTTCCAAAGCAGTATTGAAAACGTTTTGCTCTCCAGTCCCGGAACATGTGATCTGAAAACACAGGCTAAATATATTTCCTGCCCCCCCCCTACAACTGCTTGCTCTCTTGCATTAGAAAATCCATCCTTTACTCTTATTCCTGTGTAAGAGAAGACTCGAACGCTGTGCCTACAAGGAGAGCCTGCTTTCCCAGCTGCCCAAAGCAGGCATGCACACAGCAGCCCTCGGAGCACGTCTGAGCCGAGCTGGGGACCAGGCACCCCAGGGCCGCGCATCGCTCGGGAGCTCGGCTGCGGGCAGCTGCCGGCCGAGCACCCCCATCGCGCGGGCCAGAGCCCATCTCCCAGCCACCGCGTCCCGGCCGTGTCTCCTCGACAAAAACCCTTTTCCCCTTCACAGCCTGGAAAAAAGATCCGCGGGCTACACGGCTATGGCGTAGGCTGCTGTGCGATCACAGCAACACGGGCAGGAGGGGGGATTTTCCAAGTTGGCATCCCTTCTCCTCAGCAAAACGTCTGCCGGAAAAGAGCCGGGTCACCCACAGAGCGTTGGGGAAGGAGCGGTGCGAAGCCTGCCGAGTGCTGTGCTCAGGCACAAGCACAAAGCTGAAGTCATCGGAAAGATGCTGGTGAGCAATGGGCCCGGCTGCCGGGCGCACCAAGCGTTGCACAGCAATGTTTCCCCCCTCCCCGTTTTGCCCCTCTCGAAGGTACGCGAGGGGAGGCGAGACCGTTCGCAACCAGCGCCCGGCTGCGCTGATGCAGTTGAGGACCTGTAAGGGCAGCCGTAAAAAGCACCTCCCTGTACACCAAGGTGAAAACGGTGGCGGTGGGCTGCGGTACCCCGGCTGTCCCCCACCGCGATCAGAGGGACCCGGGCGGGGAAAGCAACGCACTCTTCCAGCAGCTTATTTCAAAGCAGAGGACGACGGCGGTGGCTGGAACGAATTAGTCCCCGTTTGTCATTTCTTGGCCTGTCGGGAGAAGAGCTGGCGCCCAGGACTTTGGCACGCAGAGGCACCAGCAGCCCCTCCGCGAGAGCCCTGGGCGTGCAGCCCTCCCCGCGCGAAGTGCGACGGCAGTGCTGAGCGGGACGCGGGGCAGGGCAGCTCGGGCTTTTCTTCCTTTGATGGGCATGGAACACGCTTTGACATGGTACGAGGGTTGGTTTTTATTTTCTTCCCCCCTTTTTTTTTTCCTTTTCTGTTTTAACCTTCCTTTAGCCTTGGGTTTGCTCGCCTTTTTTTTTTTTTCCCCCGCCAAGATAATGTGTTTATTAACTGACAGGATACACTCGTTTCTGGTAAAAGCAGCACTTTGACAATTTTCACAACATGTATAATTTACTTAAGGACCATAATGGCTTCTTCTGAGCCGTGTGTCATGTAAATAAATATTCCAGCGATTTTTAACATGCGTATTATGTACTCCATAGATCAATGGCTCCTTTGAAGCTGTTACAGTTTATCCTGTAAGTTCCTATTCAGACATTTTTTAATATGTATTATTTATTCAACAGGCTATCTCTTCATTCAGAGATGCCAGTGTCTATATTTGTAGCAGTCTAACATCCCTATCATCTTGTTTAGAAAATTTCAAAATTAATACCGCTCAGCCTTTTCAGCAGGTTGGAAAGATCCCCATGAAAATGTGGGAACAGGAAAGAACAGTTCGAATGAATGAGACTGTCACGTACATCCATTTCGGATCAGGATTTTAAGCCTCCTTCCCCTGCTCCTCTTTACCTTCTCCACCAGCCCTGGGAACACGCAGAGCCAGAAGCGGGTTCGGTGTGCAGGCGTGAAGGTGCAGGCGTGAAGGTGCAGGGCACCTGCAAATGAAGGCATGCACGCAGATGACTTCATGCCTCTGCAGCTCTTGGCCAGGGCAAATCCTTTTCTATTCCCAGCGGGTGGGGGGAGCAGGCAGAAGTTCTATCCCCCCCCAAGAGAAAGCTGCAAGGGGAACCCGGCAGAGCTCCCAGGCCCATGCAGGAGTAGCCCACGAGATAAGGGGGCCTGTGACCTCAGCGCAGGCTAAGGAAGGAGGAGAACCTGGGCCGAGAAAGATAAAGTTCCTATTTAAATGTGGACATCTGCAACAATAGAGGTGGAAAGAAAAAAATTGCTATCAAAGTCATTTGCTTGTAGTACGAAGGCTTTTGTCCCACCTTGTTTAAACAGTCCCGCTCCTGTGTTTAGTTTACTTCTGTTAATATCCCCCAGAGGCTTCATCATTTGCTATTGATGAGCATACCAAAAAAAAAAAAAAAAAAAAAGGAAAAATGTTGCTGTCCATGCAATTAATTCTCTTTCCAAGTGCTTAAAATTCAGCATGTCCCTTCAGTTCCAAAGGTGCTAGATCTTCAAAACCAGCAAGCTGCTCACAGTCAGCTGGGGACCCCCAAGTTCTTTCGGAGCACATAAAAACATTCAGTGCTGATAAATATCCACGCTGTGTTTTGTATCTTCATAATTTGGGATTCCATTTACTTGACATATGCAATAAATAAAACAATAAGTAAAATATGCTCCCTGCCTCAAGGACATTTCTCTACATAAGTTGCAGCCCAGTATACAAACTCTTTCCAAACCAGCTGGCGCTATGCATCGACCATAAATGCAGGGACACCTTCTTACAGCTGACTACAAACAACGCTGTTTAAACCATAATGGAAGCAGCTATGGATGAGGCTTTTAATAAAAATGCAAACCAACAGAAATGGAGCACTGCTTCAGCTGGAAAATGGGCAAATTGTTCTCGTTAGCCCTTTTTGGTGTAAAATGCTTCTACCTAAAGCGTTGGAAACTCCAGTGACTCAGCTCTTGATCAAATGCCCACCAAAGTCTTTCCATCACCTTCAGCAGATGTTGAATGGCAAATTCGCATGAACAAATGGGGACATTTAGGGCTCTGTAGTGCTCTGCATGGACAAAATCCCGTTGTGCCTCGTCCAGGCCTCAGTTGGGAGCTAGGTTTTACCATTTTTTACGCCAGACCTACACCGTTGTCACTGGCGTGAGAAGTTGAGCGCAGCCTTCGACCGAGCAGAACGGCACCGGGGCTCGCAGCTTTTAACTCTCCCCTATTCTAAAACCACGACAACTGCCTATGCGAAGAGTTACACGCAACTCAATAGCAGCAGCCGCTCTGGCAGGGCTGAACGGTGAAGGAAATAACTCGTGAGGCCAAACCTGTCCCCAGCTTGGCTTTGGACTCAGCCTCCTGTTCATCTCAGTGGGTTTGGGATTAGGGCCTGGCGTAAACACCCGGAGAGTTAGAAAATCCTCTTTCCTGTCGCAAGACGGGTTTTGAGTTGAGTTTTGCCATGAGTTTGGCCATGACTTTAGTGGGCGCGGCAGGGTCGAATGCTCACTGCCCTCGATTGCTGGGGGCTTGAACGCTGCATATAAACAGAGGTATCAGTCTGTGTTTGCTTGGATTCACTGAAATATTAAAACAAATGCTTCTGTCTGTGTTGCAGGGCAAGGTCTTCTTTATTTTGCTGGGGCGATAGCCATATTGAAACAAACTGTATTTTGTTTTCTTTCAGACAGGTGTGATGGCACACCTGCGGAGCTCAGGCTTGAATAGCAACTCGTAACCTTTTGTGGGTAAGGTGGGGGGCAAATCCTGCTTAACAAGGATGTCAAACTGATCTTTGTTCCCTTCTCCCGACCAAGTATCTGTGGCAACAAACTGGAGACAGGTAAACAATCGGCTTCTGCTACCGCAAGCTTTCCATTTACAGTTCACCAGGAGCTCTTATTATATGAAAGGAAAGGGTGGATGTGGTGTCAACACAAGGTAATAGTAATATTATTTGAACAGGTGTGTGGGGTGTTGCTAAAGTGAGAGGACGGGCGAGCGGTAGGGAGCAGTTAGTACAGGGCTGTGCATGTAATAACCAGAGCTCACCCGCGTTTATTATCATAACAATCATGTGCGGTGATAGGTTTCACAATGAGCTGGTCTGATTTACCTGGTGCATTAAACCAGTTTTGTTGTTTCTTGCTTTCTAACTCCCTGCTGGAAAAGAGCCCGGGAAAATACGCACGCTAAAAATTCGGTGAGCAGACCCACTCTGCACGCAGCTACAGACAGATAACCCACCAGGTCGCAATTATCCCCCAGCCTCCGCTCCTCCACAGACAACTTTGCTGCTGGTTTACATCGGTGGAAGAGAGAAAGCAGATTAGGGATCTCAGGACTGCATTACAAAGGGATGGCAGGTTTGCGGCGAGTATTAAGGCGCCTTGGAATAGGGAGAGTTGAGTACCTCAGCAGTTTTGTCTATACATCTATTCTCTGTGATGCAGTTAATTTTAATAACATATTTCCAGTCTGTGATGTGTGTTGTATTGATATGTATCTATGATTCAAATGTATATTCATCTATGTGTGTATAGAGTTCGATGGATACCCTTTCAGCAAGAAAACCACCGTATGCCACAATAGAGAATGGAAACAGTAAAAACAATCTTGTGGATTCTACTTTTAAAGGGCCGATGGGAATCACATTAGAAAGGATTAATGCAGTAGGTACATACTTTGCTGAAATTTGCATGTTTCCATTGTGGGAGAGTGGGAAACAAAGGGAAAAATCATACCCTGGTATGCTCTCAGAGTAGAGATATACGCTATGATTCACTGAAGACAGCTATGGAGGTTACAAAACAGAAATGAAGAGATGATATAAATTATGTGCGGGTGTTCTAGACAATTAGACAACTCGTTGGTCCATTTACAACACTGCTCGTGGCTTTATATCAAATCTCATGAAAGAGTGGCAAATTGTAAGCAAGGAAATCTTGCACTCTCTCTCCCCTCCCCGTCCTTAAGCCCTACTTTGTTTAGTGAGATCTTAATGCGTATCCCGAGTATTTTAATAAGAAACTATTGCATGCCACTGGTTTCTGCAAACAGTAGTTGTATTATTACAGGGGCTGAATTAATCTTCCAGGCGTCCATTTGTGTTACTCAGATCAGGAAGGGTTTATTTGCAAAGGGCTGACCCTGTTTCCTGGCAGGTTCGCTAGGAGATGCCGTGCCAGATTCCCTCCAGCCGATGCGAAAGGGTTCGGCTGGCACATCTCGGGGATGGCGGGGACAGCCGCATGGCAGGGGCACCGTCCGAGGGAAAGCAGGGCGAGCGCTGTGGGGCCAGCGGTGCCAAGTCCTGGGTTCAACAGGCTCCTTCAGGCATTCTTTAGTGGGTATTTAAGGTGGGTGGGAAGCAAGTACCCTCAAGCTTGGGTCTGCACCCTTCTGGTAATGCAGATTTAGCCCAAGATCACCAAAGAAACGTTTATTTCAAGCAGCTTGCTCCTTCTTAAGCAGAATTGCCACAACTTCAGCATTTCCCTGTGTACAGCTTTCATTAAATAAATGCTTAATAGCAGGGTGGCTGTCGTCCTAGGACAAGTATTTTAGAAATCCCTTGTTAGTCACATCAGGTATACGTCTTCAACACTGCAACATCTGTTATTTGTTAGATGCAAACGGAGAAAGAAAATGGGTATTTGCCCTGTCCTGGGCCCTTCAGTGATTCAGGCAACCTGGCTGAACGTGGCAGAGACGGTGCTGACAGTACAGTTATTTCAGGAGGGTAACATTTCACCAAATTTTGAGTAGGGAGTAAACTAAAAAGTGTTGTATTACACTTGGGTGCCATCTAATTTTTTTACGGTCCAGTATGTACTTTAAATATATCTTGTTCCTTCAAGTTTCCTCGGAAAAGTCAATGCTATGCTGCTGTTCAAGCAGAGCTAACCTTGGATGGACTCTTTGCAAACAGAAGGTAAGTCGTGGTCAGCTGAAAGGAACATACTCTTGAACACAAAGGTCCAGGCTTCTGGATTAAAATGAGCAGTTGCATTTTGATCTTTCTTTGCGCGTTTGATTATTTCACACTAGAAGGCACGTATGTCAGGGTTACATCAGAAAACTCTAACTTTTCGCTTTGGATGGGCTTTGCCAGTCTTTAAGCAGATACGTAAGTAATCAAAAATAACAGCCTGGTAACATTTTAGGCATAGTTTGAAGAATTTCGTTGAATCAGGACTTTAATGAGAGAGAAGTGGATTCTTTAATTACCTCAGACATAGTTTAACACTTCATTCATATATGGTATTTATCCGTGATGCCTCAGCCTATTATTAGTTGGCTATTGTAGTGCAGAAGTTGGTGGCAAAATCATTGCGATGTGCTGCAGAGACAGCGTTACAGCTGCACGACGGACTGTGCAAAGAATTCCTTGAACATAGATGGGGTGTATTCATTCATAGCGTCACTCAATTAAGAGCTTTTTTTTTCTTTTTGGTAAATACAAAGTCCTAGGATCATAGCATTTCTTCCATTAGACATATTTTTTCAGAACATGACGTGTGTATTTTGTGAGTGGTGATTTTCACTTGCTGACATTCTTCTGCATTCTTGGAGTCGTCCCCTTCCTTTCAAGCAGCCTCAGTAAAATGCTGCCCTCTTTTGAATTTCAGGACTAAGTGCATCTCCTGGCAGAGGGCTGCCATCGCAGCCTGAAAGATGCCAGTGACTCCTGCGGGGCTGATGAACGACAAGAAAGGCAGCACCATGTTTTATACTATTAAATAGAGTTAGGAGAGTTGTTCCGAAGAATGCAAACTCTGTAAAATAGAAAGTCTCTCTGCTTTGTTTTGAAAAACTGGAAAACAAGCAAAGATGCCCTACTCCATCACGGAAATACCTTAGCCAGGGACATTTCATTGTCTCCAGTGCCTGAAGAGAGGGGAGACCAAGTCCTGAAATTCTTTAGGATACTTTAAATGAGTCTTCACTCAATTTGCTATAATTTCTTTGACTGTTTGAGTTGTGAGTTTTGCTGAATGCCCATCTACGTCTTGCAGTCGGAGGAAAACTTTTTTTTTCTGACAGGCCTTCTCTGAAGGACAGAGGATGCAACTGGCTGCCACTGGTCCTCTGCACCAGGAAAGAAACACTTAGCGTTACTCCAGTGTATAATAATCCCCCAAAGTTTGCCCATTGATATGGGACCACTGGTGGGGTGGCGGTAGGAACCAACGTGTCTCTACCTTGAGCAGCGTAGTCGGGAGATGTGTCTCCAGCCGGAGGGAGGAGGATGTTTCTCCAGCTCTTTCTCCTCTTCACCGGCAAGCAGCTGCACAGATAAGGTGCATCTTCCTTCAAGGAAGGTATATAAAGGAGACCTTGTGGGAAAAGCTATGTTGGAGTAGCTACCGCCTCCATTTCCTCAATCGGGGCATTAAAAAAACCCACGCTCTCCCTTTCTCCCATAGACACCGCATCTTCCTGCTGGAGGCAAGGGGTGAAAAGGACCATTACATCATGTGTCGGGGGGACTGCCTGTAAGGAGTCATGCAGAAAACTAGCATCTCTAGGAGGGAGGGCGCGTGGTTTTTGGGCTGTAGTATCCCAGAAGATGCCAGTGCCCACGTGAAAGCTGGGTCTCCTGGATATCAGATATGGCATGAGAGGAATGTGAAGGGGGGCATGCGTTGTGGAAGAAAGGGAGAAAAACATGCACTTAAACCCATGGTCTTTTTCTTCCCTGTTATTATTTAACAGGGCTTTTTTCTGAACATACAGCTCCCCACCAAGCCCTCTTACAGTTCTCAGAAGCTAAAAGACAGGTAGGCAGCAAGGAGCAATATGCAGGCAAAATGATCAGGCTAACAATAGCCGTGCGTCTTGTTAGTTACATGATTTGTGCAAAAGGGCATGCTTCTTAATACTTGTCTCATTTTTCTGCACCTACAGATTTTTTTTTGACACAAAAGTGAGGGTGATTAATCCCAAGTACCATCTGAAACAGGATAAGCAGAAGGGGATTGGGCATGTATATGTCACTGGTACTGTCTACTGTCTCATATATATTAAATACAGACAAAGTAATAAAAATAAACAGTACAGGATTGTGTCAGTCACAACTCAGACAGTAACGAAATATTGCCACGTTTTTTTCTTACAAAGCTGGCAGTGTGGTGGCTGGAAAGACCCCTAAAGCATATAAAGCTCTTATCTTCATACATTTCCCTAAAGAATAATAGATCAGTCGGTGCTCTGATGCTGTTTTAATAATGTACAATTTACAATTCATTTGGTTACCAAGCACTCGCGGTATAATTAATTTCACAGACCCTTTCTACACATTCGCCTGGTTTACGACAGTACGGAGGGGAGGTGGGGACACTTTCCCATGCCCGTACATGAACATATCCATGGGGAATGTTGCCCCGGGGACGAGGCCGGCTCAGCCCGCAGCACCCTGGCAGCGGTAGCGTTGTGCCAGAGCTGCCCCATCCCTCCGGGATGCCCACCCCGCCGGCTCTGAGATAGGCTGCAAGTGCTGGAGCAAAAGCTAAGGTGCGCCAAGGGGAAGGCTCAGGGACAAAGGGCAGGTGAGGAGCCTTCCGTGCCTCTCACCGACACCTCCCTTCACCCTCGCAGCCGGGGACAGAGGAGTCTGGCAAGAATACAGGTATTGCTGCAGTCAGGGGCAGCCATCGGAGGCTGTCGGCGCACGAGCCCAAGCCTAATATCATTCCATAGAATCAAGACATGAAAACTGGAGGGAAAGGCTCCAGAAGCCGGCAGAATACACGTTGTTGGGGGTTTTATTTCCACAGCCCCGTTATTTTTCCCTTTATGGGGACTCTGTACAGTTGCTGAGAGACTTAAATAATGGACTCTCTCTGCAATGAATAGAGCTGCCATCCTGTGATGTCTTGCACATCAAAGCAGTTTTTTCAAATCTACGTTTCCCTCTTTGATAAAGACAACACTGGGAGGAATTCAGCTACTACAGAGAACCTGCGGGTCTGCGCATCCACCCAGAGCTTGCTTTGACAGCGGTGTATGAATCGCTATTCAAGTGCTGGTTTTGTTTCCATTATCAAATAAACAGGGGTTTCCTTTTCTGAATTTCCCAAACTTTGTTTTCCTTTTTGAAGTTCTCAATTCCTATACATGTACAGTGTATGTATACACGTATAGGGATACTTGTGTATATGTGTACGAGAATATATATATATCTGTTTGAGCATATATGCCTGAGGGTTGACGTCGTGGTTTGTGACGGTTCAGCACACGATCCTAGATATAAACGCACAAGTGCTCACGCTGAAGTGCAGCTTAAAGCTAGGCTTCCGAACTTTCTACACCTAGAGATGCGGTTTCTTTCTTTTCTTCCTAGATGTTTAAAAGCTGTGAAAGGTACCGTGTTCTTCTGGGGACTAAAGAACATTGTAAGTCAGCGCAGTAAATGTTTGATTAACCCCTGCAGGGGCCTGTGTGATTTTCACAAGGCATTAACTGTAAGAGGTCCATCTCTTGCGCTGCCTCTGCAGCTGGCTATTCAATCTTCTGGCATTCAGCCTATTGATTGGGTTTCCTGATCTCTTCAACAAAGATGTGGTGAGGCAGAGGCCATGAAATATTTCCATATAGGATTTGGCAGCCAATTTGCCAACATATTGAAGACCTGCAGCTCTTATTTTTTACACCCATAGAAACTTGACTCTTCTGTGAATCAGGGCATGTCTATAAACATAAGTGTTACTAAAAAATATGATTAAGGACATCATGTATTTATGTGTAAAAACAACAGCAACAAATGTTATTATTATCAATTATTCTTATTCGCAACACAATCATAATTAAAAGCTTGAGTGGTTTATGTGCTGCAAGGTTCACTTCACAACAGGGCTCCAAATCTCTCCCCCGCAGTCAGGTTTGCAGGGGGTTTAAAGCAAAGCCTGTGTTGCATGGGAGGGCTGATGGAGACCTGGCCCTCCAGGAGAGCGCTGGCCTCTCTTCTGCCCGAGAGAAAGCAGCCAGGAAAACCTGATGCAAACTCTTCCTAAGATGTGGGGAGTGGCGAACCTGAAAAACTTTGCTTTTAACCTTTGAATATCAAAGGGTCAAAATCCAGCCTTCAATCCAGGTGAATTTTGCCTACAGTCAAGGAATAAATGAATATCTGTGTAATAATCTATTATTTGCTTTTTTACCTGTCTCGTTTCTCTCCCATACAATATTCCTCTTAGCGTCATTTCTCTTTTCAGTTCAAAAATATTTTGTTTTGATTTAATGTTGTTCAAGAAATGAACACAACTGTGTTCAGAAAATTCTCGCAGGCACCAACCTGATTGCAAGACCAAACTCTCTACTTTGAATTTCCAGGTCTGTATCTGTCAAAGACAAAAAAAAAATAGCATAGCATTGCTAGGAAGTGTTATTTGCTTTATTTCAGCATTTTTTTCAACACTGAAATCAAACAAAAACTTCTCAGACGTGAAAGTAAAGTTGACAGCTTTTAAACCCACAATGGCTTAACAGCATTGCAGAAATGATAGCATTTATCAGAAAGACATTTTAAAATTTGATGACCTATTATTCTTTTCTCTGAAAAAAAAAAATTATCTGGCAATTGAATCCAAACAACAGTTAAACCAAATCTCCTTCTTTTGTGATCACTGGGGGAAGAAAGAGTCTCTTCTTGTTTCTTAGGCCATATTGAATATGAGGCGGAAACGAGATGGCCTCTGCAGTGGAGAAGAAGTCAGGGGTCCAGGCTTGTGTCCACGTCATCCCTAGTTAGTCCTGTTAGACACCTTCCCTCGAATTCACTCCTTGTGAACCCAGGGAAACTAGTGACAGCAGAAGGTTAAAGGCACTTCGATGTGGAGGCCAACTGGCACAAGATGGCCCACATCCATTCTCCTAATCCTCCTTCCCTCCCCAAACGCCTGTTGGGAACGGTCCCTGGCCAGTGTTAACACCTGAGCTGTGGCCAGGGATGGCTGGGGAGAGTCATATTTGACCCAAGCCAAAAGCATGCCAGGGACCGCTCTAACAATTTAACAATCCAGAAAATTGAGCTCCAGCACCTGGGGACGTTCCCTGGCACTGTTTCCTTGACTAGCTGCATGAGGCCACACAGAGCAAACCACTTCGATAAAATACCAATATGATGACCCTTCCAGTGCAGGGTTGTACATTGAAATGCACGACAGCAACACGCCGGCCAAAACATGACACTGAAGTTTTGCAAATCAACTACTAAGTGTCACGATCCTTTTTAAAAAGAGAGCCTAAAATATGCCAAAAAGGGAGTCGGATCCCCAAGTTGAAGGGATGTCAAGACAATACTGAAGTAGCTTATTCAGGAAAAGCTACCACTTGACTTTCCACAATGAACTTGCCAACGTAAAGCTTCATGGAAGGAATGTAAAACAACCAGGCGAAGCTCAAACTAGAAAGTGTTTTTTCAGTCAAGGACAAAATAATTGTGTCATCATAATTGTGTCATCTCGAGATGTGACAGGCCAACTTACATAGCTTTGATTTTACCAGCATAACTACCTGGCGCTTTCCGTGATCAAGATGCCCACAGCTGTAATCTAATGTGATCTGGAGCTTATTCACTGATCACAGCTGTGTAATTTCAGGTAACATGCTTCCCTTGTTTAGTTTTGTTTAACATTGTTAAATATATAGTCAGACCATCTGCACAGTATTTTTTTAAATTGGAAATTACAACCATAACTTCCTTTTTATATATCAATAAACTAAATAGCAAAATTTCAAAGGGATCCTTCTCTACCAAACACTGAAGCAGAATGTTTGTCCCACGCCACACCATTGCCTAATTGCACACTAATTGGACAAACGTGATTAAATATTTCAAGATCTTTACTAATTGCCTCTATTTTAGCTTTAAAATTTGCTTGCCACCAACAAATTTAATGACACTGGTGTCTAGTCATCAGCAAAAAGCCCAAGAGTTGCTCTTTAAAATGTACCTAGTCAGAATATTTACTGATTGTGCATTGTTGTTTCCAATGTAGCTTAATTAGAAATCCAATCAGTTCTCTAAGTCTAATTATACTTGATTTGTAGATTCAGACTATGATACATAATGAAGCTAAGCAGCTAACAGTAAACGTGCTTGAAATGTAACAATAAGAGAAATATTTTTAATGCATGCCTTATTATCATTTTAGAAACTCCAAGTAATATATGAGATCAAACACAAAGGGAAATACAGAGATTTATGATTCAATAGATTTCAAAAAAAGCCCATGTTTTATCCTGCTGCAATATAACTGGTGTATGTTTGGTGTTTAAAAATATTTCCTTTGTTTGTTTACTTATTTGTTTGGACAAAACAGCAGCATATATTTTGTGGATACTTTGATGTCAGTACTTGGTTGCGCGTATCTTACAACAGTTATTTTTGCCTTGTGTTTTAAATGGCATTCGGCATCAGAAGCTGGAAGCTGGGTGAGAGATGGTTACTAAGGCAGCAGTTCCCTTTAGCTGAGTCCCTATGTCTTCAATGCACCCTTAATTTACTCTTCTCTGTGAGAAATATCCTTTAGGGGCCAAGGGCCAGATGTTTCTTTTTATTCCACGCTGTGCAGGGAAACACATCTGCTCTGCTATTATTTTTTACCTCTGTCCTACAGTCTGATGGTTGCAGCTGCATCCTTACACCCGTGTTGTAGGATCAAACTAACAGTGTGTCACTTTTTGTAGGCACGGCATTGCCTACAATGTCCTTTTATTAGTATTTTTGTGCAGTAGCAAACATTTTGATCATGCTCAAGTAATGAGCAGCACAAACATTTTCTAAAGAAGAGGCAAAACTTGGCGCAAGCAGAGGAGGAGGAAGGAAGTCCATCAGCAAGTCACCCCAAGACCCGTGCTCGCTTCCTTGTGTTTCCAAAAGAGCAATCAACAGGCAGCCACTCTTTTATATTTAGTAAACCATAAAGTTACCCAGGGGCTTTTCAGAAATCAGCCTTTTCCATTGCTACCTCTCTAGCTTGGTGGCTTTTAACATCGTCTTCTGCAGACTCCTTGGGGACCGCTTCCTGCTCCTAAAGGGTTCACTAAAGGAGACAAAGTTCTGCTGTAGAAGACACCCTTTCTCCACTCGAACATTTTTAGGAGTCTACGGATTAGAAACCATTAAAAACCACCTAGGTTATCTCAAATGGAAAAAACACCTCTAAACCTGTGACGGAAAGCATTACGATCCCAGACTCCATGTGAGGAGAGGGGGAGCAAGGAAGGTAGCAACCACCTTCAGCAACGTTGGGGCAGGATCTTCTGGAGGCTGCAGCAGAAGGAAATTCAAGCACCCTGACCCTTTCCTTTTAAGAAAGGACTCCAGGGGCTTTATGCAGCTCAGGCTTTTCTCTCCTCGCCTTTTTTATTCTAAATCTCTTCTTAAATCAAAAACCAGTCTTTTGCTGCAAAGAAAAAGCATAACCAACTGGCGAGTCTTTGTGTGGGGCCTACGGAAGACAAATGTTGAGAGCTCACCCCGCTAATAGCTGCAGCTCTAGAAGAAGCTAATTAATAAAGCAGTTCATGATTAAAAGCTGTTCCCCAAGTTGTGGCAACACCACGGAGGATACGAAGGATGGGGAGAGGGAGGAAGGGAAGGCAAGAGGGCAAAAATAAGGAAGTAAACAAGGAGGTTAATGTTAACTTCTGCTCAGTAAGAAATGCAGTGCATAAAGTAAGCAGCCACTGAGAAGAAATTAAAAAAAAATGTTCTTGGTGAAGCCATATGGCTTAGCTATGGGCAGTGCAATCATGCTACCACATGGTATCATGGTTTTGAACGTTTAGGATGCCACCGCAATGGGGTAAGCCACCATGGGACAGATCCCTGCTTGGTCAGCTGTGGAGCCGCGAGCTGACCGGAGGGACAGCCCAGCCTCCCCCGTGGCCCCCCAGCTCTGGTCCCGGCGGCTGAACTGCCTGGCCACGCTACGCTGACGGTCTACCGCTGGTTTTTGGGGTCTCCGTTGGGAAATACATCAAGTGGCTTTGCCTGGTGGCACTGTGACCTGTTGGATGCAGCGTGAAAGGAGCCGGCAGGTGATGTCGGCTTTCACACTGGCTTTGTCCCCGGCCTCGCTGGCATCGGGGTACAGCCTCAGCGCTTTCTGCCCGAAAGCCAATACTCGCCAGCTTCCCAGAGCACTTGAGCTCTGTAGATGAAGAGCACTGAACAGCAGCTGGCTATTATTTTCAGGCTTCCAGCATGATATTTTGTACCACATACAATGAGATAAATTTAAATTATTTTTTTTTAAGTAACCCCTGTGACAGTGTTCTTTAAAGAACAAAAAATGTGAAGTGGAGTTGTTATTAAGAACTTGGCTCTGCTTTAACAGCAATGTTTGAAATATTTTTCTATGTTATTCTACTTAATTTATTGAGTCCAGGGGTTGGGTTCCCCCTCCCCTCTTTTCTTCTCTGCCCTTAGAATCGATGGCAGCAAGGACAAAATACTTAAAAAACAGCAAAATAAAATATTTCAGACACATCCCCACACTAACCGGTGTTCAATATTGTATCTTTCTTTACTTCTTTTTTATTTCATCTGTGTGCAATCAGCCTTGAAGATTTCCTTTGCCTTCAATTCTTTTACCTTTGATGGTATTCAGATTGCAGGCTCTGCCTTGGCCCCTCATGCCACACAGTCTTCTATTTATATTATTAAAATGCAGCACTTGCTTTTTCATTTTACTCTGTTTACAGGGTATTGCTTTTATTGATTAATGCCTCAGACTCAAGTAAAATGCTAATCACACAGGGAAAAAATTGTAAAAAACTCAATACGCTGATCTGTGGTGCTTGGCATTGGAAGTAGCTCACTAACTTAGCTCTGATTTAAGCTTCAAATTGGAAGCAGCTCCACCCCACTAACGCGGAGGCTGAAAACCTGGACCTCTTTGGCGAAGGTGCACGTGTTCCCGTTTCTGCATGTGAGTCCCAGAGAAGAAAGACTAGAAAAATTGCATATTTAGTTTAATTTGCCTAGAACTATGATTTTCAGACTCATTTGTATTTACTTATTTTCTGCCAAAATGATGGCTGCCACATACTCCCTCCTTAGGACAAGCCTGACATACCTGTGTGTGTTCTGGCAGCTGTGCCAATAAATAGCAGGCTGGCTTGGAAAAACAAATCAAACCCAGAAATACAAACCAGAAGAAACAGCAAATCACTCTCTGCTCCTGCAACACCCGCAGGTGACCGGACTCTGCCATGTTACTTCTGCAAATGCCAACCGCTGCGCGTGTAAGAAGGAGAACAACAGGCTCAAGGCCTCTCGGCATCAAGAGCAAGACTGAATTTTGTCGTGTGAAAGAGGAGGCAAGGTCTCCTTCACTGCCCCAAGGAGAGCAGGCTTTTGACTACCGTTTCTGTGAGCAGCATTTCCACAACCCCTTCACCCCTTCCTAAGGAACAACACCGTCAGCGATACCATCTTTGGCACCCAAGCAAATCCCAGGCAAAGAAAGTCTAAATGTGAGCAAAAGGTGCCCCTTGCCCGCTGCCAGCTGGGGAAGCAGCAAGCTCTACAGCCTCCGTCCCACAAAGATGCGTGTCTGCATGCACCCATATTTTCCTCTCATTCCACCCACAAGAAGCTGGTAAGACCGACCTTGCGCGAAGTGCGGCTGTGTCGGTCTCTGCGGCTTCAGGACCCCTGTGATCGAGGCCCCAGTTACGGTAAGCTCTCAAACGTATTTTAAATCTCTTCTTCTCCTCAGCACGTGCTTACACTAGGTGCTTAACTGGGAATAAATGCTTAAATTGTATTCACTTCAGTGGGATACAAGCAAGAGCTTCAACCCAAATGTGGGTGTACGTCTTAATTTAAACAGTGATGCTTTCCTGAAGCGGGATGTAAACTGTGACCCGCATAAACAGCGTAACACGTTTAATCATCAAAAATCCTTCTCGGTGGTGCGGTGTGATTGTGAGCAGTTTTTCTCTGCTTGAAATCTTTATATCTGATCTATATATCCTGTAGAAACAAAGCTAAGATGACTTTAGGAAGTGTTCAGAGACTGGGAGAAGTTAATTGATGCTTTTATTTTTCTTCAAGCCAGAAAGCTTTTTTTTTTTTAAAAAAGCTATTTTATACTTTTCCCATTATACTCTCTTTTTTTCCCCCTTTTCCTCTTATTAATAAGGTCTGGCCCTCTTTAACATGCAACAAGAGCTTAATGAGCCATGCAGGCTCCTGTAATTTCTTCACTGTTGAAAATGCCTGACACTAATCTATGCCATTTATACTAATAAGAGGTGTATCAGCTGATATTTGGTGCAATGAAAACATTTTAAATATCCTTTATTGAATTGCAGGTAGCAATTTCTCACAAAGTCTACTCCTCTGTGGAAATGGATGCCCTGCAAGTATCACAGAGCCGTGTGTATTGCACACTACACACAGTTGGGAAAAAATCTGATGCCCAATGATATATTAGCTTTATATTTTATGTAAACATGTCAAAGAGATACTGCAGGAAAATCATATCCTCCATTTTTTTCTGTGCGCTATGTTTACAGTTTACATTAACAATGAAGTGCTGACCTAAAATATGATGTCACATTTTATACTAAGTGGACATTAATTAATGCTAAATTGCAGGAGAACTCATCAGGAGTTTATGCTTTACATATGTATGCATACCACAACAATTCAGCATGATTAATGATGTTCCAGTGAATCGCCAGGATTTACATGTGGAAAAACAGGGGGAAGGGGAAATGCATTCCTTAAAATTATTTTTCCCCTGTTCGTAATTGTGAGCTTTATGTGTGCATTTCTCCACTATCTCATCAACAGCACTTAACCCTGATAGAGCTCCACTAATTCCAGTTGCAGAAGTGCTGTTGTAGCTACGATAGACGAAGGATATAAGCGAGGCGAGGTTCGTTGGGAGGGGTTGTATCTCTTATTAGAGCAGCAGATGCAGCTGGAAAAAGTGGACAAGCTTTTGGGCGCACAATCTTTTTCTGGGATTTGAAGCAAAAACTGCAAATGGCTTTCTGTGGCAGGCTTGAAGAAAGGCTCGGTGCCTGAAACTTTTTCCGGTTAAATCAGTCAATCTAATAAAAACCACTCCCTTTCCTTTCAAATCTCTCTTTATACACGTATTTTAGAAGGGCGGAAAGTATTATCATCTCTGCTTTAAAGATGCTGAAGAAGAGAAGCTGGGATGGACTGGGCTGAAACCCAGTACGTGCTGGCTGCCCGGGTGGGAGAAGCCCAGCTTCCTTCCCCTGCCTGCTCTGCTGCCTGCTACGTGAAGACAAAAACATCCAAAAGAGGGGACTGCGATGATTCCCATGTCTGAAGTGGTGCCCCAGTCACATAGTTACCCTGTGGTTTTGGAAATATAAATGCATACCTCCAATTTAATACGAAATGCAAGCACACACTGTGGTATCCTATTTAAGAGTCCTTCTATCTGCCAAGTGTAGGAAATAGAGCTGGTGACTCCCCAGAGGCTGCAAACTCACTCTTTTCGAGAAAGAAGGTATAAAGGAGTGGAATAGCAGGCCTGGGAGCATGGACATGGCACAAAAAATCCCTGAACTGCCCAGCCCCGGCGTATGGAGAGGTGGCATGTGGCCAGTGGCCCTCTGCAGCATATGGATCAGGTGGTCCAGTTGCGGGGGATGCCATAAGGCGGTCTTCAGCTAGATTTAGCAACTAGGTGGGAGATATTCTCATCTGAGCAGGACGTGACCTATTAATGATACTGGTATCAAGATGTACTCCCCATTTTAGCAAGCCCTGGCTAGAGGTCACCTCTCCCAGGCACACTTTTGTCCCCCAAGTTTCTCTGTTTGCCAACACGTCTACCTCTGTCAAGAGAGGTGTGAAGAGGCATCCCAACACCAATGTCAAGGACATGTCACAAGGCACATCTCCTGAGCTGAGCGGCAAGGAAGGCTCCGAAGCTCACTGACTGGGAGGTGAGGAGGCTTTATGAGGTCCCTCGTGACTGTGACAGAAGTGAAGAAAAATCGCCATTACGTTGAATAAGGCCCTTGGCATCTCCAGGACAGTTTTCCTTTCCAACAGCACCTGCAGTTTTACTGGAAGCTGTGTGAAGCACCGTAGTGGACGGCTGCAGGATCTACTGCTAAAATGTCTTTCTGAGCACTAACGAAGCAGTGTCACTGGAAGCACAAGTGTAGATGTCCTTCAGGAATATCCTTCCACCTCAGGTGGGAGCCCTGCGGTTGTTCTCGATTCCACCCGCGGGACAAGACCTCAGTCAGGTCTTGTACATCCTTCCTTCAGAGAAGTCCTGGGGAAGGGAACTCCAAGAACTTGTTACGCAGTTGGAAGAAACAAGGCCTATCTCTATCCTTTGTAATCATAAGGTCTTTTTACAAAACCAAGCATATTCATGTTTGTAATTTATGGAGAAGTGTTAACGACAGCACTTTTTTTCAGCTTCTTTGTTGTTCTGTGAACACGCCCCCCTCGTGCTCATTTTCTCTATAAGGTAACCATCATAACCACGGCAATCGTCTTCCTCTGGAAAACTCTAGGGGCACTTTTTATTTTTAATTGAATATTTTCATTATGTATTTTCATTACATATTTTCAATAACTTTAAAATAAGAAATCGTATTTTTACCCATCTCCCAGTCTCGAGGAAGGGTGGCAGTATCCAGGGGAATCCCAAAAACCACAATTGTATTGCAAGGTCTGCATTATTGTTTCTTTTTGTCCTTCGTACTTTACACCTTGAGCACAGATTTGCACTGCCCCCTTCCTCAGACTGTGCCCAAAACAGCAGTCAGATCTCTTTCCTTGCTTATTGAGGCTAATTTAGAACCCAGCACCAGACACAAGTAGTTCAAATGTTTCTTTGAAAGTATATCATTTCGCATTTGTTAGAACTGGATTTTGTGTGCCACTGACCTGCTTGTTGCCCTGTTCCCTCTGAAATTGTCCACTGCCTCCCTAGTCTAGATGGTAACCAGTAATTTCTCACTTGCTACTTGCTCCATCACCACTGCTCTGGCCGTCTGCGCATCCTAGATCATGCCTCAGAGACGAGCCATGGTCCAAGGTCCTCCTTGCTGCCAACGCTGTAGGAATACGCAGCAAGAAGACAACCCTTGCCCTGCATGCTTGTATTCCTCAGGCATATCTACGGGGCCGGGATCACCCCGTGCCCAGCCGCAGGCGAGGCAGCAGCCATGTGAAGGGGCTGGGCACCCTCTTTGCCAGCAGTGCTGGCTCACGTGGGCCAGCTCGGAGCAGGCTCGTGGCTACCCGCACCTGACCCATGGGCCTTTCACATCAGACAAAAGGATAATAACAAATGCAGGCGAGCAGCCTAGCAGGCAGGAAATTCAGCTCACCGCTTGCTATAGTGCTCCAAATTGCCGGTGTTTTCCACTCGGTACATTCCCTTAAATATTCAGCATAGGTCACGGTAATCTGTGTTGTAATGATCCCTCTCCTATCGCTCACTTTTCCTGATGTTGCTGTAGCAATCCTGCTACTTCATCGGCGCTGAGAAAATGGATCTGTAGCCCCTCTTCCCTTCCTCAAATCCAGAGAAATGCCCTTTTATTTATCCTCTCAGCGTTGGTAGTGCCGGGGGCAGATTGAATTGTGGGCTGTCTGGATCTGTAAGTCATCTCCCGGACAATTACTGGACATACACGTCCCAGCACCGCTCTTCTCTTAACCTTCACCAGCCTAAGTGTGTCAACTCCCCAAAGATTATCAGGCTGTCTGAGGGTGTGATTGAAATGAGCTTGGCTCCTCTCGAGAAGCCAGTGCCCTAGCCTACTAAATCACCGGCTCTAATCTTGAGCACTTAAGCAAAAACAAACAAAATAATCTTCCAGGAAACACTAATAGCGCAATGTCAATACTCACATCATGTGTGTCAACTGCCCTATTAATTATTATCATTACCTGCCTTCATAAATTGAATGCAACTGCAGTTCTAGTGCGGTGGGAAACCAGCATTAATTGGGAAAAAGCCTACAGAAGCATACTTGCGTATTTGCACATTTCCCCTCTCTCCCTGCATGCACACACAACACAAAATGAGACCGTTCACCTACTGTACCTTGCACGCGTGTATATAGACACGCGTATATTCTGTATGCGCACGTATCCACTCTGTGCAACCTACTAATTTAGCCAAATATGGCACACAGAGGTACGCTCCTTTTTCCCGAGCAGCTTAGTTTGCAAATGTTGCCCTATATTCTTAGCCGGTTGTTCAAATACATGCAAACGTACACTCCTTGAGGATACGTCTTATGCCCTGCGTCTCGACATTTTCCGACAGATGTTGGCTAATGCGGTTGTAGAAGGTTCACTGTGGATGCAGTGAGCCCAATAAATCTTCCTCTTAAATGCAGACACTCCACCATCCCAGCATCTTATACCTATAATACATTTTAATTACTTGGCTATTCAAATGATACTAAATTAGATCTGCACGGAGCTGCATCACGGATTTCTCAATTTACATTTAATCCACGGCAAACAAAATAAAAAAAAAAAAAAGGCAAGCGCACTTTTTATTGGAACTTGCAGGAGCTACTGAAGTCTGATACCTTTAAAATTATTAAGTGACAAAGATTACTAGCACTAAGGTTCTACTCTGCTTCCCCATTAGCCATTTAGGTGACAGCTGCTGTATTACACATAAAGATGAACCATTCCTTGAGGGATGATAGTGGTTCCACTGTGACACTACCGGCATAAAGCATTATCAGACCATAGCTGTGCTTAGAGCCATCACAGTCTCCTAGGCACCTATCAGTACCCTCATTATCTGCATCACAGAGTGTCTAGAAAGAACACTGCCAGGCTTCACAGCTTTGCAGCTCATTTGAGAAGCGGAAATTAAACGTCCCAGGAGAAAAAACAGGCACATTGTAACAGCACCAGCGCTGTACACCAATAACATGTTGACTGCTGTTGCGCTGACTTCTGTCTCATTAATTTAATAGGCTCCTGGATTGGGGATGGGAAGGTGGAGGGGCAGCCTTTACAAGCAGATTACTGAGCAGGGCTCTCTGCGCTGACTGCGGATCCAGGTCGGAGTGAGAACTTAGACCCAGCACCGCCGCACTTAGATACCCGCCCCGACTTCTGCAGCTGCCGTGTGGTGAAACAAACCAGAGAGAGGCAGCAAAATTAGCTCATCACACATGTAATCTGTGCTTAGATTATCCTCAGCCCCTGTGTGAAGTAAAGGAAAGCAGCACAGGTGCCTTTGCAGGCAGCGACAGCAGCGGCGTGCCTGTGTGAGGGTTAATATGAGTGCGTTAAATGAGGACGGCTGAACTCAGACCGGGTTGTGTTAGCAGAAGCGGTCCTCCAGCAGTGCAATGTGGCTCTGCTCTTCAAAAGGGGCTGGTTTGCTTTCTTCCTCTGAAAAAGTGACATTCACTCATGTGGTGATGCCCAGCAAAAACCATAGTCCTCGCTGAAGCTTCTGTAGGACCCGAGCAGAGCATACATCTTCTGACGGCCCAGGGGGCACTTGCTCCCTGAATCAATACATTTAAACAACTCTCACTTATGCTGAAGCCAATGAGCGCACGTCAGGGAAGAAAAATGGACGTGGGCTTCTATGCTATTGCCTTGCCAGATTTTACATCCAAGGAATCGGAGATTTTAAAATTTTCTATTGCATTTTAGTTAGTTACTGCGGGGGGTTTCATGCATTTCTGTACATTTGAGTTGATGAGAACATTATCGGAGATGTCAGTGGCAGCAGGACTGGTCTGCAAATGTATATGTTGTGAGAGACGTTCATTAAAGCGATCTCTCTGCCAAGAGTGCGCTTGGGTATTTGTGTGCATCTATGTCCTCTCTCTCTTCATTTGTGTGGATGGGTGATAAAAGAGAAGCTAGGAATAGAAAGAAGGTGAACTCATTTTTACAGTCTCTGTAGAGCCACTTCAGCCATCACATAGGAGCTGAATTCCTCGAACCCCACTGTTCTCTCCCCTTAGGTTGTGTAGGGGTTTCTCAAGTGCTCCAGGGTGCAGGCTCAGAAAAAGGAGCCTGTAGTATGTATATATATGTGCCCTTATCTTGGCATTCAGTAACGCAGATGTTTTTCTGGATCATATAACAAAAATGCAGAAGCTGCATTACCTAGAAACACCTGCAAACCAGCGAAAGCATTGAAGAGGAGGTGGGAACCTTGTTTTGAAGGCCCTGTGGGGAATATTGCCAAAGGAATTGCACTTCGTGGGGCTATTAAAAAAAAAGACACATGCACACAGATAGTCTCAGCATCTTAAACACATCCCCACCCCTTCGAAATGTCATGGGTCCCTGCGTACATACTCTTTTTTGGGAGTCCCACAGCCAGTAAGAAGGGAAACTTCCTTAAGTGTCTCACCTAATGTCATCCAAATAAGTATATTGAGATTTTTGGAACTGTGGAAATAAACAGGAATAAGTATCCCAGGAAAACCTTTCCAGAATTTTTCCCCAGCAACTGATTCCTAGGAAGAGTTCCCCAAAGTTGATAGCAATTACAGACATTACTCTCGCACACTTAAGATTTGATCTGGCTTAAAAAAGCAATCATACATAGCGCCTTTTCTTCCCAGGTTCTTGTACATGCACTTATTGCAATAAGCGGTGTACTTTCAGATGCTTCTACATTGCTCCTGGTTCATCTTTTGGACTCATATTCCCCAGATGTCCTTGGACAAGGGCAAGGGTCTTCAGAGTTTGGGGCTGGGGTGAAGGTTGGAACAGTGACTGGAAACACTGGAAGTATGTAACCATTAAAAACAAACTTTGAGATGCTCGTCATGTGTTTAAACACCTAAACTCGATTTTTAAAGCCCAAGAGCAGTGGATGTCTTCCCCCTCATTATTCAACAACACATGGAAGAGACAGGCATATATAAAGCTTTTATGTGAATCTGCAATGATTTGCTCATTCATGTAAGCACATGTACGGTAATACCCTGGGTACCTAGAAGATGTTGGGTTCAGTGGTATCAGAAACAGGTACTTAATGGTAAAGCCAAGGGACCTGCACGAGGGGATTTGACTTGCTTGAATCTCACATTACACACTTTGACCTGGTGCTGGTTGCTGTCTTAAACTGTGAGCCTAGTTTGATTTCAGAACCACCTCTGGGCAAAGATAAGTGCATAGCTCCCATGTAGCTCCTGCAAATTCATGTGCATGGGAGTAAGAAGATAACATGTTTCCATAAATACATGTTCATGAATGCACCTCTCCTTTACTTAGATGTGGGATCAAAATCCTCTTCTTTTTCCATGTTGGTCTCTTTTTTTTTTCACAGGTGAGGGAGGAACCTTTTTTAAATTAAAAAGATCACAAGAAGTTGTGTTAACTGAGTGCGACAACAGGAGCAACAGGGCAGTAGTGAGACCCACACTTTCATTGTTGTGGGGGGGTCTTGTAGTTCACTGTACTTTTTGCCACAAAGGTCTACATTTTAAGTCTTACAAAACACTTTTTCACTTAGAGGTACCCAACTGAGAGAAAGATTTAGCTGCAAGAAACCTGGGTAAGCCTCAATCCAGATAAAACAGCAGGAATCCCTTTGACCTTTGCAAAAAGATCAAAGCAGCTGAGGTACATGCAGGGACACAGGAGCAGAAGGCATCACCTGGGTCATTCAATTTGGTCTCTCACAGCCACGAGCAAGCTGAATCCCATAGCGCTCTGGGATCCAGGAGCATTTCCCAGATCCCCAGTTTGGAACAAGATGTTGTCTCCCGCTGGTGATGCCTGCTTCCAGTGGAAAGGAAACCTCAAGGCAGCAGGAGCACCGGCTCCCCGGCACTGCCGGCAGCTCCCCGCCCTGGCTCGCAGCCCTGGCACCTGATGCTCTGCCCATCTGCCCCTCCATCACAGACCACCTCCACCACCCCGGTGCTGCCCCTACGTAAGAGACCAGAAGCCACGTCCCTCAGGCAATGATCTGTGGTTGCTCCTAAGGCCTCCAGCGGCTTTCCCCTGCTGAAGCATCGTCTTTCACTCCCCTTAGCAGGACAAGTCAAAAGCATCTGCTGCTAACCCAGCTGGCTTGCACAGGACCTGGATGGGCAGCTTCTCAGCTGCGACACACCGGAGGGCCAGACCTCAAGTCTTCAGGGACACCCTGAAACCTGCCACCTTCACAGACAGT
This sequence comes from Gavia stellata, assembly GCF_030936135.1. NCBI lineage: Eukaryota > Metazoa > Chordata > Aves > Gaviiformes > Gaviidae > Gavia > Gavia stellata. Next base: position 95,443,155 of record NC_082596.1, on the reverse strand, counting down.
ATCTCCATGTCCAGCATACACTCTACCTCAATGCCTATTGAGTGTAAGACGGAGAACAGACAATTCCTTTTATTCCCATTAGGAGTCTGGAAAAGCTCCTAAGTCCCGTAACCAAGGTTGGACCTGTTGCACCTTTGTGTTCTAGAGTTAAGCAAGGGAACATGAGCTGGAAAAAGGTACAGGTTTGTGGAATAACGCTCCTTTTCCAGACACAGGGAAACAACCTTGTTCTAAACCGTGGATGTTGGAATAATAATAATGTGATATTATATAGATTGTCCTCTTTCGATCCAAAATATGTCAAGAAACATTTGCATTAACATACACAACGTTACCTTACATTCCTATCTCTTTTTACTCTGCTGTATCTCCCTCCCATCAGATAATTTTAGACAATGCACACTGAAGCAACCATGAGTGTAATACCATCTAGGAATCCGTGCTCACAGGGTGGACAAAGGTGTCTGGGGCAAGTGTATAGGCTAAAGGCTGCATTGCATATATCTCTGCAGCTTCCAGACCGTGCCTCTCTTCGGACACCAATGTCCCCTAGCCATTCGGTGGGACTGGGGTGCAAGGTATTGAGAATCGTTAACTCATGCGTTGAACTCTCAATTTATAGCTTGTCCTTGGAAGAACCAATTCATTTAAAGCAGGGGCACAGCCACTTCTTTTCTCCGCCAGCATTTCAAACTCCAGGTCAGAAGGCTTAAGGATTTTGGAAAGAGGGGATAAAGGTTTATGTAAGTCTAACTTATTCCTGTGTGCCCTCAAGACATGCAAGGTGGCTTTCAGCGATGTCTGGCATCTGATTTGAGGTACACAAACATAGCTGCAGACCAATCCCTGCTGATTTAGGTGGTGTTACGGAAGATTTACACAAGTACAATTGAAGGATCCTTTTTTATTTTGAAACTGTTCTGGGTCAAACCCTGGAACAAAACATATAGGGATTAATATGAACTTATCACCCCTCCATTAATTTCCAGTGACAGACCCATTTCTTTCTATTCCAGCTTGCTATTGCTCCCAAGGTAGTAAGTTAAAAAAGCCAGCTCTGCCCATCTCAGAGGTAATTGAAGTCATGTCTTCTTCACTCTTGGTGCTTTAGGCCCCCAAGGAAATGGACCATTATTTTGTCCACATTATCCAAGAAGACCTTAGCAATTCTGATAGAAATTGAACTTGAAAATAATCTAGGCAATCTGTTTATATAGACTGCACTTTGCCTGCCTAACCAACTAGAATATAACCTGCCTAACCAGCTTGTTCTGAATGCAAGCTCCATTTTGCAAGGCTTGCAGTAAAAGGAGAGTATTTGCTTTACCTATTTTTGCTTTTGAGTATGTCACCTGGAGCGCCAGGTATTATTTTTCTTTTTTTTTTCCTGCCCCAATGAAATGGCTCTCTCTTTGAAGAATGTCTGCTACATGAATTATAATCTCTGCTGGGAGAATTAATGATTTAGTCAGTTTATAGACAGCATTCTTATTAATGCTATCTAACTAACTGACTTATTTTAGAAACACGTATTAAACATATGCTTTAAAAAAACCAAAACAAAACTATGTGCAAATCTTTCAGGAACGGGAAGAAAATATAGAAAAACAACAAACTTTGCAGTCATCTCTCGGATGCTGGATTCTTCCAGACTCACAGCTGCTCGAGTGTCTTCTGCCAGCTGAGTGAAGAGTTTGATGTGATAACAAAAGAGCTTCCCTGGAAAAGCCAAAAATATGTCTGCAACACAGCAGCTGACCAGCTCAGCAGCACGGGTCACTGAAAGCACAAACCGCCTGTTTCTCTATTCATTCCTCTAGCTCCTGACTAAATGCTGAGTCAAGTTTAAGGGCACAGACCATATTCAGACCATTCATCATGAGTGCCGCAACCATTTCTGTCCCTTGATTTTGCAGGAAACCTTGGGCAACAGATACCCCGGGTCACCCATAGCTCTCCTGAAATTAAACACCACAGGGGCTGCAAAATCTGAATGCTTAGAGACACCGTAGAGGGCCTCTGAATATGGTATGGGAGTCACCCTCCCTGGAGGTATTCAAGGAACGTGTGGACGTGGCATTGTGGGACATGGCTTAATGGGCATGGTGGTGGGTTTTTTTTTGGTTGATGGTTGGATTTGATGATCTTACAGGTCTTTTCCAACCTTAGTGATTCTGTGATTCTGTGATCCTGCATCCTGTTAAAGGTCTTTGGTGGCCTGGGGCTCGGGGACCTCTCCCTTTGCAGGGCCACCATCGCTGGCTGCATTCCCGCAAGTGAGAGCCACTGAGAGCTGTTTTGGTGAAGTCCAAGCCCTGAACGAGCACCCTCAACCCCACTTTCCCCTGCTGCGTCAGCCAGCATTTGTGAGAGACGGTGGGAAGAGCATCTTGATTGACGTCCCCCTTAGGGACGGAGAGGGGAGAGCCGTACCGTATCGGCGGTGAGTCATCCTGCGCAGATTATCTTCCTCTCCTAAGACGCTAAAGATGCCTCAGCAACATCACCTCAAGCTGAATAAAATTTTAGGATGATGAGGAGGAGGGTTTTAAGCCTTCAACACTGGCCGAATGCATGAATTTTTCAAGCAATCAAGAGAAGAAGTGGTGGGAAGGGGGGTCCTCTGGGTGACTGTCCCTGCACCGGGTCCCGTGTCTCCCCCATCATGCTCCCATGCCGGGGAGCGAAGCCTGCAGAGTCAGTGCAGGGCACGCAAAGGAGATCCACACGGAGGATAAGAGAGCCGCAGTGTGGATTGTTAAAGAAAATTATGCCCCAATAATAGAGAAACATGCAGGCCTTTCTCTCGGTTCACAAGCTGCAGTGCTCTAATATTATTAACCTGATTTATTTCAAGGAAAAGGTCACTTTATGAAGCGACCGTGTCTAAACTTTGTTCAGATAAAAGGCCGTTAACAAAAGGCAGGCTTTGGGAAAACAAGGAACACTCGGGCTGTGCACTCGGTAAGCACATTTTCTAGTTTTCAGTCAAGAAGTCATTGGCAGTGTCAGTGCTTGAAAACTGCATGGCTCAGACATTTCTAAACCCTTTTAATCCATCACAAAGGGCTCCCTTGATTGTTGCTTTGTTTTTCTGCTGCTGCCCTACAGTATGGCTGCCAGTGTGTACTCCTGATAAGCGGTGAGCTATGCAGATGCTGCTAGGTTTCCCTGCCTTCGGTACCACGCAACCTGCCAACGCCTGTCTGAGGGACACAATCATGTGTCACAAACAACCAGGAGAGGTGACACTCCGTCCTCCCCTTGTAGTCCAGGAAACTTAAAAGAACACAAGATTAATTTCCGCAGGCCGTGTGGTGCCACCCGTAAAACTCCCTGTTGCAATAAATGGGAAGTTCTGCTTACAAACCGAGGACACAATGAAGCCCCCGCAGTATTAATGCCATTTTAATCCCCCCGGATTCAGAGTTTGGCATTACTAATGCAATTAATTGCGATAAAAGAGACAGCGCACCAGCGCCGTGCGTCCGAATGTATACTTCAACACACAATCCATCCTGAGATGTATGGGGAAGCTATGTCTCTCTTCTTGTATGACTGAAACCCCAGCACAGCCTGTCTCACTTGAAAAAGCACCACTAAAGTGTAAGGGACATATTCAAAACCATCAGGAGGAAAAAGAGGGCAGCAGGCAAGGTGACCACCTGAGTAAAATGGGACGTGGATCCCCCGGGAGAGCACGGGCCACGCCGTGTACAAGCACCTTCTGAACCAAGCTACCGGGGAAACAAAAGGGACATCATTGTTTCCAGCAAGCAGAGCAATGGTCTCTCATTTTCACAGTCCTGCTTCACCTCTGCAACCTCTCTTAAATGCAGTGCATTAGGCAGCGGCCCCATGGGGGTTTTGGAGGCTCAGGGGCCCTGGGGTTGGCCAGGCACCGTGCAGCGCCAGGCGTAATGTTAGCAGAGAAAACATCTGAAATGAGAGACCAGCGCGATGGGAGCCCCAGCAGCAATTCCGTGCACATAACGCAAAAAGGAGCACAGGTAAGGGAGGGCTTACTGCATCATCCCAGGTGCAAACCTTCATCAAGAGTCTGGGAAACTGAGCTGTTCGACTTGAAGCACCCCCTTCCCTTGATGCAGCCCGACAGCGAGTACATACGTATGCTTAGGATGCTCAGGTTGTCCTTTATTGCTGGCTGCAAAATGTCGTAGTTTTATCTGTAGGGCACAAGCATCTGCTGAGGTTGACCATGAACCAGTTATTCCTTCCCTTCAGCCCTGGGAAGAGAGAGATTATGTTTTCACCCACAAATACATGGGTTTTTTTAAATTGTAGCTACACAAAGAGAGGAAAAGCAGTAAGATGATCCATATGAAGTAGTGGCCTTGCAAATGTTACCCTGAGCCCTGGGACACGGCACAGGCAGCACTGCTGTGCTCATATCTGAGCTGCAGGACAGAGGGCTGAGCAGGGAACGCGGCAGGAAAGCAAACAGGGACACTCAGAAGCAGGAAGAAGAGCAGAAGGGGGGAAGAAATGAGAAAATGAAATGCGATCTGCTGATCTCTGAAGATCCTGGGGAAAAACAAATGGGCCCTGGGTTAAGGAACATCTGTGCGTGGTGAGGGCTGGGCGATCCCAGGAATAAATGCAGCAAAGGAGGTGAGAGTGAACACATGCCTTATGTTCAAAATCCAAATGGAAAGAGATTTTCATGTCACTATTTTAATACTAGATGTTAAATGTCCAACATTAGCAACGAGAAATAGCCACCCTATCAATTTTTAATAAATACTAATGACCTCTTAAATTACATTTCTAAATTGAAAAATACCATCAATATCAAACATTTGTGAGAGACATGAAATCTTTACAAATATGTGTTAAGGCCGCTCGTTGCAATACTTAACGATATCAACTTTTACAGACATCGCTTGTTTGTTTGACTCCCCGCTGGTGTTTTCACAGCTCAGCCCCGGCCACCTCTCCCCTGCAGCCGCTCCTTCTGCAGCACCGCTGTTTCCACCCAGCCTAAAGCGCCCGACACCAAATGCCGCCGAGGTGCTCGGGTCTGCACAGCTCTTCCCTGGATGACATCTCACTAGAGATGAGGGAAAAGGCAGGGGGGTGCAGAAAACCTGACATGTTTTTACCAATCTCATACAACCTTCTGAATGACTGCAGAACAGAACGCTGATTTAGGAATAACAGCTGGTCTTCACCTTTTTGGTACTAACCGGCAGCCTCAGTCTTTAGTCCCTCTTTTGTCTTGAAACAGAAAGATGCATTAAGGAAGATGTAAAAACATTAGCGGCATCACTACAAGCAGCACACAGAGAAGCTGAAGAGTGTCAAACCCCAAATCTTTATCTTCTCTCACCTTTGAATGCTCCTATCTTATTTTTCACTTTGCCTGCTAAATGTACTTTCCCCGTTAGAGCTGCAAGCTCTTTGAGACAGGAGCTGCATGTTCTTCTATTATACTTTTCTTTCAGACACCCAGGGTGAGGTGGGGTGCCTAATTAATATGAAGTCATGATGATATGAAACAGCACAAGACAAATATTTCCATGAAGAATAGAAGACTTGGCAGAGTAAATCCACTAAGATGTAAGCTTTTCAGCAGGGCTTGTTTTTCTCTTTTTGGAGGAATATTCTGTAGCATAATGTTTTCCCCAGCCTGACCAACGAGTATTAGGTGGAATAAAATGGTGTATTAATTTTCCTTGACAATAATTGGAGCAGCCTGTGATCTTCGCAACCCTCTGGGTATATTCCTAAGGTCAGAATGAGAGTGGCACAGCCGTGTTGCTCTTTTATGCCACTCCCTACGCATCTCCAGGAAAAGCTACTAATCCACTTAAACAATTACCTTTCAGAGGAAGAGGCAGAGGACTTTGTATGAGGTTACCTAATAAAAGACTCAGCCTGTGAAATATTTGAAAAGCTCGCGGAGCGAAGAAGTGGAATACAACTATTATCTGACATGTAGCACCAATGAATAAAATCATCACCAGACTGAAGCCGCTCGGTATTTTTATTCATGTCTGCGCTGCAAAGTGGTTGAAGCCTAAAGCTAATGAAGGAAATAATACGCAATTCATCATGGCGTAGAGAGAGAAAGACAGACAAACGTAACTCTTGACTCGTGTCACGTCAGTGCCTTTCAAACTTCTCTTTGCGGCAGCTTTTGGGAAAGGACCCTATTCTCTGTGCCACTTACCAGCTCGCTTTCATCCCGTGAAAGAGCCGTGTCCCAAAGCCCCGCTCAGGCTGTGGACAGGAAATCCTCTCTGCTTCTTACTGCTCGCCTTGCACATGCATAAGGAAAGACAATCAGTAATCATGCCTGACTTTAAGTTAATGGGGCATAATATTGGAGACGAATAGCTAAGTCACTGTTCCACGTACGGGGGACAGCGCGTACCACGAGCTGCACAGCCGGCGCAGACCACTGCTGTGCCTGCCAAGGGATGACGGCGCACAGCGGGGGACCACACTGCCTGTGCTGGGACCTCCCAGAGAAATGCTGTCTCTGGGGAAAAAACATCCCTCTTCTGTGGCCGCTGTAGACTTTCCATCTCTGCTAGCAGGTGAAAGCTCCTTCTCCTGTCTTCCCGCATCCTACACGGCACTGGGCAAGTACTGGATGCAAGAGGGACTGTGACTCAGTCTGGGGCTGACATTGCCTCTGCATCATGCACGGGGATCCCGGAGGAGCAGCCTTTGCTATTCCAGCCTTGGGACACTCATTTTCCCTTTAACTAATGCCATCGCTGATCTTTACGGGGGCTATACTCCAGCCAGTCCTCAAATACTCAAAGTCACGGGGAAAAAGTGGAAGGAAATAACTTGCTTAAAGAAAAACCAATGTGTGAATTTGGCTTTAAGAGCCTATTTAGTATAGTCGCTGTCAAAAAACTCCCAGAGAGCCGATCTACCCCAAAACTTGGGACTTCATACCTGTTTCTGGTCGGCTCAGGCCTTTGAATGGGGGACCATGCTTTGGACATGGGGTGACCTCAGAGGACTGTCCAGGCTGTGGGGCTGTGGGGGGCTGTGGACACCTCACGCTCTCCATGTGGAGCCTGGCAGGCTCATGCTGGACCCTGCAGAAAGCAGTTTAAAACAGCCCCATGTAGGGTGGTGGCTTCCTCCTGCTCCCACATAGCAGTTGCCATCAGCTGAGCAGGGGGCATTGCCCACCCCCACTGTGTGACCCCCTCCCCGGGGGCAGGATCCCGCTTGGGGACAGCAGTGAGTGGGAGCAGCGGGTTTGGTGCTGGTGGCAACTTCGCAGCAGACGTGCACGCTTATTTTCAAATTTTCCTGCATCTTTTGAATAGCCGGCCCTGCTGTTTGCCTGGGTATTTGGGGCACTGGCAGTGCGCTTGCAGCTGCAGATTGGCACCTCTCGAATTTTAGCCGTGATTTCAGTCAATTTGCACATTTTCAAAATGGAGCAGAACCTCATAAAGCACAGATCTAATGCATATAATACCAATTTGCTGAATGTCAGTGTATACTGACCTTCTATTACAAATACTGGCAGATGGCCATTCCTTTAGTACTCAAGAGTTGCTTGAATAGAAAATCAAGCGATGGCTTAGCCTGCATTTCGCCTCTGCATCAGTGCCCATAGCAACACGCAGTGGTAGCCACCTGAACGCAATGCCTCTGCTCACCCCCAGCTCCTTTCCAGCACAGCAAAGCCATTGGTGATCCCATGGCTACCATATCCAGTTTTGTCAGAGCTACCAAATAGCAAGAGGGACTTGCTGGGAAGAAGACAGGAGCATGCGGGCTGCTGGGTGGAAAGCCTCAGCAAACTGCGGGCAGGAGCTGCGCACTCCCTCCGAGAGCCGGAGCGGTGGTTATGCCTGTAGAGCAACCGCTGCTTTGCGGCGCTGGCAAGGGGAAGGAGAGCCAGTCAGCCTAGTCTGAATGTCATGCGAAAATGGACCATAAATGCAATCTAACAGCCAAGGAAAAAACTATTTGAGAAGCCAGGGAACGCAGGATCAGATCAGACACTTGCTCTGCAACCTGGCATGTGTGACCAGCCTCTGCACAAGCACCAGCTTCCTCGGACTTTGTGTCCACAAAAACTTTGCAGTTATTTCATAATAGCCCAGATAGTCTGTATTTGGGGTCTTTTTCCTATCCACCCCACGAGGCTTATTTCCAGAGCTGAGAGCCTGGAAGCGCACAGGAACAGCGTGTGTGTCCGGTACAGGTAAATGTATGCTGTGCACCACCCCGAATCTGTTCATTTTTGTTTCAGCATCCCTCAGGTCTCGCGTACCAGAGCACACGCAGCCGGCGCATTTTGGAAATTACGAATGTGCTGTGGCTGCTCTTGGAAATTGGAAGTGGCGTGGCAAGTCACCAAATGCTGCAGCATCCTGTACTCCTGACCGCTTTTCCTCCGGGACTATGCTTTGAGGAGGTACTCAGAGGTTTGAGGCCAAACTGAGTGACCCTCCTGTGCAGCAAGGAGCAGATTGCCGGCTGAATTCCCACCTCCCAGCTTGTGGGTGCAATGTGCTTGCAAAACCAACTGTGGGTCGAGGAGTTGCGTTTCCGCGTACCGGACGGAACCTGTGATTGAGTTTGCGAGTCTGCTGGCGGGGCCACCGCCATCTTCCAAGTGTTTTCCGCTGGTGTGCCGAGATGCTCAGAATCTCAGGGATATTCCCTGCCAGACTCTTGCAGTTCTTTTATTAGGCTGTGAAATTTTGGAATCAAACTATTTAAGCCTTCTGACAACACAACACATCTCCAGGTGCCTTACTCCACAATAAACATCCATTGTACGGCCTTCTCCCTGTACAATGCAGATTAATTTTAACCCTCACAACAGCCTAATGGAAAGAGTGTGCTGCACTCCAAATGCCAAACACTTGCTGAAAGCTTTCCTTTGTTAGCGCCTCCCGGTTTAGTCACCACCAGCTTCTGAAAAGATTCCACAGAGTTAATGTTTCCATTTCTTTTAATTCGCTCGCAATGATGACACAGCCATAACACAGCTGTGTTCCAGCTCAAAGGAGCCGAGTGTGGATGCTGCCCACTGTTCCTCGGCCCCTGCTCCCTCCCTGGCTCACAAGCGGGGCTGATGCTGTTGGGAGGATACGCTGACATTTTCCTATCTGGGGTGGAAAAGTTCTTTTAGAGGAAGCCTTCTTTTTTTTTTCCTTCCTTTTTTCTTTTTTTTTTTCCTTCCTTTTTTCTTTTTTTTTTTTTTAATTTGACATTTTCTCTGTGAAAAGCTGACCTAATTTTCTGGGAATAATGTAAACGGTTACACACTCGAAGCATTGTGCTGGAGAGTTTATAGATAAAGCTGAACTATTTTATGGTTCAATTATCCCAAAGTACGGGTGATCCCTGTTGCATTAACGCTTCATGAAGATAGTACAGTGGGGGCTTCCTTGCTCTTTTCCATGTAAGTTAGGATTTGCCAGTAAAATCTTCACTGCAGCTTTGTTACTACAATAGCCATTAGCACTGCTGGTTGTAGAAGACACATTAAAGATATTTTCCACAACGACTGTGTCTGGTGTTAGTATTCGTACCAATTCCCTGCCCCGTTCTGGAGGAAGTTTTAAATTGCCTATTCTGATGCACGGAAGATAAGGTGGAAAAGAGTTATTCAGTGATGAGAAGAGGCAGAGAAAGGGGGATGAAGCAGTGGCACAAGGGTTGGCAGTGGCACAAGGGTTGGCAGTGGCACAAATGCTGTGGCAGCGGCTTGTTGCCCCTGGGCTGCCCGGACTGATCCTGGGGAGATGTTAGGATGTGGGTGTCTGGATCACCCTGACATGAGCGGCACACAGCGAGCAGTCCCTTCCCGCGGCAGGACGTGGGACAAGCCGTGCTGGCAGAGCCCTTCTCCCTGTTGCGTGGGCTGTGGAGGAGGCCGTAGGACACTGCCATCACCGTCAAACGCGCCAGCGCAACCTGCTAGATTAGGTTGTGGTAATCTGTATTTTGGACTAAAATACGGTGCACTGCATTCACCCCACCAAAGGACCAAGGTAGTGTTTTTGGCTGCAGACTTAACGCACTATGCACTAGACTGAAAATGTGGGATAAGAGGGAACAGATTGCTTGGCCTACTCTACTTATTTAAGAGTTTTCTCTTAGGTGAACTGGGCTGTAGAAATCACCAAAACCCTTCTTGGGTACACTTTTCTGTTGACCCAAATAGGCACGCAATTCCATGATAGATTTTGGGTTTCAACATCAGGTTTTCTGACATTTCTGGGGATTTTATTCCAAAAGAGTAGTTTTTTACATTTCTTACTTCACATATTCTGTAGGTCAATGCCTTCAGCAAGTTAGACCATGCAAGTGGTTGGCGCAGGAATGACCGTCATCTCCCTTGCTGGTATCTGAGCCAGCTGTCTTAAGCATGGCTTGGGTATGGCTCCCAGTTCTCCAGCCTTACCTGGCTGCCGTAGAGATATGGTTCATATTCTTGAAGGAATTTGTTGTTCATCTGTTGCTGGTGTGCACTTTCATTTCTACGAGAATCTAATTAGGTTCAGTGATTAGGAGTGCTAATGGGCATGACAATCCCACAGAAATTTACCTTTCAGAAAAAGAAGGGCAGCAAAAATATCCAGCAGAAGAAGAAAAAGAAAGAGAGCAAAAGAAAAAAAGCCACTACAATTTTATGCACGATAAAATAAAAAATAAATAAATAAATAGGCACTATGCAAAAGCCTCTACCTATCTGAGGTTGTTGTAAAGACAAATTAGTTAATTGCTGCAAAGTGCTTTGAAAATGAAAAGGGATATATAAGAGGTGATTATTATTATTCACAACAATCTGGTAGGTGAAGGCATCTGTCTATTTTGCTTTATATATCCCCAGAGCTTTCCCAAAGCAACATTAGAAGAAAGGAAAAGACCTAAAATAGGAGAAGAACAATCCCAAAAGCGAGAGAAAAGGCCTGTGACATTTGTGAATAATAAAAATAATAAGCTACAGATCAGATTAAAAAATACCATCAGGAGTATATTCTAAAAGAAAGCTACACTGAGGTGCATTTGAACTGATCTTAATGGATATGGAGATCATTAGCGGTGTGCTGATACTGCTGAACTGACACAGAAAATATTAATTTAAATAGAAATATCTTACATTAAGCCTACAGCTGCATTACAATGCAAATAAGTCAAGCTTCTGTGCCCCGTGCTTTGGCCCTTTGGTGCTAACCAGAATGTCTGCTTTGTGTCCAAACTTCCAAACATGATAGAGGGTAAAGGTTTTGTCCCATTACAGGATCTGATGCAATTCTGTGATCTAAAATGCTCAAGGATGATGTAACGAGAACCGTAACTTAGGCTACAACTAAATCATGCATTTGTCTCCAGAAGGTGTAGAATAGCATCCATGCCTCTGAACTTACACCGTGTGTTAACTCCCCTCACGCCGGCAGTCCCACCAGACCCCGGGGAGCCAGTCATGTGCTTACACTAAGTGCATGCAGAAGTGCTAGCAAGCTCACTATGCTCATTTTCAGCATCGGAAAGTAAAATAATGCCTATACTGAGGCAAGACTCTTGATGAGTCTGTAGACTACAGCATTTCATAGCTGAGGAAGAATTAACTCATTTTTCCCTTTTTTTTTTTTCCCTTCTTCTCCATATAGCAGCTAAATTATCACTTGCCCTAGCTATGAATCACTTCAGAGCTCATTCCTTAAAGGTGCCCAAAATTCCCTCAGGTGTTTTGACATAATTCTATTACATCTTATTTCTGTTTAATATTAAATTCTTTCCTGCATGTTTAAATAAACCTGGAAACCTTTTTAGGGAACACAGCTTAATGGGGAACTAAGAACATGCGCACCGAATGTCACTATCTTACATACATTTTATTATTAATGGTAATTCATGCAGAACCAGCCACTTCACAAGGAGAGACTAAACACTTACATAAAGCTAGGTGCTTCTCTCTGACCTTAATTTGTTTCTGTACTTGAACACTGGATTTCCTTTCAAAAAATAATTATTCCCATAAAGATTAAAAACCAATAACGCCATCTCTTGCTGGGTTACAAACAAACGCGGGTTTTTGAGGGTGTATATGCTAGGAACACTTTCTTGATGGCTATTCCAATAAACTAGAGGGTAAGAGGTCTCCTCGTAGGTCAGGATGTGGGTGTCCTGAGACAAGGGAGATGGAAGATGGGACCTGTTTGTTCCCATGTATGTCATGGCATTTTCTTCCCTGTCTGTAATACACATTTTCTTACAGCTTCTGCTGACTTGGAGGGACCAGACACCACCTGGGGGTTTTCTATAGTGTAATGGTTTTAATTTAATTCTCTGGTGTCAGTAGCTACAGCATTTCCTCTTCATGGCCAGTTCATTTCCCTACATGAAACAGCAGCTGAAGACTTTAGTCCAGCTCCCAGGGAAAATGCATCCCTCTTACAGTTGGCTTTTCTAAGTGAGCCTGGTATTTAGCATGCCAGAGACTAGATGGCAGCCTCAAGTTGCGCCAGGGGAGGTTTAGGCTGGATATTAGGAAAAATTTCTTTGCTGAGAGAGTGGTGAAGCATTGGAACAGGCTGCCCAGAGAGGTGGTGGAGTCACCATCACTGGAGGTGTTCAAGGAATGTGTGGACGTAGCACTGCGGGACATGGTTTAGTGGGCATAGTGGGGTTGGTTGATGGTTGGACTTGATGATCTTACAGGTCTTTTCCAACCTTGGTGATTCTGTATGATTCTGTGACCCAGGAACTGAAAAAAGCCTGATCAAAAGCTCATTAAACCCCATGGAAAAGCTCCCTCACCAGGAGAAAGGACAGGGCACCTGGGGTGGTCTTCCAGGACGAGGAGTGGGGAGCTTCTGCTGTTTGGCATCTTCTGCCCCAGACAGGGCAGATGTCAGCGTGGTCTCCCTCAGAGCTATGCTTCATTTCTGACAAGACGGCGCATCCACCCAGGCAGCGACACAGCTCAGGGGTTTTGTCTTCTGCCTGCCAGAACTGTAGCCCCACGGGCAGTTTTGGGAGCTCACAGTCTCTCGAAAGAGGTTTGTAATTTGCTCAGAGGAGCAGGGACAGCAGAGGAAAAGGGACAGGTTAGCTGAAACGGGATTTCCACCCCACCTCTTTCAAAGTTGGTGTTTGTTTAGGAGATTCCCTCATTCTTCTGAGGGAACGGTGAAAACGCTAATTGGTGTGGTATGTGGTGTTTCCCACCAGTGGTCATGAATGATAAATCATTTCAGACATACTGGGCTACGCGCACAGAAATGGAAGGTTTGGCAGTAAATCCAGATTTACCTTGGCTGAAGTATTTACGTGTTTAACATTGCCATAAAAGCCGAATATTAACGGTTCTTAAAGTATTTCTTCCCCCCTACCTCTACTGTAAAGTGAAGGGTTTTTTCCCAGTTAACCAGTTAGTGGTCTGAGCTCAGAGATCGTCGGGTACTTGGCCAAGTCAGCGGCAAAGGAGGGGTACCCAAATCATAGACCTGCACAGAGACTATTTTTACATCATTTTTCGTCTCCTTTTAGAAAAGATAGATGTGTACGCTGTGGGGAACAACTGTGGATGGAAGAACTTCAATTGACAAGGGTGCCAGAAAACAACAGGAAAGACAAAACAAAGATTCTTGGATTAAAACAGCCCTTCCACAAAAAAAAAAAAAAAAAAAAAAAAAAAAAAAAAAAAATCAGAACAGTGCAGGAAGCCTTTTGCAGTCCTTTGGTATTACATAGCTGTTGGCATGAAAAGGAAAGCTGCCATATAAATCTGAAGCTGCTTGTCAAGATGCTGGAATATTATTCTAATAAGGCATCTACCATGATCCTTTTCAGAATCCAAAGACATCCATCAAAGCCAGCCTGAAAGAGACGGCTTGGAGTTTATATTGCTAGGCACTCTTTTGGAGAAAATGCATTAGTTTTTTTTTCTCTCGCAGGGATGCAAAGCTGGTGTTCGGACAAGAAAGAGTCTGACACTTTCTGAGTACTAAAAGAAGTGCCTGTAGACGTGCTTTGTATTTTCCATCCCATCTTTGACTGTGGCATATTCATAGATATCTGCTTGTAGGATATAGTGGGTGTTTCTTGTCTGGCTAGCAATTAATGAGCAGTACAAGCAAACAGTGTTGAACCGACACAGTGCGCTGACATTTATGTCTCCAAAACTTTGCCCTCCCAAGTCCAAACTATGCACTTTGGGTGATAAGTAGGTTGGTTTGTGTGAACAAAAAAGAAAACGGAAGGGCTGAGCCAACACGGATGCACTGAGGACAGTAAGAACGCTCACTGAGGACGCAGCACATCTTGTGTGGCCAGCAAGTCCTCATCTAAAATACTTTGGAAACTGGGATAAGCGTGATTAATTTCCCTGGGGATTGCAGCAACAGCTTTCAGTTGAGCTGGGTTGCCGAGCCCCATAGCCCTGGTCTTCGTTCATCACCTGGGCTCTCTCTCGGCGAAGTTTAAGCAACGTCCTGCTTCGTGCCTCTGTTTTTTCACCTGCGAAACTTGCACATTACCTATCATCTGCCTCACAATGACATTATGAGGCTAATTTAATCACAGCTATAAAGCTCTTACGAGATAGTTGGAGAAAAGGTGCTATAGCAGCCATCACGCTCTTCGTTATCATTAGAGGTGGCATTTGAGTGCCAGCTGAGTACTGTGGGAGTTGGATCCAGGCATCAGCTGTGGCTATCCGTTGTAATGACCCAGATCATGAGAGTGGCTGAACGGGGAACAATTTTGGTGACCTGCAAAACAGCTCCATTAAAAATGCAGACTCCTGGACAGCCAGAATTTTAATTCAGTGCCTGGAGAAACCAAAATCTTCTTGCATCTCTTTATGAAGAGGAAATTAATTAATGCTTTTCCTTCAGAAGCACTTTTGCTAAAATAAACCGAGAGAACAAAAGAGACTGATAAAGTTTCTTGGAGGATTTTGTTAGGATGGAAGGTGGCAGGGGCGACAGGGAGACTTCCCACCACCCGGGAAGGATGCTGTGACTTTCTTCTGCTTCAGTCTCTTCACCCTCCTCCCACTCCTCTTGCTAATGGGACAGCAGCACGCAGCCAGCCCCACGTCTCTGGCACAAAATCTTTGAGGTCACCTCGTGAAAGTGGGTGGCCCTGCTATCCGCCCACTGCAGACCAGTTATCCCGCCACTGCCTCCCACCCCACGTTTTCCAGAATATCATCTCCCACGACAGAGGCATCAAGAGCAGGCAGAGCCAGACTGGAGTTTGCTTCAGGAAACGGGACAGCCAGGGGACCTATGCCTCTGAGAGAGCCAGCTTGGAGGCCCCTCCCCACTCCCCCCCAGTTTCTTCCGTGGGATCTAACAGACAGAGCTGCGTGAATAAATATTTATACTAAACATAGTCAGGAACGAGAATTCATGATCTAAAATTACACAAATATTTGGGAATCTAGACACTGTAACTCAAGTGGCACTTAATCTCCAAGTGCAACCAAAAATATATAACTCCTCAGTTTACTAGCAGTGTCAGCTCCCCAAGTGTGGAGCTGAATAATATAGGGTGGAGGAGAAGCAGAGTGGCTGAGCATGGAGTTTGCTGGGGAGGAGAAGAGCTCCCCGCCACCTTCACTGCTGACTTTTCCTGGCCGGGCAAGCAAGGGAGGCTCCAGGTCACCTTCAGGACAACCCCCATAAATGCAGAGAAAAAGCAGAACCACACACGCAAAACCAATGACCCCACAGCCTCCTGCCTGCAGAATAACAGGGGGCACGCGGTGCTGGAGCCTTCCCGTGGCAGGAGAGGCTGCCCAACACCTGCCACCAGCCAGGCTCAAATCTGAGAACTACAGCTGTAGCATAAAGGCGGATTATCACCCATCCAAACCAAATTCAATTATCATATCTATGCTGCTTCTCTATTTCTGTAACTGGAAGGCTATTATTAGGCTCCCTCCCTCCCTCCCTCTCGCTCCCTGTTTTTAATACGTCTCCAAGTAATGCTGCTGTAAAACATTCAAAAAAGTAAACATTAGCTTTAGGCCATTTGATTATCAGCTTCCCAGAACACTTCGTTCTGCCCTGCTTTACTCCATATTCCTTTAATACTAAAAAAAAAAAAAAAAAAAGAAAAAAAGAGATGGGCCGAGACGGGTTTAATGAATCCACACTATAGCGATTCCCCTCGCTGTCTCCAGTGCTGGCCCTGGCTCACTCTCACGATGGCAAAAAATACCAGTTCACGCCTGGATGGAAAAGAAGCAAGGAAATAGGTTTTCCCTGGAAAACAGGGGTACTATATTCCTTCCTGTCCTAATTGCTAGACTATTTCTTAGCAAGCTTCCCATCTGCACCCCCGTTAATGACTAGTCCATTTTCCATGCTAGAAATGGGAGGCGATCAGGTGGTGAAAGTACTTCTGAAGGGCAAGGGCAGCGCACCCCGTGAGACGGGGGAACCAGTCCTCGGCACCCGAATGCACTGGGAGTCAACATCCCGGAAATATCTTCAGTGCTGGTGTCCTTTCTGATGCTGCTCGTTTACTCCATAAAGTGTGTTACTTTTTGCCTGAGGTCTCAAGACGGGGATGGGGAGCATGTCACACATGCTCGCCTCCTGCAGAGCCCTGTGCCCTCTGCATGGAGGGCTGACACTTTGCTGTGATCAGAAGCTTATATATTTTCTGTGGGACGGTGCTATGCTTCTTTCTTGTGTTAAACAAACACTCTGAAAAACTCCCGAGCAGGTATTGCCCCTCAAAGGCATGGTGAAATAAAGCCTGTAAGTGCTTTTTCCATGTACGTGTGAGCTGTAGGAATGAAAGTGTTAGTAAGAGCTGAGTTAATCCTTTGGGACAAGCAATATGTCTTCCAATGGCTTTTAGCATGCCCACTTGTGAATAAAACACAAAAAGGCCCAAATCTTTGCTCAGTTCTTGCAGAGCTACCATAATATCGGTAATAAATCATAATATTATACCCTAGCTTTTTGGTTGTAATGGGGTGGTTTTAGCATCAGGACTTTCATTTCAGAAGCTGCTGGTTGACTTAAACTCCTTTATCTCTATCTTTCACACAAATCAGAGAGTTTCATAGGTAATAAAGCATTTGTAGCAAAATACAGAGATTGAAGAGGTAGGGTCTCAAGTCTTGGGAATTAGCTAGGAGCAAACAGTGGAGCTCTGGCCTCTGTGCTACAAATTCAACCCCATTAGCATCACCCGTTCAAGACATGCCCCAGGGCCAGGACCATAAGCCGTGTACACTGAGGTCTGGAGTATTAGTCTACTTACAGAAACATCATTCCTCTGCTTCTTACATGTGCATAATGAAGAGAATTGGGTTCACTGAATTTGCTCGGATGAGTTGGCCCACGACCCCACGCACAAAGATTGCTGCCTCTTGCAGTGGCTGGTACCAAATAGCCCACTTAAAGGCAGGTGGATGTTCGCTAGCATCCAGCCTTGCAAACACAGAAACCTGCTCGGCCCTTCGCCACCATGGGCAGATCTAAGCTGATTTTGGTGGCTGTGCATTGAAACTGGGAACCTGAAGATTTAGTTATTCCCTGCTTCATGCTGCTCAGCTGCAAATATTGTACAAATATTGTAGCCAGCCTTTTTTAAAATGAATTTTAAAAGCTTTTGGATAAGGTTCTTATTTACATCATTCTGATCGTGTAAAGGGGCAGAAACGAGCCAAGTTTTTTAATTAACGACTGATGTAGCAGTGAATTTGGCCTTATATGCAGAAGTACTTCCTCTCTGTTTTTTTTGGCCATGTGCAACCGTAACACCACATAATATTAATGAGAGTTGCGTGACCGCAGTACCACCCACCAGAGCAAAACCTCCCGGGATGTTAAATGGCTTCTATGGTAGATGCTCGCCACCCTGTTCATGTCTGTAAGCTAGGATAAGGCATGGGGTTTAGCCACACGTTTTTCGTTAAATACGGTGAGACTTGCTTCATTTCCTTTGTTTCACTACCACTGTTAAAAATTTAGCAGCGATGCTGTGCAAAGGTAAGTCTACAGGTGCTTTACTTGAGAGCCACCTTTGAAATCGGAGGGGAGAGGCTGGGGAGGGTCTGTGGACAGGGGGGAACGGGGATGGGGACCAGGACCTTTGTGGTGGTGGAAAACACCCAAGGGAGACACAGAAACCATCTCTTGGGGAGGGGGAAGAGAAAGAAAGGTGGCAGGCTTTGGAGGAGGAATGAAATAACCGAGAAATGAGCATTGGGAGCGGACCGGCCCCGGGGGCTGGGGGCTGCGGTGGGCATCACTGCCGGGGCTGGGGTGCCTGTGCCGGTCCTGCCCTTCTCCCCCACCGCTGCCACCCACGGGACGGCATCACCCGGACACCCCTCCGCCAGCATCAGCCACCTCGGACATAACTGAGGTTGGCTGGGGTGCTCCGGACGAGGAAGAGCCTACCCCCCCAGATGCTGGGTGAACTCATGCTATTTTCCTTAAATCTCAGAGCTATTTTAATTTCACGCAACAGGAGAGGGACCGGAGAGGCCTAACAGCTGGCGCAGTGTTTCACTTCAGCTGTTTAATGTGGTGGCTGCGACTCGGTTTGCACTGGCGAAAATTAGGGTGAGGCCAGAATCAAACCATCCTTGTAAGCAACAGCTTCAGGTCACCCCTGAGCATCCCTGCTGCGGGGAGGGCTCAGCCCTGCTCGAGCTGCTGCTCCTCTGCCTGGCAAACATACGTACTCCTCATCACGCTGAAGCATGCCGGTTACCTGCTAATATAAAAAGGAGGGGAAAAAAAAAAAAAAGGAAAAAAAAGGGGGGAAAAAAAAGCAAAAGAGCTCAGCACTGTTGTTTTGCCATGCTGTTTGTCGTCGTCCAGTTTCCTCGCTGAGAGCGACGAGCGAGCACAAAATCGATAATTCTCGGCGGTATTTTCTCAGCAGCATTTCCCGCAGACTGCGAATGTTTCTTTTCTTGCAGGCAGATGGACAGAGCCTGCAGGATCACATTTACTGGAGAGAAACCAGCTTTGAAAAGTTTCGACAGCCGGCACGGTATCTGGTCCATCTCTATCGCAATGAGTTCATTATCATTCATTTTTTGCCAACTGCCAATCAGTTCTTAAATCACTCTTCAAATTAGGATGTTGCAAAAAAAATCAAAAAAGTCTCTGCAGATACAGTTTCAACATTTACAGGAATGTTTTAGAAGTATTATTCCAACAGCTGATGCTATATAATGAATGTACAAAATAAAACAAAGAGGCAACAGACTTTCTAAAAAAGTGGGTTTTTTCATTACGCGGGTGCAGAAAGCAAGCAGCAAAAGATCCCTAATTCCTTCACTTACTCATTTACTAATGAATTGTATTTCAGAAAAGATAAAATATTATCATTCGGAGAGACAGCTCCTCACTGCCCATCCATTTGTTTTGTTTTTTTTTTTCAAAAGGGCTACACAGTTTTTCTGCAGAGATTCTGATTTTGCACTCGGAAATTTGTCATCTTCCTAGTGCTGGTCCTCTTAAACAAGTGTTTGTCAACGTATCGTGTAGAGACCCATGCTCAGACTGTCATACTGTTCTACCAGATTAAGGTATTTGCATATTTTCCTGCAAAATAAACCCATTGTCACAGAGGATTAATAGGAAATAAAGAAGTCAGGAAAATGCCTCTTTTGGTGCAGATTTTAGCATGCAAGCCCATGTCTTTCACCTATTGTATAATTGGCCTGCGTTTGCTGATTAGTGAGTGTGCTGTTGTTGGAACACAGAGTTTTCTCACTTTTTTCCCTTTTGATGGTAGCAAATACCCCAATAAAATACAGCAACATCACCTCTTACGGTCCTTCCCTTGAAAACAATAATGCAGCAAAATCACAGCCCTTCAGCTTTCTAAAGTACCCTGAAACCTCAGAAAGAAAGATGCCAGATATGCAATGCTATTCTGAAATGGTACAACCTGACCGTTTGCCTGAGAGAAAGGAGGGAGAATTAAACAAAAGAGAAAAAAATAAGCTTAAAATGTTTGTAACTAAGTGCCTTAAAGACAGACTTGAAGTCTAGTAAAAGCAGCACCCCTATGGATATATGGTATCCGACTGTATTATTCCATGCAGACGTGAATGAAGATAAGACGTTAAGCGCGCGGTTAAGGTGTGGTACTTACTCTTTGTTTTAAAAAAAATGAACGATGCAAAACCAGGTTTATCCCTGCATGGGGCACAGGGACAGTAATTATTTTTTGGCAGACATTTGTCGCTGCCCAGCATCGCGGTGCCTCACCCCGGACACTGCCCTCTTTGCTTTGGCAGATCCGTGCTTGCGGTTCCCGCTAGAGCCGGGGTCTTAGGGTGGGAGCAGAGAGGGCAATAGGTTCTCCCCTGATAAGGGGTGGCTGCCGCCGTTTGGGTTGGCACACCACAGGAGACCTCTTCTAATCGTGTCTTTCTGGGGGCTTTTGGCCTGCTCCACATTGCCCCCAGCACATCCATGAGTGCCCAGGTTCCGGGTCGTGTTTGCCAACCGCTGCAGACCTCCGTGTGGCCCTCCTGACGGACACAGGGGAGGTCAGGTTGAAGCAATCGCAATTTTCTGGCCATGCCTAAATTCATCTTCTGAGTTCGTGCATGTGGGATCAGCAACATTGCTAATTTTGGGGGTGTCTGTGTGTACATATTCACAAAGGCATCAGCATTTCCCTGATGGGAGCCTAATTTCTCAGGTTTGCCCAGCCTGGCTTTCCAAGCCACAACAGGACGCGAGCCACAGCACAACTTTAAGTTCAATAACATGGTTCGCGTGCCAACATAGGAAAAAGCTGTGAAAACACTTAAAGAGAAATTGATTGTATAAGGAACACCGATGCCTGACTGAAGGGGCTGTGCTACATGGCTAAAATGACTACCTGGGCTACTTTAGATGCTAGAAGTATTGCTAGTAGCTGAAAATTTTCATCCCCAAATAAATGAGGTTAAAATGGCATTTTTCCCAAGTGAGCAACTTCATGCATTTTGCTTTTTGTTGGCTTCCTTCTCCTCCCACCTTAAAGTTATTATTTTCACAGGGTGCTCCCTTCCCCAACAGTCTCTGTGATATCTTTTTTCTTCTTCCACACCTCTCTGTTTTTTTCTTCTTTTGGTCTCAAGAAAAAGAAAAGGAAGCAAAGAGTTAAAATGGAGAGAAAAGTATAAAAATCAGGATGAAGGGGTTGCTTATTTTTCCCAGCCAGCTCAATACAGTTTGGAAGAAAAAAAAAACCAAACATATTTTCCCTTAAAATACTTGAGAGGAAAAAAAACCCATTGCTTTTCAGTCAGCTCTAATATTTGCACTGATTAACAAGAACATTTGCAAACGCGTTTAAAAGGCGTAAGGCAGGTTAACGTTGCATCTCCACGCTATTGGTGTTTCCAAAGTTGCAAGGAGAGTTGCCGTCTCTTTCCCACGTGCATTTTGCAACAAGACAAAATGGTTTCCCCCCACTCCGTGGTTTCCCTTCAGGTGTCGCATCGTTCTCTGTGTTTTAATCCAGCACCACCTGCACTGGCCTGGTGGCACGGGTGCCGTCTATAGTGTCATCTTTATTTCCTCGTTTGTGCTAATAAGGAACGTTTTGGAGCGGCTCCGACTCAGGCACTGCATTAATGAAGCACTAACATTCGTTAGGAGGGGGATTCAGCGATGTTGACAAGTGACTTAGCTGATCAGAGAAGCGCGGTTGGGTTGGAGGGAACCTGTGTTCTTGAGATGTGGGAGGTGAATTATCTCGGTATTCAAAAAAATAAACAGAGACAAGTTTGATGAGTTTAAATTCACAGAAGAGCTTTTTAATATTTCCTGAGGTCCTAATCAAAGAAGCATCTTAACTGGTCCCAAAGGGAAATGAAAGATGAAAGGAGCTGACACTGATGCCCACTCTACCTTGCCTGGCTGCTACTTTATTTTTTCCTTCCTTTTTCACTTGTTACTAAAAATATCTCAAGGGGTAAGAATTAGCAGTAGGATATTAATGCGAAGTCACAAACAAAAATCCATTGCAAAATGTAGCCTACCTTTAAAATTTTAACATCTAGTAAATTAAAATCGGGGAAATTGACGTAGATCGGATGAAAGAAGATACAGCACCTCTAGCTTATGCCAACTAAAAATAAGAATTATTAATGAAGCTAGGCTTTCTTCTGCTGTGCACATTAATTATTTATGATAATAATACTCCGCACTGCCATATTAAAGAATTTTCTTCACCCAGCTTCCCAGAAAACTCCATCTTCTGAAACCCTCAACATGTTAAAAACCACAGAAGAATGAATTCCTTTCAGTGTATTTATTATACTGGAAGATGAATATAGTCTTGGGTTATTAAACTGGAATGAAAAACACATCTTATTAGAACTTACATGGTGATTTTTATTCTCACTAGTTTCATATAAACTTAATGATGCAGACTGCATTTTTATGCTCATCTATTTTAAAATGGTGCCTGGAGCAAAAAAAGCTTCCATTAATGCCAGTTTGGTATTTCAAATACAATTTGATGTAATTTACTTCAAATATATGTGAACAGAGAAGGATAATGTTGAGAGCATTTTCTGGATTCAGATCTGGGTTAGCTCATGGCAGTGATTTGTTAAAACACAAGTTTTATGCAACAGAAAAAAAAAAGAAAAGGAAAACTAAACTGTTTTTCAAAAAATAGGGTAAAATCAATATCTTTATACAAAGGTGGGGTTTTTCAAATTATTTTGAATTGGCAGCATTTAAATAATTAGTCCTGAAAATAATATTATTATTATTTATAAATCAACAACAAATGAAACTCATTTAATGTGAGTATTGGACCGCATTTATTTAGAGGTGCTGTATTTGTTGTGACCAGTCTACAACAGAATGTGATTGATTTTTTTACATACATACATTTATTTACTTACAATCCAAGTTTCACATAACTGCATCTTTCGTAGCACCGTATGAATATTTCCATGCCTTTTGGCCCTATTCCTGCAATACTTATATTTTTTATTTCATGTCGTTTACCTCTTACTGCTGTTGGAGTTTGGTTTTCTTATTCCAAGCGTTCCACTGGCAGAGATACTTGCACTTGAATGCACACAGCAGCATCTGCAGGATGGGGTCCCGAGATATGACCGAGGCAGAGGTCTCATGCACAGAAAAGTTTTTACAACTGAGGAATTCATAGCCAAAAAATACCTGTTATGGTAAAAATGTGTGGTTAAAAATGGTAAGGGTGGGTGTGTGTTTGGGCAATAGTATACTATAAATTCACATGAGTGTTACCTTTGTATTCAGTGTCACACTTGCAGTGTATGTTTCTGTCTCAAGGAACAGCATCCTGCAACAGAAATAATGACGGTGGGTGCAAGGCACTGGTTTTGCTTTCCTCTTGCAGTCTGGGGATACTCTGGCTGGGGTTTGCGTCCCCTGGTACACTGAGACACCTGCTATTTCCATAGGCAAGGAGCAAGCATAGTCACTGCCTCCCTGCTTTTACCGAATTTCTACTTGTTTGGGGTTTTTTTTCTTTTTTCTTTTTTTTTTTTTTCCTGGGGGTTTGCAGGGAGGGAGGGTGAGCCTGACATCAAGTAAGTGGCCAGCAGGTGTAGGGAGGTGATTTTCCCCCTGTAATCGGTGCTGGTGAGGCCGCACCTCAAATGCTGTGTTCAGTTTTGGGCCCCTCACTACAAGAAGGACATTGAGGTGCTGGAGCGTGTCCAGAGAAGGGCAACGAAGCTGGTGAGGGGTCTGGAGCACAAGTCTTGTGAGGAGCGGCTGAGGGAGCTGGGGTTGTTCAGTCTGGAGAAGAGGAGGCTGAGGGGAGACCTCATCGCTCTCTACAACTACCTGAAAGGGGGTTGTGGTGAGGTGGGTGTTGGTCTCTTCTCCCAAGTGACCAGCGACAGGACAAGAGGAAATGGCCTCAAGTTGCACCAGGGGAGGTTTAGGCTGGATATGAGGAAAAATTTCTCTACTGAGAGAGTGGTGAAACACTGGAACAGTCTGCCCAGGGAGGTGGTGGAGTCACCATCACTGGAGGTGTTCCAGGAACATGTGGACGTGGCATTGCGGGACATGGTTTAGTGGGCATGGTGGTGTTGGGTTGATGGTTGGGCTTGATGATCTTACAGGTCTTTTCCAACCTTAATGATTCTGTGATTCTGTGATTGTAAAAGCACTGGTGAGCCATAGGCACATAATTCCTCTGCCAAGACCTTATGCCTAATTTCTCTAGGGCATTTATTAAAGCTTACTCCTCCTTATGCATTTCCCAGGCCTTTTTCCCACTCCGTTCTCCTGAGGATAAGTTTCCCCCTGCCAGAGCTCACTGCATCATAGCCTGTCAGCAGGTGCTCATGGCTCTACCCTCTTCCTTCCCATGGCCTCCTGTGGACAACCCCAGAAAGTTTAGGCAGCACCAGTTCGCCCTGAGTGGGGCTTCTGGGCAGTGCAGCTGCTGAACGGCACCGGTGATGGGCTGCCATCTCCTGCAGGACAGTGCCTCTGAAAGGGGTAAAGTGTGGGCTCCACTGTGCGGGGAAGCTGGAGAAGACAACCCACCGTCTCCCCTCTGCTTGTGAGGCTGGAGACAGCCCGCCCCAGGGCTAGGGCTCTCTTCCCAGGTGGATTAGAGCCCTTTCTGGATTATTGCCACCAAGGAAATAATCGTCGAGGACATTTGTAAAGGAATCCAATGGAAAAATGTTCCTAATTATTTTTCAGGCAAGGACTGGACAAAGAACTGTTTCTGGAGAAAATGTGTCACAACATCATTTCACAAAGCAACACTAGCTTTATGAATGGGTTCATAAGTTTCACCCTACACATTCAAATTGTTATAAGCAAGATGAATGCCTAATAAAATTAATGAGCATATTCAGTTTTTAGTAATGGACTCTGTTTCCTCTGCTGTGACAATGAAGAGAACACCACATGTGATTTCATGAGTTATACCATTACAAAGATCAAAAACCGCCAACATTTAAAAGCTCCATGTTAAAATACTTTGTTTTTTTAAAAAATCCAGATGTTAGATCTCTCAAAACAGCCAACTCCATGACCTGAAAGATGTTAGATCTCTCAAAACAGCCAACTCCATGACCTGAAATGCGTATCTTTATTTGTGCAGTTCTTTACAGATGCCATACCTATACAACGGCAGAGGCACAGCCTGTGCCAACAGATGTGGTGTGCATTGGAAAGGAGAGAGGCATTAAGATACATCATACTACTAAAAAAAAAAAAAAAACTACCTGCTTGTTTAGTTTAAGATTTCATTTTTGTAGAAACTGTGCCCATTTTGACCCAAGGATACCCCTCATGAGTCAGTGACAGCACATACAGGCGAGGAGCAGGGGCTGGATCCTGCGCTGGGTCCCTTCCTCTGTCTGCTTGTGCACCTGACAGTGAGGGTAAGTCCAGATCAGCAAATAACCGCTGAAGTGCGACAGTCTTTCTGCATTCAGTGATTGCAGAGTCTTTTGGAAGTCAAAAGGAGCACACAGCTTGGGTGAAAATGCTGGTGGAGGCCAGTATTAAAGGCGATTATGTGCGAGTACCTCATAGCTCTTGCTGAAAACTGGGTAGTTCGCTCGAGGGATGTTTTGGCCTTTTCCAGTTTCTGTCTCTCTGTTTCTGATATAACAAACGGGATGACCTCTGCAGCACAGTCTTCTTAATTTGCTATTAGACTGGCACAGATGTTGAAAGCAGGAGACGCCTCCTTTCATCTTCTCTGAAACGGTCAGATTTCAGGATGGCTCTTGGAGAAAACTTTCTCTAGGGTCAACCTCGTCATCAACAATGATTCTGTGATTCTGTCATCACTTCTACATCTGATATTTAGAAAACACCTATTCAGGCACGGCAGACTAACAGGTACTTTGAGCTAGGTTGCCTTTCAGCTACCATCAGCCGCACTTCACGTATTTGGGTCCCAGAACAGGTAGAGCACCCATAACATGTAAAATATCTTTTTTTTTTTTTTGACAAACAGGAAAGAAGAGAAAAACAGATAAAACACTGCAGCCATGAAGACAGTCCAGCACTGTTCCACCTTAGATCAGCTATTTGTAAATTAGATCATAAATGTAATGGGTCTGTGTCTCGACTGATGCAAACGAACTTCATTGCACTGTCTCGTGCAAGCGAAGGTTCTGGTGCAATATCTATGCCAACATCGCCAATACTTGCTAGATGTTTCCAGTACACTCAGCAGCTAGCACCTGCTGGGCAACAGAACAAAACAAACCCACTGATGTTACACTGATTTCTGGAACAATGAAGGCAATACTAAAGGAAACAAAAAAGCCATGGAGCATGTACATAAGTAAATAATACTAAGCCTTATTTGCTAATACAAGGGGAAGTGTCTGTAATAAGAGCATGAGAATGCTCTACAAAACCATCTATACACAAAACACTTTATTCCCTCCATATACTTTGCTAGCTCACTCTGATTCTATGCGTTGTCCCATCCTTCCAACGAACACCTCAGTTGCCCACCAGTCTGGTGGCAGCAGGTGCACAAGCAGTTGCTCAGGCCCATACCAATTCTTTTGTCCCCTGGAAGGTGCCGACCACGTCCCAGGCTGGCATGGAGATGAGATGCATAAGAGACTCTATGCACCAGGGCTTTCCGAGCTTGAAGCAAGTGGGAGACTCACACCCATAGGTGAAGATGAACGTTGCAGTCTGGACTCATCTTCACTTTTTCCACCTCCTCTCCCCTAGCTGCGATGTTTTCAAATGAGCAGAGGGCAGTTGCCCTTGGAGCTCAGCAGAATCCAATGCCAAAGTATAGAAAAAGAGTTGAAACTTGTGGCGCTTCCTTCTGCCTGTATAGTTAAATCCTGCACAAGGAAGGGAAGAGGGTGACATTTGGGTACTGGAATATGGTTAGAAGTCTCTTCCTCCTTCCTGGAGGACAAGTGAAGTGAGAAGTAGCAATGTATCACTGCTGATTTACAGCATTTGAACACTCTGTTAAAAAAAATCTGGTCCGTGATTTACTCATCTAAATGAAATTTCAGTTCACCTATAATGTCTTCACCTTCCCAATGGTAGTTATATACGGCATGTGGCATGGACAAAATGAACCTCTTGCAGATGTAGAAATGGGTTAAAAAATGGATGTTCTGTCCACCCTACTTCACTACTGCTGTGATTTAGTAAAAGACTAGTTGCTGTCAGATCCAGTAATTTGAGACTCATCTTACAACGAAGTATATATGCTGATGAAAAGCTGCTTTAGCAGCAGAGAGACTGCTAATTGTTTGATTATACAGGTCTTCACATTAATGAAGCACTATTCCATGGATTTGGAGCATGGCGTGCAACCAAATTACCACCCCAGCACTCAAGCTGTGAAATCTGATTATTCATTAGCCAGTCAGTGAGTGGTACAAACATCTTTTCTTTTTTCAAACCGTCAAAGGAGAGTGACTGCTTTTTTTTCCCCACTCTCCCCTTTAAGAATATGAGGTTTTGGACTTTTATCAACGATAGGAGATTACTCAAGGTTTTAAGGACAAGCGTGTTATATAAAGAGGGCCCCGTTTTTCTCCAAACTGTGCTGCTCTTGTATAATTTATCCTCCATGTTTACTTAGTCCTGGCCTCCCCTGAGCCTGTCACTAACTGACAATTGTGGTGCACTTAATGAATTGAGAGTAGACTATATCCTCACTAATTGACAAGAGTTACTAAAAGGCAAGAAATCAAAGTGAGGAAAGCTCACAGTGCATCTGCCCCTACCACACAGACCCGACTGAAGATGGATGGCTGTGAAAGTAAATTCCAAACTTCTTTTGTTATTATCTTTTTATAAACCTTTATATTTTTTTTAAAGGGAAAATTCCTCTCTCATGTAAACAATGAGATGGAGAAAAAAACCCATTAGATATTATTAGCAGAAAGGAGTCTTTTTCTTTCTTTTTCTTTCTTTCTTTCTTTCTTTCTTTCAATTTTTCTTTCTTTTAATCTTTCTTTCTCTCTTTCTTTCTTTCTCCTTGTCTTTCTTTCTTTCATTCTCCCTTTCTTTCTTTCTCCTTTTCTTTCTTTCCTTCTTTCTTTCTTTCTTTCTTTCTTTCTTTCTTTCTTCCTCCCTTCCTTCCTTGCTTTCTGTCTGTCTCTTTCTCCCTTGAATTTCCCTGCCCACAGCAAACTTAACCTAAGGGACGTTCCAGCTACAGCCAGTCTGTTTTATACAGTGAATGTAGCTGGGATCAGTTACAAAATGAGCCGAGTGGAAATCCTTCCTCGCATAGTGGAGAAGTACTGACATCTCCAGCAAATGGGATTATCTGTAATGAGATTACATACAAAGAGATTAAGATGTGAACTGACACTCCTAGGAGATACAAAAGAGGCTCCTGAGACAACAGAGAAATGAGGTGTCAGAAGCAGAAGGTGGAATTGCTTCCTTGAGAAGGTTTTTCATGATAATGATAATGATCTTACCCGTATAATAGTGCCTTTCATCCAGGAAGATCCCCAAAGAGCTGTACAAATGCCGTACACTAGTTCTTTTCAGACCATCATGGAAGCGCTTCCACCTCTGGTCGGAGTACAGTAGCTGTTTAACGTACAACCTGACCTCATAGCAGCACTGGGCAGGAACTATTAAGATAAAGGCTGATCACGGGGAAAATTTAGGACACCAAAATATAACTATATAAATCTCAAGTCTGGACATACAGTCATTCCACAAAACTATACTTTGGTTTTCGTTTTTCATTTCTTTGGTGTTTGTCATCATTTACATTGATATGTTTAAATAAGAATATTGAATTAGGTTTTTAAATGTTCATTAAAAATGCGCCGTTTCTCTATTTCAAAAATTGTGTGGAAAAATTAAGAGGCCAAAGCAAGTAGGAAAGAGCAAAGCTGTTGGAAGTATTGTTGCGTTAAAGCTTTGGCACTACGTGCAGGTGCATCTGAAAGTGCAGTGCATTGACTGGCCGTTGTCAAGCAGATGATTGACGCATTAGACCCACTCATGTCCGCTGACGGACAGTTTTAAAACCGTGACAGCTCATATTTGATTGACAAGGTTGTGACAGAAGTCGTCACAAACCACCGCAAACTGAGGAGAGACCTCTCGTAGAGAGTAACCTATGACTGAGTCTGGGGTGGTTAGTTTTTCATCTCACAAAACATTGCATTACCTACTAAGCCTTTTAACTTCTCTCCATAAAGCTGGCTGGTGACAACCTCATATGAAAAGCCTTAGAAGACAGGCAGTAGATGTTGTCCAGAAGAAAAAAGTGACAGAAAAAACCCATAGGCTCATAGCTCATCATAAGAAATACCTGTACTTCAGGCACGGCTTGAAGACGTTAGAGCAATCCTCAGATACAACTCCTCTCTCTCTCTCTCCGAGTGCTAAATTACCATCATTGTTCTTAGTAGATTTTATTAGTTTTCTTGTCACTCTTATAAATGGAGTTGAACAGGAAAACAAAATGTCTTTAGACAATATGGTCTATATGGCTTTGCAGCTAAACAAGTCTCCCTGTCAGATTCTTTCAGCTCTCTGGCAATGAGGATAAAGAAACGTTTTGCTTGCTTCTCCGCTCTCGTGTTTGCTCTGCCAGGCAAACCACCAGCATCAATGCCCAAAGGACAACTTGCTTTCAGAGAGGGGGCTTAGCACTAACCCTGGATATTATTCTTCTCCTTCCAGCCTCCAAGCCTAGAAGCCTTTAGTCAAGTTTACTACTTCATCGGTTGCCATGTACCAGGGGAACTGCTAACTGCTCACAACAGACACAGGCGCGGTGTCCTCCAGCACCACATCTCTTCTCTGAGAAGGAGGCCTGGGTCCTGGCCCTGCCTTTGCTACATCTGACGGCCCTGCCATGACTCCACAGCTCTGAGTAAACCCCTCTGCGGCCCAGTGTCATTGCCTGCAGCATGGATAATAATGCTGTTTATCCTGGTAGGGGTGGCTTTTATTTTTCTGGCAGTCACAGTGCACAAAAGAAAAATATGGATCTTTGTAGCATCCCTCAGGCATCACAGACTGTTAAAACCAATACAAATTACAACTATTTTACCTGCTGCTACTGCCATTGGCAACCTAACACCAAGCTCCTGAGAGCAGCGTACACATGGGAGATCTCTTCTCCTTTGTTCTTCCATATTTGAACTGTATCATCTCACCCTGGATGAAAACCCACACTCTTATTGATGCTAACAATAGTATACTCATAAATGAAATTATTCTCTCTCTTTTTTTTTTTAAAACTGAACTTTTCAGGCACTAAGATTAGGCCTCTAAAGACATTTGCCAGTATGATCAAGTAATTTTGGGGTTTGGGGGCTTTTTTCTCTAACGTCATAATATTATATTGGCAAAAGCCCCGGGTTTGACTCACTTGTCCTGGAATAAAGCCTCTCTGACTGATGTAGCTTGGTTTAGATGAGCAGCACATCCAGACTCCCGACATTACTTGCTTGCTGCCACAGGCTGTAGCTACCTGAGGAAGGTTTTGCTCACCTAGCCATCCTGAACAGGTCTACCCCAAGACTTGGCATGGGCTAATGTCTGGCTATAAGCTTCCCCATGCTTTGGGACTTCTCCAGGAGGAATCGGATCGGGATACCTGCTATTGCCTTATACAGCTCGGTGAGTGTCCGAGGCAGGGTGCGTACCACAGCCCGGCTCTTGGCCAGCTCAGGTGCACCATCAGCGGTCCTGCCCTGGCTCAGAGCTGCTCCCACCCTGCCCCAGTAAGCAGCTATTCCTGGCAAAACCTGCCATGTCCCAGCATGGACAGGAATCCATTACCTACTGAAGAGAGTCCTGCTTATCACTCTTGCTCTGCAGCATTCAACGATTTTGATCTCTGTCTGGGCTACTGACAAGTGCTTCCAGTCCAAAGCAAGAAATCCAGCAGCTTTCATCACCCACACAGAAGCTTTCATTTTAAAAATAATGCCTTTCAATGTCAGCTTGGCCAACAGCTGCTTCTAGAAGATTAGAGCTTTTCTCTGCCTTCTCTGGCAACCCAGATGGATTTGTTTGCCTAGTTTACATTGCACTGCATTGTTTAGCTATCTGTAAGCGTGATCAGTGCTGGCTTCCAGTATTTCAAAGCCTGTGGCATCATCATCATCTACTACCAATTATGGGGGAAAAAAAGCCTCTTCCAAGTAGCAGCTGTTGAGTTTGGGAGGGGCAGCGGGGTACCCTTTGTGCTCGCACACTTAATCAGCAAGATGAGAGGTACTGGCGCTCACATGACACAGCACTTTTAGGACAAGATACTACATCTAATCTATTCCCAGGATTTTCCTGGGTACCTATCCCAAGAGTGTCTGCAGTGGCATTTCTATATCAGGACGATCATGGCTTCCCAGGAATATCCAAGATGGCAAGAGTAACATTTCCTGACTGGCTTCATGCATTATTGTCGTGTCAGCTCCATGCCATCCTACACCACGTTCTGGTGACAGTAAGAGGGCTGTTGCACGATTGTCTGAGAACAGAAAAGTTACATTGGAGGTATTAGCAATCTTTGCATGCTTCTGCTTTGCCCTCCAACCAGTCTTACAGTACAATGAGCGTGTGCTTAGAAGTCTCCTGCCACACACTCAAGGAGGAAAAACAAGCACAGATGGCCAGATCTCCGCAAAACTCCTGGTTTTGTGCCTGCAGCTCAGCAGCTAGGTCAATATAGTGAGCACCACCATCAGTGGTCTGACTTTTTGGAGCTGCTGAGTGCCCACAAGTCCCATAGACATCACGTACAGATTCTCCCTGCTCATCTTCTTTCCCCAAAGTTTTCACAGCTCTGTTATTATCTTGCTTCTTCCCTAGCCTGCATTAACTTGCGAGCGTTGACATATGTACTTCACTGCAGAGCACAAAGTCCAGTCACTCTGCAGAAACTGCCCATGACAGATCAAAATGCCTATAAAAATACTGATTTTCCTTGACTTCAACTTATGCCACAACAAAGCTCTTCATAAGTCATTTGGCAGAGACATTGCTCAGTCAAGAAAACATTCTTTAACTTGGGGACAATAAACAGCCCTATTACATATGCTGCCACTTCTTTCCTTTGTTTTATTTATAAGACCTTTAACACAAGAATATCAGTTTTTCTGTGATTCTTCATTTTTCTCATTATTTCCAGCCATTAGGAATAGTTCATTTCCACCTGCAAATCAAATGTTTGCATGCATATACATGCAAGGCACCATCTATTTTGCACAGGCAAATGCAAGCTGTGAGGAAAACACTTGAGCACTAGAGATACAGACCCTAAATAAGTGCAGCCTGCAAAGAGAGATTATAATTTTGGATAGGAACCAATGTTCAATCTGGGGTAACATTTGCACCGCCAGATGTCACAAAACTTGTTACTCCACATTCCTTATGCTGGGAAGTGCTACATCTGGCTCAGGAAGACATCAAAGGCTATGTCTACACAAGATTTTGCAGGCAGACTTGGGCTCAATCTGACCGCACTCCAAGCCAGTCAGGAACCATGTGGCCACACCAGTGTGGTGCCAAACCCCAGAGAATCAGCGCAGATGAGAAAAAGTGTATATGAGACCAGTCAGAGCTCAGAGCAAGTGTGCCTCCCTGCAAAAATGGCTGTAGATATACCAGGCTCAAATTTTCAGGAAACCTCCATGGGGTTTTAGACTTAAACTTCTCCATCTACCTGGCTGGTGGCAAAAGTAATGAAGTTTCTTTTCATACATCAATAACTTTCTCTAAAGCCCTTTGCTACAATGGCAAAAGATCCTTTTATGAAAAGCCAGGAGAGCTTGACAGACAGACATCTGCTTCATGAGAGCTCATTCAGGAAGACCCACGGATCATAGCAGTCTGGGACATACAACCTCAGTTCAAAGCAGTGGAAAGAATTAGCGTCTTTGAAACTCTTTGTCTAGGAGCTCTCAATTATTTGCATACTGAAGCTTTTCACATGTTTTTGAAGCAGATTATTTTTTCAGAAGTTCAGGTAGTATTCCAGGTTGGTTGCTGAAAAATTATCAACAGCTGACACATGAGAAGCTGGGCTGTGATGAGCCAGAACAAATTTGCTGTGGATGATCTGATCTTCACCATAGCTAAATTACTATTAACCTTCTTTTAAAAAAGCATATTCCAAAACTCAATCTCATTCAGTTAATAAAAGATTGAAAAGTTATGTTTTATACAACCTCAGTTACCATATAATATCAGGCAGACTGCATTTATTTATCACCTATTTCCATGTGTTTGCAAGGCAGTTCAAGTTTTCCTTTTCCTCCCGGTTAACTGCATTTGGACAGAAGTCAAAAGTTTATTTAAAACATGAGAGAAGCACTGAAGAAGCACAGAAGCAAAATGGTGTCATGTCCTCGGTTTTGTCATGCGTTGAAGCAGCTGCCAGCCCTGGAGCAGATGGGAAACCTCAGCTTCTGATGCTGTTTTATGGGGTCTGCTCATGTTGGTGATGGGCTCCAACAGCTTGAGATCCACCTGACCGCTGATGATCCTTCTCCAACGCTCACATCATGAAGGGATGAACCTTATCCTCCATTTCCGCGCGTTGTGCAAATGCATGCTAGACACTTTCTAAGCGGCTTGCGGAAAAACAGTGACCCTGACCCAAAAAGACTTTCTGTGTGAATGCAGGTCATGAAACACCAAGCAGATGGGTGACGGCTGAAGACATCCTGGCCTTCCACAGCATTGAAACGTAGCTTTTTCTGGTCTCTGTGTAGGGAAGTCAACACTGTGATCTTCCCACCTGAGTTTAGGAGTGGACTTTTGCCTGGTGAAATAAGCTTGGTGTGTGGGTTTGTTTATGCAGACTTGAGCATAGCTTGTTTCCTCGGGTGAGAGCTGTTTGCCCAGACTTAGACAGTACAAATGCATGTGATTTACAACAAATTCAGTGGGAAGTCAGCATCTGGATCTGCAGTATTTCAAATTATTGCTTCATACTGCGAATGACGTGCCTCAGCTTTTAAAGTGTTTCATGTGAGATACCCAAAGGAAATTTTCAGACTACTGAGTTATCATTACTGAGCTACTGCAACTACTATCTGTCTTAACATTTCATTGTAATATAGTAATATTTAAGTTGCCACCAAGGAGGGTCTTGCAATACCTCCTTAAGCCAAAGGGTGGGTTTTGTCACTCCAGGGATGGATTTTGCAAGTGGTCCATTCCTCCTCGAGCCCAACCATCCTGCCACACTGGAAAATATAATTTGCTCCTCTATCTGGCATAGACTGGCTACCAGCTGTCATAAAACTTGGGGCAACACTTTATTGATCAAGTCTTTTGGACAAGTGCCATTCCCAAGTAAAACCTCAGTACAACAGAGGTAGCAGAAAGGAAATAGCTCCGCTGAGGCAGAGCAGTTTCAATTTTTACTTACGGAGTCACCATTAACGTACTGCTGTCACCTCTCACCTATATTGCAAATTTAAGGCCCCTAAAAAAAAGGGGAATGAGCCACACGTTACCATAGAGAAGGACCATTCAGATCTCTCTGGGTGACACTAAACAGTCCATGTCTATGTTACACTGGTGGGAGCCTTCTTCTAGGGTAGATGTACAGTAATTGCTACCAGTTCCAGCAAAATCCCAGCAAGCACTGAAGATGAAAACAGGCAAGGGAGAGAGAGACCTTTGAAGAAACAGAGGCTTCAAGCAAGGGAATCTGCCCATGCTTTACAGTCGTCTTCTGGCATTTATCTCCGCGATGGGGGGAGCAAGCATGCTAGCACTGCAAGACTGCTGCCCCAGGTCCAAGCAAGGGGCACGAAGGGAGCCGGGGTGCTTCCCAGCCCAGTACCAGCAATAAAGTACTGAACCCGGAGCTCCTGAAATAAAAGTGTCTTAAAAGTGGTAGAGTTTCTCTGTTCTTTTAGGGATGAGGACTCCTCTGGACAACCAGAAACTCTCTCTTGCGGTTTTCACCGCGGTTTTCACCAACTTTTTGAGGTCATGGAAGACCTGTTGAGGTCTAGGAAGAGGAAAGAGGCTTTTTGCTCCTGCTTGTATGAAGAGAAAAGGAAAGACTACTTGAAAGGCACTTTTTATTTGTCTCTGGCAAGTAAGGAGTGAGATCCTCTTGAACAGTCCTAAGCAGAAGACTGCTCTAGTCATGCGATACCATATTAAAAGTCCATCTGCTTCACAGAAAGTTATGTTCAGTAGGTATTTACAGATCTAATTTCTCTCTTTAGTTCTTTTTCATCAGGATAAATGTGATGAACTTTAAGAGGTATGAAGTTGGGAGAGTGGGGACAAAAGAAATATAGATGAATTTCAAGGTAAAAAAGTACACTCCATCCTCAATTCACTTAGCTTAAGTACTCCATGAATACCGGAACAGCTGGTGATTTTGCATATTGTATCATCTGTGCTGTGGTATGGAGGTAGAGGGAAATGTATAATAACAACAGGCTTTGGGGCTTAACTGAGAATTGCCCAGGATTTTGCTGATATGAATCAGCTATCTTAGTATAAGGGTAGATTTCATACCGAAGTTTTCACTTTTCGCATTTGAATTTTTATTACAATGCTGATTATTATAATTTCTTTTTCAAAAAAAAAAGAAGAAAAAGGCAAGTCATCTCTCCAATAGAAACAAGAACCATGCCTTTTACTGGAGTTTCATGAATCCACTTCAATGTCACTTGAAAGTCTCCTGAAGAGTCGAGCTGTTTGGTTTCTATGAAACAGCCCAGGAGCCTCTCTCTGTCCAGCTCACGCAGCTAAGTTAAGCTCTTATTAAACTCAGTTGTTATTTTTCTAACAGATTCTTAATTACTGTTTTTTGAAGCAACAATCATCCCACGCTTCGCATTTGCTTTGTTTCTCCACCTCTTCGTGCGGTGCAAGCATGTGGGCAAAGCGTGGGAGGCTCCAAGAGCCCAAGCAATTGAAAATTGATGCGGCACTTTAAAATAAAGGAATGATCCTTATTATAAAAGGGGAAAAACAAAGTAGCACACTGAGATAAACAAAGACGCACAGACAATGCAAGGAAAATAATATTAGCAGATGTTGAGCCAGCCGTTAATGATCTGTTTTATATTTAAATCTATTGCTTGAATGCTGGAGCCAGAACACCAAGGAGCGAGAAAGAAGCCTGGCAGCAGCCATGCACTTCGCTTTTATTGCTCTGACTCCAATCATTGATGTTGTCTTTTTAAGTTATCAATATAAATTTTTTGCATGCGAGTTGCGTGCTGATGGAAAAGCGGAGCTAATGCCACTGCGAGGGAAGGGCTCTCCTTGCAGACCGGGCACAGTAAACCTCCCCACGCACCCAGTCCGCTGCAGCTCCTTGGAGGAACGGTGCTCGGGGCTTGTTTGCTTGCAGGACCTGGACCGAACCCTTCATGCACACGTCTTGAAGGAGCTGTACAGGTCAGATACAGCTTGCAAGAGGCAGACAAGCCTGTGGAAATGAGAGGGGAAAGGTTCCACATGCGTGTTGTAACCAATCTCCTCAACCACGCACCGTCTGCACTTCATCATCCCTCGCAGGGACATCTGCGCTGCACACCTCGGTGTCATTCTGAGTAAGACCGCAGGGCCTCAGCACTCCCTGCAAGGAGAGGTGGCTGGGCGAGCTGCTGCTCGATTGCCACGCGGCTACAGCAGTGCGGTGAGCTGCCCATGGGGAAAACCTGCCTGGTGATCTCAGCATCGTCCATACGGCAGAGGGACGTGCTCCCAGGCCGGACCTGCTGGTCCCACTGGGAGCAGTGACAGCTTCTCCCTGCTCATGCTGAGCACGGGCTCCTTCACCACACGGCCAGACCAGAACTTCTTGCCCTGTTGCTTTCTGACCATCCCACCCGCCTCGCCGGCAGCCACAACTTGCCAGAGCCAAACCCTCCCCGCTGCTCCCATAAGCCTGGCCTGTGCCAACAAGCCCAAGATATTCTCAAAGTCATAATCCAACCCTAAAACCAAGGCGTTGCTGAAGAGGCGTTACCTCACGTCTGCAACAAGCGGCTCCCCAGCGCTATTTTGGCATGGCGGGCAGGCTGGCAGAGAGCACATCCCTGCTTTTGAGACTGATACAGCTTGTGCCGGGTAACAGGCGCTATAGCTGCCTTTTATACCGATTCCTCCCCCCGAAGGATACCTCTGTTTTCAGCAACATACCGCTCCAGACGTGTTTATTGCAAAGCAACGTGATGGATAAAAGCTGGAGGGAGAAAAGCTCCCTCATGCACAGTTTAGTCAGGGTCAAACATTCAATTGCAAACCTGCAAGCAGCTACACAAGAACACAATGTCATAATACCGTCTCAAGATCAAACTTCAGCTAATTTAGGCAACTGCAGAGAGAGCTGGATCTCATTTCACGCTGGAGCAAGACACCCCTGAGATCCATCCTCTCCCCAACACACCCACACCCCTGTGGGCAGGAAACCACGTCTGCACGGGGCTACAGCACCCTTTGCTCAAGTCCCTGCCCGAGCCGTGGGGACCTGGGACCTGCCGCGTTCTGCAGCACATGCCAACCATTTGGACTAGACACGTCCGATGGAGGCGGTCAGCTTGGCGGCTCTTCCAGAGCTGGGCTTCTGGGTTTACACCAGACTTTCTTGCTTTAAGTTTCCTCTTGCTTTGCATGAGATGGCTGCCCTGTCCTCACCCACTCTCTCTCCTGGAGCAGCTCCTAATTATTGTCCGTCCCCCCCTCTCCATATTTACATTTTCATTTGCATTCCCTAATAAATACACTGCTTCTACCTTTCACGGTGGTATTTCCTGCTTATGCGATTTTTAGGACTTCGGTAAAACTTTGTAAATCACCGGTCCTGAGGAACAGATACTGCCCAAACAATCTGTTAGTACCCCAGTTGTCTGCTTGCTGTCAGCCTGACATAGACAGGGAACGCGATATGTAAACAAAATAGGAAAAAAAACCCAGCCTAAATGGAAAAGGCGTTGCTCCAACATTCCCCCCTGTGCTCCTCGATACCCAGAGGAAGGGCGCTGGGCTGCTCGCAACTTTTGACTCAGGTCCAGACCACCAGGATCAGAGACTGCCATTGTTAGCTGCTTTCTGTCCCTTCAGTGGCATCCTGACTAGATCCTTTTAGGATCAACTAGGTATTGATTCCCCCATGAAATTATTGGATCTGTCAGGCTGTTTGGCTCTCTTCTGTTACTGTAATAAAAATATCATTACAATCTATTATTCATACCAATAATTCACGCCAACCACTACCTAGCTTAGAGTAATAATACTGTTGCCTTTAGGTTGTTTAAAATAGAAAATTTTAATCCATTTTACTTCTGCCGTACTGATTTTAGATCCGTGCATGCTTTTCAGTTAAGACAGGACAATTTCATCCAAGACATGCTCTGACTGCAATAAAAATTTGTGCAACTTCCACGGCTCCTGCTCCACCGCCCGTCCAGCTGGACCCCCACAGGCTTCTGCAGTGTGGCAGTCCTCTGAGCTGATTGAAATGGATCAAGCATCAAGTCAGGCACTTTAGAGATGCCTACCATGACACCAAAGGTACTGCACTTTTATTCATCACCTTGAAATCTCGCAACTGAAAGGTTGGTTTTAAAAAAAAAAAAAAAATTAACCGTAACACATTTTTCATTGATACTCATTTAACCCTGTATTGATGCCAGTAACAACACTGTTGTTATTGGCCCAGAATCCTCTTCAAACTAAAGGTAATTTCAATCACCTGGATCAAGTGAGGAGTCTTTTAACACTGACCTCCCGCTTTACTGAAGATGCCCCGCTTTTCAAAGACCGGAAAGGCTCAGCCAACCCTTTGAAAGCTCTTCCGCTCAAGTTATAGAAAACTGGTAATTTTAAAATATTTAATCATTTTTGATGCTTTTTAACATCCAGCAACACCACTTCTGACCTTACACGTGTACCCTGACAGCCCAGAAAATCAGACCCACAGCTCTTTGATATATCCTTTTCCATCGCCTGCGAGATGCCTGTGTTTGCGATTATCTCCCAGTGAGCAGAGTCATGTAAAGTCAAAGGAAACAGAAAGCAGATCCGGGCTTTGAATCCTGCGCTCACCATACTTCAATAACACATTGCCTTGCAAGTCACCGTTGTGAATGCTGGCATTTGGTGGTGAACAATTGGGACAACATTACTGTATCCATTATGTATTAATAACAGATGCGTGTGTATCCTACTTTTTCTTCCCTTTCTCTCCTCCCCTCCCCTTTTCATGATAATTAACAAGGCAATAAACATGTAAAACTTAAAAATCACAGAAGTGGAAAACTGATAAAGGCCTCTGAAATGATACCAAGGGAAAAAAAAAGAATCAGTGAACCAGAAGAACATATAAAGTTATTGCTGTTGAGCTTTGCAGAGAGCACAAAAATGGAAAGAATAATAAATAACAAGGGCAGTTCAGTTTTCCAGCAAGAGCTAAATCAGAGGTGAGCTGAGCTAACTTAAACAACCTATATTATGATGTAAACGATGGGAGAGATTCCTTATGCGGGAGTAACAGATGCCGTTCACATTTATGGGGCGGGGAAGGAGCCGTATTTTTTAAGGCGCGTAGATATCCAGGAGTGTGACCAGCTGCAGCCAACGCGGTGGGGCAGCCAGGGCTTCCCCAGCAGCAAAGGTCCCACCCAGCCCTGCTCACGGGGACCAGGTCCTCCCGCAGCCCCCGTGCCTCGCACACCGCCCTGTGATTAACGAAGCGCAACAGTAAATGGTGGAACAGCAACATTACCCTGAGAGCGAGAGGGGAAATTCAGCCTACGCTGTGAAAATGGGAATAAGCGAAGAGAGCAGTGGGCTTTTAGGAATTCCGGTGTGATAAGTGTTAGCTTCGTCTGTCTCGTTAGCTATTGCACTGTCACCTCCTCCCCAAGTGTATGTGCATTTGCACACACAGACACGCCGGCACACTCAAGCCTATACCTCCCACCAGCTGAAAGCAGGAGCTCCTAGATAAAGTACATACGCTGAGGTCTTAAGATCAGTTTAATGAACCATCATGACTAAATTTGGCAAGATTTCCCGTCTTGCTTCTTTTCTGTACCTCAGACTGTTTTGATCCATTTGTGAGAAATTTAGTTTTGGCAAGTGAAAGTCCTTTATCACTGCCAGTGGTTAATCTGCGCTGCGACACATTCATTCAACCAGAGAAAATCCAATATTGACATTTGTACCTTGGGGGGAAAAGAGGTTAAATGCTGGATGTAAAATAAACTCCTGGAGTATGCCAAGCAACCGTATAATATCTATATCATGTATAGGCATGTTTCCTTCCCAGAGAACTCAGCTGTAGCTCGATCACATCTGGACTCCACTATTATTCCACATAATCAGTCAAATGGATGCTGTTGGACAACATCTGGAAGCGCCTCTGATAGCCCAACTCAGCTGCTCCAGCCTTTTGGTGGTCCACTGAGAACTGGCTGTTCACATGCTGCTAAATCTCTTCCTTGTTTCCACCTGCTAAAAAGCATTAAGAGGCAGCTTAAAATACATTAAATACTCTCCCAACATTAATTTCCTCTGCAAGCAATTACTGTGTTGGCCGCAAGGATGTTTTGCAGCTCCTGGTAAGAAGGAGATGGTCTGTGCGGCCAGACGTTCACACGTGGTACGGACCGACCCCACGAGTCTTACTAAAACGTGTTGTCACTGCTAATCATTTTCATTACCACTGTGCCTAAGAGTCAGCCAAAAAAAAGGAAACCCCGTTGCGCACAGCGGTGTACAAACGCGCGGTGGTGTGAGGCCCTGGCTCCAAAAAGTCCACAGCCTGAGAAGCCCTCGTTGCCCTCTTCCCATCTATTTTTAATTCATTCATTTGATTTCTAGAGCTGGGTCTAAAAGCTGTGAAATCTGCTACCTTTGCGTACGTTGTGCAATGCCTTTATCCGTGAACAGTCTCACCCATTTCAGGAGACCCATTTTTTAGATTTATATGGGTTTGTTTTAGGCACACACATACATACATTTGGGTTTGTATGCATATTCTGTATTTCAGATTATACACGGGCATAAATACATTGGTCTAGGGAATATTTCCCAGAGGAAGATCAGAGCATACGGTATTAAATTCTCTCTCTCCAAAACTAACTGTGCTTTATCTTGGGTGTAGTGCTGTTGAAAATAAGCAGGACTTCTCAAAGGCTAAGTGTTTGTCAACATGAACAAAGGTATCAAGAAAATACTGCAATAATGATCAGAATTGGCTGTTTTTAAAACCGTGATTAAGCCTTGCAAACTGTTTCGCTTAATTTAAAAACTTCTGAATGACCAAATTACTTTTTTTACACTTTGTCATTAAAAAGAATATGGTGGAAAGGTTGGAATTAACCTGGGATTCAGATTTAGCCAAGTTTAGAGAGAAATCTGAGAACCAGCCAGAGATGGAAGTAAACCACTGTTGCCAATTATTCTGACCACCGACAAAAAGAAACTAGGAGCCTTCATATAAAGCTAATTTAAAATCTATTAACTGCTTCTTTCCTTAATATCTAGAATTTCACCTGTTAATAATCACAGAATAACAGAATCACAGAATCACTATGGTTGGAAAAGACCTGTAAGATCATCAAGTCCAACCATCAACCAAAAAACCACCACCATGAGCCAAACCAAAATGATGATGCTATCACATAGACTGTCTGGTCACCCTGAACTCGCATTGCTTGCCTAAAAAATTCTTTACATTTGCTGAGGCCAGTGCTACTCACCCTACACTTTGCATATGTAACACAGAAGGGATTAACCTATGACAAAGACAACAGAGCCGGGAACGGCATCCTGACAACTACGTTTTCCTGATATAGTCGTTTTGGTTAGAGAGATAACAAAGGGAAGCGAGGTGAACATGAGAAACCGCTAAACTCGGATGCAGAACTCATTATTAAAAAAACCCTTCACAGCTGTAAATTTGATTTCCATAACAGGGAAGATACCAGCCACACAGGGCTGGAGTAATGCAATATTCAGTGGGGCTTAGTCCAATCAAAGGTATAGGTATATCTTTATTAAGAAACATTATGGCCAACAAAGCTGAGAGTAATCGTCACAGAAGTGACACCCAGAATCAATGGGAGGAAACAGCATTATTTACCTAGACAACAAGAAAGCTTCGGAGGCAGCATCATGCAAAAAGCTGATTTATATGAGAGGATTACTAGAATTTACTCAAAAGCATAATGTTTTCATTCTCAATTGGGAAGTAATTTACTTGATTACAAAAAAATCAAGGTCTTCTCCTGCAAAACTGTCACAGTAGAAAGGCATTTCAAGGGATTGCTGGGAGGACCAGCTTATTGTAGCTCAGGTGAAGGCATCTGTGATAACAGAAATGGGGAGGAAGCTGATTGAATCTGCAACACGTGCAAGGGGTGGTAAGAACCAAAATTTAAGAAACAGTTCATATACAAAACCAGGTCAAATAAGGAATATATAGGCATTATATATAGGCATGAATAGAGAGGAGCAGCAGATGAGTCTGATACTGAGGACAAAACCACGAGTCCAGAACAGACCCGTAAAAGCATCTTGCTGGTGAAACACGGGTGAGGCGGGTAGGACACTAACATCCTGCCAAGGCACTTAAAAACTATGAAAAACTGTGTATTCTGCTAGACATGGGATCTGAATCAGCAAGAGTTCTGCTCAGCAAGGACCACAGACACAAAGTCTTCTCTTCATGGTGGCAGAACGGACAGCACGTCCCCAAAGCTGCTCCTGGCAGCACCCTCGTTGAATATAAAGTTATATCGGGCAATCAAAATCAGTGCCACTACATTGGAGACTCGGCCGCTGGGTCCCTACCCACTGGCTAGGCTACAGCTGGAGGCAGTGTCCTCCTAAATCACCCTGGCACGAGCCAGCGGTGGGTCAGAACTGTCACCTCATCACCTTATTGTCTCTGCCAGGGGGACTGCATTTCCCGTTTTGCTTGCTTTCACCTCGTTTCCTGTGTTTTATATTCACAAGCTTGTACACCTTCTGCAGTGAAGAATATAAATACATATACATATGCATATATAGTTTGGTTTCTATTAGAGATCGAGGATTTGGTTTCACCAGAAAGAAAGTTGTCCCAGTGTCATACAGGGCCAAATAGCAAGGACATTATATCTAATCCACCCTGTATTACCTGTTCCCTTTAATCTGGAGGCTATTCCAGAAATGGAGAAGATGCATTACCAGCATTAGCAAGGTGAGGCTGTGATCCTAGGTACTCAGCGGCTATTAAAACTTCAGTCTTTACAAGAAAAAGGTTAAGGTCTGTTATTATCCCAGAGCTCCTGTTAAATCAGATGCAGCTGCAGTTTCCCTCTACCTTTAAGGTTCCTCTTCATGTGCAGGGAGCATTTATTACCAGCATCATCTTCATAATCTTGGGATGGAGGCTCATCTGGGCCTGGTGTCTTCCTAATCTTCATTAACTCTAATTTCATTATCACCTGTCCTGGAGTGACCCTGAGATCACTCACTACTTCTTTCTTCCTCCTCTGGGAAATGAATTTCTGTTTCTGTCCTCAGCTACTGAACTGCTTTTGTGAGCCCTGCGGCAAATAATTAATATTAGCAGTATCCCCTTCATCTCTCAGCAATCTGGGTGCTCCACCCCATCTTAAAAGCTCTGCTGGCTCCTTGACTCATCTTTCTGTTTCTGATATATATGTTTTTAAAAGCCTCTAGAATATTCGGCTTGGCTCGGTAGTCTTATTTCACCCCTTGTGTGAGCTTTTCTCACCCTTTTTTTTAAAAATCTATCTATTAACCTTCGTATTCCTCACCTTCCCTTCTTGCATTTGATGTTCAGCAGCTCTCAGATGTCTTTTGCATGACATAAGGACCAATTTTTCCAGTTAATTATTCAACCTCTTCTTCTGCCTCTCCCCTCCCCCCAAACAAGAGTGTTATAAAGGTGGGCTCGGGATGACGGAGCGCCGCCGGATTAAAGAAACAGACTGAATTAAAGGTCTTCCCACAAAAGACAGGTCTCGACCAAAAGCTCAGAGACCCCCCTGACTGCAGGGAAAAGTTTTGCAAAAAGCAGATGCCCCAGCTCCCTCCCCTGGCAGCGGCGGAGGATGGTGGATTCTGACAACGTGGCAGGGCAATAACATTTTATTTCTGTCCTGCACCTAACTAATGGGGCTGTTTGGCACCAAACAGAAACAAATAAGGAGGAAGAATGACAACGACCGAGAGAGGAGAGAAACGGAAAGAAACCTTTTCTCCAGCTCTGAGTCTTTGACAAACGTCTGGGGTAATAAACAGGGAGTTTTATGAGCTAATTGCATTTTAATCAATTTAAGCTCTTAACTGCATTGGAGAGGCTGCTAACTTATATTAGATTCATGTACGGTTTTACACTCGTCCCCACCGTTAGCAGCTTTACGATAACAAAGCCCCCGCCGCCGCCGTCACCATGGACTGTTGCTCCTGAGGAGCGGGCGGGCGAGAAAAACTCCTCTGAACAAAAACAAAGAGGAAGAGCAGGTTCCTTTGCATGAACGAGGGAAAAATGGAGCGATTGTGCTGCACGACGTGGGGCGAGAGAGGGGAAGTTCGGCGGCTGGCAGCAACCCGCGGCCGCCGATCTTTGGAGAAAGAAATCCTGGCACAACGAATTTGGGAGAGTCCAACAAAAACGTAGATGTGAAGGCAGAAAACTCTCTCCTCCCGGTTGTGTACGTGTGTCCACACAACCAGCATATGTTAAGCCTTTAAATGAACATTTGGCCGTGAAACAGTAGCTATGGCAATAGGCAGGCACGAATTTATGTACTGTACGTACATATCGCATAGAAAAGCTCCCTGTTTCTGAACTGGACTGGCAGCTGCTCGAAATTTTCCCCTTCGCTTTCCCTAAGGTCTCAGGTGTGGGATTCATGAGCCAGTGTCTCAGCTAGAACAGGTGTCTATCGCTGTGTAAATAGC
The DNA here is from genome assembly GCF_030936135.1 of Gavia stellata. NCBI lineage: Eukaryota > Metazoa > Chordata > Aves > Gaviiformes > Gaviidae > Gavia > Gavia stellata. The sequence goes on along the minus strand of NC_082596.1, from coordinate 95,398,279 downwards.
AATTAGGCCCAAATTTCAGACTTTTTTCAAATCCCTATCTGAGGAAAAGCCCAGGAATAAATAGTTGCTGTAACGGCCAGGGGTATTGTGTAGCATTATAGCCTCCAGCTGGGCTATTACATACTATAGACGGGTGAAGAATACAAGCACCTGACAGATGTGTTCTGTTAGCTTCATTAGAAAAGAAACAAAGAAACTCCTCAATTAATAGCAGTGGAGCCAAAGGGAAGGGGGGTGCGGGAGGGAGGAATCATAGCCTGTTATTTAAACAGAGTCAGGGAGCCTTTCACTGATGGCTTAATATGATTCATTAATAAAAACAGCTTTTTGAATGCCCAGTTTAAGTCAAAAGAAATCACTAGCATTTTTTTTTTTTTTGTGGTGGTGGTGGTGGTGGTGGGTATTTTTTCCCTGCAAAAGAAGGGCAAAATGACAAACTGGAGTTGCTGAATCCATTTTGTGCAGGGCTGGTCCTTCTCAAAGCCCCCTTTCCGTGGGGTGTTCGTCCCTCAGGGTGGTGGCGCAGTCCTCAGGAATCAACGCGGTCACGTCGAGACTTCGGGTGAGAGAGATTTGCAGGGATAATATAGAAACATTCCACATCTCAAATAGAAAGCCTTAATGATTTTAAAGTGTCAAAATGGAGCTCTTCAATATAGAGGAAATCAGATATGTCTACAAAGTCACACCTTTCCATCACAAGTTATTCCTGTTTTGAGGGTCTGAATGACCAGTAAAACCGTGTTGAGTGTAGTTCTGCGTGCCACTTCTTTAAAAGCGATGGACTTCATGTCTCTTTATTTAACGCAGTTTTAATCATCATAAATGTATGTACAAACTATATTGTGCTGCAGATCCTTCTTATGCACGGGCATACGACAGGGTTGAGGGTCCTGCAGCCAGCTGCTGAAACCACGTCTCTTCTGCTCCTAAAAATAAGATGACGCTGTCATTGCATTGGAGTTTTGCGGTTTGCTATGTAATTCTCACGCCGCAGTGCTCACTGCTGTCACTGGCGGTGGCAATAAGAACTATCTTCCCAACACACCTTCAAAAGAGAGGGAGGCATTTCAAGTGTTTGTGGGTTCAGGGAGCTCACAACATGAAGCCGTGCTGGAGGATTTTAAAGATGAAGAAATTGTTGCAGTGCCTCCATGGGATGGTGTAAGATAAGTGGGAGGGAAAGGATAATTCAGTACCTGAGAGTGCAGAAGGAGCCATGTGATGGAGGTAGCCATCGTTTGCACCCTGACCTGCCAAATGAACCCTTGCCTGGGCAAGGGGACGGTGATGGTGTGACTCTCGCACAGCAATTTCTGGGTCCATGTGGTCCAAGTGCAATGACGGCAAAGTCAATGCACTGAGCTGGGGCGTTGATTTGATGAGATATATTACAGAAAGATGGAGGAGACCAACAATACCTATCAGCTCCTTTCACATAGTTCCCTGCAAGTTGTTTCCCACAGTGCATTAAGTGATGTTTTGTCAAAGCCTGCCTCTAAATGTACCGAACGATGGGTCTTCCATCACTCCCCAAGGGACAGTCGTCCACGACCAGATAGACCTTGCTGTCAAGAAGATTTGTTTTATATATTCAGCCTAATTTCTCCTATTCTTAATTTCATCCCATTACTCTTAGTTAAACCCACTCCTATTGTCCTAAATAATTCACCTCCCTTGGGAACTTACCCCCTCCATGTATTTGTAGGCTATTCTTGTGTCCCGCTGTAGTCTTCACTTAGCGAAGCTATCTATATTTAATTCTTTTAATCTCTCTTCATAAATTAGTCCCTCCAGCCAGCACGGGGAAAGGCATATTTGAGACGTTATTCAGTGGCGAGCTAGGATGCTCTGTTGCATTCTGAGGATATCTAGAGCATGGAAAATGCCTAGGGGAAGCCTAAACATTCATGTTATTACTTTTTCTTTTCCCCCAAGTGTTTGAACTGCCATAGACAAAGTGATATTTCTGAAGGAGAAAAATATAACTAAAGATCTCTGTTTCATTCTCCCTTTTCTGCCCCACTGTTGTAAATGTCTGCTTTGTCCTCAGTTAATAACCTCCATCACCAGCTGGCCAGCTCTTGCTTACAAGCTTCGCCTTCCTTTACACCCTAACCTAGGATTTTTTATCTCATCTGTGTGAAAAGCAGAAAATCAGACAGTCAATGTAAAAATAGGTTAAACTGTATATTATAATTCACAAATGCACTGCTGCTGCGGCATGCTGGAGCTTTTTCCATCAGGCTTGAAGAAGATGTTTACTTGTGATAGTTTGTATACTTGTCACAAAGTTATAGCTTAACTAATCTACATAAATTCTTGTTGAATTAGCACTGCTATCTTCTTTTTCTTACTCTACTGACAGAATCAGACAATAGCTGTACTCTTGCCCTTCTCACCCAAAATTAATGATTTGGAGGATTCAGGCTTATGAGTTAAATGCAAACTAATGACTGGTTTATTTGAATCGCTGGTTTCCTTCCTAAGGACAGTTTGTATGACAGAGCTAATGGCAAAGTCTTCCCTTTAGGAGAAAGCTGTATAATTCTTACATTTATTTGCTGCACATCACTCTCTGTTCAATCAGGCTCTACATGTGAAGAAACTGAAGTGACTTAGACCAGGAGGTGAGGATGGTGTGGTCTTTGAATCCAGGTTTTTAAAATAAAAAGAGTTGTTCTTATTGTTGTTATTATTGTTATTATTATTACTATTACTACTCTCACTTCATGACTCTTTCCCTGTGTAGCTTAAACACTGCTTTACCAGCAAGTGGAATTTTATGCTAAAACTTATATCCTACCACAATATTAAGGTAACCATTAGTATTTGTTAAAGGGACTGTAATAGTATTTGACTTTCATGTTGAAAAGGGATTTTCAATTGCTTTAATACATCCAAAGACTTGGAATGACTGGGCCTGGGTACTGGAATCATTTAAATATCTAAAGGAGAAATGCAGAATCCAACACATGAACCAGTGCCCGTAATTGGCTCTGATACTTCAACAATTTATTTATTTTTCTCCACAGCTGACTTAATACCATAAAATCAATTCAGTACTTGCCAAAATTCCTATTGCAAAAAAAGTCAAACAATTCATATTTGGGTCATACAAACCTGAAAAACATTAGAGACCAATAAATGACGTCTTCTGGAGGATATGAAAATAAACAGACCCACATGTTAATGTGAACCAACTCAATCTTTAACCCACTGGCTATTATTTTTCCTCTTTGCATTGTGGTAACACATGGGATCCCCCTTTATGGACCTGTACACTTCCAGTTACAAATGCTGTACAAGCATGAAACCCCAAATAATCCTTAACTCAAGAGTTTTTCCACTAAGGAAAGTAATTGGATGGGGAGGAAGCTAGGGATGTGTGTGCACCTGCACAGGAAAAAAACTATCAGTGGCGTGGCGTGCACGAGGTGTCCTACGCATGCCTTCTTTCTCTCAAGTATTCCTTCTCTTCCACCACTAAGCCTGTTTGTCTGTTCAGGAACCAGAGCAATGGCTTAACGCAGCTGGTGGTGGCTGTGTGCAGAGTTAGGAGATGCCCACAAAGAAGACTTCATCCACAAATTGCGAGAGCCTCAGTTCCTTCCCTCTGGAGGCTCAGGGCCAAGCTCCTGACGCGGTATCGCCCCACGTCCGACAGCTTTGTTCCAAGAGAAGGGAAAAGAGCACGTTTACTTCTCTTGCTATGTTTATGGGTCAGCTTGAGTGCAAAATGCGAATCTACGTAGGCTGGAAAGTCTATTTTAATCTCTGGGTTTGTTATATTTTCTTCTTTCATCATACTGCATTGCAAATTATTCTAGTTCTATTTCTCTGGTGTATTAAACTAGTGCATTGCCAAGTCTCAGCTCTCCATTCAGGTTCTGGCATCAAAGCCTTAGGCCAATTTTATTTCATTTGTATTTGCTGTCAGAGCAATGTCTTTATTCTAAAATGCCCTTCTCATATCAACTTCTCAGGTGGCTTGACAGAAGTAGAAAGTGTGAGGAAGAAAACCCTCCCCAACGCTGCAGTCTGCAGTATTGCTTTTGTGTTTTCAGCCTCTCTGAGGGGGGGAATGCACAACACACATCAAGAAAATGGAGTTGTTCAGGATGCCATTTAGCAATGAAGGGGATTTTTTTCTAATCTTAGCTAGGCACTTGACCTGTTCATACAGCCTTTTTATTTTATTTATGTGTATGTGTATATATAGGTATATCTATATGTATGTGTACAAAAAGCACACACACTTAAAAAATACTCATGCTGCTGTCGCTCCAGGCTAATTTATTTTCAACTGCGAGTGGCACATTTACTCAATCATCACGAACAAAATTTTAGTAAAGCAGAGTGAAAATCTATCACATCCAATTCTGATGACAATGCAGTGCCGTGCAGCTGAGGGTTAGACTGGGACCAGTCGTGTTTTGCTTGTGGCCATCAAGGACTGCGATGCAGGTTTTTTGACGCATGGGTAGAAAAGTGATTTAAACTGGATGACAGGAAGCCCAAATCGTTTTGTCATGTTAAAGATTGTCAAGGACCCACCTCAGGATGGAAGTGTTTGATGTCAAATGTAACGCCAGAATTAGGCAAGGCGAGGACGGCTGTGAACAAGACCTCTTAAACATGTATACGTGTTTTGAAGGCTACTCCCCATTAAGTGCTTTGGTTTTGGATGGTTTAATCTGTGCCCTCAGTGGTTTAAGGCAGAACAATGGGTTACTCAACTGAGGAATGTGCATGTTAAAAGCAGGGATCAGATGAGGCAATGAGTTTCACCAGGGCATTCGGAATAAATCTAAACTACAGAAATCATCGCTACGTTTAGGATCCCACAAAATGTCGTGCCTTAGGAACAGAGTATTTCAGAAAGTAGTTGAACAGTGCCAGTGTTTCAACACGGACAGGCAGGAACAAGAAACCTCCGTTCACTGCACTGCTAAGTGAACACAGCTGATTGCTCCCTTGCAAGCGGTGACGATTCAAATTCCTCAAAAATTGTAACAACTTCCTTTAATGTTTTTCTTTGATGGCTCTGGGACAAACTTTTTCATTCATTCACTGTTTCCTCTGAAGATTTATGTCAAAATTAGGGGTGAGTAAAGCTTGCTTCTTTCCAGGCTCTCTTTCGCTTTTCCCCACAGCTCTGCCTTACTCTTTACTGGAAAAACAAGTTGAGGTGAAAGAAGAAGCAACAACAACAGAAAACAAAATTATCAAAGCAGGTCCCAGTAAAATAAAAATGGAAAAATTTGAAAGTAAAGATATTTTTTTCCCATTTTGTCAAAGACCTATTTTTGCCACAGGCCAGGGAAGAGCAGAAACCTGACTGCGGTCCCTCTCGATATTGCTGTCTGGATGCATATTCATATTTCAGACACTCTAATGACAGATGTGAGACAAGAGAGATTTTTACAGCAATTGGATGAGAAAAACTATGGGAGTGAATGAAATTTTCTTTTTTTGGGTGTGCAGATACGGAAATGTAGCATGCATTTATATTATTATCTCTTTATATATTATTCATACGATAATGTGTTTTGATTTGCTGTAAATTACAGAAGACTTAAAATACTAATTTCAAAAAACTTCCCCTGCCTGCCTCTCTCTCTCTCTCACTCACACATGCTTATTTTCTATACAATAACCCTTTCCAGTGATCATTAGAAGAATATACTCTCGGAGCTAGGAAGCCTGAGATGATGCACTGAAGAGCCACTCCTGCAGCTACTTCTACCAGGGTCATACAGGGGTTGATAGCAACATTTTTGTGTTTCTTTTCTGGCCTTTATGCTTTTCTGTGTGCTGTATTTAAGGCAATCTACTCAGGGTGAAACCTAGAAACCGCAAATTTGTCTGTGTCCATAGCAAAAAAAAATACCCTATGGACATCTCTTCACACATACAATATAGGAGCCAGAAGCCGTGACTTTAAATGAATTCAGTATCGCTGTTTTACTCACGTTAGATCAAAAGTTTGAGGAACAGTATCTGGATAATGGAAGTTTATTGTTGATATGATACAGATCAACAACCATATTAAGCCTAAAATCAGTTTACCACAATGCAAACTCCCCGTCTCCCAAGCATCCTGGTACGTACAAATTAAACACACCCAGATCTGAGGTTCTGCATGAAACCCGAGGTGTTTGGAAGTTAAACCAAATGAAATCTTGTTTCATTAATTCAAGTCCACCATAGAACTGTCTCTGCTACTGTCCACATTTCAGTCAAGACTACTGTTGACGCTTCTATAAGTAGTAAACAGGCAACAGGAGCAGTCTCCTCACGTACTTTACGAGAAGGAAGAGTTTTGGGGGAAGCAGGTATTCATAATTTGGACACAGAATTGCACAAAGGTAGATTTTTGGCAGGCAGAACAACAACCAGGTTTATTGGTCTTACAAAACGCTCAGACAACATCTAAACGCTCTTGAGAAGTACCTCCCAAAACGTTTGTTCTGCACTAGTTCTGCATATCTCAGTGCTGCTGTTACAGGTAAATAAAGAGTCGTTGTGGGACTCAGTGGGGAAGCAAGACACCACAGAGAGTCACGAGGGATGGGGAAAGGAAATTGCCATGAGGATAGTGCTGGATGAGGGACAGGGGTCGGCGGGGCGCTGGGCCAGGGGCACAGGCTGAGGGGGAAAGGCAGAGGTGGGTGCAGAAGGAAACACCTGGGAGATCCTCAACTAGGAGCCGGCTTAAGACTGGGGTGGTCCAGAAATGCTGTGTTTCTGAAGATGACAGGAGCAAGAACAGAAGCGAGGCCCACCAAAGGTGTAGGTAATCCCGGGGAAAGTCTTGGGACAACTATAGCCCGGCGTGGAGCTCATACTAATGCCGTGGTCACCAAGTCTGTGTTCTCTTGGGAAGTGTGCGCACTTCCACACTGGACAAACCCGGTGTGCCCGGCTGCCCCAGACCCTGGGGAGTCAGCACAGCCAACGTGACCCTCCGCAGTGTTATCCAACAGCCTGGCCAGCAGCACTCCCACGGGGTTCCCACAGCACGTACCAACCTCCCTAGGGTTAAGAAAGGCAAAAGGCTCAGATAATGCTGGTGTTGCTCAGCCTGATCCGCCTGCCGGGAAAAGAAGAGACAGAACAAACACTGGTGAGTTTATCAGAAACAAGAGATGATTTATTGAGAAAGTGTCCAACAATTACTTCTTTGAAGGAATTTGGCACCTCGCCCCTGCAACAGTGCCGCTTACCATCCGCTCCAAAATTAGATAAGCAAATCCCTCCTGGCCTTTTCCCACCAGGAAGAGTGTCAGTCTACTCCATCCATAAACTGTGAACCACAAGTACTTGATATAAACTGACCATGGATAGTCAATAGAATTGGCAGACCCACTCACCAAAGCTAATTGCACAACAGGAAACATCCTGTTTCAGTTCATCGTTGTGTAATTCAGTGCTATATTATTAGAGATATGAGGAAAGTTTCCATAGGAAGAGAGGTTGAAAAGAACGGGAGTTCTAGTTTAGAGAACAGGCACTTGCTAGCTAGCCTATGTGACACAAAAAAATCTACTTTTGTGTTATCTACTGTTTCTCATAATGAAAGAACAAGAGATAGCTAAAAAGAATTGAAAAGCATTCAATCGAAAACTGATAAAAGGATTTATTTATTTGTATACAACACGCAAGTAACTTCGGGAGCTAACTGTCAAGAGATATGACTGAAGCAAAAAAAAAAAAAATCAGTAGGATTAGGAGTTTATCTGGATATTAAGAATATATATCATTACAAAACTAACTTGCCAAGCTGTGTTTTTTTCTCCTGCAGTTAATAAACATAACCAACAACTTTGCTGAAAATCCCTGGACTATTTTGAGGTAGTCAACCTGAAGATTTAAAGGGACTCATTGAAAACCACTGAAAAATCACAATCGTACCCCACTCGCTGTCTCATAATTCTGACAATCTGAATCAAGTAAGCAGCTGATAAACAAAACAGGCTGGGAAACAAATTTGTTGACAAATACTGTCATGTTCAAACTTTGCTCTCACAGTTCGTTAGCACAGCAACCCCTTGGTGCAATAAAAAAAATCAAATCTATGTCCTTTTTGTTTTCCCATCATGAAAAGGTATTTTAGTTTTTTGAAATACACTTACCTAATGAGCACAGAACTCCTCAGACATCTCAAATCACTTCTTACCGTAGATTTGCTCTATGTACAAAGTACTACTTGGACCTTCTGAAAGCTGGGCCAGGCACGAATGTTCCTGATGTCCTATCTCGTCTGGGTTACCTAAAAGCGTGGACAGGCAGTCTACTCCCTGTTGGCAAAGATTTTAATCTGAATTTTCTGACATGTAGTTCATTCTACTGAATAAACACCAGGTTATTTCCCGCACATGGGAAAAGTGATTGGAATAAGGTTCAACAGAGAAGTATGAAGGTCCCGGTCTGCCTTGCTGCCACCAGAAAGCAGAAGTGAACCTCAATACATGCAGCATTAAGATTATACAGGCTTCTAACTCCAGTGCCACCTTAGTTTAGGACGTCCCAGCAGCCTTTAACTTGTCTTTCTAGTAAGATGCTTGCCTGACGGGTCCTACTGTTTCACCTTTGCAAATGTGTGCCAAATTTATCTTCCTTGAATTGACTTCTTCCTAAACTTGTGAGGTGAGCTACTGCATGTCTGACATTTAAATTCAAAGTCAACAGGATGAATCTTCTGCAATCTGCATTTTACTTATGGCTCACGCTTTCAAAACACAACAACTTTGAGACATGGGTTAAAAATGGAGGAAGCTATTGCAAAATAAGTACCGCAGCTCATTTTACGTGCCTAAGCCTGTGAAATATCTTCGCTAATCTACCTCATTCTTTCCGTCAAACAGTTCTACCAGATTTGTTAAAAACCAGATATGCAAATTTTAGGTAGAAAGGAGATTTTTTCAGGAAATTGAACATAAGGGGTATCAAAATAAGACTTGATTGTAAAAAGACATTAATTCAACTGCAACTGCTTCATAATTCAGAGTATTAGATTGATGCTTTATGAGCACATTATCTACAAGTTAATGTAAATGCTGTAACAAACTGAAATTCAGAGATAGAGACTGTTCACAGGTTTGGCTTGGACCCCGTCCACAGAGGCTTTATTAATCAGCACAGAAAGTGTAGTCTAACCTTTGCCAGTCAGTTTAAGGCAGAGAAGGTTCCTGAAAGATGACAGAAATGTTTTTCATGCTTGCAGACATCTAGCAGCTCCCTCTGCTCTAGCCACAGGGCTGGGTCAGACCTTCTCGTGTCACCTCATCACTGCCGATGTGCTAGACCCCCCGAGCCACGACCGAGGCATCGATGCTGCGGGTGCAAGAGCAAGTTCAGCTGAAAAGCAGTCTGTATCTGTCACACAGAAAGGATCAAAAGCCAAAGCTCTGTATCACTGGCAATGCCCCCAAAGCACTGCAAGGCACACGTGTGCTTCCCAACGCAACAGCGCAGACATTTCAGTCCCATGCTTTGCCCTCCGCCTGAGCCACATCAGCCAGAGCTCACCAGATTCCCACCCTGCGTCCCTTTACTTTTGCATGGTCTAGCACGCACAAGAAGAACAGCTGAATCAGGAACACGCAGAGAATTGCTTTGTAGCAATGTTACAAATGTTAACCTAAACAACCCAACGAACAAAAACCCATTGCGGCAGTAATAGTGATGAAGCTACGGCACTTTATCATAATCCCATCTAGCGAGACGGGGAATTTTTGTCAATGTTTCATGCTCAGAAAATGTACTGCTCAGCACTTTGACACTCTACTAGCCACACGCATTTTGTTTTATTGGGGAAAGGCTCTTTTATTTAAAAGTACACGTTGGATCCAGATCCGTGTCCTCCCATACAGAGTTCCCAGCTCATTCAAATGGGGACACGTGTCTGTGCCCACACGAACACGATGCACTGGGAGAAAGCTCCAAGTATATGGGCAGAAGTCCTTGATACAATTTTCAGGCACATTTAGGTGACAGGGTATTAGGAACCTTTTTTAAGGAATTTATTTGCTGAGAACCCTCAGAGGTCTGGCACAGAGACATATAATTAAAGCCCATAACAGCTTAGCAGCGGAGGCGAGTATCGGGCCTCCACAAGAGACCAGTATGAGCAGTCCCAATGGCAAGGCAAAGCAGTACGTAGTTATGAAACAACTTACCCACTGGAGAAACGTCTTCTGAAGCTAGACAGTGGGGCTCTGAGTTATGCCATGGAGCGTTAGGGTTTACACCACTGATAGATTAACTCATCTCTAATACTGTGCAGAGTGCAGCTCTCCTTCCCCTTCAGGCATCCTCCAGGTCACACACTGCTGTGAGCACCTTACAACTCTCTGGTCTAGATCTCACGCAATTTCCCCTCTCTCTCCAAGGTTATCTTTCCATATCTCTAACAACTTCCACAGCCAGCTCAATCCTTTCATATTGCAGATCCTTTCATCTTTCATCTCAAGCTTTTTTTTTTTTTTTTTGATTAGATGAACTGAAAAGTTTTGCAAGGTAGGCTAACTTTCCTTCTCTGGCCGAAGACACTATAATTAGACAAGGGCAGGTTGATTTTTTAATCCCATGGACTCTAACACATTACTTGCATTATTTTTTCCTGGAGACCCCACTAGCACCTGTGATTTATTCAAACTATTTCCATGGGTGTCCTTCACCTTCTATTTTCACTACTTGTATTTGGTTTTGAGCAATCTACCCACCTGAATTTATCAAGTTACTCTGAAGTTCCGCACAGTCTTCAAGGAGCTTTGAATAATCTAAACGTTTTTGCATCAGCTGAAATATTGTTAGACGATTAACGAAAACGTTAAGTATCAGCTCCCAATAAAAGAGCATTAACCAACACATTCCCATGGATGAAGCACCTACAAGAGCCAAAAGGCAACAAAACTGGTAGTCAGTCTCAAGCCAAGTTTAGCAGTGGCAAAGGTAGGCTTACTGCCCACTTCCCATTATCTTCCAGTATCTACAGGTTGTGTAAACCCTTGTAGTGATATTGTTGCATCGGCTACTGGTAACTAATAATTTTACTTTTAATTAGAGTTATTTTGCTGCTCTCTTTTACTGAACTTGCAACGTTCTTTCACCCTCCAATGGTTCAAATGAATGGAAAGGCCTTACCGTGCCACTGTGCAGGGAGTCAGGGGGACCACGGGGTTTGGGCCGAAGGGTGCGAAAAGCTGTGAGTGTGGAATTTACTCTACAAGAAAGCAGCACTAACTCCCGAAAAATCAGAGGCAGGCACTCGATGCCCTCCTGAGAGTGCTGTGGGACCGCAAGGGTGAAGCCCTGAGGAGGGAGCTGCTGCCCGCCCACCCTGGCAGCGCCTGCCACAGGAATGCTCATGCGAGGTAGCCATAGCCTTTAAAATTGGGTAGGAAAGAATAGAACAGAAAGGGTGTAAAGTGTCACATCCAGACAAGAGAACAAAACAAAGGGAATTGTTTTTTTCCCTTGCAGCAGGAGAAAAGTACTCACAGCAGCTTCTTATCCCTTCCTCCCGTCATTTTTTTTTTTCCTTCTCAGGTTTCTTTCATGCAGGGAAATAATTCTCTCTCTGTTGACACCTGTGCAACCACAGACGTGTCAGCAGGCGCTGACTGGGTGGAAAAGAAAAAAATATTTACCCCCAGCATTTCTGCGATCCGCTGCATTGCCATTACCGCCGTGATTTATCGGGGCCCGTTACGTATTTTAGCTTAAGCTTCTCCATCACCCAGATGATTTCCTCTCAACAAATGAGAAATACCAGTGCGCCGCAGAAGCTCACGGGAAAGCGGGCGAAGGGGAGAACAAGCGAGGTTCCCCCCGCCCTCCCCAGCCTCAAAAACGGGGGGCAAACCCCCAGAGGTGGATGCGGAGAGATGCTGGGGGACGGCGGGGGTACGAAGCACCTCCACCTCCCCTCCTCGCCCCGCATGCCCCCCCCGGACCCCGGGGCCACCCCTGCTGCCCCGTGCCCCCCCCCCGCCGCTACCGGGGGGCAGAGCGGTGTGCGGGGGGGGCGGTGGCCGCAGAGGCGCAGCATCAGCGGGAGGATTAGGCTGGAGACCGCCGAGCGCTTCCCTGCGAGGGAGCAGATAAGAGGGAAAAGGTGAATGGGAACACTTGTCACGGCAGATGGCGGCTTTGATTTGCAGAAGAAAGCGGGGGGGGAGCGGGAAACAGGGAAGGGGAAGGCGGCCCGGCCCTGCCCGCCCCGTCCCCGCCGCTCCCCCGGCGCCGCGGGGCTTTGTCGGCCTTCCCCGCAGACCTGGTGGGACCGAGTGCGGGGCGGCGGCGGTCCCGGCGCCTTACAGGTTCTGGTGGCGTTATGCTAATTAGCTGGGAAGGCAGGCATTGATTTTTCCTGAAAGGATTCAAGGATCAACTATCCGTGAATAGAGCTGGCAAAAACCTAATCTACTAATGGATTTAACTTAAGAGAAATATAAAGCTCATAGAAAAATATTATTATTTGGGGGCTACTTAACTAGTACTTATCTTTGAAATACTTTTACAGAATTTCCATATTCCATTGAGGTGGAAAAAATGCAGTTCTATTTGGAAAACATATTTGGCCAATAGCTCCAAACAATGCCTTCTCTCCTTCTCCTTCTCCTTCTCCTTCTCCTTCTCCTTCTCCTTCTCCTTCTCCTTCTCCTTCTCCTTCTCCTTCTCCTTCCTCTTCTCCTTCTCCTTCTCCTTCCCCTTCTCCTTCCCCTTCCCCTTCTCCTTCTCCTTCTCCTTCTCCTCCTCCTTCTCCTCCTCCTCCTCCTTCTTCTCTTCCTCCTTCTCCTTCTCCTCTCCTCTCCTCCACTTCTCTTCTCCTCCACTTCTCCTCTCCTCTCCTCTCCTCTCCTCTCCTCTCCTCTCCTCTCCTCTCCTCTCCTCTCCTCTCCTCTCCTCTCCTCTCCTCTCCTCTCCTCTCCTCTCCTCTCCTCTCCTCTCCTCTCCTCTCTCTCCTCTCCTCTCCTCTCCTCCATTTCTCCTCTCCTCTCCTCCACTTCTCCTCTCCTCCACTTCTCTCCTTCTCCTCCCCTCCCCTCCTTCTCCTCCCCTCCCCTCCTTCTCCTCCCCTCCCCTCCCCTCCCCTCCCCTCCCCTCCCCTCCCCTCCCCTCCCCTCCCCTCCCCTCCCCTCCCTCTCCTCTCCTCTCCTCTCCTCTCCTCTCCTCTCCTCTCCTCTCCTCTCCTCTCCTCTCCTCTCCTCTCCTCTCCTCTCCTCTCCTCTCCTCTCCTCTCCTCTCCTCTCCTCTCCTCCACTTCTCCTCTCTTCCACTTCTCCTCTCCTCTTCCTCTTCCCATAGCTGACCTGGCATGAGTTGCTCATGACAGCCATGAGCCCATGGTGGCAGGTTCAAACCAGGGGCAGAGACACCCCCACAGCACTTACCCCACCTGCAGAGGGGCACGTTTTCTGCCGACGTACCATGGCTGTGCCTCCATTAGCTGGGATGGCATTTGGTCTTTTTGCACCAGGGAAAGACTTGACCCTGCACCTTTTTGTACTGCAGCGTGGCGTTACCTCATTGTAAAACCCCTCTAAATTTTGCAATTACATCTCAAATGCATAGGGTGGACTCCAGGGAGAGTGCTAGGAGGCTGCACAGCCGTGCTGGGGGATTGAGGAATGCATGTCCCACACTAACCAGGGCTAGCACCAGGCAACACAGAGATCCTCCTCTCTCCACCTGATACAAACCACCATCGTGTCCAAGAGCCCTAAGCCACAGGCAAGGCATGCATTGTGGCATGTGCTGTGGAAGCACAGCACAAGAAAACGGTCTAAACTAGAAAGAAATGAGGCTTAGTGGGAGAAAAAAGACCCCAGGCAAATGTGGAGAGGAAGGAAACAGAAGGAAATAACAGGAAAATAGTAGTCAGCTGGACAGGCAGTCACTCCAGCACACCCACGAGCAGTTGTCCAGCCTTTTATAGATATCATTATAAAGGATAGTTTCAAGGCGGGTTGGACAGCGATAATAAGGCAAGTTTGGATTTGGCTGCAGGGGATGCATCTTGAGCACAAAAGGCAGCAGGAAAGAAAACAGAGAGACACTTGTTTGAAACTTTAACGAGGCAACAGGGAAGAAAACACGGAGGCACTTGTTTGAAAATTTAACAAACGAGCAATAGAGGCCAGAAAAGTGTCTGACTGGAGGTGGAAGTAGACATTTCATGAGTACGTAAGAGATGGTGGCGAGCCAGTGGTGTGCTAGCTGGGGAATCAGTTGTGACAGGCCTTGGGAATGAAGATACGTAACTGACATTCGATGCAGCATGGGAAGACAAGCAAGGGGAGGGAATCCCTCCAGACAGACTGGCACAGTCAACGCAACAAACCATAGAAAACTTGGATCGCAACAGCCAAGTGATTTGATGTGTTGGGATAGCTGGGTAGGTAGGTGAACTGGTAGACAGCATGCCCCTGAAGTTTCAGAAGGTCATACAGCTCCAAAACAGAATTTTTAAATCAAGACTACCAAATTTGTTGGGCAGACAATCGCACTGACACTATTGCATTGGTCTTCTCCGAGGCACGAGTATGAACTAGCAGATCTGAACCAAGGTGCACTTTGTGCTAGGAGCAAAGCTGGTATCAAGTGAGCAGAAGTCTGAAGCGCGAGTCTCCCCCGCCATTGTACTAGAGAGGGCCCTGTGCAAGCTGCCTCCCGGAGCTCTCGCCATGCTCTTTTCTCTCAGTGACTCAAGATCAAATGTGCACAGTTCACTAGTAAAAAAAGACCATTATTTTAACTGTCAGCAACACCTTCAGCCTGTGCTGCCATTCTGTCTTACACACCACTAACAAGCAAAGCCATCCAATTTGAAATTAGCTGCTAGTTCTCAGGATGTTGGGTGTGTCGGAACAAAATCAAGCAGGGCATCCCACACTGGGATGGTTATTCCGTGCTTGCTGGACGAAAAGAAGTATATCATCCATTTCAGGTAGCACTGGGCAAATGTAACTTTAAACCAAACCTTTCACACCTGGGTGATATAATAAGGTGGATTTCTACAGCACCACTCCTGACATACAATCATACTTGACAAGTGGAATCTGCTCCCCATGTGACTCTGTCTCTCTGAGTTTCCACATTGTTTTATTGATAAAACCCCTTTTAGCTAATGAATGATTGCCATTAGGTTACACTGTTGTCTAAACTCTGAGGTGTGGTGATTTTACTTATTATAGAGTCACAGAATCACAGAATCACTATGGTTGGAAAAGACCTGTAAGATCATTAAGACCAACCATCAACCCAACCCCACCATGCCCACTAAACCATGTCCCGCAGTGCCTCGTCCACACGTTCCTTGAACACCTCCAGTGATGGTGACTCCACCACCTCCCTGGGCAGCCTGTTCCAATGCTTCACCGCTCACTCAGTGAAGACATTTTTCCTAATATCCTGCCTGAACCTCCCCTGGTGCAACTTGAGGCCATTTCCTCTTGTCCTGTCGCTAGTCACTTAGGAGAAGAGATCAACACCCCCAGAAACGCGATTGCTCTCTGTCCCTCAAGAAATGACACCGGCTGCACCGTCACACAGCTCCAGGGCAATGCCTTGCTCTGGGATGCCTCAGCAGAGAGAAGTCATTTCAGAAGAGTTACACCAGCCTAAAACTTGAGCGATGCAGTGGTAGTTCAGACCCATTGGATGCCCAATAATGCAATTATCATCTTGTAATGTAACCAGTCTGCTTGGCCTCCTTTCCACACATCACACACTCACGGTACTGTATACCTGGGTTCTCAGACCTGTGCGTCCCTTGGCCAACAGTAAAGCTCCAACCTCAGCTTCCCACTTCGAGCCACTATCTTCCTCCCAAAAATTCCCGCAGAAAAGTCTCTGCAGTCTTCCCCGTTTCTATAAACTAGGGCTAAAATTCGCCACGCTTCTGAATCCTGGATGTGGTAACCCTAGCAGGCCTCAAACAGGTTTTGTTCACTGCAGCAAGGAGATCACCTCCTTTGAGGCAAACTTTAGAGAGTCTTCCATAACAAGGCTTATGCCTCGGAATACTTGTGTTCTTCACTCACCTAGTTTATGGTCAAGAGGTTCTGACATGTGAATAAAAAATTGCCTGTATTTTGGGTTATTAGAGGGTTATTTCATTGCTTTTTCCACAGATGGCTTGTGATAGTCACAAAGGAATCATCACAGTGCTGGAAAACAGCGCCATCAAAATGCCCATGATGTTCAGCTCTGTGACTCCTATTTCATGGGACTTCAGGTTTTGCAGACATTTGGCTTTCTCAGGCTCAATCCAAACCCAGGGCTTGGAAGACAAGAGCTGACTGCACATGAAATCAAAATGACAATGGTGGCAGGAAATAACTGGGGGAGATGGCAAAAGTGATGCTCGCCGTCTGGATGGAAGGAAGCCTTGCCCTTTGTTGCCCGGCTGGAGAAGGCCTCCTGGATTTCCAGATGCTTTTGAACGTTCCAGTGGCAGCAGGAGCTACGAGTGTTTATTTCCCCTTCTCCTATCTGCTTGGTGAGGAGGTTTCAACCTCTTGTCCTGTTGGACTGTGTCGCCATTGTCTGTGCTTTTCTCATCTCCAGACTGGATCGCTGCCATGTGGTCTGCTCAGCACTACGTCTGAGGACCACTCAGAAACTTCAGCTAATTGCAGTATGCAGCTGCCTGCTTACATATCCACATTTCAGACACAAACCATAGAGCGCAGATGGTACACAGGCTGCGCCAATTTTCAGTTCATTTCCAGGTGCAATTCGGGCCTTAGTTTCTAAATCTCCTTGTGATTTGAACCTGCCTGTCCCCCAGAGACTACCTCTGCCTACGAACGCTAGGTCCACCGTTGAGATGAGCCGAGGCATTTGAAGTGACAGTCCCTGGAGCAGCGCATTGGAAATGGCTTTTTTTCGCAGCAGAAGGCGGCCCACGGCTCTTGAATTTGCTTCCTTGTGTGGTGAACCTTCAGGGCACGTTGCGAAACTTGTCTCTTTTGTTAAGCTTTAGTTTAATATATTGGGGTGGGCTAAGAAGGGAGGTTTTGAGGAGGATACTTTTACTTTCATTGTTGTCATGGCAGTATAATTCAGTAGGGGATATGAGTTTTGATTTGTTTTTATTTTAACTGTAGCTAATGCAATCTAAGATTGTGCGCAGCATAAATGAAATCAAATAAATAATTACAATTGCTTCAGGCCAGCGCTGTTTACTGGAGAGCCAGGGAAGGAAAGACAAGAGTAGAGTATTGCTGCGCTGGAAAGAATTAAGTAGGTATGGCCAAATGAAAGGGAATAACCCAGGTTACCTCCGTATGGTCAAGCTACAGGATGCCACTGACTTGTTTCCTTGCAAGGGGGTTCTTGGGGCCTGACGTGTCCTTCAAGCTCACATTGACAGTTGACTGCAATATGTGACTTCCGTTGGTCTAGAGAGGAAAGAACAGAGATACTGACCAAGACACACTGTCAAAAGAAGGAAAAAAACCCAAACAACAACAAAGCATGGAGTACAATAACACCCCACAACAGCGTTAGATCCCTAAGACCCCCTTGTCAAAGAATTATCCTACCTTTCTTTTTGTTCTGATTTTAATCCCCCCCTCCCCTCCCTTTGTGTGGCTGTCTCTGCTCATTTTCTTAGGTTCTTTTCAGCTGGGTTCGTACATTGCAGATTTGAACTGAGCCGTCAAACTGAATAATGCTTCCGGAGAAGAAATGAAAACACCTAGGAAGAAGAGAGGCAGATTGCTGAAAATAACCAAGGGTCTTAGATGATATAGCTGATTCCGTCTAAAGGCACATGTATGTACATGTATACACACATAGGTGAATAGATCATGACTGCAAAAAGCATTTCTTTGTGTATATCCACAGTTTGGAAACACATCTACTCCTTTTATGGACAATCATATCCCTCCGAGCTAGATATCTGTGTATATTTCTATTTAATAAACCAGCCACAATTCATGGTCGCTTTTGGGTATGCAATGACAATTGTAGACCTGCTGTTCCCGTAGCCATGTGTGGCAGAGAAGACTTCTTGCCTAGAGACAAAACTCTAGCATAGGACAAAACTGTGGGCAAAACACACCGCAGAACTCACCCCAAGACCCAGGAAAGGAGAGAAACCCGTCTTCCTAACCAGGGAGCATCTAGCCAGCATCTAACCAGAAAAGGGCATGAGATGTTGGCCCTTTGAAACTGTGGGTTTTTTACCTGTAGAAAGACTTTTTTGAGGCATTTTTGTTCTCCAGTGGTGTAAAGGGGACTGAAAGCTGCCTCAAACAGGCAGCAGGGTTGGGTTGTTTTTTTTTTCCTAGGATGGGGATTGGCATAGTGCTGGAAGAAACAGTTTTATGCCATCTGTTTCCCCCTCTGGTTCAGAGGAGAGGCAAAGGACAAGAATGCCATGCACCACTCTTGGCAGCGTGATTTACAGCAGGCCAATTTAAACTCCTGCTAGTGAAGCATTTCTACTGCTAGATCACCATGTCTTCCATCATCATGTCCATGACTATGCCTGTGATCACACGGATGCAGTAAGGTAAAGGTATGCATCCATAGGTTCACACCTTTGTGTCCCAAGCATTTTTACTTTTTGTGGGGGTCAAGTAACACCATTTTACTATGATTATTTATGGGTTGTTTGGGTTTTTTTCCTTGATTCTTTTGTTAACTCTTTTTAAATACTGAAAAGTTTCTCAGTGGCATTAACTCCACAGCTCTTGCAACACACGCGTAGTCTTTGGCTAGCCTTCAGCCATATAGAGATGGCTTAAAGGACTTTAAAAATCACCTATCTGGCTCTCAGTCTTGTTTAAAATTCTGTCTCATGACACATTTGTAAGTGAGTCCCCATCCCAGAGCAGATCTGTTCCTTCCTTCACGAGAGAGTTTTCCCACCATGACCATAAGCCTAAGGGAAACGCATACATTACAAGTACCCCCCAGCTCACCTACACCATATAAATGGGACTGACATATGCGTGTAATGCACGCATCAAGATGAGCTATGAGTATAATTCATTGCCACTGCCGTAAAGTAGTCACCAATAATCTCGATGTTTTCTACAAGTTCTTCCTTAAAGACAGCTTCAAGGTTGGTTTGCTCTTCAAACTCCAGAAAGAGAACTCTGGTTTTATAACTCTGGTTCTACAGGTGCAGCTCTCAGCCCTGTGGGACCAATGCAATTCCACTAACTCAAATTCACTCATTCGTGAGCTAACATTAAAGAGCTGACGTCCCACATGTCCGGAACTCAATGGGAGGAAAGGCAGCAAAAAACCACTGCAAGCTGGACTTGTTGCATCAAGAGGAGGAAACCAGCTCTGCATTTTGCAATCAGAGCTCGTCTTGCCCCTACAAGCTTCTGTGAAGACTTCCACAGCAAAATCCACCAGCAGGACAAAGGCAGGAGGCATTTCCTGCACCGAGGGGATCGGCATCTGCACGACACCAAGGACTGCAGCTGGGAAATGACATGTTCCTACCTGACAAAGTCATTTTAGGTGCTACCTGAGTCAACCTCATTAGCAAAGCTTAATTGGAGAGGCACATGAACAACCCCAGCAGAAGACAAAGGCTATTGTTTGAGAGCGAATCTCGAAGTCAGGTTGTGTCTCAGTAGCTGCAAGGAGAGCACAAGGCAGGTTAGGACAGGAGGCTTTCCTGGGGGGCAGAGGATGCCGCTTGCGGTACAAGGAGCCTCGTGCAGCTAAACTTGCCAAAGCCGTGCTCCTGTGCCACAGACCCTGACCACCGCACCCGAGCCAGAACAAAAATGGACTTCCCCCGGTGAAAATATTACAGCTGGCAGGAGAGGACCTTGTCTGGAGGTTGGTATGAGTCAATCGTAAGGGGCTTTTGTGTGCATGCACGTACGTGTGTGTGTGTGCAAGCGGGCGTGCGCATTAACGGAGTATGCTGTCAGGGACTGATTTTCAATGATGCAAGTCTCCTCTAACTGATAACACTCTAAATAACAGGTGAGTGACTCCTGGCAAGGAGGAGATTGTCTGACCTCATTGTTTGCCTTTTTTCCCCCCTCTTTGTTCTTCACAAATAAAGGTTTTTTAATAAACTGAAAGGTCCTCCGCTCCTGCCTGATGATAAAATGAAAGGAACCAGTGAGGTATGGTGCAACGTGGCAGCAAAAAAAGAGAAGCTCATCAGAAAATAACAAAGGTGCAAGTTAAAGATAAGGCAGCTGTCAGAGATTAATCCTGCTGGCCTGATTGTTTTCTTTAATACCAAGGCCTGCAATAGCAAGCGATAAGTTTGCTGAGTAATTTGGTTTTTGGTGAGGAAATAAAATTCAGGTAGACCTCATAATTGATTTCCTTTTCTTTAGTTTTCTAAACATTAAACAAAAAAAAAAAAAAAAGAAAAACCCACCTCTGCTTTGACTACACTTCCCTTTTTTCAAATTTGCTCCAAGGCAGTGAGCTTCCCCCCAAGCCGGGTCTGCGGGAAGATAACTCGGAGGGCAAAAGCACCCTCTCCTTCTCCAGCCTCCCCCTGGGAATACTTTTGTTTTGTCCTAAACACTCACTGCAGCTTTTGAACATAGTTAATTCTGCCTGATGTTGGCTTCACTTTAGTCCAAAAGTGGGCAAAACATCAGGCGGTGGGAAAAGCAAACTTCAAAAGACGGTCGGTGCCGCCTGTCACCCGTGGGTTGCGGTGGGATCTGGCCACAGCGTTGGTCACTGCCTGTGGAGGGAGCAGCGCAGAAGGACGGTGCGGTCCTCATCCGGCTGGAGAAAAGCGGTGGAGGCCAGCCGAGGGGTGGCCAGCCGGGGCACACCTCAGCTCACCGCAGCAGCACGCCGGGGCTCCCCTCTGGTCCCTGCCCCTGGACGTGGAATGGGGAAGAATAGCAAGCAGGAGGGGTTATCTACCACGTCATGCTGGTGAAAACCCACTCCCCACCCAAGCCTTCCTCATCTGGGGGTGCACACAGGCAGCCGTGGGGAGCCCGGGCACTCCACAGGCAGCGGCTGTGGGAGGAAGCAAGAGAGAAAAGAAGTTGAGGGGGGAAAGCCTTTCCGAGTCAGGGAGTCTGCAGCAACGAGGCAGAGCTGCTCTCAGGTGAGAAGATGATCCTGAGAGAGACAGTGTGAGCGTGTGTGCACATGTGTGTGAGCGTGCCTGCACGTGTGTGAGCGTGCACGTGTGTGTGTGTGTGGTGCGCGCGCACCGGAGGCGGCAGCAGCAGAGCCTTATTTATTGTGACAAAATGAACAGCCCCCAGGATGCTCATCCAGCAGCTAATTTCTCATCTTATCTATTATGTGAATGAGATGGGAAAACAGTTTCCTGTTTTTCACAGATACCGCTAACATGAAAGATACAGAATGAATTCCCTTGAAAGCCATGCAGTCAGATCCAGCCACAGACTCATTTGTTTCAATGGAAGGAATTAATGCAGTCAGGGCTGCCCATTGATAGGAAACAAGTCTATAAAGCTCTCTATAGAAGCAAATGTGCTGCCACCACCTCCAAAACGGATGAAGAGCTTGGCGGACGCCGTCTCCCCATCCACTGATAGCACACACGCAGATGCGTGCCTGTGCACCATGCAAGCACACACATTTAAACCTTGTCGTTCCCCTTATTCAAAAAAGTATTTCCAGCGTTAGAATGCGACACCAGTGCTACATGAAGAGGGGGATCTGTACCA
This sequence comes from Gavia stellata, assembly GCF_030936135.1. Lineage (NCBI taxonomy): Eukaryota > Metazoa > Chordata > Aves > Gaviiformes > Gaviidae > Gavia > Gavia stellata. The sequence goes on along the minus strand of NC_082596.1, from coordinate 95,376,605 downwards.
TGAGGTTACCCCCACCGAAGGAAACCTTTGCCTCCAGGGCTCTTCTAAGGGTCTTACACTGGGTGTAAGGGTAAGAAGTGATGGGTGTGCTGAACCACCAGTCCCCAGCACGCAGAGTTTAGGGTCAGGCTATGGAAAAAGTCCCACACTGGGGGCAAACAGAGGGGCCTTGCAAGCTATATTAAAGCCAGGCTGTCGTGAAAGAAGGCCCTACATCTCTTTTAAAGCATAGACTCACAGGAAAGCCTATTAAAAAAAAACAACCCTGTCTGTGTATGTCCACAGGCGGTCGGTAGCCATGACCTTGCTGCAGCTACGGCTATGTAGGTGTGTCACGGAGCGGAAAGTGCAGCATCATGTTAACGCTTTTCGGGCCATTTCTGCTTATTTTATGTTGGTTTTCACCTCTTTGCTTTTCCCAGCAGAGGGAGCACCGGGGCTTGGATGAAAAGAAGGGGAGGAGGTACCAGCCTCATGGCAGAAATCAGGCAAAACCTGATAAGCCTGGCCGTAACCTCATCACAGCATCCCCTTCCCTGAAAACAGGTTCCATAGCCGTGGCACACACTCGGGTGCTGTCAGCGGCATGGGGGGACTCTGCGGCGCAGCCGGCGAGACGCCGAGCTGACCCACTGCCCGTGGGGTGGGGACCGCAGCCTCACAGGCCTGGGGAGAGGAGAAGGGGGACAGCAGGCACCACCGGCACTGCCGGGGTGCTGGCACTGTGGCCATGGCAGGCACGCCGCTGTGGACGGGCTGCCTGCGTGGGGTGGGTGCCTGTGGGGTTGCTGCTCCTCTCACGGCTCTTGCTCCCATCGCACGGGACCCTGCCGCCACAGAAGCCACATCCCCACAACCTCCGCTCCCCTCGCAAGGACAGGCCAAAGCTCTGAGAGAGAGCACCCCGTCAAAGACCTCGTAACAGGTTTCCTTTTGCTTCCTTTTCCTCCTTCAAAGGCACAAATGGGAGGAAGGGGAAGGGGAAGACCCAGACTCCTTGAGGACAGGACACCTTCTCAAAGGGCAGTCCCGTCCCAGCCCCTGCTCGGAGCGGGAATGGGACTGGACGTGAAGTACCGCTTTTGACCTGTTGCCCTGGGCAGACTTAAGAGCATCTTCTGACCTGCTGCAGCTGGGGGAAGAGGGAGAGGCACCTGGCCCCTGCAGTGAGATTCGGGTCTGACCCACGGGCCAAGTGATGTACGGATGCAGGGATGCCTGCCGCCTTTCCATTGCGAGCGGCGGATGAATCCAGACGACACCGGGCATCAGAGGCTGGGTGGTAGTGGGTGAACAACCTGCAAGAAAGGGGAGCAAGAGGGAGAAGTGGGAAGGGGAGGAAGAGAAAGCTGAAGAAGGTTAAAAGAAATGAGAAGAGACAACTCGGGTACACTAGTACACTAAAAAAAGATGCTTCAGTTACACTGCAGCAAGGCACCAGTGTGGGAGAAATTAAAATAAATTCAGCCTACAGTCCTAATGAAGTATATTCCAGAGTGGGCTGAGACCTTAACTGATATAAATGAGGATCATTATCTTCACTCTGCTATTCTGCTCAGCACCGGGCAAGGAGTGCGGAGATAGGAGGGGATGACCGGGGTGTGACGGTGTGAAGTACAGCCCCACCACCCTGCTCTTGTCCTGTCACAAGGAGACTCACGCGAAGGGCCAGTGACAGCTCCCCGTGCTGGCCATCTGCAAGCCTCAGCCATCCTGGGGCTTGCCTCAGCCATCCTGGGGCTTGCCCCAGCTCATGGTCCAGGCAGGGGAAGGGTTTCTGGATGCCAGGCTGGCAGGAGGAGTGGTGGCTCTCCCAAGGGACGGGGCGCGAGCAGCTTTGCGTTCTTTCCCCGTGCATCCTGCCAAGCCACCAGCAGCACCAGCCGCCCGCCGGCGAGCCTTGTTTGGCCTCAGCCATCTTCCTCTCCCCACCAGCGCCCAGTCAGGCTGCTGGGGTCAGCCCTTGCCACCCCGGAGACTGGATTGAGCACTGGGAGGTAAAAACCAGCAGGTACAAAGCAAAGCACTTCCCACCTGCACGGGGCGGCTTATTGCTTACCCCAGGGTGAGTGAGGTGGGCATGGTTTTGATGCTTCCTGCTGTTATACAAGAAAACGAAGGTACGCATTGGTGCGAAGCAGAGCAGCACGTCTGCTCAGCAAAGCAGGTGCCTGGGAAGAAGCCTCCCCCCCATCCCACTAGCGGGACGCAGACTCCTCAGTGCAGCCAGAGAGCGGTTTACGCTGCCCGTTGCGCCTGCGCCTGTCCCGGCCAGGCTCACCTGGGAGGCCACCTCTCCCCACCAGCCATCCATCTCCCCCCAACAGCAGCGCCCGGCCACTCTCCCACAGACCTGTGATTTATGTGGCGTGGAACTTGCCACCACCAGAAATTAAAATGACCTGGAGATTCACTGTATTCAACACTAAACCTAGATGCTTGCTGCCCTATCTCCTAACCTTGTCTTCTTCTGACCCCTCCTTCAGCTCTTTCCATGCTCCTCTCAGAGGAGTGATGAAAGGGATGCAGTAATATGGCAGGAGCCCTCTCTTCCTCCTCTCCATCACCGTATCTACATGTTAATACCTCGTATCATATTTAATATTGACATCATGGCTTGGCTCAGGCAGGTATGACATGTAAGTAGGCAGCAACTTAGTTTCTGAGCATTTACCCCTAATGAGAAGAGCTGGACCCCAGATAGCTCCGAGAAAATAGACACAATACAATAAATTTCCTGTGGCCTTAAATCAAACTCTAAAGAGGATTTTGCCTGTAACATTTCTCTAAGGCCCAGGCAAAAGCCTCTCCTCCAGACTCAGTGGAGACATGTAGCTCACATAAGCGACTCTGCTGCAGGTCGGGGTAGTGGCAACAGAATTTTAGAGTGAATTTCTAAAGAGAAACTGAAGGCTTTACCCAATGTAATCTTTTTAGTAATGATCTCAATACAAATCCTATTAAAAAGATATTGAAACGAAATAAAAATGAGTGAGGGGTTTTCGTCCCAGAACATGTGGCATTTTGAGGTCGGGTTTTGGAGTTTTGAAATGAAATTTGAGAATCTAATGTCAAAATGTTTTTAGGTGGTTCCTTTCAGGTTTTGTACTATTTTTATTACTTACCAATTACATCAAGATAGTTCTGATAACGGACATCAAGGAATACGATAAAATTGTAATAATTAGCTCCCAAATTAAAAAAATCACCAAGTGAGCTAGTTCTGAAATTCTACAAGGCAAATTTCCTAACATGAAATTTCAGAGAAAATATTTAAATAAACATATTTCTGGTTCAAACGGGGTAGAACCAACACACCCAGCGAACTGAAAATCCAGTTTCAAGGCATCTGTAGTGAAGGCTTGCGTTTTGCAAGCAGGCAGGCAGCGTGCTCGCTTCTCTCTGAGGATGCAGGTTGCACAGGATGAGGATGAGGATGAGGATGCAGCACATGCTGGGGTAGGAGGTCCTCTGTGTGACCTCTCCCAGCTCGGTCTGTGTGGCTGTAGGAGAGGGAAAGGGGTGAAGGAAGATGGATAAGAGCTCTAACAATCCATTTGTTAAAAAAAAAAAATCATCGTTTCATCCTGCTTCAGTGCGCAGGACCGCAGTGTGCAGGGCGAGGCTTTTTGCGTGCGAGAAACCCAGTCCAGATGCTCATTTTCACCATCGTGCCACAGCAAATGACTCATCTTCAATCTCAGCCAGACCTGGGGACAAGGGTTAGGCCAGAGTTCACATGAGGTTTTGTTTATCTTCATTTTTCTCAGTAAGGCCGGACCAGAGAGAGTTGGATTTGGGTGGCGGGTTTGTTTTTTAATTCACAACATTTGTGTAGCTGTAAGAGGTTTCCTTGATCGCTTCACAGCGAGGTTAGCGAGATTCAGATAAGCACGGTGAAATTTAACTCAAGCTACCGCATCAAATAAACTAATCTTGCCCTGAAAAACCTTTTTCTTTCTCCTGCTCTGAGAAAAAGCCGTCCACAATATCGTGGTGGAGGTGTATGATCCAAAGGGGTAATGGTAAAGGTGCCAAGCCCTTCCTGACGTTAAGTACGCCGTGCATCAGGAGCACGAGTCTCGCAGGTGCGGTGGTACCTCCTCCTTTTCAACAGCGGTGGTGGCTGCTTTCGCTCTCAGCACGCACACCTTCTTAGCGCGGGCGCTAAGCGCTACGGAGCACGTTTCGCAAGCCATTTGCTGTAAGTGCTCGCACAAATCGGGTTTACCAGCGCTTTCCGGAGCAGTTAACAGACTTTAGGGAAAAGCCCTGCCAGCTCCAGAATAGCTGGTATCAGATGTTCTCCACAGCTCCAGCCCGAAAACTCAAACTCATCCAGAATACCAGCTTGGGAAAGACCCTACATGAGGCACATCTCCTTCGCCCGGTCTGGGGAGGAGCAGCGTTATCCATCTCTCCCGTCACATGTGGGTTTCAGCCTGGCTGACCGCCGTGCCAGGAGCAGGCAGGAGGATGGCCGTGGCCTCCCCAGAGATCTGTCTTGCGGGGCTCATGCCGCTTGGCAAGCCATCCCCAAAATGAGTCTTGTCTGGCAGGTGCCGCTGGAGCAGCCCCCACGGTGCCGTGCCCTGAAGTCCCCCCCTCGCCGTCGGGGAAGCAACCCGACTTACGCTGGCTGAAGGTCTGACTCCTGATACTGAATTCCACCGCTGAGGAATTTTGCGTGCCTCAGGTGCCCAAACAGAAAAGGCCGCAGAAACAAAGATACCGGCATCCCAAAGATGATCCTCGCCTCTTTGAATACGATTTGTTTCTCTTCAAATACAATTTTCTTTTGTTTTAAAATCTGGGACAAAGGGGGTTTCAGCCCAAGCAGTGTGCCTAACCAACACCGAAAAGAAAAGGAAAGATTGGGAATGGCTGGTTAAAACCAGAAGGACCCAGCACTGCTATTTTATTTATTACAATCTACATGATTTTAGGGGGGACGTGGTAATTTACAAACTTAAGAAGACCAGATCTCTGCCCTGAGGAGCTTTTAGCTTAAATTAGGCAGACTAAGCATAAACAAGCCTGGGTAACAAGAACATCTAGAATTTAAATAGTAAATATTAAAAAAAAAAAAAAATCAGTGCTTGAGGCCACATCCTTTAATTGACAGCAGTTCAAAGGAAACTTTCCCAGGGGTAAGCCATTTCATAACTGCCTGCTGTGGGTTTCTTCTCCGTCCCCCCGAAGCATGCGGCTCCGGAACTGCTGGCGATAGGGCTCGGGGGTCGGCGAGTGAGCCGCCGAGCCATCTCCTTTGACGTCTGACCTCTCCTCTCAGCCATCTCCTCGCAGGTCTGAGCGCAAAGGAGGTGGCTCCCCAAAAGGTGGTGCGAAACGAAGGGGAAGGACAGAGGAAAAGTCCACCCAACTGCAAAATGCTGAAGAAGGGGTCAGGGTGGGAAAGTTGAGCCCGTTGTGAGTCAGGCCCTGGACAAGGACGCTGGAAACCTGGATTTCATCCCAGCTCTGACCTTGGACAAGTTCCTCTGTCTCCATTCGCCTGCTTCCACTCCTGAATGTCATCTGCCTTCATTATGTTGATTATAAAACTCTCCGGGGCAGCAACTGGCTCTTGCTACACGCTTGTGCAACACTGCTCACAACAGGATCCTAATCCTCGCTCAAGTCTGCTGGTGTTGCTGTGATGCAAAAAAAAAAAAAAAAGAAAAAAAAAGGTGTAAGCACTTCAAAATCTGGAAAAATGTTCAAAGACAGGCGACTGCAGGGAGTTCAAATGAGTGTCAGCTAAAGATCTGATTTCCAGTGTTGCTACTAATTATTACTTGCAAAAAAAATATTTCAGTGATGGCTGGGACACATTTTTCACCTGAGAACAACAGAGAATTTTTGCATTAAATACATTTCAGTTGGAAAAAATGACACTTTTCAGGATTTTCCCTCCCTTTTGCAACAATCTGTCATCATTTCTAACAAAATTAGCACCAGAGTTACTACTGAGTGGTTTTGCTCTCTGAAAAAAAAAATACTTTCAGTAAATTAAATATCTCAAGAGTTATTCTGCTAACAAATTTTGTTAAAGGATGCTGTGGCCTATTTCACAAGAAATAAAAAAAGTCCATTCTGGTCCCTGCACAATGAAAATAACTTTGAAAGTTCAAAATTCGATGAAGCTGTTTTCCCAGATCGAGGCCTGCTCTATTTTTCATGCAGTGTTGACAAGAGCTAGATGAGAAAGAAATTCAGTTTCCCTCATCTGTTCAATCTCTGGCCTCTAACGATTAGCAAGAGCGCCTGTTTCGCTGGTGTTTTCTTGTTAAATAGAAACTCATCCCATAGAAACACAACTCGAAACTATCAAATCATTTCACAACCGACAGATGGTAACAGCTATCCACGCAGCCCTCAGCTGGTTTTAGCCAGCGACGTGGAGGTAAGAACTGCTGTATCATGATCAAACCCTGTACGCTTCATCCATCCTTTGAGATTTCCTCTCTGAAATAAAGGCACAAAAAAGCGGCGCTCACACAAACCCAGCGGTAAAGCCAGCTTACACCCAATGCTTCGCTCTGTCTTGCAATTAAGTTCTTAATTAGGAAGTATATTTTAAAAAAATGTTTTCAAGGGAAATTGAATTCTCTGTTTACGGCTCCTCCTAACGGAATTATCCAGCACGCAGAAAAAGGTGAGCAGCGATAGGATGAAAGTTCAAAGACTTGGTAGAGCTTCTGAAATCCAGATGAAGCTGTTCCCCACCACAAGAAAGATTTCTCAGCATTGTCCTGTTGGTTTATAAAATGACTTCTTTCAAAGCAAGCAAGCCAGGAAGGCCGAGGGGCATGGTGATGAGCAAGACTAGGTGGGAACCCATGTCCTCTGTGCACCACATTACAGTTTCAGCCCGGCAAGCTCTTGACCAAACATCGCTGCTCTTTAACAGCCGCTCAACAGCCTCTTTGGAAGCAATTCATGGCCATAGTCTAGTGTCTGAGACAGGTAACGTGAACTAACACCCATGCTGGCAGGCTCGGAACTGTGTCCAAGCATCCCGAGGCACGGACTGTGTGAAGATCTCGCTGCGGGTCTGGGGTGCCCCTGGAGGAAGGTGGTGCAAGGGAAGCCCCCCTTGCTGCTGCCCCGGCTTTGTGCGCAGAGGGCTTTCCTCTCCGGGGCTCCCCACCCGGCCTCTGCCATACATGCGGAATTCACAGGGGAGGAAAAGACAATGTGCTGGATGGAGGTTGGCTGGCTGCGAACTCTTAGCCTTGTCCTTCACAGATCGTTGGCCTCTTCAGGAAGATTTCTAGGGTGGACTTTGGGCACCACTTTCAAAGGACCTGAGAGAAAATTGCAAATGCTCCTTGCTAGCATTTCTGGGTCAGAAATACGGGCAGCCACGAGACGCACATAACATTACAAAGCACCCTTCGCACCCGGCCGTCAGCCGACCCCTTCGGTAGTGCGCTCGCACGTGCAGAACGGCCTTCACGTACGTGTGCAGCCACAAAAAGTTTGAATTCAGGAAACTTCCGTATAAACGACCCTAAAACCACCTTTCAATACACTAACGTTTTCTAGCTGCTGGTACAGCGATGCTCCCGAAGCCGCGGCATTCAAGGCGGGTTTGCACACAGATGTGTCGTTATCTGGACAATTTTCTCTTGAGGCTTTTTTTCTGCCTCGTTGAAGCGCCTCCGCGGTGCTCCTGCCCTTGCCTTAACCTTTGGGGCACTAACAAAGGGTGAGCGGCAAAGAGCCGGTGGCGTCGTGGAAAGAAAATAGGGGGGAAAAAACCCCATTTAGGCAAAAGGAAGAGGAAAAAAAATAAACAAAACGCAACCTGAGGTTTTGCGAACAGCTGCGTGAGGTGTCTGTGGGGCTGGGGGATTGACAGACGCATTTCCCTCGGACTGAGGAGAACTAAATCCATCCCTGCAAACCAGCGTTAGAGCCATCGGCGCCCTTTCGCTGATACAGGACACAGCGGCGGCTGTACATCGTTGGCGGTTGGCAGCGCGGGAAATAACGCGTCCGGACCTTCCCGTGCCGCGGAAGGGCCGCTCACGTTTACTTGTAGGCACCGAAAGGGAACCTCCAGGGTGTACTTGAAGGGCGCAGGAGAAGGCCCGTGGAAACGCGGGGAGGAGGGGAGCGCCGGGGGGCGATGCCCTCAGGTCCCTCCGGTCCTTCTCGCTCCTCGCTCGGGTTTGCGCCGCCGCGTCCGCCGATCCTTGAGGGAGCGCTGCCCCCTAGCGGCCCAGGCCGGCCCCGCCGCCGGCGCACCGCGCGGCTCTGCGCGGGGCAGCGCGGAGGCAGCCGCACCCCCCCCCCGCCATCCCCCGCCGCGTCCTGCGCTCACGCTGCATCCAGGCATTAAATGATGGGGGGGAACCCGCGCTTCCACCCCTCGCTGCCCAGGGAGGGGGTTATTCCGTCTCCGACCGACGGCTGCCTCTGGGCGTAAGGCCGCCGGAGGAGGATTTTTGCAGCCCCGGAGAAAATGCAGTGGAGGGGTCCGGGTGGGACGATAACACGAGGTGGCTTGCTCAACTTTCTGGCGCATCGGTCCTGTTCACTCGCTGTTTGATCCCCCTTCACCACGATACCACATTCTGCGCTTGAACACCTGGTGGGATTTGGGTTTATTCGTTGAATTTACTTACAACAACTTTCCTCGGCGTGCCCGGAGGGATGCCCGCTTATTTCCCACCTCGCCCGCTGCACTGCTGCCCCACTCTTCAGCTCCAAGCTGAACACCCAACTTCAGCTCCGAGTTGGACACCCAACTTTGGCCCCAAGCTGGTCACCCAACTACAGCTCCGAGCTGAACACCCAACTTCAGCTCCGAGCTGGACACCCAACTTTGGCCCCAAGCTGGTCACCCAACTTTCACTCTTCTCTCTGCCTTAGGGCACCGGGCTGGGTGGCGGTGGCACCCCTGGCTCTACACCCAAGTGGCACCCCCAGCTCTACACCCAGGTGGCCCCCAGCTCTACACCCAACCGCTCGGGAAGGAGGACCACGGGTGACGTCCTCCAGCGGCTGCCCGAGCAGGTGGGCAAAATCCTGCCACACGCCGTGACAGCCCAGGCAGGTGCTGGAGGCCTGAACTGGGAGCAGTAAAGCATGACTTCTGGAAAAAAAACCAAAAACCCCAAACCTGTTTTCCTCTGAGTGTTTGTGTGTGTGTGCGCTTGTGTAATTTCCATAATAATTGTGGCTGTTGTCTGCAGACATGAATTCATTACAGCAGGAGGTAAGAGAACAGCCAGCGTCAATATACATTCAAATTCCTTGCTACAGCCTTGATTTATAAGGCACAACCTGAAACGCTGACTAGCTGGTTGCCTTTCAGAGAACTGAAATTACCACGATAGCCGAGAGGACTGAAAAACAAATGAACACTTTTTTTTTATTTTTAAAGCACTCCGTCTCTGTATTTTGCATTTTCAAGAGTTGCTGGCTGCGTTCTGGGTATCCCCCTGCTCCCCCCACTCCATCGCCCTCCTTCCTCCTCTGCATGCTCCATCCGTGCTTGCACTAATCCAGGCCCGAAAATACTAAATTGATTCACAGTAATGCGGGCACCCAGGGGCAGAATATTCAAGGAACAAATGAATTAATCATCTCGGAGCCTCCACGCCAACCCGCATAAAAGCCCATGGCTCAGAGCGGGGGTGATGACGGCCGCAGCCGGGCCCCTCGGCTCACCCCAGGTGCTGGGTCCCACAGCAAGCACCCTGTCCGCCCCGGGTGCCACTGGACACGGGCGTGGAGGCTGCCGGGCGCACGTCCACGTGAGACGGCACGTGCGCTCGCACGGGTGCTCTTTGAAGAACTCCAGCGTATAGAAAGAGGTGTAATAGGAAGAGGGAGCCCTGCAGAAAGAAAGAGGGCTGCAGTCATTATAAATGGACCTTCACGGCAACAACGACGAGGAAAAAAAAAAAAAGCTTTCAGGGAGAAACAGAAAATAGTGTTTTGCAATTACCGTCCACAGCTGCCGCAGCTCCGGCGCCCGTGCTATACACAGGTGCAGCTATTATAGCAATGAATAGCGCGCACTAAAGGTGCCATCCAGATGGGTAGTAATATGAGGGCTGAAAAGGTATTTTCATTTGCAGCCTGATGCTGGGAGGAAAAAAAATAAAATAAGTAGGCTATCTCTCAGCCGCCCAGGTCACAGCCTTATCTGAGGCTGCGGAGTAGTAGGTGGGCATCGGCTTTCCAGGGTGTTTTCCCATACACACCCTTTCTTTCATCAGAAAGGGGAGCTGTTAAAGATAACGTAGCAGAGGGCTAAGCAAAAAGCAGAAAAAGGGTTACCCGGTGCAATCTGGCATCTTGCCCTATGGTGAGCTTTTTCCCCCGCCCTGTAGGCCACTCGCCATTTTTCCACTGGCGGTGAAGATGCCTAAATCACAAACGTAAATCTCCTGACATCAGGTTTGCCTTTTCCTCACAGAGCTCTTAGCAGTTGTCCACTGACCCACGAGCATTCACAGGTGAGAGACCCCCGACTCAGCACGCGACACGCACAGCTTTCACGGGCACAAGGATGTCCTCATCCCCCCTCGCCTCTGCCAGCGCTGAGCCCGCGCCGAGGTCCGTGTTGCTAGTTCAAAGCTAACGTAAATAGGTCCGCGTGAGCTGCTGTCACCATTTTCACCTGCAACCCAGACACAGACCAAACCCTTCATTCAATTTTTTTTTTTTTTTTTGACATTGCATAGGAAAAACACAAACACTGTTTCACTTGTCGCTTCAGCCTCAGCGCTTCCCCTCGGCTTCGGCCGGGCTTCCGTGGAACAACCCCGGCTCCGACGAGCCGGCCGAGCACGGGGACGCGGGCGCGAGGCTCAGGGCTGTCCCCCTGGGATTGCCCGACCCAGCGCAGCGTGGGGCAGGGGTGTGACATCTGAAGCGTGGCCCCATCCTCTGCCCCCCGGGGTGCTGGGGAAGGGTCCGGATGTTTTTGGAGCGATAGTGCCAGGAAGCCGCTGAATGCAGGCAGGGGAAAGGGTTACCCCCGGCACCAAGGCAAAAGCATCCTCCGGATTCCTGAACAGGTCCCAGTTCACCAAGGTAGGCAGAACCGAGGTCTTTTTATAGGCCTTAAAATTGAGAGAGGCATTAAAATGAATTTGAAAACTTCGCAGGAAGCTGGCATAATGAAAACAAAAGTGGATTGATGCACTGGCTGGCATACCCTCGCCCTGGGAAAGAACTCAGGCAGCCGCTTCCAGAGAAGCTGGAGCCTGCTGGAAGAGAGCACAAAACAGAAAACACTGCTCAAAGGAAGCTCGCAGACAAAAGTAGCAATGTGGAAGAAATTATAATGATTAATACAGCGCCTGAAGTGTGCAGGGGACTGCAGAAGATTGAAAAAAAGACCCTGGATTTGATTTTCCACTGCCCTTCATCATCAGCAGTCATTTCATACCAGCACAAAGCGGGAGCGCAATCTTCACGGCACAGAACAAGTGCACTTTATGGTGCCTTCCTCTCTATTTTCCTGCTGCAAAGACCCCGGGGAAAGGGGCAATCAAGACTGTTTGTCCCTGACCACCGGGGCCTGGAGCCTAAGCTGGGGCATGGACCGTAAACAACAGAGAACGGGAGAGGGAAGCCACTGAGAAGGGCCACCACATTTCTCTCTGGCTAGGGAGGGAGGAAGAATAAACCGGGGGCAACATCCAGCAACCAGCTGCAGAAAAAGCAGAGTTACAGAAAAGAAAAACTTGTTTCTTCTCTTAATTTGATTGGACTCGAGAGTTTTGCCACAGTCTCTTCTAATATCAAAAGCAAACCCAATTAGAGCCTTAGATAATAACATTTTGAGCCTGTAGTTCAGGTTCAGCCACCTCCCTATATCCTTCAGAACAGGTCACCAGCAATCAATAAATAAATATAGATGGATAGACAGACAGACAAAACCAAGGCCCAAACCAGCAGCTTTTCGCAGTGGCACCAGCTTTCGCCAGACCAACAGTGCACCCTCAGGGCGCTCCGGCTTTGCCCTGTGAGGTGCCACCGCGTTCCAGGTACCACGGTTTCTCCCGACTGGAAAGGGTTAAGATTTCAATTCTTGCTTTCTGCTCCCTGAAAAGCTGTGGTTGGAATTAAGAGGCTTCTCCCTCAGATTTACTGTGGATGGGAATATGTTTCTGCTGGGTCTGACTTCAGATCCTCAGTGCAGCTGAGCACCGAACCAAACTGCTGATGAGATTTCCATTACTAGTAAATTAAGCACCTTTAAGAAGGTCTAGATGACTTTTGGGGTTACAATAATGGGAAAAGGGGCCCGTAAGGCATGTATTTCCCTCGGTGAATTAAAAATACATACTTTCACCTGTGATTTATTTGCTGCATCAAGTCCAGAGCAGCTGAGGTTTGCATGTTGTACTTCACTGCACCACACAGTCACAGCCTGTGGTTTTACCCAATACAATAAATAAATTGGAACCGGTCGATACAGGGGCAACAAAAATTGCAGACGTGCTGAAGGAAAGGAGCGACTGAGCCTGACCTCTTCCCAAGACGCACACGTATTCCTTGCTTCTGGTTTGCAGTCCATACTGCAGCATTACTATACAGCTAAGTGTCTCCCATGGGTTGTACCTCTGTGACAGGGGAAGGATGTTCTGTCTCTCTGAAGTTTGACTTTACAAGGCTTCATAAAGACATTGGGATGTATAGTAGTTGTATCTTAATGTGTATTTATGTTCTGTGATAATGTCTGGACGAAGCTTCTAATAGAGGGGAAAAAAAAAAGGGCGGTGTTCAAAGGAATAGGCTACTTCCACCTAAAACAAAAAGCAAATAAATAACACCAGAACAAACTATGGATAGATCTTCTAATCTATTGGTTTTAAAACAGAAGAGGAACAGTTTGTATCTCGATATCCAGAATATTCTTCCAGCTCAGAAATATTTATCTCCTGACTTACACGCTCTCGCAGCAGTCTCTGAATTCCTTTGAGTCATTAAAGGATTTTATCCTCCAGTCATTCCCATTAGGGGAATATTCAATTTAGAAACTTGCCTCCTGCTCAAAGTTTCGCATGTGAAATTCATGGTTAAGATCCCTCCTCGCCGAGTTTCAGGTCAGTGCCCTATCCACCAAAGAGACAGAGATATTTAACAATTAAATAGTCCTCTAGGCTACGTCTGTATAAGGCAGTTCAGGAGGGCTCCCCAGCCCGGGGATCTACGTGCCCTGACAGGTTTTGCTCCTGGAAGGTATGGTCTTGCCCCACTTCTCCCCACACTCCCCTTCCCACGGGAAGGGAAATTCCCTGCAAGGGTCAGGAGGGACACGCGGTGCCCTCCCGGTCCCCAAGACGGGCAGCTGGGGTGTCTGGCCACAGCCTAGGGCAGCTGAACGCTCCTGAGGAGCTGGGAACGAGCCCCAAAATTACCTCGTGATGCCTAAATACCTTGTGTAAATCTGTCCTCCACTTCAGGCCATTAGCACCCAAGAAGTAGGAGCAACCTGAAAGGTGGGAGGAGGTAAAGGCATTTCTTTGCCTGTTCAAAGATGGCACAGTTCTGCTTGTAGGAAGCAAGTTATTTTTCCGTTCTCAAGCTTTTGATATTAAGAATTAGCCATCCACTTTCCAGAAAACAGGGAATTAGTCTTTCCAGACTACATGTTTAACAGAGAAGAAATGAATCTTCATGAGCTCAAGACATATTCCCTCTTCTTCTCTTAGCCCCTCACCCCCTGCCTCATATCTCTTCTATGCAGTTTTTCAAATAGTTTAATAATATTCACAGGGACATTAGATTAATTGGATTTTAATTCCAAATGACTGTGAAAGCAGAGAAGTGAGTCACCAGTCCATGCTAATGAGAAGATCTATTAAGGACCCTTCTCTGATAGACACATAGAGTAGGGTTATAAATATTTCATATTCAATTAATTGAATTTTGCCCCCTGTTATATGATGCTGCCCTGGAATGTTAATCAACTGGGACCAGAGAGAGAGAGAGCAAGGAAGAAAGAGGGAAAAAAATTAGAAGAGAGGCTTTAAACAACATCAGAACCATTCCCATCCCCAAATCCTCCCAGTTCACACAGTGCCTGCACATCAGAGCGGAGGCTTTCATACAGACTGCATCTGGTTCCATACAGTGGATAAATTAATGTTAATTAATCAGACAGTCATTTTATGAAAAGCTGTGCGCAAAAGGTTATTCGAGCCCTGCTGCAAATAGATTTATAGGTATAATTGCTGTGTTGAATGACCCTCTGTACATAGGCTCATTAAACTGGCCATCAGTCAAGAAGTCTAATTGAGGCAGGCCAATAGAACGCCGCTGGGACCACGCTGCTGGCTGCAAACAAAACCGCTCCGCAGAAGCTGGAGCTCTGAAAGCCACCGATAATGCCGCTTCCCATCCTCCGGGCAGCTTCTGCCACCATCCCTCCTGCCAGCTGAAACTCCGGGCAGGGAGGAGAGAGGAGAACGGAGAGCTCCCGCGCCCACCGTGCCTTTACATCCTTTGCAAAGCACGTCGGGGGACTGGGCGCAGCGTGGAAACGGTCTTACTGACACCCAAAAGCCTTTCTGGTCTTTGAAGCTGGAATCAGCTTGAATGCGCAGGCTTTGAAGGCGCCGAGATCAGAAGGCGAATATAAAGACACTAAAGATTCCCAAGGACGTTTTGTATTTTAAGAGCATCTCTTGATTTCATTGGCATGTGGGGAAGCACGGGAGGGTCCAGCCCGGGACTGGCAACCCCCGGGACTGGCAATCAGGCACACGCATACACCCAGAGAGCGTGGCACTTAACGAGGCTGCGGTCCCCTCCGGCAGTGCCGCCCAGGTCTTGCCGTTACGCCGTGGCAGACGGTCGCTCCCACAGCAGCTGCCTCCAGCCCTGTGGCTGCTGGGTCCAGCCCGGACTCCTCCAAGAGCAGCAGGCAAACCTGGCCACCGTCTCTGGCGGCAGACACGGGAAGCCGTAGGCTGGCACTTCAGAAACCCGCCTTTTACTCCTGCTCGCGCCACCAGCTCCCTGCTCCCGCTTCCTTGTCACAACCTCTCCGCACCTCCGGTCCCCACCTATGCAATTATTTCTGCTCTCTGCTGCCCAAAGCGATCCGTCTTCCTGCTCATGGTTTGTGCGAGGATCGCCTCTTATTTCACGTACCCGAGGGGCCCCGCACCCGGCTTTTGCACGTTGAGGGCTGAAATTGCAAGCAGTCTCTCTCACATGTGCATGCCGCAGATCCCACGCGTGTTCACGGGGCAGGAGAAGGAGGAAGCGCATGGCAACCCCAGCTACTCCGAAGCATCCTGGGCAGCTCCTCACCCGGCTGCCCTTGGGGAGCCGTGGACCAGGCCAGCCTGGGGGGGCCTGTGGGTGTCAGAAATGGGCTTTTTTTCTCTGAGCTGCTTCCTGAGACACCTCCAGGGGAAGCCTGCACTGTCTGCTGCATGCTGGAAAGCATCATTTGGGAGTACTGGGGCAAAAAAACCCACATCAGAGTCACAGACAGGTAAATCCATTAACAGAACATGTTCACATTATCTGTTCCTATACTCCCGTTATTCACCACATCTTTTGAGGTTGCCCTGATCAGATATAAAATAGCCACTTAACACCATCGTTCTCAAGCACAAATAAATTAAAGCAGAAAAACTAAAGTGCACTAATACAGAAGCCACCAAGGCAAGAATAAACAGTCATCTTCATGAACAAAGAGAAATCCGCGTGCCTCCGAGCAGTGACAATGTCACCATCTGAAGATGCTTCTGATGAAGAGGGGTACCACTTCCCATCACCAGACAAGGCAAGGCAGTGCTTCCCTTCACCTTGTCCTACAGCGACTACTACGCTTTTTGCAGTGCCGCCGGGCACAGTATTTACCTGTACAGCACCTGACAGAGGATGGGGAAATCCGGCTGTGGGCATGGCACGGTCCTGGATTGGCTGCCTGCCATTCATGCCAGGGCCCCCCGGGCAAGCTGCACGGCTCCTCATCCCTCTGCAGGGAACCACCCTGCAGTAGCAAAGCCTGCAGGCAAGCCTGGGGTCTCGCTCCCAGAGCTGCTCTGCGGACAGACAATAAATCAGGTCCTGAGGGGGGTCTTGGGGCGCTTCTCAGAACTGATTTTCCCCCATCCTGTGGTTCCCTTCCACAGACCGCATTCGAGTCAGGTGAACGAGAGCGCACCCCGAGTTCTTAAGGTGTATAAACACCATCTTTCCTACCAGCGAGGCAGCATTTCCTCCTGTAATAATATTTTTTCCAGTCTCCCTAGGTCTTCAGTTTCTCCCGCTCTCCTGCCGCAAAGCAAACCACATTTGTTATCGCACGTGTGAAACCCACCAGCCGCCCCGCAGTTCGCCCCATTGCACCGCTGCAAAACCCTTCGCCCTCGCACCCTCAGCACCCTCGAATCTCCACTCGAGTGTTCGCCGAGGTCCAGTCGCCCACAGAGGGCACTACCCGTAAACGTAACCTGGCGAACGCGCTGCCGCTTTATGTCCCGCCAGCGCTCAGAAGGCTGCGGTTTCCACCCAGAGCAAATCCGAACGCTTCATGCATGTTATTACTGTCATCTCTAAGAAGAAGGGGAGCAGCAAGCCGATGCCGCACAAAAGAACACGTTTTCAAAGGGCGCGCACGCTGTGCATTCGTACTCACGCTGAGACGGCAGGCAAGGCTTCCCGCTTTGTATCGCAGCGGAACGCCTCTAGCCCCCCGAGAGCTGCAGTACATCAGCTCAGTGACATAAGGAAAGAGAACGGTACCTCAAAGGGTATTTGATATTTCAATATGCAACCATGCATGTCGCTTTGTCTCGGGCAAGAATGAGGAGAGACATGCTCTTCCTCTGGCCGCAACACGTGGACTATAGACAATCCTTGTAACACACTCAAGTGCCAGAGACAAATTTCCATTTAGTCCCTTTACTACTGCAGTCAGTAGAACATTTTTCTAAGTCCCTGGCTCAGGGATAAGGAGATAAAGGCTTTAAATATCAGAGACACCGATAGGAATTTTACCATGAGACTTCCTTGGGTATCGGGATTTCAAGCCGTATTTCTAAAAAAGGATCCAGATTAGTTTGCTGAGCCTGCTTTTACATGTGCAAACAGAGAGGTAAGTGCAGGTTTATGCAAACACCTACCAACAGAGTAAAAATCTATGGCCTTCTCACCCACCTACTTCATTTTAAGCGATGCAAAAATCCCAGCTATGTGCAACGTCTGCATGCAGAACAGAGCGGCCAAAAAGGGAGGAAAAATATCTGCCCACCTTGTAGCCCACTTCTGCGCTGCCTCCATTGCTTGGCACGCTCCAAGGGGACACGCAGGAATGTACTCAAGGAGGGGGATGGCTTACAAGACGGGAAAATAAAGTACTTTGTGCTTCCAGTCCACTGAGGAAATTGCTGAGCTGTTGCTTCTTTAAATACCAGACCCATAGTTAGGCTGAAATGAAGTTTTACTCTTCATTCAGGCCTCTCTCTTAAGAGCGACTCAACTTCTAGTTTAGTTTTAATGCAGCCAAATGTGCTGAAAAATAGCAGCTAGAATTTGCCCTCAGTCCAAGGGGTGGTGGGGTATTTTTGGTATTCCTGTATTTAAAACACCACCTTTGTCAATCCAGTACAATCTGCCTTTTTCATTTCTGTCTGATAGTCCCATATTTCTCTCTTACAAACCATCGAGATTGTTTTTGTCTTCAGAATCTCTCTAGAAACTACAGCTCCTCAGCTTTTTACAGCACAAGGAACCCCGAGAGGGATTAGAAACTAGTAACATGTTGGTAATCACAATCACGTATTTTAATCACTGAAGCACACCTTCAAATTCCAAGTAGAGACCAAGTCACGCAAGGCCAGTACTCGAGTTCCTGACATAATGCTTTTATAACCTGAATTTTTACTTTGGCTCTTAGTTATATACTCCTGTGCAAAGTAGATGCACGCTACTAGCATGAGTCTCCTCTAAATAGTAGTGGCTGTTTCTATAAAACCAAATTTCCCCCCCGCTAAGAAGCGGAAGAGGAGAGGAAGACTCAGTATAATGGATTGAGAAAGGCAGTACCAAAGCTTACAGCCTTTTCTCAAAGGAACGTTTCACAGCTATTTAAATCCACTCTGCATCAGCTTTGCAGGACTGCCACGTTCGGCTAGGTAAGCTGCCTCGTCCACAGTAAGGCAGTACAGCAAAGATTTCGGATAATTTCCTTTTTATTTCCCTCAGCTTTAAGACTAACTCAACCAGCAAGTTTCCCCGCAAATGCAACATTTCAAAAAGACCATTTCAATTTTAATTCACATAACGTATCATATCATATTCACATGACCGGTCCTCGTTGAAGCCCGGGGTTCCTGTTTTCAGAGAGAGGTTCAGGCTGAGAAGACGACGTGACAGGAGAGTAAGAGTTTGCTCACTAGTCCTGACTGATTCATCACATTGTAGAAGCTGAATCACAGAATCACTAAGGTTGGAAAAGACCTGTAAGATCATCAAGCCCAACTATCAACCCAACCCCACCATGCCCACTAAACCATGTCCCACAGTGCCTCGTCCACATGTTCCTTGAACACCTCCAGTGATGGTGACTCCACCACCTCCCTGGGCAGCCTCTGCCAGTGCTTCACCACTCTCTCAGCAAATAAATTTTTCCTAAGTCAATGGTTTTACAGTTAAGCAACTTTCGCTATGTGAAACGTTAGAAAAGATATTATCTGGCCTCTCTTCAACGTACCGTTGGGGAAGGGCTGCAGACCAGGGCATGGGCTATACAGGCAGATCTCGGGGCACCGAGCAGCAGATACAAACCCGCAACCCCCTGTGAGTGCATTTATTTTCCAAAGCAGGTGCTACAGGCAACCTGCTGGAAACACTGGCCTTCTGCAGGCTTGGCGAAGCCCGGCATTGCCGGGCGTTACGCTGACTCCACCAGCACTCAGTGCGATTCATTCCGGTTTCTGGGAGGTAAACACAGGCTGGCTTCATCCCACGGGATCCCACGGCCAGTAGCGCCCAAGCCCCCGTCCTCCCTGGGGATGCACCCTGGTTCCCCCCCCAAGAAACAGGGCTGGCACAGCCAGACCTCCAGGGAAACAGATGCCCAAGATACAGCTGAGGCTGGTGCCACAAGAACACAGGCACGAGGACAAGGAAGGACTGGCCAAGGTAAGGACAAAGCTGCCATGAAAATGAAGGGGGGCGGTCTTGACCTGAACATCTCCCCTCACAAGCACGAGGGATCTCGCACCCGCTCACCCGTTTTCACATTAGACATTTGTCGTTAATAACGCCAGCCGGTGACACAAAGCAATTTGTGTATTCAGATCAACCTTTTAATCCCATCTTGCCTTCAAAATAAATTACCAAATAAACTCTTCCATGAGCTATGCTCTAAATCATGAGGTGATCACAGGACAAAATCTTCCCACCAGAGAAAAGGAAAAAAAGCCATTTTTTTGGAACTTGTTTTGGTGTCACCGATTTGTTTCCTCCCGAAATGTTAGCATTCTGCAAAATTTTAATCTGACACATAAATCAGAATGCAGTAAACAGCAGATTCTTTGCTCAATCACCCGACAGTTAAATGATCAGAAAGCAATACCAATACTTCAACAAGGGAATTCCTGCTACAAAATCCTGATAAAAACATTCCTGGAAAACAGTAATTTTTAAAAAAATGTTTTAGTTGGGTTTGATGTGTCGTACCGGCCTGTTTTATTGGGGTAAGGGGGTTTAAAAAAAAAAAAAAAAAAAACTTGACACAGCATTCTGCAGCAGGTTATCTCAATGCACAACAAGCTCTTAGAAATTAAGCCTCCCGACATCCCTGTAAGCCAAGGACTTTACAAGCAGGGAAACCTGCATCAACAGGCTAATTCACATGTCAAGATCATACAAGGACTTGGTCTTGACTCTTGTGATGATCGTACCACATCACATCATTTTGTACAGAATGATTTATTATGACTGTGATAACTACTGTTCAGGTGTCGTATTAGTGTTATCCTGCTGAAAAGTAACCCCTCCACAAGACGGGATGTTTTTGAGTGGAACAGTCCGATCCATTACAAACCTTTTTCATATTTAACCCATAACTGCGAGCTTTAAACCACTAAACCCGCGTGGCCCCTCAGTTATTTTGATCCTGAAATGGAAGCACTGCATCACTCTAAAACTGCAAAGTAAGGCTGACGTAGCGATGAGCACCAGCTGCGTCATTAGAGAAGCACAACTCTACAGATCACAGGGTGTTATGTCCCTTCTTTTACACTAAAGGCTTTCTTTTTTTGTTCTGCTTTTACTTGGCTTTAGATTTCGGCCTAGCCAGTTGCCAGTGCTCCCAGACACCTATTCCCAAGGGACTTGTCTTGCCCTCATTACCAGCAGGTCTCACGTTGAAGGATGTGAAACACCCTTGCTGCCGAGCTCAGGCTGCAGTCCCTGCTCCGGGGATTGCCGGGGAAAGCCCCGCTCCCTCTTCTCCCTGCCGGGGCAGAAGTCAGCGCCAGCACCTTCAGCAACCCCATGTCCGTACTCTTCTCCTTGCACCATCTCTCTCCATAGCCAAGGGATGAAAAGCTTCCCCTGCCAGATGCCCGCAGCGCCAGGCTATCAGGCAGCTCGTCTAACTCTTTACTAGGTGCTTCCTGTCCCTCTAATCATAAGTTTATTGATTAATAATCGTATATTTCTGCAAAAGAGCAAAAATGCCTCTCTGTGTGAAAAAGTTTAAATATATAAAAACACTTCATAAAAATATTTATTAAAAAAAAAATCAAAATGCCCCATGAGCCTGTAAACATTCCCTGTAAAACCTCTGTTAACTGGAATAATTTGAAACACAGTCACTCAGGCTCTTCTCCGCCCTGTCCAGTAAGATTTTAAGATAACCAACAGAAACGCCACTTGTCTTCTACTTCGACCCTCATCCCACCCGTTTTTCTTCTTTGTTTGTTTCCAATACGACAGTTCCATTTCCCCATGTCGGCAATTTTCTTCGGAGGCATCATTTGTGTTTGCTTTTAACAGAGTTCTGCATGGCCTGATTCTGAGGCTTTCTTATGGAGTGGGCTTGAGGTCTGATTGGTAACACGAGCAACACCAGGATGCTTAGAATGTGCATGTGAAAATACACAGACCTGGGAACAAAAGCAGAAAGAGAATATTATACTTCCATCGGTAACAACATGAACTGTGCAACATCAGTAAGTCCATGCAGAATATAGTGCTAAGGGATGAACGCAGACAGCATGAACCTGATCTCGAAAGCACGAAAATACACCCTTGAATTTCACACAGCCTATGCATGTGGTATCCGCTGGCAGTGATGAAAATGTTGCCGTGGATGTTAGTGAGGCAAGGAATCAATCAGCAAATGCCAGAATCCAAAGTCTGACAGTTCAGATAAGGCCATGTAATTCAACCCTAGACTTATTCAGCCCAACTCTCTTCTAATGTTAGAGTATACAAGGCTACATTCCGAAGAAACATCCTTCATGCTTAGGATATAAAACTTGTACAAGTTTTTTTTTTTTTTTTTAAAAAAAAAAAAACAAATAAAAAGTGACACAAAGAAAAAAATTCATTCCAAGTGTTGAGATCTGAAATAAATCAAAACACTCAACTGTGAACTGGGGAAGGTCAGGTAATGATGTGTTTTTGAAGGCAACTACTCAGAGATAGCATAATTTGATAACTTATTAAATATCAAATATTTTTATTTCAAATTATTTGGTATACACCTGATTGAACAGAAATAGAAATTACATAAATCAATTACATGAGGCTCTGGCAGCTTGGGGAGGACCATGTTTGGGAGCAGTATGGTCCAGCTCTTAACCACAGAGATGCACCTTTCTATGGTCTCATTTATGCTTCTTACCACACTTCTAATATCCTTGTAAGGTGCTTAACACCACTGCTAGGTGTGCAGTGCTCCAAATTTCCTTGCTTAACAGCCTCTAAATTTAAGTGTTAACTACGTTCAAAGTCGCTAGGGCAAACAACATTAAGGTGCCTTGGGGCAAGGGTGGAAAATCATTTCCTTTGTTCAGAACTTTGGTAAAAGTAACATTTCTGCCTTCATAGATGCCGGCATAGTGCTAGCAAGTTCTTTACACATATTTATTTCCATAGTTTTGATGTTAGTAATGTAATCTCACAGAATTACATTAATATTTACTACATCGAATGGCCTTTTGTAGCACAAAGGGAACCAACTTCACTTACCAGGCAAATTTATAAACCAGTTTAATATTTTAGTCTTTTCTCTCCTTTTTCGTTCTGATTGCTGTTTGCTACTTTTGTCTTGAAAGACAGAAAAATTAGATATTAACAAGGGACTTGGGAAAGCATCTTACCGAAACTAAGAAAGACTTGGGGTAATTTTTATATGGTAAGTTTTCTGTGTTGAAATCAAATGTTTTAAGAAACAGGAATAGAAAATGTCGAAATTCAACCCCCTTCAAACAGACTTACTGACAGCAGCTCTCTTGACTACCCGTTTTATATCTTTTGTCTTAGAGGAGGGAACTGTCTGTCTTCTTAAACAAAACCTGTTACTCTATGTTGACAGTTCACTGTAGAATGAAAGTAAAGCAATGTAGTCCAGGCTCCCTTTTCAAATTATTTTCTCAATTTCTCTATTTCAAATCATTTTTATTAGAGTATATCCAATATACTCTGCAACATCAGTTTTTTCTTATTTTTAAGGAACCTAGGGAAGTATCCACTTCCTATGGAAGTATTCAAAAAGAAAAGCATACTCAGTTCAAGCAGAAATGCTCTGCCAGGCACCCTCCTTATCTCCTGCTGACCCATCACATCTCCTGTTCTACGCATTTGGCAGCTGGAAAACTGGTCTTTTCTCATCGAGTCCTTCCTGCTGCCAGCTCACGTTATTCTCAACCTCTCCAGCCTTGGCCACTGTTAATGGCTGAGACTAAGGAAACTGAACACGTGAAAAGTCACATAAGGACACAGAAAGATTGAGCGTTGGAAGTGAAGTGCTCTGCCTTGGAGCCATTATTATCTCATTAAGTTACAGGAGTGCAAAAATCACCCCTTACACATTATTAAATATCCTGTTTGAATTCCTTTCAAATATAATGAAAGCCAACTGCTTTTCAGCGTGGTTTGGGTTATTTAACAAAAGCCTGTGCAGGTCTGGAGAACAATAGTCAAGAGGAGAGAACTTACTTATAAAACTTAATCGTGGGCTCAACAGCCAGCATAACAAACGGTGCAACTGTATAGCACACGGCCAGTTGAGTGACAACCCAGGTAACAACATCGTAGGCCACCTTGAGAGGCACTGACGAGAGGAAATAAGGTCTGCAATTGTTTCTTATCTGCAGGTCAGGGAAAAGTAAAACAGAAAATAGTATAAATTAATTTCTGAGGCAAAGTCACGTGGATGCATTGCGGTGTATGACTCTCCAGTTAGCATCAGCATTAGTATTACAGAAAAATTTGTACACCAGTTAGGAAGCACTGAGAGCAAGAATGAAGACAGAAACGTATTGACTGGCATAGCCAAGATCCCACAGTCAACCAGTGGCAAACAGAGAAGTGTTCCCCAACTTCCTCTGTCATAATCACGGGAGCAGACTCTCATGCTGGGTATTTGGCGCAATATCTTTGGAGAGGGGAGTTGTTACGATTTGATCTCCCTCCCTCCTGGTTTTGACTTATTACTGGTTATTAGCAGTGAAGCAAAGTGACTTTAAATGAGCTAATACGTATTTATGCCTGCAAGCATGTGCTGTTCCCTAGAGATTTTGGTTTAGCTTCACATCTATGAAATCCTCATAAATGAGAGGCAAAGCACATGTTAAGACCACATGTTCAGCAACCTGCTCTAGCCATAGCGGTTAATACTGTCTGCTAATTTAATTCACCTTTCAAACTGACTTGGTTGTTTATCCATAGTCAAACTCCAAAAGACAACGGTGGTGCTTCCCAGCCCTGCACAACTGGCTGGTTCAGCCCAAAAGATCAGCAGTGATAAATTTAACAACAGTGAGACACGAAATCTGTTCCGTCTTCGGTGACTCTACCCAAGACGAGGCCCATAAACGCAGAGACTAGTTTACTGCATCAATTGCATCCACATGAAGGAGTTCAAGTTTGGGCTAACGCTCAACCCACAACAGCTTCTTGTGAAAAACTGGGCCCAGAGCCGATTACACGCCAGAATATAGGCAACATGACCTAGCAGAAGTCTGGACTCCAACATGACCTTGAATCCCAAGCTAATTTGACTGCATGGACATAGCCGGTAGAACTACCAACAGTACACCCACAAGCAACGTTTCCTCTGACAGCCAGGGACAGCATTGCAGCACGTGCAGAATTGGTGCTGGTTATAACTGCTGGGGGTACTTTGTAATTAGCATCAATACAGAACAAAGTTTCAGTGAATGTCAAGCCCACAAAGGCATGAAAGAGGGCTCACAGCAGGGACGAGCTGCTGGACCACATCAGGGTGGTCCCCGCAGTTGACAGCTGGATAGTATCTAGCACCGGCCTTAGAAAAGAACAATGAAAGGTACATACTGCTCTGGCTGCGAGTGTGATAAGGATTCCAGTGAGAAACGTAAAATAATATCCAGGATAGATACCATGCCACAGGGCCGACAGGATAAACGTTAAAGCCGTCGGGTACCAGGGAGCTCTGTCATAGCAAACGCTGCAAAGACGAAAACAAAACAAGAAGAGGCTGAATACAACTGAACAATGGACACTGCACTTCAAACCCGTCTCTGCTTTTAAGGGCTTATTCTGCTTTCTTAATGGCCTTATCCTTCCTCAGTTACAAACGAGGGCATGAGGCACTCTCCCTTGATTTACATGGAGGGTTAGATGGAAAGAGGAAGCATGCTTTTATCCACCAAGTATCCAAAGAGTGCCTGTACAAATATTCCCGGTGCTCATAGCATTTAAATAAATAACGGGGCAAAGGGCAGGCAAGACTTCTCTTTCACCTTTATACCTCTATGTGGAATCACACACTACCCTTCAAAACTCCGATGGCAGATCAAGAGCAACTCAAAGGACAGAGACGTGACCCCACCCTTCACTAGTGAACAGAGGTATTTTTAGGCACGGTTATCTGGCAGATGCTGGGAACAACAGGGAGTGCCGTAAGCTATTGCAAAGCAGGGGATTCCTGCTAACTTTAGCAGCCCAAAATCATACTCCAAAGACGCAAGCGAATTATACCAGTTCAAGAACACACTAACCGGTCTATTTGGCTATCTGAGGTTTAACCGAAATGCTGTGTTCCAAGGAAACAAGTCAAGATAATGCACTTCTTTATCAGAAACATCATTTGAATGACGAAAAATAATAGGCATTGACTTCTAAGATGTTAACAACAAAAATAGTTACGATAACCACAATAAACCTGCGCCTGCATTTCAGACCTCACATTGACTGTACACCGAGCTTTAATCGTGACAAAAAGGGTAACAAGCAACAGGACACAGTTCAATCTATAAAACTTGGACTTATGCTAGCATTCATGTGTGCCTTAACAGTCATGGGTTAAAACCAGATCTTCTCAGTGCTATAAGAAGTCTCTTCTCCATATCCTAAACAGGGACTGCCTAGCAAGCATCTTCTGGTAACTCCAAACCGGACTACACTGGGGCTCTGAAGATTTCGACTTCTCTCCAGTTCTAGCTGAACTGGATCCCAGTGACACAAGGCTCGCCTCCAGTAGCAGTACGCATGGGAAACACAACACAGCAATGTGAAACAGTATAGCAAGAATAATGGAGGCAAACAGCAGCCTAAAAGATGCCATCAAAATGCTATTACTTTTTATTATGGAAGACCTGAACAGTTCGTTTATGGCTTTACTGCTCATATATAAAATGTGGGCATTTTACATTTGCAGCAATAAAACTTTACAGCACCAAATACCCTTGTATGCCACCAACTGTTACAGACACAGGAAATAAGGACAGACAAGAGGCTATACATTTATGAGATTCACCAGCCAGTGTTTTTCCAGGCCATCTAGAGTTCTGGGGTCTCAAAAACACGTTACTGTTTCATTACTCTTACCGTTTTAGCCAGGCAGCTGTCTGAATGTTCCAGTTTTCAATGTACATTTTAAAACTTGTCGCAGTCTAAGAAAGAAGTTCACATGAAATGTTAGCACTGAAACCTGTAAAATAATACTTGCATTTTAAATTAGAGAGGTGATACATGGAAAATATTGATTCTTGTAGCTAACTGTTATGAAGACTGTGCCACAGTCCATCATTGTACTAGTAAGCTTTGGGAAGGACATTAACTAGGCTGATTGGTCAGCGTTAACACTTGGCACTCGCTGTAAAATCTCACTTTGTTTTGCAAAATTAAATACAATGTTTGGTTATTTTTCAAATTATGGGAAATCTGAAAAGCTCTCTTGTTTTAAATGCTTGGCCTTCCCTTCAGTTCATAAACAGCTTCATTTTTGGAAGAGATTATCTTGCCACCCATTACGCAGTCTGGACTTCCCTAGAGTGTTATTAAAACAAAGTGTTATAAAAACTAGAAGAAATGCATTATTATTTGGAGAAGGAAGGGGGAAGACTGAAAAACACGGACAAAAAAATTTAGGACTAGATTTAGAAGCCAATTCTCAGCTCAGCTTGAGAAACCAGAGTGGACTCCAGGGTCCTGGGAGAACCACCTGTACCTCCTCGCAGCACCAGTTCTCCCTGCTTTATGGGACTGCTGGACTCTGTTCAGCATCAGTTGCCCTAATCCTGATCAACTTCACCTCTGGTGGCTCCCCATCCCCGCTCCCCCTTGTTCCTCGCCTGCCGACAGAAACCTCCGAGGACCTCCTCACCATGGAGGGACATGATTCAGTGACACCACGTTATTTTCCCATATCAGCTGTAAGAAGGACACACTGAAAAGACGGATTAAAGGCAAAGGTTTCCATGGGGAATATGCAGATATTTTTGCACTTCCACGCAGAATCCTGAAGGCTAGCACTTCATCTGCTGTGTTTAAAGAGTTAAAATGATTAGCATTTCCCAATGCAGTACTGCCACATTTTAATTGCATTACTGCACCAAGAGAAGCCAAGAAAAATATGATTTCTCTTCCAACTAATATTGTCACTCTTTTGGCATCCTTTAAGCTCCCCTGTTACCTTACCAAGACAGAAAGTAGTCATTGGCTGTCAAAATATGCACACTGCCAAGGCTTTCTTCAAGTCCCCCACACGCGTTTAGCCACCGCCACATTTTAAAGCCCTCACAACTCCTGCCATGGGCTTATCTTTGCTACAGATCAGGTCATTTCCTAGCCACATTTAGCACCCAGGTTCCCAACTCTGAAGCAATTGTACATATGCAGGTGGCTATACCTGCTGCAAACGCACTGTACAATCACTCTTAAACTTCAACTCCTGGAATTGTTCTTAGTACATAAAGTGACAGTTCAAGAGTTCAAGGCTTACCCAAAGTAACGGTCTCTGTAGCCTCTCTTTTTCTCATTGCACACATGATCAAATCAATGGAGAGCACTCTGTTTTATGCTCCTGGAAATAATTTCTCTGCCCTGATCTCTATTGCCCGTGTGACCAGTAAAGCAAAAAAGGTTTGAGGGGTCTTTTGAGTGGGCAGAGAGGAGCAAAGGCTCTCGTTTCCTTGATTTGGCTTGACTAAAGAGCACTGCCTGCACTTCACTTTCCTCATTCAAGCAGAAACTGCCTCAGCCCATCAAGGTAGGAATCATCTCCTGCTCCAAAACTGAATCAGACACTGATTCAAGATCTCGGAGTGGTATCTAGGGTACTACCGACATTGAGGAGTATAAAGCATTTCTGGGCTGTCTATTCTGTACCGCTCAAGGAGAGATGTACACTGAGGAATAATTAAGGTTACAAAAAAAAAAAAGACAGAGAAAGGATGTTGAGAAAGAGGGAATGTGTAATGATACTTCCAGTTTTGGCATCTTTCAATGAAGAATTACAGGGGCTCTTTCATTTTTGAGAAGAGCTACTAAAGCACATTTGCTTAGTCACAGATCATTCAGCAATAAAGCAGCCAACTTATTTTCATCTGCTTCTCCTTTTAAAAGGGGGAAGAGGAATTACAGGAGGAAGCTCCTCCTATTTCTAAAGAAAAGAAGCCTTTAGAAATCAGTCTCAGACACATAAACATTTTCACATCCCTAAACATTTTCACATCCCACTGGCATTCACAACATATTCTTCGGGGCAAACAGATTACATTGGCCATCTTTTGCATTAGAGAAACAAACATAAATAGCTTACAAAAGACTAATGGATGTTAAAAGCGTATTGCAGTCCCAAGAAACATGTGTGACAGCTGTTTTGAGAAACAGTGTGGTTTACTGGATGGCGCTCTAGATCAGCAGCCATCTAAGCTCTATGTAGCCCTGCCAGTTCCCATTCAGGTTGCTCAGTTTGTACCGTTATCTCTCCGACCCTTGCTCTTCTCCGTTTACAAGAGGCACTCCAGGCATGTGCAGGGACCCAGCCCTCGCAAATGTCTGTGCAATGCCTGCTCGTGGCAGCCTCTTTCACTCCCACCACGCATCTCAACTGGGTTACAAAAGTGGAAGACTGTTAGAAGTAAATAAACAGAATACACCACAGATGGTGGAGAATCATAGCCGCGAGCAATTTATTGACCCGCTGAACTCAGCCACAATCTACAGTAATTGACTGCTCATTTATTAAACATCTGATTAATCATTTATTAGCCCTCTATAAACTATTTAGAAATGCAACCTGAATACAGAGTGTGACAAAGGCTGTGTGACAGATGCTTTTTATCTGCCCAACAGACAAAATACAAAACCTCTCCATGTTAAAGAGGGGCAGCCTGGTGGCATGGACTTATTTTCCTTCCAGCAAAGCTTCTCCCCATTATCATGCCCATTTCTCTATAATTATGCCAATGCAGCCACTCCTTTAACTCACCTCAATGTTCCAGATATTTAAATTGGACAACAGGTCCCAGCGGAAAGCGCCCCTCTCATCAACTCCACTGAATCCATAACCAGCTGCATTGTTGACTGCATCTGCTGCAATGACAAAGCAAAATGGGTCAAATCGGACTGCTGGAGGAGCTGTGTTTTCTTACAAGTCAGTATGACACTAAACACACATTCGAGACAGCTTTATAGCAATTAGCATCCTCTCTTTCAAAAAGAAGCTTCCTCTTGGCAAAGAAGCGTTGCTGTAAGGTGACACAAGAGTCATTTCCTCAAGAGGAAAGACTAACTCCTCCTTGGGCAGGAGAAACAAAATAATAAAATAAAAATAAAACAACAATGGATAGAAATCACTTTCCCCATTATTTTGCCTTTATTATCAATCTGAGATAGATATACAAGAATTGCCATGACATGAATTAGCACTTTCCTCAAAAGGGTACCTGGATGTCACAGCATTTTCCAGAAGTCAGAAAATCTGTAGCGTCTCAAAGACATGCTTACTATTTCTATTGAGTTCCAACATGGTTGTTTTAATGAAGACTTTCCTTCAGACTTCTGCAGACAAAGCCTTTTGCTAATCCTGTTGCTCAGTGCCTCCCTAAGTACCACACCATCTCTACAAATCAAATATTGAGTAACTTCAATTACAGACTTAACTACTTTAAGTGCAAATAAAAGCTCAGGTAACGGTAGGCATTTCACATGCTGCCCTCTTCCTCTTTCACCGGGCGCCGATCAGCCACCTCCCCTCTCAGCCTTGCCTGGGAGCCATCTCATCGCTGGATCTCAAGATCCTGCTTTTAACGCGCCCCTGCCAGAAACCCTCTCTCGGAGTACTAAGAAAACAGAAGGGATTCGTTATCTCTGGATCACTAGATTCAGCCAACACTGAGGATTGTTAGAAAAAAAAGGAAAGCGAAAATATGGGTAAGGCTTTTCCTTCTGGATCATTCACAAAACACAAGCTTGGTTAAGTTATGCTTTAAAAAGGTCAGCATTTCTTTCCCAAGAATGAAAACTGATTTTGCTTTGTAAGTGCTATGAGTACAGGCACGAGCTCATGGAGGAATCCCAAAGCACAAAACCAGGGAGAGAACCTAATTAAAAGCAACAAGACCAACAATAAATAAATAAATGAGCAACCTTCTCTAACCTGAAACCTTCCGTTTTATTTTCCACTTTACTAAACAAGCTAGATTTTACTGATGGAAAGAAAGGTCTCCAAGCTTTTAATTCTCTCCCTATTTAAAAAAAAAAACCAAAACAAAAACCAAACAACCACCCTGCCTGAAATTGGCCCGTAGGACCCTGCCCAATCGCAGAGACTGGAGCTGCGTGTAAGTGTCATCCCGGAGCAGGGGGACTCCTGGATTTGCTCCTCCGTGCTCTAAGGGTGGAGGGACTGCTCAGTGTTTCTTTGCCAAAAGCCAGAAACCAGAAATCCAGGGACACAGCAATACAGCAGACCCGTCTGCCTCTTTCTTCCTAAGCTGCTGCCTGCAGAACAAGGCGTGAAGCGCAGAAGAATCACAATTGTCCACCCTTGAATTGCTCACAAAACCCCAACCTCGGCAAAGCCCAGCAGAGGTTTCCCTTGCTGACTTGCTCTGGCGTATTGTTTTCACAGCTCCTTGGATGCAGGCACTCAGTCCTAAATTGGTTTCATCGACAGTTCCGACTTAAGTTTGCAGCCACATTCCCGTGACTATCGCTAATGCAGCCAAATTTTCCGTCTTTTCATGGATCTGGAGGAATTCAGCAGCGCGGTTCTCGCACAATAGCGTGACTGTCCTTTTCTGAGAATGGGAAGTGCTTATCGGCCGATTCAGCAGGCACTTTTATAATGCCCTGGGCCATGCCACCGAGAGCTAAACCCCGAAAGGATAAAGTGTCTGCTGTTCTGCCGCCTCGACTTGTAATGTGAGTAACAGAGGCCTCACCCTCCAGTATGCAATGCATGCCTTTCCCAAAACCCCTCATTTGTAAGATACTTCTACAGCCTCTACTGCTTAGTCATGCCACAAATCCAAGTTCAGTTTATCTCTTCGATAATGGACTTTTAGTTAACTATAATGCCAGAAAAAACATATGGAGGCAACAATTTAACATTGGATCCCACAAAAAATAAGTTTCTGAGCAAGCAATTCTTTATCCCAAAGCCTCTCCCATCCCACACACACCAGTCCTGGCCGTCTTCCCTCGATCTGTCAGTCTTATTCCCAGCCATTTAATCACAGCCTCACTATGAATTTCCCTGGCTCTTTCCATCCCATCTCAATGACACTCTTCTCAGTTTCAGGTGTATGCCTTGCTGGCTGGGCTTTCAGGATCTCCCCTGCACACAAAGTCTTGCAATACCAGCCAAAAATCTGAGTCTCTCAATTTTCAGCCTGGCCTAGAAGGATTCGACTCCTCACACATAGATGGGAAAGGTGACTTCTAAAAGGAAGAAGGTAAAATACAAAAAGATTATTTTGACCACCAGTCTAGCTGGCTGCCAATAAAAGAAATCTGTTTCTCTCTATAATGAGCCCTCTCCCTTCTCTTCTCCTCTTCCTTGCAGAGTTTCTTGGGCCCTTCCCATCACCTCCTTCGTTCCCCACCTTCCCCACGGTTCCCCAATCCTTTCTCTTGACCGCTCAAAGCTAACATGTGTACAGGAGCACACAGTGCCTTAGAAGCAAAGCCTAACTTCAGCCCCCCAACAAGCGCTACGGCTTTCTAATACCGAGGTATGTGCTAAAGACGTCCCGTAGGAAGAGAGAGGTCTGCTTGCATTATAACGTACTTGTCAAGCCTGAGCCAGTGTGACCAATTTTAACCTCCCAACCCTACTGATATAAGTGGCAAATTATGAATAAAGCATAAAAATCAAGGTTTAGAAGAGGCAAACTTTTTTTCCTAAGAATTCCTGTAAATATTACAAAGTTTTAAGTAAGAGAAAATCATTACATTGACTTTACTGGCAAGAAGCTGAGAAGCAGACTGGTTCCAGAGGCAGGGGATGTCAGACAAGCTAGAAGAGATTTTATGCACAGTTTTGAAAACTTTTGCTATCTCCCCACTTCAGCGGGGTACAGTGCCTACAGGAACGCGTGTACATCTCCCATGGGAACTACAGGTCTAGGGACTGATTTATTTCCCCTCCCCTCAATGTTTCAGACCCCAACCTCATTTATGAACTTCTTTGTTACATACGAAAATAAGTGATGTAGCCAGACTTACCTAATGTCCATGCAAAGTAATACTTTGGTTTTGCTGCCTGTGTTACAACGTACAGGTAACCAAGTCTTGACAAGAAGGGTGTTTTATCAAGAAATTCATTATCAATAATATATGCCATAGGAAAGTTCTTGGTAAGTGTCAAGAATAAAACGAGAGATACTAGTGTGATACACAGCTTGTACATCACTGCTCCCTAAAAAGCACAAACAACAATGAAACATTCATTAGAAACATTTGCTTAATGGTGAAAAAAAAAAAAGGCAGTACTCATGACATACAAAAACAGTGCACTTCCAGAACCAATAAAGTTAGCAGTGACAAAGTGACAAAATTGACAATAATTAATTTAGAAGAGGTAACAAAGAAAAGGCCACCGGCAAAGCTTTGGTTTAATTTGTTTTACTAAACTACCTATAGATAGGTACAAAGGACAATTAGAAGTCAAAACTGGTGATGAACTTCGCAAGAGACTCCTACATCAGTTAGTGAAGGTCCTAAAAGGAGAAGGGAAACAAACAAAAAAACAAACCCTACATTGTAAAGGAGAAATCTTCCCTATATGGACTGTCATCTCCTGGAACTAAAGACTGGATTCCTCCTGGAAGCCAAAGCCATCGGTATTCAGTACAATAACAGGTCTTATTGCTCAGCTACCATCCGGAGGTTTTGCTAAAAATCACTTGTCCAAAAAGTGTATGTCTTAGACAGCATGCATACCTTCCCCCGATACAGGGTATCTGCTACGCTGTACTGTTTTCCATTACCGCTCCCTAGCTCTCTATATACTAATATTATTGACAATCATGTCAGTAGCTAGAAGCTCGATTTCAAATACACATCAGGAGTAAAGTCTCCTTGATACAGTCATAACTGAAAAGGTAAATCTGGCACTTGGGTACCATGTGAAAATTGACTCATGTTCTCAAAAGACTATGAAAGTGCAATATACTATTGAAACAACAACGCATTTTTTGATCCCAAGTACTCTTTTTATACCTTCTTCATATTCAGGAATAAATTAAAGTGCAATTATCTTTAAATAGTTACAGTGCAAATTTTAATATTCTCTGCTGACTTGCATCTAACAGAATACGGGCCTTATTCTGACCTCAATCAGACTAATCTAAGTCAGAAGTAACACCACTGAAGACATGTACAAATACAACCATGTGCAACAGGAATCAGGTACGTATACTCAATTTCAGGGGAGACATTCTGCATGCACTCACACAGCTACACATTCAGTGTCACCTCAAGGTAAGAGAGGAATCTGGTTCTCATGCTACATTATCCTGCCTTACAAAAAGGTCGTTTTATAAGAAGGTCTTAAGTAATATTAAAAAAAAAATTAAAAATAAAATCAGTGTTAATTGTATGTGAAAAATGACCTCCAAGTCATCTTAAAGTGTGAGATTCTCTGGCAAAGCACCTGGACGAGCTACAGTTTCTGATTAGCCGTGATTCATGTATTTCTAACATCTCCTGCACTACGGGTGAGATTTGACTCTTTTTTTTTTTTTTTCCCCCTGACATTTCCTCTTCTGTCTGGAGCTGAACTGCAACTCGTCATTGTCAGAACCTGCAGACCGTTCCCATCGCTGCGCAAAGCACACCCATTAACCAATGACCCGTTTTGCAAGCCGAACGCATTTGGGGAATTCAAGAGGAAGACACTAGCCCCTTCACCCCTGACCCTGTGATAAAAACAGCAGCCACTTCACAGAAAAAACCCACTGTAACGTTTACTGGGAAGATAATCCAAAAATGGGGTCCCTTCTTCGTTTTTAATTATGAGAATCATGTACAAAGCTGTACTCTCCTGCCCTTTGCAATAAATCTTTGTCATTTGAAGACTTACAGTTGGAGAAGGATCAGGAAGTCTGTCATAACCCTTCTGCTTCCAGTTGACTTCTAATAGTTTCATGTGCACGTGCCTCCCTTCAATGAAGGCGATATAATCCTTGTAATTGCTGCAAGGCCCAGCTATGATGCTCATAAAATTGAGGAGATAGCTTAAATACTCCAGTAAAGAAGGTCTTGTCCTGTGAAAATCGTCCACACACAATAAAACAAACAAACAAACAGACAAACAAACCCAAAACAAGGTAAAAGACAGCAAAGGCTTTCATGAGTGCTTTTTGTTGTACTGCCTGCCTCAGTCCCCAAGTCTCTCCTGCCGCCCTCCCCCAGCTGAAAGCTCACCAGATCTGTTTTGGAGAAGATGAGGCACAGCCTCTCTTACATCCCGGTGATGTCTGGCAGACGGCGGTCAGGACAAGGGTAACGTGGAAGCACTCACGCTACAGGTGAATGAATGCTACTGACTTGAAAAGTCGTAATCATCTTACTAGAAACATTCTAGTTAAAAACAGCCATGAATTTGAACACCCACTCGCAGACAAATTGACTTGCGCATTTTAAACAGGCCAGCAGTACCGGGAAAGAGAAGCTGGTCATTGTTTTCGGACATCTGTCCAGCATGTCAGGGACCAGTAAGGGCTGGCAGACCACAATCTGAGTAACGCAAGTCTCACCGAGCAGGGCAGTGCGGTGCCTTGCCTTGTTAGGCAGGGCAGGGAGCGTTTAAGACCAGGACTCTCTCGCCCACCCTTCAAGTTCAGCCTTTTGAAAAATGGGAAGCGTGATGTGAGACGGAGGAAGAGAAGGAAGAGGCGCTCTGTCCTACTGCGCAAATAAAGGAAGTAATTGCCTGTATTGCATCATGAACAGGAAAAGGAACTAAGGGGGAAAAACACGTAAATCAAAAGGCAGCTGAAGACGAAAGTCACAGAGAGTCCATCGTGTTCGTTACTTCCATTTTGCAAGCGCATATCCCGCAAGTTCCTTGGGGGTTTTTACATTAGAAGTAAAATGAAGAAGATCCACTGTCCTTGGCACAGATGAGTAGGATGGAAAAGAAAGATGCGCGGGCCTCTCTCCGCTAGCATATTTTGTAAATTGTTGGGTGTGCTTTTTGTATGTGGCTGAAAACGCCAACATCTAAATTCTGCGCTGAGATACACAGTGCTCTCCACGAATGTGCTAACAGTCACCACCCAAGTAAACGAGGAGTCCCCAGATGAGAACAGAAACTAGGGCATGGTGTTTCAAGACTTTCCTGTCCAAGACACAGATAGACACGCATAAACCAAAACCCACTTAAAATTCTTTCAGACAAAAACATAGATTTCTAGCAGAAAAAGCAACAGTTAACTAAGCAACAGTTAAACATTTGCTGTTGCCTACTTTTATTCTGAAGTGGAATTAGTTTGAATAAACAGTTAGCTTAGCCAGGATTTTCTGCATTCACCCTGCTCATTATTGTAGATGTTAGTGCCTGAATGATATGTTCTCTGGTGAAAGCATTTCACAGAAAGATGCAGCAAACAATCTGGGGCAAGGCTCATCTTTCTGTTCTGCAAAATCGAGCCCGTGATTTGGGCTTCCGAGCTCTACAGTAAGATTAAAAATAAAGTCATTAGTTTCAACTTAGATTCTGCACATGGGTGGGTGGGGAGACATGAGCAATGCACGAAGGAATGTACAGAGGATGAGTGAGAAACAAAAACAGACCAAGAACAGGAGGGAAGACAAAAGGCTGTATTACCAAAGGGGATTTAAAACTCTTCAGTTACGACTTGTCTGCCACTGACACTTGAGCTATTGGCATGTACTTTTCTATTATGAGCTCACCTACTGTATGAGAAAAAAAAAAAGGAAAAAAAATAGCCTGTTTGGTGAGAATTTGACAAGAATTAATCATATGGTCACAAGAGCCCAGTGCAGTTAAACATTATGCTGTGAGCTTTAAAAATAGACACAAAGCTATGGGTCACAGCAAAAGTTATACGAGTCTCCCTATAGGATTTTTGCTTTTCAAGAAATTACTCCTTTCTTACTTTTAGAAGCTCATAGACAGATTTTCTGATGGCTGAATCTTCTGCCTTGAAAATGAAGGAAATAATTTCCTTGGCTTTAAACAAACACTTCACGGTGAAAAGTAGTTATGGTTCTAAGACTAATGCTGTAACACTAATTCTTCTTAAAAAAAAAAAAAAAGAGAATTCACCTGCATCCTGCACCTGTATGGAGAAACAACATAGAAAAAAAGGTGCTCAAACTTATGATCAACATGCTGTCTGCCTCTGAAAACTGAGACGACTAGTCACATAGCATGAAGGACTAAGAGTATTAACATTACAGAGGGAGATAGGAAAAATAAAATTTCAGTTTCCAAAAATTATGGCAAAGAAAAGTAGTATTTGAAATGTCAGAGTCAAACCAAAACGGATTTTTACTAAGCAGTGGTTTGCTGACAGAGAAGGAGTATTCTACTTGGAAAAATAACATATCACAGATAGGATGAAGACAACAGCCAAGAAGTCCATACAGTATAGTCTTAGCCTGAAAATAAAAGAGTTGATTCAGCAAAGACTAGTTTTGTTGCACATGGAGTAGATATTTAAGTCAATGAGATGTTGCCAAGTACTTCAGTGCTTTACTGACCAGCACAGGGTGATAAAGGCAGAAGTCCTGGATCGAAGAAATAAGGAATATAGCAGAGAAGCTATGTTTGTGTAAGGAGGGCACTGACAGCAGCATTACAAAACCAAAACTGCTCAAGCAAATTGAAAAAGCAGGTATGATTTTTGGCTTATCATGGACTGGAAAGAAGCAGGGGACATTTTCATGGCCAAGCCACCAAGTTGATCGTGACATTGCAAAGGAAAAAAACCCAAGAAAACAAAAGAACAAACCCTAAACTTCTTTGGATGAAATTAAACACAAATCACCAGGGGAATTAAATTCTTACTTTACAGCAAGCCGATTTTGCTCAGCAGTGAGTTCCTCAGCTTGTCGCCCTATTCCTAGAGGGAAAGAAAAGCCAAGTTAGATCTTTCCAAAAGCCAAACAGTGAAAACTAACCCCAAAGCTTTATGTTTGCATCCCACAGATAACTTTCTAAAGCCATAAGCTTCAAGATTCCTTTGTCACAGGCAGTTGTAACACAGCTCAATTCCTAACTTTTAGGTCAAGTACATTCATGTTCTCCCCTACCTCTCTACCCAGTTCCTTACCTCATTCCCCCTTTCTCAGCCTCGCTACGCTTTCAGGAAGAGCAGCCATAGCATTCCCACACACACAATGCAACTCGCAATGCCACCAACCGGCAGCGACCCCCAGCAGCCTCTACTAACAGTCCTGGGCTGGAAAAATCCTCTGTTCCCAGAAGCCGCTGGCTCATTTAAGCGCAAGCGTCCCGCTGGCTCCTTGGTGAGAAATGGAACGTTTCACAGCAGGAGGAGCGGGCAGTGGAAGAGAAATGGGCTCTCAGGAAACAGAAGCTCCACTGGTGTGAACAAGCAGGCTGGCTGCCTGCTGCTGGAGCAAGCCTAAACACATACATCAGTAATAATCGGGAATTGTACGAGGTCCTGACTGGAAGGGCGACCTCCTGTTGAGTGCATGAGACCTTTGGGGCCAGAGGTAGAGCACCGACTCGCTGTCCCAGGAAAACTATGGAAAAATCTTGTATGACGGCCAGCACGTAAACAGATGCCGCTCACAGGAAATATCTCAGAACCTGCACTCCGAAGCTTTAGCTGCGCATACTGTGAGGAGGCCACCCGCTTCAGCAGAACAACTCACCGCCGCATGAGTCACAGCTCTGGGTGCTGCGCATGCATATATACATCTTCACACGGCCAGGGGCTTGGCATCAATTAACACTACCCTTCTAAACGTACTGGCCGTAATTACCAATACACACACACAAGACCCATTTCCTAAAAAGACTGCTGATAAGCTGCTCATTTCCATTCTCTCTCCACTATTTCAGTTTGTAAATACTGGGAGGGCGCGAGTTCCAGGGAAACAATTAAGCACTTAATTACTTAAAGGGCTGGGTATTTCGTTTGTCTGTTTCCATTTACGGGCAGCTGCGTTAAATTTTTACAAATAGAGATTTGCCGCTGATGCTTGAACTGCAAGCTGCCTCCGTTTGATCAACTGCTCCATACATGGATGTTCACAACGTAATGAGCCTTTTCCACCATCATTAGTCTGCAGGATTTCTGGTTTGCTTAAAATGCTCCTGCCTCTGCTGTTATCTTTTCCTTTCTGTCTGTTCGTTTACCTACAACATTCTAGGTGTGCATCTAGGCTGCACACCACTGTGGCACGCAGCGATACCTGAGCTGGCTAGCTTAAATAACAGAAGCAGAGAAGCCCCAGCAACATGAGCGTCAACGACAAGGTCAATTAGCCCACGCAGGGCTTCAAGCCGCACCCATCATAGCCAGCTAAAAGCATCAGACTTTGCACTTGTGCAAAGTTGGCTTGCGAACAGTGCCAGACCCTGCCGTCTGTGGCGTGGCCATCACCTAAATCCTAGCTCATAACAACTCTGTACAGCAGGCTACTTAGTTAGTCACCCACAGCTTATAATGCAACGGGCCTCGGACCATTAGAAGTTCACCCTGCAACAACAGGAGACATGAGTAATAACGGTACTGATGACAACTGACATTTCTAGTCTTTGCACTGTACTAGACACAGGCATTTTACTGGGAAATAATAATGCTCTTTGTCACAGCACAGCACAAGACCAAAGACAATGTTATTTTGCTTGCCGCTGTGCTTCTCCCTGCGCTGGGAAAAAGCTACGGAATTCCATCTCTCACAACTGACAGAGTATCTTATCGCTGAATACATCAGTGATAGCATATTTTTGCTACACTGACATTGATGACTGAACCTATGTATCAAACTCTTGATTTTTGAGAATCAAGAACAGCTTCAGAGAGCTTAATGGAAATGCACTGTAGCATCTAAAGAGCGGATGCTGGTACTAGCTAAAACCCAAATTGGGCCCCAAGGAAGCAGAGCCCCCAAAGTGGAAAACAGTTGTCTTCGTTACTGCAAAGACAGTTTGATCCTAGAGAACTGGTCAAAACTTGAAGTTTCTCGTTTTCCTCAACAAAGCATTCTTCCTTCTTCATTTGGAGCAACTTGCTGAACTACATCCATCCACTCCGTAACTCAACCACAGACTGCGCTGGAATAAAAAAGGCTGTCTTCAGGCCATGGGAAGAGATTCCTTTTCTTACCATCATGCAACTGGCATGCAAGTGTTGTGATCTTCTGTGTAATTATCATCAGCGGACTATAATAAAGACAGAAACAACAGTTACATGCCTTGTAATACAAATTATTCCCAACTTTTTTACTGGATGTCTTTATCCCTTTAAAAGGCATAACTGTATTAGCAACAAGTGGAAAACATCCAATTAAAACTGAAGGAGGAACTCAGGCATAAGACAATTGCCTTGGTTCAAAACAACCCCACAGTAACTTGCTCTGGAATTTTTAATTGCTAAGTGCGCACAAAGCCTTATTTCATGTCCCCCCATCCCACAGCAGTGCAAACTGCAATTCAGAAGAAATCGCACCCCCAGGGAATACCAGCTTCTGCAGTCCACGGGGCATCCTTTCAGGCAAAGACCACATTCAAGCCCCCTACGATGCAACACTAGAATACAGCGATGCTGCTGTAACACAACTCTGGCTCTTCTTACTGTTCCTCTCCTATTGTCTGTCTCCTCGGCGCCCTAAAAAAATGTCGACTCTGCAGATACACACGCTTCTTTCCCCACATGAATAGCCCTATCAATTAGGACTATGCGTAAATACCAGAAGAGCTGTCAGCACAGCAGAGTTTCCCACTTGCTTCTTGGCCATGCAACTGCCTTGTGGATAGCCTGTCCAAGATGCACCATCCAGCTGGGAGTATTTGGGCATGTGGGATCTGGAGCCTCCCAAAAAACATGATCTAGCTGTACCTGAGACACGTTTACAGGCTACAACAACCCAGCAGCTTTGGGGCCAAGCAAACAAGAAGCGTAGGAATAGCCACTATGTTCAATAAGGCCGCTCCAAATAGTACGGCTATTCATTTGAAATATTGTAATATATTTTCTGCAATTCAATAAAAGAAAAAAAGCTGGAGGCTTTTTTTTTTTTTTAGTACGATCACTGTATTTTCCCCACCGATTTCTCAAGGTAAGAAAAAAAAAGGGAAAGTTACATTCAATGATATCTCTGTCTAAAATAACAGTCAAATATTCATGTTCTGCAGAGATTTTCAAGAGATTCTGAATCATCCTCGACTAAATCGACGTACTGGTTACAGTCAAATGTAAACCCAATGGCTAAGATAAACTGTTTGCAATCTGATTATCCCACTATGATAAATCAAACTGATTTTCAAGATAATTAATATGCTGAGTATGGTAAACACAAGAATAGTAGAAAAAGACATTCTTTCCTCATAAGGGGTCTTTTTTTTTTTTAAAAAATACTAAATATAGCTGATCTTTTTCAAGAGTCCACATGTAATTCTGCGTGGGTAGAGTAATCTGCATTTTCTACCCAAAACCAGAGAACATGCAGTATCAGCCAATTTCTTAATCAGAAACTATTTTTATCGTTTCAGCAGTCTCTACTTGAAACGTCAGTAAAAAAGCTTGCACATAAAATCCAGAACAAGCTTAAATATACACAGATCTGGAATACAACTGTCACAGAAGGGTTTGTACAGCAGCTCTCCTTGGGTCACCTAGACCACTGACTGCAGCTAAGGAATGGACAAATTCCACAATGACATTTCACCTTCCAGACAACTCCAATACTGTGAAATAGTAATTCTAATTTTTATTCCATCGTTCAAGAAAAGATATTTATAAGCTGTTTTCACCATTATCTTCAACATCCTATTTCTCAAAGTAGATTTTCCCATTCAGACAAAATTTAGCTTTGCTTTCGAAGACACATAAATCCCAATCCTTTAAGCATATGAAAAAGCAGATTTTTTTAATCCTTAAGAGAGACAGAGGCTGTCAGCGAACCAGCAGTTCTGCTGCAATAAACATAGATTTTTATTTTGTCAGTGCTTGACCTTTAGCTTTACGGGTGAACACTAACACTTGTTCCAAATTGGTTCAATTTGTTGCATGTGTTTCTTACGGCAAGCACTTTATGTCACTATTGAAGTGGGTAACTTTAAACCTCAGGCTCAGAGCCAAAACCGTATGCCTTTAAGTGCCTAAATTTAGACACTTGTCTTAAAGAATTGGCCCCCCCACCGTAAATCAGAGATAACCACAATGAAAGCAATCCCGACGCGCTGATTAACCAAGGGAAGCCAAAGTGCAGCCTGCACTGAAGTCATACAATGTATAAACACCAAGAAGAGAGAGGTTCTCTTCATCTATATTAGGAATTCATTGCCTCATTGACGGTGCGTTGTAACCCGGCAGAAGAAGTCAGCCTCTCCCGCGCTTTCATCAGCAAGGACGGACGGTCTGCCTCCCTCGCATCCCGACTCCAGAGGAGACAAGGGAGCTCAGAAGTGACGCTGCTGACACCGTGGGTGGGAGGGAGGGAGACCCACCAAGTGCATTTGAGATACCTTCAGTTCTCTCTCCTGCCGTCACCGTATTGCACATCTACATATCTCTCCCGTACCCTACTCGGGAAGGTGGAAACCTGCTGTGCAGTGGCAATGGGATGACACCCTCTGAATCTTTCACAAGATCAGTATTAGGTATCATTAAACGCTTCACACAAAGGGTAAGCAAGGTTTCAGGTGAACAGGGAGCATCTTCCTCCTCCCTCACCTGTCTACCGTTCCCCCACGGACTTGATCTCACTGGGGGACCAAGCCTTCGCTGCAGGGAAGGGCAGCGCACAACCAAGCAATAGCAGTGCTGGAGCTCTGTCGTCTTCTGGCACCCCTTTGGGGTGGGGGGGGCCCCCCACCCATCCCACTCCTCCCTGGGGACTCGCCAATCTCTCCTCATCACGCGC
Source organism: Gavia stellata (assembly GCF_030936135.1). Taxonomy (NCBI): domain Eukaryota; kingdom Metazoa; phylum Chordata; class Aves; order Gaviiformes; family Gaviidae; genus Gavia; species Gavia stellata. The sequence continues at coordinate 95,334,563 of NC_082596.1, read as the reverse complement.
ACACACACAGAGCAAGTCTAAGACTGTTTTTGTTTCTTTAGAATGAAAAATAATAGCCCTTTCCCCCATATCTGCAAGCGAATGCATGAGGACACAAGTCCTGAATCAATATTAAAAGTTAGAGAAGAAAAATAAATTTAATTTAGGGGAAAAAATTAGTATCATAATTTCCTAAATATACACTTGAGTTTTGATTATTAAAACTTGGCAATACCAGAGTATTGAATTGTCATTTCCGTCCAGCCTTTCAGGTAACCTCTAATTTTAAACAGCAATAAAACGTTGAGCAAGTTAATATGTAAAATACAGCATCATATCACATATAGTCAACTGTTTCTGAAATACAGCATCATATCACATATAGTCAACTGTTTCTGACATGGTATTTTAAATCTTAGACTCTACTGGAAAAAGCCAGAGTGCCACAAACAAGAAGGGGAGTTAACAAAGCTATAAAACTTCCAATCATCTTTCTTCCTCCCAAATTTTGAGATGCACGGGTTATTGGGAGTGGGGCAAATTATTAGGTTGAATTTAAAAACAAAATCTACCTACTATACTTGCATTTACAGACAAAGCATGGAGATCTACCCCAAACAGGGCGTTTGAAATAAAACACATATTTAAGAAGCCTGAGTGACTTGAACTCGATGGTATTTGAACACTTTCCATCGCTTTGCAGCTACACGCCATGTGCTGTGATTCTACATCCTCTACATCCACTACAGTTACAAACTAGCACAGAAGCACAGAATTAGTTTTACCTGTGGTGTGATTTTTCCACCCCCCTCTATGTTTTATATGTTGGCTAAGAGTTTAATCTCAGGTTGTAGCTGCATTGTACCTCCTACACACAAACCACAGTGGCCAACTTTTAATAATAATAATAAAAAAAAATAAAAATGAAGAAATTGTCCCAGGGAGTCAGTATGAAATAGGAAGTTTCAACAAATTAAAAAAAACAAAAACCCACAAACTGTCTTTACGTTACGTTAGATGCCTTGAAAAATAACACAAGACAAAGATGCAACAGTTTACAGAGAATGCTCAACAGAGGGGGTTACCCCCTTAATTAAACCTTCCAAATGAAAACGTACCAGTTAATGTCATTTTTAAAGACGGCTCGCCCCAACATAATAAATCTGCCCAGAAGCACAGGCGAGTGGAAGTAAAGATGTTAGCATCGGCTGTAGCCTGCTGTGGGGATCCTCCCCGTATCACAGGCTGGCTTCTGCACTGAGCAAGCGTCGATGCTTGTGAGAGAAAAGACGTCTGCCAAGCAGAGCCTGCCTGACCTTAGGTAATCCCGCGGAGGAGTCTGGCACACGCTCGCTAGAAATAGTTTCCACTGACCTGATTTCACTAAGAGAGGAGGTGGAGTCAAAAGGCTCATTGCAGACAAGCCCCCAAAACAGCAAACATTTCTTTCAGGTTCATCTCCTCAGCCCTGAAGCCCTGACAAGAAGTTCACACCGTCACGCTCTGCTATGACATTAAACACGCTGCAGAGGGGATTGCCGAGCCGGAGACGCCACAACGGCTTTACTGGCAGCGGGCTCTTACTTCTGCTTTCGACAGCAACATGAAGAAGTGCCGAAGCACACAGAGGAAAAACACTTCACTGAACACGCTCATGCCTCCAAAGCAACTTCCAATTTGCTTCATGTGCGTTTTGGTGAAAGCTTCCAAAAACCGTTTCTTATGCCTTCATGATAGAAGCATTTCACTTAAAAGAGTATTTACTTCTGGAGAAGCATCCTGGGATGCACTAGATGTGTGGAGCTCTCTAGTAGCGACTGCCTGCTTGAATTTCGGCTAATTCCCATGTTGTGGCTCTTGTGGGGCTTCTGTGTAACCAATGGTAAGTGATCCCAGTGCAGTTTCAAGCGGACAAACGCCCAACGGAGCAGCCAAGCAGTGAGCGGGCACGGAAAACTGACTGACCTCCCCGTAGCCACCCTGCACGTGCGCCGCTGCACCGTCTCTGAGGACTTGCTGCGGACCAAAGGTACCCAGAGCTGCCGGAACATACGCTGCAGACAACGTATTGCACTTCATACGTTTAAAAGACAAGAAAATAAAGATAACCAACTGAACTCGCAGGACCAGTTAGTATTTCTGCATTGCATTTTATCACAGTAACAGAGTACCTCTGTGTTTCTTTCCATCAGATGTATTTCCTTTGTAAAAACCGGCTGTTGTACCTTTGTTCCTTTCTTTTGTGGTTGATACTAAGAGAGGGGAAAAACCAGCAACAAAGCAATAACCACCCAACAAAAATTCACTGCCTGAAGTGACACTTGTTAGTAAAGTATCTGCTTATATGGCTTTTCGAGAGCGCTCTTTCAATGACCACCCCTTTCTTAGCGGTTTGCTGCTGTTCCGCTTTTGGGATAGAGCGAACATGTAAAGATGTCCATTCCTTCTGGAAAGTGATGTCCGCCAAAACACTCATGTAAGAGGTACAGATTCAACATCTGTAGGGAGGAAAACTGCTCGAGTCTCCCCGATAATTCAGCTCTGCTCTCTCCAAGACCAACCGAAGACTGAAAGCAATGCCAGTGTGTGTGGCGATTTTCACAAACTGTTTCTTTTCTGTAAGGAATGGCACCAAGAAACTCAGATATGCGCGATCATTCCCTGACATTCACCAAACGAGCTGCAGTATTAGGAAATTTTGCTCAGACACTGCAAGAATTCAAAGAGGAAACCAAAAAGCTCTATGGTCTTAATCAAGCAAAGGATTAAAGAAGACGCAACTTCATACAGACGTATTCAATATCTGAATTCCGTCCAGATGATCATATGCATACTGCTTTTGTTCATGGAGCTTGCTAGATTGAAACCATATCTATCACTAGTTTCCAAAAATTCCAATCAAGGTCTCTGGATTTATTTTAAACTAATTTCTCCCTAAAGCCATAATATTACTATACTCAGTGTGAGCCTGTGATACAAAGAAAAAAAACCCAAACTGTATGTTAGTATTACCATTTTTATAAAGTTGTATAGAAACCAGGCAACTTACCAGCATAATCCTCTTAGCATAAAGAAGAAGAAATAAGAGAGAGAAAAAGAGAGAGAAAGAGTTAGGATTTAGTATTCCTAGGCACAATGTATAAATGCCATGGCAAACCAAGCAAAATAAAATATGCATGTTTCTCTCAAGGACTGATTTGAATTAAGGGGGAAGGACAGCATTCAGTTATTTTACAATTAGTGTTCAAAAATGAATAGTTTTATTTGAGAAAGCAGTCAGGAGAAAATTCCTAAATTATGTCACCGCATTTTTGTGAACTAATATAAATGAAAGAACTTTGATAAAATATATATACATTTTTTAAAAAATAATTAAAATTAAGGCGTAGCAAACTGGAACTGGTTTTCATTAAAACCTGGCATGTAGTTTAAAAAAAAAAATGGACTTCTCACCTATAAGTACTATGCAATAGCAATACATGAAACACTTTTAAATCAAGAAATCGCTGCAAGCAGCAGTACAGTTTTGATCATGGGAGTCAGTGACCAAACCTACCCTTTGCGTGAGTTAGGAGAATTAACTAGTCATCAGTAGAGAACAAGTTCCCTTACTTTTTAACCTTGAAGTGGTGAGTCACAGTTTGATTTTCCATTTTCCAGTTTACCTAAGAAATGACTCAAAAGTTACCTTGTTCTCCGTCCATCTCTACCTGCATTTTACAAGCTGTGTTCTCAAAATGAGGGGACTCCAAACAAATAGCACAACCAACTATTACTAAAGAACCAAAAAAATACATTTGCAAGCACACATCAAAAGGGTTATGCATGCAAACTGTTAAGCGCACAAAGCAGGTCAAAAGAGCAAACAAGGTATGCCAGCTTTCAGCACCGACACTGGGGAACACTCATTTAACATCTGGCTCATCACTTTAGGGAACCGACATTGGAAAGGCTGATGGCACTAGAACTGGCTACGTGCCTATTTAATGTGGATTAAAACTTCCTCCTTGCAATCAGATATCACCAGAGCCTTAGGGGATACTGAGACCTCAAATACAAGTCAGCAGATGACAGGTTTTTTCTTCCCGCTTAAAGATTCCCTTAAATCCAGTGTTTTGCCTTCTCTACCCCCAGACACGTTTGCCCAAAAGGGAGGGAGGCTGAAGGGAGATGGGCATTGCTCCACGGATTCTGTCTCAGTTGTTTCTGAAGTCCCGAGGGAGAACTTCAAGGCCATCCTTCCAGCCAGGCACCTGTTGAATGCTTCCCTGTTACCACATGCAATAGGTCTGGAACCATCAGATATGGGAGAAGAAGCAAGAGGGGGTTCAGTTGCTGCTCACACATGGTAAAACTGTGGTCAGGGAGTGTATTTTATCTCTCTGGGTCATCACGTCTGTTTAGGTATGTGCATCGCTCTCTACAATCACCTGAGAGGGGGTTGTGGTGAGGTGGGTGCTGGTCTCTTCTCCCAAGTGACGAGTGATAGGACAAGAGGGAATGGCCTCAAGTTGCGCCAGGGGAGGTTCAGGCTGGATATTAGGAAAAATTTCTTTCCTGAGAGAGTGGTGAAGCATTGACAGAGGCTGCCCAGGGAGGTGGTGGAGTCACCATCCCTGGAGGTGTTCAAGGAACGCATGGACATGGCACTGTGGGACATGGTTTAGTGGGCATGGTGGGGTTGGGTTGATGGTTGGACTTGATGGTCTTACAGGTCTTTTCCTGGTCTTACAGGTCTTTTCCAACCTTAGTGATTCTGTGATTAAGCCTCAGTGGGCACATATTATTTACAGCTGAGGAAAACAGGTCTTAAGACAGATTTATGAGGCTGACCTGGGTTTGAGCACTTTGGATTGCAAATTTTTACTAATATGGCTACAATATTATCATTTATTCTTAGGTTTTAAAAAATACCATGAAGATGTATTTCATATCCATACTACATTTTCCAGTTCTTTACTACTTGGCAGTTTTATGTTTGACTGAAGTTTAGGAATTGATTTATACCTTGAAGCATCAGGACAAAAATCAAACAACAGAGTAAGCTCAGGTATTATTCTTTCAGTATTACCATTATTACCTTCAGGTTCACCGTTGGGTAAGAGTAGCTCCCTTTTCATCAAGAGAGCCGAAAATGCTACCTAGTCTATAATATAAACAACCACCATTCCTCTTCTTCCAACCCCAGTCTCAGCTGGATCTTTATTAAAGGTCTCCTGAGAGAGACAGCTAATAAGCCTCACAGTGCGTTTCTGAACACACTATTCAGAAAAGCATGTTCTCTTGTACTTCTCTCTCTGTCTCTCTCTCATACACACCGAGAGTTATAGCATTCCAATCCCATTTATAGGCTTCTTGGTATGTCATGCTCTTTCAGGACATGCTTTTGTGTATTAAAAGAATAGCAGAAAAAAATTATAGAGCTAAATTTCTCTAAATTTATGAGTTCCCATTTCTGCACCCTCCTCTAATAAAAAACTCAAAAGTCTCAGAGGAACTCCCCCCCCCCCCCAATTTAATTAAATGCTTCAACCCACCACCACCTCACACGGAGACACATGCACACAGACAGCAAGAAACTCCAGTTGCCCATAAGACGACAGAGACTTGGAAGAGGCATCTATAACTTACTGTGCCAGTTTACAGAGGTTTTTCATAGTATGTTACTAATTACTCTGCATTCAAGACATTCAATTAAACAAGTGGAATACGGATTAGCACGCTGGTTTTACATCAGGCAAAAGTATACTTTCCTCTCATAAACAAAATATACAGTTAGCTGTCTGTATTTTGCAAAGCATCCTCTACTCTTTCAGTGAAAGCAACTAGACTACAGTGTGTATGAAAAACACTGTTCCACAGAAATGCATAGCTTATAAAAAGTTGTGCTTTTTAGACAGCAGCCGCAAACTGCCCCCCGTGAGAGAACCGGTGAGAGCAAAAGCTGATCTCATGTCCCTCTGCCCGGGTTACCCCCCCACGCACCCACCCAGCTTCCCCAGCCACTCACCCCCTGCCCACGTCCTGCCCTCCCGCCCGCCGGAGTGCCTGGGGTGGGGAACACCTTCCCAGCTGGGGCATCGGGATAAATCAGAACGGGGGAAAGGACGACCCGGAGCCGCCGGCTGTGCCTGGGAAGGTGGGAGGAGAGCAGCCCACCCCACCTCTCCGGGCAGACCACCGGGGACCAGCGCACCGGCCGTGCTGCTCGCCAGGGCGAGAAGCGCTCCCCTCCAGCGAGCGACTGTGCAGATTTATCCTCCCAGGCTGCTCTAGGTGGAAGTCTAGCTAAGTGAGCTCTACCTCCCTAACTAGGTAGTGCCTAGCAAGAAAACAGCAGAAACAATGAATTAATGAAAAAGAGAAAAAAAACAAACCCAACAAAAAACCCACACAGTGTTTATTCCTTCCTTTTAAAAAAAAAAAGTCTTAGAAAAAGCTTTAGAAAAAGCTTAAGGGAAACAAAATTGCAGGTGCTCCCCAGATAACATAAACATTATTCTTAAAACGTACTAAATTTAACTAATACTAATTAACACAGGACCCGGCTTGCAGACTCACTCACCCGGAAAAATCTGTAGTGAGAATACCATAATGAAATATGTATATTCGGCTTATGTGGCACAGCGTGAGGTATCCCATAGCTACGACAAAGGAGTACCTAAAAACATAACATACAGAGCACATAGTTACCAACGCAAGTATCAACAAGAACTAGAATCACCCAAATTGGGTTTGGGCTTGTTTAGGAGTGGAGTTTGATCTTTGTAAATTGGGTCGTTAACAAGTCTGAAGCTACGTTACAAGATCTGGCAGAAATTTTCTAAGAGGACCGATGGTTTTGTGTACCCAGCTGAAACATTACAGGGGCGTCTCCTCACACTGGAGGTGGGGAAAAAAAAAAGAAAAGAAAAAATAGGATCACTTCAAGTTGGGAATTTCAATTTCAGGGTTCCCACCCTCACATATGGTTTTGAAATTTCTGTCTGACTCAAGTATTTGAAACCAGATGATACTGTATGTGCGTCACTGAAGTTACCCATTGCCTTCTTCATCTGTACGTGTTCTTTATTTACATGTACAACTCTTCCTAGGATCTACCAGAAACTAAAATACTTCAAGTTTAAGATATTTTCTCTCTTCTGATTCTGTATGAAGGCAGATAATGACACATAGCCTAACCTTTCCAGCTCTAAATGCTGAATGATGCCTCTTTCCAGAAGAAGCATTCCTTAAGTAGAGCTTGGCAAATCCACTCTCTGTTTTTCAAGATGATCGCAAAATTACGTTAGGTAAGACAGCAGAGTCAGTCTTTCCATTGGACGGTCTGAGGACTGGTGGCGGCGTTGCAGCATCTAGATGGGGCAGACGCATCCTTTCCTACAACTAACTTCTCCCTGTATTTACCCGAGCGAGGCAGAAGATACTGGGGACGTAAGAAGCAGACGCGTGTTTGGAAGGAAGACTGACAAATGAAGCAAACTAGACCGACCAACAGAGAGCTGGGACACTGGAATGAAAGGCTTGCATCACATGGGCAGGCCAGGACCAGGTCCGCTGGTGTCCCCCGCATCAGGAGAAGATAGCCACGTGGAGAGGAAGATGCAAAGACCTACAGAGGAACGCGACTGCACATCCCGCAGACCTGGCAGAGCCGAGCCATGGGAGCCAAGTGGGCTCCCCCCTGACCCATGGGAGGATTGATTATGGTGGGGATCTGAAGGTGAAATCAAACAAGAGGAACAGTCACATTCAAGGAACGTGTGGACGAGGCATTGTGGGACATGGTTTAGTGGGCATGGTGGTGTTCTTTGATGGTTGGACTTGATGATCTTACAGGTCTTTTCCAACCATAGTGATTCTGTGATTCTGTGACTGAAAATGAGCCAGGCCTTTGTCAAATCATGGCCGTCTTTAACGGAAATGAGTTTTTCCTCCCTGGGGACTAATAAACCGCAGTGGGAATGACAGTGATGGATCATAAGGCAACCTGCAGGCAACGTGGCCCACAGCAAACAGCTGGATGAAAGGCAGGCTGAGGGGACACAACAGCTTCTTCAGGAGGTTCAGGGCAGAATTCATCTTCTTTTATCTCAGTCAGGCAGCCAGCCCCGCCTCAGCGAGGTCCTTGCGCTCCCTCTCATCAACGGAGAACGGCAAGCATCCCTCCAAAGGCGAGTCAGCCAGCTCAGACGTGTAACTGTGATAGATGGGACGAAGCATCTAAAATAAGCCTCAATGCTTAAGTGTTAATCACCCGGATTGAAAGGGGGGCGAGCAGGGAGAGATATACTGAATCGCTGCTGCAGCTGGGAGCATTTCTGATGTTCTGATTTCTAAACGGATTAGTTTGTCCGTCCATAGGCCCTGAAGGCCGGCAGCCTCACCAGAGAGCAAACCAGCAGAAAATACCCTGGGAAAGGAGCATGCAGGTTAAACTGTGTAGTTTCTTTATTTCGTTTGTTCACTTCCACTTGCGTTTCGGGGGGAAAAAAGCCAAGGTTTGGAGCACCCCTATGAAGGATCCAATGCTCTTACAGGCCCTCTGTATGAACAGGTCCAGCCCTTAACCTGCCATTTTTCAAGCTTATGCTCAAGCAGCTTGAATACACTGTTATTTTGCCAAAATTAATAATGTGGACGTACTTTGAGTCACACTGCTATGGCTAGTGGAACACAGCAGAAAAGTCCTAGCCCAATCCTCCCAGCCCTCCTAAGTTTTTTCAGCATGTTGGATTGCTATTTCACATTAACTCAAATCAATACGTGACTATCTCGCAGCAGTGGGTGACATTAAATGAACCGGCTTAATTTGTGTTGCAGTTTACAGCTATTTTTCCCATTGGGAGTAATTGGCTGAAGAGTAAGAGTGAGGGGTTTTCCTGTTGAAACTGTGCTCATTTCCCTACCACCACCTCAACTTGCCTAGGAAGACATAGGTAAGTATTGGGTGATTCCCTCTGCAGACTTGGTTCCTCTGATCTACAATCAGTAACTCCTGCATTTCCCCCAAGTGTCAGGCAGGGACAATGACCAGGAGATGAGTAAAACACATTTTTAGTACCTCTTCCTTCTGGTCTCTGGATGGCATTTCTTTCATAAACATTGTCCAATTATTTTTTTTTAAATTATTAATCACCTCTGGACTTCTGGGCTTTGCACTCTGTGAGGGGGTGGAAAAAACCTCCTTGATTAATACCTGCCTTGCTGGTGCAAAATGCTAGTGACTGCTACAGACAGGCCCCTTGTTTATGGTTCACGTTTCTAAACGATCCTAGAGAAATCTGAAGTGATGGTTCCCATTTGGATATTAGAGAGGGGTCACCTCAGGAAGAGATAAAGGAGAAGGGGAGATGATTATCTGGGCATCAGATCCTCAGACAGCCCTGGCCCTGAAGACAAGCGAAGAAAGGGTTTCCATTCCCCAGCCCAGACTGATGTGCATGTCAGCATTCAGCAAGAGCTACAGAAAGAGCCACAGAGTGTAGAGACAGAAATCACCCGTAACACACCCAAGCCAAACCACGGTATTAACCACATGCTCTTAGGGTGGCCAACACAAAAGTAAGGAAGTGGGAAGAACTACCAGCTCGTCTTTCTAGCCTGCTATAAAGTAGCAGTTTTACAAATAAAAATGCCTATTTGTGCAGATCGATGGGAAGCAAACGACTCCACCTACACGATTTTAAAGACTCCCACGTGCTGAACTCTAACAGAGAGTATGGTACCCACACGAGAAAGCTCAGTGACTGAGCAGAGAAGTGTTTCCACATGAACTTCCTCTTATTCAGTGGAAGAAGCAGATACAACTATCATCTAGTTTTCATTTTCATATGAAAGCGCTTTTTGTCTTCTGGCCAGGAAGGCACTTGTTTGACAAAGCACTTTAGGAGTCTTAGGTGTCTTCCTTCCCCTGAGACATTTGTATAGGGAAAAGAAAGATCCCAGGGTCGAGAACTTCTCATGATGATGCCATAAGCTTCTGCTTCAAAGCAATCACATTTCTGGTACTTCCTACTTTTTCAAGCTCAAAGCCAGTACCAAACACAAGAGTTAATTTCGTAGCTGACTACATTAAGCTGCCACTGTGACCTTATTTGAACTACCTAACTCACAAATAAGCGGAAAATACCTAAAGGCCAAACAGCCAGGGGGAAAACCCATTAAAAAAGATTTTCAAAAGCGATCCTCAAGGACACAAGACCAAGGAGAATATGACTTCATTATGTTTAAGAAACCAGAGGTTTGGGCACAAATTATTAAGCCTACAAAAGCCAACTTTCGAGGCCAGCAATTTCGTATGGAAATGCAATATATCAATTGAAAAACCACAAATTTAGATTACAGCTGCTTCTGTAAGTGAACGCACAAAGCTCCTGCAAGTAACTGGGAAAGAAAGGCAGGAAAGAAGAGAAGGTGGTCCTAAAAAACCCTCCTGCTTCTCTATGAAAGGAAAGTAGTTGTCAGAGGGGCAGCTCCAGACTTGCAGCCACATCAGCTCACCTGTGGATGTTGGGAATACTCGCCATATTCATAATACCATAGTTCATCATCACCAGGACAAAAAGATGAATAGAATACCTTGAAGACAACAAAGTGAGATTTAGATAATTTCTATGTGACCTGGAAGGGCTGGCAGAGTTCAAAGCAAGGCAATATTTTTCCATGCAATGAGATAAATGCTATGTCACATCAGGGCATCAGTAAACATGGATTATCACAATGACATCTTTATAGCCTTGAATACTGTACATAGATTAACACTTATTGACAAGATATTGTCAATGTGTTTCATTCAGAGAAAGAGCAGCCTAGCTCCACGTGTGCATTCAAACTAGACGCAACTTTTCCAAAAGAGGTATCTTCACAGCAGACTGCTGTGGCTTTAGCTTCCGGAACAAACATCACAGATTAAATACTTCCCTTACAAATACTTTCATGGCTCATTTTACTTTGAGGGTTTGGGATTGTTATGCTGGTTAGGAATTCTTTTTTTTTTTTTAGGATAACATAGAAAGTGCCTGAAGACTAAAAATTATGATGTCTTATTATGACAATACTTTACTCTTTATTTAAATAAGACAATTCTTATTTTCTGTGCAAGATTTAAAAAGTGAGAAAAGCTGATATGAAGTTTAAAAATATTTTTACCCAAGCCTTGTCTACATGGTGACTAAATACTCACCACCCAAAGCAGAAGACAGCAAAGTATATTCCAAAGAGGGTGGCAAATCCATGGCGAACAGCAGAGCTGGCGTGACTGGGACCCAAGTAAACACGAAACCAAAACGCAGCCAAAAGTGCAAACAGTTGACAGGCTACAAAATTGATCTGTAAAAGACAAACAAAAGGAAAAATGGTTGTGATTCTTGGAGGAGGGAGGGAAGGAGTCTCTCCGTTCTCAGAACAATAAAGAGTGGAGCGAGGAACAGCAGTGGGGAGAAGCGAGAGCAATGAATCTTTTGTTTCTTAGCATTCTCACTCGTGAGCCCAAGCGGCAACTTTCCTCGGCCAATGACAGAAGGGATTAAACAAGCATGTAGCCACCCAAAAACTCAGACAGGAGGAAGAGCAGGCTCCAGCTACCCGAGGAACAGGCGGGCCCTGGGCGGTTCTCGCTCTCCCCGGGGCAGGGCTCTGCTCCGCTGCCAGCCGCGCTGGCACGCCAGCCCAGCCCAGCTGCAGGGGACGTCACCCCCAATTCTGTCCTCCTGGAGGGAGGCAGAGGCTGAGAAGCAGACTGGGACTGTGAAGCATCGCCCTAGTGCCAGACTTTCCCCACAAAGCCCAAAACAAGGGTAAAATCAAGAATCCTGATGTGACACTGTTTCACAAGCGATAACTGGACAGCCTTCTTAGCTGAAATCCTCTAGAGAGCTAAAGGAAAACTCTTCTCAATTGTTCTTTGGCTACCGCATGTCTCTACAGAGCACGGGAAGCGGTCTGGCCCCCTTGTAAGGAGGTGGCGACGGCAGTGGGAGCACAAGACAGGTATATGCAGAGGGCAAGTCGTCCGTGACTAGAGGCTACTCCTGCCAGACACAAGGACAAGCAAAAGCTTCAGTGTCCTCAGAGCAAAACCGACACCAAGCTGCTTTCTTCAAGTCACCTTCTCTTTGACAGCCTCAGCGAAAACCCCAGAAGTCAGAGGAACAACAGAGCTCAGGAGCTGTCTCTAACAGACCAATACAGCGCTAGGATACAACATCCGTAAGTCCAGCCTGGACCCTAGACAGCTGGAGTTAAATTCATTTATTCAGCTGCAGTCCTTTTTTTATTAAAAATAAAAAAATAAATTCACCCTGAGCTCTCCAGCAGCAAGTCATCCTAGACTGAGCAAAACTAAATAGGTTGCAATGTTTAAGCAATCACCTGGATTAGAGGATTACCCAAAGCTCAGTCCAGGACAGGATGATACATCTCACTCGGAAATGCTCTGACATACTGGCTGTCCAGAGGTGGTTGGATTCAGCCAGGCTTCTTGTCAAAAACATTTACAATGTGTTTAATAAGACACTAGAGCCCCAAACTGCTTTTATTCTGGTGGACTAGATCCAACGCGGTGCTGTTCAATCAAATGCTTTTATTAAAGGTTTGTTGGCTACGTTGCTGCAGTTCCTTTATTTCAGTGATGCAGGCAGCCATGCAATAGAATAATGCAGTAATTTAAATACTTAGATATGCTCAATTTTAGTTCTTTGGAGCAGAGACAATATCTATTTCTTTCTTGTTCATGGAAGCAACCAGCATTTATAACAGACGGTATCACGGAACTATACCCAAAAGCAAGTAATTAGCAATGTCTTATTATGACAATACTTTACGCTTTATTTAAATAAGACAATTCTTATTTTCCGTGCAAGATTTTAAAAGTCAGAAAAAAAATTTGCACTGGTCTCACAAAACCCAGATGCTGTAGTACAAATCCCAAACTCTCATCTGGTCTACGGCAATACAGTTACACTCAAAACACTAACTCCCCCCCACTCCCCTCCTTCTGTAGCCAGAGGTACCGCAGAAATGGCTGAAGAGAGGACAACCCCTACGGGGCTGCTCTGATTGCATCCTTTCTAAGCAAGTTTCCAAGAGTGCTGGATGCCAGTTCATCAATGACAACTCAGTGAACCTTAATCCCACCTCAGCCTGCTCCCACTTCGGGTCATACCAGTACATCCAGTGGAGCTCAACGTCGTGGCATGCAGAGCCTCTCTGATTCAGTACAAAGAAGGGAAGTGCAGAGACTCCAAGAAACCTGATGTGGCTGATTGTTCAAAAGACAATACCCCCTTCTGTGCAGCGTCACTCATGGAAGCTTTACACCAGTAAAAACCATCAAGATAAGCAAGTGTTTGCTTTTTACTTTCATCCAGCTCTTGTATGTTCAGTCTGAGATGTTGTTAAAGATGCTGTGACTGCAGAGGTTCACACACACAGCAAAATGAAAGTGCAGGATCCCATGGCAGCCACACTCATCTTGGCATTTACGTAGCTACAGCAGGTAACCACAGCAGCAGCAGAAAGCAAGCAGCAGAGACTTCATCACAAGCTAACGTACAGTATACGACAGCACAGCAGCCTTGCATATATACGCTGTTGCCCACCTATACTATCAATTCCTCTGAGCATGTCTTACCTATGCTACTTGGATTAAAGTTAGCACGGGTACACCAACCATGCCACTATCACATATTCCTTTTGTTGTGCAAATTAACCAAGACAATTTCTTCTCTGCGCTGCTTTTGCAAGAGTTGGGGTAAATCCTTGGACCAGGATCACAGAATAGAATAGTAGAATCGTTTAGGTTGGAAAAAAAAGACCTGTAAGATCATAAAGTCCAACCATTAACCCAACACTGCCAAGTCCACCACTACACCACATCCTTAAGCGCCTCATCCACACGCCTTTTAAACACCTCCAGGGATGGTGACTCCACCACCTCCCTGGGCAGCCTCTTCCAGTGCTTCACCACTCTCTCAGGAAAGAAGTTTTTCCTAATATCCAGCCTAAACCTCCCCTGGTGCAACTTGAGGCCATTCCCTCTTGTCCTGTCGCTGGTCACTTGGGAGAAGAGACCAACACCCACCTCACCACAACCCCCTTTCAGGCAGTTGTAGAGAGCGAGAAGGTCTCCCCTCAGCCTCCTCTTCTCCAGACTGAACAACCCCAGCTCCCTCAGCCCCTCCTCACAAGACTTGTGCTCCAGACCCCTCACCAGCTTCGTCGCCCTTCTCTGGACACACTCCAGCACCTCAATGTCCTTCTTGGAGTGAGGGGCCCAGAACTGAACACAGCATTTGAGGTGCGGCCTCACCAGCGCCGAGTACAGGGGCACGATCATTTCCCTAAATAAAATACAGGCTAAAATAAAATAATATAGTTTATTTTATGGTATAATTAATATTAATATTAAATAATAATATTAAAGTATTAATTAATATTAACATAAATAATAAAATTAATAAAGTAAGGATAAAAGTACACACCAGCCTTATGTTTCAATCAGCCTTCAATTTATAAGGGTTGTTTCTGTAAAGCAGCCGAACACCATAGATCTGACATACTCAGCAAGCAATAATCTCAGAATACTAGTTTTCATTTACCCTTTTTGTACTGAATTAGGCAAGAAAGTACCTCACAGAGGAACGGCTACAACACACCATTAACAGTTACAGATATGATTCAAAAACCTAAAGATTAACCTTACTTTTCAGGATCTGTAAGTGATGGCGATGGTGTTGAAGAGGCACAAACACACATCAGGATTCCCGAGTGTCATTTGAACATTACGTGGCCTACCACAACAGCATTAGGGAAGTGAGAAGGCTGCACCCAATGCATTGCTTGGGAGATTGAGGCAAAAAAATGCAGTCTGAAATGCAGAAAGAGAAGATTTTCGCTCACTGGCTGAGCACATCCACGCCTTTGCCTTTGCCCTCCCTTCTGAACTGCAACCACGGCAGCTCTTCGGCAGCTTTCCAGGTTCCTTTCCCCCGTGGCCGTGTTTTTCTGATAAACAGCACTGCCCCTAAACACAACATGCTGCATTTGTTTTTCTTTGCCTACCATTAAGGCTTTCAAGGTTTTTTGTGTGTATTTACAGTAATATACACATTACAAACAACATAACTGGTTTTAAAGGATTCATCAGCGGAGGGGTTGGGAGAGGGATACCAATGAACAAGAAAGCCAGGTAAATACAACAATTACTGATAAAACCTTTCTGTCATCCATGAGGTATTTGGTACCCGTTGGACAAAAACATTGTGGAATAGTACTGGAGAATATTTCTTGTTTCTGCCCACCGATAAGCCCGCACTCGGAATCTGAACACGCCAAGATGACCTCCGATTTCTCTGGGGTTCAGCCCAGAGCTCACTGCGAGCATGGTTGGACTTGATGATCTTACGGGTCTTTTCCAACCTTAGTGATTCTGTGATTCTAGCACATAGTTTACTGCAAGACTGACTTTTAGAGGCGCTAAGCAATTGCAGAATACTTCTGCAGATCAGCCCCTCCTGAGTTTACCCGAGCCAAGCTGAAAGCGTGGATAAACCAGGCCAAATCTTTTCTTAGCTATAACCTGTCACCAAGAGAGGGAGGGAAGTTGTTTCTTGGGTTTGGGGAATGTAAGACAAATGTCAGGACACCAGTGAAAGTGGGGTGCTCCTTTCCAAGTGCTGAAAAATTTGCTCTGCCTGGCAGGCTGAACTCCGTATTTAAAACTGAGCACTAACTTGGTACCAGACCAGATCTTGCCCTGTTCTCAACAGAGTAATGGAGGGATATGACAGCTTTTCTTATGACCACCATCTCTATTTAGTTATTTCTATGAAACATTTTAAACACATGCAGCATTCACATGCATACACACCAAAACTGCCAGGTCATCTGACAGTGACTTTCCCGCATTCCACTTAACATGAATGTTATTCTTCACTCTACGTGTTTAAGGCACTTAAGTAAACAGATCCCTAAGATTTTAAGAAATGTTGCACTGCATAACAAGTGAAGCAACAGTCACACTTTCCTCCCTTTCTCTTCCCAAAGAGGAAAGGGTTCATATTATTCCCTTTTGGTTATTTCCACTGTTGCTAAAAACACTTTGTAAACAGTAAATTGAGGGCTTCTGAACATTGATGAATGGTGTCCACACAAAAATAACATGGAAATAGAAAAGAAATTATACAAGAATTAACCCTTCTCATTCCAATCCACCATTGTAAGTCATTTAACCCATGTTTTTAGCTAGTCACATCTATTCAGTGTTGCCATTAAATTTTTTTCACATCTGGTTTGACTTTGCTAGCAGAAAAGAAACACCTTTGCTTTTTACAGTCATTTTCTTCAGTGCTCTAAGGAGTAAGATGTAACAAAATTAGGAATCAGAGCACATGATGTGTTGCCAAAATAAGATACTCTCTTCCTTTCATTTTCTGTGATTAACCCTTGGAAGGCAGAAAGGCAGTCTCATCACAGTATCCTGCACCAACGTCTGGAAGACTTGTATCTGTTTCACAGCCAGCTGAAGACAGCCTTGCAATGCAGAAATAAGATACCTGCACTTCTGGAGAGAGAGAAAATCTGGAACAGCTCCAGCCCAACTGGGTTGATGGGTTTTGTTGTCCGGTTAAGGAATTCTTTAATATCGAATAGTCTCGACTTTAAAAGGCCAGATGGATCCAGAGCACGTAAACACCAGGTATGAACAACGAGAAAAAAAACCAAACCGTAGTTCCTCCCTTTATCCATTCAAATTCTGTAGTAGCAATAACTCAAAGTGATGTTTAGACTGCAAAACGGAGTTTTATACAAAGCTAGCAATCAGGTCAAACCAACCAACCAAGCACCTGTGATGCTGACACGAGAATAACCAAACACAATGATTTCAAGATCCCCCTATACTATTGTGCTAAAATCATAGCCCTCAAAGCACATAAAAGCCTAGTTCCATCTGCCTCAAGTCTTGGCACCTTCGCCCATTTTTAATAGGGTGAAACCACCTTGGCAAATGTTGGACTGGTGCTGTAGGGAGGGGAAACATGAGGGATCTGGAGTCACCTTTTCAGTCATCTCCAACAGGCACGGGAAAGCCATCTCTTCAACTTGCTAACTGTTCTCAGAGGAAAACCATAAAACTTTTTGCCCTATCTTGTATCGGGTCCCATGAACCATCGGCAGGCGGGCAACTTTTCAGGGCAACAGCCAGCTGGCAAAGTCACAAAAGAAAAGTTCCAAATACCTGGCATTAAATAAGTGTCTCTCTAAGTCTCAGTATTTGGAGGACATGAGCCCACTGCCGATAACACTGAGTGGGAACAATTATTACCTTTTGTTCTGGGGGCAAACTGGCTCCATGGTGGGAGTTAAAAAAAAAAAAAATAAAAAAAAATCAGCAATTAGTCAAATTCCTCTAACAGGAAAGTCATGGAGCCATAGTGAATTTCCAAAAGGAAACGGGTAAACGTGTTGTTTAGCGCACTGGAAAATGACTGAAAAAACCCACAAAAATCTTTCAAGGGGAAAATGGAAAGTGCTTTTGCTTTTCCTAGCTAGAAGTTCTTGAGATGGAAAACAGAAAATACAAGAAGAGGCAAAACCTGGCTTTATACATTTCCACCAAATCATCACAAATGGTCTCGGGCACCGCTCACCGCAGTTCGGGGTAAGCTACTAATGAGCCACTTCAGGAAGTTTCAATTCCCACAAGCCTTGCATCTGCAAATCTCCCTACTTAAAAACGTGGTAATAGACATTTGAGGGTTATTAGATCACACTCTAGGAAGAGATAATAAGTAAGAAGAAGCATGTAGTCTGTTATTTTAGTACTTTTAACATTTTCCTTAAAGGATCAGGAAGAAAAATCCTGCATTCTGTTTTCACCACAAAAATACTTTGCTTTTCCTTTACTACTTTTTTCCTCCCAGAAAAACTGATCTCACTTTCCAAAAATCTAGGAGGATATATCAAATTGACCACGCAGTTCTCTCCAGACTCCAAATAGCAACTAAGTCCATTAGCCAAACCGGAGAGTCCTCTGTAAGCAAAATTCCCGTTAATGCTACAATTCATTCGCGATGAAAATCACTATGAGAAATCACACTGCTAACTTGTCACTTGTTGGATGACAAGGTGCTGATGTGTCCCCCACAGCACACAACCTTTGGACAAAAACCAGGCGTGCTGCACATTCAGACACGTTCACAGACAGAGGTACAAGCGTGCTACGGCACAGCCAGACTGCCAGAATATTCCCAGCTAGCATCCAGGTCCTTGCCCACTGCAACATGCAGCAGTGTTCAAGGAACGTGTGGACGTGGCACTGCAGGACATGGTTTAGTGGGCATGGTGGGGTTGGGTTGATGGTTGGACTTGATGATCTTACAGGTCTTTTCCAATCTTAATGATTCTGTGATTCTGAGATGATGCAGACTGTCCTCAGCAGAAGACACCTCTACTTTTATTCCAGGCCTTGCGCTTACCAGCCAAATGAGAGAATAAGGCTTTAAATCTGCATTTCATCTGCTGAACAAAAGAAAGTATATGAACAGAGGCCTCCCATGATGGCTCAGTATAAAGATGAAGTTGTAGCCCATGGTCAAGACACTCTCCATTTGCTGCTATCTACTAATGAGCTACTGAGCATTAGTTTAGGAGGCTGCTACAAGGTTTTTATGTGGCAAATCAGAATTTCTCCTCTATTCACTAACTTACCACAGATCACCAAACAGCTGTTTTCAGTGTTTGGAAAAGCATAAGGAACCGTGTTAACAGAAACTACTGACAGCAAGAGCAATGCCTTCTTGAGCCAAACCACCATCTGTGGAGTCCAACAGCGCTTAGGTAGTATTTTGGAAAGGGGATGCCATAATAAAGCGTTGGAACGCTTTGCCAGAGATCAGCCCCATCTTCCAGGATGCAAAGAATAAAGCAAGAACTACAGAAGTGCAATAACTGGTTTTCTCTGTTTAAAAGATTATTTTGCACATATAACCAAAGACACCTGCCGAACAACATGTTTAAGTTCACTTTGCTGGAGACATTTCTACTTTGATGTTGAAAAATAGACCTGCTGTTATGATAGCGTTTCGTAACATCCAAGTTGTGATATTTAAAGTGGGTGTGTTAAGAATGAGAGATGGAATATTCTTTAATCAGATCATCTCAAAGATATCTGATACTTACTGAAATTCTTCAAAATATTTTGATCTTCTAGACTATTTTTCTGAACCATAAGGACAAATATTCTCTGCAGAGATGACTTAACTCTATGCAGGGAGGGGACAAACACCCCCAAAAAGGAGGGCGATATCACAGAAACCATGTCGAGTTTCCCACTACTAGAATTTTGTCTTAGACTTCCACGAAGGAAAAGTTATTCCTGTAACACCATCAGTGCAGCTCCCCTTATTGCCCACAGCAGTATTGCTTTGCGCAGGACTCAGCGCACCGGGAGCCAGCACAAACAGGCATTTGTGAAGAAATCAGAATTGACTCTCACTTGCTGCGTTTTCTGTCTACAGCCAGGCACCATGAATTGCAAACGGCATGGACCAGAGAGGAGACAAATTCATTTACGTTGGGGAAATACTGATACGACTACTGAAAAGTCCTATCTCCAGTATTGTACTGAAACAACTCATTTCTCTGACTTTATGTTGTAAGAGTCCGGTGGAAGATTTTGAGGGGGCAGAAGCGAAGGTTTGAAAATAGATTTTCTCTCATGGGAGGGAGAGAGAGAAGCGTATATGCATGACTAATTTAAGATTATTGTCCTCTTCAGAAGCAGCACTAAGTTCTCACAGCCCTGGCTTTTTTGTTGCTGTTGTATGCGGAATACGGAGTCGGTAAAGGGGAAGATGCAAAATTGACAGTATTTTGGCCTGTTGTGCTGTTTTCCTGGGTAAATTCTGCTGCTTCCCTACTTACAGGGTCAAATATCCTTCCATGATTTAGTCTATAAACTTGAAACAGATGTTCTTTCTGGAGTACCTCTATGAAGCCACTAGCAGAATAACCACTAGCAGGACACACGAATATAGCTATAGAACAGATTAAACCCTGAGTCATCAGAAATTTTAGAAGAAAAACATTTAAGTCAAAAGTCAGCTTGAGAAGTCAAATCTACATCATAATGCTAAGTCACACACCCCTACGTTTACCTTTGCTGGCTGATAAATTTAATGTGTGGACCTGATCCAAACACAGCTTTAGCTCGCTGTTGACAGCTCTTACATTGAACTGTAATGACTCTGTATGTTGAACAGATGTTTAAGTAGTGATCGTTCATGTGCAGCGAGGGGCTGCCGCTACCTCTAACTCAGTAATTACCGTTCTCTCAGTGAGTAATGCCAAAACATAGCACGATGAAATTCCCTTGCACCTGAGATAGCCAGCACTAATTCCTACCTATAATAGGAGCAGCAGTAAAATCAAACAAGCTGGAGCCTTTAGCCATGCAGGTGCTTTTTTTTTAAACCAGAATGCCTTTAGGTTGTTAGGAGAGCTGCCTCATTTCTTCAGACTACTCAGCAGTGAGGTAGCACACTAATTACAGTGCCTTTAACCCAAAAAGAGTACTTGAAAAAGAATAATTTGACATAGCTCTGTGCAGGTATAGTATCGCACGGTGTAACATGGCAGACACGTCTAAAAGCAGAACTACAGCCAGCAGGTCAGAGTATAGAAGATATTTTAATGAGAAAAGGAAAAAGGGGAGTGAAATGCCGTTATCCAAATGGGAAATTCGACCAAAAAAAAAAAACAACCGAAAACCAACCCACCAGGACTACCAGCCTCGCTTTTCCAAAGGCTTCCCCCGAAGTAGGAAGTCACTGGGATAGGTACTTGTCATAGGAAAGATGGCATCTTGTACCGCCTACCCTCCTTGCTTATGCGTAGATCCATACCGATGCAGAGGGAACAGACTCACCTTATCATCCCACTACTCCATCACTCCAGCTCTTCTCACAGGGTTCACTCAGAAGACCCAATTTAAGCATATGTAAAGTTAGGAGACAGATGCTGAAGTGAAAACAAACAGAAACAAGGAAAACAAGAACTCCAGGAGAGTAAAAGAGAACAAAGCAGAGACTTGAGGGCCTGCAAAGCCTCCTCTGAAAGTCCCTAGAGCTCTAGGAACCTCCCGTGGCAGGGACACCACAGCACTGTTTCCCCCCATTCTTTGCCTCCTGTATGGCTCCGGCAACTAACTGGAGCTTGGAGCCTTAGTTTTCATAATCATGAGTTGAATACACCACTTACCCATCTTTTTCTCAGAAATGAATTTTTGGATAATAGGAATTGTTCCCAACTGGTCTTCTCGGACTTGATGAGTACTCCCAAACCCCAAACAATTATTTTCGCACAACTTCTCAAGAGCATTGCCTAGCCCCTGCTCTCCAACACCGCCACCTCATCCACCACAGACAGTGGGTCAGCAACAAAAAAGAAGCAGGACCGAGACAGGTTTCATCAGGCGTGATCCAGCCCGAGTTCACCAGCCTCCCGCACTACCTGCTCCGGAGATTTCAGTCCAGTTTCTACTTTTGTATTTTTCAGTAAATAACTTCAAAGTAACAGTGCTAAGAGTAGCATCCACACAGCTCTGCATTTTGCCCCCAGATTCAAAGGTTTCATTTTTAAAACCTTAGAACACAGCACAGCAAGTCAAGCACTTTTTCACTTTGTCTGTCTAACTGATGTAAGTACATAGCTGATTTATGCAAAATGCAAAGAAGGAAGACAATACATACATATGTGTGTATACCCGGCCACCTTGCTGGCACGCCTTTCTGTGCCTTCAACGTAAATTATATTCCCCAAATACCAATGGGAGTTGCATGAATGTAGGAATGGCAGGATCCTTATAGCTAAAGTCCCAATTCAGAAATACGCTTAACTTTCAGGCCAGATGAAAGCCTTGTGCCTGCACATATTCACCAATATAAAAATAAAACAGTAGGCTTAAAGTACAATCCTTCACTAGAATGGGAACTGGCACTTCTAAAATAACTTGCCCCATTATTGCTGTTGCAATGTCTGTGCAATTCTATTTTCAGTTCCTTTTCTATAGAAAAATGTGTCGGTGGTCTTTAAAAATACACACCAATACAAACAGAGCAGTTTTGTTCACATTATCCCAGTGACATCCCAGTAAGTATATGCAACAGAAAGAAACAAACATCAGTAAGGGGAAAAAAGTGCCAACTTCACAAGTTATTCTAAACCAAAAGAAAGTTGGGCTTTTTTTCCCCACCGTAGAAACTGTCAGCACTGTCTTAAATTTAGGCACATTATCCTTGGAATTAAGTGGCTTGATCAAAGACTAAACCTTTCAGGCATCGCAATGGTATTATATAAGGGCCTAATAAATTCTTACACATCAAAAATCTGGAACATCCTGTATTTAAACGCTCAATCATGCTCATAGTAACTTAAAACAAGGGCAGCGTAAAAATTAGCCTATTAGGACATGCTTTAAAAATTTATGCAAGGACTTTGCTAGAGGCAGGGGTAGAATTTATCTGTCCTAACACTGATGTCGATACCTGAGCTGGTCCATCTAAGATTTTTTTTATTGTCAATGGGGGAAAAAGCAATTCTAGATTGCAATTCACCTAATTCTAAAACACAAGTCTAAACCAGGTACTTCTACTACAAAATCTAGGTGAGTAATTTTAGATGCAGAAACGTATGCTGCAGACTTACAAAGATGAACAGTAGCCACACTACATGCGTTAACTTTAACAGAAGCGAAAAGAAATCTCTGGACTGTGAATGTGGAGTTCCATTAGTAGTAAGAGATGAAATTTTCAAAAACGACCCACAGTTCCTGGTGCTCCACTTTTTTGGTTTACCACTTAAAGACACCCTAAAACGGTATAATGTTTCAGAAGCCATCATTCTGCAATAAACTCAGCCCACTTTAAGTGCCTGAAAGAGAGCTGGAAGGGGGGGGGCGCAAAAAGAAGACGTGCCAATCAGGAAGCACTTCTGAAAAAAAATTATTAGTGTATCTAAGTACCAGATAATGTGTGGAAGAGTTTCAGGGTAACAATGCTCCTACGCGATGGGTGTAGTCAACCGCACCCGGTTTTCTGCTTCCGCGAGCAGGTGCTGCAAACCTCAGTTCTTCCTGTCCTCTTCCTCGTCTAAGCAGTTTTGAGATATCTTACACCCAGTAACAGCCCTTGCAGAAGAAGGGAAGGAAAGCCCTTGTGAACGACAAAGCAGATGCTTTCTGTTGAGCTTAAAAACATCACTTCAGGGTACATCAACACGGAGAGGTGAAGATCTATGTTCTTCTGCCCATGCTCCAACCTAGCAAAATATGGGGCACAGATCTCAGGGTGCCACCATACCTTTTCCAACGCTGCAGAGCCACAGAGATACAGAAAATATTCCCAGCTACCTTTCAGCATGGAACCCCCTCACAGATGGAAGAGGATACACAAAGACTTTGGGAAGCCATCAGTAAGGGCCAGGGAAAATCTGCAGCGAATCTGCTCAGATTTCTTTTTTTTTTTTTTTGTAGAGTTAATTTTCAGTCAGCTCAACCTGTGCAGATGCACAACTGAGTTTTTGCACAAGAGAAGAAAAAGAAGCATGGCACAAGGGGAGGGAATACATGCAGAACCACCTTTTTTAGTAGTAAACTTTAGTCAGAGCCATTTATTTGACTGGGAAAATCACATTTTCAGTATATATTTTGGCAATTACCTTTGCAAACCTAACAGGTAGTAAGTCACTCTCTTTGTTTCTGTAAACAAAGAAAACTTTATATTCTGCAGTTGTTTGCAGAGTCCCCCATTTCCACTGTGGCCCTTGATTCTCTGGCAAGCAAATTTTCTAGATAGCTTTTTTCTTCATTTTTTAGCCTATTTCCAAAGGGCTGCGTATGGGGTTTTTTCAGTTCAAGCACAATTATCTTTGTTTCATTCCTTTGCTGTAACAGTGACTGTGTAGAATTAGCAAACCTCCGTAACTGCCAACTTCAGATACTCGCTGTCTCAATCGTGAGATTTCACAGTCCTAAAACACTGCTTTTTCCTATTGTTCTATGGTTCCAAAGTAAAATTATTGCCCTATGCTGTTTAATATAAGATATGTTTATCTAATCTTCGTTCACGTGGGCTGCAGACTTATTTTTAATCCCTTCAGAACTGCGGCAGGAAGAGAAGCCACCAATAAAACATGTACAGCGACAATAGCCTGTGGTGGCTGGTTTTCCCTTCCTTATCTCTGCTCAGAATTTGCAGCACGCTCACTTCACACTCATTTATTTTGGATCTTGAACCGCGCAAGAAGACAAGAACGTAGCCCCAGCTGTTTAGTTACGCCTGTGTTACAAGCACCTGACATCTACAGCAAGAATCTCTGGAAGCCGGGCTTTGGAGCATGTCTAATTTCAGGCGCTCAACTTCAGACACTGTTGAAAACAAGTAACTTGGAGATGAAAAGCGCTTAGGACTCGGTGCAAGTCAAACATCTCAACTGTCACTAAACTAAAATATCTAGAAATTATTAGTACCTCTCCAAAGAGTCATGCTCTGAATGAATTCCAGGGGTTACCCCCTCAAAAAGAGCAAAACAAAACAAAAAAGATTTCCTAGCTTTCAAACTTAGCAACCAAATCAAAACAAAAACTAACAGCATGAGCAAGTGTCAGCTGGTGAATAAGCATAAAGAAATGTACAGTAAACAATAAAAAAAAGAGAAATTGGATTTTGCTATAAATTAATTTCATTTGCACTATACTATATGTGAGGACAAAAGATTTCATTTCCTTGCCTCGTTAAAAGCATGCTGCCTTCTTTATGCATCCCCCACTAGGGTTCCATACTTCTGTTTGCACACAGTACAGCAGAACTTTGGGTTATAACACTGATATTTTCCAAAGATAACTGACCTATCAGGAGGAAAAAAACCCACCCACTTTTGTATTACTTAGCCGCAGTATTATATTTTTCCCCAGGAATATTCTTGCCGTGCTTATGAGTCAGCGATAGCAGAAACTTAACTTGCTTTCCCTTACAAAGGGCAGCAATCATTAGGCAACAGGAATAAGCCTCATTTTTTCCCCTTTAACAGTTTGGAAAACAAGAAAAAGATGCCCTTACATTTTAGAATTATGAAAGTGATGCTCCTACTATGCAGTGAGACACAATTTATTGCCCAAGAAACAAAGTACAGCAACAAAATTCCAGAAACTCCAAGTGAGCTCTTCTCAAAATACCCTCTGAACTTGAACATAGCCAGGGAAACGAAATTCAACAATCCTTTAAGTTGCATAAATAATTATAACTTCCCTTTCAAACAAGGCCTTTACACATAAAGCCTAAAAAAAAAAAAAGCGCTTTAAAATAACGAGGACATTGCATGATCTGCACAGCTGGCTTACAAACTTTACTTCCATCTCTGTCGCAAGGTTTTATATCACTAACATCTGGCTATCTCAGAAGCACTTTGAGAAGGCATTTCAGGTTTGATTTCTAGCAAACTTAAGATATCTCGAAATGCAGACGGCCTTTTTCCCCACTGTTACTGTAGCACTAAGCGCAGAGCGTGGTAGCACCTCAGCTTCCCTGCTGCTGGAAGGCACCCGAGCGATGAGCAGCGTGTACTTTACGCAGGACGAGGGAGAGGAGACTTGGCAGGGCACGACCAGGGGCCTCTGTCCCCACCGACTGCCCAGAGACTCCCCAGGGCACAAGCCAGTAGTTCCACCTGCCAGCAAATAAATGAGGCCACCGTCTCGTATGCGGAAATAGCCAAGGCAAGAGCAAAGACCTGATCCTAGACGCAGGAAAAAGAGGCACGCCTGCCCTTTAGGGTCTTCTAAACTGGTCTGGTACGTTGCCCTTATTAGCGACTACGCTCAAAAACTGAAGTTTCAGAGAAAAAGGAAACAGAGGAGGCAGATACGGAATCAATTTTCTCCTAATAACCATTTAAACCCTGACTCAACTCTACCCAAGCCAAAAAAAACCAGGAAGCCTGACGGAGATAGTCAGGCAATTGAGGTAATGGTGCACATCAAATGTATGATTGATAAACAGTTAGATAACAGGCTACTGATCAGGATGTCAGAACCCTCCCAAAGGATGAAGGCAGACTACACCAGACACCTGCTGGTGTAGCATCTTCAAAGAGAACATCCAGATCACGAAACCTCCAAACACAGCATTAAAGATAGGCAGCATGAACTGAACAGGGAGGAAGTGCTCAGCATATGGACCAAAAAACCCCCAAAAGTTAAAAATGGGAACAGACGAGTAAGAGGACAACCAGGAGGGAAATACATTGCAAAGCACGTGAGGGGCCAGCTACTTTCTATATAAACTGATAAAAGGACAGCTGTAGCTTGGGCTCCTTGGAAGTGGGATGCTGGAGAAGCGATCTCTCCGGGGCGCTGGCTGATCTTCCCTACAGAGAGCTGCGCTTCCTGCTGCACCACCGTGTGAAGAAACTCAAGCGATAAATCCAGTGTCGAGCCAAGCCCTGGGAGGGGATGACGACTCCAGCAGACCCGCTCACCCGTAACGGGAGCAGCCGCGCTTGGGGCTGCCAGCCACGACTCGGGATCCCAAAAGCACCGGCAACACCAGAGGCAGAGCTGCCAGAAACCAGTGCCCGCATACGGGACGGGCCTGAAAGGATCCAGCAAAAGAATACGTACTTCCAAAAGCCTTCCCTTTTAAGCTATTAAGTATCTTACCCTGGATATCATGTTTTTCTTACAAACATCCAAGCCCTGGCTGGCTCTGGCCAAGTTCTTGGCCTTAGCAGCCTCCTGTTGAAATGGGTTTCGCAGTCCAGCTCCGGACTGCACGAAAAACACCCTCATTTTAATCACCGTTGAATCTGCAGCCGTCCAATGTTACCGCATTTTTCTCTTCACATGGAGAAACACTGGGAGACAGAAGGGAAGAAGTCCTAGATCTATTCCGTTTATGCTGCTCACCTATACTTTCTCCACGATCCTTCATAACAGTCACATTTCTAAAGCAAACAACCCAATTCCTTCCCTTTGCTTTTGCAGGGTTAAGAAGTCTACCCTGTAATTTTTTTCTCTTGTATCTTGCTTATATTTTCAGTCTGGTTGCATGGCAAAGAACAGCTACAGTCATCTTTCGACCGACAGGAGCAAGTACAATGGGACAGAAACATAATTATGTCACCCTTTTCCCTCTGCCCTGGACCATTCTTTGTTCTAATCCTCATTTTATTTGCTGATTAGCATCAGCAGAACATCTCTAAAACTTTCTTTTTCCAAACTGCTGAGCCCATTTTCCTCTCTGCAACGTTACGATTGCAATTGGGAACGAGCGCCCTAGCAGAGAAGCAGCAATAAAGGTAACGCTGAATCAGAGTTACATTCTCTGAATAAAAAACAAACAAATGTTTCCCCTCTTAAGAGTCTATCATATTTCACAACATACCACAGCAATATGCCTACACTTTCAACATCCTTGTATAAAATAGGCAAAAACCACCCATACGCTGAGTGCAATGTTATCGTTGCTGTGGCAACTACAGACCACAATTTTTTGCCTCGAGAGAATTAGCATGAACACAAACACACGCACAAAGGCATAAACAGCTGCGGGTGCTAACAGTGCCTACAGCTCGCTCTGGATGTGTAATGCCGCCATCAAAACCTGGATTTAATTCAAAGAGTACGTCCTTTAACTCCCCAGTCGCTGTCTCCAAACCATTTGTCTACACTTGTTTTTCCTCACCTTCAACACAGCACAGTTGGCAAAACAGCCCGAGAGCGCCTGCTGAGTAAGAAGTATACACGTAAGACAACTTTAACTCTGCTTGTGGGTGAACAAAGCACGTCCAAAAATCCCTCTCTCAAACAGATAAATCATAGATCTAGCGGTGGGAATTTGCTGGGGTAAATACTTGCTGCAAACCGTAGGAGTCAGTGATTTGGACCTGCCCTCTGTGTGTGCGCACATGAGATAAACAAAGTCAATACTGCGCTACTCTTTAACACACCCTTGCACTGATAACAGGAAAAAACCTACTTTCTCCAGTTTATAATCTCATTTAAGCTGGGTCTAAGAGTTAATAATTAAATCTTTTCTACTCAGCAGTCCTTTAAAAAAAAAAAAGTTTAAAATAAAGCCGATACATGAGCATGAAAACAAGCATGGAAGTTATTCGAGAAATGTTGGGAGCAGGGGGTCCTCGGATGTCTTGTTTTTCGCCTTGTCGTTTCGCCTTCCCCATTCCTGACCTATCTGCATACCAGTGCCAAACTGCACTTGAACAAGAGACCACAAACGAAGAAATTGCTCAAGTCCAATTAGAGCTTTTGTTGCAAGACCAGGGCCTGTAGAAGCAGCACACACTCACCCTGTGCACGACAGCCAGCAGCAGAACCATTTCTTGGCCTGAAACTGTTATTTAGTTTTTTAGTATTCTGCATGCAATCCAAAAGACTGATCTAAAGGAGCATTTTCTTGCCTCCCTTTCCCCTCCCAGACGTCCCCAGCCCGTCTCACTCACTGAACTTGAAGACCGCAGAATATAATCTGATTCTGACCAATAATTTTTAAAGTTGCTATTCCATAGGATTGCCAGATTTTAGCCTGGGACTTAACCAGGCAGATACACACACTCAGGGCTATCTGCCCTTTGCATAAGTCGTCTAGGCATGCTTTCAGACAGCATCCCCCTTGCTACACTGCAGAGTGTCACATGAGGACACAGGCAAAATTCCCGTTATCCAGCCACCCAATCTCCCAGGAACACTGGGTAGATGTTCAGAGTCCTCAAATCCCACCCGGACAAAGGCATCCAGAAAGAGGGAAACCAAGAATGCAGAATTGTTCTAATACTTAGTATTTGTTTTGTCTAAGACCAAGTAGCATGGCAACAGTCATACTATAGACTGATTGACTAACTTTCTCAATAGTTTTCACAGTAATGACTATCATTTCCTGTTAAAAAAAAATAAATTCCAAGCTGGTAAAGTTGTCTAGTTAATATTTTGAATTTTGGTTTAAAAATTATTTTTCGTTTGGTTATTTTATTAAAATTTAGAGGAACGACTGAAAACAAACTCTTTGGGAATTTGTAAGTGTTTCAATTTATCCAATTTATTCAAAACTATGTTTACAAGTTCTCTTTCGTCATATTATTGAGATTTTTTTTTTTTTTAAGCCTGAAATTTTCTTATCATGAGGGAAGCCCAAAACACAGTAGAAAAATTATTTCCCACCCAACTCCATTAAGGATGCAACATACTGTAAGTATCCCCCCCAAAAAAGTTCTAAAAACCCATTTATGTCAGCAACTATCACTTGTGCTTTTGTTTTTGCTTCGGTGCTCGCCCACGATTTTACAAAAGCTGTTTAAAATGCCTTAAGCCAGGGAAAAAAGGACTGGTGAAAATGAACATTTCCAGTGGAGATCGTAAGATGGGAGAATGATCAAATCTCGCCTTGCTCTGGGGAAGGGGCACCCAAAGGGTTTCCCCTTGGCCGTTCTCCTCCACGCGCCGCTCTCCCGGTCGGCAGAGGCAGGACTGGATTCTACGTTGTCAGAAGTCACCAAACAAGCCTGACCAGTGGCACGCTCTGGAGAAACCACCGACAGAAGGTCAGAGATTTCCACTGTGCCTACCTTGGCAAGCTCTGCGGTGCAGCAGAAGCGGGTCTGAAGAGCAAGACAGCCGAGGATGAGGACTCCGCATTGACGTGCCTCGCTCTCCAGAGGGTCTCACTTCAGAGGAGCTGAACGCCGGTGCTGCGTGCCCTTGAGCAGCTGAAGCACCGCAGGCTCCTGGGGCGCATCCTGCGGCTCCACGTTCCCAGAAAGCAATCCTGTGCGGATGCTCCGGGGCCACTTCAGGTGCAACGTGTGCTAAGTGGGGACAGGCAAGAGATTCAGTCCCAAAGCACACTCCTGATCCAAATTACGTGCTAACATAAACACTCCCGCTGCTAGTAATGGACAGTAGAAATTTATGCATCAGGCTGTACTTTTAAGAGCAAGCCTGAGTTTCTGGAAGCTCTCCTTAAGTACCCTCACCAGACCACCCGAGCATCCAAGAGATGAGGTCTGGTACCCTCAAGGTTACCTGTAACTACGAGGTCACATACAGCGGGATTTTTTCACTCCAAAGAGAACCACAGCCCATTGACGTCAGACTTTTTACTTCGTTTTGGACAAGTACAGAACGTTGGATTCCCCTCTGCGCTGATGCCAAGCCCGGCGCTGCAGCCTCCCCTGCCCAGGGATTACTAGCACCACTTGCAGTTTGGCACGTCTACCTCGAGCGCTGCCCATTCTCGTGAACTGTAACAGGAGCCAAGGAGCAGCCAGGGCATTAAATACCGTGCCAGGCTGGCCAACATGCCGTAAATCCTAAGCATCAGGGGCTCCCCTGAAAGCACAGAGCCAGCTCTGTGCTCGGTGCCTAGACCCCTAGGCTGGAGCCCAAGAGTCTTCGTCACGACTTTGTATTGTCTCAAAATAGCTGCAGAGCACCACTAAATCAGTGCTGCTGCGATTCATGTGCAGAAAAGGTGTCAGGAAACTTTATGCAGCACGTCAACCTTTATTTTTCCAGATCTCGTTTAACGCAAATGAGAAGGAAAGTGCTTGAAAGGGGGAAAATTGCAAGCGGCTGATTCCAGTTGCGCTTTTGTCCCTTGCCAAATGAAAAACTTAATAGGACAGACTTTGTTTGCAAGGCACGAGGGATGTGGAAATATTTACACCCATAGTATCAAGACATCAGCCATGAGGTTCAAGACTGCAGTGCCAAACTGAGTGAGAACACGTCGAAAAAGGCAGCACGCGTTTCCAAGGCAGAGGAAAACACGTATTATTGCAATTGTTAGTAATAGCTGACCTGAACAGAAAGAAATGCTTTGGAGATGGCCTTAATCTTTGGGAAGTACTATACTTCTGTCTCAGGACTGTCTCAGGAACACGCAGAATCTGGGGCCCTGCACGAGCGGGTGCAACACGTTAGAGAGTGGATTTGCTCTAACCGGGGACCCAAAACAGGGTCAGGAGGATTATGCCTCTGCTTTTTAAATCGAGTGCTATGCCCTTCATGGCATTATAGTAAAAAGCCAATGATTTCTTTTAAGGATAATAGTTTTACAAAATCTGGGTACTCAAAAGTCAGAAAATACCAAAAATGAAAGTTGGTTTTGGCAACCTAAGGAATATCTCTCTATAAATGTGTTGTTAGATGTTAATTTCAAATTTCATTTTTGCTTACTGTTTCTCAAATAACTAAAAGTTACACCCTCAACTGTAAAGAATAAAGCTGTGTCAGGCAGAGAGGCATTAAATCCGACAAGTACTGCTGCAATTCAAAATGAAAACATAGGACTTTCAACTGCAAAATGACTGGCATTAGGAAATTAAAACGTAGCACAGTTCATACCAAACGTGGACAGTTGTTGCTCTTGCCTTAGAGTAGCTTTTTTCAGGTAAAAATCGAGATACTAACCCCACTTATGTCTTCAACGGACTTCCATCTGCAGTTATCCCGCTTCAATCTGTAACAAATTACCTTTTTTCCTCAGCATTACATCTTCTAACACCTCTATTGACAACCATGAAAGGAACCTCAAAGTTCCCAGCCTAAGTCTGTTGAGGTCCTAGAAAGCTAATTTTTTATTTGGTTTTTCGCTGCCCAAAAAGTGTATTAGAAGAGTCACGCAAAGAGGTTTGGGACAAACACATCTGCTGACTACCCAAACCAGGAAGCATAGGAGTAAAACTGGACTCGGACAGCAAACGAGCTGAAAAATGTGAAATTTAACAAAACCACCCCTGATTTTGGGATCAGAACTCATGTTGGTTTTTGTAAAAGGAAAAAACACATATTTTTTTTCTTCTTGCTCCTTTTTAAACCAATTCATCAGCATGCTTTGGGCAGAGAGCTATTTGAACTCAAGGAAGGGTGGGAAGAGATCTCTAATGCTTCAACTATCGCAAGACTCAGAGGCATGTCCCACAGTCCCCCCCCAGAGTCAGTGTTTTATTTAAACTGCTGTCAAAACATAAATATGCAGACCAGCTCCAACGAAAGGATTAAAACGAAAAATAAGGTGTACAACCAGCAGCCAAAGCATCCAAAATTAAGTTTCACAGCACATTTTTTCCCCTTTGGGGAAACACGGCCGGCGTCACCAATGACAACACTGAAGTTACAAACCCACCGATACAACCAGGAGAAGATGCTCATACATTTTTTTGAGAGAGTCTCTTTGAGCACAGAACGTATTTCCCTGAAAGTCAACAAACTTGGTGCTGTCTGAGGCTGGTCAGGGTAAGGCCTGTTAAAACGTCAGGTTTGTTATACGGCAGTTGAAGATTTGCATTTGGGCTGCTACTTCTAAGGCAATAGGTAACCTGGGATATCAAGGGTACTGCAAAATAACCTTGAGAAGTGAAACTTTTTAATCGTATGCCTTAACCCTTTGAATCTGAATTACTTCTAGAGGTGCCTAGAGCTTAGGAAGGCATGGTATAACTACATAGGGATAAACAATGCCATTAAACTTACTTTTAATATACCTTTAAAGAGTGTATTTATTTCTTCAGTGTATTTATACACACATGCACTTTGTTTATAGAAATTACACTATTAAAAGTTTAATGTTTAACTTCCCATATCTCACTGATTTATGGTAGAGGACGATGTCCCAAAATTGGTGATTTAGGGCATACATGACAAAAAAGTATATACTTTACCAGAAGTTACTGTATAAGCATACTGGAGGGATGACGTTCCAGAATCAGTGACTTGGGGTGTACATGATAAGGAGAAAAAAAAAAAAAACAACACACAACCCAAAACTCTTTTCCAAATGCTGCTGGAGGTATGTCATTGACCTAGCCAGATATTTTTAGAACACAAGTCAGCTAAACTTCAAAGTCTGCTTTCCTGGGATATGAGGATGAATTGAACACAGAGAGTCTTTTCATCCTCTTTCAAGCTCATTAATTTTGTTACTGAATATAGCACTTCTTAAAAAAAAAAATATTTCAATGCTGAATTCAAAGATAAATCATCCATTAAAGACATGCAAATACACACTGAGACATCAGGATTATTTTAGCATCTAAAGCAGAAAACATTGCCATGTTCTCATGCAGTACGCTGCCTGCTAAATAAAATGTGAACAGCCTGCCAGGTACACAGCGCAGCTAGGAATCGCACCCTCTGTAATTCCACACTGTTTTTAAACCTAAGTTGTAACTTTTAAAATTAAGAAAACAACCAATGTGAAAAATGACATTTTCATCTTCATCCATGCTTCCCATAGCGAGTGATACAATAGCTGCTTATCAGATGGTAAAACATTTTCCACCTACCATTGCTACAGCTTTTCTGCCCTTGCTATGAACGGGTAACGATGATGACTTTTCATTTTTCAGACCTTCAACTCAACTTTTTTTCTGGTCTTTCTCACAGACTGAAATCTCTCTTGTAGCACAGACCTCATGAAAAACTATCTCTATAAAAGCCGGGACAAGTCCTCTGTGCCCTTAACGTAGAGGCGGACGCACACGGCTTTCAGGTACTGCAGTGACTTGGAGGGTCTAAACCTGCGTGCCTTTCTCTCTCACTCTCTGGGCACTTCTCCGCATTTTTGAAGGCTCAGGACCAGCCACGGGGACCCGCCAAGCCACACGGACTAGAGGGAGATTCCAGCTGTCACCATCCAACAGGCCAAGCACGATGCCGCTGACGTACAGCGACAAACTGGAGATGACCTCCCCTGCTGCAGCCCAGCCAGCGAGTGGAAGGCACGGAGAGCCTGTCAGCATTGCAAGAAGGGTCTCGTATAAAACCAGTCCCTGCTACACATGGGATTTGTATCTAGCAGAACAGTCTTTCATATGCAGAGCTCCGTTCTGTGCCGAGGAGCGAGTGAACTTTTCTCTTCCCCCTCAGCAAAAGCCCTCTCTCATTCTAATGAGGAAGGTAACCAACCCACCTGGCAAAAGAGCTCTGTGAGAGTATTTTTATCTCGTTTCTGAGGGCATTAGCACTGCAGGTCAGGGTTGAAACTCATGTCATTTGAGGGGACAGTGGTGGCAGAACGCTTCCACGCAGCGCTCTGGGTATTCCCTACTTCTGGGCAGCAGCAATCCCTGCTGCTTGGCATGGCCCCGCACATCGCAGTGGGGCAAGAGGGGCGGGGGAGACTTTTTTTAAATGACCGATAGCATAATCTCACAGAGACAATTAAATAGGACCGCGGCGGGGGAAAGGTGATTTTCAGGTGAAGAAAGCTGCAGTTCAGCACAGCTGTGCTGCAGTTCTGCGATGAACCCCTGCAAGGGGGGTTCCTCCTGGCCCATGCCCATCCCTGCTCCATGCTGCTGGAGCCAGCCGGGTCATTTGCAGGGATGGCACCTAAGCCTGCACGCGTGCTCGCACCGCCCAGCCACGCTCCCGGCCCCCGAGCACGTGCCCGCGCTTACTGGTGTGGGCTCAAGATGCAAACCACCAGGCACACCGGTGCCCACCATCAGCACCCACGAGACTGGGGTCCTGGGACAAACGTAACCAGATGCAGTGAAGCATCCTCAGGCCCAGAAGAGGATGGGGAGAATTTTCTCCACGGACAACATCATCTTTGTGTCACCTTGGCTGAATGGAAGGACAAGTTTTGGAAAGCTTAGAAAGAAAAACTGCAGTCTGTCAAGTCTTCATTGTTCAGTGACCCGGTCAGCCTAACACTGTACGCGCGCCATGGTGTCGCAAACAAGCTGGAACAGTAAACGTTTGCTATTCCTGGTTCCTTTGGTGTTCTCGTATTCATCAATCATGGCACGGAATACCTCAGAAAAAAAAAGCTATCACTATTCATGCGCCTTCTCCTAAATTAATAGCTTATAGATAATTATAGGCCTTGATCGTTCAGCTGTTTTAGCGTTGAGCAACAGATCTCTTTTTTGCATCAAAACCTGTTTTCTGTTAAAAAAGGGAAAACTGGCATGGTTAGATGTAGGGCTTTAATCTAGAAAATGAAGTATTTCTTACTCAACCTCAAAAACAAACAGTAGTAGAAAACAACACATAGCACCAGCCACTCTGCAAACAGAAGAAAGCACATAAATCTCCACCTTCTGCTGACTTTTACCGGCGCGCCTCTGCTGCCCGGGTTTCTCAGAGCACAGCTCGACCTCCTCCAGGTAGTTCGGCGGGGACTTTTTCTGGTCAGCACACGCTTCCAGACCTAACTTCCTCGCTGCTGGAAGAATGCGGGAAGGCAGCAGGTGCACGCAGGCTTGGGGGAGAATAAGCGGTGGGGGAGCAGCGTTTTCTGCCTGTTAGGGCTCAGCTTCACCCGGCGCCTGTGAACGGCCAGACGACATCACCGCCAGAAGCAGCACGTTACGCTGCGAAGGGCTCACACGAGCCGGCTCGCTCCTGGGACCGCCGCCTCGTACGCGCGCCTCCGCGCTTCGCCCACCTCCGCAGATGCGCTTGGCCATTCCGCCGGGCGCCCGCGCTCGGCCGAAGGAGACTCTGCGCCTCCTTCCCGCGGGTCCGCGGCCGCGCAAGCAGCGCCCGAAGGCAAGGACTCCTTGCGGGACAGGCTGCGCCCGCCCTCCCGCCCAACGCCCGGGCTGCCCGAGCCTCCACGCTCGGCCGCGCTCAGCTCCGCGCCGTGACCCGCGGCACACAGCACCACCGGCGACTTCTCGCCAGGGCAGGACAAGCGCCGGGCGCCGCCGGGGAAAACGGAGGGCTCTCACCGCGACATCACCCGCCGGCCCGGCCCCGGCCCCGGCGGGCGCCTTCCCCTCCCCGAGACGCCTTTCCACCCCAAGCTCTTCCGCGGGGGAGGGTGCCTCCGCGCTGCCCCCCAAGGCCCTCCGGCAGATGCGAGGCGTGACAGCGCCCGAGAAGCCTCCCCGCGCCGGGCGACCCCCGCTTCCGGAGAGGGGCAACCGCCCCGGCCCGGCCCGGCGCGCAGCCTCACCTGGTCCAGCGGGATGCCCAGCAGCCCGCTCAGCGGGTGCAGCAAGGTGGAGCCGGTGGTGCGATGCGGGGCGCCGGGCGGCTCGGCCATGCTGCATCCCACCCGCCGCCGCCGCCACACGCCGCCGGCCCGCGCGCACCTGCGCGCGACACGCGCCCACCCGCTCCGCTCCGCGCCGCTCCGCGCGCGCCGGCCGCCGCCCCGCCGCGCCGCGCCGGCCGCCGGCCCGCAGGGGGCGCTCGGCGGGGCGGGGCCACCGCCAACGGCCGGGGGCGGAGCGGGGCGGGCGTCGGCCAGACCCCGCGGGCGGGGAGCGGGGAGCCGGGAACCGGCAGCCCTTGGCCGTCCCCGGGGCCTCACCTGCCGCCTTCTGTCGCCCCCGGGAGAAGGGGTGGGCAGGCGGCCAAGGCCGCGCGCGGGGGTGCTCCGTTGTAACGGGCGGCCGCCCCGGCCGGACTCGAATTTGAAAGGCAACCGCTCCCTC
The DNA here is from genome assembly GCF_030936135.1 of Gavia stellata. NCBI lineage: Eukaryota > Metazoa > Chordata > Aves > Gaviiformes > Gaviidae > Gavia > Gavia stellata. The sequence continues at coordinate 95,298,119 of NC_082596.1, read as the reverse complement.
CTGAGGGAGCGCGCGCTCCCCGCGGCGCCGCGTTTGTTACGGGAAGTGAAAAACGCCCTCCGCGTCCCCCCCCCCGCCCCCGGTCGCGCCGCCCGGTCCCGCTCCGCTCCGGCAGCCCCCGGCCGGCAGCGGGGCAGAGCGGTTAAAGCCTTGCGGGCGGTGCCGGGAGGAGGGCCCGGCGCACGGGTGGCTGGGCCTGCGGGGACAGGGCGCGGGCCCCGCAGCGGGCTTAGCGCGGGCCCGGTGGGCCCCGTTCAAGCAAGCCGCTAAAACCAGCTTCCCTGAGCCGGCTGCTTGTCAGAAGCATGAAGTTCTCTGACACCTGCGGGGCCGAGCTGGCAGTTCGCAGCAGCCCCAAGCAGAGGAGAGCTGGCGTTTCACAACCGAAACCGTTGTGAGAAGCTTTTAGTTGGTTAACACAGATACCGTTTTTTCAGTCATCGCTCTTAGAAGTAGTAATGTTTGTTAATGGAGAATTACCAAGCGTTCAGCCTGTGGTTCACATTGCTGGAAGCGAAGATGCATGTGATTCGGGGAAATAACGACTTTTCCTTGATAGGGGAAAAAATGAAAAAGGAGTAGGAGTTTTAAGTGATATGTTCATCTTGTAAGTGAAATACAGCCATTAAAAGGGTACTTCTGCCAAGATCGTCTATCCGCAGAAAGAGTGTTCTTACGCTTGCCCCGGACAATATAGTATTGTGTTGCAAGGAGAACTCGGGCAACATTGCAAAGCTTTCTGTTCAGCTCGCGCTGCTGACGTGCTTAGAACCTGAAATACCCCAAAGGTTCTTTGCAGGCTCAGTTTCAGGCTCTTTAATAGGCCCGTCATTTTCTCTTCTTCAAATAATCGCCAACTGTGGTAGGAGAAACTGTAGTAATCGCTTAAAACGGTAGCGTGACATGTTCGAAGTGTCCTGCTTGTACTGTGCAAGTCGGTGCTGTGCTGGAAAACTCAGGCAAAAATTGTTCAGTAGGGAAGGAGTTTTACAGCAACGACCTTCTCTTAATAGTATTAAGTGGTGCCAGTTGAATATATGTAAGTGTATATATACATACATACATGTACACACACACTTTAAGTAGGGAGAGTAAGCAGTTTGGAAGGACCGGGTAGCCATGCATAAGACCTCCTAACATTTTCCATTAGAAGTCCCCTTTTCCAGTTGTTTAAAATTTGCCAGCCTGAAACTACCTGGATGGAACTTTCCATGGGCTGTCCCCGCCACAAGCAGGCTGCTTGTTGAGCTTTGGCTAGAACCATTGACCTGCTTTTGGGAACAGAATAAAAGTGATTTATTACACACACACTACAGATATTCCCAAAGCTTTTTCACTGTGGAAATCTTGTACCTCTGGGACGGTGACTTCAAGTTTAGACGTGGTAGTTGTCCTGGAATCAAAGAAATGCCTGTCATTGTCTTTGTGAAACTACTGAAGAGTGACCAACTGCCACAGTTCTGGCCGCAGTTCTGGGGGAAAAAAGCCACACATAATCCATGTGGAGACTCAGGAGGTCAGTATACAACATCTCTGAAGACCATAAGCATTCTTCAGCCCCTCACATTTCCTCCATGTGACTGGACTCCATCTATTTCTGCCACTACAGGAGCAGAGTGGGCTATCACAGGGCTCCAGGCACAGGAACGGAGAAGAGCATGCCTGTCTCTCTATAGTCAGTACTCAGCCATCTGGGCTTTGTGTGGTGGTGGAAACAGCTGCTCCAGAAAACAGCTGGAAGGAGAAAAAGGCAGCTGGAGAAAGCCAGGAGCAAGAGCACAAGTAGGAGGAAGATGGCGATGCTGAAGTGGGTTAGCACAAGAAGCCCTGTGAAGGGAACTGTAGCAAAGTTGGCTGCAGATACAAAGGAACAGAAGCAAAGGGAGCTATGGTTAGGAGGACAGAATTGGTGAGGGAGGTGTATCAGCAAGAAAGGCGCGAGAAGAAAGGCAAGATGGTATTAAGATGAAAGCACTGGGGAGAGAGACAGGAGAAGATGAGAGTGGCAACAGGGGAGGAAAGAAAACAAGAATTATTAGAAAACTTACTACTATTGAAAACTAGCATTCCTGAAGTTCAGTGTTCCTTTTCTTATCTAGCTAGTAGCTTCGAAACACATAAGCACGATGCTGTCAGCTCTACAGCTCAGTCACAGAAGGCTGATACTGCCCCAAAAGGAGAAGGTAGATTCTGCCTCCAAACCTGAGCTGTCACCAGGAGAGCTTGGTTTGATGTCTCCTCAACGCAGCCTTTGGTGCACCTCCTTCCAGGGGAGCTTTACTCGCTTGGTTACGGGGTAGTACGGATGTGTGGAGCCCTCAGTGTTGTTTGTTATGTGGAGCCTGTGCCCCTGGAAAGGGAAGCCCTGCTATAAGAGACGCTTGAACTGATGCTACATGGAGCCAAGGGACATTTGACAGGACTAAATCCAATGGAGAGCACGCTCCTGGATGCAGACTGGCTCAGCAAAGGTCCATTCATGATACACTGTGCTTAGACTAGAAGGCTCTCCTACACCCAAATGGGCTTGAACAGGCCGAGCTTGAGTATCTTTGCACACTGCCGTGTTTGATTTACAAACTACTCTGCACATGGAAATTGTGTGTCACTGTCTGCTGCCCCCTTCTCCACTGGCAGGACCACCTACAAGGTGTAAAAGTAGATGTAAGCGGTCAGACCAAAAGGTTATTTAGGTCTCTTGTCTCTGACAGTGACATGGCGGATGCTTAGACAAAGTATACAAGAAACCTGGCAAATACAGAGCAATCCTTTTACTTTGTACGCTCCCAGCTTCTAGCCACCAGGACTTCCCAAGATGGAAATTTTGTCTGGAATATCATGTTTAATAGCCACTGATGGGTCTATGTTACATGTCTAGTATTTTTTGAATTCACTTATATTTTTGGCCTCCACAGTATCCCATGAGTTCCGCTATTTAATTATGTGCTGTATGAAAAAGTACTTCCTTTGGTTTGTTTTAAAGCAGCTGCCTTGTAATTTCATTGGGTGCTGTCTTGTTCTTGTACTGTGAGAAATAAGTGAGTAATCATTGCTTAATCACCTTCCCCCGTGCTATTCATAACTTTAGATATCCTGAGTGGTCTCTTGTCCTCGCTGAGGCGTCTATTTAATCTCTCGCTATACAGAAGTTATTGATATCTTTATTCTTCCTTTTCACCCTTTTCTGTGCCTATTTTTGAAATGGAAAGACTATAGATTTATGGGATGTTCGGTTCTGTTTTGTTCTATATTCTTTTACCAAGAATTCCTAACATCATCCCCAGTGACTTCAAAGTCTATTTTCTCAAACGTAATAGGTAATTTAGAGCCTAATGTGTATATATAATCAAGAGTTGCTTTTTCCTGTTTACATTTATCAATATTAAATTTTAACAGTCCTTAAATTGCCCCACAATACAATATTGTGAAATCTGTTGCAACTCTATAATGATTATCCTGAATTATTTCATAGCCTCGCTAACTTTGTCTTCTCATCTCCTTTTCCAAGAACTTAATGTGTTCAACAGGACAGATTCCTTTGCATTAATTTCCAACTCGACATTTATTCTCATCCTTTATTTATTTCCTTTTAAACAGCTATTAATCCAGGAGGGAGCAGTCCCTACTATTCTGTGATTATTTAATTTCTGTGGGTGAGAAACCTTACCCCCAACAATCTGGAAATACAAATATACTTTCTCGACAGGATCACCCTTAGTGTTCAGAGAACACTAATGGATTTGTGATGTGTAATTTCTGTACAACGGCTATGGTTTCCCAGTAATATCATAGTTACCTGGGTGTGTACTCATTTTATCGTTTGCTGTGCAGTTTCTACCGGTTTGTATACGGAAGTGAGTGCTGCTCGACAGTTCTCTGACCCTGATTGATATGGTTCCATATGGTGAGTGTTACTCTTCAGTGGCAGGTTTTTGTTTTATGATTTAAACAGGAGAAGACAATTCACCGGACAACGTGGAGAAGTCACAAAGACAGTCATTTAATAGTTAGGAAACACAGGAATGAAGGTTGCTGGTGTAGCACCCAAGCGCAGCGTAGCGAAGCTGTGAGACACCCAGAATGATCTCATCAACAGAAATGTTGGTCTGCCACTAAAAAATCCCTTTTATCTTTGCACAGGTGTTTTAAACTCTGGCCTTGCAAACACTAATTTTGGAAGAATCCAGAAAAGATTGGAAAAAGTGGTGTCGGGGGGGAGAAACCAAGGATTTGATTCCACAGTTAAGGAAATAATGATGTGAAAGTGCCCATAAGGGCTCTTACGTGTGTGAAAGAAACTCACCAGAGATGAGGTGGAAATTACTCCTGTGCTCCTTTTGCCTCAGGATGAAGGGGAATGGGTTTGTTTGCAAATCCTGATTCCTTTTGACATTGGAAACTCAGGCATAGGGACCATGGTGGCCTGTGGATGAACTGCAGGTCTGGAATATAACACAGTGTTGCAAGAAACAAAGCTGAGCCAACTGAGAGAGAAAGTGGTTGGGCATTTTTTTCTAGGTAACATCCATATATCCACATAGCTATAAAGTCATAGCACTGATGGCCTTCACCATTATCCAAAGAGAATGTTACCTGCTTATTTATCCTCCTTCAGAGATCATGGGATAATGATTTTCAATATTGTCAAATAATAATGAATTAGAATCAGGATCTATTGATGCAAAGTTTAAGATAATAGAAGGCAATGAACAGAGTTTACATAGACTTTATAGCTTGTGATTCATTCTACCAACATGAGGCCCTCTGTGTCTAGACCTGAGATAATTTTGCAGCCTAGTTTGTTTTCCTGCTGCTCAGAGGGATCTCTTGACCTTTAATAAAACCAGTGGTCACAAGGCAGGCACATGTAAATATAGAAGGATTCTTTTTTCCATTTACTAGTGAATTGAAAAGAAGATGGTTTATATCGGATTTTTTAGTGAGCTCTACTACTCTTCCTTCAGGAACATTTTGAAATGTAGAAGACTCTCTGTGCAATACAGCTTGAAACTAAAAACCTGGTAGGGCATTTTGTGCTTTACAAAATGAGAAATTGCAAAAATTGAAGTTTAATAAGAATTATTAGTAACTAATATGACAAAGGTAAAGGTTCATGGAAGCATTTCAGGATCCAGGCAGTAACTATTGGACATGTGGAGAATACAGTTCAACTACATTTAAGGAAATCAAGAGAATGATTTTATAAAGAAAACAGAAGATGTCCAGCAGTATTGAAATAATGTTTTATATTAAACAACTATTTAAATAGTGATGTTTGTATTCTTAAGAAAGGATTTTCAGAACACTCATGTAAAAGCAAATCGTAGTGTGTGGAAGTTTTTGATAGTAACATTCTTTAAAAATTCCAGGTGTAAGTTTACTAGGAATCATCAGTGTTTCCAGCATAACTCTTTTTACCTACGTCAAATGAAAACAGGACACAAAGATAATTTAATATAGCATGACTTTTCAGCTTCTTTGCATTGTACTTTCACGGGCAAGATTGTTTTTCTTTAGTATCATCCCAGCCTTCAGAGTGCAAGTACCTTAGAGTTTGTTCTCTTCTACCATCTAGAGGGGGAACTGTACAACACAGAGAAAAGCCATTTTAACTTTGCCAGAAAGTTAGAGAAATAGTTCCAATTCCTTATATTATTTTTATTTAGGGGAAAAAAAATAGAGGAAATTGTTGATAGTGTTTCCGTGAGGGTTAGTCAATTTATAGTGTCAATCAAGATATAAATTTTTTTTTTAAAAATCTTGTTTTCCTGAAATATTTTTTGCACCAAATGTAACGTGGAAAAAAAGATGTTGAAACCAGTCAAGACCTACAGTTAGCAGAAAGCTGTTCTGCTGTTTTTAAAGCTGTAAATGTAACATTACAATTTTATATAAAGAAAAATTAAACTTGTATAAGCAAACAAGCCCTTCCAATTGTGGTTAAAAATCTCACAGAAAAGATTAAATGACATTGCAGGAGTTATTCAGTACCGGTGCATGGATTTAGAGACCCGAGATCTACAAAGTTTTTTGTCCACTAATGCTATCAAATAACACTGTTAGCTAAATCCACTGCTCCACAACATGTATAGCTGGAATAAGATATCTAGTAACGCTCGTTTTAACTGAACGCTTTGTCCTACAGTGCACTGTTCAAGAGGTCTAATTGTGTGTACTGCTATTCTAGTTGTGGAGAGTCATGACTTTTTCCAATAATGTCCAAAGGAAAAAGGAAATTAGTGATAAGTATGATTTGAAGCTGATGAGTGCTTTTTAAGATGAGCAATGTATTAATTATGTAACTACAAGAAATTCTGGATTGTAAAGATTTTCTTATCTATTTGTTTGACAGAAATTGCCTTTTTCTATTTTGAATTGGTATTTCATTATTCTATTTGACTAAATACCTGTACAGATCTAGACAACACATGCTCAGCTAAAATCTAATCCAGGCTCTCATTGTCTCGTTTTGGTTATTGACACATTTTTTTCTGCAGAATTGGTAAATTTACCCTTGTCTGATCAGAATGCTGCTGCAAAGCGTATTTCCTGAACACACTGCTTTGAACATCTCACTCCTATTTTTGCATATTCTGTTTTGCTCCGTCTTGTGTCATTCTTCCTTTTCTAGGTTCCCCACTGTCTATGCCTCCACCCTAAGACAAGCGTTAGCCCTTATGTTAGATTTTCAAACAAGCACTCCTGGGTTTTCTTCTGAACTTGCCCTTTTATAATTAGGAGTTGACCCCAATAAACATGCAAGATTAATATACACTATCCTGTTTTTAATTACTTCTTAAAACTTTTTTTTTCTTATTGTTTCAAGGGGGAAAAACGCTTTTCTGCTGAAAGCTTGTCAACAGAGAGTTGTTATGCTGAGATCCCAGCGTATTCACTGATTAGTGCTGTCTTATTGTTTCCTTGGCCTCCTACGCCAGCTGGTCTATATCCAGCTTTGAATCCTGCCTCCTACTTAGATTGTTAGCCCCTTCAGCCGGGGCCGCCTGCTTTATTCTGGGCTTGTGTAACATCCAGCAAAATCGGGTCTCCCTCTATGAATACGGCTGCTTGGCGCAATGATAATAAACATAATAAATGTATTACTGCTGTGATTATTACTACGAGTATAATATTTGTGTGCATGGGGGAAAGGACTGAATTCAACACCCAGTGAGCTCCACCAGAAAAAACACGACCCAATTAAGAAGGAGACCTTTAAGTGTGTTTTCATCACTGCCAAAGGCAGGACCCATGCTAGCTGAGCTGTAAAACATTGATATTGTTTGTTTTAAAGGCAGCCACTTAACAGAGCCTCCTGGGTGGATCAGTTCGTATCGCTGCCTCAAGCCAGGATCATCAAAGAAAGGTTGTGGATAGTACAAGGAAGAGAAACTAAGACCTTCACCTTCAGCTTCAAAGTCTCTTGTCAATCACATCTGTCAGCAGATATTTTATAAACTTACGTGGATGTTGGCACACCTTCTGGCTGTCCCATAAGTGCAAGGCTACTTCTGTGGGAAAAAGGAGACCTGGTTAAGGAAAGCAATTTAGATGAAGTTGAGCATTGTCTGCTTTAGCAGCTGCTCAGAGAGAGTACCATGCCTACAGTATTAAGAGACTGTATGTGAACAAATTCCAGGTTTCTTAGCAGCGCAGGAAAATTAAAAAAAAAAAAAAATCATCTGCCCTGCTATAAAGCTGGGCATCCAAATGAATGTTTAGCTTTATTAGTGGTCCAGCTAGCCCAATCTCATAACACACAGCATGTGTTTCCCACAAGGCTAAGATGGTGCGGATGCCTAGAAAACTGGGCCTCCAAGTGCCATCGGAACGGTGCCACAGAAGCGTAGACAAAGATTATTTGCACTGAGGGGCTTGATGTTACATGAATAGCATGATCCCATGTATTGAAAAGGTGTTTGAATATTCCCCTGTCTGCCTCAGTCCTACCATTTAGCTCCTCTTGCATAAGTCAGCTCGTTCATCGCCAGCAACAAAGGACCCCCCCGCCCTTTGCCCAAGCCAGCAGAAATGTGCTGGGCGTTGTTCACTGCGTATTTTACAGGCTCATCTGAGAAATGGGTTGATCAGCAGTGATGGAGTCTGCTAGATTAGGTCAAACTTTAATGATTTTCAGCAGCTTGTTGTCGTGTTCAAGTGATGACTCTGTTAATTACTTCGGGGAATTTTAAAGTCCAGTGTGAAAGAAGTGATGGAAATGGCTGATGTAGCTGAAAATTCCACTCACACATCGCTGGCAGTGGAGATTCGCTGGCTATAAGGCCAGAAGTGACCCTGGTGGTCACGAAGTCTGAACTAGTGGGAGAGTACGATGTCTGAGCTTCATTTTAGAAGGCTTCAACTTTCCTTTTGTCTTCCTGCTTTAGCTTTCTTTCCACTAAATCAGTTTGGGACTTCATTCGGACAATATGTATGTATGTATTTTTGGTGCTTAATCTCTCACTAAGCTATAAGATCCTTCCCTCACATTTGAGAGGAAGTTTTGCTTAGTTTCTCAGTTTGTTTTACATATTTTCCACATATCTGTGTCAGTGAGAAGCTGTTGAGTTTCACAAGAAGCTCTTACCTGACTTTGTACTGCAGAGGTGGCCAAGGCACCATGGGCACCCGAACTCTCAGAAGCTCATCCTGTACACACAGAAATGGAGCTCATCTCAGAAGAGAAAATTAAAAGGTTCAGGCGTTAAAGATTGAAAAAAAAAATCCACTCTGCTGAGGTAAAATAAGCTTTTTGTAACAATTATTTCTTGTTCAGACTAGAGCCTAACTTTAAGAAAGGCAGGTAGTCTAGCTTTTAAAATTGCTAGGGACAGAGAAGAGTTATAATCCTAGCAAAGTTATTCTAAGGGATAATTGCCCTGAGAGACAGAGAGAGAAGAGTAAAATTAATACTTAATGTAGAGGAAGGCCTGATTCTCCTGTCATGAACAGGTAAAATAGGAGTTATAACTTTGTATTTTTTGTAACCAAAAACCGGATTATCTTGAAATCAGAAACCAACTCTGTTATTAACTCTTAATAAAAAGGAAATGCCAAATTAAAATTGCCAACCTAAAAATTTAAAATACACCAGTACTTCCCAGTATCATTTTTTCACATGGGCAGTACCTGCTGTTAACAGAAGGGTGCTGAAGCTGGTGATCTGGAAGACAGCTAGTCCTGGCAACCCTCTCTAGGTAGGTTGCGGTCCCCTCTGTAACGATAACTTTCAGAACCTTTTTCCTTCTTTTCCTTCAGCATCATTTCTGAGGTGCAGTTAGACCAGCTCCAGAGCCTCAGTTGAACACGCGCCTAATGGGGGTCTGCTGTTTCCAGTTGGTTCCATAGGAATATTTTCTTTCCTCTATCCCACTGTTAGAATCCCTGGTCCGATACAGGCTTTCTTCATATGAGGTCATTGCTTCTGTCACTGCACGGGCAAAACAGCTTCTTCTGAGTGGATGACCCAATTACTGTGGTAACAGATGGGCCAGCGTACAACGCACTTGCCAGCTGACTGCTTGCAAACATGTTTTTAAATGGATATCATCATCATTTGCTACACAGGAACTGACAAATTGCATTCTACTTGACAAGAGTATGATACGGATCTACTGTAGTGGCAGCCTCCTATACAGTTAATGAAAGATCTCCTTTTCCATCCCATGCATAGCCAAGGTCGACAATAAGGGTGGTCGCTGTTCCGTAGTTATTGAACTCCTGTAGTTTCCATTGAAGTCTACTGCTTGTCTGAGTTATCCCCATAAGGAAGCATTTAGGCTTCTGATCTAACCTGAATTTATCTTCTCTAGCTAGGCTGCAGATACATCTTACAGATTGCTGCTCTATGGGCAATATATATATTCTAGCTACGTGCATTTTTTCAAACGCTGCTACTGATTTTAGGGACTTGGCCTGAGATTTTTAGGGAGAGCTCCCTGTTGTCATGAAACCAAGCAGTGTAATGAATTTGGTTTAAATTCAGACCGTAGAGGATTGCAGTTTACATCTACCGTGTAAACAGAGGGATGCATCCAAGTGTTGTTTGTCTTGAAAAAGACAAAGAGTGGTTCCAGCTCCGCTGCTCCACTGGAAGCATCTTCTCCACAGCCAGGCTGTGGGACCACTGAAATGATGAGGTAGTGGGACAGTATCTGAAGAAGAGCAATGCTCGGGACTCCAGTCCCAAAGCCCCACGAACGCACGCCAAGTCCTCTCCTCAGCCACTGCAGAGGAGGATGCTCAGTGACTGTGCTGGCGTGGCCTGACTCTCCCCACCAGGCACTCTGACTCCTCTGACGTGCAGAAGAAAACAACAGGGTGCAATGGAGATTTCATACCGCTGAAAGTATATTAATTCGGAGTGTCCCCGCTTCCCCTTTCTACTGGATTTGCCAACTTTTCCATGTGGCCCCATGCTGTAGATTTGACACTGGGGGAGGGAAGGAAAAGCAAAGCTATTTGTCCTCTCCATATTGGCAGACCATGTCTTTGCACAGCGATTTTTCCTCCTGCAAGGTTTTTCTAGGCATGGGAGTGGAAGGGCAGGTTGCCCCAGAGTTTTACATTAGACTTTTGGAAGGTTAAAACTAGCCTGTGCTGTACAGGATGGCAAAACATGACCTAATGTTGCAACTCCCATTCTAATTTGCCTCTCTGCTTAGTTCAACTCAGGTTGGGTGTGCAGACAATTAAGAGCTGACTGCTTGCTCAAACTGTTCCTTTGTTTTTTCACACATGCTGGAATCATGACATAAAAAAATTCTCTCACAAAGTCTAAATTTGTTGCTTTAAGATCCCTGCAGTTATAGCATCCATCTTCATCTCTGGAGATGGTAAAGAGTGCAAAACACACAGATAATCCTAACATTCCCAAGGGACATAATGGAAAGAAAACAAGAAAATGCAAACCACTAAGTGATTGAAAGATTTGTTGTGACCTTAAGTTACTCCAGCAAACTGAGAATTCTGAACAAGTCATGGATCCAAAAATTGCCCTGTTCCTAAAAGCAGAGTCCTTTCAGTAGGTACTGCCCCACTGTTGCACAACAAACTCATTGTGCAAGGCACAATAATTTTACTGGCAAGAACATGCCTGGTAGGTAAACAAATCATCCTTTGCCTCTGCAGGATCTGCCCGAGGCTGTCCCGTGCAACAGTGAAGAGCTTTCAAGTTTCTGGCACCATCTTTGGGGTTCCTCAGCCTACGAGGGGCTGAGCATAAGAAAATCCCAGCTACAGCTTCACAGTTATAAGGAAACACCAGCGATTATTTCCAAAGTATGTGACTATACTTGAAAATTGTGTCTTTCTTACTTACATTTTATACAGTGCAGAGTTCCGTAACTTAGGAGACAGCCTAAGTTCTTTACTGCTGAAAAGTAAAACTGACCAGCTTTTAGCACTTGAACTTCATTTCTGAATTCAGTGAATGCAAAAAGCAAGAAACTACATGCTTGAAAATACTTACTAGTCCATGCAAATATTTCAAGAGCCTATTTAACAGCTAAAGTGTAAAGAGGAAAGTCTATCATAAATAGTTACAAGCGAACTTTTTATGTTCTACATGACCAATATAACAGTAGAAACTTCTAGATGGTTAGCAGGCATGCTGAGAAGCAAATAATTGACCAGCTGGGCTAATCACGAATAGAAATGGATTGGCTGTTTTTTAAAAGCTGTGCTAATTGTTTATTTTGACTTCATAAACTATGTGTATGTCTTTGGCCTAAGGAAACTTGAGAACCTTGAACTTCATGGAGGGCTCTGCTCTGTGTCTGATATATCAGAACAGATGAGAATAAAAGTTTGAACTTCTACTTTACTCCAGACTTACGATCAGACTTTACTCCAGACTTACAACCAGTCATATTCATCAACTGCTACTTAGGTTAACTTGGGTTTTTTCTCTCTAATACAATGCTTTTTAGAATTAGATGGATACTTTATAAAAGGCTTTGGTGAGAACACAGAATTGGCCAGGCAAAAGCTTCTCCACAATACTATCGGCATTTTCAAATACTATTTTCATTGCCAGATAGTTCCGTTTTGACATTGTCCCCTTGTAGTTTACGGTGGAACTGGCTCAGGACATTCCCTTATTAAGGCTTTTCTACTCTTGAGAAACCACTCTGTACTCACAGAAATCTGTCCCAAAGAATGTGATGCTGAAGCCTGAACGTCATCACTAAGCATCTGATTTGTAGCAGCTCCTTAAATATACGCTGAATTATATTTTTTTTAAGAAAAAATCCAATATTAACAACAAAATGGACAGTATTCAAAGAAATGTTTAATAAATGGAAAATGAATGAAGAGATAGCAACCCAATGAAAAATAAAAATTCAATAAATCAAAAAAAATTAGGAAATAAAGGTCAATGGATTGCTGTTGACAGAAAGATACTTTTGCAGGGCCTTGTTAGTCTGACATCTTTATTATATTTGTGGTTATTATTAAATGAAGATAGTAAAATTGTTTCAAGGCTGTAAATATCACTTCCCATAACATTTGTGGACAACACGGATATGCCTGATTAGAGTTACCTGAGCGGACAGGGCACTTGTACGGAATGATCTGAGTCATTCTGGGATGCAATGGACCTTTTCAAACAAATTGTAGCCAAACATACCCTTGCAGAAGAACTGGAGGCTCTGCCTACAGCGTGGGAGGCCGTGGGCTGGGCAGCAGCCACTCCGGAGGAATTGCAGGAGACAGGAGCTGAACGCAGTCTCCAAGTGCAACGCTGAGAATTGGCACGGCTTGGAAAATAATGCAGAGGAAAATGGTAGGAAGGAGGGAGTTGAGAACTAAGAATACGCTAGAAGTCTTCATAACTGCATTAGCTATCCTCATTTAAAAGGATGTTGAAAATGGGTGTTGATACAGAAGAGAGCAGCAGTATTTATTACAGAGCTCTAGAAAATGCCTTATGAACAGACACCTGAAAAACACCATCTATCTGTTATAAAAATCAGGTTTGATTACAGTGTATAAGTATCTTCTGAAGGAGGAAGTACTGAATGACCGTGGGCTAACAGAAAAAAAAATTAAAATAACAATCAGTGACTGGAAATGGGAGCCGTGTACTTCGAAACAGACAGGAAGCTCAAATGATTAAGAGGAATAAATTCTCAAAAAAAGTGGGGAATGTTCCATTTCTTTTGATATTAAAATCAAGTTTTAATTTCTTTCCAGCAACTGCAGTTTAGTAGTCTAATAAAACACAGATCATTGGGTGAAGCAGTAGGATATATCAGTGAAATTTAGGAGTCCATAATATCCTCCAAAAAAGGGTGGCCACATTCAAGTGGTTTACCAGGGATGGTCCTGGGCCTGCAGCGACTCCTGAACTACGTCCAGAACTGTTTTGGGAGAACAGTAGTTAGTCTGAACCAAAACCATGCCAGCAACTGTTCTAATAATCTAAAAGTTTAAAATAAAATAAAATAAAACAAAATAAAACAAAACAAAATAAAACAAAACAAAATCAAATCAAATCAATTCAAATCAAATCAAATCCAATCCATGTCTAGAGGTGTTCCCTGATGCTCTTTAATTTCTTAGTAACACGTCTCTGGACAGATAACCCCACTTGAGATTTTTGCTTCTAGGTTTCTTTGTTTTTTTCTCTCTTTCTTACCGAAAAAGGCACAAATTAGGCTGTTTTTTTTTTAAATTCAGGCCTAGAGGAATTAAGGTGCAACACCACATGATTCAGTAGCCCGCAAAAATTAAGCTCTTCCTCAGCAAAACTGTAAGTTAGACAAAAATCGGGGGAAAGAATTACTCAGCGGAACAGTGTATGAGTGCAGAACACTGAATTAACCCACCCACAGACCTCGTCCTACCTCCTTTGGGCCCACCTCCAGCCAACCACCCCTCCACGGGCAAGGAAAGGAGGAAGAAGAAGATGAAAAACCACCTCCCTTCCCAACACCTTCCAACCCTTGCTTTCTAAACGTACCCTGCTCAGATGGCTAACGTTGCACACCCGGTGCCAGAAGATCTCAAGGTACGCATCACCTGAACCCCAGCGGGTCTTGTTGAAACAAACGATGAGGAAATATCAAAACTCAGAAACAGGGGACGATTTTTGTTCCTTAGCCTGCACCCCATTCCCTGCCTGTTAACAGCAGGGTTACTTCTGCTCTTCCTTTCATTTACATCCCAATTTAAACCATCGATGCTTGTACATCCATTTGATGTAACCAGTTCACTCTGTATGAAGGGTAACTTTATTTTAACGTTGTCGGAGGCTATCTTCAGATGCCTGGGAGCGAGCAGGTGCAGTAAGAGTTTTAAGTTGCTGTTCTAATTTCGATGAGCACAAGAAGATGCTCTTGAAGCAGACAAGCTTTAGACAAAGAGCCTCAATGGCAGGCAGGAGCAAGCTGTATTGCTCAGCATTGACTTTATTAACATACTCTGCTGGCATTCCTGTGAAATCAGTATTCACCGAATTACTCACTGACCTCGTAGTAACGCAGCCGATTTTTTTCAACCTTAAATCACAATCAACCTAAATAGGCACCACCAAGGAAACCCAGCTATTAAAAAAGCTTGACTGCACTTAGTTATTAGGTTTGTAAGTATTTTCTCAGTAGCAATCCTTGCTTCCCTAAGTACACAATAATTTAAAACGATTGTAAAGCAGCGGTGGGTGGAAAGGGATTCTGAGGAACAGTTGAGAAGACTTGGATATGTATCTTTTTGTTTGTTGTTATTTTGCACAGGGGTTTTCTGGTAGGTGAGCAGGGCTTTATAAATTGGACGTGAACAGGGAGTTGTCAGTGAACTGAGGAGGTGTGTGTGGGTAAGGTTATGACCAGTGCATCTGGAAGAAAAACAAAATCTACAATTTGTTGTTGGGGAGCTGATAATCAGGGGACCGTTCTTGCTGTACATCATGACACTTCCAGTTCAAGGTCACATCTGACTCGATCTAGTCAGGCAATAGTTCAGCTTCAGGCAGGAGCATAACAACCTGCATAACCCCGACATGTCCTGGCAGCCTTCTCTGCTTCTACAACTCTCTGCTAAGTTAACTCCCGTATCCTCCGTCAGCAGCATGTGGACCTGTCAAGTACATGCACACAATGCTTGGCTCTTTCTTCTGCAGCACAGCACCCTTTCAGATGCTTCTGGCAGTCCTTAGATCAAGAAAGCAATCTTCAGGCAGCACTTTTTGTAACGCTCCTCAGGCTTTTTGTGTATTTCAGTAGTGCTGCCCTGATGGGTAAATCAGGGGTATGCAATTATCCTGTTATCTTTGCTGCCCTTTACCTCAAAAATGAGATTTCTTGTATCTCTGAGAGATTGCATATTTACCCATGGTGTTTCCTGGAATGCAGAGACACAGCATTTGATACAACATTGATGAAGTTGTTGACTGGTTCATGAAGATCTCACTAATCTCATTGCAACAGTCTCCAAAGTTTCCAAGCTCCTGAGGTTTCCCATCTGTCTCACAAGCTTAGAAAAGGCATACTGCAAAATCAGATGCATGCGATATCTGAAGAAATCTGCTGTTTCCCAACTGATTTGCTGCCATCCCTTTCCCAGAAAGACAAGATCTTCCCAGATGAGTCAGGCATAAAAGTGAATTGAGGACCAAAACAAGAATGCACTTATACCCCAGCACAGCTAAGTCAACTTGCATCATACGTTTTCTGAAATGGAAATGCTAAATAGTTTATGAAAAAACAGACCACAGGCCTCAATTTCCTATTCTGCTAAGGTTAGAATTTAAATCTGAGACATGAATTATCTTTGCTCTGATTACAATAAGTTATTTTAAACAAAATTTAAAAAAAGAAAGAGCTAGAATCAGAGCAGCATTTCCCTTCTGTTCACCATGATAAATAATAATATGCTTTGCAAGTATATGCTTCTTTCAACAGCTACTCACTTTAGTCTCAGAATATTGATGTCTGGCTAATGAGGATTTTCATGGACTTGAATCTTTTTGTTTTTGTAAAAGATGCATAGCAAGATTGACCATTTTGAGAATTGAAACCTAAAATCTTTATGCGTGACCAGATTGTGCTCAAACCTGGGGACACATAGGGACCAGAAAACCTGACAAGAGGTTTCCCATGTGGGCAAGGACTGCATCACAACAGACACGATTCCCTACTAGACGTACAGAGCAATTTACAGTAGTGTCTTACCCCACAAGCGTCATCATTTTCTAAGACTTCGACAGCCACATCATAGCACCCCCACTTTCTTGTATGGAAGTTCTCCAGAGGAAGGGAGAAAGATTTGCTCATCTTTGTGATATCACTCAGAGTCCCTCCCATCTCACCACTATCACTCACAACCTCAACAGCCAACTATTCTAATATTTATAATCCTTGTCCTTGCAATGGTACCCACGGAGTGCAATGACACTCGGTTGTAAAGGGATTTTTTTTTTTTTTTAAGGAGGCAAAAACTGGTGAGATCAAAGCAAAGTCAACTGCAATGAAGTGGTGGCAGGAAATGGCATGGTTTGATGGGAGGAGGTTCTGAGAAAGGCCAACCTATGTAAAGAAGAAGAAAAGTAGGCAAATGGGACCTTGCCAAGGATGGGTCTGCATTAAAACTGAGATTAAGAGGCAAATCAACAGCTGTTCCTGTAGCTGTTAGTCCCATCTGCATCTGCAGCTGGTTCTTCCCTTGAGTTTGGGGGCAGACGGTATCACCCCTACACACACTTTATGCAGGAGAGTCCTGGAGAGTGGGACAATGCCAGCCGGTCTCTACTATATCAGCTTTTACTGCCAGGTCTGAGGCAACTTGGATCTGCAGCTGCACTCCAACAAACTGAGCACAGCCCAGAGCCACAGCAACAAGAGACAGCATCAGCCCTGTTAAGATCTCTTCTGCGGTCAACGTAGTACAGAGACTGCTGTTAGGAAGGTGCAGCGTTAAGCAGTTGTCCAGCTGCGGTTCAGCCAAGAGGAGCCTGCGTGGGGCTGTTGTGCAGATGGAGCAGAAGCTGCAAGGCCAAAGCTCCTTGCTGAAGATCTCAACAGTGGAAGGTGAGATCTCGTTGGTTGCAGTTTTCTCTTTTCACCACCAGACTCCACTGTCCTGCCTGGGATGTAGGCAGCGGTGATAGCCACGTCTTCACTGAGCTCAGTGCTCCCAGCGTCCCACCTTGGAAAGCAGGAGTGCTAAGAAAAGCCCAGAGGAATGGGAAGTAGTGGAGATCACCTGTTAGGCAGAGATGGATGAGGAAAACAGCAAAAATTCAGCTGACCTCATTAACTGAACTCCTGCAAAGCACAATCAAGGAAAAGGCTGGAGTTTCATGAACTCTTTCAGCTGGTGGTGTCTCAGCTCCCTTTTTTCCAGATACCTGGATCATCCCTGCCTCCACGTTGTCCCCTCCCTTGTGTTGGCACAAAAAAATTCTGTGCAGCCCTGCAGTGAAACAGATCAGGAACCGACACAAGCTAAGACTAACCCAGCCCAAAAAATAGTTGGCTCTAACTCAGGTCAGTTCCCCAGCCACAAGCAAAGGGAGGGGTAGCACAGGGACAGGACCAAATGATAAGTGGAAGGAAGGACTACTTCTTCTGGTGGCAGCGACAGCTTCTGCCTGCTCAAGTTGTGCATGCATCTACAGCCTAAGAGCAGAGGCTCTTGGGGTCAATGCTCAAGCCTGAATCAGCTACCAATGATGTTGGCGCAGTGTTGGATTGCTCTTCCTATACCCCGTGTTCAAGTGTCTCCAAAAGGTACCTAATTTGAACAGCTCTGGGCAAAACAGAAGACCAGAAGTCAGAAAACAGGAATTCCCCAAATGTCTTCATTAGCATCATGCTGTCAGCACCTAGCTTCTGACAGGGAAGGCAGAAGATAGTCCCACAGGGATAGTTCTGACCACGTGTGGAAACCTTGGGCTCTTGCTAACTTGCTTTCCAGTGTAGTCTAAATAGAATGGGTTTCTGAAGCCTTTATATGCTGAAATAATATTCAAGCATTATCTGAAAGTATTATTATTTGTTGTAAA
This sequence comes from Gavia stellata, assembly GCF_030936135.1. Lineage (NCBI taxonomy): Eukaryota > Metazoa > Chordata > Aves > Gaviiformes > Gaviidae > Gavia > Gavia stellata. The sequence continues at coordinate 95,280,115 of NC_082596.1, read as the reverse complement.
TACTTCTGATGCCTCCAAAATGCATGTCTCGCCGTTACAGTCCTGTGATGGTGAAGTATGAGATTTTGGACAAGCTGCCAGGTATTGGGGCAGTAAGGCCATATTCCTGAGAAAGCTATATTGACAAAACAAGTCAAAGCAAAGAAAAATGCTAACTGATGTTATATCCAGCCCTACTAAAGAGGAAGATAAGAAGGAATATAACTCTACTTATAGAAACCCACTGTGAGATGAAAAGTGGATTTATTTAAAAAAAAATATAAAAAGCACGGTAAAGAAATGCCTCTTCACAAGGCACAGAAAAATCTAACTATGATCTCAAAGCAAACTTTACAAAAATTCTTGATGCAACAAGAGTTCATGATATGTTAGGGAAGTTTGAAAGTGAAAGAGAAGGAAGAAAAGGCTTTCCATCTGCAAAAATGCTAATGACTATACCTACCAAACCATAGATAACAGGAATTATGAAAAAATCCAGAACGAAACTTGTAATTTTGGTAGCACAGTGTACTTTGTGCAACTCTGTACCTTTCTAAAAGAAAGGGCTGTTGGTTTTCTGGTTAATAAATAATAAATCTAACCATTTTGCCAAAGCCTGTAAATAAAGAGTCGGTTCCAAAAGTCAGCACATTATGAGAAACAGCCTCAGTGCATAGACTCTTTAGGCAACCACTCAAAAAAGTAAATACAGCATGCGATTTATCTGATCTGGATGAATGTGGAAAAGAAATCTAACAAACCTGGATTGAATTAAGACATTCCACTAGTATAACTTTCCTCCAACAAGCCCATGAGTTAAAGAAGGATAAAGGAGACCTTGTGTACTCAGAGATGAAAATCTTCTAGTTACAGAAGAGACAGCGCCCTAATAAAGTAGTCCTGCTCCTGTCTCCCTGTCTCCTCTAATAGGAGGTAATTTTGAGCTGGATTGATATAAGCTGAGCACTGTGGAGCCTGTCTTGTAGGCCCTGACCCAGGGCAGGAGACAGTCCCCCGGCCACTCAGCCATCGCTGCTCTTCCTCGCTCTCGGCCACCCGCCTAACCTCATCCCCAGCCCGGGCTGCCGCCGTGTAGCTGTGCGCTCAGCAACCGTTCCTGTGCCACTCAGGGAAACCTACGGGTCTGAACCAAAGACCCAAGCTCTTCCTACCCCGTGCATGGAGAGAAACAGGCACCCAAGATTACGAGCTGGCCCTCCACCCTCAAAAAAACCCCCAAAATGAGCAGGAAGCTTCAGAGAGGTCCTTACTCCAGCGCTTCACAGCAGGTTACTTACGGAGCAGAAGTTGAAATCTTCTCTCCTTGTTTGCCCACAGCAAGGGATATTAGAGGCCTGGGTTGAAATTTGTCTTCCGCCCACTTTGGAAAATGGGTTTGAACATATATCTCTGTCCTAGGAGAGTGCGTGGGCTGCGGGCCCCCTCCGATGGAGCGGTTCCACTGCCAGCCAGACCACCGTCAGAGCGACTCCTCAGCAAATGATTTCAAGTGATCAATCCAGAGACCTGGATTGCAGCCCTTGCGCCAGTGAAGAACACTGGAGAGAAACCCAGAAGATGAGATTGAAACAGATTCCTATCAGAATGCCCTGGGACTGCCTCTCACCCAAAATTTCCCTAAATAACTTGTTCTTTAAAAAGAAAACCTTGAAGGTAAAAATACAGAACAACGACCAAAACATGTGTTACCAGTATTATGTACCTGATCTTAATAACCGTTTGAAGACGGTTCTTCTCCTGCAGTTAAGAGCGTGTGACATTCATGGATAGCTGTCCCACAGACTTCTGCGTGCTCCAGAGGCCAGGAGCCGAGGCGAAGCAAACCCCTCTGGGTGCAGGGTCTCTTCACAAACAGTCATTTAGGCTTCATTAGTACAAGGGGATTGTTTGGTCTTTTGGAAGGCAATCGGTTCAGTTATACAAAGGCTGAAGGAACTTTAAAGATCTGACTAGTAGACTTGAGAGGGTTAGATGGCTTGAGAGCAGCTTTATTTTAGGTTGCTTTGTGTTTTAAACAGCACTTGATCAAGATGAACGAGGTTTCAATTGATTGCTGTGTGAGGACACAGTGCAGGAGGCTACTATGGACGTTAACGCTTTATGTAAAGTCGGACTGAATTGACGAAAGGGATCGGAACTGGCCATAGAGGAAGAGACCCCCTGTCTCTTCTTCCTCCTGGGGAAACCCCTTGCACTGGGCCACGGTCTCAGAGGTTGTGAACTGCGAGGTGTGCTGTAATCCCACAAAAGGAAAGGCAGAAAGTTGCAACAGAAGGACCAACAGTCTCGCAAGCAGCCGATTCCCTAATCCTGCAATACACAGACACTTACTTAAAGTCGCCTTGTGATAACTAGCCTGCATAAGGTCAAGTGTCTGTTTCTGTTGTTCCATGATAGGGGTGTAGCACCCTTCCGCCTCCTCAAGCAGATAGTCAGACTTGACGTTCCTCGCTAAAATCCTCCCTAAAGCAGAACTATGCTGACATACAGAATTTATAATGCATGCATGGTTTTTGTTGCATTTTCCTAAGTGTCATTTGCTGCAAATCAAAATTGTGTGTTTACCAACGTATGTAGGTAGAGAAGTATAGAAATGGAAGACATTAACAAGTTTAGAGATATATACAGGAGGTTTTTTAACATAAATACATGACTACATGCAAAGAATTGAGATTCTTACGGACTATCAACAGACTGTGATGACCTTGCCAACAGTTAAAAAAATAATAAATCATTAACCCTGAAAAATAAACTCATAGGAACCAAGCAATCATTTCTCCACCACAAAGTTCTTTTGATAACTAGGATTAATGGATGCTACACAGGTCTAATGAGGAGATGCTACCGAAAGATGTTGTGTTACTGCATGCCCTCGCTCTCGTTAGGTGGTCTACTGCTTTCCCTGAAACCACTGAAATAGGAGGGATGGCTCGTCAGTAAAAAAGGTTGTGCCCATGTCTAATGCTTTTTTTACGGCAAAGTGACATTTCAAGGTTGATGCCTTTTAAAAATTAAGGGATGATAGTCCTGTAAATGTTTCCAGAAACAGTAACCAGTAACTAGACCACATGCTGCTCATAGGAGTCATGTCACTCCTAAATTCTCAGATAGCCTTCTTAGTAGAAATTACAGAATAAGGAAGTCAGTTTAGTTTGTTTAGTTTCATTTCTCTGTTTTTTAAAATTTGGTCTCCATCCTAGAAAATATCATTATAATCCCTGTAAATTATATAAGTGTAAATGTGTTTAATAAATTTGCCCAGGTTTTAGGCATTTACTTCAGAAGGGTTCATTTTTTTTTAGTTGGTTAGTTGGATGTTTGGTTTTAACTCTGAGTTCCAACTAAGAGGAAAAATGGTCTAATGACATAAACGGTGTTCAAAGGTTGTGGAATCCTATTAGATTATTTCCAGTCATGTCCCAAAGACCTAGCTGCCTGCACAAAAGCAGAATCTGCTATTACTTTACTGCAGCTCCATCATGCTTATTCTCAAATTGCTCTCCAGAAGGGTTGCCTATACATCATTCTCTGGGAGGGCAGGCATGCCTATACCTAAGGTTGTCCATCATTTCTCATTCTGAGACCCAGTTTTTCAATCATCTGTTGCCTTCTAAAAGCTAAATCATTTGGTCTGAAAATTCACAAAGATGATGGCCTCAGCCTGACATTTTTGGCCAGAACTATTAAACTACTTGAGAAACAAGGCAAAGGAACACCAGCTGTCTTTAAAAAAACTGGCAGGCTTTTCTTTGCAGCAAAGCCTTGCAATGTGGTCAAGGATAGCTCCAATACAATTTTTCTGAAAAGGAATTTTTTCTGAAAAGGAATTTTTTCTGAAAAGTGAAGCATACTAAACAGCACAGCTTGCAATTGTTTAGCAGAGGTTCACTAATGCTTAGTAGCTGCTTCAGAAGATGTCGTCCTAAGATGGCAATCATGGGTGGAGGGAACAAGGCAAAAAGTAGGATCACAACCCAGACTGGGAAATGAGCAGACTTTGGCTTTTTCAGGTATCTGCCTGGAAGAATCCCATCGGAGATTGTCCTGGAGAGGAGGACACCAGAAGATCTGTTGCTTTTCAGATATGACCTCCTCCACACTAAAGACTGGTCCATCCCAATGAGCTGGAAATCAAGCAAAAGCAGCAAGAGGCTGGCATAGATGAACAAGGAGCTCCTGACAAAACTCAGATGTAAGAAGGAAGCATGTGAGAAGTAGAAGCAGGGACAAGTGACTCAGCAAGAATATGGAGATGCTGTCCAAGCATGCAAGGCTGGGGTTAGGAAAGCCAAAGCCCGCCTGAAGTTGAATCTGGAGAGGGATGTGAAAGGCAAGAAGAGCTTCTCTAGGTACATCAACAGCAAAAGGAAGATGAGGGAAAATGTGTGCCTCCTGCTGAAGGGGGAAAGGGACTTGGTGACAAAGGAGATGAAAAAGGCTGAGGTACTGAATGCCTTCCTTGCCTCAGTCTTTACTGGTAAGATTTGCCTTCAGGAACCTCAGGTTCCCGAGAGACCAGTGGGAAGGTCTAGAGAAAGGAGGATTTACTTAAGATAGAGGAGGATCAAGCTGGGGAACATTTAAACAAACTGGACGTACACAAGTCCATGGGACCTGACGGGATGTACCCACGAGTGCTGAGGGAGCTGGCCAACGTCAGTGTGAGGCCACTCTTGATAATCTGTGAAAGGTCATGGCAACTGGGAGAGGTTCCTGATGACTAGAAGAAAGCAAACGTCAATCCCGTCTTCAAGAAGGGCAAGAAGGAGAATTGGGGAACTACAGATGTGTCAGCCTCACCTCAGTCCCTAAGAAGGTGATGGAACAAATTATCCTGGAAACCATTTCCAAGCACATGAAGGACAGGAAGGTGATTGGGAGTAGTCAGCTTGGATTTATGGAGACAAAGATATACTTGACCAACCTGATAGCCTTCTACAGTGAGATTGACTGGTTCAGCGGAGGAGGGGAGAGCAGTGGATGATGTTTATCTTGACTTCAGTAAGGCTTTTGGCAGTGTCTCCTGTAACATCCTCATAGGCAAATGGATAAAGTGTGGGCTATGTTAAGTGGACAGTGAAGTGGATTGAAAACTGGCTGAACTGTGAGGCCCAGAGGGTTCTCAGCAGCAGCACAAAGTCCAGCTGGAGGCCAGTCATTAGTGGTGTCGGGTAGGGGTCAATACTGGGGCCCACAGTGTTTAACATCTTCTTTAATGACCTGGATGATGGGATGTCACACTTTCAGTGACAGCAGGAAGCACGTGTCCCACCACTCTCAGTACCCCCTCCAGATGCCCGTTTGCTCTCATGAAAGTTGTGTTCCAGATACGTGATCACGAGCACATAATCCCATCCCTCCCTTCTCAACTCTTCCTTGGATGCTTGCGAAGTCAAGCTCCAAAATTTAAGAAATTGAGTTTTTAAAGGTTAATAATTAGGAAAGTGGGGTTTTGTACAATCTCAATTCTGCCCCTTGCATGTATGCATAAGGATGCAGTCTTCTGTTACCCAAACATTATTTCTGCACAGTTCTTTATTCAGTATGAAGGATGGGCAGGTCTCATGTAGTAAGTAGCTACTCAGTATTTCCTGTCCTCATAATTCTTCCATATGTAGGGCTATACATTTATTTACTGTCCATTACTATTCAAAGCTTTCTTAGAGACAGGTTTTTAACTCAGGAACTTTTTTGCTTCTTCATTTCTACATCATCCAGAATCTTCTTCATGGGAGAAGTCACATTAGAATCCAGGTCTCCGGGGCAGCTTTTAACCATTTTAACATCAAGGCAAAGCTTAATCCCTGTTGTTGCTTCCACTGCCTGCAACGAAAGTCAGAATCCCAAAGAAAGCAATCCTTATTACAGAGGTCCATCCGTTTTCAGAACAAACGCAGCCTTTTCCCTAAATGACACTGTGGGGGTAAAATTGCATATCATCATACGAATGAAGACCATACTCACAAGGATAGTAGTATAGTACCATAGTACCATACTCACAAGGAAAGAGAAATCACAGCTGCACATCAGTCTTAGTTGTAGTATCTCCTAAGCTTTGAGTTCTGCAGGGTATTTTCTCTGCAGTAGATACCTGGACGATGACATCCCAGTAGGCAGCAATTTGGTTTTTATAGACCAACAGAGGCTCTTGGGCCTGCAATTAGCTTCCTTTACATAGCTCCCTGTACCCTTCTTATGCATGTTTTACTTTCCACTTTCTTTAGGTTCCTTCCATTAGCTTTAGCAAGTGAATTACATGTTTAACAGGTCCCGCTGCAAACTGAAATCTCTGCCACAGAATTGTGTTTAAAGAAAAGAAAATGCACCTCATCTCCCACAGGGTTTTCTGCACAAGTCAGTTTATGGACAGCAAAGTTGCTTTCCAGATGAACCCCATGCTTTTCTTCGAAGTTTCTCCACCAGCCCCACCGCAGTCACAGCCCAACTCCACTTCCAGAAGACAGGAACATGGGACCTTCCCATTCAGACGATATGGGCCGCGTCTCCTGGCCATCCCATTCGGCTGGTGCGCAGTTCTGGGACTAGCTTTTTTACATCTGGTTACAGGGAAACGCTACCTGGCGGAGTTTCTTCTTCTGCTGGGGTAAGGATTTATTTTCTATTCTTTTTCTTAAGTAAAAATAAATGTTGTCTTTCCGGGTTTATCGCAGTTGAGTTAAAGTGTCCTTCTGAGCGTAACAGGGTTTTGCTTGTTTCTTGAAAACTTTTAACCTTTCTTACACATTCAGCCAGACCCTTTTCCTTCACAATGAAAAACAACACACAAAGAAACAATATAGGATTTAACTGTTAATAGATTAGCTTTCCTTTATTTCAACCACTTGACTTATGCCCTTTACAGGGTAACGAGCTGCTAGAAACTTAGAGAATGAAAGAACCGATAGATGAAAGTGAATTCTGAAGTGTACCGTGCCTTAGCCTGGGCACTGCCTCTTTTGCTCCCTCTGTTTGACTGTGGTTTATTTCTACTCTGGGGATCCTGGCTATTTCTACTATACCTACATGGCTCTTTTTATACTTTAGACTTTCTCTTTTCTTTCTCTTTAAAGGTCTGCTCTAAGGTCGCTATTTTTGCTGTTGTCACTTTGCTATGATTGTACCTTGTTTCTTTATTGCTTTTCTTTCCTTATGATGTAACATCATGGCCCATGTTTCTTCTCTTCATCTTGCAGGATCCTTGATGATTTCCTTCCCCCCCCCCCCCCCTTTTTTTTTTATACCGGTGTCTCTATCCACATTGTTACCCAGATGCCTTTTTTCCTCTCCTGTCTTTCCTGAAGAGCCCCCATTACTCCTTTCACAGCTGCCCACGGTTACCATTCTTTCCTGTTATTTCTATTCCCTTTCCTCTAGGATATGCAACAGCAACGTAGTGTTACCATTTCCACACATGGAAAAAAATGTTTTGAACTCTAAGCAAGCTTACTGCCCGCACATTTCTTTATATCTGGACTTTTCCCTCCCCTTTCACGTGCTGTCCTCAGTCCTCAGCTTCTGCCCTGCTTTGGCCCTCAGATGTGTCCCAGTAACCGTCTCCTCGGAGCCGAGGCAGCGAGTCCCGGCGTAGGACGGCCTCGCATGATGGGTGGTTAGCTGAAGATGGCAGAGACCATGGCAGAGGAAAACCATAAAAGACGCTCCAGAAGAAGACTGAAGATGATCTCTGCAGTAGGGAGAGATTTGTGTTTCTCCCCTGCTTCTGCTGAGGATACGCCTCACCCGGCCAGCGAGGTGCTGCCATACCTGCCGTGGCCAAGGTACGCGGAGAACAGCTCTCAGCTGCTTCGCGCCGTGCACGGGCACGAAGTTGGACATTGCTGGCTGACTCCTTGAGGGTGGTCCGCAGTAGCAGAACTGCAGATTTAGATAAAATTTTGAACAATGCTAAGGTTCTGCAGAAGAATATGAAATTTTTCAACCAAGCCCCCCTCCTGCCTGGGCTGGAAGGACCGTAACGAAGCCTTGGAAAGGCTTTTGGACTTGGAAAGGTCCTGGATGCCCAGCGGAAGCTTGCATCAGCCCTAAAAGAAGTCTTCCTCATCTATTAAAAAACCTTCAGTATCCCTGGGTAGGCTGCTGCAGGGTTTCCGCACTTCAACATCTATCGATCCCCAATTATCTAGATTAAATCTAATATTGCTTAAAAAGTCCATTACCTTCCCTACAGAGGAAGAGCAATCTCTTTGTGACCTTTTGTGTATCGGATCACCATGCCATGCCCTCCTCCCCTGCTTTTCACCCCACCAAAAAAAAAGCCAACCTTTCTAGTAGGACACATTTTTCTGACCAGGTTTTATTCTTCTTGTTTTCCTCTGGATTCTCTCCAGGCTGCATCTTCCCTAACGTGTCCCAGAATTGTACGCAGTAGCTTAATCAAGGCCTCTCCAGTGCCAAACGGAGCAGAATTTCCTCCTTTGATGGAAAACGTGCCCGGAATGGAAGATGCCCTCATTTTACGTGCAACAGCATCACGCCGTAGGCATCCGCTCTGTTTGAGCTGGGGTCAGGCTGGGGGGAACTATCAGCGGGGTTGCAGACTTGACGGAGCGACTCGTTCGTGTACCTGGTAGCGTTGGAAGGGGGGAACATTACCGAGGGAAAGGACCTTCATCCGCCCGACTCAGCAGCGTCAGCCTGGACGCGCAGCCTGCGGCACGACTGCCGGAGCACCCGTGGCGGGGCGTGAGGGAGGGGAAACGCAACACGGGGAACCCGGGCATGGCTTGGGGGTGCTGGGCAGGGTGGGTTTAGTAAGTTAAGGGGGCCTTTAAGTTTAGGGGGTATTTAATGAGCGAAGATGGTGCCCAGAAAGTGGAAACAGCTGGCGGACGTGGTCCCACTGTTTTACTTCTTGGAGGCAATCCCGATCGTTCGGGGATGCTTTGGTGGGCGCTGTCTTTTGGTGGAAAGAACCAAGCGAAAGGCTCAGCCAGGCTGCTTTCACCATCTGGAAGCGCGAAGACGACGGAAGGCGCTTCTCCAGCTGCCGCAGCCTGAAACCCCGCCTCGGGCCGCCTGCAGACCGCTCCCCTGAAACCTCCACCTGCGCAAGCCGCCGCCTTTCCGGGCAAGCCAGGCCGAGAACCGGGGTGACCCCTTCCGAGCGGCAGCGGGGCCGGCGGGAACCCGGCCCGGCGGAACGGGGCGGCCAGCCGCGCGCCGCACGCACCTCCCAGCCCCTCCGGAGCGGCGGCGGCGGCGCGGCTTCCTCAGGCCGGGCGGGCGGGCGGGCGGGCGCCTTCCCGGGGCTGCAAACCGGCACCCCCCGCCCCGGGCCGGCCCGCGGGCAGGCGGCGGGCCCTGGCCGGCCGCGCCGAGGGGCGGGGCGGGGCGGGGCCGGGGTGGCCCCTCCGGCGGGCACGTTGCGGCAGGCGCCGCCGCAGCTGTCACTGTCAGGGAGCCGGCGAACCGGGATCCCGGCTCCTCGGAGGGGGAATCCCCCAGCCTCGCCCCCGCAGCCAATCGGCGGGCGGCATGCAAATGACGGCCGCGCCGGGCCAGTGGGAAGGGAGAGGGGCGGGGAGGCGGCGCCCCGTTGGACGGCGGGCAGGGCGGCGGGGGCCAATGAGGCGGCGAGGCGGGCGGGGCGCGCCCCGGGGGCGGGGCCATGCAAATTTGGTTTGAAAAGAGGGCGGGAAATCCGAGTTTCGCGGGAGGCCCTTGGCGCGTAACCCGTCTCCTTTCCCTTCATTCATTGTCAGCAGCCGCCGCTTCCTGGAGCCATTTTCCAGCCGGCCCCACACAGCGGGAGCGGCCCCGCTCCATCCGCCGCATCTGCCCGCCCCGCCGCCTCCGTCCCCCCCCGGCGCCCCGCATCCTGCAGCCGGGGCCCCCCCGGCACCCGCAGCCCCCAGTATTTTGCGCGGGGCCTCGGCATCGAGGAGGAAAGGAGCTGGGAAGGCCGGGGGGGGAGGGACGGGGGGAGGAGGAGGAGGAGACGCGGCTGCGGGGACAGACCCGGAGGGAAGGATGAGAAGGGGACTCCAGCCGCCGGCCCCGGCAGCGCCGCCGCCCGCGCCGTCCACGGACTCCAGAGCAGCCCCCGCCGGCTTCCCGGCCCGCTTTGCCGCCGGCACCTTCATCCAGATCCGCAGCACCGGCGCGGCGGCGGGGGCGCCCTGTGTTGTCGCCGCCGCCGCCGCTTCCCAGGCTCCCGGTGCCTTTGCCCCGGCGGCGGATGGGGGCCAGCCCGCTGGCAGCTCGCTGTACTGCACCCCCCACGGACCCGCCGGCAGGACGGCGCTGCTGCAGCCCGCTCTCGGCGGAGGCGGAGGCCGCCCCCCGGTAATTTTTTTTTTCCCCCGTCCCCGCGGGAGGGTGAAGGGGACGGTGGGGGGTCAGCGCCAGGCAGGCCCTCTCCCCGCCGCCGTCCGGGGGCGGGCGGGGGGGGGGGGGACGGGCAGGAAAGGCGGAGGCAGCGCTTTGTTGCAATAAACTTTCCTGCCTCCTTCCCACCCCCCGCTGCCGGGTCTTATTTAAAAGGAAAAAAAAAAAAAAAGGAAAAAAAAAAAAAAACCCAAAACCACGGGGGGGGGTGGAAAATCCCCCGCCACGTCCCGCCGCACGGACGCAAAGAGCGAGCAGCCGGCGGCGGGGAAGGGCCCCGCTCCCCCCCGGGGCGGGGGGCCGGGCCGGGCCGTGCCCCGCCGGTGTCTCCGCTTCACCCCCGGAGCCGCCGGTGACGTCTGGCACACGTGCGCGGAGGCCGCGGCTGTGACTGGGAGCCGGGGCGGGCGGGGAGGGGGACGCCGCTTCCTCCTCCTCCTCCTCCTCCTCCTCCTCCCTCTGGCCTGGGACAGCCCGACCGCCGGCCGGTCGCCCCCGGCCCCCGCCGCTCTCGGAAATGCCCCTGCAGCAGGTCAGTGACTCGCGGGGTGCTGGCGCGCACCGACACCCCCCTCCCTCCCGCCTTTAAAATATCCACCCCCCTTAACATTTCCGCCTGCCCCCCCAAAATATCCTTGCCCCCCCCCCCCCCCCCCCCCCGTGGGTTTTTCTTTGTCCTCGCTGTTTTCGGGTGCGTGTTTGGCCCTCGTGGGCTCCACCGAGTGGGGGAGCGGGGGAGGGCGCGGGGCATCCCTGTCCGGGGGGGGGGGGGGGGGGGTCGTGGAAGCCGGCGGGGCTCACCTCCGGTGAGCCCCGCCGGCTTCCACGACCCCCCCCCCCCCCCCCCCCCGGTGGCGTGGGATGGCTTAAACCCCCACCGCTTCCCCCCCCCGCCCCGGCGCACCCCTGCACGGGCAAAAGGGGTTTTAACCGCCCCCCCCCCCCCCACCCCGCATCCAGCCGGGGCTGGCCCAGGTAAGGGATGCTGCTGTTAATCCTGAACTAAGTTTTGCAAGAGCTCGGGAGCAGCTGGGAGACAGTGGGGATGGCAGGAGCTGCTTTTCACGTGGGGTTTTTGCAGGTGTGGAAGTTTCAAGGCTGGTTAAATCCCATCCAAAGCTTCCCCCACCCCCCACCCCTAAATAAGCCTCTTCACTGTAAAAGAGATTTTTCAGTGCCCCTGGTCTTCAGCATATCCTAACGGCGATCGGTGTCAAGCAGGCTGGTTCAAGCTGCTTTGTAAATATTTGGTTGTCCCTATGCGAAGGTTTGCCTCCTAGAAGGTGGTGGGAAGCGGATACAAAGAGGAGCGTACCTAACGGGATGATTCTGGGAGAATCATCGTACAGGTGGGAGGGATGTCGGTGTAATAGGGGACTCCTAAAATTTCTCCTTAATGGGTGCTACAAGACCATTAAATATGAATTTAGTGCGTTTTTTTTTTTTCTTGGTATAGTGTTCACCTCTCTAATGGGGAAAAACCCCCGGCCATGGAACTCTAGGAAGGCTTCTTCCCCCCTAAAGGTTTGGAAGCAGGAAGGCAATTTAGTCTCCGCCTGCAAAAAAAGTCCCCACGCAAGTTGTGGGTTTGTTGTACACTCTCAGCCCCCACGTTTACTTTGGGGAGAGAGGTGGGATGGGGGAGGAAGAGAGCGGTCAGGCCGACGGTATCTATCGGCTTGGGCGGGCACCCTCCCAGGGCGATAAGCCATCCGTGGCATGTGCCAGGGAAGGGGCTGCGCATCCCGCTCTGCCCTGACGGCCGTCCTCACGTGCGTGCCCCTCTTGGAGCCGCGCCGGTTTGCTGCAGGCCCGGCTTTCGGGATGTCAGGCCCGGTGCTCTGCCTTGTCTTTCTGCTCCGCAAACCGCTTGGCGGGGAGACGATCCAGCCCTTTTCGCGGTTCTCCGGCTCCCGCCTCGTTTTCCCCAAAACTCGCGGAGGATTTTCGGGGACTGGGAGGTGAGGGTGTTTTCCCAGTTGGCTCCCAGCTGAGCTGTTTTGCGAAACTGGTATCGGAGACTGGTAAGAGGGGCGAGAAAATGCTGGCTAGTTGAGGCAGTGAGCTCCGGCGAGCAGCACCGATACAAATTTAGCGCTTGATTAGTTGAGTTGCAAGTAGTGCATGGAGACCGAGACACCCCCAGCTGAAAACAAGGCCCTGCTATGCAAAAGACTGCAGGGATAAGTCTAAAATTTGGCCGGCACACCTGCACTGGTTAGGGTTATGAAAATACTCTATCTTTGCAGATGTAACTGCCCTGGCAAGCCACCCATCGCTTCCAAATATAAACGATGGTATGACTGGAAAAGAGTCAGTAGAAGCAGTATAGTTCAGGCTGTTCAGGGAGGTGTTTGACTATACCAGCAAATGAAAAAGTTTCTTTTGCCGAAGAAAGCTGCTTCCCCCCGGGAATTCGTTGGTTACTTTATCTAGGGTTGTGTCAGCGTAACCGTGCTGGAAAAGCCTTGGAAGGTGGCCTAGTCCGGAACAAGAGGCAGCTCGAACCCCGGAGAGATGGGAGTTTGCGCACTCCTCCGTCTCCTGAGCAGGTCTCTCGATACTGGCCAAAACCCCTTCCTCGCCCTGTCGCGACGGCTCCTGCGGCTGCGGGCTGCTAACAGGGCTCGCGTGAGCTCCGGGAGGCTGTGACCCGGGCTGCCCGCCCTGTCAACTTGAGGAGCTCTTTCACCATTCCTCTGGAGTTAATAGAAAGCCTTAGCGGGCAGATCCGAACCCCTGCCATGGCTTAAGCGCCCGCGGTAATGAAGAATTAACCCTTGCCAAAGCAACCATCAGCATGCGCTCCTGGGGAAAGCCTGAGCCTCCGGAGATGGGGTCAGTGCCGCTGCAAGGGACGGGTGGTCCCGTGTCTTCTCCGGTGGGCTGGTGCCGCTTCCCTTCTTCCCTCCTGGAAGCTCAGGCTTCCCAGGATGGAAAATGAACCCTGACCAAAGTAAATAAAGGTTTTCCGCCAGGCAGGCAGGTTGAACCAGCTAATGGAAGGCCCGGTAAGTCCTAGGGACCACCAAGGGAAGGCGGTGGCCGGGGAGAAGGCACAGGGGTGGTGACACTGTGCCGTTTTGGTGGCAGCGAGCTTGCGAATCATCTCGGCTCATGAAAACGTGGGAGAAATTAGTGGTTGGCGGGGTACCCCGAAAGCATTCTCGCTGGTGTTGGCTTCTCGCTTGGTGTGAGAAAGTCACTACCCTTTGCAAATCCCAGTACTTCAAAAGGGGGCTGCTGTAAGAACAAGCTGCTCAAAATGTTTCTAATTCAAACAGTGGAGAATTTCTTACTGTCTTTGGGTTATAAAGATAAGCCTTTAAGAAGAGGGCCATTTTCTTAGCCATGAGAAAATGCTTAAATGGAGACACCACCCACATGTTAAGTCCTTTTTAAAAGGGGCTAAATCCTCTTAACAAGAATATCTTTAGAGAACTCCTGTGGCCTTTAGATGACATGAGCTGCGGAGAGGCCGGTTCGGCATACTTCAGAAGGGGGTGGGAGGATTTCCATTGCCAAACTGAATGCTTAGCACCTCTCTCATTTTTCTGGTAGTTTAGAAAGCACCTCTTCCTCCCTCCTTCTCAGCAAGGCGCAGCTGGAAGGGGGGGGGAAAAATGGGGTAAGGCCCAGTCTTTCTCCTAGGTGTTAGGTAAAGGAGCAGGCCAAACAGGACACAAATACTGAGCAAGGGTTTAAGGTGTGGGAGAAGAACCTGTAAGTCGCATAAAAGAAGTGGGTAGTTAGAAGCTTTTCTTTATTTTGCAGCAATAGAGTTTTGTCTGTGGAGAAGACATAGGCGTTTTCATATTCGGAGCTGTCTTCGTATTTCTTTGCCTCATAGTTTGCGTTAATGGGAGTGAATGCTAGCGTGCGTCTGGGGTCTTTGCTTTTTGAAGAGCGTTTAAGGGAGTTTCTTTGGTTTAAGCCCACCTCTTCCAGCGACAGACCGCTGCTGAGCCCAAGGAGGTGGTAGCACATGTCCTTTGGCACAGCTGTCTGAGGAGAGTTCGAGGAGGTGTAAATCCGGATTGCCCTAACCGTGCCAACAAGCATCTAGCGGAAAGCAGGCACCCTAATAAAAACGTACGGGAGTAGCCCGTAGCTTGCTGGGGGTGGCTTTGCTGTCCTCGCGCAGAGTCCAGCTGTGCTGGCGTGGCTCCGTCTGCACCAGAGCTACTGACGTTCGATAGGTTTCTTTCCCCACGATGATAAGGGCTTCTGGCAGCTTTCCATGAGCAGCTGAGCCACTCAAAGGCTTTGCTGTTGCTGGAAGGAGTAGGCTTGCTTCTCCCTCACCGTCTCCTCTGTAGCACCTCCTTCACCCTACCCCTGGCCTGGCGGTGCTCTGCCCCACCTCTGCGCTTCGGGAGCATCCAGCTGTGCCGGTGGGTTGGTTTTCCGCTGCTGTAACAAGGTAAAATAGTTGGGTCTGATGAGCAGTTGGGTCTGATGAGCAGTTGGGTCAGGCAGGTGTTGGGCGTCCGAGGCCCAAGATGGGATGAGTGAGATGAAGGAAGGAGATGGGAGCTTTCCCCTGCAGTGGTGTTGAGGTGTGGAATCGGCTCACCGAGCCTCCATTTTCAGACGTTAGTCTTGCCTGTTCTCACCATGAAGGTACCTGCCTTGTGCCACCGGCCTGCTTGCCAAAGGCTGGATATGGGTCACGTTAGGGACAGTTTATTCTTCTGTAGAGGCTGCTTCAGCTGATCGAGCAATTAAAGGCATTTGCTTTCCCCACATTTTATCCCAGGTACGTTGGTGCTGCTCTATTGATTTTTACAGTCTGCTCATTTGTGAGTATGTGCAAGCATTTAAAAGAAAAATATCTTTAAACTTAGGAACCTCTGTATTTTGCAAGATGAAAGGTTCTCCTACTACTTCTCTGACTATGACTGGCAAACGTTTGAGGAAGGAACACGAGAAGAGGGCTTGCGCAGGACAGCCCTTCCACTTGCTTCAAGAGAGCGCTTCCTTGGTCAGGGGTTACAAGGAGTTTTACAGCTACCAACGGCCTGTGATTTTTGTCTAATCCGTCTTTGAATCTAGTTGTGGCTCTGACCTTGCGTAGCAACAAGTTATCTTGTATGGAAGAAAAAATAATTTTGTTTCTGCCTTTTTTTTGCCTTTTTGAACTTGCTGCCTATAGTGTCATTGGGTGATCCTAGATACTGCGGTAGCGGAAATGATTTCCTCATATGTTTCTCAGCATGGTTTTTGACACATTATCTTCTGTCCTCGGTTGTCTTCTCCAAGCTGAAGAGCGATAGACCATTTAATTTCTCCTGAAATGAAAGCCATTAGTATTAAAATAGAAGTGTCCTTTTATAAAAGAATCACAGGCTTCTTGAAAACAAACATGTCTATTAGTTGTGAGTTTTTACTTGCCGAGCTTTTGGGGATCGGTGGCTTCAAAAGATGTTTTGAAGAACGTGGCGGACCCACTTTGCAGGCCGAGCAGCAGCCGCAGACCCTCTCAGAGCCAGCTTCTTTCACAAGGTCTCAACCTGGCCCTGGGTGGGAAGCAGGAGGTGTGGAGCGGAGGGGCCGAGGGTGCCCGACGACTTGGGAAGGGCTCCTTACAAAGCCTGGGTTGCACAAAGGCAAATGAAGTAGCGCCGTTCCTCTTGGGACCCCCCCCTCCCGTGCGGGGCCCGTAGGTCTGGCGTGGCTGCGGGAGGGGAGTTCAGCCCACCCCTCCTGTCCGGAGTGTCGAGAGGGGACTGGGGTGAGAAATAAAAGATGTGAGCTTTTCGTTGTGACGTCAAGTGTGACACCTTTCCCACCTTCCGGCTTCGCTTCCGAAGGTGCGTGCTGGGCTGATGGCCGTGGCTCTGGTGGCGGGGTCGGTGCCAGTGCGGAGGGGCGAGAGGGCGGCTCAGGCTTTAATCCTGGCTCGTGGAGGAGCTGCCCGCTAAGGATGGCTTGGAGACCTTGACTTCGGTTCAGCCGGGCTTCTTGCACCAACGGCGGTAACGTAGATCCAGCCGTGCCCAGAGCAGGCTTCAGCAGATGGAAAGCTCTTCTTAGTGTAACTAAATCCCTGGGTTTTACCGTTTCTGCAAAAAATCTCGCTTACAGCTGGCGGCATTGAGCGTGTATGTATGGTGGCAACTCTCCTCCTTGCAAATGACTAAGTTGGACTTCAGGCTTTTGTTTTGGCTGGCAGAGCTAATCACTTCCTGCATTGTTTTTCGAGATAATCACTTCCTGCGTTATTTTTCGAGAGCAGAATGGTGTTCGCTGCTGCGGAGGGGAGAAACTCCCTCCACGTGTCCGGGGCAGCGAGGCTGCCTGTGCCTCCAGGACGGGGCTGTTGCAGTGCTTGGGGTGCTGCCGAAGAAGGATTTGGACTCTGTTTCAATTCCAGTTCTGTCTTCTGTTTGAAGACAGACTTGGCAGAATTGCCCAATTTATCACATCTTTAAAAGGGAACTATTTCACTTCTGTTTTCCTCAAGTAAGTTGGTCCAAAACCACACTTGGAAGTGCTATCCCTGGCATGGGTGTCTCCTGAAGTACGATGCTGTCTGCTTGGATGGTGCTGCTATTTGCTGGATCCCGTAGCGTTCCAAACGCCTTGTGGGCTCATCGTGAGCTGTGGTAAATATTTCTGTCTGCAAGCCCTGTACAGGGAGAAGACAAGAGTTTGACTAGACGTTGATGACACCGGAGCGTGCTGAAAATGGCCTCTGCTATGGGGTAGGAGCATTCTACTTCATGCGTTTTAGCCTTCCGTTTAGACATACGTGAATACACCACAAATGTGTTGGTCGTTGTTTGCAAACGGAACTTGCCTCAGGTTAATGGCATGTGTTGGGTCTCTCCTGTCCTACTTATGAACGTGAACGGTTGTTGACCTGTTGTAGTGTGAAGACTTAACGCTCTAGCTCTGTTGCCACTGCACGTGCATGCCCTGCAGCTTTCGGGTTTTGTGCCAAAGACTTTCTCCTCTTTACAATGCTGTTCTGGTTTTGTTTCGGGTTTTTTTTGGTTGTTGTACAGCTGTTGGTTCAAAGGTTGTTGCACATTGCATAACTTTCTGCTAGAAAGCGGGGTGGGGGAAGAAACTCATTGGCAAACTTCCTTCCGTGTTAATGAAGGTGACATTAAAAGTCTCTGGTTTAGGGCTCAATGGTGGCTGTCACCATGCAGTGCAAGAGTCGAGTTCTTGTATATCGTGTCAGGCTTATTGACCCACTGTACTAGTTCTTTCTAAATATGACTTTCTCTTAATTTTGGTTCTACCCGCTAGTTACAAAATCATACTAAAATTGTAGTGCAGTAACAGATAGAACTTTTTTTCTGCAAGTCACTGAATCTGCACTGTAGGATTTCATGATTTTTTTACACATTTCAAAGTACAGATGTAATTTTAGTGAAACACTTCTCCGTAGAGCGAGTGTACTATGCTCTCTATAAAACTTAGCTTTCAAATTTGCCTTGCCTGTTGTTCAGCAGCAAACTGGCGCGTAGACTTGCGTCCCTCCTACCTAGACTCCCATTTAAGAGGTGTCATCTGGCAAACTTCAGGTCTGGAAGTCAAAAAAGTAACCTCTTGGCCCGGCATTCATATTGGTGCGGTCCGTTGATGTTGACAGTAGGCTTCTGGCTTTTTGGGTGCTTCACACCACAGTGTAAGCAGATAAGTATGTAAAAATATAAAATGATGTGCAGAAAGGGTCTCATCTTGTACCATACATGGAATGGCGGTTCCCGGGTATCGGGTTGTCTACGGTGTGCTGGAAAAGACATGCTTTAAGGAGCAGGTCTGAAGGGTTTGCTGCGTTCTCTGACTGCTTCTGTAATGGAAACTGGGTTCTCCTTCACCCTCTGCTTGGGCTTTTTTGACGTCTGCTGGTTTTAAGGTCATTTTTCCAACCAGAGACGCTAGAAATGGAATTATATGGAATTACAATGTCTTGAGTGGTGCTAGTAACTTAATAGTGCCTTCAGTACTTGCTTTCTTGTGCTGCGAACTCTGGAATTAAATGGCAATTACCATGTATATATGCTGGTGTTATTTTGCCTTGCCAGCGTCGTGTTTTTAGACAGCGTTGGTCCCACACATTGACAGTCAGTTTTTTGTCCCCGTACAGTAAGCTAGTTCACACTTTGTCTAATGTCTTCGCATAGCGGGAATTGATGTTGGTTACAGCTCTCACAGAAGGCTTTTGTGTGGCGATATCTGAAAGCTGTCTTGTTGGAGCTTTTTATCAAGGCTATTGCAGTGAGGCCATTATCCCCGCTCATGGCGAACGTAGATATTTGTAGAAATTTTTATAATATTGCTTAGTAAGTGGCACGCTGGTAAAGAGCGACAATGCTGGAGTGGTACAGAAATAATACCCGAGGTGGCAGCCGTGCCGCGGCGGGGTCTTATCTGTCCTCGCAGACCGGAGACGGGGTGGGAAGGGAACCCCGCGCGGGGCAGACGGAGGGTGGTGATCAGGGCTATCGCAAGCACGAATAATCCTGGCCGTCGGCTCAGCAGAATAAAGTTTTATTTTTCATGGTAAGGCTTTTATCGAGCGGCTCCAAGTAACCCAGATCCAAATTGCTGTATAATTGTTCTGCACCTCATTGGGTTTTTTTGATGGCTGCGCAGTATCTGTAGCCTAAAAATGCCTCTTGGGAGTTATGTAAAACTGCGAGTCGGGTGAGAGGAAGCCGAAACGTCACAACTCTTGTAGTACTCTTTTTAAGCGCAAACCTCTTGAGCTGGTAGAAAAGCAACTTACTACTTGAGGTGGGGGCAGGGAGGGCTTTAAAAATTATAATAGCATTTTCACCGGCTGCTTTGTCTTGACAGTGGGTATTTCACTGCGTTTATTCTTTTTTTTTTTTCCCCCTCAGGAACTGGGGGTTAGAAAAAGCTCTTTTTGTAAAAGACAACGTCCTGAAAGCATAAGCAAGTTGCTCATTTTCTTTCTCTGGTTCTTAATCACAAGAGCTGCTGTGATGATTTTTCCCACCTCAAATTAGCAGTTTATTTATAACATGCTAATGTTCTGTATGCCCGTCGGTATTACTGTTCTGTCGTGCTAAGCTGAGAATTGTTCTCTCGAAAGCTGACACGTCGAAGATGACATAAATGAACATGGGAAACTGCGTATGATAGAGAAAAATTCAGGTGGCTGTTGGTATGACTTTGGTTCACGCTTCTAGCTATAAAGTCACTTCGATTTCCTTTCTGATTTCACTGGCTAGTCACATTTTTGTTGCTTATTTGTTACTTTAAAAAAAAAAAAGCCAACTGTTGCCTTTTGGCATCCTCGCTACCCTTTCATTCCTGTTGGCAGACTTCTCTGTGATAGTCTTCTGTGCGTTGCCACCAGCTGCCGCCTTGGATTGCGGGCAGGGGAGCGAGGAGCTTCGGGGGGTATTCCCCCTTCTCGGGACCTTCGCAACAACCGTGAGCCTTGCGAGGGTCCTGCCCGAAGGCTCTTCCAGATCTAGAGGTCAGCAGCATCCCTCCCATTGGTCTTCAGCTGCTCTACGGAAAGGCCGGGGAGCATTCCCAGTCCAGATTGTGCAAAACGAAGTGTCTTGCGCACGGAGAAGGAAATGGCGAAATAAAAACGCATCCTGTAGGTCGCTGCACTTGGGGCAGCGTGCTTTGTAGGTGTTTGAGAAAGGTGGTAAAGAAAAGTGCAAAGTCATTTGGAGACCTCCAACGTGGTTGGCCCGTGACCCCTTCTCTGAGGATGCTGTTGCTGGCCTTGGGGCGCCGAGGTCCTTCCCTTTTCTCGTCTTGGTAACATCATGCTTCTGCGGAATACGTGGGAAGTGAATGCAACAGTAGTGAACAGGTTGCGTGCTCTTGGCTAGATATTAAGCTTAGGTACAGCCTTCTGTGGACAGAAGTAAGTTAATACTTACAAAGCTTTTTTTGTCGTTTTCTTTAGTGGGGAGCGGGGTGAAAACCCACTTTGCTGTGAAGGGGAATGTGTCAGGAATTCCAGAGACTGACGTATTTAATCAAAAAAAAAAAGAGAGAGAAAAGAAAAGCCAGCTCGTAGGCAGGCAAATTCCCCTTATTCAGAGAAAGCCATATGTTCAGGATACTATCCTTAGTGTGATTTATTTGCTTCAGAATTAGGAAGGAGGTTTGCTAGGAAAAGTACGATGCATTCAATTCTCTCACCCTCTTAAAGAATTTTACAAGGGTGACTACCGTCTCCCTCTCTCCTTCTTTCCCAGTCGTGGAGAATAATCAATTTAGCAATAAGTCACAGCAAGCAAAAATGTGGTTGTTCTCATCTGCAATGCAGAGACTAAGATGGTCTCTTTCTTTACGGCCAAAATCAGGTGTTTCTGCCTCAAAGTGAATCAGGAGTTATTGAATCATTCTGTGTTTTGGAAGAAAGGATCTGAATTTCAGCCTTTTTGTTTTCCCCTGCAGATTTGCCTCGTTTTTTGTTTTCCTGCCTACCCTCTCGCTCTTTCAATGGCCTTAATGCCATTTTGAACACATTCCCCTACGCCCTCCAAGGAGGGAAGCAGCACCAGCTGTACCAGGCAGGCGTTCTAGCTGTTGCCAGTACTTCAAGTGAAGTGGAGAAATGTGGCTTTCCCAGCCGTTTGAAGAGCTCGGTTGCCTGAGCGTGTGAAGAGCAGCCCCCAAACTCTGCTCAACTGGCAACAGAGAAGGGAGGAATCTCCTTAAGACCTTGCAGGGAGAAAACTCTAGGCATCTGTGAGCTGCTGTAGTACATCTAGCTAAAAATATCAGATACTTTGGCTTGCCTATTGACTTGTTCGATGGCAATGCCTTGTTAAAATGGAAAAAGCCCCCATGTCTGGAATGGTTTTAAGCGTCTTGAACTTTGCATAATAGTGCAATGACACAAGAGGAACGGCATCAAGATTCCAGCAAATGTACTTGCCCACCAGGACAGCCCTGGCTCTTTTCACTGGTCGTGCAAGCGTGGCATGCCTGGAAGATTAGGGACAGCTTGCCTGCCAGTCACTGTAGTGGTCCGTGAGGGCTTGCTTTCCTCCTGGAAAACCACTGTCAGATATTTTGTCTAGCTTCAGCCCAGACCCTTTGGTTAATGTTGCGCAAATCGTACAGAAATGTATCGTTCCTTCTGCTGCAAAGTAATGCTGGACACCTTCTACACGTATGTCGCCTCTCCCTGAATGCCAGAGATGATGCTTTTTGTCGTCTTTGTTGCTCTGCCTCTTGTTTGAGTGCCGTGGCATGACTGCATGGGCCGTGGGGCGTGAGCCCTGGCACGCAGCAGGCGCGATGGTCTTACCAGCTAGAACCTTCAATTAAGAGTATCTTGAATTAAGAGTGTGGGAAGGTACACGGTCCGCTCTTCTCCGAGCAAAAATGTGGCGTATAACTTCGATGTATTCGCCTGAATGGAGGCAGGCATGCAGGTCAGGCCTGATGCAGCAGCACGCTTACATGGGGGAGATCTTTATGCACGTGTCTCTGCAGTCCATCTGTTCGTGCATCTGCACCCTGCGCATGTAAGACTGGAATTTTTTGGATAGTAACATGGATCAGGGCCACGACTAGTTGCTTCCTTGTTCTTGTGTGTAACTGCACAGAGTGAAGCACTTCAGCTTTCACTTAGCTTCCTATTGCTTTCAGAGGCGGAGTTGAAACTTTGAATTTCTTAGGTCCGCTTTGACTACCACCACATGGTTGTGGTGTCCTGATACGATTTTTCTCTTCAGAAAAATGCTCCAAAACCCAGCATGCGTCACCGTCCACTTTGCAATGCGCTGATTCTTTTTTCAAGACAAATTTAGGACCTCCTCTTCATGTGAGGAGCTGCATTTACCAGCAGATGCTTGGAGTACCTGTGAATTTGTGGAGATTGTGGCTTCTTCAGACTTGCTTTCTGAGGGGACGAGTTGCTAGACCTGCTACCGGATCAGCCACCTGCATCCAGCATCTTGGCTATGGCTGAGATTGGACTATTGGTCTCGGTGACGTGAGCTTCAAGTTGCAAAAGAACTGATGAAGGCTTCTAGTTGCCAGAAAGACGGGACGTATACAGCCTTGGGGCTTGTGAGGGCTGAGCAGGAGCCCTCCTCGGGAGCAGTGGAATGAGGTCTGCGCTGGCGATCCTGAGGAGCTGGGCTTCGGAACCTCCGGTTTAACTAGCTCCTTGCATCTCCCCGACACGGTGGAATCGCGTCAGTCCCTTCACTAAGCGTTTGTATCCAGACTACCAATTTCAACAAAGGGATATTTTTTTAATTTTTTATTTTTAAGTTCGGTATTAAGATCTTTAAGAAGGCAGGCCAGCGAGGTGATTTGGGCAAGAACCTTTTCCAGTCGCAATATGGAATTTTTTCACCTTAACAGGCGAAGGCGGCCGTTTGAGCACACGCCAGTACGCCTTTCCAGAGCCGCGATACGGCTGAACCACAGTGGAAATCTGGAACCATAACGACACTGCTTATAGGAAGTTTAACTCCCTGCGTTTAACCACAAATGTGGTTAATTTTAGGAGAGGCAATAACAGAGAGGAAGAAAGGTGGTAGTATTTGATTAGCCTTGCTCTCCCTGTTTTCTGCAGTCTGTCTGATGGAGGCAGCGCCAGCTGTGAGAGCAGAGCGGTAATATTGCTGACTGGTTCTGGTTTCTTCCTCATTACACTTTGAAGATGCTCTTTTGGGATAGATATAACCAGACTTGCTTTCAGCATATTAAATTCAGTAGTCACGTGCTATTATTCAACAGTTGTGCTGCTTAGTAAACTATTCACTATAACTGAAGACAGTAACATATAGAAGAGGATTAAATACCATGTCAGGTTCCTTTGGATGGTCACCAGCTTCATGCAGGGACTGAAGCACGAAGTAATCCAGTCATGACAGGTATCGGCAGTGGGTGAGCGAGGGACGAAGGTCTTCCTGTTGCTCCTCACCATCGTGCCCCAAACCGATGTTTTAGCTCTGTTTGGTTCAGCAGCATGGGAATGGTGGTTTGTCTTGGAAACCAAAATATCATCCTGCTTCCTATCTTCACGTTCTTGGAAATGAAATGTAATCCTCTCATAGGGTAATCTTAATTGCCTGCTGGGGTAGGAAGGAAAAGATGAATTTGGGATGGGCTCTGTGCTACAAGGAGCGCTTCTTGTGATGGAGGGGATTTCCTGGAACCATCCTGGGAGACACTTTGGGGATGTGGTTGCACAGTTGGCTTAAGGTGATCCAAGTTGGTGCCACCACAAACGGGGTCATGCTGCCCGTGGTCCCCGTGTTGGTGCCCGGGCTCCTACCACCCTGTGCTCGGCCAGACCGGGGACCCGCTCCAGCGGAAAGCTAACGCTGGGCGAGCGACTCGTTTTCAGCCCGGCTGGGGCGAAGGTGGCCGGCGGGGGCTGCCCCCTTGGCAATGGGGTGCCGAGGTGCACCCTCGGCTGCAAATGCCCCGCAGTCTCCCCACACGTGGGACGCCTGGCTTGGTGCGGCAGCAGACCGAGAGCCTTGCTCCTCGCGCGACCTTAGCATCTCCTAGAAGCGGGTGGAGTTGCGCGTAATGAAAACCGAACAGATGGCTCTGTAAAGAAATAGGCAGCTTTTGTGCTGTTAGTGCTTAGGTTACCGAGCGCGTACAGCTGCCGGTGCCTTACCGGCAGTGCCCAAGGGCTGGAGGGAACTCACATGCTCTCCCCACCTCTGGCTTCCAGCTCCGAAAGGCTTGGGGGCAGTTTAGGGGTTTTATGTGCACACGGAGGGGAAAACATGGCTGAAAACGTTCTCAATTCGCAGAGGAAATCCACAGTTGCTTAAACTGAGAATCTGTGTTTTCTCAGCGCTGTGTTTGTGCCGAGCCTCCTACGCTCGGCTTCCAGTCCCTGACCAAGGCTCCCAGGCTACGTGTCATTTAATTACAGTCTGACGGCTGGCATTGAAGTAGGTGAAGATATAAATGTAATTTGTGCCTAGAAGTTATGTGTGTAGAGTGAGCTTGTAATACCGGAGGCCTTCTCCGAAATCATCGCCATCAGGAAATACCTCCTGAGGAAAGACTGGCTGCGCTGCTTTGACAGGTACAGTCGCTCTGAGCAGGGCTTTAACGTGACGTGTTAAAAACGTGTTCAAAAATTTAACGCACTCAAAAAACGTGTGGACGTGGCACTGCGGGACGTGGCTTAGTGGGCATGGTGGTGTTGGGTTGATGGTTGCACTTGATGATCTTATGGGTCTTTTCCAACCTTAGTGATTCTGTGACTGAGTTTTAACAGATGAAAATAAAGGTGTCGCGGTCTTGTGCGAGATGTTACAGAATCTCTGGAGAGAGCAATTGGGATGGCTTTTACTGCCGATAGCTGCAGCCACAGCCGAGGGGCTTATCTTGCGTGGGTTATGGACGTGGGAAGGCTCCTAGGGCTTCTGGTCAGAGGAGGGGTAATGAATGCTGGTCATACGGAAAGTTCATCAAGGAGGGTTGAGTTTCATGGCTGCGCTCACAGCAAAGTCTCCTTTCCGCCCCTCCAGTGGAGAGGTGAAGCCAGCCCGCGTGGCGGCGAGAGCACCCGGGGCCCTGCTCATTCCACGCCGCTGCAGATTTCGGCTCTTGTGACCAAAATACGACGCTGAATTTCGGGTTCAGCTTAAAAAGAGGTATATCGTTGTGGTTGTAAAGGAAACCTCCATGTACAAACTCAACTAGTGCGGTACTAAGTAACTAACTCTGGGGACAGCCTGTAACTAATAGGGCTGCAAAGTAAGAGTTATCATTTTAATCTGTTGCCTGATTTTGAACACAACTATTTCCTTATTGATTACTTCAGCAAAAAACGTCGGATGTGTTTATCTCACAATCCTTCCACACATTGCCCGCTGCCAGAAGCCTCAGCTCTCCCCACAGCAGCTGCCAAAATTTCCATCTTTCTCCCGATACTTTCTTTAGCACCGTTGTGCATTGAAACATTTGCAGGACAGTAAAATGTGAAAGCTCTGTAGCATTCCTATTTATTTTGGAATTCAATTTTTTACATAAGGAATGCTGTAACTCTGCCATATTTACTTTCTTGTATTTAATTCAATAAAACATATTTACCTGAAGCGGACACAAAATTTCCAGTTTGCTGTGGAAAGCATAAGGCCACGCTGCAGAACTTGTTCCAAGTTAGCGGAGAGCGTGTGAGGGCTTCTTGCCAGCGCAAAGCGTGGGAGGGAGGTCGGGAGTAAGAAGAGTCTCACTGCTATCATCAACAGGCGCCTGTTGAAAGGGTAGAAGTTATGGATGTCAAGGCAAGATGACAGGTTTCTGGGTTTTTTGAGTTTTATACTTCCAAGACAAACCAATGACTGGCAAAGCAGGTTTCTTCCAAGACTGTCTTTAAAGTGCCTTTGCTTCACCTTGGGTAAGAACCCGCAACCTCAGACAGTGTAATGTAGTTGAGTTCTCGTGGGTCATGTGGCTTTACAGTTTGATATAGTTCGGAATTAGGGTTGGGAAAACAATTAGTGTAGAAAATAAGGATTTTCTTGAGAATCTACCACACTCTAGGCTTTTTAGCAACCTAGGAAGCCTACGGGCTGGTGGGGCTTCCTCTTGGCTGCCCTGAGTTGTCTTATCCTTCCTTCTGCAGCTAAGAGAATAAGGCTGTCCTTCTTCCTCCCCGCATACCGTTGTGAAAGGCCATCATACACAGGCTATTTTTGATCCTATTCCTGTCCCTAATTATATGTAGCTTTTATAAATCTGCCTGGGTGGAAAGATCCCATGTACTTTGGAAGGGCTCATTTGATCTGAATATGAGGATGTCTCATGTCCAGTTGTGAACCTTGCTATTTTAGTTTGCCCTACCTACAGCTTTTACTAAAACAAGAGGAAAAGGGTGACAAGGAGAGACTGAAAAGCGTGTGTGTGAGGGGATGATGACTCATAAGTGGGACTGCGTTTGAAAATGGAAAGGATCAAGGTGTACTGATCGTAAGAGAGAAAGTTACGGGTTTTGTGAGAAGGCATGATTAAATCTTGTGGTCATGTATCTTCTAAACAGATTAAGGTGCATTTGTGGAAGAACCCATGAGCCTGAATTGAGTAGATAATTTTGGAGAGAAGAAATCTATTTAAAGAAAGGAATTTTTAGTGCAGCCTTTAATTGGTGATATTTTAGTGCTAGATTCCACTGGAAGACTTCTCCAGGCTTCTGGAAAATCCCATTTAGCTGTCCATTGCCTACGGGATGGTTCCAATAACTGCACGGTTATACAGCAAGGCAGGTAGCAGAACAGGAAAGAGGGGAAAGGCAGCCGTGCCAGAAGCCAAATGGGCTTTCCCTGAACTTTAGGCTGTAATGAATAGAAATTCAAGCTCATGAATAGACACCTGAGTTTCTGCTTTCATCCTAGGTGTCGTCTCTTTTACCTCTCTGCTAATGTTCTGCTCTTCCAGTCTTGTTCTGGCAGCCGTAAAACTTCCCTAAAACTTGGGATTTAGTCTTGAAATAACCCTTTCTGCAGAGTTTAAGTAGTGTGCAATTATAAGGATGGAGTTCTTCTGTATACAGCACTGCAAAAAGTACTTGTGGTGTTTCCTAAAACGTTTACCAGCCGTATCTTCTTCCCACCTTCATCCTTCTCCTTTTCCTGCCTTTTCTCCCCCCAACCAAAAGCTAAAAGATAACAAAGATGTAGTTGTCCGACATGTGAATGAGGCTGGCAGAAAAGACGTTTAATTTTGTAAAGCATTTTGATTAAAAAAAAAAAAATTGGCTAAGTGACAGGAAGAGGGTCCTTTTGGTTGGTTCCAGGGAGTATGTGCAGTAATCCCAGCACTATGGAGCGCTTTCATCATTGTCCCAGAAGTAAACAAAAAAACTGTTACTGATAGTAATTGCTAGCGGAATAGTAAGCGATAATGGAACTCTCACAACTTGCTCTGTAGGCACGTTCAAACACACTGCGTCTTTAATACAGCCAAAGGCCAAGTTGTATGCCAGAGAACAGGGAACGCGAGCTATGCCTTATGAAAGAGGGCCTGTATCCTGGAAAGCGGCACTTCTGCGAAGCCTGTAGTGGCCAAGCAACCACACACCAGCTTCCAGCCCGACGCCAAGGAGCAATGGCACTGAGGCTTGCATCCTGGCATGGACAAAAAAAGGAATGGGAGAGGGGATCCTTTTGCCTCGGTGAACAGTTTTGGTGCAGCTGATACTTAAAATAACATAGACAATTCAGTGCTTGTAAAGGGAAAATGTTGAAAATGGAAAATGACGTTAAATAGGGCAGCAAAAATTATTCGAGGTCTGAAGGAAATGCCCCACAGCGCAACTTCCTTAAACAATATTTTGCTTATGAAATGAATATTAAGGGATGACTTGACTGACGTACAAGATACAGAATTTGGGGGGGGTGGTTGATATAGCTGGTGGTTGCGCTGCCGTCCAGAGGGACCTTGGTGGGCAGGAGGAATGGGCTGACAGGAACCTCATGGAGTTCAGCAAAGGGAAGTGTGAAGCCCTGCACCTGGGGAGGAATAAATCCAGGCACCAGGATGGGCTGGGGCCAACCTGCTGGAAAGTAGCTCTGCAGAAGAAGCCCTGGGGGTCCTGGTGGACATCAAGTTGACCGTGAGTCAGCAACACACTCATGGCGAAGACCACCGATGTCCTCCTGGGCTGCATTAGGCATTGCATTACCAGCAGGTCAAAGGAGATGATCCTTCCCCTCTGCTCAGCCCCGGTGAGATGCATCTGGCGTGTTGGGTCCAGTTCTGGGCTCCCCCGTACAAGAGAGACACGGACGTAGCAGGTCCAGTGAAGGGCCATGAAGGTGGTTAAGGCCTCGGAGCATCTGATACACAAGGAGAGGCTGAGAGAGCTGGGGCTGTTGAGCCTGGAGGAGAGAAGGTGTATAAACACCTGATGGGAGGGCGTGAAGAAGATGGAGCCAGGCTCTTCTCGGTGGTGGCCAGTGACAGGACAAAAGGCAATGGGCACAAATTGAAAGGCAAGAAATCCCATTTAAGCATAAGATTTTACAGGGGGATGATCAAACGCTGGAATAGGTCTCTCAGGTTGTGGAGTCTCCATCATTGGAGATATTAAAAACCCAACTGGACACAGCCCTGAGCATCCTGCTCTAGTTGCCCCCGCTTTGAGCAGTGAGGGGTGGACTAGATGATCTCCAGAGGTCCTTTCCCACCTCAGCCACTCTGTGAGATGATTCTGGTGTTAAAGGATTTCTTAAATTGTTGAATTTGAGCACATCAAGAACTTACTACTGAAAGCTGAAGCAATGCAAACTCAAAGTGGAAATTAGACTTTTTTTTCCTTTTATGTGGGGGGGGGAATAATCATGAGATATACATTCAATTTTTGACAGAATGAATGTTTTGCTCTGTAATTTCTCTGCAGAGTTATGCTGTGTAATTTCAGCTCTGAACAGCCTTGAAGTTAGCAAGTCCATCTGCCTGCTTTCTGGTGGGTGGGAGCAACCGTGTTATGGTCCTTCCTGACAGCTCCTTGCTCGCTTAACCTTCCCATAACAGAGATTCTGAAATTGCACGGCAATGTCTTCTGATCCTTGGCTACAAGATAATTTAATGTTACTAGTTACATAACAACTAGGGGAAATGCAGTGGTCTGTGATATGTAGGAGGTCAAATTAGCAAGTCGGATTCTTTTCTTTGATCAAAGGCTGGGTTAGAGAGAAAATGTGAATTTATTGCATTTCAAAATGTGGGACTCAAAAAGGTAGTATTCATTTTTCTGGAGAAGTCATCTCAAGGTATTTAGGGAATACATAGTAAATAAGACAAAGTGGAATGGACAGATTGTGTCTGAAGTGGGTCAATTTGGACATAGAGTCAAGTCCTTGCTTGACTCTATGACCTGAGATGTTCTGCTTCACCAGAGCCAAAAGGGATACTTTTTTGGAATACACTTCATAATATGAGAAAGAACAGCAACTTTCTCTTCTTTTCCCCTAGAAATTTAGTCTCTGTGATGACACATCTGTTTTGGATATTGTCTTGTAAATTAGGCTATCACATCAGCTTTTTAGATTGCCCCATCCATGCCATGACAGAATTTACCTAGATGTGAAAAAGAAAACTATTTAGTCTACCAAGGCTTGTTCACTTTTTTCATGAACCTTTGTTTGTTGTCTTGTTTTGTTTTCATTCCCTCTCTGTCACTGGGAATAAGTAAATCTTGCCGTTTGAACCAAATAATTTATCTTCATTTTGCCAGCGCTCCCAGGTTGTTCTGCTCCTTGGTGTGGCTGATGGAGTGATAAAATACTGCCGAGGGAGGGTGTGCATCACAGTGAAAGCTCGGTGGATTAGTTGTTCTTTGTGACATTACAGAGAATTTAAAACATTAAGAACATGGCTATCTTTGTGCCGTTTCAGCCGCGTAAGCTGTCTGCTGCCAAACCCGCTGGTGAAATAAGAGTATATGCAATAGCTGCCTACCTTGACGTGGGGAGGGAGGAAATCATCGGTCCTTAGAGTTCAGCAGCCCAGGCTAGGTGAAAGTCGAATTCAGTTTGTGGTCAAAGAAATGTGCTGTGAAGAAACCTTCTGATGGCAGTACCGGCTCCTGAGCCAGGGTGAAGGGGGCTGTCAGCCACACCCGGGCTCTCTAGGTTCCTGCTGCCCGTGATGCTCTACCTCTTTCTCTTCTTACATGCTTTTATCTGTTTCTGTGACTTGTGCTGATTTGGAGCCTCCTTTCCGACTGCTTCTAGGAATAGTTGCTTTTGGATATGTAAACCGTTTCCTGTTTCTTGGGCACTTGTTATTTATTTTTGTTACTCTGAGGTTTGGTATGTGGAGGAGGTTATTGTGTTAACTTCTTCAAGGTTACTTAAGGGTTGGGGTTTTTTATGCGATACTAGTAATTTCATTTTCAAAACTGTATCTAATTAACTTCTTGCGAATGATAAATTGATCTCTCCATGCAAAGTCGGCATTATAGTTACTTGTAGGTGCAAATATAACTTCTCTGGGTTAATTGGTTGGGACTTCCTTGAAGTAAACTAAAAAAACCCCCAGTTTACATAACTTACAGAAGTGTCCTGCCTTAAGGTAAATGCTGAGGACCCTATGTTATTTCTCATTGCCTGGCTCGGTAAGTGCAAAGCGTTGCATCTCATCTGGGTCTGGTTGTCTCCTGAAAGTTTTTTGTCAACTTTCACAATCTCCTTTGGAATCCATCTAATATTTTTATCACTGTGAATGGATTCAAAGTACATTTATTACTTTGGGGGGATCCGACTGTAAGTTTTTTGTCAACTTTCACAATCTCCTTTGGAATCCATCTAATATTTTTATCACTGTGAATGGATTCAAAGTACATTTATTACTTTGGGGGAATCCGACTGTATGTTTTTATACTTGTATAGAACTCGGTTAAGGAAGTACTTCAAAATAAAAGGTTTTACTACTTTAGATCTGACT
Source organism: Gavia stellata (assembly GCF_030936135.1). NCBI lineage: Eukaryota > Metazoa > Chordata > Aves > Gaviiformes > Gaviidae > Gavia > Gavia stellata. The sequence continues at coordinate 95,249,371 of NC_082596.1, read as the reverse complement.
TCTCATAACTAATTGCATTAGTTGAACGAGTAGTTAGATGGAACAACCATCACGCCTCAGGCAGTGAATTAAAAATACGGAGTCAAGATTGGTGTTGACCTTTTTAAGAAAGGATTCTCCTCCTTTGGGGGCGTGAATATCCAACACTAACATTCATGTGCACCTGAGTATTTAAAACTTAACTGCCTTTGAGTTTGTAGCTCTATGCTGTAGTTTCTGAAGTGTTTGCATGTGGCTCCTCTTTGTCATTAATTTTTGAAAGAACGTGCGAGTTGGTTCCCTGTGAATCGCCTGTCGGTAGGTAAAGCGATGCCGTCCCTTGGCACCGCGCTGGTGTAACTCGGTACGGGTATTTTGCGTGGAGCGCGGGAAGGTTTGGGGTGCCGGGGTGGGAAATCTCGAACCGCAGACCTGTGCAGACAAGAAAACTTGCACTCCAGAAACTTCATTGGTGTAATTCCACAGAAGCCGTCCTGTCTTGTAGGTGTCCTGCATCCAAGGAAAACAAAGCTCGAGATGCTGTGGCTTAGGCTGGCGATTTAGCGAGAAAACTTTGTGATGCAAGCCCAGTCTTGTATCATTGCGGTGCACCTACACCGGGATAGCACTGGCGTGGCTTTGCGAGTGCTCCTCCTTCTCCTCCCTTTTCACTTTGTACATATCAAATCTTATTAATTCCATCTTCCTAGAGAGTTTTACGACTACATCCTACACGTTCTGTAAGTAAGGAGTAACTCTCCTCCCGATTCCTGTGTTGATCTATATGGCCACTATACTGCTACTTTAGCCTTTAACCTCTGTATCTGATACTTTATGGCATTTACTGGAATTTCCTCCAAGGAAGTTCATCCTATCCTATTCTCCAGCTCCCTTAATGTCCTTCCTCCCCTCTCCCAGGGCTCTTTTGTTTAGTAGACAATTTGGCAGACAACTGACAGTGTTTCAAAGTTTGTCTTTTTTAAGTAGCTGTGCTAATTTCCACACATAGAGTGGAAGCCGCTCAGTGGAACTAATCCAGTTGCAATCTTATTTTGAAGTTAATGACTTTTAAAGGAGTACTTTTAAAAATAATCCTTCAACACAGAAGACAAAATAATCTCTAGGATATATGATTCTGTGATATTTTGAGACTGACTGCTTTGCGATGGTTTTTCTTTAGGACCAACCTCAAAATGATAGGGAAGATTTATTTCCCTGGGTCCAGTTCAGTTTTAGCCTCACCAGTCAGGAGGCTGAAAGTCTCCGGAAGGGCTGAAGCATCGCAGGAAGCTCTGCCGCCACGCAGAGAGGCGGCACGCTATCGCGCACCGTCTGAATTGAAACTATCGTGTTCTTATTTGGCTGGCTTCGGTCTCGGTGGGTACCGTTAGTAGTGGACCTGTGTGGGTGTAATTGTTAGATGTATATGTGGTACAAAGAAATTGCACCAAGAAGTCTCTGACGCGGCCAGTCTGTCGTCGCGTCCTGCCCCCCCCCCCCTTGCCATCAGTTTGAAAGTTCCGCGTCAGGCCCGTTTTATGACAGTCTTGTTTGGTTTTTTTTTTCAAAGGATGTCTGTGGTGAGAAATTACTGATGTGAACTGCAACTGAAAACCCCCGAGCTTTGCTCTGGAGGCAGCAGCCTTGCTGAAGCGGTATCTTTGGGCACGGGGGTAGGCGACGGCCGGCAGCTTTGCCATCGGTTTGTAGGACCAGGCTGGTGCTAAAGCCCGCTGGTGGCCCTGGCCATGCTCGCTGGGGAGGGAAACTGTCCTGCTGCACCCAGCCACCCCAAAAACCTGCAGTCAGGATTCCCCCCCCAGATGCTGGTTGGTCTGTCTGTGCGTCTGCGTGCGAGTCTTGGCTGTTTGTCAGTGTGGTGCCTGGAAGTTGTGTCTCCAGAGCTTCCACCTTGCTCCTGGCAGCTCGGCCCCCCGCAGCCGTCAGGATGAGGGAGTAGCTGTTACGTGGAGCCGTTTCCAGGACTGCTCAGAGACACGCGTGCTCCTCACCTTGGGCGGTTCAGCAGTTGAGACGAAAACTGGGTGCAGTTTCCTGAAAATAACTTTTCGTATTTCAACATGAAGCGGTAGCTGGAGCCTTCAGGCTTAGTACAGTGCAAAGCCATTGCGTCCAGCAAGAAGTAATTGTTTCATATTTGGTGGAAAAAATTGCAATAGAAAGATCTCAGATGATTCATTTCCTATGCAGCATAGGTGTAATTCTGTTGGTTTGAGGCCCGAAACGTGGCTTACTCTTTGGTTTATTTCTTGCACAACCGTTGTAATGTCCTTCCCCTTCTAGCGCAAAGAAAACACGACGTACTGCACCAGTGCAGGAGAAGGAGATAAGCCGTGCGTTTTAGCAGCGGCCGCTCTACTGAGCGCGAGCCTGATGGGGCGTAGGCTGATCCCACGGCATCCGAGTGGACCGATGAGCAGAAAATGGGTTGTCCGCTCACCCCACTGCCCGAGTTACGCTGGCGGTGGTGACTGAGATACTCTGACCTCCTGGTAGGTCAGCCCTCCACGAGATACCAGGATGAACATCAAAGGGAATTAATACCTTGAGATAATAATCCTCCTTCAGAAAAAATGACCTGCTGTAGGTCTAGGAAGAAACCACCGCTTTTCATGGCTACGTTTCGCTGCTTTCTTGGGTTTGGTTCAGGTCATAGCGTTTCATCTAAAAGCGGTTGCAACTGTTCTTCTCTTCAGACAGGACCGAGATGCTGAGCGTATCTGAAAGCTAATGTATTCCTTTCAGTGGGCGTTAAAAATGGCATGGTGTGGTGTTCTGCAGTAACGACTGGGAGGCACTCATGACACATGTGTTACTTCTTACTTACTGGCCTATTCAACTTGAGAAGGGAAAGCCATCGCTAGGTTCCTCCGGCTTGGCTCAAGAACCTGCTGCTGAAACTTGGCCACCCACATTTTAACTTTTTTGAGCTAAATATAAGTCTTACGGTTTGATATTTAAGCGCTCACGGTTCACGGCTTCCTTGACACACCCGATACTTCTGAGGGAATTGTGAAAATGGAAAATCGATGCAAATAGGATGGGCCTTGAAAGAAATTTCACCAGAGTAACACTGTCAGCCTTCAGCTCTCAGGGTCAAATGCCCTGAGGTCAAATGAGGAGGGGCTGCAGATGATCAGGACATAGTTTAATTTGATAATTGTGAGGTGCCTCTTACTGAATGATAAACCTGATTAAGACATACAAAGGGGATTTTCTTTTAATATCCTTCTACATTAAAAACAAGCTATTCGACTGTAGCTGAATGAATCATTTCAATATAGGAGCTAGAGAAGAATTTCCCTCACTCAAAACTGATAAGCTGATACCTGATAAGCTGAAAAATAAGCTGATAGTTTAGGACACACAAATTGGTATCGTGGAAAGGATTTTTTGTCTCCTTTTGACTACAGTTGCCATTTTCTGAGAAGAAAATTTGGGGCTTTTGTGTTGGAGTAGGTTGGCCAGGATGATTTCTCTAAGCTCTGTTTTCATATGCTTTAAAATGCTTCTTTAAATGTTACTTTAAATACCGGCTGCTTGTCACTCAACTAATAATCCTGACTAACGAGTAGTGATATTTCAGACTCCTGTTCTTCTCTTTGTTCGTTCTACAATTTATTCAATTTTCAAGGCACTGGTTTTTGTGTATCTTTTAATATGCTTTTATCTCAGTCTAATGAACGAGCTATGTGTAAAACTTAATTTTGAGGTCGTGTTTTCGTTCAAGTGCCATATCTGGTCTTGTTCCTCTGTAGGGTAGTAGGGGAATGCATACTTTTGACAGAGAAATAATGTTTTTGGGAAGAGTTGAGAGTTGACTTTTAGAAACCCCCCTTTGAAGAACATACTTCGTTTATTGTCTTTTACATGCAAATAGTTTAATTCCCAGCTATTTCTTCATCTTCCTGTTCTTTTCTTAAAACCCCTTGTTATGGTTTTATACTGTCAGAATTAACTATTTAAAACCAAGGGTAGCGTGGTACAAATTACTGGTGTCTGTGTGTAGACCACTGGGATAAATATTTCTCCCTGGAAAACTGAAATCTCTCTCCCTTCCAGCAGTTTGGGCTGCAAATTTAGCTCCTCATTGCTCAACAGAAATAGGTACGAAATGAGGAGTTGTCCCGAGGAGTCCGAAGGCAGCAACTCTGATAGTCCTCTTGCATCTTTTTGCTCGTGAGCTGACGGGCAGAGCTCAGCCCCATCCCTGCCGAGAGCGCCTCTGCTTTCCTCTCCCCGGTTTTTGGTCTCTCCTGGTGCTAGTAGCGTTTGCCGTGCCCGCAGCTGGGTACAGCCCTCTCGGGGCTCTCCACGTACCCGAGTTCGTTCATTTGAGCACGTCCCAAAGGCGCAGCCTCTTCTTCATTCAGCGGAGACATTTCCCTAGCATATGAATATTTCTGTGCATTCACCCCAAGGTGTCTTTTTTTTTCTTCGCTTCTTTTGTATTCCTCCCTCGTCAAGCTCCAGCTTAATTTACCCCTTCATGTACGGTGTTTGCTTTCTTCTCTGCAGCTCCTGACCTCCAGAACAGCTTTCTAGAGTTCCTGCCTCAGAACCTCGGCTTTTAAATTGTATTTTTAAGCGACTGCTTAATTTTGAAAACATGGAGGAAAGCCCATGGAGAGTGTGTGGGGATTGTTAAAAGCATCTGTGCTACGGCTTCCTCGCTGCGGTCAAAATTTATCTGTGCTCTCTGGATAGGCTCGCATCCCCTCCCCAGAAATATCAGTGTTGTGGCGACATACAGAAAAGCTGCTGTTTTATCTGCCCCTAGCAATTGTAATATCTTCAAGAGACTACGCCAGGCTCAGTCATCTGCCCTCGCTTAACTCGCCCAACTTTGTCCTCGCTCCAAGACACCGACGCGGAGCACTGAGACGCATGTCTCTGGCTTGCTGCTTGGTTCACCGTCCGTTATCGCTTAATACGCGCAATTTATTCCTTGCTATGCTTGGTCATCTACAATCTCCCGATTTTCCCTGCTCAGTCAACCCTAAACGGGAGTTGCTTTCCAACTCCTCGCGCCGTTTTTTTTGGCGTAAGTTATTTAATCTTCTGTCCCTGTATCAGCAGACTTTGTCCCGGTTTACCGTCGCTCTCGTTCCAAGTTCAACTTTTGTCCCTTTGTATTTAAATCAGACGGCTGCTGCTCTGACACCCCCTGAACGCCCGCTCGGGGAGTGGGGGGCTTAGATGCGTCTCATCCCGGACGGGACCTCCCGGGAGATGGCACGTGCATAGCCAGGGCAGGCCTAAGAGCCGTGGCGCTTGCAGTTGGAATTTGGCTGTTAATGTTTGTATTAAAAATGTACCAGCTGTGCTTTTCCAAGTGTTCTTACATTTGGGATTTTGAGGGAACAGAAAGGCACGTGCCGGACTCGGATCATCCTTCTGCCAAACTTTTCGTGCCTGCTAAAGCACAATGGGTGCAGCAGTATTTCAGACAAAGGGTTTTCAGAAGGTGGCACAGGTAATGGAATTTTTCTTAGTTCTGTCTCTTGCAAACGGTGCAACCGTCTTGTGTCCAGTAATAAAGCTGAGGGAGACATGTAGCAGGAAAAATTTCAAAAGCACGTAGTTTGGCAAAGCTATGCTCCGTGGTTTTATCATTGGAAAGAATTAGAAGACATTTTCCTGCTTCTGCCCTCAAAGTTAGAAATAGAAGCCTCATAGAAGGCAAGGCTTTGGTTTGACACGGCGCAATCTTCAAAAACCGAGGCTGGCTGTCCCCCACCGTGGCGCTTCCCTCTCCGCTATTGACAAAACCCCATGCGGGCTGTTGCCTAATGCGTGCCACTCTGCTGCCTGGTATGCTCGTACGAGGTAACGCTCCGACTTTTTTTTTCCTTCTCTCTTTAATTGGTGCCAGCTTCTTTCCCCAAGAACCGAAGTTGGTTGCTACGTGACACAAAAGCGAAGCCACTCGAATGCCAAGCTGATGCCCCAAGGGGGATGGAGGGTGTCCCGCTGCTGCTGCTTGCGACCCCTCAGTGCAGATAACTCGCCTAGCAAGGACTAACCCGGCAGAGAACGCCTCGCTTCTGTCTTGGAGGACAGGTTTCTGCTGGTTGTGACCCCTTGAGCCAGCTCCCTGCGGGGTCAGGCGCTGCCCGCACCTGGAGAGCCGGGGTAGCTCGGGGATGGAGGGAGGATGCGGGAGAAGAGGTGGTGGCAGCAGCTGTGGGGTAGCTGTGTGGTCACAAGAGCCCATTAAGAGGGATGGGCTTAATTTCCTGATTGTACCTTTTCCACCCCTTTTTTCAATTCATGATAAACTACGTTTACTCCTTTCCTAGTCTTCTCTGAGCATTCCTGCCTCCAACTTCTTCTTAAAAGTTAATACCTGAGACTGAGCGTTGTAAAGTGAATTTTATCAGGTCCTGCCTACTTGAAAATACTTAGCTTATCCTAGTAGGTTCTATTTTCCTATAGACACAAGTGTTCTTATGAAGACATTCTTGTGGGTTTGCCTCTGATGTTAATTGTGGTAGCTACCTGGCTTTTGTGTTTTTTGTTTTGTGTTTGTTTTTTTTTTTTAAAAAGGGCTTGAAGCTAAAAGAGCATAACTACATAGGAGTCGAGGTGCCCCCTGTTTTTAGCGGTCTGCACTGCATGGTGGGTCTATAGTTGTATCTAGATCAGCAGTTGCTTGTAGTATTGAAAGAGAAAATGAACTCAAAAGAGTTGGTGCCAAACATTTTAGGTCTCCACCAAGGGGTTAGGGAGGTGTCTGGTCCGGATCAATAGGATGCTTTCCTGTTACTTTTATGGCTCTTGCTGGAGGTATGGATTTGTGGCTTCACTGTCTCATTGCCCCACGTGCTTTAGGATCCTTTCACGATCCCCCTGAGGAACCTGACTTCCAGTTATTGCGCTCAAGTTTCATGTCACAGAGTTCTTAGTCCCTACGCTTCCTATCTTTCCCTATTGTTGGGACGCTTAGTGCTGGTGTCCTTTGGCTTGCTAGTTCTTAGCAGGTCCCACGTACCGTGTCAGAGATTCTGCATGCTATGCTTGATCAAACAATGTAAGTGAAGACAATACAAAATTCGTACAAATACTGCAAATAATTAATATAGTCCTGTAGCAGAAATAAGTTATGCAAATCAAGATTTTTTTTGAAAAGGGTTACCGATTCTGCTTATTGCTGAACGCAGATCTTGAGACATCTCAATGGAAGTCTGATATCAGAAAGCACTATGAACAATGTTGGAGTTGGGAGAGAGAAACTGAGTCAGCCAGGATGTCTAGTGCAAAGAAAAAGGCACTAGAAAATCTTTGGTCTGTAAGTTGGGGAAGAAGAAATTGAGAGAATATGCCACTTCAATCCTGCATCTTGTTATGAAGTTTGTAAAACAGGAAGGGGAAGAAGGCACTTGCTGAGTGACGTGTAACATCTGGCCAGAAATTAAACATCCCCCGGGGTTTGCTGAAATCGCCTCTCGGTAACTTCACCAAGCTCTTTTAAACTCTTCTAAAATATTTTGCCCTGTATCTTTCAGGTTTTCTGTATGCTTCGTGCCCTACAAAATAACTATCCCGTAGCGCTGTCTCTGCCGTGTGGTATTTTTGCAGAAGCCGATCGCTAGTCCGGCGCTGCCCGTAGCTACAGTGTGCTGGCGAGAGCGGGTTGTTTGTAACAGCCCGACGCACTCGGACGGGCTTGGGCTGCTGCGCGCAGTTGAAAGGTGCTGTTTGTCTTCTCTCGCTACCAAACCTGATTATTTGAAGTTCACAGGAGAAAGTTGTAAGTGTTTAACCACAAAAGCAGGGGCGAAATACCGTTGGGTCGTGTCTTGCAAACAAGTTGAGACAAAAAGTGTTGATGTGTAGTCCAAACCGGAGTTTCTCCTCTGATGGAGAGAGCCGCTACAAATCTCTGGATTTTAAGTCTTTAGCATTTCCCCTCCTTCTCACACCTGGTTTTGAGATTCTCTTTTATCTTTAATTGTATCCCTTTGGCCTAGTCTTCCCACGCCCTGGATTGTTCCCTTTTCACCCCTCGTTCCTTTGCTCTTGCAGTGCTCAGGGTGGAAAAACACTTACTTAAAAAAAGTGTGAAATGTATTTCTCCCTCTGGAATAGCTGTAATCGTAATTTAATCCAATTACATTGGCTAAACATATTAGCTGGACGCTTTTGTTAACAGCCGACCTTTTTAAAATCTGTGTCCTCGGATGGCGGAGCCGATGCCTCGGGGAGCGGAGCAGAGGTGTTGTGTGCCGTGAGAAGCTGCCACCCATGGGCTGCCCGGTGCCGGTTAGAAGGATGCAGCTAGTTCGGTTTTGCTCTGTTGCCAAGGAATTAGCGCCTTGCCCCTTCGCACAAAATATAGAGAAGAGTGGCTTGAGCACTCTGCACATGCTGTTACACCGAGGGCTTGCACGCGTTTCATGTGCTTTAACTCGCCTTTTAATAAGTTTGAGGTTTGCAAACGGAGTCCAGTACAAAGATGTTAGCGAGCTATCAATAAATAACGCATATAAATTAATTTATTTAGAGCCTCTCTTGGTCACAGACCCTAAGTAAAACACACAAGCTAAATCCACAATATGGAAATATCTGTCTACAACTCCATAGCGGAACGTTTTATTTTATCTTGGCTCACTGAGGAGCAGAATATGATCCAACCCTTTGGGGCAAGTCTAAAGAGCAAGCAAATAAAATACTCTGAATTATTCTACCTAATTGAATAAACGACGTTCTTCAGAAACAGTTATTTGGCTAAACTTCATTAGATGTAAAACTTCTTATTCTTCTTTTTCCTGTGTCTTCCCAGGTAATGTCCTTCCTATTGTTAGGATAACAAGTATCCCCAGGTTTAGTTTCGGTAACCTGAGTAGCACGGCAGGGTATAGAATTGTTTCCAAAGATAGTAGATTGTGTTTCTGTCTAGGAACAAAATTCATATCGGTGGGGGTTTTGGTTGCAGTTTGTGTGTTGCACAGTTTAACAGTGTCATTCATGATTTCTATTATTCAAGGTGTACACAGCTTTCCATTGAGCTGAATGCAACATTTAGCTGATTTTCAGGCATCATCTTTCTGATACTACTTTTGCTCCACCTTGCTTTTATGTAGGCAGCTTTAGTGCAAACGTGCTAGTTAATGTGAAATAAATGTAGTGGTTGTGCTTTCAATGAGGACAAAAGTTCTTGACAAGCAGAGGAGAACAGTTGTCCAATGCTGCTCTTGATGTCACATCTCGTATGTCGTTGATGGAAAGCTTACAGTAGTGGAAGTTACTCGTCCTCTCAAAGCCATCCTTTCAAGTTACATTTTTCCTTCCCCTTGCACTTATACTACCTGTGCACAGACTTCAATGGATGTAAGGAGTTTTTCATAAGAAATGTAGATTTGTGGGTGCATACCTGTGTGCTTGAGCGTTTGTCTTTGGTTTTCTTAACTGAAATGTTCTCAACTCAAGTGGAGGTAGACATTTTTCGTATGTATTTGAAAAGGTCCAGACTGGACTGAAGTGGGTCATACAACTGTCACTCAGCTTTTCAAATTAAAAAAATTGCTAAATTTCCCAAACAAAACCATCAACCTAACCTCTGAGAGTGAAACGTTGAAGCCCACCTTTGGATTCCCATAAATATTCAGATTCCCTTGTGATGGATACGGGGTATGAACCTGTACTGACACAGAACCTTGCTGCGAAAAGTTCACTGCTGTCTGCCTTGCCTGTAACCCCAATATTGTGTTTGATAAAGCGAAATACACTTCTTAACAACCCATCAATTAAAAAAAAAATACTGTTTTTTTTTTAACAGGCAAAACGAAGGCTGGAGCTAGGAGAAAGTGGCCACCAGTATCTGGCTGAAGGACTAAAGACTCCAAAGGGGAAAGGAAGAGCTGCGACAAGAAGTCCAGATAGTCCAAAAAGTAAGGGAACTGGTAACACGCTGTATGGCACAGTTTTTCATTTTACTAGCTTGAGATCAGAGTGAACCAGCACGACAGGCTGCGTTACCTAGCTGGAGACGCGTGTTTATTACTGTCCTCGCCCGGATGTGCGTGCAACATCCTCGCCCCCGCAGCCAGCAGCACGCAACGGGTTTGCGGCGCGCGTCGATCGGTGGGCGCAGAGCCGCTGAGAGGCCGCGGAGGCTCCTGGCTGCCAGGTCTGTCCCTCCGCCCGCCGGGCAGCCTGCGGCCTCGCCGGCCAGGGCCGCCTCTTCAGCCAAGGACACGAAGGGGGGATGTTTAGGAGAGGTAGATGCTGAGGAATGAAGATACTGCGACGGGCTCAAACGCACAGTTATTAGGCAGGGCTAATGGGGCCAGCCGCATCCTTCCTCGCTGGAGTTACAGCAGCTGATGGGCCGGGCTTCTTCCCCCAGGCAGGGATTTGCAAAGGGCGGTAGCTGTGCCCCGGCAGCGTTGCTTTTTGTGAGCTGCCTTCTCTCCCTGCGGTACGACTAGATTATTACTGCCGCTGCGGAGTTGCTGCAAGTATTCATTTTTGCCCGTCTGCGTTGCCTCGGGCGGTGGGTTTCTTGCAACGGGCGCTGGGGGTATAGCCTTGCCATCTTGTCTGGGGGATTTCACAGGAGAGTTAGGCTTGCAGAGGGAGGGGAATGGGGAAAGAGGAGGACTGGGGCAGCAGTGGTAGTGATGGGAGAGAGCAAGAGGTGCGGAGGGGTACTTGTCCCTCCTCACCAGTCCAAGTCTTGTTTCTGCTGAGGCAGATGGGAAAAGTGAAATTAGCTGAAGATACGAACTTAATGCGGACAAGTTAAACAAGCACAGTTGTTTTCGTTAAACTAAACTTCATTAAGCTAAATGAAGTCCGTTTTAAATCGAAGTGCGTTCTCACAGGCATTAAGTACCATAGGATGCTGCTGCAGTGTTGCTAAGACCGTACAGAGAACCTCCTTGCATGACCAGGAGCACGTCCCCTTTTAGCTGGGGGTCAAGTAGCCTCTTGCCCTTCTCAGTCTGATCCTCTTATTCTTTTCCAAACTCCAAATTAAAACAAACAAACAAAAATCACCCTGGTCTAAATTCAGAAGGTCGCCTAATTGATAGGAATTTCCCTCCATTTCCCCATGCAGACAAGCCCTGAAGCTACCAAAGAATCAGATACAGCAGGTTCTCTTTGCAAACGGGCAATGAATTGGTTTTCACTGAAAAGCCATCATATCCTTCAAAATGTTTCAGGGTAGCCTAAAGGTTCGCTTTCGGGTAGGATTTCAGTTTCGACTGACTTCTGCAACCAAGTGGGGGACCTGAACCTTAAGCACATGAAAATGACCACCAGATCAGCCCAAGATCCATCCTGCATAATACTTGAAGCGAATGAAAGGTTTGAGATGTACCAGCCCAGCAGACTTCTAATCATGGCTGGCTCATTTCCCTTGACACAAAGTCCTCAAACATTTAGAATTAGAAATTATTCTGATCTCCGTATTTAAACTCGTAAAAGCTCATCTATTGCTACATTTGTGCGTGAAAACAGCGAGTTGTCTAGTAAGATCCAAGCCGTTTGCTGACTTCTCATTTAAAAGAAGTGGATACTCTTGTCCAGTTTGAGCATTGTTTGGTTATGGAGAAACGATGATTACAAATTGTGTCTTGAGTCAATCTCCTCTAATTCACTTGAGTTTTCTGTACGCCGTGCCGTGGAGTCTGGCGCTGATGGAATCTGTCATTGTGTTCACCCACTGAAGTACACCTAAGTCCTGCTTAATTGCATGTGAAACACTTATCTTACAAGAGGGGAAAATCAAACCCTGATGAAAGCTGGCTATCAGCCTGATGAAGGAGAGTCATAGGGGAATTTTTGGTATTGCTGCCAGGATAAATAGATACTAAAAATACTCTTAAGAATTCACATAGTGAAAACCTAAGTAGAATATTGCTATATGTATCCATCAGACTAATGGAAATATTTGCATTTAAAAAAATGTATGTATTTGCTCATGTACCTGTGACTTTTGGAAAAGTACATCTTGAAATACAAATAAATACCCAGTGGTAAGTTGTGTCTTAATGCAGAGGTTTGAGAGATTTCTTTAGTAAAAATGAAAGAAATATCTGTAATATGTATCCTTTCATTTCTGGATGCTGCTTTCGGAACCAAAATGAGAAAACTGATTTATCTGTTTTGGTTTTTTTCTCTTCTTGCCAAGCTCCAAAATCTCCTTCAGAAAAGACTCGGTATGATACATCACTTGGCCTTCTAACAAAGAAGTTCATTCAGTTGCTGAGCCAATCTCCTGATGGGGTCTTAGATTTGAACAGAGCTGCAGAGGTCCTCAAGGTGCAAAAAAGGAGGATTTACGATATCACCAATGTATTGGAAGGCATCCATCTCATTAAGAAAAAATCCAAAAACAACATTCAATGGATGTGAGTATTCATTATCCTTTTCCGTTCCTGCTGGCTGATTTCACTGTCACAGAGCGGCAGTATTTTTCTTCTCCCACCTTCCATTCTCACACTTTGCTCCAAGCAATCATCCAAAACGCCTTCTATCAGGATAAAGCTTTCTTTTTCTGTTAGACAGGTTTTCAGTGTATAAATAGCATTTGTCAGGGAAACTAGAAACCAGCATTTTGTCTGAATACTGGATTAAGTCATTTGCTTTTGCAAGCAGAGTAGGTTCTAGGTACACATCTCTACCTACTGCCATTCTCGGCCTTTTTCAGGGTGTGGTTAGAGGAGAGGCGAGTTAGGAGCAAGATTTTGGAAGAGCTTAGAAATATTCGGCTTTTCCATCTTGATGGTAGTTCCAAAATGTGTTGGCGTGATAAAAAGATGCTTTTTCTGGGAAGCGTAGTTGATGTTGACTCCCCATGGGCAGGTTTCGGGAGAAGGAGCCGAGGACTTGATCTGCACTGTAAAAGGCTGTCTCTTCCCTTTGCCGTAGCACAGGGTCAGGTTTTACAAATGCTGAAAGGGCGTCTTCCCCCTCTGTATCCGTAGGGGCTGCAGTCTGTCGGAGGACGGTGGCATGCTGGCACAGCGTCAGGGTCTCACGAAGGAGGTGACCGAACTGACTCAGGAAGAGAAGAAACTGGATGAGCTGATCCAAAGCTGCACCCTGGACCTCAAGCTGCTAACAGAGGACTCGGAGAATCAGAGATATCCTTTTTCTCGAAACCTCAGAGGTGGTCAGTCTCCTTGCTGTGCTCTGTAACACAAAGAGGATTCGTCTAAGTAATGTGACATGAAGCATCAGAAATTTCCAGAAGTTGGATAATGGGTTTTAATGTAGTTCTAGATAAAAGTTACTTAAGCCACTTGCACCTGTAATCCTTCTGGAATGTAAAAAAAAACAAAGGAGAAGGTGGTGTATGAAAGAGCCCATTTACATCCATGGTCACATAGAGCAGAACCAAGAATTTAGCTGATTAATGAGTGACAACATCCAAACCCTGTGCTCTTTCGATTCTTTTGAGCCCAGAGCAAAACCCCATTTTTATGTGTGCAGAAATTATAAAGGCATGCAAAGTCTTTGCTAAGGTAATGAAGACTTGTGTGTGTGTGTACTCCTTAATATTTTTTTATTTTTACATTAAATTGCCACGTATATAAATTCCAGACACAGAGAAGAAAATAAAGTTGGGAGTCAGTTTAGTCTGAAACTTACAACAAATTTTTAGATTCCTCTGGTTAGAGAATCTGTAGTGGAATATCATAGATAAAGGTTTTATGAGCTCTCAAAATGTCTATTTCAGACTTAATTATTTAATGGAATAGCAATGTTCAGTTGCGTAAGGTTCATAAGGTTTCTGGTGTTTTGGCTGCTAATACCCCTTGTGAGTAACCAATTCTCATTTTCACTAGACTTCCCACCTGCTGGCAACAGAAGAGAGCATTTTATTAAATGCTGATGTGAAAACTTTTATTACTTCTAATAGTCAGTAGTTTTTAAAGAGCATCTAATAAGGTGGACTTATTCTCTGTTTTGAAGGATAGGAAATAACTACAGGAGCATCAGTAAAAAGTAATGTGAATGATGTAAATATTGTCTTTTGGTTGTGCTTGCATCTCAAAATGCATATGAAAGCAAGACCACCGAGTGGCGTAGGGAGTAGGGTCAGCACTGCCTTCATCCATGAAGAGATTTAAGCAAAGCAAAACCGAGCATTACACTTCTCTGTTTTTCTAGCGCTGTTTGTGGTGGTAGAGCTCCCTGCTCTGCAGTTGATGGCTCTCTTGGGGATGGGCGAGGAGGGATCAGCATTAGCAGCGTCTTGGCCTCGTGCTTTTGGATGTAGGAGGGCGTATTCCCCAAATCCTTCTGTGACTAAGGTTACTGATAATACTAGTGGTTATTGAGGAAGGAATGTGGATGTGTGACACCTGGGGACGAATCTGAGTGCATCCCAGTACGGTCTTTCACTCGCCTCACTGAGGTCTGACGTGAGGTGACCTGCTGAAGACTCAGGGAGCTGGGAAGCCTCTTCCTTTGCTCCATCTCTGAAGGCGAAGTTTCTGCTTTTGAAAATGTTTTTCTTTTCCCTTGTGATTAGGTAGTGCCAAAACAGCGTTTGTGCCCTGGCTGTGTGCTTCCTCCTCCTCAGTAGAATCAGACAGTAACTGATCGCTACCTTGAGTGTTTTGGGATATGCCCAGCTTTGAGCTACAGCAATGAAGATTGTCGTTCTATTTGAAAAACATGCAACCCTTTCCGTTGTTCATACAGTGGCAGCCACTGTTGCTGTAATTTGTACTCTGCCTTTGCAAACCGTATTAAACCTTACTAAAGGAGTGGTAGAAGCCTCGATAAAAGCCATTTGCCTGAGAGCTGACCTGTCGTTTTGCCCCCTGACCTGTTGCGTTGCATTTGGTCCAAGTCAGGTGTGAGAGGCTTGCCAATGGGATGCCCATCTACAAGAAGGGCCGGAAGGAGGATCCGGGGAGCTACAGGCCTGTCAGCCTGACCTCGGTGCCGGGGAAGGTTATGGAGAGGTTCATCTTGAGGGCGCTCACAGGGTGCGTGCAGGACAACCCAGGGATCAGGCCCAGCCAGCACGGGTTCATGAAAGGCAGGTCCTGCTTGACCAACCTGATCTCCTTCTATGACCAGGTGACCCGCCTGGTGGATGAGGGGAAGGCTGTGGGTGTTGTCTACCTGGACTTCAGCAAAGCCTTTGACACTGTCTGCCACAGTATTCTCCTGGAGAAGCTGGTGGCCCGTGGTTTAGACAGGTACACTCTTCGCTGGGTAAAAAACTGGCTGGATGGCCGAGCCCAGAGAGTTGTGGTGAATGGGGTGAAATCCAGCTGGCGGCCGGTCACAAGCGGAGTCCCCCAGGGCTCAGTTTTGGGGCCGGTCTTGTTTAATATATTTATCAATCATCTGGACAAGGAGATCGAGTGCCCCCTCAGCAAGTTTGCAGACGACACCAAGTTGGGCGGGAGTGTCGATCTGCTGGAGGGCAGGAAGGCTCTGCAGAGGGATCTGGACAGGCTGGATGGATGGGCCGAGGCCAATTGTATGAGGTTCAACAAGGCCAAGTGCTGGGTCCTGCACTTGGGTCACAACAACCCCAGGCAACGCTGCAGGCTTGGGGATGAGTGGCTGGAAAGCTGCCCCGCAGAAAAGGACCTGGGGGTGTTGGTCGACAGCCGGCTGAAGATGAGCCAGCAGTGTGCCCAGGTGGCCAAGAAGGCCAACGGCATCCTGGCCTGTATCAGAAACAGTGTGGGCAGCAGGAGTAGGGAGGTGATCGTGCCCCTGTACTCGGCACTGGTGAGGCCGCACCTCGAATACTGTGTTCAGTTTTGGGCCCCTCACTACAAGAAGGACATTGAGGTGCTGGAGCGTGTCCAGGGAAGGGCGACGAAGCTGGTGAGGGGTCTGGAGCTCAAGTCTGATGAGGAGCGGCTGAGGGAGCTGGGGTTGTTCAGTCTGGAGAAGAGGAGGCTGAGGGGAGACCTCATCGCTCTCTACAACTACCTCAAAGGAGGTTGTGGTGAGGTGGGTGGTGGTCTCTTCTCCCAAGTGACTAGCGACAGGATAAGAAGAAACGGCCTCAAGTTGTGCCAGGGGAGGTTCAGGCTGGATATTAGGAAAAAATTCTTTCCTGAGAGAGTGGTGAGACACTGGAAGAGGCTGCCCAGAGAGGTGGGGGAGTCACCGTCACTGGAGGTGTTCAAGGAACGTGTGGACGTGGCACTGCGGGACATGGTTTAATGGGCATGGTAGGGTTGGGTTGATGGTTGGGCTTGATGATCTTACAGGTCTTTTCCAACCTTAGTGATTCTGTGAGATGTATTGGTGTTTTGAGCTTGGGCAGTTTGTCTTACTGTATGGTAACAGCAGACATTTACCAAAATGGTTCACATTTACACCCCCCGAAGGTATAATAATAAATTAGGCTCTTTATTTCTATGGCATAAATACTGTTGTAGATACCTCACGGATGACGAAACCAAAGAGCTGGAAGTGCTTGCCTGTGATCACGGCTGTTTCACAGTTTGCGACCAAAAGCTCTGTGACACCTTGGTTACACAGGTCAGGAAGTGAGGCAGCACCGTGCCAAAACCCACCAAAACGCTCACGTTGGTTTGGACAAATTCATGTTGAACAGCAGAATGTTCACGTTTATTCTGTGCTTATGCGGAAATCAACTTTCTGCACTGTCAAGGTGTTAAAAGTAGTTGTTTAAGTAGTTTTTTGAAATAATTTCATAGAATATAAATGAATAAATAAATATCTGAATATATAAATGTTTACCGAAAAAGCCTCAAATGAAAATTGACATTATCACTTTATCGATGACTTCAAAAATATATTGTGTATGCGCATCTGTAAATTCCTTTACATTTTTTCTGTGATTTCCAGTTCTCTGCCATTTCATAGCAGGTGTGTAAAAAAAAAAAAAAAAAAAAAAAAAAAAAAAAAAGAGAGAGAGAGAAAAAAAAATTGTGCTTCGCACAGTCTGCGAGTAATTGCGGGTTGTTGAGCTTTAGCTTATGTAGCTTTACGCGTGTAAAGGAGAAGAGAGAGGGCTCGGCACGAAGAGTCCCCTTTGTCACTTGGTAGTGGCCCCAGCTGTTAGATCAAAGGGAAATTCTCACACTGTTTCACTGCAATCACAACCAGTGTAGAGAACAGAAAACTTAGGGCTGAAAGCAACATAGCCATGAGAAAATGGAAAAATGATTGAAAGAATTATGCCTCTTCTAATAGTCTGAATGCATTATAAACTGGGTTGGAAAATTCCTTAACAGTGATTACATTAGCTTATGTGACGTATCAAGATATTCGAAAAATTAGTGGCCTTAAAGACCAAACTGTTATAGTTGTGAAAGCTCCTCCAGAAACAAGACTTGAAGTGCCTGACCCAGTGGAGGTAAGGAGAACCTGGCTTTTCCTGCCAGGTTATAGATCATTTTCCTATAGATGGAGCAAGTGTGTTGAGTCTTACTGTGGTAACTGATGCCCAGGTTGGATTATAACTGGCATACAGTCCTATATTTCTCTCTCTTATAAACTTTGGAAGTGTTTTTTTTAAAAACAGGAAGGGGAATCTTTAAAAAGTGTTTTACACAAAGCAATCATTATTTGTTCCTTTTCTCAATTCCACTGTTCCTTCAGAGTAATCCACGCTATTTACAGGTTATTCTCTTTTGCCATACTTTATGTACAGAGCAGCTCTTCCTTGACAGTTGAAATTTCCTGTTTGTAACCATGTAAAACCTTTCTCTTAGGAGATTCAGCTTTTCTTTTTTTTTAGCTTTGTGTAGTTTTCGTTATAAAATTCATGGCTAACTCAATGCCTTAAGCATCTTGATGACTCATATTATTGATATCCTAATTTATTGAGACATATGTTTTCATGTAGGATTTTCTTTTCTGAAGTGTTAGTTATTGTAGAAACGTGTGTTTTACTCCTAGAATCCATTGTTTCCCTTCCTTCTTCCATCATCATCTTTGCTTCGTTGACACTGATTTTACACGTCTGTGTAAAACGTTGTACATTCTGCTAGCGCACTTTTTGTTTGCTATCGTGAAGTCTGTAGGGGATGGAGATTTCCTTTCCTATTGTATTATAAGTATGTCTGTTTCTGAAGCTGTCTGTGTTCATCCCAAGTGGCAAGCGGCAGGAAAAGAGGAAATGGCCACAAGTTGCGCCAAGGGAGGTTTAGACTGGATATTAGGAAAAATGTCTTTGCTGAGAGAGCGGTGAAGCACTGGCAGAGGCTGCCCAGGGAGGTGGTGGAGTCACCATCCCTGGAGGTGTTCAAGGAACGTGTGGACGTGGCACTGTGGGACATAGTTTAGTGGGCATGGTGGGGTTGGGTTGATGGTTGGACTTGATGATCTTACAGGTCTTTTCCAACCTTAGTGATTCTGTGATCTGTGTCCCTCTTCTGTTGCCCCTTGCTACTCAAGCCACAGTCTCTCTCTCTCTGAGTGCCAGCTTTTGTATGTGTGATGTCTGGCTCTCGTTCTTTCATCCTCATTCTGTTTCTTTTCCTTACCTTAGGTAGACGTCTAGGGTAGCTTAGCTGCTTCTCCCTTCCCTTAGCTGATGTCACAGTTGCAGAGAAAAATGCTTCAGGTGGCTTTTCTTTGAAGATACCCTCAGGGAGTAGCTTTACTTTTCTTCATTCCTCTCATGGTTTATGAACCACATGGTTCAGCTGCTCCTGGGATTTTATCTCTTGGTGGCAAAAGTGCGCTGCTTTACAATTCCCGGTTGTTATGACAGACCCGAGTACGTTGTGCAAAGGTGAATAATTTGCACGAGCCACTGCTTTAGAGATTCAAAAATGTACGTAATTTCTTCTCTCAGGGAGCAGTTAGACATAGGGCTAAACCCCAGAAAGCCCTGTGCTGCATTCATACCTCTGTGTTACTCCTGCATCCCTACCGCCGGGCTGGTTCCACCACACCCGGGGCCGGCTGCTGCCGGGCGGGCAGGACCAGACTCTGGATTCCCTGTTGCTTCTTTCCCTAAGATTATTCTCTACTTGCTTAGTCCTGTTATGGTGTCCATCCTTTTTTGCCCTGCCGTTGTCCTTCATTTCCCCTTTGAACCTAGGTGCAGGTTTCAGAAGAATAAATCATTTCGCTGCAGTGAGGAAGGGATGTCTTTTACCCGTATCCATAAATATATACTGTTATCGTTGCTTGCTTTCCTGTTTCTTTCCCCTAGGCATTACGCTTTGATTTTTGAATTCAGTGAAAACAGGCGGGTAGAGGGAGACGCACACAATCATTAAAAGTAGCGCCTAGACCTCCCTTATCCCCTATACCCAACTTACTCATTTAACTTTCTGCTTCAGGCAGTAGAAGTCCTATTTCTTTCTCTCATTTGCAGTTACATCTCAGTGTCTTTTTTTGCATACCTCAGTCACTCAACAGTACCTTCCCCAACTCCTGCTCTTCCCATCTCCTTTTTTCTAATTATCTATAGTGTTGCCCTAAGTACTCTTAACTGTTTTCTTTGCCCGCGGGTATCCCTGTTCAGTTGTTGCTCTCTGTATTTGTAAATGCTGTCTCCTATGCTGCGTAACTGTCAGAACGCAAATAACACGAGGAACTTTTTGTCGAAGGGCACAATAAAATGTATTTGAAAGAAGTCTGCAAAGAGGTATATAATGCCCGTACTCCTGCTTTTTGAAACTATTAATGTAATACAGCCGGAGCGGGTTTATTTTTAACTGGAGTCGTTCATGATTTTCTTTCATAACACCACGAGAAACTTTGCAGATTTTCTGTCTGTCTATATGTGTCATCTTCTTGTATTGCATCAGTGTGTGAAAGTTAAGAAAAGGTAATTTCTTGAGATGAATTAGGAGTTCTTGTTATTCAGAAACACCATCAAAAGTAGAGGTGCTGCCTTGAGGGGGCAGAAAGACTTATATAAACAAGTTTGGGTGAAGAAGATGACATCTTTTTTCTTCTTCTGTTATTTGGAAAAACTTCCCTGATAAACAGGGGAACTTACATACAGCTATTTGAGTTCAGTGGGAATTAGTGCTGAAGGTTTTTGGGTGAGCGAGAAGGATGTTTTGGCATTCTTATAAAGCAGAAACCTTTACACAAATACATCCAATAATGTTATGAATAGTAACAAAACCTGTGACTTGCATCCCATAGTCCCGTTACATCAGTGCGCTCCAGGTTATTATGGTTGCAAGAAAATGTTAGGAGTTCAATCCTTTATACCTCTCTGGTTATGATACAACACATAAAATGATGGGCTGCTGTGGTGTCTGCGCTACAGATGGGGGAAAACATTTTATGTTCTCTCCAGTCTACAAGAGCCACCAGCCAAGCCTTTCACATCTTCAAAAAAATCCAGGGGGGATTTCAGGTTCTTTTGATTAGTAAACAATGTGTTCCACCACTCGCACCCCAACAAGAATTTACTCGGTGTCGTCAATGTTCTGTCGTGTTCACTGGTGTAACACCTTACTGACGTGTGTTTTGTTAGCAGAGTGCATTGATACATTTATCTAGTACTCAAGGACCTATTGAAGTTTACCTGTGCCCAGAGGAGAACGATGCCCTCAGTCCAATGAAAGCCTATAGTCAGGACCACAACGGAAATATTTCCAAAACCATTTCCAAAGGTAAAAATATTTCTTTGTGATACTAACGGCCTTCCTTTGTGCTCTTATTGAAGATTTCATTTTAAACTTCAGATATCCAGCTCTGATTTTTTGGCTTTATTTTTCTAGGAAGCGAAAAGCTAAGGTATCTATTTTCCACTGTGCCTGTCTGATTGATATAGGGGGAAATATGTTTAAACAACTGATGCAGAAGAGAAATAAGTTTCATATTTGCATATCAGATGGAACTATGGGAACTAAGTTTGTGCAATATTGAAGAAACAAACAGTTTTATTCCTTTTGCATTTTCAAGATGGGAGCAGCAAAGATTCGCCTCAACGCCAGAGGCAGAAATCCCTGTGTATGGGTACAGGCAGCTACGCAGTGTCACTGATGACGTCTGTTGCCCAGACAGTTTTCACTTTCGCCATGAGTTCCGCCAAAAAATGGGCATCTCTCACTACACTTGATTTGTTTTTTTTTTTTCCCCAGTAGTTGTTTAAGCCTTGTAAAATAATTTTTTAGTAGAAAAAGTCAGTGGTGATAGCAACATGCGTATTTTTGAGCAGCCCTTTGTAACATATCAAAAACAAGCTAGAAATTATATGGAGGCCATTTTTTGTTGAAATGATCCTTTATGAAGGGCCCTTTACGCAGTGGTTACTTTGTTTGATCAGTGTGTACTATTTCTAATGAGATTAAACATGTCATCTTTATTTTTTTCTCTCCCTCCCCTTCTAGAAGTGGCTTCTGCTAACTCAGGACAAGGTGACTGCTCAGTAAATATGGCAACAATCTCTCCGTTGGCTTCTCCAGCCAACCTTCTCCAGCAGACCGAGGACCAAATTCCCTCAAACTTTGAAGGACCGTTTGTGAATTTGCTGCCTCCTCTGCTTCAGGAAGATTATTTGCTGAGCCTTGGGGATGAAGAAGGCATCAGTGACCTCTTTGATGCTTACGATTTAGAGAAGCTTCCTTCATTGGTGGATGAATTTATATACAGCTGATTGTCTTAAATGCTGTCCATATCTAAATCGTGGTTTTAACGGAATGAACAAACCTGCCATCATTCCGAGTTGTCCCTTACTTACTATAAAATAGCATTATTAAATAAACTAGGCTCTCGAACAGTGCTGATCTTTTAATTAAATACTCCCTAAAATACTATAAAGAACAAGTGAAGGCTTTTACAGCAAGGCCTTCTCCTTGCCCCCGAGCTCCAGCGCCTTCTGAGTCAGCAAGCGCAAGCAGGCGACCGTAAATGTTTTGTCTTCACACTCCCCCAGTCTCTGCTTGCCGTGACAAGGGGGCTTACGGAGAAGGGCTCAATGAACTGGTTTAGTCCTAAATAACAATTTTATAATAGTATTTCAGGTCGTGCCTTCTGCAGAGAATGCATGTCTCTTGAGTGTCACAACATGGATTGTACCTGCAGTGAACGTAAATATGAAGTAATGCAAAAGCGTGAAATGGGATTCTTCAGCTACTTGTGGGAATGTTTAAATTGCTGTCATAATGCTCATTTTGAGCTGTGTATATGTCTCATTATGAGGTCAAATACTTATGTCCTTAAAAGCTTTTAATAAAAAAATACACTGTAAATGTAGTGTATATTGCAGATATTGAAAAGTATAAAGTTCTGCCACTTCTCGTAGTAATCACAGATTTTTAAAAATGCTTGTGTGTGTGTGTGAAAGTAGATTTTGTTGGTTGTTTTTTTTAAACTAGAACGAAGATGCACAGTTCAATTTTACTGCCCCCGGTGTGCATTAGAACTGGTACATAAATTTTTGTGGTACTAAGTGGGGCTTTGTGTTAAGTGCCTACTAGAGATGCACTGTGGGTTTTTCCCTCTATGGAAAACACTTATGCCAAGCTTTGTTTGTTCAATAGATCATATTTATCTCAGTGGGTTAGCTTCCTCTGCTTACAGCTTTTTATAATTCTCTTCGCCAGCAAAATGGAACTAATTTTTTTCCAAAGTATGTAACTGTAAGTACCACATCAACTGAATTGCATTTATTTTTTGAAGATCTTTGGTAGTATAGTATAGTACCAATATTTATTTTTTGAACGTGAGAGGAATTCTAAGAAGTCTTAAATAATTTTTTTTTTTTGCGTGTAAAATACGTTGCCATGTTCTGGGCTAAATTAATGTAATGTTGATTAGATGATGCCCATATAATCCTTTTGTTTGCATTACTGTTCTGCTTATCTGACACACTCAGAAAATTAGTACTATTTGTACTGTAGTAGAATATTATGTATGCAGGTTTTCTGGTACCATTGAGTTGCTGCTATGAAAGCTCACACATGAAAAGGCAAGAAGTCCCAGTACTAGTAAGAAAACTGTATGACTGTGTGAGTTTTGGAATATAACAAATGTATAAAGGGCAACACATAAAGAACTGTTAAACAGTGTTAAGTGTGTGTTTATATGTACAAATGTGTGCATAGATCATTCAGCAGTTGTATTTAAGTTGATATATGTTCTCAACTCACACTTTAGTTATCTAGCAGTTTTGTACAATAGAATTAATTTGTAAACACTGCCAGAATATTTTCTAGCTGGTTTGTAATTTTTTAAGAGTTTTTTTAGATGTGGATCTGTAAATAAAATTGTAGTATTTAAAGTTTTTGTCTTGTGGAAGAGGAAAGTTAAAAGTTGTGTGAGCATGAAGATTTGCGAGACAAAGGGGCACTTCTGCGGGGGAAGAGAAAATGAAGACTTAACGCAGACCATCTTTTTTTGTACAAATTAAACCCTTGCCCCAATGTGCGTGGGCAAAATACTAATCTAATTTAGCTTTGCATTGTATGCTAGTTTAAAAAAAAACCCTCTGTAAAATACTGTAAAAAAACCCAAAACAACCAAAAATCAACAAAAAAAAAAGCTTTTATGGTGAGTTTTGTAAATAGATTTATTAAAGGATGACCTGTTCTCTAGCTGTGATCTTACCACTTCAAATGGATGTAATTTGAATAAATTTTGTATGGTAATGAATCAATAAAAAGGATTTTTTAAAGAGTTTAGATTTGTATACAGCTATTTATTCTTACTCTTGGTGCCTATCATGCTGCTTCTTGGAACCTAGCTGTTACTATTTTCATTATTAGTGCTCACGCTCATTTGACACCAGATATGTTTCAGTCCCTTTTTTTTTTATTACGCTATCAAGAAGTTCAGCATTTTTTTTAAGCCAGAGTGAAACAAGAATAAAAGACACATGTAAAGAGACATAGTAGGAGATCCAGAGGTTGGGATAACACGGGTTTATTTTTATTTATCCTCCCACATGAATTACGAACAGACTTCTTGCAAACTTCATAGAAATTGGGTTATTCTAGGATTAAATGACATGAAAGCAATTGTTGAGGATCTCTTTAACCTTCCTACTGATAATTCTCCAGAAGTCTCCTAACAGTAGCCTTGAAAAGGAGGTCTGGTTACTTGAGTCGTCTCCAGCAGTCTCTTGCACCAGACATGCATTTACAAACTTGTACTCCCTTTCTGGTCTTGGTGCTGCCACCCTTCTAGGTGCATGGCCATCAATTAGTGAAAGAAAAAAAAAAACTATCAGGATAATAAAATCTTAGTAATATGGTTGTTTGCTTAAATGTTACGCTTCTGAGCAAGTTGTATGTGTCTTGCATCTTCTGGGCACACAAGGAGAAGGCTACTATTTCAGCTCTTTATGCATCTGTCCCTACTCTGACTTCTGCACCCAGCAGTACCGAAAGGAAGGTTAGAGAAGATCCTCTGTTCTTCTACATTTCCAAGAAATAGTAATGGAGGGCTAGAGGACTGTGCTCTCCCTTTGAAGCAGAGATGGCAATAAATGTCCTCTTTCTGTCCTGTCATAGCTCCCCAGCCTGTTTGCAGTTTCTCCGTTCCACGGCTGCCATGAGCAGTTTTTTATTTGCCCCTAGAATCTGCTACTGATTGCCACTTCTGTCATTTTCTCTCCGCTTTCTGTATCTGCTTTGTAAACTTGGGATGTGCTGAGTTGCAGCAGGAAAAAAACAGCCCATTAAAATACTTAGTTCTGCTCCCCTGAGCTAGCGCAGTGTACCTCAACATTATTCAGCGTACAAATATTAGTTTCAGGGAGGCTTTATTGGGGCCCGTATGTGCTGTATTCCTTGGCTGCCAACAGATGGAAACAAATTCTGAGAAATCTGGCAAAACTGGCCTGAATGATAGGCAACTACATGCTCCTTTACACATAGGAGAGGAGTTTAAAAAAAAGGAAAAAAAAAGGGGGGGGTGTGTTCCTGCCCTTGAACCTACAGTGAGAACTCGTCCACCTACAAATGACAGACACCATCACTTTCTATTCTTTTTTGACTTATACCTGAAAGAGTCAGTTACACCACTGTCTTGATGCAGACATGGACATTTTTGTTGTAGAAGGAAAGTATGAAAGATATGTAAGGTACTTTTTCTGGCATGAGACATTGCTACATGTTCAGAAACACCAAATTTAGCAGTATACGCCGATTTTTTTTCTGTGTGTCATGCAGTTAATGCACAATGCCATTGGTGTTCCTGGAGCCAACAATTCTCAAGGCTAAGTGAACCAAGAGCTGCTATAGCAAAGTCATGGAGTGGTAGTAACTAAAGCATAAACAAATGGAATTCATCTCCCCTTTTTCCTTTTCTTGCTGAGGCAAAATCTGCCTGGATATTGCTCTACAGCTGAGCAAAGATCAACAGAATGCTTTGCCTTTGTTCCATTCAGAAGTTTCTTTACCCACTTTTTTCTTTCTAAAACTTGACAGGGAGAAAGTGGCATATCTAACAGAAAAAAACGGGTTGCTATGAATTCTGAAGGGCGCTGAATGTTGTTGACAAACGACCAGCCAAACCCTCCTAAATTGCAGGAATAGATGAAGGAATCCAGTTTCTTCTATCTTGGAATTAGGACTCTCCTAAGAGGAATCTTAGGACTCCCCATTTTTTTCCTGCATGCCTTCCCAGTTACTTTTCCACCCAGAACTGCATGTTAGTTATCAGAGAATAAGGTTGTCATGTAAAAATTGAGCCCTCACTTCCCTGGCTGTTTCCCTTCCCTAAGGATGTTAGTTGAGATGCTCTAAACCAACTAAGGATGTTCTCTTCTTCTAACCATGAGCTAAAACTGAGGTTCATATTTTATTTTCCTAGTATTTTTTGTATTTTCCAACTACCTACTTCTGCAAAACCTGGAATGACTTAAGACAGTGTCTTTGAGTCTACCACTCCTCTTCAGCAGGAAGTATGGTATGCCGGCAACTTGGAAAGGATGTATTCTAAAGCTCTTCTTTGGACATTCAAGGAACTGGAGCATGTATATTGCCTGTCTATAGAAGGCCAGTACTGGAACTTGTATTGCCAGCCGCTGTCTCTTAAAGAGCAGTTTTCCCAGGTGAGTATAGATAAGCTTTCTTCCTGCGGTTGAGAGATGGTAGGGAATCATCTGCTTCCCTTGCTACCTGCTGCACTACCAGCAGTCTGTGTGCAGCTTGATTTGTTACGAATATGCTACAAAGCAATTCAGATTTGTGAGCTTCAAAAGCACTTAAAGGGTGTCTTCCACGTTGTGGCTACATCCTAGGACTGAATAGGACTGTACTGGTACAAGGGCTGCTTGATATTATGAATTCTTGGCAGCGGGACAAAGCGAGGACTCTGCCGGATCATGCTGAAACTGATCAGCACGGCCTATTTATGTCACTAGGTATGGGACTCACGGGTTATTCCTGCCTGGGAGCTGCTCTTGGAGCTCCCTGCCTCCCTTTAACGAGTGGTGTTCTGTCAGTCTTGGCCATCTGGAGTTTTTTGGATATGTCTAGCAGGCTATCTGTGCTTTGCTTTTTTGAGTCAACCATAAAACAGCACTGATGTCTGCCCAGTTTTGTTTAACCAGAGCGGTAACACTTGGCTAGTCGAGATAACTGTGGGGTAGTGCAGTGCAGTGCTCCCAGAACAGAGAAGTTTAATTCAAGGACTGCATGTGAAATACTTAGAAAACTGAATACAGGAAACTGAAAGGAAGAAGGAAGAGAATCGCTAACCTTATCCGGAAGCAGTTAAAATACTGATTGCTAATATGTATCTCGTTACTGACATACTAAGGACTACTTACACTGTACTATGAAGGATGTCTAAAATAGATCAATGCGACTACTGATTTTAAGATGTTTTCCTCCATTTTCTTCTGGGCTAAAAATGCTGCAAAAGTAACGAATTACACATCACTCACTCTCACTGAGAGTACCTCTGGAAAGTACTTGTGTGCTTAAACAAAGACCAATCACAAAGGCAAATGTATCTTAAGCTGTAACGACGACTCTGTCATGAGGCCAGGGTGATATTAATAGTGCTCAGTCCTGCGTAGAATGATTTGTTCTTAAAGATTGATTTAAATTAAGTGCTTGTTACTTTCTGTCCCAGTTTTTCCTCTTCAAATCTGTTACTTTGTTCTCATTGCTATCCCTTTTTTTGCCTGTGAACACTGTCAGGTAAGTGTGACATAAAGTAAGACCCAGTTTTTAAGAAAAAGGAGAGGGAGGGGAAGTGATATCCCAGGTAGAAGTTGCCAAGTTTTATCTGCTAGAAGACCAATAGGCCTAGTATGGAATACGCTCAAGGCGTTCATTCACTTTCCCTCCAGTTTGAGGGAGACTATAATCTGCTATCTGGAGAATAAAATAATGATGCCAAAGGCTCCTTCTAAAGAGAGAAACTTCATGTTTGAAATGCAATTACAAGAAATGGTGATTTTTACACCCCAAAGCAGGCTACCCCAAAATAAAATAAATATGTTAAAGATGCAGTATCAATAGCCTTTTTAGGTTAACTGTGTATATTAAAAAAAAAGCAATAGTATTATGCTTGCCCTCTGTAACATGCTGATCAAGAAGGAAACTATGTTTAACAATCCGTCTGCTTAGAGGCCTAGCTTTTCCCATCCACACCCAGACTAATGTCTTCCTAAGTATTATTCAGAAAAGTTGCTGCTAGCCCTATATTGGTGGGAAACAATGCCAGAAACTTTAGCGATCTAATATTAAATATTTTGACCGACATCTTCCAAACTGACTGAACAGAAAAGCTGCTACTAGCATTGTATTTTCAGGAAATGAATGATTAAAAAACATTCAAAGTGTTGTGGGCATGGCAGGCATAAATAGCCCATCATTACGTGGACCAGAAACTTCAGAATCCAAGTGTTTTAACTGGATACGTATTGCTGGACCTAGTTTTCGATCAAAACAGAGGTGAGTCTCCAAGGATTCGGAGAAACGAAGCGCGGAGGACGCGTGGCCTTGGCGCTCGGCAGATGCCCCGGCGCCGGTTATTTGCGCTGCAAATCCAGCCACGGCGCAGCGCTGGAGGAAATCCCTTTTCCAGCTCTGGAGGAAATCCCATTTCCAACTCCACGACTTCACCTGCAGCCTGCCCAGATCCGACGTTCCCAGCACGACAAGGGCAGCAGCCTGGCAGCTCGGCGCCGCGCCGATCCCAGCTCCCGGGGCCTCAGGGCCGCGCTTCCGGAGCGCGGCCTCCGGACGCGACCCGAGCGCTGCAGCCGGAGCAGCGGGGCCCTTCCCAGGGGCGCTGACGGACCGGCGGGCCGCCCTCTTGTTTCTGAGGGCGGCGAGGACGGGGAGCCCGCGGCTCTCTTCAACCGCCGCCGGCCGAAGAGACGACCCCGGCCGGCCTCCCTCACGGCGCCAGGCCGCGGCCGCCCCGGCCCGTTACGGCTTCCAGGGGATGAGGGCAGGGCCGCGCCCCGCTGCCCCCCATCTTTTCCCGGAGCGGAGCGAGCGAGGCCGCTCCCCGTTTCTCCCCACCTCCCCGCTGAGGGCCGGGGCAGCCCGGCGCCGCGGCCGCGGGAGCAGCCGTTAGGGCTCCTACGGCCCTAGCGCCCGCCGCCCCCCGCCCCGCTCCGGCCAGGCCTCAGCTCTGCTCTTCCCCCACGTACGGCACTCCACCGCCGAGAGGAGCGGGAGCGCCGGCCCGGCTGACAAACACCTCGGCGTTCTCGCAGCGGGACCGGCAGGCCCGCGGTGCCGCCCCGCCCCGCCCCGCCCCGCCGGGCGGCGCCGCCACGCTCTCTCTCGCGAGGCTGCGCCGCAGAGCGCGGCGGACCATTTTGGCCGCTGCCGGCCGCCGTCCTGGCGCTGCTGCGCGCGCGGGGATTGAGGCGGGGCGCGGCGGCGGCGATGGCGGAGCCCAGCTGAGGCCGTGCGGGGCCTGGCGGAGGTGAGCGCCGGGGCTCGCCGTTGAGGTCCCGTTCCACCCCCCCCGCCCCCTTCGCCTGCCCGGTTGTGGGGGTGACGGCCGAGTGCCCCCTGCCCGGCTCTGCCGGTGTCCCGCCTGCGCGGTGCTCCCGTCCCCTGCGGGGCCTCCCCTGGGCTGCGCGTTAAAGGCGGGAGGGGGGGTGGCCCCTTCGGCGGGAGCCTCCAGAGGTTGTGGCGGCCGGGTGGCTGCCCGGGGGTCGGGTGCCGTCAGCGGGATGTAAGGCCGGTGTGGGGCGGGGGCCGAGCCCAGGCGGGCTCCGGGGCGGCCGTGCTCCAGGCCGAGTCAGGCGGCGGCCCGGCTGCGCGCCAGGCTGCTGCTCGCCCGCGGGCACGGAGCAAGCTTGCCCTGGGGCCCTGAGGTGAGCCAGGCTGGGCCGTGGGTCTCTCTCATTTTGTGTTAACGCTGCGGTTTTCTTCTGCTCTGTGTAAGCCTGGCGATAAAAGCCCGGGGCTTTACCGGAGACACCTGTTGGTAAATAGAGGAAAGAGCAGTCCCTCTTCCACCTGGGTGGAAGTTTTCTCTGTGGAAAGAAGTATTCTCTTGGTATGAGCAAGGACATCAAGGAGGGGTGGTCGAAATAGACTGGGGCAAGGGAGGTTTTCTTTGTGTCAAGACGTTAAAGACACTTTCATTGCTTTTTATTTACTAACATTGTTTTTTTTAAGGAGAAACATAAAGTTCTATAGGTACAACTTGACAGTATAAGAAGAATACGTTAACTTTTAATTTTATTATTGCCTCTCATTTCAGTCAATCTGTTAGAATAGCTGCAGGAATCTATGTTTATTTATTTGCTTGTGAAGAAGAGATTTCATGGGTGCATGTGGAACTAGTGCAGATATCAAGTAATCTCTTCTAAAAAAACTTTACTGTGTTTGTAAAGAAACAAAAAAGTTGTGAATGTCTTTAGCTAACATTTACTGTTAATCTCTTTCCCTTCTTTCATTCAAAATTTTAAACTCCTGACTGAAGACAGAAATCTGGAGGAGGTCTGAAAGAACTTAAATACATCAGACTTTGACAAAGACGACTCTATAAAAGAAGGACAAAAAGATTAGTGCCTCTACTTAGGGAAGGACAGGGAAGATGTGGCTACTGTTCCACCTTGTCAGCTAGTCAGCACGTGTACCCAGTCTTAACGAGGTCAAACTGAGCAAGAAACACCTTTCTGCAAAGGAGGGATGAATGCATGTTAGACAATAAGGTGAACTCATGGTTCTCTGTCCACTAGTTCTGCTTGTTCCTGCCATGTCTTTTTTCTTTTTTTCCCCAGGATTATTATCCAAGAGGATTTAGACCTTGCTTAGAAAGGTATGACTTTAATTTTGGCTATATTCTTTCTTTTGTGGGCCACTGAAATAAACTAAGCTTATTTGTTTTGCCAGCTGCTCCATTATATCAGGTATTTTTCTGGAAGAGAGAAAAAACAGCAAATCAAAACCTTTTTTTCCTTCCCTGTATTGAGTTGATAACTTTACCTATTTGTACATACTGTTAATGGTATAAAGTAGTGTAAGAGATGTCGTCTCCCCCCTCCCAATATTCTTTATTACTAGACTTTTCACAGCTTTTTATTTTTGTTCATCCTTTGTGGCATTTTCAGAGATCCTGGGATTTTTGATCTAGAAGAATGCTAAATGCTTATATATCTTTGTCAGATGCATCCTCTTGGTGACATCATTATATTCCTTTTTAAGTTAAATGTTATAAAAGTTATATGAAGTTTTGTTTGGAAGTATATTTTGCAAGATTGACTGAAGAACTCACACTGGGGAAAATGCACAGGTGTTTAACTTATGTTCTTGAGTAATTCAATTGAGTACAAAATACTTTCAGGTGTTGCCAGTAGCCTGAAATTTATGTTCCCGAAAACTGGTTGTAAAGAAATTAAAGCCTTGTTTCTTTTGTTCTTCACTGTCAGTTAGGAAAGTGCTGTGTTTTCCCTGTAAACTCTGTGAAATGCCCTTGTGTGATTTCCTTAGTAAACTGTTGGGACATGTACAAAATCAAGTTTCCAATGGTAAATCAGACATTATTCTGATTAAGAATTACACACAGCACAGTGTGAGGCGTGTAATTACTGCATAGCTTTTTTTTATAGGCTCCTTTACTAAATAACTTTTTTTCCTTTCCTGAAAACTGATCTGGATCTTGAGATCTGCTGGGAGCTATATATGCATATACATTTACTTTCTTGTGGAAAATATAAATAGATTTTAATGATTTTCTAGTGTATTATATGAGCCAGATAATACTTAGCTATTTTATGTTAGCTAGGTGTAGTTGTTTAACATCTTTTAAGAGGAATTTTTATTTTGCTATCCTAATGAATGAAGTAATTCAAATGAAAGTCTTGTGGGATCAGGAATTCTAGGAATGGTTTGGTTTCTTTTCAAAAGGACTATGAAGTCATATTGAAATACTGTGCACCTGTTATCAGCACACAAATAAGAGCCAGAACAACCTCTGAAGGAGGCACTTGAACGCTGTATCTTTCATTCTTCTGTGATATGGGTGGAAGCGTATCTATCACATACCATGAACTCATTATTCCATTATGAAGCCTGACATGGTTAAGAATACTTGTGTCTTGGATATGTCATGTCAGAGGAGCTGCAGGGTTTTTGAATTAGAAGATGACGAAGTGCAGATTATTAAAAAAAAAAAAATTCTATATGGTTTGTGGCTTTCTCCCTGCCTGTGTTTGAGATATCAGGGGAAGAGGGCATCAGGAAATATCTCTGGATAGTTGATTGTTTCCATGTGCTCACCTTCCCTCATATGTATGATATATCGCAGGTTTATGTAGAAATACATCTGACTTTTTTATGAGAACATATGCAGTAGATTCTAGACCTTGGCTTTGTATTCAAATACTTGCTAATATCAGTCTTCTCTAATGCTTCTTGAAGATGCCTGCTGCCTGTGAATCAGTGCTTGAAGATATTGAAGATATTGTGTCAGCAGAAGATTTGAAGCCCCATGATCGGCAGTTTGTAAGAAAGAATGTTTTTCCAAAAGTGCGAAAGCGCAATTCACAAAAAAATACTCAGGTAGACGATGATCCCCCAAGTGACAGGTAAATTATTCCATCAACCCTGTCTTGTTGCTTTGCTCATATCTTGTGGGGATAATAGAAATAAGGTGGAAGTTATCAATATCTCATAATGTAAAATTTGAATACAAGATAAAAATGAATAAAATAGTGTTTATAAAATGTAGTGATAATGAATAATTAATCCTGAGCAAATTTCTTGTCCTAGACAAACTTTCTGTAGAAATCAGTTATGACTGAGTGTCGTGTTAAAGGGCAAGGCAATTTGGCAGAAAATAAACCCCCTTGCGTTCCAGCTTGTCCTCAGATATCAGAGGGGCTGGGGGCGGCTAGGCTTAGATTCTGAGTGATGCCCAATTTTTCTGTGTTACAAGTCCGGTCGCGTTCAATGTATTGAACTCTCACGATTACGGATACACTCGTAACACCATCAGGATGTTACAAGCCCGGTCGCGTTCAATGTATTGAACTCTCACGATTACGGATACACTCGTAACACTGCACACTTTCAGTCTAGTCGCGTTCCATGAACTAGCACGGCCACACTTAAGGGATTTGGTGGCGTTCAATGAGAACTCTCACGGCTAGATTAGTGAATAGTGCAGTTTATTGAAGCAACAGATACACAAGTTCTTTTGGATTGCTGGTGATAAAATTACTGCTTGCAAAGCATGTGCAGATACCAAGAATGTGAGTAATATAGCCTGGCTACAAACGCGTTAAGTTATAAAGCAACTCTATAGAGATTTCTAGGTTTCCCGGGGAAGCACTTGGTATAACCAAGTGTTCGGATCTTACCCAAAGGCGTCCCTGTGGGGGGGAAGAGAGGCTCAGCCCGTCGACTGATCCCAGGTGTCAAAGGTGGTCTGCAATGGTATCTTCCCTGGCATCCTTCCTCTCCTAAGCCATTTTTATATTATTTGTCCTTACAGGTGGAGCTTGAGTGACTCTAGTCATACATACCTCTATTGTAATGGGTGTAAAAGTTTCTCGTTTACTTTTAAAGGTATAGACTAAGAAAAATTCAGAGCGCAAGCTCAGTGAGGGGTGGTCGCACCTTGGAGGTGGGTAGCTTTGGGATGGAGGTGTGTTTTCTGGTATTATAATGAGATTATAATGAGCAAAGTTCACCCAAAGGATAGTATTTTGTCAAAAAATGACAGACTGTTGGCTCAGGGTGGTAAATATGCAGCTCAGGGTAGTAAATATGCAGCTTGTCAGTTCCATAGTACCTTCCAGTTCCCGTCTTATCACAGAGCCTGGCCGCAGTGTCTTCACTCCGCTCCACCCTCCGTGTAGTTTCTCTTAGAGTCAGCGCACCAAGCTCCCCTGGTGTTGCCAACATCTAAGGTTGCCTAGGGAACTTCTGTGGGATGGATTCCTTGCATATTCGCCACACTCCACCCCGAAGACCTCTTCAACGCTGTACCTTCAATATAAATTTAATTCCTAAATTACCTCCAGCAATTATTCCACACTGAGACATTGATTAATGGAGTAATCAGACTGGAAAAATGGTTCCTGTTACTTAAGCTTTTATGTGTAAAACAGTTCTGAAAAATTGTCTGCTTCACCTTAGTTACCTAAATAGAAGCTGAGCTCTTCAAAATGCAGTCCTGGAGTAGCCTTTTGACATCTGGAATGAGAAATAAGAATACTATTCTGAGAACACGAAATATTTGATGCTGGAAGGGATCTCTGGAGGTCATCTTCTCCAAACCTCTTGCTGAAGCACGGCCACCTACATCCAGTTGGCCAGGACTGTGCCTAGATAGCTTTTTAATATCTCTAAAGAGGGAGATTCCACCACCTCACTGGGCAACCTGTGCCAGTGCTCAGTCACCCTCACAGTCAAAAAGTGTTTCCTGATGTTCAGAGGGACCCTCCTGTGTTTCAGTTTGTGCCCGTTGCCTCTTGGCCTGTCACTGGGCACTGCTGAAAAGAGCCTATGTCTGTCCTCTTTGGACCCTCCTTTCAGGTATGTAATATACATTGGTGAGCTTCCCCCGAGCCTTTCTCATGCAGGCTGAACAGTGCCAGCTCTCTCAGCCTCTCCTCTTAGGAGAGGTGCTCCAGTCCCTTAACCATCTTCATGGCCCTTTGTTGGACTGTCTCCAGTATGTCCATCTCTCTCTTGTGGGTGCATCCCATCAGGGCCCAGTGACTTACTTCAGCAAACTGGACATAGGTATTCCCTGACCTGACCCCCTTCCACCAAGGGTACATCTTCCTTGCCTCAGTCTTTCCACCTGGTTTCTGGAACCTGGGATTTCCAAAGGCTGTACTTTTTGTTTGTACATCCTGCAAGTGATATAGTGAGACTTCTTTTGAACTTACTGTTTTATTTCAGTGGAAATAGTATGCAATAACTATGGAACGTATCTTTGTGTTTTTCCTTCTTGTGATTCCCATAAGAGCAGAATCAACTTTCTGCTGCAGTGGAATTGATCAAAGTATAAATGAACTCAGTTATTGATTCTAGTTTCTACTGCATTTCTGAGATCTCGGTTTTGGTTGGTGCCACCCCCTGTTTTCCCCCCAGCCTTAATGTCAAGCTGGTGGATGAAATTTCCCTGCATTATAAAGATGGAAATAAAGTATGTCTGGAACGTGCAGGAAATTCAATTTTGTTTTCTCATTAGTGTTCAAAAGAGATTTTATAAGCATAACAATCCACCTTTATGTGAAGCCCCATTCTGCCAGGAGTGTGTGTACAGCTGAACTGGTGGCCTATAGATACTTGACACTAGCACTCCATTCTCCTAAGTATTCAGGAGAATACTATATGTTATTCAACAGGCTGTATTTTAGTGTTTTTGACCCAAGAATGCACATTGAATGTATGTTGTTTAGACAGTAGGAACACTAAATACATTGTACATGTGCAACACGTGTTGCACATGTCTAACGATCATTAATATGCCATCAACAAATTTTTGTTTTTAGCTAGGGGAAGTATCTTTAAAAAAAGAAGCGTGGGGGAGAAAAAAATAAAGATGTGGGCAGGGCAAAGGATCGTGTTGCAGGATGTCTGTTGTTCCTGTACTGGCATCTTTAGCTCATTGGCACCGTTATCGCAGGAGTTTCAGTGAGAGCTTCTTGCAGAATTTTTTGTTCGTTCTTAAACCATTGTCTGTGCCAACTCCATGGTGCACATCTGCCATGCTGCTTCTGTAGCCCAGAAAGGTTGGGATATGAGCTTTCAGATGTTAGTGTGGCTGGTGGCAGGCTTAAGAATTTATAAAGATGCCTTGTATGGAGGGAACTACAGTCGATGGGTGCCATAATATCAAAAGGCTGCAGTATAGCTTTAACTGTTTGCTGGTGGCCTACTTTCAGTGCAGTCACTTGAAGGTCCCTTGTTAAATGATAATATTCAGAAAGTTAGTTGTTTGTTTTGTTTTTTAAAATACAACTGCAGCGTACTGAATCTCTTCTTATCCTACAGCTCTTGTACATTCTCCATTCTAAAACTCTTTTCTTGCCAGTTGTGGTGGATTGACCCTGGCCAACAACTGAGCAGCCACCCAGCCACTTGCTCACCCCTCCTCTCAGTAGGCTGAGGGAGCTACCTGGAAGAGCAAAAGTGAGAAAACTTGTGGGTTGAGGTAAAGGCAGTTTAAGTGAAGGAAAGAGTAAGGAAAAACTTCTAGTGATGCAAAAGCAATTGCTCACCACCTCCCACAAGCAGACTGATGCCCAATCAGTCTCAGGACAATGGTTAGTTTGGGAAGACCAAACCACCAGTCTTTATTGCTGAGCATGATGTCATCTGGTATGGATTATCCTTTTGGTCAATTTGGGTCAGCTATTCTGTCCGTGTTCCCTCCCAGCCTCTTGTCCATCTTCAGCCTGCTTGTGGTGGGGTGGAGCACGGTGGGAAGCAGAAGGTTTTGATGCTGTGCAAGCACTGTTCAACGATAGCTAAAACACAGTTGTGTTATCAACACTGTTTCAGTCATAAATACAAAACACAGCATCATATGGGTTGCTGTGGAGAAAGTTAACTCTATCCCAGCCAGATCTATTACCCACTACACTAAAATCACATAATTATAACGTTTTTCCCTACCTGTTTCGGAGTTGTTACTGTTTGTGTTGCTTATTTTATATTTGAAGAATTACAATTAATTGAGTCTGTTCAGTGGGCTTGAAGGGGAAGCTTGTTCATCTTTTAACCTCTTCATTAATTTTTATTTAACAGCATTATTCCTGGTGCTCAGAAAATCTGGATTCGTACATGGGGATGTTCTCACAATAATTCAGATGGTGAATATATGGCTGGACAGCTGGCTGCATATGGATATAAAATTACAGGTAACAATATTGGACAAGTCGCATAATTCAGTTTTTTTGGGGTGAATGTTCAGAGCTGTCAAGCTGTTGTTGAATGTTTTTAGTCTTAATTACACTTTTTTAAAACCCCCCTTTGATCTCTTTCTGATTTGAAGGTGAGGAGGTAAAGTGTTTTCCTGGCATTAAGGAGAATGATTACAAGATGAGTGCTTTCAGAATGGTTAGGTTTTCCTGACAGGGCAGCCATCTGATAGATGTCATGCAGTGCCTTTTGTGGGTATTTTGCTTGCTAAACTTAATTGAAAAGTTTTCGTAAGAGTGGAAGGGAAAGATACTAATTCTTGGGCAGAATCTAGCTGGTTGTCTGATTGTAACTGGTGGAACCCAAGTGAGAGAGAGAGAGGAAGGAAAAGTGTTGTCACTTAGTGATGAGTGTGTTTGCTGCTGGAGCAGAGGTGAACTACTCCGTGTGAATGTTCCTTTGTTTTGGGAGGGATGATCAGTATGATGGAGGTGGGATGATATAGGATTGTATCTTGTACATTTGAAAGGGCTGAAGGTGGTATTTTTCCTTTCCTTCCAAATGCTTTAAAACACGCCCTGTCATCTTGTTCCACCTCCCCAACCCTAAACAAAAACCTCAAACCTGTGGTTGTGCTGGCCACGTTTCATCTCCTTAATGAAAAATGTGTTGAAAGAAGAGCTTGTAGAAAGCTGAAAACACAGATTGATGTTGTGTTTCAATGGAGAACTATTATCTGAATGATTACGTGTAACTTAGGATTAGTCAAAATAAAAATTTAAATTTTATTAATTCAAGTTTTAGTCTGTCTCACATTTAAACTTGCATCCTGCTTGTACTGAAAGACTGCAAGGTTGTGTTTCCTGACATTTTGCTAGAAGTATTTTATTCCTGATTTCACAAAATGCTTGTTTCTCTTCTTGAATGTCTCATGATGTCATTAAACAGTTGCAGCTCATTTTCCTTTTTCGCAGTTGATCTTTCTGTATTTATCTAAGTAGAAACTAGATACTGAATTATTCAAGTGCTGAAGTATTTTAGGGAGCCCAGGTTATTCTTTACCAAGTAGCGCAACTCTGGAGTGGGTATGCTCTTTTCACAGACAAGTGGAGTGCTGGTCCAAAAAGCCTTATTTGTGACAGCTGTTTTTGTAAGACTACAAAGGACTGATCAGTTTTGCCTTGTTACGGCTTTCTTAAATTTAACTTCTTTTTATCTTAATTTCTCTAATGCATAGTGT
Organism: Gavia stellata; assembly: GCF_030936135.1. NCBI lineage: Eukaryota > Metazoa > Chordata > Aves > Gaviiformes > Gaviidae > Gavia > Gavia stellata. The sequence continues at coordinate 95,211,937 of NC_082596.1, read as the reverse complement.
TCCAGAAGCTACTTTGGGCTTGTCAAGATTTGGACAGCTGTCCTGTGCTTTTTGGAACTTTATTGGGAGACATGTAGGAAAGATGGAGTGCAGCGAAGGAAGGAACTACCTAAAATTTTTGATACCTTCTCTTTTTAGAAAAATTAAGTGTTCATAACTTGAGACTAGAAATAAGTCTACATCTAGAATCTGAGAACTAAAAACTGAATAAAAATTGCCGTAGCTGGGACGGGAATTACCTACAGAGGAATTTTGGGAACTGTGTATGAAATTGATTGCTGGTTTCTGGTCATTATTAAATCGATGTCTTGATTTAGTTTGTGTGTGTGTATATGCATATATTAAATCAAACAAACAAAAACACCCCAATGCTGGGGTGGTAGGCAGAAATTACCCAGTGTGGTTTCTTCTTTGTGAAAGTAGGTAACTTCTTTTTAAGCTGATACATTTAAGGACCTCTGGAAATCTCATTTTTGTTCAACAGAACAAACATATTGGCTACAAATTCTGGCTAAAGTAAATTTTTACAAATCCATCTATTGAATGTTCTTCTCTATAGGCTGATAATGAAGCTGGAACTGAGTGCAAGTATGATAGCTGTACGTGAGAATATGAGGTGGTGAAGAGGGCAACTGCCTTTCTGCTCAATATAGTGATGTTTCTGGCCACAAGTGCATATGAAAGTGCTCTATTCCTGCTTGGATTGCTGATAATGTCTCTCAGGGTTTCACACGGGGACTGATCTATGTAATGGACTTGGAAGACAGGATGTAATGTACCTTCAGCAAGTTTGTGGACTATGCCAAACTGGGGGAAGTGGTTGATAGGCTAGAAACCAGTGCTGTGGTTCAGAGGGACCTTAAAAGACTAGAAAAAGGGCTAACGGAAACCATATGACAAAGGCAAATGCAAAATCCTAGCATTGGCATAGCCCCAGCTAGTGGTAAAGGTGGGGGTGGGCAGCCTGACTAGAAAGCAACTTTGCAGAAAAAGATTTTGGGATTCAGGTAGACAAGAATTGAACATGAGTCAGCAATGTACTCTTGTAGCAAAAAAAAAAAAGGCAAACTGCATCCTGGGCTGTGCTAGCAAAAGTGTAGCCAGCAGGTCTGGGAAAGTGATCGTTCAGCTCTAGTGGTACTTGTGAGACAGCGTTTGGAGTGCTGTGTCCAGTGAGCCAGCTTGCGCCCAGTTTTGGGCTCCCCAAAACGAGAGAGGTTGATGTAGTGGAGCGAGTCCAACGGAGGGCCACCAAGATGGTTTGGGAGCACGCGATGTATGAGGAGAGACTGGGAAGACTGGGTTTCTTCATCCTTAAGAAGAGAAAGCTCATGGAAGATCCTAGTTGCAGATAGCAATACTCAGTAGGAAGGTACAGAGAAAATTGAGTCAATCGCTTGTCAAAGGTGTGCAGTGAAACAAAAGACAACAGAGTCTTGCTCTTGACAAAGTGTCAGTTAAGATTTTTAGCATCCAGTGCATAACTTATTGCTCATGCTTTCCACCTTTCCATAGAGGAAATGCCAATATAGAAAGTTTCCCAACATTTCTCGAGTATCTCTCGTCAATCCCTTTTTAAGAAAACATGTTATTTTTTTTACAGTAAGTCATCTGGGAAATTCAGACAGAATGTCAAGAAGGGATTTAATCTCTTTTGTACTATACAGTGAAGTAGTTACTCAGTAATAGTAAGTATTGCTTACATAATCCAAATTTCAAACATTTCTTGAAATTAACATTGTTTGCACTATTGTTTGCAAGAGCTATATTCTAAATCAATGCCTCTCTCTGTTGCTAGAATTTGTTAGTTTAATGTAAAACTGTTATAAACTTGAGGAAAAGATAGAAATATTCACTAAGGTGAAAGATTGTCTGTTGTCACAGCATCTTGGACAGCTATTACCGAAATAAAAGTATTTTGATTAGCCTGTTTCCTATATGTTCCTAAGCTTTTGAGTCAACAACACTTATTGAAGAGATGCTGGAATGAAGTTCTGGTTCTAATAAATAAAATGTGACCTTTACTTGCAGTTACTGCTTCATTACAAGGGAAATGGTCAAGCACTGTTTCTAGTGTCTTCTATCTAGTTGCAAGATTGAAGAAAAAAAGAAGGTAGAAAAGATGCATCGGATAGACTTTTATTGCTAACTAGAAGTTGTAACAATGCAACCTGCCTTGTAAGTTGACTTAGCTGAAAGTGAACATAGGTCTAATGTCTTCTAATTATAGAAATAAATTTTTATGACTTGTTGCAAAAATCTTATTCTAATATTATTCCTCATCCCTGTTTATTGCACGGATTTTCTACCCTGTTCTTGATTTGAACTCTGTTCAAGAGATGCGGAAGTCTTCTTTCTTCTCTTTTTTTCCTTGCCTTTCACCTGCTTGAAAAATGTTGTTTCTGTACAAGAACCCTTTGTTGCTTTCAAGAGTGGCTATATCCAAAGGTGAAAACTGAGGGCTGTGCTACAGTTTTTCACAGCAAAGACTACCTCTGTTTGGGGGGAGAGAGCAGTGTGAATCGGCAATATACAGATCGTGCGGTAACGGCAATGGGGATTAAAAGTCAGGAACTGCATCAGCTTAAAAAAGGCAAAGGGAAACCAGCAGAAGAGCTGAACCTATTTTTGTATCTGCTTTTACAGTGTGAAGGTAGGCAGTGTTCTAAACAAATCTTGCATACCATCCTGTGGGAACACAAAGCTCCTTTGTTAGTCTGAGCCATGCAGAAATGTGTGGACCAGCTGCTATCAGCGTAGGGCTGTACCATGGTACTTGTTCATGTTCTGAAAACAATATAGCTGATGGTGGCTTTACTGGTTCTAAAACTGGATTTAGTTTCTTGGCAGCATGACTCGCTGTATAGTTTAGATATGCCTGCAGACCTGCTAGAGTGCTCCCTTTCAGATACACCCTGGAGGAAGAAACTCATGGTACAGACAAGTAATGCCTCCTGTGAAAAAGAGGAAGCAGGTGAGCTGGGAGCTCTCAAATACCGTGAGCCAGATGTTTGTTTGGGAAGGGAATTCAGTATGTGTGCCACTTAACAGTACGTTCTCTCCAAAAAATGGAACCAAACATGTATAGTCAGGCATAGAAGGAATTGACTTGTGAAGTGGGTAGTCATATCAGCTTTTATTGGCATCTGTAGGTTTCTGGTTCTGTGGAATGAATGGGTTTTGGCCCAACCTTCTTGAATGTATTTTGATGGATCAAGCAGTTAAGTATGCTTGTTTTTTTTGTGATAACTGCTAATTTGGCTTGAGGCTGTTCATGTCATTTCTTCAGTCATTGTAAAACGTGCTGGGGAGGTGAAGACATCGCTAATGACTGTTCGTTCTTGCGGCATTTGTAACTTTTCCTTTTATGAAGAGGAAGCAAAACCTGTTATTAAACATTCAGCAAAGCTAAACCAGTAACAGCTTATCTGCACTATGCTTTTTTTTTCTTTAGAAATAAATGTTAGCATGGAACTTTCTCTTCCTATAGCATGAGATTCCAGAAGCAAAAAGGGGTGGAGTTGTTTTGTTGCTAATTCAGTGGGCTTAGCTTTGATTTAGCCCGTAGAAACTAGGTTATATTATAGACCCTTAGCTTTACTTGTGCAATTTTAGACTAGTCTTTGTTCAAGCATCCTTTTTACTGTCTTGCACCATTTTTCTGCAACTTTGTTGGATGGAAAGATGCTGTATTTTTCATGGGTTCCTTCCTGTGCCTCTTAAAGAGCTCACTCTGTTACTGTGATTATAGTATTTGTTGGCAGGACTTCTATCAGTGAGATTTGCCAATTCCTATTGAAGCTTAATGTTTATAGTCCATGTTATATGTCTTACAACTCTGAAATGCACTGTGCAGAGAATTTATGTATTTCTCTAAAGCAAATCTCAAATAATATTCTGAAATACTGTTAAAGTTCTCTGTTCTTTAATGCCTCTTCTACTTGTTGATTTTCTAAACACTTGTCAGTTTTGCGTACTGGTGGATATAGCTGAGATATCCTTAAGACTTTCCATCTGCTCAAACAGCAAATTTGAGTAGAAGACAGAAGGAAAAAGACAAGGAAGAGCAAATGCTCTGATCTGCTTAAGACCTCATGTTGAAAGGAAGACGATGTAAAAGGAAACATACTTAGTCTGCTGTTGAAAAAGCAGATGAGGTGCTACAAACTAATGTAGACTTTGATGTTCAAAGGCATTGCCTAGTGTTCATTGGTGCATAAACCATGCTTTCTTAGACTTTGGCCATCCCCATACAGCAAAGCGTGCTGCAGCATCCATTTTATTCATCCAAGTGGAAAATAAAGAAGATGACTAAGAGTGTACAGGTATTGACTCATGGTTTGTGAATCACAATTCAGAATCTGGTGTTTTAAGTGTTGTTTAAAAGAACTTTTCTACTGCACAATAAAATTTCAATAATTTTAGATTTTTATTTTGTTGTCCTAAAGTAGAGGTCTCTTAAACAGTTTACTGTATTCTATACATTTGTTAACTTAAATAAGCTCTCTGCAGCCTGTGTAGTGGTTGATGAAGTGTTTTGACTAAGGTTTCTGCTGGTTTCTGGTGTATGCTTTTAGTTGCCCAGAATTAGTAGTTGATCTTTCCATTTTTTTCTCTTTCCACCCTGCTGATAATGCTTCTCTGTTGCTTCGTAAGTATCATGCAAAACAAACGGTAGTGATTACCATGTAATTTTGGGGTGCTATGACCCATCTGCAGTGAGGTATTTGTAGTGTTCTTTTTTAAGCTAAAAGACAAATCTCTAGCCTTATCAGTCAGAGAATCCAAGTTTAGTCTTTGCTTTTGGTTGTGATTGCAGTGCCAATTTAGAAAAAAAGATACTTTACAGCCTTTTTTGGGGGGGGAGGGCGGGGAGGTTTAAATACACAAAATAACCCAAACTACTTTTCTGGTGATGAGAGGTGTTTCTGTTTTCTCTGACAACACTGCAGTCATGAAACTGGCGTTCGCTGTGAACCAGCTGAGCAATGGAGAAAAGTGAACTGAGGTATAAATGCTGTGCTGTTTTGTACCCTTGCTGAAGAATTCCCCCATTGCCTATCACTTGCAGAATCACAGTCCTGTATGATTTTTGCATTGCTTGATAACCTTACACACCTGCATAACTACTACTGCAACAGATTTAATTTTCAGATTCAAACTGATTGATAATCTGGACATAAAGCTTTTGGTTGTTTATACTGAGAGAGGCAGTAAAGTAACTATTTTTGTACTTGCTGTTAAAGTGAGGTAATTGTCTTAACAGTTCCAGTGATACGGTCTCCTGCTTTCAGAAGGTCTAAGTTGCTGCTTGTCACAAGTTTGCTTTGTGTTTTGGTTCTTGGTGCTCTGGCCTGAAAACCCTGCTGTGTCATGTGCAGTTAGTATGTGAATGCTTGGGATGTGGGTGTGGTGGGTTTTGTTATGTTTAGTTATGTTTAGTTCTTTTACTGCTGCTGAAATAATTGTTACAGTCGGACATACCAAGAACCATCTTCCAAGGAGCTATAAGAGCTCTTGTCATTTGCTTAGAATCTGAAACTTTTGTGGTGAGATGGTTAAGAGGATGAGGAGAGGGGGTGAAATGGTACATAAAAGAAAAATGAAAGGTGATATTCATGGTATGGATCAGATGGTATTGCATGAACGTAGATGATCAAGATTTAGAATCAGAGAATCATTTAGGTTGGAAAAGACCTTTAAGATGATCAAATCCAACTGTAAACCTAACACTGCCAAGTCCACCACTAAGCCATGTCCCTAAGCGCCTTATCCACACATCTTTTAAATACCTCCAGGGATGGTGACTCAACCACCTCCCTGGGCAGCCTGTTCCAGTGTTTGACAACCCTTTCCGTGAAGAAATTTTTCCTAATATCCAGTCTAAACCTCCCCTGGCGCAACTTGAGGCCATTCCCTCTAGTCCTGTCGCTAGTCACTTGGGAGAAGAGACAACACCCACCTCTCTGCAACCTCCTTTGAGGTAGTTGTAGAGAGTGATAAGGTCTCCCCTCAGTCTCCTCTTCTCCAGACTGAACAACCCCAGTTCTATCAATCACTTCCCTACTCCTGCTGGCCACACTCTTTCGGATAGAGGCCAGGATGGCGTTGGCCTTCTTGGCCACCTGGGCACACTGCTGGCTCATATTCAGCTGGCTGTCGATTAACACCCCCAGGTCCTTTTCCACTGGGCAGCTTTCTGGCCACTCAAGCAGATCAACACTCTTCTCCAAGCCTGTAGCGTTGCTTGGGGTTGTTGTGATCCAAGTGCAGGACCCGGCACTTGGCCTTGTTGAACCTCATACAGTTGGCCTTGGCTCATTGATCCAGCCTGTCCAGATCCCTCCAGCAGATCAACACTCCCGCCCAGCTTGGTGTCGTCTGCAAACTTGCTGAGGGTGCACTCGATCCCCTTGCCCAGATCATTGTTAAAGATATTAAACAGAACTGGCCCCAATATTGAGCCCTGAGGAACACCACTTGTGACCGGCCGCCAACTGGATTTAACTCCATTCACTACAACCCTTTGGGCCCGGCCATCCTGACAGTTTTTTACCCAGCAAAGCGTACGCACGTCCAAGCCATGAGCAGCCAGTTTCTCCAGGAGAATGCTGCGGAAACAGTGTCAAAGGCTTTACTAAAGTCTAGGTAGACTATATCCACAGCCTTTCCCTCATCCACTAAGCGGGTCACCTTGTTGTAGAAGAAGGTCAGGTTAGTCAGGCAGGACCTGCCTTTCAGAAGCCCACGTTGATTGGGCCTGATCGTCTGGTTGTTCTGTACATACCGCGTGATGGCACTCAAGACTATCTGCTCCATAACCTTACCTGGCACCGAGGTCAGGCTGTCAGTCCTGTAGTTCCCCGGATCCTCCTTCTGGCCCTTCTTGAAGATGGGCGTCACATATGCTAACCTCCAGTCTGCTGGGACCTCCCAGCTTAGCCAGGACTGCTGGTAGATGATGGAAAGTGGCTTGGTGAGCACTTCCGCCAGCTCCTTCAGTAACCTTGGGTGGATCCCATCTGGTCCCATAGACTTGTGGGTGTCTAAGTGGTGTAGCAGGTTGCTAACCATTTCCCCTTGGATTGTGGGGACTTTATGGTGTTCCCCATCTTCCAGCTCAGGGAGTTGCGTACTTAGAGAATAACTGGTCTTACTGTTAAAAACTGAGGCAAGGAAGGCATAAAGTACCTCAGCCTTTTCCTCATCCTTTGTCACTATGTTTCCCACTGCATCCAGTAAAGGATGAAGGGTCTCCTTAGCCCTCCTTTTGTTGCTAATGTATTTATGGAAACATTTTTTGTTGTCTTTTATGGCAGTAGCCACGTTAAGTTCTAGTTGGGCTTTGGCTTTTCTAATTTCCTCCCTGCATAACCTCACGACATCCTTGTAGTCCTGAGTTGCCTGCCTCTTCTTCCAAAGGTCATAAACTCTTTTTTTTTTTTTTTTTCCCCTGAGTTCCAGCCAAAACTCTCTGTTCAGCCAGGCTGGTCGTTTTCCCTCCTGGCTCGTCTTCGGGCACATGGCAGCGGCTTGCTCCTGCTCCTTTAAGGTTTCCTTCTTGAAGAATGTCCAGCCTTCCTGGACTCCTTTGCCTTTCAGGACTGCCTCCCAGGGGACTCGTCCATCAGGCTCCTAAACAGGCTGAAGTCAGCCCTCTGGAACTCCAAGGTAGCAGTTCTGCTGAACCCCCTCCTTACTTCTCCGAGAATCAAAAACTGTATCATTTCATGATCACTGTGCCCAAGACGGCCTCCCACCGTTGCATCCCCCACAAGTCCTTCTCTGTTCACAAACAACAGGTCCAACAGGCGCCTTTTCTAGTTGGCTCCCTCACCGGCTGTGTCAGGAAGTTATCTGGACTGCTTCCTCTCTGCTGTATTTCCAGCAGACATCTGGTCAGTTGAAGTCCCCCAGGAGAACAAGGGCTAGTGATTGTGAGACTTCTCCCAGCTGCTTATAGAATATTTTGTCTGCCTCTTCATCCTGGTTGGGTGGTCTATAACAGCCTCCCACTGTGATATCTGCCTTGTTGGCCTTCCCCCTGACTCTCTCCCACAGACACTCAACCCTATCATCACTGTTGTTAACCTCTGGACAATCAAAACACTCCCTGACATAGAGGGCTACCCCACCGCCTTTCCCTCATTGCCTGTCCCTTCTGAAGAGTTTGTAGCCATTCAGTGCAGCGCTCCAGTTGTGTGAGTTGTCCCACCATGTTTCCATGATGGCCACTATGTCATAGTTTTACTGCTGGACAATGGCTTCCAGCTCCTCCTGCTTGTTGCCCATGCTGCATGCGTTGATGGAGATGCACTTTAGTTGGGCTGTTGATCCTGCCGCCTTTTTGGGAGGAGAAGTCCTAATTCCTAGATGAGGGACCTCAGGTGTTCCCTGGTTTCTAGCATATCAGCAACCCCTATGTCTTTGCTGCTGTGTGGGTCCCCATCCTGTACCTCCTCTGAGACAGTGGTCCAAAGGTCCTTGCCAGTGCACTGCCCCTCAAACACTGGCGTGCCACCCCCAGGCTTATCTTCAGCGAGCCTTGTTGTATCCCTTTCCCCCTTCAAACCTAGTTTAAAGCTCTTTCAGTAAGCCCTGCTAACTCCTGTGCCAGGAAAGCACTTCTTTGGTTCACGGTTCTTTGGGAGGAATACAGGTATTCCCAGTGCAGGCTGGAGTGTCTTGTAAGGCAATGAGTGGGATGATGGGTCTGGATATTGTTGGGGTGCTTTCTTGCAGTGTTGAGTTAATACAACATCATGCCGTGACTCATCTGCAGCAGTGCATGTTCCCCAGGTCTCTGTAAACCAACGTATAATTGTGGTTTTGGCAGCTGTGTATTACGGCATTACTGCTCCTGTGTTCCCTGTAAAACTTCCTAGCACGTGTGGCGAGAGTTCTATTACTTATCACCTCTGACTTCTAGCACAGTGCAAGATACACGACCGCTTTGCGGTGAGTTTTTCCTACCTCAGCTTCCTCAGCATCAACTTCTTGCCTCCCATTAGGCAACTTTCTGTTAAGTGGAGTATCTAGCTTTGAGGATGTTCTGTCCTGTAATGGAGACAACTCCTCGAATTCTCAAACTGGGGAATGTTTCCCCTGTTTATGGGGGAGCTAGGAAGAACTACTAGTGTGTGTTTTCCCCTCGTAACAGCTTCCTATATCACTGCCGTTAGAACTTGATCTGACAAGTGTGTACTGTTTTCTTTATCCTGCTTAAAATCACCTGTTTTACAGTCCATCTAAATTGATTTGATTTCTTTGTTCTCTTTTAGTGTTTTTCTTTCACAGTCACAGAACTGGCAACTGAAAGTTGGGAGCAGGCCTGAGAGCCTAAATAAATCCTACATGCACAGCATCTTCAGAGACACCTGTGGAGAGATTACATAGGTAAATTTAAGCATGCGTATGTGTTTAGGGTTAATTCTAGTGGCAAAGCAACTGGCTGCATGCTCTAGTGGTTGTGCAATAGGGTTTCGTTCTGGCAATGCTGAACTTTGTGTAATCCAGACGAATGAGTTTGAAAAGGATTGAACCATGAAAGGTAAATTTCAACTTCTGGTAACATGCATCCTCATATCCGGAATGTCTCCCTGTAGTAGATGGTTAAGCAATCAGTAAAGGAAGCATGAGTAGCAGTGATGAAGTCAGTTCAACATAGACATACAGGTGATGTGGAGCTTTGCAGGGTACTCTACTGAGACATTATTTTCATGTATCTCATGGTTCTTTGTGCTGCAAGTAATAATTTATGGAAAGTTTATAAAAGCTAGTGGGAGAACAGACCAGATCTTTGTAACCTGAAGATATTTTTGACCATATACTCTCAGAGGTAGGAGCAAGATCATACTTTGATCAGAGCATTTTCAGGAGCACCTGGGAAAGACTTGCTTGTTAGCCTGGGTGATTGGGAGTGGTGGAGGAGGGTTAATGTTTACTGCAGGCTTTCGCTATGATTTGGTTGCAATTTCATTTGCTAGGAAAGCTGAAACTTAGCTGTGAGTTCCTTGGTTTTTGAGAAATTGCTGATTAGGACGAAGTTCCCTAAACTTGCCGTGGTCAGCCTTTGCTGTGCAACTTTGCATTAAGATCCTTTTAATATATTTTGGGAATGCTTTTTTGACAGTCGCAGTGTGGGTGCCTGTGCACGTGTGAGCTGCTCTTGCTTTATGTTACCTTACTGAGGCAAGGCAAGCCTAAGTGAGCTAGTGTCTGGCTTGTTGCTGACAAGAATTTGGAATGTAGCACAACTGATCTTGAACTGTGCTGTGCCTCCAAATACAGAGCGTTAGCCTCTGTCATCCTCTCTCTGTCAGGCCTGAGGGTGTGTTAAGAGACAAGACCGCCCCGTGATTATGGAGGCTGGCTGGACACAGTAGAAATTCACTGAAGAGATAAGAGGCACAAATTGGTTTTGGTGTTTTTCCTCATTGATTGGAGCAAATAAAGTACTTGTTTTTTTTTTTTTTTTTCCCTGCGTAACAGAGCTGAGTGTAATTTCTGTTTCCTCCTTCATGGCCAACATGGGTTATGTTCATATAAGCCTGATGTGTGTTTCTGTGGCTCCCAGGTGTGAAAACAGGTCCTGTCACTGAGCAAAGAAGTAAAACCGCATGTAGGTATCTTTCATCTCTCCCAGAGTCTCGTCCCATCCTTGGAGTGTATTGGTTGCTGTCTTAGATCGTCCGTGCTTTTCATTTATGCCTTTCTCCTCTTTTTTTTATGACAGATCATTGCGTCCTCCCCAGGGCTGGGTGGCACGAGCCAGTTCAGAGCTCCCCTTCTGATTTCTTTCTGTCGGAACGCTTTACAGTGACGGCAGCCGCACACACAAAAACGCCGGGGTCGGGCGATGTACGCAGTAGTTCAGCCTCGGCGCTCTTCCCGCTGCCGGCGCCCCTCGGCGCTCTTCCCGCTGCCGGCGCCCCTCGGCCGCAGCCGCGGTGAAGCCCTGGGCTGCGGCCGGCGCTGTCTCGGTAGCGCCAGCAGGTGGCAGCATCGGCTCAGCAGCGCCGCCCGGGGCTGCTGCTGGCGGTCCCGAGGGCGCCGCCCCGCGGCCCCGCTGAGCCCCCGCGCTGATGGCGTCCGGGGCGCTGGGTTCCTCCTCAGGTTTGACGTGCAGCCGTGGGCATGCAATTAAATCGGCTTTAATGTAAATTATTTGCTGTCATTTTGGTCTTGTGTCCGTTTAGTTGGCAGCTTTGCTATGGAGTATTAGGAGGGTCAATGTTTCGTACTTCTGTTTTGCCTCAGAGTTGCCACTTTTTAAGCTTAAGTTAGGTTTTGTGTTGGACTCATTAGTTCCCCTTCCAAAGAGTCTGCGTTACAGGTTTGGGATTCATCAAGTATAATTGCTAAATTCACCTTTTTGAGGAACTGTTCCATTTGGAGGCCCCTTTCTGCTCCATGTTTGTTGGTCTGGGGAGGTTGGTTTAATTTATGTAAAGACTTCTGTTTGAAACGTGAATTGAGGACTTTGCTTGTAACGATCAACGCGACCCCCTGCTTATTTTCATTAAGGGAAGATTTTAATTTTTTGTTTTAGTAATAATCTTATGTACACTGTCTTAGAGTGTGTATTACACTAAGACACTGAAACTTTTAGGCACTGCTGAACAAATGCTCTCTGTTGAAATGCGGGACTACAGCATAAGTAAAACCATGAGTTTGGCTAAGAGTGTAAAGGCAGATAGCATTCAGGTTGGATGTTATTAGTTAATTACATTACAGCTTATTAAAGCTAGCATTTCAGATAGATAGGTGATAACTATTGTCATCAGTGCAGTGCTCTCCTAAGTTTCCAAAATTAGGTGTTTCATTTGTTCAAGCAAACTCTAAGCAATGTACAGGATCTGACTTCACGTGTTTTTTGAGGGGAAAGTGCCACTTTCTGTGAATTAATATCCTAAGTTGAATGTGGTTGAAGCATAGCGACATACTTAGCTTGTGAATTTTGTATGGTTAACTTGGGGTTTGCGCAAATACTTTTTTTTTGTTTGCCATTGGTGAGCACCTATCATTTTCCTGAGCTTATCTTCAGGAACTTCTGGGTTGTATAAATTTTTCATTTTTTTTTCAGCTAAATATTTTTTTAAATTCACTTTTATAAAATCTTTTCTTGTCAGTGATGTTTAAAATAGTGGAGATGAGCAAGTTGTCAAAGGGCAGTCTGTCCCTTGTACGTTTTGGGAGCAGTAGAGCTGTGTCTGAGTTTGCAGGGCAGGAGCTCAGTGTTAGTGGAATAGCATTGTGCCGCAGTCTGAAGCAAAGCTGGCGCACACTCCCATGCTATTTGTATCGTCCTGGTGGCTAATATGGAATAACCATTGGATCTTCGGTCCTTCTGCTCTTATCTGTGGCATTGCTACATTCAAAAGCCTACTTTGAAATTAAGCAAGTTAGGCACATGCTCTTAATGTTTCACAGAAACTGAGGAATTATTTGGTCTCAGCAACGCTCTAGACAGAGATACCTTTCACCATAAGGGAAGTAATAAGCTGCTCTGCGTCTCAGAGGTGCAGAGAAATGGCTTTACTGCATTATAAAACTGTGTTTTAGAATGTTTCATATTGTTGTAACCTATTTTGGCAGTTCTGAGGAAATTTCAACCTCGTCCTAGCCAGTTGCTGTGATTTTTGTGCTCACTTCAAGCACTTGTGGAAAGTAGGATAGACGCTGTGACCAAGCAGCCTAGCACCCATGGGGTCCTTAAGCTGACTTAGCTGGTGCAGTCTTTACAAGTCATGCTTAGCTGGGGTACGATGTGTCTGCAGAAATACAGATCCCTGAAGCTTGTGTGCACTTCTGTGAACCTTGTAGCATTTGTGTGCTACCAGTTGGAGTTAACACGTTAAGTGTCAGGGCTGAGGAACAGACTTCATCTGTTGAAGCAGAAGACATTAGCATTTGTCTTGTGTGTCAAATCCCTGGCTTTGGAATTTGCTTACAGAAAGAAACTCAGCAGAAAAGCAGAAACTTTGTCTTGGATGACTATAAATAGCCTTTGAGTTAATCGTGCCAAAACTGAATTGCTGTTGATTGGTACAAGACGCTGGTGTATAGAGAAGTGAGTTTTTTGGCTTGCAATTTAATAGAAGACAGATCACTTGGCTGCTGATTTTATTAGGCATTTTGGACCCTCAGCTTTTGTTGGCCAGGCTTTAAGGGTAAAAGTGTGCTTGTTTGTAATTGATTCCCTAAGTGACAGTTGACTTTTGAAATTCTGTTGTTTGTTTATGGGTTGGCATTTTTCTGTTTGTCTTTATCATGCTTTGAAAAATTCACTTACCATTGGTAAATGTTAATCTTCCTTTGTGAATGTAAAGATGTAGACTGTCAGGTGATGGTAAATTTCAGCATCCAGTCTTTGTTTAACTAGAAGTTTGAGTCTTACGATTGGTAGTGATGAAAGGAGAATATCAACTGAATATGCTTTAGGAGTCTACTAAGTAGAAAACAAAAAATTAAGAAATTTAAGTCTGAGACAGTCATGTTGATGTATTCTCAACGGTTCCAAATATTCTTTGTAACATCATAGTATAATTGGAAAAACCCTAACAGAATTTTTTGTTAAAGCAGAAAAATGTCATTGTTTTTTTTTTTAAACAAAACAGAAAAATGCAAACCAAAACAAAAAACCCTGAACCCGGGAAACTTTTGGGAGGCAAGAGGAGTTTCTCCACAAACTATTTTTCTGTGACAATTGTTTTTTTGTTTTTTTTTTTTTTTTTTAAAAAAGGCTTGTTGGAAAACTAATGTTTTTTCTGAATTGTTTTTGGGTCTATCCACGATTTTCCAAATACAAACACAGCGGAGCAGGCAAACCACCATTTTCTTCTGTAGGTGGCTGGCAGATCATTTACAGCTGTAGCTTTTCGGTGGTGTCGGTGGTTCCTCACTTACTGAGGCAGAAATACTTTAAATGGAGGGGACTGTGAGCTTCGCCTCTGCTCTTCAGTGAGCTGGGGAGAAATTCTCATGGTTTAACAGTGCTTTGGTGTGATGCTGCTCACCTCCTGACAGGCAGTCAGGCACTGGGTATGGGGAGAGGAGTTCATTTCTGGGGTGTAAACTGATGCAGAGGAAGACTGGGAGAGGAATTTTAAGATTGTTTTCCCTGACCACTTGTAGGAACTAGGTTGTAAGTCTTCTCCTTAGACCGCTGCAGTCTGTCATAGATCATAGGCCAAAAGGCACCTGCCTGGTTGAGCTTTCCTCCCCAGGGCTGGGCTGTTCACTGACATTTGTTTTAGCTGGTTGTCGAAAGCCTCCAATGATGGAGAATTCGTAACCCCTTTTGGGTGATTAACTACCTTTCTGGTTGACAAGTGTTTCCGAATGTGTAACCTAAATCTTTTAGCATGGTTCAAGCCTATAGCTGCTTGTGTTTTCTTTATTGGGTATGGAAAACATCTGATTCTTCTCTTCTTCATAGCAACCTTTAACATATTGGAATGCTGTTACCACTTCTCCCCATAGGCGTCTTGTGTCTAGGCTAAATAGACCTAATTCCTAAAAGCTGCTCTCATAGGTCATGTCCTCTAGATCTCTGACCTTTTGTGTTCCTCTCCTCTGGACATTATCCGGTTTATTTGCATCAATCTTCAAGTGCATTAGCCTGTTTATCTAGCATGTACAATTCTGATAAATGAGGGCTCTGGAGCACAAGCCTTATGCGGAGTGACTGAGGGAGCTGGGGTTGTTCAGTCTGGAGAAGAGGAGGCTGAGGGGAGACCTCATCGCTCTCCACAACTACCTGAAAGGGGGTTGTGGTGAGGTGGGTGTTGGTCTCTTCTCCCAAGTGACAAGCGACAGGACAAGAGGGAATGGCCTCAAGTTGCACCAGGGGAGGTTTAGGCTGGATATTAGGAAAAATCTCTTTCCTGAGAGAGTGGTGAAGTATTGGAACACACTGCCCAGGGAGGTGGTGGGGTCATCATCCCTGGAGGTAGGTGTTCAAGGAACGTGTGGACGTGGCACTGTGGGACATGGTTTAGTGGGCATGGTGGTGTTGGTTGATGGTTGGGCTTGATGATCTTACAGGTCTTTTCCAACCTTAATGATTTTGTGATTCTGTACTAGGTGGGTTTTTGATGCTTTATTCAAAATATGGTTTATGAAGCCTTCAAACTTAGGTCCTAGGACAGCTGAAATCTAGATCAAAGTCTGTTAGAGAATAACTCTGTCATAATTGACGTATTTTTTTAAAGTAAAATGGGAAATACTGAAATACACTTAACGTAGAAAAATATTTATGGGAGATGGTTTTAGAATAAAACTGTTTAAGATGGGAAAGTTGAAGTCTTGTATACTATCCTGAACAGAATACCTTGCTTCTCTGCATCCATTTTTAATGTATCTGAACTCAATGCTACTAATTCATAGAGCTTCACAGTTTTTAAGGATTTGCTTTTGTGGCTCATTTAGGGACACTGCTGTTGTTCACGATGGCAGTGTTCTAGCTTCTTTTAATAATATAAACTCTGAATTACTAAGCCAAAGATTGACATCACACTTCTGTTGTTTGCCTTTATTTTTTTTCTGCTGTAATTTCAAGAACACTCTGGCACCATTTGTTTTATTTTTCAGCCACTTTAGTCTAAAATCAGATTAGTTCCTTGGTTTGATTTACTGCGAAGTTGGACAAATCTGTGGAAGTATCTATGCATATGTATTAAGACATTGCAAAAGGAAAAGGGCAGAGCATTAATAGGACTGAGTGCTCAAGAGATGGCTCATCTTTCATTTCGCACTAGGGCTTACTTACGCTGAGTTAAAGTATGTGCTTGTGAAACTAGAGCTTTAGACTTGGAACACTTCAGTGTTTTGTGCAGTGATTGATTTCTGCAGGTATTTTGTGCAACTTGATCTGGTAAAGAATCCTTTTCTTTTCTCCTCAGTATGTTAGAAAACTTAAATTTATTGGTGTGTCTAACTTCAGCTGTTTCAACAGTTTTAGAGTCGTGACAAGCAGAGAAATCTTGGCCATTTAAATTTGGTGAAGAAAAAACTTCAGAGAAACATTAGATCAAAATTTAGTTTTGGTATCAGACTTGCAGTAAGAGTTATGCAGGGCTCCATTATAATAGGAGTTCTGTATTGCTTACTTACCTTCCCCAGACCACTTTTAGAAAGCTTTTTTTCAGAAGTAATAAGCTATCAAAGAAAGGTGTTTTAAACACCATCTCCCCCTCTTTTAAGAGGCCAGAGTTTAGGTCAACAGGAAGAGAATTGTAGCAGTTGGTGTAGGTTCAACCTGTGAAGTTTCAACTTTAGGTTATAGCAGTTGGATGGGTCACTTCACTGGATTCTTTGAATTTACTTACATCAGTAAGGACTTTACAAACTATTTAATGTGTCAGTATCGCAGTAACTGCTGTACTGTAAGTCACTGCTAGATGGCACTGTTTAACTGTGCTTTCACCAAAATTATTATTGAAACCTATTTTTGAGAACAGTTTAAATTAACATTTAGGTTAAAAATGGCATTTTATTGAATTTTATTTTCAATTTAGTCACTTAATTGATCCCACTACAAGTGATCTCTTGGCTCAGGGACTTATTTTGCATTGTTTGAAAGGACTCAAAGGTTCAGAGGCAGCCCTAGCAAGCGAGGTAAAATTTTCCTGCGTTTCCCACACAATTATTAATAATGCAGGAGTGTTGCATACATTAGGCTTGTGTAAATATCCTAGAAGATTATTCAGAAAAAATGAGATCCATTGTCAGGTTGAATATGGTCACAAAGGAAATGAAACAGTGATTAGTATGAAAGTCTTTTTGAGACTAGAGGGATTTATATGATTTTTCTTAATTGAACTTCGTCCATGTATGTTCATGCTAGTTACACGAACACTGTATTCTCAGAATCTTAGCTAGGAGAGCTTGACATTGTTTTAACTTTTTTCTCTCTGTAAAATTGTGTTTTTGGCTTCAGAGTGACTGTGCCGTATTACTGTAAGCTTAGTAGTTGTTCATTCATGGAGAAGATCATCTCCAAATGAAGCTGATGGGTGTGGTAGTAAGGCACTTGCAGTGTGATGCAGCTGGGGTTTTCTGTGGCCAGTCAGGATGGTGTGAGGTTTTTTCATACTGATCAGCCTTAGCAAGTGGTTCTCACAGCACGGGAAGTACTATATGCTAAGCAGTCCATTTCCCTTACTGTAATGGTTAAAAATGCTTTAGAAATATTGACAAGGCAGATTTTCATGGTTCTCAGGTTTGTACATCAGCAAAGTTTGAAGATGTGGATTCTTCCAACAAAAGAAGAAAGCTTGCTGCAGCTTGTGCTATGTGTCATTAAAAAACCCCAAATTCCAAAGGGTCTGTGAAGTTCAAAAATGGCATTTGTTACCAGACTGCATGTTTTCTGTGTGCATGTGTGATTTTTTTTTTTTGCATCGTTAAGTGTATTTTAATTGTTTTTTTGGGAAGGGGGAACAGATGTAGTTGCTGAATGCTGTAGTTGTCTCTTATTGTAATGGTTATGTGGATTTATTTAATCATTAGGGTATATTCCTTATTTACTTCCTGAGATCTTGCGGGTTACTGTCTTTGTTCACACCTGTACTAGCGTATCAGTGACTATTTGCATTGTGTGTATACAACATTTCTAGTTTGACTCACATTCCTGGCACAATTTGAATTCACGTGATGAATTTGTACTTGGTGTTCCAGGTGTGCTACCTAGCACACACTAAAGAGAAAATGGAAGATTTGGCATAACACTTGATCCTTTTAAAAAACGAACAAATGAAAAATACTAGCAGATATTGGCACAGGGACTTTTCTTCTAGGAAGATTCTGAGGAAATATTGAGCAGTTACTTTTGCTTTCTTTAGCTGCAAAACTTTATTAAAACCAATTTTTTCACTGCGTTTTTGGGGAAACCTCATTCGTATTGAAGAAGTGTTCTTATAAAGACTGTATACCAGAAGGCAAGAGGAGGTGGTTCCTAGCCATATATAATTTTCCAGACATTGAAATCATGGCGATCTGAATTAGGTTGTTACGTGAGGCTGGATGGCAAAAGTAAGATGTTTGTATCTGGGAACAATGAAAAAGCTAAGATCTGTTGTCTTAGGTGAAAGTTTCCTCAGTTTAGAAAAAATGCATAACTGTAGTGTATATGCCCATAGCTGCTGATCCCTGATCATGACGCAGCAATTCTAAAGTAGTTAAGTTCCAGTTTAAAATGTGAAAGAACTAGTTTAATACAACTTTTTCTTATTTTGCAGGTTTTCACAGCTTTTGGTTTGAAGCAGTAGGGCAGCTTCTAGGATGAATTAGTAACATGTAGTTGGTTCAAGTTGAGATCTTTCCTGCTGTATCTCAATTAATTTGGTTCTGCAAGAAAATCGTTTAATAATGAAAATAATGTTCTTGCATGAACTGATTTATAGGTACTTATTCCTTCGGGACAACAACCTGTTGAAGGACCATTATTATTTTTTTTTTTTCTAGAGACCTGTGCCCAAATTGTGATTCAGGAAGGTATTTGTAATTTAAGGTGTCTGCCTTTCTCATCCTTACTGTTTATGGACACTCAAAGAAAATACAAACTGGAAGCATTTTTCTAAGCTTCAGTAAAAAAAATATTGAAAACTCATGTGGACTAAGGTTGAGTTTGTTGTTTTTGTGAGATCCAAGACACAGAAATGCCTGTTAATCGGCAGCTCGACCCTGTAAAACTTCATTTTAAGCCTTCATAGATGTATTTTTTCCTTTTCATTAATACAGTCTAGCTTTTTGTAAAAGCAATTCCATTCCCGTTAACACCTCCTTCAGGTACCAGGAACTAAATCAAGAATACACTTCGATGTATATAGAAAGTGTGGAACTAGTTAACATCTTGCTAACATCAAGGAGTGTGTGACTTAGAAACAAACTGTGTGGTATTTGATACCAAGTTGTACCCAATTATGTTAGACACATCTCAGTATTGAAAACACATGTGCCATCTATGTTGCAAAGCATATTCTCAATAAACTGATTCCTAAAATGGAAGATTTAAAGCCTGATGAATGAGGGGGATTTAAGATGTGTTTTAGATATCTGAGTAGCTCCATTTTTCTATATGCTAAAACGTAATTTTTTAATCTCTACTGGGTCTACTGATTTTTGGCATCACTTTCTCTAGCATTGTTTCACAAATGTTTTCATAGTTGTCCCTTGAAAATAGAATAGTGTCTTTCAAAGTGTCATTCTGGAATAAACAATGAAGAGACTTTCTTGGCAAAAAAAAAACCCCAATCAAACAACTGTTAAAATGGGACTTTCCGTCCTTGTTTAAAGATATGTTTCAGCTGCTACATCAAATCGACGATAAGCAAAGGACTACCTAGGGAATACTGAAATACCTATTAAAATAGGTGTTCAAAAAGTGGTTTTACCATACATGTTTAGATATCTAGTTTAGATTCCTAAGTTAAGTCTAATTAGCTAAGTGAAAAGTGTTGCTTTCCTGAAGCACACCCTGGAGGTAAGGAGTTCAGTAGTGTTGGCTTTTTTCCTTTGATTATACAGGGAGTTCTGCTCCTAACTCAGGCCCCTGAGAGAGATGCATAGTCATTGTATGAATACCTTCATTCTTTCCACCCTAGTTATTAACGCAGTAAGACCATGTCTTTTTTAACCTTATCTTCCCTCAAATTGCATAAATCCCTTCAATGTTTAGTCAGCCTTACAGTTCTTCAGGGTTTTTGTGTGTATAGGGAAGCATGTGAAGTGCGTTAATAAGTGACAATGGAAAGTCACGTGGTCAGGCTAACAATATAATTTGAAGTTCAGTTGAACTTTCAAGTTTTGTATTTCTTGTTAGTTGAGATTGTATTTGTTGGGAGGGCTCAGGATTTTATTTCAAGTTCAGTGCTTCTACAATGTACTTAGCTAACCATGAATTAGTTGATAAAAATGGTCCTTGTTCCAGTTCTGTTTTAGCAAATGTAATTGCTATGCCTTTCTGACACGCCTTGTGTGATAATTTTATCTTTGGATCCATAGAGCACCATTAAAGCAGAGAAGCAGGTACACGGTTCTTTGGCACATGATATAAAATTTGTTGCTTCAGAGCTGTCCATGCTTCTGATAATAGATAGTAACTACTTACTGGACTGTCTTGCCAGCTGCTCTTAAAATAATGTCTTTATCTGGAAAGATACAGATTTGGTCCAGTTCTGTAATAATATTTATACACTGAGTGGTATCCTATATTGTAAAAAAACAAACCAAACCAAACAAACCCCACAAAACAAAAATCAAACCAAAAAACCGAGCAGCCAAAAAAACCCCACCAAAAGTTGCAAGAAATGCTTGGCGGGTGGACACCAATCTCATTTCCTGTGATGCTGTGTGATGGAGCTGTGAACATGTTTGTTTGCTAAACCAGTGCTCTGTTTCGCTGAATGCAATCCAGGATGTTAAAAGTCACGAACGCTTTCTTTTTGTGTCTTGTGAAAAGAATATTCCTATTAAAATTTTTCCCTAATAGGATGAATTTTAAATATTCTTAATGATGTCCCCGTAGGTTAGGAGGTACATTGATAGGATGGTTTAGTACTGTAAATGAATACAAAAAGATAAATGTGCTGTTTTGTAACAAAAGTTCAATGCTACATGTGTTAATAACCATTATATTTAAATTTTCTTACTGTTTTGCAATGGGTGTTTCTCAATAGGAACCAAAATGATTTAAAATAGAAGTGCATGATAAGATCATACGTTACTAGGAGAAAGATGCAAGTCAAATACACTTAGATATGTTTTTAGCTTTGCAGTAGACAAACTAACATTGTAAGTATCAGAGCTGGTTTACTTAAAATGAAGTATAATGGTACAGTGCCACACATAAGAAAAACAAGATAGTGTACCCAAGGAAGCAAAATGCTCCTTTACTTCTGTTTACACTTGCAAAGACTTGTTTCTCTGTGTGCTGAAAACTTCACAGGCATCTAAAGATGAATGGCTATTGTAGGAGAAGCTTAAACTCAGGTGTCATTTATCATTACTTATAATGTTTGAATTGATAATTCTAAAGCAGCAGCTGTTACCAAGGTGCCATCCAATATTGTTTGGCTATCATGTGCAATTCAAACTTGTACCACGTATGCACAGGAGGCTCATTAAATATAATAAATGTAATATTTTTTATATTTGTCCTTGGCTAGAATGTGCATCAGTTTGATCTGATCTCACTGGCCAGAAAAGGGGTGAAAGAGGTCTAAGGGTGTCTGCTCTGGCTGGTTTTCAAGAGAGAAGGGATGAGGCCACACTTGAAATTTCCTTTCATGGGGCATCAGCATGAGTGCAGGGAAACAGGTGGTTTCTGAAACATGGAGAGAGAATGTTTTTGGAGGTATCATTGTCTTTATGCTCCCTGTGGGAAAGTTTAGTGCCTCAATGGGAATAATAATGCAATAAGAAGATTCTGTTCTTGCTACCAGGAATAGAATAGTTCTTCACTTTATTCCCTGTCTCTTTCAAATCTTAAGAAGAAAAAGGACCTATTTGTCCTGAGTTAAAAGACGGGTATCACTGTTTTCTTGGAATGTATTTAATGCAACTATCGGTTGTGCTTGAGGAACAAAATTCAGTCACTGCTGAAGAGTGTGGTTTGAATGTTCCATGTTGGGGTTCTTGAGTATTTCCCTATCCAAATCACTTGCTGTGGTTGCCATAAAGCTCAAGCTTTTGCTTGCAGTCAGCCTGGTGGTCACATCATTATCTCATTCAGCAGCAGGAATGAGGTACTAGGAATGAGGCTAGTAGGCGGACTGTGCGTGTTGTGCGGTGTTACAGACAGCTAATGCTGTCTGCTTCGTAAGAATAACTGAAGCACTTTTTGCATTGTAAAATGTCAGGTTATTTCTGGGCTCCAGTCTAGTATGTATTGACTGCAAATGTGTGGTCGAAAGTGTAATATAAAAATGTTAAGTTAAAAAAGCCCTAACCACAGAGAAGTTCATGTTTACCCTAAAACTGAGACTGAATCAGTATCTTATCAGGTAATCTGGGCTGAGGCTGGCTTGACTTTGTTTACACTGTTCTCAGATGTATCACGTATGAAAGGCACTCAGTTTCTGAAGTGACCAGAGACAAACATCTAATAGGCAATGAGCTTAGCTTAACTTTTTTCATTACTTTGATATCTAAATGTGAGATTATTTTGAAGAAGTGTTTTGGTACCTTTCTTAGTATCTAACCCTAGGTAGTGAATTCGTTAGTGGGCTGCCTTGAAAAATCTGTTGGTAGGATGAGAAGGTAGAAGTTGTTCAGAAAGGGACATCATTGGTGGTTTACGTGAGGGGCAGTTCTGTTTTCTTCAGACTCGAGTAAAGGTGGTCGAAGTACTTAGGTTGCAGTGATGTTTCTGTATGGGAGCTGTTCAGAATAGATAGCCCATTGTGAACTTTTTAATACAGATTTTAATTAGCGTGCTACTCCTACCACCTGCTGAAAGTAGAGTTGAAATGTCCTCTGACCTGAAATGAATGCACATGTTCGGTATTAATAGTGCATGTCTGGATCCAGACAGCAATCTTTCATTTTGACATGCACATCGTCAAAGTAAATTAATGTTTAAAATCTGCATGCTTGAAGTTCAGCCAGAGTGTGCATCCATAATTATCTCCAGACTAGTTTAAATAGAAATGCATAGTGCTTATTTTATTATTTACAGTATGCACAGGTAAAATTTGCGATATTAGTGGATAAGTTAATTATGTAGACTTGTTTTCCTCCTACTTGTGAACAGTATTTATTAAAAGCCTTTAAAACATTTCAGTTACGGGGTTCAGATTCTGCATGGTTCAATGTGCACTGTGTTTTTTCACGTACCCTGAACAATTGATTTCAATTTTGTATTTTCTAGTTGAGTATATACATGCAGTTAGTCTTAGAAATTACTATTTTGTTACAGGAAGGCCTAAGTCATTGTAAATTTTGTGGTCAGCCAAAAGACTGCTCTTCTATCTCAGAAGAAGTGTTTTCCAGTGAACAGCACCATGACCTTTCAGGGATTTGATTCTGACCACAATACCCCCTCCCTTAATTTAAGCTATGTATTCTTAAGGCTCCCAGAAGATAATTAGTCTAAATACTGCCATTCAGCCCGACCCTCTTCACACTATAGCAAAATGATTTAAACTTGTATCTTTAAAATGGAGCATAGTCCTAAAGACAGCTGCAGCTCTAACAGCACAAACATTTTCATACTCGTTTGATTGTAAGTCAAGTAAAGTTCAAGCATTGAAGTACTGCTCAGTCAGGACAAAGAGCTTTAAAATGTTGCAATACTGAGGTTCATACATGCGTCTGCAGTAATGACAATTATTGGCAAGAAAGCTAAGTGATAAATACTTTTGGTACACTGCTGTGTCGATTACTTTTTGTAGTAACAGGATAATGGAAAATCTTCCCAGTGCTTCTTTTCTTTTTATTTGTTAAACAATTAATAAATAACCCTGATGCTTAAAGCAGGTTATGTTCACTGATTATAAGACTGAAAAGCCTACTGGTACATCATCTAGCTTATTTCTCATGTTGAGACTACGATGAACCTAGGCCCAAAGCTGTTACCTGTAGAGCTGTGTTCAGCTCTAAGTAGTTCAGATGAGCGGACAGTGTTTTTAAATCTGAAACTTATCGAGGACATAAATTTGTAAAAATCAAACAGACAAAAAACCACCACCCCATCCCTGCAAAAACCACCCCAATCTGTATAGAATTGTAAATGAGTGTAAAAATGTTTGTGTTGGTGTAACTGCATGTGGATTCTGTTTGAATCTGAAAGAGGGGTCATCCTGATACTGGTTTTTTTTGGTAAGTGTCATCTTAATAGATTCACCGAAGAAATGTAAACACTGATAACCTGCAATAAGTGAGCTCTGAATGGGGAATTTTGCTGCTGACCAGTGAAGAATCTTTTTTTTTTCTTTTGAATTCATGATTGATGACTGCTGGCTAAACAAAGAATGAGCAAATAGATTTTCTCGTACTACTTAATCTTTCCTTCATTAGGTAACTTTCTAGCTTGAATGCAAGTTTTACTGTCTAATCGTAGAATTTCTTGACTATGGAGATTTATTATTAAATGATCTGTTCCAGTCTTTTACTGTGTCCTATCTATAGTGTTTTGGGGATTCATCTGATACCTTCTTTCCAGAAGGATTCAGCCGTGGCGAATCTTACAGCGCTTTCTTGTTTTGTGGTTGATTGTGACTCTGTTTTTAACCTATCTGCAGGGGAGAAAGAGGTTCCTCACTTTTTCTCTTGTCTTACCTGCCTCTAGAAAGAAATAAATACTGCTTTGTCTCCCTGATTTTACAGCAGGGGATGCGTATGTGTGATTGCAGAGCCAAGTATTTTTCGAGTAATGTCCTTTTCATTGTATTATGGTTTGAAGTACTTCTTTTTTAACTATGTAATTTTTAGGTCTTCAGGTGACAAGCTAGCTGCATTTCTAATCTGCTGACCCTCTTGGTTGTCAGGAGTTTCTTACGATCTTTTTTGCTATGTTATTTGTGCAAGTAAAATAAAAAAACCAGACAGGGATCAGGCTTTTTGTATGAGTACTTCCATTATGCTGTCTCATGTTCTTCTGTCTGTAGCTACATCTTAAGTTATCAGACAGTCTTTTTCTATGGGATTTTTGTTGTAACAAAAAAATACCAGAATCACAGTATGAAAATGTGACTCAAGGGAGGAGAACACTGCATGTATCTGGAGTAATAGTACTCAAGGTTTTAACTATTTCTCATCTCAGGTAATTCAAGTCTTCAGCTTAATTTGGCATAAATCAGCAGAAATTACTGTTTCTAAACCACCTTTTGTGCCTACTTCTCCTCTGCCCCCCCAACCCCCAGTGTAAAACAAACATCACAATTAAACAGAAATTTTTCTTCTGTGTGACAACTTCAATGAAGAGAAAAATATTTAAGGTGTGAAGTGTTATACAGAATGTTTTATGACTCTTAAATTCAGTACAGCTATCTTCTGTGCAGCTTTTCCTTCCTGTTCCTTTTAAGCATCAGATAGTGATCATCACAAATATGTCACTATCAGTGTCTGCCTACAGAGTGGATTTCTGTGTGCAATAATAACTCGGGGTTCTCTTCAGCAAATGTTACTGGGCCTTTTGCTCTGGTCTGACAGGCCTGACCTACATTTCAGAAAGCCCTCTGGGTCTGTCTGGTTCGTTACCCTCTACTTGCAGATGCTTCTTCATAGATGGTGAGTTGAGATGCTTTTGCCAACCTAGAGGTTTTTTTGCAACACTTTGATATAGTGGTTTTGCAAATTCACGCTCTCCAGTAG
The DNA here is from genome assembly GCF_030936135.1 of Gavia stellata. Classification (NCBI taxonomy): domain Eukaryota; kingdom Metazoa; phylum Chordata; class Aves; order Gaviiformes; family Gaviidae; genus Gavia; species Gavia stellata. The sequence goes on along the minus strand of NC_082596.1, from coordinate 95,186,620 downwards.
TGAGAGCCTGACTTGCTTAATAGAATTTATGTGGAGCTTAGGTTTAAGCATCTTCCTGTCTTGTCGGTATTGCTATTGGAAGCATTTTGGTTTTTGTGTTGCTGAGCTTCAGTTTGCTCTGGGTCGTTAGATGACAATAAATGTATTTTTACATATGAAATGTCCAGTCTCTATTCTGAATTCTGCTCGAGAATCTGTTTTCAGTAAACTGTTTGAAGTGGTTTTGAATATAATTTAAAGGTATTTCACAAACCAGTGGGGGTGTATTTTTAATAGAAAATGAGACCGCCCCATATTTTCTCCTTTAGTAGTAGGAGGCTCGTTGCTGTAACTGGCAAAACTTTCAAAGGTAGTTATGATCTTTAAATTAATCAATACTGCTTGTGTTTGAAATGCTAATCCAACAGACTGTATGGTTTGTACAATTATTAATACTCTTTGTCTGTGTTGCTTAGTAGTTAAGAGGTTAAGCAGTTCACAGGGGGGGGAACGGGGGGACCAAAAGCAGTTTGCATTTTGTCAATTTTCAACTTCAGATATCAGTAAATCATTGCAGCAGCCTTCCTTATCAGTTGTTTGCACAAAAAAAAGTGGAAGGGGGGAGTGGAGAAAACCTGTTCGAGTTGTGTCTGAGGGGACCATCTGCTGTGGTTCCCAGTGTTGTCAGTGTGATAAGGGATAAGCTGTGTAAACAGAGGTACCACAAAAAAAGGCAGGCCCTGTTCAGGGAGGCATATACGATTTGGATTTGGGTTGATAACGGCCTTAGAAAGTCAGAGGACTTAAAGTAAAAGTCTGTCAAGCAGGGGAGCGATGTATTTAATCTGAAACTCCAGATGTAGCTTATTAGCATGAGTTTGCCTTTGGACTAACTTCTGTAGCTTGCTTCTGATTTATTGGAATTTCTACAAACAGAAAATATGCATGAGTTGCAGTGGATTTATGTAATACTGACACTTTTTTCATGTTTTAGAAACCCTCACTAGCTGTTTCGATTAGTGCTTAATCAGCAAAATTAGATAAAGATTTGAAGAATGACTGGCGTTGATATTAAATGTTTGATTTTTGGGAGGAAATAGCCAGGTGGTCACTTGGCAGAGTAAGTGGGCCCATATGAACAGAAATGGGCAGAGAAAATTGGTGACTATTCCCCTGGCCACAGGTGTCCCTAGCAGATCTTGATTTGACACATCTATCTCAGTGCTTTGGAAGAATGTGAAAGGGAACAGACTGCCTCTGGAAGTAGGGAGGGGGTTCCGGGGCCGCTGGTTAGGCACACATTGGGTGCTCATTACAGCAGGGTGGGGTGCGGGTGTGTCTTGCTGGCTGCCAGTCCACCAGCAGTATTGCTAGAGCATGCTGCGTGCACGAAGGAAGCTTTGATCTGTTTGGTCCAAGACATCTGTTACTAAAGCCCCTATAAGCAGCTAATTCCAGTTTAAATTTCTGTATTGGGGTCACTGATGTGTCTGGTTTTATGGTGACTGAAGTACTGGAAGATGGGGAGGAGGGTTGCATTAAAAATAAAGTTCAACTTTTCACCAGACAGTTTCTGGCTACTTACGATAATGGTTTAGGGGGAAATATATGCACAACTCAGAATTTTTTTTAGTTAATGTTGTGACACTTTTACTACTAAGATTCCTGCAGCCATCTATAACAGTTAGTAGGGGTGAACTCTTCGGGAAGATAGCGCGTAGAATAACATTCTGAGGGGAAAAAGAGTGTGACAAGCTGCCTGCCACTCATCCAGGACTGTCTCCCCTTCCATCACACAAACTCTCCTCTCCATCGACAAAATGATGATTTCTTTCAGTCAGTGATGATGTGTGAAACTGAAGAGGTGCCAATACCTTCACCTAGCTAACTGCTGGAATGGGATGTGCCACGTTTGGGAGACGTAGCGAGGGTGGATGTTGGCCAGCGGGTACGTGGTATTACTCCTTTGGGGAGGAATAGTTGCTCTGAACTGTTACCCTCTGTGAGGCGGTCAGTGTCTGGAGTTTGGGGTGCAGAAGTTTGGAACGGGCTGGAAGCCGGGATCTGTGTGTGGGAAGAGAAAGTGGAGGTAGGGGCTCTCAAGCCATTATGGAAAAGAAGGGAAATGTCAAATAAAAAAAAGTTTGAACATGGCTGACCTATAGCTCAGTTTACTTTCTGGTGACTATATAAGATGTGACTATTGCTTATTAGTGAGCCAGTAACAGTATAAATGTAATATTTTCCTAACTTTGGGATCTGGCAGCAGGTTTATAATAGCCCTGTTGAAGACATATGTGCTGCCTTCTCTGATGAATGCTCACAGACCTTTCTGTGCTGCGCTTGACTGATGTCCTTGCTGCACGTGTGAGTAAATATTGTCAGTATATGATAAGATTTGCATGTAACTCTTTGTGGTGCACAGTGACAGGACAAGAGGCAATGGGCACAAGTTGAAATACAAGAAATTCCATTTAAATGCAAGAAAAGATTTTTTTTTTATAGTGAGGTTGATCAAGTGCTGTAACATGTCTGTTGAGGTGTGAAGTCTCCATCCTTGAAGACATTCAAAACCCAACTGGCCACAGGCCCAAGCAACCTGCTCTGGTTGCCTCTGCTTTGAGGATGGGGGTTGGACTAGACGATCTCCACAGGTCCCATCCCACCTGAGCTGCTCTGTGATTCTATAAAACTGTAAGCTTCGGAAGCTATTCTCGATAAGGTGGAAGATGTTGGGGAGGGGGAAAAAAAGACTTTTTTCTTATTATATGAAGTCAGCTGAGTCGCTGGCTGTTATTCTTCTGGGTAGCTTCTTGCCAAAATTGTCTTTGGTGTTTCTGTCTACGTTGTTTTTCTGCCCTCTGGTTACTAGGGTTTGACAAGGTGTCTTTACTTCTCTTGTGGAGGAGGGGGGAAGGTTTTCTTGCACTTGTGGGAAGTGGGGGAAGGCAGAGGAGAATTTCACATCACTTGCCTTTGTCCAGTGGAAAGTGTTTTCTAACTCATTTTTAGTTAGTTCTTCAAAGGTGAGTTCTGTACTAACCTAGTGCTACTGTCTTTATCACTTTTTTAAATGAAACTGGCCAAGTTGCAGTAAGAGTAAGGGGAAATGTAATTCTGTTACCGTTTCCTATAATGAAAACTATGATCAAAACTTTAAAAATGAGATACCGGTTGGAAGAGCTGCTTCAGTTTTCGGGCTCAGATATTGATTATGTGTGAAATATTATTGATGGATGCGAAAGAACTCAAAGCGAGCATAAAATGCTTCTTCAAAATAAACTTGCAAGACTTTCTCTCTATTATACCAATTGATGTTTCTTTTACACTGTTTTCAGTTTGTGAAGATTTTTTCCTCTTTTCCTGAAAGCCTTTTTCCTTCTCGGTACGGGGATCTTTACTTTTTATTGTCAGGGCTTAGTTATGCTTTTATCGATTCTCATCTTGGTGGAACATTATACTTTGCAGGAAGAGTTTCATATGTAAGGTTCTCAACACAGGACTTTGACTGAAATTAATGGGATGCTTGCTGGCTGGTAGAAGTTGCTGGCTTTTCTTGGATGTTGCAAGAAGATAAAAAGAGCTTCTCTTTGTTGTAGAGGATGTGTAGGAAATAGCTCACTGCTGGTCTTATACCTGTAAAAAGAGTAAGGTTAGATCAGATGCAGCAAATGTGACCCAGAGAATCTAAGCAGGTATCTCTTTGTCATCTGAACAAGAAGAATTATGTGGATGTATTTCTACATTTTGCTTAAAATGCTGATTTAGCATATTTTCTTCCTTGTCAGCAAACATCTGGTAGGCTACAAATAACCCACCCTCCGTAGGATATAAAAAATACAAATGCTTTAAATTATTGAGATTGTGCTTAAGTACATGTAAATACTTATGAATAAATTGGTGATTTAATTAACGATGTTTCAATAATTTGTAAACAATTAGATTGAGTGATAGAAAGCATTTGCAAGCTGAATTAACTGTGGAGTTATTTTACAGGTTATGCCTGTGTCATCTCCTGCATGTGTTTCTTAACGCTTTCTTTTGCTATAATTTCATCTTCACTTAGTATTTCCTTGTTATTTACTTGAAATTCCATGCATTACAAAACAATGGATTCTGTTTCATATAGATATGAGAACAATATTTCAAATCTGCCCTTCTCCCCGCTCTGCTATATTAAAACATTAAGTGCTGGAGGGAAATATTGTGGGTCAGATGCAGATTTTTTTTAATCTGATCTGCTATGGACTCTTAAGCTTTTGTAGTGGGTTTGAAAGTCTGTTTACCTGCAATAGCATATGTTAGATGCTTGTTTCTTCTTGAACACATCTGTCCTGATTATGTTGTATTCTTTCTATGTTTTGAAACAAAATATTGGAAGCTAACGCATTAGCCAAAACTTGCACTCAAACTTTTGTCTGCTTTTTCTCACTCGAAGCAATGAAGTTAACCTTTCGAGGTGTTATTTAAGGTGTTGGAGGCCTTTAAATAGTTTCAATGTTGAGTTCAGCTTTCTGTTTGCTCGTTGCCAGAGTTTCTGCAGTTGTTCTGAGATTCGCTGCTTCAACTATTAAAACAAAATCTGAAGATTGTGGTTTTTCTTTTACAGTTGATTACTTTCTATTGAAAGTAACTTCCAAATGAATGGTATCTGTCAACCTACTGTGTATCTGGAATATTCTGAAAATGTAAGTTGTCTTAAAGATGAATCATGTGTGTGGGGAAAGACAACGTGTCCTTGTCTGACCTGACCGGTGGGAGAGGGGTATGAATAGAGGGGAATGCGGTCTGATGGAGAAGAAATCTTTAGGATGGCTCCTTTTTTTAATATTCTTTGCCCTTTTGTTTGTGCTGACTTTAAAAATTGGTGTTTGAAAGATATCACAAAATGTTATTCATTGGCTTCTTTAGTAATACAGACTAAAGAAGCCTTTCTAGATAGAAAGAACAATTCTAAGAGCGTAATGATTATCAAACTGAAAAGTCCTCCTATCTTGAATTTTGATCTGTTTCCCAGTTGGTTTAGGTTACTCAATTACTGTATGCAGACACAAGTAGCATACTGAGAGCTTTGGCAATAGTGGAACAGAAGTGATCAATGAGTGAGAACGTGCAGTCATAGACTTCCCTTCACCGCTCTTCCAAATGACGGCCTTCTGATTTCTGCTGGTGGTGGCTTGAAAGGAGGAGGCGATTGGCACACAGATCCTTTCTTTGTGGTAGCACAGCTCCGGTTTTCAGGACAAATGCACAGAGCGGTGTGGACTGCTGGAGCCCGGGAGTTATGCGGACTAGTTGCGTGTTGCTGCGGTGCAGCAGCAGCGTCGGGGGCCAGGCGGCTCGCAGCCACCCCGCAGTGCTGGGGCTGGGCACCGGCGACGGGGAGATTGCTTGGGTGTTAGCTGGTGCTGCGCTTCACAGCACCCTGGCCTTACGGGCAACCTGTTGGTGTGTAGCAGCCCCCGAGAAGCTAGGAAGCAGTGCTTATTTTTAAACATTGGCCCTGTAACTTCAGCCTTCTTAGAAGACCAAATATCTGGCAGATCTATTTTTGTTCTAGAATATAGGTCTCTGCTTCTGTGTTCTGTGAGGTGGATAGATCGACAGGGCACAAAGTCCCATGACCTTGATTAAAACACACAGAAGCAGTTTTGCTATTCCTTTTAAGGCTCAAAGTAGCTTTTCCCATTTGCTTGTTTAACTTATAAAATATAGAAGAGCTTTGGAATGCATTGCTGGAGTATCTGGAAAACCGTTTGTCTAATCTTTGTCTTAATTAAATAGCAGTACAGAGAATGTGATTAATCCTTTATCCACAGTCTACCACAATGGGCGGTTTCAGAGAACAAAATTTTGCCATGTTTGACTAGAAATTTCATTTTCTGTGTCAAAAAAAAATGGGGAAGGAGGATTCTTCTTTTTAAATATTTCCTGTTTCTGCAGGAATGGGAGGGTGAGTTTGGTAACCGTTGCTCATAGTTGAAAACAGAGGGCAGCTCTAGACTGGTTGTCAGTTTGAGCAGACTATTTGCGGGAGCCTTCCGTGGGAGATAGCAGGGGCAGTGGCATGTATCTGAATCGGGGAATAGGAGGAAGGAGGGGGGAAGAAGGTGACAGTGAGTAGGGAATGGAAGAGCATTGCCTTTAAGGGGGGCGGTACAGGCTGCTTTCACCTGACAAAAGCTGCTGGATGGGAGAAGGAAGGAGGAACAGCACACTTGGGGTGGGAGGGAGGTCTAAGAGAATTGCACAACATGGATCTTGTCTTTTTTTTGCTGCCACAGTTGAACCACTTCTTTCAGGTACATATGATTTAACGGAAAGGTAAAGTAATGTTGTTATATGAATATACTTACCCATTTGAAGCCAAAAGAAAGTACTTTCTCATTTTGTAGACTGTTAAAGGTGTATACACTATTTATAGTTGGTGATACATACTGAACAGCTGTAGTTTTGTCATCTGAGGAGAGAGCTTCTGCTGGAATAGATACTTCAGGTAATTGTGCTACCATGGTGCAGGATCTGGTGTCAGTTTTATGTAACTTGGAGTGCCGCAGTGCTGCCAGCATCACCAGCTCTTGCACCAGCACAGTTCTGCTGGTGCACAAGAACTTCACCTAAACTGTGAGCTGCTGTTTCAGAATGTACTACTTTTTAAAAAGTGTGGCATAAATAATTTGTTCACGTTTTGAATGATACAGGATTTTAGCAGTAATGACAGCATTGTGGTCTAGATCCTTCATTTCATGCCATATGTCACACTTGTAATTTAATTCTGAAAAGTGCCTGCATAATGATTAAAAGTGCTTTAAGTATTTGACAGCACATCATCAGTGGGGGAGAAGTCAGTTACTGTCTGTGTGAATCCCTTTCTAGCCCTTTTGACTAGATTATTCAGCACCTTGTTTTAAAGACAGATGACATGCAAGTGTCTTCTGAAAGTCAATTGTATAACTTGAAATTAGAAAGCAGTATGTAAGTATTAACAATAGTACCAGACAGAATATTGTAATGCATGATACAGCGTAAAAGCCTTGTGCCTTCTGCATGCTCACCTTACCGCAGGGCCTTTGCAGTATCGCAACTCCATGTTTAATATCCATCAGACACATCCAGTCTCGCCATCTCTAATCCCTGTAGCCTTAGCTGAGCTCCTCAGGCCAATGCTCAAAAAGCTCAGTGAGGTTTTTGAACATTCACTTGGACTATTCCAAGCTTACCAGCCATGCTGGGAGGGCAGAGGTGGTGAATGGAGTCAAATCCAGTTGGCGGCCGGTCACTAGCGGAGTCCCCCACGGCTCAGTTTTGGGACCGGTCTTGTTTAATATCTTTATCGATGATCTGGATGAGGGGATTGAGTCCCCCCTCAGCAAGTTTGCAGACGACACCAAGTTGGGAGGGAGTGTCGATCTGCTGGAGGGTAGGAAGGCTCTGCAGAGGGATCTGGACAGGCTGGATGGATGGGCCGAGGCCAATTGTATGAGGTTCAACAAGGCCAAGTGCCGGGTCCTGCACTTGGGTCACAACAACCCCAGGCAACGCTGCAGGCTTGGGGATGAGTGGCTGGAAAGCTGTCCTGCAGAAAAGGACCTGGGGGTGTTGGTCGACAGCCGGCTGAAGATGAGCCGGCAGTGTGCCCAGGTGGCCAAGAAGGCCAATGGCATCCTGGTCTGTATCAGAAAGAGTGTGGGCAGCAGGAGCAGGGAGGTGATCGTGCCCCTGTACTCGGCACTGGTGAGGCCGCACCTCGAATGCTGTGTTCAGTTTTGGGCCCCTCACTGCAAGAAGGACATTGAGGTGCTGGAGCGTGTCCAGAGAAGGGCGACGAAGCTGGTGAAGGGTCTGGAGCACAAGTCTTGTGAGGAGTGGCTGAGGGAGCTGGGGTTGTTCAGTCTGGAGCAGAGGAGGCTGAGGGGAGACCTCATCGCTCTCTACAACTACCTGAAAGGGGGTTGTGGTGAGGTGGGTGTTGGTCTCTTCTCCCAAGTGACGAGTGACAGGATAAGAAGAAACGGCCTCAAGTTGTGCCAGGGGAGGTTTAGGCTGGATATTAGGAAAAATGTCTTTCCTGAGAGAGTGGTGAAGTATTGGAAGAGGCTGCCCAGGGAGGTGGTGGAGTCACCATCACTGGAGGTGTTCAAGGAGCGTGTGGACGTGGCACTGTGGGACATGATTTAGTGGGCATGGTGGGGTTGGGTTGATGGTTGGGCTTGATGGTCTTACAGGTCTTTTCCAACCTTAGTGATTCTGTGATTTCTGTAAATGTGGTCTTCCTTCTTTTGTCTCTCTGAATGCTAACTAAAAGGGAGGAGGGGAGAAAAAAATCTTGCAGTGATCTAATAGTGGGATTTCATTTGATCATGAAGCTGTGGATTGCGTAGAGCTAAGCTTGCAGGGACCTATTTAAGCATTTTTTCTCAAAGATAAGGTGTACACACATCTTGCACACTTTTGTTTCTAACTCTTGAAGACCTTTGCCTCAAGTTTTTTTTCTGAATAGTATGAGTTCAGATTTAAAACAAACAAACAAGAAAAATCCAAACAGAAAACCCACCCAAACACCCACTGTTACTGGAAACTGTGCTGGTAGAGAAGGCTGGGATTTGAGATCTTCCTGGAACTGGCAGTTTTAGCAGGAGCTAAGTACTGTTGCTTAGGAGGGGAGACTTGTTTTGGAGTTTGTACTTGTGTCTTATATATAATATATGACAAGAGTTTTCCAAAATTGCACAATTTTTATCAATTATGCACCAAACCTTAGATTATGCCACGGGATTTGCTTCTTTCCAGTTAATGCCTTAGGCAGCTTAGTGGGGAGTCTTTCTTTAGCAATGCCATGCAAAGGAATAAATGGATTTTTTTTATAGATGTATAATAAATTAACTTCCTTATTTGAAAACTACTGTTACTTGAATAACAAAGCAGTACTATTTTGGAGAGTTTGTTTTTATCGCATGTTGTTTGAACTTTGCTTTTGAATAGCTAAATAATGAATGGCTCTAAAAATCAGATGACTATTGCTATGAAAATTTCAGTCTTGTAGTTTCCAGTTCTGAAAGCATTTGCTATTTGAGTTGTGTACATTTTGAACACATTTTCTAAGGATTAATCAAATAAAATGTAATACACTATTGAAAATCTGGTTTGCTAATGCACTAACAATTCAGGAAAAAATCGTATCTCTAGTTTTTTGGTTGTGTCAAACTACCAAAGTTATTAATGACTGAAGAAATTCTGCCTATCCCCTGAATTTTTAAAGCAAGTGTTTATTGGGTTTTTTGAGATGTACACATCTTTGGGTTTTTCTATGGCTAGATGGGTTTTCTGTGTTTATGTTGAGTAAAAGGACAGAGGTTTTAATTGCTGAATAGCCAATATCCTCAGTAATTCTGAATGTCAACTGCTTACCTTACAAATCTTACTGTGTGATGCTGTCTGTCAAGAGGTTGGTGCAAAACGATTTATATTGCTGTATTAAATCATTTCAATTCTAGAATAATTCATTTTGTGTAACTTTAAAAAAAATTCCACTCTTTATGCTATTGTAAGTGGATGCTTCTTTGTTTGCTATTATTCAGCAAATTTTTGTTATTAAACAGAACTCTTGTTTATCTGCAGGAGTTCTCCTGCAAGGTATCCTGAGCACAAGAGAGTTTCACTTGATTTGTTTTCTTCTGGATTAATGAGCCCTTAGGTAACAGGGTAAAATATGTCTTCTCTTCGTAGTTATGGCATCCAAATATAAAGTAGTAATAACAAGAGAATTGTTGGCCCCCCTGCCTGCCATCTGTGATAGCCAGCTGCTGGATCGCAGGGCTTGGTATCGGAGGAAAGGCAAGCGTCTGACTTGTTTTGAGATGAAAAGCTGGCGTTGGGAACTCTGCTCTCCAGGAGCACGCGGCCTGCCTCGGTGTACTTCCGTGGGGCAGGTATCGTCTAATTTAACGTACAGGAGGTGAGGAGTGAAATACGTGGCGTTTGCACTGACCTGCAGAGGAGGGGTAGGCTGCCCAAGGAGGGGACGCTGGGAGGGAATAGCACTTTCCATCTCTATCCCCTTGGTTCTAGGCTTCAGAAGCAGGTAAGTGGCTGTCACTCGTGCACATGTAAAGGCTTTTCCACGGGTGTTTGTAGAACTCATGGGTGGCGTGCGGAGACCAGCACTGGAATTCTCGCTTCTTTGGGCAAGGTGGTCCAACGTTGGTCTTCAGGACCGTCCACCTGCCCTGCCGCCTTGCCGGAGCGGAGCTGCTCTGTTCCTGCCAGAGCTCTCTGCTGTGTCGGTGTGTGACCAGCGAGTAAGAGCACTGAAACAGTCATCCACCAAAGGTGGCTTCGAAGTCATCATCTTACTTCTCGCCGTGTGGAGTAAAAAGAAAGGAGATAGCGGGGGGGGGGGGGGGGGGGAATCACATGTGATCCATTGGCTTTTTGTGAAGATTGGGATCTCCTGCTGAGGTGCAGTAATAAATAGTTGGAGGCAGTAATATCTCAATTTACTCTAGATAAATTCTCAAGAGAGTTGAAAGTCTAGGTGTTGGGTGTTTTTTTTTTTTAAACAACTGTTATTGTTGATGGATGGTTTCCTTAGTACATTCAGACAGAAGTTGCATAGGCAACGTGTCGGGGCTTGCTTCAAAGACAGTTATGGGATTGTTGGGGAGGCATAGAGAGAGGAGAGGCAGGAGGAGCGCGCTGAAGAGGAGCGTTCGCTTCATGCTGATCAAGAGTCTGAGAATGCTTAGTTTTGTGTGGAATGTGTTTGTTTTGAAAGACGGTGAAAGAAAAAGAGCAAAGCCTTCTCTTTAAAAATAATAATAAAAAAATCAGGTTTATCAGTATGGTGTGTAGTCACTTGCATTTATAATTTGATGGTATTTTGTTGTTTTGTTAGTGCATGTGGCTTGCTCATGGTGAGAAATGACAAAGTCTTTTGTGGCACTTTTGTGGTCCTATGAATGCTCCCTTTTTTAATTTAAAGGGGTCCCTATTATTAAAGTGGTCGTATGAGCAGTTTTCTGAGTTACTGGACAGACACAGCTAATGAAGGGAGCTGTGAAAATGAAGCGGTTTGCCTTAGAGAATGATCACTGAGAGAATGCTCAAAAATGAGGGTTTCACCTCATATTATGACTTGTTCTACAATTGTGTTGCTACTGTTGCGGCAGGCAACTAAGGTAAAACCACAGAAAGCTAACGTGTAAAATACAACGCTTTTGTATGTGCTGTAAACTCTGAAATTCATTGTTGAGAAGAAGTTAAAGCTCTTCATAATGTTGAATGTTTGCAAGTTCTACGCAAACATCTGTTTTATACTGTACTACTTTTTCTTTCTTTATTCAACACTTGGGCGTTGGACTACAATTTTTGGCTTTTGTATTCCTAAAGCAAATAACCGTGTCTGAAATACAGTAGACTTGTATTGCCACTGCCCGATCCCAAAGCCTGCTAGAGAAGGAGATTTGCAGATCTCTCTCACTGCATTCTTTGTACCTGTACCTATACCTCTTTGAATGAAAATACTATTAAGTAAAATTTAAGGTAGTGAATCTGCTAAGTGTAGTCTGTGGTATCGAAGTGATTTCAAACTGACGCGTTGTCTAGTGTAGAGAAACGGGACTGTGCTATGTAGCACGAAACCCTTAATGTCGTGTGTAGCTTCTAAACTTATTTTTAAAAATAAGTTGTTAATGGCAAACAAGACTGTTGATACTTTTTGGTGCGCCAAAAGCTTAAGGAATGAAAGATGGTGACAAAGCCTGGGTAGGTTCTCTTCCTAGAACTGCTCAGGTGAAGGGAGGAGGAATCGGAGGCTTTTCCATGCGTACTTCTGAGTGGCTGCCTTTGGCTTCCATCCAAAATACAGATTTACATAAATCACAGATGAAAAGGTAGTATTAATCACTTGGTAAACAAAAATAGTTAGCAATGATTCTTAATGCTTGAAAATGTGAAAATTAAGAATCTGCAAAAGTCTGTGTTAAAGTTGCGCAGCTATTTAAGTGTGTAAAGAAGTACATTTTGTGGTTAGCAAAGAAGAATTTTGGTATAGAGGTTATAACTTCCTTTGAGATTGAAGTTTAAAGCAGGCTATTGTCTTACTACAGTCAGAAGTTAGAGTTAAAAGTTTGATTTTAAGTTGTGCTTCTCCACTACAGTAAAAGAGAAAGCAAGTAGCTTTACGTAACTGTGCTTAACCTTGAATCCCTGCTGTCTTACCTTTCAAACCAAGCTGATGCTCAAAGCTGCTTCAAAGCAGCAGAGCTATCCTAAAGATAACATTAAATGTTTGCAAGCATTGAAGCGGTAACATGTTTCATGGCTAGTGTTGTTGGAAGACTGTAATGGTTAAGATTTTGCTACTGTTTCTGTGGTGGCATAAACTTCAGCATGTTACTTTATACTATTTTGTCAGAAGCTACTGTTAACAATTAAAGTTGTTTAAAGAAAAACTATTTAATTTTTAGCATTTTTTGTTCTGATTGAAATGTTCCGTTACCTCAAATGATACAGCTTGGTTGGAAGAGAAATGCAGGCTTTGGTCAAAGGAGGAAAATATCCGTTCTTCTTCAATGAAGTGTTAATTCAAGTTTTTAATGTGCTTTGGGGCATTTTTCAGCTTTATCAAGCTGCTAGTCCCAAATCAATAGAAATTAAGATTGGAGTGGGAGATAGTGAGGTGCATAGTTCCAGTTAGGAATGATGTAAAAAAATTAATTTTTACTTCAAAATAAAATAGTAACTTGAAACATTTCCACTGACATTTAGTGAGAATTTTTAAAACATTTTGTATTGATTATAACATAAAAGGGGGGAAACAGTTCTATTTAGAAACCATTGAAAGTATAGTTCGTAGCACTGCAAGGATCTTTTTCACTTCTTTGTGAAGTCATATTGAATGAAATTCTAAGTGTTTCAGTTGCTGTATTTTTTTTCAAATGGAAGACAGATTTTCTGTTGAGCTTCAGTATTGATGTGTTTGAAATATGTTAGTACTGAATTTGAAACAATTTGAAACTTAGGTAGATTTTTTTTTAAGTAAAGGGAAATTAAACTTACGGTACCATGAGGTAAACAATTTGCTAGTGCAGACCTGATAGAAATTAATTTGAATGGCTTATCCTGCCAGCTGGTCGACGAGGTGGTTCTTGTACTCAAAGGTCTAGACTTCTGTGCTTTAATGACTCACTGTTGGAAACTGAGCTATAGCAACGTGCCTGCGCGGTTGCCTGCAGCAAACGTATTTAAAACACCGGCTTGAGCTGTAGTGGCACACCAGCTAGGGAACGCGTCCGCGCTGCCTGTTGACGTACGGCTTTATGGCCAATCATCTACTTTTGTCTATCAGTTGTTCTTTGTAAATAGCATTGAAGGTGAGATGATGGCACCTTGAGGAGTACATCGGTTATCGTGGGAGAGGGCGTATAGTGAGTTTGAAAAGTTTCAAGTGCGGGTTTGAGATTGCCTTTTGACATTAAGTTGCAACAGATGTTGGATTTATTCCAAATCCGTAATAAGAGGTGGGGGTTATAGTTTCCACTTGGCAAGTTACCAGCCTAAAGAAAAAGGCTTCTATTCATGCTGTTATAATGGAAACTATTCTCTTTACCTTTGTCTTCCACAAATGCAGCTCTTTTAGCGGATAAAAATATCTCCTCATATTCATAGATTTCAGTCTCCTGGTTATTCATAGCTATACTGATTTCTTGCAGTTTCAGAGGTCTTGGGCAATACAGGCAGATTTATACAACAGTGAGAAAGCCTCCTTTGAGGCTTGGCTGATTTTTTTTTTTTCTTGTGAAGTAAAAGGAGCTGAAGTGAAGAGAAACCTGGTAGTGGACTTAGCGAGTCATTTGTCCTTTAAGCAGGAGTATAAACTTCATCTTGCAGCATCACCTGCTATACTTGGCCACAGGACGGCAGCTCTCATGCCTGCGTTACGACTTCGGGGCTGCTTGGTTTGTGCGGTGAGGCCAGGTTACTGGAATGTTAAGAAGAGCAAGATACGCTATTCTTTCTGGCAACTTCATTGACAGCAATAGTTTTTAATTCTGTCTGTCTATTTTTATTTTTCAGAGGCAAGCCCTCCGAGGGCTAAACTAGGCTTGCTTGGTGTGCCAGGATTTTTGTGAGGATGTTGTTGCCTCCTCAGTAGGTAATGTAGCAGTGGCTGATGGAGATGTAGATCTTGTATTATGATGCGAATAGCAGGCAGAGATGTAGATGTTCTTCAAGCATGTTTTCCTTTATACATCTCCTGCCTTTCTCAAGCCAGAAAAGTATTCAGATATTCAGTGAGGTGTAGGTGGCTCTAAGGGTATATTGAAAATTTTTGTTTATTTTGGATGGCACTATTTAGCTTTTCTATTGAGACGTGACCAAATTTTATCTGACTGGTGTGAAGGCTGGTAGGGTATTGATCTCTGGGCCTATTGGGTATCAAAAGTAAAGAATAAAGGAAGTTCAAAACTTTGTTAGTAAATGACTTAAACTTACTTTGAGTGGAGGTTGGGACTCAATGCTGTCTAAGCTTTGTACTCCTCAGTAGGAGAAATGGAAAAAAAAACCAACCAAACCAAACCCAAAAAATCCAATCAACAAAACAGAAAAACAAACCCCAAACACAAAATATTCAAGCATACATCAAGTGTGTTCATGATAAAGTAAGGAAAACTTTACTGGTATTCTTTCTTAGTTGATACTAAATAGTAGGTATGCAGACAAACAAAGGTATGTGCATATAGCATCCTGAAAACAAATTAAATTTGCTCATTTCTGTTTTGGAACAGCATGCGTTAGCAGGAAGGAGATCATTAAAGATGAGATACAGTTCTGAATTATAGCCTTCTAACAATAGCAGTTAAGCAAAATTCAGTGAAGAACGACACAGAAAGCAGAAGAGCCTTTGAACCATTAGTTGCAGGACAGTTAAGTATCAGGTTTTATTTCAGGCTTTGCAAAAGTGCACTGGACTGTAGAGGCTGATATTGGCCTCAGCACTGAAACTTCACAGTGCTGTAGTTGATACTAGTTTTCGTGATCTTTACACTGGTGACTAAAAGTAGGTCATCGTTTTAAAAACAACGATACACTTGCAGCCTACGTTATTTATAACTGCATCATGCTGCCTGCATCACACATCTTGGCAAAACGGTAGTCAGTAATGACAGGTATCTCATGTCATGGAAGAAGACAAATGTGAAGTGAATTTGAAATGTGTAAGAAACCCTTCATAGAAAATGCGTGACTTCAGTATTAATCTGTAAAAACTGGTCTAAATGATTCATATACAAATCTTTTGGATTTTTATGTTTTCATCACTTCACAAATTTTAAGCTTTATTCAGTCTGGTTTGTTCTAATAGATGTTAAACATAGATGCTCTCACTTTCTGACTTTCTAATAACACTGGAAGGCAATTGCATTATTCCTCTCAAGCAGGAGATGAAAATAGGGCACAGCAAGTTTAAGGAAAGAATTAGTAAAATCAAAGTCTGTAATTCAAACTCTATTTTTTTTCCCCCTACTGAAAGCTAGTTAAAAGAAGTCCACCACGATTGAAGTCCACCATTTCTTAGTCACAGGGTGATTATTCCTCTTTTGGTAAGAATATGTTACTGTGTGTTGAGTTGCACCAAACACTTCTGCTTCAGTATAGTTCTGTCCTTCTTTTCCAATATTGACTGAACAAGTCTCAGTTATAAATTTGTAATTGCTTAAAAAAGAAACAGTTTTTTTATGTTTGTTAACATATGGGGACTCTGATACTAAATGACTAATGAAAAATTATAAACAGATTTAATTTATCTAAAAAATCATGGCATTTGAGAAAATTATTCATTCTCTGATATTTGGGTAACTGCAATGCTACCTGATGCCACAGTAAGCCTACTAATTGGATGCTTACATGGAATTTTAGTAATACTTTTTTTTTTCTTGCACTGTCTTCTCCTGATGTACTTCTTGCACTGTGTACTCAAGTTGCATTGCTTACAAGGACTTTAGGAGGTGATGTTACATGTGCTTCATTTTGAGAAAAATGATGTATTCCATGAAAACAGTCTAACAAACCTCTCAATTCCAGCATCAGTATGCTCTCATGGAGGAAGCATCCCTTCTGAGTGTTTCAGTTTGACCCAGCCCATGCAAACTTCCGTTCATATGCAAACAATCTGTGTGTTATATAAATATGACCTCCTTTATTGTTGTTTGATGTTTCTCAAAGCATTTTTTAAGAATTTGCCTAATCGCTTGACTCACTCAGTATTTTGTATTGTCAGGAGTGCAGATGATATGAAAAATATTACAATGTGCAGAGAACACAGAAAGGTAGTGTGACAGGCAGTGTTCCCAGGTTAAAATCTTTCATAGATATTTGCATGCGTTTTGAATATTGAATATTCCCAGGTTAAAATCTTTCACAGGTATTTGCATGGATTTTGCATAGTGGAGCATTCATGTGCTTATTAGCCCCACACTATACTTGCAGTTAAGAAATTTGCATATGATTTGCTTTCTGTTCAGTGGAATAAGCTTTACACAGAATTCAGTGTATTAACTCCTTTTATGCATGACCTATTACTGGGTGAAAGGCACTCGAAAAAAAACCTGGTCCTACTTAGCATTTTGTAACAAACGCAAGATTTAAAAGGGGAACACGAGTATGAAGTGTTTCTGTCAATAGGACCTTTTCAGTAACACAGGCATGTGCTGGGTGGCATGTTTCCAGTTTTAATGTCATTTGTACCCTACAAAGGACTTAAATTTGAAGCTTATTCTTCATAGCAGATGCAGAAAAAGAGGTATAGGGGATAGACTGTTTTGTTGTGGGTTTTGTGGCTCCCCCCCCCCCCCCCTTTGGTTCTTTCATTCGTTGCAGAAGCACTGATTTGTTGCCGCTTTCCTGCTTGATAGCATGAGCTGTCGATTTGTTGTGTCCTGACAGTAAATTGCCATTTGTGTTCAGAGTATTTCCTAGTATATTAATTTTGCCTTCTTTCTGAAGCATAATCAATACTCATTGTTCTTTCAGATCTGCAGGCTGGAATTGAGATTACTCAAATCCTTGAAAAGTTAACAAAATCATACACTTTTTCAAAGACTAGAGGAAAAGAATTGTACTCAAAGCCTGACTGTCAGTAGCCACTAACAAATTTTACTGTGAGGTGCTCTGTAGTTCCACAGCACGTGTGTAGAAATCCCACCTCCATGTGTCAAAGTAATCCAACCATGTGTGTATGACTGGTTACCTTTTTGAACTGGAATTGCTTTCAGTAAATTTTAAGTTGTGGCAACTTTATTATTTTGGTAATTCCAAGTATGCTTGCTAAACAGTAACTAATTTGCCTATTAGCATATTCATGTATGACAATCAACTTTTTTTTAACATTTTCATAGGTCCTAATGCCCTCACCTGCATCTTCTTGGCACTGGAAAGTAATTTCCACTACTTTGGCTGCTTGTCTTTTTACCATGATCAGAGCGGGTCAACGCAAGGGTGCTATGCAAAGATAAAATTGATTGTAATTTCAGAAAGCAGAAATTGCAATACCCCCCTGCCCTGAATTATTTATGAAATAAAATTGGCACCCTGCTAGTTTTATGCCGCCACTGAGTATCAAATGTCTCTTCAGCACTGCCTAATAGATTTCTTAATCTGTAAAATAGGAGAGTAAAAAACTGATCTAAGGTAGAAGTATTCAGTGGTCTAAGAAATGCAGAACATCTGATTTGCACTCCAAGATGTGTTTGAATATGGATAGCAGCAGACCAGTGCTAAGGAAAAAGCACCTGCAGACCTTCCTCCTTCATCCTTGACTTGGAGATGGTCCCAGCTGTGTCACTTGTTGTTGTTGCATTTCGGTCCCTAAATACCGCGTAGTGCAGGCTGCGACGCCGGCGTGAGCAGCCGCCGTTGTGTTCCCTGGCGTGCCTCAGCTGGGCCAGCGCAGATGTGCTGCGCGGAGCAGTTTGTACTGAAATAGCTTATCTTTTTGCCTGGTGCATTGTTTTTTTTTTTTTTTTAATCCCAGGTCAGTTATTTGGCTAATTCTGTAGCCTCAAACAGTTGTATCGTTCCAGTGAGAGGATCGTATGAGAAAGAGAGGAAAGCTGCTAAAGCTTGGACTGCCGCTAAAGGGAAGCTTTGTAAAGCTGTGCTGTAAGTCTGTTCCCTGTGTTAATTAGCTAGAACTTGTGTCTGTGTGCCAGAACTGGCCTGCGGCTGCACTACCAGGACAGGACTGAAGAACTTCTGTAATGAATGAAATTGCTGGTTTTTCAGGATGATTTACGGCTGTTGGTGATGGCTTCACGTTTCTGTAGCTTAACACATTGCACTAGGCAGAACAATAAGCTGTGTTTGTAAGCCTGAGTTTTGCCTGCGGTTTGCATATTTTGTCTTTGAAAGCATACTTGGAGTTCACAAGACTAAGTTCAAAGAAAGTACCTTCTATTTTTTCACAGGCTGATCTTGAAATATTATGAATTTATTTTCCCTATTTAGGTGATTAACAGGAAAAAATAACTTTCATTGCATTGGTTGATGTCAACGCTGTATGAACATCAGAAATTCAAAGCAGATCTGATTATGCAGGGGGAAGTATATGATGTAGTCTGTTGGTGTACCTTGAAGGGAAAATGCGTTTTGAAACTTAATACAAAACAGATAAATATGCATTATCTCCACAAAATACTCTTTAACTTCTGTATCTAAAAGTCATTGTTAATGATTTCAGAATTAAGTTTTGTATCTGTAGTTAAAATGCTTTGGGAATAAATCTGAAATTTAACTGCTGAGATTTAAGAATTACTTTTGTACAGATTGACAGTCATTTTTAGTGATTGGGTAGCAGTGTTTCTGGTCACATGAAGACAGTATGTATAAAAGACGTTACTTGAAAGGGATATTTGAAAATGTTTCATTGTCTTAATTGTACTAAAAATAATAGTAACAGTGAATGAGAAAGCTGACCAAAAAATCATCAAAGCCTTTTTTTGTTCCGTTTCTACTGATTTCCTCAACTGACTGCTGTTAGTAACTGTGGCCAGGCTGCTTTGCTTTCTGTTCTGTGAGCACGGGAGAAGTGCTGTACCCCAAAGAGCTGGATTCTACGCATCTGGTGGAATTACCTGTTTAGTTTGGAACAGTTACATTTGCACAGTATCTTTAAATAAAGACAGATTGAATGGTGTCAGAGAAGGCAAAATTTGACAACAGTAGGATTAGCATAAACACAAAACTCTCTCTTATACTGTCGGTATTCTTTGGGATAGACCTTGGTTTAAATTTCTTCTCCTCAGATGCCTGTACACTTTGTGTTTTAAAGCCTCAGGACATCACAGCTGTATTCAGGTAGTGTTTTGGGGCTGGTTCATGCTTCCTTATGTATGTTGTCGTCTTGGCATTCTTGAATTCATTCTACAGTGGTGCAAAGCGTCAACCGAAAATGATGGATAAGGACCCAGTTCCAGTCTTCCCCATACACTTTCTTGTCTGAATACTGTCCTAGGAATTAAAAATTGTTGTCTCACCTTTTAGAAAATGTGGAAGGCTTTCTTTTTTTATCCTCTTGCACTGTGTAAAATTTTAAATCTGCTGGAAGAGAAGCTGAGCAGGGTTTTTGAGATAATCACATAGGTGACTTCATCTTCACTGCATAGACCAAACATGTATTGTTTATTTTAGTATTACAGCTCATCTCTCTTGCAGAGTGAAAAAGATACAAATAATCATCTCCCGTTTCCTGCTGTGGCTGAACATGGCTTTGAGCATTACAAACACCTCAGTCTACTTAAGAGTATCTGGTTTTTGGCTGCCAGCTCTGGCGCAAGAGCAGGGACAACTTAAGTTGCGTTTGTAGCTGGTTTTGTTTTAAAATATTGGGTTGTCTGGGATCTGTTTTACAAACAACTTGGACATCCAGACTGTGGGAAGAGGGGTAACAGTGCCCTTGAAGGCTGTCTCAGTATAAGTTATCTGTGTGAGTCAGAGCCCTATGATTGAGATTACTTTTTTCCGTGGTGTTTAGGATCTGCTCCTTGAGACTATGTAGCTGTTCCATTTTTCATTATAGGTATGTGATTGCAACTATCTTTTAATCAGTACTATAGCTTTTAAGGCTTGTTTTAGATTGTAGAGATGTAACTGAGAGCATTATTTAAGTATTGCTTTAACCAGTCATGCTTATAACCCTCTAATGTGTAGGTAATGACCTTCATTTCAAAATGGATAGCTGCTTATGTAGATTTTAAGGTATGGTTGAGGTTAGCACAACTTCATCTATGGTCAAATGAGTTTCTGCAACTTCAGTGTTTTACTGTTGGCTAATGCTGTAGTTGCACGTTGATGTTCTGATGGTAGCAGGGTATGTACTTGTGTCTCTCCCTCCTTTTCTGCTTGAGTTTATCATCTTGTTGTTTGGGCCACCTCATCTCTTTCTACATCTGCTTTCTAACTGGGATCTGCGACATGGTGTTCATGGAAAATTGAATGTCTCTAACAGCCTAAGCCAATCTCAGTTTGGCAAACAGTTGTCCCACATTCCCCCAGCTGCAAGCTACCTGCCTGCACTACTGCACTGATCCCTGAGCCTGCCCAGTTTACCAAGTGGCATTATGATCACCTGGGGCAGGAATGGTGGTTGTTGCTAGGAAGGAGGGCTTGCCTCGGGTGGAAAAGGATAGGGTTAGGGAATACTCAGACAAACTGGAAATAATCTATGGGCCCTGATGGGATGCACCCACGAGCGCTGAGGGAGCTGGCTGATGTCATTGTCGGGCCACTCTCAATCATCTTCAAAAGACTGTGGCAATTGGGAGAGGGCCTGTTGACTGGAGGAAAGCAAATGTCACGCCAACCTTCAAGATGGGCTAGAAGGAGGACCCGGGGAACTACAGGCCAGTCAGCCTCACCTTGATCCATGGGAAGGTGGTGGAGCAGCTAATCCTGGAAACCATTTTCAGGCACATGAAGGACAAAAAGGTGACTGGGAGTAGTCAGCATGGCTTCACCAAGGGAAAAGTCATACTTGAGCAACCTGATAACTTTCTGCAATTAAATGACTGGCTTGATACATGAGGGGAGAGCAGTTGATATCGTCTGCCTGGACTTCAGTAAGGCTTTCGACACTCCTCATAGAGAAGCTGATGAAGTATGGGCTAAATATGCAGACGGTGAAGTGGTTTTAAAACTGGCAGAATGGCTGTGCAGAGGACCTTGGGGTCCTTTGCTGCAGTGCACCCTTGCAGCAAAGAAGGCTAATGGTATCCTGGGCTGCATTAGACAAAGTGTTGTCAGCAGGTTGAGGGAGGTGAACCTTCCCCTCTGCTCAGCACTGGTGATGCCACACCTGGAGTACTGTGTCCAGTTCTGGGCTCCCCAGTGCAAGAGAGACATGGGCATACTGGAGAGAGTCTAATGGAGGACCACAAAGATGGTTAAGGGACTGGAGCATCTCTCCTATGAGGAGAGGCTGAGAGAGCTGGCACTGTTCAGCCTGGAGAAGAGAAGGCTCGGCGGAATCTCATCAGTGTGTATTAAATACCTGAAGGGAGGGAGCAAAGAGGATGGAGCCAGGTTCTTTTCAGTGGTGCCTGGTGACAGGACCAGGGGCAACGGGCACAAACTGGAACAAGGGAGGGTCCCTCTGACCATCAGGGAACACTTACTGTGAGCATGACCGAGCGCTGGCACAGGTTGCCAGGGGGGTTGTGGAGTCTCCATCCCTGGCTGTATTCAAAAGCCGTCTGGAGACGGTCCTGGGCAGCTGGCTCTAGGTGGCCCTGCCTGAGCGAGGGGGTTGGACCAGATGACCTCCAAAGGTCCCTGCCAACCTCAACCCTCTGATTTTTAGCCACGGGGGGGAAGCTCTTGTGCTGCTGCTTCTATCCATTGCTTCATAACATGAAATTCAGATTGGAGGATGTGTTTATGTTGTATCAAAGTAACCACCTTAAACCAGTCCAAGTATTGGGTGGTAAAGGAGCTCCCAGTGAGTTCTCCGATGGTGTGGCTAGCCTTTTCAAGCATCTGAAGTAGTTGGTTTAATGGTAGTTCAGAGGCCTGTACAGCCCTGTATTTATAGTCTTACCTAAAGTAATACAAGATCTGGTCAGGTTCATTGCGAGCTCTGGTCATACTTGTCGTGAAAGCAATTTTCTCTGAATCTTTTAGCAGTGTATTATAATAAAGTGAAAACAGTTCTGCAAAACACGTTGAAAATGTCCTGCAGCAGATACGTTCTACAGCAGAAGTTAAATATTATTTGTTTCAGCAAAACTTCCCATTTTACCTTTTCCTTTCAAGTCTTAGCACTGATCAGTATTTTTTGTTAGGTTCCCCCATTACTGCAAACTTACTTTTGGTTCTCTTCTGTATTGATGTTTTAAGTATGGTTTAAAAACCTACATGTTTTCATCAGCTGATTTGAAGCATGCATTTTGCAGTCCCTGTGCTATTTTGGAGCTGTTTGCGCTACAGCAGCACTTAGCAGCCAGTGACAATCTTTTGGTTTCCTATACTGATCAGTTTTTCCCTGATGTACAGCTCTTTAAGCCCTTAGATGTTCTCACTGTGGCGGAACGCTGTCATGTCTGGGTAAAATGGTGATGTTTCTAACGGGGTGCACGTGGAAGCATTTGTGTATTTTTCCCGCAAAAAACTTAGTCAGCAGGGAGGCTCTTATCCAACGACCAAGTGTTTTGATGTCTTGTCGGTGTGCTAGGCCTATCCTGGGATCTTTGAGTGTCTAAACCAGGAATGCGCTATCTGTTTATGATTTCTGTGGGACGGAAAAAAAGAAGATTGATGAAGAATATTTATCTAGCAAAAGGCAACTTGAGTTTTAGTATTCAATGCAGTTTTGGTCTGAATCTAAGAGTTTACCTTTTCTCAGTTTGCTGTAGAGTTGGTATGCACTTACGTGACACAAACTCGGTATACGTGACTTAGAAATCTTTTCATTTCAACCCAAGGATATGGTTCTTGTCTTAACATCCATCAGCGCTCCTGTGTGTTGGGGGCAGAAAGGCAAGTACTTGTTTTGGGATTCAAGAACCTGTTTATGTTGTCAGAAGCAATATCCAGTTGAATTGTAATGTGTTACACGGCCTATGGGTTCTTGACTTCCATGACATAATATTCCATGATGTATTATAACCTGATGTAATGTCAGATATTTGGGGGCCAGGAGACAGATTATCTGGAGCAAATACCAACCTGTTCTTGACATTTGTGAGCTGGTTTGTTAATCAACTGAACTGCATACTCATAGCTCAGCGAATCTCTAGCATATTAAATACTCATTTCAAATGACAGAAAAGCAGTGAGAATAGGAGTAAGGTTTTAACATCATGTCTGAGACAATTTATTGTCTTCAGGTAATAGTAGCTAAATACTGGTTTTAATCTAATCGTATTCTGTACATTTTTAAAGGCTGCTGTATCTTTTTAGGATGCTTTCTGACTTGGTGAATGATCTCACTTGTGTTCACCCCCACCAGATTGAACTACTACTTTTGCGAGGAGTCTTGGTGGCTCTTCCTATTTTTATTTTGGTTCCAAGGTGGTTAATCATCTTTGAAGTGCTAACAGTAGATTTGGAAAATACACCCCATAGAAGTCTTTATAATCTGTACAACATTTATGGGTAAGGCTGATATTGTTTTACTAGATAATCAAGTGTAGTTGAAGAAATAGATGTGCTTTTGGATACACAGATGTGAGCTCTGAAAAAGAAAGAGCTGACCTCAAAGGTAAATACAGGTTGAGAACTGCTGCTCAGTCACCTATCCCTGAAGAAAAAGGACAGCTGGTACTTACGGTGTGGACAGTGCTAAGGATGCTAAAATGGTTATCTTTGGGGGAAGGAGAGAAACTTTAGCTTGTTTCTCATAGATGATGATTTGATGTTCTCGTATGGAGTGAAAGGCACGGTGGCTGACTTTTCTGTGGGGTGTGTGGTGGCTGATCTGGCTTCCAGAGCTGAGGAGTTGTCTCACCTGCGTGATTACAAGGTATAGTGGGGTGGTTTGGCTTTTCTGGGATGTGCAAGGATACTCTGTTAGGTAGGCATGGCTGGCTCTGTTTTAAATGTCTGCAAATATTGCTGGATGCTAGGTAGCTCAGGGTGCTGACAAAATAAAGTTTTAGGGCTTTTTGGAAGAGTCTGCCAGTCCGTAGGGTTGCTAAGAGTCCTTAGTTCTTGAAGATTTGTCAGAAACCTGCTTCCTGCAAATTCTGTACTACTTTTGAGTCTGTTTTTAGTAATCTATATCTTGCCATTCCTCCATGTAATATTCCCCCTAATAAGGTACTTTTTATATTTGTGAAACGCATATGCTTTATATGAGTTTGTGTTTACTCAATTTCTTGAGAGGTCTGGGGGGCAAAGAATTAGTTTCCCATTTGCTTGCAGATCTTTCTGTACCTCTTACTGTACCCTCAACGGCAGGACTGTTTTTGCAAATGCAGGTCTGTTTATTCCTTAGGTCAAATTCACTGCCGGTCTTGTATAATTTAAACACTACCACTTTCAATTTTTCATCATTAGTTCTTAACCACTGCGAGAATGCATTTCTTGCAAGACTCCTCTAGCCGCTCATGTATTTGTAGTGTAGCTCTGCAAAGCATTGATGGTAGCGCTTTGTGTTGTGAGGCTGGGAACAGAAACTTGACACTGCATGTTTGGATTCACTTTGAGCAAAACCAGTGTATCGAAAAATAGAAGATGCATGTATTTGCAGTCTTTTTACACGATTATTTAATGCGTCGGAAAAGAATATAAAACAAGCTGAAGACGCCACTCTGGCTGATGACGGTCTCTGCTGTGGCAATAAAAGGATAAAAAATAAGGAAGGATTTAAGGACTTCCTCTAGAATTTTTCTTTTAAATGCAGAGGCAGTTTCTTTGAGGGGAATTAAAAAAAAACAACAAACCCAAAAAAACCCCCCAAAAACCCAAACCAAAACAATCTTACAGCTCATATTGGAATTTACCTCTAGACTGACATATGTTGATTATTTGTACTTATATTAATTAAATATTTTTTCCACATATGGGCAATAAATATCAAATAATTGCTGGCTAGCATTACTTCTGCTAGTGAAATGCCTTTAATATTTTCATGCATGGTAAAAAGACTTTGGATGTGCAGTTACCAAATAAATAGGGAAACAAAAGCAACTGGAAGACTTCAGTACCATATTATTTGCAGTGTATTATTAAAATAAAGTAGGAAACATTCATGAATATTGACTTTTTAAAGGAATGATACACACTGGTTTTGCACCTGCTTGAAAGAAGCATAATAATTTTTCCTGTTTGAGGTAGTCATACTAATAGAGTATATCAAATTTGCTTCTCTAGTACAATAGAGACCACTTAAATGCCTATGTTCAAACTGAAATCTTCCTGTGAAACCGAGGGTGTGAGGTACAGAATATCTGTATTTGACAGAGATCTTACGGGTTTCAGTTTCCTAACAAATGCTCAGCTCTTCATACTTTGCGGAAGACTCTCCTGTGTGTCAGTGGAAGGGGAATGTTATGCTTGACTTTTACTTGCTTTAGTAAATGGATTTAATCGCTTAAATTCTACCACTTAACTATCTATTTCACTAATCATGTGTTTCAAATGGATCGCTCAGTTAGCAGACCTGTTTGTATATTCTAGTGGCACCTTTTCTACTCATTAATTTTGTACAGGTTTTATTTTGGATAGAAATATGTTGAAAGAAGTGTACCCTTCTGTAGTTTTATTATGTGCTTCCTAAACATGGTCTTAAGCTGAGTTGTCTTCCTTCCTAATCTCAAACAGGGGCCCTGTGAAAATTCAGAAGCTGCCGGTGTCATCTCTGATGTATTTTTGACACACAGCTACTGCCCAAACTTAATTTAAATCTGCAGCCTGAGTGTAACTATGAAAGACCTGTACCTTTTTACTAAAAATGCCTTAACTTTTTTTGGATAGTTAAAGCCTTGCAAGAATTTCTTGACATTATGGCCTGCCTGAAAGAACAGAGGCCTTCAATAAACTTCCTCAAACAGCTAAATCTTTTGATTAGCCATTAAGTGTCTGGAAATAATGTTTGAAAATGCAGCAGAAGCACATCTGTAGCAACTACTGATAGGACCCCCAAAAATGTGCTATGTCAGAAAGTGAAAGTGAGTCAGCTCTTTATTTTATGACACCGAGTAAGGCTCTCCCTTTAATGTTAATTTTTATTTTTAAGGAAAAAAGTTAAGTATCTATTATACTGTAAAAAGAGAGTGGGGAACAGAAAGAGAGACAGTCACTCAAGGGTCACTCAAGGGTCACTCAAGGGTCTAATAATTTATTTGTCATAAGTGCTGAATACTGCTTTTGAAAGTAAGCGTAACGCTGGATCTCAAGTTCCTCAGCAAAAATTGAGTATCTTACAAGAATCTTGATTCTGTTAGGAGCTGCAAACATTGGATTTTAAGTTGTTTTTTTACAGTGTTCAAAAAACTGGCTTCTTCAATCTATCTGCTGTAGAATGATCTTGTTTCTACTTTAGAACATGGGCTGACTTGTGAGTAATTAATGTGCTTTCGGGCAGGACATTTTTCAGGAAATTATGCCTGTTACCTTGAGTGTTTGCTTTGGTCTGAGGATTTAATTGTGCTTGATGTGTGTAAGTAATCACATTTGTTGGGGAGTTTGGACTGTGTGTGCAGTTCAAAATCAAATACAGCAGCTGTAGCAATTATTTTGATGGTCCTGCACTGATTGTGAATTTAAGGATGATACAGAATGTGACAAAGATACATGGCTCAGCATGAGGAATACCAATAAAATTCAGTTCACTTTAAACCGAAACATAGCAAATCACAGCATTTGTAGTGCTATCAAAATTGACCTGCTGTAGACCATTCCCTGTTTGTAAGAAAGGTAAAAGAAAAAGCCTATTTGGTTTGGACCCAGCTGGGGCAAAAGCAGCATTTTCAATTGTTTGGGGTTTTTTCCTCGCAGGTAAAGTGGATGTTAAGGCAACATCGTTGTTCAGAAAACAGCACTATGAGGTGATTCTGAAATAAGGGTTTACACGGGACTGGCAGCTGCAGTGCAAAATGGGGGCTTGCTTTCACTGTCCAGACAGGGCTCCCCAGCCTCCCTGTCGGCGGCCAGGCTGTGTGGATGGTCCCAGGCTCTGCCTTTACCTCCTGTCTCGGGATACGGGCTGGGCAGAGAGCCAGCGGGATGGAGGGGCCAGAAGCACTGAAGTCACCCCATCCGGGGCAATCTCAGAGCTGCAAACGTTTGGGGCTTATCTCAGGGCTTCCAAGATCTAAGTCTCGGACACAGAGCTTGGGCTAGAAGTTCTCCAAGTCTGCTGACGCTCTGGGGGCTGGAAGTGGGTTTTCTTGCCGAGAGGTGCGGGGAGCACTGGCAGGGTTGGGTTCCTGTGGGGTTGTGGACCCTGAAAGCACTTGGGTTGCAGGCGAGGGACCTGAGAAAGGAGCTTCGGAGTGGCAAGTACAGGAGCCTCTGCGGTGAAGTGGATGCTTTCTCAGTTTTACAGCTAGTGAGCTTTGGCAAAATCTATCTGTTCAAAGCCACTTCCAACATTGTGTGTTAAGTGCCAGGTGATTAATGGAAAATACATTGCATGTGTTTGCAAGGCCCAGTGATGATTAATAGCTACTAAAAGCCTGTAACAAAGTGCTGTGGTGACTATTTTATGAATACACTATTAACATAAGTTTGAATACAGATCTTCTGTGTTTTTTTCTTTTTGGTGGAAACTAGGGAATTTCAAACAAACTTTACTCTTTTTTGGTGATAAAAGGTCTGTTATCTTTAACAAGAAACACTGACAGATTTTATCCAGGATGTAACAAATGCTGTGCCTTTCAAACAGGAAAGAGTACTGTTGGAAATTGTCCACTGTGATTTTTATTTCCTGAATTTTCTCTGCCAGTCTGTATACTGCTTTTTTTCCCTCTCCATTTTACAGTTGCCTCTTCCCCAGTACTGATAAACGTATATACCCTCTCTCCCCATCATGGCATCAGTTTTAAGTGTGGAGGTCAGTGCTTACACTGTTTGTTCAGTTTGTGAAATAAATTATCCAAAGCGACTCTAAACATCTATTGATGGAAGACTGTGGTTAACATTTTAAAGTACCATCAGCCACTTCTTTCTGTGTGGGTATTAGTCACTTGTCCATACACTGCACTTAGCTCACTCTGGCATCTGCGATTCCTCAGCCGGGAGAGGAGGAGCGTTCTCTTAACTGTCTCTATCTGAAGGCATCACAGCGTTTCCCAGAGTACTTGCTGCCAGATGAAATGCTATGGTAGTTGTAAAGGTTTTTCACATAACGGTATTTTTATGAATCTGAGTTAAATCAAAATAAAGGATGTTGTGAGGTTTCTCATCTCTGGTGTTTGGAAGGCGTTTAATTTTAAATTTTGTTTACATCAAAGATGTACTTTTTTAATTCGCTGCACTTACCTTTTAAAAGAAAGTAACACCACAGCCATTTTTCACACAGTTAGAAGGGAGTGGCTGCTGGATATTTGAAGTACTTGCAACTTTGCAGTAATTTATTTTCAGTAAGAGAAGGGCCATTGGAGCAGTAGGCAGGTGCCATATATATTGCCTTACGTACTAAACATTAAAAAGGAACTTAGCTGCATAGAGCTTATGTATATATGAAGCTTAACTTCAATCCACATTGCAGCCTTGGTGGCTAAATACCTATGTTGGCAGAGCTTTAAAGAGATGCTAGCAGCGAGCTGGTGTGACTTGAGGAAGCAGACAGGTGAAAATGTGAACTTAACATTATTGTCCTATGGTGACTTTGTTTTCCTCGTTTTATAAGTAGAACAGTAGTAAACACTTTCATCTGAGTTTAATTTTAGTTGAAAGAGCTTAGAGCAGGACCTTGACTTAAATGCAAGTGGTTAAGCGCTATGTGGTGGTTAACTTTAGCGTGGAGGAACCTGAAATGGTAGATGAGACGCTTTCAAAGATGAAACGATCTGCTCTGCCTGCTTTTGCAGGAGAACTTGATGGTTCCACGTTGTTTGTAACTGGGACTCTCCGATGCGCGATCCGTGCTGTGCTGATAGGCTGAATTCCCAGCTGTATTTCAATTTAGAAAGATCCTGACTGCTAAACTATGCTGATGACCCTAAAGCTGAGTCAATACCTGTATTTCTCTATCTTGCTGGACATGTCCTGACAAGGTGTCACTCACAGATGATTTTTTTTTTTCTCCTTACTTAGAGAGGTCTGTTAATCCACTTGTAGGTTGTACTGTTTTCTTAGGGTTATTGTTTCAAGGCTGGTTGAAATAAATAAAGACTAGTTACAAACCAATACCGTGTAACTTCATGAATTGAAGGCAGATAGTCTAGGCTTTCCATGTAGTCACGGACCTCCTGGTGTCCTCTGTTGCCACTGTACCGCTTCCCTTTATATCTAGCAATGTTTTATTCATTTCGATTAGGCCTTGCTTATCTGAAATCTTGAAAAGACAGAAGGTGTGGAAACAGAAACAGCTTATGTCTTCTACTGGAAGTGGTCATTAATCTTTAGCAAAGGGTGGTTAGGACCATAGGCGTTTTTAACTTCATATATTAAAAGTATAAAAAAAAAGTTGTTTGCTTTTGGTTTTTGGCTTTTTTTTTTCTTTTTTGGTTTAAGGTTTACCACTAGGGTTCACCAAAAGCTTTCTAAAAATTAATGTCCGTATCAAGCAGTTGAGTGGGTAATGTGCCAGTGGGGTGGGTTGTGCGACACGTAGGAACTTGATATGCTATTTTTAAAATTCATCTTTGAAAGCAAAGAAAAAGTAAATTAGAGAACATGTGCTAAATGAAAACAGCTGTAAAGACAGTGAAGTCATAAGATACAAACATACAAAGGAAGATAGTGATCATGAGAGATAACAGATTAAACTTCAGCCATCAACATGGTAAAAGAGGAATTTGCATAAAGATCCCTCTCACAATAGAAAATGTAAAATAAATTGTGGATAACTACAGGCCTTGAAGTCTTAAAATCAGAAAGTGAAGTATCTTCAATCTGTTGAAAGGAGAAAGGTGAAAATGGCTTCTGAAGTATCTTGGCTATTTTGAGCTGTGTGGTGAAATGTAGGTTTTCTGTTGTTACTCCTTACCTCGCCTTCAAAGTGGGAAAGACAAAGGTAAACCCAGCCAAAAGACAGGCACTCCCAGTGTGGAGCCTACGGCAGGGGAGGAGGAGACAACCCAAAAAACTTTGACTCCTTATGTCATTGTCCTAGGGAGCTCTTCCAGCAGACAGATCTCCTGCCTTTTCCTTGGAGGGAGTGGAGAACTGGCAGACAGTACTGTGCGCTCTGAAAGTGTGGCTCACTCTGCTGTGATACATCAACGTCGCTTCTTGTGACAGTGCTTGAAATCTTGAGATGCTGCTTCCAAATAAGATGAGAAAATGGATCCTCACGCACCCCCACCTTCTCTTATTTGTTGAAATGATCTTCTTTTTATTTTTGGGAGCTGCTGCTCCATCAAATAATACATGCATGCTGCCTCAAACTAGTGTTTGACTGGTTTGTGCTTGATGGAATTGGACCACTCTGTGGCCATAAAAGCCGCAATTTGCTGTGCAAAACTGGCATACTTGAACTTTTGGCACCTGTAAATGCTGTTGAAAGTTTCCAAATAGGCTAGTCTTATTGTATGCAACCTTGTTAGTATTGGAAGAATATCTTCTGTTTGGGTTTTTTGTACAAATGACAGGAACCTAACAAAACTGGCTTTCTCACAAGAATATTAATTAACCCCCGAACCAAGACTGGGAAGAGACAGGATAAGAGGAATCATGTCGGACGCTGTAGTGGCTAGCTCTGTATTGGTACAGAAAAACTCAACCTCTTTAAGGGACTGCTTTGAGTGACCGGTGTCTTGTTTTACTTCTGCCCTCACCTGTTCATTTAGTTAGATGCTGTTAGATACTTCTGTTGCACGGGCGAGTAAAGTGTTGGAGAAACAGTCTGAGTGGCTAGCGAGACTGTAGAGGGGCACGTAACTGCTGTAGCAGCTGCCTGAGCTGGTGTGTCTGTTCGGTATGAGTCCAGGCATGGGGAAAGGGCAGGCGGGGCTGGGATGCATGTTCGCACATCTGCCTGCGCTCGGTCTTTGTTTTTCTTTCCCAGTGCATCTTTGCTCTTCTCTTCTCCCGTGAACAGACTTCCTTACTATTCTGGATAAACGAGTGGAGAAGTAGAACTGCTACTTTGTCCTATGGGTTTGTAGACAAAGCATAATTGAAACCTGTTGGTGGGATTTTGTGAAGAAGCTTGCACTGCCGATCGCTGCACTGCATCTATCGGTTGTGTGTGTAAAGAATGAACTTTAATTTCTGCAGTGCTCAGCCTGGAGCTTTCACAAGCACTAAATTCTGCTGATAATCTGAACTGGGGATGATGGCTGGGAATTAACCACAGCAAAGGCTTATCTGGCTGCTGGGTATGGTACCTTAAGCCTGTATCTCCTGCTTTTCAGAAAACTGATAAAGTAGCAAATAGATGAGGTGTGAAGGTAGTTCTGAGAAAGTCAATAAATAGCCGGAAGCTACAATTTAATAAGTGTTTAGACATATCTGGCTCAAATAGCTTATATATTTTAACTCTTTTAAAAATGATAGATGGAACCTAAATCCGTATTCCCTGTGGCATTAGGTATCAGGAGAAATAAGTAGAAGCAAGGCGTTTGAAATCAATAAATTGCTTCTAGGTACAACTTAATGCAGACAGAATTTAGAGAAAAAAAGATTGTGAAACAGATACAGGAATAAATTTAGCTTTAATTTGCAGACTATAGCAAAACCCTAATCCTGGCTCTTGTGAAAACGAATGGAGATTAGGAAGTTATGGAAGTGAGGAAGTTCAGTGCCATGGGCCGACTTGTACAGAATAGGTACACTGAAAAAGTAAGAAATCTGTCAAGTAAAGCTGCTCACCAGATTAACATTATGCATTTATGGTATCATTTAAGGCATTTAATTACTGAAGATCTGTTTTATATGACACTT
Organism: Gavia stellata; assembly: GCF_030936135.1. NCBI lineage: Eukaryota > Metazoa > Chordata > Aves > Gaviiformes > Gaviidae > Gavia > Gavia stellata. Next base: position 95,154,595 of record NC_082596.1, on the reverse strand, counting down.
GAAATGAAGCAAAGATGCTTCCTCATTTGCTTGGGAATTCTGCTGTACTTGAGAATCTTCTGCTTCACTGCTTTGAGCTTCCTTTTGCTGGACATACTTGTGGCTTGCAGGGGCTGGAAGTGTGAGAGGCTTCACCAAGTAGGTAATACAAGTAATGCCATTGCATTTTATAGAGGTTTCTGTCTTCTGTGCCTAGCCCAGTGGGTTGTCACCTGGGTGGGTGATAGGACTGAAGCAACCCTCAGTTTGTATTTTCTTCTTTCTCCCCCCCAGACATAGTGAGGGAGAGCCGTTAGCATTTCATTAGCTCTGCAGATTTCATTAGCTCTGCATTTGTTTAAGTGAGGCTTGTCAGAGTGTTACACCTAAGGGAGATTAAAATGATCTTCCTGGGGCAGGTTCCAGTCAATCTTTCTTGATTTTTTTTTTGGAATATTTATTACTGTTTACAGCAGATTCGGATGGAATCATATGACGTGTACAGAAAACCATAAAATTTTCATTTTTCATTCACCTGTGGCTTTACTGTCAGCATATAAAATTAGATGCTTATTCCCAACTACAGTGTTTTTGTGTACCTTAAAAAACATCACAGTATGTGATATTTCCAAATAAATAGTTTGGACAACATTTCTGACTTGCATTTGTGTCTTGCAGGTCTCAACATCATCAGTTTCACTTAAATTTTACCAGTTGTTTAGAAACTCTGATCTCGAAAACACAGTAAAAGTGATTAAGAGGATTTGATTAAGTAAGCTTTCTTCTGAGACTATAGATAAAGCAAGTGGAGATTTCTAAAGCGTTGTAGTAAAACTGAGAAGGCAGTTGTTTTTCAGTGAGCCCCGTGAAAGCTAGATATTCTTCTGGAGCTTACACATCAGCTGTCATCCTTCTCAAGGCAGTAGTTAGAATTCAGCAGATGCTCTAAGACAGTCAGTAACACATCTGGAAGAGTTGGACTTGAGCACTCGTGGGGAATTAGTAGAACTATTGTAATCTGGTGGTGGTTTGGGTTTTTGAGGTTTTTTGTTTGGTTGGGTTTTTTTACCTTATCCCATAGAAAATATTCAATTTAATCTGCTGTTCGGTGTTTTCTGTTGACTTGCTATGCTACCCAGATTCCTGAAGGGCTGGTTTTTGGGGGTGCTTTAAAAGTTGTTGTCAAAAAGTTATTGGATATCACTGATTTGGCCTGCAAATGACGTGGACTGAAATAACTTGTGCTTATGAATCTAGGCAATGGCTTTCTGTTTAGGAACAGGCCTGAAGTCAGGGACAACTTGGCTAAGATCTTGGCTTATTTGCATAGACATCCTGTGTGGCTTGATTAGGTTATAGAAACTCTGAAACTACTTGTCTACATTTATAAGATGAAAAGAAATTGGTGTAGGGCTGGGTGCATATTTAATATGTGGGTGTTGAAGGTAAATCAGTTAATATTTGCGATGTGTTTTGAAACTTCAGTTGCACGGTATTGTGCAAGACTTCTTTTGTTGATGGTTGACTTCGGACTGTTAGTGACTAAGATAGAAGCAATCAGTCTGTGTTTGCTAATTTGAATAACTTGTGTTTTGCGTATGAAGCTGTATGTAGGGAGTACAAAGAGACAAAAAAGCACTGAATCATACTGCGTGTGCTATTTCTGGAAGATCAAGCAGGCTTAAGACTTAGAGGAGGACAAGTTTCTGGGATATTGCCAAATTCGGTCGACAAAACAAGTTCTACCCACGTTAATCATCAGAATGAGTCGTTGGAGTTATTTGTATGTTGCTGTAGTGTAGCCTGGCTAAAACAGGCTCCTTGACCTTGTTTCTAATGCCGTGGGACTTTCCCTGCAAGACTGATAAATCGCTCATTAGTACTCTTCATATTAAAATTATAAACACTGATCATTAAGTCTTCAGTGAAGTGAAAGGAGCAGTTGACTCTCGGACTGCATCGAGATTACGCTTGTGCTCAAGAGCAGGGTGGAATGCCCACCTCAGAGCACCGTGCTGTGGCATCTGCATCTGCTGCTGCCCAGGATCGTTTGGGTGCCTTAATATTAGGTGGTACTGTGCTGAACAGACCTTGGCTACCCTTAGGCTTTTTGCCAACACACCTCTTGGCCAGCAATGAGATTTCTCCTCTCTTGTTTTAAGGTCTGGTTTTGTTCAAGGAATAGTTGTGTGATCCACTTTTCTCAAAGTAGTGAAGTCTTTATTTTGAAGGAATGAGCTAAAATTCAGGCTGCCTTTTCCACCTTTGGCATATAACACCATGTGCAGAGAGACCTTTGACTATTTGTATCAACAAAGAGCCATGAGAAAAAGGTAGCCCATAAGCTGATGTCGTGTTGGAAGAAGCTTTGCTTAGAACGTGGTCACGGATCTATACTTGCAAATGGGGTACCTTTCCTTTAAGATGTCTATCTGGGAGCTGTTTGACAAGACAAATAGAATGTAGAGTAAAATCCAGCACAAATTCAAATGTTTATGGCGCACAGCACTGTACCTGGAATTGAAGACAGACGTAACTGAACTATGTATTTTGTTCTGATCAACAAAGATAACAAGCAGATAAGATGTGGAAATGATCAGTCCCTTTCTTGATTGGAAGAAGTATGAGATGTTCAGTGGCTGCAGGTGTGGTGGTAGTGGTGGGCTTGGGAAAGTTAACACTCAAATAGGGAAAAAATTGAAAGGAAATTATTGAAATGCCTTATGGGTACTGCATTTTTAGAATGTAATTACCTGCTGCTCTTCAAAAAAGGAACACTTCTAGGTTTAGCCTTTTTAAACCTAAACTTCAATTATCCTTAGATGCCTTAGCGCATGGAAAATTTAGTGACTTAGAGAAGGTGAACAACATGGCAAAGTAACGGTCAATTCCAGTTGTCTGTGCTGGGTAAACAGGCAGAAAAATCAGCTGGACATTGCAGAAGGAGTTGAAATGAAAGTTATAATCTAATTGGACTCTTGACGTTGTTACAGGGTAAATCTTTTAAAGTATGCTTAATTCTCCTGCTCACGACTTTGTGCAGCTTAGGTGTCGCTAAGGGTGGACGGGCTGAAGCTTTCCTACCCAGCTCTGTGTCTCTGGGGGCTGCAGTGCAGACCCTGGGCTGCTCCAAGCAGGAGTACACCTGGAGTAGCCTGTAAGTCTGACATAAGTCTGTAGAAAGTGGGAGAAAAAGGTTGCTTACTCCAAGGATCATCTAGGACCCAGGCTGCAGCCTGTGCTGTGGCTAGAGCAGAGATGGAAGGTATTCATAGAGAATGGATTACTCCCTTCAAAATCCCAATGCAAATAAGAGTATGTGCTACTGATGGTCACAGAGTAGAAGGGGAATGTAAAGTTTATCATAGTTGATGTTTTGAAGCAAAATTTGGTTTTTTCATGTGCCTTTTCTGTGCTATGTCCTGTGTTCAGTACACCTGTGCCAGGCCTGAAGGATTCTGTTAATGTGCATGCTCTGAAATACAGTTTATATTGTCTACACCATTTATAAATACATTAATGTTAGTTCAAGCATTCAGCTACTGTATTTTTTCAAGTTCTAGTTAAAAGATATCTTCCAAGTAACCTCAAAGTTGCCCTTCAGTGACAGCAGCAGACTCCGTGGGATGTTCTGCTGGCCTTGGCTGACTCCAGCCACAACCGCACTGTATTTTAGAGTTTCTTGTTTGGAGGGAGCGATAAGGCAAGGTTCCTGGCCACGAACAGATTGAACAGGACACCAGCTCGTAGTTCAGTAGTTTGTCCCAGGAGCTGCACGCTACCACCTAAACAGCTGAAAGGAGAGAGGTGTGTTAGAGTACGCTTCTTATTTGGGAATGGGCTTTCAGAGGTGACTGGAAATAGGACAGTACGTTTTTAGAAACGTCACAGACAGACCTGGAAGTACGCGTGAGTAAATAAAATGGAGTTATTTGCCTATCATACTGAAATGAAGAGAGGCAGGGATTTAACAGGTAGTATTTTGAATCCAGTACATAGTTTATTATTGGGTTTTATTTTTTTCCCCCTCCCCTTAGCTGAACTAGCTAGATCTTATGTGTTCAAACATGCCCAGTTCCTACTCATTTGATGTCTTCAGTGGACAGTACCTGTGCACCTCTGTTTCGGTGCTGGACAGAGAGAAATGTCCTTTGACAGCGGACACAGCATCCTGATCTGGAAGGCTCTATAAAACTTGTCTGTAGCCCAGCAGTAGCTGCTGTTGAGATGTCTACCCCCTCAAGGATGAATATACTAAAAATACTCAATTTCTTAAAAACAGGGGAAGACATAAAAACTCCTTGTGCAATTAGCTCAGCAATGGAAATGTTAATGGAGAATAAAATAGCAATTTTGTATATTTGCAGTTCAAATTAGGGAAAGAGGCATGATGGGAGAATTATTTTTTTAATGAAGACCTGTCCGCATTACCTGATTTGATAAGCAGTCTGTCTTTCCTTGTGGGGCTTTAAATAACATATTCGCAGGGTGAACCAAGTTGTTGTATTTTCATTAATTGTGCATGAAGTAATTTGTTATGACCAGAGTATCTCAGAAATTCCATGAGAAAACAGAAATCATGTTGCAATCAAGTTGACCCTTTTATATTTTACATCCTAAGACTGCTGATAAGAGACGAGTGGGACTGTTTTGAAAGACATTTGCAATCTGTAAAGTTAATACTTTCAGCATGCATTTGAGTGTTTTGTGTCATTGGTAAATGCACGGTGGGTCTTGGGAGGTGGGAACTGATAATGTGGCTCTGAGGTTTCAAACAAATGCCATCTGGAAGTTCATGATAACTTGTGGTTTTGATTTGTAGTTGCTGTTGAGGGAGCAGACAAAGGGAAGGTGCTTGTTTGTTCGGAATCTTTTCTGTAAGACATGTTATATGAAAGTTGATAATTAACTACATTTGATACCAAATATTGAGAACTACTAAATGATAACTAAGTATTTTGTGTGCCAAGGAAAGGTCTGGAAAGCAAAAAGCACAAAGAAAAGCTTTCTCTTGTTGTTCTTAACCTTAGTGTGTATTTTTCTTCTGCCAGGCAAAGCCTATTGTCTAGAAACAAATAACTGAACTTAATGTCCCCAGAGGAAGATGTACCTTCCTTCTGCACTGATGACTCACGGCATTTCTGAACTACTATTTATGAAAGAGGTTCTTTCCCAATACTTGCTGAGGTCCCTCAATGCTCAGGGGCCCAAGAAATCATTAAATTAACCAGCACCTAATTTCAGTAACCCAGGGCTAAGAGTGGGTTTCTGTGACACAGGGATGGTGAAAGAAAATAAGAGGTTTGGTAACTTTGTTCCAGTCAGGATGCTGGGTGACTTCTGTAACTGGCTGCGAGATGTCCTCATGCTTAGATTTTTGTGTCTTTTGGGGGGAGATGATTCACGTGGAGTCTAGTTGTGAGCACATGCTCCAGATACATAACTTGGGTGTTACTGGGTCTGGCTCCGGAGCATAAAATGCCAAGCAGGGGATCGAGGGAAGGGGGGAAGAGCTGTTTTGGAAGTGAGAACGCAAGGGACAAAGCGTTAATGGGGAGGCCTATAAGTGGGAACAGAGGCTAGAATACAGCACATGAAAACAGAGAAACTGGAGGTATATCTGTTGTGCAAGAGAGAAGTAAAGGAAAATCAAAAGGGGTGAGAAGGAAGACTCGCGGAGAACTTAAGAGCAGGATGAGAAGAGCTGGAGGAGAAGGCCGTGGGAGAGCCTTCTCTGATTATAGAGAAAGATCTTCCTTCAGATTGAAGTTACACCGGTTGATGTACAGGATTTAAAAGGATGTCATACAGATTGAGTCACGTTTTTTGAGCAAGCAGCACTGAGCAAATCTGGTAGCGGTCTCAGCGCAGAGAGGAGTGATGTGCTGAAGAAAGTAAAGAAGGGCCATTCTTTTAGGGCTTCACTATCTGTGTTTCTTCTGCTTTAGTACTTTGTGTGTGTTTTGATTTTTCAAGGAGATGTGGTTTGGGGGGGGGGACTGGAAGAAAACAAAGTTTTGGAAAAAGAATTGAAAGAAAAAGACTTAAGTTAAAACACCAGGGCAAATCCAAGTCAATTGTTTAATTTTCAACTGATAGTATTACTACAGTCTTCTGCTGATTTATGATTTCTAAAATGATAACAAACCCAAAAATGCTAGTTAGAAAAGAATTGTAAATATTGTTTTCCTCTGTAGGTATACTGATGTTTCAGACTCTTGCCATTTTATCCTCTTAGTATTGCATAATGCAGCCAATTCATGTTTTCCAGAGCTTCCCAATTAAGTTAAGTGTTCAGAAGTTTCCATGACCTTTAGGTTTCTTTGTACTCTATGTTGTTTTGCAGAGAGTATGATAGACTTTGTGGTTTACTTCCAGTGTAGCCTTTCTTTTATGGAAAAGATGTCACAATGCAAAAAGGCCATGGTTTTGAGTTGTGTTTTTGAGCATTTAGTACAATGCTGATTTGACATAACTTTTTTCTAAAAATGTCTGAACATACAGGAAACTGTTTAAGTAGCTTGTCAAAAAATGGTCAGCATCAAAATATCAGCATTCAGAAGGTATTATTAGGCTGAATATATGGAAAAAAACAAGTTGAAGAAAGAACCACCCCTTGGAGAAGTTTGTTGCAGGATATAGAAAAGGGCACCTATATCTCATATTCACTGCCGTAATTGATGTTCACTGTGCTTATGGTTCTTGCTTCAGTTTTGCCTGTCACAGTATGTATGGCTTGCTGGAAAACCTTCTGTAAAGGTTAGATTGTCCTCTTCAGTCAGATCTGTGAGAGTACCCAAACACAAACCTCTGTTCTTGACTGAAACTTTGGAGGTTTCTCCAAAACCTCATGGTCTAATGGAGGTTTCTGAGGACGATGGGCATCAACCTGCTGAATGAATGAATCCCAGCTTCACTCTGACCTTACAAGGTGGAGGCTGGAGCTGGAAAAGGTGGCAGCTGGAGACCTTCCAAGGAAGGGTGCGTGGGCTGCCTTTAGTAGGCACAGCGCTAGATTCGTATGCTGTTTACCATCCAGACAGCTGCCTTCTGGGGTATAAACAGAGAAACCTCAGGTCCATCTGCCCGTGTAGGCATGTCTTTAGAAGCCCGAGCTTACTTGTCAGAGCTATTCTATTCTTCCTTTGTGCACACACTGAACACTAGCAACTACTCATGTCAGAACACTGATGAATATATATAGGTGTATATATACATATAACCAGTCCCTCCAATACCCCTGCCCCAAATAAAGGACCTTTACCCCCAGTGCTGCTTAATATTTAGTAATTATGAAGCCTCAAGATCTTGTTTGTACATGCCGACGTTGATCTGGTGTTTTGGCCCATGTTCGTTTCGGCATGTCCATCAAGGCCTTGTGTTCAGTGTCAGTGCATCAAAAGTTCTGAAAGCAAAACGTGACCACTGACAGGTTGCCCCCACAATGTTGTGAACGTGCGTATTTTCCTGCAACCTGATACAAAAATGCCCTGTTGGTAAATAATATTTTTTGAAACTGATGTTTGCTTAAGAAAATACAGTAGATCATGGTGAATCTACACCAATGTGTGTAATTCTGTTACATACGAACAGTGCAGTAAAGAGCTAAGAAAATTCAGCTATCATTTTGAAGAGTTGGAGTATGAACTCTTACTAATGAATACATATAACTTCTAAGTGTGTGTGTACTTATGTATATACGTAATCAAAACTTGGATGTAAATATAGCTGTGTGAAAGAGAATAAGAGTTAATAAGAAAAAAGATTAAAAAATAAATACAGAAATAGAACAACTAAAAATGATAAAATAATACTGTTGCTGTAAGGCGAGGACAAGCCCCTGCTATGCTTCTGTTTTTCTTAACTGATTTTTAGATATATACATTAATGAGACTTCTTTTCCCAAAACTGCTCAGCAGATTCTTTTCTGCAGAAGCCTTTATTCTGCACCCTCTGTTCTGCAGAGGGTGAAACCTGTGAAGGAATGAATTTGAATGTATTTGGGAGATGGTTTTTTTATGTGTAAAATATGTGCAATTGTTGCAGTTGTCCCTCAGACTCCCAGTCAAGGAGCTAATACATTAATAGCCTGGTATCTAAATTGCTGTATGAAATGATTCCTGTTGGGTTAGTGTGTAAGGTCTTTCTAAACTTAAATGTGTTAATTTTTCCAATGCTGTTCTAAAGAAAGGAATTTTATTTTAGTTTTAGGGGACAAGTATTGTCACAGGGAGGCTATCTCTTCCTTTACATGTGGAGACCATGGTAGAAGGAGGCACTGAAATGAAGCCCAGAACTGGTGTTCTCTGCATTAAGGCATCTCTCCTCTGAATAAGATATCTCTTGAAAATTGTTGTGCTCTGCAGTAATCACAGAATCACTAAGGTTGGAAAAGACCTGTAAGACCATCAAGTCCAACCATCAACCCAACCCCACCATGCCCATTAAACCGTGTCCCACAGTGCCACGTCCACACGTTCCTTGAACACCTCCAGTGATGGTGACTCCACCACCTCCCTGGGCAGCCTGTTCCAGTGCTTCACCACTCTCTCAGCAAAGAAACTTTTCCTAATATCCAGCCTAAACCTCCCCTGGTGCAACTTGAGGCCATTCCCTCTTGTCCTGTCGCTTGTCACTTGGGAGAAGAGACCAACACCCACCTCACCACAACCCCCTTTCAGGTAGTTGTAGAGAGCGATGAGGTCTCCCCTCAGCCTCCTCTTCTCCAGGCTAAACAACCCCAGCTCCCTCAGCCGCTCCTCATCAGACTTGTGCTCCAGACCCCTCACCAGCTTCGTCGCCCTTCTCTGGACACGCTCCAGCACCTCAATGTCCTTCTTGGAGTGAGGGGCCCAAAACTGAACACAGCATTCGAGGTGCGGCCTCACCAGTGCCGAGTACAGGGGCACGATCACCTCCCTGCTCCTGCTGCCCACACCATTTCTGATACAGGCCAGGATGGCGTTGGCCTTCTTGGCCACCTGGGCACACTGCTGGCTCATCTTCAGCCGGCTGTCGACCAACACCCCCAGGTCCTTTTCTGCAGGGGAGCTTTCCAGCCACTCGTCCCCAAGCCTGTAGCATTGCCTGGGGTTGTTGTGACCCAAGTGCAGGACCCGGCACTTGGCCTTGTTGAACCTCATACAATTGGCCTCGGCCCATCGATCCAGCCTGTCCAGATCCCTCTGCAGAGCCTTCCTGCCCTCCAGCAGATCAAACGCTCCTGTCCAACTTGGTGTCGTCTGCAGACTTGCTGAGGGGGGACTCAATCCCCTCATCCAGATCTTCGATAAAGATATCAAACAAGACCGGCCCCAAAACTGAGCCCTGGGGGACTCCGCTAGTGACCAGCCGCCAACTCGATATCTCTCCATTCACCACGACTCTCTGGGCTCGGCCGTCCAGCCAGTTTTTTACCCAGCGAAGAGTGCACCTGCCTGAGCCAGGAGCCGCCAGCTTCTCCAGGAGAATACTGTGGGAGACGGTGTCAAAGGCTTTGCTGAAGTCCAGGCAGACAACATCAACAGCCTTTCCCTTATCCCCTAGGCGGGTCACCTGGTCATAGAAGGAGATCAGGCTGGTGAAGCAGGACCTGCCTTTCATGAACCCGTGCTGGCTGGGCCTGATCCCTGGGTTGTCCTGCACGTGCCCTGTGAGCGCCCTCAAGATGAACCTCTCCATAATCTTTCCCAGCACCGAGGTCAGGCTGACAGCCCTGTAGTTCCCCAGATAGATGGGCGTCACGTTGGCAATCCTCCAGTCATCCGGGACCTCCCCTGTTAACCAGGACTGTTGATAAATGATGGAGAGCGGCTTGGCAAGCTCCTCCGCCAGCTCCCTCAGCACCCTTGGGTGGATGCCATCAGGCCCCATAGACTTGTGAGTGTCCAGGTGGCATAGCAGGTCGTTAACTGCTTCCTCCTGGATCATGGGGAGCCTATTTTGCTCTCCATCCCTGTCATCCAGCTCAGGGAGCTGAATACCCTGAGGATACCTGGTCTGGCTGTTAAAGACTGAGGCAAAGAAGGCATTAAGTACCTCATCCTTCGTGACAATGTTCCCTCCCGCATCCAGTAAAGGATGGAGATTCTTCTTGGCTCTCTTTTTGTTGTTAATGTATTTATAGAAGCATTTTTTGTTATCCCTTACAACTGTGGCCAGGTTGAGCTCTAGCTGGGCTTTTGCCTTTCCAAATCCCTCTCTGCATGAGACCTAACGAGATCCTTGTACTCTTCTTCAGTTGCCTGCCCCTTCTTCTAAAGGTGATAAACTCTTCTTTTTTCCCTGAGTCCCAGCAAAAGCTCCTTGTTCAGCCAGGCCGGTCGTCTTCCCCACCGGCTCTTCTTACAGCACATGGGGACTGCCTGCTCCTGCACCTTTAATATTTCCTTCTTGAAGAACGTCCAGCCTTCCTGGGCCCCTTTGCCCTTCAGGACCGTCTCCCAAGGGACCCTCTCAACCAGTGTCCTGAACAGGGCAAAGTCTGCCCTCCAGAATTCCATTGTAGTGGTTTTGCAGACCCCCCTCCTTACTTGGCCAAGAATTGAGGACTCTATCATTTCATGGTCGCTAAGCCCAAGATGTCCTCCGACCTTCACTTCTCCCACCAGACCCTCTCTGTTTGTGAACAGCAGGACTGCTACTGAAACTCTTTATCTGTTAAAGCTATTCCCAGCCTCCTGTCTGACTTGCAGTGTTGGCCTCGTGTTATTTAGCCCCCCACGATTCTCACATGGGTGTGTTAGGGGTGGGGAGCTGAATTTATAAACATGTTATGCTGCTGAAAAAAGTAAGAAATACAAACATTTGGCAGGTTATTGAAAAACTGTTGTGAAAATGTGTTTTCATACTTGGTGAATTTGACAAGGCCAAGAGTTCACCCTTTTTCTGATTTTGCTTTCACCTTTGCTTTTCTGTACATCGTTCCTAATCAATTTATTACCTATAGTTATCTTTCTAACAGTAATAGTCTGTTCATTAGTCTGAAAACGTCGTTTTCATTCAGCCTGGGTTGGAGGAGAGATTGGAGGAGAGATTCTTTGGCTCGTTCCGTTTTTGTTTTGACTTCTGTATAGACTAAAATTGAACTTGGTCCTTTTTCCCAACCTGTCGAGACAGGGTCAGATCTTGGTACATTCGCTTTATGTTTAAAATAGCTAAAGGTCTGAATGTTATTTTTGATGACTCCTTTGTAGCCTTTCCCTGTCATAGGAGAGGCCAGTGTTTGATCCAAGTTAATGGTGTAATCTCTGTCAACAAAGATCAGAAAGCTTCTGAATGTTTTCTCTCATTTAACATAAGTATGTCCTTTGGTTGCTATTTTATGTTACTTTCATTTTACCTGTTTCCTAGGTTAAGTGACTCATAGTTAATTGTAAAGGATCATTTCTTTGGAGAAAATGGCAGTAAGTCAGAAGGAAAGATTTTTCACTTTTAGCATTTGGAGTCATGTGTATGGGGGAAAAGGATATTCATGTCTGCGTGGATACATTCATGATGAGTGCATATGTAAACATGCTTAAACCTTTGCAAGCTTTCTTCTGCTTTAGCAGGATGTCAATTCAAATAAGGCATTCTAAAAATGACGTTTTGGTTCTATTCATTGTTCATTGGCTTATGTTATTTAAAGATACCTCAGTCAATACTTCTTTATAGTACATCCTGATTATTGTAGCAAGAGAGATGCAAATTTTCTTACCCAACCTGATACAAGCCATTCTGATGAATGCTAGAGCACTTGAATATTTGAGGTGGATTATCTTCATTCTTTTATTTGAAAAAAGAAGCTCTAACTTCACAAGAAAAATAACTATGCTAGTTATTCTGTACTATAGGTCATGTTTCTGCAGATAATTCTGGGATTCAGTTCTGTTAATGCATTTAGATATCAATAGTTTTTGAACATACAGAAAGGTTTGGTTCTTGAAGAAAATTACATGCTTGCTTGAATGGAGGCAGATATTTGTTGCATGAGTATCTTTTGTCTGAAAATTGCTGAACTATAATTATACCATAACTAAGTTATAATCTAAACTAGAAATATGTGTGTTTCTGTCCAAATTAGCTACATTGACTTTTCTCTTTAGTAGAGATTCATGTTTTATAAATTCTGATTTGTCTCTTTTGTAGTTCTAATTCACTGTGGAGCTGAAGCAGGGATTTTGTTTTGTTAGTGAAACCTGCTTTTGTTGACCACTTAAATTAAAAAGCACCTTTATGCATTTTGGTGATCTTTTTGCCTTTGTATAGGCCAGATCTTGCCGGGGAGTGTGCATTTTTGGGAGTAGCGACCATTTTTCTTAACTTTGTTTTCCATGATGTGCAACCTAGTGGCATCTCATCTAGTAAATGAGATAACTGTTCATTCTTCCTTTGCAAAAAAAAAAGTACAACGGAAATGCACGTCTGTTTGTTGGTTTTTTTGGTGTGTTTTTCTAAAACACAAAACAACAAACAAACAAACAACCTCTTCCAAGAATGTAATTGTTTTAAATGTTGAATGTAAAGTCATTTTGCAAATAGTCCACTTACTGATAATGGCAATGTTTGCTTTTTTTTATATGATATAAAGTAGGAGTTGACAGGTTGGGTAATTCTTAACACAGATTTCTATCTTTCTGTCTTCTAGACAACTCTGCTGAAGCAGATTTATGGTTGCTGAACAGTTGTACAGTAAAAAATCCCGCTGAGGACCACTTCAGAAACTCAATCAAGTAAGTTGTTTCCATAAAAGTATACTTACTTGTCAATGAATATTGCATGTTTTCATTTTAAAAGCTTCATATTTTCAATCACGAAGTAATTTTATGTTTTAGAGCAAGAAGTGTGCTGAGTTTAAGCGTTACAGTGGTGAATTCTCTAGAATGGATTTGCAACGTGCAGTGTATTCTTTTTTTAATTAGCTGTAACTTGCAAGTGATTATCAACACACTTATTTAGGAGAACTGCTGACCTATTTAGATAGGGGCTTCTGTATCACTTTTCAATACAATGTTGTAATATTCTTCTAAAGAGTTGAATATTTGTGTTTTCAAAAGTGTGAATTGTTAGGCTGTTTCTTTTTTCTTCTGCTTAAATATTACATAATCAGGACCTTCTAATTAAAAGGGTATCAGGTACATACTTAAAACTATTTCACTATGCATTTTCTTGAAAGGTAATATAATAGATGTCTATAATAGTCTTGTGAAGAATGTGTTTTATTTCTCTGTAACATTTTGATGTTGAAAAATACGACATGGTAGTGACTTCTGCCGCTGACTTCTGCAGAAGTATAGTTGTGATGAGAGTGACTGGAAAACGTGTAGACTTACAGCTATGCAGAGGTACACATTGCCTAGTATAAATAAATATTGTGGTATGTTGTAGATTTTACCTTTAGTAAACAAGTGTGGCTATTTATGCAGTCATTTGCTTAGTGTGGTGCACTGCGGATGGACTGTTTGTTGAAATCCATTTTGGTTAGAAAAACGTAGTTCTTGGTAAGCAGTTGGCATGCTTAGGAAGGTAGAGAGGAGAGGGAAGCTGGATATAAACTATCTGCTTGCAGTGCTGGAGTTACCGACAGCGGCCCGGGGCCCTAATCTGGAACAGAAACCCTTTGCTGCAGAAGGTGGCACAGCAGGAGCTTCTTCCACCCCTCCGAGGGCTTTGCTTCTGACTGCTGGTGTTGCGCTTGGTGTTGAGACTGGCTTTTTGGCTGCTTTTTTACTGTTGTCAAAAAAAAAAAAAAGCTATTCCCAGAATACTTCCAGTTAGTGTGTGTTGGCCAACAGAACCTGATGACAAGATCTTTTCCAGTTCAGTTGTGGCCATCTTTCTATTTTACTAATCCTATGCCAGAATTGATGTGGTATGGTGTGTGTCCTTTAACCAGCAGAACAGAGTTGGTTAAGAAAGAGGGTCTAACTAAAAGCAAATGACCAAAAATATTTCTTTGAACTTCATGTTTCTTTTGCTGCTCTATTAATGAGCCTGATGTTATTTGTAGCCTGGGTTTATTTCTCTCTTTCCTTACTTCTCCCTATACTCTTTCTGTTCTGACATGCGGATACTCTGGTTGGTCTCCATTTCTTCTCTTTGCCGAGAGTCACTCCTTTCCTGTAGCATGCATCATTTGTTCTCTACTCCCAGATCCTGGCAGTTCCTAATTATGGAGAAGGACAATGTTTGTTGTTGTTTCTGACCATTTTTTACAATGTTCATTAGACATGGGGGAGAGCACTGGAACGTGAGACTTGGAACTGAAAGATTGAACATCTTCCATCTCGGAAAAGAGCAACTACTACTGTATTTGGGTTTTACAACAGTGAGGAAAGCTTGTATCTCTAAAGAACACCACTTCTCCCACATACATCTTAATTTGTTACAGCAACAAACCCGATGTATGAAGTTTGGGTGATACAAAACTAACTGCCATTATATCCTAGCCTGTTGGTAGCTGTGGAGATCTTTGGTTTTTTGTCAGTTGAATAAGAAATGAAACATTTAGTTTGTGGATTGTCAAAGCAAATATACTTTGAGTAGAAAAGTTAATACTCAGCACAGTAAGATTCTTCTTTCAAATTAAAAAAATTCCAGGCTGGAAGTGTTATCTAGCATTATGAATGTCATGTTGGAGAAGTATTTCATTTTTGTTTATTCTCTGCCCTCTGCAGTGGTTTCTGCGACATAACTTTCCTTGCATGTATGACTTTAAAATGCACTGATTCAAACCAGTAGTAGTGTGTTCACGCTGGTGGTTGAAGAACGACTGTCTGAGAAGCTGATCCCTCACTAATACCGTGTGCCAAAGGGTGTTGCAGCACCCAGCAAGTCCTGTACGTTCAACCTTTTTTGATCTGATGTTCCTTTAAAAACGAAACCACTCCCAAACTCTCTGAACCTCTACACTGGATGTGCAGATGCGTATATAGCTGATACAAGCCAACTGACAGTATAATCTCTGTGCCTTTTTGTATCGCTCTTAATAGTAGTCTGCTGCTTTTCAGTGTCAATAAAGTTGAAGCTGCTGAGCTGGGGCGATGATATCGAGGGCAAAGAGTTGCTTAAAGACCATTAGCTTATGGACAGGAATTGAGAGGTTTTCCTGTGCAGATTTTATTCTCAGTTGGTTAATCATAAAATAAGATTAAAGGTAGAGGTAGGCAATAGTAATAAAGAATTCCCAGTGTAATTAAGTAGGTGGAGTTTAAAAAAATAGTAATTAGTCTCCTTCAAAAAAAAGAAGGTTAATTAAAGGAAAAGTAGGAAATAAAGAGGATACACTAAAGCAGATAGTCTTCATAAACTTGCTTGATGGAAGTTAAGATGACTGTGTAAAGCAAACAGCTAGGCAAGGAAAAAGAATCCCTTGAGCAAATCAAAAGAAGCAAAAGAAGGAAGAAACTAACATTAAGAAGTGAAGCAAAGAACACTACAGGGCAGCAGTCCCCATTTGGTATAAGGGGGCTCAGTTATGTTGCGGTAACTCTGTTCTTCTGTTTCAATACTTTGCTAAGTATCACAGAATATACATTATCCCCAGCCCCAGCATCCCGGGATTCACAAGTGCATGTAACCCCGTGGCTGACAGCACTTGCGAGGAAAAGATTTGCCAGTAGCTGCCTGTGGCAGGATCATATCTTAGGACAGGAGGAGCAGGAGGTGGTCTGTTGTTTAAATGGCTCCAATTTGCAGCTGTTATGAAATGAGAACATGTGCTTCTTGGAGGGGGGAAGCAACAGCATGGAGTACAGGGGGAAGCGGGAGAGGAGGGCACAGGAGCTACTGTGGGTGTATGGTGTTCCTTGTGCAGTGGATAAGCAGCCACTTATCGCCTGGTATATGTAGAGAGGAATGAATTGTGTCCCTTTGTCTATCCCTATGATGTAACAGCGTAGCATAGCTGGAACTACCTTGTGCAGTGGATAAGCAGCCACTTATTGCGTGGTGTATGTAGAGAGGAATGAATTATGTCCTTTTGTCTATCCCTATGATGTAACAGTGTAGTATAGCTGGAGCTACCTGCACAGAGTCACGGAATGGCTGAGGTTTTCGGGGACCTCTGGAGATGCTCGTTCAACCCTGCTCAGGGCAGGGAGCTGGAGCAGGTGGCAGAGGACTGCGTGGGGGCCCGTTCTGAGTGTCTTCAAGAGACTCCACAAATGTTCTGGGCAACCTGTTGCAGTGTTTGGCCATCCTTACATTAAAAAAAGGGTTGTCTTAGGTTTAAACTTCATATCTTGTATTTCAGTTTGTTTGTTTACCTTTTGTCAGGCCGCTGGGCACCACTGTGGAGCGTCGGGCTCTGTCAACCCCTCTCTCTCCCATCCCCGTCCCCATCAGGTGTTTATGCACATCGATGGGCTTCCCCAGCCCCTTCTCCTCTCCAGGCTGAACAGTCCCAGCTCTCTCAGCCTCTGCTTGTACGTCAGATGCTCCAAACCTTTGATTACCTTGGTGGCCCTTCCCTGGACCCCTTCTAGTTTGTCCCTGTCTCACCTCTACTGGGGAGCCCAGAACTGCACCCAGTGCTCCAGATGTGGCTCTCGCCAGGGCTGAGCAGAGGGGAAGGATCACCTCCCTCCATCTGCTAGTGATGCAATGCCTGATGCAGCCCGGGAGGTTGTTGGTGGTCTTTGCCGCAAGGGCTCATCGCTGGCTCGTGGTCCTGGTGTCCCCCAGGACCCCCAGGGCCTTTCCTGCCATGCTGCTTTCCAGCTGGCCAGCCCCAGCCTGGCCTGCTGCATGGGGCTGGTCCTCCCCAGGGGCAGGACTTGGCACTAGCCATTTCTTGAACTTCACGAGGCTTACACATTACATTAGTTTAAGAAAAACTCATTTTCATTAAAATAAACGCTGTAAAGAAAATAATTCATTTGGGTTAACTCAGTGTTCATTGCGAGTGATCTACTTGTCCTTGTAAAGATGCGACTGTTCTTGGGTAGGCTTTTAGAAATACGTTCCTGCAATGAATTTCTCTTCTGAAAGAAAAAGAAGCGCTTTTGTTCTGTCAAGGGCTTGTCTTTCAGTTGGTGAGGGATATACCTATTGTGCTTTAGTAAAGTAGTTGCTGAGCATTCCTGGGAATTGGCAGCTTTTGGAAAGATCCAGGAGTGTTGAATCCCTCTAATCAGTTTTTTCTAGCGGTATTAAACTCTTGCTAAAGTGGTGGGTTCCCTTGGCAGGGAAAGCATGCCATGGAAAATACCTCTCTACGCTGGCCTGTTTTTACAGTCTTAAGTACCTGTGAATGGCTGCGATCCCAGATAGGGTGTTAGTTTATTCGTCCTGGATCTTGTGCTTCTTAATTGGCCTGTGTACACTGATTTAAGCAGAGGCATTTTTCAATTTGAAGTTAGAGTTCAGAAAACCCTGACAAACCTAAACCACAGCCATTAGTATCTTTGCTATACTATTTATACAGAAAGTGCCCACAAAACCACATTGTTCAAGGTCTCGTGTTGAACAGAACGACTGTGATGTTTTTAAAGCCTGTAATGACACATACCTCAAATACAGTTTTGTGGAATCAAGTGCCTTGAGGGGGGCTGGATTCGAGGACCTTCACCTTACCTGGTGGGAGTTTTTGTCTGCTCCACAACTGGTTCTGTCAGTGCTCGTTTTTTTTATCTGATAGCTCAGTTAATCAGAAGTTAAAGGTATTTTATGGAATGGGATATGTTTTTCCTTTCACATTATTTCTTTTAATAGTGGCAGATTTTTTCTTTCTCCAGTTACCAGTCTAATTGAATATAGCAAGATTCCTTTGGGGAATGCATTCCTGCACCAAAGGCAGCAAAGTGCTTGGGATACTTCCTTGAGGGAGTTTGCCCTTGTAGGACAGCTGTGCCTTGAAAACTCCTCACCCTGCCCTGTGAGCAGAGCTGGCTTTACCCTTGAGATGGGCAGAGCTAGGGTATGACTCTGTTTTGAAGTCCTGTAGGATAGTATGTAATAACATTAAATTGACTTAAAAAACATCTTAAATATTTGCTTATAACATTTTGTGAAGTTGACTTTATTTTGCCTTAGAATTTAGAATGAAATAATTTTTAAAGGTAGCCTACAATCTCTATTTAAAAGGCAATCGCATCTTGGTTTTTGCTGATAATGTTTCAAAATGCTATCTTTGCTCTGGATCTGGTCATCTGTCAGTGTGACCAACTTATATAAAGTTAAGTGCATATGTATATAGGTGTTTTATAAACAGTGTAAATAATAAAGAACAAGGAAGATATCATTAGTATCCTTCCAGAGAGATGTCACTGTATTTATTTGTGGGGATGTTGGGTAGTTCTGTGATGGTTTGTTTCAGTGTCTCTCCTCAGTCTGTTTTTATTTTTTTTTTCCCCAGTGGCAGAAGGTTGTCAGCTAACATTTTTCTGCTATCTTTTATTTTATTCAAAAGTAGCTTTCTTAAAACTTAGCTGTTAGCAGTAGCAAGAAAAAGCATTTAGTAAGTAAGTTGCTAACCTTAACTTCTGTAAACCACAGTAAATCTGTTAAGGCTGTTTTGATGAAGAGAATTAAGCATAAGAGCATGTTCTATAGGAGCTCGCTTCCTTTAAAATAAAGTTACTTTGCTCTTTGGTCTCATGTTTCATTGATTTCTGTGTGCTCTGATACTCCTTCTTGACTGTTACACCTCAGACACGTAATCCACTTTTCCTAATGACCTCTGAAAGTTCAGAGGCTGTTGTGTGTTTCTAGCTGGCTGTCTTCCCCCTCTCCTGAGTGCTGTTTTAAGTCACTCGTGTGTTCAGGGACTCTGGCTTTTCCTGAGCGGTTCTCTTGCAGGTTCCAGCGTTATGGATAGGATTCTGGGGTCTCTCATATCGAAATACCCAGAATGATGTCATTTGAGAAGTAGGATGTGGTTATGCTGTTGACGTGTTCATGGCTTGTCTTGTGGTATGGTGTAAGTTTGACCGCTACCATCATCTTTGTTACTATATATAATTAATACATAACACTAACACATATTCTCTTACGTATATGTTGCTGCATTCACTTTAAGGCACGCTCCAGTGTGTATTCGACCCTTTTCCTTCTGATAGCTATGAGTTGTGACGGAAATGTGAGGGCTTTTAGCACTGAAGTAGCACTGTGTGGCTTCCACTTCTGTCCTCCTTCAGTTTTTGCCAATTCATGAATAAACGCTATGTGTGGGATCTCACTTTTATGCTAGAAGGAGCATCAAAACCTGCAGGATTTGTTGGAATGGTAGTTTAACAGACTTTGATCTTAGACCATGCAAATTGTTTAAGGCTCTCGGGTCCAAGTGGACTAAGTTGAAGAGTAAAAGGCATGACTGCTTCGGGATGCTACAGAATTTCTGTTCACCGAATGTAATTGTGTTGATGTTAAGTACAGAAGGAGGTTATTCTTTAAGAAATACAAAAGCTTGTTCAGAGATAAGAACAACTTCTGCTGCTTGCTGTCTTTGCAACTGACAGTAACCCTGGAAGAAGGTTTTTTGTTTCTTTGTTAATGTTAGCGAACGTAATTTATATGATGCATTTTGCAAATTGAGCAAAACCAAAAATTGTGCAATGAATCAGAGCAGTGTTACCACTTTCTTTAAAACATCGTTAAGCCTTTTGCTTTTACTAATACATTTCCAGTGTAAAAGTAGACCGTGATTTACACTTGTTTATACTGTTCATACAGTAAGGTTTAAGCTGTGAAGTACCTCCGGAAGCTGAAACATAAGTATTTCAAAGCTCTTGATTTTATAGCTTCTGTTAGCGTAGGAAGATCACTTTCACTGTGTTTGAGATGAGCGTCATAGCCTTGCTGTTTATTGCATTTTACAGAAATAGTATGTTGCCGTGATTTTCAGAGTTTGTGTCGGAGTACGCAAGGTAACAGGGCAGGACTGAGAACTGTAGCTAGGAGTACTGCTATTTTCCACTGCTCTTGTGTTGAAGAAATCCAGGGAAGAGCTGGATTCTCTGAAGTAAAAATGCCTGCGTAACAAGGTTCATTGGGTGGGAGGAAACTTGGCACTTGAGTTTCTTAAGAGCAGTTGCCAATAATGCTCCTTCTTGCTCAGACCCTCTACATTAGTCCAGATAACATTGACAAAAATCTTATCATTTTGCCACGATGAAAGGCTCACATGCTCACAGATGGAGGAAACACTTGTATTCAAGATATACGCTATATTCACTGTGCAAGAGAAACACCTTCCCCAGATAACAGGAGTTAACGTAGTTCTGAATGGAGGCTGTAAATCTATTAACCAGCATTTTAAATCGCAGTTCTTTTCTAAGAACAACCGGGGAGGCTTAGATGACTGTTGCACTCTGGCTTCATCAAAGCCTCTTTTGGGATGGATTTATGCAAAATGCTTACATTTTTACAGTCATGGGAGATCTGTAAAGATCTCAGCAGTCACACCCCATTAACCAAAACTAGTTTTAAAGTTAGTTTTGTAGTGTAACATAGCTTATTCTGTTTAATAAAGGAATAAATATTTTTTTTCTTTAGAAACCACTCTAATCTTTGATATAAAGAGTACAAATTAACTAGTTGAAAACACTTAATACTGGTGTTTGGTGGATGATTTTTTTTGAGGTTCAGCAATTTCTGGCCAAAATTTCCTAGAAGGGTTTTCTACTTCAGCATTTGAGATTTCGTTTTTCGTATAGCTAAGCTCATGTGTATTACAAAACACTTCAGTGAATTTTATTTTTCTGTTCATTTTACTAGTTAACGTTTCTCAGCTTGAGCAATACCAGTTCCACTGTTATATAGTTGGTTAAGCTTTACCATGGAGCATAGCGTTGTGCTCTCTGGCTTCCAAATGCTGCAGAAGGATTTTACGTGCTTAGAAGAAAAACTTTATTGAACTGGAAGTCTTCATTTAAAAACTTACCAATCTGGTAAGTTTGTTTTTCTTTTTAAACTTACTGAATATTGTCATCCATGCTTTTATTGTCTTAGGTTGAGGGAAGTCATAGCTGTTGGTGAAGGATTGTGTGATTTAAACGATGTTTGTTTGTGGAAGGTTTTTTGCTGCTTTTGAGAGCATTCCTTTTCTTGCACCCATCTCCACTGTAAAAGAGAATGTTAAAAGCTGCTTGACATGTTATAAAATGCAGAGAAAAAGCAGACTGTATAGAACTGAGTGTTTTCCACTGTATAGCGTTTAGAAGATAAAAGGATTATGGACTGCTTGTGATTCCATGTGTTACATGGCCACATTTTGCAGAGATTTTCAAAAGCCTAGGTTATAAACTTGCGTGCACTTTAGTTTAATATTTAATAAGATAAAAAGAAAAAAAGGTCCAGGAACAGGGCCTGTTAAAATCAACCTTTAAACACTATTCTGGAAATCTTTTTGATTTTGATATGAACACATTTGGGACTGCTTTAACTACTCCATGATACTGATGCTTTGAGAGGTTAGATAGCACAGTGGTTTTAGTTCTACAGTGCTTATTAAGCCTCGGATGCTTTAGGGGGCTAATTAGCTTTTAGCTGCTCTTCAAGCCTTGAGCCAGGTCATTAGCGACTGATGTATATTTGATTGCCATTTTAAAGAAGAAAATATTACCAGGACATGAGAGGCCAACTCTGTTTCATGACTTCGTATATTTATATTTGAACTTTTTGATTGGGCTGTAGTTACAGGTTCCCAGCTGTGTAGGCTCCTGGAGCACTGGTGTGTTACAAACAGTGTTTACAGACATTGAAAATCAGTTAAGTTCATTGCTAAACATACAAGTTATACTTTTCTTTGCAAACAAATGCAAATTTATTACACTCAGTGATACAGGTAAACAAGGAGGGCTTCTAATTTGGAAAGTACAGCTCCCCTGGTAGTTTATAGAGTAACACTTCCGCCTTTCTCCTCATCAACCAAAATGGGGATACAGCTATACTCGGTCTTTTTTCAGCATTTTAGAACGAGAACTTGCATGCACGTATAACCATCTGAAACCTGTTTTAAGAAAATGAGCAACGCTAAAAAAGGGATCTAATTCTCTTTAGACTGCACTGCTGCTGTTAT
Organism: Gavia stellata; assembly: GCF_030936135.1. Lineage (NCBI taxonomy): Eukaryota > Metazoa > Chordata > Aves > Gaviiformes > Gaviidae > Gavia > Gavia stellata. Next base: position 95,132,616 of record NC_082596.1, on the reverse strand, counting down.
CTTCAGTTGAAAGACAAAACAGTTGTTCTTCCCTCTCCTCTCAGACTTGGTCAAATTGCATAATTTTAGGAAACCTCTCCAACCAAACATGTAATAAAATTAGCAAAAGTTAAATGTCGGGTTTTCTTGGTGTTTCTCATGCTGTTCTGCCATATGCTTGCTTCGGGGATGTGATGTTCCTGTTGGGCTCTTAGTGCTGGCTGCCCCCTCTTTGCCCAGACCAGGGTCAGATGCAAGAGAAATCACAGAATCACTAAGGTTGGAAAAGACCTGTAAGATCATCAAGTCCAACCATCAACCCAACCCCACCATGCCCATTAAACCATGTCCCACAGTGCCATGTCCACACGTTCCTGGAACACCTCCAGTGATGGTGACTCTACCACCTCCCTGGGCAGCCTCTGCCAATGCTTCACCACTCTCTCAGGAAAGAAATTTTTCCAGCCTGAACGTCCTCTGGTGCAACTTGAGGCCATTTCCTCTTGTCCTGTCGCTAGTCACTTGGGAGAAGAGACCAACACCCACCTCTCTGCAACCTCCTTTCAGGTAGTTGTAGAGTGTGATAAGGTCTCCCCTCAGCCTCCTCTTCTCCAGACTGAACAACCCCAGCTCCCTCAGCCGCTCCTCATCAGACTTGTGCTCCAGACCCCTCACCAGCTTTGTTGCCCTTCTCTGGACACGCTCCAGCACCTCAATGTCCTTCTTGGAGTGAATGACCTTCTTGTAGAAAATGATCAGGAAGATGAAGGCACTCTTTTGGGTTAGAAGTTTCAGGTTTGTTTTGTTATTTAATCAAAGGCTTTAAAGAAGAGGATGGGAGAAATTTGGACAAAGCTATGGTTAGTCTCTCATTATGGGCATTTGCATGAAAAGCGTGTTAAAACCTATTTTAAAATGTCTCTCCTGTTTTAGCAGGACGAAGGCAATGATTTCTCTTCGCCAAAGGAGGCCTCATTCTGAACAGACTAGTGCTAAATTTCTAACGTGTTGGTTAAAGTTCCGCCCTCGATTAAACTCACACTTCAGATTAGCACGTTAACCTCTAGTTTGTTCTTACCAGTCAGAGCATTTTCGGTTTGTTTGCGGTTCGAAAAATAGGCTACTAAATAAAGATTTAAAAAACTAGTTTGGGTTATGGTGAGGAAAAGAATAAAATGCACCTCGGCCTGTATGAATGTGAGGATGTGAATGGTGGAGTGGATTTAGAGTATTAACAGTTTGTAATTCAGCGTGGCTGCAGGTGGAAAAGGCTGCGACTGAATTTGCTGAAGCGAAGAGCTGAGGACGATGCGTTAAGAGCTGGTGGCTCACGTGGTGGTGGGGTAGCGGAGGACTACTGGAAATGGAAGCAGCCTGAGCTCTTGTAGCATGCTTTTTTGACTTGAAACGGAAGGCTTGGCCTACTTTCTTTTCCTTGGAAAAATACCTGTGACTTATCCAAGCAGACTGTGACCAGTAGTGGACTATTTTAGCCAAAATTTCTGGGTTGCGATTAATTTCTTGCTGCCTCTGCCCCTGGACGTTCATCTCCCTTCTGTTGGCGGATGTCTTTTTTCTTTCTCATGGGAGGTAACTGAATTAATTGCTCCAGCGCTAAAAAGTACGTGAGAGACTAAGACATTTTAGATTTGCCACAAATATGTAATAGCTTAACTGAGAGAAGACATAATGTTAATTGAGGTCCATGGAATCGGTGTGGGACAGAATCAGGACAGAGCTCTGATTGGTTTGGTTTGGTTTGCCTGCATACAGAAAGCACAGTCGTAAGAGGTGAAGGCGGCTTTGGCATGCTTTGGGGTTTTTTTCTTGCTTTTCTGAGCGTGTATCTAGTAGATCAGAATATTTTCAACAAGCTGCTGAAGAAGAGAACAGCAAATTGATTCTGCTTCCCTTTTAAAAGGCCTTGCTGGAACCAAAATTCCTGATTTTTTTACTTCTCAATGGGACAGGTGGTGTGCTAAGTTGAAAACAAAACTTTCCACACTAAGTGATCACTGCTGTTTTAGAAGTTTCATTAGGAAAGTTCTAGTAGGAAGTGGGGATTGAGAGTTCTCTCTAAGATGGGGGAAACCAGAGATATTTTGCCCACATGTATATAAAAAAAAAGTATGTGATGAATATTGGAGTGATAAAAGGGTATGGTTCAGTAATATGAAGAGGAGCACTTCTCAGCTGGTTTTAAGATGGGTTATATGAGCTTTAAAGAATCAGTGTTTTGCATATTACATGACCCCCTAGGTTAACAGGCAGTTTGTTTTACCGTTTCAGGGCAGATGAATTGAACAGAAAAGGTTAATGCCTTGAGTGCTGGAAGCAGGTGGTTGATAGCTTTGAATAGTTATCTGATTAACTGCATGTTGGCTGTGGTCCTCGCAGGCCTGACTTTTCCTAGGGAGGGAGCGTAGGAAAGCATGCAGAAACTTGCTGTAGCAGGATTAATGCGGAAGTCAACATGAGCTAAACTTGTCCTTACTGACAAGTGTGGTTTTTATTTGTTTTTGGTTCAAAAGACCATCTACTAATACTTAACGTGTGTTTGTCCTAAACCGGAGAACGCTTGCTTGTCTGGGTGAGCTTGAGTGGAAAAAGCATCCTCTCTCATACTTCTGAAAGGGTGGTTAGACGCCAGCTCAGGAAGGGCAAAAATAATGCTGGGGATTTTTCTGTTTCAGCTGTATTCAACAAAGCTCTCGCTTTTTACACTGCGTTTTGTTGTAATTTGTGTCTCTTTGTCTAATGCACATCTGTAAAGACTATGATGGTATACTGCGATTTTATTTTGGTATATTTAGTCAAGGCAAGTTGGGATATTGCCAACGCAATGCAGCAGTTCACATTTGGCATTAAATACATCAGTTGCTATCTCGACCCTCGGTGCACCATTCTTGTGAGGGACGTGAACATGGACAACTATTTCTTTTGAATTAACTTTTCAGCCCACATTTCCTCTTAGTTGTAAACTTTTTTAACCTCCATGAAGAAACAGCAGAAGCACAGACCAACAGCAAGAAACAGTTGACCACAGAATTGTTTCACTCCAAGTATGTGTTTGAATTTGAAACTTTCCTAAGAGATAATGTTTGATAACTGCTTTTAACAGGATAAAGAATCAACTTTTTTCATGTATTGGTCTTACAGCTCACAGCCCAATGGAAACTGATCCTCGTTAGTGCCTCCAGCTACCAAATAACACAAATACTAACCAACAAACTGTATACACATTTGCTCCAAGTAGGAAAAAGTCTATTGTTTTTCTTGAGTGTATTGTAGTTTATTAGCACGATCTCCAGGGAAATTTAGTAGTGAAGATGCAGAGGCTCATTTTTTACAAAAGGACAATGTTAAAGAAAATTGTCTAAAATATAGCAAAACTCATTGTAAAAGCAATTTGTGAATACCTCTTATCTTAGTGGGTAGCATGGATTTTTCTCATAAAAAAACCTAATACGCCTGCAGTTTTTATTTTGTCTTTCCCTGTGCTTATTTTATGAAAACAATACCCTTAAAGTAGCCCATTTCTGTAGTAGACTTCTAGTTTCTATGCATTTACCTTATATCAATTGTCAAATAAGAAATTTTTCTCTGTGGAGCTGTCGATTGATACTTGTAACTCCAAAAAATGAAGGAGAGTCAGAAATGTTATTTAGAGTCAGAAAGGATGCAACCATGGGTGTATCCTAAGTACAATGAAAACTTCTTTCACATCATTTCAGAAGATAAATAACATGTTTAACTTGAATCCGGAATCCAGGTTGTGTAACGTCTTATACAAGGAAAGCAGCAGAGAATGGTGTTTTTACTTCAGATTGTCCTTCGAGTCAGATGCTGCCACTTTGAGATTTAATATCTGGATTGAAATTATTCTTTCGGAGATTTCTTCTTTTTGTGTTTTATTTCTTGCTATTAGTAGGAGGTCTCTTGTTTAGCCGGTAACGGACACATTTGCTAGCTTAGTTGTACCAACTGTGTTGAACTGAACCAGCAAAGACATTTTGTACAGGAAGCTCTTTCAAGACAAAGACCATAAAATCTAAGGATTTGTGAAATGCAAATTGAAATTGCTGAACTTTTAAAAGAGAAGTGGAAGCTATGGTTATTCTGTTTCTATATGTATGAGAGTTACCTGGCTTCTTTCAGTCCTGTTGCATGTAATTGCATTTGTGGCCTGTGGATTTGACTGTGTGCATGCATGTAACACACCTATACTCAAACATTCTAGAAAACAGGTTAAGTATGTGCTTTTGCACAGGCTTTGTTTTGACCTTCCCTCTATGGTTCAGCAGAGTTGCTTCTGATTTAGTCCTGAAGTAATATAAATCCAACATACGGTAAACCTGGGGCTTTGGAATGTGATAACTTTGTAGGATTCACTATGTATTGGGATGCTGAAATTTATCTTTTGAAACGTGGCTAAATGCAGTCTCAGTTTGGATGGCATAAAATGATGTGGGCTGAGGTGGATGGAGGGGCTGAGGGGAAAAATCAACATCATTTCTAAATGGCTTTGCAATGGGAAAAGAATTTCTAGTATTTACTGTGGAACTACTGTGCAGTTGTGAAGGTAGCAGCTTCCCAACATAACTCAGATACAGATCTCTGAGGACGGAGAGGACTAGAAGATGACACTGCTAGTGGTCCTGGCCTATTGTAGACATTAAGAAAGAAACCTCCAAATTGGTCTGTCTTTTCTCCAATGATGTTAATGTGTCTCATTTCTTTTATAATGTAGAAATTGAAATGACAGCTCAATTCTTACTGGCTTTATTCCTTTGTTCTACTAACTGACGTGCTTATGAGGAAGGGAATTATTTGCTTCATATTTGAAATACATTGGTTTTCAGTGTTAATGGCATCATATGAATTAAATACAGTGTTAAAATAGCTCTTGAGCAACATGTTTTTTAAGTCAACAGTTCATAGTTTTTACAGCAAGTAGTGCATGCTCTTCAGTTTGTGGTTTCCATTTCTGTTTCACAGAAGATACCAGTTCAGCATGTTTGTTGCAAAATTTTTAAGTTAAGCTCTTGTGAAATGCTACTCAACACTTTATGATTATTGGAGGAAGGACATTTAATTAAAATAAGCCAGGTAGTGTGCACTCTGTCATTCTTTATTGATGCCGTGGTTGAGATGCAGCGTGCCTTGTTTGAATTTCTTCTAACTATTGCTCAGAAACCACATGCTAAGATGACATTGTCATATTCCAAGAAAATTATCAGGGAGTATGTTTTAATTGAGGAGATGGGCTGTAACTGACTTTCTCTATCACCCTCAGTTATATCACTTACATAATGAGGTTTCCGGCTGGAATCCATTGCTTGGTGCACTATTTCCACGTGAAGAGAGGAAAAGCGATCGAGTTGCCCCCTTTCTCTTCTCTTTCCCCTGTTCCCTGCTGGAAGTGTCCTGGTGACACAGCTGCTGCCAGCTGCCCCCGCTGCCAGCCATGTGGCCTTCTGTCCTTGCTCGGTGGCTTTGGGAGCAAATGGCGGGTGGCAGGGTAGAGGGTGCAGCTTTATTTTGTCTTCTCAAAACGTGCTTCAGGTAGCTTTAGTTGTGGCTGATGCTATGTGTCCCTTTCCTGTCTTTATGTTCCCCGATACAGACAAGTTGTTGAAGTAATGCAGCTTTGGTGCTCTTCTGTTAACCTTTGCCGCCTGTCCTGAGGATTGGGGGTATCCAGATGTTTCAAATAGAATTAGGAAATCATTACAGCAGTGTGTGAGGGTTTTGTTTACTTCTCCAGTGCTGATTTGTAATGCTTTTCTCTGTATTTTTCCTTGGTTTCTAATTCTAATACGTTTACAATAGGGAGTTAGACAACCCTTTTCAATGTGACAATTCTTTTCCTACTTTGCCTGACTTGAATGATAATGAGAAGCTTCTAGTACATTTTAATGAGGTTACCTTTGTCTCAGCATTGAGACCTGAAGTTGCACAATAGGATGTTTTGTTACTGACCCACAGTAAATTTGCAAATTTGTTTTGTTTTTTTTTTTCTTTGGTTGGCCTTATTTTTTTAATAAGGAAACTTACCTTTGTAATGATGTGGACACACTGAGCATTGACCCAGCTGTCCTTATTCAACTGCACAGGGACTCATTTTCCATTTTCTCTGCGAGAATAGGCAGCGCTTACTTGTTTTTCCTTTTAAAAACCCTGTTCGTTCACTTTGCACTGTGGGAATATGTGTGCTGCCTTTAGATGTTAAAACGCTCAACTTATCCATGGACTGGAACCTGTATGTGTAAGAATTGTAGACTTATGCTTACAGAAGGAAAAATATATGTTGATATGTGAATGCACACGGAAGAGGGGCATGGCTAGTCAATATTGCAAGCCACTCTGTTAGAGTTGTGGCACGTTTCTCTCGCTGTTTGCTTGTAAGAGATAGGAGAGATTGCTTCTGAATTGGAATGTGAAACCCAAGTTGAGGATATTTGTGGAACCTCTCATTACATGAGTAATTCCACTTCATCTTTGGCTAATACACTGGACCCTCCACAGGAATTAATGATGCAGTATTGTAGCAATAGTGCAGCAACACTTAATGAAAGACCTTATGGGGAAAGTGATTATATTTTGAAAAAACTCAGTTACATAGCTGCATACTCACAAGCAATAAGACGTCTCCATGTGTTGTGTCCAGCAAGCAGGTGTCGTGACATATGTGTTGCAGTGGTAGTATTCATGGGATGACAAGAAGAACATGTCCTTCATTCTTAGGTCAGCTTTTGATGTGCCTTTTGTATTCTGTACAGTACCTACCAGGTTAGGAGCTTTGGTTTTTCTCTTTCCTGTGCCAAGCGTACAAGTGTTAGGGTTTGCCCAGTCTACTTCTGTCTACTTATCTGGTGTCTCTTAAAGCTTCACCGATTCTCACCATCTTCTGCCATCATCTGTTTGGGGCTTGATTTGTTTTGTTTCAGTTGAGTGTAGACTGTACTGTATTCTAGGCTGCCACTTGTTTTCCTAAGGTGGTGTCCTGAGAAGCTGCTTACAGAGGTGCTGTAGTCTGGATCACCCGCTAATCCATGTGCTGTCAACATGTGCATTTTTGTGTCCCTCCATATGCTGTCCCTTCTGATGCTTCCGCACCTGTGCAGCCCCGTTCCTTCGCTAATCATACCAGTCCTAACATTCTTACTACAAAGCTCAACAACAGACTGCAATGAAAAGGTACTTGGCTAAGAATGGGTGTGTTTTAACACTATTAATTGAGTTTTCCATTATCACATTTGAAACTTGTGTGTTTAATTCTTTTAAATATGCATTTTGTGAAATAAATAGACGTTTTGTATAACATAGGCTGCTGCTGAGGTGGAAAAAATTCACCAAACAGAAATCAATTAATTCACTGCAGTTACCTAGTCAGGACCCTTGTTATTTGTGCAATATATCAGTTTTTGAAATCTGCTGTGATTGATGCAATTGAGGCGAGATAAGAGAGTTTTCTTGCAGCTGAGTTGGAACTGATGGAAGGCATGTCTCCTGCAAATCACCCTGCTCCGATCAGAGCTCTGCACATCGCTTGCAACTTTTTGAAGAGTCAGTAGGTTACATTCTGTCTTCCCTGTCATCCTGCTTACCTTTAATGACAGGCTATGCTACTGCTGTGAGATGAATTTCAGAATAACAATCTGGTATTTTTTCATTCTTTTCCAAAATGTCAACAAGCAAAACTTGTTATTTTTGTTTGGGAGTAATGAGTAATGCCTTCAATCAAATTGTGTTAGGTTTGCCTCTGAGGCATGTGTTGTTAAATTTCATTTTCCATCTTCTCCATGTAACACTTAAAAACCCAGGGAAAAGAAGGAAATTTCAGCTTTATTTTTGTTGCAATTAAGGAGTTTAGTTGTCTGTTTTTACTTGAAATATTGCGTCTGCTGAAGACTGCCATAGCCTCAACATGAAAGGTACCTCTGGGACTTCTTTGAGGGTCCTGTGCTGATCTGGGGTCACTAGGTCCTGTCTCCTCTCCTGTTTAGGCATGGTTTTAAGCATCTATCCTAACTATTTTCCTCAGCTCTGGTTCAGATCAACATCAACAGAGCTATTTTCCAGGGTGTCCCTACAGGTGGGGGGAAAAAGAAGTATTACTAAGTGGAGTTGGTGAACATCAGTTACAGCAGCGGTGAAGATGAGCGTGCTTGTGTTTGTACATTACAGTACCTGCTCAAGAACTCTGAGACAGCTATGGAAATAAAGCAGCTATCTTCAGTTAAAACAGCTCTCCGTGCCCACGGATGAACAGCTCCACTTCTGCTCCTGGACCTCTGATGAGCTGTTGTACAAGGCCATGCTCTCTGTCATCCTGTGTAACCCGTCCTTGTGATTGAAAGGAGAGCTGAGAACGTATGAGGTTCAGACAGCTGTACTTAGATGCTACGCATGATTAAATACCCTGACATAATTTCTAATACCTTGTTTCCTAGGATTCCCAAGGCTTTACAAGATGAATACCTGGGTATTAGGAAGACTTACGTTAAATCTGGATTGTAGGGAATTTATATCATAGATGGAAACCAAGAGAATACTCAAAAATAGCATAGGGTCATTGCTGTGTGTAAACGAAGTGCTTTAATTGAATTCTTGAAACTGTTTAAATGTTTCTTTAAAATTAACTTAAAACAAACATGGTTGTTTATAGTTTTTGATAGTTGGTATAACTATGTTAAATTATTTTGTTTATAGATATTAGCATCCGTGCAGGTTGATAAGTTAAATAAGTACAACTGGAATATACAAGTTGGGATCTTTATCAGTCATTCCTAAGGTCTCTTGTCTGTTTTCCTTATCTGAGTGAGTTCTGTTCCTAGCAGTCCCCCATAGCCACGCAACAGCGAACACAAATAGTCCCTCTTCATCATGATCTACATCAGCCACCTATAGTACAATTCTAGGTAATACTGGACTTTCTGGGTTAGCCAAATTCCTTGTTGCTGTTGCATGTGTAGAAAATGATAGATCTTCATGTAGTTCGAGCAGCCTCGTTTATTCACTGCTTTACTCTGCACATAATTACGGGCTGGTTGTGATGATCTGTGCATTTGTAATGTCCATAGCTGTCTGCAGAGACATAGAGCATTTAGCAGTTGAGGGGGGGGGGGAAAACAACCAAAAAAACCAAACAACAAACCAACCACTCCTTCTTCTGGAACTGTAATATGGCAATCAAAATAAATGCTGCTACATCAAGTACTGGAGCTTTGTATATTACTTAAAATGTTATATATGTATATGAGATATATTAAGGTTCCTGATTATGAGCTAGCTTTATACCACTTGAGGATGTTGTTAAATGTCTCTCTGAGAGCAAAATTTTACTTTGTTTGTCAAAAGTGGTATCATCGGGAAGGATTAAGGAATTAAATTCTTAAGCGAAGTGGTTGTGCCTGTCCCCCGATCCTCCTTCCCGATGGATATGGAGCGAGCTTTATTCTGGGGGAGTTATGCGATTGTATCTTTGACTGTAGCCAGCATGAAACATAATGTATTATCTTGAACGTAGTCTTCCCCTACTGTAATGAGTCATTAGTGAAGAGACAATTAAAGTACCTTCCCGGTGTGCCTTCCAGACTTACCTCGGTTTTTAAGGCCACCAGGTACTGGGGTGATAAGAGCCACAGCAGTAAGAAACATGGGTAGCTTTGTCAGTGGTTACGATTATCACTTTGTTATGGCAATTTCCAGAGGAAGTCATGCGTGAGTCATAAATTACAGGTTAGTTTAATACTCAAAATATTTTCCCATAAACATATGCACAGTTTCTGTCATTAGGGGTTACTACGTTCGGAGACATCATAAAATTTGCATCCTTACTTAAATCTCAATAGAGAATATATGCAAAATATGGAGGGGAGGGAATACTGATAAGGTGTATACAAAGTCCACTGGAAAGTACTACAACCATGCCCTAATGCTGAATCGAAGTTGTTACTCTGTGTTGATCTAATCTTTGATATTACTAATGTTTGAAAACCACTAATGAAACTTCTTGGCATTGAAGTGCCTCCATCCTCTTTGCTCGCTTATGAAAAGGAATCCCGGATAGCTTACAGATGTTTTGTAGTAAAACCTGGAAGGAGGACATTGAAAAATTCCTATTCAGTCATTTCTAGAGGGGCCTGCTAAGTTTGATACAAGCTTAGTTCCTGGTGTAAAGTGATCTCAGGGCGTAAATCGCTGATGTATTTAATGACTTCATTTCCAGAGTTTGGAACTTCACTCTGATCTCAAGGTAAAATTTTCTCAGAAGGAGCACACTCAACAAACCGGCTGCTCCTTAACTCATAAGTTCCCGTGGCTGTTAGTCATTCAGAAACACTGGCAAAACTGATCTCAAACTGTCTTGTCAGATTAGAAGCAGAAATTATTTCTGGTTTGTGGAAGGGGAAGCAAGCACCCTGGTTTATCAGTGTTTAGCTCGTGCCAAGGGGATAGATGTCAAGTGATCCCGGGAACAGATTTGTGTGGGAAATGTCAGGTCTCTGTCTGCAATGTTCTGCACTGATGTGGGGTTATTTTATGTAAAAAGCAACTATGGAACATGTATTTTAAAAGAAATACTAAGGACGTTGCGATAGTACCCTCTGTGGCACTAATTATTTAGGAAAGTATTAGGTTTTCTTTCAGAGCTCACATCGTTCGCTCCCCCTTGTTAGAGGTTGCACAATTTTTTACCGAATTTTTCATGTGCGGTGGGCTTGGAGGACAGACTTTTGCTTTACACGGAATATGGTAAATCTGTAAACCTCTATGCAGTTCTTTGAGGATCAATTTCTTCATTCAAACATGATGGATATCAAAGTAAGAACTGATTCCTACTCTTGATGTATTGGTAAAAGATATTTTTTATTTAAGTGCGTGATCATAAATGTTTCTAACTGGGAGCAGGTGATTTGTCCTGTAACTGTTCCCATAAAATGTGTTCAGAGGCAATTTTTTATCAGTAAATGATCTCTAGCTAAATACTTAACAGATTTAAAAAAAACCAAGTGTGGACAAACATTTTAATAAAAATGTTTCTTTTCTATTTGTATTTCGTGCCTTCTGCTATGTCATAGGAGAGCTATTTAAACAATATAAAAGCCAGCATGTAAAAATACAGAAAAACAGGAGAGTGAATTTGAAATAGGAATGTTAATGGATGCTTTGTTAGATACAGAATGACTGAGGGGGAGAGAAAAAACCCAAACCGAAGTAACTGTGGTTTATTCTGAAGTGTTTTACTGTAACAGCGCCATTTTGCCTGGAGTCTGTTGAACTGATGGCTTCAGTCAAATTACCTTAGTCCCTAGCACATCAAAAACATCTCTGATGGCTTAAGATGTCACTGCTTCTATGCTAGATGTTATTGCACCTACAGCAGAATTAGCAGAAGAAAAATCTGTATTAAATTTTCTTAAAGTTTTCTTTAGTTCCTTCAAGTGATTCTTCAGTCTTCCACAAAACCCAATAAAGTAAAGGGAACGGGAAGTTTGTAGGGTGAAGTACTAAGGTAATTTTGTAGGCTTCATAACTTGAGTTCTGCCTGTTTTATAACTTCAAAGGTAATGTTTTGGTCAGTAAACATCTCTGCCCAGCCTTCACACGACGTCGGTGACAGTTCCTTTCTCTCGTGGCTGCAGGTTTGCAACTATAAAGAGAATTACTGAATTGGCAAAATTAAGCACTCCAAAGTGAAGGTCAAAATGAAGAACAGCCTCTTTCTTTGGCTTATGACAATCCTTATTAAAAGACTACATGCTGGTGTTTGCAGAAGGGTACTGCCGTATTCAGTGCTGTGACACAATTTCCATTGCACGTTCTGAGGTGCTATTTACTGCTATCTAATACTTCAAAACCTGCAAACTCTTCTCGGAGGGCAGGATTTTTAATTTCCTTATGGCTTTTCTGTGCTTCCCATCACTTTAATGTGCAAGTGCTTTACGCAAATGTTTTAACTTCTTTTCACAATATTCTTTGTGGTCAGAGCTTCATGGTATTCCTTTTTTCTTCATGTATGGAGACTTAGCGAGTGGGAACAGGTTCAAATGTATCCCTGAGCTTGGTCATCCAACATGTGGCTCCCAAAGGTTTGAAGCTTCTGAACCTTCAGCTGTAGCTGTGACCTTCCATACCCAGTACCTGTTGGTGGTAGCTGCTTCTGCAAGTCAGACAGGCACCACCAATGTAGGGTGTTTCCAAAGAAATACAGGTACAATTTAGAAGCATGAATGAATTCTGGAGCAGAAACATCCTTCAAAAGTGAGTTGTAGGTGGGTTTGTGGTTTTGGGGTTTGTTGTTGTTGGGGATTTTTTTTGAGGGTAGTCAGGTATCTTCACTAGGAGACTATGTTTTCTCTTTCTGGAGTCCACTAAATCGTGTAATATCCAGCTTTTTCCATGACTGTTGGAAAGGTTGGAGAAATGACGGTTGCCCTCCTTACACGAACAGGGGAAAGCCATCCCATCCAACACTGGATGAGACGGGCGTCCTGGGGAAATGTGTGAGCCCGTATAATTGTGCTAGAAGTGCACTGAGAACAGATGGAGGAGGAGGTACTGACGTGTAGGGGCAACCTCACCTCTGGCATTTTTACATTTTGAGTGTTTGCCTTCACAACCTAAACAATATGTTCTGACCACAGTTTTGTGTGCATCGTTTTCTAGGTTAGAAAACAAACCAGCAGCAATTTGTTACATGACACCGCACTGTGCATCACCGTAACCTCTTTCCCAGGCTGCTAAGCCAGGTGCTATTTCCCCCGAAGCCCTTCTCTGGTTCACCTCTACTCTGCATTTATGTTGTGCAATTCATCTGTTGCTTGAACAGTCTTGATCCACCGAAAGCAGAGGAAGCAGAGGCTCCCTGCTCTCTCTTTGGGTAGTTGGGATGGAACGTGTGGACGTGGCACTGTGGGACATGGTTTAGTGGGCATGGTGGGGTTGGGGTGATGGTTGGACTTGATGGTCTTACAGGTCTTTTCCAACCTTATGATTCTGTGCTCAGTGCAGTCAGGCTCTGAAGGACGTGGTAAAAATCAGTGCCTTCTGCCGAGCTAATGCACCTGCAGCTTTTCAGAGGCCTGTAAGTTGGCCAGATCTGAGCCTTTTTTCATTGTGTTGGGAGAAAGCACATCTGTCATGAAAACCTATTCTGTTTTCTATCTTGAAATTTGGCTATTAAAAAAAGTCATCCTAACTTTTTAAAAATCTTTGGCAAAACGCTGCGTATCATTGTACTGGATCTCCAGTCTTACTGTTGGAAGAGAGATTGGTTTCTGGAGAGTTAAGATTCCATGCCGAAGTTTCCAGAACTAATTAGATACTTTGGAAATTTCAGCTTGCTGGACGGGGAGGGGTTTTGAGCTGAAAAAGAAGGTGTTGGCCAACTGTTAGAATAGACTTTTTGCAAGCAATCCAAGAAGTGCAGCAGCTGAGTAGTACCTGACTTTAGTTTGGCAATCCTAAAATTCTTTTCAAATGACAACTAATAAAACAATTGTATTTTCTACAAGGAAAAACGTTGAAGTACATAGCACTGCGTGTTGAGTGATTTTGATACAGGAAAACAAAACAAAACTAGTCTTAAATGATTCAGGCTCAGAAAAAATGACCTTGAAGGGGTAAATGACAGAAATCTTCCGTGACTGGTTTGCTGATGGTTGGTGTAGGCTTATGTAGCGCGGTGAGCTCCGAGCTCATTTAGGCGGATTGCAGGAGGTGTGCCCGGGAGCGAGAAGCGGTTGGGTATGAAGCCTGTGTTGCTCTGCCCGGTACCGGCTTTCAGTGCAGGTAAGGCCAAGAGGTGCGGAGATGTCGGAGTCCCTCTGGCCACCTCTCCTGCCCCTGGCCTCGGCCCCAGCGAGCTGCCAACCCTGCTGCTGGGCAGCTGGTGGAGGGAGGTAATCAGGGTTGTAGGTTTTCCTGCAGATGGAGGTAGTTACCAGATACGCTTTGTTTACCAAATGTTAATGGTTTCTTAAGGAAATAACTCTGTGCCTTCTGGAGCAGAGTTTCATAACTGAGTGGAATAGTTAAAGCTCAACAGATTGTGTTTTTAACTGCTGTCTCAGTTACGACTAATTAATAGGCCAGCCGGCTCACATTGCTTAGGAACAGCTACAGCCACAGTGACTTGAAGTGCACCTGCAGAGCTATTTTTCGTGGTCCTTGTAGATTATAGAATGGTTAAAGAAAGCATGATGAGTTCTAGTTTTACCCTGGCTGTTTTAAACCAGTATGTTATTTTAAGGTTGAAATGGAGAAACGCTTCCAATGTCATTGCTGCCACTTTGCAAACGGAACTGACAGGTACGGCTCAGGTTTTCATCAGAAAAATTAACTACTACTTGATGCACTTATCTCAGTAGTTTTAAGGACAACATTTAATATGTTTTGGTCTTTTTCTGCTTCAGTTGCACGTCGGTGTGGAAGGCTCACTGAGCTCGAACAAAGAAAGAAAATCTGTATCACCTTTCACGAGTTAAAGTTTAAACAGTGAGGGCTAACTATCTACAGAGCAGGAGAAAAAAAGGAGTTTTCTTAGCTTTGCACCTGTCAAGTGCTGCAAATAATTGCCGTTCTAAAGCAAAAACCCAAAACACAAGCTGTACAGCAGCTGCCAAGCCCAGCGTGTCGGGTATGTGCAGGTACCCGGGCCGAGCGGGTTGAGGAAGACGGAGCTTTTGCTGTGCAAAGTTGCGATGTGTTTCGTCATGTGGAAACCACAGGATACAGGTGTGGTGTTTGCACTGGAGGGAATAGCCGAAGCAGTCACGAGGGGGGTTTGCGCTCAGGCGGGAGGTAGCGAAAGCCTTGCTGTAACTTGAGTTGAATATGGCTCAAAGGGTTTTTCCAACCGTCTCAGCTGGTCTTGTAACAGGCAGTCAGTCTCTCCCGGCACGGACCCTCCCTCAGTTATGTCTCCAGGTCAGAGGTGTAGGCTCCCTCCACAGTAATGAGCCATGTTAGGAAAATTATACCTGTTTTCTCTACTCTCATGTAACAGGAATGAGCGAACAATGCAGTAACATTTTTTTGTAGACATGAGTTGGCCCCCTTGTTTTGCTGAAATTAATAAGCCACGTGGTGCTTCATATTACTAGAAATCCATTATTGAGCACTTCAGAATTGAACAGAAAGATATGCGGATGCTGGAATTTGAATGCTGCTCATGGTTTAGCTCAGCCCTAATTGATAAGGTTTTTAAGGAAAGAAAGTTTTTTGTGATTTCCAGAAGTTTCTGTGTCAGCTGGAGAACCGAAAATTGCAGTAACCCATTAGTATTGAAAGAAAATCGAAAACTTAAAATGATAGGACTGGTAGTAATTTTACATCTGGTGGGACTGAGCTGAATTACCCTCAGAAGTCCTTGGTTAAGGCATGTGTTTGCAGCAGCTTAAGCTTTATCCTGATAATTCATTTTGATATTAAGCTTCTTGTGTAACTCATTTTATATTTCCTTGGTCAATACAGTTAATTTTAGGATGCTTGTATTTTTCATTATTTAAAGTAACACAAAAGTGAAATTGTCTAATAGATCTGTTGTACTTGCTCGTAGTAAACTGCACCAAGGTTTAGTATGGAAGGAAGCTGTTAGTCCCCCTGCCTCCACTACGGCTTGCTTCTTTCTATGGAAAATTACACTATTTTGGTAAGTAATGAAACAGGATCTGTTCAGGTGGTCTGAGAACACCTGGACCCGTAAAGTGGAGTGGCCCAATAGCTATTGGTTCTCCATGTGGAGTTTCTTACTCTGTATCTTGGAAAGCCTGGCTTCCAGGATGGACAAAAAGAGGAAAATGTGGGTTTTGGCTGTTGAGACAGGACATGAGGAAAAGGGCAGCTGTGCTCTCTAAAGGATTTTTATCTGTAAATGACCCAAGTATAGGTGATTTGGGAACAAGGCGAATGTTCAAGACTGTGAAATCACCAGAATTCTACCTAGGTGCCTGGCTGTGGGTTTGTCTGGTAAGCTTCCTGGGGCGTCTTCCTTGGAGTAGTTTGTCTTTTGAAGCTAGCTTAAGTTTTAAAAATGAGGATACTGATAGAATTACGTGAGACCTTGAGAAAGAAATCTGTACTTATATACTTCATTGCATTTTGTATAATCGGTGTCTAACAAATATTAATGAAATCAGAATAAAGGAATTAGGAGAACAAAGGTCCCAGAGGAAGTCAGTGGCAGAGCTAGGAGATTGACCTCGCAAGTAGAGTCCCACTGCAATGCTTAATCCAGCAGCATTAAGGGGTTTTTTTAACTCTTCTGTATGCCAGAGCTTGCAGCTGAATTCAGTCATGTTTTTAAGACTCTGAATTGTCTTGTTCTTATTTTAAAAGAAAAAACAAAAGCATGGGAGAAATTTGTCTTTGCTAACCTGTGTTGAAGGATCTTGTATTTGCTTCTTGCTAAGAAAAAGCCACTGTCTTTTTACTGCGGGTTGCTTGGCTAGTATTCCTTATCATGTTAACCTTATGCATCTTGTTGAACTGGTAGTTAAACTGGTACACAAGCTGTATGCAGACATATCTACAAGAGCAAAGAAACTTGTGCTGTTGCTGGTCTGTGCAATCGCGTGCCCCTGTGGCTGCTGGCTCTTACCTCCTCTGTTTCTTCTTGCTGGTTTAAGTCAGTTTGCTGTCTTTTCTTCACACAGTGATCCCTATAAGATGGGATGCTGTCTTTCAGTACATTCATGCAACTCAGGGACAGTAGAGTCCCGCTCTGCGTTGCTGCTGTTGCTCGGTGTCTCAATGCAGTAAAGTGAAGTGTGAAGCCACATCACTCTTAATCTCCTTATCATCCTTGGTTGACTTTTGTTATTGTTATGTTAGAGCACTGAAGCATGGGTCAAAATTGTACCCCTTCTCCATAGATTTAGTATTTCAGTGTTAAGCAGTTTATCTAGGTCTATGACCATACTTTCAGTTAGAGATGGGTGAAGCTTTTTTTCTCCTCGGTCCTTATTGTAGTACCACATGGTGCGTGAGCACTATTCCTGTGTTACGGTAGTAACAGGGCAGCCTTGCCTGTATACTGACACTCTCACTGCACCAACCCGCAATTTTTGGTTATACAGATAATAAATATCAGTTGTAATTATTACTTTGGAATTTATCATATTGAACACTTCATGTCTGTCTGTTTGCTACTTGTTTTTTACACAGAGAATTTAACATAATACTCAGCTAGTCTTAGTCTTTCATACTTGTAACAGTGTAGAACCTTCCACCTCTGTGTGCTTAGGCAAAGATATACTACATACTGTAAATCTTCGTTTGCTAGTTTTTTGATTAATAGTGACAGCCCTGTCACTCTTAAGTGTTTCTTTGAAGGTGCATAGTCATAATGCATGTATCAGTGGGGCTTCTTGGGTGTTGATGCTACTCAACATTTTTTCATTGATGTGGATGATGGGATGAGGAACATTCTTATCAGGTTTGCAGATGACACCAAAGAGAGGAGAGTGTTTGATGGCACAGCAGCCTGTGATTAGGTGGGACCTCAGCAAGCTGGAAGAATGGGCCAACAGAACCTCATGAGGTTCAGTGAAGACACGTCTACCTTGAATAGAACAGCTCCATCTAACAGTGTGGGCTGGGAACTGATTGTCCAGGAAGCAGCTTTGTATGTTGGATTTCATTTGTTTGTGGGTTTTTTTTAAAGAAAATAAACCTGGTGGACACCAGGTTGAGTCAGCAGTGTGCCCTTGCAACAATAAAGGCCAGTGGCTCGGCTACGCTAACAAGAGCGTAGCCAGCAAACTGGTGGAAGTGATTATTCTTGCTTACCTTTTGGGAGAGTGGAGCTGGAAAACTGTGCCCAGTTTTGGACTCCTGAAGAGAAAATGGATATTAACAAGCTGGAGGGAATCTATCAAATGGCTGCTGGGATGACTGGGAGGCTGGAGGTGAGATCTCATTGCTGTCTTCAACTGCCTGATTTGTAGCTGCAGAGAAAATAGAACCCAAATTTTCTCAGAGGAGCGCAGTGATAGGACAGGAGGCAGTGCTCTGTTAGCAAGACCTTGGTGTAGTAATGGGAACAACGGGAGTCATGATTTTATTCTAATTCTGACCGGTTAGAAAGAAAAAACTGTTCATGGCGAGAGGGGATAAGTAGCAGAAACAGGTTGCCCGGAGAGGCTGGTATCTGACTTTGGGGAGTCTCCATCCTCGGATATGCTCAAAACTCAACTGGACAACTTTGGGTTTCATTATTGAACTTTGGAGTTAGCCCAGCTTTGAGCAGGGGTTGGAACTAGATGGGAAGTTAAGGGGGACTCTGGAGATCCTGTCTGACTGGAGTTTTTCTATGGTTCTGTATAGCTACCTTGTTGATGAAAGGTTTTTGAAGGCATCTTTTCATATGACTGTATTAACCTGTCTTATGCCAAGGCGTATAGAACAAAAACTTGTTTTTTGAAGCCAGGAGACTGTGCCAGCCCAGCGCTGGAGTGTGTGTATGTGTATGTCATTTCAAGCGATTTTTTTGGAGCAGAGCTTAGTTGACTGTGAACAGGAGAGGAGTTTTTTGTTTTCTTTCGGCTTCTCTAATGTCAACGAGCAGAGCCAGCAAGAGCTGGTTTGGAAAACAATGCTCTTACAAATAGAAATGCTCTCAGTGACAAACTACTTGTTTGCTCACACAGCTAGTCTGGAGCACTGCTGTTCCCTTGTTTGGTTTTTTCCAAAAGTCCAGATATTTGTAAATGCTGTCTTTTCCTTTTCTTAAGAAAAGAGGTAGCACGATAGAAGCGTATGCACTTCAAATGCTCTCATTATTGAGTAAGGCCAGAGTGCCTTGTTTATAATGTTGGCTAGGAGGCATGATGATAAAATTGAGAAAAGTTAAACAAACAAACAAAAAAGGATCAGTAAACAAGATAACTGTTGACTGTTTACAGACATTTTCTTCCTAAAAGTACAATCTCTAAAATGAGCTTACTTAATCCTTCAAGCGGGAATTTCAGAGAATAATTTGTCAATTCGCTCTTCTGAGATTTTTGCATCCTCAAGGTTTAAGTGCTTTCCATCCCAGTTTCAGGAAGAGACAGCAGTAGCTCTAACGGAGGCAGCTGAACTAGATGATCACTGTAGGTCCTTTCCAGCTGAACTATTCTAAAACACTCAATACATCTTTAACCCTTTTAGCCCTTTAGAAGCTTGCTTCTGCCTCTATGCCTAGAGAATTTGTTTCCTTAAATGTTAACAGGTATGAAAGCTCTTAGTGCAGGAAGGTGGTGGGTTTTATGATATCCATTCCGTTCTCTTTTCTGAGTCAAGGATTGTGCCATCCTTTCTTTCGGCATTGTCTCAAGGGAAGCTCCTGTGTGTCTGGAATATAATCAGCTATTGGTATTGAGTCCTTTGTTGTAGACTGATGTCAAAGTAGGGGCTTGCTCAAGAACAACTTTGATTTTTTTATGTCTGTTCCTGCTCCATTTTTTGGTACTTAAAAATAAGGCTTAAAAGGAAAAAAAATGGTGTGTATTTGTGTATCCAGCCCTCCAGGACAGGTGGCTGATCTGATCTGACAGGCACTTGATGATTGAAACACCGTGAGTGACTGACAAGCTTGACCTGAGGCTGAAAACTGAAAGCTGGCCTCCCACCTCTGTTTCCTTGTGAGCACCATCAGAGTGCAGCTGTGCCCCAGACAGCACTTTGGAGCCAGCACGTATGTAATTAGCTATACGTATGCCCATCCGAGAGGTGCAGGGCCACGAGTCACTCGGCAAGGGGAGAGAACATCTGAGACAGTCCCTTGCTTTTTTTTCCTGTCTGGACTAAGTATTGTTGGAGGTACCACCATATTTCTCACTTATTTCCCCTCTATTTTTGTGCATGAAAATGCTTTGCTATAATGGCTCTGAGCATTTG
This sequence comes from Gavia stellata, assembly GCF_030936135.1. Classification (NCBI taxonomy): domain Eukaryota; kingdom Metazoa; phylum Chordata; class Aves; order Gaviiformes; family Gaviidae; genus Gavia; species Gavia stellata. Next base: position 95,112,747 of record NC_082596.1, on the reverse strand, counting down.
TACAACCTATTAAAGCATGTCTACAGAATACAGTTAAAAAATGACTCTTCAAAATAAAATAAAGCTATTTGTGTGCACCTGAAGCTACAATTTAGGCAAGCAGTTTTAAGCCCTGTGTCTTGTAAGCAAGTGTCCTCCTGTTTTTTGTCGAACTAGTGCATGCTGAGCCTTACAGCTGCCAGTGATAAAAGGCAACGTTGGGCTGAATCTGCACAGGTGTGCAAACACAATGTTTGCTTACTCTGTTTGCTGCAATCTGAATCCTTCACTCCTCCAAGTATTTGTTTTCCCTGGAAAACTACATTGTAGTGTAACGTGTGTAACACCATGTTAAATATCGTGTAATAGGTAGGCTGGCTGATGACTGTGAGAAAGAGAGGTGGGTTTTTTTGGCCAGGAGGACTAACTAGCTAAAAAACTGCAAGACCACCCCACCTCCATATAGAACTGACAAAACCTATGTTGAATAAACGCTAGTGCGTATGCTGTTTCCACCGGAATTTTGTGTTGCTATCATTACCTTGACTAGTGGCCTTGGGGAAAAATGACCCTTGCTACGGCTTAAGAAATGCAAGAATTGCGTCGTTGAATTGCGTCGTTGAGGTTGGATAAGTGCTACCGGCTGGCCCTGGCCAGTGTGTACGTACGTACATTGTGGTTAAGCGTTACTGTTAGCTTCACAGAGGTGGTGCTGTTCTGTTTTTCATCAAGTATGTGAAAGCAGCGAAATTAGAATGAGCCAGTTACTACTGGTAGGCGTGAGCATCTGTCTGTCTCCTTCCTCCTACTACCTCAGCGTTACAAGGGTGGGCCCTGACATGTCACGAAGGCGGTGCGTCCTCAAAGCACCTTCCTTTCGTCGGTCTTGGGTCCTCCTTGCCTGACTCTTAGACTGAGGGTTGTGGGGGAAAGACTAGGTCTTCTCCAGGGTCATAGTTAGGACTGCAGAAATACGGCCTTTTTGTTCCCACAGTCCTCTTCCAACCCTTGTTTTGTAGACTCTATTATACAATTTCTCCCAGTCACCAGAAAGTTACTGTGTAAGTAGCAATCCTAGATGTACCCATGCAACATGGAGATACTAAGCTCTTGACAACAAAAAACAACTGGGTGTTCACTGGTTTGGTTTTTTCTTTTTTTCTTCTTGAAGAAAGATAAGTGCTATTTGAGTTGCAATAAGTACAATCTTTTTTGGACTTGGCTTGTGTATCTGATCAGAGGAGTGTGGCAGTGTCTTAATGTAACAAACATTTTATAATGTTCAATTTTATTATATTGCACCGTTAAAAATGCTGTAGCATGGGTCTGGATACCGAAACTAGGATACAAATTTCTTATTAAAATAACAATTGACGTGTATATAAGTATTTTGTCTGGAACAGGTGAGGAATTGAAGAATATAATCTGTTTTACTACAGTGATTCATTATTTCAACAGTACTCTTCATACATTTCTATTTATTAAATATCAAGTAGATTATCCTGAGCTGATGCCTCTTCTGTTGAGATAGGTAGCTACTACAGTAAGAGGAATGGAAATTAATAGTATCACAAGAGGAAAGCAGCAGATAAAAGACATCAAAACCAATGCAAAATGCTGGTATCAGTGTTCTTTTTCTGATGCCATGTAATTTTACATATTCTTGGTGCTTCTGCATGTGAAACAAGTTTTGTCTGGTCTCAGATTAATACATTTATTTTAGGAAAAAAAACCAACAAAACCTTAATGTATTTTTCGGGGTGTAAAAAGACTTCAAGCTTCTGCCTCTGGTTTTCTGTCCTTTAGCCCTTTCTGCTAGGTAGTAAACTTTTTAGTTCATGGCCTTTTCACTTCTGCAAGTGGTGATGCCTTTTATTTAAAAATAAATAAATAAGGAAAAAAAAAAATCAAGAAAACAAAGCCCCAGACTAGACAGTACCTTGTAACTGAGGGTGGAGATTATTTTTAGGCATATCTGACTTTTGTCACATCAGTTCAGCAGTGTCATATCACTAAAAATATTACAAGCATGCTGTTAACCTTTGCAAAATAGATCCAAAACGCTATTTTGGATTTCAAAATAATATTAATAATAATAAAGCCAGCATGAGACTGGAAGATGTTTTTCCCGAGTCCCTGTCTGAGAACTCCTGGAGGGAGAAGGGGGGGGACGTGGAAGTGTTGCTGTGCCTGGGGTTGCCTCTGCGCTGTCCCCGTCCCCCTGGAATGACCTGGTGGGGAGTATTACAGTATGCATTTCAGGTGCAGGTCTACTGGAATTAAACTACCAGTGAGAAATGCATTGAAGTAATGGAGTATTTAGTGCTTCTTTTTCTTGTTAGTTCTCTCTTTCTGTTTATTAAGACTAGCATAATTGTAATGACTGAATGTTTTTCTGCACTTCAGGTGAACCAAGTGATCTTCCTTTAAGGTGCACAGCAAAGTGTGTAAGCCAAAAAATCCCTTTCCGATTTAAGATTAAAAGTAGCTGATCACAGTTGCTTTGAATGCAGACAGATGGGACAACGAGCAAGTAAAAGTAATTAGAAAAATACTGCATTTTAACATATGAGGCATAAGGTTGCACGTTGTAGCTTTTCTCTAGAACCACTGCTTCCCAGGTTTCTCGTCCGAAACGGCAAGTGTTGGATTTCCCCCCCAGAGCCCGATATCGGCTCCTGCTGTCAAGTCAGCCTGAGCAGCGGACGGGGAGCGGGCAGCCGGGCTCCTGCGGGCTGGGGCCCTGGCTCAGGGAGCAGCTCTCGGAGCTTCCCGGGTTAGTTGCTGTTGTTACATAAAAAAAAAAGTAACTGAAAGACGGTCTGACTAGCAATGGTTCCATGTCCGTTTGTCATAAAATGTTTGAGCCATCTGTTGCTAGAAAAACTACCCCAGTCTACCACCTGGTGTTTTACTGAGCCCAGGGATTTATTCCAGATAAGCACTGGTTTACTTAATAAATATTGAAAGGGAAAAAATGGAGAACGAGGGGAAGAAGATGCGATAGTTTTTCTCTGGTTTATTGAGTGCTGAATAATACCATTTGGATCATTGTCTCCTTCCGTGGTTCATATGTCACTAAACCCCATTTTCTTTCCATTTTGAAAACGGAGGATGAAGAGTCACATTAACCGCTACAACGCTACACGGGGATTGGTATAAAGTTCTGAGCAGCGTGTGATTTAATTTGGAGTTGTGGATGGCCACCTGCTGTACTTTTGTTCTTGTGGCAATCTGGCAAGTGGCTGGGCTGTTCTGGTGGGCTTCTGTCGGGTGCGTTAGGAACCGTCCGGGAGCGCTGCAGGCTGCCTGGGCTGGCACAGGCTGGCGGAGAGCTCCTCCAGTGCAAAAAAACCCCAAACTCCTAAGGTGGTTTGGGTTTTTTTCAGGGATTCACTGCCTTACTGTCACACACAGGTAGATTATAACTCCATCATAGGCTAACTTACTTCCTTTTGCTAATCTTTGAACTAAAAAGGCCCGCACTACTCTCGGGTAAGGGAATTCCCAGGGAATGGCCAGCACCAGCCACTTGTGCCCTCTGGAAGGGTATCGCTGGGGGCCTGGGGAGGTGCAGGGGTGGTCGGCTTCTGTTTCCAGGTGTTGGGAGTGGGCTCAGCTCAGGGCAAGGCATGTCTCTTGACATGGGGTATGGTTTGGTGTTTTTGGTTGGTGGGTTTTTTTTGTTTGTTTGTTTTTTTGGGATTGTTGGGGTTTTTTTGATATTTTTATGATATGTCCTTCAGAGAAAGCAGGTAACACTGGGTTCTCCATCAAGTCATTTGGATAAAAAAACCCCCAGCCTAGATCTGGCAGCTGGAGTGTGCCGTTGTAACCCTCAGCTTCCTCCTCCTTTATTCTTCCACAGGCAAGTTTTGGTGTCCCCAGTAATGTGGGAAATGAATATGGGAATTATTTAAAAGTTAATAGGTTTGTCATTTTCTTTACCATTACATTCTGTTTTTTTCTTCTAATTGGATTGGGTTTTTTGAGGCTGAGTTCTGCTTAGAAAGCCAAAGGATGAGTGGGAAGAAGCACCTGATTGTGTGATTTGCTGAAAACTTTATCATAAAGCACTAGATGTAGAATAGGTTTTTTGTAGTGTGTTATGTTTAAATTTATATAAGAATGGGGAAAGCGTTTACTGCAAAATAAGCACCGAAGGAAAAGGATACACACCTGAAATCCTCCCATTGCAGTAAATAACAATCAGCTTCAACCTAATGTTTTGGTTTTGAAATGCATTGGCAGTATTTTTTAGCTTGTATTCAGATCCTGATAATTTGAAATGAGTCGTCTTCATGTAGTTGTCTTTTAGGCTACAGAAACAATGTGTTTTTTGGCTATGGAGGCTAATATTTTCCTAGGAAATGCAGTCAGAAACAATGGGGAAGACAGTACAATACGTACTACTACTGCCGTTTGAAAACTTATTCGTGCTTGCCTGTTGTAATTTTTAAAAGTGCATTATTGATAGGTTCCTGTAATTTTAAAAGCAGCAGCAAACTAGTGTTTTGTGGTGGTTTTTTTTTTTTGGTAGGAGTTCTTGCTTACAGGGGCTAAAATTAGATACTTTTAAAAAAAAATTAAAATCATGTGTTGAGCAACTATCAAAAATGCATTCCTGTGTCAGCTTGTTAACTGACAAATGCTGGCCCCTGTATTCTTGTTTCCAACATTATTTGACACATCCTGGAATCTGCTTAACTTGAGTTGGTTCTGTCTGCACCGAACTGGTAGGCACTTAAGTAGCTTTCAGCTCTAGTGTGGATATGGATTGTATAAACAAATAATGTTTTAGGCTTGCATAGGATGTCAAGGCGTTTCATAAATTGCCCGTTAGAAGATTGGAAGTATCACATTTGTTGGTTAGATCAGATTTTGCCCCTTGCCTGTGTTCCTGCCGTGTACCCCGTTTCCCACCTTTGGGAAGCAGTGGGTGAAATAAGTGGCAGTGAGAATGGGCTTTTGACACTTGAGTGCCGGCGGCGTTACGGCTATTTCTGCGGTAGAAATACTCTACCTTGAATTATAACAGCTCATCGGCTACTAACTAAATCACTCTGTAGGGCCGTCTTCTGTAACACAAGGCGGTGTAGCCAGCGGTACCTCAGCTTGTTTCAAAAGGAGTTGACTTACCAACTGGAAGTGGTCAGCTGCAGCAAAATCCTGCCCTGCTTCTCAAGGTAATTTAGCGTATGTGGAGCTTATTGATGGTATGGCCAGGCTGCTTCCAGTACCTGCTGTACCCCTTCAAAGCTAGGTCACCTTCCTTTTTATAACCGGTCTGAGAGCGTGGCTGCTGCAGCCCCCGTGTTTTGAAGAATGATGAGTTTCACACTAGGAACTTGAGTGCACTAAAAGCAGCTGAATATTGTTGTGGAGATAAATCCTAACTGAACCCCGTTTCTCACAGCTTGAACTCATCAGTTTTCCTTAAAATGAAAACAGAACATGTTCAAACAAGAAAAAAGTGTTTGTGGTAGTAGGTTTGGTTTGTAAACCATGAGTATGGTTAGGTGCAGTAGAAGCATAGTATGGGTAAGATACTAAAATTCTAAGACATAGGCAGCTAACATTTCTGTTGGCAGAAAAATTGATAATTTTCTTAAACTACTCGTTGAAAAAAAAGGCCTTTGTACTAAGGATTATTTAAGTTGGAGAAATCTGTCAAATGCCCTTGAAGTGCCCTGGGGTGGATATGGAATAATGTGCTTTACTTTGACTACAAGTACTTGATAACACAAAACTTACTAGCAATTTGATAACACAGACCTATGCCTCGGTTCTCTAGTGCTGAACTGTAACTCTAGTTCAAAAATATCTAGGTGATTACTTTGAGGAAAAAGAAGTAATTGGGGAAACTCTTCCTTTTGACTGATACTGACATCTTGGAAATGCTTGAGTGAAGTTAAATCCACACTGCAGTTAAATCCACCGTCTTCACTGGAGCAGTGTATGTGTGAAGTCTTTGTTTGATACCTGCTCAGCGTTTTTCAGGGCAATTCACCATTGAGAGTCCATGGTCAATTTATCTCAACCACCCTGGGAAGAGTACAAGCAATGCGGCTGGGCTCAGCTAAACTGTTTTGACCTGTAAACATTGTTAATAAGCTTCATGGAGTTGTTGCCATGCGTGGACTTGGGAAGGAGAGCGTGCCCATCTCTTTTCTGGGTGCCTCTCTCGGTTTTTCCCCAGGTAGTTGGGAGTTTTCCGTCTCGGACCTATTGAGCTTGGGTCTGGCCTTGGGGGTATGAGTTTGCCAGCTGGCTGGAGCTGGACAATTAACAACTCCTCCTTCGCGCTCTGAAGCGTTTTTGGTATTTTCTCTGGAAAAGAGAATGTCTCTGACACTTTGTTATTTCCTAAAAGGTTTCTTTGATTTGACCTTGTAAAGTTAAATCAGTCATGGGAGGCAGGTAAAATGAAGTCCAAGTTATTTAAACCCAAACTTACTCCCTCTTAAATGCAAAGCGTTTCGTTCACCCCCCACACCGTATCGGAACTGGCGTATTGAGGGAGATTGGTTTACTCATCACTTCGAGTGTTTGCCAGTCGTCTTTCTGAGACGGAGGCTTTGTGCAACGCTCGGGCAGTGAAAGTCTGAATGTGGTTCGTTTTGTGTTAGGCAGCTTTTTGGCTCCGGTGGCTCCAATGTTGTAACACACTTAAAGGGAAAGCTTTGTCCACTGAACTGGAAAAAGTTGTAGCCAGCCTGTCTCTTGTTTCCCGCCATGTGAGGCCGCCTAGATTTTGACAACAGGATGATGGTCTGGATTTTGGAACAGGTTTTGGTTTTACTGCTTGAGTGACTTTGAACAAGTCACTCTTTACTTTTTGGGGTCATAAAATTGCGATAAAGAAGGATATCCACCTTGTGGGTATGAGGTTAGAGAAATGGTTCTTGGGCAAAAGAAAGGATTTGTGATCCTTGGATGAAAGCTGATATGTAAAATGCAAAGTAGCATTATTCTGAGCCTTTTTTTTTTTTACAAGATTATTCTAGCATGCAATGGGATAGTCAGCTCCAGCATATCATGACATGCTGAAACATCTGTCTGCTATGTATGCTTACCAAGCTAGCTTCCATGCGTGCGTGGTGATATTGAAGTAGAGCCTTCTGGTAGGGGTCTTAGTGAGCCAGAAGGGTATCGGGTTATTCCCAGATATCGTGACTTGTCAAGGGATGTTTCAAGAGATGTTTTTTATTTGTTTTTAACAAGGAATGTACTAACTCTAATTGTGCAGCACTTAACTCTCTTACAAACAGTGAAATTCATTAAACTTAACAGCATGCTGTAGGTAGTTGAGAAGATAGTTATAGCCACTTGCTTGGGAACAGCGCAAATAGCCTTCAGAAGGGTGGGCTTTTCAGGCACTGACTTGATTATATTTCCACTTGCCTCTGGCAGAGTTTCTAGCAGATTTATCTTTTTTTATTATCATGCCAGAAAACAGCCTTTGAAATATGCAATTTTATGTTAGCTTAGCAGTTTCCCCATCTGTCCCACTGTTTGAATTTGAATTCATTAACTCTTCCAAAATAAAAAGTTCATAGCCTCTGTTAGTATGCCTGTATTCTCTAATGCTGAACTATCAAACTGGGCAGAGAAAGTCAAGATTACTAGTTTGTTTTTTTATATCAAGATTATCTATGTGTATTCTCTGTGTGTAGATAAGCCTGGTGAAAGTTGCAGCTACAATGATGACTCTGCATCAAAACTTTGACTACGAACAATTATACCAATTTTAAATTGTTAGGATTACTGTGCTTTTTTCCTCACTAAGAGTAATAACACTTAGCAGATTGCAGACTTCGTCTGAAGCTCTAGCTAGAACTTGTGGATAAGAAGGCCAAATCCTTTTTGAACTGATTTTAAGATTTCAGCTGGGCTGGCACTGCAGTGTGTAAATGCAAATGCATCCCGAAGATGACCCACGTGTACGTAGCTGGAGATGCGAGCTGACTATTGATCTGTTGGTCACCCTTCCATTTTGCAAGCCAGAATTGCTTATGGTCAAGAAATGCATTCTTTCCTGTTCCACCTATGCCCTCCCTCCCTCTCCTCGTGTAGTTTGCTCGGTGGGTCTTCTCCTATTTACTTGCTCAGCTGACCTCCGGGAAATGAAGACAGAAGATCATGCTTTATGGAAGTAATCTAAAAGACCTCTTTTTCTGCCATCTGCTTGCTCCTTAATGATAACCCACAAACTGTAGAAATGCAGCTCTCTAGAGGCCAGCTTTTCAAATCTGCAAGATGACATTTAAGCACTTACAGATTCCCGATTAGGCACAGGTTTTCATGATGGTGGGGAGTAACCATGCTCTTCACCTGAATTTTTTTTGCTATGGGTCTGTTTTCAGGCAACACAAATAATGAACATGATCCATTTGAAACCAGTCACTGCTGGGTATGACTCTCAGCAGCTGGCCCCACTGCAAATTTCAGTTTTGCATATGCAGTGGTGTGTTGACTTAATACAATGGGGATCATAGCTTCTCTTGTTTTTAATTGCCTACCTACTACAAATTATAATTATCAATTTTGGTGACTTTAGAGTGGGAGCAGGCAAATGCATGACAGAGAGAGGTTAGCAACTGGATAAAAATTCTGCATTTCTCTAAGTTAAAAACAAACAAAAGCCTGTCTGCTGATGGGGTCAAAGGGAAATAACTCCGGCCACCCTTTCTTTGAGTTTCGACAACTTACTGTTCCCCCTTCGGCAGAATTCCTCATTAGGCATCTGTTCATAGTCTCTACTTGTTTGTATTTTGCTCTGGGCCTCATGGTTTTCTTGGAGCGGAGTGCCGACAGCAATAGCTCAGGGGCTGGGCAGGGCCGGCTCTGGTGCAGAAAGGCAACCCCCAGCACAAAGCGCACCAAGAGATTTTGTTGTCTTGTTATCGGACACGGGACTAAATATATTTTTTCTGTTGAACAGCAGAAAGCACTTACACTGCACTGTTCTTTTGGTTGGCAAAAGATAGCCCAGGTAGAGAAAGTCAGAAAGCTGGAGTGAAGGAAAAGAAGTAGTAAGGCGGGAGGATCTGGGCTTTTAGGCAGTGTGCTCTATGGGAAAGAGTCATGAATTGCAGGAATGAAGGACACGCTGCTTTTGGTTGCCTTGCTGTACGTGCGGCATTAGAATAGGAATAGCATTGGGCAGTGCCTTTGTATTTATTCAGTAGTCAGAGGAAAAATACATTTAGAGAAACTGATAACTTGCACAGTGTGCTTATACTTTGAGAGAAACAAATACGTAGTAATTTAATTGTTCTGTAAGATACTGTTTGCAATCATTGCAGGCCTTAATATTCTTTTTCTAGCAGCACTGCTTTTATGTAGCAAACAAAATTTCTGTAAAATATTAGTGCCTTAACCAATACATGAGAAGTCCTACCCTGTTAACCTTAGTTCATGAGAATTGTCTCTTATCACATGCTTTTGTTCTTTTTCTTAGTTTGATACATAACTTGGAAAAACGCTATCTGTTGATTGAAGTTACTTGCAGTATTAAAACAGTGCTAAGTAATTGCTGACAGATCCAGACCAGATAACCACTTAGTGCAAACACAAGCATCCTAAATGAAAATGTTTTAAATCAAGCTGAGGGCATGTAATACACAATTCTGAAATAGCATGGACATGGTCTTAAAAATCTTTTTGATGGCAATTGCAATTCTGCATACTGTAATCTTAAAAAATGTGAAGTCTTCTATACTGGTTGAACTGTGAAATTTAGAGCACTTATTACTCTGAGTCGCATGTATGTGTTCTGAGAACTATGTCAGGTTTGGGGGCTTATTTACATACGGTTATCACCCAGCAGTCTAAATGAATGCGTGAGATAGAGCCTGGCTTTGTTGCTTTGCACTGAGGATCACTGCCCTGCTCTCCAGGAAATGTTGTTATGCAACTTCTTGCATTTTTAACTTATTTTACGTTACTAAGTGCCACAGTGATAATAAATCAACAATAATCCATTGCATACCTATGCTGAGTTTTGTAGTGTTTTAATATATGTCTGTAGATAGTTTTGTGTACCGCTGTTGAAATACGATGAGTTGTTTCCTCCAATATTTCACCTGAGATGGAGAAGACACGTGATCTTTCTGCTTGTGTGTTTTTAAGACAGCATAGCAACTGCTTGTTCTGGCTTTTGGTGTTAAGCTGAAAGTTTATGATGATACTCTGTATGGGGGGAAAATAGCTTCAAGTCCTTTTGGGAGAGCGTTTAGGAAGTCGGTGTGTACAGCATTGTAGTTGAGATGTCTTGAGTCATCCCAGATAGTCAGCCTGGCGGGAATGGGTCCCAGTGGCACTTGTGAAACTTGAAGGCAGGATGGCAGCTCTCGTAGGCATTGGCAAATCACTAACCGTTTCCTCTAATCTCTTACCCCCCCCACACCTTGCCTTCCTGGCCGTCCTTCTTTACATCCCTTCTGCTCTACCCGTTCCCGTATCACCTGCTGCTTCCGCCTCATACTGGCTCTCCCCCATGCCCTCTCTTTTCCCTTTCTTGGCCTGGCACACCTGAGGGCTGGTGGTGGCTGGCAGGCCAACCTCCTGTCGACATACTCTTAGATGTATTTATTATTATTTTTTTGAAATTATGCTCCCTTCCTCATCCACCTCCAAAAAAAACCATCTCGGGAACATACAACGCACAAGAAGCTTGGTCTGAATGGACAACCCAGAGGACTGAAGTTCCCTTGTTAAGTATCTTCCTCTTTGTACCTGGCGCGCTAACAGCAAAGGTAGGTTCGATGAGCCTCCTGGCTCTGCAAAGCGATTCAGAATTAAAACTGTAAAATGGTGAACTTGCAGCAAAAGTGTCTGAACTAGTCTTTACAGCGTTCTTTGGAAGTGTTCGTGCAGTCTCCGCTGCTGGGAATGGGGATCAAAGAGAAACGACAACCCAGAATGAGTGACTTGAAGTGCTAAAGTCTTTTTAAATATGCATTTTTCATGAAAAATGGTTGAATGAGAGGTCCCCTCTGAGTTTAAGCTTTCATTTCATAAATGAAGTAGACTTTTACTAATAGTTACATCATCTTTATTGAAGTCAGCATAACAAATACCTTTATGAGTAAAAATGAGAATGCTTGAGATGGTCTTTCATCCAACTACCAGCAGGTATTTCTGTGTGCTGCAATGATGTGTTTTGTTTGTTTTATATCTGTAATCCTTGATTAATTTAGAGCAGCAACTTCTTTGGATGGAAGATGGGGGTGTTTTTGTGCCTTCCCCCTTTTCTTCCTTCAGTGTAGAAGTGGGTGAAATGTTTCAAGGGTTGGAATGGATATCGTATGTGTTAACAGAGAACGCTGTTAACTTAAGTAGATTAAAGGATCCACAGTAAAGACTTTTGGTATAATAATTCTACCTTCACTGCCCCTTCACCCCGCTTTAGTCTCTGTCTAGACATATGCCGCCGTAAGAAGTGGATAATAAGTAACCAGATAGGTATGATGAGATTTAGTATTTCAAAAAGCACTTGAAAATTTAAGTGTAAGATACTACAGATTACCTAAACATACTCTGTTGCTGCTGGAAAAGGAGTGTTTTAATGGTTTTACTATTTGGTTGACTGCTCCCCCCTCCTCTCCAGTTCTAGGATGTTGGGGGTATAAAATACACAGTTACGGAAGGTGATTGGGAGCTATGCTAGCTTTATCCCTGTAGACAGATAGATTCTGTACACAGAATTGCAAAGGCCTTCATTTGTATTGCTTGCTTACTGAGGGTTTTTTGTTTGTCTGTCCTTTCTGAAGCTACTGATGAGTATTGAAGACCCTGATTTAAGGGGAAGGGGAATATGTGAGAAGAAACACAAGTCAAATAAAGTAGGTGCCGTTAATTAGTAGAAGAAGAGTTCAAGGTCTAATAAGATAATAAATCAGATCATAGCATACTCAACATAGGAACGTACTAAACATGCAAATGTAAACTGACATGACCTCTTACTTTGTTTCACCAGTTGAGATTGATCTCAGAATTTTTTCCCTGAGGCTTACTAATGTATATATGTGTGTATAATATATAATGTATGCTGTTAAGAGAGGCTATCTGAGGGATAACTCTTCGTTTCATTTTCACATGACACTTCACAAAGTACTCTTCTACTCATGTATCAAGTTTACTCTTGGTTTATCTGTAGTCATAGAATCATGGGACGGTTTGGGTTGGAAGGGACCTTGAAGATCATCTAGTTCCAACCCCCCTGCCATGGGCAGGGACACCTTCCACTAGACCAGGTTGCTCAAAGCCCCGTCCAAGCTGGCCTCGAACACTCCCAGGGAGGGGGCATCCACAACTTCTCTGGGCAACGAGTCTAAGAAAAGGGTTCCCAGCTCACACTAGGTTTCACATGTAAACACTTCCAGGTCTGTGCTGGTACACAGCATTCCAGAAGCTGTCCACCCTGCGGCCAAGGTAGGGGATTGCCTCCCTCCACGTTACTATTGTAAATTGCCAAACCGTTTAACACGGACGGATCCACCTTGTTGTGAAGTAAAAAAATTCTGAGCTGGCTTACGTGAATTCTTCAGCTGAGACCTCGAAAGCAAATTGACATAAATTTAGTTTCTACAACATGCTAGTGTATCGCAGGTCTTAGGGAAAAACCACAAATGCTGAAAATTTGCATTCGGAATAATAAAACAATTGACCGTTGGTTGTTTAAAAGGTCTTTCTGACAAACTAGAAATTCTTATTTCAATTCTGCTCTATGTCTTGCAGTATTGCTCAGGTAGCATAATGTACTTTTTCAAAATTAGATAATGTGTTTGTGTGAAGAAGTTACTTTCCCCCCCTCACTTTCACTGTTAACACTTATGAAAATACCTGTGCAAATAGAAAGTGCTGCAAAAGGAAGATTTCCAGTATCTGCTACTTCTATAACTGAAATTTTACATATGCCATGAATTCTTCTTCAGAGTGATAGTATCTCCATGCTTCCTTAGATTTCTCAGAGCTCAGTTTAATTCTTACTTAGTGAGCAACACCTGTTAGCGAATATCTGTTGTTTTGGTACTTAGGAGCTTTTGTTTTGAGAATGATGTCTTCTAATAGCAGAGTTCAAGATTAAATGTTGACCTTCATAACCACAGTTCAAAATCATCTGATGTCCGTCATGAGTCTTTAGCTTATTCAGCACATTCAATTTATTGTAAATACTGCTTTGGTAGAAATGAGGCCAGATTTTCCAGAGGCTCACATGCAGAAGAGTTATGTTTCTGTGTTTTATGTGAACTGGCTTTCCAGCTTTAACATCTCCTGCTTGAGATAGGTTCACTCTATCAGAAATTTTTGTGGAAGTAACGGTGTCTGAAATCCTGCATCGATAAGCCCAGGTTTCTGAGAGGACTAGTGTGAGCTAATAATGTTCAGAAAGGTGATGGTTGGTAATTGCCCTCCTCCGTTGAGTCTTTAGAAATACTGAATCATAAATGTTTTGTGGGCCATTCGAATACATTAAATTGTTAATTGAAACTGTCATTTCGGATACTAGAAGTAACAAAAAGCACAACTTTTTCTATTGGGGCTTACTGCCTGTGATAATCTCAAGTTTTGTGCATTTTTTTTTTTTAAAGCAGGTCATTGGAAACTTTGCTGCTTCTAGTTGCTGCAGGTGGTGCTTAAAAATTCGTGATACCATACAGTGGTGTCTGTTTCTTGTGAAATGGTATAGTGTCCTCGGAATATTTTTGAAGCAGTGCTTGGAAGGAGCTGGGAATATTTAGCCAGAAATCTTCTCAGGCACAGACTTTTTAAGGCAAAAATCAGATTTTTCTTGCAAAGCAAATGACTTGTTAAATAGCTGGAAAACAGCAACTGAACTATCAGTCTGTAATTCCATTAGTTTTGTTCTTTACCAAGAACGCTTTTTTTTTTAAACCTTGGACAAACAGTAGTTTCCCCGAGTCACTCAGTGCAAGTGTTACGGCTACAGAAGAGAGAGGGTTTTTCTTCTGTCTTCAAGTAAAGCCATGATCTGTGATGATTTTATGAGATTTCTTAAATTCAGACCATACGATCTTATTTTGACGTAGTTCTTTTACTGAATTTGGTCAGACCCTGTCTATTTTCATGCTGTTGCAGCAAACGGTGGTGATTTTCAGTGCAAGCGGGAAGCTCTCCTTCCCTCCCGCTATCAGTGGCGAGGCGTCCTTGCCGAGAGTAACTTCTACTTCACTCTTCCAGGAAGCCTGCTTGTAAACAGAGATGTATCTTACTCCCCCTCCATTGATTAGCTTTTACTGGGAATGCAAACAAACTGGTTTTGCTATTTTTATACGCGACAGATGGGCAACTTCTGCTGGAGCGAGATTGATTTGACAAATGGCAGTTCAGGGTAACAAGGTGCCTTCCTACGCAACTATTTGTCCCTCTGACCTGTTGGGACTGTTCGTCTGGTTTCCGAACTGAACAGTGTTTTTCGGGAAAACTTTAAACATCACGTTTAAGTGCATCTATATTTTTACCGTAAACATTGTTCTACCCCAAACGAGATGATATTTATTTTTGAACTGACTGTGTCGGGTAAAGAGGAAATCAAAAACTGATTTCAAACTGATAGTTTGATAAGGATTAGTGACTGTATATAGCTGATTCTCCGCAGTGGGGATTATCTCAGCGGATAATGTGTTTACGATTCAGAAAGAACTAAAGAAACAGGCAAAATTATCTGAGAAGAAAAATTGAGACTAAGCTGAGGCTTGTGTGGGAACAGTTCCTTAGCTAGTCCACAATTCTGTAATTGAGAAGGATGGGGAATGTGGAATAAAGGTCTAATTAGGTGATGTTAAGGCACCTTTTGTTAGATATATGTAGGAAATGGGGGAAGAAAGTGGAAAATAGTACAAAATGAGGGTTACATAATCTAGATACTTGGCAAAGAGAAGCTAATGTTATTGAGGGAATATCTATGATGGGGAGCCCTAAGAATAAGGGGAAGGCTATGTACATTAGAACTAAAAAGAGAGATCCTACCAATTTTGCAGTGGCATTAAGGATTTACTAAGGATATTTATATGCTTTGTACAAATACATATAGGATATAATAAATATACATGCTTAGTATATCCTATACGTATTTGTACAAAGCATATAAATCTGCTAGCTTTTTAAAATGCAATAGGCTGTGGTAATAACTGATAGATGTTAAATTTTAACAAATCTTGGAATGCTGCTTAAACTCCATCAGACCAGGAGAATGCTAATATTGGGTTAATACTAAAAGAAACAATAACAACAACAAAGTGTGATGCTCCAGCCTGTTGACTGAATCAGAAACTCCTTTTGTCCTAGAGAGAACTGTATGTTAGGCAGAAGATAGGAGAGCGTAATTTATAGTCCATAGAGGGAACTGTTGTTGATAGTCACGGAAAAAGCATCCGGTGTTTCTTGGGCTTGTCCAGAACTGCCAGTCTGGTATTTATGCTCTTTCTGAAATATTGGCCCATGGTTGTGTGGCAGGTGAAGTGCTGCATTTCTAGGAGGAAGGATACGTATAGCTGGGGAGTCCTGAGAGCAACAGGAAGGAGAATGTAGGCTTCCAAACAGCTCCAGAGCGCTTTCTGTGGTACGATTAGGAATTGAAGCGTGTGTTGTATGGATTAGATAAAATGTGGAAGAAGATGGCTGAATAGATACCAGCTATAGTCCGTAGCCTCAATGTTGGTTTCTCTAAATTAATGCTATATGACTTCCTTTTGTAGTAACATACAGCAAATACTGTTGTGGGGAAACTGTTGGCATCCTGAACAGTTTCTTTTCAAGTTATGTATCCCTTTTATTATGTCCAGCTTTGCAGAAAGAAAATTCATAATAAAATCAAAATATTTTTGGTTATATTGGTCAATATTAAATCCAATAAATGTGTTGCAAATTATCTAATATCGGGATGTGGAATACCAATAGGGAATAGTTTGTAACATATTAGTTAAACTGTGTAGTAAGTTCAAAATGTGGAGAGTATTGTTGCCCATTTTGATGTCAAGGTCAAATACACACGGTTTAGAATACAGAACATGAAATGAAGGAGTTGGATCTTTAAAATTTATAACTTTTGAGAGTTATGTGCAAACTCTCAAATTATTCATGTACTCTTAGAGCTTGAGCTGTGCTATTGAATATTATAACTCATTGTGAACACCATACATGCTCTGGTTTTGTGCTTTAAAATTGATAAAGCTAATGTATGAATAGTAAAATATTTATCTGCTTCTGGGTTACTTTTTAAAGCAAAAGTTGTTAGAGGCACAGTTTGAGATAAGTTTGCTGCAGCAAATAATTCTTTTCTATTTTTGTGTTTTCTAATTTTGTATCTGTATTATTGACACTGTGATTTTCTGATAGGAAAGATATTTCAAACTGGGTGGAAACACAGTTTATTCATCTCAGTGTGATTTTTAGATACAATTATTTCCATAGAGAGGGAAATAATTTAGAAAATAAGTATAACGGTACAATATCTGTTTAAGCTAACCTTGCTTTACACGTAGGGTCTTGTCTGAGCCTGCCTAATTCCCAGCAGAGGGAAGATGCTCTTGCATATAACATCTGATAGCTTTTTCAGAAAGTGGCGAATACTGGCAGAAATTGTAGAGTAAGTGGGTATTCCGTAAATTGATATATATTGTGAACGGAGGCGGAAAGTAAGGGTAACTTTTGGTACGCTCATGGGAGTAGGGAGGGAGAATGTAGCTTTAACAACATTTTAAGGAGAGTGCATTGGGAGTGAAGGCTCCCAACTCTTCTGAAGGTCATCAGAGTAGATCTGGCCTTCACTTGACCCATGATCAGGGTGCAGAACAGGGTAAGAGCTTTAATTTAAAAAAAAAAAAGGGCAAGTGAGTAGTGCAGCACTGTTTAGCTCTCTGGAAAGGGATTATTAAAACCGGGTTAGTAACCAAAGATGTTTGCCTCTTAGTGTTTTATACTGTTAAATCTAAGATGCCTTAAAAAAAATATTCCATCAGGTTGAGCTGCTGGTAACAGCGATGCAGAACTTACCTTTTTACTTGTGTAATTTTGTAGTATATTTTGAAATAAGTATGCACGTAACATATTTAAGTACATGCTTACTGTCCCTTACTGAAGAATTTCACCTGCCCTCTGCTGATATAGGCAGGTCTATATCCTACAGATACAGAGTTTTCTATCATCTTAAATAAGGTTAACACAGGCTTTGCTCCCCTGCGTGCTAGAGAAACCTGGGGCGTGTTGTCTGATAGCAAGAGAGGTGGAAAGTCAATGAACGGGGCTCAGACTTTGAAAGGAGCTTCAGGGAGCGGGGTGCTCCATTTCCCAGTTGGAGCTTTATTTAAGAGAAAAGTTCTGACTCCCTCTGGCACCTGTTTAAAAACAAACTTCTTTGTTTCCCCTGCTTGATGGCGGGGGAAGATCTTCCTCTGTGTAACCTGTTCAGAATAAAGGCTCAATCACTGTAAGAATTGCCTAGTTAACACTTTGAATCTTTGCGTATAGGCTATGGTAGGAAAAAATCATGATGTTTATTAATGAAGTAGTATTTCAAAGAAAACGTATCATATGCTTAGTGCAATCAGAGTCTGAAAAGCGTACTCGAGTTGCTATGGAAATTTGGAAGAAAAACAGGAGAACTCTTCCAGAGCGGATTTCAGAGGGCTAAGTTGTGCAGTTAGCACTTCTCCCATCCTCTCAAATCCTGCAGTGTTTGAGAACTGTGGAACAGAATTTCTTTGAAACTCCTGGTAGGAGCAGATGGATTTCTTTTCCGAAGTTTCGTAACAGGATGATAATTTCCACTGAGATTCAGTAGAGTTCTGAGCTGCATTAAGTGGGCTTAATGCAGAGCATTGCATTATTTAGTATCGTTTCCTGGTGTGAGGGGTCTTGAAGTCTGCGGAGATGTATATTATATTAAAAATAGAAACAAATTAAAAATATGAAGTGTTGCATAGGAAATGCTGTTTGAGCAGTTAATATTGTTTAGAGGTATTTAAAGGTTGATGATATTATTATTAACTGTTTATATGTTACAGAGAAACTTGAATTTTACAACTTTTGCGTGAATTTACTATGTGTCTGAAGTCCAGGGAGAGAGCTTTAACACTGAGAGCATTAATAAGGGCACGAATCTGTCGTACAAAGAAAGTTGGGGAGCTCCAGGAATGTGCAGCCAGAGGCTGCCTCCTTTTGCTGTACGGACCTGTGGGTGATCGCCCGTCAGAAACGGGACTGAGAAAAAGGTTAGAGATGGTTACAGAAAATTTATCTGTAAAGCACCTAGCTCATTTTGCATAGGACTTGCAAAATAATGTTTAAAAACTATTCATTACTTTCATGATAGATTATTATATCCGAAATAGCATACTGCAGTGAGGCCTTTCTCCTGATGTTCCTAATAACTGGGATGGGAGCGAAACCTGTGAAAACCTGGTAAAATGTTATGTGTGGTTTACTGTGCTCAAATAGTTACTGCTGCTGATTATATGCTGCAAACTTAGTACTGTGTGGTATTAGAGCCTGCTTGTTCTTCAAAAATAGGATATTCCTTCTGTGTATATGTACCGGTAAAGAGGTGCTATGAAGATGGTGGAATTAATCTATGAAGATGGTGGAATTAATCTGTGAGAATTAAAGTTTATGGGAAATTTGGAAGGAAAAAGAGAAAGGAAATAGAGCTTTGGGAGTAAAGTTGTCGTCATGTGCATACATTGATGTTCAAGCCACATTGGATTGCTGCTTGTTAGAAATGTTTAGTGTTAAGACAGAGGAGCTAATGTTTATTGTTTGCATCCTTTAAATTGTTCTGATATTTCAGATATGCGTGTGACCTAAAACTTTCATGAGCCTGTGCATTTATTATTATCCCTATGAAATGCCTGGCAGCGTATTAAACTTGTAGAATATTAACTATTGTGAAGACTACTAGAATGATATCTTAGTTATTTTAGGAAACATTCTTAGGCAAGCTACTATGCTTAGAGAAATTACCCCTTTCAGCTCTGACAGAAGTTACAATTTTTAGCTCTTTAAATAATACATTTTGAACTAGATTTGGATGACTAAACTGGTATTAATTTCTCAGAGCTATTTCTAGGGCTTGTCTCGTTCTCGTCCTTCTCAGCACCGCCGCACAAATGTTTTCCCAACCAGACACATCAAAAAGCCTAAACCAGAATGGAAGCAAGTGTGCTGCATAAATTCTTAGTGACGAGCAGATGTAGCTACTCTGATCAGTCCCGCTTCACAGTGGGAGTGCACTAAAGCCATCTTGCACTGCTTGATGCACTTTTGAGCCTCCTCCTTTCTAATAGCATCTTCTCCTTCCCGTGCTTAAGCATCAGTGACAACAGCTGAGTGGAGAATTTTTCCAGCAGCATAGAGGCAATAGCAAAGTGCAGTCGTCGTTCAAGTCACTCGGGACCTTCATTTTTGTTTTATTTTTGGTGATGTGATTAAAAATGCCTGAGTAGAAAAAGACAAAATTGTATTTCTTCTCTTCAGAAGTAGGATTAGCTTCTTAAATAATCGTCATACACTTTTGAATCTGTACGTGTAGCCACAGACTCAAAGCTTCAATCTCTTAAGAAAATAAAATAATAATATCTCTTCAGTTTGTGTCGTAGCGTGTGGTGCAAAGCTCTTCTAAAGCATCAAGTTAAAGCACTGTAGGAGTCTGTTGCTTTAAGGAACTGTGAATTTGTGTGAGTGTAGAAGCACTAAGATGTTCTACCACCACAGAAACCAAATTTTTTTGTCCAACAAATGCGTATGTCAAATTGTAGTCCATGGAGAATTGTTTGGATCTTTACTGTTCTTTTAACTGTGGTATAAAACAATGAGAAATTAAAGATATTGATGAAGAGCTAGTTAACATAGATTCATAATCCATTGAGATAAGGCTGTTGGCTAGGTAGCCTGTTGCAAAGACTGTGAGATGTATGGTGGGGACCAAGAAACATGAACCAACACTCGTGAGTCGCTCTCAGTTGTGACTAAGGCAAACGTGACCAGGAGATTGAGGAAAGGCACTTATTCCGCTATACTTGGTGGGGCTTCACCTGGATTACTGTGTTTTGGGTGTGTTGGAGGCAGTTGAGAGATGCAAGGAGACTGGAGCAGGTCCATTGGAGGACTACTACAATGGTCAGGCTGTCATGAGTCCAGCAAATAGGAGGTTAGTGGATAATCTAATAGTAGTTTGTACTTGAAAGGCAACTGCAAATATTATGGAACCAAGCTCTTCTTGATCAGACCAGAAGACGTAACAAGCAACAGCAAGTTTTCTGGCCTTGGCTGGGTAACGATGTTGTCAGTAGTCCACTTGTGAGCGGGAGGTTAGGCTAGATGACCTCTAGAAGTCCTTTCCAACCTATGTTTCCTTGATTATATAAAAATGAGGTTAAAAAGAGAGGGTAAGAGAACAGTGTAGTGTAGTCTGTTACTTCTATTGCTATTCAGATACTGTCATCATGAATAGGAATTAAATAAAACAGTCCTTATCTCTTTAGCTTAGGAGGAGCTTATTGGGCTTTACTAGAGGAGTTTAATGAATTAAAACAAAAAGAGAGTTAAAGGTTAATAAAAATGTGATACAGTGCAATTTGAACAGGATGAAGGTTCTAGTATTTAGGAGCTAAACCTCCTTTTTTGTTGCTGCTCTGTTCTTTGCCACTTGTTTCTGTTTCATCACGCCATGCTATAGTCCTTACCTATTGCAGAATTCTGGGCAAAAACGAGGCACAGTGTGGCCGCTCACATAGCGTTCCATAAGGGAAAAATTACAGGCAGCTTACTGTTCTGAAAAACTGAATTTTATTCCCTTTTCTTTGTTGGATAGCTTCTGACAATCTGCTATGCACATGCGATGAAAACTTATCTTTAGTGGCTCTCGAAGATTTCTGCTTTTTGCTTTCATGTGGTAGTTGTAGCTACCTAATTTTGAGTAACAAAAAGCCTTGATGGTCAGAATTTTGGCTGCCTTTCAGGTCTTTGGCTTTTCTTCCTCAGCTGCCCTGATGGTGTCCAAGAGAAACGGAGTTGGTTCTTAGCTCCTTTGTTATCCTCGACTTCTTTTTATCAGAATGTCCCGTGTCAGACACAGCATAGAAACCTTCAGGGGTTTTCTTCTGATGACTCAGCAGAACAATATTGTGGGTACCACATACTGCTCTGTGTGTTTAGTCCGTGTAAATTCTACCACCTTTTTTTTTTTGGATCTTCACCTTCCTTACCTTATGGAAAAAATTTCCTGGTGTGTTATGCTTACCAAAAAAAAAAGAAATAAAGAAGAAAAGTACTCACAATAGCTTCTAGAACAGTAACCTCTCATGATGATCCTTTTTTAATTTTGTAGGTAGTCTGTTTCTGCAAAGCATACTACACCTTTGGGGGAAGAAAATCAGATTATTTAATTTTCATTCAACACTAATTTCATTTTTTAGCCATTGTATCAACAAGGTTTTATGTTACAGCTGTTGGCCATGCACGCATGTAACTTGAAGCCTGCCTGGACTTTGAACCTGAGAGGAAGTGTAGTATTTCACAAACTAATTAGAATAATAGTATGCCCTAAACTGCACTTCTTTTATGCTTGAAGAGATCAATAGAACTAAGAGTGGGAAGACTGGGAAGGCAAAGTAGAATAAATGGTCAGTGAACAAAACATAAAGGAGAGAGATGCCACAAATACTACAATAGAATATTAGAGTTCCTAGAGGAATATGTGTAGAAAGAACAGAGGAATAGAGTGAGTGTCAAGCGGGTTATATAAAAGTTCACTGTAATGATTTTGATTTCCATTTCTTTAATCTGTCGTAAGTTTAATGTCTCTTTCCAAGTGAATTTATAGGAGATATCCTTTCACTGGTTTTGAGACAAGTATATTAAACAGTCCATGTATATATACAAAACTAAATTCAGAATAGGATTAAATTTTCAAGTTTGAAAGGGGAGAATGAAGTCTTTTTTTTTTTTTTTGAAGTAGTAGAAAGAATGCAAAAATGCTTGCACTTGAAGGAGGAAGGCAGTGCTAGAAGGCAAAGAGAAGGGACAAAATTGATGCTGTAAGTTTGGAACTATTTTGGCTGCTTCTGAAAACTCTCTCACTGCTGTGATTTCCTTAGATCCTTGCTGAAGAAAGGCTAGTGTGAAAGTGGAGATGTAGAAAGATAGTGAAATATTTAGAACCTTACTACAACCTGTGATGTACGTAGTAAAGGACATAAAGCTTCAAGGATATGCAGAAACTGGCAATCCTTTTTTTAAAGGTAATTCCAGCTTTTGCCACCTGCAGCACTTCCCTGGTGGCGTGGCTACCAGCAGCCGCTGCTTTTGCAAGGCTGAATCAGCAGAACTTCAATGTATCTGGTACTCCTTGCCTCCAAGAAGTTCAGAGTTGAACTTACTCGTGCTGTCAGCAGAAAGCCAAAGATCAGAAGTGAAAGGAGGGGGGAAGAAAAGGCACCCAGTGCTGGGGATGGCCGAAGTGGTGTGAGGTTTGCTGGTATACACTTTGAGCCTCGTGTATGTAGTTTAAAGTAGTAGTAATAGCAAAAGAATTAATAATTTCTCTTTTCTTCAATCCCACAAATAGATAAACAAAATATTAATTATGGAAAACATTGTCATCTTGGGTATTATTTTTGTGATACACTTCAACTTGCAGGTATTACCAGAAGACCAATCAGCGTGGTGAGCTCAACCGTAAATCTGCGTTGGTCACAAATGGAGATGTACTCTAGCTTACGAGTGTCTTAATAGATGCTTGGTGTTTAGTATTTGCCTTGAACAGAGTTCAGGGAACGAGATGGGTTTTTTGCAGATGTTACTGAAGTATGTTAAAGGTTTTGAATGGAGAATCAGTACTAAAGGGCCCACTACAGGAAGACACCTTTATCTAAGACAGTATTAGGCATTTGCCTAATTGTGGCCTTAAGTAACTTAACTTCAGTGGGTAGGTAAGAATCTAGAGACTTGTGAATATTTAATTTGAAGAATGGAGTATGTTTACTTTTAATAGTTGTCTACATGCATTGATCAAGATAGCCTAGAAAAATTTCAGTCAGCAGTGATATTTTTTTGTTTCATTGTTTCCTGGGAGGAGTATAGGGACACTGCCTGGTTATGTAGGGATGGGGTCAGGAGGTCCAAGGCGTGCCTGGAGCTGAACTTGGCAAGGGACGCAGAAAATGATAATAAGGGCTTCTACAGGTATGTCAGCCGGAAAAGGAAGGTCAAAGAAAGCGTACCTCCCTGATGAACATGTCTGGCAAACTGCTAACAATGGACGGAGAAGGCTGAGGTACTCAACAGCTTTTGCCTCAGTCTTCACTGACAACCTCTCTTCTCACACCTCATGAGTGGATGGACTGCAAGACAAGGACTGGGGGAGCAAAGTCTTTCCCACTGTAAGAGAAGATCAGGTTCGAGACCGCCTGAGGAACCTCAACATACATAAGTCTATGGGACCTGACAAGATGCATCCCAGAGTCCTGAGGGAATGGGCTGATGTAGTTGCCGAGCCACTCTCCATGCTGTTTGAAAAGTCATGGCAGTCAGGTGAAGTCCCTGGTGACTGGAAAAAGGGAAACATTGCACCCATTTTTAAAAAGGGTAGAAAGGAGGACCCTGGGAACTACTGACCTGTCAGCCTCACATCTGTGCCTGGGAAGATCATGGAACAGATCCTCCTAGAAGCTATGCTAACCACGCATGGAGGAAAGGGAGGTGATTTGACACAGCCAGCATGGCTTCACCAAGGGCAAGTCCTGCATGACCAATGTAGTGGCCTTTTATGATGGAGTGACTACATCAGTGGACAAGGGAAGAGCTACAGATGTCATCTGTCTGGACTTCTGTAAGTCCTTTGACACGGTCCCCCACAACATCCTTCTCTCTAAATTGGAGAGATATGGATTTGATGGATGGACTGAGGAGTTGGTTGGATGGTCACATCCAGAGGGTAGTGGTCAACGGCTCAATGTCTGGATGGAGATCAGTGACCAGTGGTGTCCCTCAGGGGTCCAATTTGGGACCAGTAATGTTTGAGATCTTCATCAATGCAATGGACAGTGGGATTGAGTGCACCCTCAGCAAGTTTGCAGATGACACCAAGCTGAGTGGTGTGGTTGACACACCTGAGTGATGGGGTGCCATCCAGAGGGACCTGGACAAGCTTGAGAAGTGGGTCCATGTGAACCTCATGAGGTTTAGCAAGGCCAAGTGCAAGGTCCTGCACCTGGATCGGGGCAACCCCGGTATCAATACAGGTTGGGGATGAAGGGATTGAGAACAGCCCTGCCGAGAAGGACTTGGGGGTACTGGTGGATGACAAACGGGACATGAGCCAGCAGTGTGCGCTCACAGCCCAGAAAGCCAACCGTATCCTGGGCTGCATCAAAAGCAGTGTGGCCAGCAGGTCGAAGGAGGTGATCCTCCCCTTCTACTCTGCTCTGGTGAGACCCCGTGTGCAGTCCTGTGTCCAGCTCTGGGGTCCTCAGCAGAGGGAAGACATGGGCATGTTGGAGCGGATCCAGAGGAGGCCACAAAAATGATCAGAGGGCTGGAACTCCTCTTCTATGAGGAAAGGCTGAGAGAGTTGGGGTTGTTCAGCTTGGAGAAGAGAAGGCTCTGGGGAGACCTTATTGCGGCCTTTCAGTACTTAAAGGGGGCTTATAGGAAAGATGGGGAGAGACTTTTTAATAGGGCCTGTTGCTATAGAACAAGGGGTAATGGTTTTAAACTAAAGGAGGGTACATTCAGACTAGATGTAAGGGAGAAATTTTTTACAGTGAGGGTGGTGAAACACTGGCACAGGTTGCCCAGAGAGGTGGTAGATGCCCCATCCCTGGAAACATTCCAGGTCAGGTTGGATGGGGCCCTGAGCGACCTGATCTAGTTGAAGATGTCCCTGCTCACTGCAGGGGGGTTGGACTAGATGACCTTTAAAGGCCCCTTCCAACCCAAACTATTGATGCTGTGATTGTCAGAAAACAGTGAAGGAGCTCAGGAACATAGCAGTGCATCGTACTGGTAATGTGCTTAAAACCAAAACTCATAAACCCCAAAGTTTGTAGAGTGGCAAAGGCCATTTTATCCGAAGAAGAATGGTAGGAGCCTAAACAGTTGCAAAATATTGCAGGAATAAATTATTTCTCAACGTTTTAACAAATATCTTCTACAAACCATAAATGTCACTTGTGTTAGCTGGTGAAGGTTTGATGGAGTCTAGTCCTGGCCGACTGTACTGTTCACTTGAGTAGAGGTGGAGGGAGGTTTGAACTGGCGAGTGGGTGTGTTGGCGCTTGGTCTGATACCCCCTTTGCAGATCGCCAGGTCCCAGGCTGTTTAACAGTCTTAAGAGGACAAACTCTGTTGCTAACAGAGGGATGTAGCAAAATCTATATGCCTTACTTTGTGTTTATATCACTGATACTACCCGTGGGGGAGCATCCCAAGCTTCTAACTTGATGCATAGGAAACTCTTTTCCTGGGCTCCTTCATACTAGGCGGAGAGAAAATCTTTTGCAGAATGAGCTGAAGCACCTTAGTTTTCCTTCCACTCAGAAATATTCTTTGGAAGGATGTTTCTCTTGACTACAGAGGTAATTGTTTTTCTTTCCCTGAATATCTTTAATTAACCTGCCATTCCTAGGCATAACTTCCCATGTAGTTAGTGTACTCTATCCATTACAAAGCCCACTGGTCGGGGAGAATCTCTTGTTAGGTTGTTTTCGTACACTGAAGGGAAAAAAAAAAAAAGTGATAGAAATAGGAACAAATTTTGGAGCTAGCACCTACATCAGAGAGCTTTCTAGATGAAATCTCTTGAACTTGGTCTCTTAAGGCACTAGACTGTGCACTCCAAATAAAGTAAGAAAGTTTGATTCAAGTGAGATTAGGATGAAAAACACAACGCCCAAAGCCTCTATCCCATTCCTGCTTAAAAAAATTCAAACCTATTCTTCCCCAGGTCAGCAAGCAGGTCTAGAATTGAGTTAGGGGAAAAGCTTGCCCAAGAGTGCTTATCGTTTGGATGGAAGGGTTTTAATTTCAATAGCAGTAGCCCAAAAGCTGTGGCATCTGATCAGGAGTTTATGTCCTGGTTAAGAATACAGAGTCAGGAGCAGGGCAAACTCCTCCTGGTTTGAAATTTTCTACTCAATTTCTAGTATTTTCTGTTGTATGGCGAGGTCCCTCAATTTTTTAAAGAAACAGAAGAAAACGCCAAAACTTCTTAGCAATAATGAGAAAAAATATGAAAAATATATGCTTTTTAGCAAACAGGTAAAAATTGTTCACCACCAGCCAAGATGAATTTTTCTGAGGAGCAGATTGTCATTAATTACACTTGCCTTTTTAAAACCATTTTGTTGTTGTAAGGCTGATTAGCTTTCACTTACAGGTTTTGCAGATTTGCTTCACAGTTATGGTATATCGATTGTGAAACTGATTTTTGTGAACATCTGGCGGGTCAGCAGCTGGTCTGTAACCATTCTTGCCTAGCCTGCCCAAAGGCCATCCTGGTAGATCTCTGTTCTCGGGGAAGGAGCTTCCCTCTGATGTTGGTCACTTCAGCCTTGCTTGGGGCTGCAAAAACTACCAGCCAGGACCAAGGTGAGATTTGGGATTTATTCCTTCACCCCATCCTCTTCCTGAATACATCCTAGTCTAGTTTGATAAAATCTTTGTAGTGTTACTTCAAAAGCCTTTGCAGGAAGAAAAGACCATCATCACCACTAAAGTACTGTATTTGAGTAATGACTGCCCAAGAATAACTGTTGCATCTTTAATTGCTGCCTGTAAAATTACATTTACAGAAAATTTGAGTGAAACTCAGGCACAGATCTGATTAAGTCTAGAGTTCAAAATGAGATTGCCTTTTGCAGACAAACCTGCAGTCGCTTCACTTGCATGCCAAGTAGCTGGATGAAAACAAGTTTCCATTCAAACCAAGATATTAGAGCTAATGCAATAAGCTGTGTTGGGAAAATTCCCCGTAGTTTGGAAGCAGCTGCTAACCCATCATTTTGGAGTGTGATGGATGCCAGTGTCTGCCATAAAAGCCTGGATGGATCTGTTGTACTTATGAAAAGCAGAAGTTTGAGTAGTGCATTCAGATGCATTTCTTTTGAGAGCGAGAAAGATGCGCGAAGTGTAACGCCTGTTCATGCAGCTACTGCGAATATCCAAGCGTAGACAAAATACACTTTTTCTTCCTCAGGTATGTCCTTTCAGAAACTTAGGGAATAATTTGATATGTAGCATGTGAGTCTTGGGGTTCTTCTCAGAGCTGACATTTCACCTCCTCTGAAAGGCTCTGTCGGAGGAACATATTTTTATGCTTTTATTTACTTATTTTTCCTTGGACCTCATCTTTACAACCTCAGTTTGGAGTCTGATGGAGCCAGCATTTATGTCTCTTTGAAGTATTTGCAGAAAAGACATGCTTGCTTTTGTCAGGAGGAGAATGTGCAACTTATTTTTCCCCTGGAGTATTTACATGTTACCTGATGGTTTTTGCCAAAGGACACAAGTTCAGAAGATGCCGCATGGAAATTAAGGGCTGCTTTGCTAGAGGTTGGTCCTCAAAGAGCAGTGTAGTAAACTCTGATAATTAGCATAAAGATCCTCAAATGAACTTTACATCTTCACATGCCTCGCAAGGAAAATAGGGTAATTCTTTGGGGGCTGTGGAAGTGCACAAGGAAGCTGACAGGCCTAAGTAGACTCGAGTGGTTCTGCTCTGATTAATATTGTTGACAAGCTCTCCTCAGGTTTTCCGCATGCCATTGACTACGGGGCTGTCCCCAACCTCGAAAGCACAGCACCTATGAGTTTCTTACATCCTTTTGCCTTTTTATTCACCCATCCTGCTCAGCATATTGCGACCTCAGAGGTTTCACGAGACTTGTCAAGCTCACCATAGATGAAACAAGGAGTTCCCACGTCCTTCTCTTTTTCCGTTTCCTTCCCAACAGCTTTCCCTTGACCTCTGATTTGGCCCTTCTGCAGCCCTTCTCCCATGAACTAACTTAATGGAATAAAATGGTAAACCCCCCCCGAAATTCGGCTCGAATAGGTTTCTCCCATAGCAGTGAGTTAAACGGGGCCCTGGCAGGGTCCGCTGAGCTGCCAAGCTTGAAGCAGAGGAGGAGTGATCCCAGATGGCCAGAAATGAGAACGAGGAGGGGTTGGAGTTGGAGAAAGGTAGGAGCAGCAATAGCAGACGGGGAGGATGGGAAGCAAGCCGTTGGGTTGTAATGAGACATTAGATTGGCTCAAAGCCTGTAAAGCCACAGTTTAAGTTGCCATTTGTAATTTTTCAAACAGAAAATAGCTGTGTGATTTTATGGATTTTTCAGGAACGTATTCCAGATGCTATACAGGCACCATCTTTTTATTCCAGGGATGTTGCGCTCTCTTTAAAACTTGTGGCTTCCTACTGATTAATTCAGCAGATGAGACAGTTGGAAGATCTTTCACACATTTGAATCTTTTAGCCAAATAGCTTTTCTTTTTCCCCAGAGACATCACAACATCATTTCTACAGCCTGGGACGTAGTATCCCCCCAATTTTACTTTTTATAACCTCTGGCAGCCTGATCTCATCATATATCCAGCTCATACGGTATTCAGCTAGAGCTGCCTTAGAAGAACTTTTTCATGTATACTACCATTTCTTCGAGCATTTCTAGACACAAACCTCCCGTTGATTTATGGCTTCGCACCTTTCTAAAATACCTGATAAGGGGTGTTGTGGATTTTGTGTAGTAGAAGGCTATGAGAATGGCATGAATAGATTACAGCGGTGTGTTGCACAAGTTGATTTAACTCTACACTTCTTAATGTGAAAGTCGCCAGGTTTATGCTGGTACAACAGCGGGGAGGGGAGTACCGGGTTTGGTAAAATAGCTCACTGATGTCAAAACTTACTTGGGAGTGTGGGCAGTTGTCATCTACCTAGTAGGATTCAGGTTGAAATTCTTCCATTTTAATTTCGGATAACAAAGATCCTTCCTGTTGTACTTCAGCATTAGAAATAGTTCCTCTTATTATTTTATGAATGTTTCCCAACTACTGTCAATGCAAAGCTTAAAAGGCTCACTGTAAAGCACTTTCCCCCCTAATTTATTGCTTTTGCTGAAATTTCTGTTCTTGCTTCCTTTACTTGTATTTGACTGCTACTTAGTCCTTCTGCTGTAGGCAGCCCCCTGCTCATTGTTTAAACACTTCATTATTTACTTCCACCAAAAATGGATTTCAGAGGGAAAAACTGGGGGTTTGTAGGTAGAGTACTTGATTTCACATACCTCATTCTAGAGCAACGCTTTATAAATTGCATGTTTCATGCTGACCAGCCTGTAGTTTGCCAGCTTAGCTCCCGGCAGATCAGAGTGCTTTGGATTTCAGATGCCTGCCGTGCCTTCCTGTGGAGCTGGGATACCTCAGTGAGTAGCAATGGTGGCTCCCCAAAAGCTAGGAGTCATTCACTGAAGGGTTCGCAGCTTATAAAAGTCCAGCGGGCAGCTCCGCTTAGGGAAAGAAGGTGAGCAGTGATGATCTGGCTTCTCTTGCCTCTCTAGCAAAGAGCAAGTCAGCAATTACTTTTGATGTCACAGATTGTCTTCCATTGAATTTAGCCCATCTTCTCTGCTTTCACTTTTTTCTTTCTTTTTATTTTATGTTTTCCTTAGATTTGAACCTCAGGGAAAGGTCCCTAACTTTTTTCCTGTGATGATTCCACCTGAGTAGCTGTGAGAGTTGTGAAGAAGTGGTACAGCTTCCTGCACCGGCTGCCACGGTACCCAGCAGTGCTGCTGGACACACAGTGCTGCTGTAGCAAACGCTTACGGGGGGGCTTTTTTGGAGAGTGGGGGACATCTCTTTATCTCTGTCCTGTTACTGACCACATTTTCTTGGAGCTCCAAAAAGAAGAGGAACCATGCAACAACACGTTACGTGAAATTGTGAGCAGAATATTCCAGTTTGGGCAGGTTCCTAACAACCTCAATAGAAGTGCACATAAGCAAGGCAGAAGTTTCTCCCCGTCCTGGTTACGTTCCCAAATTTGCTTTGTAAAAAGCAGAACACAGTGAACATATTTCATGAGGTCCGATAGAACAATTACAGTTGCAATGGCTCTATCTGTGCGGTGGAGTTGCAATGGAGTATAATCTGCGATCTCACTACGGATCGTGTGTGAGTCCTCTACTCTACGCAGTACTTTTTTCATGCTTTTTGCGCTTGCTTTTTGTTCCCCACCCATTACTTGGGAAGTAGCTCGAATAATTCTTTTCTTTAAAAAAACAATTGCTCTAATTAAATTTCTGTTCAGATGTATATCTTGCAAGTAGTTTTTAGAAGAGTGTATTTCTAGAAAATGTTTCCTGAGTCAATTAAATTGAAAGTTCGAGGTAAGGTTCATGTAATTGAAAAATATAAAGGGTGTCTAAAAGGGAAGATGTCTTTATTCATGCCACCTACTAGATTCCATGAGGTATTATTCTCATTACTATTCACGCTTTTGAAGGATAAAGGTTTTTCTAATACAGTTGCTGTGCGAACTGGATATCTGAAGAATAATTTTTGTAGGCTTTTGTTAATATGAGGAGGGCTCATTAAACAGCATTAAAAGGAGGTGACAGTATAGTGCTGGAATGCGTATGTTGAGAAGTGGTTTCTTGAAAATGAGGCCAAAATTTTCATAATTTCCTTACAATGGTTTTTCCTTTATGGTGGGTTTCATGGACTGTACAGTGTATTATGGATGTAATGAAAATTGACTATGATAGAAAATTAGGTTCTGACACTTCCACTTAGTCGCATTTTAAAGCAAAAAAATTCAGTGTACAAAATTCTTCATTCTGCAGAGACCTGTACAACTTTTAAAAAAGTTAAATGAAGGCAATGCTTATTATGAAGAATATTCAGTTTAACTTTTTTCCCCCTAGCTCCAGTTATAGTCCCAGAAGATAGGGCAAAATGTTACAGCTGTGAAATAACATTAAAACGCCATTTAATGTGTCAAGGGAAACGTTGTTTGTTTTTTTTTTCTCAGACAAAAAGACTTGAATAAAAGCTTTTTCTTCCGTAGGGCTCACAGGTTTTCAAGTCGATGGAGACGGCTGTGGCTAGCAGCAGATTATGCCAGATGTGGAGTTGCCTAGGGAGGTGTGCTTTGTTTGCTGGAGACAGGTCTTACTGTCTTGCCTCCAGGCATTAGGTTGAGTCTGTTAGACTATATAAGTAATGATTTTTATCCTTTAAGTTAGGGGAGTGTCACGTGGTGCTAGGTGACATTTTTAGGTAATGCATGTAATAGGATTTTTTTTTTTTTTTACTATGTTGAAGTAGGTGACCTCTACTGAAGTTTTGCAAAACTTAAGTATTTACCACTGAAAGAAAAGAAGGATTGCAGATTTCGGAGACGTGTTGCTAGGTTCCCTGCCTAAGAAATATACTAAATTAGCATTTCATCTAAGTTCTTTGTCCACAGAAATATTATGAAGGAAGAGATGAAAGGATTTGCATTTGTATTATACACCTTAGCATGCAAGTAGAGGACCAATAAGGCTCTGTATGATGAATGTCTGAAGATTTCCTGAAAGTCTCACTAAAACAAAATTGAGTATTTTATAGAGATTTGCTGTATTTATATTAGATAGTAGGTAATAGGCGTAATAGATCTTCCTGTTATTTCACACTTGTCTGTGTATAGGATATTTAATTTTTTCCTTCGAAATACCTCATTTTAGTGCAGCAGCCAACACAGGCTATTTGGCAAGATGGCCTGGGATCTCCTTTAATACTACAATTTGTGTCGTCTTGTGAGATTTCATTTCAGCTATAATTTGTAAATAAATTTGTCCATATTATGAGTATGAAGGCAAAATCGTGAGTAGTGGAACTGTGTGTGGTACCAGTCTGTTTTTGGTGTTTTTTTTCCTTCATTAAATTTGCATTTGCTGGAGATCTCCAGATACTCAGTGTAGCATCCTTGTTGCACTTGTTGAACATCACTTTCTCTAGCGCATTCAGCTCGGAGACAGCTCAAGCAAGCTGGAGAATATGAAATGGTCGAAGCAGTTTTGTATTTTGGATAAGATAAATTTTCTGAAGAATGTTAAAACATGTCGTAGCCTGTTCCAACGTAACTGTAAACACTTCATGAATCCATATATTGCTGGAGAAAATATGGATTTACAAGGTTGCAGTTTGACAGAAGTCTGCCAGGAGGTTGTGATACAGCATGCAACTGTGAAAGATAGTTCTCAGAGCAACCCATAATATGTCAGACCTAGCAAATCTGCTAAAATTATTCAGTGCTTCTCTTCTTTACTGTTTTGCATGTTATAATGCAGTAGTCATGTTGGGTTAATGTGTTAATGGATGATCTTCAAAGTTTGATGAACATAAACAGGTTTTGCATCTTGCTGTTTTGTATGCAGCCGATAGTTTTGTTCAGGGCTTCCTGTAGTTTCAAGATTCAGCGATGGCGTGATATTCAGTGTTGAATTCAAAGTGAGTCAAAAATATTACTAATGAAATGAACAGCATTAACCACTTAATCTTAGTGTTTTGGTTTCCTACTTGGTGCTAAGGTAGCATCAAAGCTAAGGAATTACGTAAGTTAGTATTCAGACAAACATTTCACTGCCAAAGGCAAGCAGTTAAAGCTTGAAAATGCTCAATATATTTTTAAGTAAACATTTACTCAAACATTTTTAAGTAAATGCACCTTTAAAAGTAAATAAACATTTTTAAGTAGACTGATGTAATTGGTCATTTCTGACTGGTACTACCTAAATGCTTAACGTTCTGAGCTAGCGGTTCCTATCTGCATAGGCTGTCCCTTCCATTCTGCGTCACTTTTCTGGAATTGCGCTTATTATCTCCGTCCCATCTTTCTTGACCAGATTCTCTGCTATCGTTGTGGCAAACAAAGGCGAACTGAACTTGATTAGGGCTTTCAACGTTGTACTTTTGTCCAAGATACGCAGTGGTACCAGTCTCTGTAGATACTCCCCAAACCGAGCCACGTGTGCTGTAGCCTGATAGCTTCCCATGGGGTTCTTTGGTGTGGTGGTTGGTTTTGGTTTCTGAGGTTCAAACATGTACAAGTTGCTTCTGATTTGGGAATGTTTTCATTGTGGTTGCTGTCCTGTGTCACGTGCACAATATGGCTACTTTGAAGTTGAAAGTGATCAATTTTGAAAATACTAACAGGCTGTCCGTCCCTCCGTCCTTCTTTAGGAAAGCCCAAGAATGGAAGAAGAAAGTGGTTCTAGCAGGCTGCGTGCCGCAAGCCCAACCTCGTCAGGACTACCTGAAAGGCCTCAGTATTATTGGGGTATGTATCTTTATCAGTTAGAAACCAAAGGTTTTCATAAATGTTTGCAACAGGTTGATGTCAGTACATAGACCTTGTTGCCTTTTTCTTGGAAAAAGCAGCGGAGAAGCTCGGTACCCCCCGTTAGTCTTCTTGCATGATGCAGCGCTTAAACCTTCTTTCACCCGGGGTGATTGGGTTTGGTTGTGGCATGAGGGGAGAAGGAAAGGGATACTGTTGGTGGAACTGAGTTCCAGTGCTCTTTGTAGCCTGAAAATATCCTTCACCCAGGATGATGAAGATATCCATTACCATATTCTTTAAAATATCACAGTTTATTTGCTTTAAGACAAAGCAATACACCCTGCGTTAAAATCAGTGGAAGGAGTGTGAAGAACTAGGCTGAGGGTTTGGGGATTGGTTTTTTACTTCACACTATTAATCAGAATGACAAAGAGCAATGATTATTTTGTTTAAATCTGAGGCATTCTGAAGAGTTTAATCCATCGGTGACTGAGTTGTTAAACAGTGACCAAGCTTTACCTTGAAGAGGTAACCAGAGAGCTTTTGGCTTCATTCAGTTAGTAAAGTGCCTTCAGTATCCTTTGGGATGAAGTACTACTTGTATAATTGAATCAGCTCTGTAAAATAGTCATGAAAATCTGGGAGTCAAAGCACAAGCTAAGAAAGATTCTTCATTGTTCAAGCCTTTAAATTAAAACTGAATGAATTTGTAAAAGGCATGTTTGAATTGAAGCACCGTCATTGGATTCAGTGCGTGAGAATTACAGTGAAGCTGTCCTGTATTACACTAAGTCAGAGCAGATGGCTGTGCAGCATCGTTTCCACATTAAAAATGTAGAGAGGTCAACGTGTTTCCACTTCAGGGTCATGAATTCAGGTTGAAACTAAGATTTTATAGGAATAACAACAACAAAAATATTCCAAAGTTTTCACTTTTGTTAGAAGATCATACAAGATGCAGTTGTTCAAAGTAATTTAGAAGTAAAATAATAGTTTCTTTGGAATTAGGAAGAAGATGGCTTCATTAACTAATTTATTGGAATTCTTTATAAAGATAGACTTTGTGCTATTTGAATTTTAATTAACTACTGCTGTCACTCAGAATGTTTTATCTCCCAATTTTTTTCCCAGCTGCCATTCTCAGCTATGTTAATGCCTATGAATTAAGTCAGTGCCCAGAAATGATACTCAGGGGCTGTAAAATGCCACGCTATTCTGTACAGATGATATTGCATTGATAGTTACAGTTTAAAGGAAGAAACAAACTCTGCAGTCTTATGTTACACAAATATATGCAAGAGAACTGTGGTGCTCTGTCATCTCTAAGACTCCAACTAATTGAGTGCAACTTACTCTGTGCAGCAGGATAGGAAAAAACAAAAAATAAACGGTGAATGGGTTTTCTCTTGGCTCTGAGGCAACATAGTTATGTGATCTGTAATTGGTTGTTATAGTGTATGTAACCATATCTACACATAGGAAGGCAGAGGAAAAGAAATGAGTGAGTCACTCTCCTTTGACCAAGACTGTAATTTGATGTTTCAGTTTTGGTGAATTTAGCTTAGGAAACTTGGGGGACCTGAAGTTTGAGGGTGTTTTTAATCATTATTTTTTTTCTTTCCTTTTTTTTTGGTAGAAAAAACATTCCTTTTTAGATAACATGTAACTTCTGAAACTTAGCCTTTTCATCTTCATTTTGGTACCTAGAACCTAGTGTTTAGTGAAAAATATTTGTAGTTTTGTATTTATTACAGAAAGATTTCTGTAAGGAGGCTGTTAATGCAGTGTTCCCAAGTACTTCTGAATTGGACCTGAGAGTACTGAAATGTGATCTTTGCAATAAGGACACTGTCTTCTAACTGTCATAGCAGTGGTAAAATTTACTGTGCTTTAAGTAATAGATGCTTCAGCTTGGAAGGGTCTTAAACTTTAGGCGTAACTATTAACAGATTCAAAGCTAAGAGCAGATATTGTCCATGTTTTCAGTTTATATATTTAAGATTTTCTTCTCATTTTACAAAGAGCGTGTGTGAGGGGAGGACTGTATTTAAAGTGTAAGAGTTGTTACTTTACTATTGCAAAATATTTTTGAAAGGCAGTTTTGACAGAATTGAGAATTAGGAAGTGTTCTATTGGCAGTAGGATATTGATTCTGTTTTAAAATTTTAAGAGTTGAGTACAGTTTTGAAAGCCTGCCTTTACCACCAGGTTGGTCTCATCTTCAACTTGGCTGAGAGATATAGTTGATTTATTGTTGTTTATGTAAGCCCTGCTATTTTTTTAAATTTTTTTTTAAAGAATGTGGTTATTTACCAGCAATTATAACTCCCTTGGGGCGGCTTTCTGAAGGCAGAGTGTGTCAGAGGGCTCTTCTGCTCGTCTTGTTATAATGGAGGAGGAAGTTGTGATGTAACTACCAGAGAAATTCGAGTAACTCGGGGCTGGTTTTGATCTGCACTTGAGAAATACACGGCTGAACTTCCACTGTTTGCTTATTACTTGATTTGGGCAGAAGGGAAGGAAGGGCAACTTCATATCCCTGTTACCATTTGTGATATTACTGTGCTTTTGTGTTTCTTGAAAGTCATTGCTACTTCTTAAAAATAACGTGGGTTGGGGCGTCGCCATAGGCTGTATGTCAGGCAAACTGTAACATAACATGGCAAAGATCTGTTCTGAGGAGGGGGGAAGCTGTAGGTAGTAATAAACCTGGCAAGTGTGAAGTGTACACGAAACGCCTAATGGTGCATTAGATGGGTTCACAGCCATTTACACCCAGGTGGTTTCCAAAACTTACTCCTCTATGTTTGGAGTAGGGTACCCACTTCAAACTCAAGTGCACATAGGGTATTGCAAAGAGAAATACCAGCTCTCGTAGTTAAGAGTTGTCCCTCACTTTGCATTGTCAGTTGCTAAAAAGAAGGGTATGTGACTTTGTCTATGCTGATTATTTTAAGGGATTATAGGGGAAGGGAAGGGAGGGACAAGGAGGAGTGAAAGATTTAGCAGACGGGTTGTGTTCTGGGACGCGTGAATGGATGTAGGTAGTTATAGTGTTTCCTCACCTCCTGAGCTGCATACAAGGGCACACAAAACCCTTGTTCCCAGAGATAAGTTGAACCATTGTAATGGGATGTTTTGTTTCTTCAACACTTGTCTGGAGTTTTAAGGTATTTGGTGTCCAAATGATGCTACGTGTTGGAACCCCTGACCAGTTTGCTGAAGGTTCATAGGTCTTAAGATGCTTCACAAGCCCCGTGTATCTGTACTTTGAAATCATCAGGCTTGCTGGACATACTGGAAGCATGGGTCCTAATGCATGTATGTATCCCGTTAAAGGCATACAATAACTCCGCACATCAGTGACTCTCCTCAGTTCCTGAGTGAGAATATCAACCCCAGTTCTCCTTCCTTTGCCATATTTCCCAATGTAACATCTAGCATCAAAGACCAGTTGTCTGCCGTCTCTTCTGCTGTACGCCCGTTTCCCAAGGGAAGAATTTCAGCCCGTTCTTTCATCTGCACAATCCAGTGTCGCCAAGGCTGTAATCCCCCCGCTGCTGCTACGCTCCGAGGCAGGAGGTGCAGGTCCTGTGCATGGTGGAGTTACTGCAGGCTCTTTGGCCAAGTTAAGCCTGAAGCCACTGCTTTAAGGAGAAACATATGGCCATGCAAACCTCTCTGCAGGGGCTCCCCGCATTCCCCTGACCTCCAAAGAACCCTTTTCTGTGGCTGTTTGTATTGGGTTTGCGTGGCAGCGCTTTGGTAGCAGGGGGGGCTACAGGGGTGGCTTCTGTGAGAAGCTGCTAGAAGCTTCTCCTATGTCTGATAGAGCCAATGCCAGCAGACTTCAAGACGGATCTGCCACTGGCTAAGGCTGAGCTAATCGGCAACAGTGGTAGCGCCTCTGTGATAACATGTTTAAGAAGGGGGGAAAAACCGGGAAGCGGCAGCCGGAGAAGAGAGGAGTGAGAATATGTAAGAGAAACAACTCTGCAGACACCAAGGTCAGTGAAGAAGGAGGGGGAGGAGAGGCTCCAGGCGCCGGAGCAGAGATTCCCCTGCAGCCCGTGGTGCAGACCATGGTGAAGCAGGTTGTCCCCCTGCAGCCCATGGAGGTCCACGGTGGAGCAGATATCCACCTGCAGCCCATGGAGGACCCCACGCTGGAGCAGGTGGATGCCCGAAGGAGGCTGTGTTCCTGTGGGAAGCCCATGCTGGAGCAGGCTCCTGGCAAGACCTGTGGAGCCGTGGAGAGAGGAGCCCATGCTGGAGCAGGTTTGCTGGCAGGACTTGCGATCCCGCGGGGGACCCACACTGGAGCAGTCTGTTCCTGAAGGACTGCACCCCATGGAACGGACCCATGCTGGAGCAGTTCGTGAAGAACTGCAGCCTGTGGGAAGAACCCACGTTGGAGAAGTTCGTGGAGAACTGTCTCCTGTGGGAGGGACCCCACGCTGGAGCAGGGGAAGAGTGTGAGGAGGAAGCAGCGGCAGAAACAATGTGTGATGAACTGACCGCAACCCCCATTCCCCGTCCCCCTGCACCGCTCGGGGGGGAGGAAGTAGGAAAAATCGGGAGTGAAGTTGAGCCCGGGAAGAAGGGAGGGGTGGGGGGAAGGTGTTGTTTTTTTAAGATTTGGTTGTACTTCTCATTATCCTACTCTGATTTTGATTGGTAATAAATTAAACTAATTTCCCCAAGTCAAGTCTATTTTGCCCATGATGGTAGTTGGTGAGTGATCTCCCTATGTCCTTATCTTGACCTATGAGCCTTTTCCTCATATTTTCTCTCTCCTGTCCAGCTGAGGAAGGGGAGTGAGTGAGCAGCTGTGTGGTGATTAGTCCAGCTGGGCTTAAACCACGACACTGTTCTACTCTATAAGGTAAGCTTTAGGTAATTTTTTTAACACCCGGTTTGAAACTGTGGCGTGTGATTTGTGGAAGTGCTGAACACTCCCAGTAGCAGCAGGTATCACTAGAAGCACTGCTATAAAATAGATGGTTTGGTGTAAGAAATGCTAAGTACGTCTGTAATTGGTGTACACTTTTAAATTTAATGTACCTTAGTTCTCTGTTTGTAAAGCTCTTCAGTGAGCAGAGCTTTAACAGTGCCGTTGTGAAAAAAATTCAGTGTAATCACAGAATCACTAAGGTTGGAAAAGACCTGTAAGATCATCAAGTCCAACCGCCAACTAACACCACCATGCTCACTAAACCATGTCCCACAATGCCGCGTCCACATGTTCCTTGAACACCTCAATCTTACCAAGATGCCAAATGCCTGTATGTCCCTACCACTGTGGTGTCCTAAATGAGAATGATACGTTGTATGATATTTCTGGTGTCCGGTTCATACAAGTTTCAATGATGTTTGCAAAACAGAAATAATGATACTTCCCTATTTTGCAGTGTTTGTGAGGTCAGGCTGCACGGAGGGTTGCAAGCCTCTCTGTTTGCTGCCCTTGAACCGGCTCCTTGCATAAACGCAAATATCCAACGTGTACTTCAGGAAAGACAAATTTGATGGAATTTTATTTTGAATGATTTGAATTAGCAGAACTTCTTGGAAGAAGGTGTGCTGAAAGCCTGGGAACAGGTGCCCACTGTTCTTCTGTAACTTAGGACCAGGAATGGTTTCATGCAAAATTCAAGCTCGGTCAGTTCCTCTCAGCTGGTCGGCTTTGGCTTTTGAATTGCCACACTGATACTCAGATATGACACTTGAACTTGGAAAGGCAGGAAAGAATTGCGATTGAGCACCTGCTTTTAAACTGAAAATTGGACGTGCAAATAGAAACTGTTCATTTCCACAGAAGTTATGTACTGTCCTATGAATCAAAAGGTGTAGGAATTAATTTAAATAAGAATTATACTTCAGCTACATCGGTGTTCAGCAATGAAAATCACTTGTTCACGTGCTTTTCTGGGGTGGTCTCCTTCCCTTTAAAGTTAGTGTAGAGCTTGCTCTCAGAATACCTTCCTAAACCAGAATATTGCCCGTTACGATGGTCAGTGTTGTCAGCAAAGGTTTTAAACACAGATGTTACCCTCCTGAAGCCAAAGTGGCTAGTCACATGCCTTTTGAAGTTATGTATTAAGGCCTGGATTTATGCTGCCTGAGTGCTGTAATTTGAGAGTCTGTTTTGCTCAGCTCCCTTTATGGTCAACGAAGATAATTATCTCTAAGATCATTTAGGTTTTTAGAAGATCTGAAGTGACTTTTGAAGCCGTGTATTTCCCTTTTACTGGCTTTAGAGAGGGAATAGGCTGAGTAGGCTTTTAACATCCAACATCTGACAGAGCTGCCTGAACAAGGTGAGAAGAAACAGAGTTGGTGAACTGGAGTTAACATCTTTAGGATTATGAACAGTGGGTTGTCATTACCTAAGATCATTTTATCTATGTAGTAACCGATTTGTTTCTTGTCTATGTGAATGAAAGCCAAAGATGCGTAGGCTTTTCCCTACATGTGAACAAAAGATTGTTCTACTTCAAGTAGTTACGTGTGTATGTCTATATGTGTGCTCGCTCCCAGGGTGTTCATAAGCAGCTGAGTGCTGCTGATGTTTGCTTCAGCAGTAGCCTCATGCTGTGCAAGCAAGCTGCTGCCCCTTCCTACGTTGTGGGTACCCTGTCCTCCGCTTCTCTCATCCGTTGGCTAAGGTGGGTTTTTTTGTTCTGCAGTGTTTTTTTCAATAAACATTTCTAGTCTTCAGTATTTCTGGTCTTTGTCCCTCCTTCACTGGCTTCAAAATTTTATTTTTTAGTAGCCACTTTCTGATACTTGATGGGCTCACACATTGCTTGTGTTACCTGCAAGGAGTTTCTCTCTCCGGGAAACGCGGTTGCCGTGCCAAGGGAAGGGCGGTCGGGGCAGGCTCCGGCAGTAATTTCTTGAGAGAGTTGTCACTGTCCTGTCAACATCAGAGAAGCTTTAACCTTCAGACCTTCTGTGGTGGAAGGACATTTCCTTCCATGCTGAAAGGAGGCAGGCTGCAGGGAGCATCTGCGTTCTTGGGGAGGGTGCCCCGGAAGGCTGGCTGTGAGGAGGACCTAGCTGCCATTTTTAACCAAATCTCGCATGAGGTTTTGTCTTCCCGGATGACCATGTGGGGTCTTTGCAGAGGTGGTTACTCGGTCAGTAGCTGTCAGAGCTGAGGCTCCTCAGAGGGTGAAACCACAAACTTCTTGGCCAAAAGACAGTCTCTGGCGGCAAGTCTCAGAGATCTTATGCTTTGGTTCGTTTTTATTTGCTGCTGATTCTACCAGGTTAATCGCAGTCCTCCAGCAGAAACAGCAGTCGTCAGCCAGGGGATGTGGGTCCTTTGTGACCACTTCCGAGGAATGGCATGTCAGATGCAGGAATTATTCTGCGATCTTGTGATTTGGAGACAACAAAGAGTGTGATGTGTTCTGCACTCACACATGTTGAGGTAGCACTGCACTAAGAATCAAAAGATAATTTGAGGGAAGCTGCTGATTTGAATGTCAAGATGCTTCCCAGCTCCTACAGAGATTTTCTCATTGCCTGGTAGGCACTCTCTTCTGAGACAGAGGAAGTTCAGGTCACAATATAAGGAGATATTGTCTGAAGGAATTGAAATGCTCTCTTTGTAGGATTTAATCCTCTTCAAATGGGACCAGAAGAGCCGTTACCTAACAGGCAGTGGTGTAACTCCAGAAAGCACAAGCGCTGCGACAGTCGGCAAAGGGCAGCGTGCCGCTGGTGTAAATACGCTTCCTGCAGCTGAGTCCAGCTGAAATCATCCCTGGGCTGTAATAAGAGGAGAGAAAATTAATACCTTTGCTTTTATCATATAGGCTGCCAGGAAGCCTTACGTGTTCCCACCTTTTTTGCAATACATTCCTCAGCTGTTTCAGTGGTGCAGCTTGAACCACACAGCTTTGCTGTGATGCCTTAGATACCCGTGTAGCGGACTCCATTAAAAGGCAGTCTGTGTCCTCCAGAAGATACTGGACGTTCACGAATTGCTTGGTTTTGCAACCACCTTCCGTTTTCTTATCATGGCTGCAGCCACGGAGAAGCATGCAGAGGCTTCTCTCTCAGAAAAGACCATTAAGACATTGGATATCCTCACTAAAAAGAGCGAACTATTTGCTTTTATGAAGTTTAGCACTTCTTACCCGGCTTTGGTTGTAAGGGACATCTGAAGACCGTCTCTCCTGTTTTGTGTTGGTCCTGTCACTTCAGAAAGAGGTTGGTCCAAATATCTTTACCCACAAAATGCTCTTGCCTGTATTTTCAGTGGATGCATTAAGCTGAAAGTATATTTATTTCACTGTAAGTCTTGTATGAGGTTTTGTCTTCCCAGATGACAGTGCAGGGTCTTTGCAGAGGTCTTGGTGCTTCCCTGAAGAGAATGTCAGAAAGTTTATCTTACTTTCATGATAGGTTCATGGGTGCACTTTTCTAGATAGTTTTCTTTGGTCTGGGGCTCCCTGACTTCTACAGAGTACAAAATCTCAGGGTAAATGTGCAACCTCTCCCTTAACTGCCCCTTCAGAGTATTCAGTTTATAGGAGCTGTCTTAGGGATTATGTTTTTTCCAGAGTCCATCTCCTGCAAAACAGTTTCAGGATGTTAATACTGGTTCTGAGACAACTTGGATCATGTCTGAGAGCTTGGAAGGATTTGCGCGAGCATCCTCAACATGCACGTCTGCCTGCACTCACGGATCACCTGCTGTGAGGCTGCAGACGGAGCACGTTACAAGCATCTCTTTGGGCTGTTGACACCTAGCAGTCATCTGTCGAATGGGAATGTGACAGTACGAAGGGAACTGGGGGGCTTTCTTTGATGACAGATGGACCATTTGTGCATTTCTATACTCCTCTTGCTAATTACTGGTGCTTAGTTGGGGAGCTCAGGGCTTCTGTCTCTCAGCGGAGCGTTGGGGTGTCCCGCGAGGCGCGTGGTTTGAAATGCGACTGGCTCACAAGGGCGTGTTCAGGAGTGACCTGCAGTTTCAGCCCCAGCATGGGTTGCCTCATATCTTCCTTGTGTGTATAGGGGCTGGACACATACGGTTGCTGTACTTACGCCTAGCTCTGATCCCACCGGGAAGGCTCCAAGATTTTTTCCTGGTCTTTGTTTCAGCTCAGGCTTCGTGCTTTGGTACAACTCTCTTCCTTTTCCTTGCTTTTTCATCAGCCAGTTTCCTGCTTTGGCTACTCCTTCATCCCATGCTCTTGTCCTGTATCCATCTCAGTCCGGATTTCTGCATCAGCCCTGATTTGTGGTGGTTGGGGGTTTTTTTTATGTGTAGTCCTGCTCAGCTGCCTGCTCCAGTCTGCCGTTAGCTTTTGTTCTATCCAAGTCCTAATGGAGAACTATTTGTAATAGACAAAAAGTCCTCCGTGTACATGCTTATACTAGGAACAAGATCTCACAAGATCTGTGGAGTCAAGTACAGTGCAGGAACTCCATCCAGCAGTCATGTACCCGCTGTCAGTCCTGAAGGTTTGGCTGATTGAGACTCGTTGCAAAGAAGCGTGGAGGAATGGTGTCTTTGCCCTTCATACGCCGCTAAGAACTTTCAAGTCTCTGTGCTTCATGGGCTTCCTGATGCCTGTTGGAGACGTTATTGGGTCTGTGCTCAAGAAGGTTTATAGATGTCTTTGATACCGCTCCGGAACAGAATTATCTGTAAGGTCAGTGAGATGTGGGGAAAGGAATCCTGCAGGCCTTTGTATAGCCAGGAAAATTTCATTACCGTGACTTTGTGATTTTTTTTTTCCTTTTTTTTTTTCTTCCCCTTTTTTTCAAACAATCCTCTAAACCCTTCCCTCATCTCACTGCAGATTCACCTCGGTTTTACTAAAGTACTTTTATCTTCATAAATGCAGACTGGAAACATTCCATATTTTCTTCAGCACTTGGGGCTTTAGCCAACCAATTTCCAATAATTTCAAATGAAAAATACTTAATGTGGGAAATAAGACATGAGGCAGAATAAACATCTATTTCTAGTCGCAGATCTCATTATCTCTCAGACCTATAATTTTAATTACTTACATGAACTGTCTTCTTGACATAGTCAGAATAATTTAATTTATCCAATAAAATGAAAATACAATATACTAGTTGGGGTTTCTTTCTGTATCTTTATTTAACAGGGGGTTTGGAGCGATGCAAAAATTCCCCAGATGTACAATACAGAAAGTAATCATAGGTGGTTTAAGTTATGAACCAACCAGGTTTCTCTTGTTTTAAAATGATTATGAACTTAAACAGTTTAGTATTGAAATATGCAGTAATAATATTTAGGCGATGTATTTGGCACAGACTGTGTTCTCTGTATTTATAGTGGTAAATGTGTACACTTATGTTTTCAAGTTGCATTTTTTATTTATTTAAAAAAAAATTAAGTAGAAAATCTATATGTAAGTATCTTGGGTCATAATTTTTTAACTTGTATCTAAAAGGGGTATGTACACAAGTATGTAAATACGCATGTGTTCCACACAACTGCTTACGTGTGCTTTCTTTACAGGTAGATTGCTAAATATTGACGTGTGTCTATAATACGAATGCTTGTAATCCGGAAAAGGATTTAAATATATAGCTTTTAATAGGATTATTAAAATGCCAATTTTAGTGATACTTTAAATAACTTAATTTCTAGAATTCAGAACCAAGTTACTGTATTCAGAAATAAATCTGAAGTGGCAGAGATTTGTGTTTGGAAAAGGCTGTATTTCAAAAGGTTTAAAAAAAAAAAAAAAGAAAGAAAAAGCCCCAGTTTT
This sequence comes from Gavia stellata, assembly GCF_030936135.1. Lineage (NCBI taxonomy): Eukaryota > Metazoa > Chordata > Aves > Gaviiformes > Gaviidae > Gavia > Gavia stellata. The sequence goes on along the minus strand of NC_082596.1, from coordinate 95,068,647 downwards.
ACATGGACTTGATCCAACACCCAGTCAAGGAGAGGAACAGACTCCCGCTGACTTTACTTGGGAACTCTAGATCAGACACCAACTACGGATGAGCTTTTTTTTTGGCTGCTATTAGCCCGATGGGAAAACGAACGTGAAATAGGGATGATTGTGCAGACGTGTTTACGGGAAATGACAAACTCGGTGGTTTGAGGGCACAGGGACGTAATGGCTTTGATGCAAGGGCTGCAAGTTCCAGGCCCCTTGTTGCAGTCCACGTTCTGCTCCTGAAGCCTCTGCAACTTGTGCTTTCCTGCTTGCGTGTGAACAAATCCGAAAAGAGACTCCAAGGTGAAGTGACTGCAAAAATCATACTAAATCGAATTCGTATTAGAGAAGCAGTGTTTAAAAGGGCATATTGCAGGGGAATTATAAGCTAATTTAAATGTGCAAAGTAGGCTTTCCTGCATTGTGTGCAAACATATATGCGCGTATGTAGTAGACATTACATAGAATAGGCAGTTTGGATGAAAGTTGGAAGAATCTCAACTTCAAGAATTGAGTGTTTAATTTTGCAGTGTTAATGCTGATTCCTTCCACCTTATAATCTCTACAGTATATTGGCCATTAATTTTAAATAAGACTAATATATCTAATAGGAAATAATTGAACTATTTATCACATTACGGGTGAATTTTGGCAAGTGTAACACTAAAACATAAATTTGTTGTCTTCACTGGTGATGCTGTGTCATGGTCATTATATATTACTCTGTTAAGGCCTGAACTCTTTTCTAGGGTCTCCTTTTCTAGCCATTTGGTGTTTTTTTGCCAAACTTATAGGAACTTGCTGTTTTTGAGGACAAAATTTGGTTTAAGTTAGGTGGTGAGTTTTGAAGTTACTTTTGGCAGATGAACCAAGATGCACAAAAAAAAAAAACTGGCTCAAAACATAGCCCCAAACTCTTCACTCCCCTTAATCCAGAAGAACGCACTTGTGAAAGAAAAGTTTATATAAAATATGTCCAGTTGTTGACTACTTAGATATTGACCTTCTGACTTTTTTTAGGTTCAGCAGATAGATCGTGTAGTAGAAGTTGTGGAGGAAACTATTAAAGGTAAGCCTCACACCTGAAATCACTGCATCCAGGCTGAAGGATGTAAGCGTTAGCTAGCAGAAGCGCTGCTGTTGTGTTCTCTATCAACCTAATGCTTGCTTTCTCCTCTAGCTCGATGTTTGGGTAGTGCTATGCTTCACCGTGTACGCTGTGTGTAAGTGGTAATTTCAGAGATGTTTTCTGGCCTGTTGGACTCACAGGTAAACGGTCTGGGGGAGACTTCAAGAAATCATTTAAGTTGCATCAACGTAGGTGGGTGTAGAGCATCGTTTAAAGTTTCTGCGCCAGCTTAATTCAGTGCTATAGCTCTGCTTTCTTATGTTTAGTCCTCTGGTGTTTTCTTCTTTTCAGATGCTTTGGCTCACTTCCCCGAGTTTTCCTCAGCAGGACAGATAAATTATCTGCTGCTTTAATGTTCTTTGGTAACTGTTCCTTGTTCTTTCTGGCTGTGTTCATGTGTGTGAACACGCAGTACTTTGCAGTGAAGGGGGGAAAAGACAGTATTGTTTCTGCAGCCTGACTAGTAAACATTTGCTATTAAATAAATAGATTTGTCTGGGTCTTTCTGGGTTACCTAAGTTTGTCGCCATTACTTATCAGGCCATAAAAATTACTGTTCCATGAAGCTTTAAATTACAAGGTTTAGTTTAATTGGCTGTACTTTCAATATAAACAAGCATCTAGTCCACAAGATGTTGCCTGTAACTTTAATGCTGGAGTATGATGTTTTTGAAGTACAGCACGAAAATGTAGAAACAGTGCAAAATTCTTAAAAAAAAAAAAAAAAAAGCAAGCTTCTGTCAAGGAATTGTGTAGTGTGGTTTAAGGCTTCTAGAGTTTGCGGTTTGAAGGCCTTAAGATTTGATGTTGCTTTGCATGCTTTCAGAAATGAAACCTGTAGTCTTACGTACTCCCAACCAAAACTTTTCCCAGTTTGTCCTTACCTTACGGCATCTATTTTTTGGGGGTACAACGTACTGTACCATACAAAGAAGAAATGTATTCAGTGTATTCATATTTGTTATTAAATAAGCCAAACTGTTTTCCCAGAAAACATCATGGTGTTTATGACAACGTGTTGGAGATGGAATGCTTCATGATTTTTACAACAGCACAGTATTTCAGATCCCTATCTCATTTTCCTGAATTTTATTTATTCTTAAGGGAGTAAGATGATAACCTGGGTCAGCATGCCCTCCCTTTACAAAAATGGGCTTTGTAATATTTATATGGACTCCAGACATTACTGCTTTTTCAATAACGTAGTTACTCAGGTTATTGTGACTGAATATTATATGACTAGAAAGAAGACAAACAGTCTAGTAGCAGTTGTTAATGATCAATTCAATGAAAAGCATGATTTTAAGATTGCATTTTATATATTGATACAATTCTGGAAGATAATGTTCATAGACATGTTAAGGAACATTTAAACTAAGAAGTGTGAATTTTGGGAAAGATTTTGTTTCCTTTCCAGCTTACTGTAAGTTGTTTGAACAAAAAGGAGTAAGTGGGCTGCTGAATTCCATACATAGTGGCAGTTCCTGCAGGGATTTCTCAAAAGGTAATGGAACACAGGATTCCTGAAATTTTATTGGAAAAAATGAACAAAAATGGCTCCCCAGTGCAAGTGAGACATGGACATACCGGGGAGAGTCCAATGAAAGGCCACGAAGGTGGTTAAGAGACTGAGACTGGAGCATGTCTCCTGTGAGGAGAGGCTGAGGGAGCTGGGGCTGCTCAGCCTGGCCAAGAGAGGGCTCGGGGGAAGCTCATCCCTCTGTATAAATACCTGAAGGGAGGGGGCAAAGAGGACGGAGCCAGGCTCTTCTCAGCCAGGGTCCAGTGACAGGATCGGAGGCAACGGGCACAAACTGGAACAAGGGAGCGTCCCTCTGACCATCAGGGAACACATTTTCCCTGTGAGCGTGACCGAGCGCTGGCACAGGTTGCCAGGGAGGTTGTGGAGTTGCCATCCCTGGAGATACTCAAAAGCCGTCTGGACACGGTCCTGGGCAGCTGGCTCTAGGTGGCCCTGCTTGAGCGAGGGGGTTGGAGAAGATGACCTCCAAAGGTCCCTGCCAACCTCAACCCTTCTGTGAAAATAGAAATTCAATGGAAAGAGAATTGACAAATTGGCAGGGGTCATAGCGTATGATAATGGCTTAGTTTTGCAAAAGGCAACCATAAAAATAGGCGGTTTTACTTACATTTCTTTTCATTAAATTTGTTTGAAGATAATGCATTAATGTATCTATTTGGGAATCATCTACGAGTGGAGAGGAATGTGAAGCTCTTTTTCACTGTGTTTTATGAAAGAGTTTGACTATGAACTTTCATTATCCAAGTGAAGTAAAACACTGTAGATAACAGGACTGTTGGTTAAGAATATTTAATGCTGTAAAATAGGTACATGGTAGAACCTTAAATTCATGTATGTAAAACCAAATGAAATGAAACCCTTTGTCTTCACAAGTCTGCATCATTAGTAAGAACTTCTGAAGCTGCAGATGGGGGTTCAGGAGACAGAGGTGGTGTGGGAGAGGGGATTAAACACAAATTCTGAATTCAGAGCCGGCTGGTATTAGTTAAGTTTTAAGTTGGATATCTGTCATAGTTGTATGATACAATTTTCTTTGCCTTGTTTTTTTAAAAGAAAACCAAAAGGTTGCATGGGTGGTATACTCTTGTAGTGTGGCTGTGTATGTATTGAACAATTAAAAAAATATTATATATTGGAAGTTTTAAAAAATGTTTCGACTGAATATTTAAATTTGAGTAAGTTTAAACTGCGTAGCGTCTGCAGTCGGTAGGGCAGCTGTCTCTGTGGATTGGTCCAGAGTTTCTGTCCAGATTCCAAGGTGGTTATCCTAGTTTCCAGTTTTAAGTCTAAAAGTTTAGCTTTCCTTGGGTTCCTCTTTTTTAAGGTGTACCTTAGATTATTCTTGGATGTTTGAATTTTATAGTGCGCAGTTTACAAAAAGGGAAACTTTATAAAAAGAATTTGCCTCCTCCCATTTTTATTTTTTTTTTCTAATAGTCGTCTTTCTAGTTTTCCAGGAAAATGGCTCCTCTGTTGGATTTGGTTGGAAGCTTACTGTACTCCCAAAGAAAATGACTTTCTTGGAATTTTTTAGAACTCTATGAAATACGAAGCGTTTTCTTCTAGCTTTATTTCTCAGTCTTAAGGGCATTATCAGGAAACCCTTTTCAGAACAGTGTCATTCTGCCAGTTCAAGAGATGGTTTCAAGAAGTAGATCTTTATGGTGGTCTTTACCTCATCTGTCTGAAAACAGTGTGATTGCCAGTTCCCAACTCTCCATTGAGATAATTCTCATAAACACTTTTTATGTGACTTTATCTTTTTATCCTACTTCATCGGAAAACGGAAAAGAAGGGTGCTCGTGTTTATTATCGCACTAACAGCCAAAAGAGATACAGCATTTTCAAGAGACGTTGTGATGTCTCATTTTTATATCACCCTGACTTTCATCACTTTGAAATTTCCTAATTATCAGGTAAATTAGCAGGTAAACTGTCATCCCCAGAAGCGATCTGTAATAGCTGTGCAGTATTTGTACGCAGGTCATGTCTGATTAATATTTACACTGTGTCCCAAGATGTATTTTAACTAGAGGCATCTTCAGGCACTTTTACTATGATATTGTAATTTATAATCTGAAACCTCTATACTGCCTGCTAGGAGCTAGACAAATTAATTCGATCTCAGCCTCAGAATTAGGTTTCTCAAAGTGACAGCCACAATCGTGTAGCCAGAATATGTCAGTCTTCCTGATAGACAGAAGAGTTTCATCATGCAAGGCTCTGATTTAACAGTTTAGTAAACCTTGCTTCAGCTGCACACTACCCAAATTATAAGACTGGATTACAGCAGTTTTTACGTGATTGGGGCACCCCTTTGCACTCATGCGCTAGTTTCCTGGTGTGATGACATAGGATGTTAGGGAAGTATTGCTAAGGAGTTGCAGTGTCTGTGAGCTTGGAGAAAACAGGGTTATGACTGATGTATGTTACAGAATCACTAAGGTTGGAAAAGACCTGTAAGATCATCAATGATGTTCCATCATTAAGTAAAATTTCTGTACAGAATTTAAAAGCTGTTTGGGCTGTATAGCATGTTCTAATAAGAAGATTTGTCTTTGAGAATCGCAGAATGTCTTTAAGGTGATTGCTCAAGTCAGCATGTTACGAACCACTTTAAAAGCTGTCTTTAAAGAAAACATACAGTGTGTGTGTGTACAAACTTGGATACAAACAGTTTACAGTAGGCAAGATAATGCATTTATTCTGTAATTTAAAGGAGAAATTTTAGCTGCTTAATATAGAAATGCTTCTTTTCTTGGTTTTGAATTTAGATCTTGAGATTTGGGTCTCTCCCCCCCCTTTCTAGACGTGCTAGCTCTGAAATCCCGTGTTATTAAAGCTTCCTGGGGGTGGGAGGTGTGGAACCAGAGTATTTGTGTACAGTCTGCTTTTAGCTTAGGCCTTAGGGAGGTGAGGGACACAGGTTGAATTGAGTTTAGGCCATATTGTCTCTGTCTAATGCTTTCACAAAACCTAGTTTTACAATGGGTCGTTAGACTTGATTGTAAAAAACAAGCAAAGGAAATTACTTCAGGGCTGAGCCTTTTATACTTCACATAACCTTTCTTGATTTCAGTCACGTTGACCTGTCTGGTGAAGTTGCCCATCCAATCCCAGTTTACACATTAACCAGTATTTACTAACTGTGAAATTGTCCTCATGTGGTTAGTAATTATGGATTGTTGATACTGCAGTGTTGGTCTGTATGAAAATGAGCAGATAAATGGTACCTATATTATATATATATAGGCTAAAGTGTAGAATTTATGCTGGATTGCCTACCTTAGAGTGAGAGTGTGTGTATATATGTATGTATATGAATGCCAGCGTATTAAATAGTATTTGTATGTGCTGTTTGATTTCATTATAATCGGCTGATAACGGTAGAAAAAAATTCTATCTTTTCAATTTCTGTGATTGTGGGAAGAGTAGCCTTGACTTAAGAAGCTGATGACAAGCCAAATGAAGAATAAAAATTGGAGGAGTCGGGCGTTCTGTTTTGAGGAAAAGTATCATCTGGCTCCCAGACAGCAAACTGACTGTTTGTGCCGAAGTGCAGCTTGAGGAGGGTCAGAGGGAGGCTAGTGGCCTCGCTGAGTCCCTGTTCCTGCGTCCTTTGAAAGGACTTAGGAAGGGGGGACGGTTTTGGATGGGTTATTTTATTTATTTCCCTATGTGGTGGGGTGACCTTGGCTGGCTGCCAGACTCCCACCCAGCCGCTCTCTTGCTCCCCCTCCTCAACAGGACAGGGGAGAAAAGAAGATGGAATAGCTCGTGGGTCACGATAAGGACAGGGAGATCACTTACCGGTTGCCGTCACGGACAAAACAGACTCGACTTGGGGAAAATTAATTTAATTTATTGCCAATTAAAAATAGCGTAGGATGGTGAGAAACAAAGAGAAAACTAAAATTACGTTCCCCCCACCCACTTCTTCCCAGGGGACGGGGAATGGGGGTTGCGGTCAGCCCGTAACAGCTCCTCTCTGCCGCTCCTGCCTCCCCATGCTGTTCCCTTGCTCCAGCCTGCCGCCTTCCCACGGGCTGCAGTCTGCCAAGAACTGCTCCAGCGTGGATCCTCTCCATGGGCCGCAGTCCTTCACGAAGACACGGTCTGCTCCGGCACGGGTCCCCCATGGGCTACGTGCAGTTACTGCCAGAAACCCTGCTCCCGCGTGGGCTGCAGCTTCCTCGGGGTGTACCCGCCTGCTCTGGCGTGGTTCTCCGCAGGCTGCAGGGCGACGACCTGCTTCACCGTGGTCTTCTCCAGCGGCATCTCTGCTGGGGCACCTGGAGGACCTCTTCCCCCTCCTCCTTCTCTCACCTGGGTGCTTTTCATACTTTTTTCCTCACTGCCAGGCAGCCTTTTGCCCTTCCCTGAGCCTGCCACGGGCAGCTGAGGGTCTCAGCCTTTCCCTGCGGTGGGTCCATTGGAGCCGGCCGTGTCCCGCACGGAACAGCCCCGGCCGCTCCTCACAGGGGCTGCCCTGCAGTCCCCCGCTGCCAGCACCTCACCACAGACACCCCGTGGACACTACGACGTCCCTAACGCTATTTCTAGGCAGTAGGATTGCCTTTTAAACTGAGATTATTGAGAAGTAAAGGTACTGCCGGCAAAAGTTGTGCGAGCGGCTATCTGTATTTGACAGACTGAAAAAGGGGGGGGGGGGTGAAATCGGGTTTTCAGTTGGCAATGTACAGAACTACAGCTTGTCACCAACTTGGTGAAATGACCGTGGTTAAAAGCTTCACCATCACCCATTTGGATGTATTAATCGTTGAGGTTAACAGCATCATGCGGTAAATGTCACCCCCTGCCCCTTTCTTGTGTCCCTGGATTGGGAATTTTGGAGCTATTCCTGTTTAAACAAAAATAATTCTAGATTTTTGTTGTCATCTAAGAAAATGACTTTATGTGTGGAGGGAGTGTCGTTACCCAAAGCAGGAGCATTTTATTTTTCTTCTGTTAATTTGAGAACTACTTTGACAAGAAGCACTGACTTACGAAGGACCTGACTTGAAGGTATCCCGCCTTACCGTTTTTCAATGAAGGGGTTGTCCTTCAGCCGAACGCTTCACCGACAGCACCGGCTTGCATTTTGATTGCCGTTTCTCACTGCTTAGGAAAAGTGTGACGTACTGAAGGAATTGGTTCAAAATAGTAATGCCGTTAATCTGTGCCAGTATCAATTCTGGGAGTTCAGCTTTGTAGACTGTAATTTAAAGAAAACAGTAGAGCACGATGACAGATACACAGTAATTATGGAGAAACTACTTCTGCAAAGACAGATCTTAATTTCTTTTGTAAAACAGCAATAACTGTGTGGCTCAACATAAAAATCTTACCTGCTGGGGCAAGCAATTTGCATTGCCGTCAGTTGGTTTCTGTTCTTACAGCAAAGTTTATTGCTGTTTTTGCTGTGCCTGCTCAAATGCTTTTGGGCATGCGGTGACTATTAGGTGTGTGAGATGATCCAGGAATTTAGGTGGGTTTTGTAATTATTTTTCTCAATGTAGTTATTTCATTGATTTGGTTTAGAAAACTGTTAGGGCTGACTATCCCTGTTACGACTGTCGTTGTTCTGACATTATTTTGTCAGAAGTTCACAGAAACTCAATGCGAGATAAATAGTGCTGCGGAAGAAGATAACAAGGGATGGGGGGGAAACAGATTGAAAATCTTAGTAGCAAAATTGTGATTGCTCATTGTTAAATGAGCCTGTAACGTGGACGGAAAAGATGCCTTTTCTTCCAGACCCATGTGTGCACTTTTCCACACCTTCAATGAATGACCGTCTTGGAGCATCCCTATTCTTCTGTCCTATTCACATCGGTTAGACTCAGCTGGGTTTAGCTCTGTTAGAGAATCCTCAAGGCTGGTAAATGCAGAGAGTACTTTGTTCAAACCAGTGCCATTTAGTTACCCATCGGAGGAATACAGATAGGTGGCAAAGGAGTAAAGATGAAAGCAAAAGCTTCCTTTTGCATACAGCGATGGGTTCAGCTCAGCGCTTCACCCTAAATTTGTTCTGTTCACCCTGCACACCCCAAAACATTAGGCAGGTTACTTGTTCTGCCGCAGCTGGCTCTGACAGTCTGCCCTGCAGCATTTCCCTTCCTCAGAACACAGCCTGTTCCATCTGATTCCAAACTTCTTTTCCTTGAACGTTTCCATCCAAAATCTCCTGAGGTTTTGAGCAGCATCCTTGATCCTAATCAAATGCATTTCTTCACAGAGTTGAGGGCAGAGTCAGGGGAACTCCGCCTGTAGTCAATTCTTAGTATTGTCCTTCTGAGCTGTCGGATTGTAGCCAGCATTCTGAGTTCACAGCAGATTTAATGTTTAGTCCCTTTTTCAGAAAGACAATAACATCACATGATCTCAAAATACGTAGGGTGAAGCTATTGGATCCTAAAAAAAAATAAATAGTGCCTTAATAGGGCATTTCAAGTGCTTTTGTCGTGAGAGAGGAAAGTACTGTGGATAGTCAAAAATGTTCTTCAATACTTACACATACATTCTTAATTTAATTCTATGACATTTTTATGTGAACAGTAACTCCTTGTTAATAATTCCCTCCTTTTCTGGTTTACTTGTTGCACTCTACTGTTTTAATGCTTACAGATATTGTTATGATTGAAGGATACATTGGAGAAATACCAAGAATAAAGAGGTATTGTATGTTTAATGGAGAGAAAGTGATGTACGAATTTTAGTAATGTGGGCCACCTGCCGAGCTTTTTTCTGAAGCTTGTGAACTGCTTCACTGTATTTAATAACTTATTTTTGAAATTACATCAAATGAGTTTTAAAAAGCCCCTGTCTTCACCTGCGTGACAGTCATAGTCTGGAGTCTTCTGAAATGGAATTGTTGGATGCTAATTCCAAGTGCAAGGCTTAGTAGAAGTATATATCCCAAGCTAGTAACATACGTTCTGTATGCTTAGTGATATCTGCACCTTTCTCTGAAGCTTTTTTGAGTTCGTATAGGGTGGAAGGCAATCTCTTTATGAAGGAGTACTAAATTGCCGAGGATGGATCAAACATACCACCTGCTATCAGCAGCCTGATGGGACTGGTTGCCTGGCCCAGGGCGTGCTTTTCCCTGTGACGCTGCGACACGCAGGGAAAGATCAGTAATCCTGCCAGGATTAGTCTGAATTCTGCCCTCTCTTGCAGTGCACCGAGTTGCTGCCTACACCAGTTGAAGAAGGAGTTTGACTATTACACAACATCCCCACCTTTGCTGATCTAGAGGAGGAATAATTTCTATTAGTTGCCTGGCCAGGAGCAGGGCACATATCTTCCAGTTAAGTTTGGCTTTTCTTTGCTCCCTGTATTTCCTTGAGCCAGGAAATCCCACAGATGACACTCAGGGATGCCTTCGCTACGTAGCTAACGTGCTGCTGGCCAGCTGGGCTTGGTTTGGGTGGGACTTCACACAGCAAAGCCCTAAGCTGATTAGTGTCCTTGTTTCCCCACTTGTGCGGGTCTGGCAGCATGTGATGGCTCTGGGGAGCTCGGGGATTCCTTTGCAATCAGTCATGTCTGCTGTGGGACAGCTTCTTTGTGCTGCAGGGCAGGGAGAAAAGCGGGGAGAGGAGCTGGGAGTCTGTCCTTCCTCACGCGGGCTGCTTCCATCAGAGGCAGACCAGGGCTCGGCTCTACGCCTGCCCGCCCCCTGCGAGCTCACCAAGTCTGGGTTTAAAGCACCTCCAAACTGAAGAGGTTCGGGTTCAAATAAGAGCAACAGTCCAGGTTGGCTGTGCAGTGTGTTAGGCAATTTGTGGTGCATCCTTGTATTTCAGATGCTATTTTTTCTGTTAGTCCTGCCAGAAGATCCAAAATAACTTGTATAGAAGGTTGGTTTCACCCAGTAGTTACAGCGCTAGAAGAACATAACTCTGGAAATAAACCCAGTGTTAAAGTTTTGCAGTAGCTCCTGATTTGCCTCTTCTGCTTTTACACATATTTTTTGATTTGATCTTCTTAGGCTCTCTTTTCTCTTTAATATTCTTGACTGTTTTTGTTACTTTCACTTAAGTTTTCTAGTTCCTTTCACCTTTTATATTTACTTGATCCTCCTTTCAGTCTTTATCACTGCTTTTGGTGGTTCTTAACACTTCTTCCTTTTGGTTTTCTTTGGGGAAATTTGGTACTTTGTTTTCCCTTCACATGGCTTTGCCTTCCTTAGCTACACTGCTCCCATGTGCCATTTTTTCCAGTGTTAGCCGTAAGGAAAGGAAACTCTGTATTCATTAAGAAGCGAATAATAGTAGAAGGAAATGTGTGCAAGAGTACATGAAATAGTGCTTAATCTTTTTCCCTGAAGATGCTGGAGAAGATCAAACAGGTTGGTGAGAGACAGCTGGGAAGTACAGAGCGGTACCCTGGCAGCCTTGTCGTGAGGAAAAAAGTGTCTTTCAGGAAATGGTGAATAACCTCTAAGTATGATGATGTAGCTGGGAAAGGGAAAGAATGGGTCACAGAACAAGCTGAAAACAATAGAAATGGTTGCTGCCAAGGCTGGGGTTTCCTGCATCTTTGAGGATTTTCTTTAAACTCCTGTTCCTGAGCTGCTTGAGATATCTGCGCTGAACTTCGAAGCTAACAGCTAAGGAATACTGCTGGGTGTCTGGCTGGGAGCTGGGTTTCAGTGCACGCCGCGTAGCTCCCGTGGGTTGTGCAGGGATGGGGAGGGACCCTCAGCAGATGCCCTCTTCCATCTTTCAAGCAGCCCTTGTTTCCCAGCAGCTCCTGAGGGGTACCAGCCTGTGGACTCGAGCGAAGCTGACTCTTTCTGAAATACAGTAGGTCTATTAATATCTGATAAATATTTGCAACGCCGACAGGCAGTTGTTAAAGTTAACTAAAGATGACTAAGCCAGGCCGCTTCCCCCTCACTTGCCCTTGTAGCAAACGAGCAAAATACCAGTCCAGTTTGGATCTGTTTGCTCTAATATCGTTAACATGCTTTTGTGGGTCTAGGTCACAGGGGTCTGACAATAGCCTGAGGTTCACAGCACATTTAATGTCGCTATAATCATATGGCAAAGAAATTCCATTACCTGTTCCCTTCATATGTTTGTATTTCAAGATCAGCCGTTCTCTGTCACACTCCTGAAGCACATGCGTCTATGATTAAAGGTGTATGTACATGCCATTAATATTACTTTTTTTGTACCCTTTTTAACAAAAGAAAATGAAGGCCTTGACAACATTTTCATTCTGCACACTGGTTTATCAAACTGACACATTTAAAAGCCCTTTTTTAGACTAACGATAGGATTTAATGTCCTGATTAATTCATTCCAACCTCATCCTCTCTGCGAACAATGCCGAGTAATACGCATTGCGTCTACTGACTTGTCTGTAAAGATGAGTTTAATTTTAAACAGTCAGCTCTGAAAACTAGAGAGCGCTGATTCATTTTGAATTGTTCTAGCTTGATTTCATTTACACTTGCTGTGAGTGATTCTGCTCTATAAGCTTCCTCACTGGACTTGGTTAGTACTACTGTTGTATTGTAATCCGCATTAATTATCTGTTGATTAATGAAAAACTGCTCTGAAGCATGACCTAAACAGCTAATTTCATCTGCTGGTAGGCTACGTGGAAGTAAAAAAGTTATCTTTATAGCAGGAGAGGTTTAAAGGACGAGTGTTCAGGCTCTCAGATAGAACCTGACTAGATCTGTTTGTCATTAAGCTGGGTTTCAAAGCTTGCATCTTCCAGTAAGCCATCAAAAAAGGAGTGGTTTTTGTTTGATATCTGAGATAGAGCACTCATCATTCTGGAAGTAGAACTCAGTTTTCAAAAATGCTTTTGTGCCAAACTTAAAGAAAAGAAAGAAAATAAACAAACACAAAAGGACTTCTTTTAAGTTTGGGACACCTGTTTTGCTTAGTTAAGTTGTTACCCAACCTGTAAAGTCAGAGAGGAGGGAACTTAATCAGATAACATGCTTTAGAAGTAAAACTTGATTGCAGTGTTTTGCCCCGTTCTGAGCTTTGAATGGAGATCATAAATGAGATTTAAAATTACTGCTTTTTCTATTGTGCTCGATGTTGGTGTGGGCTTAATAATGCTGGTGAGACAGTTAAAAAAACCACGTTGCTTAGTCTTTTCCTTATTGAAGATGACAAAATATTTATTTTTAAGTTTTGTTGAAATAAGTATGGGGGGAAAAAAAGATCTACAGCATGTGAAAAAGTATGATTCAGTGTTTATCAAGTTATGTTTTATTAATAGCAACAATGCTGTAAACAGATGCTTTAGTCATTACTTAAAATGAAGCAAAATAGTCCTTGTATGGAGTAGGGGAAAAAGGATTTAAGGTCACGGATACTGTAACTGAGGTTTTTTTCTTTTTTCTTCCTTTTTTTTTTTTTTAATCGAATTATTGAGTGTGCCTGCAGCAGAAATCACTGTAGTTGGATCTGCATGTGCTGCTTGCTTTCTGGAAGCATTAAACTCTCTGCTACAACTCATTTCCCAGGACTGCTTTTTTTTTGTTTTAAATCCTCTGGTGTCTGGAGTGAAAAGTACAGGGATGTTGTCATTCCTGAGTGCTACACAGGTTTGACAAGCCCCTTATTAACTTGAACTTTAGTGTCATTCAGTAGGAATACGGGAAAAACTGTGGCCGTGCCTCATGTGAGAAGTAGCTGCCACGTTTGATTGCCAGGCTGTAGATGTCCTGAGCTCGGGCGCGGGGTTGGGGGGGTGTTCGCGGTCAGTGGGTCCCCTGGGAGGTGGTCGCAGCGCTGGGGTTCCTCTCCTGAGTTAGGAAAGTCTCTGAAGGTAAGAGCGGACGGGTCTTATGCTCCCTGGGAGTCACCTTCTCCATGCGAGTGTCCTCAGGTTTGTTTCTTTCTCACGTATGTGGGGGCCTTCCTGAAAGACAAATATCTGTAAGAAGGTAGAAGTAGTACTTTTGGTTAACAAGATTTTTTTAGACTACCATAGCGTTTAATTTTTTTTCCCTTTTGCCTAAGAAACCATGGATTACAAAGCTGTGCCTCCTGCACAGGTCTGTCCTTATCTCCATTTCCCTCCTTCCTTACTTCTTTTTAGTCCTCTGACAAATTACAAAACTTGTGACAAATCTGTTTGAAGTCTATAGCATACTCTCTTTCCAGAAGTGCCATGAAAAAGTTCGATTAACGCTCCCGGTATGAGAAGGGGAGAGCACGAGCTAAGCTCTCGCTCGAGAGCAGTAGTTCACGGGGCTGCTCGTTGCGAGGGTACGCGTTCGGAGGAGATGGAGCTTCACTGATTCTGTGCTCCGAGATGTTACTGGGCGGGGGGGAAAGTTGTTCTTGGGGTTTGTTGCTTTTGCTTTGTTTTTCAAACTTCAGAACAGTGGTTTGATCCCAGTTCTAAATGTACGAATTTTAAATTCTGGGTAGCTTGTTATGTTGTTAAGCCTGATTGTTTTAAGAATACTCTAAGTCATTCCCCTATACTTTCAGCCATAAATCCAAATACACTTTTAATACGGTAATGCAATTGAATATTTTAAAAAAGGGTAAACTGGTTTATTCCAAATAAACCACAGTATTTGGATATATGAAAAGGGATGTTCTCTGCTTCTAGTTTAATTTTTATGCCTACCGTAATGCAATCACTTTTGTTATACAGGTAAATAAAATGGTGCCATGCTTGCGACTCCTTAATGAAGCATTAGATTAGAAAATAATGTATTGTGAGACAAAGACATTGCTGTTATTGTCATGAAAAGGTAGCAGTGAATAATTTAGCAAATGTTAATAGCACAAGTACCGTATTACTAAATTCACAGCAGGATGTAATGAAATTTTTGTCAAATGCAACTGCAGAAGTACTGCCTTTTAATTCTTGTTGATGTTATGATGTCTTCTTCTAGTATTAACCATCATGGTATCAGGCTAGTCCTGCTCGCTTCTTCATTAGATCACATTTTTGACTGAGAATTTTCATGTATCTTAACAAACCCAAGAAAGGTGATATGCCAGAAGTAGTTGCTTATTTCCAGGCTGTTGTTGCCGTATCACAGAAATAAATTCAGAGCATGAATGCTACATAATTCACAAATTAATTAATGACTCTTCAAAACAGGTAGTGGAGAAAGACTTTAACTGGTGGATGAATTAGTTTTGTAAATAGCTGTTGGTAGTTATAAGGTAGGCTGTTGTAAGTTAGGACATTTGGTTGAACGTGGTTTTTCATTGATCTGAATTGGTTACCTACTTTGCTGTGCTAGGTGTGGCGCAGGTAGTACTTCACAGGTTCATGCTTTCCTTTCACCCCCTCCCCTTTTCCTTTTTAGGGTAGGGTGGTTTTTTCTTTTCTGAAATATTTGACAGATAGTTGCTGTAGCTTTATGTACTATCGAAGAGTTTTACAACTTCAGCAGATACATGCTTTCTCTCCTTCCTCCACTCCAAGTCGTGCTTGCTTTCCACCTCTTTTCAGGTATCTAGCATTAGCTTTCCCTTATCTGCCTATTCTAGGGTTCGTGGAATAAATGATACGTGTCTTATGGTTGTAACTTGGGCACGCTTTACACCACCTGTTGCAATAATATACACTTAATTGTTTTTATTCTTCATTGTTAGATCTTGCTTCTGAATATTAGCGAATGCTGCTGTTCGTGCTCCTTAAACATAGGACTGGACATGGTATGACTGCTGTACTGTTGTAGGCAGTTGGTGATGGCATTTGTATTTTACTCTCTGGATGTCACTGGCTTCAGGAAGGTTGTGAGGCAGTTTTCTGATCTGCAGTCTCCTTGGTGTGGGAGGAACACGCGTGAATCTTGGTAGTCATTTTAGCCGTGAATATGTTACCAGGGTATGCTTCACAGCAGTTTCCCTCAGACTTAGTCAGGTAACGTTGACTGAAATGTGTTGGTTCTCCATACAGTAAGCTAAAAAATATTTAGTTGTTTATTGCCTACTAATTTAGGTTTGAATGAAATTTTTGGGAAAAATATTTTAATCCTGCCATACAACTTATTTAAATATTGCTATGTTGCTGTTTGCTTGAGAATCTGAAAATGAAACTGCTTAGATCATTTTAATGGAATAAACCAGAAGATGCAAGTGTGAAAAGATAATTGGATGAAATAATTTGTTCATTTTAACACCATCTATTTTACCTGTCAGTGTCTCTTTTTAAATGCTCCAGCGGGTGGGAATACATTATTATATCTCATTCTCCTTTGCAATCTTTGAAGTGTAAACAGTGCTCCTGAAGAAGAGCAAATCAAAACAAATATGATGGGTCTTGTGCTTTGTATTGACTGTGTTTTTGTGCTTCATTTGAAGGTCATTCTGTGAGACTGCTGGGTCAGAAAAAGGATAATGGAAAACGTTTGGGGGGAGCACGACTGGATTTGCCAAAGATTAGGAAGAATCCACTGATAGAAATAATTTCCATCAATACAGGGTAAGAATCTTCCAAACTTATAAAACATTCAGTACTGCCAAGGAATTCAGTTTATCTCTTTCTACAGACATGGTGCATTACTTCTAAGTTACGCAGAAGGAGGCAGGATGACCACTTGTAAATAGGAGAAGATTTTAAATGGCATTCTTTCTGGAAATTAAATCCCTGCTTATTTGGGTACAAGACTTCTGCTGCTCCAGGGCTGCATACAGTCATGTAGTCCTTTTTGTAAGTTCATCTAACTCTTTCTCAAAAGAAAACGTTCTAAAAAAATTGGAGAAGAAAAAAGCATTTGGAGGTTTTTTTCCTGCGCTCTTTTGATTTCTAAGGAGGCAGTTCCGGAATATCGTTAGTAACTCATTAAGATCTGTAAATGCATTAAGATCTGTAAACACCTGATTGTCAGCCCAGATGTATTAATGGCTAAATTAGATACAGTTATTTGCTTCTTGCCCCTCTAATATGTTTGTAGAGAGTTATCATGCTTATACTTCAGCCTTTTCTTTGTTTGACGAAGCTATCCCCTGCCTATCAAGCAACTCTGGGTGCCCATTTCTCCATAGGACTACAAGCATTTCTCTGTTCTGTATTTCTGCTTTGAGGAATTCTATTTTAATTTACCTTCCCTTGATGCTTTCCTTTTCTCAGCTCCCCTTGGTCATCTCCCATTTGGTCAGTTCCCTAAAAAAACCCAAACAAACCAAAAAAATGCACACAAGTCCTCTTCTGATTTTCCCATCTTCTCCAACTTATGTAATAATTTCCCAGGAGGTAAAATATAAAATACATTGCCCCAGGCATCCCAGGTAGGTGTGAACTTACTGCCTAGAGGAAAAAAAAAGGTGGTAAATCTTAGCTCTCTTCTGTTTTGAGTTTAGTCTAGCACTTTCATAAACATTTCATAAGAGTTTTGCTCCTATCCTCTTTCTCTCTTACTTCCTTGTCTTTAAGTAATCTTACCTTCATAGTTTGCTGTAAAACCTGGTGTGCTATTTAGGTCAGAATACCAGTTCAAGGCTTAGTGTGGTTACTTTTTCTTTGACTTACGGTAAACATATGGGTGACATTTTGTCATGATGCTGAATTACAATACCTTTTTAAACTGCAGTTTCATGCATTGATTGTTTTTCAAGTCTGGATATGAGCTCTTCTGGTGAAGTTACTTTAAGTAATCTAAATTTTTTCCCTTACTGTGTTTGCTGTCGACATCTCGTTTGTGCCCATGTGATCAAAATCCTTTTCATGATTAAAAATAAGCAAATTATTCTTTTACATTTGGTTGTGTCTAAGTGTCAGATGGTGTAAATTTTTCTTTTCCATTAATATTTATCACAATCTAATGTAATAATACCTTTCTAGTTGTAGGATGCAAACTGATTGAGCCGTGGTCTTGTTTACACGTCTTTTGATTTGTAGTAATGCATTTAAGATGTTAAAATGTATTACTGTTTCCAATACCAGGTTATTGCTAGCCTAATTGTAGAGGTTAATGCAAGCAGGGTACTGTAGGGTATATACTCTTGGCATTAGGTGCCTGATGAGAGTAACAACCCATTGAAAAATATTTTTTGTTATGTATTTTGAACAGATGTGTCTTCATACTGGGTTTTAGAAAAATTATTTCCCAAGTTGGTCAAACTGCATACAATTAACATCTCCCTAAGGTGGTACCTTTGGAAAACCTTTTATTTAGAACCTGATAGTTGACAAAAACTAATTACTTTGCTGTTCTCAGGTCAACAGAATATGTGTTTTATACCATAGGATAAATCTAAAAAATGCTAGAAACCACAAAAATAGATTTATTTCATGGAGAATAAAGTCAAGTGTGAATTGATAAGACCAGAGTATTCTAAAAGCCTCAAACAAACAAGTCAGTTGTATAAGGCATCTAAATTAATTAATGACCCATTCAATTTATATCACATGCTCAAGGAATCCTGTCTCTCTTGAAATACAGGTTATTGTGTTTTCCTGTCTTTCTCTTCCCCCTCCCCAACCTCTCCACCTGTGTATTGCAGGTGATTTCTTTGGTTACTGCTCTGGGTTTGAAAATTAAGGCGTAGCTTTAGAAAGGCAGCAGTGCTCAGCAGTTTCTGAAAATAGGAAAATATAATCGGTGAAGAACAAGACGCAGTACATGTTACTTACTGTGACTTGACTGCATTCATTTTATCGGCTTTGCCTTAGTCTGGCTGTGGCAATTTTGAGTACCAACACCACATTTGATCTGAGCTGTTTACTCTGTGTAAAGACTGGAGAATACTTTGAAGATTAGTTTTTGGTACGGTGCTCTTTATTGAGAGCTGAATTTGGATCAGACTAGAAGGTCTTAAAATAATAAGAAATACTTAGTTAAAAATAGGGATTTCCACTTTGGAAGTATATTTTCTGATGCTGTTGAGTGATAGTGTCCAGGAGCAGCATGAGCAGGGCTGCTCCTCGAGGGAGGACAAGAAGGGACCCGAGGGTGCTACCCGCAGAGGCGGTGCCCGCACCAACGGGACGCCCTGTGCCACGGGGGCTGAGCACTGCGGGCAGAGCTGGGGGCTCGTGGTAGGACCCATCAGCAGTCCCAGACATGGCAAATGATCAACCAGGGCCTGGGTCTGTCCGGGGGCTCCAGTCAGGATCAAAAGCAAACGAGCTGGAGGCAGGACCGGGGAGAAGGCTACATGTAACACAGGTCTGAGCTCCGTCCTGGGGATGAGCACAGGACCAGAGGCAGGCATGGTGTTTCAGCTCAAGCCAGGACTTGGGGACACAAGCCTGAGCTTAACTGGGGCTCCTGGCCCAGGGTGGGGCTGGTGGAGACGGTGGCTGAGGCTGCTCAGGTCAGCTGGAGCGTGCTGGTGCCTGTGGGGCTGTGGCATGTGGTGGTGTGTTACCATTTACGTGTGAGGGCTTCGTGAGCTCTCGGCCTTTTCTGTACTTCTGGGGGGGAAGAAAAGGCTGGAGTCTTCGATGGCTCATGCTGACCCCTTTCCCTCTCCGCTGGTACAAATACCTTTACGTACGTGGATGCCTGCCACCTGGAACTTTCTTCTGAGAATTCAGTAGGACCAGTTTATTTTTGGGAGTCTTCAAACATGTTGGTTATTAAGATCTCTCTCATTCTCGTACAACTGTGTCTGAGAATGTGGGTGCAGTTGAAATGCAACACTGTAGAGTAAGAGTTGTTTCTTAACTCAAGACGGTGTCAAATTCTCTTCAGTAATTTTGACTTGGGGCTGCTTGTTACTGATTCCTTCTCTCAAACATGGAGGAGAAAAAAATTTCCTGTCCTGAAGGGTTCTGTCCTTGTATAACTGTGAACTTTTTCCTTACTTGCCCATGCACAAACACATGCCCACATGCAGATGTCTCTCTGTCTTCGTTTTCCCCAGGCTGCTGCTGTACATGAGCCTCCTCAGCTGTTCCTTTGCATGACTCAAGTCTGTCCTGTCAAGGGACAAACATATTATGTCTCCACTATAGTATGCAGTCTGTAAAATAATAATAATTTAAACCGAACCAAAATGAAACCCCCTTAGGTATGGAATATCTGTGGAGATAAGTGCTGCTTCTGTCCGTTGTGAGCCAGCTCAAAGTTTTCACACAGTGGCACGTTCGTCCCTGAAAAGGTG
Source organism: Gavia stellata (assembly GCF_030936135.1). Lineage (NCBI taxonomy): Eukaryota > Metazoa > Chordata > Aves > Gaviiformes > Gaviidae > Gavia > Gavia stellata. The sequence continues at coordinate 95,048,888 of NC_082596.1, read as the reverse complement.
TTGCTGTGCCCTTAGAGGGACCTGGATCATGGCTTTTTGTCGGAAGTAGTGGGCAGGTTTTTTCTACTGTTAATTTTGGTTGCTCTGAGGTTTGCTGTTTTCTCATTTAGAAATCCAAGCTATCTTTATCTGTTTAATTTACCATGGCAGTTAGCGGTTTCTGTCAACAGACTGCGACTCTAGAGAAAACCTTCCCTCCCAGGAGCAACGTGTTTCAGAGTTTCCAAGTATGTTCGCAGAGACTATGGTGAGTACCAGAATAGGGGCACAAGAGACTTATCAGACAAGTCTGATACACAAAGATACGTTAGTGAATCTTAATTTTTCCGTGTGCCAGATACATAAGGAATCCTTACCAACCCAGTATCCCATACAATTGACTGCCATTTTTCTGTAATTCTTCCCTAAGGAGTAAGTGACCCTTTCTTCTTGTATTGTTTGTTTTCTCTGTTAACACTTAGAAAACATTTTTCAATATTTTTCAAATCAATTAATCAGGTTTTTTTCTATAGAACAGGCGGTTAATAAAAATCAGTGATTCCAGCAGAGCTTGGATAGTTGTCATAGTATCTAGTAAGTTCTGCAGGGGTATTAGTGGATCTGAACCTAGAAACAGTGATTTGTTCTTGTCTTCCAAAATAATTTTCTGCTTTGAATTAAGGGCATTTGATTCAATCTCTTTCACTTTTATTTATGTCCTAAGCATGTATTGTACAGGTCATCTTACTGGAACGAGCAAGGTGATTGTAGTAGAATAGCGTGTTAAATGCTGTTTGGAGAAAAGACGTGAAGTTGTTCACTAATCTCCTAATGTGATTATTCCATCTCTTAGTTTGAAGTAAGAGAAATGTTCTCAAATCCATTCTGCATTACAGCTTCGTTTTGGTCTCGGGAAAAATCTTTTCTCCTCATGACCTAATCTTCATTAGTGCCAGTCTCATAACCTATGTAGCCACTTAGACAGCTCTCTTTAATGGGATCAAGACTTGGTCTTCCACCTTTTAATTAAGTAATTCTGTATCCTGATCTCTTTACTTTGTAGCTTGGACTATTACTTATTGGCATATCTGTGTTGTTGGCGTGGCCTGAACTCCCTTATATCCAAGTTGCTATCGCTCACATACATTTAAAATACGATTTTATTTGAGCTTTGCCTGGATGCCTTGGGAAGCAGGAGAGGAGCGTCGCGTGAGCTGAATATGAGCCCGCACTAGACCTTACTGTGTTGGGTGGGTTTGGACATAGGTTCTCTGAAGTGCTTTCTGTGCTGCTGATGTGGCTGGCTAGAGAAGAAATCTAAACACATGTGACAGAGGGGATTTAAAACCAAAAGGAACATAGCAGTGTGCGTGCATGCATTAGACTGTCTTGAGAGGTAAGATCTGGTGCAACTCGTGTTAAATTTGCAGTATGAACATACCCAAGTCTCTGTCCAAGTTTTCCTATTGTTCTCCCTCATCTGAAGACACTGCACGAATCCCATATAGTCTCATTCTCTTGTTACTTTTGTAGATTCCCCTATTAAGCTACTCAGAGGACAGGGAGATGTTTAAGATTCAGCCCAGCAAACTGAGCGTCTGGGCTTGAGTCTAATTCTGAGGGTGTATAGAAGCACAGTGGTAGCGAGAGGGCTGTGTAGTTCAGTGGAAGCACTGGCTGCTTCTCAATCTGCACATCTGTGTATGTTTTCTTTTGGGAGAAGGGCTTTTAAAAGCATTATTAAAATGAAAAGTAAATTAACATTACCCATCCAACCAAGCCCGATTAGATTATTCCTGTAGTGCTAGAGCATCTTACAGAAGATCAGCTTGTTACTTTATCTCAGAAAGATTTTCAGATCTACTTTTGAGTCATAAACGCTGATTAAGGCATAACACTTCAAACTTAGTATTCTCAGTGTTGAGGAATTGGAAGCTTTCTTCTCGCGGGACACTTGTTGCTAGCAAACTTTGTGTTGAGAGTGAACATACGTAGTAGTGCTTAGGACTTTCTTTAGAAGTCCTTGATGCTTCTTGCTAATTTTGTAGGGTTTTTTTAGGCCATGCTTTGAAGTTCTGTAGTGGTGGTTGTTCAGAATGTTACTAAGCTGCTGATGGATCTGAATCTAGCAGAACAGTTACAAAAAAGTAGTTCTACGTACAGTACTTGGTTTGTTTTATGAGTCAAGTAACCAAAAATTAATCATAAAAAAAAAGTTATGATTGTAACTTCCATGTTCCCAGGAAGGAATCTTTCCCTGGTTATGAATTGTGAGAGGTTAAAATTCTATTCTTTCATCTTTTTCTGTTGTAAGCAGCTTTTTCAGTTTTATGATGAATTGGAGAGTATGAGGATTGAATTTTCTCCAAGAGTTGCATTTTAATTTTATATGAGGTCACATAATATTCTTTCTATATATTGTATTTCAGCATCTGTTTAGAATCAAGTCTATAAAATACCCTGGAGTTGTATGTTCATGAAAGTGTAGGTAATTCTGTTTGTTTTGGTTTTTTTAAGTTGTATGCATGGATTCATTTTGCTGTAGGTAGTCTTCATTGAATCAGCACGTATTTCGGGCTGCTTTCAGTGTTAAAAGCAGATCATATTCTGTCTCTGTGATTGCTGCACTTGGTTGAGATGTCTCATGAAGAAGAAATATCAGTGGCTTTCCCCATATGGCAGTACAGATGGAGGCAGCGGCATCGTCTCAGAAATGAGGGGTTTACAAACCGAAAGATCAGGAGGAGAAGCACGTGGCTCTATTTGCCTCCTCTGATGGAGGGGTAGCTACTGCTTTGGGATCGTTTGATGCCAGTACACTGGCAGATGGGTAGAGTCCAGTTAGAACAGTATTTACTCCTTTGCCAGCATAAGATACTCCAGTGAGAGATACTGAGGTCCTTGGGAGCTCTTGAGGAGGCTGCAGTTTTTATCAGCGAAGCATTCGTCTCGTTATTAATCTGCCAGTACTGCAGCAAGTCAAGCGTTGGTCAGGAGCAGGAGCAGGGACCCCGGAGCACGTGGCGTAGGGCTGGACCCTGTTGAACACAGAGTTGGGAGACTAGTCTGGTGAAGTTTAGGGTCTGTCTTTTTTTGGGTTTGTGGAGTTTGTTTGTTTTGGTTTGGGGGGTTTTGTTTGGTTTGGTTTGGGTTTTTTGTTGGTTTTGTTTTGAGGCTTAGGGCTGTGGCTCAGGTTACACAACTCTTCTCAGCCTTGGAAGCTAGAGTAAGTGCCTGGCCTTCCTGAAATGGTCTGGGTTGGTTTTTGGGGGGGTTTTGATTCATGTTATGTCCATAAGGGTTGTTTTACCTGGTTGGCTCTTGTCCAGCTGTATCACTGAGATGCTGAGTGGCTGCCCTACAGCAGCTTGGGCTCATAGTGCTGATCCCGAAATATTCCGCTCCTGCCGTACCATTTCAGAGCGTTTCTTCTCCAGAAGTCAGGTCTGCTCTTCCCCTCCTTTCCACTTCCATATGAAGACCCGCATACCGCAGAGCGACTGCAGATCCACGCTGTTATTTGGCACTGTGGAGCTCACGGTAAGAAATATAGTTGGACTAGATGGTCTTAAAGGTCTTTTCCAACCTAAATGATTCTATGATTCTATGAAAGGCAATGTGATCATAAACAAGGTGGATGTGGATTATAAAGCAGCACCCTGTGCTAATTAACTGCATATTTACCGTGGTCCAGCCTGTCTGAAGAGTGATCGTCTCTTATTTAAAATGGTTGTTTAGCAAAGTAGTATAGAGATGAACTAGGATGCACTAATATTTTTCTAATTACGGTAGCGAATTACTATTTGGTAAGACCTTAAAAAGAGGCCCTAATTGTGCCTGTTAAATCCCTGAGCTCTTGCAGTGGCCTGTGTTGCCTGTCCAGAGTTTTGGTGAATTGAACTGGCTGAGCTCGGTCGACTTCTACCTTCTTGTGGCATTCAGCAAACATCATCTACATCTCTGGGCCCGCCTTTGAGAATGCTTTGTATATGCACATCATCTCTGACTCCTTTATAACTGGGATGAGTTTTCTGGAGGCACCGTCTTGAAACCATACCAAAATATCTTCGTTTGCTTAGAAGAGGATATCGTGGCTTAAGTCTGAGAGCTTGTGAAGCCATTGCCCTCCTGTGCTGAAATTAGCGGGATATCTCAGTAATAATCTCATCAGTTCAGCAGAACAACCACTATTTCTTGGGTTTCTGTGTTTACTGATGTGAACCTCAAATCTCTTCCCTCATATAATGTTATCTCTAGATAAAAACGTATAGAGAGATGGAAAACGGAAATCTTTCTGGTATGGGAAAAATTGGATTACCTACTGTTTGACAGTGATAGACTTGGTTTTTTGACAACGGCTTATATACTTTTGTCTATCCATCTATGCTACAATGTTTTCAACATTTCTATCTTTTCCTGAAATACTGCTGTCCCCATCTTGAACGAATAGTGAGTCTGAATTACAAATCTGTTCACATTTTGTAAAAATCATTGACTGAATACTTATAAGGATGAATTCCATGCCTTCAATTGACTTGATTTAGTTTGTTCATGAATAACATACAGATTTTCTATATTTTAATGTCCAACTTTTCAAGATACTCATGTAAGTGACACTGTAGTTGAAAGAAGATCTTGATTTTAGAATATGACACCAATATACATTTTGATTTGCATTCAGTATTATGCTTGGAGAGGCAAAATAGTATTTGTGCTGATTATTATAATATAGTTACTGTATAATTACATATTATATTACCACATACTATATTTACTTGAATTCAAGGTAAATGCTTAGAGCGAGTTGCTCAGGAAGTATACAATTACTTTGGCCCTACCTTAGCTTATAATATTTAAATGGACACTTTTCATAACTATTTAGCTCAAAAACATCTGTGACATGCCAGAGCCTATCCGTGTCAGTTACCCTCAGAAAACAGACAAGGTAGAAAGTTGGGCAAGACAGTGTATGTGTTTTCAAAAGCAAAGCTCTGCATTAGGCTTTTTTGTTCACATTTTAATCAATATTTGCGTGTACATATATTTAGATTCTAGCTATATTATATACTAAGCGTGTATTTCAACCATGCATGTAGCAGATACCAACCTGTTCTGCTTTGGCACACTTCAGAAAATAATTTACCTAATAAATTGGTAGATGGCACAGTTGTGTGTATCTATATGGAAGGCATTTTAATTTTAATCATAAAATCTGAAAAGCTGTTATTCCAAGGCTTGCAGAAACCACGCTGCTGTAATAGAGGGAACAGGAAAAACAGTTGTTTACAACAGAAAGTTTTAACAGTCTACTTTTTTGCCTAAGGTCTCTTTCCACTGCAACTTACTGTAACTCACATCCAAGGTCATTATTTCCTAATTAGATATTTAAATAGCATATTCATGACAGTCCCTGAAAGATTGCTTTTTTTCAGTTATCACTAATTTCTTGCAATTATAACAATTCACATGTGAAGAATGGAATATAAAATTATTTCTAACTGTCTGCTGCAAAATCTCCAGTGGTAACAATTTCACTGAGAACACGAGAAAAGTGTATTGTTTATCATAAAGAGATGATACATCGGTGTGGCTCACGCTCTCATCTTACCGGCTGTTGTGCTTGTAGTCATTTCTGTTCTGTGTCAGTCTGTCTGTCCTGTTCTGTGTCCCCATTGCTGAGAACGTGCTTGCTCACCTATGCTTCCTCATGCAGAGTAAGTGGGAAGTACTGCATTTTCCTAGTTAGCTTCCTTGAGCAGCCTATGTAGGAAGGTAATTTAAGAAAGCAGAAAAGAAAGTAGTTGGATTGGGGCCAGGAAAGATCTGTTTCCTCCCTCCCGAGTAGCTTGGTATCTGTCTTCCCCCAAACATCCAAGGTTGCTACAGCTGATTCTGTAGGGTAGACCTGTACTTCCTTCAGTGCCAAAAAACCCCAGTCCCTAGTGAATGGGAATTGCTCGCTGAATTCCGCAGCCGAGGGCAGGAGGAGTTACCCCTTTGGTTACGTTGGTGGAGGTGGCTATGGTCCTCTTCGTTCCTCAGTAGTATTAGGCCTGGTCAACCTCATTGAGCTATCTGGAGTTTAGTAGAATAAATTCCTTTCTGCTGCTGGGAAGGTGGAAGCTGTTGATGTCTTCAGTTTCTCTTACTGTTGCACAGGGTGGCTCTGCCATGTGTGCTGATCTGTATTATACAAGCTCGCTTTGACGAGTAGTGAACGTGATATAGATGTTTTGCAGATTCTTCTAGAGTAATTGTTTGCTACCGTGCTAACTTGAAAGGAAGATAACCTTGAATTCGAGATGATCCCTCACAAAAAGAAATACGTTTATACACAAAAAGTTTATTACATACCTGTATTCAGTATATAATTAGGGTATAAACTTTTCACTAAGTATTTGCCTGAAAGAAGGCAATTTTTTCTCTTACGCTTTATGACTGTTGTCTTTCAGCTTTTCACGTCTTCATGATTTCTGCCACTGTTACTCTCTTTACGATACTAATTCTTATCTTTTTTAGAGTCTTCACCACTTGAACTCACTTTTTTGAGCTTCAACTCTATCCGTGGGATTTTAAGTACAGAACTTGTGAAACCCTTTAGCTACAACATCTGAATTTCTCTGATGTCATGCTGTCTTAATTTAATGACAAAGTAATCCCGAACTGGGCTTCTTTACTTTCCCTATAGGGATTAGAGCATGATCCCCTGCCAAGAGTCATTCTGAGAGGAAAAAATAATTTAAAAAGTTCAAAGGGTCTTTAAAGGACTTTTTCACTAGTACACCAGATACCTGTGGTTGTGACATCGTTTGTGGTACGACTTGAAGACTAGTATTCATTTCTCGGGTTGTATTTTTCATTGCTGTCGTTAAATGCTGTTTCAATGGATCTGGGACAAGTGTGTTTTTAATGAACAGCATACGTTGCGTCCTATTCCAAGAAATGTTCAGCCAGTCCTTCATTAAGTTTACTGACATATGACACTTAAGAATTATTCCAGTAAATAGTCATTTCTTTGGCATTATTCTACTATTCAAAATAACATACAATGGCAATTCCATACTATCTGCTAATACTGCCAACTGTACTGTAACACATATTTTTCATTCCCCTGTTCTTACGATGATGGATTTTGTGCCTCTTTCTCCAATAGCGCAATTTGCTGACATGTCAGAGTAAATTGGCGTCTAATCTGCATCATCCGCTTGGCTCTTTACATAGTCCAATCATATGCTGTTCACACACAGTGAGGTTTTTCAGTGGAGTCAGGAGGTGCACGCTGGTGAAGTTCTTTGCCATAGGCAAAAATCATTATGACGCATTATTTGTACACACCAAGCACTACTGGCCTTGAATTCTTGCTGTGCAATGTTTTGTGCTCATGCTATTTCTTGAGCTCTCAGTTTTTGAGAAATGCTGTTTAAATACACACAAAGTCTACAACTATTTTTTCTGGTTCATGAAAGCTTCCTCTTTTGAGTCTGCTGAATGACTTCTGCATCGAGTTAGAAGAAAATAGTTTGTTTTGATTGTTTCCATTTTTGCACATTTGCCTCCCTTAGGTTATTTCCTCCCAGCCTCCCAAACTGTAACTTCTTCTGCAAATAGTGCCATCACGAGTTTAAAGTTCCCATCAAGCCTTCTCCTTATACATTTTGGTACATTGTCTTTTGCTCTTGTACCTCTCATCTTCAAAAACTTTGTTATTTCACAGTTCACTTCGAAGATTCAGGAAGACTCATAAAAGTTGCCAGAAATCACTCTGCAATTCTCTAAACTCCAGTACACCACGCAACTTGCAAGTCAGTGAGAAAAACAGCAGTAATCACATGCTCCAACTGCGTCATCTTATTAAAACTTTGGGCAGCTTCAGGCATATTTGTGCTCCGTCGTCATTAGGTGGCTTCCCGCACTGCCCAGTTCTGTTAGCCTGTTAACCCAAGAGGAGGATCACCGGAATTTAACACAATCCTCAATTTTTCAAGTTGAGCTATGCGGGGAGGAGGTTGTGGGGGGAGAAACAAGCTAGATTTCATTTTGTGTAGCCACGATACGTAGTTTCCTGCAGTTTCAGATGATTCCTTTCAATGCTGCATTCCCGATTATTTTGAAGATTGATTCAGATTAGCAGGAGTTGATTCCAGGTTGGCGCACGGTATCGTAAGGCGACTTCCTGCCTGCCTTTTGGCAGATGCTTACACACAGAAGTGGTTTTGGATCGCACAAGCAGCTACGTGTTCTAGTCTGCTTGAATAAGAAGAGATCATTTTGAAGTTGTTTGCAATTTTATATATCCGTAATTGTGACATCAATATGCTTTCTGAGGTTGGAGATAAATTCCTCCTTGTTGAGAAGAGCGTTCATTTGCATCCCTTCTCTTAACGCCCACATACGTATTTCCTAAGGGAAATCTGGACAGAATCCTGAGAAACATTTTATTCATTTCTCAGATTACAGTAAATACTGAGAAGTAACCTCATGTGTCATACTTATAATTGATATTTTGTTGCCTTTAGTCCCAGCTTTTCACATAAAAAACCCCAAAACTAGAAAAACAAGACAAGCACTAGAGAAGCCATTGTTTTGAAAAAATAACCATCTTGCTGAATGTTAGTGTGAGAGATGTCTATGCTTTTATATACTCATAATTCTGGGGGGTTTAATGGCCTATTTCAAAGTGTTAGACAACTTAAGTGTTTAAGATTAAGTGCCCATGTCTTTATTGCTCATCAGCAGAATCGGATAACTTTTAGTTGCCTAATAATATCACCTCTTTTGCTAGTGTTGGTATGACTTCTTAAATGTGAATAAAAATGAAAACAATTTGTCAAAGGGTCTGACTGAAGTGTCTTTTGTGCTCTTTTAGGTCAAGGTGGAATTTTCTTTGGAGACTTGGCAGGGGAATGTGATAAGGGATGTGTAAAAAGTAGTATTAGAATTGGGAAACATCTTGTGCTGGAATTTGTTCTTAGACTTGACCTAGAGATAATTTTAATGGAAAAATAGTTTTCCCTCAGTAAGATAGGTGGGCTCCAAAAAATTTATATTTTGCATTATCTAACAAGGTACATGATGGCATGTTTTTATGGTATTCTCATTGACTTGTGTGAATTCATAAGATGTAAAAAATAGAGAGGAATAGGGCATTTGAACTGTGATCATCAGTATGTGACATAAGAGCAAAATCACTGGAGTAAAGGTACTTTAAAAAAGCCCCAAACAAGTAATAACTAAAAAGTTGAATATTAAAATTGTGCTTGGCAGATAATATAGGTGGCACAAAATCCAATCTAACATGTTCCAAGATTATTGATATTATTTCAAGTGTTTTGTATGTGATAGTATCTTTCTTCATATGGCCTCTTTACGTGGGGAAGAAAAAGCTCTGATTTTTATGCTGAAGTTCAAATAAGCTGGGAGATTTTAACCTGTTAGCTTACAAGGTCCTTATTTTTAAGATAATTCACGTGATCTCTGTTATAATTGCCCTGTATATTCCTTTACCTTTTTGTATAGCAAACACATGTTGAAATTTGGATTTTGGGGGTGAGTTGAAAATTGAAAAAATTTGTGTTAGTGTTATTGAAAAGTCTCACAATTTGCATATTTTTCTGCATTATTATTCTTGACTGTCATTCTTGAAATGTGATGTAACTTTAGAAAAAATCAGATTCCTAATGGTAAAACCAAATTACACTGAGTTAAGTAATAGTTTTATTTGCACTTCAAATAGTCTAATAAAATGTAAAATGCTTCGAGCAGATTTCTGTGCTCCTCCTCCTTTTACTTTTGCTCCAAGATGCATGTTAGAAGAGTTAGTATTTATACCAAGAATAAATAAGTTTAAAAGAGGCACTTGAAGGGTCCCCTACCCTCAATTGTGGAATTTAGGCAGTAACGATGTAAATTTTTGTGGACATACAACTTTTTCTCCAGCAGAGTGGCTTAATAAAAAGCTGTTGAAATATTTGCTTTAAATTTTCTTTTGACTAGTTGTTTTAGCTTTTCCATTGCACCAAGACTAACCTTATCCAGTAAATCAAATGTGTGTTTTACTAAGTATCTGCTAGTAAAAATGAGATTGAACTCCTGAGTTTCTGGTCCCTTCAGGATCGACATATTTCTCTGCAAGTCGCTGCTTTAGGAACGGAGGGTACTCTGTAGATCCCCCAAAATGCTGAGGTGTTTCTGCAGCCCTGTGCTGCAGAGCACCGTGCGGTACTACTTTACTAAATAGGGAGAGGAAAAAAAAAGCATGACAAAGAAAAGGTAATTCCTTCCTCCATCAGCTGGATACCAATTATGATGGCATGGAGAACCACATTGTCCATTTCAGGGGTTTATCTGAAAGCTGGTTTCTTTTTGAGTAGAAGCTCCACCCCAACCGATTCATAGCTGTATTTGGGATTATGTGAACTTGATTAATTCACTGACTAGAGAAGATCTTTCACATGGTCCCTCCCTCTTTACAGAAATCACCCATTAGCTCCCTTATTCGAGTTGTCATCCTTGTTTTTCTTAAGTCCAGACTCAATTGAGAAGAAGAAAAAACAAGTGGTAAAGTAAGATCTTAGATCCATATTTAGACTGTAACAAAAAATAGTTGTATAATTTTTTTAGTGTGCTAGTACCTGTTACGTTCTGTTGAGGAGTGTGGATTGAGGCTTGTACAAATTTTCTGTGTTCCCTTCTGCTCTGATGGGTAGTAATAGTGTAAGATGTACAGAAGGCTTCAGTCAGATGAGCACCGAGTACTATGTCTAGAAAATAAGATCAGAGATTTCTCTGTATCCCTATGAAGCGTGTCAGCAGCCTATAGAACTCCCAAAAGTAACAGCTGCCATCGGTATCTCAAGTAGTGTTCCTGAAGTGTTTTGTCAGTCTTGTGGAGCTCCTGACTCGTCATTGCATAAAAAGTCTTTACAAACATGAAAGGTCTATGTGGATTGAGCCTAAATATGACAGTTATAGGCAACAGTATAGTGTTATCATCATGTCAAGGAGGCAGGTCCTTAGGCCTCCATTTAATCTGTTCTTTTTCCTTTGGCTTTATTTCCACCTTGCAGGGACTCCTCTTGTTGTTGTGTATAGCAAGAATGTGAATCCAGATGAAATACCCCGGACAGCATGTGCTTACGTGATGAAAAGTGGAACTGTGTGTGTGATTCCTGTTAACTTCCTTTCTTGCAGACACAGCTGCATGTCTGAAAGCTGGTGCTTTCCTGTTTGCACATCATTGCCAAGGAGCCGAGAAACCAGGCCGTCCTGTTGGTGGGATTGTGTCCGTGTTCCTTAAAACAGGATTTACCCTTACAAACGGGGTTTTGTTGACTGACTTTTTTGAGGTAGAGAGAAATTTTCTCTGCTGTTGCTATATTTGGTTTTGTTTTCAGGAAAAAGAATGGTTATCCTTGGAGGGGTGGTGATAAGAAGCGAAAATTCAATTTTTTCATTTTTACCTCCTTTGGTCATGACTAGTTACAATGATTTATTATTCTCTTCAGAATTGCTGTTGGTTGCCCCTTTTTATGGAGATTTTCAGTCCATACAGCAGGAATGGTTGGGGACTTTAAGTTTTTACTTTGTGTCTTGAATACACTGAATGAAGTCAAGGAAGATACCTGAAAGAATGCTTTGTGCTAGCAGGAATATGGTTAACAGCTTTGCTCCTGAAACCTAAAATCACCCAGTCATGATCATATGGAGTGTGTCCAGAGAAGGGCGAGGAAGCTGGTGAGGGGTCTGGAGCACAGGTCTTGTGAGGAGCGGCTGAGGGAGCTGGGGTTGTTCAGTCTGGAGCAGAGGAGGCTGAGGGGAGACCTCATCGCTCTCTACAACTACCTGAAAGGGGGTTGTGGTGAGGTGGGTGTTGGTCTCTTCTCCCAAGTGACAAGCAACAGGACAAGAGGAAATGGGCTCAAGTTGCACCAGGGGAGGTTCAGGCTGGATATTAGGAAAACTTTCTTCACTGAAAGGGTTGTCAGACACTGGAAGAGGCTGCCCAGGGAGGTGGTGGAGTCACCACCCCTGGAGGTATTTAAAAGACGTGTGGATGAGGCGCTTAGGGACATTGTTTAGTGGTGGACTTGACAGTGTTGGGTTGATGGTTGGACTTGATGATCTTAAAGGTCTTTTCCAACCTAAGTGATTCTATGATTCTATATGTACTTAGGTAAAGCACAAAACTCGTTGAGATTAGCCTAAAATATGAAACACTATTGCATACATCTCGTTACCTTCTGTTTAAAATGTGCAAAACACATTTTTAAGGCTTGTTTTCGCAAATAAAAGTACATGGTAAACAGGAGCCAGCGACGTGCCTTTGCGGGAAGGGCGACCAACAGCCTCCTGGGCTGCACTCAGCAGTGTCTCCAGCAGATGAAGGGAGGTGATCCATCCTTCGCCCTGGTGAGATGCCTGGAGTGCTGCGTCCAGGTCTGGGCTCCCCAGTGCAAGAGGGGCATAGAGACACTGGAGCAGGTCCAGTGAAGGGCCTTGAAGGTGCTTAGTGACTTGCAGCATCTGACGTACGAGGAGAGACTGAGAGCCAGGACTTCAGCCCAGGGAAGAGCAGGCTCAGGGGATTGTCTCAATGCCTAGAAGTATCTAGGGTGTGGGGGGGGGTAGAGTAAAGAGGACGTCGCCAGGCTCTTCTCCGTGGTGCCCAAGGACAGAACAAGAGGTAATGGGCACAAATTGTAATACAAGAAATTTTATTTAAACGTAAGAAAAAACTTTTTTACGATAGAGGTGATTGAATGCTGGGCCATGTTGCCCGGACAGGGTGTGGAGTCTCCATCAAAAGCTGTCTGGACGTGGCACTGAGCAACCTGCTTTAGTTGCCTCTGCTTTGAGTAGTGAGGGCTTGGAGTAGACCATCTCTAGAGGTCCCTTCCCACCTCAGCCGCTCTGTGGTGCTGTGATATTTAAAACAATATAAACAGCAACAGAAAAACCCACAAGGGTGTAGAGACGAACACAAAGGGTGTTGGTGCAGTTGCTTAATACTGGTGGAGACCTTTGCTCCAGAGGTAAGTGTTGTGGTTTCACACTTTAAAAAGTAATACCCGAAACGAAGGGTTCCCCATCCCATGCAGAACGCATCCCCATTTCCTGACTTAAAAGCATTTCCTGTGCAATCCTGTAGGCCTTTTCAGCCTCAGGAAAGAGGAACTCTGTTTCCAAATTCCTTGCCTGCTAGGCAGAGTGAAATATTCCCACTGGAAATCTACACCCCAAGCTTCTGTCTCTGTAACTTGGCATGTTGGATTTCATCAGCTTGATTTACAAGAAGACTTCAATGCTTTTTGGGTGTTTTTTTTTTTTTAAATTTATTTTTCTGAATTCCTCCTGCAAAACATATGCTTTTTATTTTTCCTAAAGTAACCACGTAGAATTTTGTTTTTAGGGTTTATCTTCAAGACATTGCATGACAAGTAGGGTTTTAGCTTTTTTTTTAAGGAATTTTGTTGATATGTGTGTGGACTTTGTGAAAAGGAGCTATTTAAGCAAAGGTCAAGTACAAAATTGTCACTCGTCACATGCTTATCTAGCTTATTTTTAAACGAATACACAAGTGTCTAACTATCACATGGTCTTTCTTGCATTGCAGACTGGTGCCAGACTTGGTGTCTTTTCTGTTTTTAAGAGACAAATGTCTAGTGGTTTTTGTTTTCAGTGAGTATGTTTGTGAGTCATGTATATCATATAATGTTGCTTTGCTTCTAAAGTTTAATAATTTTGCAGAAGGTAGATGGAGTCTCCACATTTTAACCTGGTATTAGGCTGAAAACTGCAGCTGGGGAATGTTTACTGAAGGGTTTGTTTAGTTATTCACATTCCTGTGTTCCAGCAGTTTTAGATGGTTTGTTAAAGAGCTTAAAGAAGAACTCCCTTTACTACTGGTGTAGAGGGTTTTTTCTGCAAGTTAAGTTTTTTGATTGTGCTTGATTTTATTTTCCCTCTCCAAAACTATACATCAGTTACTTTTCTAAATAGCAGGTATGGGTAAAATAGTATAGTGATTTAATATAACCAGCCAAATACATATTGAAACTTTTCTCTTTTGTTTTAGGAATAATCCTTTACTAAAGTAAAATGTAATAACTTTTGAGGTTTTGTTTTTACCACTTAAATGAGGAATAGTCTAAATGAAACTTTCAAGTAATAGAGGGAAAATGTTATTGCAGGTTAAAACTATTTATATAAGTATCAACACCCTTAGGAAAGTTCAGCTGTATAGTTCAGCACTGTTTAATGAATTAACTTACGATTCTGTGATTCACAATAGTACAGCGACATCTGTTCACCAAGCACACTATAAACATTTAAATAACCTTTGAATTCTGACTGAGGGGTTAGTAGTGATGTCTCCACTAGGCTTATCCATTTTGCTTGAAGAGAAGGCATAAGCTACTGTTGTGCTTGTTGGCTTGTATCTGCAGCTTGTAGGGAAGTAGTAGGTTTGCAAGGGAGTCTTGTATCCGCAGCTGATCTTCAGAAGTGTTTCGTTGGACGTGTTTAAATCCTAATCTCGCAATTGTTTGTGGAAACAGGCCATGTACTCCAAATTTAGAAATATGTGTATGTGAAAGCACCGAAGTACTATAGAACTTATGATATTGTATAGACCTGTTTAGTTCCCATCCTTGTTTGTATAGGTTCCCTTCTCATAGAAATGTTCCCGTTATGCACTAGGTATACATCCCTTGCATCCGTACCGAAAGCCAAGCTAGTGCAGACACTTCATAACCAGCTAATACCTAACATACAGATTCTTTGCGATTCAGACAGCTGCTGAAGTTATTGCAGAGACTATAATGGGAATTTTAATCATTAAACTTAAACTAGGTCCTATTCCTGTATTACCAGTTCATTCCAGCAGCTTATGTATTTTCCAGCTGTTGCTTCTTTGAGTGGAAGTACAGCATGGAGGCATAGTTTGTAGTGTTAAAGTCAAATATGGGAGTGAAGTCGTGCCTCTTAATAAAATAGCAGTCAGCTAATAAGAACAGAAAGTCTGTGAGATGCTATAAAAATATTGTGAAAAATGGAAGTAGGTGTGAAGTGATGGTACTTGCTGTGAGGTATTTTTTAGATGCTATGTTTCTGTCATGGCACAAGGGACAGCCTGAAGGATTGTCTTTTACTATGGTATCTTCATTCTTCTTTCACAGTATCTCCTCTTCTGAACATGATAGCTGGGGGTCAGGTTTCATTTTCTTGTTCTTTGTTCTCTAAATACAGTTAGTTTAAACACAACTTGTATCTAAACTGTCTTAGGTATCAAAAATGCCATCTATTGGGGGGGCAGAATGACTGGATGAGATAAGCATATGAGGATACAATGAATGCAGGTAAAATAAGCACATTTTAAGTCGGACTTTTTCTTAGGACTTGTGGCTGAAAATTTTTGTTTGAACATACATTGTTCAAAAACATTTCAAAAATGTTTGTGGTTGGAAAAATGCCCTCAACCTGCCAACTGAATTTCAAATTCTACGAAATTAAGGATAGTCGTGCTGCGAAATGGTGCGTAGGCTGCAGCGTTCTCTGGTACGTTGTATGAAAACAGTGCTGAAACACAACCAACCAAAGCAGATCTGTGTGTTTGCTGTATGTTTGTATAAGGGGAAATGCATCTTTATGAGAGAATAAGACTTGCTCTGTCTGACAACTATTAAAATACTGGGAATGAGATTTTTTTCAGTGCTAACCGTTTTTGTTTCGTTAGCTATATTTCAGATTTCCTGGGTGTTTGTGTTTATTACAAAGCCATTTTCCTTTTAGGATATTCGGCTGCATAGGTTGGTCCAGTTTATACCTTCTGCAAAATGAGAAAGAATAAGACTTGGTATTCTTTATGATTTTAGTAAAAATTATTTAATACATAATGCTTACAAGGCTTAGATGGGAAGATATTCTTGGCAAAGCAATGGGTACTTGATCTATGTATATTCTTTTAAATAGCACTTACTGCTAATTAATGTCTCATAAAGGTAATATTGCTATACCTAACTCCACTTAGAACTCTGGTATCTGCTGTCCTCCTACTCTTCTTTCTTTAGGAGTATCTGGGGTTTATCTTAGGTATATGTTGAATATTTTATGAATATTGTTGAATAATTTTCTTATGCAGTCAAGATGTGGATAAAAGTAGTGGTCCCTTTTGAAATGAAA
This sequence comes from Gavia stellata, assembly GCF_030936135.1. Classification (NCBI taxonomy): domain Eukaryota; kingdom Metazoa; phylum Chordata; class Aves; order Gaviiformes; family Gaviidae; genus Gavia; species Gavia stellata. The sequence goes on along the minus strand of NC_082596.1, from coordinate 95,032,730 downwards.
TTGTGACAGTAATACCATAAATACTCAGTAAATACAGTGGCTTTTTTATGTTAGTCTGGATCAGCTGAATGGGTTTATTTTCCAAAGGGAATAATGCTCTTCTGAAAAGTGAATCATAGACACTTATCTCTGTTGAGTCTAGTGAGACTAGAAACTTGGATTCTATAGTTTGTATAAACTGCTTTAGACGTGAGCACACATAACGGCTTATTGCACATCTGTTCATTGAGGGACTTCTCTTTCTTGTTTATACAGTGCATTCAGGTTTCCCCCCCCAATCAGTATCTTTTACGTGAGATGCAGGTGTGTTTGCAGAAGAGAGTTTAGGATTCTTAAGTGAATTCAAGTGAAGTGAATTCACAAGTTTAAATGTGGCCAGATATAACTCATAACAAAACTGACAAATTTCACCTTTTTTGGTATGACTTGTTCAAGGTTTGGGTTGTTTTGAACATTTCAAAGGACTATGGAGGAGCACAAATATATTCCACTCAGGGGACTAAATTATGGGCTTTGCACAGTTACTATCTCCATATAAAGCTTTAAGGCATATTGATTAATGTTGCACAAAGGTGAAGGGTGGCAGGGAACAAAGTGTGATTTTTAACTGGCAGTTCACAACTCCATGGACACGGAAGAATGTGCGTACGCCCACTTTCTCAATGTCCAGTGTATGGATCCAGTGCCCCTTCTCAGTTCTTTGTCCTGTAGAGGAACACGATGAAAGTGGAAACCTAATTTGCACAGAACTGCTATCTCTTTTGTCATCTCTACAGTCAGAGTGTTCTAACTTATTTTTTTCTTTCTGTGAGCTCTTGGCTGGCTGTAGCTCCAATAGCATCCTTGGGAATATTTTGTTCATGACTGGCTACTGGCTATCTGCTCCAAAAACTCTGCCATACTTGTTCTCTGTTAGTGTTAGCCCTCAAAGTCCTGTGGTGTACTTCTGGACAGCATGTGAGTATCACGTTAGTATCACACTTTAAATGTAGTTGATAACAGATGGAATGAAAATTATTAAGTGTTGATACTGTTTGTGGTATCTTTCGTTTAATGTTCTTCTCTGGTTTTCCTTGTACAGGCCAGACTTGGTCCTTCTCTGCACTGATTTCTCGTCTTGCTTTTCTTACCCCTGTAGTTGAATCTAAGCTTCCCATGGTGTTGGAAGCATGCTGTGCTTCTCGTGTGTGTGTGTCTGTCTTACACATATGTCTGCGGACACTCATCCGTGTAGACATGCTTATTCAAGGAGCAGAGCAAGTCTTTGGGCTCTAGAAAGGAATAGTGGTGGTGTTGGGATCCAGCATCTCAAAGAGATGGGATCAGCTGTGGTGCAGCCTGTTCCAGTACTTGACCACTGTCATGGTAAAATAGTTTCTTCAGTCTAATTGCCGTTTCCATTTCTAATTGCAACTTGTGTCCGTTGCTTCTAATCCTATGACCTTGAACATCCAAGAACAGCCTGGCGGTGTCTTGACTGTCTGCTCCCATCAGCTGTTTGTACGCAGCAGTAAGATCTCCTCATCCTGACAGTGAGTAAGCCAGTTCTCTCAACCTCTCCTTGTGTGCCATGAGCCTGAGTCCCCTAATCATCTTGGTGGCCCTCCTGTCTACTTGTTTGTTACTTTATGTCAACATCTGCCTTGTTCCAGGGAGCTCAAAACTGGACACAGCACTACAGCTGCAGTCTCACAAGTGCCAAAGAGAGGGCACTAATAAATTCCATCTGTTGGTTTCATTCTTGAGAGTACTTTCCAGTTGCACAGTACGGTGCGTTTGAGCTTCTTAACAAGAAAGGGCGTACTGCTGACTCATGTTCAGTTTGTTGCCCACCTGGACCCCAAAGTCCTTATCCGCAAAGCTGCTTTCTATCCCGTCAGTTCCCTCCCCACCTCCACTTTTGCCTGGGGTTACTCTCTCCTAGATGTGGGGCTTCTTACTTGCTGTTGCTGAACTTCATGAGGTTCCTATTAGCCTGTTTCTCCAGGCTGTTGATATCCCCCTGAATAGCATCCCTGCCCTTCAACATGTAAACTGCTCCCCCCTCTCCAGCTTGGGATTTGCTGTAGATGCATTACATCCCTTCACCCATGTCGTTAATAAAGTCATGAAATAATAGTTGGCCCCAGCATCAGTCCCTGAGGAACGCAATGCTAACCAGACACCAGTTAGACTTTGCACTGCTGACCACAACCCAGCAGTCCAGCCAGTTTTTAACCCACCTCGTTGTCCGCTTACTCAGTCTGTGTCACAGAAATTTGGCTTCAACGATTCTGTGGGAGACTGTGGTGAAGGTCTGTCTGAAATCAAGGTATATGACATCCCCAGCCCTCCCCTTCCCACAGGGTCAGTCACCTCTTTGTAGAAGGCATGGTCAGGTCACGTCTTTCGCTTCAGACAACTCAGCCTTACAAGGAAAATGTCATTTTAACCCATGTGTATAAAAGCAAACAAGTATCTTGCAGTATGATGTCATCAACCTTATCTGTGAAAGTGTTTCTGCAGGGAAGTTGTTGGGTGGCGCTTACTGAATGAAATGGTAACGATCGTTGCTGTGTTGGCTTGTTGGGTCAGTTGAAGAGCCCCTCTGCAGCCAGTGCAAAACCCCCATCATCCAAAAGGTTGGGTCTTTTTAAGAACTTCGTTGAAGTTGAAAAACCGTTTCAAGGCAGCCATTGCGAAGATAGTGTTGTAGCCAGATGTTCCTGGGGAAGTATGAAGAAAACTTCCATTTAAGTGTTGGCTAAGGCCTGTAAACAATTGAATTGCTGAGCTACTTTGTGTTTTGTCTGTCCATTCCTTTTTATTGTTAAGTCTTGCTTTTGATGACTAGAGCTGCCTCTTGTGTATTTTCCAGCCTGTAATGTCTAGAAGGCTGTTTAGATCCTGAATCCCCAAGGGTTTCTGTGGCCTGTTTTTAATGCTCTGATTTGTGCATTAAGTGCTTTAGTCATGGTCGTTCTGATTTTCTCTTAAATGACTGACCATAAGTATCTGAGTTGCAATGGAGGTGACCAAAAAAAAAAAAAGACGACAAAAGCTAGCAAGTCATGGTTTCTGTCAGAGATGGCAGCAGTTGAACTGGAAAAGTTTCAGACTCACCACAGACTTGAGTGATTAAAGAGGAAATCAAAGCATATAAACACCGGCCAACTAGCTTGGAAGAAAGTCAGCCCATTCCAGTCACTGGGACATGAGGACACTGCGGGAGAGTTACAAGCACAATGGTCACTGGATGCAAGACAACAGGAAGAAGTGAAGAAAATGGCAGGAAAAAAAGTAAAATAGAAGAAAAGAGCTGAGGAATCGTTAGGAGGGGAGAATTTTGGAGAAGTAAAGTAGATGGAGAAGTTGAGGATCATTAGTTTATTAACAAAAGGCTACTGTTCCCGTTTTTCTGCACTGTCACTGTGCTTTTAAACAATAACATTATAAAATAATGAAAAGAAAATAATTTATAAATGTTTGCCTAATTATTCAAATTAGTTTCTCTAATTATTTAGAAGTAAGTACCTTAACTTGCATTTTCTTAAGAGGTACATGGGCAGTAAGGAGGATATGTCCATGAAGATAATCTGACTGACTCAGCTCTATAACTGTGTAAAAGGGATTAATTTGCTGTGGAAAGTGCCCTTGGAGACTCTTAAAGGCAGACATAAGGCCCCTGGTTTTAATTTCTATTTTTAAAAGAAATCAGTCATTGGATTCTTATAACTGTGTAAATCAGTCCCTTAAATTGCTTGGAAAATCTCAGACAGATTTAGGGTTGGTCAATTATGTTGAAATGTGTGGTCTTCTCTCATTTGAAGTTGACAAAGTAGTACGTAGTGAAGAGTATGTAACTTGAAGCATGTATGTCTCTCTTTACTGCTGCGCATACCCTTTTTTTTTCAGCAAGACTAACCAGTTTATCACAAGACAGAGATGACATTCAAGAGCGACCACATAGTATTAATTGTAGGTAATGCTTAGGTCCTTGTCCACATTGGACCTTTTAACGTTGCTGCTGCTGCCACAACCAGTAGGACATTTTGGGGCAGAACGCTTTGTGTAGACACAATCATTTGGAAGGGATTCTTTCTAGATTATAAATGGCGAGTTTGTTTTTATTATGCACTTATTTCCATTATTTTACCCAGACAATTCAGATCCACTTTCCCACAGACATCTTACAAATACTTTTTTGGAAATTGGTCTGATGGCAATCTCAGATAAATTCTAAATTAAGCCTGGTAGTTTCAGTGCTGCTGAAATGTAACTTTTTTTTTCCCCCCAGGATGTTTTGACCAGTACAAAAACAATGCCTTTTATCCCAAGAATCTGTGTGGTACCTGCTGTATGTTACAGAATTAACTGCAGCCTAATGTTTCCTGTGAGATTTCTCCACTCTAAAAGGGTCTGTCCCAAAAGCCATTCAGGAAGTAAAAACAATAGCTCTTATCACAGGCAGCGGTCTACTTTTCAACCCTGTTTTCTGTGTGGGTGATTCAGGAGCTGTTAGTGTTGTGAAGATGCATGGTAAATGAAGTGGATTGCTTATAGAAAGACACTTGACTCCCCTAACCCTTCTCCTTCCGCTCCTGGAGGTCTGCTGAGATGCTTCATTCCTGAAACACAACTTTAAATGGACTCGTCGTCTCCCCCCCCACTACGTAGAAATCACAGTTTTAATTTAATCCTTAGTATTTTGTTAAAAAACTTCGAAAGCTGAATTTTTTAAAGCTTATGAAATTGTACATTACTTACGCAATTAGGGTTTTGCAGCACATTCTGGATAGGTTACGCTAAGTCATCTGCCCCTAGCAGAGTTTTTAAATAACATTATACTATTTGATGCTTTAAATACTAAGGCATTTGTCAAGTCACAGCTCTCTAAAACTTTCTAAAGTAAAGCAACCTCCAAGAATCCTGTTCTCAGAGGTCGTTTTCGAATCACTGCCATTCATTAGGAGGGATCTGCGAATAATAGTTGCTTATGCATGCTGAAATAGCGATGCTGGCATGTTCTGCCACCGTGTCTCTGGGGCTAGCTGTGAGCAGATTTCTAAAAAAGTATCTTTTCTAGCTAAGGTTTTTCTGTCATAACTCTTTATTTCTACCACCTTCATTACTGCTATTTGACTGAGACCAGGAGTCATCATCTTCCAAATATTGTTGCTCTTTGTGAAGTGTTGAAAGAATTGATTAATTGTAGTTACGATGCCGTGGTGTTTTCTGCTCTGTGCAGCCACGCAACCTAATTTATCTACCTGTGCTATTCCAGCTGACTCACTTTCTTGATATTAATGACTGTTACAGTCTGCCCCCAGAGTTGTGGTCTGCGTAGCCAAGCAGCTGTTTGGAAGCGCTTCTAAAATAATTTATGTTTCTGTGAATCATAGAGCTTTAGTTTGAGTTGCAGAGAAAAACTGATTGCGGTTTCCAGGAAGCACCTATCAATGCATCATTTTGGGTCAGGGTGGGGAACGCAGATCTACGCAGCTTAGCCATGGAAATGTTTTACCTTGTAATATCAATTTAGAATGCCTGAATAAATTAATTCTAATAATTGCAGAAGTATGTGGGCAGAATAATTAATCAAGTTCTTTAGACAAACACTAAAAAGTGCCATTGATGCACTTGGTTTTGCTGATGTTACATCATTGGCCTTAAAGTGAGCAAGTTGAATGTATGATGATATAACTACCTAGCTGTGACCTTTGAATTACCTGCACTTGACTATAGGAATTCAGTTTCACAAAATGCAAATATTTAAAGTACAAAATTAAATCATATTGTAGCTTATCATACTCACTGAGCTGCCTTCTCTCCAGATTCCTTTTGATTAGTAACTAGTGAGACGTTATACCAAATAAAACACTGGCTTCAAAGGGCTTTGGAAGAACAAAATTATAATGCGCTGTGTTCCCATTTTGCTGAGCGTGAAATGCATTGCAGAATTAAAAAATAGCGTCCCGTCGTTGCATCCTACTTTGAGAAAAATGTGTGCAGTCCCATACACTGTATGGTGTTTCTTGATAGGTCGTCCTATTTTCTGCTAAACCTTCTTTGAGAGGCTTTTTCCTTTTACGCTAGCATTGCAGTTTCTAAAATAGTTGGCTGCAAAGATGAATTTAGAGAAGTACTTTTTTTATCATATAGAAAATGTTGTAACATCGAGTGCATCTACGTAGCACGCTGTGGCTGGTGGCCAAGCTCAGTCTGAATAAGCTGGGATACTAGAAACAGCATTTCTGTAATAATGTGGCTTGCTGCTTAGACTAATTAGCCTTGATGAGAAGTAGCTTGCCACTGTTGCAAAAGTATTTTAAATCCTGACTCTTCTAAAAGTGAAAACAGCCTCCCATGCCCCAAATTTTTACAGGAAATTATCTTCCCTGTCGTAGTGAGTTGAAGAGCTTTATTGTAAAATGTGCAAACTTCAAGCAAAAGGAGAGTTTCCTGAAAACAAGTCAGACACATTAGGCGCATTTTCTTTTCTGTAAACTACTTTTTTTTCCTGGTGCATTGCAGTTTAGTTTGACAGGATTTAGAGATTTTGGAAGTACGAAGTAGCATTTACAGAGGTAAAACGCTAAGAAATATTGAAGGCGTTTAACCCTGAAGTATGATATTTAACTATAAATATAATATAAATGCTGTTGTTAGGCCTACAGAACTTTGTATCCTAAGCAGAAAAATATCTGTAGAATTCTACTAGCTCTTGTTTAGTAAGTTGTAACTAGTATCCATCTCCTTTTCATTGCTGGGGGTATGTATTTCTGGTAATTTTTTTGCTCAGTCAAGCCTGCAAAGGGAGTTTTCTCTTTACTTACACTGGACAGCATTTTTATCAAAATTACATTTGATAAAAGCTCTAAAAGTATCTTACAAAAGCCGAAGTCTCTTCTGCAAACCGTAGTTTGAAACGGGCAAATCGCGCTCCCCTTTCAGGAAAACGACAGTTTGCTAATACAGAGTATCCTTGGGCTGGAATTACGGAGGCGTTGTAAGGCAGCCCAATGGCCGGTGCCGAGGGATGGGGTGGGTGACCGCGGCGAGCAGCCTCTCTGTCCTGGTGCTGTGGGATGTTCCAGGGATGGTAGGGACACTGAACTACGGGCAGAATTTTGTCTTTTTTTTTTAATAGGGCAAACTTCATGAAATCCTGAATTTGCATAACTGGTCAGATCTCATAAGGGCAGATATTAGTGTGTAGACTGAATTATGAGTAAAGGTGTTTTCCTTTATTTCTGCAAATTTCTAATTTGGGAGAAGACCACTTTAGGACAGGGTTTTGGTTGGGTGTGTGTTTGTTTGTTTGCTTAGTGGGTTTTTTTGGGTTTTTTTTGCTAGCTCATTAGGTTGATACCAAGCAAGAATTTACTGGATTATTCAGGAAATTAAGGGGGCAATACCACCCCTCTTCCCCCAGATGAACCACCTGCAGAGCAGCAGGGATCTTCTGTCATAGCTCTTCAGCTCTCCCATCTTGCTCGCAGGTGTCTGGTCTTGGTCAATCCCATTAAACGTGAGTGATGAGTGCACTAATGGCACGTCGTAGCCTGTAACTGAGCTGTTTCCTGATCCTTGAAGGAAAGATGTTTTATACTTTTCATATCTGAGGGTGGAATCCTGTCTTTGGTAAACTTAGTGGCACAAGTCCCATTAAGAGGAACCAGGATTGTGCTCCTCGTGTCTGTACTCTCATTCTCATCTGCTGCTGAAACCCACTGATTAGTCCCACTGAAGGAAAGTCTTTATTTGTCTACTCTGTCGTAAGTATTCTTACTCATAATTAGTTCCATATGTAAGGGGTAGCCTTTCATGTTAAGTGTGTGTTTTATAAGGAATATTACTGTTTTGAAAATGAAGAGTCTGCTTAATCTAATGCACCACGTGAGCACATACTAGCTGAACAATGTGAAGACCACTGTTTCGTATGTCTACAACAAAATGTCAGGCACTTGACCAAAATGTTGATGACGTTCAGTTTGGTAACGTGTTCAAAAAGGTTTTAATTAGCCACATGGTAGTAATTTATCTATGGATAATATTTTACCGTGCTGTGAAATAGCTCTGTGTATTGGGCACATAGCTGAATAAAGGTTAATAATTCAAAGCAAAAGGTTAATAATTCAAAGTACCTTAATCAGTTTAGTATGTTGGAAAAACAAAACTTAGTGTTTTTTGTTCTGGAATCACTACAAAATTTATCCAAAACATGTTGGTAATTACAAACACAATGACCATTAATAATTCTTTCTATAAATGTCTGTGATTTCTTTGTGCAAAAAAGCTTTGACCTGTATTATTACAAACTAACGTTTACAAACCAACTTCAAATGCTTCAAGAAGGCTTACTGTTTAACACAAAGCAAAATACTCTTTTGCAGCTGCTAGCATGCTGGCTTTTTAGTCCCATATATTTGAGCTTTAACTGTGAGAAAGGCTGATTTTGAAGGAGAGCTTTACCTCCTGGGCTGGTTTTAGACAGTCCATGTGCAGGTGAATGCCACTTAGTAAGAGGCAATGCTCGAATTCTCAGTTCCCAGCAGCCTTTTTCCACTTGATGGTCTGTGGTCGGAGTATGTGGCAGCATGGACCTATGAATAATTTGTTATGCTGGAAACTTGGAGTAGAGACTGACCTACTAGGGGAAAAAAGCCCTATAGATACTTTATATACTTAGGGCTTGGTTTAAATTTATATTTTCGAGAACAGATAGTTTGCAAAACTGTGAAAAGTGGTTAGTTCAGCATTTTTAAAAGTATTTGAAATCTGCATCCTTTTGTTGGTCAGCTGTAGCCCAAAAGATTATTTTTCCCCAAGTTGGGATTAACCGATATGGTACAAATAGGATTTAAGAGTTTTGTCTTTTTTTTTGGTCTGCTTTCTAAAACTGATCCTTTTCTGAGTTACATCAAAGCCTGTTTGGTTTTGTTATATAATCTCTTTTAAGTACCACCCCTAAATTATTTAGGCATTCCACAATATTTTTATTTTATAGTAGGAATAAGTTAATTGGTGCGGCAAAACTTGAAAAAAAAAAAAGGCTGCCTCCAAATCCCAACTTTCAGCTCCTACCCCAAAATAAATCAACAAGCCCCCACCCCCCCAAAAGTTGTACTTAAAGACGACAGCAATAAAGCTCTTAGAAACAATCCCGCATAATACTGTGACTACTTGGAGAATAACTTCCCCTTCTTTCTTCCTACTTCTTGCTGTGCATTTCCATTCTCTTTGGGACCAAGTTTATTGCAGTACTAGAGAAAAACTGGTGTTACCATATTTTTTCAGGTAGCCCAGGACATGTTGTAAAGGAATTTGCCCAGAAAGCAACTCTGAAGATGCAGGAGAAATTGGTTTACTAGAAACTGGGCCTTGTTGGGAAAGGAACGTCGATTGAAGATATGAAACTTATCCTCTAGGTTCGGAGAGTAATAATTTCAGTATTTACTACTGTTGCTTAGTACTTAGTACTCTTACTATTTAGTACTCTTGCCTTAGAGCTTTTCAAATACTTTCAATTTTCAAATACCCAAATACAGAGCAAAATATATAGTGAGAAATATTTATCATTTATGCATAAAATGTAAGGAGAAGAGAGGAAGAAGTAACATGCTGTTCTTTATAAATATACTATACATGGAATTCTGTGATAAGGAAACAGAAGAGTTCTGTGTAAATAACATAAATGATCCTTTTTACTGTACATCAATACTAGTTTAGGGTTTGGTTCTATTTAGATCTATTACACAGGAATAAATTTATAAGTTTGTTTTAAATAACTTCCTAAAATTATAGTTTTTATCAATCTTATAATGAAATGACACATATTGAAGGTCTGCAAAAAGCATTGTTGTCATGCAAGGTTACAGTTCAAGTTGACAAAAAATTGATAATAAGCTTTTAATTGAAACAAACTTTGACACCAAATTTGTAATAAGTCAGACTTTGCAAATTGAAGTAGATGATAAAAGTTGGCGGTCTTATTTTTCTTCCTTCCCAATTCCTAGCTTAAATTTGAGTTGAATAAATTTACTTCATCCCAAGAAATAAAATGTTGAAGCATCCCTTTGTTAGTTATGGCTGATAATTCTCCTTCGTGGGTGAAAGGGCCGGTGTTAAAGTAGCCTTGGGCTTATGGGGCAGGATTGTTGCAAGTTAAATCTCTTCTTGATGACCTGAGAAAATTGACAAAATAGCTGGTAATGTCATTTCTTTGGAGAAAACAAAGATAGGTGCAAATACCAATGTAAACCACACCTTTGTGTGTTGGTTGTAGAAGAGCAGACATGTCCACTATGAAACTAATTTAATGTTTCCTTGAAATGAAAGCAAAATTGAAAGAAAAAATAACTTCAGAAGGAAAAAAACCCAAACAAACAAACAAAAACCACCCCACACACCCTCAGAACCAAACCAAAATCTGTGGGTCAGCCTATAGATGACAAGTAATTACTTTACTCTCTCTCCTCTTCTCTTTACTCTCTTCTCACGGACATGGCTATCCAAATGCTGGAGGATTTCCACCTGCAGCGCTGGAAGAGTTGTGAGGAGCGCTGCCTTGTAACGCTCCTGCTGGGTCCCTCAGCAGGGACCAACATCGTGCGTTAGTGACCTTACGAGCTGGCTTAGACCGCGTTGCCTGAGGTGCCCTTGTTCACGTTAGCTATGTAGTGAAGGCATCTCTGAGCGTCATCTGTGGGATTTCCTGGCTCAAGGAAATACAGGGAGCAAAGAAAAGCCAAACTTAACTGGAAGATACATGCCCTGCTCCTGGCCAGGCAACTAATAGAAATGATTCCTCCTCTAGATCAGCGGTCACAAGTGGAGTCCCCCGGGGGTCAGTTTTGGGACTGGTCTTGTTTAATATATTTATCGATGATCAAGATGAGGGAATTGAGTGCTCCCTCAGTAAGTTTGCAGACGACACCAAGTTGGGCGGGAGTGTTGATCTGCTGGAGGGTAGGAAGGCTCTGCAGAGGGATCTGGGAATCCATCTGGATGGATGGGCTGAGGCCAATTGTATGAGGTTCAACAAGGCCAAGTGTCGGGTCCTGGACTTGGGTCGCAACAACCCCAGGCAACGCTACAGGCTTGGGGATGAGTGGCTGGAAAGCTGCCCCGCAGAAAAGGACCTGGGGGTGTTGGTGGACAACCAGCTGAATATGAGCCAGCAGTGTCCGGAGGAGGGTGACAAAGCTGGTGAGGGGTCTGGAGCACAAGTCTTGTGAGGAGCGGCTGAGGGAGCTGGGGTTGTTCAGTCTGGAGAAGAGGAGGCTGAGGGGAGACCTCATCGCTCTCTACAACTACCTGAGAGGGGGTTGTGGTGAGGTGGGTGTTGGTCTCTTCTCCCAAGTGACTAGTGACAGGACAAGAGGAAATGACCTCAAGTTGCACCAGGGGAGGTTCAGGCTGGGTATTAGGAAAAATGTCTTTCCTGAGAGAGTGGTGAAGCACTGGAACAGGCTGCCCAGGGAGGTGGTGGAGTCACCATCCCTGGAGGTGTTCCAGGAACGTGTGGACGTGGCATTGTGGGACATGGTTTAGTGGGCATGGTGGTGTTGGGTTGGTGGTTGGACCTGGTGATCTTACAGGTCTTTTCCAACCTTAGTGATTCTGTGATTCTGCAAAGAGAAATACTTATAATGGGGGTTTTTTGGTTTTGTGGGGTTTTTTTAGAGGTTGATATGCTTTAACGTATAAAAAGCTGTAGGGCAATACCAGCTTTAAAAAGGGGGGAAGGGGAAGAAAAGTTCAACAAACTCCTTCTAATGTTCTGCTTATTACATTCATGGCACTACCAGGATCCAAAGGCTAATCCAAGAAAAATATGCATCTAGTGGTAGTTTTTGTTTGGTGGTTTGCTGTTTCCATCCTTTTACTTTGAATTAGTCTGCCTTTACTACAGTGTCAGGTAAATTAAAAGCATTCATATTGTTCCTTCAATTTCTTATGGGAGTTTTTCATTAGCTCCCCAGTCTTTTGCCAAGCTGTCTTTCTAGTTGGTGATTGTGTCTTCATGATGCTATTTGTTTATTTGTACAAGCCAAATGAAAGAAGGAAAAATTACCTCAAATGTGTTTTCAAGAATACACGCTATTTTTAAAAATCTACATTTAGTCTTTCAGGACTCTTTTCCTTGAATTCCTTGTTCAGGTTTGATTTTTTTTTTTTTTTATGTAATAGCGGGATTGGAAACCTGGAGATTCATCTTTAGTAATGAACAATTATTAACCCTATTACAGCTTTCTAAAAATATGTGTATTCCCACTCTTGGATTTTGCACGTGGTTTCCACTGATTGTTTTTTCAACCTTTCATATAGATGTGAAAGATACTTTAAGAAGGTAGGAGGACAAAACACTTTTCAAACTACTTTATGGATTTTTAAAACAGAATACTGCTATTTTCTCATCATAACAGCTCATTTTTCCAGAAGTGCTTAATAAATATAGCTGTGCATATAGAGGCTTTCTTGGCTAGAAACTGAGTATTTTCGTTTTCTAAACAGGTGTCTCAATGCATGTACCTACTGCAAAACTAAGCATGCCAGAGGAGATCTAGCAAGTTACCCAATTGAAGAACTAGTGGACAGAGCCAAACAGTCTTTTCAAGGTAAGGAGTTTTATCCCTACAATAAGAGCCTCTGAAGTGTAACAGGTCTTATTTTCACCCCTAATGGTGGTGATACAATATGGCTCTATTACAGTATTGATGTTCTTAAGTCGTAACTGTGTCTGGTGGTGCCTTGGCGGTAGAAAGCCGTTCTTTCATTCTGTTGTGCGCCGCTACTTAGAAAATGTACTCCTACCGTAAGGAGTATTTCGTTTTGATTTTAGGCTTGCTCAAAGGAAGTTCCGTGCAAGCATTTTTTCGTGTTGATGGGGAAACTCTAATATTTGGTCATTTTTCTCTCTCTGGTTTCTTAAAGGAGAAGGCAGTAACTTTTTTTCACTCAGCAATAAAAGTAAATTTCATGAACCTCCCTAGGATTCTTAAAACCCTGGTTAAGGATACGTTGCTTTATCTGGTAATAGATTTCCTGGAGGAGTTCTGGGATGTTTCTGAGAGCCATACAAAGCTTGTCAGCTTTTAAGTTCAAGTAGGGTACTTGTAATGTCACATGGATCCAATCAAACATCAAAAGTTTTTCCTGCAGTATGGTACTCTGTGCTAGTATCTGCCTAAAACTCTTGTACATCTGGTAGTTATGATACCTTTATTGTACCTTAATATTTATTCTTTATATCTAAGTTTTGCCTGCGTTTCAATAATAATGCCAGTATTCATTTCTGATGCAATCTCTGTGAAGGTACAGGTGTTGTTTCATGTTTTTGTGTGCCATGTTGGAGGATTAAACATGTATTAAAAAAATACTGAGGTAATTCAAGTGTAGCATCTCTGTCCATCTTTGTATCGAATACTTTGAGTCAAAAGTAGAGCAATAAATACAACATGTGATGTCACATTCTCTGTGCATGTACAAACAATACGTGCGTTGAGTTTCACTTGTGGCTCTGAGTATTGCAAGTGTTCTAATAAGAAGTAGGTCTCCAATGATTCAATATGTTTTTAAATCCATCCTTATTTAGGGATCCATAATGAACCTTATTTAGGTCAGCGATCAACTCCTGGCTCTTCTTACCAGTAGTATGCAAGGAAGAGTCCTATTCCTAGTCAAAGCCCACGTTCACAAATTCCAAGTTCTACATCATCCACACAGAAAATTCTCGCTTAAGATTGTAAATACCTTTTTCTTTTGCTTTGGTTAAAAGCCAAGCTCCCCTCTTTTCTTCCATGAAGCTTATCTGTAATTGCCACAAAATTTCTCCTGTTGCTTAGGTTTGTATAATTAACGCGGTTGTTGCTGTGAATTGGCTTGTCTGTTGTGATAGACAGGAATCCTGTCATGTCTCAGGTTTCTTGTTTTAGTAGGACATGTTTCTAAAACCTGTGTGCATATTATAAGATGGCCAGTAAGTGAAATACAAGCTGTATAAATACACTGCTTGCTTTGGTGGAGAAGCAGTTCAGGAAACGTGTTTCAGAAAGCCTCAAGTTTTCAGTAGGACAAGGCAGGTGATATTGAAATCGGTAAGTAGCCACTGGGTAGGAGAAAAGCTGCCATTTGGTGGATATGGTTATTATTATGCAGTAATTACCAGACACAAGTAAATGCCTGGTGATAACAAGACGCGTAGGCAGAAAAGGAACACTACGTTCTTTTCCTTTCATCCAGGTGTAACTCTGAAGTACTTTTGTATTATGAGTAGCACAAGAAGAGTGTTATTCTGATAGCACTGCATAGCTGTTGAAATGTTCTAAACAAACTTTGAACAATTCAGCAAGGGAGTATGACAAAGATAAGATATGGGTAATACAGTTAGGATTATGGTCTTACTTAGGTTAACTATTTAAATTTTAATTAGATTTATTGTATGTATGGAAAGAAAAAAAAAGTCAGACTTGTCTGTCCTGTTACAGTTGTAGTTACATGCCATAGTCAGCATTAAATGAACATAAAGATGTATTTGCTTAATATAAGAAGAAAGAAAACTCGAGTTTTGTTTGTCTTTTGCAGACAATAAATGTGAAATTTTGGATAGTATTTTGAACTTCAAGTATTGTACATTTGAATTGAAAATTCAGTAATTCAATTCATCTGTTGTACTGTGGCCTTTATTATAAATATTGACTCTTTCAAAATAACTTGATTTCTAGTGGAAAAACTTGCCCTTAAGCTATTGTTTTGAAATTTCTTGGAGAAATGCTATGACGTGTTTCACAGCAGGCTTCTCCAGGGAGTTCTATTCTTATTTGGCCTTACACTAGTACCTTTGTTAGAGGACATAAGGAAAGAAGCAAGTACTGAGTTATAAAACGACAGGCTTTGCCTCCAGCTTTCCCGTACTTAGAAACAGGCCTGCAATAGTCAGATACTTAGTTTGCAGCGTATGGAGAATTTATTACTGCCAGCTTGCTGCAGCTGGGCTGCAGAAACTTCATCAATCCAGTGAAAGACTTAAGCAGTTCCAAGTTCTGTTCAAGTTCTTGCTGAGGTACTGAGCCACAATCTCTTCAACAATCACTTCTGTTTTCTCAGAAGACGTGTTGCTGAAGCTCTAGTGAAAAATACAGAGAGAGGTACAGATGTGCGATGAAAAGTTTTTCCACTTTGGAATTATTGTTGGGAGAACTGAGGTGTCTTGGGAGAACAGCAGCAAAACAGTATGTGATGATTTTGTGTGACTGTACGATTGAGTCATGTAAGAAAAGAGAGACGGATGTCATTGGCAGTGTTTTGTATGTATATATTCTTACGGTACGCAACTTGATAAGGCCCCAAAGGTGGGATGTTTCACCTGTGGAACACACTGAAAATGGATTAGAAGAGCTGTATTTAAGGATGTTCTGTTAAATCTCAGCACAAAAAAGCTCTCTAAAACGCTTTATTCAGGTGATCATACTTTGATAAGATTGCAGTTGACATCTTAGAAACAGTATTTCTAGCAGCAGTATGTTTTCAGGACAGGCTTCAGTGTTGCGATCAGATACTCCCAGTTTTTCTTCAATCGCTTCTGTACTGCAGCCTCTGGGTACGATGTCTCTACGCAGGAAGTATTTCCACGCTGTAGTATGTGCTGCACTACTTGACTGCAAGCTGAGTATTTCCAAGCTGCAAGTCAGGGGACCAGTCTTGGACTGCTGATAATACGGTACATAAGAGTATGGTATCTGTGTGACAGCAGCTGTAAGGTGGTGCCCAACAGTCACCATTCTCTCTGATGTTTGTCTCCAAGATGACTTCAGAAGATTTTTGAAACTCTTAGGCTTTTTAGTCCAAATTTAGCTCTGTGGCTTTATTTAGCTGCTGTTTTTTGAGAGTTTTGCGTACTTCGTGTAGGTAAGTAGGTATTTGTTTCAATGTGGTTTGGGGTCCAAACCTTCATCTTTTTGGTCAGTTTTGTAAAAATAAGATTTAATACTCTGCTGAGTGGTAACTAGATGACAGCAGATGACAAAGCTGGAATAATTTACATGCATGTTCAGATTATTTGTATAAGCATAAGCTTGATTTAAATCAACTGATGAAAAAGAGATGGCTGAAGTCAGCATGACTGAACAGATAACAGCCTCTATCTTGTACTTTTCCAACCTCTGAAATAAAGTTTTTCTTTTTTTCTTTCTGTATTTTATTTTAATATCTTAAATTGAATATAATGTGCACAGAAACTAAGTGTGTTGCAGATTTTTGGTACCTGCTGCATACTTTCATAATGCATTGGACTAAGTGTTAAGGTATACAGAAATCGAGTTTGGTTTTATGGCTTTGTATGGGTTTGTCTCCTGTCTGACCTCCTTACTAATTTCGAAGTCACGACTGACATCAACTTCGGTCATTCACAAAATTTCTTTAACAAAATAATCTATCTGAGGTTGGAAGTAGACTACTGAGTTTTTTGCTTTTTTAACTTTAATGTTTTTTCTGTAAATTTCAACTTCTAGTAAGTAATTGTATGTTTTGGGTTTTTTTACATGGACAGCCTTGTCAAATCACACTATGTAGCAGATTTCTAAGACAGGTAGAAAAAGAAAAAGCATTGCGAAATACAGCGAAGTGGTCTTTGAGTAGAGAACAAATGTCTACTGTAAGGTTGCTTCTGCAAAGAGGTTTTCTACAGCTGATAGTACAGCACTTTCTTTGTGTCATCAATGTAGTAGTTTTTTTTTTTTTTTTAAAATTTGCTATGTCATGTTCAATGCTGTATTTTAGGGAATTGCGTTTGCAGTTATGAGAGAGCTCTTTCTTTCCTTCCCAAAGCTACTTGATGTATAGCAATGTGTTTTTTGCTTAGTATGTGAAGTGGAAGGCTGGAGTAGCTGTGTTCCAAGGAGAGGCAAAAGTTAAACCAGCCTGAGCTTTGAATGTTGCGTGGAGTGGTATCCTGGGATAGCTTTGGCTAAATTGCAAGACGTCAGATTGATAATTTATTTTTTTCCAATGGGATTTTAGTGACCATAAAAAGATATATAACTGATAATGCTACTTGGTGATTTGTAAACCCTACATATTGCGAGAGACTTCCTGGGCAAAGACAGTATTTTATATTGCCAACAATTTTTGCTGGTTCAGCAAACTAAGTTAAAAATATAAATAGTTCTATGGAATTGGCTGTTTCATTCTAGTTTAGAATGAAAATCTTTTGCATGTACCAGTACAAAATTACACTTCTTTAGCATTGCATGTCTGTTGCAGATGGCAGGGAATATACTACTATTAAATTATACACTGTATAATTACTATTATATTAGCTTATTTTATGGTAGCAACCAGGGAGCTCAAATGAAAGTCAAGTCCTGTTGGGAAACATTGTTCTCGTGTCCTCCAGCTATGTGGAACAATTGCTTCTGGATGAATAATTGCAGTGGCAAAATATCATTTATTTTGATTCCATTATTTGCACGACGGTTCACTGGCATGGATGGTGTTGAACTCTGAATAACGCTTCTGTTTAGGAAATCTTGGACAAAATGTAGCGTTACAAAGCAGAGGAGCTATCAAAATGAAGATTCTGAGTCTTGACTTTCATTAGTCGTCTTTAGCAATTATCCCTACTCTTGTAGATTTTTGAAGTGTTGAGAGTTTAAAGGAGATTAATGTTAAATATTTCTCTCTCTACAAGTATTACTGTAAACAGATGTTTATGCATAACGATAAGGATTGATTTTATTTAATGTGACTGATTTTCAGAGCTTTTCAGATCTCTGTGAGCTTTGCTAAGGATCTTTTGGTTTTAGTCATTCTGATGAGGTGCTGTCAAGACATTCTGCTTTATTAATTGGTCACGGTTTTCTTCCTGCACAACCACCAGTAAGCTCTCTGTATGTTTTCAGAGCAGCTGCCATTCATGAAAGAATAAATATTAAGTGTCGGCAGTGGTTTTAGTTTCCCTTTAATTGGCTTAAGCAGTACCACATTAGGATGCTTAGCCTATGTCTTCTTGGTAGTGGGTTTGGTCTTTGAACACGCTGCGAGGGACTGGGTGCCCAGTCACCCCGATGGAGACCTGGGCTGGGTACTCAGGGTCCTTCTAGGGACAGAACTAAGACGGTAGAGAGGGCAGTTGTTGTATGTGGCGATCTCACCTTGACGCGAGATAAACACTTAGAGCCTGGACACAGACCCAGGAGTGAATAAGCTGTCTTAGTGGTTTCAGCATGGCCTTTGTTAATGATCCTAAGCGTGCCCCAGGAAAGCTTTCTTAACTAATCTTAATTCCTCGCTCAATATTCTGTCAGTGTTCTGTCAAATGAGTGTATGTATCTATTATACCCACACCAGTGTTTTTCTTCTGTAGCCGAGTACCATTATCAGAAGTCAAGCATTTTCTCATGCTGCTTTGTCCTTAATTTTATTCAGCAGTTTCTGCAACAGTCCTGAAAGAAAGCTAAGTCTTCTTCCATACTAGCCGTGTGGTGAAAAGACTTTGTTGAGAAACCTGTTGGATAACAAATTCAATACAAAAAAAGTGCACTGGTGATACCCATTGATATCTGGGAACTGAGTTTCCATTGTTCATGGGAAACTCAAATCTTGACAATGTGCAAACTGATACTTGATGTGGATTTTGTGGCTCTCAATTTCTGTTGGAGTTACACTTGAAAATGCTGGGAGACTCCTTGAAATTGAGTCTGCGCTGTACGGTTCAAATGTGTAGTCAAAGACTGTGACTCTGTTGTAAGGATGGATTGGGATGTGCTTTGTGTGGGAGAGAAAAACTCATCGTTACATGTATGTTGTTAAATACCAAGAAGAACTAAATTATATCATGTTAATGGCAGACAACTAATCAATTAGTTGAATTAGATGGACATGTCTTTTGGAAGTGTTTTTTTGTTGGGGTTTTTTAAATTCATTTGTCTTCTGGAAAGACTGGGAAATCTGCTTCATATAGAACCGAAATGTGTTTGCTTGGTTGTTCTCAGAGTAAAAAGGTTTGTTTCATTTTGGATTGAATTAAATATTTAAATCAACTTGAATGTTTTGTTTGGTTTTCAGAGTACCCCTTGGCTTTCAAAATATAGGTCAACTCTGAAACAAAACATTTGTGAATGGGGGGATTTTTTTTTTTAAAGGGAGTGGTTTACTGTGGAAAATGTTTACACTGAAAGATTTCACCTTAATTCCATGTGAAATATTTCACCATTTTGAAATTTTGTTAAAATTTTAAAACTTTTTCTTTCCTTTTGAAAGTTCGGTGATTTCAATACAGAAATGATGCTTGTTTTCCAAAAGCTGTAAGCTAAACTTGAGCAAGCATCTGCTTCTGTTCAGCAAAAACAGCTTTAGAAAAGCAAAATTTTAATATTATTTACCAGTCATTGCCCAAGGCATCATAACAAAAAGTTGCCTGTAGAATTAAGAAAATTAAGCTCAAGGCACTTTTTCATGCTGTGTCCTTTATAGCAAAAAGGAAACAACGATAAAGGCAGGTTTTACCTGCAAATACAGACCATATCTTATTCTTTTTTTGCTGCTTTAGCTACAGTAAAGCAAGCTTGAGAGTGAAAAAGCAAATGTTAGAACACTTTAAACACCTCTAAAAGGGGTTGCAAGAGCCAAACAAAATTTTTTTGTAAGGTGAATGTAATGAAGAAACATGAAACTTGGGTGCTGGTTGGCTGTTTCTTGAGTTCTCCCATACTTAAGTCACACTATGCATTACCCCATAAAAACCTCAGAAGGAAAAAACCCCATACTTAATATCGGATATAAAATGATACGTTGAAGGTATAGCATATATTGGCTTTTACTTGCATCAAGAATGACCTTGTACAAGTATGAAGTCCATGCTCATTATAGTTGGTTTTAAACTGGCTTATGGAATGCTGTTCTATCGGAATAGACAAATTCTCAAAATGCTGAATTTTTGACAGGAATATATTGTATTCAACAACAAAGTTTTGTAGGAGCAGCTGAATGCGTTCCATCTAGCATTGTATAATGTAATGCTTGAATCTTCTTTTCCAAAATGCTTTTACCTCTGTATTTTCTGATTTATAGAATCAAAATTTTCTGATGCATCGATTATAACACATGTAAGACAGGAAGATTTAATAAGGAAGTCTTTTCTAACAAACACTCTTTACCCTTAAAAAACTAAACCCAACCCCCATACCATTTTGCAAATCCCTTCCAATTGAATTTCTTGGGAGAGCAGATTTTTCCATATCACAGATAATCTTGGTTCATACCCAGCTTTGCTATGCATAGTGTTTCTTTATGTTGTTTGGGGTTTTTTTTCCCTTATTTTAGGGGGAAGGAGGAGAATGGTGACAGTGTTTTTCTAAGATGAACCTCTTCTATCAGCCTTTTTACTGACTTCAAGGAACAGTAGGCTTTATTCTCATATTGTTCCTGAAGTATAATTTGAAGTTGCATTCCAGGGAGCTTGGGCTGCTCTATTTGAGACACTTTGATAAACAACTTCTCTTTGTTCTTCTGTGCATTTTGGCTATAGCTGAAGAGCTAAGTTTTGGTTGTTGTTATTAAGTTTATTAAAATTCTTTCTGTATTGTCTTTTGTGTCTTATGAATGTTTTAAGTTTTTCCTGCTGATTTTGCTAATGCACAGAATACTTAGGCCAAGATAAATATTTTGGTACCAGCCTGTCATTTCTTAGAGTTATATGAGATAGCGTAGTGAATTAGTTTTTCATGGCCCCATGTAATCTTTTCTAATGATCCTGAGAGAAAAAGGTATAATTACATTCCATCAGTACTGATTAGAAGCAATGTCTTCAGGTAAGTACAAACTGCTGTGTAACAGATATTTAAACACACATAACCAACATCATATAGCAAAGAGTTATTTAGAAGGATAGAAAGATGTCTTTTCAGTAGTAAATTACAATATTGTAGACTTCCAAGCTTCATTTGAGTAAGAAAATTAGATGTTTAGTGAGCTTTCCTCTTGGCTCAGAGATTCCCTATCGTGTTTTTGGTATGTGTTTCTTTTATACAGTCAAGTTTACCAGTATGTTACAGTTGTTTCTGTTGTCATCAGCATGTCTTGTTGCATGAACGGTTCCTTTGCATTATTTTTAATTTTACTCCAGAAATGCAGTGGCAATTACATTGAATTATTGGTGTCTAGGTTTTTTCCTCATTGCACTCTCCAACTTCCTGAAGAGGGGAAGCAGAGAGGGAGGTGCTGGTCTCTTCTCCCTGGGATCCAGCGCCAGAACGTGGGAATGGCTCAAAACTGCATCCCTCAGGGGAGGTTTGGACTTGACATAAGACACATTTCTTTACCGAGAGGGTGCTCAAACCCTGGCAGCTTCTACAAAATCCTTCCTGGAGAGGTGGTCAATGCCCCATGCCAGTCAGTGTTGAAGAGGCATTTGGACAATGTCCTTAATAACACGCTTTAACTTTTGGTCAGCCCTGAAGTGGTCAGGCAGTTGGACTTTATCATTGTTGGACGTCCCTTCCAACTCAATTCCTTCTGTTCCGTTCCATTCCATTCTTCTTGCTCCCTCCCTCTTCCCCTAGCAGTACATGCGAAGGGAATCTCTGATGACATTTCTTCCCAGGCCTGCACTAGCGGAAGGGATTGAATGGATAGTCATGTCCCAGCCCTGGCATTGGCTCTGTCACATTGTGGGAAGGGGGCATGTACCTTCTGATGGGGTGAGAGCTGTGGATTGTCTAGAGATAATTTGACCACCTGAACAAATTTGCAAAAAGCATATGGGAACTGTGGTTTTTGAGTCTTCTGTGTTCATCCAGTTTAGCTGGGTTTCCACAGGATGGTGAAAAACCACATCTCTGACACTGGTGAGGCTCAAGCCCTCAGTCTGAAGCAGGACATGCTCTGAAACTAAATGGTTGCAAATGTTTTTGATGTGAGCAATACCTGTTCATTTCCCCATGGATCTTTTTTTTCCTCCTCGTACTCATTTTTAGAAATGTCTGAGCTGTTTCCCTTGGAAAAACATGCTGAAACAAGGGAGCCAGAGAACAACAGTACTCCACCACAGCGAAGGTCCACCTGGCCCAATACTCTGTCTCCAAAGTGGCCAACCATAAATGTCTAAAGGAGAGTGTACGAGCTGTGCAGGTCTACTTCTGCCGGGGTCCTGGGGGTGCTCATAGGCCTCGATGGCTGGGACCGGCCTCCCCTGGGACCCCCACGCCCACCGTCTCCTGCCAAGGGCCCAGGGGACGTGGTGTCTCAGCTCAGCCTGGGGCCTTCAGTCCCTGCCTGAGGGCTGTCGTCGGTGTGTCCGTCTCTGCCCCTCTCTCCTGCATGGGCCTGGGACCTGCACTGCAGAGAGCTGCTCTCCTGGGTGGAGCCCTAGGGCATAGCTTGTCATGCAGAACCATACGCATAACATAGCGTAACTATTCTATTCTATTTCTTGCGCTCATGATGACTGACTAACAATGAGACTGTCATTTGCCTGAAATGCCAGGGGGTTTTCAGCTCCAAAAACACTTTTGAGGACACAAATCAGAAAGGTTACAAGTGGAAGCAGGATTTTATTTTTACTTTTACATTATTTTATGTTATTTTTCTGAATCCGTTTCAGAGCCGATGCTCAGAAGCATTAACACAACACGTGTAGCCAGGAGCAGGCTGATGCATTCTTCAGTTTAGCTTGAAAAAACATCCCTTGCATTCTGACAAAGGCAAGTCACCGACCTGTGGAACGTAGGAGCAGGAATACAGGCCAAGCAGTCCCTGATTCCTGAAGAGTGAGAACTTGAAGAATGAGGATCAGGACCAGCCACACACAAAAAAGAAGAGGAGGTGTGTGGTACCGTGGGGTATTTTCCCAAGTAGGACACATATCGATGAGAAGCATCCTTTTTGCCTTCCAAAACTTGCTCTGCTGTGCTTCTTGGCCAGCGATGCATGAAAAGTGCTCTCGTGCCTGCCCCGCGCTTGGATTGCATGCAGGGAGAGCTGAAAAGTGGCAGCTCCTGATGGTGCAGTGAGCCTGGAGCCCTTGCACGCACAGCCGGTTTTGCACAAGCAAGAACCCCTGGAGAAACAGAGCCAAGGGAAGAACAGAGCTCACTCCCGCTGCAAACGGGCAATGGGCAAGAGAGCCCAAAGGAGCCAAGGCACAAGTAGCGCCTTGGAGGTGCAAGAGCAGCAGGCAAGAACCTCGCCAAATGGCGCAGAGGAGCCCTGACAAGGGGCTGTGCTCCATGCTACAGAGGACAAGAAGCAACCCCCGGGGGCCACCCCGGGGATCTAGAAAGCTTCCTCCCCCTGGATGCGGGGAACGAGGGCCACCTTCGTGGAGCAGGAGCAGCAGGCACCTGGCCAAAATGGCCCAAAGGAGCCCTGGCAGGTGGCTGTGCTCAGTGCTGCAGAGGAAGGCAAAAAAACCCTGGGACACTGGCTAGCCCACCTTGGGGGAAAAAAGCCTTCCTCCCCCCAGCTGCAGGGCACGAGAGGCCATCTTCGTGGTGCATGAGCAGCAGGCAGTGACCCAGCCAAAAGGGACCAGAGGAGCCCTGACAAGTGGCCATGCTCAATGCTGCAGAGGAAGGCAAAAAACCCCCGGGGACCAGTGCCAATCTGCCCCGGGGGAAAATTCCTTCCTGACCCCAGCACTGGCGATCGGCTATTCCCTGAGCATGTGAGCAAGACCTGCCTCCTCCTCCCACAGGCTGGTCACCCCGCCCAGGTGATGCCCAAGCCCTATTCTCCCTCAACCTGGAGCCACCTCTGGGGCTTCCCAGAGTGGCCAAAAGCCCCTGGCCTGATCGACCTTGGGGGCAAGAATCCTTCCTGTGCCTGGCAGGACACCAGTGGGTGCTCCAAAGCACTGGGACCCCTGGCAACATCTCTGCATCCCATTTCTTACGGCTGCTGCCACTGGCTCCACAGGGGATGAGGATGGCAAGCTCTGCAGTGCTCCTCAAGAAGGCATTCCCTTGGTCTGGCCACTGCTCTCCAGCTGAAAAGGCCAGATGGCCTCAGGCACCTCCAGTTGTTGCTGGTTCTTCTCTCCAGCAGCCTTGTCCAGCCTCCGGTCTTCTTCCCTCAACCCCTCCAAGTAATTCCACTGGCTCCTCAAGGACTTCCTCTTGGATGTCTGTGGGCTGCCCCCAGGCCAGCTCTGGCAGCAGGACACGGGAGGATGCTCCCTTTTATCCTGCCTCAGGGTGTTGTGACTGCTGGGTGGTGGCACTGTGCCATGGGGGTGACCATGCCCCCCATGTGCAGCCCCACCTGCTGCAGCCCTGCCCGCTGCCCCTCCGCCCGGCTTCCTGAGGAGGGGACATGGAGAGGGAGATTCTGGGCTCTTCTCCCTGGGATCCGCTGCCAGGATGCATGGGAATGGCTCAAAGCTGCGTCCCTCAGGGGAGGCTCAGACTTGACATGAGGAAACATTTCTTTACCAAGAGGGTGCTCAAACCCTGGCACAGGCTTCCTAGAGAGGTGGTCAATGCCCCATGCTGGTCAGTGCTGAAGAGGCGTTTGGACAATGACCTTAATAACATGCTTTAACTTTTGGACAGCCCTGAAGTGGTTGGGTAGTTGGACTCAATGATCATTGTAGGTCCCATCCAAGTCAACTCTCTAGCTTACTGCATTCTGAACTTATGCATTAGAAGACCTGAGCAGAGATCTGTGCTAGTTCCTTTTACATGTGGGAAAACATTCATCTTACTGAATAGTTACAGCAGTTTTTAGGCAAGTTTGGTTTGAGACAGAAAGTCATATATATTCCATTGGATGATTGAGCTGAGATGTTTCTTCTGGTCTGACCAAAGCTGTTCCTCCTCCTGTCCCCTCCAGAATTTCTCAAAACTGCATTATGGCAGTGAGTTTCCCCCCATTTCAGACATATTTTCACAATAACGCATCTTTCATTTACACCTTTTTTAAAGTTTCTCTTTTGTATTTGCTCATTAGTCCTGAAAGGTGACAGTATATTCACATTCCTGTTTGCTATACGGTGATTGAGTTTCCAGTTCCATGTATTCCTGCACCTAGCCTTAGTGAAGAGATAACTTCCCCCATTCTTTTCATTATTCATTATTAGTGTTAAAATGTATCTACACGTTTCTGATGCCACCTCTTTATTTTATTAAAAATAATTGCTTTTATAAAAAATCATTGTTTCTCTGCTTGTTTTTACTTTGTTTTGCACGGTTTTACTTGGTTTTTTGCAGATAGAGTTGAAGTCTCCTTCTGAGATGGCCAGATGTGAGCTGACTTGGATCTAAAAACCATGTAGCCATTTGTGTGCGTTTGTAGTGTATTATATACGTAGTCAGTCCACTGCTGTCAGAACGCTTCAAACCTATTGCACATGCTAGGTGATAGACTCATGCGGAATAAATTTGGTGTTTTCAAGATCTGTTGCCAAAGGCTGATCACTCTGCGGTGCACTTGCGGTATGTTTGATGTTGTCATCGAAATATTAAACATACTGATCATCTTTGTGCCCTGTGGCCACAAAGGATTCTGGGATTCACAACATGCCACTGTTTTTCACAGAAACGCGAAGAATCTGCAGAAGGCTCAGATTTAGTATAAAATGTTAGTATTTTCATTAAGGGTGTGGATCATGGCATCTTCTAATATTATAGTTGCCAAGAACTTTCAGTAATATAACCTTGCTTCCATTTCCTTATAACTCTGTCAAGCTTTAATTGATACTTCTCGTTAAAATCGTCTGAACTATTTGTAAGAATTACATTAGGGAAAAGATGTTATTCTAGACAAGTTTAGAGACAGGAAAATCTTTACTTACTGAAAAGTTACGGAGGCCTTCATGCCTAAGGGTGGTAGATACTTTGTCTCAGGTCACCGTTTTTTTGTTCATTTTATGCTTGGTTCAAATGGGTTTTGTGGAGACTCCGTAGATTTTGGCTGTTCGATTCTGTAGGCATGCTCCATACCTTAGGCTGATTTCATGCATTATGGTTTTTTTCCTTATTGCCAGGTCTGCTGCCATACTAGGCATCAGAAATGAGGAAGGGGAACTTCTTTCTC
Organism: Gavia stellata; assembly: GCF_030936135.1. Taxonomy (NCBI): domain Eukaryota; kingdom Metazoa; phylum Chordata; class Aves; order Gaviiformes; family Gaviidae; genus Gavia; species Gavia stellata. The sequence goes on along the minus strand of NC_082596.1, from coordinate 95,006,717 downwards.
TGTTGCTCCGTGTGTTAATGCCTTCTTCGGGTGTTGATAGAGGTTTTAGTCCAGTCAATCTATTTAATTGTCCATGTTGCAGCCTCATGTAAAAAAATAGGCTGTAACAGTTAATTTGTCAAAAAATCATGTCCATGCCACATTTAGGACACAAATGACTCGCACTAGGTTTTGCAAGCATGGAGTGTAGCGTGCAAAACTGTAGCTGGGCCCTTCCCTTGCAAGGAAAACCACTTAGGCACTGTTTGCCGTTTGTGTAATTGGGATTCTACTGTTTAAGAACTGTTTTTTTACTACTGTTACTACTGTTTTTTTAGAAAAAAATAAGAGAGGTAGCCCCAAAGAGTTTATAATGTTGTTATGTAAACAATTGAAGTGAAATACAGTAGAATAATACATGATTGCATTCAGGATAATAAGCGGTTGGTCACCGTATTTACTACCAAGATGTCGTCCCATGTCTGGTATGGGGGAAGGATTGTTATTCAGGAAAGATTGGAAGAAAGACAATGCAGTAACAAGGAATGGTCATTCATTTGGGGAGGAGCTATTGCCCTAAAATTTGCAAAAATTCATGTTGCCTTAAAGATTTTTCTCAGGAGTCAAGGTCTGTATGTGCTGCCTTATGTTTCTGAAAATAGTAATTTCTTCTCTATGGGGATTATTATAATAAGTTTGAATAGTTTTAAATGGATTCCTTGGATGCTTTGGAATGTTGTTCATGTCATATCTGTCTGTTCCAAAATCTAAAGCCCATTAATGCTGTAATATGAAATAAAATGCATATTTTCTGAAAATCCAGCCAATTGTCAGTTTAGGATGCTGTCTTCTCCGTATGCTGTTGTTGGAGGTACTTAAGCATTGTCCAGAGGATAACTTGCCAGGTGTACTGACACAGTTGCCAAAATTTCTCATAGCATGACCAGATTACCTTTTTGTCTCCATCAAGCCTAGTCTAGTGCTGCTGCTTTTTTATAATGTGTTTCTGACTGTGCATGGGTTGCTGTAGCTTACAGTATTGGAAAGAAGAATATAAAATGTATGTGGTTGCTTATTTTGCATGCCTGACTAAGGCTCCTACAGACAACAAGGCTCTGCTAATCTCTTAGCTTTGGCAGTTTAAAGAACCAAAGAAGTCTGTTTAACAAAGTTTGTATTTTTTTTTCTTTAACAGAAAAAAAAGCAAGTTTTGGTCACATTTGCTTTGTATAATTCAGTCTTCTCATTCCTTTTTATTTTCCTACTCAAATATACATTTGCTTTGTATAATTCAGTCTTCTCATTCCTTTTTATTTTCCTACTCAAATATTTGCATTTGTGCTGTTTAAATCCTTGAATGACAACCAATCTGTTTCATTTTGCATTTTCATGAAAAAAGGTGCATTTTATTTTTGTTTTAAATAAAAGTTTAATACAAAAGAGCCAAAGCAGAGATGTATGCAATTAAAAATGCTACTTGATCTCCAGCCTTAGGCTATAGTTTCAGCTGTACTTTAAGCAAACACTGCAACTAAAAGGAGCATTTCTTTGACATCTGCCCCCCCCTTTTTTTTTGTTGTTTTTTTCCATCCTTTCCTCAGGCCACCTGCTTTCTGGCTGGGAGTGAATTCCTTGTATGAAGCAGGCTGGGGAACTGATCTGGGGTAAAACTGAATGTCAGTCATTCTCCCCACTTCTCTCCCTCCTGCCCCCCAACCAAAACCAGTCCCCCCCCCATTTTAACTTGGGTTGGTTCTCCAGTCTGGTTTACTTCAGGACCACAGAAACACTTGTAGCGTAGGGAATAAGCAGCTGAGGACAATGGAAGATGGGATTGATTCTCATCAGCAGCGTTGGCTTATGCTGCTGAGAAGTGTGAGAGAAACTGGACCGAGAGAATGATCGGATCTTGCTTTCTGGGAAAGGGTGCGGAGTTGTGCGTGTATCCTCTTGTCAGTCTTACATTCCTGCACATAGCTTTGTGATTAGAGATGGTGAAATCTGTCAATCTAGTTTCCATGAAATTCTGGTTTTTCAGAATATAATTTAGCTGTGTTTTAAAATGAAATGTCCTGCAAAAGAGAAAGCTGGAAGGAGACTATTCATGTGTTTTTAGAAACTGTAAAGGGTGACAGTAATAAGTGATGGAATTTGAATCTTCCAAGGTACTGACATTATCGAGGTACCACAATTCTGCAGTGTCCCGGTGGTACCAGACCTCTAGAGCAAGGGACTGGAGGGAAAACTAGATGTAGCGATCTGCCCAAGCTCTTCTCATGGCTGAGCCGCTGTTCCCTATGCAAGCTTATCTAGCTCGTGGGATAAGAAATGGCCCTACAAAACTTCCCTGATACTTACTGGACACACCGGGGTGTCTTCTCTCATCTTCCGAGGGCATGAGATACCTCTTCCAGCTTAACTCTTTCCTTCAACAGCTTGCCAGGAGATCCACAGATTTCCATGAGCCCCATGTGGACTGTGACACTGGTGTCTTCTGGCGTTTTAGTGAGGAGACAAGAGAAGGGCTGAGCCCTAAGGAGCGGGGGAAGCAGAGTTCATCTCCAACTTTTCCGAACTCTAAAGCAGAGATTTTCTGATACTGTGGGAAGGGGAGAAGAGAGAGTTACAACACACGTAGTAGGATGAGATTGGATTGCTCAAGGCAGAGGAAGGCAGGGCACAAGACTACTGTTCAGGGGTAGTTTAATCATTTGGATATTATTTTATATTGCATATATTAGAGTTACAGTGATACCATGATAGTAGTTGGTTGTTGATTAATGGCTTGATGGCTCTGAGGAATATTGACATGATTCCTATTGTATTCTTAAAATGTTTGCTAAAGATAGAGTGCTCTTACGTGGTCCCAGACAGTGAATGGGACTGGAGTTTGGGAACCTCCAGATTCCAGAATGGTAAGGCTTCAAAGTTGCCCAAGCTGGTCTCAAAAGCTAGATGTTCTTGAGGCAGATGTCTCCTCGTGGAAGCAGCAGCTGGGCAGCATGAAGAGCTGCTTAGCGTAGGAGATTCGTTGGGAGAAACTCTTCATGGCAAGATGTCCCAAAATAGCTGATCTGGAATCCTTGTTCAAGATTGTCAGCTATCAGGTTGTAGAAAGAACCGAGAGGTACATACAGCCCGGCTACAGGTCCGGGCTTACGGGCTCTGACAGTGGGGCTTCTCAAGGCTGATGTTCTCAAAGAGGCTTGGCTGCAGCGAGCCAACTTCCCGGTGGCTTTGGGCTATGTATTTTACTTGACCTAGTCTAAAACTCTCTAACACTATTTTTCACTGTGCTTGCTTAACGTTACAAAAATATGTATCTTTTAAAAGCCAAAGTAATTTATGGACATTTTAAAACAATTTGCTGTTTTCTTCATCAGTTAGCGAATTAGATGTCGGTCTGCTAAGCAATGTGATCTCATAAGCCTTTGAAAATTATATCAAGTGCTTTTTAAATGTCAAAATAATTTGCATTTATCTATATATTTTGTTCATCCTTCTTGAAACAGGCTTCCTCAGAAATACAAAGTTTCTTCTTCCAGTCTGTATTTTCACTACGTTATTAGGAAGACTTAAAAATCACACTGTTTCAGTGTTTTTATCCAACAAGGAATTGTTGAAGCTGCTGCTAAATTTTCAAGGAAGAGAACTGCTGATCTCTAATTGTTTAAAAAATAAAAGGAACTTTCGGTTCCTGGTCGGTGCCTGTAAATGCTGTGGTGGTAGAATACTGGAAAAAAAATAGAAGTTCAAATGCAAGTCACCTGTGTCTTTCTGAAAAACTTACTTGAAACACAAAGGCATGATGTCCACCTTCTCTGGGCAAAGGAAAGCTGGTACACCTCGGGTATACCGTACACCTCGGGTATACCGTAGCAAGCCAGTAAAGACCAGGCGCGGGTTGTTCTGGCAGCGGTAGGAATACACACTTTAGCTGTGGTTGTCGTCTTGCTGTTTGATGCTGTTAGTAATTTTACCATTATAAACAGTACCTTAAAGTTACTTTTGAATCATGTTATTAAATATTGCATTGTAAGAATGTAAATTGTTAGAGGACATGTAATTACTATCCATAGCTGTATCTTTTTAGAACAAAAGGTAGGCGCTAAGGTTGCTGTTGCATTAAAAATTTCGCAAATGCAAACTGGTGGGTAGTTACCATGGTTCTATTTGAACTCGCCCTATTGCCAGTGTATTTCCCTTGTAGGTTTTGCTTTGAGCTTGGGCTCGGATCAGTAGAGTTTTTACTTCTTTTAAAGTGTTGTCAGCCGGTTTTCTGTCACTTTCACTTTTGCTGTGAATTGTAATGCCTTGAAAATGTAATTCACTGTTTAGACCTGCTGAGAAAGGACTAAAAAGCATGTACTATATATGTTTGGCAGTGAAATAGATGAAGATTCCTCCTGCTTTTTAACAGAATGTTTGGCTGGCTTAGGGCTTCCTCAGAAGAGCTATTTGATCTGATGTTTGCTTTAAAATGTTTTTTTCATCAGCTTGTTTATTTTATACCAAAGTAGTGTCTGTTATATTCTTTCCATGCTTATTCAGTGGAACAGCAGCAGAGGAAGGCTGGATAGCATTGCTTGTTTGTTAATTTTATTAATATATTTATTAATATATTTATCTCTTTGTTAAGTTTGCATTATTTGAAACGGAGTGTAAAACATGAGGTTTAGTAATGCCACAGCCAGTAGTTGAAGTCTTTACCAGACAGACAAAGTTGGTTTTGTGTGAATTTAGTGTTGAATTTAAAAGCAGTTCAAATTAAAGTGTGTCTTTTTAATTGATCTTACTTTCAGAAAAAAAAATTCATATCTTTAGTTTTGTTTGAAAATACAAGTTTGGTTTTATGTGGCTTTTTAGCCACAGGGGTATTGGAGTTTTTTCACCATTTTTTTCACTCCTTGTAAATATTTGTTCAGCTATGGGAACTTGCTGTGTTTCTTTGTTGGTAATACTTGTTTTGCTCATGTATTTACTGCTGGTTTTGTAAAACCTGGGCTAGAAATACTTTCAAAATATTTTAAGAGTATAATCACAGTCAACCTTGCACATCATGCAGCAATCAGCTACTTGGAGCTTTCCATTGCTCCTGTGAAAATATCACGAGCAATTCCTACTATAAAACAGATATGGTGAGCAGAATCCAAATTGTTAATTTAACAAATCAGATGCACTGTGTTGCACCAGCCTCCTACCAAGTATCATTATTATGTCCAAAGGAAGGTTATCAGAATGCAGCGATGATTTGGTTTATCATTTGGTCCTCCTGGATAGTTTGGCCTTCTGGAGGAGCAAGCGTTAGTTATTCTGTGCCCCTGAAACATCCGACTCGCAGGACTACTCAAAGTGACATCTTCTGCGACCTTTTCTTTCTTTGCTGCGGGGATGTGAAGGAGAGCACTGCTTTCTTGGAAAGTAAGCGTTGTAACAGAACTAGAATCTCTCAGCGTGAAGTTTGCCTGCTACCTTTCTGCGTTTCTCTGTATGGGCTAAGTGAGTCCTGTCATGCATGTCCCACTACCCCTTCCACTGCAAGGTGACCGGTGTGCCAACTGCTTCTTAAAATGAAGAGTAATGTTAGATATCTCATCCCATACAAGGTTTCAAGGCATGAAGTGAAACTAGCAAAGGCTGCGTTTGGAACAAATTAGAATGGGATTCTTCATCTCATAATGTGGTTAAAGCCGAGAAACACCCTAGCATGGGACATAGCGAAAGTTTACGCATTTGGAAGAGATAGGAGACGCGTGGAAGAAGAGTCCCTTTTCTTTAAATAGAAACAAGTCTTATAGGGTGTGTTGCAATTTGCTGAATACTCCGCAAATACTTTGTGCTGCCTGTATTTATACTCTCCATTAAGCATCCTTTGGGAGAGGACACTAGGCTAAACTGACTAGTGGTCTTACTCATTGCTATTCTTAAGCTGTATTTCAGCAAATACCTGTTTTCCCCCATGTTACTTTAGATAAAGTGTGCATTATCCTTTTAGTATTGCTCTCTACCACCTTTTGTAATGAGGGCTTACCTTCTGTAGGTTGGGATTTGCGGTGTTGATGCTCCTGTTGTTATGTTGTGCAGTACCATTGTGACTGAAGTCCATATAGTCTCTGTATCTAATGCTACTATAAGATTGAAAATTTTAAAATTCATTTAGTAGGAAACTAAGGGCTGATCTGATCAAGTCTGAGTTACCTTTCTTCCAAAGTCCTTTAATAGTGCTAAGTGATTAAATGAAAAAGGTACAGTTTACAGCAGCAATAGACTTCAACATCAAACAACTCAACTCACAGTATATGTCAAGTGTAAACACTCTGTAAGTTATAAAAAGAAATTGTCTAATCTTTCATGCTGTATTCACTGAAGTCATAGTGAGAGCAAAACTCTGGGTGGTGACAAGCCCAGTTGTGACAGTGAGAAAATGCTGAAAGAATACTGAATGTATCTTATGAAAAAATAAAATTACAGTCTTGGTCCCAGAGATTTGATTGATATCTCTCATGGTCAGCTGTTGCCCCTTCTGTTTTTACCTTCCCTCGAGCGTTTCCTACTGCGGTAAGACAATAGTCAATACAAGTTAAAGTATTTTGAAGTCAGCTTTAGACGTAATGCTACAGTGATTGTGACTGCTTGTGTAATAACAGGTCAGGACTAGGGAGAAGAAAGCATTACTTTCATGCTGCCCTGGCATTATTCATAGCATTTAATCCAAAGTCAGACTGGTCAGCCCACACTTTTTTTTAAACAAAATGTGTTATGTAGCTTTTAGCAGCCTTCTGAGGGAGGCTGGTTATATTGTGTGGACGCATTAGTGGGCGTTTTCATCGCACAAGGCATAGCTGCAGTCTTTCTTGTCTTAAAACCCTCTCGTATGAACAAGCGTCTAATGTTCAAAGATTTGATCTTGTTATTTAAGTGTTAGGGAACTGATAATTTAGGTATAATTTGCACCTGTGCATTTTAGAGACCTCTGTGACCTAAATCCAAAGCAAATAGATCTTAAAATGCATGTTGTAAGAGTTTTGTACAACTTGCTCAGTTCAGATGTAGAGAGATGGCTTTTATACACAGCTCGGTTGTGTGTGGAAATAGATTAGGAGTAACCACATTGAACGATGCAGAAAAAATTGTTTCTGCAATACCGCCCCATGCAAATAAGAGCTGTGATTTGTACAGATATGTGGGACTCCTGATGTGCGCACCAGGGTGGCTTGATAGCTTAAATATGTCTCTTTTAATGCTGTGTACATTGTGTTAAAATACTGAAATCTGAAATTCAAATACTGCATGTAAGCTAGGTCTAAGAGCTGTCAGCGAGGGTTTAGGATGCTCCAGAACCTTTAAGATGATACCTGGTTTACCTGTGAAAGACCAGTTGTTTCTGCTTTAATATAGGGTAACTGTATTTGTGACCTGTTCATGGTTTATTTTCATGTACGGGCCCAACGCCCCAAGAAAAAAGGAAAAATAACACTCTTGTTCCTGGTTTATTTGTAAACCAGGTCAGATACCCTTGATTAGCTCTCAGCTGGAGCATAATTTAAATCCTGACAGATTGAACCTAAACAGCAGGCTTTTTTCAGATCAGCCAAAAGATAGGGAGAGCAAAATAAAAGCTATTTCCAGTTCACAAGCAGTACAACAGTGCTGAATAAATCTGCAACTGTTAATGAATAGCTATTTCAAATATTTACAGGAGGCAAAAGAAAGGAGGATTGGCATCCAAGGCAGCTGTGCCCAGGGAGAGCTATTAAAAATAAACATGATAAATGATGTTCAAGTGCTCGTATAGCTGTCAAATATCAGAAGTACTCAAAAGTGGAAAGTGTTTATACTCCGTGGCCATGCTGCTAGGCATTCTGGACAGGCATATTTTTTCTCAATTTTTTCACAAAGCTAACATTTAGCAGATGAAAAGGGGAGAGAGGATCTAATGTAAAATATTCAAGAACCTTGAACTTTTTGCTACATTAAAATACACAAATGCGTATTTGCTTTGTAGGTGAAAATCAGTGTGTTTTAGACATTCAATTATTTCCACACTGAACTGATTTCTTTAGTCTTGATTTCTAATGAAAAATATGTGATGAGAGTTTATGCTTGTAACTTTTTTATGACTCTCTCAGCCTTCTGTATGAGTGGGTGATAGTGATGAAGGTGGATGATTGTTGCATTGATTTTGTACAAATCTTGAAAAATTGTATATACATAGTAAGTTATGAACTTCATGTGCTTCTGTACACATAGATTTTTTTTTCGGGTTGTCTAGAAAGTATTTTTCTATCAGATTTCAGTTTTGAGTTTAATGTATGTCAGTTGACTGCAACTGTTTTAGCAGAGACACTTTATTTTTGTACTTCATTGTGAAGCTAGTTTTTCAGAAGCTGTCATGCTGGTGAAATCCCTAACCCCACCCCCCAAAAAAAAGAAAAAAAAAAAACAAACCCAACAAACCACAAAAACCAAAATATGCCTTATATACTGGAGATACACCGAGTGCAAAGGACATGAGAAAAATGTCATTACTTATATGATGCTATAGTAGAAATTGTGTGTCTGTCCTGTATGGATAGCGTGTTCTTCCCTCTTCCATTTTTTTTTCTCTTTCAAAAAATATTAGAAAAAATGATGCTAAAATACTAATCCATCTTATCTTAAATTGAGTTCAGGTCCTGTGTTTGAGGGGTGAGCAAATGTGGAGTACGTGTAACGAGCGTATGTTCACTGCAACGCTGCAGGAGACCCACGTGTTACAGTTCCGTGGATTGCTCTTTTGCTTGCGCATAAACTCCCGTCCTTTAGCACTGCAATTCACTGTGAAATGGATATGAGCTCAGCTGTCTGAATCCGTCACGGGAGAACAGCCTAAATAGCGTCAGTTTTATATTTGGGGTCTTGAGCTTTTGAAGCAATTTTTAAAATGAAGTGCATGCTGATGTCGCAATGAAGAGGAAGAAGGAATCGGAAAGCATCTCCTCCTTAACCTGTACACAGCTTCATTGTTACGGAAATGGTTTAGTGGTTTCCTCAGAAAGTAAGTTTTAGCAAAACCTGCCAGATCCACTTCTTATCGAATTGTGGTGAGGCACAAAGCGCAGTCATGATGGAAAAGATGGGACCTCCCTGAGCCTGAAGATAGTCTGAGCCTCAAGATCTGAAAGCTTGCCTCTTTTTTCCAGTTCAATCTTTCCATGTAATGGCAGATGTTACCTTTCAGTATACCATTGCGTAACAGTGCAGTTTCCTGAAACAATCAAAGGAGACAGCAAATTCTATACCGGTTTCCTTAATATGGAGGCTTTGTATGTCACTGGGCATTGATTTGGAAGTTAACATGATGTTAGATATTGAAATGATAGTAGCTGCCATGACCCAACATGCTTTCAGTCATCTTTAGATAAGCATGCCTGTTCCCTGATTGCCGAAATGCATCTCACGATAGTTACACCACTTCTATTGTGTCAGGATTACAGTGCTGTGCTGCATAGCGTGCAACACCTGAGCGGCTTTAAGAAACAAATGTGTACTCTTGTGTGTGTCTAAAGTGAAATTTTATAGTTGTGCCATGTAAACCGGACCTCAGAAATCTGTGAGACCTTTTTTGTAAATTTTAGAGGTGAAACCTGAGTTGACTGTGCCACCCTGGAAAAGTCCATGTGGTTGGAGTAAGAGCTGCTTCTCCTCTACCTAATTACTACTGCCCAGCTAGGAGCAGGAGGGGCATTTGGTTTGGATTTTCCTCCTTCTGGGAGCAGAAGGCGGCATTCCCTTTTCACTAGGTTTTTTTGAAGGCTTGCTCTGCAGTTAGCTCACCAGAATCTAGACTGCTTAACCTTCGGTATGTGGTAAAATCCCCACAAGTTTCCAAATTATTTAAGGAAAGGAATAGGTAATGGCGAAGGAAAGGAAGCTGTTTGGAAGGCTTGACAGATACGTGTATATCAAAAGAAAATTTGCTATGTATAGATAAAACATACATGATTTTTCATCTGTATGAATACTCTGCAGAACAGGAAAATCCAGTTTCTCCAGCCGCCTTTTTTTTTTTTCCCAAAACCCTTTTCAGTTGCACAGTAGGAATCCTACTCATTACAGAGGAGGCCTTTTCATTGGTTTTGGATAAACAATAAGCTGACATACTTTCCGAACAAGAATTGAACGTTAGTAGTAACACTTTTTAAAAGATTTAATTTTTAACCTGCGGAGTCTTATTGGAAGAAATAAGATAAAGCAGCATTCGTTTAACAGAGATCTATCTAACGCAAGTAGTATGTAACGCTCTTCAAATAGTGCTTCTTGTGAATAAAGCTTACCTTTACGTATTTGAACTAAAATTTGTGTGGTCTGCATTATTCACACAAGCTAATGTTACATTATGATGTGATTCTTCTTCAGCTGTGCTGAGTACTGTTATTTAAACACTGATGACATGAACAGAATTTTGTGTAGAACACTTTATTATAGCAAAGCTTAATAAGTAGAGCTTCTGGTTGGAGGATGTGAAAGAGAAAGGGTTAAGGGGAGAGTTCAAGAAAGTTCAACGTGCATTACCAGGAGAGAAGACACTCTTGCTCAGAAACTCTGGGTTTTTAAAAGAGCTTCTGCTTAATCTATGGAGGTATATTTCATGTTCTCTGAAAACACCTGTACTTGTGGACTACTTTAGTTGATTACTGAAAATAAATACATTTTCTGCTAAACCTTGCAAACGTCAAGTGCATTCAACTACTGGAAGGATGTAGCAGACTTATCTTTTATTCTTCCTTCAGTGCTTTCCAGTTTCTGCAAGTTGAGTAGATTGTTCTGCCTTCCATACAGGGAGAAACTTCTTAACCATTCTTGGGTGCAGAAAGGAGAGAGATTCAAATGGCATATCCAGACAGAATTTACTCATGACATCCGAAGAGTGATTTCTTCGGGCGTGTCTGCTGCAGCACCCCGCTGCCATGCCCCATACTGAAGGCAGCATATGGCATTGAGGCTGCTCTGTCACATCTGCCGGGGGCAGGCTGCGTCCCTCTAAGCCGACTTCAGTAAAATTACCTAGAGCGCTTTTACAAAAGTCATTCTTGTCGACCTGCCCCAGATCCTCTGCTGACTGCGAAGAGGGGAAGGATACTCTCCGTTATTTTACCCTTCCCCAGGACTGTTTCTTTTTTCTTCTTTGTAAATATGCTAGTACCTGCATCTGCTCGTCTTGTTCCCAGGCTGCAGCAATGAGACAGAGTAGTAGTGTTGCAGAAAACCCTTAGTATCCTGAGCAGAAGCAGCGAAGCCAATAAAACCAGCATTGATTTCTGTGCTGCTGCTCTTCCAGAAGTCTGTGAGGAGTGGTAGTGGGATGGACCTGAAGATGCAGGGAGATGAAACTTCAGCTACTCAACTTCCACTGTTAGGCGGAAAGTTCTTTGCAAACATAAGGATAGACATTTTCTTTGAGGTTTAATCAACCAGATATCAGTGTTTGCTTACCTGTGAGAGTTTGAACAAGGAGGAGTAAGCAAATGGATTTTTTTTTAATGCTTTGTTAGAGCACAATATTAAGTTGTTTTTTGAAGATGGATAAGTAAAACATAATTTATATCTTGTATATTAGGTACAGTGTTTGGTCCTTTAAATATTCCAAGCAGTCAAGTTGTCATAAAAGAAGGAACATTTTTACACTTCTAGTATTCTGTGGCAAAAAGCATCTCCACAGCAAATAATAAAATGAAAGTTCTGTAAGATTTGGAAGTCGTTTTCATGCTTGGTTATTATAAACTGCAGTATCCTTAATTGTAACTTAATTTTGAAAGTATCTGAGCATAGAGTAGGTATTGTAATGTTAAAATTTCTGCGACATGGATAATTTTACAGGTTACAGGAATTTTATTTAGATATGATAAAGTTAGAGCTGTGAAGCTTACCCTTTCTTTTTCAGCCCCTTCCCTCCTTTATAGAGAGCTGCGATTCTTGCTTTAGAAAGAGTTGTGCTCGATTCTTAAATGTATTTTAATGTATTTCTTGGTGTTTAATTATTTTCATTTGCATATTGGGCTTGCACAGTCTCCTTAATTGTTTCATTTCTCCAGCTGTTCCTAAATAGCCATTGTGCTGATCAAGCACTTACTTCAGTATGTCCTTGATAAAATTAATGAAAGCATCTGTAGAAGCAGCGACAGCAGCTGCAGTGCCTTATGGAAGCCAACTTCTGCTTAACGTTCTGATAAAAGAAATAGTTCTGTACTTGTGCTGGAAGCCAACGCTGGCGGGCTTTACTTCTAGCATAAAAAGAGTTGCACCTGCCACGGCGAGACCGAGCACTGAGGCTGGCTGATTACATCTTCTTGTTAGTGTCATTGTTACTGCTAAAATGGGAGTGATGTCATCCTTATCAAACCCTACTGGCACCCTACAGAGTGACAAAGAATTTGCCCGCTGCTGTTTATCAGCGTGGGCCTTGTTTTAGAAGTGACGAGAGTGCGGAATTTTCACAGTTGAATGCTGTACGACTGCAGAGGTGTATGAAAACGAAATGGATTGATACTTGTAATCAGTGTGCATAGTGATGGTTAAGGTGTAATGAAACATAAGTGCACATTTAGGGTAATTAGACTGCTACCAGGTGGGGCCCTGGGGCTTTGCATGTACAGAAGCCTCTTGAGGTGGCGGATATGCAGGAAGAAGTACTGCGGCACCATCTGCTTTCTTCTCATTTCCTCGTGAATTCTTCTGTCCCCCAAGCCTGGACCGCACAGACTTCGAACAGCACTTGGGCTGTTCAGTATCTCCTCTCCTTCTAGGTGGGTATAGCCCCAAACACTGGAGTGGATGTGATGCAAAACGGCAGCTCTTGTGAGTAGGATATATTGGTACACCCTTCTAGAGCTCTCTCAGACATACGATGCATACTTCTTCTCTTGAATCTTCTCTCAAAATGGCTTGTAGTGAAATCTGCTCTTGCCATATTTTAAGGCAATAACTAATATTCTAAGGTTTTCTGCATGTATTGGTTGTATACGCTTAGATGTCTACGTCTTAAATGGGTAATGAAAAGTATTACTTCAATGTGTATGTCTTAAATGGGTAATGAAAAATATTAAGAATTCCTCCAGACAGGCATCTGTATTTTCTGCTTACTTCAGTGGAAATCTGTAAGCCTTAGGCTGCCTGCGTTTCTTCTGAGTAATGGGAATAAATGGTTGGTAGTTGAAAACACCACAAGTATCTTTTGCTCCTTGAAATCACTGTGCAAACTAAAAAACTGAGAACTGCATATTGTCATTCATTTGCGGTCATTACTGTGGGAAATGGGAATGTATATTTTAAAAGGGAACAGGAGCCTGGTACCTCCAGAGGTGGTATTCACACAAGCACACGTCTCAAATGCGATGGATATGCTCCATGTGCAGTTTGGTTGCACATCTCATGTAGTGTAGGTTTAATGTATCTCAGATGCCTTGTATTCATCTGCGCTTGTTGATAGCTGATCTGTGTGTGTGCATTTAGTTGTCCGGGAGTATGCTACAAAAAGCAGTGTTTTCAAGGCAGTTTCTGGACTGATGACCGTAGTCAGATTGTATTATTGTGAAATGTTTTCTAATTTATATAGCTTTTCTGTTATAATGCGTCTTTTATACATCTTTGACATTTTTATTCATCTCAGTTTTTCCCTGCTGAATGTAGGTCATTACATAATCTGCACTGTTTGTTCCCTAATAAAAAAAGAACATTGCTGAATCTGACTTTTTTATTTTTTTTTAATAGTGTGTGCCAGGGTCAGGCTCCTACTTGATGTAACTGCAGGGAAGTCAGTGGAGTAATACCTTGGATAAATTTCACCCAACTTTTACTAAAGCATCCAAGTTTTAACTGAAGCCTGCCCTGTTACAGTATTAAAAAAAAAATTGATGTGAGATCTGTCTAGGTATAAAACCAATTTTTTATGTCTGAGGTGGCTCCTGGTAGCTATTTAGCGTAAGTTACCAAACAAACCCAGATTTTGGAAGTTAATGCTGGTTTACGGAAGCTAATACTGATTTACAGAGGTAAACACAAAAACCCATCACGTTTTAAACTGATTACTTCAGTGGGAGAAATGATGGAAATTTTAAAAATAGATGGGTGTGCAAGTAGGATGACAACCTGTGCTGCATATATGGAGAACATAAAAGTTTAATCACTGTAAACTTTGAATAAAAAAATATTTATGGATGGCAAAGCCATTCAATTTTCCAAATTTATTTTTATGGCTTGACAAAAGGCAGTCAGTTCTGAACATTGTTAAGACCTTTATGTCACTTCTGGGAACGCTTGCAGAATGAAAGCATGAATGATCCAATTTTTAGAATTCATTTGGTGACAGTCCTTTATCAGAGGAATGCATCAACATCTCCTGGCCTGGTGGATAAATTACCTCTGCAGCCAGTGACCTGAGAAGCTGTAGAACTCTTGGACGTGCTGCTCTTAATATACTTGAAATAGTTCTTTTGATTAGAATCCTGGAGTATTGTGTTTATCCCATTGATCTTACTAAGGTGGAACGTTTCGTAACACTCAAGGAAAGCAATGAAAGTTTGATGGTTTTTTGTCTTACGGCCACATACATTTGTTTTTCTCTCTGTTCAGGGTGTGGGGTCCAAGATGATTCTCATGATCATGTTTCTTTCTGTGACAGCACCCAAAAGACTGATACCCTCTTTCTATGAATTAGTCTTTTAAATGGGCGTTGGAGCTGGTGATACTGTAACGTAGGAGTGCGTACCGCGTATGCTTACGAGAACTCTGGAGTCCATTTACCAACTTAGTTACCTACGTTGTTACGCTCGTGATGATCGCAACTTCAGGGACTGAGAACAGTGATGGCGTTTTAACTGTCCCCATAAATTACCCTTAGAATAGTAAATTTTAATGCCTGATTGGACTTAGTGTTCAGTTAGCTTCTCCTCCTTCTTCCTGACTGTTTCATACCCAGAGGGAAAGGCCAAGGGCATTCTGTTTAGGAACTTCAGTGTAGAAGAAGTTTGATTTGGGGGGTGGACGCTGAGATTGCATTTTTTTTAATCAGTAATTGAAATGTAAAAGGTTGGGGGGGGTTGGTAGAAAGCTTTACTAGTGAAGGTTTACTACTGGGCAAGAAATATCTGAAGTGTTTCTGCCCTAAGTCACGGGAAGTTCAGTTCTGTTCTACCAGTTTTAGCCAGAGGGGGGGAAAATAGCAGCACGTTTGTCTTAGACGAGACCTTAGTTTGCAAGATTTTAATACGTATTTTGTTTGTCTTCTAAACAGGGTGTCTGCCTCTACCTCGATCCTCTCTGACATACTTGCCTAGATAGACATGTGCCTCTCTCGAGAAAAAGAGCTTATTTTGTCCTTGCAGGCATAAGCCTCTGGTACTGTTTCTGTTGGCCTCCTCTTTGCTTGTGATACGAGGTGGCAACTGTCAGTAGCAATGGCGTTGCCAAGTTAAACGGAAGCAACAGCGCTCAGACTCCCGGGATCGCTCTTCCCCTTCTCCGTCCTCCAAAATATACACGCTCCGTTTTTAAAGATCAAGATGAATCCTTTAATTCTGTAACAGCTGATGAAAGAGCCAACAAAAACAAACAAACAAACAGAAACAAAAGCATAGCTTCAAAAGGCAGCTGATTCTGGGCAAACTTCTAGTTTGAACTGTAGTGGCTTTCACTCAAATCATTTGTATTCTTAGGACAAAACCAGCTGTTGTTTTAAAAACTTTCAACATGAGAAATTTAACTTGTGCACAGCAAAAGAAAGGAGACTTCTTTTTGCCAAGAATCTGTAGGTCATCGCAAGTGAAATAGCCGTTACCGTGCAACTTCTCTGTGTGAGTAATGGCTTGATTGCTCTAAATACTTGGTGGCACTAGTAAAATAAGTTATAACTTACTTATATTTGTCTGATAATACATTTACGTTTTTCTGTCTTCAGTAGAATAATTAGATGAATAGTGCAGATAAAGCCCATGAAAAGATCTGACAATAAGAAGTGAAACCATTGTCGTCCGCTTTAGAAGAGAAGGAAGGGCTGCAGAGGGATGGTAAATCTGAAACGTAGGGCTCTCTTGAGTTCGGAGTGAGATACAAAGCCATGAGGAACTGTTGTGGTATGTTGTTCTTTCAGCCTGCTGTTAGGAGCATAGTCTTCAGCGAAAGGTGAGAGGTTATGATGCAATTGCCAAATTAGTGGGAGGCAAGATGGGTGGGGGAACAGGGGAGGGAATGGTCAATGCCAAGTGCATCATGAAGACAGAATATGCTGAATCGCCTGAGCCCTTGAACAGTACGTGAACTTGTACTCACTGTTTTTATTTTGGAATTCTCTACTGAGGAGTTTGATATTTTGGCAGGAAAGAAGGGCGGATCTTATTTATGTCTGTTTTCTGGATCTTGGCAATATGAGAAGTGCTTAGTTCACAGCAGAACAGTGATCTTTTAATTGAGAATTACTGTGTTTATATTGATTTGCATTTGTTACGTATATGTCTGTAACAGGATAGGTAAAAACTCTGTGCCTGAATAGACATAGAGTCTGATTCTCTCTTCTCCCTATACCTTTTTGAATAAGTGCTTCCAAATTCTTCTGCTGGTTTTCTGTTTTGTTGATATCCTGAAGTTGACACCTGTCATGATGTCAAAGCTGACTCCTGTACTTTAGATCAACAGTTAATTTTAAAAAATGATACTAGCAATCAATTTTAATAGTAGATTTTAATCCACAACTCTCAAATGATAACACTTAAAGGTGTGTGTGACTCATAGCATGCCAGAATTGCTTGTGGATTAGACTAGATTAATTTGTTAATTCTGAACATGCTCTATGTGAAAGTAACGTAATTAGTCGAGATGGATTAGTTAATATATGAAGTATGGAGGATGAGGAATTCTAAACCAGAAGAGGGCAGCAATGCTATAAAAAAATCATTTTGGCTCAATTATCTTCCTTTTTCTGTTTTGCCAGTAAGTCACATGCATGTGCCTTGCTAATTTCTTGGACAGACTTTAAGATAAGTAGCATGAAAAAAGTCTGTTAATACCATTGCAGTGGTTATTATTTCAGTTATATGTCTTTGAACAGCTTCTTCCTGCCAAAAGGTATTAACTTGAAGAAGTACATGTAGAGGACCTGCTGACTTTTTTTCTTTAACATCTATTTCTAGTATGAAAATTGATTTTATGATGTTGTGGTGATTTCTGGTTTTACTGTGTCTGTCCTTAGATGATTCAGAATAAAATCTTCCATTTCTTAGTTGTCACAATCATACTCAGTTTAGGGAATAGAGTATCAAGCTGGGTACTTTTTGATTTATATGTTGTAAGCAGTGAGTTATGCTGGCCAAATACATTGTGGTGTAGTTTACTGTCATCAGAATGTGACTGTAGAAACACTAGTGTATTGCACAAACATATATAAAGCAGTATTAAATACTGTGCGTAAACTGGAGTGGGGACCATATTAAATGTGAGGTAGTCCCTAGATATGCAGGACTAAAGTTTAGGTGATTCTTTCTGATGCTGCATCAGTTGTAGGAAAAAAGCGGTGTCGTCTTTTTTGGAATATGTTCTAAGAGGTAGCGTAAGGGGAGAGGAGTAGTTTCAATGCATTTTCCATAGGTACAGGAAAGTAGGTCTGTTGAGGAAGGTGATGTCCCACATATTCTTATTATAGAACAGAGCTACTCCTCGGCACTTTAAAGTGCTGATACAGTTCTGTAAGTGAGGGGGAAGAGGAGATAGACAAACAAGTCTGCATTGCTTATTTTGGTGCTGAGAGAACATCTGAAGAATAACTGCAGCTATTTTTATGGCATTAGCAATGCGTGGGTGCTGAGAGTTGTGGAAATGTAAGGTTTGAACCTTTTTTTTTTTCCCAGTGCTGATTCAGACAGGAAAGAAATAGCCAAAAGCTGTTCAAGGGTCCGTGCTGTTCTGTAGTCTCAGAGAATAAACCCAAATGTTCACATGCTGCAAAAAACTGGAATACACAGAGGGTGTTGCTTCACCATCTGGGGAAAAATTAGCATTTCATTTGTATTAGCTGCTTCTGCTCAGGTTTTAGACGCTGACTCACTGTCTGAACACACTAGCAGGCTTCTCCTAATATGTTAATTTTAAACTAGGCTGTGGGCTGATTAGTATCCTTAATAGTTTCCTGAATGTGGCGCACAAAGCATGCTAACATGCCATTGTTCGATAGCACCGTACATCCAGGTCGCTATTGGGTATGCCCACTGCAAAAAGAAGTATAAACTTAAGGCTTCTATTGTTTGGGGACGTGTAATTATCTGTGCTTCTTCCTGGCTAGACGCGTCTTAGTCCTGTGTCAATCTTGACTAAGACATGACTAAGGGGAAATTTAGGAATCAAAAAATCTTTGAAGATGTTAAGATGACGGCATTGTTTAAGAGTACCTGAGCTGTGTCACATATGTCACAGCCGTTTTTATGATTACTTACGGGGAATTTCTGGTTCCAGATTTCCGGTGTGGACAAGGCTGTAGAAGGCAGAAATATGCGCTGGTATGGCACAAAGGCTTCTCCCAGCGGGCAGCCCCCCGAACCCAGCTACCCCCTAAAGATGAAATCATTTCATATTAACCATAACGTATGCACAGCAAGGCAAACTCGGCACTAACACAAGGAACTATTGAGTGGCTGAAGTCTCATATATTACTACATGCCAGAGGCATGAATTCTTTTAAAAAGACATATCCGTAAGTATGTCTTGCAGCTTTTAATTAAATCCTGCAAAATCCCAGCAAGACTTAAATAAATGTTTCTACTGTTCTCTGAATCTTGCTTTTCCACTGAAAATAGTGTTTTGGTTTTTTTATTCTGAACACAGAGGTGCAAGTTGGAATTCTTGCCATTAAATGAGGCTGGAAGTGCAAGATAATGTTGGTAGGCTTCATCTGATTCTGTGGGCTTTGGTTTTAAAGATGCATTTATTTGACTTCAGATGTGTAATGGAGCAGCTTTGGCTTGACCTGCGTGTCTGTATCTTGCAGAGTTTTTTAAGCTTTTCAGCAAACTGACAGAAAGTGGCCCAAGAAAACAGGATTTCAAACACCTTGGAAGTTGTTATCCATAGTTTCATTTTTTAAAATGAGGTAGTTTGTTCCAAGAAAGAAGAAAATTGCTTCCTAGCTTCCCTTAGTATACCATGCACTTAGGTTACCTACCCAAGATGTGCAGGAATTAAGAACCAGAGTCCAGTCTCCGTTGACTATAAAGGGACATAATCTCCACATTTAGACACCTAAATGACATACTCAAAATCAATGGGAATATATCTGTTTTCCCCAAAGTAGTCAGAAAATTCCCTAGCCTAGTTTGTAGGTGAAAGTATACATAATACTACTTTTGTAGCATCCTGCCAAAATTCAAATACCACCTGAGCTGATGTCGTGTTTTCTTACGTGGAAGCTGGGAGAATTTTATTTCCTAGGATCACAGAAGAGTTGGGGCTGGAAGGCACCTCTGGAGGTCCTCTGGTCGCACCCCTCTGCTCAGGCAGGGCCAGATTAGTGAAGGTCTTTCTGTGAAGGGATTTTTTTCATCGTTCGTTGGTCTAATCTAGCAGGTGTCCTAGCTTTTTACCTGCAGCGCAGGCTGCAAAGCATGTGAAGTTTTGCAGTCATATGAGGTACCTGGCAGGATATACCTCCCCATACCCCCGTACAATTTCCTGCTAGAAATGTGTAAATTACAGTTAATTTGATATTATGAAGTGGGAGGAGTTTCTCTGTATTGTATTAAGATAACAGTGTTAAGAGCATATGTTACTACTATGTCAAGGCATAAATGTAAACCAAATGTAGATAAACTGATCTCTAGAAACTTCCTTTTTCTAGTTGGGTTACTGAATGCAATATTTAGGTTTAATTGCAAGATTACTTTTGGATTTCTTTTCAAAATTTCTAAGTCTTCTGTTCATCGTTTCCATAAGAAATATTGCTGGACATTGTGACCATCTTTTCCTGTTCTCGCTGTAGCGATGGATAAATTTCAGTTTATAATTTAAAGGACTCTGTGGCAGATGTAATCTGGTCTTAGTTTGATTAGGCTGTGCCCTGTCAGCTGCTTTTGGCTACTTAGGCATTCACAATTGTTCATGTAATTGTTATGACCGTGCTGCATCTAATATATATAAGTGCAGAATCTTATATTCAATACTTCAAATAGTTGGCTTGTTAATTTTGTACTATTACCGATGACACTGTTTGGGCTAAGGTATGTTCTTGAACTAGGTAGGTGTCATATTTTTAACACCGCGTTGTAAAAGCTGTCTCTCCTTGTGTTCTGAGTGGTTTTGTAGAGGGTTCGATTAATAGCATTCTTTTATCAGTAAAAGTCTTTTTGTGTGCTTAAGTGAGGTTTATTTACTCTTTAGTTTGTCCACAGTGTTCTTGTGCTTCCACATGTTTTTCATGTCTGTCTTTGTGTAGGTGCATTTTTTTTTTTTTTCTTCTTCTCTGGAATATCAATTATGGAATGATTTACGTGTGTCTTCTGGATCGGGGACTAACTGAAATGGGTACATTTTAGAATGAACATAGCTGAGAAGTTGGTCAAATGCACTGCAGGGTGGGCTGTGTTTAGCGTCTCTGTCTTTACCACTTTGCTGAACTGACATGTGGTGCCCAGCCGCCGGGCGTAAGCGGTTCTTGCTCCCTCTTCTTTCGTAAAACTCATAGTTAGTTCTGAGGGTGGAGGGCATCTTAAGGAGCTTCATTATTAGGGTGTTTTTTGCTTTAAAATCAGGAGCTTTTTATTGTTGTTAAGCTCTGATGATAGAAGTGTGTGATACTGGATCACACTTACCATCCCTGGAGGTGTTCAAGGAACGTGTGGACGTGGCACTGTGGGACATGGTTTAGTGGGCATGGTGGGGTTGGGTTGGGTTGGTGGTTGGACTTGATGGTCTTACAGGTCTTTTCCAACCTTAGTGATTCTGTGATCAATCAACCTTGGGTTCTCTTTCTTAATCTGGAGAAACTTGCTCTGTGATTCCCCTGTGTCAAAACAGAGGGCTTTATTCAGTTACCTGCACAAGAAGTAAGCTCATGGACTTTCAAGGCAAACAAAAATCACAGAATCACTAAGGTTGGAAAAGACCTGTAAGATCATCAAGTCCAACCATCAAGCCAACACCACCATGCCCACTAAACCATGTCCCGCCAGTGCCACGTCCACACGTTCCTTGTTCATGTTCAGAGCTATACATGAAACCAGTTCAGTTCCTTAAATGACATACATGAAAACATCACCCCCTGGAGCTGTGTAAAAGTAGCACCTGTGGCCATAATGTCTGTTTTGGTTTCTTTGTTTGTTTTTTTTTCCCCTGCCCTCTCCTTCCTAGGCCTGTGTATTGCCTTAGTCCTGCACCTTGTAGTGTTTAGGTCTGGTCATTCATTTCCCTATTTTTTCCTTTCCTGCATGTTTCTGTTTTACCTGTGAAAGGGGGAAAAAAGAGTGTCAGCTGTGCACATGAAGGACTCTTGATCATGGCTCTCTGGAAAATGTTCGGAAGTATTATTGGCTCTAAAATAGCACTACCAGGAATGCTTCATGTGAAAAGAAATGTTGGGGCGGACAGTGCATTAAAGGGGCACCAAAGTGAAGACAACGTAACGATGATTAAATGGATGGCTTTGAACGAGGAATGGTGGCATCTCCAGCCCTCTGACTCTTGCATCTGTTGTATTATTCTTTTTCCTTGAGGACTTCCTCTGAAAATTGTGCTCTCTGTGCACTTTGGGTGTGGTAAAGCCAAAAACCTTGTGTGCTTTTTAAGATAGAGCCGAAGGAAATACATGAGCACCAGCGGCTGGCTTTTCCTTCCCGTCCCGCTCCCCCCGAGGAAGTAGTTCTCTGAGCGTTTCGGAGGGGCCACGGCGGGCTGGTCATTCCTACGTGCCGATGGCTAGTGAAGAGCGTCGGAGCTGCCCCAGCCAGCGTGTGGGGCGGAGGGAGCCCTCCGGTGCGAGGGGGTTATGCCCCATCTCAAATCTGGTGGCAGGAACCGGTGAAGCCGACCGGCCTCCCCTTCGGCTGGGCGTCGCAGGCCGCTTCCCCAGCGGGCCTGTCGCACCCGGCGAGCCGAGGGCGGCGTGGCGGGTGCTGTCTGCACGGCCTGCCCGGCGCCGAGGGGCAGAGCTGGGGCGAGGGTGGGAGGCCATGCTGCCGGCGGCCTGCTGCCTGTGGTCCGGCGCGGTGCCGGGCACTGCCCCGCGGCGCGGGCAGGGCTGGCGGCTGCAGGTGCAGGGCTGTGTCAGCCTTTTGTCCCGCACCTGCTGCACATCAGGTAAGTATAAACAGCTGTCGGACATAAACCGGGATTATCCGGTAGGTGGGCCTGGCCCTGGCCCAAATACGTGCTTTTTCTCCCCCCCCTCCTTGTGCAGCGTGGCTTTATTGCCTGTTCCGAAGCAGAGTTCACGGTGCGCGATGCCTGCCGGGGCTGGAAATGTTCACGCTAACACGTGCGACAGGCCTTAAAGCCGGAGCCCTCGCGTTTTGCGGGGTTGCTAGGCATTGCGCTTGCTCTGAGGTAGCTGGAAGTTGCACCACAT
This sequence comes from Gavia stellata, assembly GCF_030936135.1. Lineage (NCBI taxonomy): Eukaryota > Metazoa > Chordata > Aves > Gaviiformes > Gaviidae > Gavia > Gavia stellata. Next base: position 94,984,162 of record NC_082596.1, on the reverse strand, counting down.
TGAAGTTTTCAGATAAGCAGACAGCCCGTTGTTTAACTTGGGAAACATTAACTTCTTTGTGTGGCTTGCGGCAGTGTGGCAATAAGTTGAAGGGTAAAGAGAATAGAATAGAAAGTAATACTGCTTTATTGTTTTTATAAAGGACTATGATCGCTGCGTTATCAATTCTGAATTACGGAAAGAGACTTTCTTGCTGTTACCTTCGTTTATGAAACAGCAGTCCATTAACAATAAACATTTACAGTGGAAAATTTAAGATACAAATATATCCCTGCGCTATGTGTACTAAGCATAGGAAATACCACTGTAGGTCAGTACCGTGGCATAGTAAATGTTTACTTTTAAAGGGCACCCTCTTTTTACAACTTTTTTTTTTTTAAGACATAGTTGTGTACAAAGCGTTTATATAGCAATAGTACTGTTTAGGGAAGAGTCAAGTGAAGGGAGCAGGTAAACCACAGGAGAACTCATTATGCTTCAGCTTTCTAATTTTCATTTCTTTATCATTGGGACTCTGTAGGTTTTTGCGCATCATTGATATGGTAAAGGAGCTATAACTGTAATTAGCTACAGTGAGAATAAATATAAGTCAAAACAAACTGTCTCTTTCTTCAGCTTCCTTGAACTCCTGAGAGCGCTGTAAACGGAGAATTTTAAAGCACCCAGCAGCGAATGGCCTGGATCATTAAACCTGTGTGGTGTCTTTGTTACGATCGCCTTCAGAACATGCATAAAATCTGAGGGAGACTGTGATTCTGGGTAGAGTAAATGCTGGTGGAAGAGGCAAGTAAAGAACCTAGACAAATCAGAACAGTAATCTGGAAAATCCAACAGCTATCCTGGATTTTGAAACAGAAGTTCTTGAAATGAGAGTATGGAGCTATCAAAGTGTTGTCATTGCTGAAATATGGGTGGAACTTACTGAAAATTGGATTTGGTCTCACTACATCCATTTCATAGCCTACCAGGCTGGAAGAGAGGGCTGTAGTTACTCTCAAAGTTGATAGTCTTATTTGTAGGCCTACAGAAAAGAGATCTGAACAATCAGTGTACAGTAAAAATGTTTTAGGATGTTTGAGAGATTCAAATAAATGCAAGAAACAGCTGCTCTTACATTGATTTTTACTCTAGGAAACAGTCATGATGGAGAGAGTCCCCAGAGGACCTGGGAAAAAAGCAGAAAGGGAAGAATAAGGAGTTAAACTTTCCTTTTGGGGTTATTTTTGTCAGTCTAAGTAGAAAAGGAAGGAGGACTGGTTCAAGTTAAGAATCGAGTTTTATTAGCATAAAGGCAGGTACGTCCCCAGATAGGAGGGGGGCGGGGGGGGAAGTAGGGTTTTTTATGCAAAGAAGCTACATGTACACAGGCACAGAAAATGTCTCATTTACAAAAAGTAAAAATTAAGCCAATTTTAAGGTAGTTAAAAGTTGTTTCATATGAAAATCATTAAGCAGTTTAAAAAAGCAAAACAAAACCCACTGATCTGATATTCATGAGAGGTATCGGAATAGCAGTCGGAGACTGGTCTCTCCTTCAGCGTGGATTCAGTGTGAGAAGAGGCGGACTGCTTCTGGCCAGATCGTACCCTTCTCTCTTCACCTGCAAAGGCCGCCTGGGAGTAGGGAGAGGATGCTACGGTCTCCTGCCCTGTTCAGTTCTTAGTGCCTCGGCTGGAACTACTGGCCCAGTGCTAGATCATTAAATCATAAATCAGCCGGTTTAGATGCCTTTAACACTAACTGAGGATTTGGTCTCAGTTAGTGCCTTATTGAGAAGTCCTCAAGTTCCAGTATTCAGAAGCAAATGAAACTCTCTTAAAAGGTGGTAATGATGTATAGTGCTCCCCTGTAAACTTTCAGTCCTGTCTGCGTAGAAGAAAAACACATTGATAAGTGAAGCTAGTGAGAAAATTCAACCACTTAGTTAGGAGTTTGTTTCAGATGTTCTGCTTAAGGGATATCTGTTTTACTCAACACCTTTTGAATGATCCTGTTGTCGCTGGGTTTCCATTTGCAGTGAAGGACCTTCATTTTCCTTAGACTCGTTTATGAAGAAATATGCTTTGGCTCTGCAGGGTTTGTTGGTTCGTCAAGATGAACCGAAACAAGATGTTCTGTAACAATGGATGTTTCACACGTTCAGAGTATTCTAACAAGCAAATGTTGTCTGGCAATATAAGGTAGCAGAAACATCTACAATAAAGGTAATGACGTTTTATTACATCTCATTCTATATACGTTGATGGCCTTAAAGATTGAAAACTAAAATGAATTCTAGGCAACTTGCTGTGCCACATGAATTGTCAAGGTTTATTGTGACCAGGATAGTGATTTGTTCATCGTTGTTTGTGATCTGTTGTGTCCTGTTGCTTTAAAAAAATGTACATTGAAATGTGGAAGTGTAATATATTCAAGCACTTGCAGGTGCAATAAATACATGTGACGCCACAACCAAGTAACTTGTATATTTGAGAGGAAGACAGTTGCTTTCAAATACAGTAGTAAGACTGATTACGGTGCCATGTGCTTACTTGAATTGTTTCTTTTCAAGCATCTGCTCCCTTACTGAAAATGTATTTTTGAACACCTGCAGAGCACAACCATTTCCCACTTCCTTCCCTTATAATGGGGTTGTATTTGCTAATGGTTCAGAATCCAGCGCACCCCCAGGGAGAAGGGGAAGGCACGCTTTGTTTTTCATCACTGTGCGCTCTGCTGTGTCAAGGAGCATACTGTGATAATCTCCCTGTGCAAATGCTAAAACTCATTGTGAGGTGTTTGTTGGGGGTAGCTGCAGGACTTAGCATCTAAAACAATCCATTTGTAGGTGCAAATTTATTTTATCCAAACTTTAAAATGTATTAAGCGACCCAAGGATCATGCACGCTGTCTGACGTAAAACACGGGGGATTGTTCGAATGTATACTGAAGTTCCATTGTATCCGTATGTCCGAAAAGCTGAAGAAATAAATAAGCCCCCTGGTAGAAAGGAAGGGAAATGATCCATAGCTGAATTCTGGAACTGCTGGAGAATATATGGGAAATCAACTCTTTTTTCTTTTTGTCTTAGCCAGCAGCCATGTAAATAGGTTTTACTGCTCATAATGTAAGTTATGAGTAACTCTGGTGTAGGTCAGGTGGCAAAAAATACACTTCTTTGGTTTATAGCGTGACGGTATTTAAATTGCTGCGGTTCGGGGTGCTGCAAAGTTATTAGCAAGCTTTTTGATGGTTTGTTGTTGTTTTGTTTTGTTGTTGTTTCATTGTGTTTTGTTTTCTTCTCCAGGCAGCTTTTTTTTGCTGTCCTTGAACCTTGGGTTTAAGAATATGGTTTCACTGGAAGTTGTGTGGGTTTTTTTCCCCCAGTATTGGCAAGCTTTCCCTGACGGTTTATGATTTGCTACCATTGCAGGTGGTACGATACCGCCCTTTTTATTCTAGTGGCATTGGTATGCCAGCGGGAAGCTTCTTTACCATACAGCTTTTCATAGTGACTGACGAATGTAGTGAAAGCAATTGTGGTTTGCAGAAACATTTTTCTTAGTACCTCTTTAGCAAAAGACGTCGCCGCTTACCTTGCTTAAAAAGTCTTAGCAATTAAATGGAAGTATTTAGATTTTATACAATGAGCTTCACATTAAAAATATTTTGGAAGCATTAGATGTAAAACAATCACTACCCAATCTTTTTTTTCCCCAAGTTTTCATATGAGAAGGTATTTATTAATACCATTTACCTGCAACTGGTGCTTTTGGACAAGAGAATATGGAAACTATAGAATAAAGCAGAGTGTATAGGACTTATATCCATCGTCTGTTTTCTATCATAGAGTAGACTTTGTAATGGCTAATAGTTTTTCACTGTACTATTTTGAATCTCCAGAGACAGTCTGTCTTACCTGCCTTTTAGTTTTAAAGGTTTTGTTGTGTCCTTTGGACTGATGCTGTAAGTCCTTGTCAGTCCCCTGTTTATGCTGTTAAAAACAAACAAAAAAACCTGTACATCTTTGGCTGCACCGAAGAACCCAAACCTGTTGATACAAACATAGAAATGTAATTTTGACAGAAACAGCAAGAAAAAGCTTCAGTATAAACCACTCATTACTGTTGAAGACTTCAGTCCTGCATGATGCGCTTAAGTGTGTCTGACACCAGTGTACTTATTAGAGTAAATCATAGTTTTGTTGTTCTTGCCTTGAAATATTTAATTGCAGTTAATATAAGACCTTATAAGCATAAGAGAAGCACAGTATATGTAATATATAGTTCTTTCCCTTTTCCCATGTTATAAACTTCATATAATTAATATGTTCGGCTTTAATATTAAATATATTGATGTAACATTTCTGTTTCCATAAGAAGGGGTTGATACACAGCAATTTTCGTGGTGGTTCTTCATCAATTTATTAGCTTTACACCTGTGAATAGCCTAGAACTTCACTGTAGTATAGGCAGATACAGGATTCTGACTGTCCTGTTGCAGATGAAGCTAAATTGAATTAACTTATGTTTGCCGTGGACTGACTTCTCACAAACGAAAATTACAGCTGATGAGGTAACTCTGATATTTGTCTGAGTCCTGGCAGAACACATACACTTTTGATTGCATTTACATACATACTGCACAGATAAATGAATTTCTTTGCTTTTTTTTTTGATTCCTTGTGCATTTTGATTAGTATAATTTCTACAGAAAGTTCCATTAGTGTAATTTCTATAGAAAGTATGTATTGATAATTTGTAAACTTTTAGAATTGCAAATACTAATGGCATTTAGTACCTTTCCAATTAACATCAAGAATTTTCCAAAAAGCTTTATAAGATGTAGCCTTCCCTACTTGTTCAAAATAGTAAAATCTTGATTTTGGGCAAGTAACTACAGTTTGGATAAGAATATACGGAACTGGGGATAGCAGCATTTTTTTTTTTTTTAATGCTGAAACATGGCTCTATGGCTGCTTTTTGCAGGAGTGTTTATTTTCATATGTCCCAGATTCTGCTTGGTAGGCAACAATTTCCTAAGCCCACCTCTTTCATTCCTTGTTTTTGTGCAGCCTTCCAGGACTTTCTGCAGCTGTGCATAATGCATGGTAGTTGTACTGCTGTCCGGTTTACTGGTTTTGCACTTCAAACTGCAATTTCCACAAGCTTTTCCCATTCTAAATTCTCCTTTTTGGGCAAATTTTCTTCTTTTTCTGAGTAGCAGGAGGGTTTCTGCTGGAGTGCTGTGAGTCTGCTTGAGGATTCCCTGGCTCAGAAGTAGGTCTCCTGCCCCTTCTCAATTCTAGAGCATTTCCTTTTTCAAGTTTCAAGAAAATAATCAAGAGCTCATGCGATTGCGCTGCCGGCTGTAGAGCGCTCTGAGCAATTTTGTAGGCTTCTCCTTCAAGTATAAAGGACTTCTTGAAATTACTTCTCTTTCTGCAGTTTTCTGTTTCCACCTATGTAAAATGTCTTACCTGGATCTGATAATTATTCACCCTGCTAGAATTAACAATGCTTGAGGGGTAAGTATAAAAGGTTTCTTCATACACATCTTCTGAGCTGTTAGATTTTCTGAAATAAGTATTTCTATAATTCTGCCATATTTTTATGTCAAGTATGTCAGACTTCAGTCTCATGCAGTAAGAACCTTCCTTAAGACTGGATATTGTCATGCTGCTTTTCATACTGTTTCTATTGCTTCTGTTGCACAGAATTCCTTTAATCAGAGTTTAGCTATCAAACCCAATATGCTCTTGCCATGTTGGTTCAGCAGTTTCAAAGGACTCTGTAAAAAAAATAAAACCCTAATGAGGCCAGTATATCGATTGTATAGGGGATTCCCCTCTGAACCTGACCATACGTCCTCAGCCGTGCGGACCTGTATTCCCTCCATCGGAAAGGAAGAGTGGAAAACCAATGAAACTGGATGTTCTTGTCCATATTCACCTTCATCTGAGCTTTAAGTTAGCAGTTCGTTTCTTAGTTTGGATAGGCGAAGAAAAATAGGTGCAGTCGGATCCGTAATTGAACTGACATTTTTAGTTACTCTCAGGCCTCCATTACTTGCTTATACCATTTATGTGCCTTCAGTATAAAGAAATTAGCCTAGCTGTGTCTAGTAACAAGCGAATACTTTAGATTGTGGCCTGCAAAGGCGTTTAGATGCCTGTTTACATGCAACTGCTTTTTAATTTCACTGACGATCGGGTGATGGAATACCTTTATAGATCAGTCATTGCGCAGGATTGACAGGCTCTTTTAATAGTCCCACCACAAAAATCTTTTTCCGTATGGAAGAAAAATACTATGCTAAGATTAATTCTTGTCAAAATACAGTTTCCAAAGACATTTACTACTAGTGTAGCATTGGGAGTTCTAATGGCCATATATTTCAAATAGGGAGACTTCATTCGATATCGAGTCATTAACCATGCCCCGGTTTACTTCACTTGGATTTTTATTTGCTGGAGCTTGGAACAGGGAGAAAACAGTTACGATAGAAATGTTTCATTTGCCTTTTTTTATAACAAGAAACTCTTGCATATCTATCTGTATTCTAGTATTAGGAAAATAAATTTTTGCAAATGTAAGAGTTAATTTAATTTCTCAATTTTTTTTTCTGGGAGGAAGAGTATTTTGTGAGGTGCTGTAAATACTTAACAGGCAATAGTGGAGTTGACATAACAATTTTTGAAAAGTGGTTTCTGTTTGGTCATTTTTACTCTCCCAATCTATTCCCCATTTACTTCAGTGCCTTCAGATGCCGAAACAGTAATTGGATTTCTAGCTATTTCTTCGTGTGCAGATGTTACATAGACTTACACGCTCTGTGGTTTGCGCTCTCAGTTCACTGTAGGCATATAAGGATTCAGGACGAGTGTTTTTAGAGTTGACTTCTTGCTGTAAAATTCTGAAGATCACCTCATTTGGGTAAACACCTTCAGGGAAAGTCTTGGCTTTTGTTAAAAGATTGAAACGTTGCCCGTCACACCCAAGCCTGCGCACTTTGTTGAAAATGTGTATTCTGACTTGTATTTCTGATGGGCTATTTTGAAGGTTGAGGTGTGCTTTCCAGAAGTGACCGCTGACGTTCCGGGCTTCTGCTCAGCAGAGTGTTCTTGCTTTAGAAGACCGTGGCCGGTTTCTTACTAAGATTTAACAGTAGTATTCACGTGCTGCTGAGAAATTACTGGGCTGTATTCTGCTTTTCAGCTTAGAAAAATGATCTTCAGGAGAAATCTGTTTTCTCTGTAGACCATATAGTCTTACTTAAAAATATATAGGAGTGTGTGTGTGTGTGTGTGTGTTAGGTTTTTTCCCTGACTGAAATGGACATTTGATCCCAGAAGATGATTTTCCTGTAATTAATTACCAAAGACAAACTATTACAATAGAAGCTATTCTGAAATCTTAATTGTAGTGTTGGTTATATTCAATTTACAGGCTTCTGGACACGACAAAATGAAGTCTGTAGGTTTTTTAGACACTGAAAATTAGATGTGTAATTAGTCTATTAGTGTCATTATTAAAAGTGTTTCCTTTTCCTTACTGATCAATGCTAAAAGCAGAAATTTCTGCTTTCAAATGTAATTATAACATTTGCAATCCAGCATTTTTAATGTTAATTTGTCACTTGGTGCCACTGGAAAGAAACAGTTTTCATTGGAGATTATTTTCTGGACTGGAAAGTTGTGTGGCTTTGTGCTTTATTATTTTTATAGGGTGGAGAAGTTTTCCTGGTCTCTTTCTGAAAGAGAACAAAAAAAAAAAAAAAGAAAAGATCAAAGTGAAATGCTCTGACATTTTTCCTGAGAAAAGACCACCCTACAGTTTGATAGGTTTTATGTTTTTCTCTTGCTTGATGATTGATGCTTCTCTGGGACACTGACGCATGTCTCGGGAGTGAACAAGTGAGGGGAGGATGGTGCTAATATTACATATCATTTGAAAGGACATTGTGTAGTCATTTCAACGCGTTTTATTTTTGTGTCCATTGTTTACCGTATTTTTCTGAAGCTTGGAAAGCTCTCATGTTCCACTGGGTGAATATTTTCCCTGCATGTTTCTTGTTGAGTTGAAACAACTTGTCTAGTTAGTTCCTCATCTATCATTCTAAAATACTTCTTTTTTGCTACAGCAGCGGTTTCTGCTCCCTACAGCCATGTAGGCCTCCGAGGGATCGTTTAACATATCTGAAGTGACTCTTCAGTGCTAAAAGCTATTTGCATGTGTTAAGAAAAGCGAATTATTTTAGTATAACAAAATTAAGGAAAATAAGGTATTGGATAAAAGTTTCAGAACCATCTGTAATGCCTTACCAACTTACACCATTAATAATTAAACAGTGCGTAAGTGCTAGAGAGCCTCTCAAAACGTTACCCTGTGTCCTTCGAAACTTTGGCTTTATTCCTCTAAACTTCAAAAAGCACCAGAAGTTGCTGGGAATACTCATTGTATGAAAAATAGCGATGAAAAAATGACCATTACAAGGACAAGAACCATACACAGTCAAGAGAAACATGAAGTGTAGGAAATTTGATAGACATAGGCACGATTCAGTGATTTTATTTGTTGTAGGAGCAGGTTTTCAATACTGGTTGAGATTTCCATTTTGCATTACAGGTGCGTGTGCGTCTGTATATTGGATCAGCAAACATGTTGACATCCTTTAGAAATCTGAGAGCTGCTGTGGGCTCAGTCGGTCTTTTGCAGGCTGTTTCCTCCACATCTCTCCTTCTAACTACATTATAAAAAATGTACATTTTGTTGTAGATCTGTGAGGTTTTCTTCTCTTATGTAAGTGTCCATACTCCCCAACTTATGGGAGTACCAGCAATTCAGATTTGTAAATCCCAGTAATGCAAATTCATTGGAAGGCAACTATGGTAACATTAAGGAAAGACATTGTTTTAGAGAGTATTAACGTTTGCGATATGGACATCTGAAGAGGGTTTCTGTAGTTCTGCTAATCCCCTATCTCAGAAAACTGATGGCTTTTCATGGATACGGCTGAAGGATGAAACGGCTGGCCAAAAGAGGCAGAGAAATGGCAAAGAAGGCTTGGCGGGGCGGGGGGGAAGGAGAGCTGTGTTGGACAGCTTTAGGTAGGAGAACCTGAGTGAAAGGAGGAGGAGATGAAAAGGACGGAAACATAAAAGTGTTTTCCTTTAGAACAAGGCAAGAAGAATCTGCTTACTACAATGCCTTCTAACTAAGCAGAAAAGGACACCACCAGAGGGAGATGCAGGGTAAAAGTAAGGTCTCTTCTTCAAGTGAGAGGTAAATTGAAAACATTAATTAAAAGGAAGGGGGGAAGGGAGACTCTTTGCTCAGAACTAGGTTAAAATTTATCAGGGAGGAACCAACAAGTTATTCAGTGGCAACTTCATTAATAAAGAATTTTATTATTCTTGGGAAGTTAGTGTCTTTCGATTGCGTTTATTGATGATTATTCCCAAGTCTCCGGGGAAATTGATTTGATTAGCATCACTTTCCTTTACAGAATATATCATTTCATAGGACTAAGTATTGTGAATTTATAGCTCTGTTGAGGAGCTCCACTACTCCACAAATCAGCTAAACCATTTCTGCACTGGGTATTGACCTGAAGGGAAAAGATAGGCTTTGATTCATAAGTCAGCAAAATTTAATAGACACCTTATATTATTCAGGCCAGAAATGGTTTCAGAATATATGCGTTTTTCCAGTTGCGCTGAGATAGATGTAATACATTTTGGATGTCGAGAATACCAACAAATGCCTTTGCCTTTGATATTCTTGGTATTTTACTGTCTTGTTCTTCAGTACCATTTTTAATTTTCATCAATATTGGTGAATTTTCATAAATAAGCATTTATTTGAGATTTGTTGACTTTTTCTTGAGTTTTTGGCTTCTTCGAAGACAGGTGCATCGTCTTCAGCATAGCACTACGCACCTAGGTGCTTTCCGTCCCCAGATTCACCACTGAATCTGTTTTTTCTAACTTCTTATAAAAGGGAGAACTCACACTTCATGATCTAGAACATAATGTTTGTAAATTCTTTGGACTGGCAGGATTGTGTAAGGGTGCAGTCATGGTATATGCTCAATTATGATGGCTATGTCCTTCTGATAGCAATAACGTCCAACTATTTTCCTCTAACTTGGCATAAAATGAACCGCAGCTTAGTGTCTAAGCATTACTTTTTCTGTAAGTCGTTGTCTACAGGCACCACTTGTTTTAGGAAGCGATTACTGAACACCACTTCTTTAGCTGGCCTATGCTGCCAGCTATAAGGATGCGAAACTTTGTGCCCCCACTGTCAGTCTTCATCTCCCTCAAAGCGGAAGATTTCTACCAGCAAGAGAACAAACCTACTTTTCCGTTTAATGCAAGTCAGTCATTTGGGAGCTTTGTTTGGGTTGTCTGATAGTTTTTGTAAATAATATAATGGCTTGATTCTCTCAAATGATGTTCATATATGTCACTTGCAAGGACGGAAAAGTTAATAAATATTTAGGCAATGTAACTTTTTAAAAAAAAAACACATAATTTGATCACTTCTGGCACTGAAAACTGTTAACTGTTTTACAAATACCTTGAAAAGGAAATAACGTGTAAGTGATATTCTTTGATATTAAAAACTTGTGTATCTTTTGAATGTCAATATGTTGGTAGTTGTAGCCAGATACTTACTTATCATCAGCTTGCAGGAAACTCATCCCAAATGAATGTAGCTGGATAGTTTTGTTGGACCAGATTGTTAGGTTTAGATAAGAGAGAAAGCAAGACTCTTCATCCAAAAAAGAAGACATTAAGCAGAAAAAAATATTAACAAGGTAATGAAATAAGGAGTTGTATCTGTTGTAAAATTAATGAGTTTTCTGGATTTTCTTGTCAGCAATGCAAATTAAGCCACTGCTATCTAATATTGTAATCTGTTCTTGAAAGCAGTAATTTCCTAGTTCATGGACTTCTTTAAATATTTTGAATTAATTGCAGTGAAGATGATAAAGAGCAGTTGCCCTTGTAAGTAGGAGCATCTCTATAGATCTTAATTTTTATGATCTGCTTGATGGGTCTGAACAACTGGAGAACATTTTTACTCTCCAGGGTCAACAGTAAATTCAGGTTTAGTACTCTGAGCCACTCATAACCATTGTTACTTTGTGACTTTTGCATTCCTCCTACTCTGTCTCCTCTCAGATTTTCTGCATGTTCAGAGTTGTTATTTTTTATCCTCCTTCTTCCAAAGAGTAATATGATTCCCTCCCTTTCTCCCTTCTCCCTTTTGTGACCAACAACCCATCAATACGTGCTTGTGATTAAAACTGTGAAGAACAAACGTTTCTAATCATTCCATATTGCTCTGTATTGTATTAGAATCTACTGCTGCTTCTGGTTGAACTGAAATTTGGAAAGGGCTTTGAAGTGCCATCTTGATGATCGTCTTGGGCCCTGTCACGCACTCATCTGAGTCCCTGCAACTGCTATCTATTAAGGATATGTATCGTCATACATACATGTACATGCATATATGTTGTATATAGAGGTGTATGTGTAAGGGGACTAGGAATCATGTTCAAACTATGTTTAGTAGGATTTTTTGTTTTGTTTTGCGTCCTTGACCCAAGAGTGATTATAAACCTTATTTAGATGAGCCACGTAGTTTCCAAGACTCTGGTTTGCATACTGTACAGAAAATACATTAGGTGTAATCATCTCTGTAAGTGAGCTTTTCTTAGAAGCAGGTATGTATGTGTCCATAGAGAGAGCGGGGAAGAGTAAAGTAAATTTTGTGAAATTTTGTGAATTTTTGAGAAAATGAAAGGTACTGAGATTTAGAAGTGTATCTAAATTTTGTAATGAATTATAGTTTAAAGGATTTAGATCTTGACAGTTGGGTTGCGAAGACCTGAGTTTGGCAATGCTTAGGTATCAGTTTGATCTGTAACTGTTTTTTTTTAACACAACTCAGTTACTTGTTTATAGAACATACATGTTTTGAGTTTTAAAAATGAGAGAAGGAGCCTATTCTGATATTGTAGGCAAGCAGGAATCAAAATAGTAAAAAAATAAATTGACATATGATAGAACAATTTGTTATCCTAAAATTCATATGCTTTAAAATTCATGTTTTGGTTTATTTAAAAACCAAGTATATAAGGTTACTATAAAAATTAGGACTGCAATTACAGTGTTTTACTATGGTATGTATGTTTTTATCAGTATTTTCACAGAATTATGAGGTGCTGGATTTGAGTCATTTTCAGAACAGTTAATGTATATACGTGTCACACAAACATATATAAAAGTAATGTTAGCATTGGTTTCTTCAGTGAATTCCAGTATTTGTGTCTTCATAGAGTTAAGCCTTATCTAGATTTACATTTCCATTTAGAATTAAGAATTGTTTTCATACATGTTCTGGGTTTTTTTTTGTCTTCTACCATGGGCATGATGTTTTCTACAAAAGAACCATTTTTTTTTACCGAAGCAAATACTCATTTGTTATTTACTGATAAACCACCACTCTCTTTTATGTTGAAGTGGAAAAGTACATTCTGATGTTATGTACCAGAGGTGTATTTCAAAAAACTTTAAAGGTGTAATTTTGGGGTGAAAACATACAGATATTTTTAATATTTGTGCTTTTATATTTAGGTGCTTCAGATATTATAAGGGGTCAAAATAGTGACTGTGGTAGTATAAATATAAACTTGTATTTTTGTCCTGTATATGTGTGTATATTGTATATTAGTATCAAACACGGGCACACAGAGCAGGCAGCATACATTGCTAAGCTCATTGTGAATCTTTACTTTTGGGAATTTTGTAAATAGCATCCAACTGCTTTTCCAGAAAGCCACGGCTGTATGTAGTGCAAATTTGTGACCAAAGTGCTAGAATGTGCTTTGTTGACGGCTCTGCTAATGCAGTTGTCTCAGCGTGTGTTGGTTGAGGCTGTACGTCGGGCAGCCTGCAAAGCATTTGCTGTGGTTTTAGTGTTACGGGATGTCTAGTGTTTTTAAAAATTGGGTCATTTAATTACGCACCCTTTTAAGGCCCAACTGAAAGCCTTGGGCCGAGCTTTGTCTTCCCAGCTTTGTCGTTGTGGCTCTGAAGAGGCTGGGGAGGAAGGCTGTATGGCTTGCAAAGAAGCGATTCAGAAAAAAGAAAAGGTTCTGTATGCGTCTCCTCTACAGCTCACAGGCAAGTGTCTGTTGGGGGCCCGTGCACATACAAGGTTAGGAACATGCTCTGTATTAAGGCTGTTGTACAAGCTTGCTACATCTTTAATAAGAGTATCGTGAAATTTGCCTTCACGTTCCTTTCTGATTCATTTAGCTGAAGAGCAGAAGAAAAGTATGTGGCTCCACCGACGGTTTCTCTACCATTGTTTACTGCGTATTATATAGTGTAATCCGTCAGCCAACTTTAATTTCACAAGCTATTCATTGTGTTTAAACAGTGCGTTTCTTATATTAAATATTTATGGAAGTCTTTGGGAAGAATACATTAAGATGGCAGATGGAGGTCGTTTCAAGCATTTTCTTGATTGAAGGCTGGGGACCCCTGTGAATTTGAAGTCTGCTTTCAAGGAAAGTTCACAATGTCTGATTATAACCCAGGCAGGCAAGAATTCCACCAATTCCCTGCCCTGTGATTTCAAAAAGCAATGGCTGCCTACAATCTTCATGCTTCAGCACCTTTCATTTTGAAATCATTTGCAAGTGCACTGAAGAATGGTGAACAAAAGCATTTACAGTTGTATTGCTTATTAATAATTCAACAGACCTGCAACTTTTGCACATTAAGATTACTTTACTCATTGATTTTTAACTACTAAAGCTAAGTGGAAAACCTGGCTTTTGATGACAGCCCAATTGAGATGTGTAGGTTCAGAGTCACTCCTGTAACGGGGGATTTTTGCCAGCCAGGTGTAAAAGGAGGCAGGCGGGAGGGACGTCGTTGTGTCGGGCAGGCGAGGGGATCCCGGCCCGCGCCGGAGGGGGCTGGCTGGGCTAGCTGACCTTCCTGCCTCGCATCGCCCTTTCTGCGAGAGGAGCCACGAGCATCTCTGCTGAGGTGCAGAGACTGATTTGCAAACGCATTCCATTTTTAATACTTGTGAATTTCACTAGTTTATCAAGTACCGTAGCTGATTCTAATTCATATGACTTGATGTCAAAATAACATTCGTATACATTTTTTCCTTGTTTTTATGTTGTCTTTGATCCTGAGCTACTTCCAGCGATGACTGCAAAACCAGAACCTAGCTTTTTCCTTGCTGGAAGCTTGTACTCCAACCCCTTTTCCTTTACTCTCATATAAACATTTTCAATACCTATATACATCAAAAAATAAATCTAAGATGATGTGCTTTGCACAAATAAAAACATAATACAAGAAATGCAGTCTTTTCCACAGACTTCAGATGACTGAAGGAATATTTGGCATTCTCTGTTTTTGAGAACAACTTTAAATTTTCATAAAATATTTACACTGTTAAAATGATAGAGAAACGTTTAGGAACGCATGCAACAAGATAGTATCTGATGATCAATTTTTAATCTCTTCGTTCTGTTCATTAATGCATAAACATATGCAAATGTGATATGAAATTGATGGTATCTGAAATAATAAGGTGGAAGAGAAATTACAGAAGTACTGGTGTATTGAGAGACAGACAAAGCCCACTAGGATATATTAATCACGTTTTAAAAAAACCCCAAAAACCAACAACCAAAAAAAGGTCATTAGAGAAGGCATTGTTTTAATCAAGCTTTGTGGAAGTAGCGTGCCATTCAGGAAAGTTTCTTTGGGAAAAATACAGTAAGTAATGTGTTACCATCTAGAGGAACCTGCCTTTTGCTTATGTTCTTTGCTAGAATAACTGTAGTGTTTTCCCATTGCAAAGTGTGTTTATTTTTGTCATTTGGACTTTTTGACGTTCTCCACTTAAGCTGTATTTATGCTTTTGCTATTCATAGATTCTGAAAAGTTCAAGTATGAAAAAATGAGTTTTGTCATTACTCATTACCTTATAAAAATGTATACACTGTGTAATAGTTATTACATATAGGGAGTATTGTACCCATCGCTTCATAGGTCTATAAAAAGATAAAGTTCTTGCTGCAAAGAGTCTGTTGTCAGAGCAAAAAGCATGCAACCACAGCAAAAATAACTCTGCCCAAATTGCCTCAAAATGCAAGGAAATGCATCAACCCTTCTGGGTCTTATGTAGACAAATTAGATATTCTTATTACTTCTGCAACTATAAATTTGGTTTCATTTTTTTTAATTCTTCTGTCATTCTCTGTCCATGTGAATCACCGTAACAGCTGTCTGCTCTGTGCAGGTTGGGGGGCTTCATCGTATCTCTTGACCTTAACTAGTACTGATGCCAAAGAGGACACGCTTATGATGGAGGCTGGTATTGATAAGAAGGCAGTTTTGGAGTCACTTTTACTCCCTCAGAAGTTCTTATGTCTTAAGATTTGATTCAAATGTAGAAATCTCATACATTTCTCTGATATGTATATACTAGATTTACAGTTTTTCCTATCAACCATTTTTTCAGTTATGTGCATATTGCTTTTTTTGTTTGCTTGTTTTTGCCTTTTTGGGTTTTTTTGACTTGTGGTTTTTCTTTGAATTTCTTTTAAATGGTATTGGGTGTTTTGAAACTTCCTGAACATATGGATAATAAAGTTAGGTCTCAATTCAAACCTCAGAAAATAATTTCCATAGGAAATTGAGGGAGAAATTCCTTATGCATGAAATTTCTGCTGTAATTCTAGCATTGTTTGGCCATGTTGCTATAATATATTCACTGTAAAAACTAGAAGCTGTGTAAATAAGTGAGTGGCAGTTGCCCCAGGCAGAATTTTTTACTGATGCAATGAGATAAAAGTAATTAAGAAACATGTAGACTGATGGGTAATTAAATCCATGGGAAGCATTTTGTAACTAATTACTACGTTCTAATCACAGATTGCTTTCTATTTGTCAAGGTAAGTGTATATAATTACACAGTTCCCATTTTCTTTCATCTAAAATCATCCCAGTTGGATGAGTATTTTTGAAGCAAGCCCAGACCTCTTAGTTTTTGGCAGTTCTTTTTTCCTTGGAATAATCCAAACAAAGTGGTGGTCATCTTATTGCCTGAATCCAGGTGGCACAGCTGTCTGCACTTACCATTGATGCTCTCTGCCCTGCTTGCAGCATGTCGTGCTCTGTGACACGTTATTCTCGTTGGTTTTGCGTATTCATACTCTTTAGATGCCTAATGACATTCTGATACATGTCACTAGACTGAATTCAAACACCAACATTTAAGCATCTTAATTGCACGTCTTTGTATGCCTCAGCTTTTCAAGTGCAAATATTTTAATACTTGAAATAGAAAGATTTCCTTCTGTTAGGACGAGTGATATAGTTTAGATAAGGCTTTGTTAGTATGTGCTTAGATAGAGCTCGCCTACTCCATTTAGTTTTTTCCTAATGTGACACTTTAGTTTGACTTTAAGTTGGTTTGTGTTTTCGGCTTGACAAGGTGTTTGAGGAAACTCTAGCTTTATATCTATACTTGATTTTGCCTTAGGATACAGGATTCCCCGGTATGTCTTATCTAAGCCCCGATTTTCCCTGAATCAAGACAAAAGCATGGAATAGCTAGGATATGAAAACTGTAGCCATCTTTGGAATTGCTGTTCAGTACACTGTCTTTTATTATAAAATCATGGATTCGTCTGTAAGCAGTTAACTCAGCATTTTCTCCTGCCTTGTTTGCACCTTGACAAGTGACCGAAGTAGGTAACGTGAGTGAGTATTGCTCTATCGTGCCAGGGAACCGCCATGAATACGCAGTAAGCTTTTCCCCAGTGATGGTCAGTACCGGATGCTTTGGGAAGAGTGAAAGAAGGGAGGCAGCTCAAGGTGAGGCTTAGCTTAAGCCTTGCGTAGCCTCCCGGCTTCCGTAGCCCTCCCATGCCAGAGGTTGCAGCCTGAAATTCATGTTTCATACCCTCTTCTTCCATAACTTTGCCTGCAGACTCTTACAGCTCCAATCTCCGCAGCAGCCTGTAGCAGTGAGTTTCGTAGTTTCTGAAATCAATAATCATGTACTGTGTGAAAACTTTTCTTTTTACTTAAGGCTTCTGCCCGAGAGCCTCGCTGCTTGAATTATGTTTTGGATTCCTGAATAGTGAAAATAAGTGCATAGTCATTTTCCTGATCTTCTTTTCCCACAAGTTCACTATTTTGTAGATCTTTGTTGTATTCTCCTTCATCTCTGTTCTTCTCAAACTGAGATGTGGATTATTTAGTCTATTTTCTTGTGTCAACTTTCTTACAGTCTTGTTTATGATAACTTTTATGAAAGAATGTCATGATGGAATTCAGAATTTTGGAATACCAAGGATGTGTGAAGAGACATAGCATTGGCTTCCCCTTAGTTCTGTAGTCTTTCTTTATTCAGTGTTAACAATCTGCCAACTTTTTTTGATTGGTGCTAATTAGTCAGGTAATGCTTTCAAAAAATCTCTAGAGAAAAATTTATCTCCCTTACCCAGGCTGTAAGTACATAATCTTGAGCCCATCCTTTTGAAGGCTTTAGTTATTTTTTTTTTTAATTATGTGTTATTTTGTGTTTATCTGCATAGGGTTTCATCGTCTGTATTATTGTCACCTCTTAATTCAGTATAGTTTCTGCAACTTGTTACAGTGAATTTAGTTTTGACTTACTATGGATAATTTTATGTCATCACAAATTTTTCTTGTGTTCCTATTCCACACTTCTTTCAGATTGTTTGTCTGTTGAATACACCAATCCTAGTACGAATCTGGTAACTTCTCTATACTGTAAAAACTGGCAAATTATTCCTAACGGCTGCCTTCTATCTGTAGCAAGACAATCCACCACAGAGGCATCAGTCCCTCTTGTCCTATGAGATGCTACTTGCTCTAAAAGTTACTGGTGAAGGATGTTTGAGAACTGTTTGGAAATCCATATGCACGGTTTTGTCTATATGTTGACTGAATTTTGAAAAAAAGTGTAAAAATGTGTGAATTCACATAGGCATAAGGAGATGTAATTACCATTGACGTAAAAACAAGTTGTCCTAAATGCGGCAGGGAGTTTCATTAAGAATGTAGATATTACGGTACCAGAATAAAATCTAAGACTCACCTACGTCCAACATGCAATTTTGGGCTCAAAGGTATTTAATCTCTTACGTTTTAAATTCTTCATAGTATTTTCACTACTTAATTTTAAATACTTAGTTTAAATACTTAATACATGCATTCTTTATGCAGAATGCTTTTGCAGCATATCAATTATTAAAACAAACCACACTGAAACTCGGTAGGGCTTGTGCTCTTACATCAGAAATGGAGAAGTTAAATATCATTCACATCCTTTGGCATAGTCCAGGTCTGATTTGATTTGCACCATCCTAGGTTTGAACTTGGAATTGTAGCTATTGCAGAACTTTTCCCAGATCCTCTTTATCAACTTTGTATGTATAATGAAAACCATTTTGCAGTACTTGTGACAGCTGAAATTTTGGACCCTGTAAGTGGAACAGAGTAGCTACTTCGGTTGTTGAACAGCTACTGACCTGGTCTAGGAAAATTTGAAGTTGATTTAAGGGTAAAGAAGCTCCAAAATGAAGAGGCAAAATGTGGAGTTTTACTTTCAAAGCTAACAGAAGCTCACAGTGAGCTCAAGGAGGCAGCTTCAGCCTCCTCCCGCTCCTGACCCTTTGTACTGGCTCCTATACTGCCCTCTCCCCTAAGAGGGTGCACTGTATGGCTGCTCGGTGACCGTCTGGAGAGCTAGTCCGTGTTAGAAGTAGCTTTACAAGGGAGGGGTTAGGTTTAGTCATTGTTAATCAATGAGTTTCTTTATCCTTTTCACTGCAGAATGGAAGGGAAGAGAAATAAGTGGTTGAAGAATCGCAGAATCACTAAGGTTGGAAAAGACCTGTAAGACCATCAAGTCCAACCATCAACCCAACACCACCATGCTCACTAAACCATGTCCCACAAGAGTTGTGACTATTTAAGATGCCATCCTTTTTTGGTTTGTTTTTGTCATTATTTTTTTTTTCTTTTCCCTGAATACATCTTTTGGTTCTTTATAAGGGTGCTTATCTGCAGCAGTTTACATTGGTCAGTGTCAGGGCAGTCCGCTGCCCCATGCTCTTCCTTCCAACTACCTTTTCTGATTCCATTGCTACTTGAGCAGCCAAACAGAATGCCACTTCAGAATGCTGTTTTTCAACATAAACTAATAATTAAGGAAGAAGGAGAGAAAAAAAAAAGCTTGACTCCTCAGCTTGCTGTTTGGTTTTGTACAAAGGTAAGGTAGAGGACATATGCAGCAGATACAAGAGTGGGACCATTGTAGATCCAATATAGATCCTGTTAAGCTTCTTGTAGGACGGGACCCTTAGAAGCAAAACAAGGGCTTGGAAGAAGCAGAGCAGACTTGGCAATGGAAGTAGACTTGATTGTCAGGCTTTGTCTGCAAAGGAGTGTTGGTGGTTGATGAAGAGGTGTCTACCGAGACCTGCTGTTAGGCTGAAGCAGTACTGAAAGTTGCGTATCGTAATTTTAGTCTATAAAGGTGGCTTAGAAGGAAGGGGTGAAGGAGAAATCTCTCATGAAATAACTACTCCAGATGAATGCGTCTGTTGAGAGCTATCATGTATATGCTTTTCATTACCAATATCCAAACTGATGACTTAAGAGTGCGATTTTTAGAAAAGATGCATTGGGTTGATGTTTATAGAGTACCTGGCACTATGTCGACTCATATTCATTCCTACTATGTTAGAACCAATTGTGGTAAGAAGAGAACTTACCTACTGACTTTTTGGTTATAGGAACAGAAACCGGATGAAGTGCACTCTTTCAAAAAACATTTTATTTTATCGTTTCTAAAATGCATTCGTTATTTTAAATAAAAAGTGTATCTCCAATGGGTGACATAGCCATGGAGTGTTTGCAATTTAGAAGAGAGCTAATTAAGCTTTTCATAGCATAAGATGAATGTTATTTATTTACTGAGATCATTCAGGCATCAACAATGATGTTAATGTTACAGAGCGTGAGTGACGCTTTCTAAAGAACCATTTTTAGAGAAATTAAGTACGACCACACTACAGGCACAGCTGTGCTTGTAGCTCATGTAAGCGTACACAACCTAGCTTGAAATAAGCCACCTTTTTTATTAGAAGTACTATAACTTCAGGTCACCAGAACAGTTGTCAAGGTTCTCTAACAGGTTTCTGCTGAGTTCTGTGCCTTTAGTATTCTCCTCCTATAAGTGCGTGCCTGGGATAGCTGCTTCAAGCTGGCTTATGTGGACATGTCCAAGCTAAAGCAGCAATGCACTACATATACAGTAGTTTGTATTATTTCTTTAAATTAACACTTCGTTTAGAACCTGGTACAGGCAGCAAACTGGTGATATATAAGCCGTCAGAAATATTTCAGGTTTTTAGTCGCCTCTAAATTGGATTCTGTTCAAGTTACTACCGAGTCTGAGATGAAATGCATTATTGCCATTACATGGAGTCATCCAGTCCCTCACATTTCATAAATCTGACTGCAAGAAATTCATCCAGTGGTTACAGCTATAGTGAAGTTGTTTCTATTTTCTCCCACTGACTTAATGCTAATTTCCTCATCCTGACTCTTGTGAAATTATGTGGAAATAACTGCTTTAATATACGTTACGAAATTGGAACATACATTTTAAGTAATGACATTGGAATGCTTTGGATTAGAAACTAGTGAGTGGCCTTTGCTCTTCAGAAGATCAGATGCTTAAGTAAATTACCATTTTCCTATGGAATAGAGAGGCAGGGATTAACACTTTGAGATGGACTCTACAATCTCCACAGAATGTCAGTAGAGTTCTTTTAGGCGTAGAAATAGTCTCAACCATTCTTTCAGTGTATTTTTTTTCCTGGATAGTCAAGTTCAATCCTTATAACTTATGCAAAATTACTCTCCTGTAGTAAGATTTCTCTGGAAACTTTGTGCTTTGTTTTATTTTTATAATACCTGTCTCTTGAAATGCCAATGCACTTGTATTTGTTAGAATATATATTAGGAAATACGTCTTTTGAACAAAAACATGTTAAATTTTGCTTCTCTTTGCAGTTTAAGGTGGGCTAAATACCAAGATGCTTGTGTTAGTTCTTTTTCGGACAGGTATTTCGGTGGTCCTGTATGTTCCTGTTCTTCCTATAAAATAATATAAACTGCGAAAAATTCTTTACTGGCAGCCTGCACCTTGGCTAATTGGCGCTGAGGATGTCACTAGTCAGGTCTGCGCGACCTCCCGCTGCTGGTTTCCCAAGTTACAAATCAGAATTAGCTGCTGACAGCCAGCCAAATAACTTCAGTAAATAATTGGGACAATGGGCACTGGAAGGCACCAAGTCGGTGAAGTCAGTCAGTGGTTTATAGACACTGAAGCATTTCTGAGGATCTCTTAAGCTGAGCCACATGGTGCTCAGCTAGGAAGTTGATTGATGGTTTTATAAAGAAAAAAATGTTTATGAAAGAATGCTTTTCTTACAGATTATCCTGCATTAATATATATCTGATGTGCCTGGCAATGTTTCAGCAACTGGATGTTTGCCAAGACTTGACACTCCTGCAAGACACAATACAGTTTGTGTCTAGCAGCACAGAGCTCTTTGTTTTATGATCCTGCTTTTAATGAGGCAGACACTTTCATATGAATTCTCCTTCTCTAAATCGATAACACTTTTACGTTCTGATCGTTACATGTTAAATTGTTTATCCACGCTAAAGTGGAGTCCGTTTTTGCAAGTTTTTTTCCTTTTTATCCTGAATTTCAGGCTATCATATCATTCTGTTTCAGTGATTGGAATAAACACAAAAGGTACCAGAAGCTGTAATGCGAAGTTGAGGAAGAATTACAGACTCCATACAAGATGTACTACCCAGGTTGCCTGGTCATATATCTGGAAAATAAGCTCAGAGGTGTTTAAATACCTTTGCAACGTAAAGATCAGTGCTCTAGGATATCAGTGGGAGTGGGGAGCCTGAATCCATTTGTAGATCTGTCTGTAATCATTTCAGAGTACTCGAGAAAAGTTTGATATTAAATGTCCTTATTGGACATATTTACAAGTGAATTTCATGGGTTCTTCGGTGTAATTTGTGCTGTTGATTCCGTGTATTTTGTGTGCTGTTCTGTAGAGGAAAAAAAGGCATTAGTGTGCAGTGGGGAGAGTTATTCAATCCTTCCTCTCGATCTGGGAGAGCAGCAAAACTTAGGCATTCTCAAGCTTCGGCACAGAAATTGCCCAGGCTATGATTCCCTTATGTTAAATTTATAATTAAGGGCTGGAACAAATAAATTATTATACTTTGGACTTTGACTTACGTCCAGCCTCCCTAACGTCACTAGTGAATGATATTTTTTTTTAAGCCAAAAAGTCCTCATATGATTCAAAATGATTGAAAAGATTTATGCGATTTCTTTTATGAGAGAGGCTTTAACAAATCATCATTGAGGCTGAATTATTTCTCATTACTAGCGGAGGGTGGTTCATTTAAATTGGGTTTAAGGTCATTGACAGGGCAGGTTGAAGGGGAGGAAAGAGAGGAGATACGCATTGTGGTTAAATGTGTTGGAACAGACCTGCAAAATAGAATGGAGACTCTCAGATAGTCTCAATATTTGTTCTCTCATGCATAGAAACGTACACAGAGAGAATATGCAGGAAAACGATTGCTCCAGTGGCTTGCATTCAAGCATGTGGTATGATGAATTGCTTGGAGCCCTAGTGATAAAGAATATTAACAACCTGAAGACAGAGAATCATTTAACTGCCCCATACTATTGATTACTGTCACATACTATTCTTTAGGTACAAGGAGAGGTAGACTAAAGGAGTTGGACAAATAACTGTAATTACAAGTCGCAAATTCTTGTGAGTCTGTACTTTTACTTATGCAATGCTTGCGGTATTTATTTGAAGACCAACTTTTTCACGATGGGATAAAGCCTGCTTTTGTAAAGTTTGATGCCCTGTGATGCTGATACTCTTCTCCACCAGTATGAACCCCACTTCCTTGCTCATGGAGCCTGTGACATCCCCGCTGCGGAGGGGTTGTATCCAGCCTGGTGGCTGCAGCCAAATAAACTGAGCGGTGGCAGAGTCCTGCCTGCCTTCCCTGGAGTGGGACACCCGTTTGGGCCACGCTTCTCCAGCTGGTTACTAGTGTTCATCAAACTTGGGGGAACGTAATGGCGTTGAGATTTCTAGTTTTCTGTCAGATTTGATAGAAATTGGCCACTGAGTTCAAAAGTTACTGGGATAGAATGACACATGCATGGCATGATCATGCAAGCCTTGTTTTCTTAGTTACCCTGATTAAAGATACATTTCTTAAATGCAAGCTTAAGGAATGTGAGTCCACACTGGAGACTTGAATAAGAGGATTCAGTTAACAGTACTGGGATCTAGTAACTCAGCTCTTAGTAAATGCAAAACATAAGTTGTTTTAAAAAATAGAAGCTCAAATTTGTCCATTCTTCTGTTTTCCTAGAGACCAATGTGGATTTAAACTAATATTTCGTAAGTAAGAGTGGCATCAAAACCCTTGTTGGAATAGTAACTCTAAACCTAAATAAATGAGGGCAAACTTCACTGTAATCCCAAGATGACTCGATATTTTGTTCAGTCGGAGGAAAGGAATGTATTACTTTTGAAAATTTTCTTTTAAGAGGTTTCAGTTTATTTTTCTGTGCCAATCTGTAGTTAATACTGTGTGGTGTTATTTAACACAGTCAGTTTTGCTCATTTCTCTGATTTCTGTTTGCGTTCATGTGTTCACTCTCATTCTTAAAAGGCTTCTTTCCCATGGCTGAGCCTCCAACAGTATCTGAGCTGAGATACTGCAGGTATGTCTAGAGCTTCTCTGTAGGTTTCAGGGAAGTGTTTCCATCCTGTGCGTCATTTTTGGGTTTATGCTTACAGTTTCAGTGCATTCTGTGATCCTTATTTCGAATTTATGGCATCCTTTTCATTTTCCTTTGAGGCAAGACGTTGAAATAGGTCATGGCTTTCTGTATTTTACTAGAGGGTGGAGATAGGAAAGAGGAAATACTAGAAAGCAATCTTTCTGAAAATATGGTAAACTCAAAAGGCCGCTTTATTCCCATCGCTATTAACCAACTGTTTCCCTTCCTAGAAAAAAAATGAAAAGGTGTTTAACATGTTCTAAGTTGCAGCCAAATTGTTGGTATTGTTGTGTAGGGACAAAAAGATGTGTTAGGCTATGACTTAAGAGTTACTATAGACCTTTATTAGATTATTTGGAAATTACAGCACGTGACTCAGGGCTTAAGCTCATGTTGTTAAAAAGGAATTACTGGCAGTCAAAACATGCTGTGTAAGAAATGACATTCCTCCTATTTCTAAAACAGGGCAAGACCAAAGCTTTCGTTAGGTTTCTTCTTGTTTCTAGTATTGATAAAGCTTGTTTCCATACGTAGAAGTGACAAATGGCATATGTATATGCACGACGTTTCCTCTGCAGCAGTGCAGAGTATTTGATAGTATGTATTTTTATTTTTTTTAGTCATGCTTTGGATTATATATTTGATGACTTCCTAATGCATTGCATATATTTTATTTCTCTATCCAACTTAGTGATAATGCATTTTGGCATTTTTAGTAAAACTGCCCTGCAAAATATCCCATCTATCATTATCAGAAAATACAAACACATGCAAAAAAGTACGCCTTTATTGGATCATATTTCTTTCAGAAAAACAAGGAACAGTTTTGAATAGCATTTGTGTTTGATTTGTGATTCCTCTATAAAGTTTTGGTTGGAATTCATCTTCAGGACTCGTAGGGTCCTGAAAGAAAATGATTCTTTAAGTTCCTCTGAAGATAGTTCATTTGTGGAATTCAGAAGCCACATATTGGTCGTAGATTTTGATGACTTCATAGCGGTGTTACTATTAAGTGGATTAGCCATTGATATGCTGTGCTAATATTACTGTAAGTGTTGAAAGGCTGAATATTTTCATACAGCTTCTTAAGCATGCCTATGGTTAAGAAGCTGTATTAAAATAGTAGTGACAACAAAAGAAAAACCTCACTCAGTACTTCTGACTCTTTGGCCTGAAACTTATTTACAATGAATGGTGTTCCTAGTATCACCACCAGTGGCAGCTTCTTTAATCAATTTGAACAAGATCGTATCATGTAAATAGCAGTTAGCAGTAAGAATTCACAAGGTTTTTGTGTTCCTTTAGAAAAGACATACCTGGCTGGTATGCTATTCAAAGGATTTGGTTTTTTATGCCTGACTTGGGAAGATTTTATGTAAGACTGACTGAACTGTTGCTGCCTGGAAGGATTTTTCTCCAAACTGATTTTCCTGTGCCCCTTGAAACATCTGGTAAGCAGCGGTCATTGGCAAGAGTAGCATACCGGACAAATTGCAGCACTCGCCCTAACTGCCGTGGTGGTTTGCGTGTTCCTGTCCCCATGACGTGTTCCTTAGCACATCTGCACACACCACGGTCAGGCTTTGGCACCCGGCCTTCCCTCCGTGCTCTTCTTCTTTCTAACATCTAATGCACGTTCTCTCCTTGATCACCTATAAAGTGGTGCTTCGACATGCCCGTGGTGGGTTAGATGAGTCTTCTAAAACCGAACTCTGTGGAATGATGAGAAGTACTGCTGATGGAAAAGCCACCTTGAGAAACAAAAGAACAAGTAGTAACAGCACTGCTCCTCAACCATTAAAACCGCCGTGCAGAGGAGTAGTGTTTGAAAGGCTGTTACCTGCTTTGAAGGGAAACGTGATCTCCTAGTATTAGGATAACTCATTAAAGAAGTCTTTACGGCAAGTGTATTGGTTTTTATCATGATTTCCCTAATGATGGCTTTCTAGCAGTTAATGCAGCTGAGCAGCTGTTGTAAGATTTGTGAAGTTCAATACCTTCATATATAATTTTTTTCCTCAAATTACATCACTGGGTTGTGTCTTTCAGAGCTAAATATAGGGTGTAGAGGTGTTGGCAATAGGTATAAGGAACACATTACAGAAAATTGTAAATGAAGACAAAGGTAAACTTGTGGAACACATGTAGACTTTTACCAAGTGTTTAAAGAATGACTATTTAACAAATAGGGATATTATTAGATTATTTCAATAATTTTTTAAAAGTTTTTTTTCCTAGTGTAATCGGCTCGGTGTTTTTTTAATAGATGGAACGATAAACTTTTTCTGAGTGACTAGGCTGTTGTTTGGATTCTAGTCTTGAAAAGATTCAGTAATTGCACTTAGGATATTCTTTTGATAAAGATTCCCGAATAGAAGCTCATCTCTCTTAACTTTGATTTAATTCGTGTTACTATATTGACATACAATAAGTTCATCAGAAGGTAAATTATTGTTTAGAATGAGACCTTAATAGGCATTAATCTGTATGACAAAAATACATTAATATCCTTCAAAACCCTTGAATGATTTCACTTTGACCTCCCTGTGGACATCTCCAACAGATTTTAATTGCCTTCTGATTATGATTGATTTTGGTGGCGTATCACTGAATACTTTAAATAAATTTAGATTAAGGTGATTACGCACCAAAAAGGCTGTGGGTACTCAGTGAGAATTCAGTAGATACATGATTACATGATTTAGAATCAGGGAAACTACATTACTAGGGCTATACAAGCGTTCTCCTTTTTGGGCAAGTTGACCCATTTAGAGTTGCAGAGAAAATACCATGCCTTTGAGAAAATATTTTAAGTAATAGTGAATGTTAGAGGAGGGTTTTGACAGAAATCAGGGGATTATGATGTTATTTCTATCTGTAGACTATCTAATTGTTAATCTATGTTTTCCTGATTATTGTTTTTCTCTTAAAAAAAAAAAAAAAAGAGGCACCACCTCTAGTTTTGCTGTTACTTATTGACTTGCTATTGAACTGCTTTAGCTTATAGTCAGGTGCAGCAACAAGTTGACATGCTTGAAGACAGAGGCTGTATTATTCTTCATGAATGAATGGTGTTATTTATGCTATCATGAGGAGGTAACTTTAGATAAGGTTTATCATCCTCAGAAACCAGATTTACACATTACCCCTCTATTGCTGGCTTATGGAATTGGGGACCTCTAAGTGCGTTCTGTGTTTAGCCGACCGCCTTGCCCTTGCGCATGCTGACTGTTTTCCCTGCTTTCTTTTATTCTATGATACAGCAGTTTGCCAGATTCTTGAGCTACTTTCTCACTTTATACAAAGAATAATTGTAATTAAAATCAGTCTTTTCCTTAGAATTCAGTCCTTTAAGGTAAAATGACTGTGATATATAGAAGAATTGCCGAAAAAGAAAGCAAACCAAACCGTTTTTATTAATGCATTTCTGTATTGCCATTTGAGGTTTACATTATTATATCTTGGCTCATGACTTAGTGTGAAACAAAGCACTTGACGCTTCTATATTTGTCACTTATGGTGGTACTTTCTTCTTAATTCTGGGTTTTTTTTTGTGATTGGAACATGTAACATTGGAAAAGACGTTGCCCCTAATCC
Organism: Gavia stellata; assembly: GCF_030936135.1. Classification (NCBI taxonomy): domain Eukaryota; kingdom Metazoa; phylum Chordata; class Aves; order Gaviiformes; family Gaviidae; genus Gavia; species Gavia stellata. The sequence goes on along the minus strand of NC_082596.1, from coordinate 94,956,578 downwards.
TGGGATAGGTAGCAGAGCAGAGATTATTTACTCATTCTTGTTAGCTTTTCAGTCAAAGAGAGACATAAGCTATCTTCTTTCTTGTATTACATTTTAAAATGTCAACAATTTACTGTAACCCAAATTATTTCTAACTAATTTTCAGGTAATTTTTAAAATGCCATCTGTAAATACCCAAAATGTGGTTTCTTTCTACTCTTGCTGTTCATCTATTGAAGAAAAAAAAAAAAGGTAGTCAAAAACATTGAATGAAATAGGACGATAGGATTCAGCTCTGGAAAATGCAAGAAATTCGGACAGGAGAATGCTTTCTGGAGGATGAATTTCCATGTCAAATATCTAACACACCCTGGTAGCTTGTGTGCAAGCTGCTGCTGTGGAATTTGTAAGCTATTCTCTGTCTGAACTCAGATTCGGAGTGTTATTTAGCTTGGCTACAAACATTTTTAATGATTGAAACTTGGTATGCCATGTTACTTCCCAAGAATTAATCAGTTTCCATGAAAACATGTTGTTTAAATTAATCCAAACTCATTAGCACTACAGAGATGGATACTCAGTAAAAAGCCTCCATTAATTAGCACTGCATCCTGTAATATGCCTGCAGCTCATGACCACCGTTTCCTTGAATTTGTGCAGTGTGTGACCCTTTGCATCTGATACTTCATCTACAGCAGACCGATAGCCTATGTTTTGGTTTTAAAACACCGAGCGTATGTTATAATGAGTGGCACGTTACCCTTTTTTTCCCAATGAATTCCTAAGTCATAAACAAGATTTCTCGTACGCGTCATTTTGAATTCAGACTTCGAAGCAGATTTCTCATTTGTGTGTTGACAATAGGCACAGAAGTAGTAAGTTTTAGTTCTTCAGTTTTTAAGTTTATGGAAATTTTGCACTTTCTCTTTTCAGTAGCCAGAGAGTATTTCTGCAGGGTGCTAGACTGACCTTTCTCGTGGAGGGTCGAGTACTCTCTTTCTGCTTATAGTACAAGAACAACATGAGCATATCAGTAGTTCACAAAGTGTATTTGTGAGGTGTAGCACCGAGAATAATAATTCCACGCTTCAGGGACCCGCATATCTGTATGCTGTATACAGGGCTGCGGAACAACTCTAAACTCACGCCTGTCCGTGTTTTCTGAAATAGCTTTCCTTTGTGCTTAAGTCCCTTTTTCAAAATCTGTTCCCTGGGGTCACCCAGTCTTTTGTGCTTTATTTTCTTGATACACATACCATTGCCCGTCATTGAACTTGCTTCTTGAATCATGTTCTTGGTTCGGCAAAGAACTAATTCACATCAGCTAATTCTGTCCCTGATCATTAATGCACGTGAGACTTTTATTCTGTTAACTTAGGCAGTAGATGTCCACCATCTCTGAAAACCAACTTCATTCTTGTAGGATGTCTGTATATGCATTGGCAAATTTCAGTTTTCTCTTTTTCCACCTGGCAAGTGTAATGACTTAAGTGGATTTTTTTTTTTTTTCTTTTCCATTTGTGCAAGAGCTAACCTTCAAAAACAGGCCATTGCGTAGGTAACACACATGCCTGGAAATAGGAGGGTCATAGGCAGGTGGCCAGCAGAAAAAGCACGGACTTCTCTCTTGAAGAACAGCTTCCTCATCCCTCAACCTGAGAAACAGGACCAACTCATGAAATTCAACTATGGTTTTTTTCCCTCCAGTTTTTTCTAAATGCTTTCCTCCCCTTTCTCTTCAAACTGGCTACAAATCCCAATTTATCATCATGATGTATGGTATCATTAATCCTCCCTGAAAGCAAGATGCAGAACGCTGCAGTGTTGGCACTGAGCAAGCTTCTGCGGCGGGACTGTCTTGATGCCCTTTTGAGTCTCGCTTATTCTAGCTGAATGAAACTGGACTCAAGGTAAGTTCAGCTATCATGCTGTTTGCAGCAGCAAGTGACCTATTATACCGGTCCCTTTTCTCCCTCCCTTCCTCTCCCCTTTGCTAACACACTAGAACTACCAAACGAGCAAGACGGGGCTGCTAGTTGATGCTCTAGCAGTAAGCTATTAGGAACAGAGGTCCCTGCAGGGGTAGAATGACCTCTTTTATAAGCAAGGACAAGGGTTTGCTTTGTGCGAGAGAGAAACCTCTTATGCTCTCGTCGGTATTTAATGATCAGTTGGCCCTATCTGCTGCACGCTTTTTATTGGGAACTCTCTGTTTCTAACTTTTTTTTTTTTATTATTAATACCATAGAAAGAAGGAATAGTTTTAACGAAACCTTTATTAATGTCACAAGCTTTCTTATTCCTTATTTCAAAATATTCCTCATATCAAAATACTTTGCTTATCAATATAGTCACAGAAGTGAGCGGAAGAAACAATATTTGATATAAATTGTAAAATTGCTAAACCCTGCAACAGTCCCAGGTGGTAAACTTCCTCTAAAGGCCTTAATGGGGAAGCATTTGCTGCAAAAGGAGCAGTTCTGGTTTTGAGACTTGTATGCCATGAATTTAGATAAAGAAGCAAATTCAGTGGACCCATGTTCTAAACAGTTTGATTAGTTTCGTCTTTCAGATGCATAACTTTTCAAAAGGAAAACCTTGAATAAATCCGTTTGTAGCTTCCACTTTCATAACCACAGATGATAAAATGGAAAGCCACCGTTAGTCATATGGCTATTTGATTCTTCTATCAGACTTCACATCTAAATAGAAAGCGAATGGTGGAGTATCCTTACGTTAAATTAGCTCGATGTTACTAGAGAGTCAATAGGTAGCTGGGCCAGAACTCTTCATTTCAGTGTGTGGTTGTTTTGGCAAAATCTCCAGAGTAACCCTAAAAATAATGTGAAAGGTGATAGTAGAAGTGTGTGCTTGTGTTTTGTTGGAGTTTTTGTTTTTTAGTTTTGTGCAAAACCAGAATGTTTTGTTATTGTAACTTAAAAGTGATTAAGAGAAGTTATTATTGAGCAGTCCTAATGCTTGTTATTTTTTTTACTGTGGTCCAGCTCTGATTTGACTTTGTAAGGTACATAAAATAACACAAGAAATATGAATGCACTCTGAGGGGAAAAAGTATAAAATGTAAAATTTTTAAAATATATTAACACATTTTCGTTGAAATAGAATCAAGCTGTTTCTTGAGCTCTTTTGCATTGAGCTTCATAAGCTGTTCCCTGAGCTCTTTTGCATCGAAGTTCATTTAAGCTCTGATTACAACTTATTGTATAAGTAAGTGAGATAGTAGGTTTTACTTTATTGGAAAGATAATTTAATCTAGCCAAAATTCAAGCGATGTTTCATACTTTTGAAAAAGCAATTGCCAGAAGAGATAAGGGGGTCCAAGGCACGGTTAATTTTTCTGTTTTGGAGTTTGCAAATATAGCCCAAACTTTTTTTCCATTAGTTTGCAGATCAGGAATTTGTTGTAAGTACCTACTGGTCTAACTCTAACCACCTAAGTCTAACCAGTCTAACTGGGTCTAAGTAAGACCCACTAAGTTTGTGGTAAACGATCCTTTAAATCAAGTTCCTGTTATGGCTTTATATAGTTTGAGAATTTCATACCGTGAATATACAAGAATGTATAGCATGTATATAAATACATGAGAACTTAATCATCTGCGTGTGCAAACATTTACTTAAAGTAAGCGTTTTGGCAAGGAGAAAGAAAAAATAACCCTGAATTTTGTTACTAAGTGTAGTAGACAACACTGCCAAACAGAATCTTCCAAAGTGATATTGTTGAGTGTTCTGTTTTTAAAATAATACATTATCCTACGTAGGTGGAATGATCTGAGTCAGTGTAACTCGCTCTGTATGTCACATCGTATTAGTTCCCAGACACGTTTGATCTCAAAAATATGTAGACCATAAAAGTTAGTGTGTTCATTTCCTAAGCACTCTAATGTAGGTGACATCCTGTGGGTAGTAGAAACCACAACTGCTTTAAGGACTTGTACCGAACTAAGCACTTGCAAAACATAGCTGTAGTTTTTGGAACTGCAGACCGCCATCCAGAAGTAATAGAAATAATCCTGCAATGAGCAGCATCCAAGTGTGCTGAGAGTGCTGGCTGATGTCATTATGAGGCTGGTCTCTCTCGTCTTTCAAGGGGCATGACAATCAGGGGAGATTCTTGATGACTGGGAAAAGGGAACTATCACCCTGCCCTTCAGGAAGGGCAAGAAGAGGGGGTTTAGGGAACTGCAGGGCAGCCGAACCTCACTCTCCATGGGGCAAGCCCTCCTGGAAGCCACTTCTAGGCACGTGAAGGACAAGAGGGTTTGTGGGAGCAGCTAGCATAGATTTACCAGCGGCAAAACACGTGAGTGGCCCAAGTGATGTTTCTGACAGGATGTCTGCCTTTGTGGAGGAGAGGAAAGCCATGGAGTTTTGGTGGGTTGGGGTGGGTTGGTTTGGGGTTTTTTGGGGGGTGGAGTGGAGAGAGTTGTTTGGGTGGATTTTTTTTTTTTGTTTTCGGGGTTTGGGGTGGAGGGGTTTTTTTTTGTTTTGGGGTTTTCTGTTTATTTTTCATTTTTTTGATTTGGTTTTGGGGTTTTCTTGTTTTATTTATTTTACCTTGGATTTAGCTAGGTCTTCAGCATAGTCTCCCATAATATTCTTAGACTGGGGAGATATGGACTGGGTAAGTGGATGGTAAAGTGGCTGAGAGAATTGGCTGGGCCGCCAGGCTCACAGGGTGCTGATCTATGGTATAAAGTGTAGCTGGCCGTTACTAATGGTGTTTGGCAGGGACTGAATACTGCGACCAGTATTTCATGTCTTTACTAACAACATGGACAGCGAGGTAGAGTGCATTTTGAGCAATCTGGGAGATGATACCAAATTGGGGGAATAGTCGACTGGTTGGAGGGTGGGGCTAATATTGCAAGGGACCTCAGCCGTCTGGAGACATGGACTGCCAGTAACTTCATGAAGTTCAACAAAGGCAAGTAAAATATCCTGAATCCCAGACAAAATAACACCGTGCTGCGGTACGGATGTGAAGAGCTGACCGGCTGGCTGGAAAGCAGCTTTGCGGACTTTGGAGTTCCCCTGGGCAAGCTGATGAAGGTGAGTCAGCAGCGGAACCCCTCCGCAGCTATCGGCTGTGTGCTAGACACCGGTATCAGCTGCGGGCCCAGGGGAGTGACTAGTGCCTTGCTTGTCTTTGGCAGTTACGAGACCTCATAGAGAGAGTGCTCTGTCCAATTTTGGGCACCCCAGGACAAGGCTTACGGATGTACTGGAGCAATTCAGCGGAGGGCCACTGAAATGATTAGGATGATGGAGCACCTGGCATAAGAGAAACGGGTTTGTTGAGGTTTTGAAGAGAAAACTAGGAGGAGATCTTATTGCTGTCTACAACCGTCTAATGGGAGGGTATAGGGAAGACAGAGCTGGACTGTCTTGTAGTCAGATGGGTCTTGGCGAAATAGGATGAGAGCAAGCAGGACAAGTTGGAACACGGGAAATTGCAATTAGTTGCAAGGAAAAATACTTTACCCTGAGGGTGGTCAAATATTAGAACGGATTACCCAAAGTGGCTGTGGTATTTCTGTCCTTGGAAATATTCAAAACACAGCAGCACAACGGCCTGAGCAATCTTGTCTAATTGGACCCAATTTGAGCAAGAGATTGGATTAGATGGCCTCCAGAGAGCCCTTGCAACCTAAGCTATCCTGTGATGCCCCAAAAAGAAATTTTCACCGTGTGTACAGAATTGTCTTTACCTTTTGGCTTTCCTGATGACCACATAAAATGGAATTTGTTTAGGCTTTTAAATTAAATCGCTGTGTGTAGCAGGTCTTTATGTAATACTCGTCAACACTTCAAAGCAATTTATGCTATTAAAGAGATATTTAAAAAACTATTGATTAGGAGTCTAACAGTGAAAATTCAGAGAAACATTTTTCTGGTCCTCGTTTTGAAGTGCACTAATGCTGAACAGATTTTTCTGGCCACTCAACCAGCCATTGCTTCTTCCTGTGTTGTGAAGGGTTGGTTAAGCCAGTCATCCTTTTGCTAGGCTTTCTCTTTTAACGGGAGTTTTGGGGGTCTAGTACTTTCTCCAAGTGTTGCATTCCAGTAGGTCAGCCAACTTTCTTGATGCCATTCAGACCTTGTTCTGCTATTCATGGCAAGCATTAAGCAAACAGGAGTGGACAATCATCTTTCACTTCCTTAAGACTGTCCAGAAGGATAAAAAAAAATAGATCTTTTGAAAAGAGGAAATATGTTTGGGCATAATAAAGATCCTCTAGAATGTCAGGCTATGAGACATTTATGTAGAGCTTTGTCCCTCAAAGTAAAAATGAGACTGTGATGGGACCCATTTGTCTGTGGTATATCGTGAGCAGAGATGTAGTATATCATCAGCAGAGCTGCAGTACTGCATTCGTCTGAATGATACTTTGCTGAATCGTAAGCTGACCCTCGCTTTCCAAAGTACAGAAGAAAACATTGATCCTTTAGATGAAGCCTGACAGCTGGCCTCTTTCACCAGCTCTGTACCTAGACCTCTCTTTTATCTTCAGTCTACTTCTTTCATCATCTGCTTGCCAGATAGCCCGCAGGTTCGAACGCTCACTGTTAGGTGTGAGTTACTTTTTGAGTCCGGGATAGGGTGCGTTTGTACAGGACTGTGCGTACCTCTCCTCTAGAGGCCTTTTGTATATACAGATCAAATAGGGATTTCTTGGTGAACTGGAAACTGATCCTTCCAAACCTCCATTAGCACCAGTGAGTTGCTCCCAGTTTGATTTACTCTTTCAGGAAGTCCCTGCAATGGGATCTTTCAGTGGTGATCTGTGTGGTTGAACTGCCTGTTTAAGAGGAGGTCTGGGCTCTTACGTGGTGAATCAACACTTGCAGAGTACTTCAGAAGTAGAGGGGGAATTTGATTCCTCCAAATCTCAGTTCCTGTTTAAACTTGCCTCATACTCGGGTTGATGCAGCGATATGGTATGTACACAGATGTCTTCACAGTTTCTTAGTTAAGGCACTGATTCAGCAAAGTAATCTAGCACATGCACTGCATCAAGTATGTAAATAGTGCCTGTAAAATCCGTGCTGAATAACTAAGGGGAAACTCAAATAATTGAAGAGGAAATAAATTTACGTAGGGTAAGCTCATTCTGAACAATGAGCACGTTTAAAGTGAATTTGATTTTTCCAAGCCTTTCTCTCTGCCTTTGGCTACGATTTTTTTGTTTTAATTCTACGGGTGTGACGGGGAATGGCAGGGTCAGATTGATTGTCCTCAAGTCTGCAGGCAATTTTTGACAAACATTGAAGTCAGACCTCCCCTTGGCAGATGGTCTTTCAGGTTTCTGTGGTGCAGTGGGAGAGGTATTGCTGTGGTCTGTACAGCACTGCAGGCTGCTGTAAGAATTCACCGCTGGAGAAGGAATAGCGAGGAGGTCAGGCAGTTATTGATAAGCGTATGTGGGCTATGGAGAAGGTCAGCGTTGGGGGTCTCCCACCGAGGCAGCCTGCGGAGAATTGTGCTGCTGGAGAAGCCACTCCTGTTCACGTTAGAAAATCTTCCAGGAAAGAGAAGAACGAGAAGAAGGGAAGGAGAGGAAAAAAATGAGGGGATTTTGTGATTGAATTTAATTTGTACAAAGTACAGCAGGTTAACAAATAGAATTTCAGTGGGATTAGTGTCTGATATTTTGACATCTTCAGATGTTTTTGTAGATTGAAGTAAATTAATTTTTCAGATGGAGTAGATTTCCCTTCAATTTAAAAGATGGGTGCTACCGCTGAAAACAGTGTTTACAATAGTGGCATGAAAACAAAGCGAAATAAAAAATGCTAGAAATATTTTTATTAAAGAAATGAATCATTTCAAGTGGTCTCTAAAACAGAAATGCATATACCTCGTAAAAGTGACAACTCTAGGATTTCTTGTCGTCTTTACGACAAAGATTGTTTGGACTACCCCACAAAAATGAAGTTAAAACCCGTGTCAGCTGATCTGCAATGAGTATTCTTTATATTGAGACGTTGGAGAAGGAGTGGGCTCCTTCGTTTACTTGGACCTTTTTCTTTTTCCAACATTTTTCATTCTCAGTCATCTCCAATTACAGCAGAGCCGAGATCAGAAGCCAGCTGTTGAGGTTACTCTTTTGTGCTGGGTAGTGATGGCAGAGTGAGAAATAAACTACGAGCTGTGACCAAAGGCAGACTTGTAATTACTTGAATATAACGATAATTGGCCTTAATACTGTAACAAATGCTCTGAGTTTACACATCCAGACTGCAGTTTGGATCAATTTTCTCGTTTACAAAATCAGCTTGCTTTTATTAGCACCAAAATTACCCAGTAACAGAATGGTGAATGATCTAGTGAGGTTCACTGCAAAAGAAAGGAAAAAACCCCTGTACATGATTAAACAGTGGATTCACGTAGGTTCCTACACAGGGCTGGAGTTTGGAGGGCAAGGGGCTTGAGTGAAAATAGGAAGCGTTGCTTCACTTTATTAATACCGTTTGGGAGGTCTGGTGCTTTCTCCTCTTACCCAGTGTAAGTTTAGACTCCGAAACTCAGGATGCAAAGGGCAAGAATAAACAGCCTGACAACAGTTGACATCAAACCTCTATCACACGCAGTTGTGTACAAAGTTGATTTACTGTGCTTGTGAATAGTTAGCACTCACAGCAGCTTTCAGTATTTGAAGATGCATTTTGTCTGCCTGAAACTGGGACATGAACTTTCTGCTAAAATACAGGTGTCCCTCCCTGTCCCCCCCCATATTAAGACTACATCCTTGGCTCTCTCAGCATGAATTATTCCTCTTGCTTGTTGTTCAACACCCTGATCGGAGAGCAGATGAGACAGTTATTCCTGTTGTTGCTGATTTACTATTACAGCTTCATCCTTTTCATGTGATTCAATTTGAAGTTTCAGCCCACCGGGAGCTAATGGTCCCCACCTATGCAGCTTTAAAAGCTCACTGGTGTTTTCCACAGGAATGTTATTTCCATTCCTAGTCAGTGATTTATTTTTTTTCCTCAATGTTCATCTGGTAACTGTGAGGCAGTATTCCATTAACCGTTTTCATGAAAAAAAAAAAACACCACCAAAAAAACCCACCCAAAAACCAAACCAACCCCATGCAACTATTTAGATTGAAAGCTTAAAAATGAGAATTACTCTGTTTCAGTAGAAACTCAGCAAGTAAATTACTCTGGCTTGCAGTGTTCTAATGGCTCTTGGAGACTGATACAAAAAACCCAACAGGACACCAGCCATCATTTAGATCCTTTATGTTTCTCTTGTTTTTAAAATGTAACATACGTAATTCACTTCCTTTTTCCGTATTTCAGGAAGATGTAGGGCAGGCGGCAAACCTTAGAATATGTTTCATAGTGTGGTACTACTGCCTGTGGTGAGATGAATTCAGAAAACACGAGCAACCGCGGTGGAATCCAAGGTGTGATTGTACACCGCTAGCTAATTCTGCATACCTCATCGGGCACGGGGGGCTTGGTTTGCGTGTGACTACGAAGTCGTGACGCAGGCTGCTTAACCGAAGAGCAGTACTTCGGGAATACTTTCAACCAAGCTTCTTAAAAGAACAGAATTGTACATCTCTCTCGCTAAGTTATTCTTGAAGCGAAACTTAAGAAGTGATGAGTTTCTTGGTTTACCTTTAATTTTTAAGTATTCTTAGTTCTAAATAATAAATGACCTTGGAAACCTTTCTGAACAAACAGAATTAACTTTGGTGCTCAGCATAGCCTGTTGTCTGCCTTTATTGTTACAGCATGAGTTTGAGTGGCAGTCTTGAGTTTACATTTCTGTAAAATTTCTAGTTTTCTATTTTTGTTACTTTTTGTGTGATTAAAGTCTGCGTGCATGTTTGTTTTCCTCATCTTAAGTATATATATTTGTAATAGAAGAATTTACATTTTGTGATTCAATCTCTGCTGGTCCAAAGAGAGCTTTGATGAGTTATGCACCTTCTAGTGTTCGGATGTTTTATTTACTGGTTCATCATCAGTATTGGAAATTCAGCTCTTCACGGAGTTAGTGGTATCTTATCTCACTGGGAATCCCAGGAGTCTTCCTCCCAGCCACCCTGTTTTCGATGGCTTATTTCTTGCTTTGGGTGGTGAGGAAGGGGGCGAGGGATGGCATTGCAGAAAGAGTGGAGGGTGGGCAGGCCGATAGAAGTGGCTGCGTGAAACCTCATTGCTTTCAACTGTTGTTGAAGGGTGGTGCAATCTTTCCCGTCTTTGAGCCGGAGGATATTATTACCAAATGTCAGTGTCCAAGATCACTACTCTTTACGATGCAAATCAAATATACTACTTCCTAAGGCCCTGATTGATGGAAAATAAAGTATTAGCTGCCAGGAAACGGGTTTTCCAACACTGTCGCTCAGTCATGCAGTGGTCACTAACCTTTTCAATACAACCTTAATATTGCATTGCTGATTGTATCATTTAAAGAATACAAGTTTTTAATAGTTATTCCACTGTGCTTTAGACCTGTTTTTGCTTATTGGAAGCTTACCAGTTAATAACTACTAGTAACAACCATTAAGGCAAACTCTTTGCTTGGGTAACGTCGCTTGTGGTGTTTGATGAATTAGGCTCAAAAAATAGAGCAGAGTACTAGACTTGACTGACTTGCTGTAGAGGCAGTACAGAATTAGTCATTGGCTGTGAACGTTAATCACTCCACAGCAATGATAATTTACAGCATTGTTGTAGCACTCTTGTGCTCATAAAATGAACTTAATAACCCACTGCTACCCATGGGATAAGCCTTCCTCCTCCTTCCCTCCCCCTTGCAGTTGAATACCCAGTCTGTCTGCATAATAGCCTTGTGAAATACTGCATTAAAAAGAGTGAGCAGCTGTATGATAAAATAAACAGCTCTCAACCAGATTTGTTAATTATCTCTTTCTTTTATTCACAGAGGGTGTTTGTGAGATATGGCTGACCAGTGAAGACACAGGCGCTTATGGCAGAGACATTGGCACAGACCTCCCTACGCTTCTGTGGAAGCTGGTTGAAGCTATTCCGGAGGGAGCTATGCTGAGGCTTGGCATGACAAACCCTCCCTATATTTTAGAGCATCTGGAGGTAAGGAAGAAAAGAGAATCATTTATATGCTGGCATAGACGTTCATTGAGTGAGTCAGCGTGGAACCTTGCGTATAGTGCGTTTCATTTTAAGCGGTAGCTTAAAAAAAATTACGGACTTCAAGTAAATTTATAGAATTAGACTAACAGCGTTAAGCCATTTGCCTGACACAGCAAGTTATCGAGATAATAAGATACTCAAATCATTTTGGAATGATCGTATTACTGAGGTCTCTGACCCGTGGAGCTTTATTATAGCGATGTTGCATTTGTGTGTATGTCTAGTGTTTTCAAGAATTAAAGGAAATGTCATTAGCTGGCCATGGACTATGGGATTGAATTTGTCTTCCTGCTACACCTCAGACAAATATTTCCAGAAACACTATATGCTGGTCTCACTCAACAACGTATTCATTTTCCTATGTCAAATGCTATTCTGAGAGTGTGTAGACTTCCATGATAAGAAATGGAAATTCTAAGTGTATATCGGTGTTAAAAAAAAAAAAGTAAGAAAGTAGTTCAATGAGATTAGAAGCAACAAAGGGTACGACAGTGTGAATTTGAAAGAATATCGTATGTATGCAGAACAGGAAGTGAGAGTTGTGTCTCAAAGATGGGTTGGTTTGGTTGGATTCTGTCAGCAAATGAATTTACTGGAATTCATAGGAACTGTTTATAACAAGAACCTAACTTTAAAGAGGAGGAAAAAGCAGGGAAGGATATAGTGTATTTTGTAACCATGTGCATCAGCAATATCCAGATAAACAGCTGGTGCCCATGCCGCTTTCCCAAAGATACTATAGAATTGATAGTTGGGCTTATGTTTTCTTAAGATGTCAAGGACAGTATTTTCTCACCAGAGTGCCATAACTGCACCTTTCCCTGGTGAAGCCCATGGGCTGAGGAATCTCATGTTGATAGGAATAAGCAGTTTCTCACTTCACCAAGTACAAGCTGCAGAAAATTGCAAGAAATTTCTCAGGCTGTTGTTTTATTCTTTGGTTTAACATACGCTTCACTAAGACAGAGTCTTAACAACTCACTGAATAGAAATCTTTAGGAAGTGGATTGGTTGTGTTTTGTAGAGCTTTGCATTCTGTCTCGAGCTCTCATATCTGTCACAAGTTTTTCCTCTTCTTTTATTTTAACGTTTTTTCAGCATCTTGCACAAAAGCAAATCAAGTTTTTAGCAGTTTTCACAGTTAGGGTCTTTGCTTTCATTTTTAACTCACGTTATTAAAAGGGTTTTGGCATTGACTGCCGCTTTCATCACTGCTGCTCATCTTAGGAGTATTCTCGGAAGCTTTTTTTTTTACAAAAAAAAAAAAACCCACCCAACAGTCAGTTGCTGGAAATAAGAAACTGCTCTGCCCACAGCTAAGGGGCACTGTAGTAATCTTAACTCGTTATAATCTGAGCGAGGTGGTTTGGTTTGTGCTCTCCAATCTTCCTGTTTCTAGATTTTCTAGAAAGTGCCGTAGGTAGGGCTCTCTTTGACCTGACTCATATTCAGGAAAATACTCTAATCTCTTTGAAAATGGATCTTTAAGTTTGATGGCAGAGCGAGAGGAATTCATGAGAGCCTGTTGAAAATGCGTATCTTGAACGTTGCCGTGCAGAGCGTGTGTCACGTGTGCACCAGCCTTTTCGTACGCTACCAACATCTGCTGTAGCTTGTCCTTTTCAGTGCCTCCTACCTTTTCCAGTTTATATGGTGCTTTTTAAAGATTATTTAATCGCATTTCCGTGTTTCGTGTATGACCAAGAATTTCTGAGCTTGTAATTTGGTGCAATAATTCCGATGATTTCTCCAACTTTTTACATTCTGCATTTTTGTCTAGTCCCCTCTTCCAAGCTTACTGGACTTTGTATCTGAAAGATCACTAGGGAACGTTGGCAGTCTCCTGTATACATTTTCACGAGACAAAATAAACTTTTTAGGGGGAATGTGCTCTTAACTTTCTGGTTGAGGGAAGGGTAAAACTGTGATTTGTTTAAAAAACAAAATAAATGAAATGAGAAGTTGACTAACCGTCATGTCAGTTGATGAGGATAAAATGCAGATGTAGTTCTGTTATCTCCTAAGAAAGGTATGAAGCTGTGTTATTGGTTGCAAACATCTTTCATTAATTGTTTTAAAAGGTGCTGCATTTTATTAATTGATTTTGTTACAAGTCATGTGGCTGACTAGGATGATGTTTGGCTTTCTGTGAAAAAATTTTACATGGGAAAATGTACTAATCGTGTGTCACTTTTTATATCTAATGAAAAGGAAAAAGTTGTTCCAATAGTGTATCTTTGCTGAAAATTTCTGATTTTTAAAAATCGCACACAACCCTACTTATGGAACTGCTAGGAGAGGGTTTCTTTCACTTTAGTAATGAACACATGTCTGGTAAGTGGCATAGAGCAACAGCAGTCATGTAAAAGCATAAATTAATTTTAAGATCTGGACAGAGCTTCCCTAGAGAATCAGCCTAAAAGCAATGATTTCGATAAAGCAATGATTTTGATTCATTTACGGTTTTTGCCATATTTATTGGAGCTTACCTGCAGTTGAAGGCTTGGCCAGTTTTATGTCTGTCTTATTCTTGTAACCTCCAAAGCTAATAACAGAGTTTATATAAATACATTTGTTTTCTCCAGGAGCACTTGGTTGTAAGTTAAATGTTTTAAAAATACCAGTTTTCCATTATGCACATTTTTTAAGTGCTGATTTGTAGTATTGCACGAACTTCTCTATCATTAGAACTGGTTTTGTACTTAAATATGAGTTTTTAAAACATTTCACAAATACCTGTTTTCCTTCAAATAGCCATGTATTTTAATCTCTGATCATCCAAAGCATCAGATCACTGGCTTGATTGTGTGCTTGGAATTTGCAGGTTTCTTTTGCTCTTTTCTGGAGTTTCTGTACCTTTCAATTGTCAGAATGGGAGGAGGTTGAAAAAAAAAAAAAGGACAGCGATGTGCAGATTAATACCGTGAGTTGTAGATGGCGCAGCTGCAGTAGAAGCAAAGAATTCTTCAGACCGCAAGGACAATGCCAATGTCCTCAATGAATGAGGAAAAAATGGCACCTATAGATAATATGACCGAATAAAGGACTAAAAATTTAAAAATGTGTCACTTTGTATACAGTTGAAGCCTACGTTGCACGTTCTGTTCTAGCAGCGTGTGGAGTCATCCGCACCGGGGAGTTATCTTGAGTATCGGTTTTGCTCCCCTGGCCCCACACCTCAGTCCTTTGACATGTGCCCAGTTTACGTTGTTTGTGTGCTCAGGTGGGTCTTGAGGATGTAGCTAGACATGAGGTACTTCAGTTATATACTCATTCGGTGGTTCTCAGCAAAATAGATTGTATCCACCGACTAAAATAATAACGGCTTTTTCGTACTACATGTATTTTCTGTATATAGAAAAGCTTTCTCCTTCATTAAAAGATACTTAGCCCACTTTTTGATAAGCTGCTTGGTAAACTGCTTATAAACTGAAATTTATTTGCAAGAGCCAAAAAGTGATTACAGGTTCTTATTTTTTTCCTCAAAAAAAAAAAAAAATTCATAAACATAGTCTTGAGATATTGTCTGCTTAGAAAGTGTAGAGCGGATGGGATTATGGCCAGAGATCTGTTCAAGCTGTCGGCAACGTTGCCTTTGTACTGCGCGCCCAGGTCTGTGGCTGGGCTTTGGCCCCGCGAGGCTTTTGACTCATTAATGTAGTGCCCACGCTCACAAGTTCCCTGGAAATAAAAACGGAGGAACGGAAAATGCCACTCATCTCGGGAGGGTTTCATCTGCCTCTGTATCTGGGAATCGGTCTCGCGGAATCCACTAAGAAGTGCCAGCCACGAGCTTTGCTGTTGGGCTGGCGCTGGAGGCTGGCACAAGGGGAGGAAGAGGAGGAGGAGAGCTTCCCTTGGGTGAGGAGGGGCAGGACTAGAGCAGAGGAGTGGGCGAAGGAAAGCTGCGGGTGCTTCTAGCTGGCCCTGAGGCTATCGTGCTGGGAGGCTTGGTGGAGTTGTGGGCCTGGGTCGGCGGTTGTTCCCACTCAGGTTTGTTGTAGCTAGGGAGTCAGTTTAAGTTTTCGCATGATTTAAAATACCGAGCGTACCCCGTGCCTTCGGATACTAGTCAGGTAAATGCTGTTCTGTCCTTAACGATGTCTGTCATTTCAGGGGAGGCTGTTAATCTCATGAAAATCTTCATTATACATGTGTGGTACAGCCTGACAGTGTAGTACTTTGGGGTTTTTATTCAGTGAATATGGTGGTAATAGTGCCTTATATACTTACAGATGCATGTAGCATGAACAGGTTTTGGATGAGAAGTAACCATATGTTTTCAAATTATAAATTCTGCATTCAGTTGGGCCTGCTCCTGTGTAAAGAAGGAATTATTTGGAACCATGCAGCATTTTATAGTCATGCAAAATATTAAACACTTTTTGATATGCTGCACACTGAGCTAAGTCATTAGAAAAAGAGCCTTTATCACAGTTATTCAGGGTATAATCTAAAATACTAAATATTTTTATCTGTCGTTTTCTTCAGCTGCAGATGATGTCGGCGCTTATGTTAGCGAGTAGTGTGGAGCAATAAGAGCGGATCAGGAAATGGCAGAATTTGGTAGTGAAGCCACTTTATCTACATCACCTGCATTTTGCAGTCTTCACTTAAAAATAAATCTAATCCCCTTAACCAAACTTTCCCCCTACCCATGGTCCAAAGCTCTTCCAAAGGCAGATCGTTGGTTTGAATCCCTCTGTTCCCACCGAGGGCTTGGAGCACGTTCGCTGTGAACCCGGAGTATGGCCACTGCTCTGATGTCCTTGGAAGTGGATTTAGTTTGCCCACCCCAAAGTCACCCTGCAGACTGAACAAACCCCTGGTTGAGAAGGAAGCGTGGGAAATCGCACTTCACAATTTCACGGCTGCTTTCAACCAGCGCGTTAATGTGGACACAGCCAGTGCTAGCATGACTTCGCCTGCGTGAGGTTTGTTGGTGTGGTAGAGAGGGTTGTTTGTGTTTAAAAAAACCGAAGGACCTGAGATCCCGACATCGTTTCTCTTGATCGTGGTACTAAGACAGAGAAAGAAGTTGGAGTTTGCAGTTTAGCTGCAGAAGGCATCCTCAGTTTTCCTCTCAGAGACAATCTGGCCAACCAGTGGAGATAGTACTGCGTTTTCCAAAGTGCTTTCTCACAGTCTTAGCGGTCTGTTTGAATGTATACATCATGCAGCATATAGCTTGCTTATTTGAAGTTTGGTCTCAGACCGAGATTTTGAGATACGTGCCCTTGTCCAGTGTCTGTCCTCTCTTAATAGATCAATGCCACATGGCATTGAGGAAAGCTTGGGATTTTATCTACATGGCAGAAAATTTTAGTAAATAGCCATGAACTTTGGTCAGGGAAAAATGTTTTAGCTCAGAATTCTTTTTATTTTATCAAATGTTAAAGGTGAAGGAAAAGGTTAATATTAGGATTCATTTTATAGTCCTAGCAAAACCTGGAGTGAATGCACCTGTGTACGGTTACCTTGTGTACTCTTACCCATCTGTATTTGCACAGAGCTCCTGTTCGAATTACACAGACCGCCAGATGGCAAAGATGTTATCCTCCTAAAGTAACAACATGTACCAAAAGTGACATAAGGTATACTTCAGAAGTAACCTCCAGGCATTTATTCTGCAATCATATTACGGAGTTATTAGCTAGTGCTCTAGTGAGACAGTGTTTTACATTCACTTGCAGGGACTGATAGGGAGGGAAAAATCCATTAAAATAGTAATAGTAGATAAATGGTGAATGGGAGTTAGTCCACAAAGTCAAAAATGAGGCCAGCTGTATAGTAGGTTGAAATGAATTAATGTTAGCGGCATAGTGTTAGAGACTAATTTTTGCCTTGAATGTATTTCACTTTTCCTTAGCTTTTAACTTCATTTTCTTGTTCAGTATCTGGGGCTCTGTCCAGATCGGAAGGGGATGCAGATCATCCAGACTGAAAGGGCAGGGGCTCGCATCTCAGCCGTAGCTTACCTCCCTTGCAGATTGAACACAAGCTGTACTTCCAGAGTTGTCTGGGGTTTTAGTGGGGCACTTTCCGTGAGTGATGGGACGCTTCCAAATCTGTATAAAGGAGGCAGTTCACACCTGCCATTCCTGTAAGTGCTTAATTTCACATGACTAGATGAGTAGTCGTCTTTGTCACCTGTCAAAATGAGTCTGTCTCAAACCATACCATATGCCATCTGTGGGCTTTATCTCCGTTATTAATTCAGGACATTTGAATGATAGGCCAACCATTGAGATGGAGTCTGCATGGCGGCAGTGTCTTTAAATGCGTAAGGTGTGCCAAGCGTACCACGAGGCGCAGTAGTAGTTCTTTGCTCTTTTGCTTTGATTTTTTTGTGTCAGCTCTGTGTTCATGTTCCTTAACCTCATCGATGCTGATACCCTACAGATAGCTTCCTCAAACGTGCCCTGACACAGCACGTAGATACGTATTACAGTAAAATTACTAATTCACTTTTCTTTTTTCCGTAGGGTTCTTTTCTCCTCTGAGTGCACCAAACGTTTTTGAGCGTTGCGCATAAGCTCAAGTTTTGAATAAGCTAGGGTGTAAGCTGATTTGAAATGCGTTTAAAAAGGGAATAATATGCACACATTCTTCAACGGCAAATAAAAGGGCAGCATGATTTCAGGAATTAAAAGGCCTTTAAGGCATGTATTTGCTTTGTTTCTAGTATTATTTTTGTCATTTTCGTAGACTGCTACATTTGAAAGCGCCAATTAAAATCTGTTGATTTGACCAGAAAAAATGAAAACTGTGGCATACATTTAAATAAATGAATAGCTAAGCCCCTGACCTCTTATTGCTGTGCGTTTTGTAGTGTTTTGTAGTCGGTGGACCATGCAACTTTCCCTTGCTGTAATTACATAGTTGTCTCTATGCAAACTGTGTTTGTCTTGCTAGCAGTAAAATTGAAAGAAATCTCAGATACGAAGGGGAGGAGGAGAAGGGCGGTTACATCTGGGCTTCTGAAAGTGGAAAAAAAAAAAAAGGGGTGGGTGGGAAAGGGATGCTTACTGTTTCCTTTGGTGTTGTGTTAAATGCTTATTTGTCCTATGGAGGCTGTGTGTGCATCTTTGCTTACTCTTTGTATTCCAGCTTTTTAATTTTTTTTTTTTTAATACTAAAATCCTCTGTCTCTCCTGTTCCTCCTCTTAAAGTGTTCTCTGTCTTTGGGGTTTCCAAATACAGCACATTTCCTTGAAAGTACTCCTTAAGACATAGTGTCATGGGAACTTCTTCAGTGGTGAACTCACACCAAAGTGAATGTATATTTGGGTATTACGGGGTTAGGAAAGGGATGAATCTCTGCTGTGCTTTGAGATACATTTTGTCACACCACTTTCTCTAATCTAGAGTTTTAAGATCTCAGACTCAGCAGGTCCTATTGTCCATATATACTTGGTGACATGTTTGCTTCCAGCTGGTGGAATATGATTTGGCTTAATAAATGTCAAAATAAGAACCCATCTTACTCTTCTTGAAAGTTTTATGTTGTATTTGTGAATCTTGGGCATTCTCAAAAACCTTAACAATGTTACTGTATTGGGAATTTGATGAACAGTAAAGGTTTGCTTCCAGATAATGTAGAACGGAGTATTTGTGGTGCCAGGAATGAAGCTCCTGTTCTTTGTAACAGTAGTAGAAAAAATGCTTCGAGAAACACAGAGGAAGGACTGCTTTTATTTATGCAAGATTCAGTTCTCCATCAAGACAGAATATTTTATGCATGCACCTAGTGCTCTGCTGTATTTAATAATCTGTGCATAAAAATCGGTGTTGCAAAAAAGGGTTTACATTAAGCAGCGCGTTGCTTGACCAGTTAAAGCTCTGCTTGATTATGATTTGCTCGTATGAACGTTTCTCTTGCTTGTTTGGTATCACAAGAATGAAGAGTATTTAAATGCACGCTCAATCCTGTGTTGAGTGCCAGGTTGTCTGTCAGTTACTTATCGTCCCGGCAGACCTTTGGAGCTGTGGCTTGCTTTGTTGGTGGATTACTAGCAGAAAATAAAAATCACCGTTAATAGAGTGGTGTGCTCAAAGAATGGGTAGTACATATATGGGAAACTGCATTTTTGCTAAATAAAGTGGGAATTTTAGCCATGTGCTTCAAGGCATTGGCGTAGAAGCTATTGTCAAATACGTAGCTTGCGTAACAAACTGTGCCATCTTCTTTTAATATTTCTGCCTTGATTGAAAAACAAGTAAGATCTCACTTTCCTAGTTATTTATATTATAATAAGTAAAGTTCTACCAGCTACTCCCCATGCTGTTCCGAAAGCTTCTCTTTAGTTTAGATGCATAAACCCTTTTGTTTTCTTTGATAGATGAGCTGTCACATTCACTGTGCTTTGCACCGTCATCTACATAATCTGCAGTAAGACTGCTTGCTTCATTAAGCTTTGGCATTTGTTTAAAAAAAGTTTAATTTTTTTTTGAGATTATTATTCTTTAAAAATGAGAAAAAGGAAATATAATGGGTTCTAGAAACTTTAATAAAACTGAAGAATAATATTGGCTTTGCGTTTCTGTACCATTGTGAATTGAGGAAAAGACATAAGATCTCTTCTACTCAGTCTTTGAATTCAGTTAGTTTAGTTATGTTAAATGTGCAAGAGTTGCTGAAGAATGTCAATTCTATGATATCAATCTTGTCATTATGGTTTTGAATATTTTTATTCTGTTTTGCTCTGAAATCTAGCTGAGCGAATTGGATATCTACAAAAGAAAGTAAGTCATAGCGTTTGCCTGAAGGTTTAGGTTTCGATTAAAACCTTCCACTATTTTCCTTCCACTGTAACCTGCTAAAGCAGATGCTATTTTAGGTATTGCACTTGCTTGTTTGAAATAGAGGGAAGCAACAGGGAGGCTTCCTGGCACTGCTCCGTCTCGGTGCAGCTGAACTCCGGTGGGGTGTGCCATTCATTCTCTGACTTCCTTCTGAGCAGAAACCATCAGTTCTTTTCTATCACACGGGATTCTCATTTTTGAGGTGGTGAACAAATGCATAGTATGGATGAAGCTAGCAATCCTTTTCACTCATCCAGGTTTCTGAAGATAAAAAGGTAGTGGGACAGTCCTACTTGCCTGTTGTAAGTGTGTGCCTCTCTATGCTTTAATTCATTTTCAAGGTTTTATTAGCGTAAAGTATGATTGAGGCAGAGAGTTATTTAAAGTAGCAGTGTGCTGTTGCAATAAATCACCTTTTTAGGGAACTTCCCAATGTGTGTTTCTAATACGTACTGTAAAGAGGAGTGTTAGTTTACTTCTGGAAAAAAAGTGTTGCATTTGAGGAGTGCTTAATGATGAGAAATTAGAGAGCACCATGGAGAAAATGAAAAAGTGTGTATTTTCTTGCACATCAGAATTAATCATTTTGCAAGGAATTAGCATTAGCTATTTTGTTGGTTGGCATTAAGTCATTAAGCCATCACTCTAGCCATTAATTAAATGCACATTTTACCTTAAAGTGAATCTGTGTATTGAAACTGGACGAACAGCACTCTGAAGCTCCACAAAGTCTCTTTAGGATAGTAACGATGGCTGCAGCAGCAACAGTCTTCATCTTTGAAAGCACTGAACCATTTCCCGCGTGTTTCCAACCACACAACTTCCATCAGTCCGTGTGGGAGCTGAAGGTGCGCAATACCGTGAGGAAGTTGGCGTGGTACTATTGATGCTGAACGTGGCACTGATTCAGCTGTGCTTCGGTGACACGCTTGCAGAGACTCGGATGTTGTGCTTGGGCTCACGGCTCCGTACAGACTGAGCATTTTACCCCACGTAAGGGCGATCCCACTTCAATATTGGAAGCAGGTTGCGATAGGGATACAGTTTTCTTATCGTAAAGTGTTACGGCAACCCAGGTATCTGCACTGGGAATGACTGTTTTTATCAGATAAACGCAAAAAATGGTACTCTGCAAAGAGGCTCTTTCTCTTCTTGGGTGTACCATATATATCCAGGTTAAGAGTGCTGTCTTGGAGAGAAACATTCGTACTTGTTAACTGGGTAGGAGAGTTCTTGCTACTTCTGTGTTTAAAAGTAAAAATCAGGTAGCTAGCTTTTGGTGCTGCGTGTTTCCTTGTTTGTGCGCTGACTCATGGGAAGAGATGCAGCAAACCTCAACTGAAGCTTTGAACTGTGAAATAAGGTGGTGTATTGTGGTGTTATCGGAGTGCCACTTTTTTTGCAAGACCTCGTGTTAGCCTGTCCTCATTTTTAAGAAAAGAAGATGTGGCAAGTTTTTGAAGGCACGTAGCTGGTTTTGGTATGGTTTCGTTTGGTTTTTAAGAGATTAGGCTTAATAGCCTCGTAGCCACGTGGGAGAAGAAATTGCTTGGCTAGGTAGGGTTGTCTGTTGCGTGAGGTTGGCAGCGGCAGCGAGATCCCCCACCTAGGAGAGCAGCTGGGAACAGCTAGGGCCGAGCATGTGGCTCTCCCGGCTAGTTTTCCGATCAGCAAAGCACGGCCTGCAGTCTGGTTTATATCCGCTTCCAAGGGTGGCCTGAGCTAATACCAGGTTTTCATTTGGTAATGGAGAAGGCATTTTTGCCATATGACAAAACAGATTTTGGCCCTCTGTCTGGCCACCCTAAGATGTGATTTTAAGGTTCAGGTTACATTGGTCAGTATTGTGTGGGCTTCTAACTGCTCCGGTGTGACCTCCCTTTATCCTAATGATAGGATAAAGACCTGGGCAGAGTCATGTCATATTACGTGGGGTAGGGGTTGCCCAACATACGGCTTCACTGCATCTCCCCCGCTTCATATACAGATGAGGGGGAGGCACTGCCTTCCAACCAGCATCCTTGGGGAGGTTTGCGATTGTACATCCTACACGTTCTTAGATTTACAGCCCTATTACTCACGCAGAGCGGGAAGCGGGAGTAAAGTTCCCTGTTTGTTAGTTTTAACAAAACTGTTACGGGCTTTCCAGACTCGATTGTACTGTGTCATCGTTGCCGTGCCTGCATCACTAGATCACGTCTGTTCCTGACCTGCACTGCAGCAGACGAATTTATAAAACGGACCGCAGCCACTTGATTTTTATCCAGATCGTGCTGGTGGTGGCACCACTGGGCTTCTGGAAGACGGACAGCCCTCGTGACATATCCCAACCTAACATCTGCCGAGAGGGGAAGAAGTTTTGAGGGAGGGCCATTTTGTCATGCTTCCATATGGATGAGGGTTTCTTTGGGCTTCACTGCTGGCAGAGGACAAAATCCTTTTGCTAGAAAGCAAGTTGTTCAGCTCATTGTGACTCAAACATGAGGCAGAATTCAAAAACGGGATTTTTGCTTGCTTTAGGTTAGGGGAAGGAGTCACTGTCGGAACAGCTTGCTGGTACTGACATAAAGATGCACACATGTTGATGTTTATTGTCTCTGTGATTCTCTATGGTTGCGCGTGGTGTCCTTACAAACAGAAGGATTGATTTTCTGGTTAGGTGGTTGAATTTGTGTATTGTAATTGCTAGGATAAAAGATACTGACTAGATAAAAATCCTTCTGGCAGTATGCCTTGTGTTCTGATGTACTCCAGCTGCAAAGAACTGGAAAAATTTATTGCCTATGTGATCAGTATCCTAAAGGATATTTCACATACATTGTCAGATTCCAAATGCCGACAACTTTTTATTTTTGGTAAAGTCAGCTTGAAACAAATTGTACTCCTCTTTGACCTTTTCGTTCCTACATGAAACATCATTTTCATGTGGTGCTTCCCTTCGTTCATAGGCGTATTACTAGATTCCAGGGGACAGGGGGAAAAGGCGATCAGCTGTTTCAGTCATGATTAAAGACAGAAATTTTCTTTCACAGTCGTATAATTTCAAAAAGTTGTTCCTTTATTGTTTCCAGATGGAAATAAAATTCTATATTGCATTTTTCGTTCTAACTGAAATATGTAATTATATCTAGTAATGCCAGCACTTTGTGTTAAAAAAAATAAAATAAAAATACATACATATTTATAAAAACCAACAGGAAACAGATGTTAAGCTTAGAATGTGGAGACACTGTAAAGTACAATTATGCATTAGCCCGTGATGTTCTTCAAGTTCTCTCTGGGATATTAACTAATAGTTTTATTAAGTGATGAAATCTCATATTCGGTGTGCAATCTGCATTGTGGGAAAATCTGTCAGCATTGACTAAGTGTGACTGTTCAGTGCATAGCTGTGATTTAATCAAACCTGTGTGGTAAAGTGCTTCAGTGTAGTTTTAGGTGTAGGGAGGGTAAGAGGTGAGGCTGGAACAATCTTAACCTTAAAGCTGTGGGTTAGAATGTGGGGTTTATATCTGAACAGTTACAAAGTTTGGAAGATTGATTTATCCAGATTTCTGATATAGTCACGCAAAACTTTTTAGTTCATTATTCTGTTTCCTTCTGAACTGCTCACTCTGAGTTTCTGGTTATAGAAGGTAAATTTAAGAACACCAGTGGTACTTAAAAGTGAATGGCAAAGGAACAGGGGGTCATCAGGTATTTCTGTCTTGTGTTTGGTTTGTGTTAATAATTTGTGTTCTGCTAAATTCACCAAGTTAACGGTTATGATCCTGAAGTACTTGGTGGGAAATCAGTTTACCAGTGGGGCCGTTGGTTCAGACGTATGGCTGAGAAGAGGCGAATATACTCAATAGGACTTCAATGCTCAAAGCACATGGAGCGTATTTCGTGTAGCTTTGGGTATAGAAAGTAAGCAAAGAAAGGACTTCACAGCAGAAAGATTTGTTTGCAACCTCCTCTTCTCTAGAAGGAGCTTTGAGTGTCCAGGCCGTAGCTGAAAGCTGTGACCACCGCAGCTAGGCTGTGTTAGGGTTTCCAGCTACATACCGGCTGTGTTGTACGTGCATTTCCGATACGTATGACAAGCAATTTACTTTCTAAAGGATGCAAGTTCTTGGATATTGAAGGACTGCTGTGCATCTTTCTACCACAAAATGATGCGGTGGAATAGTCAATACAGTTTTTGAGTTGGCATTCGTGGCTCTTGCTGCATACAGGGACCTGTAGTGACAGTTGAAAAGTTCAGTTAATTAATGCCAGACATTTTGTGTCCTATTAGTAGAGAACTAAGGGAAATGACTTTCAATGACACCAGTTGTGTTCTTAATCCTGAAAGATACTGACAGCGGTGATTGCAGAAGCCGTATGATTTCTTTTTTTTTAAATGGGGGATAACTAGAAGCAGCGGTTCTGACTAGCGTCTTGTTTGACTATGGCTGCTGAACGCCGTCGGCTTAGCTCCTCCGACAGAAAGTGTGGTTGAAAGCTCCCTCTTGGCCACATCCGCTGAAGGAGATCAAATGGGAGATCAGCGGGATTCCGCACGTTACTGTAAGAGAAGCAACTGCTAGTGGGTTTGGGGTTGGTTGGATGGTCTTCTGAGATCCTCTAGATAGGAAAACACTTTTTAGATTTTTAGGAATGGGTTTTCACTTTTCATACTTCGCAGCAAGATTTTCATTTTTTAAGGCAAAGAAGAGAGGAAGACAAATGAAACCAACATTTTCGCGTAACTAGAGAATTTCCTCACTTGTGACTTTAAAAACCAAAACTTTGTGGTAAAACAAGGTAGTTCCTTATTCTTTACTATGTACGGTGTCTTTAACACAGGTAAATACAAGGTAGTTACGCTTTTTTTTTATTAGTTCCTGCTGGCCTGCAATGTGTGGCTAGTTTTGTACACAATTTAAAAGTAGCTACTATCATGGAAGGAATGAATCCCTATTTTAAGGTTAAAAAGCAACCCTTAGAAAGCGTACTTGTTGTTTACTATGAATGCAAAGGGGAAAGAAGAAAATCTTAAATTTTTAAACGTAATATTCCCTGTATGTCTGGGATAGAAATCTGGGGTTTTGCTATCAAATGATTCTCAGCCTTACAAAAGCTGGAATAAAATAACACTTTTGTAGCTAGAAATTCTAATAAATAGTTGATTACCTTCAAAAGGAATTCACAAAGGGATCCCGTATTGAAGAGACTGTTATTCAGAAGATGCCAAATTTGAGTGGAGTGAGAAAGAATTAATTTTTTTTCTATGTTGTAGGGTGAGTTATTTTTAAGAACTTGACAGATTCAGAAACGTGTTACAAAAACTTGACTTTTATTGGTTTCTGGTATCATAAATCTGTTTTTGAAGACTGAACGAAGCGCTTTGAACTAAGAGATAAGCAGAATAATAGGCTTGTGGTACATAGCCTAGGTTCCAGCCCTTTTGCCATTTGTTGTATTTTAGAAACATAATTTATTACTGAGAAGCAAAAAAAAAAATCACAGATGACTATTAGGATGCTTCGTATAAACTATGTTTACAGTATTTTCTAAAGCTTAAAAAAGTAGGAAAGTTTTCCTCATTTTGTTACTTTATTTTACAGAACTTGCTCTATGCTGTTTCATTCTGAAAATATATTCTAGCGGAACACCTGAAATTATTAAGGGCATGGGCAAATGGTTCCATCTGAAACGGACACATAAAATTTGTATGGGTGCATGGTGGCCTTTTCTTTACTCTTTCATTCCTGAAGCCAGCTACCTCCGGCTTCCGCTGAGAGCCAGCTTCACTGCACACAGCCTTTCTGTGCATCAAATTGGATGCCCTCTTTATCAGTGTAGTTATTACTGTAACGTGTGGTTTACAGACCTGAGATAGAGTAGATATTCCACTGAATAATGTAACCGCTTCTCTTAGAGGTGTAACCGCATCCCTTATGTAATAGGATCTTAGAGACTTTCAAAACTGCTTTCACAGAATCACTAAGGTTGGAACAGACCTGTAAGATCATCAAGTCCAACCAGAAGTGATTTGAGAGATCTCAGGTTTTGTACGCATATGTTTGTCAGATGAAAGTTGCGTGTTGAGCGAGCGTTTTTTCTTCTTGCTCTAAAAATCGGTGCTTTTAAAAGGTGGGTACCTGAAAGTTAAAAGGCACAAGGGTGTTTACCTTCTCTTTGAACAATCTAGGCCAACCTTGTAGAAATACAGAGAGAAAATCTAGCTGCCTGACTAATATTGCTGATTAATGTTCTGGAAAGAATTTGTAAACAGTTGCAACTTAACAACTAAATTTGGCAGCAGTATGTGTTGTCAGACAGAGTATCTGTGCTGTCAAAGAACAGAGGAGAAATGGTCTGAGCAAGCCCGCCTGGAGCGCGCAGAATGCACGTGGCAGAAGCGCAGAATGCACGTGGCAGAAGCGCAGGCAGCGCGGCGCTCGGTCCCAGGCCGTGTCCTGTGTGCTCACTGCACGGGGAGAAAGGGGAAACCTTATGTGAAAACTTGGTTGTGTGTGTAATATGGTTCTTTGTCCAAGTTCACTTATTTTTTGCAGGGTAAAGATGAACAAGCCATATTGTACCATATCGCACACGATCTAGATGCTGTTTTGTCGCAACTTTTAAATATTTAAGCTTTCGTGCTAGACCGTATGTCCTTAATTGTGTAAATAATACAAATGAAAGAAATGTGACCGCCATAGTCTATTCGTCATCTCATGTTCCATCACCCTGCCAAGCCTCAATCAGGGGTTTGGTTTGGCTTTGATTTGGGGGTTTGTTTGCATATTGCTATTACGTTGACTTCGTTTTCTTTCTGACCTTTTGTATCTGTACAAAATGTATAACATCCTCTGCCTCTTTTCAAGCTGTCACTGTTTTTACCTGCACCCTGATTAATTCTATCCATTTTATAGCCAAACACTTTTAATTCCTGGAGTCTTTATCTCTGAAAAAACACGGGTAACATATTTCGGAGCCGTATTGGAGCAGGTTTGCAAATGGCCAGCTATACCTTAGGTAGCAAATGGCCAACTTTAAGGATACTCCAATTAGAGACATTCTCATATTGGTATCTGAGAACTTATTTGACTCTGACAAGAAAGCAGCTAGCCCTTGCCGTCTTCTGAAATTGAAATCAGCCACTGTCTGAAAGCACCAACTTTCACAATACTTTGCCTCTTAAATTTTCTCTTAATTGAATAACCAGTACTATGTAGGGAATGTCATCCCTGTCTCAAAGGAAATGCAGTGCTGTAGCTTGCTTCCTATTTTCTTTAAAAACAAAATTGCTTCCAAATATTTTTCACCTGTCCCTACTGTTTCAAACTGGGCCACTGCAATTCAGTATTATTTGGGTTTCAGAAGTATTACTAGTGATGCTTACCCCATATATTAATTCAAAGGACTTTGTGTATTGTTTTCGTAATTCTTGAGCAATGCTTTTTTCTTTTTTAATAACTCTTAGGAAATGGCGAAGATTCTCAATCATCCAAGAGTATATGCTTTTCTGCACATACCGGTCCAGTCAGCCTCTGACAGTGTGCTCATGGACATGAAAAGAGAATACTGCGTGGCAGACTTCAAACAAGTAGTGGATTTCCTTAAAGAAAAGTAAGTCTACTCATATTTGAGAAAATAAGTGTTGGTTTTTTGCAATGTCAAGAACATGTGGCTGAAAACACATTTACTTGCAACTTCATAATTAAGGTATGAAAAAGAATGAGCTTTTTTTCAAAGTCTTTGAGTTTTCGGTAAGCCCCTTGATGTGGTTTGCCCCTTTGCTTGAGCTTTTATAAGCATCTTAAATCTCTGCATGACATGCTTTTAATTTGTCAGTATATTCCTAATCTTTTTCAAATAATATATTCTTAAATTATTTTTTACGCTTAACCTACTATATGCAGACTGCTTGAAGTTAAAGTTATTGAAGTCATCTTTAATGTGGCTTTTGAGCATTGTGTACTTTGTGTACTGGAGATGATCCAGCTCCAGCAAATGTGAATGGGTTGGGTTTGTTGGGGTTTTTTTTTTTCCCCAAGAAGTATTTTATGTCCTATAGCTGATGTACATTTACATCAATATAGTAATACTCTAATCTTGCTTATGGGACTGATGATTTCTAGGATAATTTCAAAATTATTTCCCTTAACAACAGAGCTAATTGTGAGGACAAGAGAGAGCGTATCGTAATGTGTTTACTTATGCTGACCGGAAGATGAAGGTTACATTTGCCTGCAAAGCTTTTGTAATTACAAGTAATAATTTAATATCCAAAGAAGTCTTTTCTTAGCTTTTAAAATTTAATAGTGATATATTTTCATGCATATTTCTGCACCAATTTTCCTAAAAATAGGTGTCTGGAGAATTATTTCTGTCACCTTGTTTGGCTACTTTCTCTCTTTATCTGCTTTTTTTGTTGTTTGTGTGCTTGTTTTAATGCATTAAACATTTTGACACATAAATTGCATTAAAATAGTTGTACATAAAAGAATCAAATTTTCGTAACCAATTTTTCATGATCATTGACAAATCCAGCAGTCTAGCTATGTAAAGCACATCATGCAAGAGCTGCATGGGAGTTACAATATGTAAGAAAGAAAAGCCAACTGTGACACAATAGAATCTATTTTGCAAACTGTGTGTGTAGTTTATAGGACCTTCCCATGCATCTAGGACAACTGGTGGAAATGGAGCCGCTTGTCTTCATACAGGTTGATTGGGCGTTAATTTCCCAGCCTAAACAATGCGCTTGAGTTCTTGGCGCTTAATTCTCATGTGACTATGGGTCCGTGTTAGTTTTTAATGAACAGATATATTGTATTCCCACGTATCTTAAGTGGGAGCTGTGTCAGTTTTTGTCTTAGTTGACATGAAGCTGATTCATTATTCTCTTCAGTAGTTTTAGCATTGGCAGCTATTATCGTAACGGCAGCTGGATTTTCGATAACCTACTATAGCTGGCACATGTTGGGGCATATGGGAGTTTATTAAATCTTTCAGCTCTTGCACACAGAAAAGAGTGAATTACTTAATATCCAAATTTAAAACAGCTGTTTATTGAGTATACAGTAATCTATGACATACGTCTTTTTCCACAGGCTTTTTTGTAGTGAACTTAACAAGGAAGGAATAATTGGTTTGATGTCTTAATTTTAAATAATAATAAACTTTATTTATCCTGCTTATTAAGAAACTACCAAATTATCTAGTAGTTCCTGTTAGAAAACAGTCTCTAAATATTAAGATGGAAAATTCTTTCTGCCATGTGGCAGCAGGATGAGGGGGCTATGCAAAGCAGAGAAAATGTTGTGGATATCTGAACATGTGCACATCTGTAAAACTAATATATATTTTTTCTTTCTTTTGCCCTTAAGAGGGTAGTGTCTTCATTTGTAGGCTCTCCTCTTATGGCAGCAGCCAGCTATTACATTCCCATATAGTTATTCCCATAAAGATCTCAGCACAAAGTTTGCCAGGACTTAACATTGCTGCAGACAACTCCAGAGCCTAGAGCCAGAAGAGCTAAAATTAAATATGTGTTTGAACTACTTTAATAGCCAAAAGGGATTATTTCCATCTTCCATTTATCAAAAAGGAAAAATAAAACAAAAGTAGAAACCCCTATATCTCCTTTCTCTATTCCTAGGGCCATAAAGTCATCTAGAAGCTTCCTACGCAAAAAGTACAGGGTCTCATCAGTAGATTCCAAATGGCGTCTTCGTCTCTAAAACATGACATCTGCTCTGATAGTATCTTCACCTAGAACTCTTTTAAACCAATAATTGTATAGGCTGACCGGCTGCAGAAGTCAAGCCACACATCAAGGAATTATATGGTTATCAGTTAAGTGCTTAATAACTTGAGTTCAAACATCTAAGCAAAGAGGAATGAAGTACAGCACGTATAAAATGAAGGGGAAAAGGAAAAGAATGTGCCACGTCGTCTTTTTCATTTTGGAACCTCAAAGATACCAAGTGACTCCTCACCCTCTCTTTTCTCAATCAGGCCAACAAAACACTCTGGGGCTTTTTTCCCCCAGAAGAAGGAGCAAATGCCTTCCCTTCCTCTGGAGAGCCAGGAGTGATTGCAGAGGTATCTCCTGCAGAGAGTGGGCATTTATTCATACCCTGCTGAGCACGGAACGCCTTACAGAGAAGCTAGAGTTGGCCAAAGCAATTACCTTTTGTGTTGAAACTCACTTTTTAAGAGAATGGAGCATTCTAGACCCTCTGAGACTGTGAAGTTAGACATGTCACTTTTTTCTTCTCTTTGAGGACCCTTTCTTCAGGCAGGAACCCAAGAAATTAACTTTAAAAATTAATATCATGTTCTAGTGCAGTCTTTCTGCGATGCAACACTTTGGTTTCTAGAGCCACTCTCTCCAGCCAGTTGCCAACATTTTTGGTTTATTATGAAGATCAGTAGCAAAATGTATAGAATATAAAGCCAGAAACACAAATCCATTAGACTGAAAAACTGAACTACCGGAGTCTTGTTTTATACTTTTTTAGAAATTCCTTCTCTGATATTTCACACTTTGCACTGACATTTCAGTAAATTCAAGTATTCAGAAAAATGCTGTTGTGCAGTTGATAGGTCAGTAGCTGATCTACAGATATAATATGTGTGTGTATATAGATATTTACTGAGGATTTATTTGTAAACTACTCCAGAGAGCAGCAGCATAATGAACTGAGGATGTGCCGATTGATTTAGAAGGTGATCCTGTACAACGTGTACATAGGCTGCAGGGACTAGGGACCAGTGCCCTGGTTCGTAGTCTGTAGGGACTAATACAGCAGTGCGGAGGGACTATTCTCAAGGCTGATTCTTGGATGAGATATTAATTTCAATGTGTTTGCAACTAAATACAGGAGCTTTAGAAATTGCTGCTTAGTAAATTTAATCCAGAGCCCAATTTAGTCTTATACCAGAAAGTGTTTTAATTGTGGGGTCATTATATCAAAATGCAAGTTGTTTTTCAAGTGATCTCAACTCTAAAGATTGAGCATAGATTATATTTCTGAAAGGTGATGTTTGTAGTTGCAAAAAGAGCAAGGCTGCTTTAATTATCTCCAAGTTTTGCAGCTTAATCGCCTGAAATTTACTTTTGCTGGTAAAAGCAAACAATTGGAATATATTTTAGTTAAAGAAACCTAAGATCTGAATGTCATATTCTGTAATTGCTTGAATAATCAGCAATGTGAATATATACCCATTAAAAAAATCCTTGGACTGGTAATGTGTTTTCCAAATTTCTTGTTTGTTATTGTTGACCGCACTGCATTCTCTTACCTTTCTGGTTTGTGAAGCGATTATGACGTTCATCAAAGTTTTATTAGTCTTTCCCTATTACTACCACTTGATAAGATAAAAGAATTGTAAAACCAAAATCTAGACGAATAAAAAAAGTCGAGAGATTTAGAGCTAGGCTGAAATACTCTACCTGTCTGTTTTGGGAAGTAGCATAATGCTGAGGAGAAGCTGGATTTGCCTCACCGTTTGGTTTTGTTCGTGTTCTGAGGTAGAGGCGTAGCATTAATTGTGGGTGGCTGCTGCTCTTCGCTTGAGATTGTCTCATAATTCACACTGGAAACATCGGAGCTTTCCAATATCATCTGAGAGCCAGCAAGCTTGGGCTGCCAGAGGGGAGAGCCGCAGCTCCGTCAGGCGGAAAGTTCTGTTCTTTTCTGCACTATTTCTCTGTTCTGCATTAAATCAGACCTACCTAGGAAGCCTGTCCTACCCTCCCTTGCTTTTCATGGTAATTGAGTACTGCTTTTTCGGCATATGTAGACACATAATTACATGCAGTTGGGAAAAGAAAGGGAAGGACCGAAAGTGAGTGAGTGCAGTGGGAAATAAATCGCAAGCTTGGAAGGAGATTAATCACTCGGGTGTAAAGGCAAATCTTAGTTGCCCAGCAGTTACAGACAAGTGCTGAACGTCTGAAGAAAGCGGAGATGATGTCCAAATTGCGAGAAGGTGTTATATAGTCCTTTGGGACAGCTGGCTTCGGGGAGGCTCCCTTCTTCCCTGTGGCTTTACAGGGAGTTAAGCCAACAAATGGTAGCTCCAGCAGCTTCCTAGGCCACCTCTTAATTCTGTTTTTAAGGATTTGGGGGGATTCAGCAGTGACTGTCTCATGTTTCTTTTGATCTGCCCTGACTTTGGTCTCTTTTGTTGCGGTGGCAGCCAGACAGGCTGCTTCAGGGTAAAACGGCACGGCTGGGAGCAAAGAGGGCTCAGCTGCCGTCTCCTCCCAGTCACGCTGTACAGCCACGTTAGTCTTAGCTTTTACAGCAACAGTTGAGTGTCTGAATGAACCTGTTCATAGTCCGCTTTCTCAACGTCGTTTTGTCCACTGTGTTTCGGTATGGCTGCTCTTGCCTCTCTGAGCAATTGCGCAAGCAGGAATCTGTTTCCCAGGTTCTGGTCTTCTGTTGTGACCTTGTCTTTATTCTGGGCATCGTAACGCATACCATAAAAGCTTCTGTGGGCAATCAGCTGTTTATCACGGTCTCTGTCTGTGTTTCTTGTGCAAGTGAGTATCTTGCCATCCAGAAGTCTTCTGCTGGAACATTTTCTCTATTTTCTAACAGCTAATTTTTGACTGGAGTAATGAACAGGGAAGAAATATCTTCCCCAAAGCTTGCCTCTAAGTACTGTTATTTGGGTGGTCAAGAAAATTCTGAACACTGTAAATAATTCGTAACTGTAAATAATTTTCTTCTGAAAGATGTCCATATAGTAAGCTTCTGAATATTATTAAGTCCACATTGCATTGAAAGACAAATGGCTAAATGAGTCATCATCGATTTTGCAGCTATTCCAGACTATTTCAGTTACTCCAGTTTTGAAACTATCCCAGGCCTTGTGGCAGTAGTATTGCCTTTATCATGTTGTCGTGCCCGTTACTGAAACTAGAATTTGAAGGCAACAAATAGAATAATTTTAAACTAACCATTTACTATCTTTACGTACATTTTTGTACTCACTTTCACAGTGCAGGTGATTATGACGTAGACTATAACAGCTCCCTCGCTTTTTTTCCCAACATGAATGTGTTTCATTTTCTTTCTGAAAATGCACTTTTGTTTCTCAGGGAGAGACATCGTCGAGCTCGTTTTGCAGATGTGCAAATCGTGGCCCTAACAAACCGTGACAAGTCTTTCAGATTTAGGCTTTTTTTTTTTAATGGGTTTTAGTCCATCTGTTCTGTCAGTCTAACTACTGCAGATGCAAATGTCATCTGTTTAAAATCCTTATGACGTTTTCTGCTAAGAAATTGCTGAGTGTATTTGGTACTTATCTGTAATTTTATACCTCAGTCTCTAGACTCTTCTCTTTACTCTGTCTTTTGTCTGCACTTGGTGTCTGAACTAATCACTTTACCAAATGTGTCTCTCTTTTTTTGTGTGTTTTAAATGAATTGGGTCTTTGTAAAAAGTATTGAATTAGCACCAAAAACTAAAACGTGGGGGGTTTTCACCAAACAGACACAGCACAAAAATAGATTGAAGTTTGTGTCTAGACTTCACCCTAGTGATCAGTGGTGTCGTCTTTGATGGACTACAAGCTCCTTTTGCCACAGGATTAGTTGTCTTCAGGTGTCGTGAAATTTAAATTCGGCCTTACGTAAAGCAGTTGCTAAATTTACACATCTTCCTGCCTTGCATTTGATTCACGAGGTCATGTAAAGGGATACAAGTAAGTGAGAGGTTTCAAAGGTGTTGAACACTTGCAGATCCATTAATTTCATTAGGATATTTTGAATATTTAGTGTTCAACTACCTGAATTTTAAAAGTATGTGTTTCTTTGGTACTGACTGGGGAGAGACAAATATTAGGCATTCCAGGATAGCTTTTTTTTTTTACTGTAACATTACGCCAACCAAGCTAAATGTTGTTTTAGGAGGGCAGTCTTTCCATCTTGGCTTGTACAGCCCTTTTCTCAGCAAATGCTACTGTACCCTTATTTTCTAACAAGAAAATATACTGCAGAGATTTTCTGGAGGGGGAATGGAAGGAGGGAAGGAAGGTCGCTTACAAATATCTGCATCTTTTTAACCTTCTGTCTTCACTGTTCTACAGATTGTTGAAATAGATTTCAGTTAGTTCATGGGGAGACCTCTTACTGCCATGGTTCGCATAATTAGAGCCGTTGCCACTTTATAAATTACTAGTCATCATTTTATAGCGTAGTCTTTCACGCCAAATGCATCAAGGTTATTAGGGTTTGCTGGGCTGTAGGCTCTTGGTTATTCTGTTGCTTGTACGTCAGGATGGCGGCTGCCAAAAGTGCGTGCTTTTTTCTACTTTTGGTGGTCCCATGTCTTGTAAAGTGCAACTGCTGAACTCTTTCTGTAACAGTGCTGGGGCAAAACTTCATTTGCTGGACAGTGAACTAAAAACTGCAGCTGAATTTGGGGTAATGTGGAAATTGCATTAGACTCGTGGTTGTTACTTGTAGAACTTTATTATAGGCACTTCAGAAAAAAACTGTTAATAGTGAATTAGCAGTGAGTCATCTGTATGAACGATGTGAATGTTTATCAAGTTCACTTTACAGCCCTCACTTTGTTTTATGTCTGTATAGATAAGGAAATTATTAAAGTCTCTGGCTGTGTGGCTGTAAAAACCCAGCCACATCTATGGTAATTCTAACTTGACAGAAGTCTTCTGAGAACACCCAGAGTGTAGCAAAAGTTGTAATGACAGTGATCTCTAGAAGTTCAAGTTTTCTTTGTTTGGAATCCTAAAGAGCAACAAAAAGCATTTACCTTGAAATAGTGTGATGTTTTCATACTGGGAACACCATTTTGTGTCTTACTACACAAGGCGTTATTTACTCTAAAGAGTATACAAATAATAGTGTAACAGATTCTCTGAAGTTTGGAGGATGTTTTCGTAAAACCACTGTGACTTACATTTTTATTCAGTCATGTACCCACAAGAAGAGTTTGGAGTAAAGCCTGTGTAGTGTTTTTATGCTAGATTCTGTGCTTAATAACTGTAATTAATATAAAAGACAAGGTTTTATTCCCATAAGTTATTCTTTTTTGAAACAAATATTTGATGTTTCACTGCTATGCTCATTCTTGCTTACCTCTTCCTTCCAAATATTTCTTCCAACAAAATGAATTCTGTTTTAAATGAGATTGTAGAATACATGGGCCTAGGACTGTTCCGTAAGGAATGTGATTAAGAGTCAGCTTGGAGGACTATAAGACAGGTTGTAGTATGGTTATAACTAATTTGGGGTAGTACAAAAATGAGAAATACAGAACTGGGTTGAAAAAAAGTCTCTTGGATGTGTGCGGTAGAATAATGAGAAAAGCCCACGGGGGTATCTCTTTGACCGTTCGCAGTGCTCATTTTTCAGAAGCTGTCTTTGTTCAAGGGGATCGTACCTTGTGTGAGCAAGAGACTTGAAGTTTCAATGCATGACATGGTAGCAGTAGCCTTTGCAATAAAGGGGTATTTGTTTCTCCATATGCATATCGTATAGCTACAGTATGTCACCCAAGTTCACGGTAGGAGTATGGCTGCAGTCCCCATTTTCCTGTGGCCTGCGCTGTTACTGGTACATCTGTCAGGCTGTTGTTCACGTGCTGATCACACTTCGCCTAAGGATGTACGCGTGCAAATACTGAAGTCCAAATTGAATCGTGTAACGTGATGTTAACATAAAGTCATTCTGAAGTTACAGGCTACTTTGAAGATTAGGTGGCACTAAATGTAACTTCAGCCTATTTATTTTTGGGGAAGGTACTGTTTAGGAAACGATGATTTCAAAATTTCTATATGCTCCATAATTTTTTAGATGAAGTATCTTCACCTTCTGGAGCAATTGAGTTCAGCATACTGTCCTGTTCAAGCAGGTTGTGCACGCTGTTCCTGTTTTACAGAATTTTCTTCTAAATAATACACATATTTTTCTAGAGATTGAGAATCATTATGAGAGGGAGGTTTTTTTCTGGCTCTCCTGCCACTGTTCCACTCCCATAGGTATGCGTAGAACCTGGCGGGTGAAGCCTGGGAAATGAGTGCCCAGGCTGAGCACAGCTCGCTGGGTGCCGGCTGGCCAGGCACGCGGGGCATTCGCACTTCGGGTGCTTTGAGGTTCCAGCGCTGTGATGTTCTGCTTCGGCCAAAGGCTTGAGGAATGATTTCGGGAGTGGTTGCTGGAAAGAGAAGATATGCCCCCTTATTAACTGTAAAAATTATTTCCTCTTATTATTATACTTGTCATAGAAGGTGGCTTACTTTTTTTTACTAGATACAGTTAGTAAAGTTGTTTGGGGCGATACTTTCTGTACGTAGTTATGGTTAGGCTTTCCTTTTTCTGGGCAGTCTTATCTGCAGTTTTCTTCTGCAAAACCCTAACGGGAGTATTGTCAGATGATAGAGTAGGAATTAGTAATGTGCAGCCAATTCCCACTTTCTTAAGTGTAGCAAGATGGGATCTTTTTTCTTTTTCCTTCTCCCCCTGAGGGCATATGAATGTGGGTTTTTTGAAAGTAATGCTATAAAATCTGTAGTAAGGTTAAAAGAAAGCAATTGTAAGCATCATGCAGTATTAGAAATCAGTCGTCTTAAAACATTTAGTATTAATGACTTTTAAAAGCTTGGTTTTACTTGCTGAGATACTATATTACTTTAGTATTTTAAAACAAAATAACTTAAATCACTTTGATTTTTTCTGTACAAATATTGTCACTGTGTTTCAACGTCTAGGTCAGAACTTAGAATGGAATTGGGGAGGGAGTCTAATTTGTTTTTAAAACAATAGTAACAACGTTAATTCATATTTATTTGCTTAATAACAGATTGGTTTGACATGTAATTCTCAGCTTTAATTTGCATATCCAAACACATGTTAAGATGCTTAAGTATTTATTGTGTTAGCGTATTAGTACACATACAAATCCAAGATTCATGATGTGTACACCTTATAGTGCTCAGTTGTGAAAATTCTGATGATGGTATTAAATTTTCAGATTTGATACTTTTAAAAAAATTAAGATTTGTTCATTTACATGTGTGCATTTTTTTGATTTTCAGCATGGTACTAGGTAAGAAATGAATTTTGTAAGCCATATTGTTTTGATCATCTAGAACAATATGGCACAACAGAATTTTTGATGAAGGTGGTAGTTGGCCAGCTGATAAGCGCTGATTGACGTTACATTTATGTAAGGTTTTAGGGAAAATATCATGGAAAGAATGATTGAAGAAGTAAAAAAATGCAATACCTCTGTAGCTAATCAGTACCTTCACTGGTTATGTTCTTTAACCCTAAAATGCTTAAATGAAGAAAACTAGTAAGTGGAATAGGGAAAAGTTGTTAAACCTCTTTAAAAGTGTAGCTATACAATTAAAACACGATCACATGCCAGAGACACGATAATTCTGCTACCCAGAAGTTTTCTGTACACGTTCATTTGGGAACTATGATACAGATTACTTTGGGGAAGCTCAATTTTGTCCTCATGTGCATCTTATATTGGTCTGTAAATTGCACTCATGAGTTGATGCTTCACCTCTTTATAAGGAGAGTGAAATTTATAATTGTAAACGTCTTTTTTTATTAGATTGCAAAGTGATCGCAAACCCGACATTTTAACAGGTTTGTGCATGAGAGTGGTGGCTATAGCAGATGAAAGTTTATTTTCCACAACTGAATCGCTTGTCTCTTGCACTTGCAATTTTTTCTCTTTGTATTTTGCTTCTCATTGTCATATAGAACTCTAATTTTGTTTCGGAGGAGAAATTGACACAATACAGCTGTTAAATTACTTTGTAACAGGAAGACTATATTGCAAATTTGGTCATGTGTAAAGGCACAAGAAGCAATGTAAATTCTTCTCAATTCACTTAGCAGAAAATTGTGATTCAGATGCAAGTTCAAGCTGGAAAATAAGATACTGTGTCCAAACACCTTACGCACAGGAGAATATAAAGCCAGAGTGTCTCCATTTCTTCTTAAATCTGGAGAAAATATTTATTGGGAAAACCCAAAGGTCATAGAAATTAATTCTGTTCCGGCTTGCTGTGTCAGCTGCCTCCCTGCTTGGCCTTCAAATGAGCCGTGGCCCGTAGCAGGAGGGACGACTTCGGAGGTCGGAAAGTGATTCCATACAGACTCGCAGTCAGCTCTGGGGTAATAACTTTTGGACGTTACTAACCCCAACAGATTTGAATCAGTCTCTTACAAAAAGCTTTGTATTAAAAAGAAAACACTGCTCTCTCTGAACTATTTATCTCCATTGAAGGATTTTTGTTGAGTCAAATTTCAGCGTAAGCATTTGACAGCCTTCAGCTTACTTACAGAAGGGGTCAACACCGCACCTGAAAAATGGGTCGTGTGGTCATTTGTAGCTCTACTGCTGTATATGTGTGAGTGTGTATGTCCCACAGTAACTAGTCACAGCTATTTTTTAAGCTCTTTTTTAGCTGGTGAGAGGAAAGAGATCAGCTGTCTGTCAGGAACTGGTCATTTCTGAGAGTTTGCAGACAGACAGACAGATGGATTACGGGTTCAGGTTTGAGCAAAAGACTGGCATGATTTCTCTGCAATAGTGGGATGGCCATTCCTACACCGTTGACTTAAGTTTTGGGGAGTACTTGACTCACGTACTCAATCCTAAAAATTACTAAGGCAGCCAGCTGAACTCTGAACTGTGCCCAGCAAACTATTCTGTCATTTTTTTTGTCATTTATTGTGGACCCACGTCCTTGGGAATCACAGAATCACTAAGGTTGGAAAAGACCTGTAAGATCATCAAGTCCAACCATCAGCTAACCCCACCATGCCCCACAATGCCTCGTCCACACATTCCTTGAACCCCTCCAGTGATGGTGACTCCACCACTTCCCTGGGCAGCCTCTTCCAGTGTTTCACCAATTCAGCAAGATTTCCATTAATTTGGAAATGGAGGAGAATAAAACGTGTGCTTTGCTTAGTTGTGTTAATTTCAGTCTGTAATTGTGCATTGACTGTAAAATCCTAACAGCTGGGGGAAAACGTAGCTGTGGAGATTCCTCTTTTTTAATGGTATGATACTTTAAAATGTTTATTGTTTCAAAATCAGAGAACGCGAATAGCATTTCTGTGAAATCTCCTCTTAATCTTTGCATCCTTCCTGCTTCCTTACCTACCTGATATCTTCCTTTAAATAGTTCTTGTAGTGCTAGGCTGTAACCGCTGCGTAGGGTAATGTATTTTACAGTCAGCCAAGAATGATGGCTTGGGAGTTTTGCCACAATGTTGTATCAGCTACTGGGGTCTGCATATGAATTTGAGTCTGAAGCTTAATTTCACCGTAGTTTATTATCACAGAATCACAGAATGATGGGGGTTGGAAGGGACCTCTGGAGACCATCTAGTCCAACCCCCGCCAGAGCAGGGTCACCTAGAGCAGATTGCACAGGAACGCGTCCAGGACGAGTTTTGAATATCTCTCGAGAAGGAGACTCCACAACCTCTCTGGGCAGCTTGTTCCAGTGCTCTGCCATCCTCAAAGTAGAGAAGTTCCTCCTCATGTTTAGATGGAACTTCCTATGACCAAGTTTGTGCCCGTTACCTCTCATCCTGTCACTGGGCACCCCTGAAAAAAGACTGGCCCCATCCTCCTGGCACCCACCCCTTAAGTATTTAGAAGCATTAATAAGATCCCCCCTCAGTCTTCTCTTCTCCAGACTAAGACGACCCAAGTCCCTCAGCCTTTCCTCCTACGAAAGATGTTCCAGTCCCCTAAGCATCTTCGTAGCATCTTCTGTTGATCATATATGAACTTATGTGATCTTATATGATCTTACGTGATAATTAGAACAGATGTGAGACTAGGTGAGAGTACACAGGCAAAGGAAAATTGGGATTGAAATACTCCAAAGTGGCAAATGCAGATTTTTTTTTTTTTGTGGCTGCATTTAGTAAGCACAATAGATATGGCTTAATTTTGTGTCAGTGTATAAAATGAACACGGCGGGTGCAGCAGTGCATTGCAATTCAAATGCTGTGGGAGAGGAGTTTTCTTTAACCGGTATAGTTATCAGCAGAAATATGTTTAAAATCATTTGTAAATGAAACCCTGTAGGGTAAGGAACTAATCTAAATTTTGGGCATGGGTTTGTGACTTCTATCAGCATTGTACTTGGGTGCATGCAATGTTACAGATTCGCTTAATTTTAGTGAAACATCCGAACACTTGACTGTGGTCACAAGTTAGGAATTTAAACCCAGCAGTAATATTAACTGTGCCTCAAGTTCTTCTAAGACTAGGAGAAGGGGAACACATTTTGGAAATCTGATCCTCCATGCAGAAGCTCTTACAACAAAACTTTAAAAGCTGGCTTGAAATGTTGAAGTATATTTAAATCACTAAAATAGATGTTACCTAAAATGATTTTCTATATCTTTCAAACAAGAGGAGACATTTTCTAACCCTAATTTGCAGAGCACTGTTTTATAGTGCAGAGTATTGACAACCTCATGAAATTGAAGCCAAATATCTTTGAGTCATTCCACTTCCTAATCAGTGTTGTTCACACATGCCGTAGAAGAAGGAAACAAAGTTTAAAATATTTGGCTTTTTAATTTTCTTTCTTTATATGCTTTCTTTATACATTTTAAGAGGTGTACCCATGCATACAGCTATCATCTTCCCTTCGTTTTTACATTAGCGCCTGCACAACTCTATGTACGTACCTGGGAGACTGTTGGGAGTCAAGGATTGTATCTCACACAGTGGAAGGTAATTTTAACCTTGTATTCTCGCAAGGCTGCATGCCTGCGATCCCTGGACAGTTACCATTAATTAGAAATTAGCAGGGAGCAATTGTGCTTCCCCCAGAGTATCATTTTTAGCACAAATTTAAGATGAAAGAAAATGAGAAGCTGTTACTGCCACTTGTTTGGATTATTTCCTTACCTCCTTATGATGGTAAATGATCATCAAATACTTGTTAAACTCTTGAACAAAACTATTATGAGATTTGTTGGCATTTTTTGAATGTTAAATACTTTGAAGCCTTTTCATGAGATTTAACTATTTTCATATCTTTATAGGTGACTTTGTATTAATGACTCTCAGCATGTTATCATCTAAACAGAATACAGGTTAAACTTCACTATTTAATTTTTCGTATTTATTGCCTTCGTAATAAGAAGGACAGTTCTAAATCTGAATACAAGCTAATTTAGAAACAGGATTGTTCCTCCATTCAGTACGTGACTAATTCGGCCCATCTGCTATAAAAATGGTAACCCGTCATACCTACCAGTGTTCTATCAACTTTTCTGTAAGAGTCAGTTTTTAACTTGAAGCAGGGAGACTATATATCAATAATAAGATGTCAAAAAAATTGGAGCTACGGGCATAAAAACAATTCATACAAATTGAAACAGTTCCCAAACTATGCGTCCACAATAAAAATAAATATAGATATATAGAAAATGTTGCATGTAGTGAAGAGAAGTTTATGTGTGTGGCTTAATTCAAAATCCAGTGGATGCAGTAAACAAAAGTTATAATGAATGATGTAATTTTACCGTTAGTAACTGAATTTTTGTTCGTTTGCCTTTCCAGATCACTCTAGATTTATGACATAGCATATGTCCTTTCTGCAGAAAAAAAAGTCCTTATTGCCACTTATCATAACCTACTTTGCACTTTGGTGAACAGAATACTTAGTGCTTTGCCAGAGTATTTCAGAGTGCTGTACAAAGAGAATGTCTGAGTTGTCTTCAAAAATGTTAAAATTTGATACAAGGTGGGACATGATTGTATTAAGATTTACATTCCTGATTGGTTTGTGTCTTAAATATTCTATGGAGTTATGTGGTAATGAGTCATAACATGATTTTCTGCTGTTGGCTACCTAAGATTACTTAGTCGTACTTTCTACAAAATGCAAAATTATTTGAGGTATTTTGAGGGCTTTCATCATTACGAGAATAGCAGAAGCTGAAGTCTGTCTTTTAACATATGTTTTCACAAAATACAGCTTTTACTTGACAGTGTTAAAGTGAAGTAGGGTAATTATCACATTAAGTGAGATAATATTTTCATGTTTTCATTAATAATGCAAATAAACATTTTTTTCCCAAGGAAGATATTCAGCTAATTCTTCAGAACAAAAAATTGTTTCATTGATTGAACTAAATGTGCATTCAGACTATGTTTATGCAACAATAGTGGCTGGAGAGTTTTTACTCTTTTTTGTAATGTAGCATCTGTAGGGGATATGCTCCAAGCCTCCTATCCCCTGCATAGAGTTTGCACAGCAATTAATTGTTCTTTCAGTTTGACTTCTGGTTAAATTAGAGCATCCTGCTTTCACTTGTTACCTCTGTCACAAAAACTTGTTTCACATTCACTTTAAATCCTCTTCTAATACTTCTGATTAGTTCTTTTTATTAGTTCACCCTTTCATTTTTAAAGTTCTAGCCTGAGGTTCGTCTTCTGACATGACGAGTTTTTTTTTCCGTGAAACAAGAATGTAAGTTCTGACTTGGTATACATTTGACTTTTCCTATTTGCCTCAAAGTGCTTTTTTTCATTTTCTGGTGGACATTCCTTTATAAATAAATAAACTGCCTTTACTTTCTGAGAAAAAAACACATTGCATCTAAAGATCCCATCTTTCTGATGATTGAGCCCTAAGCCAGAAACTCACAGTGGCATCTTCAGAGTATTTACTTCCTAAATTCAGTGTATTTTTTGTCAAAGAAATCGCTCATAGTGCAAGTTCTCAACTACTCCAGCAGCACCTGCATTGGCTCCACAGAAAGCCAACCTGAGGGCTTTGATGAGGTGCAACCCCAAGGTGCAAGAGTCTATGTTCTCCTTATGCAGCTTTCTGCCAAGTTCCTGAGACTTGAAGGTGGCCCAGAGGATGGTTTTGCAATGGGAAATGGTATCTTGGCGAGTTTGATAGATGCTTATAGCCCACGGCTGTACTGAGATCCCATTGTTGGACACTAAGTGCTGCTATAGGTAATGCAAAATTACCATTTTCACCAAACCAAGTTTGTTCTGGAATTATTAGCCGTGATTCTGGTGCATAGGATTTTC
The DNA here is from genome assembly GCF_030936135.1 of Gavia stellata. NCBI lineage: Eukaryota > Metazoa > Chordata > Aves > Gaviiformes > Gaviidae > Gavia > Gavia stellata. The sequence continues at coordinate 94,913,562 of NC_082596.1, read as the reverse complement.
ACATCTTGCACCTGTCTACCCACCTGTCCACAAGTACAGTGGGTTTTAGGCCTTTCAGTATCTTTTGGGAGTTCACTGCCACCCTTGTCGGTGAAGATAGCTTATTTTTTAGCTGGCAGGAAAACGGGGATTTGTGCTCTGATGGTTGATTCTCCTTTTGTTGTTGTTTTCCGGAAAGGCAAGGTAGCATTTCTGAAGTCCTTTTCCAAGGTGACTTCCAACTTTCAGTTACTTTAGGGAAGTCAATGTGCCTTGCGTTTTTGCTTAAACCTCCTGCTTTCCTTTACAGACGCTTGTGTTGTATCCTGCCTGCATTTTACCTTCTGCATGTTAGGGGACAGCCCCGAAGAGCAATCCCTGAACTCCTCCTATCCAGTGATAAAGAGGGCAGAGAGGTTAGCAGACTCCTCAGTAGATCCACAGTAGATGAAAGGAGTATTACAAAGTCGTGAATAGGGATCACCCGCTTCTTTAACAGCTCCTTCAGTTAGGCCTTACGCAACTGTGCTCTGCATCATACTTTCGTATTTTTTATATGCAAAGTGGACACTTGAAGCTTCACGTACATCTTTGCTAAGTGCCACTCTATCGAGGAGGCTGCCTAGGAGAAAGCTTCATTTGCCGTAGCTCTCCTTCAGTCTTGGTTCGTTTAGAGACTCGATGTGCCTTTCTTCAGACTTGCCATATTCTTGGATTATCTACAGGGACTGCAGGCAGTCCAGCTGAAGAAGAGAGATTATTTACTTATCCATAACTGGTTTTACTTTGAGATGTGCTAGCTACACATTTAACCCTTCAATTTAGCTGTGTTTCTCAAGAGTTACGTCTATCTGTGGTTTCTGTCTTTGAGGGGAACCGAGTCACCCCTGTTACTACATGGACAACTGGCCGAAAGTGGTGGGCCTGAAGGATGTTCCTTTGGGTACTGCTGTCATAATAAACAACACGGCTGAGAGTGCTTGCATGTACCACTGTGTGATTACACGTGGATAACTCATCTTCTCTGAAGTGGTGTATAGGTAGATAACTGGTCTTTGTCTTCACCCTAGAACATGGCTGCTTTGTTATTTTTTGTTAACACCAATTCAAATGCCTAAGAGATGGTTTTTTTTTTTTTGTTTTGAATATTCAGCTTTCCCCTAAAGGGTGAAATAGTAACTTTTAAGCCTGTTTTTAGGCTGAGAACTGAGCTAACTTAAGTCTCCTAGAAATTGAGAACTGTAAAATGAAATAAATATTTTTTGAAATGGTGTTCTTTTCTGCTAAGGTAAAACCCTATAAAAACCTTTAGTGAGATGCTTAACTACTCTGTCTTCTACTCAGCTGTAAACCCAACTTACTGAAATCCCTGGGATTTCAGTAGTGGCACTGAAACTGGGGGAAGGGAGGTGTTGTGAGTTATGAAGGCTTACAATAAGTCACGGAGGATGAAGCATTTTCCATTAATGGACTCGAAAATTACATCAATAAATAATTTCTAAAGATACTCATTTTTTTCTGCCTACTTAAAATGTGTCTGTACCTCCCATCCACACAAAATAGGCATTTTTGGAATGCTGGTACATAGATGCAGCTTTGCATTAGTTGCTCAATATTCTCTACATAATAAATGAGCTTGAATTGTCTGAGATACAGCTTGTTTCATCCTCAAGGATCCTAATTTGCCTTTTAACCTGCTTTTATACCCTATCTTCTGTGTTTCTCAGAGTTGAAAAGCCAGTGTCCATGTTAGGCTCACCCAGTTATACCCAGACACTTGATGTCAGCTTGGGAATTTACAGTGTTTGTGCCAACGTTGTGAATAGTCCAGCTTTCTGCCGAAGAATTCTTCGTGTCTCATGTTGGTATTGCAGAGCCAAAAGGGTACTGTCGTGCCTGGCAGGCATTTGGCAGGTTTTCCAGGTTTCTTAGCTGATGCCCAAAGGCCAGCGTGGAACATTACGTGATTTGATAAAACTGATTTCAGAGATCAGTCCGAATGCAAACACTGCTGTTTTCACTGCATTGATTTGATTCCATTTTTGTATTCTACTCCCTCTGTATCATAGTATGCATATTTTATAAAATTATTCATTACATTTAAGTAGACTTTAACAAGGAGAGTTCATGGTAACTATTAAATTAAAACTTGTCTTCAGCTTGCAAAATTGAGTATGCATAACCACCTCATTCCATTAATTTCAAACATTTGTCAGGTCTTTCAGTATTGATTCAGTTTAATTCTGTAGCTTAAGCCTGCTCCAGTAGTAACGAGTGAGAAGTTTGTCAGCATCTGGTTTGGGGAGGTTTTTTCCCCCTGCAAATTGTAATATGATTTTCTGATGAGAATGTTGAGAACCTCAAAAATGGCATTTGTTTCATCTCTGTCAGTCTCACTATCAAGGTACTCTCTCTTTGTTTCTATAATTGTCCCCGTAGTAATAAAAGTTTTACATTTTTTCCTTTATCAGATATTTTTGTCTGAGGACATCACTGATGTCCTTTTATAATGGTGTTTTTAGAGGTTTTCAATTCTGTTCCATCTCTTGTATAAAATTCCCTGAGTATTGCTTTTTGGACTTTTACCAACTCTTTGGGGATTTCCTAAAGTTTATCATTTTCCTCAACAGAAGACTGATGCCAGTTCTTGAGTGGTTGCCTTGCTCCATGCTGATTCTCATTGCCTTTTCAGCAGTAATCATCCTGCCTCATCGTCTAATTGTGGGAGCCTCAGAGGCTCTGTGACTTCGTGTGTCAGGTCTTTCTGTCTTACCATTTCAAGATACAAGAAAATCTGTTTCCCTTAATCTTCAGCTATTACTTCGGTGCTTTGAATCAAGTTGGTAAACCCAGTTGGTAGTGATCCTATCTCTTACCTAATTACGTATATTCATATATGAGAAAATATGTTATTCTCCTCAGCTTCATCTTTATTCATATTCCACTGCTATTAAATTTAGCTGAAACCTTATTCCCTAAATATAATTTTCATACATCACCTAGTCCAATTTTAATGGTTTAGTGTTGCCAAAGAGCTTTGTTGCCGTAATTGGAATGCTGTCATATCTTTGAATTCTTCATAAACCATATTTTTAATTTTGTCTTTGATCTTTCTTCAGTGATAATGGTATATTGTTGATTTTGTGCTAATTCTCTTTTCACCTTCGGTTGTAGATTTGTTCACTGGTAGGTCAAATCAGGTCACTGCTCACAACGTCAAATTTCCTTAGTTATTCTCCACAGTATGAGTTTGCTAACTTTAAAAGGTTCATTTTCTGCCTATTTTACTTCTTTAAAATGTGGTAACACATTCACACTGTGTCTGCTCCCCTGAGTAACAGCGGACATCTGACGCATAGCAGCCCAAAATGTTTCAGGTGCCACATTCCAGTCTTCTGCTGGAATAGCTGTGGTGGTTTGATTTATCTTTTCCAAACTCCTGAATTTGATTTGGACTTCACGAATAGTTTTGCTTTTTGTGGGATACAAGATAGTAAGCTGATATCTCTCCTGATACTGACGGGCAGTATTCCTCTTGAGTTTGTCTGAAACATTTTGGATAGTCCTGTTTAGGGAGTCTACCATTGGGCAGCAAAGCTACTGCTGGAATGACTTCGAGAGCTGTGGCTGCGGACAACCTGTCAAAGTCAGAGTCCTTCAGAAAAAGGCACCTGAGCTTATACATGTTCAGCAATCCTTCATTTTATGTAAAGTTTTTGACCGTGACAAAATACACTGGTGTCCTGATAACGACATGTAAACCATGCTAACTGGAATTTTTAAGGCATCGGCAACTTAGTGACACACTTAGAGTGAAATAGTTCACTGAGGTGAACAGAGAGAAATAGGTAAGAGCATCCCTGAGGCAACAGCGTCTATTGAATTTGTATTGTTTTAAGTTTGTCATTGACAAACTAACAGTCTACATTTAAAATACCATCTTTTCTCTTCCTGATTTTGCTCATGATGTCCTGTACGTGTACTTCAGTGTGCATGTTTGCATCTGAACATTCTTCTTCAAAACTTTTCAAGGAATGCATGTATTCATTACTTCCATTGACCCCAAAGTACTAAACCAATTTTGTCTTTTACAAAGAAATGTTCTTAAATTGCTGACAATTCTAGATGAAGGAAACTGTTTCCAAAGCGTTAAGAACAAAAAGTGCGTGAGAACCTGGTTAGTTGAGGCCATCTTTCTGAAAGGTGAACTGGGAGGTTTTAGAGCTGTTTTCCTGGGGATTTTGCTTTTTCTGCCCAGTGTCCTCAACTGCATAGCAGAGTAAGCCCCTTCCTCCATTTGCAGGTGAAGCCACAATATTTTGCTCTGAATTATGTTTTATTAACTGATACATAAATTAACGTTTTATTGTTACGGGCCGATCCTGTGTATTTAAGGGAGTCTTTTATATTCTGAACTCACCTGCTGTTTGGGTGTACCTCAGAACAAAAGAGGTACTTCTCACGGTCATTCTGCTACCTTCCAGTTAGCTGAGGGAACTGTGCTTGCCCATAAAGATTGATACTGTTTCTGCTGTGCTTTCTTTAAAATCAGGTTGCTATCAGAACATACCATGAATGAGATAAGATGAGACTGATCTACAGACAGTATTTACTGTGTGCTATCACTCCAGTGATGCCCATTAACAGAATCACAGAATCACTAAGGTTGGAAAAGACCTGTAAGATCATCAAGTCCAACCATCAACCCAACACCACCATGCCCACTAAACCATGTCCCACAGTGCCACGTCCACATGTTCCTTGAACACCTCCAGTGATAACTTAACAGTCATGCCCAGCTATTTCTGTATATCGTTCCAATTACTTTGTTACACAAATGAATAATTCTTTAGACACACTTTCTTTGGACAATTTGCTTCATAATTTCTTTAAACTAACTCCTGCAAGTTAAACTCTCTGTTTCCCAGCGATCCAAGTTATATTGCATTGTGTTGATTGGGAACATAATTTACATTATCTTATCACACTTTCGTTAGTAAAGCACACTGGATTTCTTTGAAGTTAAGCTCATGGGTTCTGACTTAATAAGGAAATAGCGTTGCTTGGGAGTCTGAAATGTTACCTCTGAAAATTTAATTCTGAAGCGCTATAGGGTGGTGTTTCAAGCACATCACAGTGCTTGTGTCACACTTTGTTCTGAAGTTTTAAGACCGTATTGTCACATTTGCCAGTGTAGCATGGAGTAAAACAGAAAAACTTTGACATTACATGATAGGAGCTTTGAATCTTTGAGGGGTGGGGAGGGTGTATATGTGGAATTTTAAGCCAAATATTACACTTACTCTTAGAACTGAGAAATTTATTATTATTATTCACATTGACTTTTTATGCTGCTCACAGAAGCAGTAGTTCCCTATACAACCTTTTTGCATATGGTCATGTACAAATATTGCTCCTTAAAGAAAAAAAGAAAAGTTAGAGCAGTGATAGTAAAAGTTTTTGATCTACCAGATCATCCTTTTATAAAGCCATAAATCTCAAGCCTATCTGGAAACATTGTCCAGTCCCCTACATCTTCTGTGCAGCCGTTAGTCCTGAAAGCTACCTGGGGCACAGGTATTAAGTCTGCAGTTACGAACATCTCCGAATAAGGATGCAGAATTATAGCTATCGTAACTTCACTATCCAAAATGCTGTTCTGTTTTGATACTTTTCTATTCTGTTCTTAACTTCAAAATCCATCCTCTTGAGTATCAAATTAACTTTGTACACCATTAGTCCTTGGTTCCATATTCAGACATTCAAAGCCTGTTGTTTTCAGAGGTAGCGATGTCCTACACTTGAAAACGGAAAGCATCTCTCAAAATTAGACCGTGACGGATACTGCACATTTAAGAATGTATAGCAGTGTACAGCAAAAACTGTCTGGTGGAAAACTGCAGCGCTTTTTAGTTACAGTAAGAGTACATGAATTGTGTTTTAAACATCTCTGGCTAGCATTCAGGAAAACTGCTTACGGCTGCTAAAACCGTGCCCCAGCCGACCTGCCTGCCGCTCGCTCTCTCTTGAATCTGTGGTTCTGATATTTAATTACAACCACACCTTTTGTAAGTATTGTGTCAATACGGATGTAGCATATAAGCTGCTGTGTTTCGGATGATCAGCTGGTGTGGTCCAAGTTGTGTTTCATTAGGTACTTTGAAAATGGAGCGGAGATGATGTTAAATTTAGTGCACATCATGCACGTGTTGTTAACTGCTGTTTCCTTCACAACCTTGATCCTTCCCATGTAGATGTTTGCAACTGGAAAACTTTTCACGTGGTGATTTCTCGCAAAGGAATAGAACCAAAAAAAATCCACCCAAATTGTTTGTGTAGCTTGTGATGTGAGAGAATTATGTTTCTTTAAAATCTGTCAGCTGTTTTAGGGTAACTCTTTCGAGCTGAGCATGTTTTCCTCAAAATCTGCTTTGCTTCAGTGTCTCTTTTGCCAGGAGCCTTTCTCCTCTCTTTCTCTCTGCTGCAGAAGTTCTTAACATGAATGATCTTAATTTGAACCAAAACCTTGGAATAAACCATCTGGCCCAATGGCAATTTTAGTTCTCCATTTTCTTCCTTGATCCATTCTTGGTTCTGCTTCAGATAGAAATCTGAAATTCTCTGTTCAAGTCTTGCAGCTTGTCATACTGTCACGCCTTTGACAACCTCTTCTGTTCCCCGCACCGCACATTGCCGGCTTTGGCCTGTCTTTGAAAGATGCTTGGCTATCTTTTTGTTGCCAGTTCTAGCTTATTTATCTTCTAAAACTTCACCTATCCAGTGTGTTTCTGCGAAAAGTTACTTACTTCCATCAGATTCATTCCTTAAGGGGAAACAATTTAATAAGGAGAGGGCTGTTGCTCCCCAACTATTGAATATCCAACTGAAGCCAGCTGCACAGTCCTTGACTTTTTGAGACAGCGTGACTTTTTGAGCAGCTGAGACTGCTCAGGTTTATTTTTGAGATGACATATCCATCAATTGGTCTCTTTTAATGACAGTTATGTTTTTCAGAATTCCTATTCAGTAATCATAGAATCATTTAGGTTGGAAAAGACCCATAAGATCATCAAGTCCAACCGTAAACCTAACACTGTCAAGTCCACCGCTAAACCATGGTCCTAAGTGCCTCATCCACACGTCTTTGAAATACCTCCAGGGACGGTGACTCCACCACCTCCCTGGGCAGCCTGTGGCTCAGAAAGAGACGGAGGCTGATAGCGATTTGAAGAAGGTGTAGGTACGCCGGTAATCCCAGGCTGCTCATATGAAGCAGGTAGAGCGGGACTCAGAGCAGTGTTTGTATCTCTGTAGAGGAAAGAATTTGTTTTCTCCATCTTTTATTTGGCAGTTTCTGTTTTCCGTAGCAGGGCAGAGCAGTAGTATGAGTCCTCTTTTCCTGAACTTTGGCAAGGGATTTTTACCAGTTTGTTGTTCCTGTTGCAAACTCCGCTCTCAAAGTAAATTTCAGAAAGCGGCTGTCCTAAAGGTAGTGTATTTTAATGACTTTTTGGGGTAACATTTCTCTCGGTGTGGAATGTTTACCAATGCTGTACTTGCATTTTCTTACAAATAAACAACTGTCATTGCCATTTCTCTCTTGGCCCTTACCTTGTGTAAGGTCCATTACCTTTTGCTGCCTGCTTACTGGAAAACAAATGAACCCAAACCTGAAAGAAAAATTTAAAAAGCAGACCATTTATCTACATTCTAGAAATACTGTAAGAGATTTTTATCTCATTGTGCCTGTATTGTTAAATGCTGTCAACACCCCTCTCACAAAGGATATGTTACAATGGGAAATGTTACTGTGAAGACTAACAGAGATTATCAGCGGTATGACAGATCTGTCACACAAAGGAAATTAAGGACTCTTCAGTCTGGAAAAGTGCTAATTGAGAGGGACTAGAACAGAGGTCAATAAAATCATGAAGAGTACTGAGAAGGTGAACAGCGTTGTTACTGGTCTCTGCCAGAGTAACAATTAGGGGATGTCAAATGCAATTAGCAAGTGGCAGGCTCAGAAGAGAGATTGGTTGGGTTTTTTTTCTTTCAAGTGATTACGATATGCAGGGCTTTAGATTCAAGGGGAGACTGGACAAGTTAATGGAGGAGAAGTCCATCAGAGGCTACTGGTTCCAAAAACACCTCTCTGACAAAACGCGGTTGTTGGAAGGAGGAAGGGATTCTGGCGGATTCTACGTCTTAAACGCTTCCCTGGGCTTCTGCTGCTGGCCACTGCTAGCAGCGGGCTACTGGCTTAGGTGGACCGTTGGTCCGATCTGTCTTATCTTCAAAGTCCCTGAAACATTACAGGGCTGTGGATTATAGAGGGGCAAAACCACAAGTTCAGAAAGATTTTTATTTTTTTTTAATTAGCATTTGTTAATAGAGCACTGCTTGCAATTTTTTCATTTGGTTTCATCATGCCCAAAAGGCACGTTCATCGTTTTGGTTTCTGTGCCTGATTTCTGTGTCAGAGTGACGAGCTAAACGACTGTCACCGAAACAGCCACGGATGGGTCCTCAGAGCCCACGCCATTTAGTATTGGTGATAAGCGTTGTGTCAGGATGAGAAAAAGGATATAATGTTCTCAGCTACTCATGGCTGAGATCCTATTATTTCTGACCATGCCTGACAGCTCTAATGTTAAACAGCGAAGGGTCATAGAAAATTAGTGTAATTTCAATGGCTGCTTTAGTGCAGCAAACATTAAGTCAGTTCCCAAGAACAGTTCCCTGGTGCAACCCGTAATAAATTCAAACTTTATTTTTAGTGATGACCTTTAGTAATGCGAGCCTTGATCCATTGAGATGCTGTTCACTTTTGATGCATCTCCAAATCCCTTTTTTATGCATTTTAAATCAACACATGCTTATTCTGAATTTATGCGTGTGGATAGACAGAGAGATGTAATTTAAACACATCTGTTCAAATATGCATTTCAGATCAACTTGGTGCCGGTTCTCATAATACGGCTGAGTTTTTGACGGGTATTATATCCCTAAAGTACACAGCAGATGGTATTTATTAGAGATTGAATGGAAATGAAGTTTAAGGATGTTGAGCTTTTTGTCTTAAGTCGCTCATTTTTTAATCATAAAACAATCATGATCTGAAGTTATAAATCTGTACAATGTTTCATATTTATGGGGAGGGTAGAACACCTTATTTTTGCATAAAGTTAGTCCAAGCCTTAACTGTTTGGCTTTTTAAAGAAAATTGATAATGGGAAGTATTAAAATGTTTCTTGTGAAACATTTGGGCTGCATCTAGTAGGAACTCTAGCAACCTTCACTATAATTATTTAAAGAGAGTAAAACTGTGTGCGTACTCTTTCATCCTCAGGCAGTGAGCCATGCTAATTACGAAATAAACCTTTTACCTAGGTTGCTATTCCCCGACAACAAGGACGGACCCAGTCCTTACTCGCACCGAGTCCTCCATACCTATACCTTCTCAAGCTGAGTTCTGGAAATCAGGTCTCGTAGCCGCCGCCGGGTGCCGTTCAGCCCAGCTGCTGAAAGGCTCTTCTGGGGGGCTTGGGGAAGAACAGTCATCAAAAATACCCATTCTCACTCTCAGTGAAACTCCGAGAGCTGTTAGATTGTGCCTCTTGGTCACAGCTACTCTTCTACAGCCGTTGTAAGGTGACTTGCATCAAAAGCACTCCAAAATTCAAAGCCAACCTCTTAAGCTGCGCTTGCAAATTAGTTGGGTGTTGCTGCAGATCACAAAGCTCACGTGTAACGTGTTCCCCGTGGAATCGGCACCACGAACGGCCTTCAGTGCTCTGTAACGTGTGGAATGCAAAAAGCAGAATGCACGCGGTGACTCTGTAGCGGTCAGGCTAGGCTTAATATGTAGTTTCTGCTACCCTTGAAAGCTGAAGTGTTTCGCTATCAATCACCTCCAAATTAAATGGTAGGGTTTATGGTCTTGCCAATTATTCTGCCATGTGCGTATGTGCATACACCCTTCTTCAGGGAAATCTGTGAGGATACTCTGAAGAAGTACTCCGGGGTTTCTCTGGGGTGGTGTCTGGGTTTTGTTTGTCTGTTTTGTTATTTTTCTTTAAAAAAAACACGTAAACAATGCAGCATTATAACTTCTTTGTCTGGTTTGTTGTGTCTGAGGCATCAGTCTCAGAGAGATAGGATCCAAGCTGAGAAAACAATTTAAAAATAAAAGTCTTAAAATGATGCCTTTTACACACATGAACAAAATGAGACTTAAACGTCTGCTGGTATTCAGTGTTTCAGTAGTCAAGTGAAAGTAAACAAGTGAGTTGACTTATAAATGAAGCCGTTATAGACTTTTATAAACAATAACAACATAAAGTTATCTTCACTTTAATGCAGGCAAACCGCGAGGTGAAGGAGAACTGATTCGTGAGACAACCTGGAGTTGTGTTAGGCAGTAACAGAGAACATTTTAAAGTATTTGAAATAATATAATTGCTTTGCAGTGAGAACATGTCCATGAATAAAAGATGTTAGCAGGTGTCCTGCCGGGGTGGAATCTCATGCTATTGTACTTAGCAGAAATATATACGCTCTAAACAGGTCTAAATTTGGTGAAAGTCATCAAATGAGAAGGTCTGAATAACTAATATGTGACACAGTTTAAAAATAATTAAGCTTAAGCATGATAGTTTATTAAATAAACTTTTTTCTTTGACTGAATATAAGCAGCTTTCTTTTTTAGAGAGTGAGGCCACAGCTTTCACCCATTTCTCTCAGTAGGTGATTGTAGCTGACACTATTGCATGTAGTATACATTTAGGTTTTTTCCAATACAGTTTATTACACATTTAATAGAAATTCAATCCAAATGCAGTAAATTCATCTTTTCAATTGGCTCGATCTGATGGACAGTTCGATAGAAGCAAACATAAGGTCACTCAGACTTAAACAAAGCTTGAAGTCAGAGATACTAATAGTAACTATAAAAGAGTGGAAATGAATACTGCTTTTACATTATTTATTTTATTGAGGTCTGACTCCCTGGCCATGTTCACTCCAGTATCTTGCCATCTTTCTGTTCTTTTAGGCCGTCTGGCAGTCTGTGAAATGTCTGTCCTGTCTTGCCACTTATACTTTTATTGCTAAATTTTACAGTAATATTTTAAATATCTTTCTTGAAAAGTCATGATTGGCTCTTCCCTACTTATCCTACATTCAGCTGCAAAATCTCGCACTGTTTTCCTGATAATATCCATGATGTCATTATGTGTCTAGAGCAACTGAACACTGGAGAAGGAAATGGCAGCATTAAATAGCATTTCATGTAAGAACTAATAACACGAGTTCTGTGGTGAACTTGATAGTACTGCTTGTTTTCTTACGTCATTTTCTTAAATACTAATGTTCATGATATATCTAGCTGCATTTGGGTAAGCAGTCCTACCAAATGATAGTTTATATCTAGCCGTAAGGCTCGGTCTGTTATCATTTAAAAGGCTTCACACAGAAATGTTGATGAAATGTCTGTTGCCGTTGAACCGAGGTACTTTCCGGTTTCACTCCATGTGTAAATCAGTTGAGCAACTGATATGAGGGTTTAAAAGAGCTCTTTTTTCTGCCATAGAGGTTTTGAACATGGACATCCCGGACTACTTTTAAACGCATATGGAAAAGATTACTAAGAAAAACATTGTCAGTGGATATCCATTTATTAGAAGTCTGTACATCCATTGGATAATTTAGGGTAAACCATAATTTGAAAAAGATGGAAAACCCCCTGCTTCAGAAATTATGTTCAGGTTTACTCCCCTAACGCCAGACACTTAAATTAGGAGTATATTGTGCTGTGCTCCATTCATAGTCCATAGAGAGAGAGAGGAGTGCAGGAGGGTTTCCGATGAGAAGTAGGCTGAATCCCTTTCTGAAAGCGCAGGGATCTTCCCGTGGCATCACTCTCAGGTTAATCTCCATATAGTCAAGAGAGAGGCAGGGTGAGGTTTCGTGTTGTTGCTAGCCTTCGAAAGAGGCAGTGCTTCCAGCTGAGCAGTCTGTTTCTCTTGTGCTAGCTCCAGCTCGTGTGACTCCTCAGAGTGGAAGTCAGAAATCCCACAAGACTCGGCTTTGTAGAGAAAAAAGGAAGAGGTGGGGAAAGGGCTTCTGGAGGGCTGTGTGTGGTCATGGGGAGGGTGCAAGCGTGTCCTTCAGCTCCAACGCAGAATGGCACGTTGAGATGCCTGTTAGGTTCTATAAATAAGCTTGAAAGACCAGCTCTTAGATACCTTCAAATTTTTTCATCTGTTAACTTCATTTCATCTCCAGGTTCCCTAAACGGGCATATGCTGCAGAAAGGTTCTAAAATATAAAATAACGTATGAGGCTGAAATAACATTTCAGAGAACACTGCTTTTATTTTCATACAAATTCCACTTTTTTCCCCCCAATATTTTTTTCAATGTGAATTTCGGATTTATGAATAAAGAAGTTGCTAGGTCATCACTTTTTTTTGTTTTGACCTGAGGGGAGACCTTCTCGCTCTCCACAACTACCTGAAAGGGGGTTGTGGTGAGGTGGCTGTTGGTCTCTTCTCCCAAGTGACAAGTGATAGAACGAGAGGAAATGGCCTCAAGTTGCACCAGGGGAGGTTCAGGCTGGATATTAGGAAAAATTTCTTCACTGAGAGAGTGGTGAAGCACTGGAAGAGGCTGCCCAGGGAGGTGGTGGAGTCACCCTCCCTTGAGGTGTTCAAGGAACGTGTGGACATGGCATTGCGGGACATGGTTTAGTGGGCATGGTGGAGTTGGGTTGGTGGTTGGACTTGATGATCTTACAGGTCTTTTCCAACCTTAGTGATTCTGTGATTCTGTGACCTTAATTACTCTGTATTTCCCAGGCAGTTCTTGTACCCTTCTGGAAGAATATACAGTGTTTTAAATTTATTCATAGAGCTATTTATTCTAATCCAGTATGTTGTTATACTGGGAGGTGCGGAGGTGGGGAATCTTGGTTAAAAGTGAGTTGGTGGCTTTAAGTCATTGCTGGATTTAAATGTTAATTGCTGAAAGGGAAGTGGGAAGAATATGTGATCAGGCAGAAGATTTTCAGGTGGTCACATGAGTAGGTGAAGGTGGTGATGGAATTGCATTTTAGCTCCTTTACGTAATTTGTTCCCGGAGCATGGATTTGGTTTGTAATGGTTATTGCTAAAGGAAACGTTTGCTGTAACTAAAGCCACATGAAATGATCCACGTAACACCTGAATCCTAGCAAGTTTCACACTTCTGCTGCTGGTTTGCTTAGACATCTTGCTCTGTGAAAATAGGGGTTTTTTTACTGTTTTATTTTTGGCAGCTTTACACTTCTATCTCTTTCCTAAATCAAATGACCAGGGATTTTGCATTTCACTCCCAACTTACCTTCCATCAAGAATCACAGAGTCACTAAGGTTGGAAAAGGCCTGTAAGATCATCAAGTCCAACCACCAACCCAGCTCCACCATGCCCACTAAACCATGTCCCGCAGTGCCACGTCCACACGTTCCTTGAACACCTCCAGGGATGGTGACTCCACCACCTCCCTGGGCAGCCTGTTCCAGTGTCTCGCCACTCTCTCAGTGAAGAAATTTTTCCTAATATCCAGCCTAAACCTCCCTGGCGCAACTTGAGGCTGTTTCTCGAGTTCTCGAACTTCCCTCTGTTGGCAAATTGGTCTGTGGTAACTGTCACCTCAGCCTGATTTATTCTGCCGGGCTTGTTTAGAGCAAACTCAGATACCTGTGAGCTGTGAGGAGGCAATTCTCAGGGCCGCACGTTCTTTACTTACCCACGACTTCACTGACAGGCATCAGCCACTCCTTTGGGAGGTAGAACACTTTTTTTCTCTGACCCAAGAGGCTGCCTTGTTTCCTCTTCAGGTAGAGCGTAAGATGTTGCATTTCTTCTGTGTCCTCTCAAATGCATTTGTTCCTCCTTTCTGTAAGGTTTTGGATATCTGTTCTCTCAGCACTTGTTCATGATCATTTCTAGGTGTGCTGGTCCTTACAGCATCACACTAAAATGGACACTTCTTTACTGTAAGATGAAGTAGTTGCTTCTTTTTGGATGGTCAGAACTGCCCAAGGTGATGGGGATTGTATTGCTGGTCTGGTTCAGGATGACAGAGCATAAATCTGCTTGAGTAGGTGGACGGCATTTGTCTACGTAGAGGGACATAAAGGCTGAGGAACCCTAAGTATTAGGGCTGTATTGTCTTATACATGGCACTGATTATTCCTCAAATTCATCTTTTTCTGAAATGCCACAATTTTATTGTAAAATGTTCCAACTGAGAGTCGACTTGGGACTGTTTTTTCTTGGTTTCTGAAGTTGAGTGAATGGAGACGATAGTATGTCTTCAGAGAAGAAATCTTGCAAGATTTATGATTGCCAGATAAAATGATTGCACAAAATCTTTCTAGGCGTTTGTCAGGATTATGAGGGTTTAAAATGGCTGGCAAAGTTTTAAGTCATTTTATGCTCAGAAGTATTGAACCAGACTGACCACCACCATTAGCTAGGCTAGAAGGAGCGTCCGGACTTCTGTGTGTTTGAAGCAACTTTCTGCTTTTTTAAAATCGTTTTATCTTTCATAAGGACCACCGTGTATTCTTGGTTCACTGAACAATGTGTTGTGGAGCTTCTCTACTGACCGTAGAAAACATTTGCTGCAACTGAATTTTTAGACTTGCTGTAAATGCATTTATGTAATAAATGTTACAAAATGCTTACTGGGGATGTTCAGCAGTTTTTTCTTTGTTTACTTCAGAATAGATAAACTGCATTTCATTTCAAAAAACAGTTTAATATTGGCTGATGCACAAGAAATTGGTTCTTGTGTAATTTTGCATCATATTTCATAGCTGGGACGATTTTTAAACATCATCTGTATCTATGCAGTAAGGAATTTTGTGCTGCTTTCTTTCAGAGTGTCAGAGCAAAGGTCACTTTAATTTTCAAGTGTATATGTGTTTTATATTTTTCTGCAATTGCATCTTTTTTTCCCTCTTTTTTCATTAAGAAGTGATGTTTTGCATATGGAACTAATTGTATTTATTTTTGTTCGTCAATGCTTTGAGAAAGGCTAAGAGCTTGACTTTTGTCAGTAACTGTTTTTTATTCTGAGTGGAATCTCATGCTTTTCTCCCCTTTTAAAACTATTTTTTAAACAATATAATCAACAGTGGTATAAAAATGCACTATGCAATGTCATATTTTAGGCAGTCAAGCTGGATTGAACTGTAATTAATTGCTGTTGCTGAATACACTGTGCTCCTTATTATTCTCTTTTCATACCCTAGCTTTTCTTTGTGTGTAATAATTCCATCCAGGAAGAAATCTAATTACTAAGATAATTAACACCTTATCACCAAATGGAGTTCAGACATTTGTAGAGTTTATGAATTTTTAAAATATGTCATTTCCTTTTAACTGAATGACAACTGGTGTTATGGAGCAAAAGAGCATATTTTATTGTATCTAGCTTGATTGGACCTTATAATTCATGTTGCTATAGAAACAACCAAACCTTTATAAAGGATGGTGTTACTACCACCGTTGGTAATAAATGCTTTGACTGTTGCCAATAGTGTCATTAAAATGGTTAAAATAACTTCATTATAATGGTTTTGTCAAACATAATGAATGTTCTGTTCATGTTCTGAGAAATGGCAGCTGCTGTTATATGATACTGATTTATAAAGTAATGTACTTTTTCTTCCATAAGCTTACTGTTACCACACAAGTTACTTGTGATGTGAACAAAATCATGTTGCAGATACAGTGCTCCTCCATTCACTCAGTCCTTAAAGCTAACGAATTTTATTGTTACTTGATATCAGGCGGAACTTCTATCTTGCAGTTTGTCAGTCTTAAGAAGGCAATGGTAATTGAGGCTTTTTAGCCAACAGCTCTGGGGATTTTTGCTGTTCTGTGCAATATTCAGCTGGCGTTTCCCACTTACGATTATTGGACCAAGTCCTTGGAAATGTTCAGTTTTATACTGGTTTCGATTTGGCATTCAAATGCTATGTTTTAACTTCATCTCAAATGATGGAGTCTGAATTCATGAACTCAAAAAGGAATTGAAAGAATTTGGTTTCTTTTGTGGGGATTTTTCATAAGGAAAAGGTAAAAGAAGATTCTGATAGTAAAATGTCTAATAAATTCCTGTGCAGCTAACTATATATGCAGACACAGGTAAAAAGGAGGCCAAGACATTTGCTTTAATATAAGCTCATTGCCAATACTTAAATAAAAAATTGATTTCTTTTAAGTTTAAAAAAAAAGTCACAAAAGATACTTACTACCATATACACTTTGTATGAAGGTCTCTGTGGTGAATACAAGCTATGCACGCTCTAGTATTGCACCTAATCAAATCACTAAGAACAATATTCTCTGCTTCCCCTTTCTTGGGTCTTTTGCCGACAGATTCTCCTGTTCCCGTAGAGCTCGTTGTGGCAGAAAGTTTTTCTCTCAGCTATTCAAACTCGAGTTTCTTCACCCACTGTAACCACAGCATTATTTTCTCTGTGGTGATGTACTGTCTAAAAAGAAATTATAGTTCTCTTTGGCCATTCAAATGCTTTATAAATGTCATTTGGTTTACACGCATTCGTATTTACAGTCCTGCTGTCTCTTGTCGTGATGAGGGGAGGAGAAGCCTTCCAGCCATTTCTTGAGGTTGGAGACCCCTTCTTAAGCGCAGTGTGAGCTTTGCTTGGAGCAGTGGTCTTTATGCCATTCACCCCTCAAAGAATCTGTCTCAGCTCTTCCCTTGCCTGCAGCCTACTTAAGAACTGTAGAGTTATTTAGGTTGGAAGGGACCTCTGGAAGTCGTCTATTCCCCCCATTTGAAACAGGCCAGCTTCAAGTCAGATACCACCAATACCTTTATAGGGTTCTTACTTTTCCTCATAAATCATATTTTCTCCCATTCGTCAGTGTTACTGATAGTGTAGAATCAACTCGGCTATAGAAATAGTCTCGTCTGTGTCAGTAGGGAGCACTGAGCGCTTCTGAGCACTATCCATTTCTGCCTCTCTGCAGAAGAGGTTTATCATCATTCCCACTTCACACAAGCAGGCTGAATACAAAACAGTGCTGTGCTTTCCCAGTTTCTCACAGGGCAGTAGTCGTCCAGCTGGCCAGTGTCAGATTTAGAAAACGGAGTTGATATCTCCTGGGTCCCACAGAGTGCTCTGTAAATACCATGCAGTAATCTCTTCGTTGTAGGACTCATTTTTCTGGGCCGTGTCACAGAACGACGGAAGGGTTGAGGTTGGAAGGGATCTCTGGAAGTCATTTTGTCCAACCCCCCCTTGCTCAAGCAGGGCCACCTAGAGCCAATTGCCGAGGACTGTGTCCAGACGGCTTTTGAATATCTCCAAGGAGGCAGACTCCACAACCTCCCTGGGCAACGTGTGCCAGTGCTCAGTCACCCTCAGTAAAAAAGCGTTTCCTGATGAGGAGCACACCACCTGAGCCCCCATGCCCTTAACTACTACCCCCCAGAGCTCTGTAGTCATTTTTAATACTGTCCAGGTTTCCACCCGCAGTATCATTTGTGCCCACATGAAATAACAGCAGGGAGTAGTAGTCAGAGCGCCAGATGAGCCCCACAACATCCTGGATCCTGGCCCCTGGCAGACAGCAAACCTCTCTAGATGGTTGGTCCGGTCGGCAGACGGGTGCCCGTGTCCCCCACGGCAGGGAGTCACCCGTTACGATGACTCGCCGCTTCTTCCTGGTAGTCTTGCGTGGTTTAGGGATTGGGTGGACCAGATACTTTGCTTGCCGGCACATCTGGCTCCTCTTCGACTTTGAGGGTGATGAACCTATTTTGCAGTTGTAAGCCCTTAGGTGGGGCAAGATCCTTCCTCTTAGTGTCAGAAGTCATAAGCTTCCATCCTTCCCCTTCTCCAGAGGTTTCACTTCCCTTGGTAGCGGGGGTTGACACTACCTGCTTCTCTGTTGCACGTGGGGGCTGAGGCTCGTCAAGCTGTTGAGTTGCAGAGAAGACCCTGTCGATCTCTCTTTCATCTCTGATGCTGTGCAGCCTGCCCGCTTCCTCCTGTAACTCCTCCAAGACGGCACAGCTCCTGCGGGAGAGAGGGCCATCTCTCCTGGCATCAGAGAGAGCCCCCAGGCACTCCCTACACCCTGGGACTTGGGGGGCTGCATCCACCCTCTGAAGCTCCGTCTGGGTGCAAGCCTCAACCCTAGCAGGGACGGCTACTCCAGCATCTACTAGGGAAAACGCTCGGAGACGAGTTACCACCGTGTCCAAGACTGTTCTCTGGCACAATTTCAACTGAGGGCTCCTTACTTCACCCCCTTCTTGCGCCCCGCTGCGCCAACTGCTGCGTCTGTTGGCTGCCTCCGTTAGCTGCGCTCTCCTAAGCTGCTGTGTGTACGGGTTCTGCATATTCAGTCCAAGGGGAACAGTTAGGAAGCGTTGACCTTGCGAAGTAACAAGAGAGCTCAGTGCCTGTGCATTTGTAAACTTAAGAATTTTGTTCTCCTTTTAAAGCAAGGCATAGACTGATTTTTATGGAGTACTAAATTAATTTCTAACTCGTGACTAAGAGATGTCTTGCTGGCTCCAAAGCCAATTTTGTTAAACATTGCTAGGTTATATGGCATGCCAGTCCCCTCGTTTGGATATCCTGTTCTACTTTGATGGCAGCATTATAATACATTAAATAGTTTACAAATTCTGGAGGCTAAATCTCAGAATTTATAAATTTGGTGGATTAAGCAATCAGAATTCAAGAAATGTACAAGCTCCGCTGATTACCTGTAATTTCAAATGAAGGAAGAGTTGGTCCAGATGTTTCCACTCTGCTGTCACAATCCTAATCCAATATTTGCTGCAGTACCTTTCTTCTATTCTGTGTGCTCTCAGCTGAGAGCATTTTTCATTACCAAATGCATTTTTCATTACCAAGCAATGGTCTTAAAATCTCTTTCTTTTTTTTTTTTCCCAAAGATCATTTTAGGTCTCAATTTCTGTAGATAAAGTTGAAGAGTTATAAGTCTATGTACGCTAGCTTTTAAGGGAGCAACACTTTTACATGTCCTTAGTTCAGCGTTCCTTTCTACTTTCTTTACAGAGTGCCTGGAATAACAATTGCTACAGACATCATCTGTGGTTTTCCAGGAGAGACAGATGAAGATTTTCAAGAAACAATGAAACTTGTAGAACAGTACAGGTTTCCAAGCTTGTTTATTAATCAATTTTACCCGCGCCCAGGAACCCCGGCTGCAAAAATGCATCAAGTTCCAGCTGCAGTGGTAAGATCCATCTTCTTGTACCACTGTACACAGTGTGCTCAGATGTCTTTAAATACATAAAGCATGTACCTGAAAATGCAGATTTTCTACAGAGCTATGCTACAATTCAGTTAAAGGTTTTTTTCAGTCTGGTAAGTGAGATGATTGCTGAATTGCCTTTAGAGGTTAGCTAGATCACTGAATGCATTTTCATACGTAAATGACTGTTCAGATTGTTAGGAAGGGTAAAATAGTGGTTATACTGAAGTCACGTCTTCTTTCTCTCAAGTTTTGGCTGAATGAACACCAAGACCGGTAGCTGATTGATTGCGCATGTTCATTTTTTGCCATTTTAAGACTTTTGTGACTCCAGCGATCTGAAACTTATTGTGAATAATTATGAAAAGTATTAATAATAGAGCAATGATAATCTTTGATTTATTTGTCAAATATCAAATTTGCAGGCAACTTCTTCGCGAGACTCTCCTTATACACTGCTTATAAACTCTGCTTCCTTCAGCCTGCATATTAAAGGCCATTGATGAAGTTGGCATTTAATCTTTCAGTTTTCAGGTGTTTTCTTTCTTTCTTCCTATTTCTGACTGAGAAATGTAACCCTTCCTGACTACCAACCTTCTCATCTCAAATTTCCATGAGGAAACCAGCCTGTTTTGATATAGAAGGTAGATGGCTATTGACTGTACTTTGATTGATATAAATAGCTATTTATAAGTAATAATAACAGCAATCGCATCTGAAGGTATGGTTTGATTTATTTTTTAAAAAATGAATTTGCAATTTTTGTAATCTGAATCTCAAAACAAGAAAGTGTACAGGACTGATGCCTGATTCAACTCATTATTGTCTCATTATTATGGGCATAAATAACATTTATATTTCCCTTCAGTGTAAGAATGAAAGTCAGCCAGCAATGTAAATTAGTTTAAATAAAAAAATGTTTCTTTCAATTTATGTATCCTGGTACCCTAACACGAAGTCAAAACTACATATCTGTACTTGTATCCCTTCACTTACACATCTGAAAGCTAAACAAAGTATTTCTGCTTACTCTCAGTATATACCACAAATTCCATAGGATGTGTCAGCTGCTGAAGGCATAAAATGAGATTATATTTGGCTTCTTCAGTTTATTGTTTAGAGAAGTACAGCTTGAGCAAGGACTGCTCATTTATTATAGGCGATCTCATAATGGGAAATACTGAGTTTTCAAATATAAATAGCTGCTGTTGGAATAGTCTACTTAGTGTAACCAGCTCACACTGTTGAATTACTTTTACTAGTTTTGAATGCTTTTTACAAACTTCCGTAAATGAAAAAAGTACAGGAATGTAATTTTTGGAAGTTAGGAAACTTAAAAATCAAAACATTGCTTTATGCTTCCGTTTTGCATTTTTCATCCACAAGTTTGTAAGCTATTTTCATAGGAGGTGCAAAGAGCTTAGGTTAATTTACCCTCTTCTGTTTAACTGCATGCCATGGGAAGACAATATGTGAAGAGCTAAATTATTAAAAGAACATTAGCTGTTCTGTGGTTAGGAGTGTTCCTTGGAAAATGGTAATGTCGTTTTAACCCAGTTTTACATTCTTTCTTCTTATTTGTAGCACTAGTAGTTACTGCTTTCGGTGAATTAGAACCTTCAAAGAAGATGGGGCCTCTAATCCAGCGCTGATGAAAATCTGTAATTAATAGATTTTGTTTCTCCCTCTTTTCCTGTAGCCCTTCAAAAATCCTGTGTTATGAGAGCCTTTGTTCTTTTATCTCTTTGTAGAAATGGAGAGTAGTCAAACAGAGCAGGAAGAGCTTGTGCTAATCTCTTGTTTTATATCCACGTTACTTCTAGACAGAAGCTGGTGGGTTTTCCTGCCTTACCAAGAATGGACAGGCATTTCATTTGTCATTCCTTGCCTAAAGTAACTTATCTGTTTCTCTTCTAGGAGAAGGGAGTAGCACATTACCATCCATGTTATGCACTCTTACCCCTTCATCCTTTAATAAAATATTATTTGTGTCATCTTACTGTTAATGAATGTATTTTATTGCATTTGCATAGGGGTAGAAATAGCACGTAAAGTGACGTACAGGTGTCGCGGGCAAGCGTCTGAGTGTACAGGTGGTACGTTGTGTTACCAGCCTGAACTTCTGAGCTAGTGCTGGTACAGGACGTTCGGAACATTGCCCTCTGCGGTGGATCTGTTGGTAGGATCTCTTTCTAGGAAAAGAATCTTGGCTGTGTTATTTAACTACAAATGCTGAACCAGTGAGCAAGTTATTTGACAATTGTTATTCTTGTCTTTTTTTTCTCAAGACTAGGTGTATTTGCTATGTTATTTCAGCTTTGCAATACTTCTGCAGTGGACAGATCTATCGCTATTTACAAACTGCTCCACTTCAGTGAGTTCCACTTCTCCAACTCTGGTTCAAGACAGCTTCAGGGATTCTGCCCAAGTATCACAGCTGCAATAGTAACGTATTTGCCTTGTCAGTTCCTTTTAAGTTAGCTCTTTTTAGGAAGACCTTATGACTTTTAGGGACGGTCTGTGGAGTATTAAGCGTAGTAACATTTAGTGCCTTCAGATTTTTAGTGGATAGTTTTGATGGAAGTCGTAAATGTAATTGCCTTTTTGGAGAAAACCCTCATTGGAGTTTATCTTAATAGAAAAAAAAATCAGTAGGTCAATGTGGAATCTTCCCTTCACATAGATAATTTATCTTGGAAAGCCTTACAGGCAGTGATATTTTTCGAAAAGGGCAGATGACACTAATCCAGATGGACAGTTCTGCCACCATAAATTCAGAAAAGACAGTTAAGGCTGCAGGCCTTTCTTGTTCCTCCTGGAGAAAAAACGTCCATGGAGAATCAGACATCTGTCTAAATGGTCTCATCATTTCATAACCATCAATTAGATTGTGCTTACCATAAATGCTGTCTCCAGTTTAGAGAAAAGTTAGAGCACAGTTAAGCAAAACTAGGCATGATACATTTTTGATGTTTTTATAAGCAATTGCAGTGATGCTGAGTCATGTACATGAAAAACGAGTCAAGTTGTTGTTCAGAAATTAAATGCTACCCCAAAATTCTCTTTTTCTTAGCTTTTACCCCCATTTTGTCCACCTACTGCTAAATACGTTGTTTCGGAGATGAGTCTGGATGCTCCTTATCTCCCGTGGGCTGGCTGTAGAAAATTCTCACTCTGAAGTGTGTTAACTATGAAATGCTATTTTGTAGGTTGTTGTTATTATTACTATTTTGGATCTTGATTTCTCCATTTCCCTATTGCGCTCGATTGTAAAAGTGATAGTGTTGATTGTAGCGTAACTCAAATTACAGATTCTAGTCAGATAAATAGTTTAATAAGCAATGTAAGAGAACATGATTTAGACGTGTCTGGTAGGGATTTTGTATTTAGCTGCATTGCAAAAGATCAGAATGCTTTAATTCTAAGTGTAAAAATTACTCTCTCTAAAATTAAGGATCTGTAACACCTTATGTTCTTGATAATTTTAATTTCTCTGTCCTTTATTTTTTCAAGGTAGCTATTACTTGTCTGGGGACTTGCGAGGAGATTTCTCTCCCCGTCCTTGAGATTTGGTCCATCACAATTTCTGAAAGCGTTAGGGGCTATCATCATTTCAGGATCAGCTTGATTTCCGTTACATGGAAAGAAGCTGAGGAAACAGGCATTTTGGAAATAGGGATCATAGTAAGGTACAAGTAGGTTCATCTCTGCTGAGAATAGGAGATGGCAGCTGTTTTGAGAGCAGTAATGGGACTGCAGCTTCATGATTACGCTGCCCTCAACTGCAGTGTGGATTCCAATCTTTCTATATGTATTTTCAATAGTGTAAGCAATTCAGTTTCGATTATTGGTGTAATTATTAGATTTAAAAAAAAAAATTGATGGCTAGATAAAAGACTATATATTCACTTTCTCTTACAATCTCTTTCCTTCTCTCTTTCTGTATATCATCAAATAATTACTTTGCTCCCAGTTAGAAAATTTTATGTTAGTCAACTACTGAACCTTTCCTTTAATTCCTCTGAAGAGTGGCTCCTTAAATTTTTCTCTATTAGTTGTATTAAACACTGTGCTTACTACGCTGAGGTGAATAACAAAGTTATAAACTTCATAACTGAGCTGCTATTTGATCTCAAAAATAATTTGCTTCAGAAATAGCGGTAGGTACTGTTGCTTCAGAATATAGAGGTAGGTTATTTTCTCTTATGGTATATAGCAGGGAGTGAAGTTTTTCAGTACATGAAGGGAATGGTGGGCATGCCATGTCTGTGGTGGACAAAGATGTGAGACCTTGTCTCACATCTGAAAGTGTCTACCCAGTCTCCGAAAGCTCAGTTTTCAGCAGCCTTCATCCCAAGCAGTACTTGCCCTAGGCTAGCAGTTGCCTTTGGTTCAAGGACGGCCAGGCTATGTTCTGTTTCCCCTCTGTAGGAACGGGCCATGTCCATCCAACCACGCTGCAGGTGGTTTGCCCCTCTGCCATCCATCCACCCCCAAATATTGTGCCCAGGCAAAACTCCTCCTGAATCTAAAATCTCATCCATCTATATACTGGGCATTTTATCTGTTAAATGCTCTCATCATTACTAATTAAAAAAAAATAAATCTATGATCAGACATTGTATCCCCCTCCATTTAATCAAACCATCACTTAGATCTGTCACTATATTTACCAAGTGTGGGAGGAGCACATAATGCACTAAGAGATTTTTTTCTATAAGAATAGCATAATGCCATATGCACCTTCTCAGTGTTGTCTGTTGTATTTGACCACTTGCGTGGGAGCAAACCAACCATCTTGTATTTTATGCCTTTGTTCTATGACGGCTACTTATTCTTCTTAGACTGCATTGCTTTTGCTTCCCTCTAAGAGGTCTCCAGGAAGTTTCCTGACACCCTTTCATGACTGTGTGGCTGCAGATCCCCCATATCTCTCTTCACCGATTAAAGTTCTGCCAGGCACTAGAGGTAGGTATTCTTGGGTACCAGCAGATGCAGTATGATGTTTAATTCCTCTTTTGCTGGATGGATATAGGTTTTGTAGTTCCGAATCTCCACGCACAAACAGCTGAATATTCTGTGGTAGTTCATGGGCTCTTAGCTGTTCAAAATAAATAATTGTCGATGTGTCACCAAACTGTCCCTGGCTGATTGAGAAATAACCACATTCCTGCATCAGGCAATATTAGCTGTCCTTTCCTTCAGCACTTTTTTAACTCCGAGCAGCAGGACAGCACCTGGAATAGCATTGCTTGTGCAAGGGACACCTTTTGCTCCTTTTACAACTCTAAAGGAAAGGGAACACAGTTGAACCATCAAAGACAAGGCTAGTAAGCTCCCCGTTGGGCAGGCAGTAAGGAGAGATGACAGTTGAGGGTTACTCTTGCCTTTGAGCATGTGCTTCAGGCGGTAGTGGGTAGCGATGTGGCACAGTGTGCCTAAGGAGAAGCCACGGTCAGAGCTAGGGCAGGGAAAGAATTCATCTGCATTCTGGGATGGATTTAGAAATAACTTCATAGAGTTTCATGTACTCTGTGATCTGCAAGAGAGCCAATTGCACTGTTAAGCACTTGCAGGTGAGAAAGTGCAACTTTGGATGGTGTTGATTAGTTAAGGTGATTTAAATGCCCAGAAAGGAAGGGACCATCTCCCTTGTTTCGAATACTCAGAGGCATAGCAGAATCACTAATACTTCTTGCCTTAGCTTAATGGTGGCCAGTCCAAAGATCGTACGTTAGGAATATGTAGGGATATTCTTCTTCTAAAATTAAGGAAGAGAGCTAGGGGGATCAGGAGGTGGGAGAAAAGGAAAGAAAAAGGAAAGAAAAGGGAGCAGGAAAAGGAACGATGCCACTTATTCAACAGTACTGCTGCTCTGGTCTACCATCTCTACCTTTGAGCTCCCTTCCTAAGTGCTGTGACTAAATGGCATTACACGCCCTGGGAATTAGCCGCAGCTGTGATAACTGCTTCTGGTGTATCAAAGATGCTTGGCCCCTGACAACCCCCCCAACACATGCAATAATGCATGGTGTAACATGCAGAATGTACTTTGAGTGTAAGGGAAGCCAAGACTCATTAACGTCTGACTTTGACTGCTGAACCTCTGTATGACACTTTGGTTTTTCAGCAGTACGCTTTTATTTACTGCTTGCTATTCTGCCAGAATGAAGACCTGGGTGAAGACTTCTATGGCAAGTTTGGGACCAGAGAGTTAAAAATGTGAAGGCTGGAGGGGGAGGCAGAGCATGAAGGAAAAATCAATATATAGTCCTTCATATTTGTCATTGAACTATCGAAGTATTCCAAGTTAACATTTTCCAGCCAGTTTTGTACCTGCTCTCTAGTAGTTTTATTTACACCACGTTTCCTTACGTTTTTATGAGAACAACATGTGAGGTACTGCAGAAAGCCTTACGAGCCATCAAGATATCTATGATTTCTCTTATCTGCAAGCCCAGCTATTCTCTGACGGGCTTCATTGTGATTGATATAGCTGTTGGTTAGTGGCAAATCAGTGTTGGCTCTTTGTGTTACTTTCTGGATTCTTACAAATAGTTTTGCATATTTTCCTCCCTATTTTTCTAGGAATTCTGTAAACTGACTGACCTATGAAAGCCTGGTTCCTCCTTTTCCCCTGTTTTAAAGATGATCAAAACACTTGACTTCTTTTATGCTGTATCTTTAAATCTATCACAGTGCTCACCATTCGGCGTGCAGCCAGAACTGTGGGTTTGTGCGGTGAATTCAAAAGAAGGTAATTACCTGTGAATAGGTCTTTTGTGGATAGACGAAGGTACTAAATAGAATTTTACAAAAGTTTAAAGACAGTTTTATTTTAGAGCTAGATTCAGCTCAAGTTCAAACCACTTTATGTTATTTGACCAGGCGCTGAAATGAAAATCTCTTTTTGTTGTTGTGCAAGACGGTTGAGCCGGTAGGTTTGGAAATAGGTTGTACCCTTTTGGAAAGCTATAAAAGATCTGCTGATGGAGCTGCTGAAAATTCAGTTTACAGCTGAATCTGGGGAATGAGTTAAATTTCACAGTCACAGCTGAGCTGTGCAGAGTCAGACCCCTGAGAAAGGACAGGAATATTTTGACTCTAGCCTGGAGCCCTGGCTCTTAAAACTTGCGCTGGTGTACTTCAGGCACCTGGTAGAATAGAAGTCTTACGCTTTCAAGGAGCACGACTGTCTTGCTTGAGAAAGCAAGCCAAAATTCAAAGCTAGACTGGAAATACACTTGGGAAACCAAGTTGGTGTTCTACTTTTTTGAATTTTGCTTTCTTTTTACAGCAGAAACTGATTGGAATGAGAATTACCAACAGCTTCCTCATAAACCTTATAGAAATTCCTCAAAAACCTTATACAAACCTTATACAAAATTTGAGCATCTTAACGTAAGTGTGCAGCTGCAGGTTCAATCTAGGCCATGTTGTTAAGAAAAAGAATTAACGGGCACTGGAAAATAAAATGTGGAGAATATACATGTGGAAGAAGAGGCAGAGTTCTTTCTCAACTTCACTGTCAAGCCAGAAATAGTTACAGAATTTGCAAGGATTCTGAAACCACCACCACCGTTGTATAATTCTGTGGGTTGATACTTGCAGCCATGTACAGTCCACATATTGACTGTCCAATATAAAAAAATTACTTTTAGGAAAGTGGAGTCCTGTAAAGATTTGTAGCAGCCATGAGGATTCATTACCCATCCTCCTTACCCATGAGTCCCTCTGGAAACCCTGATGGAATTCTGAGATTTTAGTTGCAAGGAAGCTGAAATAGCATCAGGAGATTTGTAGACCACATACTCCTGTGCTGAATAGAAGGGAAGGAAGGTACTCTCTACAGATAAGGTGGAATAGTCTTTGATTGTAAAAATGGTTGTAAAAATTTTTACCTCCAGTATAAATGTATATGTGATCAGCATCTCAGGTGAATTTCTCCTTTCACTATAAATCTTTTCCTCAGAAAAATTCAAAAGTCAAAAAACGGAGATGTAATTTAGTGAAACAAGTTTAGTGGTGTCATGGAGTTTTTTTCTTTTTTTGTAGGCTTTTATGGTTTAGCACCCATTGCAATTGCTTATAAAAATGCAGAGGAGTGTATCATTTTTCTGTGTTTCCTACCTAAATGTAGTTCACTGAAATTTTCAAGATTACAACATTGTTCTTGAAAAGAAATTTATATAAGATGGCATCAGGATAAATTCAATGCATAAATTTATTTTACTTCTGTTACATTAAAATTGCACTACAAACTGCATGAATACGCACATACATAGACTATATTGGAAGCCTCTGCCATGAATTACAAAGATTGACTCAGTAAGACAGATGTCAGGAGGGCAATAAAATGTGAAAACTGTGCGTCTCTCTCCTTTACCAGGGGTTATGAATTATGTACTCTGATGTGGGGCTTCGGGTTAGAATGTTACAGGAAGCTTAAGGACTGTTTTGTAAGTTCCCTCTTCCCTGATAGGGAATTGAAGTGAGGCAGAGAGCGAAACAAAAATTTCTTCAAACGCCTTTTACTCGTTAAGCTGTTGTTCTTAGTAGAACCAGGCCATCATTGTTAAAAGCAGGTAACTGTTTGCCAAGCACATTCGTTTAGTCACTGGCGTTCACTCGCGTGCTCAGCCGCGGTTGCCGCTGGCGCAGCAGCTAGGAGGGCAGCCCCAGCGGCGTGCTCAGGCGCGGAGGGTCAGCCCGTGGCTTTGGGGCGGCTACTTGGAAGGCCCCTCAGAGTGAGCTCTGTTCCTTTAGGTATCTTATGAGGAGCGGCTGAGGGAGCTGGGGTTGTTCAGCCTGGAGAAGAGGAGGCTGAGGGGAGACCTCATCGCTCTCTACAACTACCTGAAAGGGGGTTGTGGTGAGGTGGGTGTTGGTCTCTTCTCCCAAGTGACGAGTGACAGGACAAGAGGAAATGGCCTCAAGTTGCGCCAGGGGAGGTTTAGGCTGGATATGAGGAAAAATTTCTTTCCTGAGAGAGTGATGAGACACTGGAAGAGGCTGCCCAGGGAGGTGGTGGAGTCACCATCACTGGAGGTGTTCAAGGAACGTATGGACGTCGCACTGTGGGACATGGTTTAGTGGGCATGGTGGGGTTGGGTTGATGGTTGGACCTGATGATCTTACAGGTCTTTTCCAACCTTAGTGATTCTGTGATTCTGTAAAATGTCATCCTGCAGTCTTCATCTGCACATAGGAGTCATCGCCCTCTTGGATGTGGTCCAAGTCTCTTTGTCTGTTGTTGGTCATCATGGCCGTGGGCAGACTGGACAGACAGGCTGTTGTTCTGAGTTCGTTAGTTATTGCAGATGCAGCATGTCTTCAGTGCTTGTTAGTCCTTGGAAATTTTTCATGTGCTAAATTTTCAGCAGGTAATGTTACTGTCTTTGACCTGCTGTTTTCTGTTACAACCCCGTCCAAATTCATAGATGCCTATAGAAGCCATTCACACAAGCTCATACAGAAGGGACCTCTATGGCAAGTGGATGATACGTTCATGTATTCTTTGTCCTCTGTCCTCTTCGTTGGCTCATAATGAAGTGGAATAACCATGGAAGAAGTTTTAAGTGTGTGTTTTTGTAACTTTTACTTGAATTACAGTTAGGTAACTTCTGTAGTACTGGAAATTTTTCTCTTTTTTAATTCAGAATTGTAATACACTTTATGAATGCGTCTGCTCAGAGCTGGAAACAGTGCCAGCAGTTGTAGGCATAAGGGAGTATTGCCCATAACTTAATCCCTGAAATTGGATGTATGCAGCAGAACAGAAAAATCTATTAGTTTCAAAAAAAACCCTCTTGGCTTTGGCAATTCCGGACCTCCTCAAATGAGAACGTAGTTTAGATTTAATAGTATGTGACTTAACAGAGATAGCAAATTAAGAACCTATCCAGGTCTGATATTATGTTAGTGAAATCGTTTAAGCTTTACTGCTTTACTGTCTTTGTTGCCTAGCATAAATAGGGTCTGGTTGAGTGTATTAGTTTCGTGGCTATCTGTAACTGTTATTTTAGACTCCAGGAACAAAATTTGCCAGTGCTGTAAGTCCGGTTTAAAATTTATTTCTTTTCTAAAAAACACTACAGACTTATCAATATAATTTTCTTTTTAATCCTGCAGTTTGCATTTAAGGTTTTTTTTAATGTGCATTTGATTTCATTAATTTTTTTGTATCATGGAGTTGACTAAGCTTGTCCATCATTTGCAAATCATGTGACATTTATGATGGCCCATAAAATGTGCTTTGGAAGAAAAGGACACTGAAATATCCTGAGGTGGGTTCTTGGTGACCCTTTCTTGAACTTCATCTGTCTTTGATAATCCAAGCACACTCCTTCAAAGCCATCACAGTCAATCAGGTCACTGAGTGCTTTGGAACTCGTATCTTCCGCTGCTTTCATTGCTGCGCCCGCACCTCCGGTCATTGGGCTAAAAATCCACGTGGAACTTGGAATTGCTGAAAACCTGGAAGGAGAGTGGAGGACTGAATAGTAGATTAAGGTAAAACAGTGAGGGCAATTTTTGTGTGTCTGGTGAATGTGTGCGTTGTGGTTACACGAGTGGTCTCTCCCCACAGCAAGCGCTTGAGCACAGTTTGCCGCTCACCGTTTGTACCACGCTCTACCTGGAGCGCTTCTCTTCTGCTCTTCTTGTTCTCTCCGGGATGCTGGAAAACCCGGTGCTTTCAAGGCTGCTGTTGTGCAGTACAGCACACAGATACCTCGCCGGATTGTAGAAAGGGAAAGAGTGCCGTGTAGACAAGTCAGTCCTGAGTGTGTGTATATATATGTATGTAAGCCCATATACGTCCTGGGCTGAACATATATATAAAAATTACATTTCATTACTAAAATGTAGTTTGCAGTTCATTCTGGTTTATATTATTGCATAACTGGGCACAATAACTATATATACTCAAAATCAGTCTGCCCCTCATGACCAATCACTTTTTTTCTGATTTAGTGTCAATCTAATGTGAAATATGGCTGATAGCCCCGGCCAAGTTTCTCTTGGATAGTTTTGTTCTACAAAATCTGTTTGAGCTAAACCATCTTCCTAATCAGTTACAGTGGCATCCTTAGAAAATACCCGCCTCATATAGATTATGAAATTTCAGTATGAATTTCAGAGATAAAAATGCACCAACAGTGAGACAGAGCATTTGTGAACTATACCCAATTAAAGGCCCCTCAAGCTGAACAAGCATTGAAGGCCTTTTTTGAAATTAAGGCTTTCTTTGTGAAAGACTTCAGAGTAAAGTTTGCATAATTTGTTCTCTCTCTGCTAAGGGGGAGATTTTATTATGAAAAAAGACAGAAATAACAAACGTTAATCCTAAACTAAAGAACTCAAATGTACCAGAAGGAACAGAATTCAGTAATATTTGTAAAATACCTGAGTTTGAAGAGTCTGTATTGCATAGCTGAAATTATATGGGAGGTAAGAAGGAAGAAATTGCAATACCCATGGTTTAATTGAAAATGTGTCCTTCAAGAAATTATTTTCAGATAGGTTGACAGATGATCTTATGAAGATCCTGTGCTGTTTTTGGAAAATGTTTGTATTTTTCCATAAATAAGAATCTCTACTTAAAATGCAAAATAGACTAAACAGTGACTATTTGTGTTGCCATAATCCTGAACACGGGATCACTTTAATGTTTGCAACCGTTTTCTAGAGTAATGTGATTAGTAAAGGTGCGTAAAGTTTTATATATTTTCCTCTTTTAGACAAAAAACATGTTGCACGGGCTCATAAAACTTTGTTCTAAATTTTTTAGAAAGAATCCCTGAGTATACAAAAGACTAAAGAATATACAAAGTACAAATTATGAATGTATAGTTCTGTTGTTAATTGGAGTTGGAAAAGATGTCCACCATTCTGGAACGTTGAGGTAAACTGCTGAATATAACACATTGTACACCAAGTGACTTTTTTCGTGTATGGATCAAAAATTATTAGAAAGCAATTTCTTAAACCAAGCTAAATAATGAAATGCACATTTCTATATATATACTGTATATATTCTATATATATTGATATAACTATCAATAGTTAAAGTAGAACAGGGAGGCTGTTTTAACACAGTAATTCAGGTAGGTTAGGTCAAAAAGACTAGCTACTCCCCAAAGGATTTTGCATGCTTCGTTATTGGTGTGATCAGAAGGACAGGAATGATATCAGTCGAAATGAGTAAGCGATAGGAAGCAGAAAACTTGTCAAGCCTCTATTGCCACTTCTGCCCTTTCAGACCTTACAGGGCGTGGACGCAAGAGCGTGATGAACACCAGTTAACGATTTTATCAAGAAATCTGTCTGGGGCTCAATATTTTTTTCAGGATCATTTTGAAGAGGGTGATGCGCTGAATAACTGAAGGTCAAAGAGAACGGTTCACTGGTTTCTAATCACTTTTTTAAAAACTGTTTTGCAGAACAAAAAGCAATCTGTAAACTTTGATAACGTGGCAGTTTCGGTGGCTTGGCTCATATCTGGATTGTGGTCATAGGTACAGAGATTTAAGGCTTTATGGATTGAATCTCCAAGCAAGGGTTTTAAATGTACCTTGGCTGGAGTAGTTGCTATGTCTCTCTCTGGTGTTTTGCTGAGAAACTCTTTGGAGATGAAAGTTAGGCCAGCCGGTGTCTTTAGGTAGGGTGCTCCCAACTCCATTCGCTTTTCTAGAAGTTTGGAGTTTGGAACTACCCAAAGCCTTTGCAGTTTTGAGGTCACAGATGTAACGTGGAGGAAAAGAAAGACACAGCTTCGTTATTGCTCAGAAGATGCATGTTACTGAAGTTAGAGAATGCCATAACGCAAAATGCGTTAGATGTGCTCTTTCAGAAAAGACAGCTCCAATCTCTTGGTTTTGCTCTTGCAAGCGTCTCTTACACTGGAGCCTCCGTGCTTTTGGTAATACTGGGGAAGGAAGCTGTGAAAATACTTGCAAAGCAGCTTCATTCTCCTCCCGAAGTCTGTCGAAGTTATAGTTAAATTTTACCTTGGCTCACAAAGTTTAATGTGGTTTTAACTCTAAATTACGTAATCCATTAGATACTGCACAAGCCAGTAATGTGGTTTTCCAGACTTGCTTGGAAGAAAAACAATGTGGCTATGGGTTGTTAGCATGCTCGAGTGTGTGAGATGCTGTATAAGCTCTGAATTAAATAAGGTTCCTGCAGCAAAATAAAACTGTATTTTAATTCTGATCAGCAGTCAGTAAAAGAGAAATGGGGGAGAAGATGGTAGGTGAGGGAAGAGAACTGAAATAAAGACATTCGTCTGATTGCCTTGACACATGTTACTACTCACTGTGATCATGAAGGAAAAGAAGAATATTTGAACGGAAACAGATATGGGTCCCTGTTACTGAAGGCAACCCACCATCCTGGAGGGGGTTTAAATGATGGAAGCAGAAAACCAAAAGCAGGAGAACTTTGCTGATGATATATTGAAGCTGACACCTTGAATAGAACTGGTGGACTCTGTAGATCTGTCGCGATATTAGGCTGGAATTATTAAGAACCTTGAAGGTGCAAATAGGCTTTTTAAAAGTGAAAGTCGAGTCTAAAGGAAACCAGTGATACCTTCATATTGGGGAGTAATTTTGTCCCTTTTATTCCTAGATGAAAAACTGAGAATATTCCATATAAGCTGCTTCTAATTAATCTGTAATAAAAAAACCTCAGCAATATTGTAATTCTCTTTCACAATAAACATCGTAGACCTACGATACCATGCTTGAAAGGAAAACAGACACGTTTTAGGCCATGTTAATATCATCTGAAAGACAGGTAATTATCACCTGAGTATGAAAAGAGGATCACCAGAGAAGTGCAATATACATGTATGAGCCTACGATGTTTAGTATTTGGTATAGTTACTTCATTTTTAAACTCACTTTGCTAAAGTATTTTCTGTTTATAAAAATGTATTGTTAGGATACCGTTACCTTTACCCTATTGTCACACCATTATTTGTGGGGAAAAAAAAAATAAGTTAATCTTTATTTTTCTGAAGTAGTCAACACAAAATTCTATGCAGGTTAACTTGTGCAGAAAGTATTTTAAACAGTTTTAGAGATTCATCCTGTACAGGTTGGTTTTTTGTTCTGTTGTTTTTTCACATTCTACCTATTTGTTCTTTAAGTGATATTTCCTGATCAAAAGCAGGATAATAATCCACAGTGAGTTCCACTTAAAGCATTAGAAAATGTTTCATTATTGCTAAAGTCAATGCACAAGAAAAAAAGAGTAAAAACATCAAGGTCACTAACTCTTGGCTTTGTTGGTTTATAATTCCGGATGTGCTGTAAAGGGATCCTTTATTGTTACTATACTTTAAGCATATAATATGCGTCTCAGGTGACCAGTGTCCCTTTAAAAAAATCTCAATAGTTAAAAATAAGACCTCTAAAATCTGAGGCCCAGAAAATGAGAGACAAAGAAAGGAAATATTTAGAGCAAAGTATGTGTTACTTGCATGTACGCTTACCGGGGGGGGGGGAATAATGAAATTATGGTAATGCGTTGTTTCCGTGCTACTTAGGTTGTCTATGTATGTTGTCATAAGAAGCATCATTAGTTGATGTTTCTGGTTCTTATTTTTATAACTGTGTGTTGAACACTACCTGTCTTTTGCGAAGTACTTAATTCCTTACGTGTATTTTAGTAACAAGCTTGAAATAATTCGCTTACAAAAGCATTGCTTTACTTCGGGAAACCTTTCCATCCTGGCATACTTATGTGTACATGTCTATATGATTTTACAGTATTTAACTCAGTCCTGCAGCAGCACTTCAATCCCTTCTTCACACTTTTCCAGCTAAAGATAGAAATAAATGTGTCTCCATTGTATCTCTCATATAATGTGGCATTTTTAAAACTTATTGAAGCAGAAAAGTGAAAAATCGTTTATACAGTCATATGCATATATTTTTAGTGGCCCACATTAGCATAGTGTCTGAGTTTATCTCTTTATCTAGCTCATCTCCCTGAATTTGTTTTCTTTAAGTGCTACAAACTAAGGACTATGGGTTTAAAATTTAAATCAGAGCATGACTGAGTCGTCAGCATTTTGTAACCTAACAAAATCTCTGCCCCTGTAAAGCGCACGTGTGTGCACACACGCATCCATCCATACGTCTATTAGGGAACCTTCTGTCCAGAGTCTTGCTTTTGTAAATGTAGGAGGATCTTGCTGGGCTCCCACAGACTCCAGCACGTGAACAGTTGGAGGCAGCACCCTGCACGCGGGGAAAGCCCTTCCTTCCCTATTAATAGGGTACTGCTCTGCAGTTCCCCAGATGGCCTGCTATGAATGCTTTCAGAAATCCCCAATTCATACACCACTGCTTGCTTCAATGCACGGGTAGGAATTTGTGCACAGTTCTCAGACTGAGGCTTTGCTGGTCTCGTTAGTCATATGATATTTATCTCAAGTGATACAGGGCTCTGAGTGTCCTGTTGGCAAACCAATACTGGAAAAGTTTGTGGCGGAGTCGTGCATCTCTGGCTTATTATGTGTCAAATGCTCTTGCGCCAAAATTATGTACAGCCAGACTGAGTAAGAATATTGCAAGTAACCCACTGCCAAGAGTAACTTGATTTAAGGAAGCGTTCTGTGATCACTGACCATAGGCTGTATCAATATATGGCAAACCTGAGAGAAGTACGGAAAGAAGCTATGAGTTTGATGCTGCTATCAGAACTCCTAATAGGTCCTTTCGTTTTTCAGAAATAACCTGTGCTAATTTGTATGGTGACTTTGGGAAGACTTTTGAATTTTTTCAGAAAGATAACAAGTTTAAATATATCCTATGCAGATCACAGACTCACTACGGTTGGAAAAGACCTGTAAGACCATCAAGTCCAACCATCAACCCAACCCCACCATATCCACTAAACCATGTCCCGTAGTGCCACGTCCGCACATTCCTTGAACACCTCATCTGTGAGGATGTTTGAAAGCAATACTGCTGCTGTACGTGGATCAGT
Source organism: Gavia stellata (assembly GCF_030936135.1). NCBI lineage: Eukaryota > Metazoa > Chordata > Aves > Gaviiformes > Gaviidae > Gavia > Gavia stellata. The sequence goes on along the minus strand of NC_082596.1, from coordinate 94,878,265 downwards.
ACATTTGCCGAAGTTCAGAAGGGGGTTTGAGTGTCTTTTTACAATGTGATTTTGACAGCATTATCAGTACAGAACAAAGGAGTGGGGAATCAGAACACTAAAGGGAAAGAGCAGGAAGACAGGGGAAAGAAAAATATTTTTATATTGGTCAAGAGAGTACTTGAAAGGGATGTTGAGCTAAGCTGAGGAAGGAGAAATAGGAGTATGAAGCTGCGTCAAGGAAAGAAATTCTACAGAGATGCATGTAAATAGGCAGTTTAGGGGCTGCAGTAGTCCACTGGAGGCAATAAAGGAGAAGGAGCTTTTGGGCTCCTTATTTTCCTCTGTCGCGTGTAGACGTGGAGAGGTCTTCTTTACTCTGTGCTTTACCCTGCTCACAGGTGAGCTGGGAACCATGCCTTTTCTTCATGTAAACAAGTTATTATTAATAAGCTGTGGCTAATGCCTGCGCTAGGAGTCGAAGGGGTTACCATTATAGCAGCATGAATTCCCTGTCCTTTTCTTAGTCTCTGTGTTTTGAAATGGTTTCTATTTCTGGTTTTTAGAGATCTGAGTTAAGCTGAACTCGGTGTTCTAGAAAGACACAAATTTTATCACTAAGCAACCTTAACTCTGGGCTTAAGACATTTTTGTGTCTGTGTATTCAGAGTTCCTACAAAGTAGTCAAATGCTGTTTAAATTTCAATCAGCTAAGCATACGGGGCATCCTGGGAATTTTGGGGCAGCATTTTTTCCCGTGCATCTCCAGAAGTTCCATTTCATGTTCCTCTGTGTCATGAATTCCCAGCATTTCCCCAGTCAGGACCATTTTGGTTTTGTACAAAAAGCAAAACTTCTACCTTTTGTGGAAAGGTAGGAAAGAAACCATAATTTCCTATAATAAAAAGTGGAAGACTATGTCAATGTATTGTGTAAGGGAAGCAATCTCCATTCTTCATCCTGTCTAGCTGAGTCTGTAAATAGCATTTTGGCCAGAGTCCGCGGGTGAAGGATAGGAGGGTTTCTGTCATATAATTTCATTGAGTGTTATTAAAGCTATTGCAAAAAAAAAAAAAAAAAAACCAAAAAAAAAAACAAAAGCACTTTGTGTGCATTCAAAATGGATTCAAGAGAAATAGTCTTCGGTTAGAAAAAGCAGGAATTAGACCTTTTCTTGGATTTTCTGCGTTTTTTTTTCCTAGAAAGTTTAGTGGAGGTCTCCAGATTCCAAACTAAAATGCTTTTGTCTACTTCTTGTATGATTCTACACTGAATTAGTTTTTTAAGCAACCTTTTTAATAACCATTTTGATATCTCTCCTCAATTTATTATCACCTTTCTCCAAATCCTTTTTATAGCATTTTAAGCACTTTCACTGTGTATAACTCTACTACCAGGAAAGAAGTCATTGTAGGATGGTGATGGAATTTGGGTTGTGCTACCTGATGCTTTCATTTGAGTGGGGTTTTTCCCCCTGGAAATAAAAGAGCTATTAACGGGCGTTAGAGTGTGAAGGTTCCTCTGCTAAGGGAGATCTTTTCTTTAGCAGAGACATCTTTGATTGCTGAGAAAGTCTGCACTAACAGAAATGTCTTTTTTAATACCACTTTTGTTAGTTTCAAAGCCCCTTAGTAAACTCAGAGAAACAAGTCCTGTTAAGTATTACTTATGGTAAAGGAGTAGAATTGTCTATGACAGAAGTAACCTTCTCATACTGAAAACAAAATTTACCGTTCTTATTTGAAGAGGGACAGTGAGTAAAAAATTATTTCCTTGGCTCATTAGCGGTCATAACTAAAACATAGGTAGGGACCTCACAGAAGTAGTAATACTAATTTGATACCTCTAATAAGTCAGAAATACCCAGCTGTCATAACTTTATACTAGTAACTGAAGTTACAGCTTTTATGACTAAGTTGCTGCATCTGAACATTTCACTGAAAATCAGAACACTGTACAGAAAGGAAATGCATAGTTCCTTTTGCGTAATCAAAAATTACTAAATTGTCCTATAGCTTCCAGAAGTTAAACTAAATTCTTCAGCCATGCGGCTCTCTATTTCGTTCCCAGCCTGCTGGAAACATGAACAGATCCTACCAGTTTAGTTGGAAGACTGCTTTCACAGAACCGATGGCTAAAAAAAGACAACGGTACATACTACAAGCGAGGAGTTCTTGTAGTTGTCTCCCCGTGACAGTTTCCAACATGCAATGCTCTGCCTTCCCGAGCTATGAGAGAAGTCAGCGTTGATTCTGACGTCACAGAACTTTGAACTTCTTTGTGACTCATGCCTGCATTAAAGATGAAGGGGGTTTTTCTCCTCTCCGTGCCCCCCCTCCATAGGATGCAGCTGAGAGATTCTATTTAACATCTGCTGAAAGCACTGGAAGCTCTTTCATTGATTTCAGTAGAAGCTGGATTAAGCAGGTTTTGTCTTTGAACTTTGCTCTTAACAGGAGTTTTCTTCCCTTTGCCTTGGCATTAAATGGCATACCACCTATTAATTTTCCACAATCAAGGCAATGAAAGTATTAGCATCAAAAGAAATCGAAAAATAATAAATGATTCTTCTTTAAACTGACTTCCTTTAAACGTAATCTGCTCTAAAGCAAGACTGCATGTACATGCTAGAATAGTAGACAAGTCTTTGCAAGGTTAGAGCCTAATCTTCACGTTTTGTTATCTGTATTCTGAGACATTATTTGTGATTTATTGTGCAGGAATTAAAACAAATCTGAATTGTTTACACATTCCACTGATGTTCCATAGACTGGTGTGTATTGTTTATTAAGGATATGTTCTTAACATTGTTAATATATATGTTAATTATTTCCTGTGGTATTTAATATCCTTCATCTGCATACACTGCTCTTCGTACCTACAGTTCCATTAACAAAGCGGGGAGAGAATGTGTTTGTACCTGCATACAGCTTTTTATATCAGTAGTCTCTTTCTTTTTCCTTTAACTTTTCTAATACGGTTTGTTAATATTACTTTTCAGAAAAAACAGAGAACAAAGGATCTGTCCCAGCTGTTTCATTCATACAATCCATATGATCATAAGGTAAGAAAAAATATACTACCTACATTTGTTGTTAAGAATAATTCCAAACATTCGTGATAACTATATTTCATGTTTAATGCAAAAATGAGAGGTAATTATAAAATGGAAAGTGCTAGGGTGTTCATGTTGCTTAAATTATGCTATCATATAAATGTTTCCTTGTTTCTTCAAGCCAGGCTTCAAAAGCTGCATTTTCTGATTTGTGAAACCAATGACTCGCGTTAACCTCCTAGAAGTATCATTTATAGACTGACACTAAATCCTGCAAAGTGACCGTGTGTGGTATCGCATTCCCCTCTTTTTGTCTCTCTGTTTAGGAACTGTGTTACCCTTGAGTATGTTGCTCAGCCTGTTGTGTCAATTAGGCCCTGAGATCCATGATGCTAATGAATTATCTATTGATTCTGGAAGCAGCATTGGAAGAGGCTGCTTTGCTAACAGCCTGATGGTTGTCTGGGGGAAGAAGAAATAATACACATCAGCGCTATAACTTGATCCTTATTTGTAAACTCTGGGAACCCTGCTAAAAAAATTCTTGTTTATTATATCCCATACTATAGGGTAAGAAAAGAAGATCACTTCCCTAAAGACATTGCAATGTGCAATACAAAATTAAAAGCCTTTACAAGAAGATTTTGGAGAGCCAGGAGACAGAGATCACAGCATTTCTGTGCTATAACTATTTGTCATGGGGTTTTTGAGGACATTATGCAAAAGAGAGCATTAAGCAGCAGATTGAAGGAGAGTTAAGTAGGTTTGTAAATATTTTCGGGGAGTTCCTGTTTTGGATGCGTCTGTGGCGAGTGCACTAAATCCTTTAACAATTTGTCAGCAGTACGAGATGACTGTCTTTGCTGCTTCTGTTTTGCAAAGTGTGTGTGATTTTGCAAGTATCCGTTTCAGAAAAAGAAGGTTTGAAACATTTGTTTGTTTAGACATTTCAAAGGAAAGTTCTGAACTCTACCCCTTCTTTTCCTGAGCATGCACCAAGTTGGAAAAATCAGCTAGGTTTTCTATTTGGGGGAGGAAGGTGGCAGAAGGGTGTATGTGTGTACCCCTACCTCTATGTATGAACACGTGTGTGTGTGTGTAACTACACATATGTCTATGAGAAAGAAAAACATGGTGTAAATATTAATGGATTAAATTTATCATGTAGTTGTTTGCTATGAGAGTACCATAGTTACCAGCAACTTGAAAATTTACAGTTTAAAAAACCATTGTCGAACAGTAGGTATATTCTGTCATTTTAATAATTGTAATTTTAATAATTATATCATTTCAAGTTAAATCCGTCACTTAGAAGTATTTTTTTATGGATAGACTTGCATTATATACAAGAATTAGTAAAGCAGATATTAAGGGCCTGTGAAAACTGAGAAACATGAAGAATAAAGGAAATTAGTGTGACAAGATTTTGAATGGGATCATCGCTTTCTTCAGTTGAAGCATTTTAAGGTAAATGTAATAGTAAGGCAGTTAAGGTCTAATAAGGAGAGGCAACTGATGAACCAGAAGCTTTGATATTCCTCTCCGTGTCTAAATTCTCCTGTGCAAACACTTTTTATTCATAGTACAAGGAAATTCCATTATTCTTTTATTAGCACTTTTAATAGAGCTTGGCCATTTGTAACTCCTGCTGCCTTCCTGCTCATATCCTTTATGGCATTATATCAAAGTATACTGAAATGATTTTGGCTTCAGTTGTGAAGACTTGTGCACTCTTTACAAATTAGTCATCAGGCAATGTGGAATTGAATATAAATGCTTAGATATATTCCCTTTTGATCTTTGTTTTAGGACCTTTAATAAATTATTAAAAGTAGCACAGTTGTTTGAGAAGTGATTTTTGAAGCTCCACTCTTTTGCTGCTTCCAAGCACATTCTGCCTATATATCTGAGAGTAAAAGGTGGGGAAAAAAGGACAAACGAAAGTTTCTTTAAAAGATGATCTTTCCTTATTTGCCATTTGACCGCGAAGGTTTTCCTTCTGCTAACTACTTCCTATTTGTAGCGGCTGCAACAAATTCACTGCAGATTTCTTGCTCTGTGCTTTTAATTTCCGCCTCAGCTGCCAATTTCACAATTGTTGCAATCCAGGGAGGGCTTTTAATTTTTATATTAAATCTAACAGTAATCAACGTTAGTTGAAGATACAGTTATTTCGAGTGGAGGCCTGTATCAGTTTTACTCTAGTTCTGTTTTGTTTGATTTACAAGGCAGAAGGGTTGGGTTGGGGGGGGGGGGGTGTGTCTTTGCTATTTTGTAGATTATTTTCAGTAAGCATAAAAAAGGAGATTTTATGATGGCTTTGTGAACATGTTGGTTATGCAGGATCATGGCACGAATGACTTGAATTACCGTCTTCCAAGATTCTTAGTTGGTTGATTAAAAGGTTTTTCTTTGAGAATGTTTCTAAAGTAGAAAAGAGGTAACTTTAAAGGATAAGTTGGAGCTTGATAGTAGTAGTAAAAACAGATGTAAAAAGGAAGCTCATGAACTACAGTGGCTGGAACAGGACTGTCTAGAGAGACTTGATAGTACTTCATCCTTTTGTGATGGGAAAGCGCGTAGAAAAGAAAAAAATTAGTCAGAAAATGTTCATTCTTCTAAGCTTGTGCTTCATGCTCTAAACCAGAAAGCGATGTTTTGATGGAGTAACTACACTAACCTTACTAACCTTATTACTATTTATGCTTGGTCAGGAGACCAATAGCTATTAGAAATAGTAGCTATTCCTGGAAATTTTACCTTAATATATATATTTGCCTATCCTAGTGCAAGTTACTGCATCCTGAAGGACATTTTAAATGTTTGTGGTTCTGCATTCCCAGGTGAAAAACCAGCTCTTTTATGGAGGGGGAAAGCAAGGATTTCCTTTTCCTTCCGCTTCCAGGTGTGGAGTCTCATCTTCCATCTCGTGAGGCCTTCATTCAGCAGCAGAGGGGGCAGAGCTTTTCAATTCTTCTCTGCAGAAGGGGTGGAAAAGTGGGAGGTACTCTGCCTCAGCTGATGGCAGGGGAGGAGTACTTAAGCTCCTGTATTCTTTAGTGCCTAAATACTTATCGTTTACCATCTAGTTGCCTTTCTCATTGTTCAGATGAAACCATAAAACACTGAATCTCAAAAATGGCCCTTTGGTTGTATACTTATCCTGTCTGGGAGGATTTGATCCTGTTTTCTTTGTCCTAGTGTCGCCGTAATGCTTACGGAGCCTTCCACTACAGAACCTGTGCGCCTTTCCGATACTGTGCCGCTGACAAAGCTCATTGTAGCATCAGTCTTGAATGCCTGGCAAAGATACTGACTTCTTGATGTCGGACACATACAAAAAGCTCGCTTCTCTCAGATGTTATTGTTAAAAGCAATAAATATCTTCTAAAAGTCATTCTTTCCAAAACTAAATAATTATTTAGGAGATGCTGAGCTATATCTTGATTATGAAAAGCTGTTCCAGGTGGGGGTTTGATTGCCATTTGTTCAAACTTACTTCAGTTAGCATGTGTAAAAATACACAGAACTCTATTGTAGATGAAGCCATTCCTTGCTCTGAAATACTTGCTTTTTCCTGTGTTTATGTAGAGTAGGAGTATGTATAGTCTGGCTTTCCTGAGAGTCAAGTTCTGACTGCTGGGTAACTTCTCTCTAGTTAGCCATAGAAGAGCTCTTCCAATTATATGTACAGTTTTATCTTTTTCTGGGACCATCAGAAAAATAAGAGAACAATGGCATCCCCATAAAGCTGTACCAACAACAGTTTTAGTGATTTAAAATTCAAAAGAAGATAGTTGAGGAGTGCTCTTTTTACCCTTAGCTATAATCTGGCCAGTTTTCTACTAGCTCATTTAATGAAAGATTATGTTTGCACACAAGTAATTTCTGCTGAATCTTTTTTGCGTGTACACTGTGAGGTTTCACATTGCACACAGCAAGGATTTTATTCTCTCTGCAGCGGATGTTTAACTCCCTCGGTACCTTTCTCCCAAATGATGTTCACCCTTTAAAACTTGTGACCCAGTTTGTTGGAAGCTATTAAGACGGCTGTGATAGCAGGGTTACCTGGTCAAAACAACAGGTTTGGGATGCTGAATAGGAGCTTCGGGATGCACTGTGCAGCACGTGTCCGCCTGCAGCAGCACAGAGCCCTGGGTCCTTGCCTTCTTTTTGTCAGATGAGTTAAGTATCCAGTCTACGCCTGGAGCAGTTGTTTAAAACTATAGTCCTCAATTTATGCTCTGCCAAAGAATGTTTTTACATATAGTAAACACAGTATAGCAGAACTACTCTTCATTTTGCTGCTCTGCCTTCTTGAGAGGATAGCCAGAAAGAGAGACCTTGGGGCATGTCAATACGTGCCTCTGGCTGCATTGTGCTGTTCCGGTGAGAAATCCTCTGAGAGTTGTGCTTAAAACCCAGCTCTGGATTTGTTTCTGCCTTCTGCAACCTGAATCTCTTGCTCAAGAATAGGGCATCACCTATGAAAAAATAAGGTCGTGTCTTACAGTGTTAATGGATTATTTTAGCATATACTGTGCCCGACCAAGTGAGAAATAAAGTCCGTGTTCATGTGATCTGAAAAGTTTTCTGAGAGATTTTTTTTCCAAGCAGAAAGTGCTCAGGGTTAAAAAAATAAATTACTATTTCAAAATGTGCTCTAATTGATGCAATACTACTAAAATAATTGTAAAAGCTTTAAGCCTCATGCTTTAAAACGTTCCTTGTTAATGTGTTCTAGAAATGTTAAAACACTCAAAAAACTAAAATCCCATTGACAATGCCTGTTTGATTGGCAAGTTATACGGACCATTGTATGAAGTTACACAATTAAGTGACAAAAAGCTTTCTTTTCTTCTTTTCTTTTTTTTCTTTTTTTTTTTTCTTTTTTTGCTAGCTCTTAGCCTGGTAAGCAATTTTGGGAGGCAGGGGGGTGATGTGATGTCCTATATTCCCTTGGCTTTGATAAAGGTGGATGTGTGCATAACTGACTCAAGGAAGATTAATAACAAGATTATACACGGCTATCCTTAAAGTTAAGGTGCTAATGGCTGCTGTCGCTTACAGGCTTACCATGATCATAGAATCACAGAATAATTTAGGTTGGAAAATAATTGTTATCAACCAATTATTTCAATAGTGCACACACTCTCGCTCCAATTGTTAACAGAAAATAAATCACCTAACGTCAGCATCCTTAAACTGTGGTTGTAGGGCACCTCGTTCTTCTGCTGGGTTCTGTAGCTCCTCTGGAGAGCTTGAGGCATTTGTACGTCAGAAAAATTAAAAAATGATACTATCACACATTGAAAGAGGCTGTTAGTAATGAGGGGGTGAAACTCTGTTTCCGTAATGAAACGGACAGGTAGGATCTCTTTTGGCACTGCCTGTGGAGGCTTACCTGTATGGTCTAAGTGGTTTTCATTGACAGTAACACAAAATACTGATCATAGCAATGCCCAAGGCTGTGGCATTGTCTGGAAATCGTCATGAGCACCTGGGTGAAACATGAAGTATCCAAAAGCAGGAAGAAATTCCCAGGCAAGGGGTGAGTGTTTGGAGTCAGTTGGTTTCTGGTAGCAAAACCCGTCAAGTCCCGCACTCCTGGCCCCTGTGCTGTAGCTGGTGGCCTCTGGGGACCGCAGGCTGTGGCAGGGCCATGGGGGTGCGGTGGTGGCACCGAGAACCAGCGAAGCTGTCTTCACCGTGGTGAGGATTGCTTAGTCAAACAGCAGAAACGGGGGGAGGTGGGAGGTTAAGCGCTTCTGCTGGGACCAGTCTTCCTACCAGGGAGCTGCTTCCTTTCATTTTTCTCCCATGTTCAGGGAAGCTGGACCTTCTGTGCATCCTTCACAAATAAGCAAAATAGAACGAGAGAAATTCTGATGTCTGCTGAAAGAAGCAACTCTAAAATGCCTGATGTTGGCTAAGTTTCTAATGGCAGGCATCGCCATACTGCTCTGTTTATTAGATCCTGAAAACTTGGGTTTTGAAGGTGTGTCTGCACTGTGGTATGATGTGATGACGTGAGTGGACATGTAAATTGAGATGTTGGACATTTGTAGAGTTGAAAGTGTTGCTATGAGAGGAGCTTCTTGAAAGAAGCTAGTGAAAGACTAAAACATAGTTGCAGCATTAAACATACCTGGCAAGTGAGATTTACATCTTTCAGCAATCTATGCTTGTACCTTTTTAGTATTTTCTGACCTCCCAGACTTTGCCATCTTCTACTTCTGTGTTTGTGGCTGGCCATCTTTCATAGCCACTGGCGTTAGGCAGTGGTTTGGTTTACATACGAGGCATGGCAGCTAGCATGTTTAAGTAAACCAGGCTTGGATGCTTTTTGGAGTCTGGAAATGGGAGATTTCAGAACTGCTGAAAACCACAAGCAATTATTGTTATTTTTCCTAAGGACAGTAAAGTTTCTCAGGTATTAACTGTGTTTTGTAAGATGTGCATGTACGGTGGAAGTGCCATGAATGTGTAGGTTTTACTTTTGAGCCAGAAAAAAAGAAGCTAGTTTTGAGATACTGTCTCAGCGTTGAGGTTTTATGGGTAATGACTTGGGATTATTATATGATTCTGGAAAATAACAGAAATCCTTTTAACCTGCTTTCCATTTATTCCAGGAACAGCATTGTACTAAATCATAAGGCGACCGTGAGGTTGCAATGCCTGTGATACAAGCCGTAGTCTGAATTTCCTAAAGCAGGTGCTTTGAGTTGTTCTTCTGTAAGATGAAACAGATTTCTAGGTTATTGCTGAAAAGAGACAGAGCCTTTTGCTATCTCCTGCCTCAAAATAGATTTCAGGTTTAATTTAATAGCTCAGATGTCAGATATGACCGCGTTTTATGGCAGTATTCTTATTGTAACCTACATCCATCCTTCTCTTTTCCCTTCCCTCGTGTTCAGAACTGCTTTTTGGAGGAGGTTACATAAAGCTGTTTTGTGCTTTTGATATGATGTGAGGCTTCAAAGAAAACTACTGAAAGAGAAAAGCAATTTCTATTTGGAAGAGCCGTGTAGTGGCCTTGTGCTAATGGCACACTTGAACATTACTTGATGATAGTGAAGAAAATCTAATGGCCTGAAAAGCTCCTGCTTTTTCTTGACTTAACACTTAGCTACATTGAGGTTTATGCCATCTGTAACACAGAGCGAGCTAATATATAGGCAGTTTAGAAATGGCTGTTCAAATACCAGGAATTGTTTCAGGGTTTTGTAGAGAATAGGAAGAGAAACAAGGAAAGCAACGCAACAAAAGGGCTTACTTCTCTGTTGAATACGCTGTATAGAAAAAGGCGTGTCTGCTCTGTCTTAATTCTGTAGCTGAAATGTTGGGATAAAAGACTTGCAATCTTATTTGAAGTGTATATTGTATCCAGAAAATGAAAAAAACAAAAAACCTGATTCCTGAATTTATTGTTGTAAAACCAATGGTTGGGTTTTTTTGTTCTTGTTTTACGCAGAACCTAAAATATATACAAACAGGTAGTGTATGTATGCTTAATACTTTGGTTAAAACTGTACTCAATGCTAGTAACTTTCTGTAAATGGATATTTAAAGCATCTAACCTTGTCTGATGCTAACTGAATTGTTTGGGGTCGTTACCTCAATTGCCAACCAGAAGGGAGGCTTTTCCTGTTTTAGGTTAAACAGGTATTTTTTCTATCTTTTTAAAATGATCTTTCTAAAAAACAATTAACAATAGTCTGTCAAATCACATTTGCATCTGTACACAAAGGTAATGCTATGTGATGATGAATGGGCTTAGAAGTTGAACGAGGTTTCACAGTTACCGATGTATTATTGAAATATCTTCATTAATGATCTTGAGAAATAAGCTGATGTAATCCACAGATACCCCTCCCTCCCATGTAAAAACATCTATACATTTTTCAGTTAAATAATCATGAAAATAGCGGCCATTTACTTCACAGTCTTTCTCCTTGGTACAGCATGCCAATGCTAGCTGGTATAGCAGATTGCCTCAAGTAAGTATTTTCTACCTCCAAAAATATATTGAAATGTAAAATGAGAGACAAGTTTTATGGTGACATTAAATATCTGTCATACGAATTCAAGTAAAACGAATTGTTTGAGGCACGTTAGTCCTCTTGTTATTTTCCAGAGAAAGGCATTACCTCTTGCTGCATGCCTTGTATCGCTTACGTACCTTGTCCATCGTTACTGTGGTACTGACACAAAAGTATGAAAACGAAAGGTATTTTAGGTTTTCTAAAATTAGTTGCTGGAAAACCTTGACGTCACAGAAAGTAAAGAGGCCTGACCTCATCAGAATTTCTTTTAAGCTCTCTTTAATCTTGCGTTGGCAATGTGATGGAGTGTATAACATAGTTCTGTGGTCGTTTCAAGTTCAGATCCAGTTCAGGTATCTTTCCTTCTCCCATTCCCTAACATCTCATTTGACCTCTATCTCTCAGGACGAGAGGAAATGGCCTCAAGCTGCGCCGGGGAGGTTTAGACTGGATATTAGGAAAAATTTCTTTACTGAGAGAGTGGTGAGACACTGGAATAAGCTGCCCAGGGAGGTGGTGGAGTCACCATCCCTGGAGGTGTTCAAGGAACGTGTGGATGCGGCGTTGTGGGACATGGTTTAATGGGCATGGTGGGGTTGGGTTGATGGTGGGACTTGATGATCTTGCAGGTCTTTTCCAACCTTAGTGATTCTGTGATTCTCTGTGGCTGTGCAGTTTGTAGTGGATTGGGTTTCCCAGTCATTTTTCACCTTCTCACATTTTTTTCCCCTCCCTCTTTCTTTGTTCTATTGCCATTTCTCCCCCTCAAAAAAAGTTTATTTCTTCTCTGTGTAGTCTACCTTCTCTTTTCTGTTTCTTCCTATCTAGCTATTCTTTGTTGAATGTCTTGTTCAGGTGTTGTATTCAGTTACTTTAATTCACTTGCCCTTCCGTTGTTCTTGGTTTTTTTCCTGTATGTCTTTATGGAGCCCCTTAGTTCTACAGCTGTACTTTGTTGTGGCGTTGAAGTGTCTGTGGGAACAAGGTTGCTGTGGGAGGGGAAGGCCTCAGTGCAGCAGGTCAGCCATGCGTGAGCACAATGTCCTGGGAACCCACCCGCAGGGGTGGTAGTAGAGTTCTTCACTATTCAAGAATTTAAACTTTTCTATTGACCTAAGTGTTCCTATGATCAAGCTCTTGAGCTTGCTTGCTTTTAACAAATGATGTATCCAGAGACCCAAGTTTTGGGAACTTTGCTAATGGATATGATAATGAACTTTACGTTCTGTTCCCTGTCTTCTCCCTTGAGAACAATAGTTAGGTTTGCTCGTAAAATTGCTACAGTCCTTCTGTATACTTGAATTAATTTGACATGTTATTTAAAGTTCTAGATGTTAACCAAGTTGGCATCAATGCTTTTACTACCAGAAGATTTTGTGTAACCTTCTGGTATCCAAAGTCTTGGATAAGGTTTTGGCTTTCTTGCATGGAGTGAACATACTCCATTTACTACTTCTTCCTTATTCCTGCTTAAAAGCTTGTTTTAATGACCCTTTCATATAAAGCTGTGAAGCAGGTGTGTATTTTCTGCCTTTGTGTCTGATAATAAGAGTATGGAAATGTTGATCTCCTTATCCTCTCTTAATAAGCTCTTGCGTAGCTTTATGTATACGCGCGCACACACACACAAAAACTCATCATCAACAAAAACTTTGATTTGAGTTTGTTTCTGGATGATAATTGGAATCAATCAGGTGTATTTCAAGTAAGTCAGGGAAGGATGTGATCACATTTTTCCCATTTCGTAGTAAGTCAGCACTGGCTACGATTCCATCTTCTGCTGTCATTTAAACTCTTGGATCTAGAAACACTCCTTTAATTTTTATTTTCTTATAATTTCCTCTCTGTACTATATCCCACTTAAAAGGGCGAAGAAAGGTTAGCTATCATACAGTTGAAAAGACAAGTCTGAGTAAAGTGACCGTGTAAAACTACTGAAATTTGGGGTGCTTACAAACGCGCTCTCAACAGTCTTGTGCTCAGTCTGCCTGTGTCTGAGGGAAGGGCTTATGGTCGTAGGGGAGAGAGGGTGTTTGTATTCAGATGTAACTAGAAAAACAGCCTATGTTTTTTACCGATTGCTCATCCTTTTTGAGAATTGTGGGATGAGCACTGAAGGATGTCAGTGCTCTGGTGATTTGGTATGCATGCTTACAGTAAAACTAGCGACATTCGGTTAAATTACCCAGATACTAACATATACTCTACTCGTGAGAATTAGGGTAGGCTTGAAAGACATCCAAATCTAGTTCAAGGGTGGAGGCTCAGAGTCAGTAGACTTTGAGTTCACTCTGCAGTGTAGACATGCCATGGAGGTTTAGGTCCCAGTTCAGGGCAGAAGAAAGCATCTAAAACACATGATTCGATTTCAGCTGTACTTGAGCTTTAGTGTATTGGAAGGAAGGAGTGGTGCTGTCAGTAGGAAGAGAGGTACAAACCTGGATTTTCTTATAAATGCACGTTAATAAACATATTTCATTCCTTAAATAGGACATGTTCTTCGTATTATTTTTCCTTTGTATCCTGGTGTTTTATGAATATGAAATAATTTTCATCCGAAAAACTGTATCCATCCAAAAATGGATAAAATAAACTATCCATCCTTCCATGCATTTTTTTGAGGGAAAGGCTCCAGCATGAGAGGCTTGTATGGCTTCGTTTCAAATTTTGGTGAGATTCCAACATCAAAAAAAAAAAATCATCTTTCCAAGAAGCTGTAGCTTCTTCCTGTAATTCTAGAGACTGCCTCTATTTGATTTGCAGTATCTGAAGTATAAGAGGCCTGTGGGGCCAATGGCGAATTCAAGGGTTGGTATCTCATGATCCATCAGGATAAAAACGGGGGGTTGTATCTCCTTAAAGGAACAGGAGCATTACCCTTTCTCTGTGATAAATGTGACATTTTCTAATACCACTGACAGCAACTAAGAGGTTGATCTTTGAAGATGACATTTTAGTTCATACGAATGCTGCTTTGGGTCATGTTTAATTTTGCTTTCACCCTTCCCTCATACAATCGGGGTAGCCATACCTACTCATCTAGCCTTATAGAAACAAAGATAGGTATGCAAATAATTGACAAAGGTCTTTAAAACACAGCACAAGATTTTTTTTCCAAAATACATTTCTGTGAAATTTGATCTATGTAGCACACATAAGAAAGGTCTTGTGATAAAACCCTTCAGTTTGCAAATACAAGCAGTTGTGCTGACAAATCCTTTATTTCATACTGTCATGCTTTTTCCAGGAGAAAATACTTATGTCTTCTTACTACTGCTCATTTTCGCATCTCCTTTAATATTGCTAGCGTCATTTATGAGGCATGTGTATGGCAAGTTATGCTCCTTCATCCCTTTTATTTTTACAAGCTTATTTTTTATATAAAAGGCCCACTTGGTACAAAACCTTAGACATAAGCCATCACTGGTTTACGTTGCAAACCCCAACCTTGTTTTCCATAGAACATTTGCAGAAAATGTGTAATATGAAGCTAAAAATATGAACCGTGTGTAAGTCCTGTGCGGGAACAGACATTAAATACCAATTCACGTGTCAGACAGACAGTGGCAGCTGCTTTGTTAATGTATGGCACAATCCCATATTAAATCAAACGGCAAGTGCACAGTTTGACAGATACCGTCATCAGTGCAAACATTATTAAACTCGTTAAAGAGCTTGCTTTTCATTTTTTATTTAAAGTACATATATTTGGCTTGCAGAGCCTTTCTCAGTCAGAGCAGCAAGTACTTCTCCGGGTTTTTTACCTAACAAAGCCCGATGTGTTTCTGGCCGTTCCTCGGGGGCAATGCCGCGATGTTTAGGGCTTCCCCTGCACATCGGGTGTTAGGGTCTGTGACCAGAAATTCCATCTGAGAGCACGTCGCTCTGGATAGCACTCAGTGGTCTTTTCATTTTGATTGATGGCTCTGGTTTTGCACCATCTGGCTTCTGATAGGCTGCATTAATCATATTCTGGACTAAGGAAATTTAGACGGGATTTTTTAATACGTCCATGTACGGGGAAGAGAAAAGTGCATGTCTATATGTGTTTGTGTATTTCATTCCTATAGGTTCCAGTCATACAAAAGAGAGCAACAGTACTGTCATACAGTTTGTGTTGGGATAAATAGGTCTCTAAATAAATCTCTACTTACGAATGCCCATATTTCGATTTTACTCCTGCTGTTTTAACTTTATTTTATTTTGCTTTCCATCATCTGTTTATAGTGGCTGCCTTATGTTGACATTGTTTTCTGTTAGGAACAATGGACTTGTCTAAAGTATTTGAGTTGCAGCTCAACTATTTTAAGTAAATCTTAAAATTTCTCTTGCTGCTGCTTTGGTGATATGCTGAAGTTCCTTGCTTCTTTGTAATCACAGCTTGAGATAATGGTTTCTGAAACAGAACGTCATCAGGTTTTAAATTCTATACATGTAGAACATCTTAAAGTTGTTGTATTTAAATTCACATCTTGGGGAAAATTAGAGAATCTTAATTATACATACAATATACAAAAGTCTGTAATTGGCCAGATTGAGGGCTTCTGATAGAGTCTGACAATAGCATATTTAAGGTATTGTATTGTTGGATTAGCAAAATTAGTAGTCTCCCAAAATGTACATAGGAATTAATCAGCCAACATGCGGTTGTTAAGTGTTCCAGATTTTATTTGGATTTCTAATTTACAAGAAGGCAGTTATCTATACTTCTCATTAGGTTGCTTTCATTCTGTGATATTTTACAATATGACTTAAGGGAAAAATTTGTCCTCTGGTATACTCTGTCGCATTGAAACCATGAGAAGGATGTTAGGTTACAGAAGCTACTTAATCTCCACCTTTTACATTTTCAAAGACCATGGGGTAAGAAGCTGCCCTGGATTCCCTTCCGCCTGGACTGCTATGGATATAACGCTCCATGAAATGGTGGGCAGCCAGCAATACTTCATAATCTTAATAAGAAATCCAGTAAGTGCATTTGTTATATCCCAAGCCCAGCATTTACTGGTCACACTGGGTGCACTTTCTTAGGTGTTCCTTACCAATCAAATGGTGTGGAAGTATCACAGCCACCAATTTTTCATTGACAGCTATAAATTGCCTTATTGTTGGGATGTTTTCGTGGGTTTGTGTTTCTTGTTTTGTTTTTACTTTTGCCTCATTTTCTCTCGCTTTTCCTCAATATTCTCGTTAGTAGAGTGTGCAGGTGCTTTGGAATCTCTTTTTTTAATTTATTATTCCCTCTGCTTTGCTTGTGAAAATACCTTAAGAATGAGGTACACAAGAATTCCATGTATAACGTAGGAAGGTGGAGCAACGTTCATCCATAACCCCACCAGCTAAAGCAAACCTTCCTGTTCTAATTTGATTTCTGCCATGCTTGATGATCTCTCTCTGTAGAGTAGATGAGGTTTTTTCGAGACATCTGGCATGAGTTCTTCATAATTTAAAGCTGTACTTATGGTTCAAAACTAATGTCATGTTAGAAAGTTGTTTGGCATACTACAGCAAGAAACAGTTCTTGAAGAAGATTATAGAAAATTCAATCACTATATTTAATGAAGATAAAAAGCTCCGTAAGGTCTAGCACAGTACAGGTGCTGAGAGCACCCTGTCTCACGTTTGCCCCAGTTTTCTGCAAAACTCTTGCTTTTTCTGTTGTCTTCCCCTAGCGCGTTCATGTTTTCTTGTACATTTATTTTAAAGGCAAGGCTTGTTTGTTTGTTTACCATCACACAGCTTTTTAAAATAGACATCTGTGGTTGAGAGAATCATAATTCACCAATAATCTCTGTTAAGAGGCTGAAAATTAGGAGAAACAAAATCTGCTTAATCTTTATTACAAAAGCACCGTCTTCATTTGTGTGCCAAGGAGGATTTTAAAAAAATCTTCATGGCCATACTAGTGATCAGACTCTGCCCAGTGTTGGATTACAGTGCTCTAGTAGATCAACAACTGATCTTGAGTAATTTTGCCTTGCGCCTCCCAGATATAGAATTCCCACCTTATTTTGCCTGAATCATTGTAATTACAGATTACCTCAGAGACATTATGGAAGTTAAAAAATTAAAGTCTTGCCAACAGGCACAATCAGTATCGTCTCCTAAGCTCCCTGTTGGCTGTTCATAAAAGCCTGGATCCTCAAGCTCGGAAGAAGCCTTCAGTATGCATACCGCTTCCTGGTGTTCTCATTATCCAGCTTCCGACTTGGAATAGCAGAAACACCGTACAGGCTTGTGGAAGCTGGAGCAGCCCAACACCTTGTTGGTAGCAAAGGTCTGCGGTGAAAACGACAGTTATTTACAGTAGCGTTCTGCAAAGGAGCCTCTGAATATCATGAGATATGACCAAGATGTATTCACTCTGGTATTGCACTTCAAAACATGGAGAAAAAGGTAAAATACATTTGCGAGTGTCTTCCTGAGAACTGAAAAATCACTGATATTGTCATTTAAACATTGGGATGTAGTCCCAAAGGTGAGTTCAGGGCCTGCAGGACGATTAATAGAAATCCCTAAGAAGTGAAACATTTATACCGTGGATCTCCTTTCACCTCTTCCCAAAGTTGTACGTGCCAGCTTAGAAAAATCGCCCACAACAACTTGTCATCGGTAGATACAGACTGCCGGTGTTTTCATCTGACGACTTCCAGTGAGCAGCTCAATATGAAGAAATGCTGTATTACCATGTTTTCTGAAATGCGAGGCCTGCCTACACGTTTCAGCTGAACAGCTCCGGTCACTCCTATCTTGGTCCATGCAGGTTTAATGACTTTGCTTCTTGAAGTCAATGCCAGGCAACTAATTCTGTAGAAACACGCCCCGCATTGCTGTAGTGATGCTGCGTGTTATCTTATCTCATGGCCACTGTGGTTTTTGTTTCTGTTTCAATATGGGGAACAGAGGGAGTTGAGTTTTGGGTTGTGTTTTTGGGTTGAGTTTGTGTTACTTTCTTTTTTAGTCTTACTGTCACTCCGTATGTTGAAAGAAGTGTAAGGAGTAAATACTTTTAAATTTGTTAAGGTTTACCAGCTTCTATATGCATATTCCATTCTTTATGAAGCTTTCCAAGAACAAATCAGCAAATGGGATGACTAAACCTTTTAACGGACTCCCTTCCAGGGCTATTTAATATACGGTCATCTGGTTTTGCTGTTGTACTGATCATTAGTAACATTGTATTGAAGGATAACATCAACTTCTTGTAGGATGTTTGGGTTTTGAAAACAGATACCATGGGTAGTTATTTTTAAAAATTCTGCTTGTTTGTATTTAAAAACCCACAGGGTTTGATATGAATAATAATTTGGGAGAGTACACGTGAAGATTTTTAAAATTCTTTCAAAGGATTCTTCTGTGAGACTGCATACAGGTTTTTGGTGCATTTAAACTCCTTTATAAATCCTGTCTTTGAGTAATTCCTTTTCTTGTGATGCATGTATTTTTAAGGGGAGGGGTGGCTCTTTATCGATTGTATTCTGTGGGTATGTAGCATACATTTCTCTGTTAATGGTTGGCAAGTGTGTACACTGTGCAAGCTCTGTGTGTCTGATAAGAAATTGGCCCTTTACATCAAAACATTTCGTGGAAGTAGGAAAAGTGAAAGTACTTACTGTAAAACCTGTGTAATGCCTCGTATCTAAATCAAAGTAATACAATTATTCATATTGGAAATAGGATAATGTTATTGCCAAGAAAGCTATTTTGTCTTTAGTGGTAGATAATATGCCATTATATCACCTGCATATACGTCATTTCTGTTGAGAATGCTCTCAAAATTATCTTTAGAAAGAGATCTGCTGTGCTTTGGTGTATTTTTTTCCTTCCCTACAGCTTACCGTGGTACTGAGAACATAATTCCACAAAAAGAAAAACCTAGAGCCAATGAGGAGAGAAAGTTAATTACCGATGAATAGCTCTGTGTGCGTGTATTGTGGTGGCGGTTGTGATTTTTGAGGAACAGTCTCCTCTTTTTCAGAATCTTGGCAAAATCCCGGGTCCACTGAAATATATGAAATAAGGTATCAGCCTATTTTCTCCTGGAAAGTAAGGTAGCTTTTGACTTCTAAGCTGAAGCCTATAAATTATCCAGAATTAAAAATCACTAGCAGCTCATTTGTGGGGAAAAAGGAATTTGCATTCCATAGGAAAAATATCAGGCATGTGGGGATGTACGAATGTATGGAGAAGACGTGGCTGACGCGTAGTTGTGTGTCTAAGGCAAATACCAGTCAGAAGTCATTGTTCTGTATTTCCTCAGCAGTGAACAACAAAGTGACAACTGCTGTGGTACTGAGGCACCATCTGTCTTGTGAACCCTGCCATTCTGTTCTTGCCTGAATATGATAAATTTTACCTTATTTCTCCAAGAAAATACAAATAATACTTAATCTGCAGTTCAAAAGCTGGATAAATTCCAAGTGAGGCTCTGTTAGTAGTGATATCCCTTGTCTCTGGGGGTGTAAATTTGGGCTTACACCTAAGTGTGTGTATATAAATATTGCAGATTTATTGCTGCGTGTGCTGTGCCGTGCCACAAATACAAGTCTATATACAAACATGCTATATAACAACAAGTCTTTTTAACAAGCACAGTCATTTGTATCCACAATAAAGTAAATATTTTTAACTCGCATATCTACAACTGAAGACTTTAAAGGTATCCTAGTGATCAGGGGCTTGCGGAGGGATCAAGGCGGACTTTTATTTCGTTGAGTAATTTGAACTCCTCTTTGCTGGTGGTGGGTTGTGGACAGTGTCTGGAGGTATTTTTGATTTTCATTTCAGCATGGTGAGATTTGAAATTACTGGATAATTTTTCAAATGCAACCTTCCTGTTTTCTTCCACGTAAACAAAATACATGTAGGGTAGATTGCTCTTCTCCAGGATGCCCGGTGAAGTAGTATTTTTTCTGGCTGTCTTGCCACTGCTTTTTCCACTTCCGAGCATTTTCCTCATCTTTCGTTTTGTTAGTGTTTAACTGTACTCGCTCAGCCCCTGAATTACTATGCTGCACCACTTTCACAGGGTAATACATCGGACAGCAGCAGAAGTACCTGGAAGCCAGCTGGCTCTGGGCACCGCTTTGTCTTACGGAGAGCCGAATGAATAGGCATTTAAAAATTGTGACCCAAAATCTGCACGTCTCTGCAGAAACTTGAAGCACCTGCTTCACTTTTTAATTTTAGCATTTTTGTAAAATCTATAGTCATAGTCTTTCTGTCAGAGATACAGGATCTCCAGCATTTATTAAAGATCGCATTGTGCCTTGAGAAAAGGTGACCTCATGTAAAAGACCTAATTATTTTTAAACGCTTTATTTTAAGAGAGTGATACCCGCACTGAAACTGTTTGCAGTGAGTATGCATAATGGCAAGCGGCATGTGAAGCCGTGAATCCCCATTATGTGGTGCTTGGTTTTATGTACCAAGTGACAGCAAACTCTATCTAAGAAGTGAACACAAGCTATCTTACGAGATTCGATACCCTATATGTAAAGCAAAGAAAGCTTTTGTAATGGCACAAATGCACAAGATGGGGCATCATTACCTTCATTACCTTTTTCAGTCAGTTAGAATTTTTTGCTGAAAAATTTGTGAATACTTCTTTCATCTTGACAGTGTCTGTTTAATATAATTAGGTATTTTTTTTACACAAGTGAAAGAAGTCCTTTATTGTTCCTGAAAATTAAAAAAAAAAAATTGTAAGAATTTCACAGAGGAGTTGCTGGGGGAGCAGATTGTTTTGAAGGACGGGAGGTACGTTCTCAGAGGGGATTTTCTTGCTCTGCCTGCTCAGTTGTGTATTTACAGTAGGTGCTGTTCCCAGTGGAGCAGGGAGGGTGAGAGAGAGGTAGAGCTGGTAGGACCTCCATAAAAAGGGCCGATGACAATTGGCTGAATAAAATAGCCACTTTAATAAGACGGAGTAAAAAGAGGGGTAGAGATAGTGAGTAAATCTTATGTCCCTTCAGATGCTGAGAACCCCGCGTTCATGCAGCATCGGACAGAGCCGGGATGGCTTTTCCCACAGCATGCTGCGCACATCCCGACCATGGAAAGGTTCCCTCTGCGGTCCATACAGGAACAAAAATCGCTCCTTTAATACGCTTAGATCTCCTGGTTTAAAAAAAACACAGAAGGGTCTTGCCACCGTTTACTGCTTTTCCTTTAAAGTATTCTACAGAGTAGAACTTGTGCCTATATATGTTAGATGCCGTCTCTGCTCTCAGTGAAATATTCCCGGTACGGGAACCCTAGAAAAAGTGCTAATGATGAAAGGAGCAGCATTGCAAATGGGGTCAGTTAAAAAAAAAAAAAAAAGAAAAAAAGAGTAAAAAACCCACAAAACCGTTGTAGTCAATAATAAACACATATGACACTTTTTTTAATGTCTGGCCTCTCTCCTGAAAAAGTGGTGTGAATGGGGAGATGCCCTTGTAAATGGTGCGACTCATATAAACGTTGTTTATGAATACCAAGGTGAATGTGCCTTCAGATATACCTCAAGAGACTTATATATGAGAAAACCAGCAAGTGAAGGAACAAATGCTTGAAAAAACAGTCCTACCAGACTCAATGTCTGCTTCACTTGGAGGAAAGGCATAAATATTGTTTGCCACATAACACTGAAAAATGTGTGATGAATGTAGCAACTGGAAAACCTTCATTGTTCCTTCAGCTAAAACAAACAGAATGTGTAATTAGTTGGCTGCTTCTGCCTAATCCTAAATCCCAAGAAGATTACATTCCATTTGAATCATCATCTCTCTACCTGTTTTTTACAGGCATATGTCAGTTGTTCCAAATCATCTCCGTGTTTGCATGCACCAAACCTCTGCAAAGCAATAGGAACAGTTAACGCTGCCCTGACGTGCTGCGTTTAGATAGTTAAAGGGGGTTTCCTGCTGCGCTTGTGTTTCATCGACATAAAGCCATACCAGTGATTTCCAGCTGTCTATAGTATTTTTGTCACAGCCTTCAAGTTTGTTTGTACACTTGGTTTTGTAGATGAATCTCAGTACTAATTTTGGCTTGTGGTGGTTTTTTATTCCTGTTTGATCAGGCAGTTAATCCTTTGTAGTTTCTATGTCCTGAAGTAAAATCCACTTCCAGTTAACTGCAGTACCCAAGGTAAAATTGTTTCGGTTTTATGTTTGCAAGGTGAAATTAAATACAAAGTCTTTTTGTGGATGCACAGTAAATTATTGATTTTATTTCTGCGTTAGAATGAGAGAAAGATTGCATTAGCACTAATGTAATGTGAAATCTTGTTTTAAGTGGAGGGACACTTGAACGAGAAAAATCTTTGAAGACGTTGCTTGGGGGTTTTGTCTTTTTGGATAAAAACTTCCATGAAAGTCCGTTTTCCTCTTCTGCACCATCTTGTCCAAGTTTAACTGTTGTATATTTTACTAAGCAGTCAGACCTGTGCTGCATCAGAAGAGCCCGGAGTGGTTCACTGGCCTGTCATAAACCTCTTGCAGAGAACGTAAGAACACAGCACGGCCCCGACTGTTTTCACAAACGCAGTGTCATGGAAGAGGAAGTTTGTTGAAGTCATGTATCAGATGTCAAATACGCAGGTCAAAGCAATAGTTCTGAGTTTGGTCGCAGTTGTCTGAAAACCTCAGTTGTAGATCACTGTAGAGGACTCATGCAGTAGGCCCACAATTCCCACAGATTTCTACAGGAAGAAAATCTTGGATGGAGAACATGGGAAAGTCCATCAAAGCCAGTGAAGTTTGTATCTGCAGAACCGGTGTTAAATAAGCCTCATCCTGGTCAGGCCATGTGCCTTGTGCTGTTCTGGAAAGCTCTCTGGATAACGATGACTTCAAAGCTTGTAGAAACGGTCTGTGTGCGGAGATAATGTCTTTTATTAGGCAAATTGCTGATGTTAGAAAAAC
Source organism: Gavia stellata (assembly GCF_030936135.1). Classification (NCBI taxonomy): domain Eukaryota; kingdom Metazoa; phylum Chordata; class Aves; order Gaviiformes; family Gaviidae; genus Gavia; species Gavia stellata. The sequence goes on along the minus strand of NC_082596.1, from coordinate 94,855,277 downwards.
CAGACGAACTCTCAAGCTGTTGAAGGCTCCTCTGTTTCTCCCAACTGTATCAGCTAATCTCATTTTATTTAACAAAAAATAAACATAGTTTACCCTATGAACTTTGCTTTTCTTGTATCCTTAGACCATTGTGGCTACACCACCGCTATTTTAAAAACAACAGAAGAATAGGGTATTGCTACCCATTTGATTTACTTGGATATTCTGAGCCAACTTGGATTTCCTGAGCTATGCTGCAGCTTAAGTTGACAAATCTGTGTTTCAGAGGAACAAGGAGGATTCTCTGATTCCTACCTTGCTGCTTTCTTATGAAGTACCAAAGTACAGCGTAGACAATCATCTTCAGAGGGGTTTTTTGTAGCTTTTTTTCTTCCCTTTTCTTTTTGTAGTAGTGAAAGGAAGAACTACTGCACTGGTGGCTGACGAGGAGGAAGAGGGTGATGCGTAAGTTGTGCACGGCTGAGGTTGGACAGTGGGTCAGACAGTTAAAAAGAAGGTGGTATAACTGCAGGAAAATATTTAGAAGCAAGTGGAAACAGAAACACTATCCAAAGAAAGCACGTTAATTTGGTATTTTCTCAGAGGAATATTTGTATTCTATTTATTTGATTAGTATTGTGATTTGTAGACGTAATTGGCACTATTTTCCGGAATAGAAGCAACTCTGTCTCTTGTCGTACATAGTATCTCTACAATCAAGTACAATTAAGCTGGTCTCAGATTTGCGTATTAGGAAGTTGCACGAGCTTATTGAAGCCAACAAAAAGAGGTCTCTCTTGCTAGGCTGGAGCATGATTTGAGCCAGTCTGCCTGCTTGAGTACATTAATGTTTTGCATATGGTTCTGAGAGATACGTGCAGCTGGGTGGCGTAGTTCTGAATTACTGGAATGATTCATGGCACTGGTTTCCATGCAGTCACCTTTTCCTTCTTTAAGAAATTAATACAGCCTCAACTCAGTAGAAATCCAGGCTTTCTTTGCACTGCAGCAAAAGTATTGTTTGTTCTTTATAGCGAAGATCAAAGGATATATAATTTTTTTAAATAGCAGCAGGAACCACAGATCATAACTCATTGAAATTACTTCTCCCCCTTTTTAATCTTAGAACTATACTATTGTGGAGTATTTATTGTTTTATTGTGGAATATAGATGTCACTGACTGCAGTTGTGTTGATTCAGTATGGCCTTTTGTATATGGTTTTCAGAACTACAAATGATTGCATTTAATTAAAACCCACACGTTAGACCAGATGCTCCCTTAAATGGAAAAACTCATACTATGGGCAAGGAAGCCTCCCCGTGTTTCTGTATGGGGAATTTTCCTCCTAGGAAAATGCTTGAAATGAGAAGGGGGGGTATAAATACACAGGTGGTATTCCGAAAGCTAGGAAGTACCTAAAAAAAGCTTGCTTTGGTTTTAGCAGCCTCCTTCCAGACCTCTGTAAAAATGTCTGCTTCCCCCACGGAGCGGGTTTTACTGTGCCGAGGGAAAATCCCGACTGTTGTGCTGGCAGCTTGGTGTCTTGTTGTCTCTTGAAGAAATAGGTGCAGGTAATTAGAATATAACGTGATGGGAGATACACACGGGTCGTGAAGTGCAGGACTCAGTTACACGGGAACAAAGTCAGCAGTCGGCTTCCATAGTTCCCCGTTCTTTTTTGTCACCGTATCCTGCCCTTGCCGGCTTCAGTCTTGGGCATTAGTAAAAAGAAGTATGAACGAGGGAGCAAAATTAAAAACTTTTCCCTGTAGCTCAACTTTGTCTTTTATCAGCCGAGGGGAGCTGGAGGACTGAGCTCTTGTTACCGTGCTCGTGGGACTGCTCACGCGTTGGTGCCCGGAGGGTCTGGAGAGACGTGTGTTTTCCAGGCAGTCAGCACCCTGCAGTGCTGCTCTTCGCTTTAGCTGCTCTGGTTATGCTCCGTGTTTGTCACGCCCGTACGCCTACTGCAGCCGATCATCTCTCTCCCCTTCACCGTGCCCGTTGAAGCACATGTTTTGTAAATCCCTGTGGGCCATCGAATTCCTGTGTTACAGGTAAGGAAGGAAAAAATTAAACTCTCCTTTATTTAAATTTAGGGTAAATTTCCTGCTTTGAATTACTTTTCCGAATACTCTCTTGTCAACTTTTTACTCCTCCCATACTTCATGGTTTCTCATCTGACCTCTTTATCTTCTGCCTTTTGTGCTAAAAAAGACATTTATTCTGTCCAACCCCCCCTATTTTATTTTCAGAAGTTACACTTAAGGAAGGAATAAGAAAAACGCTTTTCCTCCCCCAGGTTATTCCCATGCTTTAGTGCCAATAATACCCTCCTACACTCCTGTTTTATGTGAAATTATCATGTTGGCGTTGGGTCAAAGAAGATAGAAACTCTCAAAAGGGGGGGTGGGTGGCAGGGAATGCAGTTTCTAGTCTTCCCTCCCCCCCAGTTTGGAAATGATACTAGCGTGCGCGTTGGGGGATGTGTCCAGGGCTGGAAAACAGGTCTGTTATTTAAATCATATTGAAAAATATGGAAACAACTTGGCTTGATTTACCTCTTCTTTTTCTTGGAGTAGAAACCATATGTTTTATCTTCAGTGTGTTCTCTCATACTTGCCAACTTCTGTGAAGGTGAACGTTTAGGGTGATTACTTAGGACATTCAGTGCTTGGGTTTCAGAAGAGACTTTTAAGCAGATCACATGAGAAATGTTAAAAAAGGGTTGGAGGAGGGACTTGGCCTTGAACGTGTGCAATAGATATATACTCCTTTCCCCCTTGTTTCCACAAATAATACGCAGGAGAAGTGTGATACTGCTAGCGTAGCTCCGTTTCGTGTGTCCTGCGCTCCTGGCAGGAGAGCAACGAGAGCGAGAGTCCCACGATTTGTCTGCTGGAGGCTGACAGTCTTTCCTTAAGATTCCCATCTCTTTCATCTACCTCTCCTCAAAAACTTCCTCTTACCCTCTTAGAGTGGAGGATAAGAGAGGAGAGGAGGAAGAAAGGAGTGGGATGGACACACTGAGGAAGTGGAAAGAAAGAGCCAGAGTACTGAGCAAAATTCTGCGTCAGAAGATTGCGTTCAAAAAAGTACCGCTGGGCTTCAGGTTGGCAAATCCTCGCTGGGCTGAAACTCAGGAGTCTGCAATCTTACTTGTGTCCCCAGCACCGCTCCGCGTAGAGACTTGAGTGGATTTCTTGCCATTCTTGCACCTTTGTTTCCCATACTAACAGTCTGTATTTGTTGCTGTCCGTATCCCTCAAAAAAGGAAAGGAGACCTTACTTTGTATCCACCCAGTTCTTGCAAGGCACAAGAAGGAAGCAAACGCGACCTCAGCTGCTCAGCCCTGTTAACTTGGTCAGTTATTTCGACTAACAGTAAAAAAATGAGGTAAATTCCATAGAATTGTTGGGATTTGCAAGTACCTTTGGATCCAGGTGTTTCCAGGGCATTGTGCGTTTGTTTAAAATAATAGGAGTAATACCCTCCACCGTGGGATTTTGAATGAAAGTGGTTATTAATGGTGTGGTGGTATGATGACATTAATCTCCTTCAAATCACATTTCTTAAAAGTTAGCTATATTGGCTTAGCGCTCAGACTACCATTGGTTACCCAGTGCTGTTCTGCTGCCCAAGATGACATGAACCATCAGAGCGGAGTCGGATTGACACGTTTTGTATCTTAAGGTCTTGCCCCGACTGCAAAAAGTTATCGTCCTGAGGTCTTAGCTCGGTTCAGCCATGTTCTTTGTGAATAGGTGTCAACATGCAGAACGCTATAGCAGTAGATAATATCAAATGGAAGGGACTGGAACAATCATATCATAATAATCATTTTTGTAAATAAAAAGGGTTGATAGAATTGGTGAGAGAGGTGGTACTGGAGCAGTCAAAGTCAGGCTTCTGACGCTGCAGTTAGGTTCAGAACAAGAAAGTCATTTTGATAAGACAGTCAACTCTCACCTCATTTTTATCATATACTTTCAGGTATTTGATAGTCAGCAGTGCTGGACTGCTATAAAACAAGTCAAGGAACTGTTGAAGCTGTTGTGGCGAACGCAGTATAACCCTAATGCCTAGCACAGCTGTGTTTCCAGCTGCATGATATCATGATTTTTTCTGAGGTGAAGAATGCTCTTGGGTTTTTATTTGCAACATCAACAGGGGCGGTTGTTTCATAGGTGAAATTTGTAAGTCTGTATAACATGCCTTTTTACTATCATTGTCTTTTCATTGTTATTTTTGTTGTCTGTATAATACGGGGCTGACGGGACAGACGGCAGGAACTCTCAATTAGCCTTGAGGTCAGGCATCTTGAGTAAAAATCTTGACACATTCCTCTGTCATTTCACCCCAATCTTAAAAGGGCAGTTCATTTCTCATCTGTATTTAATACCATGTTTCTTCTAGGGGACACGTAAAGATAATCTTATTTTACAGCACTATCGAATTGGGTTTATGATCAGGATTGGTGCCAATGCTCTTGCAAGACCTATTTCTTTGGGGTGCAGAGTATCATTTTATTCAGCTGTGTGCTTGAAAGTTAGTTTTGTTGCTGTATTAAACCAGTGTTAACTAGCCTTTCTACTGCTGTATGATGGACAAAGCTTCGTTCCGAGAAAATCTTAAAATGGTAGATGTGGCTAATGGAGAGCCGAAGGCCTGTGTTTTGTTTGCAAAACAAGTGCAAAATAGTTTTTCTCAGCTCTCCGGTCATAGAATCACTTGGGTTGGTATGGTATGTCTCAACCTGTTTGGGCTTCTTCATCTAAGCTTCTGCTTACCCACCTGGTGGGAGAGGTAGCTTTGGACTTTGTTTCGGATGTCAGTGCCTGTCTTTCCCCATTACCACCATCCTCACAGCATAAGCAGCAGTTCTATGCTCATGGCAATCTATTGTCATGATTTTTGGCAAACCTAGAACATAGCAACACAGGGTTTTTAAAAAGGTCTGAGATCTGAGAAAATAATGATCTCTCGTTTGACTTCATTGTTGTGATTTTGTTCTATCCTTTGAAAGAAGTAGTGTTTCTAAAATACATCAGAAAGCAGCACGTATCTGTGAACATCGCTGTACAGCTTTGTATCTCTCCGTAGTTCATTATTGCCATACTCACACATGGAGAAAGTGCAGCACAGGAGTTTGAAATGATGTCCTGAAGGGGACAGTCCTAAAGGGGTTGCTCTGACACATGAAGACTGTCGTGGGTAAAAAGCCTCCGACACAGCGGGATTTAAAGGAACTCCGCTGGGGGGATGAATCCTTGTTTTGTATATAGGAATATGATCTAACCACATCTTCCAGAGGTTTTTTCCTATTATGCTAGTTCTTTGCAATCTAGTGTTAATGGCTGAAATACTACATTTTTTTACCCCTGCGTGCTCTCTCACTTGTTAGGAATTGGCACCTGGTTTTGTATTTTTAATAAAGGGTAAAAAGAATTAGTATCCTCTCAGGAAGTACGTGACCAAACAGTGTTCCAAAATACTCATTTTATGAGAGTTACAGGAAGCATTTGAAATGTCCTATATGGAATTGGTTTGCTGTGATCCGAAGTCTACAAGGACCAGGACATTGCTAGTACTGTTATTTTCAGAAAAGCATTCTCATATTTTTAAGAAGAAATGTTCAACTAATTTATTCTTCTTATATAAGGTCATCTAGACAGGTCTGTTAAATTTAATGGCTGTTTCATGATTAAGGGAGAGTAAGACGCTCTTAATTGAGGAACAGATAAAAAGCAAGCTAATTAACTCCAAATACATTTCTTTAGCAGCAGCCAAACAGCCATTTCTAAGATGAACTTGGGTTACTCATCTTTTGAGCTTTTAATCATATTTTTAGATTGCATTTTTTACACCATCTGTACTACAAAAATGACTGTAATTTCTGTCACAGTTGGAAGCATCAGTTAATAAATGTTTTCTATTTTGATCTAGGGAGGTGTTTGAATTGAGGGGGGAAAATATTCTTAAACTAATTGGGTTAATTTACAGTGGATTGAGAGAGAGTGCAGTGGGAATGGCTTACTCCTATCCCTACCTGGTTTTCTTCTAGCTATCATCTTACTCTCTTTTCTTTAAATACTGCCCCAAATGAAGCCCTACCTCCAGCCCTCTGACGTTCTGTAAATTGCTGCATGTATTGGGAAACCCCTGGTAGTGCATCCATGCTCCGGCACTCTGTTTACAAGATATTTAGCAGTTCGAACCATGTACTAGAGCTTGGGATCAAGCAGGATCAGAGCCACTAATGCAATAGCATTAGGCGCTGATGTGTTGACTACTGCCTAGAGAGTATACATTACTTGCTCATTGGGGTAGGGAATGAAAATAATACAGTAAGTTGTGTTATGGCTACTGCTAGGCTGCAAAACTCCCTGTTCAAAGATTGCTTTTGGTGAGAAAAGTCTTTTCCTGTGCGAATGTATGGACTAGAATAAAAACAGTGCAGTCCACATGCAAAACATGTGCAACGTATAGAGAATTTTACGTGTGAATTTAATTTAATTTCTGTGACGGACATAGGGAATACGGGTTCCCAACAGGTAGGTAGTATTAAGATCACTTAAGCATATTAATGTTTCGCTCTCCTAATTTATTGATTCATAAAACGTTGGTAGCAAACATCGGTTTTCATTGTATAGATACCACTTCATGCTTTTGCATCTTGTCGTTTTATTTGCTTGTATGTATTTCATATTTCTGCTTTCTGCACAGTTTAAAGGGAAGCTGTTTGTTTCAGTGTAATCTTACTGTTATTCTGAAGAACTGAGATTTTTTTCCTGTGATGTCTGAAATACCTTGCAGTGGAGACAGTGGATTTTCTTTGTTTAATAAGAGGTTCACCCTTCCACAAGATTTTTTTTTTTTTTTTTTTTGAGGGTTTTTTCTTTGTCCAAGTTATTAGCATGTTCGCAGTTTACAATCAGGTTAGCTAGGGGATACTGGCAATTACCCTGATACCTTGCCAGACCTTTACTGATGTTGGATAAAGCAGTGAATGTAGTGATGTTAAAATAGAAAATGAGATTGAAACTAAAGTAAAAATAATTTGCCAGCATCTCCCAGTGGATTTTATAGTAGATGGTAAGGTTTGTAGAAAAAAGGGAGAAGAGAGAAAAGAAACATCTTGAAGTTGTTTGCAATGGTAAATTTTACCTTTGGGGTTGGTTTGGTGTTTTTTTTACAGTGCTGGCCAAAGGACTCTTTCCTGTAACGGTAATTATCTTAAAATATAGATAATTTTGAAAATTATCAGAGAGACTTATTACATTCTTAATGTGTATCTATATATATATTTTACTCTTGCTTGAATGACAAACTGCTCTACTCCTTGGAGCAGAAGTGATAAGGTTTTATTAATCAAGGTCCTCTGCCAAAGCCTATTTTTCATCTTCATAAATAAAAGAATTTGGTGGCCATTAGGTAACTCAGCTACTGTGAAACGGTTCAATTATATTTCATAATGATAATTTTAGTCATATGTGTTGCTCAGAACAATGTATCTGTTTTCATTTACTTTTAATCCTGCAGAATATTTAAGCGTCGTCTTAAACCTGTGCGAGACAGCATCCGAAGCCCACTGTAAGGATTCTTGATAACAGTCAGACCCTTAGGAAAGAGTATTTTTTCATATTTGGATCTCCTCTGTACCACACGCATAGAGACTTGACTCTTAAACACTTCTGCTCACGTGACTACGAAGAGGTGCCTTGCAGGTCGTTGGCAGTCCATAGGCACTGCTTGGAAATGCTAGCTTAAACGCAAAAGAAAGTAGAAGAGTTGTGGCATCTGTAATGTGAATTTTAAGGCCCTAAAAAATATTTACGTTCCTTCATCCTTTCTGAACTCTAGTGAAGATGAGGCATTTAAGTAGCACTTAAGCATGTAAATATCCTTGGGAATAGATTCCCGAGTCTGTGTTTTGGTGTTGCCGAACCCTTAGTTGATGTTGATGCTGGGATTTGATAAAGATACATAAATAAAATATACTGCATACTTCTATCCATTTCCTATAACAGCTTTTCATTTTTAAGACTGCTTCTTGATTCTTCTGAGCAATCATACTGTTGACTGTTTTCTTTATCAAGTTGAGCTCCCTAGCTCTGTCCGAGAAAACAGTTCCAGGAATGCAGCATCTGCTTCGGCTACATCGACAGCCTCGATTTTCTTGTTGCTACTAAAATGACAATTATCAAGGTTCCATATACTAATTTTAGCCATTAAAATTGTTTTGCTTTAACGGCAATGGCATGTTTTGTTTCCTCAGCTATAAGCATGCTTTTATGGATCATTTCCTATCGTTCCGTGGTGAAATAGTGTCAAGTCAGAGCACTGAGGTGGAATCTAGAGTATTTGCCGATGAAGTTCCAGAATGGCCAGCACGGCTGCTGCGCCGCAAAAGAGTCTGCTGACTTAACGGCATTCATTTTAATTGCATAAAAGTGAGAGATGTTAATTAATGCAGTGTTAATGGCAAGAAATCAAGCCTGCAAAAGACGACATTCCAGAAGTATAGATTTTGTTGCCGTATTAAGGAGGCTGTATTACATATCTTCTAATACGCATGATAGAAATCACATCAGCAACAGTTTTGAAAGATGTCATGTTAAGAAGAACAATGGTAATTTTTCCTGTGATAGGTCTGCGTACGTACCGTGCGAACACCAGAACGTCATAGAGAACAGTGACCACAGGAATATTTTTGCAGATTTACAAGCTGGACAAAAGAAGGCATCATCATTGCAGCTACGTCTCTGAAGCTTCTCGGTGTTCGGAAATGATGATTTGGATTCTCTTTAGTCTTTCCATTTTTCTTTCACTTGTTGTGTAAATTGCAAAAGTGAATTTCAGTTGTGGGAGGTTAGTTTGAAGACCAGTCCTCACTTTGAGGTTCTTTTACGTTTGTTAACACATTCAACTTGTAAAATAAACCAGTAAGGCAGAATCTGTACAATGCCAATCGGTGTAAAACTGTGACTGCATTAGGCATGCAGAGAGGTAACTTTTGGTTCCTGAGCTACTTACTTTGCAGCGGGTGCACCATTCCCCAAACCTACTCAGAGTGAGTGTGTTTCTCTAATGAACACTGAAGGGGGTTGTAGGGGCCAGGTAGTACATTTGGGGGGGTTCATAAATCTCGCAAGTTTTCAGAGTGCCTTTCTGTGCCACCAGATTTATGTCATTTTGAGAGATACAAGTTAATCCTTAAAAAGCCATATTTAGCAGTAAAGCTGCAGGTTTTGAGTAAGTACGATGAAGTTAAATCTTTTTAGGAATACCATAGATATTAAATCGGGGCATTAATCACGAGCTTACAGGTAAGTCACAGCAGTTACATACTTGTTAACTCCGCTTTCCTGAAGATTAAAAAAAACCACCACCCTTTAGAACTCTGCAGTTGACAGCATAAATTTCTATTGAAGGAATGCAGTGACATTTGTTGGAAGTGTCACGTTCTCCATCCTTCATAGTTCTAAAAAAAAAAAAAAATGCTGTATCTCCATATCCTCACATCTCAGTTATTGATTTGTCAGTGACACAATCAGCACAGTGATGTCTTGGCACCTTTTCTCCCCTCCATTTTGTATATGGCTGTTTTAAAAATTATTTTTAAGTACTATTGAACACCTTGTACAGTGTGGGTTTAATGTAATCTTTACTGCTGATGGCTTTTTGTTTGGTTGGTTTTTTCGGAGTGGATTTTTTTTTCCAAGCATGTTTCAGGCCAGTGCTTCTGTCGCTTAAAGGATGAGCATGTGACTGACAGGATACTGTTTGGGAAGTGATGTGCAGTCTCAGAGTAATATGACATTTTATGAGCAGCTTGACTGTTTTCATTACTTGGATTTATACTTTTATTTCTGTGTGCTGAGGAATAAGTGAGCAAGGCAGCTGTGGGAAATAGAAAAGCTGTCAGGATGAAGTTGATAGGACAGCCTTGAAATTATGCCATCGTGTCTAATAAGACATTATGGCTGTTATCTTTAAACCCTTTAAATACAAAATCTGATAGAGCAGCTTGGATCATTGTTTCAAGCTAAGTGATTCAGTAGGGTTTGTAATAGGTTCGTCTGAAATATTCAGGAGAACTTGAAACAAAATTTTAAGAATCTTGTTACTAAACTGCCCATCCTGGCTGTTCTTGTTATTTCCTAATGAGAGCTATTTCATTACTAGTGGCAGTGGGAGATAGGACTTCTAAGGTTGGGGTTTTTTGTCTGTTTTTTAACCTCAGCAGCAATTTAATGGCAGCTCAAGGTTTTAATGTAAATATTTTGAGGCAGACCGTTGCGCTTCTAGTTATGAACCATGCTCTCTTTCACTTGCAGGCTTAAATACTCCGTTTCTGTTGCTTTACTCTTACAAGCTTCATTTGTCGTGGCAGCACAGTAGTTCTCATTCTTCCATGTCTAAGAATTGAAGCACCCATGTGCCTTTCAGCCATTGCTGGCTCTGATTCCCCTCCCTGGTTGGGTAAGGGACACTTCTGTGTGAAAACGTCAAAGGCTCAGATGCCAGAGGTTTGGAGTCTTGGTTCCTCTAGCAAACTGACAGCTTGGTAGTTGGGCGCCTTTCCCTCATGGAGCACTTTTCATTATCTCTCACATGAAACTAGGAATGATCATAAAATACACTGTTTCTCACTGGAAGTGCACTATGATCTGATAAGGAAATTTCCCTCCAGAGCCTAAAGCTGTCCATGAAGGCTTCGCTTGGCTGCAGTTGGTGAAACTCCATGGGGTCTGTTGAGTGAAAGCACCTTTGGACACGCCAACCAAAGGCCTCGGTTCAAAGACGTATCCCCAAATCACAGAATCACTAAGGTTGGAAAAGACCTGTAAGATCATCAAGTCCAACCATCAACCAACAAACACTACCATGCCCATTAAGTATCCCAGTGCTTTATTATAGATAACTCTATAATTGCACCTCTGAAACACTCAGTGCATGTTTCAGAGTGGTTTTCCGACAGCTAGGGAAAAATTAGATTGTTATTAGGTGGCTACAACTTTGAAAGACTTGTGTGATTTCCGCAAGGAGGTAAATGGTGATATAAATTAAATTAAACACATGCATAAGCAATTAAATCTTAATAAGCAGTTCATGGTGATTTATCTTACTGTGAATGGAGGCAAATGCACAACTGCATTGACATAGCATTAAGGAGTTTGGGCAAGAAAAGCTATGCTTGTAGAAGAAATACAGTGTTTGAGACACCAAGTGCACTCTTTTTTTGTAAATTAGGAATTACTATGGTAATAGTAACATTGGTACGAATTGCAGTGCTTTATCAGCAGCAAATATCTTCTGACTAGTAAGAACCAAACTTAAAATAAATACTATCATTTCAATTGCAGCAAGACTAATCAGTGACTGTTAACCTGGTAGGAGGATAAATGTGATGTCCTTACTAACACAGATAGTATACAAATCTCTTCCAGCGCTTTCAAAACTGTGATGACATTTTCGGTGCAAGCATGCACAAGCAGACGTTTTAGCAGAATACAGTGGGTTATACTTAATAAAAATTAAAAATAAAAAGCACAGCCTTGTACTTAACAAAAAGTAATGTTTTCTGTACTTTTAATTAAAAAAAAAAAAATGAAACCCATAAAAAACCAGAAATCTATTAACAAAAAAATCAACTACCAATACAGTATCCCATGGAAGAAGTGAACCCTCTTTGTCTATAATTTACGGAGAAAGACATCTTGTGAAGAACGTTTTTTCAGTCTTCCTTGTCCATCAAGGCAAACACTGAAGTAATTGGGTAGTGCTCTTTTCCTCCAAAATCAACAGTAGTAGTAAGGAGGCCCCAAAAACTGTTGTGGCCAGGCTCGTATGAAACCTTTTTCCTTTCCAAAAACTAGATGGGTTGGTGGGACAAGGACTGCTAAGGGGCCCTTGGCCGTTGCAGTAGTGCAGAAGTCCGCTAGCAACAAGGAGAGCGACAAAGGTGAAACTTGCATGATAAATCAGTCTTAATTTGTAAGTAGATGGTTCACATTATACTCGCTTCCATCCGTTCACCAGCTAACGTATCACCCAGTTTTCTCAAAGCTTTACTCCCTAGCAGTTTGGTCCTCTCCTCTGCGGCGCTGTGGAATACAGTATTCTGGCAAAAGATACCAGATGCAGCAAGCAGGATAAGCAAGCAAAATTGTTTGCGTTGTGGTGGCTGACAGTAGCTCTAGATCTAGCAGGCAACTGTGGGAGGATATTTTTGTTTGCTTGCTATGGTTAACTATCCTACCTTATCATACAGCTGTACCAGGTGCTTATAGTACAAAATTGGGTGAGTACTCCCTCTGAGTGAGAATGAAATGAATTAAAATGAAATTTTAATTGCTCATAAGCTGTTTTTATCACGGAGATAGAGCCATTCCAGATTTATTCAGAGAGATCAAAGAGCAGTGTAAACCTCTTAGCAAGATACATCTCCCATTCTCATCTAAGTCTATTGTGAGACACTTCAGGTGCCAGCATAGCTAATGTCTCACTGGATGTGAAAAAAAGCATCATGATCCTAGGAAAAATGATTTATGTAAAGTTGGCAGGCTAATCAAAGGATAGCAACAAGTAATTACAATAACAGTAGTTACAAATCTGGTGAAAGAGAAATGCTTAAAGTTAAGGGTCATGCCAGCATGTGTGTAGTATTGATAGGGGTCATAATTGGCCAAGCATTCATATCCTGTACGTGTGATGTGATGACATTTCTCTGTTCAGACCCTTGTATATCACAAACAAATTTTGAATGTGGTATCTGATCACGTCAAGAGATTTCTTAGGCTTTGGAGGACAGAACCCTATTATTTCAGTCAAGACTGGAAGGGAAAAGGTAGAACGTATTGAAGTAGTGATACCTAATTAGCAGATAAACATCTCACCTCTGTAGTTGTCTGAGGAGGAAAGACCTGACTGATAGCAGCTATTAACACCTTCATGACTTAAAGATGAGTGCTTGGAAAGCTTGTCTTTTTCCCCGATGTGTTATTTGGTCCACTTTCACCCAGATTGTGCCTTCTTTACATCTTCTAGTAGAGTAACTCCCACAGCTCAGTCGCGTTAATTATTTCAGTATTTTTGTAATGGTGGTTCCCTGGCCGAGAAGGAACAAAAGAGTGACTTTGGGAGAAAGAAGAAAACAAAATTATTTGGATGGGGGTGTACAAAAAGCTCTTGCAATGGCAGAGCTTTTGGCAGAGAATGGATGAAAAGATATCAGCGTGTGAAGCAGATTACACGTGATCTCTGGTAAGGAGGAGTAACAGAAATAGTATCCTAAAATGGAGGCCTGGGAACGTTACCAAGAGAGCTTGTAGGAAAAATACCAAATATAAGGAACTTCTCGTATGTACAATGAATTTGGCCAAGAGAAACGTGCCTTTTCTCTTTCTCTTCCTCAGTACATCTATACAAACATCATACATAAACACCACCATACGTTTCTTACTAAAACTATGTCACCAATCCTCTGTCATGCCTTAAATTAATTGCTCAGAAATACTCAGATTGCACAGCTTTGGCCACTTCTTAGTAAAATTCGTTTCTTCAGGGCTGGGCAATAGTTTAATCTAACAAGCACATGGACATTGTAAAGGTTCCAAATGCCAGACTCTTTGTGTAAGTAGTATACAAGCCTAGGCAAAGTGACAAATGGCTGCCTGCATTTCACAGCTTCATTTTCTTTCACACGCTTGGGTGAAGAATCGCATTATTGAACTCAGAGTTTCTTCTGCATATTCATTGTTCTTCTCATGAAGTACGTCCTTATCTCATCCGATTTTAACCAGATGCTTTCGTCTTTATTTGATCCTGCACTTAGATTAGACACCTTTGCCAAGAAAGTATGACCTTCCTCTCCCTTGCCTAAGCTTCATTTCTTTCTTTTAGTTCTCATGCATTCTTTCTAAGTCTCTTGGGCCCCTTGAGGTATAGGATCCAGCTGTAGCACGTAGGCTTTTTTCTGCTTTTAAGTGTAGTCCAATACCCCAGACTTCCTCCTCTTCAGGCAAGCTTGGCTGGCCGGCTCTTCCAACTTCCCACTGTTTCACCAAGCTTCCACTTGAATGGGTGGCCTTCAGGGTTTAGTGAGTCTCCGTTCTATGGGAGATGTGTAAAAAGAGCCCTGAGAGGACATGCCTGACTCAGGTGTTCACTGATACAGCAAGTTCATCTCCTCTGCTGGGTTCTGTACGTTGTACAAAGACTGATTCCCTGAATCGGCAAGACCAAGTTCATGGTTGCCTGACAACCTTTAATTGTACTCCCTTGTACATTTGAATTACGATGCCATCTTTGGATTACGTGATGACATGGTATCATATGTGCTGCATAGGATGCACAGCACTCATTGAACGAGGAACTGGTCCGTTACTTTTTTATCACCCTTGTTCAGCCTGTGGTCTCCTTACAGAAAATAGAAGTGAGTCACAGTGGCATTTGGCAGGGAACCAGTCATTCAGAAAGGAGAGAATTTTATTCTGCTGAGTAGGCAGAAAATGAGATGGTTGTTAGTCATCTGTTACACCTCAGTGATACCTAAATAAGGTCTTTAATACTTACTAAATAAAAATCTTCATGACACTCAGCACCATTTTCCTCTGCTGCTGTCTTTACTTAGGGAAGGGAAAGTTCAGCAGAAAATCCTAAATCCCTCTGTCGTTTTGATTCAATCCCAAAGTATTGTTCATGATGTGGAGTAGGTAACTTCTGAATACTCGATTTTGTCTCCCTGGTATAGTTAAGCAATGTTAGGTAACTAAGCAGTCTCTATCAATGTTGCATTTCCGGGGGAAGCTGTGTGGGGTGACTGCTGCGTGTTTTAAGAAGTGAGGTGATAAAAGTGGCATTTCCCTGAACTTGTTTATATCCAGCTACTCTTTGTCTAAAATAATCATTAAAGAAGCTTTTGGTATTTTTTTAAGAATATTTGCTACTTAAGAAAGCTCCAAAATGTTTCTCAGATCTTAAGTTTGAATGCAGTATATAAATCTTTCGTATTGGTGTTGGGCTATTGAAGTAGAATATTAGATCTCTGAGGAGGTAATGGAGCCCTGTTGTTTATCTCATCATCTGTTGTATATACACTCCCTGAAGTATATGTGAAGGTTGTAGTTTTTTTACTTTCAGCTATTTTAAAAAAGTACAGGAGAGACATTAAAAATGGTTGACCATTTTGCAAAATGACGCTAAAACATTTCAGTTGCGAGCCATTACTGAGAGGGAGATACGGGAATGGGTATGTCCCATATAGAAAGGAGACCCTGTTCTTCAATAATTTGTATGCAAGGACGTAGCCTTGGCTAGAATATTCATCAGAATTTCTCCATCCCTGGAAATTTTGAACTGAAGTGATGAAAGAAACATCTCTAGAAAATTATTATTCTTGTGTTGACAACATCTCAAGATGTTCCTGACAAATGAAGTGCAAAATTTCTTTTCAAATACTGTTCTGTTCAGAGTGCTCTGAAATATTTTATTTCCCTTACGATAGTGGCTTAAATCAAGTGCTGAAATTTGAAAATTCTGGCAAGCTTCTTCGGCAACGAGTGGATAACAAGTTTTTTGGGGGAGAACTGTGACTACTAGTTGTGGAGCATCAGTCATTATTAATACATTTTGGAAAACTTTGCCAGTGAATTTATGATATTGTGCTTGTGCTGTCAAGTAGTTTTAATGTTTATTGCCAACATATTTAGCAGTCGGAAAGCTAGGAGTCTGTCCCTTCTGACACCATTCAAGATTGAATTCTTGTGTATTTTGATTTTATCAATTTCCAACTTCCTAGATGTAGGCAAGTATTTATTTATCTGGTATGAACTCTAATTAAAGCCAAAACATTAATGATGATGTTGTACAGATAGAGCTGTTTCTTGTGAGTGTGCTGCTGGGCGGTTGTAACATGGAAGAGAAATATTAAATAGTTGTATTCACCTGGTCCCGTGAAACTTCCCACAAGGATTCAATGTGTTCCAAGTTTGGCAAAAATATCCCTGAATTCATTAAAGTGAATGCGGTCTGTCTTGTTTCTCGTCCTGAGATCCTAATGCAGTATGACAGTGTAGGGTTAAATGTTTGATATGCTTCTTTAGAGGACAGCTTATTTTTAGGGAGTGGTAACATTGGTTTGCACAGCATGTTTTTCGTTTTCTCTTAAAATACGTGAAGAGCCTTTGAGATCAAACTCACAAGATTAAATAAGTAGTATTATTAAAATTAGCATGTTAAACCAGAAGGAAACCGTCTTTAAAATTCTCTATCACAAGAGAAAATCCAAACATGAGTAAACATTTTGTATATCAAATGCTGTACACAAAGGCCAGTCCAGGTATTTAACGAGACGATCCTTGCCTCTTGGGTATTTATTTGCAGGAGCGTAGGCAATCCTGTCAGATTTAGAAAAATCAATTTTTTCACCTCTAAAATTACCCGTGATGCTCATTATGTTTTTAAGTGTTCTGTAAATCTGGGGCTCACAATTTTTCTGTCATTGGGACTGCAGAGGGACAGTTTCACTGGGTGTTTTCCCACAGCTTCCCTGCATGTGGAATCTCATTAAATAACTACTTAGAAAGGATGGACTGGACCCAACGGGCATGGGTTAACAAGTTGTTGTTTATGGAAAGTAATCCAGCAGCGGGGCTGTCTTGTGAATCTGCTCGTGTGCCAATAAAAGGGGCCAATTTCCAGAGCACCCTGAGTGTAGAGATGCTCAACTGACACAGTGATGTATGCAGTTGGGGCTGTACGCAAATTTAAAAACGGGTACAGAAGTTAAAAAGCTACTTTTGTAAATCTGATTAAAGGCAGAAGAAGGAGAAGACGTTTTCATATAGGTTTGCTGGATTTTATCTGAAGTTTTTGTTTTGTTTTGCAGTGGCAGTGCAAGAATGTAACATCAAATGATTACACATTGATTAGAAACATTGATTGGTTCGGTCTGCAGAGCATATGACCTGCACATGAATCCTCTTAAAAGCTGATGACTGGGTAAAGGGGTTTGGGGTTTTTTTTTAAGGAAGAAAAAAAAAAAAAAGAGCAGGTGGGTTATTTCTTCTGCATTCACAGAGAGGTTCCTTTTTCTTGGTTTCACACAACCACACTCTATTCAGTGAAGTAATTGCTGTCCCCTTATCTCACACCCCAAGCTGAGTTCAGCATCTGGAAAAGCTTAAAAACTCAATGCATCAAATTATCCTGCTCAAACTGTTGTTTATTGCAGGCCATTTTGTCCTGTCATTTCCATGACAGAATGTCAAAGCTTTTCTTTCTCTTGCCTTCAGCTCCCAGCATCTGCAGGGATCTGATATGCTACCTCTGCATTACACAGCGGGGAACCGTCAGACAGTCGTGATTACGGCAGCAAGCCAGGCAACTGCAGGCGTTGGTAACTTCTGGTGCTGCGTTCCAGCGGTGCCTTCTGTCGGAGATCACCCTTCCCTCTTCTCGGTCCCTCTGCCATTTTGCTGGGTGTCCTAAACCTTCCGTCTTCCCATCTCATGGGCTGTTCTTCCCCATCTTTTCTCTTTTACTAAAATGTTCCAAAGTGTGATGGCGTGAAACTTTCTGGCTTTGCCAAGCGTGTACCAGTATTGCTTCCTCTCTCCCCACTTACAGGTTTACACAGTGGTTTCCCCTAGATGGCATAAACTTTTTTTGGACCTGTTAACAAAGCTACAGGGAGCCTTTTGGAGCGAAAAGAGCTCAGTTCTAAAGTGTTCAGTTTTATTGTATCGTCCTGTTCTACCTTTTTCATTTTTTTCAGTGATACTAATTGGAATGTCCATTCAGTCATCAGGTCTTCAAGCTGAGACCCAGTAGTGGGAATCCACAGTTTTGCGGTTTCTCTGTTGTTCTAGCTTTAACCCAATGAAAAATGCTATGGGTGTATGCATTTAAAAAAAATGCTTTAATTTACATTTGTACAGAATTGATCTTATATGCCCATGTCCAGCATTAGTAGTAGAGCCCTCTCTGTGTATAGGTCTTCTGCTATGAAAATGTCCTTGAAATACAAAGACACAGATGCCTTCAAGCATCTTCTAAGATCATAGGTTTGTCACTAGATCATCTGCTTCAGCCATTCCGACTCACTCAGACGCTGGCTCAGCCTCCCTCCACCGGCCGCGCAGGGAGCTGACATCCTGAATGTTGGCACTTCAAAGCACTGCTTATGCCTGCAGTGAGTGTTCAACTGCTCCGCATCCCTGCCCAACAACTTATCGGTGGTTTTTGCTTGTGAAATACTGTAAGATGTTGAGTCTCAGAAAGGCACTTAACGGGTGACTTGTTTATCTTCTCTAGACTGCAGTAATCTGTGGCTTGAGGGGTTTGCCACATTATTCTTGGTTATGCAAATAGGGAGAGCATGGCTGAATTTGAAGTTTCCATATACTACTCAGACTAATATGACCACATTGTATGTGGGTAAGTATAAACGGAATTTGAAGGGAACCTGTGCTTGGTAGCAAGTGTTCCAGACAATTCCTTTGCATAAAAATAACTAAGAACCGATAATAATGAGTTTATTCTTCAGCATAGATTGATTTAGAAATGTGTCATGTCATTCTTACTAAGGTTCTTAAAGGGTCTCTTCCTAAGAGTGATATCTGTAACACACCCTACTGTACTGCAGTTATCTACTTAGAATAGTAAAGTCAAATTATATTTGGAAACTAGAATCTAAAGAATTACCTTAGAATTTCTCTGACAGTATACAGTATGACTGTAGGGCCTGATCCGGGAAGATACTGAGCTTATGTGCTCAGCACACAAAAAAAAAGTTTCTGTTTCGTTATGGATCTTGATTTGCTGCACAACTTCCAGTTGGAGATCCGAGCTCAGAGTTTAACATCAGAGGTTCTCTTACGAAATTCTGAGAGGTTATTCCACCTGTATAGCAGTTTCAGAGGTAACAAAGATACACTTCTTTCTGTGTTTGCCATTTGTACAACTTCTTAGACATCACCGGTATGGGAAATGCACTACAGAAAATAATTCAACAAATGTAATGTTTTGTTTATTAATCCTAGGGCTCCACAAAATTAAATAATTGGATGTGAGAACACAGAGGAAGATTACATTTCACAGTTAAATGTAATTTGGCACTCTAAAAAAGCAGCTAAGTAAATTTGGCATATACTAATAATTCTTTTTTCTTTCTACATTCATTAAAATTAAACTTTGCCTCCCTATAGTGTGAAAATTTGGGGGGTATCAAATACCACCAGACAAAAAAGTGTATGTGATTAGCATGTTACCTTTTGATATTCAGAAGTATTTGATATTCTGAATAAGGATTTCATTGTTTGCGTCTCTCTTGAGTCGGGAATGCTGAGCTAGAAATTGTTTCTGCCAAGCTTTGTATGGTAAGATTTGCTCTTGCTGCTTTTTATCTATTAAGGATCTTTAGCAAGGAAGCCAATTCCAAAATTTAGTCAAAACGTAGCACACTAGCAACACAAAAAAACTTTCCAGCATATAAACCAAGCAAAAATAAACAATGTAATTCATCATGTAAAGAACAGCAGGAGCATAGGTGTCCCATACCACATGCTCTCCTCCTTTAGCTGAAGGGGTTCATGTAAGGAGTGAGAATTCCACCTGAAGTCTACTTTGTCACTGATCGTTGCCTGATGTGTGAGCAGAGCAGCCAACACATCAGGCTCTGTGTTTATGAACGACCTGTATTCTTGCAGATGTTCCATTTGCTACATCTAACTCATTAGTTGTGCTTAAATTGTTGCGTGGAGAAGAAATATTTGAGGGGAGAAGTCCACTAACATGTGCGTGCAGGTTTTTTTGTAAAAATCCACTGTGTTGGAAGAGGGAACTGGTATTTTACTCTTCAGTCTAATGAAGCAACTCCATTCTTGTGTTCAGGTGACTGAATGTGCGTAGCGTGCAGGAGGGGGAGTAGGGCCCTGGGTAACGTTCAGCTCGCAAAAACCCGACGCGCCTGTTTTCCTCTTTTGCAGCTTTCTACTACAAGGTGATCCTTAAAGGATAATGTGCTTTTTGTGGCTTTTTGTTTGTTTTCTTCAGGTTGTTGGGGTTTTTTTGCTCACCGGAGGTTGCATATGGTATGTGAATTACCTTGAAGAGAGAATGGTCTTCCAGGACCATATCGTAAATAAATGGAGATGACGAAGAATTACAGGGGTGGGATTTAGAGTGCGTGTCTGTGCGTGCGTATTTGTACTTACATACAAGGCAGAGCAAGTTCAGATTATGGCCAATCAGTTGTACACACACATACATACGTGCCTTAACTCAGAGAAGAAGGTAGCTGAAAACAAAAAGATTTTACATTTATTATACAAAAATGGTTATGTATAAATCTGGCCTTTAAAAAATACAAATCTGACACTACCTTCTATGTATCTTAATTAGATCATGTAATATATCACCTGGAAGAATTTTTTGGACTTGAATAACTCTCCAAGGACTGCATTTGTTGTTGTTATATAGCGAAAGGTGCATTTAGAGGGAGAAAAAGTCTTAACTGTAGGGTTAAAGGAAAGAATCTTTTCATTTAAAAGCAAAAGCAAATATGAAACACCCTTTTCGCTAGTTGAACACATAAATGCAAGTATCTACCCTGCCTACAAAGCTTCCAATAAGAGAGACAGGAATTGTTTGCACATACTAATTTACGATTATCCTTTTCATGAAGTACTTTTGATGGGGGGTTGCTTCACTCTTTGTTTTATCAGATGGTTTCAGGTCCTGGCAGTCATGCTTTTGGTTAGTTAGGTTACAATCAAAATAGGTAGTAGGTGTTTTCTACTGAATGATGAAGGGCAACCCAGTGATCGTTAAGAAAACTCTGTGGTGTATTGAGCACTGCTGAAAGGTAGCATGATAAATAGCATCTGGCTGACAAGAGAAACCTCAAATTATTGTATGCGGTTTATGCCAGTATGTCAGTTTTCCACATACTGAATGATAATTTAGAAAGGGAAGAGAGCAATTCACATATATACATAAAATCTGAATCTAATCCAGGATATCACATTACTCTGCACAGCCACATGCTATGTATGTAAACTATTAGTAGTAAGTAATTTCCATCAATATTATCTGTGAAGAATCCAGTTGCCTTGCAGACTCTAGCAAATTGAATTGTAGTGAGGATGACTGTACGTCTTCGTTGAAAGTATCTATTAGTTTTAATTGAAAATACCTACTCTAGCATTCTGAATACGCTCGGCATGGTTTTCTAATAAACAAATTCTGTTCGTTTCAGTTGCTCTATTTCTGAAATCTGAGCCTGAGGAGGTTTGTCGGTCACAGACCTTAATTCTTTGGGAGAATGACAGGGGTTCATCAAACTTTGATCTCCAAGGTTTCAAGCAGTTTGAAACCAGCTGCTGCTGGGTTCCGTGAAGGGCAGAGGGGCTGGATCAATCCAACAAAATACATGTTGACTTGGAAGAGAGGTTATCAGCTCTGCTTAGGTTTTTAAGGTTAAAGATGAGGGTGAACTGTGAGCATAAACTGACAGGGACGTGTCTTGGTTAGACACAAACTGAATTGAAATGTGTAGGTATGGAGCAAGAAATATAAAAAGATTTATGTTGGGCTTCTTGTTACAGCTAAATGATCTTTGCGTTCAGATAGTCTCCCTGAAGTTATAGGTAGGCTTGATCATTAAGAAACGCAATTAAGAGAGAAACGCAGCACTTGTACGTACATTTTTTGTTGTTGTTACCGTGTCTCTTTTTCTACTTCAAAGCGGGGGTTTTTCCAGTGCCTTCGAAGTAAATGGATTTTTTAGTACAATTTCAGCTGCATATCAGATATTCTAAAAAAGTTTTTAGTCATCATAGTTTGAGATTAAATAGACTAAAAGGACTGATACTAAAAGATAGGAAAGAACTGTCTTCAGAAGGCTTGTTTGGACACAGGTTTTGGGTAGCGAGACTCAGAAATAGTTCAGTATTTCAGGATGGCAAAAAACTGTATGGTTCTGTTAGGTACGTTCGCCACAGAGCACATGTCCGTGGATGCAGAGATTGCCTGTGCTTAACATACCTGTGGAGTCAAAAGCTTGGGAGGCTCTATCTGGGCTTGCTTTCCTAAATCTTAGAGATTTGTTCTCGGCCTATTTCTCAGCTTTTCTATCTGTAAAGTGAGAAAAATGGCAACATGGTATTGATACTTGCTGGTGCTAACGCCTTTTTAGATATTTGAATTGCAAGCAGGCAGAATTTCCAAAATATTCCTTTGTTTATTTGTAATCTGGGCTAGAGGACAGTTTGTGAATGCAGAGTTGGCAAGGGTGAATACAGCCAGTTGTGGCTTAAATAACTTTCCAAGAGTGACTGCAGTCTTTTGCCAACTAAAGATTACTGTTAGCTACTCCCTAAACTATACAAATACATATCTTGGGGATACAGCTAGGCTGTCAGCTGGGACAGAATACTTTGTGTTGAAGGCGACTCTTGGAAATTTTTCTAATACCGTTTCAGTGAATCCAAAGTGCAATTCTAGCTGCTAGAGAACGTGAACCTTTCATTGTCTGAGTGCTGGCTAATGTCAGAGAGGAAAATAATACTAGACTGGATCTTCCCTTTACCCCCAAAACCCAGAAAGTTGACTTTTGCAGCTGTAGATGAGCGAATTAGCATTAGAAATGCCAGAATATGTATTTCTTCCACTACTTCTGTTATTATGATCTAAGCAGCTGAATGAATATATGATCTAAAAGTTGGAACAGTTTGGTTGATTGACATCTTATAAAGCTCCTGTCATCCAACAGTATATTCGTAGCACATCAGAGAATATGAACCAGTACTGCCTGAAAAACTGTATGTGTAATGCAAACTCAGAACAAGGCTCATTTATGATTATTTCTTTGAAAGATGCGGTTAAAAGAGAAGCATTGATATTAAAGGATCGATCATTAAAGATAAGCACATGCCACTGACTTTCCGTCTCATTGCTGCTTTATACTTAACCAAACTTCCTTCTATATTTAAGCTGAAAAAGATATTGCTTATTATTTTTACATAAGAGCATAGGGTTTTTGACATTTTCCACTCCCCATAAATTGTGAAGCTAAGCAAGAGGTCAAAATGTGTTGGGATTAAGCATCCATTTCTCACCCGAACGAACTTCTGAGAAATGTGCTAGGTGTACTTGATTATTTTAATACAAACTCTTGAAGTTAAGGGTGATAAAAATTAGTGCTATGTAAAAAAAGTCTTGGCCAGTTCTCTTTCGGACAGAATTCCGAGGCGTTTTTTGATCGCTGGTACTTAAGTGGTGCCAGACGCCGTACAGATTAGATAACAAAGTGGTATTTTCTGCAAAATTTACTTCATTATTACACAAACTCAAATGGGGATGAAAACAATTGCATCTAGTGTTCCTTCAGTGTGAGAAAGAAAAGTTACTGTGATTTTTTTAAAAAAATAAACCGAAAACAAGACAAGCAGACCACTAATACAAGCGGAAAGAATGGTAGATAGGCTTCAGGTACTGAGCAACACAGTTGAAGTTGATGGCACTGAAGAGAGAAAGAAAAAAAGGTTCTCCTTTAAAATACGACCATCCAATTTTGTGACTTTCAAGATGAAATTGGACATTCGTTCTCAGGGGCGTCGTTACCACCTGCCATTCACAGGCGTGACGTGCTGCAGCAGAAACCAGAGTAGCAGTGATTTTAAGAAAAATTTTAAATGCATGCTGAGGACTTTTCTTTTTAAAATCTCATTCCTATTCAAACTAAACAATCCTAAAATGAAGCTACAGAAGGAAAAGAATTCTTTTTATATGGTGTGTGTCATGCAATAATGAAGGCTCGCGTGACACAGAATTTTTTTCTCATCTTTTTGCTTGGTCTGGGTTGAACTGACCCATACGCTGAAGTTCCTTGACGGGTGGTTTTGCCCCGCTGTATCTTCCAAAGGTGCTGTGCAGCCTCATTACTTCTTGTTAGTCTTTTTTCCTTGTCTTTGTCAGGCTTGTGTCTCTCTTTGCTTGTCATCTCCAGATTTCCAATGTTAATTGTTCTTCTCAGAAATCCAAAATCTTTCTTTAATTGTACGTCTGGAAGGGAAAGCGTTAGCCCAGGTCCAGTGACCACAAAGCAGAGCATTGCTGACATCTGATTGTCCATTTTTCTGTGCATTTTGTTCTTTTCAGTACAGGCAAAATAAGCCTTAGAAAATTACAGACATTTCTAGTTTAGTGTAGGTTTAATTTAGTAAAACTTCCAGAGGAGGAGGTGGGGGGGTGAGATAGTGTTAGTAGTTTTCATTTTGAGAGTAAGAAAATACAACTATTTTTTCCAGGGCCCTGAAGGAATGTTTAGGCTCAAGGGCTCAGTGCCATACTTGTGATACAAATGCTATGCGTATTTGTTCCGAAATAATGTAGGCCTGTGTTATTTTCCACTACTGTATCGTGTTACAGATTCATGTCCAGTGTTCTCTTCTCCCAACCATCTTTTTCAGCATCATTGCTTTCCAAGTTTCCCAGAGAGCATCTGTGTTTCGGATTACATTTTTCCAAATAGATTAGTTGACGATTTCAGAATGGGGATCTTGTTTTTCTGTACAGAGTTCAATTTGTTTTCTCTTAGTAGTGTTTGCATATCCCCTCCATTTTAATTTCTTCCATGAATTTCAATACTATATTACTTACTCCCTTTTCCAGATCATGTATGAATATATTAAGTAAAGACGGACACATAACTGATAGCTGAAGTTTTCCATCTGACGCTTCCAACAAACCTGAGATATAGCAGCTTGTCTCTTATAAACAATTCTCCTTCCATTACCAGGGCATGCCAATATTCTTGTCCCAAAAAGATATATACAAAATCTTATTCAAGGATAATTCATGCAATACTGTATAAAGTGCTTTACCAACAAGTATTTCTTGTACTTAGGACTTTTCTCTTACCCCCTAATTTTTGATGGCTATTAAAAAAAAAAACCAACCACCAAATAAACCTACCGTACCACGTCCCACTCCTTAGTCTAAAGAAAACAATTGGCTATTAAGCTTTCTTTTTCTAATTGAGCGCGCTCATTTTTGTAAGGCATGCGTTCCCATAACCTGAACTCCACCGAGTCGTGTGGTTAGTGTTAAGCGGCCGCTTGTGATGATCAACTTCCACCTGAAGGTCTGCATTAGTGACGAGGGATAGACAATCTCTTGAGGACTGCTGAACTGGGTTCTCCATGACCTTTAGATCTTTCTTCAGCTATTGTAAGAGAAAAGTTTGGTTTAGAGGAAGGTGGTTGGTAGGAGCAGCTTGCTTTTCTTTTGAAAATTACTACCAAGCTTTCTCCTCTCTTCCAAGATGTTTTAGGATCTGGTAATTTTTTTTAGGTGGATTATTAGGTAGAAAAGCAAATAGTATTAATTTTTTAATCTGCCAAGCACTCCGTGATTGTGACTGTATATTTGATTGTGACTTTTTCATATGTTGTAATTTTTCAATTACTTGTTGCAGGACAGTTACCTATATAGAGTCTCCATTATTCCTAGCAGTTCAGTCTTTTTTTAATTTTTCTCAGTTGTTTTTAGATGTCTAGCTGAGGAGGATTTCAGTATCACCTGAGCATTGAGATGCTAGCAAAATGTTCAGCTGCTTTTGATCCCTGTACTCCGGAGGTAGTATCTATTAATAAGAACTGATGGACACAATACTTAAAATGAATTTATTTTGCTGTCCTTTAAACAGAAGCGAAGTTCCAAACAGATGTCTCCTGAATTCATTCTTGTCACACATCATGACTTTTTAGTAGAGAAGTTTTTTTCATTCTTTTTTTTTCCAGCAATTATATATCCCCTTTGAGTCTGCAGTGGAGGTTGGCGAAGGCAAGTATGTTTATATTACATTATCTACCGAGAGCATAATCTCTCTGTGTGCTCGGTGGTCTCATTGCTTTTGAGCACATGCTTCAAGAAGACTGCCTTTTCTAATACTGGTCCATTCTTCTGTGCAACTGTGAAGGGTATCTGAAACAGCACATGCTCTGTTTGCAGTTGTACGAATTTCATTTTGCGTACCCAATTTACCTAGCGAGTTTCTTAATACTGCTGCTCGGATAAAAATAGCAATACCAGATTGTAGCAAAGTCAGTGAGGGATGCCTTATCGTCAGTCTGTCCAGCAAAGTCCAGGGCTAATTCATGAGTTCTGAACTGTGCCCTTGGCCAATGACTCGTTTTTGTTCTGTTACTCTGAAGAGTCAAATTTACACCTACAGATTTTACTATCTTAAAAAATCTGTAGCAGGCTTGCTGACTACAGCTTAAGTCTTCATAGTGAATAGTTATGCATAATCTTTTTAAATTACCAAAATTATTAATTACTTTGAAAGATTTCTTCTAGGAAAAAGTAGATAGCTTCTATGCCATATGACTGTACTTGCAATAATCAGCTCCCACAGGTCAATTAAATGCTTCGGGGTTTAGTCAGCAAGCAGACACCCATCACTGCTGCGTGTGCTTAGAAGGAATGGAAGTTAGTGCTTAATTATTCCATTTAAGACTGGATGGAAAAGGGGTCATTACGGGTTTAAAGCTTTACTTTCGATTTGTAAGGCTTGGAATTATACTTACAAAGACAAGAGCTTTTCTCTTTGCATAAATTAATTTAAAATCAGACTTTTGAGTGCTCTTCAGAAAGTAAATGGGATTCTGATTAATTTTAGTTCTGCAATTGCAGGACTTAGTAATGAACTAAATGTAGACTGAAATCATGAGGAAGTTGAAGAGATCTTTTGAAATATGTGTGAAAATGTCAGATGGATCTGCTGAACATGTGTTTCTTTCATACGATGCAACCAAATGTTTAGGTTTCCAGCCTATATAATAAATTGTGTGCGGTGCCTCCCTTAGCCTTCTGTGGCATGTGTTCAAGGTGTGAAACCCATTATTCTAAAAGCTTTAAGTTGTCAGTGTAATTCTAGGAAAGCAGGGAAATACGTGGTATTACATTTTGTAAAGAAGCAATCTGTCTACTTTTGAGTGTTCCGTTTTTGTGTCTGATTTATTTCCATTGCATCCATATGTACAGCTTATGTGCGGCTCTGGGACACTTGTACTGAGAAATCCTGCGTTCTTCAAATCAAATAATTGTATAGAATGTCCTTCCGTTTTTAAATAGGTTCCTTCTGGGTAAACTCATGATCATGAAGGTTTGTTGTGTAATCCGAACGTCAGGTGTATGCAGTGTAAAAATACTGAAAGACACAACAGTCTTCCTGCTCTAATCTCAGTATTTCCTAGTGAGAATTTTGTACGCACTATCCATTGTCCCTTGTGTTATCGTACACCTTCTTTACAACAAATACGATCTTCAACGAAAATAGTTCTCGGACGGTTGCTGATTTTTTCATCAGTCTTTTATAAAATTTAAATCAGTTTAAATTGTGGGGTTTTGCAATGTATTTACTGAAAATCTCTTCAGGATATATTGAAGTTCTGAATATTGAGTCTGTCTTTCTATCTGTTTTTCTTTTCAAATTGTTTATTTAAACTGATCATTTATTTTTAACCGCCTCAAGCAAATGCACAAGAAATAGAAATCAGTTTCAAAACAACGAGAGGAGTGAAAACAAGTAGGTGCTGCTTTGATCTTGATTCAGACTGGTTTTGTGAAAACACTGGCTGTTGTTACTTGAGGTATCTTATCCTGTCTTATCCTAAATGATATCCTAAAAAATATTATTGAAACTTAAATGGCTAGCGTGAACTCAGTTTTACTGTGTGGTCTATCATTTCAGTAACACACACAAGAACAATAATATAGTACTTTAGGGATTTCATTTAACAGTGAACTCAGAGATAATTAGTGACTTTTAGTCTAGATCTTGCAGTCAGAAATGCAGTACGTAACCAGGAGCTGTCAAGGGCCACGTAGCGTCAGCTGGTCAACTGCATACTTGCGGTCTCCAGATTACGCTCAGGACTGGCTTTTTTTGTCTATAATTTACGCTGCTGCTCTTATATATAAAACTGCCCTGGATGGATGAGCTGTGGCAACATTTCGGAACGCTTTGCCCAAGGAGGAGACGCGGTGGTTTGTGAAAACAGCAACCTGTGGAAGGAGGGCTAGAGTCAAGGGGACTAAATCAACTAAACGGAAGTCTACGAAGATCAGAGACCTGTTATTTCTCTTCTAAAATATAGTACCGTGGGATTAAAACCAGAAAGTACCTTATATTCAACAAAGCTAAAAGGATTATCTGTGTTACGGACACAAAGCAAAAAAAAAAGGCGGCTCCATGATACATGACTGGATTTGGTTTTCTTGAATCAGACCACCCAACCGCAGTGTTCTCCTGCAATAGTATCTTGTATACAAAGCATACATGTTTACTGTTGACCTCTCACTGACTTTAGATAATGTTTCTGGACACATGCATGGTATATCGTAACCCAGTTGCCAATATGAACACTTAAAGATATTTTCTCGAATAATATTGTTGTGGCCACCCGGTGAGCAGCCAACTCTTATCTGTAAAGCCAGTTCGAAGAGCAATGGCAGCTCTGCTGTAGATATTAGCTGACACCTTTAAACTAAATCTTTTGCTTCATTGATCATCAGTCTCTGTGTTAAACAAGCCAAAAAACAAGCAGATAAAGGAGAGATGGGAGATTACTGTAAAAACTGCAACGATAAAAGGATTTGCCAGTTCAGAGTCATCTGCCATTTGCCGAGGATTCAGCATAACCACAAACTGACGTTTGCTTTACCATCATTTCTCTTTATTTTCAACCAATGTCCTGTGCACCATTCCATGCATAGCAGAATAATCATTTTCTTTCTAATGCCGAAGGCAGCTGCTGTGTCCTGAGTAAGACGATTACATTTACAATGGCAAGACAAGTATCTAAACACATTAAATTAATCTCCCAGTCCTCCCATAATTGAAGAACCTGGTTGCTGAAATTTTGCTGCCTCCTGGAGAATTTCAAAACCGTGGAAGGGCTGGAGACGGACTCTGATGGCCTCGCGGTTGTATCATTATCCTTCATGCAAGTCACAGGGTAAGAGAGGGCTCAGGTGGCAGGGACAGAAAAAAATCCTTATTATTCTGTCTGCCAATCTCATTCACACTGGCCTCCTCCTAAGAAGACAGTGCAGCATTTGATACTGAAACAGAAACTGTATTTTAAAACATTTCCTTAGCTGTTTTCTTCCTACTTTACAAGCAGAATGTATTACTAACTTTACAGGCAAACGGGTAAATTTCCCAGTACAGGCAAAAGCATTGTATAAATATAAGCCCTCCTGACAGATGTTCATAAATAATTAGGTCTTTGTGCTTCTGAACTACTTTGCTTTTTTTCATCTTCTACCCCATTTTTTAGGCAGTGTATTATAGTATAAAGATGAAGGCAACTGTGGTCTGCATATATCCAAATGGCCGGTGTATTTTAAGTCTATCTGTAGGAATAGGAAGAGTACCGCTGCCCCAGGCTGTGATTTTTCCTTCTCCATGCTAAAACCTCAGCAAGGTGTTTATTCAGATGTTCCTGCTGACTTGTAAATGTCTTACTCTGCAGACACCAGAGAACAAAGAAAGAAAATCTATGAAACAAGTAGCCCAAGGACAACTATGTGTTTTTTCCATGATGCCTTAGAGAATTCGACTGTATTCTGGCAATTATTTTTTTTCAATGCAGATTTTTCAAAGAATCATTAAATGTTGTTGTGCTAAAATGCATCAAAGCTGTTAAACAATTTAAAGTGAAAAGAAGTAGCAGTTTTTCACAGTTCCCTGACTTCATTATCTTTGGATTTTCTATCTATGCCTACCATGAGATTTCTTTAATAGCTTCTTCAAAGATCTGTGTTTTAGGAAAAATATATGTTCCCTTCACAGTGTGCCGTATTTTCGATATTGCTGCTAAAAATATAGTAGTACTTATGAAGTTGTAGAAGAACAAAACAGTTAAAATGAATCAAGAACAGGTGTATTCTAATGCTAAAATAAAAAATATATCCACATAAGACTGACTAATATTTTTGCTAGTGTAGAAACTAGCAAAATAATGAACACCCAAACACAAGAAGAAAGGCTATAAAATGGAAAAGCACTCTGCTTGAATAACAGAGTGCCCCTATTTTACAGATGGGAAAACTGGGGCGCGTAGAGAACTTAATTGATTTCCCCAGTGTCACCCTATAAATCATTGATGTGACAAGGCCTAAAGCCGATTCTCTCTGAGAGCTGTGCAGCTAACTCTTTGCCTGACTCTCTTCAATAAACAGATTCTGAAAGCATGTTCTCTTCCATGCAATAATTTATACTTGATGCATGAGAAGCCTGAAGTATGAGCAGATAATGCTATTTGATCTGTATTTTGCAAAAAGCCCTTCCAGATACTCTGTTCTACTTGATCCGCTTCTTTCATAAACAGATTTTGTGTTGCCGCCTTCTTTCCGTGTTCAATCTCCTTTCTCTTTGTGTAACTGAAATGGCATATCCTCTCTCCCAGGTTCTGCATTTATTTCACGCTCTCTTGAGTTTGGATCACATAACTCATCTCAACCTCTCTGAGAGGCTAACCTCTTCTTCACTGAAGCTGGGTCATGAATAATTTCCTAGAAAGTGAGGCATTACCTCTTCTTCAACCCTGGAGCAGAGGGAATATCAGCTGTGAGCAATTATTACCGGTACCAACCATCTAAAAAGGTAAACCTGTGAGTCCTAAAGGCCCCTTCTTAGCAATGGACTCTTCATATGACAGAGGAATTACTACGTGACTTACCAGGCCCCCTCACCTTCCTTGCCTCTGTATTAAGTCCTTGTTTTCTTTTAATCAGTCTCATTCGTCGGTGCCGTTTGTAAATGCTGGACTTCAGCAGTCAGTGTCAGGCTCCTGTTGTGTGAGGATTGCTAGGTACTAGCAGTCGGGAGACTTTCTATCTCTTGCCTTGCCATCTGGCCTTGATAAAAGGACTGAGTTCTTGGTTTGGGAGCATTTTCACTGCCTTTAGAAGGACTTTCGGGTCACTTGTGCCTCATACTCTGGCTTATCTCACTGTACTGTAGCTTGAAGGAATTTGGAGACATGTTTGACAAATTTATTAAATGGTCAGAATTTTTATGACAAAAGTTAAAAGATGTATTTTCTGAGTGCTTCAAATACCAATGTGACCAGTTATCTCATACTACCTGAAGAAATTCTGTCCTTGATTATATGTAACAAATGAAAGGGCAGATATTTCCTTTATCAGAAGCACTCTTCAGAGATGAAGTTTAACAATATTCCTCTAAAAATACAGCAGAAGCTCTACTCTCTCTGCTGGCGTTCAAGCGTAATGGCATATAGCAAAATCCACTATATAAAATGGCAGGGGTTTTGTTGCAAACATGTCTGTAAGCTGTTTTAATCTCTGATCTTGAAAAACAACAAAAAAAAAGCAATATAAGGATATGCCCATCTTCATGTTGAATTAATGATGAAGCTGCTGATAATCACAGTTAAAGTGTTGGTTTGAAGGTTGGGTGGAGTTTCTGTTTGTTCGGACAAAAATTGTTATTCCATGAGTGCTTTAGGCAAGGAGACTCTTTTCATTTAATGATAGGTTTTGAACCAAGTATGTTAGGAGTTGGGAGGTATCTGTTTTATTATTTATACTCATCTAGAATTCTAAGGCTGTGCTGGAAATGTAGGCTTCCCGAGCCATAATCTATTTTCATACTGATGCTTTTTCTAACGCTTGTGATAGGCGTGCTTGTTAATGATAACACACGCAAGTAGTAGATATTCATGTACTATGCCTACGTCGTTTAAATAACAATGCAACAAACAGGAGAGCTAGGGAAAAAGATGACCCTGCCCTAATTGCATAAAACAGATCAAAGTTGCAAAAAGTGATCCTGTAGCATGTGGCAGCGGGCAACATCTGCTGAGTTCAAGGGATTGGTGCAATGGCTTCTGAAGCGTGGCATGGTTTCTTCTCACCACCTCGCCACAGAAATGCTGTCCCCTGCTATAACAGCCTCTCGCTGCCGGCTCCCAGTCTGGCTCACCGAAACCAGTCTGGAATCAGCACAGCCTCCTTTCCTCTCCCATCAGGTGAGGAACGTCCCTGAGCCTGCCCCAAGTTGGTAGAAACTGTGAAAATGTGCGTGGTCAATCACGTTGCTTCTGAGAGTATTCTGAAATTTAAGATCTGACCTTTGGTATCCGAAGCAGTAGATGTACCGTATCCCTAACAACGTGGGAACGTGTTGCTGCTGCACCTGAAGCTGGCAGCGTTCCGTGATCTGCTGAACTAACTGGTGGCAGTGATGAGGGTGGTGAGATTTGCCCTTTAATTCCACAAAACTGGTGCGAAGCCTTCGTGTTGCTAAGTATCGCCATTTTCTGGTTCCAGCCACTCATCAAATCACTAGCGTAGGATGTTTGTAATTGAGCTGTGTTCTAAAATCTTGACATTCAGCTCTGACAATATCAACTTTGTCCAAGCATAAATAAGAAGAGATGATGTCTTTCACTTTTTTGTAGTCTTTAATGAAGAATAGAGACTCTTTAGAAAAAAAAAAAAAAGGTAGTAAGAAGCAATTACATTGGTCTGTTCCTTTTGTTTCAAAGTTCTGCAATTACAAATATTTAAACAAAATTTCCTGTAATTCTCAATTAAATTTGTGCCCAGTTTTCCATCACTGATCATCTTCATTGTAATCCCTGTCAAGTTTCTAGAGCTTGAGAAACCTGATTGTCCCTGAGGTGTTGGTATCATTTTTACTGTAATAGCTAGGAGAGACAGAAGGACTACAGTGCAAACACATGGAGAGTCAGCTGGATGCAGGAGATACTGGCTAAAATTTTATGTTAGTAGAATTGATCAAAATTATTAGTTTATGTGAAGATACGACATTTTTAACCTGGTAAATTGTGGTGCCATTTCTACCACGTCCTTGAGGAGAAAGGAGGAGTCCTAAAATTTTTTAGCCGGGAGCCGCCTTATTTTCAGACAGTAAGCCTGATTCCCATCTCTTTAGTATGCTACAATAAAACTCTAGACCCCATGCTGGCTTTCTTGGCCATTTTTTTTGCTTGTGCAATAAGAAGCATGCATCAGCCCAGACCTGTTCACCAGTACGGCTGATGAACCCAGCTATAGCTATTATGCTAAACAACTTTGTCTTCATAATTGCATGAAAGAGTGTAAAATCTAAATATCATTCTTTTCTCCTGTCTTACAGACCTGTTTTGTGTGATCGCCTCACAGAAACTAGTTTGTGCTCCTCTTGCTGCTTCTGACATAAAGAGATAAAACGCAAACGATGAGAGGCTGATTCTGATCCAGGGTTCTCTTTGGAGAATTCGTAGTTAAAGGGGAGGAGTGACTAAGGTGACCTAGGACTGGCTCATTCTGCGCCCCATCTCAATTGTTTAAAAGGCAATTTAGGGTTAATTACTAGCATTTTGCTGTTTGTGTTGTTGCCTTTACTGGTGTACAGTAGAGAGGTTAGAGGGGTGTAAAAGGGGCATAGATTTTGCAAGTGGAAAACAGTAAGCTTCATTTTTTTCATGGGGACATCACTTTCTCTCCTCCATGCTTGGAGCATCTCGACATGGATGAAACAAAAGCAATGGTTTGTGCTTCCTCTTGCACATATGAGGCGTGTGCACGGAGTCCATTCAGGAGCAGAGCAATTTTTGGGGAAAATAAGAAGAACAATTGTCTCAAGCCAGGTGTGGTAGAAAAGTAAGATAAAATTACACGTTGGGCAATTCAGTAAGAGGTAGGCAGAAGGAAGAAAGGAGCTAGGAGAAATCTTGCTGTGCTTGAGTTTTTAGCCTAAACTTGCTGAAGAGCTTTTCTCGGGAGTGGGAGTATTGTTTAGTCTTACTCAGCTTTTTCATTCAGGTCAGGTGTGGGGAAAGAGTACTCTGAAAGGAGGAAATGCAGACAAGGAAAAAGGGCAGGGTAGGAAAATAAAGTGCTGCATACTACCGACCTTCTGATACAAGCCAAGATTGAATGGAGGCAACAGCAATAACAAATGTACGGATTTTTCTCACAAGTGTTTCCACATAATTTTGGTGTGTTCATATGTCTGCCTTTTGAGAACATTAGAATAGGGGATTGACAGCAGTTATGGGAATACAACAGTGATTTCTGCCTAGTGTGCCCCATTCATTAATACATTTATTTTAAGGAATGGTGATTTGTTTCCTATGCCGCTGATTTTCATCGCGTTTTGACTGTGATTAATTGCAGGTTACATACAAAAGGGAAAGACCATAAATAGAAATTTGAAATAATGTCTTTTCTTTGGAGAATTGTTGTATTTACATGGCACATTCTATTTGTATGTGCAGGCTTTTGTCACAGAGGCATAAGAAGGTCCTCTGTTCTTGAGGTCCCGGCTCACGGCTGTCAACCTCCTTTGAGGATGGTCGGCAAAGACTGTAAAGACAGGCAGAGCCACTCCTTCCTTGACTATTCAAGACTGTGGAGCAATGTGTAAAACCCCCTCTGAATCCCCATTTTCATGTACTCTGAAGACACTTAAATCTAGTCTCTAATCGTTCTTCTTGCCATACCCACACAGAAGGTTAAAAGATCTGTCACACAATTGCTGAAGAATCTTTTTTTTTTTCCCATTACTCTTTTGTTAACAAAGACTTCGTACCATAAGAAGTTTCAGGCCTGTCTAGCTACTGTTTTGTTTAGTGTATGTAGCCAAATCATTCTGTTGGGTTTATTGATAACATAACCAATAGACTTGGTTTGGAATTCGAAACCTGCTAGGTGAGAACATAGTAGTCAGATCAGTGATGTGACATGCACAGAACTGCAGCCAAAATATTGACATCAGGTGTCATTTTTTATGAAAAGCTAGTTTTTTGGAAGGGTTTATAATATGGTCTTAACACCTGCATTAGGGATGATAGCGTGTTTCTTGTTGATCCATCTCAATAATTAATTTCACTTGCAATTAAATTGTATAGCCTGTTTCACTTTTTGTCATGTTAAAATTCGACTACAGCACAGCATGTTGCTGCTTAGGTTGAAAGATTATAGAAACCCCTCGTGTCTTCCAATTTTTAAGTATTTCTTATTGTCTAGGCTAAGTAAGGACTTTTTTAAAGAGAAGGTTGCACACGGTGGTGTAGGTGTTGAAGAGAATGTACAAAGTAGTGAGGCCTTTAATTTAACGTATTTGTTTCTGATGTCATGCTAAAGGTAGTGTGCTGAGGCGTATGTAACAGCACGCAACTGAGATTTCAGTGGTAACTTTATGCATAGCCCTGAGGATTGAGTAGGTTATAAAAGACGTTAGAAAGAAAAACTTAGTCCATCGTCATTTTTTTCTTTTTCTTCTAGAACTGAAGTGATTTATCTTACAATTTTCTTGACCTGATCTCTGTTAACTTCCTTTAATGGATAATAAAGAATTGGTCAGAATGATTATCCTACTATGCTAATGAAGAGGTGCTTCTTTTGGTTACCTTCTTCATATGCGAATAATTGGCATACTGTTTAAAAACTGTAAAACGCATCACGACTAGTTTGACAGGAGTGACTATTAAATTCTAAACAACATGAAGTCACACTACATTTATCACACTTTAATGAATCATTCACTTTGGTCCCTCTGTAAGCCCTTGATGTTATTTGTCATTCAGCACTGTGCCTCTAGAAGTGTCAGCAGTTCTAGGGTCTTACCTTGCCTTAGATTGAAGAAAACCCCTGAAGTGTGTAATGGTTGATCATATATTGGCTACCTTCAAAATAAAATAATATCTTTATCCTATTCTCATTAACATTATCAGCTTCTGATGCTGTTCAGATGCTTTTGTTCGTAGCCTGTGATTCACGTATGCAAAAGGAGTTTTATTAGTCTTTTGAAAAGAAAGCTGATACATATTTATACCCTTTTTTTAACTCTTTGAGTTAGTACCACCATTTTGTATTCTAAGTTAATTAACTTGCAATAATGTTACATTACGTATCTTGTGTGTTGTTAAATGTATTAATACCGCTTTTAGTGGATTTGGGAGAAGAGTTGGGTTTGGGTTTGCGTTCGGGGTCATTCTGGACCTTTGGTTTTTCTGTTTTATCCCACCTGCTCTTCCTTTGTTCTCGGATGAGGTAAACAGAGAACATTGGCTTTAGTTGTAGCATGAGCAGAAAAATTATATTGATATTTTGGAGAGAAGCCCAACTTTTTGGAGCAGTCTTTTTGGTGTATTTGATTAAAAGATACCAGGCTATAGATGTATTCCAAGAGCATCCAGTCTTACTGTGGGGATTCCGGTATCGTGTCAGGGAAGATGCTATTGACTGTTGATTTGTGTCGAGGCTATCTTCACTTTGTCATCTGTGTTCTTGCATCCAGTATTTTCACCTACTCCCAACTTTTTCCTGCTCTCTCCTGCCTGTGAGCAAGCAACGTGCAGTTCTGCCTGCGATTTATTGAAGTTACGCTTATGTTAGGGCTTTTTATTATTCCTGGCAATTCTCTCCAACAGCTGGTGATGCTGAATCTGTGCTGAACACAGTATTAAATCGGTCTGTGCTACATCAGCACCCTTCTGACAGAGCCACTGGTGAGCACTTTTCTTTCCGTAGTGTAGACAAGACTTTAGTCTGAGAAAACAGATTGGTATTGCAAGTTCCTAAAGTAATTTCAGGAGAAGTTATTCGATGGGGTATTTGCCAAGATGATTTATAAATTCTCATATAACTGATACTTCTCTGGGCTTCTGCAGCTGTTAAGAGATCACTGAAACAGGAATTGCATATTGTTGCCTTAGCAACTGCCACTTCATATTGTGCTTAAATCACTTGGAAATATGCAGTGTATCCTAAGGAATTGCTTCCAACAGAACCAGCCAGTCTTAAATAATTGTAAATAATTTCACTGAAGAAGCTGAAAGGATGGCCTTTCCTAACAAAGACCATCATATTTTTAAGCTTGGTAGCCTCACTTCACCACAGGCTTAGCTTGTTAAAAAAAAAACAACAAACAAAGTAAAATTTAAAGACCCCAAATACTTGTTTAGTCATGCCACCAGAATCCATGTGATTGCCAAACTGGCTGGAAGTTGCAAATATTTTTAACAGATTCCTCTAAACTCCGTCTTCCCATTCTAGAAGATGGTGTATTTTCCTATACTTATATTTTAAATGTCAAGTTTCCTTAAGGAAAAAACTAGACTGTCTGTCCAGTTTTTTGGTTGGTTTGTGAACTGTTATGGGTATGAAAGGAAGACCTTAAAATTACTTTACCTACTCAGATGTTTCTCGTTCCTATTTTGAACTGATCTTTTCATTTAGACTTTTTCTGTAGATATTTGCCACAGTTTTATGGGGTTTGGTAGATCATCCGAAAAAAGAGGGGAGAGACTTTTGCCCGTATTCCATGAAGGCAGTTGCGTGAGTGCTCATAGCTCCATGATTGTCTCAAAGAGCAGTTCTGCACAGAGTACTTTACACTGCTATAGCAACTTCCCCAGCTTTGTGGTCACTACTCTGTGAGCTGTGTAACAATCGGAATTGGATTTTGCACGTGTGGAGACAGAGTTTGGGAGAGCACAAGGAAACAGCCAGAGTCCCTTAGCAACATTGTGCTGGATCCAGAATAAAACCCGATTCTGTCGCCTCATCCTTTTACTGCTGAAGCCCAGGTTTACAACAGAAAGATTCAAACGAGAGAGACTGTTTTAAGAGGTAATATATAAATATATCTTTCCCATTTCAGAAAACTTGCTTTCCTTTTATAATATTGTACACAGCTAATAAAATTTAGTAAGGTAATACGGCAGAGTTGTCAACATGCTACTTTTATTACCCCTTTTCTAGGCAATGCGAAGGAGAGACAAGCAAAATGCAAACTTACAGAATTTAAAAGGAATCAGTATTTCGAGGACCAGTTGTCATTTTTAGGTCACCGCTCACATCTCTGAATATAATTTTCATCCGAGCTGCGTGGCAGGGTTTGTATGTGCTGGAAGAAGCTACATTTTCACAGCAGGAGAGCAAATCAAAATGAAGCAGTCGGATGCAGGTGCACAGTAATAGAAAGGATCTATTTACCCTGAAGCGTGAGCAATGGGCCACGAAAGCAGAAACAGTCTACTTCCATCTCTCGCCTCCTCCTCTCCCTATCTTTTCCCTCCCCCATAACTATGCCAACAAATTCATAAGGGGACCAAAGAAAAGGTGTTCACTTGGTTTTAATGAGCTGCATTGCCTGCTGCTGAAGGTCTGAGGCACTTCTCCTTATGCTGATCGTGTTCTATTAGAGCTGGCGCTCTTTAATTTATACCTAATCCTTCCTTCCTGCTTGCACAGCCTCAAGCCATCCTGGAAAATGCTTGACAGAGTTTGTCCTGTGGGCATCTGTTGCCTGTGTCCATTCTGGATTCTTGAATGGCACTGTGGAAAAAGCGGTATGTCTGAAGCACGTGTGCCTAAAACAAAAAAAAAAAAAAAGAAAAAGGAAAAAGCAGTTTGCTGAGATATTATTTTATAAATCATACATTTTATGAAATCCTTTTAAAATAAAATTCCTGCAGCTTTGTTTAAAGATGGCAGTTTAATAACGGTGGTTTGACAAAGCCAGCTGTATTGGTTGACAGTGAAATGAGACACCTTGATGAACGTTGGCTGCTTTTCCCCTGGAATTCCGGAGTTCTCTAGTTAAGAGCTAAGTACTTTCCTACCTGCGAAGACGACCACCCAGTGCTGTTTCCGAGGCTGCAAAACACCTGAGCACTGTAAGTAAGGGGAAAACACTGACTCATAGCAAGTGTGAAATGCTAAAATTTAGCCGCACTGGACGTAAGTACAAAACAGTCCGATACGGATAGTGGGGCCAGGAATATCCACTGTCTTGTAACAGATTTATTTGTAGTTCATACATAGCTCTGGGATCTATGTAAGAGATTGCGAATTTTGTTTTCCTTGCTAATTAGTGGCATTGTAGGACTGAGGCAGCATCGTCTAGGTTGGGGAGGAAGAAGCAGGAATACGTGAAATCCGTGTGGTGAATTCCACCACTTACTCTGAGCCACTGGAGCGGTCAGGTTCTCTCTTTCTTTCCTCGGGTGTAAAATGGGCCAGACACGTGTTGTAAAGATTAATCTGATTGATGCTTGTAAGATGGAAAAGATACAGGACTCTAAATATTAATGTCACTCTGTTGCTGCATTTCTGTACAGGGTTATGCACTCAACGTAAGCTAATAAAAAAGAGGCACCTATCTGTCTGGAATTGGACAGCAGTGGTAGCTGTCTATGCTGTATGCTAGAAAAGTATTTTTATCCTGGCGTAAAAATTGCCATGTTCAGGAGCTGAACAATTTCAGTGCTACTGCTTTCCAATCTCCACATTTAAAGTCCTAACGACTTCATAGAAGACCTCTGAGACAAGTCCGTTCTTTGTCTCCAGTAGTACTGTCAGAACGGGAGAGACGTATACACCCGGAACGTTGGAGGAGCAGTGCTGAAGAGCAGAACAAAAGCAGTACAAAGGACGGTTTGGAAAGAGATGTGTTCTGGTTATCATCAAAATGGGACCATGTCATAAGTTTCTACAAACTTTGTCTTTTTTACAGGGCGGTTGTGCACACCTAGGCTTGTCTGTCCAGAGGGAAAAACACCTACAGTGTATAAATAGAAGGCTTAGAGAATGCTTAATTATAATTTTTGAGAAATTTGGCTTCTAATTACAGGAGGGATTAATGTGATTCATAAAAAATAGGTCCCGCAGTTCTTCTCTGCTTTGTAGGGAAGGACACATCATCTGCATAATTATTAAAATTTATTTTAAATAATTCACAGAATCACAGAATCACTAAGGTTGGAAAAGACCTGTAAGATCATCAAGTCCAACCAAAAAAAAAAAAAAACAAAAAAAAACCAACCAACCAAAACCCAACCCACCCAACACCACACAGCACCGTGCCCTTCAAGCCACATCCCACAATGCCACATCCACATGCTCCTTGAATACCTCCAGGGAGGGTGACTCTACCACCTCCCTGGGCAGCCTGTTCCAATGTTTCACTACTCTTTCAGTAAAGAACTTTTTCCTAATATCCAGCCTGAACCTCCCCTGGCGCAACTTGAGGCCATTTTCTCTAGTCCTGTCACTCGTCACCTGGGAGAAGAGACCAACACCCACCTCACCACAACCCCCTTTCAGGTAGTTGTAGAGAGCGATGAGGTCTCCCCTCAGCCTCCTCTTCTCCAGACTGAACAACCCCAGCTCCCTCAGCCGCTCCTCACAAGACTTGTGCTCCAGACCCCTCACCAGCTTCGTCGCCCTTCTCTGGACACGCTCCAGCACTTCAATGTCCTTCTTGGAGTGAGGGGCCCAAAACTGAACACAGCATTCAAGGTGCGGCCTCACCAGCACTGAGTACAGGGGCACGATCACTTCCCTGCTCCTGCTGCCCACACTGTTTCTGATACAGGCCAGGATGGCGTTGGCCTTCTTGGCCACCTGGGCACACTGCTGGCTCATCTTCAGCCGGTTGTCGATCAACACCCCCAGGTCCTTTTCTGCGGGGGAACTTTCCAGCCACTCGTCCCCAAGCCTGTAGCGTTGCCTGGGGTTGTTGTGGCCGAAGTGTAGAACCCGGCACTTGGCCTTATTGAACTTCATCCGGTTGGCCTCAGCCCATCGATCCAGCCTGTCCAGATCCCTCTGCAGAGCCTTCCTACCCTCCAGCAGATCAACACTCTCTCCCAACTTGGTGTCGTCTGCAAACTTGCTGAGGGGGCACTCGATCTCCTTATCCAGATGATTGATAAATATATTAAACAAGACCGGTCCCAAAACTGAGCCCTGGGGGACTCCGCTTGTGACCGGCTGCCAGCTGGATTTCACCCCATTCACCACAACTCTCTGGGCTCGGCCATCCAGCCAGTTTTTTACCCAGCGAAGAGTGTACCTGTCTAAACCACGAGCCGCCAGCTTCTCCAGGAGAATACTGTGGGGAACAGTGTCAAAGGCTTTGCTGAAGTCCAGGTAGACAACATCAACAGCCTTCCCCTCATCCACTAGGCGGGTCACCTGGTCATAGAAGGAGATCAGGTTGGTCAAGCAGGACCTGCCTTTCATGAACCCGTGCTGGCTGGGCCTGATCCCTGGGTTATCCTGCACGTGTCCCGTGAGCGCCCTCAAGATGAGCCTCTCCATAACCTTCCCTGGCACCGAGGTCAGGCTGACAGGCCTGTAGTTCCCCGGATCCTCCTTCCGACCCTTCTTGTAGATGGGCGTCACGTTGGCAAGCCTCCAGTCGTCCGGGACCTCCCCTGTTAACCAGGACTGTTGATAAATGATGGAGAGCGGCTTGGCAAGCTCCTCCGCCAGCTCCCTCAGCACCCTTGGGTGGATGCCATCAGGCCCCATAGACTTGTGAGTGTCC
This sequence comes from Gavia stellata, assembly GCF_030936135.1. NCBI lineage: Eukaryota > Metazoa > Chordata > Aves > Gaviiformes > Gaviidae > Gavia > Gavia stellata. Next base: position 94,813,900 of record NC_082596.1, on the reverse strand, counting down.
AGGTGGCATAGCAGGTCGTTAACTGCTTCCTCCTGGATCATGGGGAGCCTATTTTGCTCTCCATCCCTGTCATCCAGCTCAGGGAGATGGATACCCTGAGGATACCTGGTGTGGCTGTTAAAGACTGAGGCAAAGAAGGCATTAAGTACCTCAGCCTTTTCCTCATCCTTCGTGACAATGTTCCCTTCCGCATCCAGTAGAGGATGGAGATCCTCCTTGGCTCTCTTTTTGTTGTTAATGTATTTATAGAAGCTTTTTTTGTTGTCCCTCACGACCGTGGCCAGCCTGAGCTCTAGCTGGGCTTTTGCCTTCCTAATTCCCTCTCTGCATGACCTAACGAGGTCCTTGTATTCTTCTTCACTTGCCTGCCCTTTCTTCCAGAGGTGGTAAGTTCTCTTTTTTTCCCCGAGCCTCAGCAAAAGCTCCCTGTTCAGCCAGGCTGGTCAAATTAGACGACAACTGAAAAATGGGGAGAGAAGTACGCCAAAATTGATGAAGAATGAACACCTTCTAAACTACTTTTTCTTAAACTTTGGTATACTTAGTAAAGGTCAAAATATGCTTGTTTACCAAAAATATTCTGTGCCTCAGAATAATCTGCTAAAACATACACCCATAAATTGTGACAGTGTGTACGTTTTATTGCCTGCTTTATGATGTATTTAAATAACAAATAAAGGAAAGCAGCTTTTTGTGTGGCTTCCAAGCCTTGTACTAAGTACGCTCCACAATGTTGGGCGTCAGAATCCGAGCCAGCCTCCTTCAACACAAATGGAGAGATGCTCATCGATTCCACTGTGAATTGAACACACCCTGAGAGGAGTCTCTAAATCAGTGGAGATGGCTGGATGTGCAGTGTGCCGCCTTCTAGGGTAAAAGTATAGAAATACAGTGCTTATTAATATTTTTTTTTTTTTAGCCAAACACAGACTCTTAAAAACAAAACTAGCAAAATTCAGATAAAAGAACAATAAGGAAACGGTGAGAAAGATCATGTGCCACGTGCTCTGGCTGTAATAAGTAATGAATCAAACTGGAACAATTACAGCTCTCATTAACTAAAAAAAAAATAAATATTAGGAGCATATATTATCTGAGTATAATTACAGCAGGCCGTTGTTGATGTTACATAGCAATATTCTATCAAAGTATGTAAACAAGTCCTGTCTTTTGCACCCATACTAGTGTAGAATTTAAAAATCAGTCTTCTGCTTTATGTGATTCAGTCAGTTTTGGTTGAAAAAAAAAGCGTAATTTGACTGCAGCCAAGAAGGATGTTTGATGTTTCTTACTGTTCGTTCATTTTAGAAAATCCACCAGCTGAAAAAACTGCTTTTTATGGTATTCGGTAAAGGAAACACTGAGTTACAGAATTATCATGTGAGAATTTCCTGTAGGATAAATGAAAATTAAATAAAAGTTCAGAAGTGATTTGATTACTAATTCTGAGATTTACGAACTGCCTGGCAACTGTTGCAGTGTAGGAAGTGATGGGACCAGCAGTGTTTGTTGCGTTATTTTTGGTGAAAATAAATTCTCCTTGTGTAAATTGTGTGACCAGTTCGTCTTGGGATGGGGGAGGTTGCCAGGCAAGTTTTTTGCTATCATTCATTATTTTCATCCTATCCTCCATAAAGAAGAAAAATCCTGGTTCCAAACTGAGATGCCAGGGCTGAGTTTCCTCAGTTCCAGATGCTTTGTCAGAATTGTAGTTCCCTCAGAGCTGGAACTCATGCATACCTGTGGAAGCAGATGAAAGAATAGGAATAAAAATAAGATATGGAATTACTTCTGCTGGTACATGCCTGAAAAAAATCATCAAAGGTTATTATGATTATGACTGTTATTAGATATCGTGTCTGGTTTCTGCATATTTAAATTCTTTCTGAGAGAGGTGAAACAGGCACTTAGAGATCCCAGGGGAATAATTGCAGAAATGATGACATATTCCACTTCTTGAACAAATTTCAATACCAAAGCTGCATTCTGCGTACTTACATTTCTTCTTAATTATACTTGGATGCAGGATAGATAGTCATTTTCTGTCTTACAAATGCGTGTAGCCAATTAGTCTTGTAGATCATGAATACCCAATGGCCTAACTCATTAAATGGAATTTTCCTTTCCTGTTGTTAGGGCAAAAGAGTCTGCAAATAGCTGAATACAGTCTTTCTCTGTGAAGCTCAGCCTTGGCCAAGGCTACAAATCCAGTAACTTGAGGCAGTGAACAATTACTGGGTTTACTTCTGCTCCTTACAGTATGCCATCTTAGTCTTGGGAGTGTGTGTGTGTACGTATTGTAAATTGGGATAGGCAGTTCAGCTCCTCTGCTCTTCTGGTACTCAATTTTAATGCCACAGTTTTGACACTATGTGACGAATTTAGTCTTGGGATTTCCTCCTATTCCCGAGACGTTCTGAGCCCAGCAGCTCTGTCTGGCCCCCGGAGACATGGACACCTGAGCTCTTCTTGCTCGTGGAAGCAAAGATATGAAAAGCTGGCAATACGTTTTTGAAGAAACCACTGTTTATATCAAATGATCAAACACAGATATTGTTTTCTTCTTCCCTCTGATTTTTTTTTCCTGTTATTGTTATTTTTTTGTATATCATGCTTGCCGTTCTGTCATCTGAGAGCATGAAGGTAACGCATGTAGCTTAGACCACCTCGCAGGCAGGATTCGTAGCGACGATGAAGGCAGAACGTTATGACCAGAGAGAACCGGGGAACAAGACGACAATTGAGAAATGAGTTACAGCCCCGGGTTTGCTAAGTTATGGTATTGGTAAATAATAAATACGGTGGGAGGACATGACTTGGTGATTGGCCTTGGTGCTTTTCAGTGAAACCATGTTTCCCCAAGGGTGAGTGTTGGTTATCTAACGTTTCGTCCTCCTCTTTTTCATAATATTGCATGCCATCTGAGACTTTGGTACTGTAGAGCTACAGCAGATACTGGCTTGTGATTTTAAAAGCTATGGTCTTAAATATTATAGAAACAGCAAAACGTGTCCATTCGGGGGAAATGTTGCCTGTAATCTTATTACTGCATAGTCATCTCCTTCTTGACATGTATTTGTGAAACTCCTTTGGGGATTTGAATTGAATAACTGTTTTCTTGAAAGAAAAAAAATTTCCCTTTACTGTTTAGGGGAATGGTAAACTGTTACTCTGGATGTAGATTACTAAAATTTGAGTATGTTGTATCTGTTGTTATTCGTAATTGCAGACTTCCCAGAGAAACAACTCTTAAACATCTCTTAAAAGTATGCAAACATATACATCTTTTCTACTATCAGGATTCTGTTACTGGGTCTGTAACTCGGGGCTTGTGCCCCATCTGCTGTGTACCCCACAGTTGTGGTCCTGGGGAATTAACTGCCTTTGGGGAGATGAGCTGGGTGCTCGCTGTCTCCCCTGCTCTCCAGGGTTTACTTTGGGAATACTCCACGTATGTGCACAGGGAAGGGAGGGCAAGAGTTATTCCATGAAGTCTTTCTGTTTGGCGAGTGGAGAATTATATATGTATCTCGTGTGTGTATATATATGCATATATAGAGTATATATATACACACTGTATTGTAGATGTGATATTGCTGTTCTTATTTCTTCATGTTCTTTTTTCTGCTATTGACTCTTAGAGAAAATCCTAATCTTCTCCTTTACTGCTTGTACCTTAAAGAATCAAAACATTATTAGCTGATCTGCACCTTCTTGCTGCTTCACATGGACCTTATGATGGAGGCTTTAAAACTCCTACGTAACAGTTGCCCCTAGGATGTGGTAGAAGTCTTTCAGGGAGGGGGCCGGGTCTTGAAGGCAGCTTTGCTCCCAGATATTAAAAGTCTGGAGTAAAATGTGAAACCGTTTTTGATTCTCAAAATAGTGGCAGCAATAAAAGCAGTGAGTAAATTTAACTCGCTAGACAGTTGTAATTTGCAGAATGCATTTGTCAAATAGTTTGGAAAGAATCCAGGGCACATTTAGATGAAAAAAAATAGAGATGGGCTCAGACTAAAAATGTGAGCTAAATGTCCTCCAAGGTTTGCAGAAATTAGTCTGTAAACTTTATTACACAATTCAGTAATGGACAAAATCAAAAGGTGCCGTGCGGGGCATTTTGAACTTTGGGGCAAGTCAGATTTTGTTTCATATCTACTTGGCAACTAAATGCGACTGGTTTGTCTTGGGGTCTTCCATTTACCTACTTGTAAAACCGGTGCTTCCTTTAAATTGTGTTAGTGCGTTTGGAAGTTGGGAGATGTGACTGATACACTGGGCTTTTAGCACCGTGTTTATTTGGCCTTTAATATCGCTGCGTCTGTGAGTTGTTAAAAACTCTTCTTCACCGAGTCTTTGTAAGATGCAGTGTTGACTCCACTGTCGTGGAAATCAATGCGATCTCGTGAGTACAGCTCAGTTCAGTCACCAAGACGGGAAAAAGAGATGCCCTATCATTGTAAATAACAAGGGTGGCATTTAAAAAAAGGAAGGCAAATAAGATGAGCTTGATGGCATCGGTAAGTCACGCAGTGGGCTGTAGTTCCCTGCTTCTCTCAGAGGCTGTTTTATTTGTCATAGGGCTGTTGGGGCGGGAGGTGTGAGCCTTTTTGTGATTGATTGCAGAATTTTATGCTGAAGGGGAGTTTTTTTCATTAGTTGGATGAAGCCGTAACGGACTCTGTGCACATCTAACTTTATTATTTGTTATTGTGTTAATAAGTAAAAATCAGTTTATATTTCTGAACTGGATTTTCATCTTAAGCCATTACAGAACCGCAGTTTTCGCCCTCAGTTCTGACTTTTAAGCCTGTAAGTTTTAGACAGTTTGAACGAGGGCATTCTCTGCCCCGCTTTCTTGCTGCCACAGAATTTCCTCGGAGGATTTGATTATTTCTGCTAAGAGCGTCTGTTTGTAATTGCAGTTCTTTTCTGAGTGTAATTCATTATTTTTGTTTTCTGAGTGATCTCTCTTGCCTTCTATTTTCCAGGTTGGTGAGAGGCAGAGGGTTCTGGTAACAGAAGAGTCCTTTGATGCCAATTACTATGTTGCTCACAATCCTTTCTATGAGCAGGTACGGTTAAATGAACAAAATAACATCTTTTTGTTTTAGCTTTGCTTTCTGATAATCTTAGCAACACAGTGTGCCACAGTGCAAAAACCAAAGAAATAAGAACGTTTTCCAGGAAAGGTGTGACCATCAAGTCTTGTTTATGAGAAATTTTGTTTCTGTGTTGTAATACAATTTACCTGAAATTATGTTAAGAAATACACAGTGGCTCTTTGAGTATACAACATGAGGAGGATACGTGCTATATATCCAAATAATGTTGAATGGTTTAAGCAGCTATTAATTATTGCAGTAATTTTAATTTCTGTGTCTCCAAAGCATTGTTTTCTGAATAGTTGAATCTTGATAACTTCCATACATCTTTCAGAAAATCCTTTCAGGCAATGCACTTTGCAAAAAAATAATTTGAAACAATAGGAAGGGTGAGAAACTTCTTTAGATTGCTCTTCAGCCTCATATATGTTGTATTTCCTTCTACGTACTTTCTATAAATGAATTCTTCCCACACGGAAACGTTATCTTTGAGCTAGGAAGGAAGTGCAGCATCTATTTCACAAAATTATTATTTTTGCTCAAAAGCAGATGGCTTGCTGAAAACCTGTAAAACTGGCTTTTCTGAGTCATCGTGATTTCATTCTGGTTTTGCCTTTGCCTTGTTCTCCGTCTTGTTGCACTGAGCTGTCTACAGTTTGTTTTCGCTACCTTTCGTTATTCACTTCTCTGAACCTGGAGAGGCTGTTGGTGATGGCTGTGCTTATATAGTCCCCCATAGTGCTTTCTTCTGGTTCTGGGTTATGTTACAGCCTTTATTTATTTAATTTTGCTTAGTGGTAAGTAACATTACTGCTCTTGAAATATTTGTTTCTATTATGTATATGGTTAACTAACTATTTTTTCCTCAGTTTCTTTTTTTTTTTAATAAATATCTTTTTTTTTGTTTTGTTACATCTCTAACCTCTGTCTAAGTCTTACATATCGCTGTTCCTTGCTTTTATAGCTTATCGGTCAGATTTGCGTTTTCCATATAGATATTAGAAAGATATTGCTTGAGGCTTTTTAGTGTTCAATGCTTGTTTTATGAAAGTCTCATTAATTAAAGGAGAAGCAGTATGTGCTAAAAAAAAGGGTTGATGTTTTATGGGGTGTTTGTACAGCATTTAATACAGCTCCTGGTTGGGACTAGTAAAGAATACACGAAATACAAATAATACCATAGGGCATAATTTTAAATTTTATTATGGAAGAAATACCTTCCATTATTGAAATTTGTCTTTTCCCTAAAATCTTATGTGCAGCATGTTTGACAAGGGTAATATCCTACTGTTCGCCCAGGTAAGCACAAGCCTTGGTGCTAGTGACTAATTTTAATAGCAGTGAATTTAATGATAGTAAATTGAAAACCACTCTTGAGTCACTAAATATCGTACTATACTTTGGAAGCTGAAGCTCAGAGTCCTGGTGTAGTCTTCTGTTAACTCAAATAGTTATCAAACCCATTCTCTCTTCACTAAGCTCAGCTATATTAAGCGAGTTTGCTATTAGAGGCACATCGATAGAGCTACACTGACAGCCTTCCCGGTGGAACTGCCGCGGATGTTTGTGGAGGCTTTGGTGATGTGGTTTAAGACAGTTCATTGAAGAAAGTCGTCTGAACCGACCAAAGGGTGTTTTGCCAGAACAACAGTCAAGATGAGGGTTTCTGCTGGTATAACTGTTTCTTAGAAATATGGCTGGGGATTTTTTCCTGACAAATACTTATATCAGAAAAATGTATGAGCGTACGCCAAGCCTGGCCGCTTGGTTGTTTGCGGTACCTCCCAGATATTTTAATTTAACTTCTTTCTTTTTCCAAAGTAGTGGTCACATACACGTCTGTCCCTGAGGATTTATATTTAGTGTCTGCCATTTCGCATATGGAGATACCAAGATTTACAGAGGTCAGAGGCCCAGTGATACTTAGTTACCTACTTTTCACAGAATCACAGAATCACTAAGGTTGGAAAAGACCTGTAAGATCATCAAGTCCAACCATCAACCCAACCCCACCATGCCCACTAAACCATGTCCCACAGTGCCACACGTTCCTTGAACACCTCCAGGGATGGTGACTCCACCACCTCCCTGGGCAGCCTGTTCCAATGTCTGACAACCCTTTTGGTGAAGAAATTTTTCCTAATATCCAGCCTGAACCTCCCCTGGTGCAACTTGAGGCTGTTTCCTCTTGTCCTGTCGCTGGTCACTTGGGAGAAGAGACCAACACCAACCTCACCGCAACCCCCTTTCAGGTAGTTGTAGAGAGTGATGAGGTCTCCCCTCAGCCTCCTCTTCTCCAGGCTGAACAACCCCAGCTCCCTCAGCCGCTCCTGAGATGAATTCTGTGGGAAGAACTGTGATCTAGTCACATTGTAATACCGTCTCAGCATTAGGATCTTGGCTTTGTGTTTCCCACTTAGTTCCAATTCGTCTCAGCTTGCCCATCTCTGAAGGGCAAAGGTGCCTGCTTTTCTTGGAAGGTGCTTAGGAAGCTCAGCAGAATCCTAGGATCTGGAAACTCCTACAGTCATGAATGCCTTGAGCCTTCAGGGAAAAAAGGAAACTACGGGTGACGATTTCCTCCAAGTGGGACGACCAGCACTTGTGATAGGTGAAAACGGAGACGCACTGTTTGGCAACAGAATGCTCTCTAAATGTGGTTGCCACAGAGTTTTTCTCTGAAAGTCCTCCGCACATGTTGTCTAAAAATCAAGGCATTTTAAGGCGTTTCAGTTTCAGCATCCAAAAATCAAGATATACGTATGTGCTCATCACCTTTGAAAAGCTTGCATTTGCGTGTGGATGAGCTTCAAGTAAATGTGATTAAATAAGTCCCTGTGATTCAGTTTATCAGTGTTTAATTGGGAAATGACTCTGCTTTTCTTTTTAACTGCTTCTCCTTTTTTAGAGCCTTTTTATGCCATTTGTTCTTCCAGCAAAAAATGTTGCTCCTGTACGTGGAGCTCTTTCTTTTGTAACGTGCGTGATCTAGGAACATCTGTCATGTGGTGTCTTTTTTGTGAAGTTCTTACGGCATTGTCTGATATCATGGTTGCGCAAATTCAGGAAAGGGTGGCATTAGTTGCTGACCCAAGAAACCCACTCATCCATTTTTACAGGCATTCATTGTCAATCCTGCGTCTCAGCTGCAAAGGACCTGCGCAATCAAAGTAAGGGCTTGCGCAAACAGAAACAAGGGCATCATTTCTGTCCTGAAGCGTTTACAGACTCAAACCCTTTTTTTTTTTTTAAGTCATATCATGGGATAGATATGAAAATAGGAAGCTTTACAGTAGTCTATTAGAACTGTGTAGCGCAAGGGCCCTTGGGATCTGTTTGGGTCTGGATTCAAATGTTGCAACTCAAGCCCAACTTTCTCATCAATCAAAAAATTGACGGAATCAGTTGGAACTGAAAAGAGCTGAGCTAACACTGCAAAGCTCTTGAGGAATGCAAGCTGGAAATGTTACTGGTCAAGTGTGTCGGGGCTATGATGTATGCTGGTGACTAAAATTTTAAAGTTTTAGGATTTATTCTGGTGTTTATCAAAAATCTGTTTTCTGGGTGGAAGCTGGAGATACTGATATCCTTGGCGGTATTTACTAATGATGTCTTTATCTTTGTTTGAAAGGTTCTTGTGCCAAAGGATCCTCTGTTAATGGGTAAGATGGTAGAAGTGAGTATTTATGAAGCTGGGAAACATTTTATGAAGGGGCAACCAGTGTCAGATGCCAGAGTTTACACTGCATCCATCACCAGACCGTTAGCAAAAGGAGAAGTTTCTGGTTTAACAGAGGTGAGTAAAAGGCATTTTCTGCTTTACTACGCTGGTGAAACAGCAGCTGTTCAAGCATAATGATTCCATGCTATCTGTTATCATTTTATAGTTCCTCTTTTATGTATGCGTGAAGCTTTAATCTTTCATGACAGATTGAAATCTGAATTTAAAAGATGTTTTTGCTGATGCCCATAGCTTTACTTTGCTGACTGTAGAGGCGATAATATGCTTGTTTCTTGTTCCAGGGTGCAAGATGAGGAAAGAATCTGTTTATTTTGCTTTACAAAGCTGTTTTAAAAAATGTGTATTGATTATATGTCTGTTAAAACAGGTCAAAATTGGGTTCAGAGATTCAAAATTAATTGATGGGTAGAGGTACGGAATATTTGCAATATATTTTGGAAAAAGGTCAACATCTGATCTAGTCATGTAAAGAAAATGAAACTCTCTTAAAAAGAGATCTGATCCTTATTTTACACCTCAGTAGATATGGCTGTTAGCCAGGTATTCTCATACATTTCATGGAGCTCTAGTTGTAAAAACTGATGGAGTGTGAAATGAAAATGTGTATCACATTTCTAAGCATCATTTGATGTCCTTTCTCCAGCACTGTTGTTAGGATCTCCAAAAATATGTAGCCATAGTTTAGCACATGGAAGAAGGATAACTGGCAGTTTATCAGCCACCTTGCTGCTTTTACAGTAAATTGTTGACAAGTATTAAAGCATATATGCATCCTTGTTAAAGTTCTAAGTAGTCATATTTAAAAGAAGTAATCAATGCATGCCTTATGTGACTAGCGTTGAGCTAAGCTACTTGGTCTCTTGAATAAACCTGGCTATGGAAACGTAGAGCAACAATAATGCACCTACTGTGGAGTGTTTGGCAGGTCATGAAACTTCAGCACAAACGCATTGCTAAACTCTCCTTTGAATACTGTCTGTGGTATGTGTATATTGGCCTGATAAGGGTCTATGAGAGGAAAAAACAGCCAAACCCCTCAAATTGTCTGATTGGACTATGTAGCTATTTAAACGCATCTGATTTTTTTGTTGGAACATTTTTTTAATAATCTGCTGGAACAGAACCAAGCCTGTCATTAAAGTGAGTACGTGCTGCCAGAAGCTTGTAGCATGGGAACAAGCAAGCAGGCTGTTGACTGAAATTTTGTATGTTAAAAATGAGAGATAAAATTATTAAAACAGAGCATACTGATAATTTCTATAAGAACTCATTGAGATGTACAGATCTGCTCCTGCCTTTTGAGTAGATACGAACAAGTACCTGGAACGCCCAAGTAAATGGCTACAGCAAGCAAATGATAAGGCAAATTGTTTTTCATTACTTTTGTGGCTGCCAGTGCTCCTTCAAGGGAGTATCTTACTTATGTTTGGTCCACTGGACGTGTTAGGAACTTTCGCTTTCTGGAAAAAAACTAGAATCTCAATGCTTCAGTAGATGGGACATCTTTTGTACAGGGAAGCTATCGCCGAAAGCTTTTAATCACGCTTGGCCAACGTGTAATATGTAGAACGTGAACTGAAATTGTTAGTGGGAAGTTCCTCCTGAAAAATCATGTGTAAGTGGCAAATCAGGAATTCTCTTTAGGTTCCCAGGAAAAAAAGTCAGTTTGTCACAAAAGTCAGCGTTGGTTTTTGGCTGGGTGAAGGACACCCTTTGTGTTGTTTGGTTGGACTGCTGGGAAACGTTTCCTGCTAGATGCGTTTGAGACATGTCATTCTAATCAAAGATGCTTATGGGCAAGATAAAAGGGACAACGTATGGCATATGACCTTTTATATAGCTTGTTACGTGCCCAGGTGGCAGGTTGAGGAAAGAAGGAGACAACTCAGAACCCCCTCAAAAGTAGCCAAAGATCTTGGATCTTCAACATGATCCCAAGGGTCTCCACCAGGTTTTCAAAAGGGTAGCATGCAGAACTAAAACCTCGGATGACTTTTATGTTAAGACAAAATATGAAACTGTATCATGGAGAGAAGGAAGAGTTACCTAAAATAGGTTATAAAAGCAAAAAATGAAAACGAATGTGGCCCTTTCACTTTCTCCTTCCCACTTTGCACACAAATGAGCAAGAATTGGGGCCTGCTTTCCATTCCCAGGCTGGAAAGGATGGGTGGCCGGCTGCCAGGTGACTCTTTAAAGCCCAGGCACGTTTCTGCCGCTCAGCACGGCTGTCCTCTGGGCAGAAGCTCGCTCAGGCACCGACCGGCATCCGGTAGCTCAGTGAGATTCTAGCGGACCTCGAGTCTCACCCTGTCAGTGGCATGGCTTCCTCTCAACTCCTTTATGTTTGCTGGTCCATGAAGAGATCCAGTTCGAAGAAGCACGCAAATTTAAATGTAGCTCGAGGCAATCTAAATCAGAAGACTGTGATAATGGGCTGTACTGCAGTAAAACATTTATATGCCTCAGTCCATTCCCATCCAACAAAGCGCTTGGCTCTTTCCTAATGGCGGTGTCAATTACTGGGGCTGCTGTGCACACCTTACAGTTGAGCATGTTGCTCAAGTACTGTGGTGAAGAGGGGTGGATTGTTGAGTCAGGGCTGTAACGGGGTCGTAGACAGTCTGCAGCGGTTATAAAGATGCTATTTTTGTAGTGTATCCTAGGCATCACTCGCTATAATGAACAGTATTTTCGCTAGCTTGCATAGGACACAATAAAAGATGTTTCAAAATACATCACAGCTGTACTTCTCTCTAACGAGGAATGTTCAGAGAGAAAGTGAAAGCTTTCAAAACTGTACAGTTTTTAAGGAAATTAATCATATGGCTAAAAAAATAAAGTTATAAAATTTTAGCGCACTGTAATGTGAGGATGTCAAAGTAAGCCACAAACCCACCCTAAGAAAGAAGAAACTTCTATAAGTGCTGTGATGAGGAATACCTCCAAAGGATCAGAGCTTACCTGCAATTGTGTTCTCTCTTTCTCATCTGCTACATGTCCCTCAATATTTTTTTCTGACAAGTTCTGAGGGAGCACCACAAGCAGCATGGTGTGTTTGAAGGAACAATTGTGGACCTTTTTTTTTTTACCCTTTTGACCCCATGGCTGGGGTGACAAATTGGTCTAAGGAAATACAAGAAGTAGGTCACCAACTGGAATCAACAGATTTGACTGGAAAAGAGCGAATGCAAAATGTCACACAAGGGACAATTTACAGACTCCATAAAATATTCACGCATTGTATGTCTGTGCCAAATAAGAAGCAGACAAATATTGATAGAATTCAGTCAGGATATTTCTAGCATATCTTTTTATCATGCTTTTTCAATATATGAAAAACACACCTAATACGTATATCCATTAATGCATTAATGATGTGGAATTTCTTAGCAGTTAATATTCTCTAAGGAAAAAAGGGGGACTAAGTAGATGGGCTTAGAATAAGGTCTTGGCATTGAATAACATTAGGCTCTGTGACAGAAGTTGGGACAGGAAGGACAGAGGAGTGTTGGAGTCAGCGGCTCAGGTTAAAAAGCTGTCAAAGCTATCAGACTTACTGATTGTCATGGATGTATTAAGCATTAAAATGCATGTGTATTTGCCAAGATTTTTTTTTTTTTAATTCAGCATGAATTTTTTACAAAAGCCACTCAAAAGTGAATGATGTCTCCCAGTTGCGCAATTTTACAAGAGGGCTATTTTGGGGGGCAAAAACATTTGGAAATTTCAATTAACTCAGAAATTTGAATCTACTATAGATTTATTTTGGTTTAAAATGTGCAGTTGCTGATTCAGTAATAGAACAATGTTTAGAAGATGTATAACCGAGGATATATAGGTGAAAGTTGAACTCGATAAAGCATGAACACATGTGTAAAGGCATTTTTGGATTCGGTTCTAGCGAATCTAACATAGGATATATGTGGAAAGGGCATTAAAAAGTATTGACGGTGACATTAAAAATGATCATTCAGACAAAACAGGCATATCCTGAGTTACTAACTGCAATTACAGATAACAGTGAATGAATATTTCAAAGCTTTGATCAAGAATTAGTTCTACTAAGTTTCAAGGGAAAAAAACGAGATGTAAATGTGGTAGAAGTGATATCCTCCATTGAGGTAGACTTGGAGTTGACAAAGCATTAAGGATGTACTTCAGCATTTTGAGATTCGGTAAAGCAATTCAGCATGTCCGCTGTGTTCTTAAGCGCTCTGGTAAACTAGTCTGTGAGATTTTGGGGTTGGGGTTTGCAATGCACATAGTACTGAGTACATTGTCACTGGATAGGAAATATTTTTGAAAAGTCAGCAGTGTGTGTCAGTGGTCTGAATGTCATTTAATTTTAAAATAACATTTTAATATTTTTATTAATTTCATTGGGCCATCTTTAGGGATCTTGACAGTTTCTCAGCAGCATAAAGTAAAATACCTAATAAATATAACCTGTTTACAGACAAATGCTTGCCCAAACCTAATCATTGGGGGGGGTGGGTTGGGGGGGTGGTGAGAATCTGCAACAATATGATCTCTTGTTAGAAACGGAAATCGAGTATGTTGTGCTTCTGTACTCCAAAAATAATTCTAGTTATTTACGTATGTTCTGTGACTAGAGGGAAAAAACATATTGCAAGATGAGAAATAGATGAAGAAGAGACCAAAGGACTGAGGGATAAAAATAAAAGGCTGGCTACCTGCCAGAATTGTAATGCATTGCCAAAATCAAAGCCCTGTAAGCCTGAGGGCCTTTGGTGGGAAATTTTAATCAGATGGCAAATTAAGGTGAGAAAAAAATAATTTTAAGAGGCTATTCAATTAGGTAGTCATGATTATTTTATATTCATAATTCCTGTTTCTGTAACGCATCTGTGACTGACTTTTTTTTCAAACAAATATAGGTACATCTTTCTCTCAGTTACCTGTTTTCCATTGTTGTAGGTGATAACATTCTCCATGTCTAACACTTCCCTGCGAAGGACTCCTGTCGGCAGTCCCCATTTGCAGGGTCTCCTTTTCTGAGTCTGGGGTCTTGATGCACATCTCTATGGTTCCCAGGCCATGGGAAGATCTGGAGTTGGCCCATTAAGCTAATAGTTATTCCAGTCGTTGGGATCTTCGGAGGAAATGAGGAGTGAGCCACTGATTTTCAGTTCGCAAGGAATTGCTTGGTCAGTCTGCTTGTTCCTTTTGCTCTCCATCCTGCCTTCATTTTTTGCAGTAGGTTATTGTAGCGTTGTATTTCTGGATACTAGTGAAGAAGCTTTATGCTCCTGGTTTCCCAGTTAGCCACAAGTATTTTCGAGTTACCTTAGCAAAAGATGACCTCTAAACATTACCCGGACTTTATTCTGATGTTAGGAAGCAGGAAAGATGCATATATCAAACACTTCTTTATAGCCTGCCAGAAAGAAGAATCAACAAAGCATAGCTTAAAGGGAACTCTCTGATCTTGGGTAGAAAGGATGCTTCACTTGCAGGCAAAATAAAATGGAGGAGGGGGAAGAAAGTATCTTCTGCTGGAACGAAAATGAAAGAAGTCATGGCAGAATTGAGCTCTCCATATTGGAAACTTCCTTCAAGGATTTGGAAAGAAATGTGGAAGATGTGCATAAAACTGAAGTAATTATTAAGCACAGTTTTTACATACACTGGCATTTCAAAGTGGTGGAAAACTTGGTACCTGAACAGGAGCTAGAGATTAGAGATTTAAGGAAAAAAGAGAATGAGGAAGCAAATTTTGGATCAAAAAATGGCATAGAGGTGCGAGGAGAGGAATCTTTCATAAAATTACAGAAGCAGAAGACGTAGAAAGTATGAGAAATGCTAATGAAAGATCAGCATTTCCAAAGAAGATAAAGTAAAATAAAATACACCTTTTACCTCTCTTGGAAAGCTACTTTGCAAAGGGATCTTTGCATCACGATGTCCAAGAAGGGGCAGTTTGCGAAATATGTGGGGACGTTTCTATTTAAGATAAATATACTGACAAAAAAGGAACATTTTCTATGTAAAATAGTTTTCAGGTAATACTTGGTGAAAATATGGTGCAATATTTGGTGCTCTTGCATTCTTAGGAACCTACCTTTTGTTAGCTCAGTTGCTCTCTCCCTCTTTCTCTGAAGCAACTGATTGTAGCGCGAGGCATACAAATAGTTTAGTGCTTTTGTATGTATTAATCTTTTTTATTTAATGTGTTACTCGCATTCCCTGCTGGTTGTAAATAGAGGTCATGTAAGACGGTGTTAAATCTTTCTTAATTAATCTTTTCTTCGTACGTTTTCTTCAGTTATTTCGCTAAGGTCACTGTAAAATTAACATAAGAAAAGAGAAATTTCCTTTCTAAGAGTGGAGCTCAGTGCCATCTATGGATATGTTTAAAAGGGACCTTAAAAAGCCTCATTTCTCCCTGAAAAAATGACAAACATTTGTAATGTGCTGTTCGTTAGATGCTGATTTTCATGATCTACACATTGTCTGTGCACCATGTTGGCTTTGTTTGTTTGGGGATTTGAGTTGATTTGATTTTTTCTTCTACTTGAAAGCCCAACATTTCTCATCTTAGAATCGGAAATTCAGGATGGATGCTTTCTTACAGGCAGAATAGATTTTTCTTGCTGGGTTCAGATAAGCGCTGGATCGGGTTGCCTGTAGTGCTTGAGGAATTTTAATCATTGCTGATCTTCAGGAACACTCTTAGCAAATATCTGTGAGAAACACTTGAGATGTAGGCCAGCTGCCTTGGGTCATGGGTATGGGCTAGGTGACTGCTTAAGTTTGTTTCTGGCCTGATCTTCTGTAATTCTGTGAACATTTTAATTTAGCCAACAATTACTTGATGACTAGCAAACTGGAATAGAAGGTAGTTATTAGTTCCTTGATCCAAAACATTTCTCTGCACTGCATAGAGGGTTAAAATACATAGCGGTGTTATAAGGCAGTAAACCCAAGAGCCAACATAAGACCTTCACCAAGCCGTTTTATCCTGAGGTCTTTAATTTAATGGGCATGTTGTCTTTCTGCCCATCCCTCGGCAGGGCTGGATTTCAACTACAGTGATCAAAGCTCAGCTGATACAACACATATTATGTAGCCCCTTTTCAAACAAATGCTCTTTTAAGTCCATTTCAGGTGAAAAGATCTGAACTTTAGTTTATTTACTTTTCATTTCCTCAACAGGCAGTGTTATTTGGCTGAATGTCACTGTCTAATCACTTTAAATTACATAATTATGTTAATCCTGTGCAGTGCGTGCAATAAATGGAAATAGTAATGACTGGGATGATTCAACTGTAAGTCATTTTCTGGAGAATGGGGGAAGGTTAAAGAGAAATATTCTACCCCTTCTGCCTCCAGAAGTAAAACTCCACGTGCTAAAATAGTTCTGCCGTTTTTGTGTATTATTTCTAGCACTTGACCTGCTGATGCTGCGCTGCAGGATGAGTGGGAGGGTTCTGCTTTCCCTTGGCATAGGGGCAAATTGGAAGTGTGTAGCCGTGGTAATTTCAACGACTTGACACTCCCTGTAATATTTAGGAGTTCCCTTTAAGATATTTTTTCTTTTCAATCAGAGCTTTAACAAGTGGACTCTTTGGAAACTGTCGAAAGGCATTTGTTTTTAGTAATGCTCTATTATTTAATGTACCAGGTTATAAATTCACTAAGTTTTAATTGGCTTTCAAGAAAAAAAAATGCAGCAGCCACAACTTTTCTCAATTTTTCTGTTGTTTTGGAGGTCATCTAATTCCAAGTCATTGTGCCACCAAAGTCATTATAGGTTTGACTTTTATACCTCTCCAGTAGAGTTTAATACAAAGGTAGATGAAGGATATTCAGCCCATGTATACGTTGTATCTTTGCTTGTAGTATTTAGCCATCCCTTTTCTTTTCATTACTACCTTTAGATCACCAAAAAACTCATGCAGGCAGCGTTACTCTCTCCATTCCCTCCCTCTCTCTCCTTTCCCTGCAAGCACACAGTCAGAGGCATGAGATATTTATGTCTTGGATGGATGATCTTTCTACGTGTTCCTCATCTGTCGAAGCTGTAATCATAGTAGTCTTTCTACATGAATATTTAAATGGAACAGCATGAAAAAGGCACGTGGAGCTCACGAGAGGAAATAGAGGTTTAGAAGGGTGATATAGCTTTCCCCATCACCAAATGAAAGGTGAGTAGGAGATTTGATTTTACACGTACAAGGTATTGGAATGTTGAACTTCTGCCTCTTAGAAGTATATTTGTTGCCAAAGCCATTGAAGTAAGGGGCTTCATTAGCTTTGAGATTGTTTTGAAGGCAAATAAAAATTACAGTCATGAGAATGAAGGTGGCTTTTTAACTTAAAACTGTTTAAAAAGTGTATCTCATTTCAAAGAAATTAGCAAAACATGTTCAAGGCAAATTAGGGTGTTCTGTATCCTTTAATATTAATACGTGTTCAAAAAATTTTATTAGATTCTCAGTCGATTAATGGTTTTGTAATAGCCTAAAATCATCCTTTGTGTTCTTGTTGATTCTCTTTATGATAATGAGAATTTACTAAGATATATATAAATTTTGCAAATAACATTTTTTTATTCTGACAAAACTATTAGAACAGTGTTGAACTGATCCAGCAATATTAGGATTAATTGTGAGTCATAGTAGAATACCGAGATCCATTCATAATTATAGTTTCCCACTTAGACTTTGATGATATTTGTATATAGTGATTTAGGTTTGTGTTTTTAATATACTTGTCAGTATAGAGACTTTTTTGTGGTGTCAAGGGTAGTAAGATGAAGGGGAAAAGACTTTTCAGTAGGAGAAAGAAATTAATTTTTAAGCTTTTATCAGTATTAAATTATATTTTGTGTATGGGGATGTCTGCATATAAAAATTCAAAACCAAATTTACAGTGGCTATATCTTTAACTGAAATTAAATTACACTTGAGTCATAAGGATAAGGTTCTACTTGGTGGCTACATTGGAGAAAATATATCTTAAATTACCCAAATGCCGTACTTCAGCGAAGCGGGTGTGAAATTCAGAGCCTTAAATTTAGTCCACCAAGGATATACTCCTAACTACACTAGACTATCCAAAGAACTTACTGTGACCCTGTTGAATATAAGAGAATGACTGTATCCTTTAAAAGACAGCCCGCAGAAAGCTGTAGTATCTAAGCAAGCTTAGTAAAGTTGTGCTTCTTCAAAGGCTGCATACAGTAACTTTGTGTTTTTACAGGCTGTATCCCACACCAAGTTTAACACTCACTCTAGATCCTTTGTCGTGTAATCAGTTCAAAGTCTTGCTCATGCCATTAGCCATTAAAGCATGTTGTTGCAGATTTACTGGACCAAACAACAACAGAAATAAACCCTTGCCCTCCTGCTACAATCTCTCCCCCAATCTAAGATTTTTTTTTTTAAAGGACTCCTCTCAAACTACAAGAGGAATACTCGCTTTCAAAGTTTGCGTTCTCCATCTAAGAAACTTGGCTCGTTGCCTATTACATTGAAGGTTTTCATGAGACCTGACTCTTGAATTTATTTAACTTTACGTCCAGTTCTTATTTGTAACAAGTTCCAAAGCAAGCTGTTCTTGTGGGCTTTATCAAATACCATTAGGTAAAAGAAACATTTAGAAAAGTAACTAGTCATTTAAGCACTTCATTAAAGCTGTTCAAAGACAGCTTTACCTGTGGTTAGTGTACAGTAAACCAGTCTTGATAACCTTCCTCTGACTACTTCCCATTGTGTATTTAAATGACTTGAAGGATTCCCCCACCTCTAATTTATTATTTTGGATGTTAGAACCCTGCTTAAAGATGAAGAAAGATTTTCTACTGACTTACTCCAATGCCTAGCTAAGTCCCTATACTGGCTAAAATCCAGACAGTATGACGGGATTTGATGTAATTGTCTGATCCTGCATTGGGAAGGAGGAATATTGCACTGATGATCTAGCCAGTATAGCATGAGAGGTTGTGGTAGGGGTGTGATATGGTTAGTGTAGATAGCCCAAATCTCGTATACGTTCCTACTAAAGTAAAATCAGCACTCCATCTCTTTGCATGGTCCTTTCGGTATTATGCCTTTCTTGTTCATCAGAACGGATTCCAAAGCGTGTTCATAATTTTCACTGGGAGTTTGCTCTAAGCAGATTCGCAGGTTTGCATCAGAAACAGTTCATGTTTTGAGGTTTCGAAAGAATCAGAGGGCTTCAAGCACAGTTTTCCTGTGTTTGAAGCTCAAGCCCACAGGATGTTAAAATTTCAGCATATTTACTTTCATTTCTTTTACTGGAGTCAGGACCACAACCCAGGTTTGGTGTAATAATAAAATTATTATCTTGGGAAATCCAGGACATATTTCTTCCATCCTAGATAATATAAAAACCTGAGACATTGGAATTATGGTGAGGAAGATACATGTACTTCAGTGGTGCTTCAGCTTTTAATTGTCAAGGTCACAAGCACTGGCATGGAGTTCTTTTCAATTACGATACACTGGTGTAAAGTTGAAAATAAAGTTGAACTACATGGTGATCTAAGCCATCAAGGTATGCAAGAAATAATATGGATTTTTCTCATGTAGTCTTTATGGTAGAGAAGGGCCGACAAATCGCCTGTAGAATAAAAACTTGAATTTAAAAAATATTTCAGTGATAAGCATTTCTTAAAAAGAAATGTGCATTTTTAGTTATTCTTGGTGATGACAATCACACAGAATAATTAAGGGCCTGAAGGCAGACCACATTTGACCTATGTAGCTCATCATTTCATAAGAAAATAGTTATTTCCCAGCTTCTGGCTCAACATAAGTCCACAAACACTGTAATGAATGTTGACGCTGCTGTGCTATCAATGTCTTCTTTATGACACTTTTCCTTTTGCCTTGTTACCTGGCCTTACCAGTACAAACACTGTTTTGTGGGACTCGGCCTCTGAAGAAGCCCTCTCCATGGAGGCATGAGCATGTTGCCATTATGCTAGTGCAGGAATGGCCAGCCTCTGGCGTGGGGCAACCTGCAGCCACCAGAAGAGTTCACCTGCCTCACTAGGTACTATCCGATACCCTCTTTTCCAACGGCTACCAGGTGAGGGTCATACGTGTCGGATCATATGTGATGTGTGGAGAAGGAGAGCTAGTAGCTGTTAATCACAGGATGGATTTATGTCTGGTTGTGTGATTGGCAAGGCATGGTAGTGCCTGGAGTAGGCTCATGTGGCCCATCAAAAGGCATTGACCACCCAACATGAGACGGATGTGTGATTGATAAATGGCGAAAGGAATGAAACATGGCTGGCTGGAGAGCCAGGTGTCAAATGCAGAATAAAAAGCAAAAGCCCCATGGAAATTAATATTCTTTTTCTTTAGTCTCAGTATAACCATGAGGTCCTTGAAACAATATTATATGAGAAAATTATTCACTAAATGTCTTAACTTCCAAATTGATGGATTCCTCTTCATAGCTGTATATATGCTGAGGCAGAACTTTAACAAATGCTCCATTTTGGTTTGGGGTGGCTTGGAAATTTTTGTGAAAATAGTTTTGATGGAACAAAGACGTGTAGGCGGTACATTTAAGCTTTTTTTGTCATAACATCACATAGCTACAAAAACTACCTATGCATAATATCGACCAGATGGATTTCTGGTCCTCGAGAAAGGGTCCTGTTATCAGGACTAGAGGATTTTTTTTTTTTAAATCTCATCCTTGTTTTGACATAACTTCATATGTGATTCTAAGTCATTTCAGTCAGTCTGACTGTGCTTTATCTTATCCGTATGGAATCTATTTTGCAATTCTCACATACAAAATCTCTGATAAGTGCAGATAACATAATTTTCATACCAAAAGGATGGCTGTCAATATCCATTTCTGACACAGATAGTTTTTTCTAAATACAAGAACTTTAATTTGGTAAAGTAATGGAAGTAGTGCTTAGAATGACAGGAATTCTTTTCCTCTTTCAACTATCAACGTGTATCTCTGTCCAAAGAAACATTAGTTCATTATTTTTTCAGTGAGGAGTGCTTAAGGTTCTGTGGCATAATCAGATTTTGTCACAGAACCACAGGGGAAAGCCAGATGTGTATCTCTTAATAGCTGGAAAGGAATGAATTAGAGCTATGCTTGGGAGAGTATCTTGTGCGGTAAAAAAACTGTTGTAGTGCTGTTAAGCTTTAGCATGGAGACATGAAGCATTTTGAAATCCAGCCCCATCCATTTGGTAAAGACTAGGTTAAGTCCCACAGTTGTCATCCTGTGGGCTTCCGTATCTCACCCCTGTAGGCACCTTGTATGTGTTTGCCATTTTCAGGTTGTCTTCTGTTTTTTATTTGTGGTTATCTCAGATTTTCTTAATTTCTTTTCCTGAAAGCAGTGTGTTTTAGTATTACTGGATTTTAGGAGAGATTTTATGGGTTTCAGAGAAGTAGAGGTGAGTGAAATTCCTTTCAAAGACTCTGAATCTGTCCTAAGAACCTCACCTTTTCCTCACTTACAAGGAAATGGCCTGCAACTGGTGATTCGGCGTTTGATAGAAACGCATTACCATTTTAATTTAGGCCTAACGTGGCAAATCTGAAAAGTAGAAGAAATACCGTTGTAGCAGTTTACTATGTCAAATCATTCTCATACCCTACACTGCTATACAGTGGTAGCATCCGATCAGGTAGGTCCCTCGGCTGTGAAAAGGTGGGGAGAAGTGGGAACTGTAGACTCTTCGTCCTTAGGAGCAAGCTAGGTTGTTGAAACAGTCTTCCCCCTGCTAAGCAGTACCACCTCCCTCCCTTTCATATTTAGTTTTTATCCAGTTTTCATCTGGTCTTCCATTTAGTTTTGAAGCACCGTGAAGCAGAGACAGTCTTTGCATGAGAAAGCTGCATTCACAGAGTTAGAGAACAAACCAGTGAGGAGTTCAACTAACAAAGCCTGATCTCCCATGCCTTGGGTCACAGAATCACTAAGGTTGGAAAAGACCTGTAAGATCAAGTCCAACCACCAACACAACCCCACCATGCCCACTAAACCGTGTCCCGCAGTGCCACGTCCACACATTCCTTGAACACCTCCAGTGACGGTGACTCCACCACCTCCCTGGGCAGCCTCTTCCAGTGCTTCACCACTCTCTCAGGAAAGACATTTTTCCTAATATCCAGCCTGAACCTCCTCTGGTGCAACTTGAGGCGCAACCACGAGGGTCCTCTGGTTCCTTCCGTGTTTCTACAGCGAAACCCACAGCTTCCTCTCCACATCTTCCCTGTCTGCTCTGACTTCCCTGTGGACAAAAATGTCTTCTAGGTGGTTTGTGTCACTATTGCATGTGATCTGGAGTTTTAGGAGTACAGATTGGTCAGCGGGGTGATGGCAAAAAACAGATTGTTGAGGCTGGGCTTTGGCCTTTCCCTCGACGGGAGCACTGATTCAGATCTCTCTTTTTTTTTTTTTTCCTACCAGCCCTTGACATTCATGAAACTTATTGGGTTGCGCTTCTGTTCTTGAAGTCAGTGAGTAGGCTCAAAAGTTACTAGGATGGGCTGAGATAATGGAATGGAATCGAGGACACTGCTTGCTCAGCAGTCAATACTTGTATTCACCTAGAGACAAAAGCAACAACAAAACAGTAAAGCAAAGTGTATTAAAATATTATGGGTTGTCTTCGACAGACCAGTGTCCTTTTCTAAATAAAGAAAAGTGTAATGCTGCAGTGACACTGAAAACCAATAATACGTGATAACGCGAAGAAATTAATGATACTTCTCACGTACATATGTGCACAAATTATTTGGAGTGTAAAGTGAAGTACTCTGAACTAAGAAAACTCTACAGTTTCAGTTCCTCTTTTCCATGTAAATGCCAACCATATGATGTTTCAGCCTTCAATTATGTGCTTATGCACTATTTTCACACACGCGCACGCGCAGGTTTCTTTCCTTCTGTGCACAGAGCTGAGACTATTCATTTAATAAGCTATTCTTAGATAGTTTTCCTCTTCATTGTTCATTGTGTAATAGCAGTGTTATTTGCTACATGCTGTTTAAACCTCACTTTCAAGGGAGTTAGTAATTTCTTTCTAACCTTCCCTGCGACCGCCATAGCTAAATTTCTGAGTGCTTCAGGAGCAGTAATAAGTTTATTTTTACATTATCCTCCTGAAATGCAGCTTTCGTCTTCCCATTTCATGGATGGAGGTGAGGCAGTTGTTCAAAGTGTCCGCTAGAAGGTTAGTGTAGTGAACAAATTTGATGGTGGTCAGTTTAAAATACTTGGAACTAGATATTTACAAATTATTTAAATTTTGTAGCACGTGTTCAAGCAAATTGCAGCGGTGACTGTTCAGCATTTAAGAGAACCTAACTCCAGGGTATGAAGTCTCAGAGAAAAAGAGGAAATTAGTACTTGTTACTTCATGGTTAATTCCAGAGGAACTGATTTTCCCCTCATGAGCTAATCCTAGGAATTATCAGATATAACCTGATAGAGCCCACCATGTAAAACCTGTGTGGGAGAAGACTGAGGTCCAGTAGATTCACTGGAAGCTCTCAGCCAGTATTTGAGCATGATAGGGCGCGAGTTCGTGCTTATGCACTTCAGTCCTTTACAGATAGGGAAGTTGGTTGTCTAGTCAGACCACCCCCTGAACGATACAAACGCTCTCCTGAGGGTAGATATTCGTTACAGCCTGTAGATTGGATACTTACTGTTCTTTGATGTCTTAGACAGAGTGCCAAGGTGCTATCATGATTATCTAGCATAAAATAGACAGCAAGCCAAGAAAGGTTTTTCTCATATAATCTTTATTGTGGAGAAGGGCTGACGAATCCTTTGTGGAGACTTGGGGATACAGAGATTGTGTTAGAGCAGTTCGGCTAGCTGATCGCAGAAAGTAACCATTGTTTGATGTTTCCATGAGAGAGTCCTCCATTAACTGCAGTTGAACTTGACTGAGTGTGAAATTAAAAAGGAGACTTGGATTTCAAGACACTCCCTCAGGTGCTCAAAAGTATGCTAACTGGCACGGTGGGAGACCTCCTAAAACAGCTAAGGGTATTTAAAGGAAAGAGGCCATGACAATATGAAAAGAAAACCTTTGTATTATCACTGAACCCGCAAAGTTGGTCAAGATCGGTCACACTTTATTAACTGTTAAATGTCAGGCTTGCATGAAATGCTCCTTTTTGCCAAGGTCTGATTCCCGCTGTGCTTGGTGAGCATCTACAGTCCCAGGAACTGGAAGTGTTTAATACCGGACAGAAAAGTCTGTGAAAATGCATGTAAGAGAAATTGTCAGGAGACTACACATTAGGGCATTGCCTAGCTTTAAGAAAATGTATTTAAAACTAAAACTTGACAGAGAGAAAAGGTTTTAGAGGCTATGTTGGCTTCTGGTGACAACTGGAATCTAAGACAGGAATTGTAGAGACCTGATTGCTGGCTTGCATTACGGCACTGGAGACGCTTTAATCTTCTTTCTTTGTTTCTCTACCTGTAAAGCGAGGGAGGCATATAGATCCCACAGCTGCCTACTGGTATGGAATTTGAAACTCCGGAAACTAGTATCCTTCCTAAATATTAATAATGCTCCTTTCATACCGTGTTTATTATCTGTGAGGTTGGAGTGTAAGAAGGGCTGTATCCTTTGTCTCTGTGATTGTCTTATAATACAATGTTGAAGTCTCCGTGGAACATTCCATTTCTAATGCTCCATTCTGTAGGAATAAATGAAAACACCATAAATTCAGGATTACGACATACTCTAGGATTAAGGGGAAGGCTTTAGCCAAGAATATGTACATGTATCAGTTTATTCTACTTCGCTCCATGTGAAAGATCTTTAAAAGCTTTTCCTGATTTTGAGAGAGAATGTCCCTTGAGGTATTTCTTGGATATTTATCACAGTGTTCTTTGCAAATAACAATGGTCAGAAAGGCTTTTAGTATTTTATGCTTTCTACCATTTGGGAGTATAGAATTCCTCTTAAAGATAGTGTTTTAATATATACTCAGAGAGTTGACTTCTAAGTAAAAGCAGTATTACTCATTTCACTGTTGATATGTGAATATCATTCAGTTATATTGGTGGTTCTTGTGGCATGAATATATATTTTCACATCTAGCTATTCATTTTACCGGGGTTCGCTTTCTGATGGAAACCTTTCGTGTCTTTGCCTGTAGCTACCATTGACCTCCATATAATTGTCATTGTTATTTCACGATGTAAAAGGAAAGCAAAAAGGTGATGGTCTCTGAAGGCTTGTGCTATAAAAAAGCATATCGTATTTCATTTAATAATCTCATTTTTAGAAGTCTTTGAGCATTCACATACTGCTAGCTCTTCGTCACTCTTTCATCACCAACAAAATAAACTGGGAAAGTTGTTGTGTTATAAACACAACCTTAAAATATTTCTTTAAAAACAAAAAAATCTCTTTAATCCTTTAAAGAAGGAGCAAGCTGGAGTGCTGTGGAATGATATCTACGAAGACAGGCCATGGTATGCACACTGAAAAATGGTATCTAGTGTTATTACAAGTTAATGTATATCCTGTAATTCAGTGTAATGTATTTGCAAAGCCATGAAGCCTGTGCTGGTGATCTCTAGGAAACGGATTTGTCTGTTAGCCAACTAATTACCAGATAAGTGCCCAGAGCAAGCACCTGCCATCTCTTTCATAAAACTGTGCTACGCACAGGGAAATAAATAGTGACAGATCCCCATCCTGAATTTGTCCACGTTGTGCTGTGAGGTTCATTCTTCATTTCACGTTGTTACTTGGACAACTGCGATTTTTGAATCACAAACTTTTTCCGCTTAAAAGATCTCTCCGTTCTCTTGTGGTTGCAAGTGCCAAGTGGAATGCCGGCTTGCGTGTCACTTGTTTCCGGCATAGTGGTTGACACCCCCCACACCTTATTTTAAAAAAAAAAAAAAAAAAAAAAAAGGGGGGGAGCTCAGAATCCAGACATCACACTGACTATTTTTCAAAATGCTGCTTCTGACCTTGAATGACAGGTTATTTTGACAACGCATCATTTGTATAGTGGGAGGATAGTAAGTCGCTAAGTTTAAGAGCAGCATAAAATACAAATATGTAAAGAAAGAGTCAACTCCTGGCTGGAAGCATTTATAGGTAAATGTAAAGAAGCAAGCTGAAACAAGTGAGTATAATGGAAAGCAACACAAGACTGTTTTAAACATTTTGGAGGTGTTTTTGGCTTCTGTTTTCTTGACTGTTTGTTTCTCTTCTTTTTATTTCTTTCGTTAGTTGATCTTCCTGGTTGTTTCCCTCCTCCTCAAAGTGTACATCAAAAAGGAAGTCATTTAATAAGCCCCAGTTACTCAGCCTTCTGTCTGGCTTTTAACTGCGTTATGAATTTTGAGGGCTCATTCAGGGAATAATCCTTAAAGATTCTTTGGGGGAGGAAAAAGAAGTAGGTAGGCAAGGGCCTACCCTTAGGTAAGGGTAGAGAGATGAAGAGAGCAGAGAGATGTCTGCCAAGAAAAATACCAATGGAGACTTACAGTAATGGTGGGAAGTTCAAGTACAGTAACTTACAGAGGGAGAATTGATTTCTTTTATACTCTTACATGGGAATATTAAAGTTTGAATTTAATGTTCATTCAGGAGGATGTTCCAGAGATGGGTCTGCATGACAGAAAGTCATGATATGGCACGTCACTCCAAATTTGTGTTCCTGTTGGCATCTCTGCTTTTGTTTATTGGGAGAGACCATATGGTCCGATGATGCGGGAGAGAAATGGGGAGAAGTAGAAGGAAAACAGGACAGACAGGAGGAGATTGTGGTAGTAATCGAGGTGAGAGGTAGTTGAGTAATGGAGAAGTGTTCTTTCTACACTGACCAAAGGAATCAGACAGATCATGCAAGTGTTACTGGGAAAGAAAAAAGATTTTGCTGATCTGCTATGCAGGGCAGGGGTAGCCCCTAGTTAAATTTGATGTCCATGTTCTGGAAGAAACGGTCTGATTTGATGCAGCTGAGCTTAAGGTCAATCAATCTCTATATCCTCCCATTGTTAAATGTATTTTATCTTTGTATTTGACCATGGATCAGCTGTGAGGAGTATTGCTTACCTGACTTGATTGGGTCATGTGTAGTGATCTTGATGTACGTTAGGAGTTGGTAAGTGGAAGGAGTTCTGCGTGGGGTCACAGAGGTGGTCAGGGGCTGGAGCACTTGGCTTGTGAGGAGAGGCTGAGGGACGGGGCTTCTTCAGGCCTGGAGAAGGGCTGGCTTCGGGACACCCTGACAGAAGCCCCCCAGTACCTGTGGGAAGGTTACTGAGAAGACCCGAGCTGAGTGCTTCACAGTGATGCACATGGGAGGAGGAGAGGCAGTGGGCATCAGTTGAAATGAGAGGTTCAGAGCGGGTGTGAAGAGAAACATTTTCCCCAAGACGATGGTCGGGCAGTGGAACAAAGGCCCAGAGAGGCTGTGCAGTCTCCATCCTCGGAGGTTTTCAAAACCCAACTAATTAAACCTCTGAGCAAACTGGGCCATAGCTGACCCTTTTTTTAAGCGGGAGGATGGACCAGATGCAGTCTGAATTATCCTAGGATCCTATGGCAGGCAGTAAGACAGTTTTAGTGCCTACAGCTATTTGCAAGATGCTTTGATTAGTTTCTTTTCTTGCTATAAGTTCAGTGGTAACGATTTGGGGTTAACAGATTGAGAATCCTAATTATTGCTGAGACTCTGACCATTTACTGAGAAATTAATAATAAATCTGGTTTTATCCTTCAGCTCAGTTCTTTCCCCTTGCTTAGCTACTAAAGCACACAGTCGTACATCACACACATACATAAACACATATGTATATATGCACACAAAAAGAAGAAACAATATCAAATTCCTTTGCAAAAGTGCCTGGCTGCTTTATTATTTTTTTTTTTCAAGATTTCCCATTTCTTCAAATGGGTAAGTAAACTCCATGTGTACTTGGAATCAGTGAATTCCTAGGAATGGTGTACAGCTGATGACATCTGACACAAGCATGCTGGAAAACAGCATTTTCTCTTCACAACATATCCCTGTGCATTCATTGGAATACATGGTGGCAGGGATGCTTCTTATGGGAATATCATGTTAATTCCATTAGAAGAAAATATTTTCTATGCCATTTATTTTCTACTTTAAGATTCCACATTTGGAGAAGGCTGGTAGAATTTCCTAAGTAATAAATCAAAGGAGCTCTCTTAATACCTATAGAACTAAACGTGTCTTCCGGAACTATTCAATAAAATTTAATTTACATATTTTTTGGATGTGTAACCTAAGTGACCTTCAGTAACTGTTTGGTTTTTAAATTGGAAAAATGCCTCCAAAGTGTAATAGCCCAGAGTTTCAAGGAGCACAGCAGGATATGTAATGCATATTTTAACATGTTTTCTTTTAATTTGTCACACAGACTTGTTGTGCATGATTATATGAAAGTCTGGATTTTTAAAGCCAGTAGTACAAGTGTGTAAGATGTACTTGGTTGGGCTAAAAAATTCAGAAGTCTAATTTATCTTGAGATATGCTCAGTCAAGTAGTTTTTCACAGCAGTTAGCTAACACTTCAAGCTCTAACAGTGCCCCTGAGCCATAAAAGAAATTTGCATGTAAGAAATGTTTTGAATCTATTAAAACCTCAGCTCAGAGCTAAAGAGTTGCTCTCATGTCTTTGTTGACTAACATGAAGTGAGATCTTATGAAAAGCTAGGCTGTGATCGACAGATGCCAAAGTTTAGGTTTTGATGTGATTATGTATTTCTTTCATGCACGGCAGTTTCAGTCTGGGACTGGAGCTTCAGAAAGACAGCAGTCCATGGGTCTGTGCAAGAGCACACAAAATATATTACTCCTGGCAGTCGTCAAGGCAGAATTATTCAAAAAATAATCTGAAATGCATTTGATCATACACTAGATGGTTTAATAATTTATATTATACCTTATTAGCAAAGTCTTGTGTTTACTTTGTGGCTGCCAAAACAAGATGAAAGGCTGCCTCCATGGAAATACAAGATGCTTAGCTCAAAGTGTCTGTCTCTGCATTTCAGTTTGATAATTTCCCTTCTTCCCCTCATTTTGATTAATAGAACATAGGTTTAAATCTTGGAGTACCTTTTCCTTCGTTGTGGTCCTTTTCAGTGAGAGCAATGCTCCTTATTAACAACAAGTCTACCAAAGAGTTTACGGCCTATCAAGACTTAAATTAGTATAAACACATATTTCTGGAAACTTCTTTACCTTAGGATTTCTTCCAAGTATTTTTTTGGGTAAAAGAGGCTTTGGGTTTAGTTCTAAATTCCACTGAACTGAATCATTATGCTAATCTTCCCGAGTCTTGCAGCTACAACAGTGTGATTTCTGAGCTCAGCTTAAGAAACTTGCATTCTCACTAGTGATTGTGTATAGTAAATATCAGCAGTTATAGCACACAGAATCACTAAGGTTGGAAAAGACCTGTAAGATCATCAAGTCCAACCACCAACCCAACCCCACCATGCCCACTAAACCATGTCCCACAGTGCCACGTCCACACGTTCCTGGAACACCTCCAGTGACGGTGACTCCACCACCTCCCTGGGCAGCCTCTTCCAGTGTCTCACCACTCTCTCAGGGAAGAAATTTTTCCTAATATCCAGCCTGAACCTCCCCTGGCGCAACTTGAGGCCATTTCCTCTTCAGAATATTACAGAAATGCCTTGAAGATTTCCTTGAAAAGCTAATGCACTGCAAATATTTTATCTAGAGATACAAGTAAGGGCCTTTCCTGTAAAGTGAGAGCACAGGCAGTGGACCAGTGGAACTGCTAGTTCAACAGACGAGATCTCTGCCTCCACCTAGGTTTTTTACACCAAAGGTGCATAAAAGAGCTCTAATAAACTTGGTTTTCTGTGGAGAACTCCCCTCCCCACAAAACAGGAAAGATCTTTTCTGCCAGTGTCTTGGATAGCTCTTCAAGGGCCAAGTGTATGGGAGGATCTCAGAATACAGTACTGCAATATTGCAGACTCTGAAGCTCCTATGACAGCCCAAAGAAGCTCGTGTAATTTGCCTTCTCTACCCTAGAAGGCTTGATTTTAGTTTTAGCTTCTGTAACTTCTTCCTCTCCCCTCCGTCTCTGTGCATGCAATATGCACTACAATATATACTGCACACTTTACCTGAAAACTACTTCCTCAAACAGAGCCTGAAGAAGGACTTTTTGCCCGAATAAAAATATCTATACAGTGCTTTTCAGCAGCACAGCTGGTCATAGGATACTTGATTATATTCTAGCCAGGCACTTCGCTGTTGTCCAGACTGCAGTGAGGGCCGTTCAGCCCTTGGCTCAGGCTTAAGAGAGAGTGCAAGAACGCGGGCGGCTTAGCGCAGCTCTTCCTCTTCCCACCGAGAGTTTTGTGTCGCGTCTTACAGAGCTGCACAACAGACTCCGAGGAAGATGCATCTACCTGCAGGTGTCTCTGAGCGGTTATCCTGGTTTTAAAAGCTGTTAGTACGAGTTCCCGGGGGGGCAAAAGCCTGCCATTTGCTGAAGGAGCCTTTCCGTTGCAGGGAGCCAGGTGAACCCTTTTTGACAAATGCATCTTCTGTGACAGCAGTGACGGAAATTTTCAAGGCAGCCAGCGGTGTTACCCATGCGTCGGTGTTGCACGGCAGAATTTTGGGGCAAACTAGAGAATAGTTCTTAGAAAACATGGATCAGATGAACATATTCATTACTTTTCTTGAAAGAAAATATTTGGCAGGATCATCTGAAGAGATATACAGCATCAAACAGAAACGCAGTAGTGTTTTAAGTGATAAGCTGCAAAGTACATCTTAAAGAAAAGCGTCACTTTAGTTTGCGAATTGTGATCTTTTTGTCCGTATAAGAACAGTTTAATCCATGAGAAAATTTGTAAAGATTTCCGGTTAGCAAGGTAATAGGAGTAGTATTTCATGTATGCAGCTATTGAAAGAAAAAGTTACGGTTTAAGTTGTTTGACATACGATCTGAGATACTGCAAAAATCTGAAAGTTTTGAGCAGTTTAGAAAATGTGACTACCGGTAGATACAAATGCATCAGAGTTCAAAATATAAGATAGGAGGAAAGCAAAAGAATTTTGTGAGACTTGTACCTCCAACCCAGTTAAGTTTCAATATTAGTAAAGTACGGTAAGATAAAATCGCATCTACAGAAAGAAAATAAAAAATGGGTTTAGTGTATCAGTATGATCATCTAATTTATGGCAAATATGATGAAGTAAGGAAGAAAATGGGGCTCACAACTTTAGAGGCTGACTTACTCAGATGAAATAGCGCTGGGACAATGGGCCGTGGGGCCAGTGGCGCTCCCCACCACCAGAACTTTGTAAACCTTGCTAAAATCGCTTTTGCCATTCTGTGTTACTAGCAGTATGCAGCACTACCTAGTAAATATGCATTGCACGTTGCAATAGAGGTTTAAGAAAACAATATGGTAACAAAAAACCCAGTATAGGCTATTCATGGTTTTACGTTGGAAAACAGAAAACCTGTAAAACAGAAATGAAGTGCCAGTGAAATCACTACTGGAAACTACTGCATAGGAGCATGAACGAATGCGTGAAACGCTGGTGTGTTTAACTGTTAGTAAAGGGGGGGAAAAAAGTCCCTCAAAACATTTTAGGAGTTGTAACTTGTGTTTGGGGTGTTTTGCTGGCTATCCCCAGTCTCGCAGAGAGACAGTTAGATAGGAACTGAGGCTGAGCATGAATAGGAGCATCGAGGAGAAAGTTACAAAGTCGTTTATGAGGTACTGGCTCTTCTTCTCTGTTTTCTAAGGGGTAGCATCTAGTCTTGTACAACTACATATTCAGGACTTCACTGATTATCAAGCCATGTAGAAATATTTAATAAGGAGTTGGGAGTCTGATTGTAGTCGGCCAAATTTTAAGTCATGAATTGATGAAAATTAAATATCAGAAGAAATCAGTCTTTGATTGTATTGATATTTTTCCAGCCTTATCCATTCTTTTAAATCACTTTAGCCTTAGCGTTGATGCACCAACGATACATGTAAAAATGGGTCATGACCATAATTATGCACCTTAGATTGGTAGAGATTTGTGAGGCCTGCAAAGAAAAGAAAGGCTTTGTAAATGTCTAGAAAGAATAAACTGCAAATGAATTTTGTTTAATATATAAAAAATCCTTAACGGTGTATGGTTTCCAGTTTATTCTGCAGGCAAAGGTTAATCAGCTTTTTGGGGATAAAATAGCTGTGGCCAGTTACTAAAATTTCAGATGTCTTAGGAATTGATTGTAATGAATAACTTAATATGAAGCGGTTTCGTAGATTTTGATGAAGCTAACGTGTTCTGCGCAATATACACTGAAGTCCTGGAGTAGTGTTGGTGTTGTGCCTTACACTGCGGAGCACTGCCTCCCAATTTGCTTACCTGTTTCCTTTTCCTCTGTTTACCAGCTTGATGGTCTTCTGGGTGCAGTGTATATAGGAAGTCATCCTCATTTCATAGGTCACTTGTTCAGTAACCCTTTGCCTGTGTGAATTGTGATCTAAATCAACAATACCTCAGATGTTAGACTAACACGCCAGGCTGTCATTTGCCCCTTTGATGCTTACTTACCTACGCAGTGGTAATCATTATTTTCCTTCTACAGTTACTATAATGGAGCTGATTCCTGAAATGGAAAACAGGAGGCAGTTACAGACAGTTTGAATTGTGCTGTCAGGCTTTCATGGGAAGGCATCTTTCCTGGAGCTTTGATACCTCTTCGAGTTTGCCCAGAAATACATTTGGTAAAAGAGGGAGTTGGGCATCTGGTCTGTATTTTCAGGTGACCCTGTTTCAGCTGCTTGGAAAGACAAGATTATCCGGATAGGTACTACTTTCTGGGTCCCTGACTTGGTTTGTATGAAATGTGAAGGGAAAAAAAATAAAATGGATTAATCAAAAACCTTTTTTTAACTGGAAAATTTCAAACCACTTACAAATCCAGCTGAGCTCAGTTGAATTCCTAAGAGATTATTGAAATAGAGGGAGGAAAAAAGAAATTATGAACAGAAATATTGAATCTTCTGATGCGAGATTGTTACACCTTTGTTTAATTACACCTTTACCACTTACACTTCTTGTGAATGTCACCAGATTACAGTTTTAATAGATGTTTTTACTTTTGAGCATCTACCATGCTAGCCCGCTGAACGGAAGAAGGTTGCGAGAGAGGAGAGTTTCTTATTCTTTCCACTTCCATTTTCAGCTGAAATAGTGACTCAAGGTCTGTAATTTGCGCTGCAGTTAAAAGGCCTCACGTTCTGGGGGATCTTGGGGCTTGCAGTCAGGTTGGGAATGGGAACGGCAGGCGCAGCAGGGAACTCGGATTCCATATGCTGAATGAGAAGGTGAGTGTTTTAGCACAGCTGCCTCCTGAGGGTCGGGGGAAGGGAAAAGCCCTGTGGGAGGATTTTCAAGCACCACTGAGCTGGCACACCAGGAGACGATGATTGACTGTCGAAGAGCCCTGCTGTGCAAAGGGTTGTTGTGTTGTGGTCCCCTTTATCACCGGTTAGACGTTTCTTTTGAAGAAGCCAAAAATGGGAGAGTAGTGAGATAGCAGCAAAACAAACAAAGAAAAAAATAATCATCAAACAGCTCTCTTCGATGACATTGAGGTCTGGAGATTTGTTTCTGTTGCTAACAGCTTCATTGATTTGCCGGTTAATTCCATTAGAAAGATTGACTTTGTGTGGCATTGGTAAGATTTCTGTGTGAAAAACTGACGACCTGATGAGGATGCAGCGCAGGTTGAATTGTTGGTTGTCTTGAAAAAGGGGTATTAATTTGAACCTCAATATAAAGAGGAGGTTTTATTTGCGTTTGGTATGTACCATCAGAAATCCGTAACGCGGTTTCAAGCTGGATATGTGCCTTTCTTCACAGGAGTTCAGGCACGCACCATGGAACGGCACGAACTGGGAAGCACGCCCTTCCGCTGAGATGCCAGGGAAGGCACCGCTCGGCTCCCGCGTGGCTTTGCAGCTCCCGTGGCGACGGGAGGGAGGTGGACTGAAGATACTGTCTGTCAGCCTGGCTCTGCTGGCACTTCTTGTTATGTTTTACTACGGAGGAATGAAAACAGAACTGTGAACTGAATGAGGCTTTTATGAAAACAATAAAACTGCTGTTTAAAATCTTCAAAGGAAAGACTTTTACCAACAATTCTTTTTTTTTTTAAAAAAAAAAAAAGCTAATAGAAATTGGGCAATAATTTGTACTCACCCTATGCCTTTCCTGTCACTCACAGGAGAGAATGTTAATAAGCTCTTGGGAGACCTGTCTTGCCAAAATTTGAGATCCTCAGTTGGCAGAACAGCTTGTTGCATCTTTCCTCTTCTTTTTTCTAAAATGATGCAATGTTTGCGTTGCTTACCGTTTCCATAACTGCTGTAGCAGGTAAAATTGCATGCAGGAAACTCATGAAGTTTGTAAGAAATCTTTCCTTTGCGTGACGTGGGTAATCTTTTATGGGCAGAACATTTAAAGCTCTCTTAAAGATTTTGCTTAATGCAGTGTGATGGTTTGATATGTGTCTTTCTGCATTAGAATCAAACACTGCTGGGCCATTAAAGTTTGTCATTTGTTGCTATTGATTTTGCTGTCATGTCTGAAAGAATTTTTGGCCTGCCATCTTGCCTCTCTCAACTTCACAGTGAGTTACTAGGCTTTTTTAATACAACGTGAATTATTTTTTTCACAGAAATAGTTTTAAAGGTATTGGGTTTTTATCATTGAATGGGAAGATGGAGTTCTGGTGGTAGAGTTCTGTTAAAAGATGGATTTAATACAGTCTCTATAGATTTAGTATAATGCTTAGAGAACTAAATGTGAATCTCATATTGGCTGTGCATTGGATCATGCTGTGTATACGACAATATTGCTGTGTTAGTGGGGAGGTTACCTTTTGCACACTGCAAATTTCTAATTACTTTCTTCAAGCCGTTTTTGTCACAACAGGATGTTGGCGCATCTTGAGATTGTGCTGGTCAGTCGGGGACTGGACTCTGTGCTCAGTTCTGCCAGCAGCTGTCTGCATGATATTGTTCGTTCGTTTGTTCATGCCTTGTCACCTTTCTGGATCTTCATCCAAACTTCCGCTTGCAAAGGCTGTTTAAAATCTTAAGAGCAGAAACTGAACTCTTTTTTTACTGTGTTTGAGTTGTACCCAGCACAGACGGAGCTGAGCTGCCTACATGGCTGTTGGGGTTTAACCCCGGTAGGCAGCTAATGCGGAGCCACTCACTCACTACCCCCGGTGGGACGGGGCGAGAATCTGAAGGGTAAAAGTGAGGCAACTCGTGGGTTGAGATAAAGACAGTTTAATAGGTAAAGCAAAAGCCACGCACGCAAGCAAGGCAAAACAAGGAATTCATTCACCACTTCCCATGGGCAGGCAGGTGTTCAGCCATCTCCAGGAAAGTGGGGCTCCGTCACGCGTAACGGTGACTTGGGAAGACAAACATCATCACTCCGAATGTCCTGCCCTTCTTCCTCTCTCCCCCCAGCCTTATATGCTGAGCGTGACACCCTATGGTACGGGACATCCCTTTGGTCAGTTGGGGTCAACTGTCCCGGCTGTGTCCTCTCCCAACTTCTTGCACACCCCCAGCCTACTCGCTGGCGGGGCGGTGTGAGAAGCAGAAAAGGCCTTGACGCTGTGCAAGCACTGCTCAGCGACAGCCCAAACAGCCCGTGTTACCAACGCTGGTTTGGTCGCAAATCCAAAACACAGCCCCATACTAGCTGCAATGAAGAAAATGAACTCTATCCCAGCCAAAGCCAGTACAGTGGCTCTACAGTGCAGATGAATAATCCCCTGGGAAGGATGCTTTGTTCTTTATAAACTGAGGATTCCTGGTACTTACAGACAATTAATCAGGAAGTTCCACCATGATGCTTTCAGTACAGCCTGTAAATTATAACAACAAATGTAACTGTCTTCAGGAAATTAGGTGTGTAATGACTTGAATACTGTATTTCGTATTGCAACCACGGAAGGTCACGAGCCAAGACTCAAAATTCATGAGTTTTTTTTAAAAACCTGTGCTCTTGATTTGCTTCTGCTTGTTTCCACCAGGAATATGTAACGGTCGGTAATTGACATTTTTAACAAATCTGAAATAGTCAAAAAAACTGCACTTGACTCTGGGAGCTGAAATCTTCAGGGAAGTACCACATATCACAAGATTCTCAGGAAAACTATGAGTTGACAAAATCATTATCTCTGAGCCGAATTTTTGCATTTGATGGGGATAAACTATGCAGATATGTTCTATGCCTCTAGCACTCTCTCTGTCAGCCACTCTAGCTTATCTAATCGTAGCAATTACAGACTCATTGCATCAGCTGTTACAGAGATTTACAAAGGTTGTGATTTAGATTCTGTGCATCGTTGGCTTCGATGGGACCGGCTTATTTTCTTAGAAATAATGCAATATACAGAAAGAGGGTGAGGAAGACTTTGTAAATGACGTTGCCCACAGATGCAGTATATTCTTAAACTGAGCTTTAATCTGATGAGTAGGAAGTGCTGTTTATCAAGTATTTTATTATCTTCCTATAAGTTTTGAGAGGGCTTTTTGACACTTTGTGCTGTGGAGCAGTAGAGTGTTTGTCATTTGTTTCCGTTTATTTACAACTAAAGCTTTCAAGCCGCTGAGCTGAGCAAGTCAGTTCTGGTCAAACAGCTCATCTGGACCTTCAAGCAAAACCCAAACTCCATGCTGCTTGAGGCTGCTGTTGAAGGCCGCTGGGAAACCTCAGTGAGTGTAGGGTGACCTGTGGAAGTGTACCTACTTCATGGAACGGGTTGACCTGAACACATTTGATCTGTGATTTTTGCTCTCTTTTGGCTCCCTGTATGCTTCTAACTGCCATGCTGGGTGGCGTTTTTAATTTTTACATTACGTTTGAGGCGTGCTTCCACCAAGTAGTCTCTCTTTACAAGCCATTAGGGTGGGTGAGAAATCTACTGCACTCCAGGTTAATGAGGTCATTGCAGGAGAAGTTTCCCCACAGTCAGTTGATCTCACTCTTGCACGTGGCTGAACATGCTCATCGCTAGAGAATGTGTCTGCTAATACGCAATCTGCATTCAATGCCTTTTTTATTAAAGCAAAAAAGAACCTTAATTTCCTTTTGGTACCAAGGAAGCCTCAACTATTTTTCTTAAACATCTGTGGTAGCTCTGAGTTCTCTTTGGCTGTTTTCAGTGAGGAGTCTTGCAAACCACAAGACTTGAATAGCAAAGCCATCTTAAATCTCTTCTGAACAACATTAAGTGCACACTTTTTATGTCCTACTTGTGCATGGTTTTGGATGCTGGAGGACTTTGTTGTTTAATCTTTTCATTGTAGCTTTCTATTAATGGGTGTACTTGTTTAGAAAAAGAATATGAAATAAAAAATGTGGTCTACGTAAAGCTTGTTCTATAAAGCAGGAGAGAGAAAGAAGAAGGCGGTACCTTTTGAGGAGAGTTCATCCACCTCTATCACATGATTGCCTGCACATCTCTGAACATCTGACAGCTTCTGTTAATTTAGTTTCACTCCCCAGTTCACCTTCTCGTATGGAAAGCTGGAGTGATTTTTGAATAACAGCAAGTAATATCTGAAGTGGCAGCAACTGGCGATTCTGACATAGAGCTTGGCTGTGGCCATTACCCAGAATCCTTCCGCTCTTCTTGAGAAGCAATTACGATTTCACAGGTTGGAATTAAAATTCCCTGCGGTATGCAATAGAGTAACTGAAACTGTCAAAGTGATTTCAAGCTGCTAATCTCTTGCTGCTCGAAGAGTGAAAATAGAGCCCCTCTTACCCAGGCACAGATCTGACAACTTAAAAACTCCAGCCTTCCGCTACGCTTAAATACATATGGAAAGTGGCTTGATCTGCTCACAGAGGATGTCTGTAAAGATGTTATGTCTATGAGCATTTGTCTGTTATTAACAAGTCTATCTTTTTTAACTTTAAGATGTGTGTAACTTCAGGGACTAAGACAAATATAAAAGAAGTCTTATGCAAGAGCTCTGAGAATTTGGAGGAACGAGTAGGCATGTGCCTGTTTGTGTGAGTCTTATTAAAATCCTTATTCATGTATTTTTGAACATGTAGTATCTTTTTGCTGGAAAAATTGCTTGCAACTTTCCCGAATTTTATTTTCACATATTTATATCCCACATGTTATTTTTGAGTGCACTGTGTTTGATTGTATAGATGGAAACAATGAGCATTTCGAAATCAAAAACAGGAAAAAATTGAGAGGCTGTAAAGCTAGGGCGCAAAATGAAAAATATTAGTGCGAAAGCTGCAAAAGCAGGTTTGAACTAGGAGACGCAGCCTACGGAGTTAGGGACTGGCTGCAAAACACCATTTGACTTGTTCAGAGGCAGGCTTCATCCGCTAGATAATTAAAATTAGAATGATTGCTGGAAAGTATTTGCACAAATATCCTTAAATGTCTTCTGGTTGCGTATTTCATTCATGCGTGTGCTTAACATTGAAGTGAACGCTTTTTTTCTTTAAATGGAGATGCTTCAGTAGCTGGTGCAGGGGAGACGAATTATGAATAGTCCTATTTTAATTTTAAAGAAGCCCAATACAGAAAAAAATTGTAACAAACAATCACGTCCCTGCACCTGCTGGTATCCCAACGTCTGTTAACTCCCACTTGGGAAGCTGCGGTGATGGATGTGGATCATTTATGCTGTAGATCTCCTTGTGCTATGTTGTGACAAGTTGGGTGTTTGTAAAGTCTTGGAAGTGCCTGTGTTCCAGTCAAAAAGCTAGTCAAGCTGATGGCGGAGAAGATCTTCAGATCTCTTTGTTTCTCTATTCCACACCTCTCTCTTACGCCTTTTCACCATCTGTGCATAGACTTCTCGCCATTCTCTAACTCTCTTCTCATTCAAATCTCCATTATCAATGTCAGGGCTTTAAAGAACAGTGAGATAATGTGTTTAAGTTCCCATGTGATCCTCTCAGGAAGGGAAGGTAAGAAAGAGGAAGGTAAGGATATGTGGTTCATTGGTGAAGGTGTTGCAGTGATCAAAGAGCATGAGAAATTCTTGTGCAGCAATATGAGAGCTACATCATCACCTAAAATAGATCATAAAATCTGTATTCTGCATCCTTGTCTTTCTCCTCCTGTAATCATTAGTTGCTCCCTCTTGTATTATCACTCAGAGTAAACTGCATTTCATATGTACTGCGGGAAAAATCCAGAGTGACTAAATTACATGTACTAGGGCAGATTGAAGTAGAGCAGTAATGTAGACTAAGACGTGCAGGTATACGCGGTCCTAAAAAAACAGCAGCCAGTGCAACGTCATACACCTCTGGTATTCAGAGACGAACTTTTCCATGGAGTCCTAGTTATTAACGTGCGAATTCCAGGTATCGGAATCCCGCCATGTGCAGAGGGCTACCGTTGAACGGGAGAGGAGGGGAAAGGGAGAGGGAAAGGGAGAGGGAAAGGAAAAGGAAAAAAACCCCAACCTTGACTAGTTATGTTTAAGTGCAAGAGGGTGTTATTTAGTAGCTGCATCACCAGAGAAAGGCATTAGCAGTTCAGAAGGAAGTTAAATACTGCACAGTGACATCCCAAATCTCTTCTTTGCACCTTTTGCTTCTTTTTCCTAAATACTTAATCTGCGTTCCAGAGAGACGAAGATTCCCTTGACAAAACCTAACCAGATCAAGAAGGGGAAAGTGTGCTTTTTGATTGTGGTGGTTGAGCACTTTTTTTCACTGTGGGGGAGAGGCAGAGTATGTGAATCCTTTTCCAGGAGTGGAGAAAGACTATTGTTTGTTTTTCTTTTTACAATCTTTATTTTACTGGGAACTATTTAGCAATGATAGCCGTTCTTGAAAAGTGTTGTTAACATGATGTTTTATAGAGCACGATCTGCCGTGGATGGTTTGCTGAACGCCGCTTGTAGGTAATGGAGTGAAATTCCATGCTGGTGACCAGAGTGTGATGCAGATTCGTGCCTACAACTTGCATGCTTTAAATGTCCCGTCTGTCATTGAGTGTGAGAACAGGCTAGTTGTGCTCAACTGAGCATAAAATATTGTGTCTGCTCCCTTCCTGGGTGGTGTTTGTGGGCACTGGTGTACAAATGGTTAGCTGGCAGTGGATTACGGATTACAGAAGAAGCTCGGAGATGATAAAACGCACCAAAAAAAGGTCCGTGATTGTTTGGCACATAGTGTGAGTTGGGGGTCTGAGATGAAATCATGAGACCATGGGAAATTTGACTTTGCATAGTTAGGATCTCATTAGAGTATAATCTGAAGAGTAAAACTGGTTTACGGTGCTTGGAAGGCTTTGCTGCACAGACACCCTTCCCAACTGCTCATAACTCGGGGGGTTACTGTGGTGTGTCAGAGCAGTCTGTTTCACCACGCTGGCTGCCGCACACTAGTGTCACGGTCGGAGAAAAGCCGCCAGCTCACCCAGCCTCTGACCGCGAGTGGGGCACCTACAGTTTTAGTGGAGGAGGGCACTCTAACTAGTTGTCACCTGTCACCCCGTTTCGTCAAAGCATTGCATTTCTTATTGCAGGGTATGGAAAATGGGGAAACTGTGACCAGCAAAGAAACTTGCTCAGCCCAGTGGCATTCAGTAAATAAGACACGCTATTTAATGATTGCAAGCTTCCATTATTTGGGTTTTAAATACCTCCATTCCGTTCCTTCCCTGTGAGCCTACGTTCTCTCTTATTCTTTCTTGCAGCTGCTTCGCCCAAGCTCCCAGCACCTCATTTTGTTTTATGGAAGGTGATGTGTCTTCAGAAGGATAAGTATTGGTCTGAGCAAGGTGGCTGCTTCCCTGAAAACAAGAATGCTGCCTCTCCTGCGGAGCGGATTTGCCAGAGGTATCAGTGCTTGGAGGCTGTTGTGTCGCGGTGTCTCTCCGTTAACTGTGTAGTGTCCGGTTGCCGAAGCCTTTGGGTTATATCAGAAACTCCCATTTGCTAGTAAGCAGTATTAAAAGGCCTCTTCTGTTGCGCTGTATTATTTTTAATCTTGCAAACCCCAGAAATGTAGTAATTTGAAGCAAGAGATAAAATACATCATTGATGTCGGTTGAACGTATTAAATTTGATACCCACTAGTGGCTTTATGAGCCGTAAAAGTCAACATCTAGCAATCGTTAACTACATGATCTCTATACGAGAGATTATAAAGGCCCACGTGTGACATGGTCTGCAGAGTATTAGTATGAGACAGCAGAAGGAAACAAGTGAGCAAGTTACCGAGTCAACCACACAGATAAGCAGTAACAGGGAGAAGGATGTTCCCGCTCAAGGGACAGCTTAATCTCCAAGTATTACTGTAATATTAAGGAAATAAAAAATGACAGAGAGCAGCTTGGTTATGCTGCAGCAGCCTTAATTTGCTTCTGTCCTGCTTGGATTGTTTAGTAGGCAGCAAGGGCAATCTGAATGACAGTCTCCAGCAGAAGGATAAAATGGAGCCTAACAGTGGTTAACGGCTTTGGCTCTGTGAGAAAGAAATTATTTGGTACAAATTCGAACCTCCTGCACTTCCGTATCTCCTCCCCATTCAGCTCGAAAAAGAGAGACCTCCTTGCTTTGGTTTTGTTGTCTTTGTGATTTTTTTTTTTCTGCAAACACATGTTTCCCAAAACCTATTTTATCTGACTCTGAACTAATACTGAACAAAATAATTCACCTATACTTTTATTTTTAAGATGAAGCTTGTTTGTGGTTTGTTGCATCATCTGTGAGACTGAATCAACCGGCACCTTACTTGTAGGGGTACGGGATTAATTTCTGTATTGATTTAAACCTAAACTGGAAGTTTTCAGTTGGCCCGTGGAGCACTACTAAGGGGAACAAGAAAATCAAGCCTAGCTGGCAGTCAATTTGCTATATTTACTGTCTCTGTCTACAGAGTTACCAGGATTGCATACAGAAAATTGTTGAAGCTAACTAATCTAAATCCACTGATAAATTTTCAGTTTCTACCAATTTATAGTGACATTAAAATCAGGCACGCAGGTAATTTCATAGCTTTGCCCCAGTGTACATCTGCTGTAGGATTCCCACTGCAGGACAGTGGTATTACACATTGCTTTCACCACCTCCTCCATGGAGCCTCTGCGACGCAAGAAGAAAAACAAACAATAAACATCAGATAAGAGGAAGTTCCTAAACTTTGTAAAGAAGTGGCTGTCTTGTGCCTCTGTACAAATATTCATGAAAGGTGGTAGTAAATTGTAGTTTCTGAGTTCAGAAGGTTTGTTTGGGAATAGTTATCAGCTGTATTCCAACGTAAAGTCTGCATTTGGGTCAACAGGTTTAAAACAAGAAGTAAAAGCACTATGAAACATAAGAAGTTTTCATGGCACTGTAGAAGGGTGGAGGGACTCCTCCCTTTCCTGGCCTCGTGGCAGCCGCGCTCCGCCACGGCAGAGGTGGGTGACCCTTCGATGCGCTGGGTGTCAAACAGCGGCAGAGCTTCCAGAGCCAGCCTGTTGTCACCTGTGTTTCTTTCCACACTTTCTGAAAGATACTTACTTAGCATGCATCCTGCAGAAGCCTTGTATTCTCTGGTGTCCTTTAATGAGCTCGGAAGCACTTAAGAGTATGTTCTGCAGAAATCCGGGATTACGGTTCCAGCTTTCTGAATCGCAGGGAGAACAAGCTATTGCGGCCTTTCACATCAAAGTTGTTGTCGGAAGAGGGTTCAATAGTATATTTCCTGTTCTTGCTGCATACGCTGCTGCAGAAGTTGAGTCATCAGCATATAAATACTTTCTTGGCCTCAGAAGATCTGATTTTTGTGTTGATTAGCTGCCCATTTCATTTCTCTTTCCACACTTATTGACTCATCTAACTAAGAATAATGGAATTGGGTCGTGGCCAATCGTACTTCATATTGGTGCAAATGTAGGAAAGCTGAGGCAACTCGTAAATACTATCTTATCTGTCAGGAAATCCATGAAACTGAAATTCTAGTGATTCCCTTTCACAGCAGCAGCTTGAGCAAAAGACCTGGAATAGTTTCAGTAATAAAGTCTAGTCCTGTGGACAGTCTTGCTCCATGGAGGGAACATGTTTTATTCTGTTTTCTTGAACTGTTTAACAATCTGGCCTAAACTCACTTGACGGGTAGAATTGACAAGGTCTTCCTTAAAAAAAATGACAGTGTACTAACTAGTCTGATTTTCCAGTTGTCAGGGTTCAGATATCTAGACATGCTAATCATGTTTCAGGCAGTAAAAGCAAGCTGGTGTCATGGCCAAAGACAAGCATAAAACTTTTCTCCTCTTTTCTTAAGCACTTCAGAGTTAGTTGGAAAGCAAATGTTTTGGCCTTATGGAGAAGGAATGCTATAGATGGTTCTTCCCATACCTTTTGATTGTCAATATGGGACAAGCTTTAAATAATACAAAGACCTAAGCAAAGGAAGAATTTTAAATAAACAACCGTATTTGGTCGTGCAGTACGATTTTAAAGTAAGCTACATTTTAAGAGTTATAGCCGTGAAAACTGTAGTGTTTTGCTCACTTTTTTTTTTTTTTAAATCTTATACTTCCTCTCAGTTCTTGGCAGATTAAACATTCTGCTTTCAAAATACAATAGTTGCAGCTCAAATGGTCCTCTTACAAAAACAGATTTTGAGTCACAGTCATTTCTATAGGCTGAAGTTAATTCCCCAGAAAGCAGAATCAATGTGACAGCCTCAGGGGGTGGCTACAGCGGCCCAAAGAGATTTAAACTGAGGCTGCTGCCTTTCTGTCCTACCTCCTTCTATCAACAGCTCTTGCCTGCACCATCAGTAATGCTGGGGGACTGCCTGAGGAGAAGAAGTTCAGGTGGCTCCTCTAACTGAAACCATTTTGGGGTTGGGTCAGTTTGAGCTGGCTCATGTTGTTGAACTGCCTCGCTGGGCTGTTGCATGAGCATCGTTGCAAGGAAAGGGCTGATTTACATTGGCTTGAGCTGCCAGAGAGCCCCACGTTGGGCCAAAGACAAGGATTGCGTGAGTTTTACAGGCTGAACTGCTTCTTGCTGGTACAGCTTTGGAAAGATCCTTCTTCTACCACTTCATTTCAATTACAGAGTTGCAGTAGCATGCTGTGGCCACACAAATATGTGACTGAAATCAGTACTGTTGCGCAAGCACTGTCGAGTGGAGCCGTAAAGTTATTGTTTGAAGACGTCAACACAGCTTCAGAGGTGAGGTATGCTCAGGAAGTGCAGAGCTAAGGTCATGGCCCACAGGACAGCCGGGATGTTGCTGAACTGTAGGGCTTCACAGTACTTGAGTGCTCTCTTCTGATCTGCTCAGGGTTAGTAGATCATAAAGGCCATACGAAGTTACTGTCAAGCCGTCCTTTCCCTTAGGCTAGTAACTCTCCTTTTGATGTCTAGAGGAACATACATAATACGACTTTTCTTTCCTTTTGTTTTTTTTTATGGAAGCACACCGTGCCGGTTGCCTCCCAGGAGGTGCTGTTTATGTGGGTAGAACAGACTTCATGTTTCAGGACTCCCCATCTGTACCCTTTGTTAGCTGTAAAAATCACTTTAAAAACCAACTGGCATGTGAGTGGTTGGTTTTGGTTGGTTGTGGTTTTGGGGATTCTTTTGTTGCATTACTTTCCTTATGCACATGCTGCTAAATTTCTATTTGTTAAGGAAGTATAAAGGAGGAAAAAGTAAGTTCTGCGTCATTTCAGTTTGCCTTTGTGCTTAGATCT
Source organism: Gavia stellata (assembly GCF_030936135.1). NCBI lineage: Eukaryota > Metazoa > Chordata > Aves > Gaviiformes > Gaviidae > Gavia > Gavia stellata. The sequence continues at coordinate 94,769,276 of NC_082596.1, read as the reverse complement.
GGTCAGAGCCAGCCAAATTCTGGGCAGTCAGCAATGTCAGCAAACATAAAGCAGATAACTAGAAAGGGACTTGGAGCTTTAAAGTCACATTAAGACTTTGTTACAAACTTCTGCTTTGAAGACTTGCAGTATGACACATGCAAAAAAATGTTAACTTCCGTTAAAGGCTCTCATGAGATTTGTTACCAAATGTTAGCAAAAACTCAGCAGGGCATTTCAAGGGGTATGCTCCAAAAGTTTCTATCCTGCATTTGATGAAAGCATCTTTAAAAAACCAATTAGTGTAAAGGAGGAAATGCTGTACTTGCACCGGATTGATATTAAATGCAAATTTGGTTTCTGGGAGCAATTTAGGAAAACAATGACATTTAGTGAGTGCTTAATGGAAATGAGTGAGAATAGAAATGGTCTTTGCTTGGCCTTCTGTCCACAGCTTGCAAAGTGTGTGGAAAGCAAATGACTAGACATTTAAATTGTGAAACACCAGGGAAAAAAGCAGTTTATCATCAGTATCCTTAATAGAGTATTATGGGCATCCTGCTCTTTCTAACACTACGGTTTTTTAAGTCTTTCCCATGGATTAGCTCGCAGTCATTTAAGAGTATGTACAGTGTTTGTATATGTGTTCTGGTATATTTTTGTCTTTCTTCTGTTTATTCTGAAGCCAGTGGCTTGAGAAGGCTTACGTGAGTTTAGGAAGTGGAAAATAAGGTTAAAGAAGCGACACTGTGTCTTGTTCTAAGGCTCTGAAATTCAGTCGTTTGGATTTCTTGAAACAAATGCCCCGGTTGGGGCCAGCGCGGGAGAGAGCTGTCTCCCCTGCCCAGGCCTGCTTGCAAGACAAATGGCTCCATTGTTTCTGTGGTGTGCAAATATCACTGGTCCTGGGAGGTCAGGATTGCACGCACTGAGTGGGTGCTTAAAGAACTTGGATCGAGTACACGTAGAAGATTTTGAAGATAAGGAGTCGGTAATAATAAGACTTGTGTACTCTCTGACCATGTTTTGGTGGTACAGTAAAAACACAGAGCACTGAGCTTGGGTAAACTTACTCACTCTGCTAGTTCAAAATATGTCGAGGAGTTAACTTTCTGCCAGTAGGCTTTATGCCAGATAAGGTATCATTTTTCCCTCCCCAGCCAGCCTAAAAACCTAATGCTGCCATAAGCTTTCTATCGTTTACTTGAGCAAATTCTATAGAAACGCAGTTGCGTACCTATGCCTGACACGATGCACAAGTGTTGTAGGTGACCTGGTGTCATGTGGGTGTGGAAATAGGGAGCTGGGAGATGGCAGACGTCTGAGGCTGGGGTGGGACTGGGTGAAGCCGCGCTGTGAAGGCTTTCCAGGGGACTTCACAACTCTGCAGGAGTTTGGCCCTAGGGTGGGGCTGAAGATAAGCTGTAGAGTGGTGTATAGATTTTTAATTTTTAGTGCTATAAAGATGATGATTTTTATTTCCATTTTAAAAACAGGAGCTGCCTTCAACATAAGGGCTAGTATAGTAGCCAGCAGGCTGATCAGATATTACAGAAGAGCACCACGGTGCCGATGAGCTGTTGATCTTTGGTTTGGTTGTCAGTGGCATTGCTAATGCATTAGGCTGAAGCAGCTCTTCGCGGAAGATCAGTGATCGTGGAGTTTTGGGAAACTCCTGAGTTACTCATGTTCCTAAAAAAAAGAAAAATTAAAATTCTTCCTGATGTACGTTATACCACTGCCTGTTGCTCTGACCACGTACAGGAAATAAAAAGCCTGGTCCTGTTCTTGAATTACACAGACGGCTTCGGCTGTGTAGTGTCCTTCATAATTAGCTGTCACAGAATTGGAGCAGAACCGTGCTAAAATGTTTGGCATCTTAAGATGCCATCTAATTTCATCAGGTTTTGGAAGGACAATTCCCCCCCCTCCCTTAGTCTTAGGAGGAGGGACGTTTCTCTCTGTTGTCCTGCATCTTGTGCAATGTGAATTCCCCCTTCAGTTGTGTCTACTCAAAGTGGCACTTTACCAATATCTGGGACCATTATTGACTTTTATATTGCAGACAATGAAACATCACTCACAAACAGACTTCATTGTTGCGGCAGTTGTTTGGAGTCTACTTAAAATACAGTTGGATGAGTTTTAGTGACTTGTCAATGTCTGCACTTAGTGTGAGACTCTATAGACAGCAGTTGCTGCTGGCGATCGATGTTAGACTGAGATGATCTTGAAGGCAGGACTGAGTGGGCTCATTTAATTCCAGTGTACCAAAGTGATTTAAGGGCCTGCTTCCCTCTTATTTTGAAGTTGGATTTATCTGACTCAAGGATTCCTACATTGACTGCATTCCTGGAGTATGGAGGCAGCACCAGTACTGCATGCAAAGTTAATTTTTTGGAAATAACTAATTTATCCATATTTTTGGATACATCTGGTGATTTCATATTTCTGTTGCCCACTAGACAGTTAGGGCATGTTTTCATAATTTTTCTTTGCAAATATCCATCAGAGTGTAGGATGCTTTCTAAGGCATGTTCAAAACCTTGTACATACTTTATTTCTCCCTCTTATTTTATCACTCCTTTTGTTTTAATTTATAAGGTCGCTGCAGCCAGATGTTTTTCTAAGGTAGGTTTTCTGGCCTTTATTTAAGGGCTCGGAGGTAGGGGAAAAACAATTATGTAAGAGAATGACTTTCATTCCACTAATGTTGATTCACTTGGCTCATAAGAAGAGCTTATTGCTTTGTTTACTTGGAAAGAATGAATATCAACACATAAATAATCAGCTGAGAATTAGATTTCCAGAAGGAAGAATTTTCCTACTCACTTTTCTGTTAATTCAAAGCAACATCTTTTAAAATTGATGTAACTCACAGCCTTATGATGGTCACATTACTTTCCCTTAGGAGTAAACACAGACAAAAGTGTCTGCTTAGTTTCCAAACTAGAGAGCAGTTGTTGCCTCAGGTACTCAAATTTCTCCAGAAAAAAGCCTTCCATAGCTCTTGTAGCTGTACATGCTGAATGTATCGATGTACCTGGGGACTTCTATGCCAACTTTCAAGAAGTACCAGGAACTCTTCTTCAGAAAGACACGGAAAAACAATTTACTGAACAAGCCTCCCAAAAGTGCTTTTTCAGACAGTCTTTCACCTCGCTAAAAGTGCTCAGGCCTGACGTGCTATAGCTGGAAGAAACTAACCATGTCATACAATTTCTGAACTCATTTTTCCCTTCCTTTCACTCTTGGAAAGATATGTAACCTAACAGGACAACGGGGTCAACCCTTTCTTCAGACCCCGTTGCAGTGCAACACTCAAACCTCCTTCTGGAAAATCCTCTCGGGCTAATACATCGCAGTCCCACTTTTCAGAGCTTGCAAAGCCTAATGTATTTAGCTGGTTAACAGCATCCCACGGAATCTCAGGTCCCAGGGACAATTCCTGTCCTTCACAGCTGGTGGGATTTTGTAATACTCAACAGCAGTAAGAGATTTGTCCAAGAGGAAGGCCCGGGCCATTGCTCATGTACGTCATCTACAGCGTTATCTGTTTCAGCAATATGGCTTGATTTTTAAAGCTTGTAATGGAAAGCGTATTACTTTCATTATGCATAAGTCATCAGATGCTGTTATCAAGTGCTTCAGCTGTTCCAGGTTACAAGCACGTTTGTGGGCTATGTACATTTGTTGGCTTATTTCTATATGATGGTTTCATAATGCTGAATATAGATAAAGAAGCAGATTCATTTTCCTCGAACTGCCTGATGTGAGAAAATCATCCTCATAGTTCATGCTGTTATAGAAGGTTGCTGTGACCTGGAGACGTACCGCTTTGCTTATCACGTTCCAAGTTTAAAAGAACGAGCTGTCAGCAACAGAAACTTAACTTTCTGCTTGCTTTTACAGCGTTTTGCAGAATGAAATGCTGATCCACACCAACAGACTTCGGATACTACACAGGAACCCTTTTAAACAAACACAAGTAACCACTCATCATACTGGCTTCCAGGTATTTACAGTAATAGTGCCTAAGTCCCTCCTTCAGACATTGGACTTCTATACCTCATGCGGCAGGAGGTGCCGAGAATTAAGTAACTTAAAGGATAAGAAGTTGGAGACAGAAACTGCAAGCGAGACAAGCTTTAAAAATATACCTGAATGCACTTAGGGTGTTTGGGGGTGAGGTGGAGTTGTTGGCTGTGTAGAATACCTGGTGTGAATTGCTAGTTTTTGAGTCAGCAGAGCATTACCAGCCTTACAGCTGAGGGCTGCATTTTCTACCCAGACTGAGTCAAACGCAAAACCAGCTTTAGTTTTATAATAAGAATTGCATGTGATTATTAATAAATAGAGAACCTTTTGCGTTGTATTTTCAGAATGGGAAAATACTGGTCCTTTCTGGTGGTACTTGTTAACCATCCATAATCTCTTGTTCAGCTGGTTTTTTGGACATAGTTCAGGACAGACATCCTTGGGGATGACTGAGCTAAAGAGAGTTTTTGTAGGTGGACAGTTATCTGAGTTACCAGTAAACCTACTGTTGATGCTAAAATGAAATCACACTGCCAGCACTGTGCTGGAACTCTCCATTTTTAATTACTATTCAATTACAATTTTTTTAAAAAAAAATCTGGCCTTAGACTTCAGCTTGCTCGGTGGGACAGCAGAGGCTGAGGTATATGCAGGGACAATCGCTATGATACTTTTTTTTTCCCCAGTGTTTTGAACTTTGTGTTCATTTGCATCTTTACAAAGCGCCAATACTGCCAAGTCATGAGTGTAACAAATCTGCACCTACTTGCACGTAAGGTGGTCAGAAATCAGGCCCAGGAATACTTACTCCCTGCAGACTGCCAGTAGTCTGGCAAAATATTGAGTGTACACCCTTATCCAGAATCATGTTGGGGCCTCATTCATGTTTAGCTTAATCTACTTTGGAAAAGGAAATGCCTTGTGACATTCTTCAGTGGCCTCTATGGACAAATAAATAAAAGATTTAATGGAGCCTTCACAGTAGGACATTGGCAACTGAGGTGGACCCTGAGGACTGGGTTGTATAAATTAGGCAGAACTTGGGATATTTGCAGAGCTCCATAAGGGGTGAGGAAGAGGTCTTTCATCCACCCAGGTTCCTGGGGCTCTGAGGGGAAAAAACTGCACCACATAGCATTTAGCACGGGGAACAACTGTTTCTCACGGGTGTTTTGAGGCTGTATGTGTGCATCATATAGCCTGGCCTCGTGCCATCAAATACATTCCTCTGAATTGGATGCTATTTGGTAACGCCTTTTAGAGTGTCAGCAGGTAATTAATTATGATAAACGTGCAAATTGTGTATTGTCTCAGTAGGCTGTGTGGAGCCAACAGGGTGCACGTGACTAAAAATATACTGATTAAAGGTCTGCGGTAGTAATGAGCACTGCGGCAGTATGCCGCACCGAGTCACTGAGAGCGGTGCTGTCAATTACCTGTGGATTAAGGACCGATGTGATTTTAACTGGATCCCTTAAGACCTGCATGGAAAGCCCCAAAGGGTTTTGTGGCACTGCCTCTTACAAATGCTTCATGACAGATCTGTTTTCAATTCTTATTCTTTCTCTCTTTTTTATTTTTTTTAGATTTTTTTAAAAGAAAATCAAACTTCAAAATAACAGCCTAACTTATGATTAATATACCTTACAGTACATATCCTATGCCTTTTTTTTTTCTTGCCACATCCATTAGCCTTCACTATGGCTTCTGCACCTGGATGCTGGAGGGAAGGAGAGGGATGGGGGGGACAGATGATGTGTGCCAAAAGAAAAAGTAATTGTGGTGATAAGGAGTTTTAGCAACTTGGAGGAAGAATCCTTTCCCTCACAGTTTTCCACCCTCTTTTGGCTTTCATGTTAGCCTCTCATTGTTATTTGTGTGTTATTTGCGTATTAAGCACATTGTTACATGTAAAGAGGATGGTTCTTCGCGTCAACACATCAAGAACTCGGAACCACTTTGTCAACATACATAAACTATTAGACTATCCACAACTGACGTCTTTGAGGTCATCTTCTGTAGCCAGAATAAATTTGTCTTTAGCAGTGCAGATGGATACTAGGAAAGCCAGCAGATGCATTGTAGCTAATCAGACAGAGGCTCAGCAGGGCAACTAAAATCTCTGCTAGAATTCATATCCCTTCACGGAGTTTAATTAAAGAGCTTTGTGTGCATCCTTTTGTTTTATCTGTTGCCAGTGTTTTGTCTCCTATTGTGGCAGTTCCTTCAAATAACCATCAATCTGCTGTGATAATCTAATGAGGAGAACGAGCAGCACTGTTTAATTATGTAAAAATGATAATGAGTTTTGGCTGCCAAAGAGTTAAGGAGCTGCTGCTGGCCACTGGAGTAGGAAAGAGCTGGTGCCAAAGAGGCCCCTGGAAGTCTGTGGCACTTCAGACTTCATTGCTGAGCAGCGGTAACTGGCTCGAGCGAGCAGCAGGCCAGCGGAGCTTCCTTCGGGGAGAGAGAACTGAATTATGGAGCAGCCTCCTAACAGCAGGAAGCAGAACAGGCACGGGCAGATTTCTCTTTCACACCCCAGCAGAAATACAAGGCAATCAAAAGAAAGATCTCTTGTCCTACACAAGCACAATGCCTTTGGCACTCTACTCCGTTCCTCATCCTCACGGCAGAAGTTGGAGTTTGGGCACAACCGGGTGTCATTTGGTGCCATTTTGCTGCAGGAGGTAGCGGGAGAACTGGGGGGAGTGGGGTTCTGGCTGCTGGGGAGACATGAGCCAAGGTGCAGATAACTCAGGTATGCCTGTGCTCTATCCAAGAGTAGTGTGGATTCAGGTTTATCAAGAGGTAACTCTTCTAAGAGGTAAAAACTTTCCATTTTCAGACCTTGTTGTGTTTTTTTTCTGGTCCTTTTTTTTTTTTTTTAACCAAGAGGTAAGTAAAATCTTGTGCAACCTCTTTATTTTGCATCCAAACTATTTAGTCATTGAAGCTGTTGTTTTCCCTTTTCTGTTTTCTCTAGCTGGGATCAAGCTGAAGTAAGCGTGGGGCGGGGAGCTTGGGAAAACAGGAAGAGCAGAGGAGCAGAAATTGCTGGAAGCCCTGGTTCTTAAAGCAGAGAACCAAGTCCCCAGAATTCGGCTTAACACGCAACTGATGTGACTGACTACCATGTGCATAGCGTCCTGATTAATCACTAATGAACTCCTGAGGTATATAGTGCCCTCAGGGGCTTACAAGCCAGGTCTCCAGGCATAGAGCCGCTTGGCTGGAACGTGTACGATGGAGCTGGCGATAACACCTCCAGAACCAAGGATGTCTGTGAAGGCCACGAGACGTGGCAGGGCCCGCGGTTCCCCGCTCAGTGCGTAGCCTGGCCACACCGCTGTGGGAGAGGAGGCGTGGGAAGGCAAGGGCGTCAGCGCAATTGAGGTAAGCCAGCGCGAAACCCGTGACACAGCCGTGCTGTTAGAGGTCTGATGTGAACAGGACTGGGATGGTACAGCTTCTGACTGACACCGCTGTGCCACTCATACCCAGAAAGTGGAAAAAACTTTGAGGAGCACTCTTGTTTTAACCAGGGTGTGCGTTGGTTGTATGTAAGGAAGACTGGCATGGGAAGGGGCAGTACTGAGTTGATAAGAGATGCAGCTTTGCCTTTACTGCAGCATTCATCCTACAGTACGCTGTGCTGTGTATTGGTATTTCTGTATCGGGAAAGGTGCGCTGGGGTAGATACAGTCTTAAACAGAGGGGCTGAGGTAAGCTTACATTAGGAGCGCTTTACAGGTGTAGGACTACAATCGCATTATACAGGCAAAGCGGTTTTATTGCTACTGACAGTCTTTTAGACCCTGGCCCCTTTGACCAGGTCCTTTGTTTGCACGGGATTCTGCAGATTTCTCATAAGGGCAAGTGAACAGATGTGCCATCTTCCTCCCATCCTTTGCTTGTCTTCCACACCCCTCCTCTACAACTCTGCACTCATACTGTCCATAACAGGGCTGTTGACCTGCTTTCCTTCATGGCCTCTCCATGCGTCAGTGTCTACTCTTATATTCCACGATATTCCCTGCCCTTATACTTCTTTCATCCCTCTGGGCACGGAAGCCAGCCGATGCTGTTCAGCCTGAAAGCCACAGAACTCCTTTGGCACTGGCTCTTTTGTGTTCCAGTGGCCAGCCACAGCAACTCCTGCATGACCAAGGCACATAATCATTTTTACATGAAGAGTGCCATGCACCTTCCTCATTAGGGAAGATGTGAATCGGAATTATTGCCTCCTCTTTTAGCCTCACTCTTTTTGACATCCCCTTCCATTTATAACCCAGTCTCATCAGTTCATTCTGCATGCCATCTATGTAATACGTCCTTTTCTCTCTACCCAGACAACTACAACTTTGCTGTTATAACTTCAGCTCTTGTTATCTTACGGATCAATCAGTGTACTCATCCTGTCACAAGTCTGACAGATGTACCCTACCCATCCCCAGTGCTCCTGCAAAGATAACTTTCCCAACGCTTAAGTTTAACCATGTTGTCTGTTCTTTGTGCTTTCCCGTTGCCTTGCTTGAGAAACTTAAGCTACTTGTTTTTACTTTAAGGCTTATCACGGCCTGTCTTCTCCCTACCTACCCCCACCTCCTTGGTACTGCAGAGTTACCTTCTACCTCTAATAACACACGGTCCTGGACTCCTCTGAGCACTCATTCCATTTTTAAACATGCATCATACTTGGAAGGAGTGTCCTGTGAAGCTCTGCAAAGCAGCTTCTTTTGGCTCTTAGCATCCATTCATAAGACTCTTCCTTTCCACACTGCCTTTTAAAAGCCTTTGCGTATGGCTAATGCGCTGGCTGGCATTCTCTTATTTTACTCCCTTCCCTGGCCATACTGCCCCAACATTTGACACTCAGGTCACAAATGCTTTGGGATTGGGACTGTCACGGTGTTCCACCCGGGTACAGCGCACAGCACAGGGGGAGCGTGGTCTGTGGAAAGGGCTCCTGCACACTTCGGGGATAAATACTTATATAGCAGGAGTGCACCTGTAAAAGCAAGGAGTTAGGTGGTAATGACACAGTAAAATTGTCACCCTCCCCTGGTGAAATAAGCAATCCAGAAGAAAAGCAGAGTGGCTGGTATCTTTACACCCGCCCTCGGCTCATCCACGCTCAGAAGAGATCCCATCTTTTTCTGCTCCTACCTGACACAGCTTATGCTGAAACCTGAGGATGCGAGTTTTAGTAACATCACCTGAAGGACTGCTCTAGCTAGGCTGTGGATTGGGAGAGAGATCTGTGAGCACACAGCACTTCCAAACAGAACCAGTGCAGCTGGCCCCACCGCTACGCTGATGGAAAGGATGCTGTGAGTGCTCCTTCAGCTACTTCAGCGCAGATTCACAGAATCACTAAGGTTGGAAAAGACCTGTAAGATCATCAAGTCCAACTATCAACCAACAAACCCCACCATGCCCATTAAACCATGTCCCACAATGACTTGTCCACATGTTCCTTGAACACCTCCAGTGATGGTGACTCCACCACCTCCCTGGGCAGCCTCTTCCAGTGCTTCACCACTCTCTCAGCAAAGAAATTTTTCCTAATATCCAGCCTGAACCTCCCCTGGCGCAACTTGAGGCCATTTCCTCTTGTCCTGTCGCTAGTCACTTGGGAGAAGAGGCCAACACTCACCTCACCACAACCCCCTTTCAGGGAGCTGTAGAGAGCGATGAGGTCTCCCCTCAGCCTCCTCTGCTCCAGACGGAACAACCCCAGCTCCCTCAGCCCCTCCTCACAAGACTTGTGCTCCAGACCCCTCACCAGCTCCGTCACCCTTCTCTGGACATGCTCCAGCACCTCAGTGTCCTTCTTGGAGTGAGGGGCCCAAAACTGAACACAGCATTCGATAATTAATCAGATTATCTCAAACTACTTCATCGGTGGCTTAAACTGGCTGGGCTGGGTGTGCACCGTTGCAGACTGGGGGGCACGTGCGTACCCACTGGGGTGCCTTTGGAAGAGTAAATCCTGGCAATGGGGTGGTGGCAAACAGCCGTGGGGTGGGAGAGGAGGAGCGGCTGTGATGTCTTCAGCCCTCGCAGCTGTGTGCAGCGTAAGTGTATCCGCAGCACCACTGTACTCACTAGCGCTTCGGAAAGAGCAGTCCTTGCCTTTTGCAGAGACTTGGGAAAATCTTGCCTTCTTTGTGTATGAACTGAAATCCTTCGTTATCCGTGGAGTTTGACTAGTGTCGCGTCGAAATGAACTTCAAAGCAAATTCACATCGAAACTGCTAGAGACTTAATTTTGCTTGGTTTTGATACAGAACATGAAAATCGCCTCAGGCTAGCTGGCAACGCTTGTGACGAGCAAATCTTTTGGTGAAACAAGAGAGGGCTTCCAGTTTCTAATGAAATCCTCCACCCCCAATCCAGTGGGCATTTACATGGTTTTCTTGTGAACATTTCACGCAACTTTGAAAATGAAATGCTTCCTTACAGGAAATGTTTTTTCTCTGTTGTGCGTCTTTTGTGGCCGGCTGCCAAGAGATCCTGATCCGACACCCAGCTGTGCTTCTATGACCAGCTTTTGTGACCGTGGAAAATAATTTTTTTACTTCTGCCTCCTCCGTTTTCTTCTCTGTTAAATATGTATAAACAAGTTAGAAACCAGAGCCTGTATGTTCTTTGCAGCCATACTGGGCAGAAATGTGATAGCAAAAGGTTAGGCTTCTTAGTATCTTAAAAAGCCTCTGAGAAATAAAACAGATAAACTTTTTTTTTTATCTGACAAGAATTATTTTTTATTCTCAAGGTGAGAGCCATGCAACATTTCAGTGTAAGTTAAAACAGTAAGTGACAAAATGCTTTTATATTAAATTTTGCTAAATGGGGGAGGAGATAAATCTCTTGCAAGGGATATGCAAGGAAAATAGTTTCCTTTTCTGGAAAAATGCGTCCTTTTATACCGTCTTAAGGAATTCCGAAGTAACAAGGTTCCAAAAGCAGTCTCTCTCCGCTGCATTTTGACTTAAACAATGAGGTAATGACTGATGTGGTAATTTCATGTGGGCAGATGCGTGAAAACCCAGAAAGACACCCTGCTTTACACTTATGCAACTGTAAATGAGTGCTGCAGTTATAAATATCCAAAAAGAGGGAGGAAGGGGGCGTGGGGAACAGGAGCAGGCCTGGCAAAGACGCTGGGCTTTCTATAGCCAAAGCCCTTCATTTACACTGGGAAAGCAAGGCCAACTCAACAGATAAAAGGATACTAACGTCTAAAAGGAACGCTTCATGGACTACCCTGTTAAAGTGACTGTAGAGCAAGTGACTCCCTGACAGGCGACACGTATACGTGGTGCTCATACCTGGGGCATCCCTGCACTGGGGACACGAGGATTCAGCAGCGGAGGCTTTGGGCGGGTGTTCAGGTAGCTGCCAGCGGGAACCCATTCGGCAGAAACCTGAGGTTTCTTTTGCACTTCCCAAATCAGGGAGTCAGGTAGTGTGGAGAGCAAATGCCCATTTTGCTCTGGGAAACAGATGCAGTCTTGAATGTATGAGAAACACAACACACCATCTTATGAAAACTTTGCCTTTGTTCCTTTATTTTTTAAATCAACATTGTGGCCAGTGCTCTATGTTCAAAAATAACTTGCTTGGGTATGACGGTATCTTTCTTAAGCTAATCACAAGAAAATAGCATTAAAAATAAATATTTTTCCCTTTCATTTGTCATTATTTGGGTTTGGAGTATTTAAGATTCGTGCTTCCAATTTCTTTCTCCTCATCTCTGGCACTAGATTTGATGTATGTTTCTTTTCTTGTTAGTGAAAGCTGAGGCTTTCTCTGACTGTGAAACTGGGTTAAGTATTTCCTGCTTTCCCAATCTATCCCTCCAGTCTGTAAGCTGGCCTGAAACGGTGGTTTGTGGTTCAATTTCAGATTTCTGAAAATAATGGTTAAAAAAAGCTGCCTTCCTTTTTTTTTTTTCCTTAAGTATTACTTTCATATTACTTTCATAACCATTCTTATCCTGCAGTCAGTAAAACTTATCAGATCGCATTGTGAAGATGACTTCCCAATGCTGTAGTGTCCCTTCTGACCGTCGTCCCTTCTGACCGTCACCCCTGCATGTCGTTCAGCTCCCTTGTGAAATGACGGCCTTACGATGGTAATGCCGAGGGTTCCTATAGAACACTGTTTTTCGCCTATTTGCTTCAGTGGTGTGGCACTGAGGAAGTGGTGATGGCTGTACTCCTGGTCGTACGTTTGCCCAGGAGAAGTCCACCTACCTTAGTTAAGGGCGTATTTGATCCTCCAGAGATTCCCTGTTCTTCTGACATCCAAAAGATAGGATTTCATGTTGTAAGAAGGGTGACTCGATGTTGTAGTCGTCTTCTCAAGAGAGCAGAGTAGACCATGATGTGTTCTTCTGAGTCTCAGCGTGGTGTTATCAAGATCCTTCCATTACCTGAGGAAGAAAGGGTAGCCTTACTTCCTCCCCTATTTCCTTAGCTAATAGTTTAGAGAGAAGTAAGAACTTATTCTTACCAGGCTGATGATATTAGCGTCTTCAAAATGAATTTGCACACCCTCCCTCCTCCTGCCCAGGAGGATTAGCGAGTAAGTCCTGCTCGCAGGCACAGCGTCTACCAGAGATGTTGAAAAATTCTGCACCAACAACCAGTTCTTGTTGGTGGACTGTGGAACAGTGGAGTCACCATCCCTGGAGGGGTTCAAGGAACGTATGGACGTGGCACTGTGGGACATGGTTTAGTGGGCATGGTGGGGTTGGGTTGATGGTTGGACTTGATGATCTTACAGGTCTTTTCCAACCTTAGTGATTCTGTGATTCTGTGAACAAATCTGTGAGGGGGGAAGTCCCTCCTGCACTGTGCGGTTTTCTAAACCAAACTAATAAAAAAGCAGTATCAGCCTGAGAACAGCCTGTTTGCTGACCTCTAAGTCAATCAGACTTACAGTTAAAGTAACCTACCAACCCACCACAATAAAAAAACCCAAAACTGTAGTCTATAATTGCTCCTATCTGTTAGGAGTTAACATTTCTTTTTATCCTGTCTTTTCAACTACTGAAACTTGGTTAAAATAAATAGAAGTAGAAAAAAACGGAGTATTTCAGCAAGAGGTCTTTAGAAAATTCAGTAAGTCTTTTTAAAAAAAATTAAAAAAAAAAAAGAGGAGATGCTCTCTGTGCACTGATGTGCTGCACTTTCCATTTGGGAAGGCTGCTATGGCATCCTCAAGAAGCAGTTGAGAAGTGTCACTGATCAGCCTGGTGCCTACTGGCCATTTCTAATGTACTGTATGGTCATCACCTTTGGCCATCGGGACCCATCAGCTGCAAGACTGACAGGCTCTTCACTTGCTCTGTTCAGTTGAAGTGGCTGTTTTAGCATACCTGCATTTGCAACTCCGATCATTTTGCTCAATAAAAAGGTTGTGGTACTTCACGGTGGTCAGGAAAGCTTGGGCTGGCATTGCCACTGCAGTTCTGTTGGGTTTAGGTTTTGGGCACTTCGTGCACTAGGTTTTATCCCTAATTCCCAGAAATGTTTACGAAATTTGTTTTAACAAGGTGAGTGAGCTTTCTGAACAGCAGATCAGGGACATCTCCATTTGCTTGAATCTCAGCACCGTGGGTGTTTGTATGGGGACAGAAGTGCCGTAACCTGTGGGATGAGTTTGGGGGTTTGCTTAGCCGGGATAAGCGAAGATACTGAATTCTTTGCTAGACAAGGGGTGTTAGAGGAGCTGAGTTTTGTAGTTATTCCCTTCTGTAACTGCATCATATTTCCTTGCAAGCTTGGATGACTTCAGAATCTTTTTCACCAAGTCCCAGTACCTATCACCTAAATGTATGAGGATCTTAGCTTGCATTTTCCCGAAGCACATTTCTTTGCCTTGTGGTTGCCAAGAAATACTTGGAAATACTGCTGGAGTGTCTACATAAGAGCTCTTTCTTTTCTTTTAAAGTGAATTAACAAAAAAAATACAAAACCACAACGTAATTACCTTTTACATTTAATAAAATCTTCTGATTTTAGAGAGACTGACTCATGATATTTGAATGCCAGGAGTTGGCAATACTGCGAGATGAAGTGTTAAATCACTTCAAGATCTGCCCTGATCATCAGCTTTATTTGACAAAGAACAGTGAGGAGACAATATACATAGAACCAAAAAATAAAGCTCATGCAAAGGTGTCATTATTAGATGCTCAAAGTGGTGTATCTTCTCCCTGAAAGAATTTTGACCTGAGAGTGAATGTTAATAGTCACTCACATGTTACCTTCCAAGATCCAGACAACAAATATGTTTGAGCATCTCTTTCAAGATCATACTATACTACTGGAATGTCTTCTGTTACCCTGTGCTGCAGCATATTGCTGAAAAGAGTGATAGCATTTAAATAGCGTCGCTCAAATAACACCGCCCATGCCCACCTGCTTTGGATATTGTTTCCCACTTCTAAAAATCCAAAGGAAAGGCAGAAATGTTTTAAACTAAATGTTGGCCCCTGTGCAGGTCTTATCACTTCCACTTCTCCCCCTTTCCCCCGAGCACAGAAATCTTTTATATTTGTGGTTTATGTACGCTCTTGTGGTATTTTCTCTTGCTATTTGACTAGTTCTACCTTTATGTGGTATGCTCATGCCTCTGGGGCAGAGCGCAGTGGAGGAGGATGTTCAAAATTAGGTGCAAAATTATAAATCTTTGATAAAAAGCTGATAAATCGTTATGTAATGTGTACTTAAAAATCACTCAACATCAAGAAATCGTGTTGCCAAATCACAAGCCAGCGGTGCTGTTTCATGCCACCACAGCCCTGTTGGAAGAAAATACGCTGGACTCGGATTTTCTGTCAAAACCTTCCTTGTTTCTAGATCCCACAGCCCTGTGAACAGAACATAAAATAACCGTCTTAATTATACGGTAAACCAAATATCGTTAGATGCTATTGGGACCTTTGCATCTAAGCCTGCTTTGCCGACGCGAGAGGCGTGCGGTGGGACACTGCCTGCGTTCTACAAAGAACGGCCGTCCAGCTGTGAAGCTGTGTTGTGCCTCGGAGGCACGTACAGTGCCCTCAGCTAATAAAGTGAAGGATACTTCTTCTAAATGAGCTCTAGTTAGCGTAAATGGTTGGAAAGGGTGTAAATCACACCTATATTTCAATTTATATTAATAAAAAATTAAACGGTTTAGAAGCTGGGTCACTGGTTAATCAGAAATGCCATGGAAACAGCATCAGCTTTAGTAGCAACGATGAGATCATAGACAAGGGCTTTAAAAACAACACTGAATGATTCTGTGAATTTCTTGCCTGCTGTGCTTAATATTTTTCATCTGAAATTACTAATAAAAATATCTGTTGCTCTGGCAGATTTCAGGCACAGGTTCCCAACACGTGGGGTAAAGCAAATGTCCTACTATCCGCTGCAAAGGCAAAGCTGTGCCATATTTTTTCATAGGTATTTAAGGCCGAGAGGGACCATTACAGCCGTGTACTTTGACCTTCTGCATAACGCAGACCAGAGAATTTAACTCAGTGATTGCTGCCCTCGGGCTAGGTTTCAAAAGTGGAGAGAGATTTATTCCTTTCTTTTTTTCTTTTGATCCCTCAGTGTGTTCAGCTGCCTGAATCTGGCTCTTTGTTAAAATGAAGAGACTGTAATTTTAATTTATGCTTTGTTTTCAGACTATGCATATATATATATGTATAAATACATAGGTGTGTGTGCAGACACACATTTAAAATGGTTTGCGTTTGTAATAATAGTTGGCACCACCATAGAGATGACCTCAGATTTAAAAGGATACTCGTAGGAAAATTGGGAGAGGGAAAGGATGGCAGAAGGTAGCATGACCTTCACGTGCAACTCATCATGGGCCGCTCTGGTGAAGTGTTTATACTTGATATTAAGTCAGCCCGGGGAGGGATTAGATGCTTGCAGAGAGAAACAACTTGCCTCACCCTGAAGAAATTGCCAAAAATGTAATGTAGGACAGAGACTTCTCAGTTGGGGCTCGTTTGAAAAAGGCAGAAAGAGGCCAGGCGCTCAGCCCTCTGCGGGGAAGTGGAAAACTCCTTCCCTGTGCCTACTGTGGGAAGAGGCTGGGTAGAAACACGCGTGCTGAGGAGCAAACGTGGAGCCGCCCGCTTTGCTACCCGTCGTGTCTGTGCTGGATTGAAGCTGCGAGGTTTTTGTCTTTTGCTTCAGAAAGTTTTTAGATGATTTTACTTTACCTTACGTGGGCCAAAAATAATTTTCAAAAAAGCCTGGGGTCACTTTACTTACACTAAGGAGGATGATAAACATGATAGGATACTGTGCAGAGCTCCAACCATTTTGTGTTTACTGCCAGCGAAGACCCTTGGCCACCCTCAGAGATGCAATTTCTTTTAAGTGGTCCATTAAGTGCTCTAGTCTGATTAATGAAGCAGACTTATTTATCGTCACTGGAAGTTGACCTGGAAGCTTATATTAAAGGAAAACCGCAATGAAAAGTTATCATCACACTTTGGATAGGTAAATACTTAAGGAGTAAGACTATATAAAAGTGAATTTTTGTTAGAATAGCTGCCCTCTTTCACAATGCCCATAATAACCATGACCAGTCTGAGTGACCTCCCAGTGGGCCTTTTTATTGATACTTCCCAGCAGGAATTTCAGCCTGATAAGTAGGTCAGGATTCAGTTGGTCTGATTCCTATTTGAATGCATGACAAAACAGGAGGATTTCAGCTTTACTGTCAAAAAGGTTCTTCTCTTTCATGGTCAGGTTATCTAATATCTAGAGGGCAGGTGCAGCGGTAAAAAAAAAATCGCAGCGGGGAGAAGGATAGTAAGGAAAAGAAAGTATTAAAATTTAATCCTCTGAGTGATAGCGTGACTAATGACTCCATAATCCCTACTCTGCCATTTTCCATCTACAGCAGAGTTGTCCTGCTGCAGATAGTACTTAACGTCCCAAAATATTTTGTAGCCACCTTTAATTTATGAAGTGATCTCCCACTTATCATCATAGTGCTATCTTTTTGGACTGGAAGAGAGGGTGTGTTGATACATTCTGCCCTCCTCCACAAAAATGCAGAAGGTCCAGGGGGCAAAACTGAACTTGCTCTGACAATTCCTGCTTTCCCTTTTCTCCACGTGCTGTGTCCTGGGAAGGGAGTTCATGCAAATTTCCCAGTGCCCCTCTGGCACTGGGAAAGGAAATTTAATCTAATTTACTAATTCACCCATAGGCTTATGATGAGTAGAAAATGAAGAGGTGTGTCATCTTGTCCGGTGAAGTTGGGGGTGATGAGCTGAAACCAACAAATATATTACAGAAAAGATAGCAAGCTGGACCAAAACCAAGTTCTCATTGGTTAATTATTAGTCCACTGTTCATTATGATGTCTAGTTTCAATCCTAATGAGGTGGAACTTGATGAGATAATTACTTTGAACTATAGGATTCTGTTTGCCCACAACAAAAGCTTATAGTATGGTATCATCTCATCAAGCCCTTCCCTTTTTCTCAAAAGTTATTAGTTTTCTTTTAAATGGGATGTTTGTCTTTTCTCATTTGATGAAAATGGCACAGTGACTGGAGATATCTGGTACCTATCAGGATTTATCTAAAGGTCACCACCGTCTGCAGATCGTTCCCACTCAGTCTGGTAAGAAGAATCTCAAAAAAGGAATGTCAAGGGGATATTTACTGGCAAATCTGGCACAGAGTTGGTGCCATGTTTACTGTCTGGTACAAAAAAGATGAAGCGAATTAATATTATTGGGACTTTTTTGCATCGCAAGTGTCGCAGGGCATGGAGCTGAATGACATAATTTCCAAAAGATGGATTACAGTGTATGGAGGTTGCAGGTTCAGCTAACTGTGGCTCACAACATCATTGGTGTGTAGCAAAGACACCTTGGATCTCTCTTGCATCCCATCTTTGCTGACCATTTGTTTCAGCCTAGAATAGAGGAGCATTTGTGAGTATACCATTGAAAGAGTTCCTGCATTTCACTGCTTTGACCCATGGTGTTAGGATATGTATAATATTTCACCAAGCAGTTACTAAAAATTATAGGGTTTTTAAAATCATTTTTCCAAAAAGGATGTGATGTGTTGGTTGAGCCTCTTCACTTTGTTCAGGAACCTAGAATGGCTGGATTTACCATCATTCAGTAAGGAAAGGGGATGAAGGAAACTGCCTTCAAACTAAAAATAACAGAAGGGAACAGTGGGTTCCAGGTTGAAGGATGCAGCAATACGTTATAGACAGAGCACCGGACACGCGGTTTACAGCCTGCTTTTCTTTTCCTCCACAAATATCACAGACTTTGGATGAGGAACTTATTTTTCTCTGATTAAAACTTCTTAGTTATAAAATCAGATTGATACAATACAAACCTCCTGCAGATGTCAGAGGGCCCAATATATTCATATTTTGGTCTGAGGAGAGTCTAAGATTGAAGGAGCTCCGGAAGAGCTGTGTTTATAACAAGCAAGAGAGATTCATGGAGGGAATGGGAGGGTGTGTTGCGGTGTTGTAGAACTAAGGAAAAATAAGGAAAAGGAGCAAAATAGATTAGTAGTTAGGACGGAAACAAAATTTAGCAGATCAAGAAAGGAATTATCAAAAGATGAAAATACAATCTTACACATTTTTAAGTGGGGGGAAAAAAATGAAGGCACATATTTCTTCCACTCATTTATATCTCACACTGGTAATGATGTTAGTATAGAACAGTGGCTCGTTTGTGTTGTGAAGTCCTTGCTTTTCTCCACGGCGACACAGAGAGGGCGCGGAATAGCACCATAATGAGACCGTAGGAACTGCCATGCTGGCTGACGCTAACTTGCTGTCTTGTCTTCATGTCCCTTCTCGGCCTTTTAGCTAAAATCAAGTGTAGTATCCGTTCTTGTCAATTTTATGCCACGCGTCTTCAATACGAGGACATGATGTTAAATGAGCGTTGGGAAGTGGGAGGTGGACTTGGAGCTTGCTCTATGCCTTGACCTAGCAATGCGGTGCCCCAGGGAATAGGATTGGGTGACGGGAGTGGTGGGCATGAGTGAGTGCAGAGAGAAAAATGTATAGGCAAGGCACGTATGCAGCAATATTTCACAACAATATTTTCCCAGCCTACAGGGACTTGTGGTTCAAGGACTTTCTGAGCCAAAGCAGGTCTTTGTGTAAATTCTTCTCTGTTAAATTTCCTGATTTTTCTGAGCCAGGTAAATTTTAACATTCTGCAGCAAGGAGGGTGCAGCAGCCGCCTCGACACACTGTGTGAAGAAGCATCTGCCTTTTCCACTGATGCTCCCCTAGTTCTTTTTTTTGAGAGACATGGAATAACCCTTCTTTCATTCACCTTCTTTGTGGGCCGCTTATGATTTTAAAGATCTGTGTCATGCCGCTTTAAAAAGTTGTAAATTATGGTTGCAATATGAATACAGTTAATTTAGTTTAATGGCAGGCTGTGTAAGAAAAAAGCTAGCAGGAAGTTAAAACAATGATACATCCTTCAACAGACATCTCAGTGTGATTAAGAGACAATACAGGAGCTATTAACTGTCAGGCTGCAATGAAGTTAAACAGCTTGTTTTGTTTTTACTGGAAAGCAGGAGGACTATAAAGAATTCAAAATGTCTTTCAGATCAGGGCAAAGGAGTTGCTAAGAAGCTATTTCCTCATGTAAAAACCTTACTGAAAGGTCTGAGGAGCCTGAACCTCCTGAACTCTTTTCATAGGGAATAGGTAGAAGAGTTGTGTAGAGAGACCATTTATAGCTCTAAAACTCTTTTTCTTTGAAGTTGTGTCCTGTTCTTACAATTCAGACAGACAATACTGTGGTACTTGCTCTTTGTTAGAGGCACAGAGGGAAGAAACAGAAGTACTGAACCCTGTCAGACCTACACGGGCAAGCCCTGTTGACATGTAGGGCATTGTAGACCACGCCAGAGCCTAAGCAGAGGAGAACTTGCAAGTTCCCAGGAGAACCGGTGAAGATTCAGGTTTTGTCAGTTGAGGAGATGCAATGAGGACACTATGGAGGGCATGGGTGTTTGGGAAGCCCTCTAGGCATTGTTTTTGTTTTCATATATTTTTAATTGTTTCAGGTTTTTGCCTCCAGGATAGATATGGTTTAGGGAACTCGTAGAAGCATGCAGCATCTTTCAGAAAACCCAGCCTACATTTCTTTAGAGTTTAATACCTTTGTTGGCATAGATATTTTTTTATTAAATGATATTATGGGTTTTTTACTTGTCTGCATGCTCTGGCACTGGTGGTGCTGAGGAGACTTCCGTTTCTGTAATCCTGACTTCTTGTGTATAAATGCTATCTTCTGTCTTAGCCAGAGGTGTTAAAGCAAGATGTGGCTGACTAGCTGCAGGTACTTTTCAACACTAGTGTCTCCTAACTGATCTTCAGACTGGTGGCAGTATCAAATTTGCACGGGTCCCAAAGGTTGCGTTCCTGGCTGTAGAAATGTCCTGTATCTATTAGAGCACAGGATTGTGAGCAGAACATTCAAGCTCCACTTCCAGGGTGTCTCACTGACTTGCTTGGTGTTCTTTCGCTGAGGATATGAAGTGTTTTCAGCCTCCATGAAACGAGTACATTAGTTTCTTACAACAGTGTGGCCCAGTGTGCTATTTGGAAACTCAGTTTCCAAATAGTTTCATCAATGAAAGAAATGTCTGAATGACACCTTCAGTAGTAAAGTTGGTGCTTAAAAATGTCTCATCAGAGTGATTATACCTGATGTTGTTGTAGTTCTCATTTTATCTAGATTGTCCCCCAACCAAAGGAACTCGGATAAATCCATGAACTATTTCTTCACATGCAGCAAAATATTACTGCCGTGGAGAAGTCATCATTATCTGTGGAGGAGGTGATGCCCAGCTTTTGCTGTGCTCTGGAGTGCTGTATCAATGCTTTTTGTTCCCCCTCCTCCTGCCTCTGCTTTGAGCCCTGTGAAGAAATTACTTAGGGAGTTGTTGAAACATCTACCTTTGTAAATTGAAGCCTGGAGTCCTCGATCTTAATTTCTTCAATTACTGCAACCGGCAGTGGCCAAACGTACCCATAGCATCCATAGACGGCAGCATCCATAGATGGCAACAGCCATAGATACCAGGTGGGGTGACTGGCCCAGGGCCTCCTGCCTTTATTGCGTGTCCATGGGGAGGTGTCCCTCACCCTCTTCTGTCACATAACCTCACCCCCTCAAAACTGGTCCCAGCCAACGTATTCGCTCCACAGAATAAGGGGACCTTAACCTCATACTCCCATCTACCTCTCCCATCCCTGCAAACCGTCACGATCACATCCCTTCACTAACTTTTTTTTTGTATAAAAACACAGATTAAGCCCATGTTCACGTTGTGTCAAAATATACTTGCAGATGCTTGATAAAAGTCTGTAGCCATGATGCTGTTCTCCCCGTGTTACAGCTATTTACAGGTAAGATGCCCGGGTGTAAGTATTGCCAAACATTTGAGTTGGAGATGATGGGGACGGTTAGCCGCTGTGTCCGGCAGTAATTGAGGAAAGCAGGCTCGGGAGCCTTGGCTGAGCACTTCTCACTAAACCCGCACTTCCTTCCTCACCCAGCTTCCCGCTCAGCTCCCGAGAGCGTTTCTGATCTGGGCAACGATTGAGTTAGTGCTCCGGTTATTGATTCAAATGTCTGCCTTTTAGTCTTGGTTGAAACTCCAAGTGTTTCCAAGCTGTGGCATGCAAGTGTGTTCAAAATGCTCGCTGGCTGGAGAAGAGATCGATGCTCCCTTCCCAGTGGTGGTCCCTGCTGCTGCAGGAACTATCACAGGGAAAAAACACGCAGGTCTGGGGCTTTTAGTATCTTATGGGCAGAGCCATCTCTCGTAAAGCCTTGCTTTGGCCATTTTCCAACTGCGAGAGGCTAGAAAACGGTCTGGCAGCAGCTTCCAGGAGTCTTTCATGTCCAACAGACTGGGCCAGGTGGACCGTTTCACTCAGGAGTTCACGTGTTGTGCCAGCCAGCTTCTTTTCTATGCTTAATGACTGTTGCAGCACGTTCTGGGCAGCTCCAGTTAATCTCATCCTTTCATGATCTCACTCCGTTTCCTGGAGAATGAAGTGTGAAGGTGCGGTTGGCCTCTTCCGTACTCCAAACCGGGAGCGCGTGGTAGCGCTATGGCTTATGCCTAATTTTTGAGTGGCTCCGTGGCTGGGGAAGTACCTGTCCTTGGAGAGATCAGTCCTCCATTGGCGAAATCCTGATAGCATTGCTATTTCAATGCAAAGTTTAAATCATATACTAAACCACTCATCCAGTTACATGCTGAATTTATGCAGGATTTTTTTAGAAAAGAATGTGGAAACCCATGCAAATATTCCTAGAGAATAAATGGGCAATTACTGTATTTCATATGTAAATAGGATACGGAATATACAGATGGCTGGTTTAGTGTCTACCGCTGTATTGGAATATGCAGATAGCTGCTTCATGTACATATGTGTAACAGTAATTGAATATTAAAATTGAACAGTCATGTAGCACTCTGTATGTTTTCCCTCATTTTAAAAAAATCTGGCCTGCTTTATTTAGGCAGTGTATTGCTATTCTTTTTGGAATGTCTGTACAATATTTACTGAATTCGTAAGTCAAAATATGAATTCAGTTTTCACAAATCGAAGCACACTTACCATTTCTGTGGTCTCATCTTGTTTGCATTTAATAGAAAATTCATGAGTTGAATAATAAATTTTGAGAGAGAAAAGCATTTCGCGAAAGAAGTTCGTAAAGATGTCTGACCCAGAGAGGATACATCAGATGGAAAAGTCCTCAATATGCTGGAATAATTACAAACTCCTTTTAATAAAATTTATTAATGGGATTTTTCAGATGTGGCTTAGGATACTCACGCGGAGCATTTAATAAGCTAAAGTCTATAAACACTCCCATCTAGGGACTGGAATCATTATTTGGACCATCTTTAAAAGTTCTGCCATTTATTCAATAGTCTAGAATGGGCTTTATGAGCTGTAGGAGTTCATTAGGCAAATACCTATTTAAGATTTGTATGGACCACAATTGAAAACATAGCTGGAGAAATGGTGTTGGTTTTTACATGCCTGGTAGGCAGGCTCCAAAGTGAAGTATCTCCACTGCTTCAAATTATTTTAGTGCCAAACTTACTTAAGAAAATTACATTTTCACTATGAATACCTGCGCCTTACTTTGCCTCTCTTGTTTTATTTCCAAGCCTACCAGTTAAGGTCTGCCGTTGAACCAGGACAGAGAATGAGACATGCTTTCACTATTGCATGTCATTTTTAGGGCATGTTCTTCTGAGACCTTTTTTTGCCAGCAACTTCGATAGGGTTATATCTTCAAATGTACCTATGTGTATAAACTTAAAATGGCCAAATTTCACGAGAGATTTAAAAAAGAGTAACTCATCAAGCCTGGGCTGTCAGTAAATTGTCTCCTTCTTGAAACCTTAGGAAGCTGAACTTGTGGCGAGGGTTGACTCTGCAGATGCCAGCGAAGATGTTAACAAACACTTGCCTTCACCGTTCCTTCTGTCCACGATTGCAGCATCTCATTTGCCTGCAGTATGATGGGATCAAAAGAGGAGTACAAAGGAGTGCTTTCCCGGTCCACTGTTTTTTATGGAAGCTGAGAGTACTGAGTCTCCTCTGACATTGACCATGAAAGACTTCAGGCTCTCCCTGCCTTGCATTTGCCATCAGTGGGGGGAGGCGTTTTCTGTCGCATGTGAGGTGCAAATAAAGGCTGTGAGAGTCACTTCAGGACACTAATATATAAAATCTTCACCCCGCAGAGTTATCAGTCTAGTGCTAAGTTGCAAATGAAGTGGAAAATCTTCTGTGATAACAAGATGCAATAGTGAAGCAACTGGATTGGGGGCTTTGTGCCCTATTTTTTGTGTCTTACGAGAAATCATTACTTGTATGAAATGGAGCATATTTTCTTCTCTTTCGTGGCAGTGGTATGAATTTTAGTTTATAGAGATTATGGTTATTGCAGTAAGCTTGTTCTTACCTAAAAACGTTAGCAGTAATATTACAGGTGATGTGGTGTTGTCTACTCTTTATCTGTAGATCCCACAACAATATAAGATGAAAATACCCTTCTGCTGGAAACCGATAGCATATTTCGTATCTCCTCCCCTAATGCTGCCAGATTGTATTAATCATAAATGTCAATGAAGTCTCCAGATGACTTCCGGACTTTCGACAAAAGGCCTTCATCTCAGCCTCTTAAATTCCAAGGTCAAGGGGAATGTAACATTCAGAATAATTATTAGCATTATTTTACCTTGACATTTCAGCCCTGCTTTCAGTTTAGCATTCCAACCAGGCGGTGAAGACGAATGTCATCTTTCGATTCACTGGAGGGATTTGCCCCAATTAAACCTGACTTTAAGGATATCTAAAGCCCTGTATTAATGTGCTGTCCTGTTTTTTAGCAAGAAATACTTCACGAAGGAGAGAAACTTTCATTAAAAGCATTCAAGATTTACTGTGACAAGAACAAGCAATTTTTGAATTGCAGTTTTCCCCCCAGGCTGGGATAATAATCAGTGCTTCTCATTTTCAGAGGAGTCAGTGGTTGCACTGCCCTAAAGATTCTTTTGCCTTTTGTTTCAGCTAAAAGGTCAGAGTTATAATTTTGTCTCATTATGAACTATTAGTGGTACCTTGTCAAAACCTTGTTACGTGTCCAGGATCTTGCGCCCGTCCTTTGTACGTACCTGTATTTACTTAAATTTTTTAACATCATATCAGGTAATAGGGACAGAATAGGTTGTTTGTGGGTTTTTTTCCCAGCAGAGAAAAATGTTTTCTGCAAAGCACAGATGAAAAGAAGACACAACCACCACGCCACACACAACCCCACAGCTATTTGACCTTGACTGGGTGGAGAGCTGGCAGTCTGGTTCAGTCAAACAATTTTACTTCTCGCTTCCTGCAAACTTTTGATGACCCTCGAGATTCTGGAAGTCTGTTTTGATAACGAGGTAAATAACTGTACAAACGTAATTCACTGTAAATTGGTCAGAAAGCAGGTGCATACAGACGAATGACAGACACCAGTTAGTCTTCAGGCAGTGGGCTTTTTTGGTACAGTACGGAGAATAAATCGAGTTTCTGTGATGAGCACCATTTATTTCAATAGCGTTGTTCCCATTCGACCCATGGCCAAGCTTTGCTGTAGAGAAAAAAATGGAGCCACACCGCAAAAGGGTATACAAGACTGCGTAACTTTAGCTCCCTGTTCTTATTAGTTGCTTTTCCTGCTACACTGTGCCTTTCTGTGAAACCTTGAAGATAAAATTGTTTTGCATGGTTTGGGCTGTAAGTCATGGCTACTTTCCAGCTGATAGCAAATTGCTATTTGCATCTGTTCTGGTTGGGTGCCCAGTGTGTGATTTTACACAACTGCTGTGGCCCGTACTGTTTCGATGGAAGTGAAATTTATTGACTTCTAGTTAAATTTGACTTTGGGACTTCACCTAACTGGAAAGTAAACTGATTGATGCTGACACTCCTTGTCTTCTAACCTCTAGCTCCATGCAGATTCATACTTGAAATGCTTTTGTCTCCAGCACAAACATGCTCTTTCTCTTAATTCTTCCTTTATTTTTAACTAGAAATCTTGCACAAATATCACATGAACATATAGTTCACTGCATAGACGTGTAACGATCTGCCATGTTTCTCCCCCCCCCCCCCCCCCGAATTTTCAAACAAATTTGACATTGCTTTCTACTTAAATGCTGTAAATTTTGACATGGCTTATAGTTAAAAGTCTAACTGTGCACAAATTTCAGAACACGTTCTATGGGAAGTTGGTTAAGCAGCGCACCTCTGTAATTCATCACGGAGGTCCGCAGGAGTCTCGAGTCCCTTTCCAATTTCCATTTCCTTCCCTGCTTCCTCCTATTAGGCATTTACTAAGGATAGCTGACTGATCTTTAGTGAGTTTATGGCCAACAGCTCCTGACCCGGTTTTAGTTAGCTTTCATTGACTTCAGCAGCACGGTGATTAATTGTGCTGATAAGAGAAGTGGAAGCGTCTTTCCTCCTGCCTGTCAAGCTTAACAAAAGCAGTGAATCTGAAGAACGTGGCAGAGATAAAGAATTGATGCTGAACCCCCTGGAAACGATCCTGTGTTGGCTCAACTAAGGATCTGGCCCATTTTGTGAAATAGAATTAAATTTATTCACTTACTACTTCATTACATAGGTGCTGCAGTAAAGTACGTATGTTGCATGCATATATACTTGTAAGGATATAAAAGAAGCTGTTGCCGATCTTTTACATCATAATTTTCACTGAGTACTACCTGGTGTTGAAAGAGGGGGTAAAAAGCATTCCGTTGAACATCTATATTTTTCCTTTTCTTTCCCCACGTTTAAAATGTACCGTTTAATTTTGTAACGATGTTTTCCCAGCTATCTGAATGTCTCATTAGCGCTAATCTACCAGATGGGACCCTGGAGAGTGGGAAGGAGAGGTTCAGCGGCGCTAGCTGTAAGCCAGCAAAGCAAGGTTTTCGAGATCCCCTCTCCTCCAGATGCTTTGTATAACCTTTGGGGGGGCGGTCTCCTGAGGTTTCCTCTGTATTCCTTCAGGATTACCTGACCCCATAAAATCAGGCTTGCTCATACTAGCGTTTTTATTCTCTGTCTCCAGCAAGCATGTTTCCGAGACTGGGGGGTTTGAGGGCTGAGAACACAGATCTATCACTTTCCAGCGTGTTTTTCTGTTTTTTGCACAAGCGGTGCATGTTCCTTCCTCGCAATGCGCTGCGGCCCAGAAATTCACCTTTTCAGGAGACCACGCTCTGGTACCATTTCTAATTTAATTACTTCTTTGTACAGTCCCACTTCTAAGCCCTTGGAACCTAAAGCTTGGGAGATAATTATTTCCATCCCTGAAGAGGGGGTCTTTCAAAATCCCTTTGCATCTTGTGGGTTAAGTGTTTAATGTTTCAGCTGGAGATTGGGAAGCATGAGAACAGAAGCCAAATGGAATGCATTATGTTCAGTGCCCATCCATTTTAAATAGTTTTCCTTTTGGAAAGCTTCCTTTTTTTATATATATATAAAAAATATCTTTGGAGCTTGCAGTGAAGAGGAACTAGAGATTATTTTTCTCCCTCTCAACTGGAATAAATACAGAAGGAGTGTCTGGCTGACAATGGATCTGCAGCAACAGAACTCCACAGCCCTTATTGTCTGTGATTTTCATGAAGTGATGTATGTCTTCACAGTAATATAGAAATGCTAACAAAGGAGTGCTGTTAAGTGTGGAGGAGCAAATAGATTAAAATCTATTTTTGGAGTCAAATACATTTTCTCGAATCATAAAAAAATAAAAAATTACTCCACGCTGACAAGAAGTCCTAAAAAATCGGTCTGTTGAGGTAATTTATATGTGCGTACACACACAGGCAGGTATTCTGGTCTGGCTTTTTAGTTTGAGACTGTTATAAAAGTGATTGAAAACAAAGGGAGTTGTTTGGGAGCACTGCTTCAGTGAATCAAAACTATTAGGGCTTTTACTGTTGTGAAAACAGAGTTTATTTAATAGGCCTCTCCAAAGTTTTTTTTTTTTCCTCTGCCTCCAAGCCAGAGTGGACACTGGCATGTGAGATGATTGCAGGCTGTGAATTTTCAAAGAGGTTTAAAGTAACAGGACCACCCCGGTTGCTCTGCTAATGCTGCTGCTGCTGCTGCCCTTAGAAAGAATTCTGTGAGTGTTTGAGTTGCAGAGGCAGCAGAGTAATTGAGGAGACTTGTCCAGGAAGCAACTTATGAACATTTCCTTACCCGAGAGCTCTTTGGTCAAGAACATGAAAGCAAACGTAGCCGAACGAAACCTCGTAAAAGCCTTAATGTAACAGCATTGATTTTCTGATTTGTGTTTTTCTGTTGGATTTTTCCCCCTCTTCTTCTGTTTTAATACATCCTCTGTGCTTTTTCTAACAAATTACAGTATTCTACCCATTGCCTAAGAAGTTTTTAAAAAAGCAATCGAGCAATTAAACAGGTTTCCAGCAGCTTTGGTTACAAAGCCATTGGGCTGCATGGAGAATATGCTGGCAACAAACAACTGATATAATTTAATGAGGTGTAACTGAGTAATTTGGGGCATCCAGCAGGTTTTTGCTATAAGGGGCTGCACCAGAAGGCCTCTTTAACAAGTATCCTGTGCTTGGCTTTTGGAGTTGTCCTCACAGAGCAGTCGTGCAATGCGTCGTGCTGATGCTGATCTATGGGCCCTGAGATCCTGCTTTTCACCCGTTTAATTAATTAGAGAAAAACAGAGCTGGAGGATAGGTGACTGTAAGGTCTCATGCTTTCTTTTCACATTGTATTAGTTACAAAGAACTTGAACGGGGGGAAGGTGAACTCGCTTGTAATTGTAACATTCCTTATTTTTTATTGAATATGAGCAAAAATCTCTTGTCCTTTACATTCACATACTCTTAGAGTTATGGGTAGTGAGTTGCTTTAGATTTAGCTCCTTCTGTAAGGAAGATTGTGTCTGTCTTCCATTGCAGAAATGGCCATCGGGTTTCCCGAACTCGTGTCTCATTACAGTAATAGCACTATTTCAAGAGAAGTTAGGGTTGGGCGCTTCGTGACGCTGTTTATGTACTCCGTCTACGGGTTTGAGAACATCTGTGATGTGATTATTAAAAGGACAGTAATGGCCACTAAACTGAAAACCCTAAAAAAGAACATTTTTGCCCTTTTATTTTTCAAAGGCTAAATCTAAATGCATCAATGCGTATAATAGCCATTTCTCTAGCGTGAAATGCCATGAGGTCTGTTTTTTCACATGTCAGTGCTCTGTGTCCGTACTGCCCTGGCTCCAAGCAAGCCTTCCCTGCTTTTGGAGGGCCAGATGTTTGGAAGAGTCCTTCC
The DNA here is from genome assembly GCF_030936135.1 of Gavia stellata. Classification (NCBI taxonomy): domain Eukaryota; kingdom Metazoa; phylum Chordata; class Aves; order Gaviiformes; family Gaviidae; genus Gavia; species Gavia stellata. The sequence goes on along the minus strand of NC_082596.1, from coordinate 94,740,315 downwards.
TAGAAAGCAAGTCCACTCGATCAAACCTGCCTAGGTCTTCCCCAGAGAGAGACCTCTCCCAGGAAAACGCCGCTGTAGACGAGGTGATATGTTAGTTGGCTTAGTTTAAGAATATTACATTTCAAAATCGATTGCTTGTACAAATATGGAAATATATTTGGGTGAGTTTGAGGTGTTTGGGGTTGGTTTTTTTTTTCCCCTCTCTAGTAGCTTTGGACAATCTTGCCTCGGTTGGCGAGACGCCAGAGCGCTGTGGAGATGCTGCAAGTGCAGTGCTGCAGCGTGAGCGACGGGCAGGTACTCTGGAGCGGTCCCCGAGACGCCCGCTGCCCCTCGGAGCACTGCTTGCGGGTGGCCTGCGAGCCAGCACCCACAGCCACTGCCCTCCCGGGCGGGCTGTGGGGCTCCGCTGCTCTCTCTGCCAGCTGAGGAGGAGCGAGGAGGCAGCGACGAGGGAATTTCTGCCGTGGGGAAGGGCGAAATTCGAGTTTAAACGTATGGTGCCTGTTACTGGCTGTTGGTATATGGTGTGTGTGAGGATAGGGAAGGGGTGTCCTGGAAGCTTCCTGCGTCCCATGTTTTTAAGCCCTGCAGAAGGGTGCCTGTGATTGAAAAAGGCACTGCTTCTTCCTCGAAATCTTGAAGTGGGTAGGAGAGAAGAGAGAATAGACCTCTTGCAACTGAAATCGCTGCAGTGAGCAAAGATGCCGCTTCCAAAATATCAGAAGCTGTTGAAACATACGTCATGCCGACCAGCAGGTAGCTGTTAGGAGTGCTGTCCACAAAATACGCTAGTTTTCAGTCCTGGTAATGCAACATCAGTTTGATCAGTTTGCTACAAAAACATGTTCCACTTCCAAAATGTGCCCAGTCGTTTGAATCAGTGTGGTGCATGACTTTTCCATCAGTTCACTAATATTTGAGGTGTTTTGTTTCTAAAATCTACACTGTTGTTTCTAAAATCTACACTGTTGGCTTTTGACAAGTTTTCTTTTACCGCTGTGTTTCAACCTGATTGCCTTCCAAGCCCTGACTGGTTTGTAAGTAATTCTTACTGCTGCTTTACAGAGAAGCTCCACAGGTAGTTTTCCATCATATTCATGAAGATCGCTAGAAGAAATCTGTTTCCTTAACTTTACCTTAACGGCTGAACCTTAAAAGAAGTATCTTAACCAACACCCAGTTGCTTCAACATTTATGCTGAAATGATACCTTGTGACTGGAACTCCTTTTAGATAAGTGTGATTAATAATCCATTAACTTAAAGTGTTGGAGGATGAAAGTAGATCTGGTACTTTTGACAGTGTACTCAAAACACCACCTAGTATAAACCAAGACTGAATGAGAGTTCAGGTGGCTATGTCTCTTCACCTGCGAGCAATCATTTTAAAAAAGCATTGTATTTCAATCAGATAGTAAAACAATAAAGATCTACATCTGCTTGCGTACATAGGTCATTATGGAAACTGTGCTGGAAAGTTGCTTGGAGGTTAGCGAGATGAAGTCTCGTTGCTTGTTTGATTTTGAGAGAGTTTTTTTCAGGTGTAGATGCTCAAGTTATGTACAGTTACAAAGGCAGTTACAAGCATTGTAGTCAGGCAGTTGGAATTATACACACAGAGTAGCTAGCGAATATGTTTTGCATGGGCAGCTACTTGAAATGTTTTGCAAGTGCTTCTTAGGCACCTATGGAAAAAAAAAGCTAACAGAAAAACAAAAGTCTGGCATTGCTCACTCTAAGAGCTGAAAGCCTGGAGTTGGAGCCAAAGGTCTAAAATAGAAATGGGCAATGTAACAGTCTTTTTTGGTGATTAATATAAAGCCTCTGTTAGAGTTCCTAACTCAGATCAGTCCTAAATATAATAGCAGGTGAGCTAGGAAACAGCAGAGAGAAACTTGTGAGAGAAAGAGCAAATGAGCTGCATTTTTCTTAGTAAGCTCTATCAAGAGAACTGACTCACTGACTAAAACTGGTTAAACCAGGATGCTCAAGCCTTCAGGAGTTAGATGTCTTTACAGGCATCTGTTTAAGGAAAACCCACACCTTTCATTTAAAAAAAAAAAATGCCATTCTACGTTAATGGGCCAAGTTGTCTTATCCAGAAAACTTTGATCAAAAAGTTTGGTGGTTCTTCAAAGGTGAGCCTAACCACTGTGGGTGGAAAGCCAAAGTGAAAAGTATGTGAAGGTTTTTCATACCTCCTGCTTTCCTTTTAGTTTGAAATGCCAGAAGAGGGGCTTTCTCATTTCCCGTGTGGTTGTTTCCCGTTTCTCATCATACGTAGAGTCCTTGGTGAAAAGGGGATTGTGGTTCATGATTGTGAAACCTCTTTGTTGTTCAGAGAGCAATGTTACATGAGCAAAAGGGTGACCTGTGTTAAGAAATAGGTGATATTATTATTATTCCTTCTGTGTTTTTCCACCACTAGCGTAAACTTGGGCTTAGCAGTGCGAAGTACTGAGGCTGTAGTCTTTAGTACAAGTGCCCTCGTCTCATCTATACTTAATGGAAGTTAATGATGCTCAGCATCTCACAGGACTTGCCTTCATACCCTGGTTTAAAAGAGGGGTTAAGTAGGTTACAGGAGTGCTTTCTGCTGTCTTTTTCTTAAACGTCGTATTTTCCATCCTCCTGTGTCAGAGACAAACTCATTTGGGAAGAGTCCTGAGCGGTAGTAAAGAGAGGCAAAACTGTACCCGGTCAAGCCGCCTTCTGTAAAGTCAAGGAAGGCACTGTTGGCATGTGAAGTCAGTCAATTCAAGGGGGAGTTTAAGTGCTCTCCACTTATCCGAAACTGTCTCGGGAAGTTTTATGAAACTCCGCAAAGGCAGTTGTAAGATTGTGGTGGGTGGGAAGACCCAAGAAACTGGGTGGAGTGGTGAGAAAATTTTAAGAATAGCTGGCAATTAATCTTAGCTCCTGGGACTTAGGGACTTTCCAATGCTGGCAGGTCTCAGTATGTGTGTTGTTATTCAGGCTACATGCCAAGAATATTTAATGCTGACTGCCGAGTGTGTTAGAGAAAAGTCATTGTGCAGGCACTGTCACTCAAAGGAAATACGCCACGCCATAATCATTGGTTCAACAGTCATTTTGCAGACAATGAACACTGACATTTGGATAACAAAGGGAACAAACAGTAAAAGAAGGTGGGTAGGTGGGGAAACCTTTGTCTTTTTGGTAGTTAAGACCATTAAATCTGTTCGTATACGTTGTTGGTGCATGGGTCCTGAGATGCTGTTGCAATTGTGATAATGACAGTGCTGTAAGAGGGTCTTAGGGCACACGGGGAAAAACTGGTTGTTGAAATAACAGGGGCCCTTTGTGGTGAAAAAACACTGTCTCTGTCCTGAAAAAAAGTACTTTAAAATACAACATAAGGCAGCAAAACCAGAGAAAAATCAATAAAGTGTGGCAGAAGAGAGGAAAACTTATTTTGGGTGTAATATAAAGATGTGAGTTGCCCTGCAGATGTCAACTGAGCCTGAACTTCAGACCTTATTTTGTGCAATACGCTACCTGTTAGTTGTGACAGGCTGGGATGCGCCCTTCCCACTGCAATACATCAATGAGTCTTTATGGAATACGCGTATTTAGAGAGCTGGGCTGAGTGGGGAGACTGATGGAGCAAACGAAGAGACAGGGGTATCTTCCTGACCTGAGCTGAGCGAAGACGCATGGCTATGGGAAGTGTGCGGACACGGCCATGCTGTCCCTTTAGGTCACGCCTTGCCAGTTACCCCCTGCTTGTTGCCCCACGTATGTCCATTCAAGCACCCCAGCAGCACCCGGGGCCACCCACGCCGTCGCTGCATGGGGTGCCCCTGACACTAGGCAGCAGTGCTGGTGCTCCCTGGTACCTTGCCCACACCACGTGCATGCTGCACCCGCCGCATCCCGCCTGTCACCCTTCAGCCGTGCCAGCGTGCTGAGGCAGCTCCGGGCGAAGGGGAGAAGCAGGAGACAGGCAGAAAGGCAAACAGACCGCAGCAAGCGGCAGTCTCTCAGCGGTTGCTGCAGGGCCGGTCGGCCACCTTATCTTTGGGACTTGACTTGATAACCCCGGCGCCAGCGCCGGTCTCTTGCAGATTATCAGCTAGTCACTGCCTTAGATGTGCAGGACAGGATCACTGCCACACTTTGTCACGGTCCTTGAGGGAATACACATAGTGCTCCAGAGCGCTTTGAGAATGGCCTCAATTATTAATAACCATTACGATTTTTTTCTGTTGGACTCTAAAGTCTTGCTGATCATCATGGATTATTTATTCACCCTAGTGCTGATTGCACCAGCTCTGTATCATCAGCCCTCCAGCATCTGCCTTTCTGGCTGGCATCCTTTTTCCCATGCAATGTCTGATCAACAGATGTATTCCGTGTTCCCCTCATTGTGGATGCAGCCATAGTCTAGCGCCTTCAGAAAGTTCAACCATGTCCTTAGTTTATTCAAGATGTGTTTGTGGTAAAGGATAGGTAAAGGATGCGCTGGGCTCAACTTCGGTGTCTCAAGGTTGTGACCGGTGGTGGTGGCAGTGGTATTAATGGTGTTTTTCACCCCATCCTTTCTGATGTTCAAGACATCCTTCTCCTCATCCAACTGGTGATGAGGTTCCTCCCGCCCTGCTTTTCAGTGGTAGCTTGATGCACGTCCACCAGCATCATGGCTTCCTTCCCAAAGACAACATGAGACATCTTGTTCTGAAGACAGGATCACCTCCAGCTTGGAGAATTACCATTCCTGGTCTTGTGAAAGCTGTCTCTTTTTTCCCCATCATTGGAATCCAGCCTGTATGTATTCTTTTGACAGCTGTTCCCTCCCAAAGAGATCCTATTTCTGCCTGAAAAATACCGCCAAATTAGAAGCGGTTGGGAATTTTTCAGATGGATATACAGATACAACCATTGCAAGTTGCCTATCTGAAACTGCAGTCCTGTGCACCCGGCATGGCTACGTTAATGCAAGCCTTGCCCCGGTTCCAGCGTTCACCACAGAGAGCTGACTCACAGCAGGCTCTGCGGGAGGCAGTCTCAAATGCGAGTTGTCTGGAATGCCAGTTATGTGGAGCCTTCGTGGAGGTCCCACAGGGGACAGGACGCTCCTGAGGTTTAATCCGTTGATGGAGCAGTGGAGGCCCCTCCACATCTTTGTCACTGTGGGCGGATGGCGTTGTGTCTCCTGGATGCCACCAGAGCACTCTGCAGAAGCAGCTGCGGAAACCGGTCCTAGCAAGAATGACACGGCAGAAGCTTAGGTTAAAGAAAAGGAGCAAGCAACAGATTAAGAAGAGATTGGAGCAAACGGTCAATGTGCGAAGCCTCCAAACTGAGATCTAGATAGTGAACTGAGCAGATGAAGTGAATAAGCAAAGAGGAGAAGGGTCACAAGTACTGGGACTGGTAAGCAGCTGTCTAAATAAGTCTGTCATTCGTTAGTTACTAAAAAAAAAGACCAAAAAAAAAAAAGAAAGGTCTACCCTTCCTTTTATTAATTGTCTTTTTCATTAGTTATTAAAAAAAAAAGAGGGGGGAAAAAAAATGAAAGGTCTACCCTTCCTTTTATTAATTGTCTTTTCTTCTGCCTCAATATGAAGAATAAATGTATTCCCTGTTTTAAAACGTGGAATTACACTTCAGGGGAAAACAAGCATAAAACCCCTCCTGTGCTAGCAGTAGCCACCTCCGATTAGCTAACTTTGCAGCGCAGGGCTGGGCTGCGTAGAAAGCTCCTGGGCCAGAGACCTTGACTGGAGGAAAAGGAGTAAGTCCACAAAGGGTCAAGGGTGCACTTTATGGGTAATGTTAAACCAGTCTAAAGGCTTAGTGCCTTCAAAGAGGCTGTCACCTTGCTACCTTCCTTCGCTTCCGCAGTGCGCCCTGGAGTTCCCTGCGCTGGGAGTTACCCGAGCAGGAGAGGACTCGACGTTTGAAGGTCTACGTCTCTTCAGAAGTTTGCTCAGCGCCAGGAGCGGGAGGTTGGAGTATCAGGCTGGGGAAGTGGAGCCCCTGCTTTAGGTGGTGGTCTGTTACCGGCAGAGCTAAACGTGCTGCGCAGAACTGAACTGTCTCTTCGATATCACTGAAACTCCCAAAGCGGGTTCCTGTGGCAGCAGTGGGGGTGTAGTCACCCCCAGGTGCCCATTACTCTGAGAGTTTTCGGTTTAATCCCAGAGGGTTGGAGGCTTGTCTTCAAAGCCAAGGCATGAAGCAGGGATGTAACTTGGAGAGGAGGAGTGCTCCATGGGAAAGCTGAACACCAGGAGTTCAGTGTGGTAATAGAAGCATTTTTCACGTTGCAGTCCTTTTGTGGGTTTCGCTGTGTTTACACACGGCTAATTTGTAGCACTGGTTTTTTGCTTGTGAGATATAGATAGCTCCAAAACAGCCGTAAAAGCAAATACAATAATTTATGGAGAATGTGTGTGTATATTGCATTAAAAAATAACCTAAGGGCTTCGTGGTATATAAAATGTTAATTGAATGCTTGTATAAAACTGGCATCTGGTGTCATCAGCGAGACAAGATTATAGACAGTGATGAGACAGTGCTGTTACTAATGCTACTGACATGCAAGAAGAAGCAGCAGGAATTCTTCCCTTTTGTGTCATCAAAATCTAAGCACATGGTTAAAGCCAGAGGAGAGTGTGTGTGACAGGGAAGAGCACAAGAGAATGGTGATTTTCTGTCATATTTCCTCTGTTGCGTTTTCCCCTTTTATTTTCCTACAAAGAGGTTGATTTGTTTAGCCTGGAGGCTGAAGTTGGCTGTAATTTCCATGGACAGCAAATTTTGCGTGAGTGGTACAAGCAGTAATATTTTCCCAAAAATATGCTTGCCAGGCTTGTGAATACAAGAATTCAGAGGTGCTAATAGCGTAAGTGGAATCAGCATTCAAAATTCAGTTAAGAGTAAATACGGCGTCACCCTGCCGCCCTTCTGAGAAACCCCCAGTATTTCGTGGTGTATGTACAGGCAGCCTAACGCTATCGGAAGAGATTCCTCAAGCGCACGCAGTAGGTGGGACTCAACCTGAGCTTGAGGTATCTTTTAAATGAAGTGTTGTTTCGGAGCCGTAATGCGTGACCCCCCCCAAGGATGTCGTCTGCTTTCAGTGCCTTGCTCCCGAGCAGTAAAGGAGGAGGGAGCAGCGTTGCTGAGGACAGGAGGTTAAGGAATAACCTGATTGGGGAAGAAGCCAAACTAAACAAAGGTTTAGATCTATAGCTGAAAATAGTATAACTTACCGTTTTCTTCTGCCAGTGGCTGACACACCACATTTTTTGTTCTTTAAAACCACAGTCAACCATTCCCAAAAAAGGAAGTGTAACCTCTGTTTTCTACACTTCTGTCCTTCCCCTCATCTGGGGAAAACCTTTTCTTGCTGTATTTCTCATGACACATTTGACTGGAGGGTTTCTTCACAGCGTTTCTGCTGGGGGCTGTTTGTTTTATCTTGCATTTTGCAGTAGATAACAGCCCTCTATGCTGCATAGATTAGAATTGGCAAATTTTGCCACTGATTTCTTTAGGTACAGATAAAATGCCTTAGTCTCCCTCTCATGTCTATACTTCAAGCAAATTTTCAGAATGTCTGTTAATGGGAGTATACTTCAAGCAAATTTTCAGAATGTCTGTTAATGGGAGTGCTGAGGGATTTCTCCGTTTCCTTTGGTTCTCGGCTGGCCACATGTGCACGCTAACGAGACGCAGGAATATTAAAAGTGGAATTGGGAGCAGAGCAGAGGCCAGCCTAATAAATCTGCTGTTAGTTCAGGCTCTGCGGGGATGTTGCTGCCCCCGGGGGGAGGAAGGGCAGAAGCTGGGCGTTGGGCCTGAGGGACAGAAAAGGAAATCAGCCGTGGGCAGGCAGGGAGGCAGGACCTCAGTTGCTGAGGGCTGGAGGCAAAAAGCAGCTTCCGAAGGAGCGCTGGAGGCAGGAGGCTGGGCAAAAAACAGGCAGTGGAAATTTTGTTTCAGGAGGTGGCTGTACTGCAATGAGAGGATGAGCGATTTTGGAGCGAAAGGTTCTTTATACCTAAGAGTAGATAACAGAGACTAAATAAATAAATAAATAAATAAAAGGTTGCCTTAATTTGAAAGCCCTTTCCAGGAAGGCCAAGCAATCCATTTTTCTTCTTCTTCTAGTACAGCCAAGATTTTATGCTGACCAAGCTCTGACTTCAAAGCTGGCCCTTCTCTGAGCAGGGCGCTGGGCCCCCCCCAACCTGAGTGTTTGGTAATTCCGTGATTTTGAGCACCGAGAGTGAATTCTCTGCTCCATTCACCCCAATGTCATCAAAGCTGGAATCTTACCCTGAAAGAGTGCTGATTGTAGTTAAGTCATGGCCAACAGAGGAAAGGCAATTTAGATGTGAAAGGCTCTGTATGGTCCATGTTTGAATTTGATGGATGTCAGCTACCGTAGCTTGTTTGCCACATTAGAGCCGTTGACCCCTGTGAAACAGGCGGATGATGTATATACCTGCTTCCCGCTGAACAGAAGTCCTTACCGAACAGCACTCGTTTAGAAATTGGTTGGTAACTCACCAGCAGAGCCAAGGATTTGAGTTGTCATAGTGACGTGCTGGCCTCACCACTTGCTCCTATTTCTTCCTACTATGTGCAAGTGTAAAGAATGCTTTAAAGAAGTCTATTATCGGTGTTACGGATTTCAGTCGCCTCCAGGCCAGGCTGGAGCTAGCCCTGTCTGTTCAGTGCATAAAGAGGGAGGCTTGGTCTCAAGAACTGTAAGTCTGGTGCTGTCATGAGCACCAAATCCATACAAGTGTGAGAGGAAAAGGCTGCTGGAAGGGATCAGTTATTCTCCAGAAGGGCCACTGGCTTGGACTGGAAAACCCTATGAAAGGCAGAACATATAAATCTGTAGATGTGAAAAGCTATGGAGCAGCTCTAAACCTATGATGAATTAGAGATTGGTGGATGCCAGAAGCTCTGAAAAGTTACTTGGAAATGCTAAATTTCACTATCCATCTCTCACTAAGTGGTTGGTTTTTTATTGTGCCTTCTGTAAGATGATCATGAGTTGTAGCTGTCCAGAATAGTTTGTTCCCCTGAGGTTATTTAATTCCAATTATTTCTCCTCAATCACATTCAGAAGAGACTTTGTAGAGGGAGGACTAGCAAAACTCTGGAAAACAGATCTGAACAGCTGTACCTCATCACTTTGTGAAAGATTAGGAAGGGATGAAACCTCAGGCTTTTGGCTGAAGTTGGCCAAAGTAAATAGAAAGTGGAATCTTTAGGGGTTACGATGAAACTAAAAGTAGCAAACAACTAATGCCAATAAATATGTTCAAATCACAGGTTGCACGGAATATTTGCCTTTCCTAAGCTCGATTGGGTTAAGCCACACCATCATCGGTTTTGGGCAAATAAGGTCCTTTATTTCATCAGTAGTCCTGAAATCAGTGGGATTATTTATATAAAAAATTATTCTTTAATGTGAGTGAAAGTATTACAATCTAGTCCTATGTTTGGATGTTCTATCCCCATTTATTTTTCTTGTCCATTTAGACTTGGAGCTCTCTGGAAAAGAATGACCTCTTCATATGTACAAAGTACGATTGGTTGTGATTCCTCCACAATCATATGTCACTTATACTAAAGAGCTTAAATGTCAAAAGGAAACATTTTGACCTTTATAAGAATATTCATTTTTATATAATTCCCTCTGAATTTAGACAAAATAGATACATTCCCATGTAATATTTTAGTTTTGCCCAAATTAATATTTCCCATTTGGCCAGCTCTACTCTACAGAGATGTGGTGAACACAAAGTCATTGGGAATAAGCAGACCTGTGGGTCTGATGCTTCTTACTGACCTTTCTATCTTAAATTAAAGGTTATTCCATGTTACGTCTGTTGGAGTTTCTACATACTATTCACTTTAAGGAGGAGTGAATTTGAATAATACAGGAAAAGGTGGCATGTGCCTGGATCCTCATTAATAGGCAAGAAAGTAAGTGGCATAGGCCTATGACAAGTTCACTTTGAAAAGGAGTGGGAGAGATTGCGGGGGAACGGTTATGGTGTGGAAAATATCTCTTCAGCTGAGATAACAGTGAGCTTGCCCAGCATTTTGAGGGAATTTCTATACTCCGAGTTGCTTTCAGTGCTGCTGCTCAAGTAGTGGAAGCAGCCTCCTATCAATGTCTTGGCTGGACAGATGTACCTGGAGCTCCAGGGTGCCATAGCTCCCAGCTAGCTTGGGTACCGCCGTTCGCCGTTCTCAGCTGCGGCTCGCCAGCGCTGCTGGGGACCAGCTAGAGGAGTTGCAGGCCACCTCAGGTGGGTCTCTTCTGTCTTTCTGTTATTAGCCTTTAAGAAGGTGGCAAGGGCAGCCCCAGTGCACCCACCCATGGGTTGAGCGCTGCAAGGGGTGGAGCACCATTAGCTTTCTCCAGTGAGTCTTGACTTGGAACAGCCTGGGGACCTTTGCTTTCTGCAGCATCGACACGCTGTGAGAATAAGCACTGCTTTGGCAAAGGCAAACATCTGTAATGGGGCTAGTGAGACAACGTAGGTGTTACTCATTTTGGGAAATGTATGCAGATTTTTTTAAGTTGTCGCTGTTCTCATACTGCTAGAAGCATGAAAAGTCAGACCACTTATTTATTCAAAAGCTTTACTGTTGACAGTGATCAGGACGACATTCCTTTTTTTTCCCGGTAAAGCTGTAGTCAGTAATAAATATCTGGGTTTTGAATATATTTTTGAGTTGTTATATACGTGCCACTTTATACTACAGTTCTTTGTTGCTCAACAAAATTTCCTGAAGTATTTATTTGCCACCACTTTTATATTGCTGCTACGTTCCTCCTGGAGGAATGATGAATACATTTCCTGAGGACTATGAATTTCTTCATAGAATCATAGATTGTTTGGGTTGGAAGGGGCCTTTAAAGGTCATCTAGTCCAACCCCCCTGCAGTGAGCAGGGACATCTTCAACTAGATCAGGTCGCTCAGGGCCCCGTCCAACCTGACCTGGAATGTTTCCAGGGATGGGGCATCTACCACCTCTCTGGGCAACCTGTGCCAGTGTTTCAGCACCCTCATCGTAAAAAATGTCTTCCTTATATCTAGTCTAAATCTACCCTCTTTTAGTTTAAAACCATTACCCCTTGTTCTATCACTACAGGCCCTACTAAATAGTTTGTCCCCATCTTTCCTATAAGCCCCCTTTAAGTACTGAAAGCGCACAATAAGGTCTCCCCAGAGCCTCCTCTTCTCCAGGCTGAACAACCCCAACTCTCTCAGCCTTTCCTCATAGAAGAGGAGTTCCAGCCCTCTGATCATTTTTGTGGCCTCCTCTGGACCGGCTCCAACAGGTCCATGTCTTCCCTCTGCTGAGGGCTCCAGAGCTGGACACAGGACTGCACATGGGGTCTCACCAGAGCAGAGTAGAAGGGCAAAATCACCCCCCTCGACCTGCTGGCCACGCTTCTTTGGATGCAGCCCAGGATACAGTTGGCTTTCTGGGCTGCGAGTGCACACTGCTGGCTCATGTCCAGCTTGTCATCCACCAGTACCCCCAAGTCCTTCTCTGCAGGGCTGCTCTCAATCCCTTCATCACCCAGCCTCTATTGATACCGGGGTTGCCCCGACCCAGATGCAGGACCTTGCTCTTGGTCTTGCTGAACCTCATGAGGTTCTTGTCTTGTTGAATTGCAGTACCTACAGCTATTCCCACCCTCCTTGTACTTGTGAGTTCCCTTTGTTAGGCACGTGTGCTTGAGTTATAATCACCTCGCTGCACACTGGCTATTATGAAGCTGCTGTTGACTGATTCTCCAAGAAATGCCATCAGATGGATCTCTCCTTGTCTTATGTTTCATTTTTAAAAGTACACAGGGAAAAGGATAACAAAGCGTGTTCTTTGTACTATTCAAATTTGATCACACTGCTGAGGAACAATGCATGTCAGCTCCAGGCTTAAAGTGCTAAATAACATTGTTTCATAAACACACAGCTATTTTGTCCAAACAAACTGCTTCGTCAAAATGTTGAAAAATGTATTGTACCGCTGGGACAGTTCTGCCATAGACAGTTTTGTTTGTCTCTCTTACTTGTGCTTCAGGAAAAAAAAAAAGCAACAATATAATCACTTTTATTTTTATTACTCAAATATTTGTGCTGGAGCCTGGAGAAGAGAAATAGTTATTATACATTATGTAAATGATATCTTTAAAGAAAGCAGCCTTACAAACAGCACTACATTAACCCTTCAGCAACACCTAACACCTCATTCTTCTTTGGCTGTTGACAAACAAGGCCAATTAACATCAGCAAGATAATTAACTACAGCTCCAGGTAGTATTTGCATGCAATCTATTGCTGTTTGGAAGCTGTCTCTTCTCCTTACCTCCTTGCAGCTTGAAGGTGCTAATTTTAACACCTACAAAGTATGGAGTTTGGATTTGGTTGAGAAGAGAGCGAGACCGCTTTTTTTTTTATTATTATTAAAACATTAGATGAATAATTATAATAGTGAAGTGACTTCAACCTTCTGCTAGATTTTTTTCCCCCAAATCATTTGCACATTTCAGGACGCTTTTTAAATTCCTTATCTTCCATATGGCAAATTATTCTTTTTGAATGTCTTGTACTTAGAGTGAGAACACTTTGGGGATGGACTTAACTGGTGGTCCAAACCCAGGGTAACTATGTTTGTTGCCAAGGAAAGAAGAATATTATTCCTGGAGACACAGCAGGCATTTTATTAAATGATTGTACCAGCTGGAAACAAATTATTGCCTTTATTTTAAACTACCATTTAGAAGTATAATGCTTTTATTTCAATGGGAAACAAATTTTTAGGAAGATTACAGCTCACATCTTCTTGTGATTTTTACTGGGGTGTGCTAGGTTCCTATAATTATCCTTGATAGTATTATTCGCCTTGGTTTTGATGAGGCTGTTATTACCTGCAAGTCAAAAGTTGATCCTACTGTTATTTCCCTTCTGTCTGATACCCCAACTAATTTTGGAGTGAGGAAAAGCGTATGCAGCAGGTGGGCTGGGTTTCTAATAATTAGTTTTCTTAAACATGCCATAAAGAGCCTTGCCAAGAAAATATCACTGTAGCATTTTGAGCCCAGCTGGCACTGTATTGGAGCCCGGAGAGGGGAGGAGAGAACAGCAGGCTGAGCCACGTTCATCTGTGGAGTCTCTCCCTGTGCTCTAGAAAGCGTTTTCGCCTGGGGTTTTGTGGAAGGAAACAGAGGTAGTCCTTGCGCCTGGCTTGCATTGTGAATGTGCACATTCCTTTTTCCCTCTGACTGCAGTCCCGAGGACGCTATCAAACATAGTTTCAGTTGAACAAGGAGCTCTTGAGGTTGAGAGGAGCTGCACAGCTCAGTTCCCCGGCTCAGTGGCTGGGGTTGCACAGAACATGCTGCTGGGCAGCAAAGTCTGATCAAAGGCTCTCTAAGCCTTCCTTTCCCAGCTTTCCAAGCCAGAAATCGATAAGAGATGGTTAAGAGCAATAGCAGTAGGGGTGCAGTATGGGTCTGTCTTTTGGCAGGAAGTCTCATTTCATGGTCTCTAGATCAAAAATGCCTCAGCCACCTAATGCAGAGTGCTGACACGGTACAAACTCGTACTAGCACTTCAAATCTGTTCCAAAATGTTGAGGGGTTAGTATTTCGACTGCTTGCCTTACTATCAGACCAAGTCGTTGTCTGTCATCCTGCAGCAAGCATAAACTCCATGTGCTTTGGCTACTCAAATGGAAATACGATCTTGGGCCCGTTCCTGACCGGAATTAAATTTGTATTACCGAATTAAATTTGTCAGGCAGTGCAGTACCAGTGTGAGTATTCCCCTCCCTTCTCCTGGAGAAACGGGAAAGCAGCAAGGCTGGAGTGGTTTTCCGTAGCACTTTTCCAAAAATTGCTCAACTGTTTTGGCTGGACCACTCAAATAAATTCAGTTTTATGAAACATGGAAAAGTTCAGTAAGGTTACATGCGTTTGAAAAGAGCCAGGTAATCCTATCAGCCCTGTGTCCTGTATAACAAATCAGTCCCAGAATATGTATTGCTCTTCAGGTAGCCATGATCAGCAGATGGGTGGTAAGACGCTCGGCTTATTTTAAAACTTCGTGCTAAGTCAACTCTGTCATACAAGTGAGCTTCTTTTCTCCAAATTAGATATGACTATTCAGTGGGAAAAAAATAATCTGTTTTTTAAGGCTTTTAGACTTTTCTTGGTCTTTGTCGAAGAAATCAAATTAAGGACCTGTTCTACCTCTTAGTGACATTGCTTTGATGGGAGCTCGATGTAGAAAATGCTGATGTCCCCAGTAAAGGCATCTCTTTTATATCTGATGTGCCATATGTGTAAGATACATGTAATTTCTGTAGCATAGTGCTACAGTCTCCTGACAGCCTCTGAAAAAAAGAATGGATGTTGCCCTTTCCTACCCAGTAGGTAATGCTGCAAACGTTGCCAGGATGCAGCCACCTACCTCTAACTATTGCTAGAGGCACTTTAGCAGCAAGGCCCATTTGTGCGGTAAAAGCTCTGTGATGAATTTAATACACGTGAAGCACTGACTTCCCTAGGGAAAGCAGAAACAGGATCAGAGAAGATAATCAGAAAGTCTGAAGGCTTCAGGAGGACAAACAGGTGTTGCCTGTGCCGTGTTGCCTCCCACTTGGCATCTTAGTCTGGAGGATACATTATTTTCTTCTTTGACATTCAGGACTTTTGCTTCAGGAAGATTTTTTTTTTTTAGTGAAGTCTGAGTCCTGATGCATGAGCTAAAAGCCATCTGTGTGCTATTTTTTTTTTCTTTTCGGGTGTTACTGTTCCAACTGACTCTCTGCAGTCCATGGTTACAAAAAGGCTGAAGAAGAAAGTAAAAAAATGAAAATACCCTTTGGGGAAAGGAACATGCAGTCAGTCACCTCAAGGTCATTTAAAGTACAATGGGCTTATGCACTGGTGCAGGTTGAACTGATTTGTTTCATTAATCAAAACTCATACTCTGTTTGCAAAGAATAATTGACATTAGCAGAGCTATGTTACTTCGGAATCCAATATTAACCTCTCTGATTAATTATATTGAGGTTTAAGGTCAGAAAATAAGCCTTTGCTTATTCAGTAGCAACAGTGTCTCTTTTATTAACAGAGCAAACCTTTTGTCATGCTATGTAGGACAAATTTTGTATTTTTAGCAGTGAAATAAGTACCAAGTTATTGTGACTGTGGTTTGGTAGGGGATAATGTCAGAGTCTGAGATGGAGCTGCGCTCTGAGGAGATCCTTATGCACGTTAGTGAGGGGAACCAGAAAGAAAATGTCAAACATTAGCACACTATTTTCAAAAAAAGAGGTGTATTTTTGTTGGCGGGGAGGTGAGGAGGAGCGGGAGAAGAGAGGTTTCAGGATAGGAAGGATGTATTGGGGAGGGGAATGCATTAAGCACTGGCTAAAAATGGAAAATTAAAGACAAGTAAAAGAGTTGTATTGATATGTATTTAAAGGAAATTAGGGATGATTAAATTTTTCTCTTCTAAGCTAAATGCAGAAATATTTGATCATGATCTAACAATTGCATGTTGTGGCTGCTGCTTATCCTGCAGATTTGTTACGACCGGTGCTCTCCCCAGGCATCTGTATTTACCAGTGTTTCTGCAAATGTGCAAGGAGCAGCTCATCGGGTGAGCTTTGTGGTTTGTTTGCTCAATGCCTAGTATAATGTGGCTTTGATCTATGAGGCGTCCATAAATATTGCTGCAACCCACATGGCTGTGATGTCCTAGTCCACTCTTTCTGTCTTCCTGATGCTAAGTATTATCTGCCCCCCTGGGGAAATCCTGGGGAAATCAATGGATCTGCAAAGGTATTGCTCAGTTGAACTAAGATGGCAAAAGCATCTTTTCCTAAATTTCATTCATAATTGAAGACATCTTCTACAGCAGGAGTGCCCGGTTTATGTCCTGTGTGATCACTCTGGCCTACTAGGGTAATTTGTTCCTCCCCTTCTCTCCATAGTCTGATTAAATGAATTGTTTCAGTGAAAGTCAGCACCTCTCTCTAACCACCATCCTCCTCGTGGGGACTCCTTCCCTCACTGCGTGAGGGACATTCAGCCAGTCATGCTGGGGTGAAGGTGAGCTTAGGAAAGGTCCCAGCTGAAAGGAAGCAATTCACGTTCCCCACGTAGGTCTCAAGGAGCAACCGCAAAGGTAGTGGCTAAAAGAAAGAGCATGAATTGCTCTTTTACTTACAGCAGCTGAGTCCTTCCCCTTGTTCTTGGGTAACTTCTGAGTAAGGAGCTGGCAGCCCTGCAGTTTCCGCACGCGTGAGCTTGGTTGGGCTTTTGACCAAGGCTGGTGACCTGGTGGATGTTCAGAAAAGCCACAGCGTGCAGGTGCAAGGGTTTCATCGTGGCATGGGAAAAAGGGCTGTGGCACTGTCCTTCTCCATGTTCGCACTGGAAGTAAGGGAGCTGCTTAGAATTCAACAGCTCGGTACTACCATCCCACGAGGATAGTCGTTTTGGCATGATAATTGGCCTCAGGAGTTAGGTTGCTGAGAGAATCTTCTAGCAGGAGAGTTGGACCCAAATGAGTAGGATAGCGGTGTCCCTTCTGCACGCAGCCACGCTCTGGCACACCTTGCTGTCTACTTAGTCAAGGAGTCCCACAACAAGGGAAGGACTTTTACCCCTCTAATTCTGATAATTTCTGTTGCTTCCATTCCCCATTTTCAGTTGCCCATCTTGCCATGGTCACCCAGTTTGTAGTTTTCCTGAAAAAACGCACCCATTCAAATGGAGTTTGCTCGTCTGCTCTTTGACCCAGCTGGCATTTAGTAAGTTTTGTAGCTAAAAATTCTTAACTACTACCTGGTACTTTTTGGTTCGCCTCCTCACAGATTGTATCAGCCAGGAAAAGCAATGCTTGCTCTTTCCAACTGGAGCAGTTGTGTTGCCCTGACAGAAACCATTTTGACTGAAAGTGCTAATAATATCTTGCTTTTCCTGCTACTTCTTGCCTTTTTCCAGTACTGCAGACATTTTTACTGAAAGCTTAACCAACATCTCCTCCTCTGTTTGCTGTGTCAGGTCAGGGTGCCACCAATAATTTCAGTGTAGCTTTGGCATTTTTCCAGTATTAGCTGCCTGTTCACTTCAGGATTCGGCCTCAGCACCTCTGCATTGTTGACCTCTGAAGCTATTGATTTCTGTAGCTGGAATAGATTCAAGTCGCTGAAGGAAAAATCTGCTTTCCCTTATCAGCAAAAAATGTTTGGTCCTTCTGTGAGCTGCATTTTTAATTCTGGGGTTTAGTGCGGGAAAATGTTGTAAACAGTGTTTATTGATAGCATCTTGTTCATTATTTGCTATCCAGATACTTAATAATAAGTAAATATCAAGATCTTTTTTTTTACAGACAATAAACTTGGCACAAATCTGCTCATCCAGTGGCAGAGGTCAGTGAGGTTTTACAGAACCTCCTGATTTTCATCCTTCTCCACATCAGATAGATGCGTTCCTCACATCTGGGGGGGATAATCAGGGGCATCTGGAAAAGCTTGTGCAAAAGAGCAGTGTGTTCACGCTCCCTCCCACCCTACCCGAAATGGAAGAGGACATACTTCTCCAGGCAGTACTGACTAAGAAGAAAAGTGCCTCTTTCTTTGGGAACACAGGAGTTCTTTGTTGCCAGACTTCAGTTGTTCTTGTTTTCTAGATTTTTCTTTTCGTACTGACTTTTAATGGTATCTAGCCAGTGAGTGCTGTTTCTCATGCTTGGAAAATATAATGAAAGACACCTGTGCATCATAGACAGTATAGAATCACCTCCATCATTCTTCGCATGTTATGGATTGTTGATGAATTCTCAGCAGTGATTTGGCTCAGGCGGAGCAAAATGTGTCTGATTCCACCGGCCTTCTCATTTGCACCAACTCTGCTTCACACTGTTCTGCTAAAAGGGGCCTTAAATTAACAGCAAAATTTGTTTACTACCACTACTGCCTCCTGTCATGGCCTAAGGAGATCTAGCATTGATATATTCGTTAATTGTGTTTGGACAGGGTGGATTTGTGACATTTTATACGCTTAGGCCACCATAAAAAGGGGGAGAGGTTATACGCCATGCCTCTGTCTCTCCTTGGGGCAGTTTTGTTTTTCTTGGTTGTCTGGGTTTCACTGGTTTTTTTTTTTAAAGTTTCTCAATTATGTGGTTTTGTGGGGCAGCTTCAATGGCTGTGATCTCAGAAGTCTGAGAAAAATGGGCAGCTGCTGATCTTGCAGTTGTATGTTTGTCTGTGTACCTGTAGGATGAAGGGCAATATTATTTCTTGAAGTATTCCCATCAGCTGAAACACAAAGTTTGCTTTTATGAAAACTGCAAATATGAAATCTCAATGTGTATTTTAGTCTTTAAAAAAAATACTTACTGCTGCCAAACAAAGCTATAAATTTTATTTTGTCTAAACCAAATGAAAGGTTCAATTTTCCCAACATGAGACATTATGCTTTTTAATTCTCTTCTGAGACTTGAAGGCTCATACAACTAGTTTAATTCCTCCCTCTGGAGCTTGTTATCCATCAGTTAAATAGATTGATACAAACTGCTATTTCCTGATCCTGGTCTTTACTAGTTTTCCTTTTTAATTAACTAAATCTTTTTATTCTCTTTCATTTATTTTTCCTTACTCTACCCATCTTTCCCATGGAAAAGATCCTTTTTTTGATCAAGAAATGGTCTTAATTTTGTGATATAAAGACTAACTGATTATTTTCATAATTGTTAAACAAAGTGTGTCTGTGTGGAGTGGGGAGTGAGAGAGTCTTTTATTTTCTGTCAAGTGCCTTGTGTCTTATTTGTGGACTTGCATACTGTTTTTTTCATATATTTTATCATCAGGTGCTTCTTGCAGGTTCAGATGGAGAGACTGTGTCTATTGTAGTTGTGCCAGCTTCCCTGCTAAATGTTTGGCAGAGGAAGGTGTAAAACCTTATTCATGAACAGTGAAAAACAAGAGCTAAAAGCAAATTCCCCTGGTGACCAGATTTCACATTTCCTCCTCATCCCACTGCTTTTCTCTCATCATGAAGTCTGACTTCCTAAGCAAAATTCATTTTACTGAAGAAGTAGAGCTTCGTCATAGAGAAAAGGGTATTTTTTAAAGTTTTCCTACCTAATAAGGGGCTTGGTTTATGAGGTTATTTATTCTAATTTGATATTGTCAAGTGCTGAATGGGTAACTCGGAAATCAGAAGAACAAGTCAGACACTAGTCTCCACACAGACACCTCAGGTTTATTTATCTACCCCGGTTGGTGCAGCTCTGTCCTTCCAGGTCTTCAATTCATTGCTATAGAGACAGAGCAGGAGCCCTGTCCTCTGTAAGCTGATTTTTGTATTTTTTTTCTAACCAAGAGTATGTTTGCAGACATCCACAGACACAGGGAAATTACATTTTTCTTCCCATGAATCTCTGCTCACTCTGTGGCAACTGTGAAAGCTCTTTGCTGCTCTTTTCCTTGCTCTTAATTCCCATTCGAATGTCTGACTTTCAGGTGTCATCCCTTTCCTTCTTGTTGGCAATACAGCCTTACTTTTGGAATCACTACTTATAAAAGATCAGCATGAAAGTTTTTGTTCCAGTGGCGTAAAACTTCCTCCCAACCATGCTGAAAATCGTGTTGTTTTTTCAAGAGCTCCACATACACGCAAGTAAAAAGATGAGGAATGCATACAAGGTGTACCTTTCAAAAGTCAACAAAATGGGGCATTACAGAATCACAGAATCACTAATGTTGGAAAAGACCTGTAAGATCATCAAGTCCAACCATCAACTAACACCACCATGCCCACTAAACCAAGTCCTACAGTGCCTCATCCACACGTTCCTTGAACATTAAAACCGGTCCCAACACCCCGAGTTTTAAGAAATTATTTCCCGCTGAACTGATTGGGAATCTGCAGAGAATAACTTTGCTCATGTGTCCCATCCAGATTTTCAGACAGATTAAAGAAGATTCCCTTGATCAATGTGCCACACTTCATGGCAAGTTCAACAGAGCAGTGGATGCGTTTGACACCACAGACGCAGGAGCATTCTGTGTGCTGTAGGTGCTCAGGTGTCTGCAGAACGGCGTTCAGCTCAATACATCTTTTAATGTATTTGATTTCGCTGTGAACTGTGCTTTATCTATATCGTCCGCAAGGTGGGTCATGTTGCGGCTACGAGACTAGCAGTGATGAGCCATCGACATCGGTGCCAAATGTGGCGCTGGTGGAGGCTGAGACTGACTCCTCTGATTTACAGCCCTTTTGGACATAAATTGGTCGCCAGATGCCAAAACCAATCTCTAGCACGGCTTCAAACTTCAGATCCTGGTTCTTTGATATGTATTTTTGTACTGGAGTTGCTGATTTGTTTTGCTTAGTTTGGTTTTAAAATAAACCATTTTCTGGTATGTGGAAATATAATACAATATGTATTCAATCTCTTTGACCAAGATCAGCTTGAATTGCTTTGTGTTGCTTCTGACCAGCAGAAAAAAGGGATAAACAAGGACATAGGTGTAAACAAAAAAGAAAGCAAAAAGTTTGGCAGCTGGGTTGGGACCTGTGTGTCGACACGAATGAACACTTGTAAAGGCAGTGCTTTTATAAAATCCAAGCATTTGGGTTTTTTTAAATAAAATCTAACTAGCTAATAAAATCTAAGCTGTGTGGCTATGCAAAACTGCTCTAAATGAAAATGTTTCCTCCTGCTTTTAAAATCAAGTATATATGGGAGTTGCTATTTTTAGATTTAATTTTAAAAATAAATATGGTTTCTCTTTAAAAAATGTCTTGCATCTGTTGCATTGGTGGCCTTCTGTAATTTTTGTGAACTGCCTATTCTACCATATGATACAGGCCACTTATATGAAGTAGGAATATCCTATAATCTCCACAGGTTTAGGTCATCCCTGGTAGGAAACAGTATTGCCAAAATCCAACAAAAATATGTTTAGGCCAGTTGCCTCACGATGGCTATGGCTGGGATACAAGACTTTGGGATTCCTGATACCCAAAAGGATTATTCACTCTTGGCTTCCCCACGTACTGTACAAGAAAAAGGGAACTATAAATCATACCTTGCAAAACTCAGCCAGGCTTTGATGCCTCAAACTTGCCAAGTTTGTCTTACTATGAAGCAGCTGTTTCATGCACTGAAGTAAATAGTGAAAATTAAGGTTTTTTAACATAAAGGCAGGGTAGAGGGCAAAAAAGAGGGACTGACAGTGGAGGTTGTTCCAGTACGTGTAGCTCTGAAGGAGCAGTTAATTCCCCGGTGTGTGGTGGGAAGAATTGCCTGTTCTTTTCAACAGGCTGCGTATGATCAATATTTGAATTACACTACTCCAACAAGGAGAAGCTAATGGGCGAGATTTCCCTGGGATTTGGGGACTGCAGTGGACATGTCATCCGCCGTGCACACTGTCGTTGGCTTGTATGGTTTTGGGGGCAGCAGGGTGCACTAGCTTATATTTATTTGCTTTGGAGCTAAGTATGCTTTAGCAGCTCCCAGGGAAATAAGCAGTGGGTCCGGATATAATAAAGGTCTTGTGCCTGACAGCTCTGCTCTCCCCAGAGCGTGGCCACCTCCTTCAACAGGAGCGAGTCAAGACGTTTTTGAACCTGGTATTTTCTTCCTGCAGTTGTTTACTTCCAAAGATACTGCTTACAAGACGTGTAAACTGGGGGGAATTACATTAGCAAAATGGGAAATCCATATAGTTAGCAGTGCCGTGGTTGACTGGTTTGTCATCTTGGCTTGCAGCGTAGTGATATTCAAACTGTCAGCCACATCTAAGTTGGGTTTAAATGAATGTGACTTGAAACTGGCATGTAAAATTCAATTAAATCACCATGTCAGCTCCTGTGTTTGCATTCTGAGGATTGTGACTAAAATAGGTGTTAACACTATATATTATTACAGCACAATTAAATTTCTGCTGTTAGTTTCCTGGTGGAAGATGAACAACAGGGATACAAATGTAATGAAGTTTCATTCTGAAATGCAAAGCAGGTGCTGTATCCAGCAGAAAAGTAAGTTAATCAATAAATTAATTTGGTATTTTAAATTCTGAGTAGAGGCTATGCATTGGGCAGATTTAATGCAGTTTGAAAGACAGTGTAAATTATTAATAACATAACTGGGCTGAATATCTCTATCCATTCATTCATCCTGAAAGTGGGGGACTTACTCTTAAATAATTAACAATAGTTATACCAACTGACTTATTTTCTTCCTTTCCAGCCTGTAGGAGGAATAACTTCATTCATTTGCATCAGTTTTAGTTGCATATAGAAACGTGTTCAAGGGAATCTAAGCTGGAGAAATACACGTCAGTGAGTGCTGTGGCTGAAGTGGCTGCAGGTCGGTGTTGGTCACGGCACTAACAGATATTACAAGACAAGCCCAGAGTCTGTGTAGGCTCTGTCTGCTGCGTGTCCCATGTTCGTTGATGGGTTTCTTTCTATAGTGAAACACAGATGTTGTGGGAGACCGTGGCCTCTGATGGTGATGGTCTTCCATAGAGACCTGGCACAAAATATCAGTGTAGAAACCCCGATTCCGTTATAGTGGTGGAGAGCAGACAGAAGCCAGTTCACAAGGTAAGTGGATGTGGTTCCTCGAGGTGTATGGCTTCGTACAACGAGCCAGGTCCTAAGTAGAGAATAGCGTGGATGAAACTGCTTTCCTACCACTTTTGGCAGGCTTGGCTCTCTAGGTTCACTGGAGCATCCACAGAAGTCTATAAAACATTTTGGTAGCACACGTTTACCAGAATTGTTAAGGTATTCTTCTTACACAGACATAGGAGTCAGGAGGGGTTACTAAGCCTCTTACACCTTCTGAACTTCATGGCAGAGATGCTTGGTCCCACTGCATTGCAGCAGTAAAACCTGGGGTTCACAGATGAGTGAAGTGGGTTGGTGTGTGACTGCAGGCTGAGGATCCATGTCTTACGGTAGTTGAGAAATTCCGAAACTGAAGAGAGAATGTGGTCCCATTTTCTTCTCTTGTATTTTTTCTTCACTCTGTTATTCCAACCATTCAGTGTTACCTACCTGAGTAGTCTTTTACCTGGCAAATAATTCTGTCTATTTACTGTTCTGCAGAAAATCATTCTTTCTGGTTGATCCCCTTACTCACTTCTCCTTTTTTTGCAGCATTGGGATTGTCATCCACCTGCTGTCCTCCACATTTGAGTTTGAAGGTCGCGATCTCTCCTCTCCCCATCTTCCGTGTATGTATTTCATTCTTTATAAACTATTCCCAGAATAAACTATTCTGACTGCTGTGAAAATTTGGAGTCTAATATCTCAGAAATATACCCAGATAGATGGTAGAAAAAAATTAAGTGAACAGGTCAAAGAACCTGCTAAGAGACAAAGTGAGAGAAAGATCAATTGAAAAGTCATCTTGGTGGTTCAGTATACATGGGCTAAATCTTTGCTGTCGTGTCTAAATACTCTTCTTCCACCATCACTGATTTTTATATAATCCTTTATTTTTCTGACCTCAGACCATATGAAGAGGACCTTTCAAATTTACAGACTTCAGGAAAATACAAGTCCAGTTTTACCAAGCTTCTCAGCTTCTTACATCATCATATGGGAAGCTGCATTTGTCATAATGTTCCAGGACCCTGTAAAGCTAAAATCATTGTATTTCATCACAGCATCATTAAGAGAGCTTAATCTTGTTGGCTTTTGTCAGGTAAAAACTGTACAAAGCTCTGCTTTGACTCTCATGGTGTTTTTAGCCAGTCAGTCACGATATTCCTTTCTTTCCACACATAAAATAGTTTGTGCCTCTAGGTGCAGAGGTCATTTTGCACACTGGGTGTAGCTCCTAAAATGAGCCAGAGAGGAGGGGATATGAGCATGGGGGAACAGCTTCAGGAACTGTTAGGGAACCACTCCCAGCTAGTTAAAAAATTATTTCCATGTGAGCTAATACTATTCCTAAAGCTCTTAGTGGAAACAGAGTTCGGTATTATCTAGCTACATCTGGAAAGGCTCTTTGACTCAGAGTAAAATTTTTATAACATGGCTATTCTAGAAGGAAAGTGGAAGCTCTGGTTAGCTTTCAGTCTAGTTCCCAGAATGCTCTTATAGCTCTCGGGGTGTTTTTTTTCAGCTCTGCTAGCATCTGAATTGCGAGAACAAACCAAAGAATTAGGCACAGTTGTACATGCCTTGTAATTTTTAGTGAGATTTCTGAATAACCATAGTGGGTATGTTTCCCGCGTGGACAGTTTGTGTTTACGCGCGCGTGTTATGCGGAATGTGTTTTATGGAAGGCATTAGAGTACTGAATGCACATATACTTCCCATAAAACCCTTTCTCAGGTTGCTTAAGATTTCACAGCAATGCAGCTTGAACTAGCACTGAAGAGTTTATGAATACCTGATGAACAGGGCAAAGATGCGTTTGTATCTTTGTTAAAATACGTGTGTGTGTGTGTGTATATATGTATGTATGTATATTGTTCAGCACAGGCACTGATTTTTATAGGGAGCTGAGCAAAATCAGCTTTCACTGACACCTTTGACCACCAGAAAAGATTGTTTAAAACTATGCAACTTCTCCATTCTAAAACTTGTTGGTTTTCATATGTGTCTATAAAAGAGGTAAACGACAGATGGAGAAGGGGGGGGCGGGGGTTGGCTTGTTGGCAATATTATCAATTTTAGAAGTATCAGACAAATTAGAATCTGGCTTTTCTGATTTTTCTGGAGGAACTTCAGAAGGTCTGAGTGAGGTTTAATGTGAGCATAGTTAACCTTGTTCAATCTAATTAAAACATGTACCTTTTTCTCCAAGTCCCTTCTTTCAGTCCCTCTGTAGGTCTCCACATACTGTGGAATTTTCCAGTGCAGAGAGGGCTGTTGTTTTGAATGTAAAATAGTCTGGGAAAAACACACCCCGTTTTCAGTGGCTTTTCTCCATGATGAATAAATCCACAGAGGGGAACAGGCATGTGCTTTTCCTTTTCCTTACTTTTCTGAAGCATTAAATACAACCTTCAGTGCCAACAGGCAGCCCAAACCCCTGTACCCTGGGTAAGTGGGGCGCTTAGGAACCAGTTTTTAGAAGTGACCCTTTAGCAAAGATCTCATGCCATTTTTGTTGTCTAAATAACTGCTATTTCTTATTGCTCTTATCCGACATCTCTGGTCAGTGAATCTTCCTCAGAACAGTTGATGTGCTAAACAGCTCATTTACATGTATACATACTGTTCGAGGAGACAGACACCAAACTTGGTGCTTCCAGAAACTTTGTAGGTGGCTCCGTAGAAATAACAGAGCAAATACAACCTGAAGCAGAAATGAAACACATCATTTGGAGTAGGTGTTAGGCTGAAGCACTGCATGATTGACCTATAAAATGAGGCAAAGCCGATACTTCATCTCAAGTCATGCCCTTGTGCCTGAAGTCAGTTCAAACCTTCAGATAAAATAGTTGACCCACTGGATGTAAAACACAGAGGGGAATTCATTCTGTGACAGGTGTATACTTCCCAAACACGTCAGTAAATCCTCCATCATTAGTAAACTGGTTTTAGTTGAATGCTTGGTTAGAAAATGTGGAAGAACTGCATTTGGAAAGCACAGAGAAGAGAGGAACACATCGCGAGTGTTTATTTATATTATTTTCCTTGCTGTGCATGATTGGTAGGAATTTGTAGGAAATTTATAGGAGCTTATTGTCCATTTCTTTCTCCCTTCTCCCCAAAATTAGAGCAGAAGATTGGGTTTTGCTGCCGGCTAACCAACTGTGATCCTGTACTTTCCTCTGATGCTCTGCCCTGGCCCGCGCAAGAGTGGCTAGCAGCGGGAGGCACTGATCTCACGGGTACTCCC
Organism: Gavia stellata; assembly: GCF_030936135.1. NCBI lineage: Eukaryota > Metazoa > Chordata > Aves > Gaviiformes > Gaviidae > Gavia > Gavia stellata. The sequence goes on along the minus strand of NC_082596.1, from coordinate 94,714,400 downwards.
AGGGGAGAAGTATGTATCATGAAGCTAGCGGACATGGGGGCAAGACCACTCTGCTAGCATTTTCTGGCATTTTTACCAGGTTTCTGAATAGGCCAGGCTGGTGGGAGTCTTAAAAAAAAAAAAAACAAACCAAAAAAACCACACCAAACCCCCCAAACCGAACAACAAAAAAGCCCCCAGAACAACCCCACACAAGTATTATAAGAGAAAGGAGTCCATGTGCTGTGATAAGGGCTGGACTTAAGATACTGTGATAGGGAAATCCGTGATTTTGTAAGCATGGGTTTCAAAGGTAGGGGAGGCCAGGGTAGGGTAGTATCAAAAAGGAGTACCTATCATTAAAACTAAATTTAATCCTTTCTAAATATTTAGAAACATCAGATTGAATATCTCTTGCTGGCTCTGTGTGTGTGCATATGTTGTAATCTCAGGCAATCACTTGCTTGTACTAGAGAGCCCATTGCTTACAGGTGTCCTTCTGGGCATGAAGAGGTACCGTTTCAGTAGGTGCAAGTGTGACTTCTGAAGATACGGTTTTTATAGGCAAATCTTTGACAAATGTCTGTGGAAGATGGGGCCCTTTTTTCTGTGATGATCTTATGAAAAATAGAGAAGGAAAGCTTAGTTTAGCTTTCTGTTATGGACTTCAAAAATATGGTTTCTACATTGGATGTTTGAGGCCTTCAGTACCACCCCTCACTGAGGCTCATTACTAGAATCTGAACACAGCAAACAGAAAATCAAATTGCACCTTACATCCTATTTTTTCTGCTTTCTCTTAAGCGCCTTTAGTTTTGGGGGATCCTGATACGCAAAATATAACTCATCATTGATTGTTGTCATGTATGGGATTTCCTTTCACCATGTCTTCAACAGCACCAGGAGTATAGCCTATTTTCTTTTAGTGTGTTCAGATACTAAGTCCAGTGAGATATGAAGTCTTCTTAAAGTTTTGATTTTGGAAATAGGGCTGATTTTCTAGACCAAAAAATAAGCAGTTATGCTCTCCTTTCCATGACTGTTTTCCATAACACCTCCAGGTTTGTGCCATTTAAATGTTTTTAAAATTTGAAGAGAAATCAGAATGAGAAAAATAGAGAGTTAGATTTTCTTTCGGCACGCTCTTTTTTGTACAAACGTTACGCAGCTGTTTCAACTGCCATGAAGAAGCTGTGATTTCAAAGGTGGAAGACACCCCAGGAGTTTGAAAGTAGAGAAAGCTATATGTGGGTTAATTTTTTCCATTTCCCCACAGGAAAGCCTTCTGGAACTGAGGTCTAGACAGAGGACTTCAGTGCAGACAGAAGCTTAGGCAGTAATACAGTCGAGTCTGTGTAAACTTTTTGCTCCAGTTAAAACCTCCCAGTAGTACAAGTTGTAGCTGTACCCAGATTCATTGCTCAAATCCAGACCGTGGGCCACCGTTAGCACGCCAGCGTTACGCTGCCTAACATGCAGTTTAGACACAACCCCTCTAGAAAGCCGACTACTGAGCTGTGATTTAGTGCTCAGCATTGTTTCTTACTCTGGGATATGTGATTAAAAGAGAGCCACCTTCTCTCTCTACCTAATTGGTATAAAGGATAACTCTTTATGGCCAGGAGTGGAATGTCAGAAGAGGAGAGGGGAAAACCAAGGACCTGTTTAGTTTTCCATTAAGAAACCACGTAGTGATATTCAGAGGGGAAGACACAACAGTTCCTACAAGCAATGAAAGTAAGAAAAAAAAGCCAATAAAACTTAGTGTGATGTATGTACCAAGACATGTTTTGTCACAGGTCTGTCAATACCACCTTTGTTATGATCTGCAAATGCAGATAACGTAGTCATGTAAATGTGCCTTCACATTATTACCCCTCATTACGGATCATTTACCTAAAGTGCCCGGGGAGTGGAGGTTCTGCAGGCTTCTGGGCTGTTTTTTGTGTAACTGGTTTGCATGGATTTTAAAGGGAAGAGATGACATAAAAAAACAGCATAGGAAAAATGCAACTATTTAGGAGAAATGGCGAAGTGTGAATCCCTGTGAGAGCAGACTCCTTGGTGGACCTGAGTTAGCCCCATCTGTGCAAGCAGGCGGTTCACTAGAAGGTATGAGCAATAGTGAGGACAGAGGTTTTTCAGGGTGGTGATGGCAGGTTCAACACATCTAGTGTTCCTGTTGATGTCAGGATTTTTCAGCCCGAGGGAAAATGCAGCCTGATGCAAACTGCATTAGAGTTGAGGCACTCAAATGGGAAGCATTTTTATAATCAGTCTATTTCACGGAATGAAAGGAGAAGACCCACTGTGACATGCTGGGATATATGTTGTTAATTGCTCGTCATAACAATTCTGTTTCTTCAATAAGATCTCTCTTTTCCCTTACCTCCTCTCCCTATAAAATTATCTTGTCAATATGAAGAGAGCAACCCTAAGGAATCTGTAATTTAATGAAAAATTGCTGTTGCCATGGCATAGGAGAGTTCTGATTTTTATATTGAAAGAATTTCTCAATCTTCATTTGCATTCCCTGACTCTCCAAACAGCTATATCAGCTCTTAGGATTCAAACAATTAAAAATGCTCTATTATTAAGAAGAAATTAAAAGAAGTAATCAGCTTAACACAATTCCAGCTCAAAAAATCCTTCCCTGGCAGCTCACAGGAAAAGCATATTTGTATGCTGTTAACATCCCAAATTGGCTTAAGTTAAAATACACTGGGGCAAGATTAAACCGAAGCAAAGGCAGTGGAAAAAGAACTGATGTTTTCTTTTCACTGTGAACAATGTGAAATTTCATCAGTTTTTGTTGTTAGTATGTCATATGAAAATACTATGCTGAAGCCTACTATCCAGGCTGTTACAATCTCCTAAGTGAGACTCTTTAATAGAAATTTCTCGGCATCTATTGAATTCCCTTGTTTATTTGACTGAAATGTTTGTACCAGGCTTGTTCTTGTTCTTCAGTGTTGTGAACAAGAGAGAAATTTTCCCCTCCCATTTTTTTTTAATTCCTTGGTTTTGTGGGTGGGTGTAATAAAGTTTTATAATCCTGATGAACTGATAGTAACTGGGTTGAACTTAACACAAGAAGAGGCAGATGGTCCCTACACCTCCTTTGCTATTCCTAAGACACCTATTGCCATCGTTCAGCAGCCTCCGCTGTTACCATCTTGGATGTCTGCAGGATAGATGCTGCAAACTGCACTGCAGCTCACCAGATGATTTTGTGGCGCGTGGGGTGGTGCAATCCGTTGCACAACCACCAAGAGCATTGGCCAGCTTTCATGCCCCAGGTTTAAAAAGGCCTAAAACCATCAAAGTTTGGCTCCTAATCCCAAACTTCGGAGAAGTACAGCTCAGGAGTAAGAGTTTGGGTTTCCATTTTATTTCCATCACTAAAGATTTTAGCTCAGAGTACCAGACACAGGCAAGAGATCCGGGCCTTCCTGGGATGCCCAACTTCAAAGCTTAAAGTCATGCAGGCTCTCCTCCCTACCTTGTGTGCTTTCTTTGGTGTCCTCTCCCCCTGCTCTCCAGTACACTAGTAATATTTTTGTCTTTTCCTCCCTCTTCCCTTCCCTTTCCAGAATATCCATTTCACTGTGTATTTGACCCTCAATCATTTTCTCATCTGTGGTTGAAATTTACCTCTAGAAGAAAGTCCAAGTTCCAGCTTGGGCACCGAGCACTTCCAGGCACTCTTGAAGTTTAAGAGAAGCTAGTCATGCCTGTGCTTTGTGGTCTGGGGCTGCCCCCAATGACATCATTGACCGTGGTTTGATGATTTCACTCCTGTGTGGGTGAACCTCCAAACCACTGTTTCGAAAATGAAGCTCATTTTGCTCAGAAGGAGGCTTTTCACCCTCAGCACATGGCATGCCACATAGTCTTCATATACCAGGGTTAACATGGAAGTCCTAATGGTTTTTCAACTCGGTGAGTTATGTGCCTCCGAATCTTATTCCACTAGAAAAAGTAGAGACAGAGCAGCTTTTAAGGAAAGATGCTATTGTTGCTGTTCTCTCATCGATATATGGAGTGTTGTCCCCATCTGTCTCTTTCTGCACTGGAACCAAGAGTGAACTATGCCCATTACAGCATCATTACAGTTTGTAAGGTGGGTGGCCCATAACTGCATCTCCAAAGCACTATTAAACCCTCGAATTGGAGTGTAGCTGGGCTGAAAAGCTTAACCAGTTCAAAGGCCAGGTGTGCTTACTTGCAAGGCAATGATGGTCCAAGAATAGTTTCTTTTTTTCTGACTTCCCATTCATATTCCCCATTTTGCGTCCCAGGTGGATAGGCCAGCTGATATACAGACGGTCGTTTTATCAGCTGTTTAAGAGATGGCTTCATGGTACAAGGTCTGGTCTCTTTCCCAATGCAGGATGTCTCCTTGGGAAGGTCTGTCTGCATACTTGGTATAATATTATTTTTCTAGCCTACAGCAGTCTTGAAGGCTGAGGTTGTTTGCCTGGTGGTTTGGTTAGTATTTGCTTTTTTTTTCCTAGCCTGCTGCACGTCATGTGGGGCAGAGGAGGAGGAAAAGATGCAGGTGAAAGTCTTTTCATCTCTAACGTTTGATGTATAGTTAGTTTTGTTATTCTAAACTCCTGCATCCATCTTAGGGTTGACGAAGGGGTGGAAAATAACTGTAAGGAAGTAATTTAATAAACTTCTCTGCTGTACCCAGTCCATCTCTGAACTTCAAGATTCATGTGTGCATTCCTCTAATGTCCAAAAATATATTACTACTACTCTTTCATATTCCCTAGTGACTGAATCACTAGATATTGATGATTGAATTCCTAGTGATTGATGTGGTCACAAAAAAAAGAAAAGCCCCCAACAAAATCCCACCACCTGCCTGGAGATACTGTGTTTCATTTCTGTACGGAACATATCCCAAGCTTTTAACTCACTGTGTAAATCCATTTGTAACTTCTTGGGCACCCCAGTACGCAAGGGTAGCTGATGCTCTTGCTATTTTGGCATGCTGGCTCAGCATCATGCTGTGACCAAAATAGGTTCTTCATCAGTCATTTAAGAAAAATATTTTTACTGATTACAACTTAAAAGCTGAGGTAGTTAAATAAAATATTTTACTTGGGTCTAGTGAGTTACTGTCAAAATGTGTGACGAACTCTCGAGATATGGCTGATGTTTAATAAAGAATCTTCTCAATTTTTTGCTCTTGTACGAAACGTGTTCACTGAACGTGCTCATGTTTAAGTGTTGAAGTATACATAATGTCCTAGGCAGGATCGAAAGGCGGCCCAATAATGGTTGTACAATCTGGATTTCTCCTAGAGTCCTTGATTTCCTGTTTGGTCCAATAGAAGCATAAATTATTCCTGGATTAGCATATGTGGACAGCTACAACCGGTAAGAGCATGCATGCATGTGTCAGATATATATCTTTTATAGACATATGTCAGAGACGAGCATGAGTTTGGATTTTTGGTGCTGGTTAGAGAAACAAGACTTCCCTAGGGAATCAATTCCTTAGTGAAAGAAGTTTTTTTGTAGAAGGCATTTTAAGTGGGATTATTGCTATCCTTTGTAATGCTGATGAAATCCTCCCAGGAATTAGGTGACAATGTTTGTCAGTAAGAACACCCAAGTTGTGTCCAAGAGCTAAGCTGACTTCTGGTCTCTCAGAATTATCTTCTGAGAGTCCTTCTTGATTACCTCTGCAAAACCAGATTTAACTTTGTGTTCTGCCTCCAAAGTCCTTGCTACCTTCTGCTATATGAGTAAATAAAATGATTTTAGATAGGTAAATATCCCCCTTTCATAAGAACAAAAAAAAGCAGACGGTTGTGAGTGTCTGAACCTCCTTTCAGTCTTTTTTCCATTTCTCAGTGAAGCAAACAAAACCACGTGAATCCCAGATACTCATGGGAGGGGAGAAAGAGGGCGAGGCTGTTGCTTCTTTTTTTTTGGATCGGGGAGTAGTGCCCAGAGACACTGAACAGAAAGAGGCTGTGCACAAGCTGCACAGACATGTGAAAGAAGCACTCCGTTCTTTTAACATTATTGTAATAAATATGTGTATATATTTGGTAAGTCTACAGTATGCTGCTGCAAAATTGTTGTTTGTCTCCCAGGAGCCTTCCAGGAAATGTGTCCGTACGTTTGCATCTCTTGTGCACATCACTCAAGCTTAGAGCTGTTGCCTTATTAAGTAGAAGAACATGAGGGTGAGTTTAGATTTGTTTGGGGAGCTGACTCCGATGTGTCTTCCTCCTGTTTGTCTGGTATCAGTTCTTGCTGACAGTCTTCTGCAAGGGAATTTCCCTTAGGAAGTAAGGTTTTTATTGGACTAGTGCTTCTCTGAAGTATGTACAGAGAAAAATAACACTGGTAACGTCGGACAGGAAAAAATAACTCCTTAAGAGCTCCAACAGGCCTCCCTAAATATTATCACATGTTGTATAATATAGAGAATAATAAAAATAAGTAGTGATATTTATAGAGAAACACATTTTATATATGTTTTTGTTATCCACAAAGCCAGTATTATAATTGAACAAAAAGCCCTCGCATACAATGTCAATTTTACATTTGTACCTTTTAGATGAGAGCACCAAATTTCATAGCTGTGTAATGCAGAAATATGGTAATCAGCTGCTTAAATATTTAAATAACGAAAAGCTGTTGATAACGTGGTGAGCAATGTTCAAATACTATATGAAAAGCAGCAGAAAATCTGCAGGCAATGTATAATTACACAATTTGTTAAGCCTTTGTATTTTGCATTGACAAGACATCATCTTGTGTATATATATGTTTGCAAACGAAATCAGATGTTCATCATTTGATGCTTCATTTGCCAGTTATAGTGTGGGATCCAGTACAGCAATAAGCATCTACAGTGAACAGAGGCTGACTGTAGCCCAAGAGTAAGCTTTTTCCATGTTTGAATCTCACTTCTGGGTGGACATGGTCCCATTTTTCTTTATTCTATCTCCAAAATTTTTGACTCCCTGTTACAGTTCCAGCTGTCGGCCCAGCAGTCATTCTTAACTCACGTAGCTTAGGTCGGAAACTTACCCCATCAGGAGTGTCAGGTTCTATCACAGCTGTTAAGCCACACTCTATTTTAGTAAGACGTTGAGGGTCAATGTTGGAAGGGTACATCGGATCTCCTGCTTCATACTTTGACTGATATGGATAGGCAATAAGGAGAGAAATCTCTCTCACCTTCTATCTCTGCTCGTAGATTAGCTCCATTCAAAACCTTTGGACTCCATCTACTTCTTTGGGCTGTCTGTGCCTTTTCTCTGTACCTCCTCTGAGGGGCTGTTCCCTCTGCCGTCCTTAACGATGTATTCCAGTCCCTGAATTTAGCAAGATCAGCAACCCACCTTGTTGTTTATCCCGTTAGCAGGGATGCAAAGAGAATGAAACACTCATTTTTTTCATTCTCTTACCTCCTTGAAAGTCCATTTAAAATGATGTTTTTAATGTGGGAGTACTACACTGTTGTTTCCTGGCTAACCTGGCTAACCAGCCTGAAGATTTTTCTTCTTGTTTTCAGTGGGGAGGCTCCAGCACTCCTGGAAATGGAGGTACCCACGTTAATCAGAATGTGACTTGGACCAATTATCAGCACATCCAGATTCCTGAACTGCTGTGGAGGATTTGGTCCCGCTTGTGCCTTCGTAATCAAAAGTACGGTCACTTTAGCTGGACAGTCCAACATCAGGAGGAGACTAGAGTGAGTTTTCTGTTATTTTATTAACGTGCACTCAGTATAGGTCCTCAGGAAACCGCCAACCAGTATTTATTTGAAGATGTCTGTGTCCAGGTTAATATGGTGGTTAGAATCAAAGGAAGCAGAAGAAAATAGGTTTTCTTACTGAAACAAAGCGAAGGGCACTTTTTATTTCCCTAGCCTAAAGAATCTCCGGAAGAGTAACCCAAGATAGGCCTTGGCAAGTACTTATTATGCCCTCTGCCAAATAATGGCTAGAGATGTAGCAAATCCAGTTATTAAATGAGCTGAGCAAGAAGAGCCTGTTTGAAACTGCTTAGAAATACCAGCACTACGCTCAGCAGAGGACAACAGACGCGGGGATTATGAACTGCAATCACTGAGGCCTCACGTCAACTCAGTAAGAGTAGAGTCAACAGTGGACGGAGCAGTGCGGGAGAAGCAGGAGAGGGGAGACGAGTGTTGTTGAGGCTCGTATGCTGCTCTTGGCACTCGACCTACTCTTGTAATTGTTACTTTGCTTGGCTTTTAGCTGATAAATAAAATACGGAGTAGCGTCTAGAAACACAGACAGAAGAGGGTTCAACCACTGCCGAACTGCTGTGGGATGCAGCTGCCGCACAAGAGCTATCTTTTTGGAATTAAAATGGGAACCGGTGGCATTTTATGGACTGGGACTGGCAGTAATGCTTTACAGTAACAGGCCATGAATACTGTGGTTGAGGGAAGTATAAAGGCTTTATTCCCAGGCAAATCCAGGGAATGGCATTTAGGCAGCCCAGAGAGTCTGGTCTGTCGCTGAACTGAACTGGCACCAGTTGCTAGAGCAGATTGCATAAGTGACCCAAAAGGGATGGCAGAGAATAGCTTTCCAGCTCCCAGGAGCAGAGGGATCCTATTCAGGGAAGCTGTCTCAGCTGTCAGAGCAGTTCTTCTTCCATGTCAGTGGACTGAAAAACATCTCCCTTTTTCCCTTTTGAAAGACTGTTTTAAAAGTAGAAGAGCTTCAGGCTTCTGAGGGCTTAATCTTCCAAAATTGTAAAGGTGGCTCACAGAAGCTAGTACTCTGCAAAGAGACACTGTGCAATTTCTGTCTTGCATCCTTCTAAAAGGTGAGTGCTGACTCAATATGGAGGATAATTCACTTGCTATTTTAAAGCTGGGGAAGGTGCAACTTCATTTAATTTTGTAACTGTTACGATCTCTCTGTTCCAGTACTGGGGAGGAAGAGCTGCTTCTTCATCCTGAAATGCTGTATAGGTGCGACGGACAGAAAGCTTTCCAGGAGCAGTGTGGCTGGGCTTCTCTGGGTAGGTTTTTGGCCACTTCTCTACCAGGTCTTCCCAGAAGGGTGTTCATCTTGTGGCAGCGTGCTTGGCAAAGGGGGCGAGCCCTGACTGACTGTGCTGTAGCTTGAAGAAAAAAGGGGAGAGCAGCAGCTTGTATTCTTCAGGGTTTCTGGGGCAGCAGACTAGGAGAGGTCTCCCGTATCTTTTTACAGCCTGCCTTGGCTTCCCTTTCTTGCCTGGTGAAGGAAGGCTTCCACATGCTTGGGGCTGGACTCCGAGCTCAGAGGCTGGGTTTGCAAATGGCTTTCAAACGTTAGCCAAAAATATTAGTCTGTGCATGTGTATGTGGAGGCGTGGGGGAGGGAGCGTTGCTCCCTTGTGCGGTCGCACAGAACAAGCCACAATCTGGCGTGCTTTTGGTTATTAATAGCTAGAATATGGAAGTAGGGCAAATATCCATCCTGATTTATCCTGACCTGAATAATCCATATAGTCTTCAGGCTATAGACTAGAGATTCTGTCTCTAGCTGTCACATTCCTGAATTTTAGGAAGAGATATCTGTGACCATTTTGTGTCATGATGATCAATGTCACATTAAAGAGAGAAGCCTGCAGGCAGGCGTGCGAGCTGTGCGAGCACTGCTTGACTAGGGAAGCGCCGGGGTGAGGATCCTGCTCGCTGTCACTCCACGCTGTCAGAGAGGAGAAGACAAAAGATCCCGAGGGAGAGGTCACCCTGGCCTGGGGCTGCTCTGCTGGGGAGGGGGGAGCCCGAAAAACGCTCTAAGAGGCAGGCCACAGGCGGAGGAGAGAAGTCAAAGAGCCGTGAAGCAACACTGAAGGAGGCAGGAGAGGTTTGATTCAGGAGCAGGGAGGAGGGAGAGAAAGAGGGAGAGATGTGCAAAACCCCGTATCCCCACAGTTAACCATTCCTAGGCAGGATCAGGGTGTTCTGCGCGAGCGCAAACTGGTGTAGGAATGTCGGGCTGTTGAGATTCCAGGAATTAAAATTAAAATAAAGAGTGATGAGGCTCAGGAAAGGCTCCATGGTGCTACTGGAAGTTGGGCTTTTTTTCTCCCTTTTGTTTCTAAAATCATGAGTACATTGAATATTGTTATTCTCCTCCCAGCTTGCAACATGGTGTTTTTCACACCTATTTTTGAAATCGCAGCAACTTTTTTGACCAAATGTGCAGATTCGCCATTGTGGCCTACTTAAATTCCTGGCATGTGAAGAGAGACAAACAAAAGGGCATTAACTGTGATAAATCCAGCAAAGAGATGCCTGGGACACAAATCAGAAGTCCTCATTTGGTCGGGTTTCCCGCTGACTTCCACACGAACTGGCTTGAGTGTGGAGTAGAGCATGCAAGCTGGAAGAATAGGGCGCACATTTGCATCCTGTTATTGTTCTGAGTGTTATTCTGGTAACAATTTTCTTTTTCTGGATGGGCACACAGAAAAGCAATAAATATTATTGCTGATTGCGTTTCAGAAACTACAGGCATTAGTTGGAACATAGGCCTATTTACTAGGGGTAGAACGAGTATGTAGGGAAACAAATCCTTGCCCAGAAGTATTTAAAGCCTAATATTAAATCAAGACACAATGTAAGAAACAAGAGTAGCATGAAATGAAGATGGCTGTGCTAACAGATTGCAGTTATTTAAGCCAGTTAATGAACAGTTTGATAGCTTCAAATCATCTAGCATTTTGTGTGTGTTGTGATGTTTCTGTTCTGCTTTAATGCAGGTAAGTAAATACAAGAATGGTTTCTACCAAGCTAATTTCTGGAGTTGCAGTGTTTGAGTTATACCCAGGGCAGCTTAGTCCATTTGTAAATACTGTGTTTCAGTGTGTCAATGCTTTTTTTGGACCATAAATGTCAGTATGAAACCTCACAGATAGCCCTCCACGCTGCAGCCAAGTAGCCACAGTTACACGCCTCCTCCTTGTGCTTCCCTTCCCAATCCGCAGCAGCCGAGGAAGCACCACAGGTCCCCTGGCTCTTCCCTCCAGATTTCACACTCTGCCCCCACCAAACATGAGCCTCCATTCACCCCCTCCTTGCAGAAAGCTCTCCGCCTGAGTGAATGCGGCACAGCGAGACAGACACGCGTCGCCTAACGCCAACGACCACCTCGGTGCTTCTGCAGGCGGGGCTGGAACGGCACTCTCGTGTTGTGAGAGAGCCGAAGCTGGGCAGGAGAGGCTGCTGGCAGGCACTGCCGCCGCACACGGGCAGCCCCAGCGATGTCTTCCCAGCGCCCAGCCCTTGCCTGGAAGCAGGGGGCAGCTATGAATCACAGAATCACTAAGGTTGGAAAAGACCTGTAAGATCATCAAGTCCAACCATCAACCCAACCCCACCATGCCCACTAAACCATGTCCCACAATGCCACGTCCACACGCTCCTTGAACACCTCCAGTGATGGTGAATCCACCACCTCCCTGGGCAGCCTCTTCCAGTGCTTCACCACTCTCTCAGGAAAGACATTTTTCCTAATATCCAGCCTAAATCTCCCCTGGCGCAACTTGAGGCCATTTCCTCTTGTCCTGTCGCTTGTCACTTGGGAGAAGAGACCAACACCCACCTCACCACAACCCCCTTTCAGGTAGTTGTAGAGAGCGATGAGGTCTCCCCTCAGCCTCCTCTTCTCCAGGCTAAACAACCCCAGCTCCCTCAGCCGCTCCTCATCAGACTTGTGCTCCAGACCCCTCACCAGCTTCGTCGCCCTTCTCTGGACATGCTCCAGCACCCCAATGTCCTTCTTGGAGTGAGGGGCCCAAAACTGAACACAGCATTCGAGCATATGGCAGCACTCCCTCTCCTCTCACAGCTGGGGAAACCACAGGGCCCCAGGTCGTGACCCGGCCAGGGAGGCCAAGATTGCCACAAGTAGAGAAGAGAGAGCATGCCGGGATTTTCCTCTTTGCTTTTGAAACGCGGATGCCGGCTATCCGGGTGTTTCTCTGTGTGTCTGATGGGAAGCGTGCACCAGCCCTTGGGGCTCTGTGGCTTGGGCCTGTGGCGTTAGTGAGCCCAGTTTGTCAGTGGCCAATTATTCTTGTCGGATTTCCAAGTAAACAGCAGACAGATAGTTACCCCTTTAGCTGTTGCAGTTTGCCAAGAAAACTGTCTGAACTTTGAAATTTCTCCTTTCATTTGCTGCCTTCCTGAGCCTGCCTCCGCCGACAGCGGGTCCCTCTTGTCGGGGCAGTGTCCTCCGGGCACAACAGCGGGAGGGGAATTTTCACCTCCTGAAATCCTGTTTGGCAAGCCAAGGACGTCTGGGCCTGTGCGAGGGACTGCGGCGGGCAGGTCGGTGCAGCTAGGACTCCTCTGAGAGACTCTCCCTGAGACTGAACAAGATCCTTTCTCTGGGGAGAGGGGGCCGGGTAGGAGCCTGCACACGGTGACAGCAATTCTGCTGATGGGCGGTAGCTCGTTAAGCTGTCACGGCTCTATGGTAACAGCCTGTATGGCATCCACATCTAAAGCAAACACACAGGCTTTGATCAGGTTTGCTCATACTACACCGGTGGAGCTCAGCCCAGCCTGGGCTCCTGGGGAGCTGGGGACCCTGCAGCTTGCAGAACAAGCCCGGTCTCTGCCTCTACAGGGACGCTTCCGCCAGGTTTCTTGTTGCTGTGCCCAGCCCCTATCCGGGGGTAACGCGGAGGGTCAGCTCTGCCATCCTCCAAAGGTATGTGCAGGTTTTAAGTGGCCTTCTCTACCACGACCTCCCTAACGAGGCTCGCGGAGGCCCTACCCTAACGCTGTACGCACCTGAATACGCATTGAGGCCTCGGGGGTCTATGGAAGGAGCAGGGTTCGAACAGCTTCTGATGAGTTATTTTTGCATGACCCACACACGTCTTGGGCTTACATGGAGTCTATTTATGACTGGGATAAAATATAAAAAACGCTGAAGTATCTGGTGCTGATACTGCTTGTTTTCTTCTTTAAGATATGAAATAAATTGCATAAAGCTAATAGTCTGAATTCCGGAATACAGAGCATTAGCCCCATTCCAGAACATATCCCCTTTTTGCTTTGTGGAACGAACAGCTCTGGAAATGGTGTTTGAGAGCCGGTTGTCTATCATATGCTGAGATGCTGCAAGCAAGGTGTTTATTAATTGCAAAATATAGTTGTTCAGTTTGGGTCTTTGGAAGGGGAAAGGACTTCTGGCCTTTAGGCATTTCTTTGGGGAAGAAATGATCCAGCTTTGCTGAATCAATGGGGTTTCTTCCATTGACTTTATATGTTTTGGCTAATGTCCAATCTGACCTCCCTCAGCTTCTCTCTGGGTGTTTGAACAGTTAGATCATCTTTGGCAGCTAGTAATATATTTTTGAATTTTTTTATACCAAAGTGAATATCAATGTTCAGCAGGTTATCAAAACACAAGCTTACATTACTGCAAAGAAAGCATTGCTGTTTACTTTTCAAAGCCCAGTCTTGAATTTCTTCTTGTCTTGGGGAACCGCGTAGTAACAAATGCAGGGGAACAGAGGCACAGTTCAAATACATCCTGACAGTGAGCAGGTCTGTAAATACAGATGGTTTAGGACAGAATCTTTGTGAAGGATCTGTTGCACATAGGCTTCCCAAATGTTGCAAGGGGTTGCATCTTTTATATGCCACGCAGGTCGAATCCCTAATAAAAGTGCTGGTTTTCTTGTAATTTGTAAAACTTAAAACTTCCTTCCCAAACACACGCTTTCCCTTCTTCCTTCGTCCAGGTGTGTGAGGTCTCTGTGCTGCAGAGGTCTTCTACTCATGGAGCAATTCCTACTGGCTCCAGGTTAGCCTTCAGTTCTGGTGCTGTCCGTCTCTTGCCCTTGTCTTTTTCCTCAGAAGACGACCTACCGTGTGAGGAAGTTGGTCAGCAGTCAGCTCTGCAAGTGAAGGTCTGTAAACCGTTGTTAGAGCTGCAGTTGCAGGCATTAGTGCGGTTCGTCGAAGTGAGGCTCGGCCAGCCTAAAGGGTGTGCTGAGCTGAAGACATCCCAGTTCCCTCTCATAACATATAGAGTATACCATGCTGACAATCATTTCTTTTTAGCATAGGTAGTCACTGATACATTCTTTTAAGTGAGATTCATAGGTGCTGATTACATTTACTGCATAAATTACTTCATTATTAAAATCAGGTCATTTGAGCCCCAAAACCATTAACATGCAAACTATTAGCATAATTTCATAAGCTAATAAATCAAGCACAGGAAAAGAATTAAGCGGTTCCTAGTGATAAGTGTTTCTTCAGAGATTAAGAAACACAATTTTCTTATGCATATATTAACATTTTAAAAGTGAATTCATGCAAAAGCAATTTTTCTGCATATATAAAACTTATGTTTAATAATCTTTATGCTCAGCCTCCAGAGCTGTTTCAAAATTAATGTGTTTTTTTCTCAAATCACTGTACAGGATTTTGATGTTGAACCAGCTAGCCTGTTTTGATATACTCTACCTGTAAAATTCTTCATGCCTTTATTAAACAGTCAAAGTCAAGAAATAAAACAAGCCAAGATATGATTTAGAAGAAAAATACCTTGGCTTCATCTTAGATAATGAACTGTTCATCCAAGGTAAATTTTGTATTCTTACTCTTAAGCAGCACCAATGAAATTGTAATTATCTCCATAATTGCAATCTAGAACTATGGTTGTCGTCTTATTAAAGTGGTGCATTAAAATTGATTTAATTCCCATTTCTTATGTAATAGACTGTAATATTGGCCAGAATAATGCGAAGATAGGCTGTTCTATTCACTTTATTGACTAGATTTAAAATAATGCAGTAATACAACTGTAATTATTTGGATACACAAAAGTTGCAGGGAAACAAAGAAAATTCCAATGTAAATGAAACTGTAATAAGCAACAGATGACAATGCCCAAGAATTTTACTATGTTACGAGACATCCATGATTTATTTATGTTTAGCTGGTTTTGTTTTCCAGCTCCTAACCTACTGTTTCAGTTTGTTTAGTGTATTTCTTTTTCAATAAGAGCCACCCAATGATTTGCTCCAAGGAGTAAAAGAATATAATGTTTCCAGAATGGTGCTCACCATACTGGGTATTTTGGGTCTCTTGGTTCCTACAGCAGTACCACAACCTCCTTCTTTTCTAGCCCACATGTGAAAAAAACACTCAAAATAGCTTTTAGCAGTTGCTTCTGCTTGCTGGGGTTTGATGACTGACTTGGCCAAGACACCACCACCCTGAGAGCTGCCTCTTTGGGGAGGGTTGGCTTCTTGCTCTGCATCTCCCTGAACCAGTTCACCCTGGGGCCGGACCTGGCCGACCGGCGGCACTAGGGAGGTGGTGATGGCATGCGAGAGGGCAAGTGCGGGGACAGCCCTTATCATGGCAGCTGGTTGCTCTTAGCTTTGCTGCAATTGGAAGTCACAGCCTCGGCCGCAGGAGAGCCACAGGGTTGGCCCCAGCAGAGTGGTAGTGCTCACCCCAGTGCAGCCGGGGTAGCAGGACAGTCAGCAGACAGCCTGTGCGGAAAAGGAGGCAAAAAGGGACTGTATTATGGTCACTCTTGTTATAGTGGTGTAGTTCACGTGGTGGGTGAATTGGACCTGTGGCTCAGAAGACCAAGTATTAATGACCTAAATAAGGAAACAGCAGAGCACTGTCAATGTGCAGCTTTCCATGTCTGTTGTTCTGTGCTCTGTCCTCGCCTTTTTGCACATCAGGAAGTACAGGGAAGTTGTAAATCCCCCAAGTTTTTAGTGTTCTCCTTTACCTTCCCTCCGTTGGAGGATTCAGTGTCTCACTCCTCACTTATGGTCTCTTTCTTCATTTTGAAACAGATACTGAATTACTGCTGCTCCTTGCAGGTCTCTAGCTTGTTTGGAGGCTGGGTGTGCTATCGTGCATGCATAAATCGTTTGTACCTGTTGAGGATTCTCCTGGGCTGTGTTTCAGGTATGTCTTCAGAAGAGTTTATCAAAACTCTGTTCCAAGTCATAAACTCATTTTTCAGCGTTTGTGTAACTAATTGCACAGAGGAGATGATGTATCTAGCACAGGGCAGGTGACAACACCCATGTGAAATGGTATTTATGAGTATTTTCGAATCAAAATGGGAGTAATTGCAGTAGAATGGTTATGGAGTATTTGGCAGTCTTACTTTCCTTATTGCTGAAGCTGAATATTAAAAAGGTGATTTGAAACCTCCTCTGGACAAATTGGCATGATTTGGGAGTTTTTACAACATAACAGTCCCACTTGAAGTCAAATGGAGGCTACTGTGCAAATGCAAAACTTGATTGCTTTGTTCATACCTAGTAGAATCCTACTGAAGTCAAAGGCAGATTACTCACCTGAATAAAATTTCTGGGTCAGGTTCCACATTTGCATGAATGAGTATGTGTAAAAACAAGAATTTGAATTTTCAGGATTCTGTAATGATTATTCTCAGGTAACACTGATATCTTCCCTTTTAAAATGCTAACGAATCTTTCTAATGTGGAACACCAAACGTGAAGTACTTCACTTAGCCAAGCAACGTCCTAATTTTCAGCAGTGTGTGAAGAAGAAGGTTCCTCCAGGCAATGTTTGGTGCACCTACCCCAGGCTTCTGCTCTCACTGCTTGTCGGAGGACTCCATTCCTCCCCCTGTGCTAGAGGGGAAACCTCAGAAGACATATAGCAGGCAAAACGAAGGCGTCTCTGCCCAGGTTCAATGAATGTTCTCCCAAGAGAACAACAGAGAAACTCATTGGAACCGCAGAATTTATGTTTCGCTGTTGGTTTTTTTCACTGTTGTTGTTCATACTGGCATCTGTTCTCTTTCAACCTATTTATCTGCTTTCTCTGTAAACTGCGATGCCCTGATGAAGTGGTAAATTCAGCTTGGAAGTAATTTCTAGTATAAACTAGTTTCTGGTATACCTGTTTATCAAGGCTCACTGAAGCCGTGAAAAAGGATATTTGAAAAAATCGGTCTTTGAATGATGGCTTATTCATTACATTAAAAGCTTATTCGTTCACTAATCTGACCACTTCTAAACTACTATTAGCACATTATACGCACTTTCTGACTCATGGAGGAAGAAAATGGAGACAAGTGGGCTGTGTTGTCTGTGCCTGGCAGTTACAGTGCACGTCAGTGGCAGGAGGATGAATGAAAGCTCAAATCCATCTCTGATGGATTCCCTTAATACGAAAAACTGCTTTATATGAAAGTGCATATAGGGCCGCGCTTCACACACAGAGTTCAGAGCCAGGAAGGCCAGGAAGAGCCTGGCTGAGGCATTCAGTTGTAACGTACTTACTTAGTTTTCTTCCTGCGCATCTGCAGTGGCTGCTGTGCTACCATGTACCTCCATAACCCATCCCAAGAAACGTGCCTGTCCTCCCTGGCTGCTTCTCAAGCACCACTAGCAGAAGGGGGACAGGCTGTCATCCCACTTCTTGCTCCCTATCTTCCCTGCAAGCCTACAGGAGGGAATAGTCTCCTGCATTTGAAGAAGAGTGCTGGAAATCAGCGTTCCTGCTCTGGGGTACTGATAACCATGACAAACCCAACAACTTTCCTCCTTCTTTCCCAGGAGTCCAAAATACTTACGGAAATCCTGAGCTGTTACAGATTTCCTTCCAGGAAAATGGTATTGTCACCAAGATCTTTCTGATGGCAAGAATGGCTGCTGGTTTGGGGTTTTTTGGGGGTGGTTGGGTTTTTTTTTTTTTAAAGATCTCTGTCTACAACACAAAACGAATGCTGCTTTATCTTCCTCCAGCACAGAAAATTCTGGTGAGGAGGGAATGCTGTGTAAGAAGCAGTGCTGTACTGCTCCCCTGCGATGTTCAAAACTAGGCTGGTTCTTCAGAACTGAAGTTGCAATTTGCCTCTTTTTGATTGTTATTCTCCCAGTTAACCACCACATACAGCATTTTAGTTAGAATTAAGTAACTTTAGATGGTTGAGGTGGAAACTGAAGAATTCACCAGAGGTTATTTCAGGGGAGGAGGCACTTCTGAAGTCCATTGGGACCTCCATGAAAATCTCTGTGGCCATTTCAGTAACTTGCTTTGTTACCAAATCTGCTCATTTATTAAACTAGCTACCCAGCTCAGCCATTGCTCCATTTCTGAATTGGCAAATATTTCTTTAAGAACAAAACAGAAGTATGGTACCTGTCACTTTAAAAAATAATAATCAACAAACACCAAGATACGTGAAAGTGTTTGCTGAGGACCAAAGCTTTTATGTCAGAAAAGAGTTCACGAAAACTAGGATACACGTAGTACTCTTGCTTTGTTGTAGGTCCTCTGCTGCAAATTTGAAGTTACAGTATTGAAGGTGACTGTGGAATTTGTGTAAGTGCCTGCTGAAGATCTCTGGTGCGATGTAAATGGCCTTGGATTATCAAAATCTGATCCTCATGCATTGCGTTGGCCCCATTTTCATTATTGGGAGTGTACAAACCGTATGCACTGTTGAAGGATAAGAACCAGTTCACACAAATGCTTCTCCCTTAGTTACACATCAAGAGTCATGTTGTCTTCTACATTTTCTTATGCAACCTTAGATGGGTCAATAAACTTCACATTTTTATGAATGTATTTGAACTTTTCAGTGGTGGGGAAGGTCTTAAATCTCAAGAATCTGAAAAATTATGAGACTAAGAATACAGTTGATTTTTTTAGGTTAATTTTATTTAAATGGAATTCAGATGTTTACTCAAGACCTTAAGAATTTCTGTGAAAATTTATGCAAAGTAATGTGATTCAGTATTTTTAAGGTATCATAACGTTCTGCCTGTGCTTTATTTGCTGTTCTGTGAACCACTCACTGCAGCTGGTGGCAAACCTTTTTCTTTTGTATTGCAGATGACATGTGGTTCTTCCTCAAGAAGAGGAAGGTTCTTCCTCAAGAAGGATTCTAAGAAGTTGTTAATAAAATTGGAAGACTTTAAGGTAAACTGCAAAGGACAAAGAGAATTGCTCCACTAAGGCCAGAAATTGAGCCCACGGGAATTAGCTGAATGGTTGTAATATATCTCCCATAGAAGACTGGCAGTGTAGGTTATTCTTCATTTTTATGTGGTGTATGTTAACTCACCTTTGTTCACTCGTCCGTCATGAACACTGTAGAGGAGAATTACGCATAATAGTATATATTTAGGATATTCTGGAAGTATGATTTGCTTTCAGAAATGAGCCTGCAAAACTTATATAAAAATCTATCTGTGGCTTGTATTTCAAATAAACAGATGCTTTGAAATAGCTCTGACACTGCAGAGTGTTTATAAACTGACTGATGTTTACAATTAGCTCATCTGTTAGCATGCCATCCTCTTGTTTCAGCTGGCTCTCTGGGCATTTGGGACCCATTTTTGAACGAAGGCACTTCCTCCTCACTTTCCCAACACCCCTGGAATATTCCAGGGGTGTCATCCAGAGTGCAAAGACGATCAGGTCTTGACGGTGTGGCTTGGCTCAGCGCTGGCTGACCCTGGTCGCTGATCTGTTTCGGTGTGCTAAGCCAGCAGGAATCTGACCCAGCAGAGAGGGACCTGGTGGTTTTCTGGTAGGCAACCATGCAGAAATATCTCGACAGCGTGTGTCGAGACTGGCGCAAAGATGAAGGTGGGACAGCTCTACCGGGAGGGAGGAGGGAGCTGGCTTGTCACTTAGCGGTTAAGTCACCTGAAGGGTGACATGGAACTGCAACCTTGTTGGGGTAGCTACTGCGTCGTTTTCCACACCAGCGTAGATGTGTGCTGGTGGTGATAGGAACTTCATGCTGTCTGTTGAGAAACCTGTTCATCAGCATGGGCTATCAGCTTTGAGAGATCTAATGCTTAAATGAAAATACAAGATGTCTATGCATTATCACGACAGAGAAAGTCTTATCTTGCGCTACAGGCAAATATTACTGCAACATAGAACTACGTTTTAGGAAATCTGAAGAGAAGATAGAGTGACAAGCTTATAACTGACACATGTATGTAGTTTTACACTTTTGATTACATAGATTTTGTTGAAGTGGACCAACATTGGCTAAGTTTGCTTACCTTCTCTTTAAGTCTTGCACATGGAGGACTGCAGCACTGAACATAAACCCTTTATTTCCAGGCATTTCTAAATAAGAAGAGCGAAGTTAAGGCAAATCATGTTAGGGACATGAATTCAACGTCCATAAATCAAAGTGCGTTAAAAGCTTCTCTGTGGTTTAGTTCCTTCAGGTGTAGTGCAGCTGTAGACTTGCTCAAGGACTGAGCTCACTACTTCTTATTGATTGCTCTTAAATTTCATGAACTTTAGAGAAACCCTAAGAGTAAGATAAAAAAGGTTGAAATATGTGTCTAGTCTAATTAAACACTTAAGGGAAGAGGAGAATGTCTTACCGAATGACTTACCTAGGGAAGTATGACTTACCTATAGTTCGAAAGTATACAACATTGCTGAAGTAAGGTCTCCTGCTGCAGTTGATGAAACTCCTAACAACAATGGCACTTGCCTAAAAATTATCTTGGGAGCTGTATTCAATGTGGAAACCATGGATAAATCCGGGAAGATACTTCTGAAGTGCTTCCAAATTAAGTAAACATATTTTTAAGTATTTTATCAATGTTTTACCAATATTTATTTATATATTATCCTTGAGAAGAGAAAGCTTAGGGGGAATCTTATCCACATGTATAAATATCCGATAGGAGGGAGCAAAGAAGGCAGAGCCAGGCTCTTTTCGCTGGTATCCAGGGAAGTGATAAGAGGCCACGGGCACAAAATTAAGCGAAGGAAATTCCATTTAAAAAGAAGAAACATTTTTCCCATGAGGTTGGTCAAACTCTGGAACAGGTTGGTCAAACACTGGAGCAGCTTCCCCAGAGAGGTTGTGGTCTGTGTCTGAGATAATTCAAAACGCACCTGGACATGAACCTGAGCAACCTGCTGCCTTGGGGACCCTGCTTTGAGCCGCGGGTTGGATCTGACGATCTCCAGATGTCCCTTCCCACCTCAGCCCTTCTGTGATTCTGTGTAGAGAAGATGTTGTTAGCAATCTGCTAGTGAAGAGATATGAGCAAAATTTCAATCTCTAAAATTTCCTCTGACATCATCTTATTTACAGACTGAATATGTTAAGATGGGGTTTCAATTATTCAATTATCCTTTCTGTAATAGCGTGAAAAGGGATGATTCAAATGTAAGCCATCCTTCTGAATAGCAATGGGAAATTAAAATGTTGTGCCAGCAATTCCTTTGTAGAATTCGGGTTCAGTTGTCAATGATCTGGACATTGATTTTATCTTTGGTCTGCAAGAAACATTCTCTTCAGATCTTCACTGATTTTTCATTTTAGATGATTTATGACATACTCCTTTTGACAATACTTACTCTCGTCTTCTTTTTTTCCCCTTGCTTGTTCCAGTATACTTTAATATGTTAAAAATGGAATATAACCATAAATTACTTCAGCATTTTCAGTAGTCTTAGCATTTTGCCCAAAATGGCTTGTTTGACATGTCTGTTCAAATGTTCTGAATTTGCTGTCTTGTTAAATAATCCAGATGTTCAAACACCAGTTTAAGAAGAGCTGTATCCACTGAGTGGAAGCATGCAAAGATCCAGAACACTGGAAAGCAGCAGAACTTCTCCTAATTTTGTCTACTGTCTATATTTATCACTTTTCATTCGTCTATGTGCCTTCCCTCCCACCCCAGCTGCCACCACGCAGATGGCGTTCCCAGCAAAATAAACGGTTCGGATTCAGTACACTATTTGTTGTCTGGAAATGTTAGCAGATGACGGGGAGAGGGGAGGAAGAGGAGGACTAGTTCTACATTGTTCAGGTCAAGTTTTACCCTGAATTCTACTCAGTCCCCACAGAGAGGTCCTGGGGATTGCCAGGGGAGAAGGGAGTGAGAAGGAGTTTGATACTGTGCATACAGTGACCTTTGATATGTTCTGAGGCTTGCTGGATTTAAGTTTCCATACTATGCAGTTATTTACTTCAAACTCTATAACAGCTTTAATTTATTAAAGGGCTGAAAAAAAATGGTTTTGTTTGCCCTAGAAACCAAGTGAAAACAATGAGGAAGAAGAAGGCATCCCTGCAAAGTTATTACTATTAAATCCAGACACAAAGTGGAACATTTGCAGCGTCTATGAACAGATGTCTAACGACAAGCAAACAAAACAATTATTCTTAAGGAGTGATTTATTTCTGTTTTATTTGTTAAATGCCTTTTATTCAGCCCTTTCATATTAGTCATTTCTATATGCTTTTAGCTTTGTATGCTGGTCCGAGTGTTACTGAGAAAAAATAATGGTCTGGAGTTTGATGCAAGAAGAGAGGGAAGCAGAGCGTGTCCAGAGAAAGGGCGATGAAGCTGGTGAGGGGTCTGGAGTACAAGTCTTGTGAGGAGCGGCTGAGGGAGCTGGGGTTGTTCAGTCTGGAGAAGAGGAGGCTGAGGGGAGACCTCATCGCTCTCCACAACTACCTGAAAGGGGGTTGTGGTGAGGTGGGTGTTGGTCTCTTCTCCCAAGTGACTAGCGACAGGACAAGAGGAAATGGCCTCAAGTTGCACCAGGGGAGGTTCAGGCTGGATATTAGGAAAAATGTCTTTGCTGAGAGAGTGGTGAAGCACTGGCAGAGGCTGCCCAGGGAGGTGGTGGAGTCACCATCACTGGAGGTGTTCAAGGAGCGTGTGGACGTGGCATTGTGGGACATGGTTTAGTGGGCATGGTGGTGTTGGGTTGGTGGTTGGACTTGATGATCTTACAGGTCTTTTCCAACCTTAGTGATTCTATGTGTGAAGAACCATGGTAACTTTTTAGACCAAAGGATAATGCGGCCACAGGTGCCCGGCATTTGTCTTCAGGAATTCAATTTTCAGATGCCATTAACTGTGCTAAACTTTCATTCTGGGGGCTGAAATCTCCAAACTATTGTGTGCCTCAGAGTGAAAAGTTTCAGATAAAATTATTTTGTTGAACAAGGCTAAGGGAAAATGTTGCTGGTTTTGGCACCTTAAAAATATTTTTGCAACTGTTTTGCTGAGAAGCCGTAGTACCCTCCGTGAGTTGCAACAAGGACTTGATATTCGGCACATCTGACAGCAGGAGGTTTTTTGGCTGCCTTGTGAAAAGTCGTTCGAAATACCACTCGGAGTACAAGCTTCTGAAAAATACCCGTTCATCAACACACAGAGGAGTTCTTGCTGCCCAGCTGCGGCGGGGTCACTGCAGGACCTGGTCTGAGAGCAGAGACAGATGTCCTTTTCAGTGACTCGAGCTAGAGCACTTTAAGCAGGTATCGGCCCATCTGCTTGGTACCGCTCCTGTATCTCAGATGTCGTGGCTGATTATCTGATTGCTCAAGCTCTGTTTCAGTGAAAATTCAGGGAAGCGGTGCCATGCACTGACAGTGCCACCTTAACAGCTCCCAGCTGCTCATTCCCAGCCTTTGCCCTCTTTCAGTTGTTCTTGTAAATTGTTTATGGGACTTGCAACAACCTGGATCCAAACCCCGCCCCTCCACACCCCCAAAAAAGCTCTGAGTGGTTTTAACCTGAACTGGCTGTCACAACCAGTTCAACGCAGGGATGACTGTGGCTAGATTTGCTAGAGGACAACTAACTGTCTGTGTCCTGCGATCAGGGAGATGGTCTTTTCCAGGCACTGAATTTTCCTCTTGCTTTTTATGTGCGGGTGTCGTGAGTATGAGACCCCACCATGTTTGTCCACACTCTGCAGTCAGGAGAGCAAGGGGAGCGGCGGAGGGCTGGCATCCCCCCTGCCGAAGGCAGGCAGCTGCGGCTGGTAATCCCCTGAACTGCCACTCCAGGGTTTGATAAAGCTGCTCTGGCAGAGCACTTCATGCTCTGGGCTTGCTTTCCTACCAGCTTAAAAGGTAACAAGGTCTTAATAAGGTTTATGTATAAAGTCAAAGTCTCTGCTGGTGCCATGAGCACTTCACTATGCCCAAGAAATGTAGTAACGTTTCTATTTTGTACCACAAACACAATTCTTTACTGAGCAGGAGGGAAATTTTCTCAAACTAGTTGGGTGAAATCCCCTGAATTAGAACCAGAAAACACAGGACTATGGGACTATATAATCAATCAGCCTTCTCATGATAGTCCGTAGATCTCCCGTTGTCACCGGGACAAGTCACTTACAAACACACGTCTGTGTTTGTAACTAGAAATCAGCTGAACTTGAAAAAGATGGGTTTTTCAAAAGCGCTGTAAAGATACTTCGCAGTCTTTGTGCACTATAAAGAGTTTCTATGTGGGGACAAGTTTGGAGCACTGGTGCTGCTGTTGCTTTCCACATGTAGTCCACAGATCCTGGAGGTCTGTGAGCTTTTTATAAGAGGTCTGTGAAAATTTACCTATGAAGAGTCAGGGAGCTTTGATTTGCTGCATAAAGCTCCGCACTTCCACCAGGAAGAAAAAGAAAACTAGGAGCCTGCGGACTGGTATAGACTGAAAGACACTGATTTGGTGAAGTATACGTCTGTGCTGTAGATGACTGTGTGCTAATTTCCCATGGAGATAAGGTACGTGTGTTTGCCTATGATGGTTTTACTCATCTCCTGGATTCTCAAGTTGGTTTCTCTGTGACCTGAATTCTTGGGATGCCAGTGAAACAAAATTCTAGGTGAATTTAGGTAGTACATGACAAAGCTTCTAAGCAGTTGTGGAACAATCTGTGGATTAGGTGAATATATGGGGTTTAAATAGATATAAAACATGAAAATGGAATGATGATTTTTAAAAAAAAAAAAAGCAAGCTCTGTTTCTTTCTCCTGTCTAATTAAATTTTAAGACCTCCCTTTTTAAGCAGCATATGGGACACAGATTTCCTAGTCATCTGGGGATCAGTTAGATACGTGTCTGCGTGTTATTCACGTTCCAGCTGATTAAGCCATTGCATATACCAGAAGTTTCCTGTGATACTTGTACAGACTACCATGGACAGCAAAGCTAGCTTGGAGCTTTTTGACAAAATGAGTTTTGTCCAAAAATGCCTCTAGTTGTCTAAGCCAAAACTTTGTAGGAAATAGGTCAAATCAGATTTCAAGGCCCTGAAAAACTAAATTTGACAAACCACGGTTTTGACACTTCAAATTAAAGATTTTGGTTTTCTGTAAAGTGGCTTGTAGTTACAAAACAGAAGCTAATTCTAGTACAACCCAAATATTTTAAAAACCCCTAAATAAAATATTTCCATTGACATTTTTGACATTGTTATTATGGTTAGTTCATAAACTTTGTCAAGGTTTTGAAATTTTTCGTCACAGTTCAAGAAAGAGAGCTTTCCACAGGATGGGGAAGAGTCCAAATCCCATCCTAGTTCAGTCCATTATATCGTAGAGATCTGAAAGCAAAACTCAGTAGAAGAGAATGAAGGAGGACCACATAAGCGTCCCCAGAAAAAAACAAATGAGGTATTGTTGTTCTACTTTCCCTTCGCATCTGCTCCCTAGCCTTTAATCATTCATTAGCAGCTATAGTTCTGCTACGATTCTTATCAGGTACCTATTTCAACAAGTAAAGCATAATGGTAATGAATAATTGGGATCCATTATTTTAGCAACTGTTCCTGATTCTGTTTAATGACTAAATGAATATAAAATGTTTTCTCTTCCTTCTAGCAGGGCTATTTAGTTTAGTTGTACTGTAGATAAATGCTAACAGAAGTCATTCTTTATAAACTTATAATAACAGGAAACATTTGCACGTTTACATATCTCTTTCATACAATAATGAAATACCTTTTGTATTTTTTCAAGGTTACACAGAAAGCAACCTAGTGTGTTAACTATGGTTCATTAGGTTATTGCATTACAATGGAAAAATTCTCTCTAGCTGTATGTCCTGAAAAAAAATACTGGTTAACTTCAAGTTATGATGGCTGCTAAATGACTATAATTCTGCTCCAGTAGTTGAAAATAAAAAAAAAAAAAAAGTTAATTTTATTTCAAAGCAAAACTTTTCCTATAAATTACAAAGTTGAGATTATTTTTATGCAGTTATTTGACCTAGAAATTAGAGTGAAGGAAAATGTAGGTGGACAACTGAAAGTGAGTTATTTAAGTCTCAGGGGCTTCACTGGGAAGAAATGTAGAAGAACCATGTATGGTAGGGGATATTTTATTGAGTGTATGGGAAAAAAGAAACAGAAGGTTTCTGTCCTTCTTGGGAAAGCACTGTGAGAATTTTTGCTAGCGTAAGTTGAAAGAAACAGAAGTATGGGGGTTGAGATTAACGAGATTACTGAATTTGGCCAAGGAATTCATACAGTAGTTGCAAATTCTTGGATAAACTGAGAATGACAATTAAAGGATGAATTTCTTAGGGGGCTCTAAAATTGCGACGGGCCTGAGGTCTGGTTACTTTGAAGCAAATGATGAATCTCATGAGAGCATCCTTTCACTGGAGCAGTTTGTCAGGTGGAAGAACCTCTGAAGATACTTGAGAGGGAAAATCATTGGACAGCAGCTCAGTCCAATTGTTGCTGTTGGCTGAGATAATTTTATGATGACAGTCAATTTAGAAAACATCTGGGTTTAACTGTGAATAAATCTTCCAGCATTTCACTAAGGAGGGGGTTGACAACTGGGCTTTGCAGTGTTCATTCATAGGTGCTGGTAGCGGGAGAAACTCCTCCCTTCCTATCTTAGGTTCAGAGAGGCTTTGGGTTACTTCAGCCCCAAGGCAGTGGGGGCTGCACGGTGGCTGCTGTCCATGAAGACAAAAGCTGCAGATCCCACAGCTGCACTGACTTGCTTTATCAGGTGGGTCTTAAGAGGCCCCCTTTGAGCAAAGGGCTGCAGGAAAGAGAAACCACAGGCTCCATACCCTTGCTTCTCCTGTCTCCTTCCCTTCTGCCTGTAGAGGTTGGCATACAAGAATTTTAGTAAATGGTCAGTTGACAGTCTCGCGTGCAATGAGCTCGTTGAAAACTGCAATTTGGTCAAGGCTGGATTTACGACTTCGCCGTGTCAGCCAACATGGTACACGCTGAGCAGATCCTCAGCTGCTGTGACTTGTCATAATTCTGTGGAAGTCGGTGAACCCTGAGCAATTCATACTATGTGAGGATTTCACTTATAGAAGAAATATGAAAGAACATTTTATATTCAGTCATTTTTCATGACAGAGGACTGACATGACCAAGACCATTTTTATATGGGTTATGTAGCTATGGGATTACTTCAGTTAGTTTAAAAAAAAAAAAAAAGATAGATGATGGTAAGTTTCTGTGATTTTTGCACTTCTGCATATTAATATATTCTTCATTTTCTATGCATACTTATTCATCCACTTGCAGAGCTCTCTTTTTTTTTTTTTTTAAATTGTGTTGATATAGATTTGATCTGAGAATTAAGCTTCTTTCAGTTTAAGGACACATTGCAATTTTCTTGTCATTTCACCTGCTGGGCGGAAGAGAGTATTTTTTTCTTTTACAGGGATGAAGAATCATTTTCTGTCATCTCATGTGTGGTGCCACTTTCTACTTTAAGAGTTAGACTATATGCAAGTTTAATTCTGCTATATCTTTTCTTTACATTACTTGCTCATCCTGCTCTCTTAGTTACCTCCTCCTAGTATTTTCAGTCTTAATTCTGTTTGGAATCCTTTATCTGACCCTTGTTGTTCCAGTTGACTCAAATGAATCCACAGAAGGCTCTCCACAAACTGCAGGAGCTACTTAAAAGCAGGATGTAAGAAAGGCTGTCCCAGCTCAGGCTAAAGAAGATCCATCTAGCCCAGTATCCTGGCTCCGAAAGTGATGAAAAGTGGTGAAAAGTGGAGGGTGATTACTAACGATTATTGTAAAATGACAAGCATGTAGTGATAGCTACCTGCCTTATATTCCCAGCTTCCAGTGGTATGACTTCCAAAGTCAGAGGTAGAGTCTTTCTATTTAATAGGTCCTGATGGATGAGTTTGTCCAAGAGATCTTTAACTCATGTCAAAGTCTGTAAACCACAACATTTTGTGGCAAGGAAATTCAAAGTTACCAACATGCTATATGAGGAAATACTTCTGGTTTTATTTGTTTTGAATCAACTAATGATTTAACGCATCCTTGTTCACTGCCTTTCATGATACAAAAACTTCCATTCCCTATTTGACCTGTCTTTGCTACTCAAGATTTTAGAGAGCTCTCTTTATCTTCCCTTTTCCATGCACACTAATCCTAGTTTTGGTTGTTCTTTGAAATTGTTACTGCTTAGTTTCTCTATTTCTTAGAAACCTACTGATGTATAATTTTCAGTGAACTCTCCAATTTATGCTATATAAAGAAGGCTTCCAACAAGGGAACCTCCTTGAGTTTATAGCCAACAGGGATGCAAAGAATTCATGCAGTTCACTGCCATGGCCATATATCTCCTTTGTGCTCCTTTTATATCTTAGCAATCTACTGCTCCTGCTAACTCTTTGACAGGTGTCCTGCTTGCTACAGAAAAGGTTTAACTACAAGCTTTTGATGGCCGTCAATGTCTTTTTGGGCATATGATGCGTCTATGTTTTATGTCCTATTTTCACCTTCAACTTCTTGAGGGATGTAATCTTTTTTAATAAACTTCCTCTGTTTAACCATGGCAGCTTTTTCTAAAGTATTTACTCTGAGATGTCAAGGTGCTGGGAAGTATCTTCCTCTTGGGGTTGTCACTTTTGATATGTCTTTTACAAGCTTCCACTTTCTTTATCTTGATCACTACTGTAGTGGATTTCTTGGTTTTGTTTTTTCTTATTGCTCATGTATGCATGGTAAGTCTAATTTCATTACAGTTAACGTAGCTGTTTGATACAGAAGGACTCAAATGACTGGTCAGATGTCTTTCCTGGCCTGCTTCAAATACTATGGCTGTGGATGGTTTTTTGCCCAATTATTTTTCCTTTCATTTCATAGAATCATAGAATCATTTAGGTTGGAAAGGACCTTTAAGATCATTGAGTCCAACCAGTAACCTAACACTGCCAAGTCCACCACTACACCATGTCCCTATGCACCACATCTACATGTCTTTTAAATACCTCCAGGAATGGTGACTCCACCACCTCCCTGGGCAGCCTGTTCCAGTGTCTGACAACCCTTTCAGTGAAGAAGGTTTTCTTAATATCCAATCTAAACCTCCCTTGGTGCAACTTGGGGCCATTTCCTCTTGTCCTATCACTTGTCACTTGGGAGAAGAGACCAGCACCGACCTTTCTGCAACCCCCTTTCAGGGAGCTGTGGAGAGCGAGAAGGTCTCCCCTCAGCCTTCTCTTCTCCAGACTGAACAACCCCAGCTCCCTCAGCCGCTCCTCACAAGACTTGTGCTCCAGACCCCTCACCAGCTTCGTCGCCCTTCTCTGGACACGCTCCAGCACCTCAATGTCCTTCTTGTAGTGAGGGGCCCAAAACTGAACACAGCATTTGAGGTGCGGCCTCACCAGTGCCGAGTACAGGGGCACGATCACCTCCCTACTCCTGCTGCCACACTGTTTCTGATAGAGGCCAGGATGGCGTTGGCCTTCTTGGCCACCTGGGCACACTGCTGGCTCATCTTCAGCCGGCTGTCGACCAGCACCCCCAGGTCCTTTTCTACAGGGCAGCTTTCCAGCCACTCATCCCCAAGCCTGTAGCGTTGCATGGGGTTGTTGTGACCAAAGTGCAGGACCTGGCACTTGGCCTTGTTGAACCTCATACAATTGGCCTCGGCCCATCGATCCAGTCTGTCCAGATCCCTCTGCAGAGCCTTCCTGCCCTCCAGCAGATCAACACTCCCTCCCAACTTGGTGTCGTCTGCAAACTTGCTGAGGGTGCACTCAATCCCCTCATCCAGATCATTGATAAAGATATTAAACAGAACTGGCCCCAATATTGAGCCCTGAGGAACACCACTTGTGACCGGCCGCCAACTGGATTTAACTCCATTCACCACAACCCTTTGGGCCCGGCCATCCTGCCAGTTTTTTACCCAGCAAAGCATATTCCTGTTCAAGCCATGAGCAGCCAGTTTCTCCAGGAGAATGCTGTGTCAAATGCTTTAGTAAAGTCCAGGTAAACAACATCCACAGCCTTTCCCTCGTCCGCTATGCGGGTCACCTTGTTGTAGAAGGAGATCAGGTTAGTCAGGCAGGACCTGCCTTTCATAAGCCCACGTTGACTGGGCCTGATCCCCTGGTTGTTCTGTACGTGACGCATGATGGCACTCAAGATGATCTGCTCCATACCCTTTCCCAGCACCAAGGTCAGGCTGACAGACCTGTAGTTCCCCAGATCCTCCTTCCAGCCCTTCTTGTAGACAGGCGTCACATTTGCTAACCTCCCCGGTTAGCCAGGACTGCTGATAAATGGTTGAAAGTGGCTTTAAGATGATGTGATTATCTATGTTTTTCAAGTTGCTCTGAACAAAGTTTAAAAATGGAAGATGTTACTTTTTCTCTTAATGCATTACCTTTGTTTATTGGCATAATTGTTACAATTTACAATATTTGTCTTTTCTAAGATAAGAGGAAGGTGTTCAAGTTCTTCCACATGACTAGCCGCTGGTGAGTAACTTAACCCACAGGACAGAGACTAGTGCATCACCTGGGGATGCCCCAGCAGCTGCCGTGTTGTGTGCTGCATGGGATGACGTTGCACGGGGTGCTCAGCCACCCGCTGCAGTATTTTGGAGCAGGAGCATAGGAACGCCGGCCTTCCAGAGAGACCGGGGTTTACAGTTTCTCTCTGACCAAACTCTGTGGGACAAGTACCATCCAGAACTCCTTTGTGAAACTGCAGTACACATTAATGATGACCTATAGACATGTGGTAACTGGGCAGGCTGTTGCATGAGGCATGCTAACTGTGAAAAGCCAAATTCAGGAAAGTAACTTATGGCAGTGCTACCAAAATGTATTTGTCATTTTAAAATATATTTCCTTAGTGCTTTTGCACTTGATTAATGGATTTAGCTTACCTGAAATGTACCCTGAAAGGCTCTGGCAGTTCAGCAGGCAAAAAAACTTCAGCCAAAAGATACGTACTTGTAGCTATATCTGCAGCAATGAGAGCTAACCTGAAGGAGAGGAAAAGGCAATGAATTATTATATGCTTCTGGAGGAAATTAAAACTTGAAAAAATACTTTTTTTTCTAAATTCACATATTGGAGATGCCAGGGGAAATGTATTTAAAAGCAAACTTGCATCCCTGGTATAATTATGGCATCATTAGTGTGGTTGTTGGGCTGGGCCCTGCTAGCAAAATGCACCATCTGTTTCGTTACCAGCTTTTACATCAAGCTGATACAATGCCAGTAAATAGGCAAAATGCAGGAACTATCCCCATTTTCCTTGGAACGTGCCCTACGCTGTCAAGTACAAGTAGAGGGCTATAAAGGAGCCATTACGGTGTTGAATGAATTGCCTAAGACAGCTTTTATAGATGGAAGGGCTCAGTTCTGTTTTGGAGCAGCACAAACTTGTACTGTCCCCCTTATGAAACATACTGGGAAGGTCACAAGCACCGTCAGCCTCAGAGCATTTAAGGCAGTAGTATAATTACAGTAATGCACAAATGAATGAAATTCTTGTTTTAAAAGACTTCCTGGTCTTCCCCCATGCTCCGTTTTAGTGAAAGAAGCTTTACGTCTAGACAAGCAAAGACTTGAAACCTAGCTTTATCCTGATCAATTTCCTTGTCTTGCCCCTTAAGAACTTTAAGAAATCCTTGAAACCTTCAAGGGATCCAAACAAATTGTTGCAGAATCAAGATTTGTTTTTTTTCCGTGTAAGTCTTCAGTGTTGAGCTGTCCTGGAACATACGCAGAAATAATCTTCTGCCAAGGTGTGGGATCTAACCACTCAGGCTTCAGGTTACCTGGAAATTGAGAAGGACATTCTTAAATGTTCTCAAACATGATGAAAACACTCTTTCTGTTTCAGCAGAAATTAAAGCTTGCAGTCAGAGGTCGAGCTGGAGAGAGAACATTCCCTGTCCACGTTTTGAATTGGATATTCTCAGGGCGGGAATTGCGTCTGGCTAAGTCTAGAGCTTTAGGAGACAGCTTTTTGTCTCTTAGAAATGCCAGTGGCCCTGTCTCCTGCCGGAGGCCACCCCTCCTCATTTGCTAAGGACTGGACCTGAGCTGATCCTTGTCCAGTCTGCCTCGTGAGGTGAGGACCAAAGGCACATGAGTGAGAGCCCAGTCTTTTGAGGTATTTTGCGTCTTTAGCTGCCGGTGACATCAGGCTAAAATGCACCTATATATCTGCTTTAATGTCTTTTTTTAGGACTTTCAAAGCACTTCTTCAGCAGCACAGTCTGGAGCACCTGCAGTAGTTCGTAGTCAGTAAGAGACTTAAGTTGTATTTAATAGCCTAAACCAGCTTTATTGCAACATTGCAGTGATACCATCCAAACTGAGGTCTTCATAAAGTGCAGCATTGTTTGCCAGACTGATGTTAACATGCGTGATTTAAATGATGACACAAGCAAAACTTCTGCTCTAAAATGGAGAAATTAAAGATACCAAAATATTATCTTTCCTCTTGCCAATGAGAACAGCTGACAGGATGGGTTTCCTGAACAAAAACTTTGGCCAGCAGACATAGGTTATCATTTTCACAGGCTTTCCCTCTGAAATACAAGATTAACAAAACATGCTATTTTTTTATTTCAGAATTGGAGCGTTTGTGTCTTTCATCTGGTCAAATTTAGCGTAAAAGTGAAAATAATATCAAAGTTACAGGCACCGTAGGGAGGCTGTTAATGTGGTAACAAAGGGCATTTGGCCAGTTAAAATAATAAAAGACTATACAGCTTTCCCAGTGATGGCTGAAGCCCAATTAGTACTTTCCAAGTAGAGCCACAATATTCCTTTCCAGATTATGCGGTTTGGCACGATTCAGAATGAGTAAACTTACTTTCCTACAAGGGAAAAATATAATTAACAGAAAAAACAAGGTCATGCAGTATTATGCTTTAAGTAAGCAATAATACACCACGGGGTGTACATTAAACAGTCAATATTCATACACCTTGGGACAGGCTGAGGCAGAGGCAAAGCAATGGCTCAGCATACAAAAAGATACATATATTATCTTAATAAACCTGTGTGCAAGAGTAAAATGCAAATGGATATTTTATTTCCTTACTAGATGATTTAAAGGGAATGTGTATTCAACATTCATGTGCATAGTACTCACACGTACTACTTAAGAAGTACCCTTTCTGTTAACATTTTATACTTTTAAGTAATAAGTGGTTTTGCTATTTTCCTTTTGTTTGAGCACGTGGGGTTTTTTTGTCCTGCTACTAAAGGCAGAATGGTTTGGAAGATTCTTTTTTTTTTATTAATTAAACTGATTAAATTTGTTAAAAGGACTTTCGACCTGGGTGCTCACACTGAAAGCCTCTAAGAGTCTGTTCTTCTTTATAGTAATCCACTTTCCTCGACTCTGGAAGTGACACAAAGCTTGCAAAGACTCAACAAAGCTGAAAATAGAGTAGCAGGATTGGAAGGAAGAAAGAGCAACTTCCAATTTGGAGGTGAACTTGCAAGTGATTTGTAAGGGTAAGTTTTTTCTTCGCTCTTGTTTCTGATACTGTTTTTAAGATGAACAGACTGTTCAGCTGAAGCTCAGATGGAGGGGGAAGCATATAATGCAAAAGAAAGCATGGTGACCCAGGGTAAGCATATATTATGGTAGCAAAATGAAAACAGCCCTGCTGAGACATCTGGTTATTGCTCTCCTAGTGACACTGTTCATGAGAAAGCAGAGTGGTACGCCAGGAGGAAGATGGAAAAAGAAGAAAAAGTAAAACTTCAAAAAACATGGAGCCACTCCCATCACCTGAAGCTTAGACCACACACCTGAAAGGGAGTAACCCACATCCCGCTCGAGCGCAGGGTATGAACAACCTTATCTCTCTTTCAACTCCACCATTTTGCAGATGTCTTGTATACTTATATAAAGTGCTTGTAAGGGAGGAATTGCTTGTTTATTTCCTGTTTCTTTAATATTTACAGTAACCTATGATATTACAAACCTTCATGAGCTGCGTCTTCTCCGCATAGCTCCTGCATTACTGCTGTTTGGCTCCTGGTTGGTACAGTTCCCTTCACTTCCCAGCTCCACCTGGGACTACTTGCTCTGCTAAGAGCCCGAAGAGCCTCCTAAACCAGCCCTGCCTCTTGTAGTTCTGTGTGTGAAGAAGCGGGAAATGTGTGGGTAGTGGATGTGGGAGCATATTTGTGATCTGCTGTATCATTTCAATGGTCACGTACATGTACTGCGCACAACACACACACACTGCCTTCTCTTCAGTTAATCCACAGGTCAACAGCTACTCGCACACAACACTCCACTGTCATCTACACAAGCTAAGATGGGCCCTGGAACACCTGATAGACAGGAAAATCCTCACCAGCTATAGAGTTGTGCTAAGTATTAAACCACTTTGGAGCAAGAACAAATTGCCAAAAGCCTTATATTGTAGACTGCATTATTTTAAACCACTCCCATGTCAGACCGAATGGGAGGCAGCAGCCAGCGCTGGAGCAAGGCGCAGGGGGGCCGTCCTACCAGCTGCCTCCTGTCCGCGTTAGCCTGCGTGGCACAGCAGCATCCATGTCCTTGCACACCCCCTAATTCCCAGAGTGGAATTTTTTCCACTTTTGTTCTCGAATCAACATGGCGCTCCTTGCACCGTGAAATTGAAACTTATCATATCCTTCTGCTCTACAGACACCTTAACCCTCTTCTCTTAAAACAGATTGATCTCACCGATGTGAGATGTGTTCAGAATAACTGCTGAAGGGTGGTTCCCTGCTCTTCACTGACCCCCCCAAGCTATTTTAAATAAATTAACAAATACAGAATTATATACAAACAAATATATATTCTATATAGAATCTGTATTAATGGCGAAATTATACTGTCTAAAAGAACATCTTGTCAAACAAATATACCATGTTTACCTGGAACCCACTATACTTGCATGCAGCAGCTGTATTTTAGTTCTCTTCTATGTATGTCTTTGCGATGCTTTCATCACCCCTGTGGTTCTGTGTATCCTCCGGCAGTATATTAAGCAACGTGACTGCTATCCATTGTGTGTAGTTTAATTCTTTCTTAATTAGCCTAACACCTCTACCAGATGAAAATCAGTAGGATAGTATTACCATCCACTACGTGTTTTACCTTCTGTGATGTTTCATTTTGTAAGGTACTTTGCAAACCCCTTTCCTTTAGCAACACGATAAGCCTATCATTATCTAAAGAGAAGAGACTAATGACAAAGCTTTGTCCTGGTTTGACAAATGCTTTTACTAACTACAACTAGCAAAACAGAAAGAGGCAAGTTAGGGGAAAGAAACACTTTAAAATTAATCTTGCCAAGTCAGAATGATCATTTGGTTGCATCCCGCTCAGTGGAGGCCTGCAAGTTTCTGATGGCTGAGCTTGTCTCAAGTATTTCTAAAAAGACAGTGAATTATGGGTCAAGAGAAATAAACTCTTCTGACAGAAATATCAGTTCATTTACTTCCTGAAGGCACTCTTTGCGTATGCTAGGTTTATGTAAGTTGCAGATCGTGGGATTTATAAAATCAAAGTCTTCCAAACTCAGCTTAACAAAATAAAAAATAGGAAGATTTCTTCCTCCTTTGATGAAAGTCCTTGTTACCACTGAAAGACGTTCAAAGCTTACCTGCTTAGTATACCAGTCAGTAGTCCACGACTATCAGCTCCCCAGGGACTCCCTAAACAGAATACAACCTATTAAACATTACTAATAATGCAGGAAAAAGTTAATATGTTCACTTAACCACTTCAACATCAGAGAAGGTATTATATAGCAACAGTCAAGGAGGGCCCATTAAATAAAACTACCTTTTAATAACTTAATAAAATAATCCTGAATAGATACAGATTCCCCTCCCAATACGCAGATTCCCATCACATTTAAAACTGACAAAAAGATTTTTCAAGAATTCTATAAAGCTGCATGCCCTAGCAGATAACTCTCTTCAATAAACTTTCTCATTCCAGCACTATTATGCAAAAAAAAAAAAAAAAAAAAAATCCATAACATGATTTTTAAAAGATTAATCTTTCTCCCTCTAAAAAAATCCCTCAAAAACCTAGTTCATCGTTCTAGTAAGTGGTGAAGCTCTTGCTGGTAAGTGTGGGAATACACTAGTCTTCTGCTGTCTGTAATTATACATCTGAAGGTGTTTTATAAATTGCTGGCTTCCGTGACAAAATAAGGAAATTTAAATCCTTTCTTAAAGGATCCGAAGTTTCCAAATTCCTAGCTAGTGGAACTTGCAGTCCAAAATCATTAAGATGCTTCTGAAAATCTCAATGTCTTTTGAAACCGAATAGGTGCATATATCTTCTTCATTCCAAAGTGTATGGGCCTGAAGATGGAATGTTTACGGCCAGGTAGTATCAAAGCTTTTTTACTGCGAACAGCTCCAGAAGTATTGGTGTAATAATCCTAATTATTTTGAAACACTCATGCAAAGAAAATACTGCACTGCCGCTTCGAAGATACAGACTCTGTAAAGTCTCAAGTCTTCAATTGTTATGCTAGTTTTCAAAAACAAGCAAAACCAAGTAAAAAGACAGATCTATAATGTTGTGATTTCTAGGAAATGGCTTGTGAATGATACTACCACTACAGAGCACTCTAACGCAGAGATTCTCCAAATTAATTTGCTTTAGATGCCACCATCGTTTTGTTTTCTGTTACTGGGGTAGAAGCAGTAGCTGCCAGCTGCGTGCCGAGCTTCAGATACATGCCAGAAAAGACATTCGGCTGCTTGGGCAGCACATGCAATCCAGAAGCCTTTTCTCCAGCTCCTCTGGGGAGGAGGCGGTGGGCTGCATGTTCCCCCACGCTCCTTTCGTGCCACCTTGAAAGATTCTCTAGGTGCTTCGGGGAGCTTCTGCTCTAATGTGTCCAAGAAACTTTTTCCCCGACTAAAATGCAATATTCAAGCAGCTATGAATATACAAGACCAAAAAAGAATTACCTAAGGTACTGCGCACACCATACCGCACTCAAACCATTATGTTCTACCATACTACACTGAAGCACTTGTGAAAATGTCTCATTTCTTAACACATCGCGCCTGGTGCTGTCAGTGCGCTGAGTACCTCCCTTTATCTCCCAACATTATTCCTTTTTATTTTTCTATTATCTTTGGCATCATTTTATCCAAAACATTTGTTACCCTTGGAAAAAGCACATTAAAAATACACACTGCTAAACTCGCTCTTAAATGTGTACTGTTGGCAGTGGAGACATGCACTCAAGGATTAATTAGAAAAATCTGCTCTAAACTAGGAGCATATCAGTTGTAAACAACATAGGAGATGGATCTAAGTATGCATATTAGCTGACTGCAGCGTTATTAAGTTGCCAGTGGGATACAACCATGAAAAAGCAAATGCCATCCAAGGACGAACCAGTTCAACTATTTCTCAGCAGAGAAAAGGAAAGTATCTGTGCCATTGCTGAAGACACCGGAGAGATCTCAACGCAGATTTTTTTTGCCACGTTCATGGAAGATGAAACAGGTAAAGAAAAGAGCTGCAGAGCTTACCGGAGAGAAGTCATTTTAAGAGCAAGGCTGCAAAATTTTTTCTTGTTTAGTCTAGCAGAAACAAAAGCTGATACAGGAAATAATTATTCTCTAAAAACACAATAGGGCGGTAAACAGTAGGCAAGGAAAAGAACTATTTACTCTAGCAGACAATGTTGGCACAAGAACAAATGGGCGTAATTTGGCCGTGAATAAATTTAGACTGGAAATGAGAAGGTTTCGGACCATAAAAGTGGTGAGGTTCTAGAGTAGTTTTTTTAATACAAATAGCAGGGACAAATAAAACAACAACTCAAGCTATTGAATGATCAGGATTGTTAAGTTCATGGAAAATGCTACAGGTATGGTTCCCTGTGTAAGTAAAGGACTGCATTTTGATCATCCAGGAGACAGTTTCCAGCATTATGTTTGCCTATTTTCTGAAAGCATAAGTAAAAAAAGATAATTTCAAATTAAATCATATTTATGCATACAGCATTAGAAATATTGGTTAAGCAAATGCCAGCCATATGTAAATGACCTCTGTAATTAAGTTTGTGCTTTGCAGCAAGAAAACAATTTAACTTGATAAATAGGCATCACATTGTACTTCAGTGGTTGGAAGCTAATTCTCTTTAACAGGAAAATGCAATTTGTCACGTGCTAATTTTCTTGGGGTTTATAGTGTATCTTTCTATTACCTTTATTTTGCCTCGTTGTCTTCTTTTAGTCTTTAAAGTTCTAGACAGCAGTTTTATCAGTGTGTGTGGACAGCAATGGCAGACAGCTGGAAAATAATGCCTGCCTATTTATTTATACCAATGTGGCCGAATTTGGCTACCGAGTTCCTTAGATGAGCGTTTGCTGTTGGTCTAAAACAGTATTAGGGAAAACAAAAAAACTGATGATCACCATGGAAGGCTGGAATCTGAATATCAGAAAGAAAGAAGCAAACATAAACATATTTGAGTTAGAAGAATAACTTAAAAATCAGGAAGAGTGTCCAAAGAAAATAAGAAAAATGTTATGAAACTCATTCCCACAAACACAGAAAGAATTTGCTGAGATTGCAGTCAGGAGTTTAGCCTAGAGACCCAACATTAATTCACTTCTCAAGGTTTTCTTGTGCAGCCTCTGATGCCTGTAATAGTCATACTATTAATACCTAATAAATATGGTTCACCCAACACTGTAGTGGCTCTTGAAATTCAGATCTGTGGTATACCACTATGCCATCTGAAGAATTACAGTTATTTAAAAACTAATCCATATTCTGTCATCAGCAAAGCCAAGCAGCAGAAAGTAAAACAAAAAATTGGAAAGGCAAAATAGAAGTATGCCCTTATCAGTGTCAAAATATAAACAAGGGGCAGAACCCTGTTGAAAACAAAGTGAAGTGATTGCATATGCGTAGTTTAAAGTCATGTTAAAAATTCATAGTTGCAAGTGTATGTGTACACATATGTATATAATTATAAATTTATTTCTTATAATAAGTTATTTATCATTTATATTCTCTGCAAGCCCATTTACAAAAGATTTATTATGGAAGAAACTGTATTATCAACTGCAGCATGCATAGCTTATAGTTGGTACTTGCTCATCAAATATTATGATAATACGTCAAAACATAATAATGTATGAGAAATCACATAGGTAAGCGTACTTGACCAGGTACTGGAGGAATCTGGCTGTACCATGTAGAGGAGAAGGGCACGCAGAACCTCCCCACCTCGCTCATCAAGAAGAAGCACCATAACATGGGCTGGCTGTAACAGGCCTCACTCCGTTTGCTGAAAAAATCTAGCAGTCCTAACGGCCACAGAACCAAAGCAGAGAAATTGAGATAAACAGGCAAACATAGCCATTTCCATGTTTTTCCAGTTTTGTTGCTGACCAAAATCAAGTTACACAAAGGTGTGGTAAAAATAATGCAAAATAGTCAAAAGTCTGAAACTCAGTTTTCAGTTCACTTTAATTCACCTTTGTATGAAAATGGATTTTCTCCTCTTCCTTTTTAGCACCTTCTTACTAATAGTTACTCGCTACTGTAGTCAGTAGCTTTTGCAACTAACGGCTAACTGAAGCTACAAGCCTGAAGACCTCAGTTTTGAAGAATAACAGGAACTCACATCATTAATAATGCCATTTCAAATTCTTTATATCCAAAGTTGCCACTCGGAGACTAGCCACGACACTTAGGAGACAGCTGCCGGTTGTCCCTTCTTTTTCCTTTCCTTTTTTACTTCTGCCTGGGGGGTACAAGTGAGTTCTGTAATGGTCTAATGGTCTTATGGTCTGGTTTAGAAGGAGACGTTTCTGATGAGGAATTGTTATTTCTCCTCGTATGTGGCTCTTAGGAGGACACCATGGCTTGGCTGTTGATCCAGTGACAAGGGACTGCTGAGGAATGTGTTTCCCCTCTGCGAAGTCCAGTCTGCCCATCCCAATAGCACCCAGTCAGCAGGTGGGACTTTGTAAAGTTTTACTATTGGTTGTAAACGAATAGCTCTTGATTTAGCTTTTGAGAGTGAAAGTACAATTTCCAGGGAGGAGAAACAAAGAAAAGCTGCTCTAAGTGCCAGGTTATTGTGTGTTTCCGAAGGCTGCGCGCAATGAAAATGCAGCTACAATGTGGGAAGAAATTAAACACATTGGGTACGATCCATGCTCAGGAGAGCTCAGGTAGATGAAAGCAAAGGTGTCTCTCAGTTAAGTTTTACACCTTTGCTGATGGCGAAGAGGTCGTGAACAGAAACTAGGTTGTCAGGGATTCAAAGAGAAGATTTGGCTTATTCTAGATAGAGTACTCTGCCAAGGATTATTCTTAAGACGCTATGAAGAAGATCAGATTTTAGTCCCATCCCTTCTAACTTCTGCCTCCTGTCTCAATCCTGCACCCCATGCTCCACTCCCAGCGTTCTCTTTACTGCGGTTAGGTTTTAGCTGACTTTGTGATCTCCAGGTTTTACTTCAGACCTTTTCATGTCTGCTGTGATGCAAAGGGACAGGCAAGATCCAAAGTTACACTTCAAGTAGTTTTCCAACCCTGAAAGGATTCATGATTTAACTAGCAAACTGAGCTTGAAAGAATGAAATTAGTCAGTAGCAAGGCTCTAGTGGTCGTCAACATTGAAAATATCATGACAAAGCAGCAGTAATCCACGATTTCCGATTTATCTGTGTGTCAGACTAGTTTGAATTTCTGGCAGGTCCTTCTCCTTGGATATGCAGATTTTTGAAGTTAAGTTTTCCCAACGGACTACATTTTAATCCAACAGGAAAACATAATGTTTGGGGAGCTGTTAAATACAGTTTCAATAGCCTCTGGAGTGTCTATATAGATTAATTGTCAGAAAACTGAATAAACCTATTTGGGAGTAGGGAGGAATATTAAATGAAAGTACTTTGCAAATGGCAATAAATATTCAAAGACGCGGGAAAAGAGTAAATGTATCATGCTATTAAATAAGTTGGTGACAGGCACTTCTGAGATAACTAGATATTTGTCCATCATCAATGAAAACTGCATTCCTAATTGTGCAAAAGCCACCACGTTCCTTCATCTAACTTCAGTTTCAGCTCACTCATTTAAATAGTTTTCTCCTGGAGATACAGCAATATTGACTAAACCTCGATTGTGAAGGAATGTAAATGAGCTCACAGCCCTGATGCAGCTCATCATCACCTTTTTTAAAAAACAAACCAAAACAAAGCACCAGCCCAACCTTTACAGTTACAATAACTAAAAAACCCAAACACACATAATAGGAATATCCGCAAATTCTCATGGTGTAAATTGCATGTCTGTCTAAACCAACAAGTTTCTCTACTTCTGATATTCCAGGATACATCAGTTTATTTTCTAGATTTTCTTATTTCAAATCTGTCTCTTAAAAATGCAGTGGTCTGTCTGTGGGTAATGCAAATGAGCAACTTACTGTGAGTTGTTTAAATGAACAATCTGGAAACTTCTCTGTCTACATGGTAGGTTGTTCCATGAGCATGAAAGATCTGTTTGCATTATATCAGCATATTATCAGTGACCACTGATAAACATACAGTATATTTCTAGAAGTCACTCCAACCCAGGACTGGTAAGTTCTTAAATCTTTGGAGAAGACACAAGGAGCTTTAAAAACTGGCGCTGGCAGTTGGGAGTCTTATAAGCAAATTAAATTACATTCTGCTACATGTGAATTTATGACTGCTTCAAGAGTGATTGGTTAGGTGGTATTATTATTAGTAGTAGTATTAGTATTATTATTAGTATTATTATTATCATCATCATTATCATTATTATCATTATTATCATTATTATCATCATTATTATCATTATTATCATTATTATCATTATCAATATTATCAATATTATCGATATTATTAATATTTAACTCTTTCATATCCCTAACACCTAATCAGGGCCTAAAACCACTGTTATTTTTCAGGGGGGAGGGGGAGTCACACTTTCTTTTGAATGCAATCATCAATTCATCACAAGTACATTTGCATTTTTGATAAAAATATGTAAGAGAATTGCAGTGAGGTTCAAAAAACTGGGTTGCACATGTAAGGTGAATCTTTCAGCTTGCAGTTTATAGCTTTATTTTTTCTGTGTTTTCTAAAAATTATCTTCTCTGAATATCTCAAAGTGGCACATTGCTTTCTCAAATGGTTGGTGACTGTTCTTCAGTCGCATAAAAATCCATTCCAAAGCGTAGCTCTTTTGTTTTCCTTTCGTACAGTGCTTTGCACAATGACATTGATTTTTGTTGATAGGTATTGTGTCTAAATATATAGTAATGCAAATATTTTCCAGACTATTGTTATGAATGCGCAGAAATTGTGGAATAACGTGGACTACTCATCTACGGATAAGATAAACTACCTGTTCAGAAGTATACAGCTGCCAAGAATCACTGGACCACTGCTGTAGTGGAAGATGAAAGAACCTCTCCCAATACAGAAGGAGGGTTGAGAATTTTTCGGTACCAAATTAAGACAACGTTTTAATGCTTTATAGATAAACAAAAATTATTATTATGGTTAGGTACCCAGCCTTTTTCACACTTTTATGATACCCCTTGACAACTATATTTTATTTTTTGCCCTTGGCATCCCCAAAGTACCACTGAAACTTAAAATTCTTTGGAGTAGTCAATTTTCACAGAATCACAGAATCACAGAATCACTAAGGTTGGAAAAGACCTGTAAGATCATCAAGTCCAACCTAAAAAAAAAAAACAAACCCAAAAAAACCCCAAACAAAACAAAACAAAACAAACACCACAAAATAGAAAAAAAACACCACACCAAAAACCAACCCACCCAACACCACACAGCACCGTGCCCTTCAAGCCACATCCCACAATGCCACATCCACACGCTCCTTGAATGCCTCCAGGGAGGGTGACTCCACCACCTCCCTGGGCAGCCTATTCCAATGTTTCACTACTCTTTCAGTAAAGAACTTTTTCCTAATATCCAGCCTGAACCTCCCCTGGCACAACTTGAGGCCATTTCCTCTAGTCCTGTCACTCGTCACTTGGGAGAAGAGACCAACACCCACCTCTCTGCAACCTCCTTTCAGGTAGTTGAAGAGAGCGAGAAGGTCTCCCCTCAGCCTCCTCTTCTCCAGACTGAACAACCCCAGCTCCCTCAGCCGCTCCTCACAAGACTTGTGCTCCAGACCCCTCACCAGCTTCGTCGCCCTTCTCTGGACACGCTCCAGCACCTCAATGTCCTTCTTGTAGTGAGGGGCCCAAAACTGAACGCAGCATTTGAGGTGCGGCCTCACCAGCGCCGAGTACAGGGGCACGATCACCTCCCTACTCCTGCTGCCACACTGTTTCTGATGCAGGCCAGGATGGCGTTGGCCTTCTTGGCCACCTGGGCACACTGCTGGCTCATCTTCAGCCGGTTGTCGATCAACACCCCCAGGTCCCTTTCTGCGGGGGAACTTTCCAGCCACTCGTCCCCAAGCCTGTAGCGTTGCATGGGGTTGTTGTGACCCAAGTGCAGGACCCGGCACTTGGCCTTGTTGAACCTCATACAATTGGCCTCAGCCCATCGATCCAGCCTGTCCAGATCCCTCTGCAGAGCCTTCCTACCCTCAAGCAGATCAACACTCCCTCCCAACTTGGTGTCGTCTGCAAACTTGCTGAGGGAGCACTCTATCCCCTCATCCAGATCATCAATAAAGACATTAAACAAGACCGGCCCCAAAACTGAGCCCCGGGGGACTCCGCTTGTGACCGGCCGCCAGCTGGATTTCACCCCATTCACCACAACTCTCTGGGCTCGGCCATCCAGCCAGTTTTTTACCCAGCGAAGAGTGTACCTGTCTAAACCACGGGCCACCAGCTTCTCCAGGAGAATACTGTGGGGAACAGTGTCAAAGGCTTTGCTGAAGTCCAGGTAGACATCATCAACAGCCTTTCCCTCATCCACTAGGCGGGTCACCTGGTCATAGAAGGAGATTTTATAGCCTTTGTGTATTAGATAGTGATTAAAATTCCCCAAAGTTATACACACATATCTTTCCCAAAAACCGAATTGGGAAATTCTTATTGCTCTTAAAGAAGCAGTACGCATAATGAAGTCATTCTTTTCCCAATTATATGAAGGTATACGCATACAAATCTGCATGTGGCATAGACATAGGAAGTATATGCAGGCAACTGTTAAAGCTAATAGCAGCAAGTTATACGCTGGTAAACTGTTAAAACTGTCAGCACGCTTCATTTACGTGACCCTGTTCTCCGATGCTTACAATCCTGCAAGACTTTAACCGTTCAGCTGGTATTTTCCACACAGGGCATTTGCATCAGAGGATTTTTTTTCCTCCTTGTTTCTATTGTTGTTATTAATTATTGTTATTATTCCCTTGTTTATAAGCTCTTGGCCTTACCCCTGTTTAAAAATACATGAGGTGTTCTTGTGCCTGTGTGCCTTGGAGGACTGAGTAGAGATGGAGAACGACGAAGGAGGCATTCTCCCTGGGAGACGTACCTGTTGCGCTCTCTGTGGAAATCCACCCGCGTTTGGGTGCTTGGAGCTGCCTACGCTTTGAAGGACAGACTGAACAGTAAAGAACCAGCCTGATGCCAAGGAGCTGGAAACAAAAGCTCAACTGGAGGGCAGGAAGGGGAGTGTAAAGTGGGACAGCAAAGAAAAGTCTATTCGGAGAGGATTAGGATTGACTAGCCAAAGAGTGGGACCTCAGGTGGGAAGTGGTAGGGATGCAAAGCTGTTAGGAAAGGAGTGGGAAGCCTGGGGAAAGGTGGCTTGAGTGGGCAGAGAGATCGTGACAAGAAGGTTGCTTTCGGAAATGGGAAAACGCTGGGATGGACAGAAGAACAAACAGCATGGGGCGCGAAACTCGCACTGTGCGCGAGACAAATTCTCAACGAGCAGCAGTT
Source organism: Gavia stellata (assembly GCF_030936135.1). NCBI lineage: Eukaryota > Metazoa > Chordata > Aves > Gaviiformes > Gaviidae > Gavia > Gavia stellata. The sequence goes on along the minus strand of NC_082596.1, from coordinate 94,669,425 downwards.
CAGTCTTTTTGTCCTCATTTCTGCAACAGCCTGCTCCTAACTTACCACACACAGCACTGATGATGGGAGCACTAATTACCAGCAGGATTTTCCCCTAACGCTTATCTCTTCGTTATCTGACCCACATTTGTTAATGAAATTATTTTTATAAAGTGCCCTGTAACATGAAAGAATGGTGTTTAGAGAGTCTTATTGACAAAAATAAAATAATGACCCAGAGATTAAGGTCACAAGTATTGTCTAAATTGGGGCAAACAATCTGAAGCACCAGGAAGTTACATTTTTTGATTCCTTTACAGAGAAATCCATCCTACGCATACTCCCATGGACCAGAGCTCAGTAATTCGGCAAGTCACACACAACTGTCGGGCATTCGGAAGATGAAGCGCATATCATTAAAAAGTAATTGCCTAGCATCAAGTTCTGTGGCAGAGCAAAGGATGCACTCCAACTCCTAAATACAAACAAACAAGCACAGAATACGAAAAAAAGCTGAAACTGTAAGCAATTAATAACCAGATCAAGCCCATCAGCTTGCCGAAGACAGAGGCTGCCCCACAGGAAAAGGTGGGTGATAAGTTTAGTGCAGACAAGATTTGAAGAAAATAATTCCTTTTCAGAAAAGGAATTGCAATAATCCATGCTAATTCTATGCATAATACAGGCCATGCTATATCACTCAAAGGAAAGGCAAAAATACCATTACCAAAAATACCATTTTAAATGGGATGTAGCTGCTTAAACGAATACAAACTATACAGTCAACTTATAGATACTACAGGTGCAGTGGCATAGGTAGCCATGTTTACATGCAAATAAAAAGGCCTTAAAGCTGTTTTTAAAGAGTAATGCTGGGACTGTGTATATGTATATGAATGAACATTAGTGTAGCATATCGGGTTAGGGAAACCGTTTTTCCTCAGTCATAATATTGAGTGACAAGTGAAATTTTCTGGGGGACCTGGAGTTTCAGTACATGATGCTCATGGTAGGTATAAATATGGCAAGTTCACAGAAGAGCTGCCTGTGAAAACACAGAACCTAAAGATGTTTCTCTTTAATTACTTAATAATGACATTTTTCCACTTTTGCTTGAGTGTAGGAGTCAGAAGTATGTAGCACATAAATAGCCTCCCATCCTCAAGGTCCCTCTGCATACCTCCCTCTCCCCTAGCCCAGCCAACCAGGGAATTGCCTTTCGGAGCAGAGGATGTGGGCTCTCATCAGCTTCCCGTTCTCCGTGAAGCTTCTTACCATCGCTTACTACCTGCAGGTCAGAGGAGTGGCCAGTTGCTGTGACTGTTGTGCCATTGGAGACGGTTTTTGAATGAGCATCGGAGACGGAAGAAATGGAAACGGGTGAGTAAGAAAAAAGGCTTTTCTATTGAATGTTTTGCTGAGTATAACTGAGTATAATTTAACTGTACATTCATTTCTCCACAATCTCTGTGAAATACCTAGTATAAGTGAACAGTTCAATGGCAATCCTACAGTCTATCGATTTTATTTTTTTTTTTTCCATTTTAACAGCATTTCCCAATTTAGTGTTTGCCACAGGTGCTTATTCATTGTGTGTGCTTGGCTATGCATGACTAGCTATGGATGAGGTATATTGTTGCAAATATGCTTTTGGATACAATTCCCTAGTAACCTTTGAGACAAGAGCTGGGGCAGAAATAGTATTAAATGTCGTTTTAAGAAAAGGGCAAGTTTTCAGGCGCAAATGGGGCCATATTTTGAATTCCCGCTCATTTTTAACTTTGCGTTTGTTAAGACAAATTCTAACACAATGAGGAGTTTAACCTGATCTAGAAAACCCACGACCAGAAGCTCTGTTGGCATGAGACCTAGGAAACCCATTGCCGCCACTGCAATTCCCGTTTCGGAATTCATTTCCCCCTTTCGGTCGGTCAGAAATAATTCAGTTTTCAGAATCTTTGATTACGTTACAGTTGTGCAGCTAAAAGCACAGAGCACGTATACGTTTATAGTCCATAAATAAACTGAACTGATACTGTAGAATGCGGTGCAAATACCTCTAAAGTCAGAGGTGGTTTTTGATCGTCTCTACTATAATATAAACTGAAATGGCAAAATTGTTTACCTCTATCACATCCTGCAGTTATCACAGGGCATCAAAAAGGGAGTAAACTGCTTAGGTATTTTAATTGTATCTAGGAACCCAGTTGGATTTTCTTCTGTTTAACTCTGAATTTCCTGCTTTGAAATGGTTGGTTTGGAAATGCTGCTGTCATCCTTTCAAGTTACTTCAGCCTTACTTTCCTCCTAACATTTTTGTCTGGGAATAACGGTGTGAAATTCAGAGCAGCCAAAGTGCAGAGGAATATACAGATACTTTATACATACTTATCAATAATGCATTTCTCTACGTTCTTAGGGGATCATATTTCCATTGGCAGTTACAATTAATTCAAAGCAACTGTAAGGTGAAAAAACCCCTCAAACCCACAACAGACTCTCCTGTCCTCAGGGCTCTTGTCCAAATAGGTACAACCATTACAGATCAGAACTTGTGTGTTTTATAGCAGCTGATAAGAAGGCAGAATTGTCAAGCTAGTGAGCACAAATGCTATCAACAAAACTACAGTCGAGAAGGTCCCTTCAATTTGCAAATAAACCTGTCCTGTGTTTAGCTCAGGTCATGCGTCCTGGTGAACAGAAAGCATCTTCTGTTCAACGTTACGTCAATTATACTGGACTCTTACAATCAAGGAAAAAACCCCAAAAAGCCAGGAACAACTTTCACAGGAGGGCTGTAATGGAAAGAAATTAATTAATCCATCTTTTATGTTGAAGGCACAGGGAGTCTTGCTATTAACTTCAGTGGTAGTAGAATGGGCACCAGCCTGTTTTTCACGTGTGCAACTGCATCATGATCACTGTCCAGCTGCAGCGGAGGGCATGGGTCCATCAAATGCACAGAGGGAATTTTACTCAAGTGAAGAACGCCATTTAACTGGGAACTCATGTAAAGAAGTTGTTTGGCCCTTATTTTGCCATTGCAGATTCATTTATAGACAAGTGTAACACAGTGAAAACATAAGCACACAACCAGACTAATACATCTTGTAGTATAATGTAGATTAACTCTTGAATCACAATTGCTAAAATTAGTGGCTTTATGTTAGAAATTTAATATTGCATGGTCTGCCATTTATTTTGGCACATACAATGATACAGCTTAAACAGTTCAGTTGTAGCTGCACCTGATTAGCTGTAGCCATATCAGAAAATAAATTGAAGATACAGTTGACTATATTTTAATGCTTTTTATGAGGTACTGTTGCTAATATTCACTTTGTGATCCTGTGGCTGAAAAGGTTTTAATGCTTTTTTCCCCATTGGCATGTGCAATCTGTCCTTTTGGCAGACTGCAACCCTGCCTTCTTTGAAACACACACCAGCCCGAAAGGCAGAGTTTACTTCCTGAGGTTTTCAAACTTTTTCAGAGTACTTTATAACAGAGTCCCACGGATAACCTCACCTCCTGAGGGCACTGTCATAACATCCTCTGGCAGCTACTGCAGTGATGTACAGTGAGAAACAGTATTAGGCCTGACCAGCACCGCGTATTTTGAAAGGTGAGACCAGTAAGGAGCAGTGTGAGAAAGCCAGTGGCACGTTAAAAATTCATTTTTTTTTACTAATGAAGTAAGTTAGAGGACTCCAGAGTGGATCCACAGTATGATTTGGACCGGGCCCTTAAATGAAGCCATCAAGAGCATTTAAATTCCATATTAGCTCTGCTCTGCAGTTGTTAATGAGGACATCTAGCACCCCATGACCAGCCGCTCTCTACAGACTGTTGCGGCAGATAACACCGGTAAAAAAAATCTGAATGCAAATACTCTGCAGAATCAAAATGGTTAACAGACCACGATTTCCAAACAGTATATGATACTAGACGATTATGGTCGTAATAATAACAATGTAAATGCTAGCAGGTATTTGCATGGTATTTTGCAAAACATTCACATTCCTGCCTACATGATGCTTGCAGTATAATAGTTATATCAGTGTATGTTACATTTGTGTACACAAAAACATGAAATGCTCATCATAAAACAGTTAAGCCTAATTCTCTTCAGGAAAGTTTGATCTGAATCTCTTTATTTCATTACCACAATAACAGAATGTAGGTTTTACACTTTCACCAGAGTTTCAGTCTTTGCCCTATACAAGGATTTTTCTTTGTTACGTTTTGGATCCCATGTGAAAATGAAGAATATAAATATAGCACTGAATGGACTAATTAATTCCAGATAGCGTAGTAACTTGAGAGTATGTTGTCTAAGAAAAACAGTCTGCTAAATCACATTACTGAATACTTTAAAATTCGAGAATTTTATGTAATCATATTTTGTACCCTTTCAAATTCCTTTGTTATCACAGCTCAAGCTGTAATACCTTCTGCCTCTTCTACCTCTAGAGAACAGTCTCCACTCATATACAGGAAATTTAGAAGTACAGTAAAATCTGTTTTAAGAAGACGAAATATCTAAAATCCAAAGGTTTCAAGAACATTATTATTTAGGTAGAATAGGCTCTTATTTAATAACATTAAAGAGTCAAAGCTGAATAGAATCCCAATCTTTAAATTCTTTTTTGCGTAGCATTTCTACAAGTGTATTTTGAATAGGAAGCCCTATTTTAAATATGCTTTCTTGTCCAGTTTTAACGTGAACAAATACTGAAACACTTAATTAGATGTCATGAGATCATGCTATGTTATATAACTATGTGCTATAAACATGCATTTTCCCCAAAAGAAACACAACACAGTCATATAAATAAGAAGAAATACTGCTTACCTTCCCTCCTTTGGAAATATTCCCTGAAGGCAGAGTAAATCTGGTTATAAAATGAAAAACAAGCCTGAAGTGTACAACTCGCATACAGACAGCAGATACAGTCGTCTCCATGAAGAATGCCTGTTTCTAGCCTTCTGTATGTGTTTCTCACTTCTCCACACTGTAGTTATGCTACAAGGACTCAAACTATGCTTAAAATACTATTCGGTATCGTAGCTATAGGCACCAACATATTGCTTAAATGGTACTTACTGTTCCAGAAGTCATCCTATAGGAAATTTATACCTCCAAACCAGGGATTTGTTACAACCGAGCAGATTGTGGCAAAACACTGCGCCTGGCTTGTCAGAAAAAGTTGTTACTTTCAGTGACGGGCACATATTCACAAAGCACAGTATCTTTACATTTAGGTATGTGCATGCGTACCTACATACACACGTCTACAGAAGGAGTCGCACCCTGTCTCTCACAACCGCATGCTAATTGCTGAGTAGGGGAAAAACCTTGTTAGTATTACACACGATCGCTTTTCTCGACCATGGCTTTTGCATACGTTTTTCATGTAGTACAACCAAGACCGGTGATGCTAGAAAGCATTTATAACTCAGACCCGAGTAATTATTCACATAAGGCACCGAACTCGTTTCGGCTTCCCCTGCGAGAGCGCTGCTGCTGCAGCAGCCGTGCAGGGTCTCTCTGCTGGTACTCGTTTGCTGCAGTCTTTGTGCAGGAGTATACGTTAGAAACAAATTAGTAACACAATGACATCCAATACCCAGGAACTAAAGAAGATCATGGCGAATCAATCAGATCCTACAGCAGGCATGGAGACTGGCTGTAAAAATATTTAACAGTAGATAGATTTTTTTCCTGTGCTGTCAAAGTTAAAGGTACCAAAAGGCAGCACACACTAAGGCATTTTTGTTCCACTGTGATATTGATCCAATGCCAGGCATAGTGAAGCACAATGGGCACACAGTCAGCCTTGGTAAATTAGGTAAATTAGAGATCATTTGATGGTATTCTATTGTTGCTATTGTAATCACAGTAATTTTCACTGGTAATGGTGCTTCGTGATGAAGTGCGGTTCTCACAGGATAATTGTGAAAGGTATCGAAAGATTCAGGGTGTAGCATCTGGTTTTAAAAGCTCTTCAGATTCAAATTGGCATTTTACTTTATCTTGAAAATTTATTAGAGATTCAGATCATGCCGGTTTAAATGGAAAGGTGAAAGCAGGGTAATTTCAATCTATGAATTATTCAGATTCAGACTGGTGAAATTGCCATCCATGAACTGATTCTCTGACAGTCTCTTTTGCAGAGCCTCCATTACGCTTGTCATTTTTATTTCTTTATCTACAATCTCTTTCTCAGTTACTGAGCTCGTCCCTTAGGGCTGTGCTTCACAAACCAAGTATTTCAAATTGGCAATAACCTAAATGTGTTGCTGTCTCAAATCGCAGTCTCCACAGGCTGTCTTTTCCCAAATCATTAAAACCCACATCCACGCTGGTGTCTGTTAGGCTTTTCGATTAGATGAATTAAAGAAAAAAAAAAAAGAACAACAGCAAAGAGAAGAGACCAGGGCGTCATATCGAAGAAGAGTTATGTTCCTGTAACAGTCCAGCAAAGAAAGTGGTGCTTTGTGCTTGTTCCTTTGTTGTCAGTGTAACCCGTTCTAGTTGCATAGCATCACGCAGAAAGAAACAACTGTTAAAGCAGGCTGACTTCGTGCCCTGATTTCCAGCAGGAGCAGATAAGGACTGCATTATAGACAGACTAATCCACGCAAATACATGCTCAGAGACCAAGCACCATTAACAGCTTCTTACAGGCAAGAAAAACAGAAGTAGTAGTAGTAGTAGTAGTAGCTGTAGTAATTGTCGTATTAGAAGAAGAAGAAGCGAGTGGATGACCGAAAGGGTTTCATTCTCTCAGACTCCAACTGATACAGATTGCAATCCCAGAGACTCTCCACTTGATGGCTGGTTGTGTCATTGCTAGTCGACTGCTGCCCTGTATCCAGAAGGACTGGGATTGATTTAGGTCAGAGAGTCTGGTTTCTTGTTTGAGCTTTGCTCTAACTGATGGAAGAAATTGCGGCAATCGGTATTACCAATCTATCTGGCCCTGGGACGCTGGCACAGCTTCGGCAGCGGAGTGCCTGCAAAGGCCCCAGTCGGGCAAACAGTGACAAGTACCATCTCCTTTGTCCTATTGCTGCAGGTATATCACCGTGGCATAAAAAAAACCCCTCTTAGTACACACAGTGGGAAACCAGGCGTTCTTCCTCAGAGGCAATTTGGGTACAGAGCTCCGAGCAGTCCCTGCTCAGCTGAAAATGCTGCCAGGCTGAAGCCAACACATCCAGGCTGCGTGTCTGTTCCTACGCTAAGACCAGGAAAATTTCCCTCGTATGAAAAAGACGAGAATAAAAAAAATCTATGCTGCTTTGTGCCTGGTTCTATGCGTCTGCTTTGCCGCACTGCGACTAGAAAACTGCAGCAGTAAGAGCTCTGGCAGTTGCGATAATGTAGAAAGCAGCAGCTCTGTGACACAGCAGTCAGCTGACTCGCAGTGTTATCATTCAATGTCCTCTATAGAGTAAGGCCAGTTTCTAAGGTAGCACCAGGAGGATGACCTTGCATACAAAAATTGGGCTAGAAGGAGCGGCGAGACTCGTGTACACCTGCAAATGATTTTGGAGTGATGTACAGCATTATCGTCGGGAGCGTGCAGGTCTTTAAGGGTGTCTTTTCCCTTCCTCCTTTCCTTCTTCTTTACAAAACAGAACTCGTCATTTATTGAGCAGTTTTCCTTCTATCATGAAGTAGTCAACATGGTCATGATGACGACAGTGACCATTAATAACAGTGGTTAGGTAAACGATGCTGGAAGTATTGCTTGTAAACCACATTTCTACAAGAAAACCTGGTGGGTTTTGGTTAACTCCCCCCCTCCCCGTGACTATGGATGTGCTCCAGGAGAGACAAAGTGATCGGGTGAACACCCCTGAAAGGCAAGTCCTAGTTGGCGAGAGCAGGTTTCTGAGTTCTCATCGAGGTATCTATACTACCTAGACTGATTTTCAGGGCTCTCTGTAGCTCCCAACTAAATTCACTGGGAACATGTGGTTGCTCATGCCTCTGGGAAATCGGAGGGGAGAACTTCAAAGTTACAGCTGGCAAATACGGGAACTGATTAAAGTTTGGAGTCAACAGGAGTCAAGTGCCCCACCGCCACCTGGGACTTTGAAAGTTCCCTTGGGGAACGTCAGGCACGCTCTCGAAAAACTTCACCATGTGTCTACCTACTTAAATTATACCTAAAGCTAGAGCAGCTCCGTCAGAAACTGCTATAAATCAACTTGCCAATCACTCACTGAAAGAATTTATATGATATTGCCTTACCCTTGGCCTAGGGCAGATCAGCTTCCACTCACCTCAGTGGAGGTGCTGTACTTGCTCAGGCCAGAACTAAGTTGGCTGTCACAGTTACCACTGTAGGCTGTGTATTTCAGTAAGGCACATTATAAGCTCGTTGTAAAGTACTCAGAAAGTCGTAGCCTGAAATTTAGCAACAGTCAAGTAAGCCAGCAAGCATTATACACCAAGTTGGTATTCCCTGCAATAACTCTACTCACGCTAAATTACATCAGCATGAAAGTGGACATAATACAGAACTGTGTTATAACACAGCAATTTGCACCAAAACCCAAACAAACCGTAGTAAAGCCACAGAAATGGTAAAAGCTGTGCTGTTGCTGTATCTTTAAGGTGCAATTCTCTTAGAAAACACCAAAAGCAGAGCACCCATGCAAAAACTCTTCGTCCATTGCTGTATTGCTTCAGGGGTAGAAATGTCTGTTCTCATGCGTAGCCAGTTAATGGACAAGTAATATAGCCCCAGTCCTGTCTCTTCCTTCATCTTTTTTTTATTAAATGCCCCAAAGGCCACCGTTCCTGCAATCAGCAAAATCAGCACAGGCGTCTAAGTGGGGAGATGCCTGCGCCCTCCTCCTCCCCCTTACAACCAACCGACCACACTCCTCGATTACGGGCTGTGCCCCCACAGCCCCATACGCTTGATACAGTCAAGAATATCTTTTCATTCGCTGTTGTGGGATCTCTGATAGAAGCTAGGCAGAAGCATGAAGTCTAGACAAACTCCAGGAAGCCAAGGATGCCAGCTTTCCTGCCTTAAAGGATTTGCTGGATGACTAGTGTTGTCTTGACTGTGCTAATGAAGTCTTCTTTTCTGCTGAGCTCCTCTCCATGGCCTCACTTTCTGGCCTCAAGATAAGCTGGATGGCTGCTCCTCCAACAGGGATCTTTCAAGCAGCAGCTCTTCCTAAGCGAAAGATGGTCTGTGGATGGCAGAAGATGCGTTCCCGCCAACCATTGCAGCCGTGGGAGGGGCGAGGGCAGGAGGGAGCATTTCTCACCTCTTCCCCAACCACCAACTCGGTGGGGCCAGCTATGGCTATAACCATCACAAACCGAAAGCTTCTCCCAAGTTTTTTCCCTGAAATCCCGTTGTCTCCTCGGGGGTAGGCAGAGGCGTTTTATTCCCCCAAAGCCCTGCCAGGCTGGAGGATACGTCTTGCAACCGTCTGCGGGATGGGGCGTATCCACCGACAACAGCTCCAGAGCTTTCCTAAAACCCACGTCAGGGTTTGGTTCTGAGGTCAACTTTGCATTTCAGTTTTCTGGTGTCGATGAAGGCTAATGGCATTTCCTGAAATGTGTGCCGAGCTCCTTTTCTAGTCATTGACACGCACACCTCCCCCCATCAACAAGATCCTAATTTGGTTTTCTTAAAGCCTGGTGCAGAAGGTTCAAAGTTGAGTGGTTTGAGCAGTTCTTGGCTATGTATGCATGCGTACATACTACATTACACTGCATTACATTGTGTTTAGGGTGAGAAATCAACACGTGGACAAATTTGGGAAAAGTGAAATATTGAAAACTTCTGCCTCGTTTACCACTTAATAACTCTGGGAACAGAACAGATAAAAATTTTGCCTCTTTTCTCCCCTCTTCTTTTTTACTGAAATGAAAGTGGCATCCAAGCCCATAAACTGTATGCCAAGTTTTAGCTGAACACAATTAGAAACAGCTTAAATATTAAACTGAAAGCTGAGGGGCCAATGATGTTAAAGGGACATTCTCTCACAGGCTCTTAACTGTAGCACTGCTGACAGGATGCTGTATTGGAGCTGAATTTTTAAGGCATCGCCAAATATATCCCACACATTATGTGAAATTACAAACTCAAAATGTTTTACAAGTCCTTTGGATGCTGTGTTCCCCCTTCCTAAACATGTGCGACACCACAGTCATTCAGCTGATGTTATTTTAAAATCTCAGAGCATCGCTGCGAATTAATAAGGCTGGGTTATGTTCTGTGCTTTTTCTCTGTTTCTTATGTTGGTTGTGATTTTTAGTCAATGCATCTACTTAAATGCTATTTTTTTAATCAACCAGTATTTACTTCAAAAGGACCTTTTCAGTTTTTTCTTTTTACTTGTCAGCTTTTAGTAAACCCACTTGCTTTGATTTTAATGATACTATTGTGTAACCAAGCAACAGGGAATACATTAATCTACAGGTTTTTCCTGTCCATTATTAGTTGACCTAGTTTTTTATTCCTTCCCGATGTACAAACGTTGGGCCTTCAGGTATTTAAAATAATACACACATATTGTATAAGATCTTCCCAACAGCTGGTTCTCTTAAGAGCTCAGTGAAGTAGCATATTCACCAACACCCCCTGCTCCCTGTATCTTCAATAAGCTTCATGTAAGTCAAGTCTGCTGGGAGAAAAGAAAATCCAAACCCCTTACTTTTCTTCAACAGAATCTGCCAAGGAACGGATTTTTCTAAAAACGCTTTCAGAACTGGTCCCTAAATACACATAGAAAAGGGCCTTATCAAGTGGGACTCAAACTTGAGGTACAGAATTAAACTTTTACAAGCTGCCCTCCCAAGACAAACAGGGGCTCATTAAAAATATAACTCTTGTCACAGAAGTGAAAGAGAATCCTGTGGATTTCCCAATGCTGCTTCTGCAAATCCTTCCTGCTGAAACAGCTGAATCAGAACAAATTGCTTGTGTGTGAGTTACTTCAGCCATATGGTGAAAGAAAAAAGAGCCGTGTGCCTCCTCAGCTATGCAGTAAATAGGAACTACCTCCACGTGGTTTTACACATTTATAGCTAATGCGGAGACCTAAATGTGAAATCAGGGAAATGAAGTGAATTTGTGAGTCTCCCTCCGGGACTTAGGGCTTATAACCCATTTAAAAAGATCATATTCATCCACGTACAGATAAATATGTGCGTGTATATATATCGAGCAATGCTGATTATTCTGCTACGAAGAACCTTTTTCATTCAAGTGATTAAAATACAAACAAAACTAACTGTGAAAAATAGAACAAAACGGCGATATGCATACACCACTAACAATAACACGGAAATGTTTTTGATCCAGAGCACGAGCGGATCACTGCACGAGGTCGGTGAATAGGATGTGACAGGAATGTCAGCAAGGGACAGGCATAAAAGAGACATCTTGTTGTCCGTGGCACATCATTGGTGTCAGTCACTAATGCTCTCCTTGACATGTTGGGTACGTAGCTCAGAATGTATCAACATTACTTCTTTTTTCTATCGTTATTAATGGAAGTCAGTTTAAACTTTCTGTGATAGAAACCAAGGCTTCTGCAAAGGGGTGGCTGTGTGTCTTGAGGAAGATTACATGTTTGACCTTATTTGGATGTGGCATTTGATAAATCTGGGATAATTAATCATGGAATAATCTATGAGATTATCCATTTGGGGCCTCTGTTTTTTTCAGCTTTTGTTTGTGCTTCAGTTGGTATTTCTGTTTGCTAAGAAAGACTGCGGTAGTGCCAGGGATGAATGAGGAAACAATCCTGGAGAGAAATAAAAAGCAAAAAATATGGCATAAAGCAGGGGAACCTCTATAAAAGGACAAAACTGAGTGCACTGAACTTACTGGCCAAATGCAGCGGTCTGCAGATAAAAAGCCATCAATCTGCTACAGCCCACCCAGAAACCTGAAATTCTCCCTAAACTTTCAGGACCCTAGTCCTCTAATAAAAACAGTTCACACCTTTATCCAGAACCCCAGCTCTCATCACTCTTTACATGGTTGTGTATTTTTGTGTGTTCGATATGTCATGATTTTATTTAAAATTACCATGCTCCAAATAGATGCAGTTTTAACGATCAGTATTGCTTGCTGTTAGAAAATAAATCTATTTGTCCGTTTAAAGCACTAAAATACACCCAGCTAAAAATAAAAATTGGAATTAAAAATTGCAACTAGAAACAAACACGCAGGGAAGTGCTAAAGTGAATGCTGTCAGTTCCAGATTTAAAACAGCCTCCCCACACTCACACCCCCTCCCCTTTCCACTACTGGGTGGTCACGGACTCATGGCTGTTACTAGTGGGGTTTTTTAGAGTCATTCCAGACTTCTATTTTCACTCACTTAAAAATGGGAAGAAACAGAGGTATTGACATAATTTTCTACACGCTCTGCATTCAGTTTCAAAATCTATCCCTGAGGAAGCAGGCTCCTGGAATGGTGCTGGAGTGTTCCTAATCAGTGGAGCAGTGGGAGGCTGGAAGAGGCTTGCAGTCGGGAGAACTTGGGCGGAAAAAAACCCTATTATCCTTCAGGATGGAACTTGATAGGTTATGAAGGGCAGTATGTGACATAGGGGCGGTGACGGGCGAAGGCTGGGCTCCCGGGCGTTAGCGAGCGATGCAGCCTGCTAGCAGCTGAGGGATGGAGCAAAACGACGCCAAGCACCTGGTATCGGCCCTGTATAAATTTCTGGGGCTTTACTTGGTGCTAGCACTAGTCTGGCCCCACTGGGGTGGATGGGTGTTAGGCGAACTTCTGGAGCACGTCTTCCAGGTCAGGGTAATCCAAAAGGAAGCCAGTGTGCGTGCTGCGAAGGGGCCCCGCGATGTGAATATCAGCAGCGTAAATGGAAACAACGGAAAGATTTGCTTCAAAACTACCCTCTTGATCCAAGAGCCACAGATGAAGGCTCTTTTCCCGTCTTACCATCAGTAGTAAAAACGAATTATTTCAATGAAACAGCCACTGGGGATCAGCCATTCTGACCTCTACTCCCGTGCCAGCCCTCGTCCACAGTGTGTCCGAGTCAGGCCTTGTGTGATACAAAACTGCTTAATATTGTATCAAATACGCAAAAGAATATCAACATCTGGGGGTTTGTGTAAAATAAAAAAAAAAAAAAAAAGTGTTTAGGAATATTTGGAGAATATTACATGGGCTGGTGTAACATAACTAAAGAATCAATTAACACAGTTACTTAATTTTTTTCTGTTCCCATTCAGTTATGAAATGAGCGCTTAAAAAGCTATTGCATTTCTTCTCATTTGGACTTGCATATTTCTTACCTTTCCCTTCCTCGTGCCACAACTCTGGCAGCCACGTGGCTTGTTTCACTTTCCCGTCCTCAGGTGCAACTGAGACTTGGTCTGACCTCTCCTACCTCGAGGGGCGAGAGCTCAGCTTTCTGTCCCACCCACCCAGGTGTGTTGATCTGGCATGTCTCAGCTTGAAGCTCTCCTTCATGTACGCAGTGCAAGGTTCAGGGTCTGAACACCCCGCCTTGCAGAGCATCAAAGCAAGCCCCTAGCTGCAAGGCAGCAAGAGGCTGATCCACATCTCCGAGAAAGAGACCAAAGGGTCGAAAGAAAAAGTCCTGAGAGCCCAGCTTGGCTGCAGGCAAACCTGCCAGAGCCTCCTGCGCAATCCTCCTCTCTGGACACAGGGCTTCCCGTACCCTGGGTGTCAGCTTAGCTCTCCTAACGTTAAATACGTATTTTTAATGAGCTTTAGCAAGCTTTCTCTGCAAATAATTCTATTCTAGAATAAGCAGGGCAATAAATCACAATGTAATGCAGGTCTCATGTTTGGTCTGCTGGGACCTGTGAAGCTGTGGCAACGCAATCACTTAGTTAAAATTAACCAAATCGCCAGTTCATTTGCTAGCTTAATAGAAACCATTTTACACGCAGATTGGTAACTTGTTTTACTGTTGAACCGTAAGAGTACTTGCACTTTTGTACCACTTTCATACTACGCACAGCCTAGTTCACTCTTCTAAAGCTGTGAAGTTACTTGTAGAATAAAGTATTACTACTCAGAATTAATAAGAAGATTAAAACTGGTTTCAATATAGCTGCTGAAGGCAACCACTATGATTTAGTTTTTAAATTGCATATGCTCAAGAGAAGGTGATATGCATAAGCTCCTGTATAAAGGAACAAACATTTTCCCAGCGCTCAGGCAAGCCTGCTTTGATCAGAGGTCAATCCATTCCTAATACAAATGTTTAGTGTTGTCTAGTGCCAATTTAACTGTCATCTTTTGTATAACGCTTGTATCTATCGATACAGTAGCTTAGAAGAAGAGCGCAACCGAACTGCTATAATCCTTAAAGGTCTTTTGTGCAAGTGCACCAGAAGGTAATGTCTGGAGGACCATCTTCCATACGTGCATGTGGATTTCTGACAGGCCCATCCCACGCACGGTTCACGGGTAACAGCGCACACAGGCAAACGAGTTCAGACTCGACCGCCCGGAGCACTGGAGGCTGCGGTGCAGATAAGGACCACACACCCGATGACCTTCACTCTCTATTTCATCCTTCACCCAGGAACCTTCCGCCTTTCTTGGTGGGGGTAAACCACATTTACATCTCCTACTAAGACACGAATGGAAGCAGGCAAGCTCACCACTCCCCACGTAGGAGAAGCAAACTGCCTGTTGCTAGGTCTAGGGGGAGGTGTCTGTGGAAATGCCACCCTCGACTTACCCCGTTTCTCGTGCTTTGTTTTTCATCGGCATCTGCTCTTGAGAAACAGGAAACCATGCCTGATGGACTCTCACCCACTCAGAGGAACTCTAACGTAATTATATTAAGTACATGGCAAGCACACATCACTTAGCAGATGTGCATTTAAATCCACGGCTCTTTCACGAGCCATGTGAAAGTGCTTCACAGTCACACACAGAGCTTACGGACTTCCTTGCTTTAAATTTTCAAAATCGTTCCATTTAATGATCTCTGTAGTTTTATATGGCCCTTGAAAATCACTTGTTTCTTCTTCTATCTGTAAATCAAATATAGCTCAATCAAAAAGAAAACAGAATTTAAATCTCTTTGGGGGGGAAATAAAAATGTGCCATTCTGTTTTGAAACCTAAAATGAATGATAGTGGTTATCTTTTCCCACTGACTAACTTAACAGGGCCAGGATTTTATGTGCAGTCCTTCCTTCACTCTACAGTCTGAGGATGGGAATTGTGTTTCTGTGTGTCTTTGACACAACACAAAATGCAGCGTATCGCTGATCTTATCTGAAACTATAAAGTGCTGTTATGCTAAACAACGATATAATGAATGATTCTTAAAAAAAAATCAGCAAATGAAGCTCAACCAGTTCTTCTAGTTGAGGTATTAGATGCAATTAACATTCGTCTCGTATTTATCTTCTTTTCTTTTCTGAAATAGTTTAAAAAGTGAACTAAATGGCTTCAAAAGTAACAGAAGCCACAATTCACAATTTTTTTTAAAAAAAAATCACTTTAACATGTTTAAACACATGCTTAAAACATGTCTTTTCTGGAAAGAGGTCTCTCCGATCTCTGTTAACCGTTCTCCTGAAAGTTCATTCACGTCCCTCCATCTTATTATTCATAAACCACATGATCTTCTTTCTGCTATCAATGGGCTAATTCCCCCGTGGCTGAAACACGACAGTCACAAGTGTGGCCCCAGTCCCGCGTGGGCTGGCACATCCGCACAGACCGGGGGTCCCGGAGAGGCAGGGCTTGCTGATGCAAGACTTTGAACATTTGAAAACGGAGTGGGTTTTTCATTTGCCAGTTTGATCTTCCTGACTCCACGGGCCTGAGCAAGTTTTTGGGTTGCGAGTTTGCTGTATGGTTATTATTTATTTGGCAACACACTTAAGCAATTGAATGCGTCAAATTGGAGACCTTTAGGTTTGAAATATAACGTGCATCGATGAATGTATGAACAAAATCATGTGGATTTGCCATATGATGAAATGAATCATAATCCATATAAAAATGTGATACCAATGCTTATGAATGGTATTACGAAATTAATCTGTGTAAAAATAAGTGATTTCAATACTTATGAACTTTTCCTACTGTGAGCTACTGTTTTTCTTAATTTTATTGTCACAAAACTTAAAACTGCTTAGGCTGAAAAGATCCTTGGCTCACATCTAGCTAAGGCTGGTCTTGTACTGAAAAGTTTCGGTTAGGTCCGTTTTGGTATTATGACCAGGGAAGAACGTGTCTTGTCCACGTTAACAGCACCACCGCGTTTTACGAGCAGCTCTGCTGGGAAGCTGCTTTGTTGAAGCATGGACTGGAAATCTGATAGCCCGAAGGACGGCGTTGCCGTGAAAATTTGCCATAATGTGACCAAGTTAGGAATTTCTGAAATATTGAAGTTCACATGTGTTTGGGGTTTAAGGTCTGGCATTCAGTGTTTTGGAAGATTAGGACCTGCCCACCAGGATCTGCTTGTTCCTCCTCCAGAGTGACTGATGGTGCTTTGTCCCCTTGCAGCCCCGGGGACGTGGCTGGCCGATGCACAGGATGTGCTGAGCTTCCAGCCCCGGGCTGCAGCATTTCCCTGTACTCGCGCTTCTTGACCATTGAAGGCTGCTGCAATACCAAGAACAGTGTCATACCATCTGGCAAGGGAAAAATCTTTTTTCTTACATATTAAAAATTTATATTTTAAATAAATATGTGCAAAAGGTTTTTTTACAGAATGCCAAGTTTAAGGTTAAAATAAAAGAAATGCTTTACTAACACAGTCTAAAGACTGCTGGGCAGACATTTTAAATTACATTTTAAATAATCCTGCTCTCTCCACATAATTTCATTGTATAGAACTTTGACTTTGATAATTACTTCTCAATTTGCTCATAGCTGTTTTACAGCCATTTAATCTTTTGATAAACCCATTCTTAGCGTAGCTGTTTTTGAGCTGTTTTCCCTATTTGCTGTTTATTTTAATTAGGCAGAAATCCAATCCCCTCTCCACCTTCAGTCTGCCAACACAAAGAAGCCAATCTTTTTTAGCCTCCATACATACCTCAGATTCCTCCACTCCCTTGGAGAGTAACTATTCTCTAAACCTATACTAGTCTGAATTCATCTTTCCTGAAAGTGCATGACTAGTATCCCAGGTTTTTCAATAGTATCTAACCAGGGCCTTGTATAACAGTTTCAGCCTCTGTTGAAAAAAAGCCTCAACTGATCTTAGACTCATTACGATTTATGAAATTATGAAATTTATGGCTTTATGTGGCTGCAGCACCTTGATGGGTGATAATCTTGCGGCGACAGACTTGTATATCCAGACTGCTCCATCTACCTTTGTCATTTATAACCACTGTGCACTCATCCCACAGTGACAACGATTACTGGTAATCTGTACCAGCTTGGACTTGCACTTTGTACTTCCCTCTCCCATTTCTCCTGCCTCACTCATACGCTAATCCGGTTCTCCTTGTATGTTCTCCCAATCCTCCTCTCTCTCAGCGGTGTCTCTTTGTGTTATGAGTAGATTTCCTTAATGCGCTTCCAAATCATGAATGAAAATACTGAATAAAAACAATGCCAAGACCAATCCTTGCATGACTTCGCTACGAGCTTCCCTCCAGCCCAAACATTCCCTTTTCAGCAGCCCCCGGAGCTGATCTCCCTGATGCCGTGCCTCACTAACTTCACAAACACTATAAGGTTCCTCATCTTCTCCAGTTTAATTAATAATTTCCTATGTGGCGCTATAGCAAATACTTAACTGACCTCAAAATACTTCTTTTTGTTCTTCTAGAGAATTTTTTATCTTATCTAATGCAGCTTTTGAGTTACTCGGCCACAATACACCTTTTGTAAAGCCGAGAGGGTATTTGCCGCATTTACCATTTACTTCCATCTGTGCACTATACTGCCTGAACTGATGAGGATCAAAGACATATTTCTTTTTACCACTCTGATCTAATTGTGTTTGGAAAACGGTGGTGTTATTAATGGTACCAAAGGTACCAATGGTATCATCTGTGCCTTCGGTGTGTCACGGGTTTAGACCTGTCAGTGCCAAAACTGAAGGTCGTTTCCTGGCTCCACTGGCTCCTCTTGCCTTTCCCTGCCCGAGCCTATTTCCAGCAGAAGACTTGCGCTGACTAGAGCAAGTCTGAAGTCTGGAGCACAAAAGAAGAGTCCCTGCTGTGGGATAACTGTAAGGTTTGTTATATTTTGTAAATCAGTGACGGCCGCGTTTTCTCTTACACACTACCTCGGGCAGAGTCCAGGGGGAACGGTCTCTCAAACAGGTTTGCCGTGAATGGAAAGTGAAGTTCCTGCATCCTTCAAATGACAGCTCTCACTTCCCTCAGCTGATGCTAATGCTTAATTTCATGCCCACGTGCTTCAGAGGCAGCATCTGGGACTGGTAACATTCTTTTTAAAGCTCGAAATCTAGGTGTCTCTGGAGAGATTAAGGAAGGAAAGATCTTTTCTTACCCCATCCTCATGAACGTCCCCCCCAAGCCCAGAGACAGAAGATTACCTCTCAAGTGGTTCTTATTAGAAAATAATATTCGATGGGGGTAAAAAAAAAGTATTTGTGTTTGCTTGCTCTGAAGTCCGACAGAACACGTAGTTTAGTAATGTATTCTGAGCTGGATATGCTCACCTGTAGACTGTCAGGAATAATTACTACTTGGGTGCCTGAACCGTCATTATTAAAATAATGGTGTGTTTAGCCATTAAAAAGCCAAATTAAGCCAATTCCATTTCAAGTTCTAAATTGGCAAATTTGCAGAAAGCCCTCAGATTGACTTGAGAAGATTACTGAACGTAAGTACTATAAGTTCCAAACTGATGAACTCCCAGAACCAAAATACCCCTGTGTAGCTACGGTAAAAGGGCAAAAGCCAAAAGTCTCGTGGCACAGGAAAGCCAGGTGAGTTCAAGGTCACTGCTACCGTTACAATGGAGTATGGGCTTTGAGGATTGACTATGTGATATTAGGAGTCAGACCGTGCCCTGCGCTACAAAAGGTAAAAACAAAATAAAACGCTCCCTAGAGAACACATCAGATTAGGCAGTCCTGTGAAGTATTGTCTCACATTAGAAAGTTGCCCGCATTCAAGCAGAAAAAGGATAGGTAGTCACGAAAGGGGTGATAAGCGCTTTAGTACCTGGTGGTGTCTTCCGCACTCCAAACCAGCGCGGGGAGGCAGAGAGCAGCACTTCCCTCCAACCTTGCACCCATTTCAGCTGTGCACTCACCTATGTTTCTAAAGAAAATTGTATGAACTCTGCCCTTCCTAAGACTAAATATTCCTTCAGTAGATGACTTTTTACTAAGTCTTCAGACCACTGAGGTCAAAAATAGTAATGTCATGCATAGAAACCTGATTCCCAGAGTCCTGTGATGGCACCTGAAGCTCAGCGCTTGCTTGGCAAACAACCAAAGGGTTCTCGCTCTCCTTCCTTTGGGAGAAAAAGAAAAAAGTGAAAATATGACCCAAGTGTTAAAGATGCTGAGATGCGCACCTGGGTCAGCAAGCGGACATCCCGAGAATTGGGAGACTCCAACATCTCACCCCTGCTCCCAGAGAGGAGGTGGCTCTCCAGTGGGGAACAGCCTGTCTGGGAGTCGTAGCACTCCTGCGCTCTTGCGGTTGGTTTCCCTGCGGTGCGTGGCCGACGGAAACCTCCGGTGCCCTGAGCTTCTCCCTGGGGTGTACCGCTCCACGGACTGACCTGGGCAGAGAAGAGCAGCATTTGCCTAAACGTCCTCCTGCCACAGCACCGAAACGTGACACTGCTCCTACACTTTTCTCTTCCTTGCTTTGCTCAGCAGTAAAACCGTTATTAGCATCAACGCTGAAATCACATCGATGGGCACTGGCGATAGAGCCGGAGATAAGAAAAGCACGTTCTGGCCCTCGCTGCTGATAAGAGCAGGCTTTGCGAAAGAGAAGATTCAGGCTTTTTCCCCCAGCCTTTCAGAGTTTTCTTTAAAACCATCAGGACTACACCCATATTTTCCCTTTTTATAAATAATACAGGATGAAAGCTGCAAGAGGTGCCTCGTTCAGAGCCCCAAGGGCAGCACCATCCAAAATGGTCAGCTGGGCCTCAGTGGGTTACTGCGGCCTCAGTACACACAGGCATAGTAGAAAAATGGACCTGTTAAAAAAATCATTATTGTCCCTAACACGTTGCTGTTGAAAGTTTATTTCAGATGTTTCTGCTATTCTACAGCTCCTGTGTAGAAAGGACCTGTAGAATAAATGTCTCGAAAAAAGCTGTGAAAAGAGGTGCTCCTAATGCTCTCCTCCGTGGACCCCAGGAGCGTGATCGTCATTCCTGCGTTCACCCTCGCCAGCGCTGGGGTCAGCAGCGGTCCCCGGGCAAGGCTCGGTCTTGCTGCACGGGCATTTCTGAGCGGTGCCACTGCAGCTGGCACTGAACCCCGGGCAGAATCAAGCCCCACGCTAGTGATGTGAGGCCACGTGCACCCCCGTCCCCCCAGTGCGGTGCAGACAGCAGGTGAACTCAGTATGAAGGACGGAACCTTACAACGGGTAGACATGCATACACACATTAGTATCTTCTGCATTAGACTGGAATTAGCGTGTGTAACCAAGCATAAGCAGTCGGCTAGTCAGATATTCAACCTCTGAAAGTTCAGATTTAGCAAGTAAATCAGGTACGGCAGTAGCTTCACCTTCCAACAACAAAAGCTTCTTAAGCTGGAAGCTTAAAAATTGCTATTATGGCCTTATTTGCCTAACTGTAAATTCATACATTTTACAGTGCATTCATCTGGATAATCCTGTCTCCAACCCCAGTGACGGAGTAACTGGTGGAGATATAGCTGGAAAGATTTTAGCCTTACCTGGAGACGAGTCTTCCCACGTACAACACTACGATGAGCGGTAAGAAGGAGCATGAACAGCACAGCCTTCAAAGTCAGGCCAGTGGAGAAAAAAGGCCAGTTTGTGCAAAATCTTGGCATGCATCCAGTCATTATTTATATCAAATTACAAAATGTTTTAAAGTCTTCAGCTTAGATTCTCAGTCTGTGAAGAACTACTAATAGGCTTTTTAAGCAAAGATCTTATTTTCAGTGTTTTATACAGCAATGCAAATGCTAGGATTAAGTATCAGATCAACAAAAATGTGTTAAAAAGTGAAAATGCAGTTCAGAATAAAAAGTCAGAGGGAATTCCAATCCACCTCAAAACAATGTGTGCAGAGAAAGGGGCTAATCTAAATAGGCAAATTATTCCCTGCAATTATTTGTTCGGGTCCATTAAATTCATACATTTAACGGTTGCCAATTACTATGCATATATGCTGCTCTATGCCAATGATAAGACACTACTGGTCATGCATTTTAAAACCATAATCAGGAGCAAAATCTGAGACTCTTCTCTCTTTATTTCTCTTTTGTGTTAAACTCACTTACATGTGCAGCTTCATTACTTTCGAGAATACCTGACTTAGACACATTGATGTGTGCTAATAGCTGTACTCTTTACTATTAAAACTCCTTTTGTTGGGAAGCAGATTTGAAGACACGTGTAACCAAAATATATATCTAAACACATAAGTTATAGAGGAATTATTATGGTATCATTCTATCTAACACAAAGTGGTCTTGATGTAAGTGAAAGCAAAAAAATGACACAACCGAGACTGTCACTCCATTACAAAAACTGGGAAAGACACATTGGCGAGGACTGAATATATTTATTTTAAACAGGCTCTCTAATTTTGTGCCAGGATATGGAGAGCTTTGGAGGTTATGATGTGGTTGGTTTACTACTGCATGTATATCTATACATCCCAGTGTCCACAGTGTGAGCCGTAAAGCTAAGAACAGAATTTAATCCTTATTTTTTTTATGACTACAATTGAAAATTTAGCTTCTACAGATTGTGATTGATTACTTGGAAGGGCTGATAGTAAATCCACCACATGACTTGATGGAACTAAACAGGCAAAACTGAGCCCTCGTCAATGAGAGATCATTCTTTAAAAAAAAATAAACAAAAACCACACACACAAATTTAGTCTTGACAAAAAACTTGTGTTCTACTTTAGGTTAGAAACCTAGTGAGCAAACACACCATTTTAAAGTTTCTAAATCCACAGAAAAAGAAATGGATCAAATGAAAACAAAATGGATTCTCTGAAAGACATTTTCATTTTCTTCCTAAGTGGCAGAAACTAAATAACAAAAAAGCCACACACAAAAAAAAATTAAATGTAAATTCAACAGCTAGGACAGTTTACAAATCACTTCTGTAGCCCTGAAGTGGGATAAAAGGAAATAAATATACTTCATGGTTGGTAACCTATTAACTGACACCAACTGTTGCAGCTGTGAATAAAACAAATGCACGATAAGATTAGATATGTTGATTGCACCTGGCCATCTGTAAATTGCTGCTTACCATAAGAATCACATGCTTTCTACTAGGCACTGTGATAAATGCAGAGTAACTGTTGTTGGTGGTTTTTTTTTTTCCTTGGGTAAGTAATAGAGGAAATAATAAGGAAAAACTTGTATGCAGCAGATTTGTTTTTCTAGTTTGTGCAAAGTTGGCCCGGCATTTTCCTGCTTTGAAGGAGAGAAGGAGTAAGTTGTATAAATGAGACTGTATCTCACCAGTGTGGACTGAACAACTCAGACGAATGTGTTTGTTTCAGAGAGAGAAAAAGCACTTTGTAATGAAATTGCCTTCAGGACTGCAAAGGCCTTGCAAGACTTTCTATGGTTTTCAACAAAAATGCACTATAAATATAAGTTAACATACCAACAGCTACAGCAGTCACTTTTTTCCCCTTGAGAGAGTCATCAACAGCTCCCGAGTAACAGCTCCCTTTATTTTTAGGCTAGAAAAACCACACGAAAAAGAGGAGGCTCGTCACAATGTGCAGCGTTCAGACACTGCTTTGCCTGCTCATGAGTGGTGGTTGAGAGGTGGGTGTTGGTCTCTTCTCCCATGTAACTAGCGACAGAACGAGAGGAAATGGCCTCAAGTTGCACCAGGGGAGGTTTGGGCTGGATGTTAGGAGGAATTTCTTTCCTGAGAGAGTGGTGAAGCATTGGAACATGCTGCCCAAGGAGGTGGTGGAGTCACCATCACTGGAGGTGTTCAAGGAACGTGTGGACGTGGCACTGTGGGACATGGTTTACTGGGCATGGTGGGGTTGGGTTGATGGTTGGACTCGATGATCTTACAGGTCTTTTCCAACCTTAGTGATTCTGTGAGTGGGCATCAAAAATCTGGGAAGCGGAGGGTGGCCATGAAGAGCGGCGTGGGGCTATCACTTGGACAAAGGTGTGCAAAACTTCTGGCACCCCCCCAAAAAGCAGCAGCCACCCCCCTGGAGCTGCTGTCCTGCTCCCCACATCACCGCTGGGGTTGATGTCTCCCCAGGGAGGACAACTGAGCGCCTCGTGGGACAGCAAACCTGTTTTGGCTAAAGGAGCATGCCGAGGGCTGGGAAGCGCCCGCCAAATGCCCGCTCCTCTGCGGCAAGGCAGTGGTGTGAGCTGATGGACAACTGGCCGCTGTTCCCGGGTGCGGGACAGCGGGGGTACCGCTCCCCAAACCAGCGGGAAGTTTTCCTGCTTTATTGTGGGACGGTGCCACTGAGCACTGCTACCTGAGAGGCATCTGAAGGATCACCAGCCCTGGGCAGACTTTCCAAATCTGCAACCGGACCCCATACTCGCAAGTCGATTTGAAGAATTAAAAACCAGAATGGTAAATAAGGAGCTCTCTGAATATGGAGGGGTTGATTTTTTTACTCCAGCTAGATACTGTCCTCCGCTGTATTAACTAAACCTGAAAAACTGCTCTACCGTCTTGCTGAAAATACACCTATGCTTTAATTTGTCCTTGTTACAAGATGACAGTGTCAGCTATGCAAGTCCCTTGTTCAAATAACGGCATATCACACGCCGCTACCGTTTCTGTACGCATGCAATATTACAGCCGTCATTAGACAACAGATCCCACGGCCCCTGTCAGTGCGTGTTTAATATACTGCTGTTGCCCTGCGTTCCAAAAGAAGAACAATTGCAGGCAAAAAAATTGTAAATATAATCAAATGTCTGAGTTGAAGGCTCACCACGGCTGACATAGCTGGGTGTCAGATATCCTTTCATGGCTGCTGGATTTGCTTAGAAATCTGTGAGCAATCTGAAGAGCAGTCTGACACCGCTTCTGCCCCCCTGGTTTGCAATAATTTTGGCATTACATGTTGAACTTCTCTGAGCAGCAGCAGCATCGAGCCCTTTTAACAGCAGGATGTACAGCAGCATGGATTTT
The DNA here is from genome assembly GCF_030936135.1 of Gavia stellata. Lineage (NCBI taxonomy): Eukaryota > Metazoa > Chordata > Aves > Gaviiformes > Gaviidae > Gavia > Gavia stellata. The sequence continues at coordinate 94,645,105 of NC_082596.1, read as the reverse complement.
GAAACCTCAGTTACTGAATATAGATACGAAGTATATAAGATTACAAAATACATCAGCATATATCTATGTAAGAACAGCAGAGCTTCTTCCATTTATAGCAGTGAAGATGGTTATTACATTTCTGGGATAAAAAACCAGAAATATAGATTACTGGAGAAAGTTTAAATGATGGATGATTTTTATCTTCATCAGTAGGTGGGCAACTTATCTGCTCACTTGCTCCATGTGATTCTGAAGATGAAATCAATAAACTTCCCATAGGTAAATTTTTGCAAGATTGTGCTGAAGATGAGCGATGCGCTGAGCGAACGCTGCTTAAACTTCCTTTACCTGATTAAAACCGAATTAGTGCAGAAGTTACATTAGAGCAGCGCTAAGGCTGAGAGCAGGGAAGCAGAATGTTCAAGCCCTGCAAAGCTGGGGGGGCTGCTGAAGCCACGCAAAGGAGCCAAAAGCCTGCTGGTGCCTGCCTTGGGGAGCCTTCACCCCAGGAGGGAGCCAAGCCACACACAGACAAGCAAGGGGACAAGAGCAGGTCAAGACATACCTACACCACAGCCCTATCCCAGCTGCTGCATAAATACCTCGGGCGACTGGAGCCACCCTTGAATCGCAGCTGATGGGATGCATAAATCAAGGGTGAAAACCTAAAAACACCTACTGTGGCTTCTGGTACCTAAGGTGGCTCATTTACAGCTAGCTCAGGTGTTTTTACACTACACCACAGCCTGCAGGCTACACCTATCCTAAAAAGCAACTATATCTCCAGTGTTTATTTCTATAGGAACTTGATATTCTTCTGTCTTTTTAGCTCTGTAGTCGAAATACTGCTTTTTTCCCCAGCGGTCTCACTACTTGCGTCTGCCAGTGATGCTTTTTTTTTCCCCCCCTTTTAATATATACAGGGAGAAAAGCTCTTAACAGAAGTCTTCAGTACAATGCTTGTGCATATGCGTGTGCTCGTATCAGCAACACGCTGCAGTGCCTCAGAGAGGTTTCTTGACAGTCCCACGCCTCTGGAATGAGCATTACTTACACACCAGGTGCAAGAGACACGAGATGCAGCGTTATATCCTGGTTACATCCACCCCGTACAAAACAGCTCCCCTGGGAACCACGTAACTTCCGTGCCACGCCGGCAGAGGCACGAGGAGGTCCTTTGTGTCAGAAGAGAGCAGGAGGAAAACCATAAGATCTGCATTGAGACAAAGTAAGTGCCTCAACTCCCCCCCCCCCAAAACTGGGGCACACGCGGGCAGCTGCTGTTTATCCCAGCCCTGAGGTTAAAACAGTCAGCGTGTGGGTATGTTGCAGCAACCACCCACCCACCAGCACCGTTACCTTCCGCCTCGGAGCCTCCACAAAGACCGGTTTCCAGGATGAGTGCATGAAGGAGTAAGTCTCAGGCTCCTGGTGGAAACAGGTGCCACGAAGTGTGAGCAAAGTTGGTCTAAAAGCCAATTTTCTGTATTATCTGGGCGATACTTGGGTTGTAAGGTCATTTTAAAGCATCTTATATGGTACCTAATTGTGTAACTTATTAATTGTTCCGAGCAGACTATTAACTTGGGGAAGTCATCCCCCAGTCAGGCATTAAAATAAATGAGTTTTTTTCTTTGAATTAAATGGGAGTAAGGCTCGATTAATTGGATGTGCATAGTCTTTCCTGAATGCAAAGATATTTTATGATACACCAAGAAGATTTGCACCTCAAATTTCAAAGGCAATCCTGATAAACCAAACTAAGGGCTGTTTAGCAGACCATCTTTCTATGGAAGTGCTTTGATTAGCCGGAGTGAAATATTCTTCACATTTTTCAACTAGTATATTTATAATCCACAAAATTACCATACATTGGCATCCACTTATACAATATTTGATAAATTGGTAATTTTATAAAGCAAAATTCAACAGTTCGCGTGTTTTTTTAAATTAATTTCTGATACTTAGATAAGACACCAGACTTTCTGTATTTGTGAGACACATGAGCTGTGGATTAAAATTTTGGAATAATACGTGGAAAAGGCCTGATTCTTGTACTATGAAACAGTGTATAATTTTCTAGCTTCCTGAGGTTCCATACAGACAATTTGCTATTTCTGATAGCAATTAATCAACAGACACTATAAAGCAATGCAAATTCAGACATCCAGCCTCACTTGAGCACACCTGCACGTTGAGATTACTCATGTATACACTTCTTGAGTGTGACAGCTAGATCGGGATTACATAGGGTAGCGTAGCACTCTACCACCTTTTTCTGACATTCTGTTCAAAAAGATGCAATTCTTAGAGAAAACAAGCTTTTGAAAAGCTATTTATTTTTGAAATAAATACTTGTATTTAATATTAAACCAGTAACCCTATTCTGCACAAGCAGCATAAGCGAGGTAGATGACAGAGATTGTAGACTAGACCCTGGCAAGTACAGAATGGTATCATTTGAGCAATCTATTCCAAAAAGATAAAGACTTTTTTTGCCTCAGTCTTCACTGCCAAGTGCTCAAGCCACACCGCCCAGTTGCCAGAAGGCAAAGGCAGGGACTGGGAGAATGAGGAACTGCTTTTGATCAGGTTCGAGACCATCTAAGGAACCTGAAGGTGCATAAGTCATAGAATCATAGGATGGTTTGGGTTGGAAGAGACCTTAAAGATCATCTAGTTCCAACCCCCCTGCCATGGGCAGGGACACCTTCCACTAGACCAGGTTGCTCAAAGCCCCATCCAACCTGGCCTCGAATGCTTCCAGGCAGGGGGCATCCACAACTTCTCTGGGCAACCTGTTCCCTGTGCCTCACCACCCTCATAGTGAAGAATGGATTTGATGGATGGACCACTCGGTGGATAAGGAATTGGCTGGATGGTCGCACTCAAAGAGTTGCGGTCAATGGCTCGATGTCCAAGTGGAGACCAGTGACAAGTGGCGTTCCTCGGGGGTCAGTATTGGGACCGGGGCTGTTTAACATCTTTGTCGGCGACATGGACAGTGGGATTGAGTGCACCCTCAGCAAGTTTGCCGACAACACCAAGCTGTGTGGTGCGGTCATCGCGCTGGAGGGAAGGGATGCCGTCCAGAGGGACCTTGACAGGCTTGCGATGTGGGCCCGTGCAAACCTCATGAAGTTCAACGAGGCCAAGTACAAGGTCCTGCATCTGGGTCGGGGCAATCCCAAGCACAAGTACAGGCTGGGCAGAGAATGGATTGAGAGCAGCCCTGAGGAGAAGGATTTGGGGGTGTTGGCTGATGAGAAGCTCAACATGAGCCAGCAACATGCCCAGAAAGCCAACCATGTCCTGGGCCGCATCAAAAGAAGCAGGACCAGCAGGTCAAAGGAGGTGATCCTCCCCTTCTACTCCGCTCTCATGAGACCCCACCTGGAGTACTGAGTCCAGCTCTGGGGCCTCCAACATAAGAAGGTCATGGACCTGTTGGAGCGGGTCCAGAGGAGGCCACAAAGATGATCAGAGGGCTGGAACACCTCTCCTATGAGGACAGGCTGAGAGAGTTGGGGTTGTTCAGCCTGGAGAAGAGAAGGCTCCAGGGAGACCTTCTAGCAGCTTTCCAGTACCTGAAGGGCCTACAAGAAAGCTGGAGAGGGACTTTTTGCAAGGGTGTGTAGTGATAGGACAAGGGGTAATGGCTTTAAACTGAGGGAGAGTAGATTTAGATTAGGTATTAGGAAGAAATTCTTCACCAGGAGGGTGGTGAGGCACTGGAACAGGTTGCCCAGAGAAGTTGTGGATGCCCCATCCCTGGAAGTGTTCAAGGCCAGGTTGGATGGGGCCTTGAGCAACCTGGTCTAGTGGAAGGTGTCCCTACTCATGGCAGGGGGCTTGGAACTAGATGCTCTCTAAGGTCTCTTCCAACGTGAACCATTCTATGATTCTAGGAAAAAAAAAATCTACTTACTAATTGTCACACCTCCACCATCATTAAGAACAATTATATGGAAGGAAACCAGGAAGAAAGCCAGACTTGTATTTGGCCTGAGCACAAAAGGAAAAAAATTATAAGAAAACTACTTTTTTCTCTCATTCATTTTAGATTAAAATGTCTTTTGCCTCTTCCCACCAGAACCTGCTGTTGCTTTTTTGACCTGTGCATCAGAAACACCGAATCAGAAAAACGAAGTTAACTAAAATTTGTGTGACAAAAATGAATCCGTTACGTCTGAAGACCACAGGGCTGAATGATGGGGGATGAATTTTTGAGTACAAAGACAATCTTATGGTAAAAAACACTAAACGTTGTCTAAAGTTGAAATGTCAGAAAATGACAGGCTACTCTTAAGACCAGTCTTAATGGCATGACGTTGCTGGGTTTAGTCAGTTATTTCCATGCCTCAGGAGATCCTAAAATTAAAGACATTTAAAATAATCACAGTTATTACCTCCACCATTCTGTTCGGAAGAGTAAATAGCATTATTTGACGACAGGCTCTTCTGGAGTCTCTACAGAAAGCCTCCAGAACTTTTACACGCCAACCCTGGATCTGCCTGGGTGACAGTCTTCCGGTGAGTCAAAAGCCGGGTGCTGCTCCAGAGTTTGTCTACCTCTGCCAGAACCACCTTAGAGTACGTGGATAACCCCAACTGTCGCAATGCCAAAGGCATTTTCTTTACTTAGAGTTGGATCCTGGGGATAAGCGTCCATGAACAACCCAGAGTTTACAAAAAAAAGACAATGATCACAACTAAATTCTAGGCAAGATATTTTTTTTTTTTAAATTTAATTACCTTGAATATATCACTCCAGAAATGGTCTCGCAAGAAACACGTTGGAAATGCTAAGACATGAATTCTAGAAGAACCCTTTTTCCTATGTGCAGAGGGGTTACCTTATGCCTCCTTTCCAGGAGCACTACGTATGAGCAACGTTTTGCTTAACACAAGAAGTCATTCCTACACTGACTTAAATAGCATTCAACCTGCCGCTAAACGATCTTGAAAACCAACCCAGATTTAGTTCAATGCACAGTGGTTTTGTAGCTCCGTCTTATCAACGACGCTGAAGTCTGGGTGACATCATGGTGGTGTGGAAGCGGGCGGAAACACTACTTCATTCTTGGTACTATGTGGGCTTCTGCTGAACTGCCGCCTTGCAGCTGTTTGTAGAGATGGCAGGAAAAGATGAGCTGAACGTTACGAGAGTGGGAGCGATAAGCTTGTAGGAGAAGGTGCGGGAAGGCGAGAGCAAGCAGGAAGGACGAGTGCAGATGGCTGGGAGGGAGCGTGAGGGGCAGAACGGAGGGGCACGTTCAAAAAGCGGGGTGGTCCGAAGGCGCGGGGCGCCCCTTCCCGAATCCTCCTGGAGGGTGAAGGGCTCAGCCCGGCCAGGCACGCACCAGCCGCCGCTCCCCGCCGCTGCCTCTCCTCTGGGGCTGCCCTTCGTGGCGTGGCCTTCACGGCAGCTGCAGCTCATGAATATGCAATCTGCTGCTACATATGCAGCAGACCGGTAATTCCTCTTCAACCTTGTGGCTATGTTGCTTTGCACTTTGCAGAAAAGGCTTGCCAAAACAGCTTTAAAAATGAAGTAAAAGCTTTTCTTATATGAAGCTTTTGAAAAAACACAGTTTACTGTGTCATATAGGATGGCACAGGGGTTGCAACTCTCCTTTTAAGTAAATGCAATGTGTTTTCCGAGTGTCTTTTTTATTTTCTTAAAAGAGCTTTTTGAACCTGTGTTATTCTTAGAGAACAAGTTTAAACTTAAAAAGTCACCAAAGTGGATAAAGGAGAGAAGGTATTATCATATTTTCTCATTAAAAATCTCTGAAGAGGTGTTTCTGCCTTCCCAAACCAAACATTTCCATATAAGTGATTAATATCTGAATTAATATAAATATGTATACGCAAATGGCTTCTTACCTACTTATGGTATTAAATGAGCTAGAGACACCTTGGCGTTCTCATAACACGAGCCCCGGGTATCTCCGTGAAGGCTTGTATTCAAGTAAAGTGTCAGTGAACATACATTTTTGAAGGAAACGATACGGTACAACTTTAGGCAACAGATTTTTCACTCCTAAGTAAATAATATCCTCTATAAAACACTCGCCAGTAATAAAAGTTCTTCTCAATAAAGCTATCGGGGAGAGTTCAAAGCGTTTATGAATCACGTTGACTAAAGGTACTCTGAATCGGAGTGATGCAACTGTACAATGGAGTTTTCTTCTCGCAAAGAGGATGAAGAAGGAGGGCTCGCTTTCATGTCTCAGTTCACACCTCCGATCCTTAAGCATGCTCTTCTTTGATCATGAATATCCGCTATCATGATGTTATTCTCAAAGCCGGGGCTTTTTTTCCCCTTGATGGCAAGTATCTCGCCAACTTTGGTTTCCTTGGATCAAAACTGGCAACAGAAAGAGCTGGGGAAGGTGTTCTTTAGCGGTGTACCTCTGCTGTGGCCTTGTCATTGCGACGCGCGAAGGCTCGAATCGCCTCCACACGCCTATTTAAATCGCGGCACGGGACGTCAGGGCAAAATATACATTACAGAGATGAATTTTGGCCGCAGAGACGCGCTCGGAAGCAATACAGGCTTTTTTGTAAGGCCAGAAAGCTGCCGCCTTTCCCCACCGGGTGGATGCCAGTCCCGGAGCGCCGGGAACTGCCTGAGCTCCCCGCGGGATTCCCCTCCTCCCGGGCGGCGCAGTGACCCGCTGATGCGATTGCTCGGGACCCGCGCGGGTGGGGCCCTGCGTCTGCCGTGCGGGGGAACGCGCCCCACGCGGCTCCTGTCCCGCGGCGGGGCTCCGCCACTTGCCCCCCGCGGGGACCTCGATCCGCAGCAGGCGGCGCGCTTTCCGCGGGGGGGGGGCGCGGAGAGCCGCGCGCTGCCAGGCACCGCCCCTCCCTCCCCCGCTGCGGGCGCTGCGCGGCCGCGGAGCGCCCTCCGCCGCGGGCGGCAGGCGCCCCGGAGCCCCGCCCGCCGCCCGCACCGACTGCGCGCCCGCGCATCCCCTGCAAAGCGGCGGGGGGAACGGAGGGGTTGGTGGTTGCGCGGGCCGCAAGCAACCCCGGGAGGGCTGCGGCGGCGGGAGGAGCGGATGTGCCCGCCCGTGTTTATCGCCGTGCGTGGCCAGGGCCCCGCTGCGCGGGCGCGGAGGCGCCGGGGGTGAAGGGAAGTGCTGGGGGGGCGGGGGTGGGGAGCTGCGCTGGGCGAGCGGCGGGTGGTTAAAGGCGGTGTTGGGGGGTGCGCTTTGCGCACAGCGCGGTGAGGCCGTCGGCTCAGGTAACAGCGGGGAATTAACGTGCGTCTTAATGACCCCGCGGGCCCCGGCGGAGGGCGGAGCCCGCTGGTTGCCGGTGGCGGGGGAGCCGCGGCCCCCCGGGCCGGCGCAGGAGGCTGCGGAAGGGGCGGGGGGCGGCGGGGGCCGTCGAGGCGGAGCAGCGCCCGGTGCCCGCGGGGGCAGGCGGAGGGCGGGGGGGGGTGGAAGGGGTCAGCTGCGGGGACCGCAGCGAGCTGAGCCTGAGCGCTGGTGATCCTCAGCTTCAGAGGGGAAAGGGGAAAGACTCCGCGGCGGTGCTACATCGGTGTGTTTCCAAGACACGTCAAGCGGTGGGGACCACCGGCCGATTCACGCAGAAAAACTCGAATCTATGCTCGTAGCCCCCAGTGCCGCTGCGGATCTCTCCGGAAGCTTCATCTCAGGACAGGCCCTTCCAACGACGCTCTTGCTCCCGTGCGCGAGGCCAAGTGCAGGTTCCAGGATCTCAGGCGTCCGTGTGCGAGCTGCGTTATGTTATGACCACGCGTTGCGTGTTATGGCCATGCCCTTCGGTCCCCCTCGACGAGGTTTACGGTCAATCGCCGGGCGTTGCGGCGGCGCGCAGGTGAATGCGGCGGCCTGGGCGCTCTCGTAGGCGAACAGTCAGAAACTTGAAGCGCTACGCTGCTCGGTACAACCGTGGGGGGAAAATAATGATAATAATGGTAATAATAATAATGACAATAAAAAAAAATCCCTGATTCTGGCAGATGAGGCTCAGCGCTGCCACCTCGCGTCCCTTCCCGCAGCTCCGGCCTTGCAAAGCCTGCGGGAAACGGAGTGAAGCTTCGAGGCTTTTGAAGTTGTAAAACGTGGAGAAGTCTTGCCAATGCACTTAAAACCGCCTTTTAGTTGGAAGCTGAAGGCTCACGCTTTACACCTAGGCGTAAATTTGGGGAGCTGGAAGGGACTCGCAGTCCAGCGTTGGAGGATTAGGGGGGGAAGCAAATAACCCCGAGGAAACAGCCAGGAAATTGTAATAAAATGCTTTTATAGAGTTTCACATCGTATTTTTACGATTGCTTTATTAAGCAGTTCTAAATTGCACTTTTTGTAGAGTTTTCCTTCAGGAAATACTACTCTTCTGTCCAGCCCACACGCACACTTTTCGAACCAAGATCAAATCGATGTCACCGCTTTCATCCAGATGCCACTTAACTCACCTGGAGGTAATTTTTATTGGTGGCAGTGAGGACCTTGCACGCCGTGACACAACTGAGTGCAACGCTTCTCTAAAGCTTTTTCCTTCGGTGTCTCTGCCTATCAGTTCAGGTTTTATTTCTCCTGCTTTCACCTGTGTCTGGAAACATGAGAATGGTTTTTGTGCTTAAACAAAATTGATATTTAGGTGTCGACTATGGTAGCTGGGGACCGAAATCCTTTCGGGTGCCGTGCTAACAGGTGACAGCCGCTGATGGCTCCCAGTCCCGGTTTTTCACGCTGCTGCACACGAACGCGGAGGGTGTAAATAAACCCGGTACTTACTCCCGACACCAAAACCACCGCGAGCCTCCGTTCCTATAGGTGTTGGTGGTATAGGGTAGAACAGTGTCGATGCTAGCTTTGGGGTTGCGGGGGAAAATGATAGCGCGATTCCCTACTTGCCGCGCGTAAGGGCGAGAAACTCCGCTGGTGTCTCTGGATGTCGTCAGCCCGGCAGAAAGCAGTATTTTATCCAATGCTTACCAGCGGCTGGAAGAGGAAAGAAGGTATTATTTTTGCAAGCAAAGCGATAACTTAGGTTGCATCTTCGTAAACACTCCCAGGGATGTAGGTGACCGTCCCAGGGAGGTGTGAGGAATTCGGGATTTTTCTCAGCACTTCATGACAGTGTAATAGTTCAGATCCGGTGTGGGATCTTAATATTTGAAGCTTGTTCCCAAACCAGCTAGAAACCCTGGTAGAGGATCCTACATAAATTTTCTTGCAAAAATGGGGAGCGTATTCTCAGACTGCTTGCTCAAACGTTTCGGCTGTTTCCAACCTTTTCTTTTTCTTTCTGATTTAAGAAGTGTATTTAACTGGGGTATGGTGGCAGGAAAATTCACGCAGCTGTTTTGCCTAACAGCCTTTTCGCTCCCTGGCCTGGTGAATGACGCGAGGAAGCTTTGGGGAGTAACGGTGCCGGTTTTTCACGGCCTTACCCTCCCCTTTACTGGAGTACCGGGGGGGGGGTGATGCTGCGGGGCCTCAAGGGCCGCTTCCCAGCGCCGGTCACCGGTGTCCGCTGCTCATTCACTACTGACCGTCGCAGGGAGGGGGGGAAGGCGGTGAAACAGCACTCCCCGCGCCCAGGGCCGGGCGCCGGAGGCGGGGAGGGGGCCCTGCTCGGGGCGGGGCAGGCCCGGGAGGCTGGCACCTGCCCGCCGGCCCCTCCCCGCTCCCGGGGGAGCCGGGCCGGGCCCCCCCCCCCGCCCCGCCCCACCCCGGGGTGGCGGCGGGGCTGCGGCAGCGGCCGGGGAGGGGGGAAGCGCGGCGGGGGGGAGCGGGGGGTAAGGGCAGCACCTCTTCCCCCCGCCGCGCCGGGGAGGTGAGGTGGGTGGCGGTGATTGATTCCCAGGCCGGCCGCTCCGCGGGAGGTGCCCGCCGGCTGTCCGTCCCGTCCCGTCCCGTCCCGTCCCACCCCCGGCGCCGCTCGGCTCGCCCGCCGTGGCGGAGGGGGCGTGACGGCAGCGCTCCGCCGGCACTTGGCGGGGGGTGACGACCCCCCCCCCCCCCCGCCGCCCCGTCCCTTTGTGCGGGCAGGTGTCCCCGCTCGCCCCCCGCCGCGACCCCCGCGCCCCCTCCCGCAGGCATGGCGCGGGGGGGCGTGCCGCCTTACCCCCCCCACCTTTTTTTTATTATTATTATTTTTTTTTTTCTTTTTAATCATTTGCATTACGGTGATTTCTGCTGATTTCCTAATTGCTCCCCGGCGGGGGGGGGGGGGGGGGGGGGCGGAGCGGGGCGGGGGGGCGCGGGCACGTGCGCGGCGGGGCGCGGGGCGGCGCGCGGGGCTGCCCTCCTGCCCCTTTTAAAAAGTTCGCCCCGCCGCCGGGAATGAGGTCAGCGCCGGCGCTTCTCATTGCACGCGGCGATTATTACCGCGCCGCGGCGGCCGCCAATCGCCGGGCGGCGGGCGGGGCTTGGCACGCGGAGGCGTTGGATACAGCGCCCGATTGGCCGCGGGGCGGGCTGCGAAAGGATAAAGGGGCGCGGGGCGGGCGCGGGGTCCGCTCTCAGCTGCAGCCGGCGGAGCGCGGCGCGCGGGGGGCATCGCCCGGCGGGCGGGCGGGCGCGGGGGGCGGCGCGGCTCCGCGGGGCTCCGCGCGCGCGGAACGGCGGCGGCACTAGCGGCGGAGCGGGAGGAGGACGGGGCTGTGCGCCCGGCTCGCCGCTCTTCCAGCGGGGGACGTACACACCCGTTCATGCACGAGCGCTTTTCTTTTTCTTCCTTTTTTTTTTTTCCGGGGATTTTTTTTTCAACTACTACTATTTTTTCCTTTTTCTTCTTTTTTTTTTTTTTTTTTTGGCTTCCTGAGGGCTTTTCTTTTCCGCTCCCTACCTCGCAACTGCCAAACCCCACCTGCACAAACTGCTGGCCGCCGACCCCGCCGCCACCACGAGTCCTGGAGCCGGGGTCTTCGGGGCTCCGGGGGCGCGCCGCCTCCCCGCTCCCCCGCGGCGCTGCGCGCTGGCCGTGCCCAGCGCTGAGAGACGTGCGGCGGCGGCGGGCGGGCTGCTCTCCTGAAACGCCGGGGGCAGGCGGGAAGCGCTCGTGAACTGGACCGGCTGCTTCGGGGAGGGGGGAGAGCCGAGGTGGTGAGGAAAAAAAGCAGACCGACACCCCCCCTCCAAACCCCCCCCCCCAAAACAAAAGCCCAAAGCACCCCAAGAGAAACAAAGCGGGCTCGGACGGGCGGCTCGCGGCGCGGCTCTCGCAGAAGCTCTGCTCGACCGCGGGCGGCCCCGCCGCCGCCGCCGCCTCGAGGGGGAGAGGACCGCGCCGCCGGGGACGAGGCGCCGGTGTGGAAGTACAAGTGGTGCGGGGAGCGGGGCCGCGGCCGCGGGGGGCTGCGCCGCCCCGGTGCCGCTGTGAGAAGTTGCGCGCCCTGCCCCGCGCCGGAGCGGCGCTGAGCCCCGGCGAGGCCCCCGCCGCCGCCGCCGCCGCCGCGATGGTGCAGCAGACCAACACGGCGGAGAACACGGAGGCGCTGCTGGCCGCCGAGACCTCCGACTCCGGGGCCGGCATCGAGCTGGGCATCGCCTCCTCCCCCACGCCCGGCTCCACCGCCTCCACGGGGGGCAAGGCGGACGACCCGAGCTGGTGCAAGACGCCCAGCGGGCACATCAAGCGGCCCATGAACGCCTTCATGGTGTGGTCGCAGATCGAGCGGCGGAAGATCATGGAGCAGTCCCCCGACATGCACAACGCCGAGATCTCCAAGCGCCTGGGCAAGCGCTGGAAGCTGCTCAAGGACAGCGACAAGATCCCCTTCATCCGGGAGGCGGAGCGGCTGCGCCTCAAGCACATGGCGGACTACCCCGACTACAAGTACCGGCCCAGGAAGAAGGTGAAGTCGGGCAACAGCTCCGCCAAGCCCGGCGACAAGGCGGACAAGGGCGGCGGGGGCGGCGCCGGCGGCGGCGGCGCGGGCGGCGGCCCCGGCGGCCCCGCGGCCCCCGCCAAGCCCGCCCCGAAGAAGGGCGGCGGCGGCGGCTCCAAGCCCTCCCCCGCGGGCGGCGGCGGCGCGGGCGGCAAGCCCCACGGCAAGGCGGCGGCGGGCGGCAAGGCCGCCCCCTTCCCCGGGGAGCCGCCGGCCGCGCTGCTGCCGCCCGAGCACCAGGCGCTGTACAAGCCGCGGGGGGCGGCGGGCGCGCCCTCGGGCCCCGGCAAGCCGCCGGCCGAGAGGAAGCTGAAGCGGGTCTACATCTTCGGCGGCGGGCAGGCGGCGGCCGCCTCCGCCTCCCCCGGCGGCGCCGTGCCCGGCAGCCCCACGCTGAGCAGCTCGGCGGAGGCCGGCGACCCCCTGAGCCTCTACGAGGAGGGGGGCGGCGGGGCGGGCCGGCCCGACGGGGACTGCGGCGGCGGCGGCGCCGCCTGCCCCTCGCCCCCCGGCTCCGGCTCGGGCTCGCCCTCGGACCACCGCAGCTACACCAGCCTGCGCGCCTCCTCCCCGGCCCCCTCGACGGCGCATTCCTCCTCCGCGTCCTCCCACTCCTCCTCCTCTTCCTCCTCCGGCTCCTCTTCGTCGGACGACGAGTTTGAGGACGACCTCTTGGACCTGAACCCCAGCCCCGGCTTTGAGAGCATGTCCCTGGGCAGCTTCAGCTCCTCGGTGCTCGACCGGGACCTGGATTTTAACTTCGAGCCCGGCTCGGGCTCGCACTTTGAGTTCCCGGACTACTGCACGCCGGAGGTAAGTGAGATGATCTCGGGGGACTGGCTGGAGTCCAGCATTTCCAACCTGGTCTTCACCTACTGAGGCGAGAGCCGGGCCCTGCTGAGGGGGCTCCGACGCGCGTTGTCGGCAGGACTCGCCCGCCCCGCCGGGACGCTTCTCTTTCGGTTTTTTGTGGGGTTTTTTTTCTTTTTTTCCTTTTTTTTTTTTTTTTGTTCCCCCCCCCCACCCCCGGGAAGGGGCTGGGGAGACTGCTCCTTGTGCTCGGGGGGAGCGGCAGCGCCCTCGCCGAGGGGCCCGCGGTCCCCGTCCTCCGGCTGGGGACGGACCTGCAGCCCCCCCCGCCGAGAGAGGAGCGCGGCGGTGCTGTTTCCGAGACTGGTGGGAGCGAAGCGCTGGTTTTTTCCTTTTCCTTTTTATTTCCTGCGAAGAGAGACAGAGGAAGGGGGGGGGACACACACACGACACCCACCCGCCCCTCTGGGGTCCTCCTCATTGCCCACTTGATACGAAAAAGCGGCGGGGGAGCGGCGCGCTGTGCTGAGCGCTCGCTGGATGTCCCCGGAGTTCGCCCTTTTCCTGCGAAAGAGCGATCGGAACTGCTCGAAAGGAAGAACAATAAGGAGAAAAACAACGACAACAAACCCCCCCACACACACCCCCCCCCGAGCCCTCGCAAGGGTCGCGTTTGGGGGGAGGGGAGAGAAACCCTGTCCCGCTTTCTTCTGCGGTGAGAGGAGGCGACGGTGATGGGCGGAGGAGGCGGCGGGCGCAGGCGGGAGCCGGACTGAGAGCCCCGTTCAGCGGAGAGGAGCCGGGCTCGGGCGTGGGAGCGGCGGTGGAAAGGCGGGGGGGGGATAATGATGAACTGAAACGGATTTGCACGTCCGGCTGAGGCGGCGGCAGCGCCTTTCTCAGCCACCTTACGGCATACGGAGAGAGAAAGACGGGGCCGAAACTTCAAGAACACTGAAAACTTTTGCAACAGAGACCGAATGGGAACAGTTTCTGTCGTGATGTGGTACAGGGGAAATGGAGGGCGATGGCTTTTGCAGAAAAACCCGAAAATACTAAAAAAAAAAAAAAAGTAGTTTTTTTCTTCTTACTCAGAATCGTGATGGTGTTGGATTATTTCACTGGTGGGGTTTAATATAGCATGTTATCCTGTCTATCTTTTTAAGATTTCTGTAAGACTGTTGAACAGTTTAAAAAAAATAGTGTTAGGATAATATAAAAGCGGATAGATGGCGCTATGTTTGATTCCTACGGAAATATCACCAGCTCTTTTTCATTCTTAACTCTTTAAAGGATTCAAACGCAACTCAAATCTGTGCTGGACTTTTAAAAAAAAAAAAAAGAAAATTCAGGACCAAATTTTTTTCTCAGAGTATGTATGTGTTTGTTCCTTATAGCTGTAAATGGAAAGACTGTTTTTTCTCACCGATGCTCCATCCTCGTATTGTTTTTTTTGTTGTGGTTTTTTTTTTTTTCTCCGTGTAAATGTAATCGGATGCCATTTTATAAGTGGACGTATTTATACTGGCCAAACATTTTTGACTTGTATTTCTTTGTCCTTTTTTGGTAGTTCTCGTTGTTACCCGCACCATTTTTATGTCTCCTTCACTGAAGGGCTAGAGTTTTAACTTTTAATTTTTTATATTTAAATGTAGACTTTTGACACTTTTAAAAACAAAAAGAGAAGAGAGATGAAAACGTTTGATTATTTTCTCAGTGTATTTTTGTAAAAAATATATAAAGGGGGTGTAAATCGGTGTAAATCGCTGTTTGGATTTCCTGATCTTACCACCAGGGCCGCTGGTTAGTCTCTCACACGCGTGTGCGCGCTCACTCACACCCACTCACACCCCCCCACCCCCCTCCCCGGTCAGCCCCTCGTTTGTCCGTGTTTACACTCCCATCTGCAGGCATCTTCCAGCGACAGCATCCCCCCCGCTGCCCGCCCCGCGCCCCGCCGGCTGCTCCCCGCCCGGGGGGACGCCTCCCCCCGCCCAGTACCGCACCCGCTGCTTCAGGCGGGGGGGGGGGGGGGGGGGGGGCGGGGATCCTGGACCTTTTAACTTGTAAACCACGTCTTTTGCACTTTTTTTTTTTTTTCGAAGCAAACCCGTGCCGTTTAAACCACTGGATCTATCGAAATGCCGGTTTGAGTTCGCGACACTATGTACTGCCTTTTCTCATTCTTGTATTTGACTATTTAATCCTTTCTACTCGTCGCTAAATATAATTGTTTTAGTCTCTTATGGCATGATGATAGCATATGTATTCAGGTTTATAGCTGTTGTGTTTAAGATGAAGAAAGTGAAAACATCTTTGTACATTTAAGTCTGTATTATAATAAGCGAAAAAGAAGATTGTGTGTTTATGTATGTTAATATAACATGACAGGCACTAGGACGTCTGCCTAATGAGGTGGTTCCGTTAAGGGTTTAACTTTTTTTGTTCTTTTTGTTATTTTTTTGGTCATCCATCCTGTGCAATATGCTGCGTAGAATATTTTTTTTTTTTTTTTTGTCTAACGATCACCCACGACGCAACGTTGGGGGGGGAAAAAAAAAAAAAAAGATCATGCCAGCTACCCATGTCAAGTTCACTGCCTGTCAGATTGTTGATATACCTTCTGTAAATAACCTCTCTTTTGGGTTTTTTGTTTTGTTTTGTTTTGTTTTTTTTCTTCGGGAAGGAAATAAAATCAGCTGGAACTGAACCCTAACACCGGGCTGCTCTTGTCATCATTGCCCCGGCAGTGCGGAGCCGGGGGGGGGGCGGGGCAGGGGAGGAGCGGCCCACCCGCCCCCCCGGGGGCCGTCGGGGCCCGCCTGGGGAGTGGCCGTGGCCGCCGGGAAGCGCCGTCGCGGGTGGGGGTTGCGGGGCCCGGGCTGGGCGGCCGGGGGTGGGGGGGGGGGGTAGGGGGTTTGCACCCCCCCCCCATCCAAACCAGTTTCTCCGGGGCACCTTTAGCGAAGGCTTTCTGATGCAAAGCGCTTGCAAACGCCCGGCCACCAGCGCCCTCAGCCGTGGGAATGCGCGGGGGGGGCCTCGCCCCCGCCTCCCCGCCGGGCCGGGAGGGGCCAGGGCCGCTGACCCCCCCCGGGCGTCGGGCTCCGGGTACCCGCTTGCGGTCCCCCCCCCCCCCGCCCCCCAATCTGCATCGTGCCTCGAAGGGGGTGTGGTGAAGCCGTCACAGCCCCCCGCTGACGTCATGGTCTCGCTTAGCCGCTCGGTTACAGCCGGCGCGGGGCCGGACGCTCTTTCCCACGAAAAAGGAGCAGCCAGCGCCAAGAGACGGCGTACCGGCTGCTCGGCAAAGCCACCGGCCCCGGGGGTTGCTGTTCGCCCCGCCTCACCCCCGCGAATTCCCGCCGTGTATTTGCCATGCAGCCCCCCGCCCGGCGGCTTTCCCGCTCGCCCCCCCCCCCCGCCTGCCCCGCCTGGCCCCGCCGAGCCCGTTCGCAAAGCCCGAGCCCCCGCCCGCGCCCTCGGGGCACCCCCCGGCACTCCTCGCCCGGCCCTCGGGGCAGCCCCGTCGGGGCGGGGACCGGGGGGGTGTTGGCGGGCGCCCCGACGCTGCCGCCCAGGGCGCGTTGCGGTGCCCGGGGGGTGCGGTTAGCGCTGGGTCTGCCCCGGGGACCTGGGCGCAGGGCGGAATCGGGGGGGGGGGTAAAACGGCCGGGGGCGGCGACGGGAGGGGGGGACACACCATCCACGTGCAGCCGCTTGCGGGTGAGGGGCTCGGGCTGCCGTTCCGCCCGGGCCCGCCTGGCCGCCGCCGCCCCGCGCCTCCTTGCCGTTGGCTGCCGTTAACTGGGGGGGTTTTATGGTTTCCTGCGTACGTTGGGGTTTTGCACTCAATTATAATAAAGTCCAGTGTCGCCAAACGGATTGTTTCTCTGGGGGGCTCCTTGGTGACGCAAGTTGTTGCCTCCAGATAGCAAAGTGGAAGTCAGGCAAAAAAAATACATATATATATATATCTATATATCTATATATATATATTTCTATCTCAGGAGAGGTTTAGGCTGGATATCAGGAAAAATTTCTTTGCTGAGAGAGTGGTGAAGCACTGGAAGAGGCTGCCCAGGGAGGTGGTGGAGTCACCATCACTGGAGGTGTTCAAGGAATGTGTGGACGTGGCACTGCGGGACATGGTTTAGTGGGCATGGTGGGGTTGGGTTGATAGTTGGACTTGATGGTCTTACAGGTCTTTTCCAACCTTAGTGATTCTGTGATCTGTGTGTGATATTCACACAACACATACGTGCTTATATACATAAAGGGGAAAATTCCTATGGTCCTTGGCGCCTGCAATATGGAGCACGGCAAGCCCCTCGCTAGAGGAAGCACCCAGAACTAAGCCACACAAGGATAGATCACCAAATGTACTCCTTTTCCTTTTTTTATAGACCATATTTGTAATATAATTGTTTCAGAAGGAAAACTAGTAGCCCTTCAGCAAATGTAAAAGCCAGCAAATTTATTGCAAAGATTTTTTAATCAAGTTCTTTGTTAAAAGAAAACTAGATTTTAGGAATCGCAGCCGGTGTCTGACCATCGGTTTGCCTAACACCAGATCCCCTCTCAGACATGGGCCAGCGGGGCAGGTGCCTACAAAGAGGTGCATTTCCACAGCATTGTGAAATCTCTGACCCGAGATTGCCGTAGCCGCCGTTTTCTCCCGCTGCCCTGCCACCGCTGCCGGGGCCTCTGCCTCTGCCCCGGCTGGTGTGAGAGGCCCCAGCCCCACTCCTGGAAGCTGCAACCATGCTCCTGCAAACAAGGCTAAGCAGAATTGCTCCTTCCCTGTTGTGCCTTCACCTGGCCTCTGGTAACCAGCGTTTTAGAGACTTCGTACAGCCATGCATGGGCATGGTCACCAGCGAATCCCACCCCGTTAATTTATTCCATCCTCCTCGGCATCCCCCTTCTTGCTCGCGGTCTCTGCAACCTCTTCTTGTAACACTGAGTGAATTCATTTGTGTGACAAGTGAAAAAATGAAGTTTCTATTATCTATTTTAACCTTGGTATAGATAATTTTGTCCATTCTTACACTGACAATTTTGTCTCTTCTTCATCTTTTGCTAAGCCACTCATTTTCATAGCGCTTCACCTTTTCTCCATCAGCTCAGCTCATAGTGCACAGAGATACAGAAAAGAATTGAAGATTTAAATGAAAAATCAGCGTAATAGGCCACATATGTCTGTCACTAAATTTTATTTTTAATAGCCCATGCTTCTTTGTAAATCATTAATTCACCTGTAAATTGGATGAAGACTGTTCACCTCAGGAGCGTATATGTAATTTTCAGTAATCAGGTCTGCCTCCCCTGTGTATCGTTTCATTTCCTTCCTTGTGAAGCAGCGTGTGATGTGACTGTGTGCGCAGAGCATATTGTATTATTCGTTCTTTTCCAACACCAAAGCAGGGTTCCCCACGAGTCAGCGGTGCTAAACCCGTTTGCAAGCTTCGTACTCTCCCGTTACACTTCCAGCAGATACGGCCCGACTGAGCAGAAAGGAAAATACTGGGCTAGAGGCTAGAGGCCTCCCCAGCCTCCCCGTTAGCTGTCGTGACATACGCTGACATGATGTGTGGCACAGCAGCAGCCGTATGAGTGCAGAGCCTTCACGCTGGTGGGTCCGCTCCCTCGCCATCCTCTGCCACATCTGCTTCCACAAGAAAATGGGAAAAATAGCAGGTTAGAGCTTAACCCACCTCTCAAGGGCTCTTTATTCTGCATGTTGGATCCAGTTTTTCAATGTATATATATTAGGGTTCATTTTTCCTGTAGCATAACTCCACAAAGGTCTCTGAGAAGCTTTGAGGATGTTAACAAGGTATTGCAATGTGACCTCCTGGGTCTACACATGTTGTGATCATCGTGATATGCCAGCGTTCAAAAATGATTATCCACCTCCTGCCGTTTCAGCCTCTCCTCTCCAGGGTCCTCTAAACATCTGCTATGAATCTTGTCACCAACACGAGGAAAATAAATGGGATTGTCTCCAAGATGGGTATACCGTGGCACAAAAGGTGACTTATTCAGAGGACTCGGTAATCTCCCGATCAGCAACTGCTCTGTTCCATGCATTGTGAGTAAGCATCTCAAGGCAAGGAGTAGCATCTACTGAACTTGTAGTAACCAACCTATAGACTACCAACAGAATTAAATCGCCTGGAATATGATTTAGGCATAACTCACAGGCATGCCTAAGCAACATTTCCTAATACATCTTTGGCTCGATGATACAATTCTGTCACTTCCTATGCCTTTTTTCCTAGCAGTGCAGTAACTCCTAGTATCCTCGCTCACCCTTTACTAGCTCCTCCACGTTTTTTGCAACGTTCAGTTCCCCTCGCGTGTGGCAGAAGAGTATCCCCAAGATCCAATGGCTCCGGTTCCATCTTCCCTTTTAAGCGAGTCTATCTGAAGCAAAGGACAATGTAACAGTGGCTGCTGGTGGGGTGACATTCCTTGGTTTGTGACAGAGGAGGTTAGCCATCCGTAACCCGGCCTTGATGCCATTTCTTGACGGCTAACGAGTGCTGACCAGTCTCTTCACGCACCCCTGCGTGTCCCGTCCTTATCGTAGGCAGCATTAGCTTGCTTGACCAGGAGGAGGAAAAGGGCTTGCAGAAATAGGGGCGAGACCGGCAGGTCGGCTGCAAGGGGCCCAGGAGGGTCTTTCAAAATGATGGGAATTAGGTAGAAGTAGAAGCTCAGACCTGGCATCAGCCGGGGGACCTGTGAGCTTTGAGTCCTGTTTGGCACTGGTATGTTGGCAAAATACTGGACAAAATGTGTGTTACACTGGCAAAGCGACGCTTTGTTATGTTGGCAGTGCTCTTGTAATGTAGACCTGGAAGAAAAAGGAAAACATCGGTCTTATCTTTCCTCTTCTGCTCTCTCAGTAATTCACTCGGTTTCTTCCTGGGCTCCCCCCGCCCAGTCTCCAGTTTACATTCCTTTCTCTGACCTTGCTGCTTCCCGAATGTCTTCCTCACCTTCTTCAAGAGGAGTTTTGCTAATATTATGTTAGAGATGTCAATTCCCATTCAGTGGACCCAGAACATTATGTCTTTCCCGCTTCCCAGACCCCCTTTTTCTTCCGTTTCAGCATTCATCTCCTTCCCTCGCAAAAGGCACGTTGCCTAATGTGTGGCAGAAGAACGAAAAGACTTCTAATTTAAGACATATCCAAGATGTACCCATGCTACATTATCATCGTCAGCTTAGTCCAAGGCTCTCAGATGAGGGTATTTCTGCACGTTGTCTGCCTCAAAAATAGCACCAAGCTGGGTACAAACTGTGACTGCATTTCTGAAAGCTAAATGCAAACAGCTGGTACCTAACTGAGTAATTGAAAAGGCCGTTGCTCAGGTTGACTGCTCTGAACAAGCAGGATTGCTATGAAACCGGACAAGATCTGACTGCGTGACCTCCGCACAGCTCACCGACACCTGTACGCTCAGGTTGAAGTCCAACCACATCTTTCCAACGGGCAAATTCTTGATGCGTCAGAGAAAGTGTAATAGAGCGACTTCTCGCCTGACGCTTGTGACCGCCTGCAGCTCGTGCTCTGCCCCTCTTAAGAAAGTGAAGCAAATATCTAGATCTTTCCAAGAGCCCAGAACTGTTGAAGTTGTAATTACTGCCCGCAGTGGGATGGTCGCTAGTGAGGGTACGTTGACCGGACATAAAGTGACCGGTGTGCTGATGACAGTGGGTTAGGCAGGCCGGCAGGACCCGGCGGGGGGCAAAGGGAATGGCAGTTTAACGGGGGAGCTGGGCATTTCTCCAGATGTGAACACCTGCAGCTGGACTGGTTTACTTCCCTGAAAGCAAATTCGGATGTCTTCAGACTCGGCAGAAGTTATGCTAGGGACTGCTTATGGTTCAGAAATGTGGCGTTTGCGGTATTGCTCCTGTGATGCCATTGATTCAGACTCGCTCGGGGTACCAAGAAAGGCAAAGCAATTGAACGTTGTGTGAGGTAGCTCCTGTTTACAGGTAAGTACTTACGTGCTCTAATTGTATATAACTTTAGGGCTTCATTTCCAGAGAGGGACACAATTTCTGTAAATATTCAATTGTTCCAGAAAACAATTTCTTTCCGTAATAAGAAAACTACATGATTATTTTCTAATGAAAGAACTTGCGTAGTTCTAGCTGTAGGGAAATGAGTGGATAAAACAGGAGGTCGGAAAAGGCATCTTGAGATTAATTCCTGGTCTTCCTGCAAATTTTGTCCAAGGCATGATTTGGAAAATCTTGTTATGCTGTTTTCCTTTGGATTGGTTTGAGGTGGTTTTTTTTTTTAAATTGATAAATTAAAAATGTGTAACATTTCTAGAAAACAGGGTGATGGAACAGAATAAGAATAAACTTTTACATTCTCATTCAAAAAAAAGGGAGGAATACTGGGTATTTTAAAAATCGTTGGTTTTTTTTCTCTTGGATCAGCTTTGGGGGGCGGGGGGGGAAGTGTGAAAATGTTGTTTGCTTGAGCTCTCTCCTCGCTTTTAAGAACTCAGACGTGAAGCCTTGTAACTGAGGCCTTTGCTTCCCTATCCTGAACTGAAAATGCACGCTTAGTGCTCTGAAGCTGGTCGCAAATGGAGGGACATAAATTCCAGCTCAGCTTATCTAAGTGGTGTGTTTCATGTAGTTCTAAAATACCGTATTATCACGGTGAAAGTTACACACTGTGAGTTAGACTTTGTCTAACGTACTCAGTGATAATTACATAAAGGAAGCTTCCTAATTCCATTAACAAATTCTTCCAGGTTTAGACAGAAATGAAATCACAGTGTCTTCTCCTCATCTCTTCTATTACATTATTATTGTGGTTATGTAGTTGGTGGTGCCCTTAATCATAGATCGGCAGCTCACATCCTTGGTCCGCTATAAGTACAGGGCAAAAAGAGAAGACCCACTTCAGATTGTTTATAGTTTAAACATAGGACAGAAAAGCAGCCATGGCTACGAGCAGCAAAGAAAGTGATAGTGCCATCCGGTTTGGCAGCACCGATCTCACTACAGCAGCAGCCTGCGCTAGCTGCTCTTTTGTTCTTTGCAGGTATGACAGACCAAGACAGGTATTAACAAGGGATTTGGAAGAGAACGCACATAAATTTGCACCAGTGAACAGGGACCCCTTCCAAAGTATTTCTTATGATGAGAGAAAATACAAAATGTAACAAACAAACAGTTAAGAAGGTGGAATCATGAGGTGATCATAGCGAAGGCATTGCTGCTGCACGGGAACAGGAAATACTCGGTAAGTGTGTCGTGGTGCTGGAAAGGACCCTGACATAGGCTTCCTTGTGGAAGAGGGCCAGGGGACAAGAGCACAGATCAGGTTATCGTGGTCAAGCCCACGGGCCACGAGAATGGTCGTTGAAAGTCTGGATGCATGGAAGAAGGGGGGAAAAAACTACTGCAGTAGTTGGGACCCAGAGCGATGTGAACTTCAAGAAGAGACGTTTAGAATAAAACAGTGCTACTAAAGCATAGCCTGGATATGAAAGCAGAATTACTGCTGCTTACCAACAAGAAACTGGTGTCTTACGGCAGTAATCGAGAAAGAGGTGGGAGCAAGGCTTCAAGAGCCCAGTGGAGATGGAAAATTGTATCTTTGTGGAATTTGGGCAGAGCATACGATCTGGGTGGCTCGTTATCCACAGGCAATGACAGACAGAGGCTGAGGTTTTAATTTCTTCTGCAGTGAGGATGTCAGCAAATCTTTGTGGGAGCCAATGGAATCTGGTTTCTACAGGTTCATATCTCAGGAGGGCTCCATTGGGTGGACTCTCTGATGTCTAATTAGTATATTACTCCCTGCTGCAACCTATCTGGCAGGGCCTGGAGTGCACCAGCTTCGTTCCCCTGGCCAGCCCCACCTGGGACTCTCACCCACCCCTCAGGAGCTCATTTAAGCTGAGGCCTGGGCCTCCATCCTTTCTCCTGGGCGTTTTCCTTTGCAAAACCTGTAGAAATGTAGCATCTTTGGGACCTCAGCTTCCTTCTGTAAAAAGGATGGATGGATGGATGGGTGAAGATGTGTACGGCACATCTTCAGGAAGGCAGGTTGAAAAGGCAAGTCTGAAGACCCGTTTGCCTATAGCTATCATCTCCAGCTGGTGGAACGGGCTGTGGAGGTGTTTGAGAGTTGTGCTTGTGCTACTCTGTCTGACCCTAGTGCTCAGCATAGGTAGGACCTGGCGTCCTGTGGCCTTACAGGTCAGATATGGGTTTTGTAGTCTTCTCTGAAGGATGCTGGATGCCAAATGGCAGGTCTAAGGCTTTTGTGGCTGTGTTTGTGACTGGCAGGTCTGTTGGTGATCTGAAACTCAGTTAATTCTAAATTGTCCTGTAATAATGCTAATATTATGAAAGAATGGGAAATATTATCACTTACCAAATAAAATTCCCATTTAATGATATTTCTTGGTAAATACAGTTGTGCCATAGGTATGCTAAGGTTTAGTTAATGCTCTTCCTGTTATAAATGAGTTACAAACATGTAGAGCAAAGTGCATTCATAAAGAAATATTCACATGTGCACACTTACAAGTAATTTTTTCATCAGGGTGCTCTGAGAACAATGATGATGACAAATCAAATGGGCTGGTTTCACATCAAGGGGATTGACTTAGATCAAAGTCATTTAAATTGCCAATTTTAATCATGATTTAAATTGTCAAGTTGGAAACTTTGATTTAAATAATTGATTTTCATCTTGTTTTGCATTTGTGCTTCCTAAGTAATTTTCTAAATAAAGGTTGATTCTCATTGGCTGGTGTAGTTCAGTATTTCCTTTTGCTAACCGTGAGGATTATGTACCTATTACGTCTGTATATATTTAAGTAGTTTAATGTATATTTACACAGATTCTTAATTTATACACTTTTATCATGCTAGAAAAATAATTAATGAATATTTTCTGACTTTCTAAATGATGTTTATTTTTCCTCATGTATTGCTTCAAACTGCATTTGGATGGTAATTAGACTGCCATTAAAAATACATAAAATCTGGAGGGAAAGGGGGTGTTAGTTAAAATATGCTGGGTAGCTACAAAGTAGTTTTGTTAGAATGCGTTTCTTTTAAAAAGCAAGGCCTAGATCTGCCGTGGACTTCAGACTTGTAGCTGTGAGCAGTTATCTTAGTGGGGCATTAGTTGCCCGTGTCACCCAACCAGGTAGGGCTACGTTGCTAAAGCCTTCACAGGCCTCTTTCAGAGTCCGAGGACTGTGTGGCGAAGGCGAGGTCGGGGCTCGGAGAAAGAAGAGGAAGCCACCAAGGGCAGGAGCTCCTGCAAGGTCAATGGTGGCTTCTCCATCCAAGCCGGTGTCAGTGGAGGTGGTGGGAAAGAGGAAAAGCCACCAGCCATCCGGAGCGGGACATGGTTTAGTGGGCACAGTGCTGTTGGGTTGATGGTTGGACTTGATGATCTTACAGGTCTTTTCCAACCATAGTGATTCTGTGACAAGGACAAGGCGTCCTGCTTCAGAGCTTGCTGGAGGCAGCTTGTAACAGCGGTTTTGACCAAAGTGGGTTATTTCTACCCCTGCACCATCACGGAGTTTAGTGCCAAAGTGCTTCTGCAGAGTGCGTCCTAACTGACATTTGGATTACCTGGATGGTCTGTGGTCGGCAAGCTGAACTGTCACTGTGTCTTCCAATACTTTAGAAACAGATTTCAGTCTCTCATAACGCATTTTAGCTTAGCTGAGCAGGAAAAATGGACCAGTCTACTTTTAATCCCTGTTGTTTGCTTTGTGTGTCTTGGCACTACCATGATGCTCTGCTGGAAGACCTGGTCACTGGAGAAGGTTTCTAATTTGCTGTACTGGGAAGTATAATTTATTTCATTTTTGGCACTGAAGAAGAAATTTATACTTATTAATCAGCAAAAATGCAGCAAAGTTTTGTGATACTTTCTTTTTTTAGATTTAAATGCATTTACAGGGTCTTTAACAGTCTTTTGGGTGTGGGGTAATGAGGAAGATATAGTTCTTGCTTTGCTAACTGGGATATCCTGAACTTACTGATTTAATCAACTAGACAATCAAGATTTTAATTTTTTAACTTTCCATGCTGTTGATAAAAGGTCATTTGTGAGTGGAGGCTGTTTCACCACTGATTGTTCCCTTACGTATGTGATAAAACTAAACACAGCAAAGGTGCCCTAAATTTAATCAAAACATGTAAGATGTATGCAAAGTAGATGGTTTGAATTTTAAAAGGACAAGCTTAAGTAGTAGTTGTTCAAAGCTTTCCCTAAAATCATCTTTCTAAAATCTCTTGGTCCTTTTATTCTGCTTGGCCAAGGTAGTTTTAAATATGAAGAAGGTAATAAATTGCCAGAATTTTTTTGTTTGCTTTATTTTTTTAGTAAAAGACTGTTAACTCTACCTCTTGATTTCTGCTTAAGTAAGTCTGATTTTTTTTTTATTAAAAATTTTGATGTGCTAGTCAAACCTAGGAAAAGTAACAAAGTACTAATTAAGTCCTATCTAATCTCAGTCTTATCTGGCCATCCATGCTCATAATGAGTTTCTCGGGTTTAAAAGCACTAATAGTTTAACAAAACCAACTGTATAAATTGAAATTAAGGAACTATTAATTCAGCACTTGCAGGACAAGCTACTGGTTTCATATATTTGTGTTAGCATTTCTGTCAGTGTGGTTCCAAGTGTCTGGCAGTACCTTATCGCTGTAAAGGCAGGGACATGTGATACCTGACCCTTCAATCTCAAATGTATAGTAGTATGCAAATATAGAAAGAAACACATAAAAAACATCCCAAGAAAACAAGACAAAATTCCACTTTATTTGGTGATGAAAATGACGTTATTGAGACTGGCTTGAGAGACTCAGTCATGGCTATTACATGTCAAATTTGAGGATGGTGATTCTGTACTTCGGATTTTTGGTGGTCCTAATGCCAAATTTAAACTGGTTAATTTTTAAAAGAAGATTTCTTAAATGGGGGGAGGGGGGTATGTGTTTTAATAAAGACGTTGTGCTATTGCATCCATCGTGCCTTACAAAGCTGGAAAATTACCTCCCTTCCTCCAGCAAAGCCTGTTATTTTTATGCTTCATAGAGGAATAAACATAGTTGTCTTTACTTCAAAACATCCCTTTCCTCTGATCCTCAAATAGCTATTCTTAGAGAATTTCTTGCCTTTTTGCTCAAGATCTTGATTTATCTCCAGCCCTGCACATCCTTGAGCAACACCTCAGAGCTCTCGCACTAACAGTGTTTCTTTTCCTCTCCCTCTCTTTAGTTCAAAGTTGGCCCCAAATATTTCTCCGCAACAAGTTCATGTACTCAATGTGTATGAGTCGTAAGGATAGGATTTCATAAGATCTTCCGCACAGGTGGAATAGAAATGCCTTCAACACATATACAAATAGAAGATAGGAAATGTTTAAAATTCTGAGAGCCCTGCTTGTAGGGCGAGTTCTGATTAACAGCTGATAAACAGTACTGAAGGTTTCTGGCCATATGTAATAGTATAGGAGATGAAAGAGGCTATAAGCTGCTTTAGACCTTGTCCATTTTACTGAATGTCATGTCAGGGATTAGGTTTAATTTGATCCTTTGTGCAAAGAATTTTTTTAATAAAGTAGCCGTTCAGATTAAAGGATAAATTAATATGTTATTCTATAGTAATAAGTGTTAAATTGGATAATGTGTTGCCTCTGATGGTGTCACGGAAATTAACTTGCCGTGCTAAAATGTTGCTTGTCATAGCTCAATGAAGTATGAGTATGCCCTAAAACTGCATTCCCAAAATAAAAGGGTTTGAACTACTCAATTTGCTTAGCGTGGAAAGTAAACAAAATCGTGCTGCCCTTAATTAAGAAGGAAAAGAGGGTACTCTTGGTTCTGTTACAGAAGTCTTGCTGAATAAGTGAAACAATGCGAATTTCTGAAATGCACACAAACCCAACGAACCTTTTGGATTCGACAGCAAAGGCGAGAGAGGAGAGGAAAGACAACAAAAAAACTCCCAAGGCAATGAACTTCCGTATTCTAGCCCTGTCCTCTTAGGCTGGCTTGAAGCTGGGTTGGAGTTGACGGTAGTTTTTTGAAATGGCATAACTTACGAATAAAAATTCCTACTCCCCCGCTCCTGGGGGGAGCGGCTTTGCCTGAAGAAGGCTGTGCAGGCTCGGGAGGAGCGATCCCCGTCCCAGCTCTACCTTGTCCTTCCCGCAGAGCTGAAAGCCTTTTTTGCTCTATTTCTGTTCTATTCTGCACTTTAGCTGAGGCAGCGTGAGACCCAGAAATTATCTAAATAGCAACCCCGGAGATGGGAAAATGAAGATTGGCTCACATGTTAATTAACCAGCTTCACCTTATCATCCACAATGCACCCTGAGACTGTGAAAACATGCCATGGTGTTTCTGGTTGGTTTTTATCTTTCACTCTTTCCTAATGAGAACACCTGAAGTGATATTTTATGAAGATTTGCTGCAAAGCACACCGAACCTGAGTGGAAAAGGCACCAGTGATTTAATCTGGCTTTGGAATATGCCCTTAGTGGGAGCTGAAGTAATTTCTTCCACTCAGGTATTCCCCATCTGAAATAATTCTCTTCCATTTCTGAACTTGACTACTCTGTTTGATAGGCCGTGTTTATACGTGTACATCCTGATATTAAAGGTAAATTTTTTTGTCGGTAAAAGCTGAGATAATTCTCTTCACAAACGACTGGAAAACTGAGGCAGGATTGAATATGAGAAGAGCCTCCTGAAAGAGTTGCAGGATGTAATATAAGGCACCTGACAGTTCCCGCTCGGGCTGTGGGAGTCAGTGGGAAAGAGGGTGATGTATGTGCTAAAGCAAGGAAGTGCAAGAGTGTTCAGAAGGGGAAATCCTGGTTATTTTTTTCTTTTTAATAGATCCTATTGCATAATTTAAGCCCCTGCTGTAGGTGATTGTGTTGTACCTCTGCTAGACAGGAGCAGGTCACAATCCCATGACTCCAAGAATCCTAGTCATTACTGTTTAAGATCAAATACAATGAAGTGTTATAGCAACCTGCAATAATAGTCTGGACAATAGTCTAGAGAAGAGGAGGCTGAGGGGAGACCATCTTGCTCTCTACAACTACCTGAAAGGGGGTTGTGGTGAAGTGGGTGTTGGTTTCTTCTCCCAGGTGACAGGACAAGAGGAAATGGTCTCAAGTTATGCCAGGGGAGGTTTAGGCTGGATATAAGGAAAATTTTCTTTCCTGAGAGAGCGGTGAAGCACTGGAAGAGGCTGCCCAGGGAGGTGGCGGAGTCACCATCACTGGAGGTGTTCAAGGAACGTGTGGACGTGGCACTGTGGGACATGGTTTAGTGGGCATGGTGGGGTTGGGTTGATGGTTGGGCTTGATGGTCTTACAGGTCTTTTCCAACCTTAGTGATTCTGTGAATAACCAGTTTCTGCCAGCTGATCAGCTCTGTGCGCCCACGCACAGGATTAATGTGGATGGAGACCACGATGGTAGGTAGCAGTGCCGGCTGTGAGCGGCCACCGCTGCTCCTCCTCCAAGGTCACCCGTCCTCCCCACGAGTGAAGGTGTCGCGTGGGCTCAGGGTGCCCGTACGCTGCCTGAGCAGAGAGCTGGGTGCTTACTGGGGAGAGCTGGATTGGCTGAGCTGGTGTTTTGCTTCTGCAAAGGTCTGGACAGGCTTTGCAATGTGGATTGCATGATGGGGGGGGGCGGGGGGTGCGGTGCAGAAAGTCATGTGTGAGTCCTGTCTAATGCAGAAAGTCTTGAATAAGCAGTCTCAACTGCCAAAAAGCGTGGGCACGACGGGTTTCGGCTGTTTGCTGATAAACCCCATTTCTCTCATTTGTTGTCCTCAGAATGCCTCTCCCAGCAGTGACCCTCCTCTAGGCGCCTAAAGGCAACGGCAGCTTTTCACAGCGGGAAAAAATTGGCTAAGGCAAATTAATCACCCCATCACTTCATGCTACTCTTTTCTCCTCTCTCAGTAGTTGTGTTTCTGAACTCAAAGATCATTTGGGAAGTTTGAGTTGTCTGGGCTGCAGTCAGGGCTCAATGCTTCTCTGCCTTGTGAGTTCTGATAGCTCTTCGTACAGAATTAGTTCTGTGTTCCGTGACTAGCTGGGGCGTGCGTATATAACGCTTTACATCCGGAGATCAGCACAGGCTTGGCTAAGGATCTACTCTGTCTACAGCTTATTTGCTATCTATCATCTACCTGGGTGATTAGTCTCATGATGTAAAATGTCTTGTATTTGTGGTATCTAGAAAGCCATGTTTCCTTCAAAGGACATTTTCCTCATCAGATATATTTATTGTTAGTTTAAATCAAGAATATATTTTATTTTTTGAATATTAAACTTTTGAATATTTAACAACGTTATGACATTAGAACATTTGTTATTCTTTCCTTGATGATAAAGTGAAGAAAGTATCTCTTTTCACACTGATTCTAACTTCAGAATTTTTATTTTACTTAGAATTCTTTATTAGGATAATAATGTGATTTATACTGGGTGTATAAAAGGTATTGTCTATGTGATTTTCAGAAAGCAATGTAGGAAGCAAGCAATGTAACTAGACATGTTTTGTAACTAAAATAGGTTAAAAAATAGTCTGGTGTTCCTATGGTGGCTGGAAGCTCAGCAACAGTAGCTTAATTACTGCTCTGCAGCCTCTGATTGTGGTTAGCCATTGACATGATTTCCAGGAATTTCAGTTTTTCACAGCTATTTGTTCATTTTGTGTGATTAAATATAATGAACTAACTTTTTCATGTGCAGTTGTCTGTGAGCTTTTTTTTTAAAAGCCTTCATTTCCCTGCAATTCGTATTCTGAATTAGCAGAAACTTTTTTTCTGGAGTGGAACTTTCAATTTCTGTTTTTCAATGAAGATGGGAGAAATTGGCTTAGATTTTTTTTTCTTAAAGTATTTGTGGCAATGGAATTACAGAGCTCATGGACTGTTGTTGATGTAACGGTAGGTGATTTAAGAGCAAAGGAAATCTTCCAGAAGTCCTTCCAGTGCTTTTAAACTGACCTTTTCAGTACAGTACGTCTAGATGAAACAAACCACCACAAGAAATATTCTAAGTATTTTTTTATATCTGTGTCCAGGTGTTTCTGATATATTAAATATAAAATCTGCGTATTCAGCCATCGCTAAAGCTGGTAAAGGGCTGAAACGGCTCTCGCGCACATCTCATACACGGGTGACTTAGCGATTGAACAATGCAGAGCAGAGGTTTCTAGAGTTCTCGCTAAAGAAAAGAGGAATGAGGCTTCCTGTCAATATTTAGGGTCTGATTCTTCTTCAACTCAGATCTTCTGTGAGCATTTATATCTGTGTGAAGTAAGCTTAAGAATTAAAAAAAAAAAAACGCTCCGCTGGAATTTACGTGGCTCAGGAGGCTCATAATAGGATGAGTGTCTTTCCTTCAGGTCACTGATTTAAATCCCAGTTAGAAATAGCCAGCAGCCATTACAATCTGGTGGCAGGTTGGTGACCTATGAAATGAAGTGGCAAGGGGAGCCACCGCTTGCCACCGGGATGCGGCTACGTATCGCACCGATGCCTTAGACTACAACCAGGGAAGCAAATCCGGCAGCCTGCGGTTAGAGGAACCGGGGTTTTTTCCTTTTCCTTAAGGAATACCTTGTTTCTCGCTGCCCAGCGCGCAATTTAGTTTTATCCATTAATAGGAGATTTTCTTAGAATTACAGTCTCGGTAGCTGATCCTTTAAATCTGCAGAGACAACTGGCTGCAGCCTTTAGGTAGTAATTTCTGCTCTGCCTGGCTTTTATCTAGTAAATATTTGACTCTTTCTATGCATACAGTGATTTCTCGGGGCTTTTCCTGTCATCACCGAGGAAGCAGCCTCTCTTTACGCTCTCCTACACTTTATTTCACTTCGGAAAAAAAAAAATTGATCGCTCTCCCTGTGAATGTATTATTGAAAATATTTATGTACATGTAGTTGGAGTCTAATATAAAATAGCTATTGACTGATGGACCCCATAAATTACCCACTGTCTGTGGAGGCGGAATCTGGAAATGTAGTGTGTTTACATGTAATAAATGCCGAATTTGTGATTTGACCTTACAGGCAGAGGTTACTGACAGATTATGGGTCTCTCTAGCCTGATTCCAAACAGTCACATATTATGGATGACATTTTTCTTTCATGACACCTCTGGCATTGTGTGAAGGAAGCACCAGATTTGAAGAGAATAGGCTTATTGGAGCTTTATTATTTTTTAATTTGTCACATTTTCTTAAAAATAACACCAGGCAGAGAAAAGATGGGGAAAAAAGAGGCTGGGGGTAAGTTTTCGTGTTTCAAGCTGTTGCCTTTGGAACTTGCCGTGTGCTTGACTGGGGCTCTCAAGACATGGCTTTCACACAGCAGTCAGATGCAAATGCATAAAGTTGCTTGCATGGGAGATCACAAGAGGGAGGCTGGAGAAAGGACGCTTTTCTTTATATACTAACTGCATTTTATGTTTAGGTTTGCGTGGGGGCGGGCATTATCAATATTGGTGTCAGTGGCACTTTTTCAGTCATCCCACTGACAGCTGGATGGAATCCCTACTTAGAAATCATGGGTTTAAGGAAAACTATCTATGTTTTACCAATATTGACCAACATACATCGCAACTTTCTTGAGGGAGCACAAGCAATATCTCATTGAGACTCTGCGTAAGAGAAATCCAACTTTTATCAGACTGACATCGTCATTACATGTATTTCATTCATGCCAAGTAATCTTATTCAAGACTGGGACTCCTCCAGAGGCTGGTTTTCAGTGTACAGTTTGTGTTTTAATACGTGCTTATTAAAACAAGGCTATGCTCTGAAAAATGTTAGCAGGGTAGGTAAATTATTTTGTGTAAACAGTGACAAAAGGAAAATAAATTGATAAGACTGGATAGCTCCCCTTTTATGAATATGGATCTATTGCTGAGAGAAAGTAATCTGTATTGCATATCAAAGGCACAATTTTGTGAATAAGTCACGAACAGAACAGGGTTGTAACTTTCCAGATGAGGTTTCATTTGAAAAATTTGAGAGCAGCGACAGTGTTGAGACTGATAATCATATTGACCCAAAGGACCAAAAAGACAATTATAGGGGTTATAGGCAAAGGAAGAAAGAACAGTAATAGAGGTCACAGGCAAATGGAAAACTAGACAGTTAGTTTGTCTCATGTCTATATTTACTATGCTGGTTTTGCCAGAGCTGGTATAGGATTTCTGCGCTTAGGCTGACCTTGATATTTCTTGCAAAAACAAATTATATTCCATCGTTCTTCACAATGGGAGGTATATGCCTGCGTTTTTGCCGTACCGATTTCCATGTGAAAAGGGTCAAACTCATAAGACCTAAAGATACAGAGGTCAATACTCACACAGGCCAAAGCCAAAGCAGGGAGGCTGGGCTGGCTTGTTGGATCTGCAGCCAAGGGAAAGTGTCATTGCGCAGAGCGAAAAAACCCCATGATGTGCTGGTGTGGGTTGGACTTGATGATCTTACAGGTCTTTTCCAACCTTAGTGATTCTGTGAATTTGCCGGCCAGCCCCGTGGTGGCCCTGGCAGCTGGTGCGTGGAGGAGGCTTTGCCTGCTTGCGTGGCCCCGGGCAGGACAGTGGAGAAAAGTCTGTCCTTCATCGTCTTCCCTTTCCTCAGCTGCTCGCTTGCTCCCACGTTCATCTGGCGCTTTCCAGCTGTGCCGGCAACAGCCAACCCAGCACCCGGGGACGCCCGGAGTCAGGAGCAGCTTTGCTCTCTCTGGCTTGGTTCTTTCTCCTGTTGCTTCATGCATGAAGGGGAAGTGTCTGCTGTGTTGTAGACTGATTTTTCTTAAATTTTTTTTTGAGGGCTGCAGACTGTGTAACCGCACCCACGCCACATAAAGCGGAAGTGCACATTTTCGGAGGACTGCCTATGGCTGCAGAGATGGGGAAGTCCCGAATTAGATTTTGGGTTGGCCGCAAAACCCTTGTCTATTATCTGTCCATCTCTCTATCCGGTCATATTATGAAGGCACAAAGATATATTATTAAGCTACAAACAGGTGTTTCGTATGATAACGAGGTGCACAAACCCCTCTAAAACCAGGCCAAGACTGTAAGTAGGACTCAAACCTTTTTCTTGGCATTGTCCTTCTATATAAGGGAAGTCAAGACAAGGATTTTAGTCTCCATGCTTCACAAATATTCAGCTGACTGCTCAAACAGGTTTATGAACCAAAGAGATCGTACTGAGTATGATTTTAGTCCAGTGCCTTTGTCAGTACTGTGGGGTGATTTCTTAAAAGAAGTGATTAACTAGAAAGGCTGAAGTTTTCAATATAAGCCAGAGAGGAGGAGAATGAATTAAACCAGTTGAAAAGTAACTAGAAATAACTTGAGCATTGTCTGAAGGTGAGAAGAAAGGATATTATCAAACAATATATTAAGAACATTAGTCTTAAACGTTCAAAACAAACTGGCATTTTTTTCTAACAATTTTGAAGTTATATGTACATTAGATGATCTTTATACAGTATCTCATTTTTGTAGCTATATTTAAACTTAACGTGTCTTAAATAGATCAAAATTTTGAAGATGGAAGAATTTCAAGTTTTTGTTTTAAAACTTTAAGGAAGGGAGGGGATGCTATCCAGAGGGACCTGGACAAGCTTGAGAAGTGGGCCCATGTGAGCCTCATGAAGTTCAACAAGGCCAAGTACAAGGTCCTGCATCTGGGTCGGGGCAATCCCAAGCACAAGTACAGGCTGGGTAGAGAACGGATTGAGAACAGCCCTGAGGAGAAGGACTTGGGGGTACTGGTGGATGACAAGCTGGACATGAGCCAGCAGTGTGCACTCGCAGCCCAGAAAGCCAACTGTATCCTGGGCTGCATCCAAAGAAGCGTGGCCAGCAGGTCGAGGGGGGTGATTTTGCCCTTCTACTCTGCTCTGGTGAGACCCCATGTGCAGTCCTGTGTCCAGCTCTGGAGCCCTCAGCAGAGGGAAGACATGGACCTGTTGGAGCCGGTCCAGAGGAGGCCACAAAAATGATCAGAGGGCTGGAACTCCTCTTCTATGAGGAAAGGCTGAGAGAGTTGGGGTTGTTCAGCCTGGAGAAGAGGAGGCTCTGGGGAGACCTTATTGTGGCCTTTCAGTACTTAAAGGGGGCTTATAGGAAAGATGGGGACAAACTATTTAGTAGGGCCTGTAGTGATAGAACAAGGGGTAATGGTTTTAAACTAAAAGAGGGTAGATTTAGACTAGATATAAGGAAGACATTTTCTACGATGAGGGTGGTGAAACACTGGCACAGGTTGCCCAGAGAGGTGGTAGATGCCCCATCCCTGGAAACATTCCAGGTCAGGTTGGACGGGGCCCTGAGCGACCTGATCTAGTTGAAGATGTCCCTGCTCACTGCAGGGGGGTTGGACTAGATGACCTTTAAAGGCCCCTTCCAACCCAAACAATTCTATGATTCTGTAAGAAGGTAAGGCTGAAAGCACAACTCCCCCAACTTAGTCTTATTTTGACTATAATAATCTTCTCTTTGAGTAGTGCTCATAATTGTGTATAGAGGAAATGGGAACAAGAATATGGAAAAGCAATCTTTCTGCCCCTGTCTATTAAGATTAACATAAAATGGGCCTGTTTGTTCAGCTTGCAATGGAGCTTTCATTCTTCATAATAAATATTTTCCTTTGAGAGGAATAGCAACTGCAATAGCAACCATCATATATGAACACATTGCTGAACTAACCACTTTGAATTTGTGTAGTAATTCTCTATTTCTCGAGGGATTCTTGGGTTTCTACAAGATCTGTTAGAAGAACCATAGGCTCTGGAGGGAAAAGCGGCAGAAACAGTTAAAATGGAACCAGATCTGTGTTGTGCTACTAATTTGCCAAATAAAAAGGGTGGGTGAAATGGGACAAAAAAACCCCCCAAAACCAAGATATAAAGAGAGGTGACAAAGAGGCTCTAGTGTACATATCTAAAAAAATAGAAGTTATATTAATGGGGTCTCTGAGCTAAGACTTTCCTTGTCTTGACCAAGATGGACACTTGATGGAAAGGAAGATCAGAGCGGATTTTGCTACCTTTTTTCTGACTTAGGGGAAAACATAAGGAAAATGCAGGTAGGTAAGAATCAATTACAAATTGTATTTTCTTTCTCTAGAGTATGGATGTTGTGAACAGGCTTTAGGTGATTCAAAAGAATGCAGTGCTGGAGAGCTCATGGTTTTTCTACCCTTTTGGAATAATACTGATTTTTTTTTTTTTGTGTAAGCAAATATTTCCAGTATATGCATTTCCAAAATAAACATCCTATGAAGTTGCTGAGTATGTGTCTCTCCAGACAAGAATATATCCATGCCAAAACAATTCTTTCATTTGCAGGCTTGTCTGTCTTGGTCTTTACATTTACAGGAGTGGATTGGCCTAATGATTTGATTCATACTTCTGAAAAAGAGACTAATGGTGAAATCAGCCTCTGCGTATAGAAGAATAAAAGAGAAGGGGAAGCAAAAAATTGCTAGGACAGCAAAACCCAGGAGGTGCTCTGAAGTACTGCTAAAAGACCACCTTTTGCTGATCTTCTGCTGTGTTGCCCATCTTCCTATACATGGCAACAGCCAAAAGCTCATAAGCAAGTCGAAATGTTCAGATGCTCTTAGAAGCTGCGTGGTAGTTCACTTCTCGGGGAAATGGGGTCAAACAGAATCACACAGAAACATTACGGTTGGAAAAGACCTGTAAGATCATCAGGTCCAACCACCAACCCAACACCACCATGCCCACTAAACCATGTCCTGCAATGCCACGTCCAAACACCACTAAATAACTTTTTGCGCAGTCTTTCCTCACAGTAACAGCCGAGACAGTTGCTGTAGCTGATGTACGCTGACTTGGCTGTGAGTTCCCTCCTGCAGTTTGTCATTTCCTCTGTGGCATCTATTAAAACAGAAAGAACTGAAACCAACCCTCCACTTCTGGGGCACTCTGTGGATCTTGCGTAGTCTGGATTGCTTTCACACGGCCAGGAACAAAGGTCCGAAGGGTTCATGTGGGTCTTCAAATCCAGCCTCTTGAAAACCGCAGGTAACCGGCCAGCGGCTGTTTAGTCAGGAGAAGTCCGCAGGTGATGTGCTTGTGGATTCCTCCCATTTCCAGCGTAACAAAACTTCTATAGGAAGTCAAAAAGCCACGTGTAGGGTGCGTAACGGGAGTGAGGCATCATCAGCGCCCCAGCTCTCCACCGCAGGCTGGGCTGCCCTTTGCCTCGATCCGTATAGTAGGTGCTTACAGCATCTGCATGAAGTTCTGGGCTTTGGGGTGCCAGTCTTCACATCACCCCTATGGCACTGACGCATGCTTCAAAATGACTGTCGCGTTAGCATGGCAACCAAACCTGGAATGAGTGTCACAGCCCCAAAATACCGCTCAGCTGGTGAGCTTCAAGCAATTGTATATTTTCTTGGTAAATGTCATGGAACCTAAACAAGTTAATGTAAGTAATCTCTCAAAGAGATTAAAACAATCCTGTAAGTGCATTATCTCTGCAGGAAGGTTTCCTGTCTCGTTCAGCGAGCCTTGCTTTCAGGCCCCCATTTATAAAATTAGCTGTACACTAATTTAATGTGGTGCCGAGACATAAAATAATTTTTTTAAAAAAAGTAACTAGAAGCTAAAACCAAACAAATTTCAATTTAAAGTAAAGTATGGTTTTTGTTGTTCTTAATTTTAACAGTAAGGGTTATAGTTGACTTAATTCTTGCAGGAAGTGGTTGACTGTGTATCACTTAATGTTTTAGCAAAGTGGAAAACCTTTCTTGAAGTCAGACTTCAGAAGAATATGGCCAACAAGGATAAATACAGGAGAAACTGGATTGCATTTTCTGTCCGGTTTGACCTTTTGTATGATGATTTCATGACCTTTTCTGATCTTAAAAGTCCTGAATTTGTCTGGAGTGAATGTCATTGAAGCCTCTCCTCAAGGGGGCCTGGGAAGCAGCATAAAAGTCTTATGGAGACAGAAAGAGATCAGGTATCTGAGACTGAAAGAATTAAGAACAACGTGGTTGTGCAATGGGGGAATCAAGGATTTAAAAACTGACCACGGGTAGCTTAGGCCACTTGTCCCCATTATTCGGGAACCAGAAGAGACTAGGTCACTACCATTTGGAAATGTTTAAACGTTGGCAGGCTATGGGCGATTTCTTGACCATTGCCTTTTTCTTCAAAGCCGATGGCAGCATGTGGTACTGTCAGTAGATCCGCACTCGGATCCCTCCTACAGCTACAGTCAAACCTAAATACAAAGGTAAAAAGAATTCAAGATGAATGGATGCTGCGTTAGAATCCTGATTATTATCCTTAGTTCTCCTCCGAGTTTAATCCTGCGTTAGGCTTTCCATCATTTTGGAAGGGACGGATGTCAGGCAAAATGGAGTATGGTAACCTGGGTCGTTCTGCTTGCCCTTTTTTCACATTGGCACAACACTGGCAATAGATTCCCGTAATTTCCATGGCACTCCAAGATTTATTAAGCTCAACATCACTGCGACATAAATTACCAAGTATTTTCTGACACTAGGGTGCAAGGCATCTGGGGCTAAAGATTTAACGTTTATCAGAACTAGGTGCTGCCCAAAAGCTTTTTCAACGACTGACAGACCAAAGAGTAGGTCATGATCTGTGTGCAATATTTCTTTCCACTTGCAGAACACAGGTATCGTTATTAGTGCGTTTTGTATCGTAATTAAAAATGTTCCTGTGTCTACAGACAGGCTATAAGCGTGGTTAGAAGGTGCTTCATTCCTCACTAACTGTAAAATTATTTTAATTCAATCCATTTCAGATGTGAATTTTTCTGTAATGTTTTTGACTTCTCCAAGTAATTTTCTCCACTGTGTAATTTCTATTTCGTGTTCATTATCATCAATTGCTCCCTCTTTCTTGCTTCTTATGTATTCCTTTTTAATGTTTAATGCTTGCCTTTGCCTGGCCAATGAACCACAAAGGGATTTTAACCAAATTTTATTGTCTTGACTGCCGATGGCCTTTTAGCCATCAGATAAACTCTTCTATGAGAAACAGTAGCTTTTGTTGAAATGTTTCAGATATTTTTGCCCTTTCGATCAATTTTCCTAATATTTCTCATCCTCACTCAGCTCTTCAGCTACATGTTATCAGCTGTGACTGTCTTCTGTTTGTGCATATTGGGTGCAATCAGGTCACAATTATGGGACCCCAGGCAACTGGTGGCCTCTGGTCCAACGATTAGTTAGTCTTTACCCCTCATAATGAAGTAATAAGGTAGAGACATACCTTGTTTAAATATAGTTTGTACTAGAGAATTACAATATACGATTTTTTTTTTAGATGCTTTTGCCCTTGAACTTCCAAGGGTAGGAGGAGAAGTAGACACGGGTGCTCCCATTTACCTGCCCTACAAACTCCCACTCAACTGAGAGGCCGTGGGGCAAGTCACCATCCTCACAAATTTTCACCAGGCGGTACCTTTATGCAAGGTGTCTTGGATGTCTCACAAAACCCAAATCCCATGAAACCAGGAGCTGCTTGTACAATTTGTGCTTTTCCTGAAAACGCTGCTAAGACTAGTCCTCTATAGGGTGTTTGCTGGTTGTGCCACAATGCACAGCCTTCCACTGGATTTGGGGCCGTCTGGGAAAGAGACCTAGCCAAAAACTTTGTGCGTTAGCAGAAGAGTACGTGTTGGTCATACATCAATGTGCATGTGAAAAGCAGAGAAAATAAGGATGGAAGTAATGACAGGGCTACGGTGCAAATTCCTCTTCCCCCCATGAAACTGAAGGGTTAAGAAAACAAAAGAGAAGAGGTAGAAGAAGAAGGATGGATAAAACAACCTTGGAAATAGTGTAGACAGAGAGAATAAAAATCCAGGATTAGTGAAAAAGCCAGACATTGAGGGAAAGGAGAAACAGTCTGTAGAGAATAATTGAGGAGGAAATTGTAAAAGTGTTACGAGAGTCGCTCTGGAGCGCACAATGCAGAAGGGCAGAAGAGGAAAGTAAGGTGAAAGGAATGGTAAAGAAGAGTGAATATAGGGAGGTGTTTCGCGTACCTGCTGTTACACCGCGTTATGCGTTATCATTTCGCATCAGAGAGCTAGAATGAAAAGCAACAGCAAAGTACGTTGCGGCAGAACGTAGGAAGACAACACAATGTTTGAGAGCAACACGTGGTGATGGAAGAGGTGCGGGCAAAGGGGGGAACTGGGGGCAGTTTCTCTGGGGCGGGTTGATCCTGAGAGGGGAGTTATAAAACATTTTGCAGAGCAAGACTTTGAGGCTGGGTGGGGGGGAATGATTTGAATGAAAGCTCCCAACCTAGGGAAGATGGGCAGCGGGGAAAGGAGCTGGAAGAAGGACAAGTTGGGCTGCTAGTGTGAGCTGAAGGGAAATCGGAAGAGACGTAGGTGAGCAGGGGCTGCAGGAGGTGTCAACGGGACCCCCCAGGATCAATACCGTGCCCTTCCTCTTCTGAAAAAACACATCTCAGCATCATCCTCTGGTTTTTGACTTTGGGAAAACTAGCTCTACCGTGTCGGGTGTGGGCTGCTGTTAATTTCCCCTTCCCAGTAACTTCTTCAAGGTTTCTTTTGTTTTTAAGGAAAAAAAAAAAAAAAGGCAAGCTGCAATTGGGGTATCTTCAGCGCTGGTCAGCCTGCCCGGACAGGCCCTGATGGCTGGAGGCACTGGGAGGGGGACAGCACTCGGGGGTGCCCCGACGCGCACACGTGCACACCAGCACCCTCAACGCCCCCTCCACATGCACACACACACAGACAAAGGGCGGCAGACCCGTGTCCCCCCCCACCCCCCGCCCGGCAGCACCCTCCGGGCAGCGCTCCCGCCCTGCCGCCAGCCCCGGCCCCACCGCCCCGACGTGGGGGTCCCGCTCCGGGCGGGTGGCCCCGCTTCCCCCCTGCCCTTCCCGGAGCGCGGGGCCGGGACACGGGGATGCGGGGTGGGCACCGGAGAGTTAGGCACCGGGGGGGCGGGCGGGGCGCGGGCGGAGGGGCCGCTCCCCCGCGCCTTTGTTCAGCGCCGCGGAGAGGACCCTTGGCGGGGCCGAGGCGGGCGCGCACGCACTCGCACCCACGCCCCGGCCCGCAGCGTGAGGCCGTCCCGGGGCCCCGCCGTGGCCGCAGGGCCGGGGGGTGGGAAGGAGGAGGAGGAGGAGGAGGATTGAGGCGGAAGGTGTCTCTCCAGCCTCCACTCCCTCCAAGGTGAGTTGCAACTCAGCTCCGCGCTTCTTTTGTCTCGGTGCGAGGCCGCCGCGCAACCCCGCCCCGCCCCGCCAAACTTTCGGCGGGGACCTCGGCGCCCCGACGGCCGCCCGCGGGCCGGGGCCGGGGCCGGGGCCGGGGCCGGGGCCGGGGCCGGGCAGGGGTGCGGGGGCAGCCGCCGTTTCCGCCCGGGGCCGCGCCGTGGCTGCCCGCGGCGGGTGTCCCCATGGGGGCGGCCGGAGGGCAGGTGAAGGGGCCGCGGGGGGCCGCGGGCGGCCCGCTCCTTCCCTCTCGGTGTCCTCGGGACGGCTGCGGTCCGCGCCGGCTTTGGGCGGTACGCAACAGGTAGGGATGCCGGGGCGGCCGCAGCGGTGGCGGCGCGGAGCCGTGGCCGGCCGCGCTCGGTGGGCTTTTTGTCACGGTCGCTGGCGAAGAGCAAAGGGGAGGGGGAGGAGAAGGAACAGTCTTCCCAAATTCCCCTTCAGTTGTTTGTTTATGTACTTCCCGTGTCCATGCAAAAAGGGTTCGTTTCGCAACTCCGGAGTTTTTTCTTTTTTTTTGTTTCTTTCTTTTTTTTTTTTTCTTTCTGTTAAACTTATTTTTCTTTACGACCTGCGTTTGCCCGTCTCATTCCGGGAGATCAAACTGACCGAAACCAGCTACCCAGCGGCTTGTCCTCACTGACAGTCGGGGGAATCCAAACAAAGAGGTGCATCTACCGGAAATAATGATTTGAGAGATGTTTCTCTGCCTCCCCCCCCCCCCCCCCCCCCCCCGCCTTGAATTAAACTGGGGGGTTGGGGTTGGTTGGGTTTTTGGTTTTTTTTTTTTTTTTCCTGGGAGGCTCAGTTCGAGGGAAGTTTTGCGCCGGAGCCGGGCTCGGGGCTGGGAGGGATGGAGAGGACGGCGAGTTGCGGCGGCGGGAGGAGGCGGGGGGCGAGGGCAGTGCGGGACCCCGGCTGCCGCCGGGCCGCGGGGGGAGCAGGGGCGCGGGGGACCTGCCGCCGCTGCCGGCTCTTTGTCTGCTCGGGCAACTTGAACAAAAGGAGAAACTCGGATGAACTCTCTCCATCTCCCCCCTCCCGGGTTATCTCGTCTTCGGCAACTTCAGCCGGGGAGATTTGCTCAACTTTCTCCGAGCTCTCCCGCCGCTTGAAAGCCCGCGGCCCCGCCGCAGGCTCCTGAGGAAATCTGCCTTCCCAGCTCGGAGAAAGGAGAAGGTACGGTCGGACTTGGGGGTTATTGTTCTGCCTCGGCGGCCTGGGCCCCCCCGCTCCCCGGGCTCGGGGCTGGGGGCGCGCCGAGGCGGGGGGCTGCGGGCCGGCCCGGCCGTCCCTTTGTACTTCTCGAGCACATGCAGGTATTTTTGGGGAGGGAGAGGCAGCCGGTCCGCCCTCGCTCCGGTAACGCAGGCTGGGAGGGGGCACGACTCGGGGGGGGTCTTGCCTCCTCCTTGTGCCTGCTTTGTATTTTGTTTTAGCGGTTTAATTTTCCCTTTTTTTGGGGGGGGCGGGGGGGAGAGAGGGGCTCAGAGAGCGTTCTGGGTCGGGCTGTGCTTTAAAGAGTTGGGACAGAGGAAAGCTGAAGACGGGGGGAGAAACTTCTTGGGATTGTGGGGAGTCCTGGGGGCCCTGGGCGAGGAGTGGGGGCTGTGGGGCTGGGCAGGGGCAAGGAGGGGGCTGCGCTGGCTGCCAGCCTGGCCCGGGGGGGCCGGGGAGACGCAGAGGGTCACCCATCGCTGCTGTGGGACCATCCCAGGGGAGCAAGGTGCGCAGAAGTGCGGAGGGACAGTTTTAGGAGGAGGGGGACCAGAGGGAGGACTTTGTTCTTCCAACGGCACTGGTCATAGCGGAGGGGGGGAGAGGGCCGGGGCAGCCCAGGCTGGCCCTTCCTCGGCGCGTCCTCCCCTGC
Source organism: Gavia stellata (assembly GCF_030936135.1). Lineage (NCBI taxonomy): Eukaryota > Metazoa > Chordata > Aves > Gaviiformes > Gaviidae > Gavia > Gavia stellata. Next base: position 94,603,218 of record NC_082596.1, on the reverse strand, counting down.
GCAGCGCAGTCCGCTTCGGCCCTTTGAAAAAGCGATGGGCGCCTGGGGTTTTGTTCCGTTCTTTCTGGCATTCGCGCTTTCTAGAGCAAGCATCGCAACTTCAGAAAACTTCCTCGTGGGCTCTTTGTACTTTTCTTGATGATCTTGAGTAATTTAGCGTCGTCTTATTTCCCCTTCCATTTTTCTATGCTATGCAACAACTGCCACTTTTCCTCCTTTTTCATCCCTGCCCACTACTTTCTCTTTCCTGTGTTATTTTCTTGTCCTGATTTGCCAGTTGGTCCTCTCCCTCCTTAGATCTATCCATTTCAGAATTTCTGAAGTCTCTACTTTTCCACTTTCTATTGTCACTCATTCTCCTTCTTCCTGGTCCCTTTCCACCTATTCTTCTACCTATATGCTTGCTTGCGTTTCCCATGAAAAGCTCCTTTTGCCAGGATCTTTCTTTTCATGCCTGCGTAGATACACTCAGGTTTCTCCTGAAGTGAAGCAAACGTAACAGTTTCTTCTCGTTCCCTCTCCGAAAATTATTCTTCTGTGGCCTGTCCTACATGGATGTTACTCAGTTACGCAGTCAGAGCTTCTAGCAAAAATTCTTGTGCGCCCACCAATATTCACCTTCTCCTTTCTTCTTGTCTTTATCTCTGTGCACGTGCGTCTTTGGTCTCTAAAAGCTTCTTCTAGTTCCTCTCCCTCGTCCTTGGTGTGGAAGTTTGTTCTTTCCCCTTTCCCCCGCTCCAGCTTGGCAGAGCCAACGCTGTTCTTCACATCGTTATTCCCTTCTGTGCAGAGTGCTTCAAACTTTTCTCTCCATTCCTTGTGTTCCCCTTCCCAACCTAAGCAAAAATTTGCTGTTGGCACTTCTGAAGGAATGGCACAGCAGGAGTACCAGCGTAGCCAGGCGCGGGTTCAGCTGCTTTGGCTTGCTCTGTGCTGGGCCAAGTGTTGGCGGTGGTGCTCGTTGCCCAAGTCTGGCTGCAGTAGCACATCTGCTGGTGGAGAGGCCGTGGGGGATGCTGAGCTGGGGCTAAGGGGGGAGAAAAGATCACCGTTAAGTCCTCACCTCTGCCCTCCTGATATGTTTCCTTCAAAAGGGTTGACGAGGAGTTTTATTTTTGCTACTTGGGGCTTTTTTTATTGACTTACTCTTTTCGTGAGTTTTGAAATACCTTCCAGGGCAGTTGAAGAGCCTTTATATTACCTTCCTTTCCTGGCACTTCAGCGCTTTTAAGACTGTACAACGTGTAGAGAAATAGGAAAGCCTTTTTCTTACAGCATTGAACGCACAAGAGCGACAGCATCCAGCTCGATTCTTCTGTTATGTTCCAGCCTGCTGACGTTTTTAAAGTGAAATGCTGTCACCAGGCTTTGAGTTTAGGATGTGTCTAAATCTGTGAAGAAATACGGGTTTGAAATTATTCAGAAGAATGTAACTCTATATTTGTGTGTTAGTCCCCGAGTGGTGCGGCAGAGTTACTGTGCTGAACTAACACTTCTTCCTCTTATTTGAACAGGTCAAAACATGGTCGTCGGGAAAATGGGATGGTGGCCAAAACGTCGGTCTGTGATGGGTGCCATATTGCATTATTCTGTGAGCGGTGGAATAGAGCTCGGGATTCTTCAGGGGTGGTTAACGTGGTACAAACTGTACCGTGCAGCTGCTGGACGCCTTAACTGTTTGGATTCATACATAACTTAATGGGCTCCTGGAAGATGTGGAAGAGCCTCTTGCCGAAACTTGAGGATATTGTGGAAAATGCTGCTGAGACCCATTTGGATTATATCGCCGTCCGACATCAAGGTCCTGCAGCTGATGAAAGGTATGCTTCTCTCCTGTTGCAAAAATACTATATCTTGTATATTGAAATACTAAGCACATCGTCTTCGTTTTAAACAAACTTGCTTTGTAACTTTTTATTTTTTTTGTCTTTGCCTTGCTCCTGACGCCTACCAATAGTTTTGAGCGGTGTAATCGGGCAGAAATGCCTTACTAATGGTTTGGCAATGTTTGTATCTTAAATGTAGAAGGAAAAACTGAACATGGAAGTATTTTTGTTTTCAGAGGTAACTGATATTTTCAAGGTAATGACTTCATTGGGTCTAGGAGTGCCTAGCAGCTCTAGAAAATCAGAGTAGTTAACTTCTAAGAAAAATAAATTAGGAACAATTTAAACCAAGTATTTTCCGCAAGCACGATCTTCCAAATAGCCGACTTTGTTTAAAGACGTGTTACTATTTTGAGTTGAACTCAAGAAAACAACCTTCTATTATTTAACCTCTCTCCTTCCAAATAGCAACAAAAATCTTATGGATGGCTTGTATGGGGGAGAGAGCAAATAGAAGTATTTCACTTAAAAATTCAAGGAATTCTTTTGTTTCATATGTTTTTAAAGTTTTGATTTAAGGCTTCTTGCGGAGCGTGTTTGCATCCTGAATGTCCTGGTACTGTGAAAGTTTACTGAATGCAGACAGTGCTCAGTTTTCTTGTTATTGTATGAGATAACCGATGTCCAAAAATGAAATGAAAACTAGTGGAGAAAACAAGCTATTAAAGAGTTATTAATGAATCACAAATTATCCTTGAATCTAGATTAAGTGTTAATCCAATGGTGAGGAAATCATTGAGCCCCTTAGTGAACTCTGAAAATCGCAAAGCAAATTTTTTAACTATTTAAAACCTGATCCTTTTATACCTGTTTTGTGCACTCCTTATTTACAGCTGAAAATGAATAACATGAAAATAGTTGGATTTGCTGCATATTTCAGCTCATCTGATTGGTTCCAGCCTATACCATATGTAGGGCAGACGAGTATTCATAATCTTAAAAAAAGTGCTGAGCTGGCTGGCCTACTTCAGAGCAAAATAGAAATCTGAATGAATAATCACTTGTTATCCTTTCCAGTTGTAAACAGAGATAGAAGAGGCAATACAGTCCTAATTTCCTGGTTCTGACTGTATTTTAATAAAGACCTACTCTTAATTTTCTTGATTATTGGGGATAAGCTTTTTGTTACGTACTGAACACGATTAATGTGCGTTTAGATTTCCATTCTTACTATTGATCTGCGTTTATACTGTTTTTGAACTTCGCATTACTTAAGTTAGCCATATGAAAGTCTTTATTTTGAAGTCTCAAAAAAGGAAAGTCTTAGGCTGTTTGTGGAAAGAGGAAAAAAAGACGAAGAATAATAAAAGTGCCGGGTAAAAATATTTCGAGCTTCTATCTAGTGCCGTCTTGGAAAAGACGCTCAGTCGTTACGTTTCTGTATTTAAAGGAAACCAAAACTGCCATCCTTTTTTCTTTCTGTGCAGATTTTCTTCTTGTTCAGTTTCTTCTCAGGCACTTGCCACTCTTTAGGAAAACTAAACCAGAGAGAAAAGGTACACTTCATTTATCTGCATGAAAGCCATTCGTTTTTATCAACGCTGAAAACTGAAGTGAATTTTTACTTACAGTTAACGTAAACAGAGACAACTCCTTAGCTTAATCTGAGGGTTTGTGTAGACTGAATTTCATCACTGCCATAGGATTCAGGATATATTATGCAAATTATTAGATATCTTTGTGTTTGTTTATACCTGGAACATTTCAAACATCAATAACTTGGTGGCAAAACTCCTAAGACTTAAAGAGGGGGAATACAATTTATCTGTCTTCAAATTCCTTCGGACTATTTCCGATAAAATGAAAAGAAGCATTCTCATATTTGGAGATAAGACCTGCAGAGGGAGGAAGAGTAGGGCCAGCTAGGAAACGTTCAGTGCGGCAGCTCGTAGGTGTGCCGCATCGGTGGGAGGCGAGACCCTTGCAGGGCTTGCACGGAGAGGGGGCAAATGCTTTTTGCAGGCCCTGGCTGGAGCGTCCCTGTCCCTTTCTCCTGGGAGCAGCCCCAGCAAAAGGGGCGGCAGCGGGAGGGGGTGGATGGGGAAGGAGCAGCACCTGGGCCCTGGGAGGGGCGACGGGCAGCACCTGCCTTAACGGGGCAGGGAGCAGACCTGCTGCCCTCGGTGGGGGCTGGCTGAGAGTAGCTTGGGATCTGCTGCTGGAGAGGAGGCTTTCAGGCAGGTGAGCCCTAACACCGTCGCTCTGAAGTGTGTGGAAAGGGTTGTTCCTGTGGTTTGTCTCTGGTTACAGTTGGGCCATCGCTTGCTTTGCTCGTGACTGTCCGGGAAGGTGGCAGAAGTCCTTGTAGGTGTCCTGGGTGGTGCGGGCTTGGGGGCCAGCTCTGGACTCCCCCTCACAAGCCTACCCTGGGATGTGTGGTTGTTAAGCTGGTACAAGAACTTACACCTAAACCCATTTAAACTAAATCCAGACAGTCTGAGCAGCGGTTCCTCCTTTGAACTGTGCTCTTGGTTAAGAAGGTCTTCTGGCCCACGTGCTTTGTTGCGTGAGAAGGTGTCTTGCTCCACGTAACCGAGGTGAGAGTGACCGTGGGGATGTCTCAGGCCAATGGAGCACGAGTGCAGAAGAGATTTAACAGGCTGCCAGAAGCACTTTTAGAGCGCGTTGTGGGTAGGCGAGTGGCAGTGTTGGAGTTGTGCGTCATGAGGAATGGGCAGAGGAGAAAAGGGCAGGTTTTGGAACTTCTGGATTTTTAGGTAGCAGGTGGAGGAGGTGGTGTATGGAGTAAATTCCTATCAACGAACATCTAGGAAAGTAGAAAGGAAAATGCGACAAGGACTTTATTTTATTTCTTTGATTGTTCCTTCCCTTTAGTTGAAGTGTTTATTTGGGGGGAATGAACTTCAGAATTCCCAAGTGAGGCAGAAATTTCTGCAGAGCTTTGTGTGCCCCATTGGTTCCCCGTACAAAATGGAGATGGGGATGCTTTCCTGAGGGCCTGCTGCCTTTCCCCCCCTCCAGCGGGAGGTCCTGCTCCTGCAGTGCAGGACAAAAGAGCTTCCTTCTCCGGAGGCTTTGCCAGAGCGTCCTCCTCGGGATGCAGAGGTACGGTTTGACTCTTGAGTAAAACTCTGGGAGAAAGCTTTTGGAAATACGATTGTTAGTCCCTGAAAGGGCTCCCAAACAGCCCGATGAGTATTGTGCAATGATGATGAGGATGGCACGGCAAGTAGTGGCTTTGCGCTCCTCCTTGGGAAGGTGAGGGAGGAGCTGTAGGACAGGGCATGTTTCCTGAACGGAGCTGGCTTTGTAGCTTTGATTCCGTAGAAAATGGTTTTGATAATGGTGTCTGGGTTTTTTTTCTCTTTATTTTGCTCAGTGCTGGTTGAATCTCAGAATCTCATGTGCTTAATGATATAGCTTCATATAGTAGAAATCATAATTGCAAATATGACATCATCTTTTTTTTTTTATTTCTCCACTTTCACTTTTTGTCACCTTATCAGGTAACTTGAGGTACAATACTCTTACAGAATCGGTATAAGCATTGGGGTATGGTTTGTTTCTCTTTAGCTTGTGTGAGCAAATTTCCTGAGAGAGGTAGAAGAAAGTTGACCAAGGCTGGAAGGAGCGCGTTGCCACTTGAAATCTGGGGGTGGTGGTGGGCGTTTAGACCCCCCCCATTCTATGACAGTTATGATTGAGAAACACTTGCGTGAAAACCTATAATGAAGAGGAAGCTTCCAACATGTGAACTGCTTTCTGTAAGATGCTATCCATTACGTCAGGACAGAGGCATATGGTGTCTGGAATAGTTTTCTTGCTCTTGATTGGATTTATTTTATGTAGCAAGAAGCTTTTCAACTTGCTAACGGATTCTGGTTTTGATTCTTTTTTTCTCGCTTGCATTGTCGTAACATGAAATTTGTCACGGACTGCTTGTGAAGCCTCATGTAGGGTGCTATTTTGCTTGATACCTTGACCTTTCCTTGATTAAAATGCATAGATGTGTTTGGGTTTGGTAGGGGGAAATGGATAAAATAGGGGGATTAAGACTATTTTAACACAAAAGTAATTGTGGTCTTCGTGTGAGGACAGGGACAGTACTTCTCCTGGAAGGCTGTGAGACTATTGCAGGTGTGGATTCTGTATTCGTATGTATGAATATTGTAGATTAGTGAGAGCATATTGTGTTTAATTCTGTACAAAGAAGAGAAAAATGCTCCTACCTAATCTAAATGTGCATGCTCCTGCTAAAAATAGCAAAATGATTACATTTTTTATACTTAAAAACTAAAAAGGATCTACACTTTTATTTAGGAACAATGTTGCTGCCTTATGAAATAGAATGCATTTTGATACATCTTGAATGTTGTAGTATCCATTTTTCTGTCGCTTTTCTGTATGTAGGTGGTTTTTTTTTTTTTTTTTAAACTGTTCCTAAAGCATTTTGTACGTGAAATGAGTTGCCTTAAGCACTGCATGGGGAGACGAGTGTGGTGCGGCTCCGGATGTCAGCATTACTTCCCCTTCAGAGATAAGGGAGAGCAGCGACATAGAACCACGGATGTTGGCACGGGATTCCTCGCAGGCATGGGAGACGGCTGTGTGTGTGTTGGGAAAAGCCCACGGTTGTCACAAAACTTAATAAGTGGGCAACGGGAGCGGGTATTCTGGGTCGATAAGGATGGAGTCTGACTCAGTTGTGAGCCGGTGATGATGGGTGAGGGAAGGAAGTGGTGCGAGGCACCTTGGAAACGAGGGTTAGTGGCTGGTGATTGATGCGATAGAGAAAGGAGAGGTGGGTTTTGTGGGAATGGATGAGAAGCTGTTTGTCATAATTTATGTGTCTGGAGGCCTGTGCCATCAGAGCATTTCTAATGCGAAAACGTAGTGAAATCTTTAAATGGCCGTAGCAGAGGTTATAAATATCTCAGGCATCAGTAACATTGGCTTCTTTTTGGTGTACGATAAAATTGTTCCTGTTTAATGCTGTGCAAGGAAACAAAGTTAACTTTAGCTGTGCATGTTTTGAATTAGATTTGCTCCCAAAACAACTGCAGTCTTCAGTTGAGGGTACAAGTTAGCTTCTTCTGTTTGGCTTTGCAGTACTGTGGAAGGCAAAAAATTGTTTAAGTAAGTGGTTCAGGAATTGTGTGTGTTTGTTATGAGATTGTCTCAGCGGTGAGGCTTTGTGTGGCTGCTCCTTTAGTTATCTTTCAGAACTTGCAAATGGGTTTTTGGTTGGTACCAGTGTTGCTCTGTGCACACGCTCTGAAAATGATGGAAGTTGTGGTGGCTCCAGAGGACCTGAAAAGGTACCTAGATTATGCAGCAAACACTAAGGTGTATCGAAGCAACTTGCTGCTGGTGGTGTAGTGCCACTCAGGGTGTTAATTTACGCCTGTCAGCTACTTTAACTGTGTAATGGTGCTCCTGGTCTTGATCTGTTAGTTGTTGCTTCTCAGCTGAGCTTGCATACGATGGATGTGGCTTCAGCTCTGCTGGTGCTGGAGCTGACGGGAGCTGGCGGTAGCTCAGGGGGCTCTTCCCTGGGCACCCTTGTGGGGCGTCAACACGGGCTCAATCGCACTTTGTAGAGAGGCTGTTGTTTAAAGACTTCGGGCTTCAAGCGTTGGAAACTGCGAAGGTGTTGGAAGAGACCCTCTTCCCCTTACAGAAGATGAGTAGCCTTATTGGTAAACCCCCAGAAGATAAGATAGGTGATGAAAAGTGCGCCATCTCTGGGCCTTAAGTTTGCCATATTCAAAGTTGTATGATGCAATATAGGCAGTAGCTTTATTCATTTGAGCTCTTGGACTGGACCTGTGGAGCGTGTTTAGGCATGGGTCCTTGCTGAAAAACCAGACGTTGGAACGAAGGGTGGTTCTGGTTCAGAACTTCATGTTTTCAGCGCCTTGCTTTTTTTGTTTATTGCAATTCATTACACTTGCAAAAGAAGGAATGAAAGACACGTAATTCTATAACCCAAAAGCTTGTTCTTTATCATGTAGATACCTTTCAGCTTCAGGATTTGTATCCATTATTTTTATAGTCTTAAATCTATGCATTATGTGGCTTTATCAGTTTAAAGCTTTCCTTTTGCGGGTGGTTAAAATCTGTGTCTTAGATCATGGCTTGCTTTATCAGATTTGGATTAACTGCCACTTCTTCTTTTCAAATAGCTTCTTTTCCATGGTATCAACACCTGATATTTGAATATTATCATCCATCTTCAGGAGACTTTGATGCATGAGCATTTCTAGCCTAATTTAGTTGATGATTTGACTGCATTGTGAAAAACTTTAAATTGAGAGAAAAGTTGAGTGATTATTGCTTTTAAAGCATAAATGGGAGCACAGCTTGCACAAAAAAATTAGCTGTCCCTGTAAAAATCTATATCGTCAACTTAGTTACTCTCTATGCATCAGCTATGAGTGTTATCTAGAGAGGGTTCGATGTATATCTCCTGCTGGAATTCCAGCACTTGGGCAGTGGAGGAAGGGGGCTGTAACCTGGTATATGTTCATGACAGCAGTTCACCTAGTAATAGGACTGAAAAAGAAGTTTTAAAGGCAACAACAGGAGAAAGTTGCTCCCTCTCCTCAAAGAAATGAACGGACAATTTTCTAAATGTCTGTTGAGATTTGTTTTTGGACCACGCAATGCGTCTAGGTGCAAGATTAATTAGATGGTAGTTTATTTTAAATGTCTTACTTAAACGCATACTTAACACCTTCCTTGTACGCATTTTAGTGTATAGTAGCTTGAAACTAATACCCGAAATACTTTCATCAGCCTATTTGAGTTACCCAGCGCACTCTTTATCTGTTTAGCCACCAGCGTTTGAGCTGCTGAGTCTAAATCCAGTCGTCTAGGTCGATTTTCAGCAGAGCCAAACAATAGCTGCTGTTGACTTCAGTGGTGATATGGACCACTGTGGTTTTTGGGAAAGCAAGTCGGACACCACAGCCTCTGTGTGTGTATACACAGATGTTAGGTGCTTATATTTTAGGTATAAATATGTATATACATGTACACATTCACACCATACAGTCCAAAACCAAAGGTGTGGTGCCTGAGGCAGCTTCATGGAGGAGGCAGGTGGTTTTTCCCCTCCGTTTGAAGCAGTGTCTAGTGCATTCCCAACCTTGCCTCTGTCGTCTTGTGTCGGTGGTCTTCTATACTGTGTTTCCTTTTTGTTTTGGTTTTTTGGCTACTCAAAATGAAATACGTCCCCTGTTCCAATTTACCAGTTTGTTTCTTCAGGTACGTCCTGCATGTAAATTCCGATCGGTCAAAAAACATATAATGGAAAAGTGTCTATTGAATTAATAGTGATCAGGCGTATGCTGAAAGAATTTGCTGTAATTGATTGTAAAACACTTTATCTCAGTCTGAGGTATGCTGCTCACTCCTTCCCCCCCCAAAAAGACACCACTGGAAAGCAGCAAGGCATATCTGAAGTGGAGCTATGACAAGCACTAAAAAAAATAATTAGTTTTTTCAGCTGGCAATCAATCTGGCTTAACTTTTTCTGCATGTATGTATATATATGTATGTATGCACCTATATATGTTCATGTGGTGGAATTCATTGCTTTAAATTCTGCCCAGTGTAATACTTGAAGTGACTAGAAGAGATTTTTTTTTAATATATCTTGTTTTAACATCTTCAGTAAGAATTGTTTTGAGTGCCACCAAAACTATGTGTGGAATGTTAGTTGCGGACTTCACGCAGGGTAGATGTATTAGCGGCTCTCTGTTTGAGAGGAGGGAAAGGATGTTTGCAAAGGAAGACCAGAACCATTCCTAGACTGATTTCTTTGCATTTGCAAATGCAAAGAAATCTATCTACTGCTTTGACCTTGGATTGTGTGTTGCAGTCGAAATAGTTTTTTGCCCTGGACGCTGTTGCAAAAGGCAGGAAGCTAAGATAGGGTGGATCAGAGTGAGGGAAGAGAGGCAGAATAAGAATTCTTTTGCCTACTTGTGTGTTTGAGATTGCATAACCCTGGGCAACATCTTGAGCCTTTTCTTAACGTGTCGGTACAGTCCTGTGAAGCATAATTGGGCTGTCCGATAACTGCGTCAGAAAGCATATGCTAGACATTGAAAAATGTCTATAGCATTATTAAAAATAAGGATTTGCAGACGCACCGTAGTCCGGTAGATAGTTTCTGAACATGAAGGGGAGGGGAGCTCTCTGGTGTGTTGCTCTGCTGTATCAGAAATAGTGTATCCGAGCGATGGTTGCGGAATTAAAGCAGCGTATATTCTAGGCTTCTGGTTGCTTAGTGTGAGTAGTGCTCTGCAAAGAGCCCAGGAGCCATTTTGCATATAACATTTTCCCCTGTTGTTTTCTACCATGGGCAGTGGTTTATGGCCACAATTTGTGTAAGAGGAGTAGAGTGGTTTTTATTCTTATTTTTTATTCTGAATGCTTCCAGGCTGGAGAGAGCTATGAAGTAGACCCTGTTATTTCAGGTCACTGCCTGGATTAACTTCTCGGCAAAAACTTGTTATGGATCATATACTGTCATTGCTGCAAAACACAGTAAGTGAAATAGGGTATCTCTTGTTCTGCTTAGGTAAGATCAATTTCTTCTATGAAAAACAAAAAGGGAATCTCTGTGGAGAGGCAGGGGTTGAGTGTAGTATAATAACCTCTTGCCAGAAAGATACTTGATATAGTTGGCTTTTGAGGGCGATGCAGCCACTTAGCGTGGTTCTCTCTCCCCAGAGAGAACCAGGGTGCGCTCATTGGAAGAATACCGGCATATCTGTTGGACAACAAATGTTGTCGTATGTATTTTTAGTGAATTCTGACTTAATCCGCCTCTGGTCTCGGCGTTCGAAGAGGAGAAATACAGACTCTGAGGAATATCGCCGTGAGCAGTTGATGCCTGCCTTTGGGTGTAGGGCCATACTTGCTGTATAGCAGAGCTGGCAGTATCTATAGGCATTACTGGTTGTCTTACTTTTGTTTTCCCAAGTGGGAAGGGGAACAAACAATTCATTGAGCATAACAGAATATTTAATTTCTCTTACAGTTTTTTGTATGGTTCTTGTCCTGTCTTGGTTCTCCAATTCTTAGATTTAGAATTGCTACGCTAGCTGCACCTGCCTTATTTCAATTTCAACATAAAATAAGTAAAAAAAAAAAAAAAATTCAGCATAGGAATTTGGAATTAGTTACTATTAATTTTAAAATTAAATCTCATACTTCAAGGGTCAAAGTCTTTCATTTGGGGAAAATTATCAGTATAGAAGCTCTCTGTATCTTTAACTGAAATGATCTCTAATTTATGCTTGATTCTTCTGCTAGGTTAAAGTTAATTAGTTTAACGTATCACTCATAAAAGGTGTCATAGTTGAGTCATTGTGTAGGTAACAAATCTTGCACTGGCTAGCAATGAAGAAATATTACCTCTATTAAAACTCACACTTAAACCGTGGAGCCAGTGAGGACTCATGACATTTTGCAGTCATCCAGCTTAATGCATTTTAATGCCTTCAGTGGTGTGAGGTTTTTTCTTGGAGAGGGGTGTGGGGGATAAGCAAGTGAAGCAGAGCTTTCAGATTATGCAGTACAGAATATAGTGTAGGCTCTGCCAAGTGAGAAACCGGGTAGAAATGCTGGCTCAGGCTGGAGTTAGGGCTGGATACCCTAACACTGATTTAACCTTTAAAAAAAAAAATCTGTCCAGTGTTGGGTTATCCAAAGAAAGCATACGTAAACAGCGGTAAAAAAGCTCAAATCTGCTTATATTCAGAACGCAAGTAATTTGATATTAACAACACAGCTAAACATTTACAAGTATGTGTGCTTGTGATTAGCTAAGCAGTTTCATCCTTCTCTGCCCTGAGAGAAGCATTAGAACCAGGCCTATAGTGGAAGGCAAATTTCAGTCGTAATTGTGGAGTGGTTAGTGCGACTCCCCAATCTTTTTTTCTCCTTTTCCAAAATAATCCCCCAGCCTCTCAGAGGAGGTGATGGTGTGGTGCTGCCAACTGAGCCTGCGCTGAGTCCTGGCATCCTGCTGGGCTGTTCCAGGTATTCCAGGGTATGGGACAGGCAAGGCAAGGCAAGTCTGATCAAACCTCTAAGCAAAAGGCGCTGCCCACGTTTACTTATTTATTTAAACCATCAGCATCTGAATGGCAATGAGCAACTGAACAAGCGTTTGAGAGTGCTGTTGCTTTCCCTGCCTGAGGAAACCTGGGTAAGTGGAAGGTCTCAGCGGAAGGTCTCAGGTCTCGAGGGTCAGTGGAGTTTCGCTTGAACGGCATGGGCAGGCGTGGTCAAGAGACAAGGACTTTGCATCAGAAATGTTAACGTGAAAATGTTTAAACCTCCTCCGTGGCTAAAGGCCATAAGCATTTACATGGCACAGGAGCAAGGCAGTCCCTCCGGTACGTGGCAGAGAACACCTGAAACTTTGGAGGGCACCTACCAGTGCCTCTCAGAAATCATAAACTAAACAGATGCGTTTGCCTGCAAATTGTGTGTTTGTTTCCCCGTGAAGCGGATTAGCTGGCCACAAAGCTAGAGTAAACACGATGAGGTTGATCTGAGAAAAGAAGGGTTACTACCTTGTAATAAAATGCAAGTAAACAGCCAACATGTTCTGTCATCTCACAGTCTGAACATGGGAAGAAACTAGGTTACCTCTTTAATCTTTTTAAGTATCCTGCTCAATTCAGGGTTTCAGAGCCGAGAAGTGGCAGCTTTGCAGCAGGTGGAGCTGACGGAAGAGCAGGAGTGTTCTTCTGCCTCCTGAAAGGAGCGTTTAAGCTCCTTTGGACTAGTTGTGCTTCTGTACCCCAGTAGAAAGCGGAGCTGGTGATTATTTGTTTTAGTGTGAAGATTCAGTGAAGATTTGTTCATAAAAATGTACAGTTCTTTGACATCCTGCTTTACTGCTCATAGAACTGGCGTATTCGTTGAGTGTCTCAGCACACAGTTCGCTGTGATATAAGACAGCTATTGCTTTGAAGTGGCTACAGCGGTCAGCGTGTCGCACTGACCTTTTAATGAGATACTCAGAATCACAGAATCACTAAGGTTGGAAAAGACCTGTAAGATCATCAAGTCCAGCCATCAACCCAACCCCACCATGCCCACTAAACCATGTCCCACAATGCCGCGTCCACACGTTGCTTGAACACCTACGTTCCTTGAACACCTACCAGCTATTGTGTACATAACTATGACCATTAGGTTTTCCTTTAATTGAAGGAGACGTCTTTCTATGAACAGGTTGCTCTTAAGGTGCCATTTTCCTGAGATGGTTTTAGTTTTAGCTTCCTTAGCCATTTGCTCATTCATTCATTTGCAATTATAAATTCTGGTTACCACAAGAGTTGAAAAATTATAGCAACCGAGCGACTTCTTTCGAATTTGCTTCTCACCTTGGATTTGCATTGAGCTTGCAGACTTCCTTTAATTTTAACCATGAAAATTGAATATATTACCGTAATTTTATTAACATCAAAAGGCTTCAAATTGTTCACGTGTAGCTCTTAAAATTTATAAAGCAGCAGTTTAAGACTTTGAAATTCTTAACAGATGCTCAGCTATGTTCTCAGTATTTGAGCTTAAAGCAGAAAGAATTTAACTCAATTATAATAATGTAAACCTTTCCCCTTTGCTTTGCATAATTAAATATTTCATTTACATAGCACAGAAGTCTAACATTCCAAGCAGGGTAGATAAGCAGAAGAAAAAGGCAGACAAAGATGCATCTTTGATGCATGCAGAGTAGTAATGCGCTTGCTGGTAATCTTACTGTGCTTATTAATAATAACTTTAACTGGAAATCCATATGCAAATTCCTGTGAATATGGATTGTATTTAATGTGTGATTTTTTTTTTTCTTTTTTAATTGGGTGCATCTCCTGAAATACTTAGTAAAAGTACGTTAGAACTGGGGCAGGAATACAGTAGCCTTGATATCTTCTTTTACTTCTTGTTTTAATATATTAAAACTAGTGGAACAGGTCTGGGGAAAATTAAGGTTTCCCTTTATTTGTTTGGCCAACACGTGTGGATGCAGGAGATGGCTTGAGCGTGCCTATGTGGAAGCCTGTGATCCTGTATGTCTCTGAATTACAACTGGTGTAGGAAAACCTATGCTAGAGGTGGTTATTACTGTCACTTGGAGTAACGCTGCCTATCAGATTCACCAGTCCACTGTCAGAGTAGTATCTCCGCGGTATCATGTGAAGCTTCAGGAGTTTTGTCCTACAGAATAGCCCCAGGATCTGCAAATAAACAGCTGCACTTCTTTTAACTACTGCTCTTTGTCCTGGCCGTGTCAGCAAAACGTACCAGACTGAAATGAATCTTTGCTGTGTTTCTGAAGAAATTTCAGTGCAAATTTTTGTTGGCTAGTTTAATGTCACGCCTGAATCTCCTCGGAATTGGGAGGATCAGTGATGCTCCCCTAGAATAAAATGAAGCACTGCTGATTCTTATGTTCCTAAATTCTTAAATTAGGTAATATATTACAAATAATGTCAAACAACATGTGATGCAATACAAGTGCGTAAAATAAGAGAAAAACGCATTTCTGTAGTGCCTTTTTGTTTGCTTACCTGGTGAAGTTTGAGGGTATGTGGCTTGGTTTGGTTGAATGTCATACATCAGAGCGGTTTGGAGGTATTTTTTTTTTTGACATCTATTACACGCTTCAAGTCTCAAATTCTAAATGCCGATATGTAGGATACATACATACAAAAATTCTATACATTAGAACTAAGAGAGGATGGATTTTCAGGTAAAGCTTAGATTACATTAAACACTATTTTCAGCGTATGGATTTTATGGCATCTATCAAAACACAAAATAAAGTGGAAATCCAAGGAAAAGGGAGAGCACCTGTGTGCGTGTATGTAGGTGTATGCAAGCATTGCAGGGTGGGGGATCTTAGAGGAAGTTGGTGTATTTATCTTTGCCCGTTTATTCACATTTCCTGCAGGGATCCTTAGTTGATGAGCTTTGGGAAATTCTTTCAGTGGTACTTCTCTTTCTGGGGTTTTCTGTCAATTGTCTGGGTTTCTTCCATTTGCAAACAGATTTTCTAGTGCACTATAGAAACCTTTGTCATCTTTTTTGCCTTGTTTGATGGGGGGTGAAGATAAGAGCAGGATGTAGGTGAAAAAGGCTGAGATTTTAATTTCTAACATAGCAAAATTTCATGTCCTGAAGCTGCTTCTGATAGCCATCCTTTTAACATAATGACAGTGGCTGTTTGCTCAATACAAATCTAAGAGCGTACGTTATTTGCTTAAAGAACAAGTGAAGGTACAAGGATGTCATTAATTTTGATTTTCATACAATCCCAAAAGCTTGTAACAATACGTGTGCTCTTGTTTTCTTTTCTCTCACCTCTAACATTGATCTCGGGGAGCGCTTATGTTCTAAAAAAGTCTTTGGGACCTCTGAGCACCTTAAAGGTAATTTTACGGGTAGAAATGCAACTGGAAGCTGACGGTGGTGTTCTCTTAATTTTCGTTATTGCTCTTTTTGCTTTAGCTGTTAGGTATTTTGCCAGTTCTCTGTTCTATACTTGCTTCATGAGACTTGTAGTACATCTCTGAAGGGTCATGAGAAGTTTGCGTTATGAAGTAGCTGCTTAGCTCAGGAAATTATGGTATTCTCTAGATTTTTGAGATGCTTTGACGCTTAGGAGAAAAAAGAGTTTGCTCTGGTTTATATTGAGTTAAGTGTAGTGAATGTATTGGAGAAGTGTCAGTATTGTAGTCAGATTAGGTAAGTTGCTTTTGTATATGAGGAGTAAACATGGTTCTGTGTTTTTTGTTTTCTTAACTGGATGTCTTAGGTGTGTTCCCCTCCAGCTGGTTTTCTGGGTTAGTGTATTCTCCCTGGCTCTGTTTCTGTTCATTTACAACTGGATTTTACTGTAGTGAGGCCTCTATTTGAGGTGAGATAGGGAATTGTTTAAGTATACGCAGCTAGGCATTTATCTAACTGTCCGTGTGTATGAGGTAGGATTTGGTTTCTTTTGGTAGTAAGAATCCAGTGCAGAGAGCTGTATGTAGAAGATGGGGAAATACCTTTCTTGCTTACTGGATTTTGTTCACAATTAGCTTATGCTGTGTGGCTTAATTTATTACAAAAGCCATGTGTTGCTGCTTTACTAAGCCTTTCTCTCTCCTTTTTCCTATTCTTGACCTTGTCAAAAACTCTTAAAGTAATTGTGTGCCCATTTCTTGTTTAAAAACTAAACAAAAACCCCCATACCCTGCATTCTGAAAATAATATTGGAATATTAGGCCTGGGAGTCCCTGGAGTACAACCATTTATTTGTGTGGTATGTGTACTTTTTCTCAGGTTTGTTTTTGTCCAAAGATTTAGGGAGTGTCTATGCACTTGCCCCTTCCCAAGTCATTAGTGATTTGTGGATGATTGGGTCCGAGTTTAACTATTTGCCTGTAATCTCTTAATCTCTGGGGGTTAGAATCCCTAAATGTTTCAATACCAGGGCCTGCCATTAGAAACTGCAGTGAATAAGCAAGTCCTGATTTATGTGCATCTAATTAATCCTAATGCCTGGGACTTGTTCCAGTAAATTCACACATCTGGGTGAGTGCCTGAGCTTTTCAATGAGTTCTTAAAATTTGGGTATTGACCTTTGAGGGTTGGAGACTAGAATCAGGGTATCATCCACGTAAAACGTAGCTCTTCTGTGGGATCTACTTTAGTATTTGTTAGCGTCTCTCAGACCGTGGCTCCGATTATGTTGAAGAGGGGCAGGGCCAGCAGACACTCTTGTCCCGTTCTTGGTTGCAAGAAGTATGGTTTTTCTTTTTTTTTTGGAATGCAATTTGAAAAACAGACCCCGCCACAGCAGTTTAATCCCATTGAGAGACGGTCAGTGTATCTCATTTTCCTAAGGACTCTGATGGGATAATCCCAGGTAACCCCATCATAAGCTCTTCGCAGCATCTGGCAATGCCACTGATGAGTGCTGTGATACTGCAGGTGACTTGATTAGTTGCTTGAGGTTGCTTGGTCCAGGCCTGGATACAATAAATCTAACCCAATGTATTTTAATAATTTTGAGTGCAAACTTATTCAACTTAAAAAGGGGTTGTGTGGGGGGGAAGCTTTGTCATGGAATCTCTCCGCGGTGGGACTTTGGCTGCACACTGGAGGAGTGAAGTATTACCGCAATAGAGGAAGACCATGATAGGAAATAGTTAAACTGGAGACACCAGTCCATGGGACTGTGATCCTTGTGATAATTAAAGTTGCAATTTATTTGAAACATGCTCAATTGAGGGCACTTATCCCTAGCTGGGTTCTAGAGGATATAGCTGGCTTTTTTCGTGGCTGTAGGAAATAGGGATCCTCTCCCTGCGCGCATCGTGGAGGTGGTGAGAACGTTTGCGTTGCTTTCAGCACTGCCTAGGCTTTTCTGGGTTGCTTCTGTAGTTGGATCCTTTCTCCTCTGGACTAAGAGATGCTTCTGAAATGCAGGGCAATGAAATCCCAGGAAGGACCCTCCCTGCCTCCGCACCAGTTGTGTCAGTTGGAATGGGAATGCCGTTTGGGGGGCTGTCTCTAGAGTTATCTGGGCAGAGTGTTACATCCCTCTGAGTTTGGTTTTTTTCCCTGCCTGTGTGGTGGGTGTTTTTTGATCCTTCAGTTCATTTTGCTCTAAGGGGTAATAGACAGTCCTCTCTTGTGTATCATTTCTATGTGGGAGCTGTTACCAGGTTTTTTTAGTTTCAGGTTGGGTAGTTTGGTAGGTGCTAGATCTCAACTTGTGCGCTCTATGGTCAGGATTTCTGGGTGTTGTGTGTGGTGTGGTTTGGGTTTTGGTTTTTTTTGTCCTTTTGTAATACTATTGCTGGAACTGGACTCCTTGAAGGTCTCTGGTTTGCTGGGAATGAAATCCACGAAGTCAGTACCTGGGAGGAGAGAGGTATCAATTCTCCCTCCCTTTCCCTGTCCTTTGGGAGGGCAAGCTTCAGTGAACATCTGCACGGGCTGGGGCTCGTATTGTCTACCCCACGATAATCTTTACACAGTTATTTGTACCTACAGCTGCTCTGATGGTATGAATACGAAAATGATATTTTGCCTACCTATAAAAGGAAGGATTTACAATATTGGTAAGGAGGGGGAAGAGCTCAGGGGCAGGAATGTGATACTTGGTCAAACAAAGTTTTGTCTTTTGGGGGTGGGGGGACAAATAACAAATGCATTAGAACTTTTATTTTTTTCCTGTGGTACATCCGAGTGCAACAGTATGCACAAAGACAGTGACAATGCAATCGGTAACTCAGGAGCTTTATTGTAGGGGTTATAAGTCGTCTGATTAAAGGCTGATAAGCTCAAGATCCTCCCTGAGCTGTTGCGGGCGCTTCAGGAAGAGCACGAATAGAGGGTGAGTTTGTATTTATGCTTTGACAGTTTCCAGTGATTTGTGGCTTGTGACCCTTGGACTTGTCTGAGTGAAAGTGTCTTTGTAGTTAATAATCATCTGAGGATTTTTATTCCCATCGCTTTTTGAACTAATGGGGACTGATAATATTCACCGCACCCAGTGACAGTGAATCCCACAATGGACTTCACGTGGAGAAACCTGCTTTTGTTTGGTTTGAACCTGCTACGAGCCGGGTTCCTCCAACGCCCCTCTGCTGTTGTAACAGGAAAGGGAATTGTTTCCCGCTTGCCTTCCCTGCCGGCTAGGACCTTGCAGAACTCTGCATCCTCTCCCCTCAGTTGCCTCTTTAAAGAGGTTATGAGGCTAAAGGAGCCACACTTAGGAGCTGTCTCTTACCTTTGATTATTTTGCCCTTTGTTCTGTGTTTTCTAGTTCTGTTGTGCCCTGTTGAGAGAAGAAAT
Organism: Gavia stellata; assembly: GCF_030936135.1. Classification (NCBI taxonomy): domain Eukaryota; kingdom Metazoa; phylum Chordata; class Aves; order Gaviiformes; family Gaviidae; genus Gavia; species Gavia stellata. The sequence continues at coordinate 94,584,490 of NC_082596.1, read as the reverse complement.
CAGGTTTACGTAGTGATACAGCTTTTTCTTTTTTGTTTTCTTCTGTATGCATTCCATAATAATAATAATAATAATTGATAGCATTCTCTTTCCTTTTTATTCCTCTTTTGGATTGCTACAGAGAATTAAACTATCTGCTAAAACAACCTATTGTTGCCCCAAAACTTTGTTCCTTACTGGTAGGACTCATGGCTATCTATGTAAAGGGAATACTAGGTGTTCCCGGCCATCCTCCCGCTCCACATATAGGTGAAATTGAATAAAACCCAATAAAACACATAAACACCGTAGTCACTGAAGATGCTGAAAACTTTTTCAGAGGTTAAAGAAAGAATTCTGAGAATGAAGCTGAAAAGCTGTAGCCCTTCCAGAGCTGTCCCAGCTGACAGGGCAGGCCAAAGAAGAGCTGGAAGGGCTCATTCCTCTGGGAGTTGGGTAGCAAGGACAAGAATTGGTAGAGTAGGGATAGTCCATCCTCGTCATAGGCTAAAAATACACAAACTGGTTTTTATTTTTGTATCCAGTATAACTAAACAAAAAGGAATACTGTTTACTACTTACTAAGAGGTATTCGTGGAACAGAGGATTTTAAGCCAATCTTCTGGTTATTGCATCGTTAGCATTTGGACAAGGATTTGTAGCAGAAACTTAGCGTGTGCCTTTTTGCATGTTTGCTGCTACTTTTTTTTTTTTTAAAAAATCTCTGACAGCCATAGATTTATTTTTGGCTCCTGATAGTTTCACAGAAAAAATGCAAAGTAACTCTCATGATACAATCAACCTAAATCTTTCATATAGATTATATATCTGGAGGACGGGGAAAAAAAGAAAGCAACTAGATTCTTCAAGTGCATTTGGGAAGAGCTAGTGGTGCTGTCCTAAAACTGTGCCAAAGACAGTGAAAATACCTTATTTCTTCCCTGTAAGCTGAGCAAGATGTATAGGAACAGCACAGTAAGATGGAGGCTGCTGTCACCGTGCCTGGCTACAGACTCGACAGACAAGGAAGGGTTCAGGGATTAACGGGAACTGTGATGTAGCGGCTGAGAGGAGAAGCGTTCGGAACAGGCAGCATCCCCTTGTGTATTACAGATATTGGAAGTATTTTTATTGTCAGCTTTCGGTGTATGATTTGCAAATGGCATACAGACCCAGGTGATATTTGGTAGCTGCAGATGTGTTTTCTATGATTCATGACCAAATAAAATAAAAAAAATATAGTCAGTCAAGTTGTATGTTCTACTCTGTTTAAAAGAAAAACTAAAAATTGTACCTCTGCTTTGGTTAAATGTGGATTTCAATCACTAGAGCTACTTCAGAGAGTTACACAGAGGACAGCCAGCCAGTGTATTCCTATCCTGTATTACCAATTTAACTACCTCTGTTCTAGGCAGCATTTTGATTAAAGGCATTTGCATTGTGATTCTTAAGTTGTCAAACTTTTTGAAGAAGGGGTATGACAGTCACGTAGGAGCAAAAAGGCAAGAGGAAGATCAGAGCTCTTCTAAACTGGTCCGAGAGGAATGGGGTGGCTGAAGAAGCTATTAATTCTTCTTGCATATCCCAGAACTAAAACACAAATCGTGCCAAAGAGCCCATCTCGGTTGTATAGGGAAAAACCGAGCCGTTTGAGCAAAGTAGGCATGAATCAGTTAAATTGGTGTTGCTAGAAACATTTTTCCCCTGTAGAGATGGTATAGCTGACAATAATGTGCACAAATGGTCTTGTAAGTTCAGTGAACTTGAGTTTCGGGCACTGTGGATTTAAATATGCCATGACTAGCCCTCAGTAGCCACGTCTAATGGCTTGGTGCATCTGTGTCAAAATTAGAAAGTGCCTATTAAAAAAGATGCGGAATGAGATTGATCTCTATTAGCCATGTTAAATTATTGAACAGCATCGCCAGTGCGTGGGTCGTCACCTGCTGACACTCTCTTCAAGAAGAAGTGGCGGAAGAAAGTCTGTCCGCACTGTTAGAAACTGATGTCAGTCACCAGGGGCTCATAGATGTGTAAAGAGAAAAGTAAGGCAAAACAAAAATCCAGTTCTTGGATGTTTCCACTGCAGGATGAAAATGATACTTTGCCTGGCTATAAATGGAAACTTTGATTTCTAAGATGCAGCACGGGGGACTTTGAAGACTGTTTTGTTAGACGTGTGTATCAATTTAGGAAAATAGGCATCACCTCTCCAAATCCTAAACCAGCAGGAGAGAAAGAGCACTTGAGTCAGCTATTTTGCCCAAGAAGGCTTTGGGGAATAACTGTAACAAATGGGGAAGCGAACTAGTGGACTTCTCTTGTGTAGCACCAGTGATGCTGATCTCCTGTAGGAGATGCAGGGGTCTTTATTGCACAGGGCACCTCAAAAATAAACATTGGTTATCTGGTTAGAAGTACTGGCAGCTGTCTGTCGGTGACAATGGTTGAGTATTTTGCGTTTGGGTTGAGTATTTTGCGTTTGGGTTGAGAAGAGTGACACAGGGAACTGTGCTGACTTTGGCATGAACTTCTCAGAATTAGTTATGTTTTGCAATGCTAATAGAGTAGCGTGCCTGGTATTTCTTTTCTGTCAAGCAGGTTCCTGAGTGGCAAGCCCTTTGTCCTCTGTAGGACACCCTTAGTTTGGGTGAGTGAGGTTGCAATGCCCCCACAGGCATCGTCCTCTGGCACCCACTTTGCAAATTCCACGTGCGCAGTTTATTTGGTGTCCATTGCAAAACTGGGCTTATTCATAAAGAAATGTGTTGAGTACCAGGAATCATCTGCACCGGTATTTAGTTTCTACGTTTTCTATTCACTGTTCTGTAGCCTCAAATAAAAAGGGGCAGAACTTGGCAAGGGGAGCAAAGTCACTCTGGCTCATGTTACACTGGGGTTCGGGTTGCTAGACAAATGCCTCTGGTTTAAGTTGATGGATTTGGAAGAAAAGCTTACCTATGCTTGTTGTGCTGGTGTTTTTCTTTTCTTCTTTTTTTTTTTTTCCCCTCCCCTCTCTGATGTCAAAATGGAAGGAGAAAATGAGGATAAGCTGGAGCCCTGCCTGTTCAAACAGTACCTGCTCAACTTGCTGAAGCGTAGGTAGTACCAAACACATCTGATGGATCGGGTCTTGTCCGTAGTATCAGATGGGAGTTGAATATTGCATAAATATCAGATTTATTAAAAGCTCTTTTCTTGTTCAGTGAATAGTAAAGAATGATTTCTCTTGTGTTGAATAACGGATAATCTGTTGATAACAGTCTTTTTGAATCCAAAGATACCAGGGCTGCATTTTGAAAGGTGGTGTTTCCGAAGAAACGGATCAGTTGAGAGAGTAATATTTTTTTCTAATTTCTCTTCACTGAAGAAATGCAGAGATATTACTTGAGCATTTTTTAAAAAGATATTTATTGAGAGAATCGTAGTTCATTTCTCTACCCAGTTAAAAGTACCTAGTGGAGATTTATGTAAGTCTTTAAAAAAAAAAATAAAAAATTGATGTTCTTTTAAAGGAGTCCAAATCAGAAGTTTATTTTTGATAGTTGTGACATACTGGCTGACTGGTGTGTCCTGGTCCAGTGCTTTAACACATGCATCACTGGGCTATCCCAGTAAGCGATCATACTTTCATCACTAGCTCTGTCTTTTTGTATTCATACAATGCTTTATTTCTCAACTTTGCAGTTCACGCTTAAATAACCTGGTAGGGTATTTCTACTTGTCATTCCTTTCCCTTGTCTGAGAAGAACAATACACTTTGCAAGCAACCAAATTAAATTGAAACAAAGTCTGTGCTCTGTTTCCAGCACTAGTCTATATTTAGGTGGAACCTTTACATATTGACATGTGTCTGAGATCACGAATTATGACATGGTGTTATCAAGTTGCTCCATAGCTAGATCTGGCACTTAAAGCAGAGATCTTTCTTCTTTGCTGTGGATGAAGAATAAAATAGATCCTCTGGTATATAATAACTCTTGGGCAAAAAAATGTATTTCTGGAGAATTTAGAAATGTATTAATTTACTTGAGCTAAAAATAATGTAATTGTAAATAGGGGTCATTTAAGCTATGTAGAAGATGAGTGAGACTTCTTGGTTCCAAGTGTTGTTTAACAAAATGACCTAGCTCAAACTGAGAAAAGTTTTCTAAATTTAGTGATCTTTATTATGTGTTCTTCTTCCATGATGGGAAAACTCCCTTAGTAGAAGGGGAAGAAATGTTTTAGCTCAGAGTTTGAAGGAGGAGTTAGTTCTTTTCTTAAAAATAGCTGTCCTTTCATGTGGTTTCCACATGCCACAGTAATCCTGCTGTCACCTACCGCTCTGCCGTAAAAGGAGGCGGCTGATTTTTTTTTTTTAAATCGCGGTATGATGATTTCGGCCGTGGTACCACCGGAAGATCTAACTGCTTTTTAACCAGGTTAGGCGTTTAAATCCGCACTGAAAGAGCTGGATGGAGGAGAGGAGGTGCCGGGTCGCAGCGGGCTGTGCGGTGCGGATGGGGGTATCCCCCCGGGGAGCACGGGAGCCTTTAGAGCTGCTGCCACCCCCGAGGTTGGCCCGCACCTCTCATCGCTCCACGGTGGGAGTGGGGCTAGGATGAGTTGTCAGCATTTCGTATGCTGTCGAATCTGTCTCTGAAGGCGTTAGTGCTGCTCTGCTCGCCTTTTGAGTCCCGTTGCTGCACTGTGCTCTATGGTGGGGCATCTTACAAGCTGGTCTGGGGGAGATTAAAGATGGGCAACTGCTTGGAGAAGAACGGACCCCAGTTCCACATCACCTGTTTCCTTGCTGAAACATAAGCTGTAGGACCTGAAAACAAACACATTTCTTAATCTTTCGATTTTGTGATATATATATATTTTTTTAATTTATTTTATTTGTGCAGACCTTGAAATGCAAATCCTGCAGAGCAGCAGGTGAAGCCTTTCCTTGTTCCCTTCCAGGCTGTTGTTCGCAAGCCGTTGGGTTTGGTTTTTTTGTGATGGAGTAACTGAAAGCCTGGTTTTACCATGTCTACAGACAAATAAGGATACACACACAATATACAGTGTCTATAGTGGAAATGGTCCCAATGGAGGATTTCGGTCTTAGGAGTGAAGTCAAGATATTGTGTTTGCGTTGTCACGGAGTGATGGGTTAGATGGCGTTGTCTATCCTGCGTTCACCTTCTGTAGTACGTAAATGCAGCTACTCTGCGTTTTTGTTACTTCCGTTAGTTTTGTGTTTGGCTAGTTTTTGTTTGCCAGTGTAAAACCAGTGGAATGACAGTTGTGTTTCAGTTGCCATCACTTTAGGAAAACATTTCTGCATTAAAAAACCCCAAACCTGGCTAAATTGGCGTAGGAGTAGGAAAAAATGTTAAGCAGAGAAACAGGATGAGGAATTGTTGGTAATTTGGTTCTGAAGTTTGGGTGGTATTTGTACAAAATGGTCGGGTAAGCTTCACTTCTGCCTGTTTCTTTTCGATATCCAAATGCACTAATAAAATCACAACAGCTGATTGTATGAACAGGGAGGTAAAAGCTGTAAAGTATATACTTACACCTTTACTTAGAGATAAAACTGAAATCTATTATTTACGAAGGCCCCTTTCTGAAAGACGGAGTTGATGAAAAAATTTTCATTTTGAAAAAACATGTAAGAGTCCAATATTTTCTTGAAATAACATTGAGTTTAAAACTGACTGGAGAATGAGGCATGAGCTTATTTAGGCTTGAGGAAATTGCAGTAAGTAAAAAAAATAATTCGTAAATTTATTGTCGAACTTACAGAGAAAAATCATCTCGCTGAGTGGTGGGAGGCTGCTGGTTTTATGCCTGGGGTGTGAACATTTGACAAAGGCAGTCTGCTCATACAGAGGGAATATTTTCTTTCCATTTACTTCAGTGTAGTAGCTATTCCATTCAAAATTAAGAGCAAATTGGAAGAGAAGATGGGAGCGCTTGTTTTTTCATCTTCTGGCGTAAGACAGCAGCGGGTGTAGTAGGTGAAGATCTACTAATTCTAAACACTGCGGGGCATGGTCACCAACAGAGTCAATCACATTAGCGAAATAGAAATAGAATTTCTGGAAAAGTGCTGGAGTTATTGTGAGGATAATAATTAATTTCAAATGAAAATATATTGAAGGTCACTAATATGAGAATTGTTTTTGTTTTCTTAAGGAAAATAAGCATAAATAGAAAGCAAGCTTGAATTTTTTTTTTCAGATTGATGCAAATGGTGATTAAAACTGGTCTTTTTAAGTCCCTTGATTTAAACAATCTTAATGTGATCAGGGTAAGAGTCTATGAAGGGTGTTTCCTTTTTATTTATTTCTATAAGTATTGGAAGTAATGCCATAGGGCTATAGGTAAGCACTGTTTCTTTCATTGTCTTTAGCTGCCTTTTATCCTCTCCCCCTTGAAGTTAGGGACCCATTTCAATGGGTCCAGGAGATGAATAAAATGTGTATCTTAAAGTCTGTATTTTGTAATTGCTTGTGGAAGCTTGTGAACTTAGTGGCATTAATAATAGTGCAGGAGTTAAGGATCTGTACAAGTATTTGAAGGATATGAACATAATTTATTTCTCTCTGCTTAGAAAGAAATTTTTCTGTTGGGCAACACAGTGATGAATCCGGTGTCCAAGTTTTCATCTGAGGAATGAACGCTTTCTCTGTGTGGGAGTTTTTTCCTTCACTTTCACTTTGTCAATAAAGAACTCTTTTTGTTCAGCAGCATTTTATCTATGATTTTTCAATTAATGGGGTGTTTTCTTTTGAATGACTGTTTAATTTTCTGTAGTTCAAGAACAGAAACAGTAAATAGAAGGTGACAGTTTATAAGAAAACTCTTCTTTAGAAACGGAGGATTAAGAACTGGATTCTCCCAACAAAACCCCTAGGCAGTCTCTTTTTCTGTCTTTTACTTTGCCCTCTTTTCCTTCCCTTCACAACCCAAAAGGTCAAATGAAATCACACCCCCCCACCCCCAAACTAGAAGAGAAAACCTATAGACCTTAATTTCTGAATCCATTGCCTTGCTGCATACTGGTAGACCTGTCCATGCAGTGGGGATAAGTATCAAGACCCTAATTTTAGGGAAGTATTTAAATGTGTGGTTACATTCATTCCTACTAAGGCCAATACTGAGGTCTAGATTTTGTTCTGAATAAAAAGCACTTTCCTGAATTGGAGCGTGGGATGCAATGTATCTGGCAGTAGTCATAGCCGGTAGATGAATGTGTACTCGGTCCAGAGATCGTATTTCTGATACTCTACTGATTGCAAATGTGATTCTAACAGTTGGATGTTTATTTAGGTATTCTGCACGCCCCAAAGAAGGGAGCAAGGTAGTCATTGAAAAGCAAAAATTCCTGAAAGTAACTTTATTTTGAATAGAGACAGCAGTAAGTTTGAAGGCTGGTAAACCTAACATTGTTAGTAATTGGCCACATTCTTCCGTGTGAGTCTAGATACTCTTAAAATGCTTCAGTGCTGTTGAAATGATAAAAATATTTGTTGCTGGCAAGTTAAACTGAAAACATCGAGGAGTTTTTTTAGGTGTCAAATTTGTTCCTCAGTAGATTTTTCCTTATCACAAAGGAAAAGTGAGAAGCCGAGTAGGTTTAATGAAGCACGCGATAATCTACCAAGCAATCCTGCTTCTTGCGTCTCTATTATATGGGTACGGCCCGTGATGAGTATGGATTCAAAACATGGTGCAGTGTCATACTTGGGGCCTGCGCGTGCTGTGCGGAAGGGTTTCCCCTCTGTATTAGCAAGGAAGATGACTATATTTCATAGTTACTAGTTGTTGCTTTGGGCTCTTGGCAAAGTATCAGGGTAGCTTCTGGTCGGGTGACGTTTGGATGTGTCTGTTTTGCAAGAAAATATTTTGGCACCATATTATGCGTGGTTCGGTCCAGCGGACGAGCATGTGGGATGTGTAGTCTTCAAATGCAAATGCTGTAGGAGTGTTTATTTTAATCAGTTTTTAAACATGCATCATGGCATGGCTAAAAATACCTGCCTGCTTCGGTAGAGTGAAGAAAAGCGCCGTGAATGTAAACGTAGGTGGTGTGAATGGCTGAGAACCGGGTAACGTTTGCTGTAGGCTTCTGGGGGCTGTTTTTTGAGCGAGAGTAAAAGTTGTATGTGAACAACAAGCCATATAACTTTTTTTTTTATATTGATACGTTTATAAAAACAGCTGGATTTGAAATGTGAAAAGGTAATAAACCAACGTCGTGTTTTATCCATTATCTTGGGTAAGGTCAGGAGCGCTAAATGCACCGTTCAGATCTGACTCATTCTGTTTGGCTGCGCTGAATATGATGAAACTACAAAGGCAGGTTTAAAAGACGAGGCTACAAATAACTTGCCAGTGTTTGGTGATGCAGAGTCCACATAAATCTCTACATCTGGAATGTGTGAACTCACGAGTATCTCCTGTTAATTATGCTGTTTGACATTGCCAAAGCTAAATAGGAATGATGGTTAGTTATGAATCATTTCTTGCCATGCTGAAATGCTAAGCTTCATTTTATTGCGATAGAGATTAAGGCCAGCAGAGCAGTAGTTCTTCTCAGCATCAGAATTTTTGCTACTGTCAATCTGCTGATGCAGCGTTTGCTTAATATAAACGAACCTTAGCACCTTTATAAAGCACTTTACATCTAGGAAAAATTTATGCCTTATCAAAAGGTTAATCCTGACAAATTATTGTAGAATTTTTCCTGTCCATGTAGTGCAGGTGCAGTGAAACGAATTCTCTGCCGTACACTCCAGTGCCTATTTCGGAGGGTTGGAGAGCATCGTTATAGGCGCTGGCGGCACTGAGGTGGTGGGCAGGAAGAGCTGGGGGCTGATCTCGCAGCACTCTTGCTGGGTCAAATCTCTGAGCATCAGTTACGCGTGGGGTAACAAGCTTCATTTCTGCTGCTCAGCATTTTGGATGGGCTGCGTACCAGCCTTGTTCCAGCCAAGTGTGGAAAATAAAACCTTCGGTAATGTCAAACTTCAGTGGCGTGCAAATGCTTCAATGAATCAGGGCCTCAGGTTGGGTGTTGTGGGGTTTTTTTGTAGGATAGACAGTGTAGACACTTTCTGTCTGGGGTGCCGCATTCTTAGTCTCACTGTTAATGCAGTGTGGGGGGAAAAAACCCACCCTCTCTGAAGCGGCGAGTGCTGGGTAACCTTCCACCACCACAAAAAAATCCAGTTTCAGGCGTTCAAGCACTGTGTGCTTAACCAACCTCATAGCTCAGATTTAAGGAAGTTCATAAGCTCCACCAATACCTGTCACTTCCTTTTATTTCTGTTGTGACTGAGAAATATGAGGAAGTCTAACCAAAAAACTACGTTTTTAATCACAGCGTAAAGTTACGCAAAGGTGGAGGCTTGTACCCGTGTAACTACTGCATCTGCATTAACATTTGGCAATTTCTCTTACAACGTATAGAATAAAGTATTTGTGTAAGTACGTGGTGGGGTACATCACATTGAGGTGAACTTCTGGAAATTGTTTTTACGGTAGTTTCCACATAGCTATAGGGGCACGCAAGCCTTCTGCGCAGGATGTTGCGCTCCCTCCCTGCCGTGGACGCAGCTGCCGGGCAATGAAATGGGTTAGCAAGTGAAGTACCTTCCGCCACGCACTGTCCTGCATCTTATGTTGATAAGCATTAAATAACCCTTGAACAAAGATACCCACTCAAGAGCATTGCAACACAGGATTTTTTGGTGCTATTTGTTAATAACACCTTTTGCAAGTGCGAGACCTGCTTGGTGTATAGCTCAGGAATGCAGGTATTCGCTGTCTGGGAACTACCGTTCTCTTGCTTTTTTCCTCTTTTTGAGGCAAGAAAGACGCATGTGAGAGGCAAGGGTGATATGTTTTGACAAGAGCTTTATTTTAACATCTTGCAGTCGCTAGGACCCGGAGCGTGCCCAGCGCAGGTCTGCAATACCGGACCACATACACCGAGCTGTGGCCTCCGCTTTCCTCTAAAAGAGGCCCTTTTGAAGCGAGTGCTGGGTTCACTGCTCTCTTTCACTACAGAAACAGTCAAGCCCCCGTTTCCCACCTTCCCGGAGAGTGCCTTACCCCCCACGCACACGGTTTGTTTTGGGGGGGTGTTGTTTTGCCGAGGTGGTGCCAGCCCGCAGAAGGGAGCGCGACAGGGAGCCCCTGCCACGGCGCAGGCCGGCGCTCGCGGGGCCAAGGCTATCGTGAATTCCTCCTCTCCTTCGTCCAGCAACTGTTTATATATTTTTATCGAACAAGTGTTTCAGGTTTTTGCTCCCTGCTGCTCTGCCTGGCGATGCCTCCCTCCTCTTTTGCAGTACCTTCCCCCCCCCCCCCTTGATTGAAGTCCTCTCTTTAACCTTCTATTGTATCTACCCAATTCCATAAATTCTTCTTCTGAATTCCTACTCCGTCCCCACAAAAAGCCCCTTATTCTCAGAGGGGAGTGGGTTTTTTGCCTGGCCTCTGGACAGCTGTTCTATTCAAAACCTCTCCCCCGGAGTAAGAGGCATCCCACAATTCATCGCTTTTTTTCTTTGCCGTGGTAAAAGCTAAAAGAATGTTTAACAAAGACCTACAATTTGTGCAGGGGGTGGGAAATGTGAGTGTAACTTAACAGTTTCAGAAACCTGCTGAATAATATAACCCTTTAAAGAAGCTTTTGGAAAGCTTTATCCCTGTTTGTAACCAGTTGATAAAGAAATACTCCTGCAGAATTTGATACAAACATCTTATTTGGACCTCAGTGGCGAGTCATGTATTTTAATTACTTAATATTTCAAAGAATCCTTTTTTCTTTTTTTTTTTTTGGCCAATGCAAGGTGGCATGAAATTAAAGCACGTATTACATGTTGAGGGTTGATAACGGGTAGGCGATTAATGGATTGTATCGTGTTTTGAAGATTTTGAAGTCAGTAATGTTATGCAAATTGAGGGCAATACATTTGTAAAAAGTTGTGGGGTTTTGAGTTGCATTTATCGCTTAAAGCCATTGCTGCTTCTTTTAAGGATGTGTGCATGTTTGATAAACACTATTTTGATCATGGGAAACATCTGTGGTATGGATTTAGATCGTAATCTGAACAAGGTTGTTACAGAACGGTGTGCTGAAATTGGTGTTTTAAAGGAATGCAATCAAGTTAAAATTAGTTTCGCCTCTGTTCACATAACAAAACATTTTAACCTCCTCTCACTTGCAGTGTAGCTGTTATCCCAAAGCAAGATGAGGAATAAAATACTTTACTCTGAATTTTTTCCTGGTTTAGCGTGCGCCTTTGACAGCCTTTCCTGCACGTTGGGTCCTGCTGTGTTCTCTCAGTGGTAACTTGCTCTGTTTTTTGTCTGAGAGGCCTTTTCGCGGTGGCTGGGAGCCTGGTGAAAAATGCTCCTGCTTTTGAACCTATTTAATTTCAAGCACCAACTTGCCTTATTGCTGCTTTCCGGGTCCAATCGTACGGGGGACGAGACCGCCGTTTTGAAGCGCTAGCGTTTCTCAGCTTGCAGTGGCCGCGTTTCCATCCCTGTGCCATGGCATGCGCACATACAAATACGCTTTAGTTGACGTGAAGCTCTTGGAGCGCTGCAGCTGCTCAGTCCCTTGCCCCCTGCCTTTACGCATCTGAAGAGCCTGCTCCCTGTTTTACAGGATATCTCTTACCCTCGCGCATGTACCCAGCGTATTTGGGTCTTGGGCAGAAGCCTGGCCTGAACCCTACGGACATGCTTTAATACGATAGATTGCATCCATTGCGCTGCATCGCCTCAACCGTTCGCTTGCTGAAGGCCAAGTTGGGGGACAAAGGCTCCCCGCAGCCGGTCTGGGACTGGGCTGGCCACAGCGGCCCCATTGTGCGTGCAGCCATATGCGTCTGAAAGGGCCTTTAAATATGCCTTTGCGCTAACCATTACTCCATGGGCACTGTTTCACGCAATGAAGAGTCCCTAGGTATTCATTAACATGCGTTGTTTCATAAACATTTATTGTGCAGAATTCTTAGCCACCACTCTTTCCATGGAATAAACAATATAGCGAGAATCATCTCTCTTGGGTTTTTTTTTTTCCAAACAAGCAGTTAACATATAGAAAAACCTTAAGTCAGAGCGGACACAATCATGCAAAATATTCATTGCGAAGTTATGCATACTTAAAACTGTCCTCTGGTGTTGTGGCAGTGATTATTTCTCCACTGGTAGTGAAGCAAGCATTTCAATGAAAGCCAGACTTTTCTGGTCAGGAGTCCTATTTGTTTTGCTGATCTCTGGTATATTTGCAAGTACATGGCTCGCATCACGTAATTTCTTTGAGCAAGCTTGTTCAGCAATTTTGAAAATCCAGTCCAAGGTATCTTGTTTTCTTATTGCAGGGTAGTACGAGAAACCACGTTTTAACTGTCGCTAAGGTTTTAAGTGTGTTAGAGTTCCGTTCTGTGATGGTTCCGTGGAGCCTTGCATTGTGTCGGTTGTAGCTTGAGGAGCCACACCGGCAGCCTCTGTCTGGAGACGGAGAAGGAGCTTTGTGAAAGATGACATTCGACTATCAGATGCATTAAAACCAGGGCTGCCGAGCGTAACCCCATCTGCTTTGAGTAGAGCAGCAGGGGTTTTTAATGCCTACGTATTCATTATATAGAGGGAGTGGCTACATGTTTAATACAGGTCCTCATTAATTTTGTGTAGTCCACTAGAGTTCTCTAGCGTAAGTATGAAGAAATAAAACTCGTAACGAACTCTTCTGTTCCCTCAGCTTGCATCTGTTCCACAGGATCCTCACCAGGGTTTTCTGTCACCCTTTTTTCTTTTAGGCTGTAAAAGGAAGCCTTCAGGAATGACATAAATGTTACTGTACCTGTGCAACAAGGACCTGGGTGTCAGGCGGGGGGCTGGAGGCAGCAGGCAACTCAGTGAAATTATATTCTTGGTCCCCTTGTTGCAGGCGCATGGCCAGCTGGTGCCCGGTGGGCTGCTGCTGGCGTAGCAGGGGATGTGAAAAATAAGAGCTTGCTTTCTACGGCAAGTATCCATCCTCCTGGGCTTGCAGTCTCTGCGGGGCAGCTGTCTCCTCTCCAGTGAGCGCCAGATTTCCATGGTTTGAAGGAGTAGCCAGCGATTGAGTTCCTAGTGCTCTTAGAGGGCTTTGGAAAAGTGTGTGAACAGCCCCCAAAAACCTGCTAGCAGCCTCTGACATGCAAATGCAATTCCCACCACCTCATTTTCCGATGGGTGCCAGAGACTTTCAGGTCCCAGCATGTAAGCACTGGTGGTGCGGTGGTGTGGCATTCGCATGCTTACTGCGTTAGTCACTTCTAGAGCCACTGGAATGAAAGAAACAGCCGCAGAGCCTGATGCAAGAAGAGATGTGCTAGTCAATTTTCTAACATATTACAAATAGTAGTGAGAGTTTGAAACATAGCCAGAGACACTTTTCCATCTTTCTCTAGCTTTAAAAGTGGTTTTTCTCCTTTTGATTCAGAACTCCAGGATGTGTATCTCAAATATTGATTAAAAGTCCTAAATAATTTGTGAGACAGCTGAAGATCTTGTGGCTGATTATCACGGATTTTTTTTTTCCCCCTCATTGCTCAGCGCCTGTGGAAATTGTTGTCACTGAGGCAGCAAAATTATTTCTCCCGTGAAAGAGCTGGAGTTTGAAGCCTTTGGGTAGGACGCCAGAGTCAGGTTGTGAATTCTTGTTTAATCTTCATTCCTGACCTCTAATAGCAGCCGAGGAGGAGGAGGAAGAGGGGGCGTTCTGGCTCCCAGTGCTCACAGGACCAGGACCCATTCAATGCTTCCCTATAAGATGCTGAGCTGCTCTCATTTTGTGCACCTCCTGGCTTGGATGTATGACGGTAGAGATACCAATGTTGCAAAACCCAGGTGTTGAAAAATTCTTGACTTCTTCTCACCTCCCACTTTGTACCTGCAGAAGAAAGGCTGTTTTTCAGTAGAATGCCTACTGGCATGTGCTCATTTGTGAGTGTAGATTGGCAGGGCAAAAACTGTAGATTGCCAGCTTTTGAAGTGAGGTACAAAAAAAATAAGTTGTTGTTTTTATGTGCTGTTACATTAAAAATGCTATTGATAGTCATTATTTCCTGTAAGGTGAATCGATATAAAATCCAGGCAATTATTATCCATCCTAGGACTTAGCGTTGTAGTGCCCTCATTTCTGGTTTAAATTAATATGCTGGGGGTGAACCGTGGCAAGGACACGCACTCTCTTCTGCCGTCTCAGCTACACAGATGGCAGTCCTTGGGCAGGAGTGGGATGGGAGAGGATGGTGTCCTACCCCCTGGCAGAAAACTGCTGCAGCTTCCTTGTCAAAGTCCTCATTTACTGCCATAAACCTCGTCCTCTCCTCTTGTTCACAGGGAGAGACAAGCTCTCAGGCTTGAGCCAACTGATTGTTTTCTTTTTTTTTTCTTACTAAGACAACTTACGTGAGTAGTGCTGCTTGTCTGCAAATGTCACAAAATAGATGATGAAAGTAAGAGAGGAAAAAAACCCCAGGGAAATAGGATGAGTTGAAGTCTATTTACACACAAGCAGTGTGCAAAGGTATTGAAGAAAATTGCACCCAAGGAAATTTAAAGTGCTAGGCACATGATGCAGGCTGTGATCTTTATCAGCCTTTATCAGGGGCTAACCTAAAAATTAGGCAGAGTATAAGCTTACCCTAAGGTGAGCCTTTTGATTTCTGTGCGTACTATGGAATGGGTATTTACATTTCATAATTCTCTTGTTATTCCTTTGTTTACATTTACATTCCCTTGTTTTGTGAATATAGGTCACAACCATAGACTATTTTTCCCGGCTTTTAATCATGAAAAATTCATGACGAACCTTGAGAAAAATGTCTCCCTGTGTAGTGAGTGTTATTGGTAATAAGTAAAAAAAGATACTTCAATGCCTTTTCTGGGGGGAGAAGTTATCCCTCTATATTGGGAGGAAAATAGAGCATTAGGTGAATTTTATAAGGTCTTTATCGTGTCTGATGTCTTTAAATCTATGATGCTGGTTGGCTGGAGTGCAAGTCAGTCTATTAAAGAAATGTCAAGTGTAATTTTGGAAGAGATATGTTTTAAAGCAATACATGCATAAAAATAGCATAAGGGATTTGCCTCGGGGCTGCTTGTGAGGGTGACACATTAATTGTCACAGATGAAGAGTTAGACCCCCCTCAGAGCTCGTGATTTATTAGTCTTGCCACTCATTAGAGGGGGACACATGTACTGTTCTCATAGCATTTAAAAGATGGTCTGTCTTATCTAAATATTTTAGCAACAAACTTGTAATATGAAGGCATCAGTAGATCTTAAAGTTACTTCTCCCAAAGCGTGCTTTCATTTGGTTTCTAACTGAGCAGCAAGTACAGCTTGGTTTTTGGTTCTTTTTTTTTTTTAAGAACCGTTGCTATATGGTAAATACTGACTTGTATTTCTTTTTTCCCTTCTCTCTTTGTCAGGATGTACTGAAATGCAGACAGTTAAACCAGTGGTTCTTGTATAGTACATAATAAATCATATCTTGTCTATTTTTTCCTTTATACTTCCTGTTCAGTTTATTCCATTCAGCTCTGTAATGAGACCAGCTAGATGCTGCTGTTGCAGCAGAAGCAAGACGGCGATGCTGTGGCAAGCACTCCCCCTCGCCCCCCAAGTGTTTCTCCCAGCTCAGTAGGTTTCGCTGACAGTATTCATCTTGGTCTGCATGCTTTTTTATGTGCACAAGCATGCTCTGCTTTTTAGCTGAGAGATTCCACTCTTGTCCTGATGGTGGTGATGACCTTCACCTGTGAGTTTAACTACAGGAAGAATAAGTGATGTTGTATAAGGAACAGAAATGAAGGTCTTTTGTAGAATCATAAAATCACTTAGGTTGGAAAAGACCCATAAGATCATCAAGTCCAACCGTTAACCTAACACTGCCAAGTCCACCACTACACCATGTCCCTAAGCGCCTCATCCACACGTCTTTTAAATACCTCCAGGGGTGGTGAATCCACCACCTCCCTGGGCAGCCTGTTCCAGTGTCTGACAACCCTTTCAGTGAAGAAGTTTCTCCTAATATCCAATCTAAACCTCCCCTGGTGCAACTTGAGGCCATTTCCTCTTCTCCTGTCGCTTGTCACTTGGGAGAAGAGACCAACACCCACCTCACCACAACCCCCTTTCAGGTAGTTGTGGAGAGCGATGAGGTCTCCCCTCAGCCTCCTCTTCTCCAGACTGAACAACCCCAGCTCCCTCAGCCGCTCCTCATAAGGGCTCTTCCATATGGCCCTTCTCTCCAAGCATTGAAAATGACTGCTTGGAGATATTTCCCTGCGTCCTGTAGGCATTTCTGTCCAAATTCTACCATTATAGCAGAATGCACTGAATTTTAGATCTATAGGGCACTAAGAAAACACAGCAGAAGAACCTAAGCCTAAGAAGCTGTTACCCAGGCATGGCTTTGGTCATTGTGCTGCCTCCAAAACAAGACTTCCCGAGTTTCTCCCGTTGCAATAAGATGTTCTTGTCTGGTAATATGTTGAATAGGGATGTGACATGTTTTTTTGCTCATAAGATCAGCTGTGGTTGAAATGCTTTTATTAACTCTTTACATGAATTCTTTTCCCTGCATCATCAGACATGGAGTCCATCAAGATTGTGCTAGTTTTTCAGAAATTACTGATCGCTGAAAGACATGTCATACTAACTTCTTTCCTTCTGAAGGCACTGAAGTGTATCCGAAATATCATTCTATATCATCTATTGATTTTTATATATACTGAATGACAATGCAATTTATCAGCTTCAGAAGCAGAGCCTAAATTGTAAGACTTTGATAAAAAAAATCATGCCACGGATTCTAAATACCATCACCTGGTTTATCTGGTGGTCTCATGCCACTACGCAAGTGAGAGCACCTCTGGGCTTGTGTGGTTGTGCGTGTGGGAAATAGCTCAGGAACGTGTTGCCCAGTTGAACTGTGAACAGCGGTGCAGAAGATGATGTTGAGGGCTCTTCCCACCACTGTTCCTCGGCCCTGGGCCTGGGAACAGCTTGTGAGCATCTGCAGAGCGGGGGGAAGGCCTGACTGGGGGACGTGCCAGAGCCAAAGCAAGAGGGCCGAAAGGAGATGATCTTTTGCTGTTGGGGTAGCAAGAACGGGGAGGACGCAGGGGAGCAACGTGTCTTCCAGAGCTTTGACTGCCTGTCTTTGGGAAAGAGGTTCCCAGAGAGTGCTTCCTGGAAGTGCCACCTCCTTTTTATGCCTGAAGGTGTGTGTGCGTGTTCTAAAAAGTTATGGTTCTTGCCTTTAAAGAGGGCTCACAGTCCGTAGCGTGGCCGCAACAGGTGGAAGAGCAGGTCTGTGCCGGGAGAAACGTGCCCGCTCCCGTCTCCTGACAGCTGCCCTGTACATCCATCAGCCCCCCGAAGGGAGAGGGGAAGGCGTTACAGGCTGAATATTCAGCCTGGGGCCGGAGCTTGCCCCAGCAAACTCTGCCTGTTTTCTGTTAGTGATTTATTCCTTCTCTTCAGTAGCCTTAATGGTGGGTGGGTGTTTGTAGGGGGGTGTGCATATGTTTGTTCAATGTTTAGCCTGTGTAAACTTCTCACCTCTTTGCCAAAGTCTGAAAAGGAGTGGTGCAACTTTTAATCATAATGCCTTCAAACAGTCAATATAAAAGCCACCAGGATTAGACTTTAAGAATATTTCATGGTTTTGAGATGGTACCTGGATATTCAAATTTGCCTTGTCTTAGACATTGCCTGCAAAACTGCACTGGCTGCGTCCTATTTCTAGGAGATGCTTATTTTTATTTCACATGTTAGTTTTCTGAAAGAGGAAGCCCGTAACAATGGTTTTGTGCCTGGATGCGTGGAGAGTGGCAAACGGTGGAATCGTGCATTGTCCTGATGGTGCAGCTTCCCGAAAAGGGCCCGAGTCTGACATGGGTGTATTGCTTGTGACTGACTGATCAGTGATCGGTTTTAGTCCCTTCATTAACTTTCAAGGATTTCTAAGCATTAGTTTGTGGTTTCATCCTTATTCCATTTTTTTTTTTTCTTCTGGTTGATTATGGTCATTCATATCACATTATTTCAGTTACTCCTATGATTTTAGTGTAGTGTATTTCTAGAAATGCTGACATTCTTCTGTTTCTTCAGCTACATAAACTTAGCTTTATTTACCCCAAATCTGTAATGTGGTTCCACTTTATTTCTGCTTTTGTTTGACTTTTAAATGTTTTGTCTAACTTTTTTTTTTTAATCAGCTATAACGTAAATGAGTTTGGTTTATAAAACCTTATTTTCAAAAGGCTGGTATATTCCAGGAGCTTTCAAAAGACTCTGTAAGCCAATACAACTATTCTCCATTTCTAAAGCTGAAACTTTTTCCTTTTTGCAGTGAGTGGATGGTGACCTTGGTACGTGTGTGTTTTGCTATTTGAACTGGAGTTTCCTTTCTTCTGTTTTCCAAGGATCTTTTTTTTTTTTTTCCCCAGACTCCTTTGAACATGATTACTGTATTCTTGCTGGAAATGAATTGGAAATGATTCAGTGTCACAAACACTGTCATAACATAAGAATAGAAAAATAACTCCAGAAAACACCAAACCCCATTTTAAACACAGGGAATGTAACCGCTTAGCATTCACTTAACAGATGTAAGAGAACTTGCTTTCTCTAAAGCTGCTCTAAAATGCACATTATTAATCTGCTAAACCAGGCTGGATCATATTGACAATTTAGAGAAGACTTTTTCTTTGACTCTGTCAGAAAAAGCAGAAATATTTTGAAGACTATGAAGAAGGTGCCTCCGGTGTACAGAACACTGAGATGTGCTTGCAAAATAGCTTAAAAACATGAAGCTGAATAAAAACATGAAATAAAATCTAGGCAGTTGCAGAAAAGATTTAATGGCCAGAAAAGCCAAGCTGTCTTCATGAGTGTGTGAAATACATTAGGTAACTAACTCTGCATCTAGTTAATGCTCTTACCACAATTGCCTATCAGGATGATACTAACCACTTCAGTTTACCTTGATTTCTAAGGCAACATCACAAAATACAGCACTTTGTGATATGTGAATGCTTCTGCTTTTAAAAAGTCTTGCTTATATTGTTCATTAGGAGTTAAATTGAGTAAAACTGATTTTTCTGTTACAAAGCATTTTCCAATCTAAATAAAACTCCTTAATGAACGCCACATTTGGCATAAAGTGTTTTCTAAGTTTTTAAACCAAATCTAAAGTCCTTGTATATGCATGGAGCATATGTGGAGAGAATGCAGTAGTAGTATTGCACCCTCCTTTTGACATTGGATCAATCGCAAGGTATGCTTTTCCCTGTGAGTGGCGAAAGGTGGTGATCCGTAACAGTGGCAGAGACTGGCATGAGCTCCACGTTTGTTTCTGTGTTGTCCGCCAGGTTAATGTAGGGATAACTGAACTATTCTGGAAATCTGCTCTCGCCAAAGTCAGTAGGGCCCTAATCTTCCCTTACGTGCTTAATTTTAGCGCTACATGTGTTCAGTTTTACTTCTATGGAAGCGTTCTCTTAGCAAACGTAAATCTTTAAATTGGTAAACCCAAACTTGTTTGTGATCTCAGGTTTTGTTGTTTATAGGCGTTGGGAGTCTTTCTCATGGGCAGAGATGCGGTTTTGCTAGAACTTTTGCAAACTTAAAGGCAACTTTTGCCCCACGGAGTTTACAGCGTAAATAATGTTGATGCATTTGCAACTGCTTGGGAGCTTGCCAGGAAGGGGTTATTTGTGCGGAGGGGTTTCTTGGAGAGTCTAGCTTTCTGCAGATACCACACTCCACTCAAAACCACTTCTGTGCAAACAATATTACGGTAGCAATGCCTCCCCCCCCTTTTTTTTTCCCCAGAAATCAACCAGTACACAATGAATAATACAAAAACCTAATAAAAATTAATGCTGGTTTTTAACTTTCTGCTATGTAATTTTTTTGCTAGTTTGTTTCTGCCTCTTTCTGTTTGTTACAAAGCCCAGGAAACAGCTTGTGGTGAAGCGGTGCGCTCAAAAGCCTGCCTTGCTGCCTCCCAAGTCGCGGGATGCCGCCGTCTCCCTGTTTGCAGCAGGGCGGCTGTACTGCCAAGGCGGTCGTACCTGCAGCGTGTCACGGGGCAGGTTGGTATGGCGTATTTCTTAGCCGTTGACGGTGCTGTTTCTGACTTAAAACAGCCGTGGGATTTGCGGTCCCTTGTCCTTTAGAGTGCAGCGCTCTTTTTCTGCAGTTTCAGGAGGAGAGCGTCGCAGTTTCAGGCTGGGGGAGAGGCGGTAGAAGTTTGCAGGGTGGCAGCGGCACAGGTTTTATGTCTGTCACGGTTGCTGCCGTGAGGCACGTGTGCGACGGGTATTGGTGACACTGTTAAACTTCTGTCTTAAGCTAGAAACAGAGACCAAAATACTCGTTTTCTATCTAAAAGTACATGTAACTTATCTGTTCTGCTTCTGGTCATCTGAGTGGATGACACATACAACTTCCATTTGAAAATACGACCAGATCATCTTTACATTACTGTCAGTAATATAAATATGATATATCCCTTTGGAGGGATTTGCGAACTATTTTCTCAAGGGGGTGGAGAAATCTTCGTGTTACAGGAACTCAACAATAGCTCCAGCTCATTGCTAGCAGCAGTGTTCTTCAGAGTGTTAGAGGATAACAAACAGTGTTCTGCGGAAACAATGCTTATTTGTATTTCTCTTTAAAAATAGAGTAAGAGGATTTAAGGGATGGGGGAATAAAAGCCCTATATAAACAGGCGAAGTAGGCTGTGTTATCCCAAGAATCAGCATTTGTTTTAGAGCACTTGCTGTAAGCCATTGGTAAGGATGGATCTGGAAGGAGGATCAGGGGAGCTACAGGCCTGTCAGCCTGACCTCAGTGCCGGGGAAGGTTATGGAGAGGTTCATCCTGAGGGCGCTCACAGGGCGCGTGCAGGACAACCCAGGGATCAGGCCCAGCCAGCACGGGCTCATGAAAGGCAGGTCCTGCTTGACCAACCTGATCTCCTTCCGTGACCAGGTGACCTGCCTAGTGGATGAGGGAAAGGCTGTCGATGTTGTCTGCCTGGACTTTAGTAAAGCCTTCGACACTGTCCCCCACAGCATTTTCCTGGAGAAGCTGGCAGCTCCTGGCTCAGGCAGGTGCACTCTTTGCTGGGTAAAAAACTGGCTGGACAGCTGAGTCCAGAGAGTCGTGGTGAATGGAGTCAAATCCAGTTGGTCACAAGTGGAGTCCCCCAGGGCTCAGTTTTGGGGCCGGTCTTGTTTAATATATTTATCGATGATCTGGATGAGGGGATGGAGTGCCCCTCAGCAAGTTTGCAGATGACACCAAGTTGGGCGGGACTGTTGACCTGCTGGAGGGCAGGAAGGCTCTGCAGAGGGATCTGAACAGGCTGAATCGATGGGCCGAGGCCAATTATATGAGGTTCAACAAGGCCAAGTGCCGGGTCCTGCACTTGGGTCACAACAAACCCATGCAACGCTCCAGGCTTGGGGATGAGTGGCTGGAAAGCTGTCCTGTAGAAAAGGACCTGGGGGTGTCAATTGACTGCTGGCTGAAGATGAGCCAGCAGTGTGCCCAGGTGGCCAAGAAGGCCAATGGCATCCTGGCCTGTATCAGAAATAGTGTGGGCAGCAGGAGTAGGGAGGGGATCATGCCTCTGTACGCGGCACTGGTGAGGCCGCACCTCGAATCCTGTGTTCAGTTTTGGGCCCCTCACTCCAAGAAGGACACTGAGGTGCTGGAGCGTGTCCAGAGAAGGGTGACGAAGCTGGTGAGGGGTCTGGAGCACAAGTCTTGTGAGGAGCGGCTGAGGGAGCTGGGGTTGTTCAGTCTGGAGAAGAGGAGGCTGAGGGGAGACCTCATCGCTCTCTACAACTACCTGAAAGGGGGTTGTGGTGAGGTGGGTGCTGGTCTCTTTTCCCAAGTGACAGGACTAGAGGGAATGGGCTCAATTTGCGCCAGGGGAGGTTCAGACTGGGTATTAGGAAAAATGTCTTTGCTGAAAGAGTGGTGAAGCACTGGAACAGGCTGCCCAGGGAGGTGGTGGAGTCACTGTCACTGGAGGTGTTCAAGGAACGTGTGGACGTGGCACTGTGGGACATGGTTTAGTGGGCATGGTGGGGTTGGGTTGGTGGTTGGACTTGATGATCTTAAAGGTCTTTCCCAACCTTAGTGATTCTGTGATTGTGTATTCTTGTTACACGTTGAGAAAGGCTTGCAGCCTGAGGAGCCCCGTGATGGAAAGGATTTAAGCCTTGGCTGCTTGTTCAACTGAAATTTCTCTTTCACAAAGGTAGAGAATATACTTCTTTTCATGAGACACAACTGCATCTTTAAACTGATCATCAGCCTTAGTAGGCAGATAAAGCCATGTATGTATGTAGCACACAGAGAAGAACAAATAGCATCCAGAGTAAGATTAGTTTGATTATGCCATTACTTTTCTTGCTGCTACCCAGCTTGTTTGTGACCCATTTTTAAGGGCTCAGCTGCTAGAACGGGTATTATAAAAATCAGAACTTCACCTTTTTCTCCTAGAAGTATGATAACAAAGTTTTTATGTAGCATAGAACACCTGTTACCTTCTGCACGCTTTTTTTAGAGACCATGCTCTAAAATGTTGAGGTAATGGGGTAGGAGGAGAGGATGTGAGAGAAGTGAGGAGGCAAGATGAGGTGTGAACTTAAGGCAATAAGTTTCTGAACTAAGAAACTCTTCAGTCTGGTGTGAAGGTGTGGAGGGCCAGTACCTTTGTCTACTGTGGGCCGTAAGTGGGGACTAAGTCTTCAGTTTTATCTCATCTTTTTTTCTCTGAGGATGAGTTCACTAAGACTCATTTAAAAACTATTTTAAAACTTTATTCTTCATTTTGGATCATAGGTGTTTTATGTACACTAAGAGTGTTTTGAAAGGGCTCTCCTGCAGATGCGGAGGTGAGAGCTGAGGAACGAGCGGAGCGGACCCTGCCTGAGCACATTATGTTCCCGGAGAGGTTTTGCATCCCTTGCTGCAGGCTTGGATCTGAACCTTTTACCTGGAGAGCAGAAATGATATGGGTGGCATTGTTTTCATCCTTTGAGACTTGGCTGCACTTTATTCAGCTTGTTTCCTACCTCTGTTCTTGATTTCTGGACCAAGCACAGCACCAGTGTTAGCCAGTCCGAATTCTTACGAATTCTGTTCCCCGTCAGAACTTCTGCCTTTCAAAGCCCTCTGCTTCCTTTGGCAAGTCAATCAGTGCAAAGCTGTTTTTAATGAAAAATGATAATGATGCTCAACAGGTAATATGGACTTACACTCCTGCGGTAGGCTGGACCTGTGGTACAAAGGCCTTCGCAGGTGACAAATATTCTTTGTTTTGCCAAACAGTTGGCTCTCTAGTTTCAATGTAGTGTAAGACACATCTTCAATTTCCAAATATTTGGTGGTGTTTCCATATCTTAACTGTAGTGTACTGCAGCCTTTCATATTGACAACTCACTGTTTTGTATAAATTAACAAGGGAAACCTACATACTTTGGCAACTCGGAAAAAGGTAAATTGTGTTTTGACAGTTGTAGAGACTTTGAAAGATACTTTGGAGCGTGGTGAATTTTAATGACTGAGATGGCTAAGGCAGCTCCTACCTCAGCTGATTGCTTCAGACTCCGTACCCGCAGCCCTAGGAATACAACTTTATTGGTTTGCAGTTATCTGGTATTTTAAAATTGCCTCTGCAACTCTGAGTGCACTGTACAAACTGACATTTTTCTGCCTGGAGAAGTAGAAGTCAGGGGATGACCAAGTTGCTCATATCACCCTAAAGTTAAATGAGTAACTTTTTGTATGATTTTTGTGGTCTTTCACGATCATGAGTCTGCATGCGTGTTGTGTGCTTGTGTGTAATTGGAAGCATCAGAGTTATGGTCTTGTTTTTCTTCAGATACACAAGTGCTGTGGCGATTTTTATATTACTGATTTTAAAATTGGTACCTTGAGGTTTTGTGGTATTCAAGGAAAGGTGGTTGACTCACGGGGGGTGATACATCTAGTGGGAACCTAGTGTGTGGCCATGCTGCTGTTAACATAGTCTGCTATTTTTGTATTTTCCATATCTTACTGCTTGAAAAAGACACTAATTTATTACTTAATTTTTTCCTCAGTACCATAAAGGAGCATTTCCATTTTTCATGGTCTAGTTAATGAAGAAAACACATTCTTTCCCACTAAAATAATTGCTAAATATCCCTAGTGTCCTAATATCAGGTCAGGATGCTTTGTTCGTTATGAGAGTAGGGAAGAACTTGTCACTCCTATTTGAAAATTTGAGTTTGAGCACTGGCAATCATCTCCGTGGAGGTCCAAAAAGAAGCTGCTAAACTTCTTGTTTGCTGAACTTCTCTGTAGCCGTATTGCACAGTGAGAGGTAGTTACAATTTCTTAAAAATAAATATGTAAGCCCATAGTGTATGTGATTTCTAGTTTAAAAAAAAAAAAACCTATCTTCTTCTAAGCCCCAAAGCAAAAAGTATTGCATAGGCTGAAGCTCCTAAATGTGGAAAATGAAGGCAGAGTAAAAATTAGACCAGCTCCCAATAGTTTGCTCATGCTTTTACCAACTCTTTTTTTTTTTTAACATCTCTAAGTTCTAAGTGTGAACATATTTTATTTAACAACGTGTGACAGAAGGCATGGGCTTTTCTTTCTGTTTTCTAGCAACCCACACTTTTCATATGCTAGTGGATATTAGAAGTGTGGTTTCCACCGTAGGAAAATAATTCCCAGCAGTGTTTGAGGGGAGGAGGGAAGAAAGGATCCAGATTTATGTGTTCCATTTTAGTTGAGGTATGGAGCATTTAGTTTTTTTTTTCTTGTGTTTGGCTAAAAGAAGTGTCATTTTTTCAATTCATCACGGTATCTTTGATTTATCCCATAATGATCCATAGTGGATGCACTGCTTTGCGGTCCAAGTTACAAGGTACAGTCGCTCATTGCCATGTGAACGGTTTAGTTTGGCTCAGGAGCTCAGTTTTGGAGCGCAGCCAGGGCACTGGGAGTTGGGGCTGATCATGCCCACATTGGTCCGTGTTGTGGGGCAATCCTGAGAGCACAAATTGGATTCGTTTCAGGTAACACCAAACCAGAAGATTCATGCCCGGAGTGTACTTACGGCACTTCACCTCCCAGTCCCCTCTCCATCCTGGGGACATATTGGAGCTAATCTGAAATAAAGTTCCTGAAACGTGCGTTGTGCAAATGTTGAGTCCTAAATTCCAACTGTGTTGCTCTACTCATCCGCTTCTAGCGGGCAGCCTGACGTGACCGTGTAGGTGTAGCCAGGAGGCCGCCTGAGTGGCCGAGAAATAGAATACCAGGAGTGGGGTAGATTGGGATTTCTCCTCTAGCTTGGATGAACTCTCCGGAAAAGTTTTTTGTTTCTAGACTTTATGGAGATTTTTGTCAAGTTGTATCGGTGCCTCACTTGGAATACTCCTTTGGCTTTGAGTAACAATATCTAAATTAAACACTTTTATTTGAAATCACTAGATTGTGAGGTTTCTGGAACTCCTTTCAGTGAATTGTGGCAGTTGCCAGCTGGCTTCTCTTCTGTGATGGTGGACGTAATGTGTTTTACTTCTGACTTTAAAAAAAAGTAGTTCATTACTAAATTGAGTAGTTTAAAATTTAACACCATAGCTGCTACAGTAATGCAGATAAAGCACCAAAAATTCATTATTAATAACCACTTAAGCATAATTAGTGTTTCTCTTGCTTTGGTATGGGGTAAGACTGTCATGCAAAGCCTGCCTTGAATACTTTCTTACATCAGCTGTTTCAAAGCCTTCCAGTTATGAGCTTTGCTTTTTGTTGGTCTTGTGACTCCAGATACCACTATAAACGAGTGTACTTCGTTTGGGCTCATGACCCCAGTCATGACTGCTGTGACCCCACTTGGGGGTCAGGACCCTTCGTTTGGGACTTCCTGCATTAGAACAATACGAAAGAGTTGTCTTATGCTAATGCATTAGGAGGCAACTGCAAATAACTGTCAAGAAAGCAGTGAAACAGATTAATCATTCAGAGGGCTGCTGTCTTCCAAAGTAAAACTGAAAAAAATAGAGAAATCTTCTGTATGTTCAGTGTCTTAGGAATAACTTTGGTTCCACTCCCCATGGGTTACATACCTCTCATTTAAAAACTAAATACCAAGAACCCACTCATCTTAAACATATTTATGAAAATACATAAAAATCTACCTTCTAACTAGTGAAACCTAGAAGTTAAGAATCACAAACTGTAATATTGAAAATACAAAGGGCCTTTTTAGCTCTTCATGACTCTAAAGGCCTTACTGTGATGGCAGCACTTCCAAGGAGGCAAAGAACACATATCTGCCCCATAACTGACCATACAAAATTTGGAAGCAGCCAAGGACGGTGTCCTTTCTGCCCTCACTAATAGGAGTCCTTGTGATCTATGGGCAAGCAGAATTGACACCATTCAGACATGAGTTGGTTCATAGGAAATGTGGCCGAATCCCAGTCGACAGCAGTGTGTCCTCCACAGAGACAGCTTCCAGGCCCTTTGGATGGCAAACAAGATGCGGGATAGAGGTCTGCAGTTCTGCGAACGCATCCGAGGCTCCTGAGTTATGTGCCTGTCTGTGTTAGTGATGCTGCTGGGCAGGATTTGCTTTAGCTCTTAGAGGTGTGGATGAGGGCCCATGCTTCCTTTTCCAGAGGTGCAGGTAACTCTGTTCAGTCACCCTGCTCCCCACTGCACCCTTGGACTGACAAAGTACCTTAGAACTAAGGGCAAGGAGCGCACCCCCATCCTCGGTCATTACACCTGATAGCTGGGGTGCAGGTTGGTTGACTGCCGTCAACAGTGACTCAACACTGTTGAGCGAAGCAACATAACCCATGAAATCCATCCCATGGAAGCAGAAGAGCCTTTCTAAAAGGCAGTTCAGGACAGTGCCGTGAGACTCTGGTTCCGAAGATCTCTGACTGTATGTTGCATGGATGGAGGGCTACTATCTTTAACTCTCTTGAGGATCACCCCTGTCAGCAACATGTGTTGCATTGCTGTAGTTTCTGTTCAGTCTCGTAATATTCAGTGATACTGGCGTTCATCAAGGGTGTCCTTTGTGCTTGTTACTCTGTTAAAGATATGATCCTCAGATGAGACCTCTTCTTCATCCTTTTATAACTTGGTAGTCCTCTCCAAGCCAACTGTTGTAGTGCATGTGCCCTTTTGTGGCTGTACTCTCACCACAGAGATCCATTGAGTACCAGGCCCACTGCCTGGTGCTGGTTTGCTTTATACCTTTTCTCTAAGGACAAGGTCAGGCTGAAGATGTATCTTGAATTCCTTCTGGGGTTGACCTTAGGACTCACTCCGCTGCACACAGCTGGAAGGCCATATTGCTTTCCGAAAAGTAAATTCAGTTCTCCAAGGTTTTTCCTGTGGCACACAAATTCCCGTTCTGTTCTTTGGTCTCGCTTTCAAACTCCTTAATAACTAAAGTGTGAATTGCAAGAGGAGGGAGAGAGACAGACCTGTGCTTTATTCCCTTGTGAAACAGCATGAGGGAAGGTGGTTAGTGGTCATCAGCCACGCTGAAAACGGGACCCGAGCTTGTGCCGCTCGGGAGCTGAATGAACTGTGTGGTGGTAAGTGTCTGGTATTTGAGTTCAGAACTGAGAGATTTCCCTTTAACAGCTCCAAATACATCAGGTTTATAGGACCCTGGAGTAGTTAAAATGTCTCCTAGGAAAAATATTAACACTTAAGGGCTTGCAGTCTCGAGCACTACTAAGTAGTGTCTGCGACGCAGTGTAGGGTGCTGTTTACCGAATGTCTTCATGGTTATTGAACACTTTGTCTTGGTGCTTGCTTGTTCTGTCACTGTCTTATTTTTAACGTGTTCTAACTTAAATTTGAATTTGTTTGTTGGACTGCCTTTGGAAACCTCTAATCATTTTCAATGTTACCTGTTAAAATTAGAGGACAATTATAGCTGAGGAAAAAACCCCATGTTATTATGACTGCCTATCTCATGACGTAATCCTGCTAATATATTAACTTCAGTGAAACTAAAGTAAGTACTTCAGCCAACCACTGTTAGAAGAGAAGAATGCAGCTAACCACTGTTAGAGGAGAGGGAACAAGCCTGCTGAGGTGCAGCATCGGCCTTACTGGCTTTGCCTTGGCTTTATGACGAAATGTTACTCTCGGAAACGTAATTCTTATTTAGCTTCTTTCATCAAGCAGAAACCAATTAGTCAAATATTCTTTTCTGCCTTGACAAGTGTTTTATAGCCTCAGATTTCTGTGCTTGGAGGCAAATAGCTTTTTGTATCCAAAGCCTCCATTCGGAGATAGACCTGCTGAAGAGGCACAAAGCTTCCTCGTGGAAGTCTCATCAGGACTTTGGCACGTAACTGCACTGGCTTGTAGTGGGAGGTGTCTTTGGTTTAACAGAAACTGTAGTAAATCAGTACATTGCGCTAATAAGAAATTAATGGCATTAGTTTCTTCCCTGTCTGGAAGACTGCAAACATTGCATCTTTGACACTCTGAAATACAATGCCAACGTGTTGACAGGGAACAAAGTAATTAGCATTTTCAATAGTTAATGAACAAACACTTGATTTTTACAGGCTGTGGATAAGTTGACTGAACGTGTTTGTCTACTAACTTACTTTCCATGCACTCTCTAAAACTGTAAAGAATAGTATTTTCTCAATTTAGTTAATTAAATGTCAGTTGAAAATCTTAGCATTCTGTATCTGAGAAGAAACTGCATTTTTTTATATTGCCTACATGATTGGTAGGCAGTCATTTTCATTGTGCACTAAGCTTCTGAGTAGACTTTTGGGAATTTAAAGATTGCAACATTCTGTGAATATATTAAAGAAACACTTTGCTTAGTCCAAGCTAGCTTGATCTTCTGATCGATATTCATGGTTGTTAGGTCTACAAAGCAATTTAAACAGGTAGCCCTCCTCTTAAAAATTTTAAGACCTCTAAGGGTCCTCTGGCATTCATATGGGTCTCCTGGAAGGGAAAAATGGATAGTTTAATGGTTTTGTAGTTTCTGGCAAATGATCTGTGTAGACAGTTATCAAAAAAGGTGCTGCTAATAGCCTAATGAAATTCTGGGTAACATTTACTTCCATTCACAAGGAAGATCAGAGTGTCTCTCAAAATGAAATTTATCTGAGGCTATAATGACAACTTAGACAATTTCAGATAATGGATCAAGGTGATAGAATACATTGGTTACACAGCCTGCATGTGAGTAGGGGATTGCTTTTCTTTATTAAGAAGCAGCAGCAGAAACAAAATATGTGTGGTGTTTATAAATATGCCGGTTAAATATAAAATAGCCTGTAGCATCTGTTGATATTTCCTGTGTCGGCCTCTGTAAGTCTTTCCTGGCAGAGTATTAAGAGGATGAGAAAATTACTTTATGGACTTGAATTTCACATTCTATCTTCTGAGAGCAATTAAATTCTTAATAGTGAGAAATGAAGCATATGGCACTTAATTTTGATAAAGGCATGTTCTTGTTTTAAGTAATTTTATTGGTGGTTATTTAAAGTAGAGACCTGATGTAACTTGAGATACGCAGAAAACTTCCTCCTTTCTGCCATCAGTTGTCTTGACAAAATAAAATCCTGTAGAGATACTAAAGTAATTAAAAATGGAGTTAGACATTTTTGCTTGTATTTCCAGAAAAGCTAGAAATGCAAGTGATAAATGTCTGTGAGCACTCTTCCCCTTCGTTTTGAGAATATATTAGGTTGTAAGACGTGGGCTAGTCAATGCCCAGTCAAGGCAATTGCATTTGTGTGTTACTATGCAAAGAGGTAATGTCTTCCCAGAACCTGAAAATTAAGTATAATAGATCAGAGGCTCTGAGGACAGCCCGTTGCAAAGCTTGTGTTTCCCAGTCCTAGTTTTGTTTCTCTTTGTCAATGTTGCTGTGCGGAGCTTCAATTACTCTTTTGTTGGCTGTCATTACCTTCAGTGGCGATAGCTGCGTTTTCCCAGGAGTACCTATGTGGACCCATGAATGGAGGGAGATTTTGATGTGTTTAGAGCCAAACCTCTGGAAATCCCTGAAGGCTGAGACTGGATCCTTGGGTGGATCCACTGGGAGCTGGTGGAGTGTATGCTGCACCTACTGACACGCTCTTTGTGGGGCTTCCTACTTGGTGAGTACTCAGACGTAAGCTGGAGCTTCTGCTGCATTCACTCTGTCCCACACAATCACAACCTCAGTGGCACCTCATTTCCTGGCAAGCTGGAGACAGGAGAAACTTGTCGTTCTTGCCAGGACATCGTTAGTGTTGCCAGGAATCCTAGTCAAAGAAGGTTCAAGGTTTCATACTGATGCGATGAATGCAGTACACGTGGCTTGGATTGAGGGGGAAGGTTGATTTTTGGGCTTGGTCCTTCAAATGTTTCCTCTGTTCTTATCAGCGTGGCTTCTCTTGTGCCAGCTTCTTTCCACGCAGACGCAGGTCTCTTGCTGTTCTGTTGACATTTTCATGATGGGTTGGGTGTGCTCGCTAACAAGGGGAGATAAAGCTGGGCGGTGTGTGTTTAGTATATTGCTACCAGATGTGACATCCAGCAGCTGCACAATAGCATCCAGAAATCTGAGGGTGGAGTAGAGTATCAAAGACTCCTCCTTCCCTCTGCCCTTCCTCTGCAAAGCAGCAGCTGGTGGTGCTTGGTGGGTTGTGTGTGTATCGGTTTTTCATATTTCTTTTTCTTTTTCTTTTTTTTTTCTTTCTTTTTCCTTCCATTCTGGGATGCTGAGTCTCTGGAAACACCTTCTCTTGCCTTCCTGGTCAGCACCTGGCTAGCAAGCATGAATTTAACCCCGTAACTTCAGCTTGCCTCAATTTTTTTCCACTCTATTCATTCTGGTATGTGGGATGGTTGGCAGCTACTCTGTGATCCTTATTCTTTCTCCAACTAGCTTGTTGGAAACTGTGCTGTGTGGGTGTGTGGGGTTTTTTTTTGGGTTGTTGGTTTTTTTTTTTTTTGTCTCCATTTGTGGTAGCTAAGGTGTTGGGGTGGGAATGGGTGAGTGCTCAGACCACAGGAGTGAAAAAATAATGGAACAAAAAGCACGGGATTGTTGATGTACCTGCAGCTCCAGGCTGTCATGTAAATTAAAGCACCAGAGGCCCTTGTTTCTAACTGATGGAGATTTGGAAGTGTCACCCACCGTGATCTGTGCAAGTGACACTTTCTCAGGGACTCTAAAAACTTGATAAAATCTTTGTCATCCTTATAGGAGCAGAGATACTGAATTTCTTTCCCTTTCCTAAAAATAAAAGGGCTCAGATATGGCCTTGCTGGTCAAATTTAATCACAGTCCTGGAATCAGCTTATGTGTGTTAATGTTGTTTATGATGTAAACACAGAGCAGATAAGTAAGACACTGGTTTGTTTGCTTGAGGGTTTTAGACTGCAGAAGTTAGTGGTTGGTTCATTTCCTTTAATAGCAAATCAGTTTTCTGTTGGTGATTAGGGTTTAAATAAAAATCATATTGTGGCATTAGCAAAGGAATAGCTATACTTTTCATATAAAAGCTATGCTATCAGGTAAGGGGAAAAAATTTACTCTTCTGTTATAGCTGATTCGAATACTGTTGAATAATTAGTGTCATTACAGAAGGCCTTGTGTGTCCCTCTACTAATAAGATGGAAAAAACAATACAAACTTGGAATGTCCTTATTGCCCAGCATGTGCAACGTGCCCCACGGTGTCGAAGCAAGAGTCTTAACTGTAAGAGTTATACCATTGCAATGAAAAAAGAAGTGATGATCACTGTTCTTCTGCTAGCCATAGGAGTGTCAGTCTATATTCAGTGATACATATTCACAACCGGTTTATCCACTTGGGTTTCCGTGTATTAACTTAACGTAGGGTTTTGTTTTGGTATTTATATCTGAGATTGTTTTAAGATAAATGCTAATTGTTAAAAATGACTGTACAACAATCCCCTCTTCACATTATAATTTTGCCCACACTAAATAGCACAAACTCAGAAAACTGGTAGCAATTCTTCTAAGGAAATGTAGACAAGTTTAAGTTTAAAAAAACCAAAACGCAACACCCCAAAAATAAAAAGCCTCTGTGCTACAGGAACTCACAAGAACTTAACTCTGGGCTGCAGTGACACCAAACATTGATCAACATGTGATGAATGCGTTTCGGTATTTGTGGTACTCAGCTAAGCATTTTTCCCTAACAAGTAATTATATGTATTTAGTTGCTGTAGCAGAGTGAATGTTGGCTTGGTGCGTTCCTGTGTTAAATTCAAACAGTGAGAATTTTTTTTTCTGGTATACTGTAGACTTTGGGAGCTACCGGAAGAACATGTTTTAGATGTACTTAACAAGGTGGCAATGTCAACACACGGTCTTTAGATGGGAAACGTATTGCAGTGTTAATGATTCATTTATTTTTTAAATTAACTAGTGGAAGGGACATCCTAAATCGTTGTTGATTGTATGCAGTAAGAGTTGTGAAGAAAATCAACACTTAAGCATCACATTTTGCTGCGTTTCTCTTTGGTGAAGTTGTCACCGCATTCCTCCTGCCCTAACTTGAG
This sequence comes from Gavia stellata, assembly GCF_030936135.1. Taxonomy (NCBI): domain Eukaryota; kingdom Metazoa; phylum Chordata; class Aves; order Gaviiformes; family Gaviidae; genus Gavia; species Gavia stellata. Next base: position 94,551,842 of record NC_082596.1, on the reverse strand, counting down.
GCAGTGGCTTGGGTGATGGTATCACACCTGAGAATGTCAACCAACTGATGCAGGTTTAGAAGCTGCTAGGTGCTGCTGGTTGTTACACCCCTCTGCCAGGGTCACTGCAGAGAGACCAGGGCTTGTGAGTGCATCTGAACTGCTTCAGGGCAATGTCCAATGTCTTTAGGTTGAACAGCAGCTGGTGGTGATGAAGCACACGTGCAGCTGCTTCCAGCTTGCTGGTCTGGCAAATGGTAACAGGCAAGAAGGGAAGAGGAGGGTGGGAGAGATATTAAAGCCTTAAACCACTGCAGCTGTTTAAGGGAGTGCGTGTCAAAAGCTCTTCAAGTTAAAAGCACAAGCCACTGCAGTGGGTGGCGTGCCTATGAGTTGGTAGCTCATCTTCCCCACGTCCAACGTGGAAAACCCGCAGCAACACCTCTCACTCTGCAGTGATCGGTAGGAGCGTCCCCTGCGTGGAGTGCTCCCCAGGACCAAAGCTGGAGGCCCAAACTATATGATGTGCGATGTGGCCACTCTGCCACTTCTTTGTCCCCAAACAGAGACCACAGCCAGACGTGGGCTGAATGTTAAAGGGGGTGACCGGGGGGGCTAAAGTAGGCAGAGCAAAGCTCATTTAGAAAGTGGGATTGTAAATGCTCCTCAGCCCTCTCAAAACCACTGTGTGCGGTCACAAATTGCTAGACAGTTATGTCAGAGGGAGAAAGAACAGTTTTGCGGTTAAGGCACCGGGCTGGTGTCAGGATATCTGGTTTCACTGCTATAAATTTTCTGTTTGTCTCGATCTCCCGTGCTTCTGTGTTCCCTTTTGGAGCAGAGGTGATCATGCTTCTCCCCTTCCTTGCCTGTTTTGCCAGCTCTCTGGGGCAGGGAGTGTTGGTTGCCCTGCCTGAAGGACAACAAGGTTCTTGTGGTCAGTCGGTGTTGTATTCCCACCTGACACCACGGGGCAAAAGCATACTGTCCAACAAGCTGGCCAGCCCCATACGGAGAGTGTTCATATAAGAAAGGGAAGTGTCACCTCCCGCGCATGTACAGAAACATGTGCAGCCTGGGAAGAAAGCCGGAGCTAGCACCGCGTGCGTGGTAACGGCTGTGACTCTGCCGGAGTAACTGCAATGTGGTGGGACGGATGCAGGACTGGGTGCTGTGGTGGGACGGATGCAGGACTGGGTGCTGTGGTGGGACGGATGCAGGACTGGGTTGCTGTGGTGGACAGATGCAGGTCCTTCAGGACAAACAGGGAGGGGAGGTAAGGCTTTGAGGGAGTTTTCCTCTAAGCGAAGGAGCAGTTTGAAGGTATGGAGCTCTTCTGTGGGACAGATGACAGGCAGGTAGAGAGCTTGTGGGTCGTGATCTGGGATAGGCGAGTGAAGGGGATGTCATGATGGGAGTTTCTTACAGATCACCTGCTGATGATGAGGAAGCAGACAGTCTTTAGACAATATGAGGAAGTCTCTGGCTCACAGCCTGTGGTTTTTACGGGTGACTTGAAGGTCTTTGACATCTGCTGGAAGAGTAGCGTGGTTGGATGCAAATTAGGCAGGACATTTCTTGAGAGTATCAGGATTAACTTCTTGATACAGGCCTTGGAGGGGTCAAACAGGTGTGACACGTGATTGCATCTGCTATTCACAAAGAAGGCAGAAGTGACGGGGAGAGCGATAATGGCAGCCTTGGCTGTAGCCACTGTGAAATAGAGGTGTTCAAGATCCTTAGGGGAGTGAGAAATGCAAGTAGCAGGGTGACGGACCCGGGACTTCAGGCAAGCAGGATTCAGCTTATCCAGGCAACTGCTACCAGATAACGCTGAAGCTCTAAAGCGCAAAAGAGCTCATGAAAGCTGGACAAGTCTTGAAGGACAATCTCTTCCAAGTTGCAGAAGCAGTCCTTACTCAGGAAAACAAGCAGATGTATCAGGAGACCAGGTTGGCTGGACAGGAAGCACATGATGACGCTCCAATGCAAAAAGGATGTATACAGGAGGAGGAGGAAGCAGTAAAAGAGGGATTTAGAAACATTGCCCAAGCGTGCAAGGCTCGTGTTAGAAAAGCTCAGCCGGTGTTGATGCACGCAGGTGGTGTTAAGGGCCACAGGAAGAGTTTCTACTACTTAGACTAGTAGGAAAAGGCTGAATGAGGAAAGTGTGGGCCTGCTGCTGAGTGGGGTGGGTGAATTGGTGGCAGTGGGCACAGGTAAGGCTGAAGTACTTGTGCTGCCTACGCCTCAGTTTTCACCAGTGTACTTGGTGAAGAGGTTCACAGAGGACAAGAAGTCTCACCAGGGGCCAAGGAGAGAGTCACAGATTACTTGAGAGCTCAGCCTATGCAAGCCCAGGGTGACTGTGCCATCTCCACCCTTTGAGGTTTTCAAGACCCAACTGGATAAAGACTTGAGCAAACTGATCCCATGGCTGGCCCTACTTCGAGCAGGAGACTCAACCTGACCCCTGACGATCCCTTCCAGCCTGAACAAGTCTGTGGTCCTGTGTGGTGTATGTAGTTGGGAGGATTGTCTGCAACCATTTAGCCCACTCTTTAATTTTGAAGTGTGTGTTGTAACTCTGTACGTAGGGAATAAATTGCTTTGGCTGTTTGTATGGGAGGAAGCTAATCTTATAGCACGTGACGATACGTGTTTGGCCTTCCCTTACAGAAGCTGTGTCATAGTGTGTGAAGTTAAGCACAGTTGGAGTAATCGATCCTTTAGAGGGGTGAAGGTGTGTATCCTGGTCTCCTGAGTGGTACGGTCGGTTCAGTGGGAGGCTGTTCCACATGGTCACCGCTGACTCCAAAACCCGTTACGGTGCTGAGCTGGGCTCCATGTGGAGCCTCTCCACTCGTGCTTATGACCGCTCGTCAATAACGGATTGCTCGAAGCTGCCAGCAGCAGTTAGTCTGCCCAGATCTTCTTGTCTGACGGCTCAGTCCCAGCGTGAGGAGGGAAGTGCTGCTCCCCTGGTCTCTCTGTGAGTCTCACCTGCACGATGCTGTAGTCATCTCGCTTCTTGTCCTGAACTTCTCCAAGCTGTTCCCCCGTGCTTTTGAGAAGCTCCTGACTCTTGCTGCAAAGGACCGCGTTTCGGTGATGAATGGGGTTTGTACTGATAGTTTGCTTGAAAAATGCTTTGGGGGACTTCCCAGTGAGAGGCTCTGTATCAGGATGGGAGAAGCTGAAGTGAATCACCGCTCTGCTTTCTCTTGCCAAGCTTCCCGCGCTGAGGCTGCGGGGCTTGAATTCCAAATTGTTCCGTTTTTTCTCAATGGGCTTGTGAAGAACTGCTGCTATTTTTCGTGCGAGTAGCTATGCAGTTGCGCATATCAGGCTATAGCTAAGGTGCCCTCCTGATTTCAGTTTTTAAAAGTTATTTTTAAATTGCAAGGCCTTTAAAGACCTTTTGTAGGATCGTGTGATAATGAGGAACTCTCCCTCCCTCCAAGGGAAGGATGGAAGAGGGAGAACGGGGCCAGGTCTCCCTTAGGACTACGACATTCCTGCCTGTATGCAGTCTGCAACAAAAAACTTCACTGGCCGTGCGTTTTCCTGGTGCCCCCTTTCTCCACATGCTGAATTTTTGATTATTTGGAATGCTGTTCAGCTATCTGTGGTGTTACTTCTAGCAGCATTTCCTGATAAATTTGAAGGCATTGTATCCCTTAATATATTTTTAAATGTTTCTTTCCCTCGTGTGTGTGATTATAGGCTTGGGAATTTTCTTCCAGCGTTCTGCCAATGTCTTTAACAGTTGTTTCACTCTTAAAAAAAATTCATAACGGATGTATTTCCTGGTTTTAAACTCTGTAATAGGAAGAAAGGAACCACAGTTTTCCCATCTTGGTGATAGCCTGAAGCAGGATGTGTGGCATACAGGCATACAACAGACTTTCACCAGGAGGAGGAAATTAACTGGCTACAAAGTAGGGAAAGTTCACCAGAAGTCATTGCTCTTCACTTATTTTTAAGCAAAGCTTTGAATTTCTAGGCAAAAGGACAAATTATATAAGTGGAGTCTCCCACATATTAAGGTGCGGTGTTCAGATACCTGTGTTGACTGTGACCGTGGTAAGATTACGCAGCCTCATATATTAACAGGGTTATCATTGAGCTCTGGCTCTTCTCCTTCCCTTTTTTAAGGAATGATGTTTTAATGCTATTAAGTGAAGTACTGATGCATGTTTCCATGGCCAGATTCTGCTGTGTTTCCAAGTGGCGTGTGGTGGGAGTGTACATAATTTACCCAGATATGTCCTGTCAGCTTTTTGGTCCTTATTCTTTTCGGTGCCTGGAAAAGTGAGATAAAGCAGCTTATCTTCTTTGAGACCTGTGCCGCATTCAAAGCTGCTTCAGAAAAGAAAAGGAACCTTCAAATATTTTTCTAAAGTTAATGTAGACTAATAGCAGGAAAACATGGTCAAAAGTGTTACTGTTAATAAGGCTTGAAATAAGCTTTACTCTGAAGAATTCGCAGACCAGTGGAGGGGAGGGAAGAGGTGTAACCTCTAGAATAGCCGAGTACTCTGGAAAATAACCACATTTTCTTTCCAAGTACACTTTGATCGCAACATTTCCTTTCCATAGTTTGCTCATTCTGGGATGCTGAGTGCCTATAGGCAATGCATTGAAATCTGTATGGATGAAAAAAAAAATCTACTTCAGCTGTTATTTTTAAATGAGAATGCAGTAGGAAAGGAGTGAGACTTCCTCGCTGGGGGACAACCCCTCCCCTCCTTGAACCCACTTGAAGTTTAGTATAGCGTTGAATTTAGCGTAGCATTTCAGTGTAGTAACGCTTACCATAACGGTGATTTCTTTTTTTTTTTTTAAATTTTATTGTATAGTCTGTAGCACAGAATTTATCCATGGAATGTTGTAAGTAGAGATAATTAGCTTAGCTTGTTGACATTTTTCCCTGTTGCACTGAATTTGTTTTGATAGACGACATATGCTAGGAAGAGCTCTTCAAAAGTAGGAGTTTCATATTTTAAAACCTGCTTTGGTCCGTTTCCTGCTGCTTTTTTTCTTTTTCCTTATTCAAATTTAATTTAGGGTATGTTTTATAAGGTCTTCATCCCTTCTTGCAACTTTTTGTGCCTTAATTCCTCACTCGTGAAATGGTACTATTATGTCGTCCTCCTTCCTCGGTATCTTTCCTCCTTATTTTTGCTGTGCCACCTATTTTTGTGTTGAAGACCCAATGTTGACCCCCAGATTAGAATTTGCATTGCTTATTACCTAGGAATGCAGCGGGTGCTGTCCTGACAGGTTCTACTTAAACGATGGCTGAATATTAATTTCAATATTTTTCTAAAAGTGGCAGTATTCTGACAAAGGTATGTGAAGGAGGGGTTTGCAGCGAGAAAGGCTCAGGAAACTAGTCTCAGTTCTGTTTTAGCAAGTCTGTCCATGGTTTTTCTCAGTTCAGCTATATATCTGGGATTGGGTCATACTTCATGGCTATAGAGGTTTTTGCAGATGTTAATATTTTGAAATATTTCAACTGTGGGATTCTAGCTATTCTTTCCAGCAATTCTAATAACAGCAAATTAATGGTATAGAAATCTTAATATGTATACAGTTTACTAAATTTTTGTGATGTCCTGTTAGTAATATTAGGAAAAAGGTCCTATTACTAGTGAGATATGATCTGTAGAAATGTGTATACGTAGAATAAAAGATTTCATGGAGTTCTTATTCAAGGTGAATGAAAATATTTTTAGCAGTAATACTTCTGTTTGAGGGTCTTGTTTTGTTTGCCCTGTGTTTAGCGTACACAAGTGAAAGGAGGTTGGCTTTTTGAGTTTGTGTTCCTGCTCTGCCATGTATCACCAAGCGTTCATGACACACTTCTGCCATCTCCATGGGAAATCCTGGAGAGCAGCTGGGAATGCCCTGAGGAAGCCAGCTGATGCTCCTATTGATTTATTTCCCAATATCTTCCTCCTTTAAAAGTGAAGTACATCCGACAAACATAAGGGAGAATTCATTCCCGTAGCCATGTTGCCAGCTGCAAGGAACATTAGAAGAGTAAAATTTCAACAAATCTCTCCACCTACAGAACTTGGCTTGTCAAAGCTTATAAATGAGATGCACTGGGAAAGGTGTTGCCAAATTGACATTCGAATGCTTTCAGTCTGCGGGGTTGTAATTAATGTATACAATTGTCTCAACCGGCGTTGTAGGCTGTTTTGGTCTTGGTTTTGTGATTTTTTTTTTTTTTTTTTTAAATTTTTGGGTTTTTTTGTATGGTGGTGTTGTATCATTATAGTAAAATTATGCAATCAAAATAATTGTACTGTTAGTATTTGACGCAAGGAGACTTGTTAATGAAAAACCTGGACTGTTAAGAGAAGTGTGTCATAGACACACATTAAAAATGTTTATATATATATATTTTAAAAACTTTGAGAACAGGATGCTACTGTTCATTGGCTTCTAACCTTTGCTGTCTTATGGGCAACCGGGTGGAACAAGTAACACACTGAGTAATATCACCCTAATGCATGGCTTCATCTTTAACTTTTAACTTCCTGTGGCCAACGCAACGTGAGGATTTCACGTGAGACTTGTTTCCTACCCAACGTGGGTTGGCCGTCACGGTGGTTGATTGTGAAGTGGATGTAAAGCTGCTAGGGTGCTAGTTTTACATTTAGCCCAGACATGCAGTGAACAGCTACTTGTCCCAAGGGCTTTGCTCCTTCCCCCAGGTTAGTTTCTATATTTTTTACATTTAACCATCACTGCATTAAAATCCATAAGCACTTTGGTAGTGGAAACCACGTTGCCTTCCTCCTAGGGAGTGTCCTGACCTGATAAACCAGAGTGTTTTTCTCTGAGATAATCCTGGGTGCTATTCCGTAAAATGGCACCTATCAAAAAGCGCTGCTCTGATATATTTTTGTGGGTCTGATGTCCCTTGGGAAGGGGAGGACTGGGGGGTTGAGAGGGTTATGTGGCATCTGTGAACCACAGGCACCCCACAGCGCACACCTACCCTTTCTCCCTGTCAGTGGGACTGGTTGTGTGAGGTTTTTTGTTCTCTGTGTGTGGTTTTTTTTTTGGTTGGTTTGTTTTGGGGTTGCATTCAGTGAAAATGATTCAAGTTGCTGCTGTAATTTTTTCCCTGAAGCTCCAGATATGGCTCAACAGCACGTGTTGAACAGCTTTACAGCTCGCCGCTGACGAGGAGTTTCCATTTTCCCCCTTCCCGCTCCTGGCCGCAGGCTCCCGCAGCTTCCCTTCGGCCGGCGCTCCTCACGCCCTCTTCCCAGCTGCCTTGCTGTGCGTAACATGCGGAAAAGCAATCCGGGAGAAAATAGCTCAGTGTTTCATATGCTGCCTTAGTGAGTTGGCACCTCATGGAGCAGCCGGGTGCTGCGAGGGCAGGGAGAGCCCGCGGCGGGAGCTGGGGGGGCGGAGGAGGAAAAAGGGAAGGAGGTTTTCTCCTCCCAGCAGCAGACAGCGATGGGTCTGCGGCCACGGCTGTGGTCAGTCCTCCTGTCTTCCCCGTGCGTGTTGAGTGGAAGTTAATAGTGGAAGCACCAGTGCCTGTGGGCTTCCAGGCACGGCGGGCGCCAGGTGGGAGGTACGTGGGACGCGCGTCAGGCCTTTGAATTCTGCCCGAGCTCCATTCGAGGTGCATGAATCCATCCTTCGGGGGTTTCCAAAGCGTTTTTCCAGTGCCTTGGCTTAAGAGGCTTGTGCGAAGCGTTCAAGAAAACCTGTGGGTGGGAGAGAGAATTTGACCGTAGGCTTTCCTGAGTCCCAGTAGTGAATAATCAACAGCTAAACCCTCCTTCCTCTCGAAATGTTTTTCTTTGATAAGAGCGTGAGCTCAGCTCGGTGGAGATGCCCAACAGACACAAAGGCCGTTTGTAACGGGACGGCAGTGAAATGAGGAAGCGTGACTGGAAAGGATGCAAATACGCCAGCGGCGGGGGTCAACACTGACGCGGACTGCACTCGCTTTGTTTTATAGTCGTAACCTGTAGTAATGACTGACCATTTTCAGGCCCTGCTAATTTGATTATTTTTTTTTTCTCTTCCCCTGAGGCAGCTCACAACTTTTGGAATAGCAAGAATAGGCAACTTTTTACCGTTACTGCACGCTGCCGCTATTCCCCACTAGTCTTTGCAGTGGGATGTGGTTAATGCCTGTGCTCTGTGCCATAGAGATCTGGAGTTCAGTTTAAGGGAAGAAAGCAGCATGTCCAGTCCAACCATGAAAATACTGCTTTTCCTTCATGTTGTTAAGGAAAAGCAGACAAATCTTGCAACCTTCAGGTTTCTCTGTAACTGTTACACAAAGACCTGCGTACTCGAATATTTTTTTTTTTCCTCCCAGGGTTTAGCAGCCCTCTGGGGCTCTTGGCTCTGCGTCAGTATAGCTGCTTGTAGACACAAATGGTATCAGGCTTTAGAGGTGCAGAAGACACAGTAGCATTAATGTAACATGGCTGTAAACACCAACAGGGCTCTCTCTGTGTCTCCTTTGATGATTTTTGTTGAATATGGCTTGCTCTAAAATAGCAGGTCAGGTCCCTGTGTGAGTTTTGACACCACTGGGCTCGGCTGAAGGAATATATTATCTTTCAACAGCATGGGTTTTGTAGAGCCTTTAATACCAGTGGAGTAAATAAGGAAATAATGGAGAAAGTAAACAACAACAACAAAAAAGGTGAAAGATGCAACCCAGGAATAAAGCATGTTAAAAGGATAGGTAGGAGGGGAAAACCAAACCGGTTTGACTCCTCAATAAATGCGTGGCTGCTCTGATTTGATGCGTTTCTTCCTTTTCCTCCTCCCGCTACGGCGTGCCCGTTGTCTTTCAACGTTAACCTTCCATCTCCGGTGTTGTGTGCTACTGCTCCATGAGTCCTGCTCCTGCCCTTGCTCCCCTGCCGTGCCCCCCGCTGAGCTCGGGGCTGGCCGCTGGCAGAAATTCGGTGGGATTTGGAGCTGTGAAGTGCTGTGTCAGCACATGGGAGATTAAGGTTTTTAGTAAATTTTTCTCTTACTTGGAGAGGGGAATTAGTGAGCTCCCAAATTCACTGGATTTATTGGAAACGTGTGCCTGCTGAATGTATTTATTCCCCCATGTTGCTGGCTGTACTCTTGACAGGTGCTGAGAGGAGATTTATAGAAACAGCAAATATTTGCTAGAGTGGCTGAAATAGCTGAGGGTTATTTAGATCTGACTGTTTATCATCATGTCTCTTAGTTCTAGTTCAATAATTTAAATGCATAGGCTTGCGTCTTTGGAAATTTTTAATCTCTGTTGGATTTTATACAGGTTTCATGACTAAATCCTACCACCAATGGACTAGTACCAGTCTGATACATAGACTTTGAGAGTAACTTTTTTCTCATTTTTAGTTTTGGTGAAGTAAAACTATGGGGAGAGCAGAACACGACTACAGATGGATGCTGCTCATCACAGTAGAAAAAACTTGGCTTGTGTTCAGCTGACGCAAAGTAATTCTGAAAAAAACTCCTGAAGAAGAATTTCTGTATTAGTTCTTTTGTCCACATTTCTGCAGGACTCCTTTTTACATAACTTTAATTTTTTCGAAAATATCCTTTTGTAGACAAGTTGTACACCGCTAGCTTTTAGAGGAGGTACAAGAGGATGAGAGAACAAAAAGAAAACACTTAGAGAAGTCATTCTGGATGTCCAGATCAATAACTGTAGAAGAAAACAACAATAAAAGCAAACCATTAACCTTCCCTCAGGTTTCCAGTGAAATACATAAAAATCAATGTCACCTTTGCAGTTATTTGAGAGATTAACAAATACACGCCCTGATGCACCAAGCCTGGAAGAGAGGTCCAGAACCAGTGCCCTGTATGGAAATGTCTGCTCCAATGCCACCTCCACGGTTGTGCTCGTCTGCTGGCAAGTTCTTCCACCCTTATCGCTGTTCCTGACCCTCATTTTGACCGTTCAGGGAAGCGGGCGATTTCTGAGGTAGCAAAGTCCAGACCTGGTAAAACCATCTTTGCAATTTGCCAGTGGTTCTCAGCAGAGGGGCAAGGCTGGCTGGGACTCTGTGCCACCCGTCCCGTGTTTCTTAGCGCAAGAACAGGTGATTTTGCCGCTGTTTGGTCTTTCTTGCTGCCTGGGCAGGACTGGAGTTTATCAGGATCAAGTAGCTGAACTTCATATGGTTAAGATAAAGACTATACTGGCTGACTCATAGGAAAACCCACCATTTCGATGGTTTTTTAATTTTATTTTTTCACTGGAATAAACTGCCCAGGGAGGTGGTGGAGTCACCATCCCTGGAGGTGTTCAAGGAACGTGTGGACGAGGCACTGCGGGACATGGTTTAGTGGGCATGGTGCTGTTGGTTGATGTTGGACTTGATGATCTTACAGGTCTTTTCCAACCTTAGTGATTCTGTGATTCTGTGAAATGAGGCAGAGAAATGGCAACTTTCTTCCTATTTCTCCTGATTGTTGTGCATCTCCTCCTCCTCCTGCCCCACCAAGTTTTTTCCATTTACAGGTGCGCTGTGCTGTGAAGTGCTTCAGTAGCCCCAGGCCTGTTACTGGGTTTTTCTAGTCCGTCCTTGGTGAAGAGGCTGAACTGATTTTGCTTCTTTCCAAGCCTTGATGCAGGTGTCAGCTCCTGCCATTCCGTATTGCATTATTGCACTCCGTCTGGGGTTACTCAGCAGCTGATGCTACTGTACAACGTGCAGTTTATTTACAAGTGTATGTGGTTTGAGGGTTTTTTGACTATCTACTTCTAAGTGCCATTCAAGGTAGATTTTAAAATCGTTCTCCCTTTTCTTTGCCTTTCTTACTACAAGTTGGTTGTGTCTAAGAGGCCATTTCAGCTGGAGGTAGCATGGCTTTGGTGTGGGTGTCATGTTCTTGAATTTACATTTTTCTTACGCTTGGGGAGAGCATAAATTTGTTGACCTTCATGGCCTGTTGCAAAGCCCATTTTCTGGAGGGTGTGGAGTATATCTGAGGCTTTTTGTTTCTGGGAGCACCGATCACATTGGTTCCGTTCATGCATGGATGTGTTTTTGCAGTAATTTGCATACATGCGCCTTGGTCATGGCAGGCACGCTCTTAGACCCTGAAGGAATGAAGTTCTGTAAATGAATGTCTTTCAAAATGTTTTTGATGAACTGATTACCAAGTTGTTATTCTAGGAAAACCTGAGAATATCAAATCCAAGCTGAAATTAATAAAATAAGATTTTGATCGGAGGTCACAGACCTGGAAAGTTGACTTATACCCATAGCAACATTGGACTTCAATTTTGGTTTTGTATTCACATAAAAGCATTCAAATGCATTAAAGAAATGAGATGTATTCTTGTTTTGAATCAGGATATTGCATTTCTCCTCTTTTCTTAGGTCTTCAAGTTCACCTACAGCTTCCATTTTAGTCTTCAAAAAGTTCAAGTAGCTATACATAGTGAATATGCAAATGTATTTCTCTATTTTGGGGCCCGTTGACCTGACCAGACTAGCACTGGCAAAAGTACTCTTCGTTCAGCAAAAAGGATATTCCATATTAACTTCTGCCAGCTAGCAGTCAGACTTGTATTGTGCTCTGTGTCAGCTATTATTGGATAAGGATTACAGGAATGGTTTGGTTAGTAACACGGAACTGTTCCTAGCCTTAATTCTCAAAAACTGAATCAAAACTGTTTAAGTTTGAGTAATTCTAATTTCTTGTGTATTTTCATAACATCATTAGAAATTCTAAAAAAAAAAAAAAGTCGCCCTCCCACCTGCAAGCTTATCATGTAAATGGCTTTAGTCTCACATGCCTTTAAAAAAAACAAACCCCAAAAATTCCCCAAAGCAAAACACCCACCCACCCCCACTCACCCGTATATATGTACATATTCAGAGAGCCCGGTAAAGCGAAGTTTTTCTATGCAATGTATCTCTGTACATGGATAGATGGATAGGTGGAGGATGAAATGAGCGTGTTTCTAAATCTAGATTTGTCTAACAAACCATCAAGTTTTGGTTATGAGGGGAGGGAAGCGTAAAGATAAGTATTATGGGTACTGCAACTATAATAAAATGGTGAGGATAGTAGAAGAAGCTATTGCTCCAAAGAGGCTACTAGTGCATTTTTGTTTCCCTTGTTTCATAGTACTCTGTGAAGAAGAGAAGTTATGACTATGTTTATGGAAAAATCTATCTGGAGTAACTTTCTCTGGGCCCCGTGGCCTCACGCTTGGCAGGAAATGCGTGGGAGAATACGCAGAGACTGTTTTGTTCAGAGGAGTAGCCAGAGCCCACTGCGAGCATCAGAAATACCCTGGCAGTCGACCCGCTGAGCCTGTGACCTGCTGAGGCTTTCAGCTTGACTGCCCCGGCCTGCCTCCTTTGTGTGATGATAGAAATGGTGAGGCAGTGGTCATCTTACACCTTTCCTCTCCACTTCTAAAATAGCCTGTCTGTGTCATTTACAACCCTTCAGTCCGCTTGACTGCTTAGCGCTGTGCGAAACACTTCAGTCCAGTGCAACCGGGCTTCCCACCCCTTTCTCTTTACCTAGTGGGAGCAAAATACATCTAGAGTAACCGCTTTAGTTGAATTAGTAGGCTGTGTAGCTATAAATCTGAATTATTCTGGGCTGGGAGCGTGTGGGGAGGGGGTCCCTCCCCCGGGTCACGCTGCCCCTGTGCCTGGCTGCCGGTGCTCCCGAGCCAGTCGGCGGCCAAAGCGAAATTCCCGAAGTCCTACTTGTACGCATGGCAAACTCATTCTTGGTTGCCTGGGCCGGGTTCTCTTCGGCTGACCTTCTGTCCTCTTTCACAGTTTTAACACTCCTTACCCCTGAGACATTGTTTTCTTTCCTAATTAATCTTTTCACTCTTTGTAGAGTCTGGACTTACTCTCAATATCCTGTTTAAAGTGTTTATTCATCTGAGCAAGTCTCCAATCTTTCCTTACCATTTTTTCCCTTCCTGCTTGGAACGGGAGTGTGAATAACATTTGTATTTTTCAAACGAGCTATTTCTGTATTTGAGCTAAAGTGTTTGAGCACAACCTCACTAATTTCCCGGGTTTCCCAAAATTTACCATTCTGAGATCCTAAAGTCCCCATTGCATTTACTTTTGTTAATTTGATTCTTCTCATGAAATTGCGACAGATGCAGTAATTTTTGACAGTCAGCTCTTCTGTCTAGTCTTTGCTTCTCATTAAGGCAATGACTAGAATAGGTTCATATAGCATCTTGTCTTGTTTATGAAAATAATCTCATCAATAACAGGGAAAAAAAGCTCTCGGACATTTTTTGGGCAACATGTATCAAACAAGGTGGAAGAAGCAACATATTGTAGTGTCAGAAGGGGGAAAAGAATTTGTCCCCTATAAATGTAATTACTGTTCAATTAAATTCTTTGCATTTCCAACTTGTATGTAGCCACTCACCCCGCCAGTTGCAGCAGGGCTGAACTCACTCACCATGAAAAGAGGGTACAGGTTAGCCTCGTCCGCTGTGCACCTGGGGGCCTCTTCCTGGACTACAGGGATCTCCAAAACAGTTTCCATCAGGTTTTTCCATTCAAAGTTGGTAGCCTGAGGACTAGGGAATACTCTTGCCAATTCCTAGACTGAAGAGTCCTGGAGAGAAAAAGAGGAGAGAAATGGTATCGTAGAAGAGAGATGTGCTATGGAATAATTCTTGTGTTTTCTAAGTGAGTACCTCCCTCTTTCTCATGTGGACAAAGGTTATCCGTGCCTTCAACAAATGCATTATTTTTCAGGAAAGCCTATATCCCGTATTTATTTTAGCCCAATAATTTTAGGGCTAAGCTTAATACACTGACACCACTGGAAATAGGATGCATGTGGCTCACACCTGGGACATAGCGACTTATTAAGAAAATTGTGACCATAAACTGTGACCACTTTTTCCCCGTGTCTGTTTTCATTATCACTGTGTACGCATTCAAACCCGAGTGCCCATTTCCTCGGTGAAGATGTTTGTTCTGTGCCAAGCATGTAGACTTACCGAAGCATAATAAAAGAGCACAATAAAGGCAGTATGTAAAATCAGTAAGAGCAATACCATTAAGTGCACAAAGTTGGAAATGCAAAATGGTTGAAGGGAGTTTAGAAATTGGGTCTCTATGTGGGTTTTCTCCCCTTTTTTTTTCCATGGCGATGTAAATGCCTGCGTGGAAAACCTCTTACTCCTTGCATTTCATTTCTTTCCGTTACTGAAAGAAATCCAAGTTCTCATAGTTCACATAAAATGGCTTCAGTCCAGGGAGATCGTTGCCCTGTTCTCATTATTAATCTAGAAGGCTTCGTACTTGCAGCATGTCACTGTGCTGCGAAGAATATAAGGGAGGGCAGAGGCGTCTGCCCAGGGCGTGGGGGAAGAGGCGGCGTGCCTCCCCCCGGTACCAAGTAGCCTTTTCGGCGGTGATTTCATGCTGATTCGAGCGTGAGCTAGTGTAAAGCCGGGCCAGCCCCAACCGTTCTCACGGGCCGAGGGAGTGGATGTGGGAAGGAGAGGCGCTGGCTGCGGCCCCGGCTCTGGGACCCTCCGCCAAGCTCGGCCGTTCTCATTGCTGATCCCTGACCCGGCTGCCAGCGGGGAATTGCAGTCAGAGGCTGTGAAACCTACCCAAAACTGAGTCACGCTGTATTTCAACTAAAATAAATATTTATTGCGTGGTTTTCTTCAGGACCCTCTTGTGTGAGACTTTGGTAAATGGCGGTGTTTAACTGGAGGGCAAACATAGCTTTAATTAGAAAGGATGTTTTTGCTCAAAGCTGTACGCCATCGCTGACCGGGGTCCGTAACTCCCTTATTAATGGCTTTTCCCAATGACCTGGTCTGAAGATTCCCAAACCAGGACCCCACAGATCACTTCAGGTCTGTGGGGAGCTGACACACTGTGGCAGCTGCTGTTAGGCTACTTGCCAGAGATCAAATCATGCAAAAAGCAGCTAAAACCACACTGAATGCTGTTTTTTTTTTTTTCCCTTCCAAGTTAGTGAGTGCTGTCTACTACAGTCCTGCTACTTACTCATGAGTGGGAGGGAGAATTCCCGAGGACATCAAGGCTGCGGAGAAGTGCTGGTCCCTGGTAGCTCTTTCAGAAGTCATTGCCACTGCTTTTCCTGTGCTTTTTTTTCTTTTAATAAATGATGATTTATGTACTTTGGTGTTGGATTAATCCTTACCCCTACCCCCTGCCGGTATTGATAGCTAGGTGACTTCTGGGGTAGAAATGAACATTTCTGGTGGTCGAAATACATGGAATGTTCCACATATGGTCTCTTTTTAAATCCTGCATGGGGTTACAAAAGATGGATGAATTTATCTTACAAAGGAGCTTAGTATTTTGTGAATCCTCAAGTATGACAGGTTGGTGGTTTTTTTTCCTTTCAATATCACAATGTTAAGTACCCCAGAAGACAAGTTCTGGCCAACTCCTATTTCAGGAAGGTTTTTGGAAATACCAAAGACATACCACTTTTCTTTTCCCTGAGCTGCACATTTAATCCGTATTAATTTGGTTGTCTTATGTATTTTTCTTATTACTCTCGAAGACTAGAGAATGCTTTCCCACAAATAAAAGGTTAATTCTTTTTCCGTGACTCAGGAAAGGAGAAGACTTTTTTCAAATTGTGAGAATCTTTATTTTTATCATATCGACAAGGCTGTTGGGATGAAACAAATGCTTTTTTTAAAGACAGCAGCTGGTTCCAGCCTCCAGGTTTGAAGTATTTTCAGTCTCATCTGCTTAGAAGCAGCTGGAAGCAAGCCTATATGGGTTGCTTATTTAAGAGGTTGATGTACTTTCTGTGGGGAATGCAGAACTGGATCTCACAGAAAGGAATATATTAATGTTGTCAGTGATGAGTTTTAATAAATAGAGCTTGCACTAAAGGCCTTTGAAAAAATGCTTTACTCTGAAAGTCCTTTTGATCTTCTGCAAATAAAAATACCAAATGTTTGACTATGGCCAGACTGCATTTGTAAATGGTAGTTTAGTTATTTGAAACAAATATCCCAATAAAAGAAAAATTTCAGGGAAGAAGGATTGCTTTTACATTCCAGTTGCTGGTAAGGGAAGGAATGCCTTTGAACAGCCAAAACCTCACATAAGGACTTTCTTATTCATGGTGTATGTATGAGATAATTTTCCCTACCCCATGCAACTGGTATTTAGCACCGTCTAAGTCAGTAGCAGAAAAAAGATTCAGTTTGAAAGGTTTACCTTCAAATGTCTTCACTGAGATGATGTGTGTTGTTCAGCTGATGTATCGCTTTACGGAGAATATGTAGTGGGTGAGGAGGGATTATTTTCACTTGAACTGTTCGCCTGATGGAGGGAAGATGAGGCAGCAGCAAACTGGGTCAGGCTGAATCCCCTGTTCTTTCTACAGAACTTTTTAAAAAATGGAGATTTAGTGAGAAATGGATGGGTTTAGCCCATTCTTTCCTTGCTGTGTGTGCATTCTGTGTTTTCTGGTTTTAATAAAACTGGTAATTCTATTGGGTATCTTAAATTCTCAGCAGTTAACATGTATTCAAGATGTTTCCTTTAGGAAAGTTTTCCTTTTGCCATATGCTAACTAGGGAGCTGTGAGCAGCACTGCCTTCAAGCGAGAGCAATGCCTGGTTCCATGAGAATGGCAGTGGTAGGCAGTGCAGGGGAAAAAAGGTGAGGGTAGTGTTTTCCTAGCACCGGGTCTGCTCACGCAGTGAGGCGCTTACTGTATGTTACAATGGCCTGTGTTTTCAAAAAAATAAAAATTAATTCAATTTCCGAAAAAACTAAGCATCATGAAACATAGTTCAAGACCTGTTTATGCTTAAAATGCATACAAGCCTTATTTTTCTAATTGCTGTTGAACGTGTGAATAAGTCCCATCAAGTGATCTGTAGCACTGAGCGATGGTCGCTGAGGATATAAAATGTACCTGTTTGCTTTGTACGCTGTCGCAAACCTAGTTGCACCCTGCAGAGAGCTGTTCCCGTCGCTGGTATTTTGAGCTTAGCATGTACGAGTGGTCCTGGACCAGATGCATGCTTTCCTGCTGTCAATGGACTCAACGAGTCTGGATCCCGATGTTGTTGGCTACTTGAGTCAGGGCATTGCAGTACACTTCCCACGGGCAATTTCTCACCTTTGGCTCATTTAACATCCAGAATCTTTTTACCTGAGATACTGTTATTGTTCTTCTCAAGCTTTAAAGAAATAGTATGGGGTTGTCCCTATGGATCAAATATTCATTGCCCTGATTTGCAAAACATGTTCTTTGGCTATAGCGTTCATTTCTGTGCAGCTATTTCACATCGCTACTTTCTCCCACTTTTGACGTGACCTATATTATATGTGCATATCACACTGTTTCATCGCAGAAGTGGTGTGTCTGGCCGCCTACTTCTCCTCCTCTGTTCAAGAACCTTGTTTTTCTGTACCTTGAGAGACTGTATGGACATTTCTGCAGTTCTTTTTGGACTATATGCTGCCACTATACCTTCTGACGTGAGACGTAGATCTGCTTTCACAGCAGACCTTTGCTGCTTTTAAATACGTGAAAGGCTCTGCTTGTGTAGGTGAAGGTCTAGTTGGCACGGTTTGAGCGAAACAGAGCAGGCAACTGAGCTTTCTCAACAGTACTGCTCTGCCTGTGACCTTTGGAGGACAGGATTAGTGGGTATCTCTGGGACCTTTTTCTAAAAACACAGACAAAACCCCAGCCCTAGGATGTAGGTGCTGCAGTAACTAAATGGAGATCAGAGGATTTCGTATCGTGAAGAGATGCTATCGAATCAGAAGGCGTAAGAAAAGGAGAATGGTATTAAAAGGCCTCGATCTAGGGTGTTTCCTCACGGGACGTGTCCTTTAATTTTCTGAAAAGCTTTAGATCACTTACACAGTGCAATTTTTTTCCTCGTCTGTCCTTTATTATATCAGCAGTTTGTGAGCTGGGGAGGAGCGCTATAGGTGGACCATAGAGTTCCATGTATCGATCTATTTTTCTGCTGTTGTCTTTTTTTTTTTTTTGAGGGTAATGGCAGAAACGTTTGCAACTTTCATATGAATGTCAAGAAAAGACAAAGCTGCTAATATAAGATTGAGATGCATCCGTATGTCTTGATCAGTGTTTGTTCCTCTTTCTTTTATGAGAAGGCTTCAGCATGAGCATTATTTCAGTATCTCTGCATTTGCAGTTAATGATTGCAATTAATATTAAGCTGTTGTTACTATGATATATCATAGTAGTGTACTTCTGAGTGTTCTTTTAAAAATGATTTTGAAATACAGTTGTGGGATGATAAATATAAACGTTGATAAATGACTATAAGACAACTACATGTGAGAGTTTGAAATACCTAAAAGTTTTTATTGAGAAAAATCATGAAAGCATAATTTTTGTGTTTGAAGGGTTTCCTAGACTTGCATAACTTTGTAGTAAAAGAAAGTAAACTGGAATTACACCCAGGTTTTCTTTAGAAGTGACCTCTGCTGCCCTTTAGGGTCCTTCAGAATGAAAACTTCCTTGCAAACTAGAAATTAAAACGCTCATGGAAACGTGAATGCTAGAAAGGGGCCGTGAAGTTGTATATCGTGACCGTGTGAGATAAACAGGAGCCCATCGCCGTGTTGGATCATGATAAGGGGGCAGCTAATATCTTTTTTCAGTTGTACTGCTAAATCCGTGCCTGATTTAGAGTGAAGATGTTTAAAGTTGTGGGGAGGCATACTCTGTTACAGGATGGAAGCATCCTTCTGGCACTGAATTGTCACCTGTATGATGGCACTTGCTGTACTGTCCCACTTGCACCAGTGGCCGGGGTGAGAGGAGCTTCACAAAACATCTTTCGGGGATTCCAGAAACTTCAGGCAGCAGCTCCTCGGTGCTTGGTCCTGCTTCTCCGGGGCTTCAACACCCTGGCCCTGTATGCAGCACGCTGTGGGTAACATGGCTCGATCGTTCTTAGAAACAGCCGCGTCCGTCACAGGTTGGTATGTCTCCAGGGAATGCCCTTTTAGGAGAGGTGTCACAATTAGGATGGTACCGCCTGGTTGTCTGAGAGATGCGTCGTTTTTAGAATTCTTGTCAAAACACTGAAAAAGATTGTTCTGCGTGTTTTGATTTCACTCTGCTAAATTGATGAATATTGCCTGTTCTTCAAAGTTGGTTAATAAAGATCTTAACGTATTGTTTAGATTAAAGCAGCTTTATAGTTCATTAGAAAAATATTATGTAATGATTATATTTGGACCGCATCTCCTTTTTCTTTTCCCCTGCTAGTATTATTCTGTGGTGGCCTTCAAACAAGGGATACTGTTAAATTCTCACCGGGTGGCCAAAAAGCAGAAGATTGCAAGAGTTATAAAGATTCATGTTTGTTTTGGGTGGAGGCTTCAAAGGCTCGCAGGCTTCCTTACATGAGGATGCAGTCAGGAAATGGGAAGGCAGGCAAAAAAACTTCTGAGTCTGTTTTATATAAAAAGGGGATCACAGAGCCACCATCCTTGCTTAGCTTCAGTGGGAAGGCAGTATAGTCCTGGATTTCTTTGCACTACATATCTTTGATGTTTGTTTTAGTTGCCGTCAATAAAGCTTCCTTTTTTTTCTTTACATGTGAGCTTTAGTAACGTAAAATACGGCGAGACATTCATAAGGCAAATTGTAAATAGTGTGCTAAAGCTTAGCGTCTTCATGTGTATAGTTTGAGGTGCTGGATGATGGGATGTATTCCAGTCCATATGTTCTGCAGATTCCAATTAGTAAGACCCTCCTGCTGCTATGTGGGATAAAGTGTGAGTTAGGATTTAAAGCTGTATATTTTTTTTGATAAGTTATTGAAGGAATTACCTCACCAGTTCCTTCCAGTGCTGAAGATAACTCACTCGTGTGGCTTGCCCAGGCTGGTCTGTATCTGGAGGGCTTGTGATTTTGTTGTATATCACCCATGTTAGTCATTTTATTAGATGATGTTAAGATACAGCTGTAAATCAGAATTCTAGCATGTTATTATGGCTGTCTGCAGGAACACAGGTCTTTATATACCGTGTCAGACTACTGGCACTTAAAGAATTGTGCATTGATATGTACTAGGGATGGATGGAAATAAGAGGAAGACATTATTTCTTGTCCCATTCAAGACTCCTTTCATGAAGAAAAGGAAAGAAATGTTTAGTATTAATATGTAGTAGCTTATATATGCTGTTAGTGGTGTTATATGTTACATTTGAAATATTTGGTAGTCTTGGTCAAGAAAAATCTTATCTGTGTGCTTTCTAGCTGTCTTTTTTTTTTTTTTTTTTTTTTTTTAGATTCCCACCCCCCCCCATCCCCTTGCTTTTCTTTTAGGAGGCTTCCAGTTGCACACAGGAAGTGATTCAGATTGTAGAATGGACACAGGCAGTGTACGTATGCATAAGGAGATGCTGTGGGATAGTCAAGACTTTCTTCCAAAGTCACCATGGAGCAGAAATCCCACAGAGGAATGACTCAGGAGGACTCGGTGTACTTGAGTCACTTCTTTGAAGTTGTTACCCTTCGTCAATATTTGCCTGCATAGGCATTACTGCTCGTGTTCTTTATGTTCATGAATAGGTTGAACTTTACATCACTTTGTGATGAAGGAGGTTAAGTGGGGAACGGAGGTTACAGGACACCCAACAGTGTCTCAGTTTGCCATCGAGGGCATGCTGCAGAGCACCCCGGTGCCCTAACCCTAGTCGGGCTGGCTTTGAGCTCCGTCTGGGCTTGTGGAACCCAGGATGTATGGAAAAGACAGGGCTCTTGCCTTGTCCTGGTGTTGGGGTGTAGCTAGGGGCTCCTCTGGGTGAGGAGATGATGTGCACCTGAGCTCAGTAAGGGGACGTAGCCTAAAGCTGACTTTGCCCCAGGACAGAGCAGGCAGCGGAGATCTCCCCCACACTGCTGCTGGTTGGCCAACTGACTACATGACAGAAGCGGACCAATCTAGGAAATTTCATTTTAAATCGTAACTTGTAGTCACTCACCCGCTGATTTAATGCAACTGAAACTGAGGAGTGGCAGCAGACGCTGCAGTGTTGCACACCGCTCAGGACCCAAGCTGGTTAACTGAACATTAAGCAGCACTACATGGGAAAAAAATCAAGCAAACTTCGTTTTCTTGGCAATAGTTACCCTTGTTTTCCATTTCAGGAGGGATCCAGGGCTCTGTGAAATATAACTAGAGATTGTCATTACAAGTCCTGCTCAAGTCAGCTTCCCAAGACCTCTTATGCTCAGCACTGACTCTTAACTCAGCTCCAAAAACTCTATAGATTTCTAAAAATAGATAGTACAGTCTTTGATTGTTGGAAGATTCACGTTATGGATTCTATGGATGTAAATTACAGTTCAATTTGGGAAGGTTTGCTTGTCTAAATCCTACATAAATACCTTCAAGCAAATATTAAGGGGGTGTGTGCAGGATTTTTTATTTGTTTTGGGTTTCTATTGGAGTCCTTGTTCTAAGAACTGACTTCAGTTGGACAACAGTGGCAGAAAATGAAACTTGATATAATTTCCACTAAGGGCTGAGAAGATCAAAGCAGTTTTGGGAAACAAACCCAAACCTGAGAACTTTACCAAGTTTGTCAGTCTAAAGGCATTCCATTAATTCGGTGAGCACCCTTGCCACAATACATTCCGAGCTGAGAAGCCCTACAGTGGAAGCCGTGATGGCCATTACAGTAGGAAAAATCAGTTTTGTCCCTGGAGTGGTAGGTGTTCAGTCAGCCCTTCCTTCCCGCTGCCCTGACCAAGAGTCACCGCTGTAAACCAGGGAAAGCTCCGAGTGCTCTCTGTGCTTCGGCATCCTTATGTTGCTGTGATGGTACCAAGGGACACTTAGCGGGTGATGCTTGCCGTAGTATAAACAGTAATAATGTGATAATGCTGTTGTTTCTAGTTCTTCACTGAAGTAACTGATTTGATCAGGGATTAGAATACTATCTTTTAAAAACAGGCAACAATTCTCCCTTCTGAATTTGTTATCAGTATAATTTAATTAAGTATATATATTCTTCACGTTAATACTACTAAAATTTGGATTTCTGATTATTAAGCTATTTTCTTTGTTCTAGAAATACATCCTAAACCTTTTAGAGAAGGTGGTGAAAAGTGCGTGACTATCTAAAGATACACAGACAAAAAATACTAAAAAAACCCCTAAAAATTAGTTTGGCATCTTCCATTGCCAGCAGGAGCAGGGAGGTGATTGTGCCCCTGTACTCGGTGCTGGTGAGGCCGCACCTCGAATCCTGTGTTCAGTTTTGGGCCCCTCACTCCAAGAAGGGCATTGAGGTGCTGGAGCGTGTCCAGAGAAGGGCGACGAAGCTGGTGAGGGGTCTGGAGCACAAGTCTTGTGAGGAGCGGCTGAGGGAGCTGGGGTTGTTCAGTCTGGAGCAGAGGAGGCTGAGGGGAGACCTCATCGCTCTCTAAAACTACCTGAAAGGGGGTTGTGGTGAGGTGGGTGTTGGTCTCTTCTCCCAAGTGACTAGCGACAGGACAAGAAGAAATGGCCTCGAGTTGCACCAGGGGAGGTTCAGGCTGGATATCAGGAAAAATTTCTTTGCTGAGAGAGTGGTGAAGTATTGGAAGAGGCTGTCCAGGGAGGTGGTGGAGTCACCATCCCTGGAGGTGTTCAAGGAACGTGTGGATGTGGCACTGCAGGACACGGTTTAGTGGGCATGGTGGGGTTGGGTTGGTGGTTGGACTTGATGATCTTACAGGTCTTTTCCAACCTTAGTGATTCTATGATCTTATTTGCCATCTCTTGCGGTACCTTTTTAGGAGCTCGAATATAATGTTTTCTTCCTTATCTGTTCCGTGCTTTTCTATTTGTTTTTGTATCAAGACAATAGACTCCTTTTAAAAAAGAAAAGTAGAAATGAAGTTATAGCTCCTGTGTTGTCATGGACATGGGAATTTTCTCAAGTCTGGATTCTTCAATTTATTTTGTAGTGAATGTTGCAACATCATTGACCATTTACAGTTATGCACAGGAATTGTCACCCATAGGGAAAAAACCCAAGCCGATGTTTGCATTGCTGCTATTTTTTGGAAAAAAGGTTTTTTGGTAGTGTAGAACATATATATGTAATAAACTCTGGAATTTTAAGTATAACGAGAAGGATATAAGAGGAAAATGCCTGCATTTTTTATGAGTGTGACTCATAAGGGATATGTTTGCTATGGTTAATATCCAGTGTTTTTTGCCTGCCTGAAATATAATGTCCTTTGTCTGTGCACAGAACTCCTCCACTTGGCTGATCTTTGTCTTGACTTGGTTTTGGTTGACCTCCACTGTCTTTAGTCAGAGGCAGCTGTATTTTCCCAGTGTATCCCAGGGGCAAACGCTGCCTCAGTGCACTCAGGCCAGGTTCCCTCGCTGGTTTATGTCTGCGATGCACCGTGCCACGTGGAGATGGGTACTCTTAAACCCCGTCTAAACTCATGGCTCTGGAACTAGCCAAAATCTGACTGCTTTGGTACGTGTCCCGGCAAGCACATGCAAGCTGTGCTTGCTAATTGCACCGTCAGTGATGACAGTCCTGCAGTACTGTCCCCCCCAAGCCTGAGTGTTGGTGTCTTGTGGGACTACACGGTGCTTCGACACTTCCCGAGCGCTCGGCACCGAGGGGTGCAGGACCGCGGCACGCAGCGCAGGCATGATTCCTGCTGCCTCGGGTGGGTAGTTGCACCCAAAACTGGGGTCTGAGGAGGAGGAGGAATGTGAAAGTCTAAAAGGGGTTGGCTGGAACAACACAGGGAAGCTCCTTCTTGCTTTCTTTGAAATGGATGTTAGTGTTTAAAGAAAAAAACCCAACAAAAACCTACACCCTCCAGGATTCAGCTCTGCCTCCCAGCACTAGGAGGTCTGCAGCTTCAGAGGAGAAGGCAGCGTGAAGGTGGTGGCCTGTCAGCAAAAGGGAAAGCTGGCACGCCTTTGGGGAGTCCGGTAAGAGAAGAAAACGTGAAAGATGCCTGCCACCTTAAGCGACTTCATTATTTTAGTGGAAGAATACAGCAGATGCGTATGTTTCTATTCTGCCTATATCTGAGGTGCTGGTGTTGGTACCGGTATTATTTCTGTTCTGTGTCATCCCAGACATTCTCTAATATGCAAATGCCACTATTTATTGAAGACTAAAAGCAAGTTAAGTATAGAACTAAAGCCATCTGGTAGCTCAGACAGAAAAGTCAGATAATTAGCTGTTCTTGTCAAGGGACTGAGATTAAAATAGGCCATATTCATAATAGTGACTAGTTTGCAGGGACTTCCTGAAAGCCGCCTGGGATAACGATAATGAAAAGAACAAAATTAACAGGGAGGGGGAGGTGGTGCCGTTATTGCTCATGATGACTTCTGTAAGGGAATTAAGTCAGCTTTTAATTTGCAGATGGTTTGTTATTTTGGTACTTTGGAAAGAAACACAGACTGAGTTTTCTGGCTTTCTTTGGCAAGGTGAGGCAACCGGGTCAGCCGGTTACTGCCGGGGATCCTTAACGTTCCTGTGTAAAGGTCTGGTTCCGTTGCTCACCTCCTTACGAATTTGTGAGCGCCGTTGGCGTAGCTCATCTTCAAAGACCGCTCTAATCTGTGTGACCTGCTGGGTCCTGCTCAGGGCATGTGTTCCTTTTGGGGAATTAGCACTATTAAGAAAAACTGGATGAGGAAAACCATCAGAACACCGTTACCGCATCATTCTTTATCAGGTGATGATCGCGGTTTGTGTAGCAATGTTAGTTTAATATGAATTTATATTGATGGATATCTTCTAAGGAAAAAGCTCTTTAGCAAATAGTACTTAAAAGTGACCTAATTGTATAGTGGGAGGAAAGATCCGTGTCGCTGTGGCAGCTTCAGCACTTCTGTGGAGGGGCTCTGTGCTCCCTTTGGCCTTTCCTATTGAAATCTTGTCCTCCTCATGCAAGAAAATAGCAGCAGGGAAAGCTCCAAAGGCTGAACAGCGCTTGCTCTTTCCTGCATATGGATTCCTTGGTGGATGCCCTATGCCAATGTGATAGAGCAATTTTAATCAGTGAAGTCTGACCTGAATCTGCTTCTAAGTTGTGTCTCTTTGGGAACACAGCGTTAAGGGCAGCTATGCTAAAGGGACTAGTAGGATGAAATAAATGGGTACTGAAATGGCAAAGGGAGAATGCTCCATCGTTGGTGTGATTTAATTAAATGTATTTTCACTTCAGATGGATAAAAATCCTAGACTGAAATTTATTTGGCTTTGTTTATATATTTTTTTGACAGTTGCTTCTTATTTAACAGTTGTAGCAAAGAGCTGCTCATGCTGTTTCAGATAGAGGTTTGTAAGAGTTCCAGTGTGGCTGTAATATCTTCTCATATAGAATGTACTGCAAATCTCTTCTGAAAATGTAAGCAAGTTGAATACTTAAATTAAAATGTGGGCAAGAATTAAAAGTACTCTGGCTTTTCTGTGCTTAGATTCTCCTTGCAAAAAAAATCTGCTTCTAATTTATTTTCATTAAATGAAGCTTTTATGTCCCTTTATTCCTTGATTAGGAAAGCAATGATTTGAAAAATTCAAGATATTGAGGTCTCAAAAGTGTCAGGGATGCTCAGCTTTTAGAAAACATAAGTAAACATTTCAGTGCAATAAGCTCAAAATAAATTGCTGTGAATGTTTGTGGATATACAAATATTTCTGATCAGTTTAATGGGTCAAAGTTTCATATCATTAAAAAGGCGACAAATGTATGAACGCATGATCAAGTTAATATAAGTCTCTAAATGTATTCTGTGTAAAACAGCAATGCATCTAGTGAGTACTTATCTAAGGCTTGTTGTAAGAAGTGTTGAATCTGAACACTGCCTTAGGAATTTTCTTTTTAATATCGAGAAAAATAAACTACTGAACTATTAAAAATTGCTTTTGAAGTTATTTTCTTGACAACTATCAAAAGTGCAAGGTCCAGATTTTAGCTTCCGAGTGCAGGTTGTCACTCAGGCTTTAAGTTCTGCCTGCTCATGAGTTCTTTCAGTATTTTTCTACGCTCTGTGACCTGATGGCCACAGTTCTCCTTTGTAGTATTTTTCTTGTTCCTGGCAAACTTTTGCGTTATGCCCAGACGATCTGACTTCCCAGCATTCTTCACGTTTTTATTGTCATTTACTTACATAGGAGAAAACGGACTGCGAAGTTGACAACGAAGCTGAAGCAAGACCAGGCTTTTCACTTGGTACTGTTATAACTGCCTTAAGATAAATCTTGCAAGTGAGCAAATGACTGTCGAAGGTATGAGATGGTAGAAAGGCTGGGTGACTGGGGTTGAGCACTGTTAAGTCTGAGTGCTCTCTTGATGGCAGTTCACTGGAGTTGAATTTAATCTGGTTTTAAAATTCAGATTTTTTAAGAACTAAAGCTTGTTTTGTGGTATGACAGACCTTTAGATTCCACCCCCCGCCCCTAAATTGTGTTTCTTTTAATGTGCCAGAGTTTTTTCACATCTGCTTTTTGATGAGGTGTCTGATTATATGTTTTGGTTTCGTCCTGTTCTTTGTACGAGTTGGTGAAATTCAGATTTTCTTGCAGATAAGCCTTTGGCCTTTCAGTTGCTTCTGCCTTGCAAAGAAATTAATTCCTTCAAGCCAGCGAGTCTGCAGCTCCAGCTGTGACTGTAGATGAATGTTCTTGCAGGGTCATGTACTGTAGCTCTGAACCTAAATAAAAGGATTAACAAGAGTTCACTTGGAGGAAAAGCGCTTAATTTCACCATAATAACTATGAGACTCCATAGGGAAAACCAATAAAGCTTTACTATTAAAATTGTTAACAAATGATTACTCCACCCTGACCCCCCCTTCCCGCTGTTACTGTACTTTTGGAACAGTAACAAAGGATGGGATTGACCTAGTTCATGGTAGTACTTTAGTCCCTGGCCTACAAATGATCTTTTTCTTGAAAAAGAATTCCTAGTCTAGTTCTTTTAGGAGGCAATGATGGTATTTATGAAGGAAACAATGTTTACTGATTCCTTTCACGCAATCTTCTGCCCCAAAACTTTGCTTGGTGCAAAGGAAGAAGGGGCATCATGTCGATAGTTATGCCGGGACCGAGCCCGGCAGCCAGCAACGCCCAGGCGATACGCTCTTCTGGAGCAATGAGATGCGTACGTTTTCCCATGACCAGCAGAAACTGATTTTAATGATTCCTGGCAGAAAGGGAGGATTTCCAGGGTGACTCTCTTCAGCTGCCTACATAGACCTCATGGCCTCGTCTCCAAGCTGCACCTCGTGCCCAGGAGTCGGGGAGAGCAGAAGGGCTGCTGGCAGGAGCCTTCCTCACTCAGTCGTATCTCTGTTGGCTGTTGATGGCTGAGGTACGGCCCCTTTCCGCTCGAGCAAGCGGTGTGAAGGGCCGAACTACTACTCAGGGCAATAGTCCGATCCTTGAGGGCTCTCCTGTCTCTGATGGAGATGAGAGGAGAGGATGGAAGGAGTTTGAGCATAGTGGTCTCGACTCTTTCCCCAGCATTTAGGGCTGCCAACCTCAGGTAGCACTATTACCTGAGTAGTCAAAGCACTACTTGTTTTCCTTCCCAAGGAAATGGATACAGGTCATTTAAATTGACTAATGCGACTGCCCTTCTTAGTTTAAGAAATCAAACAGACAAAAGTAATCTAATTTTAAAGGTCAAAGCTCGATATTACCTTTGTCTTTTGCTTCATTTGGGCTTTGGAGGTGGTCAGTGAATCATGGTTGGTAGGTTGGTGACCTTCTTGAACCCCTGGCTAGAAAATGCCACAGAGCCCATCTGGGTCACCTGCCAGGAGCTCCTGGTGTTGAAGCCAAGGCTGGTACATGAAGAGGTCTCCCCAATAATGGTCTGAGGTGCTGTTTGAGCACACACCAAGCACCAAGAACTGGGAAGCATTTTGGGTTCTGTCATGTGCTTTTCTGGTCCTTATTTTTACTTCAAAGACTTTGTCCCTTTGAGACACATTGACATGTCTAGTATATATTTGCAAAGAAATATAACTTGTAAAAGTATTCCTCAATCTTTGTTTCATTAAAAGACCACCTAATACTTTTTTTAGAGAAAAGAAAAATCTATGGACAACATTGTGCCTTGTTTCAGCAATGGTTTTCATTTATGACCAGATGAGAATCATACTAAACTTTGAAAGTTGACCCACTCTTTTTATTTCTCTCCTGTTGTTTTCTTGCTCGCACGCTCAAGAATGTGGTTTCAATTTTTCCTCCTTGTGATTATTTTGTGGACCACCTTCTGAAACTGTAGGGACCACCAGCAGCCCGTAGGGATGGCTGAGGAGCCGCAGTCTGCATAGAATTCCACATGGACTTTTGTTCTTTGCTATGCCCTTGCTCCAGCACTCTTTGAGCCAAATGTTTCTGACGGTCTCTTGTTTAATACCCAATGTGGCTTTCATTAGTCACAAGTGGCAAGTATCTTCTAAAGGTAGGAACAAATTGCAGTCAGATAAATTAGGCGTGCTCTTTTATCGACTTTATTTTATCATTGGTTGGTTTGATTTTTGTGGCTATATGTTCAGGTAGGCAGCCTGTGCCTTAGAGTTGGTCTCTGTTTTTCTTACGTTCTTCAATGATATTGACGAAAGAGGCCACCTTGCAGAAATTGTGGAGACTCTCTTGGAAGGGACTTGAGTTTTAAAAGCATGTTTTGTGGAAACAGTTGGTGTGGTATTCCTGAGTGGCCTGGTTTTGTTTTAATCTGCCTGGATTTCCAGAAACTTAATGTGGTAAGGTGAAGATTTTAGACCAAAGCCACTGCAGGTAATGGTGCATCTGTCAGGTCTTGTCTATTTATGTATGTTAGGTCTTTCGTTGTTGCATGGATGAGTTCACACTAACAGGATTTAAACGTGGACAGGGAACTACATTTTAGGATCTTCTTTTCCCCCCCCTTGGAAAAGCTGTTTAAACTTGGTGTGCATTCAAGCTATTGTAAGATCCATTCTGGATAACTCTAATTTACATTAGCAATTAAAACGTCCTATACTCTGTAGCTGAACAATGCTGCTAAGTTGGTCTCCACTTGGAAAGACGAGCTGGGTTCTTTCTGTTTCACATCTCATCCGGAGACCATACTCAACCACATTGTTTACTCTAAGCTACACCTGGGTGACAACTGATTGCCCTGAAACCTTCCTCCCCGTTACGTGCGGGCTGTCTTGCTGCAGGCTGAGCAGTTGTGTGGATGGAGAGGAAGATGCGCATTACCGAAGATGGGCTGTTGCTGCTACTATAGCCTGAGAATGGAGGGAGCACAACTTGACTTGTTTTTAAAAATTTAATTTGTAAGCAGAGCAAGTATGAGGGGAGTCAGTAATGAAATAAGAATATCATCGGATCATGCCATTTTTCAAGTTATTTCTTAACACAGAGCTGCACTGAAGCCTCTACTGTGTAGCAGGTGGTGAGGTTCTGTAGGCTTTTAAGACAGTTACGTAAAATTGGTGATGTGAAAGGACGCAAATTAGAAAAATGGCTGCAAATCTATTTTGCCCTGCCTAAATTAGAGTAACTTCTAATTTTGATGAAAGCATTTATGTGCATATACTAATAGTAGATAAGTAATTTTAAAGTCTGTAGATGTCAAGGTGTGTGTTTGCATGTGGATTTCGAAGCTTTGTCTTGTAATAAGTGAAGTATAGTGAAACACAGCTGTAGCCGTACCCGGCGCGATGCTTTGCTCGCCTTATTTACGGGAGCAGGCAGCTGAGCTGCCCATGAGCAGTAACGGTACTGAAGCAGCAGAAACCAGAATGTTCTTCCATGTGTTACGCATTGCTAGAAATTGGGTGGGACCTACTGAGGGATTGCATCTTGCACCTTAGATTTGATTAAGATAATTTTATAATGTGTATAAGGGAGAAAATGTGTGATATAGGTCTAATTCACAACAAAATGTGGTGTCCTTCATAAAAGCAGACCTGTTGGCATACTGTTATGGAGCAGCACTTTTCCTGTGTCGTAGAAAGCATGTTTTGCCCATGAAATTTCTGGTGATATGCTTGCAGACATGGGAGTTAATTGCAGTACGTGCAATCTGAAAGGTTAATTTGCTAGCTAGCTTACTGCCGTTACTCTCTGTTAATCAAGCAGGTGCATGCAACATTAGCATGTTTTTTTCCAATTTACTATCTGATTTAAGAGAATACTTTGCAGAGATACAGTATAACTAATGTAAGTTGCAGAGCCTTTGAACGTACTCGTGTCGTGGCTATAAATTCAAAATGCAGCTCTGAAGAATGCTGTGTCTGAAATTTTAAAGTATTCTTTATACCTAGACACTTAAGAAATACAGAACTTTCCAACTGAAACTGAAAATAAAGGAAAAAATTTAAGGAAAGACGCCTGTTTCACATCTAGCATAAGTCATTCTTTCTGTAAAATATAACCATAATTTGGAAATGCTATTTCTTTCCCTGTGAGAACTGAAACACTCCTCTGTATGCAGTGTGAATTAATATCAGCAAGTGAATATGTGGATACAGCATAGCTGCCAAATCATTAAACCAACTGGGGATGACCGCTTCTCTTTCAATACTTCTATTTTTACATTTCCTGTTGATTTTCCATCTATAATTAGTCTTGTTAGTAATTGCATTTCTTGTGGTTCTAGTTCTGCCTCAGATGAATGCACCACAACTTCATTTGAATGCATGGAGAAAAAGTCTAAATAAAAAATTAGATTAAAAGAAAAAAATCTGAAGGAAAAGATCCTTGCAAGTGCATCATAAGACTGAACTCTGAAATATTATTGTTCTACTTGCTGTGGATTTAGTGACTTTTGTATTGTGTAACATGCTTTTATTTCTTTTTAAACGTTTAGGAGTTTGCCAGATCTTTTTGTTGTGTGGTTGCTGAGGCATTATCCTGGGACAGCAGTAATGACTGATGAATACACTTCAGGTAAGAAATCAGATGTTTGCCATTTGGTATGGTTGTTCATTAACTTTCCGCACATTGTTTTGGTTAAGCTTCAATAGTAGCAGGCATTAACATTACAGCATCCAAATTCACTGAATAAAAAATACAAGTCTCTTGTCTACATGAATGTTTACATATGTCTCCATAAATCATTGTGAGCAGGTTTTTGGTTTTTCTCCTAGATTTGGTAACTCTGACAACAGTTGACGTTGCATGTTAAATTGGGTTTTAAGGATCGAAAGATTATTACAAAATACCGTCTGTAATTTCTAATTCTGCCATCAGCCCACCTGCTCCTGCAGGAAATAGTTCCATCTACTTTAAGTTGTACCAGATTGGAGCATCTATTCCAGAAGGCTTCGCTTCTCTAAACCACACTTGGGCAAACCTCAAAAATTTTTAGCAGGCCCTTAGCAAACTTTTTACCAGTTAGTCTGCTAATGCTTTGGTAAAAATATGTCCACAAAGAGGAAAAAAACCAACCCACTTTTTTATGTATTTGTAGTGAATTCCAGCTGTGTCGAATGGGGGAGACGCTGGCTCTCCAGTGAATTCTGTTCTTCTGCCCCTTGCGATCCAATTTCATTCACTCAAATTTTGCACTTGGATCTGTAGTGGTCGTGGCCAGTCTGATGCAGGTTTCTTCTGTGTCTCCATGTGTCTCTGTTTGTTAAACAGAGACTTCATAAGATTCATTTTTCTCAATAAATCCACTTCTACCAAAGATAGGAATGTGATGGAAATACAATAAAAGGAGAATGTGTGCCAGCGTGTGTGTACTTCTTTTCACAAAGCGGCAAACTCTCTCCCTCAGTCATCTTGTGTACAAGAGTTATCTGATGTTGATAAACTGTGAGATTATTAGCAATACATAATTATCCTATGTAATTGGTGAGAATGATGGGAGCAAACAAGCTGCTGCTATTATAGTCTTTACTCTTGCCACTGTATGAAAGCATTTCCTTAACTTACTTTTGAATTTTATTTCGCATTAGCAGTTACAACTGTAGAGCTGAATATAAGGACAATTTCAGCATTTCTTGAGTGGCTTAAGTAACTTAACTTGTTCTTTGAGGCTGTGCCAGTTCAGGATATAGTTGTCAAGTCGTTGATACCCTTGGAAGTTAACCCAAGCTTGTTAAAGCCTACACAAAGGCAAGAAAAGGTTGGTCTTGATTCAGTTCTTGCTCTGTCATAAGCTTCCTGGGAGACAATGGACAAATTCTTTAGTCCCCTTGTCAGTGGGAGGTAAGTGCCTACGTACCTATGCGCTTGTGTTTCCAGCAGAGAGGACAGTGTGTCCAGAGTACTTTTGTTGCACAACTCTGATATGCCCAGGGCTACACTGAACTTTCTGTGCGCACGAGGATCACCTTGTGCTGGTGATGTAGAGCATTTCAGCTAAAGTAAAAGGCTTGGGCTTATATCTAAGTGCTGTCTTAGTACGTGCATGGGCTTTACTATCTCTGGGCTTCCAATCGCCCTCTTCTTTTCTTCCTTTATAAGAGTATTGTGAAGATAAATACAGTGAAGACTGCATTGTGTTGAGGTTGGAGCCAGTTGTGTATCTAACACAGGCACACTGTTAAAGAGGTGTCTTAAGGCAAGGGCACAAAATACACAAATGGGTGACCCTGGAGTTTACTTTATTCCGCAACTCGCAGGCTGTAAGAACATAAACACAGCAAACGCATCAAAATGTCAATATGAGGTAGATCAGGGGACCAGGTTAAGCCTAGACCTTTAGGGAAGGCATAGCAGCGTCCTGTGCCAGGGAGTGACTGGTAGCTGATGCCGAGAGAGGAGAGCGGAGCAAGCCCAGTGCACGGTCGCTTCCCTCATCTAACTCTCATGATCTTCAGATGAAGGACCTCCGAGTCAGTGGTGGCTTTTGTGTTGAGCAGTCTTGGGTATACTTTCCCCTTCTGTGAATTTGTCAGATTATGTTTTGAACCCAAGTGAATTTTTAGGCTCTGCAACTTTGTGCTCTTCAGAATTCCCCAGCTGAATGCCGGAGGGAGGGAGCACTCCCTGAAGTTAGTTTTGAACCTCCTACTTCCTAACTTCATTGAACCTGGGGACTAGGATGACATGCCGGGAGAGTCAGGAGTTGAACAGCGCCCTTCCTGCTCCAGTGGGGCGGTGCGAAAGGATGCTGGGTGCTAAGCTCTAAAGAAGGCATCTTTTTAAATAGCTGGACTAAAATCTCCCTGAAGTGAAGTGAAACTGAAGGGCTTCTCCCACTGCTGGTGCCTTTCCTAACATACAGATTTGACCTGTCCTGCTTTTCTCTTTGAGCTCATCTCCCATGTTTTTAATAATAATTTGGGGGTTGTGTGGTCTTTATGTTCTGTACCTCCTGGAGTTCCAGAAAGCAGCAGAGAAGATGCTCTGTCTCCTGAGCTGTGAGGCAGTCCTTCTGCCCATTTTTTTTTTTTTCCTGACAGAATTCAAGTTTGTGTGGAGGAAACCATCATAAGTTTAAAATATCTTGGGGACACGCACTCAATGGGTTGAGCCTCGCAGCAACACATTGAAATATAGGACCATTAATCAGAATTGAGCTGTGTTTTTTCTTGGGGGTTTTCTTTACGTTTAAAACATTGGTTTTGGGTTCACAGAAACTTCAGATGGGTTAAAAAGAAAAAAAGGAATTACCCAGTAGCGCCTTTGCTGCAAAATCATTGCACTGAGGACCTGACTGCACATATTCCAGCTGATGCATCAAGGCTATGGAAGGAAGGGTGAACATTGTGTAAATCTTACCTGACTTACTTAGACGGAGTCACAAAAATACACTGTGCAATATATATGATGATAACTATTGCGGTAGGATTGCCAAACTGCAAAAGGCCGTGGCTTTGCTGAAGGTGAGCCTCTCTGAAAAGGTAAAATTTGATAGTGTAAATGTGCTAAGAGTACCACATTTTTAAGGGTAAAGGCTTTTAAAGCTTTTTAAAAGCAAACAGAACCAAACCCAACTCTCAGCTAAAATCTTAGAGCCAGTTGAAGAAGAATAATTTAATTAGACTGATTCTCCCTGTTAGCAGAGAGCATTTGGGAGACAGAATTTATGCAGCTGGGTAAAAGTTGGGTTTATTGTTGCTCTCCATTTTTGCTTTTTCTTCAAAACACAGTGGAGAGCTTGGACTTAATATCTTCTCCTGATTACAAAACCAACTTAATGTTGTACACTTATTTCCATCCCATCTGCCCTCATTTTCCCTTCTGCGCCTCTGTTTGGGGCAGAAAGTGATAAGGCAGCTCTTGCAAAGGATGACGTCAATGTGCAAGGCTTTCAGCGGAATCCTTATGAGATACAAGGCAAGTTGGATGTAGCAGATCATTTAAGGCTTTTTCAGTTGAAGGTGACTCCACTGCGTTTGTTCTGATAGCTCATGGACAAGCACGTAAAAGACTGCCAAGCCAGCTTTCTCACTTAGAGGAAACTGTCGGGCACCTTGTTCCTCAAGTCCCCAGAAAATGGGCAAAGGTTTGCCCCTGAATCCCTTCTGGGAGGCTGATGGACACTGAACTTGCCTGTGGTACAAAATGACCAGCTATTTAATGGAGAACCAAGAGGAGGAATCTCAAATGAAAAAGCTTTGCAATACTAGAACTGTCGTCGAACTGTTTGCTCCCTGTTTTAAGCCTTCAAAAAGGGGTGAGAAGAGCAAATCCACTGCTGTGCTTGCCCGTGCAGGAAGGAGTGGCTGGGAAAAATGTGTTGTGAGTATTTGGAAGGGGAGAAAGTGATTTGGCCAATTTCATTAGACTAAAGAGAATAACGTTTATCCTCCTATCATCTGGATGCATGTGAATATATGGAGGTGGATTGTTTCTTGCCAGAGACTTGTATAAAATTGAAAAAACAGACAGGGTTTTTTTGCTGTTTTTTTTTTTTTCTGTAGCAGGATATAACTAGATTGTAAACTTTGGCAGGACTCTTAACATCTGAATGCTTCTTGAAACTCTGACAATGTTTTTGTAAAACTGATTCTGGAACTGGAATAAATGAGAAAGTTTTCTATATTCTCCCTCATGTTAATTAGGTGAAACAGTAAGTTTTATATTTGTCCAAAAAGAGGTCAAAGCCAACAAGAAATCGAGAATGGAGGAGCCAAACAAGGGTAAATAATGAGCCAATTTCTCAAACTGGCGACGACATACCAAGAGTTTGGAAAAAGTAGGCTTGCAAGCTTCCTTTATTATTATAACCTCTTGAACAGAATAATCCAGTCCAAACAGCTATAAACGCTTTCCAATAGAGAAGTTTATGACCTAGTTTCTGACTGAAACACAGTATCGCAGTGTGTGGAAAGAACTTAAAAGGAGATGCTGGTGGCAGTGCCTCCGGAGTGTTGTATTAGAAACTCGGTGTTTTTAGGCATTCCTGCCCTTTGCAAATACTTGCTAAGTGGAGTCAAGTGGAGTGAGCTTGAAACATTGGGGTTTTCTTGCAGGAGACATTTAAATGCCTGGGTTGGCACGCAGAATTTTCATAAGATGTCTGGATTCTTTTTTTTAACAGAGCACTGATTGGAAAAATAATCGCTCTAGGATTATTTCAACAGGAATTCAGCAATTACAGGATGCTTTTCTAGATCCTGTGTTCCTCTAGAGCAGTGAAGGGGGAAAAAAAGGTGCATTTAAGTCTGTTCACAATTATAAATCTCTTCTGGAGAGAGGCAGGGAAAACTTTGATTAGCCTTCGTTCGATTCATGGCCCTCCTGTGAGAGGAGCAGGGCAAGGAGTTGAGGGGAATGTGCTGGCAGAGGGGTGGGAACAAAACTGTTGAACTCGTGATTTGACCAGCAAATTCTCTTAAATTGGAGAAATATTTCTCTTTGCTTCTGTCTACCTTTGCAGGAGGCATCAGAATGGGCCATGTTTCAATTAGCTGCCCTGGTGAGATGGTACTTCTGTGATGGGGAGGAAGCAACACAGAAGTAAACTAGATGAGCTGTTACAAGTTGGGGGATTTTGGTTTTGCTCCGTTTTCCGGCTTTTCCTATGAGTCACTGATGCCCCTGAAAACAAGGGAGCTGTGCCGATCTCCGTCGGCAGTGGCTGTGACCAACACCGTCTATCCCTTTCTTCTGCCTTTTCAAGGAGGTTGGGAGTGATCTTGAAAGCACAGACCATTCGTGTCTCGGCCAAGAAGAGTTTCTGAATGCTGTTGAAATATATTAAATGATACTTGGTTAGCACAGCAAGAGCTATAGTTAAAATTCTTGCAGTGTTTCAATTACAATTCCTTTATTATTCCAATTGCTTATAACTTCCTGAAATGTTCATGTCTCAAGTTGAAATTTTCCAGACTTGATCTTGGCCTGACACTGACCTTTCTTCCCTTTTCTTCTTTGTTTCTCTTTTCTCTGTGGTATTAAGTGAATATGGCTTGGGCGTTTCATTTATAAGGAGAAGAAAATAGTAGAAAAACACACTTCAGCTATTACTTTAAAACTCTGAGACTGAATAGCTCAAGTGGGGCAGCTGTTAGAGAAATGGTGGTGAAAATCTTCAGAAGTGCTTCTTGAATCTTACCAGCATCTGTGAGAGGGGATGCTCAGAGGGCTATCAACTTTAAGTCTTTAAAATTTAACTTTCTCTCCATCATGCACATGAGTTACACTCCTTCATAATTATCGCATGCAGTTTTTCTGGCCTGAGCAGCAATCAGCTGAACGAAGCAGTAGTCCTGGGTGAAAGAGCAGGTCTGGTTTTCACTGTCTGCCGTGCCCCTGGTGAGACAGCTCTCATAATTCAGGAGCAGAGCTGGCAAGCGCTGTGCTGGGCCGTGCAAGGGGCTCTCCTCCTCTCCCACAGTTCAGGTTGAAAATGTTGAAGTTTTCAGAAACTCTTCTCCCAAGACAACTGTTAAACAAACCACAAATTTTAAATAAAACTTTTTTACCAGCTCTACTCAAGCTGTAGGCTACAGAAGTTTAAATCAGAATCCAGTTGTCTTAGGGGATGGAATTTATACCTGGGATGGGAAGGAGAGAAAGAAATTATCAAGTGCTTTCCTTTAAATTAATGCTGTTACTGTATCTATTTATTGACTTACATAAAGATTACTGATGATGGTGGTGATGTTGTTGAACAGCAAATTGTGGGGTTATTACTTCTTGGCTCATAGGATGTGTTTCAAAAAAAAAAAAAGCCCCGCGCTTGCCTGTTGGCTTGTACACGGGCACGCTTTGCCTTAAAGACTGTGGCTTTTGCCAAGGACAATCAGCTTGAGTGTTTCTATACAACATCGTAAGAAACTTTTCATTTCTAGAATTGGTTTCTCTTGGTCTCTTCTGTTCCGTGGGAAATTTCAGTTCATATGCGTTCATGAATCATCGTTGTTTCTATTGTTGTTTCTGTTCTATATGGATGTGTCTTCCCGGTGATGAAGACGAGCGTCTGACTCGGAGAGCTGCAGGGCAGCAGCAGAGGGTGAGAACAGAACTGCCAGCAGATCTGGCAGAGGTTCCCTTTGTGCTCTCCTGCCCTTTAACAGATGTTTAAGTGCATTCCCTAACTCTGAACCTCCTGTGTAACATCACAACTCTCTGGTCTTGTAGAGGACTGTAGAAACTTTCTTCATTGCCTGTCATACTTACTTGGGTCACCTGCAAGGATCCCCTGAGTGCCGTTCAGACACTGCTTCTGCAGCGCTGCAGGCTGCTGCGTAAAAGTACGGTGCCGCGGCGTAAGCCCGGCTTTTCATCTTGTGGAGAATGCTTGTTTCCTGCTGGTGAATAGTACTACCTATATGGTTTTCTTAAGGTTTAAGGATTTCAGGATTTAAGATTTGGTCAATACGTACAGAAGTCCCATCACAACCACTTCCACCTCTAAAAGTCAATCGGGAATGTATCTGCTGCACCTCGGAGTGAAACAGCTCTCTTAAAGTTGCATTGATTTGTCATAAAAAGCAGAGTCTAATGTCAGAACTTTAAAGAAAATTCTTCTGTGTCACCAGTTTATGTCTTCAGAATAGGAGGGGCTGTTTTCTTTAAATCAGCCAGGGGATTTCGACCCTTGATGGGAATTTGTCCAGTGTGGCATCCTTCTGGCCTGTCCCTGGGTGAGCCACCAGCTTCATAACTGTGTCAAGGACATCTGTCAATGAAAAATTTTGGGGCTTGTTTTCCAGGAAAAACCCTGGATTCAGAATTCTTTCTGGCTTCCTGATACACGGCAAATGACTAAAATGCAATTGCTTGGAATGGATACAGTACACTTCAGATTCAGAAATTAAAATACAGCCTTACTTTTAAAGCTAGCCTTGCGCATCCTAATGGGAATGAGCAGTGCACGCTTTAGTATTGGCAGCAGGTAGCGAGTACCACTGCAGATGATGTGGGTACGTGAGAGTCAATGTGCAAGAAGTTTTAGGTGAAATGAAGGAATCAGAATTTCCTTGAAAATGACAAACTTCTGTTTCTGTGATGCTTTCCTCGTCGTTTCAGTCCGTCCTTGAAGCTGCTGGTTTAGGTTTCCTCTCTTCCATGCTGTCTTTGGACTTATACTTTCAGTTAAATTTTTAAATGTCACGTTTTTGAAAGATAAAGCGTCTATTTCCATCATAGATATTTAAATGAAGACTCAGTTATTGGGGTATCCAGAAATTAGTTGTTTTGAGACTTTTGGCACAACTTGCCTAAACTCTACGGTTGGGTGTTTGCAGGTTGCAGCTAGATGTTGGTTCTTTTGCCAACTGTAGGATATTTAGGGTGGATTACTAATAGGAGCATGGAGCTAATTTTATCATGTTGGTTTTATGTTCGGTGGTTTCTGCCTCGGTCTTTCCTTTGTAATCTTTGCTTTAACTGTGGACATAAGTATTGTGGCATCCAGAATGGAGTCTGGTGTTAGAAACTTTAGTAACAAAATCTTTCTGTCCTGGAGTATTTAAAAACTGAGCCGTCATCCTTTAACCTGTTGAATCAAGTTTAATAGGGATTGACAGTCTTAACTCTTTTTTTTTTTTTTTTTTTTCTTGTTGCAGTTACTTTATTATTAAATAGCCTATGGTGATGAGTACTTTGGAAAAACTCAGTTTAACTCCCGAAATGCCGCTCTGTTAATCACCCTGGCTTTGTCACTTCCCCAGCCCCCATGTGCCTCCTGTTATATGCATGCTCTACAAGTTAATAAAAGACACA
Source organism: Gavia stellata (assembly GCF_030936135.1). Lineage (NCBI taxonomy): Eukaryota > Metazoa > Chordata > Aves > Gaviiformes > Gaviidae > Gavia > Gavia stellata. The sequence goes on along the minus strand of NC_082596.1, from coordinate 94,512,723 downwards.
CCAGACAGAAAAGCCAGCATAGGTAGAGAAAGCTCCCCGAGAGAGCTGAAGCAACTCCCACAAAGTAAATTTGCGGCTTGCTGAACGCCACTGCTGTTCTGCTGAAGGAGGGATCAGAATAACAGGGTGGTTTTTTTTGTTTTGGTGCCTGGATAATTGTGCGAATGCGCCCCGGGTGCCTGCCTTCCCTCCCCCACCTTCCCAGGCCCCTCGAAAGGAACCGTAATCCTCCCGGCTCCTGTCTCCTCTGCCAGAAAAACACATCAGCTCTTCGCTTGGAAAACGTCCTGCTTCGCAGATGTGCTCCGTCCCAGGGAGGATGGCCCTCTCCCAGGCTCAGCGCTCCTGGGGTCAGCTGCGTGACAGCGTCTCTTCTTGGCCCTCTCGGAAATGATTAATTCTGGTTACGTTACTGCTCTGTATACAGCCGGGGCGGTCTCTTTTCTTATTTTGGGGATCAGTGTAGGAGGGCCGTGTTGCAGATCGCGTACCGTAGGTTTTGGACATTGGGTACATACGGTGACTCATCGGTTTAGTTTATATGTCAACTTGAAAGTTTAAACTTGTTTTAGCACGCTTACAACTCAAAGTTTTTTAAATAATTTTTTTTTTGGGGGGGGGTCACGATTAGCACAGAAACTCTCTTGCAGGGAGAGGTTAAGCTGAGGTGGAAATACTTGTATTTTGCAAGGAAGCGAAGAGGATGGTTGCTTATGGCTGCGGGGCAGACAGCTGGGGCTCTGTTGGAGGAGAGGGAGGGGGACGTACCCCTGTGTATCACTGCCCCGAGCGGGCTGGAAAAGCTGAGCCTCCGCTGTGTGCCCCAGGGCTGATAAGCATTTTATTTGGCTGATGGGAGAGTGAATTAGAAAACATTCGGTGTCTCTGTAAAAAGTATCAGTCTGTCTGTGACCGTCAACTGGGAAGGGCAGGACAGGGCAGCCCAGTCAGGGAATCTTCAGGTACAGAGGCACCAGTGGGATAGCAGAGCCGGGGAAACCAGCAGTCTGGAAAGCAAGCAGTGGGAATTTTGCAGTGATCAAAGCAGGACCGAGCAGCAATATTGTCTCGTCGGCAGGTTTGCGTTGCCGTCGTCTGATGGAGACGGTGCCTGCTTGGCTCCCACCAGCGCCCAGCCTAGCCAGCCGTGCTGTACTTTCCCAGGACAGAAATACCGGCGAGAGCGATTTCCGCGTGCGATTCGATCGCTCTGGTCGGACCACCCTTGGGCAGGCAGATCACAGTCAGGCGAAGCTACGTTGGTGGCAGCGCTGCATTTCTACAGTCTGTAGGCTCAGATATGCCGGAGATTAGGCCTGTTTCAAGCTGTCTCTTTCATGGCCTTACCCGTCGTCTGATCCCAATCATTAAGAGATTAGGTTTCTTGAAATATCAGCGTTTGTCGGCCCCCCTGGCTGGAGCAAACCACTTAAGCCACAGATGCAGGAAGGCTTGAATAGGTTTTCAGTGTGAAAGAAATGCTGAGTTCCTAAGATGTATAATTTATACAGAAGAATAGTCTTTCACCTGCAGGGTGTTGGTAAATGCTGGGTTTTGTACTGTGGTCAAGGGTGTGCACCGATAAGCTGGTGGAAAAAGGAATGCAGCGACGGTAGGTGTTTCTTCTAGGGAACAAATGCAATAAAAATAGGAATATGCATCAGAGATGGAGAGCGCTGACTTCTTGGAGCTTCCCGAATGCATGCTGGTTTAAAACTTTGTTCTTATTTTCTTTGGGGACTGCGTTGCAGGTTTTGAGCCTTGTATTTTTCAAAATAGAGCCTTTGTTCGTCATAAGGAAAACTTGAGTACTTACTGCCCCAAGATCTATTAAAAATCCCCGAATGGCAGGCAAAGTAGAGAGGTTTTGATTCACGTGCTGCACTTTCTGAGGCAGAGTCTGCAAACAACCAAAAATGAGGTTTTTGATGCTTTGGCAATGAAGGATTTAGCCAAAGCTTTAGAAAAGCAGTACAAAACATAGCGCACGTGCTTTTGTTGGTTCAGAGGGAACCGCTGCGAGCTTGATTGCTTTGCATTGGTGAAAACCGAATTTCAGTACGGATAAACACTGTAACGTTTTGCCACCATAAAGAAAAAAGGTCAGGCTCCAGGTCCTGTCTATGAAACCAGTTCCTGGACTTGTGGGTGCGGGTCCTTCCCACAGTGCAGTTCTCCTGGCATGGGGCTGGGAATTCCCTTGACTTTATGCTCCGAGCAGGGGATCTAGACCTAGATGTGTCTGAATCTCTGCAGCAAAGCTGCAAGCATTCGTGGTAAAGCTTAGTGTGGGTAGAGCATGTATGACTCGTTTATTAACAAAATGTCTGATAATTCCAGACTTGCTCTGAATAGCTTTCACATTCCGCTTAACCCTTTGCTTTCCCTGTCTTGTCAGTTCTTACTGAAAAATCCCCCCCAAATAGCATAAAATGGTCTTGTCTTTTTTTTGTAGAGACTGTTCATGAGGGACACCATAATATGTACTCAGAGTGCAAAGATGCGTTCTTTTGTTACGCATAGGATGGTTTGGGTTGGAAGGGACCTTGAAGATCATCTAGTTCCAACCCCCCTGCCATGGGCAGGGACACCTTCCACTAGACCAGGTTGCTCAAAGCCCCGTCCAACGTGGCCTCGAACGCTTTCAGAGGGCAAAAACTAGGCTGGAGTAGGTCCTTTGGATATTCTCTGCATTAAGGTGATAATAAACTAATTCACAGCATTACACACAGTTCTTCTGAGTCTTATTGAAATGAAGAGACTATTTCCCATGTAAATGATGGTAGAATGGACATAAACATTTTATTTATATATAAATATATCTTGTCTTATTTTCACCAGTTAACATGAAAGGCATATTTTCCTCTTAGAGAAGAGTTTTTGGCCAAGTTCTACTTTTTCAAATCCACAGAGGTGTAGTGAACAGTTCTGCTGATTTCTCTGCAATGAGTTCAAATTTTTGCTCGTAAAACTGAGAGGAGACTCTGACCCATAGCTATGCAAAAAATACACAATTTATTCTTTTTTAAAATACCTCAAACTTTCAATACTCAAAAATTACTCTTTTAAATATACTTCATTATTTTTATCTTCAAATCCTCCTGCCTAATTTACTTTAAGTTTTAAGGCAGCTGTGATTGCCTTCTCCTGCTTGCGTATGTTCCCTTTTTCTTGAAATTTAGAGCGACTGAAGCAGCTGGCCTAGTCATTGTTGGTTTAATTCAAGGGGAACTTGCTCGCTGATCTTTCAGTGTTAACTGTAGACAATGTGTATGTACCCGCATACCTACAGTATGTGATCCATACGTTTCAAAGTGACTTCATTGTGTGGTTTGGCCTACAAAGCCAAGGAGGAGAACAAGGCTGTTTTTGCAGGAAGATCTCACCAAATGCAATCATCTAAAACTCCAGTTCCACTAACAGTTTGCATCTGGCTGCCCGGGGAGGTAACTCAGCAGTTAGGCCAAGCAAAGCAAGGACCGGATTGCAGCAGTTTACATTTTTTTTCCACTTGAAATTCCCCCTATTTAACTTTACAAGTCGACCGGAAACTTAAAACTTGCGCGAGAAGGGGCGATCTCCAAACCTTGTTGTCTGACATGGATTCTTGAACTTAAAGAATAAGTGTTATGGAGTCTCTGGAATTCAACCCGTGAATCAGGAGGCTGGGATTCTCCGGGGACGCTGGTACAGGGCTGTGCTGTATGACCTGAGCTCTTGGCAGGATTGCTTTTTGGGCGCTTGCACAGGAGGGCTGGGGGTGCAAGGAATCGAATCCCAAACAAATCAGTCTTTTTGAGAAGAAAATGTTTATTGAAGTTGGCTTGAATATAGGTGCCGTAGCAGGAGGAGTGCAGTGGTATTTAACCGTAACGTGGCTTGAACGCGAGGCTGTGGGGCTTCTCTTACATCTGTGAGGTTGCTCTGGATGTGCGGCAGCCGAGGTGGGGTGGGGGTCGTGGCGGGGTGTGCCTACAGACTATCTATAGCAGTGTATAGCAGAAGCATCTGCAAGCTGTAGAGCTTTGCCAGTATCACATAATGATTTGAAACATCACTAGGCTTAAAAAAAAAAAGCACACTTTCTCATAGCGTTGGCTGTTCAAGTGTGTAATGGATATTCTTAACGGCGACAGGAAAGCGTATGCAGTAATTAAAACACAGAGCAGAAGAATTAGTCAAATTTGGCACAAATGCCTGAGAAAGTGTCTGTTTTAGCTGTAGATATAAACGAAGCACTAGCCAAAATTACTTTCAAAGGCTTTAATTATGCCTGTTTTAATTTAGGATGTAAAATGCAGGATATTATTTTTTAATAGAAATTTAATTCATGGTTAATCTGTGGATTGCAATATCCTTCTGGTAGGAATGATGTGCTTGGAGTGGGATAATTGAAAACTTCCCTTTTGAGCTGTTTGTTAGTCTGTGGCGGGGCGTGCTGTCCAGAGCCCCGGGTTCTCCGTATACCTGCAGCTGGTGGGGGGGATCATTTAGCAAAAAAATAAAACAATGCTTTTGATTCTAATGGAAGTGTATTTTCATACAATAAGCTGTTCATGCTGCAGATATGTAAACCTGTCATCAAACTCCAATATCTTTTCCTTAGTCTTTTTTTCTTTACTGAAGTGCCCACAGTAGGACTGGAGAGTAGTACTTCTCAAAGTAGTCTAAAGCTGACTGCTTGTAAATGAGAAAAATAACATGCTTGAGCTAGTAAATGTTTTTTTCTCTAATTAACCTTTTCCAAATAAGAAAGGGACCTTGTGCGTGTGTGCGTGTGCTCGTTCACATCTTCTCTACTGCTCGATGGCTACAGGAGTCATGCACCGGTAAAGAGTGAGTTCAAAATGCTCCCGACGAGAGAGCGTAAGGTCCAGGCGAGGGAGGGCCCGGCAGTCTTGCAAACCTTGCGGCTCGTGGAAAGGATTTTAAGGGTGCCATCTGAAAAGCTAGAGCTGCTCTATAAATCATCAGGTTCAAACGATCTAAATCTGAAGGATTTGGGAAGATTATCTGAATGAATTTCAGACACTACTGGCCACTGTATGGGATGAGTTGTGAAGTAAATAGTGGGTTGGGCAAGAGAAGCAAGAAGATAAGGTCATCTGTTGCCTTCCCTCTCAAACAGGCAGAGGAAGGGGTGCCAGGAGCTGCTGCTCAGTGAGCCTCGGTTTTAGTCCTTGTGTAAACACACACACCAATGAATAAGGTAATAGAGTTAAAAATAGAACCTGTGTGTATCTGAAGAACAGAAACACGAGTTAGAAACTCTGTATCTGGGTAACAGAATCATGGGTCTTAAATAGATTAGTTACGTAAATGCGGAAATCAGGGCAGAAGAACTGGAAAGCCTTTTTTTGGTCCAAATTATAGTATCGATAGTAGGAAGAGACTCAGTTCATATAATGTGAGTTGATTTGGGGGGAAAATATTATATATTTATAATATTTTCTTTTAAAATCTTACTTAAAATACCGTTTTAATTGACTAGTTTGTGAAAGTTGGCATGCTGACTGAAATTGAAAAATGGCAAAAATAAAACAAACAAAATACCCCCCTCTCAAACCCAGAAAGGGATGACAGGAACAATATATAAGGTTAGGGAGTGTTATCAAGTGGGCATTGTCATGCTTTTCCCACCTTATTTTAAAATATCTCGGTGTAGGGATGTGGCATGCTGATGCGTCGTGACAAACTCTACGAGCTCTCTTCCAGCTTATTATATTTTCTTCTGCACACCCGGATGATCAGCTCTTCACAAATGGCTTAGCTACAGATCCTGCCCTCAGCAAGAAGATATGTTTTCAGCAGAGTGTTGATATTTGTTAGAGGAGTGGCTGCACCGGTGGTTTCTGGATCAAGTCTCTGAGAAGACTTTGGTCCATTTTGTGCATGTGCATGTTAGGAGCAACACTTTTTAAAACCCTCCAGCAAAACTTTGATCAATCGGTGCTGTGGTGCTGGAGATCTTTGTTGTAAGAACTTTTCTCTGTAGAGATGAGGCTTGGGAAAGCTGAGTTTCTCAAGTAATTACTTCATGTGATTGCTGGTTTAGCTGTTTAAGTATGTAAGAAAACCCCACCAAATCCATGAGACTTCTGATAAAACCCTGGGCATGTGGCAGTGCTGCCCCTCGATGCATCTTTTGTCCCATGATGTCTCTGTTAGAGTAGGAACAAAGCGATAAGGAGGAATTTATTTGACTTGCACCATCCCGGTATTTTAGTAGCTGCAGGGAGCATCACTGTGAGAGTGGGCAACCATTGCTCTGCTCCGTCTTCAAAAACATTACTAAAAATTTAGTTGTTACCAGTAGATACTGCCTGTCACAGTTGCCAAAAGCCAGTTCTTAACTTACATTCTGGCGAAGAGGAGACTCAGCTGTGCCAAAGGGAAGAACGAAGAAGATTCGGTGGGTTTGGTGGTCCTGTCCCTTGCTTTCTGAAGACCCTTGGTCAAAGTGGGGCCCACTCATTTATTCTCCAGATTTTCTTTAACTATGAAACCAAGGAACTCTTGGATGCAGACTACGATTTTTCTGGTGTAGCCTGGGGACTTTGGGTTCACTTTTATTAGCTGATGAAGGTTTAGCAGCCTGGAAGCCTGTACTGCTTGGGAAGAAGTTTTTTGGGAAAGATAGACAGTGATGGTAGAAAAATGAGTTAGAATAACTCTCTCTGGCTGCCGAACACATCTTTGACTCGTAACTGGTTGCTAAGTCTCACAGCAATGAAAGACAGAGCAAAAGCCACTTGCCTTTCCTTATTCTAATGCCTAAATCCTTAATAGACTGCTTTACTCCAGCCCCTGGAAACTCAAAGCTGTTGTAATACTACTACATCCTCAGGCAGGACTCTCAACATGGCATGGCTTGGAGAAGAGAATATACCTAGACCATCGTTTTAAAGCCAGTTTCCTCCAAAAGCTGACAAACAAAACCCATGTTGTATTTTGCAAGTAACTGGAAAAAAAATTGTTGCCCAGAGAAAACTCAAAGGAATCAACAAAGACCATTAAAAAACCCCCAAACACTCCTTCCAGATAAACAGATAAACAGTCTGTGCAGTCAGCGTCCCCCAAAAAGGAAAGAGATCAGGAGATTTAATAGGGGATGCAGAAAAAATAATCTGCTGGGTAGAAGTATTGACCTCTGACAGTAAACCTGTATGTACTCTGTGCTGCCTGCAAATGCCCTGCTGAAATGGGAAAGCGTGGACTCTTCCACACATGGAGTTTATGCCAAATGGATCCCGTTGTGTATGACTGGCGCTCCATGGCAGACCAGGGATAGATTTTGGTTGTGTCCCTGGTGCGTTCTCTCCTGTGGGCACCTGAGTGGTGTGCACCTGGCCTCCAAGCTACCTGTTCCTGACAGATATTTGCTGCTTCTTCCATCTCCACTTCTCACCCGATACATCCCACCCCCTTCTAGAATAATGCAGGAAATAGTAGAAATAGTGGTCAAACATTGGAACAGGCTGCCCAGGGAGGTGGTGGAGTCACCATCCCTGGAGGTGTTCAAGGAATGTGTGGACGTGGCATTGTGGGACATGGTTTAGTGGGCATGGTGGGGTTGGGTTGGTGGTTGGACTTGATGGCCTTACAGGTTTTTTCCGACCTTAGTGATTCTGTGTGAAATATTTGAGTATACTCCCTTGGTGTCTCTCTTCTCTATGAAGAAATCTACTGCATCATTTTCAGGCAAAGTGGGTATTACTCCAGTTCTTGACCTCTGCGCTCCCCCACTCCCCGATATGCTCTGCTTCCGTCAGTTTTGCAGCAGAGGGAGGGGAATGGGGTGTCCCAAGACCTGGCTACTCTTGACAAGCAGCATGCAGTTAAATGCATTTAAATAGGCAAATAGATTATTAAAAATATCATCCCTACCCAGAATGATGTTATTCTTACTGCAGTGGTCTGTATATGTGCAAATTGAAGATCAGAGTCCCTTCTGTTGTGTACTATGTATGAAGCAAAACCGCAGACCATGGCCAAAGAAGCCTAAACTTTCAGTTGCCAAATATAGTACAACACTGGGTGATCTGCTAAACTTTTTTCTATAATGGGATGCGCTGTGAATTTCCTGCATCCTTCTCATTTAAGAAGCTGTAGAATTTAAAAAACCTCCTCAGTAAAAAACAAAATGTCACAAGTAATCCCTTGTCTTCTCCCTCCTTCCCCATTGCTTTGAGAGGATGAACTGCCGTTGCTGTGAAAGTATGATGTGAAAACATGGGCAAGTCTGTTGCAATTTTGAAATATTTAATATTAAATGCAACTCAGGGGACCTCAAGCTCAAAGCTTGCACTGTGGTGGTGTTTTGTCTCTACCTTGCTTTACCTATCGCTGCATTCTCACTTGCTGTACGCACACAACCCAGACATAAGGGTTTTTTGGTAAAAAAGCAAGTAACTTCCCCGTGATTATCAGCTGTGTCTTATATTTATATTTATGTTGACTGCTCTGTATAATTATTTAAAAATCACAATCTCTTGTGATAGTAATAGTGTTGAGGAAGAATGTGTTAGAATAGTTCCTGAGCATGCAAGAACTGCCGACACAATCTTGCCTGAATTTTTCATTTCTTGATTATCAGGATTTTCTGTTAGTGAGAAAGAAGTTGCTGCTGCTACCTAAGCTGAGAATAGCTTGTTGATGTTAATGATCTTCTAGAGCACAGACTACAAACAGAAGGAAATTTGAAATAGAAACCTTCTGACTGCATAATACAATAAATAACCAACATCTACTTAGAATATCTGTAGAGGCTCTTATTTTAGGCCTCTTGTGGCTGTGGTGGTGTGTTGTTATTTTGCCTTTGTGCATTGTTTTAGAGATGCTTGTCTGCATCTCCGCGGAGGTGGAAGGCTGCTTTACGTAAGCCAACACAACTGCTTCATTGTCCATTGCTCTTGCTTCAGGGGAGACCTTCTCGCTCTCTACAATTACCTGAAAGGGGGTTGTGGTGAGTTGGATGTTGGTCTCTTCTCCGAAGTGACAAGTGATAGGACAAGAGGAAATGGCCTCAAGTTGCACCAGGGGAGGTTCAGGCTGGATATTAGGAAAAATCTCTTTCCTGAGAGAGTGGTGAGACACTGGAAGAGGCTGCCCAGGGAGGTGGTGGATTCACCATCCCTGGAGGTGTTCAAGGAACATGTGGACGTGGCACTGTGGGACATGGTTTAGTGGGCATGGTGGGGTTGGGTTGGTGGTTGGACGTGATGATCTTACAGGTCTTTTCCAACCTTAGTGATTCTGTGATTCTGTGAATTCACAGTCTTCGAACTTGTCTCATTCCTTTTGCATTTAATACCACCAAATGGAAAGGTGACAGGGGCGATCTCCAGTGTCAGGTACTTCTGTTGCTAGAGGAGGTCAAAAATTGAGGGTTGCAAGATGCAGGGGAGCTCTGAACTTCTGGGTCTGAATGTTGCCGAGAGTGCAGGGAGATGCTGATGGTGTGGAGCAGTGTTCGGTGGCGGGCATTTCTAACTGCTGCTTTCCTGCATTGATCTTGTTGGATAAATAATTAGTTAAGATCATGGTTGGCATAATTCCTGTTGCCTCCGTGTTACCTTCAGCGTGTTGTTATCATTACAGTAAGCTGTGCCTTTGCTGTGTGCCTCATGTCAGCTCAGGATCACAGCAGAGTTAGACTCGGGTGGCTGAAATGGCTAACTCCTGATGTTGTTAGCCCTTCCCGTCCCCTGGAGAGATTTTCTTTTCAGCTGGAACCCCACCCCCCCACACCATGAAACTTCTCCTTCATCGCAGTAGCTCGCAACTCAGCACAGCAAACCCAAAACAGTGGTTTTATGTTTAGAGTAGCCTTATATTCAGGCCAGCCCAGCCCGCTGCCGGGTGGGCAGCCTCCGGGCGCGAGGATGAGCTCTGTTGGGGGAATAACTGCTGCGGTCCTCGGCATTGGTACTGCCCGGCTTCAGCTGCGGCTGCCTTCAGCATCTCCTGGCAGGAATAGCATGTTTTGAAACTTCTTAGTTGTCCTGAAAGAAGAAAAGACAAACCACAGCTGCGCGGCATGTTTTGAAAGTCATGGAAATGCCAATACTTTACAAGTAGAGTAGGGTTTTTTGCATGCCATTTTTAATGCTTTTTGCAAAGAATCATAAAAAATACTGATTTAGGGATGAGCAAACAGGTTTGGCTGAAGTAAGAAGCAGCCCATGCTTTTTCACACTTTTTGAACTGACTGAGATTTATTCTTTTGGGATTTGTTGTCTTTGGTTAAGAAGAGACAGGAATTGAAATCTTCTTTCTCATTCTTTCTGAAATACTTCAGCATTTTCCTTTTTTTTTTTTTTAATTTCTTAACAGAAAGTCTTGAGCTTGATAGTTTGCTCCAGTTTTCTAGTGTAGATAGAAGCACTTCAGACTGGTTAATGGTTGGACTTGATGATCTTACAGGTCTTTTCCAACCTTAGTGATTCTATGATTCTGTGATCTCCTTGTTTTGTTAATTAGTTTAGAAAGTTTTATAAACTTTAGAATTCCTTGTTTGGTTTTAGAACAGGTTATTTTTGGTCAGTTAACACAATTCAGAAATGGATCATAAACGCAAAGCATCCTATTGGAACCAGCACTGAATACTCCCTCTGTTTAATCAAGTGTTTTTTATTTGCATAGGCGAAGTGTTAGACAATAATTAACTCATTAAACTTACATAAGAAGCTTAAACTATTTTCTTTTTTGTTTCTTGTAGAAGAGAGAATGTATGTTATAATCTGATAGGTTGAATCACAAATCGAAAGTGATTTAAAGTGCTGTTAAGTCAAAAAGGTCTTGTTTAAGGAATGGAAAAAAGGGAAAAAGAAGATTTATCTTTCCCTTGTAACATTCATTAGGTTGGGTTTGGGTGTTTCTGTATCAGAAACAGTGTGGCCAGCAGGAGCAGGGAGGTGATCATGCCTCTGTACTCGGCTCTGGTGAGGCCGCACCTCGAATACTGTGTTCAGTTTTGGGCCCCTCACTCCAAGAAGGACATTGAGGTGCTGGAGCGTGTCCAGAGAAGGGCGAGGAAGCTGGTGAGGGGTCTGGAGCACAAGTCTGATGAGGAGCGGCTGAGGGAGCTGGGGTTGTTCAGTCTGGAGAAGAGGAGGCTGAGGGGAGACCTCATCGCTCTCTACAACTACCTGAAAGGGGGTTGTGGTGAGGTGGGTGTTGGTCTCTTCTCCCAAGTGACTAGTGACAGGACAAGAGGAAATGGCCTCAAGTTGCGCCAGGGGAGGTTCAGGCTAGATACTAGGAAAAAGTTCTTTACTGAAAGAGTAGTGAAACATTGGAATAGGCTGCCCAGGGAGGTGGTGGAGTCACCCTCCCTGGAGGTATTCAAGGAGCGTGTGGATGTGGCATTGTGGGATGTGGCTTGATGGGCATGGTGCTGTGTGGTGTTGGGTGGGTTGGTTTTTGGTGGGTGGTTTTTTTTGTTTTGTGTTGTTTTTTTTTTTTTTTTTAGGTTGGACTTGATGATCTTACAGGTCTTTTCCAACCTTAGTGATTCTGTGATTCTGTGATTCTGTTCTTTCTTGTATTTTGGGAATTACTTTCCTTCTCTCTCTCTCTCTCTCTCTCTCTCTGAAACCTGTTTAATTGGTGGGATGAAGCATAGTTTTTATAACATTATCCTCTCTGCCTCTAAAGTTGTATTCTGGCTTTGTTCCATTTGCATTTTCTCATCTGTTGAGTCTGCTGAGCACTGACAAATACAGGCGAGACATGCAGCCTTTACTTGCAGTAACTCTGTCAGTGCAGGTCGCTTGCTTATTCCGTATTTATCTGTTCATTTCTCTTGGAGCTCATTAATCCGTCAGCATGACACAGTCCTTCCAATGAGATTGTGCCAAATGTTACAGTAGCACACCAGCAGGAACCTGCGTGCCATTTATTTTCCCAGAGATTAAATAAGATCACTTTCCTGTCATCTAATATTTACAGAATCACAGAATCACTAAGGTTGGAAAAGACCTGTAAGATCATCAAGTCCAACCTTCAACCCAACCCCACCATGCCCACTAAACCATGTCCCAGTGCAGTCAAAATTCACTGATATTTTGGGGTTTTTTTTAAGAGGAAATAGCATAGCCATTCAACAGTATTGCCCGAAAACTTAGTTCAGGCTTCAGGTACTTACTGCCTGAGCCTCTACCCTGCAACCCTTTGCTTCGAAACAGAAGGGTAATGGTGAGGAGAGCCTGGGATAAGCCCGACTGGGAGGGAGAGCTCAGCGCGCAGAGCTCCAGTGGCATTTAAGGCTGAGCTTCAGAGCGGCTCAGGAATTACTGCTGCTTATGACTGTTTGGCCTGGCGGACTGTCAGAGCTGTTAACATTGGAATAACATATCCTTAAAGGGAATGCAGTGCTAGGGAGGCGGGGAGGGAACGGGCTTTGGTTTTTTTTCTTCTTAAAATAATGCCTCATTAGCTTAATTTATGGGAAGAGAAAAGGCTTCTGCTTGAAGTACGGGGCTTCCACAGTTCCGGCTCATACATAAAAATAGCTGGGAATGTGGAGCATCCTGGAGAACCTCAGGATCCAGTCTTGGCTTCTTGAAGCTTCCAAAGCCCCTCATAATTCTGCAGATGGAGCTTGCCTTGTGCTGGCCTTTGCCGCCCTGTCCCCTGATCAGTCTGAATTCCTTCAGATCGCTTACACTTTTTTCTCTGAATCCCAAAGTATGTGTTGTTGTTTTGTTCGTATGCTGTTTATTAAAAACAAAACAAAAAAATCCCCTCTTCCTACACGGCTTAAAATATTATGCTTACCTGTAAGCATCTGGAGCTTTGGTTTGATATGCTGTCTTTTTTGTGAGCATATGTTCAGAAAATGACTCACGCAGAGTATTTAGATTCTTTGTGAATCTCTCCACCTTGCTTTGAAAGCACCCTAGCGTCATTTAAATGGTCATTTTTGGATGGTGGTGGTGTTTATTGACACAAAGTCTGAAATACAAGCAATGTTTTCTTGCAATTGAGACAGGCAGATTAAAAAAGTCCTTTATTAATTTCAGGACTTACCCCAAAACAAGCAGCTGTTTGACTTCAGCTGAAAGTGCGAAATGTTTTGGTCACCTCTTTCCTGGCATTGACACAATATTTGGACTTTTGCCAGAGATACAGAGCACAATTGAATGTATGAAGAAGGATACAGTAAAAAACCAACCCAGCAAAACAAACAGCAGTAGTAGTCTTTTATGAGTCTGGTTCTTTGCTCCTTATACTGCCTGTCCTATCCTTTTTGTCTAAGCAATGAGCTTGTGTTAGGTTTGTATTAAAAATACTTTTTCTTCCTTCTCTTTTCCAGCTCTTTGTCTGTTTGCTCTGCTTTCTCCTGTGCTTTTGTTCCCTTGTGCACTTTTCCTGTTCTTATATTAATGTGGATTTTCTTTTCCACCTTCTGCTCAGAGCTACAATTCCTTTCTCTCTTAAAAATCCATTTTTCTTTTCCCTGTCTCTCCCCTCCTGCTAGTTCTTACATTCTTTAAGCTATGGATTCATTCTTCTTTCTCTCCTGCCCTGCACATGTGCCTTGGTTAGGTCCTCCTCTTCCCTGCACTTTTTCAAAATAGTCAACCTGCTAAAAAAAACCCACCCCAAATGACACCCAAACAATAAAAATCCCAACCCTGGGGCATCCTACTGCTCCGCTACTTCAGGTTCTTGACAAAAAGTGGGGATGGCCGTGCAGATGTAAATCCTTGGACTTCTAACCCGGGTGAATACAATTAGAGCTCTTTTTTCTCAGGCTTCTAAAGGCACAAAATCTTCAGCTCCTAGGAACAGGTTAACAGGGGCGAACCGGTATATTAGAGGAGTGTCACCTGTGCTGCTAGTTATAGCTGTTACTGTGTCAGCATTTCCATTATAAATTTTTGCTTTCAAGGGTTTATAACTCTGCCATTAAAATTCACTGCCGACTGAAACTTGGCATACAAGGACTAAGCCTGGAGCAAACTTTCCCCCCCTTTAAAATAACTTTTTAAGCCAAAGGAATGCAATGAAAACCATTAGTCTAATGATTAGAAAGGCAGCATTATTGCAATCAAAAAACTACTTAATGTACTTATTTTGTATGTTAGTCTTCAATGTGGATTTATACTTTAGGTATTTTGGAATAGGAGATTGAATGGATGAGTAAAAAAAAAAAATTAAGAAAACAAAACACCTCCTTGATAACATTTTCAAGGTATCTCTTGGAATGGATTTCAGCAGGCCATTTATCGCGCAGCTCTACCGCTGCAAGATAAATGCCTTAAAAAAATTTTATGCATTAAGTCAACTGAATGTAGATCATCATATGCCTTAAGAAAGATCATCATATGCCTTAAGAAAAATCATCATATGCTTTAAGAAAAATAAAAGAACTTTGTATAGAAGTCGGGAGACTGAATACTCCAGGCTCTTGGGTGCAGGGTGCCGAATGCTTCAAACCTCCTCCCGTCGGGACGAGCAGGATGGGGTGTCTTTTGGCGAGCTGCAGGCGCGGGGGGTTGCCCGCCCTCCCTGAGGGGCGTCTTGGGCTGGTGTCCTGCACCAGAGGGACTGGGGGTGTTGGTCGACAGCCGGCTGAAGATGAGCCAGCCGTGTGCCCAGGTGGCCAAGAAGGCCAACGGCATCCTGGCCTGTATCAGAAACAGTGTGGCCAGCAGGAGTAGGGAGGTGATTGTGCCCCTGTACTCGGCTCTGGTGAGTCCACACCTCGAATGCTGTGTTCAGTTTTGGGCCACTCACTACAAGAAGGACATTGAGGTGCTGGTGTGTGTCCAGAGAAGGGCGAGGAAGCTGGTGAGGGGTCTGGAGCACAAGTCTGATGAGGAGCGGCTGAGGGAGCTGGGGTTGTTCAGTCTGGAGCAGAGGAGGCTGAGGGGAGACCTCATCGCTCTCTACAACTACCTGAAAGGGGGTTGTGGTGAGGTGGGTGTTGGTCTCTTCTCCCAAGTGACTAGTGACAGGACTAGAGGAAATGGCCTCAAGTTGCGCCAGGGGAGGTTCAGGCTGGATATTAGGAAAAATGTCTTTCCTGAGAGAGTAGTGAGACACTGGAATAAACTGCCCAGGGAAGTGGTGGAGTCACCATCACTGGAGGTGTTCAAGGAACGTGTGGACGTAGCACTGTGGGACATGGTTTAGTGGGCATGGTGGGGTTGGGTTGGTGGTTGGACTTGATGATCTTACAGGACTTTTCCAACCTTAATGATTCTGTGATTCTGTGACTGCCTTGCTCATCTGTCATCGCTGGGGAGATGCCTCATTTCTGGGCAGATGAAGGTGAGACAAGCAGGATCCTGTTCTTAATGAGGTAATTTAGGTCACCCAGCAACCACCTGATGTGGGGCAAATTTCTCCTGTCTAATTGCCCGTGGGCAAGTATCTATCTACCCAGCCTGCTGCCAGAGCGCTTGGTGTTAATTGGCACCTTTCCTTGTCCTCCTTGTAGGGAAGCCTTAACAGAAAGATAACCCTTTCCTCCTCCTGAAAGTAAATGGCAGGATTCAGGCTGCTGCAGTGTTTGGGAGTTAATGGAGTGGCTGTTCTTGAGTAAACCCGTATCTGCGCGGCTCATCTTGCATCTCTTACCAACTCTGATGTCGTACGTGAAGTAAAAAATGCAAACAGAAAAGGTGTCGGAAAGGAAAGAGATTTAAAAAAATTAAAATATTAGTGACCAAAGCAGGCGCATTCATCTGTGGCAGTAATTTGCCTTTAAAGATGCACTAAATGCCTAATGTCGGAAGTCAGAGGGTCAAATATTTGACACCCAATGTATGTAGCTGTTGATTACAGCGACAAAACATTGATTTGGATGGGAACAGGGAGATAAACTGACCAGCAGAATTGGCAGTTTCCTCTGATGGTAACTGATACATAACAGCAAATTTATGGTTTGAGTCTGCTGAAGATGACTTTGGCTTCTGAGAACGAACAGCATTAGAGGTGTGTCCGTCAACGGTTTGTTGCTTGACTTTTTTTTTACTTTTTATTTTTTTGGTGGAAAGAGGCTTATAGGCTGAAAAGCTAGTGCTTATTCTATCCGAAGCCAGCTGTGTGAATGCGGGTCACAGCAAACCAGCAAGGCCAGTCACCGAGTCACTTGTTCCACCGGAGAGCGAGCTGGCTGCTGAGCCACCCGGGCTGCAGCGGAGCGACGTGGAGCTTCGGTGCATCTGCCCCGGTCGCTCTGAGTCCCGAGGGAACGGTCGGAGCCTTCCTTCCTCCTCTGGAGCGTCCGCCCGGTAATGCAGCTGCTTTTCGGGTGCCTTCTCTGGCTGCCATGCGGTCAGCCCAGTGAGAGGCCACGCGAGGAGCCTGTGTGTCACCGGCCGCTGGCAGGTCGGTGCCAGAGCACGCGTGTGCTGCTGAACTTTTGGTGTGGTGGAGAGCTTTTGGCTGCTGGCATGCCTCCAAGGGGGGCTTGCCAGCATTCATGCAGTAGCTGTCCTTCAGGGAGCAGTTATGAATAAACAGCTGGATAAATTGCCTTTTATTTTTTTTTTCCCATCTCTGAATTCTGATACTATAACACATGCCCTTAAACTGGCCTAGCTAATATTAGAAAATGATTGGGTAAAAGGATGAGAAGATTTATTAATGCTTTTAAATGACCTCAGATGTATTTTTGTAAGAATGGGAATAGCCTTCCTACCTTTCATATTGCTTTCTGGTTTAGAGTGGGTGTTTATGATGTAACCCAGAACTTCTCTCTTACAGTCTTACCCTTCTTTCTCCTCCCACCCAGCAAGTGTTTGAAGCTACGATTGCTCCCCTCTTGCTGTGTTGGTGTCTTTGGGGGTGTGTGTGTGCCTGTGAGAGGGGGAGAAAGCAGGCTTGCCAGCAGAATCTTATTTTATAACGTGATTTAAATTAGAGGCGTTTTCAAGAAAGGTGTAGAGAAGCTGGTTCAAATCGTTATAAATAAAAGAACTGAAATTCTGCTCTGGTAGTATAACTTAAAATAATAATGACCGCGATTCTTCATTCTTTCCAATGTCAGAGGAACTGCCCAGCCTTACGGCCAGGCTTCCTGTCTCTTCTGAAGGCTTGTTCAGGAAATGGCAAAATGCACAAAAAGGGTCTTTGTCATTGAAAAAGTTTGTTACTGTGCAGTTGAAGTACAGCTGTTACATATTTCCTTACTTAAATCCGGACCCTTCCTGAGGTTTCAGGCCTCTACTTATTCTGCCCAGGTCACTGGTCGATAGTCTCTATATTTAGCGTATTACAAAAGTTTTCTGGTCATCGGAAGACTGAAGAGCTTTTCTGTACAACTCTGCTCCACCAAATATTAACTACCAATTTTCTGTTGGAGTAAATAATATGAAATGTGGAAACTGGAGGGTTTTACAGAGAGGTCTGAATGCATAAGCTACATCATTGTTTCCGTATTTTCGAGGTTGCTGCAGGTTTTGAGAACTGCAGAGCTCACTCTCGCAAAAAAAGGAGAACCAAAAGGCCCCCTACTCCACCCCCCACCAGGAAAACCGTGCCCTCTTTATTGGGAGTTATCTTGCTGAATGGCTGTCATGACTCTATCAGCTGAAAGTCACCTAGTTTATTAAGTTTGCTTCACCCTTAGATAATGGTAGTCCAAATGTTCTGGTCTTAATTTACTGGATGCATTTGTAATTTGTGAATGCTTCACTGGTTCTGCGAGAGACGTAAGTCAGAGGCGTGAATGCAAGGCTGTGGCTTTCTGGGGGAAGTTGTTCGGATCAGTAAGGCAGGGAATGAGAAGTAGGTGTATTTCTTTTTTCCTTCTTCTAAGGCATTACCTTTCTGCTCCCCTCTAAGAGTTATAACTACAGTGTTCTTGCTATTTACGTTTCGGATAGCGGGGTTTGCAGCTCACTTAACCATAAGAAAATTCTGGAGTGGGACATAATGATAGATCCTATGTGAGGGGCATTGTGAGATTTTATGTACCAACACTTATAAGGTAGTATAAAATAGGAAGAATTATAAAACTTTGAGGTAAAAGGCATTTGCCTTGGGTTTTAAACTGTTTTTAGCCGTAAATGCGTACTGAACACAGTTCTGATCACTGAAAATATTTTTATTCTCTCTTGTGAAGAACCACAAAGCTAGCTAATTATTACCCAACGGTGGTCAATGACAAGCTAAACTGGCTTTGCATTTTCATGGTTTGCATTTAGGTTTTTAGGTGATGAGAACAAGAATAGGCAGGGTAGTGCTGTGAGCGGGATGAAACTACTATCTCTGGATGATGTTGTCTAATTGATCTTGTAAATCATTGATCATTCAGGTTTAGCTCCTCCCTCTACGAGTGGACCTTGTTGCTAATGCATGCGCCTGGGGATGAGCTGGGGACTTCTGAGAAAGTAGCTGTATCCTTTGGAAGTAGAGCCCATGACAGAAAGCAGGCTTATACTGTCTTTCAGCACGCCTTTAGAAACAAATTCCCTTCTTCCAGCAAATTTCCATGCCGTGTAAGACACCTAAAATCTTCCTCTTGGGGTTTGGGCTGTAACTGCAGGCATACCACCTGACATGCGTATTTTTTTTTCCCCTCTAGCTTCTTTTGCAAAAGTATTCCTATTTATTCTGTAGTAGTCTATGTATGGTGCTGAGTGGCCATCTGAGTTGCAGACATGCTTAGGTACGGTTTCTGTACGTATTCCGTGAATAGTTCCCACAAAGGATATATAGAGAAAGCTTGGCAAGAGGCTGGAATTTCCCTTCCTGCAGCAATAAAGCTATCTTGATGGGCTATAACGCAGGCTCCTGGATTAGCAGAGAATGTCTTGGAGGAAAGAAGGCAAATAAATCTTTGGCACTAATATATATATATATATTTTTTTTTTTTAAATGATAACATGGTGCTGTTCAGTTGTATTTAGTTATGTGGTGCTATTTACATGTAATGAATATATGTATTATCAGAGCTGGGGAATAGCTGAACAAAAAGTAGTTCAGCTACAACAAAACGGCAGAGCCAGCTCACTGGGCTTTAGCTCTGAGCAATACAGTACAAGTAAAATGAGCTGGTTTTGATTAAGTGGCACCGGGATATGGTACTGGCCAATAAAAACTGTGGTTCTGCACTACCCCTTCTGCCTTTTAAATCAGCTCATTAGCTTTATATTTCTATCGCACCCTCTGCTTCTTTGAGCCATGTTAATTATAAGGTGGTACATAACATAATCAGGCTGCTTATACGTGGCTTTTGCACGAGCAGAAAAATAGTGTCTTTCAAAGTACCTGGAGGAGGCATATTTGAAGTTAGCTTTTGGCCGGTTCTTTTTTTCTTTTGAAAATGTGCCGGGTCTGTTGGTGAGAACGGGACCTCAGTCAAGGAGGTGTCAGTTCGGCTCAAATCCAATGTCCTGAACTCGGCCTCGTGTCTGCTTCCAGCCAACGCTGCTGCATCAGAAATCCTGCTCTTGCGGTGAAGGCTTGAAGGTCAAAAAAAGACTCCCTTACGAGGCTTGCGTATACCTAGAGCGCGCGTGTCTCTGTGCGCATGCGTTCATATGTGCCTTAGGGTGGTCAGTGTGTGGGCTAAAGCGTGTTTATGGGAAAGGATGGTGGCAGGTCGGCTTTGGTTTTGCTTGGTGCCATGAGAAGCTTCACGACTTTTCTTTTGGAAAGAATACTCTTGCTGAGCGGTGAGGAAAGACCTCTGCGTCGCCCCTGCTAGGCTTGATGGCTTGGCTAAGAGCAGCAAGCCGCCGAAGGCCCAGTCTTCGGGGGGGGCCGGCTCGGGCGCGTGTAGGCTCTGATGACTACGGACGCGCAGTTGCTCACCCTTTGCTCTGCCCCAGGGCCAGCTGTGAGAGCCTGGGCGATGGCGCGGGGAGCCACAGGCTTTCGTGGTCAGCCTGGTGTTGTGTGTTAGGTCAGTGAGCAACAGGCTTCGCTTCTGGCCTTAAAAAAGCTCTTCCCCCCCAAAAAAGAAGACGTCAGAGGAGACGGTGTTGGAGGAAGGGGAACAGTACTTCACTTGTTCAGACAGTTTAAAGTGCCTTAGATGGAAATAACAATTGCATTCGTTTTGTCAGTGACAACAAAAGCCTTGACCCAATGTGTGACCCTATGTGCTTTTTTTTTTTCTCTTGTTTCTGCATCTTCTGGCCAAGGAAGAGCCGAGCTGAAGCTCTGGGCTGGCTGCGGGTTTTCAGGAAGCCGTGACACGTAGCTCCAGCCGCTCTCCCCCCCCTTCCACATATTGTTTCTGGATTTGTCAGAGAACGTGCTGAGATAAGAGGCGGCTTTTTTTTTTTTTTTTTTTTTGACAGGTCTGATGCTGAATGGAAGCAGCTGCTTTATTTAGAATATGATGGGGAAGAAAAACACAGCTTAGGGTTAACACCCTCCTGGTGTTTATCCATAAATATCAAATAGTGCAAGAACACCAGATCCATATGGAGCACTGTGGTTGGCTGCTGCTGATGTCATACTGATGTCACTCTACCCAGTCAATGAACAGATGAGTTTTTCTTATTTGTTTGTACAAATTCCCGTTCTGGCACCACGTTTTCAGGGCATTATTGCACTCCTTAGATGATGGAGGACATCTAGGCCTTTGCTGGACTCTGGCAATACTTTGTCTCACCATGGAGAAATACGTGCACCTGTGCCCTCCCTCTTTGCTCTTTCTTTTAACACTTGAACGTGAGCGGTTGACTTTTCTCTGAACTAAATGCTAATGAAATAGGTGGGAGATGCCAGCTAGCTTTTAAGCCTCCCATGCTATGATCGCAAGTGTAAGGAACAGGAGTGTGTATTTGGGAGGATGGATAGATGCGGCTGAGTGGAATTGGAGTGGGGGGGAATAAAAGGTGTAGCTTTGTGGAAATGATCAGCTTTCCATCCACCTGTTCCTCTTAAATCATGGTCAATGTAGGAGTACTACAGTGTTTTTCTACCCAGTGCTGGTGTAGTGTAAGATTATCAACGCATTTCAAGGTTATTTTGTTAACACACCAATATTCCATAACAAGCATGTCAAATTAGTCAATATTTTTAATACTCTTAAGAGGAGACAGAAATTCTAAGAAGTCATAGTCTGCTCTTAATAAAGGATAGGGGAAGGGCACAAGAAAAGAAAACCTCTTGAAGCTTGGGATTAGTTGGACTTTCTCACATTCTAAGGCTCTCACTCTAATCCAGCAATAACATCGGTGTTTTTTTCTGAAAGTTGGGAAAGGCTATTTCCAAACAAAGCCTTTAGTAGAATGAATTTGCTTGTATACATAGCAACATATTGGAAAATGGTTATTGCAATATTTTTCTTCCCTTTCTTTTTAATAAAAACTCCCTTTCTGCAATCCATCTCCCTCAATTGACCAGAAGGGACTCTCAAACTGATGCGGTAGCCCCTTGCGCAGTTGTAGGAGCTGTATTTCCAAGGGACTAAAAAAATCGTTGCTATCTTAGCTCACGTGGCTGCTCAGGAATGTTTTGAATGCTGTAATGTTACAGATTCTGTCTAGGATTTGCAAAATTTGAAGCAAGCAGCTTGACTGACGCCTTAGAAACATTCTTAGTGCGAGTTGTCCTCTGCCTGTATACTTCTGAATTTCAAACGGCCAGTGACCATAAATTTGCCGATTCAAAAGGCGGCAAAAAAGTCATTACAAAATGCAGTGGGCTCTTCGGGGGTATTGCTGAGTTCCAGGCTAGATCCACGGCTCTGATGGGCTGTAATTAAGGGTGAGCTGCAACCAACACTGATCCAAACGTACGTAAGGATTTCACGCACAGATTTTTGCAGGTGGTGCCTTGGACAAGTCTAGCAACCTAAATCAATATTATTGCTTATTCTGTCCAGGCGGGAAGGCACTGCTCTGCTGTTCCTCCTGCTGCTTTTTCTTCCTCCTCCTCCTCCTCCTCCTGCTCCTCCTCCTCCTGCTGTTTGATCTGGTGAAAGCTGTTTCAGACGGAGCAGGCAAGGCTATCGCTCACTACCAGGATACTTAATCCCACGCAGGTGCAGTTTGAGCAACTCCTGAGGGCCCCAAGGTCATGCTGGCTGCAAAGCTGGGCAGAGCCGGGCTGGTGCGGATGGCTTGGGTGGGAGGCGCGATGGTCAATAACGTTTCACATCTGGAGCTTCCGTGCTCCTCTGTGCCATTTCCTCCTCCTCCTCCTCTCTCCTCCCGCCCCTTCGTAGCCTTTCACAAGGTTTTCCTACAGCACTGCAGCAGCTCCGGGGAGCCGCGGAGGTGAATATTGCTTTGCGAGCAAGCAGTTAAGCAAGGGTTGTTTATGCTTTCTATGTAAAAATGTAGGCAACTGAAAGGAAACTGTAGACAAGTAGACATCTTTTCTTTCATTGATGTTGGTGGTCTGACCTTCGAGCCAGTACTTTCATTTGCTTCCTCTCTCTGCCCTGTGATTTTAAGCCTACTTTTAAAAAAAAAAAAAAAAGGCAGGATGTTGCCACTGGCTGCTCCAAATTCAGCCTTTCCCCTTCTGAAGGGTCGAGTTTGCCAGGTTCCTCCACCTCATTCCAGCCCTAGCAATCCATTCTTGCCCCATCCCTGTGTTAAAAGCTACTTATTTTTTTTCTCTGAGAGGTCCTTTTTGTTATAGTGCTGTTACGGTTCTGTGAACTGCTTAAACTGCCGTGTGTCCCTTAGCACCCCCCTCCTGAAAAACACACCAGAGGTGGCCTTCCCAGGGATATCTTAGGAGAAAAGACCCAAGAAAAGAACCGAGACAGAGAATTTAGGAAGTGTTGGCGAGAGAAGCAAATAAGCTGTGGTTAAAGTGAATCTGGGCACTGAACCAAGGATCCTTAAAACCCTTTAAGTTTTAACTTAATGCAAGTCTCCAAGAAAGTTGGAGAGGGTTTTGGGGGGAGGATTTCTAACCTCAGCGTCATTGCTGCTAAGAGCTGCTGCTTCCCTCATGGCTTCAGGCTGGAGCATGGATTTCCATGATTCTACTGTGAACAGGAGCACGAGCCTATATTTAGGATACAACACATTGTGGTAAAAAAACTACATATGGCGTATGAGCACCCACTTACGTGCTAAAAATACACATGGCAGCCCAGTTTGTCTTTGAATGAAGTCATGCTTAGGACTGCTGTGCTTAAGCATAGTTTGATTTCTCCCCCTCCCTTTAAAAATAATAATATAATAATAGTTTAAAAGACTTTCTTTATTCAATGAAAAATTGCCTACTCAGTTTTTCAGCATGTGGTTTCCTCTGTACTAGGCCATATGCAACCTGTGCATCCATCTAGGAAGGTTTTATGTGAATTTCTTCATGGCAGCGTTTTTTTGTTTTTTTTTTTTTCTTTTTTTTTTCAGGCCAAAACTACCCTTTTTTCCTCCCCATCTCCAAACTTCTTGTATGGTAAAAAAAAAAAAGAGCGGGGGGGGGGAAAGCAGTGTAGTATAGTGCCGTCCTTAAACAGTTATGTTACGGGAGGTGGAGGAGGGTAACGCTTGCTGTGCTTGCCAGTTTTCATTTAGTTTTGAAATGTTGCTCAGCTGGTGACAAAATTAGAAGAAGTCCTAATAGCTTTCTTTTAAAGAGGGAGGAATATTGCCAGTGGTTTGGAATATCATGTAAAATTTAATGAAAGCTCTTAAATCTGCTCCTCAGCAAGGGGCTTTCTGTGCCTCTGCCACCCCTCTGCATGGTGGCACGGGCAGTGGTTCTTCAATGGGGTCAGGAGATGGTCAGATCTTCCGCGAGGGCAGGTAAGGCATAGGGAAGACTAAGACATAAATTAAACTCTCTGGTTACTGTGAAGTATTGTGCATTGATGTCTTAAAGCTGCACTGTGAACACGTATTGCATACATTGAATCTTAATTTTTAATATATCATGGATATTGTTACCTTATTCTGCCAACTCCCGTCCTTCAGAGGTTTTTTCCTTCAAGAACGCAAAAAGCAATCTCTTATACGCGGAACACTTAGAGGATATTAAACGAGCTATCTTATTTCTTTCTTGCTTCAAAGCATCCTTGTTTAGATTCAGAAGGGGAATAATGGAATCTTAATTCCTTCAATTTGAAAATGTTAGGATTAAAAAAGAAGATACGCTGTTTGTTGATGTTCTTCATTCTTTCAGAGCTGCCGCCAGCAACATCTCTCCAACTTGATCACTCTTCAAGAGAAAGCTGCAAAGGAAATATCCGTAGGCTTTCCAAAATGAAGCTAGATTAAAGGAAGAAGGTGTTTTTCTTCTCTCTCTCTCTCTCTCTTTTTATCCGTAAAGCAGAATGTTCTGCCTGTTCTTTGAAACACTTATTCCAGTGATAAGGACATAATTATATAGCTCCTCGCTGCTTATGTAAATGCATTCAGCAACAAATTTTGGAAACTGGACTTCTGCTCTGTCAGTCTTCATTGTCTCATGCGTTTTGTTTATACTAGAGACGCTCTTTTAACTTTGCTCTTCGGAAAGCGTAGGGGAGGAGAGCTTCTGGTTTTCGTAACAATACCACATATTGATGATGCTGATAGATTTTTTTCAGAAGCTTTTTACTGAAGAGACGGGGCGGGGGGGAAATCTACCAAAACATCGTGGGAGTCTTTTGGGAATTCCTTGGTTAGAAGAAAGCAGAGAGGAAAGAAAATGTTTAGACTTTGAATTTGAATTAAATTTTTCAAGAGATTTCTGTTGCTTTTTCCCTGCATTTAAATATGTTGCAACTTCACAAAAGCTTTCCCTGTATCTCCTCCTGCTTTTGAGACCAGCTTTAAGCATCCGTTCCGAGGCTCCAGGGATCTCTTGGCATGGCTGTTCCCAGCTCATCGTTTACTGCAGTGCCAAGTTATCCTCAGGTACCCCATCTTGTTCGCTTGAACTACACTTTGTTCATTTCTTTTCTGAATTCGTATTCAGAGTGAGACGAAAATTCCCTCCCCCAGTCAACTTTTGGCAGCTGGTCATCTTATTTAAAGTGCTTCCATGTTTCTGGAAGAGATGCCATTTTGCGAACTGTAAATTGTGGATACGTAATACCAGAATACCTGTTTTGGAGAAGTGTTTATCACCATGTAGAAAAATAAACCTATTCCAGTTACAAACTTCAGGTTGCAACATAAGAAGGTTTTGCTAAGAAAAACCAGCCCAACTTCAAATGCTGTTATGGTCACTGTGAGTCAACTTGTAGAATTATACGCTCTATGTTATATGAACACATTCAAACCTTTAGTAGTACCAAGGGGACTAAAATGTCCTTTAAAGTTGAATTTAGATTTGAATTTTGGGAACTTCTTGGAGGTAATAAGAAACAATAGAAAAAAAAAAATCACTGTTCCGCTCATTGGTGAACTGAGTTGACAAAGGAGTTTGAAATCCAATGCCAACTGTTTTACTAGATCCTGCCTTAAACAAGCATCAACAGACTGTGTCAGTCTTGAACCACTGATTGATATACTTTTTTTTTTTAGTTGCCACAGAACAATTCATTCTTGAATCCTTCTATCTGTATTTCCTGGGAAATACATTCTCATCCAAGACAAAGGAAAATGTTACGCATGGAATAAAACTACGCTGGGATGTGATAGATCTTTGAATCTTCAAGCATAATATTTTTGGGGGTGTGATAGTGTATCAAGGAAAATTAATTATGGAGTGATTTTTCCCAACACCTGGAGCTCATGCTGTTGCTGCTTCTGCTACTGGCTAGCTGTTGTTTTTCATAAATCACTCTGTAGGAAAAAATTTAAATCCAGTGAAATGATGGAAAAAAGAAGTCATGGCTAGGAAGGAGGAAAGCAACCTCTAAATAGTTAACTACCACCCAACAAGTTGAGAATCTTCAGGAATTTCCATTTTCCTTGGCTTGTTTCCTTGGCTTGCAGCTTGGAAAAGAAACCTGCCTAGTAGATATCTGGGGTTGAAAAATAATAATCTCAGTCTATGTTCTGGATATGTTAAAAAAAACCCTTATCTGCCTTTTATCTGCTCCAGGGACTGTCACTGATGCATGCAGATGAAGCCATTCGGTGAGATCTGTGATTAGGACATTTTCTTTCCATTATATTTTGATCGTGCCAGCTCCCATTTTGGCGTTTGGTTTGCACATGTAAATTTAGAGGTTGTGGGGAGCTGCTGTTTGTAGCACCTTTTCTGAACAATGCTGGGGGATTGATAAGGACGGGAGGGATCTTAATTCCTAAACAGACGCCTCTTTCAGACAGATTCATGAGATGTGAAGTAAGCAGTAGCATTATTTTGTATATATTTTACTTTTTCCAGGTCAGAGACCGCAGAGTTTATGTGAGCAGGAGTGCTGTCAGCCTTTACACCCATAACCACCACTATTTCTGGATGATTTTTGCGTGCTGTGCTATTTAACTTCTGAAGGTGCTGAAGAGTCGAGGTCTAAGGAAGTAACAAAATAAAACTTCTAATGGCACATATTTGTTTCCTCTGCTTGGGTTTTTCAGCAGACATTAATTTATTTACTAGGATAGTAGTGGTGCCTCTAACACATTTTTGCATCATTGCTGACCGGGGAATTAGTTGGTCATGTTTTCAAATATCTTTCAAGGAAAGTAAATGCAAACACCAAGGACTGTGACAGCTTTTCTAAGAGGTTCCTCTGTTGTCATCTTTTCTGTGACATTTTCCACAATTAGATGTATTATTTGACTTTGACCATCGCCAATGAATGTAAAGGGTGGTCCCTGATTTTTACCATGTGCACTGTTGGTCCCTGGGAGACTACCACCATAAATGCACTCACTTATTTCAGCGAGTTAAGCATAGTCTTTGCTCGTATGTAGAAAGAAAATATTCACAAATGTATTTTGTAGTGGAGCATGGGAGTTTTTTAAAATTTGTTATGCTTGAGAGTGAGGAGGGAATGTTATGATTGTCACTCCCTGCTGCTAGAATAAACACCTGGATTGATCAAAGCATTTGTTCTCATCAGCCGGAGATGTTTATCTACGAAATAGTTCTCTTGTCTTATGTATTGTCAATGAATTATATATCGCTACCACATCTATAGGAAACACTGTTCTTCTCCACTGCCCTGTGCTTCACCCTCAGATTCCTGTGTAGGGATTATTCTGTGGTCACATGGGAGACAAGTCAGAAAAAAGATATTAGTTTGGTGGTGGTGTTCTTTGTGGGTGGACTCCTTTCCTTTCTGTCTTTACATCGCATTACATTTGTAACCTTATGTTGAACTGTGAAATTCTTCACGTTGGCATAAAAAAAAGCATCTGTCCTTCATCCTTCCATTCCATTTCCTACCGATGGATGCTATTCCGTGAAGTTAGTTTTGTAGAAATGTTGAGGTAAGGGAATCGGATTCTTTAGAATAAGGCATAAGATATGTCGTAAGACGATATGAAACACAGTTAAGCTATGTTAATGTAATTGCTGTCTTCATAAATCACGTATTAGGTGTGATTAGAAAAACCCTAAGCTAGTCAAATCTAATATATTACATTTCTCTTTGCAGCCAGTGCAATTATACATTAGTTTCACTAATCATAAACTGACAGCTTTAAATTTTGATGGGAAATCCCCTCATCCTGAACCCTATAGCTTTCTGCTTTTCTTGCAATGCTAGTAGGAGATCCCTGATGGGTGCTTTGGGTACTTAGAATTGTCTTGAAATTTGCCTCAACCTTCCTGCCTGCCCTCCTCACTCTTCACGTGTTGTCTTCCTTGATCAGATTGTCTTGGTGCGATGTTGCTGATGTGAAAGGGCTGCTTTGCGGCGGTGCTCGAGATCTGTGCATTTCCTACCTTGAGCACGCTGTGGGATCACGGAATGGCTGGGGTGGGACGGGACCTCTGGAGATCCTCTAGTCCACCCCCCCTCAAAGCAGGGAAACTACAACAGGTTGCTGAGGGCTGTGTCCAGTCACCCCTTGAGTATATCTAAGGATGGAGGCTTCACCACCTCTCTGGGAAGCCTGTTCCAGTGTTCAATCGCCCTTGTAGTAAAAAAGGGGTTTCTTCTTGTGTTTGAGCGGAATTTCATATCTTTCAGTTTGTGCCTGTTGCCTCTTGTTCTTTCAGTAGGCACCACCGAGAAGAGTCTCGCTCTGTATTCTTCATACCCTCCCACCAGGTATTTACACACATTGATAAGATCCCCCTCAGTCATCTTTTCTCCCGGCTAACCAGTCCCAGCTCTCTTGGTCTCTCTTCATATGACAGAGGCACCTGGGATTATCCCTGCCTGAGGGCAGGACTTGGCATTTCCCTTTGAACTTCGTGAGACTCCTGTCACCCCTTTCTCCAGCCTGCTGAGAGCCCCCTGAAATGTTTTACAGGATTACTTGCTTCATCACCTTCCCAGGGGTCAAAGGGGGGCTGACTCACCTCTAGTTGCCCAGATCGTCCTTCTTGAATTGACATTTGGTTTTTTTCTGGTCCTTGAGAACTTCCACCAGGTGCCATGACCTTTCATAGATTATTGTGAGTGGCCTCAAAATGGCATTGGCCACCTCCCTCAGTACTTTTGGGTGCATCCCATCGTGCCCCAAGGACTTGAGCATGTTGAGTTTGTTTAGATCTGATCATAACCTGATCCTTTTCTACCAACAGTAAGTCTTCCTTTCTCTAGACGTTCCCACTGGTCTCTGGGACTTGGGATTTCTGAGGGCAAATCTTAACAGAAGATTACCTCAGCCTTATCCATGTCCTTTGTCACCAGATCCCCTAGCCTGTTCATGCAGAGGGCCCCCATTTCCCCTGGTTTTCCTTGTGTTGCTGGTACATTTGTGGAAGCTGTTCTTGTTGCCTTCACTTCTCTTGCCAGATTCATATCCAGATGGGCTTTGGCTTTTCTAACTCTCATGATAAGTAGAACATGGAGAAGAACTAGATGCTGCAGGATGGCACTTTCCTAGAAGCACTGGTGGGCAAAAGAATTGTGAAAGCTTCTGGGTAACTCGTGACGCAAAAAAAAATGAGGAGCAGGGATGCAGTAAACTGGCAAAAGGTAATTTGAATGCGAGGACATCTGAAATAGCCTTGATGGAAGAAGAAAGTGTTTGGAGGTTCAAGCTAAAATTGTGGTTCCTTTTTTTATTTTCCATTTAACTCTGATCAAACATTTGGAAAAATATCACGTTGTCACCTTTGGTTTGTATTGGGCTGGAGAACATAATGCGCACGGGTCTGGGACAGCAGGGTAAGACAGGAGTACCACTTGGATCTCATGACATACTTTGGCAGGAAGGGGCAGCGGGTAGGGATAGCAACTAGTTTCTTACACCACTATTCCAAGGGGAAGGAAGTGCACAGGGAGAGTCCAAAGAAGTTCATTGTGCTTTTCAGACAGAGGAAGCAGCCTGCCTCACCTTGTGAGCATCTTAGACCTTAACAGGGCAGAGAGTTACAAGGCATGTTCCATAGACCATAGAGAGGTGTAGAGGAGGGGAGTTTCTCTACAGGAGGAGGAGGTGACAGTAGCCCCTGCAAAGTCCTTGCTATGCTTTGCAGGGTGTTCCTAGGCTGGGCAGACACGTGAATGCCATGCTGATCCAGTGAGGTCAACCTTGTCGTGTCATCTTGTTTTGATGTTGTGGAGACTAAGACTTCCCTTGCTTTTGGTGCGCATCGAGGAGGATTTGGAGTGCAGCGTGGGATCAGGGAAAATAGGCTGAGACGTCCATTGCTGTGCCTGAGCTGGAATCAATTGTCCCTGTGTCACTCCTGACAGCTGCTTCTCTAACCTGTTCTTAAAAACCTTGGCTAACAGTAATTTGCTAGTGTTCCTTGGCAAACTATTCCAATGCCCGACTGTCTTTAACAAAAGAGAGAGATTCTTTTTCTAATGTTTAGTATAGAATGTTTTTTTTTTTTTCCCCTAATGTTTAGTATAGAATGGTTTTTTTGGTGGTTTTTTTCCTTTTTTTTTTTCTTTTTTCCTGGGAAACTCCTGAGTCTCCGCTCACTTGAAACAGTCTACTGGTGAGATGTGCGATGCTGTCTTCCAAAACAGTTCCTGGACGTAGGCTTTTCTTTGGTGTGCACTGTACCTATGCTCATACGTTTGCCTGGGGATTTCTTTTTTCTTTGTTATTTATCTTTCAGCTTTCCTTCACCTACATAATAATGGACAACGATTTGCTTGGGAATTTCTTGAGCTGATTTAATAAAGGTGAGGATTAACTTACATACTTGTTGGACTTTTCCAAAGAGACTACGGCACCTCCTAAAACAGTCTGTGGAAACCGTATTAGAACATGCCCCAACTCTCTTCTGTCTGAACACTTTGGATTTCCTTTCCATGCATGCCAGGTCATGTTGGTCTAAGTTTTGGGGAGCTGATGTGTACTTGGGACTTGACCAGTCAGAGGGTTGGACTGCAGTTGTGGTATGCATGCAGTCCCTGAAACTCAAATTGTTCTTGGTTCCCTAGTTTGGAGATAAGCTGGAATTACAGGTTGTCCGTCTGCACTCATCTTTTCCGGGCATTGGGTACAGAGGGTCTAGAGGAGTGTGCAAAAATGCTTTTATACCTACGGGCAATGGACCTTGCTTTTTGTGGACTGGAACCCACACGCTGTTGTGTAATGAAGTGCAACACGTGACTGTTTCTCCTGGAGCCTGAATTACCTCTTTGAAATGATGCCAGCTTGATAAGCAGAGGCAGTGCATCACAGGAGGTGGAAGTTTTTTTTTCTGGGAGCGTGCGTCCGAGGGGAGAAAGGACTCAAAACTAAACCACCGTTTTCCTGAGATTCTGTGTGGATGCTCTTGGTTTTTGAATGCTCTTT
Source organism: Gavia stellata (assembly GCF_030936135.1). Taxonomy (NCBI): domain Eukaryota; kingdom Metazoa; phylum Chordata; class Aves; order Gaviiformes; family Gaviidae; genus Gavia; species Gavia stellata. Next base: position 94,482,028 of record NC_082596.1, on the reverse strand, counting down.
TCTTACCAAGAAGATCCCGCAGCACTTCCCACGTACCAGAATGGTTTTGTTGGAAGCCCGATAGTCTGTTGTAAAATGGTTCCTGAAGGACAGCTGTTTTAAAAGCCCGCACTGGGCTTGACATGCAAAAAGATGACGTCAAGTACTTCAGCCATGTGCCGCAGGTTTTATTGTGAGAAGGTATACTCCTCTGAATTGGTTATTAAAGTGCACGGCATCAAGTGCTATCTACTCCTTACATAAGAGATTTTGTACATAGTTATTAGGCTTCATTACCTGGGTTTTAAGTAGATGTGTAGGGCATTTGGATCAGTTGTCACTGTCTAAGAACAACTCTTAAAACGAAGGCAAGCAATTTGTGCTTAATGTAGTAGAAAAAGGGGGAGCCAGTGGGAGGACTGGCAGGATGAAATAGGGGGAATGTGCTTGAGGCAGTAATCCAGAAAGATGATTTTTGCATTTGCATTTTGAATGGATTTCAGGGGGCAAGATTGCTTCTGTCACGGCCAGAAGGAAGGGGATTATCTCGCATCTCAGCAACAATAATGAGGGCCTGGATGAGTGTTTTGGCTTTATGAATAGAAAGGGAAGGCAAGGCGCTAAAGATGCTAAAGCAGGCAGGATTTTGAGCCAGTCCTGGGTGCACGGAGGCGGGCAGGGGACAGAGCCAAAGGCGACAGACACCCAGGCATCACGAGAAAGAAACGATGGGAAGAGGAGAAGCTGAAGGGCAGCTGCAGGTTCCCCTCCACCTCGGGGTGTGTTTTGGTTGACCTGCAGAAGGTTCCCTTGGGCATTCAAATGTCTCTAACTTGACATTGTTTGTAGTGCCGTGTTATATTGTTGTCTAAATTCTGCAGTATGTTTAAAAACTCAGATTTGCAACTTGCTGCAGCCATGCCCCATGGGAGCGTAGCTCGCTCTTTCTCTTTGGATTAGGATGCTGATCAGACTACACCTTCGGTGAAGGTTTGTGGTTCATCCCCCCCATAAGGGAAATGGCGTGTACGAAAATCTGACGTACTAGAGTGGAGCATAGGCTGTGAAAAAGAACGGGCTGCTACTTGGTAGAGGGACAAAAGCATGAATTTCTAAATGCAATCATTTTGGGTTCTGATTAAAATACTGGGGTTTTTTACTATCTAAAAGAAAAACCCCAAATTTTCATATAAAGCAAATGTATTTTGTGAAGAACATTGCTTACAATGAAGCTAATTTTTCTGTTAAAAAGAGTTAAAAGTCTCTTTCTGCCTATCCTATTTTAATCTGTTTCCTGTTTGTTTTCACCATTTGACTGGGAAGGAAGCTACTGTGTCTTATGGATTTGCCACACCACTGTTTCTATTTCCTCTATGAGAAATTAGCCTTTAAAGCAGTGTAACGAGACTTTTTTGCAATGTTTTTGGTGGGCTGCAAAGAAGTTGGAACCAATAGAGAAAGCGAAGATAAGGCCAGTCGTTTTTCTCATAAAGTTCATGACAAGTAGGAAATGGAATAGAAATTGTGTGTTAGAGAAGGCTTTTCACTGCGTTGCAATTATGATAAGCCCTGGACAAACACGTCATAAAGATGATGCCTCTGAAGGAACATTTCCACTAAAGATGGTTCTTGTTTCAGGCAGGACACTTACACTGATATAGCTTTAAATCTTCAGATATATATTCAGTATTAAAATTCTTTGCTGAAAGTTCTTTTGGCTTATTAAAAGGAAATATTTTCAAGTAATATACTTAATCATTTTACCTGCTGGCTTACCTTTACCCTGTCAGGCAGCTTGGATTAAGAAATTGGACTGGTTCTGCTTTATGGTGCTTTTCCCGCCCTCACAGAACAGTGCTCTTTTGTTTGGGCTCTTAGCACTTCAGGTGAAGTAGATTTTAAATTCCTGCAAACCTGTCTTTCCACTTATTGAAGCGGTTTGTGAAAATATTACTTTTCCCAGTAAGATTTTTATAATTACGGTGTATTTGCTTTCTCTGTTTTTTTCCCCACTTTCTCAAAGTATTCATTCCTTCTGCAGGGGAATACCTTCCATGATAGATGTGCCGGGTTCTTTTGTGCGGTAACAGGTCTTTGATCACCTTGACTATATGAGGAGCAGCTACAGGGGCACATAGCCCAGGGCTGACATCTGTACGTAGCAGGCCTGCTGTGTTTTTTCTGCTTTCGGGCTTAGGGCCTGTGAGCCAGCAGAAAATCTGGGTGCCATCTGGACTGGCTCTCTCCGCTCAGGCGAGGTCTGGGAGGCTGGGAATCCTGCATCACTCCTAGAGGGAGTGGCGGCTTCTTTTTCTTTTTCTTTTTTTTTTAATTGCACTGTGGGACAACCCCAAGTTTTTCCCAGGATTGTGAAAACACACAGTCTGCCTTTCCCAAATCTTTTGAGGTTGCCTTTTTTTCCCGAGGAAGGCCATGAAAATCACTGCATAATGGGCTTGGTTAAAACATTAATGTCAGATGTGACTTAAATAAACCCTGGAGCTAACCTCACATGAAGCTTAAACTGAGCGAAGAATTAATAAAATGATAAGTTGATTTCACTGAGGTTTTCTAATCAGTTGAAAGTATTTCTTTATTCCTGGAATGATAATGAATAATTGCAGAGAATCATTCTGAAGACCTTTGTATTTTCTCCTCCCAAAATACAAAAGCACAAATTCAACGACAGCGCATATAGAAAAGAGACGGTGTCCAAGTATGTAATTTCTGTGGAAAAAAAATTTAAACACAACAAATATTCACCTTTTCCTGAATGTTTGCTTTGGATTCAAGGTTGCAGTAGGTCCCGTTGTATGTGTATGTCGACTGATTCTGCGTCGTGAGCAGGAATGTGCTAAATACTTATCCTAGCTTTACCCAATGCAGCTGAGGGCTTCACTTCCTTGAGAAAACGATGATATATGTGTGTCCCTTTTCTGTTGAAAGAAATCACCATTTGCCATTTATTTATGGAGATACTGCTCTTCCAGACACTTTCAACCATATCCATTTCTGCAGAAGACAGTAGCAGAGGTGAGACGCGTTGAGTGAGAAAGGACGGCCGTGAAGACTGTGCTTTGCCTCTCCTTTCTCCTCCTCTCCAAAGTACTATGAATTAATGAACGTGCAGTAGTTATCCACTTTGCAAAAAACAGCGCCCTATAGGAAGCACTTGATCTACCTTAAAGTGAAACTGAAGTGTGGATAGCAATGGGTAAACTGTAGACTTCATCCTACTATTTTATTACCATAAGTGCCTTGTGTTCCATGGATTTACAGTGGATTTTTAACTGATGACCCCCTCATTATAATCTGAATAACAAAAAAAAATAATTACATTTCCCTTGCACAGGACAAAGCTGAGGGAATTCCTGACTCACCCCTACTGAATATCCTTTTGTTTTGTTTTCCCCCGAAGCTGGGGCATGGAGGTGATCACAGCCTGGAGCAGCTGCCCTCTGGTAATGATGGGGATGTTTCCTCTTACTCCGATTGGAAGTGGGGGTTGTGGGACTGGATTTCCTATTCAATGAAAACTGAGCAAAAATAGTTTTGGAAAGAACCCTATAGAAACATTTTGTACAATCAAGGTACTTATACTAGCCTTTTGATACTTCGTTCTAACCAATGATGCTGAAAGGTTAAATATTTCGACTCTTAGAACACTCAAAACATGGTAATTATTTCTGGTGCTAAATTTCAATGACATTAGAGGTCTGGAAGAGAACTGTTCAAGTGTCCACTTCCAGTGTGCTAATGTAGCACACTCATCCTGGTACGATAATCTTATCATACTGATGTGTGAAGTGTCAAACCGATGGGTGAAGGTTTTGCTGTAATCCGAAGGGTTGTGTTTGTTTATTTTAATACGTATTTTTAAGAGGTTCCTCTGCCTTTTCAAACATCTGACACCGTCTTAGGAGGCCAAGAGTGCTGTCCCACTTCGCAGCAGAAAAGCTTTGTACGTTGCCACCGTTAATGTATTGCACTGAGCAAGGCGGCGAGTGTTAAGATGCGATCTGCTAATACGCTCAGGCAGAAGGCTCTTCCGTACGTAGAATACTAATTGTCAAAATGAAAGCCTGTGGTTTTTGCTTTCTATTTGTTAATGCTCACCAGAAGCTTTTGTGACCCTGGCCATGCAATTATACCCAAAGGAGAGACGTCCCAGTTTGTCATTGAGGTAGCTTTGGCAACGGAGGCTGATGCAGCAGTCACGAGGGAACAGCGAGCACGCTGTGGCATTAAAGCTCATTTGATGAGTTTTAAGTGATGACTTTTAGTGATCCACCAGCTTTTTAGCAAGACTTGGAACGTTTTGCAAGGTTGTAGCTTACATCAGCTTTCTTCCCTGCTAAGACCTGAGGGGCAGGAGTTGTCTATTTGCCAATATCTTGTTTTCTTAGGAGACTCTTGTCTAAAATTCTCTGTTTTTTTCTTTTTTTTTTTTTTCCTCTTGCTGCAGGCCAAGGAGGGGTACTAACATTTTCAAAGTCAGTGATTATTCAGTATTCAAAGCTATTATTAGTTTAGGGTTGATGAGGCATTAATGAAGTTAAATATTGCTAGCTGTCATCTAATGATAAGCTAGCAATATGGTAAAAAAGAACAGATCAGCCAAGCTTCCTCTGGCTTCTCTTTTTAGGACTTGAATTTTCATCTGCTGTAAAAACTACTTCTGTTTTCTCTGATTTTTATTGTTTGACTTGCAAGTTTATGCTGTTGCCTGTTTAGCTTCCATGCCCATGAGTTAATTTCTTTTCCTTTACATTCTTCAGGTGCTTAAAGATGGAGTGAGTCAGTGTTTTGCAGGTGAAGGTTTAGACAAGTTATGGATAAAATAATAATAAAGGCTCTGTCTAGATTTTTATCTTGGCACAGCCGAGGCAGATGGTTGAGAGATGAAGATGAATCTGGGTGGTCTTGATGTCAGAGACTGCCATGAGGATGGATGCTCACAGCTGGGGGATAGCGAGAGAAAAAAAGACACTGAAATTCTGAAATAAGTGTATTAGCCCTCAGTTTTGCTGGGCAGGAAACCTGTCTTATTTGAAAAGTAATCCAACTAGCTATTTTAGCACTGCTTATCTTAAAAGCAGCAGCAGAAGCAGATAAGAGTAATGCAGTCAGGAGTACCTCACTTACTGTGGGGGTAGAAAAACTGTAATGCAAGAGTAAAAGACCTGCTGGATGTTAAGCCTCATCACCCTGCCCATACATTTATTTGTTTTTTTAACAGATCAGGTCTTTAACACATGAGACTTGGAGCATTTCGGTGATACGGAGAAGTTTATGGAAAAGTCCATTACTAGAGCTGTAACTGAAGTGATTTAATAGTTTATTTTTAGGCACTTTGGATTGAAGCTTGCTAATTGAGGGCGGGGGTGAGAAGGGAAGGTTTGCTTGGAGTTGGGTTAAGCCAAGGTTATCTGCATGTGCCTCAAGCCTGGAAGAGTTGGCAGGAGAATTGGCTAAACTTTGTGAACTTGCATAGGCCTGGCCCTTGACGCACTCACACACATGTACGCGCGCACACACGCGCGCGTCCTTGAACGCTTTCTCAGCCTTCCACGCCAGCCAACTTCTCTAACAAGCATACCACAATCCTTTCCAGCCCACGCTAAGAGGATATTAAACACTTTTAGCCTAAAACTCCTGCTCCCTCCTCCTCTTTAACTTTCCCATCCATCCCCTCTACGCTCCCACTGTGGGGAAGGACGAGTGCCGTTTTCTCTTATCTCCTTGGCTATGAGGGTAGTTTCACAACTGCTCTGTGTTTCAGTTCTTCACCTACCACAGACTTAATGTATTAAAGTGGGCCAAATCTGGCACTCCTTATCCCAGACAAAGGTTTTATTGAAGTCTTTGGGAACTGTGCCTGGGACTCGGTGAGATTGCAGGCAGTGGTATGTAAAAGAGGTTTCCACAGTGGCTTGATTTGATTGAAGTAACTTCTTTTTTTTTATTTTTTTTTTTTCAGTGGAGGTAGCTTAAGACAGCGCTTTCAAGTCTGAAAGCATCTCTTACAGTTACCTGGGAAGAGGTTTGAAGTATCTCACTTAATGTTTTCACGTCTTGGCGCATATCGTTTCCCAGCCATTTCTAGTCTTCGTCTTCTGTTTGAGGACAAACCCTACCAGAGATGCCATTTGTTTCACCTTCCCCCTTCAAGGTTAGGCTGGACAGTTTCGGAAGGGGCAGCGACAAGACGCACCAATATCCTTCTGAAAGGAGCAGTTATGACAGCTTGTTATCGGGCAAAACTGATGGTCTGCAAGTGACGTGATGAAAGGAACAGCCTGGCTGATACTCTGACTTTAAGTGCTAGTGAAAGACTTTGGGGTGGAAGGGGGGGATTTCAACCTCCCTGGCATGCACACACGCATACACAGGCGTTCTCCCGCTCTGATGAAATAGTAGCAAGGTAAAAAAACCTTTTTTTGTGGGGGGTGAGTTTATACAGTTGCTGAGCCACTGGCGGCAAAATAATACCAGGGTGAATTGCCAATGAAGAGGGAATCACTCTGTGGAGTTAGCAGCGCGTGGATCTGGGCAGGAAATGTTCTCCTGTCTGTAGAGCACCAAGCTTGCTAGAAAACCCATAGCTGGGAGTCACCTCATTACCTGTAGAGCTTTTCTATATTTACAGTAAAAATATGATAGATTTATTTCTTTTAAGACTTCAAAGGAAGAAAATGAAAGGGAAAAAGATCAAATCTGTCAAAACCCACCAAAATACCAACGTGTCAGCTCCTGAATAGGGCACGCAGCGAGTCCTGCGCAGGGAGGTGCAGCTGTAACCAAGGGGAGGTGCAGCTGTAACCAAGGGAAATTGAATTGAAGTATAGCAGATATACTGGCTCCCCATTGAACAGTTAAGAGAATATTACAATAAAGCCTTCTCTAGGAGAGAAAGAAATTGGGAAATGGTCCCTCTACTGACAAGCCCTTCGTTTCTGTCTGAGGCATCATTCATTATAAGGATATAGGAAGGGCCGCGCTAGCGGCACGTTCTTTCACCCTCTGCTCTTTCACTGACACCGATGTCCCAAGTGTCTTCGTAAGAGCCTCGCGCTCAGGCCAGAGCTGCAGATCTGGGCCTCCTGATCTCTTCCAACCTGGGGGCTGCAGCGGGAGATTTACCATCTAGGGTGGGAGCAACTTTTCTTTCAGACTTGAAGGCAACCTAAAAAGCTGGTGTACTACTTGTAGTTGGAGAGAAGCTGGAGAGCAAATTACTTCTAGTTGGATTGCGGTGAGGCCACGAACTCGTCTAGCATTTAGCGAAAGGATTTTGTGGTGGGAGGAGGTGGAGGCAGAAGCTGAGGATTCAGCCCGGTGAAGAGGCCACAACGTTGCAGCTGTGGCAGGTTGGGGTAATGGCTTCTGTAATTTACTGGTGCCGTATGCGTGTGTCTTTCCCATTGAGCTTAAAAAAGGCTTGCCTCTAACTACTGGGTGTCCCAGAAGAAACCGCTTCAGTACTTCTTGTTGTTTTTTCCTGTGGAAAACTTGGTGAACCTCTCTGTCTTGTTTATTGACTCCACCACTCCTCTTGGCATCGCTGCCTTGTCTCCGACTACTTGGTGACTTGTTCCCGGCAGCGCCTGTCCTCACAACTCCTGCAACGAGTGTATGACTAGAATAGCGTTCTCGGCCACTTACACGTGTATTTAACCGAAGTTCATGAGGGTCCATTGAATGAAGTTACCAGAACTATACTATAAAAATGTACTTTTTTTTTTTTTTTAACATAAGGACACATTTTAATTATTGAGTCATGTCTGGGCATAACTGTTGGGTGTTGTTTTGGTTTGGTTTTTTTACTACTGGGTCTTTCCATAGTGTGTACATGTAAGAAGGAGCTGGGGCAAATGCCTAATAATATAATGAGGAAAAATAAACCTCTTGTGTTGTTATGGGCTATTTTTTTTTTTTTTTGAAACAATCATATCTATGTCTTTTAGAGTTTAATCTGTGCCAAGATTTCTGTTTGTGGTTTCTTCGTGTACTTGCATCATGCCATTTCGTCTCCACAGAAGTTTTTTTTGCAGTGTTCAACTTTTTCAGTTGAGTTACATTTTTTTCCTTTTTTCCTACCCGAAAACAAAACTTCTGGTTTGATTTGTCTTTTGTACTTTTTCAGTGATGGAAATGGAGCTGAATGTGTTGGACTAGTGGTTGAGTTTCTGTTGCTTAGCTCTTTTTTTTTTTTTTTTTAATGACATTGATTTTTACAGTGTAATTTCTACAACAATTACCATTTCTCCAGGGTGAGAATAGCTCTAATGGAAGCCTGTCTGTGAGCTGGGAGAGCAGCAGAAGTGGTCTGGGAGTAGAAAGCTTAAACAGGGAGGTTAAACAGGTCAAATAAGAAGAAACAGTCAAAAGAAGTGAATAATAGTACAAGGGATTAGAAGAAGGGATGAAGCTTAATGGCCAGGTTTTGCAGTGAGGTTGTTACTTATGTGGAGGTAAATTCTCTTTGTTTTGACATCAATATTCAGGAGTTTGGTTTTGTCTCCGAAGCTCAATGTTATTTTGTAGAAACACAAAAAGTCTGATTTCTTGCATGTTGTCTTTCCCACGTACCTCTGACTTGGTGAGATTCTGCTGCTCTCTGTAGAGGTAGTTCTTTTCAGACTTCCGTTCATTGAAAAAGAAAATACCTTCAGTTGGCAAAGGTGGGTAATGGTTTGCAATCTGCCTGTTGCTCTCTCGCAAGCGCACACAAACTCTGTTTCAATAGTAAGACATCACAAATGTTATCAGCTTGTTTTTCCTTTGCCATGTACGAGCAGAGTCCAAGATCAGATAAAGGAAATGTCATGTTGACCTGTGGTTGTCTCTGAAATATTTTTGACTCTTGACTTGATGAGTTAGTCGACTTTATCTACTGAGGCAGATTTCTTGGCTGTGATGGTGAAACCAATTTTTCCGTCGTGCGTTAGTACAAATGAATGCTATGGAAGATCCTTGAGACTCTGACTAAGAATTTTTCTACTGTCCGTGGCTTGAAAAAACAGCAATAAGCCAAATTGCCGTTTCTGGTACACTTTGTGGCTGAAATACATTACATTGATTTCTTTTATTCTTTGTAGATGGCTTCCCCATATTTAAATGTAACAGGGCGAACAGAAAGTATAAACGTCTGCTGTGTATGACGTGAGAGTGGGAACAGGAGGGTGCAGGCTGGATGGGATTCCCTGGTTTCCCTCTGAGAGGAGTTCTGTCGAGTTCGGTGGAAGATTTGCACAGGAGGTTCAGGGTTGCTGCTACGGATCACCTTCAGAGGGTTGTAATGTTCTTTCTTTTCTCTAGTGAACAGAAGCAAGAATTGTTTTCTTTTCTAAAATTCATTGAACTTTTGCTGATTTGTGATCCTATGCTAATGGCTTTCCATTTTGTGCAGAAGCATCTTTCCTTGTCTTGTTATGTGTAATGGTAATGAGTAATGAGGAAATGGCTTCATAGGTGATAAAGGACATTACGAAAGTCCTGCTGTGAGTTAACTGTAAGCTAAATTGTGTTCAATTCATCAGCCTTGGGCACAGCTCTCCTGCTGTGTTTCATCCTTCCTTCCTCCATTCTCCGCTCTCTGATAGGCTTGGCAGCCTGGTCTTTGCCAAGAAAACATAAAGCATTGGGAGAAAAATGGGAGTTAATTGTGTTTAATGGCAGGTCAGGAAGGGGGGAAGGGAGATGAGGTTTTAATATCAAGAGTCAGCGTTGATTCTGAATATACACATGCTTTTAAGCTCGTTTCATTAAAACCATTTCAAAAACAACTCCTTTAGAAATAGTGGTCATCTTGGCAAAGTACCATGATGCTTTATTTTGAGATGTAAGCTCTGGAGGAGCTAACACTGGGCCCATTAAAAAACCTTTCTTTCCCCTTCCTTGTATCTCTCTCCTCCCTTTGCCCTGAAAACATCCAACTGATAAGCAAAAACCTCAGAACTAGCTGTTCCCGCCTTGGTGGTTGGAATAGCTTTTCCTGCTGTAGAACACATTAAGCTATGCCTGCGCTGACCTCTGAGGAGAACGTCTTTTGTGGATCTTTGTGTCTCCTGGTGCTCTCGAATGGTGGCAGGTCCACGCGCACCGTGGTGGAGTGCTCATCTGCTCCGTTGGCCAAGGTCCTCTTTGGGCGAGGCTGGTGTGTTCCCATCTGGCCCCCATGCGGCGTTGGGACCACGGCGCGGGGTGCCTACACGGAAGCACTCCCAAACCACAGGTGCGTATATCTAGCGGTGTGGCAGGGTTTGCAAGGAAAGGTTTATGGAGAGTTTAGGACCTGCCTTTCCAGCACCTTGTTGCTTCCGAGCTTGCCGAGCCATCTCGGAGTAAATTGGTGCTGTTATGTAGTGTAAGGTAGAAATACCAACTCAGTTTCCAAAAGTGGGACTGTACCACAGCTCAGAGGCAGCGCAGGGTTGATGGCAGTTCTGGAGCCAAGCCACTTACTGCCCACTCAAAAATCAAGTCACGTTTGATACTAACCTCTAACCTGTCCTGCGCAGAGCTGCAAATGCGCTGCTTCTCCACCTCTCCATTTGTGGGCTTCTGTGGTTTCGGTGTACCGTAAGCAGACACCCACAGTCGTGCTGCTGCCCGAGCCACCTTTGCTGAAACAAGCTGCTTGGCACACGCTTCATGTCTGCAGCATGTTGCACCTCGCAAACTAGGGGTGTCTCTCTCTAAGTCCCCTGGGTGGTGTTTTCCCCGGCCCGCGCACCGGCCCGGTTTAGGGAGCTGCCTGCTGCAGACCCGAGGGTTCACAGAATCATTAAGGTTGGAAAAGACGTGTAAGATCATCAGGTCCAACCACCAACCCAACCCCACCATGCCCACTAAACCATGTCCCACAGTGCCACGTCCACACGTTCCTTGAACACCTCCAGGGATGGTGACTCCACCACCTCCCTGGGCAGCCTCTTCCAGTGCTTCACCACTCTCTCAGCAAAGAAATTTTTCCTAATATCCAGCCTAAACCTCCCCTGGCGCAACTTGAGGCCATTCCCTCTTGTCCTGTCACTCGTCACTTGGGCGAAGAGACCAACACCCACCTCACCACAACCCCCTTTCAGGTAGTTGTAGAGAGCGATGAGGTCTCCCCTCAGCCTCTTCCAGACGGAACAACCCCAGCTCCCTCAGCCGCTCCTCACAAGACTTGTGCTCCAGACCCCTCACCAGCTTCGTCGCCCTTCTCTGGACACGCTCCAGCACCTCAATGTCCTTCTTGTAGTGAGGGGCCCAAAACTGAACACAGCATTCGAGGTGCGGCCTCACCAGCGCTGAGTACAGGGGCACGATCACCTCCCTCCTCCTGCTGCCCACACTGTTTCTGATACAGGTCAGGATGCCGTTGATTGATGCAGGCTTTCCCGGCCAGGGAGGTTGGCTCCCTCCTCGCCTTGCCAGAGAAGCTGGTGGGAACCAGAGCATTAGGATCTGTTTCCTCACCAGCTATTTGGATCTGTTATGTTTTCATGAAACATTTTTGTTCAGCTGATGAGGGGTTTTTGGTTTTTTGTGGGGTTTTTTTTGTTGTTGGATGAATGAGATTCTTGTCAGAAAATACCAGTCAGAGCTGGGAAAGGAGTTAAATAGAAATATATTGTTATCATAATACCAGAGAAAATTTCCAAGCACGATCTGAATGCAAGTCTTGATTTCTTTTGCTACGGGTCGGAGGAGTGTAAACTGCCCCTTTCGTCTGTGTAGTGCTGGATTCTGGGACAGAAATGCTTGGTATTTAATAGTTGCTATTTTATTTTAACTATTTCTCTGCTGAGAAGTAATAAAGATCCAAATAGCGTCCATTTTTGTAATTGTATAGTGGCTGGTCCAGTCTCAGAAGTTACAAGGCTCCCAGTCTTTAACTGCTGCGAGCTTTTATCTCTGGCATCCTCTACTCTAGCTATGTAGCTTATGGCAGAAAGTGAGATTCAGGATGGCATAGGTTAAGTAGAATTTGATATATTAAGTAATGCAAGAGGCATTGTAGAGAGTGCTTTAATTGTCATGGTTTTCAATGGGAAGAAAATGAAATTTACTTCATTTTTAAGTCTACTGTGCACAAGGCTGGAGTCTTAGTATCCTGAGAATTTACTGAATATTTTCTATCAAATATTATACATAAATGATCTACTAAATAGACATTGGATAAGACGTTTTGAGTAACGCAGAGCAACTTCCTTAAAAGTGTCAAAATGTGGAACGTATTCCTACTTGCATGTTGTGGGCTTCTACCCCGTGTAGTAGGTTGGCTATAGTAAAAGTGTATATCCAAAACTCACTTGCTCTTCTGAAGCTGATGGTGTATTCCTGAGGTCAAGACATTTTAATGGTTTTTATACTTTATATCTTAAAAGAGTGATAGTTGAAGATAAGCTGGGTTTATTCTTCTTCCCCAAATGAGCGTGATTAAGCTCATAATTTTAGCTTATTTCTGAGTAGTTGCTAATTCTTTCTTTGAGGGCTATGTGTAAATTAACTGCAAGCAATATTTTTTTTTTTGTGTCTTGCATTAAATATATGGACTCATTTGTTGCCAGAATTAATTGCACCTATAAGGAAAGTACGTAGCTAAAAGGAAGTGGTGGAAGCATAGGAAGTATTTCCTTCTTGAAATCTGACCACTTGAAACCTGGAAGCTGATGCGCTGTAGTTTTGTTCCTATGGTCATTATATTTATTGGTGCACATAATTAATATTTTTCTTTAAAGAACAAAAACTGCAAAAATACAATAGATTATTTTCGTAATTAATTTTTGCTTCGGTTTTCTTTCAGTGTTAAAAATTAATGTAAAAGAGAATAAATTATGTATATTATAAACAACGCTCCTTCTCCGAGCACTTTGGAGCAAGACATTCTATTAGCCTGTACTCAGAGTCGTGGTTCAGCTACACCTTGATAGAATAAGGCAGAATCAGTCATGTCAGTTTTGAGGCCATTTTTACACTTGGTGATCAGTGGAAGGATTTAAGAGCATGGACATTCTTGGACGTGTTGTGATATCAGCAGCAAAGATAAAAGAATATTTTCTTTACCATGTGCCTTGTTCATTGATAGTCATTATGGAGATTATACATAGACTATCATATAAAACATTTAAAAACAGAACAAAAACCACAACGGAAGTTTAACTGGCACCGTGTGGAGGCTGTGCGACTCTTTCCCAGACACAGAGATGCTAGTTTTCAATTTGAAAGGAACAAAATTCCAAGTTCTACTCCCAGATTTTTATTCTGATGGATTTAGTGACCTGCACTTGGTGAACTTTCAGGTGAAGATATATTTAAAATAATTTTTCAGTCTTTTTGTAATTTAAATGAAATTTCAGATGGTAGGCTCGCTTTACAGTTAATGACTAGCTTTACAGTTAATTTTCAGGGAATGTGTACGGTTTCATGTGTATTGTGGTTGTATTAAAATAAAAAAGAGATTTTCATATCAAGAAGAAAATGAGCAAAAAGAAAATAGGTCACATTTTTTCCATTTGGAGTTGATTCTGATGCAAAGCTAATTAATGCAAAGTTTTTGTGTCTTAAGAGGTCAGATTGGCAATTCAGGGCTGTGACCAGCCATTCAGTAGCAGATAACCCAAGTTATGCACTTACTTATATCTGCATAATAGGCCAACTTAAAAATAATGAACTGCTGAGAAATCCTTTCTTCAACCTGCTGGGCACGCCTGAATCACAGAATCACTAAGGTTGGAAAAGACCTGTAAGACCATCAAGTCCAACCACCAACCCAACCCCACCATGCCCACTAAACCATGTCCCACAGTGCCACATCCACACGTTCCTTGAACACCTCCAGTGATGGTGACTCCACCACCTCCCTGGGCAGCCTCTGCCAGTGCTTCACTGCTCTCTCAGTGAAGACATTTTTCCTAATATCCAGCCTGAACCTCCCCTGGTGCAACTTGAGGCCATTTCCTCTTGTCCTGTCGCTAGTCACTTGGGAGAAGAGACCAACACCCACCTCTCTGCAACCTCCTTTCAGGTAGTTGTAGAGAGTGATGAGGTCTCCCCTCAGCCTCCTCTTCTCCAGACTGAACAACCCCAGCTCCCTCAGCCGCTCCTCAGAAGACTTGTGCTCCAGACCCCTCACCAGCTTCGTCGCCCTTCTCTGGGCACGGTCCAGCACCCCAATGTCCTTCTTGTAGTGAGGGGCCTGCTTTCCTTTTAGCCTTAAAGTTCCCGTGGAGAAGCCCAGGAGAAGCAAAACCCTTCCTGCAGGAGCGGGGTTGGGTAAATGGGACCGCAGGGGTGCTGGCAGTTCCCGGCCGGTGTGGTACTGTGCGGGAAGAGCCCCAGGATGGGATCATTTTGGGGCTGAGTTCCACATCCAGGTGTTTGGGAGCAGGGCCTCTGGGTACCTGCCTCAGCTCCTTCAGCAGCTGTGGCCCGCGTGCTTTGGGCTAGGTTAGGGTACAGCACGCACGTAGGCGTGCGCTTCTGAAAGTTATGAAGTGGTGCTGGAATATTTATTTTTTTTCTTTACTTTTGAAGAAAGGAGGGAAATAAAAGGGGGGCGGGTAGGGTTTTGGAAGCTGTGCTAAAAACCTGAGGCTAGCCAGGTGTAATGAAGTTTAGGATGTCTGCCTGAAGGTATTTGCACCCTACGGTGACAGCTGTGAGGGGCAAATTACCCCTTTCATCTCGCCTGCATGCAGGAGATGAGTTCAGCGGGAGGAAAGTCCTGCAGCCCTGACTCGCTGGCGGAGGCAGAGGTGAGCCCCCGCTCTATATGGGCCCCAATGCTTTTTTTCTCAACCCTAACCCGATCTCTAACCTGAACTGTGCCCGGAGCCCTGGACCAGGTCCCCCAGCCGTAGCCCAGGCAGGAGTTTCTGCAAGGAACTGCCCTGTTTTCTGTTTTCTGCCCTGTTTTCTCAGCACCCTGCCTGGGGCAGCCCCCATCCAGCCGTCCTCCTCATGGAGCCTCAGGCTTTCTCATTCATCCCAAACCCTAATTTTATGTTGAGCTCTGAGCTAAGGGCGTAAATAACGGGCATCTTCTCTTTGCTCCTATGGGAGATGGCACGGCGAGGTAATCTTGGTGCGACTTTTTGCCTGTGACGGGGCATGAAGGGATGCCTGCTGCTGCTGTTCCTCCTCCTCTTCCACTCCAGTGGGGCATGATAGGGGTCACAGCATGAAATAGGGCAGTGGGGATGACTGTCACAGTGTATACGGGCTTTGGGTTGATGTGACCCAGATTTGGATGCTTTGCCTCCTCCCCTGTTGTGTTTCTTGAGGGCGAGGTGAGAGAGGAGATTCAGACCATCTTCTCTCCTGAGGTGCCCATGCCTCATATCACGTATGGGCTTTATTAAGAAAGCAAGCCTCAAAACCTCCCTCCCTGCCCCCCCAAAAACAAGCCGTGGCTGCATTGGATAGGATTTAAATAGGTATAAGCAAACATGAATTCCTTTTCTAAGGTCCTGAGGCTAAATTTGCCAGTTCTTTGATAATATCCTTTGCAGCAATACAGCCAAACTCTGGGTCTTATCAGCATTGTGTTGACAAAGCGATACGGTTTTATTTCTTAAAATAACAGTCAGAAGATCATTAGCAGTAGTGATGGTTGTGAAAGTAATCCTTCAGGAAACCTTTTGGTTGTAGGGGCAGGCGTAACACTTCTTGAAGGAGGGAAGAACATCAGGACTGACTTCCAGAAGCGTATTTGCATTTCCAGGAAAACCTCATATCCCACCTGATCTTTAACGTACCTTATTTCACAATGGTTTTTGAGTATAGACGGTGCTCTCCGTCTCTCTCCCTGCCTCTTTTTTGTGTGTATATATGCATGTGGGTGTTTCTTCGAGTGCTGTGCTGTATAGCAATTGGCATTTACTGACCTCCTGCATCTGAATCTGCTTCTTTTGAGCGTGTGAACTGATTTCATGCATCTTGGCACGAGCAGCTCTCGAGCCTGGTCCCAACCCTGCGCGCGTGAGCGCCGTGCAGCTCTGCCTGCCCAGGGTGCAAAGGCAGCACTGTGTCAAACGCGGGGCCATGGGAGAGGGGTCAGGATGGAGGTCCCCCTGCGCAGGCGCTCCGGTCCTGCTCGTGCGTGAAGCCATCCCGCACAACTCTAATGCGTGCTGCCCATCTACCGCTCGCTGCCTTCAGCTGCAGGCCCCGGGTGAGCAGGATCCTTGCTTTCTTTGGTTTGCTTGCATTAAAAGCAGGGGAAAAGGGGAATTTTGCCATCCTGCCTGGCCAACGGCGTGATTGGTAGCCAGGTCTGTTTTGGCAGGGCTGGATCCCCCCCTTCACAGGCACTCGCCCGTGTGTGTGTACACACAGATGGGCCTCACTGAATATTTTGTAGGGAGATCCTGTGGAGGAAGATGTATGCACCTATGCGTTCACGTGGTCTGATTTATTCTGTTGTGGTTTTCTTCATCAGTTTCTCTCGTCTTCTCTTCCCTCGTGTTCTCCCAAATGCTTGGAAGATCCTGCATTAATTTTTTTTTTTTGCTATGTATGTTTGACAAAAGTGTTTCAGATGACTTTGGTAAGCTTTTGAAAAGGAGGATTTGGCTTCTGTGACTATTGTAATTTTTTTTTTCCTTATAGATAAAAGTATTAAAAGATACTTACCATTGGTTGCCTGGATAGTAGAGCTTATGCAGAGAAGGGGATTTTCTCTTCAATATCTCAGCCATGTATCTTGGTTTAATTATTCAGTTAGTCAGATGCTTCATGAAATATAAGCACATGGTCACATAAAAAAGTAAAGTGAAGTACTCTAGCTGGCCATCTTGAATCTTAAATAAAGATGATATTGTTTTGCATGTGTTAAAAATAACAGAATTTTCTTTTCCTGTTTGCAGAGATTATGACAAACCTTAAATCAGATCATTCAGAATTAGATACCTGAAACCAGGCAGACTTGCAAACCCAAGTTTCTTAGATAAATGGAAGATACGTTGCAATTATCAAATGTATTTTCATGAACGCCTGTGTTCTCCCTGTCTTGTAAGAGTATGTAAGGAAACGTAATATGGTTGATTTGCATGTGCAGGTTTGCTTGTGCAAAAATGAGGCAAATACTATAGCCTGTAGTTTGCTGTTAGAATTTAGGGACAATTCAAACAATCCAGGTACCCTTTGGTTTCAGTGGGTCCAAACTTGAGTATGAACCTCAAAGTCTGTCCACTAAACAACCCATCTCTATTTTGGTGCCCATCCATTTTTATTTCTAACTCTTGAGCAACAAAGCATGCATTTCTAGTGATTCTTCCAGAGCTATCTGAGACTTATGGCTTTCCTTGTTCCTACCAGCTGCCGGCAGATTTTAAGGTGTCTGTGTCTCTTTGTGTTTGAAGAAGCTATCGTGGATATTGGTGATAGCTGGGCTTTGACGTGTTCTTGGCAGGCAGCACAGAGTGCATGGGGAGGGAGTCATTATGAACATCTACAGACCATACTTAACTCGCGTCTTCTAATAATGGGCCCTTTTATTTGAACTGGAGAAGCTAAAGGACTTCCTCATGGTCCACACAAAGCGATCCAGTCATGAAAGTCAAGGATCCGAGCAACTTCTTTATGATGTTAGGTTTGATTAATCAACCAAATTTAGGTCTCATCTTTTTTGTGGCTGCCAGTGGCATCCAAACTCATGTGATTCCTCCTCCGGAGGCTACCATGGGTATCTTTCCTTTTCTTGCAATTTTAGTTGCTTCAGTTAGAAAACTTGTGGCTCTATGTTTTGAAGGTGGGACTTACTGATTATGAAGTTCAGTGATCTTTTCTCCATTACTAGTTTAATGTGCAGTGCATTCCTCAGGAGGGTAATCGAATGCAGCATTTTATGTTTAGTCCCATACAATCAAATAAGTTTGTAATAGGAAGGGATTTGCATTCATAGATGCTGTGTCTGCTTCAGGTGTAAACTGGGCCACCAGAAGTCGGTGACGACAAAGCTCTCTAAGCCCCACGCAGTTATTCTGGACACGCGTCCAGCACGTGCGGAGAGCATTACACTGTATGTACATCATGATTATACAAAAAGTGATTGCAAGTTCCCAAAACGGCTATTTGCATAAGACAGTGACCTTAGCTGTAGTAACCCCTACAGCGTTGCACGTGTGTGTCTGTGCGTGTGTATAGCATGACGTACCACAGCGTCAAAATCCTGTATCTGTGCTTTTGAGGGTGCTTCTTAGTATGTGTTACAGAACCTCTCCATATGAGCTGGTGACTATGGGCCGCTTTGGTTGTGAGGCCTTAATCCAACATCGTGTGTTAATTACACCCCTTCTCTCCCCGTACACGTGTGCACACACAAACGCACACAGCATGATTGAGGAAACAGGTATTTATAATAATGCTATATAAAAATTAAGTCTAAACCTAAGAATAAGAAATAAGTGACGTGAGAACATATTTTTATAGGAATATACCTGCATGAGCAATGTGCAAATACGGACTTACTGACTTAAGTCTTGGTCTTACCTTTTGACTGTTAAACCTGGGGTTGTCATCTCACTGTAGCCTGTGTTTCCAGGGTGGGCAGGAGTTGGGGAGCAGCAGAGGGCACGATGCGGGGGCCGTGCTGGAAGCCATCCCTCAGGGCTCTGCAGTGTTACAGGGATGTCACCCACTGCCTCCGCCCAGCACCGTGGTCCTGCATTTGGAGCTGATTCAGTAAAATAAAATAAATAAAAGCCACTGAATGCAGCGACTGCAGAGAACAAGAAAATACGCTTCTGAGGGTGTATTTGTCTTCTGTTGACACAGTTTGGCTTCCTCTTTGTAGCATGAAAGTTCAATAAATTTTATTTCTCAAGGCTGTGTTTTAAAAGCACATTCCAGGTTGTGTTTCTTCTCAAGAAAATTTTTAGCAAGGAAGCATCCTGACAGGAATTTTGGCCTTCTTCCAGTAACTGAAGAGCTTGTGGAGACTAACTGGGATTTATTGTAACTGAACAGGAAAAATACTGAAACGTAGGACTATGCAGTTGTATAAAAGCATTGTGTTTTTTGTCGTCTTAGTCATTTGACCTTGAATTAGAGCAATGTCTTTGACTTGAGTGTCTGCAAGCCACAATATAGTATGAACTAATTGTTTTAAAGCACCTATTATTATAGTTTTATTTTTTATCAGCGCATTACATAAAGTTACTAAGTCCTTCCATCCTGTTCTTCTTTTCTTTATTTCAGGCCTGCCTCACAGAGCAGCGTGAGGATTTACACCTCTGAAGTAGGAGTGTGAATGGGATTGAAGGGTTTACATGGAGGATTCTGAACTCCCTTCCTTCCTGCTCTGGGAAAGACAGGTGAGTGGATTATGGGATAATTTGTAATTAATTCAGTCCTTACTTTAGAAGGTCTTTAGTCAAAACAGGAAGATACAATTCAGATGGCTCTATATAAGAGTGGAAGACATTTCAGATGCTACAGACACACCCCTTAATTACAAACACCAGGCTTCAGGGTTTTCTCTTCCTGCTCAGTAATAAGAGGGTTTCCATAAAGAGTGGTGTGAGGTTTCTGTAAATCCCACCCACCCCCCCAACTCCCTCTGATGTATGACTTTTATATTTGGAAGCTTTTCACCCAACGTCAAAGAAATCTGAACTGACAAAGTGAATTTAGCCTTTCTTGAAGCAGAGCTGAGGAAGGCTGCAACCGGAGAAGAGCTCGAGGCAGAGCTTTGTTAGCCCCTGCACGTATTTGTTAGTGAAACAAACTGGTCAGCATCAGCACCAGATATGTCCCTACCGCATCCGAGCTACTTGTGAAGCCTGTTAGAGTGGAGCTGATGCAGGAGTTAGTTCCAGCGTCTGCAAACTTGGCTTGGCTTTCTCCCTGCCTCCCTCGCTCCTTCCCTGCCCTCAGAGGGGAAGAGAGAAACTAGGGACCAAACACGGCAGGAGGATAGACGGGCGTTCACTTCAGGTTGTCTGTCTTCGGCTGTGACTGTAGATACACGGGGCCATCGTTGGAAAAGGGCACATGATCTTATTGTGAAAATTAAATCTTGACTTTCGTATTTCTTCCAACTTTGGGAGTGGAGTACCTTGATTACTGGCTGGTGAGTAAGATACATGCTTCTTAGTACGATCTGTTCAAAGTAAGTAGATCCAATTCCTGCTGGAAAAGCATAAGGTGTTGGAGCCCTGGCTTTTGGCAGGGGGTTCTCACTTCTGCATCTGTACAGGTCCATCCGGAAGCGTGTATGTGGTCCTGTGTAGCTACTGATGCTGAGCAGTGCGTAACAGGGTGAGCTTTTGATTGCAGGTGTCACTGGCCAGAGAGCTCTTGCATCAAGCTGTGACACAACAAGAAATAGTTCAGAACTAGTACAAATGAGCTCTGACACTGGCAGAGTAGCAGCAGTATCTTTGTATTAGTTCAAACCTTCTTGTAGCTTAAGTTCATGTTGTCTATTTAAGCCATGTGCAGGGCCGAAAATGGAGGCTGCACCACCCAGGGCAGCTTGGGATGACCTCCTAAGTGAGTCTTCCTCTTACGTGCGTGGGGGCAGGCAATGCCAAAAAAAAAAGAGGTGGATCTGGACAGGACTCGGTCAGCTTTAGAGGGCCAGAACTGAGATGTTACCATGCTACATGCCTGTAGCCCAAGGAAAATGCCCTGGGTGATGTAGAAAGAAGAGACGATGACATTATTGTGTCGAAGGCGTCAGGGAGGAAGTCTGAAGGAGAAATCCACTGGAGAGGAAGGGAAGGTGCACGGTGCGGTGGAGCAGGCTGCAGCGAGGTACGGGAGAGTCCCGGCACTCGGAGAGGGTAGGTGGGTGGGTGGTGGGTGTCAGTGGTGTATCAAAGCAGCTGGAGCTCAGTGCGTGAAGGAGGGAAACAAATGGGAGTAGTAACTTGTGTGGCTTCTCCAGAACACAGAGCGGGATGAAAGGATGCAACAGTGAGTGAAGTGGGTGGGAATACTTCTGTTGAACTGTGTACACCAAACACTTTTTTTCCTCCAGAGATGTTTCTTGGTGGGCTGTACTTGGGAGCAAGTATGAAAGAGTCTCCCCGGCAGTTGGTGAGAGAGAAAAGGTGAAGACAAAGCCGGGGAGCCAGAAATAAGACCTTTCTGAGTAAGAGAAAAGAAAAAAGGGATGAGAAACGTGCAGGCAATAACAAAAAAACAGGTTTTGAGGGGGAGTTTTGGATGGTAATGGGAGAGCAGGGATCTGTGTCAGGAAAGACACAGGGGTAAGATTCAATTTTTGGGTTTCTCATTTTTGTTCGCCGGTATAATGTGAATGGCAGCTCTTACTGGAGGGAGGAAAATTCAACTTTCCTGAGCAAGGAAATGAAAAAGCTCACTAGATTTGCTTGCATGCACAAAGAATGCTTTAATGTGAGTATGGGAAAGCAATAGAAACATTTTGATAGTTCTTTCTGTATTTCCTATTTTTTGAAGAGGGGGACTGCCTAGGGTCACGCAGCTTGAGTAACCATGAGTCTACAAACCCACACCTGACTGTTTTGTGGTGCTTTCTAAGAACACGCTCGGTTTTTCCTATTTTTCATATACTGGCTTGTTTAGAAAAATGTGTTTAAAATTTATCTTTAAGTCTGTCATAAGCAAGTCCAGTTATATGCTGGCCTGCATATTCACTGCTGAGGGTAAGATTAACATGGTTAATTACACCCCTTCTCTCCCTGTACACGTGTGCACACACAAACGCACACAGCATGATTGAGGAAACAGGTATTTATAATAATGCTATATAAAAATTAAGTCTAAACCTAAGAATAAGAAATAAGTGGCGTGAGAATGTATTTTTATAGGAATATACCTGCATGA
The DNA here is from genome assembly GCF_030936135.1 of Gavia stellata. Classification (NCBI taxonomy): domain Eukaryota; kingdom Metazoa; phylum Chordata; class Aves; order Gaviiformes; family Gaviidae; genus Gavia; species Gavia stellata. The sequence continues at coordinate 94,460,242 of NC_082596.1, read as the reverse complement.
GCAATGTGCAAATACGGACTTACTGACTTGAGTCTTGGTCTTACCTTTTGACTGTTAAACCTGGGGTTGCCATCTCACTGTAGCCTGTGTTTCCAGGGTGGGCAGGAGTTGGGGAGCAGCAGAAGGCATGATGTGGGCAGAAAGCCATGCTGGAAGCCATCCCTCAGGGCTCTGCAGCGTTACAGGGACATCACCCACTGCCTCCACCCAGCACCGTGGTCCTGGATTAACACGGTTGTGAATGTTGTGTGGATTTGGGCTTTGCATGAGTAGCGTTTGTCCTGTAATGGGTAGGTGAGCTGCCACTTAGTGAGATGTGGCTCCTGCCTGAAGCTGCCCTAATAACTCACAAATTGGCATAGTCTTTCAAAACAGCAATCGGCTTGGCAAGGTATAGAGCACCCTGTGCTTGTGGTCATACTCAGTTTTACCTTGTGCCTGCTTTTCCTTGGCTACAACTGTGCTTCCAAAGTGTTTGTGGTGTATTGGTTTTATCAGGAGGAGACTGGACATGGCAAATATATGCCAGAAAATTGTTACCCTGATCTGTCCTCATGCAGTCCCTATGTGGTGTCATATGGAGCTGGAAGTCTTTTATTTTAGCAGTTGCTTAAATATGTTGAAAACGTTTGCTTCCGGGCAGGGCGTTACATTTTCCTGGACATCCCGTCATCTTCCTCTTTCAACCTTGGTCTAGGTCCGTCTGAGGGCTTTTTGAACTTGTCCTGGTTTCCCAGGCACCTTGTGGTACTAAGAGGGAGATGCTGATGACCAGACTGTCGTATGGGCCGGCCTGGGCTGCCCAGCACTGCGGCACAGCGGAGGGTAGAGCTTGTCCCGCTGTAGCAATCCTGACCTTTCAGGGAGCATCGCACATACCCCGTGCGTGCTACCCAGTTGCTGTCCCCTCTGTATGGCAGGGCTGGCGCTTCCGAGGCCGATGCCAAAGCAACGTGGCTGCATGTTTGCAGCTTTCCACTGCTGGAAGCAAGTGTTGAAAACCTCCCTTTATGCCTAGGGGCGTTGCCATTCCCGGACCTGCTAGTTACGGAGCTTGTCCTCCATATGGATTGCCTGGCCTTGTTGCTCTGTGCCTGTTTCTAACTCTGTGCGTTCACTAATTTGATATTTTTTTTTTTCTCAAACCTCTCAAAATATAGGTAGAGCAAGCATTCCGTTGTCTCTGTAAAGATGCTGACCTAGCATCAAATGGACGAGTCTGATGAAGTGATAAACGTTTCAAGCCCCTGGCCTTTTATCTCTGGTCCTTTTTGTCTTTTTTTTTTTTTTTTTTATCCTTCTCAAACTTAAGTGATTGAAAAGCTTTCCAGATCTGATAACTGCAAAGATTTCAAGTGAAACTTTTGGCTCCTATCCCGGAATGAGATCATACAAAGTGATATTAGCTGAATTCGTACCAGAGTTTGAAAAGAAAATGAAAACACGTTACTGTTAGTCTCTCTCAGCTATTTTTCAGCTCTGCCGGGCAAATGCTTTCTCATTGGTTAACTTCTGTGTACCATTTTAAAGGTTTCCAAATATATATGTATGTATATATACATTTTTCTCCACTAATAATGTATTTAATTTATACCCTTTTGATCTTTTCTCCTTGCTAGCAGGACTCATTGGGGTTTTCTTTATAGGGATTTTAAAATCTAGTGTGGCTGAGAAAACTCACTGTAAGAGAAAGGATGTACTCTAAAGCCCCATTTCGATTCCAACATTATCTTAAAAGAAAATAGAGCTGAGGTATCTCTTCTTTAACCTGTCTTTGTGTCTGGTTGCTATGATAGGCGTCAGAGAAAGCAATGGGCTTGTACATGTGCCTACCTAATAAGGATAAAAGTGTGTCAACTGCATGTGTTTTGTGGGTTTCCTGTATAGAAGTAAAATAAGATAAATAATGCTTTAAGTTAGGCCTTTAGATTAATGAACAGGGCTGAACTTCAAGGTTGCAAAACCAAGCAGTCGGAGGCTAGAAGGTTCTACAATTAAAGCTACTCATTCATCCTCTTGGTAAATATTAATTTTGATTGCCTTTAATTAGAGGATTGCGTGCTATTTTTTTTTCCCTACAAGCCCTGCATATCATTCAGTGCACAGCATGGCTAATGCTTAATGAGTGGGTAGGTTGTTGATGTTTTGTTTCTCACCATTTCTTGTATGGCCTTATTTACTGCGTGGTTGGCAGATGGTGCACTGAATACAGAACTACTCATTTCCTCATGGAGGTTTTTTTCATGGCGTTAACACGATAAAGAGTTATTTTACTGCATATTTTTTGACGAATCTTAATCAGGAGTGCAAAATAAGATATACATGTATATTTAACTAAACCCTGAGCCTCGACTGTTAATTTTCTGGGTGGAGATGGTTACAGCAGTCACCTTGATGGAAGTCTTTAGTGGAGGAACCTAGCAGGTCGTACCGACTGTCCCCCACTCTTCTTTCTGTAGCAGCAGACAACAGTGGGTCAAAGCTCACGCTGGGGCACAAGGTATCTCCAAAAGTGAAGGAATTTGGGGGAGCTGTTGTAAACAGTTATAGCTTCCTTCCACCCCACTGGTGTTTGCGTCTTCCTGTCGTCGATTGTACATAGGAACGTTGACTTGCCAGATTGGAAATCCTCTCCTGTAATCGAAGGTAACCATGCAGTAGATGTTTTGTCCAGCAAGCTCGGAGTACTCACTCAGCAACCCGCTCCCCACCATTCAGTGCATATTTAAGACCTCATGGAAACGAGCAAAGCTTCAAAACTTACAATAAGCTACAGGCGGAGAATACCCTTCATCTGGTTTCTGTCTTTGAGACTGTAAGCTCTTCAGGCTGGAGATTTGCCTTCCCATATGTCGATAAAGCATTTCAAGTACTATGTTAGTATAAACACCAGTGGATGAGGTCATCGTATATCAAACAACATAATTAAATCAGTGCTTTATTCACTGTCTGTGTCTCATTATGGCTGCCTCCTAGGTCACACTGCAGCCTTGAAGATCATGTAAGAACTCGAATGTTCTAACAGCCCTCACAGAAACATTTGCTTTGAAGTTGGTGCTATTCATTTAGAAACCAATCTTCAGAAAAATGTACTTTTATAAAATGTGGTCCTATTTTGAAAAAAAACATGTAAAAAGGAAACACTTATTATTGATTTTTGTCATAAATTGCCATGCATGAATGTCAGCCCACAGCTGCTGATCACATGATTGTGATGGGATTTCTTGATTTATTAGAGGTCTGAAAACAATCGAGTGGACGATGCATTGGAAAGGACCCTGTTTCTTAGAGGGGAACACGAGCTTGAAGCGGTGCCTGCCAGGTAACCAGGCTTCGGGCATTGGCATGAAACTCTGGCAGTTTTAGAATTTAAGTGATGCTTGCTTTTCCCTGCTACTTTAAAGTGCACTCACTTTAAAACAAGACAGGAAAATATTTTTGGTATGATCCTCCTTCCTCTTTTCACAGTTCTGGTACCCACACTTTAAATCTGGTGTTATATCAGCACCTATGTGTGTTTTATAGCAATAGATCCTTATGTGTGTTTTACAAGCAAGTAGGCTACCAATTTTGTCTGAGCAATAAGGTACTTTGAAGTCTGAAGTCATAATCGTAGATGTGCACGTAAGCCTCGTGCCTCACCAAGTATGATGCCTTGGGCATGTGTTATTGCTTACCTATGCCATAATTACTGTACACATGTAGCTACAGGAATATGCCCATATGGTTTTCCTACTGTAAACTTTCAGGTGACTTGCTAATCTAGGCCAGTACTCAGAAACAAGGGCTGGTCTGAGATCTTAATAATTACAAAGCTGGCACACAAACCTCAGCATTTAGGCTCTCCCAGATCCACTTGAAATCAGGTTACATTCATATTCTCTCTTGTTTTTTGAATAGCAGCCCGACAGCATGCAAAGTTGCGATGTTGTTGCTTGACCTGCTCTCTCCCAGTCTTGCTGGCAAGGGAAAAAGAGGGAAAGATACTTAGGGTTTATATTCTCTTGGCCTTGCCCTAAATGAAGGAGGTTATTTTTCTCTTTTTATTTTTTTTTTCTTGTGGGTTTCATGAATTATTTCATATTAGCTGATGAATTTATGGAGTAAAACATGCTCTTCCTCCCTAATACTTATCTATTTGTCTCTAATGCTTTTCCTCGGTACCAGTAACAACGGCACAGAACGGTGAGTCGATGCTATGTTATGGGCTGCTGTTTGCTAAATTTGAGCCCGAAAGCAGGAAAGCGAATCGACGGCAAAGGCGTCTCTTGAGTGTTCTGCAGGACAGGCGGGGTCCAGAAATCCAACCCAAAAGCCAAGTTGTGCAGCTTACCCAAATAGCCGCGTCGAGGCTTGAGGGCATCTGTCAGCTGGGGCTGCCTCTGGGACCCGTCTGCTCCCCGAAGCGCTTCCACGAACCTGCTGCTGCAAAGATGGGAGGTGGGGGATGATGGTGAGGAAGGACTTGCTGGGTCCTGCTGGAGTCAGTAGTTCCCCCTCGGTAGCTGCCCTGCTGGGAAGAGCAGCCCTCCCGGCAGCCGGCTAGGAAAGCTGTGGGAGGGCAGGGAAGGCTACCTGCCCCCAGACTAGAGCTGGAAATCACCTGGCTGCTGCTCAGCTAGTGAAACAGCAGCAAGGAGAGAAGTCTGTTATCCTGCCTGAAGATGGGTGCCTTCATGTGGTTCTGGGGTGCTGGAGAGGAGTCAGTTCTCCCGTGTTAGTCTGCTCTTGAGAAGCCTGCTGTTCCCAGCCTTTTCTTGTTCTCCTCTTCAACAACAGCATCTGAGCAGGGGTTAAAAAAAGATCATTGGCAGACAACAGAAGTATAAGATGCTCAATACTAAATTTTCCAGTGTCTTCAAAAAATGACTTTTAATTTTATTATGTTGTCTTAGTGGCTTGGTTGTTGGCTGGTTAGGCACTTGGTAAACCTCCTAATAAAAAGAATAGACACTTTTGCTGGTTTTACACCCTTTCTTTTATGTCCCTGTTCACGTTCTGTTATTTTGCTGTGTTTCTTTTTTAAAATAGCCAGAGTAAAACAAAAGTGGTAAACCCTAATTTAGAGGTGTTAGCAAGAGCTGGCTCGCTCTGATAAGGGTCAGCCAGGCTTCACTGGTTCTTTATTATAATCCACTACCCACTGTGGTTTATCCTCTCCGAATATTACTCTTCTGTTATACTTGCTATCATCTCTGTGCAGATGATAGCTTAATACTTGCAAACGACCTAAATATAGTGAACAGCAAGCCAGAAAAACTCTAAAACCAAACTCCTATGAGAAGACAAGGGCAATACTGGCAAACTTGTTTTTCTTAGGACAAGTGTGAACAAGTGTTGGATGTAAAGGAAAAAATATGTTCCCCCGCCCCCCCCTTGCTACAGGGGCACAATTCTCATTTCTGTTCACAGTCATCTAAGCAAGCTTAGGTGTGTTGAGTGGCAGGGCCTCTTTGCTTGTGCGCTGTGCCTACAATACAAAGTGATAGTCAGCTTTCAACCGGGAGCCAGCTCGGAGCACAGGCAGAGCAAGCTCAGGGCTGTCTGTACCTGCCTGCATACTGAGATCCTTTAGAAGAAGGCAGAGACACCCATTTTCTCCTTATTACTGCATTACACCAGAGGCAAATGCTCTAATTAAAATTTGCAGTTAGCAGCGGTGTGTTATAACCGCTGTGAATTTCAGTCATGTTAAACCTTCCTGGCGGTGGGAGGAGAGAGAGGCACAGAGAAGCCGGTTCGTGCAAACTAGGGCTCTCGTAGAGTTGCCTATAGCAGCCCGGCCCCTGTCTTCCATACGTTTTGGGAAGGCAGCACCTATGGCACTTTGTACCGGGAAGACTGCTAAATAGCTGAAGAGGGAATGTGACTGACGCTGTGTAGTGGAGGAGCTAAGATCTGTCTTGTCTTGTAAGAGGTTCTAGCCGCATCCTGCTTTCTGCTAGGCTGGGAGGGGGAAAGCGGCTTGACAAGGCTCAGAACAGCCTTGCTGTTGCCTTTGCCCCGGTGCATTGCTTCCATCCGTCTGCCACAGTGGGAAAAACTGGGAACTGGGATAGCAAGGATGGTAAGCTTAAGAAATATGCATCTTAATAAAGGCATTAGAGAATGGTTTTGCGTATCTTACAACTAGAGAAATAGAAACTTGGAAAAAGAATAGTTTCCTGAACAGGTCCCAGTTTTTACCTTCTCATCATCATTTACTTTGGCTATCCTGATGGCTACTCAAGTGCCACGCCAGGTTACTCTCTTCTGCTTGCTTTTATGAGCTGGATGGCTGAAAAAGTCTTTGTTCCACATATTTATTTGCTGTCCTACACTGCGCTGTTTCCACTACCACATCTAGACCAAGGAAGAATGCCCAATTCTTTTCCTTTCTGGGACAGGAGGACGTGATCGTATAGGAGCTATCAAAAGAGGTGCAGTCTGGCATGTAACTACCTTTTCCCTTCTACGAGGGTGCTTTTCTCTTGGGCAGGCTGGGCAGAAAGCTGCGGGTCTGGACGTGCTCTCTCCGTTGAGCATCGGTTAGCAGTCGGTGTTTGGGACGGAGGAGCGGAATGGCATGGAGTTGATGGGGTTGTATTCACGTGGAGCCCCTGCTTCCTGTCGCACTCTATTTGACCTGACATACGCAGCTGACATAACATCACCATGGGTGTTGACAGCGTTTTCTTCTTTTAATATTAAATTTGAGAAAAAAAATATTAATAATTTTTTTCTTTTTAAAAGGAAAAGAGAAAACCCCAAAGGATCTTGGCTGGCTCTGCATGCCCTATAGGTATGTCTGGTTGTTTTTGATGAGCGAGGTGCTGTCCTCCTGTTTACCTCTCTCAAAGGAAGTGTCTGTTGACATAGTCTGATTTTCAATCATCTTTATTATACAGCGCTCTGGGAACCCTTCAGGGCAAGTCGAGCCAGCCCTAAAAGCAGCTTCTTGGTCACAAAGAGAGACCAGCCCTACCAGACACCTACAGTTTGTATTTCTTCATTTGCAGAGATCTGTGCCCTGATAACCTCAGACCCCGCAGCAGCTGAGGTCGGCTTAATTTGGAGTGGTGTGAGAGAGGCGGCGGATGGGCAGGTCTCCCTGTGTTTGCCATACCCGCCCTTGCACCGCAGCCACTACAGACCTGGCTGTGCCGCCGGTGCTGTCGAGGAGCTGGCCTCGCTGCCCAACCTGGCAGAGGCTGGGGTTTTCCTGCAGCGGGAGTGCTGGGTGGGCACTACCAGCCTCAGATGCAGCTCACAGGCATCCTTCTCCCTTCCCCTCCCTCCGTCCCGTGCGTTTTCTGTGCGTGCTCTCACCATGGGGTGCCGCTTAGCGTTTGTTGCCCTTAGTGGGGCTCAAATGTTTGCAAGGCTTCATGTGCCATTACACGCACGAAGCCCGTTCACTGAACAGCGTCCAAAGCATTGCACAATGTGGGTTTGTGTCCGGATCATTGGTCCCTTCATTCATTAGAGAACTGCTGTCGTTAATGATCAGCCGTGTCATCAAAGCTGTCTGTTAATGTTTGTACGAGGAAAGAGTTTTCCTTCAGATTGAAGTTTGCACGTCAGGGCTGAACCATTGTGGGTAAACGAACCGCGGATGATTTGCATGACGTTAGGGTAGTGTCTTGTATTATTCCGCGCTCTTGTAAGTCTTTCGAATAGGTGATGTTCGCTTTGGTTTGCATCGATGTGATATTTTCCTCTAGTGCTCAATGATGACTTCTAGATAGACGCTCATGAAAATGATGCTATGAGAAGAGCATCCATCTTCTCGGTGAAAGGTGGGGCCCTGACCTGCCACGATGTGCCCTCGAGGCCTCTTTCTCTAGATCTGTGCAGCTGCCTGGCACCTCTGAGGGGCTAAACCCATCCCTCTTTCAAAAGAGGAATGGCTTTATACTGTGCTAATAGAGAGTCAGTTATAAACCTTCCTTCTCAAGATGTCTGCGGTCCCAACGTGGAGCTTTATTTTACCTTTGATAGCTCATACCTCAAGATAGTTGCAATCTCTATCCAAAATTGTTACCCAGGAAAGCTATGGGTGGTTAAGAAACAGGGTATGAGTGACCCAGTTGTCAAGTGTAAGGCACTTCTTGTAGGGCATGGGGAGCTGCCTAACAGCTAAATATTCAAATATCAATTAAAATAATTTGCGGACTCGTGCAGTAATGATGAAAGCAGCTTGTGCCTTCATCGTAGCCAAAGATTTCAAGGGCCAAATTCACTGCAAACATAAACAGTGGTGCAAATTATGTGTTAGAGCCCAATTGTTCCCCTGCAGGCTATAAATAACTCCTATTTTAAGTCACTGGGGGTTATTCATCTCCTGTGGGAGAGACTGTAGTCTGTGGCGTAGCTGACCAGAAAATGGTTGTTAGTGATAAAGCACTGTAATTTGCATTGATTTATTATTCATTGGCTGTACAGATCAAGTGCAGCTTTCTCAGCGAGAGGGATTGACACCAAATTCTTTTGTCGCTTAAACAACTGTCCCTGCTGAGTATAACTGAGAGATGCTATTGTCACAGAGTGGAGTTTATCACACACCTTCTAGCTTATAACTCTTTCAAATCTGACTCAGGCTTCAGTTAAGAGTTGACTCCAAACTTAATTTTGCTCTATCTGTGTAAACTGGGGTTGATAACTATTAGAAGTAGATGCATGTAAAGAAAAATAGAAGACAATTCCTTGAATTTGTCTAAATTCCCTGCATCCGATAACATGCGCATCCTGCTTTAGAAGCTCTAGTGCTTGCGTCTAGTATCCTGCATCCAATCTTTATTGGCTACGGAAAGGATGAGTTTGTGTTTAGTGTGGGCAAAATCAGGTTAAAGATAGCCCAGGATCGTTCTTGTAAGGTTTTCTTCTGAAAGTGTTGACTTCAGAGCTTCCAGGTATTATGAAACATATCATAATTGATATGAGCGTGATATTATCAGTGTCTGCTTTGGTGTTCCTCTGAAAACTGTACCTCTTGGAAGAAAACAACTGATAAAGACTGCTTGTTGGGTTTCTCTTCTCTTGCTCCCCACCTTTTAAGCCAGCTTTCTATTTCTGGTGGTTGTGGAAGGGAACCTGGAAATATGAATCAAATGCTTCTTCAAACTCAAAAATGAGAAAGCGCAATAAAAAGGAAGGATATATGTTTTAAGTGTTATTTTTAAATTAGTCTCAGGGGGAGGGAGGGTGTTTTATGTTCAGATTCGTTATTTTTAAGTGTGTGTGGCCACTGCTGTAGGTGTTGGACCATCCCATCCATCCCATCCCATCCTATTAGCAGCAGTGACTTCGTGCCTGGCACACGTGCAATTGGTGCCTTACAAACGATGGCACCGCTCGCCGCGAGCACAGGTACCAAACCTTGGCTGTTTGATGGCGCAGCCAAACTGGCCGCCCTTCAGCTGGCTTTCTTCCGCCATGGTCCTCGAGGTGCTGTCAGGCCAGTTGGCTCTGCGTGAGCCTCCTCGTGCAGGCGTGGCCGTGGGTTGCAGACCGGGGTGGGTGGGTGGGTGGGCTCACAGCCCTGGGGTGTGCGGGGGCCTGCTGGCAGCCGTCTGCTGGGACCCTTGCAGCGCCTGGTGACCCCCCTGGCGTGCACCATGTTTCACGGGCTGTTCTGCAAGTCCACTGTGATATATTTTTGGCTGCAAAAAAAAAAAAGGGTGGTAACGCGGGAGGGAAAGCAATGCTGGAGGAAATCCTTAGAGACTTTCTGATGATGATTCCCCTTGCTTTGTACATTGACTTAGCGTCAGCCTCCCTCGATGACTGCCCAGCTACAATCTGCCTTTGAATAAATACTCTGTGTCCTGCCATGAGCCGTTGTTATTCGCAGCCTGGAATGAACTTTTGGAAAGGAGTGCTGTAACTATAAATTGCTCTTTTTGGGCCAATTGTTCTGGCAAAATTTGAAGAAAATAATAGTCTTGGAACTTAACTCTTCTCCTAAAAGGAGCATGTCCTATCCATTTAAAGCTGAACCATTTTGCAGCATATTCCTTCACGTTTTTGTTAAAGGTTAACAAAATTGTTTAGACAGCTCTAGTGGCTGCACATCAATCTGCTATAACCAGTTGATTAATGTGACTGATTTCTGCAGCGAATTTCTCTAATCGCTTCTTATTTACAAACTGGGGTGGCTTTGTTTAAAGCAGCTATGCTGAGTGTTCATCCATCGTAAAAGTTCATTCCTTGACCGAAGTAAGTTTAGGAAACACAAGTCTAATGAACCTCTGCGACAAACAGTGCCCATAAAAGAAGAGGTCACGTGCAAAGTCTCTGGTAGTGTTAATCCCTCTTGTCATCTCCTACAGATGAAGTAAAAAAAAAAAAAAAAAATTCTTGAAGCAAAGAGAAAGGAAATCATAGTGAGTGTAGGCAAATAAGAGAGAAACCAGTACTCCGAAGCCTGCAAGGAAGCGTGCAGGAAGCCAGGAAACTGTGGATTTCCATTACCCAGGCTATTGGTTGACAGCTGGTGACTTGAAATAATCTACAGCTGGTTTTTGGGAACTTATTTAGACCTCGTAGACTTACTCTACTGGGAAATACAGAGGTTTCCTCTTTAGAAATAAGGTAAAATTATCTAGTCTGTCTTCAAGTGGAGTTAGGCACTGAGCCGATGTCTCTGCTGTGATACATCGTGCTTCATTACAGAGTGCCAGTGCGGAATCCTTTTGTGTGTTCATTCTGTTGGTAAATACCTTTCTAACTGGTATTACACAAACCGTTTCCAATGGTAAATATAAGGAGTATCTAGCAGCTGTGTCCCTGTAGGGAGCTCAGTTGGACGGATGTCTACGGGTATGGGGATGCAGGAGTATAAGAAAAGTCTATGCACTTTATAGACAAGTCAGTATAACTCCATTGAATTGTAGCATGGCAGAAGCGAGTCTCCAAGGAGGTTTCAAATGGGCAGATCTAGGTAGGATATCAGCAAAAGCGGTGGCATGCTATGCAAGGTTGATTGGGGGAAAAAATATATATAAGTGGATATATGAATATTTCATTCAATATTTAAGGACTACTGAGAATCTGTTAGTCATCTTCACCAGTCACCATGCTTTTTATTTTTAAAGCAGGCATATTTTCCCTACACTTTGATGAGTTTTTGTTTCCTTCTAACACTCTGTATGTCTGGGAGGACTTTCTACACATGGCTTTCAGAGTAGGAATAATTCTGCAGGTTTCCCTTTACTCTCTGTACCTTCTAGTCTGATGACTTGGATATGTCTGTATTTGAGTTCTATCGGAGGAAAACGTGATATTTCCTAGTGGTGGTCTCACTGTTCTTTCCACACTTACATTACAGATTGGAATTCTGTCCAATATCACCTTTGGTTTGACTTTTCTTTTAGCTTGTCTTGATGTTTTCGGATACCTGTGGACTTCTGAAGAAAAGGCATTTCTCATCTGTAGGTACTGCTAAAGCTCTTGCCCAGTCTCTCATCACCTTATGATTCTCTCTCTCTGCCATGTTACTTTTTCTGGTTTTGGCATGTGCTCTCTTGTCCTGCTAGTAATATCCCTTTAGACTGCTCCTACGAAAGCTCTTCCAATCATATCACCTTTAACTTTATCCTTTTCTCTCTAGATTTCTCTTTACTTTCCACTACCTTAGACAACAATCAACTTTATTTTAAAAGCACCTGACAGTCTACCTCTGTTCTATCTGTAATTCGTACAGTTCTTGGAGACTGACCCTTGCTCTCCATCAGCCCATGGTGCCTACCTCCCGCACTTATTTGCTACATTTTGAAGTGGCGCTTCAGTGCTTTTCCTCTTCCTTAGGAGAAGCCCATCAGGATATGCAGATCTCTTCCCCATTCTATTTTTGCCATGATTTCTGCAGAAAATTTGGACTCTGGTGATCAGAATTCATCCAGTCCCTAGAGAAGGTGCATAGGTGAGGTGGACAGATGGGAGGAAAGATTGGGCTGTGTTTCTACTGGGATCTGTTCAAGAAAAGAGAATATTTCTTAAGGGATGGTCTACATCACTGTGTGGGGTAGTAGCCTATGATACTGAGTCTGTTACAGCAGTTGAATATGTCAAGAAATGATGGGAAAAGGTCTGAAGATGCTCATACAATATTCATGCCTGGCTTTAGTGTGCAGGAAGTGGAAAAGGGAGAAGGTACAATAATGGATTAATGGAAGGGACAGCAAGAAAAAAAAAAGTGATAGAAATAATAGGGATGTTATTTGGATCAACCAGGACAGTTAATAAAAGGTTTGTGCCTAACCTGACAGGGCATCTGGTTGTGGTCAGTTAGAAACAAGGAGAAGGTTTGTACTTAAATACCAGGTTAATAGGATAGAGGAATCTAAAATACCTGTTGTACAATACAAATGTTGTAGAGGACAATAGATGCATAGCAAAATAATAATCTTGCTGGAAAAGTAGTACTTAGTTGCTGTGTTCAGGAAGAACAGAAAGAGAAGGTAGTAGGCTGTCCATGAGTGTTAACAACGTGAAAGATCATTAAAAAAAACCCCCCAAATACATACCCCCCAAAAAAAAACCCAAAAAACCCCACCCAGCAGGAAATGACATATTGAATAAAAGAGTACCTGTTCTGGTTTCAGCAGCTAATGATGAGATTATAGACGAGTTAGACATGGGAAGTAACTTTGGATCAGGAATTGACTTAATTAAAATGAAGGAGGATTAAAAGTATGTCCTTAATTAAAAATTGTCTTTGAAAGATAGCAAACGTGAGTCTGTCAATCTCCTAGCAAGGCAAGTCAGCTGCACTGGAGAGCTCAGGGACCTGAATAGCGCAGAAATTGGGAGTTTTGGCAAATACTCCAGCAGTCTGTATTTTGTGTCCCAAGGAAGGAGAAGAAGTTATCAGGAAAGGGTAAAAGTTAGATTTGCCAGAATTCAGGCTGTATGGAAGCTAGCAAATAATGTTTAGACACATAGAAAAAGGACATTGAGCCATATAAATAACTTCCGAACAGCAGGAGGGCTACTACGTAATGGTGCTGCTTGTGCAAGGATTAAGCATAATTTAGATGTGGCCTCAGTGTTAAAAAAAAAAACAACACAACCAACCAACCCCCTTGTTGAACCCCCAGGTTCAACAAGGCCAAGTGCCAGGTCCTGCACTTGGGTCACAACAAACCCATGCAACGCTGCAGGCTTGGGGACGAATGGCTGGAAAGCTGCCCGGCGGAAAAGGACCTGGGGGTGCTGGTTGACTGAAGATGAGCCAGCCGTGTGCCCAGGTGGCCAAGAAGGCCAACGGCATCCTGGCCTCTATCAGAAAGAGTGTGGGCAGCAGGAGTAGGGAGGTGATCGTGCCCCTGTACTCGGTGCTGGTGAGGCTGCACCTCGAATGCTGCGTTCAGTTTTGGGCCCCTCACTCCAAGAAGGACATTGAGGTGCTGGAGCATGTCCAGAGAAGGGCGACGAAGCTGGTGAGGGGTCTGGAGCACAAGTCTTGTGAGGAGCGGCTGAGGGAGCTGGGGTTGTTCAGTCTGGAGAAGAGGAGGCTGAGGGGAGACCTCATCGCTCTCTACAACTACCTGAAAGGGGGTTGTGGTGAGGTGGGTGTTGGCCTCTTCTCCCAAGTGACGAGTGACAGGACTAGAGGAAATGGCCTCAAGTTGTGCCAGGGGAGGTTCAGGCTGGATATTAGGAAAAATGTTTTTGCTGAGAGAGTGGTGAAGCACTGGAAGAGGCTGCCCAGGGAGGTGGTGGAGTCACCATCCCTGGAGGTGTTCAAGGAACGTGTGGACGTGGCACTGCAGGACATGGTTTAGTGGGCATGGTGGGGTTAGTTGATGGTTGGACTTGATGATCTTGCATGTCTTTTCCAACCTTAGTGATTCTGTGATTCATAGCACGTCTGTGTCCCCTTCCCGAGAAACCCTGGTAGTGAGAGAGAAAAATTGGAATGTGATGGAAGCAATCACAGAGTTGCATAGAAATACTTAACCTTTATAACTGCTCACTCAGAAATTGAAGGTATGACTGCATTTTTAGCAAATCCTTCAACACTCAGGGTCCACCTCCGGGCTCTACGCTTTGTGCTTAATTGTGTCAGCTATCTGGAATGGGAGTAGTTTTGTGTTATCACACTGCTTGGCGTTGTGGTGCTTGAGGTTTGTTATGTCACTTCAGGAAGGTTTAAATTACATAAAACTTCGAAAAAGTTAAAGAAGAGGGTGTGAAAAGAACTGTAAACATGATGCCATGTTAGGAAACTACTTGAAGTGATTATTTGGGGGTTTTCTGACTGAACAGAGAAGGGAAGATGGGTTCAGCAGTTGTACCTCTTGTGCCCTGGCAAGAGGCAGTGGCATTTTTGGGACACTTCAGGGGAGAATGTTGTCAGGCTGGTTAGGATAAAGTACAGAGTGAGAGATTTGGGCTGCTGAGACTGGAAGAAAGGGGCTGAAAGGGAGTGGCTGGACTTTATACTCAGGAGAGAAGGAGATGTCACAAATGACTTTGAATTTGCTGTTGTAAGCATTGCAATCCCAGTGGTGGCATCAGTTGTAGGGAGAGGAAGAAGTTTTGTGGGGAAGGCATTTAGTATTAGGGCAAGTTAATTTATGTTGGTGACAAAACATAAAACTTGAAAATGTGGGAGGTAAAATGAGGCATGTGTATAAGTGCAAAGGAGACGGCTTAGGAGGGGAAAAGATGTGTCTGACAACATTGTTTCATGAGCTTCTTGATCTGGTCTAAGGCTCCTGGCATATACCCCTCTCCCATCCCTTACCACACATTCCTGCCATCGCCTTCATTTCAGATCACCTCAGACTGCTTCGGCATTCTTAAAACGGCATCGGAACCATCGGTGCAATGGTGAGTGCTGAAGTCATGAGCTCAAGAGGTCACCCAAATGTGTTGGACTGAGAAGAAGAGCGTGCCAGTGGCAGAGCTTTCAGAAGAGCCCATCGATACGATGGGCTGCCCAAAACAGAGAGTAATCATTGACAGGAAAAACAGTGACTGATTTGAAACCTCAGTGAGGATGAGATGTCAGAGCAAGGATGATGATCAGCAGTATGGGAAGAACCAGAAGGGCCAAGCAGGAGGGGGATAGAGGAAGGTCCTTGAGATTTGCCTGGGAAGAGATCATGGATGACCCTGGTGAGAGCACTTTCATTCCAAGGGGGAACAGCGGACGCTGGGCTGGACGTGATCCAGCGTAGAGTCGGAAGAGAGGAAGCGAGAGCATTGGCTTCAGCCTACGCTTGCAACAAATTTATAGATAAGGGAAAGGAGGAAAGGAGTAACTGCTGAAATACGTAGGGCTGTCATCTTGTGGATAGTGGAAAGGGGGCACGGATTGAGAAGATAGAGGGGTAAGTGGGGACTAAGCTTGGCTGAAACAGAAATGTGCAGCTGAAGACAAATGGAAGAGGCTAAAGAATTTCAGATGAAGAAAGGTAAATAGCCTATAGGCTCTGTATGGTGATATATTATCAAAGTGGTGGTTTTTTGGTAGGAATTAGCAAAGACCAATGGGAGAATTCAGTTGGAAAAACGAGCAGCTTCCTGCCTAATGACAAAGAAATCAGGCAAATGAACTTTTTTTTTTCCAGTTAGCTGTAACTGATTTGAAGCAGCAGTGTGCTGCTGCTTTCCTTTTCCTTTTTCCACTCCACGGCCGCGGTAGACAGCGGGGCACGGTGCCGACGTGTGCCGGCGGTGTTACGGTGGCTGCCGCGGAGTTGGCTGGGCTCTGGAAGGAGAGGGAGGCATCCAGACTTCAGGGGCTGCACAACCTAATTGCCTGGCTCTGCTCCAGCTGCTGATTGACCCAATAAACTCTAATGAATCTGGATTCCTGCAGTCTGATTTGCTTCCTCTCCCCGCTATGTGCCTTCCTCAGTCCATGAAGAGCTGAAACCTGAGTGCTGGCTTTGACAAAGGGAGTGAGACAGGGGGGAAGAAAAGGCAGATAACAGCCGAATGTAATCAGTGTTTTATTACCATCCTCAGGAAGTGGGAATGGCTTTAAAAAAAAAAACAACCCAGAAAAAAGTAGTAGGTTGGAGCAAGGAAAGTTAATTATGGTGAGGTTATTTGACAGGAAATTACAAAATACAAACAGACAGAAGAAACACATTTTAAAACAGGGTAGGAAATCTCAAGTTACTTCACTGTGTATATTCAAAACCCCCAAAGCAAAGGCTGAAAATAGCAGTTTAAACAAAAGCTATCTTATCTCATAAAGGCATTTCAAGCACAAAAGGAAATTTATCTATTGGGTTGACAGTCTTAAAATAAACTGATTGTCTTGATAACACCGTAGATTTAATTGTGGGAAAAAATTGGGTTCATTTGTATGACCTGCAGACACAGTAAATTCCCATGTAAATTCATTCCTTTTCTTTCTTTGTACATTTCTTGTCTCCTGAGCAGTGTTTATCAGTGTTTTGCAGAAATTGTAAAGGTAGATTTATGCATGTAGGACGAGACTGATAAATATGTGCATATTTTGAAGACTTCCATGCAGACCAGATACGATTCATTTCCTATGCTACTGTATGGAAGCATATTAATGGTACTTCAGCAAGTACCACGCCGCTTCAGAAAGATTTTGGCAGAAGTACATTGTTTTGGGGTGAGGGTAGAATTTCCGGTACTAGTGATCAGAATTATTATTTTATTCATTTCGTCGTTAATATACTTGCGATATGCTCTTGAATACTTGGTGTGTCTCTTCACTTTCTGTGCTGAAAGGAAACTATTCTGTTACAGCATCACCTTCACCCTGAGTCTGTAAAGCATTGCCGAGCGCGAGGAGAGCAGAACTCGCTTGCTAGCGTGGTTCTCGTATAGCCCTGTTATAGGTACCAAAGCTGCAAAGAACAGCAAGGGGCACCTTTCTGGCACCTGGACTGTCACTGAGTCTTTTGTTATAAACAAAATTGTCTTCACAGAACGGTGCTGATTTTTTTTTTTTTTTTGGAAACAAATGCTGCTCAACTGCCAGTATTCTCCTAACCATTTTTCTTTGAAGTTTACTGGCGAGGCTTTGAATAGATGTTGCATCCATATAGACATGTGTCCTTCGAGTGAGATAGGATATGTATTATAGGGTTGATTAGAAGATGATTTGCTGGGATGGGGGGAGCAAGGAGAAGGGGAGGAAATAACTCCGTTGTGCAAATGATACATTAGATGATCTCTGTTCAGATCAAAGACTTGGAACACTGTGGGACAAATATCTTGTTTTTGACTGAAGCAGTAATAAGAAGCTTTAACATGTTTATAGGTACACCTGCCTGGCTGCTGTGGCTTGGAACTTTGTGTTCCTCCCCTCTTCTTGCTCATCAGGCTGCACATCTAACAGAGTCTTACATTGCGGCAGGCACATCTGCGCCTCGGTGCCTCGTCGTACCTGCTCAGTCCTGGGAGACGTGCAGGTTTGGGGTTTTTCCCCCAATTAATTTGTCCGCTGTACCTGTGGCTCCCTATTGCTAACACTGTTGAGCCTTCATAAGCTATGAACACAGCAAAATAAAGTCTGGTAGGAGGGCGCTTGCTTACGGAGTGTTATATTGGAAGTTAGCGGTAGGTAACGCTTCTCCTTGGCTGAGGTGCACCATGGCACCCTTATGGCTAAGTTAGGTAAGCGGCTGTTTTCACCTGCACTCAAATCTTCCCCTTTTATAGGTGATCCAGGTGTGCCTGGAGGTCTCTTGGAGACCAGAGTGCTCAGAATTATCTGACCTCCCGCGGCTCAGAGAGTATCGCTGAAGTCTAGCACAAAGATGAGTTCGCATCGGCTTGCATTGAGGAACGCAAGACTACAAGGCCCACTAGTGCCCTGTTGCTGGAAAATCTTGCTAGGAGTCCTGTAAAACTGTCAAGATCTGATGGGTCCATAAGGGTTTTTGCTCTATTGAACAAAGATATATCAGTTGTCAACGGACCGTGAGGATTGGGTTGCAATATAAATATTCTGAACTTGTGATCGCTGGGTTTTGCCCTCAAAATAAATAGAAGTGACACCTGTGCAGGAAAGAAGCTGGTCTTTTTTTCTGTTGATTTATGTCTTATTTAAATGATCTCCTACTTTAACAGGATTTCATAACTCAACTGGGGGACTTCATGAGGGAAAGTTGTGGGAGGAAAGTAGCTTCCCCCTTATAAGGGGAGAGTGTTGATGTCAGTATGAATCGCTAATCTAAACCAGCAAGTATTTAAAAAAAAAAAAGGAAAGAAAAGAAACTGAAAGCAAATAAAATAAGAAATGGAACTAAAATATCTTTCCAAAAAGCACGTATTGAGGCTATGGATAAACTGGGAATAGAATCAATCATTCTTGACTGACTTAATTTTTGTTGTTGGGTTTTTTTGGTGTTTGGTTTTTTTTGTTCTTTTTTCCTGACACCCTCTACAGTTACTCCCTGATACAATTCTGAAATGTAGCTGTGGTACTCTTGTAAAAGGAGGTCGATAAAATGGAGTGTCCTACAGTCAGCTCTCCAGAATGCTGTTGCAAGTATTGGGAACTTGCTTTTTTCCCATCTTTTTTTCAGCAACGATCAATACAAACTGACGTAGCTGATGGAAGATTTTCTGAGGGCCAAATAGCATGCTTCAAAATTAGTGTCTCTGAAGAGCCCCACGATCATTTTTAAAAAAAAAAAAGTTGGCTGTTACTATGAAGTATCTTTTGTAATCAACTTTTCTTTTTCTTTTTAAAATTGAGGCGTGTATGAATGAGATTTAAGGAGATGCTGTCATCACAGGTGATCATGATAATACATCATTTTGATTCTGTCTTACTGCTACTTTATAGCTATTAATTTACATACGCTGAAAATGGGAAAATTAAGTTCTGGAGAGGCAAATTCTGGCCTTATAACAATCCTTAATGGAGGCTAATCCTGTGACTTGGTAGCAAGCATGTCCTTTGCTGAATATGCATTAACGTTAGCTTTAACTTCTTTGGCTACTTCTTTTTATTTTAGCTACGTGAGGACACACAACCATTTTGAAAGTTTGCTTTAACGCAGTTTTACTCTTTTCACCTTCGTAATGATGATAAAATAGATAGACTCATTTATCTGAAAAAACAAAACGCTCTTTTACATTAAACTGAAAAGCGGGGAGACTACTTTGGGAAAATTCTGTTTCCGGATTTTTGAAAGATGTGTACGTGAAACTCGTCGTGACTACTGGGAGCAAATAAAGGCTAGGTCATGAAATACAGAGTTAGTCTTGTCTCCTGGCTTTGGTTATAGGGGTTACTTAAGCAAGTTTGTGCCATCAAGCGTGTTTTCCTGGTGACAGAACTGAGACTCTGTAGGTGACTGACTTGAGATAAGAGCAAACTGATGAGAACTGGGGTAGGGACCCAGGTCCCCCGACAGCGGTGGTCATACCTAATCCACTGGGAAGAGCTCCTACCAGGAGAGATGCTTCTGTGAGGCTGGAAGCCCTACCACTTGGATTTTGGGATTTTTAGGTCCGTTCAACATTCTAAAATATGGTTCATTTATTTAACTCCTGTCCCTGCATCTTCGAAACTCCACCGTGGGTAAAGTTTGAACTAATTAACCAGTAACAGATGTAAACCACATTGATATCCAAACCATATGTTATCCTTGTAGTTTATCTGTACTTGTTTCCTTTGAAAACAATGAAGGCTGAACGTATATTTTGCGTGTATATGGTTTTAGTTTTGCAACTTTTTTATGGTTTCCAAATATAGACAGTAGAGCAGCTTGTTTCAAGGTGTTTTGAATAGAGTACCTGGCACATTTCCAGCTTCTTTCTAATCAGTCACTGGCTGGCTTTTTTTAAAATTTAATTTAAAATATGAAGTGAGTATTTTGCAGAAGCACTTAATATGGCTTCAGTCTAGGGCTGGAGTCTCTGGAGATTGGGTGATATTTGCGATCTTTGCTCCTGGAGAAGAATTATTCTGTGAAATCTTGTGATTCCTTGTTGGAAAAAGCAAAGTTTCTTCTGAGCACTTGCAGTTTTAGGGGGGGGGGGGGGGGAAGGTTGACGATAAGATTGAATTTTATTTTGAAGCTTCAGGAGACAGAAGATTAAAAAAAAGCATGAACGTATTTTTTAAAAATGCAAGATTTTCAGACCAATCTCATTCCTGTTTTGCTGGTGTGGCCTGAATGTTCACGGATGAGCAGTGTTACTACACATTCACGGTAACAAAAAGGTTCTTCCTCCAGGCCCTTACACAGCAGGACCACAGTCTTGCAACTTGTGACGGGACGGGGAGGCATTTATCGTGGGACAACAGCGCTTCATTCTATTTTCTTATGTGAGGCGGCCGTACTTCTAAAAATCTCCTTTTTATTCCCTTCCCCCCTTCATGGGAAAGCTCTGCAGTTTGGCCTGGGGGAAATAGGCTACAAAAGAAGGTATCCAATTTTGCAGCCCTTCCAAGAGAGAGCGTGGTGCTGTTGCTCCTTGAACCCAGCCTGAGGGAGCCGTTAGTGATCCTCTAGCAGCTGGAGAGGGGCAGGGAAGAGTAGGGTTTCCGTAGCGCTCTCAATCTCTGATAGCCGTGGGACCTGCGCTCCGTGTTAAAACGCAGTTTCAGAATTCTTGTATTCAAACTTAGTAACACTTAAGACATATATTTACATAATATTATGTAAGTTTTCCAAGTAGTTTATTAAAAATCATGAGCTATTACTTATATTTTAACTGCCTATAACGTTTTTTCAATTAATAGCCCAGTATAGAAATTGTTTTCTTATGGATCAGTTTAAATGAAAGAGTAGAAAATAAATATTCTAATGTTTTTTTAATATAGATTTTTTAATTGAAGTAGATACAAGGAAAAAAAAATCCTTTTATATTCCTATATTCTCTAGTTATCCCACTAAACACAAGATGATTTGTGTTATATGATGGTATAACATAAACCCCAGCCTAGACAACATAGGCATATGAAACTCAGATTGAAAAGACAAAAAAAAAAAAAAAAAAAAAATCTCATATACATGTTTTAAATGGGATGAATGCTATTGTCAGGATAAGACTACGTTAGAAATTTTTTTTTTTTAATATTGAATACAAGTGCATAGTAGAACAATGAACTATCCTCAGTATTTGTAAAATGATGAATTATCCCAGCATACCAGATATTTGACTTCTTTCAAGCAATCTTCTTTTGTGTACAAATGTTGTGATGCAGGCGGTCATAAAGTAACAGCAAACGCAGATTTCAGCACAAATGCGAACAATTTTTACATGACATAGCGCTATCAAATGCCTGTGCTGCAGGTTTTCTCTCTGAATGTACTAAACTGGTTGGTGTTTCATAGACAGCTACAGTGGAATTGGTGTTTGCTCACGTGCTTTTTGTCCGTGCCCTCATTTGTTCCAGTTAAAACTACTTACTGGTGCCCCTTGTGTTACCAGCTTATTCTCTTGAGTCTGGAACTCCTTCACCATTCTCTTCTCTCTCAAGCTTAAGCACAGGCTTTAGTCTTTGGGATCTCAGTCTTACCATAAATCCCTCAAGTCATTTTTGCTGCTTTAGCTTCCGCGTTGTTCTTCTGGGTGGGAGATGCTCAGACCTGGGTTTCTTCGTGAGTTTGCTCACAGGTAACGCCTGTCAATTTTACTCTGCTTCTGAAACAGTCAAACGTAAAAAGCAAATAGCATTTGAAATATCCCCATGGTCTCCTAGCAAGCCTAAAGCTTGTAGAGGGGTCAGACTTGTGTGTTATATTAAAATCAGGCTGAGCTGAATTTTTGAGATAAGTTTGTTTCCCCAAGCAAATATTCTTTTTTTTTTTGATCTACTTAAGCCAAAGCGCCTTTTAGTTTAGTGTAATGTATAATGAGAAGAAACTGGGTAGAACATTATATATGAAGACACAGCTACTATGAGTGATATGAATTATTAAGCCTTGGACGTGAGCCGAAGTGCTGAGCAGAAAGGACCATGCGGGTGTTTCTCTTCCCACGCGGTCTCTTCTCCAGCAGGTTTGGCGTCAGCGTAATCTGGCGGCTGGCCTGTAAGCTCAACAGTGGTTAGCGTTTTAAACCCAGCCTCTCTAACACCAGTGACTGATAGAAATTGAAGCATTGGAGTCAAGCAAATGATAAGAAATAAAGGCCAGGAGACTGG
Organism: Gavia stellata; assembly: GCF_030936135.1. NCBI lineage: Eukaryota > Metazoa > Chordata > Aves > Gaviiformes > Gaviidae > Gavia > Gavia stellata. Next base: position 94,438,155 of record NC_082596.1, on the reverse strand, counting down.
CGTATGTGCCTCCCTGCTCAATTCCTTACGACCTCTTCTCCCAGGCATTCTGCCTACCCACAGGGGAAAACACCTCCCGCCCGACCTTGGTTCAGGCTTATCTCGTACGAACATCCGCTGGTAGTGCCAGCTATATGGCAAACACTCCAGGTGGTTTCAAGAGTCTTCCTCAGACAGCCACAAAAGCAAAGTAGCCTGTTTCTGGTGCAGTAGCACCTTGGGAATGAGAAAGGAAGACTGAGCTTCGCTGTACCGCTGCTGTTAGTGATGAACCCCATTTTCCTGAACGATGAGTATGGGGACTCCTGCAAAGACCAGAGGAGCATCTGGGTTTGCAACCAACGCAAGGGGATTCCTGAATTCAGAGGCGGCTTTCCCAGACTGCCTGGAAAGCCATGAACAAAAACCGGCATCAAGGGATGAAAGACGTTGCAAGTCTGAGTATAGGACGGACCTACTTGCCTTTGCTGTATGATTTGAATTGGGTTGCAGCAACTGAGTCAGATTTTTGAAGGCATGGAGAAAGGCATCTTCCAATAACATGTTCACAGTCTGTAAGAGACCTTTTGCAAAACTGGGAACAGATTCTGGGTCACTTCCAAAAAATAGATCAGTGTTGGACTATAAGGAGCAGCCTGTTTGGTTACAGCTGCCGAACATAACGTGTGTGTTGCCCTGCATATGGTAAGGCTATATCCAGCTGTATTTCTCATGGAAATACTGTGGATATTGGAATGGAAGCAGAAACCCCTTTATTTTTGTAGCACAGTAATTCTGAAAGGATTTTTTCCACCACAGCAGCTCTGTCTCCATGCCTGCCCCTTAGGAAAGTTTAACACATTTTGGAAATGTTTTCACTTGTAGTCAAGAAAGGTAAACCCTGTGTAAGGATAGCCATTTATTGGAACGCTAAGTAAGATGCCAGACGGTCTGCATGTATGATTTTGTCAGGTTTAGACACTGGGAAAAGGATCAAACTGTGGAAGAAGTTGTCATAATACAAACTGTATAGATACATACAACTAGCATGTAGAGGTTTTTAATTATTCTTAAATGAGGTCAGTTGTATTTGAGTGAATTACATCTAACAGGGAAAGATTAAAGGTGGTCCCCATTGCTTAAACGCACACAGTCCCAAGCCTTTTTTAATCTCTGATGGCATGCTCTCTTGGAGCGCTCCCGGCTCTGCAGTCAGGAGTGTCCCTTCACGCTCCCCTTCAGCTGTCTACTGTCGCTTTGTGTTCTGCCCCTTCTGAGCTTCTGGGTTCTCTCCTACTTGCATTGAGGTGTGAAACAAGCATGCGGTGATATTTCTTCTTCATTTCACCGCACCAGTGCACCTAGCCAAGGAAGGTGAGAGACATAAACCAAGAAATCTTAGCGGTGTACTAGTGGTGGAGACAGCAAATCATAGAATTGTTTAGGTTGGAAAAGACCTTTAAGATCATCAAGGTCAACTGTTAACCTAACACTGCCAAGTCCAGCACTAAACCATGTCCCACAATGCCTTGTCCACACGTTCCTTGAACACCTCCAGGGATGGTGACTCCACCACCTCCCTGGGCAGTCTGTTCCAGTGCTTCACCACTCTCTCAGCAAAGAAATTTTTCCTGATATCCAGCCTGAACCTCCCCTGGTGCAGCTTGAGGCCATTCCCTCTTGTCCTGTCGCTAGTCACTTGGAAGAAGAGACCAACACCCTCCTCACCACAACCCCCTTTCAGGTAGTTGTAGAGAGCGATGAGGTCTCCCCTCAGCCTCCTCTTCTCCAGACTGAACAACCCCAGCTCCCTCAGCCGCTACTCATAAGACTTGTGCTCCAGACCCCTCACCAGCTTCGTCGCCCTTCTCTGGACACGCTCCAGCACCTCAATGTCCTTCTTGTAGTGAGGGGCCCAAAACTGAACACAGCATTTGAGGTGCGGCCTCACCAGCGCCGAGTACAGGGGCACGATCACCTCCCTACTCCTGCTGCCCACACTCTTTCTGATAGAGGCCAGGATGCCGTTGGCCTTCTTGGCCACCTGGGCACACTGCTGGCTCATCTTCAGCCAGCAGTCAACCAACACCCCCAGGTCCTTTTCTGCAGGGCAGCTTTCCAGCCACTCGTCCCCAAGCCTGTAGCGTTGCCTGGGGTTGTTGTGACCAAAGTGCAGGACCCGGCACTTGGCCTTGTTGAACCTCATATAATTGGCCTCGGCCCATCCATCCAGCCTGTCCAGATCCCTCTGCAAAGTCTTCCTGCCCTTCAGCAGATCAACACTCCCACCCAACTTGGTGTCATCTGCAAACTTGCTGAGGGTGCACTCGATCCCCTTGCCCAGATCATTGTTAAAGATATTAAACAGAACTGGCCCCAATATTGAGCCCTGAGGAACACCACTTGTGACCGGCCGCCAACTGGATTTAACTCCATTCACCACAACCCTTTGGGCCCGGCCATCCCGACAGTTTTTTACCCAGCAAAGCGTACGCACGTCCAAGCCATGAACAGCCAGTTTCTCCAGGAGAATGCTGTGGGAAATGATATCAAAGGCTTTACTAAAGTCTAGGCAGACAACATCCACAGCCTTTCCCTCATCCACTAAGCGGGTCACCTTGTTGTAGAAGGAGATTGCGTTAGTCAGGCAGGACCTGTCTTTCATAAGCCCATGCTGACTGGGCCTGATTGTTTGGTTGTCCTGTACGTGATGCATGATGGCACTCAAGATGATCTGCTCCATACCCTTTCCCAGCACTGAGGTCAGACTGACAGGCCTGTAGTTCCCCAGATCCTCCTTCTGGTCCTTCTTGTAGATGGGCGTCACATTTGCTAACCTCCAGTCCACTGGGACCTCCCTGGTTAGCCAGGACTGCTGATAAATGATGGGAAGTGGCTTGGTGAGCTCTTCTGACAAGCTCCCTGTCGCGTTAAAGGGCAAAGCAATTTGGCAGAAAATAAACCCCCTTGCATTCCAGCTTGTCCTCAGATATCAGAGGGGCTGGGGGCGGCTAGGCTTAGATTCTGAGTGATGCTCAGTTTTTCTGTGTTACAAGTCCAGTCGTGTTCAATGTATTGAACTCTCACGATTACGGATACACTCGTAACACCATCAGGATGTTACAAGTCCGGTCGTGTTCAATGTATTGAACTCTCACGATTACGGATACACTCGTAACACCATCAGGATGTTACAAGCCCGGTCGCATTCAATGTATTGAACTCTCACGATTACGGATACACTCGTAACACTGCACACTTTCAGTCTAGTCGCGTTCCATGAACTAGCACGGCCACACTTAAGGGATTTGGTGGCGTTCAATGAGAACTCCCATGGCTAGATTAGTGAATAGTGCAGTTTATTGAAGCAACAGATACACAAGTTCTTTTGGATTGCCGGTGATAAAATTACTGCTTGCAAAGCATGTGCAAATACCAAGAATGTGAGTAATATAGCCTGGCTACAAACGCGTTAAGTTATAAAGCAACTCTATAGAGATTTCTAGGTTTCCTGGAGAAGCACTTGGTATAACCAAGTGTTCGAATCTTACCCAAAGGTGTCCCTGTGGGGGGGAAGAGAGGCTCAGCCCGTCGACTGATCCCAGGTGTCAAAGGTGGTCTGCAATGGTATCTTCCCTGGCATCCTTCCTCTCTTAAGCCATTTTATATTATTTGTCCTTACAGGTGGAGCTTGAGTGACTCTAGTCATACATACCTCTATTGTAATGGGTGTAAAAGTTTCTCGTTAACTTTTAAAGGTATAGACTAAGAAAAATTCAGAGCGCAAGCTCAGTGAGGGGTGGTCGCACCTTGGAGGTGGGTAGCTTTGGGATGGAGGTGTGTTTTCTGGTATTATAATGAGATTATAATGAGCAAAGTTCACCCAAAGGATAGTATTTTGTCAAAAAATGACAGACTGTTGGCTCAGGGTGGTAAATATGCAGCTCAGGGTAGTAAATATGCAGCTTGTCAGTTCCATAGTAACTTCCAGTTCCCGTCTTATCACAGAGCCTGGCTGCGATGTCTTCGCTCTGCTCCACCCTCCATGTAGTTTCTCTTAGAGTCAGCGCACCAAGCTCCCCTGGTGTTGCCAACATCTAAGGTTGCCTAGGGAACTTCTGTGGGATGGATTCCTTGCATATTCGCCACACTCCACCCTCAAGATTTCTTCAATGCTGTACCTTTAATATAAATTTAATCCCTAAATTACCTCCAGCAATTATTCCACACTCCCTCAGCACCTTTGGGTAGATTCCATCCCGCCCCATAGACTTGTGTCTGTCTAAGTGGTGTAGCAGGTCACCAACCATTTCCCCTTGGATTGTGGGGGCTTCATTCTGCTCCCCATCCCTGTCTTCCAGCTCAGGGGACTGGGTACCTGGAGAACAACGGGTCTTGCTAGTACAGATTGAGGCAAAGAAGGCATTAAGTACCTCAGCCTTTTCCTCATCCTTTGTCACTATGATTCCCCCCTGCATCCCGTAAAGGATGGATGTTCTCTGAAATGTGGTGTTCTCTGAAAGCAGCATGGCACAAATCCTTCTTGTGCTTTGGTGCCTCTGCTGTTACAGCTGAGTTTTTGCTGTTTACCTTCTTTTCCACCTCTGCAGCGTAACTGCTTGTTCCGAGAATTTCTTTCCTTCCGCTGTCAACATTTTTGTCTCATCACATCTTACGTGCAATATAGTTTAAAAGCAGAGTATTTTCAGGTGATCGGGGATCATGATTGTACTCCTCATTTTCTAGGGGCCTGCTCTGAGACCTGTGGGTATGATCCATGTGTGCTACTGAAGCTGACTTGAACGGTGTGACAAATGTAAGTATTTTGAAGAAGCTTGGCCCTGCAAGCCTCCGTTTGTGCACTTGGAATTAACAGATGCTTTAATATCCCTGTGTCATGCCCCCCCTTCTGTAATGTGCATACAATGATATCATTCACTTCATCGCACAAAGATGATGTGAAAATGAATCACTTAATGTTTGTAACGCAGTCAGATGTTGTTGTGATGAGCACTGTAGGAAAACCCACAAGCAAATGAATAATTCACTGTTCAAATCAGGCTCTGAATAGTACACAGTAAACAAGACATGGGACTTCATGCTGAATAGTAAGAGTAAGGCCAAATAATTAATGATCACTTGTTCGATTATCACTGTCCATTCAGAGTATTGAAAGGGAATGAGATCCTGTGGAAAGAGTGTGGTCGTGTCCTGAGGGATTGCATGCTAGTGTATGATTGGAAAGGATAATAAAGATAAAATAGCTTATTTTTTTCTTTTATTTACTTTCTTTCTCCCAGTGACCTTCAGTATTAGTTACGATGTATGTTTTAGAACAAAGATGAAGTGTGTCAGGCTTTCTAAATTGCCTGATTTTAAGTCTGTAGGACTCCCCTTACAATGATGTGATAGTATTTGGGAATCCTAATCTCTTCTTTAATTCTATTGTCATAGTTTCCTGCCACCCAGTGAATCCTTTGGTAGCTGGTGCTTAAGCATCAAATGAAGGGTGTAACACCCTCTCTGATCACTGTGGAACAGTCTCTGGATATAGTTTTCTAGTTTGGATTTTACCTCTTGATATGAAATGGTTTAAGATAAGAGTTTGGTTTTGATGGAATCGTGGGTACTGGAATAGCTTGGTCCTGCGTTCAACCTTGTGACCTTCCTTTGGATGATAGCTCTGAATGTTTAGATTTTGAGGGTGAAAAAGAAAACCGAGGGAGATATTTGAAGCTACGCTACGCAAATCTGTCAATAATTCAGGCTGACTGATAGCTCCGCTAGTAACCAAAGTCACCTGCAATTTTTTATAGTCCTAGAGCATAAGCCAGCCATAACATACAATCAATTCCACTCTGCAGATGGAACGGATGGTTTTTTTCCCAGGCATCCCCTCCCTACTTCCCTAAGCTGAATCTTTAAAAATCAATTCACCTAATTTGATCAATTTAAAATACTGAATCCACTGAGGTAATTACACCAAACTTCTTGCATTTTACTCCTCCCAGTGACAATAAAGCTATTGGCAGTGCAGCATTAAAGGTAAAGCAGCATTTCCATGAAAACAGTTGTGATCTACATTTGCCATTTTTTTAAAAGCTTTTAACTGTTTTTGAGATAGCTTTTGCAGAATGGTGATTTATAGTTTCAAATTGAGGGCTTTGTCTTTTTCTCTTGAATTGAACTGCCTTCAGTCCATTTATTGGTCCTTAAAGATGGATTTTGTATTAAAAAAACCACCAAGGTGCTGAGCTGTTGGTTTAATTTAGCAAAAGTGTGTGTCAGCTCAGCTTTCTGTTTATACCCGGTAAAAATCTTGTTCCAGATTTTGAATGTACATGTTTAACAAGATGCGGTTAGTCGTTACAGTGGTGATGAGTCCAAAATGTGGTTTGAGTGGTCACTGACATCCATTGAGTGCTTCCATAAAGCTGTTTATCGAGAGATCATGACCAGTATCAAGGCACTTAGGGAGAACTCCGTAATTGGGAGAAAGTCTCTTAGGGTCTAGTTTTCAGAAATACTGAAGTCTGACCATGCTATAATGTCTCTGGGCTACGCAAAACAGTCACCTTTGGGGGCGGACTGAGTTTTATAGCTTTTTCTTGAGACTACTACCCCTTACGAATTTATTGGTATTCCCAACGAAGTTTGACAATATAGTCTATTTATTTCTGTTTTAAGATATCCTTTCTATTTAGCTAAGTATTAATGTGAGCTGCATGCATATTTAAACCAATCTGGAGCGACCATGGGCGCGGGTGTAGATGTGCTCTAAGAATGTTGTATACTTGGGTGAAATTTATGAATCAGGAATCACTGTTGAACAAGACCTCACGGAACTCCCAAAAGCAGGTTGTTTTTCTTCTTCTGTGGCTCCTGTCCCCATGTTCTTCCCCTCTTTGGCTTCATAATTTAAGTGCAAGACCACTGAGCACAAACATGTCCAAGAGACAACCACAGCCCATGGTGATATGGTACCACTACTAAGTATGATAAATAGCAGTTATGGTACACCCGTGTTTAAAAACAAAACCAAATCATGTTTGAAAAGCTATTCTGTATTTGACACTTCTGGAACAATTTAACAAAAAGCTGCTATTTCAGAATACGAGGGCAAATTTTGATGAAAAGCCCTGCGAAATAGCTGAGCGATTGGAAGCAAATACAGGATCCAATATTAAAGGGCAAATCTGCATTTTAGGGTTGTGAAGAAATAGGAACCTTAAGTACATTAGCAGGCTGAGAAACGTAATGAAAGGAGGAGACTTTCTTTCCTAGATTCCAAAGCTGGCAAAGAACAGCAAACACACCTTTTATGCTTTTTACTTTAGAGTATGCAATCCTTTCTATTCTATATCAAATAGAAAACCTGCAGATGATGAACTCATCTTTCCCAAGGATGGGGCAAAGTATACCTGAAGGTTGATACATCCAGGGAGTTCTAAGTGTAGTTTCACTGGCCTTCTACAAGAGATGAGTTTTAGTTCTTAAATGATATTTGCTTCTGTCTCTGTCACCGTTTTCTTAGGAGCCTGAATAATTTCTAATCTGAGCTCATAGTGAATCCAATACTTAATCAATCTCCCAGCCAAAGGTGGATTTCAAAAGTTGGAGCCAAAAGTTTGGAGGTATTGGTAACTCAGATCTCAATTTATGATGAGATCTGAAACTCAGAGAAGCAAGGTAGTGAATTTAGGTACCTGAAGTAGTGCGTGCACCTTTATCTTCCGATGGCAGTCAGGGCCTGAGTTAGAAACTACTGACTTAGTTCTTTGTGTTTTTTACCGAGGGATCTCAAAGCATGTTATAACTAATGAATTAATCTTGGCCGCAATGTGAAAGATGTATGTAAGCTACTATGTGCTTATTTTTGGCCTGCATGAACGGAAACATAAATCAACTTGGCTTGCACTGTGTGCAGAAGTAGTGTCAGGAACAGAAACGAAAGGTCTCCTTTCTCTTCTTGCTCGGCTGACCCAAGAGTGTGAGAAAGCTCATTCACGCGTGCAGAATTCTGCCTGCTGTCAGAAGTACTTCTGTGCTCCCTCTTTAGCCTACTTCCCAAAGAAAACAAGACTTTTGCTTTTTTTTTTTTTCCCCCATCTCCCATGCCTCATGTCTTCACCCAATAACCTTTCATTGTCTTGGCCAATTACAGGAGGGTTGGGCAGGGCTGGAAATGGGAGCACTAAAAAATATTATGAAACAGGGGACTGGCTAGAGGAGGAAGATAAATTAGTTCATTCTGAGAGATGTATGAGCCTACCAGGTCTCTACTCTGCTTGGCCTGAGAGCTTGGCTGAACCTCTTGAGCCAGGGCTCAGGACTTGCCGTAGCTGGGGCCGCCTCTGTGCCCAGCTGGGAGTCAGCTGATGGGGGAGCGATGTGGGGAACACTTTCAAAATGGTGTCACTGGGGTAAGGGTGGCTGGGAATGATAATTGGCCATAAATTAGAATGAAACTTAGGTTTTATTACTGGCACTGTTTACAGAAGAACTTAGAGCTGTTCTTTCTGTCTGTAATAACAGATTTAGCCTGCTTGGGAATGTATTGTTATAATTTTCATCAGCATGGCAATTAAAAAAAAATTATTTCCAGCTAGAGCTGATAAAAGCAGAAACTTATTTAAAATATTGAAGTCTAAGCCCCTTCAAGGGAGTGTTTCTTTAAATAAATGCATAACAGCATCTCAAACTCCAAGAGGGTTTTTTTTTTTTAATCTTCTAAGTAAGTGTCCTTTGCAGTTATTTCTTTCATCTCATGGGAACTGCCTGCTCCTTGTTTTAATCCCAAAACATCATCAAAGTCAGTGGGAAAGAAGGAAAAAAAAAATGTGTCTGCAACCTCCAAAATAAAAGCTCAGTGTTTTGTGATTGAGCTGGGCAAAATCCTATCCTGGTACTTTTACATTTTGTGTAAGGAAAGATGGAGCGCTAGAAGAAAAAAATTTTCAAGGGTTGGACATTTTAACTGCCTTTGTATATGGATCTAGAATTCTTGTTCTTTTCACCAGAATCACACATGAAATGTGCAAGGAACGTGCGGGGTGATGTCTAATTTTGCCCTCCATGGGAATACAACATTGTAGCTCTTTGGTGTAGAAGGAAATCAGAAGTGCCTACCAGAAACGTCTCCCCAGTCCATTTGGAAAAGAAAAATCGAGACTGTCCTCCTTTCACCCCCAGGAAAAACCACTAACTTGATGCTTTTTAGTCTGAGCAAGCTCTCAAGGTCATCAAAGTAATTTTTCGAAGCCTGTGGCCTTAGTATTTGTGTAGATAATAGCATCAGGCCCATTATCTCCTACTCCTCAATTTTCTTTTGGCTTCCTGCAATTTACATCCCGTTGTCCGCTAATATTTTCTGCGTTCTTTTAAAATAAATGAAATAACACTTCCTATGTTGGCTCTAGACTTAATAAAAATCAGACATGCAGCATTTGGGACTCTTAAAATAACATGTTTTAATACAAAGATGTGAGATATCTTTTGAAATCTGTGGTGGATGTTTGTTTCCTGCTGGGCTTAATTTGGGAATCTAGTGCTAGCATTAAACCAAGGGGAAAAATGTTTGCTCTTTCATCTGTGTGCCACATCCCATCCAAAATCACAAACAGCTCCTTTAAATTTCTGATCTCTGTCCCCCGCTGGATGTGCATAATACACATGCCTGTCTGACATATGAGACAGCCAGAGCCTTTAACAAATAAAAAAAAAAAATTGCTAAGCCCCGTCTTATGCTTCTTGTCTTTGGCCTCATAATCATCTGCAGTTTGGGAGAATGACAAGTGTCTGAATCTGGTTTGGTTTAATAAAGATGCAGCTTTTTTTTGTTCTGAAGAAACCTTTCTTACCAAGTCAAACCTCCCGATTTTATTGGTAAAACGAAACACGGGTGAAAATGCTTGGGGAATAATGACCTTCCCCATAGCAGGGGACCATTGCCCTTGTTTTCATACCGCCCTTGAATACAGAAGTAAGTATCTTCAGACACATCACCTGAAAATTACAATATTTACTAAGGTCTAACGCAAATGTGAATCTCAGTCTTTAACACGTGCCCATGTGGCTCTCCCCAACCATCCCGTATCGCATGCAGAAGGACTTCTGCTTTTGTGCAAGCTTGTACGAGACTCTGTGGCTCAACCTCTTGGGTCACATCAAACAGCTGGGATCAGAGTTTAGAGTTTCCACTTTTTGTTTGATGAAAGTCCATCTTTGTTCGAAAAATCATCTCGGGCCCGTTGTGCTATAATGGAGATTACACATGAAAAGTGTATTTTAAAAGGGTGTTATGAAACTGTAAAATGTAACACTGAAAAGTTTGGTGCCAAAATCAGTATTGGTCCTGTAATCTCAGTTGGTACGTTGTACGTAGGCATTATGATACAGAATTTAATTATGCGCTTGCATCTTTTTTCCTCTGTAGTTTCTCCACCTCATTCACACCAACCCCCCTTCTCACCTCTCCCTCCCCTGAAACAGAAAGCACTCTTTAAACTGCCAAGGTGTTTGATGTTTTCTTTTCTCTTTATGCAGTATATGAGCAAGTTGCACTAAATGTATGCTCTTCCAGCCCTGATATGAGGGCAAAATAATTAATTTTTTCCTGTGGTACTTTACCAATTGAGGATTAGAGAGATCCTGCAGAACCTAAGAGCGGCTTTTTAGTTGCAAGTGCAAGGGAAGCCCTCTCGGCGTAAACTTAGAGAATTTATGTATTGAAATGGAAGTTATTTTTACAAAGGATGTGTGCGCAGATTTTTATTTTCTACCAGGTAGACAGATCTGGGAAAATTCTGAGTAAAAAAGAAAAAACCAGGCCTGCTCACAACCGATAGACCTTTCGTTGACACGTTGCCCATTCCTGATCCAAAGCAAGCGTGTTCTAAAGCATCCCAAAGGAACGGCCACTGGCATTTTACAGCGTGTATTCTTCAATTCATCTGCTTGTGAAAACTAAAGTTTTTGTTTATAGGAAAGGAAGACTTCAGCCCAAACACTTTAATTTTGCTGGAAACTGGGTCTTTGTAACCAAAAATATCCGGCCCACTTGGTAATGGGGGGTGCTGTTAAGATAAAAGTACTGGTTTTGTACGAGGCTGAGAAAGTGGATTAAAACTTTGATTTCCTTCAAAATGTCACGTTGTTAGCATGTTCAAAAGACTCTGTGTGTAGTGGACAATAAGGAGCCGTGCTGTCCTGGTAGGAGCACGCTGGCCAGGACCCTCAGGTGTGGCAGGATGGGGCAGAAGGGATGAGGCTGTGCTGGGAAACCTGCTTTGGGTTGTGCGAGGTCCTGAGCTCTCCATCCCGGTGGAAGGACTTACAGGTATGCCTTGGGTCTGACCTGCCTTCTCTGTTTCAGGTTCCTGTGTGTGCCTTGTACAATCACACGTTTCTTTTTATGGCGTTCAGTAACAGAAACAAACTAGAAATAATTCTGAAGCAGTGTGAGAGTTCATTTTTAAAATGAGATTGTTTGCTCAGTGGCCTTAAAAACTAGCCTTGTCCATAGGGATTTCCAGGTTTTTCAGAGCACTTTTCAAAGACCCTAAACTTTGGCTAACACTTAAGATCGGTGGAGTCACCCTCACTGGAGGGGTTCAAGGAACGTGTGGACGTGGCATTGCGGGACATGGTTTAGTGGGCATGGTGGAGTTGGGTTGATGGTTGGACTTGATCGTCTTCCAGGTCTTTTCCAACCTTAATGATTCCATGAAATAAGGGAAGAGGCCCACAGTTCAGTACTGGCACTTGTGCAGCCAGGGAAAATAAATAATCCTGAATCGTACTATGCCGCAGGTTACTGACTAAGCCCCACAGGAACAATGCATGCTTTGAGATAATATATTCTACCTATGAATGTGTGTAAATGTGTATAACTTATAAATCACTTTTCAGCTGGACAAAGTCCCATAGATTCAAAGAAAATCACTCTTACTTATATAAATTGGTAACTTATTTCTTTCCCACACAGCCTAAATAAACCAGATCTACAATTACGTGAAAGGGGGTTGTGGGGAGGTGGGTGTTGGTCTCTTCTCCCAAGTGACAGGCGACAGGACAAGAGGGAATGGCCTCAAGTTGTGCCAGGGGAGGTTCAGGCTGGATATTAGGAAAAACCTTTTGACTGAGAGAGTGGTGAGACACTGGAAGAGGCTGCCCAGGGAGGTGGTGGAGTCACCATCCCTGGAGGTGTTCAAGGAATGTGTGGACAAGGCATTGTGGGACATGGTTTAGTGGGCATGGTGGGGTTGGGTTGATGGTTGGACTTGATGATCTTACAGGTCTTTTCCAACCTTAGTGATTCTGTGATTCTTTGATCTTAAATGGTTGTTGAGGAAGGATATCCAACTTCTACTCTGGCAAGCTAAAGGAGAAAAGGGTGGGAATCAGAAATGACTCTGCTTCTCTAGGATGATTGAGTGCAAGCCCCTTAACTACCCCCCAACTTGATTCAGCTGCTCCCATTCTTTTCTACATTAATGTGCTCTTATATTGGCCTTCAAGCAGTAGAAAAAAAAATGTTCGACAAAACATGAAGTTATTAATTAACAATTGTTTGTATCCTTTTGATTTGGCATATTTTTGTCAGTTAAAAATTTTTTTTCTGTTTTTTTTTTTTTTTTTTTTTAAATCTTTACTGCTAAATATAATTTGCCTGAGAATTTTGGAGAAATCCAACTTCATGGCCAAATTAGTGATATTCCATGCTAAGAATTCCAGATGCTTTGGGTAGAATGTACTACTAGAAGTAGAAGTGCCTATGCTGGGTTTGGTATGGGCTTTCTAAGCTGTGACATTGGAGAACAAATAGAAGTCTTGTTGAGGTGTGCAGAATTACTGTTGTGAGCAAAGAAATTAAATCTGTAGATTTTCGGGCAGCTTTTAATCTTGTGCATTGTTTATCTGGTGCTTCTCAAGCCTTTGCTTTGAAAACACAGATTTGCATATTTTGTCTGAATATTTTACAGATTTCTGCTTAAGTATGGTTTAATGGATGTTTGTTTTTCATTGCTGTAGGTTTACCTTGTCTTGATTTCTAAAGCATCATTCATTCTTTGTGTTCGTGTTGCCTTTTCAGTGGAAAAATAGGTTAAAAATAAAAAAAAGAGAAAAGGTTGATTGCCACAAAAGAATAAACAAAAAAAATCTAGTAAGAAAGATGACTGAGGCATTTTTTGACCCACCTGTGTAAGTAGTATTTTTAAAAGTGCCATATAAATATAAAGTGAGTGAATCTGGCTGCAACGTGGATGTAAGACTTTAAGTTCAGTGTCATTAAACAGTTTCTTGAAATGGGGATGTGGTTTGGAACGGTTGTATATAAATATGCAGATGTACTTAAGCCCAATAACTGTCAAGCATTTGCATGTTAATGAAGTGTTACTGCACTAAGCAGTGGATAGCCAGCCGGAACTGTGGAGATTGGATTTATCCTGAGGATCCCAAGGAAACTGCCATGCAGTGTAAGCAGAACGTAGGGCTCCTATTGACTGGCAGGGATGTTGTTCGCTATCGACACTTATTTTCTTGTATTCTATCAGATGCGCAGTAAAACTTAAGTTCCTGCTGTCTCTGACCCTTCTGCTTTTTCACCAAAATAAATCAATTTTGAGGACAGAAATGAATACCTTCCTTTCTCAGATAGACAGCAGAGCTCATAAGGGAATAATTACTAGTCTAATTCAGCTCTTCTAATGACATCAGCTGAACGATTCTTGGATTCAAAGTCCCGGATGAGTTCCTAAGCTTTTTAACTCTAAGCTTCTAGGCTGAAATAGTATGACTTTTAAATTTTGTTTTCATTGGAAGATCAAAGAAATTACTGCAGTAATAATTAACTGTGTGTATTTCTGTTTGCGTAGCCTGCTGGAAGAAATTTGTGTATTTAATAGCATCCATTTGCTGGGGGAGATAAGGAAGGGAAAGGGGGCTGGTATGGTGGGCCTATAGGAGGAATCGTCTGCAAAGCTGACAAAAGCTTCTAGAAGTTGGTCATCCGTGTCTGTATTCTCTAGAAGATTTTTCTGTCAGATCTAATCTGATAATCCTGACATGAACTTTCCTAATGGGCTGGATTCCAGATGGATTACTTGGTGTCACTATTTGTTTTAGCTTGTGCAGGTTTTGAGCGCACAAATTTTTTTATTTATTTCTTTTGTACAACAATTACAAATATAGAGTTGGGAATGTGGAGGGAATCGTTTTCTTTTTGGTAATGTAATAGCATCCATAGCTTCCCTTTGTGTAACGGTACAATGAAGGAGCGCTGGAGCCCTGTCATTAAAGGCTGCACTCCTGCGGTCGGGGCAGGCCAGCCATCCCTTCTACCTCTTCTTCACTATCAAATAGAAAATGGGTAAAGGGTAAATAATAGCAGGCACCCAGGACCAATTTAGTTCTTGCCTTAATCCTTTATCTGTATTGAGGCTGCAAGTTTTGAATGGTCTGCTCTCTAAGTTATTTGTCCAACAGAAACATTGATTTCATCCTTGAAACGTCCCCTTAATAAGGACTGCAAGTGAGAGGTGTGTTTTAAAACGATATCTGGGAAAGGCAGGGAGAGGAAATGGCTGCTGGATGTAAGAAGTAAGTAGATATCATGTGCTCCGAGTGGACCGTACCTATCTTTCACTTCAGACAAACGCACGTGAGGAAAAACTGCAGGAGTCTGTAGCGCAGAAGACTTAAATGCGCAGGTCTGGCAGAGCTCCTCCAGGCTGAAGTTAGAGCAGACGGATTCGTTGCGACAAAAGGCGTAAGTGCAGAACACGTAGATATCTTTCGTTTAGCAAGCATGGGTTCTCATAGCAATACAGATGCATCAGCGTGGGTTTTGGTGGTGCTGGGAACCCGGGCATACAGGCTTTCCCGGAACCTGTGGGCTGTAGGGAAGGCTGCTACGCCAGATCCGTGCCACACGCCTAGCCGGAGTCAAGCTAGTGTTAACAACATGCCATTATTTGCTTGGTTATTGAATTGCTAATCCAGGCAGAGGTGTGAATGTTAGAAAGACTTTCCACACATTAAGGTACCATCTACACCCAATTGTGTGTAACACAGGTGCTTTTCATGGGGCGCCCTGACAGAAGGGAACCAAGTGGATGCTGAATTCTCGCTATGAGAAGGGATAACCAGTGCAATAACAAAATCTGGGCTTGGTAGCCTGCTGCTGCCTTGGAAATTTAAGGCAAAGGAGGATGGCGTGATAAATCAGGGGGTCACTAGTCCAGCTCTCTGCTCAAGGCCAGGACAGCTCTGGGATCAGGCCAGTTTGCTCAGGGCTTTATCCAGTTGGGTCTTGAAAACTGGCAAGGATGGAGATGGCACCATATCTCTGGGGCCACATTATGCTGCTTTTCTGCCCTCACGGGGAACCAGTTTTGCCATACAGCTGGTCTGAAAACCTTTCCTTTCAACTTATGCTCGTTTTCTCTTTATCCTCCTGCTGTGCACCGCTAGGAAGAACCTGGCTCACAACCACCTCGGAGGCACTGGGAGGCTGCTGTCACAGCCCTGAAGCTGTCTGCTCTGCAGGCTAAACAAGCCTTGAATCCTCAACCTCTCTTCGCAGGGCAAGTGCTCCAGCCCCCAATCATCTTGGTGGTGCTCTGCTGACTTGCTCCCGGTAATCAATGTCTGTCTTGCATTGAGGGGGCCCAAAACTGGGCACAGTATGTTACCTAATAAGTAGAAGGGGGATAATTGCTACCTTTCAGCTCCCCCGGCTGAGCTCCTGCTCATACAGTCCGGGAAGCTGTGGCCGCCTCTGCTGCCAGAGCACACTGCTGGCTGGTGCTCAGCTCGCTGACCACCCAGGGCCTTTTCCACACGGCTGCTCCCCAGCCAGTTTGTCCCCAGCCTGTATGGCTGCAAGGGCTCCCTTTGAGCCCAGTCACCCACCCAGTGGTTTACTGGTCAGGATTACTGGTCACCCATTCGAACCGTAAGGTCCCAACTTGGATGCAGGCATATTGTGGGGGACGGTGTTGAAAGCCTTGCTAAAACCGAGGTGCATGATGTCTGCTGCTCTGCCTTTGTCCTCAGATCCAGTCATTTCATCACGGAGAGCAGTCCGGTTGGTGAGATGTGATTTGCCCTTGGCCGGTCCATGCTGGTTCCCAACCAGCTTCTCCGTGGTGCTGAGAGATGTGCTTCGGGAGGACCCCCTTCGTGCGCTTCCCACGAAGTAAAGCGAGGCTGACCAGCTGGCAACTCCCTGTGTTGCCCTTTGGGCCTTTGCTGGAGGTGGGTGCAATGCTTGCCTTTCTGAGACATCTCTGCTGGTCTCTCTGACTTTTCAAAGACCAGAGAGAGTGGGTGCACTATGACAGCAAGCACTTCTCTCAGCACCCATGCCTGCAGCCCATCTCCGATATCCTCACAGCAGCCGAGCTGTGCCAAAATGATGGCTGCTTCTGCTACACTGAGGTGGAACAGAACTGAACCGCTTGTTTGCGTGCGATCAGAAAATGTCCTTGGTTTCCTCTTAGTTTCCTTTTCCTTGCTCTACTGTAGGGGAAGGGAACCTCTGTGCCCATCACGTACTAAGATGGTGGTGCTTGGTCCGGTTTGCTCAGAAATAGGACCGAAGAGTTGTGCAAAGCAGCTGCCGCACGCTGGGGAGAGAGAGCCCTGATAGTCTGCTGAGGAGGAGAAATGTTAGAGGGAAGTGCCCCCCCTTCTACTAGCTCTTTTTTTAATGCAAAGGTATCATTTGTTAATTAAAAAAAGTCACAGATCCTTGCCTGCTTGTTGAAGGCAGCGTGCCTGTACGCTGGCTCTGGGTCAGGAGCCGGGCTCCAGCGGGAGCAGGCTGTGCTTGCCTGCTGGCTGCCAGCAGCCTCTCCGATCCTGTTTCTGCGGGAACAAGTGTTGGATCAGCAAATGGGATGTACGTGAGAATAATAACACGCAAATATTGATTTACGGGATACCTGAGCTACTTCTGTGGTTGCAAGCTGTCTGCCTTCAGCTGCATGCCTTACGTTGCACCCAGGGCATAGCTCTCCTGCTCAGCCTTCTTATGCTTATTGTTTGCAGAGGACTAAGGGGTGTTTTAACCCTCGGCATGTGAGAGCGTGCACCCGCAGAGTGCTACCGTGGGAGATGCTGGTCAACCAGAGCTTAATCCAACCTGTTCCTTCCACTACCGTGTCTGGGTGTTGTATTTGTTAACTCTTTGCAAGCTCAGGACAAGGACTGCTGTCATGTCTGGCATCTCCCGGAGGGGTGAGGAGGAGGAGAAAGCAGAAGGCTGCTACAGAACTGGGGAGGGTGTTACTTGGTACTTTTCCTCCCCCTATCCCTTTCTTTCTCCCTCCCTTCCAAAAAAATCCTACCTCTTCATAATTAGTGTGGCGCAAAAGGTTGAATTCAGTCTGTCTCGGTTTGGGCAAAAAGCGGGGAAAAAACCCATCATGACAACAAAACTGTGTTCTGTGTAATTTTAGATGTCAGACTGAAAATCTGCTGATCAGGAGTCATTTTCTAGCATAAGTCCAGGCCTACAATTAGAGTGGCAATTGCGCTTAAAAATCCTGACTTTGCTGTCCCACAAATGTGGTTTTAACTCTTACTACTATCTAGATAACACCAGAATTGTTGGTTTTGATCTTACTATATACAATGCTAAGCAACAACCAGATTCTTTTTCATTGACCCCTTATGAGATGGACTTTTTTTTTAAACCTAGGCAGCTTTTTGTTTTCTATAATCCTAGATACTTTTGCATGTTGTGGTTTAATTACATTATGAATAGAAAGGAAGTGAACTTTCCAAGGGAAAGGGATAAAACGGAGTTTGCACCTGAGAAAGGGAACTTAACGTTATGCCTGTCAAGCAGCAATAGGAGGAAAATCCCAGCGTGCCTGGCAGTGATGTATTCTGTTGCCCTCACCATCCGATTAGGAAGCCTTTCCAGGGCTCAGTGAGCTCCCGAGAGCTATGTTTGTTTGCATAATCATTCCTTCTGCTCTTCCTTCCCTTTCCTTTTTTTATTTGTATCTTATGAATTACTCTCTGGATCCTAAGGCTGTTTAATACAGCTCATCAAACTATGAGTATACGCCAGAGAAGCTTTTGGCTCCATCAGTTTGGCCAGCTTCAGATTGCCCCCCTTGTCCAAACCTGCAGCCGGCTCTTGATGTGGTGTGGGAAAGCCTCGATGATGCGTCCTCTCCTTGTGAGCACACCGCAGGAGCAGCGAGTGTCACGGAGACCTTTGGGCTGTTTCCGCAAGCTGGAAGAGTTCCTTCTGCAGTCTGGGATCCCTCTATGGCTTGGTACCTTCTTGTATTGCCCTCCAGCTTCTGCAATGTGCTTTTGTTGCAGCGTGCTACTGAAATTACTCTTGCTGGCAGAACTTGTTGCCTGTGGGGGTTTTTTAAGGTTTCTGGGTGCTGCCGAAACAGCCATCAGACACTTGCTGTACTGAAAATCTCCTTGGAAATATCAGAGGTCTTGTCTCTTGGAGGAGTTCTTCACTTTAAAAAAGCAAATGCGGTCTCCAGTGTAACCTTTTCTAGAAAATTAGGTTCTGACTTATTTCTACATCTACCAACTCAAATCCTCTTCAGAGCAGCGGTGATGGCCAGAACATGATTTCTGTAGTCGGAGCGTATTGCCATTGTAAGCAGAGAAGAACGCCTTAGTTTTAATTTGTGTAGTTTGAAAAAAAAAAAAAAGGAGTCTTGCCTTGACTCTTACTTCTTGCTGTCAATTATAATCACGTCCCCATACCAAATAGTGATGGCTTCAGTTGTCTGCTTTACTTAAAAACCTGCTGTGTGACAAAACTAAAGGAATCCTTTTCCCCCCTCAGCGTGCTGATACTTCCTGGCAATTGTGAGTGGGACATAAACTCATTAAAAGCCCTGAATTAGTTCTTAACCAATGTTTATACAATAGCTCAATACAAATTATGTTTACACAATAGCATAATGCAAAACTGTGCTAGTTTCATTTCAACAAATTTGTATACGCTGTGGAAACCACAGGATTTGTGGGAGGAGGAGGATGCCTCAGAGAAGAATCCAGCCTTAACTGGCCGTTGGTTATTGAGATGGAACGGAAACCCCGGGGTCAGATTGGCTTCGTTTGTTGCTCCAGGAGGCATGGGCCGCCGAATGTTTTTGAAGAAACACTTTTCTCAGTTGCGCGCTTGCCTAGGGGTGGCCTCCTCCACCACAAGCACCTTATTCTTGCTAGTTGTCCCTTCAGGCTCAGCGTGCTGGTGTTAGGCGAAGCGAGCAAACACATCCACAGACCACGAGCGCAGCGTGCCTCATCTGATGGGCAACGGCCAGCAAACAAGCTCAAGTCAGCCCTGATTTGCAAAGAGCTTCCCAAGCTAGGCTTAGGCTCCTCAGGAGGCAGGTTGCCTCTTTCTTACCAACCGAAAAGATGAGTTACACCAAGGGCTGCTGTCCTGGATCGATTGAACGTGTTGATGCCCTGACGCCCTTTGCAGACTCCAGACATATTTGGTACTTGGGGCACGTCTCCGTACTGCTTTGCTTCTCCTGAGCCTCCTCGAAACCGTATGTCTGTGACTCACGGGGCATTGAGCCCGGCTAATCAGCTGTGTTGACAGGCAGGGTATATTTTATCGGGCTTAATGCCACCTCGATGTGGTCTTGCAGTTTCCAGAACGCTTTGTGTGGATACGCCCGTAATCAGAGGAGCTTAAAGCGACTCTGAATTTGTCTCTGTCCAGTTCAGACTGTGTGACCTTTAAAGAGAAACGTGAAGCAAGATCTCTTCATTTTCCCTCTGTGCCCCAAAGGCCAATCCAGGACAAGGAGGTTTTGAAGGGACACAAGAAAAGTAGAGCCAAAGTAAGCACCAGGAAGGAGAAAGGAGAGGAAGAAACAGAAATAGCAATGGAAATCTGTCAGGTACAGAGAAGGCCCTTTTTGACATACTCTGTTTCTCGTAACGCTTACCATACATTTGGTACAACAGTAAAAAGATCCTTTCTGACCCCAAGAGATGTTACGTTTGCATTTGCAGTATGCTCCTGCTGGGAACGTTACATTCCGCATTTGAGCTATGGCAAACTGGAATTGTTTTGTAGGAACCGTATTTTTTACCAAAGGTGTTTTTTAAACTCTGAAATGTCTTACTGTTTGTTCTCACCTAGGTATTAAAAAAAAAAAAGGAAAAAAAAAAGAACAAAGGAAAAAAAAAAGGCAGTGTGAGGATGCTGCAGGCGTGCCACAGGGTTGCCTGGATGTCTAACCCTCCCTATTTGGCTGGCTACTTTCTGAGAGCGTATTGAACACATGCTCTGGTGCTGTTCGAAGGCCCCGTGAGAAGCAGGAGCTGATGGAAAGCTCTCAGTTATGCTGAAGTGGGTGGCCAAAGTGCTGGAATTGAACAGCTGCTATAAACCTGCTGAACTTTGTTGTCTGTAAATTATTTTGCATGCCATCTGGAACAAGAATGGTGCCACAGTTCACAAAAGCTGTAGCTGAGGTTCACATTGAGCAGTAAGTGTGAAATATTTTTAAGTGATCATCAGATTTTAAAGGCTTCTCTGAGTGGCTTAAAGTCAGATTCTTAGGTTAGAGAGGTTTTAATTGAAACACGTTGCCAGCTTTTCTTTCCTTGCAACGTGTTTATCTAAGTTATTTTTGGGTCTCCCAGTAAGTCCTTAACAATACCAAGAGTCATGCTGTGAGTGAGCCTAGGACAAAACATCCATTAGCTATGAGGTTCATTTGCTTCATGGGCAGGAGGTGACACTGCTGTCCCTGACAAAGTATTCCTCGGAAAACCTACCCCATGTGCGTGGGTGACGTCGGATGCGGCTGACCAACAGATGATTTATGTTGCAGATGGAATGAAACTACTTAATACACGAGCCCATTTCCCAGATCTTGCTGAGGCAACACCGTGACTCCTGCTGGGACAAGGGTGCAAGGACCACACCGCATGGCCAGGCTGTAACCTTCTGGCTGCCTCCTGTTGCTTGGCTTGCTCCATCTTTTCGGGACTTTTCCCCCGGTAGCAGAATGGTGTCCATAGGTGCCACTGCAGCTGAACAAGTATGGGCTGCACGAGGAGACCCGGCCATTTTTGGGGAACTTGGAGAAGCGTCTCTCCCACATAAAGCCATAATTTTGCTGTCCCCAACAATGGCCTTGCCTGGATCCATGAGACTGGGAATCTTCGAACTTTCAAACTCTTTCTCCTGTAAGTATGAGGGGGGGGTTTGCCTCTCTTCTTAACAAATTCCTATTTAAAAGGCATATGATGGTGGCTCATACCTTTACTCTGGGGCAAGCGGGGATGTAACTGAAATGGCTCAACATGTGAGTGCTCAATGTACGCTGGCTGGGTGTTTAATGGGAAACATCACAGGAGAGAGACCGTACCCGTGAACCTTTGCTGTTTCTGTGTTTTGCGCGTGGACCTGCTGGTGTGCGGCATACGCCTTTTTAGTTAGGTGTATTGCAGCTGAAGCTCTTTCTGCAAAATTGGTGGTGAAGGCGGGGGAATTGAAAGGCTCATAGATATTTGTCCGGTATAAAGCACGGATTGACAAACGGAGCAGATATTAATAACAAAAATAATAGGATAAACTGTTGCATAATTGTTGTAGCAGTATTTTTCTGTTGAACTAGGTGGAAAGCTTATGTGCTTGTTAATGTGAAGCAGGTGGCTATCACTGGAAAGCAGCAATAAAGAAGGCTTTGTGGTCAATTGTTTTATAATTCTGAACAGGCGGTTCTCCGGTACGACTCTGTACTACGTTTGTTGGCATTATGTACAAGGAATTAAACATAACTTGCCTTGCCTTGTGCTGGCTGCTTAAAATGCAGTCTCAAAATATGATGCAGTTGCTTGGATTAATGGTATTTGTACTTCGAGTATGTGACAACTTCAATATGTTCTTATTACAGCTTCAACATATTAACAGCCTATGAAAGGGTTGCCTAAGTATTATAGCGACTTTTCAGGCTTGAGTTTTTACTTTCCCCCGAAAACTCAAATTTGTGTGCAGGGTTTTCTGTTCTGCATGAGATGCTAAGGAGAATGTGGGAACCTTAAACTCAGAACCATTAAAACCGATGAAACCTGGGTTTCTGAGAACAGATGCTGATTGACACATGAGTTCTGACTACTGCTTTTCACCTTTGCTTGGGGACCTACAAAAGAGGGTGTGCGTGTGTGTGTCTGGTTTCTAGCCTCCTTGGCTATCTCTTCTTTCTCCCGTACAGGTGTAATTCTCAAGTGTCTAATGCTGCGGAGCTCATTCTGCAGCCTTCAGCTCCATCAGGGCACTCAATAGGTCTCCTCTGCATGTACCCAGCTGCATATTTTCACAAAATCTGTAGGAACTTACTACCTTTGAGACTCTTAGTCCTCCGTCAAACGTGCCTGAATTTAGTCAACGGGTTCAAAAATTGCCGGGAACTTGGGCAGATGGACTACTTGTGTATGTGTGTGTACCCTTAGGCTTTACGTGTGTAGGAACACATGTGCCAAGTACTGCATGTGTGTTTTTTCCTCTGTACCCCTGATGAAATTCCACCAGGCCTGAAAATTAAATCCCACTTTAAGAAATGATTGATTTGCCTTTGGGTTTTTTTCCAGGCATGTTATTTGTTTACTTTGCTTCTCTCTAATCCATCCTCATAAATGGTATAAGAGAAATGCTGACACACTCTTACCTCTGCCATCACCAGTGGGTGCTACTCTAAAAGTACCTAATGATTTTAATGAATTTTGTGGCTGAAAGTTGGACACTGAAGCTGATTTGAAAGCATTCACCAGTGAAAAAAGGATAGGCCTTTATTGATAGCTAGTCAAAAGTGAAGACTTGGCTGTAATTATTTACAAATCAATTAATGGACCTTTCCTCTAACACCCTATCAGTCAAAGACTGGCTAAGAGCAGTGGAGAGCATTGATAAGAATATACCATGAAACAAAATCAATTGTCTTTTGTCATTCTGCCAGAAGTGAGCTGTACACGTGAATTAACCCAGAACGCAATAGGAAAATGTCCACGGGCTGGAAGATAACCCAATTTTGTAAAATCAAGGTTGTCATAAGAATCTTTCATAATTGATGATGAGATTAGAATTTACCCAGCATCCCGGCAGTAAGAATCAAAACAGCTTCTGGTGCAGCATTGCAACTCTTTAAAGCTAGATTAGTTCCCTCAGCCCTGGAATCTGTCCTTAATGTCAGCTAATTTAAAGAAACTACATATGTAGCATGTACTTTGAGGTCATACTTTTATGATTGAGGGCATACTTTTATGATTGAGGGCATATGTTTACGCTTGTAGCTGGCAGTTGCATTGCTAGCTATTATGCAGTCTTTGGAAAGCATTGGTGCAAGTGTGTTTCTGATGCCGTAGGAAAGCTGTCAGCAGTATTTTTTTCTCTTAATTAAAAAGTCTTCTTTCAAAAATATAATATTTTCTTGTGTACGAAATCTTTGGTTCGGATTTGTTTGTCTGAATGTGAAGTTGTGATGATATTCAGATCGTAATCCTGGCTATATAGTATGACTCTGCAAAAGGACAATAGAAAAAAATCTTAATATTTCCTCAAAATGGCCTTTGGAAGAAGCCTGAAATGTTTCTGTAATTATCAGTACCTATTGGGGTAACTTATTTAAATGACAAAATCTAAGACTACCAGTTTTAGCAAATAAGCCTTCGTGTGATCGCACGATGTGAAATTCTCAAGACATTTTCAGAATCCTACCTAGTTTTTTTCTCTTTGCACTCAAATCAGTAACAGCAGTGCTCTGATTTCTGCTTCCAGCTGGGCAGTACGTATTTCACAGCCTTACGATTAGCATAACTTCATGCCACTCGAGCATTCCTCAGCAGCTCGCGCCGGCTTCAGCTCCCCAAACTGAGCCTTCCCCAAGCTGCTTTTGGGAAATCCCGGTAAAAGAGACCACTATGCGCACGCTCCCCCTTCTCTCCGTCCCCCTTCTCTCCGTCCCCCCCCGACGTGTTTTGTTGATCCTAGCTGTAACATACTTCTCTGCATTTCTGCAGGTTATTTTGTACATCATCCAAGGAGCGTAGCAGTTGCTCTGCTTGTCTATTCAATTAATTTTTCAGCCTAAGATAATTCTAAAGATTGTATCTCCTCTGCGATTTAGTGCAATAACTCTTCCTCACCAAACAGTACAAATAGGCACTGATGAGTACAAGAGCATGAATACCTGAGGATTACTTAAATAAGCAGCAGGCCAAACCTAAAAGCAAAACCCAAACAAAAAAATATTAATCAAAATGAGGATGATGAGTAATGTTTTGTGACCAAGACCGAAGGTCAGTACAATAACCTTTCAGTAATGTGTCGTGCATCCTGCAAAAGACCTGGTTTCTGTTCCCAGCCTTGGTCTTAATAAACTCGCGTGGTTTGCTTAACCTCCACCGGGAGAAGGCTTGGCATCGCTCACTGATTTCAAGGGTGACCGTACGGATGGAAGTATGTGCCCTTCTGCGAGATGTTTGGGCCCTGAAATGGGACAATTCGTGAGAGACCAAGTGTCTAGGGACCTTCAAATGGCTAGAAGGATGCGATGAATGTTAGAAAGAAAGATACGGAGTTCTAGCTTTTAAAACATTTTAAACTTGTAAATCCATGAGAAGGTAAAAGTACATGTAGCGAGGCTGACAACTCCGTGCTGAACGTACGGGATTCCCAAAGAAGCCTTCTGTGCCCCAATGTGTTCTGTCTGTACCTATAGAGATGCTAAAGTTTTCAAGCTACTAAAAAGAAAAGAATTTTCAGTGCAAAATGAAATATATTGAAAGAATAAAAGTTAGGGGAGCTGTGGTTGTCCTGGTAGCCATAACTCTGATGTTAATTAGTATGTCAGTTGGGTTTAGCTGCTGACCTCTTAATGTTTCCCTCTACTTATTTGCAGTAATAATTTTTAAATTCTATGTTCTTTGTTTCTACTTTATTTCATATTTATTTATCTTTGGTAGTTTTGTCCTCACCGTCACTGAGTTGTTCAAAGACAAACCTTTTCTCCTCTTCTCCACACACGCTTCTCTCTCCTCAAGCCGGGCAGAGTGAAAGGGGCAGATGAGGAACTGCAGAACTGAAGTCAACATCCTGCCATCTTCCCTGGAATAAATTCTTTCTGAGAAAATTGTTGTCTTATCTGCAAGAAACAGAACTCTTCATTTCATTTAAACTTATTATACTTCTCATATATCAAAATGACACAATGATGTGACAATGATGTAGACAAGTAGTAACGTGAGAAAAATAACTGTTGTTTCCAGCGCGTTTAACGCAAACTATTTTTTTAAATATCAAAAGAACTTCACGTATGTTTTCTGACATATGTCATAGCCTTGGCATTGGCTCAGGAGCACATTGACATTATTTAGGATTGGGAGATGCTTTCTGTTCTTTCTCCTGATTTAGCTCATGGTCATGGACTGACATACCCTTTTTAAAGCTTTTTACAATATGTTTTCTAGGCAAGAACCAATTTTCTTCAAGGAAAATTTGACTTTGGGTGAAAACAAGGTGAGTAGAGGAAAAGGAGGTGAAAGCACAAAGTTAGCTTCAAATCACTGCCTGCCACCATCTTGAACTATTTTTTTTCACTTACCTTTGGGAGAGGAACGTTTGGAAATAGCACAGAAGCAGTAATCAGCAATGACTATCTTGTACAATAGAATTTTCCTTGGAGGTATACATGTTCTACGTGATTTACTTCTTGCAGCTTAAAAACATGATATTCTTCAAATATTTAATCCTCTTTTGCCTGTTGCTCCATAGTAAATATTGTGGAAAAAAAATGGTGTCTCTGCAAAATAGTTCTTTGAAGTATGTTTTCAAGTCTTTCTATATAGATCCTGTTCCTCTGTTTTCTGATGATTTCTAAAACACAGAACACAGTGAAGGGTTCTCTTACTGGCTTCTTTAGTTATTAGATGTAGCTGTTATTTCTGAAGTCCAAACTTAGGACTTTAAGTCAGTAAAGAAAGG
This sequence comes from Gavia stellata, assembly GCF_030936135.1. Classification (NCBI taxonomy): domain Eukaryota; kingdom Metazoa; phylum Chordata; class Aves; order Gaviiformes; family Gaviidae; genus Gavia; species Gavia stellata. Next base: position 94,412,174 of record NC_082596.1, on the reverse strand, counting down.
CTGGTGTCATGCGTTTTACCTGGGGTTAAAATAGCCCCAAAATAAATGGTATAAATACTTAAGAATGAATCACACTAAAAGCAGTTTCAAAGTACTGGAAGGCAGTCACAGAATCACTAAGGTTGGAAAAGACCTGTAAGATCATCAAGTCCAACCATCAACCAACACCACCATGCCCACTAAACCATGTCCCGCAGTGCCACGTCCACACGTTCCTTGAACACCTCCAGGGATGGTGACTCCACCACCTAACTGGGCAGCCTCTTCCAGTGCTTCACCACTCTCTCAGCGAAGAAATTTTCCTAATATCCAGCCTGAACCTCCCCTGGCACAACTTGAGGCCATTTCCTCTTGTCCTGTCGCTTGTCACTTGGGAGAAGAGACCAACACCCACCTCACCACAACCCCCTTTCAGGTAGTCGTAGAGAGCGATAAGGTCTCCCCTCAGCCTCCTCTTCTCCAGACTGAACAACCCCAGCTCCCTCAGCCGCTCCTCAGAAGACTTGTGCTCCAGACCCCTCACCAGCTTCGTCGCCCTTCTCTGGGCACGGTCCAGCACTTCAATGTCCTTCTTGGAGTGAGGGGCCCAAAACTGAACACAGCATTCGAGGTGCGGCCTCACCAGCGCCGAGTACAGGGGTACGATCACCTCCCTACTCCTGCTGGCCACATTATTTCTGATACAGGCCAGGATGCCTTTGGCCTTCTTGGCCACCTGGGCACACTGCTGGCTCACATTGAGCCGGCTGTCAACCAGCACCCCCAGGTCCTTTTCTGCAGAAGTCCCCCGAATGTGTATGGATGGAATAGAGTGCTATTTAGGTAAGTGCAACAGCTTTCCTTCTTCTGAAGCAAATCTTATTTACTGAAGATTTTATTTAAATTTTTCTGATTTAGATCTGTTTTGTGGTTAAGATCTTCTATTTACAGTGCTCTTGTACCGAATCGTAGAGCCATAGAACAGACCAGGTTGGAATGGACCTTGAAAGATCATCTGATCCAACCTTTTGTAGGAAAGGGAGCCTAGATGAGATTATCTAGCACCCTCTCCACTTGCATCTTGAAAACCTCCAGCAATGGGGACTCCACCATGTCCCTGGGGAGTTTGTGCCAGTGAATGATTGTTCTTAGTGTGAAAAAAGTATTTCTTGCATCTAGGAGCAATGCACCTTTTGATAGCTAATGTTGAACTTGTGTTTTGAGAAGAGGGGATTACATGAGCTTTGTGTGTATAAGTTGGAGATGGAGGAATTTCAGTGGATGTAGACAGATGCATTTGAGCAACGTTTTGTTAAGGTGTTTTTATTATTTTTTTGGGTGGGAAAAAAATCTGAAGACCAATTCCAAACCTAGCTTTGTTGCTTCAGAAATAGTTGGACTGAGATAATTTTGCCTTGGCTTCACTCTTTGTGAAATTAATCCTTTAGCTTTCAACCCAAAGCATTAGGTAGGTAGTTGGACATCAAGAGTGTGTGTATATGGGGCACATTTAGATCTACCTCAGATCTGTATCCTTCTGGTGCATGAAGCTAAGCAGTCTAATAATATCACAGCACATCACGGCATTTCCCCCAAATTACTAAGAGAGTATAAAACTTCCAAACACACTCTAAAAAGTTTGTCTGCCAACAAGCAGACTGGCTTACTCCATATTTGAGCATCTAATAGGAATATCCTGGTATCCAAATTTGCAGATGAAGTCAACATTTTTACATTTCTGTATACTTCTGATGCAGAGGATACTGGGAATCCCGACACAGTTATCGATCAGTTTAGTTTGCCGTTCATGTAGCAGGCTACCCTTTGAGAGACTTCTAGTTTGGCGTTTTTAGATCTGTGCTTGCTCCAACCCCTTGATTTGTCAACAACTTTAAGCATTTTTATAAATAACGGCATTTCACGTGGAACGCCCTGGAGATCAAGCATGTTGCTTTAACAGCCCAAGGAAGAAATATTGCTGGCAGCAGATCAGGAAATTGAAATATAAACTTGCATCTTAAATTGCGTACAAGTGCAAACTGGTATTAGGTGATGTACCGCCTTACCTTTTCTAGTAAATGAAGTAAGGAGAAAAAATGTTAACTATTATACAGCTAAAAAAGTGTGACACGCATGATTAAGAACAACTAGTTTTTTTATGAAATGTCTTTGCATTATGTTTAACATCTCAATATTCACTTAAAGGCATATTCGAGCGTAAGGATGGCTTCTACACAAAGGAAACCAACTTTTTTTTCCTCCAACAAAAATTCCCTAATTGTGTGTGTATTCTATACAATGTTGCTATCAGTGATAGAAAAATTGTTTTGCTTTATCTGAAACCCATTCGGACAATGTTAGTGCTAAATCTTAACTCCATCTTGACTGCTCAGCCCTGCTCTGTAAGAGAGACACCAATACAGATGTGGGAGATGGGAACAGAGCACAAATTTCAGAAAAAAAGAACAAAAATACCACGGGAGGAAAAAAAAAAAGAGTAGAAAGTGAAGACAAAGTAGAAAGTAAATTATGGAAAATATGCATGAAGGAATAAAGGAAAGGGCAAAAATTAAATTTAAAAGTTCTGATAAGGAGTAGTATGCTGTAGGCTGCACTACCTCTGTCACTTGGGGTAAGAAGAAAGTTTCTATTGCTTATATATGGACTAGTAGGTAATCTTATGAACGCTGATATTTCAAAAAGTTGAATCAAATGAAGAAATGTAGAATAGATATTAATCTTTGAGTTCAGGAAAGTGTTAAAAGCTTAAAACAGAGCTTAAGGGTTACAGATCCTCCAACTGGCTGAGATGACTATAAATGTCACTTCACAGAGTTTGTATAGCAACCCCCCATGTCAGTATTACAGGTTTATTTATTGTTGGCTTAAACTTTAGGGAGCAACCTCATCGAGCAAGGGCGGTGTGCTTTTACTGTCGCTCGTTGTAGCCTTGCACGAGGGTAAGGATGCCGGCAGACCTCTGTGCGGTCAGTGCAACGGTGGTATTTGTTATGTAGGATTATTCTATGTTGTTGCACTGTCCAAATATAAGGCGGCAAATGTGACAAAGTTTCCCTACAGCTGTGCGATGTGTTTTCACCCCACAGGATAAATACGAGCGGGTGGAAGGACATGAACGTTAAAATAACAGAAGGTAAGGAGCCAGCCCAGCCCTGGCACCCATAACCATGGCTGGGGGTATATAAACAAACTACTGTGGGGTGAGTTCCTTGTAAATGCGGAGCGTTGGTTACTGCCTCAGCACATGCTTTTGACCTTGGTTAATGTGAAGTAGTGTGAGGTGGTTCCCATGCACCAGAAGTGCGTATCTGGGCAATTACCTTGTGCGCGCGCTCTTACCGCGGCAGATAGCATAATGAACCTGGCATCCTCATACATTGCATGAATTGAACGAGCAGCTTTGTTCCAAATTCTGTTTAACCTGATAAAGACGTAGTTCTGTCATGACTGCACCATTCTCTTCTATTTTTTGAAATCGGGAATCAACGCTAAATTTCAAATGCCAAATAAACAATCAGGTTGGTTGGTGTATGCTCGGCTGTCAGAAACCGGTTGAGCTGGCTTTGGTCTAGCTCTTATTTTGTGCCCAGAAGTAACTTTGTAGACATAAATCAAAGCATGCGAATACCTGCTTGATCAGAGGCTGCAGTAGGCAATTAGGATCTTCTTAGAAAAACTTTATCTGTAACTATTTCCTTGAGGAGAGGAATAAAAGAAGAGGAGAGGGGTTTAGAAAGTAAGCAGTTAATGGTTTGTGTTATACTATGACATTGTGCCAGAGCAAGCAGTTTTATGATCGATCCCTGCATTCAGAAAATTGATTCCCGTTGGTAGCTGGACCTGCGCAAGGGGAATGATCAGAAGATCTCTCCTTTCATCCCTGGGCAAGTAGATAATGTTGCTTCATGACTTTCAGGGTTTTCTGTCCTTCCCGACACGTTACCCAGGGATTCCTAGGGAAGAGTAAAGATATCACTGGTAGTGTGAGCTGGTTACCTAAAGCGAATGAAAAGGTCTTAAATGCAATCGTTGTAAGTTTTTTGATAAATGTCATTATTTAAATATAAAGGCACGAAGGAATAAATTTTCAAAGTATTGCCTGGAGGATTGGGTGTATTTCTTCCTTTGTAGTGAGAGGAGTAGTACATTTTAGACTTTGTCCTTTATTTGAAAGAGCTCAGTAGATGAGATCTGAGGGCCTGTGAGTTTAGAAAACTTTGCTTTAGGAGGTCCAAATTGAACCTTTAAAGCTGTATATAGCCCTCAAAGCCTGGCCTGCGTATTCACTTCCCTTGTAATTTCAAGGTGAGGAGAACGTTGTTTGCTCGCAGGCTTTTCATTAATGTTGAAGGGAAATCACGAGAACAATCAGCTGTCACGATGGTTTGAATTTCTTTTTGTAACAATTCATGTAAATAGGTGTGCATATGCAAGCTAGACATAGCTTTAGGGCTGCTGTTAAATTGCCGGTGTGTATGCCAGTCGCATTAAAATTGGACAGCTTGGGCTTACGTGCAGCACTTCTACTGTCGGAGTAGCATTTAGACATGCCACTTACTCTTTCTGGAAGTAAGGGCTAGATGCCAAGTGGATGGACTACAAGGTTGGATTTGGTGCGGGGGGACTTGTGGAAGCCGTAGAAAACCTATCCTCTTTATTTCTTATGAACTGTTTTCACCTCAGGATTGCTCTTAAATCATTAAGCAAACAACTAAGCAATGTCTCTCAGCCAGCTGCGTTAGCCATTCTCTTTGAAGCAGGTGTGCCGTGCAAGTCTGTCAGCACTTCCAGACATCAGCGAGCTCTCTTGGTGTGCCTTTGACTGATTAGGTGTGATGCTTGCTACTGCTTCTTGTCATTCTGTTATCGTGCTTCTTCCTTGCTTCTTTACAGCCCCCTTTAAATGGGGTCTGGAGCACAAGTCTTGTGAGGAGCGGCTGAGGGAGCTGGGGTTGTTCAGTCTGGAGAAGAGGAGGCTGAGGGGAGACCTCATCGCTCTCTACAACTACCTGAAAGGGGGTTGTGGTGAGGTGGGTGTTGGTCTCTTCTCCCAAGTGACAAGCGACAGGACAAGAGGGAATGGCCTCAAGTTGTGTCAGGGGAGGTTCAGGCTGGATATTAGGAAAAACCTTTCGACTGAGAGAGTGGTGAAACATTGGAACAGACTGCCCAGGGAGGTGGCGGAGTCACCTGGGGAGTGACTTCTAAGGAACGTGTGGATGTGGCATTGTGGGACATGGTTTAGTGGGCATGGTGGGGTTGGGTTGATGGTTGGACTTGATGATCTTACAGGTCTTTTCCAACCTTAGTGATTCCGTGTGTGATACTATGATGCAGGTCCTCTTGATTTGCTAAGACAGAGAGAAATACAAAATAAGCTGAGCCCTGTTTACCTGAATATGGGGGACCACAATAAAGCAGCGTGTTTCTCCATGCAACACGCGAAATGCAAAGGCTGCTTGGAAATCCTTACGGGATTAAGGGCTTCTCACGTGAATGCTGTAAGGAGTCTCTGGTGAGTGGCCATGGCTGATGAGATAAAAGTTTCAACTTCATTTGATCACTGTTAGCTACGAATGACTGACCACAGACATCCCGTATAACGTGGTTACCCAGCTCTGAGTCGGGCTGAGCTGGCTACATACCCACTCTGCTTGCTGGTGCCCAGTGCAATGAACTGTGTTGATTCTTCTGCATTTTTGGCTGGCGGTGGAAGAAGTGTCAAGTTCAGCTAGAAACATGGTTTCTAACAGCAAGAATGCTTGCTGACAACTGGGGGTGCCGGGGCATCCCATCTAAGGAACCGGTAGCATGGGAGCAACAGCTTTCTGTCAAGAGCTGAGGCAGGCGCTGCAGTTACTGGGACAGATGAGCTGCTGTAAATCACAGCGCCGGAGTTACAGAGGTCAGTGGTAGCTGGGGCGCGAGGAAACCTTGGCCGTATGTCCCCTCCACCAGCAGAGCCACAAGGTGCTGGTGGCACGACCTAAACAAGCCCTGGCTGTAGGTAGATGTCCACAGTGCGCGACCAGCATGGAGAAACTGCTCTTGGAATGAGGGTGTGAAAAACACCTATTGCTTGCACAAAACGAACGTTTTTAAGCAGCAGTCGGGGTCATTTGTCCCTGTTTACCACGATCATCTTCACCGTGGAAGGGTAAATTTCACAGCATTTTAAGAAACGAAGGGAAGGCTCTTGTGCCCCCCTCTTCCTGCTCACATTTATGCATTTAAGCCATTTTTAAGGTGGGGGGGGGGTGTGTAGTTACACAGGCCAGTAATAAGCACCTAAGACCTAAGCTGGGGATAGGAAGCAGACGTGATGCAGCAGGCTGTGGAGAGCCAGTGTTGTACCCGGGGAGGGGAAGGGGAGCTCATTCGTGATGGCTGGGAGCAGTGCGGCTGCCGGGGAAGACAGGAAGGTGAGAGAGGGCATGAAAAGGGATGAGGAGGCAGGGACCCCTCCCTGGGGATGTTAGGAGGGAAGGGAAGATCAGCACGGAGGCAGGACCTCCGGAGGAGGAGGGATTCCTGTGCAACCTGCAGGGAGGAAAGAAGCAAAACAGGGGACGCAAAGAAGTGTTGGGACAGGGTCCCCTGCCCAAAGGAGGGGCATGAAGGGATGCAGACACCTTCTGGGCAAACATGGGAGCCCTAGTCAAGAGTTGCATCATGCCCTAAAGCAACAGGCAGAATTGCAACAAAATGTAAAACCTTGTAAATAAATACCCTGGGCCGAACATTGAGTGTCGGTACTGACCTGAGAAGCTGTTGCAGCTCAACTGTTTTCAGCCATCACAGTGTTGTTGCCCATTTTTTTGGCTATTCACGCCAAGCCTTTGCCTTCTCCTAATATTTTCAGGGCCGTTTTTTGCATCCGGCAGCAATCAGTGCACCATGGTGTAGTTTTGAGCTACACAGAAGAAGTCCAGCTCGCTTTGTTTGCGGTGGCTAGAAGTCAGCGACAGCCCCGGTGCGAGTGCTGCGTGGGTTGGGTATACCCACTGGCTCCCGGCAAAGGCTGCGAGGAGGTTGGTTCTGCGTGGAAGAAGTGTGGTAGATGTTTCTGCTGGGAGTAAGTTGGGTGAAGCTTGTGCATATGGTCAGTACGCTCAGCTTTTGTGCCAGAGAAACCTATAATGCTACAGAGGAGTCCTTTGGCTGTTCTTTCAATGCGTGGATAGTAGAATTTTAGGAAAATATGAATTAAAAAAGGTCCTTTAACAGTGCTTTCAAATGCATAAGGTCTTTGCACTTATCTGCTGAAAATCTGGGTTACAGAGAATCAGGGTAAAAGAGGTGTTGAAATCCCTGGGAGTAAACAAATAAAAGACTGTCTAGGCGTATGTAGTCCTGTGTGTAAATCAGAGATTGATTCTTGCGAGGTTATATCCTCAAAGCAGCTGTTCACAATAGCTTGTTGTACCAGTTCTACAAGATTTTCTGAAAGAAAAATCAAGATACGAAGCTTGCTGTTTGCTTGCCAACGTTTGTTTCACACAAGAGTCCTGCATCTTTGCACCCTGTGCTGGGAGTCCTTTTGCTTTGAGAAGGAGCTCTCTTTCTCTCTCTTGATCAGGAATAAATCCAGCTCAAGCCCAAAATAAAGGTGGGGGGAATCTTTCTTTCCATTTTTGTTTTCCTTTCACAAGCTGAGAGGAAGGGAGAAATGCTGGAAATGGAGAGATGTTGAGAGCGGGCTTTAGAGCACATGTTTAGCTGTAATCGTTCTTATACACCCATGCACGTCTCTCCTTTTATTACCAGCCCTCCATGAAATGTGGAGATTAGCACTAGTCATGCGGAAGTGTTTAAAAATTCAAGCAGTGACAATAGGAAGTGTCAGACAGTAATGGAATAAGTACGGCAAAATTACAAAGACAGCAGCTATTCATTAATAAATTAGAACCTTGTAGGGTTTTTGTAAAACTGAAGGCGTCTAACTTGGAAATGATATTCTTCTGGATGCAACTTTATATTTTCCCTTTCACCCTGTTTGGGGGGAAAAAAAAAACCTACTCCCCGCTGCACATTCAGAAGTAAATTTAGTATGAGGAATTAAAGCCACAGCCGCCTCTGAGGGAGAGGCGGGGAGCTGCGAGGCGTAACCCTGGGCAATGAGCTACGAAGACGGGGCAAGAAAGAGGGTGTAGAGCAAGCCCTGACACGCAGCGCCTCTCTCATGCTCTCCGCTCACTGGAAACACTAGTGTTGTACATGAGATAGCCAAACCACGTTGTAAGAAAGGGCTAGCTAAAGCATACGTTCCGCTCGGGTAATTTTGGTGGTGTTACCAGGAGGCTGGGGGGGGTGTTTCCTTGATGCGCAGCCCAGGTCAGCTCTGCACCTCGGTGTAGGGTGCTGTGCGTGGGATTCCCTGGCACGGGGCTGTGACTCGGTGTTTGGCAGGGGACAACCCCACCTCCCCCTCCTTTTCAGGCCACCCCACTAGGAACGCCACCCAGATCTCTGCACTCATGTTTTCCATTTAAAAGCATTCAGGGTGGCTGAAGCGAAGGGCCACCCAGGGCTTCGAGCGAGCAGCTGCAGTAGTGGGTCTCGTCTTGGCCGGAGCGGAGCGTGTTCTCACTTATCTGCATTAAATATGGGTGGCCAGGGGCCTTCTCGCTATCTGGAGGTGGCAACTATTGTCTGCCTTTCCAGCTTTGCTGCTTGAAATAGTTTTCTTGTGCTTCCTGCGTCTGCGGAGTTGCGTGCGTTCAGTGGTCTTGAAAAACATCACATGGGAGAAAACCTTTTGAATCTGCTGCTCTGGTATAGAGGGACCAGCTTAATGAGAAATGCTTCTCTTTAAAAAGTTTTCATTAAATAAAATCCCTTGTTTCTTTCTCCATCCCCTGCCCCTTTTGCTCCCTCCTCTTTCCCAGCCGAGGACTGTAGGTGACTTTTGCATGTAATGTATTTTTCCAGTCAGCCCTCCGAAGGTTAAGTCCCCTGATCTTCTGTACAAAAATGCCATTTCTTATTAATTTTTTATGAACTGAGCTTATTAACCCGCCTTTCATTTTGTGTAAACCGTAATTAAAATGTATGAAGAATTTGACTTGCAGTGTGCCCTTCTGGGTCTCTTGTTGGCTCTGCCTTAGCAGCGTGAAGCAAGAGCACATGGAAACGTCGATTTTTCCTTTTTTTAAAGGAAGACTCAGGTCATTTCACAGGGGGGCAATTGGAGCCTTTGTATGAGGAACCCAGGAATGCCTTTTCCGTTGGGCAAGGTTTGTACAGCCAGGGCAGGTACCGGTGTAGAGCTTTGGCTGAAAACGCAAAGGCTGAGCTCAGGTCACAGTTAGCTCTACCAAAGTCAACGCGTTCCTGGTCTCCAAATAGCTGTTGTATTAGGTGATTTAAATTTCCTTCCCCTCTTTTTTGGGGATATTGGTGAAGAAGCTAGAGGGGAGTGACATCATTCGTGACTCTATTTGAAACATTATTAGAGCAAAGTGAAAATTGTTGTTGTTGTTCCGTGTAACCCATGAAGATGAAGTTGGTGGGAGCCGAGGCAGGCTGCTGGATTTCAGCAATCTGAGATGGCCCCAGCAGGGTCGGGTCCCTGGCCGTGCCGTGCGGTTTTGTTGCTTCGCTTTTAACAGTTACCTCGACATTTTAAACCTTTCTTTCCATTGTTCTTAGGTCAATATAGATATTGTAACAGTTGAGTGTGATTGTAGCTAAAGCCATAATAAAAGCCTTTTTCTGCCTTTATACGTGTCCAAAGGCACAACTGACATCAGAGGGTCTCTGCTCAGCTTACTGGCAATTTTCTTCCCAGAATTTGTACCAGGATGGCAAACTTGTAAATGATAATTTGCCAGCAGTATTTGCAGGGCGCTTTACTTCGGTGGTGTGTTTGGGTTTTTTTGTTGTTTGTGGTTTTTTGGCTTGGTTTTGATTTTCTTGGTGGATGGCTTTTTTATTTATTTTTCAATTTCAAGCTACATTTCTGTTATAATATGATCAACGATGACTCTTAGCTTTTATTTTTGGGGTCCTAACTTTCTAGCCATTTTTTGGGGGGAGGAAAATGCTGAAGGTACAATCTATGTGTATTATATGGCTGAACCCTCCTCCAATGCAAATAAGGAGTTGAGAGAATTATTTAAACACCACGATTATTAAGCAAGCTTGATTGTTGCTAGCTGTTACTGTGATACAGACAGATCAGATGACGACGATTTCTACTATTTTAATTTACTCATTCAGAGGTGGGTTGTTTTTTTTTTTTCCCCTTTTTTTTGGTGACCTATCTGATCATCTCTGCTTCTGCCTTTTTACGCTGCGTTGCCCCCAGTCTGCTTTTTGCAACCCAGAACTCATAGACTGAATGGTAAGGCTCGGTGTAGTTGCCCTCGTAATCTCCCCATCGCCCTGCTTTAATATCCCCATTGCCCAGGTTTTAAAAGCGAGGCTGATGTTTTGTTGATTAGGGGATGGAGGTGGAGATATATACATATATATAGATGATATATAGGCTCCAGCGTGGCCTGTCCATACACGCAAAGTGCTAATTCACTCACTTTTGGGGGGCAGAGAAACCTCCTCCTCCTTCCTCGGAGAGTGGCTTGCTCAGATGATTTCTCATTTAAAGACCCCAGTAAGACTGTTTCTTTTGACGCTATTCTCTTTCTTTCCCTTGGGCAGGGGTAAGCCAACTTCATTATAAAGGCGGCGTAGCCAGGCGCTTTCTTAGCGGTGGATAAATAGCAGGACCTTTGAGCCGAGCCATTCCAGCTGACCTAGGATGAATCGGGCTGCATTCCTAGTGAGGGCACCCCTTTTTCTAAACAGAAGAAAAGCTGCCTTTTAAGCACAGCCGCATAGAACTTGTTTGGGCGCAGATGTTTTTCAGTGTTGCTTTTTGCTTTCCTGAGAATATAGCATAAGGTTAGCAAAATATTTAAACTGTAACATAGTCCCAGGCTGAGCGCACAAGGTTTATTTAAGGGAGGAGAGCGCTATTTATGGAAAGCATGTGGTTTACTTTTATTTTTTTTCCCCCCCAAAGTGGGAATGTTTCTTTGGGGTTTGGCATGCTCTTCCTTCCATCCAGTATGTGAAAGGAAGAGAGAAAGGTTTTTTGGAAACTTTCCATACATTCATGTCCACTTTCTCACCCCAAGTGTGAAAGTTTACTCATTGTTGTATTTTGTGCGCTCGTATTTTACCTGCTAGGTTTTGAGCAGGTTTTTTTAATCTTTTACAATCAAACGATGCAATTTTCTCCCCTTTATAGTAGTAGTACGTTGATAATCTGAATTAAGTGCAAATTATGGGTGCCGATTAGGAGCAAAATGAGAAAGAGACATTACAGCTCTTGCATAACGCTTCATTACACTAAACTGCCAATTTTAAAGTTCATTTCATTGCGTTTAAAGTGAAATGTTTAAAGGGAGTGTGGATAGCTGGAAAGGTTGCCACACTGCTTTAAAAAAAGGTGATGCGATGATATGAGTGACTTGGTTGTCATTGTGTCAATTATGGCTCATCAGGCAACATTAGTCTTCGACGTCTGGCACTTGTGGAAGACAGTTACATGAGAGCGCTAAAAAGCCCTGAAAAGTATGTTTGGTAGTTGCAGGGTTGAGTAAGATATTTAACTCTGGCCAATATTGGGCTGTAAAGACCCTGTTCAAGACAGGTAAATTTTTTTTGATGACTCAAGAAAATGTTGTATCGATTCTTTGCCTGATCCTGGGAGAGTCTGCAATGGCCAGCCCAAAAATGGGACTTGAGGAGCAGCAACTTGCTGTGCAGCGTTACAGGATCGCAAACTTTTGCACAAAATACCGCGTGCCCTAAGTTTAGAAACCCGTGCTTGTCTCCAGGGGATGTCTCAAGCCCCGTTGAGAGCATCCGTACCTTCTTGCCTGTTTGAGGGCAGGGTTAGCTCTCGGCAGCACTGGGGCAGGAAGGTGGTGGAGCTGAGGGACGTCCCGTGCAACATGGGATTTCTGCCCTTCCATGGGCTTAGGAAATGATTAGCTATCAGATCCTACACCCGTGCTGGAGGTTTGAAACCCTTAGATTTTCATTCAAACCATTAAGCACTTTCATCTGATGAAAATCACTTTCTTTTGAAAAGGAAAACATTAAAAGAAACGATAACTATTTTTTTTCCTAATGACTTTTTTGATCTAAGAGCTTTCAGAGTGCTTAGCTTTGCAAGTTCAGATTTATTTTTTCTTTTTTTTTTTTTTTAAATTGCTTTACAAAATCACAGGATGTTTCTGTGGTGAACATACATCTGTGCTGGCTTTCACTGAGCTTTGGAAATAGGTCAGGAATTAAAGCTCCGGCTTTGTGGTTCTGAGGAAAGCCCTTAAGAAACTCTCTCAGATATAAGAGGGTAAAGAGGGGTCACTGGAAATACTGTTTGACCGTGTATAGGTGGCGTGGTCTCTCTTGGCTGCGTGTATGTACAACTATACTCTATACACCCACATGTATGTGTGAGCTGTTGAAGCTGGTGCTCTTCAGTGGGACAAAGGGACAGACTGCTGCAGGAAAAAAAAGAGGTGCTCATGAGAAAACATTAAGAGAAATGCTCTGTCTTTACGCGGCAGCGGTAACTCCTTATGCGCCTTAAGCCTAGCTACATGTCCTAAGCTTGACTCTATTGTTTCATGTACCTCTGCGAAAAACCCCCTATGCGAGGCGTGCATTTACCGTGTCATTGCATTGCCATGGAAACCGGCACCAAACCTCAGTCATGCATCGAGCCCGGCTACGGACCCAGCTATGGACGGATAGAGGTTGTGCTCTGGCATCTGCCCTGTGCTGCCCTCGGGTCTTTTGCAAGCTCTCCTAAGGAGGTGGTGAGAAGAGCGACGGTGGCTTGCGGGAGAAGGGAAGGGGAAACAAACCGCCCAGGGAGCGAAAATGGCCAATAAAGTGTGAAAAATCAACCGGTTTGCCCTGGTCCCAAATATGACTGTTTTGCTGTAGTTCGATAATTTTGATTTTTTGATCTCAGAATAACAGTGGAAATGAATGATGTTAGCAGGAGGTGCTTGGGTCGTTTCTTATTCCTCACCCTGGCTCTCCGTAGGGCGGTATGGAGGGGCTCTGGGTGCACCGAAGGAGCAGAGCGTGAAGTGCAGGAGTGGAGAGCTTTGACATAGGGGTTAAACGTGGACATAATTTCTGTCATTCTTTCCTGCAACTTATATTTAAAAAAAAAAAAAAAAAGTTCAAAGCCTTAGGGGGGGAAAAAAAAATCAAGCTAAAAAGAAATGAAATAAACCAAAATCCAACCTTTGGGGTAAATGGAATTCCCCTATACTTGTCATTCCCTTCCTGCGAGGAATCTTATAGCAGGATTACCAAATGTGAGGCCTTTTCTTTGCAGCAGAACAGGAGGGCAGAAGGAAAATGAGATGGGAGGAGATTTTTTTTTTTTTCCTCCAAAACACATTTTTCCTTTCCTTTGGCATAAGCAACTTCTTCCATCTCTCCCTGAGTCCCTTATTTATTAGACCTGCAGGTGGCCTTTAGACAACCTCATAACAGCGTGGCCTTTCGCTATCCTAAATCATTAATTTCCCGGCACGCTGCGTAGGCAGCCTGCCTTCATGGTGTGCACGATTGTTCATTTCTTCTGTGCTCAGGTTAGGGAGAGCGGCTACTGCTTTCCGACCCCCCCTCCCCTCTGCCCCCTCCCAGCGCCTTCTGCGTGCGCTGAGGACGCAGGGCAGCCGGGAGAGCCCCCGGGCCCCCGAATACCCCCTTCAGATGAAGGAGGCAAATCGCATTTACGGCCGCTGCTGTAAAGAGGACGGGTTTCTTTGTCGTGGATGTTGCTGAGTTTAACTAGCAAAAGGTGAGCATGGCTAAAGGACTAGAAATCTGAGCACGCTACAGACCGTGGATAATGCACCAAATCAGTGCAGCTTTAAAGGTACTTCTCCCTCGCTGAACCTCCCGCTATCTCTTTCCTGAGGTTGCTGGATCAAACCAAACTAGCTGGTAGGTAAGATGGACATATTAGCAAAATCTTTGCTGCACATTTGTTTCTCCTCCTGCTTTCCAAGCAACCTGTGGGCAGCATGCCACAGTGTCAAAATATTTTAAGCATTAAGCCATTTCTTTGGGAGTTGGTTTTTATCGGAAACTATATGCGCTTAATCTCAAAGTGCTGTAAATTTAAGGTACTTTTTAGTACGTAGAAACACTTTCAAATCTGGGACCTGCCTGGTGTAAATGCGCAATAAGACAGTCAGACTCGGCCCCTGCGGGGGGCTGGCTGTGGTTGGGCGGTTGTTTAATGCCGAGGGGAAATGGAGCGCCGGCGCAAGGTGAAGCTGAGCTGGCTGGGGAGCTGGGCTGTGGCTGCCGCTGCCTCCCCACCGCCTTTCCCTGCGGCGACCCTGCTCCACGCCTCTTCCCGCGGGGGACGTGTCAAGGACAAGGGTCACGGAGGCAGAAACGGGAGAAGCGAAGCTTGTGCTGTCCCTCAAATGCGTGCCGGCGTTTTCAGGAGGCTTTGCGCTCGGTCAGTTTGAAGTTGGGTGCAAGGTGCTCGGGGTGGTGCTCGCAACTGGGGTCCCTGGCAGCTTCATTTCAAATCCTGTGCTTCTGTGAGAAACCAGGTGCATGTAACTCCCTTATCTCAGCATCCTCTGGTGCCGCTCGTGTGGCTGCAGCGCAGACACGCTCAAGCTGTGGCCTCCTTGCTGTCCCCCTTCGTGTCTCCTCTGCTTGCCCTCGCTTGTGTCAGTAACGGTAACACTTGGGTGATGACAGTCCTGCAAGATTCCCCATCGTGCGTGTGTGCCAAAGCCGACTGCAACTCTCCGCGCCCCCCTCCGGGATCCCAGGCAGCAGGGTGACATCATCGCCATGACATCACTGAGCTGCAATAAATACCGCGTGGGTCCAGCTCCAGCGTACTCAAGCCGCGCGTGGCTTATTGTCACGTAGGTGTGTAACTGCTAGCTGGGTCTTCATGTGGTGATGCCCTGAAAATGAGTCGCTGGCATTTTCTCTTTGATTAGTCTCCTCTCTAATTGAAAAGAAGTCTTCCCTTGAGGGAGGTTTTTCTTCATGCATTTTGTTAGTGTATATTTTCTTCTGAATTATAAACTTACTTCCCTGTATAGGTCGTAGAAAAAAGAAACGGACTGACAAAGAATAAATATTCCCTCTAAATGCAAGGCCAACAACATTCAAGTTTAAACAACAACAGCAAAAAAAAATCTGAAAGTCAACCTTGTTTCTGGTCTTTTCTTGCAGCTTTTAAAATGTCACTGCCAAGAGAAATGACCGCAGTGGTGAATGAAGCTATGGAAAAACCAGAGCTGAGTCTCCTCTTTCATGTTGTTGTTGTTATTATAATATCTAGTCCTCTCTTTTGAAAATGTAAGTCAGAGAACTGTGTGCACTGAAGTTCAGAAATAAACACCTGGACCCCTTTTAGCATTAAAGTACTTGGAATATATAAAGGTTGCCTCGCTGGACGTGCTTTGTTCATGAAATGAATTGGTGAAATTTGGCACGCTGCTTAAAGAGGCCTTTTGCCAGTCCTTCCCCATATTCTTAGCTCATGCCTTTGCATAACGATGTGATCCGTGGTGGGCAGGAATAATTCAGCCTAACGATGAATAATGGTAGCATTTGTGGTCAGCTGGTCATGACATTCTCACTTGAGCATTTCTCTTTGGGAACTGTGTCTTCGAGTCATGAGACTTGCAGTAACGTCAAGAGTGAGAGCAGCAGAGGAACAGACTGGGAGAGGGAGAAAGGGGACACTTGTTTTACAGGGTCCACTGCGGGGGAAAAAAAAAAAAAAACAAAAAAGGAAACAAAAAGAGTCTTGCTTGAAATGCTGGTATCTTTACAATCATCTCTTTGTGACACTCCCTCCAACCCCAAGTACTTCTGTGTTTAAATCAATGTATGTTTTGCAGCCCTGCGCACAAAACCCACTGCAGTCCCAGCGAGGGAAAAACAACCTGTAAGAAAGGAGGTGAGGTGAGTGGAGGAGGACAAGGAAAGCATCAAGGTGGGGAGAATTGATCTGTAGCCTAAAACAAGCAAACGCAAAAAAAGAGCAGATGCTTTTAAACATGCTGGAATCGGACATGCTAGCCCAGATTTGGATCCTCCTGGGCAGAGGAAGAAGGGGAGCGTGTCAAACCTGGGGATCACACTTAAATGGGGACTTGACGTAAACACTGGCATGCCAGAAGGAGCTGCTTCCATCATGCCTCATCTGTGGCCGTTGTTTCGAAGGCTTGGGTATTAGGTGTCTTTGAAGGTTAAATTTATAGAGCGAAATTATTCATTGCTAAGTAGAAAGGGATGTGTGAAAAAAGCAGACTTCCCCACTGCAACTTAAAAAGGCGGAGAAGCTCCTGTGGGTACATACCTGTGGTAGCTGCATATAGGAATAGTTTGGACACTATAGTTTTGATTAAAGGCGGGTTTGAAGTACTGTGGTCATGCTGATTAGATGTGTAGGATGCAACTGTTTTGTGTTGAAGCAAAAAATGTGTTTACAGGAAGGCAAATAAATGGGGAAGGAGTATCTGTGGTTCAAGGGAGAAGAATTATTAATGTTCTGATGACTTTCGCAAACTAAAAGTCTGGGAAGTTGGTTGTGGGCTAAGAAAACCACAAATATTCGGGCTTGGTTTAAATTCAGTCTCTCAAAATTTGTTTGAATGTGTGCGTAGGAATCCAAATATTGTGGTTGTAGAAGAGCTGACACTCTTTCCATCCTTCAGATGTCATTTACAGGACACTGGAGATGGTTGAAGAACCAGAAAGCTATACCATTCTTCTGTAGTGTAAAATACTACTGAAAATCATCAAGAAGAACAAGAAACTTGATTTACAGTTTTGAATAAAGTGACACTAAGAGAACACGTGCCACCTTGTCACGTGTTACTTAAGAGATTCTGCCAATGTACCCAAAGAAATTCCAGCCTCAAAAAGGACAAAAGAAAATCATGTCAAATATGATAGTTCTCTGATGTGTCCCATTAGTTGTGAATTTCTACAAGTATTTTTCCAACACAAAATAAATTATTCTAAACAGCAATGGCCTTATTCAAGATGTCACAATTAAGGTAACACAAAGCATGTCAATATTGTACAGTTTGTGACTGATCTACAGCTGAAGGGGTTGAAGCTAACCTTGTGCATCAGAGGTATGCTAAAAATTTTTAGTAATAGGGACTCCAGAATTTGACCCAGGGTTTTCAGAACAGTTTTGAAAAGTATTTTCACACAGTACATGCCCAAACTTTTTTTTTTTTAAACTATCCTTTGCTTTTTATCTAAGTCGTGTAAGAATTTGTAACCAGAGACTATAGACCAATTACCCATCCAAAGTAAGCAGGAACGTTAGCTGGAGCAGAAGAAACAATAACCAGCTTAAACTGCTAAAATATTTTCTTTCATTTGTTTGACAATGCTGTATAAAAGTTCCAGCTGAACGTGGGGGCCCATGTTGTTTGATATTGTACAAAAGCAGAATGCAGTGTGTGGAGAGAGAGCACAGAGAGTGCAGGCAATAAAAATCTAACCTGAGAAAGTTGTATGAAGAGTTTTGGGAAGGAGTAGGAATAATAATGTTAAATTGGTTTTGCTACAGTTAAAATAACATCATATGGAGGTTTGCTTAAATTCCTCTGATTTTGCTTTTTATTTGAGGAGAGGGGTGTGAGAAGATTGAGTTTAAGCTGGAGTAACCTAAGGGAACTGCATTACTTTGAGATTCTTTTACTTTAAGGCACTGTAATACAGTAGTCTATGACAAGAATTTTGCTCAATCACAGCCTAGAAATAGCAAATGTTCCCTTGGCAAACACCACCAAAGTCTCCACTGACACCATGAAGCAATCTTTTCTTAAGCAGACACTTGAGCTTCTCAGAATACTATCTGTAATGTCGCACAGTAATGTTGACATGCACAAAGTGGGTAATTGAACGCTTAGGATGAATTCAGAGCTGCTGTAGCGGGTTTAACTTCTTTGAAGTCAAACGATTTGCACATGCCTGCGTCACGGCGGAGCGTGATCTCTTCAGCTTCTCAAGGTTAGGTTGCTGACGATACTACGGCGACCGTTTTGGAAACGTATTTCCTAATCGTAGTGTCCCTTTTCCACTAAGGCTGTGGCTTTGATCAATTATTTACTTGCTCAGCCTCAAACAGATCTACGCTTTTCAAAACCTTTCTTTGTTCAGTTTGTACCCCAACCGTACGTCCTTGGTATCGCCTTCTGCAGGAGGTCTGAGGAAGTGATGGCTGCTGTGCCATGCAGCTCCGAAAGATGGAACAACACGAAGGAAACAATCATGACGTCGGAATTTTTGATCTCCTTTTATTATGCGAATGCTCACTGCGTTAGAACATCCTCACCAGCAACCCCTCTGCAGTTACCAAATGTCTCAGCTTTGTTTCAGTGCTTAACCAGCTGTAAAAGACATTTTATTGCCTTGTATATTCTTCCCCCATACAACTTACCGTTGAAGTAAATCACTTCAGTAGTAGTTTATAGATGACTCTAAAATGGAGAGGTTTTTTTTCTTTAACTTATCATGACTAGTGGCCAGGTCTGCACAGGAACCGGTACGTTCCGAGCGAGCAGCAACCTGTACTGCAGTATTTGGTCAACAGCCATCTGAAGATGAGCCAGCAGTGTGCCCAGGTGACCAAGAAGGCCAATGGCATCCTGGCCTGTATCAGAAACAGTGTGGGCAGCAGGAGCAGGGAGGTGATAGTGCCCCTGTACTCTGCGCTGGTGAGGCCGCACCTCGAATGCTGTGTTCAGTTTTGGGCCCCTCACTCCAAGAAGGACATTGAGGTGTTGGAGCGTGTCCAGAGAAGGGCGACGAAGCTGGTGAGGGGTCTGGAGCACAAGTCTTGTGAGGAGCGGCTGAGGGAGCTGGGGTTGTTCAGTCTGGAGAAGAGGAGGCTGAGGGGAGACCTCATCGCTCTCTATGACTACCTGAAAGGGGGTTGTGGTCAGGTGGGTGTTGGTCTCTTCTCCCAAGTGACAAGCGACAGGACTAGAGGAAATGGCCTCAAGTTGTGCCAGGGGAGGTTCAGGCTGGATATTAGGAAAATTTTCTTTGCTGAGAGAGTGGTGAAGCATTGGAACAGGCTGCCCAGGGAGGCGGTGGATTCACCATCCCTGGAGGTGTTCAAGGAACGTGTGGACGTGGCACTGCGGGACATGGTTTAGTGGGCATGGTGGGGTTGGGCTGATGGTTGGACTTGATGACCTTACAAGTCTTTTCCAACCATAGTGATTCTGTGATTTGGGGGGGGTTACCCCGTGAGTAACACAGCAGTCCACGTGCCCTGCTGCAGAAGACCAGCTGGCTGCAGTGTGCTACCGGAGCTGCTCGCCAGCCAGCAAGGCTCATTAGGAGTCCGCTTGCAGGCTAGAACATCTTTGCAGTCAATTAACAATGCCGCTCTTTAAAAAGGTTCAGCTCCTTCCTGATTCAGCAAAGCGCTTCAATACATGTTCAAAGTCAAATGCTTGATTAAAGTTTTGTGTAATAAAGACGTGAGGTCTTGTGCTTGAGGTTAAACAGGTAAGCGCGTTCCCAAATCAGGGCCCGACATGTTACGGTTCTTAGAGGTTTCCAGGAATCTTGAATATCCTGAAATACTGACTGTGCTGATTTCCAAGCTGAGTATAACCTACAACTGAAAAACCAAACCACATTACTGTGAAGCATGCAGGAAAGCTTTCTAAAATCCGTTTCCTGATCATCACTGATGCTTGTCTAGTCAAAGAAATTCTAGCAGGCTGTTTACATTATCATAACCTTAAAATAAATAAATAAAAAGGAATTAGGCAAGCCTAGTTTTCTGGAAATGGAGTTTAAAAAAAATTGGTAAAATGAATTTATTCTTTGTAGAAAGAAGCAATAAGCGTAATTGAGCTGTTATCCACCTCCTGACTAATATTTCTCACCGAACAAGGTATCATTTCGTAGCCTGCTTCCTGTGGTCAAGTAAAGACGTGAGTATTAGGAGAACCAGCATTCCAGTTTTTGCCTTAGTATTTTATGTATCAACATGTGCCACTTTCCCACACTTATTTTCTGGTGTATAACATCCAGTTACTTATTGTAATACCCTACTGATAAATCATGACAGTATGTATGAGGAAAACGTCTTTGCTCCAGTTCAGTGGGTTAACAGCAGAATCAAAGCTATTCTCTCACTGATTGCGAGTCATTTATAAACGTCACCACGGTGTTGCTTGTGGACTGGGTCTAAACACCTTACTGTGAGATCTAAACTTGGCATTTTCTGTAACAGTATATCGAATTGCCATAGCTCACTGCTTCATCTTCTGCAACGGCTGATCTTCTATTCCCACTGATACAGCGCAAAGCTCCAGCTGACTGCAGTGAGTGTAGACTCAAGCCTCAAATAATTTTTGAATGCAATTTGTTGTAAGTGATTAATTGGTGAAGCATGCTATGGACGTGGGCTGTTTCGTTCTTCCTCTTACTTACTTTGTTTTGTTAGAGAAGAAGTTGAAATAAGTTTTCTGGTGTGTGTGACACCTTGCTTGTATGTTTTCAACTTCTGTTTTCAGGCTGAATTGGGTTGGAGTGGTATTTTGGTTTTAATTTGTTATTTGGACCTGAAACTTAAACCCAGCTAGCCAAAACAAACGCCTTCCCTGTACAGAGACTGCCTGGAAGTAGCTGGAATTCGGTCGCAGCCTGTACGGCGGGCGCAGCACCTCCCGTCGAGGCGCTGGGATGTCACCCGTCCCCATGGGGCTGGCATCGGCTGCCCTGGGGACCTCTGGGCCTGGGGCTAGTGGCCTCTGGCAGCCCAAAGGGTAAGGCAGGAGTCAGATCCCAGGGGATCCACTCTCAGGTTCACTGGATCTGTTCAGGGGTAAGGCTCTGAGGCTTCACAGGTTACCACGTTTCGGATACCTTGGGGAGATTTTGGTTTTGGTTGGTGTAATGCTTGAATGCCCCAGAGGTGCAGGTTCTGGAAGCAACGAAATCCAGACAGCTGGGGCAAACTCTGCTACAAGACCAGCCCCCAAAATCCCCATCGCTCACAGCCCACCAGAAATCCCCACTGACAGTTCAGCGAGAGCCCTGCCTTCCTTTGCCTTGCCCCAAATTTCCAGGTACTTCAGGTGAAGCATTTTGGGTTCAATGATGCAAGCCTCTTTAGAGGAAAGCATTGGCAGCAAAACGTCCAGCCCTTCCTAGACACAGAGGTGAGCCTGAGCTGGGAGGCTGCATCGGAAAATGGGCAAACTTTGGAAAAGTATGGACCACATGTGAACTTTGCCACTGATCAAATGTAAATAATCCTAACAACTGAGTTGAGGCAGAGCTTTTGAAAAGATTGAACTTGGATCACAGTTTTATGGCTATCTCTAAAATATCTTATTGCTGTTTTATGATACCAGAGTGTAAATTATGGGGCTGTAAAGACTTACGGTGTGAAGGGTTTATCTTTGCTTGTGTGGAAAACATTGATAGAATCCTTTTGTTTTTTAGGAAAAAGTGTATATATATATATATTTAAAAGTACAGCTTAGGAAGCCATGTGTATTAGTAAGAAGAACACCTTACTCAATACTTTTTTAAGTGTGGGTACTTTATTTTTATTAGTTGGTAGAGTGTAATTATTTTCAGTCCATTGATGTAGGTAAAAGGATTAAAAAAAAGGGGGGGGAATAAGTGTATGTTGTATGTGTGCAAATACTACTAGAGTGTAAGTAGTGTGTGTAACGCTATAAGGATCAGAGAGGAAATGTCTTTTATTAGATGAACTAATGGAGAAAAATATCTTTTGGAAGCACAAGCCCTTTCTCAGGTCTGAAACAAACGTTATGTAGCTTGTGTGTCAATATAATGAATCGACTTATGCTATGTGCGTACACATACATACGTGCCTACACAGATGCGGTTATATAGATGCAACAAGAGCTACAATATTGACTCATTCGCATTAAAATTGCATGGCCGTGTTCTTCATTTTTAGAATAGGAATGGTAACAAATGAAAATGTTCATTTTTAAAGCTAACGTAAATCTATGTAATTCAAGAAATGTGTTACATTGCGGAGTCAAGGGGATTAAAGATCAATTCCCTTTGGTTGTGACTTCATCGGGATTCATCAGTAGCTCACCCTGTTCTTTATCTCTTGGGTTTTGTACCCAGTATTCCTTCAGCTCTTGCTCCATCCCATGTTGAGATGACTCATCGTCATTTCCTTCCACTATCTCATGCTGAGTGACCATGGGCAGAAAAATTATTTTCATCTGCTCCTTTTAGTTCACGTTCTTGTTCCAGTAGATTTGCTCAGATAAATTTTTTCACAAGTTATGAAACAATTATTTTATATCTGTGAACTCCATGTTATTCTCCTGCCCTCAACCTTGGCACCAGTGTCCTTTCCAGTCTCTGGGAAAGATGCTGGTTTATGCTGATTGGGATGAAACCGAGGTGTTAAGTGTGGTTCTCCTCCAGGACTGGAAGGACTGGGGTGGGACACGAGTGGCTATGATGGTGTGAAATATATGGTTTTAGTGGTCCTATGTTGCTATTGCTGAAATTTCTCATAGGTAATGTCTTCATTCTGCTAGGAGATGGAGATAGATCACTCTTTACCAGCTGTCAAGGCAAATACTGCGGTATGGTCCTTACTCTCAGCAACATCCTCAGCGTCCTGGTGATGGGGTGCCTTGGACAGACTGCGCAGAACAAGCTTTGTGCTACCGCTGCACCTCAGGCTCTCCCTGCTGTAAGTACACTCTGTAACATTGTGGCTACCGCTTGGCATTTCCAAGTTGGTTAACTAAGAGTGTTTTGACTTAACAGCTGGAAAATTTATTGTGATTTTGATGATTTGATGCTTTCTAGGTGGATGAAACTTTGTGTCTGGCTCAAATAAATATGAAGGGTGCTTTGATATTGATTTATTAGTCCCTATAATCAGCAGAAGTTTCCACTATTGTTAGAGAAATTGGTATTTTTCCCGCCGTGCATTATACGCATGCTGTAAGCCGCACAAAGGCTGTGACTGACAGGCAGCATCTGATAAAATTCATTCTTTTGCCGCTGTGCCTAATGAGAAAGAATCACACAGAATCATTAAGGTTGGAAAAGACCTGTAAGACCATCAAGTCCAACCACCAACCCAACCCCACCATACCCGCTAAACCATGTCCCACAATGCCATGTCCACACGTTCCTTGAACACCTCCAGTGATGGTGACTCCACCACCTCCCTGGGCAGCCTGTTCCAATGCTTCACCACTCTCTCAGCAAAGAAAATTTTCCTAATATCCAGCCTGAACGTCCCCTGGCGCAACCTGAGGAGATGTTTTTGGTTATTTTGGGACCTATGATATGTCTAGTGATATCTCTGAATATATATAGAAAGGGATGTTGAAAGAATGTTATGTACAGAGGTGTGTGTTTTCCAACGGTAAGAAGGATGTGTCTGCAACCCAACTGCACTCACTTTAGCTGAAATAAATCCTTTTGGGAAGAATTTAGCTGAATGGCTATTTTTGGTCTGGCAAAGGGGAAACCAACTGAGTGACTGTCATTACTCTGATGCCGATTACTGGAATTGACCAGCTTAAGGGCAATTTGCTAACTTTGTTTAAAAACAAAACTGGTCTTTCTGGGTCCAGCTGTGATTTAGAAAGGGAGGAGCTCTAAACCACTTCTTTCATTTTTCTTTTTTTTTTTCTTTTTAAAAATAAATACAAATTATTTAAAAAAAAAAAGTTTCCTAGCCGAAAACATTATCCGAACCCCACATGCTGTGGGATTTAGGGAATTAACAGGATGATTCAGACATACAATCCTCACATTCATTCCCACTCCTGAGAATTTTCCTTAAGGAATAAAACTTCTTTCCTGCGCTCGGTCAGAAACCAAACCAAACCAAACCCTCCTCTCCTTTTTTTCTTCTTCCCCTTTTCTTATTTTTGACTGGAAAGTCAGACAACTAATATTAAGCTCTGGCGCACGCCGTAGTCCAGCATAATCTTGGTTTACGAGCAGTGTGACTTTAGCAGGCGTTTGCAGCACTCCTCCCTGTGAGCTCTTGACTGACACGTCATCCGATCGCTCCTTCCCTTTCCTCTACCCTGCTCCGTTCGGAGACATCAGCCAGCAGAGCCTAAAGGGTGGTTCAGTGCGTTCCCTTTTGCTTTTTTCTCTTAGGGAGCGGGACAGAAAGCTGCCGTGTGTGGGTTTGCACCTCCGTGAGAAGACAGAGCAAGGGCACTGCCTGAGCTCTGCCCTGAGTAACAGAAAGCGGTGATGTCTCAGCTGCTCTCTTGATGCTGCTCTCTCGATGTAACGCTGGGTTCCTTTTCCTATGTGGCGGGGGGGAAGGTCATATAAGCTGCAGTGACTCTCCGCAGCAGGAATTAGGGGTACTGAGAACAAGCAAAATTCCCAAGGTGCACACAAAGAATCAGTTTATGATGGATTGGTTTCACACTCTTTCCCCTTTTGCTGGTCCTTATCAAACCCAAACAAACTCAAACAAAACACATCCTTTCATTTAGGCAGGAAACAAAGCAAGTTAGTGAGACTCGGCGCTTGTCCGTCCTGCAGTTTAGTTTAAACGCCCGCATGCACGTGTATTTTCTTGCTTTCTCCCTCTTAGGACTGCTTCTCTTGGTGCTCCTCCTGCCAGTTTGATTTAAAGATTCCTCTGACATAATCTTTAACATTTCAAAATTTATAGTCTGGTTTTTTTTTTATTGGGTTTTCTTTTTTTGTCCCCCCTTCCTCAATACCCAGCAACTTCTTCATCCATTCTCTTGCTCCTTGAATTGGGAAAAGTCTTTTAGCTTGCTCTTGTATTATCTGGTCCCTAGCTGAATCAAGGAGTACCAAGCTACCGAGGGATTTCTTGATTTTCTTTTTATAGATGTATATTTTTTCACCCTAATTTTTTGCCCCATTATTTGCAGTGCTGGGCTGCCCTGCCAAATTCAGGCCATGTTGGTCAATCTGGCTGACCTGTCTCTCCTCCATCTTAGTTCATAGAGTCTCCGTGGGCTTCTTTTAAAATGCACCTGAATTCATTTGATTGTTTCAAGCTTCTCTGCTGTTCTGATCCTATTTCACAGCTGCTTTTCTTACTGTGTCTTCAGTTTGGGGGTAATCCCAAAACACAGCCAGTTTACTAAATACCTTGCAGGATTTTCCCTTTCACTGGCACAGTTTTAGGCAACTAGATCCGCAGCTGTGTTACTTACTGCATTTTAAAGACAAATGCAGCCTGGTAAGAGGCTCAGAGGGGCTGCCTGCAGTACGTTGCCTTTCGCCACATTCCTGATTCCCGTTTTGCTACACCAGACGCTGCCAACATCCTCGTCTCTTCGGTGCTTCTGTAGTCCTGTGTTTCTCCTCCCTTTCCTCTAGCTGATGTTGCGCCGGTGTTTAAATCCACATCCAGCGGTGTTTTTATTACGCACAGAGATGGAAACTCTGCCCGATGATTCCTTTTCATTCTCCACCTTCCTTTTGTTTTGCCTTAGATGTATTCAAGGGGGAAACAGGAGGAGGGATGGAAAAGGAAGGGTTCGGTCTAGATTTCCAAAGCGATTTCCTTTCCCCTACAGAGTGCAGCTCGTTTCCTTCCAGAGCGGTGTGGCTGGGCTGAGGGAGCTGGGGTTGTTCAGTCTGGAGAAGAGGAGGCTGAGGGGAGACCTCATTGCTCTCTACAACTGCCTGAAAGGGGGTTGTGGTGAGGTGGGTGTTGGTCTCTTCTCCCAAGTGACAAGCGACAGGACAAGAGGGAATGGCCTCAAGTTGTGCCAGGGGAGGTTTAGGCTGGATATTAGGGAAAATTTCTTCACCAAAAGGGTTGTCAGACATTGGAACAGGCTGCCCAGGGAGGTGGTGGAGTCACCATCCCTGGAGGTGTTCAAGGAACGTGTGGACGTGGCACTGCAGGACATGGTTTAGTGGGCATGGTGGGGTTGGGTTGATGGTTGGACTTGATGACCTTACAGGTCTTTTCCAACCTTAGTGATTCTGTGATTTATTCTCAGCGCTGACTTCCCTGAAATGTGTCGAGTCAAAGCACAGCTACTAGGAGCGGTCCAGAGGACCGTAAACACGAGGGTGTGAGCGTTCTTCCCTCTCCTGCTGCTGAACAGCAGAATAAACAGAGATTAATGTGGAAAGGAGAGGGCGGTCTGGATAAGCAGCCACAGGGTGGAAATGTTGAAAGCAAATAGACAAATATCCATAGACACACCTGCACTTGGGTGTTTCTGCATTGTGGGGCCTCACAGGGCTTAGTTTTGCCATAAATGTCTCAAGGACAGAAAACTGAGCAATGTGGAGGTTCATGATTTGCCTGAGGGTTGATTACAAGGTTTTGCCTTTTAAAAAAATTAAAAAAAAAAAAAAAAAGAGAGTTTATGGTTGTAATTTTAACTCTTCATACATTGCATTTAGCCAAAGACAGGAGAGGTTTTTTTCTCTAAAAGGCATTTACATGTGCTGTTTTTGAATAGTATCCCATTTAGTACTATTGCATCCACTCTTACCAGCTTTCTGTGTTTGCTTTAAATCACGTTAATAAATTGCTTTAAGTCAAATTAAAACCAGACCGAAAGAGTAGCGTAGTCACGACGGAGAAACTTTCCTCCTGTGAGTTCAAGATACTCTCTGCTTAAATTTTTCAGGTGAATTAAACTCAGTTTGGAAAGGAAATGCTTAAAAAAAAAAAAAAAGTGATGAGATCATAATCTGTCAGCTCCACGGAGTTTCTAATTTAGTTGATGCCTTTACGTGTTTGTTTACTTAAGAGATGTGATTTCTTCTGTGTTGAGAGTGTGTGGAGACATGAACAGGAAGATGAGCTGGAATCTGACTATGTGCTTGATTTAAGATAATTATTTCATCCATTTGGTTTGGCTTTTGCTCAGCAAGACAAAGTTACATGGTGTTTATTGTCCTGCCACCGGTAATTGCAGATTTGTGTCTGAGTAACTGATACTTATTTCTGAGTCTGAAACAGCTCCTAACTGATTTCTTGTGTTAATTGTCAGAAAATGCACAGTGAAACTTTAGAGGAGTGCTTCCAAGCTACTAGGTATCACAGTTACGCAGGAACTTGAGTTGGTTGATCTTTTTTCAGTAAAGGAATAGATGAGGAATCTACCCTACATTTCATCTCAAAACCAGAAGTTCAGCAAACTCTACAGGCAGAGGATCTTTAAAAGATCTCCTGCTTCCCAGACCCTTTGCCTTGAATTCCCAACTACAGAAAACCCTTCTGCTGTTAGGGACAAGGTCAAACACCACCATGTTTGCTCCTCTCCAGCTCAATGACATTTTTTGGTCTGAAGGAAAACACCTGGCTTAGGAAGAGGTTGTGTACAGGCTGGTGTGCTGCTGGGGAGTGGTTACCACATCCATTTCATCATCCTGCACTGGATAGTGCCAAGCTATTTGGGCTTCAAAATTTGGGAGTTGCTATCTGGCATGGGAGACTTTGCAAAGGACAAGTAAAAGATGTTACGCAATGTAATGTAAAGACCCAGTTATGGAGCTCACGCTGCAAATTACAGACCTTTTTTGTGAAGGTAGGCGACACTGCTTCTTGCTTGCTTCAGACAGATTGCAGTTGGCCAGACTGGCCCAGGGAGGTGCAACTCTTCCATTTGCAGGGTTACCTCTGGAGTGAACAGATGCGTAGCTGGTAGCTGAAGGCGTTTCAGTTAGTTACAACCAATGTAATACATCCAGCTGTGTTGGACTGGTTGGACCGAATTTTTGACAGCTGTGGCTGGCAGGGAAATCTCCGCTCCGTTAAAGGCAGTGTTGGCAGTGCCAGGTATGCAAGATGAAACAAAGGTGGGGGGAGAAAAAAGATGGCTATGACATTTCTACTGATATCATCGGCCACTGAGTGATCACTGTGGCCTTTTTTTCTTCCTGAAATGTGTAACTCTGTGTAGTTTTTTGGCCTGTTTCCTGTCTATAGTAGGTGCTAAGGCTGCATTTAGTAGATCAGGTGAGAGTGAGAGGTAAAGGTGCGGCTTTCTAAGAGGGAGAATGGATGTGTATCCAAATACAAAAGATTTAGAAAATGCTACCTTTGTAGCTGTGATCATGGCATTAGTGGGGGCTTTTAATACTCAAAGCAGTGTCAATGCACTCTGACCAACAGGAGAATCACAGAATCATTAAGGTTGGAAAAGACCTGTAAGATCAAGTCCAACCATCAACCCAACCCCACCATGCCCACTAAACCATGTCCTGCAGTGCCACATCCACACGTTCCTTGAACACCTCCAGTGACGGTGACTCCACCACCTCCCTGGGCAGCCTGTTCCACTCTCTCAGGAAAGAAATTTTTCCTAATATCCAGCCTGAACCTCCCCTCGCGCAACTTGAGGCCGTTTCCTCTTGTCTTGTCGCTTGTCACTTGGGAGAAGAGACCAGCACCCACCTCACCACAACCCCCTTTCAGGTAGTTGTAGAGAGCGGTGAGGTCTCCCCTCAGCCTCCTCTTCTCCAGACTGAACAACCCCAGCTCCCTCAGCCCCTCCTCACAAGACTTGTGCTCCAGACCCCTCATCAGCTTCATCGCCCTTCTCTGGACACGCTCCAGCACCTCAATGTCCTTCTGCAATAGTAGGTAACATTTTTACCCTGCCAGGAAAAGACAGGCCAGTATTTCATGTTTTCAAGCAACTTTTCACCTCATTTTTCCAAATAGGCACTCTAATGGTACTTGTGAGGTCAGGGGGGGACTGACCTTTCTGCCGCAAATTGAAGTTGTGAGTGTTTTTGTACATGCGGTTGCTCAGTCTTGCAGGAAGCAGGGCAGTTCCAGAGAAAAACCAGTTGTGTTCCTGGAAAGCCAGGGTTTGAAGCAGCGATATGCTAAATGCTGAATGAGGCACATCAAAATACCTGGAGGCATAGGTGGAAATTAAAAGAAGAAAAAACCCAAGGTATCTAGCTTTGTAGCCCATCATCTGCTAGGACTCCAGAATCTCCAGAGAAGGTAACTCCATCTCAGAATTCCTCAGGTCTTGGTATTTGTGAAATAAGGACAATAGGCAAAGTGCCTTGAGTTCTAGAGATAACAAGGTGCTATATAAAATTGAGGTTTATCATTATTAATAAGAGGATGATTATTGATTTATTTTCACCGTAATTTTTACATCAGACATAACTTTTTCTGTGGATTGTGTAGGATGCATAAAGGTGCAAAAATATTATCGTCTCTCTGAAGGTATTGCTCGCAGGCAGCCTGTAAAGATTTAGAGTCCTTTGCTTTGTCCTGGTATGTAACATAGCCTGTAGCAGTGAAGTCCTCTCAGGTCAATGTATGTCAGCAGAATTGTTTAGTACTTTCCCAGAAAATGATCAACAAATAAAACACACTTGAAAAGGAAACCAACATTTACTTTCTGTTTTTGAAGTTGTCTCGTATTTTGCAAAACAAGATGGAAGAGGCTAGATCTTGTGTAGCATCCACATCTAAAGAACAGTGTGTCTTAGGCTTAACTGATGTTGGTAGGAGAAAACAGATGAGTTACCTTTCTTATTCTCACCATCGCATCTTGATTACTCTTATTGTAGCTGACTCTTACACCAAAGGTGCATAAGAATGCACCGCAATCTCTTTGCATTAGTTTTGTGTGTCTTTGCCTCAGGAGTGGCAGTGTTCAGGTCTTACCTCTAGACAAGCAATACCCTTCCCGTCAAGTGTCTCCTTTTCAGTTTCGCTGGCTCAAATAGAATAAAACGCATTTACGTTTAAAAACTCAAGTGTGCTCTTAGCAGCCCCTAGATTTGGAAAAAACTGGTAGCTGGCTTGTTTGGTGAACAACCCTTGATTGCAGTCTCTAATCGCCGAACTGGTTGCTGGGCTCACCTGCCTTCTTTCCGTGCTGCTGCTGAGCTCAACGGGCAAGACTCGGGCAGGTACCTGTGAAGCTGCGTGGACCTGGAAATGTGTATGGAAACGTTATTTTTGGCTAGCGCTTCTTCCCCCCGCTTTGGTACAAATGTGGTGAATAATCACCATCGCTAAACTGGTTGGAAGCAGGTGGAATAACACGTTCCACCATGGACAAAAGGCATTTTCAATGTGAAAGAAGTCTTGGAGTTTCCTAAACGCTTGCAGGAGGAATGCTTTCTTCCTGAAACTTCAGGAGGTGGATGGAGACTTTCTGGGCTATGTATCCCTTGACTCTTGCTAACTTTCCCGAAGCGTTTCATAGGTGCGACAGAAATCGGTGCCACCAGAGAACTCTAACGCTGCTCAGGAAGTAGCATTTTGAGATGTGGCAGTGTCCATTTTGTGCCACCCTGGTAGCCCTGCGAAAGCAGCTCAGAGCGAATCCCTCCATGACAAATGCATAAAACAGGTTGAGGATGGATTATAAAGGCACCTCTCCCTCCCACATCCCTTAATTCTTTTCCTCTTTCCTACTCACTGCCCTTTATATCAGCAACATTACTGGATAGACATCTGGGAAATTAGCAGAAAGTTTGTTTTACTTCTTTTCAAAGTCTTTTCGTGGTTTGAGGTGAGTGGTTGACTTATGTTCGTTGGCCCTTGCGCAAGAGACTGTGAAAGCTATTTCCTTAATTCGAGGGTTCGGAGTACGGAGTTGCTGAGCCGTGAATTTCCCCTCGGGAGATAGGTGAGCCTGGGGGGAGAAGTGCTTGTTTTGGTAGACTTGAGAAGCTGGTCCCTCTGTACTTTCCAGATACTTTCTTAAGCCAAACTTGTACTTCTCATACAGACAGAAGTACAGTCTGTTTTTTTTCCTGTCGTCCCCCGTCCCCCCCCCCCCCCATTTTTTTTCCTGTTCCCCCCTCCGGTTTTTCTCCTGTTCCCCCCCTGGTTTTTTTCCTGTTCCTCCCTCGTTTTCTTCCTGTTTCCCCTTTTTTCCCTTCCCCCGTGTTTTTTTCCTTCCCCCGTGTTTTTTTCCTTCCCCCGTGTTTTTTTCCTTCCCCCCCGTTTTTTTCCCTTTTCCCCCTCGTTTTTCCCTTTTCCCCCTCGTTTTTCCCTTTTCCC
This sequence comes from Gavia stellata, assembly GCF_030936135.1. Taxonomy (NCBI): domain Eukaryota; kingdom Metazoa; phylum Chordata; class Aves; order Gaviiformes; family Gaviidae; genus Gavia; species Gavia stellata. The sequence continues at coordinate 94,381,120 of NC_082596.1, read as the reverse complement.
CCTCGTTTTTCCCTTTTCCTCCTCGTTTTCCCTTTTCCCCCTCGTTTTTCCCTTTTCCCCCTCGTTTTTCCCTTTTTCCCCCCTTTTTTCCTCCCCCCCTCCTTTTTTCCTCCCCCCCTCCTTTTTTCCTCCCCCCCTCCTTTTTTCCTTTTTTTCCTTCCCCCCCTCCTTTTCCCTTTTTTCCTTCTTCCCCTTTTTTTTTCCCTTTTTCCCCTCCCTTTTCTTTCTTTCAGGGGTTCCATAGGCAAGTATGGAACAGCTGAGGGGGTTCCTCGGCGGCTGCTCATAGGAGCGCGGCAGCGGATGCAGCGAGGGCCACGGGCCAGCCTCCTCGCTGGGGGTAACGTCCTTCGAGCCAGCAGTGCCCCGCGGGGCTGAAGGCAGCCCTCTGCTTTTATGCTGCTCTTTTCACGCATGGCTTCTTCGCGGTGCTGCTGAGAAAGGGAAGAAAAAGCAAAAGGGAGAGACGTTTCCCTCTCATTGCTCGTGTCCTGGTTTTTAAGGTCATGTATTTTTGTAACTGCTGGTTTGTCTGTGTGGGTGGGCAGGTATGAGGCTCGGTCTGTCTTCTCCTTGTGCAATGTCAGGGGGAAGTTCAGGTTGGCGCGCTGCCGGCCCACATCCTTCACCCACGCGGTTGCACACATCAATCAGGGAAAACCCTCAGCTCTGCGCACCGTTGGAGCAGGTGCGTGAGCTCACGGTGACATCAGATGACTGTCACGTCACCGTGGGGCGGCCGCCGGCGCCTGGTGCGTATTCTGCGTGTGCCAGGTCTACCTCCCAAAGTAAACGATTGTCTTCTGATGCAAAACGTACAGCTCCAACACTCACACCACCGATACCCATCCCTTCTTCTCGCGGATGCTCTGCAGCAGAGCGGAGGGAAAGAAGAGTGAGCAAATTTTGCAGAAAATTGTGAATCTCTGTAGAAAAGCCCCTGCCTGGTGCCGTCCTCTTAAAATTGGCAACCAGTTACAAGCATTGCAGAGGGAGGAAGGGAAGACGATGGCTGTATCCAGCCAAAAGGGAAGCTGGCTAGATCAGTTGTGACCCAAGGATTGGAGAGTTCTGGAAGCACAGGCAGATGCTGTGCTATGGGGAAAAGTTCTTGCAAAGCTACTGCTTTTATGTCCATTTAGTGTTGGTTTTTCTTTTAAGCACCAATACTACACCGTGTTTTCTTTCCTTGAAAGATGAACCCAGAATAAATGCAGTGACCCTACCCAACCCTCTTTATTTTGGTGTCTCAGAGTTTGTAGTATACCAACACCTAGCTGTAAATAAATTAACTGTGTGATAGGACAAGAGGAAATGGCCTCAAGTTGTGCCAGGGGAGGTTTAGACTGGATAGTAGGAAAAATTTCTTCACTGAAAGGGTTGTCAGACCCTGGCACAGGCTGCCAAGGGAGGTGGTGGAGTCACCATCCCTGGAGGTATCTAAAAGATGTGTGGATGAGGCGCTTGGGGACATGGTTTAGTGCTGGACTTGATAGTGTTGAGTTGATGGTTGGACTTGATGATCTTATGAGTCTTTTCCAACCTAAATGATTTTATGATTCTAAATGAAATTACTCTGTGCTTCCTCAAGTGGAGCTGTTGGCTTTTTCCAAGTCCTATTTACCTGGGCCTCCTCTGTTACGGAGCATGAGCCAAACCCTGTCCCTCCGTGCCCAGGTACGTGTGGAAGCGCATCACTGGCTTTATTTGCCCCTGGGAATTCAGTAGAGTGGCTCTGGGTTGCACAAGTGCATATGAGAGACGGATTTGGTGTCAGCTTCTGGCACTTCAAATGGGATTTCTGTACGTGTAGCCTTTATTTTGCTAAATGAATGGAGTATGTTGGAATAAATTATTCTTGGAATATATGCCAGCAGGCAGAGAAGAAATCCAGGGAGCACTGAGAAGGTAGGTGCCTCCAGTCCTGGGCATGCTCTTAGACAGTTGGCAGAGTGATGTCTCCACCATTTGGGGGTGGAGTTTCAGAAGTTTAATATCTCCAGAAATGGAGTTAAGGGTGTCTTTCAATCTGCCTATAGCACTCTACCCCCTCAGTGCCTTGGGGACAGGATGCATGGGTACCATACTTCCAGCTGCAGTCCAAACCTTGCTTATGAACAAGTGTATGAAGAAACAGAGAGAGTTTAACTTGGAAATGAAATGGCTTATCCAATTTTGTCTTTACATGTAAGCAAGAGAAAGCAAGATTTTAAGAAAGAGTGGTGTTAATCCTTATAGACATCCTTTCTAAGAAAAAAAAAAAAAGCACTTTTTCATCCATTAAAATATTGACACCTTCCTGATACAGTGTATTCAGACATGTAAAAATTACAGGGTAAGGGCCTAATTGCGAACAAATGCCCCTTACATTGGCATGCCAACAGTGTTCATGCTGCCCTGTTTCACCTACAGATAATGATAGAGAGAAGTGCCTAGACCCAGGAAAGGAGGTGGCTTCGTGTCCGCTGTGCACACTTCTTAGACACAGTAGAGCAATTCTGACTCCTACAAGGTATTTCCAGCTTTGAAACACTTTTGTTTTGTGATGAAAGGTAATGACTTAGCAAGTGTCTAATTGAATTTGCCCTGAGTGTTAGTTCACGTAGATGAGGCCATCTTCAGCTCTGGTACATAACTTTTTGTTGGTGCTGCTTCTGCGGAAGGGATCTGAGTCCTTCTGCTTTAGGATGTGAACTCACCACCAACCAAACAGTTGAGAAGAATCTGCCTGTAGGGAGAAATGTCCTCTTCCCCCACCTCACCCTTTCGTTTTCCTTTTCTGCCAGCCTCTCTTGAAGACAAACTCCTAGACCAGCTGCTTCAGGGTTACGGTTTTTGCCTTTCCCAGAGAAGTCGGTCCCTGCTTATTTCACACTCAGGAGCCACATGGGTAGCGGTGACCCTGCTTTAAGGCGTAGCAACTGCTTTCCGTGCGCTTGGATAACACGGCACGGATGCTGACCCGCAGGCTGAAGCACGGGAGAATAACAATGCGATGGTCACGGAGGGGTCGCAGCACGCTTGGCTTTACCAGCTCTGTTTTGCTACTTTATCATACAAATGAGCTCACTCTCCTCATCAGGTTTTCACACCGTGAGGGTGAAACAGGCTGGTACAGATGGCAGGAGAACTGAAGGGGGCTGGGGAGGGAGGGGGAAGAAAAGAAAAAGAGAAGAAAAATATTTGTCAGGCTTGATAGTGTTGATGAAGACATAAAGAAAGGAAGGAGGAAAGCAATGTTTGGAGAGCGAGGAGTGACCTGACAAATGTGACCTCTGGTTTTCCCAAGGGCTTCTGACTTTGAAACCAAAGCTGGCTTTAATGTTCACCAGGTGCCATCAGGGTGTTTTGATTCCCTTTAAAAGGGAATTAGCCTTATAGTTTCAGCATCTGTACTTCAGTGAACTTCAGTGACAGGGTGTATTCTTGTTCAGATCATAACCCTCGCAGTTCAAAGGCCATGAGCAGCTCAATAATTAATTCTGTTACTTCCACAGGAGGTGATGAACGCAGACCTGTCCTTCACACAGCTTTTGCCACAGGAGCCTTTCCAGGCCTGTCTCTGCTCGAACAAGGTCCGCCGAGCATCTCTGAGCAGCCAGAACGCTAGGCAGACACAGCACAGACGCAATGCTGGCGGTAAGATTATTCCTCACTCTAAAATAGTACTTGAAGTTGGTATTTTGTCAGCTGAGATTATAGTTCAATTTCTTGGAAGAAGTAAGAGGTTCTTTTGCTCCAGATATACGGCTCTTTGTCCCCTGTTGTTATATAAGCAAATTGTTGTTACTTATCATCCTCTTTCTGGCTGCTTCCTCTCTGTGGGTAATTGTGCCTCCGATATTACCTAGATATCTCAGCCCTTCTTGTGACCTGAGTGTCGCGTATAGATTTTAGCTCTTCAGGTGATTGTCTTGTCCTGCAGAAGACAGATTTGTAGGAATATTGCATGTTGTCAGCCAGAGGAAGCGACTGACTGATCAGTGGGGGTCTTTGCTCCCCCCACCCCTCGCCCCTTTCCTCTGAGAGGCCCAAGAGCCAACCGTTGCTGGACGGTTCCCCCTCCCCTTGTGAGGCTCAGGAAATTCAAGCAGCTCATCTAATCCCCTGGCGCAGAGGCTGGGTTGCAGCAGGGAGAAAGGTAGGGTAAGCAATGTGTCCTCGACAGGAGTTTTTTTTGGGGGGAGGACCTAGGGCTATCCAAGGGACGGCTCAAGATCATTGAAGGGCTGATCAGTGGAGCATGGGGTGGGCAAGACGGCCATGAGAGGCCCCATCCAACGACGACTCTGCAATATCTGTGGTTCTCTCAGCCTCAGTACTGTAGCAAACGGATGCTTTAGGAACAGAATAGAATAGTATCTCTAACACCTCTAGTTGTACTGCAGGACCGTGTGGGTCCAGAAGTGCAACAGGGTGACCACTCCTTCTACTCATCAGTATGAGACCTCCAGCACCCAATATCTGTTCTACGGTTACCTCCTGCACCCAATTATCTGTTTTACACTCCATTCATTTAAAAGTGTAGGACCAGTGCAATTTCAACAAGAGATTTGGGATGCTGGTGTGCACCAAAGAGCCAAGACCGCTAGCGTTCTCTGAACTGAACATGATGATGTTGTTGTTATTAATAATTGCATTTCATATTGTGGCACAAAACGCAGCTTGTCTTTATCTTTGTGTAGACGTGTTCAGTTTATACTGTAGTAGTGCTTCTTATTTAAAGTGGAAAATTGCTGCATAAAGTTGTATTTGCATCCAGAGGGAGCATTTGATTAATTAGTAAATAATGATACGATGAAATTGAAGCATATTGCCTTTTCTTTTTCAGTCTTACTTTGCGGAGCACGTGCTATAAAAGCATATGCCCAAATAAACAGTTGTCCCTGTGTCCCTAAAAATATAGGCAGCTGTGTTGTGATATAATTTAATTTTAATGGCAAGGACAGTTTAGAAGAGAAATGCTGGCCAAACGTAGACAAAGAATATAGTGATAAGAATGTACTTTTGTGAGTTTAAAATAGAACATTAGAAGCATATTCCTATAAACCAGAGTCACAATATTAACACGCAGATATATAGATACGTATTAATATCTTGTTAGCGTTAAAATATGTTTGGAAATGGTCTTGAAAATTTCCAAGCCAGGCACAAAATCTAGGTACCTGTTCTTTTTACTTCATGTTAGGATAAAAAGCTTGCAGTCAGTGAGTGGGATTTAGCTACAGGCATTGCTGTGGGTTTTGGGGCAGATTAGAATCACTCGGGAGACTGAAGTGTATTGAAAACCAGAAAATCTCAACAAGCCTTTTCAATGAATTGTTGAAGTCTTCTAAGAGGATTTTAGAATAAAGGTCTCTGAATGCGTTCGCACATGTGGGGAAACCTGAGTGCATACGTGCATTGCTGGGCCCTGGTCTAATTTCATGTAATACTACCATGAACTAAGCCAGTGTTACTGTAAAGTGTGTGATGAGTTGGACAGTGGACAGTTGGACAGAATCAATTCAGAGCCCTCATTAGCGTAGGGACCTTTCTGCTGGAGAACGTGGCCCTTCTTCAGTTGCACTGAGTGATTTTAAGGCTGCTACACCACTGGGGACTGGATAATAGAGCCTGGAGGAGAATGTTTCAAAGATGATTTAAATGGATAAGAACAACTAGTCCATCTTGGAAATAATAATGACATGATTTTTTGTATTTAAGTTGTTTTTCATGTAGTTAAAAATAGTATTTTAGTATTTCTGAAGTATTTTCTAGTTTGTGTTCAGCAGCAAATTCTGGAAAATTCACGAGCAGCTGCAAAACTAACAGAAGAGTAGTAATTCAAGAGGAATTACTACCTCAGTATTCACAGCTGAAAGGTTCTCCTGCTGCATTCCCAAATTTAACCTTCAGCTTCACTTCCCTGTAGCATAGTTCTGATTGTAGTGTGTAATGAACAACACCCAATACAATCTTTACTACTTTTCTTTCTTTTTGCACAAAGAAAAGGATTTTGTTGTTACGGTAGAAGAAAAAAATATTCTGAAGTGTTTCCACTAGGGCACAGCTAGAAAGAATAGAAGGTAGAAAATGGTTTTCTTTATTTGTGTTAAGAAAACATCAAATAATTCAAATATACACATGGGGAAAAATTCTTCTGAAACTTCAGCTGTGCTTCTAGTTTTCAGTCGTACCCATTATTGGTGATGAATCTCTCCAGGTTTGTAGGAGTGAACAGAGGAATGCTTACGCGGAGATGTCCTGAAGTTAGTGTGCTGGATGTATTTTGCCTGGTTGTTTTTGCACTTATTTTACTACTCTTGCAAATCACAGTAGTTGCAAATCAGCCCGCAAGGGTATGAAGACATAAGTAAGCCAACGAGTTCATGAGTTTGAAATATTACACCCATAGTTTTCTACGTAATTTTTTCCATGTTGTAAAGTGGGTATGAATTGCCAGTGAGTGCTACAGTAGGTCAAGTTTGCATCATCAATTTTTTTCTGTCTTTAAGATATTTTGAATATCACATACATTTAATATATAGATATATTTGAAGAGATCTGTGGTGGTTTTCTGTGCACTTATCTGATATCAAAACTTTGTTTAGAAACAACAGTTCTTTCTCTTGTTGCCCAGCTATCCACAAACAAAAAAGCAAAATGGGAGAGAGTGCTCATCATTATGATTTATTAAATTCAGCATGTTTACTGCATGTGCCTATTTGTTCACGTTAGCAATTCACTGCTGGTGACAACCTGCTCCCTGAGCAGTAATTCCACCTACAGTCTTAAGTGTGAAAAAGAAGGTACTGGGCTAGATGTAATTAAACTTCAAAATTTGGAACAGTTGTTCATTTCAGTGGCTGCTTCCTTTGGAAATTCCTTTAAGATTAGTGGGATGTTAAGACCCACGGAAGTGAAAATTCATTTCGTGACCCTGAGGACATGAGAAGACAGGCATGGTGCTGCAGTGGTTACAGCAGAGACGGGTGACATGGGAGATGACAAAGCTCTTGGGGAGATATCCACGCCACAACTGCTGTGTTGCAGGTGCAGCAGCTTAAAAAAATAAATCTGAAACTCCTTTGGACCATTCCTTAAAGAAAAGAAGATTGTGGTGATGAAGCCCGGAGTGATTTATTTTAACTTGGCTATTGACCTGTGGGTTCCTAAAGGGAGGGAAAAACAAGGTTGGATAGTGAAATGCCGGCATACCTTTGTCTAGAGCGTGCTGATGGACGTAGATGTAATAATGGTGTGGCATGCCAGATGAAGAAGAGGTAGAGTAGATGGGTACATCTGCTGACAATCTTTCTTTTTAATTTGGAGCCACCTGAAGGCAGTAAGTAGCTGAATAATAACCGCTCCCCATATGGCTTCCGTTCTTTCAGAGTAATAGTGTGCAGGGAGGGGAAAAAAAAAAAAAGAAAAAAGAGTCTACTTTTAGCTCTGGCTTCTGTTTGCCTCTTTGTGAGCCTCAGAACATTTCCTGTCTGCTTGGTGATGGGAAACGTAACCAAAGCAGACATCGGTGAAGTGACATTTCTCATGCCTGGCTTTCTGCAGTGGGTTTTCTGTACCACCTTAGAGATGTTGCAGCACGCATGAAGGGGGAAGGAGGCCAGATCTTGAGCATGATTTGCAGCTAACTCGCTGTAATATTTTACCTTGTTGGCTTCTCAGCATATATTGTATTGTATCTAAAATATATTTCCCAATTATAATTCCTTACAGTCCAGTATGGCAAAGAGCAGGTCAATACTGTCCTTTAAAATACACGTAGTTTTGCGGGTGGCACATTTTGAAATGAGGAGTTTTGCTTTGGTCTAGAATCTTTGGTCTAGAATTTATACATGGACTCGCTACTTACAGTTTTCTCATTTTTGCTTCTGTATATGCCCATACTTCCCTTCCTGTCTGTGTTCTTTTATTTCCTCTCTAAATTATAGATATGCGGGAACAACCATATTCATTGAAAAGGGCTTCACTTTTGGGGATCATCTATGGCCATTTTAAGAAAGGTCAGCAGTTCACAAGGGTGTTGACGAACATGCGATTATATGAAATGTGGCTTTAGGAAAAACAAACAAAAATCAGCAGTCTTCGGCACCCTGCAATCTGCAGATGGATAGTACTAGGAAAAAATGCCCGTCCTGCTTGTTTTCCTAAGAAGGTTTTATGCCAGATTGTAGCCCCTGCCCTGTCTCCGTCAAAATAAGTTTTGCGATGCAAATTCAGCTGTCATGTGAAGGGCAAGGTGAGAAAAGGAGGATGAGTGAGTGCAGAAAGGAAGAACAGAGAGAGAATTTGTACTTTGGCTGTGTTTAGTATTGATGCTACACCAAATCATTGTAAACACAGGTTAGGATTGCCGATTGGGAAGCAATATCAGTATCATCACCAGTATCTGTTGCCCTATTGAATTGTTTAATCGCTTTAATGAGGGGATGTAAAGATATGCAACTCTTCAGGAGGAATTTGGGAAGGAGGCAGTCAAGTGACCTCCTTTTTTGGCCTGTGCAAACAGATATACATGTATTTATTGGTGACGAGAATTCAAAGTTATGGATTTGAAGGCGCACAGGCATGGAGTGGTTAGAGTTGGGTTTCTGTGAGAAATTGTGCTGTTTTTTCCTACTTGGAAAAAGGTGAAATCCTGAAACATACTTCACTGCCCATTTGTCACTCCTTTTGCTTACCTCTAGAAAATACAGTCTGGGCTGTTGTTTGTTCACTTTCTGTAATTTCTGTGTCCGGCTTCCTGCGTCTTCTGGTTCAGCAGCGCACGGGAGACTTAATCACGCAGTAAAACTCCGTCTTTTCCTCATCTGGATGTCATCAGGGAAAATGTGCACTGTGGGTGAAGGGTTTCCAGAAACCCCAATCCCAGCATGAAAGCAGCTGGGAACTCCATCCTCAGGACACTGCTTTAGGACCTTAAAAAATAATCTTCCTTGCCCCCAGTGGGATTTCAGGCCCTGCAGAGGTCTATTACCTGTCCCTACAAAGGCATGAACAACTCAGAAGTGTCTACAATGTTGTGAGTGCTCAGGTGTTTAAGTTGCATGTATTGAGTATATGCTTATCTATCCATAATTATTTATACATGAGGACATAGGCTTGGTATCATGCATTCAGTGCCTTTGTAGTCCTCTACATGTTGCTTTCAGGGTCAGTTTTGCTGTTGATACTTTATCATTTGAGAACGTTGGATAAGGAATGCATTGGATGTGGCACATTCTTGCTTTTCTACATGTTGTCTAGTTGGACGTTCCTCACAGCGTGACAGAGCTAAGACATAGTTTGTTTCACCTGGTAGGGAAAGTTGTGAAATGCTAGTTGGAAATAACGATACTATGACTTTATTCCATGTTTGAGAGAGATCTGGTACCTGTATTAAACCAGAAAGGCTGCTGGACAGAAGGACTATGTCTGCACTAAGAAGTTAAATGTTCCTGGGAGTATCCTCTGGCACTGAGGTTATGGACAGCCTATGTCCATATCATATAACTCTTACCCTCCAAAAGAAGGTGGCCACATCCAAACTGCCTTATGGATTTATCCCTGGGCTGTGTTTTTCCCCTGTGGTGCCGGGGAGAGTGCTGGCAAGACTGTGCCAAACCTGTGCCAAGGACGAGTCTACTAACTGAACTGCAGAGACAATGAAAGCCTACTGTCTGGGATGGCTTCTTGGCACTGTTTAATTTACTGATGTAGAAGTGGCCAACGAGGAACGTCTGGCTGTTTGTCTCCGGTTATCCTGTTTATTGAGGATCGGCACTCCAACTGGTACGTTTCATGCATTTGGGAACTCATTTTGTCTTAGCACTGCTGAAGACTTTGTTACTGTTTTGCGTTAAAATGACACCCGTGTTACTTCTGCTTATCTCTTGGGGGGGCGGGGGGGAAAGGAAGAAGCAGCCTTAAGTGAGCGTAACACTGGCCACTGTACATGAGGCCAGTAAAGATGGGAGTGAAAGAGCTTGCTTTTCCCTGAGGTATTTTTTTGCCCTTCCTTTAAGATTTCAGCGGATGATAGTGACTTCTTTTCACCATGATACATAGTGCATTTCTGCTATGAGCTTCAAGTACACGCCCCCTGTGCGTCCGTATATGCATAGACACACACGTACATACGTTGCCCATTTATAGAGGAGATCTGTAGCAGCGGTGCATGATTTTGGGGTGGTTGGTATTAAGCGATAGTGACAGGTCACGTGAGCGCTGAGGCTCGGCGCCTCAGCAGGAGGCGGTGCATGTGCATCTTCAGCATTAACACAATCGACATCCGCTCAACAGAAGGGGTGGTCGGGCCTTTCCTTAGGAAACATATGCCAAAACTATTATCGGAGACTACATCATGGCCTGCAGCAAACTGGACAGGATGTTAATGAGGAGGGAATTGTGGAAGAAGGAATCCGCGTGCATCCCAGATTATCAAAACAAAATGCTGAATAAACAGATTAGTTCCATTCCCGCGCCCTGTCAGCAATCTTGGTATTTTGATCTTTATCAGGTTTATGCTGATAAAGGTTTATTTTTCATTACTTAGTCGATACAGGTTTGGGGGCGTTTTAAGTGCAATAAATAAATAAATAAATGCAAACATCTGGGAGGCAATAAAAGACACTGTGGACCCAGGACAGCTCATTATTTCTCCTTGACGAAGAAATCTCTGGTGCATGCTGTGATGTCTGTGACAGTGTGTAAGGAGGCATTCTACTATGTCAAGCCCAGAGTCATAATTCTGTCTTATCTGCTGCAATAATGAGACTTTTTGAACTACTGAACTCAGCAAAAGTTGTAGGCGAAAAGCAAATGGTTTCTGTTTTGCAACTATTTACGACAGGTGGAGACCAGGGAATTAGAACTGGTTATTTATTCATTTGAGCACCACATATCAGAACCTGAACTTAAAAATTAAGTTGCGTTGATGATTCCAGCAGTGTCTGGCACTAATTTAATTCCATATTTGGGAATTTTCTTCTGTTGTCCTCTATTGGAGGTTCAATATTTTACCGCTTACTTTGCTTCTAGTTGTTTTTTCCTTTATCTTTTTCTTCCTGTCCCTCTCCCCCTCCCTGAAGGTTTGCCTCAGTAGCAAGAGTGAGACAGCCAAAATAAATACTTTTGGGGATAACAGCAGTCCATTTAAAGTATTTTGTTTTGTGTTTTTTAGGAAGCAAAATACCAAAACAATATCAAACCCCGTATTTTTTCCCAAGACGCCAACTGTTAAAAGCTTGCATTTTTACAGATTGATCAGAAGTTCAACATTAACATTAGTTTCATGTCCCTTGAGACGTTAGGCTGGTTCTCTGTTTATTCATAAAATTAATTAAATATGGCCAATGTCACAGCGAGTTCATCTTATCATTAATTTTCAGCTGCCTTGTCTTCACCAGACAATGAATGTATTTTTTCCTACATCTTAGCTAACGTGCAGTAAGTAATATGAGGTAAGCTGCAGTTGTAGTAGGAGTTACCAGGGTGACGTGGCTCTTGGCCTCTTGGCCAAGTATTCACAACCTCCTTTGTCTTTGTTACAGTTTTACTAAATGTCAGCTAATATGCGCTAAGAATAGGTCTTGCTGCCTGCCGCCCCGACAGGGATGACCTCAGCCCTGACCTGGAGCTGCCCCGTCTCGGGGTGCGGAGATGGCTCGCGTGCTGGAGCCACTCCAGCCGCGGCCCCTCAGCCCCCTGAGGTGCAAATCCGTGCCCCGGTCTGCTCGAAATGACATGTTTGACGTTGCGAAACCCATCAAACAGCCCTCGATTGGCGGTCACTGTCACTCATTATCAATCTGAAAAGGGCCACCTAAAATGTTTGTTGTTTATTCTTAAACTTTCCTTTGCAGGGAAAATATCTCTAAATACCAGGTACTTAAGAAAGGGAGAAGTTGGATCTGATCTGTTTGTTTCTGTACCACATCGTCATTCCAGGTGACCTAGTTTAGGATTGTGATGAGATCTGAAGAGCAGAGTATTGAAAATGTTGTTTGTGAAAGCCTGTGTGCCGGAACAATATGGAGTGAAATCATCTTAATGAGATGCTAGATCATCTGCAGAATGCGTCTCTCAGTAAAGACAGTGGATTTATTTTCCTTAAGAGGAACACAGTGAGCATCTTGCAGGAATGCACTTTCATAAGGCTGAAAGAAAGCAAGTAGAGGTTTTGGTTCTTTTAAAGCTTGAGCAGAAGCAATTTTCTGCGTTACCCCACAGTTGCAGCCATCGTGATTAAACGCGATGAGAGCCAGCCTGCTCTAGATGGACGCATAGTGATGGGACATCGAACAAAAAACTTACGTCGTACTCCGGAAATAAAATAACTGTTCTTTGTTTGGCAAACTAAGCATGGAGATGTTGTTTTATTATTGTAAACCAAGATCCCGAACCCGAGAGTCCAAAATAGTACTATAGCTTCCAGCTAAAAATCAAGGCCTGTCAGGTGGTATCACATCCTCTCCCTTTGCAGCTTTATTTGACCCAAGAGGAAATTCGTTGAAATGCTTGCTAACCTTTACTGAACAAGAGGAGTGACTTAATAAACATGATTTTTCCCTGGGGAGTTTTAATGCCTGGCCTAGGTTTAGGCAAGGTTTCCCCCTTGACATTTTTCTACCCATGCAGAGTCTTCCAAGGAACACAGCAGTAGCTCTCAAGGAGACAAGCTGCACTGGTGTTCCCCAGGAAGAAGCATACTATTTGTTGACCAGAGCCTTAACAAAAAAATTACCCTACGTATAAGCCAACAATTAAGGCAGATTTTTACTGTTCTGAATTTGCAAGGGGAGTCTCGTAAACCTTATGAGTTTTCATTATCTCATTCTTTATAGGGAAAAGGTAAAGTTATGGACAATGGCTAGGAAACAGAATGTAGTTTGCTTTTCCTTAATGCATCCTGCTAGTAACCTTGTACTGACTGCAGGTCATGTTATAAAATGAATGAATAAAAGATGAATGAGTAAAGGGTATTTACAGAAGGGAAGTTGCCTTACTATATGTTTTCCTATCCTGATTCTGGTTGATGACATCCTCTAATTAATTGGTTAACTTCAGTGAGTAAAACTCATAATAACCTGTTACTGTTATTCAAAATATTAAAAAGAAAATCCAGGTTTTCTCACTTTTCTGTCCTTGCGCAGAGTGAAATCCACATCGCTCAAACTGAATACATGTAAGACTATTGATTTTTCTCCTCTTGGTCTACATCCATCAACCAGAATAAATTCCATATTGAAATAATAAATATGCCTTCCCACCCAGAGAATGGCATTGCATTCCTTTTCACTTCCAGACTTGAAGAATTATTTGTGCTTGTTTGTTTGCTGTGTCAGAACGGAAGAACATCTTAGCATTTCTTTGTGACTCATGTGCCACCAAAAAGGCTCTTTTCTTGATAGAAGTCCTCCACTTTTTAATTGTCCCACTACTGCCTGCGTCACTGTAAATGAACTTCGCACTCCAAGGGTATGTAGTAGAAATGCAACTGATAGCTTATTTAATAGACTTGCAGGCTATAAGTAAATAACACAGCTGCATCAATAAGAGGTGAAAATTCAGCCACAATTTTAAAGATGTATTGATCTGGCTGCTGGTAACATTTTTCTTGCTTTTAAAGCCAGTGTTTTGAGACACATACATATACATGTACATATGTGTTCAAGGAACGTGTGGATGAGGCATTGTGGGACATGGTTTAATGGGCATGGTGCTGTTGGTTGATGGTTGGACTTGATGATCTTACAGGTCCTTTCCAACCTTAGTGATTCTGTGATTCTGTGAGATATATATATATATATGCATGTGTATGCGTGTGTAACAGAAAAGCATTCTTTTTGATTGGTTGGATAACTAATTCTCTACAGAAAACAACGGTAATGAACATAAAGCCATTATTTGTCAGATCATTTTAGGTTAGTTTTCTATCATACCCAGATTTAACCCTGCCCTGTGTTCTTAGGTGCACACCACATTATTTTGCTCATTACTACTTAACTGTCATGCAAGTAGTACCCATCCTTGTACCATTATTGGACAGGAAATTTATAGAGCACATTGTTATCCAAATAAGCTCATTGTTGTGATTTTAATACAGGAAAGTGAAACATGGTTAATATGTGGTGTTTTAGTATTTTTAAATGATTCCTTTGGCTTTCAAAGAACGTAGTTCACTCTTCTGGGCCAAAGAAGTTACTTCATTCTTAATACTTCATACTTGATTTTTAAAAGAGTTATCAAACCGTGGAAAGAGATTTGTTGGTCTTCTGGACTTTAGTATACTTTAACTTCAAATATAGGATTGAAGGTTTGGGGGTTTTTTCCTATTATTTCTTCCAGATAGGATTACTTTAGAGATAACGGGAGAATTGTAGCTCAGGTTAACACAGCACGGGGTGATGCCTTATTGCTTTGACTTTGATGTAAAGAAAATTGGTGATTCTAGCTGATCATTTGTATAAATAGTACTTAATTTAACTTTCTCCTCCATAGTTTTTTCTAGCCGATGACTTGAAGGCGGACACGGAAGAAACCTTCAGCTACCGAGTACTGACTAATGCATTTTAGAATTCCGATTTCCATCACCTAGTGAACTACTTCTTACCTTGATTAAGATTCATTTCCCACCATGCTACATTTTGATCAGCTTAAGATGCGTCAAAGTATACATGTACAACCGTAAAAGTGTTTTAGCCCCTGCGTTAGCGAAGACGTGTTAAACAGCTCACTTTTAAATCTTAGTCTAGACAAAGCCTATGGTGCTATTCCACATTGACTTGTGTACAAATAAGGGAAGACCTTTAACTCCGTCCTTGGATGCTCAGCCTGCCATTGGCACATCAACCTGTCTTTTCTTCTGATTCACAGTCCAATGAATAATGTTGTTCGCCGTGTGTCAACCAGAAGAACTGAGTCCATTCTTTTAGAGCTGTGTTGGTAAGTGGAAAGGCATAAAACTGAGACTTATGCAGGTGAATTACTGCTGTAAATGTACTGACTGAGGCTTAAATCAAAAAGTGAATTTGCTTGCTTGCAAAAGATACTGTTACAAAATTTTCCTGGAAAATTGTTCTGCGCTTATTGTGTCTTGGTAGCTGTACTATTCACAATGCGCAATCTATTTTCATAAATTACACGTACCTAGCTTGCGCATTATATTTATTGTGGAACAGCATACACACTACACGCAGATTTTGTGTTCTTACCAAAATTGACATGGGAATAATGTATTCTTCGGTACTTTGTGGCAATTTTACATCGGTACAAAATACTGCTACTTCGACCTGGAATTAATTTCTTACAGAGGATATTTCTGTCCCCCTCCCTGTTCCTTTGAATGATACTTAAAGGTCTCTGTAATGATGTGGGGATACAAAACAGACATTAGGAGAGAAAATGAAGCAGGAGACGACACTGGTTCTTACCAAGGGCTGATTATGCTTCTGAGAGCTGATCTTGGCAGTAAAATACCTTAAGCCCCGAGGTGAGTTTCGTAACTGTTGTTGATTTATAATATTTGATATACTGAAAAGAAGGAATCCTGCCTAGTACAGTGTATGTAATGCTGATAGCCCTTTACAAATCAAAATGTAATGTATGTTTAGATCTGAAAATTGGGATATTTTGATCAATACCAGTGCAAATGCATTGTTATTGAATAGCAGTAATAACCAACGAACCAAGAGCAAGAGCAGCTGAAGAAAAAAACCCTCTTCTTTTTCCCCAGAGAATACTACTTGAATACACTTGCTGCTCATAGAGCATTATTGACATGACTTCTGTTAACAGGGAAAATCACGTCCTGCTCTGGTCCTAGAAGACCATCTTTTTAATAGCCACCTCCCCTTCCGGATTCCTGAAGTAGGAAGGGGTTCATAGGTGGTATAGGACATCAGAAAAGTTCTGATTTCTAGGGCTGAAGAAGAGTTCTTTTACACACAGATAGCCTGTTAAACTGGGTGATTAAGAGATTTTGGTCAGTTAAATTGCTTTTGTCTTTTCTGTCATGCTGAGTTAATTAGTTTAATATTAGGAGAGAAAAGAAATGAGATGATACAAACATAAGAAGCAGCGAGTAAGTAAAAGTCTTACTGTAGTCTGCTGTGACTGGAGGGTACTACAGCAATTGTGAAGTGCAAGCACTTAGGGGTTTTCCATCGAACAGTGTACTTCAAATCTTGTAGGAGCAAAACCAAAGGATATATGAGTCAATGATAAACCATATAGTTACTCCTATGTCTGTCCTGGCCCTGGAGGAGATCCGGCAATTTGAGCTGAACCCAAGTACCAAGTGTTTTTAAGTGGCTGGTCAGTACTCTGGGAAAATGCAGGATACATACGTGTGTAAGTGTCGCAGCAAAAGAAAATAATACAGTAAACCTATATAATATTTTTAAGCCTTCAGATAAGTTTTGCATCAAATAGTCCGTTCTCTCCCATTCTGTTCTCCATAACCAGGCTTGGCTTGTTTCTTTATATTTATTATTGTATTGGCAGGATTAAGGAATAAATTTCTACTTGTTTTTTACACACATTTTGAAATAGTGTTGTTAAAACAAACATTCAAGTAAAATACTGAGGAAACATTTTGTATGTGCTTAAGAAAAGACACAAGATAGAGTTTCTTGCCACACTCCTCTGCCATACCACTGCACGTGTCTTGAGACTATTGTATCTTCCATTTTTGAGAGTCATCCTAAAACCTTTGAGCAGTGCAACCCACGAAAGTCTGGGGACACTGAAATTAAGGCTCGACCAATGTGTCTTACTGCAAAAAGACAGAAAAAGACAAATCCGCGTTCTGTTAAAGATAGTTGGAGTTGGATGGAGATGGTTGGAGGAACCCTTGCCTTCCTCGATTCTCTCCCTAGCCTGCGACGTGTGCTGCAACCTACAGCTGGAGCTGTTTGTAAGCAGGACTCCGTGTCTGACCAAATAAATAAAGCAGTAGCTCGTATTTAATTTGGAGTAGAGTTAGGGAAGATAATGCGGCTTCCTACTAAATTTCATTGCTGAAATATGTTTTATTGGTTGGAAGGAACATCTGTTACTAGCTCATCTTGTGCTGGCTGGAGCTGTGAGTGCAGGGTTTATGCCGGCTATCACGGCTTCTTGGTTTGTATCCATTGCACCTTTGCTATAAAGAAAAGTGGGCTTGAAACTCCTGGGTCATTAGGCCTTCTAAAACTAGCATAAAAAAAGATTTCACCCTCTGTTGGCAGCACTATTTTTTACTTGTTGTAGCCCACGTTGGTATTATAATCAGGAAAAGCAAGCTTGGTTTTTGTGGAATTCAAGCACTGCCTTGAATAAGGATGGATTTTAACGCATGCTTAAGCGTGTGTCAAGGTGCACAACTGAATGAAGCCGGTAATTTATATATATATGTATGTATATGAGTTCATTGAGCAGATGGAACTTGAGCAATTCGTGAAGTTGCTTGCAAAATACAAAATTTATAAATAGGTTAAAATACACAGCAGTAAATGACGAGTGGAAAAACGATCTTAACTTTAAAATGATCTTAAACTGAATGTGGTACTCCTATGTAGACACCTAGGACCTGCAAGTTAAATATCTAACCAACGTATTTCTTCTCAACTTTCAGTTAAAATTAAAGACCTTGCCTCACTCTTCATTATTTTTAAATTGGCGATTAATGAGCTGAAACAGGGGGAAACAGTTGAGGCGCAACTGAAAATCTCACTGTGGTGTAAAGCAAATAAAATCTCGCTTCTTGATAACCTGCACACCATATCCGTCGAGTTCACTCTTTGATAATTCGGGAAAAGTTTGTGTGCCCCAAAGCTCCTTTGGTTTGGGTTTTTTACTCTAACGTGACTTTGTCAGTTGGTGAAAGATATTACCGCCTGATTAGGTGCCCCCTTAATCTTAGTCCCAACAGCACAATAGCTGTAATGTTTTGAAATTCACATGCTGGTAACTGCAGAGCCCTATTAACGATGCTGCGTCTTATTCTTTATTTATACCATAAACTTCATCTTATACAAGGGAAGTGTTATGTTTTAGGTTTTGTTTTTTGTTTTTTTTTTCCTCCCTGTTTGAATTGTATGTTGGTGGCCTTAGAAGTCAAGACCCAGTGACATGGAGGGAAGACCTGAGGAGTGGAGTTCCAGCACGCGTTTCTCTGTTGTGTCTCTGCCCCTGACTGTCCCCTTACTCTCCTTTCTAGTATTTGCCCTATTCATTATATTAATAACCCCCTGATATCTGCACTGGCACCTTCAAGTGAATTCCCTTTGTACGCTGGAAGATTACTGTAGATATTAATAATGGCAGGTACACATTGCGCTCTGTTGGCGGTCCAATAGGCCCAATAACACGTAGCTTAGAAATTGAGGGCGTTGTGCTCTCTCTTGCACGGTATTTTCCTGTAGGCTTTTTTTCAAGCCACAACCAAAGTGTTCGTTGTTTCTAAAAACAATTTGCAACTGTTCATATTTGGAAATTAAAGCGAGAGACAAGCGCTTACAAGATTCCTTTCTTGGTCACACTTACTAGTCGTTTGGAGACGCTCGGTTTTGCAGTGACCTTCCTGGACAGCTAGAAAGCCAGAGATTAAATTATCAAAAGCAAACACATGATGTTGGATGACAGGTATGGAAAAAGTCGGTGGAATTGAGCAGCTTTAGAAATGGGACTTCAGGTTCTTTCACTTTTAATCTTTCAACAAGGCTGAAACCTTGGCTATAGTTTAGCATGGCTGAGACTTGGGTTTAGATACAGCTATTTAACTTTATTGGGCTGTCCTGGGGAACTTTCTAGTTCTTGGCTTCACGAAGGATGATGATCTGCTGGGGAATGACTGTTTTATAAGTGAAAAGGCAAAAGGGGCTGTAGTTCTGCTTGTCTGTCCAGTCCCCTTTAAATCTTCAGTCCTGTGGGTAACACATTATCGGACCGATTCCAGTTTCCTGTTTATATAGGGTCTGGCTTTGATGCGAGTACAACAGATTAAGAAGCAGAAGCAGAGTTCCTGTTTTAGTAATTTCTCATTAAGATGTATATAAGTCCAATGGCACCGTGCTGACAATTACTAAAAACATCAGACCGGCGAGCGCATACTTTCACATCAGCACGGAAGATTTAAAGGCGTACCACCTCAGCAGCAGCCCCGCTGCTTCGTCTTTGATCAAAGCCACAGATTAGAAAGAAATTTTGCATGTTGTTTTACATGTGTTTTAAGCTAAGGAAGATCTTTCTGAAAAGGCTGATTTGTCGATACAAGAGAATTTAAGTAAATAAATCCTGCTTTAAATTAAATCCCACAGTTTTGGTCTGAAGTTCACTTATCAAGCAAAGCGATCTTGAAACTGTTGATAGACTTTTCTGGCAATTTATTAGTTGCATTTTACGTTAAGAAGTCATGCTTTACTTGCAGTTTCAATGTCTTTAGCAAAGTTTCTTGCCATTATCTCTTACTATGCCTTTGTCTGATAAATTATAGTTCTCCGCAGTACAGAGCTCCTCCTCCTGGGATTGGGATACAGTAACCTGTTGCCCTGACTCTTGCTGTTGTGCTAATGATTTGTTTGGCAGCCCAAAATTTTTGTTTCGATGTGGAATTCTGGTATTCCTTGCATAAGGTAATGTTCTGTCGATGTGTAGAGCAGTACCCCTCCACCAGAGTGGTCTGCAAACCACATAGGCTTCTTCTTCACAGACAGAAAACAGAAAGCTACTTATTTTATGTCAATATAAAAAAAAAAAAAAGGCATTTCAATGTAATAATTTGTGTTTGTAAATAGACTTAAATGTCCTAAGTTAAGTGGTAAGTGTTAAGCCTATTACCGCAAAGGAGGTGTAGTCATTCAGAGTAAACTTGTGACGTGCTCTACAAGAAGGTGAAGTCCACCCGAAGTCCCAGCTACTTGGAAGTTCACGCGGGCAGGCCGGGATGCTTCTTCCCCTCAGTTTGCCCTTTCTCTTGGAAAAAGTTTTGCCATGACCCTGCTCCACATTACCTTTTCCCAAGGTAATTTTCCGAGTTGATTAGTGATACTAAAGTGCGGATTCTAATAGGACCTGTCTGTAGAAAGTATCCATCCCAGGTAACCCTGGAAAACCGCCTCAGTTCCTATCCCCAGCAGCACTGGCTGTACAAATCGGAGCACGGCGAGGTGCTTAGGGTACTCTCTTCAAGCTACGGTTTGTGTTAACAAGTTCGCTAGCCTTGTAGGTGAATTGGCACGTGAACTTAACACACCGTTTTCTCTTTATGAGTTGTTGATGTGTTACAAACCCCTGTTATTTTCTATTTGCCACCTTTGGGAGTTTCATCAAGAAATGACAAATATGCCTATGCATATGAGTTCCATTATATGCAATATAATTCCAGTAACAGTATCTCTGATAACTGTAGCATGATACCAATAACAGAAAGCTTATACTTATATTTGAATGATCATTTCGCTGCCTATTTACATTTGACGTATAGAATTGGCTGGATTTAATTTCTGCTCTGGTGTATGTTTATCCTGCTACTGACTTTTTGTTCCTTTCTGCTACTTATGGTTGTGTAATTTACATTTACTTAATGACCCAGAATGTTTGGAAAATAGAAAAAGGATCATCTGCTATAAAAGTACTCCCATCAGAAAAGGGTTAGTTGTCAAACCTTAAAACTAAATAAGACCCAATGGGGCATAATTAAACCAGGACTTGCACTTAATAAGGTGCACACATGAGTGTTGGAACTGCTGAATTCAGAGGTGAACTGGGTTATTCTTATATTAGTTTTGAAGCTATTAGCTCTTGAAAATAGAACTTAAAATGAAGATAATTTATTAAGCTCAGCTCTGCTATCTTTAGTGAGACACCATGAGACTTCTTTCACGGAAGCTTCCTTCTCGCCTCCCATCCCCAGTAAAATCAGGGCAATTTAGCTTTCTTTAGAAAGGGCCCCCAACAGATTATTTTTTTTTTAAATTACATTTACTGCATGTGCTTGTGGAACAATAGACCTTGACTAGGGTTTTTTTGTAGGTATGTGATGTGAAAGCAGAGCTCACCACATTAAATTCAGTTGAAATCTTACGTCCGTTTATATAATCTCCCTACCAATGGAGTATTCAGTATGTGTAAGGAATCTCTGTGAACACATCAGATTATTGTGGTGTTCACATGTTATCAATCAATAGTCTGAGAAAACAATATATGGGTCAGTACAATTCCTAAATTTATTATTGCTAAAATACCAGGAATTTGATTTTACTCTTCTTTGGATGTCACATTGCTAAACTGACATGTCGGGAACTTGCAAGGTGACCGAAGAACCAAATGCTTCTCGAGACAAATCCTTCTATCTTCCATGCATTGCACGAGTATATTCATGGGGATAAATTCCTTAGGGGGGCTTTAAACTGTATAAGGGAGCCTAATAGGATTTAAAAGCTGTAAAGTTGGTTAGCACAGTTTATAGCCTACTTGGATGGGTATGGTCTATATTTTTTTTCAGGCCAAGGTCAATGGTATAAATGGGGCTGTAAAAACTGCCTGGGAATAACTGCAAAAGATACCTGCTGACCGAGGTGAGGCTCTTTCAACAAACATTTGTGTTTGTAAAGTAAAGTTTTAGAGCTGGGGCAGAAAAGTGGAAGACAACTTTTGCCAGAGCTAGACCATAGCTCTTGAGTTTGAGTTGATTTTTTTATTGTATTTTTTTTAAATTGCCTTCTCACAACATTACTTTTTTGAGGATTTTTTTTTCCCCTGTCTGGGAACTATAATTGGTGATGAAGAGAGGACATTTGCTTTCCCAGATTGTTTGGGCTAATGACTCTGGGTGCAAAATGGGACTTCTTTTTCTGAAGCGAATTCTACAAAAACTTCTACTTGCAGCCACTTGCTGCCATAGTCATGAGACCACTTAACGCAGTCTGTGACCAACCGCTTTTGAAAGGAACGGAAATGTCACGAGCCAACTATTGCGACGTATAAATGACATATTAAGACAAGACCGTACCTGCATTCGGTGAGTGTAACGAGATGGGGGCTTGCATTTTGAAACCCTGTGGTTACCTTGCTTAATTACCTGTTGTCCGTCTCCCGCAAGAGGAGCCGTGGGGCTCGGCTGGTCCTTGTGGGATGCCTGCAGGCAGCAGCAGCAGGCACTGCCAGCACGTTGCTGCCAGTGTTTAGAAATTTTTGTATTGCTACTTGGGACTGGGTAAACAGAGTCTTCAGTTATGTAGCCGAACGCTGCAGCCATTTAACCCTGCTTCTTAGGTCCTCCTCTATCCTCTTAACACAAGCGCACGTTGAATTTCAGTCAGCCAAGCAATGTAGACCCATGAGGCTGGGCCCGTGCCGAGGCTTGTTTGGCATGCTGTAGGGTCGGGCTGTTACAGGGGTGGCCTCAGCCAACGGGCAGTGGTTGAAACGGTAAGCTTGCACGCCTTGGTTAAAGATAGTCAGCATATAGGTAACGTTTATACCTGGTTTGATTTATTCCAATATTTATTTCCCCTGGGACAATGTTTTATTCTGCTTTAAATCCAAGATGGAAGAGCTACGGTGTGTCTAAAGATGTAGGTGCATGTGTCTGCTATGTAACTAGCGTGCCTTTGCTGACACTAGATATATAAAGTGCTCAAGAAAAGAGAAAAATCGAAGCTTTGCTCATATTTGTACTTCTTCCTGTTCTGGGCGTGATGTTGGAAGGAAAGCTGGATCCGTACAATTAAATGGAGTGACTCTGAAGTCCTCCACGGAGGAGCCGCATGGATAGGCCACCACAGCAGCTGGCAGACACGGCTTTTGCAGTGCGGGGTGATGTCTGTATCCCAACGCAGTCTCCACAGAGAGTCTCCAATATTCCTTTCTTCTCCCTAATATCTGTGAGAGACTTCCTAAAGGAAGGTGGCGGTCTCTGGGCCGATGCGCTCTCTCGGTCCTAACAAGCGGTGGTTAGTACAGCTGCCTTTCCCTTGTCAGAGATGGACTTCTGCTCCTCTAGCTCATGGCCTTCTACCATCCGTACTGTGCTCCCTCTTTTCATGCAGCATTTAAATACCACGGCAATGTGCACGTAATAAAACTTGAAGATCATTAAATAGACAGTTTGTGTGGCACTGAATACGTAGAAATGGAGCAGCCAGAAGCTAGGAACTGGAACTATGCCGGCAACACCACTACCACCATCACCACCAGTACTTAAACTGGATGCTCCAGGTCTACCCAGCTGCCGTTGCCTGAATGGATTTAGCAGTGTGTAACACAAGTTCTTCCTGCACCAATCAGGCGTTGTATCTTGAACACAACGATAGAAAAATAAATAAAATAACAATTTAAAACGCCCAACCACAACAACGTACCACCTCTGGTTTTGACCGTGAGATGGCAAAGGCTCACAGCGATGCTCTTCTATTTGGCTGTTGCAGTTACTCAAGAGTAGTTTCAAGAAATTGCAATTTTACTGTTTCAGGCAGGAGAAAAAAAAAACCAACCCTAACCAAACAGTCCAAACAAACTGCTCACAGAAGAAGAAAAAAATTAATTTGAAGTTTAAAATAGCATTTTAAAAAGAGAAAAACAAATCCTGAGGCTTATCATTTCCTTGCAAAATATCTCTAGGCAGAGCTAAGGCCCTTTTTCCCCACACAGGCCTCTTCCCAAGTAGAGAGAGCCAGAGTGGCAGGCAGAGTTTTGCAAACTATCCCATTACTTTGGAGCACGTTTAGCTCTCATTTTTTTATGCATCATGGGCAGCTTCAGTTTTAAGCTTCCAGCTCTTGTAGACATAATTGGCATTTTAGAAATGTATATGACAAATAGGAGATATTTTATTGGTGATAGTAACTGCAGTTTGTTACTGTGCAAAGGTATAGATGTAGCGATACGGTTTTGCTTACTATTAAATATTCAAAGCCTGAGTTACATGGGATAGTTGGGATATAAAGCAGGGGTTTTTTTTTTAGTCTTTGCTGGCTTTTACTGTAGGCCAGTGAAAGAACTTGGCAGTGTTTGTTTATCGTTTCTGGAATATGTCAAAACTTCCTAACGCACATGTTTTCCAGATGCTAAAATGAAGACGCCTAGGGTTTGGGGTTTTTATTTTTATCCAGCAGTGACAGCCTTGGAACGAGTGACAGTCAGTCAATAAACTGCATTTTCTTTTTTTTTTTCAAGGTAGCTATAAGAGTATGATCTAGAGAAAAGAACTGCAGCTGTGTGAACTGCAGTTCATACGAGAAATTATTGTCACAGCTCCTAATGCCGAGTGCACTGGGCTGGAATAAGCAGAGCTGGAATGAAATAGAAATTAAGAAAAAAAAACCCCAACCTGACTCCCTGCCTTTAATCAGTTAAGTAGTACTGTGACCTCTGTAAGTATGAAATAACCATAAAAGAGCTCATGTTGAAACAACTGTTTGGAAAACTACATGGAATTAAGGTATTTGCATCTCTCAAGGGGCTGTTCGTTTATAAGATGTATGTTTTGCTCTGCTTGGAGGCATATATGCTGTCTTCAGCTGAGTGTTACTGTGCTGCACGATATTTGTCCTTTTTGTTGGGGAAGTTTAATTTAGCAAGTTTTTAACCCTGGACAAATATCAAATGTATTCTGTGATTAAGCTTTGGGTTTGTCTTAGATACCAGTATTTTAGGTTCTAGACATAAAACTATGTAAGGCTCTCTAACGGCTCTTAAAGGAAACCACAAACTGTTTCTTGAGTTGGGTATACAAGGAGCCGCTCCAAGGGACTCGCTCCTGCCGCCCTTGAAGTCGATCACTGAGCTCCCCTAGACTTCTGCGGCGCAGGCACGGCGCGCTCTGCCTGGCGCGGGAGCCGGCTGAACTCAGCCCTCGTGCTCCCTCAGACAGTTCAAAGCTAGCAAAGCTGTCATCATCGCTGGCAAGCCTGAGGGGTAAAGCGAGGACAGGACGAGGCTGCCAGAGCAGTTCCCGGCGCTGAACTCTCCCAGGTCACTCCTCCGGCACTCGCTCGGGTGGAGGCTCAGGCAGCGGCAGCGGGGACGCGCGCCCGACAGCCACCCCGGGGCTTTGGCCGGTGGGCTCAGGACAGCGCTGGCCTTTCGGGCTTGCGAACTGTGGCTTGTGTTTTCAAAGGCCGGCTTCTCTTCCGTATGTATTTCATCCGAACTTTGAAAATTTCAAGTGTGTGCATGAGCGTTGGGGTGTGCAGACGCCACCACAAGCCTGCAGAACCGCTGCTGGCTGAAGAGTGCTTGTGCGTGCAGACGCGGGGCCTGAAATTGTAGTAGCGCTTCTGCGGGATCTTGTACCTGCATTTGAAGTGAAAGCTCATGCGCGTGCTCTCTGCACACCCACAGGGGCTCGAAAGAAGCCCTGCTGAAAAGTTACCTTTGCTGCAGGCGCAGAAAGTGACTAAAAACCCAGCACACACATTTTCAATTAAATATCATCTTTCTAGCCCATGTATTATTCAAAGGAAGCTTATCTTATGGAGAGTTATTCAACCCTATCATTCAACTGATTGTGTTAAACGTTGATATAAACCTTTAAGTAAAAGAAGCAGTTACTCTCCTCCACCATGTCCGTGCTATTTGATCAGGTATGTAAAACTAAGCGTGTGTGTGCACATGCATGCATGGGTGTATGTGATCTCATGGCCCACGTTAAATCTTGAAGCATTCACCAGCGGTTCCTTTATAGGTAGGCTCACTCAGGATGTGCCTTTTCTTTGACAGTGCCATGTAGCAGTGCCTTGATTAATATTATTACTCTAAGGAATATAATAAAAAATCCAGCGGAGCAAGAAAATTATTGTTACAATAAAAGCCATTGAAATGAACACGCTTATTAACACGCCTCTCAATTGCACAGAGACTAGGAGACAGGGTGCACGTTCTTCCCTTGCATATTTTGTCGTTATGCTGCAAGGCTGTCGCGACTGCTGTCTCCTGGTTCCGATTTTCAAATCCCAGTTGATGATTAATACCTTTGGCTCAGACAATTGTAAAAGGCCGGTGCTGTAGCTGCATACATTTTCGCGCTGCTCTGGAAGTAGTGATGCGTATCGCAATGTGGAGGGGCGGGGAGGGTGGAAGGGAGCCGAGAGAGAGGAAGAAAGAGGGTGTCGCGCAAGAAATCATTTTTTCCATACGTTTTCCCCATTTGTCAGGTCAGCATTCAGACAGGTTTGACTAGAAAGCACATGGCCTGAATGCCTTGCGTTTCTGCGGCCCCTTTTACTTACACGCATCCTAAAGCATCCCGTGAGGAGATCAAAAATCTCGGATTCATGGATAATCTCCCTTCAGTGTCCTCGGGTAAAGAGGAAGAGTGGACAAGGTGCAGAATTTCATCCAGGTTTTGCTGGAAAGTGTACCTTTGCTGGGGAAAGAGTGGCCCAGGGCTGACTGTGTAGGGCCACGCAACAGCTCGGAGGGAAGGCAACAGCTATGCTTTGGGGCAACGACAAAGTTAAACCTGCAGAACTCCTGATGTACACTCAAGGTACATAAATGTACTTCTGAGTAGGAAATGAATGAGAAATTCATGAAGGTATTACGGGATCCCTGATATTCCTCATTCTGTTTTCTAGGACTGCTCTGGCTATCTCTTCTTTTTCCCATCTTCACCTGCTCTCTGCGTATTCATCTCTCCTTTTGGTATTTTCTGTTCCACCACACCACCCGCTCACCCCTCCTCAAGTCCCCTGTTCTCTCGGTTCCAGTGCCTCTCGCCTGGTGATTTGGGCCCCTCTCTCCAACGTGGGCAAAAGCATTTGTGAAGTTTTAGCGCATAGACGATTGTCCAAACCAAGACTAACGCAGGCAAAAATTGATTTGGAGAACGTGTATAGGCACTGGCGCTCAGCGTGTTGTGTACTGGTGAGTGCCCAATAGCCGGTGCTTGTATTAGTTATTATGTAAATTTATCCGTCTGTGGAAAATACGACGTCAGCCTCTTTCGGACCGGGATGCTGAGTGAGCTGGATATTTGTGAACAATACCGTTATGAGTCGTACCCTTCCCCTTGGTCACCGAGGATGTTTGCTCAGATTTGAGCATTGTTTTTGTTTTGGCAGCGGCCGAAAGCTGGGAGCAGGAAGCGGCTGCACCCCCAGGGCTGTCATTTCCCCTGCGCGACTCCTGTTTACTGCCAACTGCTTTCTTACAGACACATCGCTCGGGCTTCAATAGGACCGGGCCCGTCGCTGACTCAGAGCTAGTAAACTTTCCGTGGCTATCTGCTCGTTTGTGCTGCTCTTCATAAACGATAAGGTCAGCCTTGGCGGGGAGGCGGGGGGGGGAGGAAATAATAAAAAAAAAAATGGTAGGATCTTTCACAATCCTCTGCTCGGATTAGGGTACATGTGTTCCCGCTGAGTCAGTAAACGACGATGGCCGGGAACGTCTCAAGTGGACAGTGGGGAGCTGGGCAGACCTCTGATGCAGAAGCTGCTTTTCCAGTGGGATGCGGAGGAGATCCTGGTAGACAGATGGCTGGCTGCCCGGTTTGAAATGTGTCCTCTCAGGCTTCAGTCTGAATTCTTCCCCCCGTAAAAGCTTTCATTACGTTTTGTTACTTGATACATTAGTTTGTTTTAATGCACTGGAACCCAACGTACATTTAGCAGTCTCTTTCTGCTTGTTTTATGGGGCTCCGCTGTGTTTGGAAATGAATTAAAGCGTCTGAAAGGCTTGGCAGTTTCATTAGAGAAGGACAGTCCAATCCAAATTAGAGTAACTCACTTAAAATTGAAGTAAAATGTTTTAAGGAGAGTGATCTGATAAATATTGGCTTAAACTAATTGGATTTTCAATAGACAAATTACTGCATTTTTCTCATTACTTAGTGCTCTGCAAGGCTTTGGCGTTGTATGGGAGAGTACGGTTCCCTGCTACGGAGCTGAGAAGGGTGAGTGAAATCACCGACTGACGGTTCCTGAAAAATAAGAAAACACTGGCGTTGCAGTCTTCCTACTGAAGGGGTGTTGCCTTTCTCCAGTGCGCTCACACAGCTTTGCTAATCCTCGTGCTCGTCGCATGGGCGAGACGATCGGCAGGCTGCCGCTGACCTCTCCGGAAGAAGGCACTCACCGGGATAAGGACAGCGTAAAGGCTCTCGTATTACATATAGGATAGTCTTTTTTTTTTTTTTTTTAAATAAGGAAAAGCAATGCTTATTTCCAGTTAAGGGGGACAGGAAACAGTGCGTGTCCTTTCAAAGTCAACTTCGGTATTCCAATAAGATATTAATAACAACTAAATAGGATCAAAATGAATATGCAGTTACGTTTTTTGTTAAAAAGTATTATTATCCCCAATTAAAAAGGAAAATGAGCGAGGATTCTTAAAACCTTATCTAATGTTGGGTTCTGAAAAGAACTGGTGTGCATTTATTTGATTCCCGGTGCTCGTTCAAGGATTCCCCTTTCATGAATGTCAAAGCGGATGTCTGACGGAGAAAGGAGGTGCTCCACAAAAATGTTTTCAATAAGGTACAAGAGCATGTGGCCTGAGAGGTGGTGCAGCGAAGGAAACAGCTTCGTGTTCATTAGTACTGAACCGTTTGTATGAGCAGCAATAGTAACAGCATATTTTAGTGTCTGTGCAGTACGAGATTGCGCGTGGATGCAATTAGATAATGTTGACAGTTGCAACGGTGAGTATGCAAATAACTCCATGATATTCTTCCATCTGACTTCCTGAGTAGGGAAAAGTAGAGATGGAAAATGGAGTGGTGCTGTGAAGACGTACTGAGCCATTTCTATTTCTAATGCAAAATGCCCTAAAGCAAGGTTTGTCTGTGGGATGTTTGTTCTCTCAGTTTAGGGGAGGCGGTA
Source organism: Gavia stellata (assembly GCF_030936135.1). NCBI lineage: Eukaryota > Metazoa > Chordata > Aves > Gaviiformes > Gaviidae > Gavia > Gavia stellata. Next base: position 94,352,330 of record NC_082596.1, on the reverse strand, counting down.
GTCGACTGCATGGCTGAGGCGTGCCGGTATGCATTTTTTTAAGGCAGATTTGGTGTATCTCATATGCGGGCTTGACCGCCCCAAGTCCAGTATCCCGGCTGAAACCAGTTTCAGTCAGTGCACGGCATTTCCATGTGATTATGCTGGTGTGCTTATTTTTTTGTTACCTTTTGAATAGATAATTTAAAATTGCTCTCTGTAGGGATGTTCTCTGTGTCTGTCTGCCTATCAATCTTTCTATCTGAATGCAGAAGTATTTGATTAGTGTATTTAAAGTAATAAAGATGTCAACAGTAGTGTCACATTGATTGATGCTAATTATAAGTCTTTAATGGCTCCTCTGGTTTGGCCACTCTCCTTGCAGATTGTGATTTTATGGTTAAAATAATGCCCTGCTGTCCGCAGACTCAGTCATAAATTGTGGTCTATCTTTCTTTAATGATTCCGCATGCAGTGGTATAATCCCAATAACATACATTATCTTTGGTAAAAGGAAGGCAGTGACTTTCATAGAGGTGATGGATGGATTTATAAGAACTAGCTAACAGACTGGTGGGGATCACACCAGAGGCAAGGCTGATTGTTCTGCCAGTGCATTGCCACAAGCAGAAACATTAGGCAGGCAGTCTTGGATAACTGATGATTTTCATTCAGTCCCTCTCTTTCCACTCCATACCATTAGTAAAAGTTAAAGAAAATGCTGAGGTGCGAATCAAAGTCTCCTGTCAAAAGGCTAACTACTTAGTAAGACGTAAAAAAATCTTCCATAGGCGTCTGTCAGCTATACTGAACAAAAAGCAATGCAGATTCTTGCTTCGTGGGCATTCTCTTTAAAGTGCATAATGAATGGTCAACGAATGCGTGTTCACCTTCTGAAAGGGCATTGCTACCTTGAGGAAAATGCTACAGCTCTGAGCGGGGTCTCACCATTTCTGGGGGAGTTTAATCATTTTACGTGGATGTGAAAGTGAAATTTCGGGGGACAGGGCAGGGATGTGTGCAGGGATGCCCCCATACCTACGGACGTATACCCAGTTACACGTGTCCGTTAGGGATGCCCCCATACCTACGGGTGTGTACCGAGCCATACCTACGGATGTCTACCCAGTTACACATGTCCGTTAAGGATGCCCCCATACCTACGGATGTGTACCCAGTTACACGGGTCCGTTAGGGATGTCCCCATACCTACAGATGTGTACCCAGTTACTCGTGTCCATTTTTAAGTAGAAGCACTATCACCATTCTGAAACACCACCTTATCGCCTCTAGATTCCTAATTGGCACCGTGGAGCTCCAGCACAGCACGGAGAATCCCGTAATGCTGTGTGCCTACAGACAGGTGCACGCAGATGCTTTCAGAGCGGTCTGTGCCCTACGGGGCCTGTAGAATAACTGGTGAACGCGGCAAAAAAAGCAGGATGTTGCCTCGGCGCTAAAAATTTAGGAATAGAAGTTAATTTGGAAAAGATAAGTTACAAAAAGTGTTTTCTCGGCACCCTACTCCTGGCCTTTACTGCTTGCTAACTCACTATAGTTGCACTGTGGTGCGTGATCAACAGTGGTGAAGTCCAAGGAAATTACTGGGGGTTGTTTTGTGGGGGGTTTTTTTGTTTGTTTTTGATGGAGTAAGATGGGACTCACAAAACTAATGCTGAGCAGAACTGTAGCACAAACAATAGTAAAATATACCACAAAAGTTTGAAGCATTTGGATCCCATTGCAGACTGCCAGTTCCAGTACTGCTTTCTGTGACTCAGACGTCTTATACAGCTACTGCTGGACCAGTTACTTTCTAAACAAACCCGATTAGTGTTTGTTTATTAAGCTAGAAAGCTGTGTCACTTTTTTACAGAAGAGCAATATGGATGTGCTTAAGTGTAGCAAGACAGCCAACGAATGAAAAAAATCCCCCCAAACACAAGCCAAAGCAGGATTTGCATAAAGGGCTTTTAGTCACTTGCTACCAAATTTTACTAGTATTAATTTTTCTGACTCTGACAAAGCAGCGGTATTCCTTTGCCATGTTGTGAAGTGTGTGCTTCCAGAAATCGCATCAGCTGGACAGCATCTGGCCGGCCGATGTGCTCGGCAAGCAGCTGTGCTCACAGATTTGGAATTACTTCTGGTTCTGTCGTCAGAGACCCCCTTGATGGGGTGTCTGGAGCACGTTGCCCCTGGGAATGTTTCAGGTTCATTTTGTTTTGGGGTGGGGGCACGTTGAGTTGGTTGTTGTTGCTTTTCTGTTTTTTCAGGTTTTTTTCTTTTGGTTTGGTTTTTGTTTTGATGTTGGTTGGTTGGTTGGTTTAGGGAGGTGATCGTGCCCCTGTACTCGGCGCTGGTGAGGCCGCACCTCGAATCCTGTGTTCATCTTTGGGCCCCTCACTCCAAGAAGGACATTCAGATGCTGGAGCGTGTCCAGAGAAGGGCGACGAAGCTGGTGAGGGGTCTGGAGCACAAGTCTTGTGAGGAGGGGCTGAGGGAGCTGGGGTTGTTCAGTCTGGAGAAGAGGAGGCTGAGGGGAGACCTCATCGCTCTCTACAACTACCTGAAAGGGGGTTGTGGTGAGGTGGGTGTTGGTCTCTTCTCCCAAGTGACTAGTGACAGGACAAGAGGAAACAGCCTCAAGTTGCGCCAGGGGAGGTTCAGGCTGGATATTAGGAAAAATGTCTTCACTGAGAGAGCGGTGAAGCACTGGAATAGGCTGCCCAGGGAGGTGGTGGATTCACCATCCCTGGAGGTGTTCAAGGAACATGTGGACGTGGCACTGTGGGACATGGTTTAGTGGGCATGGTGGGGTTGGGGTGATGGTTGGGCTTGATGGTCTTACAGGTCTTTTCCAACCTTAGTGATTCTGTGATTCTGTGTGGGGGTTTTTTGTTTATTTATTTATTTAATCTTTAAATAAAATCGCAGCACTGGCGACTCTCTGAGAGTTGAGACGAATGTGCCATGTGCTGGGGGGGAGGGAGTTATCAAAGACTTAAGCTTCATATAAGCACGTCCCTTGCTCTGCAAGCAGAGGAGCCCCACAAGCAGCACATGTGCCCATGCACAGAGGAGATCAGCCTACGGACAGAAACTCGCGCTGGCCAGAGGAGGTGGCAGCAAGGTTGTTTATTCTCGCTCAATTTGATTATTTCCCTATTCTGTTCATGATAAATTAGCACTACATCATGTGTTGGAGATGAAATGAAGAAAAGAAGAAAAAAACCCAAAACACCAGCCCCAAGGCTTCTGTTTAAAAATGCAGGTTAATCCTTCGCGGCTTCAGAACCATTTCTGTAGCATGCTACTAATTAAGATAAGGTTATCATTTTAAGTTATACCAGGAATGCAATTAGAGCTCTTACTAAGAACTGTAGCAATCAATTTTATACAAATTATTCAGACCTGGTAAGGTAGAATACAGTTTTAATAGGACAAGAGAACACACTGTGGTTTTATTAAATATAATATAGATTCAAATTACAGCCGAATGCTGTACTGCCACTCATTCAGAAGGAATCCCTGTATCCCTTTCTAAAAATCTTTTCTTAGGTAGGATTAATTCAAGCATTTTTCTTCCTCTTCTTTTCCATGTACAGTTTCAATTGATTTTTTTATCTTGATAAAGAGCCCTTTAAATGGATGTACTGTAAAACCAGGAACAAATGTAGAGAAGTATTTGGTACGCTTACAAATTAATATAAATTTCACATGTACAAATGGGTATGAGTTGATGTCAGATGCCAATTTTGGATCTATATAGCTTGTAGATGTATGTATTTTCTGCGGATACTGTAGGCAGTGGATCAAACTCAGCCCCTGTTTAGGTAAGTGAAGAAAGCAGAGTGGGCAGGAGAGTGGGCTCCGCTCCCACCAGGCTCCCCGTGCACCAAACAGGCTGGCACATCTCCAACTCTTTCAACTTTGACCAAACCTCAAAACAGGAAAAAAAATAGGGTTTTGTGTTGGTGGAAGAACTCTACTTACCCACTGTCATGTTGGTTTGTTTATGCATTAAGATATACCCATTTCTGAGAAATAGTGTGTGCCGTAGATGTGCAATCTGTAGAAGTATTTTGTCGTGGAAGGGTTTCACTGTCTCATGCATACAATATGGTATTTTTATCTCTGTGCAGTGTCCTTCTGGCTCTGTTTTCCAAGCAGAGAATGCCTGTCCTTCAGGTTTTCCTGGAAGAGTCATCTTTAACATAATAATTTCTTGTTCTCTTGCTCTGGTTGCCTCTTTCTTTCGGAGCAGTGCAAACTTGTATTCTTGACTTATATTCACATTCTACAGACCCCCTTTCCTACATTCCTAAAATGGATGGTGTTAAACTGCAGTTAATCTTGAGTGTATGTGTGGGCTTAATCAATAATTTAAAAGCTGAAACATTAAAACAATGACTATTCCTCAAGTGTGATTAAAACCTCAGCAAATTCAGAAGAAAAGCTTTATCTAAAAGGAAACAAAACATGTGAAATGTGAGTGAATGCACATTTAAGGCACTCCACCAGCCTTAATTCTCCCATGTAACAACTCGGTCATCAGTGAATACAATTCTCTGTAAGTACAGATTAGAAGAAAATTATTTATAAAAATACATTAGATTATTTCTTGGTTTACTTTTTTTCAAAGAGATGTTAAGACGGTTTAGTTTTCTTTTTTAGATGTCTTTTTTATGAAAGAACATTTTCATTAGGATTTGTAACTTTGTTTCTCTTGAAATGCATACCAGAAGTGTTTCAGTGAGAATTATAGTCTTCTGCAGGGTGGAAAAGGAGAGCCTCTAACTTCTGCCTATGATGTTTTTGCACCGGGCTGTCCATCTTAAAAGAGCAGTGTCAATTAGACTAGACTAAACTCTTTGCTAAAATGTTCAGTATGTGGGCCAATAAGAAAACCTATTCAGCTCTGTGTGTTTATCCAAGCCACAGTACTGTGCTTCCCAGAGCCCCTGTTATCTATGGGGGTTTTATTATCTGGGAGGTACTTACCAGCCCCACTGACCTTGGGGTAAGGTATTGCTGTATTGCATTTTAGTAAGGATGATGCAGCTGGCATTCTTCTGTTTTGGGGCTAGTTTTCCTTTCAATATGCAACTGTAATCCAGGGAAATAAAAATTGCTATTTAATTGGGAATCTTGTTAGGTCTGAAGAAATACTGCATGAAAAGACCGGTCGTCATGTTTTTACAGTGAATTTGATTATTACAGAATCACAGATTCATTAAGGTTGGAAAAGACCTGCAAGATCAAGTCCAAACATCAACCCAACACCACCGTGCCCACTAAACCATGTCCGGAACCACTAAACCATGTCCCGAAAATTGGCATGTGATATTATGACAGGAATATTTCTGTTGACACTCCTTCCTATCAGCTGGAGAAGCTACTGCTTGTGCATGGGCAGGGGGTACGTGGTATCGCTACTCGGTTTGTGAGGATAACCTTTGCTTTCAGTTTGCTAGCGGGGGAAGCTGGGACAGGAAGGTAGAGCTCTTTGGGAAATATTTTCATGTTGCAGGCAAATGCCCCTTCATTTCCCAAGAGTTGGGAAACATGGCGATATATTTCTCTTAAAAGAAATCAAGTTTGGACACAGTGCAACAGCAGCTTGGCAGTTGGTTTCAGTATAAACAAAAAGGCTCTTCCATTAGATGTATCCGGATGTTTTGATACCATATGTGAAATTCAAATCCATTTAAGTCTGAGGAAGTTTTTTGTTGGTTTAAGGGGGGCAAAGGCAGTAGGTAACTTCAGTATGCTTTTTTGGAAAAATACGTCCATAAATAAGGTGCCTTTTTTACTTAGGTAATGTGGTAAAGAGAGTTGGATGAAGAAGGCATAGTTTAGGGAAAAAACCCAACCATGGAAATCATCCTCTATAGTTTGGGGGTAGAAAGATGTAATTTAGGACTTGTGGCAAGGAGATAATTATTGCCACTAGTAATGTATAAACCAAAGGACGCCCTACAGGTGCTTTATATTGTTTTCATTCCGTTCTTACAGGAATTTACTTTATATGTTTGCTTTCAATCAAAGGCAGTTTGGCCAAGAAGGCCAACGGCATCCTGGCCTGTATCAGAAACAGTGTGGGGAGCAGGAGTAGGGAGGGGATCGTGCCCCTGTACTTGGCGCTGGTGAGGCCGCACCTCAAATCCTGTGTTCAGTTTTGGGCCCCTCACTCCAAGAAGGACATTGAGGTGCTGGAGCGCGTCCAGAGAAGGGCGACGAAGCTGGTGAGGGGTCTGGAGCACAAGTCTTGTGAGGAGAGGCTGAGGGAGCTGGGGTTGTTCAGTCTGGAGAAGAGGAGGCTGAGGGGAGAACTTCCCGGTCTCTACACCTGAAAGGAGGTTGTAGAGAGGTCACCCGTCAGCCTCTTCTCCCAAGTGACAAGTGATAGGACAAAAGGAAATGGCCTCGAGTTGTGCCAGGAAAGGTTTAGGCTGGGTATTAGGAAAAATGTCTTTGCTGAGAGAGTGGTGAAGCACTGGAACAGGCTGCCCAGGGAGGTGGTGGAGTCACCATCCCTGGAGGTGTTCAAGGAACGTGTGGACGTGGCACTGTGGGACATGGTTTAGTGGGCATGGTGGGGTTGGGTTGAGGGTTGGACTTGATGGTCTTACAGGTCTTTTCCAACCTTAGTGATTCTGTGATTCTGTGAAAGTTATGAGTAGGATTAGGTTTTGGGACGTATGCTCTTGGGGGGTGACCACTGCAGAGCAGAAGCCACCACTGCTCGGTGCGACCGGGCCGTCACAAGGAGCCTGTGGCTTTCTCACCCGCACCGTTGTTTATGCAGGTACTAGATTCTACAAGCCTTGTTCAGACTTATCAAGAGAAGATTCGTTAGCAATGGTCACAGGCCTTATTACTACGACTGTAAGCTTACAGGTGAAGGTTATTTTGACATACACAGAGGTAAAGAGAGTTTGTGTTTATAGAAGGAATTCCTCTGCACTAAATCTGGACGGTTGGCCTTCATTAGCAATAAAAAAGGTATGTGGACTGATAGCATGGGTGGGTATCAGCTTCATTTATTGTTAAACTTACAGTAAAGGATAGCTTAGTCAAAATGTTTTTTAACAATGTCTTACAATATTTAACATTGTAAGTACTTAACAATAACAGTGGAGCACAGCCTGTTTCTTGGGTCCAAATCTGATGAATAGCAAGGTTTTCTAGTCTGGTTTACAGAGTGGTGGGTTATGTTTTCATATATCGTATTTCGCTATAGTAATTCAGAAGGTTTTGGTTTGAGATGTTTTGAAATGCTGAAAAACATAGGACGGGATGGTAACGATGAGTGAAAACAAATATGCCGAAGCTGAATCTAGTTATAGATGTCAGAGGAGCTGAATCAACTTTTAAATAGCAATTGAGTGCAGAAGACATTTTCAAATGGCTTCTTGATGTTGGATGTAAGACCAGGAAACATTCATCCTGTTGGCCATAATTATTTTTAGAGCTCCTCAAAGTTTCTCACAATTTGTTTACAATTAAACATATCTGCAGTTCACAAATTAGTAACATACATCTGAGGCTTTTATATTGCTAGCCAGTATAACATCTGTACTCTGGATACTGTAGTCCTGAAAACGGTCTTTATTAGCAAGGACCAGTTAAGTGTGTGTTTCTGTCATACTGGAGACGGTAGAATGTAAGCAAGTGCTTAGTACATGAGCTTAAATAGATCTAATTTTAGGGCTTTTGAATACATTTGAGATGTTGCTTTTCTTCTTTAGTTTGTTCTGGCTTTGTTTTCATTCCTGATAACACTCAGTCTTCTAACCTTCCTTCCTAAGCTCTGCTGCGACTTTCCTTTTAATATTTTTTAATTTATTTTTTTTTCCCCAGAGGCTGTAGTTTTGTGATAAATAGTGCTTGGTTAGCACAGTAGCAGATCAGGTGGGCTGCCATTAGGAAGCGTTTGTTAAAGTAATTGGAAGATTAAGGTTTATAGTTCACCAGAAATACGCACCCCGTTACTTGCCGTGGCACGGATGGTAACCTAAAGGACACCCTTTATAATGTTACACGCACAGGTAAGGTAGAAGAACATTTATAAGGTTTCAGGCACAAATACTTAAACATGAGGAAACACCAGCAATAAAATTGTCCCTCAGTCACGTCTACGTTTGTACATTACCGTTCACTCTCTGCGGGCCTGATCATATATACTTTTTTCCTAGAAGTTCCCATTTTTTTCCTTGAGGAGGATGGATATAGAAAATTGATCTACACCCACCCCTTTGTTTTTAGCCTTTCTGTTTACTGCGCTCTGAGATCTCTGCTCCAGAGAGAGAGGTGTTTTGTCATCGGTTAATGTGTGCCTTATCTCACTGCTCCACAACCTGACGAATCTTTGTCACATCCCCATGAGATGAAGGGCTGATATTGTCCCTGTTTTACAGACACAAAGTAAAGATGTGATAGTGCGGAGTCTGCGCCAGTTTAGTGTATTATCCCAGTTTGGGATCCGCTGTGTGGTACTCCCATGCCACAACTTCTACTGACTTCAGTTGTGGTTGTAAATACTCATCTGCAGAACCTCAGCTTGGGGACCTGGAGAGGAAAATGCACGTATAGAACTTGTGTAGAGTTAAGTAATACTGCAAGCCTCATGCAAGGGCAGATAGGGGTGAATTCTGTTCACTAAAATAATATTCAGCTTTCCAAAAGAGGTTTAGATGTTTAAATAAAAAAAAAAAAGTTACAACATCGGCAAATTTGGGTTCATATCTGAGGAGCAGCCAAAAGTAACACCATGATGACCAAGATACATGCTTATAAAATTATAAATTCTGACTACAGCTTTTGGAAGTGCTAATGCTTTACAAAGATAATATCAATAGAAATGTTATTGTCTGGGGAGAAGGACTCTTCTTGGAAACGTCTAATGTTATTTTACTCTAAGTTTACAAAGTGAGGTAAAATAAAACCAAGCAGAGGTGGGACTGAAGTTTGACAGAGATAAAAGCAACTCTTAGAAAATGAGTGGGAGGCAATGTTAATAATAAGTGATGCTACTGCCTCTTCTCCCTACCTGTTTACTCACTGTTTCAGCCAGATACGTACACTTCATATATATATATCTCTATAAAGTATGTATAAGTATATGTAAGTATACATATATATAAGTATATATATTTGTATAGATATATGTATAAAAAACAAGTATGCAAGGTTGTATTTGCATGTGTTCGTTGTGCTGCCCAAACAACCGAGTGATGAGAACATCAAAGAGGGTTTAAACGTGTGGTTATTCTCACTTCAGTGTTGTGCCTTTGGTTTCCGGAAGCGGTCTGTCACTCTTGCAGTTTGGTCCTTGACCTTCTATCACTTTTGGAGATGTGCCATACAATCTTTGTTTACAGTAACAAGCATGGAAAAACTGACTTCCTGACAGTAATGCTGAAGTCTAAGTTGAAACCACTCGCAGGTGAAAAAACATAGTTCTTCCACTTTAAACTTGTAATGTGTTTCATGTAAAATACCCATCTAAAACTGGGCAGCCAACAAAAGGAAACCAGTCCTTTGCCCAAGACCAAATATTAACTGCTTTGTCAGCAGTTTCACTAAGGAGTTGGTTGTAATGTGTTTCTGTATGTTTTTCCCTGCGTAGAATATAATTTGTAGTCTTAAAAAAACCACCCCGTTGGTTATTTAATTTTTATATAGGTATGATATTAATTGACTGAGCAGTTCAGGACCCTTCATGGACTTCTAGCTATTGTATGTGCAGCTCTGATCTCCTCGTAACCTCTACATCACACAGCTTTCTCACAGGCTGGTAAAACACATTCAGATTTGTAGATTAGTTTGTATGAAGAACCAATAGATTGTAGAACTTCCTTGTTTTCTGGCGTTTGCGTCACCTTTCCTACCGTTCTGTGTTCACCAACCCAACACTAACGGCTGTAAGACTTTTTAAGGAAATCGGGGTATATACATGAGGCATTTGTGTGTTCAGACTAGGTTCTCTTCTGGAAGTGCAGGTTTACTCAGCAAAGCAACATATTTGGGTTTTGGAGTCAAAATCAAGGTCGTGATGCAAAATGAATGCAAATCCAGTGGAAGATTCATGGCCCAGTTCGGTGGTCAAGTTTTTGGTGATGTAAGTTAGGTGATGTGTTTTGTAGCAATTAAATATTCCATAATTATGTGAAAAGAGTGTTATTTTACCCATTCAGGAAATTAGGAGGGAACAATAAGAAGAGTGGAAGTTAAATGAAGAGTGGGCTAATGAAGCGTTCCTGTTTTCCTGTAAGTTGTGTGTTCAAGTGATAGGCGTTTTAACGCACACTTCCAAATCCTCTGTAAAAAATTTATTTTCTTTTTACATCATTACAATAATTACAGTACTCCACATTAACTTATGGCCTGACCCCTTTTACACTGGTGTGTACATCATGTCAGTTGCTTTTGAACCATGAGAAGAGTTTGGCCCCAAGGCTAACTTAACTGGAGGAAACAGTTTTTAGTAAGTCAGAATAATAATGGGAATATTAACCTTAGGAAGCTTCCACAAATGCAGAGATAATTATATAATTTTTTTTCGGTGTTGATTAGCATTTGGTTGCATTTACATCGATGTGTCACGCTCTGCTCTCTCGAATTCCCACGTTTCTGCTCCCCTCCAGGACTGCTGCTGAAGTTTTCTTTCTCACACAAACAGTTTGTAGCGATCCAACAGCACAGGGCTTAAGATACGTAGATTCAGTCCTTTAAAGTGCATAGGCAAATACAAACGTACGTGGTCAGTGCTGTCAGCTGGAGTAGCTGAAACTTGGGGAGGCTAATTGCAATAAACTGCTCATCACGCATCTGTGGAACCTAGAATTAATGTGGGAAATTTTTCAAAGATTAATATTGAATAATCAGTGAATTCAAATAAATTAACCGGGTTCCAGATGACTGCAAGAGAAAAGTGCAGACCTGTGCTTCACCAGTTTCTTGTGGTGAAGGTCTCTGTGCTGAAAATGCTGATGCAGCATTTCCCTTTTTTTTTTTTTTTTTACATGCGTTCACTAAGATGGTCTAGACAAATTCTGGCATATTCTACAGAAAATTACCAAAAGGTGGAATCATGGCTATTTTTTAACTGGATGGACAACCAAAGCATATCTTTTGTATGAGACGGTAGTTAGATCTTCATTCTAGGTGCCATACAGTGTAGCAGTATCAGGAGATGGCTTTGAAGAAGGCCCATCAAGTACCGAAGGAATTCAGCTGTGGTCAAACAAAACTCCTTAGGGGGTATTTTACCCTACTGAAGAACTCTGTACACTGTAGAGAAACTGCTTCTGGGACTTGAACTCTCAGATGAAGTTGACCTGAGCGTCTCTAAACCATGGCAGTGTGTGTCTAGACATACCCTGTGGTCACTAAACATCTACGGGTATTTTGTGCGAAGCGTAGGGCACTTCATGCCTTGGCCAGTAGCCAGCATGGCTCAGTACTTAGACCCATGTGCAGCTCTGCGGTTTTTGTTCGCTGACATATGTTTGTTTTGGTTTGAGTCCATAAGGTTTGCACGCTTGAGGTTCACTTTGAGGTTTCAAGTTCAGTGAAACATCAAGTTTTGCCTGGCTTTTGGGTTGAAACCTCAAGCCTAACGATAATGATTTCTCTATCTGCAGATTACGAAGGGAAAGGTCATTGAAAAACAAACCCCAAAGCCTGATACTTGCTGAGAATCACCAAGTGTTCAGATGGACCATTCCTTGCAGAATTTAGCAATTGTACGTTTCTGTCAAAATTAGCAACTCTGCGTTTTACTGATATGCACAAGTGTATTAGTGGCGTTCTGCTTCGATTAAAGCTATAGCATTTCTCCAAGTTTCTGCTATTTTTTCAGTTCCTGCTTCCTGGGTGGCACTGTTTAGCACTACACAGGGGTGGCGGGTTTTGCCTGCAATCAGGAAAAAGTTGAATTTATGTTAAACCATCAGCCAGATACTTATTTGGTTTAAGACCTCGCACTTCTGTCCAGTCTCTGCAGTGCCCATGCTATGCGTAACCAACATGAAGTTCTGCTTCCTTTGACTTCAGGAATTCCCAAAAGGGATTTTTCCCAAAAGGAAAAGCTGGTGCCCTGAAGGCAGTTGGGTATCTTTCCTCTTTTGAGGACATGCGTCTGGTGTTGAAAGCAGTTTAGGTCTTGTTCTCTGTAACTGTGCAACTCTCCTGGAGCTGGGATCCCAAGTTTCATTTTCAGTGACGTTCAAAGAATCTTAGACTCGCAGGGATCCACGCCATAGCAGAGTACTGTACCAAGCAGATAATCAGCCATATGAAGAAATATACTGAATCTGGTTGAAAAGCACCTGCAAATCACTCCACAAAATTCAGTAGACTTTAAGCAGTCATGAATTATGCTTATTTTGGGCTCTCTGTATATTGCTCTAATTCTTCATGTTGATCTAGAGTCTACTCTGCTGCTGAATCTTTTGCTCCAAAGCCTGTCCCCTGTGGACAGTTACATCAAATCCAAGGTAGCTGGTGTATCCCTAAGGTAGCACGAGGCTGCACTAATATGGAGCAGGATTGGTGATCAAATGTTTGAGAACAGATCTTCGTATGCTGGCACCAAATTGGTGTCGGGAAAATTTCTATTGATGACCTGTCAAGGCAGCATCCAAAATAAGGCCAGTTGTTTCTGCATCTTCCAATCTAAAAGCTTTCATGTGAACTCAGGCAGTAAATGATGTCAACCAGAAATTCCTACCTGTATCCTCAGCTGTTCTGTGTGGATGACTTCCTACTCCTCCATTCATGGTATGGAGAGGGAGAAAATGTGCTGTGGAGTTCAACTGAGAAAGTCATTTAGACAGGTAATTTTACAGGCTGCCAACGAATTACTTTGAGAGGTAACAGTATCTAACAGAGCAAAGTACCTGTGTTAGAGATTTGGAGAGGGAGGAAAGAGTTAGTTACCCATGCTGGTATCAAAGAATTTAGCAGGGAGGTTATCTGAGGGGATCTCAGTGCAAGAAGTAGATTTTTAAGCTCTATGTGCATAGGGCTGCCTCTCACAAGGAACTGTTCTGCATCTAAGTCTTTTACATTTCTGAAGAAATGATGACTGGTCTTTCTCTTTGTAATTCTTGTCTCTTCCCATCCCTCCCCCTTCACTTGCATCTAATGCGACTGTGTATCTCAGACCTTTTCAGGTCTGTTTGAAAAATGTGTCCTGTATTGCATATTCTGAATAAACTAGCATCCTCCAGGTACTATGTTTGTTCAGCTCAAATTCTGACCTCTGAGAGAAGTTCAGGTTTCACACGCATCTGGTCTTTGTTTTTTCTCCCGTTTCTCATGGGTAACGCATGGCAGAACACTGGAATCAGGGTGTTCACTGGGGTTTCAGTGGTTTGGTTAATAGTTGAACTGGAAGCATCTAGATATCAAAATGATCATCAGATGGTGGCAATTTGGAGGTGCTACTGATTTGAGCTGAACTTGGTTAAATGAGTATGAAAAGAAGTCTCTTCATTCCTTGACTCCTTCCCTTCTCTTTGGTTTTAGTGTTAGATCTAGGAAAATGTTTGCAATTCAGTATTTCCCACCAGCAGTGCAGTGAAGGCTGTGTATGTAAGAAATAGAGAAAGAACATTTATTTCCTGCACATTTATTTCCCCAGGGAGGGAGGTGCAGCACTGGAAGAGGTTACCCAGAGAGGTTATGGAATCTCCATCTCCCAGGGTTTTCAGGACGAAGTCACAGCTGACCTGATGTAATGTTGATGATAGCTGGGGGGTTCACGAGGTGACCTCCAGTGGACCCTTCCAACCAACATATCTGTGATTCTAAGTCAGAACAGATAAATGAGCTAGTAGTATCAAGCGGGAAAGATCATCAGCTCACAGAGGCAAGAACTCCTGCAGCTCTGTCTTAGAAACTAATGAGAACGGACAAGAAGCCATTCTGAGATGTGCTACTATAATTGTTACAGGTTAAGAACAATGAGAGTGGTCACCAGGACAGCTCCTCTTATCTTGTAATCTAAAGCCCTGAAGATACTTATTTTGCTGCGCTGAGTCCCTGCCTCAGTAATGTTTATCTTTTGGACTGAGAAAAAGTCATCCGAAGTCTTTATTCTCCATATTAGCTGACACTGCATCTGAAAAAAACCAGGATTATATCCATTAGCTACAGTCTGAGTTTGGGTGTGCCAATATTGTTTTCCAGCAAAGACTTGCCAATGCTGAAATTGTTAACCCCACACAGGTGAAAATGCCCTCGGATGACTGTGGTAATCTTGTGATTTCCGTAGAGGCAGTCCTGCGGCTCTCCCGAACGCTAGCTGCACACTGAGGGTGAATGCTACAATTGGATTTTACGTGGAATTTAGGCAACTCCTAGGTGCAGCCCATTGCAAAACCCCTTTCTGATGGGAACCAATAAGAACAAGCTACAACTGCCTTGTGCAAATTTTTGCAATCTGCTATTGCGTGAACAGTTGGGAAGGTTGAAATCGGCATGAAAGAGCACTCAGGTTTTGCTCCGATTGCGCTTCCCCGAGTGAGTGCTAGGCATCTCTCTCTCTTCTGGGGAATTCTGTGCTTGATCTCCATCATATAACTTTGGAGCTTGCGATGGGATCCTGTGCAAAACAGCTGTGCAGATTCACAGCAGCTATCTTCTTACGTTTCCCCGACACCCGGTACGGTTTCCGTGTAAAGAGCCAGGGAGCACAGCGTTGCGAGGTGGTGCCCGGCTTTTGCAAACAAAGGGGACGGAGGACTCTGTGCCACCTGCTCTGCCACTTGAACAAACGTTAGGAGTAAAACAAGCTACAAACCGCTACCTGTTTGTTGGATGATAACTTTATGCAGCAGCAATTCCATCGATCATCAAGGTCAGCTTTTTTGCTTTTGTTTCTCAATCGAACCAGCCCCTCGGTTCCATGCTCCTATAGGCAAGATGGTAAAACAGCCAAGGATGTTAACTGCTTGGTGCCCTGACAGCAAACGGCATTGCGGAGCTGCACACTCTTGTGCCGGGGCTGCCGGGGTGTCCAGATGTTTCTGCGTTAAACAGTGTGGCACAACACCTCTGCAGGAATTGGCAGGCAAGAGTGTGTGCTTCTTGACTTGGATTGAAAGCTTTTGAGTCGGCAATATCAGGAAAACATTGCCACCGCCCGCAAACCAGAGAGAGCCCTGTCATGTCCATACGTGAGGAAAAAACCCTTCTGCACATTTTTTCCTGATTATTTTGTGGGACAGTGAATTTACTGAGATTACCAGTTCTGAAAATGGTGAATGCCCCTCTGTTTCTCGCTGTAGTCGCTCATGAGCATGGGACTGAGTGGGAAAAGGAGTGGTCTTGGCAAACGGCTTACTAGTCTCAGATAAATTATTCAGAACACAGGTTTGGATATAGATTGCAGGGAACGATAATGGAGTTGGTTTTCTGAGCCTGTTCATGTTGTGAAGACATGGAGTATGCTTTTCAGGAATTCACTTAAGTGGAATCAGCTTTGAATAACGTAGCCTGGAAGTAATATTGCTGCCATCCAGCTAGTGTCTGTGGAACAGCATTCTCCTGCCTCCTAAAGCGTTGGTGTTGAAGACGGATAGATAGGGAGATATTTATTTTTTGGCCTTTTTTTTTTTTTAAAGGGAAATTCTTTCTAACCGCTAGAGAGGGGCATGTTTCGGCCGAGATTTTTTCCCCCCCGAGTGACATAGTGGACCGCATCAGCATCCGATTTGGGTGCGTCATGTGGTTTCTCATGTGATGCTGGTCTCGCTGCGCTTTGGAGAGTGAGCCTTTGTGACTCCGCACTCTTGGACAGTAGCATCCAGCAACACAGGAGACTTTGGGGAGGGGGGGGAGAAGAGACACCCCCCCCAAAAAACCCCAAAAGCCCAGAAAAATAAAGTTACAATCATTTATTATAGTTATTATTTCTTCTTAACTGTTTTGGCTTTTATTTTTAATTCTGGGTCTTCCCTTTTCTCCGTTCCTGCAGGCGTAAAGCTGCACCGTTTGGAAGAAACGAGATTGTCTTTCCTCACAGCTACGACGCTGCACCGCTCTCGACAGAGCCAGCTTTTCCCCCCATTTACCTGGGCGGCTGCTGCTGTTTCTGCTGCTGCTGGGGCTGCCGCAGTCTCGCTGCCTGAGCTTCACCCCGGCTAGGCTGCCTCGAAACTCCCTCCTGCACATTGCTAAGGAAGAAGAGTGATGGAGCCGCGTTTTTTTCTGTTGGTTCTGTTGCGATGTGCGATGGTTTTGGGGTTTTCTTGGGGGGGTGGGGGGGGAGGAGGAGAAAGGAGGGGTGTTAATCTAGGATGGGGTGAGTAAAAGCTTAAAGAAATACTACGTAAAGTAATCCAGTGCTCGACAAGGGCATCAGCAGCAAGAATCCAGCCTCTGCTGCTCCAGAGGATTAACATGGGGAAGCCAGAGTGCTGCAGTCGGGTTTCACCTCAGCGTTGTGCTGGAGATGGATAAATAAGGTATCGGTTGTGTCCGCCTGCTCAGGCAAAGCCATGGGGAAGGAGAGAGCGAGCGAATGCAAATGCAAAGGAAGAAGCAATGCGACGTGGCGTTTGTCTGATTCTGTGCATTCTCATTGCAGAGAGGATGGCATGATTAACAAAGCGATGTATGGACAGAGGGACTGTAAATTGTAGCTCGAACATGCCTGATGCTGTCAGGGAGGGAACCGATGAGCTTGGGGGCTGCAGCGATATCCCCAGGGAAAACAGCCGCCCCGCACTCTGCGTGTGTATATATATATGTATGTATGTGCTTGTGTGTGTGTGTGAGCATGTATGGACATGAAAGAAAGACATTTCTGACCAATATACAGAGGAAGTTTGTCACGTTGCTGGGTCAGACTTGATTGCAGCTTGTATTTTCAGCTATAGCTCTACACCCATTTCCTGACTGAGGCGGCACTCTGTGAAAACAGATGTAGGCAGAATTCTTTTAAGAAATGTGAAAGCAGATCCTTTCCGCTTAACACCTTGAAGCACTGAATCTTCTGCACTGTGCTGAGAGAAACTGGGGGGGGGGGGTTTTCGTTTTCTCCATCTTAAAATCTTTATAAACACAGCTGTATTCAGTATGGTGAAAAATTCTATACTGTAAATAGAAATGTGATCAATCTAATCAAAATAAATGCATCCCAGATGACTTCTAGACCAGCTGGCTACCACAGTCATCAGATGGCTAAATGCTCAACTGAGCATTTATACGCAGCGTTATATTTACATCTTGGTTTTAGCATTTCAAAATCAGCCTCTAATTAAAAAGGATTCTTCATCTATTGAAAAATTTGGCAATAGATTTCTCTGAAATGTACCTGGGTGTATTTTTTATTGCCGAACATGGCTGGGCGAGACCGTGTTTTTAGAGCAGGTAGACTTGTCACAGTACAGGCATATTTAGTGCGGTAAGGCAGCTCGGCTTGGCCATGTCTGAACAATGCAGAAATCGGGGAAACAAGTGCTGCACTCAGCTAGCGGGGCTTGGCATGGCTTCTAGCAGCTGCCGACCGAGAAAGAGGGGTTTTTTTTTTCCTCCTTTTTTTTTCTCCTTCTTTTTTTCCTTTTATACAAATCCGTAGACCATAATGTCATCCTAAAATGTGTACGAGGGGATTTCCCAATAGTCACGGTGAGCTACCCTGCAAGACGCCTGTCTGGCCCTTCCACTATTTGTTACCCAGCCTACAAAGGCAGCCCTGTGTGTCGGATTATATTTAGCCAGCTGTTGGATAACATTCTTGTGCTGGGGGCAAAGGAGTCTTGTTACTCCCAAACTGTAGTTTTCTGTTTGCTTAAGAAAAACAATCTTGGCAATACAGCAGGCTCTGCAAAGGAGTTTACCCCACTCCTATACCTTTCTGAAACTATCGTGTGCTTCTGACTCGGGCAGTTTAAAGCAAGCAAGGAGGAGGAAGAGAGACTCTTAACTCACAGCTTCAAAGCTGCAGAAACGAGCAAAATGTCAGCAGCTTGTAATTAGGAGTCCATGGTTACGTCAGTGACTGTATCGCTCCAAGAATAGTTATGTGATATGTGCCACAAAGCAAAGGAAGCTGGTCATAACCTGGTTATCAAGCCTGGTTCAAACAAGAAAGAGCAAAATGGATTAATGAATCTGCTGTGTTCCTAAATCAGATGCGGATGGATTACATGTGCAAGGCTGGCTGAATTCTGCAGCAGTGAAGACTGAATTATCAGTTTGTCAGAGGGCACGTGTTCACCGAGTGAAAGTGTGAATCCTTCAGAAAAAAATTGCGGATGAACTGTCTATCCCAGAAAATGGCTTTCCCAGCTCCATCCTGTCCAGGCAGCTGCGTGGCACGGAGGCGTGCTCTGAAGGGAGAGACCGGCGAGCCGCACGGAGGTGTTTAAAAGGAAGGGTGTAATTCAACACAAAGCAAGCATGCCGAAACGCTGTTCTGGCATTACAGATTTGATACTGCAGTACCACCCCAGAGAAGACCGGCTGGGGTCTGGTGTGCTTTATATTAAGGTTAAGGGGGGGAGGGAGAGGGCTTCGTGCAGCATCTTGCAGCATCTTGCAGCCACACAGAAGTCCCCAGGGCTGCGCGGGGAAGAGGGATGCGTTCGGCTATGTGCTCTTAAAGGCACATGCCCAGACCCTGCCAGGAGCTTTCTGACCTCTGCAATTCTTTTTAGGTCTGTGCAGGCAACTCGGCAGCGTTTAAGCAGTGAGATTGCAGGGGGTGCTTAATCTGCTCTGACTGGCCTTTCTCCACGTTGGGGCTGGAAGATGTTTAGAGGGCTTTTATCAATCCCCCCCCGCTCCCAATATTCAGCGTGCACGTCTGCCGGCGTTCACGCCGCCCAGTTGCTAGAAGCCTGGCGTGGTTCCCTGCTCCCAGCAGAAGTCGGTTGCAGTTCAGCTCTGTTTATGTCGCTCTTTAATTTACTAGGATAGGTAGATTGTATTATGCAAACAGTGGGGTGGGTTGGTGGTTTTTTTTTTTTTTTTTGACTGTGAACACAGATTTGTAGGAGGAGATGACTCTGTACATTAAACCAATAGCTCTTTGAATTGTGTGCAGTATAATTTGAATATACTTACTTTAATTAATAGAAGGTTACAAAAGCTGGCATTGTCTGGGGCTGTTTAATTTACATCTTGGGTTTAGTCAACGAGCATAACCTGCCTGATGAGAACGGCGTATTCTGCGCAGCCAACAGGGTGGAAGACATTATTTTGTTTGTGTTGGTTCAAACAGCTGGTCATTAATGCAGGCCCCATCTCCAGAGTGAAGTGCTAGTGGCCATGAATGGCTGCCTGATTAATGCTGCCCCTCGACGCCTCCTTCATCCAGCAGCGATGCTCGCAGTGGAATAACGCCGCGCGAGTTGATTGCGCTCTAAGAGGGTAGTATGTCATTGTGTCACCGAGCAATCGGGGTTATTATGGGGCAGGGCGGACAGGCGGGACAGCGGGGTTACTAGACCGTGGCATTTTTAGAAATGCAGGGCTGACCTACTTAGAGTTATTCTGGCTGGCTGGCAGCTGCCTGGCGCGGGGCTCCCCCCGATAGGCTGCGGCTGTTGCTAGGGGGAATTAGCATGAATTTTTCCACATACAGACTTGGTGATTGAATGATAAAAGCTGACTGGAATTAAAGAGATTCGGTTCAGTATTATGCAGATTTATGTCCCTCGGTTTTTCTCCCTCTCTCTCTCTCAAATGCGTAAAAAGGAGCAGAAGACAGTTTGTTTCCATTTATTTTTGACCTATTTTTTTTTTTCCAGGGGAGGGCAGAAGTGTTATGAATTTTTGATCATCATTTACTATTTAAGCCGTGGAAATGATATGACAGTGGGCATGCATCTTTAATGTATGGGAGACTCAAATGTTGTCTCTTTGGAACGGAATGAAATGAATATATTTTGTGTCCTGGTCAGACTGCCGCCTCTTTCCGTGTGAGGCTGTGTCAGATTCCCTCGCCTGGAAAGGGACAACGTATACCAGGTTTTATTGCATAATGTTACTCTTGGCTATTTTTAGCGATCTGTAGTTCACAAAATTAGTCCTATGTTTATGTTGGTGGATGAAATGAATCCCCAGAATCTGTCTCCCATAGGCAGAGACAGACGCTATGGGTATGCTGCAGTGTTGTGTGTCATGTTCATGCGAAAAGGTGTTTCTATACTACAGGCGTATCAGCACTGCGTACCTAGCAGAGAACTGATGCCTGGCCCATAATCAGATCCATTAGCGAACCTCTTCTGGTTTTTGGAGTATTTTTCAGGCTTTGGTTTGAAGTTGGATTCTCTAGATGGCCCTTTTTTATTTATCTACATCTGCCTGAAACAGTGTTATCTTTTCCGAGAACCCTGTGCTCCCTCAGGAAGCAAATAAAAACAATACTCAGTGAAGAATCCTTTGATGTAATTATGAATATTTCCTTTGTTATTATCACTAATTATAGAAGATCTTTGCTTAAACCACAATTCCCCTCTGTGTGATCTTTTACCATGCAAAGAAGTTACACTTTAGTGCTTATAATTTTAAATTAGTTTTTCATGGCAATGCATCATGACGTCACACTCAATGAATTGGGAATTTTCAAAGTAAGAAGCAGTTGGGGATGGGGGAGAGGGACCCAAAAGTCTTTGGAATTGCAAAATAAAAAATGTGACTCGGTGCTGAAAAGTAGTGAGGTCATTTGTGTCTGAAATGGTTTAATTTGAAATACTTGGATGAACGAGATACCTTTTAGAGGGGTGTGAGCAGCCTGCACATCTGTCTGGCCGGCCAGGAGCCTCCCTGGACGCAGAGCTCCCCTGCCTTGGCCCCTGGAGTTTCTTGGGAAGGTATGAAGAAGAAGCAACTGAAAATGGAGACATGCATTTGAATGCGTTTTGTGGCTGAGGCAAAGCATTCAGTTCCTACAGGTTTGAATTTCCTATGGCTCTTTCCTGGCCTTGAATCATTACTGAAACTCACACCGCTTCCTTCTCTGCTCCTTCCTGATGGTCCCATGGAGTGACGGTTTTTTAGAGAAGTGAAAGTGAAGAGAGGCACTATTTGATGCCCAGTAATTGTGCTCTCCACGGCTGTCCCTAGAGGTAACTCCAGAAAGTGAAACTGCAGTTTTGGTCCCACTCCCCTCAGCAATATTTCTCTTGATCAAAGCCCGATGTCTTCATCCGCTTTCCTGCGGGATGCTGTCAATGGCTGTATCTTCCCGCCTGGGCTGTGGTCTTCAGATCGGTTCTTCCAAACTTACCTCTATGTTGTGTTGTCTGCTGAACTGCTCCCCAGTTGCTTTCCCCATGAGGAACCAGTTCAAGTGATCAGAGAAAAGGGCTGGAGCACGGCCAGGTTCGGCCCGCCCCAGTGCCTCCTCGGTGGCTGGGACCCAGGTGGGCAGCCTCTTTGCTGACAGAAGGGAAGTACTGGCATGGAATTCAGTTCCTTACGGGAGGAAAAGCCAACTTGGCTTTCGACATGCTAGGCAACAGCCAGCCTTTGTGTGCGATTGTTGAGGTTCTTGCCCTCCTTGGTTGTAGCTGGTCGTAGTTTCAGCCAGTTCACCTGGGATATTAGCTAACTTGGACTTCAGCAAATCAAAATGAGCGTGCAATATTATATTAATTTTGGCAGAAACCTATTTTCTAGAAAAATTATTTGAGTGTCCACTCATTTTGGTATATTCCTGCTAAGAAAGAGGGAGTCCAAAGCAAAGCAACAAACAATATAAAGCGTATACTCTGTGGAAAAGAGTTGTGTCCTTGATGTTTGTTTGGGATTTCAATGCAGTGAATGTTTATAACAAATATCAAAGCAGACAGTTTAACAAACCATCCATTGACATATTAAATACAAAAAATGCAGTGCACCAGAAATTGTGTTCAACATTAGGTTCCTTTTCTGAAAGTCTCTTTAATGGGAATTATGCCAAATAAATGAATGTGTGAATAATCTGATCTTAATGCTTTGGGTAATTATAAGTAGCAGAAATATGGAGTTAATGAAACAAAACCAAAATCTGAGCTCTGTGTATGTGTATAAAGCATAAGAAACAGGACGCCAGAGGACTTCAAAATATATGTCTCTGTTGAAAATATTGTCAGTTGTGCGCATTCCTTTGAAAAAACATATTAATCATTTTCTGATGATCTCCTCTGAGGTTTCTATTGTTGCAACAACTTACACCTCCTACCTTGAAGTTGCTTACCTACAAAAGATTGTGTTCTATTGTTCAACATTCTTGTACTATGACCTCTCCTGTGAGCTATGAAAGATCTATTATGCTGAGTTTCATGCTCTAGGGTGGTTAAGCGAATACTGATTTACTGGTAGCATATGCAGGCAATAATTTTTAATTTTTTTCCAGCAAAAGACCCCGAATCCTGCCTCCGTTTGCAGCTGTGAGATGGCTGTGCTGCTTGGTGTATTCCTGACCTCGAAGTCTTGGCCGCTTGTGGATTTGTTGTGCATTTTGTGATATCGTTGCAACTTTCTGTTTTTCTGAAAATGATCAGAGGATACAGGACATCGAGCGACACATCTAGATTCCCATGAAGGGATTACAGCCGCCAGGAGTGAGTTGACTCCCAGCCTTCACCTCCTGCCAGGGCTATAAAGATCAGTTTTTCTGTAGCAAATGTGTTTCGGTTCCAATTTCAAACTAAAAGTACGAGGAATTGTATTATATTTCTTAAAAGACTGGCAGTTGGCACATTCCTTTTATTGCAATACAGTAGGGAATACAAATGTTTTACAAATTAAAATAATCCTTACAAGATTTTTTTCTGTGATCCATTAACATGGAAACCAATTCTGTAACGTACTGCCGTCAGCCAGGAGCAGCATTACTGTGGCTCCCGCATTCATGCTTTTCCTGCATCCACAGACGTGTGTGCCTACACACTCAAAAATGCTGTATGTATGCAGTGTGTGTGAATGCGTATACAAGACACAAGCATAACTTACACAAATACAAAGCTGAAGCATGTGATATGTAATCACAGTTGTCTCAGGGTAGTACCAAAACCTGTGCCTCTAGATGGATGATGCTGGTTTGTGTATGGTGAAAAGTGGCTTGCCATAAAATTCATGCAATTCTGGCGCGTAGTGTAACCCTTGCTGTCATCCCATTCGCCGCCAGTAACAAAAAAAAAAAATCATGATACTGTGTAAAACAAAGATAACAAAAAGGATGGTGTGGTGAAAAGTAGGGTGTACCTAGATAGATGGGTTTCATAACCACTTGTGCCCTTTTTGTAGTCAATAGCAATGTACAATAAAATGCATGATGGGCTGTTTAAGAGGGAGAGATATATTTTATATTATCATTAATTCTTCCCTCCTGCTCTTAGGCCACACCTACTTCAAAAGTGAATCCAGACTCAGATCTTGACAGAGATCGTGACCTTGTTGAAACCAATGGCTGTTTTATCCTGGAATTCAGTGGAGCCAGGCTTTCATCTCTGGTATTTTCCCCTGAACATGTCTTTTTTTTTGTGCTCTTGCTCCAAAGCATAGTGTTCCTAGCTCTACTTTTTCTTTTCCTCTGTTCCTCTGAAAATGCTTTGAAAGATTACTTTTTTTGAGCAATATACTGTAAATTTGCTCTTGAGTCTGAGAAAACGTGGGGAAATAGCACTTCACTGCCAAGCAGATAAGGTTGAGTTGCAGTTGGTCTCCATAGCTATGTTTTTCCATAGACTTCTGCTTTCATCATAAAATGTCTTTAGTCTTGATGAAATGGAACAAGAAGTGAAAAAACAACTATGCCAAGGAGAATCCCATCTCTAACAGGCTGCAGAAACTCAGGTAACGAGACGGCTTGTGTCTCGACCTACAAAGCTAGAGCTCATAGAAATGCAGAGGGAGGCAGAACACAACAATCTTTAAAAAGAAATGCTTTCTAGCTCTCTAGCAACTTGCGCTGTTATCATCATTGAAGTTAACGGTGGATTCCTTTTTCATTTTTGTGACACTTTAGTGTTGCATAAACAGTACTCACACCAGTATTCAATGAAGTTACTCATTTGGAGGTGGGTATGCCACAGTTGTGTCTGCGTTCGCCGTGTTTTTCTTTGTTATATACAGACACAGTAATTAGGCTTTCTGCAGTCAAAATTTTTTTGATATTTCAAGGTTGGAGGCGTTTGAAATAATGGCAGTTAGTAGAGGACATTGGTGATAGATTTTGTGCAATATTTGTATCATTCAGAAAATATGCGGAATGGAGGAGATGGTGCATTGTGCTGCATACTTGGTTTGGTTATGGTTGAAACAAATGGCTGATGAATCTTAGTTTAAATCTCCTGTTCATCACCTCTAATGATGGCAATGTATTATAGCTCTCACCTGCAATTCCTCTGTGTGTATCCACAGGCACACATACGCACCATTTTAGCTGAACTAAAATTGCTACTGAAGTCATCTCCAGCAATTCTTCATATTACTCTTTTGAAACTCAAACCTACAGTTGTGGTCTCATCTTTAAGTTGTAAACAAGTTCTATTCTTTTTTTTTCTTTTTCCCCCCCTTCTAATGGTTGGTAAGATTATGTCCCTTCATGAGTTTTATGGCTACATCCTTTTTATAAAGGAGAAGAAATTCCAGTGCACTTCAGTGCCCTATTTGCTCTTTCACAGCCAGTTGATCTTGTTTCCATCAAATGTTTTCTGTTAACAGCCAGGGAGTAGCACCCTTGTCTTCGCATTGGATTTTGATTTCATGGCATTATAGTCACCGTTCCCAATATTTTTGTTGTTGTGAAGAGATACTTGCAAATGTGAAAAAGGGTCTCCTCTGTTGCCTGTATTTGTAGTGTCAGTTCATATTTGATATGAGTTTAGCTGAACATGAGACATGAAGATAAAGCACTGCCCTCTGAAATGTTTTCCCTTGTTTTATGAGAGTAATCTCATTTCTTTTAGAAGCAGCAAGTGAACGGCGGGCCGAGGAGCCCAAGCGGACAGATGACGTTGGATTTCACAAACCAGGTCTTCACGTTATGATACGTTCCTAAGGAGCAGGACAGGGAACTAATGCTGTGCAGATCAACTCGGTTGTGTGTTTTCAAACAGTAGATCACCTGAAATCAGAGCTATGAGACCGAGTGAAAGCCTGGCACTGGTGGAGCCGTTGGAGAGCTGGGCTGAGCAGGGCACAGCGCCTGCTTGCACAACCATCCAAAGGGATTCTCCAAATTTTTAAGTGCTGCCAACAGTTGGTTGCCTTCTTTGCTTAGCCCAACTGATGCTGTTTTCAGTTTGGTGGTGATTGTAAGGAGAGGCAATACCCTTTATTTAAACCAGCTCTCTCCCATAAACCTTGGCTTCTTGATAGCCTTAGGTAGTCCTGGCTGCCTCATGTTAGTGTTGACTTTCATAGGAGTTTGGAGCACGCAAAAAAAATCGGAAGGTGGCCAGGATTTTGGAAGAGCTGTGTTCTGTAGTTGAAGATTTCTAGATGGGTTGGTCACTTCTGTTGCAGAGAAAGTTAGAAGAAATGCAAGGCAGTGAAGTTTTGGCTGTACTCCAGCACTGCATAATGATGGAGACCAATAAATTCATTTAAAACTCTAGGCTTGCCTCAGTCGCTTGCTTGCAACACTGCAAATCACATCAGGAGGAGAACAAAATAGAAAAAAAGAGCACTGTTTTCTCAGGCAGAAAAATCTTTTTAATAAATATAGTTTTATGGGTTTTGTTTCACCCTTGATGAGTCAGCTCAACGCTCCCGTGTATGTTTATGATGTAAGCAATAGGAACTCAGCATGTATTCACTGGTCTTTATTTTAATGTTTTGTATTACCAAAACATTTTTTGTACCCCAAACTTTATATTGTAGGCTGAAAAGCAGACATAAGCAATGAGAACACTGAACATGTATATTTTTCAGGAGAAAACATGTATTTTAAGACATTATGCCAGCATACTTTGACATACAGGCAGATCTGAAAAACTTTAGGAGAAAATAACATCATCTGACATTAATTCACGAGGAGCTGATGTATTATTGAAGAAAAGTCATTCTATAATGTGACTTTTTTTTTTTAATTATTTTGGTGGTTACAGTTGCTTAGGTTGAATGAAAAGAACTAAGCATAGTCATAAATGCAAATTCAGTCATAAATGTCCTTGTGGAACATAGAAGTCCCACTAAAGCAGTTTCCTGGTTATTTCCCAAGGTGAAAGGATAAGGTTTTTTCAAATAGAATTCCATTAATATTTGTAAAAGTTATGGTTTTTTATGTAAAAGTTGTTCTTTTGGTGGAGAGTGTATGTTTTTGTTAGGCACTTTTATTGCTTTTTAGAACACAGTTGGATGGTCAGAATTCAGAAGCTGGCAAGTAATTCCCATATGAATGAGAAACTGGTGATGGAATTGGAATGTATTTTTGGGGTAGTTTTGTGGCAACGTGCTTTATTCACAGAGCATGTATGCAATTTTACTTCCCTGAATGTAGGCAAAAATCATCAGAGCGCCATTTGTTTGTTTTCCAGAAATACCCCAAAATGGGCATAACTACAAGTGGTGTTCAAAAGAAGCTCCGTCTTTCCAATGTCACTTTCCTCTTTGCTCTCACACGCCCTTTGCTCGCTTTGTCTGAAATTACCTTACTCCATGGGTCTACAACCAGAGGAAAAACCCCCTCTGTTCATCCACTAGATTCAGTTCTGGCAGGCCCCAAGCAGTTTACGTCTTGGGTTGTCACACCTATCGTATGCAAATGTTTTTAAACATTCGGTTCCCCTTGTCATTGAGCCATGAGGACTTAACATGCGTGCTGGCTTTTAGGAGGTCTATGATTATTTCTAGATTCTAGACAGTACCCACACCTTCCTGATAGACATTAGAATATAGATCATATTCAAGCATGCACATACACGTTTTTTTAGAAAGGATGTGATGGCTTTTTGTCACTCCTTAATCCTAGGTCAAAGGGTAGAAAATGCAGGGTTTTTTCTCTGAGAGCTGGATGGTCATCAGAGATTCTTCTCTTTCTTTGGGTCCCAAAAACCTGCTTTGAAATGTCTTTTAAAGAGATGAAAAGGGTGTAGTTGTAGCGTTAAAACCATGAAGTTTGCACATTACTGAAATAAGTGGTTCTCCTTTTTATTCTGGGGTCCAGGTCGAGATACTACACGGGAGTAAAAAATAATGGATGTCTTCTATTTTATTTTGTCCTGACTTTTCCCCCTGTTTTGGGGGTCTGGAAAGAAAAGCATGCCAAAAAGGCCCAGTGTATTGATGTGTGAAATTGAAGGAGTTGCTCATTCTTATGATCCAGACACTGTGCCCTTTGACAGGGTTAACATAAAAAGAAACATACTGGAAAACACACACGTAAGTATGAAAAATTCCTTAAATTCAGGGTGTGTTCATACAAAGTGAAATTTCTACAGTGTGGAAAGCATTAAACCTGATCCAGAAAAAATGCGAGGTGCCCCAGCCATTGAGATGTGAATCTCTTTAATCCGCACAAGCATTAGAAAAATCTGAACCATGTGAAAGTTCAAAAGCTGCAAAGCTATTACATGACTTCTTATTCATTTCTCAAATATTGTAACTTTCTATTGAACTGTGAAAAGGCTTTTTCTCGTATTTTTTTTTCTTTTCATAAGCAATAGATCAGTCACTCCCTAATACATTATTGCACATTGTGAAGCTGAAAGTGAGTTTCACTTGGTTATATCTAGTTGGGTATAAATTCTTGATTTATTTTAGAGTATTTATGTAGCATTTCAATAGTTGGTAACTTGCACCTTTTCAGCAGTTGCTGTTAGGGAGGGGGAAAAAAGCAAGACTGAGTA
This sequence comes from Gavia stellata, assembly GCF_030936135.1. NCBI lineage: Eukaryota > Metazoa > Chordata > Aves > Gaviiformes > Gaviidae > Gavia > Gavia stellata. Next base: position 94,324,548 of record NC_082596.1, on the reverse strand, counting down.
CAATTTTTAATTTTTTTTAAGATCCCAATCAATGCACAGTAAGTTTAGAGGTCATTTTAATGACTAGCTCTGACTTCGCATGAGGGCTTTTTGACTGTATTTGTGCTAATTAAAAAAACCAAAACCTTAACAAAACCAAAACCAAAGCAACACAAAATACCTTTTTTCAGCTTAACTTTGCAGCTCTGAAGCACACCAAGAGGACCTTTAAATTTGGTGAAAACTTACTTCAGAGAAAATGGTAAGTTACTGTTTGTAAAGGGACAGACCCGGTTGGCAACAGAAATGCTCGGCCTGAGGGTTTCCCACTATCAACAACCCTCTCAAGTGCGTATATGCCTAACTCCAAGGGCCAGAGTCTCCATGGCTGGCCCCAGGCTGTCCTTGTGCTGCCCCAGCAGCCAAACCTCCTGCGGAGCCTTGGGCAGCCTGGCAGATCTGGCTTTCCCTCTATGGGAGTATTAATTTGGTTTGCATCTGCAATTGTAGTCTTAGGCTTCTTTTTGATACCTGTGCTCTTGCTGTGTTATAGCAGCCCTCAAGTTTTCTAATAGTTGTCTCTCCCTCTGGGGTATGAGTCTTGCTTTAGGCCGTTTGCTTACATGAAGTACTTGTTGAGATAAAGTTGCTGGGGAGGGGGGCTCCCATGTGTCTTAACGGTTTTGTTCGAGGAGCTGCCAGGGATGTAGTGTTACACTGCAATGTCTGAAACAAAAATAGGTCTTAATATATAGGGTAACAGGCTTTCTTAAGGGCAGGAAGAATAGAAAGTTTCACGTTGATTTGCCATTTGAAAATTTGCCACACATCTTTGTCAGTGAAACTCCTATGAGAAGACAGTGTAGTGACAAAAAGCAGTTGGAGTTGTTTTTTAAAATGACGTGCAACTGCAGAATCTGACAAAGAGACTTTTCGAGTCCCCTCCCCACAAAAAATGTCTTCTACACTTAAAAAGACAGGGAGAGGCCTGTTTTCCACATGAAAATAGTTGGCAACCTGACTTCCATTGACTTGCCAAAAGATGTATCAGAAGAGCTGAGGTAATCCACTAATTTCTGAGGTGCAAAGCAGAAAAGTGCAAATACTCTGCGTGCAAGATATGGGGTGACTGCAGGAACAGAGGGGAATGTCAGCTGAGAACTCCGGGGTCTCTGGAGGAGACCATTTTCTCAAGCAATGCTCATCATTTGGAGTTATAAAACCTAAACAAAACAAGTATCTCAAACCTGTGCCAAGACCCAAAGAGTTTAAAGGTAAACATTAGATAAGGATTAGCTGTAGTCATTCTGTCCTCTGCTGCCAAGGCCTCACAGCACAACAAAGGACTATTGATCAAAAAGGTCATGTAGAAGAGGGCAGTGTTTGAAGAAACTTAATTTAAAAAAAAAAAAGCTCAAATGAGACAAATGCAAAAATAGTAACTCAGAGATGAATGGAGTTCTGTACATCAGGCATTTCTCACGTGTTCTCACATCACTTGTCTGCGGAGATACAGTTAATATCTATAATCCTCTTGGTTTGTGCAGTGACATCCCCCTGTAGTCTCTAGAGCTTGAAATGGTGAGTAATTACACATGTCCCTCTAAAGAAAATGGAAAAGGTGGCAAAAGGAAACATTGCGCTGTGCCTGGGTTTTCAACTTGATGCCATTCTACTCTACGTGTCTTGCGGGGACGCTTAAGGCTGCTCACACGCATGACGGTAGCCAGTGGCTGCTGACTTATTACTCTAGTATTTAGGCCTTCACATGGTAGCAGCAGCTGCTAAGGGATATGATACGAACAACCTGCTGTTATCTCAGTCTTCACCAAAAAGGCTTCCCCCCCACCCCGCCCCGAGGCTGTGGGAAAGGGGAATAATTCTTTGTAGCTGGGATCGATCCTCAAGTTGTCAGCTTCTCATATCCTGAAAATATTAATAAAAGGCAATTTACTCTTGCGAGGCTGCTGTAAAAAGATTCTAAAATACAGAGATTCTAGTGTCATCCACAGATGACAATCTGCTAAGTGTGTTTGTGTTTTGGGGGCAAGCGGAAAAAGAGCATTCCCTGTGAATGACAAGTGCCAATCTCATAATGTCATATTACCATTACGGATGAATAAAGAAAAAGGCCCATTATGTTATATCTAACTAGAAAGAAACCTAACAAAGAAATACACTGTGTTGTTAGTGAGAGGAAGGATAGACTTGTGGTTAGGGCACAGGAGATGTTGGTTCAAATTTCTGGCTCTGCAAGAGACTTCCTCCGTGACCCTGGGCGACTCGCGTACTGCCGCGCTTCAAAACGGCAGTAGCACCCGGACTGGGAGAGATAGTTCATAGAGAGGTAAGTTCCCACTCAAATGGGTGCCTAAGCGGCCAGATCTTCTAGATGGGCAAAAAGGTCTTTTGAAAATCTACAGTAAAAGTAGGAACCACAGGGTTTGGAGCCTTCTTTTCTTCTTTTTTTTTTTTTCCTTTTCTTTATTTTCTTCTCTTTTTCCTATGAAAGTCTGGCTCTGATGCTAGTTATTGAGCATTTGAGAATCTGATCCTTGACCTCCCTTGGGGTTCTGACTCTTAGTCATCTTAAGGCATGGTTTCCCAGCTGAAAATGGGGATAACAATGTGTCCTTTATCTTACTGTCTACCAGTTTTGTCTGTTTAGACATCGAGGCTCTGGGGGGACGGACTGCCTTCTACAGTATACAGGTATTTGACCCTAGTCTTTGAGACGTATTGGGAGAAACATGGACTTTAGACATCAGTGTGATGAAAAGGAGCACATAAATGATGGTAAAAGCAGTGATTTTGAATAAGTGATGAACTCAGCTTAGTAGTATTAAAACTGGTTTTGCTTGTTAGAGAAACAGAATACAATTTGGGTCAGAGTCAGGATTTCTTCAAGACTTGGGAACGTTGAGATCCAGACTTGTGGGTTAAACACATCTCTACCCAGAGTTAGATTAGAGTCTGTGTTGAAGTATGTTTTCAATTATATTCTGTTAGAAAAGTAATGCTGAAATTTATCTTAAGTTGTCACAGTGCTTCAAAGCATGGGCTTTTCCTCTCTCTAAGTCCTTGAACAAACGCAGGATGTGTTGAGGCAAAACTGTTTCCAATTAAGTTGATGCATTCTGTTCTTTAATGTTTCAGGACTTTAAGTTAAAGAAAAATGCTGTAGCCAGAGTTGAGAAGGATGATTCAGATAAAATTGCCTGGAAAGCAGTCATTTGCCTGAATTTCTGTGGCTGCACTGTGTTGGGTCCCTAGATAGCAGAGGGTGACACATATCCATGAACTTCACTGAAACTCTGCTGGCTAACACTGACTGGGGATCCAGGTCTTCTCTGTGTCGGGTCACTGAATATTACATATTCAGGGGGGGCTTGAAGCATATGGGTTAAGGGAAATAACAATGATTCCAGCAAATTTCTCTGTTGCTTGTATCCGATGTAAATTTTTGCTGTAGTAAGTGTTCCTTGTTCAGCAGAACAAGTTTTTGGAGTTCCAAGGGTTTTTCCCCACCTAACTGAAGGATTCCTGTTCATCACCCATCATTTTGTGGAGTGCTACCCTGAAAACTTCGGTCATGTTGAAGATCAAAAAGGGATTAAGAGTGAGTAATGGGTTTTTCAGGTAAATTTATGTACGCACAGCACATTAATTGTTCAGGTTCAGTTCTCCAGCTCAAGACAAATACTTGCACGTTTACATTTGACACTCTTATTTGTCAATTCTTGGAGCTGCTGCTGCAGGGATCCCTGGACAAACCACCTTAGCAGTCTTCTGTATGTTCTTTCTTATATGTATGTGCCACCTCCATCCCTGCTCCCCCTGCACAAACACTTCCCTGCTGAATCCTAGCCAGCAAAGTTATGCCAGAACTTAATTTGACTCACTGATGTTGACTGCTTTGCAATGCCCAGCCTGCTCAATTTTGTTTTTCCTCATGGTCAAATTTAAGACCACTCAGAACGCATCCTCAAACTGGCTTTGGCAAAAGTAAAATATATTTGGAAATGATGATAAAAATAAATCCTTGCATTTTTGCGATACTAAATAAGGAACAAAAATCATGTGACGTAGGAACAAAGGGCCTGTTTCTCACTTTGGCCAATATCCGATGGTAAGAGTATGTGTGACTGGCGGTCAGTGCTGAATGAGTTTTGGATTTTTTAAACTTTGCAAGAAAACACTTTTTTTTTTTTTTTTAATTTTTAAGCATGAGGTTTATTGTGGACAAAGATATTATCAAAGGAATCCTCCTAACATTGTCCACTTAGTTGGAAGTAGTTTGTGCAGGTGTTCAGTAAAGCATTAACCGTAGGGAGCTACAAGGAAAAAATCTTCATAAATTACTGAGTAGCTTTGCTGAAGATCAGAATGTTTCTTCAACTTCTCTTCACAAAAAGAGTCTTATCTGTGGGACCCTGGAAACTCTTTTCACCATTAATGCAGTCTGTCATGCATTGTGTGTGGGACTGTGCAGTGACAGGGTTTGTAAGAAGAGAAGATCTTGGATTTCAGTTTCCTACTTGGTTTTGGCGTGTTTAATACCTGTGTTAAACAATTAGGTCATTTAGAAGTTGAAATATTGAGTTAGGTTATGGATCCAAGTTATATAGTTGGCCGTAACTGTGAACCTGCTTACACTTGGCTCTTTTAAAACTGGGTACAACTTACTTTTGTAGTCTTAAAAGATCGCTTTGAAATCTGGCCCCTGAAAATACAAGAAAACATCTAACATAACATTACACCACACTGTAATTCAGAGCGGTGTCCTTATTTACGCTTTTTCTTGGAAAGTCAGGTCAAACCTCTCTTCCAGCTAAATTTTTAAAATTTTTTAATCACAAGCTGTTTTAAATAAACTTCCTGGACTCAGAAGATACTGGAATTTTGATGTATTTTGATGTACGCACCATGGGATAATTGTTCTATTTCAGGATGATATTTGGTTGTATTGTCCATGACAAGTATGCTGTTTTCCTTGTCTGTGTGTGTAATCTTAGCAGTATGTTCTTTTCGTAGAAAGAGGGTATGCTCGTCTCTTAGTATAAATAAGAAACCCCCAGAAAAATAACCACAATGTGACATGGGTTCCCTTAGAGCTGGGGATAAAATTATGAATGCCTTCTTAATGAGGGATAAAAAAAGACATTTACTCTGCTTTAGAAAAATGTGGAATATTAGCTCTCATTCTGGAAATCTGGGCTGTGACTACTTTCTGCCTAGCAGGGTGCAAATTTTATTTTCTGTGTAGAACTGTATCCTGGTCACCACTTTGAATTGATTATTGACTGGCTGAATGAGTCCTGTCCACTTTCTAAACCATCGCAGAAATATATTTCAGTGAGATGTCAAGCTAAGACTATTTGAATGACCAGATTTTAAAAAAGAAAAAAATGTTTAAACATATTTAATGACAGAGTAGCAAAATCCTTTGCTATAAATGGATGGGTGCCCGACTTAAAAAGAATGAAAAAATCTCCTTCCAAATCAATGAGTCTAAGACATTTTTATTTGAAGTCTAACATATTTTCAAGAGTTTAATTGACATGCCTTATTATTTACTCTGAGAATCTGTTCTGAAATTATTGTGTTGCTCCTGTAAATGTACTAGTTTCCTCCAGACAAAGGACTAAATGACTTTCACAACAAACCATATGCATGCCCTATGCATGCATCGTGGAAGAGTGCAACATGTTTATATCATCCTTTTCTTTCTACAATCCTTAAAACTTATTTCATAGAATCACAGAATCATTTAGGTTGGAAAAGACCCTTAAGTCCAACCGTAAACCTAACCCTGCTAAGTCCAACGCTAAATCATGTCCCTAAGCACCTCATCCACATAATGATGGATGTGGAGAAATAACAGCTGCTTTTGTCCGAAGAGCATCAGTGTTTTTATGACTGGCAAATATGACTGGCGATGTGACTCAGCTTTAACAACAGTGACCTAGATCTTGCAATAATGGACATTCTCTCAGTAGTCATAGTGGAGACATTTGAATGCTTCAGTTTTGCATAAGTGAGACTGTATGCAGACAGATTATACTGTAGCAAACAGATCCCTAATAGTCAGAACTTCTGCGCTGTATTGACATACGGTTTGAGAGAGACAGTTTAAATATTATCAGTAGCTTTTCAAGCATTGAGTAAATAGGGCATATCAGTAAGTGGTATGGATGAGATAGTGAAGTTATGGATTTTACACCGGCTTAAACGAGACTATTTCCAGGAACAATTGATTTATGTTTATAGTAGGACAAAAGTCAGCTAGGACGTTATAGAGACATTGCCCGGTCACCTTTTGACAGAAGGATAGCATTCTGAACCATCCCTAGTTGACTGGCATACACTTGTACCCACCTGCTGATTGCTGCTTATGGTACTAATTTGATCTCAAGCTTATTTTGACAGAAAAGCATGTCTGTTGTGACAAAAGGACCCTTTTGCACAAGATATTTGTGACCAATGCATTAAAAGTATCAGTGTGGGGCCCAACTCTGAAGATGCCTGATGACTCTGGCTTTAGCCAGCTAACACTCTGTTACCTCAGTGAGCTATTCGGGTTCCTAAAGTTACACATGCACCAGAGAAACTTTGGTGGGTCAGAGATTAAATTACTTTCCTTCCTCTCTTTCATCCTTCCTTTCTTCCCTCCCCCTCCCCATCCTCTGTTTGGCTTTCCAAAGAATGTATGTTGATTTTTGGCCCTAAATTGTCACTAAGACAATGATAGACAGAGAATTTCAGTGTGACATTGTTATGCACTAGTCAGATTTTTGTATGCTTTTTCTAACAAATAATACTGCTGCTGTCAGTTTTTGATCATTTAAGCTAAAGACATGCAGAGAGTAACACCTCAACACTTCAAGGTGCTCAAACAGTTGCATTAATTTAACAATATATAAATGATTACTATATTGCATCAAAAAATGCCCACCTTTTGGCTGAGTTGGAACTGCATCTAAGGCACTAAAAAGAGATCCATCAGTGCCTAAGGGCTTTAAGTGAAGTCTTTCCATGAATTCATGGATGAGTTTACTGGGAAACATTGACAGGCACTGGAAAACACAAGCTGGACAAAATTAACAGCAAATCCTCTCAGCAAAGTAGATCTATTGACTGTCAGCTGCCCTAGATTTTAGAGTGCAAAACTGCTCAGATGGTTGCTGAGCATCAGTGGCTCAGAGAGTTAGGGAAATTAGCCTCTGGTTGTAAGAATAATTGGATTTCATTTGGGCAACTTTCAAACTTTTAATATTTTAAATATTTGAGTGAAGAAAAAGTGGTTTCTTTTCATGACTGTATTTGAAGGGCTGGAGGGTATTTTCTTTCTCTGGTTTTAATGCCTAATTCTCCTCAGAGGATCTTAGCATACATACCGCTTTATAAAGGCCACCTTTTGTTGTCCTTACTGAGGCGCCTATCTCCCTCCTCCTCCTCCCTCCCCAGAACACCCTGTAAGTGGGTCAATAAAAACTGGCACTATGAGAGCAATGGCTCCAAATGGAGAAACAGGTATCGCCTCTAAAAATCCCAAACCCAGACATCCCACTTCAACAGCCCTCCCTTTTATCATAGGTAAGGTTTCAGTGAGGCTTGAGAATATCAGAAGAGTTAAACCAGGATTGTTTTTTAAAAAAAAAAAAAGAAGTCATAAAAATCTCCCAGTACTTCCTCTTGAGGATCTCTGATGTTTCCTGCATGTCTGTAGAGGGGCTGTATTTGCAGCAGTAAGTCTATTTATTTTTAGTTTTTATCTCAGATATAATGCTAAATAAAGGGATTCTTTTTCCCTTTTATCCTCCTAAACTGAGTTTATGGGAGGTCTCTCTTTTTTTCTCAACCCCAAACTGATGCAGATAATAATTCACATCCGCTTTGAGTGCTCTTTCCAATACTTCATGACTAGCTGTTAATCTTAATGATCCTTCAATCCTATATTTGAATGGACCACTACCCATTCCCCATACACTCTGGAGGATGTATGTCAGGGCATACATATTAACTAGGCAGAATTGTGTAAGCAGTTTTTTCCAAAACTACCAGGGCCAGTTAGTCATCCAGACATTACATAATAAAAGTTCATAAGTTGAAAAGAATGTTCTCAATCATTTATGCTCAGTAAAGAGAGGTTTTAAAGGTACAAGTGGAAATTAGATTTCCTGAAATTCAGAACTGAAGCATTCCCCTTAGAAGTAACACAAATTACTACAATTAATAATTTAACTGAAAAGGCTCGTATACATGTGGATATACATGCATGTGTATGCATCTTTATCTGTCTCTGCATTTCTTAGAAGTTGGTTTAGGAGCTTAGACTGGAACAAATCTGGCTGCAGGAGAGAGCTCCCCTGCGTTTAGTGAGACATTGCATGGCCACAAACACTGCTCAGCACAGCTAAGAGAGCATCACGCTTCAGCGACCACAAGAGAATTCAGTTTTTATGTGAGATGTGGAGGTAGAAGAATTGCATCCATTTGGATGTCAGGGAGGCTATAAAATCCAGAGCATAATGCACTGCAAGGGAGAAGGGATGGAAAACCACTTGCAGACATAACGTACGTAGGGACAAAGTGAGGGATCCGGAAGGAAATATGAAGGAGAGAACTATGGAAAATCCTTACGGCCCCGAAAGAGTCTAAATGAACATTCAGAAGAATGCATTTTTCTACTTATCCAATATAAACAATGGAGGGAATTTTGAAAACTGGGTCCTAGGTATGTGGGAACTTGATGAGTTATTCCTGATTACCTTGACGTAACTCATGTTATGTGGCTTAAATGAGGCTGTGATGGATACACAGCTTGTGTCAGAAAGCGAACACTTAATTACCTGAATCTGATTAAAAGCTATTGCATCGTAACAATGAAAATAACTAAAACAGATGTTAAAAAATATAATGAATAATTTTAAAGTGCTGAAGATGTCAGGGTTCATTATTTGATTTTAATGTCAAATTCCAAGTGCACTCTATCATTCAGCTTCCCCTTTCATGGAGAGTTCATTGAAGAAAAGCAGGGGGGAGAAAAGATGAGGGGGAAAAAATGTACTTCCAGCAGATCCCATAGAATTGTGCACTTTTTTCTCAAAGATTGAGGTTAATCTATTGTAGCTGTACTTAAACTTAATCTACCTTGATTTATAAAAGGTATTACATTTTCTTTTCTGCACTTACCCCTATACTTCCAGTATAAAATTTTACATTCAGTACTCTCTCCAGACCTGGGTAATTTCATTTCCCTTTACCCATCTCCATATATAGAACAAGAAGCAGTGATTAGACTGACAGAGCATCACTGTTTGCTCAGCAACAACACCCATTCACCCCAAACCCTTCCTTTGCAAAGTCTGAAACCATTGCATTAAATACTTCTGCTTTGTATCATCTTCCCTCTTGTACAGGGTAATGCCACTTTCTAAAAAGCAAGTAAGTTCTTTTGGGGAATCCACCACTTCCTTGGGGAGATTATTCCAGTGGCTGATTGTTCTCATTGTGAAAAATTTTCCTCTTGTGTCCAATTGGAATCTCCCCAGGAGTAACTTGTACTCATTACCCCTCCTCTTTTCCATGTGACTCCTTGTAAAAAGGGAGTCTCGACCTTCTTTGTAGCCACCCTTTAAATACTGGAACGTGGTGATCAGGTCTCCCTTATTATTAATCTTATTAATGTAGTATTAATATAGTATGTTCAACTGTCTACAGCTTACAGGGACAATATCTGGTTCTTACCTGTGAGACTTACGGAAAATGACCCTGCCACCAATGTGCTTGAGTAGCTATCTTGCCAGTGTAATACTGCGTAACACAGGGTCAGGAATTGGTGACAATGTGCCAGAGTTTGTCTGTGCTTGTTGTAGCACAGCGACTTGCAACATGTCAAACTACCACTCTTTTGTAAGTGAGAAGCATCATCAAATGCGATGAGCCAATTTACCTCCTAGAGATCCTTGGAGCAGCAGCTACAAATCCTGTTCTTGTGCAGCCGGGGTGTGCAAAGGGGAATGACGCTTTTTAATACCAAATCTATCCATGCTTACTGAAGTCTGTATAAAGGTTTCTTTTTTGACTTAGAAGTCATTTGCAGAACTTCAACCTGGATTACTTGAAATACTAGAGCTGTCGCTAATGTGATATTTTTTTAAAAGCGGGTGCAAATTATACCCTTTTGTAGGAGCCTGCTGGGTAATAGCAGAAACAAAACAATAGAAATGAGGCAGACCAGTGAGAGGAAGCAAACATAAATCTAAGGTGCTGAATCCTAGGGAGACAAGAGTAGCTTCCATTATGAATAATTCTGCTTCTCTTAATTTATTTCCTGTCTCCATCCCCCAGCATTTCTATTATTCTATAGGGCATCCTATTACTAATTTAGATCAATAGTCGACTTCCCAAGATGTTTTTTCTTCCTCCAGTTTGACATGCAGAATAGTTGGGAGGGTGTAGACGCTAAAGGGAAAAAACCAGCAATGCTAATTTCAGTATTTCTTCATTTATAAATCAAACTTTGTTTTGCACGAGCCTCTTTATATTCGATCTTTGCAAACAGTAACATACTATTTAAAAGTGCATTTTAAGTGACAATGATTTGACTTGATACCACAACATTTGACGCATGGTTCTGTATACAGTTAGAAGGATTACTGATAGGTTTTCAGGCAACATTGTGGGTTATAATACCACTGTTTCAAAGTCCAGGTTTGATTTTTGCCGCTTAGATTTTGAAAAAAGGGTGCTGTTAGGAATACTTCTTGTACAAGACTCCTGAAGCAATCTAATCTCATCCCTTCTGAATGTCATAGAAAATCAGTTCCGGTCTTTTTCTTCCTAATTAACTTTTGGTTTCCTGGTAACTCTTAGGGTCATTCTTTTAATCACTTCACAACGTGTAGAGCTGCTGGGTAGGGGTCTAGAATGTTTCCCCATCCCCACAGGCATTTTCACAGTGCAGCTGTTGATCATGTGAACATATTCATGTTTCCTTCACAGCTGACACCCTGCAAATGTCTGATGTTCCTGGAGATGGTAAACATGTGTTCAGAGCAAAAGGAGCTTTCTTCTTATAGGGACAGCATGTCAGTTTTCTAAGGGGCGAGGGAATTTGAAGTGAAAATAAGGGTTTCTTCAACTGCATTAAGACAATACAGACCATCAATAAATGAGAAGAAAGTGTGTCATGCTGGGGTTTGGATCGAGGAATCCAGACATCAGAAAAAAAAAAAAAAATCTTTATTTTTATTCCCTTAGAAGTAAAGGGTTTCAGAGCAAAAAAGCTAAACATTTCACAGATTTTAGATTTTTAGCTCATCTCACCTCACTTTTTTGTAAGAGATTTTCCTTAGCTGCCCCTTTAAAACTCTCTTTTGCTGTGAAGTTTATTAAAATTTTGACAGCTGTCAGACTAGGGATGTGCTGAGAATGCTGTCTATCACACTGACCAACTGTGTCACTGCTGCTTTGTTCTTCCATCTGTCTGTCTTTTTCTGTTTGTCATTTTTTGTCGCACTCTTATAGTATAAGTGCCTTTGAGACAAGTAATGTTTTTGCAAGGTGTTTTGTACAGCACCTACACAATTGCTCCTGACGCATGTCATCCACTTGTGTTTTGTTCCATTTATTGGGTTCCCTTTTCTAGCTGAAAAACTCCTACCAGGTGAAAAAAGATCAACCCCCTGTTATACCAAATACAGGAAATCTCATATGAATGCAATTATAATTTTGACGAGGGTCTAAAACGTTTAAAGAAGAATCTCCAAGGCATTAACTTCTGTCAGTGCTTGCTTCTTCACTAAAGCAGAGCTCATGCCTTTATGCAAGGATTGAATAATCCAGTCAACTAATTAACTATACCTTCTGTCATTTTATTGAACCCTTTCATTTGGGAGTGCATGCATGTTTCCCTCTGTAACCTAGTGAACCTAATAGAAGACAGTGAATTGTCATCTGAGCTAATCTAACCGTATTCATTTCTCTATTTAAGGAAATAATAAGGCTACGAGGACACATTTATTGCATATCAAATTATTCAGGTCTTTTGTGTTCAGTGAAGCTCATTTAAACAAAAATCTGATAAAGGAATAAATATGTAATGATGAGTAAAATAATGCATACTGGGTATAGATGACATATCTAATTCTAATGTTAACGGACTTAGTACCAGAAGACAGACATTTATGCTTCTGTATTCTGCATTACATAAATCACCTGATTAAGTATGTTAGGCTTATATGCCAGCAAAGTGCACAGCTGTGTTTAAGGTTAAACCTTAGAACACATATCTGTCCCCACAATCTTCTTTTCTTCTGGTAGTGCATGCTCCGTAACTACCTCTGAACTGCCAATACTTCTCAGTCTTTTTCAACAGGAAGGATCCAGTTTACCGTTGCCTTTCTGCTTGCCCACCGCCTTGCTGAAGTCCATCCTTCTTGGTACTTCTCACACCAGTCCTCTCCAGCTGCTCCAGGCAGTGAGCCAACTGACTGCTTTGTAATCACACCATCTACCTCCTTGAATCGTGAAGATAGGTCATCTTTTGTACTACTGCTCTGTGGATGAATCCTTATCCTGTCCTAATGAGGATATTAAAGATGAGGTGAGCCTTCATATCTGGGAACAGCATTTCCTAGAGTCATAGAAGGCACATAGATACACGGACAGATGGATTGCCTCTCCAGTGGATGTCTTGTCTTGGGAACACTCCTTGATATTTCAAGTAATATTTCCCAGTTGCCTAGATATGTTCTATTTGTCAGGCGTAGCCCAGCTACAGAATGGCCAGTTCCTAAGCAGTCAGCTATGCTGTAGGCCTCTCAAGCTGTAGGGAAATGGATTTTCACCATTTGTGAAATTTGTGTTTTGATAAATTATTTAAAAAAAAACTCAAAAAAACCCCCACAAACAACCAAAAAAACCCTAGCACTCCCAGCTCCCACCACCTTTCAGTATTAGAAACAAAGCAAAACTCTTCTCTTACACCATGAGAGATTTTACATTTTTGTCTTGCAGCTTGCCTTTTTAGCCAGGGAGGCAAAGGAATGGAAGAGAAGTGTCATTCTCTGAATAACAAGTGCTCTTTTTCCTATGTAAAAATTCTTCAAGAATGAAACAGATAAATTTTACCGAGTCACTATGAAGCAGAAAGAAAAACTGCAAAGTAGCTCTGTGGAATATTAATAGTGATTGTATTTGCTTCATTTTGGTTTATTTTTTTTAAATAACAGCATGTTAGAAGTAAAAAAAAAAAAAAAGACTTCACTGTAAATACTAACATGTTAGGACTGATCTGTCAGTTGCTTGGCAGAGTGTTAAAACCCACTACAGGAACAATTACTCCCAGTATAATTTGGTGCTTCATGTGAAACAGATACATACCTTCTTAAATGTATTTTAAGGCATGACACCTGGTCTTACTCACATAAACCCTTATTTGTGTGTCCAAGCCCATCTTTCTTAAATAATTTCATAGCATTGAGGGCAAAACTATATGTATAAGACAGAGTTTGGAGGCTTAGACACGTTAGCAAGAATAACACAGTTTAACATTGTGCATTAATGAAATAGAATGAAAATAAATGTCAGCTGAAAGCAAGTCCCACCCAGACGCCAGTTCAGCAAAGTGAATGAAGCGGAGAGGACAGCAGTGACCACAGTGACATACAGCAAGACGTTATGGCTTCACATTGCATTCTTTCTCTGAGCAGTCATTTGATAACACTGTGATCCGGGAACATAGTCATTCCTTTCTGTACATTACCATAGCATGACCTGCTCAGCTTTAAAAACAGTTCTTTTGTGGTTATTTTTGTCCACTTCTTACTGTATGTTCTATTTTGTATTGATGAGGATAGAACATTTTATACAGATTCATCAGGGAAAGGACTTTTTCTTCTTTTTTTTTTTTTTTCTGGGTTGTTCAAGACTTTTTATGTTCACAATAACAGGACTTCTAGGCTTGTGTCCGCATGAGGTGAACTGCATTTTGCATCATTGTCTTCACCTTCACATTTGGGGTTGTTACCTTCACCTTGCTTTGCTACTAGCCCTAGGACACATATTATCTCATACCCACATGCATTCTGTCATGTCTCATTCTTTGACTGAATAAAAACCATGTTCGGAAGATGGGAAATGAAGGGCTGGATTGAATTCTGTAGATGTGCATGGAGGAGGCACTCTTCATGCAGATTTCCTCTTTCCTACATCCAGGTGGTGGTTGTGGGAAGCAGCTGCCTTGATTTTTTTCCATCTTTCTTTTGTGGAAACCATATGGGGCTTTGTGCAAGTTTGTGTTTATACATCACCTCTTGTATGCAATACCACATTTGGCTCCAACTTTATGGGAAGGACAGCAGGTCCTATCTACCACAGCAGGCACAGCATGGATTCAGCAACAGGACACCGTGAAGCAGCCTGGGTGGACTTCAGCTGGGTACTCCAAAGTCAGCAACACTGTAAGAGGCTCAAAAAACTTCACTGTCGTCCTTCTGCGGGTACTGTGGTAAGAATTTGCTGCTGTCTGGAAGAAATTGTATGAATCTCAGTGTGTAGTGCTTTTCCTTACAAGTCATCTATTTGGAAAAAGCCACGAAACCCTTCTAATGAAATGAGCGCATATCAGTATTTTCACGCAAAGACACTTCTAGAAGTGTTTACCATTTGAACTGCTGGATAGGGAACCTCTTTAATATCTATTAGCAGTGATACAGACAGATTTAGAGTCAAGAACTGATTTTTCACAATTTGAACTTTGAGTATGTTGATTAAAATTTATTTCAATATAAAAGATCCCTGCAGGGACCTACTCTCAAGGATTGTGTTTTTGAAGGCTTGATTCGCGTATCACCTAAACCTGTCTTTGCTTGCTTTTACTTGAGAGAATGGATGTCTTTGCACTGTAGTTCTGTACTTCCTGGCAATTTTATAGACCGCTTTTCTATGGCAAGTTAATGTCATTGCCACTAGCCCAAAGGAGTTGCACAAGGTGAATGAAGGTAAACCTATGTTAGCATCTAGTCTGATTATCAAGATGGAGGACAATCTCAGTGCAGAACCTCATATAGGTAATGCATCCCGTCCTAGTGAAGCATATACATCAGATTTCTATTGTGGCTTTGCTGTGAACCTTCAGTGGAGCCAGACAACCTTTGGGTTGAGATAGATAGAATATTAATTATTCTGAGGGGAGAATTCTGCTCCCCACGTTACTCAATTCTGCACTGGCAAAGCAATATATGGCTTTCCTCTCATGAACCATCTACTGTGTATTATGCCAATTTTTACTTAGCAGATGGTGGTCTGGTCTCTACTTTGCCCTCAAACCTGTGACTCAGTTTGCTGATACAAGGCAATTGGGGATGCAAAGAACAAAACTTCCCTCGTTTCTGTTTTCAAGTAAGTCAGGTCAGTATTATTGACAATAATATTCTCTTCTGTATTTTTTATACACATGAATATCATGTACCTATGTTGGTATTCTTTGGGGATTAAAATACAGTATTGATTCTTTATACCATATTACCTTAGCCATCCCACTGAAGTCAACAGGAGTATCCACACAAGGAAGGAATGTAGGTCTGAGCCTTTGATTCCTGCAGCATTCTTCTTTAACCAAACGAAAATATTACTCTGTGTTTGGATTATGTTCAGTTGCAGCTGAGAGATGATTGTTTGTCTTTCAGATTCCATTCACATGACTATCTTCTCATAACCGATACATGATAATTTATACTACATGCTTTCAGGGCGATGTCATGTGAAAAGTAATATTTAGATAGCCAAATATCTGACACAAAAAGTATATGACTGTCACAAACACACATGCTTAAAAGTCCGAGAAATCACATCTCCCAAGCTGCTCGTATCTTTCCCTTTCACTGTTTGTGTTGGTTTCCTTTCAGTAAATACAACTGCAGATCTTTGGCCTGTGCCACATGTCAAATAAGGATAAGAATCCTCTACATGGAAGTCAGGTTTCAAATGTAAATGGAGCAGATATGTAAATCTCAACAGTTTCCCTATAGAATATATATATATATATATTTTTAAACTGCCAGATTATGCAGGTGTATGTGCAGGGGGTAACTTGTACATGCAAGAACCCATTATGACAATTAAACAATTTCTGTGTGGAAAATAAAATATGTTTAGAGCATGCACTTTGGCATGTGCACACTTTGCCACAGTAATTGATGCAATGAATATCGAATACCTCATCTAAGGACACAAAAATACAGACCTGCCTAAAGTCACTAAAAAAGGAGGAGAGAGCAAAGGATTTCTATATTTTTTCCCCTTACAATATTTTGCTAGATTCTGAGTATCTTATTTCTGTGTGCTGTCTTGCTTAAACCCAATGTAATGATGGGAAAGCTTGAATATTCTTTTTTTATTACTTTGCAATTGCTGGGGAAATTGTAAGTAGCTAGAGTTTAGATTTGGAAGCATTTAACTGCCCCATTTCCATCTGAATTAACATATAATACCATCTTTAATTCTGTATTTATCACAGGAAATTTTTTGCTTGAAAGATATACTTCTGGGAATATGTTAATTGTCCTGAGGCATAATATCACTTCTGAAAGGAATAAGTCTTTAAATATTAGAGTTCAGTAGGACTGTTTTTAATCTTTGCTATAATAATAAATACTGACTGTCAGACCTTTTCAAAGATCCAAATTGGAAACATCTTTTGTCTCACGAAAATGAGTGGAAGCTCCACATGTGTATGTGTGAAAGCGGGGAATTGTTGCCCTAAATATACCTTGCAAAGATAATTAGAAAGGATTAATTTACTTCATGCAGCTTTGAGGGAGAGGAGTAGTCTGCTGTGTTCCCAGGAAATAGAGTTTGGTATTCTTTACTTTTGCTGGTGCAGAATTGTCTGCAAAGTTTGCATGCTCAAGTGGTTTTAGGTGTACCTGTCCTTGAAGAAGTAATCCAAAACAAAAATTCAGGTTTTCCCTGTCTGAAGCTTATTCATATTGCTACAGCCTTTTTACATGACATTTTGAATATTGAAAATGTTTTGTCCCTTTGTTTTTCATATTCATGCAACAGAATTTCTTTCAAGTGCCAGAGCGGAATAAGTCATATGTGTGTATGTTTATATGTATATCTGCACCAAGATTTAGAAGACTGTATCAATAGAATTAGCCCATGATAAGTTTGGTTTAGATGTGTGCTAGCAGGTACAGTTTGAGGCAGAGAGGCTCATGCTGAGAGGCTTTTTTAAGTCCTGGATGGGAAGCTGGTTAATCAAGCACTTGTACTACTCATCTGCTCCCTTAGTTTTACCTGAGTTGCATTTTCCTTGCTTAGCTCCCCCCTTCTTATGCAAAGCCTCTGGCTCAGCAGTCTAACTTTGACTTATTTGACCTTGCTCATTTCCTTTCCGCTGCATGGCAGTTCAATAAAGGTACTGTGCAAGCAATCCCCTTTCTAGCATATTGCTAGCTGGACAGAAGCTGACATGAACCTTCTAGGAAAGCTGAGATGTGGTGTAATATCCAAATTCACCTGCAGTCAGCAATTTTAAGGTGTTATCTCTGAAAAGCAGAGGGGATTGAGTGGATGTGCCATGAAAGAATTAATGGAATATCCACTTTAATGCTCTCCTAAGGACGAAGGCATGTTCAGCAGAAATCCAGTCCAGCATGTGTGCTAACACAGCAGCATTTGGGTCAGCTGGACCTCCCATGAGGCGAGACTCTGCAGAGTCTCTGAGGTCTGCTGTAGGTGTCTCTGGGCTAGACCCCCTCAGAAAAGAGGTCCTCTAGAAACAAAACCTCCGGGAGCTGTATTTAGACATATAGCTTCAGGGGGGAAGGAGTCCAAGAATCCCATTAAGAAACTGTTCAGCTCTAGGGTTGCAAGAGTATCCAGTGGTGTGGGAACATCTACTGCACTGGTTGGTACTAAGGTACCAGCATTCAGCTTTTACAGATGCAGATCAGAAGTCTGCACTTCTCTCTTCACCATAGCTGCATGGGAATCTGCTTGAATGTAGAGAGTAGGGTGCTTATCAGCTGATATGGTAAGACATAGAATCAGCCTCAGCTGCAGAGTCAAGAAACCATGAAATAGATGAGTTTTATAAGGTATATAATTTTGTGAGGCGGCGTAAAAAAATAGTGACAGCTACCCAAGAGTGGCTATAGAGTGACTATAGGGCTGTAGAAGAAAGTCTGTCCACCCATGAAACACCTATAAAACATCAGTAGGTGATTTATAATGTTCTTCAGTGGGAAAAGATACTTGGGATAGGACCTGCGATGCTTCTTGCTGTCAGCTAAAAGGTATTTACTCCATTTCAGTTGTGCAGATATCTTCTTAGTCTTTTTAGTCTGAAAGCTCAAGAACGAAGATTATAGTTTTTCACTCATTTGAACACAGAAAGTTGTTAGACAGCTAATTTTTGAGGAAATACAGGTAACTTTGTGCAGAAGACCTTAGGTGACGCAAAGCCTATGCTTGTTCACAAAAACAGTTTCACAGAAGATGAGAAACACCTCAGATCCTCAGAAATCAAAATAACCAAATGCGAGTCAGATGCCAGGCCCGTCTTTTACTGTGCCATCAGCAAGTCAGACTATTTATTCTGTGGAAAACTGACTGCTGCCTCTTGTTCAAAGCAGGGGCTACACCTGTTTCTCCGCTCCTGTGGCGGCTCCCAGTCTTCTCCTCCAAGTGCCGTTTTCCTAGTCTAGACCTCCTACGTTTCCGTGTTTGTCGGCAACGCACAGGACTAAAATGGTATTTTCATATTTCAGTGCAGTTGAGGCCCCTTAAAGCAGAGGGTTGTAAGTGTGAAAGAGAGATATGTTGTTCCCTAATGGCTTATTACCATCCCATTTGCAATTCAGATCAGTTCTAAATTGACTGAAATTTTTAAACACATAGCAGGCAGTTTAAACTAATGATTGTCTGGAGGTTCACATCTGACATGAACTAAGCTTCTGTTCAAAACAAATTGCAAATAATTCCTCCCTTAGAGTCAAAATGTCACTTTTTACACTGTGCATTGTTGCCAGATTTTGTCAGTTACATTAAAAAAACCCACACCAAAAACCACAAAAAACCTGCTACCCGCTGCATGTTCTGATTTAGAAAGCCGAGCGACACTGTGGTTGTTCCCCCCCCTTATTTACAATAATGTATATGTGTGCCTGGCTCTCTGCAGCCTGATGAAAAATCCTTTCTCCCTCCGCCCCAGCTCCCTGAAACCCCTCGGCCTGCGCCGAGGGCCCGGGGGGCAGCAGTAGGCCCAGGTTGCCTAGCAACCCCCAGCAGGCAGTGGGGCCGCCGAGGCCTGCCTCAGCCCACCGGCCTCTCCCCATTGCTGCTGGGGTTAATCGCTAACCCCCCTTCAAACCGGGGGCCTATCGCCTTGGTCCCCCTCCCTGTCATTAGCTTGCCCAGGCCTACACAACCGTGGTCCTGAAAGGAAGGGTGTTAAGGGTGGCCGTGGCGTTTTGGAGGGACGATGAGCACCGCAGATTAGGTGTCGCATGCCCTGACGGGCTGTGCTGAGCGTTGTGCTCTTTGGTGAACAATGGCCGGTGCTGGCAAAGAGCTTCAGAGCTGCCTTTTCTTCTGGCTGTGGAGGTGTAGTAAAATGGGCTTAATCCTCCATTGTTTCCATTTTTTAGCACCCTACCTTGTAATGGCTGCTTAAAGTAGTAAGTCAGAGTTTGGGTTCAATTCCATTAGGATTTCAAAGCCCGTAGGTTTGATGATGATAAAAAAGGAAGCTCTTTAAAAATGTCCGGTGGAGCGGAATGGGTATGTTTATTATGTGATTGAATTTGGGTTTCCCTTGAAAGAAATAACCCATCTGAGGGGACTCACTGGAGAAATCTTGATAACTTACAACCACTGATAACTAATTGTGAATAGGGAGGTATTTGCTAATTCCTAAAGGGAATGAGCTTATGCAGGGAGAAAAAAAGAATGAAGCCAGTTTCCTTTGATGTAATCCTTGTGTCTTTCTGCTTTTTAGGTGCTGGCCACAGGGATAAGGTTTGGGACAGTCCCTTTTTTTCACCCACAGTCTTACTGGATTGGGTATCTTTGTTAGATGTTACTTGAAAGTCTGTGCTACTTAAGTGACTTGTGGCTATCTCTGAACTCCAAAAAAAAAGATTGTTTTTTAAAAATTATCACAAAGAACCCTCTTATGTTCATCAAGCTACTTGTTCGGTTGCCGTTTATGTTTTCATCTTGAACTGTGTGTTGATACATGTTGTACAACATCGCGTTTCTCAAAAGCTTTTGCACAGCACATTGTCACACTGGTTTTTTGGTCCCTTTTCCAACTGAGAAATATTTCTTGAACTGTTGTTAAAATAGTGGGTTGATGGAGATTCCTGCTCAAGGAATATTTTCTCGTGAGGGAGAGTGTGGTGAAATGACATGCTTCTTATCTACTAAAATGGCAATTTCACTGAAAACTTTAATTTTCTTTCTGAAAATTGTGAATCCAGAGTTGGTTTCAGTCAATACATGGGAAGAAATCCTGAAGCATCATTTGTAAAAAAGCATTTCTTAAGATGTTCCTAACTTTATGATATTTTTGGAAATATCTACCTGCTTGTAACTAGCTCTAGGGAAGGTAAGCGTATGTATTGCATTTTCCTTATGCCTTCAATATGTACAATTGAAATGCGATGTACTTTGTATTTTACAAAACAACAACAACAAAAGTCTCAGCTTACTGATATGGTTATAGATTTATATAAAATAAGTTTCTGTTTTCAAAACAACCTTATGAGTGCCACTTCTTTCCACTATATAAATCTATTATGTTGAAGACTGAGTTTAAACACAGTTTTTCCTGGCTACAATTAAGTATATATAAAAGAAGTCTTGCTGATTGGTTTTAAGGTTAGAACTCAGTCAAAACCATCTTTCATCTGTGAAACATGAAAAAACGTTTTTCATCTTTTGATTTGCTAGAGGGAAGGGATGCCATCCAGAGGGACCTTGACAGGCTTGAGGAGTGGGCCCATGAGGTTCAACAAGGCCAAGTGCAAGGTCCTGCACCTGGGTGAGGGCAATCCCCAGCATCCATCCAGACTGGGGGATGAATGGATTGAGGGCAGCCCTGCGGAGAAGAACTTCGGGATACTGGTGGTTGAAAAATTGGACATGAGCCAGCAACGTGCGCTTGCAGCCCAGAAAGCTGATCACACTCTGCACAAGCACCACAGCTGTCTGTATCCTGGGCCACATGAAAAGAAGCACGGCCAGCGGGTCGAGGCAGGTGATTCTCACCCTCTTGTGAGATGCCACATGGAATACTGCATCCAGTTCTGGGGTGCCCAGTACAAGAAAGAGGTGTACCCATTAGAGCAGGTCCAGAGGAGGGCCACAAAAATGATCAGAGGGCTGGAACACCTCTCCTATGAAGAAAGGCTAAGAGAGTTGGGGTTGTTTGGAGAACAAGAGAAGGCTCTGGGGAGACCTTATTGCAGCCTTTCAGTATATAAAGGGGGAGTCTTGTCCTGTAGTGACAAGGGGCAATGGTTTTAAACAGAAAAAGGGTAGTTTTAGATTGGATAAAAGGAAGAAATTTTTTACAATGAGGGTGGTGAGATACTGGCACAGGTTACCCAGAGAAGTTGTGGATGCCCTATCATCACAAGTGTTCAAGGTCAGGTTGGACAGGTCGTTGAGCAACCTAATCTAGTGAATGATGTCCCAGCCCTTTGCAGAGGGGTTGAACTAGATGATCTTTAAAGGTCCCGTCCAACCCAAACCATTCTATGATTCTATGATTCAGTGCGTGCTTTGGAGGAGAACATGTGGTGTTTCTTGACTATCTCTTTAAAATGTGTTGTGCGTGTTCAAGACTGTAGCACTATCGTTCTACAGCTTAGCTCTGCTCTTTTGTCGCCAGATTTAGGCCATGACAATAGATATATAATGTTACCCTTAATCTAGACCAAGATGGAATTCATAATCCCTTTGATAAAGAGGCTAAACCAGGTATGTCATGCTTTGATACTAAGGTGATGTGCATGATGTAAATAATTACACAGGTACCTTTTCCCTTTCAGAGCAGTAGTGAACCTTTTTTTTTTTTTTTTTGGTGAGTTATGACATGCACAAGGAGGGTTGTCTAGGGGACAGAAAACATCTTTTGCAGAACAATGCTACTATCTACCACTCTATTAAAAGCTTCAAGATTTGTTTTTGTATGAGTCTCTTTATGTCTTATGGTCACCTAAACCTTACTTTCACTTAGATGGAATCTCCAGTGAAAATAAAAATAAATGGGTATCCTAAACTTCTTGAAAACCATTTCTGATGCTTTTGCTTTACATTTTTCATGGTGCCATCCATCAAAAGCTAATCTCTCAATAAACTCAGGCTGTGCATTGCACTTTCTTCCTTCACATGGCCCTTGAGAGAGCATGAGAAAATTTTCTAATATGATGAAGTATTTTCTAGTACAAGATGATAAAGAACAGAATCTTTTTTAGTTTCTCACTTTGATGCAACAGGGAGACAGAAGAACAGATTCCTTGCAAATAAACACAAAAGCCACTTTCAAGAATTGCTGAGCTGCTTATTGCATTAGCTTTGACATGAGGACCCATGGTCTCTGTTGCATGGGTCTCGTGAAGATACCATGCAAATCAAATTAATACAAGTAGCTTTTGTCATATTAAGTTATAGTACATGTGCTGTAGGTCCAGGATGTTGGAACATCCAAAAGGCTCTGAGGCTTTAGTTCGGCTTGGATGATCATCAAAAGGCTTGGAAACTTTTTTGAGCTATATGAACTATTTTCGTCCGTGAAATCAGGCTGGAAATCTCCCAAGAATGGCTCCTGGGGAAGATTATTGTTATTTCAATCATCTGGCTAAAGAAAGGGCCTATTGTCATGTATGATTATTGGCCTAATCCTGCAAACCATGCACAGTGCTTTCAGACATGAAGTCAGTAAAGGTAAGAACAATAATATCTATATATATTTTGGGAATTTTTTCTACCCTAGCAATAGAGTGAAAAGAATGACAGAGAGATAAGCTATGTTATATTCCATGCTTTGCATACTTCTGATTCCTACTTGCTTGAACTATAAGTAAACAGAGCAGGACCTTGCTGGGAAAGGACCCTTTTTTTTTGTTCTGTGTTAGTGTACAGTAATGGTGACTTGGTTGGTGAGTGTGGGTCTAGTAATTCTGATAATACTGTAAAAAATATAATATTCTTTATTAACTTCTGACTTATTTGACACTGAAAGCTGGAGGGAGGTAGTCAGCTTGATAGTGAAAAAACCTCCATCAGTAAATGGGAATATTTTTAGAGTTAGTCATTTAGCACACAAACTAATTCCTATTCATTGAATGCACATGCATGTTATGTATTTTGTATTCTGCAAACTCCTTTGCAACATGTGGTATATGGTACAAATGATAGCTCCTTTGATATGCTAGAGTGAGTGCTCTTAGCATGTTTGATGACTCACACTGTCACTCATGTGAATTAATAAGTGATCTGAACTCTTCAGTGTAATGAACCCTATCATTTATTAAAAAGGGAAAAGTGTTCCCATAATTAGTGTGGTGATGTTTGACAGGAAAAGTGAATTTTAGAGGGACTACTACTATTAAATATTGTCGATAAATACTATTCATTTTTATGCTTGACAAAGCACTTTCTCATAGCAAACTGCAGAAAATGTAAAGAAGTGTTTGTTGTAAAAGTGTTCTTTAACAGATTTTGACTAGCGTCAAATGGTTGTGAAATACAGCAATTCCCAGTAAAGGGCTCTGTCCAAGACATGTCCTTAGGACTTTTAGTGAGGCTCAGTGTCAGTAGTAAATAAGAAGTGAACATTTGTCTTCCCCATCAGTACTTCTTGAGCCAGAGACCAAGTGTTTCTGTGACCCTGAAAGTCTTTCTACAACCTCCTTTCACTTAGTTTGTTACCACTTGCACTGTGTACCGAGGAAGAAAAATAACATGATGTGGACTGGCCAATACTGATGTAAAATGTTACTGCTCAATGAGAGAATTTCAGAACTCCTTCACGAGGAAAGGAACAAAAAGTGATTATATCCTGCAATTCTCTTTTGGACGCATGAATTAGAAGGCGGTATGCCATGATGACTTACTCTTCCCAAAAAACCAGAATGTTAGCATGAGATTCTAGTGCTTCTTGGATGATTAAAAGAACGTAAGCATGGTGGTATGAAAGAGAATTAGTGACAAAGTAAACAAGAGGGTTTGGGGTTTTTCCCCTCAATGCACAATAAAATTATAGATTAAAAGGCGGACTCTGTATTTTCCTTTAAAATGGCATTGTATTTTCTTTGTGTTCCACAGAATCTGTCCGTGGGACTTAAAAAAGAAAACAAAAAACCACAAAGAAAATGGGAGCAGTCTCTGAAACTTTTTTTCACCATGGATAAGGATAGTTTGTACTGCTTTCACCTGTATGGAAAAAAGATATAGTTCAAAGGACATTAGGCACCATTACTCAGCTGTTTTCATTTCCTCCTCATAGTTGAAGACATGAAAGGAAATGAAAAATCACTATGAGAAAATGTACATTTTTTGATGTTCAGTTATGGGGGGATATATCTAAATATAGCCTTAAAATCCCAATGATAGTAGATATTGTTGAAATGTTATCTGGCAGTCATTGAGTTGTTTGGGGAAAGAAAGTTGGAGAACCATGGCTGACATTCCTACTGTTTTCCAAGGCTGATGTTTATTTGAATTTAGCTTCATTTCTAAAGATGAATACAAGCATAAGGAACTTCAAAAAGGTGTCATTATGGTTTAAAACTAGTTTTAAACCTCTTTTTAACACTTAGTATAAATCTATGGATAGTCAGTCTTAAATTTCAATTGAATTGAACAATGAGGCTGAGCTTCAGTCTTCAAAATTTACCAAAGTAATTTGCTGGCACAAGTCATTAAGAACTTGAGATCAAAGCAGTCATATATGTAAATAGCTTTACAGATCAGTAAAAGTGACAAATACTGTCAGTAAAATCTTCCCTTACTGGCTTTAAAATCATCCTCAAAATTATTTCTGTTTGCTCCAATAGTTGGATATAGTCCCAGAGTCTAGACAGAAGTCATGAATAGCCAGTTAGATTTTTATTTTGCATGTATCTATTGCTCTGTTGTGTTCAGTGAAAAATGGTCTCAGGGATGAATTGGTTTGAACTTCATAACATTTAGATTTGGTGTCACAAGGTTTTATCTTAAATTTAGTGACATCTATGGAAGCTTGAATATCATTTTCAAAGGGAACAGAACTGAGCCTATGTTTCAGCCATGTGGACCTTTCCTTTCCATTCCTATCACTAGGTAATCTTAAACGAACAGAAGTAAAGAAACCAGCAGAGATTTAAATATTGCCAATTGGAGTACTGAATAAATAACGAGAAAGCTAGCGATTTTGAATGCTGGAAAACTGAAGTAGCCAGAAGTTAATACACTTGGAAAAAAACTCTTATTGATATCAGTTTCTTTCATTTAGAAGGAACATGCTTGTTCTAAATTTTTTATAAGTTTTGTATAAAATAAGAGATTGGCTATGTAACTATTTTTATTGGACAAAAGACAATAGTTGCTTAGGTCTTACGAACATACACTAATTAACAAGGTATTAGTGAGATAAGAATGTATTGTTCCTGTTACCAACTGAAAAAGAAGAGAATTGCCAGTTGGCCTATACTGTGGCTTGAACATTCAGAGTCTGAAGGCATTGTCTGTGCCAGGGCACTTGACAATGAAGGTGTAGCTTTGAATGTGCTCATGGGGTTCGATGTCTTTCTGTCTCTGTGACAGCTGTGATGACTCAGAATATTAACCAGATCACTTTTAAATACCCCTTTAGCTAAACAGCTGCAAACCGAATAGCTTTTCAGTTGTTTAGAATCTTTTTTTGTCGTTCTCTTCTATCTTTCTTTATGAAATTAAAAACTCATAATTGTACTAAAACAGGCTATAATAAAGCCAGTGCATGCAAGTTTTAAACAATTGTTTTAGCACTGTAATTTTTAAGCAGTTAATGAAAGTCATTGTTTTAGATCTAGTCAAGTAAGTGTAAAATTATGAATGTCTGCCCTATTAATCAAGTTGCTTCTGAATTCTAAAGAGATTCTGAGGTAGGAGTTTACTCAGCGAGACATAATTGTTTTTTCAACTCAATACAGAGTAGTCCAATTATTCATGTTTTCTTTTGAATAAGAACTCACACTGTAATTCTAAGCACTTGCGATAATTACAAAGGATATTTTTTTTCTTTTTTCCCTTTAAAATGCTTTTTTTCCCCATTGGCATAATAACAGAAAATAGAATATTATGATCAGATTAAATTCTAGTCTGGGCACTTGCATTTTGCCTGGCAAATTTTACCCATTTTCTTCCTTGACTGTGGTGTTATACAGCTGTGTGCTGTTAAACCGCTGTTGCATACGCCCCAAGTTTTGTGCATTTCAGAGCTTATGAAAGATGTCACTTATGACTGTCCAACAAGGAATATGCTTGCTGCACAGATGATTTTATATATATTAAAAATGGGCTTAGTATGTACTTACCAAGATAAAGCCTGAGGCAATCAATAATTGAAAACATGAAGAGATTAAAGGGCCATTATATATATATATATACACACACACACATAATTAGAAATGCAAGTATCATTACATCCTTATAGAGATGGCTAAAATGAGACCTTTCTAGCAGCTGGTATTTAATCTCTTACATAAATACCTATTATGGCTGTGCTTATTCTGCTATGGTAATGAGAGGCTTAAGCCCTCAAACCCATCTTCTCTGGTGTTTCACTCTTCCTCCAAGCTGCCTCAACTCTGGGGCAATGCAGTAGGCTTGTCTAGTGGGAAGCCAAACCTGTGAGGAGCTGATTTGAATTTAAGCTCCTCTTTGCTGAAGCTGTGCGATGAAGCCAAGGCCAAGTTTGTTTATGGCTTACAAAGACAGTATATAGATACGGCCAATGGCTCCATCTGCTCTTTGGCTTCTTGCTTGCTGTGTGACTGTAAGCCAGATTTTTTTCAAAAGTAGTCAATTATTTTGGTCTTTCCAATTTTCCGATGTTTAACTGTAGTGTTTTGAAATGAGTGCCATAAAAACTTTGAGTGCGACTAAACCCAAACTGAATGGAGACACTTCAGGTTTATGACAGTGGACACCTTAGCTCAGCTAGTGCCTTTTTATAGCTTGAAAGTTTTCTGAGCAACTGCAACCACCACATCACTTGGAGGAATGTGAACGGTAGGTGGATATGATATGGATGCCCAGCATTTCCTGTTGGGACCTACTGAAACCTGTTGGTTCCTTTGCCCTCAGATAGTCACCTCAAATGTCATGAACCTTCCTTTGGAAATGCTTCTTCTCTAAACAGTCAGTAGAGACGTAGATATACTTGGATCTCTGTCCTTAAAATTCTGGATGTGTCTTCTCTCTCCATGGACTGCATGGTGAATCAATGGCTATGTTAGCCAGGATGGATTTCTTACCTTTCTCTCCCCTACTCAGACAGTTTTTGTACAGAGTAAAAGCATCAATCCAAGTAGTTTGGATTTCAGACCATACTTTTAGTTTAGGGTAGTTTAGTGTAATACATGATTAATCTGCTTTTTGATGTCCCTCTTTTTTTTCCTCTCTTTTTGGGGGGAGGGGGGGTAAAGAGCAATGGAAGTAAGATATCCTGTCATCAGTAAACAGAGACTGAGATCCAAAAAGAGAAGCCACTTCTAAAGATATAAACCATACCAGCTATTTTTCATTCACTGACACCACTCAGTGTTATGTGCTTTTGGATTTAATAACATTTTTATTGGTATCTGCATGATCTGGTTATCACTGAAATGCTACTAAGTGAGGAGATTAGACAGAAAAGTGTATTTTTGTCATACAAGTAATTTAATAACTTTTTAAAACACCAAGAAAAATGGTGCTAATAGTTGCAGCCAGAATTCACACAAACATGCCTGAAAGTTACTGACGATCCTGATGCTGTACAGTGTGACTTTTCGTAAAGTTTGCAAAGAAAAGTGGCAAAGCAACAAGAACACCATGATGAATGATTTCAGTAAATAAGTGATTAGGCCCATGAGTACTTAACAATTGCTATCGTGGATTAGGCGGCACTTCAGAAGCTTGAGATAGTTGTCAATTTTGTGGGAATCTCTGCGGAGGCAATGCAGCAGGTTGTAAAAGGCAAAGAGTCTGGAGTCCTCATCAGTGAGTTGCAGGGATGGAAGGCCTTCCCACTGAGAGTAAACTTCATTTCCGATCTCACCAGAATGAACCTGAAGATACAAAATGATACCAATTGTGAATTTGGCTGGATGTAGAACATTTAAAATGCTGGCCTTGAGGAATGCTAGTTGTTATGTATGCCTGGTAAAGTGTTTCCTGTTATGGTTCCCACTATTCTGTATAATGTTCTATGTCTCCATGCAGATTTTGAATGTATTTGTCAGATTTTTCAGTTTATTTCCCTAAATTAAAAGCTTGACTGTGTCAGTAGTGTTTTAAGAGAACTAGTGTGTTAACCAACGTCCAGTGGAATCTGACGTTGCAGAAAAATCAAACCTTCCTTCATGCATGGACTCATCAGTGACATCTCTTTTTGGTTCCCTCCACCTTGAAATCTTTGTTAACACTTGTTCCTAGAACTTCTTTGTGTGCATCTCCACCTTTGTCTTGCCTATCTCTTAGGTGATCTCTCTGATACAGGCAGCTTCAAAAACATTTTACTAGACAAATCTCTCAACAGTACATCTTCAGATGTACATCTTCAGATGTACTGTACCTCAGATTCCATTAAAAAAAAAAATAAATGCTGAGTGACACAGTGACCTCTAATGTTAGAAAGGTATGTGTAGGAACTCATGTAGTGAGTTAGTATCTGAGGTGAAGATGATTGGTATAGGTCTCCTTGTTTGAAAGAGACAATCATTAATTTTCTCATATCACAAAAATCTACCTTTCATAGCAGGAAGGAGGTCTGTGCCTGTTGGTGCTTCTGCATTTTCCTTATTTCCCACCAGCTGTACTTTGTAAAAGCACATAAGAGAGTATCTATCTGTGGAGCCTCTATCACTCAGTTTAAGCAACAGGCAGAAAAAACGATAGACCTACTATCACTCAAAAACATGGTTTGACACTAATGAATTTGCCAGTCTTGTCTTCAACCTCCTTCCGTAAATAATGCGAACGAGAAGGTGGTGACAGGGTAACTGTAGCAGCACCTGACTTCTGCTGTTACCTTGGATGCTTGCCTGCACCCTTTTTACCCATGGATATGGGATAGAGATGTATTTGATTACACTGATAAATGCATTTGTGGCCTGGATGGGCTAAGGCTTCTGAGCAAGGAAACGCCTGAGTGAGTGAGTGATCTAGTGGAAAGTGGTGGATACAGAGATGGTGGGTGGCACTCTTAATGCCACCAACTGTTCAGAGCCTGAGCAAAAGCCAGTAAAGTCAGAACCTCTTGTTAATATCTAACTCACTGACAGAATGATATATTCAGGGACTAAGAGAGACCCCTTTAAAAATAAACAAGCTAGAGCTGATTTTTTTAGGAAAGCTTTCAATCAATTACTGATAACAAGGGGTATTCGAGTATGGGTTTTGTCAGACAACAGCCTTGTTGTCTAACCTTACAAGTGTAGGGGAAGCCAAGTCAGAGCCAGAGTTCAGAGGAACCAGTATGGTGCGAAAAGAGAAATGAAAGGTACCATGACTACTTTGCTGTATGCCACATCTTTGCAATAGCCCAGGCTTCCAGAACAGTTTTAAACACAGTATCTGTTTCTGAAAACTATACACAATACCTAGATGTATACAGATGTGTATAAAAATGCTAAAACGTACATATAAATATGTGCATGTGAAAAAACACAGACGCATCCTTAAAAAATCAGGATCGCAAATTCAAAATACTCAAAGATAGGATGACAATTACTAGTCCTGATGATTACACCTTCCCTTGAAGTAGGACTGGGAGAACGCTGGATCACGCTATGCCAGTCATACCACGTTGTCTCTTTAGAAATTGCAAGGTAGCAGAAAAAAAAAGAAAGCCGAAAGAAGAAAGCGGAAAAGTTCTCAGATTCAGCTATCTTGGCTCACTTTTTTTCCTTCACACCTACTGCTTCCTTTCCTATTCCAGGCAGGGAGGGCCTGTCACTGTGTGTGCCTTCCTTACAGCAACAGGCTGGAAGGATGTTAAGGCCTTAATACTTACCCGCCCAACTATTTTCTCCATTCCTTCTAGAAGCCGCTTGTTTTGTTCTTCAATCTCTACAGCCTTCCAGAGGATGGTGTCTGGAGCTTCTTTGATTCTTTGTACTTCAGAGGCCAGATGGATCAGGGGATCATTCCAGGAGCGCAGCACTCCCAGTACTAAATTCAGTAGGTCTTCATGCTGCTCACCCACATTAAGAAAAGGCAGTTAAAATAGGAAGGCTAAATGCTGGCAGCATTAGGAGGCATTTAGAGTAATGTCCTCAGACATAGTGATCTGGGAACTTATTCCAGGACCTACCACTAACTGTGCCCTATAGCCCTGTCTTAGATACCTCTCTGCAATTGCATTTTTGAAGTTTGTAATTGTTGTCACCATGTTCTACAATATTAGCTAAAGCAGTTACAGTATTCTAATGGAAAATATCATTAAACCCTCTCCACATTAAGAACTAGCAAGCACAACTGTGTTTCATCTTTGTGAAAAAACCAGAACTCCTTATCTGATTTTTGATGAGTATTTTAAAATCCAATGATTTTTAAAAAAAATTTAGTACTGAATGGAAGGTGTACATTATGGTAAACCACTAAATAGCTTTTATTGCCTCTACATAACTCATCTGTCCTCCCCTTTGAACAATGGTGCTTCCAGCAAAGAGCTCTCTGGTTTTAAAAATTGTCCTTTCTTGTGGGCAATAAAAATTCATAAAGCTTATGATTATGGTAGTATTCAACCATTTCTTCTTTGCTAGATGCACTGGATCTGAACACAACCAGACTTGTTATATACCCAGGGCTGTGAATTCCATCGCTCCCAATAGACTTTCTGAATGATGTACTGAGAAGATGGCGATACTGGAATTGCAAGGATATCACCGCCATGAAACTGATAAAGATTTCTCCCTGGCACAGCCCCATTCGTACACTTGTGCTTAGTTTTTTCTCCTGAGTATTTTCAAATCGTATCTGTGAGCATAGGCTGAACAAGACTATCTTCATCTTCCCTTAAGTTTATAATTATTAAATTGACGTACGTAGCATGTTTCTTTTTACAAGTATTTTGCAGTATTTTGCACTAGAGTTTTTGTATTTGGATGATGATGTGACCACTTTTACCTACTGGTAACAGCAAGAATAGCTATTTAGCATTTGTTTAGTAATGTCAGTGTTTTCAGTTACTGGAAAACTATTTACCTCTGCCTGCATACAGTATTCACTATAGTGCCAATATGTTTTTATGTTTGTTAATGTAATAATTGTCTATAAGGTGTTTTAAGGTAATATTCAAAGGTTGTAGAGTTCTCAGTACTGTACAAGCATGGTAACTGGCATTGTGCCATGAGGTTATACTGTAACTGGAAATAAGACTCAATGGCTGAATGTAACATACAGGAAAAGGAAGGGAAGATTGAAGTTACTGGTACTTATATATTCTGTATAGTCTGTAACTTAGTATCAGCAAATACTAAATCAGCTTTTCTTGGCTTTTTGGTGCTTTCCTCTTCCTGGCTTTTTTATTCCGATTGAGCTGATTTCCCTCTCTCTCTGCTGCCTCTCTATTGCCTAACCCTCCCTCTTTCCCCCCTCCCCACGCTCTATCTCACACTGAATAACATTAGAAATGGGACTTACGTGAATCTGCTGAGCTTGCTCCTTATCTTCAGGAGTGGTTAAGGAGGAAGTGTGGCAGCCATTAACAGCTTTTGTAATAAAACCCCGGCCCTGAGCATAGCGTTCATCCTGCAGATCAGCAAGGATAGGCGTTGTTGAAACAGGTAAGTAAGAAGAGCTTCAATTCAAACACTGTATTAACTAATTGTGGTTCCATTGCTTTTATCACTGCTTTTATGCTGTAAAGGTCAAAAGTTTCTGGTGAGTCTTTAGAGTGAAACTGGCACTCAGCAAACACAAACTTGTCCCACAGATAAAGAATGATGGGAAAATGGTATCTTTTAATAGAAGCGTTGGGGATCTTAGTAATGGCCAGCACTATACACAGATTTGGTCACCATTGGGACTATCACTGACTGTGCAGCAGTCATATTTGTTTACTTATTGAAGGATTTCACATGTTAACATATGTTTGTGCTTAAAAAGTATTAAATTGCATTTTTATATTTTCTCGCTCTCAGGAAAAGGCAGAGTACTTACAAATTCATTGAACATTTCTGAAGAGAGGAAGTGGATGTAGTGTGAAAGTTTAACTGCTCGGTCAAAAAGTTCCCCAAGGGAAACTTGGCAATTGACAGATCCATTGGGGCAGATTGGCAAGGAGGTCACTCCTTCCTTTGTCAGGAGCATGTTGGACACCAGAAGGACCACCAGCAACAAACCTGTTCAGGTTTAAAACAAACCAAAACGGAATCACATTGACTTGCATGTGCGTTTAGAAGTAGCTGTCAGAGCCAGACGCTGGGTGATTCTGGCTGTGCCGTCACATGGCTCAGAGTATCCCCTGTACTGGCTGCTGAAAATCAATGGAGGAGGGAAGCATGGTAATTCTGTTATCCTTTCTCCCCTCCATCAGCCTGACTGTTTAGCAGAGCCTGCTCCAGAGTTTGAGGAGGCAAGGTAACCTGTGTTGCAGTGTACACTGTATTCTGAAGTCTCTTACTATTGAGCCTGACTTTATCATACAGTGATAAATGGAATGAAAAAATCGAACTTCTTCCCAGTGTAAATATAGATACATAATTATATTTGCACAGATATATAAGTTTGGAAAATAGATTGGTCTGTCTTTTTTTTTTGTCTTTTTTTTTTTTCTTCTCCTCCTCCCACAGGTCCTTTTCTTCTTTGCAAACATTTGGAGTTTAAATTAATTTTGTGGGAGGGTGGTTAGGTCACTCTCTTAAGGTTTTGATTGTCCTGGGAGTTCCTTCAGAAGATTTCCAGCAGCTGTGCTGCTTTGCTGTTTAGAGTTAACCCTGAATTGCCTACTGCTAAGAAATCTGAGAGATCTTTTGTCTTTTCTCCTGAGCTTCTGAAACTGATATAGAGGACTTCTCATTATCTAAAACACAAAACCTCATCTGTTTACAGCTTTTAATATTAATTTTAAAGTCAAGTTTTCTATTCAGTGAAATAAAATATGCACAGAAAAACAATGGAAAAAATTAAAAGCAAATATTTGGTAAATGAACGTACTTATTCAAAGAACACTGTTCTGTGCTCTTGAGAGCTTTAGTTCTGGAAATTGGCCTGCTACCTGTATTGGCTCACTAGACTTATTCTAAATATTAAATTAAAGTGTACTCCATAAATCAGCAGAGCTGTCCCTAATGTTATCATGTGATAAGTTTCCTTCTAGCTCTAAATTCAAGAAAAGTGCATTTACACAATATTGAAGTAAGCCTCTCTCCTCCCCCATGAACAAGGTGCATGCCGCATGCTGCAGTTAGGAAAGTACTCTGGGGAATAATTCTGTGAACAAGAAAAGCTGAGAATTTTTGGCTTAGAAAGTTGAAGATGATTGTGAAAACATTCACTTCAAACTTACTACATCACTTCTAGACTTGTGGATAACGACTTTTAGTCATTGCCTTCTGAGTCGTGTAGCAAAGTAGTCTGGATCCAGTCTTTCGTGTGCAGGTGTCACATCCCTCAAGCCAATTTTCTGTGACACTGTCCAATGCAAAGGTAGTCTTAGGAGACAAAGGACTGAGTAAAAAAGGGATCAAGCTGCCTTCTAATTCCAAGCTTTGGACACTACATGTTTGAGGTGGAGGCAGGTTTCACCATTACTGGAAGACTAGGTGGTTGGAAGGCCTCAGTTTCTAGAGCTGTTACATTTCAGTTACTTCCTAATTCAATCTAAATTTAAGGAAATATGAAAGTTATCAGCAAGTGAATGGCAAAAGTCTTACCTTTCAGTGGAACCCCCTTGTTGCTCATGGTAGGCATCCTGTATGATGACTTGCTCTACCAGAAAGAAGTTTCAATACTTGCTCTTATTCTCTGCCCATGCCACTTTTATATACACCACCCAGGGTCCATTTTGCATACATTCAGCAGGTCGTGGAGTTTACCTCGATAATTACAAACATCAAATTGCCTTTCTTCCACATTCATATTCAGTGTTTTTTAGTTTTTTATTTTTAACTGTGAAAGGGAATTTCATTAACAAGTTCAGCTGTGGGTTCCTAAGTATGGCTGGATGAAGAGAGTGCCAAAATTTTGCCCTGAATGAGGTGCAAATGCCATTGATCCTGGAAAGCTCCAGTTGTCAATTCTGAGACAGGTATTCTCAATGTTTCTAGCCTGCTGTTCCCCCTCCCCACAACTGCCTTCTCATCCTTCTTTGCTTCTTCAGCCATCCAAGCTTGCTTATGTTAAAATTCTGGCTATTTGAGGGAGGCAAACAATATTTTACAATGTCCACAGTGAGAGAAACAGCATAAATTGTACTGAAATTTATCCAGAGAAAGGGAACGGAGGCTCCTGGAAAGACAGGTCACTACCTGTAAAATTATAGATATGACATTGTGGGTATATAGCTCCATACAGTTAAAAAAGATATTACGCAGCAGAAATCATGATATAGCTGATCCTCAGTCTGAGAGATGTTTAGAGAAATGGGGGCAGTTCTTCTATTAAAAAAATAATAATTTGCAACAATCGAAGAGAAGTTATATCTTTACTGTTTAATCACAAATGTTTCATAAATAAGTCAGCATTATTTAAAAAAAAAACCCTCTACAAAACCATGAGATGGTTTTCTATATTTGAAAACTCTCTGCGTAAAAGATGTGCATTTCCACCATACGCAAAACATATGCTGTCATAATCAGTGTGATCTGTTTCCAGATCTGATGTGTCAGTGGTAATCTACAAACTAGCCTCAGCAGGTTGGGCCTATTTTCTTGTTGTGTGAGGCTTATCTGTATGAATACGTCAGCAAATGCGTGATCTCTCATCTGTTCCTCGGGTGCATTTACCCATGAAAAGACTTTCCAAATTAGAGGATTATAATGAATAAGGTATACAGTGTTAATGAATTTTCTTGCCTTTAGACAATGTGTTCTGTACTTGTGGAACAGGTATGCATGTAACCCTGAATCCTTCATTATTTCATAACTATGGACGTGATTCTTGAAGCGATGATAAACAAGGGAGAAGAAAGGTAGAGCGTTTAGGGGATAAACCATGGAAGGCATCCCTTGGGAAGCAATAAAAGGAGATGCTTCAGCAATAAACCAGAACTGGTAGCAAGTGGTCTACAT
Source organism: Gavia stellata (assembly GCF_030936135.1). NCBI lineage: Eukaryota > Metazoa > Chordata > Aves > Gaviiformes > Gaviidae > Gavia > Gavia stellata. Next base: position 94,289,083 of record NC_082596.1, on the reverse strand, counting down.
CTGCTAAGTTCTAGGATGATTGCTAGAACAGTTTGTTCTGCTTAGAGGCTGGATCTTGTTTGGAAATTGAGGCCCTGCTGAGTAAATGAAGCAGTTGTTGCCTGCAGCAGGGAAAAGTGGCAATCTGATGAAGGCAGTAAAATTATAATAGGGCCACAGCCAAAACTCTAGAATGGGTGGTAGAAAAACAGCTCTCTTCTAAGCCACAGCCACATGGCTTATGAACTTGATTTAATTCGGCTTCATTTGCAAATCTTCCCTGAAAAGATTACAGGTGAGCTTGAAAAATCCTGTTATCTTATAACATTAGAAGAGCCTTGTGAATAAAAGGAATGAACACTTCTGAACCCACCATTTGCTCTTTCATTTACTAGCCCGCTTTTCTTGGCATTTTGAGGGGTTGGTAGTGGTGCCAAAATAAGGCACACAGTTAATTAATGTTAGAGACTAGCTAACAAAGGAAGATATTCACAAAAGCAGCAGGTAAACTCCCTAGGCTCCCTTTACCGTTACTGGAGAGGGAAGTTTCTCTCAAGCCTAACGGCATCAGCTAAAGTCAGGATCCTCATATAACTTACTTTTGAGAAGAGCCTGTCTCTTGCTGTATAAGGTTAGACAAGCACCTTAAATGTAGATCATAGGAAAGAGTGGTTTATTTGAAACTGTTGCATGATGTTTTAATTAAAGCATTCTACCACAAAATAGTATACATTGCTTTTCTCTTGCACCTTTCATCCTGAAATTCTCAAAGACTTTACAAACAGGAATGAATTAAAATTATCAGCAATTAAGACTCATAAGCAGAAGGAGAGAAGTAGATAAATATAAAGGTAAAGTTCTTTTATCAGGTGTGAGAACTGACATAGAGGTTAAGATGTTTATTTGTGGCTGCACAGGAAGTCTTTGGGAAAAAAACTCAACAATTCCTGATTCCCAGACCTGCACTTTAAGTGAAGACCATCATTTCTTACTAGTACCAAAAAGAAAACAAAGGTGAGAGAAGAGAAAGGAGAGGAAAAGTTACAATAACCAGAAATAAATAGGTCCAAATATTAGTTTTCTTCTATAAATTAGGAATTGGATTCTATTTAGCTGAAAATGCTCCCCTCTGCCTTTTGAAAGTGGCCTGGGTTTATGTCCTCCAAAGAAGTAATATGGAACTTGGCATACCGTCTTCTCTGACTGTTCCCTGAACCTTGGTAAAGGAAGCTGATCCTAGCCCTTAATAGCCTTCTAATTCTGACAGTAGCTCAGGACAGCGCTGTCAATAGCTGGACAGTCATCCGTACTGAGGGGAAAGCTCCTGGAACAACTGGAGGAACTACAAAGCACAGCTGTGATTAGCCGTATGTTTCCATCTCCCTTTGTCTTTCACTTTTGCCTTAGGAATTTAATTGAAATAATATTTCCTTAAATTATCACATTCCTTTTATCTTCAAGAGCTTTTCTGGAAGCAAAATCAGTAGATTGCTTCCACTTGGTGTAAAAAATATGCCAAAAGAAGGGCTTACTATATGCAGATTATGTTATATAGCTTTTAGTTCATTACTCATGCTTCATAGGCATTACATGTGATGTACCAATATTACAAATAACAGCACTTAGTGCTCGTTTCTCAATAATCTTATCTTTCCATCTCATATCAGGTTGTAGACCATGAGTTAGACTGTCACATTTTGATTAAGAGCTATTGGTCAGTACTGGAAGATAGAATATTCCTATTCCATTTTATTTTATTTTAAGTTTTTGAGATATGCAAAGTGTTGTGTCTGACTGATAGCTACCACAGAGGAATGAAAAATCTTTTCTAACAGAATAGTTCTTTGCAGAATACTTATTTTAGGTAGGTGAATTGAAGACTGGGTAATAACACTGGATTTTGTCTTTTACTTACTTGGAAGTATCTGTGTTTAATAACAGAATGTTAGTTAATGCAGAGTTTGAAACGCCAAATTTTTAGCTATGTTTTTAAAAGATGATCCCCAAGTTATGTATGCAGATGATTGAGCATGCAAAACTGAAGCTGCAGAAAAATATTCCTGTATGTGATCTGATTGTCTGACTCTTCCGATACACAATGAAACAAAAGGTTTTATGTGTTCCCATTTTGCATATGTATGTTGGAGTCATAATACTGAAAATATAGTTGCTCTTGCCTTCCTTTTATAGAATAGTTTACAAAGTTATCCAGTCAACTTCATTTAATGGCTGGCTTTGGAAAGATGCAAAACTGTTTAATCTGGATCAAAAACAAATCCTCAGAGCACTTCAACTTTTCAAACATGTGGAAAAGACATTTTGAGGAGGAATATAAACAGAGTATTTTTTCAATCTCGATAGTTTCAAATGACAAATATTTTGTCTTTTCTGATTACTCCCTATAATCTCCATGAAACTTTTGTACAAAATTCCAGTGATTTTTCTAGGCTTCTGTAAAACAAGGGCTCTTCCTCTCCGTCATCTTCCTATAGGGAACACGAGAATTTAAAAAGCATTCTCACCAAATGTTTGTCTTAGCAAAACTAGCAAAATGGGGACTGAGTGCCTTCTTAGTGTGATCTCTGCATGAAGGCTGGTAAAAAATAAATAAGAACATAAGGGAAAATGATTCCATATGGAGAAAAAAAAGGTGGAAATCTTTGGGAGATTTTCAGTTTACTTTAAGTTTAAGTACCAGTGTGGGGTTTCATACAATTTCAGAAGTAGACATAAAAATAAAATGGCAGAATGTGTTTCAAAAATCATTTATCAGCATTGCCACTGTGATGACATATGCCCAAGTGCACCATGAAATATTAAGTGTGAAACCCAAGCAGAATTCCAGCTAACGATAGCAAAAAAAACAGGGGAATTTGCAAAGAACGGAGTAAAAGCTAGCTAGTATATATTGGTCCTGATACTTGAAGTTGTTTGAAGCCTCTAGCTCTGTGTTCACTAATGCTGTATCTGTGTGTTAGCAAATAACCTGGCAGTATAAATTGGATCTGCATCACACATAACTGCATAATGGCACTTCAGCTGAATTATTGAGAGACCACGTTATGGTACTTATCCTGGCTTGATACTTGATACCAGGTTTATCTGACTGGTAGAAGTCAGATGATAATGATCTGGCATCTGCTAGGACAAAGATATCCTACAAAACTTTTTGTATAAATGTGAAGTGGCAGAGTGAGCCTGTGCTGGTTCAGCATTTCATGTCATGTGGCTGCAGTATTATTTATCCCACACCTTAAATCCAATTTTTTGTTTTTTGGAGCTTGAAAGCTAAAGATTTTAAAAGTAAAGAAAAATAAGGGGAATCTCCACCCTCCAAAAAATCTTTAGAATAGATAACTGGGAGCATTGCTGTACAGTCGAGGATTTGAGCAGTTGTGACAGCTTCTTCTGTCTATCCGCTTTGAGTCTTACTCTACTTCTGGGATGGTGGAATTACATACTGGGCCATAGTTGGCTTGATTTCCAAAGCTGTAAGTTACCATCCAGTCCAAATGGAGAAGTATTATAAGCATGTAAGTATTTGCACACTTTGACCTATAAGATACAGTTACTGTGATAAAAACATCACTGTAATGCTCTGTCTTATCTACAGGAAAAGTATGCTTTATCCTGAGGCATATTGAACATCATAACTCCAAGGGCTGAAGACCTCGTGATTTGAACACTTTGTATGTATTTTGTTTATTTCCCCATACATTTGCTTTTATCTCTGATTTATTGCCCTTGACCATGTTCCCCTACAATCAATAAGTTATTCTCCATAAAATCCTGATTTGAGCTGATCATTATTCAGGATAAAATAGAATGAGTTTCACGAATTTACTTAGGGTAGGCATGCCACAGTGGAACTTTCTTGTGGCCTGGGTACTTATTGGTATTTTTTTAAGTATTATGTTTGTGTAACACACTTTTAATAAAAGGTAATAAACAGTAAAATTGCCATCAGAAGGCTGCAATTTTCCTGCTAACAAGTGGGGAATAGGAGAAATAGGAACCTGGTTTAAATATTTGCATATTTTTAATTCTATGTATAAATGCATCACTGGGAAAACATTTCCTTAAGTGCTTTGTGGAACTAGAATCTGTAAAAGTAAGATGATTTTTTTTTTTTTTTAAATTACAAATACACTGAAAAGAGCACTGAAATGTGCACAGAGATTCTGAGCACATTTCAATAGCTAGGTATTTCAAAGGGTTGTGGTAAATATGCTTCTGTTTTAGCATGCAGTGTTTGATTTTACTAATGGATAGTGTCCTGAAATGGCAAATGGAGATTTTGTCCTGTGCTTTAGAAAAAGGGCATCTTCCTGAAGATGCATTTTTCCTCCTTATGTGAAATACTCTTTGGTCAGATAATTTCTGATTTGTACATAAGGACTGAATGGAGAGCAAAAGGTGAGTAGAAAATTTTTTTGGTGGTGTGGTATTAGCTGAAAGCCAAATAGCAGGCAGAGAGCAGTGCTGACATTCTTGCTTCTTAGGGAGGATCTCACTTTTAGTTGTGCACTTATCAGAGGGAGGAATGCGTGTTGCTGCTCAAAATTCTCCATTTCATAATGGGCTAGAAGTGATACTGAAATAATGTGACCTTTACTTAATTGTCTTTAGGGAAGCATTCAATGTCAGAGGTTTCTCTTACTGATTCCAAAACCTAACATATTTTCTTCTCTTCATTTGTTTGTTACTGTCTCTAAACCTAATACATAAATAAAAATAAATAATTAAAAATACTGAAGGGATGAGGTGTATGTGTATTGGGCATCTCCTGACCCATAGGGAATTTGGAACCTCAAATCTTCTTTAGTATCTCATTAGAACCATTTTTCCAATCTACCACATTTTGTAGATATTTTAATCAAGCTTGTCATATTTATTGAACCCAGGCTAGAAATTAATATTGACACAGGTTTTTTTGGAAGGCACGTGAAATTGCTTTAGTAAAATGCATTCACGTCCTTCCTAAAGCTAAAATGTTTTCTTTGGGGAAAAATTGTGAAAGGAGTTATTCTGTGACTGTATGTTCTGTGCTGTTAAAAAGAAATGTATGTTGCAAGGTGAAAAATGCATGGAAATGCATACAGATATATAAAGCGGGCACAGCCCATCGTATGTTCTCTGCAGAGGCTGTCAGCTATCCCAGGGTATCTGGTAGGATTCTCTTATACCTTAAATACTTAGAAATAATAGCTATATTGGACATCCAGTAATATAAGCAAAGAAGAAATAAATGACTGTTAATAAAAATTAAAACAGCTGAAGAGTTTGAAGTAAACATTTTTAAACAGAAATAGAAAAAACTGTAGTTAAGAAAACTTTTTGGTAGCAAACATTGCTAACCACTCCTTAAAAGGTCAAATACATTCAATTGCACACCTGCAGCACATTCGTATGTTTAAAAATTCATTAAAAAATATTGAAGGTGCATTTCTGTTCACTCTCTTCTCTAATGAATATATTTGCATGTAATCACAGCTTTTCTCCTTTAGAGCTTTCTTACTCATTTCCTAAGTCCTCAATCTGTAACCTGATCTTGTGGGATTTACAAAGCTGAGGCCAAAGTCATCATGGAAATGTCATGACATTGCCGTTATCGGAAGTGCCTAGTCATTGTAAATGGCTGACATGGTACAGCTTCGTGACTGAGCAAGAGCAGTAATGTCATATATACTGTGCGCCTTGTTACATTAGCCATAGGTTTTGGGTCAGCAGGAAGAGGTAAAGGAATGGTTGCCCGTTTTTCTCCAGACCCTTCATTAGTGCCATCCGGTGCAGCGTGTTCATTAAACTTGAAGACACGGCTGCTCGGCAGCTTACACATAACCATGCCTGATGTCTTTATGCTTTTTGATTATGATCTATCTACTTTACTTTAGTTTTTTGAAGTGTGATTATAAAATCATTATTTGAGCTACTTCAAACACAGCTCTTCACAAGGGATAAAGGCTTCAATATTGTTACACTGTTCCTTGGGGAAAAGAAAAACAAACCACAACAACAAACCGATGGGAGGGAGTGGAGTGCAGCACAATCTTTGCATCACTTTCTCCTTATAGCTTTTCTGTTTTGACTCTGGTTTCAAAGCTTGGGGCTAATATTCCCGGTGCAGCATATTTCAAGAGTGTTTGGCTTTATACCTGTGAAACATATCAATACCATCCTACCTTTGTAGACACCAGAAAAGATCAATTGTTCATAGTGAATAAAATTAACTAGTTTGTATCCTTCATAAAAATGAATATGCTAAATAGAGGTACTTAAATTTTTTTAACATTTGGACTAAAAGTAATTCTTATTAATGGACTGAAGTTTTACTCAGATTATTACATTCTTTCCTTAAAAAAACCCAACAACCTGCCACAAATTTTCTACAAAAATTCTGCTTTTCTGAGCATGTATCCTGTCAACCTTCTTCACCTCATGAGTCTTTAAATAGATCTTTAAAAAGTGGAGGAGACATGTGTATCAAAAGTAATATATTTTTACATTCACATTTGTTTTGAGGGATGCAATCATAACGCTGAAGATTTCTAGTCTGTAATATTTCACTAAATCTTATAGTAAAAAAGTATTTAATATGTGTGTGGGAGAAAGAGAGCCAGGTTACAATTAAAGATGATCGTAGAGCATCATAGAACAGTAGAACTCAGTTTTTTAATGTTTCTTTCTTGTCTTTATAACAGTGGAGCAAAAAGGTATTGCATGTTGGCTTGCAAAATTTTGTGAGAGAAACAGCGTGGTATCAGATTGCAGCACATTTTGCCATTGTGGCTCTTGAGCACATGCATAGACAGATCCTGTAGCTGGATCCATTATTTGCAGGTGGCTGTGAGATGAGGATTCCAAATGATTGACATAGGATGACCAGGAAACAGACCTTTTTTTCAGTTTACACCAGACTTGTTCTGGAGATAAATCATCTTTAGGTAAATCAGATAATGTAATCTCCGAAATTCGTCCTCTGGTAGTCAGTTTATCTTCCACAAAACCTTCTTTCCTACATGGTTGGACGCATGCTGGAAATCTATGGCTGTTAAAAAACCAAACCAACAACTTTCATTTTAAACAGTGCCAGTAGAAATAAATCTATTTCCTTATTAGAAATACTGATGATCACACAAATGGAAAGGCAAAGTGGCCAGTCATTTTTGCTGTACTCCAATTTTACTCTCTACCATGTATGGACAAGCGTGGAGGTTTTGTAGCTACATTAGCAATAATAGAAACTTCAGGTATTTGGTTTAATAAAGACTTCATTAATCCCATAAAACCTTAGTGTGAGGTAGAGCTGCTGTTAACCGTTCTTACCGAGCTAGATGTGAAGAACCTTCAAAGCCTGTAAACATGCCAGCAGTAACTGACGATTCTTGCACATTCCCTCCAGCCACCTTTCACTTCACAAAGGTTTTAATTTAGATCCTTCATATCCTTTAAAGGCGCTTTTTTTTTTAAAACTTCTCTCTATCTTATTTTTGTCTCTATTTTATTCCACTCAGAACATGAATCTGGGAGGGGGAAAAAAGAACTCAAAAATCCTTGACATCTGGAGAGACTTTCAGATTGCCTTTTGCCTTCTGAAATGAAATCTGCAGGTTTTTTAAAAAGGGAGAGTAAAAGAATCAATCAGCAAGAGATACAGCTAACTTATCTGACAGGCCCATGACAGTGTTCAGTGCTCTCCATGGAAGATTTTGTGGAGGCATGTGATTAGTCTGAAGGTTATTTTCCTAAGAACGTCAGGTCAGAAAGGCCTGCTAGCCTCTGAATAAAAGCAGACACAATTGCTCTCACATTGTCCAGGACTGCATTACACATACATGCCTTAAAATGACAGTGGAAGAAAAAAATCCATTGTTAGTATAAGTCCCTTCAGAAAAATATACTGCTAGTGTTTCTATTTGTTGTGTTTTCTGTAGGGACATGGCCCTAATGTTTCTGTTTGGTGATAAATCTAAGGGATTGGGGAGCTAGGTCTAGACGTTTCGGATAAAATCAATAGTGCATGTGTTGCTATTTCTGCAGGAAGAGCTTTAGCATTGTGTCTTCTAATACCTTTGGAAATGGGACTATTTCTGTAACCTTAATGGAGTATGACTTTCCTATATCCAAAGGCATAAGTCATGTGCATAAACTCTGCACGTAAAACATATGCTCCATTCTACGTCTCTATTTTAAATCCTGCAGAATCATCCACAGATCACACAACCCTATTTCATTTGTACTGACTTTGGTTTTCCTTTCTCAACTCTATATACCTTCAGTTCCTCCCCTACTGTGACACCACATGAGAAGCATACTCCTTTCTGCTACAAGACAAAGATTGTTTACCCTCCCAAAAATCCGTTAGTCTGCCACCTGTGTTCATGTATCTAGATGTAATAATGCACGTACTTGCATGCAACTCAAACACCTACCTCATTTGCTTTTAGACACATGGTCTAGATCACTCCAGAAATTTGTTGCACAGACGCATCTGGCCATATGCATACCTAGAAACATCCCATACAAGCGTGTGTGCGTGCAAACCCAATTCAGAGGCTCACTCCACATAATGGCTGTCAGGCTCAGTTAAAGGTACAGGAAAAATTAGCAGGCTGCTCTGTGTTGATTTGTAATGCTTTTGACAGGGTAAGGTTGTACGCAAACAATGAAATGAGTCATCTAGCAGCTCGTATCCCTATCACTTGGACTCTTGTTGCTTTCCTACTGTATTTTGTGTTAATGGGATACATGATCCTATGGCCAGTGTTAGAAAAATGCTATGGTCTTTCCTAGGAGAGTCTTGATATGATACTGAATTAGTGGAATCTGTGGGATGCAGCTTGATGCAGCTTGATACAACTCCCCTTCTAAAGCGTACTCCTGTAGATTTACGAAAGAACCAACTTTCAGATCCTTCCTTTGAAACGGTAATGAAACCTACTGTTTTGAACAACACTGATAGGGTTTGACAAAGAAGTGATAGAGAGAATTCTAAGGAGATAACTATTTTTTGCCACATTCATAATCTTGGTGCTAGTGAACGTTGCCTGCATGAACATGGCAAGTAATAGGGAAATCATTTACCTGTCACTTTGATCCACTATTCAAGAACCTGAAATATACTTGTTCCTCTGGCAAAGCCTTCTTAACTCATTTTAATTTGTGATTTTAGTTCAAAGTTTTAACTATTGGAAGTATTATCTTGCCTTATCCTGTTGTTTTAATCTTGGCAAAATCAACATAAGGATCTAGCAAAATGGAGAATAGTTATCTCACTGCTAATAACTCTAAAAAATGCTATCAGTCAAACAAATCTTTATTATTAATAATGTATATATTTTCTTGGCAGGATAAGAATTACATGTCACATTCCCTTGAAGCTGTTTGCTACAAGCTACTCTGATATTTTTTGGAAGAGGCTTCGTAAAAAAGAAGAGGCATGCATCATTCCCTCGGGGTGTCAGCTCTCGAGGTTGCTGGATGACTCTGGAAACAATGAGTCCCATATCCCAGCCTAGTCCCACCAACATCCAGCCAGCATTCTGTCAGGTCTGAGATCCTGCTTAGATGTTTTATCACAGCATATGGTGGAATGAAAAGGGAGTCTTCATATATATACGACTAGACGAGGCTATTTAAGGCCGAAAAGGTAAGGACTAGATATTTTCATATACTTAAAAGAAACAGTTGATACAAAATATTGGTGTGATGTTCTGCAGAGGACTCTCTAGCTTGGGAACTGGCTTGCTGCAGTTGGAACCCAAGAATATTTTTCAGACAGTCTTAAGAACAATCTGGGCTAGAGGAGTTTAAGATACTAGCACAGCCATAGACTCCTACCACCAAATCCAGATCTGGCAGTCACTTTGGAATTTGGCCAGTCAAAAAAAGAGAAAAAACAAATTGTATCTGACAATTGCTTTTAACCGTGTGCGAGTAATAATGAATCCAGAGAAACCTGATGGTCAGGCACCACTTTGAAAGCTGGAGCATTAATTCTATTACTGTGGAGTCTATGGCTTCAACTTATTCATGATAGTGTTGCTTTCTGCTTATGAGCCCCAAATCACCTCCTTTGTTTAGCCTGAGAGCTGTTTCTCAATGAGTTCCATAATTCTCAGAGATACAGGATCAAGACAGCAATACTTTAACACTCCTGAGTTAAGGGAAGACTGGATCCAGGTTTTGTAGGAGCTGTGGTAGAAAAGAATAACTTCTTTGTCATGCTGACCACTATGCTGGAAGATTTTAGACGCCACGTTTGCCATTGCTAACTAGCTAGCTTTAGGCCTGTTGTCTACCAATTGTCTACTCTGCTGTTGATTTTCCTGCAGTTCAACACAGAATCAGAGCTAGCTCTAGAGAGCGAGTGAGGAGAGATGGAATCTCTTTATTACTTTGACGGCTGTAGACAGCAAATAGTTGCAGTATTTCAATTTTATACTCATCAACTGTCACCTAATTTAGTGGATGCTCATTGATCTCCAGCAGAGAATTTTGAAATTATAATCAATATGAAGATGCCACAGAGGAATAATAATAAACCTCTTAGGAGCTGGAAATACATTTAATGAATCAGGAGGTCGAGTAAATAATACCACATGTATGTGGTGGGAGCTGACTGGATAACTGTGGTTACAGCTCCAAATAGCTCCTAAATAGCCTACAAAATAAAAGAAAAGGAGATTTAGTCATTATTATCGGAGGGTGTGCTCATGGGACTATGTCAAATGCAGTTACAACAGCATAAAACATGAGAAACATGAAAGCTCTTCTTGTTTCCCTTTAAAAAACAAAGTAGATCATTTTATTTGATTTTTCTGGCAAAGCGTGTATATGTTTGTGAGGTGGATAAAGACATGGGATGAAAGTGAGCAAACGAAAGCTCCAACAAAAAGTAAGGAACACTTATTCCAGAGGAAAGCGTATTGCCCAGCTGAAGGATTGGCAACAAATGCTTGGGTGACTCTTGCACGTATCTAAACAACTGCTTCACCCAGCTTCATGTATCTGGGCCAGTGCCATACCTCATCAGCTAGCGTGGCTCAGGCCACAGAAGTGGGCAGTTGAATAATCTGAACAACAGAAGGGGCTAGAGCACTTAGGCCAAGCCTGTGCTGTGTAATCCCATCTCTGATACTGATCGAGGCTTCCTGTGTGGCCTTGGTCACATTCCACAACATTTTTGCCTCATCAGCTTCATCAGTAAAAGAGTGTGATATTTATCTGAGGGCTTCATAGAAATGTTATTATTAAGTCATGTTTAAGGAGATGTAATGCAATTTCTGTACTGAATCTGACTGGACAACACCCTCACCCATCAAGTGGCTGGAGATTTAATAACCTACCCTCACCCAGACCTGCGATATAGTTGAGCAGTTGTTTGTGATCAGGCTCTACCGAGCCATATGTGGGTCTCTGTGTTGGGTGCTGTTTCTAAACAAGCGAGGTGGTAATGGGCTGAGGATTCCTATCTGTCTGGCTTCGGTAAAGCAAGTGAGTTAGTGGTTCCACAGCTGTTTTGGCAACCCTCTCTCAATGCTGCCTTTCTGTGGGAGAATGTGTGGAGCAGAAGGAGCAGACTGCTATCAAGGGCTTGGCTAGGTGGCATCTGAGGCCCTTCCAACCTAAATGATTTTGTGATTTTATGATTTGAGGCATGTGTGAAAAAAAGTGACCTGTTTTTAGAGGTGTCATTAGGAAACAAAGAAAGAAGCCAGAAGTCCGTTTCTTCCATCCTTGCTGCTTTATTTTCTCACAGTTTCAGAAGATTAGAGGACCATATGTATGCGTGTGTCTTGATTATAGAGTAGCATCTAAATGAGCAGCATCCAGCCTTTTTGGCCAACTACTTTTAATTTTAGAGGAGGATTGCGTATGGTAGTGCTGCTCTTCTCACATCATGGAAATTACAGAAGGTTTGGTGCTTCCTGTGCGTGTACTGCTCACATACTCCACTGTATACATGCACTGGTAAACCCCTATATGCTCCCGCAAACAGAACAGCTACCAGCAGGCTCTGGCTGCAAGAAGAGCTCATGCTACGCCCGACAGCTGCCTTTCTCAGTGGCAATTCACATACAGGAGAAGCAAAGGTGCAGGGCAGGTGATTTGCTCTGGTTATAGCAGAAGTTTATTCCCAACTGCTGTCTTTCCTGAAGACGCCTTGGCTTGGGTCAAACAAATGCCATCAGTGATTCATCTGACCCCGAACGCCCTGCCTGCACCTGGCAGTCTCCCACAAAATAGATGAATCGCACCGGTGGACTGTCTGTGGCCCATGGGCTGTAGATTGAGGAGACTTGATGGCTATTCTGCCTTGATTATTATTACTATTACTATTTTAAAGGCCCCACACAGTGGGCAGAACAGATTCAGTGAACGCTTGAACTCTTTGCACTCTTTTGAGCTATGCGACAGGCAGTGTTTAAAAATAGAAACCGCAGCTCCCCTGTGCAGCCCCTTTCCCAGTGATTCCTCCCAGCGGATGAAGTCATGCCCGCAGCCCGCTGCCCCGTGAGCGGGCAGCCTGTCTCCGGCAGCGTCAGCAGGAGCCGGCACGGCGAGCTTAAAAGGTTGTCAGGGGTTGGCAGGTCATCCGCCCAAAGGCAGGAAAAAAGGGGGGGGAAGGAGAAAAATTGAAAAATAACCACAAAGAAAACAAGCTCTTTTTTGAAATTGGAAACTTTAAAGAAAAGATTTATGAACCTTTGGGTTTATGAAACCACCTGGTGCTTTGGAGTTTGCTGCTGGTTAAATTTGGCAGTTCAAAGTTTGGTGGTTGTTTCCCTCCATTAGAAAAAAAAAAAAGACATTTAGAATAGCTTAATTCCACATGTGCATTGATCTTTTAAAACTCACGCCCCCTTAACTTTGAGCTCAACTTGTAAAAATCAGAAAGATTTAGGGGAAAAAGCCTGTTATTTTTTAAGGGCGGCTTTACCGTTGGCGGCACGCATTAAGAAGTGCAGCCCCTGAACTCCACCTTTGCCGTCTGCTTAGTTTCCTTGCCGGCGCGCAGTGTGACTTGTGCTGTGTTTTGACAGTTGGTGACCTCTGACCCCCTGCTCCATAAAATGTTTAGGCTGAGAATGCCCGAGAGGAGCTTTCAGACGTGATGGTTGGGGGCTCTTTCGAGACAGCCCCACCATCCTTCCCCCAGCCCATATATATAGCAGCCATGTTTAGCTTGTGCACTTTGCTCACGCAGCAATTTGGCTCAGAGACTTCCCCCCGCACCTCTAGTTCTGGGTTTCCACCTCGAATGCTGTGTTCAGTTTTGGGCCCCTCACTCCAAGAAGGACATTGAGGTGCTGGAGCGTGTCCAGAGAAGGGCGACGAAGCTGGTGAGGGGTCTGGAGCACAAGTCTTGTGAGGAGCGGCTGAGGGAGCTGGGGTTGTTCAGTCTGGAGAAGAGGAGGCTGAGGGGAGACCTCATCACTCTCTACAACTACCTGAAAGGGGGTTGTGGTGAGGTGGGTGTTGGTCTCTTCTCCCAAGTGACCAGCGACAGGACAAGAGGGAATGGCCTCAAGTTGTGCCAGGGGAGGTTCAGGCTGGATATTAGGAAAAATGTCTTTGCTGAGAGAGTGGTGAAGCACTGGAACAGGCTGCCCAGGGAGGTGGTGGAGTCACCGTCCCTGGAGGTGTTCAAGGAACGTGTGGACACAACATTGTGGGACATGGTTTAGTGGACATGGTGGCGTTAGTTGATGGTTGGACTTGATGATCTTACAGGTCTTTTCCAACCTTAGTGATTCTGTGATTCTGTAAAGGGGGCAAAATGAGAGGAGGGTAGAATAAGCACCTCACACTGCCTTTAGGGTCAAAAGATAATTCAGCTGTGTGGCTCTCAGCCATGATGCAGGGCAGCAAAACGCAGTTTAAACTCAGTCCTTGCAGGGGCATCTGCAGCTAGGGCAGGTTTACAGAGAGTTATGAAGTCTGTCCTTTGGTACTGAAACGGCAGTAATAGTACTTTGCTTTTCTGTGGCTCGTTTCTTTCTGGTGTTTTGTACCAGCTGATTACGGCTCATGACAATATTTGTAGAGATGGATAGTTATTAGGTCTGGATGAATCACTCAGAACGAACAATTTATTCAGCACACTGCTTATTTTTCCCTTCATAAGTTTGCAATTAAATACTGTGTTACTCTTAAATGCATTCATTATTTCAAAATTAGTTGTCAGTTACATGAGTAAATATTCTTGTTCTGAGTTAATTTGCAGTCATTTCCATGAAAAATATTCGTAATTTCCACTGCTCTGGCTAGCTTCGGGAGTTAGGTGAGGCCATCTCTGTTCCCTTGTTGGTGATGGAGGTATTTAACCAGCAGTAATGCTATCCTGGTACTGTGTGTTTGAGTCTCAAAATCAAACTTAAATTCAGGTCATTAAGGCTTAATTGTGTACTTGAAAACATGCTATATAAGTATTTGCACACAATCAGATACTCGAGCTTAAAGTTAGTCTCTTCCCAAGCTTTCACTAAAGTGGAAGTGAAGGATGCTGGCTTTTAAGGACAGCTGTCTAATTTAAGAATGTGTATGAATGAATGAAAGCCTCAGTTTTGTAACTGGGAAAACATAGCACCTATTTCTTCTTCTTGCTGTTTGTTCTCCTTTGACAGGGCCAACCTTGTAGCATAAATGAGAGCTTTCTTATCACAGCCTGATGCGTGTCTACGGCAGAAGCCGAAGCAGTCACTACAGCTTAAGCAAAACTGGAGAATTCTTTCGTTTCCAGACAAACAAATAGAGCAGGTAAGGCTCGCTCCTGTAGCCCAGCGAGAAGGCTTAAAGAGCCAGTCTGTTCCTAGATTTGCCCTGTGACTTCTGAACCCTTGTCGAAGGTCACGCTTTGCAGTGTTAGCTTGTCCTTTGGCTTATTAACTCCTACCATCACCTCATATACCTTGCTCTGCACAGTTTGAATTTCACTGGTTGGAATGAACTTACTCAGTCCCTAACTGCCAAGATCCATATGTAAGAAACAAAAATGTGCCTGCGAAAAAAACTTTAAATGGCATGGGATTAATTTTTTTTTGCCTAGTGATAGTATTAATTCACATGTTAAATCTGCATTTTTGCTCTTCACTTGGCAGCTTATAGCTCTTGAAAGAAAGTATTCTGTGCTCTGTCCTTCTTTTCAGAATAAATGGGAGTTTTGCTCCTTGTTCAGTCTTATGCCAAAAGTCTGTGATAGAGATAAAAGTTATTTCTCCATAGTAACACGGTCTGTGGTGAAAGAACTAAACTGATTTTCTGGAGATCTAGGTTAAATTCCTGACTCTTCCACAGCTCCTTTATGTTCCTATGCAGGTTACTTAACAAGTTGCTGCTACAGTTCTCTATCTGCAGAGAAATTGAGCTTATTGCTCTTCCTTGTCACCCTTTATATTGCTAATTAAAACTGCAAAATATTTAATCTGAGGATCACACTCACTGTATGCTGGTGTAGTGTTTAGCACACCAAGATTATGACCTTGTTTGGGGTCATGCTCTTAATATTCCTAGGAAGTGGACAGATTTATCCCCATTTTTCTGGTGGGGAAGTTGAGGAAAAGGAAAGGTAAGAGAGAGAGAGAGAGATCATTAGGAGTAAGAAGGTAGAAAGGTAGAAAGAGATCTGGGTATATCCTCTTCCAGTTCTTTGCTGGAAGATCCTGACTGCAGGCAGATAGCCCTATGAGCCTTCCTTCTGCTCTTAAGAACGGCTGGTTCCTTATCATGGGGACAGAAGAAGTTAATTTTACCTACGCTGCAAATCCCTTGATCCAGTTCTGTTCACCTTGTTTGCTTGAGAAGAAAGTTATCCTTCTCGGAGAAGTCCATATTCCCTATGGGCATGTATTTCCTGCGAGAGGGAAGTTAAGTGGTTACACCTTTTCACATTCACATGCCAGCGCTTGGATATATTGGCAGCATTTTGTGGACGCTTTTGGTGTAATATTTTCATACATAAATCTTGGTGCCACAGAAGGAAATACTTCTGTCCTATCCAATTCTAAGGAATTTAGTGGAAGAAAACTGAGAAAAGTGAAAGAGGAAAAACTGATCAGTGTTGAAGGAACTGTTCACACCTTCTGTGTTGTCCTGGACGTCTAAACTAAAATTGCTGGCTCTTTGAAGTCATGAGAGGTTTGTTGTTCATTTCCATAGGCCCAAGATACCATCCTCTGTTTATTCAGTTTCAGTCTCCTTGTGTAAGACTATCAGGAGCCAACTATGGAAACAAATCTCTCAGCTGTTGGAGCTATCAAGTAATCAAGATATTACTCAAGAGGCTAAAGCTCTTTTGACTTCCAACCTGGGGTCTGCAAGACTGGTGTGAAAGGACACTGGCCCCACCTGTGGCTAATTAACAAAGCCCAAGTGAAACAGAACCCAAGACCTGTAATAATTTGTTTCCATTGCAAAAGGATGCACCGCCCCCCAAAACAAAAAGAGGAATAAAAAAGAAAAAAGAGATGCACCAGGCAATAGCTTTGTTGGGGAACACAGTCACATTGTGGTATATGGTACAAATTCCCCATATACTGCTGGAGGCTCAGGTCAGAAGTGCAAGCATATGTGAAAAGCGGTGGGAGGAGAAGTCTGGAATGAAAAAATGTGTGCATCCTGCCTCGATGTTAAGATCTGTGTGTTTCTGTTACTCCCTCAAATGCTACTCCTGGGTGGTTCCTGGGACAACCATGTGCCCCATGTCCCTGATGGGTTTCTCTTTGAGACCTAGAAGTGGTTTAGATATATCCTACAGGCAGAAAAATATGTACCACATAGCTATAACATATTACAGAAGTGATGCAATGAGAATATAAAGGAAAATATTTTTATATTACTATTTATTTAATTATCTTTGTAGTTTCTGTTACCTTGGTTTATAGAAGCAATATTTACAAACTGAAATTAGGATATTGCAAAACATTTGACAATACAATTCAAGTTTAATACGCTAAATGTACGTACGTAATAGCTGCAATAATACAGATTATAAAACTGTGTATGGCTGTACTTTGTGCACACATATACATACCTACAGATATGTGTGAAAACACATCAAAGAACTTTGGTCAGTATGATTCTGGTATGTGAACCTAGTAAAGATTTCACAAAATTGTAAGTGATGAGTACATAGATTTCATTGTGTCTTGGTATAATAGAGAAGGAGAATGATGTGAAACTATACCAAGAACACTAAACTATGGACCAAACAAATTATGATGGGTATCTAGGAGAATTTCCCAAGTGAATCTTATCTCTTTCTTACAGCTATGCTGATTACCATCAGTTTGTCTGAATTATTTGCCTTTTAAAATTATTTTCACTGAGGCTCAGCTAGTCCCTTTCCTTTCTGGTCCTGTCACCTAATGCTTATAATACAACCCAGCAGGGGTTGTTCCATGGAATCTTTGAACTTGAGCTCATGGGATATGACCTTGAGAAATGTGACTTCTCTTTTATTTCCAGTACTGATATCTCCTAGAAATGTGCTCTGCCTGTTTTTTAATATAGTGCACAGTATCTGGGCTTTGGTTTTTTTTGCTCTTCGTGCATCATGGTATCATAACGAACATTGCTCATTCACTTACCTCTGAAGTGCTCGTGCAAACCTGTTATTAGGAAACTTACGTTATTATGATGCTACTTGCACTTATTTCTGAATACAAATTATTGACCCACAACAGCTTAGAAGCAACAAAATCCTTCTAATCACTTACAAAAATTGAGAAGCCTGCTCTTAAATTAGAGGATTAACTGGCTAGGATTGACTTTGCATATGGAATGGCAGGAGGAAAAGGGCAGCCTGAGTCATGTAACTGCCCTTGTTTATCTCAGTAAGAGAGAGAGGAAAATTTAATTTAGTGCATGCAATTTAGCATGCAAAAGGTCAAACTGGTGCATGCCTGCAGGTAGTTAATCAGAAAACTGCTCTAATTCCCAACCCAAACAGTGTTAAGCAATAGAAATGAAAATATTGGCCCTTGCTCTGTGAGGCTGATTTCAGCTGATATTCATAAACCCCTCTTGCTTCTGTTGTGAGTATTTTGCATGATACAAATGATTTTAATTAAAGAAGAGGGTGTCTTTCCACCCTCAGTTCTTTTATTGTCTCCAGTAGGGTTGGAACTGAGTGTACATCAGAGCAGAAATGCAGCTGGGGCAGGATGGACTTGGGTGGACTCAAGTTTGTTTTAATTGAGTCAAAAAAAGAAAAAAAATATTGTCTGACACATGGCATCTGACAGTGGACAAAGAACCTCAGATCACTGACAGTTACGATGGAAGAAAGACCGTGGCTGGATGGGCTGAAAGCAGCTCTTAGTCTAGGTGAGGGAAGTGTGTGTGTGCAGGAGTTACTGGAAGTCTTTTGTAACAGAGGGCTTCGCTCCTCTTGCCTTTCTTTTTTCCTTCTCCCCTGTATTTTATGTTCTCTACCACTTTAAAGTTCCACTCGGCACTTTCAACTCAGTGCAGACCATCACGGAGTAGCGTAGCGTCTGAGTTCATTATTGTGCCTGCTTTTTGTTTTATAGGCTAGTAACCTGGGAAACAGATTGCTTTGTTTTTTTAAGACGCTGAACATCTTTTAGTGCTTTTCAATTTCCCAGATGTATGCTGCAATTAGCCAAAAGATACCATTCTTCTGTCCCATTATTCCTTTTGTAAATATACACTGAGTAGCTTTTTTTCCCCCACAAGGTCTCGTAGGAAAACTACTTTCCTTCCAACTCTCATCTACATATACTTTTCTATTCATCTAGTGGTGCCGCGCTCTGATACTCAGTTGTGTCCTTTTCAAAATAATAAACCGCAATCCCAAAATAAATTGGACTTAAAACAAGTATTGTTCTGTTAAATCTTAGATCGGATTGGGACCCTATATGTGGCAAGCTTGGAATTCACATTTCCCTCCCAGATGTCAGAAAATGGTGTCTGCCTGCAAAACCTGAAAGTCTTAGAGCCGGTTGTACAAATGCAGCTGCTTTCTTATTTAGTGGCGCTAGTCACGGGCAGCATATTATTCTCATTTTCCAAAGTCTGCCCTGGCTTACAGAGTTGCTTCAGGGCATAAAGCATTGATTTTGATCTGTAAACTCACGTGTGGTTTAGGTGCTGACTGTCTATGGGCATCATCCTTTCACAGACTGAGTGCCTTGTGGGAGGTTCAGAGTTCCTTCAGCTCACATTGTATTTAAGGTAAGTGCAAGGTAAATGGAAAGAGGCAGTAGAGACCTTGAGAAAGCCTCCCTTCTCTATGCAATATCGTAATACACTTGAGCTTTGCTAGGCACTTGTAGTCTCCAAACATTTGGCAACTGAACGAGTCAGACATAATCTAATGTAAACCTCATTTATTTCTGTTCCCAGAAGGGAACAGATGAGGAGGCTGGAGTAGTTTTAATGATCTTGAACTGTATGTGGATGTCGAGGAGACAATACCATTGTTCGCTGTGGCACGTGTTTTAATTTTCAACCGATGAAGATGTACCCAGACAGGGCACGTTCACGTCCACTCCATGACTGTAGTGTGCAACAGCAGGCAAAGGGCCAGCACAAGGGCTGTTCCTCCGCTCCTTTCTCTCACCCGGTGTCAGCAGCAGGGCTGAGCAGATGAAGGCTTGTATCTCAGTTGAGTTGTGGGGCAGAAGCACACCCCTCAAGGGAGCTCTGCAGTGACTCAGGCTGATGAGTGGGAGCCCTGGCTGCGAAATGCAGCTGGCTATTTCCTGCCTGACTGGTCAATTTTGCGTACTGGTATATGAAGCGGAGAGAGCTATACACCCACTTCCTCCTCTGCCTTTCCTGTATTTTCCTACTGGTGAAGTAACCAGTAGGAAAAAAAAAGGAGGAAAAGAAAATAATGTGAGGGAAGGAGATGGACAAATGCAACTTTCCATCTCCTTTTCATAAATCTAGAGGGAATACACTGGATTTGACCCAAAAATCTAGCAAGTATTGCTCTCTTTTGTGCACCCTGCTTAGTAAAAAAAAAAATTAATTTAATTCAGTTGAAAATACAAGTGCAGTTACTTGATGGCATTTCCTCTTTTGTTATTGTCTAGGTATCTACCACCCCATAAACAAATAAAGGCTGTGGTCCAGCATCAGAGAAGGTGTGCTCCAAATTCCAGAGAGGATGACAACAGAGCCCTGGACAGAGGAAGGAGAAGCTGGAAAGGTAAAGTGGCAGTAGTAGACTCATATTTGGTTCTGTAAACAGTCAAGTGCTTAAACTTAAGACCACAAATAGCTCCTTTGATTTAACTTAGGTGAAGAATCTTCAGTGAGAAAGTTGGTATGTGTCAAATTAACCACATACACAAGTCTTTGCAGAACTAGAGCTTGAGCCACACTCAATAGTCTGACATGATTTTTTAGTTACTTTTTTTGTGCCACTTTCTGTAAGCTTAAAGGCAGACTACGAACTCTGAATAAGAAAATGGTAACTTTGTCTAGTGTTTCTCAATTTACTTTTTTTTAATGCTGTAGGTTTCATAAACAGGAGAGACCTTTTGAAGGTTCTAACAAGTCACATCAGTGAAAGCAGGTTTCAGTCCACACAGCCAAATTTCCTCATAAAGATGCTCATTGTATTCCTAAATCCGTAGCTCTCATAATAGGCTTGAGTCACTCTGCCCGAGAAAGAAAAGGAGAATTGTGAGTCACTTGCAAAGAAATTATGGTGTCTTGATCTGTGAAGCACAGAATTGTCACTTAGGAGTGTCACCTTCCTCTTAAGAGAGTCAGAGTTGAGGGTGCACTGTGCTGCTTAGGTTCTAGACAATCAAGCAAAGCTATGACTGTTGAGGATGTTGTAACAGGAACACATGAATAGGTCAAAAGATTAGTACGTTTAGGAAACAGTTTTTGAACAAGCATCCTTTTCCTAATATTTCTCCTCTTTCCCAGGAACCGTCAGTTGCATGGGGAGCAGCACTAAGGTAGAGTGTAATGTGTGGGTTTGGTTGTGTTTATGGAAAATTTCAAAAGAAGAGAGCAGTGGAATAATTCACAAAACCTTTCTGTTCCTAGGAATACTAAGGAGCAAACCCCAAAACCAAAAAACGCTCCACCCCACCCCCCACCCCCCCCCCCCGCCCCCCCCCCGCCAAGCAAAGCACCAAGGATGTGGTCTTCTTGCTGGTAGCTTGTCACTAAGGCCTGACAAAATTCACATGCACACACACACACAACTTGCATGTGGACTTTTTAAATTTGCCTCCAACTGTGATTTTGATGACTGAATTACAGGGTTAAATATGTTGGCAGTGAAGGCTGGAAAACTGGACTGAGAAGCTGTGTGGTGAGGAATAAGGAAGACGCTCTCCCCTGCAGGCGTGGGGAATGGTTCCAGGTGCCTGGTGGGACTTTAGACTGTTACCTAAGGTAGCAATGCACATATCAAATTCAGCCTTCTCATAGATGTTTGAGTAGGTGGTGTGGTGGGAAGGTCTATGCAGCTGTGGATCCCTAGCTTTGTACCTTTCAAATCAATCATGACCATGTCTGCCTCTGATATAGTCCAGTGCCAAACGTAATCCCAAAGAGACCTCTAAAGACTCGGGAAGTGTGATTCATTCATGTGGATTTGCTCATCGTGGCAAATTCTCTTTTAAAATGTGTGCTACTAGACTTCTACAAAGCTGGTCTTCTAGTATGTTTGCCTCAGCACTGACAGTGAAAGAAACACGTATCTAGAGAGAAGAGACAGCAAGAGTTGATTACTTGTTGATTACAGAGTTGATTACAGTTGATTACACTGGAGCATGTCCAGAGAAGGGTGACAAAGCTGGTGAGGGGTCTGGAGCACAAGTCTTATGAGGAGCTGGTGAGGGAGCTGGGGTTGTTCAGTCTGGAGAAGAGGAGGCTGAGGGGAGACCTTCTCGCTCTCCACAGCTCCCTGAAAGGCGGTTGTGGTGAGATGGGTGTTGGTCTCTTCTCCCATGTAACTAGCGACAGGACAAGAGGAAATGACCTCAAGTTGCGCCAGGGGAGGTTTAGGCTTGATGTTAGGAAAAATTTCTTCACTGAAAGGGTTGTCAGACACTGGAAGAGGCTGCCCAGGGAGGTGGTGGAGTCACCATCCCTGGAGGTTTTTAAAAGACGTCTGGATGAGGTGCTTAGGGACATGGTTTAGTGGTGGACTTAGCAGGGTTAGGTTAATGGTTGGACTTGACGATCTTATGGGTCTCTTCCAACCTAAATGATTCTATGATTAATATTGTGTGACTATGATAGAGTGGACTTGTCTAACATGCTTTTGCCAAGTTTACAATACCAAGCTTCCCAGACTGAAGCTCTCACTAATTGTAACAAGTAGATCAGTAGCCTTTAACCAGGCTCAAGAAAAATGGTTCCCTAACTATTACTCAGACCTTTGCTGTGGCTAATGGGCATATAAATGCCACAAGCATTTCATCTTAGTTTTTTGAAACAGAATGCATTTCTCTGTAGTTTGACTGATTGCCCAAAAAGATGTTTATAAAATAGGCAGTCTGCTTACCATCATTCTGATTACATTGTCAGTCATTTGACCAAATGCCTGGAAATCTTAGTGACTTGGAGAAATGCCAAGCAAAACGGTCATTTGATCAAATTATTAAGACGTTATATTTTCTTATTGTTTTAGTTTTTATTAGTGCTGTACATGCAGATAGTGCTTTGCACTCTCTGTGTCCACTGTAGGAAGATAAGAATTTTGATTCATTTGGCATTATGACACATTTAGCTGTGCCATATATACTAGGATTAAAAATTGCTTAGCAGAAGGGCAGAGAATTTGTGTACTTTTACTGTCCTTTGGCATATTTTATTGAGAAAATACTTTGTCTTTAGTCATAAAACTGTAGTAAAATTGTGGAAAATAGATGAATAAATTAGGACATCTGACACAAAAAACTGTTTGCCAAAGGAGCTTCAGGAAAGGAAGATAAAACAATGCATTGCGAAACAAACAGGATGCTACCAAAACTACACAGTATACTTGGGACAAACTGTCAACAGAAAGCAGATAAGCCCAGGTGCTGCTTGAGTTGTGCATCCTGCTTCTTTTGAAGTTTTTGTTTTTTCTGGTTGTATAGAGAAAGGACTGTGAGCCTTGTGTACTGCAGGTCTAAAGCCAGGATTTTAGGACTTACTCACAGGAGTTACTACTCCCACAGCAGTATTGACACCAGCGTTTGCTGTGTATTTGTTATGTGCTGTGCCTGAACAGACAATGCGCATGTCGTCTTATCACAAAACACTTGACTAGACTTTATGGAACATCAGGGAAGCTCAGACTGAATTTCGTAGGTGGAACTGCTTATAAACATGATATATAGGGAGCAGGCATGTTTTGTAAGTTACTGAAGATGGTGGAAGGCAATCTGTTAATCATAGCAGGTTTCTGTGACTTTAAATGTTATAGGAATGCTGGTAAAATACGGGTGCTCTGAAGTTTAAACTCCAACTTCATCTTGGTGAACCTTGAACAAAAATCCAAATTTTGTCCTAAGCCTAATCTAGAAGTAGATCCTGATGTAAACTGAGTTTACATAGCTGAGTTAAGGTCAATCAAAAAACAAAGAGGAAAACACAAACATATACTCTCCCTGGAAGACAGAGAGAATGCAGTGTGTGTGCTCATGGAGCCATTCTCATCTGAAAATAATGGAAATCGGTGAAGGAATTAAGTCCATGATGCCTCAGTTTTTGTTGTTAAACTCATTGTTAATGCCAGTGGGAGATTCTTCTTTTTAATTCTGGAAGAACTTGAAGGATTTGGTCTATAAACAAGGAGAAGGAATTAGAAATAGGGTACAGCCTGAATTTAGGAGGTGATAGAGCATTTCTCAAGAATCTGAGGCTGCAATGTGATCATAAGAAATGAAGAAGGATTTTATTAATCTGAGGTAGAAGTAAGCTACACCTAACTGAAAAATAATGTTAATAATTCCACAGAAGAATAAACATTTGAATTAGAATCCTGACATCAATTGACTCTTATCCAGTATTAAATGGAAACACATGCTTTGTACTAGGAGCTAGATCAGGGTGGGAGGAGGAGGTGGCAAGGAGCCCCAAGCTCCTTTTCATTTCAGGGTTATACTCAATCATGGCTGCTGCCAAAATAGCCCATAAAGTTGAGCCAATTCAAAACCATTCAGTTCAAGGCTGAAACATCTCTCTCTCTCCCTCCCTAACTTTGTTCATAAACATGCTTCAGTCAGGTGTTAATTACAAACCCCAGTAAAGCCTCAGAGCTGCTCAGATTCTCCTGGGGAAAATGACTGGACTCAGCACTTTGCAGATCTGTTTATTTTACTTTACTGCACTTTAGTTACCCCAGCTGGCTTGCTACGTACAGAGGAGAGAGGGGAAAGCCCGGCACACAGAAGAGTCCAGGGAAAGGAAAGAGTATCACTCTTCCAAACTGAACAGCTTACATGAGAATTGCTTGCCCATAGTGTGTTGACTGACTGTTGAAGTGTCCTTTCTCTGGGGACTTGACCTTTCCATATCCTGAAAAGTCTGCTTCTTGCCAGGTCAGTCCGAGCCACCTTCTCTTGTGCCATGCTTCGCAGGCAAAAAGCAAGTGTGAGGACATCTTGCCACATATTATTTATTATTGTTAATAGTTAGAATTATTTGCTAATCTCTGATGACGTGATCGGCACTGAACAAGACACAGATAAGCACAGAGCATACCCTGAGGAGTTTGTAATTTTGAAGACAAACATAGATGAGACAACATGCACTTGGAAAACCCTGAAGTGGATGTTGACCTACTAAGAACTTACGATGAATTAACTGGGAGTGGGAGATGATTTCTTTCTGATGCAGTCTGTTTTAAAGAACAGACTTTTTTACTTTGGCTCTAGCAGGAAAATGTTGTCATGAAAAGCATGCGTGTCTTACCTTACTGTGTCCTCTGGGAAATAAATAAGGCCATACTCTTACTTATTTAAATTGACAGACTATTGTTGAAGCAGATGCAACTCTGTTAAGTTACATCAGGTGGGCATCTGACCACAGAGGTACACAGGCACCTGCATGTTTTAAGATATGCCAAGAAGCTAATTGTTCTGAGCTCACAGAGGACTGAATATGAATTTGACATCTTGTGTGTCAGCTTGCTTGCTAATTCTTGGAATGTGCGCTTTCCTTAGGTAGTGAAATACTGCTGGACAAGTGAGGAGAAATTCCAGATACTTTTATACCGCCTAAAGTGGGCAAAACAGAACAACTGATTCTTAAGTAAAATTTGTTTAGATGGCAAATTAACTTCACTTCTAACAGTGGCTACCTAGGTACACATGTAACAACGAAAATATAATTTTTAATTAAGGGAAGAAATACTTTCTTTTGGGTAACCTTTATTCCTGTTGAGGTTTTACAGAAACTTGGCTGTGTTTAACTGTTGGCCATTGCTTTCTGGAAATCAGGCAAATTCAGATTGCAAAGGCTTGTCTATACAGGTAAAGTACCAGCAGTAAACTTAAGATGTGGAATGACGTTGCATTAGCTGCTCTGCACTAAAACCCCCTATGGACTTTGAGAGCGTACACTAAGAGTTCCTTTGTATAAAGTGGCTTCCTCAACTGCATGTAAAAGTACACATGCAGGGAGCAGCCACCATAGTGTAAATTCACACTGTAGCTTGTAAATTCACACCCTACTTCCCTTGTATAAGCAAACCCATCGTCAAGGCCTTGCATTCATTCCACTGGCATAAACCTGAATGAATAGATGAACCTTACACCTTGCCCTGAAGGTAAACATGTTTGGGCTAACGTGATGCGTCATGGAGGGAATGCTGTCAGGAGCCAGGGCACAGCCGTAGATAATCTTGGGAGAGTTAGTAGAAGTACTTTAGAAATTCTCAATGGCCATGAGGGAGAGAGGACGTTCTCAGTGTCAGAGGGACAAGATCACCTAGCAATCCTGAAGAACATGAGCATGACTTGAAAGACAGCTACAGACTTCTTGCCCTGTGTGTCTTTCCTTAGTTTTTGAAGGGAATCTCATTGTTTGAATAGTAGATTTCCCTACCATTTTAGGCAGAACAAATATTATTTATTTATTATCTTTGGCAGTGAAAGTTACAGGAGTGTAGCTGAGCTCAGACCTGCCAAGTCTCATGTAGCTGAAAAGGAGACTTTCTCACAGCAGTCCTTGGGCCTTTCCTAAAAGTCTCCCTCTCTAATGAGTATTCCTCAAGGTGTTTCAATGAGACGTTTAAAATCTTTTTCAAGTACTTTGAACTACCCCTCCAAACTGCCACTACCTGACAGCCCTGCGAGCCACAGTCATCCAAGGCTGAGCTGATTCCCATCTGCAGTAGAGTAGCAATGGTGATCTCGTCTGCTCAGGTTTCACTGAAGGTCAAAAGCAGTCTAAAGATCGGGGGGCCCTCCCTGAGAGGAATGAGCGTCTCCCTTTCCTCCTGCCGCTGTTACTTTTGCAGGAATATACACAGAGCTGCCTTTCACATTTTATTAGATTCTTATGTGAAAAGAGTATCTTTGTCCAAACACGCATGAGCTATCAGGCTGTTTTTCCAACCCCTGTTACTTGATGGCCTCAGGAACCCATTTGCAGAATGTGATTTTACCTAAACATACATATTTTACTGTGAAGTATTTATCTTTAATTAACAGTCTAAGAAATTGCACATGCTTAAAAATCCACTCAATTGTCAACAACTGGGGCTACGGCAGTTTTGTTAAATACTCGCTTGTGTTTTGACCGTAAAGCTTAAGAAAGCTGTGAAAAAAGCATAGTGAGTAAAAACTTCTCCCTGCATCCCTGAACATATGCCTACGAAGGGAAGTAGTGTTGATTGCAAGACCAGGGAGGTGACAAGCATGAACTAGTTACTACAGTAGTGGAGTCAGAATGCTACTGTGGGCTTCAAAATGGGCAAAGCACAAGAGCCCCTGAAACCTGTGTATACAGTTACTAGCTCATGCCAAAGACCATGTCTTCAATGCTATAGTTAGCCAAGTGAGCCAGAGTAATTCTTGAACAAATTTATACTTTTCTATTTTGCAGTCACGGCTTCATTTTGCTGTCCACACATTCTTTTTTTCAACTTTGGAATTGGATGTCTCATCTGAGGAAGTTTTACTTATCTTCTGTGATGCTCATAAGGCACACCCAGGGGAGAATGCATCCTACTTGTCTCACACATCTCTCATGGTGGGTTGAGTTCTGTGGAGTTTTCTCTTGCTTCCTCCCTCCCTCTGACAGAGAGGTATCTTAGGTAACTGCCTTGAACTGGATGGCGAGCTCTTAGCCAGTCATTTTTAGAAGAGATCAAACCAGGCCCAGAGAGTGAGCATAGACTGTACAATCATGCACCTGCCAAACTTAGTATGCAAGAAATAACCATCGACTGCCATACTTATTCATTATTGGGCTGAATTCTGCTCATTTTATGTACCTGGGAATTTATTGTTACTATTGGGCTCTGGCCTGTGTGCTATACAGAGAAAAGTCACACCATTTTAGTACATGCTAAATAAAGCAGTCATATTGGTGATGGCTTGCCAGAACTGAAATGCTTCCCTGATCCCCAGGTTAGCCTCTTGAGCCTCTAGTGCCACTTGCTCCAGAGGTGTGTTTTCTATCTTTCAAAGGACAGCCCCAGCAATATGACAGTATTTATCAATGTACACTGGGAATGAACTCAGAGTAATCGAAGTTCGGGGTACTGACCCCCCGAGGGCTGCCATTCAATTATGCCCCCAGCACAGGATGTTAGAATTTATGACTGGCTGCAGAGATGC
This sequence comes from Gavia stellata, assembly GCF_030936135.1. Classification (NCBI taxonomy): domain Eukaryota; kingdom Metazoa; phylum Chordata; class Aves; order Gaviiformes; family Gaviidae; genus Gavia; species Gavia stellata. The sequence goes on along the minus strand of NC_082596.1, from coordinate 94,261,328 downwards.
TTCTCCGCAAAGGATCTGCCAATGAAGCTGCACTATTGTGTGAAGAGTGCAGACCAAAAAGTGCTTCGGTCTTAGTAAGTGTGGGATCTGTGATGATTTCTGTTCTAACCATTTGTCCCCTATCTCATGCTGCCAAACTCATGAAACTATCCTGAAAAAAATAAGGGAATGCTGTAGCCACCTTGTGAAGTGCTTTGTTTTGCCTAGATATGCAAAGTCCAAGCTTAGGTTCTCCCCTTGGGACATCTCTTCACATTTCAATTGCTCATGCACTGCCTACGTTTCACAGCAACCTGCAGCCCAGCTCTTCTCACTGTCCTTGTGTTGCGTGCTTGTACCGGGGAGTTCTGAGGTTGTTTTAAATCAGAGCACAAGCGGCGTGAAACTGTGTTGTCTGTTCTGTTTTGGCATCTGGCAGAAGCGAGCTCCGGCGGTGATGCGGAGCGTGCTGTGGTCAGCCTTGAATATGACACCACAGCTCAAGGGAAGTCCAGGAACCCTTGCAATACCTTCTCTGCTTTGACCTTTGTGAGGGAGCAGCTTGTGCCTGATGGTTACGTTAACAAAGTATTTAAGCTAGGGGTTTGTATTCCAAGTTAATTTTAGGTAATTCCTGCTACCTATCCTAAATTCCTTCAGTCCTATTAAGTATTGTTGTCTAACTGCTTAATGCGTGAATAAGTCAATAAAATCATTTACTACATCAGGTTGCAACGGACAGAGGCCAGCACAGCGTGATTCAGCACCCGGCCAAAGCCTTCACATAGCCTGGCCACTGCCACACCTTGTACTGAGCCAGGAAGTATTTAGCTGAAATGGCAGCATTATTCCTCACTCCTTCTGTAAATGCCCCAGGATCTGTAACTGGTAGCTGTTTGGCCACGGAATACCTGAGAAGGGGTGTCAGTTTTAGCGTGTCAGATGTTTGTGCTCCCTGAACGTTGCGTTGTTAAACTCCTCGGGTATAGCAGCAAAGTGCAGACATATTGAACTCATTAGTTACATGCAAATGGTTTGAACAGAAAATAGCCCACATTAGTATTATTTTTAAGGAAAGATGAAGTAATGTAATGCAATTATAAGAGCCTGAAATATGGCTGATTTATTGAGAGACACCATATTTGGCTTCAGTGACACAGCTGAAAAAACCTTGGAAGTAAGAAACACAACAGGGACACTTTTGGTGTAAAAAATACTTAATGTGAAATGCAGGTTTTGGAAATATTGACACAAATTCTGTTTTCATTCAAACATACGTGACTTAGTTAATTATCTATGAGCAGAATCTGGCCCTCTTATTTATTTCTCTTACTTTTTTCAGCCTAGGGCACAGTTCTCAATTATACTGCTGGAAGTTTGGGTAAAGTGAGATTCCTCATATTTGTCTAAAGCTTAAATTGAACCTAATGGAAAGATTTGAAGAGAGCTGGTTTGTTCTTCATCTTTTGTTCTCTTGAGCATTCTGGATTCTAACTGAAAAAGAAATGGAAATGGTGTAAAGTGACCTGAAAGAAAAGCTGCTCCTGTGACACCTCCAGACCACAAAGGTTTAGACCACATTTTTTGGAGTGCTTATGCAAACTCAAACTGCATTGTGCTTATGCAAACTCAAACTGCAGTTTGCTGTTCCACAGATTTTTGAAATCACTCAATGAACTAGTAGGTCCTTGGGCATATCAGCAGCCTTCCGTTTTACCCACTTCTTCCTGTGTTAAGCTCATACCTTTCAACTAAACTTTTGTATGTATTTAAAAATTACTACTGGAAGTCCAGCTTTTTATTTAGTCCTTGAGAAAGAAGAAGAGAGACCCAGCCTCACTCATTTCCAGATAAAGCAAACACTTCAATTTGCACTTAATTTCCTCTGAGCCAACAAAATAAGTGTTTCAACTTTTTGTTTAATTATTTCATTTTGCTTCTAAGCATTTTTAATAACAGTAAAAGGCTTCCTAACTGAAGAAGAGATGGCATTTTCATTTCTTCTCCGCTGAAGTCCAGGGGTTGAGAAAGCGATTTGTATTGTGGGGGTGTGGGTTCAGGTCCTTCCTGCAACTGGTTGGGAATGTGAGTTTGAAGGAGGAACTCTTCTGTAAGAGCACCTTGATGGTAAGGCTGGGAGTTATGGCTGTATTACCATGTTAAAACTCATTTAGAGGACAGCTATAATGTAGGTGCTCAGCTGGAAGGTTTGATACCCTTGCTGGTTAGTATGTTAATGGCTATTTTAACAAGCCCTCTCAGAATGCCCTGTGACACAGTATTTAGGGTGGTCTGCTGGGGATTGTGGGTTTAGGAGTGAGGAACTGAATTTAGATCTTTTGTTTCTCTGGGGAGTATTTTAACATCTAGGAAAAATAGGTACGTGTCGTCACACCATCTGTTCACTAATTTTTTTTTTTTTTATCAGCTAAAACCTTTAAGCAAATCAGCTAGCCAGCTTCAATCACATCTTTTTTTTTTCTTTTGCTTAGAACCCTGAAAATATAGTAGGGATGGTTTAGATTTATCTTTTAATCTTTTTTTACATTCCTACACTGGGAAAATGGATTTCTGGGTGGAATAAAGGAGGGGTTTTGCAAGCTGATCTTGTATAAATCCTGAGAGTTCCCTATGCAGTCTGATGTCAGATAAATACTCAAGACAGTTATAAAGTTTTATGATACATCTGCAATGCAATCAGAGAGAAGAGTAGGTATTCTGGGTACTTTCTGAAATGGCTGCTGTGAAGCGAAATCCGCACCACCAAGAGTCTATCCTGCCTGTGGTAACTGTTCCAGAGATCACCCTGTCTTCTGTGGCAGGGTCACGCCTTCCTCGGCTGAAAAGCATCAGGTTAATTGCAAGATTTGCTAAGTATTTCCTTGATGTATTTCAAACCTACTACTTACTTCCTTCTTAGGGAGTCTTGTGTTAACTAAATGCATTTATTAAATTCTCTAGCTGGATCACCCCTATTTCTTTCTGTCCCCTAAGTTCAGCTAAGCCACTGGGCTAAAAGCCCAGGTGCTCTTTCTATATTCAGCGGAGAGTGGTATCTCAAGAGCCCATCTAAGAGTGGCAACAGAGGATGGCTCCTAGCTTAGGTGGATTATTCAGTGCCTAAAACTAAGTAGGGTGACTCTGAGGCTCCTTGTGTTGCTGTAAATAACAAAACACGGGTGCAGAGTCTCTCCACAAAGTCTATTTAGATGCCTCTCACAAAAAAGTGCTGTCCAAGTGCCGACAACTCCAACCTGCCCTTCTGTCAAAGGGTTTAAGTGGGGCAGAATGAAGGATGTGGAGATAGCGTGTTTTAAAACATTGTCAGACCTCTTGCTGCAAAAACCTGCACCTGCCTATAGAAACTGTAGTCCCCTTTTATTCTGCCTCTAATAATTTTTCTTCTCTCTACCCATTTATTTCCCTTTTCATCACTTCTTTAAAAAAAAAAAAAAGTCTAAGCAGCACCAATTTCCGAATGACAAAATCTGCGAGCAGAACTGCTCTGCTGCATTGTCCCCTTCCTAACGGCTGGATTTCCACACCAACATACAAATTCCTGATACTTGGGAAAGGTAGAAGAAAAGAGAAAAAGAAAGCACGTGTGTGGAGGATATACCCAGAAATCAGAACCATGCCATGTAAAATTGTTACAGCTGTTTCTGTTTTTATTGACTGTTTCTTTTGGATTCATTTCTCTGACAACTGCTGCTCATGTGAGCAGGAAGGCATGCAGCATGACATTGCTGTGGGCTGCGGGGTCCTAGGGCCAGGAGTAGGTGGAGAGGGGAGGGAAAGGAAGAGGGTGTGGTGGTGCGGACATTTATGTGGGACACATCAAAGCACATCCTTGTAATGTGTTACAGTAACCCAGGAAATTCAGTGCAGATGCACTGAATAACCTCGTGGCGATCCAGGGTTTGCAATGCTGTTACAGCAGCAGCTGTCACAGTACTTGATTTTGGGGATGTCAGTGAGCCACTTCTTCCCCTGCTCCCCCATGCAAGTCCATTCTCCGCAGTTTTCTCTTCAGAGCAGTCTTGCTACGCAGTATATGTCATGCGAATGAAAGTAAGTGTGCTACAAATGAATTAAGCTGTGCCTCTTGTAAGCTGGGAAGGAGTAAAGGAGGTGATTGTTACAGCCTTTTTTGATTTGCTTGGAGATGACATTAAAGAGACTGTTCAAACATGGAAATAGTGAATTAGGTAATTCTGTACATGGAGGGAAACAGCAAGAGAGAAATTTTTCCATGTGGGTAGATATTAATCTTTTTTTTTGGGCAATATGAAGTATCTGCTTCCTTTGATAGAAACACTAGATGGAAGCGGAAAGATAGAAAATGCGATTTCAGATGCTCAACTCAGTTCACTGACCAAAGAGGGAAAAATCTAGAAAGAAGTCTGAGAAGCACAGTTGCCTTTTTTTCTGCTCTCTCTTTATCCCTTGGAGTTGCTCCATTGTAATCAGGCTCCTTAAGTAACTGGCCAGTCTGGAAGGGGTAGATCTTGATATTTTCTGTTCCATATACAAAACGCACATACACCCATGTATTCATATAAATGGTTTGGAATATATACACACCTTCATATATCTTACTCAGCTACTATGATGTTATATCTCATGGATGCATATATCAGTGACTTAGGTCAACCATAAGGCTGTCTTTTAAAAAAAAAAACCGAAACCCCACAGTGAAGTTTTTGTTTTGCTAACCAGTGTAAAGAAACAAAACTGGAAATGGAGAGAAAATTTTTAAATACATCTTGTGATGTATATTCATTTGAGATGAAAATTAAAAAAAATAGAATTATAGATAAATGCATTATATTTTATTAAGCATTACTTGCTCAGCAATTTGTACTGGAACTCCTTCTCCCATCTGTCCCTGGTTTTCATCCATATGTGGAGCCTCAGTGTGTCCCTGATATTTGTCAATGTGTCAAAACTTTGGCACAAGGAGGAGGAAAATAGACCAAAAACTAGAATCTTCAGTCAGAACACACTGAAATCATGTGGATTGGATTCAAGTCCCAGAGCCCGTCATACCTCTTCAGCTTTTGATTAGAAGTTAAACTCAAAACTGAAGGGCACATAGCTCTAAGGTTCACTGCAGCTTTAGCTAAAATGAAGACCAGAACCATAGACTTGCTTTGAAAGAAGCCGTGCTTGATCCAAACGTGAAGAATTGACATAAGTCACCGTTGACAAAAGCAGGATCTAAATACAAAGATCAGGTAAGTTCCTTCACACTGTGAGGGCACCAGTTCAGAATGGTACAAAAATTCACGGTTTTGACGTGCAGATCATGCCAATTTTGCCTTTAACCTGGCACTGACTGTTTCAACTGGGGTCTATGTGAATAATGCTAGCTTTTCCTGAAATACGTCTGTTTGCATGTACAAATTATGTTTCTGCCTAGCAAAATACCCCATAATATGCAGTTATCTGCTTTACCTGTGTCTGTTTACCTGGTTTTTTTACCTGTGACTTTTATTTGTGGAGGGTTTGTAACTAATGAGTCACTATGACAAACTGGTGCTTTATGAGCAATAGAGATGCAGGGTGAGATGCCTGTGAGTCCCTCTACTCTATGTTCATGCCGAGAGCAAACCATTAAGGAAACATAGGCATTCTTTTAAAAACTAGGAGCAGAACTAAGCTGTAAAAACAACTAGTGATATGTCTTTTGTGACTATGGATTTCCAGGCCATTGCCTTCTCTCTTGGATGTTCTCCATACAGTTGAGTGAAAAAAGTAGGTGGGGTGTAATGGGAGAAAAATACTTTTTTAATGAGATTTCTAGCAATACTTGGCTATGGATGAATCAGGAATACTAGTATAATAGAGATTTTTGCAGAATTTTTGGATGTTAGTTTTAGGTCACAGAGAAATGTTTGAATAAACAAGTGAAAAGTTTGAATAAACAAATCAAATCCCCCACCAGACATGAAATAACTGCATCTTCTGAAGTTCAAAACTTCTTGACAGTCATTGAGGTAACTTTCAAGTTACCTTTCTGTAAACTGAATTTGATTGTTCATTCCTAGCAACAAATGCCTGCAGCTCTGGAGATCCTCGCAATGATAAGGTAAAAATATTACAATTGTGAGGATAAAATATAAATGAGTATATATGAGAATCCTCTGCTTTTCCTTTATTCTTTCATGGACTTATTGGGACAGAATACTTTCCTATACATTCTGCAAATTCAAAGCCCAGACTGCTACAAGCATACTGCCACTGGCATACAAGCACTCATGTTGTTTCCTGTTGATCAGCAAAAATCTTTCCCTGGATTCTCTTCTTGTCTGGTTTTTGAATAAGACAAATGTCCAAAAGTGATAAAGAACTTAAAAGATATTGTTTTGGTTTTTGCTTGAAAAAATTTTCCAAGAAGAAAAGCTTTTGATCACTCAAGGATGCTGGGGCACCTTTTGTTCCTAACAGGGTTATGTCATACTCTCCACTTGTTCTTTTTTCATTTTCCGACTTTTCATTGATCCCTGCCCAGAAGATACCAGGAAAATAACTTCTGCTGTGTTTACAAATTCTGGAATTTTAATAACTCAGCCAAAGATTTTTCTTTTCTGACTGATTTTTCAGTATTTCCTCTCAGATTGTTATAACTTAGCTTTTGGTCTTCAGAATAGTGTTATTTCCTCGCCTGCAATTTTTTTCCTAAGTTCCTTATATTTCTAACTTGCAGTGAATTACATACAATCTCTGCCTAGCCTCAGCTGAGTCACTTGAAATTTTACTGTTTGGCTCTTTGCTGCTAATTAGTGTGTGCCAATTTTATTCCATTGGTGTGACTTACAAAATTAATTAAACCAATCTTGTGTTTAGTAAACTAGGAATGAGGCTATTACAAAGTGAGTGAGCATCTCTGAGAGTCTCATTCTAATAGAAATAAAATTCACATGCCCAAATACCTTGGAACATCTGAGGTTATAAGCCTCAGCTTCTGCCTTTTGGTTATTCTCTTCTCAAATCATGAATTGCAAGTCAAAAAAAGACTTGCTGAGAAAGAGAACAATCTTATCTTTGCTCCTTTCTGGGTCAGATAGAGTTTTAAGGGAAAGAAGGTGGTTTAATGGGGACATAACAACAGCTGTTGAGGGTAGGGAACAATGGCAGGAACCTGGTAGGATTATATTAAAGCTTGTGGGAAGAGCCAAGTGGAAGATGTTCAATGGGTGGGTTGTGTTGGACCCAGAAAAAACCGAAGCAGGATTTTTGGGGGACTAAAGTCAGTCAGCATACTGACTTTCACTGAGATGATGTGGATGCCTGTTAGTGAAGGCAGTTGGCAATTCTTGTCACGTCGAGGGAAAGCCAGGGAGTAGTGAGGGCAGGGACCAACTCTGCACATGGCAGGCTGGTTTATTTGATCACCTAAACTGGTGTCTCTGGTGTGCAAACCTCTGAATCATATCCATTTGATGAAATCTTTATTAAATCAAAACAAAGCACTGACTATGGGGCAAAATATTGCTCAGTGCCTAATATTTAAACGATTCACCCTGGCACACGGATATCTACATTGAAATGCTGCTGTTTGTTCCAAGTCCATTCCCAGCTGTACACTCTTTTCCATGGGAAAGGGGGAAAACTGGAGACCAATCCACAAATTGTCATACATTTTCACAAACCCTGGAAGCTGTCACTTTCTTGCTGCTTATTATTTTGAAGAGTCTTGCCCACAGGAATCTGCTGTCTCTGATATAAAGTCAGAATGTCTGTATTTTGGGATTGCCTCAACAGTAACTCTAGCTGCCTCCTGCTTCACTAGCCCTACAAAGTCACTGCAATTGTCACCAGAGTGGACAAGGTTAACCGCAAACCTGACCTTGAGCAGATTTGTGCTTTACTTTCTTAAATCTTCATTGCCAGGAAAATTGCCTAGCAACTATTGCATGAAAATTGAAAACAGGGAGTATGTTAGATCTGGTTATTTCTCTGTGTCTGAACAAAAAAAAAAAAAAAATAATTTGTTTGGGGTTTTTTTACAGTTCAAAAAAATATAACTAATATTATGGCTGTGGATTAGTCTTGTGGGCTAAACATTTAAAAGTTGGCTTCAGATTAGCGGAGGGATAAACATGATTGTTTTGATGGAAAAACCACTTTGATCAAGCTGGAGGATCAGTGCACAGAAGGTATAAACTGCAAAGCGAAGCAGAGAGAATTGTGACTGATGCTAATCAATCAATAAAGCATACGTTTGGGATGAGATAAACTAGTCAGAGTTAGGAATAATAAGGTAAAGGTGTAATTTAATTAGGATAGCATACTGATATTGTGGAATGGAAGGAGGTCAGTTTTCTTTCAAGGCCTCTCTAAGCTTGTGTTTCTACTCAATAGCGGTTTATTTTTTTTTTATTCCCTTCTAAGTGCTAGTCTCCTTTTGAACAGAGTTGAAGCTTTTACTGCTGCCTTTTAAAGTGTGTTCCACAAGTTAACCCTTTCAAAACACATCTTTTTTCAGCCAACCTCAGGGTACAACAAAACCTCAAAGCTATAGTGGAATTCTTCTAACCAGAAAGGCTTAAAACCTCTCTAATGAATTAGGAACAAGAAGCCTGACATTTCACTTATTAAAGTAGAGGGTGGGGAAAGGGAAGGGAATAATGATTTATGTTCCTTTTTTCTTTATTTTATTAATATAATGCAAGTTCTAGAATTGAATTAATTTCTGGCACTCTCCACACTCATATATTCAACAATATCACAGCCAGGCAATGATAGGAGGATAAAATAATCCAGATGTCTTCAGTTCATGCAGAAAAGAGTGAATGTTCTCTTTCAGATTTGCGACTAACTGTATATAAATAAGATGAATTTTCTCTAAAAATAATATCTGCATGCGTTTTAGTTAAGGCTGATTTTAAAAGCTGAAGATAAGGAGATGAGCCTCAACAATATCTGTACGCATGCCAGTAAATGGCTAGTACAGACATACATATTTTTGGGTATACATTTGTGTGTCATTTTCAGGTGTAAAGGCTGTTAAAGAAACACATACACAAATGACATAAAGATCAGCATTTTTCTTCCCTTTTAATCAATACCCATACATTTTTCCAGACTTCTTGCTAACAAAGTCATTTCCCTGTATTTATTGATGCATCTATTGTAATACATGTTTTATGTGAACCAGCCCATTTCTTTCTTCTACTGTTCCTCATTAGCATTAGTATCCAAGAAGACAAAGCTGAGCGTGGAACTTGGTTGAAGCTTTATTTGTTCTTTTCATTTTGAGCTTTTTTTTTTTTTTTCTTCTGTTTTTTTTTTCTTTTTCTTCTTATTTGGCGGTCTGAAAACCAGTGTTTGGTCTTCTCTCGTTGCCTTCAGAGACGCAACAGGGTCAAGGCCCCTCTCTCAGCTGCTGTGGCCTCCAATGCAGGGAGATGCTAATGAACGCATTGCAGAGGTGCCTCATTTGGCTGCACATAGTGAGCCTATTTCTTGAATGCAGGCTAGAGCTGGGACTGGTGTTGCTGGTGTGTTTCCTTGTCCTCTTAGAAGCCTTCTTAGCCCAGATCTTCTACTGATGTCTTCTCTGTTGTGAGGTGATTATGAACAACACTCTGCTGCAGATCAAAAGCAATTCTATGAGTCTACCTTACTTAGCACGTAAGCAACATGTGAACTTGAGTATTTTGACTTATTTAACACGTATGACACAGCATTCCAACCAGCCAATATAGAAATACGCTTTGCATTGTTGTTCCTGGTACACAGAACACTCACCATCCATGAGACTCTTGGATCAGCAGTTGTTTATCAGCCTCTGTGTTGCTGGAAGGACTGGTGGGTTTTGCTGATTTATTATAGCTGTCTGAAGCAGCTCCCATAAGCACTTTTTCTCTGTTTGTGTGCACATGTAAGAGAAGCAGGCATAGGAGGGAGAGGTGACTTTATTCATCTTCTGCCCATTTGTGGAGGAACGTGGTGTTTCCTAACAACGCCAGTTACCATCTGAATCAGGTTGATTCTTGCTGCTGGACTTGCGATATACTGTTTTATGCAGAAAACTTATTGCTCTGCATTTCTAGACCCAGTTGTAGGCGTGATATAAAATTCTCTTGGGGGCATTTTAAGGTAATAATGTTTCTTTTTGTTGCAAGACTCACAGTGAAAAAATAGGTAATCATACCACAGGAATAGCTGCATTACAGAATTCCTTCATGACATTACACTCTACTGAACTCCAAGGCATAACTTATATCACACCTAAAGTCGTTAAGTGTAGAGACAAAGCGCTTCATAGAGGCAAATCTTTCGTTACTGGATTTTTCATCTTTCATGTTAGTGTTCTCTTTGCCATATGTGGTCTGTGGAATGATATCTAGGATTGCTATTTGAAAATCATGCAGTTGGCTTGGTTCGAGAAACCTCCACTCTCATCTGTTGTAACCAAATTTCTGAAGTAAATTACAGCCCTGTGGAGCTACAAGTGGAGAAAACAGCAGCCTTCAGATGACATTTTGGTAGTTAAAGGGCCTGCTGCTGTGTATTACTTGGACCACTGATTATTTCTGTTTCTTTATTTACAACTATAAAATAGTTAGCTTTGCAAAGGAGAACCTGCCTCAGGTGAAAAATAATGATCCTTAGTTAAGGTTGGGCCCAGAGGGAGCGAGAATTTCTCAGAGGAAAATAACCACATTTTGTGCTGTACTTCAGTGCCCCACAGATCCAATCGAGCATGCAGACAAATGGAGCTAAATACAGTGCTTAAATGTGCATATTAATCCCTTGCCAGAAGCTACAGTTATTAAGTAATACCAGGATCTTCCCCAGTCTTCTACTAAAACAGTTGGAGCTGACTGCCAGGCTCATGCTTTCTGGGCAGATTATTTCAATCCTTTGGGAAAAGAAGAGCCACTAAGAAGTTAATACCTCTGGGGCAGTATATTGGAAAGCTTCATTTGATCTTCTCTGACATATGAGACAGTATCTCATTTTCAAGCTGTAAAAGTCCCATCCATGGGTTATGCCACCACCAACATGCATAAATAAGGCTCCAAGTAGAAAAGGGAGAGTTATGGGATAGTGGAATGAGTGGCAAATGTTATCTGAAGCTCTTATTAGAATTCCACTGTTAAAAAACACGCTGACAAAGCTGTCTGGGATAAATGCGGTACGTTGCTGGCTTATTCGCGCCATTTGGCTGAGTGGTTGGTAATTGTCAGCACAGGGCCGGTGTCAGTAATCGGGGAGTACTAGTGTTTTAAACCTCTCTGGCCAGATCTGTGAAAGGACAGCTCACCGAGATCATAGTCCTCTCCATCGGTTAACCATGTCTCCCAATTCATCTGCGTGAACAGCACTAATTTTCTTGTGGCCTAATGTATGGAAAATAAACTGTTTCCTCCAAGGACCCCAGAGGAAGTTGTGGTATAAGCTTAGTGATAGAGGAAAAAAAAAAGGATGGAGATGTAGAAAGAAAGAAGCTCCTTCCACAGCCCACATCAGCCTTTAAGAGGCTTTATTAAAAATTGCTGCAGCTCTCCTCTGGGTGCTAGAGCTATGCTGGAGAATGGCTGCTGCACAATAGGTTAGGCAAATTGAGATACAGAGGCAGATGGGGGCAATTTCTTGCAAATCCTTGACTGCCTTGGACATCTGGTCCTCCTGGAGAAGGATATTTCCACACATGTTTTTTATCAGTGAGACAGAATTGCTGGACTATACTGTTGATTCCAATTACAACACTGTGTTTGAAAAAGCCTTTAAAAGCAGCACCTACTTCTCCCTGTTTCTTCAGCTCTCTAAATCTTTCTGATACTGTTGGCTCTGAAATAGGTTGAATGGGACAATGGGAAATAGCATTTCAAAATCCTTCATTGTGCAAGGTTTTCTGTGGTTGGTTTTTTTTTCCTACTGCATGTAACAGCTATGTGATTCTGCTTCTTGGCAGTATAATAGCTGATTCAAACTGAAATGAGAAAATTGGGACTATTAGGGTAAAAGTCAACAAACATTTGCAAACCATGATGCAGATTTCTTATCAGTAGTGGGGACAAGATATTCCCGGCCTATTCTTCGCTGAAACAAATACAATTCCAAGATGGACATTGCTTCTAAGGGCTGGTCTTCTTTCCTAATTCTTAATCCACAGAAAGGTCCCTGTTTCTGGGAAGGAAAGCCTTTTCAACACTGTTTTCTTGCCTTTCCTTGAGCAGTACCAGAAGAGAGTTTCTGTGTTTAAAGATTGGAAATTGGGTTTTTTTGCCAGCTCTGTTATGGCCTCTCTGACTTTGGGAAAACCATTTTTCCTCAGTTATCCCTTTGTAAAATAGAAGCAATAGTACATCTGCTTTCCATGCCTCTTGGGAGACTTGATTGATGACTGTAATGGGCTTGTAGTTTCTCAACTGGAAGGCAAGGAAGAACAGCAGTGTATTACAGTGCTACCAATTCAGGGGTCAGTGTGCAACCTTCTCTTCTTCCAGAGCGAAGGACAAATCTACTGCTATAACTTAGACCTTATCTGACCAGTACGTTCACTGTACGCTGATTTAAACTGTGCAGGCCCATCTTCATTAGAAAGGAGCAGAATTTACAACTGCCCATGACAAAACTCTCTCTGTAGAACAGATTTTTAAAAGTACTAAACTTCACTGGCTTTCAGTTTCTCACTGGGAAGGGGAGGGTTGACAGAGCTACTGATGTGAGCTGGCAAAGCTCTACTATGGCCCATGGTGCAAGGGAAAATTTGGTGAAACTTGGCCCAAAGCTTTCAAGGCTTGTATGTCAAAATCAAGTCAGGAAGAGAATTTGAAAAATGTATTAAAGAAAATATGAAAAGACCCCCAGAAAGCTACATGTCTGTATTGGATAATATTATTGCACAGTTACATTGCTGACATAATAACAAATCAATAAAAGGAACATTAAATATTTTAAAAAATGAATAATGTAGCAACATAGCATGTAGCTTTGAAGTGTATTGACCTGGATATATCAGGCCTAAGCAATCATTTCTTGGTTCTTGTGAGATCATTGCTTGACTCTGAAATTTGAATAATTTCATGCGTGTGTGGAAACAAGAATGAGGTCACCTCCATCTTAATTAGAAAAGGATAGATCAAATATCCAAGGCATACTTTCTTGTTTGCTGTTGACTGATTTAGATTGGTGTGATATAGTCCTGGGGCAGTATTCTACGATAGCCTATTTTGCTGCCATATGTATTGTACTTATTTTTGCCTTTCTTTCTGATGATAATATAGGGTTAATCATGCTTAAAAAACTGTTACATTCATTCTGTTTCTATCTGAAAAAAAGGAACGAGGTGAGCAAAACATTCAGATGAATAACATTTAATGCAGGCTTCATGTAAGCCAGAGGTCTCAATAAAATTTTAAATCCTTTTAGTCAGCTATTCTTGTAATTACTTTTTATTTCTCCTCTCCTCTGCTGGAAGAGCTTTCAGGCTGTGTACAATGAACATGTGGGTCTTTATTTCACATTAATGTGTTCAATAAAATAAAATGATACAGTTGAGTAATATGCATCACAAACTAATTTATAAACTAATTTATATAAACATTGATTGTTTCAGAGCGCCCGGGAACATCTTTGTCTTGGTCTGTATGACTGCATTTCAGTAAACCTGAAATATATGCAGTTTTTTTGTGACCAAGTTTTTTTCATTTTTAAAAACCCTGCTATGGAAGACATTGATTGACAATTGGTTCTGCCGTGTTCCTCCTTCCTAGACTAATGAAATAATAGCCTCAAAATGAGATACGTGACTGCTATCTTTCCTATTTTGTTCACCAAGTGCCTGAGTTAGTACTCAGAAATCCAGTGATGATCTTTCACTGATAGCAGTACTGTATGAGTAATTTTGGGGTTAAAAAATGTGTACAAATACTTCTAAATTCACAAAAAAATAGAAGAGTATTCTTTATGTTAAGCATGAGGCTTAGTCTTTGCACTTTGTTGCCTGTTAGGAACCTATAAGACATACTGAACTGTCATGCCTCTATATTATCAAAAAATATACCTGTGTAAAGTAAGGCCAAAAGCTTCAGTTTCAATTTTGTCATTGATGTCAGCGGGGCCAGGGTTTCTTGACAGTTACTAATCAGTGGAATCTGAGTTGTACATAAATTGGCACTTGGGTCATCTGTCTTCAAAGATATGTGCACATCTGGGATTTCAGTTTTATTTAGAGATGGTCATTAGAAACCTTAATCCTAGGCCACAAAACTTGGAAATCAATTGCAAAATTCAGCGCCCAAATTTCCAAGTGTAGGGTATGAGTTTGACAATAGGTCAACATTGAAATTTAGTAGTCTATGCAGAGCTATGATGAGAGTGCAACAACTACTTGTGTTCGGAATCATAGGCAGGCTCATCTCCCTAATAACAATAATTCAATATGGTCATTGCCTCTGCTAAGCTAGAGCCCAGTCAAACATGCAGTTAAAAAATTTCCTACTGCATGGAAAACATACTGTATAATCGCCAAGACCCTTATCACCTGCAAGCAGCAATTCTGCCAGGTGAGGTATTGTGAGAGGAAATCTTGCAGGTGCTAGGGTAAGCTTTTCTGGGCTAGGAGCTGATCCAACCTTTTGTTGCTGAATGCTGTCTCAGCCAGCCCACTTTTGGATTTATCCAAGTACACACGAAGTTGCTTATACATCCAGCATGCCACGCTTCCAGTATGCTTCCCAGTGTTTGTGATTTTTAATGCTCACAGATACAAGACAAACAGACCAAAAGGCTCAAATGGGAATCTCAGCTACACAGGCAACAGTAAACTGTTTACAAACAGGGGTGCCTTGAAGAGGAGGACAAACATATTTCATGTTATGCATTTACACCAACAGTTCTGAGTTCTCACCAAGCTGGGTATCTGCACCTTACAGGTAGAAATGCAAAAAGGCAGCAGTAATGGGACTCTGCAAGTGGCTGCGGGCTGGATAGCAGATAGATGAGAGGGGAAAAAATCTGAACCCAGTCTTTGGAAGTGTGGATTTTGCTTCGGAATATGCTGCATCAGGTCCACCACTAATTAGTTCCTGGGGGATATATAGAAGTAGGCTGGGAGGAAGATACCTGTAACAATAAGGTAGCTGCTTTGGTGGGGTTCTTTTTGTTGCTTTTTTTAGGGGGGAGGAAGGCGTTGCCTTGAGTGTGAGTGCACAGATCTCGTATGATTTGCGTGTGTAGATTCCTTTTTGTGTTTCTCTCATTTAAATGGCATAAAATGGCAAGACTCATAGGGCATAAGTATGAAGAGAAAATGAAAGCTTTTATATAGCTTTCTGGGAACATAATTGCCCTAAAATGGAGTTTAATATTTGATTCAGTCATGCAGTCACTTGGAATAGTAAGCTGGATTGCAGCAATGTACTTAACAATCTTACAGGCTGGAGGGATGTCTTAGGAAAGTGTTGAAACATAAATCAGGTAGAGAATGATTCTAGGAAAAGGAGATCTGGGCTGAGCAAATCTGAACTTGCAGAAACCTGTCAAAAATGTGTTTTATTGTCCAATGTATTATCCTCCAATGATTAATGTGAATTGGAAATATGTTATGGTGTGTGATATGTAGGCATGCTGCAAATCCATTAGGAACAAGCCTTATATGATTTATTTGTATTAATGTCATATTAAATGCTAAAAATAGAGTTGATGTTAAAGCGCAGGTGCAGTCCAATAAAAACAAGGACGATTTGAGTTAGGACAGCCATACATTAATTTTAGTCACTCCCAGCAGATTAGTAATGTAGCACCCACACTGAGAACAACCCTGGGCGTAGTAGGGTGTTTTTCAAGTGAGCAGCCAGAGTAGGAACACCTTGGTATGGTGAAATTTTCTGAGACTTTAGCTTTCTGCAAATACACATAAAGAAAATAAATCACATTTCCCCCTTCTTTCTTTCTTTTGTTTAATACGTGTACTTATGCAGACCACAACGTAGATTTGAAACAGTGGACTTTTAAAGCTGGCTTGAAACCCCTCTAAAATGTGTCTTAACAGTTGAGCACATAGAATCACTTGTTTATGTAACATGTACTGCATTCCCAAGAGATCAAGCCTATGCTTTCACATTGAGCCTTCTTTTTAGATAACCAGCAAAACAAGGCAAAAGAGAAAGGCTGTTCTGAAAGCATCGTGCAAATACTAATGAATTTGTTCTCACAAATCCCCTGAGAAGTATTACTGTCATTTCGGGCATTATATTAAATTCTTATATGGGCCACACTGTATGTTTAAAGCTCCTTTTGGGTGGGTTCTGTCAAAATCTGTGCAGAGACTACTTTTTGTGTAATGATCCTTGCTCACTTTGAAAGTCACCTTTTTCTTCCTGTGATAGAGGAAAATGATCATTTTTTCTGTGAATCCTGGACACAGAATCAAATCTGTTGAAGGACTATATGAAAGTCTCAACTAAAAGGGAGTCTGGAAAAGGAGGCTATTAAATTAGCTGATAGCTCCACAAGGAGTACAGGCTATAATACAACAAATTAAAAAGGTTTGTGCATAAGTCAAAATGTAAAATCATTACTAAGCACTTTTACTAAGCAGTTTAATTTATGAGGGAACATAACTTTGCAAAGCCACTACTCTGTAAGACTCAAAATCTGACAGCCGTTTTAGGGTGAACAAAAGAGGTACTAAACCAGTAAATCCCCAGCCCAAAATATTCTGAATCCCACAGTGACATGGCTTTAGTGTGGCATCTCTGTGACTTGTAGTGTATGATTATAATCCTTTGGAATAAATTGACACTGACTGCCGTAACATCTTAAAGCTATTCAGGCATCACATACAAATTGAGAAACTAAATTACAGCCCGTGTCCAAGATTTCACCCAATATATTTTTTTTGAGTGAAGTATCTCCTTGGAGATGGTGAATTCAATTGGGAAAGACTTCTTTTAGGACATGATTTAGGGGCACATTGAAAAGACTGAACCTTTTCTTCGACGATAATTCAGATTATCTATATAATCTACCTGTGGCAGCTCAGTCACTATAAACACCTTTAAATCAGACCTGGATATCTTTTTACCTCAAGTGAGTTAGAGGTAGGAGTCGCTCACTGAAGTTTTACGGGCAGAAAGTCAGCCTAAATGACAATAATAGCCCGTGAGGTGTATTAGAAAGCAATGAAGGTGCCTAGAAGTAGGGCCAAGTGCCATTTTAGATTCCCTTAGATGTCTTGTCCAGCCTCTGGCTGCCTGGTTATGAGGGTAGGGACTCCTGTGCTTTATCTGCCAATCTATAGAAGTGTCTTAGATATCCAGTGACACGCAAGTGGCATTAGATGCCTGTATTTCAGCTGCTGAGTACCATCCTTAGATCAGCAGGTTTCTATAGGGCTGTTTATTAATGGTGCTGAGGCCAGCCTGCAAAAAGGCATGCAAGGTATTGAACTCCGAGCAAAAATATCAGTGGAGCCAGAGCTTCAGGTACTACTTGGTGCCAGGCACCAGGTGTGTTTGCTGCAGATGTTGTTGGGTTGCTGTGATTTTACTGTTCAGCATATGTCCGTGTATTCAGTTACTTGTAGTGACTTAATTATCATACTTAATACTTAATTATCAATGGTCACTTCATATGGGATAGGACTTACTTGCCCCATACATGGAGTGCCCATTCAAATCTGACAGGAGCAGCACTATTAAAATAAGAGTCTGTTTGCTGGGCCGCCTCAAGTCCAGGAGCAATTTAAGCTATTTTTGTATGGTCTGAAATACAAACTAATATGCTACACCAGAGGAAAGCAAGGCAAAGATTGCATTGCACTCCGGGAATTGAGGGTGCTGAGCAGTGCAGCGCAGGGGTGTATCACTCCCTAGAATGAAGCATGGGACATTGGGACTTACTAGTCCATCCCCGGCTCTGTCGCCGCTAGTCCCAAGCTGGCTGCATGCGGAGCTAGTTAATAGCTGTACTAGTGGGAGCTGGCGGGAGGTGAGAGGGAGGTGGAGAGTTGGCTGTAGTCTGCTTTCCCGACTGTGCAAGTGGCGTTTCTGAATGCAGCCAAAATGTCCACACAGCTCTGAGCGATATTGTTTGCCATCGCCTGCAGAAAGGTTTTCATTTCTTAGTGCATAATACAGTTTCTACCTGAACTTACAACAAAAGAGGTCTTGGTACAGTGAATTCCTCATATACTGAAATCGTGATCTTCCAATGACACAAAACCACTCAAGATTTGGAGTAGTTCAAAGGAGACGACTAATAAATCATTGTAGTTTAATGAAAGCAAAGAAAAAGCTGAGAGTAAAAAAAAAAATCCAAAAAATAACACACCAAAACACAATAATCTTGTATCAAAAGAGAAACAAATAGGTCAGGAATGAGTTTACATTAGTTTTATTCATGCATTAATCCTGTGTAATGTCCCGAGGCCAGTTGCATGCATCTTGCCCTAAAACTGATGACTAAGGCTTTCAGAATCTCTCAGGCGGCAATACATCTGTAACTTCAAATTTAAGGAAAGCTTTTGCTGACTGCATTGTAGAGGAGCAATTAGGTGTTTGCCACTTCTGACAAGAAGGCTGTTTACTTACTACCTCTCAGGAATAGCCAAGGTCTTTGGCTGCTAAATGTCACACACTCCTGTTGTGCAAGAGAATAACGTGTGTGTTGCGGTTTGACCAGTGTGCCTTCTAAGCAGGATCTGGGCTTGATGCTTGTAAGTGCTAGAAAATTTCCGAGTGGCTAATTCTGCCAGGCAGCCTTGCCGCTACTCCAGTGCACAAAGGGCTTGTCCTGGATGTGATTAACTGGTGTATTATGGGCTCAGACAGAAGGGAACTCCTTCCTCAATTATAAACACAGCAAAAACAACTCCTTTGCAGCACAGAGAATGCAAAACAGAGGCATGCTCTGCCAAACCACCACTGCTGTAAAGTCCAGCTTGTTGCATAAATGGCAGTAAATCCTGGGCTGCTCCAACTGTCTTTGAGGCTATGCTAGTTCAGGATCTAGCTACAGACAGTCCCTCCCTCTCCCACCCCTTTGGTCACTGAGCAGAGCCAGGCTGAGGATTGATCTCTCTTTGTTTGGGCATTTCTGCAGTTGAAATTAATGTTTGCTTGGAAATAACAAGCAGTTTTTAACTTGAACATACAGCTTAAAATACAGAAAGCTTACTGTGTGCTGGAAAGCCACTGGGGAATGGGGTCTGGTTTTCAGTTTGGAAAGGAACCAGTGAGCTGCCCTGCTCTGATCGCATCCTTTAACCAGAAAGTATGGGAGTGTGGTTCTCCTCCTCTCCCTCTCCCTCTCCCTCTCCCTCTCCCTCTCCCTCTCCCTCTCCCTCTCCCTCTCCCTCTCCCTCTCCCTCTCCCTCTCCCTCTCCCTCTCCCTCTCCCTCTCCCTCTCCCTCTCCCTCTCCCTCTCCCTCCCTCTCCCTCTCCCTCTCCCTCTCCCTCTCCCTCTCCCTCCCTCTTTTGTATTGTATTGTATTGTATTATTTATTTATTTTCTTTTATTCCAATTCTGACAAGGTGTTAACTGATCTGATTCACCCACGCTGCTGGCCTCTGCTTCAGGTCACAAGTGGGCCACAGGATTTTTGGGAGCACTTCTCATACAGTTGGGGGAGTTCCAAAATCATCCTGTGCCAAGTGGAAAATGAAGCTGTCATCAGTCCAGGGTCAGCTCAGCATAAGGGCAGAGGAGTTCCTTCCTCTTGCTTTATTTCCTTTTAGTCTGTGGTCCATTTTTATTGCTGGAGAATGTTTTCAAGGGTAGTGAAACCCTTATGCAGCACCTCTTGGCTTTGGATCTCAGATCTATAAAGGAAACTTCTTATATTTGTGTGCTTGGCTTGAATTTATTCCTCCAAGGGAAAGACAGTTATTAACTTCTTGGTGGTGATTTCACCTACACAAATTCTCTTGTGTTCATGGAGCTTTTATAGCAGAATTTTAGCAATATAAGCCTGCAGCTAATGTAGGACTATGTTGGGAGATCCAGCCTTTAACTAAAGAGCTGTTGTTCAAAGCTGCTTTAGTCTTTCTTGCCTTTATTTTATTCAAAGACCATATTGGAGTAGGATGTGGTAGTCACTAGTCAGACATCAATTGTGTTGCCTTTATTTCATAATTAGTAGTCCAGCTGTGCAAATAATTGACTTTTGGGTTTTTTTTGTTTTGCTGGTCTAATCAAGGGTGTGGGGGTCTGTTCCAGGTTAAACATTTGGTTTCATTTTAATTTGTTGTTGAATAAAAAGTGCAATTTTTTCCAAATCTTTTGAGACTAGAATCTTAATATTCTGTTTTGAAAATCTTGAAATGAAATGTTTTGGCTTTTAGAGAATGTTTTTGGCTGTGAGAATCTGATGAGCTTGATGTGTATTTGTGATAAGTTTGAGTAATCCAAATTTATATTTTGTTGGCAGACAACAGCCAGCTGAAATGCCTTCTTTAGCTCTAATTGCTATTTTACATTGTACAATACATTTAAATAAATCATTACCCATTGTCTTCTCCAAGAAATTGTATCAAATTTATACCTGCAACAGAATGTTTGTTAAAGCTTCCCCCCCCCCCCCCGCGCTTTTTTTTTTGTTGAACTATTTGAAAATACATCTGCTAATATTTTTCAGGTTGGTACTGAAGCTGAAACAGCTGGCTAGAAACACTCTGCTTGTTTTCGCGTTCACCCCTGCAGTCTGTTACACCAGGCAGCTTGAGCATCCAGTAGCTGAAAACCGGACCACTTGCTGAGATCCATCTTTCATTTATTTTATCTCCTTGCCCACTTTTACGTCTGGTGACGTGGTAGGCTGAAGAAAGAAAGTTGAGAAGGTCAGTCTATTGTGTTGCCTCTGGAGCCTGTATATTTGCCCTTCCTGAGTCTGTTTATTCTCTGAATAATTTGACATGCTGCACGTTCTGCACTGACCTTCAGCCTATTGCTAACTTCGTTGCCTTGCCTAAAGGCCATGATTCTGCAATACAAGAAACAAACTCTAGGGTATCTCATCCCTGATTAAAATCCCCACGACTCAAAGCTTCGGTCCAGTTTAACCTCAGGTTGCTGAATCAAAGTTGCTCAAAAAATTTTGCATCCTGCCAAACTTTGTAGTCCTCTTGCCTTGTGCCCCTACCAGCATCCGATTAAACCTCAACGGGTTACTGCGGTGGAAAATCTGAGGAGGCATGCAGCCATGGCTGTGGACGGTTCCACTCAGAGCTGAACCTGGTACAGACCGGCACAACTCACTGCCCCCCTGGCTTGCACATCAAGCCCCAGCTGAACTGTTACCTCCATTCCTTTTTCAAACGGTCCTAAACAGCATAGTCTCCTTCGAAAAATTCCAGTGCAGGTACAATATGGCTGTGGAGGCTGAGCATTGTAGCCAAGGTTACGTATATTGGTGTAACCCTTTAAGGATTTTTTTTGGTCTCTTTCAGATGTTATATTCCATGTCAGAGATCTGGACTAGAGAAATGAATGTTGCTGGCAGATAGGTGAAACAAATCACCTCCCTACCATGTATATCTTGACTTACTAGTTCTTAGAAATGAAATAGCACTGTTTCACAATGGCCTAAAATGCTATGCTAACACTATTATAGAAAGCTGTTGTTTGGAGCTTTTATTGTAGAAGGATTTTTAATTTTTTTGTCTTTAATGGAGGGACTCTGTGAAGCAAGCATTTCCACGCAACAGGGGAAAAAAGAAAAACCCTCACTGTTCGTTATCTGGCCCTAATTGGTTGCAGGAAAAGGCTTTACTAGAGTGACACCCCTTAGTCTTTTACATTGGGTAGATTTTTGTTCACTCTTCTGCTTTCCATGTGTAGTAATGTGTGTTTCAATAACGTCTGCTCGCCTGTAATTACTGTGTGGGAGTCGGCTCTGCTAGAGATATTCTACAGAAAACCCCAAAAGATACTCTTCAGGTGTCTTCTGAAAACTGGGAAAAGTGGCAAGGATTGAATGATAACTCCAGACACCTATTTTGTGTGATCAGTCTTATAGCCTGAAGAATGCATTCAATTATGCTGTGCCTTATTATGATAACGTAAGTGAGATAAACATAGCTGAAAGGGAAAAGAAGTATAAAGATGTTGAAAGCAAAAATATTTGTAAATGGACAAAAGCTATTGTCTAACAAATCTTTCCTGTCCTAGCATGGTAGGGCTATTTTTTCTACCTTCTACCAAAAGGCATCTGTGAAAATGTAAGCCAATATTTAAAATAAATACTTAGAAGAGCATTAGCAAGGAGAACAAATAAATCATGGTGGTGTTCAATTCCAAACCAGGCTTTAATTTTGCACATATATATATATGTCATAATTTGCTATGTTTTCCTTTTAGATTTCCAACTGGAAATGAACCTAAATGCCACAGGTTCCCAGTAAGTACATGGGATTTGGGGCTTGCTAGAATCTGGATGTTCATGAGCCTCCCCCTTGCAGGCTTGCTTGTTCCTGTGCCATGCTCCATCCACTGCTCCCGAGGTGCCTCTCCTCTGATGCAGAGAGTGAGTGGTATGGGAATCTGCCTGAACTCATGCCATTTTTATTACAGGGTAGAGAGAGCTTCTTCCCAGGCAGCTGGCAGGAGGAGTGCTGTGGCAGTGCCATCTGTTTCAGTGCTGCCTGCTAGAATTCTCCCCTCGCTTGATGTGCTGTCGCCGTCTAATCAAGACATGGAAGTGGTTAATGTTAAAGGGGCTGTCATGAAAAACACTCTCGCCATCCTGAAGAGCTGTCAGAAGCTGTAGCCATGACTATTCTTCAACTGCTGGTCCTCTTGGTATTTTTTTCCACACCTCCTTTTTGAAAGACTTTGCTGTCTTGCTGATCTATGAACCAGCGTGTGTAACTACAGATCCGTATGCTCAGAGAAACTGTTGTGCGACGCTTTAGATGGACCCTGAAAGCATAAGATAATCTCGTCTTAATTTTTTTTTAAGCCTTGCAACAGCTTCCTGAGGTATACACAGGAACTGATTACCTCATGCAAGGCAAATGTGAACTCCCTCCCCCCATCTCCCATAAATAATCTTCCACGCAACTGTAGACACTGACATATTTATCTATGGGCCACAAAGGCTGAGGTCTTTGGCAGCAGCTAGGAGTGAAAAACTGGAGAAAAAAAAGATGCATAGTTCCTTTCCACCTCTTCCCCAGTTTACAGGGACTCATCTGGCTGCAGGTCACTGAATGATGCTGAGTACGCCCTACAAGCGATTCGTTCTTTCATGTGAGTGAACTACAAACAGTCACATTTGGGCACACGATAAATTCATTATCTTACTGTCTTCTCCAGGGTACAGGGGCCCCACTTTGTGTATTTGATAGCTAGTTTAATCAAGAAACGTGCTACAGAAAAGTCAGCTCGTCAGGGAGAGTAGAAGGGTGTAAGCCCGGAGAGTCCCTTGGCCTTTGGGTTAGGGCAAAAGTCGGGACGGTTGTCTAGGGATCCTTATAACCAATAACCTGGATGTGAGGTTGAAAGTCAGCCTTTCCAACAGACCAGTTCTTTGGACTTCCTGCCAGGACGTGAGGAGATGGTATCACCTGCAAAATCAACAACACTGATGAATGTGGGTTTTTTGCAGCCCCACATCCTGAAGAAATCAGAATAGATCCATTATTGCGAGTGCAGTATCTGTGAATTCTTAATATGTTAATGACCTAAAGATAGTATGTCTCCAGTTGCCCTTATTGCCAAACAACTTAGGCGGGAGCTTCTGCGTGACAGTGTAGCATAACATGATATGAGCATGGCAGGGTGGCTACCATTGGCTAGTCACTGCTTTATAATCACTGGTAATCACCGGGTGAAAAATGTAAACTTCAAAAATGTAACTTCCTTTCTAAGGACTAAAATGAAGAACTTGCCACTGATTTCACTTGCTCTTTTGAATTTTTGAGAAGAAAGTGGTAACTTAAGGCTCTAGTACCTGTGAGAACCTCATCACATCCTTCTCAGAACATTAAGCCTTTTCCCAAGATACCAAAAGGGAGAGCATCTGAGATAAAATTCACTAGCTTGCTGTACCCTATCAGATTTTCTAAAAAATCCCCAACAAGAAACCAAACAAACCCAACTTTTTTTTTACTGTCTTGGTGACCTGCCTGCAACTCTTGTTTTCAACTTTTTACGGTTGGAACCATAAACGTGGACTTCCTGCATCCTTTCATGGATCTGGGCAGCAGGTGGACAGGAAGTCATCACTGAGGAACGGGAAACAGAAGGATTAGGAAACGGCCAAGGTCTACTCGGGCATGATGTTAAGGGCAGCTACAAGTGCTCCCCAAAGTGAAAGGAACTTTTTTCTCAGTGGGATCACCTGGACAATGTCATGGCAGTTAATGTGCTGTGCAATTAGGCTGAGTCATCACGAAAGTATATTCTGCAACTAGGGAAATCTTTGATAATCATCACATTTTACCAATGGTTATCTGCCAGCGAGGCACATACATTTGTCACAAGGCACATCAAAGTGGTGCTTTATGGTGGTGGAGAAATCTGAGGATGCAGGATGAGGATTTCAAAAGCTGTTGCTACAGATTGAAGGAGGTAAGTTTGATCTACTCTTGATGTCACAGGGTCTTCATTATGAAATGCTGCAAACCAATTCTAATAACATTTTTCTTTTGTGCTTAACATCAATCCACTTGCAGTAGAAAGCTTCTAGAGAAAAAGGTCTTGGTCCTGCTGTGCTTCTGTTTTTTGTAAACAGAGAGTCCTTTTTCTGTTGCTTTTAAGCTACTGTACCAAATGGTTTGAGTATAGTTCAAAGTTGCTTGCATGTAACATGCTACTAAATGCCAGAGAGTTAAAAGCATTGTAGCATCATCTAGAGGCCAGACATAAACTACAGTGCATCGTCTTTCAGTTGAGTAAAGCACACAGACGGATGTTAAAAGATATGCTTACAAGCAGGGTTTTACGGAGAATATAAATACCAGAAAATTGGTGTTTTCCAACGAATTCCTCACCAGCAGAGTTACAGTGTATAAACACATATATTATGTATTAGTAGTTGTGTTTGGACAAATCCGCATTTCTCCCCACATGTGTAAATAAATAATCAAAGGTGGTAGAATAATTTACAATCTGAGTTCCATCTATTTACAAATTTGACGGACAGCTGACAACTTGAATGAAGAGACAAGTACATATGCCCTGTTGTGCAGCTGCAGCATGTGACAGATTCAATTTGTGTAGCAGCTACATGAGCCAAGATTCTCATTTTATTTAATATATGAAGAATAAACTTCCTTGTTTCCATTTGCCAGTTGTAAACTTTGCCTTTTTCTGAATGTATTTAATAGCCAGAGTACAAATGGCCTGTTTGAGAGTTTAGTGAGGAATGTCTTGCCAGCAAAGTGTAGAGGTTTGGGAAGTTTATCAGGAGCGTGTGCATATGTGTGGGCAGGAAAAGTGACTTCAACAAAGAAGCCTGAAGGAGTTAGGTGTTCAACTTCCACTGCCATGCAATGGGATTTGGAAGACTTTCCTGAGGCTTATTTGAAATTTGTTCAAAATCAAATTTTAAAGCCAGCCTGTCTTCATTCGAGTAACCGAAAGTGCCCTACACGTGTCAGAAAGTTATGTCATTTCCACTTGTAGAATTGGAAACTGAGCAGTTTCCTGATTTATTCAAACTGATTTGCTCGAATTGGTACGGTAGGTGGGCAATGTTGGAAATGAAGCTAGTTCCCTTGTGTCTTATTCCTGTGTACTGGGGCCTGCTGGCCCCTCTAAAGAAAGGTTGATATGGCTGGCTAAATTAATTGTCTACAGATGTATGTGAAACTAGAAATACAGATGCAGGAGTCCTGGTCTGTTGTACAGATTTACAGCCCTTTAAAGCAAATGTTTCTTTCTGGGACATAATGTCTGGCTCAAATCAGAAAACCTCATGAGAAGTCAACACTGCAGATTGTTACATTGCACTGGCAATCTCCTGAGAAGATGGGCTTTTCCTTTTTCAGTCTGAACAAACAAAATAGGCCAGTTGAGATAGCAACCCATGAGCAAGCACCAGATATAAGGAACTAGGGAGAAAAGAGGCGGACCAGCTGAAGTACTCACCTAAGCACTTTTTGCTTTCTCTGCTATTGTAGTTTTGGTGAATACCTCCGAAAGGGTCAGTGGCAGGGGAGGTTCTTCTGCCTAAACCTTAGCAGTCACTAGGCATGTCAGTGCGGGAATAGCATTTTGGTTCTTTTGGAAGCCAAAGACCCATCTCTGAAATATTCTCCTCTCTAAATGCACAGCTTTCACCAAAACAAATCTCATCAGCTGACACTATGTCTGCATCTCCCCAAAATCCAAAGTACCGGGTTCAGATTTCACACGCAAAAACTTTTGTTTGGGACTTATTTCCCAGCAGGGATCTGTGCTTGTGCCTGTATGCATCTTAGTTGAGCAAGAGAGATTTGGTTTATGCCTTGTGTGGTGTTAGTTTGCCTAAAACTATCCCGTTTCAAGTATTCATATAAAATCTCTGAAAGCACTAGAATCCAGCAAACTGAGATTATTAAACAAACAGCCATAGTTAAACTGAAGCGTTCAGAAGCCTGAGTTTATGAAAGATAAAGAGAATTTGAGCTTGTTACATATAATTACATCTATTTGTAATTAAAATGACATATGCAAGTCTTTAGATATTCATGTTTAATCAGGTGTGTAAATATATTGAATTAAATAAAAGCTTACTTAGGGTTCTTGTTTAACACATGCTCTATTTTGCTTGCATGTGAAGTGGCATTCAGAACACTAAAAGCATATGTTTATTTTAGAGATGTTTCTCCATATGTAGGTTTAATATAAGAGTACCTTATAAAGAAAAATTAGAAGTAGAAATTAGATTCTAAAATTAGCTTTTCACTGATTTTAGCCCATATCTTTTTCTCTCCTTGAGACATTCCCTTGGAAAATTCCATAATTAACCCTTTGGCATTTCAAATTACATTTTCTACTAAAAAGCACAATACTAAATTAGAACAATTAAAGTGATAAATCTTATCCAATAACACTTCCTAGACTAAGAATAGTAAAAGATAACACAGAGAAGCTAGGCAATTAAAAATATGTGTGCATTGGAAGTAAAGTAGTAAGAAGTACAAAGAGAACTGAAATAGCTTGCATTGGGTTTGCGTGGCAAGGTTTTGGTAGTGGGGGGAGCTACAGGGGTGACTTCTGTGAGAAGCTGCTAGAAGCTTCCCCCATGTCCGACAGAGCCAATGCCAGCCAGCTCCAAGATGGACCCACCACTGGCCAAGGCCGAGCCCATCAGTGACGGTGGTAGGACCTGTGGGATAACATAGTTAAGATGGGGAAAAAACAACTGCGCAATGGCAGCCGGTAAAGGGAGGAGTGAGCATACATGAGCGAAACAACTCCGCAGACACCAGGGTCAGTGAAGAAGGAGTGGGAGGAGGTGCTCCAGGTGCCGGAGCACGAGATTCCCCTGCAGCCCGTGGTGAAGACCATGGTGAGGCAGGCTGTGCCCCTGCACCATGGAGGTCCACGGTGGAGCAGATCTCCTATGGAGGACCCCACGCCGGAGCAGGTGGCTGCCCGAAGGAGGCTGTGACCCTGTGGGAAGCTCGTGCTGGAGCAGGCTCTTGGCAGGACCCATGGACCCATGGAGAGAGGAGCCCACGCTGGAGCAGGTTTGCTGGCAGGACTTGCAACCCGGCGGGGGACCCATGCTGGAGCAGTCTGTTCCTGAAGGACTGCACCTTGTGGAAAGGACCCACGCTGGAGCAGTTCGTGAAGAGCTGTAGCCTGTGGGAAGGACTCACGTTGCAGAAGTTCATGGAGAACTGTCTCCCATGGGAGGGATCCCACGCTGGAGCAGGGGAAGAGTGTGAGGAGTCCTCTCCCTGAGGAGGAAGGAGTGGCAGAGCCAACGTGTGTTGAAATGACCGCAACCCCCATTCCCCATCCCCCTGTGCCGCTTGTGGGGAGGAGGTAGAGAATTTGGGAGTAAAGTTAAGCTTGGGAAGAAGGGAGGGGTGGGAGGAAGGTGTTTTAAGATTTGGTTTTCTCATTACCCTACTCTGATTTGATTGGTAATAAATTAAAGTAATTTCCCCAAGGTGAGTCTGTTTTGCCCATGATGGTAACTCGTGAGTGATCTCTCCCTGTCCTGATCTCGACCCATGAGCCTTTCGTTATATTTTTTCTCCCCTGTCCGGCTGAGGAGGGGAGTGATAGAGCGGCTTTGGTGGGCACCTGGTGTCCAGCCAGGGTCAACCCACCACACAGCTGTTGCCATTTCATAAACACATGCATATAAATTATTACTTTCAAACTTTGGTGAGGTCTATTGGTTTGAAAACGTTAATCCTCCAGTATGAAACCCTTATGTGGAAACAATAGGATGGTCCAATTTCATGTCCCATTTTTTACTTCCTCTATCACTTTTCTATTACAGATGGACTGTGATTAGATCCTGGAGTAAAATTCAGATATTTGTGTGATGGCAGTTTGAGCCTGTTTTTACGACGACCTGAATCCCACTGTGAAGCAATCAGCTTTACCTTTGCAGAAATTATTGATTTGTAGCTTAAATTTCTATTCTGACAGTTTTGAAAAGATGGATGCAGGATTTTGGTCTCAGTGTTCAGATTTCTGTGAAAAAGGATGCTGAAACCCCATTGGCAATTGGTTTTAACCATCAACTTTACAATTGAAGCTGTATATTATTTAGATGAGTGATGGTTTCAGAAGTACCTGAAGCACTGCTCAGGTTCAAGTGTCTCCTCTTGTTGGTTCCCTCTTGTGGGTTTCCTCATTAGCAGCTCCATGAATGAGTCATTAACAGTGTCTAAAAATTTGGTCTCAACACCAGGCCCTGATGTGACTTTTCCTCAACCTACACAGGCATTGTTGAAGTCCCCTAATATTGGTGTTTCCTGCCACTCCAATCTACCGTATATCTATCAAAGTCATCCCAATGGGTAGTCAGAAGGCTGCTCACCTATTTGGAGCTAAAAGAAGTTAGATGAAAAATATGATGATGTGCAAATATTTTCATTGTTTTAAAAATAAATGAGGAAAGGAAGAAACACACTCAAGCACATATAGATGTATTTATCCATATGTGCCCACACAGGTATGAAGTAAATCACAACAAGGTTATACATTCTGTACCTAACAGTGCAGCTTTGTCAGGAGTACAGTACTGGGGTACATTCTTAGAAAAGAACTGACTTCACATCCAGTGAATGTGTCTTCACTAAAAAATTGCTTCTCTCTTTCAGAAATGAAACTCTTATCAGTTGGTGTCTTTACTTAGTGTTTTCTGATCTTATTTTAAAATATCACCACCAGAAATTGTCATTGGGTATGATGGAACACATTGCTGATGAGATACAAGCAAGTTCTACCAGATGCAAGGACACTAGCCTTCCAGAATAGCGACACAGTGTAAACTCTCTGTCCCAGTTCCTGCTGGCTTAACTGACTATTACATTTTTATTTATCTACTGTAATATTTTTGGCCATCTCATTTTTGAATTCTATGAAATCTTTCTTCTCTAGTAGGGTGTTTCTCTTTACAGAAATTACATTCCTTAGTTTTACCACTTCAAATCCTGCATCAGTTTAGCTAGACTGAGACTTCCTGGAGACTTTAATAATACTGGGAGGTCCTTGACTAAGTATGTATTTGTGGTGATTTTCTTTTTTTTTAATATTAGTGCTGAAACATTCTTCTTTCGGACATCATTACCCAACAGGCTAGAACTGTAGACCATGTAAATATATATGTTAGTTAAGAACAAACTTTCCAATGTTGTTAGAACAATTAGATTAATATAGAACAACCGTAACATTGATGTGTTGAATGGCATTGATTCAAAAATGCTGTGCCAGACCTTAGATGGTTATAAATAATATTCCCTTCTATACACACACATACACAGAAGAAAAAAAAAAATAGAAGTAGTTCAGTCATTGGAGGATTTGGTTAAAGAGCACAGACATATGCTACTGTACTTAGGGTGTTCAAAACTCCAAGGACACATAAAACATTTTGTAGTCTTGGGAACATTTTCAGAAAAAAAAAGAATTACTTCAAATTGAGAGTGTAGCATTTCTCTGTTTTCATCTTATTTTCTAGACATTTTATTTTTAGAAGTCCCTGCTTCCCTCTTAATGTAACTCTGCTGTCTCCAGCTAAATATAATACTTACGCAAGAAATGACTGTCCTGCTATCTGAAGTCCCTGTGCAACAGGTTCAGTATAAATATTTCTCTTGCTGTGCTTTAAGAGCTGTAAAACCTGGCTGATGAGGCCATAAGCCAATCTTTAACTAGAACACATTTTCCCTTTGGGCATAGTTGCTTACTGGTAGCTGCTAACGAATGGCCAAAAAGATATATGCAGCTGCATCTAAGTGAATCTGAAATAAGAAACATCTTAAAATTTTCCTGGTTCTTCCCCTCCTCTTTTTACTCTTGGACTTCAAGTCATTTGAGCACTATGTGGCCTGTGTATAATGGGTTTGGGCATGGGTAACGCTCCACCCCATGTACCTACCATTCACGGTGTCTCTAGCAAATAGACAGAAGCAAATACAAAACAGTGTATGCAGGTTATTTTAATGCATGTGGTTTTGAATGGGGCTTTGCACCTGGTGCAGGAGTTACTTGTGCTAAAATGTGCTTGATGGTTGTGGTCAGTATCTTTAGGTATTTTTTTAAATGAGACTGCTCCTATGCTTAAGCAGAGCCTGTGTTTGGGCCTCTTAAGAAGAAAAAATGGTTAGGAATCACAAAGAAATTTTAATTATAGGTGTTGAATAGGGATGTGTCTTCCATGCCTTGATACCTGTTCTTGGGACACCGAAGTCGACACCATTATTATCCATGAGAGCAGAAATGGAATGTTTTATCATAGTAGCATAGTATCATAGAGCAAGACTAATGCTGTGAATGACCCATCCCCTGTTATTCCTTAAAAATCTTAAATGGTATCTGTGAATAGCTGCTTAAATGCTACTTATAATTGAGATAAATTGTTGAATCGATACATTCCATTAAATATCAGTAATGTGTAGCAAAGTAAACA
Organism: Gavia stellata; assembly: GCF_030936135.1. Classification (NCBI taxonomy): domain Eukaryota; kingdom Metazoa; phylum Chordata; class Aves; order Gaviiformes; family Gaviidae; genus Gavia; species Gavia stellata. The sequence goes on along the minus strand of NC_082596.1, from coordinate 94,230,301 downwards.
AAATCAAAACCTCAACGTACATGCATTACTTTATGACTAATGCTGAGTTAATAGAAAGTGTAATAGCACAGGAAAACTAGATTGTGCCTTGTGGGAGAATAACATTACCTGAAGAATTATGCTTAAACTCTGATTTTTATAAGTTGTTAGACTTGACTAATATTATGTTTTGCAATATCTAGAGATTAAATAGAGGCCTCTTAACAATTAAGATAAAATGCATCTATTAGAAAAATTCTTCAGCTGACGATTTTAAGAGAAAAATGAGTTGGAAGAGAATGGAACCAAAACTGTTTTAAATACATGAGCTGGATCATGCAATGGAAAACTACATAAAAATGGGGTCCTATTCTTATTGCTACATATCATTCCAAACATATGCTTTTTCCATTTCTGAGATTCATGTAATAAAAGATTAATGGGGGAATGAAGTGACTCCTTGAGGGAAAGGGAGGACGTTCCATATGAGAACTAACTTTACAATGCTGTGAGACCTTGGAGGCAGTTTTGCCCCTGACTTCACATGAGTAGGTCATGGACAAAGCCTCTCTGAGGGCTGCTGAGTTCAGGAATCTGTTTTACATGAAGCAAGCTACAAGATCATGAACCTCCACTAGAAAAACATGGAACAAAGTCTGCTGAGGTTTATATGCGTCAAGAGAGGCATAGGCTGTTTTGCTTCTAGATCCTGTAACAATGTATGCTAATATAATTCGTATCTTAGTACAACAATCCCTTGGTCTTTTATCTGCCTGGCTTATTCCAGCCATGGATTTGGAAGTAGCTCTTGCTGTCAGTGTTCTTTGTGCAGTTGCTAGTGTTTAATGAAGGTACTCACTGCAGAATACCAGCAAGCTTCGAGCTGTATCAGTGTTCTCCGACCGAAGCCTGCAGCTCCACGGTGAGGTAGCTGGCCATGAACACTTACAACTTGGAGCATTCTGAAAAATGAAAAAATACCCCATTCCTCTGGAATGCCATGCTTTTACCCAGGGATTGAAGAGCTCTCTTTTTAGAATCATGTGAATATATTGAGATCTGTTTAATTAGAAGATGGTACGAGACACTTTCAGGTTTTACTGACTGCATGTTGCTATGCTTCCTCTCTGCTGTAAAAAACCAGTCAAGACAGTTCCCACAGGAAATAAGATGTAAATTAGCAAGAGTGAACCACTGGACCAGATTATACAAATTTACCATCTTTTGGAATTCGTAATATGTTCCTAAAAGATAAAAAGTCTATGGAGATAACTCTAGTTCTAGTCAGTTGATCATAATTGTCTCATTATCATAATACTCCCTACAGGGTCCTACAGTAGCCATAACGTGCGCCTTCTGTAATACAAAACTTGCATACCTTGATAGGTGCCTTCTCTGTAGAGGTGGCACTATATCTAATCCTTTATCTCTGTGCATTACAGCATTGGAGGATTCTCCCCGACCTGCAGTATAAGGTGAAAAAACTTTGAAGTCTGAAAATGCTATTATCAAACTTTTAAATAGGAAAAGACATTCAGTATTCTTAAATACTTGAATTAATACGTTCTCATTATAGAAAGTAGGTATATGAATTGTACTTAACTCAGTGATTATTGTTTTAAAGAGATTATTTCTTCAGTAATGGTGCCCTAAAAGTAATTTCTTAGGCTGGTTTTAACAACACTAGGTATAAATAGTAATCTAATTATACTTAGGAGAGATTTATAGCTCTGATTACTATCGCTTTAAAATTTCAAAGGGACTGACATGAGCAATCAACACATCCCATACTGTGAATTCATCTTGCTATTGTAAAAACTACCTGCCAATTGCTTGTCTGCAGAATGATATGCTACGCTGCACATATTATTTCAGGAATTAGTGATACATGTGCATAATGTATGCATTTTGTTCAATGCTAAGGCTAAAACCTGAATGCTACATAATAGGAGAGCTTAGATTTCCAGTTCTATAGTTGTTTCTTTTGCTTTGATTCTTTTTTTGGTCTCTTTCTGGATTTGCCACCCAGCTTATTATGCAGGGCTTGGTGTCCCTATATGAGTTACACAATGCCCAGACAAACGATACTAAAAGCACATTATTGAAGTTTCAAATACACGTACATTTATTTGGAAACACCAGATCTGAAGATTCTGCCCTATGTATACATGATGATGGATTTTATTTACATAGCACAAACTTCTCGCATGGAATTCTAGTCTAATTGGCTACACTTCTTCTACTAAATGAAACAGGGCAAGTACATGAGCTTAAGCATGGCATTACAGCTCTCCATACTGTGTGATTTTTTAGCATGACCCCCTTGGTATGTTTTTATATTCAAGATGAAGAACATCTGCACAGTCAATGCCTGAACGCAAGCTGGGGACCCAGGTCATTTCCTAATAGATAGTTTAGATGCAGACAGTCTGTTTTGGGGGTGAGGAGAAGAGTTTAGCCATGTAGATCTGGACTGTGCTGTCACTTGCTTTCAGCCAAAGAACGGTGCCTGGCTTATTTTTTTCACTAGCATAGACACAGGTGCACACATTATTTTGGGGAATTAATTAATGAGGACTGTTACAGGAAAATTGATTTGTTCATAGAATTCTGCCCCTCCTCCTCTGCATTTACTGCAAGAGTAGAAAGTGAACAGAAAAAAAAAAAAAGACAGAACAGTCAACTGCAGGAAACAACAAATCCAGGAAAAATACAAAATATTGAAGGTAGTGTGTTAGTTCAGATCTGATGCATCCTGATTCTTGATTAAGACAAAGGCAGTCTGCAAACATTATGTGTTTGTCCTAATGCATCTGCATGAGAGGCTTATATAAGACAGATATAGCCTTGATTTTAGTGTTTCCTTTTTCCTAAGTGTTTGACTTTGCAAATTTAGCAATGCTCATTGAGTATTTTTTGTGTATGTGTATAATTTCTCCTTGTTTTGAAAATTGAGACCAGTGGTCCTCTAGATTGGTTAATCATAATGCTTTAGGTGAACTGCTTGAGTTAAGGAATAATTAATTGATTTTAAGTTGTTGTCCTGTGTGAATGCTCACCACTAGATGAGCACAAGTTATTTTGATAATATCATTTGTAATGGTTAAACAAAGTGGGATGCTGTGCTTCGTTTCAGGTTCCGCAGGAGCACATTTTCTGCTGGGCACAAACTTTTCTGCTCATTCCCTTTCCTGCTTGATCCCTTTTTCTCTTTCTCCTCTAAACTGTTTCTGGCATGTCTTCATTTCCTTGCCAGGCATCTTCTCCAACCTCAAGCTCTCTTAGCTCATGAGAGTAATTTTCTCCATCTTTTGCTTCCCCACATTCTCCCAGTTAGTAATGTATTTGCCTATTTGACATATCTTTATGCCTGTTTTTCTTGTGCCCCACTCTCCCGGTTTTACTATTCAGTTTTTCCTCTTATCCTTCCTGCATTAGAATGAGATGGTTTCCTGCCATATACTGCTAGCAGGAGGATTACCGGGAGGGGTGGAGAGACAGGTTCTTGGTCACAGTTCCAGCCATTACAGCGAAATTCTGGCTCTGCCAGCCGCAGCAGCCTTGGGCTGGAGCGTATCCGTTCAGGTTGCACATGTGCAGCCCAGCGAGCCTGGGGAGCTCTGAGGGAATGGAACATACTCACTCAGCCTCGGGGGGAGGCACGTGTGCAGCCTAGGAAGCAGTCGCTGCTGGGAACGGTGACAACCGCAAGCACAGTTAATGCAGAGAAGATCTTCAGGGACTTTTAGCTGAGAGAATCTAAAGTTTCTAATGACCCTGTGTAAGCTGGGGTTTTTCTTCTCCCTCCATCCCCGGGCTTGTATCTTTGTTGGAGCAACAACAGAGGGCATACAACTATTCCAGTGAGTGGGGCCCTTTTAAAAAAAAACACGTATCACCAGGATTTTTTAATATTGCAAATAATTTTCTTCATTGCTGGGAGCAGCTAAATATTTTTAGGGTAAATTCCCATTCCCTCCTTCCTGCAAGTAATATGTCTGGCCTTTGCTGTATTCCATTTGGGGAAAACTTTATTTCCTGGCCTTGTCAAACCATCTCATAAACTTTTAAAGGGATTTAATTAAGTAACTTTGTTCTCGTAATAAAATTACCTAACTTCCTTCATGTCCTCCCATCTAACTTCAGTGTGCTCTCAGATTTCTTGTGTGCTGCCACTCTTTGGGCTGTGTGGTCATGAGTAGAGGTGATGTATTGGTATGATTAAGTGAAATGCACATAGTTGATTAGCTTTTCGTTGGGCAGCCACCCAGAGCACTGAAACTATAGAGTGGGAATGCAATACTGAGGAAAACTTTGCCTAGATATTCCAAAATGGAGAAAAGGAGCTGCCAAGTGTAAATGAAAACCATTTGGTCTGAATACTGGGGATAATTGTCTCCTTCATTCACCAGGTTTAGATATAGCATGCATTGCTTGGATGTTTATTTTGTATCATGTTCTGGTTCCACCATTAGGCTATTATGTGCAAGTCTCATGGAGCATGCGTGTTGAAGCATCTTCCTCACTTCACCCTGGTGGAACAAATCTTCATATCAATAACTCTTCATGTATTACTATAATCATATGAAGATCTGTTTCTCTCTTCAAGTCAGTTTTATACTGCTGTCATTTTGCTGCATTCAGTGCTAGACATAGAGGTAAATGAGACAAGAGCTATGCCAACTGCTTTTTCAAAAAAAAAACTTCTTCACATTTACTTTTATACCTCTCTAAACCTGCTGAATTTGGGAGAAAAAGAAAAAGGTGGGCAAGAATACCAACATTAAAGCATCCCTGGATACTAGCCACCCTTCATATTATTGAGGCTCAGTGGAGGGTAATCTTTGTTAAATGTTTTTGAAACTAAATTTCAGATAGTTAAGGACATCACATTCACACGAGAATGCATATAAACACAGGCTTATACCTGTACATGCACACATGTATGAAGGTATGTACCTGCTCATACAGAAAGTTATGTGCGCGCACGCACACACACAGAGTCAAAGACACGGAGAAGCTGCCTGTCTGCCAGTTTTTGTCTTAGCTGCTTCTAAGATTAGCAGAGGAGCTCTTCTACAGCTCTTCGGACAAAAGATGCAGAGGACAATTCTGTTCTCATAGACTCAAGAGACACAACAGCAGAAAGAGACCGTAAGATCTTACTTGCTTATCCCAAATCCTAAGGAAGGATCTTAGAGCGTTCTCACCCTTATTTCTCTAACCATTTTTTTTTTTTTTTTGGAACACCTTACTATTAGAAACATTTTCCTAATGTTTATTCTGCATCTTCACAACTGGAGCTTAAACCTATTATTTTTGTCCTAGCCCTGGAGGATAGAGAGAACAGCTGGTTCTTTTGTGGCAGTCTTTACCATACTTGACGACAATCATGTTTCTTCATAGGGCCCTCTTCTCTGGACTAAAGAATCCCGTTCTTTCTTTACAGCGCATGTTGTTCCCTGGACACTCCGTGGCTGCCATCCTGCTAGAGCAGTGCTCCTGCAGCTGACACAATCCCCAGCTGTGGGGCTAGGAAAAGTGAGAGGATTCCTTAGGTTGCCTTCCTTAGAGTGCTCCTTTTTTTACATCTTTAACTGGTGTATGGTATATTTTTGAAACAACCTGACTTAGCTGACTCATATGCAGTTTGGAATCCCCCAGATCCTTTTCTGCAATGCTTCTGATCAGCTGGATTTTCCCCCTATTATATTTATAGAGTTGTTAATTCTGATTTAAGTGCAGGAGTTTGCACTACTCCTTTCTGACCTCATCTGTATTTCAGAGTATTGCTCCAGTAGACAAAAACCTTTTCCATTCTAGTCTTATTCTCAGAATTGCCTGTTCCCCACCGTGTTTGATGCTGTTTTCAAAGGTCACAAAGGTTTTCTTTACTCCATTTGTTAATGAAACACTATAATACCATGGACTTCAGGAGGTCATATTTAATAAATACGTCCAGTTTGACTGTGAATGCCGTCAAATCACGGTCATAACCACACTTTAAATACAGCTTTCAGCCAACTGTGCACCCATCTCAGACTAATTTCATCTAGGCTGTATTCCCTAGTGCACTTGAAGGAGTTTAGTAAGAGATTGACAAAGGTCTTACCAAAGGCAAGATCTGTGGCTTTTCACAGGCATTTGTGGAGACAGTATCTGTCGCCTGTCACAGTCCATCAGACCCCATTGATCTGTTTGTCACCGAAGGGTGGGTGCATTACAGAAGGCTTTCAATATTGATATGAATGCTTCAGTAGCCTCATGGCCAAAACTAGAAAAATAGTTTTGGTGATTATGTGATACCTGTGCATGTTAATAGAGCCAACTTTGAGATCTCAGTCTATAAACGCATGTGTTGTTTCATGTTAGGAATACTGTTGGGCATTGAGAACACTTTTGTTGGCATCCTTTCAGCAACACTAAATTGACGAACACCTAGCTTTGAAATCGGTGCTGGATTTGATCCAGTCACTCATTGTAGAGCGGTCTAATTCTTGTTGTCTCTTCAAGAATTCTTGGTAGGGTTAGAGATGTAGATACGTCAGAGTGTCACACGAGGAACTCCTGCTGGTGTCACTGACAATCCTGTCTTTGCAGAACTCTAGGGAAGGGCCTTTTACTTGATAAGTCAATTAAGAAGACTTCAGTTAGGGTTTGCTAAAAAATAGTCAAAAATTCACATCACTAGAGGCGGAGAGAAAGAGTATTCTGCCCATGCTTAATGTCTCCTTTTTTCTCTTTGAATTAACAATTGAAAAACTTAAGATACTTAGGGGGGCCCTACGAAAGGACAAAATGGAAGCACTAGATATTGCAGAAGAGTGTTATTTTTTTTACATGATGAGGCTTGGGGTTAACTAGTTTTGTTCACATTGAAGTTCATTGTTAAATTGTGTTCTTGTAATAAACATTCTTCTATGCTGATATTAATGATTGCAGGTGGCAAAGGACACTCCTTTGGCTTCAATATCTTATGCAGGTATAAATGAGAAAAGAATGAGACTGATGATTGCTTTTCTTTTTTTTTTTTTTTTTTAAAGCACTCACTTTTGCTGCTGGGCTTATGAAATGCAGACCTTTTGTACTTAAATATACAAGTAACACCTGACACTTCATGCTACAGATAACAGAAACCTCTTGTTTGTACTTCAGACTCATTTGCTGTCAATTGGGAAGTCTGGTTCAGCAAACTGGGACCTTGATTTGGTGAAGTGCTTTAATCTGTGCATCATTTAAAGTCCTTGAATAAGCTGATTTTCCCCAGTGGGGTTATTTGGATTTGTAAAGGATGTTAAGTATGTGTTCCTTCATGTGCTTTGCTGGGGTGAAGTATTGTTTTTCTCAAATGAGGAAAGATGCAACTGAAATTAGCCATTTTGTTTATAAGGCAGACATTTGATTGTAAAAGTATTCTCATATTCTTGATCACTTTGAAGTTTATTTGTGTCTCCACTGACAGAAGGCCAGTTCTTTTTGACAAAATGTGCTCTGGGGGGTAATTTTAAATCAAGTCCTTTGTTTTCTGATCCTTAAATTCTTTGAGTTGGTGCATAGCCCTTTCTTGGTTAGTTCCGTGGAGGCATAATCTCTAGTGGGGAGGTTTAGTTTTCACATGCCTTACTGTATGTCCTCACTTTGCCACTGACTGTGTACTAAGCCCATCACATGGCTGGTGGAACAGTTTGTTTACATTTGTTGGTTCCTGGGATGGAATTTCGGTGTGACTCAAAAATGCTTTGTCTGGGGACTTTGAGTCATGGATACTTTTCCTTTATGTCTGGCATAATGTTAAATTCCATTCTTGACTGCTGGCTTAGTATTTTTGGAGAGCTAGAAATCAAGCACCAGACACAATTTTTAAATGAACTAGAGATTTATAGTGTACTTCCTGCTGATCATAAGAAGTTTAACGTGTCTATATGGATGATGTCATTATTTTAAATCTCCTTGACTGTATTCCCTCATTCTGTGGGAGCACTACTAAACTGGTGGGATTTTCAGATGCTGAGCTTTCCTTCTTCCTCAGAGTGCTGGAATATTTCATTGCTTCTCATACCTGAGATAAATTTCCTCAGAAAAAAACTATATTTTTAGGAACAAACCATTTTTTTTATGGTAAAGAGATAGCTGAAGATTCTTCATATTACTGGAAGCACTGGATACAGTGAACAGCTGGGTTCTCTTCTAGGGAATTCAGTGGCAGCCTTGGTCAAGTTTTCTTTTGAAATTTGATCAGTCATTAAAGGCTCCTTAGTGTTCTTGCTCTATGTTATTTCTAAATAGAAATTCTTGCCTTGTTACAGCCTTTCACCTTGTATTCCAAAACTGCTTTGAAGATGGAAGGTGTTGCCACTCCTAGTGGTGCAACATTGTTCTGTTTTCCTTAGAACCCCAAGCTACCAGCAACGTCAAAATGCCACAAAATAGAGCAAGCACACAATGAAGTTTCTGTTTTCTTGTTGTTTTCACCTGATAAATGAAAAGCTTGTCCTCATTTGGCTTTCCAAAATCTTTTTATTTGCATGTTTGGACAGTTGCTCACCAAACCACTTTCATCATCTACCAGCAGTCCTGGCTAACTGGGGAGATCCAAGTGGACTGGAGGTTAGCAAATGCAATGCCCATCTACAAGAAGGACCAGAAGGAGGATCCAGGGAACTACAGGTCTGTGAGTCCGACCTCGGTGCCAGGGAAGGTTATGGAGCAGATCGTCTTGAGTGCCATCATGTATGTACATAACAATCAGGCGATTGGGCCCAGTCAGCATAGGTTTATGAAAGGCAGGTCCTGCCTGACTAACCTGATCTCCTTCTACAACAAGATGTTGTCTACCTAGACTTTAGTAAAGCCTTTGACACCATTTCCCACAGCATTCTCCTGGAGAAACTGGCTGCTCATGGCTTGGACGCGTGTACACTTTGCTGGGTAAAAAACCGGCTGGATTGCCGGGCCCAAAGGGTTGTGGTGAATGGAGTTAAATCCAGTTGGCGGCCAGTCACAAGTGGTGTTCCTCAGGGCTCAGTATTGGGGCCAGTTCTGTTTGATATCTTTATTGATGATCTGGACGAGGGGATCGAGTGCCCCCTCAGTAAGTTTGCAGACGACACCAAGTTGGGCGGGAGTGTTGATCTGCTGGAGGGTAGGAAGACTCTGCAGAGGGATCTGGACAGGCTGGATGGATGGGCCGAGGCCAATTGTATGAGGTTCAATAAGGCCAAGTGCCGGGTCCTGCACTTGGGTCACAACAACCCCATGCAACGTTACAGGCTTGGGGACGAGTGGCTGGAAAGCTGCCCCGCAGAAAAGGACCTGGGGGTGCTGGTTGACAGCCGGCTCAATGTGAGCCAGCAGTGTGCCCAGGTGGCCAAGGAGGCCAACGGCATCCTGGCCTGTATCAGAAATAATGTGGCCAGCAGGAGTAGGGAAGTGATTGTATCCCTGTACTCAGCGCTGGTGAGGCCGCACCTCGAATGCTGTGTTCAGTTTTGGGCCCCCCACGACAAGAAGGACATTGAGGTGCTGGAGCGTGTCCAGAGAAGGGCGATGAAGCTGATGAGGGGTCTGGAGCACAAGTCTTACGACTAGGTTGTAATGAGGTGGGTGTCAGTCTCTTCTCCTGAGTGACAAGTGATAGGATGAGAGAAAATGGCCTCAAGTGGCACCAGGGGAGGTTTAGGTTGGTTATTAGGAAAAATTTCTTTCCTGACAGAGTGGTGAAGCATTGGAACAGGCTGCCCAGGGAAGTGATTGAGTCACCATCTCTGGGGGTATTAAAAATCTGTGTAGACATGGCACTTAAGGACATGGTTTAGTGGTGGACTTGTCAGAGTTAGGTTTTTGGTTGGACTCGATCTTTAAAGGCCCTTTCCAACCTAAATGATTCTATAATTCTATGATTCTAACTGGTATTAAACCAAGGACTGGTCCTTTTGGCAGTGTTGGACCATGTATATGGAAGAGTCATTTGGTTCATGAGATCAGATGAAGTCTGAAATAAAACCTGTGAACTGCATACAGGGTAGAGTTGTCAGCAGTGACTGCTTCAATTGATTACCTATTCTGTCAAATCACTTGCTAAACATAGATACAGCTGATGACTGATGCTTTCTTGTTCTTAGAAGCTCTTTTTTTGTTGATTAAATCATGATATTACCTTGATACCTCTGAGAACCAATGAGGTTCTAATGGCCACCATGTTTTCCTAACTAATAGCCAAGCACAACATGCTTTACAAAGTCCAAATGATTTGAGACTGCTCAAATCAATTTTGTCAAGACTACCTCAGAGATTCTTCTTTAATCATGTATTCTTGTCATTCCCTTTGGTCTCATTTGATTGAACTCTTTGAGGATTCTTCTTGAAGTTCTTAAAGAGTTCATTATTCATGGAGGTCAGACAGGCTTCTTCGAACCGGAGAGATCCCGCTTCCAGAACAGACAATGCATAAAACCATTTTTAAGTGCTGCAGTAGTAGCCTTTTGTGTGCTGGAAATTAAACATCATTTTATAAGACACTGCTATAGATGCCTTGCCCTATTTTAATCATGAAAGATGGTGATGGTATGCTTTCTACATTTGAGTTATAATTAAGATGACTGTTACATGTCTGGACTAGGTAGTATACAGGACAGAACTGGAGCTTATAAATTTGTGATAGGGCTCACACTGTGCTGGGGCTTAGGCAGGAGGCTGTGTATCTAAAGTAGAGCAGTCACACAGCTCTCAAAGAAGGAACTGGCTGCCCTACTTCTGACCCTTCCCTGTTGGCTGGGTGAGAAGGAAAAGTAACTTACAAAGCCTACCTTCCTAACTTCAAAGTAGAAAGGAATTGGGAAAAGGACAGAAGAAGGAAAAAGAAACACAGGAATTAAAGGGAGCACCCAAATATATTCAAAGTGCTGATCCCTGCCTTCGGGAACTTGTTTTACTGGTTTGGTTAGCTGAATCATGAGGTTGTTTTTATATATTCCCCCAAGACATTCAAGCTCTTAAAAATTCTTGGCAGAATTCCAGTTATTCTCCAGAAATCTATTCCACTCTGCCTCTAGGATTTCAGCATGGGATTTGCTGTCAGATTTTTAGGGTCTGATTTATAGCAAATTTTCACATCCCTTACATAGGACAATTTAAGAATTTGCCCAGAGAGAAGAGTGGTTATATGTAGGGTAGCAGCAGGAGACAGACATTTCTCAACTTTGTTTAGAGAAGAGAGGGAGACGGGAATTTTCATAAGAAATAATTTCACTAATAACTTCATGTATTGACTTCTGTACTTCTCAATACCTGTGCAAGTCCTCACTGCACAGTGAGTGTGCAGTGCCTTAATTGCCTCGTTAAAGAAGAGAGGAAATCTCTCCACAGCTGAAAAGCATGAAGTCTTGCAGGCATATCATACTGCATTAAAGGTATTAGATACCTTAGAACTGTAATTATTTGTCTTTTCTGCTCGAAGGCTCACTAATACCTTTTTCTTAGATAACTCAATCATTCTGTGCTTTAAACCTCACGTCAAGTTCTGACATGGATGGTCTGAACTTGCAGTCAAACATCTGCCCTGGAAAGCCATAAGTCTCACTCTCAGGTGTCTTAGCTGTAGGTTCATCTGTCTTGTCAGAGTTCAAAGGAGTGCCACGTTGATTTTTTTCCCCTCTTGCTCTTGCCTCACTTAAACCCCATTCCTCATAATTTTACTTGAATTCTTGACTTTCTGGCAGAGGCTCCTGATACTGTCAGCACAGTCTTTCTCTCTACAGTATTTCCCAAAATAGATGAGAAAAAGAAACCTGGAGGTATTAATTTAAAAAAAAAAATCCAAACTAACTGTCTCTGGGACTCTAGACTACTGAATTTCATAAATGTTGACAGAAATATATAATAAAGCTTAACTGAATGTTTGCACCTGCAATTCTATGCTGAATGTTTTTGGTTTGGTTTTTTTTTTTTTTGGTTCTGTGTAACTGGGTTTTTTCTTTCCCGGTGACTGGTTTTGGAGGAACAATATCCTATATGGAGCACACAGACAGACATAGTGAACTGGGATTAAAAGGGGTGCGATAACTCTTGGAATCCATCTGCCCAAACAAAAATCTTCATTCCTCCATATGTGAAAATGTGTCTCTGCATGTAAACCCCAAGCAAGAATGAAAAAGTGAAGAAGTGGTGGCTGGGATTTTATATTACAGTGTAAGCTTGTTCTCTGAGGACTTAAAACATTGCCTCAGCTTTGGGCAAAACATTCTAATAACTTCATTGTTTGTTCACTTTCTAGGGTCTTTTATAGCAACCTGGTGCAGTATCTCTAAAGTTTTCTTTGATGTGCATAGAAAAAATTCCAACATAGGGTAAGTAGAAGTCATATCACACATTTCATCATCACTGTCCTTAATAGACAGTGGTGATGTGTTGTTTATTTTACAAGCAGGGAAGTTACACAGATCCCTCTCCACACACTGTTCCCATGTCCACACCTACACAAAATCTGCTGTATTGTTTTGACCGGGAAATGTCAATTATCCAGTGGTTTGGGGCTGGCAGTTCATTTGAGTTGTCAGTAAATTACAGATCACTAGTATACTACCAGCATAGATCCTTGCCAATCCCCATCACAAACCACACACCCCATCACACCAAACATGCAGAAATTAGGGGATAGGTGGGGAGTCATCATTAATGTTCAAGTTAACCAATACGTGTCAAATTTCTACAGTTAAAAAACCCAGGCAATTGCTCATTCAGAGGTATCTACCATGGTTTGAGTTACCCTAAAGTTTTCTGCCTGGCTCACAGCCAGGTTGTCATAGGTTTCTTTCAGGTCCTGTGTAATATCTACTATTCCTACCTGGATATCTCAGACACCCTAGGACATCTTAAACGTCCTAGGCACTATATGCCATGTATGGACAACTGAAGCAGGTCCTCAGTGTTCAGATTTCTGAAAAGATGAGAAATAATTTCTTTAATGTATTACAGGCTGTATATTATATATTAGTATATATTGCTCTATATATTAATATATATCACTCTATAGGGTTGCAAAGCCTTCTGGGAGTCAGTATGCTTTGTAGCCAGCTCCAGATGGAGACATGTAAACAAGTCAGGTGCCACCTGAGGCATCCTGGCATCTGGAACTCCCATGGGGCTGACAGATGAGATGTGAGACCTACAAGAGATACCCCTCCCCCCCCCCAATGCACACATGTTTTCTGGATTGGCAGTGGGATGTCCTTGGGCATCTAAAACGACACTGTGTTTAGGCAGCTGGATCCCACCGCACAGCCTAACCTCAGGAGAACTCAGGTCCCTGAATTAGGAGTCGTTTAGAGGATCTGGCTGAGGCTGTGTGGTTTCAAGGATGGTACAGTGCAGGTACTCATGCCCCTGGGGTGCCCTCCATCTCTGCATCCTCAAGGAAATGCTCTGTCTTCCTGGATTTCTAAGAAACTGTCCTGATAAGGACACACGAAGGAACTTCTGGGTCACTGGCTCTGGTCCCCTGCTCACCTCAGAGCACAGTGTCATGCAATCTTTTCCCGAAGCTGTGCGGTCCTTTTACATGGACCAGAGGAAGCATTCCCCATCTCTCTCCCAACTGCCCCGTTCAACCGTGGCCCACTCTTATCTTCCCACTCCACTCAGCTTCCTGGACTCCTGCCCCAAAACGTTTCCCCCTGGTCTCTTTAGCAGTTGAAGTCAGTAGAAGGTCAGCTCACAGTGTAAATGTTTACACAATAAACTTTGCTCTTTCTATACTTAAAGATAACGCTCCATGTTTTTAACCTCCCAGTGAACCTCACAATAATACTAAGAAGCCTGTCTTCTCACTGAGGCTTAGAAAAAAGGAGAGGAATATGTAGGTCAGGCTGTTTTACAGAGCCTGTGAGCTGAGGCAAACAACTACCTCAGGCATCAGTGTGAGACAGACCATTTTCCAATTCTCCTGTGCTAGCAAATCTGATTATTTGCATCATGAGGTTTGTGGTATTTGATGCCTTTCTTAAAGTTTCCCCTCCTGGAGTCCTGTGATGCAGCTTTTCATTGAAAAATAAATTAACTTCTTAGCCTTTATTATAGTACAGGAAAGCTGGAAGACATGAAACTCACAGGCTCAAGATTGCAAAAGGAGACTGAAGATACAACCTAATTGTTAGTATTTTGTCAAGGGTAGAGAAGAGATGGAGAAGGTCGAGTCAAGATTTTTGAAATCGACAAGATACCTCTTTTCCCCATACTTTCCACTAAGCCCCTACAAAGTATTTTTTTTTTTTTAAATAGAAATAGCCATTATATATTTTAAACATTTCTATGTTCAGTTTGCTGGCCTTTTATTTTCCCGTCTCTGAAATTGTCTGGCTTTTGGGTTTTTTTTGTTTTGTTTTTGCTTTGCACATCATAACAAAGAATATATTCAAGGTGAGATTTGAAAACAGATAATGCGTAAGTGCTGTTGGTGTTGACAGGAAGTTTCTTATATGTGAAGGGCAGCATAAGATAAAACTGTTCTTTTTTAATTTTTCAAACAAGTGGCTGATAGAGGCTGGTATTTCATACTGAAGGGAAGTAGAAGTTGACATGATTTTACAACAAAGATGATGGAGGAGATGGGCGACTGGGCTCAAGATGGAAAGCTATGTTTTAAGCACTCTGAGATTTATTGACTGGGAGATGTCAGAGGGAAATCTCAGGAAAAGAAGAGAAAAGGAGATCTAGGTTCTTTCCGCAAGACTAAGCTAAGTTAACAGCAATCAAAAATTGCTATCGGAACCGAGTAGCCAGTTGGCCTGGTTTTGCATCTGGAGGCAAGCTTGCAAAGAGTGACCCTTGCAATGGACTCTGGCTGGTTGGGAGAGGGCTCGGGGGGAAGCAGGGGGCACGCAGGAGGGACCGCCTGTTCGTTCATAGAGCTCATTCTGCAAAGGCATGGTTATGAAGTCTCTGTTCCGTTGAGTGTGTAGATAAAATCAGGATTTGTGCTTCCAAGTCTGCCCTTCCAGCACTTCCCATGAACGCTGTTTTCATGCAGAAACAGGTGAAGAAAAGACAAAGAAACCCATGCACGTGTGCATTTGCTTATGGGTAAAGCTATTTTGAGTTAGTTGTTTTTCATGGGTAAGCAGGATATCCAAGTTAGTATTAAATGATTTATAGCAGGATTTTTATATAAAAAGCCACACTATTTCTGTAAAGTATTATACATTTCCTTTAGGGAAGGCTAAAACAGCCATATTAATTCAGCTAAATTCAGACTTCTGTGATAAATGAGGGAAATATGTTTTAGATGGTCATAGGAAATCTATCCAGCAGTGTTGTGATAGTCAAATGGACAAATAAAAAAGATTTGGTTGAAGCTGAGTAATAGAGAGTCCGTCACAGCAGTATAATATAGTGGCAAAAAAGGGAAACAAATGCGTTTATTTTGAGAAGTTACTATAATCACCAGGAGACCTAGAAATATTTTTCTGAAGAGGGCACAGAAAGAAGTAAGGTTGTACGAAAACATATGCGTAACAGGTTGAAGCAAATCAAAGGCTTTGAACCAAAAAGGAGGAGCTGTAACAAAGCCCCAGGCAATTGTTACCCTACTCTACTCTCAGTGGTTTCTTGGACCATATGGTTTTATACTAAGGCATCACTTCTCTATGTGCTAATGTAAAACCTAAAAGAAATTCTGAAGTTCCTATTTGTGAACACATGACAGCTCAGCTGTACGAATATCAAAGCTCAGGACAGTAAGAAACACCAGTGTGAAACTCCTACAATATACCCGTTGTTAACTACTGATACAAAAATGCAGGTTTTTTTTTTTTTTTTTGTTATCAAATTTCAGTTTGTTTCATTACATGTAAAAACGTGTAATTGTCAGAAAGTTGATACGGTTGATACACTGGCACGTATGATTTTTTTCTGAAAGTAATCTTCCCTCCCTTCTCATCCCTTTTGTCCAGCTAAGCACCTCAATAAGATCAAACTGAAGTTTGTTAAATGGAGCTTTTATTGTTTGCACTGATTTCCAAAACACAATTTTACCACAGTAATTTTTTTAGTATGCTCTGTGTTGCAATTGCAGTTAACAATAACACACTCATGTTACGAATCTACAGTGGTTTGTCATTTCTTCAGCAGCAGACTTTGGTAAAAACCTATTTGTGGTGTTTACAAGAATTACAACAGCACCAGGGATTTAGATATACAAACCAGAGGCAGATAGAGTTTCTTAGACCAGCTGGAATTTAATTTCAAATAACGAACAAAAACATTTGGTGTTTTTAATGGGTTGAATTTAGCAGAGTGTGTTTTGAAGAAGCTTGCATCAGCTTAAAAGAAAAGCCTCTGCAGTCTTCCTGATACAGTTTTGCTGTGACATACCAACAATCCAGCACCGTATACCAAGTTACACGTTAAAAGCGGAGCTGGAACACTGAAAACAAAGACAGTGCCAAAATGCAAGGGCTCAGTGCCTGTGGCAGTGCTCTGGCAGCACTGCGGGCTCCCAAGGCTCCATCCTCATCGGAATTCCCCTTTGCTACCAGGTGGCTCTGTGCTGCAATCCTGTGACGGGTATTATGAGTTCACTCATGGAGAATAGGGTTGTATAACACAAGGGTGGTGGGTTATAGTAATCCTGGGCTGCTGAAGTGCCTTAAAACTGTTTTATTCGAGTTCTTTGCATTTTTTGTAACTGAAATTGTTCTTTCAGCTGTGGACACCAGGTATGTTTCTAGAAGCACTCTAGAATAAGCTGACCTTATTCAACTTCTGTGGAAGCACAAGTCAGATCCATTTCTCCTGTTTCTATCCTTTCCTTTTTATGAATATCTCTCAAAGAAAAATGTATGAAACACTGTTGACAGATCCCTTCGGCTTTCCTGGCAGTACTCAGATGCATTATATCAGGTGCTATTGTGGGGCTGTCCCATTACTGGATACCACGTGGCCCGTTGAAGTGTATCTGGTTGTACGATGGGAGTTCTCATACATGTGGTCGTGCGTAGGGGCTGCTCAAGTGTACGACCATAACAAAATACAGGAGATGTGTGAGATTAATGCCTTTTATGTGATGTAACATGCTCGTATACTCCTGCTACCTATATGTCCACACCCTTGATAGAGAACAGCAAATGCCTGACTTTCGGACGCTGTGATGGTAGAGAGGACACAGGGCTCTTGGGAGAAAAGGTGCCAGGCAGTGTGTCAAAGGCTAGTTGCATAATTTTGGCATGCAGGATTTGGCCTGCAGGTTAAGCGCTTGTGGTGTAAAACGTAGTGGAGAACTGCAAGATTTAGAAATGGGAGGTTTCTAGGTAAAGCCTGGAACTGGAAGTTATCTGAGAGCAAAAGAGCAAGTTATAGAACTCAGGAGCTAGAACAACATGAGAGGTACAGTTTCTTAATGTTGCTTCTGGAAACAATATTTATTCCAAGTTACAATGAGGTTGCTTGATGCTGAATTTTTGTCAAGCAGGGATGGCTGATATCTATATAAATCCTGGAGCTGGTAAATATCTTAATTGGTAATCTGCAAGTTAGCTGTTTATGAGCAGTTGAAAGGTAAATTTATCCTGCTGAGTTTTTCAAACTTCAGAATTTTTCTTGTTGCACTTGGAGATTTTAAATGATTCTGTAGGCTAGGAAAAAAAAGCAGTGCCTAGGATGTTGCCTCAGCTCTGAGTCCCCGCTTTGAACGAAGCAGAGCTGGCATTTGCAATGGGGTGCTCCACACAACTTCCCTGAGCAGTGTGCGAATAGCTGCTCTCAGCATGTGCAATGGTCTCCTTCACTTCGCCCAGACGCTTTGTACATAGCTGAAAAGGTGTGGTCCATTCCCACAGAAAGTTTTGGTTCTGATGAATAGAAATTACTCCCACAAAAAATAATCAAGAAAAAAAACAACCACCAGAAAGTATTTCCTGAGACTTTTCCCAACTGCCTCTGTGGAGTAGTTTTAATTTCAACACCCCACCCCCCCCCAACACTATTTTTAATTTATGCCACCCAAGAAGAGGCACAGGAGGAAGAAAATAGGAATGGCTCTGTGTGATGCATGTTAATAGCTAGAACCTCCCAGGTTTAAATGTGGAGTCTGAACAATGTGAGTATGGAGCAGCAGTATAAAAAGCTGATTGTTATGTGCTGTATATTGATGTCATTAAAATTAGCCATAAGAGTTAGGAGCCTACAGGAGTTAGAGAAGGTTTACGTTTGTCGCATGAAAAGGTGAGAACTTTCCACACAAAGTGAACTTGATGCAATAACACGCAATTCACCTCTACATATTTAGACTTTGCCCTATTTTATTTCTAGGGGTAAAGCTTGTGTTTTCTTTCTGAATGCCCAAATATTTTGAGAAGAATGAAGATTAATTGCAGAAAAATGTTTCTGGAGGGAGACACTGTGGCTGAAATTCCACTCCCTTGACCTACTGCAATTTCTTTGCATGGCTAACACTCAGCAAGTGGGGAAGTGAGATGTCTCATAAGTGTGCCCATCTGTTCAAACCATGATTGTGAGCACTTGTTTGGTGGTAGGATACCCTGGTCACTCAGTTTTGATATATCCTTTGGCTCCCCACAGACCTGTTGCCGTCGAGGGTCTCTATAGACCCAGCAAGTTTGGGACCATTGCTGTATCTATGTCCCAGTAATCACTGAACTGGCCTTCACCACCACTGCAGAGGGGGGAGCGAAAGTCCCTCACAGTCGGCATAGCTAGGCGTGATGTTTGAAAAGTGTTAGTGTTACCAAGTCTTACGGTTTCTTAGCTCAAATCTACTTGGAAAAAAAAAAAGTGAGTCTGTAGCCTTGGTGTTTGTGAAGGAAAGCTTCAAAAACATGACCTGAGCTCACCCTGCATTAAAAGGCAAATAAACCACACAAATGTATTTATTTATTTCTCAGTAACTCATGTTACAGCTAATCTCATGATGTTTTGTGGCTTGACTCACAGTTTTCAAAAGCTTGAGGTTGGCAATAGTGAGTAATACATAGAATGTCACATACAAAGCTGAACCAGCTTGTATTTAATTTTTTTCTTTCTCTTTTTTTTTTTTTAAATTCAAGGGTTAGATAATGCCAAACCCAGATTCTGTTGTGGACTCTAGTCTGCTGCCGTAGGAACTGTGTTTGGCAGTCCAGGCCTCTGGCTTTGGTAAGAAGAGCTTGAATCTCAACAACCCCATCCTATCCTCAAGTAAGCAGTTCTGCAAGCCATGAAACTAGGGAGCTCTGTTTCCTTACGGATTTGTGTTCATCATCTTTGAGGACATCATCTTAATCATCTTTGAGGCTTCTCTCCCCTTCAGGTCTAACTGAAACTGGGTAATAAATTGAAAACACTTGGAAGAGATGCTGGCTGTATATACACCTCATTTATTTTGGAAATTAGACCAAAAATAAAAGCTTCTCCATACAATATATGTGAAGTTGTCAAAACCAGGCAAAGGATAAAAAGTTTAGGCCATTAATTAATTAATTCTGTTGCAGGTTTCCTGAGGTATATTTCAACTATATTTTGTGCCTGTTTTCCCTTTTGTATTTGCTGCTTTTACACTGGGATTTTATATGGGAAAATGGGAAGGTGAATATATTCTGAAATGAAATCTGAAGTGTTTAAAAATTACTCATTTTCCAGATCACCTATTTTGATTTCATTAATTCCATGGTTCACTTTTTATACCACAAAGAAAGGCTTTCAGCATACAACAATGATGAAAGAATGAATTAATTGTCTTAGCAGCCATTATGATTCACTTAGTAGTACTAATTTTGATTTTCTGCGAAACAATGCATTAACGCTATGTTATTATCACTACTAGAGGATTCTCAGTCTGGACATACAGAGGTGTAGAACATTACTGTACTACCATTGGTTATTGCAGTGTGTTGCCACTGATCATTTCCGAATGTATTTCCCCATGGGAGCGTAGAACCTTTTGTGAATCCCCATCTGTGCAGCCAGAGAAGGGCTGGTTATCTCGCGCTGCGTGCAGTGAGCATAATTGTCTTTCGGCCTATTTGCAGGGATTAACACCCAGCCTGTATCCATAACTGGTGAGATAATTAACTCTTTAATTATTGATTTACACTTTGTGCCATGCACACATACAATAATTACCTTCATGTTTTCTTCTATTCCATTGTCACAGATTGCAGTTGCTTTTAGCTAGCCGCTGTCTTTCCCAACCCTTCAAGAGAATGGACTCTGAATGCTGAGACGTCTGTCCCCTGTGAGCCCTGCTGATGTAAAAATCAGCTCTTCTTGTGCTCCTATCAGTAAACTTGGA
The DNA here is from genome assembly GCF_030936135.1 of Gavia stellata. Classification (NCBI taxonomy): domain Eukaryota; kingdom Metazoa; phylum Chordata; class Aves; order Gaviiformes; family Gaviidae; genus Gavia; species Gavia stellata. Next base: position 94,210,044 of record NC_082596.1, on the reverse strand, counting down.
ACATTAGGTTGGTGAAAAAGACTGATTATGCAAAATTTCATTACAGTTGCAAAGCAGAAAAAAAAAATTAGTATACTGTTGGGAAAGTCCTTCCTTCAACCAAAATATGACATTGAAAAAAACATGTTCATGCTTTTGTTATTAAATATTTAGAAATTTCTGCATTTTTGCTACTAAGAAGAAAATTATGATGCATTTTTTATTTTTAAAAATCTGCTGCTAATTAATGCTATTGAAAGACATAGCCGGATTATTCTGGTGTCTTTTTATCTCTGCATGATGAGTACCTTCAAATATCCTCCCTTCTCCCATTAACAGTTGGATGTCATCTGAAAACTGAGTAATAATAGGAGCTATTCTCAGCAGAACTGTTGAAGCCCTCCCTCTGGAGGCTGATATACAATAAAATATGCATACCACATTTCAACCGTAGAGGTATACACGGCTAGAATTTTTTTCCACAGTAATTGAAAAACTAGGGATTTGCAGGCAAAGACAGCTGCAGGATGTCTTCTCAGGCTGAAGAGGTTGCAGAGGTTGGTCGGAGGTCAAGATCTCATGGACCTTTCCATACTGATTTCTTGATGTATCAGTAAGAGATTTATCTTGTAAAATTTCTGCCCCCTCCCCCCCCAAGAAGCACTAAATCTTAAATTTCTTGTTTTGGTATCTGTGATCACAACTCCCCCTCCTTCCCCCACAACATTTTCCTTTTTTTTTTCCCTGGTAGTGATAATGATACACTCTGCATATGTCATTTTTTCACCTTAAATATAAGGTAAGAAGCCTACTTGTGTGTGCAACAAGCTATGTCTGTACTCTTTATTATGTGACTCCTCTCTTCTTGTTTATATAGTCTACACGTCAGTGGTTGACTCGACTGCGGCTTTTCTCACACTCACAGAAGACGTATGTTACACATCATTATGCGTTTAAACCGTAAGTCTTCATGCTTCTAATGGAAGACGTTAATATCCATTTCATGTGTTAGTTTGAATTCTTGAGTATGATTTTAGTGGATAATCAGATGCCACTTGTGTGAATTATGGCTTTGTTCTTCTTTTTGTTAGTATTTTGGATGGAGTATATTGCGAGGAGTCCATGCACTACAGTAATTTTTCTGTACAGCTCAACTTGAGATTTCTAATTCACCATCCTTGTGGACACATATGTTAAGTAGCTGACTCTCCACCATCGAATTAGCACAAGATCTCCTGTTGATTTCAATGAAAGGAATACCAGATCTTTCTATTTTCAGTGCTATAGAGGGCTTTTAATAATCCAGCTTGACAATATTCTTCCCTTATATATCATGGTAGTTTATACAATCAGTGGAAAAACATTTTCAAACAGTCGTTTTCCCTGTTGTTTGCTTTAAGCTAAGATTTTTGTTATTGCTGAAAGCACAGCCCTTGTACTTGTTAGATAATTTACAGTAAACACACGTCCTCTTAATTACATCATAGTAGCTTAAACAGATTTGTAGAGCCATTAAAAAATCAATACTTAGCTTTTAGGTGATGAATTAATTAATGGAGTGTGAATGCTGAAAGTTTGCTTTTTTCCAGCATGCACTGTGACTTTTCATAGCTTCAGCATCAATAGGGGCAAAATTGCATGAAGTTAATAGGTAGAAAATGCTTATGAAAATGTATCACTCTCTGTCTGGCCTAGTGACCATTCCTGTAAACCTTTGTGTTAGTCCAGAAAAGTGGTGCACGTGATTTTATGTATAACTATATATATAATGCCCACGCAAACCTATTGCCCCCTGCTCTAGGGCCTGTATTTTTCATTTTCTCTTTGTGCTAAACCCCAGTTGAAGTCAAGGTGAGCTTTACATCAGGACTTGGTTTGTAAGGGTAACTGGATCAGTTTTGCAGCAAGAAAATGCAAACTCAAAGCAAAATTAAAAGGTATTTCTAATACAAATTTGAATACGTAAGAACACAAACAGAGTGACAAAATGAATGTTTTCATTCTTTTTCAATCTTTGCTGCATGCCAGCTAGATCTAGAAGAGAAAAGCCAAACACTGGGAAGAAAAAGTATATTCTCATGTTGTTTCTAGGGCAACTATGAATTAATTTCAAACAACTCTCTAAAGGCATTTCATAGGATCATTTATAAGTTTGTAATTGATTCTTTGTTCTAAATTGGGATGAGATAGAAAATGCTGAGACTGGTAATTACCATTGCTTTTTTTCTAAAACCATTCAGCATTGGTTAAAACAAATAAGCTACAAGATTATACTAAACAAAAGCTATACAGCTAGCATTACACTGACTAGCTTGTAATTCTCAGGAGTCTAAGTAAGTCTACATGTTCAAAGTCCTACATATGTGATAAGATCCTTGCCTGTCAAAATGCCTATTCCTGATTTCTGTTACTGTCCTTTTGTTATGAAGTGAAGTCCCTTTAGAAATATTTTCTTTTTGTAAATGCAATTTCAGTTTTTATGTCCTTGATTTGTGGTGACACAGGAGAAGAAGCAGAAATGAGGTTGTTCATTTTAAGTAGTGTTTGATTGATCCAAGTAGCGTGTTAAATGGTTACACCAGGAACAAAAACCTGGAAATTCAAAAGCACTAAATATTTCTAAATTATGTCACTGAATTAGTTCAAAATATAGTTTTGAGTCTGTACCACAAAAATTCCACACGACCCAAATACACAGACTTGCTGAAGATGAAATAGCAGCTGACAGTAGTATCTACTTCAACACAGTCACTAAGGCTCATTTGATGTTCATTATCTGGGATTTATAAACTGTCTAGTTCTTTAAATGCATGGCCTTTGTACACGGCATATCTGCCCTTCAAAATGGTTTCATTGTTTAATTATTAAAGGCAGTCTTCACTCCGTGTGTATGTGGAGGCGAGCGGTTAATATAAATGTGGAGTTAATTTAAAGGGTTATTAAAAAGAGTGTTCTGTTGTACCACTTGGTTACATTTTGATAATATATTTAGCATATTCATACCTGTGTCAGAATTTCAACAAGGAACTTAAAAGAACCCCAACAGGTGTGTCTTTCATGCTGGGCTTCTTAACACTTAAAGTCCCTTGAGCAGAAGTGGGTCAACTGTGCTGTAAAAGGGGATTTTTCACTCATCTTTCAGGTGTGGGAACAAAACATGCCAGCTTTGAAGTGTTCAGGCTTTCATTTGTCTCTTGGAAGGCAGACCACGCTTTCCTCATTTGGCTGGAATTTGTGCTTCTACTGTATATACAAATAAAATAAAAAAGATCTGAACCGAGTTCTTACTGAGAAGTGATGGCAGAACTGGAGATGTGGCAGCATTATATGATTTTAAAGCTGTGCTGGTGACTGGCACACTACGTTGAGTTTGAAGTCTCTTCTCTGTACTACTGGCTGTGGTGCATACATGCTTCCTGTTTATTCTTAGCTTCACTCTTCTGTTTTGTGTTTACAGATGTTCTTCAGGAATAGGCAAGCCTGCTCAGATAAAATATGAACTGCCATACCTTGAGAATAGCATTTTCTGACATTCAACCTTAGCATTAAATAAATATGTACTTTTTTCATATTTGGGTCCAAATAGGAAGAGAGGGCATAAAAGAAAAAAAAATTGAGATATTTAGTTCTGCATACAAACAAGGAAATCTTAAAAACACCCTTTTATCGTTCTTTGTGGATGTTCAGTGCAATTTTCAACACTTAAAGATTCAGCTAAGATTTTGTTAAAAAATAGGCTTCAGAGTGCTTGCGGGTATATAACTGAGCTGACCCAGATTAAATATCCAGTCTGTGAACAGTGAGTGCTTCATGTTCCAAAGGACTGTAACTTACTTTATCTCCTCTTGCTTCTCATTGAGCAAAGACAGAGGGATAACCTCTCTTCCTCCTTCTGTCGATTTTTTCTGTCTTTGCCTTCTCTTTGTACCAATTTTGATTGTCTTGTGATACTTACAACTGGGCCAGAGCCTTCCTCTCCAGGATATTTTTCATACAAGGATTAGGAAAGAGGAGCCAACATGATTAAGGCTTCATATGTATGTCTATAATGAGGGCTCACCTGGCAGCTAATATTTTGTAAAGAGAAACTTCCCATATTTTTAGTCTGCAGTCTTTGTCTGCATCTACATGTTAATATTTCTCTTTTTGTTGCATCAGTATTAATCTAGCTTGTTTGTTTCCATCTGCAAATTTGTTTTTACCTGCAACTCTTCCTGCCTTCTTTCATAGTGTCCTCTGCTTTCAGTGACCCATCAGCCCTCCCACTGTACAGCTTGCCAATAACTTCTTGGCATTGGTATCCCTGCTATAGGTTCAAGTCTCTACAAAAACCATTTCAATCCCACTTTCATTCCAGTCAATCCCACTTTCACAGTGTTTTATGGGAAGGAGATAAAAGAATATTTCAAGTCTATCCCTGCTCAGCTTCTCTCATGAATATGTCTGAACTGATAACCAATTCATTGTGTCGTTTACATCAAAGTTCATTTGCATCACTCCTTAACAGAAAAGTATTGCCCTCAGCAGAGGTAATAATAGCAGTGATCTTGCTAACCTGTGTTTTTGGAGAGTGTCCTTCCCTATTCTGTAAAGCATTTGTCTATTTAATAATGTAGTAACATTTCTAGGAATATAAAAATCTTCAGAACAATCACTCAGAGCTTAAATATAATATACTATGTAGCATTTATTTCTCCAGCTCCCTTGATTCTGCTGTGAATGGGGGAATAGTGAGAGGCCCATCGCCATGTAGGGAATTCCAGGAACATGAGACCAGACTCCCCAAAGCAGCAAAGGCTGATGCACACACCACCTCATTAAAAGATAAGTTCCTTTAGCTGAGAGTCAGTAGCCTTGGGCCCACATTTTGCTAAGGCAGGAGTTTTTCTTTTTGATAATTGGTTCATCCTTTCTTAGAAAACTGCAACATATATATTTTTTTTAAGCTAACAATAAAGTAACAATAACAAAAACAGCTTAAAAACAATTTTTTAAGCTAACAAATAAAATAGATGATGATAATAATAATAATCAAATTCCCATATTTCTGTGGTATAACCATTTACAGTCATTTAGTTAAGTTAACAATAATAGAACAAATAAACAATAATACCGTTATGTCACTACTGTGTTATTGTTAAGCAGTTATATCAGTTTATTGTTGAAATGTTAGTCGTTTCTGCAAGGCAGCTTTCGAGATGCATTGTCAACTTCTAAGGATAAGACTGGGAGGTGTTCTGACACAGGTAGTAAAAGGACAAATTAAAAGATTAAGCCATTTCCAGCTCTCCACATAGAGTTTGGAGTTCACTGGTTGACTAGTAAAGCAATCATTTGGTAATAGTTTCCAAAACTCTTGTCCTATATACTCATACGTTCTTTCAATGTGCAGGAGCCATTTCATGCTCAACATGTGAGTTAATGAGAACTGTTGTTTCATATTTCACATTCACATACAGGAGGGGACCCTCCAGTTTTTTTGGGTTTTTGTTGGTTTTTTTTTGTCTTTTTTTTCCCCCCTGGCATGTAGTCATAATGCAGAGGGAAGAATTTCAGTGTAAGTTTCTTTTCAAAAGCCCGATCGTTTTCATTTTATACCTCTTTCTCACTGTGAGGACATGGCTTCCTATTTCTTTTTCAACTTCAGACTTACTAGCAAATGCTTCCTCAAGGCCAGTGTAAAACTGGCGTCTTAAAAGGACCGATGAGGCTGGGATCCATGTCCCTGAATTCAGTGAAGCCAATGTCAACAAATGCCAGGTTCTCAGCAGACTGGCTATGTGATATAAAGGAAGCTTTTTTCCACTGAATGTCTGGCAAATGTTTCTGTTGAAGAGAAGCGCATCTCGTGATTGAAACTGCAGCCTCACAGCAGGCTGAGCAGGACTTCAGAATAAATTGAGCTCCTGAACATGCGTTTATTTTTATGCTCTGTGTGATTAAGTTGCTCCTAAATAAAGCATACAGCAATTAATCTGACAGAAGGGAAACCATTTGTAGTACCTTTTTCTAATAGTTACAAATGTACACAGCTACCCACTGCAAATTGTCCCCTTGGAAGGTCAGGTCACAGGGAAGAAGGAGACCTTGCCACTGACATCCTCTGCTTGAACTTTTCCTGACATGGTACTGCAGACTTCAGCGCAGAGCCATTTCCCATCCGTCTTGTTTGCTCTTCAGCCGCCACCTCGTTGCTGTTTCAGCCGCGGAGAAGGCAGAGCAGGCAGCTGATGCTGTTTCTGCTGTGCCTTTGGGCAGGCGAGTGACAACATGTGCCTCTTAGATTGGTGAAGAGTTGCTAGCAGTTTCTCTAAATCAATAGCAGGAAGTGAGGTAAGAGGCTAGAGAATTTGTAGTTTGAAGAAAAGAAATGAAGCGAGAGGAGCAGAAGATGTTACTGCTATTTTTTTTTCTTTTTTTCCCCCAACTGATCTAGTAAAGCTTATATTTTAGTGTCAGAAGAAAGGGCTCTTCTTTCTTTGATGCTTTTCCATTGACACGTGGCCATGTGCATTGCTTTCTATGTATGTTTCACATGGCTAAACAGTTTGGTTTAGAAAATGAAAACTGTGATTGTCCTAGCTGGATTAAAGCTCAGACTGAAACTTACTTATTGTTTAGAAAATAGGAGAATCCCTTAAAAAGTCCCTGCCAGAGACCCATGGAGATGGCATATCCACGGTGTTCTGCCTACGCCTGAGTTTGGTGGTCTGGGGAGAGCCCTTTGGCTTACCTGACTTTCTCATTGACTGAGGGATCGATGTTGAGGAATATCCAACAGAAGGTTTTTGAGATTACCAGCTCTCTTGGGCTCTCTGTAAGACAGGGTTGTCTGGCCTGGGTTGAGTGTGACTGGCATACAAATAATGATGCACATCACTCCCTGTGTATGGATCTACTAGGATGACAGTGGCCTGGAGTGGGGAAAAAAAAACCCCAAACCTGTTTAAGGATGCCTGTTTCTAATATTCAACAATCCCTGAAGTTTAATGCGGTAGCCTATGGGAAGCAAAAGGGTATTCCAGTTCCACTTCTGCTCCCCATATGTAATGGCAGGACTGCTTTTTTATTGTGCCAAAACCTGTTTGTTTATGCAGCTGAAAGCACAGAAAATGTCTTATCTTCCCTGTTGGGTGTTTGCAACTGTAATTGTGCAAGAGGCTCTCGATGTTACATCTTTATACTTTAGTATAACCCTTTCTTTCACGACACACCTTAATGTTTCCATTTCTTCTGCAGTTCTGAAAAAAACCAATGTCTTTGATACTGCTGGGTGCCATTGTTTTGCAGCTTTGGTCAATACCAATTTTATGTCCCTGTGGTTAGTTAGCTTGTAGTTCTTTTCACATCTTCTTTTCCTGCTTTGGTGGCTCTTTCTTTCTGATCCCCTCTGTACTCTACTTTGATCTAAGTTAGTTGCTGTCAGATATGTGCATAACAGTTTTAAGAACAATGGCAAGCTCAATTTTCCTACTTGCCTTTCATCACAGGTGGCCCATCTGCTGGCCTCTGTGTTCTGATTAAGAGCAGTAGAAAAAAGTACCCCTGAAACTATTGAATATTACTAAACTAGTGGACGTCATTATCTCCTTCATGCTGCAGTATCCTCTGGCCACATAATGTCCTGGTGATTGCATAGCATAATAAGCAAATAAAACAAATGTATTATTCAGGTAGCCCATAAAGACATGCTTCCCGGGAAAACATTCAGTATTTCTATTTGACATGGAAATTGAAAACTTCTATTGTTTCTTCGTTGTTGTTGTTGTTGTTGGGTTTTTTGGTTCTTTCTTTTCCTCAGCATCTCTCCCTCTTCTTCCTCCCCTGTTCCTCTCTTTTGAATTTATTGATTCCTTTGTCTACCACAGCGAGCACGGCTGGGCAGGAGCTCCAGCTGATGTGGAAAGACCTGTGTCAGCACACAGAGTAGGAAAGTTTCCTTTAGTAGGTTTCAATCCTTTGTAGCTGCCAAGATGGGTGTAGTAGCAGAAATAACAACAAAAATTGGTCTCCTCATCCTGCTATTTCATCAGGACACTGTGCAGTTAGCACTTTCTTCACAGGACATCTGTAAAGCTAGATCTGAGTGGTGTCGTCCTTCCCACCCTGCTCTATACCTGCCCATCCATCCTACTTTTCCCCTCCGAGATTACCTTGCATTTTTAATCAATGCCAGTTGATTCCAGATCAAATGTGGCTGTGATGCTCAAGATAAACAAGCAGTTAAGGGTAGACTGTCCATGTTTGAGCTTTCTGTATGGATTTCTTTGTCACAATCACTTGAAACAAGGACCATTGGATTCTTACCTGAAAAATAAGACTCAGGAAATGGACTTGGAAAGAACTGTGGTCAGAAATGGATCATGTCATGAATTAAAAATCCAGTTGCTTGATGAATTAAAACCACAGTTCCACCAGGTAATGAGTGGAGGTGGCTGTGTTGAGGGGCTGATAAACACAGTTTTGCCTATCAACCAGTCATTTGTGAAAGGAAACAAAGAACTAAGTCATATGGTCAGAACCCTCTTCAGTAGTTTTACATCAATTCATGAATTTCCATGCCTAGCCTTCATGTAACAATTTATGCGTAAACCCCTTTGCTTTAGCGGCAGACAAATTCGTATCTCATACTTTTTTTTATGATATAACTCACAGGCCATGAAAGTTGAAAAATTTTCTTTGAAACAAAACTTCTTATTTGATCCTAAATTTGGTATGAGGGGCATTGTCATGCAGGCAGTATCTCAAACTCTATTTTAAAGGATTTTTTTTGTTATGTATTTATACAGCCCTTCTAATTTTGTGGCAGTGTTTGATGACATTCTCAGAAATCAGAGCCATCTTCACTTCCATCACAGGAAAAAAAATGACAAGTCTGAAATCCTAGTATTTCCATTCATCTCTTCTGATGAGCAGCCAGAGTCAGATACTGTTCTGCTGACTTTAATAGCACATTTATTCTGTAAAATACTGTTTATGAGGAGTAATTCTTTTGCGGTGTGGGTCACCAGTTCCTTAGCTTATGTTGTCTGTGATTCTGGTACAAATTAAACTTCCATTTGTAAGGGTAGCTTTTACGTATTTTTTATACATTGGCCCAGCAAAACCATAGGAAAGTGGCATAAAACCTCCCTCTGCTATCTTCTGTATGAATAGTGAGTGGCCTATGTCTTTTCCCCGCTTTTATACTGCACCCTGACCTTCTGCAGCCTCTGTTGATGAGCTGTCTTTCATCTCTTCTGCACCTTGGGGTTTATATTTAGCATCTATGCGCATAAACATATCCTGTTCCTTGCCATCCTTGAACACCCACCACAAACTTCCTCTGCCTTTGTCACTGTCAAGTTCCTTCGAACAACCACTACCTATTTTAGACGCTTTTAAAATTTACTTTTGCACAACATGACAATGCTCCTGCTTGCTCTATTTCCCATTAAAATGTTCTCACAGGGTCGATTTGATTTTTTTTTTAAATTCTGATACTTGATGAAGCAAATCCTGCCTGTTCTTTTTGTTCTTCTCTCCCTGCTCCATTGACATGGTGCATAAGGGTGGTACTGCCTTGCTGGTGGTAGACCTGTCCCCCCAGTTCTCCAGAGGGACACTAGAGTTACGGACATAGAGTAGAATGGCAACGCGTAGGAAAAGCTAGGAGATGGCCGGTGCTACTACAGGTGTGTGAAAGTATTCAGACATCCAACAGATGAATCACAGAAGCACATCCTATCCTTCTATGCTGAGGACCTGGTAGCTATGATACGAAAACTGGCTTAATTGAATGTCCTATCCCCTACTACCTGGAGGAAACTCTTTTGGTAAAGTTCAGAAGGTAGAAAACTTACAGTCTTACTCTGTGTTTATTGCTATTGCTATTGTGATCTACTTCTGTGGAGCATTTAAAACATACGACATTGTCCCAGGACTCTTTCAGATGAATACCTGTTTCCTTACAAGGACAGTTCAGTGCACTTCTGCATTAACTTCAGTATGGTTTAGCTGAGTAGCTACATTCTGCTGCGCTGCTTTAACTGCTTAACCAAGATCTGAGGACAGAAAGAGTAACAGAGCACTTGCATTTTCAGAAGTTTGCTCTGGGAGTGAGGCAGTTGGAAGGATTTTTTCCTTTAAATTTGTGCATGCTTTTAAAAAATGTGTTACCTTAACAAGACGCCCAGTCCTTGCAGCGCTAACAGCACTAAAAGTTATCTGAGTGGCCCAAGTAGCTCACCCTTTTTCTCAGAAGCTATCTCATCTCATGTTTCACTGCTCTCCTGAGTTTCGCAAATGTCATGTTATTCAGCTTTTTTTCACACCCCTGGCCAACTCATCAGCACAGTCATTATCCAACCTCTGGAGCTGATCTCCTTAACACCTCATTAAAAAAAATGTGTTCAGCTCATCTCCTTTCACTGCTCTTCACTTGTCAACAAGTCCTGTTTTTTCCCCTTTTACAGGCAGTCCTTTTGGCGCTTAATATTTGTCAATCATTAGTTTTTACCCTCTGGTGTAGTTTTCTCATGCTGCTTGTACTAACCATCTCATCTATATTATATACCATTGCCTTTTTAGCTTACATTATGTATCTATATATGGAATTTTTTTGTTCTTGTTTATCCTTGAGTTTGAATGTTAAAGCCAAGGCATAATAGCATATTCAAATACATGCTCTGCCATTGTTTTTTTTTTAAAAAGTATATTTTTATAAATATATTGCTGTTGCTTTGTTGTAGTTGTCAGAAACTTTTTAGTTGAACTTTTCTCTAGAAATGGTTTGCTTACTTGGCTGGATGATTCAATATTTCTTTAAAGAATCCACAATTATTGCTGAAGAAAACTTGTTAAAACTAAGCTCACAAATAAAGATACCGGAGACTGGGGTTTTTTGATTTTTTTTTTTTTTTACTGTGAAGCAGTTAAAATCAGAAAATTAGCAGACAATCTTTCTGGTTTTTTTCCTCAACAGAAAACAGTTAGCACTCAGTGATATGGAACATGCCATCCTTACCTACAGGTAAGTGCTGACTTTGTAAAGCTGACCATTGTGTGTCTGAGTAGCCAGAAAAATAGCAGTGATGTTTGTGGCTGTCACGTGAACATGAGCCCAATAAGGTTTCTAAGAAATTGGAATTTCCTGGTACCTGACAATGTTCAATTACTCCCAATCCCCCAAATACCAATGATAGTTTTTCTTTCATGAAGAATTCAGGATAATTTTTTTTTGGCACGTTGTCCATGTGAAGATTACAAGGGCATAGCAAAAAAACCTGAGCGTCGCAGGACTAGATAAGAAAATCGTAAAAACCCCCAAAATATTTCAAAGCATTCTCAAAGAGATCCAGGGCTTCAGTAAGCTTGATATTCTGGTGGCTTCTTTGGTTCCTCCAATACTTGATATAGTGAAGTATTTTTATGCAGGCATCTTGCGTTTCAAGGAGAGACCTTAAACATTTCTGCATTTAGTGCACGGAAATGTTAAAGCTGTGAGGTTCTAGACACAGACTACAGTGCTGATTCAAACTGTTGAATTCTTAGGAAAATTCTCCTGCAGAATCAGCTTAGCAAGCTCAGTTATGGCTAGAGTGGTTCTCATGCTGATGTTGCTGTGAACTTCAATTTTAAGTTCAGGTCCGTATTACCCCCATTAGCCTGAGCGAGGCAGAGCTGCTTTTGAGTATATGCAGGAATGAGAAATGAGGAGGAAGAAAGAACATAGTACTCTCTCTACCTCTGCCACAGCCTTTTCCTTTTTCTGTCTGGATTTTGGCTAGAACTGAAAATCTGTTCTTCGTTTTCAATACTCTGGAGAAAGGACAGCACAGACAATCTGACCCCAAGGAATATGTTCTTTCATTATTTTCCATCTCATAGACTGTTACCGGTACAGGTCCTGAGCAGGAAAACTTCTAGAAAAAGAGGAAGTCCCCAGGCAGAGGGTGCTTGGAGGAAAAAAAATTATCTCACCACAGTCAAACCAACATGCTTGGAACCCACTGTGAAATCTCCATAGTGCCTGAAAGCAGAATATGATAATTTGATTATGATAACGTGAGTGTGCCTTTAAATTATTCCCTGCCATAGTTAAATAGTGAAGAATAATGAAAAAGGTGAATGGGAATGATGGAGAACTATATTCTGACTACATACATCACCTCTTAGCTGAACCTGTCTGTTCATGCATGCCACCAATGTCGTAACAGCAACTGTCTTCAGAGAAGCTGTGCATAATGAATCCTTTAGGTTGACAATATATTGAAGGCAACTGTTTGTTTCTCTTTCTCATTTTTTTTTAAAAAAAATGCACTTAAGGTGGCTGACGACTCCACTCCTATGCTTAGGGGACTGTTACCTGCACCAGCATAAATAGTTTATTGCTATAACTATGCTGCGGCTATGAAAAAGAAGAGGAAAAAATATTAGCGCAGCAAATGTCTTGAGGGCTGAGTTATTTTTTCCTTCCCTGCCTTGCTCAAGAGTGGGAGCTACAAAGTACTATATTGCTACTGTTGCCATCACCCCACTGCAATAGCTCCCATTATTCATGGGAGGGCAGCTGAGGTCGCTTCCGTGCACTTTGTGCAAGGAACCCCACTATTCATCCCTTACAGTCCTCTAGACTGTGAGCTGTAGCAAATGGATTAGGGAAACAGTCCGTTCCATCTCCATGAGGTATAGATTTGATTTTGAGTTGTCCTTGTGTTTTCTAGTGCAATCTTATGTCTATCATGAACAAGACTTTTGAGCAGCCTTAAAAGCATAAGATGAAACAGCTTTTTTTTTTTTCCCCCATCAGATTAAAAAAAATGTATATAGGAAGACCAAACATCTGCTGGATTGTGGAAAGCTTCAAACGCATTTGTAGATGACTGAAGCCTAAGGGCTTTCACTGAAATTGCAACATAGTTTATTCTTAGCAATTAGATGGAAACTGGCCATACTTCAAATATGACATAAAAATGAAATGTCCTCCACATCAAACTGACATCGTAGTCTTGGAATACCCGGTGTGTCGCATGCAATGTTGTTTTCTTGTCTCTGTCTTTTCAGCCTCAATGCTCTGATCAATAAATGCATACCTAGGCAGCCATGGTGACAAAGGACAATGTCTTTTCTTCGGATAATTGATGCTGAATAGAATGCATGAAATGTTGGCTACATTTGGGCATCTTCCATTCAGTGGTGGGTACTTTTGAGCTCTGTCTTTCCTTAGCTTCAGCTTAATAAAGGATTTGCAGGGCAGATGGAGAGAATGCTTTGCAAACCAAAGGAAATGTCTCTGAACTACAATTATTTTGATTAGTTATGAAAAAGTTAGGGAAGATCTTGGGCTCCTTAATTGAAAAGCTTTAATAATTTGATTTTTCAATGTATAGAATGGAGGGTTTTCTGTGCTCTTTTTTGATGGGATGATCTGGAATACTTCATGAATGAAGTGAAACTATAAACAAGAAGTGTTAGTGGGTTTTTTTTTTTATTCAGGACTGCAAAACATCTCATTCAGTCAACAAAGTGAAATGGCTGATAGAGAACATGCAAGCATATTTCGTCAGTAAAAGCAAGGGAGAGAATTTCATAGTACTTACTAAAGCTTGCTGAACTGTTAGTTTTCTTAGAGCTGTTTAAGTTCCACAGGGGCACTGCTTCTTCCTCTTTGGCCACATCTACTTGGCTTTTCAGCAGCAAGGCACTATCTTACATCCATTACATCTACCTACATTATGGTCTACCCTTGCATTCCATTAAAACCCATATGAAATATTCATTAGAAGAACATGGAAAACAGACACAGAGGCACTTCTTAAAGCAAATGGAAATCTACTACCTCATCTGGAATATATGGTCATATTAATCCTTTACTCCTTCAGATATCTCCCCTGCATCTCACTGGATCTGAAGGTATAGGAGGATTACCCTTCACTTTTAAAATGTAATAAATAATTTGTCTTTGAAACAATTGATTATGAAATTTATTCTTAAAATGCAGTTTTCCTAGGGAAAAGGAAGAAAAAGCCTCAGGCTGGAAATACAGAGCATCCAGAGAGAGAATGTACAAAAGGTGGATTAGCACTCTGACACCATGACTATTTTAGAAAGGTAGAAGTGTTACAGAGGGAACTATCAGAGGGATGGTTGTTCCTGTGTGATTTTATTCATGTAAGAAGTTGGGACGTATTACCTTTCAAAATGTAAGTCTTGTTTTCACTCTCTGTCTTGGTAGTGGAAATGGGTTCTTTTAAAAGTAAGTATCATTTACTCTTGAGCTAAGCCCCCTCCACCTGGTTCCTTCACCATGGAGGTAGTATGAAGGGCCTTGCAGCATCTACGTTATTTGACTGAACATGATGTTAAAATCTTTCCTTTAGTGCAGATCCAGACCAATATATTAATTTGGTTTTGAACAGCAGCTGTACAGACTTACCAGCATAAGTCCGGGAGCAGTATTCAGTATTTTCAAGTGTGTCTTTTATTCCTGCCATGTCTTATCAGCATCGGTGTCCCTACAACACCACATATAGGACTGCAGGCTCTGGATTTAATGCTAGTGGAAGTGACTTGATGTTGACTGTTTCTATGGTGTCCTTGGTATATAGGACAATCCAGATCAAATACTTTACCTGACTAGGTGTGGTGTTGCATTTAGTAGTAGAGGCATTGCCCTTCCTGAGCTGTGCAGCAATTACTCTATACCTTTGCCTTTGAGAATTTTGTAACTTAGGGCTAAGACTTCCCCGTGCAGTGCTGGATGTGTTTCAAGAAGTCCCTCAGTAGCTGACTGAGTGTACGTACAGCTAATTTGTTTTTGGCAGTGCAGTGGAAAACCATGTTTTTCACTTTCTTATAAGACCATGGACAAGCTCATGTAGCGTGTTTCTTCTTGTCAGTTATTTACAATATGTAATTTAAATGATAGCTTTTGCTTTTGAGAAAGAGATGCAATAAGTGCTGCTCACACCAGGAGTAGTTGGGCTTATTAGAAATCTTCCCATAGTGAAGAAGGAGGATAACATATACACTTGCTATTAAGAAGTATTAGTATGTTAAGATAAGTAAGTGCCAGTATCCACTGAAGTATCCATTGAACTAATGGATTGATTTTTATTGTTATCTTACTATTAGATCACAAAACTGGTGTTTGATGACACGTGATTGTTTATTTGCTTGCAGTCATAGACCTCATTCTTATAAACTGCGACATTCAACATCAAAGTGTATCGCATTAACCTCTAATCACTGATGCAAGAGTTTGTCCACATGTGGGAGTCTACAAAATAGCTGCTCTGAAATAAATGCTGCAAAGAGGTGTTAGGATTTTCTTTTCTTTTTCCAGAGGTGAGAGTGTGGGTTGTATAAACCCTCTGTGCCAACATTCTTATTCCAGGAGAAGAGTCCACACAGGAACTTGTTCTAAAAAGACACTGGTAACTAGTGACTTTAAGAGGTAGCATGAGTCAGGTTGTTGCTGTTTTTAAAATCTTCCTTACTCTATGTGGTCCCACGTCAGCTAATTGCTTTGTTACAGAGCCTGGGAATTCATCTCATCGGTTAATACAAATCTCGATTCAGAAAACAGGAAGCATGAGGGTAGTGCAAATGCTTTTTTCTAGTGGCTCTCAGCAACCATGTCACATACAGTCACATTAATGAATAGCTTTTGTACCATGAGAAAATTAAAGTACGTGCACATGCGCGCACACACACACACAGATCGTACAGCACTCACGTGCACCTAGCAATGAATTACAAAATGTCCTGTCCCAGCAGGGATGTTACAGGATGGTTTAGGATTTTACAATAAATTTCAGTGATTGTCTATTTGCTTGTATAGCTAATTCCATAATACATGCTACTCTTTTTGCTTTATGACCTAGTCCCTAGTAATATCTAATTAAATATTGTAAAATTACTAACTTGCCTCTTGAAAATGGACAGCTTTTGTCTCCCTCTGAGCCATAGCTTCTTGGGTTTACCACTGCAAATTGTGCTGGATGTTTGGCATTCAACACATAATTGAAATTGATAGAAAATTGTTAGCTTCAGCATGCAATGTTATCATGCTCATGGCCTGCTCTTCTGCCTCTGAGTCTTAACGCAGAGAAAACACTTGCTCTCTCAGGATTCCCTTCTTAGAAATGTGTCAACCACAGTAGTAGATCCACATTGCAAATTTGTTTTAACTCTGGGAATTTTACATAAGTGGGGTCATCAGATTTAACTTTGAAAGAGTAAGTGGCACTTTTATACGTAAATCCCAGAGTAAAGCTAGAAAAGAATCAAAGCTTTCACGTCTTTCTGACTGAGAGAAGTATTTTGCTCAGTCTTTAATTTTGCAGGTGACAGCAATAGTCGTAGTGTACGCTTATTCCTCATTGATACGAGTATCACATATTTTAATGATTCGTTTTAGGCAATGTTTTCTCCCTATGTAAGCTGGATAAAACAATTTGGAAAGCAAACTGGAGGAATAGTGATGTCCTTCCCATTGGTCAGTGGAAATGTTTGAATCCTTCAGATCCTTCCAAAGGCTCCAGAAATAGCTTGTGTGACCTCTCAGTTTATGTGTTTGTGACACAGAGAGCATGATAAAATTCCCGCTGGAACACGAAATCATCTGGTACAGACACCTACAGTAATGTAATGGCAAGATATTTTTATCAAAGCTTTCCTTGGGCTTACGAGCTGCAAGTCATCTACTTTTTCTTTCTTTTTAAAATAGAAATCTCATTTTGCTGCTTGGGGTAATAAATCCAGCTTTGATACTTCTTATCTGCACTACTGGTTTTAATGCTCAGGCAGGTGATTTGCTTGGGGTACAGGCCCTAGATAATCCCAAAAGGCTTTCGTGTTTGATATCATGAACACTTCTGCATAGGATGTAGTCAATCTGTGTGCTGAAGCTTAAGGGATACTAAATTATTAAGTGACCTGTAGAGCTGAATACCCTACTGAGTTTAATCCTATAGTTAACAACCTCCCCATCCCTCAAAAAAACCTCCCAAACCTCTGGTGAGGACTACGGAGGATGCCAGACATATTCTGATAACCTTTACGTTGCTTTCTGAGTTTGGTGAGAGTCCGTCTGAGGAGGTAGAAGTATAGAGGTTGAGGAAAGCGAAGTACTTGGGAGAAGCAGCAATACCTTGCTGTGGAGGGTGAACCTGTCTCCACAGCTTTATCCATGGAATGATAGTAGTAATAATTGCTATTATTACTAATTATTCCTATAATTCCTATTATTACTAATAATTCCTATTATTACTACTGTCCTGAGCCTGATGTTCTTCTTTCATATAGCTAGAAGTACTCATTGATTATACTTTAAAGAAGTAAATAATCAGACCAGACAGGGTAAATACTCTTAATTTGGGTGCATATGGGGCTCAGGGAATAAACAGCACATGAGTGTTACAAAATAGCACCAGAGAATCCTATTATAAAATGTGTCTCTTCTAGAAGCCTGGTACTCCCTAAGGCATCCTGGGCCAGGAATCGCTATCCAGAAGAAAGTTTAGCACCTCTGTGATTCAGTTTTGCTGAGCTCATGAAAAACAATGAGAATATGTTTCTGGAACCTTAATAACTCACCTGTTCTGTGCAAAAAATTGTTATTTTACCTTAGAAGTAGATGCTTCTCAGAACAAATGGGGCTATTGCAGCGTTGGGTTGATGGTTGGACTTGATGATCTTACAGGTCTTTTCCAACCTTAGTGATTCTGTGATTCCGTGATTACAGAATTGGAATTGTAGGACATCAGCTGATAAACTGATCCTAGCAAGGAGAGGCTTTCCATTTACTGCTGAAACTCCAAATTTCAAAGGTATGGCACTGGCTATAGCAGGTTATGCTGAAGGATGGCAATAATTCGTGAGCCGATGTATGCTGCTTGTGCTATCTGTAGGCTGTCTGAAAGCATTAAAGATGCATGATCTTTTAACAAGGAGCTACAGCAGTAACAACATCAAGCTCCAGAATCAGCAAGCAATAGTTTACAGGTTAGTGCTTTGAAATATTTATTTTGTCTGATTTTAAAATGTTTAGTCTGGAACATTTTAAATGATACTTTCCCACTGTATATATTTGGCTTGTGGAGCCTGTCTCTCTGACTCCGGACAAGTATGGACTACAAGTTACTGTATTTTATTGTTTAGAAAACCAGTCTGTGGTTGAAGCCTAATGTAAAAAGCCAAGTGTCCTTTTGAGAATGCCGGGGTCAAAGTGCAAGGCCAAGAAAAGGGAAAATGAGATAATAGGAATCTTGTGAGGTTTCCCTGGTGGGAATAGCAAGCTCTGAAGCCCAAACACAGTGGAAATTTATAAAATAGAGTCCAAATGCATGCGCCAACAGAAGAAAAACTTCTGTGAAGTATCATGATTGAGTTCTAAAATGAATAATATAGAATAATAAAACAGT
Source organism: Gavia stellata (assembly GCF_030936135.1). Classification (NCBI taxonomy): domain Eukaryota; kingdom Metazoa; phylum Chordata; class Aves; order Gaviiformes; family Gaviidae; genus Gavia; species Gavia stellata. Next base: position 94,191,658 of record NC_082596.1, on the reverse strand, counting down.
AACCTCTTAATTGCTTAACTGACTTGGCCTTTGCTGTGACCAATGGGAGTTTAAAAGTCAGTTTTTAATATTTTAGTGAGGATTTACTGTTTCAAAAAATTAATCCCAATTCACAAGGAAACTGAGGCGGACAGGCGTATATGTTTATCTTAAAACCCCAAGCTGAGCCAAATAGCTGATTTAGGCCAGAACTATTACCTCAGTTTAAATTCACATTTCCAGGCTGATAACTATCAAGCTTTCGCTCTCACCTTTCTTTAATACCACGCTTTGGCTACACTTTGACTCCCACCACCCATATCCCCCTCTGACAGGTTGTCGCCATAGAGGGAAGAACTGGGATGTCTTATGGAAAGCGTGTCTGTTGTTGGCCAGTTTTGGAAAGCAAAGCAAAGGAACTAGCTTGCAAACAACAGAAATGTCCAGAACCAAGTTAAAAGGAACATAGAAATGTCACGGTAAAATACACGGGAACAGAGCAACTGAAGCTGCCTGCTTTGATTAGGCCTGGATGTATAGATGTATACATGAGGTATAAATATGTACATTGATGTGTATACTTGACGACTGGATAGTGAGTCATATGGGATGGGAATGAAACGTTTCAATATATGAGGACAGCTTCTTAATTCAATTACAGCCAAGCCAGTAGGAATGGGAGAAACTTCTTGATTAGAGATCATCAGCCGGAGAAAAAGTGAGACAAGTTTTTCTGTGGCCCACTTTTCACTTTTGTGCTTTCCTTCACTGTGTGCTTTTCTCTAGACTTCTTTTGCCTTCCTTTCTTTTCCTGTTAAGAGCCAACTCTGTATTCACTTATAAACAAAAGGTACCTCTGTCAGAGTGAGAGCAGAGACTGGCTCCGTTCTTGGTGAGTAAGTTATAGTCATACCTCCAGTGGCATTTTGGCTTGCAACAACCACAAGTGGTGTGGCCAGTCTTCCACTGAGGGGATGTTTTAGCTGGATTTAAAAATCTTTTACTGTTTTTCTCCTGAAGATCCTAATGCAAACTCTCCAGGGTACATCACAATAAAACTTACACTGACGGCAGACCTGCTCTAGCTCAAAACTGTGTCCAGCTACAACCGGTTCTCATGCATATTTGTTTTTCAAAATTAAGATGGCCTTCACCAGTATTTTCGGTACTCTTGAGACATGATGACATTTAATCATGAAAAAAGCTTTAGACACAGCATGGGAAAGTGCTTTATTTTCTCTCACCATTTCCCTTCAATTATGATATAAGTGAAACCAGATAGAATGCAAAATAAAACCCACTCAACTGAAATATTTGCAGCCTTCATGTACACATATTCTCCCACATTCTGGTAAAAGTCTCTTTCTCTCCATTCTCTCCCAACTTTAACATGACCTTTAGAGCTAATCACATCTCTGAAGGCTTTTCTGTATTATTTCTTTGCAGACAAATAGTTAGGTAACTGCATTATTTAAAACAACTTATTAAGCTCAATAGGCAGTGACTAGTGTATGAAAGAAGGGTCTGAGTATATACTGTGCTGGAACTGGAAGAAGAGTTTGTGCTAAAACATACCTATGGTTTGGTGATCAGCTTCGGACAATCTGTTTGGACTAGGAGATACAGAAAAAGTTCAAGTTGTACCCCTACACGGGTGCTTTTGCAGTCTCCCAGTGTAGTGAACCTGCCATGTTCCCTCTTGTGTCCCTGCAGAGAGTGTCCCAGGATACACCAGCAGTGCTTGGCCAGAAGACCTGGATGTCCTTCACATTCACAGCTGGGAGAAAAAAGAAACCAACTGCTTGCATAGGAATGCTTCAGGGCCTCTCTCTAAAGAAAACAAGGCCCTGATTAAAGAAATCACTCAGGGATGTGTATTTACAAAATCCATTAACCATGGAAGTAAATGGAGCTTATTCATGAGTTTAAAGATGGGTTATTCTTTCTGGAGAAGATTAATGTCCCAAATCAGGCTCTCTTGACTTGCAGCTGGGGTACTGGCTAGCTGTAGCCACATAAATTCACTTGTGCAACTGTGATCAAGGCTTACCATGTTGTTTAAGTATACAAACAAATATTTAGTTATAACCAAGTTAGGGCATCGTAACAAATGTGGCTAAAAGCTGTACTATGGAGAAGAATGAAAGTTTCTGATACGTGTGTTCTTTTCCCCCAGCTTCCGTGTCTGAACTACATTAGGAAGTCTTAAAATAGATGGGGAAACATAGGCCCCCATTTTATTGCCTATGAAGTATATGGATAAGAGGTTTTCGGGTTTTTTATAGATCAGAAATGCCATTATGTATTTATGAATTTTATTAGTGAAAGAACAAGCTAGCAGGAGGTGTATTTGTGACAAGAGGACTGTATTTCTTTTATAACGGGGATACTTTGGCTTCTCACATCAGGTGTTGTTCAGCCTCTTTGCTGAATATAGTTACCCACTACAGAACTGAATCCTTTTGTGCTTTCCTTGCTAGCTACATAATACTTTGGCTGATGTACTACTTGTTTTTTCCCGGGGCAAAACATTTTTAGTTACACCAGATCAGATCGGGGATAGTTTTTAATGGAAACACAGTGGACAGATTGGGGATATCTGTGGGTATAAATGTTATCACAAAATCACAGAATCATTAAGGTTGGAAAAGAACTTCAGGATCATCAAGTCCAACCATCAACCCAACACCACCATGCCCACTCAACCATGTCCTGCACATCTACACGTTCTTTGAACACCTCCAGGGATGGTGACTCCACCACCTCCCTGGGCAGCTTCTTCCAATGCTTCACTGCTCTCTCAGCAAAGAAATTTTTCCTAATATCTGGTCTAACCTCCCCTGGCACAACTTGAGGCCATTTCCTCTCATTCTATCATGACAACAGGACTCTTTGTAGCCATAAAAAGGAGAATAAGACCTGCCCATGAAGTAGGTGAGCAAAATAGGACCTATTGAGGAAAACTGAATATTGGGGGAGATGTGTGGAAGGCACCGAGATGCTCAAGAGTCATAAAGAGGTTAGGGCATGTACAATGGTGGGATTAATGTGAATAGTTGAGGCTGACCTAAGTTCATTGCACTGAGACGGGTGATGCAGAATATGACTTTCTTACGGACTGAGGGAGAAAGCTGGAAAAAGTGGGAGTATCAGCATCAGAGACAGAACTGTCAGTTAGCTTTTAGTCTTCAGCATTTTGGCGAGTCATGCTGCAGGGAAGGCAATTGGTGGTAGCTGTGCTTTATTTAGTTACTTAGATACTGTATGGAAACCACCACTTGTTTCTATTAAGAACATGTTGTTTAAGTGGGATTAAGAATTTAAAAGAAAGCTGCCTGGGCATCCAGCCAAACAGGAGATATCCATTTATAGTTCAGCAATGATGAGCCAACATCGGGAATTACTAGGCCAAGTTTCTCCATGAAGTAAACTAATATAAGCAAGCCTGAGGCCCTGGTGCATGAAGCAAAGCTATGTTTCCCTAAAATGTAACAGAATCAACAGAAGCTCCTTGTTGTCAGCTTGTAGAGGTTCAGTATTAGCATGAGAAATAAGTGAATTCTGACTGGACAGACATTTGCCTGGTGAAAACGAGGTTCACACCAGGAAGGAAAGCTGCCAAGGAAATTGGATTTTGGTGTTTAGAAAATGAGAACTTGCTAAAAACATGAAGTGCTGCACGGTGAGAAAAGGCAAAGAAGTATCCCCCACTCTCCCCTGTTACTGAGCTCAACAGGGAAGGGACCTGATTTTGAGGATTCATTATTTCTTTTTAAAATGATGAATCAGCTGGAGGGCACTAGATGAAGCTGTGAAATACAAAAAATACCTCCAACAAAAGAAGCTTTAACATAGAAAAATGTAGATAACTCTTTCCCCCCATTCTCCTCACATCTGATTCCCAGACTTAAATACCTAAATAGCTGCACTAGTTATTCATTAACTTATTTTACATGAAGGCATTTGCTTTACATGTTGCCTCATCTAAAACTAGCTGTTGCTTTTTGCCCACTGAGCCCCAGTATCCTTTTCTCAAGCAAATGAATGTAATAAAAAAGCCATGCAATATTGCTTTTTTCCGCGTATAAATACAATATGAAATCATAACACACTCAAAAAATACGATGGTTCCTTTCTTAGCTCTGAGTTTACTATATTATCCTAAATTAATTTTTTTTCTGAAAGCTTGAAAGCTGTGCTGTGGATTGCCTAAAATTACATAAATGATCCCAGACATTGGCTGTCAACTGTCTGGTGTTCCTACCAGTGGGAAGATGATTTAAGTGCATAAAGTTCTGGATTGCTCTCAGTTTAAAAGAACTTCAAAGACTTCTATGGTCTCTTGGGACAGAGTTGCATCCTTGTGACTTGCTACACCAGCTGAAGAAAAATTGATATAGCATGGAAATGTATTGTCAAGGGCTTATCCATTATTTACTGTTGATCGATGCTGAAAGTTGAAGTTTGAAAGTTGAGGTCAGCAGTTCTTTGTCTCAGATGTTTAACAGAAAACAATCAGAAGAGTTGGAGCTGGGAGGACAAGGGGTCCATTTGATGAAGCACCAGTTGATCACCCTAAGACCTCTCCCTTTGGGAGTGGTTGTGTGACAGAAGTTTGATTCATCATCTGTCCTGTACAGACAGGGAGTAGTGAATGCTTTGTTGTTGTGTTCACCTTTATTTGATTAAGCACTGGGGACTGTTAGGTCATATGGAAGGCGCAGACAGGAGTGTAAACAACTGACAAGATGCATAGGGTTGTGGCAGCTCTCAGATGGGCCTGAGTATTTAGCTCTAAATCTGATTACATAGGATTTAATGCAATATCATGAACTGAACAATCCCTGTGTGTGAAAGAGAGGGTACTCTCTGTATTGTGGGGGATGCGCTGGCAGGAGAGGCAACAGGTGACATACCATCCTTTGAATGAGTACCAGCCTGCACAGCAGCCTCATGCACTGGGAATGTTGTATTATTTTGCAGTTTGCTGCTCTACTTTCCATAAATTACTTAACTTCTTGAGAGGTAAAGTGTTCTGTCAGGACAAGTGAAAGAAGAACAGGACCCAGAATGTCTAATGCCATGAAAAAAAAGAGCATCTGTGAGTAAAGCGTGCTTGTAATGTAAGTCTTGGGGCAATGAAGCATGTACAAAACTTGCTCTAGATCGTGGAGAACATGTAAGTATTTCAAGAGCAGACAGGAGTCGTAAACCTATTTGGTAGCACTGTTTGGAGACAGTGAGAGATGGGAACTGGTAGGAATCACATGTGGCTGGGTAGCTACTAGGTACACGAGAGCTATGCTGGCTTGCTGGAGGGCTGTCCTTCAGCTGTGCGCAGCACAGAGTTTGTCAGCTGCTATAGTAATAGCAAGAGAGACTCAATGGAGCAGCAAAACAAAAACCTGACAAAAATGCTAGGAACAGTGTCGTTTTCTGTTTTCCAGAGTCTTGATGATACCTTAAGTCTAAAGGTTAATCAAATGGCTGAAATTATAAGAATGAAGGGAAGCCTTTAATGGCATTTTTTACAATTGCATTCTGCACAACAGAGACTCTGTAAACCGTTGTATTAGAGATTTGAGCATCAATAGATTGAGCATTGAGCATCAATAGAACATTTGCAATGTCTCAAGGCGTACTGTTGTGTTTAAAAAAGATCCATTTGAGGTGGTTCTCCTTCAGATAACTTGCCTTAGAATATAGGAAATATGGCTGAAAATTTGGCTTTTCAAGCCATTTTCCATCTGATTGCTGTCTTCTATCCCACAAGGATATCGGTGTAAAAATGCATGAGATTCTCAGTACTTCTTAGGCTGACTCATAAACAAAATCACACTTTAAATACTATAATAGTTTATACTCTCGTGCTTGCTAATTTTTTGCAAAATTATGCCCTTGAGAAGGAGTGAAGTTAATCATATTTAGTTTAAGGGACAACAGAAATTCATGGCTGATACTGGAGTTATTAATGATGCCTAATTAATATACCCATTAAAAGTTTGCAAGATTAATTTAACAAGTAAATTGTAACCTAGTTTAAATTGGAATTTTCTCTAAAATTGGTTTTCCAGACTTTTAGGAAGGATTTAAAATTGAATTGCTGTAGTTAATAAGAAATCCCAGGCAGTATTATTTATATGAAGTAGCAGGCTGAGGGATTGGTAACCGGACACTAAATCTTCTTTCTTTACCTTACCACTCTGACTGTAATCCTTGGTGGCTTTAATAAATAATTCTTACAATCTGTTGACTATTTGCTAAGATACATTAAATTACTAGGTCCTGGATTGGTTCAGCCGGGCAGCTGGCCACACTGCAGAAAGAGTTGGTGTTATCTGACACGGATCGCTCATGGAAGGAACGCCAGCCTTCCCAGAAGGTCGCGAGGAGAGAGTGAGGACTGAAGGGAAGGAGAACAAAGAAGATCACCAGGATTGTGCCCGAGCTACTCAATAAAAGGCCAAAGCCAGGTGACATAGACTGGGTTGTGCGCACCTTGTTTGGGGATAACTGCAGAGTTACAGACCATTTTGTTCTGTCTCTCTTTTGGGCATCATGGAGTGCCCTCATGGCCTCATGATATCATTAATTTTTTTGTGTGTAATTTTTTTCCGTTCAAAGATTCTGAAAAAACTGGGAAGGCTTTGTAGCTACCAGTTACCAAAATGTTTCCCTAGCATGAAATTGAAGGTGTGTGTTACAAGTATGGATGTGGCTTGTGGATGTACAGGAGTGTTTCAGGGAGCAATACCCATAGCGGTTAAAGACTTGGGATACCCTGTTCACAAATACATACGGTAATCCAGATGTCGAGATTCCTTGTACAGGGAACAGCGAGTATGTTATGTGTATAGGCCTGGGGTGAAGGAGAGGTTGCTTAATTCAGAAAGAAACACTGAGGATAGAGGTGTTCATTTTTTTTTTCAGATTTAGACATTTTCTTGTGGGGGCTAAGCCAGGCATGTTGATGAAGCTGGAATTTTCAGATTGAAACAGCTTTTTGGACTGAATTACTCAATTTGCTTATTTGAGTATGAACCCTTGATTCATTTTCTTTTCTTGTGTTCTAACAACGACTGAGTGGTTAGTTTCACCTACCCGATAAAAACAACAATTACAAATTAAAATGCTCTTTTGTATGTAAAGACAGCCATGGCATGAGACTAAAGTCCCAGACATGGGGAGGAGAAAGGTTGCAAAATTTGCAGCTTGGCCAGAACGGCCTGTGGGCATGCATAAAGTTATGTGATTTACTTTGGTGGCTACAGAGCAAAAGCCTGCAGCCTTGCAAGTGTTCAGCTGGACTGCGGAGGGAACGCTTGTTTGTGCTTAAGTACCAAACTGGGTTTATGTTGGTTTTTTTGGCAAATGTAAATTTTGTGTACGTGGCCCCATGTGATGCGGTTACGGTTGCACAGAGAGTCTGTCACAGAGACCTGAATCCCTTCCTAGAGGCATAATTACTGGGCTGTATCTTATTCATCTCCAAACCCACTGAAATCACATGAATCTCTTCTTGTGTCAGACAATTTTGTGTTACACAATTACAAGCAGCTAAGTCAGTGTGGTTTAAGCAATTATTGCAACTTCTGCTGAATGTTAGTAATTCTTAAGTGAAAAGCTGGTACAATGGGCACATTCAGAGTCTAACGAAAGAAGCTGGCGACACGTCATTGCAGCATTTTTACGTATCGTTGGCTTGGACTGGCAGTGCAGGCACACATCACAGCTGGAAGAGTAGTAACATGCAGTTGTCAGCAGGAACAATTTCTTAACATGCTGTAGTTCAGCTGCTTCAAATGGTCTTTACAGTACATTAGAGCAAGGTTAGAAGCATTTAATGATATCTTGCCAGAATTATCACATTACAGAATTTCAGAAAACTTCACAATTTGTAGATGTACAAGCGCGTGAAATGAAATATGAGGAAGTCCTATGAAGATATTAATATTTTTCATGAGACTATTTTATTAGCTAGGTGCTGGCAAGGTGTAACGGGCTAGAAGTGGACCTTTTTGTAAATGCATAATTCCCCAGATATTTGGGGAAGATTATCATGACTTCTAACAACCTATATTTTCTCTTACGCAGGTCCCCACTAACACATGCATTTTGTTTCAAGCAGTGCACCCTCCACGTGACGTGTTGGTAAAATTCGACCAATTAAGTAGGACTGCATTTAAGGAATTCCAGCTTTTCAGCTATTATGTTACTCTGTAACAGTATCTGGGACAGAAAGTGATTCATGATTATGGAAATAGTCTTTTTTTTTTTTTTTTTTTTTGGCTACATGTCTCCAAATTTCCCTGGAAAATCTGAACAGAATTAAAGAATTTGCTTTGACCATGTACAGTTCTCCTTCAACACTCTCTATTTTTAAATCTCTGTGTATCTAGAGACCTCTATTATATCATCATTCTTAATGATGATATTACTGAATGGGTTTTTTAGAATTAGTTAAAAAACAAGAGGAATTAGAAAGGAGGGGGAAAAAAATCTCTGCACAGAGCCATTCTTTGTGCAGTATAATTCTGTAATTTAAAAATATCAGTCAAATTTTGCTTTGCAGTGATTGAAAACTGGAATATACCCGTGGATTTTAGAAATAATTTCTTTGTAAAATCTTAAAGCAGTGATCATTAATATCAATCTAAAGACTTCAGTGTGAATTATTTGGAGGAAGTGCAAAACTTGATATGTTGCACCTGCTTTTCTTTCCATTGTTTTAGTACAACTTATTTAATGCTAGTTTAAAGGTGGGAGGTGGAAGGTAGAAGGTAATGGGTGTCAGAGATTTTCAGAAGTTGTTGTTTGATTTTTTTTTTTTTTAATAGCGGCTGCCTCAGTGAATATGAAGTACTCTGTGATCTATATTGTACCTGAACATTGATTACATCATGTCAAATTGGGTTTATTTTATTAAGGAAGATGACGAAAGTAAGTAACTATGTTCTCCTCATATAAACCTGAATCAAACATTTCCTCGTAATTACAATGCATCTGATACAGGTCTAAGTGGAAGGAAAGATAACAATTTGCATATTTTAATCTGGAGGTTAGGGACCCCTGTCAGAGTAACAGCCTGGTCTGGGTCAGACAGGAAAAATAGAGAGGGGAAAAATAATTGAAAAGGCAGTTCACAACAAAATGAAATTTGTCTCATTGTCACTTAAGGTTGTCTTCATGTCTGTCTGTAGGAAGAGGTCAGTTTGGAAATGAAGGGGGGAGGGGAACAAATATGTCTCACTAAGGACCAAAAGGCAATTTTCTTTTCCTTAGTAACGGGAGCAATTGTAATATATATTTATGAAGACGACTAGGGAAGAGCCCACATGGCATATCCCAATTACAAAACATCAGGTGTCCCTTTACTAGCAGCGCTGCAGACAGCAGGTATGTCTAAAGGTTGTCCTCAAAGACGAGCTGTGTACAGAGCATGAGGAGTACTTAATGAAACAACTCCCTACGACATATTGATTTTGAAGGCGGGAGGGCAGGAAAGGGTTTTCAGCAAAATTTCTCAGTTGAAACAGCTGCCGTGGTGGGGCTCATACAAGCTCTTTGTCAGGATCAAGGGCAAGCTGAATTTTTTTTCCTTTCCTGAGCTTACTAGGATGTCCCACGTAAAACGTCAATGTGAACTTTCGTGACTGGGACCAGCTACAAATTCCACCGTCCCACAGTATTGCTGAGGGGAGAGTAACCTTGTGGAAGACCTCCACATTAACTGTGGTTACCGTGCATACATGCCCGTGTTTAAATTCTTCTCAGTATCATGTGTTTTCAGTTGAGTTTTGCATTAACCAGACCGTAGCAACAGCAAGAGATGAGGGCAGGGGAATGTTAGTTTGAACTGGGTAGGTTTTGGTGGAGATTGTCATCTTGGCCCACCATCTCTCCCAGGAGAACGAATAGGCTATGGAAGCAGCCTCTGAGTGTTGCAGGATCCCTCCTCTGAAAAAGATTGGAGTGATACGCCTCTCTTCAGAAGGGATTTGCCTCCCCTGTTGACAGCTCTGCTAGCCACGGAAGCCAAGTGTGTTTGCTTGCGCAGTGTATCTTTGTGGAAGGGCTAGTGAAGACCCTGCCATTCAAGGGACTGAGATTCTCTCCCCCCACACTCCCTTCTGCTAGGAGATAGCATTTAGGTCTTTTCATGAGCAATGAGGCAGGGCAAAAATTAGCAAATATATCAGTGTGTGGTCTCTTAATCACAAAGGCTCCTGAATTATTGTAAAATGTGCTATGATGTTTTCAGTCTTTAGGGTCTCCACTCATTCTCGTACTCAGAGAAGAAGGACTTTCTGACTGTGTTTTACCACTGATTGGTCTTAAAAGATGAGTGGATCCTCAAAAGTTGCATGTCTAAGCAGTGGTATTAGCAAGGCAAGCAGTTTCAGCCTTCCTTTCCACATTAACTAGTGAAATCACTTCATATCAGCACGGAAGATAGAAAGAGTAACTCTCGACTGAATATGCTGAACTGGGAAAATCTTCTGGATGAAGGCAGGGAGGCTTTGAATTCCACAGAACAGCAATGTGGAAGCCTTGTTATTTTGGAAAATTTTCTTTTGGACATGCAATTGCACAGCAATGTCTGGTGAAAAGAGAGCATTGCAGCTGAGCGTCCAGCTCTCCTGTGAGATATATTTCATTGTACATATGATATGCAACATATCTGGGAAGCAGAACTCTATTTGCATCAAAAAAAGTGTGCTGTTACAGTAAAAGTAACAATAATACCTTCTGTGACAGAATGAGACAAGTGAGATCAGGGTGCCATTGTGTCAACCATGGCAGAAGTACAGAGTATTGGGTCTGGCCCCCAACGTCTATGATTGAAATATGATTGATTACACACTAAGTTGGCAGTGTATCTTTAACAGTTGAACCTATCTGTATGTATGAGCAGCTGACAATTTTTACTCTTCCTTTCCTCTCCCTGATAAAGGGGGGAAGTTTTATTCTCCTTGTGTTCACCCATCCCCAGTTAATGACCTTTGGAAGAACAGGAGCTAATGGCCAAGCAGGAACTGTAGCCTTGGTCTCCAAGGGACAGTGTCCTTACCGTTGGACCACCCTTCCTCTCTGTGTGAGTATGTGCCCATTTACAGCTTTGGATTGAAGCAAAATTGGTAGGATTCATCACTGGACAATGTGAACTGATCAAATGAGCTGAAAAGCAGCATCCTACTCAGCTGAAACAGCAGTATCATGAGGGTACACGTAGTGCGCTCTGGTTTGCTCTTGCAGTAACATAAATTAGTATCAAAAAGAGAATTGTATTGCTGATGAAGTTGTCATCTTCCCTTATCCTCCTCCCCCAAAGGCCTTGGTCCATTTTGTCACGCTACAGATAAAGAGCAGACTGGCTCACAGGATTAGCAATGGGATGCTCAGTTCTAGGCAGGCTGCTCTGTTTCAGTTTTACTTGGTACACCTGGAAGCTGTCGCTTTCTGCTGTCTCGTTCATCAGCCTGTTGCAAAATGAGTTCGCATCATTTTCAGCACACAGATTTCCATGTTGCAAAGATCGTCCCCGGTAAGTCCTGGGGTAGGTTATGTGCACCCATGAATCAGCAAATGTCTCCTGTGTGTATCTAATATCTTCCTGTCTTGCTAAGCTGCACTTGTGTTCGGTTCCATTTCGGGACAATTCTGTACTAGGTCTGAATAGTTACATCAGTATTTATGTGGCAAATGCCTTCACATTTGCAGTCCTTTTACACAGGCAAAGCTGCAGCACTGCCAAGACTTATTCAAGCTTCCCTAGCACTCCCTTGAGTATATGCAGTTGTGCTAGCCAAAGCATGCTTTTAATAGCGTATCTTCATATAAACTTTTTCTTGTACAGTTTTGTTGGTAATAGTATGAAGAGGAGAAACCTTTGACCAACTGATCTTTGCCAGCAAAATATGTATTGTAAATCTGTCTTCATCTAGAGGAATCATAAATTAAACACAAATTTTTGGATATAGAGTAGATAATGGCTTGTGTAGCTTTTTAAAGCAGTGGCAAGACACTTACTGTGTTCATACAAGTGTTACTGTGGTGCACAAAGCATATCTCTGGTTTTAAACTTCTCCGGTTTCAAAATATAAGCCTTTAGTTTTATTTCATTGTTTTACCTCTCTGCTCCAGCAACACCAATACCAAACCTCACACTTCCAAATAAGCAAATACAAATCCAGGGGAAAACCTTCAACAAATTACCTCTTCAGATTTTTCTCTTAAGCAAAGACTGCAGGTTTTCAGTGATGGCAACCTTCACGCTAGAAGATGGGCTAAGCAAACAAGTGAATTCTGGTTTAACCATAATGCCATGAATCTACTGGAAACACAGAGAGCTTAGCTTACATTTAACCTAAGCTGCTATCGGCAGGAGGCAGCATTTTAAGGCATTTATTCCTTATTTATTCCTTATTTATTTATGAACCAAATGTTTATATTGCACAACTTTCTTCAACCAAGCTAGTGACGCTCAACTTCAGAATATTTATGTCCAATGAATGATGTGGCAATAGAGCAGTCTCCTGGCATTTCACCACTTCAGATGACGTATTTATAAATGGGCGAGATACAGTTCAGAGAAAATGTGTTACAATAGTGTAAGATCTAACATATGTTCTAAGATGGAAATTAAAAAAATGCCTGCATGCAGGGAGTCGCAAGAGATTTGCTCACTTGTTTATAGCAGAATTTTTGTTCAGTGTTAAAATTTCCACTTTGCACATTGCCTTGTTGGCTATACTTCTTCTGGTAGGAATTCCTAGCTCAGCTGCAAATTCCTGCCCACCTCCCCAGCACCCTCTGCCAGTAACAGTGTGGTTAATACCATTTGTGTAATTTGGGTAAAAACTATTATTATCTGACCCATTTGTTTTCATGCTGTGCTGTCAGGATACCCCATCTCACTCCCTGTGAGATGCAGATCCCCCTGAGGGATGCAGAATCTGATGTAAGTTCTTGGAATGGAAGACTGGAGGCCTCAAGTTGTGCCAGGGGAGGTTTAGGCTGGATATTGGGAAAAATTTCTTTGCTGAGAGAGTGGTGAAGCATTGGAACACGCTGCCCAGGGAGGTGGTGGAGTCACCATCACTGGAGGTGTTCAAGGAAGGTTTAGACGAGGCATTGTGGGACATGGTTTAGTGGGCATGGTGGTGTTGGGTTGATGGTTGGACTTGATGATCTTACAGGTCTTTTCCAACCTTAGTGATTCTGTGATTCTGTGATTCTGTGAGATCAGCCCTGCACATGGATAGGAGGAGCTTACGCTGCCCTGCATGCAGGTGAGGGAGGAAACCGGGGCATGACATAATGGCTGGAGAGACTGGTTGGTTGGTAACTGATGAAGTTCAAGTCCTTTCGTTATTTTGATTCTTATGTATTTCAATAAGCAGAGCACTTCTTAAGAAGTTAACAGTGTTTTTAATAAAGGTACTAGAACAGGTCAGCCCATTCAGATGATACCTGGCTCCGTATCTGCCCGGGCTAAGGCTATAGAAAGATAATCTACTGGAAATAATCTAATTGGAAATTCTAATTGGATAGATCTCTAGATTGGATAATCTAATTGGAAATTCTTTGTGACAGAATGGTTTTCTTTACAAAAGGCCAGCTAGTCACAAACAAAACTGTACCTCCCCCTCTCCCCCCAGTAATGTGTCAGTTTTAATATAAACCTTCACTGGGAGGAATGCTTGGCTACAGGATATAATTTGGGCCCAAAATAACAGTCCAGGGATGAAAAACCTCATGGTTGCTAGATTTTCTGGTTTCATGCCTCATGGACTGAATCTCAAAACTGTTTATTGGCTGGTTCTGTTTTCCACTCCACAATAAATGAGTGGGAGCCGGTTTTTCTGTAAGAGAGGTAGTAAGCAGGTTCTTGTAGTGAGACACCCTAAGTGGAATGCAACCTCATGGCAGTGTATGGTGTTCAAATGCAAAGGAAAATTAACTAACTCTGTGGTTTGAAAAACCAAAGCACTCCGCGTGCAATGCACTTTATAGAGGCAGATCCTCAGAAAAGCCATGTGACCCCACTAATCATATCTGTGGTGAAGACCAGGATCTAAGAAGATGAGATGGACAGAACATATAGAGGCAGATGAAGGCAATAATCTCTCCATATGATTTTTTCTTTCTATTTTCTCTGTAACATGCAATACTATTCCCCTAACAACATCATAGAAAATGAAGTATGGGCTATGAGGTGAGGAAAATGAAGGAAGCGGACTCTGAGGTGGGTTGAAAACTGGTTGAACTGATGAGCTCAGAAGTTTGTGATCAGTGACACAGCTCAGCTGGAGGCTGGTCACTGTATCCCAGAAATCAATCCTGCAGCCAGCATTTTCTATCTTCATTAAGGACCTGGATGATGGGACAGAGCATACCCTCAGCAAGATTGCACATGACAAAAAACTGGGAGGAGTGGCCGATACACCTGACGGTTGTGCTGCCATCCAGAGGGAGATAAACAGGCTGGAGAAATAGGTGACAGGAACCTCATGAAGTTCAAGAAAGAGAAATGTCAAGACCTGCCCCTGGGGAGGAATAACCCCATGTGCCAGGCCAGGCTGGGGCCAACCGATTGGAAATCAGCCAGGGGTCTTGGAAGGCACCAAGTTGACCGTGAGCCAACAATGTGCTCTTGCAGCAAAGAAAGCCAACAGCGTCCTGGACTGCATTGGGAAAAGCATTGCCAGCAGGTCAAGTGAGGTGATCCTTCCCCTCTATTTGGCCCTGAAGAGACGCACCTGGAGTGCTGGGTCCAGGTCTGGGCTCCCCAGTGCAAGAGAGACATGGGCACACTGCAGTGGGTCCAGCAAAATGTCACAAAAGTGATTAAGGGCTTGGAGCATCTGACATATGAGGAGAGGCTGAGAGCTTGGGCTGTTCAGCTTGGAGGAGAGAAGGCTCTGGGACATCTTATCGATGTGTACAAATATCTGATTGGGAGGACTAAAGAAATGGAGATGGACTTTTCATAGAGGTGCCCAGAGGGGCAATGGGCACAAACTGAAGTAAAGGAAATTCCATTTAAACGTTAAAAACCCCCTTTTTTTAACAGTGACGATGATCAAACACTGAAACAGACTGGCCAGAAAGGTTGTGGAGTTTCCATCCATGACAATATTCAAAACCAGAGAATGTCCTGAGCAACCTGCTCTTGCTGACAACCATCAACTGTATCAACCACTCCTCCCAGTTTTGTGTCATCTGCAATATTGCTCAAAGCAGGGAGTTGGACTAGATGATCTCCAGAGGTCCCTTCTCACCTCAGCCGTTCTGTGATTCTACACCAACGCTCTCCACTGACATTGCCAGCCATTAATTTCCTAACTGTAGTTAGGAGATAACTGAGGAACTGTGGCAAAGAGTTTTTGAGAAGGCAAGAAATCTTGTCATTGACAGAAATCATTTGCACTTACTGTTCTTTTATTAGGCACCAGTTCCCCCTCCGAACCTGCATGCACACACACGCACGCATACACACTCCTTCCTTCTTCCTCTTAAGCCGAGAAATACACAGTGGAAGAGATGTCTGTTTGTGTTCAGTGTGGTCTATGTATACGTCCAGGTCTTGGGTTTTGGCATTTTTTTTACTGTAAGTAAAATAAACCGAGAGGGTGGTATTTTTTCTCTCATCTCCAATTCAATGGCACTCCACACTGTTGGCAGTTTAATCTGACAGTGGAGTAGACAATAGTTGTAAGGAAAAATGGAATTACATTTTGCTCAGCTTTAGTTTAGGCAAATTTTCAAAATTAGGTGTTAAAATGCAAAACCACTGTAAGAATGAATTAAAATGCAGAAATTGCCACTCACAGGAAGCCTGCACAATTCTAATTCTAAACATCATCAGAAAAAAAAATAACATTCTGTGTCTAACAATCTTTTTTCAGAGAGGGGGGTGGAATGGTTAATTTGAATTACAAAAAAGCCTTGATAACCCCCCACACATCAATTTACCTGTGAACAAAAAGATTCACACAGAGAAAATGGGACTTGGGACTATTTGATAAATTACTGCAGACTGCTTGAATATTCCATTAGCAAAATAATAGCTCGTTATGGAACCCAGAAGAATGTGGTATAATTATGATAGTACCATCCCCCCCACACACTATGGAGTAAGAGGAATGCAAATGTTAGAAATGATAGCTACTTAACCACAGCTTGGAGATAGGCCTGAAAACAAATGGAAGGGTTATATGATCTCAGGCATTCATAAGGATTTCTCCAATGTCAATGCCTTAAATTGCTGAATACATTCCAGCTAGCTGAAGGTCATATTATTAATAGTCATCTTTATTGTGGTAGAGTGCAAGAGCCCACAAAGAAGGAGGAGGCCCTCTTGCAGATGAGATGTAAACAAAGAGCAATTGAGAGCCTCTGCCCCAAAGTTCTTACAAACTAGAGCTAAACAAACAAGGCAAAACAAAGGGCTGCTGCACTGACACAAAATAGCATTTTAGTCCCACATCTGGTTTCATTTGTTTGGGGCTTGGGGGGGTCACTTTTGGAGTAAATGGAATGGGAAACCAACCAGAGTGACAGGCCACAGTGGGGAGCGGGTTGAGGGGGTAGGTAATCCATGACAAATAAAAATCATTTAAAGATTAGAAACTTCTCTGAATATTAATTGCTTCTGCACTTGTGCCAATGGCCGGGACTCCTGGCATATGCATGTAGACACAGTATATTGCTATTGCCCCGTGCCCAGTGTGCAGGATGCTTGGCATATGGTGCAAAGAATGACAGGGGGTCTCTGTCTAATTTACTCAGAGTTTGACCTTGCTGCTCCCAGCTTCGTAGTCTGAGCTCCTCCAGCCGGCAAGCTCCATGCAGTGCCCTCACCCCTGTGCTCTGTTGTGATGCAGATATAGCCCCTCCTCTGTGGGCATTTATATGTGTATGTCAATGCAAATTGGAAGAAGTACAAGATCTGTTTTTTTAAGACCGGGTACTTCTAAATTCAAAGACATGATTCTAAAAATGGACCGACCTGAGCTCACATTGGCTCCCTCTGCACAGGAACACTGTTCAGTGGTTACGTAGGACCTCTGTCTTGGCATAGGGTGAAATCTGTCTTCAACCTTTACCTCTTATTGTATTCTACTATTAACAGTTGGAGTCCACATAATCTCTCCTCTCTTTCTTCAGGGTAAGTGGCTGGTCGATCATTGTATTTTCTTGGAGGTAAAAAAACACATGAAAAGAAATATTATAATATTTTTTTAAAACATTAGGATCTGAAAAGATGTTGAATTACATGGACTCGATTGATCAAAAATGACAGTTTTTTGAAAGCACTTTTAGCTAGCTAGGTAGCTATCCATGTTAGTCCTAGACTTTAAGGGTAGGAGGGAGAAGACAGAAAGCTGTTTGCAAGCACTTTAACTCACAGCCTGTATGTTAAGGCTAAGGCTGCTTTTTATTTCACAGGAATCCCACACCAGCCTTCTGGTTTTAGATACTGGTCCAATGCAAACATTGGGATGGCCATCATCTGGTGGTTGGCTCAAGATTCAATTGAGTAGAGAGCTTTAGGATTTGGGTGTCAGGCAATTTTAAAGCATGATTCTTGGCGCTATCTTAACTGGTTACTAATGGAGTGGCATCAAAGATCTCTTATGGAGAATTATCAGTTCTGTCTCACGAGCATAGGTACAGCCGTATAAGCTACACTGGGATGAAGAATTAAGTGCTCTTCATCCACTAAAGGACTGTGTACTTCATTGCATTCTTTTCTGTATGCTTCCAAGAAGGTAGAGGAGTTGTTAGAAAAATCATGTGAGAATATGCTGTTGACTCCAAGGTTTCCACAAATCTCTGTAACCCTCCCAGTCTCTGTTTTTATGAAAAAAATTCCAGGAGGCATTTCCAAAAGAACTAAGTATCAACACTTATAAATAACATACAGTCTAGGACAAGCTGTGTGTTTGTGAGACTGTGTTAAAGAATAAATAGAAATGTCCCATATCTTGTGTTCATAAATATGTAACAAATGCCCTTCTCTTGCTCTCTGGGAAAAAAATAGTCATATTTCTTCAAGGCTGCAGGAATTTAGCTTCATCTGTGAGGTGCCAGAATGTT
This sequence comes from Gavia stellata, assembly GCF_030936135.1. Classification (NCBI taxonomy): domain Eukaryota; kingdom Metazoa; phylum Chordata; class Aves; order Gaviiformes; family Gaviidae; genus Gavia; species Gavia stellata. Next base: position 94,173,574 of record NC_082596.1, on the reverse strand, counting down.
AAATGTGACATTCAATAAACCACCTAGGAAAAGCTAAACAGTGCTAATCAAGCCATTTAATCTTTTAGAGTTAAGAGCTGCAGTAGGAGAATAAAAGGTATAATTAATAACTCCAGCTGGGAAAGTAAGGCAGAGTAAAAACAGGAGCTAAGGCAAACATCTGGTCTTTGTTTCACAAAATATTTACCATGAAATCAAAACTTTTTTCCACCCTTGTGAAATGTGCAAAATTTCCTGAGTTGTAAGCCTCCACACTGGAAAAAGTTTGCACCTGCAAATAAAAATGAGCTTTTCACATGCACCTAAACTTGCACGTGCAAATAAATGCATGGATGTGTGTGTGTGTGCCTGCCGCTCTGTCTCCCCGAATCTGTCCTAACGTAAACTCTCTAGTGATATAAATTTTTGAAATTCTTACAAGGGTATCACCTGTTTATTAATTCATAGCACATCTGCCCTCATGAACAATTAAAGTTTAATGTGCAACAAAACATTTAGCAAACTGGTTTAGCTGTCTTGTGCTTAGCTACTTTTCTTGCCTGGTTTGTACAACTGTTCCTGTGGTGGCTTCTGAGTGCCTTGTGCTGTGCTGGGTATGTACCTTCATAGAACTTACTTACAAAATAGAAAAGTGCTGACCCCTTTTTATAGGTAGGGATCTGCGGGTAGGCTAAAACGAAATAGGTTGTCAAAGGCCACAGAGGAAATCTTAGTAGAGAGAAGGACAAAACGCGCTTTAGGATTCTGACACATGATTTATGGGTCATTAAAACCCTAATGAAAGACACAGTCTTACAGCTGGAACAGGCTGAGCTGATACCTGTACAGTTGCCAGTGGTAACTGGCGGTAGCTGGTTGTGCAGTCGCAGCTTGGCCATTGGTGTGAGCTCCCATTTGAGCACCGTGTGCACTGGATTATCCTTCCCTCTCATTGCTGTTGTCTTACGAAATCTTGCCCATTTAGTAGTCCGGCGGTGTAAGGTCCTACCCATCAACAAAGTATTTCTAATATCTGTAGCTCTCATCTTTGAAATTTTTGCCGGTAGTATATGGTTTGCCAGAATTCAGTGCCCACTCTAGCCTACAACCACACGCCTTCTCATGAAATTCTGTGGTCAGCAGATCCCTGCAATTTATGCAAATGCTGAACATGCCTTTCTTACTCTCTCAGTTTGTTGAGAAAGCTGTCTATATGTCTGTCGCACTTGCACAGCAGGGAACAACGATATGTTGACGTTCCTTGTATGGGCTCTGCATATTCTTATGTGAAGAAGAAATGTAGCATTTCCACTGTAGTTTGGGGCTTGCCTGTCTGGGAAACTGTGGGGTGTGACAACAAAACCAACATGCATGACAGTGTCTGTGGAAAGCTGAAAGTCCAAGGGCATCTGTGTTTTCATGGCCACGTGTTGTACATCTGACGGACAGTGCAGGATCGGTTTTATAATTACACCTTTGGACAGAAGATGGAGTCTAGACTCCGGTCAAATTAATGAAAACAAATACTTTTGTATTTTAATAGGGGAAACCTGAAATATATTTCTATATTTAGAATCCAGTGATTTGAGAACTAAAAGATGGCTATAGTTTGTGTTCCCGTCCTAGAAGTCCAACTGCAAGCTGTTATGAGATGCAGCAGGAGGAAGGGAATGAGGATCCAGAGTGGAAAAGCTCTGTGGTCATCGTTAAGTCCATTCTTGAAAGGATGCAAAATGAATAGTGAATTAATCAGAGGAATCGAGAAAGCTCAGTGGTAGGTGGGTTTTTAAATTTGTTGTGTTTCTCTCGTTCTTTTATTCTGGAACAGGATAAAACCAAAAGTATCAACAATTGCTTTAATTTAAAATTCTTAAAATAATTAATTTGGGGCTGCATGGCATTTTAAATTACAAAAAAACTTTCTTAAAAATAAAAACGTTACTTTGTTGTTTTGTTTTGTAACATGAAAACTACCAATAAAAATTAATTTCAAGAGAGAAAATGAAATATGCCATTCTGAACAGGTTGGATTAGAACATTTTGACCTTATCAGATGCTTTAAAACCACTTTTTTCTTTTGAAAGGAATCTTTCTTAAAGACAAAATATGCCATTTTAGGTGACGCTATAATCCCAAATAGAAAGACATTTTGCTGAGTTTTTTTTCGAACCAGCTCTACTTTGTGTTTCAGAGCAAAATAACTCAGTCAGAATTCGTGCTGTTTTCCAAGGAAGTTTGCAAAGCAATGAAGTCGGATATCTTTGGGTAGCTTAGTTTGCCTGGGTAGCTTTTATGGGCCTACGCATCCATTAAGGCAATTCGCTCTCTTTGCACTCCCATCTCTTCCATGGCCTAAAACACGCAGATGGTGGGAACTTCAAGACAGAGACAAGGACACAAGTCTTGCCAACAGAAGCTGAGTCTATTCCGTGGTCCTTTCGCCTTCTGTCACGCAGACAAGGAGAAGTGCCCTTAGGATCCAAGGGGGGATACCCACTGTCTTCAAAAGGAGGTGATCCCCAAACAACCTCTGACTTCTGCCTTACCAAGAGACACATGCCTGCCACAGAGTTCCTCCGCTCTGAGACCAGACCAGCCTTGGAAATGTCTTGGTGTATCCTTCACTGACAATAAGGCAGAGGAGGAGACTGTTTGCCTGTCCCGTCATGTCCTCTGTCTTGGGAGGTAGGGAAGCAATCATGGAAGGGATGAGAGCTGGGGGTCTGTGGAAGACAGCAGTTATCATGCACTGGCATGATAACTATGATCCAATGTCACTGGCACATCCAGAGTGAGCTACCATAGACAAACAGATTGAGTGAAGTCCTGCAGGGTTATAGGATAAGGTGAGTATGAAATTCCCCCCAAAATATAATACAGGCTTCCATATCCCAGTGACCCTTCTAGTCCATCTCCTTCTTTCCTCAGTCCCATGGGATCTGAATTGAGTTTCACAGCCATGGTTTTCTCACTATACCTCCCAAGGCCTTCCCTTTTCCACCCAAGAACAAGATATGATGGTGTCTCAGAACTCAGTTTTGTCCTTTTTTGGGGCCACATATTTCAATTTTCCTTACACTGCTGAGAGACCTTAGGAAGACTCTGTTATTAGTGCCTTTTTTTGCAATTGTCCTTGGGTTGCTTGATTGTCTTGTTATATTATACCAGTACTCAGTCTAGGTACTGATGAACATAACTTCTGCAGCTATTCATGGTCTGGAAAAAAGAAAAGGTCTATCTTCCCTAATTTTGTCAGATAGCAAGGTAGATATCAGCCTCAAAACTGGTATTACCGGAGAATTCATGAATGACAGTGATCCACAAAGAGTTTAGTTTACAACAAATATGATTCAGGAGAGCAAGTCAGGCAGAAAATGATTCATAATCAAGTCATAAATTCTCCACTGATCATTAATAGTTCATCTTCCAGTGATGCAGGAGAAGAAAGGCAGAATGTGCCTGACCCATGGAAGTCTTGACTCAGTTTTTGCAAGCTTTGCATTGGATCCAAATACTTAGCCTCAGCTGGATTTGTTTGTGTGCTTATTTTACATTGTTATTCCTACTCGGGATGAAATAGGATCATTTGCTTTGTTTGTCAGGATTCCCAGTGAACATGCAGAAAACATGGACAGCCTCCGTTGCCATACTTATTTTTGTAGCCATATTTCACAAAGAATGGGAAGATTCATGATTGGGTGTATAGGAAAATAACCTGTTGCTTTTAGCTTTACAGAACTATTTGTGATAAGGTAAGATCAGACTCACTTGGGTAAATCAGTAAGCCTGTCCTTCCCTTGACTCCAGGAGACATGGTGTTTGCCCAGCTGAGCAGGGCTTTGTACCTCTGAGATTCACTTGGATGGGTATGGAAGGGCTGACATACTGCAGGGAAGGATAACCTCTCCATATATCCACACAGCCAGGATACCCTGCTTCTTTTTTATTCCTCCCTGCCAAAATTATTGCTCATCTTCTTTGAGGGGTATCTACAAATTTTTCCTGTTTTTATTTGGCTGAAGTGTACCCTCTAGAAGCGAGTTTCCAGATTGTACCCTGGTACTTCCTGTGCTGTCCTTTCCATTGCACAGAGGTCTCAGGCTCTGTAACTGGATTCTGTTCAAATTAAGCTAAACCAAAAGATGTATTCAATGAGCACATACAACCTCTTTCCATCACTAATGGGAGATCAATCCACAGGAGGAGTAAGTATTCAAGATAAAGCCCCTTGAAATATGGATACTGTGGGTTCTCAGCACTGACTGTTTCTACAGTCTCCTGTTGGTCCACACTAAATCCTAATATAGACATAGCTTGTAGACACAGCTAGGAAACAAGTACCCTGCAAGCACTGCCAGTATCAAGATTACCATTTTCATTAGCAGATTTGGGGAACTTCTAATTTCCCCTGTGATTGCTGGGAATTTTCATAATTTTCAGTTGTAAAACTCACGGGACACCAGATTCATTCAACAGCTGCAAGTTCCAGGGAGTTTTCATTTATGGAAGATTGTATTAATTTTGATGCCTTTCAAATCAAAACTAGATCATGAAAAAGAGATGCTTTTTTTTTTTTTTTTTCCTGTGCACTAGCCATACTGCTTTTTTTAGCAAGCTAAACTGTTTTTCAGTTTGGGACCTGCATCTTGAAGTAGAGCCATTTTTCTCCTCTCTTCTAGGTAAAGAGACTCCCATATATTGTGAACAGCATAGTATAGAAATGTTGCTTTTTTCCTTGGGGTACAAGAGCTTTTATAATTTTCCAATTTGCCTTAGCTTGGAAATCTTAAAAGGGAAAGGACAGGTTGTCTTACTTTGAGTCCTGGTAGAATATGCTGAAGGTTTTTCACCGCCAAGAGAAGTCTTTTCATACTTTATGTTTGAAGAATGGATCAAAACCTCCTATGTTTTTTCATGATAATTCCTGTGTGTGACATACTGAGCAAGTCTTGCATGGGCAAACTCTGTCCTTTTTCTTCAGGCTAGTATATATCAGCTTAATAATACAGCTGGAGTATAGCCCCTTAGGCTGGAAGGTTGTCTCTTCTCTGTACCCATTAAATCCTTAGCTTCTTTGTGGCCAACACAAACACTGATTAATTTAATCATGATGATAGTGGGCCCCATTTCTTTATATAGACACTTTGTTGAGGGGGTCACTGACCCTTTTTTTAAGATCGCAAAAGATCCAGAGGTCTGAAAGCTTTTGTTCTTATCAACCCAAGGTCATCAATGGGACCTTTATATTGTCAGAGCGAGCCCTCATTTCTTCCATGTCTTTTACTATTTTGTTCCTTGGATTTTCTCTCAATAGTGGGGAGGTAGTTAAATATTGGGATGTAAAAAGAGCTGTCCTATCTAATACTTAAAGACCTCTGACCAAAAACGATTGAAAGAGGAATACTTAGAAAGACCTTATCTTGTCTTTAAAGACTGGTGAGGATGGTACACCAACTTTTTAGTGACCCTTGGCTTCTCTGATATGTCAGTGCCCCGTGTAATCTCAAGAGAAGAGAAATACATTGTTAGTTTTGTTTCTAGGCAAAACAACCACAAATCTACCTGACTGCTAGAGCTTTAAAATTGTGCTTACTCTGTGCTTTCTTCTAGAGCGTGTGCCAACAGTCCTGGCTCAGAACGAGCTCCACCAGCAGTGACCTTGTGTTTTCACTCCTGGTTATAGCTCTCAGAGCCTCTTGAGCTATGGGGCAAAGTCCACAAAGAAAGAAACTTTGTGGGTTTTTTCAGGGGCAGGGGGAGGGATTTTTTTGAAGTGCTTAGATCCTGGCAGATCTTTGCAAGAAGCACTGGAATGGACTGAACTGCTGCCAGGCTGGAAGAGATCTCTCAAGAGCTGCCTCCCTTCTCATCTATCTTGGACTCACGATGAGTGAGGTGAACCACCTGCTCCACACACTTGCCTCGTTGTGCCACAGTCTGAGACACGCCAAAGTATTGCACTGAAGTCCTGCTGTGGAGTTTGGAAGAAACCTAGATTTCTTTAATCTCTTTGTTAGACCAAAGTAACTCTGGTAAAACAACATGTCATCTAGTCCTCTGGCCTGCCTCTGAACCATTTGGCTCCAGCCCTTCTCAGAGAAAACTGTGCTCTGCATTAGGCACAGTTTTGAGAATACCCTGGGTATTTTAGAATGGCAGCATTTTTAGGGCAGGAACTGAGCTTTTGCTCACAAACATAGATCTCCCCTGAAAGAGAATGGTATGGCAATGGTGAGCTGTTCTTCTCGTACTGACTTTTCATTTGTGCAATGTACGAAGTGCCTCTTTCTCTCAGCTTTACAGAACTACAGTATTTTAGATGGCATGTATGGTATATAAATTTTCCTGACTATTTGCACCACTTCTTATGGGGTTTTATGTCATCCAGAAAACAATATAAATTGCTATTACATTTGGGGAGGAAAATCCATAGAAGATATTGGGATGGTCATTGCCAGAATCACTTACTGCTAGCAGAGGTAAAGAAGGGAACTGGGCTGGGGTCTCTCCTTTATGCAGAGAGAAGGACGATAGCTGTGTGGCAAATCCTTTGTTGACAGAGATAAGACCCATCCCAAAGCTCACTGCAGCTATAGAAATAGTCTTCGGCTGCCGTTTGCTGTTTGGTGTCCTTTTAGGCAGTACCTGCTCCTTGCTACCATCTCCCTCCACTCTCACTCCATGTGAGTGGAGAATGACGTGGCAAAGAAAAAGGTATTTCTTAGCAGAATTATCCCCCCTGCTCCGGTTCACCCTGCAGTTACATAGCTGTGCTGGCTCGTGCAGCGTTGGGGAAGAAATGAAAGGGCATCAACAGCCGGAGGGAGTAGGGTGGAGACTGCTTCAGTTGGAAACAGATCTGCCTAACAAGGGCTTCATCAGCTTCAGTGGTCTTCCAGCTTCCCTTTTATTAGTTTCTCCTGTGTCAGGTGTTACACATAGACACAATGACTGATGTTATAATTTGCATTATTTTGATTATTGGCAATTAGTGGTCTCTCCTAATGAGGATTTGGAGCAATATTTAATTCTTAAGCTATTGATTCCGGATCTCACTGAGCGTAGGTTGTAATTGGCTATTTGCTATTTCAGGGTAGTGTTTTAGGCTGTTTGGTTGTGCTTGGACAGTTTGTTTGCTTAGTTTTTTTTAAAATTATTTAGCTACCTGAAGCTCTGACTTTGAGTGTGGGCTCTCCACTGGGATAAATCTGGATATTGTATCCGGGAGGAACATGAGTAGCTTCAGAAGACTTTTTGCTGCCTTTGTCTCCTTCCTTTTCCCTTTCTTATATACTCACACATTGTATATAAGATAATGAACAGCAACATCTGTTGTATGTTTTCCAGGAATAGATTCTACATTTGAATCTTTTGACCCAATAAAGACTATCGAGCAGCAGATGTTTCAGAAGACTTTAATCCCTCACTTTAAAAGCTCACAGAGGTCCTTTGGTCCAAATTTTCAAGGTTTCCTTGGATTATTTCTTGGTTATTTTTATTGGATGGCAGTTTATTAAGGAGCAGAACCAAAATTACAGATTTTAAAAAAATTAAGATAATTACCTCCCCATTTATTATTAAATTTAAAACTCAGCCCAATATTAAAACAAACCCAACAACATGCCAAAGCTGACAACCCTTAGATACTAGCTAACACACTCTGTTATAAAACAAAAAATGAAGCCTTGATTTTGTTAGGGATATTGTTGCATTGTCTTAGGCAGAAGTTTGTGAATTTCTTTGGTGGATGAACTAAAGGTAATTAGAGATTCACTTTTAATCTCACCTCAGTTTTTCATGAGTGCAGTTCCCTTGACTGACATGTGCTTGTATTTTGTCGCTGTGGCTAGGTGCTGCCTGCCTGCCCAAAGCAACATTAAATGACTCTGCTTGTAACTGAGAAGCAGAGCTGGACCTAAGGCAAAATCCCAAAGTGTCCCTGAAAGTGTAGGAAGCTTAAATCTCTAACCTGGCCTATTTCTCTGTAATTATTTCAGTCCAACCCCCTGATCCAAACACTGCTGAACTTTGGGAATGTTTGGATGAGGTTCCAAAGTCTGTAGCTTGACTCCAGCTATATCTAGGAGGACAGATTTGTAAAACAGATGTTTTCCCACTGGAAGCATGTACATGAGCCCTATTAGCAAAACAAAAGGGGTTGTCCTGCAAAACATGTCTGAAAAATTCCCTAATGCACTCAGCGAATAGAAATGGAAAGTTTATTCTCCGGGCAGTAAGCTAATGTCTCACTCAGAGTCAATTTGAAAAAATTCCAGTATGGCTGGCATCTGTCACCACGTTGAAAGAAAAACAGCGGCTTTGAGGAGTATCATAGAAATACATTATGTCCTATTTGACTTGAGGGAATGATTAGGAACTGAATGAAGTATCGAGTGGTTATTCTCTCATCCAGAGGTGAAATCCAAGCCCTACTGAAATTTGTGGAATAAGTCCTATTTATTTCAGTAGGGTTAGGATTTCATGCCAAATCTTTAGCACTGCAATAGGACTTACCTATTTCATCATACATAAGACCTGGAAAATCTGCACATGTACAAACTAGACAGTGTTTCTTGAAGAAGATAATTTTATGCACCTGTTATAGCTGAAAGCTGTATGGTACAAAAGATATTTACTAAAAACTAAGGGAAAGAGTCAGCACCTTACCACAATTGTGATCTTTACTGATAGAAATGCACTGCTACTTTGAGTTTCTGACAGGTGATAAAATGTCAAAGAACAATTTAATATTACCAGGCTAGGTCTTGGAGTCTGTGTTTTAGCTTCCATTTTTTGTATTTTGTAATGGCCCAGAACCAAGTAATTACGTATCTAAATGTGATCCTTCATTTACTTTGGCAATGGATCTTCATCTGTCATCATTTTAATCCATCTACTGAGGGAAACGACAGAGACTGCCATACCTGAGAAAGAAAGAATGCTCTCTCAGATTTCTCTGTGCTTGAAATATTTCAACAGATGCCATTTTGTGTCGTGCCTCAGAACAGCCTCTTTATCTGAACTCTGAATACTGCTGTTTGTCTCATAAATATTTTCTAGTATTTAACGACTGTGTATTTGACTTTTTGAATGACAGACTGTAATTCCTCTTGAGCCATGGTAGCCTATCAAGTTGACAACTATTTCAATTTTACACTGTGTTTCTTTTATCATTCCTTTCAGGATTTGGGGGGTTACAGTCTGATATATTTAGTGCATTAAAGAAAACAATTATTTTGCAGTTACATGAAATAATTCAAAAATTCTTCAAATTACAGCAACAGATGCTCTGAACAGTGTTACCATTAAAGGGCTCCTCTGTACTAGGCACGAGAAAAGAAACAGATGAAAGTGCACAGTAAGGGACAGTACCTCCGTAAACTCCCTCGTAGCCAACACAAGATGGGGGAGGGACAGCAAAGAGATGGAAACGTAAAAAGCAGTTGCCCATTGTTACCCCATGGGTTTTCCATAAAATCAGGGCTAGAACCCAGACCTGTTAGTTTGAGTGCCTTTCCCCTATCTGTTGAACAAGAATTTCCATGTGACAGGTAGGTATTAAATTCCTTTCCAGTACTATCTAGGTAGACAAGTGTTCTTCTTATTCATTCTAGAGGTGGGCAAATCTGAGCTACTGGGAGGTGAAGATATGTGGATGAGATGAAAACTGAGAAAGGTCGGAGTCTTTTTAATAAGAACTTGATGTCCCATCCATATGCTGAATCCTGCTGGGTGTATTCCCTTTTCAGCTACGCTGTAGAGCATGGAGCAGTTGTCAGTCATGGAGCCACCCTGAACATCTTGGGATTCAATTTTGCAATCATAGTACACACCATACAAAAAAAGTTTAACATAGTTTCTGGTGTTTCCATTCAAATGAATAAGGAAAAAAAAAAAAGTATTATCTTGCCAGTCTTAACTTTTACATTAACATGTAATATTGGGTATATCCACAGGCAGCTGCCTGAATACTATTTAAGCTGGGTGCTGAACTAGGTGCATGCAATGACAGGCAGTAGTTAAGCTGCTCTTATCTTTTTTTCTTCATGTCATTGATAATGATACTCTAATTCTTTTCAAACTGTGTTCCTTTGGCTATGTTTTGACAGCATGGCTGTTATTCCAGTGGTCTATGTTATTCTCTGACAGTGTCATTTCTGCCAGATAATTTTCTCTTAAATTTCATTTTTGAGCACCTTTACAAAAAATTGGTTTTCTTCCTATTTTCTAATAATCATTATTGCTCTAAACCACAGACTGTCCTTAAGCACAGTGTTGTAAATCAGCATAGCTTTTTTGGAGCTCATGAGAAAGTTTGCCGCTTATACCAGCTGAAAATCTGCTTTTCCATTACTTGAAATATGAGATGGCAGATCTTTTTTTCTGTTACAAAGTAGGAATTTTATTATTTTAGCAGAAATGAAGGAACTTTTCAGAATGTTCTACAAGATGATATCTTATCTGAATTTGAAAGGACAATTTTTTTTTTTATCTACAGTAACATAAATCAAATCTGGTAATTCTTGCTTTATTAAAAATTTTACTCTGTTCTTGTCAAATTCATATAGTAGCCAAACCTATTGTAAATTGTGGATGACTAAAGGTGCCTTGTGTATGCTGATATATCAGTAGAATGGTCTACAGGAATTAAGGATTAGATTTTGATAATGTTTCTTAAGCAGTATCTTCCTTTGCAGCTTTCAGTGGGAGCACTACTGAAGTAAGACAATATGAAGTGTAAGAAAATGCAAATCTATTTCAAAAGCAATAACTAAGCTTTTTTTTTAAAAAAAACCTCAAACTTGCTCTTTGAACTTTACACTTTGCTAAAGAAAATGCCATTGTTTAAACCACACAGGTAATTTACCAAGAAAATGATTGTTTTTCCAACCTGTATGGAACTGCCCGATTATCTAGATGTCACTGATGGTCCCAACAAAGGTATTCTTGAAATAATGATATTCTCTATGTTATCCATTTGGTGACAAGAACATTTGGTCTGTAGACAACTGTTGCTCAAACCCACTAAAAAACATAATCCATAGGAACATAATAGTGATCAAAGTAGACTGGGTTCATCAAAAAAAGGTCTGATGTGAAGGAAATGATACCCCTCTACGCTTTGGAGGAGTTACTGAAAATGTGAAGATTTGTCCAAGTTTGGCAAGGTGTTCAGTCTAAAGAATTACAATTTCAACAAGTTTGGCAGAAATTTGATATACCTTAGCTGCTTTACTGCCCGAAATTCTTGCATCTTCGAGGCTATAAGAGCAGGGAGAAAAGAATGGAGCAGGATGGGACAGAGATTGGACTCAGGTCTACAAGGATGACTATGGATGGTATAGATGTTAGGGAGACAGGAACGTGGAGAGCTATGGGAGGGAACAGCAGGAAGCTTTCTACGCTGTACTTCCATAGATTTGGAGAAGCACATGGCGTTCCTGAATTGCAACATTACTTCAAGTTGTGAAGCAAGTAGTCGTGAAACTTACTGTCAAACTTTGTCCTCATCCCATTGCTAAGGGCAGGTTACTGAAGATAACAACCTCCTCGTTCCCATTGCTGTTGGTTAGTCTGTTTAATCAGTAGAAGACAATGTGGTGGAGGCAGAGATTGCGGTTCCATTATGGTTCCACTTGATGCAGTTTTATGTATTCATTTTTAACATAATATTTTTGTATTTTTGTTTGATTTTAATTTAGGTTGCGCAATCATGTGGTCAGAACCCAGGGATATCAGCTCTCAAGTTGTCAATGTAATTTCAATTTCGGTCCTTTTACAGGTTCATGTTGCTTATGCATGTGATCATGAGTTTTCTGACATTGCTTCTGTGTCATTCAATGGGACTGAATAAACCTGCTCAAGGAACAAGTCAACATTGACTAGTGAATAAAGATTTTACCAGAACATTTGCGCCTCTCTGATAGCAGGATTTGGAAAGCGTGCAGTGGGTGAGGCAAGACAGCAGGAAGAGATTGCAAGACTTTGTGGCAAAGACAGCATAATACTTGCCATCAAAACACAACTCTACCCTTCTTAGTAGCACACAATTTCTGCACAATTCTGGGAAATCCATGGAAATAAACATGCATTTGGGCGGCTGTTCGTCTGTATCCCCTTTTTCCGCAGTGTCAGTTTCAGAAACCCAGTGGCGGCTTTGCAAGGTGTTAAGGACTTACAGTGGAATTTTAATTTTTCTGAAGCTGTCAATGCATAGAATGATATAACAAGTGAAATAACCTGAAAAATTGGGTCTTAACTTTTTCAGCTCAGAAATGAAGAACTCCTCTCAACTCTTGTATATGCCTTAGCTCTTAATTAATTAAATGGGGAAAATCCTATGCTCTCCTCCCATAGAGAAGTTTGAAAGATCGAACCATTAATACTTGGGAACAACAAAAATATTGAACTGCTGGGCATCAATGAAGAAATTGATATCTCTGTATATGGAACAAGATTTATGTGCTGTCTTCTGCTCCAGGGTTAGTGTATGGGGCACCAGGGAAAAAATATTGATTCCCATTGTGGAGGCATTTTCTTTCCTGCACTCTGGGTGAGGCAGGGAGCATGAAGAAAATAGGATGTGACTGAGTAGTTAATACACACAACTGGGCTCAGTTAAATATTCACAGGCTTGACTTTGTGGCCTAAATTTTCTAATGCATTTGATATTTTGGAACGGTAACGGTCTAGACATTTTCTTCTAAGACGCCTGTAACCCTGTGTAACATGTATTACTCATGCCTGTAATATAGTTTTAACAGCTAGTAGTCAAGTATTAACATTTAATAAGCCCTCTGTAAGTGGGTCCTTACGGTGACATGCTGTGTGAGAATCTCTCCCTAATTTTCTTCAACTAAACCTCACATTCCCAGGGATATCTCAGGCCCAATGACAGTATTTAACAGCTTCTAGTCTCAAAACACAGGCAGTGCTGCATGCATTATAAGAATTGCAATGTGCTGAAGGCAGCTTTGGCATCGTTCATCCAAATGGTCAAAAGTCACTTCCAAGTCTCTTTGCTCATTTCCAGGTTCAGAAAAGTTCATCCCATGGGAATGCATTTCCTGACCTCTTTTGCTGTGAATAGCTAGCACACCCACTCAAAGCCACATCCAGCCAATCGACAATGAGGCAGAACCTCCTGAAATAATCCGAACAACCTTAAAATAGTAGTCTTTATTTACACAGAAAACAGAAATGACATGCTGTTTTTCCTTTCCTTTCTTTTCTCAAGATAAACTGAATATCTTCTGTGAGTTTCACACTTCAGCTACTTTCAGAATCCCAGGCTGAGTCTGTTGACCTGCGGTATCTGAAACCCACTCTAGCTATCCTTTCCAAGCCAGCACTTCATTAATTACTGTTTTAGGGAGATGGGGTTTCTCAGAACTGCAAGAAACGACTGTCCGAAGAAAACCAGCAATCAGATTCAATGTTAAGATTTTTTTTTTTAGAAGTATGTAATATTTGTTACCACTGCAGTCTGCCTGGATAAAAATCTTCCTTTAAGACAGTGCTTTGTAATTTGTGTCTCAGCCTCCATAATGTTAGTGAGATATTAATATATGCATGAAGTGCAGAAGTCAGTGTAATTACAGTGGCAAAGTGATAAATGCATAGCCGTTTTGCCTGGTAATATTGTGTATTTAACAGGTTTATTTGTTCAACAGTTCTTACTTTAATTATATTTTGCCATTTGGGAATTTTAGGCATATAACAATCACAGCTCTTCCATGAATATTAGTTTAAAAATAAGTGTTCATGCATTATTAAAAATACATGTGTCTTTGCTTACTTATGTATTTATAGCGATTCCCCCCCCCCCCCCCCTTTTTTTAAAAACACTGAATTTTTTATTTTTCTAATAAACTTGGTAAGAAAAACCAAGTCATCTGTTGGAAGGAAGGATATAAGGTGAGTTTCTTGCTGTGGACAAGCTCTAATTAGGACTTATGCCATATATTATGATACAGAAGTTAGAGGTAGGTGTCACTCTTTGAAGGCATGGCCCCAGAAGCTTCCATGGGTCCTGTGAATGTACAAAAATAGTGAAAGAAAAGAAACAAGAAATTTGTATGGCAATGAATGGACAGACACAACGGGGCAGTGTTAAAAACAACAGTTGACCTTATTGCTGTTGGCCTAATTGTGACAAAATACTCCCTTGGAATATTTGCACATTCCATCAGTGAAGTTTTGTGTTAATCCTCTTTGGGATGCAATTCACCAAACATGCAGAGAGCTATAATGCAGACTGTACAAACCTGAATACACTTCTACCCCCTTGTACTGAATACTACAGTATACTCTGATTCTTGAGGAACACAGGAAAATACGCATTTGCAGGTAACTTGCACAGTTGTCGAGAGTATATGCACTGTTGAAATTAGAGACAAAACTAGATTCTCAGTGGATGTAAGTTGATATAGCTCAACAGAGAAATTAAACTTGTGTTAGAATCATTTAGATTGTGACCTTTATAGAGTGAGGTTTTGTGATTTTTGTCACGAGTCTCACAGTATGTTTTCTAAATCTCCATCTCTTTGAGTCTCAGGATTTCAAAGGATTTGTAGCCTTCACTCAAGGAACTGGAAAACAAGATTCTGGTCTTGATAGTCAAAAAGCTTCAAAACACATATCTTAATGATTTAAAGTCAAGAGGACAAAAATAGCAATAACATTGCACCCCAAAAAAGTGTTATGTTTTTTTAAGTAAATCTTCTTATGTCTGGAGCCTGACTTGTTATTTTTGAATGGTGATGGCTGGAAATACGGTCATCCTTGGCTTTTCAGAGTGCTGGTATCTTCAGTGCTGGGGACATTTCCTTCGAGCTCAGCAGATCAAGTTTCAGAATGTTTCCTCCCTGAAATCTGACGGATGGGAAGGCAACGAGCTTCAGACTGACGGTGATGGAGGCTTGTTTGCTGGAGCTCAAATCCTTAGTGAACGGTCCACTCCAGCTCTAATTATAAAAACATTACAGTTCTAACAGTTGCCTGGCCATGAATTATTCTGACAATGTTTAACCTGCAGATAAGAAACCACTATCAACCTGTCACATTTCCCCCACTAACGAGTTCAGCATCAGTTTAAAAGGAAGTGCAACTCATGAAGCAATGGCTCTGTGTCATAAATTACAGGTATCCGGCATGCATTACAAGGACAGAAACAGTAAAATAGCACGGGACTCTTTATTATATGGTCTGACAGTGACAGAAAAACAGCACTCCACAGTGTTTAATCTACCATAGGTTGTTTATTCCCTTTCACATCCATGCCAGTTTTGAAACACTTGGTGCTGTATTCTGCTGCTATCTGCAATTAGCACAAGTATTTATTTAAAGCTCGAAGGGAGAGAAAGAGGTTGTCTTTGATAAAAAGCGTTGAACTCTCTAATCACTCAGACAGTGGAAAACGGTGCTGTCACAGAAGACTTACTCTCATTTATTTCTTTGTGTGTGTATATGTGTGTGTGTGTGTTACTCTAGGTGAGTTTCTTGTTTTGTCGTTAATGAAGTGCACAATCCCTTTTTGAAACAAAATCTTGTAAGGAGACCCGTGTTATTGAAAAAGCGATGGTGTACACACTCAGGAGAAAAACCAAACTGAAACAAACAAACAAAAAGCCTGTGATGATACCTTGATGAAATACCTAATGAAACGAAGAAGAGCTTTACACTAAAAAAAGGGGGGCATGCTTTCACAAATAATTGCAGCTGCATAAAGTGGATGAATCATGTTTGCTGGTACGAATGAGCATGCTATGGTGGCAGGAACATAGAAGAATACTCTTAAAAACTTTTCCCAGTTCTGTCATTATTCTTGGGCTTGTCCATCATCTCTCCATTCCCTGTTTTGGAAACTAGGTAAGCAAAAAAACATGTACAGCTTTATCACAGTAGTATTCAACACCTAATTACATAGACTCAGATTATCATATTTCTCTTGTAAATTTGCACAAAAAGATGAGGGGAAGAAGACTCTTCTGCTGATGGGACAGCTGAAAGCAGGATGAGAAGCTAGCTGTGCACAGAGAGCAGACCACAGAAGAAAGTGAGGACACGTCAAAGAAGTGCTGAAGTATGAGAAGATACTCATCTTCTCATACTTCAGGAAAAAGAGGAAGGAATTGTAACCTGGTATCCCTTTTCTGGATCATGGTCTTAGCCACTGAGCAGTAGGGTAAAAATGAAAGCCCCTCTCTTCAGTAGTTTTGTGATTCTCTCTCTTAACTCCTTGAACTAAACATTTCATTTTGTATTCAAACTGGAAAAGGCAAAAAAACCACCAACCCTACAAAGCCTAAAACCCGCTCTTCTGCTTGTGTTTTAATGAGGAAAACCACAGCAACATGTCTTCATTCACTCGGAATTGGACTCTTCTTTCCTCAGGCTTTACCTCAGTTTGGCATCTGAACAGAACCACTAGCTATTTACACCCATGTGCTCTGGATCATCGTGAGCAATTGCCCTTACTCCGGTTACAGGCATTCCCCACAGGGTCGTTAGAGCTTGGTCCTTGTGCAAAGACTCAAGGTGTGAGGAATTACAGAGTCAAGGCTTTGGGGTGCTTATCTGATCATCGTGTGTTGCCAGACTTTTGGCAGGTAACCCAATTTCTCCAGCCCTCATAACTAATGGCATGGGCCAAAATTCCTTTAAACCAAAAAGCCAGAGGGATTGCTATGGAGATTTGGTCTTGGAAAGTGTTCCTTGCGGCTTGGAGAAACAGGAGGTATATATTAGGTGGAGAGATTTAAACTTTGTCAGCAGAATCAAAAGCCTGAATATTGCTGCAGTAATCCTGCCTAAATTTGCTACGATTGCAGGAAATGTTTAGATGGCTTCATGATGTTCAAAGTGTTTCTTCCAGGCAGAGATTGAGATCTTTTAGGCCAAAACCATACATATTATTAGTAGATTATTAAGCATACACAATAATTTGTATCTTGGTCTTTTAGATTACTTGTGAAGAAAGAAAAACAATTTTCTTTCCCCGTATTTTTATTTTTCTGTCTTTAAGAAAAATATAATGTACAAAAGTAAGAGAAGAATTTTGGTTTTGTTACAGCTGTAAGAAGTGGTTAAGTTGATTTAAAGGGTGCAAGAAGACGTTTCGAGTATGGCAGTCATTTTTCACTAAGTTGGGAATACTTCTGATTTTTACCTGGACAATCCCATTAATTTCCCATTTTGTACTTTCAGCTACGAAGGACTGGATACACTGTCCTGGAGCGGTAGAGCAGCTGCTTGACTTTGGTCTTGTTTGGTACACAAAGGAATAATAATATTATGAATGTTTTGAGCCCCTCAGTTCCATAGTTCTTGAACTGCAGCTAACTTGTGCCTTGGATAAACACTTTTTAACCACTTGCCTAGCCTTACGCAAGCTTGTCTTACTGTTCTCGTTTTTGGCTTTTTTGTTTGATTCCCCTCTGGCACTTTACTGGATAGATTCAAGTCTGCCACAGGAGAATCTGGCGGTCTCCATAGAAAGGATTTAATCAATATCCCCAAAATATTGTGAAGGCATATCATAAAAATGTGAGAGTCCAGCGCCTAACCTTGCCAGAACAGGGTCAGCAGAGGGTCCTTGTCTTCCCCTTGTCAAAAGCAGAATATCTGCAGGCATCACTGAGTAAAATCATCCTGCTTTGCCTTTTACTGGCCTTGTCAGCTAGCACAAGAAAAGGAATAGCTTCTCTTAATGAATATATCTGCAGCAACACCCAGTTCTTTCCTACTTTCTTAAGTTTCTCTCCAGTCTCGGTGACAACTTGCCTACCTCAGGTGAGCTGGCAAACACAGACCGCTTCCAGGACTGGTGAGGACTCTCTGCTTTCCACCTTCCTTCCAGCTGTGTCTGCACTGTCCACACTTGACAGGTATGTGAAACTGCTGAAACGCTCACACTGCCGCTGCATCCGTGTCAGCAAAGCTGTGCTTTACCCCGTGCCCTGAAACTGCCTACTGGAAACAAGCTACTCCGGTTAAAGGATAATCTGGAGTTATAAATGCTGCTGCACCAGAGTCTGATCTGACTTTAGGTTGGCCTGAACTGTATGGGTTTCCCAACCCTTAGATGTGGGTGATGCCACAGTCTGACTGCATCTGGGTGATGTCGTGGTGATATCTGGACATGTGCCCTCTCCCTATACCGTCAATGTTTCAGCAAAGGTTAAAGATGCCTGCCTCTCTGTCTATCTTCCTAGACTGATACATGACATCATTGCTTCTGGTGGCTCATTCCTCTTTAGCATAGGGCTTTTTGCTTAGGGTACATCTCCTGCAATTTAACCCAGGGAAGAAAAGGAAGGAGTGGAGTGTGGGAGATGTAGGCTGGCCAGAGAGGTCTACCAGTTGATGAGCCTGAGACACAAAGTAACAAACTACATTCATCAGGAGATGTTGCGGCAGCACATCTCAAATCATTACATTTTGCATTTTTGCCAAGATACTTCCATTTTTTTAGACATCTGAGTCTCCCACCCCCCAAAAGAAAACCAAAGCAAATCACAAAACACCAAACGAACAGAACAACATAACTCAAAAGAACACAGAGAACATCTACTTCTATGTACAATTTCAACTTGTTGAAGACCGACATATTTGTTGATAGTTTTATGGACGTTTTTGACCATTTGCAGCACCAGTAGATGGTGCTCAAGAATATGTTGCACAATTTCTGAACTTTTTAGAAACAATAACTCTTCCAGTGATTCAAGTTCCCTGTGAGTAGTTTATCTGGTGCTGTTTTAACAACTCCTTCATACACTGATGGAATGGGTAACCCATGCAGAAACTCTCCTGCAAAAGCATGTAGAACACTTAAGTGCCCTAATTGCAGTAACGAAGTCTCATAACATTATTATGATGTAGATTAAAAACCTCATCCCACTTTATGGATCACCTGAGGAGCAGGTTTTCTCTGACTTGATCAAGGTTGCACTGAAAATCCACAAAAGAGCCAGGAGTGGATACAAATCTATTTGAATCTTTGTTGCTTGTTCTAGACCTCAAAATCCACAAACATTTATATGCATCTGTAACATCTGTAAGCAGAAGCACTGTTAATTTCATACTGTGCAATTATCACGGCATGGAAGGAATATAGATGAGGCAGATATTTAGAAATAACTGTATTCCCTCCTTCTTTATTCATTAGTGAATCAAGCCAGTATTATACATATCAGACATAGAAATATGTATCTATATATATATGTACATTCAATATTATTAATTAAGGGCATTTTCAGCTGTCTGCATGCCCTTTAGCCTGATAACATATGTAGATCTAAATATGGTAAAGTGAATGTAAAGGAAAGGTACTTTTATGAGGCTGCATTTAGAAAAAGTATGCAAGTAATATGGAAATAATTACAGGATTTTTTTTTCCTTTTAAATCTGAAACCATACACTCATTATGGCTGAAGACTATCCACATGTATTAAGGATGAAAACTACAGTATTCAAGAATTTCAAGGTGAACAGTGCTGTCTTAATGTGTCTCTCAAGCAAAATCTGCTTGATATGAGCAAGTGCTCTTTTGGCTTTTATTCTGTGTGTGTTACTGGCTTTCTCTACAGCACTTCTGCATATGATAGTCCATGGAAGGGGAAAAAGCATGTCAGTGTAGGTTCAGTTGTGAATTTCATGCATTTTTAGTATTTATAGTGGCACTGCTTGAGCAAGCCTGTGATTAATGATCAGCGCAACCCCTCTTCACATAAAAAAGGCTTCCTCAGTGGCAGAAATGCAGTGTATGCAGTGGTGCAAATTTCAGACGACAATAACAATCAAGGCCCAGTCTGGCTTTTTTACCTTCATACTACTTATATCATGCAACAGCACCAGTCATTATCAAAAAAGTTTAGTTTTATATGTCATGTAGGAAACATTGACTTAAGGTTTTCCTAAGTCATGCTTTATATCTTATTTTCAAGGTATTGCAGCTCTCTTCTGAAAACCTGTGTGTTATTTTCTGGAGTTTTGGCACCATGTTTTATCCCCAGCCACTTTCCCATTTATAGCTGCGTAACTGTTTCTTAAAGCCTGGGCTGTAGCTACTTGAAGACCGCGATGAGCTATGGCAAATGATCAAATTTAAATAAATACAGTAACGCTCTGAATGCATCGTTAATTGGGTGCTCGTAACTGCCACTGCAGTAAATAATGTTCTAAATATCGTGCTGTCAGGCGTTTAGGCATTGTCTAGTCTCTTATGATTTAAAGTACATTAAGGTTTCCTTCCTCCTACAGCACTGCTTAAGCCTTCAAAAAAGTTGAATCAGATATTTTTTTATCATAGAGGACTTAGAGGCCTTAATTGATGATTTCAAATCAACGGTACAACAATGAATTAGGAAGTAGTAAATTTGCTCTGGGCATAGCTTTGAATATTGGGCTTTTACTTGTTTTTACTGTAATATAGAAGCTTCGTCAAAGTTTACCACAAATACTTATCCATTTGGTCTGGAAGCTTTCAAAATTTTCCAACCTAAATATATCCAAAAGCGCATTAGTAACTGAGAATACCTTCAAAGGAAGCCCTGTCTCTGTAACTGTTTAGGAACTAGTGGAATGCCAATCATCAGTATACCAATGTTTTTAAAAAGAGAAATAGTATCTTTTTCTTCTTCCTAGCCAGCACATGTTCACTAGCCTTGCATGAGCCTTGCTGACAAAGAATGAAAAGGCAGAGATCAGCTTTGTCTTTACATGTAAACATGATGATGTGCGTGGGCAATTTTATCCTCTCCATGCCAGAGTTTAGGCCAGCTCCTCGTCAAACAGTATCTCAGGAAGTTGGCTCCGGTGCTCTGGGGACTCTTGCTATTAGGACAGACATGTCACAGGTTACTGGAACTATTTGTACTTGTGCATATGGGTAAAAAATAATCCCTCCATCAGCTCAAAATGACATCATGCTCTTGCTCTTATTGTCAGAAATTTTTCACAAAAAATGCCATCAGAAAATGTGATTTGTGGAGTTGAAAATGCGTTGTCTAAGGCTCTCCTTCTAAATCAAAGGACGTCTTGACGAGCTGCACGGTGCATGCCTAAGATGATTAGCTCCTGGACATGTGTCCACACTCTCCCACTTGTACAGCAGACCTCCAGGGGCTGTGTTTGGGCTGAAATCCAGGGAATCGAGAAGCAGTATCTCTAAACTGAACGCATCTGCAAACTTTGCACCTGAACTAATAACCCTGTTTAGCGTGTGCTGTGACGTGGGCTTACCAGCCTCTGGGATCCAAGTCCCTTGTAAGGAAACATGGAAGTTTTGGAAATTAAATTTCAATTTGGGTGAAAATCTGTTTATCCTTCGAAAATAAAAATTTCCTTGAAATTTGTTTTTTAATATTGGATCGATTTCTAACTTCTTTAATTCCCCCTCCCCCCCCAATTGCAATTACACTTTTTATAAGCTCTGTAAATTAGTCTGTAAACAGCAAAGCTGTAGATGATCTAGCATCTAAATTAGACATTTACGGGATCCTGTGTCTCATTCTTGCAATACCCTGAGCAACTGGATGCAAGTCCTCTATCTATCTAATATTAGTATTGGCCGCATACTGCCAGCGTGAACCCAAACAAAAAGAAGCCTCCCTCTGGCTAAGCCATTCAATGCAATGCCAAGTGTATCTCAGCTGGAAGTGGCTTTTTCCATATCTTCCCAATCTCATATGAATTGTTTTCTCTTCCAAAGGTTGTGAAATATCTGGGTCAGCAGGTATAATAGAAAAGCAAATGGAAAAAAAATCTATTTTTGCAACTCCCGAGCCCCGTTCCCAACAATTTATTGGAATAAGATGTCATGCATGCACATGTATCATTGATTTCAGATGTATGGTAAAGTTGCCAAAGATATACTCAGCAGAAATAACTGTAATTTTTTCAGATCTGCTCTTCTCCCATCAGCTTGGCCTCCAGAACAAGAAATCAGCTCAGAGTGAAACATATTTCATACTCCTGGGCACCTGCTGATGCATCTCCCGCCTCTCAGCTTGGAGAGGACGGAAGGTTTGATGCGATCATGATACCTGCCATGAGCTGGACTTGCACGCTTTACACCTTACTTTTTTGCAATTCTGATTTCTTTTGTGAGCATTGTTTTAGGCCTGTTCCCTGTCTGATATTGAACTCTCGTGACACCAGTGCAGGAGCAGCAAACAACATGCTATAGTGAGAGAAAAGACTGTTTTTCAGTGCTTTTAGCAATGTGACCTTACGTATTGATTTATAGCCTGCTGCAGTGCTCTAGTGCAAAAGGGAACTGTGGTAATTAAGTTAGTATCTGCGCTTTCTAAAATAGTGCTGAGCTGCAACAAAAAGAGACCCTTTATTTTTCCTCTCTGCCTCTCAGTGAATGCAGATGCAGGCACTGGCCTTTGACCCTGCTCAGCTTTCCCCAGCTGCAGACTATTTTTCTCTCTCTGTGCCTTTACGTGCTGATAGACAGAGTAGGACCCATTAATTCTTGTGTCTGACTTTCTTTTTTTAGTGCAGGCAATGGAGCAACTTTCTGCACTTGTACCTGACTTTTAAAATATTGTGTGTCCTTATGTGGGTGAAAAAGGAACAGTGGCCAAGGAAATATAGGCAGCATTAGAAAATTCAGCAGGGTGGGTGGTCATGAAGTGGCTCAGACTTGAAAGCAAAAGCTTTTGCATGAAAATTCCCACTTCTCAGCATGACGCATTGTTCTGAAACTCATGTATAAGGTAACAGGATAAACACAATGAGAAATCTCTTTTGTATTCCATTACAGTCATTAGAGGAATAGGCCACAAAAGGTAATGGCAATAAACTGGAATACCTTGAAGTAAGCATGTAAATTACATGCTAATGTATGCAAATTAGCACACCATGTTCAATGTCCAGAAAAATACAAAATACAGCTAATTAATGGTAGGTAAGTTGCTTCATTTTATATTCACAGTTACAAGGGAGGTAGTATATTTTTATAATTGTGGAACATTGGCCTTGGGGAATGCATCAAACATTCAGTTTCTCTCCTCTGGCAAATTCATCCAGTACACTGGAAGTAATTGCCTTTCCACTTCCTCACCCAAGGTCTTACTCGGAGAGCGGGCTCCAAATTTAGAAGTAAAACAAAACAAAAAATAGGCTCCCAGTTTTACAATTACTTTCTTCTGGAAGTAGTTCTTATTAATGTTAATATAGTCTCTGTTCAGCAAAGTAGCTAAACACATTTGGTACCCTTGGCATATCTAAATGGATTTAATGACTGAATCCCCAAATGGATATAGGCTTTGTAAAGCCCAGCTTTTTAGGCAACCTGTTCCCAGCAGAATTCACAGTTCAAGCTCCCAATACAATGTGAGGCAAAAATAGAGCACCTGAGAACAGGTTCAGCAAAAGCAATGAACTGAGCACTGAGCAAACTCAATGAGGAGGAAGGGCAGAGGGAGCACGGGGGTCAAGCCCCGCTTCTGGCAGAGACTGATAGCACAAGCAGACGCAAGCTCCTCTGCCCACGTTCTTGAATCCTGCATGGGAATCAGCTCTGCTTTGAAAACCGTATCTATCTTGTGCCTGAAATTAATACTCCCGTCTTTCAGCCTATCCAGCTGACAGAGTAAAGGGGGCCGGGTCAAGGTGGAGCGAAGCCCCGTTGAAGGCATGTGTGTGTGTGCAATGTGGGAGAAAGCTGCAAGGTGAGTTGAATGGACAAATGACTGAGGATACACTAAATTTCAGTACACACAATGAGTTAGCAGCGGGTGGGAACCCTGTGAAAGCTCTTCTGAGCTCCCTTCTGCTGTAAAGGTTGCAGTTGGAAGGCGCTCTCTGGGTGGCTAGCTGCATGCCATGGGGCTGTGGCCATACCACCCTCCTCTATAGGTGCCTGGTGAGAAGCTCTGTTGAGCCTCTGCGAAGGCAGGTCATCTCAGCCACTTTGAAGAGCTTCAGGCATCATCCGAGCTGGTGGACATCTTCTGGACACAACAGCCGTGCCCCCGTACCAGAAGAACTCCAGGATGTCCTGCTTCCCCTCGCTGTCCTGCTGGTTCTCTACCAGGAGTCCTTCTACCGCAGCGTCTGCTTCACTCTGCAGAGGTCCAGTGCAGCAGAGGAATGAACAGTTTGGAAAGAAACCCCACTCATGTGTCACGGATGAAGAGAGGATGTGTTTTGTGGAGGGTCTTATTTGATAGGCAATGAGATGAGTGATGGTGATGAATGCAGTATGCCTTAGGTACCCAAGACAGAGGTTATAATTTGCCAAATACTTTTCATGAGACAGCGGTTGTCCTTCTGGAAAGTTGCTCGGTTTCAAACCAAAACATTTATCTTATACGCACCTCTGTGTGTGTGTGTGTATATATATATATACACATATAATCTACACCTGTTTGGCAGAGCAGTTGGACTTTGATCAACTTCAGGTAAATGCTTACCTTGCACTTCATGTAAAAATTAACCCCGGTGCTAAACATGTGCTTAAGTGTTTTCTGATTTAAGATGGTTTTCAGGATCGAGGCCCTAAAGAGGACAAATGAGTGTAGCTGTTTCAGACGGAAGAAAATGGAGGCTGGCAAAGAGACCCTACGAAGAGGAAAAAGTGTGAGAAATATCGTAAGGACTTTTAAGTAGAAGAAGGAAAAAGATGTCTGATAAAAGTAACAGGCTTACAGAGGGAAGCAACATAGGAAAATAAATGTCAGAAAAATAGAATGAGAAAAAAAAAGGAAATAGAAAGTAGAAATAGGGGCTACTGGAATGACAATTTAAGACTGAACGCCTCCTCTTAAGTTAATAATCTAAATCACAACACGCTTGACTGATGCTCACAAATTCAGCTTCTACTCTTATTTGCACACATAGTGTCTCGTATATTGTCATGCTTCCCTATGCTAGGGAGTTTTGAGAAAATGCTCTTGGAAGCCTCATATTGCAGGGACTCCCAATTGCAGAAGGGATGCAGAAACACTTCAGAGTGCAGAGCTTTGTTTTCTAAGGAATAAAGGAATAATTTGGGGGGGGGGGGGAATAATTCTAAGGAATGGGGTATCTAAGGAATAATTCTGCCCAAGACCAAGAGTTTGACTGTATGTAAGGCATTTTTCAGGCTATCGAGAAAATAAAACTGCCTTGCTGCCACTGGGCATCGGTGCCTGTCACGGACAGGGCTGTTTGGAGGGCTGCTGATTCAGCATGTGACGTGCAGACGGCTTGAGCTGATGCAACCTAGTGACAGCTATAAAAGGTCTTTAACGATATATGTACTGTAGTCTGATAGAAGAAGGAAGAGTGAGAGAGAGGAGTAGAAGGATCTGACCATAACCTCCTCCAATAAAACATTCTAATCCTAAAGCTTTTTTAATGTCTTCAGAGAGCTTCAGGCTAATCAGATACACCGAGTTATTTGCATCAGCTATTTACATCAGAGGCAATCTGGAATTAAAACTTTTTCTCTTCATCCCTGTCACCTTTTCACCCTGAACTAAAACTACTAGAAAAGTCAAAGGTCCTTACCCAGGTTGTGACCATTAACATGGTCCTTTTCTCCCCTTCTCCTGCTTTCCCCTGCTGCCCTGTTACAGATCTTGGATAGACCACAGCAAATCTAAAACTGATGGCCTTGTTTCTTTAGCTTTTTTGGCCCAGCACAAGCTCAATACCTGCACAAGAGGGGAGGAGGATCAGCTTGGGAAAGAAAACAAACAGGCTTCTGCCAAAATAATAATCATAATATTAGCGCACAGCTGTAGGGAGACATTTTTGGCATCCAGAGCAAATGCTACCCGCTCTCTCCCCTCCATCTGTGACCCCACTTCTGCTTTTTACCTTTCCACTGGCTACCAAATTCTCTGCTTCCCTCAGTCACCTCTCTATGCCACGAACTACCTCCATGGTCCTGTGGTTGCTCCTTGGTGGTGGCGGCAGCAGCAGAAGCATCTAAAGGGACCTGGGGGTGTGGGGGGGTGTGTGTGTTTGCACTCATGTGAGTGTGATATTCCTGCAAACTTGAAAAGTGCTTCAAGGATCTGATACAATTTTCTTGATCTTGATCTCATTCATTTGGAGGGAGGAGGAGGGAAAAAATGAGGGAGAGAGAGAGAGAGAGAGGGAATGCTGCTCTTGGCAGAAGATACAGGCAATTGGCTGCTTTATGGCTTTGCCTTGATGTGTGTTTAAAAAACAGCCCAAAATTTGGCACAGAGAGATTTTTCCCACTTGTTTTACTTCTAAATATTCTTCAAAAGCTTCCATGGGATATAGAATATTGCTTTGATCAGATGAATATAATTTGTGCTGAAGTTTCTAGTTAATACCGACTTCAATTCATATTCTGCCAATTTTTTAATTTCAGATTTGATTTCAAATTTTCTCTAGCCTGTAGACAATGGAAAAATATGACCGTTTCCTCCGTGGATCGTGTCATTTTACTGATGTGGGTTGAAGTTTCGGAAGATGGGGAAAGAGTAAGTGAAGAAAATATTATCAAACTTGCTTTGTCAGCAAAATGTAAGCATGACCAAAAGGCTGAATGTACGCAGGGAGTGTACCCCAGACCAAGAGGTTCTGGAAAAGGTTCACAGCTTGAATTTCTTTCAGATAAAGCCCCCATATTTGCGTTCTTATGTAATCCTTATCTGAGCTATTTGAGTTACTCACATTTGCGAAATTTTCTGGGAATGTCCAGGTATGGGCCGTCACGTGTGAGTCACCATGCTTCCTGTTTCTGCTCAGTCATAAAACATCTCCTGACAGCAGCCTTTGTCACGCTGCTTAGGACATTCATGATCTCATTTGGAGCCTACAATGTAAACACACTGTTTTTTTCCCTCCATTAATGCTGGTTTTTGAGCATTTCCGTGACCCAACATCCATTAATGGTCAATAAAAAAAAGCCCCAACACTTAAACAAACTTTAATTGTGATGCAGCGAGTATGAGCCATGAACACAGAACTCAGATGTTTGGGACAGTATTTAATGCACGTCTCCTTGCCCTCTGGGCTGCGTTACTGTTGTGTTTCTCACTTTAGCTACACTGGGAGTCTGTGAGGAAGATTTGCCCTCACAGAGCAGTTCTGCTCACTTATTTGACAATACCAGCCTTGCAGTTTGTGTGTCATCTGCTCTTTTCAGTCCATCACGAATTTAATGTAGCAGTCACATACTTTCCGTAGGCTGCTGCAGTTGACAAGATGCTGTTCCTTCCTACTGCAGTCCCAGGGGCTGGTGGAATAGAGACAGCATTTTTAGTGAAGGATTTTGGATTCTGGAGCTCATGTTGATAGTCCTCAGAGAAAAAAGGGCTTTTATTTATTTATTTTGCTTGAGGCGGTTATATATGGGATGGTTTATTTAGCTGAGACATCAGTCAGTAGTTCATGTAAAGCCATAGTACTGTTGTATCCCGAGAACCGTAGATCTGCTCTGAGTTTCTCCAGTGCTAAAGCTCCAAGAAGGAAGAATGGAGGTAGGAAAGCACCAATAATAAAAGTGAATCAGCTCCAGAAAATTTCACGCGGGCTTCATACGGAAGAAAACCAGAGTTTAAATGTGTGAGCCTGTGCCTTGAAACCAGTGGAAGGTAAATTGCTGACCTCAGCTGAGGAAGGAGCAAGCTCAGATGAAAAATCTCTGGCCACATCTGCTAACTCTGCTAGGCTAATCCTAAGGAGCTTCCTTGCAGAGAAATGTAGGGTATGTGCCATCCACCCTGTAAGCTTTTCATGAGTCTCCAAGCAAGCTTGTTCACATTACAAGGGGTGGCTTCAAGCATCTGCGTCCCACAAGCCCTCTGGCATAGCCCTTCTAGACGCAAGCCCCAGACCTAATTAATCTCGATCACACACATCCTGTAGACATGCAGCTGCCTCATCACTTGCATCCTACAGTGTCATGCTGATCCCCTTGTCCAGAGTGCAACCCGCAAAGATGGGAGGGCAACAGAGGGAACAGCGGGATGCCAGGTGCTCGGCCGGGGTGGGGAAATGAACCCACTGCCATGACAGCCAGGGATATGATGGTTCCCATAGGCCGTATTAATGCAAGGGGCTGTGATTCAAGACTAACGCCCTCAGGGAACACCCCGTGACAGAAAACAGTTTGGCCTTACAGTGTATGTTACAGTGTCCCACAGGAGAAGCACGTTGTCCTCCAAACATGGAAAAACAGAGAGCATGAAGCTAATTTCAGACATAAAAGGCCACCTCCATGGCCCTTTACAGCAGCTTCTACACAAGGCTGGAGAGGAAAGTGCATCCACTCCTTGGCTGCCACCCTGATCTCCTCTAGACCTGTGCCGTAGCAGTTCAGCATCAACCAGTACCCCATTATTTTTATCCTGGAGGTCTGCAATGTCATGTGCTTGTGATCTGTCCTCAGCTGCTAGACTGAGACAAGTTGGTGAAGCATTGGAAGAGGCTGCCCAGGGAGGTGGTGGAGTCATCATCCCTGGAGGTGTTCAAGGAACATGTGGACGAGGCACTGCAGGACATGGGCTGCCAGGCTCTGATCTTCCAAATTATCACCCCTACAAAGAGGCAAAGAGACCTTTAACAAGGGCTGGCTTGTCCTCTCTGCTGGTTTTCCAGCCAGCATTTCTTCAACATCAGAGCTGTAACTCTGCATCTTTCTGCCTCTTCATATATGATCTTAGTGGGCATGGTCGTGTTGGGTTGATGGTTGGACTTGATGATCTTACAGGTCTTTTCCAACCTTAGTGATTCTGTGATTCTGTGAAGTCGAATTGTCCAGGCAGCACTGCGGCAGTGGAGAAGCCCAGCTGTGCCAGGGCCATAAGCAGGACAGTGTTTTCTGTCTGGTGCCCACCAGAAGGGAATTCATGTTATTTACTAATATTTGACCATATGTCAGGACTTCGCTGGTCAGTTCATGAGCACCACCTTGTGCTTTCCAGTATAGATGGGTGGCACACAGATGTTGGGTACGCAGAGCATGCCTCCGAGCTGAGTCCATCCTATAAAGGAAAGCGATTTCTGCTGGGGAATGTGAGTGGCGAGGGGCATCCCGTGCAGACTGGTGGGGAACATGTTGGCAGGTGGAGGATGCTCCAGGCAGTGGTGCCCAACAAGGTGCCTCAGACAGATGGTGTGTGGGGAACACTTTGGTGGGTGCTGTGAGAGCTGGGTGCTCCCCATGTTTCCCATGTGGTGTTGCAGTCAGGGGAACTCAGGCAAGCTGGGAATATAAACCAGGCATCAAAACAGCACGGATGCTCAGACCCCAAAACTGCTGCCTGAGGTGCTTTAATAGGACGGTGTAGACACAGGCAGCTGTTTGTCCCCGGAGGGCATCACATATTGCTGCTAACTCTACTTGCACTTGGGGTTTCTGCTGTGGGAGCATAAAACATATTCCAAAGCCAAAGACATGTCACAGAAAGGTCCTAGTTCCTCCCCCCCTCACCCCAGTTTTAAGCCATGGTGACCTCAGAGAGCACGAGACTGTGTGTTTTATTTTTTTTTAATCTTTGTGAAAGGAGTCTTGTTTGCTTGCTGGCCCTTACACACCAAGGCACTGTTGTGTTACTTAAAATTGTAAATTATGTCTGTTTAAGAAAATGTCAGTGTTTTTTAAAACAGAATAACAGAACTGGAAAAGACTTGGCTGTGCTGTTTGTTACACAAGTTGCAGGCAGGCAGAATGATGCATTCATCATCATGGGCAGCTTCAAGGGGACTAATGGCTGCTATACAATATAGCTTCAGTTCTTTCAAGTAACATGATAGTTGTTTCTTTGCTTGCCAGCAAGATTATCTGAGCCATCTTAATGCTCGTGCACTGACGTATAGAGGAACCATCAATATGGGGCTGTGCCCACCAACAATAACTCCCTGCCCCCACTTGCTAATTAAAATGACCTTTCTATCAAAAAAGAGAATTGTAAGATAAATACAGCTTTGACAGAAGGATGTGATTTCTCTGGCACCTATTATTTTGCATATGGGTATTTCTTGTACATTCCCCAGGAGTTCTGTAAAACAGTTATTATTATCCTAAAGGATAGGAATAAGTTATAATAAGTATTCTTTGTTGCCAGCATCTGAGAGCATGCTAGGACCCTCTCTCATACAGGATAATACCGCTAAACACTCGACAACCATGTTGCTTCCAGCATGGATAGTCGCTACAAACCCCAGATCCTTTGCGAAAGAAAGTGAATTAAGAGGGGGACAAAAAAAATATTTTTTGGCCTCACCACTGTCACCTGTCCTCAAAGAAATCCCGCTTCTCCCATCTCAAATGGAGACCTACTGTTCCTCAAAATAGCAATAGCAAAACAAAAAGCAGCTGGATCTTTGCTGTCAGTCTCTATTTTATGTGGAACAATATATAAACGCTGAGGCACTTAGAGCAAGTCCTGTTGTGCTTCGCAGTTTTTCATCATGAAATGCCACAGGAAAATGGCCTAAACATCTGGACTGTTTCCCTGTAGTTGCATGAGCCTCTGGCTTGGCTTTGATTCACCTTAAATATCCAGAAGAAATGAGAAGAGGTGCACTGGCTTTGTAGTGGCTGCTTTGTGTATTTTTGTTTGTCCACTTGTTTGGAAATACTGCTCGCTGCCACCGCTCTGTTCCTCAGGGGGGGTGTTGCCTTTCCCGTGTTTTTTCACCAAACATTGAGGTTAGGCTCTGCTCTTCAGTGGTGTCATGTTGGAAGACTGTAAGTGAGGCTTTAGCCAGAAGAAAATGAAAAAGATTACATTTATATGTATGTTTTCTTACTAAATAAGGAGAAAGACTAACAGAGGGCTGCAAACTGGATTTGTCTGTGTGGGCGGACTGTGCTCGATGTGAAACATGTTTACCAAATTTTTTTCCCATGAGAATCAAAATTTTCCCCATCTGACATCCAGGTTTCTCGTCAGAGGGACTCTGCAGATACACTATTTCAGCTGCCGTTCTGGTGACTCAGAGCTCTGGCCCCTCGAAGGTGGCAGCTCTGAACTCTGATCGCCCTTCCGCCTTTCACGCTTGGCCACAGAGACTTGCCTGGGGCACCAAGGACTACATTTTTGGGCTCTCTTTCTGCAGCTATAGGTTTTGAAAGCCTGAGGTTTTCAGAAGAGACTTGAGGCCTTGGAGGTCTAACGCAAGGGATGAGAAAGGGGAAGGGGGTCTGATTTTTATAGAGTGGCTGGTAATTATTCTTGACATTCAGACAGCCTTTGAAACCTGAGATCCAGACTAGGTGTCCCAAAATACACGTGAAAACTTTGCCCATGTATTTATCTTAAGCTGACATTAATGGGGACAATGATATGACACTTATTTCCCAAATATTCTTCCAAGCCAGAACATATTCATCTCTGTGACCGAGTTGTCAACTTTTGCTTCACAGGTGAATGGGAAGATTTACATTTTTTTCTTGAATGTCTGACAGATTTATAGAAATCACAGTCAGCAGTAACAAATCTCGCTGAAAACATGGCTTTTGGATATATTGCAAAACAGGGAAGAAATGTCTTCTTTCTCTGGCTAGCAGCCACCATCTAATTTTAGCTGCAATCTTCAGAGGGGAATCACCTCTTCCCCAAAATGTGATTTCCCTAGCTTTGACCCAGACTAGACCAAGTTGCTATTCACTGTTAAATTTGCTTGCGTGCAGTTAAAGCCTGATAATCTTAGGTCTTAACTAAGCCAAAGCTCTTTAACTTGTTTTACTCTGCTAGGCCACATTAAAAAAAAAAAAATAAAAACCCCAATCAGCTCATTACACCTTACTACTTAAGCAGAATTGGGTTGGGTTAGTACTTGAGACACAGCAACAGCCCAGATGCTGAAGAAAAGGCTGTTAATGTTTCATGAAAAGATGGTGCTTCTGAATCCCTACTGAACCAACATTTAAGCATGGATTTCATACAGAAAAAGAGAAAAATAAGGCACTGTTTGTGTTTATTTGCATTTCAAGGTAATTTTTTGCATTTCAAGGTAATTTTTTGCATTTCAAGGTAATTTGCACATTTTGGAGGACCTAGTTTCAGCCGCAATAGTATACAATTCTTTTAAGTTCACTTTACTGCACTATTTGGATATATGCTAAAGGCCTGTCATGTGTGAGGTGCTCATATTAGTAACATCACACTGCTAAAGAGCTGCTACCTTCCCTCCCAGACAGGAGTCTGTGGACAAGGGGAAGAAAGTCCTGATACTGCTCTGCTACTGCGCCTGAATATCACCCCCACCTCCACACACACACGTATGTGTGTGTATATATATACATACATACATAGCTTTCAGTAGGATTCCTGGCAGATTAAAAGTTATGTTTATTTTATAAACATATTTATACTTCTTCTTACGTACAAACAAGTTTCCTTCAACTCATGTTTGTAATTCTCTAAATAAAACTGAAGACTGTAACTGAGACTGCAGATTTATTATATATTTAGAATTATTTTTAAACCTGGCTGCATTTTTTCCCATCTTACTTACTTTTTCACCTCATAGCTGCCCTCTTCAAACTGTGCTGAACAAAGCAGTCCATAAGAGCTAAAACATAATTCTTAAACCAGAATTGGAGTGTCTTTTATAATGCGCAAAAAAATGAAAAAAGAATAAAAGAAGAGAGTGGGTTCTACTTCCATTCCTCACTACGATCCAGGAGGACAGTCAGGTCTTTCATTTTAAATGCAGGAAGGAAATAACTCATATTCCTGTAGCTGGCTTTTAGCTTCTCATCTCTGCTCTGACCTCACTTTCTTGCCACTGTAATTGGGCACAATCATTTTGGTTAACAGAGTGAGAAGGTTCCACGGTTAATTACTCTGCTGTTCAGTCCCAGTGTTCTGTAAGGCTGTCTTCCAATAACAAAACCTGGGATCAGACAGCCATGTGAATGCTAACTTCATTCCTCAGCTAAAATACCGTGCTTTATCTGGCTGAGGGTGGGATTTCCAAGGGAGCCTAAGAGGGTTAGGTGGCTGAGTATCACTGAGATTCAGCAGACAGCTCCTGTAAAAAAAAAAAAATTAAATCACATTTGAAACCTCAAATCATGTGGAAATCTTTTGCTCTCAGGAAAAAAAGAAGGTCCCTGGGAGGCTAAGTCTGATTTAAGTTCTTCACTGATGTCATGGACCATTGGGGGCCCTATTCAGAGTGTTATTTTGAATATAGACAGCCCAAGGCTGTGAAAAGCCAATAAAAGGAATAGATAGGACACCAGGGCTGGAGAAAAGGTTCATACCTATTTTTCTAACCACTGCTTTAAAAGCAATGAAAGTCTGTTTCTTTTCTCTTCCCCTCCAGTAATGACACTCCTTCAAATAGCTGGTGGAGGCTTTTAGAAAGGTTCCATAGGAAAAAGAGAAGCTACATGGTAACGGTGGAGCAGGAGCAGGTTTCCCGCTCCCTCTGTCTGTCTATCTGTCTGTCTGGTAGGCATCCCAATAAAGAGATGAGAGGGATCACTCGTGGCAGTCAACACTTTTTCAAAAGAGGGTTCAGAGAAATAAATATCAATTGATTGCAGTCAGGTGATCAGATGCTCGCAGTGCGCACATGTGTTTGTGGTTTGCTTTTATTTTTTAAGATGCATTGGCCTCAGCTCTAAGGGTGGAAAGTACATAAGGAATTTTAATTGCCACTCCTTCTCAAAATCACATTCTTGAGCAAACCTGGCTTACTGGAGAGATTAATTTAATGTATAGACATAAAAACAAAACATGGTTTTCCAAAGTTCATCTTTGGAATATGCTTGGCAAGCATATTCCACCATTTTCATTCTTTCCAGGTCAGCATCCCACTGCTACCCCAGCAATCCCACCACAGCTGAGGAAAACTAAAGCTTAGAAAACAGGCATAAGGCCAAAGAGTGATACTTAGCCGCTAGCCTGAACAGGAGGCAATGCAAAGTCACCCAGTCTGCCGGGAGTCTCAGAGAGGGCTTACAGTTTAGGCAGGATACGTGCTCTTCTTCAATGACGTCGGGGGAACTGCTGGGGATGAGGGGCAGAGGAGCCGGTTCCTCCCCATTTTCCTTGGCACGGCTCTGGCTCCCGGAGGAGCAGGAGGACAGGGACTGAGGGCTCCCGGAGGTGGTGAGGCAGCTGCAGGCAGGGCTGGGAAGGGAGGGACTGTGCCTGTGCTCTAGGCACTCGGGAAGATGCCTTGCTGGACTCAGGAGCATTTAAAGCAGCTCTCTCCTGCTGCTTATTCCGATATCCGTACTTTCTCTTATCAGGGCAAATCTCACCTATGTGCCTCTCTCATCTATTTTCACAATGTTCTGGATTAATAACTTTTTTATATCACGAGCCTGTTCTAAAAGGTGAACAAATGGGCACTGGCATAGCTCCTAATAGTGTACATTTCAAGATTAACGCCAGCCAACAGCAGGAGGGGCAGCTTGGGGACCTCGTGAAAGCAGAAAGAAATCCCGCTCAGAAAGAACTTGCCTTGGTTAGAAATCTCTCAGAAGGCTGAGTTGGTAGAAGAGGAGTTTCACCAAGCCCGGCATCCGAGTGAGCAGCAGCAGCAGCTAACTTCTGCCTGTCCCCTCTTGGAGCAGTGACAGCTGTGTGCTAGATAAGGAGCGATCCCTGAAGCCCTCCATGTGCCTCAGAGAAAGATGATCATGCCAGACCGAGAACGTGAAAAAAACCCTTTGCCAGCACCGCTGTTTTGCTGGGCCTCAGCTCCATGACCAATGCATGGGGTTAAGAGGCTGGAGGGAGGGAGAGAAGCGCAAGCAGGGGCAGAGAAAGGCCATCCACAGAATCACAGAATCACTAAGGTTGGAAAAGACCTGTAAGACCATCAAGTCCAACCATCAACCCAACCCCACCATGCCCACTAAACCATGTCCCACAGTGCCATGTCCACACGTTCCTTGAACACCTCCAGTGATGGTGACTCCACCACTTCCCTGGGCAGCTTATTCCAGCGACGAGAGGAGGAGAGTCTCACACAGTCCCATGTTTCTCCAGCAAGCAGATCTGTCTATCCAGCTTTACCTGGGGTCAAACACCTGGTACGCACCGTGGGGAGTGGGTGCCCCAGCACATAATGGCAGGGCTGTGCGTGTGTGACGGTTTAAGGCCACTCCCAGTCCGCAGTTGGGATTTTTTTGAAGGGATTATGAACAGTTGTTTCACAGAAAGAGAGAAAACACTGTGCAGAGGCACAGAGACTGCCCTTGACGTTCTCATTACCTTGCTGGCCCACCATGTCCTCTGATGTAAATCACCAAGGCAGATGAGCTCAACACTGAGCAATTTGTCCTGCCACCGGCACCTGACACAGAGCTGCCGGAGGAGTCTCTCCACACCCTCCATGCATTGACACTGGTGATCGGACTGCCTGCACGTTGAGACCTCTCTAGAGTTTCTGTAGTTTGGTGGAGGACGCAACTCCCTTCCTCATGTGTCCTCTCCTGGTCCTCTAGCCTTCTCGCCACGTGGACATGTCTGTCTTTGCTCTGCATCCTTCACCAGCTGACAAACCCGAGCCTTATCCTTTCTTCAGGGTTGGAAATGACTACTAGGTGCCTCGTAACGTCTTCTCCTAGGCTGCATTTCCCTGTCTTGCCTCGTTGCGGTGGCTTGACACGGTGGCTGCGTGTCACCCCCTGCTCCACCCATCTATGTGCGCAGCTGAGAAACAGCTGCAGAGGTGGGAGCGCTGCAGCCAGATGCTGCTGACAGAGAGCAAAGGAGAGAGGGAGGGAGAGCTGCTGAGCATCTGCCAAGACAGAAGCAGCACAGAGAAGCTTTATCTTGACACTACAGTGAGAACCATGTGAAAAAATGTCATTTGAACCCTTTAGAAATGAACCCTGATACAATGGGTGTGGGGAGGTTTTCAAATTCTGCTCTCTATAATTTCTCCTTTCATCTGGAATTATCTTTCATTCATAGCCACACAACTGCATTTTTGGGCAAATCTGCAGTTTCTGAAGAACTCACTGGTCTTTAGCCACAACACAGTCTTGGGATGTTGGCCCCAGCTCCTCTTCCCTGGGACAAGAATCTGGAAAACATGAGGCCATCTTTCCAGACCTAGAGTGTTCGTCAGCTCTGTGGTCATGATATTATCCCACCGGTCTGCCTGACTACCCATTTAACTAGGCAATACGAGCAAATAAGAGGTTTGTGCGCATCGTGTCAACTTACACAACTGCCTTAGGAAGGCATCCAGCATTTATTGCAATCGGGAAAGCAAGCACAGAGGATTGTCACCCTTCCTTTTTGCATATAGTTAAGGCAGGATTTTTACTGTCCAGGTAGACCAGTGAGTCAGATGAATGCCAGCACAGAACTGTTTTAGGCCACGGGGGTAGAAGCTGGCACCACGTAGGTTTTACACCCAGCTCTGCCACTCACTGGGCCTATAAAACCAATCCTATTTTCCCACTTCTTGAGACTGCAGAGTCTTCAAAATGAAGACATGTTTTAACTATAGGAGATATGGTAATATTACCAGTGATCTCAGCTGAGACACTCTAGGAATTAAATCAACAGAAATCAATGTTAATGCGAGGACCCAGAGATAAGATGAGGAAGAGACAGCCTGGAGGCCCTGATTGTTTTTTAGGTGAGTTCTTAGTGTATCTATTCGTTTTGGAAAAATGATAGCTAACTGTGGTCTTCATTTATCTATAGCTGCTGCTGTCATTGTTTCCATAGTCCATTTTATTTTCTGGGGGTTCAAGGACCGTCTGTATCAAGCAGTATCTGCAACAATGTCAGGCAGTGATGACAAAGTTGGAGGCATATATGGGAAGCTTTCTTTTTCCCCTCTTTTTTTTCAGAGGCTTTATGCTTGTAAACTTAAGAAGAGAAAAAAAGATGTAAGGAGGAATAAACTTCATCTGGACTAAGAGTTTTGCATATAAAATTTTTCTTCCTCCAATGAGCCTGGTGTCTGTTGATGTAATAAACTAATTACACTCTAGGATCAGAAAATCAGATTAGAAAACATTTCCGTACGGTTCTCATTCTGGAGGTTAATCCAAAAGAGATAGGAGTCCGTAAGATAACTTAAAATACCTGCTCTGATATTTATACAACTAGTTTCTTCGCATGCGGATCCTGTAGTGGTAGTGATTTTGGATTTCTACTCTTTCTTCTTTACCGTATGTTGTACAAAATGATCTCCTATATTTTATAGTCTTATTGTACATGAACACACATATGTATACATATATACATACGTATTCATAAATATGCATGTATACATACATTCATACGTGTGTGTATATATATATGCATAGACACACATGCATACTTCCTGCATTTGTATAGGGTGTTATCATATACTGTTGTGTTATATTTATTTGGTCGTGGATTCTATAATTCCTAGGGCAAAAAATTTTAATTGACCTTTATTCCATCCTGGTAAACTGGCAGTGGTTCACGGAGAGGCACGGATATAGGTGTGGCTGGACATGGAGCGAGGTGTCGAGGTTGCACTGGCAGGCTCAGCATCGCACAAGAAGCTGTGTGACTGCCGGCAGGTTCTTGGCTCATGTTGCCACAGGTGACCCGTCAGTCCTGTTGGTTTTACTCTTTGGTCTTCCAGCATGCTGTGCACTTCTTCTCTAGAGCTGTAGAAATAGAAAGAGCTATGAGACCCAGCAGGTCTCATTTGTCTGTCTGGCTATACATGCAATAACTTTTCAAAAAATGAAGGTAAAACACTTGTGATTCAGAGTTAAATTCCTATTCAGTATAGAGAGATTTATTGTTGTTGTTGCTATTGTTATTTGCATTTTAGGTGACACTACCCAATAACTCCATTTATCTGGCTAGACATTTACAAATACCTTGTGCTAGATACTGCACAAATACATAAAAGATAGCTCCTGCTCCAAACAGCTTACATAAATTTCACAGACCTGACTCATTCAACAAACTTTCTGAAATCTTTCTGAAGAAAAATGCTGGTGCTGGTGTAGGATCAATAATTTTCTAGCAGTTGATGCTCAGTATGGAAGTGGTGTATTTTTTTAAAGGTAGGGAAGATAACACACATTTTCTTCCTTTTCATAATTTTTTCTTGTCTTTCCATTGTTTTCTGAAAATTGTTTTTGATGGTCTGTTTCCATTAAACCAATGTCCTCTTCTCCATAACCACCCACCCCTTCGCCCTGGACCTACATTTTCTATTATATTCTGGGCAAAGACAGAGTATTTATGATGTGATAGGTGTAAAATGAGATGCAAACTGACAACATGTGAAGCACTTCTATTTTGTGCTCAGAGCAGAAAAAGGGAACTCTTGACCCCAGCTGAGATGGTATCCCCATCCCCTCTTGCTTGAAAGTTGCAGCATGTCATGGGAAGTAGGATTCATAGCCCTGTCTTCTTGGTTTTGTCCGATGGTTTTGGAGAGGAGCTAGTCTGTATTAATCAGCCAATGGGCCTGGAGGTGGGCAACAAGAAAGATGGCCTTGCTCCCAGCATTTTCTTCTTGCTTCACTGCAATGCTTTGTTTTCTGGGTTTGGCTCCCAAACTGGTGGGTACCAGCTCTACAGGATTTCCTGCGTCTGCGTGTTGCTTCTACAGGGAAGTCAGGGGGGGACAATATGTGAGAGGCAATCTGTATGAGTCCCTTCAGTTAGTAGCCCCCATGGAAAGGCTATCTAGATCCAAATTAAAAATTTGGCCCTGAAGATAGCAAGACTGAGTAATACAATGTTTATATAGCCTCTGTTCAGGAGAGGACTAGAGTCCTGTCCAAGGAAAGAACACCAAACTCTGTTCAGACTAGATCAAATAGAAGAAAATATTTCACAGAAGTGATATTTTAAGTATGCAAGGTTTTTTTCTCTATATACATAAGGAAAGTGCCACCCTGGTAATTAAAGCTAACTAATTTTGTGGGGGAGGAGAGGCCTCCTTTCACATTCAGCTCCCCTTGCACTGTCCTTCCATCCAAACCCAAAACACTAAGTAAGATCACTTAGGAAAAAGTGCCTATGTTTTTGTACAGCTTTATATCCTTTTGTGGTGCTAATGCAGCTTTATATTATTACAATGGTATGTATCCTCATGCATAGTTACAGAAATGCTTACATAAGTTACATAAATATCATCTAGATAATTTATACAGATTACACGAATAGTTGGTAAGCAGGCTTAAAACCAGCAGATGACGTTGAAGAGAACATGAACAAGGCTATGTCAGCGCAAGGCTTCTTGCCTTATAGACACCCAAAAGAAAAGCAAAGGAAAAAGAAAGAGGAGACATTCAAAATAACCTCAAAATTAGAATGAAGTAAAAATGAAACAGGCTTTAAAGGATGCCAGAAATTTGGACAAGAAGCACTCCATGGAAGAGATTTTTCTCCCGGACAGTTCTGCAAAATACCCCTTGACACCTCACCCCCCTTTCAAAATCACATCAGCTAATCACTTAGCTCATCCCCTAGCCTAAGGCAAAACATGTTAAATTGAATACTTCAATACTTAGGATTTTACACAAAAATGGTGAATCTTGCACACATTTGCCTACTGGCAGCCAGCTCGGCTCCTGGACTGCTGGGTGAGTCCGCTCAGGATTCAGGCTGTCAGGCAGGGAGGGAGTTTTCAAGACTAAGGTTGTTCGCACAAGGCACTGTCAGGATATACCTGATGAAAATTACTGATGGATTTCAAAACATGAATAAGGCCAGCAAGTTGGGAAACTCAAGGGAAGACATGCTTAAATTAAGTTTTACATCCTTAAATTGAAATGGCTTTGCTTCCAGCAATCCTGGTAATCTACAGCTCCTATAGATTGATTTCTTTCTTCCCTCCCTTCCCCCACATCAGCTTTTTCCTCCTCAGTCTTACTAATTTTTATAGCTTGAAGGTGAATATACATCTACAGCTAATCTAGCCACTTATGGCTGTCGCCGTTAAGAAGCCTGTAGTGTTTTTTCTTGAGTGTCAGCTGACAGTACTTTACGAACTTATAGTAAATGCTGCCTTTGTAATACCAGCCAATATAAGTATCCATCACAATATAAAAGACCTGAGCTTCTGAATAACTTAGCCAGCACAGGCCAGACCCATCTAAATGACATAAAAATAATGAATAATAACGTTTGATTTTTTGTTATTCTGAATAAAATTGCTAACCACTACATGTAGACGTTATCAATTGACTTAGATTTACCTCAAAACTTGAAACAAAGAAAATGGCAAATACTGAAGTGGGCCAACATTAGTTTTATTGTTGCAAATACAATGCCAGGTGATGTCCCCAAAAGCAAACACCAAATCGTATTCTTTAAAACCAGTTGAAACTAATTGTACTCAAAGTATGCAGGAAATTTGTGAACAATTGCTGCTTCATGAAAGAGAACATCTAGTGATTTCTGACCTTTAGTCCTCAGCCTTTTCACTTGCAGAGCCCTGTTGAAGCAGAGAAAATTGCATGTTGCTTTTCAGTGCACAAGCAGGGAATTACAATACATTAGTATATCAGGGCTTTACGTACCTGTAAGCTTAGAAATATATTCAGCCCATCCCGAATGAAGTGCTCATTGGTTTTTCTTCTGTTTTGAGACCTCACTGTTTCAAAGGAGAATTTAATTTAATTGTTCATTTCTCTTTGCAAGGTTTAATAGAACCTATGATGTCTCATGTCTTCTTTTTTTCCCTTGCACAATACTGTATATGCACAATATATGCTTTTTAGGCAGACCTGCAGTAAGAAATATTCAAGTAGAAACTAATGTGACATATATGATTTTTACTCCAGGAGATTTTTCCAGAAAAAGAAAAAAGAAGAAAAAAAAAGGCAAATTCTGTAACAGTATTCACACAACTCGCATTTGTAGACCAACAGTAATCTTCAGATCTCAACAGTGCAGACTTAAACCTCTGGTTTTTATTTGCATTAGAGACATTGAACAGGAAAGGGCAGGTTAAAGAAAAAAAAAGAAAGAAATGAAAAGTGTCTGTTTCAGAACGATGAGATTAAATGCAAGAACACTCCTGTCGTTTAATATTAACTTTATAGAGAAAATATTTCTCTTGCTTCTTTTGTCACGCTACCAGGAAGAATGTACTCTTCATCAGAACCCTTTTGCAAACAACTGGTTTGCTATTGAATATGTGGCTTTAACGTCACTGGACTAGGACTTTCAGTCTAAGATCAGGACCACCTAGGAACCCAGAAGATGATACATATAGGTATCTGAATGACATCCAACTTGATTTCTTTTTGGCTGTAGTTACTTCTAATCCAGCCATTTCAAATCAGAAAAAGGTAAGATCAAACCTGTTTCATCTTCTTTTTTTTTTCTTACCACCAACTTTTTCTTTCCCTGCCCTGAATCAAAAGTGCTATTCAGCCTGCAGCCATATGTGAGCAATCACAGCTTGACACAGGGTACTAATAACACCTACTCCAGCCATCTACTTTTAAATTGGAGCGTTGCCATTGATGTGTGCTAGCGATTGCTCTGGCTTATGTAAGTTGCACGTGAGCGGCAGTGGGCACCGCGGGAGAATTAGCAGCGAGCCCCCGCGCCGCGAGGCCGGCGGCAGCGCCAGGCTTCCAGCAAATGAAGCAAGGCCAACTGGAAACGGAGCAAGGTCAGAGATCACCGCTCAGTCTGATTTCGTAAGTGGCCCTAATGTGCTCCATAAGTATAGATCAGCAAAGAGAGGCTGAGTCAGACCCCAGATTAACATTTGTTTTCATTTTTCAGTGGCTTCAGAACACACAGGGGTCATTGAACTGTTCATGCTGACGCTATTTAGCATTCATGGTCTGGAGGAAAATAAAGTCCTAACCTCTGACCTTTCATTAGAGTAGAGCACACAGGGGGTTAGAGGTGAGGGGGAAGAAAAAGGGGAAAAAAAAAAGTGTTACTCTCCCCCAGAAAATAAGTGGCTCCTGTTCATGGTGCAGGTCTGGCAGGACTGTATTTGCTAACAGGGAAAGTTAGAACGTGCTGTGGTACAGTGCAGTACCGCTGAAGATTAGCTTTTCTTGAGCAGTAGCCCCTTCCTCCAAGTTTAACACTCGTTGAGAAGAATAACAGCATGGCCTCTCAGGATGAGGGTCCATGCTGAGGAGGTGCTCAAGTCCAAGACATCTAAGCTGTTAGTTTTGCAATGTCCCTCAACATTTCATTCTTAAATGGTTTTCACTTCATTTACATTGACCCTTCCCTAAGATATTTTTTTTTCCCAAGAAAAATAGTTTGTTTTTATTTTTCACTCAGATGCATGTGCTCCCTCTGAGAAAACATGTATTGCTTTCACCCAGCATTATTAAAATAAATACCATCCATAAATCTCAGTCAATGCTACGCAAAGTTCACTGCTGAGTACTGGGATGAGGGAGTGGGCTTGTGCGTCCTTCTGCAAGTCAGCAGACAGAAGCACTTCACGTGCATTAACACATACCACCTAACTATTTCAACAAAAGGCCTGATTTTCCACTGCTTTCCCCAGTCTAGTAATTGATAGCAATGTAAATTGTCGGTAAACTACAGCTTCTGGCTGAAGCCAAATGATGTGCTTGCTCTTTCCATGGTTTAAACGGCTGCACACAGCGCAAGGCAGTGCGAGGGATAGGAACAGATTGGCAGGCCAACAAAACAGCTGTGCATCTTATACCTCTCCTATGAACGAACAGAAAAATTAAACCCACATCCCAAAAATATTTCAGTGCCTGAGGCTGGCGGGGCTAGCCCTGAAAAGGACTGTGCTTCTGAAACTTCCCCTGGGGTTTGCTGCTCCCCTCCCCAGCGCGAGCCTTCTGGGCCAGAGAAAGCAAATTCGGTCTTCTCTCTACTTGGATGTAGTTAGATATTTAGGCACAACTCCAAGAAGCCCGGGGCAGATATCCAGGGGAATTCAAACCTGCAGCCTGCTGCTAGAAATCTTTTGCCAAAATGAATCTTGCCTAAAACCCATCAGGATGCCATTCCTGATGGCTCCTGTAATATTTTAGAGCTGTTTCGCGTAGAGCAGGACTGTGTTCGTGAGGTTGGTTTAGTTTAGTGGGGGCTCAAAAAGCCTATGGATTAGGTAGAAATACATAATTTGTGTTTGACAAAAGGATATTTGGATGGAGCCGGAGCTGTAGCTTGCTGCCAAGCTCTTTAGAGACAGAGGGATCTGTGCATGTTTCCCTGGCCTCCCTTGCATCTCCCTTCTTCTACTGAGGCAGTTACACTGAATAATCAATAAGTCTTGCCTACGGTGCGTATTTTAAAACATCCAGTCAGAATGGTTTAAAAGAAACAATGTATTTGTTGTATAACTCATCAATTGTTATATTTAGGATATTCCAATTTTAATAATTTAATTTTTCAGCTAAATATGCACGCAGTGTTTGCTAATTATATAGTATTGTTTCCTTCCCTTTTTCGATGGCCAAAGTCATAAGCCAACAACAGAGAAGAAATTTTGAAATCCATATCTGGGTGTAACATGAAAATTTCACTCTGGTATGATCACACTGTTATATTGTGCAATCAGGAACAAAAGCAAAACAGAGTGATTTATGTAACTATTCCCACTGAGAACTGTGAGTTATAAACGCAGAAATGAAATTCTCTGTTTGACTTGTTAATGTCTGCAGTCGGGTTACAGCT
This sequence comes from Gavia stellata, assembly GCF_030936135.1. Classification (NCBI taxonomy): domain Eukaryota; kingdom Metazoa; phylum Chordata; class Aves; order Gaviiformes; family Gaviidae; genus Gavia; species Gavia stellata. Next base: position 94,130,039 of record NC_082596.1, on the reverse strand, counting down.
CAGCTGAAACTTCCTGAGGTAGGAAGAATTTTATTCTGTGGATTTTTACACCGAGGAACTTGTGTTTGGAAGGATTCGTATGAAATAATTGTGAAAGGTTTGCAGAAACCTTCGCCGAGAAATTAACTTTGTATTAGCACAAACATTTGAAACGAATTTTCCTCTCCCAGCTGTTTCCTGAGCTGTAACGGCGAGCAGAGGAGAGCTGGTGAAGGCTGCGATGTGTTTGTGTGGGTGTTACAAGCGGATAACCCACAGCGCGGTTGCGGTACCTACACAAATGATGGTGAAATTTGTGAGTACTGTAAGCTGGGTGTGTACCAAGGAGTTATTCTTAGCCTTGACCTTGAGTTACTTGAGGGTGTAACGGAGATACTGCTCAGCTCGATGCCAAGGTGTGGCTCCCCAGAGTGAATTTCTGAGGATGCGTGCGTGCTATCAGAGTTTAACTTACTGCTGTCAAATCTTTCTAACTACTATGGGGCCATGGACCTGTAGGTATGAGAAGGTACGAGAGAAGTCGATATCCGTGGAAAACGCATGGTGCAAAGTGAAGAGAGACTTGTGCAGCACCATAAGGAGCAAGGCTGTATAACCTTGTCTCTGGAGGAAGAAATGCGAGAGAAACTACAGATAAATGCCTCTGTAGTGAGCACTGCTCCTGATTAATTCCTACCCTCTATACATTTATTCTGCGTCAGCCTTTCCTGCCTGCTTTCAACTGTGGTTATCATCTATACAAACCCAACAAGCAACACCATTGTTACGCTATATAAATAACTCAGAGATGGTGTAAAAATGCATGAATTCAGATACAATTCTTCCCAAGGTCTGGCCTCACTATTAAAACAGCTGAGACACGCTGTGAACTGAGTTTCCAAAACCACGTTCTTGAAGTCAGCTGGGTCCTTAGAGGGAGTTAGGTTAGGAAAGGCTTTTCTGAATTACACCTGGTTGTGAACTGTAATTAACCTTCTCGTTATTTAGGGAGGGGAAGTGGGCCCTCGACAAATTTGGCTCCATGGCTGAAAGAAGGTGGATGTGGGAGCTAATCCTATACTAAAGTACTTTTCTCTGGTGCTTTGAGACTATGGCAAGTGCAAGTTACCTTATATTTACTGTCTGCAAGACAGCTATCGCAGGTCAATTTGAGCTGTGCAGATGTGACTGTGAGAAAAGGCAGAACATCTACAGGTCTTTTTGAGGAAAAGAGAAATGTCAGAGGGCATCTTTTTCTTAGAGGAGAGGAAACCCAGAAATTTGGGGAAAATTTAAAATATTTGTCTTTATTACGTGTTTATGAAAATGAAACTTCATTTCTTTAAGAACAAAAAAAGTCTGCTGATTTAGCTAGCTAAATATACTTAGTAATTTAGGAAGTATTAGTATACAGAAGAAATGCGTACAGGTACTTTACTTTTGAATAATAATTGCTGTACCAAACACTGAAGATGGTGCTTCCCTACACATCAGTGTTCCTCAGTATATCTACTACCTGTCGACATATCCCTAAGATAGGAAGTAAAAATAAAATCCTGAAAATTGAAAGCAAGAGTGGTGCTGACTTTCATACAGAACAAGAACTCAGGTGCATGTGGCTTTCAAAGAGAACCCCAGTGAGTAGAGTTGTAGCTCTATAATACAGATAGGAAAACTCATTGCCAGAAACAAAGACGAAGATGAATGTGTGCATCCTTTCCCTGGATAGGATTGCTGTCTGCCTGAGTCCAGGCACTGCCTCTCCTGGTCCTTGGCTGGGTTCAGCAACCTTTTAAGACACTCTGGCTTAATTTTAAAATTGTGGCTTATTTTATCCCTTTGCTCTGAATGGTAGGAACTGTTAGACCTGACCTGGTTGTTACAGAAAGATGCTTGTGAGCTTCAGGATTAAACCAAGTCAGGTCATCCACACTTGCAAAGGCTGTCAGCCTCACGGTGGGTTTCCAGGAATAAACACCGTTCCTCAAACCTAGTTGGGGTCCCATGTCTGTACCAGCCAGAAATCTAGCCTCAAACTTCTGTTTTATAATCCTTATTTTACAACATGTCTGCCTTATTTTATCCTACCATACTGGCCCAGATCTTTGCCCCAGTCCTATCTCCAACCCTAACCTTGCTACAGATGTAAAAATTTTGGAAATGTTGCAAGTTTGGAAAGCAAATATTTTCCTTGGAAAGTATGGAGGGGATAGAAGGAGATGTTCAGAAAACCCATCCATTTAGGGAAAAATTCCACTATCATTGTAAACATTACTTTAAACATTCTTTCACTGCCCATTCTGAGACAAGAGTATTTCACATTAAAGCCTCCGTTCCCCCCCCCGCCTTTTTCCCTATCAGATCCAAGGAAAAAAAACTTCCAACACTAACTTTTTCTGTATACGTTTGCAGGATTCTTTTTCCCAGACCCTGAAGTTTCTAAACATGATTTAGGCCCTGAACTTGCAACTGTGTAGGTTGTACGACATGAGAAAATCTGAGTCACCTGAGGGAATTGTTGTACCCACGATGGGCTAAGCCTGGGAGAAGCAGAGCCTTCCTTCCTGTGTGAACGTGGGATGAGCTCTCCCAGACTGTTTCAGACCTGGAAAAAGATGTTTCAGACCTGGAAAAAGACTGGTGTGGCCAAAAGCCTTCCTGGATTTCCCACCCAGTTTTGTCAGTTGTTCTATTGATAGATATTGCTCCATCCTACCTGCACTTACCCTTAGACCATCTCAGCTGCAAGATCTGAGCAAGGCTTTGCAGCAGATGCGATGGAGAGTTGTTTAGCCAGGGGTGTTTGGCTTGCCCTTCTATAACAAGCCAGTGCAGTACGGGGCTGGTTCGCACTGTCTTGTGTTGCTGCTCAACTCCCTAGTCTTACCTATAGTTTGAAAAGAAAAAAACAACAACAAAAAACCCACCAAACCTCTAGAGATTTGGTAGGACTGGTAGGTATTTGGGGATTGTAGGGGTGCACATTGGTAGGCATCTGTGCATGCGTTCATAACTGCATCCAGCTGAATGTAGTCAGGGAGCACAGCAAATGCTGTTAGGTTTTTCTTCACCTGCTATTCAAGGCTCTGCTGCATTTTCCTCAATGTGTCTCAGAGCTGATGGTATAATCCTTTACCTGATGACTGATAGCCCTGATTCATGCAGCTGAGATGTGGGCTCATGCAGCTCGTCCTGCTGTCTGAACGTTTCACCGTGCTGTCAGGGGTTCATGATAATGAAGAGATACAGGACGGGAACCTGTCAGCCTGCGGGCACGAGCTGTGCTGCAAGCCATAATGCATACGGTTCGCTGGAAACTTCAACACTAGCAGAGTGAGCGCTGCTCTCCCCCGCTCTGACACGCATACGCACAAATATACACACAGACATTTAGATGAAGTGGTAGTTAGCCCTATAGATAGGGGAGAAGAGATACGGATAAGAATAAATATTCTGTATGTAACAGAATGCAGCTTGAACTACCATGCACTTAAATATTTCAGGCTTTCTAATAACATCTCCTGCAAAAAAGCAAAGTGTAGAACCTGAAAATGGTTTCTACGTGTAACCTTATTTTATGTATTATCCCACACTTTTGCTAAGTCAACGTTTCTACTCTTCCAAAGAAAAACTGATTTATTGATTCAAGGTTTTTGAAAGCCCAGTACTTCAACAACTGCGTTAGAGGAGGGGAAAAAAAAACACTTCAAGACATTATATGATATTTTGAATGATTACAGATCTAGCTTTCCTGCCTGCATTCCTTTTTCTACAGGGTTTATACGTTTCCCTGAGAGACGCATGGGCCAATAAGTTGGAACAATCAAACCTTTGATGTAGAGCCCGGCCAGCCGGCCGGTGAAACACACCGCGTTCTGAGAGGTGATGGGTCAGCTCAGAGCCCGGGGCTGGCTGTCGGGGCCTCGCAAGCGCCTGGTAGCCAGAGGATGGTATAATTGGCTACAGTATTTCATTAGGGTGCAAATCAAATCATTTGACCAGCAGCAAAGCTCTTTGTTGCCCTCTGCAGGGACAAGAATAAAGAACCTTATTTGTCAGATACAGAAAAGAAAAAGGGAAATGGAAAGGGGAAAAAAAAAAAAAAGTGGTTGGAGGAGTCTTGAAAGAATATACATCCATGGCAGTAAATCCTGATGCATTTCTGGTTCTTTAAGAGCCCTTCCATTGTTCAGTGATTTATACAGGAGGCTGTATTTTAAAGAATGGATGTGTTTAATGCTTTAGAAAGGTAAGGGATTTCTGCTCAAGGAAAGGGGGGGGGGTAATGTTCCTTTGAGTTTTTCTGGAGGAGACAGTGTGGTGTTTGCTGGGAAGGTGTTACTTTAGTTATGTATATGTGTCTAAAATGTATGTTGTCCATCATGAAGTTATTCATAATTGCTTAATTCCTGCTGCACAAATAAAGATACTTGACTCTCTGAAACCAGAGCGGGTCGGGGCGGGGGGGGGAAATCACTTTTTTAAAAAAGCAATACTGTCTAGATGGAGGCTACAAAGAAGGTTCTGATCCAGTATTCTTAAAGGATCTCTAGAAACACAGTATTTTATTCTGCTGTGTTATAGTTATTTTTAAATTGCAAAGTAGCTGAAATTACTAAAAGGCAGAAGGAAAATCATTAGGTAGAAAGCGAAAATAGAACCAGAGCTCCATTAGCAAAGTACCTTTCTCTGCTGTCTCAGCTTTTCAAGGCTGATGGGATGACAGCTTCTTGTTTAAGTTTTTTCACAGGTTTCTTTACAGGCGCGTAACCCATGAACTTATGACTGAGAGATATACATTATACATGCATTCATAAATGAACATTGATCAGTCTTTGGAATGCTTGATGATGAACTCGTGCTTCTTATGTTCCTTGAATATTAATACCATCTTACTAAATCAGATTTATTCAGATGTACCTTATGTTTTACGGGGTATTTCTGGCTTCTGCCGTTCAAAGACCTCAGAAGCATATAATCTATGCTGAAGAAGGAGATCAGGTGGCTACCTCCAGGAGCTGGAGTAGAGGTTTTATTTAGATTAATCCACCAGGTTATGTATTTGCCATGTAATTCTGCCCTGGAACATAAGGAGGAAAAAAATATGATAAATAGGGGGGAAAAACCCACATACCACCAGGCTTGCATTTTTTGGCTGATCCTATGCCCTGGCAGCTAACAGCAGAGCTCCCGTTGCCATCAGTGGATGTATACTAGGAGAGTAGAGAAGAGATGTGGAAGATTTTAGGTCTATATTTTGTTTTATGACATGTTTCAATGGACGGGCGAGGCTGAAACTGCTCCAGTGTTCACCACAGCTAAGCCTATGCTGTAGGTGAACACGTTCTCCGTGCCGCAGGCGGGATGCATCACCCTCTCTCACAGGGTAACTGCTCATACTGTTCTGGCCAGTCTCTCTCCCTTCCCACACTCAGTAAATGCTCCTCCTGGCCCTGTCTTGAGCAAACCCCTCGAGGTGCTCCCTGCTTCCCTGGGGGAGCCGGGCATGGGACGGGAGCCTGATGGTTGCTGTGAGGGAGTGGGGAGCTGTGGCTCTGCCTGGCAGCGGCTGCACCCCCAGCAGCCGCCGTTCATCTCTGTGCTGGGTTATGAGTAGCTGAGCCATCTGGGTGGCATTTGCTTATTGAACAGCTCTTCCTGGACTCCTCTGGAAAAGAGAGCAGGCCAGGCAGGAGTGCTTTATTGACCAGATCTGGCACGTGGCCTGCCAGTTAATACAGAAGCGTAAGAATGTCTTTCCTGCTCAGAGCAAAGGGCCCTGTGGAGCCATACCCTGTCTCCGGCGGTAGCCGAGGACAGATGTTGTAGGAAGGCTACAAGAAGAGGCAAGTGTATAGCAATGCTTCCCCCACCTCCTGTGACTCGGGGATGTCCTGCAACAGCCACGATGCCTTTGTGCTCGGTAGCCTTTGTTTAACTTTTCTCGCCTTATCTTGTCTAATCACTCCTTGGAGCTGTGCAAGCTTTTGGCATCCACAACATCCTGAGGTAATGAATTTCCATAGTGTAATGGGTTAAAAGAAGGTACTTCCTTTTGTTTGTTTTAAACCTGCCACCTGTTAATTCCATTTGAGGTCCCCTAGCTCTCATACTGTGACAGGCAGTGAAAGCTGAATCCCTGTGCACCTTCTCTGTGGCGTTCTCGGTTGCACAGACCTCTGTGTAGGTCCCTTCGGATTGTTAACTCTTCCTTTTAGGAAAGCTGTCCCTTACCAGCTGGTATGGGCCTTGCAAATGGTCTTAGCCTCACTGATGCAGAAAACGATGGATGCTTTAAAAATCCAGCATGTGTTGCAACATGTCTCCTAAATGCTGTCTTTTTTATTTCTTTAGCAATTTAATCTCATCATATTCCAGGTTGCATCAGTTGCAAGTCTTCTCCTGTCCTGAACTTACTGCTGGCTGATTACAAATACATAACGGTAACAACGGCATATTTTACAGAGATGAATAAATACGAACATACACCTGATCTATCACTCCTGTAGCCAATTTCTCTTACATTCAGGTCACTCTCTCTCACAATAACTCTTAATTAGCATGAAAAAATAATCTTGTCTCGTATTTTTAATATGTGGAATACCTTCAAAGATGAACATGAAGAAAGTTGCAATTGCATGTGGTATCTGCTGCAAGGGAACACTCTTAAGTTTAATGTGTCTTCTGTATTTTAAATCAGTACGATATGCAGGCCTGCAAGCAACAAGGAGAAGAAAACTTGATAAATTATTGGTTATACAAGGTGAACAAAAATACCACAACCTACGAAATTATGGTGGAGATTTGCTGAGAGGGGGAAGGGAGCTGTGAGTAGTTGGCTGGCTCCTTCTCTTCTGCTTAAAACTGCTGCTCAGTCCCTAAAGTTGCCAGCTTGACTGTTTGATGGCTTGGCAGGGTTCTATCGGGAAATGTGCAAATTGCAGCTTGTGGGAACAGGGGAAAAATACAGAAAGTAGACTAATGTGGAAGAAGAGCATCTAACCTCACAGAATCAGTTTTTAACCTGGAACTGCCAGGCCTGGTTAAGGAGAAGGATTGGTTTCTTGTAACTTTAATCACATTTGAAGTAGTTAGCCTATTAAGCCTCGTTTATTCCATGATTCTATTAGCAGCTTTGATCCATGTCTGCAGCTCTTCCCCACATTAGGGGATGTATAACACGTGTGGCTGCACAAAAAGAAGTGGGAGGAAACCCTTTGCGCAGTGCTGCAATAAAATAGCCGCCTTGCATACGGGTCAGGGAGGTTGACGAAGCACTGCCCTACTCTGAGCATGCGTGCCCCTGGGAAAATGACAGCAATCTCTGGGAAGGAGGATCGGCAGAGGAAGTAAACACTGCCTGGCTGTGTCTGGCAGTCACACCTCTTAAATAACCATCCTGGAAGAACAGACTTCAGTCGGCCAGTGGTCAGGGGAAGCAGTAGTATCCTGGTTTTGGTTGGGCCAGAAATATTGCAGTAACAGGAATATATAAGATATTTTGATACTTCTGCTGTCCCTTTCAGTTAAAGCCTGGCAGGGCAGAGGTATGGGGAATCTGCAAAAGAAACCAGACTGAACTTTTGATCTAAAAAAAAAAAATCATGTCACTTTGTTAATCCAAACCCACAGGCTTCAACTTTATAAGGACACTTCTGTTTTTCCTTTTTCCTGTGGTTAGACTGCCATGGTAGAATTGAAGGGTTCTGCTTACACTATACAAGCTCCAACTTAATATGAATTAAATATTCTGTAGATGGTTGAAAAAGTGCTCTGGATTCAAATTGTCTTGTTTCACGGTGAATATATTTATTTTTGTTCTCCATTCAATCACTCAACAGTCTTAAGCCTGTTGCAGCTATGCAAATCGCTGCAACTGTTCCCCTCAGAGTTTTGCAGGAACCAGGCAATCTAACTGCTCACCATTCCTCCCGTGTAATGCAAGTACAGACTTATAAGCAGGGATCTGTAGCAGATACAGTTACTTTACCAGGTTCTGCTCTGATTTGCAAATCAGATTCTGTTCTGCCAACCTGAACACATCTGACACTGGAGCTCAAGAATTGGGTTTTGTGCAGCGAGAGCTATGGCAGAACCAGGATCCTCTTTCATGTGGCCTTCTGGCTAAGAGCTAATGTACAACTTCATAGTTAATGAATAAACATTTTTCTACCGGGCTTCAAAGTGAGTAGGAGCTGGTCCTGACACCAAGGAGCCTACAGTTCTGTTTCTCAGTTACCTCATCTGTAATGCGGGTGAATGATGCGTATCACCCAATGCGTCAAAGTCTTTGCTAATAAAAGCATTTCTCAGCCCAAGGCTGTTACTCGTTCTCTTGGGTTCTGTCCCATCCACAGCTCTTCTGTGAAGTTGTGAGTTTGCTGGCAACAGGAATCAAGTCTTATGGCTTGGGAAGCATTTATGATACTCCACAGTACTGTCTACCACTTTTCTCAGCAAATTCAAGAATGGCCTTACCCCTCTCTCTGCATTCATCTCTCTGTTGTCCTTCAGGTCTTTGACTCCCTTACTCATTTGCTCTCCTTTTTGTCCTTGCATCACCTTCATGATTGCTCTATTCTTTATCTCCAGCAGTCAGTTATCTTTTGGGGCTTTTTAAATTACTCCTGAACTGTAAATTCACATGTGACATTAAAAGCCTGGGAGTTAACCCTTCAAGGTGACAAAGAAAAGCTGGATCCATGAGACCAGGGTGGATATCGTGAAACCAGAATATGGACAGAAATCAAACTTCATCTAGCTCTTGCCTTGAAGCAGAAGTGTCCCAAGGTAGACCCTTCACCTCCAACAGATGTTAACCTGTTCTTAAAAGGCTCTACTGAGCCTACTCCACTCTCACAGAGTACACATGTGGTCCACCCCTCACTGCCCTCATAACCGGAATTTTTGCTAGTATCTTTCATGAAAGAAAACCAGTGCCTCCTTTTAGTTGACTTGAACAACTGATCACCATCTGCTTTACAACATTTCTTTTTTACATGTATGAAGATTTTCCATCTGCTGTACTCCTACCTAGTTCATGCCTGTTTTCAAAAGATGTTGTAGAGAATATTGATGTACTCTTCCTTGTAAAAGCAGCATTAAAAAAATCTGTAACATGGAGCTACCACTGTGTTTGTGTGGGGCGGGGAGGTGGGGGTGGAGGTGATGGTGTGGTGGTGGCCATGCAAATGTCAAATGTTTGGAGAGTTTCTGTGTACTTATTTATCTCTGAGGACCCACACAGAAAATAATTATTTGAATTAGAATTTTACAGACCATTAGTCAGATTGGTCTATTTTTGGTAAATGTTTAACCTCTTGAAGGATTGTGTCCCTATATTCTGGCAGAATTGGTTAATTTTGCTATGGCTGTATCACTTTACATGTAACACTCTACCTTTAGAAAATAAGTCACTGTCATAAAGCTGATAATATGCTTATACTAAACCTGATTGTAAAAGTCCCATCATATTAGTTTTGGGGATATACCTGCTAGTATATTTGCCTTCCTCAGCAGGACTCGAGAAGATGAAGCCAAGTTCTTAACAGTAGTGTGTGGTGGGAAGATGAAGCAAGGGGCATAAGTTAAAACAAGACAGGTTCAGACTGTATATAAGGAGAAACTGCTTTTCTATGAAGACAGCCAAGCAGTGGTGCAGAAGCCCAGGAATACTGTGCGGTCTCCATCCTTGGAGGTTTTCAAGACCCACCTGGATATAGCTCTAGCAAACCTGGTCTGATCCTGAAGCTGACTTCACTTTAGGCAGAAAGTTGGTTTAGAGACACCTGAGGTCCCTTCCAGCCCGAACAGGTCTGTGCTCTTGTGATCCTGTGACTCCCAGACATGAAACCAGGACATAGGCAAATAAGATAGAGAAGCAAACAAAGGTTTCTGGTAAGTTTAGTAAACCCCTCCTAAGTGATAGCTCTTCAATTCTAGCACTCACTTTCTTCTAGGGAATTAGTCAGTCAGAAAAGCAATCTGCTACATTCCTTTCCCCAAACACAAATATTAATGATACTCTTCGTATTTTTTAAGAAAGAAACATTTAATTTGTCTCCAGTCCCTAGAATAAGTCCCTGTGTCCGCTTGGGTGTTCTTGGACTCTGGTGGTCTTGGGCTTCCTCAGAAGCAGAACAAATCATCTGTCTTCCTGCCTGAATTTCTGGTACCTTCAGAGTTTTCATTTCCTGCTGTTCTGTTGGTGAAAAGGTATAGAAAGTAAAGTGTAACCATTAGATATACCCTAACGGATACAGCTCTGTGTCTAATGACACAGAGATGGGGGTCTGGAGGAGCTGAGAGGACCCTTCACTGTGTCCTGTCTCTCATTGTTATGATTTGCTGTATGTGCCATTGACTTCGGGGGGGGGGTGCATCAGGTAGCAAATGAAGCTGGAGAATGCACTTGCAGGGCATATACCAGAGATGGGTTAACAAGGAAATGCTTTCACTTGTTGCAGGTTCTGGATCATGTTTTCCATTAACTACCTGATCTCTCAAAAGGCTCGTTGCTGCTGAGCACCCTTCGCATCAGCTTGCCTGCTCCCTCACCGTTGACCTATGTACCAGGAGAGCAGCTGGATGCTTTCTCACTCCCAAAGGATTCACACAATCATGCTTCCAGTTAGGATGGGCTGTTTTGTAGAGAGCAGTGAGCAGAACCACGTTACCAAAGCCTTTGTTTCAGCTCAATGGTAAAAGCTTCTGGACTGTCTTTTGCTCAAGTCGGTTCTACTTCAAAGAGCTGAATTATGTATGTGTGTGTACATGCAAGCTTATAGAGCTTATTCTGTAACCACTCTGTGCTGGATGCAAACATTTGTAGTTCTGTTTTGTGTATGCGTGGGCCAGTTGGCAAAGTTTGTCATAGCAATTTAACAATCAAAAGTGGCAATGCCTAAACATTGCTCTGTTTTCAAAAGTACAGTTAAAATTAATGTGGCTTCCAGGGCCAGGTGCTGACACCCCTAAGGAATACCCAAGTAGTACTTCACTCCTCTTGCAAGGCTGTTTCAGTCAACGGTAGAGTTGCTGAAAGAGTAAGAGTTGACTCATTGTGAGGAAAGGCATCAGCATCTGACCTCAAGTTAGCAATAAATAGAGGCAAAAGATAATGTATCAGCTAGTATGTTCCCCACATATATATGGTTGTTTATATTTTTTTGTAAGAAGAAAATTGTGTGTTCTAGTTACAGCTTTTATTTTTAATTGTTAGCTTTTATTTTTCCCTGGCAATAAAAATAAGCTTTGTCTACAGTACACAGGCAAAGTGTCTCAGATTTATTAGATTTGATATTTGAAAGATTGGGTTTCATTCTTGTGGTAGAAGACTGGCTTCTGCAACACAGAATTTGAGGCTTGAGGTTGGGTTTTCCCGAAAGCCTAACCAAAATCTCCCACTGCAAATTAGACTCATTACTTCTGCAACTGCACCCCTTCCTCCTCCTCCTCAGCGATTCCTTGCTCTCCAGCGTGCAAGCCATGAGTTGTTATGGATGATGACAAAGTGGAATATAGAGGTAGGTTTGCCAAATATTAGGCTGAACGTTTCCCCTCAATTCATAGACTAAGCTTTAAGGAGAGCTGGAGAACCCTGAAGCCCCGCAGCCCACTCCTGTGACTTAGAAAGCTGTACCTAGTACATGCTTCAGATTCTGATGGAAGCTCTCTGTCTTGTTAGTAACGCTTAGTGAAACTTATTTTCTTATCCTTCCATAGTCTGAAAGGTAATCCTTTATATCTATGAAGCCTTTTTTTTTCTTCTCTCTTGCTTTACAAGTGTAGCTTTCCTTATAAATCCTATCCACCATTACAGTTAAGCAGTCTCTGTCGACAGCATAGATGCAAGACAAAATATTTTTTTTTTTAATTGGAGCATGGAAAATCTTCACAGAAAGCATCTTTCTGGTTTACAAAAGAATGTAATGTGCAGGACCAAACCTGTCAGCTCTCACTTATTTCAGCTGAGACTTACTCATTTTCAAACAGCTTTTTACAGCGCACTACCTCGCTCCAGAGAGGAGAAAATTTCGCAGTGTGATTCAGTGAGACTTCTCACTCATTTAACTGTCATCGCATGAGAATTCCTGTCTCATGAACAGAGGTAACGGGAAGGTGCTGTTTGTGAGACCTCTCAGCTTTGTGAGCTGTTCTACATCCAGTGAGGGATCAGGGAAAGTTCTGCTCCAAGAGAAAAAGTCTCTGCTCCAAGCCAGCAGGAGCTTCTCCATTTCCAGCAGTGGGGAGAAACACTATATTCCAGCTGTAAAATAAGTACATTTGTAAGAAAACATCCCCACAGTAGTGAAGGTCTATAGCAGGCTGAGGTCAGAGAAAAGATGAATGGTTTTGCCTTTGTTAGTCCTGCATATTCTCTGCTGTCAGTGAATGATGCCTTTTGAACAAAATGTGCTCAACTTTTTAACTCTGCTGATAAGTGTTTAAGAGGAAAGGAAACATTTCTCTATACGATCCCTAATCTATCCGGAAGAATTGGAGTTGGGTCCAAATCACCACCCAAAAACACAAGGAATGAAATATCTGCATTTAGTCTAATAACATGTGCCATGATATAAAATATTACGAAAGTCTATTCATTAAAAAAAACCAAACATAAAAAACTGAGGCAAAAGGAAGCTATTTTTACAGAGCAATGAATTCAGAGGCCAGGAAGCCTTTTATAGCTCCTAATATCTCTGGCAAACAACCTTCACCTTGCTGGCATCTCAGAAACATGGCCCATGTTACCCAAACGGCAATATACCCCACCGCAGCTGTGACCTGTGGCAGCCAGTTTCACAATGGAGCTGTTACCCAACAAAGTCAGGCTCAGGAGTGTGTGCTGACACCAACTTTGTCAGTAGCCAGCTCAGGGCTGCAGGCAACCTAAGCTGTGGAAGTGGGTGGAAAATTCCAAGCTGTTTGGGAAAGTGTATGTCCTGCTCTGTGGGATCATGGCAATGATTCTCTCTGTGTAGAATGGAAATCTTTCCTTTGTCTACCTTGTCTGAACCTGGCAAAGATCCTCACGTGCTGAAACTGAATTGACAGAGCTGTTTGGGAAAAGTACGTGAGCACGTTTTGCTTCAGAAATGACCAACATTACTCGCCTGCCATCCGCTACTTAAAGGTTGGGCCTCACTTCAGCACAGATGACAAGTGGAATTTGCAATAGCTCTTGGTTCTGCTCTTGCTTTTTTTCTTCCCCTTCTTCTATATGCAAAGGAATGCAAGTGTGTCCCTGAACTCTACACTGATCTGACAGAGAAGCAATTCCGTATGCTTTCTTCTCTCATCCCACTGCTCCCGTGCTGGACTGGTCAGAATTTAACCTTTAGCAAGACCTGTCAAGCAGTGGCTAGATCCAACTATCGTCTTCCTTTCAACAGTTAACTGGTTGTCTGTGCTTGCCATTTCAGTGGGAACCGTGATTACGTTGGTTGTTTTTAACAGATAACTAGAAGCTTTCTTTAGGAGAATATAGTCTGAAAGCATTTAGAGAGAAGAGAAAGAACTGTGTGTATGGTCACAAATATGACAGACACGCACCCTTAAGCATGTCGCATGGCGGGGTGTGCTGTCTTCTGCCCAGTGAGAAGGACCCTCATGCCCTGATATGGCAGCTGAGAATTTATTCCATCATATTAAGAAATTCCCCCAACCAAAACTTCAGCCATCTGTGCTACCAGAAACATAATCAATCCTAGCCAGTAAATCATAAGCACCCCAGTGCTTTGGGCAACACAAACTCTTCAGTATGTTAAAACACTATTGAATATTGACAGCGGGATAGGATTTGTGAGGCCTCTCATGATCAATCTCTTTCTATTTAAATAGCTGATAAATTAGAGTGTGAGGACTTATGATATGCCAGTTGGTTAAGAGGGGTTATGTTTTTAACAGATTCCTACACCTTTTGCTGGCGGAGCTTTGAAATCTGAGCTATAACCCACACAGGAACAGGAATATAAGCTGTTCTTTCATAGATCAGATACGATGGATACCTGTATTCATACCATATATTTGCCTTCCTTTATTTCTGATCATATTGCAGACCACCAGTTTGGGTGTTTTTTCTGAGTTACAACTAAGTACTTTTTTCCACACCAGATTGTTCTCATGTTTATCCAATTTTTAGTTTTCCACTTGTCAAATAAGAACTTCTTAGATAAATAAACATTTTTTTTTCTAGCTTGCCTGCTATTCTCTGTGAGGTAACAATAACAGGCGATGGTTACGAAAACCAGACACTGCTAGCCATAGTCTCAGACCAGAAAGCATGCATTCTTCTGGCTGGCTGCAAAACACAAGTAAAAAGCCCTGTCCTTTCAATTGTTCTGACTTCTAAATCCCAGCCGAAGGGAAATGTATAGCTCAGCCTGTCCCAGAGCTGCTCACTCCAGCATCAGCTTTCTGTATTGCTGCAAAGGCAGGGCATCCACACTTTCTCCATGCAAGACTGCCAGACATCAAAGAGCATATCCCATAAATCTCTCAGCTGTGTATCTTCACCTGCAGATGGGGCATCTTGACACTGTTGGCTGCCAGGACAAGTTAGAGCAACGCTCGGTTTACTGTGCTTTAGAGGAAAACACTCAAGGAACCTTTCAAGAAAACTCTTTCAGGAAAGGTGATGTAAAACTTCTATTGGAAGAATTGAATTGTGCTCCTCTGTGCAGAAACATGCACCTGAACCCATGCTTGGCTTACCAGTGATGATTTACCAGTTTGACTTTTGGTGGACAAAAGGCAGTATCATTGCAGGACCATCTTGTGTTGGAAAAGGCTCGGATGGCTTACAGGCCTGGCAATGAAAGATTTGGGATGTGTGCATGCCAAGCTGGCACACAGCACTCTTGATAAGCTCAATGGCTGGTCGGCAGCTTGCGTTGGGTGTGTTGGTGAACTTAACCCAGCCTATTGTGTCAAATGTACATTGCATTGTAACAGTCTGTTTCAACAGGTCAATGACTGAAGAGGCAGCAAATTAAACTCTCCTTCAGCCCTGTGTGTGGGGTTTCCTGCTGTGCAGTCACTGAAGTATGCGCTGACAAACGTGTCTTAGCCAATACGTAGGGCTCACCTCCAGAGTGAAATTTTAAATTCCTTCTCCAGCACTGCGCAGAATTGTCTCCCACAGGTGAACCAGGCTGACAAAAAGGTTTGAAAGCTTGATGAGACAAATCTCTGAATGAGGGAGAGAAGAGCAAGAGCAAAGCTATACCCTGGGCACTGGGGAGTTGAGGAAATCAGAACTGTAGAAGGCTGTTCAGGAGGACAGTTAAATTCCAGGCAGGAAAGACAAAAATGTCGAAGTTTTGGTGTCTCTTCACTTTGGTATTGTGGCTTAAACTTAAACTGAAATAGTACTGTAAGAAACCTGCCTGGCTTTACTGTGCTCCTTGACAATCACAAGCTGCGCAAAGCTGCTTTGGGCACAGAGTGAGGGATGTGCGGGGTCACTCAGCTCAGTCCTCTGCTGTTGCAGGAAACCACGCTCTGTGGTCTCCTTCAGAAACACCTCCAGCTCCATCTCAAAGACACCGAAAAATAGGCTGCTTTTTCCACATGCCGGGATCTGCATCTCTGGACACTGGCGGTTAGAAACCTTCTCCTGCTTCCCAGCATGGCTGTATCCATGGCTCCCTTCTACCCATTTGTTCTGCTGCCAGGATTGTCTGATAACTTCAGTAGGTCTTCTCCAGCTTTGCATTTATCTTCAACAATCGTATTTCCTTAAAGCTTTCATTTACCTAGGCTAAGCAGGCCTAGGTCTTTTAATCTTTCTTGCATGATCGTCCTTCCATTCTTGCGATCCGGTTACATGGGTCTCCTCCATTCCCAATTTTATTGCTTGTAAGTGTGGATTGTCAGAATGCAGTGCGCAGCATTCACGTTGGGATGCTTTCAACGTCTTCTTATAAGGGCATGAATGCTTTGCTTTCCTCTGTCAGAGATAGTTGCCATGTATCTCCAAGGGCCATACATATCTTTTTCATAACCATATTATAGTGCTAGATCCAACCATCTTGTACGTGACTAATCTGGACACATGTCTATCGTCTCTGTTTTTTCAGCTGATTCCATCTCATAAGATGTATTATTAGTTCTTAAAATGCATAATTTTACACTTGTATTTCTACCTCTTCAATCTGAAAGGCCAACAAGATCTTCCTTCCTTCTGTGTTCCATATTGACAGTGTTTTCTGTCCTTGCTAATGGCTGATTGTCATTCACTCATTCACACTCCTACTTTTTTATTGGTAAACAATAAAAATAAGATCAGTCCCAGACTTGTTCCTGTCCAGTAAAAGCACTTTCAGCATCTTTGAAACCACTTGATCATGGGGGCACTGACCACCTCGCAGGGGAGACTGCGTTCCTTGCTCTGGTGACTCCGGGAACAGCAGGATTGCTGCTGGAGGACATACACCTCACGGTACAGGAATGTCTGGCAGTTTTAAAAGTTTCCATGGAGGCAGGTTTTCAGAACAGATGCTGCTTTCTGCTGTTCGAGACCCAAACATTGCTGCATTGTGCTCTCACACGAGAACCAGAACGCTACAGGGGGCAGGAGTATGTTTGTTTGCCTTATTCTCATTTTCTGAGGACAGAATTGCACCAAAATAAACAAATGGTGAGCAGCTAGCAAGATTTTAAAGTATTTTTTTTATAATCTATATATTTTAAAGTGTCAGTGATAAAAGTTTCATGTGCATATAGGCACATGCTCCCTTTCTATTTTGCTCTTTTATGTTTTTTATAACAGTTTTCCTTGAAGGAAACCATTACCATTAGAAGTGTATGAATAATTTTTTACTCTGCTTGAAGAATTTTAATTTGTGTTAAAAAACAAAAGAAGATAAACATATCCTATACCAAAATGCAGGCTCTCTGATTCTCTCTGATTCTCATATTATTTAATCTCACATTTAATCCCTCAGTCCTGTTAGAGTTTACTGTTAACCAAAGTTGTCCCATTTACACTCCAGGACAAATTCGTTTGAAATACAATCCTGAACTTCATCCCAGACTGCAGGAAAACATCCATCCACATCTGAAGAGGATTAAATGCAAGCTCTCCAAAGCCCCGTCTATCTATCAGCAACCCTAAAAAGCCTATCGCTATAGTGTCTAGACACTGAGATAACCTTCCTGATGGAAGCAGATGGTAAAGACTTCTCCACATCATGGATTTCCATGAAAGATATAATGACACAAAGTTAGATTAACAGTCTCTTGGCAAAGCTTTTCATAGGAAAAAGGCACTACCATATTTAGACACACATAACAGGAGGAAGTTAGTAGTGGGTTTTTTTAAATTCACCCAGGCTGAAAATTGATGAACCTGAGTCTGGACTGTAGCAATAAATGAAGACTAGAAAAAGAAAAAAAGAAAGAAAGAAAAAAGCTATGTCAGAGACTCCAGAACAGATTTACATCTCAGGAAATGAAATCAAGGAAACCAAAGAACCAAAAATGGATGCATTTCCTTGAAATAAACACATATGGGAATGTTTTTATTCCAGTGAAAGAACTCTTCCTGAACACTGGATGCAAGAGGAGTCAGAGTCTCATTTAAGACTTAGTAAGAATAAAATTTAAGACCTTCATGAGCCAAGATGTGTACAGAGTAGAATGATTAATAGGCCTAGATCCTAAATACTCTGAAACTCCCTATTTACTCAAGCAAGGTCCTGTTGACCCAGTTTGATTGAGTGCAGCACTTGGGACTTTGCCCTCCAAGCCCTGAGATGAGCAGAGTCCTCCAATGAAAATTCACAATATAGAAAAGAAAAGGACCATGAAAAATCTTTACTTTTACATGTTCTCAAACCTCCGCTAACCCCACTGATCCTGGCAAAGAGGTTGTCTTCATCCCCAGTATTTTGGATGCACCATTGCTCAATGGGACGTTGCTGTGCCATCAACTGTGGTCATTTTAAACCCTTTCCTTGGAGCAGAAGACAGGTAGACAGGTTTTTGGGGCTCTGTAACACATTCAAACAGCAGAGGAAAGGTCTGGGAATCAAGAGGATACCAGATAATCTTACCAAGGTTACAGCTGCTTCTAAGTTTATACTGCGTAAATGTGGCTAGAAAGCAGCGGTTCCCACCCAGCAAAATGGGAACGTCCGAAAAACAATAACAACTCCTAGACTTGATTCTTGTCAAAAATATAATAATAATGTGTATATATATGTTTGTTAGGAAATGAGGGCTGGGACTGGGAAAAAAGAAGAAACTTCATTATGGAATAATCAAAAAAGAACTTTTAAGCCAGGTGAAATGACACTCAGAGAGCTAATTCCCCAAAGTAGCTTCCTATGTGAAGACTATCTGTGCTGTTGTACGGTGAGCAGGGCAGACTGTTGTACCACAAGAAAAACAACATCCGATGCTCTGCAGCCTCTCCTAAGACTTCATGTTTAAGCAGGAGTGATCCAGGTTGGAATGGATCTGGAGAAGGCCTTCTAGAGAATGGGCTGCACTAACAGTGATCAAACGTGAATGAAAATAAACTGCCCAGGGAAGCGGTGGAGTCACCCTCCCTGGAGGTATTCAAGAAACGTGTGGACGAGGCATTGTGGGACATGGTTTAATGGGCATCATGGTGTCGTTGGTTGATAGTTGGACTTGATGATCTTACAGGTCTTTTCCAACCTTTGTGATTCTGCGATTCTGTACAAAAGCATGATTTTTTTTAGCCTGGCAAAATAAAGGCAGAGAGGTGTGATGTGACTGCTCGCTTAAATATATTAGGAGAAGAGACAGCTACAGTCAAGATCAATTTTTAAAGTTAGGGACAATATCGACATGATAACAAGTAGAACATAATTGTGGATGCATGTAGCCTCTAAAAGGCTACCATATCAGAAAAATGCTGCTAGCTATCAGAGGGGGAGTGTGTTGGAACAGACTTCTACATGGAATAAAATGACTTAAAAGACCCAGACTGGCTTTATTAATTGATGAAGGACTTGCTGCCGTTGTGCCAACATTGATATAGCTGGCATGTCACACTGAAATATTTATTGTAATTTATATTAAATTCATCTAAAAGTTGATTATGGGATGCAATATATAAATTAAATAAAATAAATTTCCCTAGAGACCTTCCCTTCCAACAGCAAGGTATATAAAAACTGAGTATCAGGCATTATTAGTTTGATGTAATATATTTCCAGGATACTTTGTTATGTAACTGAAAAGAGATGGTTTTTCTGCAGGTGGCAACTTTCAGGGTAAAAGAGTCTCCTTGTCTAATGGGAGAGCATCAGCCTGTGGCAGAGTAACTTCAGAGGCACAGATCTGCAAAGTAATTGTTCTCACCCATTTTTCCTGTCTAGACTGACCTTCCCTACCCCTTCCCCCCAGCCAGCACAATACAGCTACGTTTTGATTTTTTCTTACCAACGCAAACACATAGTTGGGTCCTCCAAGATTAAATACAGGGCAAGTCTCACACCTTTTACCGGCCAGCCAGGAAGTCTTTGTGGGACAAAACCTGATGACTGGAATTCTTCCTTTGGGTGGTATTTACTTAGAAATCAGTTAGAGGCTTTACTTGAGCTCAGAGCTGCAGTGCATTAAGCACTGTATGAATACACACACAACTTCACTCCAGAGAGTGAACAAGCTAAAAAAACCCAGATGGACAAAATGGATACAACAAAACAAAAGGAAGAAATTATTTACTCAAGCCATGCCCTGGATTAACCAAGAAATCCGGGAAAAAAAACCAATGAAAAGAACTCCCACATCTCAACCTTACACTGTATGAAATGAATAATTTTGCTTTATACATGCAGTGGCCTCTGGACTATGATTAAGCAGAATCTATAGCTACATGCATAGATTCCTTACCAGTCTATATATACAGAGACTGCAATAGTTTATTTCCCCTTCTATCTAAACAAATACCAATAATTTACAAATTTATTTTAATTTTCACATTTGACTGGTAGAAGGCTCAAGAAGTTCAACAAATGAAGTAAGCCCATTAATATAAAAGAGTATTTTAAAACCCTCTCTTAAATGATGCTGTCTCAGCATTCTTTTAGTTTACAAACTATACCACCAGGACCTCTACAATAAAAAGGCAAATAGGGAACAAAAAGCTTCTTTTTCCTTTATAATATAGAGTGTAAAAGGAGAAAAGACAGTCCCCATCTCTTAGTTTCCGGACTATCTAAGGTGTCTATTACTGGCACAAAAGTAGTATGTAAGTAGAGCGTGCTTAGGCAAAGTGAGATAGCACAAGAAATACAAAATTCACATTTAATCGAGTGCCACATTCAGACAAGCCCAAACCAAAATAAGACCAAAAAAACCCCCATGGGATACCAGGGGAATGACTGAAAGTGTTTGCTGGAGTTCCGCGTGCCTCACAGTTCTGGGGTCTCTCTATCAGTTGTGGCCACGTAAAAGAAGAGTTGCTCTGTGGTGGGAATCTGGGTGGTTGCATTTTCTGCAACCTTACTGTCACATAGATTTACCCCTTTTGGTGCAACAGAAATAGCAAACTTTTGCCTTTGTGTGGTCCTTGAAGAAGATATTTCCCGATTTTGCATCAAGAAATAAGGTGGGTAGAGAGAAAACCAACAGTATGAGGAATGCAAGCCTGTATGCACTAACGTCTAACAGTTCCTTGAAAAGGAAGACAACAGCACAGTACATTTTTTCCTCTCAGAGGTAAAAAACACAGTTACAAAGCTCTGGGGATAGGAGAAGAAAGGGCAAGATAATCAAGGGAACATCCCTTCAAAGCATGCCAATAGAAATGTGCTATTTCAAAAGAGACATGTGGAAGGGAGGAGAGGAAGCAGCCGCGAGATTGGTAACAAATCAACAAAGGACAGACTTTTGAAATTTACTGCTTTCCCGAGTGGCAGACACTTGCCAGCCATGGGTTGGAAATGCCAGTAACTCACATCAGGAAACCATCTCTCCATCTGGGCAGTTAACACCAGTATGTACGGATGCAGGTACGTGGCAGGAGCTTAATGGGTGGGAGCACCATCAGCTGGGGCTTGGAACAAAGACATTAACGTCTCTGGGGGTACTGAGACCACGTTCCTTCAATTGTTGCAGAAATAGTCAAGTTCTGCATGTTTCTCACAGATGACTGTGCCAGACACCCGGGGAGAAAGGATGTGCAAACACATGGTTGTGTGTTAGGGCAGGGCTGAGACACCAGTGGTGAGGAATACCATATGCAAGAGGGCACACTGTGGTGATAGCTATCATTTCCCTTTTCAAGGAGACTGAAGGGACCCTCCAAAAATTGGGCTACAGCTTTTCTTAATTTCCTTCCCTCTGGTTAACCTCCATTTCTTTTCAGTAGTATGTACACACGATGCTTTCCTTAAGCAAGTTGGCCCTGGTAGATGCAGAAGAGCTTGCTTGCTCACACTTCCCTTGACAGGATGTGGCCTTGTAATGTCCCATAGTGGCATTTGGCTTTGGGATGGGCTACTGAAAGCTCAACATTAGGGACAATGTTGGGTGAAAGTGGTGGGAAGGAGAGGAAGGTAACCACGCTGCCTTGCAGTGGTAGTTCACCAGTGGCTTGATAAGGAGGAAAAAAAAAAGTGTCTATATCCTGAGCACAACAAATTTTACTTTGGGTGGGAAGAAGGAGGAGGGGAGACTGTGGGACCTTGAAAGAGCTGTGCTGACTGCCTTAGCACATGGTGTTAGCTCTGCTATCATCTTTAGAAACATTTTTCATCGAAGATATAATGAGATTCACATCACTGCTTCACTGCTTGTGGTGTACTAAAAAGATGGCAGTATCAGAGAGGGCTGAGACAGAACTCTGTTTTCCTAACATATTGTTGGAAAGAAGGGTGGGTATGAAGGGTGGTGGGTGGGTGGTGGAGAAAAGGAAGAGAAGTCTTGTAAATGCTCTCCCACAACTGTAAAAATTGTATGTAATTTGATCCTTTCTGAAGATTTTTCTAATATCTAAAAAGGGGGATAATCTTCAGCTCAGCATAAAATGTTTGAGGGGATTAGCTATCCTTCCCGGTCAGACAGATAGCGATAATTCACACTTCACAAGTCTCCCAGTAGCTAGTCTCTAATAACTTCAGTAAGGTTAATAATTATCCTATAAAATTACCTGGCACTTGAACTGGCAACCGGTTTTACTGCCTGGAGGTGACTGTTAAACAATCTGTGTCTATTGGCAAGCAGCACTGCACGTATACCCTTGCAAACCCCTTCCCCCATGATGGGTATGTGAAATTGCATGGCACGTTCACCACGCTGATTACTTATTCTTTGTATCCTGCCTGTGTTCATCACCTCAGATACCAGAGGATATATGAAGTGTGTCCTCCAAGGCAACAACCGCTCCAGCTTGGCACCATAAACAGAACTAGGTGATTGGTACCTGTGACTTTGTCACAGGCAGATGAGGTCAAACAACGTAAACCTGGGCTTTAAATCATCGCCATAAGGAAGGTATTTATCATCGCTTCTTTAGGCATCTCTGTGCTATGCCCTGGTTCAAAACCTGCTTTTGATGACATGTCCCAGATGTGAGCATATGCTGTGTGTTGTTCAATCTTGATCACTTTGCCTCAGAGGCCCAGGGCAGGAGCATTTAGTGAGAATGTGCATGGGATTCGCAAGAGGCAGATAGGATATTATTTAGACAATGCTTTTATTTGCGAGGTTTGGGCATGTTCTGAAAGAGGTATTAATTATTAGTGATGGTGTGACTAACACTGGTTTGCTTTTATTAGCTGGGAAGACCACGATTTGATTTTGCATACATTGGCTGGTGCGGCTCAAGCAGGAGGTGCCACCTCCAGTGGCAAAACCATGAATGCAGATAGTTCACACATTCAACTTCTCTTCCATAGGCTGAAATCTGACTGTGTTGATTTCTGATCTCCATTCCAGTATGGAAATTTCTGCTCACCCCAGGCTCTTTCCACGTTTGGCTTATCTCTGTAAGATGAGAGCTCTCAGCACCAGGGAATGCTTGGTGCTGACCTTTGCAAAATAGGAATCAAGCTGATAAGCCATCTCAGTTTTGGTGATTGCGGCTTCCTCGCTACATTCAGTTTCCAGATTTAGGGTCATCATTCCAATGGACTCAAAAGAACAGAAAAGAAGAGAGAACAGCTCCAGTGAACCTCATCATTTCTGAGCACCCAGTGGGAAAAATCTGCCTGCAAGGAATATTAGCTGATAGCAGCACAGACTCTTGTAGATAGTGACAAGTGGAAAGGATGAGCTAGTTCTCAGAACATTTGCCATATTTTATTGTCATTGATGCACATTTATGAAGGGTCTATTTATTAATTTGGTTCTCAAACCTGCAAGCAAATATGCATTGACATATGGGCATAATGTGCGGTCACATCCCTGTGCTCATGTAAATCCAGGTCCAGGACCAAGACTATAGACAAGGGGTGAGCTATATCCTTTAAGATGTTGGCTGACTGATGTTAAGAGATCCTCTGAGAAGAGTTAGTTACAAACAGGACTCAAACGCATTTTGACTTGGAGCTGCAAGTCAAAACACAGTTTATGGAGGAATTTTGAATTCAAGTTTTTTTATTTGGATTTAGCCCTAATTTTTAACGCCAGGCCGCAAAAAGGACCTGTTTCTCTTGCCCATTGCCAGGATAAAAACAATCCAGTGCTGTTTACCTCTGAAATGTAGCTTGCAAAGGTGACTGCAAAAGGAACAGAGACTAAATTAAACACAATCATTTGCCCCAGGTGGATTCTTTGCCTGCTGTTAGAATGCAATGGAGCTGGGTGACACATGTTTTTGTGGCATGAATACTTTTAGCATTAATTAGAGCTAAAATGTGAGTAGCAATTAAACAATATTAGTCTACAAAATTAGGGTGAAAGGGTTCGAGTGCTCAAGGCTGCTAAAGTCGCACAGGTGCAAGAAAACATTTATGTATTTGCCTTATAATGCTTCACATATATGAAGACAGGCTCCTAGTACGAGGTTGGCCGAGCCTGAATCAGCAAAATATTGTATACTTGTCTCTGTGTGCAGAGACAGTTGTGTTTTGAAAATTTACCTCTGAAATGAGTTTCCTTGCTTTTATTCATTTAACTTAAGAGATTTTTTCGTGTCAGCTGAAGATGCCTTTTAGTGCTTCTCCCACAATATTCTTGGTAGAAACGTTTTTCCTTGCACAAGTGGTTTTTCTTGGGCAAAAGTTTTCCTTGTTCCAAAGTGCCTGAGGGAGAGTTTCAATGGTAAATTTGCAGTGCAAATGTGTATGGAATTCAGCTGCCTAGAGGGGATCTCCTTCTGTAGTCTATAGGATGATGGGGAAAGGCAGGTTGCCTGCTATTCCCAGCTTTCCAGGTAGTCTGCTGTGTGACTGCAGGAAAGCCCACTTAAAAATTCTGTTCCTCGGTTTGCTTTGACGAAGAAGGGCATCTCCTTTTGTCTGGGCTGTGCAAGCACCCAGGAAATTCATGGTAAGATCTCCAGCTTGAAAAGTGTCTTGGCTGGATTTTGCTGTATTGTTATCAGGAACCTCCAAACTTAACAGTTTTGAGCCCTCCAAGACCTAAATATTACTATGGCCTAACAGAAGTAAGGACAGTGCAAACCAAGCCCTAACTAAGAGTATTACAATTTGGCTTTATACCATCATAAAATAGGTCAAGGCAGAACTTGTAAGCACTGATATTTCTTCCCAAGGGAGTGAACCAACTGGGGATTTGGCCCCGAGGCTGAAAACACACCCAACGCAGTCAGCAATCTTTTAGAAATGTATTGCTTGTCGCCCCTCGCTACTTAATTAAAAGGAATGTCAGGCATTTCTGAAAAGACAGTGGGTGAGTTGTCAAATGTAACAAAGAGAGAAAATAATTTCAGAAAGAAAGAAAGTCTATGTAAATTATAATACCCATCCTTTTCTACACTAAACCACAGCAATGATCATTTTAAGGGATTTTTGTATGGCATTTTAAAATGAAATGTGATTCTCTTGTTCATTCCCTGGCAATATGCCCTGAAATATTCCATTAAGTGTTTTCAATTACATGCCAGTCCCAATAGGATCTCAGTAAGAGGTTTTAAAAAGGTATCTTATCTAGTACATTATCTAATGCAGTTTGAATGCTATCAATGTTGCAATAAATAAAGATAAATTAAGTAATATAAAAAAACTGTTATAGCCTTGAATCAATAGACTGGGTAGCAGCTGAGAAGATGCACATATGTACTCTTCTCCTTAAAGAAAGGTTTCAGGACTTGGCACGGGAACAAGTTTTTTATTTAATATCTCATTTCCACCGTCTTGTATCAAAGTCTATTTCAGGAATAAAAACAAAATGAAACCTAAACTACATTATTATTTCTGAAAGCTTAGATGAGTGTATTTTTGAAACATATGGAGGTACATTATCTGTATTATGACACAAGTTACTGCTCAAAGGCTGAGTGGAAGAGGCTGCTGAGAGATGCAACTAACAGCACACTTGAACGCTTTGCTTTTCCATGCAACGCCAGTGTAGAAGGGGCTGCGCACACGCGCGTGCCTCTGCGTGTGCACATGCTAATGTGCTAGCCATTTGTATTGCTACCAGTGCAGCTGATCATATTGCTCATTCTAGATAATTAATTGGACAAGTTTATCCCATTCCTTTAAACACTTGAGCGTGTACATCAAGTTGCGCCAGGGGAGGTTTAGGCTGGATATTAGGAAAAATTCCTTTATGAGAGAGCGGTGAAGCATTGGAACAGGCTGCCCAGGGAGGTGGTGGAGTCACCATCACTGGCGGTGTTTAAGGAACATGTGGATGTGGCACTGCGGGACATGGTTTAGTGGGCGTGGTGGTGTTGGGTTGATGGTTGGACTTGATGATATTACAGGTCTTTTCCAACCATAGTGATTCTGTGATTCTGTAATTCTGTGATCATTTTACTGATATGAAGTCTCATATTTCAGCAAAGGAAACCTCTTTATCAACGTAAACTGTTCACAAGATCAGGGTTTTTAACCTGTTTTTATTTCTTACTCCAAACTGCTCACGATAACCGTGCTGTTTAGCTTGACTACATGTTTGCTTCTACTGGTGGCTGGAATGGAGGTGTGGGAGAGCTCGAGTAATACCACATGGCATTACTTCTCTTCTCTGACTTGATGGCTTGAACATGAAACATCAGTAGGAATTCCCCTTAGAATGGTTATTGTTAAATCCCCATAATAATCCTGCATAGGAATGGTGGGAACAAACAAGCCAACTCATTTTCAGCTGGGACTTAATTTCTTGTGTATATAATTGCATGATATGGCGTTAGTAGGTGTGTAGACTTTGTAGTTCCTTCCTGGGCTCTTGATTTATCTCTAACAGGATCCTAGGATCAAGTTGCTCTCCCCTGCCTTTCTCAGGGCCTGGCTGTGATCCTTCAAATTCCATACTCACAACCCTTTGTCCTGGGAGCCCCTTAGCCTTCACAGCAAGAAGCTGTGAAAAACCATCATTGTTTTCATATTTGATGACAGGCTGGCTGTTGGGAAATGAAGGTAAAGAAAGGAGAGCTCCATCACTGTCCAATTTGCTTGGTTGCAAGCTTCTTAGCTTCGTGTCGTATTTTAACAAAGATTTATAACATGTTGACTGGCTAAGGCCCCAGGGTTGCTAGAAGTAAAGGGTGGGGGGAGGGAACAAAAGCTGCTAATAGAAATGTAACATTACATTATGATAATTAGCATGAAATGTGAAGATTTTTATAAATTGCTTATCTGTTTTAATTATTCTTGAGACATCTGTAATATTAATGCACGGATAAAGAACAGTTAATTGGAAAATAAATGAGAGATCTAAATGTATTTTTCCCCCGTGTATATCAAGGCAAGCCTGGATATTAAATCTTGAACTTCCAAATTCTTGTTGTTATATTGTAGAAATGTATAAATTAATCAAATATTTATCATATAAACCAAGCCTCGTCAGATCCCAATTCTGATGGATTACCTAGTGAAGGAGTGAGTCTTAATGCTATGAAAACCATCCAGTGTGTTTCATTTTTTTAAACAATTCCTTTGTCACCATCACCACCAGCAAAACCTATCTGTAAGTAAGTTTTCTCTAAATGACATTTGCCTTCTTTTCCTCTCCCTCTTCATGTTTCACAAATGTGAATTTCCCATACAGACAACAGCATGTTTTAAGCATGAACAAAATGACTATAGGATGACAGTAATTTTCCATTAAGTCTTCTTGGGAGCCACTACAAAGCAAAACTATAAGCATGTTCCCACTGTCTGCATATATTAATGTGTTATGTACGTACACGCGTGCTTCATCGTTGAAGAATAAATGAGAAAAACAATTAACCGTATGGGTAGCCAGAGAGATAAAATTGAAAAGATAGGAGGATAATAAAACCTGAGAAATGTAGCAGATGCAGAGGTAAATATCTTTAAATCAAAAGTAGGACTTAGAGTTTCTGCTCTGCTGCAGTTTCATGTTTATTAAAAGGATTTATCCTGGAATCATCAAGACTGAGGCCACTAGCTGTTCAGTTCTCCTCCATTTATCTTATTGATTTCCAAGTTATGAGGATTACAAAATCCAGTCATGCAAACCCCCCTCCACAGTGTTTTGCAGAGTCCTTGAAAAACACATTCGGCAAACAACACGGAATTCACTCTTCCTTCTCTCCTACTTCCAACCCTCCCCTCCCCTCTAATTTTTCTTGCACTATAATGAGTGTACAGCTAATGCTAATCAGGCAATGTCTCTCCTACATAAACACTATCATTTCTTCTGTGAATTTCTTTCCATTTTTTCTTTTTTTTTTCCACAGGTTGGGGAGGGTAATGTAGAGAAAATCCTCAGAGAAGCAGAGATTAACATACAGATTAATGTATATGCTAACATATGTGGAGCCTATTAACTGCAGGATGCATAAATGCTAATCACTCAAGTGCAAGTTCTGCTTTCAGACTGACATATTCCTGAGCTTTGCTTTAGAAACAGTATTCCTTTGTGGGTTATTTTAAAGCAGCAGCCCAGTCATCGTGAAGCTAACTGCAGCTAACCATAATTTGGACCAGTGAGGTGACACTGGGTAACGTTGAAATGTGAGTTTCTCCTCTACTTCCCCATTTATGTCCTAGCTGCAACATGAGGAATTGCCTTCAGTGAGACTAATGTAGCTTGCCCTCCGTATGCCTCGGTGATTTGAGGCTCGATATACCAATATAGATATTTTCCTGTTGACATCAGTGGAGGACTCCATGAGGTTGCAACAGTTTCAGTCCCACTGAAGGGACCAGTGAAATCGGTAGACCTGGTTCAGACCTCGCTAGGAGGAGACGTGTGAGAGTACCAGCCAGGAACAGAGTGAGCTGGGTGAGGTAGCAGTGGGGTCACACCTGGCTTTTGGAGAGACGGAGGACCTTGCCTGGCTTTGCAGGGCCAGACAGGGACATGCAGAGAAGACTGAGCTTGGGAGAGACTCACTCCTTCACCACAAAACCAGGACCTGATGCTGCCGGGTGACAAACATGCTCTCTGGTGCTTGAGCTTGAGATTCTGCTGGAGCAGATGGCCACTTACTGTGCCTGTGTCCCAGGCTACTGCTAGAAGAACATTCATGGCCAGTTTCTGACCCTCAGCTGACCCCAATTTGACGTTGCAGCTCATCCAGACCTGCTAATGCACCTCGTGTTCAAATTTCCACCTCCATCAATACAAACTTTTTATCAGCAGCCACTTTGAGCGGGCCCTGCCTGTCTTACGGATTCCCCAGGCTGCTTTTGTTTACCCTTCTTGTTAAGGACAAAAGCGATTATAGCGCACACATTAATAAAGTCATGGCTAAAGAAGCAGCATCCCTTAACTATGGTATTACTGAAACAAATTCTTGTGTGCTCGGTGCTCATCCTGGAAGTGTTAGGGTACATAACTCACAATTTTACGACATTGTTGTAGCAGGTGTTTTGGATTTTATTGGTCAAGCAGAAAATTCTGATTATTTTTATTATTGTTTTCTCTTTTGCTTGATACAGTCACTTATGTTGTAAACTAATACTGGGGGTGGTTTGAATAAGGGGTACTGGTCATGCATTTAATTTCAGAATAATGAAAGATTTATTATGGGCAATGAAGTAGAATAATAAAGCCATATTTACAGATGTTATGTAGTGGGCATTCCTATCTCTAGCACACCTGTGAAACCCCAATGGATGTGTTTTATGTATGTTGTTTGTGTAGCAGTTTTTTTCATGCAACAAATGGCAAATACCGTAAAGGGATGATTCCCCCAAACTGAAATCCGGTAAAAAGAGTTACTAAACCCAGTTCCTTAACAGGACCTTCATTGCCCTTCATTTTCCAGTGTTCTGTGAAATGGGCTACTTTACATTCCAGATAAGAATAATAAAGCTCCGCATCTTATAGAGGACTTGGAAATTATATGAAAGAGTGAAAGTAGTTCCTTCCAGTTTTCTGCTAGCTGTCTGTTTGGGTACATCCTCGGGGTGAGATGCACCCTGATGGGAGCCCCACGACAGGAATGAAGTCTGACTCTTGGCAAGGGGCTGCTTCAGACACTTGGGAGGTGCCTGGGAAGCCGTTTGCTAGGACCCCTGTCTGTAGGTGCCAAGATGCGATATGAGACCTTCTGTTCAAACTGCTCCCCTGAGCTGGGTTTTGTGTGGGAAGAAACCAGATCAATAAAAGAGGCCCACAAAAATCCCCTGTGCGCATTGTTTTAACCCGTGGATGGAGTCAACACTCGGAGGCAATCTGGCTTCTCTCAACCCGCTTGGCACTAGGGTTTGGAAAGTGGGCAGTGATCAAGGCAGCGGGGTAGAAGGAGAGCACCTTGTTCGTGGTATGTTTTTGTATGCTGAACGCATCCATAGGCACCATTTTTCTGACAGAGGAGTGTGGTTTAATAGCAGTGCAAAACAGAAGATGTTGTATGTAGAGACCTAACGCGGTAGGGGAGACACATTCTGAATATTGTTATTAATTATATCCAAAGCAGCTGAGCAAGAAAGCAAAATTAAGATTGCAATTTAATGGGATAGTAAGAGATGCATTACCTCGCTAGATATTTGAATAAAAAATGCAAATAAGTGGGGGATTTGAGCAGCGGCTTATGAAACTCTTCTTCCTTTTTTCCATGTGGCTACTTTTGGTTTGCCTGCCTGCCTTTTTGCAGGGTTAGCCTAATTATTTTTATTCCCATGGGTAAGATATTGTAAATGCACACAGAGGATGTAGCACAGACCATGTGTGTACGTTTGCTTGTGCATAGAAATATACATGAATTCACTCATGTATACATATGTATGACCTCTTTATGTTTGTGTTTATGTGCATACAGACACACATGCCCTCAGTATATCTGATATTTTCAGCCACTAGAGATTTGTTTTAAGCGCACGTCTTTCCAGAATGATTCCTTTGGCTATCAGCCACAGTAGTAAGCTTTCCTCTCCCTGCTCTGTTCTGATAAAGCTGCCCTGCCATCACTGACCTGAAATCTCAGCAAGCTGATGGGTAGATCTTGTTTCTGATATGCATTTTGATGAGCCTTCAGTACAAATCCAATCTGGGTTGCAAGCTAGCTGATGCATGGCTGGCCTTCTGTTCCTTATTTAACACAACCATCTTTTTCTCATTCCGTATACCAAATTCTGTTTAAGGGTCTCTGTTCAGCCTAAATTTGAAAACAAAATACACTTCAGCTGATATGAGGAATCTGTACACAAGAGCAAGTGAAAAGAAAGAGCTGCACACGTTTTCGGCCATAATTCAGCACACAGATGGTAACGATAGGAGGTGTTGGTTGCAAGAAATGAGTTGTTCAGGAAGATTTGCTCAGCTGAATTTTGATTTTGCTTCCAGCAGACCTCCTCACATGGTATTGTTTATGCAAATATACCCTCTTTTCAAAAAGCGTCTGGCTTCAGAAAACCCCTGGCAGTGGAGCACAAAAGCGAAGTTGTACAGCAGCTAGCAGACCTGAAAAGACAGGCTGAATGGAGCAATGGATGCAATATGCAGGCAGCCAGACAAACAGAAGAACCATTCTTTTCTGGGTACCAGTGGTGTGTGGAGAAGGCAGCCTACCCCAGAGGGAGGAAGAAAAGGCCCTGAGAGGGGGGTAACTGCCCTGCTCCTATAGAAAAAAATAAAAGGCTAAAGGGACCAGAGCCAAGCATTATAGACGCAACTATGGTTAAGACATAAAACTGCTTTAACCCACTTTTAGGACCTCTTGCGGTGTTGCTAACTTTGCCAAGGGAAAACTAATCTGAAAGCAAATCTAAGTTGCTTGTAGGTAGGAAAGATGAAAATGAGGGAAGTAGAAGAATTCTTACAGTAACTTTCTAACCTCTAGGAAAGAACGAAGAGGTTTTCTTTCTGCTGTTAGCTTTAGCAAATAAGGACACTGGAAAATATTTTTCCAGCAGCAAACATTTAGCGTGGATGCAGTCTCTGTACACAAATACGATTACATGCAGTCACATACAGACACAGAGAGCAAGGGAGCACTAGTACAAGGATGTTAGATTGCGCAAGATGCACGTAATAGGAAATACTAATGTTTCTTAATGCAATTTATTTTTTTGTATATATTTATATGTACTTTTCAACCAGCAAGTGTTTTATTTCTGCTTGTAATCTAAAAGCTTGGTAGAACCCAACCATTATGTAGTGGAAAAACATATATATATGGTGCTCTCTTATAAATTCAGTATTACCACATTATTTGACCAAACCGCTGGTGTCGGTGTCCAATATCTTTGTATGTCTCCTTGAATATTTGAGATAGTACTTCACAATGACCCCCCTTCCCCGTTTTAGAGAAAAAGCGGTTAGTGTTAGTGTTCTGATAAATCCATGTTTTGCATATATTTTCCCAAGTGCTGCATATAAGTACGGCAGGTCTGTTTAGCACACAAAACACATACAAGCTCAGAAACTTCCAATATCATGTTGTATGCATTACTGCAAATTCAACTGCAGATGCATTTAATCTATTTTGCTTGGTGTTTTCAAGGGGTGTCATATGTTATGAAGAAACCATCCGCTCTGTTAAGTGAAATTTTTGTCAGGTCATTCCTATGTTGAATATATGAATAATGTATTTTTAATTTCAGTATTTCTGGATGCTCATCTTTTAAATGAAAGAACAAATTTAGAATGGTTGTTTTAAAGGGCAGTCAGAGATAGCATGAGCAGCACAGAGAAAGCATCTTGAATTGCAGTTGTGCAAAATCTGGTCATTAATTCAACCTTATATCTTATTCTTTTTATGCCAGAAAATCTGAAAACTGAATACAAGAGAGGATGGCATCATCTGCATTTCAGTGGCCTGCCTTCAATATAAAAGCTATCTTCTTATCTCTCTTTTTTGTCCCCCTACAAGAACAGTAGCAGAGACAAGGCTTTTTTTGGAGGGTTTGGTGTTAGAGTGAGGGGTTATTTGCCATCTGCCATCAGCTTGTAGTTTGCATATCAATAAAAAAATTTAATAAACTAATTTCAGGCATATATGATACAGTTAATGTGGAAGGCCCATTGTTAGGGGAGAAATAGTATATTCTTATCAGTGGCTTTAAACAGCTATTCATCATTTCTAAAGGGCAATTATTTGGAATCTATTAAACTAGAATTCATAATACCCTTGCATACTGAATTTTAAATAGAAATCTGTATTTAGATGAAGGAATACATTAGTATAAGTCATTAGAGCACTGAAAATCCATGACTTGTTCATTTTTCACTCCCTCTTTTTTTGCAGGGAATATGAAGTACCGAGGGTCTGAGTGTTTAAAGAAAACTTCCAAAAGTCTGCCCTTTTTGGGGAGAGTTTGGATAACAGTATATTTGACCCTTTATTCACTTTGTTTCAGATGTTGCAAATTTCTGCTGAGAAAAAAAACTGTCCAAGGAAAATATTTCAGTAAGCAAACAGAAGATACATAGCAAGGTAGGTAGATAGACAGACAGATAGATGGGTACATCAGTATCTAGCTGTTGGGCAGTCTAGAGATAAAGGACTTGGTTCCAAAATGCTTGCTTAGGGTGGTAAGAAAACCCATCAAAGGACAGGGGACAGATATTTCTTGTCAAATGTTTTCTAATGGATGTTTCATTTTGATGTGCTGGTTATTTTTACAAGGCTGGATATCAATGAATAAAAATAATTGATTCAAAAAATGTAATAGAAAATGATAACAGGACTGGAGAATAGAAACTGTTTATCAACTCAGTAAATGCGAACGAATTTTCTGCGAGGAGGCTCACAAACAAGTAAAGCAAGGAAAAAATCCAAGACCCAGTAGAGACAAATAGATAAGCTAAAAATCACCATCACATACTGCACATATTTTCACAGTAAATCTGGTTTAAGAGGTAAAAAAGCAGAGCATATGGATATCTTGCATCTGCTTTGGAACTGTGTGAACACCATTTGCTCCAGCAAACACACTGTTAAAACATCACTTCTCACGGGGAGCCGTTCAACAAGCGCGTGCACATGCATATGTCTTTGTACGCACATACGTCTGTGCGCGCGCATACGTCTGTGTTCACGCACGTGCACCCACCTTTGTACCAAGAAATTTCCCAGCAAGAGACTTTTTCTACTGAATTTGATATATAGTAAACAATTAACCAATAACATGAGAATACGAGCTCCGTATCTGCTGATCTTTAGGATCCTGCTACTCATTAATATATAGCCACGATAAAATGACTCTATGGAAGTAAAGGTCATGCTTCAGCCTGATGCCTTCTTATCTTTGCAAAGATGATGTTGTCATTCTGTTTCTGTAGAAACAGAAAGAAATTACACACAAACAGCGAGGTATTAAATAAGCTTTCTGGACTCCTTGTTGCAGCACTGTGCATGGGTGGGGAGGATGGAGGTTGCATATTTCGTGCCATGGGTGGGCACCATCCTCCCCAGACCTCCCAGCAGGACTCTCCCATGGGACCAAGTGACTGCCAGCCCCTGGGAGCATTTTAGTGTAAGGGGTGGAAAAGGCTGAGACTGAGGAAAATTTTTGATGTCGCCTGAGAAAGCCAAGCAGTTACTTTATGACAGTTGTTTATTGCCTTATTAATATAGCTCTTCATTATGGCTTTAGAGAGGGAGACTTACTTGTCACTCTGTCTCGTGGTTTTGGGTTGGGCAGAGGATGCTAGACGCTCTTAAGCAAGAATGCATTTTTGTCGCGAAGGACTTTCCTGAACTGATTTTCCACGCTGTTGTCTATGTTCCTCCTTGCTGTAGGAAGCAGAAGGCCACCAATGTATTTCTCAGTGCAGAACTGTGTTAGCAGTCTTGCAAGAGCATTCATAAACTAGACTTCAGATAAACTAGATTTCACTAGGTCAGGCTCCCTACAGCTGGGCTTGTGCTATGTTTGGCCACCCGTTACCCTGTTATTGATGCTATTACTGATGCGTGCTACATGATTACATGATGCATTAATCTAAGCTGGGACTTGTGTACACAGGAAACGTGCGTGGACTTGGCATAAATGGATCTCAGAAGTATTTTATGAGCCACGTGATCTAGCAGCTAGGGTTTGACAACATTTGAGCTTTTTCACTTTGATCATGATAATGGGTAGATGTACATTAATAATCATGGCAAACTCAAAATAATCTGACTACGCTTAAATTGCAGTGAAACAAATTTAGGTTTAAATTTATTATATAACAGACTTAAGACAAAACTTAAGACAAAACACACAGACACAGTGGGCTTGTGATTCCTTTCTCCGTGTGCTATCCCACATCAGGACAGACACAGTTTAAGGGATGTGCGATAATAGGGAAATTAGACTCTTTGGATATCTGCATCTAACTTAAACCTGCCGCAAAATACCTACTTAGTTTTCAGCATGGCTTCTTCAGGTTTCTCCTAACTTGCTGAAAAGAAGTCAATTTTAAATAATGTCAAGCTAATCCAAAGCACATTGTTTGGCATAGCAGGAGTTGCAGCAGTTTGAAAAATGGAGCTTTAGTTAAACAGAGAGAAAGGGAAGGAAGATTTAGAGGGGAGTCTTTGGTCTGAATGACTTACCTAGAAGCCAAGCAAAAAGATATTGCATGAGATAATTAAATTGTTGCGGGTGAAAAACTACTGAAAGGGATAACTACTGAAAGGGGTGCATGCCCCTGCCCCTCTGCAGCAAAGCAGCTGAGTATATGTTCAACCTGAGAGCACAAGAACGATCTTTGTGCTAAATGGAACTATTCATGTGGCTTAAAGTTAGGCATGTGTATAAGAAGCACTTGCAGAATTGGGTCCAGAGTGCTCATCCCTTTACAAAATCAATCCTGGCATGAGTGGCTTGAGATCAGGTCAATAACATTAGTAGCTCTCAATCCCAATTAGGAAACTTAAATAGAGAACTGTTCAGATTGCAAAAGAATTTACGTTCATATTTTAAATGTACGCTTGAAACACATCCAGAGAGCCATGTTCTCCATTAATAGTCATCTTGTTAAGTTTAATACATTAATGACTTCTTCTCTGTCTTCTGCAGTGTTCAGCACATCAGAGAGAATATCACCACAGAACTGTCTACCCTGTCAGCAGTACAAGTTGCAGAATGAATTGCTGCTGAATCTAAATTTAGGTATCGGGAGAGGATACGCTGAGCAAGTGAAAACACAGAAGCAAAGCGACATGCCATGGCTTTGTGGATATGCAGATACGAGCAATCACAACTTAACAGACACAGGTAAGTTGGTGAATAGACAGAGGTCCTGCACTTGATCGTGATTTGCCTGAAGATCAAGGTTCTAAATATACCTGATCTAACACAAAGAATAGTCAAATTGTCAAGTGAACTTGAACACCAGAACAAGTTCAAGAAATCTCTCTGTAGCAAAAAGAAGCTTCAGAAGATAAATGGCATGTCCACTTGTACTTATGTGCTAAAGAGTGAAAGGAATGGCTTTCCAGTTGTGGAAGATAATAAAAAAGGACTATGCCTTCTCCTTTCCCATGCATTTTTATTCCAGCTCCAGCTAAATTTATATATGTATATATGCAATTTTTCCCCAGAGGAATAAGTCATCCTAGTTATGGCATAGTTGAGAGGTATTGGTTTCCTCTGCACATTACCCAGCTTCATACATGAATCTCTGCCTGCAGATCACACAACACAGAGGACTGGTGAGTGACCGAGGCCATTCTCTGCCAACAGCAGCATCAGGAGTTGCTGCACTGTGCAGAAAAGGTACTCCCTCCCTCCTTGATTTTGGGGCCTTATTTCTGGAGAGGTCATCGCAAGGATTATGTGGGTGGCAGAGATGCAAAACTCTACTTAAATTCAAGGAGGTGGTGTGTTTTAACTAAGCAAACCGTGCTTCCCTCCTCCTCCAAACCCAAGAAGTGAGGTTAAAGCAGCCTGGCAGGCTGCATTCTTACTGTGCCGTCTCTCAAACCCTTATAAGAAGAAGAAGAAGAAGCTGTGGCATAATTAATACGTGGAATAGTTGAAGATATTATTGAATTGTTAAACTGGAGTATAAACTTCAGTTAAAATATTTTTAGTGCCTGGGTCTTTATCATTGTATAGTCTTGATCAGCTGTTTTGGATAAAGTATAGAAAAAGGACTGTAAATCTTTCTGAAATTTACAGTGAAGAGTATAATTCAGCATACAGTTTTCCCCTGCTCATGGAATTGTAATAATACTGTACTATGCTATTGCTGGAGTGGTATAGTGGCGTTTATTGTTTGCCACAGTAAAGACATTTGGCAGAATAGTGAAGGTTACGAGGTTAGTAGGAAACATTGCTCTGTACATTTTTTTTTTGTTGAAAATTGTAATATATTCATCTGGGAAAAAAAACAAACAACAAAAAATAACAGAAAGGATAACAAACTTTTGCTAACAAGAATGGTGCCTATAGCCAGACAGATGTGTTTGCCTTTGGAGAGTGGATATCGATATCATCGTATTGGAAGGGACATACAGATCATCTTTTAGTTACCACTACTGGCTTAGGTAGTGAAACTATGCTCATGCTCCTTCCGTGGAAGGAGATGCATGGGTAGTCATCCATAACTGAAACCAGCAGGAATCTTTGCAAGTGTCTTCACAAAGAGATGGATCAGGCTGATAACGTGTGGTACAGAGCATCTTCTTTCCTTGCTGACTTTGGAGACTTCATTTTAGATCCTTTAAGTGAAAGTGGACTACTCTGCTGTGTTTTTCAGATGGCAAACATTTGCATGTTTACATTATGCTAACCCTTGTATGCATAATTGATCATCTGCACAGTAGGTCTGATGCATTTGACATCCACTGTACTTAATGAGAGTGAACATATTGTTTCCATAGCAGAAGCCTTGGTAGTTCTCATGGTAGGTAAGCCAGAAAAATGTAGAGCTCTTGGGACCTGTTTTTTGCCCAGAAAATCTCAGATGGAAATCTAGGACCCCTACATGAAATTAATGGAGGGCAATTCAGAGCAATTGCGACGCCACTTCTTTCAAATTCACTTTTGTAACGCCACTACGAAGGAACATCTTCCCTTTGTACATACAGGCCAGGTTGGATAGTTTGTGTAGTCACTGAAGTGAGAATAAAGCAAAGCTATCCTTCAAGAAACTGAAGCAAAAGTTGTGGTTGGGTCAATGTTTTTCTAAATACATGCAAAAAGATCTATAACCCAAATCTCTACTTAGCAGAATGGATCATGCTCGTGTCAATAGCTAAACACCATCTTGGCCTGTTTCATTAATACGAACAGTGCTTAATTTTTAAGAGAATTTGTAGTTTTATGTGCTTTATCGAAAGAAGGTGAATAGAGATTTCAAGTAGTAATTACAGCCATTAAAAAAAAAGGAGAGGGAGAAAGGGCAGACCATTCTTTTTGCCATGTATGATAAGAAAACAGAAGCACCTACAAAGAGTTATGACTTGTTATTGAGTAGAAGACACTTGAAATTTTCATGAACAGCTGTTTGAAAAAACAACGAAGAAAGGCAGATAAAATCCCTCATTATTAACTAATGTAATTGTATGAATTTCAGTGTGCAGCATGCGCGCTACAGATAGTCAAGGTTTGTTGTTACAGTGAATTAATAACATTGTCACAATGGATAACATCACATATTCTGGCTATCTGAGTGACAGGGAAACTATTAGGGTTTCACAATAACAGAGCAGGTTTAAAATAAAATAAAAAAAAAAAAAAACCAAAACAAAAAACAACCCCAAACCAGAAAAACCAAACCCACCGCCATCAAGTTAAATTCTTTCTTGAGTGGTGAGCAGTGTAACCTTGGTCTACAGCAGCAGATGAAAGAGCACTCAGAGCGCATTGCCTGGTTGTAGGAGATACATGATTTGCATGCACATTGTAGTTGATTTTAATCTTGCTGATTGAATTTAGGGTGGATACTAAAAAGCAAACTCATCACCTTCTATGCACTTGATATTTTCAGCAGAAGAAGCACTAGCTAGTGCAATATCTCCTCCTCCTCCCACAAAATAAAAATACATGGTGCCACTCCATAGGCTTTAGCTTCTCGTCAGTGCCTACAAAACTTATCACCATTTGGTTTGTCTTTCCTCATCACCCCCCAAATAGATCTTCCAAATCTGTGTCTACGATAATGCACACACCATCTTTCAAAGATACAGATATTCTTTCAAATATCAGAAGTATTGTTTCTCAAAGAATAGCCTAGATTCCTCTCCACCACTTACAAATTAGTGAGACAAAGTTAGTTAATTTAAGTGAGTTTAAGGAATGTTTAGTCAACTGAGGGACTTGGAATCCATGCTAGACATGTAGCATTTATGGATTCTTTACATATCTGGGAGAAAAAAGGATTTTTCACTTTATTTTAGGAAAAAAAAAAAATAGCATGAAAACAAGCATTTGCTGGTAAATTCTTTAATGAAATTAAACTTTACTTACTACTTCAAGAAGAAGGAAAGGACTTAAAATAACGTACTTAGTCCATACGAGGTCATAGTCAGTATAGTTACGTTAATAATTAGAAACACTTTCAGGCAATAAAAAACATATTCAGCATCACAGAAATGAACGCAGCATTACTTTGCTGTACACACTGAATGCATCATAAGTGGATTATATTCGTTGTCTGTTGATGTGTCTTTCACATACATGTCATTAAAATGCTGAAAATACTTGAAATACAGTCAACATACTGACCTGGGAGCAAGAAATTCAGGACTCGTACAGCTCTAGGTGGCATGTAATCAGGATTTAAAGTTGGAACGCAGACACAAACCCCACATATTTTTTAAAAAAGACACGTCTTGGAATACTACGTCATCATCATGGTTTTGCCATAGAGACTGTGGCATGTCCATCCTTGGAGAATTTCAAAACTCGGCTGAAAAAAGCCCAGAGTAACCTGCTCTAACTTTGAAGACAGCCCTGTTTGGAGGGCTGGAGGTTATCTCCAGAGTTCCCTTCCAGCTTCATTTATTCTGTTATTCACTGAGCAGTTAACCCAATACAATATTAAAAAACAACTGCAAATTCAGTAAATTCAGTATATAAGCCTACAATATAAAAGAAGCAAAAGAATCTAATTCTGTCAGTTTTGAAATACAATGCCCCCCTTCAAAATAACTTGTAATTATAGAACTAATTGGATGGATTAAAGTGGATAAGCAGTAATATCACTTTACACATTTCTAAAAAATGAACTCACTGTTCTCATTGAGAGAAAATATTTCCTACAAAACCTTCTAAACCACATCCTTCAGTCTTCTGCTTTTTCTATACCAGACCTCAGAAAGGTTTTTTTCTGTACGGTTTCAATTGTTTTCTTTCCTGAACCCTATTTCTCTAATTCACACCATCTTTTAATAACACTGAATTTGATTCAATATTACACAGGCTACTTTATAACATACATTCTTTTTTACTTTTACAAGTAAATAAAAAGTGTCCCTTTCCCTGTGAAACACATGAATTATGCATTTCCCATTGGTTTCTTTCTTTGTGGAAAACTTTATGAAAAAAATTAATTCCTCTGAATATCTTGACTTCGTTGCATTAAAAAACACTGTTGGTTTAGGTAATAGAATCTGCAGCAATGAATTAAGGATATTCCCCATAGAAATAATTTGCTTTCATTGCACTGAAGAAAAACCAAAGTCATCAAGCCCCTTTACTGCAAAGGGTGCTTGCGATCTCCAAAGACACTTTTTTCATTAATCATTTTCAAACTCTGACAAAGATTGCAACTTCCCTTTGGTGTTCTTTAGTAAATTATACATTATTTTTCTTTTCAGAAGATTCAGAATATTTTCATAGATGTTTAAAATTGATTATATCCATATGAAATTATATGACCGTTACAGATGGTCAAAGAATGTAAACATGTTGGGCAAACAAATCCCATGTAATCCCTATTGATGGGGGAAAGTACAGTGGATTTTTTAAATTGGAATTTACCTTTTGTGCCCTGGGCACAGCATGTGAGACCCCCTGGATACAACCACAAATGAAATATTTGTATTATAGCTGACTTACACAAAATTGATGAAAACAGCAAACTGTATATCCCTTTCCATTGATTTACTTGTTTATGTATTTTAAGATTTTTTACTGAAGGCTTATCAGTCTGTCTATAAGCCCTGCTGGATACTGAGCAACACTCAAGTGTACATTTCCAAGATGTGGTACAACCTTCATAATACTGTCTATTATTATTATCATTATTATTATTATTATTATTAATTATTATTATTGTTTAGAAAAGCCTGTATTGTATTTTGGTAGCAAACAATTTGTTCTGCAGTCTGCCTTTTAATTGAAATATTCACAAAGAACAAATAATAACCATCCCAATGAGGCCAAGCAAACCTAACACAAATGAAAGGATGTAAACAGCTGCAGTCTTTCTTTTTGCCTTTCAGCAAGTCTATAACTGCCATCAGGCATATAGTGCTTCTGTTTAACTAGTTGGCTGAGAAGGCAACTGAACATCTACATGGTCTTTGAGGTATGATGGTGTCTAATGTGGAGGCAAGGCCATACCAAAAAGAAATCTCCCATTGTGTGGGGAATTTGAAAGCAACAGATGCTGTTGCAGGATACTCATACTACTTACTGTGAAAAGCATTAATGTTGCAGTTAATTATTTCACCTTGTGGCATGCCTGTAAATATTTCAGTAACTACCTGTGTGAAGTGTCCAATTTAGGCAATATTTCCATTAGTTTTTGTCGATGAAATTCCACGCACAGCTATTACAATAGCTCATGCCCAACATACTTGAAAGACATGTGTCTGTACTTAGGGAGTGGAGACGTAATGGCCAGCAACTCTGCTCAGCTTTGCCTGTTAGATTTTTGAGCCCTAAGCTTCTCCTGATTCTCAGGGCCCTCTCAAGTGCTGTCCCAGTCATAGACACCCAAGCTTGGAGTGATTCCTCTGTATGTCAATGCTTCAGATCCCTAGGGCATCTCTCGGACATCTGGGTGCATCTATATGGCATGCAAGACTGTCTGGCTTTGGAACGTCACCTACCCTTTGAACCTTCAGTGACTATCCTAATAAGGGCCATCTAGCAGTCAGAGTGTTCCTTCAATGTCTGCAATGCGCTGACATCAGGACCTACCATACAACAAAATATTTAATTCATGTTGCTCACACTCTTCTAAACCAAGACGTTACCAGCAAGGTTGGGAAAGAAAGTTAAAAAAACAGGAGGAATCCTGATGGGCAAGGAGAACCAAGTCATCTTTTAGACCATGCCACCTTGACTGATACCAGAAAGTGGGCTAGAAATATTCTGAAAAATTGCTGCCAACCTCAGTTTCGCTGTTTCATGTAGTTAGGACTTTGCTTAATGAGCAAGCAGCCAAAGGATGGCTATCAGAGAACTGCTAATTTGCAGGTGTGCCTTCACAGCATTTCCTGAGAAGCAAGTACCACCTCAAAGAGAGACATGTATGTTGCATTGTACAGACCCTGGGCATAACAATTTCTGCACTGGAAAGTTCATTGCTGTGGGAGGTGTGACACAGCCCATTAGCTGCTTTGTTGTGGCTGCCTGCTGTCTGAGAGCCCCGTGCCCATTGCGGCTGCCCAGAGGAACAGAATGCCTGACTGCATCGGGTCTACCCTTGAGACAAATACGCCCGGGGTCCACTCAAGGGATCCCTGCCCTTAGTGCAGTCATGGAGGGTATCATTCCATTTTTGCCTATGACTAACGGTCGTGCGCTCCTGATACATGCTGCATATCAGTCCCACGAACTGAACATCAGCAGTTTGAGAATAACCATCTCCCCCACCATCAGTATGGCCCATACGCATGTGGCCTGACAAGCATGAACCCAAGACATTCTTCAACTTTACGGTCAACTCCTGGTGAGTTTAGGCAACTCAGAATTTCTTCACACTGCCTTAAAGATTGTTTTCACAACAAAGTAGATAATGTCCACAGGTGACCAGTTACCTGCCACAGAACAAGCGGTGCCTATAAGGACAATGGTAAGACATCCGTTATGAATACATCTAGGGAAGCAGTCACTCCGGAACCCTGCCCTGCACATCATCTCTGAAATTTTGTGTGCTCTTAGCTAGCGTGTTTTCATGTGAATATGCATTTGTAAAAACAGCTTGCTTTCTTCATATATAATGGCTGTGATTCCATTTGCCTTTGCCCTGCCTTAAAA
Organism: Gavia stellata; assembly: GCF_030936135.1. Lineage (NCBI taxonomy): Eukaryota > Metazoa > Chordata > Aves > Gaviiformes > Gaviidae > Gavia > Gavia stellata. The sequence continues at coordinate 94,087,383 of NC_082596.1, read as the reverse complement.
ACAAATACAAATCATTTCCCCAAGACTTCTTAGACTCTGGCTGTCAGATTCACCTGTGTAAAACACTAAGCATCTTGCATTCTCTTAAAATTCCTAACTGATGGCTGGATTTTTTTTTTTTGTTATAGCAACAAAGTGACTGAGTGCATTTGAGACAGGAAGGAAGAAGCTAACATGGATCTGCCATTTCACTGGTTGGCTGTCATAGTGTCTAGACATGAGAACTGAGACCCTGGAGACTTTTCTTGTGCCTGCTACAGCGGACACTAAAGGATGAGGAAGAAAGAAAGGAAGCAAAGATGGAATGATAAATTAGACTAGGGGAAAAAACAAATAGGAAGACAGATTAGAGATGGAGGGAGAGGGAAAGGAGGAGAGATGGCAAATAACTGTGTGAGGTCAAGTGGTTATAATACAAAACAAAACACAACACAGACTTGTGGTGTAAATCATACACATAAAGGGTCTGAATTAAGTTTTCCAGACTTATTTAATTTTTTATTGTTTTAAATGTTGGAACTTTGAAACCCCAGTGCTTGGTGTTTAACCTTACTTTCCCTTTAATGCGATCTTTGTAGCAAGTATACCATATAAATTCAGTATTAGCCAGCAAAAGTCTTGGCCAGATCCTGAACTGAACATTTCTGCAGTTCTAAATGATCCCCTGGTTCAGATAGTTCAAGACGTTGAGCTATATGACTGATGTTTAGGTAATTATAAAAGGAGATGGAACAGGTTGATTATAGAGATATCTGCAGCACTGAAATACAGACTAAGTCCTCACTGACTTGCTCCATCTTTTGGATAACAAGAATGTAGGTTTTCAATCAAATACAAGGAAGTATAAAAGCAAATATCTACTTTTTGCTTGTCATGGATAGAAGAAAATCTTTTATCACATTGCACAAATAATAGCATCTCAGGTGGTATAATAGTAATGGAACCAAACTTTCATCATTAAAAAAAACAGTTTTTTTCTCTGAAAATATATCTCTTCTCTTCAGCATTTATCTTCCAGCAGCTGTCTATTATCCAGTCACAACGTTCAATTTCATTGACATTATCTCCTAAATTGAATCATAAATGCGGGAGAGATCTGTAACATAATAGACAAATTGGGTGTTACTCTGAATGAAGTGGAATTTCAGTCCCTGTCTTTGCTGACGGTTCTGTTCATTAAAAAGCCAACGCAGCTCACGTATAAATGCACTCTTCTTATTAAAGGTTCTGAGCACCGGGTGTTCCCATGGCCACCTGAATACTTTCTGTTCAGGACAACTCAGTTCCATATTGCAGTATACTGGGGAGATTATCCTTGGGTAATACTTAGTACAGTGTTTTGGCAGAGGAACACTCTGGAAGTTTAAGCTATCTTTTGTGACTCCAACATCATCAAGAAAGTCGATAATTGTCTCTCCGTTTTTTGAGGCTTAGAAACTCCAATCAAGGAACGCTATTACCCGTGAACTCATGAATACATGTTACAGAATGATTTACAGCTCCTCATGATTTTCCTAAACGCTGTGCAAATCACTCCAGTATTAGAACCATCTCCAAAATGAGAGTTTTTCTTCGTAATTGCCAAATTTAATCCAGTGAGCACAGAGACATGTGCTCGGAGACACATAGCACTACTCCTCCTTTAGGAGCTTCAATATGCCGTCATTTGATTAGAAGATTCTGGTGAGTGAATTTGAGCTACTGAATTTTTGGCAGCTCTAAGCTTCTTGTCATCTGAGTTTTGTGTACGGCTGATATGTTTCCTCTGTCCCTATTTCTAGCTAAAGGCTATGTACTGCACTCTACATTGCTTTTGAGCTGGGGACAGTTTCTTCAGAGCACACCAAAAAGTTAAAACTTGCCTCGTTCCTTCCACTCTACCTTCTGCTGGTTGATGGTGTTGTAACATGAACATATTTGGTACAAGAATTAAGGGACAATAAAGGAAGCTGGGAATAAAGGGAAAGGAGGTGGTCCACACGACAGAGCAGACATGTGCAACTTGTAGACAAAGAATGTTATGAAGTTTAAAAGCAAGGGAAGAATAGACAAATTTGTGCAGCAGAAATCTATTGAGGTTTATCAAACACAAAGAAACTCTAGACACCTTAGTTCAACTCTGAATTTAAAATGTTTGGCAGGTGAAAGAGTAATCATGGGGAGCATCATATGCACTCACTCTTTTCTTATCTTTCCTTGTCAGAGGGGAGACTGTAGTCGGAACACTATTTTACCTGTTTCTTGGATGCTGAATTTCAGTCTAGGCTCTTAAGCATAATTTCTACACACATACATACAGAAATCTACACCCCAGGTATGAAAAATAATACCAACGTAGACATATCAAAACTTACTTAGTGGACATAAAGAATTACTCTATGCCAAGATAGCAAGTGAGAAACCATAGCTATGAAAAACCCCTAACTTTCATTTAGATTAGGAAGCTGTTATGAAGCAATAGTGCCTAATTCATAATGTACACCAACTCTTCTTTTTGTTTTGCTGCTGCTTTGGCTAAGCAAAGTCTGGCTGGAGAATCCAACCTGCAGGAACATGGCTGGGACATGGCTTGTCCTCCCTGCCAGCTCACTCTCCTGATTGTCGTCCCACTGCTCTCTCACAGCAGGATGCATCGGTGTTGGAGTCTAATCTTCGACAATGCCTCAGCTGCAGGCATCTATCCTTTGATAAGTGGGGTTTAGAAAGCCATTATTTTAGGTAATGTTTCCAGTAATCCTGGACATTAACTCTCTGGCTAGTCTGACCTCTCTGTACTTGATGAAGGCATAATTTCAACTCCCATTTCTTTTCCAGGTATAAAATGACACGTTTCTGAATCTGTATCCCCTTAATGCAGAAGGAGATGGGGGAAGAGAGAGGCCAATAGGATGTCCACTGCCTCTTGCACGTTACAAAGTACGAGTATGAACAAGGGCGAGCAAAAAGGCTTAACATCTTAACATCTCTTAACCTCCATTTTAATTCAGCCTTTGCCACTGCCTGGGGAACTGCTGAGGGAAAGCCAGAAGGTGGAAGGTATGCGAAAGTCGAACACAATTTTTTTTTCCCCTGTGAAAGAAGGCAGAAGCTGTGTGCAGTTGTTATTGTTCCTCTGCGCTTGAGTTACACCTCCCGTTTTCTCACACCCCGGGGACTGACAAAACAGCCTTTGGTGAAAAAGAGTGTTTAGAGCAAGCATCACCCCCTCCAGCTGAGTGCTGTAAAGGAAAACCACCCTCCAAAGGCTGAGAGGCTGCTATGCTACCCTCTGGTGAGTGGATTTGCTGGCGTGGTTAAGCAGGTGAGGTGGGTGAAGGACCAACACCAGGAAAATAGTTTGGCTTTTTGTGGGGTACCAGAACTGAAATGAGAGTTCTCTGCCTGGGGTGAATGTCATTACTCTAGCTATTTTCAAAACATGCCCTTCTTTAAAATGGAGCATATCCAATTTGGAATCAGATTGGCATGTGGGAAAAAAAATGCAGTTACACTTTTTATTATGAATAAGAATGTATCTCCTTTATATTTTCTTCAAGTCCAGTACAGGCCCAGAGGTCTGCTGGCCCTTAAACCCTTGCATCTACAGAGGAGAGTGTAGAAACTTATTTTCTCCAAGGAAAGGAGGTGGAACTAGAGCTTAGTCCCACTGTTTAGCAAGGCGAACTGTACCAACAGTCCAGATGTGCTTCCCAGGCTCTGAAAAACAGCAGCTGACATTGTAGTATTAAAGCAGTACCTCGAAATTAAAGAAGCTTTGCTTTTATTCAGTTGGTCTGCACAAAATCTGGCTTAATGCTGACATGTTTTGCAGCTGAGCAAGGTCTCATATATGGAGATGGAATTCCTCCTGCTCAGAGCTCATCGTAGACTTGGGGCTTTTGTTATTGCATTCGTAGACATATTGGCTCCAGGCCTGCTCACAAGGGTGGTAAAATGCCCAACGGTTTCAGCAGGAGCAGGATCAGACCAACTGCAAGAGCTAGACAGCTAAAAGCAAAACAACCCACCCTCTTTCCCCCACAAAATCAGCATAGGATATACCACGCAAAGTGTCAATAAAAAATACAAAACAATGATTAGTTTTCCACATAAACATTTCATCGCGTCCTTTCTACACACCAATCATGGTGACAGTCCATGATAATATAAACGATGACATGACTGAGGTGCTCTAATCCATCCAGCTTGTGTTGCTGTACTTGTCAAGAAAAAAAAAAACCTTCATAAAACCTCTAACCAAAACAAAACTCCACTATCCCACATATGTTACCAATGCTTTCTAAAAATGGCCATTCAACAAGCTAGGCTACATACCATGACTTCAAATTAAACCATATGTTCACTTATAAAATGAAAAACTTCTGGGCTGAATGAGCCTGGGAGATGGAAATCATGATTTCCAGCATGATTTTCTCTAGGGGAAACCTTGGGGTACTCTGTATGCCCATCATACAAGTCACTGGACACATACAATACCGTACCGTGAATGCTGGCTTCTTCATAAAGGTTCTCTGTTTTGCAAAGAAGGGCTCAGTATGCAGACTGACGGCTTGGGTTTTTCCATTTTGACACTTGTTAAAAACAAGCTACGACATAATCAGTCTCAGAAACTTTGTGGGAATTGTGTGGAAAATCTCCAGCATTCCCAGCCTGCAGCTCACACCTTTCACCAAGGTCCAGACTAACCCTGCCTGTGAGAGGAGATGGTGGAAAGTGGTGCTTTGTGGTAAAGGAACCAAACAAAATTTCACTCAGCTTAAAGACAAAACTTGCATTATATTCCGCTTTTTAATAAATAGTAATAATAAAACTGATGCGGAATTACAAGGGGGGTAAATTCACCAACGGAAATTTAAACGGCACGCTAGCTTGGTCCCCGCAGCTCTCCTCTAAATCCTGCTTCAAGGTTCACAGAAGTTAAGGGAGGAACATTTGTGCTTCTGCCACCTTGATTTCAGTGAGATTGGAACCAGGGCCAGACCCACAAAGCAACCGAAGTCGTCCTGGAGTGGAGGCCAGCACAAAGTTTGGCTAGCTTGGGGGAGGAGGTGGTAAGAGAGGGTAGGTCAGACAATGTGAATGGTGGGAGTATGCAGTGCATGGATGTCCTGAGGAGGTTGACCCCTTTTCATTACCCTTCTCCCAGGCCCTCTAGTCCCTCATATCCCCAACACGGGATCTGTTCACACCACACCACCACAATTCCTCTCACCCCCAACTCGTAACACAGGGCAAGCTCTGAAAAGATAAGGTGTCAGAGAACAAAGGTAGAAGGACATTGAGGCCAAGTAGCGCTGAGCAGACGTGGGCTGGACTTCACAGGGTGGCACCAAAGTAGCATCACAGACACTGAGATAGCGCTGATATTTAGGTTTGGCCTCTCTCAGTATTGCCTAGTTAGATTCATAACACAGCAGTGGTATGAAGGTAACACATAGCCAGGCTGAAGGATAGAGCAAAAGGTCTCTGCAGCATAAGCAGACAAACAACCACTGACACTTTCTGATCTACCTTGCATCTTACTAAGGTTATTCTAGGCACTTTGGGACTATCTTTAGCGGTGATAATACCTTCCCCTTTCATGACAACTGCTCCCCACTTCATAGCACTATGTGATACACATACTGAATATTATCCACAACGTTCTAACAAAACCAAATTGCATATGTCACTGCTATGTGCTACAAAAGTGGGAAGGTGGTGCAAAATGTCATCACCTTCATACTTTTTACTTCTAACAAGCCACTCACTGAGATGGCAAATGCCGTGGGATGTGAACATCCTTGTAGCACGCCCTCTTCATTTTGTATGGCTGTGGCTGGCAGTGTTGGACAGAGTGTTGGACTTTTTTCTTGCTTAGCTGAAACTTTCTACTGCCTCTGAATTTCCTTAGCCTCAGGGCTGCTCTAATTTCCAGACCTCAAAGGCCTGTTCTTGTTGTTGGGTTTTGCTGGAGACAGCACATCCACACCCTGTACTTCAGACTGAGAGCTTGGGTGGCTTAGGAATTAAGATAACAGCCCTGTAATGTAGATAGATTACTCAGCCTTGATAAAAAATAGGGTAATCATGCTTCTATACCACAAGGATAAAATGCCGAGCTTGGTGAAAAGCAGATGCTTTGCTGCTGCAGCCCTCGGGCTGGATAGATAGGCAGGGCGCAGGAGAAGCGCCGAACGCCAGCCTCTGTGAGTTGTTTACTTGCTGACTGAGGCCAGAGCATGGCTGTAGGAAACAGGTTTGTTTGTTAAAATCAGGACGTGCTCCCCTGGCAAACCCGCCTGACCCCTCCATGGGGTGAAGTTTCCTCACCCTCCATCACGTGGCTCTGCAGGTTCACCAGGGACCATGGCTGACTCACCGTCTGGGAATTCGGAGTAGGCATGGGCTTTGTAAAAAAGCCGTGCTAAAAACTTGCTGTGCAAGATAAACAAGGAAAACACGCTCCTTGGCACACAGGCTGTTCAGATGTTGACCATTGTGTTCTCCTGGAGTTAATCATCACCGGCCAGGCTCGCCTTTGCAGTGGGAGGAGAGCTGCGGCCGCTCGCTCAGAGCTAAGGAAGCAGGTGCAGCAACAGCTCATTGTCCTAACAGTGTTTTGAAAATTGGGAAACTTGATGTGTTTCCCCCCCCCCCCCCCGCCTCCGTGGGGAAGCAGGGGCGAAGCTGGGCAATGGTGGTGCAGGTGGCACGGCCGGAGGTGAGGAGGGCAGGGGCAAGTGTGCATGGCCGCCTCACCTAAAGACCCGACGTTTTTCCTTGCACCTGCGTTTTTCCTCGCCGCCTTGGAGTCTGTCCTTGATTCCTGTTGGAGGAACAGGCCCTCTGCCCAGCCCGGTCACCCGTGTCTGCCAGCTTGGGGCCACCACCATGGTGATTAGCCCTTGTTCTTAATTACAGGCTCACCAGCTGGGGCGTATCCTGGAAGTTACCTTTAGGAGATACTCAGATGGAAGATCTCGCAGGCTGCCGGAGCAGAAAGCAGCCACAGGTCAGGTTCTCAGAGCTGCCCTCCTTCCAGAGGCTGCCTGCGTGCATCTACCACCGGGTAGATCCCAGCATGCTGACGTCCAGGACCTTCACCCAGGAGACAGACTTCTTGCTTCATTTCTCCTCCTTCTCCCCCACCGTTCCTCAGTCCTTTCACATAATGCAGTTAATTACAGTCAGCATATTAGACCTCAGCTTCTTTGCTGCTTTTTGCAGCACTGGTTGTGCGAGCGGGCTTGTCAACAGGAGACCTTCCACCGCTCTTGAGCCCCGTCTGCAGAGGCTGAAGTTGATGATAATCTGATAGCTGCTCTTTGGCCTACCTGAAACAGGCATGTTTGCATTTCATCCTCATTTCTAAGGGACAGACGGGTGTGTTAATTCTTGCTACTTCGGCTGCCCTAGCTGGCAGTGGGTTAGGGAAGTCACAGGGGACTGAGCCCGTCACACGAGGATGAAAGGGCAGGACCGAGGTGTATGTCGATGACACTGATAACCCATTCTGATCCTGTTCTGCGGTTGTAGGAAAGGCTTCATTTCCCAAAGCTCCTCTTCTCGCGCTTCTCTGGAATAGCAATGTTTTAAGGAGGAGAAAAGAACACAACAGCAAGATAGCTTTTCAGTCTTTTATGGATTTTTAGCTCTTATCTGAATGATTTGCTACTAAGTCTTGTTTGTCCTTGCTTCCTTGCCAAGATAATAAAGAGTGTGCATGTATACATGCACACACACATATTTGTATTAGAGGGATTTCTTAGCATGTGTAGGAAAAGGGAAGGGAAAGGGAAGGGAAAACTTAGCATGTGTAACTAGAGGAAAAAAGTATATATTAACTTCAAAAGCTTTTGTGGTTGGGATTGTAAAAATATTTTATTTGGAGGGTAAGTCCTTCAGGCAACTCTCCTCACAGTACGTCAAGAAAAGGCAAAAATAGGAAGAAAGCATTCATTTTGACCCAAATCCTCTACATAAGGCTTTAATCTCTGTGACTATATAAAAGTGGGGGATAGCGTGCTGCCTTCATAAATAAGAGAATAAATGGCAGAGATGAAAGTGGTAAGTGATAAGATTAATACACAGCTATGAGATGAACATCATTGTTCAAGAATGGCTGGTAATGTAATACTACCTTCTCAAAAAAACCTGCATGGAGTAGTGCTGTAGGATTTTTCTGTTGTCTTTAATGGAAGAAGATGTGGAACTTTTTCTGCTTAATTTCTTGCTGTGCTGGCCCAGATATCTGTACTCTCAGCTCTTTTCCGAGAGTCCATCTAACTGCAAGTTCTTCAGAGAACTTTAGGTGGTCCCTGAAGTGAATGATAAGGCTGGCCTCCTACATATCTACTGATACCTTCATGTGTCCTGTCTGCTGAGTAGTTCAGACACCTTTATAAAGGACTTGGAAATCAAGGCAAAAGCTTGTCACACGAAACACTGAATGCTGTTATGCGTATCAGCCTTGCAGGTTGCAAAGCTTAAGTGTTATAGCCTTGTAAGGAGCTCTACAGTACTTCATGTGTTAATGCAAAAGAGCTGAAGGAATGAAGACAATTAGTTCAGTTAAAATTCAGCTAAAAGCTTGAGGCTGGTGAGATAGAACTTGTGTTTAAAGATACCTGTTAACCTTCAAATAGATTTCTTCCTTCCTGCTATTTTTTCATCTGAGGTTCTGCAGCCTGGACTAAGGGAAGCAGGCTGCCTGTTTTTGTGATGGACTTCTGCAGTTATTCTTTCTTTTTTCTTTGATAGAAATTGCACAACCTTCTGAAGGATATTTTATTCTTATATTTTGATAAAGAAACATCTGAAAAAGCTGAGCTTATACCAGAGAAGGGAGTAGGGTGTAAATGTAGACCTGATGAAGATCTAGCAGATTTGGCAGATGTAGAGATGCAAAAACTAGTGGAGAAAACATTTATCCAAGGGTGAAAATCAAGATTTCTTTCTCCAGAAGGTTCAAAGAGGTTCAGATGCAAGTTTCTAGTTTCAGTCCTTCACAATTTAAAAATTAGTAACAAAAAGTTACATGAGCTTATCTGGTATGTCCTGTACACCTGAAGAAGAAAAAATCTAGGTAATTCCAACTCTGTATATTGCAGCATTCTGCTACACCTTTACTACAGAAGTAATAAGAAAACACAACCATAGAAAAATAATAAAACCCCCCCAGATCAACACCCAATACAACATGATGTTATCCATGTACAGTTAAGAGACAGAATGAGTCCTCAGCCATCCTTAGCTGCTCTTTAGCTCTGTCTGTGCCCTGAGCAGAAATACTGTGCCTCTGCTGGGATTAGAGTTACAGAAGTCCATCAGCTGATCGGGCAATTAAACAGAGACATTGGTATTGAGATGACTGATGGGCCACCTTCAGTAGATGCTCCAGCGCTGGCTGTTGCAGCCTGTTCCTGGAGTGTTTCCCACCTTGACTGGGAGAGGACCCATGACTGCCTACAATATCTATCCTTTCCCTGGGAGAGAAAATCTGTTCAAAACTATATAAGTGACAGTTAGTTTAACCTTGTGCACTTGAGAGAGGCTCAGATAAAGTACCTAATTTCACAGCAAGCCAATCTCCTCTTATTCTTGGTAAGCTTACCAGGATATTCCTTGATATTCCTGACTTTGATATTTAAAACTTAAAAATCTTCTACTCAAATAGCATCCTTAAAGCTATCTCTTCCATACCTTGCTTATTGATGACATAATTTTCTTCATTAAAAAAAAACAAACCCTAAAAAAATTGTCCCATTGTAGTTTTCTGAATGAATATACTTTAAATATGGTTACCATAACTTGCATGTGCATTTTTTAAAAAAAAATCTGCCCTTTGGATTGTGTTGTTCCTGCTTTTACTGCATCATTACAAAGACTGTCATTTTTTAAATGCCTTCAGCTGCTGTACTGGTCCTGTTACCTTATTTTTTTTTTTTTCCTATTTTCTGTGTGTATTTTGGTTTACAGCTTATTAACTGAACACTCAAAAGAACTAGTAGTAGGAATACTTCACATCAGCTTTCCAAAGCAAAGAGCTGACAATGGGAAAAAATAATATATGGTGTGCTTTGACAAACCATCCATGGATTCATTTATAAACCTTAGCAGGGAAAACAAGTCTGTAAACTCAAGATCCAGTCCCGAGACAAAGACAGGATGTAAATTCCTGCTTGGTACTTGTTTCGGATGAGCTCAATCAGATTGCTGCTAAGGCATTTCCTTCAGAAAAGATATGGGGAGTTGTGCAATTACCTAGGACACTTCAGTTTAAAGTGGTACCACAACTGTTACTGTGTACATTATGAAATATTTGCCTGTGTGAAGTTCAATGTAAGTAAGTTCTTAGTCCATGCTTGTTCTTCACCAGTTTGCTAACAGCTCAGGGAATTTAGAGTAGTCCTTTAACTTTGAAAGCATATTCAGAGACATATATTTTCTTGCATCCTTCCTTAAGCAATCCAAGTTATTTGAACTGGACTATTTCCAGGTAATTCACCCCAAATGCTGCTTAAGGACTAGAAACTCTGTCCCCCAGTGAACTTAGCTGAAAAATCAGACAGGTTAATTTAAAAAATGTCTGAATGCTTTGTCTTTCTGTTCCTGACATTTATTTTTCCTGCTTTATCAAATTTGGCTAGAGCCATTCACCAAAGTCAACCTAGAGTATTCACTTTTTGGATAATTGAACTATTCTGCATACTCTCCCCCCCCCAAAAAAAAAAATGCCAGCTGCCAAAATGGAAAAGAAATGCCCACTTCCACTCATGAAGAGTACATTTGCAGTGGAGCGTGTACTTTCTCACCATTTCTCAAAATGGGTGTGTGAGTCCTGACGTGGACGCTGAAGACGGGCAAAGGAGAAAGCGCCCATCTGTGCTGCAGAGTATAGTGCTACATCCGTTATGTCTGTATTACTGTCTCCTGAATAAAAAAATTTGGGCTGAAGGCTGATCTAGAGCTGTCTTCTGGTAGTCTTGGTTTTGGGTAGCAAGTGACTATATTACACTATAGAACATACACTGATATTTTTAATTGTCTCTCTTATGAAGTCTTCTTACCATTACAGAGCCATCTTTTTGGCTCTACGACAGTGGCATTCTAGTGGGGGGTTGCTTGTAGAGCTCTGGGTGCGGGTTTTCTTCATCGTGCTTTTTGCTACTTCATCTCCACAGTGCATTGCACAGAACAGCCAGCTTTTTTAAAAACTATAATACAACTACAGCTATAGGGAAGGAAAGTGCTAAGAGTGTAGACATAAATTAAATGTTAATCACAGAGAAATGATTACAATTTGATAATATACAAAATGAATCCATCTCCCTTGAAATTAAGTCAAAATTATTTAAAATCTCAATATGCAATCACAATCAAAACAACTTTATAAAATGATATTTTAATTTAAATTGCTTAAATGGAATGCTTTAGTGTATTCAACTGGCAGATAGGCATAGTCCCAGTACTTGTATAATAAGCTACTTCAGATAGATAGCAATTAACTTTTTAAATTCGGTAAGTATTACAAATTGTCAATTGCTTTCTGAGAAAAAGTGTCTAGAGAGGAGATCAGGTATTTATGGCTGTGTGTAAGAAAAATGTACTAGTATTAAGTAATCCTGGAAGATTTTCTATATTCAAAGTGTGATAAAGCTAATGCTTTTAAATGTTAGCGATTGACTATTGCTCCCTATTATTTTTATAATATTATTTAAATTCCATAATGAATTGTGGCTAAATTTTGGGTATGGTTTAGGCTGAATAAGTTTTCTGCAAGCTGTTATATGAGTAGAAAATTGGCTCCTTTTGATTTACAGTCCAAAAGGGAACAAAAGCAAAGGCATACAATTAAAAAAAAACTTGCAGAGCTGTTGAACATGGATTTTTAGCAGTAGCTTGAGAGTGTTAGGAAAGTGCCATCAACCTTCAGGTACATTTATGTTCCTAAATCCCTTTGTATCCTTTGAAGATCTCAGCTTCGGTACTCTTTTGGACTAGGATGTGTTGCAAATGGGAGAACAGCTAGAGACTTGTGGTGGAAGAACTTCTTGAGGGGCTGCTACAAACAGCTGTTAAAGATAACAAAGAGATTCCCACAAATTTCAGTGGGCTTCTTCCCTGACGTGTACAGAGTCACTTCTGTTTCTGCGCTCACAGTGCCTGGGAATGGGTTACATTATGTGATTTTAAACCTATGTGCTATCCCTATTTTGCAGAACTGTCAGCCTGAGTCCTGGCTGATAGCTGGTAGTATGTGAACGGGGATAATCCATTATCAAAAAACAATGCCACAGCAGCTGTTAGATGCTTGTGGGTAGAAACCGAGAGAGTGTGACTGGGTAGGCTTTGTTTCCTTAGAAAACCGAGAGAAAACTTGAGTGTGTTGACTGACATGGTTTAGTGGGCATGGTGGTGTTGGGTTGGTGGTTGTACTTGATGATGTTAAAAGTCTTTTCCAACCTTAATGATTCTGTGATTCTGTGATGTGAACAGTTCCAAAATATAGGTAATTCGTTATGTGCTGTGACTTGTGGGTCCCCGTCAGTAGTGAGATGTGAAGGTCGTCATCTCAAAGAGGTTGGCTTCCCTCCTTGGTATCTGCTTGGTTGCTCAAAGTACTGAGTCTTTATCTCCCCCACCTTGCAATTAGCATTCCTGCACACACTGAAATGGCAGTCTGGAGAAAGTCTTATTTATCTAATTATTCATTAATCTGATAAGCAATGGAATAAGTGTTCTTACTTGCATAACACTGTTGAGCTGGCAAACTGAGAGCATTTTACATACACTACCCCTTCATATATAAGGATTGGGAAGAAGTAGTTAGTTGGGGAGGTATAACAAGCAGGCCAGTAACAGAAAAGAGGCCGGAGAGCCTATGGAGCAAGGGGAGCAAGTGGATGCTGCAGGCAGGCTGGGGTGTGGCAAAGAGGAGCGGTGCGAAGGAGGAACCAGAATAAGAGCATGCTGGCACGCAGTCAGCAGTGTAAGCTACGCTGAAGGACAGAGCACTGCGTAGGTCGGTGGTATACAATAAGGAAAACCCATATACTGAAAGAGGGCAGATGAAAGGAGAAAAGATCCAGCCTCCAGGATTCACATGGCTTGCCAATAGCTGTCCGTAAAAGTGTGTGAAACAAGCGTGGCTAAGAGTTTGTTTCGGTCCCACAAGGAATCCCAGTAACGTAAAGTAGAATATCAGGCAGTTTGCTCCCTTCTTTCTCTGTATATCTTGAATATTTATGCAAGCTCCTGAATAGAGTGCAAACAAAACACTGGATGGTTAGCATATTTTTGGAGCAAACATTTCTTTTAGAAGCAGGAGACAAAGGTCAGTGCTGCCCATGGAAGTAAAAAAAAAAAAAAGATGGGAAAACTGGTTTTTAAAAATGTATTATATATATAGTTATTTATGCATAAAGTATTATAAACAGTAGGTTGCAATACAGATAGAGGCAGGCTAATCTCACCAGTTCCTTTTTTCAACTTCTTCAAAATTTCACATGGAAAACATTAACCTGATGGAATAATGAGGAAGAAGAGAGAGAAAAAGGCAAAAAGATATGATTATGTCTGAGTGCGTGCCATTTCAAGTACTAATTATTTTTTTGCATAAGAGAAGCATCAACTTTCTGATTCATCAGGGAAACAATTGGGTGATCTGTCCTATGAAAGCATAATTTTCATATTGTCAGGAAGAAAGGACATGTGTGTGCCAAAAGGCTGAAAATGGGTTTATTGTCCACTGTGAGTAACTTTCTAAAACCAGTAGCTGTCAGTTTTATTTTTAATAGCATTTGAACTTGCATATAATTTCAATTACATATAAATGGAGTGAGGTGAGGATCCATATGAGTCCGGTGGACTTCTCTGTGGTGTCGCTGCCTGAGAATTAGGAAAGGACATCAGTGGACTTGACACTTATCTGAGCAATGTAGGTGTCCAAATACCCTTTTGGGGCACAATTTTAAGGTCTAGTTGGGCCACGTTCTTTGGAGAAGCCGATGGCAAAACAGATCATGCATACCAATTTTCAGTCATTCCAGGATAAATTATCTTTCTGTTTGGGGCCTGATGTGACCTGCTTTTAATGAAATGGTTTTACATTATACCTGCCTTCTGAATGCCACACTGATCAAGTACAGCATTTCTGAATTCTTCCTGAGTGCCATTCAGAGCAGTAGTGCTTCAGGAATGAAAATAGAGGTGTTTTTAGAGCACGTCTAAGTCTCAGAAATGTAAGCATACACAGTTCCTTGAGGCAGGATTTGGCAGCTTTTTTTGTGGAGATACTCACCCTAATTCATACCTTCAGGTTACCCCCCCAAAAGATGACAAATGTTTTCAGTATGATTTTTCTTATGGGGTACTTTAAGAATTCCTTTACCTGTTGTGGGGTTTTTTTGTTTGTCTGAAATTATAAAATCTTCTTATAAAAAGCAAGGTGAAAAACCCTGTCCAGACAAGGAAAAGCTTCCTTTGATGGCAGATCTATCCTGTCTTTCAAATTTTCATTGCGCCCAGCATTGTATTATGCCATCAGTAACCTTGCTGACAATAGTACGGCTTCGTTCTTCACGATGACTGTAATTCAACTTCTTGGTGAAAGCACTCCTTGACAACACTTGCTTCCATAGTAAGACATGATGAGAAGCATTACTACACTCTTTCAACAAATCTCGTGCTACTCCTCTTTATCTTCACCTGCAGAAAAGCTGCCTGCCGGTATGGAGGGGATGGATATTTTGTTTAGTGATCACTATTCTTCCCCCGGCGAGTCCTCCAGTACCCTTTTACCTTGTAATGGGAATACTGCAGTAATAGATGGGGAACTGCAGTAATTTTTATAAACGCGCTGTGTAAACAAGTGGGATGATAGGAAACGTAGCCCCACTGAGGCCCTGCCGAGTGAAAGGAAACTCTTGCTCGCTCACTCGCCTTCATTTTTTCAGCGTATGGAGATTCAATCAGACGAGTTGTTGAGTTAAAGGTCAGAATGGAACTCTTTCCCACCCTTTTTCATTTTTCCAAGCCAAATATTTTATTGGCTCTAGTACAGTGAAAAGAGGGGTAAAAAAAGGGACAATATATCCTGACTAGACCAGGGGTTATCTCTCTTATTTTTAAAAAACTGTGAAACCTTTCCAGCATTTTTAGTTTTACTTTTTTTAAATAAATCAGTCAAATTAATTCACATATTTTAATTGTATCTGAATTTACACTGTTTATGTGACAGAGGCAGCCAGGGCTGACTTGACTTTGGAGAAGGGTAAGGCAAATTTTGCACTGACTTACACACCTTACAATTCCACTGAAACCAATATATGTGCATATCTGCAGAACACAGTCCAGTCAAACACTATGTGCTTTCTTTGAACAAATACATGCATAAATGCACACATTTTTAATCCTTTGAAGTTTTTTCTTTCAAGGCCTTGCTTAATTTCAAGTTACAGCAAGTCTATCCTATTTCAGTATATTTATCATCATTCCACCCCAGTCCTCACAAAATGTGCAGGGTCAATAGCATCAGCAGATTGAGTCTGCCTAGGTGCTGGAGATGAAAGGTCATGAGCAAAATGTTATTCCTGATAAATGAAATCTGCTGCTGCTCCTTCCATTTCTCTGTGAAAGGCTATGAGTCTTTCAGAGCTGTGTGAGCAGACTGGTAGAGTTAGAGGCCACCTGCTCTGTAAATGATAAGGAGAAATGAATGAATTTAATACTGACAGCTCGTTAATCCATTACCTGGCGGCCACTGCACTGAGGCCTGATCACAATTTACAAAAACTCGTGTATGGTTGCCTGAAGCCTTATTTAGTCATATCTGTGCAATCTATGAATGAATCCAACCTAGAGCCATATATAATAATCATAATAGGATTTGCTGGCAGATATTAGCTCTCTCCCTCTGATAACCCAAGGAAAGGTTTTTCCCATTATTCTTTCCAACATGGTAACTCTTATTAAATTTAATGCATGGCAGAAAAGTAATACTTTTTCTTGTTCTAACAATTGAAATGTATAATACGGTTGGAATGGACAATCCCTAGGTATTTATGGATTACACTTAATTGCAAGCAGTAGAACTAGTGGAGAGAGGTAAAGTTTTGGCTTTTTTTTAATGTTGTTTGTATTCTTAACTACAGGGTGGTTTATAGACCGATAACGTTTTTCTATAGGCACCTGCAGTTATTTTACATCCACTTGTCATCAGAACTTTTGCAGCTGAATCCTAAGGCATTTACTTACTGTGTGGGGTCTGCACGCTTAAGTCATATGAGCAAAGAATACGCATTACTCAACTTGAGGAAGGAGACAAGATTCAGATCCCAAATTTTGACCAAATCACTATGTACACCAAATTCCCAAAGGTGACAGATGGAGAAAGCAGAGTTACTGGGGACACAGCCTGCTTTGTTGGTGCTCCCAGCTGGTGGTCACAGCCCAGCACTGACTGGGAAGCCATGCAGCTGTTAGGATGGTGCACAGCTAATAAGCCTCTTCCACGGTGCCATGCCGAGGTTAGCCATAAGACGGGAATGGTCAGCCTGTGACTCTGGCCGCCTGTGGCTCTTGAGTCCTTGCAGCGTAGGTCCCGTGACAGAGCTGCATCACTTCACCAGCAAAGGGGCTGTGCTAGCACGGGGCCTCCTGGCTGATGCCGATCTCTAAGCATTAGAGGAAGGTGTGCTCAGGACCTGTGACATTGTTGCACCAGCTGGGACCCAGTGCTGATGGAGCAGAGGAACACCGGGAGGCCAATGTCACCGCTTGGCTTCCTGGTGGCAGATGTGTGGCTTGTTTCTGTGGGTGCTTGGCTAGAGCCGGGAAAGATGCCCATTCCTGTTGACTGCATGCTTGGTTTTTGGATGCAGAAGTGCCTGCCTCTCTTCACCCTTTCCACAAGAGCTCCAGGTACGGAGAACAGGCTTTTAGATGCTGCATGAGGAATCAGTTGACAAAAACTCTGAGAAGCTGAGTCTGAGCCATCTACTTCACCCAGAGCCGCCGCTTTCATTACAGAGGGTCCTGGCTGTCACGGTGCTGAGGTACCTGCCCCAGGGAACTGCCAGTGTCTTTGAATTTCAAACATTAGGCATGTTGTATTGCTTCTCTGAATCACATGCTTCCACAGATCCATAACCTTATATGTCTTAAAAGAAAGGCAGAAAGATAGGTCACGTATAATGAACTAATTAAATGTGGGTTGGGGGGCCATATGATGAAAACACATCTTTTGGATAAAACATTTTAAAACACACTAACTTCTATACAAATCATGAAAACCAGAGCCCTTTGGGGTCATAAAATGGGTGCAAATAAGCAGTTTGTTGTTGTGTTTTTTCCCCTCCATACCTGAATAATCTAAAATGTTCTTCTGATTGAAAGTGTGAGTCACAAAGACTTCCTATCTCTGCGAACACGATCAAGAACAGGTCAGATTGACCTCATGCAATTCAGTGTTGTGAGGGTTTTAAAAGGGAAAAAAAGTACAAGTACCAGATGCCTGGAGCTCATTTTGCATTGCTAAGTTGTTATGCCTCTGTTTCTGCTGCTTACTGCCTGCTGCGTGAGAATAACAGTATTGTTTCATGAGTGCTTACATGCAAAGTGCCTTTAAAACCCTCTCTGCTCGTCCTCTCAGTGCCAAAACTGAGATAAACCTTTACCTTTTTACAAATCATAGAACTAAGGAGTCAACCCCCTGCCTCTATCCCCATCACGTGCCACTCGGGTACAGAGCTCCAGTAGCCAAAGATTGCTAGGAAAATGACCATGTAATAATCCAAGGAGTCTTGCAACCTCCTTTTTCCTTTCGTTGCAGCGGGCACCTGCCTTCTGTGGCTGCCGGGAGTTTTGGTACCGTGTAGCCAGCAAGCAGGAAAATAAGATTTTGTAGCGTGCAACCAATAACTGCTGATGGCACAGTAGTCCGGCACCTGTAAAATGCCCCTTGAAAGTGACTTTAACCATGCCCACTTTTCTCTCATCCTTTCCTTGGACTGTGTGCTGACCAGCAAAAGACAGAAACCAGGAACAAGGGGAAGAATCCGCAGAATATGCTTTTCCTTCCATCTCATTGCATGGAAGAATGACTCAGACTGCATGTAAGGAGAAGCCTGGGGGTGACAGGGAGAAGGGCATTTGGACAGCCAAGGGACAGCCTCCGCCTGTGAGGCATCTCTCTTTCAGACTTCCCAGTTAATAATTAACTATTCCTCTTCGGCTGCAGCCTCTCCTTACCTAACTTGGTGCATCTTTCCTCAGCAGGCAGGAGCAATCGTATTAATAGGTGCTGGAACCAGAAATGCAATATTCAGCAATTGTACGGAATATATAATTTTACCTCATTGGCCAAGGGCCAGGATAGGAGAGCTTCCAGTGGCAAAGGACAGGTACAATATCCCTGATGGATGTTGTGATGAAGAAAACGAGTGAGAAGAAGCGTTCTCAGAGCAGGGCCTCCCCGTGGCCCCCGTGTGAAGTGTGCACCAGGCAAGGCTTCCTGGTAGGAGGTCTTTTAATCCCCACAACGGACATTTTAAAACCTGCTATCTTAGTACTTAACTGCAGCTAGAAGGCACGAGCATGTGATATTAATTTGAAAATATTCCTTGAGACAAGCAAGGGGGGAATAAAGTAAAACAAATTATTAACTTGCAGGGAAGCCTCACTGAAGTTATCGGGTTTTCTACTGTAATGTTCATGTCTATCAGTGTGTTTTCTTTTCAGCTTCACATAGTCCCATTAGGTAACGTGTTGTCAACAAAAAGAATATCATTTCAGCACCAAGGGCTTTTCCTATGATTATCCAAATCCCATTAATAATGCCTAAGGAAGAGGTTCACTATTGGGTTTTACTGCTGTAATATATGTGCATGCTTGGTGCATACATTTGAAATTCCCCGATCTGTATTAGCTCTTGTATTACTCAAGGTACAGCTAGATGAAATAGATAAGGCTCCGTAGCTGTTTAACTTTCAATGTTCTATCTACGTCATCTTTTCAGGTAATTTGGCAATACTGTATCGAATAACTGAGTATTAACAGACTTTTTTCCCACTATTACTCTTTTGATACTATCCAAACACACATGACATAAGATTTCAAGGAGCTGAAGTATGGTTATAACTGTACAGTCCACTTGAACAGCTATAGCTTAAAAAAATAATGCCAGCCGAAATGGCATCATCCCTTAATTTCACTGATGTTATATTCTTCTAAGAAAATGGGGCTCAAAAATAACTAAGGCAGTCTCTAGCTAATCTGGTTTTTTTCCAGTGCTGCCCATTCCTGTTTATCCCTGGCACTGGTATCTTCTGTTGCGGTGATGATCTCAGAGAGTCACTCTGTAAGGATACCTCCAAGGAGCTGGAACAGTCGTCGTCTTGTTAATTACTCTTCTCTTGATTTTTATCCCCTTTTGTTTCACTGCCATTCATAGAAGGGCTGAAGCAGAGAGGGTAAAAGGTCAAGAGAAAGGAAGCACTGCTGGGAGAGAAGATGTTACAATAGCCCGAGTGTATGGGGGAAAAAATGAAGGGCAGTAGTTCATAACAGGGTCTCTGTTCCTATGAAGCCCATGCAGAGAGCTGTTTAGCAGATCGGTATGCTATATGCACCTGGGCTAATGTATACAGCATGTGTATACATATAGATGTATATTTTATATAGATACTTTCTAGCTTCGTTTATATTCTGGCTGTGGCACTGTTTGATAGCAAAGCACATGATGGAGACTAGAGGAAGAAGAAGAATTTACACTGCTCTCCAATCTGAGTACTTGACGTGCAGCTGTTTCTGTAGGACCTTTATGGGAATAGTAGAAGGAAATGTAGATGCAGTAGAAGGGCTGATTATAGTTTGGTTTCCCTAAGCTGCTGTATATGCAGTGCAGAAATGCTGACTAGTCAGGTAGAAGTCTTAATCACATAAAAGTTTTTTTTTGTTTTCCCAGTTAACAACTTGAAATTACTGTTGCACGGCTCAGTATTGTCAATCGTATAGCTGTGCAGGCACAAAGCTGGAGCTCCTTAATGCTGTTCCACATCCTAGCAATAAATCCAGCTATCAAGGATCCCACTATCAGAGCTCTGCGTGTAAAAATCAGTGTAGTATGTCCTATACTGTGTTGTAAAAACCTGCACCTGGGATCAGTATAGGAGCAAGCAATGTGCTTGAGGTAAAAATGGCATTTTTAAATTTGACATTCATGAAAATGTTTCCATCAATTAAGCTCATGAACCATGCCTGACATTTCTAAAATGACTGTTAAAATCACAGTCACGTTGAGATCAATGCCTGAGTCTGTGCTACCTCCAGTGAGGCCGAGATTTCATTCCTTGACATAAGCACGTTTGGCTTTCTACATCCCGAACTCAGTTGTGTAAGTTATCACGGCAGTCCCAGTGCATTTTCAGGTGTTGGGTCTGAAGGTTGCTCTGTCCTGAGGTAAATGGGTATTTCCACCACCTCTAGAAAAATAGCAAAAGCCTCTGAAACCTTTGAACATCATTGTGGAAATGTCCTGTGTTGTCACACTAATGCTTCTCCTTGCTTTGAGAATAACAGCAGAGAGGTGAAGCAACTCGATAAAGGGAAGTGAAAACGAATATATATATTCCTTGCACAACATCTGAAAGAATGCTTTCGCATTCATCGTGGATGACAGTTGTGCTATTTCATCTAACCCTTAACCAAGTTGTCTGTATCTGTTTGCAGATCTCATGTTTGCATTTGTAGTTTAACCTAGGTGCTTTAGACCTTTTTCCACATTTTCTAATTAAAAAGACATTTTCAAGGAGCCAACAGCATCACGCATAATTAGGACACTATGATTCCTGTATTACCGTTACCAGACAGAACCCGATAGACTTGTGTGCTGTTACTGGATATGCTAAGCAGCTTTAAAACATGCTTACTCCTGTCCTGCATAGCTAAATTGCTTGAGATGTAAGGTTCGCACTGTCCACTGTAAACCAGAAAATAAGTTAGTTCTCATTGGGCTCTCTTGTGGTATTTTCAAGGGATATTTCTGGCACATAAGATAAGAGGCATGTGCATATGACATAGTGCACTTGACATGAATGTGCAAGACAAATACTTCAAAGTGAGAGCTCTGCCAGAACTCTGATAAATCATGCCTGCCTGCTAAAGAGCAGGATATATAGCTGAATGTCAGGGTATTTTCTTCCTGGAAACAATATTACAGTACATAGTCATAGTTCCTGTTGAAATCTGGAATCAGCGTGAATCAGTGTAGTGCTTTTAGAGGTTTCCTTGCCATTCTGGGCAATTATCAGCTTAAATGGAGGAAAAAGGTGCAGATGAAATGCCAGAGGAGTTTCGAGTCTGAATATTGTAAGGACTTCCATCTTTCTCTTTTTTCTTTTCCACACACCTGGCTTTTCTCCCCGTTTTCTGTACCAGACTGTTCTCCTCTCTGTGCCCTGAGATATGACTGGGCATACTGGGAGTTCAGTACAGTCCCAGGGTAAATCCCTGACATGGCTTCACTAATGCTTTCTTTACAGCCATGATTGTTTCTTTTTTTGTCTTTCCTAATTAGGCCCAGAAGAGGCTTGGTATCATATCTACCTCACCATTTTTAACTCATTGTATGAGCTGTGGCCAGCAAGTGCCCGACAGCCTTGCATCTCAGCGTCAGATTGCCTACCTCTGAATACAGCCTAAGAACTCTCCCATGCCAATTTGAGGACTTTGGAAACAACATGGACTTACGCTAAGGCACACAGGTGAAAAGGTACACATTATGAAAGATGTGGCCCTCTTGAATTTCTTGGGCTAGATGCATAGCCTTGTTCTCACATTACCCACAGTGCCATCAAAGTCAGCCTCCCAATGAACAATTATTAAAGACATTCACACTTAAGCAAGGTTTCCTTCTTTGTACCATTCTTAAACATCTGTTCCAACTCAATCAAGTGCTCAGGTGATATTCACTGTAGAAACGTCTATAAGTATAAAAAAACCCCAAGTCCTTTGCTGAAGTTTTAATGTTGCTGTTATGTAGTATGTCTTGAAAGATTTGATAGAAAGAAAGAAAGAATTATATAACATCGCTGCAAAAGAGCAAAGGCCTGGATTTGTGAGATAGAAAGATTTTATTGAAAGTGGAATAACTTAAGGCAAATGACAGGACGTTATTGGCGAGAAGAAACAAATGCATTTTAAACTTCACACAAACACATTCCTGATCTATAGATATGTCCTTGTATAAAATCTCTCTAAGTCTAGTGTCTCTCGGGAAATTTGCACTGAGAATGAAGTACGAAGTGCCTGGATATGTTAGTCAATCTGCAGAGAATCGGTAGTTTATACAAAAATAAATTATGGCAGTTTCCTCTCCTTATTATTGCTGTAGTTACATGGCATTTTCGTATCAGTGATAGTGTGATACTGCAAAGTACAACTGCAGTGATGGCATGGTAACCCAGCCAATATTTAAAACAGGACTTCCGTCTGAAGAAACTTGTTCGTGAACAGCTGACGAGAGAGATTTTTACAGGGATGCTGACATAGTTGGCATTCAGCTTTGTGACCAGGAGGTCCCTACTAAACCTTTATTCCTGTGTTATGCCCATTAGTGATGAATAGGACAAAGAGGACTAAAACAATCTGGAGGAGCGAGTGGTGCCATCCAATTCCTTAAACAACTCTTACCTATAAATTAGACATCAAAGTCAGTATAAAATTTATTATATTATACAGTATTGCACAGTGAAGTACAAAATTGAAGACTATCTCTCTTAATGTATTTCTTCCATTTCCATAATATACTCACCCCTTGCTTCTCAGCATGTACTTTCAAGAACAGGATGCAATTAATTTTGCTCACTATAGGTTACTATGCTTGTGCTTAAAATGACTTAAGCATATGAATGAATCATGACCTTTCCATGATGGAGCCAATGGCATAAAGACAAGTGCTATTGGTTAATGCAGTAGCGAGGGAGAAGGAAAGGGAGGAAAACCTGTTTTCTGTCTGTTCCATGTAATTGAAATATTTGTCCATGCCCCCATATCTTCAATAACTTTTGATGCTGGTTCTAAAGTGCCTCCAGCACACATCATTGAGCAGCAATACAACCCTCTTTAGTAAAGCAAACACAACCTATGGAAGACTGGACTGAACCTAAAAACACCCCTTCTGTTGGAATGCAAGATGGATAATGGCCAGAACAGATATGATGGTTACACTCATAAACTGAGCATACATAACTTTTATGTGATGTAGCAAAAAGTACAATACTCAGCACTTCCCTAAAAAATATAAGAAACATTTGATCCCTTTTCTTTTTTCTTCTATCCTATCTTGTAGATACAGTTTTGTACCTCTTTTTTAATCCAATAAATCCATTTGCAATTATAGCAATCTGTATTGTGCATTAATAATAGTCTTGCTGACTCTCAGACCCGACTTAAGGGAGAGGCAACAAAGGCCCAGCACCTTAGGCTCAGTAAGATAAGGGGCTGTTGAGAAGAAAAGCAACTTTTCCTTAGAAAATCAAGTGATGTTGAATTGAGAGTATTCCCAGAGCACTGTTAATGGCCTTCTGGACAATATGGGAAGACTCCACATGAGACACTGTTTACAATTTTGATTCTCCATGATGAGGAAAGATGTACTGAAATGAAAGAGGAATAGATACAGAAGAAGAGCTGACAGAATGAATAGAGCAGTAGTTAGGAAGCCTAACCTGCTTGGCTTGTTCTGGCCTAGCGAAATGAGAGCTAAGGGAAGATGTGTAGTGGTGGCACAAAAATAAGACATACAGACTGCCTGTGAATGAATTTGGGGTTGAAACTGAGAACAGAAGTCCCATCCAAGAAGTGAAGTTCTAGAGCAGAATCTTATTACCACAAATATGGGCAAAAACTGTAACTTGTATTACATTAAATTTAATCCGTTTTGATCGGAATGCCTTGCTTTTCACAGAATGTGTAAATCTTATTAACAGTGTGATACAGTGAAAGGATTCATTTCAGAACGTGACCGCTGTAGACAGAGGATCCATTTTCCTTAGTGGTCAGCTGCGTTCAATGCAATGACAAATTGAACTGTCACTTCACCATCTCTAAAAAGGGGCTGTATTTCATGGCCTCATGTTTTGGTTTTTCCTGTGTTCTCTTAGTTGAAATGCAGACAGTGGTGTCCTTATGGATCTCCATTCTGTAAGGAAAATCAGAGTATTAAACAATCACTTTTGCAGTGAAATGGGAATATTCCATGTCATTTCCCATGTTCGAACTACAACGGCTCTGTAACTTTGACACAATTCATTACTGTTGTAAAGAGAAAAAAGAAATTATAAATTAATCCTTCCCTGTGATGCCCTTGTAATAGTCACAAAAACAAGTACTATAGACACACAATATAAGTGATTAAAAAGGCCTCCAAATCAACAAAACTGGAAGCACTCGCAAAGTAAATGCTACTTAGTTCTGCTTTTTCTTTTTTCCGAAGAAGATCCCCCAGTCCAGCTATCAGTCCCGCTATAACTTCAAGTCATGTGTGTGTGCTGAAATACATAGAGAGATATGCACATTATTAAATATTGAAATACTGCACACACACACATGTATCAGTTGAGCAAGTTTTAACTGGGAAGGAGGGACAGAAAATGCAAGCTTAGCCAAATAACAAAATTACACGGATTAAATGTTGGAGTCAGCAAAGCTGCTTTTGCAAACACTTCTCGTGGTCAGGGTAGCATTTATTACTGAGGAAAGTATTGCATGCTCCGTTAGCACAGAACAGTCAAGCACTTTGGTATGCAGCTGGGTCCCACACTAAGCCCATCTTTACCTGCATCTGAACTCTTGCTCCTTCTCTTCCTCCAGTTGCCAATCTTACCAGATAAAGTTGTCTCCTCTTGTAAAAACTAGTTTCCAAATAGAGCTTGACTCCCTAACTGTTTGGTTGGATATCAGTTTAGGAAGAGGAAGGCACAAGTTGTCACTGCAAGTCAGTCAACACAGGGGCTTGCGTGCGGGTCCCTTGTTAGCCTCCAAATCTGTTAGGTTCTCCGGAGTGGTGTGCCTTTTTCATTAAAATATTTCAGCACAATTGATTTTAGTCTATATTAAAACAAAACTAAAAATTAATCTCCTTAATTTTCAGTAAACATATTTGCATTTTATCCAGATTTTTTACGGGGGCTTGCACACGCACAACTGCAATTGCAAACAAAAACTGCAGTTGGGACATTACTACCTTTTTTGTAAATGGAGAAAACAAACCCAGTCAGGCTATGTTTGTGCCAGCTGTCAAATACCAAATCATTCATGAACTCAGTCAAATGTAGGTCTCCGTTGCAATCGGGGTCAGTGATCTCTTGAAGCACATTTTTCTTGATCTTACTTCCCTTAAAAAAAAATTGTTATAACTGTCATTCATTTTAAAATGGACCAACCTCCCTTTTCTATTTTTTTTTCCTAATGTACCTGTCTAACTTTGGTAAGTTGTGACTTTTCAGTGCTCTTCTGACATAACCTGTGGACTGTTTTGAAAACCTCTTGCCAGTAGCTGCTCCAGTTATGCCACACCGGGGAAGAGAACAGAGTTTCTTTCAGATTGCAAGAACACTTCAGCTGACTCTCAGACATGTTTCAGCTATGTGAATTATCAGGTTAAAGAAGTGCCCGTGTAGAACATGGCACCAGCACAGTCCTGACAGATATAGACTGCTATTTTATTTTTGGAAAATCAGCCTAGGGCTATTGTGGCTGGCTTGCTGACAGATGTCATGTGTTGCTATTCCAACAGAGAAATGTTAACTATAAAATCAACTAACCTGAGGGTTTGGAATTATACTTAAATTTTTAATAAGTTGTCAAAAGCCCACTTTACAGTGTTCATTTAAAATTGGACTGAGCAGCCCCACTGTCACGCTTACCCACTGGAAACGCCAGCAAGGGGAAGGGTGGCGGGGCTGCAAACCTCCTCTGTGAAAAGAATTTCTGCTCTCTGTTTTATTCAATGCCATTTTGACTGGCTAGGTGTATCTGCCCCAGACGGTCACACGGGATTGTGATATGGATTTCCCATCCATGCCCTCCCTCAGATATTCAGCTCCTTTCAGCGTACTTGCATGATCCAGCCACCGGTTACCGTACCGTAACCTCAGCGGTATGGCTGCATCTCCTTCCATCTCTTCCCTCTGATTTCTCCATGGATCTTTCCTGCCCTCCAAACACCAATGCCTTTGAACAGCACCATTTCACCCTTCACCTCAGCGAGGCTTGCAGTGCACCTCGCATGAGCCTGAATGCAGCATCATGGCCCACGTAGGTTTCTCGTTCCACAGAGAAGGGGATTGCGGCTTGCACCTCTCCAGCAAGAAGAAATGGCCTCAAGTTGCACCAGGTGAGGTTCAGGCTGGATATTAGGAAAAATTTCTTTCCTGAGGGAGTGGTGAAGCACTGGAAGAGGCTGCCCAGGGAGGTGGTGGAGTCACCTTCACTGGAGGTGTTCAAGGAACGTGTGGACGTGGCATTGTGGGACGTGGCTTGATGGGCATGGTGATGTGTGGTGTGGTTTTTTGTTTGTGTTTTGTTTTTTGGTTTCTTTTTTTTGTTTTGTTTTGTTGTTGATGGTTGGACTTGATGATCTTACAGGTCTTTTCCAACCTTAGTGATTCTGTGACTGATTCTGTAAAAATGAGTGCAATCTGCTTTTTAGATATCAGTGTTCTGTAAAGGGTTAAAGAACATGCATGCCAGGAGAGACTAGTTTTGATTGCATCGTTATTGTAGGACTTACTGCACTTGCTATCCTTGTGTGCTATAAATAGCTTCCTTCATATACTTCATGCTTTTGCAAAGGGCCCTGTCCTAAGCAGGTAATGTATGGCACTTAACCATATGGCAAGGTGCAGAACAAGTGTCACCTATGCAGAGTTCTGGCTCCTTAAAACAGATTATCCTTGTTTCCCAGGCTTCTGTCCCACAAACAGTCTGAAGTGCCCATACGTATGGCCTTTGTGAAGAAAAACCACACTAGCCCTCTTCTATTTACTGATTATGAGGGGACGGGGTGCGGGGCATAGGCAGGGAAACAACCAGGAGCAGCTGAAGAAATAAAAGAGGTTACAGTGGTGTGGTATGTTTCTGTTTATCTGAGCTATTTTCCAAGCCGTCCTTGTGAAAACAGGTGACGAGGTGGAGCGTGAGCCAGATAATCAATCGCTCGCACCACTATCTGATGTCCGTGTTGAAAGCCCAAAAGTGAAGGTTATGGATTGCGAGGGATTTCTGGCCATAGCTAGCTCACTGCCACAACATGTGTCTGTCTTGGCTACGCCCTTGAACTCCGGTTTCCCACAAAGGAGGCAAAGCCACGGGAGCTTTTATACTTTTAACAGTGCCTTGTGAAAAGTGCCAGTAAAAACAGTGGTAAGTTCTTCAAAGAGGAAGATGGTGGAGATGTAGGGAATGTAAAATGACCCACAACTATTGATGCTTCTGTCCTCTTTACAAATACACCTGCGAGAACCACATCCTGACATGTTTGCCACACTTTGTGTGGGGTTTTTTTCCCAGGAATGATGGCTGCTGTCGAAATCAACTTCTCCACTCAGTCTAACAAGCAGTTCTAATTCAACGTGCTCAGTCCAATGATTACTGTTCAGTGGGGGACCCAAATGACAGCAACACTGAGTAATGCAACCAAGCACCTTCAGAATCTGGAGCTGAAAACTCTACCTGACCTGCACACGTTTCTCTCTAAAGGAACTTGTTGCAAAAGATATTCCAGTCCATCAGACTCTGCTCTCTGTCTTCTATACATGGGTAGTGATGGTTATATGCAGTTACATTTTATCAGTATAAAGACTGATTATTTTCATTAGTGCTGCTGTGAAGTCATGAAGTCATGCAACAGTTCTATGATAAAATATTTTATTGCTAAAGAAGAAATCATGGAATCAATAGCCGAAACATCCCAAGCTCTTGTTAACTCTTTTAAAAAAAATATATAACAATGTGTTGTGTCATTATTTTCTTCTGTAGTATCTGTAAACTTTTTATTGCCTTCATCAGCCATTGTCTTTGAGTGTTTTGTGTGGGAAGATGTTTCCTCTGAGAAAACAGACTTTGTGCAACTGATGCCAGCACTCACCTATTCTAAACTTCCACTTTAAAGCAGCCATTAATACTTAATTAACTAAAAAGTCTTCTATAGGTCTAAGATTGAAATAAGGCTACACTTGCCAGATATCCTGGAGCCAAAGTTGGGCAGTGACACCTCCAGCCCTGTAGACATTGCTAGGGGTGTCACCAAGCCTGCGTGCTGTAAACAAGGGATTTCTAATGGTCAGGATTTACCTTAACATAAAACCTAGCCTGAAGCATGAACAGACCAGGTCAGTCTTAGACAGCAACCTGACAGTATTGTTCTTTGTTTTAAATAAGCAACATGCCCTGCTAGAGGAAGAGCTGTTTGGTTATTATATCTGTGTCTGCCTGTCTATCTGTCTGCTCACTGTCTATTAATCAAAATGGGCTTTCTGCAAAGTGCATGATACAGCATTATTTGTAAACAGGGTTATGACAAACGTTAAAGTAAAACGCGTCTGTGTGAGGGAAAGGGATATGGCTGGATATTCAAATAAAGTTTTCTAACTACATGACTTTTAGAGCCTCAGACTCCTAACTGCAGCAATGGTTTTTGGTTTTTTTAAATGCAATTTCTTAATACTGGAAATAACAACAGTAGCTCCTCTATATGGCATTTTCCCCTCCCTTTGAGGAGGTGCCTCCAGAGTGCACCTGGGACTCCCAGTGGGTGACGTTGATGTCTATGACACTTCAACATTTGAGGCAAGGTACAGGAGCCCAAAATGCTGATTGTTTTTTCTCCCTTGCTCTCCAAGAGGCAGGGATAACTAGGTATGTCCAGGAAGGGAACATCAGTGGAAGCACGTTCATTTGGGGAGGACTTGGAGGGAAGGGAATGGCTAGGCAGACAGCCAACGCCCAGCGAGCGAGGAGGCATCCAGAAGCATGGAGAGCAAGAGATGCTGCAGTTGTGGGTTGCAAAAGAAGAAGAGGGCTGGCAAGCTTGGAACAAGAATGCATGTGCAAGTGAGAAGAGGAGACAGCGACGGAAAGATTCTTCCTCTAAACCAACTGGTAATCATTGCTGCGTGTCAGCTGACAAAGGATGCACAGAAACAAGTCCCTGCCTTGCAAACTCTAAGGCTACAGAGGAATTGGGGAAGTTTTGACTTTACCAATAATACAGTGAAACTATTAATAAAGGTCACCTTTACAGCTCTTGTCTTGTCCATCCCATGTTAAAACTTACCTTTCACAAATACATTAACTGCATAGCCATAATTGTTCACATGCTTATCACTATTTTTGGTAAATGCTCTACTCATTGAGACTTTTCAACAGAAGATTCAATAACACCTTTCCCCCTGGGTTATTTCCGCACTGACTGTTTCCATTATCCCCTTAGGATTCTGTAATTATTAAAATGTAACGTGGATTTTTTTTTTCACTCAATAAGGAAAATACATTTTTCTTAACTACACTTTTTTACGAGTTTTTTTTAACAACATAGCAAAAAAAAAAAAAGCTGCAGGCAGGGATCAACACTGAAAAAATGCCTCTTGAAAGGTGAATGCCTCAGAAAGTGATGAACTACTGAAGAAAGAAGAGGGAACATCTGGATACCAGGAAGGGTCACAGCAACTTACAGGAGAGAAGAGATGACGGTTTGTGTGTAGGATCCTAAAGGCAATAGTTAGCATCCAGTCCTCAGGATAAGTCATTACCAGATTTTTATGATGGTAGCTTTTGTTCTCTCCTTTTTTTAATTGCTCATTTCTATCTTTAAATCTTGACTTGTTAAACCATCAGAAAACATAAAGAGGATCAGACTTAGGAGATTTGCAAACTGCTTGAGTATTTGCTAATATGCAGTCAAGCTGTGTCTCATGACAGTGATGCCTAACCTTTCTTTGAGGCACTGAACTATCATGGTTTATGTCAGCTCTACAATCTCAGACAAAGCAAAAGAGAGCAGAAAAGGAAAAGGTGGGTTGAAGAATCCTATGCCAAGTACTAATAGCAGATAGTAAAACATCCCTGTTTTAACATGTGGCTGTGAAAAAGAAAGAACAAAGGTGCTGAAACAAATTGCTGCCCATCCTTTTGAAATTTGGAATGAGGAATTTAAATTCTCCCAGACAAATAATCAGACTGGGATTCCCACCTGACAGCCATAAAACCAGTGATGTGCTAACAGGGGATCCTCAGAGCTCCTGGTAATACTCTGCCAGCAAACATGAGTGAAAACTTGGGGTCAATTCTCCGCCTCTGGTGTTGATCACTTCTCCCATCAGGTATAATCTCAGAAGCTCATTAAAACCACTTTAGAGAACCCACCCCTTTTTTAACGTAATGGATATCAGTAAATCTTTGGAGGAAGAGACACTCAGACTCCTGGAGAGTAAAGAGAGAGGGGGAAGGAGGCTTTCTCCTACTATACACACCACTTCACTCATTGCAGAAAGTAAGCACAACAAGTGTCATTGACACATGCAGTGAACTACAGTCCCTTGATGCATTTTGAAAACTGTTTGCTTGCCCCCAGTAAAACTACTTCTCAAGCACAGGAGTGCCCTGGAAGTACTGGTGAGTGTATGGGGACTGGTGATATTACCAAGGCCAAAGACAGCCAGGGAACATCCCCGGTACTGTATGGAGAAGCACCTTGTACTCCACGCAGAGGTGAGGTCCTCTGGCTGTGCAGGCTGATGGACAGTGCTGTCCCTCAGAGACAAGACTTTGCATGCAGATGGTAAAAGGGACCATCCCCATAAAAGGGGAACAGGAAAGGACATTAAGGTGAGTGAAGCTTTTTTGTCCCTTTTGAGCCTAATGTTTTGCTTGGAACCACTAGGTTTTAATTGAGTAGCTCTGACTACTGCCTGTATGTTAGACCTCGCAGATTTATTTTGGTCAGAAGTTGTGTTAGTGAGCAACATCTGATGTGTTGGCTCCATCTCACAGCCCAGGGCTCCCTAAGCACAGGGTGATGTCAAATAGGCAGGAGCACATTGACTGGGCCAGGTCCTCTGCAGGTGGAAACCTAGCCTCTGCAGTAAAAAGAGAAAAAGGGGACGCTTCTAGCATCTGGGAAACTAGCGTCTGTGCAGACCCCTTACTTCTGCAGAGCGTGCCCACAGAGAGCACTGTGGAACACCATCAGCCATCAATCACCTGTACTACATGACCTACATGCATGCAGTTACACAGGAGATTTCTGGTAAGTCAGACACATGAGACTCATAATTGTAAGGGCCTTCATGCATTGCCTAAAGGAAAAATAAATCATGTCTTCAAACCAATCCCTTCTATCTCACCAAATGGATTGGCTTATTGATCAGAAAATTACTTGTCTTTTTTTGGTTATTGCATTGTGTTACATTTGTTATGCTGCTTCCCACCATTATTCACTGCGCAGCATGACGAGCCAGTGTGATACAATAAGCATGTGAGCCAAAAAATTAATCAATGGGACAACATCAGACATGCAAAAAAGCCATTGATCATACAAACCAAGTGTCTGCACATGAGAGCACAAGAGTGCTTTGAATTATGGCCAAATCCAAGGAATGAAGCTGTATCTATGGCTTAATTGGGAGTAATGTCTTCATGGAGGAGTGGGGTGGGGATAACACAAACTACTGAGCCATAATACCCACAACTGGCTTCGTATGCTTCTTGGTATCAAATACTGAAAGTCCTTTCCTACATTATCATCCTCCTGGATTATTGCAGATAGAGGAAAAAATGGAACACATACTTCCAGATAGGTTTGTATTGCACTTGTGGATACTGGTTTTACCTCTTTTGGTTGCTGACATCGCCTTTTGATCCTGTTTCTGTTCTAACTATCCCTGTGAACACGTTGCCTCTGAACATGTGGGGTGCAATGATGAAAATGAAGGACTAGGTGTAAGGGGTGGAAATGTTGTGGAACTTGTCCTGGGAGTGTGATGATGTACTGTTTGAATCTCAAGCCACTCACACAGATAGCAGATAGCTACATCACCTCTTCATTTTTTTCTAACTGGTAAGGACCACCTTCTCCTAAAGCACTCAGGTTTACTTGAGCCAAAATGGAATTGCAGTAAAGCTGGTACTTCAAATATTCATTCCAGGAGCTCATTATTATAATCCATAACTATAAGTTCTCTGTTGCACCACATATTGCATACAATACACATTGTGTATTATAGAGGATTGAGATAGTAGGGGTTCAACTTCTGAGATGCAAAGACTGGGTAGAAAGCTGCGAAGCTCCTCTGTGTTGTTAACTACTGGCTGCTTGATCTGGAGTTAGATAAAAGCAGATCTCTTGCGATTTACTAAGTGCGTTATGAAATTATGTGAATGGTAGTTCTCTTATGTGAATGGTAGTTCGTGAAGCTAGTAGTTTATACTACAGATCAGAGTAGGTCAAAAAGGTGCAAAAATATGAGGGTGAAGTGGAGCAAAAGGGGGAAGATCGGGTAACAGAGAATCATATTAGGATTTCGATACAGTATGAAGTAAATAATTCAGTGCTTCAATATAATTGACAAGCCCAAAATTCAAACCATATCTGAACTTTCTGGTATCTCCTCTTGGTTTTGCCGTCATCAATCACCTCCTTTACACTGTACTTCTCTTGTCAGCCCCTGTCTTCCTCACCACTCCCCCCTTCCTCGAAACCATTGCTCAAAGCTGGAAGAGCAGAGAACAACCTAAGAAGGAACTCAGTAGGGATCTGGGTAAACTGGTTTCTTAAAGTGCCTCTTCCACTTTGACTTCTTTTCTCATTCTGTAACCTTAAAATACCACTTTCTTATACAGTAACAGCAAGAACAATCTTCTGCTACACCACAGGAGGATCCTAGGTGTTGGGAAGCTCTGGAGGGCAGGTCTCTTGTCTAACAAAACCTGCTTCAACTTGCAGTGTCATTCTTGTTCCAGCCTTAAATGCCTACCTTGGCCTTCTGAAATTGTCCCTCTCAAAACTGTGTGAAACCTGTCTGCTCTCAGACATCACCTGCGTAGTTATTCCTTACAAATGCATCAGACTTCAGAAAGTTTTCATGCCAGAAACCCACAGGGTGATTGATTAGCAGATTGCACAAGCACACTGCCTTCCCGGTGAAGACCATATTGCAATTAAGCTACGGGGGTATCCCAGCAGCATTCAGGATGCACAGCATGTTCACCTTTGCTATCGACCCATCCAGCATTCACTATGGAGATCATACGATTGCTGTTACTAGAAAAGTTTCATTACATCATGTATGTGTTGGGAGAGTAATAGCAAGGGCCATACCACAACTGGGAGAAATACGTTGGCAGACTTGTGACATGCCAAATGGGAGCTATGGACAGTGCAGTTCACACAGGAGTGCATCCTCGAGTTCACTGTGGATCTTAGGTGCTCCTGAAATATTCGTATTGTTATTCCAAACGGCCCTCAGGACACCCCAGATGGTATGCCAACAGTTACACTATGTGGATGGATTTTCTTCATTCTTCTTTATAACAAAATGGTATTTTGGTTTTGATGGGTTTCAGATGTCTTGACTCTTCCTTCATCTCCCTTTCAGTATGGAGAAATAAATTCACTAATAGTTTGGTCTTTGAGGGCTGCTATAATTTTAAACTCAGACCCACGATTTTTTCTCGTATGTCTTTTTTTTTCATCCCAATGCTTTTCCCCAGACTGTTTGTGTATCAAAATTAAGCAAACCTGAGTGATTCTCATTTGTTTGTGTTAAGGAAGAAAAAAAAAAAAAAATCATATTAAACCTTGAGGATTCTATTCCAAAGCATTATATTAGTTTCCCAGATCCATAATCCATCAAATGGCTGAGTGATAGCTGTGTCATGAATGGCTTTAACATTCTGTGAAGGACCTTGATATTAATTTGGAAGCAGAATCCAATACCCTGAAGATTTCTAACCTAAGGATATTTGTGCCTTCAAAGTTCATGAGCCGTGCTGCGGCTTAATGGAATAAACCTATTCTGTGTACTTTTTATGGATTTTATTAAAAAGAGAAAGCTGGGCAATATATACATAGCATATATATTGCTGATTGTATCACAATTTTACTAACCTGAGGTCATAACGGAAAATAAATCTTGGAGCAAACAGGATCTATTGTCAAATTAATACAACAGGTAATTAGGTACATTTAAGCGGTTGTCTCTAGGAGGAATAATTGTGCTTTCACTTTATACAGGATGAACTGTAAAGGGGAGTCTAGTTAACAGAGAAGGAAGACTCTCCAACACTGCAGAGTCATCATTACAGTTGATTGATCTCTCTGATGAAGGGCATTCGTATCTACAGGATGGAAATGCTCATAGGATCTAAATGTCCATTCTCATCCTAGATCTAGTCAGATTAAATCACTCAAGCAAATAATACACGATTTTGACTCAGCTGAGAAAAGTTATAGCAATTTAAGGGCTCATAGCACCTGCCAGTTTAACCCTTCTGATCTCTTATTATATGTTCTTAGTTTATTGTTATTTTTCTCAATCATTTCCTGATGATCTGACGATTAAATCAGTCCTCCCTTGTTTTTATCAGTGCTTTATCTAGACACTCTTAAACAAAATTAACCCCAATGAAATTAATCCAATGAAAACGAATGACAGCTGTGTTTAGTCCCACTACTAACAGTATCGTTCCTCTTTCCTATCTTTCCCTATAGGCAGACATACTAGTGTAAATTAAAGAAACTAGAAATAAAGGTTTTCATCCATACAGCATAGGAGAAAAGGTAAGAAAGAGTTTGAGCTTCTGCTTCATTTCTTAGCATGTGTAAGATATGTAGTTAATTTTCTCAAACCATATGGTGGAAGCTTAGCTAGAGTTTGCAATCCACATGGTGTCTTGTGTCATGCTGCAGAATGGCAGGCTGCTTTTGACATTGCTTTTTCCAAAAGAAGCAGCTGCATGTAGTCCTGCATTGCGTTGATGGCATCAGGAGATGGGGGTTGCTTTCCCTCAGTGCGCTCCTTGCTTTCGCTGGAAGGGCTTCCCGTTTGCGCTGCCTTGGGAGCAGCCTTTTCAGCCCAGGAACACAGTGGAGATTTCTGCCACTGAACAGCTTTGATTTTGCCAGGTCAGCCAAGACTGGATGCAGATTACAGCTCTTTCAACAGGGAAAAAGAGGGAGTCCCTCCATGGAAGGCTGTGTTGTCCATTCCCTCTGAGAAAATGGACACAGGACCCACAAATAGCACCCACCAAAAATCATAGAAGAAATTCCTACTTGAATGGACACATTCATATTAATTTCTCTCATGGGAATTAGTTCAGAATCTGGACTTCTTACTGACAAGCGCTAGTGAAAAAATACTGATAAACGCATGGCATGGCGTAGTGGAGTTCGTCTGAAAACATAAGCTGCTCTTACACTTTTTCAGGATTGCCTTTCCTTCTAAATTAGCCATGTCCAAATCAAATGTGGGTCCTTATTCCTCAGAGGCTGTAGAAAATTTCACTGCCTGAAAACTGTGCTTCTGTTCTTTCAGGCTAGATTCGAGGTATGGAGTCAATAAGCCAAAGAGCAATATCCACCCAAGTGCAGATGCTCAAACAGCCAGAGCCGTAATCGACTGACATTTGGAATTACACAAGAGAAGCCGAGGCAAGGTTTTTACTTTATTAGGTGTTAGAGAGCCAGATACGCAGATGTGAGACAACACAGAAGCGGTGTCAAGAAAACCATTTTACCTCCAGGATCTGGCAGCCGAACACACCAAAAGCATTTTTTTTTTCTAAACAACTAAAAGACAGTTTTAAACAAGCCAGTGGATCACGGGTTCAACGCATAGTGCAGGTGTAGACTTAAGCATTCTCCAGACAAGCTAATTGATTAAGGAAAGTCATTACTTATATCTCTTGAGTTTACTAATGGGAGACCCAAGAAGTTTAAAAGCATATCAGGTTTCTGAGAGACTGACTCTGGACTGCGTTTCAAAGTACATCAAATGCTGCTGTGCCTCTCCTGGATATGTGATACGGCCCATGCAGCAGAGAGGCAGGACCGCGTTACAGCAGCCGGGGGAGGTGGGGGAAGCGTTCTCTGCACATCACTGCCTTGGGGTTCTGGCCGGTCTTTTCATCCACCCTACTTACACTTAGGGCAATCATGCAAAGCACCCAGACAAGAGCCATCTGTGTTTAGGGTCACCCCGTTCTTCTTCCTTTCCTTAACCGCAGCCTCTCCAGTCCCAAAGCCCCATCCTGGGTGGGCTGGATCTGTCCCAAAAATGGGAGGTGCAGCCTGCACCTGCCGAACTCAAAGTGCTACCGCCGTCCCAGCAAAACTTTGAAATCCTTCAGCAGATTTAGCTTTTTTTTCTTTTTTTTTCTGTTTTTTTTTGTTTGTTTGTTTGTTTGTTTTGCAGGACTTGTGTTGGTGGGAGAACCTGTGGACAAGAAGGCTTTGAATTAAGACTAGATGTGGTAACATTTGAGGTGTAAGTGCATTGGGAAACCACCTAGGCTGGCCTTTCAGGAAATGGAAAAGATGACGTGCTAGGTATTTGCCATCTCTGATCTTTACTATAACCATCAATACTGGATTAAAGGCAAAGGTGGATGCTTCTGTTCAAATTACTTATCCTGGAACAGTTAATGGTGCTATTTAAATTGTCATCATTAGGTGTCAGAGCCAATGCTCTTCTGAGACAAATGAAGTTGTTCACGCTTCTCCAGAAAGTATTGCTCCCAACTGCCTGCTGACTCTGTCAAACACCACTGCCTCTCTTCCCTCTCTGAGGCTTGTCTTGGCAATCTTACGATTTAAAAACCTTCAACTTTAGAAAAAAGAAAACATACATATTGCAGAAAGTGAAGACAACACAAGAAAAATCTGGTGCTGTTTGGATTGACTGTGTCCTAGTTCATCACAAGCTGACCAGGCATAAGTTAGTCACTACTGCAGTGAATCTTAAAGTTCTGAGCGCAAATATTATACAGATTTTATAAACGCACTCTATTTTCAGGTACTCTGTAAGTAGTTTGTGCATAGCTGTATTCTTATACAATCACTTTGTTATCCATAAGTTATTTCTTAAAGAAAGAGGCACTGTCCGTCTTTGTATAATATGACAAATTGGCAAAGCTTCCGGAAATGGAGGGCTGTATTTTCACCTCATTATACTGGGAGTTAAATGTATAAAGCTTCACACATCAAGGTGAGATAATAGCTCTTATTAAGTTTAAGGGTAAACTAAATATCTGCTCTGATGTTGTATGCCAAAAAATAATATTTATGTTCAGCAGCATTTTTGCCGTAGGTATGTTTTCAGCAGGGATTCATATCTTTTGTATAGCTGTTAGTATGAAGAAAAGGGGAATCAAGAAAAATACTGCTCAAATAAAAATAAAATAATTCCATGCTGCCAGCTCCTCAGTTTTTCCTACATGAAATGAAAAGCAGGGATTCACTGAGGTGGGATCTTGCCTGAAATTAGAGTGATATCATGTAAGATGCCCACAAAGTTTGATAATGCTTTAAGGGACAGAACAAATGACATATGGGGTCCAAACTGCAGTTTGCTTTGTCTAGTATCGTTTGCAGAAATGACTGACCGTAGTTTTTGTGGGGGAGAAGCAAGAAAACCCTGGCTCAGCCTTTTCCAGTGGGCAGTTGTGGCCCTATGAATGTCCTCTCCAAATAAATGTCTTCCTAGAAATGTCTTCTCCAGCAGTTAGAGGACACCACACCCTGGCTTTTTAGATACCTTCTGATGCACCTTTAAAAGCTTTAACTAATGTAGCTATGCATAGTCTTATTATCTATAGGAGTGCATTACTCTTCGTTAAAAGACACCACGATGTTGGTCGACCTTGGTTGTGGCTGTGCAGAGCACAGCGGCGTTGTGCAGAGCACCCTGGGAGCTCCAAATGGGCTGTGATGAGGAGAGCAAAGCACTGTCCAACCACTCTGACCCCCCCGGGTGGAGGCAGTCGCACGGAGCTGCTCCCCTGGGACCCTGCAGTGTGCCTTGTAGGTGAGGGTCCTGTGGCAATGAGTCCTGCAGCATCTTTCTGGGATTTCAGGTTTCCATCCCCGAAGGTCCTCTGGACTTTGGTGTTATGAGAGATGTAATGGGAGTTCTTCATCTATGTCTTTCGATTGTGCATTTGTTTTTAAACTTGTGTATTACAGTGGTCTCTTTCTTACCGTCAAGAGAATTGTCTTTGCAAACGTACCCTGTACGTTATCTGCCACCTCTTTATAATCTTCCTTGCGCTTTTCAGACGCCCTTCTAAAGTTTTTGTTTGTGTTGAGGTGACAAGCACTGTACCCATTATTCTGCACAAGGCTGCATTACTCACTTAGCTTGTGCCACAACTCCTTTTTCAGAGGAGAATCTTGGAAATCTGCAATAATGCTCCCCGGCTGGCTGTAAATGGGACTGATGTGTCTGTCTCTCAGTGTGTGCATATAATTAATTATATAATTAATAATATATAATAATAATTACAGGAAACTGTAAAGGAAATTAAAGAACATGAAGTAACAGCCCTTGGTTTTCTATAGGACCAATGAAACTTAACATTGTCTTGTGTGTAATTCCTTACTCAACACTGATGTGTAAATGTCACAGAATTACCACACCCCTTCCCCACCTTGCAAAATGTGATCCAAAAAAGTACATATGATTTTTCTTTAGGCATCCAGCACTGGAAGCTAAATAAGACTTGAGATTGCTTTGATAGCACTGTGTATCAGTAGAACAAAGATGGATTCCAAAACACTATATTAAACCTGTGTCAGAGGGGGTAGTCAATTAGCTAAAGCATTAAAATGAGATTAAAAGAAGTTAAAAAAAATCCATCTTGTGATTGGAGTAAACATGAAATTATATAGGATGGTTGGATTTTTTAAAATGTCATTCAGTTGTGTGTGAACGTAGCAAACAAATTAGATAAAATTAAATTTCAAGCCTGATTGACTTTTAAATATTCAATTTGAGCACTGCATTTTGTGTTTATTGCATTGCTCAGGAAACATCTAGAAATGGCTGTTGAATCAAGGAATTGAATGAAACTTACACTGTCAATAGCCTAGCTGGGGTTTCTGCGAGAGCGTGATGGCAGTTCTGTTTTATTCAGCACCATTAAATGCTGAATATCCACAGAACACAGAACTATAAGTCTGAAAAAGGACACACTGGCTGCTGGAGAGCTTTGGCATTTATAGCTGGATAGCACTGGCGGATAACGAGAAGTTTGATACCATGGAAATCATAACTATGAAATATATAACAATGCTAACCCATGAAGATGGAATATATATCATGAAATATTGGAGGATAATTCAAATCTGCACGGCAATCTGCTTTTCATTTCAAGTGTCGAGCCTATGTAAGCCATAACTTATCCAGGTATTACTCACGTGGGAAATAACTACAAATTTAGTACAACCCATGGAACAAAAAAAAACCCAAACATCCACATGGGAGGAACAGGAAGGCTGCAATGTCCTCTCTCTCCCCACCCCCTCTGTGAGAAAGAAAAGGACTTCTCTTAGAAAAAGGCGCTCACTACTTGTAGAGCGAGCGGAAAGCCTATCGCAGCTACAACGGGACGTGCCTGCTGGAGAGACACATCCCAACAGCAAGAAGATAGCTGCATCTTTCCACCTGCCCGAGTAAGAATGAGTAGCATGTGGTTACCCCCAGGTCCCCCCTGTCCTTAGCACTCTTTGATCACCCCGAGACGAAGCCGAGAGTGATGTTACACAAAGTGCTTCGTTATGGCCTGTATCAACTGGGGCTTCTCTCTTCTGGGGCAAAGGCATCATTACTGCCTTTCATGCTGCATTTGTTGCTCTGGGAAATGGGCTTTGGACCAGAGAGAGAAAGGAGGAGAGGAAACCCATCTCAGGGCTGAAAGGTTGAGACAATATGTGATATGAATATTGGGTTTTTGTGCTTTTTATGACAATCCTGCTCTCAGTCAAAGGTCAGAGTTTCCCATTACCCTGTTCCAGCGTTATCAAAGCCATGGTAAGAAAATATCTGAATGAAAAGCTACCGATACCTTTTTTCCCCCCCTACTGATAAAACAGAGCAGCTCCAGGCAACAAAAAGAGAGGAAAAAAAAAAAGTAGATCCCTTTCATTCTTTTATTTTCCATTTTTTCTGCTGTAGTAACCTTTATACCGGCATCCTTTCTATTCTCCTGAAGCAATCAATTTTCTTATTAAAAGCAAAAGATACAAATGGTATATGAAGCCATTGCAATGGAACCTCCCCAAAATCATCTCTTTGTCTCCCTTTAGTCACCAAATCCAGAAATATTAACAACTGGAGGATGCTATGGAAAGGGGTCTTGTGCATGGTCCTGTGCCTACCCAGAGGAGCAGAATTCAGCTTATCCACAGCAGGTTTTTTTAAGTAAAGAAAACTTACTGCCAGAGGTTTCAGGAAACTGATATTTTATTTTCTTTATTTTACTGCAAGAAAATGCTGACTGTCTAGCTGACTATTTCTTCTTGACAGAATCTAGAGACTATTTTATTTTCTTTGATCCCACTGGTAAAATCTCTGCAGTCTCATTAACAGAACCAAGTACAAAAGAAGTGCATAATTTTCAATGTAACTTTACAGAGAACCAGCCCTCTCAAAAGCACCGTTCCAGGTAGAACACAGATGAAAAAGATCACTTTGACACACAAGCCAAAGCCAGTCAAGCCTTTGGATCATTCCCAGAGCTCAGAATTAAATGTGTCTGTGAAACAACCCATTCTAGATAATGATATACAAATGAGTATAGCGTGCATCCAGCTTTGCTTTGGCAAGTGTCCTGGACCATGATTTCCTGCATCGAGGATCCCACCCTCAGACAGGAATAACCAGCTACACAAGTACAGGGCGAGGAGCAGCTGGCTGGGTAGCTGTTTTGCAGAAAGCATCTGGAGTTGTCATGTCTCTAACCAGATTGTGCTGAGATGTTGTTGTGAAAAAGGAAAAAGTCATGATAAGGCAAGTAGTGAAGTCTTGCCTACAGAAGATATGAAGCAATCCTTACTCTGCTCTGCTCTCTTACAGCCTCAGCTGAGATTTCTGCTCCTTCAAGAAAGATGTGGGTGAATTGAGCAGAGCCCAAATTATTCGGTAGTCTAGAAAATGTGACCTGTGACTAAAAATTGAGCAAGTTGGAGTTATTCAGCCTAAAGAGAAAAATTGAAGGAATAGCATGAAAACAGCCTCCAGACAGGTGAAAGGCTGCAGCAAAGAGGGATAGGATAGGAGTGGGAGGGGTCAGTAATTCAGAGTCTTAAATGACAGCAGCAAAAAATCAGCAAAGAGGTTAAAAATATTTTCTAGCAGCAGGGACAGGGTGCCACTGGTCTAGATTGCCCTCAGAAGGTTGCCAGCATTGGAGAATTTGAGGACACATTAGACAAACATTGATCAAGAATAAAAACAGATACCAGGGATGTCCTAGATGGCCTAGCATGCTACAAAATTCTCTGGCAAGTGATACTAATGCAGTCTCTGGTCAGCCACAGCCCCTATACATCACACACCATCCAAATTACTTACATTAAGCACTTCTTCTGCATGGCCTGTGTGGAAGGGGTATGTGCCAGGTGACTGTCCTAGGGGCAAGGCAACGCTGCCTCCAACTCCGGTACCTGCGATTGGCACTTGAAAGCTGTTTCTGGGAGTACTTTCACAGAGATCCCACTGAGTGGCTTCTCCACTGTTCGAGTAAGAGCCAGTGATGGAGCAGATGACTTCCCCCTGGAGCTGCCTCCATACCGCAGTAAGGATTTGAATCTCTACTATGCCCCCTAGCCGGATGGTAAGGCAGCTGTGTTGGTGATTAGCAACCTCTTAGTTAACCTGGGTGTTTCAGGGGATGTAATGGGGAAGTCTAGCACTCTGTATGGGAAGTGACTGATTTATTTTGGGTGAAAACACAGGGTGTTTCACGAAGGATGCATCCCGAGGTGAGCTGGTTTATGTGTGCCATTCGCCATCCAGCATCAGGGCCGCTTCTTCCCTTACTGCCCATACCCCAAGCTGTACCTGAAGTCAGAGAAATGTCATGTCACTGTCAGCTGACGCAGAGGAGGCTGTAATGTGGCTGAGCAGCAGAAGAAAGGTGGCTTACACTTGACTGACACTGACAGCCTGACATTTGACAAGCGAGTTTTATACAGGAGGATTTTTCTGTATGCTATGAAGTGCTTTACAAACGTTCACTAAGCTTCATGGTACTTCTCATACCACCTCCTTCTTACAAATGCAAAAGCTAAAGCTTACCAGTTTAGCTTCACTCCTGGCAGAAAGAAGAGGTGACTTGGTGTTGGCTGGACACTGATGGTCACTGGCTGGCGTTTTTACCACCCTGCCTTCAGCGCAATGTCCTGAGCAGCTTTAGATGACTCGTCAGGATGCTCAGGCGCTGCCAGCACTAGCTCCTGGGTGGCTGGCGTGCAGAGGTGCGGCAAGCAGTGCTTCTGCTACATTACCAGCTGCAGAGATTGCATGCAGTTATCACAGAAATGGGCAGGACGGAAACCCTGGCAGAAAGGACCGACTTCCAGACCCCCGTCTTCAGACAGCTGGGATGTGCACGCGTGCACTCCCAGTGCCATCCGTCACACTCACACATGTTCTCACAGGCCTGCGGAGCTGAAACAAAAATTACTTTGTTTGTGTCTAACAAATTAACCCACGTCTCCACCTCAGGTTTAATTAAACACAGATGTATCATGAGCTAGGGCAAGCCCCAGACCTGCGCAAATAATTGTTGTACCACAGCAGCAAAGGGCAGTGTGTCCAAAATTAACAATTTTGCTGTAGCCCCAAACTGGCTGTTTGCCACTGAGGCATTCTTTTTGCCTTTTCTCCTTGTTGTTGGGTTTTTTGTTTATTTGGGGGGCTTTTGTTTGTTTTTTTTTTTCCCTGAGGACAAGCTGAAATTATGACAGGATATTTTTTTTTTAATTATTTGTGAGAGCCACTGAATTCCCAGGCACCTAGGGGCTTTGTTTTATTTTTATGTCTTTCAAGGCTCATGTGTCCTCTTGGTGAACGCTGTGCCTCAGAAAATATTCCCTTTGAGCACTAAGCTGTCCAGGCTGGCACATCTGAGCTCAGTGTGAGCACAGATCAAGCAGTGGCTGCTGTTGTCTCTGTCCCTTGACCGAGATGGTGGCACCAGCAAACTTCTGCGGACTGGCTAAAGAGAGCGAGCCTCTGTGCTCCCTCCTTTGTGGAAAGCCTCCAGTAGCGACGCTTTAATAGCTCAATATTCTTGCTAGGCTGTAAGTGTTTTATCAGAGGTCAGCAGCAGTGCCACGTCCACATGTTCCTGGAACACCTCCAGTGACGGTGACTCCACCACCTCCCTGGGCAGCCTCTTCCAGTGTTTCACCACTCTCTCAGGAAAGACATTTTTCCTAATATCCAGCCTAAACCTCCCCTGGCGCAACTTGAGGCCATTTCCTCTTGTCCTATCACTCGTCACTTGGGAGAAGAGACCAACACCCACCTCACCACAACCCCCTTTCAGGTAGTTGTAGAGAGCGATGAGGTCTCCCCTCAGCCTCCTCTTCTCCAGGCTGAACAACCCCAGCTCCCTCAGCCGCTCCTCACAAGACTTGTGCTCCAGACCCCTCACCAGCTTCATGGCCCTTCTCTGGACATGCTCCAGCACCTCAATGTCCTTCTTGTAGTGAAGGGCCCAAAACTGAACACAGCATTCGAGGTGCGGCCTCACCAGCGCCGAGTACAGAGGCACGATCCCCT
The DNA here is from genome assembly GCF_030936135.1 of Gavia stellata. Classification (NCBI taxonomy): domain Eukaryota; kingdom Metazoa; phylum Chordata; class Aves; order Gaviiformes; family Gaviidae; genus Gavia; species Gavia stellata. The sequence continues at coordinate 94,043,551 of NC_082596.1, read as the reverse complement.
CCCTACTCCTGCTGGCCACACTGTGTCTGATACAGGCCAGGATGCCGTTGGCCTTCTTGACCACCTGGGCACACTTCACCCGAGCGATGCTGTGGGATTAGGAAAAAAAGTCAGTAGCAGCCGTTTGCACGTTATACCGGGCTGTTAGGATGATTTCAACAGCAAAAGTTACTCCTGCACCATCTTTACGTTCAGGGCCATAAAAACATTCACCCATTAAAAATTCTGCATTCTCAGGGGAAGCATGGCCACTGTGGAAGGAGACCCGAGGTTTTACACGGTATTTGAGTGTTAAGTCAGCTCAGTGAGCAGTCCGTAACTGACTTCAGCAGGCCCTCCCTAAAGCTGTAACATTACTTGGTTGTTTATGAGTAGCAGTAAGAGTACTGAGACATGAACAGTGACTCAGGAAGGAGTTTGAGTTCCTCAGAGATTTCCACACAAATTGGGAAACTCGCGCCAAAAGAGAGAAAACCTACATCTTGGTTATTACCAGTGGACAAGTAAAAAGGAACAAGATGAAGTCATAGAGCGCTTACGGCAGAGTAACTGGAGAACTGGTTATAGTTGGTTATACATCTGTTGCTACTGAGGCCAAATTTGGAAGTATTTTCACAGGGGATGTGCTGATGTCATCGTGCTAAGAGCAGACACTGTGATTTATCAGTAGCTAGAAATCTCACTCTGTTGGGTGTCTCTGGTGGTGCTTTAGTTATGTACTTCTCTGACATCACTTTTCAGGGTTATACATTTTACTGTATCAGCGGATACTGATCCCATGGCCCCAAAACTCTCCAGTCTGCTACCAGAAAGCAAAATGTGTCTGTGGCTCGCTGGGAGACTACAAAACCAGTGTGGTTTTGTTTTTTTTAAAGAGGACCGTTCTCCTCATTTTTCTGAAATCCAGTCCTCATTGTACATTATGACATACAGTCCTCATTTTGCAGGTGCTGAGCTTTTTTTCCTCTGCTGGGCATTTTTTTGCTCTGCCCACATTGCTTCTGAGCAGAAGGAGAGGACTGGCCTTGTCTGTGTATATGTTACTGACTTTGAAAATTCAAGTTGCCTGACGGTTCTATAGTGCCACCAGTTATGGTTACTTACATGAAACTGCAACATGAGCAAGTCCTGAGAGGTAAAAAACACCCAGCTTGTAGGAAAATACAACTTAACATTATCACAAGTGCTTCTTCCTTTCCTTACTGGAAATTGCCAGGGTGATCCCCAGACCTATTGCATAGAACTGTCATCCATAAATTTAGTAATGAATTTGATCCATTGTCCAACATTTATTTTTAGAATTGATTGTTTAAATTTAATTCTGGCACTATTTTGTGACTTGAGCTGTGTGATATTGTAGATGGGTTCTGTTGAGTCAGACTTAGCCTGCAAACTGAATTTTTAGAAGACAAGTTTCTGCAGAATCTAAGAACAATCAAAGTATTTCTCTGCAGTTTATTATTCCAAGAGAAGCGTGCATTTATTTTTAAATACAGATAATAAGCAAGCAGTATAAACGCTTTATAATAAGTTGATGTTTTTTAATGTTCAAAATAAATGGCAACTTCTTTCCCATTGTAGAATGATGACTCTCCTGAGAAACGCCCTGGTCTGAGGAGGAATGCACTTGCATGGATGAGATATTTGGTGACTTGGGCATGGGGGGCAGTGGTCCCACATAAGCTTCACTGACGCCAACAGCAAAACTTCCTCTATTTCAGGAATCCAAATTTCACCTCTGGATTCCCATCTCAGCATGGCTGGTCATCTGTAACCCATCCTGTGCACATTCCTCCATCTCTCTTGGCCTCCATCTCCTTTCTTCCATCCTTCCACCCCTGACGAAGATTGCAAAGTACTGTGGGTGTGCTCAGAGCCCGCTACTGTGAAAGAAACTCAGGGTGACACTGAGAACAGTGATCATGCTCCTGCCGTTATAAAATGCTAAATAAATAATGAAATATTTCATTTTAATCATAGTTCATCTCTCTTAGATCAAAAGAAATATTCTAAAGGGGAAGGAACTTTTAAAATGAAGAATGGGCTGTGAGGAAGTCTGATTTAATTTTGTAGTATGAATATTAACCAGAACAACTCTAAATCATCAACCTCCGTACAATTATTAAGGAAGAAGAAGGAAAAGAAGAGAGGAACCATTTAAGAGAGGTTGTAATTTTATAAGGTATAAGGCAGAATTTGCGGAGCAGCTTGTGCCTAGCACCCGGCCTCAGTTTCCCTCATTTCAAACTTGCAATAACCCACAGTCTTTTAATGGGAGGTAAGGGTTTTTGTAACCTTGCAGTATAAACCTGCCTCTCTGTTTCTATTCTGCATGCTAACGGTGTCACATTAGTGTCACTGATATGTCATCTTGACAGTCCTTTCACAGTAGCAGTAAACCCACTAGCAGTAAACCCACTGGATAGTGACTCTTGCCACATAGAAATTTCCAGAAAAATCCATTTTACACCCTGGGAACTATGCATTTACTTCTGCATGATTGCAAACACTTATTTGGAAAAACAATTTAAAGAGAAACCGAAGCCTTTGACCTTTTTTTTTTTTTTTAAAGAATGCAAAAGCTCAGCAGTTATAATTCCTGTCTTTGGCTGTTTCCATAAAGCATTAAATGCTCAGTAACTTTGCTCAGACCCAGTGTGCCTAAGACATTAAATACGTACAAGGCAACCTCTTTTTTCCAAACTGCACAAAGCCTCGCTCTCTCCTTAGACATCTCAACGCAGATGTTTGTTTATGGGCTCCATTCGGCACTGCCTGTAGGACTGGCTTCTTCCCCCCTTCATTTTCCCTGTTTCCTTCCCTTCTCCCTCCCCTGCCTGACTTCCACCCTGTTTGCTTACTAGCAAGCAACGTGCAAGGAAAACAAGTCCAACGCTGATTTCCATTCCAGTTTCACTCCCTCTCCTCTTTCTCCTTCCCTTCCCCTTTTTCTCTGTAAAACATTTGCAATATTTACTTTGTTGGCAATTTAAGTGTCTGCAGACACCTTGGAATAACAGTGACACATAGTCTGGCTTCGCAGGGAATAGATAGGGTTACGCAGCTGATGGGAGAGTTAAAATTTTTTTGGAGACAAGCCAGTGACACACAGAGAGGAAACGTAGGTGCCCCTGCCCCAAAACCTACCCCAGAAGCAGGTGGATTACAGGAGATGGGCCTCCATTCTGGTTTTAGGAGCCTGTTAAGCATTTCAGAGAATCACAGAATCATTAAGGTTGGAAAAGACCTGTAAGATCATCAAGTCCAAGCGTTTGGGTGTTGCTATTGCCGGTGCAGCTGGGAAGCACTGGGTAAAGCTCAGCATCACCCCTTGGTCTCTGTGGGGTGAGGGGGCTGCCGGGCAGGGGGCTCAGCCAGGCGTGATGGCAGGACAAGAGGACCGACTGCGGCAAAAGACTTCTGGATTGGGAAATCCTCTGTCAGAGAAAAGGGAGAGGTTGGGAGAGGGCAGAGAGGGAAGAAGGAGGAGGAGAAGGGGAGCCGGTGGGTATTCACGGTATCCTAAACCCCTCAATAGGGCATTGTCCCCAGGCGGGGGCCCTGCTGGCGGCGGGGGGGCAGGCGGAGGTGGCCAGCTGGAAGGTAGCCTGGGGGGCCCAAGGTGGCCCGGAGGCACAGTGTCCCATCCCCGTCCCCCCCCCCTCCCCCCACAGCTAGGGAAACATGGAGCATCTTCCCCAAAATCCACGCAGCGCTGGCTGTGTTTATTCAGGCCCCAGCGACCAGCTGTCAGGAGCCTGTGAATGACGAGAGATTTTTTAATGATGGCTCTTTCAACCATAATGATCAGTTTGCATCGCTTTCCGTTTTCAAAGCCGTTTTTTTCCAAGGAAAAAGGCTGAAACCTTTCTTTAATGAAACGCGAAGCCCAGGAGCCTCCCTGGCATGTGTGCCTTCCTCCACCCCTGATGGAGGAGCTCATTATCATGGGCTTTTCAGGCCCACAAAGACAGGCTCTGCTAATACTCCACAGCACCTTTCACTTGCTCATTCATGCCTTTTTTTTATATTTTTTTTTTTCAGCCTAGTTTCACCAAACGATCCGGGGGGAGCATTTCTGCTTTGGGCTTTAGGGAGGAGGGAAGGAGGAAGGGAGATTGCTTCAGATCAAGGGAAGTGGTAAAGCTTTTGCTTAACTATAAGCACATGAATATGCTCACCGAAATCACTGGAAATGCAATATACCTGCCGGGGGCCTTGGTTCTCTTCCCAGCTCAGTCATTCCACAGTGCAAGTACCACAATTCCCCACCTGTAAAATACAGCAAGCAGCACTTGCCTCCTTTGGACAGTGTTATGAACCTAAAAAAAAGCCCATAAAAGCCAGATAACATTACTATCTGTGTCCATAAACTCAGCAGTAAGTTCAAGCACTTTACTGCGTCAATGTCCTTCAGCATGAGAGAAGGGTAGGAAAGGGAAAAAGTAAACTGGGTATAAATGAACCATTTAAAACATATCTGAAATGAAAAAAAAATAAAATAAAATTTGAACCAGGTGTCCTGACTGCAAGCAATACTTTGATCCCATCATTTGTAGCATGTTTGTTAGCATAGGACTTCCTCAGGAGACCATTGAAACTGAGGAAAGGGCTCCCAATGGTTTCAAACACTGGTAGAGAAGACCAGCCTGTTCCACTAAAATAACCAATAGTTGGTACGTGGTAGATAAATGCCTGCTATGAGATGCACGAAGTCAGAGGCCTTTTCCAACCCAGAGGCAATCTGGGCCGAATAGGTCCATTCCCTTACTGTTATTTGAAGTAGATCCCCAAAGTTCAGATTTGAGAGCTTAATGGTTAGTCCTACAGCACCTCAACACCTTTTTCGTCCCGTGGCATCCAGACCCAGGCACTAAGCACTTCAGTGTTACAGTAAAAGGAGAAAGTGGGATGACTCAGAATAAGACCCGTCACGGCCGAGCAGGAAGAAACCTAAAAGAGACGGCAAAAAAGGCACGAAGAACACTGAGCAGGAGAAGAGCCTGGCTTGCAGATGGGGGAGGTCTCGTTAGAAGATTCAGCTCCTGTTGTATAAAATGGGGGAACTCGGGTGGACAGCGTGCTTGCTGTGCATCTGCCAGGTGGTTTCATCTGATGGTCCTCAGTCAGAATAAAACAGATTCCTCTGAGTAGCAGACAGCCTTTCTCATTTACAAGAACGGCTAACACTTTCAATAATGGCCAGATTATGTTGATCTGCTGGTCTCCATTCTGTAAACGAAGACTAATTAAGCGCTTGCTGAGGCAGAATGGTTTTGATAGGGATGCTCACATGCTTAAAATTTCCTATCGGTTACTAATTTGCTGAATTGCCATTGCATACAAAATGAACTGAGACAAAAGTTGCATCTGGCTGTTATCCCACTTCCCAGTCTGTGGCCTTAGTACAAATCCAGTGCAACTTAAGGCTGCTTGAATTTATGCCTATGAACTTAGGATGGATTGAATTTAACAAAGCATTATATACACCTATAGTATCAAGAGTAACTTGTGCTTCAGCCACACTTCCTCTTCTCCTGCATCAAATCCCAAATCACATGCAGAACCTCCCTTACCATGCTGGTACATCATAGAAAAAACTCGTGTTATACCAGAGAATTGAGGTTACTGGTTTTACACTACAAAAACTTTTCCACAGTTACAGCTTTATTGGTCTAAGTGACGGTGTTTTTCTTATTTCCTTTTTTCTTTTTGCTGTTTCTGTTAGAAAAAAACGGAATGCAGAAACTTGAAACATGAGCTGAACCTTTCTCTAGATGATCAAACGATGAGAGAAGTCATGCCAGGAGACAGCGTGAAGAAAATCAGCTGCTGGGCTCAGACAAAGAGAAGGATCTTCTAATCAATTAGACAGAAAGGTAGGACCCAAGAGTCACAGCCACATTTGTTTATTACTTCTCCAGAGCAAATATCCGGATATAGAAGAATCCTCTAAATTTAAGAGCGTGGGGCAGAAGTGTCTCTTGGGAAAAAAAAATTTCCTGCCACCAATCCCCCCAGAGGAGAGGCTGCAACACGCTGAAATAAATTAATCCGGGGATTAATTGCTACTGTTCACCAAGCTATGGGGATGTGACGGGGGGGTTAGTGGGCACGCGGGAGGACGGAGCAGCCAGGGCTAGGCTGGGGAGCTCAGCCCTCTTCCCACCTTAGCACAGGCGATGGGAAACTCAATACCCCGACTGGAGACTGCCTGGGCTTGTTTTTCCCTTATGTGGAAAGCACATAGGGCATGGTCTGTCCTGCAGAAATTAGAGACTGGGAAGACCAATTAAGTCATTCAGTTCGACTCCCTGAGGCCAATTCAAAGACTGTTCTCTCCACTAGATACTCTATTGTGGGTTTTTTTCAGTGTAATTTTAAAAGTCCCAAGTAACAGTGCTTTCATTATTTCCCTGGGGAGACTGCTCCACAATCTAATATATTTGACTGTCAGGAAGTTTTTCTTGAAATTCCTCTTAAAATTTCACTCCTAATTTCCTTCCATTTACTCACAGTTATATGTATTATACTATGCTAAATGTCGATTATTAGTTATACTAAAAAAATCCATCTCTGTTTCCCAAATGTTGGTAGAATGTCACAATATCCTGTCTTTGTCATTGTTTAGCCAGACTGAGTTTTACTGTGAATTTTTTTTTTAGTTCAGGTCCTTCCTGAATTACACTGATCTCCTCTGGGTACCTTTCCCATACACCGTGTATCTGCTGTAGTGATGCAATATTCCAGATGATGGTTCTCATACAACCTTGATGCATAAAATATTTCCTCTGCCTCTGCAATGCGTTCACTGTTGAGAGTGGTTTTATTTCTCTCATGTCAGCTTGTACTTGAAGTGCACGCCTAATTTCACTGCCCACGCTCACCAGGGAGTCTCTGTCATTAGCACCAGTCCCCAGTACTTTTATTTCTGTGTTTGGAAATATATTTCCTAGTGTCCATCAGATCATATATTTCATAATTAGCTCTCATTTTATGATGTATGTTCGCATTTCTAACAGATCACAATTTATGCTTTTTTTCTGTACTTACTTCTCCACTATGAAATCATTCATACTTGTAAATCACAACAGCACCACATAATTTTCATGGGTAGGGTCTTTCTCTATGCCCAGTGGTGTAATGCAGGATGTTAACAATTCACTACTTTGCAATTCATCGTTATTCTTTACCTATTGTCTTTTACAACTTCTGATATACATTACACTTTTCTGTGTAAGAATATCTCAGTTAGGTTTTAGAAAAAGATTTGAGGAAATGCATTATGAAGCATTCAAACAAATGCATGACTATCCAAATAAAGCCATGAAACTTCTATAATTAAACTGATTTTTCTTTTTTTACAAATGTGAAGCATTTACAAGGATCCCTTTTGATTTTTTTTTTTAAGTAAGTGTTATATGTACCTTTCTGCTTAAGATTTTTGTACCTTCTCCCATCCTGTGTTTTTTTTCAAAAGTAGTTGACCTTTATGCAGTAGCATTATTGGGTAATGTTATTGTTATGCTAAGCCATACTGTCACCTGGACTTGCAGACTTGTTGAGAATGATGTTTTCAAGACTTTTTCTTTCATCCTTCATAGCAAATGTTATGTTGAAAAACTACTTTTTCCCTGCAAGTTTTATGAAGTCCATTCCTGCATTCATGCACGGAGTCAACACTGAACCTGTGAGCATCACAAGAAAAAGCATGTGAATAACACCAGTAGATGCCTGAATCATCCCGATTATTTGCACAAAACAAGGCGTCCATATGTCACTGTTTAAGTCCAAATGAAGAAATTGTCAGGAAAAAAATAAAGCCACTCTGATTTTCAGCCTGTCTTATTCTACCAAAACCTTGCTTTGGCAACATGTCTTTCTGGACAGCGGGTTCATAATATCTTTCGACAATCGCTGTAGGTAGACTGTTAATATGAATGACTTTACCTTTTATAAATGCCACCTATATTATCAACATTGATTTGAAGGTGACATAATTTTCTTGCAAAACCCATTAGGTTTTTATGCTCTTGGCAAGCAGCTCTGCTTTGATGATTAGACATAGTAACTTTTCTTTTAAGCAAGGAACCTCAAATATTTGCCTCGGCTCTTATGTGCAGGCTGCATAACCAGACATAAAGTAGATAATTTAACTTAAAGTTGTGTTAATGATCTGACACTTCTTCCTGCATTTAGCTATTTAAGCACAATACTTTAATTATGTCTATATAATCATCAATATCTGTAATGACACATTGTGGGTGATGCTGTCAGACAGGATAAGCATGCTTCTACTCTTTCAAAGCCTTTGTGATCACACAGTCCTTGTTATACAACATCTTTCATTCAGCACTAAATTACGCTTAACCCTCTCACTTTGACATCTCTTCTTATGAGACGAACTGCTTGCTCCTCAAAAAAAAGTTTGCAACTCACCTGCATGTTTCCTGGGAGTCGGATATTTCTGTCTTCTAAATGCTAACTGTTGTGAAGGTCACTACGATAAATCCCCAAATGTTAAACTCAAAGAGATGAAGGCCAAATCTGCAAGGGAATTCAGGTGCCCCAAAGGTTCAATATTTTAGTGCTTAGGTGAGGTACAAGGAGGTACATGCCATTTCTTAATGTATATGTACACAGATTTCAGATGTCTCCAGATCTAGGCAGCAGCTGCAAGAACATGCTGAGGACTGATATTTTCATTCAGTCACTTAAATTTCACTTTAGGTAGCTCAGTTCTTTTATGGCTTTGGCCCTGGTTGACTAATTAGACAAGAGGGAGGAAGGAAGTATTACCCTTATTTTACAAATGAGGAATTCCAGTACAGAGAGATTAAATGCTTTGCCTAAGGAAATGTAAGAAACTTGAGGCAGAGTCAGGAAGGTCCATTTAAGCTGTGCTTCAGATCTAGATCTCCTTAGTCTCTGATTCCAGTGTCTTAACAAAAAGACCTTTCTTCCTCTCTTCTCTCAGCTATGCCAGCTCAGAAATGCTGCTGAACTGGACATGTTGAGACCATAACTCTGTTTCCTTGCCTTTTTTTTGGTGCATTTTTTGGTGAAACGATTAATTCTTCTCTTTTACGTAGGATTTTGTACCACGACAATCCCCCTGTGCCATTCAGTAAAGCCTCCAGCAACATAGCTAACATCTGTCACAGGCTGTTTGTATCCTCATTGTCTCCCCAGGGAAGGAGAGTTGGTTTGGTATGATTTTTGCAAACACATGTGCTGCCAGGTATTTGTGTTCGAGGAGGCAGGCAAAGGTGAAAGTGCACCTTGCGTTGCCAGCAGTGGCAGTGAGGTTATGACCGTCTCTGCTCTCCCGGGGAGTTTGTTGCGGGCAGGGCTGACTCAAGCCTTCACGGCAGCGCACACAAAATCACACGTTGCTCTCCCGGGGCGATGGTGACGGAGCTGGGATGCTCTGGCTACGGGAAGGGAAGGGGAGGAGAGCAAAGCTGGGAAGCGGAGCCAAGGGAGGCCACAGAGGGCTGGCGCGTCTCCTCCTGCCACTGCCGGTTTTGACCTCACCCTCCAGCAGCAACTTTGGCTTCCTGCTGGTCTGGCACAGGCAGAGCAGGCAGCATGGCCGCGGTCACTTTGCTGCCGGTAGAAACCTGCCACCCCAGGCAATGGCTGGGTTTGCCTTTTCCCCAACCACCCTGGCCCCAGTTTTTGCCTGCAAGGCAAACTGGGGCCAACCACTTCCAGCATGCAAGGAGCGGTGGCACGGCCATCGCCCGTGTGGGACGCAGGGCTGCAGGTCCCTGAACCTCAGCAGCAGCCACAGCCTTTTAAGGCTTACAGGCTCACTCATGGAAACCGAGGGATCCAGATCCTGGAGCTGCTGGGCTCCAGGTAGCTCCTCTGGCTTTTAGGTGGCGGGGTTTAGGAAGCGTATTTAGGTAGGGCTGGAAATGTGGACTCTTTAGCACCCAGTGCAACCCACCCAACTGTAGTTCCTTGCAAGCCCACTGACTGTTCACACAAAATTTGGCCAAACTTGATCTGTTTTCATAGGACATCTCAGGTTTAGTTATAGGGTGCTTTCTAATGAAATATAGCTTTATTTAAAAAAATGTCCATCCATCTCTGTCTTGACCGGACCACTTCTCTGGCAGCCCTAAAGGTGGCTTTTGCTAGCTTCTGGTAAACTCAGAGCTAGAAAACTGGGTGCCAGATGGCCAAGAATGAGGTCTACAAGGTAGATTTCCTAGCACTGGACTGCCAGATGGTCAGAGAAAGGAGGGCCCTCTGTTCGAGTGTCACACTGGCAGCTGTCCTCAGGAGTGGCACCAGCTGTTGAGCGTTTTCTTTCCCAGGCTGAAGAAGGGCATAGGCCACTTCTCAGGGCTCAGGCTGCAGCTCCTTGAGGGTGTCTGTTGCGTCCTGATGAGACGATTGAAAGTGCTGAATTCAGGGAATATAGGTGGGCTGTTCGTTGGTGGGTGGGAAGGAGCAGGTCTATGCCACTTGGAAAGCTCCCTGAATATGCATGATCTTGTTGGCAAAGTAGAATTGACCCTTGGGTGGTTTGTCTACCATTCAGCTTGGTTACATGCCACTGTCATCCAAGTTCGATGAAGTGTTTTGTCAGGGTGTACAGCAATCAGGGGCAGGATTCAGTAGTTACTTTAGAGGTTGACAGGAAGCCTCTCTTGGCCTACTCTTTCACATTCACGTTACTACTTTCCTTCCTGCCCTCCTGGTTCTCTTCTCCAGATGTGACTTCTGTCAGATCTTTATGGTAAGCATGTCAGATGTGTGCAATGATGAGATACAAGGGGGGCAAAGCTGATCCCAAATTTTCCTTATTGTTCTTCTATATAGGAACTGACGTCTTCCAAATGCCTGTAAGCAAGGTGAAAATGTCTGCATGAATCTAGCTTCTCCATAATTCAAATAGATGGAATAAATCTGGGCAGACTGTTTTTGAACTGAAGCAGAGGTCCACAGTATTAATACTTTGATATCATACAAATTTTCTTTCTGCTTGTTAGGAAAATGGTACACCTACATTTCTGCCACCGATAAATCTCCGCAGGTGTTCTTCCTAACACGAACTATGTCAAAGCTTTGTCCAGAAAATATGCTGTATCCATGACATGATTTTGAAAAAAAAATATGTTTTCAGAGGCAGAAAAACATTGTCCATGGTTCCTCTCTCTTTGACACTTGAAAGATATGATATGTGATACCAAGGCTGAACTTGATCCCACTCTAACCAGTAGTGAGCCTGGTGCTGAGTTAGGCTATATGTCAGGAATATTTCTGCAGACCATCAATGAGGAATAGTGGGGTCCTTAGAAGGCTGTGACTCTGGGGAGACGCTGTGGTAAGGGCACTTTTATGTCAAAAAACAGTTAGCATTCTTAGAGAAAGACAATAGTTAATTTTTCAAATAAGCTCAAATGAAGACATAGTTCATTTTTCACTTCTTCTTTCACCATCATAATTTGCAAAATATAAATAAATTCTAAGGTCCAAGTGATTCAGAAACTGGCAGCTCTGTTAGTGTGGCAGAAATCTATACTATAGGCACTTGCTTCTCCTTTCCTCTTTATTCCTGTCACCTCTGCCATTGGAATCAGATACTCTCCAAATTGAAAACAGGTATCTGATCCAGAAGAGTGCATTTCCCATTAAATGCAATGAATCCTGATGCAACCTGATTGGATACCAATGAACTGCAGAAAATGAAGGAAAAAGGGCAGTTTGCAATGTAGGTGCAGTCTCTTAATATGTCTAACTGAAGATCCAGGTGACTGGGGAAAAAAGGCCAGTCAACTGCTATTACTGCAAGTGCTCAGCAAACCTAAATATCTTCCAGTGTCTCCACCGTTTAGTGTTAGGAATCTGGATCAGAATCAGTTCTTTACTGAAACTGTTGTTTTAATAAGGACTGATATGTGTTTAGAATAGATTTTTTTTTCCTTTTGAAGAACATTTATGCCCTGTATTATGGGCTTGACCCAGTTACCACTGGTAGTGGTAAAAGTCAGCCGCAGCTGCGCTGAAGACAAGAGGTACACTTGTGCCCAAGAGGGGTAGGCGGGAGTTGAATCAGGCCCCAAGCGTGTGAAAACAGGCCACAGAAAATCTATTGCTTTAATTGCCTCCTAAAAGATTGACATGATCTAATTTGCTTATGGTTAAACACCATCATTTATGATGAACAGGATTATTACCTTGAGCATTCAGCACCAATTACTAAGCCGTCCTCTCCTCCCCCCCCCCCCCCCAAATATTATTCTACTTAACTCTGTTCATAGCAACAGCAACAATCTCCACCCCTCACAACATCTCTTGGCTTGAAAAAAATAATTATTAGCTAAACTAATTCCTGGGCAAACCTCTATATTTCTTCCCACATATACATCCTATATTGAAGTGCAGCACTAAACCTCTGGCCATCACAGCAATTTACTCTTTTTTAATGGTTGGAATATTTCACCTCCCTGTTAAATATCCCTTTGCCCTTTGTTAAGTTTGTTGCCTATTAAATTGCATGTCTAGCTTTGGAGCTTATGTTGCTGCACCCCTGCTGCTTTAGCTCCTTATCTCCATAGGATTTGCTGTAGCACACACAGCCAGTGGATGAATTTGCACATATTTGCAGTGTGGAGCCTTGACTTTTACTGCTTGCATGTAAATGAAAAAAGAAAAAAAAAAAAAAAAAAGAAGAAGAAGAAGTAATTTCCTTTTCGTGATCAGCAATTCATCATCACTAAAGCACTGGGAGGAAAATAGTTATCAACTTCCCATTTTAGGTTATAACTTCAAAGCAAACCTTTGATTTGAATGCCAGACTCCGAATGCTGGGGAAAGAGGGGGGGAATGGGAGGGGGGGAGAGGAGGGAAGGACGTAGGAGGGACTGGACCGTCACCTTCTGGTGGTGACAGCACCCACCATCACAGGGAAGAAAAACAGCTTGTAAAGGTACCAGAACAGCCGCTGGTTTCTCACTTGCCCTGTTTATGCTCAGTCAGGGATTAAGGGAGCCTCTGCAGGAGCCCGCGTTCAAATCCATCCTTACAGTCAAAACTTACTCTGATTCTTGTGGAAATGATTTGCCTTTAGGGCATGAAATACTCACCTAATAAGTAAATGAAAAAGCCTACATTTCCATAGACTTCTGGAAGACTGCGTTGTACCCTCTTGCTTGCTTTTTTTCACTGGGAGCACTTAAATTCAGCATCCATTCATGGAGGTACATGTTTCTGACAAATTTCAATTAAAACCATAGATAGTCTTTGTCATAAACAGCCCGTTTTATTGCTACATGTTTTTACAGTAAGGTAGAGAATTTAATTCCCTGCAGAGCTTGTTTAAAGGCTTTAAGTGCCTGCCTGAGCCCAGATCCATCTTTCAGGAACCTGTTTTTCTGCTTGTAATAGAGCAGCCCCTTTTGAGCTCCTTCTCTTCCTCCTTCTCTGCTTCTCTCACTCTCTCTCCCTCTTTTAAAAATTTTATTATTCCATAGCCAGCATTCTCAAGGCTGTTTACAGAACTGATACCTCGGTACATTAGTACTGCATTGATTAGGGTTGGAAATAATCGCAGGAAGCCACGCATAGCTCCCACCCCCTGTCCTTTCTGCCATGTAAGCACATTCTTTTTGACCGAATGAAAGGAGGATGTTCTGTATACAAGCTATTTCCAGGCCTTGAAAATGTTCCGTATAGGTGCCTTTGAGGACTTTCTCCAGCCTATTTTTGTGTCATTCTCCTGAAACTAACATATATCAAAAGCCATGTTATTCCTTCGTTCAAGTCCATTGTGCTACCGAAAATACTGCTTAATCCATTTCCTCTGATGGGGGGAAGTGGGCTGATGATTTTGAAATGTGCACACTATTCTCACGCATTAGGTTATTCGGTAAAAGGTCCTATTAAAAGACCGTTAATACACATGCACTGGAAACACCTTTGCAGAAGTCTCCCAGGCTTTTAAAGAGAGCGTGGAGGGCCTGACTCCGGTGAGCATTTTGTCATTTGTTTCCGTCAGAGCACAGCTCAGTGCCAGATTACATTTTGCCTCAGTGTTTATTTCTACAGTAAGCAGATACGCCTAAAAGACATTGGCAAGATTTAAACTTTAAAACACAACACATTCCAAACCCTAGGCTGCCTGTTTAGGACCTTCACTCGTTTCCGTACAATCCCGTCTTTAGTGGAGCAGCGCCTAATCTCCTTTCTCAGCAGAATATTCTTTTTGGCAGGAGGGCGTGAGGGTAATTAAGGGGCCTGGGCCCCCCCCGGTTGTATTGTCGGTAGTCCTTTATTTGCAGCCTGCTGCTGCACTCAGCGGAAGGAGGGATGCTCGGCCGGAGGGATGCTCTGCCCCAGCAATGCTCTGGGGCCGGGGCTCGACCCCTTCCACCTGCCTCAGAAAGGCAAGACCTCCTCCTGCGCTCTCACTGCAGACTGTATTCCCCAGAGAGGGTCTTTCCTGCTCCTCCCAAAACCCATGCTGTAATTTTAATCAGGTAGCTCTATGCATTTAAGGGCGACAGCAAGCCATAGCTGGCATAAACAGGGCCTAGAAGTGTGTATCTGCTGTTCGCAAACAGGAAAAAAGGAAAGAAGAATTACAGTTTTGCTAGAGGCATTTGAAATTAGTGGGGTCATTAAAAGCTTTTATTCAAATAAATAAATTCATAAAATTGCCTAGAACTCAATAGCACAGGATGTCTAATCAATAGTAATTCATTTTCAGAATTGCCCTCTGTTTCACAAGCCAGGAATTGCAAGAGGTAAATCACGACAAACACTGCACACACAGACAGGATCCATTATATCACAGCAGGGGTCACGCTGGAATCACTTCATCTGTTTTTAAGGTTTGAAAGCCCAGGATGCAGCGGATTTTCAAACAGGCCCATCTGTGTGATATTTCTGGCCGCAGATCTCTGGTTTCCCCACCGACGGTAGTAACTAAATCTCTGTGATGTACTCCATGCCACAGGATGGATTATTTGCATTAGGAGTAATCTTCTGGTGACTCTGCAGGTGTCTGTAGCTGGCAGAATGAATTGCAGGGCTGTGCTAAAGCAACTTTGCTTCTGAACGTGATTTCAGCTTGAAGATGATTAAAATGGGGAACTGAACTTTTGGAGCTGTAGCCTCTGCCCTGTGCTATAATTATTGCCTAACTTCATACACCAAAGGGGCAAAGCTGGAGTGGGGCCACTGTTTCTCCAGTTTTTCGTTGAGCTTTCTGACTAACAAAAACAAAAAAGGAAAAGGAAAAGAAAAAGCCAAACCCACCCCCTCGCAGGCTCGCTACCGCCTGCTACGCACCTAACGGGAATTTTCTGACGGTAAATTCCAATTCATTTAAAGTTCTGGTTTTAATTCTGTCCATAGATGATTGTGAGAAATTAACTTTTATAGTTTGGAGGCATTCCACCTGGAAAAAATTAGCTCTGGAAAATGATATTTCCATCTGTTAAAAAACAGGAGGGAGTGGAGGGGGCAGGGCAGGGAATAAATGATGGTCTATGTAGATTAGGGCCAACATTTTCAAAAACAGGAACTAAAGTTAGCCTTGTGTATTCATACTCAGACACAAATAAATATATAGTGCTTTGGGAAATTGTGCTGAGCCTCTGCTAGCTCTGCCTTGTTGTCTTTTTTAACCTGACCTCATCATTTCAGGCCACAGCCAGCTGCCCAAATGTGGATGAGAGAGAAGCTCTTGTGCTCATCCTTCTTTGTGACAGTGTTGACCCCTGCCCCAGGGAGCAGGGTCCGTCTTTCTCTTTTCCTGCGGAGGAGTGAAGTGCCAGTCCAGGCTAGGGCCCGTGGATCTGTTCATCGGTAAAGGTTAAATACTCCACCCTGCCATGATGTTGAACTTCTGCCTGGCTACATTTCCTTTAACAGCAGCTTCCACAGGCAAATTACAAACCCACAAATTTCTGCTTAGTGTTTTAATTGTCTACAACACATTGCTGGGAGCTAGAGTGAGTTTTGTAATCGGCATACGTAGCTGGTACTGAAAGACCAAAGTAACAGCAAGTCCCATCCAAGCAAGACCACTTAGCACAAAATTACATTCTGCTACTCCTACTGAAACAACCGCATCCAAAATGTCAAGGGACATGGCTGTGCTTTCAAACCCTTGTGAACAGAGCACAATTTATTTTAAAAAGTTATTTGGCTGCGGCTTCCCCTCCTTTCTTTGTTTCTCATCTAAGAAAGGCATAAGGTACAGTCAATGCTTAGTATATGCTTCCTTTAAATGTGGGATTTCTGGGGGCTGATGTGAAGACTCTTGCCTTCCTTTCATCCCCACGCACAGTGGCAGATGAGACAAGTGCTTGCAACTCCTCAAAATATTTTTCTATCCCGTTAAGGCAGGCCTGCATTTGCTGTGGCCCCTTTTTCCTTTCTGAACCAATGTTTAATTATTCTTCACACAGTTTCTTTTGCTATTGTTTCCCTGTGTTTTATGTCTTGTTGTATTTACTGGCTCATGCTTTTCAACTGTAAAGTATTAGGGGAATTAAAATAGCTAGACAAAAATACCTGGATCTACCTAAGCCCACCTCTAATTTTCCCCAGGTTAATAGCTTCATGGAGGACAGCAGGGCAGCACAGATGAGATATGTTCTCACTGAAGTGTGCACAGAGCATGATACCACCTGAGGTGTAACTTTTGAGATGGACTCATACACTGTAGTATGCAGTTGCTGGAGCATGTCCAGAGAAGGGCAACGAAGCTGGTGAGGGGTCTGGAGCACAAGTCTTGTGAGGAGGGGCTGAGGGAACTGGGGTTGTTCAGTCTGGAGAAGAGGAGGCTGAGGGGAGACCTCATTGCTCTCTACAACTACCTGAAAGGGGGTTGTGGTGAGGAGGGTGCTGGTCTCTTCTCCCAAGTGACAAGTGATAGGACAAGAGGAAATGGCCTCAAGTTGCACCAGGGGAGGTTCAGGCTGGATATTAGGAAAATTGTCTTTCCTGAGAGAGTGGTGAAGCATTGGAAGAGGCTGCCCAGGGAGGTGGTGGAGTCACCATCCCTGGAGGTGTTCAAGGAACGTGTGGACGTGGCACTGCAGGACATGGTTTAATTGGCATGGTGGTGTTGGGTTGGTGGTTGGACTTGATGATCTTACAGGTCTTTTCCAACCTTAGTGATTCTGTGATTATGTGATTCTCCAGCAAAACTTCTACTAAACTAACTTTCCTGAGCGAGGATTGAACTTAATGCCTCTAAAACATACTGCAAATAATTTAGCTTTGCACTGATGTACAGGAAGTGCAACCGCACTCCATAAACACGCATCAGATCAGACTCACAACCTGTCAGTATGCAGGCACCGTAATTTCCTTGCCTATGCCTGCTTATTGAGGAAAGCTGCTCTTATCCAGGAAGGATGCTTACAACTCCTCTCAAACGTAAGTACGCTTTCTCATCTCTGGCCCTTACAGACGTGGAAACCAGCACACAAGAGGAAATCCTGACCCACGGAAGCGCTTTTCACACACCACTTCTAGCTTGAAGGACAATTAATATAGCCTAATTTATGTGTCTGGGTTGGTAATAACCTTGTGCTATTGAGCCAAGAGCATTAGTCCTATCCAGGCATCCTCTGGACTTGTATGAAGCATATGTTCTGCAATTTGGTGGTTCTGCTGCTTGCTTTTAGCTGTACCCATTTGGTATGATCTAACAGTTCAACCAGATTTCACAAAGAACTTGCAAGGGCTTCCCAACCAACCGAGACCTGAAACTCCAGCACAGCAGTTTCCTACTGCAGGATAGGACTTTCCCATGGGACCTGCTTCAGCAAGGCCTGGGCTGAAGCATGTGTTGCTCTGCCAAATGGGAGATCCACTCCTGCACTCTTATAAGTCCCTTCTCTCAAGGCTTAGGGCTGCTCTAGTGCCTTGACAGACCGGGGTGTTACGGCTTAGAGTATCCTTCCTCGCTTTAGAGCTGTAAGGGGCTGGAAAAGAAACAGGTTTAACAAGATGGTGGTGACAGATGTACACAGCAACCAGGGGAGGATGTGTGTGATCAAGGAGAAAGGAAGAAGGAGTGAAGAAAAAGGGGAGAAAAGAAGGAGAAAGGGAACCAGAGGGACAGGCATAGGTACTACAAATACTGAAGCTCAGTTCGCTTGCAAGCGGGACATAAGGACATCAGGCAGAACAATATCCTCTCAGCCCAAGTTCCTGAAGAAAAGATCATTCTCTGTCAGTCCTCCCTTAATACTGTATACAATGATGAGGACCTAACAGCAGGCAAGCTGTTATTTTACTCCATTGATTGTGTCTAACGTCCTTCTGGTTCAATCTTACTACGATTTGCATTACTTTTGCCCTAGTTTTTCTCTTCAGTACAATCTCAAAAGGCACGTCGCAAAATAGTTGTGGCTTTGAGTTTTTGCATCATCAGAGCATCATTAGCTGTTCCGCAGAGATTTAGGTAGAAATCTTTAGTCTCTTACTTCCCCTGCAGTAGTGTTGTTCTGAGCCTTGCCAAACAGGCTATCCCACGGACAAAATGTGGGAAATTGTTTCACTGGTCTAACCTCGCACTGTAAGCAAAGAACGAGGAGGGGATAGAGTCAAAGAACAGCAGTGATGAAAGCACTGTAGAGAGACAGGGTAAATAAACCAAAACAAAACTAAACCATTGTCTTTATTTCTACTACAGCTTGACTAATGCCTTGGACATAAATACCTCTACACCTTAACAAAATGAACTTTGCAGTCTGAAGCTACTTCTTATTATAAAGGCTGCTTTTGCTGGAGTGCCATAAATATAAAGTTAGCTGTGTTTTGAGCAGGAATGGGCTCCAGTCTATGAATACCAAGTGGTCTCAAGATATTTAGTGACTTATGTAGCTGATTGCTAGGGGAAGACCATTTAAAGAGAGGGAATGAATGAAATGGAGATCTAGCAGTGCACAGAACAGCTGGTTCAGTAGTCTGAGGTGGAAGGGGATCTCGACGTACTAAGTAAACCTCAACCTGGAAAGCTGTCAGAGAACCACTGTCTGATACTTTGGAAGCAGCAGGGCATTTTTGATGATAATAAAGGCTGGACGTAAACTGCAGCAGAGCCATTGCCACATTGCTACAACATCCACACTAATACAGCCACGTTTTACTGGATCCTGAAATTATTGTCAAATTTTTCAGTGCACTTGTAATTGGGTCATGATGATGAAAACAGTTCTTCATAGGAGAGGTCATTATGGCTGGCATAAAATCAAATATTTAGTTATCTGTCTTCCATTATATACTGAAACATATGATATTTATGATGTAATGAAATATTCAGGCTCAATGCTGAGACACTTATATCTTAGCCTCAGAATTCAGCGAGCTCCTGAAAATGTACTTTGCATACACAAGATGTATATTTCATATAAAAAGATGCGCACTGAAATATTAATAACATTTCCCTGATCTCTCTACATTGTATTCTGCAGAATATGACATATTTAAATGCACTCATTACATCGTGAGCGTTACCAGCTTCCACCAAAATGCGCTATGTAACTCAGCTTACTCTCGCCATTCGTGCTCTGTCATTCTAATTTCAGCCCATCCCAGGTATTCTGCACCTTCCCTAGTTGCCTAAACGCATGTGATCTCCAGGAAAAAGCTCTGAGAAACAAGGTTCATCTGAAACCTACTTTTCCCACCATACATGAACAGCTCTTGCCAAAAGTGCTTTTTCTTCTGACAATAATGCTTGCTGTTTGAGTTTCCTGACGAGCAATGAAGATTTTCCTTTTCTCTTCCATTCAGTTAACAAAAAAACCCCATTGTATTAGTTAACAATGAAAGCATATAAAACCAAGATAAAATGTTTAAATAGCTCTTTGCCACCACTTTACGGCTAAATGACAGTAATCCTCTGTCTAATTTATGCAAAAAATGCTTCGTTATCTCACTGAATGAAAAGACAAATGGGTATTTTGTGTGTAAAAACACCATAATAGGAAACACTTGTTTAAGCGAGAAAAGAGAGGGTTCCTGCATATCTAAAAATCATTATAAAATTAAGTCATTTTTATGGGAGAAAGATATAAAAATGATGCAGGAACTCTAGAATTCTATCGTATAGTATCTGAACATACACATTCCATTTGAATTATTTCTCTCGCAATGAACTAGGTCTCCGTGAGTTGATGCCATGATAGATTTTTCAATGAGTGTTAATTTTTCAGGGAAGTTCCTTTTTTTTTTCTACAATTGCTGTCACTACATTGCTAATGCAGAAGTTGTTATTAAATCACTTTGAAAAATGGGTTTACTCTCTTTCCAAAACAATTTGGGACACTGTTTCAACATCAGTAAAATGTACTCACTTCAGTCGTTTCTCATTACGTTAGTTGAGTCATGGACAATTACAGTTTTGTCCTGGTGTTTTCTGATTTGCCCACAAGATGTTTGACCGAGATGTCCAGAAGTGGTTATTGACCCCAGCTACTCATCAGGAGGCAATTTAGTAGGATCTAATTTGGACACAATCTAACCACCAGTCCTCTTTGTAACTCAGTTTAGTTGTCTAATTACCCCGGTTATTTTTGAAACGGCTGACCTTCCGGTACTATTATTTCTTTAGTTTCATCTGCTTGGTTGCGTTTACAGAATGAAGTAAAAAGACCCATCTTTGTCTTGGGCGTCTTAAAATCTATGAAACTCTTTCAGAGGTGAAGGAAATGTCTTGGTAAGCTGTTTGCGCAACAGTAAGCAAATAATTACCTCCAACTTGCTCTCATTTACAGTAATTTGTAATTCTCAAAGTATTACCAATAGTCTGAGATGAAAACCAGCAATGCTCTGAAAAGTTGTCAAGTGACCTGCGATGTCTCTCAGCACAAGAGGCAAAGAGGAAGAAAGATTTGGAATGACAATTGACCGCTAAGTGTTACTACTCCACCATACACAAGCTTCACTACACAGTAAAGGAAGCCAGCTATATTGCATCGTATTACTTGTATGTTGAACTATTTTGACAAAGACGTTTCATAATCGGGTACACAGTGGCTTGCAGAATACAATACACCAAATATGTGGCGGCTACATAAATATTTCAGTGTGTTCTGCTGCTTTATATGCGAAGTGCACATTTTCATTAGGTAACATACTTTTTTTTTTCAATGTACAGTGTATCAGTTTTGCCTCATGATTCTTCCACTATAGCGGTTTCCAGATTTTATTATATCATACATATGTTTCAGTACACAGTGTAAGAGCTTACTAAATATTGAGGTTCTTACGGAAACCAGATGTCTTTTCTGATGGCTTCCTATGGCTGTGTATAGGATTTTGAGCTGTGGGCCTGCAATGGTTGCTGAGACGAAGTGTCAAGGTCAGGCATGGTACTAATTACATGCCCTGAAGTTATGCCTTGCTAAAATGGAAAAAGCCTTGATCAGCTGAATGCTTTTTATCAATTCCCCAAGACTCCTAACATTTTTAGGCACCTACCATCTCTGAAAAGATAAAGTGTGTTGATGACATCCGTCAAAACTCAGACTTGGTCACCTGTTAAAGAAATTCCCCCAACCAGGACTGTAAAACAGAAGCTGCGATGCTCTTTATTTTATTCTTTTTAGTAGACCAATGCACAATTAATAGATTCTACCCATTCAGAATTTACAGACTTGTGGTATATCTACTGGTATGTGCTATTTACAGGGTCTCCAACATGGCAGCGTGTTTGCAACTCACCTTTTTAAACAGGACTATCCCCATACCACTGCACGAGGTGCAGACGGCGACGGGTATCACAGAGAGAGCTAATGACGTGCCCATGGCACTGATGGGTTGGGGCGGGGGTTAACCTTTGGAGTTTTTACAGCTCACCACTCAGATATTTACCTTCCTAAGGCACATGTTTTTGAGTACATGCAAGAAGAGGACTGCATCTACTGCAAGGAAAATTGCTTTTCATTGATTCTTCCCCCAGCGAGTAACTACCATGTATCATCCTTTAAAAGCAACTGATACTCATTCTGTTCTCCTAAATTCTACTGTTACATTAATTAGCTATGATAACTAAACCACTAATGGTTTAGTGGGTGAAATGTGTGAAAAAGAGAGTTATGTAGCTGTCCGTCTGCAATAACAGAATTATTCT
Source organism: Gavia stellata (assembly GCF_030936135.1). Classification (NCBI taxonomy): domain Eukaryota; kingdom Metazoa; phylum Chordata; class Aves; order Gaviiformes; family Gaviidae; genus Gavia; species Gavia stellata. The sequence continues at coordinate 94,021,434 of NC_082596.1, read as the reverse complement.
AAGACGCTTAGAGCCAAATGATTCTATTATGAGTCCTAGTGCCGTATTTCTGACTCCATACACAAGCCTCAAGCAAAGAAAGTCTGAAAGCTCGTGCAGTATACATTAAACCACCACTCTTTGCTACTTTCTTCTCTCCATGACTTCATTAAAAATGCACTCCTGTTTGAATTGAAGTAGATATATATGTCATCGGGGTCTCAGTTATCAAACATGAGCAGCCAACAGAACTGCTGAATGCCATAATTTCACCCTCTGATTCAAGCACAAGAACGTATTTTCCCATTTCATGTGGCTTTAGGCCAGTGTATATGCACTAACTTAAAGCTCTTATTTAGATGCTGTACCAACAAGACAAGAGCTCTGACCCTGCAGAGTTTTGGAAGAGAGGACTAAGTCAGGTTGCATTACCTTCCCTTCTGGCTCTCTTTGGAATATTTTCCCTTTTTTCCTCCATTAGAGAGATCCATCTCTTTCTCTCACCTCTCAGCCTGCAAAGTAATGCCTTTCCCTCTGGTGTGGAAAGGGTAGTACCCTGCAGCCATGGCAACTTGTCAGCCTCACCTCACTTGCTATATCTTGTACGTAAAAAGTTCTTTGCCATTATTTTAGGACAGGTTCTCCACTCTCTTTGTAGTTAGTGCTGAGCGTCAAAATCCAGACAGTTATGCTCAAGCCTATGATGACTTTTCTACTCCTAGTTCAGTGGCTCAGAGATACTAGCAAAGATAAAGATCCAGATTTGAATTTTCTATAGGAATCACTAAAATAGCAATCATTCTATTTTTTTTCTGTGCCTTTCAATGGGCTGGATCAGAGTAAACACTCCAGTCTGGACCATTCTGGATTTATGCGTATCTCCTTACAAAACAGATCTCATTATTGCTGTGACATGTTGCACATTTTTCTGTATTATGTTCAGTGGTGAACGGTCTGAAAAATTGAAAGGACACTTACTTTTTTTTTTGTTTAAAACTCATTTAAGAACATTTTAAGAACTCCTAAGTAATATTAATATCCTTAGTAAAGGACAAAGTAGTGAGCTGCAGACTTAAGTCACCTTCTGGGGATTTGACTACTTGACTTTTTTCTTTGGTAAAAATCTCTGCACTTTTCAAACTGAAGGTTACATTAACATTACACAGAGAAAGTCAATTAATTTAACAAATTATAAATTTGTGGAGTTTCTTGAACATGCAGTAACATGCACACAAAGCAGCTCTTTGTGATCCCACACATGTCCTGTCCTCAGTGCACAGCTTCATTAATCATGTGCTATGCATGTTATTGTCTAAATTGCAGTGCCATTTGAGACAGGGAAAACATTGGGAAAGAAATGTTGCTTACCCTTTGCGCACCAGTAAAGATTACAAATAAGCAGAGGGTTTAAAAAGACTATCGGTCAATGCCGTGAAGATTTTATTTTACTCTTAAAACTGCTGTGATTCACCCAACTAAAATTTCTTTTATGTTGGTTTATATATTTCTAGACCAAAACTGAGCATACCCAGCACTACATATACAGTTCATGCAAGAAAAGCTGAGATCTGCTGTAGTTACATCCCAAGAGCGGAAAGGCAAAGGTTTCCTCCTAGGGTTGGTTATGCCTCTGGGAAATCTAGAAAATGCTGCTATTGTTAGCTTGATTCTGTTACAGTGATGCTGCACAACACCATCTCTACCCCAGTGCAATACTGACACAGGCATTGGACTAAATTTGCCCCCTTCCTAAATGGGGAATGAAACTCAGCCAGGCCAGAAGTACTACATTACACAGATTTTTACCGTATCTGTATTTTAAAGGCCACTGCTGGCTGCTAGCTGGGGTCCTCATTTTCTTACATTAGATAAACATATAAACAGCTGGCTATATATAAAAATCATGTGTAAGCTATACTTTGAGAGAGCCTTAGTGATTTGATATGAAGTGTGAGGACCCTGTTGGCCTAATCCAAGGATATCTGTTGCTTGAGGCTAGGACCTTCTCTGCAGCACCAACCTAGATGTCAGCACTTAAATAGCAGAGAGACTGTGGCTTAAAATTCTTCCCTTCTAACTACGTCCCTAGCACTCATCAGTCACTTGACCTGAATACTTCAAAATGGACTGTTGTCTAATATATCCTGTCAGAAATTCTTCATATGGCCTTTCTCAACTGTAATTCACGTATTCCGTGTTTCACAGATGCCATGATTTCTTTGCCTATGCCTATAACCACTTAATTTAATGATGGATGCAATTTGACAAATATAGGAAGGGTCACATTTTTATCTCTAAGAAGGTGATGTGCAGTTTACAGTTTGAAGGACAGGTACAATTTAGAGACCTCAAGAGCAGAGTATAGCATGCATTTCGTCAACTTATTGATGTATATGTAAGTACTCCAAAAAGCATCTGCTGTTAAAAATGTTTGGGTTCCTCACACAACAGAGAAAAAAAATGCACAAATAAACTAATAAAATGGGAATGTTAGCAAACAAAAGTCCTAAGCAAAACTAAGAAAAAGGCCACTAAGAATGGGTTAAAGACAGAAAAGTTACAGATGTGGACAGAAAGACCTCTCATTCAATGCAACCATAAAACCAGTCGTATAGCTATCGTCAGGGAAGGATGCTACAATTAGGATCCTTGATTTGGGAAGGCCTACTTGTTAATTCGATCAAGATGAAAAGTAAGGTCAGAAATCAAAAAAGGTTGTTTGAAAACAACCGTTTTGTTGGGCTGGAGGATGAGGAAGAGTCGTTCAGACACTTCAGGCTAAACTATGGAAGTGACTCTGCACCGTCAGTTCAGCCCTCACTTGAGTCTGATGCCTTGTCAGAAGTTGACATGAATTCATCAGTATTTCATACTGCTGATACTCTTGCTTCTGTACTGTACAAAGCGTGAGCAACCAAAGAGTGCAACTGTAGGTCATATCCCTGTAATCTTGCTAATGATTCATTCAGTGCCTGAAAATGGAGAGGGGAAGAGTTAAAACGGACTTCCCCTCCCTGCAAACAGCTCAGAGCACTGTAAATTGGAGTTATGGTACCTGTTGTCGAGGAAACGATCACGTACCCTTTAGTCCGTGAAGGCATTCAGAAGAATGAAAACAAAGCCCCTGTGAGAAGACAGGTAGATGTGCAAAGGTACGTTTGTAGGAGGCTTCTAGAAAAGCTGTGTGTCACAGAATCACAGAATCATTAAGGCTGGAAAACACCTGTAAGATCATCAAGTCCAACCATCAACCCAACACCACCATGCCCATTAAACCATGTCCCACAATGCCTTGTCCACATGTTCCTTGAACACCTCCAGGGATGGTGACTCCACCACCTCCCTGGGCAGTTTATTCCAGTGTGTCACCACTCTCTCAGCAAAGAAATTTTTCCTAATATCCAGCCTGAACCTCCCCTGGTGCATCTTGAGGCCGTTTCCTCTTGTCCTGTCACTCGTCACTTGGGAGAAGAGACCAACACCCACCTCACCACAACCCCCTTTCAGGTAGTTGTAGAGAGCGAGAAGGTCTCCCCTCAGCCTCCTCTTCTCCAGACTGAACAACCCCAGCTCCCTCAGCCCCTCCTCACAAGACTTGTGCTCCAGACCCTTCACCAGCTTCGTCGCCCTTCTCTGGACACGCTCCAGCATCTCAATGTCCTTCTTGTAGTGAAGGGCCCAAAACTGAACACAGGATTCGAGGTGTCTAAAATATAAAAACACCAGGCAATTTTAACACTGCTGCTCCACCTGTACAAGAGGGGTTGTGCATGTTGCAACCACCCTGAATCTGTGGACTTGTCTCCGGATGCTGCCTGTCGGTAGAGGAAAAGGAGTATGAGTTAAAGATGTTGCCTGTAGGATCTGTGTTGATCATAGCCATCCAGAAAGCTACATGTTTCCTCTTTTTCAAGGACTCCTAATGAATTAGAGCTGAAACCTTTGTTTTCACAAATATGATATTCGCCAAAGAAATCCAGTTTATAGGCTTATTTTCCTGCTTACTACATTAGAACATATATTGTATCATGAAATGAAATTTAGTAAATGTGAACTGTTTTGTTATAACATATTCAGATCATACTGAATTTCCATTTTGAAATGTTTAACATTTTGAATATGAGGTCTTTTTTTTTAGTCTAAAAGATATAAGTTAGATAACCTGGAAAGAAAATGTTTCATGTCAGTTCAAGTTAAATTCGGGGGGTTGAATTTTTGACCACTGAACAAATAACGTGTCTTTTGCACAATTGTTAAAGACTTTTAATTTTAAAAACTTCGTGTGGTCTTGTATGAAATTTTTTAAAAGTTTCCAGAAAGGACACAAAACTGAAACTTAACAACAAAAGAAAGTTTGTTTGCAGTTGTTTTTCATAATACATTGCTCCCATTTTCTGTTCTGTTTCCACACAACGAGTACACCATACCACTTACCTGAGAAATGATATGTAAGAAAGTGAACATGAAATATGTATTTTTTGTAGAGTACATTCTCTCCACAGGTTTCATGACAAAATGTCTGAATAAAAAATACACATATAAAAGGGACACAATGCCTTTCCCTCTTATTTTAAAAAACTATAAAGTAAGAATGACTTCTCACACACAAAACTTCACAAAAATATTTTAATTTCTTAGCCAATGGACTGAATGAAATCCTCGGAAATTGTATTAAAGTTCCTTTAACTTCTTAGAATTCATTTGACAACTTCTATTTGTTTACATCCCTAAATTACTTTTCAGCTGTCATTTTAGACAAGTGGAACACAGGAAATTAATTTCTATGTATTTCAAGCCTCAAATATGTGCATACAAAACGTAACAAGCCAGCCTGGAACAGTAAACACCTTTGCAACACAGCACCGTGCCCACCTTGTACTCACACATCTTTTCTATGGATTCAGGAGTATAAGATAAACTATTACAGAACTACAACTCGGGGAGGGGGGAAAAACAAACCAAAACCCTAAAAAAACCTGCATCAAAACCTTTAGTACTTTAAGTAAATGGGCACCCATTAAGTATAATGTTTCTGAGCTAAATCCTACAGGGAAGAAAATGTTAGGCATTGCTTTGCAATTTGCCAGATGTTTCCAGATTATTTTCCTCTTTCCATCACAGTCAAGTTAATAATTTTCAATAGGCCACCCTGAAATGAAAAGTAAAAGTAAAACTTCCTTAGACAGCTGCTTTGCATAAAGTGTTCGCTTTCAAGGAATATTGTGCAGGGAAGAGGTGTTGGAAAATAATAACAGAAAAAAAGGTGGAGGGAGAATGTGCTCACCCTCCCTGCCTTAGCGTTTCCCCATCCCCCCCCAAAACCCAAAAGATAAAAAGCTTTGTTGAAATGTTAAGGGAGGCTAAACCAAAATCCATCGATGACATCAAAAAGCCAACTTGAGCTAGTGTGAAATATTGTCACCCCATTTTCCTTTACAGCAGTTAATAACTCTTTGAGCAGGGATACTGTCTAAACCAGGCTTTAACGTGTAAATAATGAGTAGGTGATAGAAACAGGACATGCAATGACGGGAAAAAAAAGTACAGTGACAGTGGCTTAGCTCGGAGCACAGGAACAGACCCAGGTCCGCTTGCTAACTGACTTCTTTTATATTTTTAAATAATTATATTCATTATCCTCCAACTGCTTGAAAAAATATTCCATGGCCACAGATTACACATGGAGAGATTTGAGAGAACTCAGCTGGCAAACACATTTCTTTCTGGGAAAACCCCCACATACATCAATATAAAAAAATGCAGACATAATTCTAGTGTTGAAAACCTCCTCAGTTTTTATTGCATAATTATTGTTTTTAAAGAATGAGATTTTAAAAGACCCCTTGCCAAAAATATGATTTTATGGTAAAATAATGGGTTTTAAATTAAGCATAGGGAGTCCTCAGTATAACTGAGAATTTTAATGTTCACAATCATCTACTTTTCTAGTGTCTCAGACATCTGCTATATCTTTGGAAAGCTGTCCCTATTATAAGATTTTCATTACTTTATCTACCAAATCCAGCTTTTAAGATCATAGATGCCATATAGTACTCCAACTTATAAATACCAAAGAACATTTACTACATACACAGTTATTGCCATGCACAAGCAAACACACACATGCACACATATATCTAGCGAGGCATACGAGACACAAATATATAAATGTACTTACACGTAAATAGACTTGTGGGGGGTGGCATTACCTAGTGGACATACAGCACATTGGTTTCAATTACATATCTGAATTTAATTATAGTCTCTTCTGTAGATAGGTTTTGAATATGATCCCATGACCCTGACTCAAAAGAAGAAATAATTTTGGTAATACAGAGAATGTTGCACAAAATTTATTGATACATTCCACAAAACGATGAAGTATTGAGCCAGTAAGACATGAAACATAGAATTTCTAGAGGCTCCAGTGGCTATTGCTGGGGGGTAATTTTGTGTTAATTTCATGTTAATTAATGATGAAGTGTTAAATGTCATATTGAATACATCGTATTGAGGCACAGATATGTGCATTTTTCTTGAAATCAAGATACATACATAGTCCTAAACAGCTCTTGAGTTTTAGGAAAGTTGGGAAAGTGAGCTTCACAGCTAAAGCACAGCTCTAATGTTTTCGATAGGCATCAGTGAATAGTAGCCCTGTTTCCTTACAGACCATTTGACTGGGCTTTTTTGCTTTTCAGTACAGCTCTTGTGCTTCTCTTCTAAAGCTTCAGCTCTCCCCATACCTGTTGTGTTATTAGAGACATTGCAAAACTGAGAAGGGAGCATGAGCTCAGGTCTCCTGTCCTTTCTGTACTTCCCCGTACTGCCACACTCACCTCTACGTAAGCAAGTGGGGACAAAACCCCTTTTTACCCAGGGGTCAGCCCAGCTGCCTAAATACCATCGTGAAGGTCCACTTGAGAGCATCTTGCTCATCTCCAGCTGCCTCTGCAAGAGGCAGGCTCTTGTGTTGTGCTGACCAGCCCTCTGCCAACCCCTGAGACACCCCACTGTGTCCCAGACCCCATTAGATACCTATATTGAGGCAACCGAATTGAGCAAACTGAATCAGCCAGGCTTGGGGGGGCACAGGGGCAGCCTTGGGGGGCTGGCCAGCTTCTGCTGCAGCTTGCACGGCTGCTGCCTTACCCAGCCTGGCAGAAGCAACCCACCACTGAGGGACGCAGTGCAGGACCCAGGGAGCGCATCGGGGACAAGTCTTCAAAAAACTAACCAAGTTGCAGCCCTTGCCACTCATTTTGGGTTTGGTCCATTTAAATTGCCCAGGTTTCTAGTTCTTTTTAATCCCAATGAAGTGACTTCTTAGTGTGTGTGTGTGTGTGTGTGTGTAGGACCCTTTTGGTCTTCCTTGGGGCACTGGCTCTCGGAGAAGGTCTGGGCACATCCCCATGGGTCAGCTGGAGGTGAGTGGGTTTTCAATCTTTTTATGCTTGGGAACCTCAGAACATTGTCCAATGGAAGTGTAGGCCGGTAGGAATGAATATCAACCTCCTCATTACTTTCCGCAGATCTCCTAGAAGGCGTACATGAATAAGCATTTGAAAATGACTGTCCTTTTTATCACACAGCCAGCACAATTTACTTACTCCCTGGCAGAGACTCCAAGCTGTCTGCCTCTGTAAATCAGCAGTAGTCGCCTTAGCGTTCTCCCAGAGGCTTCAGGTTGAGGTGCATGCAGGTTGGGGTGATTCATAGGAACTTTGACAGCCCCCTTAAGGATTCTTTAATGACTTGACAAGTGCAGAGATGTGCCAAATTTTTTCTAGGTGAATGATACTTGGATGTTTGCTGCTGAGAGATTATACTTTGATATAAATGTCCAGTCTGTAAAAAATGTGCATTTTTCAGGATATATTAGCAAATGTAGCTCTTGCTCAAGACCACTGTTATATCTTTTTTGCCTCTTTAATCTTAAAAGTAACATATGGACTAAAGCCTAGCATTCGTCAAACTGACGTGGGAACAGACCAGGCATTTATAAATCTAGTCCATAAGCACATTTTCTCATGTTTGGTTTAATCTGATTGTAATTATATTGTGTTGGGAGAACAGTAGGCGCAATACCCCAGCATCTAGGCGGAGCTAAGATCTGAGTGGCTCTGAAAATGCGAGATAGAAACCCTCGCATTTGGCAGAGCTATCTGGATGGGTTTTACACCAAAACAGCAACCTGATGAGCACGCGTTCCTCCCTCCCCACCCCACGTTTCATGCAGGTTTCCAACGTACCCCTTATGCCAGGAGCTACTGAAAAGGGCTGGGTGAGAATCAGGACACATCTATGGGCTGTGAAGAGGGCGTCTGTGGCACAGACATCCCGTCGGGCAAGCTATGCGGCGTGAGGCTCGGCAATAATGTGTAGACTCATCCAGGGTGTTTGGATGCTTACTCTGACAACGATGAAACCCCTAAATCACAGTGGCTGATTTTGGCCTGAAGGTTGTCAGAGACCAGCTTTGCCGCAAGATGGGCCGCTTCCCCGCACCTTACCTCTCCCCTTGGCACCCTGGCTTCCCTGGAAAGACGTGGAGGCTCGCGGGCCAGGTGGGACCCCAGCTGTGCTCCTGCCAGCACCTCCTTTTGGTGCAGCCCAACGCACCCCCTCGGGTCAGCAGAGACACAGGCTCTGTTTCTTTTCAGGAGCAATGAATCAAGTGAGGGAAGAAAAAAAGAATCAAAAAGGAGAGGTAAGGATATTGATTTGCTAAAGATTGGTGTTACTCAGAGCCTGAGCTGGGATAATAGAACCGCAGGACACGTCCTTAAGCAGGGGGCAGCTATTCACGGCCCTCCTTGAGATGTATAGATTTAATGGCAGCTGTATCCCTTTCTAAAACTGCCTTGTGCTACAGTATGTACTGTAAAAATAGCACTCTCCACACAGCAGGTTTCTATTATAGGATTAACCAATTGTGCCCACATTGTAAAAACCTGCTAACGACTTGCAAAGGCAAATCTCCCCAAAGCAGGGAGGCAATGAAAGAAAGTCACCAATGAAAGACTAATGACCTGAAAACACAATTCAAACCTGATACTTCAGAAGATATTGCTTAGAAAGCTAATGGCACAAAACTGTGTCAATTATTCAACTAAACCCGACTAAACTAAACTTCCACTGCTTGTTCCCATATGTCCTGTGTTTCTGCATCTGTTAATGCCTATAAGATTGCAAAATGGTGGGGGAAAGGTTGCATGTAAAGTGTGTTTATTTATGAATTCCATATTTAATGATTCTTCAGCTAAACCAGAAGAGGCACGGATGATTCTGACTGAAGCGGAAAGGTTATGTTAACAGCATTATACAATCCCCTGTCAGTCCCTGCAGTGAGCAGAGTTTTACGCAGCCCATTTAAAGTAGACAACTCCGAAATAAATTAATTTCATTCACTTCTAGACTTGACCAGGTCATTCATTTAATTAAACTTCAGTAAGTATAAAAAAATCTGAACGTTGCTTTCAGTTCAAATGGTCTCGTGGTATGTCCTATTTTAGCATATGGTACCAGGCAGATCGCCAGCTCTGTATGGAAGGAGAAATTCAACAATATGTTGCAATAAAACACTCTCATGGCTCCCCAGTCAAAACTTGCTTTCACCTAAAGTATTCTTTCTTACCCTTCCTGGTTTCTAGGATCTTGACATAAAGTCATCAGCATTCACGCTGTAAGATTAGATTTAATGTGTTTCTAAAGCCTCCCATTAACCTTTCAGAAAGTCTGACATTTCCTGATTCACCAGACAACTAAGTCTTTTTCTATCGGGGTAGACGGTCTCTTCTCAAATCACTTGCATGTGTCAATAATGACTCCTTTCTTCCCCCGCGAGCCGGAGGAGAGCAGGGCCCCTGCTTCCTTGACTGAGGGGGGGTGCTTTCGCAATGGCTTGTGCACAAGTGAAAGGCAGAGATGGAGGAATGATGTTAAGCAGCCTCACAGTCAAAAGCTTCTGCAGAGAGCCTCAAACCCAGACATAGGTGGATTGAGCAGTAGATAATTCTTTATTAAGGCACTGACAGAAATTCAGTCTTTCAGGATGTGTATGAGCCTAAGAAAAAGCCGCTATTATTCTTGAGTTTCCATTCCTGCTGAGCCAACACCTGTTTGCACTTTTCCCTCATTCTGGACAAGCAAAGATTCTCACTTAGCATATAATAAAATGTTGCTTTATTTCCCCTGTAAGCCAAACACATTGACATCATTGGGTGTGTGCCTAGTTTATGGCCTAAGGATTTGGCTTTTTATATGTACACAATTATTTAGATCACTTTTCACTGCCCACCCCACCCCCCCCGCCCCCCCCCCCCGACTCAGGTCAAAACAGCAAGTCCCTCAGGTCTATTTTTTAAGTTCGTATTTGTGAGTGTCATGTGCTCACATATCTATTTGATTTCCACAAGATATCAGGGTGCAAGCCATTCTGTACTCTTTAGACATTCATTTCTTTTGTAAAATTAGAAATCACCTAGTTTTGAATATTTGGCCAACTTGTTCTGTGGTGCAGCTACAAAAATGAAATATTTTCTATAGCCTAGATACCATGAAAGGTCTTGACTGAGTTCACGTATGTCCATATAGAGTGATTTATCAATTGACAATGACGTCCCCATTGTATAATACTTTTGAAGAAGGAGAAAGGGAAGTTTGGTCTTTTGTCCTTGATTTTGTGGTTCCTTCCCACAATCCAAGATGGCTCTCAGAAACATAAATGCTTATGATTTTCCCCACAGACATGAAGGACAAGATATACCATCAGGAATTCAATGCCACAAAAGCTGATACAAAGGAATATCTTGTATACTTGCTTGGAGGCCACACACAGCTTTTTAATGCAACTCATATGTTGGGTGTTGCAAAGAAGAATTGCCTCCTTCTTTCCCCAATGTCAACTTTAACTAAAAGAGTTGACAGGAAGTACTGTGTGCTCTGTCTGATATATATCTATATATCAATATAAACATACATTGATATATATATAGATCTCTGTATTGATATTAGTGTATTTAGACATTTATAGATATAAATATATATCTACATATCAATATAAATACATATAAATATATAAATATATATTAATAGCTCACAATAGGTATCAGTATCAATCAGTATCCACAGATGTTGATAGCTATCAATACAGACAGATATAGATATTGATAGGCATTGATCCTTTTTGATCTCCATATCAATGTCAATAGGCATCAATACCTATTGACTTGATACCTAATAGTGCCTACGGATATGGATATCTATTGATAGGTATCTATGCCTATCAGCAGGAGTTGGCATCAACATCTATCAATAATATTAAGCACCAATAGGCCTAATAGACCTATTGATAGGTCTATTGATTGATGACCTAAAATTGATAGGCACCGATACCTATGAAAACCTATTTCAAAACCTATTTTAGACATCAAAGTCTTTCAATATCAATACTGATCAATGTCAATATGTATGGATATCTATTGATATCAATAGTCATCACTGGGCATTGTTATCTATCAATATTGACAGGCATTGATACCAACCAATATTGATAGGCATCAATATCTATCCATGTTGATACTAACTGGCAGCTATTTATATTGATACCTAACAATAGGCATTGATACTTATTGATAATGAAAACTATTGTTATCAGTAAGCAAAGATAACTATTGATATCAAAAGGAATTTACAGTTATATACAACAATACTTTTCAATTTTGATAGGCATTAAGAGGCATTGATATTAGTGTCTATAGCTTTCAATACTGACAGGCATCAAAACCTATCAGTATTAATAACATCAAAACTTATCAATACCTATATCAATGACCACTGATACCTATCTATATTGATACCTATGGATATTAATACCTATCACTATTCACTGTTAATAATTAATATTGATACCTCTCTGTAAGCATTGGTACCTTTTTCTGTCGATAGGCATTGATACCTACCAATATAGATACCTTTTTATATCAATATGCATCGATAGGCCTCAATACCTATTGGTTTGGATACCTATTGATAGGTATTGATATCAAGAGATATTGATACAAATTGATACCTCTTGATATCCATAGCTATTGACAGACATCGATACCTATTAATTTTGACACCTATCGATATTGATAGGCATCTATGCCTATTGTTTTGGATATTGATTTGGATCTTGATAGGCATTAATAAGTATTGAGATCAATACCTTTTGATATCAATACTAATCAAGACGATTCAAAACAGAGAGCTATTGGAGCTTATCAATACCTATCAACAACGATATCTATTGATATTGGTAGGCATGGATACCTATCAATAGTGATAGACAACTTTACCTAACAATTTCAATACCTCTTGAATATCCAATTTCAATACCTCAATATATCACACATATCAATATTGACATCTATCAATAGTCATAATGCCTATTGATATTGATGGATATTGAAAGATTGATATCAATACTTATTTTGATATCAATACTACTGTTACTTTGGTAGTCATCAGTGCTTCCTGACATGGAAAGTATATATATTAATGTATACCAATACAGATACTTTGAATATCAATAAGCATCAATGTCTATCTATTTGGATACCTATTGATACCTTCCACTATACATAATTATCAATAGGCAACACTAGGCACCTCTACCTATCTATATACTGGTTTTAATACCATTTTTGATGTAGATAGGCATCAATAACTATCAATAATTTTTGATGTTGATAGCCATCAATACCTATCAATTTTGATATCTATCAAGAGTTATCAATATCCTTAGGTAGTGATACCTATCAATATGGATATTAATAGTTAGCAATAGGCATCAACCTCTCCATTTTGATACCAATTTTAATATCAACAGGCATCAAGAGGCATTAGTAGGCATCAATAACTATTGATATTAATAGGCATCAATACCTTTCTATATCAATAGGATAGGAGCCTACAGATAGACATTGGTTTAGATACCTATTCTACATCTCAATACATATAGATATTGATAGGCATTGAAATGTATCAAGTCCTATAGACCTTACTAGTAATTGATACCTTTTGATATCAATAGACATCAACAGGTATCAATACGTACAGGCATTGATATATATTGATGCCTACAGGCATTGCTAAGCATCAATAGACATTGATACCCATTGATACCTACTGATATTGTAAATTATGGATAGGTATCAATACCCATCTATTTTGATATCTATCAATAGGTAGCAGTATCAATGGGTATGGATACCTATCAATACCTGTCAGTATCAATACTTGTTGATAGGCATCTACACCTACCATTATTGACACCTATTTTCATCAATACCTACCTATATTGATAAGCATAAGTAAGTGTCTAGTACCTATCAGTTTTGATACTGGTTTTGATATCAATAAGCATCAATGCCTACCGATATTGATACCTTTTAATATCGATAACCATCGACAGATAATCAATGCCTATCAATTTTGACACCTATCAATTGGTAATGATATGGATAGATATCAATAGACATTGACATCTATCCATATCAATAGGCATTGTTAGGCATTCATATTTACTGGTTTCAATGCTGATTTCAATATCTAGAGGCATCAGTACCTATCAATGTTGATACCTATTGATTTTGATACCTATCGATAACAAAAGGCGTACAAACCCGTTAACACCAGTGGAGTTGCTCTTCATAGCAGTGTAAAAGCACCCTGACTGCAGAGTTACAGCCGGCACGCTGCTGGTGGTTTCTACGGCCTCAGGCTTATGCTAATAGTTGGCATCATGTATGTTGTGCAACACCACTCCGCAGAAAACAGAGAACCTATCTCCCGATGTTGAGAAATTGACTGGAGGATTTCTGCCTAGGGACCACAAAGAGAAGTGAAGATGAGACCATACGTAATTTTTGAAACACTGCTACCTAACATGGGAAACCTCATGAAAAGTACCGAGTGAGAACGTGCCAAGAGGTCCCTCAGAAGCAGACCTAGTGGCGTTGCAAAAAGTGAGTACATTTCTATTTGTTTGACCATCTTGAGCTATTAATCTGAACCACAAGGGCATTGTAATGCTAAAGGTTTACACAACATTCAAGATTACATGGGTTATGTCACGTTCCGTGCTCCTGACCCTCACACCCCTTCACTATATCAGGTAAAGAACAGTGAAATGACGCTGAAACAAGTCATTTACATCAAGATGCTGAGGTGTTATCTCCTATTCAAACAGAATCACACAAAAGATCTGTGTAAAAATTGCTGGTCGATGTTCTGAATTCACAGGAAGAACTTTCTACAATAATGGAGTGGAATAAACCACTAATCTCTCAGGGCTGAATAAGCAGATTGGGGAATCTCCTTAAATTTCTAAAATTCAAAATGTCCCTTTATTTATCCCATACTAACTCCTACGTTCAATCAATTTGTGTGACATAGAGAAAGTTCACACATTAGGTATTCCTTCTAAGTACTTCTGCCTGAAATGAAGGCCTGATTTGCACTGTATCGAACTACGCTTCTTGGCAATACTATGATGATAAGTTGTGATGCAGCAAGGAGGCCAGGGAACAGTCTCACTTGTCAACGAGGACAACTTCTGCAGAGCATGTTGATAATGCAATCGTGTGTTGGAATAAAATGGTCTGGTGGTCTGGATCATATGGTGAAGAATAAATTATTGATATGGACTACTTTTCTAAGACATCTTAATGTAAAGACTTAGGTGGCAAATGCCTCCATGGAGATAACTCATGCATGAGTAGCATATATTTTCATTATTGATTCACTAAAAGGATAATATTGCTACTGCAAATGCAGGAAAATTGTCTCTATGGGTCAAATTCCATTTTAATCTTACTCCAAAGAAAGTAACAAAAATACACGGGGGATTATTTTTAGCCCACTTATCCAGTCCATCAGATGTACTCTAGTCTAGCTGGTGGTTTAACTTTTCCAAAACCATAGGCTAATATGTTGTGAGCTGCACTAAATACCTCAAGAAGAGAATAATAAACAGAAAAGAGCCTACTCCAAACAACTTAAGCCTTAACAAGCTGGCAAATCATGAAAGACGTTAAGCCTTCCTGGGTCGATGAGCATTTTGATAAAAGCAAACGATAAGTACAGAAGACAAACACCGGGAGATACATTGCATGTTGGTGCTGAGCCCGTACCAAGAGCAGAAAGTTAAATGCTTGTTGCTAATTTGGATGCAGTCCCAACCTGATTGCAAGGGTCCAGCCCCACATTACGCCGGCAAGGGAGTGGGACAGACCCAGAGACTGTAACCAGGTTCAGCCAAGAGTCCAGACCACCAGTCTCCTCCCTGGAGATGAGGACGGGCTGGGACATTGGCCCATTGATGGCCTGGGTCAACGGAACCCATGGCCAGGCAGGGCAGGGCTGTGGGGAGTTGAAGACCAGCACCACTGTGGCATTGCTTGGGACTGATGGCTCCAGAGGGCTGAAATGGGATCCTGGGCCATGGTCAGGGTGGGAGGATCCCCAGGGGGCTGGGTAGTGATGGTCAGCGCTGGTGGTGCCCTTGGGGCCATGACAGCAAAGCAGCACTGCAAAAATCATCTAGATGTGCATATACCTGATATGTGTCATGCCAAGGTTCCCCTACCAGACTGTAGCAGAGTGTAATATATTGCTTTGAAGAATGCTTCCACACTTTTCTACCCATTCCTACAGAATTTGAACAATGTTAAAATAGTGTCAAAAGAAGACCTCCCCAGCATGTTGGATGCACCGTAAAATAAGCTGAGGGTAGGATTTCTGAAAAGTTCTCTAAGAAAAGATTACACTCCAGCAGGAGCAGAGCAAGGTAAGTGCTGAGAGTATACAAAAACCCCACACTGGCCTATCACATGTCACTGCTGGAAAGGAATCTGAGCTACACAGTTTGTTTCATTTCAGAATATGAAAATTCCCAGCCCTTGAGAGCTTTGGTGTCTGAAATTCTAATGCTGGACCCACTATGGTTAAAGCAGAGTATGATAATCCAAGCTGGAGTAAGAGGCATACAGTGCATTCAGCTTGCAAAGTGACTGAGACATGAAGGAAATAAATGCCATCATATTTAAACTATATTTAGGCTCCTAATTGCCAAGTATAAATCTAAATATATGATTTTGAAATCTAAGCTATATAATCACATTTGAAAACTCTATGTTCAGTATCAAGTAATTATTAACTGTTCATTACCAAATAAAGAAAATTATTATTTTTAAAAAGTGCTTAGCTATCTAATGTAATGTATCTAGATTTCTATTCTGTTCTCATCCCAATAATAATATATTAGAATACATCAAAAGGTCTAAGTAAACTTTTTAGGAACTTATTTTTCCACGTACCAAGGCCAATAGTTTTCTGCCTTTGGAGGGGCCACTTCTAAGGGTTCAGAAAAAGTAGCCAAGAAATGGAATCCTATTTCCTGAAGTTTTATATTTGCTATACAGAAGATGTACATCTCACAGCTAAGAAGTCCAAAACCAATAATACAGGTGCTAGGAGAGTTCTTACCATTAAAGTATTGCACTGCTTTCCAAGCATTTCCATATAGCAACAACTATATTTTTCTCCTGTGAAAATTTCAGGAGAAATAGGCTGCTTAGTTTATGGGGACATTCTCGTTGCTGTTTAAGTGACCAGTTATGCTGCCCGTGCTAACAAACTGGCTAACACTAGCATCATTCATCATCTCTCTCCTTGATTACCTTCAGCAGACCCAGTCATTTCTGTGTTTAGGTGCTTGGTGCAACCATAGCCTGCACTGCTATCAGTGAATCTGGGGTTTGCACCAGCACCCCATAATTTGGGTGCTGCAGGAGGTAATCCAGGCAGAGGGTGCATGGGTTGCCCCAGCCAGATCCCCTGTGTGGACAAGCAAGGGGCAGGACTCCAGCTGGTCACAGCACACTAGCCTCTTGGTCTAGGTGAAGCCTTTGCCTTCAAAGGTGGGAGGCAACGAGACATCGTTCCTCCCTCTTTCGTATGTACAAGTATGTTCTTCCAAAGCCAGGGCCACAGGGGACGTGATCTACCTAGCGCTGGTGTGCTTTAATAGCAACATCTCTTAAGCAACTGTGCCAATATCACTAAGAGTGCAGAGGTGGACTTGACTTTCCGTCTTGATTCCATCCGAATTCATACTTTCTCTACATGGAAATGAACATAGGCTAGTCAATAAATTGACTTTTTCTAGGTAAGTGATTTAAGACCATAGTGTGAAGGATGGCAGATTAACTCTTGCAGGAGTTTAAGCCACTACAAAAAAAAATGTTTCTCCAGTCTAGGATTTTCATGGGATTTTTGGTAATTTTGGTATTAGAGAAGTGAAAGAAAAATGAAAACTAATGGTTTTTATTAGTTTGTGTGGCTGGCAATTGCTTTCTCCTTCGCAAAGAAAATACAAGTGACTAAAGGTGAGAATATGCTATAGGGCAAAAAGATGTTATTGGAGGAAGAAGACAGCAGGCTACCCTGTCAAGGGGGATCTCAGCAGACCCTCTAGTCATTCTGCTACACTGAGGCAGGCTCAGGGGAGCACCTGCCCTTTCAATTCTATTTCTGCATACAAATCTCTTTCAGTTATATTTTATATATATAAGCACATACACACATTTCATGCACTCTCTTTTTAAAAAAAAAAAAAGGAAAATGCTTCCTTGCCAACAATCAATACACTATGGAATAGCAAATTAAACTACAAACCCTCTTAGGTTTAGATTAATTCTATCTAATTTTAGGTGCATAAATGAGATGCACAGCCTAGGCACAATGTCACCCTAGGTACCCTCTGTTGTCAAGACAGAGAGACAGGACACCTCCAGAAGGCACTTAAGGCTTGAGATCACCCTCAGAAGGTGCCTATCTGTGTCAACTGACAGCAGAAGGCAAGTAGACCAACCATGCTTTGAACTTAGGTACCTTAATTAGGTGCCTGGAGTTAGGTGAGTTGAACCCAGCTTTATTTAAGCAGGAAGATCAACAGGGGACTTGTGAATTCAAAGTAAAAGGAAAACAAATCAGTAATAAAGTCACTTTTGCTTTCTAGACTCTAAAGGTCAGTTCAAAGCCACAGAGTGGAATAAATAAAATTAATATTTTAAAAGGATGAAAAAAAAAATTTATAACATTCCTTCCAGCTAAAACATTTTAAATAAGGGTCAGAGAAAAATCAGTTCTCCTTTCCTTGCTTCCCTGCTTTGTGTGATGTCCTCAAAAGGACACTTGGAAGTTCAAAAATAATTATTTTTTTTTATGTTGGCTGGATGATTAAAGATACTACTAGTGGAATTAGAATTTTCCTCTCTCTCTAAAATAATGCAAATGTTTGTTTTACAAGAATCATCTTTGGCGTGATGGAAAGCTGACTGAAAGTGATGGCAATTGTTCAAGTTAGACCCCAATATTCTATGCATTTCCATAGCTTTTTATTTAATTATGTTCCTTTTTAAGCTCTGTTATTAAAGAAAATAAGTACTACCTTTCAAACACAGCTGGAGTAGTGGCAAGGGACAGGGGTCCTCTGTAGCATTCATTTTTAATAAGTCTTTTCGCTCTTAAGCTTCGACCTTACATTTATAAGATAAAAGTACACTTGAGACAGGGAGTGTCCCTGAGTTATTAATAGCTTACTTAATTATTCTTCTTTCCTTGGTGCTAATACTTTAGAAGGCATTCGGAGGAGTTACATGAACACATTGTGCAGTACTCAGAGCGTACACACCTTCGTTACATTTGCCCATTCCCCTTGATTTAACAATCCATTTTAAATGCAATTTCCAAACTCTACTGATGTCATTCATTTTGTGGTATAGAGGTGCAAAGATTACACATTTTCCTCCGAGGCTAGCAGCGACAGAAATTATGCAGGGTCACATTTCCAAAGCAACAGTTAAACCTAGCAGAGCTTCTCTCTTGATCTCTCCTATTTGGGATGCTTTTTGGAGGCACCCAGCACTCGCAGCGGTGGCTGCACAGCGCTGGAGCAGCAGCACTTCTCCAAAGCAGGAGCCCTGTGCCCTGTGATATTTGCATTTACCATGAGAAACTGATGGGGGGAGAGAAAAAAACAAACAACCAGCTTTTAATTACTCGTCCTTTGAAAAGGCACATGCATAGGAACTCATTCTGGAATCATTTGGAATAATCATTTGGAGTAATAGCTCTGCCTTTAAAAGATCCCCTAATACTTGTTCCAACAGCTCAGTCTATTTTCCTATTAAACTCCTTTAGCTACAGCCCAATACTGTGCCATTACACTCAGGCTCCTCAATCCATAGAAGTATTTTAGAGGCATACAGCTCAAAAGGCGGCAGACGTCATCTGTGGGGGGCTCAGGAAACACAACTTTAACATTGAAATTTGTTTCTAAGAGCCCACAAAGGTTTTCCTTGTATCTCGACAGGGAGATACATTATCATTGTGGAAGGTCACTTTCAGAGCAGCAAGAAAGTTTCATTGGAATAAACTTGTTCATAACAACACATTACTACCTTCTCTAAATTAACTAATTCAATCCAATGGAAAGAGAAACTAAATTGGTTCAAATTAAAGTTGCTCTGAAAATTCTTCTAGTTTCTGTACAAACCTCGGATTTTCTTGACTGCTGTTCATGACAGATATCACACTGAGATACCTAATGAAGCTCAGATGCAAATTATTGAAATAATATAGAGCAATCAGGTGGGAATTGGAAATTCAGATTCATTTTGTGTTTGCTAAGAAGTCATTATTTAAAAAAAAAAAATCAATCATTTCCACTGAGTTACTTGGAGACATTAAGTACCACACGATGGAGATTATTCACATTTCACTAGCATCTAGGAGTGCCGGCCTCTCTTGCAAGAAATAGCCTCCCCACGGATGCGTCTAAACAAAGGGGAACTTGAGGCACGTTGAGATGAGGTGCCCTAACAGAGGACAAAAACCCAGAAAGTGGGGAAACAAAAGCTGATCAACCCAAACCTTCCAAAATACCAGTGTGGTGCCCCGAATCACAAGATTAACTCTCCTCCGTGCTATGGCTATACCCTCAGGCTGAATCATACCCATCATAATCTGTCCTCTTGACGGAGAGCAGCAATTTCAACTTTTCGTGTGTTGGTTTTCTCTCCGTTACGCCCTAATGGGTGTGTGCGTGCATTTGTTAGCCTCCGTCCTCTGAGGCTGCTTCCCCTTTCAGCTGTTCACTTCCCTGTTGTTTTTTTTAACTCATAGATTTAAACATTTACATTGTGGTGGTTGTCTGAAGGCTTTGGTCCTGAGCACTGGGAAAGCCAGACTGGGAAGACTGCCCCAGGGAAGCTAACCCGGTCTCTTCTTCCAAGAAGCTGAATAACATCTGGTTTGCTTTCAGTGAAGGGGACCTTGCATATTCCCAAGCTGCTGCACCCCAGCAGGATCAAGCTCATATGCGATATGCTATCCCTGCTGCACGAGGTCAAGGCTGGTAATCTATTATTTTGTTGAAGCTTGAGCCCAAGAAATGCAAGCAGCTAACAGTGGAGAGACTTGTAATTTATATCCCACCCTCAACTCACTGCAGAAAAACCAGGTCAACAGTGCAGAGGAGTTTGAGGCTTGAAAATGAAACCTGGGCACCAGGATTTATTTTTCTATGGTGGTTTTAAGAGACCAAAAGGGTCTGCAATAGGTGTAGGCCAAATCCTGAGGCTGTGTCTGCTCAAGTTTTGACTGCAGTGAGAATGGGCTTGGATAAAAACCACAGGAGGACTTCAGGATCTGGCCCCATGTGGGGTGTTTAGGGGAGACTGGTTGTCAGCAATTGGGTCAAGCCAACAACTTCTGTCTACTTAAAATAAAGTCATTATTCTCAAACCCACAGCAGCGCCTGCTCCTGATGACTGCTGCAGTCACTGATTAAAAGCAGAATTAGGCAAAGCCTTTCTTGGTCCCTGCTTCTAATTTAACTTCCCAGCCTTGTTATTTCTGGCTGTAAACATTTTTATTTTTTGCTCTGAGAGACAGTTCAAAGTTTTCAGCTGATTGTGCCCAAGTACGTTTTCTAGCCAGGAGCCTGTACTGCCTCTTGAACTTGCAAATAATTGGTCGAGCCAGGGATTTCTTCGTTATTGAGGAACACTGGAGGAAATGCTCTGTAGGCATTTCAGGGGTAATCATAGGCTAACCTGTCCCAGGATATTTAATCTGTTAGGTTGTATTTAATATTTGTATCAGGATAGTATCCAGAGGCTCCAGCAAGACCCCCAGTGAGATAGGTATTGTAGAAATGCAGATGTTTACATGGTCTCCTTCCCAAAAGCTAACAATCTAAAAGCAGCCTATAAAATGCTTATTTAGAGAAAAACAATAAACCTGGTAAAGCTGTCACTGTAATGAATAAATTTTTTTTTGCTTGTATTAAGCTTACTTTATTCATTTGTCTAACCAGCAGTATCCAGTTTGTGTCCAATCAGCTAGCAGAGAAATGGATATTTCTGTGCAAAACTCACAGGAAATCTTGCAAGATCACTTTTTTGCTATACTTCTGGATAGCTGCAGTTATTCCCTGTTAAAATGATTAGTACTTTAAATGAATGAGATCACCTACTGAATAAAAGCACAGCCAAGCCACACTCATAACATGATCTCATGCAGGCTTGGCTTCAAGAATGCCCCCCTGAGAGTTTTCTACAATTGTTCATCCAATTGTTGTATGTAACCTCTGTTCAGAAAGGAAATGTGGCTGACAAAATCAACTGAAAAAGAGCCCACTGGTGCCAAAAAAAATATTAAAATGTGTTTGTGCCTGGGTATTTTAATATATATTCTTTTCTCATCACCAAAAAAGAATCCACTCATTTTAAACAAATATACATAATGCTAATTTTCACATACAAGGGCCATTCATTTATTTCAGAGGGGGGTCATGAGACTGGGCCTTAAATAAGCTACGCATAAGTGTGTCCATGCCCTAGAGCCAAATATAGCAGAACATTCTCTCTCCTTATGGCACCCGTATAGTGCGGCACTTTCTGCACAGCTCCACCACCAATAGTGGTTTTGTCTCATCTACAAAGAAAGAAATCACTATTTTACAGGAAGGAATGGAGGCACTGGGAGAAGAAAGTGGTGGTGCTAAAGAAGGCAGAGGATTTCTTGTCAGATTTTCAGAATTCGTCATACACTTGTGAAAAGTCCCACATCTGCATAGATGTCCAAAAATCCAGCAGGCTGTAAAGAACTCGTTGAGACTCACAGAAGAACTGTGCAGCAGACAGGGGGCTCGAACCAGGTCACCAGGTCCCCAGACTAGCCTCATAGTCACGAGCTCATCCTTCTTCCCATTTCACTGCCGAGGAGGTCACCAGGAACTCAGACATTACACAACCTTGACTTTCTGTCTCTTTGAAGAACTTTGATCCTTGCAGTTGGGGATTTTCTACCCCAGACAGCTCGTTGCATTAGGCTGTCCCCTTGCCAGCTCTGTGCAGAGGCTAAAGAGAAACTTCTCCGCACAGGACAGAGTGAAACACAAAGACATGGTTAGAATGGGAAAGCATAAGCGGTCAGAAAAAAAGAAAATAAAATAGGGGAAAAAGGGGAAAAGAAAACAGGGGATGGATGGGAGCCAAAAAGAAAGAAACAGTCACTAGTTTCATGGCATGGGTTTCGAAAGCCTTTCTGTGAGGACTAAATATATGGTATTACTTACATTTAGCAGTTAGCACTCAGAAATAACATTACAGTTGGTGAGCACCTTTGACTGGGACAGCAGGCAGACGTGATGCTGCAGCTAACATGCAAAATACCTCATTTGCCAATGGATTTTTAGCAAGTCCATGTAATGATCTTTTAGCGTATGAGTCACGGACCACATTGACAAACTAGCATGCACAGTCAGTGGTAGTGTGAGCTACCAGCTTGTTTGCACAAAATACCATCCAATGATACCGCACCTCTAAAGCGTACAAATGAGTTTTTCATTCTGCTCAACAGTTTTCTAGACAAAGATAGTCTCCCCACACCCTCTCAGATGCAGATTTTTCAGGATATCACACTCTCTCCCAAACTGCCTCTTGGTTTTTTGACAGTGTTGCTGGCTTTTTGAAGCTCTCTTTTGTCTTTCTTTTGGTTATTGGCAGATAAACTCAACCAAGTGTCCCCACGCTTTTTTAACGTTTCTGCTATGTAGAGGTTACCTGATACCCACCCAGAGCATCTGACCCCCACAAAACCAAAGAACCGTATAAAGGTACATGCACAAAACAGTGACACGGGAGGACCAGCACACTGAAAGTCTCCACAGTCATGTGTGTTTGCCAGGCACAGTCCCGGCGCAGGTGGCAGAAGGGTAAATGTGCGCGCTCGGTGTGCTTACCCAAGCAAGGAGATCTCCTAACAGAGGCAATGAATGGGTCTGGGGGATTTTTATTCTCTACCAGATGGTATGAAAGGAACTTCTCCTATGTGATTTCAGCATCTTCGTGTGTGAGAGAGAGAAAAACTCTGAATTTATATTTAACTTCATTTGAGCAGGACTGACTGCCATTTTCACTTCTCTTTTCTTCACTGGAAAGCCTGGGCCTGATTCTCAGCTGATGTAATCTGGCGCAGTTCCACCCAAAGCAATGAAGTGCACGGGCACGGGGGAAAGAAGGCAGTTTGGCCAGGGACCCTTGAGAAATATCTGCTTTTAAGTGCTACCACAGGCTGACATCCATGCAAAGCAAACAGGATGTCCAATTTTAAATCACTAACAAGCCACATCCTGTAAACTGCATTCTACTCAGCTGACCCAGGAGATAAAACCTGTCAGGACTGATCCTCAGCCGTGTTAACACTGCTTTGCTTAAAGTTACAGCTGAAAATCCCTCCTGAATGGAACTTTATCCTGCCCCAACTGCCGATTACCCCACCACAGGCAGGCAAGGGATGGCGATGGGAGGGCTGAAGTGGGGGTCTGTCATCCCAGAGTAGCTTAGAGCAGCTCCGATGTTCCTGACGGTTGTGTTGCGGGCTGCGGCAGCCCCATGGCAATCAGCATAAACTTAGAATGCCTCTTACACTTTGCTGAACCTGATCTTCAGACAGATGAAAATTAAGGGGTTGCCCTTCTAGAAAAAAAATAAATCACTTAATTGCAAATGGATTTAAGAAGATTGCAAAGACCTGCCAGCTCAAAGCTCTTTAAAGAGGCAGTTTGTTGGTCTTTCACTAGTGTTCTGCCTTCATTCCTGGCACATCTGCTATCAAGAGGCTATTGAAGCCCATCCAGGTTATCTGAACCAATCCTGGCTAACAAATAAATACACAAAAACTATTCGGGAACATTTGTTGTATGCATGTTTACAAATCTACATTGGTCATGCCATGGTACTCTCAGGACCGGTTTTTGTTCTTAATTTTTGTTCATCTCAATATTCACAAGTATAGAAATGTGAAAAGCTGTTAATCACTGTCCACAAAGGCCAAACAATTTTGTGAGTGTACACATGTGTGTGGCTGTGCGTTGTGGACTAACACCCATATACTTTTGTGCTATAAAGGTTATATGTTAATATCTACTTTGTATATTCTTTACATTAAGGTGGAGGAAAGCTGGCATTAATCCAAACGTGACTAAAACTGAGCAAGATACACTCTTTGGGCTATTCCCCTAGACATAATTTTATCCCACACTGCAAGCACATGCTTTATTGTCCACTTGCTTGCAGGACTGGCAGTACAGGTTAAAGGCTAATGCCGTACTCTAGCTTAGGCTGAAAGCTACCTGCCCCGCAATGAGGATGCTGGCAGAAATACTTGGTTGCTGACTGCCCTCCACTATCCCCGTCAATGAAGGGACTGTCCTGCTGGGAATGATGGCAGAACAACCCAGCACAGACTCCTGAAATCTCCTCCCTGAGATGCGCAGGCAAAGCAGAATAGGGAGGATGCAGGAACAGGTTGAATTTTGCTGAGGAAAGGCTCATAGTTGGCTACAGTTAACGCAAGTCCTCAGTCCAGCTGCCAGTCCCCAAGCCTGACTCCACAGCATTACCTGTAAGTATGCTTTAACTGTACAGTGACTTGGGACTTACCCGGGCAGGGTAAAGCAGGCCTAGAGCAAAGTCCTGCTGCTGCATTAGTCTTACGCCAGGCTGGGTTTCAGCAGGTTGGCTGATGGTTCGTCATGCTGCATTACTTTGTGTACTGCTCATTTGTGGCAGACTGTGGGAGAACATGCCTGTTCTTCCTAAGCCCTTGTGTGCAAGTGCTCTCAGCTTGCCAGCACAGTAAATTAAACGGCTGGTGGAAAGACACAGATCCTACTCTAGAAGACGAACTCTTCCAGCCGTTAATGCAAGTCAGATTTTGGGACAGGGAGCAAAAGGGAAAAAAAAGGCAGATGCAGGGTATGAGACTTGGTGGAAGGAATTTTGGCAGTGGGTTTTGCCCTGACAAGCAGCAGGGTGCCTTGCTAAGGAGATCATGCAGGCTGCATGCAGGCCTGGAGTCATGGAGACAGCTGATGAGAGTTTAGGCTTTGCCAGACAATAGCATTGTAGTACACACACTGAGGAAAACCCACCAGAGAGGAGTGGAAAAGTAGCTTTCTGGACAATTCCCTTATGGAGTAGTTCCTTACCCTTCCCAGACTGTGCTTGCACATGTGCAGACACATGGACAGAGATTCCTCTTGCTGTGAACGATGCCACCAGGTACCCTCTGCTATAACACGTTCCGAAGCATCCACCACAAAGTGTCTCAGCGACACCTTAGCTCCCTACCTGCTCTAGCATTCCACAAAACAACACCCTGCAGAGATTTTCCCAGTAACTGCAAACAGTCCTGCCTATAAGCTTCTTGTCCAGCTATTCCCCAGGAACAGACACTTAATTCCTAGTGATGTTAACTGCCACTGTAGCAACGGTACTCATGGAACTGCACTAGACACAGGAGTGCCCTATGTAGGAGGAATTGAGCACAGTCTGGAGATGGCTCCCCAAATACTATCAAATACCATCAACGTGAGGGGTTTATACATTGCTCTCCACAGCTTTTAAGTATACACCATCAAAAGCATCTTAGCCTGCTTTAGGAAAAGCAGCGCCAACAGGTCAAGGGAGTAGATCCTTCCCCTCTGCTCAGCCCTGGTGTGACATATCTGGAGTGCTAGGTCCAGTTCTGGGCTGAAAGAGAGATGTGGACGTACTGGAGTGGGTCCAGCAAAAAAAAAAACACAAAGAAAATTAAGGGATTGGATCATCTGACATAGAAGGAGAGGCTGAGAGAGCTGGTCTGTTCAGCCTGGAGAAGGGAAGGCTCAAGAGGGGATTTTATCAAAGTGTAAAAATACCTGAAGGGGAGGGAGGGCAAAAAAGAAGATGGAGCCAGGCTCTTCTCAGCAGTGCCCATTGACAGGACAAGAGGCAATGGGCACAAACAGAAATACAAGGAAGTCCATTTAAACATAAGAGAAAACTTTTTTTTTTTTTTTTACTGTAAGGATGGTCAAACACTGGAAGAGGTATCCCAGAGAGTTTGTGGAGCCTCCATCCTTGGAGATACTCAAAGCCCAACTGGACACGGCCCTGAGCAACCTGCTCTATTTGATGCTTCTGTGTGCAGCAGGGTCGAACTAGATGACCCCCAGACGTCTTTTCCTTTTCCAGCCATTCTGTGATATGCTGTCCTTCAAAATAAGGACAACAGCGTTAAGCCAGTTTGTCTTCGCACAAGACTATTGGAGTACAAGTAAAAGTCCATAAGTAAAAGTCCATAAGTGTACAAGTTTTTTTCTTCATCATCTCTCGAAGTTGCAGTCAAAGAAAGTTGGTGTCTTATACTTGGATGTTTGTGAGATACATAACACCCTGGCTGTCCTTACCAACTGTCCTTCAACACTAAAACCAGCATGCTTTATATCCACTGATGTTACCAAACCTGTACTAAGGAAAAAGACAAAATTGCAGAATATTTCCAGTCGCAGGCCAGAGGCAGGATGTCCAAGACTGAATCTGTCTGAAAAGTAATTTCCTTCTGATGTAAAAGACATTCTCTTTTTAATTCTCCCTCCTGCAAATACCATTGCTTTCTTATTCACAAAATGGGTCCAAATCTAAGCCGGCAGAAAGAGTGTCTAATGTGTCCCAAGGTAAGTATCAACTTCTACCCATTATGGAAAGCTTTATGCAAGTCTGTAGAAAATAAGTGGCCCTTTAGTGAATGTTTTTTAGAAACATAATATATGTTAGGTCTCAGAAATGTCTCAACATTTTCTATGGAGGGGAAAAAGAAAAGGAAAAAAAAAAAAATCCATGTCTGAAAGTGTGCATAAGGCTCTGCTACAGCAAAGGTTAATCTCTCTCTCCTTGTTCCTTTCCTATGCTTTCACATCTAGCCTTAGCAAGGTGTTGCAGGTTGTTTCTTTCTCCAAAGAAATCGCTGCCAAATGCTTGTTGTGAGTCGACAAAGAAGATTAGTGGAGAAGAACAGAGAAATGAATATTCTCAGTAAAATGCCTGTTCCCTCCAGTGGTGTCTTAGCTGGTATTCTAGCTATGGGTACTTGAAGCCTTACATAGCAGAACAGGGAGGATGCAGGAAGATTCCTTACATAAAAGAATGAGGGAAACCCATCCCTTTACTTCCTCCCTGCTCCCATAAATAGATGATCTGGCCCAAAGCATCCAACTGTGGGTCTGCCAGCCAGACTGCCTCAAAAGAGGGCTTGGTACCCGGCCCCGTAATGCTTTCAGGTTGGCCTAAGCTCAGCCCAACATTTCCTGGAAAGCTGCTTCTCCTTCAGCTATTTTGCTCTGCAAGCTGCTGGCATCGTGCTCGTGCAATGCCCAAGGATAGCACCACGACCCAGAAAGAAGGCAAAGCTGAAGAGCCCTGTGCTAACCAGCAAGTATCTGCTCCTTATGAGCTCAGAGTGCCTTCCTTGCTTCCAAAACCAGTTGTCACAAGGGGCTCTGGGAAGCCTCCAGCCCTGCAGGAGGACTGAAAGTTGTAGTAATCATAGCCTCTGCACTTCTCTTTGTGCAGGCAGCAAAGAAGGAAGATACAAATGCAAATGAGGATGTCTTCTGTGACAAAGGAGACTAACAGCACCCAATGTCTGGTTTGCACAAGCGATTATTAGCATTTTTTTTTGTGCACTTCCAAATGCAGAATAGTTGCTATTCACACAAACGAATTACAATAAGGTTTACTGCTCATTATTGTATCATTCATTTCTAATACAAAGTATGGAATATAGGATATAGGGAAATATTATGAGAAACATTGCAGGATTCCCAGAAAAGCAGATGAGCATTTGTCATATAGGAATATAGAATAATGGCAACCATAATGAGTTCAAAAAGCCCCAGGTAGTGTGCAAACAACAATAAAATACTCTGACAGTAATAAATCCACAAGGTTATTAGTACAAGAACAATGGTGCAAATTGTTTCAAGTCCCATTTGGCTTGGAGCATTTCCTTCTAGGTCAGTGGTTCGAATAAGAGGTAGGCAAATACTGCAGAAGATTTTGTGCAAATGTTTGTTTAATGTTTTTAATGAATTCACTTAGCTTGTGTTTATTTTCCACTAATATTGTAGCACAGTGGTTCCCAGTCTGCTTCATATTATAGAAAGCCTGATGCCATAAAGGGGGAGGATGGATCAATCCCAGGCCATACACCCCTGTTGCAATGAATGTGCTTTGTGGCAAGAAAGTTCATGAATATCATTCATTTTAAACAAATATTGGCAACCGGTCAAAGAAATCCAATTCTGTATTTGTTCACATGAGAATTTGTACCATATGCTTTGAATCTAGGAATGGCACTTACTCTGTCCAGGAACAAGCTTGTACACCAAATCACCACTAAGCCAGGGAATTAGAATTTCAATTTCAGATATTCAGAAAAAGAATATGATTCACAGATACCTGTTCTGATTGTAAATGATTTCAAATAAATGTAAGAATACTGATCTTTTCACAAACTATTACTACTAACAAAGAGAGGCAAAATACAATTCACAGCTGAGGCACTACTGCTACCCACACATTATATTACATTTTAAGTTATTACTTTTAATATGCTTTGTTCAAAGGTGGTTCCTAATATGCAATGCCTGACGGCTATTCTCAGGCATCTGTGGAAAGAGTTCGGCTCAGCTTCTGCAGGAATAGTCTCGCAAAAACAACACTGCAAACACAATCTGCACTTCCTGGCAATATAAAGAGGAAGACATGGAGAGGTAACAAATCTTACTTCAATGTTTACTCCCCCCTTTCACATAGCTGTTAGATAACGCACTGCTACAATATCATCAGGGTTGAGCATGACTTGGGAAGGAAGGGAACATTGGTAGCAGTGTTCTAGCAGAGTGGCAATACACCTCCTTTAAATATATATATCGCTCATAAAGGTTATTGCCAGGCTGTGATATTATAAATTCTTCCCTTTTCCTGAGGCAGGACCGTCCAATTCAGTTTTGGGTTTAGCAATGTCCAATTTCGTTACCCAGCTTCATCCCACCACCTGTCCCGTGGATTCTTGCCCAACTAATTTCCTTTTGGAATTTCAGCTTTTCACCGCCCAGTGTAGTTAAGTTGCTGCTGGGAGGGGGATGTTTCCATGGCTGGAAAGAAAATGGTAGTGAAGCTCCTGCTAAAATAAATCTTGCTGAAGCCAAGGGTACTGGAAAATGAACGACTAATGTCTAACCTACTATGTTGGCCAAGTTCCTGGGTAAATAGCTACAGAAATATCCAGAAAGCAATAACCTAGATGATACAATTCCAATCAGGATTTTGGATGTAGAAACAGCAATAAAACTCACCCTTCCCATAATCACATGCAATCTGTTTACCACAGTGGCTAAAGAAAGCCTTTTGTTTCTGGTGTTGTTACAAGAACTGCTTGTGGTATAAGCATATATTTTAAAAGGCCATTAGTTCCTGCTAAAACATTGATTTCTCAAAAACCTACAAATATAGGAATCCATTTCCCAGTTTATGAAATAATAACTACAGGAATTTCCCAAGTTTAAATAATATTTTCGCAGACTAATAACAGATCTGATGATTGCCAAGACAAGATAGCTCAGTCTGTTTGGAGACCGGTGATTAAGAAACAGATGACAATATAAGGAACTAAGTACAGTATCCGTATCGTAACTAACATGCTTACCACTCCTTACAGAAAAACCCTGTGTCCTGTAAATTATCTTCACCAGAAAAATTCCTGGACCTTACTTCATTCTAATGTAAATCCACGTACAAATCGGATAGGGATACGAATCAGTATGGTTTTGCTGATGCACAGCACTATGGAATTGATATATGCTCTGACAGGTATTTGGGCTAATAACTAGGAATACACACACGCAAACCTGCATAAAACCAACATTTAAGAACATCAGGCTGCAAAATTTGGGAAATGCCAGATTCAACCTAATTTTGGAAATGTCAGATTTAAGCTTTCCTGCCAGGTGAGCAGGTGAAGCACCAGATGACTATAACATTTCAGAAATTCCATTTTCTGGGAGGCAAGTACGTGTGTATATATATACATATATACATACATGCATTATTTCTATTTGGGGAAAAAAAATTGTTACATTTTGAATTAAAAATGCTGCATTTGCTTCCTAACCTCAAGGGCTGTGAAGGGAAACATGTTACAGCATCACAGACCCTTTCAGCCAGCCCTTCCCTCTTCTGGCCCCGACTGATTCCCACCCAGCTGGTAGAGTCCCTCCTTCCCACACACTGTCTCTCCTGCTCTGCCTCCGTCTTTGTAATGGTTTTCCCACTCTCTGCCTTCTCATCCCTGTTCCACTCCTCTGGGACCTGGCCAGGACCATCGTCTGCTCTTCAGGCATCCCAGTCCCACGGTCCTTGCTCACCAGGTTGCTTTCCCTTCCTTTTTACCCTGCATTTTCAGTACTATTTCTCCAGCCTTTTCAGGCTCTATCCTTTTTTCCTTTTTTTTTTATTCTTCTTCCTCTCAAAATTTATGGTATCTTCTGCCTTTTCCTCTCCCCACTTTGTTTCTTTGCATACTTTTCATATCTCATAGACCAAGACCCTCTCAGATCTTCTGCATCTCCCATCAGATACTTATCCCCCAACCTCTGGCTTCAGCGCCCATCTTTTTTCCCAGGAGACCTACATCCCACAGATGCAAATCCTAGATGTTCTTCCTTGCTAGACCTTTCCCTCGCCCCACCTCCCAGCTTATGCTCACTCCAGTATCCCTAGTGTATTGCAGCATGATGGTCATGAGATAAATGCCAGTCACTCACAACTACCGTTGGAATCTAATTAATATGGGTGGAAACTTCAAAATATTTAATTTGCAATAAGTACTCAGAAAAGCCTGTTTCAATTTTACCCACTAAATTTCCAAAGACATTGTGAGATTCAGGATGGCTTTACACGGAGGTGTGAAAAGGCAGATTAGCTCAAAACCCTGCTCCATACCATAACAATTGTTAAAAGGAACACATGCCAAAATTCTCATGGACGAAACAGGCAACACAATGGATTTTACCCTAGCCTTGTTCTGGGAAATGCCTGAACACATTGTTTTTAGAACAATAATAATAACAAGTGATAATAATAGCCTTTTGGATCCACTGAACATAGAACATTTCAGCCCACAAAGTGAAAATTTTAAAAAGTTAGTTGCAAAAAAATGACTGTTTTGCCATGGGGAGTGTTTGGCTTACCAGCTTGGACAATGATCATTGTGTGTTTGTGAGTATGGGGTTTTTTTCATTCACACTTTACTTTGTTTTAACCCGTGTTTCTTATTATTATATATCACAATACTATTGGCATGATGTAGCACGTTTAAAAGCTCGGCAGATTTCAGTGTTCTTGGCAAGCCTGCCGTTCTTCAGCCCATGGGATGCTGTCCTGGCCCCCTCAGAATCGTGAGGAACTATGCCACTGCCTCCTCACGGGGCCACAGTTTCTGCACTGGGGCTCAAACACAGTGGAAACCAGATAATTTCACTGGCATAGGAGAACATGCTCTCCGCTACTGAGTCTGAAGGGTCTGTCTTCTGCATTAATTAGGTTTGTACCGGTGTTCTTCATGAGTCGCTGTTGGTATCTAGAGCATTCTTCAGAGAATACTCACTACTATACATACTACACGCACAACCTGTAAAGCCACAGATTGTTTCCTTTGCTCTGCCAAGGACAGTGAGTTACCCATTTCTCCATAAAGGTGATAAAACTGTAATTATAATGACTGATACAGAGAACTGTTCGGCTTTGAGGAGAATCATGCAGATTTTTGATGGGAAGAGACAACAAGAATTTTGTCTAGACATGCTGTTTGATTAAGGAACTGACTATGAGATCAATTATCAGTTATGACTGAGGCTCAATTCTACCATTTCAGATATAATCACCAGCAGTCAGACCTGGCAGCTGTGGTGCATTCCTTTGCAACAATATATCTGTGTATAAAATAATGATATTTTGGATTACCCAAGCAGCTGGACTACAACTCGTAGCTGGAACTGAAGAATATAATACACATTTAATTTAGAGCAAATCTGGCATCTCAAAGCATACAAAGACCTCAGCTTTAGCAGAGGTAACAAACATCTTGTTCCAGTATCACTTCTTTTTCTCCTAAAGAAATCATTTCTGGGGTGCTGAGAAGTAGGTCATAACAGCTTTATCAGATGTGCCCAAGAGACTTTGCAGCCAAAGTCTTACTGAAAAAGCAATGAGGCTGATATTTATTCACCACAAGTGAGCCTTCCTACAGGAAATTCTGTAAGTTTCCCCATCTCTATTTCTTCACAAACCATGGCCAAAGAATGTCCTGAAGCTAAGAACCTTGTAGATAGAATTGATTAGTCCAATGCTTGGCAGCTGTAGCTACATAGCTATATGGATCAGTTTGCCTTTGTCTTTTTTTTTCTTTTTTTCTTTTTTTTTTTTTTTTTTTTGACATATGGAAACTCTAGGTGTTAGAAATACTTTGGGCTAGGCTCAACTGAAACATTAATTATGTTGAGGAATTCATTAGGTCATTTTAAAAGTTATTTTTTATAGAGCATCTGGGATGCTACAGGATATAATGAACTTAATAAAGCATGGCTGAACACTGCTAATTTTAGAAGGTCATAGTCAAGAAGTCAACTTGTTTAAATGATAAAGCCAGCACCTCCTGGGAGATGTCTGCCTACATCAGTTATATGTAACAGGCACAGTAACAGGGTCACTGTGGAAAAAGCAAAAGGCCTCAGATCCATTTGCAGCTGCTTGGATTCAGCATTCCTGGTGCAAAGCCAGCAGAGTCAGCTTCTCCTCCAGCCACTTCAGTGCAGTGCCTTTGATAGGTGAGGAATGAAGCTGTGCCGTGGGTACAGCTGCTTTCTCTTACCAAAGACCAAAGCAGCTGTGTCTTCAGAGTAGGGTAACCACAGGACAGCAAATCTCTCCCATCATTATTTAAGTCACAAGAAGAACGGCAAAAGCGGTGGGAGTAAAATATCTTAAAGAAAGAGAGCAACACGCTTCATAAAGTTGGCTAAGCGTTGGCAAGAAGCCATGCTGTCATACCGCATGGAGAACTCCCGCGGATGAGATGGGATGACAGCTCTGTGTCTACAGCCCATTCATCCTGGCAGCGCACGTGCATCTGTTACACGCACAGGAATTTTTATAGCAGCAGTTGTAAGGAGGATTAAATAGGTGTCCAACTCTGAGGTACATAGAAAGGACATCACAAGGTATAATGGTATAAAGTTAGCAGGACAACGATGTGAAAGCGGTAAGAAAGGAATAGGGAAAATACCACGCAACTCTGCAGGTCCTCTTTGCCTCTGAGTTTAAAGAAATTATTCTGACCTGGAGTCAGTGCCTGACAATGAAAATGAGATAAGAAATAAAAATTACTTACTCTGTGCAACATTCATGGATACCCAGCTAAAGACTCAGCATCTCCACTTTCTTGTAGGGCTTCAGACATTTTCACAGAGGTGTGGATAGGCCATGTGTTTTCATCTGTGCTTTTCCTATTGTATTTCAACTTCATTAGAAACTGAATTAAGGTCAAATGGAATTTAAAGCAATGGAAATGTGTCTAGACAGGATTTAACTAAATGTATTAACTCAATGGGACTTTCAGATAGTGAAATAGCATTTTGTGAGCTCGCACAAAGAAGCAGGAACGGCATTTTTGTTGGGGTTCACCACTTTTCTATTTCAATAAACACTGAACAGACAGAACACCTCTGTAAGTTGATACTGAGGTTAGTCAGAAAACACGAAGGTTTTTTCCTCCCTCCGTATGAAGGAAATTTTGATATGGAATTAAAAATTTTATTCTTATTTACATATTTGTATTTTTTGCTGCAGCCACCCACCCACTTCTTATTTTCAGACAATTGGAAGAACTTTTGAAAATGGATCAGAATTTTGTGATCACCTGCTTGGATATCATATAACTTTTCAAAACAACCGAACTAGGCTTGTAATGAACCTGTGAGAATCTTGTTCTGGGCCACAGAAGTCTTCCCCCCTGCCTTCTTCACACATCTAAAAGGTCTAAGATCCTTCTCAGGAGGGCTTTTCAAACTCTCTTTAACAATTATGGTGATAGATGGATATCTATGAAATACAACCAGTGTGATTGAAATAGTTGCATAAGAACAAAGGTTTTGACAAAGTAATCAGGAAAAATGGGATTTGTATAAGTGGAAAAAAATCTAAGAAACTGTGTATTTAAAGAAAAGACACATGTAGAAAAGGAGATAAATTGAAGAACAGACTTTGAAGGGAATGAAACAGTCACAGGAAGACAAGTGGCTTATTTGAAGATGCAGAGCTGCTCTTTATTTCTCCTTACTTCTCCAAAGCAAAGCTCACGGGATAGGTTTTCCATTGGATTTACCTGAAGCTGGACCTGGATATGACCTAATGGGATGAGTGCACTCTCTACATCAAGGATGGAAAGCATAGCGTAGAGCACAGGCCAGACTATAACATAGCAGAGAACATTTCCAACATACCTCCACACACATCTTGTGGATAGGGAAAGACAAAGACAAAAAAGCCACTGCTGAAATGTCCCTGGAAGCAAAAGTGCCACTGCAGGAGGGGTGGTTGTGCGTATCTCCTCTACAAACGGGGATCACCAGCCTGGCTCCTCCGCTCACCATTGCCTCTGGGACCTCAGCGGGCAGCACCCGGCTGCAGGCCGTAGCATACTTTGTGCGTATAGCTCTGCGATAGTTTCCATTCTTAAAATAGTTCTTCAAACTGAGTCTGCACACCTCTGATTAGTAACTGCACAGATTCATTTAGTATCTGCCCTTGGCTTTCCTTCCCTCTGCTACCCCAAGTTGCCCAAGTTGTGCTAAATCTTGTTAAATCCTTTCTCTCTTTGTCATGCTTAATTATATAGTTGTCAATCTTAAAACACACAAAAGAGGGAAATTTGAAAACATTCTGGGATTTGTATTATACTGTTGAATGAACTGTTATTTTTCCTATTGCACAGGAGAGACAGCTTTAAATGAACTTTTCACAGACAAAAAGGTGGGTGAGTCTTTTACAAGAAAGAAAGGAATTGGCAGGTGTATAATTATTGTACTGCTTCTACTTTTGTTACTTTCCTTCCTTACTGTCAGCCTTCATCCTCTCCCCAGCCTGGTTAAAAATAATAATAATAATAATAATAATAAAAAAAATTCAACCCCCTTCTTTTTATGCTAACTTTACGGGAAGAACAGGGACACAGAGGGTTCACTTTACCAGTCAATGCAACACATACGCCTGGGCTGAGAAAAGTAGAAGTGTTGCTTTAAGGTGTCCATGAGAGACTCAGAGGCCTCTGCCAAAACTATGGCATCAACAGACATGTACAAAGAGATCCTTTCTTTGAAGGGAGTTACCTGCTGTTAACCACACATCTCTGGACACTTGCACTGAAATTGAGGACTCCGCCACATGACCGAGTTATAACTCAGTTACAGCAGCTTAACAAGGTTTGGTCTGTCAACAGACCTGACAAAATTGTCCAGCCCATGCAGTTCATCTGCCCCGGTTGCAAGGTAAAGCGCATTAGCTTAAGTCATCATGAAGTGCACGTAGGGCCCATTACGACAGCTCAGCTGACAAATGGTAACTGTTTATTCCACAGTAACTTAAGACTTCTGCTCCGATTAATCAAGGGGAAAAAACTGTCAGATATGCAACAACAAAACTTAGAGAAGAATAGCCTTCTGTTACTGCTGATGAAGAAAGAGGTAACTGAAGAAAAAAGAAAAATCTTATGTAGCCTGTTCTGCTGAAATCAGAGCTGTGCAGTATCTGCTGGCTTGGAGGCTTGGATACTACCATGAAGAATACAGTCTGACAGAGAAAGAGCACATGAATAGGAATGTACACAGCAGGACGACAAAGAAACTAAACTAAAGCCGGTCATGCCATCGGATCAACATCGCTGCTCAGTGTGCAAAGCCGCAACAAGTGGTGGCATGTGGCTTTGAAAAGAGAGGAAGTACAACATGACAGAGAGGCAGTACGGAGCCCAGGAGAGATTTGTGGAGAAACTGGTAAAGAGCAGAAACACCATTTCTAACACTTACGTTAGCATTTCCAATGTCTAAGATCTGATCCATTCAGAGACAACTCTCTTACAAGAACTTATTTCCTAAGTCCAGTCAGAAAAGCATCCATGTGAAGAGCTTTCATCCCTGTAGACACAAGTTTTCATCGTATGAACGCTGTTGATATGAGGCACCTTAACATCTAATCAGGTGTTCATGTGTACCGTGCCTTAGACACCCCGGAGACACAGCACTTCATGTTGCATTAACAAAATGTGTTGGAGGGAAGGTGCAAGTGAAAACCTTAACCTGTAGGATCAAAGTTACTCTCTTGTGGTTTTAGGCTGGAGAACATAATGAAACACTTTGGCCAGTTTTCCCTGCAGCCCTTTCCCCCAGGCTCATCTGCATGTGTGAAGGGAACGGAACATAAAAGACAAATGCTCAAATCTAGTGACCTTTACAAGGATGTTGTGAGGTCTCACAGTCCACAAAAACCAGGCCTTCCTTTAGGAAAACATTTCACGTGATGATTTGGTGTTCCCCTCAGCAAAACCTTTCTCCACGCCTGGGACAGACTTTAAGCTGCATCTTCGCTTTCAAAAGGTTAAACTGCTTTCTGACAGCTGCTGATGTCTTCCTCAAGGAACTCCTCGAATGCCCATTCTTAAGACGTTGATTTGTTGCTATTAAAAATCACCGAGCATGTGTTTGTTGTGGGATAGGTAGTCTGTTTAAAACCATTCCTATTCTCAGGAGCGGTGGTAAATAAAGCATAATTCTTGTGAGGGAGCTGTCATCCAGAAATCTTGCACTGAGTCTTTCCAGATTATAAAAATAACATTTCTGAGATATGAAGGAAAAAGATGAGTTGCAAGAAATGTATACAGCCCTGCGAGTGACTCAGAGAAGGCAGAACCAGGGCCCAGAAGCAGGCAGCGCTGGCGGTGGGTTGTACTTTGTATCTCGGTCACGGAGAGACAACAGCTTCCCAGGCTTTATACCCCACTTCTCCAGCTATTCTGGCCTCCTTCGAGCAGACAAGAACTGACATGTCACCCCTCCTGGCCCAAGTGCCTAACCCAAATATTGGTTCTGGAAGTTATTCCAGCCATGAATTGATAACAGCAACAGCATCATTATGGTTACCCACTGCTTTCTGTTTACAAGACTGTCTTCAGTCATTACTTTCTGGAACTAAGGATTCCCAGTTTACATCTGCAAGGCTCTTTCAAGCTTGGTCTGTAGCCTATCCTCCAGATGTCCCCAGGCACCCCGAAACCACTGCTACTTAAGCAATGCTAAAGCTCCCTTTTCTCCCCTTCCAGGATGCTGTATTCCCCACACCAGCGGTTTCATTTATCCACACGACATCCCTTCTTGAATAACACCCGGGCAGATTTGGAGGATGGTGCTGAGCCACTCTGCATCTGTCTTTACTTTGGCAGAATTACATGTCTCACTGTCTCTTGCAGCTCGTTTAAACGGCAGCTCCGATGGGACAACCAAAGCAGTTATCCAAGTCTGTCACCAGGTACTTTTGTACCACTGCAGCGAGATTCACGGGATCGTTCACAACGAGTAGTTTAGATGAGATTTGCCTGATCCAGCCTGGGACTTTTCATGAGGCACTGGGCTGTGCGTTTACGTTTTGGTTTAGTTAACAGCTTTCAAGCCAGAAACCACTCTAGGGTCCTGGCTTTGCTCAGTTGCCTCGATTAATATAGCTATACATACACATATATACACACATATAGTATAGTACAGTGTGTATATATAGTCTATATACATAGTATATGTATATATCACGTTCCCTTACAATTTACTGTAACAGACACTTGGTTCTTCTGTATCTCTGAGACAGATCAAGCTTTCAGGTTTTTTGTGTAAAGAAAGGGGAATATCTGTGTATCTAACCACATTTCTGCTGCCCACTTCACCAAGTTATTGCTGCTAGCCTCTCAGCACATGATGCTGTACTACCTAGAAAAAACACAGCAAACACAGACTTTGGAAAAGAGGGGTGAGTAGTTCACTCATCTATATGGGAAATAAAAGCTCTGCCTACAAAATCATAATAAGTGTATGGATCCATTGTCAAAAGAGAGAAAACAATCAGATTTATCCTGTTTTGTATTCTCCTAGTGGAAATACTGAGCTGATGGAGCATGAACTTCTAAAAATAAAACTGAGCAAATCCCACCAGTATTTTTACAGACAGACTCCAACTTCTGTAAAAAAACTGCTGGCTTTTCAGTCCCTCATATTTCATAACCTTTCTCCCAGTGGGTGAGAAACCCTGTGCTTACGCTGACGCCTCCCATTCTATAGCCAAGCTGCCAGCTCTCTCAATGGATGCAAATGAAATGATGTACTGAAGCTCACAGCACTCTTTGCGGGGGGCTGCTCTTTTGGCTGCGAATGGCCATTCCCCCTGATTTCTGTTGACAGAGCAGGCAGAAAGCCTTGAGAATTTGCCAGCAGCCCTATCCAGTCCCTTTCAATTAGAGAACACCCAGAGCTACCAAAACCTTGCTCCTACCTGAAACCTGTCTGATGTATCAGTGCACCTTTGCAATGCAGATGGGGCTACAGTGTGGGAAACTTGTCTTGCTTAAGGTAAGTTTTATCATTTAGCAGCACTTTGCCGTGGAAATAAGGAGGCTTACTCTCAGTTACAGAGGTAGAACTGAGGCACAACTATTTGACACGCCTGGCCAAGGACCAACCCAAATATGGCAAATCTGGATGCAGAACAAAGCTATTCTATGTCTCTCCTGTACTTCATATACTAAGGCATGCCTAGGAAAGGTAAATTTACTCCTTTCTCCCCAGATTTTTTCCGTTTATTGATAAATCCCAACTGTTTATTGATTCCGTAGAGGAACATGGCATAAGTAGGTGTTGACCGCATTTTACTTGTCCTCACTAATTCCAGTCACAGGTCTGCCAAAAATGGTTTTACCTGAGTTAAAAGCAGATGCAGTAGCAACGAAACTTTTGGGAAGTTTTAAGAAGTCTTACTGCCCAGATTAGAAAGTCATCTTCAGTTCATAAATTTATCACTCTTGTGCCCTTCTGAAAAATGGATCTGTTTGCTTATAAACAACACATTAGGTAGAATATTAATAGACCTACGAGATTAGGCATGCAGAAAATAGCTTCAAAATTAGATTTGTCAAGAAATACTTGGAGAACAAGAATAGGGTTTTGGCGATAAGTTGTCCTGGTGGACATTAGTCACATTTCTATCCACAGATGAAGGATAATGAAGGCCACCATCAAATACATCGATTCGAAATTAAGGACTTTGTTGAAGTTACAACCTGTAACAATATTGGAAGTGAGCCTTCAGATGATCTCTCCTGCAGCCCCGTAGCAGAGCTGGCGAGGGACCTGCTCTCAGCACCATGGCCCCTCTCGAGGGCAGGCCAAACTCTTGAGGAAAAACCCACCATGCCGTCATTTCTGGCTATATTTCAGAGTGCGCAAAAGCGGGGTAAAACCCCAAACGGGGTAAAAAATAAACCTTTTACATGCAGAGGCTATGACAGGAGCTATGACAGGTTGTGCAAAGCCAGCTTCCTCAAAGCTGCCCACCCGGGCACCCCGGAGAAGGCCCAGGCTAGCTTTCACCTCAGTTCACCACGAAAGAACACAGATAATGCAATGGTTCAGCGTTCGCCT
The DNA here is from genome assembly GCF_030936135.1 of Gavia stellata. Taxonomy (NCBI): domain Eukaryota; kingdom Metazoa; phylum Chordata; class Aves; order Gaviiformes; family Gaviidae; genus Gavia; species Gavia stellata. The sequence continues at coordinate 93,981,224 of NC_082596.1, read as the reverse complement.
TCAAGTCTTTCTTTTCCACGTTGTCCAGACTGTTTTGGCACTGCCTTTGGGGATGCAGAGTTTTACCTTTATGGTCATAAACAAGATATCGTGTGTGTTACGGTGCTCATTAAGTAGGCCTGTGCGCTGCCACCTTTGCACATGCCCTCTAACCGCCACTATGGATTTAAATCCAAGAGCAAGCATCCTGTGATACATCCATAGACACACAATGCATACATTAAAAAAGAAACAAACAAAACCCACACAGTTTGAGAAGCACTCCCTAGGGACTTTTTCTTCTCTGTACCTCCTGATACACAACTACATTCTTCCCAGCAGTGACTAGCAAAAAACTTTGCAATATTTGGCAGGCCTTAGAATCAAATTTTCAAAAATATGTACTAAAATTCTCAAAAATAGTTGCCTTTGCTTCAGCATTATTCATACAGTGAGCATGAGTTTGATTAACGGATGGGCTGGCTCTACTCACACTGACATGTGTTGCCTGTGCTTTTACCTCCTTCAGGTTATAAAACCGTGATCTTCACACCCTAGCTTTCTACGCAAGTCTTAGGAGCTCCATTTTTCAAAATAGGCCTATAACTTTTAAATATTTGCTTTTCAATTAAAGTTAAATAAATCAAGTCATAAAGCAAGTAGAATGCAACGATTTGTCTCTCTTGTGTCAACAGAGTATATGGGAGCTAAAAGGCCTATGCTCAAAGAGGAGGATGAATTTTTAGCGCTCTTCCCTTAGTGACAGGGAAATGGCTCTCTGTGTATTCTGTCAGGAAGGTCTACCCAAGTCTCACCTGATTTGAAATGATCTGGACCATGAAACTCAAACTGCCTGCCCAAGAGAAATGGTAAAGTTAGGATAAGTGAAGTCCTCAGAGCTCCTAAGGAAAGCTTCAAGTATTTGGAAAACAGAATAGAAAGAGACAATAAAGACTCACTGTAGACCCCTGAGTAGGAATTATCTGAGGCCTTTTATCCTACAGGGATTTTCCTTGGCATCAACTACAGATACATGGCAAGAATTGTGCAAGCTCTTCAGAAGACACACACAGGACCATGATGTCCATGGGATGAAATTATTTCTGTTTGAAACCAAGGTTATAAGATCTAATGCTTGTCCTCCTGTGCCGTGATTTAGCATATACGCAGCTACAGCGATTGCTGCCCGCAAGCAGCTGAAATACGAATTGATCCCAATATAGGCCAGGTCCCTGATACCCAAATTTGGAGAGAAACGTCTATCACTCATCGAGGTAATTACTTTTCATGTAGGACAAAATCCTGAAGGATTCATACTGTCCTTTCTCAGACAAATCTCTATCCAGAGATCATTAGAAATTTTAACCAAGAGGTGATTCGACTTGCCAAATACCGGCAGCGTAAAATGAACGACCTCTTCAAGGCCTGATGAAATATATTTGCCTCCACTGACTTCCGTTTTTGTTTCCATCTAATTCACAGATATTAATGATGCTTTTCATACATTGCTTTTTAGAGGACTGACAGATCTCGCCATTAGTAAGAAGGAGTTTAATTTAAAGCACTATAAACAGTGCTGCAGCGCTGAGCTAAAAGAAGTGGCAATTAAAATGCATCTGCTATCATGGAATGAACTTTAATAAAGATCTTAATGGTGATATTAGAAGTCATGCATGAAGTTCTATTCCTTATGCATGGAGTAACAGCAAAAATAATAAAAAACCCTTGACAAAAATATGAAATGTGGCATTTGTAAGCCTGACAGAACTATGGCATTGCAGACATTTCATTACAATGACAAGAAGAAAGAAAGATATCCCTCCTTGATTGCCTGTGTGTCATTTGAATCAATTTAGCCTGAATTTGCTTTTTCTTCTGTTAAAGGTCATTCTTTTGTAAAGTGATTTTTATAATTGTTGTCATTCTAAATCATTTATGTCAAATTTTGGCTAGATTAATTTTGAGAGAATCACTCTAATAGATGATTAGCTAATAGATTCATGTAACGATTCAGGCACAACACTCAGTCAGAGGACTGTCTACAGGAGAACATACAAATTAAGCAGAACTTCCTATCTTTAGGTGTGCAGATACCTGCACTGATCTTTACTCCAAGGTCTTTAATTCGACTGAGTGCTGTTACCCTACCGACTCATTCTGTCCACGAATTACTCTCCAGATATTTTACTTCGGTTGTGTGAAACAGAAACATGGCATTCTTTGAATTGTTCTGGGAAGCAGGCAAGGACAAATGTTTCCACAAGGTTGAAATGGTCAACCGGTCCTCTGAGCTGATTTCCTGTTTAAGTATTTAACCCACAACACAGCAAATAGGAACTCCAGGAAGGCGCATCGAAAAGCCAAACAAAATTAAATCAGTACGCTCTGCCTGCCAGCTCTATTCCTGACCTGTGTGTATTTGGCTGAGTCTACTAAGTACAGTAACTGAGTGTAGTGTTCAATATGAAATGTAAAATTGTGGTCTGACAAAATTCTCGCTGGATCTGAGAAGGAAAGGTGCCACGATCCTATTCTCAGCTCTGCTGTCGGCTCACCGGGACTCCCGGAAAGGTGTTCAATCAGTCTGGGGCTCAATCACTGAATGCCATTTTTGACTGTGTGACTGTCTGTGCCCAGAGTTATCTGTGCTAAGCCCTCAAAATCTCAGTTCCTGCAAGGTTTCATATCTCTTCTAGATTAACTCCTCCCATAGTTGGTTGCCATCTGGTAATCTGTCTGCTGCTTTAATTGCGCTGCCATTGAGCTTCTGAGGTGAATACAGCGGGAAGTCTCTTCAAAATTAACATCTCTTTTCCATATGCAAAATCTGGAAATTAAATCTACTCCATTTTGAAACTGCACAGGGAGATTTCCAGTTTTTACCTGATTTCAGAGACAACCCCATTGGGAAAATAATGTGTCACGGGTCCTTGAGTATTAGGGTGTTAATTACTGGAAACACATGGAGTCCTTGTGGTGGCCATTAGTACAGTATTCCTTAGTGTCATCCATATCTCCCTTAGAAGGTGAATCAAGTGCTAGCTGAAGCACTTTCATGTTTAAAAAAAAAAAAGATATTTAAGAACACCGATGACCCGATTTTGAGAGTTTCGCCATCAAACTGCACTGGGCACTGGATTAGTTCTTAAGCGAGTTAAGAGCTCAGTTCAGCAAACGACTTGAACAAATAATCAGCAAATAATCTCCCCGAAGTGAACAACACCATTTTGTGCTCGTAGCTACGCACTAAGCCAGGCACTTAATTCCACCCCTATCAGAGAACACAGTGACATGCCTGGCTTTCTGTGCTGGGTCCAGGCTTCCCATCAGCAATGTGCCATTGTCAATCAGGCCACTCCGACGTATGACTTTAAGCTAACCTTATGAGATGTGTTTTTTATTATTTTTTCTAGTTTAAATTCTGTTATTCTTCCCGCTCTGCCTTTTGGTTTTTGAACATTGTGAGAGCATTTTGCTCATGTTTTTTTGACTTTTCCCAGTAACCACAAGGGTTCAAAGCTTGCTATTTTTGGTGATGGTGGTGGTTAAGTGAAAGCTGGAGTTCCCATGCAGTTGCCCAGTTTCAAAGGCTGGGGCTTTTAAGAAAAACAATAAATGCCATAAAGCTTGTGATGAGATCATGAGAGCTGACAATAGAGGGTGTGATAGCTCTGAAACAAGAGAGTTATCCCCTGTGAAATTGGTATGAGATCAAATCCCAATAATTCATTAGGGACTGCATAGTTTCTTACTCGCTATCTCTAATGGAGCTACTACAAAACTGCCCTCTAGTTGGGGGTGGGCTGTTTCTGACCCTTTTGCCAGCCGTATTTTCTAATTTATTTTTCATGTTCCTTCCCTCCAGTACCTACTTTGCCTGTTTCCCACATTTCCATTAAGAAGACTGAAGAGTTATCAAAACTTCACCTTCCTGCCTGTCTGTAACCACATAAATTCATCAAACCCATAAATTCAAGGCAGCAGGGTGTACATCCTGCCTGAATGTGAAGAGCAGCTTTCTGGACATGCTGATTGAGTTCATTCTCTCGCTCTTTTTGCTGGACTGAATGATGTTAAAATGCTGCCACCTTCTGTTATACACTTGTGCTGCTAATAGACTGCAGAAGCAAATTCCCCCATTTCCTCCAGACTTGTAAATTGATTTATACTGATCCTCAACTGCATTGCTGCAATATATAACATGACAAGTTAAACGCAGTGCCTGCCAAAAAATCTTGATAGGCTCTGCTTTTGTGCAGCAGCACTTGAAAAGACCGTTACTACTGCCATCCGACTAAAGTATGCTCAATATTTTTGACAGTGAATTATCTGAACAGCAGTTTATCTCAATGTTCAGTTGGTGTTATAACAATTTAAAGATTAAAAAGATGGGAGATAAGAAAAAAGAAATGAAAAACCTGCTTTTGTTTGAACTACTGAAAGTGGGAATGACTTTTTCTGTGAATTTTAAATCCGTTCTGCATTTAACTCCCAAATGCATTTCAGAGCACACTGATGGGCTGATAACTAACATAGGTGCAGATCGCATTTAGGTTTTGTCATTTGTTGTCAAGATCTTAGGGCTTCAGAAATCCAGCTATGGGTTGCATTCTTCTCGGAGATGGTTTGCCTACTGTCTTCAAGGCAGGGACTTCAAAACCGAGCCCGTGAGGAAGAGCTCTAATGAGTTTCTCATCTTCCTCTCTGGAAGGCCTGTGTCCTGCTCACTGAGTCACTTCAGAAGATATGAAATCGATAACCTTGCAACTGCTGCAGTGACAGGGTGCACACAGCCCCCTCTTAAGAAAGCATCGTTCTCGCTAACTCGTCGTTTGCAGCCTTACACTCAGGGGAGCAGAATGCACTTTCCGCCATTCTCTTTCTGTAGACCAGAAATCACCTCTGGATGCAATGCCAAGACGGTCCTAAGAGCATTCTCAAATCTGAGCCTGCCTTGACGACAAGAAGATTCTTCTGCTTATTTATGTGATCAAGTACTTGCAGCTAAGTAAACTTTTCTGGCTGAAATGTATTCATTAAGAGATAAGGGTCAGAGTCAACTAAGATGTTTTGCAAACTGCTGTAAATTTCAGCAAATCGTTTTGGCTGCATAAAAAGGAATTAAAATAATTATTGAAATAATCAGAATATTTTGGACATTTTCTATACCTCGGGTTTTGATTTGCAGATCCACAATTATTTTCTGCAATATTAGTTATAAAACATTGTTAAAACCTCAGAAAGGAAATGTTTCTTTTTTGGCTAAACTGAACTCTGCATTTAGCCCCATTCTATTTCTGTTTTCTGAAACTCCAGCTGAACCAAAAAACCCTGTTGTTTCCTACTGAGCCCTGAAAAGTACCTTAGCCAGAGCTACCAGTGATTAGTGGCTTCGAGGTAAAAAAACAAAAACAAAAAACTCCCGAGCAAGTAATGTGATACTAGCAATACTGTACTGTGCTCTCTCTGGTTGGTATGCCACAGCCAAGAATAATGTTAGGAGGTGCCACAAACAGCACGCTGCCCGAAAGCCATGTGGTGGGGACAATGGCCTAAACCAGAAACCGAGCTGTGGACTTGTAGTGTTCCCTAAGCCGCTTCTAAGAGGTTTGTAAAACCCAAATAGGAAAGCAAGCGCCATGTTGGTTGGCTCAAGTTCCTTAGACAGGATCTGTACCTCTATATTTAGGGGGCTGTAAATCAAAAGAAGTTGGAGATTGCTGGCCTGAGCTATCTATTATGTTTAGATAGATGCCAATCACTTTGATATCTAAGCCAAGAAAGTCCAGCCTCATTTCATGTTGGAAAGTGTTTCTTGTGGAAAGAAAATATTTCATGTGAGTGAAACAAAGCCCACTACACAGAACCCTGCCAGAGTTTCTTTACGCATTCATACATGCACCTTTCATTCCTCCGGCATTTAAACACTACCTTTTCACTACCGTAAACATTACTCAGTAATGTTATAATTCATTTCACTATTGTACTGGATGAAGCTGATCCTTTCGTCAAGTCACTTTGGTTGTATTTTCCTATGTAGCGAGGTATTAACAACATCATTAGCAAAACAAGATAACAAGATTTCATACGTTAGTCTTATTTCTGTGCACCACATTGGAAGTACCCCACAGTGACTGAAACACCACGTTTTATGGTGGTACAACACAGAATTATTTTCTTACATGTGAGGCATTTGAATTAGACTTCATATTCTGGCCTGGAGGAAAGCTTTCAGCAAGAACCGAGCGGGAGACCTGACAGCAGCTACAGAGAACTCCAGAGGAAGCAAAATCCTCTGATGGATTTTTAGGACATTGTGTCACCGGAGATGAAGGGTCCTGTTTGAGTCCAGGAAAAAAAGAAAGTAAGTGAGACATATTTACTCATCCTTCAAAACGGTTGATCTTGTCCTGGTGTGAGGACTGGAAAAGGTAGGGGCTTCTGTTATTCTGATCCAATTTGCTAGATGGTGCGAGTATGTATTCAAAATAAAAAAGTCAGTGATTACTGTCCTATGGATGTAAAAAACATCTTGACAGCAATGAGTAGGCATGATAAAGTAGGTCAAACTTTCTCCTGCTGTCTGGAGGCAGTGGCAATTCCTTGGGGGACAGTGGAGAAGGGAAGACCCTTTCTGTGTCTATACTCACAAAGTCATTTCTGAATTACACTTCCATTACACATACAGTGCATTTTAGAAGAAACAGTGAATGGATACTCCACCACAAACCAGATGACATTTTAAAAATGTCATTTGACATGATTCTTTCTTTTACGAGCAAGTTCCTACTTCTGCTAATGGCTGGAAGAAATTCCCACCCATGTCACTAAGTATTATCACATCAGCTCCACCTTCCAGACTCTTAGCCATCTTGGTACTTCTGGTAATGATGTATGCTGCTGTGACCTAAAGCTGCTCCAAAACCAGTGTACAAATCATGTAAGAAGCACCCCTGGTTTTTAGAGAAACATTTTAATTAGCTGCAGGCAAAAGGATTGCAGTCTTTCTCTTTCCTAATCCAATCATGATATAAATTACTCTCGACCTCACCAGCGGTCAGGTTAAGTAAGTCGGAGAGAGAGGTGTCTCCAGGGCTTTCTATTCATTTTGGGTGCAGATGCCAGCCCCTGGCTGCCATGGGGATGCTCTTTCCCCCATCACCCCTCAGCCAGCCTGCGCAGAGGGGCTCACGTCCTGCGGGCAACTCCTCCCCTCGCAGCATGGAGACGCAAACATCTTTTCCTCTTCCCCAGGTAGTTGAGATCTATATCTTGCCACTTCATCTGCTGCTGCTTTAGCCTGCAGTGAGTTGAATTTTCTGTGTTTGTTATGCTCGTTTTCCTCTTTTTTTCCTTTTCTGTTTTTTTTAAAGTAGGATTTGTGGTTGATTCCTTCACCTTTCTCGCACAAGTTTTTTCTTGCTGACACAGCAGCCATTAGCTACAGTTTAGCTCTCCTAACTCCGTATATCACTTCATTACAAGAGACTTCTTAAAAATTGACCTTAGCGCTCTGAATAAAAACACAACCTGGCCTTTGATTTCTGGAAAGTGTTGGGCTATGGGATGTCAAAAGATCACAGCAATGAGCTGCTGTGTGATCTGCAGCTGGCCTTTGCTGGGTGCCTTGAGCAATATTAGCTCTGTTTTCCGATTTCCCGCTTGGACCCACTTTGAGTACTGCATTTCTCAGATGCTGGAATATGTTGCTGGAGTGTAAATGTTGTAATATCAAAATCAGCTGCTCCTCCGTCTGTAACTAGCATTTAAACATCCCATTCTCGATATGTAGGAAGAAGAAACATTAGTAGATTTGAGGGGCATCATTAGCAACGCAGTGCTAGTAAGAACGTCTTGCCTGTTCCAGCTAGAGGTGGGAGAGCGCGGCTCCAGCGAAAGCTCCCTTCCCACAGTGACGGCTTTTGCAGGTGTCAGCCCACAAAGTTATTGTTTCAGGTCTGGTCTATTTTTTTAATTAGGACACACTGTGCTGAGAATTGATACTCAGTAAAAATGTAAATCAATGCCACCGTGGCTTCTAGAAAGTATCTGCGTAGTCACCACCGCTCGACATTGACCTCAACTGTTAGTGGTCACGTGTGAACCTTTCCAGGAGATACCATCCCACATTTGCGTGCAGGGGGACAGTGGTTTCATGGGCAGAGTCGGATTGTGACCCAGATGATCCCCAGCCCTAACAGGTTGCTTTAAGAAATCAAGATAGTAATTAACCCCTTGCTCCTCGGTGCCTTCTCTGCACACAGGGCATATCGGTCCCTTACTAGCCTTACTTTATGTAGAAAGTTATAATTACTCAAATTGGTGAAGCATCAGGTGTTATGCTGAGGAAAGCCATAAAGGTAGGTAGAGAGGTAATATCTAGATGTCAGCTTTCTATCAGAAAACAGATTATGAGGAACTGCAAATGCCACTCAGGACAAAATACTGCCCATTTTGACAGAAAAAAACCTAAGTTATAAAGAATATTTTTAACTTCATTTTTGTTTTATGTTTGTACGGGAGGAAAAGAAATATTTTTTTTCCTCTGGTCGAAAAAAAAATCACAGTAAAACATTATGAGAAGCTCTTACAGTATTTCCCAAATGAAATATTTTAACCCTTTCATTTGTGCAAATTTTACAAAACAGTAGACTATCCTGCAAGATATGTTCTCTGTGTAAAGCTTGCTACTATTTTTTTAATTCATTTATCAGTGTTTTTCTATTTAATTAAACTGAGGAGGTTCTATCAAATTTTAACTGAAACAAATAAAACTTTTACTTGAAAACTTGGGGGGAAAAAATACTTGACAGAAGCATTCATCCCTGCCTATGTACACCTTCACTTCATCCGTACTAACAAGCAAGAGGATACAAATACAGAAACACATGCGCTTGGCTCTAAGCTGACTGAAAGCAAGAGGAAGAGCAGTTTCTGTGAGGAGAAGACTGCTCATGAGGGATTTCTGTAGTGCAGAAGCCTATGACTAGTAGGTTGAGCAGCAAGCATCTGAGCTGCTTATTTGAAGAGCAGTAAGGTAAATACGAAGGCGATACGATAAAATACTGTTAGTTTTCCCCTGCTTTCCCCCCTCTCTTACTGAACTGCGCTTTTCATTTTCTGTTAAGGTCAACTGGGCAGGCTTTTTGCAACTCCTATATGTTGAAAGGTAAATAAAATAAAACAAGCAGGAGGGAGATGAAAAGCAAGGACTGGTCCTAATGAGTGTAAGTTTACACTCTGTACCTCAGAGCCGACAGGAACATCCCCCAGGCAGGGTCAAATACTGAGGGGGTGTTTGCAGCTCCACAGACATCCGCCGAGGACTCAGCCCTGGATGTTTAGCTTGGTTTCTAGCACGGCAGCAAGCGTCGGCACGCTGCCTTTTAGCGCCTTGTTGGCAGCTGCCGAGCAGAGACCTGCTTCTGCGCAGAGGTGGCTCCAACGCCTTCCCTCCTCTGTCCCTCCCGTGATGCAACACCCAAAAGGCCCAAGCGGAAAAGATGCGTGTGGCTGCCTGCCCCCTTCCTCCATCGGGTGGCAAGGGGGGAAGGGGGAGAAAGGAGGGGAAAAACCATTCAGCCCCGTGCGTTTCTCTTTCTCTCGGCAGCTGACGGGGAGCTGCCGCCAGCCTTCCCATTAGAAGTTTGCAGAAAAGGTGAGCTCATCTCATTTGATTAGGACTGTCACCATCAGACAGTGTTTGCAATTAGTCCACGCCAGGCTTATTCAGGCTTTGGATGCCTTTCAGCGGCAAAAAAGGGAACACTTGAGCTCCATTGAATTGGAGCGTGGCATCTGCTGCATGCTGGGGGGAGAGGTTGGGGGTCAGCGCTTGATTTTGATAAAGCGTGCCAGATTAATTGTCTTCGGTAATCCTGTTTGTCATGGTAGATGTGCAGAGAAGTCTTTGTGGCACAGCCTGACATATGGGCCGGCCGGCTGCTTGCCTATTCAGTCCCTCCCAGCACATGCTCTTCACAGTTGGCCTAGTTCCCAGCGCCTTGTTTTCCCGGGGAGCCGGCCTCCTGCGCCTATTCAGCTGGCCCCCCGCTCCACAAACAGGCTCCCTAATCTTCAGGCCTGTCTGGGCTATTCAAAGCAATTGCATTATTCAAAGAGATCAAGAAAGAGACCGGGGCGGGCGAGGGAAGTGCGAGAGGGGGGAAAGAGAGTGGTGCAATTTGGAAAAGAAATAAGCAGCCATGTACTTCAGGCAGAGCTCTTCAGGAGGCTGATTATAGTCCCTCTCCAAATCTGAATCTATCGCGAAATTATACCCTGCCTCTTTTGTAAAATAAATGGTAATAAGAGGTAATTTGGACCCTGCTGATTATTAACTTCAATGGAGATGCTCTTCTTCCCCTGTGTTTTTGTTGTGAATTCTTGGATTCCCCCCCCCCCACTAGAATTCATGTTCAACAGCAAAAGAAGAAACAGGAGCGTTAAGGAGCTTCTGTAAGTGCCACAGGAGCAGGACAAGCGTGGCGCAACAGAGGATCGGCGAGCATCTAGCTGGGCAGTGCGGTCTGGAGTTACTGGGGGACCAAGAGAGGCATCGGTGTCCTGAGCGCAGGGTGGAGGGTGACCCGGCATGCCCACGCTCCCATGGCTGAAATGCAGACCCCGTCCTGCAGCTGCACAGCTACCTCACGGCAGCCTGCTTCCCCAGGGAGGGGGAGAGCAGGAGGGAGATGGGTCTAAGCTGATGGGAAGAGGAGACAGAAAGAAGTAGCAAGAATGATTCTTTCCTGGTTTTTTTAAGAGCCCTTTGATTATTCATGTAACTACGTGTCCATAAACATTACTTTACGAGAGCTCTTAGGCTACAAAGTCTTCATGTGTGAAATGGGAACAGCTTTGAAGAAATGTTGATAATTCAGTATGTCAGCCAAGACCGTGACTTCTGCGGGCCATAACCTGAGCTATTTCAAACCCTACGTTGGCTTGCCTAGAGCCACGTCTTCAGCCACAGAAGAACCCTCTAGGTGTATGTGTAACAAGTCAATAGCAAAAATAATAATACAATAATAACAATTTTTTTTAAAAACCCACACAAATTCCCTCACTACATTTTGCCTTTTTACTGTTCAGAGAAGCAACAGAAAGACACAGATGCTGCTGAAAGGTATGTCCTGTAAGAACATACTGTGCTCCATTCATAAACTCCCCTGAACTAGAGTACATGTACACCAACTGCTCTCTGTTCCAAAACCATGGTGGCATGAGGCCTGATTTGCACGTGCTGTATGGTCATCTGACACATCGTTACGGTCATCTGATTGTGTGTCACATTTCAACCCGTTTTTGAAGGACTATCCAAACCTCCTCCTACTGCAGGCAGAAACTGGAGGATTAAAATTTGGAATAGTGCCCTGTAAGGAAACCACACCATAGAGCAGCCTAACAGTATGTCAAAGAACAGCTCATAAGGTGACATCAAACTTAGAAGCTTAGCACTGAAGAATGACAAGGAGACTCTCAGACAGGTTCAAAGATCTTCCTTTGCTATGTTATTTATTCTTCAGCCATCTTACTCTAACTTTACCTCTTTATGCCACTCCCATAATGTCTTCAGGATCATCTTTGATCCTTGCCCAGAAGTTTCTGCATAACAATCCGCCACATTGGTCCCTGGCTTCTCCTGAGCCCCAGCACTTCTTCTCTGCAAGCTCATGACAGCCATCTGCTGTCATCTGCAAAGGCTCAGCATCACCCAATTTAAATTCAGGTTAACATTAAGGAGGTCAGAGTTTGTTTCCCTCATCTTCATCATGCTTAAGACTTAGAAGTTACCTACGCTTATGCCAGCTGTCAAAGTATTGCTTTACTATGGTTTTCATATCAGCCCCAGAAATCAAATTTCAGACTGTCTTTTAAACATAACATCCATATGCTTTTTCAGAGATAAAGTTGCATCGTTTGGAAACTAACGAGGAGGAAGGCTACTTCCAAGTCAAACCCTGATAAAATGCCTTCTCTCTAATGAAGGCATTGTGTATATTTATTCGCCTATTGCCTGTGCTATTTCTTCTGCTGCTGCTCTCACTGAGCTTCATTTTCCCTACTCCCCCACATAATGGAATAGATATTGTATTGTAAGTACAATGAAAGAAACATAGGAGAACCAACGTTTCTTAGGTGTCCTCTTCCAGGTGGGTGTGTAGCCTGAAAGAGAGTTGCAAAAGAGAATTACCGTCCTCTGTTCAGGCAGGCGTTTCCCTACTGTTTCTGCGAGATGACTGAGTTTTCATACTAATCATAAAGTTAATTCCTGAGGCTACCGTTCTTCCAGTAAGGACCAGAGCATTCTAACACAGCAAACTGGAATTTCCATGGGGCTGGCAAGCCAAGAGCAGGTATCTGTTATGATTACATGAAGTCTTTGAGGCCTTTAGGCTGTTGTTGGGTGTGGGCTGAGGGAGAACTGTGGCATGCTCAAGTCAGTAATCTCATCTTTAAACAGAGCTTCGTCCGTGTAGGGGAAGGATGGCTGAGTTTATTTTTGCAACAATGTTGATATGTCTCTTACAGACATACAAATCTTTGTCTTTGAAGAGTGCCATTTTTATGGCTGTATGGCTGAATGAAAAATGGTATTTTTATAACTATCTGTTTGATTGATGAAGATATCTGCACTGATACAATTTTTTTTCCAAAAGCAAAGCCAAAGAGATTCCATTTGTTGAGGCCAGGTCTATATGGCGGGAGGATAAACTCCATAAATTTTAATATTCATCTCAAGTATTTTCTAATTCCCTGAGAAGCTGAAAGTTTCAGCTATCCTTGGAAAAATGTCCTGGTCTAAGACATATATAAAGACAAAGTGGGAACATGAAAAAGGTTTTTCAGAACCCTCCAAATAGCTGAGAAATGAGTAGAGCCTCAAAATTTAGTTTTAATACTTCACAACTAACAAGTTCATTCAGGAGATAGAGTTTTACAAAACTGGCGTGTCACTTTTCTTCCATAAAGTTTGAGAAGAATCAGAAAAAATTATTTATCAGTAAATAATCCAAACAGAATCGCTGTCATTCAGTGAACTTATTCAAGGAATTTTAGCTATTCAAATTATCCCAGTGAGTTTTAAACAGAAGCAAGTAACGTAAGGAATACCTTAAGGCTTTCTTAAGACAGAAGGAGGAAGCCTCTTTCCTCCATCCTCTCTGTAAGATGGCCACGGGCAGGTGCCAGCAACAAATAGGAGTTTCCAATATCAGCTATGCCTGATTCACTTACATCTCCCTTTTCCCCTTGTTTTAACCTGCTGTTGACTAAGATTTCTGAGGAAGGAAACACCTTCTTGCTTTAGGGATAGTTTGAAGGATTTCAGTATTTTTTAATAACTTAATGTACAGGGACAGATCCTTCAAAGATTAAAATAAAGTAAAAACTGGGATATTTCAGAAGAATTTAGTAAAATCCTTTAACATATTTTGAATAATGCTTGTCATGTATTTTGATGGAAACCAAGGGCAAAATCCTGAGTTAGTGTGTGGCCTAGTACAGCCCATATAGAAAATAGCAGAGAAGAAAGAAGATGAATGCATTGGTGCCCTCTAACTTGCAAGTTAAGGCCAAACGTGCAACATTAACAGATGTGAAGATGCTATACCAAGTTATCTTTCACTGGTATTAAGCAGCTCTTGCAAGAAGATTGTTGGTTTGGAGGAGATCATCCCTTGAAACAAAGTTGTTCTCAGTGGATAAGTAAGTCATAAGCAGTGTGTTCGTGTCCCCAACATCTTCTTAATAATACTGTGCTCCTTCTGTTACGTTACCTCTTGCAAAACTGATTTCTTTTTTCTGCAGGGAATGAACTAAATTCCTGCTCCCTCCTGGGTTCCCAGGCATGCTAGTTACTAAAACCATCAAAAAAATTACAGTTCAACAGGACTAGGTAAGACATGCATCTATTTATGCTGTATGACACAGTCACACCTGTAGTAAATTAAAACCTGTAATATACATGCAGTGACAGGTCACTGACAAAACCAGAGCATTATGTTACTAGAGGTACAGCTATTATTTTCTGATTTCCTCAGTACGTATCTACAATTCTGTGCCTCCAGACTCTTTGATAAAACCAAAGTAAAAACAGGAATTGAAATTAATGAAGTCATTACATATTACATTGCATCTTTTACTTTCTGACGTTAATGATTAAGTATCGCACCGAAGAAAAACCAAAATAATATTCCAGCCTTATAACAACTACAGCAGTTGCCTTTCATCAGTGAAGGCGTGAACTAGTCATTTGCATCTTAAAGTCCCCAGTGAAGACAAACGTAACCCCCCTCTATTAAAAATAGGTTATACCATTATATCTTCATGAAAGCATGATAAGGTTATACATTAATTATATATATTTTGTACATATTTTTCACAAGAAGGAATAAATTTGGACTGGCCCAATTCTTCATTAGTGTGAATCTATATCCCTTTGCGTAATCAAGAGATGGGCTACTATCCCGATCTAGGAGCACTCACCACCACATTCCTACTTCGAAGACAAAGTGTATTTCTGTCTCTTAGTGTCCCACACTCTTAAGGTCTTGTATAGAGTTGGAGAATGAAACAGAGAAAGCTAAAGTAGGACAATCAGGAGAGCAAGAGAAGTTTTTACTAAGCAGGGAATGTCCTTTCGTTTGTACCACTCTCAAGATTATTGAGTTACAAAAGAGCAAATTCACCTCATCACACTGTTTTACGTTCTTGTTAATGCCTCCATTTTAAGGTCAAAAGGTCCCAGTTTTCTCACTGAATTTATCAGGAGCGAGACCAAGCCCGGGACTGTAAGGACACATACCTTTGACAAGTAACAGAGTTGCTCTGGCTGAGCCTCCTACGTTCTCCTCTGCTCCCCATGACTGGCAGTGGCCCCTAATGAATAAATTCAAAGAAAGCCTCAGCACTACAGCACTTGAAAGAAATACATCAGCAAGCTTTACACAATACATAGGATAAAGTAAAGACCCAAAAAATGATGACACATGGTAAATGTCAGCCTAATGTTCTGGCATGCCTTTCTTTTAAAAACACTGGGATAGAAGCTGCTGTTTTGGGTTGGGATTCAACTCATTTAACTTCAGTAATCTAAAAGTCAAGCACCTAACCAGATCTCAGTTTTAGAGCACACAGCATGCCCAAAAGGATGTACTGTCTTCTCCAGAGGGCAATTTGTTCTATTCCAAGATGCCTGATCTCAGGATTAACCTCTGGAATAACACTTTCTGCATTAGATACAGGGGGAGGCAAAATGGGTGGTGTAGTTGAGGTGGATACATTTCAGATCAATAAAGACCTCCTTTAGCAGTATCAGTGAAAATGTTTTCAGGCAAAAAACATTAGGATTTTGTCCAGCTGTTGTTATTACACACTTCTGTAATGCTGGGGGAGCATAATGCTCCTTGTACTTTATAGAATAGAACGTTATTCTGCCCTATAAGGACTTGATATTTTCATGGATGATACAGCTTTTATCCTTGATACTTTAAAATAAAGTATCAAAGTAAATTCCCATGCACTTCTGTTATTTGCTAGAAAATAAAATTATTCTCCACAGAAATGGCTTAACATTTTTAGTATGCTCTGGTTTATCAAGGCAGCTTGCACCATTCAAAGTGGTATTTCAGATAAACAGACCGGGAACTGTAAATGCTGTCCAAGGGAAAGAAGTGAGAACAGAGGGGCCCCACAAGTCAGAAAGTGACCCTAAGTCCTCTGTATGAGAAGACTACTGACTCTGCATCACCATAAAGTCCGAAGTGCAATTGATGTGACTGAATCAGGAGACTTATGCAATTGAGTATTTTTTTTTTTTCCTGATACCCACCGTGGTGCTGGAGTAGGCAATTCAGTCTTCACCCAGTCCGAAGAGACAGCTCTTCATTTATTGCCAAATTATGCTAATGCAGGCAACATGTGGAGTGCACGTAGATTCTGCTCGAGCTAAGAGGGGAACATATGTAGAACAAATCCTACCGGTGATAAAGGAATCTGAAAAGATGAATTTATCAGACTTTTCTGGGCAGAGTCTCTCTTAGCCCCTAATCCTTTTCTTTCTGGTTTCTCTATTTCCCTTTCCCCCCAGTCCCTCCAAAGCTTCCAACCACTGTTATCGTTTCCCATGTTTGCAAATGGATAAGCACAGAGACCTGCTTCGCAGAAAGCCCCTGTGATCAGCTGGCTCCCTCCATCTCCCCATGCCCCCCCAGCCCACTCTGCTCCCCCTCTGCTGTGCACAATGTCCTGGTGACAGGTGGTTGCTGGTTTCTGTAATTCTGGATACAGCCCCAGTCAGATCCAGTGGCCTGTAAAAAAAAAAAAAAAAAAAAACAAAACCCAAACCAACAAACCTAGAGCTTACGAAGAGAAAAAGCTCTGGCTCTGAAAGTGCTGAGGCAGGCTGGTACGGGGACTCAGTACAAAAAGCATTCAGCACAAAAAGCCAAACCCGAATGAAAAGAGCTGCTGCCAGGATCATCACGAGGTCCTCTGCTGCACAGATGTCTACTGAACTAAGCTGAAACTGATGAGTCTTTTATCAGGGCCCCCCTCCCCTGTAGATACCCACAGCAAGACTCAGCTGCCTGGCTCAATTATTATTATTCCAAGGGACACAGTATATGTGATAGACATCTGACACTCAGAGAATAAAGCTTAGATGGGACTGACTGGCAGAATTCCTCTTCCTTTTTTTTTTTTTTTTTTGCTAGTCACAGCAAAAAGCTGATTAGTAAGTTTACAGGGATGGACGGATTTGGGTGCTCTATGGCAGCCGTAGGAGCAGTGTTTTAACAAGCTAATTGCTTTCAGTATACTCAAGCGGGAGTCAGCTAACAAAGGTGGCCCCTGTGACTCGGTGCTTACGTGGCTACTCCATGTTTTACTGCCTCACTTGCAGCATTTTGCCTTTCCAGTTAAACAGAAACAGGACTGTTAACTGTGTGTTAACCTGCTCAGTCTGTGATCTACGCACAGCGTTTTACCCATTTACCTTGTTCTGTGCCTGTGAGTTTATGACACAGTTTCTTCCCATGTGTTATAAAATGGGTTTACAAATTATAAACCAGTTGTGAGCTTGCAATGGGCTTTATCTCAAAAAGAGTTCAGCACCCAAAAGCCCTGTGGTCTCCAAGCCTCAGCTGATGTTTATTTTTCAGTAAGACTAAAGCACACGCTTATTTTTATTGTCTTGATGTCAAACAAGGGACATCATACATTTTGTTATGTCAGAGCGCCTGTCAAACACCTGGTAATTTCTCTGAAAGCAGCAGGCATAGAAAGCAAGTGAGGGTGATGGAAAATGGGCACTCGGCACCTTATGAGCCTTGGCTGTAGACGAGAGACGCGAGTGAAAGAGAACTGCCTCTGGTTACTGCAGGTGCTGCAGTTTGCTGAAGACCAACTTTCAAGAAATGTTGAACAGGCAAAACATAAAGATCCCATTGTTTATATATTAGAATGGACAGCCTGCGGGGTTTTTACTTTAACCATCTGCCTTCCAACTTTGATATAAAAATTCTGCTCTCTAATAAATGTTTAGTGCATTAGGACACATACCTCACTGGAAAGAAACCAAACCAAACTCCTAATACTTCACAAGGATAAATTAGCAAGTGAAAAGCAAGCCTTTCCAAAACCCCTTTTGTATGGCTACAATCATTTAACTCAGAACTTGGAAAGCTGAAGGTCTAGTCACTAATCTACTGACTCCATCACAGAAGGGTGAATTTAATTTAGGAACTGCCGGCTCCAGCACTGCATTCGGTTATACCAACTTGAAGAAATTTATGTGATAATCCTTTTTATCAGCATATTTATTCTCTTTTTTGAGCCAAACAGCACATCAACTAAACAAAAGATGTGCTTACTAGCTAATAGGTTAGCTGGCTATCGTTTTTGGCTGGACTATTCCCTGCTTTATCTTCAGTGGATGATGAGACATATAAATCAGTGTCTACATGTAGAGGTGGCATGCTGTTTACACAGCAGGCTTATATTATCATAGTAATCATATATGGGTAATAAATAAAACTGTAGCGAAGAACCAAAGATTTGCTCCATTCAAGGAAGCTCTTTTTTCTTAAAGTGTTACCTAGAGCCAGAGAGAATATACAGACCTCTCCTAAACTGTACCAAAGCACTCAGGCTTGACAAAGTTAAACCTGCAGATGTAAAGCATTTCTCTGTTATACTTGAACTGGCCAGGCTGGAAAGTTTAAAGCTTGCGTATAGCCCTGAGCTGGCTACATAGAATCATTTAGGTTGGAAAAGACCTTTAAGATCATCAAGTCCAACCGTAAACCTAACCCTGCTGAGTCCACCACTAAACCATGTCCCCAAGCGCCTCATCCACACGTCTTTGAAATACCTCCAGGGATGGTGACTCCACCACCCCGCCCTGGGCAGCCCGTTCCAGTGTCTGACAAGATACATGAATCTACATTGCCTCTAATAAAGCTGCACAACCTTGCAAACACCTGCTGACTTCGTGAACAGGAACAAGGAAAGACTTCATGACACTTTGTCCACCCAACAAAGGCCACGGGGCTTTACTGGGAAGACAGAGGGGAAACATGGAAGCAGATGGACAACCAGACCGATGCACCTGGGTCTGCTCTAAAGTGGAGGGTAGGGCCAGATTTTCACCACGCCAAAGGTTGCCTTTAAACTTGGGTGGTTGGTGATGTTGCTTGTGTGTGGCCCGAGCTCATGTGTCAAGGTACGTGATGCAAGTGTAGCCACTGTGTCCTGTATCAGCCACTTTTTGGAAATCTAGTTAGTCTTTTTAGTTTGAAACTCCCTAGTCAGTCATCAAGGAGCTTAATGCAGACAGCAAACTGGGAGCCTGGTCTCAAGGATGGCTCCTTCTCTCCTGCTTCCAACTCTGTCATTGGTTTCATTGAGTAAAACTTACAGGATCTCCCTCAAGAGAACAAAATTGTCCTTTTGCAGAGTATTTTAAGGGCTGTGTATCAAAAAAAAAAAAAAAAGATAAATACAGTGGAGTTTAACAGTTCAGCAAACAAAAGATTGTGTTAACTCCAGACTTTCACCCTCAAATACAAAAACCATGAGGTTTTGGCCCATCTCCTTTTTTATTTTTGTCCATTACAACAGAAAGAGCTCCAACAAACATGGTGGCTTTCTGACTGAGTGCAGGGGTTGTGTTGTTGTTTAGATTTCTCCTGTGCAAACAATGCTTGAAGACATAGGGCCAAATCTATCCCTGGATTAACTCCACTGACGTCAGTGTAATTACACTAGGAATTAATTTGCCTTGCTGATATCATTTGCTGGATCCTATATCTACTTCCAAAATGCAATTAGAATCCAATTTCCTCAATCTTTTATTTTGGAGATAGGCAGCTTGAGTTTCTTCACAAAGATACTGGGCTAACAAAAAAAGTACCTATTTCCTGTCGTTGGCATTTGCACCAGTGAAACGGAGAGCAGGCTCAGGGGTTTCACGCTGTTTAAATGGCAGCCGCCTGCTTGTCAGTGTTGCAGTGTAAACGCAGACCGGGAGATCTGCAATCTTA
Source organism: Gavia stellata (assembly GCF_030936135.1). Classification (NCBI taxonomy): domain Eukaryota; kingdom Metazoa; phylum Chordata; class Aves; order Gaviiformes; family Gaviidae; genus Gavia; species Gavia stellata. The sequence continues at coordinate 93,961,698 of NC_082596.1, read as the reverse complement.
GTTTATCACCCTTTATTTTCTTTTTGGAGCTTTTGGTTCATTCCACCAGACAAAATACAACCAACCAATTGATTTTGCTGTGAATCTGTTGTGTAGTAATGCCATTACTTGGAGAATATTGACTTTCTGTATGCCATTACAAAGGATTACTGAATCAGACAATATTGAGCAAATACTTATTATATTAGGTTTTAACAGTGACTCTCTTAATCAATGAACCAGCTGTCTCAACATTTGCACCAGACCCAGGTAAAGGTTAGCTACATGTAACCTTTTTAAAAGGCTTAATGTTTCTATCTAAAAGCTTCTCTATCAAACTCAATAATTTGATTGTGCACAAGAGATGTACAGATCTCATTAAGAAACCTACAAAATAGTACAAAAAAGAGGATAAGAGTGTTTTAAAGTAGTCATTGAAGAGGCCATAAAGGTGAGCAACAATTTTCCACCTGTATCAGCAGTTGGCAGGGCTGAATGTGCTTTCTTGGTAGAACCTGTGATGAACCACAGCAAAATACATCCATCGTTAATGCTAGGAGAAGCTGGAACTGAGATTTTGCTCACCACTTCATAGCAGTATTTGTAATTTTTTGCCAGGAGTGAAAATATTAAACACAATAAAATCCCCTTTCTTCACAAAGGTGTGTTCTGTATCTCCTTGCCTCTGGGTCTCATGCATAAAAGTGTAGCAATCAAAAGTACAAATATCGCAAATAATAGAAAAAAAAATGATGACTCACAGAAAGAAAAGGCAGGAAAAGACAGCATGGAGCTGGGGCAAAATCTAGAAGAAAAATGAAATATTAGCAATTATTCCAGAGTTAGAATAACCCGTTAGACATGGCTCACACCAGTCTCTGGGAAAACACAGGGACAGATTATAGCACTTCTTTTCTAAGAGATCGCATTTATTATATCCAAGCCACTAACACGATAGCTATAGCAGCAAACTTCCCATGAGTAGAGGGCAGCCACGGGGAAGGCCACCCTGGTCCATGGCACCCCGGCCGCACCAGCTGGAGAAGGGGCAGAGCCCCACCAAGAGAGGGGCTTCATCGGGCCAGCCACGGGGGATCGAGCCGACATCGCAGCAGCTCTGCAAGGCACAGCTGTGCTGGCTGATTGAAATGCCCTCATGGTACAAATTAAAGAAGTGCTGATGTGTATGTTAAGGAGAAATGTCTACCCCTGCTCAAAAAGCCCTTGGCATATCTAGGCTTTGTCCATTTTGGCTGTCCTGTGGATTTGCCTTTCAGTTTTGTGCTCAAGTCTTTTATACACGGGGCAAGGCTTCCTGCTCTAAGAAGCCAAAGAGAAGGCATACTCCCTAAATCTTTCTCAGATGTGTCTGTATCCTGGCTCAGTTTGTCTATAGATAAGGGGAAAAGAAAGGAAAGCACATTGGAGCAGTCTAAGTGGATGTAATTTTCTTTATACATAATATGCCTATTTTCTGGGCATCAAACCAGATTTTAGATAAATCATCCTCTTTTCCTCCTCCTCCAGGTTTTACTCCAGCTATAAACATGCTTCGCAGGGGGAAGCATGGCTGGCACCAGGCCTAACCAGATCACAAAACAATTTATATAAAAGTTTGGACCTGAGCAGTCTCGTGGAGGGAACTCTACTTAATCATCACAGAGACCAGAACTGAAACAAAATTTCCTGGCCCACAGTTTTGGGAGGTTACTCTAGGCCTCTGGCTAAAAGTTAGTCATTAATTTGTTGAACGTGTGGCCAGCGTACCAGGGAGAGCTCTCTGGATAGCAGTGAGTTTCAGCATGCAGGAGATTTGTCAGTGCCTTCTCTTGTAGCAGAAGCTAAAAATGGCACTAGCAAAGTAATACGGGATCAGATCCTCTTTCTCTGGCAAACAGGCTCTTAACCCATCAACAGCTCTCTGGGAATCAAGACCTCCACCCCACTATGGTGAGAAAAAACAACCACTATAAGCAGAAAATTATGACCTTCTCCCGGTCTCCTCCCCTCCCTCCCCATTCTCTTTTTGAGCAGCTTATAAAACAAAGAGAGAGACTTCTGGAGTCGTCTCCAGCTCCTGCAGAGTTTCCATGGACACTGGCTGCCTCAATATCTTTTTGTGTCTTAAGGGAGAAAAAGTATCTCCTGGTCTAATTCAGAGGGTTCATTCCTTGGGATGAAAGCCCTGTAGAGCCTCACAGAAAAGACGGCTGGAACATACCAGGAAGGTAATAAAATTGAGAACTGGTTTACTTGTCCAAAGTAGCAGGAGCAAACTGCTTGACTGGAAGACAGAAAGCTCCACGAAGTGACCAGAGTAGTCTCAAAAGCATTAATACGTAAATTGATTATGTGGGGGTTTTTTTTGTTATACACTGTAAGTATGCTATACAAGAGAGTTACGTACTTTTTAACCATGCCTCAAGGCAGATTTTGGACCATTTTGCTGTTATTATACATTGCATGAACAGCAGTAGGTTGTAGGGGTGGCAACCAAATTGAGAGCTGTATAGACACAAAATCAACAGACCACCTGGACTGAGATAGCTCACAGTCTATGCTTCTACACACTTTAGCACTAAATTTGATCACTGAGGTCTCACCGTTCAAAATTTATCGATTATTACTCAATACTAATAATTTGTAAAACTCTGTTGCTCAGAGCTGTGTAAATCGAGGTAGCTTTAGAACAAGCACATTAGAATTTGGCAAATTTTGCCAGCAATTACTCTGCCTCCAAATTAGATGCATGGATATGTTCCACCTTAACTGTATTTGACATCTGTTGAGTGCTTTGGGGATACTGGCGATGGGAAGAGAGGCATAAGGTTAGGGTCATTGCTTAAGGGCAGCTCTAGTGCATGTTATTTCTTTGATCACGTATTTATGCTTTGAGAGAACATAAAGGAGTCTATTCTCCACTTGATATACATATCTAAGTGTCATTGATGCTAGAGGACTCAGATTACTAGTTACAGGTTTGCACCACAGTCCTTTTTGTATATTAATTAGCTTGAGCATTGCATAAGGCTGCTTTGATGGGGACACTTAAAACGTACAGTCTGTATTACAACCAAACTCCTGTCTCCTTCCAAGGGAGCCCTGCCTGCTGTCAACATTTTGCCTGAGGATGGACTGAAGGACTTTCTCCCCCTACCCCCTACAGAGCATCCATCGCCTCCGCTTCGTATTTAAAAACCAACCCAGACTCTTGGCAGTGTGAGATGAAAAGACAGGCAAGGCAGACTAATACAGAGTTTGTATTAACATTTTTTCTCGATCTAGGTTTTTACAATGACGAATGGTCCGAGACAGGGTCCTGAAGTGCTACACCAGGAGAAAACACGACCGAGTTGTAAGCAGAAAAAATGCATACAAGTCTCAGAATTTGCTTTACAGACTTTACCTTACCTGTTAAGTAAGCAGGAAACGATGTTATTAATGCAAACAGAAAAGCAAGATTTCCTCCCGGAATGATGGGCTGTGGAAAGCTATTCATACAGAGTCGTCGCCTGTGGGACTCGCGGATCGATGCACATTTTCACCCTCCACCACACCTGGGCAGAAATTTTCCCGATGACTTCTCTACTGCATATATGTCTCGGCAGAGAACAGTTTACTTCTGAAGGTTTTTAAGATTGGTGATAAATGCACAAATGTCAGACATACAAATACAACATACACGTCCAATATCATAAAAGCGTTAAATTTACCTATCCGGCCTCTGGGCTCATTTCAGCCCTTTTCACTCCCATTTGCCCCCTTGGTGCTACTTCCTGGCTTAGCTCAATTAAAGGACAGCTTCATCCCCGCGCGTGTCCTCGTGGCCCTAACGAAGTCAGCTGTCAAAATCCCGTCACGCAGCTGCCCGGCTCCAGTATCTGATGGCCACTTGTCAGCTGCTGCACCCAGTCAAACCCGGACAAAGGCCCCTTTGATGGACTGCCTTTCTCCAATCAATCTACACCTTCTCCTCTGGGACTTCAACATCTGCTTCAGTGTAATTTGATTTTATATTCAGTGCAGCCTGACCCTATTGATAAATTGAATCTATCTGAACATGATATCCTCATGCCACCACGGGGTAAATGACTTGCTGTTTAATTTTGGCTTTTGCCAGACGTGACATGGTATCAATACTGGCTCTTTTTTTTGTGTTTGGGTCATTACTTCAATAATTTAGGCTCCAGATCACTGTTAGGCTGGGGGCAGGGTGGGGGGAGGATGAGAGAGCCTTTTCAGAAGTATGTACAAAAAGGTAAATCAGAACAATTCCTTCTAGGATTTTAGCATTACTTTCCATAATCATTATATTTCCTGATAATCTTCTTTTATTGCTCTACCTTCCAAGTGTATTTGCCACACACAAAAAAATCAAGCCTTAAAGAAAAAAAAAAGTACCATAAGTTCATAAAATCTCTAATAACTAAAATAACTATGCACTGAAGACTGTTTTCAGTGTAGACTGAAATGGAGGATTCTTCTCATATGCACACAATTTCTTTTTGTAAACAAATAAAAAACACACACACACAACAAATGAGAAAATTCCTGGAACTGTATATACCTGATTTGATAAAAATCTTTGCAACATTTCAAAATTAAAATAAATACAGTACTTCAGCCCCACAACTTCCTATTTTATGGGTGAAAAAACTTGGGAGTCTACCTTTCTAGGCACTGCAGCACCTTTCCTCAAACTATTGACATTTTACAGTTACTGACTTTTTTTTTCCTTTCAAAGCAGCCTGAAAACAGTGAGATCTCCTGCCCCCACACATACCTACCTCCTTCACCAAAGACTTGTTGATCCCACCTTCTCCTCTTAATCTGCTTCCTCCTTCTCTTTTCCCAGGCCAGGAGGGTCACCTGCAATCATGACCCTGCTCAGGGCCAGGGGAAGCAGCTCTGGGCCAGTGGGAAACAGAGCTTGTAAATATACGTAGGCACAGAGAGCACCATCAGGTTCTTTTGATGAAGAAGAAAAGTGTTTTCTTCTCTTTTCACTGTTTTCAGCTAGGCGGGTTTTCAGAGAAGGACCTTACTATTCAGGAGCCTTCCACTAGTCTTTGGTGGAAGGTAGGAGTGGGCAGAGCAGAGACCCTTGGAGGGTGCCTGGATGGTGATGCTGCTGAGAGGAAGGCATCCGGTGCTGCAAGTGCTGGGTTTTACTGGTGGTGTGGGGCTGACTTGGGCCACGGCATGACCATTTCCCAACGCAGTAAGCAGTCGCCCCAGGGGCGGTAGGGCTGCAGACTGTCAGCGCATCTCTCAGTTACCCTTTGCCAGCCCTGCGTTGCCCTCAGGCTGCCTTTGGAAGGCACCTGGTGCACAGTCAGCTCTCCTGGGATGGGAGCTGTGGGAGGAATGAACTGAAATGCTCAGCAAGCTGTGTGGCAACAAAAAAATTAATAAAAAAAAGACAGGAAGGGAAAAAAGTCTTCATGCTATATATGGGCTGAGAACATCCGAGAGTAGGCACCAATTCATCACTACACAACGAACTGGGATCCCCAGTCATTAATAATATTGCTCAGCATCTCCTGTTATAAAACCCTCTTCCCCAGCAACTACCAAATATTGTAAAACCTTCCTCAAGTGGGATAAAATTTTCCATGTGGTGTTACCTGGTCTGGGGTTTTGCTTCTTTTTAAAACAGTTTAAGTTATGGGATGGAGTGTCCCCTGATACCTCAACTTCCTCTGCCAAGGTGGAAATAGCTTCTTTGCTTAACCGTCTTCTGCTTACACCCTGAGCAACCAGGGCATCCTGGCTCTACCATCACATGAGGACATCTTGCTGAGCCACTTGTCCATGTTGAATCTCCTAATTTTCTTGAAATCAGAGCATCTCTTTCTGAGGGTACATTTTGCAAAGGTGCTTTACAGGAGGTTTCTCACTCCTCCGCCCTCTACATGTGCCTGCAGCGTGTTCACAGACATAGTCCCTGGGGCAGCTCTAGCCACTGTCAACTTTCTGGTCTGCTGCCTGACTCAGGCACCCGAGCATCTGCGGAGTCCTTTCTGAAGTGATGGCGGGGTTGTGATTTTAAACTTCAGACTAAACCTAACAGTTTAGTTTGGATTGATTTTTATTTTTCACTTGGATAGCTGAAATGTAAACTTTCATCCACTTTAAATGAAGAGAAAATGTCAAAGTAATGGTGTATCCATGAAGGAAAACACCCTTCTTTATTTGTGTTTGAGATCTAATTACTCAAAGACTTTTCTCAGCTGTTGTGTGCTAGTTCTACAGTGCCTTGACAGTGGTTTGAAATTGCAGTTGCTTTTCAAGAAAGAAAAGACTCTAGACTGCAATTTTTTCCAATCGCTGATGTTGCTCAGTCTTTTGTAATGGACTAAGTCCTTTACAAAAAAACAGAAAACAGTCAGTGACCACTATCAGGATTACTCTATTTCAAAGAAATGCCAGTAGATGTATTTAGAACAGGGCACCGAAGTGCCAAAACATGTATTTATTATTATTTTAATTACACTTAGTCCTGCCTTACAGTGGCGTAAAGTGGAATGAAGTGCACAGGTATACTAGTCTAGAAAAAAACCGCTGTGATCCATCTTCTACCATGCTGAGTTTTTTCTACATTCCCCCCACTCTAAGAAACCCTAGAAGTTTCCAGTAGAAAAGTGCAGAGGGCAAAGCCAGGTCCCTATTTTCCAACTAGAGTGGCTGAAGACCACCACTCCTGCGGTGAATCAGCTATGTTCGTTGAGAGGACATGGGTGTATCCCCACCCATGAATGCATCTGCACACAACCTGTGGACTTAAACCGAATTAGCTACTCAGCATTGACTGGATGCCAAGAAAATTACCTTAGGAGCTGATATTAAATGCTTGTGGTTCTTTGTTGGTCTCAGCTGTGCCTGCTGACCAATATTTTGGAAACACAGTAGTTTTGGTCCAACATTCAAGTAATTTCCCAGGATTGCACCCATGGAAGGGCTCTCTCACAGCGGTAGCCTCAGCATAGCCAGCCTGGGGGCCCGGTCCTTAGCACAGTGGAAGACATTTCCTCTGTCACTGTAAGAGCTGTTTTCAGAAGAGGTTATAATCACTATGCTTTGGTTTGTGTATTTTTCTGTTTCGGAATGGGACAAAAACTCAGCAAGCCAGCATTAGCTACCCCAGGTTTGCGAATGATTGGCTGTGTCTTTCCATTCACCCCCATCTTTGCTGTGACCCGATGCAACATCTTAGCAAGTCTGGAGAGTAACAAGCTGCTCCCCAGAAACTCTGCACCTCCCAGTCTTGTCCAGAATGAGGACGAAAATAAAGAGCCAACAGGTACTAGCACATCTGCCCACTCGGAGTGGCACAAAGGCATATTGGAGGTCAAAAGGGCAGCGCAGCAGTGCCACTTCCAGCTGCGGCTGCAGTTACAGAGAAACTCTTAGAAACACCACTAAACTATGTCATCCTTCCTAAACTTCTCTGATGCTCCCTAATTGGGAGCTTTTGGGAGGGACAGTAGCTCTTACAATATTCAGTTTAAATATGTATATATGCATATATATAAGATATAATTGAATAGAAATAGTTTTATCAAAAACCTTAGGTATTATTTCAGTGAAAACACTAAAAGAGAGAAAATGCTTCATTTTCCGTGCAAATATAATTTCCGTAAAGCTGCTGCTATTAAATAAGTTTTGACAGCTGTTGGACCTGACAGCCAGTGGTACTTCCACTGTTGCCTTTATAAATTTACAGGAGCTTTTAAAAACTGAAGTATTCTCTTCAAGCTGTTGTAGGTAGGAGGATGAAATTACAGCTTGTACGATTCTTCAGCTTTTAGTTCTGCCATTTAATCTGCATATTCCTGCAGGGATTGCAGTGTGACAAAATTGCTTAGAAAACAAATGAAGTAACAACTTCTGTCCATTCATATTTACTCTGAAAGTCGACGGACTTCATGGGAGGTAATTTCAAGCTGACCTCAGTTCTTCCATTTAAAGGAAGAAAAACCTTTATAAAAACTCATATTTTTGCCCAGAATCCTGTTATTAAGATGAATCATAGAATGGTTTGGGTTGGAAGGGACCCTGAAGATCATCTAGTTCCAACCCCCCTGCCATGGGTAGGGACACCTTCCACTAGACCAGGCTGCTCAAAGCCCCGTCCAACCTGGCCTTGAACACTTCCAGGGATGGGGCATCCACAAGTCCTCTGGGCAACTGTTCCAGTGCCTCACCACCCTCACAGTAAAGAATTTCTTCCTAATCTAAATCTACCCTCTTTCAGTTTAAAACCATTACCCTTCATCCTATCACTACACTCCCTGATAAAGAGTCTCTCCCCATCTTTCCTGTAGGCCCACTTTACGTACTGGAAGGCTGCTATAAGGTCTCCCCAGAGCCTTCTCTTCTCTAGGCTAAACAAACCCAACTCTCTCAGCCTGTCCTCATAGAAGAGGTGCTCCAGCCCCCTGATCATCTTCATGGCCCTTCTGTGGACCCACTCGAGCAGGTCCATGTCCTTCTTATGTTGGGGGCTCCAGAGCTGGACTCAGTACTCTAGGTGGGGTCTCACGAGAGCAGAGTAGAAAGGGAGGATCACCTCCCTCGACCTGCTGGCCACACTTCTTTTGATGCAGCCCAGGACACGATTGGCTTTCTGGGCTGCTAGCACACATTGCTGGCTCATATTCAGTTTTTCATCCACTGATACCCCCACGTCCTTCTCTGTAGGGCTGCTCTCAGTTCATTCATCACCCAGCCTGTATCCATGTTCAGGATTGCCCTGACCCAGATGCTGGACCTTACACTTGGCCTTGTTAAACTTCATGGGGTTCGCATGGGCCCACCTCTCTAGCCTGTCAAGGTCCCTCTGGACGGCATCCCTTCCCTCTACAGTATCAACCACACCATTCAGCTTGGTGTCATCCACAAACTTGCTGAAGGTGCACTCAATCCCACTGTCCATGTCCCTGACAAAGATGTTAAATAATACTGGTCCCAATATGGACCCCTGAGGCACACCACTCATCACTGTTTTCCCCCGCCGGACACCTACCCATTGACAGCAACTCTTTAAGTGCGACCATCCAGCCAATTCCTTATCCACCAAGTGGTCCACCCATCAAATCCACATCTCTCCATTTTAGAGACAAGGATGTTATGCAGGACAGCGTCGACTGCTTTGCACAAGTCCAGGTAGATGATGTCAGTTGCTCTTCCCTTATCCACCAGCGCTGTAACCCCATTGTAGAAGGCCACCAAATTTCTCAGGCACGATTTACCCTTAGTGAAGCCATGTTGGCTGTCACCAATCACCTCTCTGTTTTCCATGTGCCTTAGCGTAGTTTCCAGGAGGATCTGCTCCATGATGTTGCCAGGCACAGAGGTGAGACTGACTGGCCTGTAGTTCCCCGGGTCTTCATTTTTTCCATTTTTAAAAATAGGGGTTATGTTTCCCCTTTTCCAGTCAGTGGGAAGTTCACCGGACTGCCACGATTTCTCAAACATGGTGGATAGTGGCTTAGCAACTTCATCCACCTGTTTCCTCAGGACTCATGGATGCATCTCATCAGGTCCCATGGACTTGTGCACCTTCAGGTTCCTTAGATGATCTTAAACCTGATCTTCTCCTGTGGTGGGCAGTACTTCATTGTGAACACAGCACATACATCCCAAGGTTAAGTGTTAACCCTGCACAGGACAAGCCACTTTTGCTTTGCTCTCAATATTCAGTTGCAAGATGGCTTTGTTTTCTGCAATATGATGTCTAGAAATCACTGTTCTCATACAGCAAGGAAAAGTAGAGATGTCTGTGGGAAAGGTTTTACTTCTTTCCTAAGAGGGGAAAAAATCCATATCCAAAAACCAGCTAACCAGAACTACTTTAATAAGTCAGTGGTTGAGTGTATACAACTTAAAAGGAAATCAATGATAATCTCCCTTCTGAAAATCTGTCCTTACTCAATGGAGCATACTTAAATTGCATCAACCTCACCTAACCCAGTCTTCCTTATATATATGGCTATATCAATGGAACTAAGCAAATAGTTAAAGACAGAGATGCACTTATGAATCTTTTTAATAAAGATGGTATCTGTCCTTAGTGTAAAGAGCAGTTTATTTTATACCTACTGATAATTATCCATGCACTCAGATGCTATACTGAGAACATGCCTAAACTAGACTAAAAGTTGGCTGCTTGACATACTAGTTCATAATACTTCTTTTACATTAAAAAAAGTGAAAAAAATCTGCTAATTATTTTCAAGACATTGTGGAGGAAAAACAGCCCCTTCATTGTGCTTTTACACTGGGATAAGTCATCTGTTCCTTTTTTGTTTCACTGGGGGTTTACTTTTTTACTATCATCTCCCTTGCTATTTCTGTATTGGCCAGTATTGGCCAGTATTTCCAAGTATTTCATCTGGCAGTGTGAATGTGAGTGTGGGAATGAGTGACAAGGAAAAGCACTCCCCAAAGCTGAGCAACTTCTCTATTATGACACGAGGCATGTATTTTATAGCTGCCTCATCTTTGCCATAATAGCTCTCCTCACTTCACCCAAACCTCTCTAACTTATGTCTCTTTCCCTAATAACATATGATTTAGTATTTAGCAGATAAGCAGTGCTGAGATTAAAACTAACAGGTTTAAGACAAAGAAGTATCATGTCTCAACAGGTTAGAAAAGCTTGGACATGCAATTGCCTAGAATTACGATATGAAAACACTAAATAGCAACTAACTCATTTTCTGTTTTCATTACATTCATGTTTGTTGCTGTTTTTCCTTATAGAAGTTTTTCATTTGTTTTTATTTATTTAGCCCAATAGGTACTCCTCATATATACCATCTAGTGGGATAATGTAAGTGGCCACCAGGATTTTTCATAGTTCTTTTATCTGATAAAGGCTACCAAATTGGTGTAATCTAGAATCATTAGTCAAACTACTCTTTAACCAGAGAGGAATCCCACCAGCACTCATGCGGCACTGTGGTGTGCCTACTTGATGTAAGTGTACCTCATTTAAAGAGTGCAAAGTTGATCTAGCTTTGAATGAGACGCATTGAGTCGCTGGACCTCTTCCTGGCAGCTCTAAATGATACTCTTAGACAGACAACAGCTAAGAAGTACACGATAGTCGAGGCTTGCCTTTTCCATTAATTCTCTTCAGATCACTATTAACTCGGCGCGATTTAGGACTCTGTGAGAGGCACAAAAGGTTTACTAGAGGGAAAGTATTTAAGTAAGGAACATAACAGACATTTCCTTTATGAGTCAGTTCTTTGATGCAGTGAAGCTAGTTTGTCACATACTCTCTTAAGGAGAAAATCAAGGGAGATGGGGAATCTTCCTCCTCTGTAGCTAACTGGGTTCCCCTGCTTAACACGACTGGTTTTCTAGAAATGTGCCCCTCACTTCTAATGGCAAGAGAAGGTTTAAGCGCAATGAACAGACAAGGCAACTTACTAGTTTGTTTTCTTTTACTATATATGCATTTTCTTTTAAAATCTTAAGGTATATTACTAATAGATCAGGTTATTTTGCACCTCCTTTATTATATTTCCTCTCTACTCTGCAGTTTCCTACTAAAATTACTTAAGGTCTCTCACAATTTATGTGATAGTTTATAGTGTAAAAATGCCACAATTATAGAACAAAACTGCAAACTAAAGAAAGGGGGGAAAGTCAGCCTCTGAAAAGAAAGGAGACTAAAAAGTCAGTGCAACCTTGATATTGACCACTTTCTAAATAATTTATTTGCAATCCTCTTGGGAACAATTTGTTCATTATTCGAAGTCATTAATCTACACTTTTCTTGTAAACAGCTGCTAAGGTTTGGAATCTGTTGTGACTGCTCATGGAGGTCATTGGGTATGACTGACCCATCACCATTAAAGGTTCTTGCCATGTAGCTCTCATCCTACAAGTATTCTGAAACACTATTTCACAGCTGGTGGTTTTATCAAACATTTCTGCTAGAAAAATCCATTTTTTTTCATAAATTTCAGGGGGAAAAAACACCATAAAAGCTTACAGACACCACCAAATTGATTTTTCTTTTTCAGCATTGTGTAGCTGGTTTGAAAAAGAGGCTTGCAACATTAAACCAGCTCTGCATGGGACATACACTTCCCCAGCCTACAAACAACATTTCCATCCTTTTCTGTTTCTGGCATCCTCAAATCTTAAAAAAAAAAATCTCCCACGAATTTATGCCCTATTGTAACTAGACCTACAGCAGTCATAGCATGCTATGTTCAAACTGGTTTTTGTTAATGCTTGTCCAACAGCAGAATATCACACAACAGCAATGTAGTGGTCTGTTATGCAAATCAATGGAATATAATGTACAAAAGAGTAGCTGGTGTTGGCAAAGGGAACCACCATTAAAAATAAAATTAAATAAATCAACACCTGATATGAATATTTCACACTCTTATGAAATATTCCCTTCATATTCCTTTACTCCCTTAAATCCAGACCTTAGATAGAGGAATTTGAGAACTAAGTAAAGTAATTGGTTGCAATTTTTTTTTTTTTTAATTAGGCAAATTTCTTACTCATAAACCTGCATGCTATAGGCATTCTACTGGACATACTTAAACAGGTCAGTGATGCTCAGCTGCGATGTTATATATGAAGGGAGAAGAGGAGAGCAAGGGAGAGATGGTGAAAGCAGGTTGCCTGGGAGATGGCTTACCTCCAAACAGCCTGGAAAGGAGCGCATGTCAGGGCTTGGGACCAGGGCGGAGGGGTGAAGTCAGTCTTCATAGCTCTAGGCTTAACTGATGTGTATTCGTTAAGAGATTTATCGGTTGTTGCTGTACAGGTTCATGGAAAGTACAGTATACCAAGTTCGTACTTGACTTTAATGCTTCAGTTTGCTCAGTTCTGAGTTTCAATCGCATTTTAAACAAACCTCAGACTTGCTGCTGGTGAAAAGGAGTCATCTGGAAGCATATTATGTTTGACTGGCCCCAGGAAATCTACCACAAGAGATGAGGTAACCCTGGGAGCACTTGCTATAGGAACTTGCTATGATTTACATTTAAAATAAGGAATGTTTCAGCAAGTAAACAACAGCTTGTTGGATTAAAGAAGTTCAAAGTTCCCTCTGCCTTTATCTAATTCCCTCTACATTTTTGCAATGAGATATTAATCAATGGAATTGATTCTGAACATGATTTCATAAGATCTATTTTTTGCGTAAACATTCTCAGCTCCGTGGCTTTGTATCAGACTCTTAAGTCCCTTTGTCTTTTTTCTCCTCTTCATCCTGAAAGCTATGCCATCAAGATTTTAAGACGGCAAATCCCAGGAGAATAAAACACAGGCTTCATTAAATTTGTTAATGATATTTTTCCTACAGGAAGTTTCACCACAGCTTGCAAAAATCAGAAGGTATCAGCGGTGTATCATAAGAGCAACAAAAGCAGGAGTAAATGCACTAACATATAGAAAATAGTATAATGCAAACTCGTTATATGCACAGATAGAAACCCAAAGGCGTGTCAGCATCATTGTATTTTATGCGTAATTTAACAGTCTGGAGTCCTACGCAGTTTGAACTCTAATAAAACTGGTTTTAAGGGGAGGGGGAATTGAATATCAACTTCACTAAACAGAGTTTCGATGGAGAGAGCAAATCTTACTTGCAAATGTGTCAAGTTTGGAGTATGGTTCCTACCAATAAAGATAAGGGTAACATCCATTAAGGGAGAGGAAACATTTCTCTTTCACATTTTAAGCAAAATGTTTCATGCCAGAAATATGACTTGTTTGTAAAAGCCTTGATTTTTAATTTTAAACCAATAATTCATCTTAAAAGGACCTGTAGAAATATGTTTAAGCAAAAGGTTACTAAAAGCTGAAAGAAACATTTTATTTCAACCCAGGAAGAATCTGAATTCACACGAAGTTATATTTTTCATTTCACTCAAAACCCTCCAAAAATTCTGGGTTTGTTTGACCCTAACCACAATATTTTCTTGAACTTTTTTGCTCTAACTACTATTTATCCAGTTCTATATGTAAGGATTTTGATTTATGTACTTTAGCTGTGTACTATACTGTACAAGACAAAGTTTGTAAGAAGTTGTAGTGCCTCTTATTAGACTGATGGACAAACTGACATATGCCCAGGAGCTTCCTCAGACCATACTTCAGGCATCAGGTGGGTCAGAAAGCTCATCTATATTTTCCTCACATGTATGTCATCTTGTTTAATAAAAGATATTCTATTACATAATAAAACTCTTTGCTTCTTATATCTTTTGATAATCCCAACTTCAACAAGATCACCACCACAAATCATCATACATAATAGGACGTCAGAAAATGAGAAGATTTGGGGCTTGAAGTTCTGAGGTGTCTTCTTTCTAATGATCCACATTTTTATTTACTTATCCCTATTGCACTGATATCCTGGTAAGCTTCATTAATAGAACAAAAATATACTAAATACCTTATTTTTCAAATCTGGAGACTTTAGGATCCCAGGGATTTATCATGTTCTGCCCACAGCACTTGCAGGATGGCATCAACCCCATTATGACTGTTGTGGTTATTCTCATAGTGACCTTACAGGTTAGGGAAGCAATACTAATTCCATTCTACACATGGGAAACTGAGGTCCAAAGAGATCTCATGGTTTTGGTTATGGGACACATCTATGGCAGTGTAAGAAACCAAACAGGGCTGCTATAATTTTCTGCTTTTATGACACAATCTTAGGATCACTAGAACTATTTGCAGGCTGAAGCTGAATTACATAGGTAGTTTCTGCCCCCTAAATCCAACTTCCTTTGCATTTGTACATGGCAGTTGTAGATGTCAAACATTTTGATACCTTTTACAGAAACACTGTGAAACTGTGTTCTGTTTCCACCTTCTGAAAGGATGGTTTATTATTCTTTTTTTTTTTTTAAATGCCATAATGTTAACAATAATAAAACAGTAATATTTTATTTCAAGGTGAACTGTTTGCATCTACTTGACCTTTAAAAGAAGCGGTCAACCATTTGCATTGCCATTGACATGAGCTTAGGATTTGGAGGATGGGTGTTAATGTCTTAGCCACCAAACCTTCTTGGCTTCCATTAAATGGAGCAGCTCTTCCAAGATGGGCAGGTGGAGCCTTTGGGGAGAAATCTTACTTCCACATTGTGTGGGAAAACGTGAAAAGTTGTGCTGTCATGTTAAATAGCTCACACTCTTTAAAAAAGGGTGTTTCCAAGAATTTGTCCATTAGCAGGAAACTGGTGGGGGAGGATATTTGCATCTGGCTCCTCTGGGGGAAAAAAAGAAAGAAAGAAAGAAAGAAAAAGGGAGGATGAAAACTACTCTATGCATATTACTGAGGTGGAACTTATGAGACACATGCAGAGGGTTATTTTATAAGAAGAAAAATCGCATTCCATAAACTGTGAGTGCATGAGTTTGTCACTTCATATGCCAGTATGGCATTCTTGAGGAAAGCCAATGTATCATTTAAAAATACTTGTTTTCTAAGAGGACTTTGTATAATCCTGTGCTGTACGTATATTCCCGTGCATTGCCTGTCTGTTCTCCTACTGGGACAAATACCCCACTGCCAAAAGCAGTCAGCAGCAGTCAGAAAGAAAATAAAAGTTAAAAAAAAAGGTATAGGATTGTTCTTGCCATAAAACTAATTGCAAGTGTAAAAGGAACAGTAATCACTATCAGAGATGCAAACATACCGCATTCTCCTGTGGGGCTGAGTTGATGGGGTGCCTGAAATCAGAAAACAGATCAGATCTTTGGGTACCAGTTGGTTTTTCATAGACAGAGGGAGTCACCTGCAATCGTTCTGCAGCAGTGACAGTCCATGGGGCCACAGGGTCCTGCACAGCACTGCCAGGCAGGAAGGCAAAGCCTTCTGTCATGTCTTTGCTCCTTCCCAGTAGTCCGGCACACCGGATAACAAACTGGGGACTTCAGGACCTTTTTCTCTATCTTCTCTTGCCACCATCTCTGCTTCTGGTCATATCTTTGTTCATAGACAGATAACTCCAAAAACAAGGAAAAAAAGCACACCACCCCCCCCACACTTAGCCAATCTATGCTTGCATTCAACCTTTTATGAAACTCTGCTATCCACATCATTCAGCATCTGATTGAGCTTGTGCTTCAGATGGTGCCTCCTATTGTTTCAGATATCTTACTCCAAAAGGGGCTTAATTGCTTTTTCTGTTTATTTGAACAAAAAGTAACATCCCATCTGCATACCAGATGCAACAGGACTGAACCCAACTTTTCAACAATATTTTAAATGAAGTGCTCATTTGCTGGTAGCTGACAGCCTGTAGCAGCAAACTCAAATTCTGGGAAGATAAATTAAATAACTCAATTGCGCCCTCCCCGCCTCCCCTTACACTCTGCAAAAGGGGGAAAAGTTAGCTCGATCTGTCCTTAAACTGAATGCAAATTCAAGATCTAATTAAGTGCATCGGTTTCCTGGTGTGGGTGTTTCCTTCATGTTCATAGCTTGATTCTAAGCAAAACAGCATTTTTAAAAAGTCATTGCAACCCCGGAGGATAGCTTTCCCAGTAAATCATTTCAGAATAACTATTCTTACGAAAGTTGTCTGTCTTTCCTTCTATATTTCTGTGCATAGATTGCATCATTATACAGAGTGGCCAGTAAATACTGTCTTTTGGGAGTAAATCTGGGTAGGAGAAAACGTCTCCCTGCTGCAACTTGATCATAGAGAAGTATGCCTTTTCTGCATCAATGTATAACCAAAATCTTTCAATATTTTTATCAGGTGCACTAGAGAAATGTACCTCATCACCTTGGCAGACAAGGCTTTTCCCTGCGAAAATCTAACAGATAGAGCCTCGGAAGCGTACATCTGGTTTAGTCTTATTTGGCCAAGCTGAAAGCTACAACAGGGCTCTATTGCAGCAACTGATGCTGATCTAGCAGCTAAACCCCAAAACTTTCCAAATAAAAATTTTAATAAAACCCAGCAGGTTGTGATGACACTTTCAGTTTTGGTGGACAAGCATTTTCTAAGGAAAATGTCATCTTAACTCATTCTGTTTGGGGTTTCGTGTCTCTTACAGCTTGAACTACAACAAAGTTACTTACTATGAAACTGAACTTGCAGTATAAACTCAGGAATGCGGGTTTTTTTTCCATGGAAGTAGTCACACTGATGGGTATAAATAAGAGCATTAAGAACTGACCCGTTCCTCCCAAACAAGAAAAAACCCCCAAACTGTCCCAGCAGATGGACTCAAGTCCCGTTTAGAATCCTATTTCAGGACATAATTACAACAAATAACATTAGTAAATGCTTTGTTAAGCAATTTCTGTTTTAATAAGCTAACCAGACCAGTGTCTTCTATGAGGCATGGAAAGTCAAGGTTTTTTTGGTAGTCCAGGCTACTAAACAGAAACACACTGAGAAATCTTTTTCTGTTTTGTCAACAAAAAAGAATTCAGAAGAAAAGGAAATATAAATAAGACATCTTAAACACTCATGACAAATATGGTAAACCAAAATCACCTGAGTCTCGCCCCGGGGATGAATTTACCCTAGTCCTGCTTTAGTGCTACTAAGTAGAGTTTGCGGGCTTTGTACACACCTCCTAAACACAAGTCATGCTACTTAGCTGACAGGAATGCCATTAACCAAATTTAACTCTAATTAGAAAGTGGGGAGGGGACCACTTTTTGCAGGAGAATTCTGCTCCAGCCAGGAACAATTTACAGACACCTCTGCTTTCCATAAGATGCCACCTTATTTATATTTCTCAAGTTTCTGGTTACAATCCCCTTGCCAATAGGAATTCCTCAAACCAAGAAAGTCTGGAGTGCTTTAGACAGAAGCGGTACAGAGAACAGAGTCTATTTTAATCCGTGACTTTTGATTTATATCTATTTCCTAAAAATGGTGTTTAACTCCTGTAATGCTGGATCAATTAGCCTTAAGGAGTAACACAACACATTCCTCAGTTTAGCACGAAACACTGCTGGAGACGCTGTACACTTTCTGACAGAGCTCCTTCACCTGGAAATGTCAGATTATTTAAAGTGGAACTTTGACTGGGGTGGAAAAGAAAGAAAAGAAGGTGTTATTTACATTAAACTTTCAATTTCTCATAGAAAGAGCAGGAGAGAGGAAGGAGTCAGATGAATCATAGAAGAGAATCATAGAATCATTTAGGCTGGAAAAGACCCATAAGATCATCAAGTCCAACCGTTCACCTAACGCTGCCAAGTCCACCACTAAACCATGTCCCTAAGTGCCACATCCACATCTTTTAGATACCTCCAGGGATGGTGACACAACACCTCCCTGGGCAGCCCATTCCAATGCTTGACAACCCTTTCGGTGAAGAAATTTTTCCTAATATCCACTCTAATGATGAAGATGCACACAACTCAAATTGGGGGCCTAAGCTGTTCACAAGTTTCCATCTCCTGACCCCCTTATAATCACAGGAAAGAGATACATTCTTAAATCGGTTACTCCAGAATCCACAGCCCCCCCCCAAGGTACAGTTACTTAGGCTCATACGCCTGCAGTTCAAGGCTGTGAATATCCAAGGCAATATCCTGGAGTCTCAGCAAGAATTATACCCTGCTCTCCCAGACCCCTGCTAAACGCTGAGCACCATAACCATTGCGGTATTTGCTATTCTAACAGGACAAAAGAAAATAAGGATACATAGAAATTTCTCATCCTAGTGAGAAGTCAGCTCCCTGCCTAGATTTTACTTACACCTTTGCAAAACTCGGGAAGCTTTCCAGCTTCTGGATAGATGCTTTTCAGTAACAGAGATCCGACACAGACACACAAGACGTTTCTGTTGACTGCCATACTAAGGACTCTCTGAAACTTGTTTCTGGGCCAGTATCTTCATCATCTTTGCAAAGTATGATATCTAACGGTAAGAATACGGATTTACTTATTGCCACAGTGCATTTCAGAGATTTGGTTTTAATTGCATTGAAACAAATTCCCTCCACTCCCATCCTGAAGGATACTAAAAGCGGCAGGAAAGCAGGATATTCAGGCTACCACTGACTTTGCCTCGCTGAAGCCAGACATATACTCTTTAGGAAGTGCTCATAATGATGGAAAAAGGCCATGTGAGAAGGACCTAATCACTGTTTCTGTATGCAATGTTCTTTCTCCTCTTCCCACTCAAATTAAGACTCCTTCCCTAAACAGTAGGGGCCCAAGCTCCTTCCCAGTTTTAAAATGTGAACATTTCCAAGTCCGCAAAGGTGCAAAACACTTGGAAAAGGAGGCAAGTGGAGATTAGATCTTTCACCTGTATGTAAATTAAGGAACAGCCTTGCAACATGAAGCAACATCTGCTGGGTGAACTATTTATTTTTGCCGTCTAACAACATTAGATCTGTCCGTACAGGCACAGAACCCCTCTCGTCATCGTGATCAGATTGCGCCGCGATTGGACCCGAGCTAGAAAAACAGTTGTTAATTAGATTAAAGAGAACACGTGGAGTCAGAGTATGCAGTGCACTCATTCATCACTCAGACTCATGGAAAAAGGTGCTCCTAGCTGTTATAAAACATGTTGCAAACCGGTGATTAACTCCAATGTCAGAACCTTGACAGATGCTTTCTGAGCATCTGATTCTGGGGCAGCAGCAATCATCTGTTGGAGCTTCAAATCCTGTCCTGAACCTTCCTCAGAAGACCTACTAAAAAATTAATTTCCCAAATACAGCATACTTCATTATTATTTCCTTTTTCATTTCTTTTTTTTCTTTTTTAAACAAACCGTAAATCTACAGGCAGCAGTATAGGTTACTGCTTTGTTTGCCTGCAGTGTTCAGCAGGGCTCTGCAAGCTTCATTAACTGTTTTGAATAGTTATATTTCGATGTCTGATTGCATGTTCTGAATACCTAATGGCTGCAAAGTAAATTTTCACTGTAATGCTAGATTCATCAAGAACTCAATCACCAGCTCGATGGGATGTCTTATGCACATAGAGAAGAGAATGTAGATTTGCAATTTTGTTCAAGAAGTGGTAACACAGAAACTACAAAAAAAATTCGCAACCCCTAAACTAGCAGTAATTAGTCAGCAAACAAATACCAGGGACACTGAAGACATTGCATTTCCATATGACTTTATCACCTTGTAAATCTCATTTTGCAGTGCCAGGACAGAGGAAGCTTGTGGCTTGCTTTTGTACAACAGCTCTGATATTTCCTTGTTAAGGCTCCATCATTTTGAATACAATTATAGAAGAAGAGAAACAGACCCAGCAGCTCCACTAATTCTTCTCCCCCCTTCTGGGTGCTCAGAAGTAATTTGCCTTTTATTTGCCTTTTCCCCCTTGATGCTGGCTTCGGAGACGACCCTCCCAACCCTTCACGCATTTCCCTGTGTGCCATGTTGAACAAGACCGGAGGCAAAGCAGTGAGCAGAAAGGCTCCATCCCATTTTTCTCAGAAACACTCCACCAGACAGAGGGCTACTGAATCATTTATCAGTTTGCCTCTCTCCACCTCTTTCTGTTTGCTCTTCTTGTCTTTAGCAGAGAGCTTGCAATACTACACATCAAGTGATTTTTTTTCTTGATACAAGTCCCCCAAACATTGCATCCTAATTGGAATACAATTACACCATGGTAAATGGCAGCTAGATGTGGCCTGTTATTGACAATAAACATTAGCAAGCTTTTCTGAAGATAAAAGGCAAATAGATACGGAACCGGGAAGAGCGGAGGATAATTCACCTACTAGCTTGAACACTTTTACAAAATCTAATAGGATTTATCTAAATAATCCCAGAGTGTGTTGTGCTTACACAATCACAACAAAAAGACAACACCCAGATATGATTTTAAAAGTACAAAATATTACACAATAAGAAAATGTCAGTATTTGAATTGTGAATGACTTAGGGACACAATAAAAAAAAAGGCTCATGGCTTAACCAGCAAGTCAATTCTGAGGATAGCTCCAATCCACAGTCCCATATTTGGTTTACTAACAGGACTTTCTTAAACGTATGTAGATGCCAAAGATTAAATAAACTTCTCTGTGTGTAGATGTTGTAAAATTTCAGCTTATGTTCTTACAATTCTTTTTTGCAGCCCAGAATAATTATATCAATCTACAGAAGAACTTTTAAATCCAAATGAATAAACATATGTGCAATGTACCATTAGAGTACACTCCATCACATAACAACGTAATGCTGTTTTTGAAATGGATCTGTAGAAAGGATTCATTAAGATAAAGTCCCAGCATCCCACCTGAGGCCAATAAAAATTCTGTGCAAACCTCTTCAAATTAAATTTTCTTCTTGAACATATCCTGTCTAATTATGTTTAGTATTATCCTCCTTAAGGAATTCTGATTCATCAGTGCTATTAAGGGAGGGAAAAGGAAAACCAGATGCTGTGGACCGGATACCCAGCTGGTAAGAAATCAGTATAGTTTCACAGAAGCCAAAAGAGCTACAGTGATTTATGTCAGCTACGGGTTTGGTATATACATAAGAACACACATGTGGACAGATGTACAGCGAATTATATAAATATCTGAAGTTACACCAGCAGAAACGTAAGTCCGTGGAGTTACACCACCAGAGAATTTGACCCAAAAGCTCTAATAAGCTGAAGTTTATAAAAGAGCCACAGCTGTGTTGAGATTTCTTGCCTTTCACTCTCTAGAACCGAAAATAAATGTAAGAAACAGAAGTGCTCTAATTAGACATTTGGCTTTAAAAATCAGGAAGATAGCCAGCTAATGTCTAAGCACTTTTTTGTTCTTGGGAGTTAGACTAACAAAGATATCATAATTACAATCATGCTACATACAGATGAAGTGCACAGCATATAGTGGTAAACCAAGTCGAGGGATTGAATTCGATTCCAGCTAAGTTGTTTCAATTTTAGTCTTTAATGAATACCCTTTTTTTTCTTTATTGTAATCCATACAGTAAGTACAAATTTGGACTGAGATTTCCAAATGCATCTAGCCAAGCTGCAAGCTGAACATGAAGTTTCTGGGCAGGGCCCGTGTTCTTCTATCCCACTGAAATTTATACGTTATCACCCAGCCACAGCCACATAGCTGCCTACAACACGGAAAAGTTACCGCTCAGGACACTTACCGGCTGTCCATGAGCCACGGCAGTCATCCTGCGAGCTCTTGCTACGTCTTTGGCTCTCCTCACCCCGCCATCCGCAGCCCAAATGCCTCTGCGCCCCACCTCGCCTCCCCATGTGTGAGACCCTGATGACTTCAGGCTGGAAGAGAAGAGGGAAGAGAATGTATGGCTGTAAGGTGCCCACCTTTTTGTCTTTACCAAATAACAGTCTATGTGAAGGTGTAGTATAAGACCTATGCTACACCACCTCTCCCTCCCCAGCACCTACTCTGTGTTTTGAAGGGGGCTTCATCCTTCCCCAGGCTTTTAATCTGGGACTGCAGTCAGCCTTCCAAAAGCCTCTTCAGAAATTACACTTGGGTATCACAGCCTGAGCCCTGCTCTGTTAGATGGAGGGCACCTTAAACAAAAACCAAAGTGGAGCAGGGTTGCTTTCCTCTTTCAGATTACAAGCATTTTATCCAGCAGCTCAGTGAGCGCAGCACACACACGGGAGGCAGCAAACCCAGGCTATGTTTCCTTTCCATAGAGGGAAAGCAATGCCCTGTCCCATGGCTGGCAGCGGCATGCTGCCTCTGTGCTGCTGAAGATGTCCCACGTTGCGCTGAGCACTTTGAGGCTTGCTGGTGTAGAGGAGAAAGCCCCGAGCAAGCACGACCACCTTGCCTGGAGGCTGGAGGGATATGCCTGCTCTTCAATTCCTCTGCCAGGGACTGGTTTCCTTACAGGAATCAATCCTTGAGTGAAAGAGCTAATTAAGCCTCAGGGCAAGGACGCCAGGCTGCTGAAATCTTTCACACGTAGAAGCACATAACAGCGGGGACAGAGAGTCCCTCCATTTCACGGAACTGTTTATCCCAATAATTAGGCCATTTCTTATGAGAGATACGGATTTGACCACCAGCTGCATAAGTGACAAGTCTCCAGCTCCCATGTCCTGGGACATGTGCTCTAAACACTGATTTATCAGGTAAGTAGAGAAGGCGGCAACACCAACTCCTCCACATCAGGGTTTGAAAAGAAGACAGATACCGTCTTGGCATCTGACTGACAGCTCGCTGCAGTAGAAGCATCCAGAAGATGCTCATTATACCAAGCTCCTCTCACAAAACAGCTCATTTTGTGGATTCCTGCAGGGTGAAATCCTGAATGATGTTTATGCCTACCAAGAGCTAGCAACTTCTGTAATTACTCAGAAGCAGAATGTAATGTGCCTCAAATCTTTGTTGACACAATCTGCCTCCTCATCTAGGTCATTCTGGAGTTAGCCGGCAGCTGAGAACGTTTTGAGACTTCAGTTTCAGATGCCTAACCCCTCCCTGACTCCAACTGCTTTCTGATTTCTGGGTTTACATCTTACACTATGCCTTCACATAAACTGTTATTTTGTGGGTGTATCTCATATGTGCAATAGAAATTTTAGCCCATAAATTACTTCACATTCAGATCCAAATTCTCTTCAAGAGCTTCTAATTGCTCTGCAGACAGCTTTTAACCTCCAGTGTACTTACAATTATTATTATTAAAGTATAAATAACTTGAAAAGAAAGGCCCAGAGTCAATGATGCTGGTTTTGCAAGAGGCATAATTTTACTTGGAGGTAGGAATTGGAATGATTTGATAAGTGCATTAAAACATTTAATTCATTTCCTTAGCTCTGAAGATACTCCTGCAGCTACTACTAAAACTTTATCAACAGGTCACAGTCAACACCCTTATATATCTTATAGAAGCTATTCTTGAGGGATAAATTAGGCTCCCTCTCCAGTGGAAAAAGCATTTGGTTGCATGGTAGGATGTGTTATTTGGTATTTGAGTTCACTATACAAATATTCGAGAAATATACATCTCCAAATACACACGTAATTTCCTGTAATAATGTCTACACAGAAGATATATTAATGGTTTGTTCCATACCATACCACCAGTTACATTGACTGAGGTATTTATTGATGTGAACAAAAACATATTAGGTCTCTTTCACTAGTTCACTCATCCTTAAAAAGGAAGTCCAGCCATAACTACGTCCTGGGCTCATGCTGGAAACAGAGCACATCTCTGAAGGATAATAGGAGCAGTCTTAGCGGACATTGAAGCGGAGGTGTTTCTAGGGTGTTTTGGAGGAAGATAGTATTGCTATGCCTTCAAACAGAAAGCATACAACAGCAGCTTCGTAGAGTCAGGTGCAAATATTTGCGACCAAAAGCAATTATTCCACCTCTTAGTTTTCCCTCACCCTTACATGTTTTCTCACCGGACTGGTAAACTGCCTCCAAATAGACCTGTCCTCTTCTTCTCTAGTGCCTTGCAGTGATTGACTTTGGGCAATTAAAGGGTTTTGGACCAGATGGTCTTTTCTCACCACCACCCCCATAGCTGTGGGGCTCCTGAAACGGGACACCCATGGCAGCACCCGTGCAATTGATGCCTCGCATCGCCCTGGCAGGGAAGATTTCATTTAAGATTTTTCTCCAGAACAGCTTGTACAACAAATAGCTTTTAGCATATACAATTTGCAAAGTTGCCAGTTTATCATGAATAGAGCTATTTGTAGTCTAGTCATATCATAAAATCTTGTTAAAAGAAACAACACAAAGAGACTGCTCACTTTTCAGTTATGGTGCTTTTGAATTAATTTGAATCCAGATTGCCTCATGAGTATTGTTTGTTCCAATATGAAACAGTTTATGGTGATAAATTGCAGCAGCACCACTTGAGAGCTGCCTGGTACAGTATACTGCAGCAGAAGTTGAGTCAGCTTTCATACAGAGTATATACTGTAGCTAGAGCGCACCCAGATTTTGTGGTTTGGAGGATAGTTAACTGAGAAAGTCAGTGAAACCAGAATATTTTATAGCAAGTGCAGGCGTCAGGTAATGTCAGGGCTTGTAGGGGTGAAACCAACTAAAGCAAATAGTGAAAATCTAGTAACCTGCCTCCCGTCTGAGCCCTCCTGTCACCCTCAGCCAGGTATTTACTTCTGAGTGTTGAACAATGATCTACAGAGACCGACACCAGGTTGCTCTAGCCGTACTTTCAGTGCTGAGCCATTTAACGCATATGAATTCTTCATGTAGCTCTAAATTTACTGTTACAGCAGATGTTAGAGTCAAATCTCATCAGTAAGATTTCATTAATCTGCAGAATAATGACAAAACATGTCGGCACCCTCTCAGTCATAATCTTAATTAAGACTAAGCAGAGTATGTTGCGTGACTCATCACCCTGCAAATGCACGCTCTCGTGCGAATAGCCAAGGGCCCGATTCGGAGAGGGAGAGCAAGCATTTGCCATTTTCACTGAAATCATCAGGGGTTCAAGAAGTCCTGACTCCTCCGTCAGACCAGGTCCTTACCACTGGGCGATTCAATAGCTTACAAGATTTTCTGTAGCCACCGAGAGGAAGAGGCAGCAGTTCCTCAACTCAGCCAACATACTGGTATCTATAGCCTTATGACAAGTATTTAAGGTCTTGCCCAGTGCTGCTAGACCCTGTCATAGAGCAGAAGAGTCACAGCTGTTACCTCACATTTAAAATATTTTTTCACATTTAATGAAATTAATGAATTTGATGAGGCACTAGGCCATATTAATCTCTAGTGCCCTTCCATCAAATGCAACTGAGTTAAACAGGGATTAATTGAGGCCCATGCAACTACCTCTTAATTAACCCTGAAGGGTTGGGATTAACCCTGCTGTTCAGGGTTGAAGATGAGTGTGTTTGTCATGGGAATTCCCATACCGTTGGCATCACAAAGTTAACATTGACCAAAACGCCTGTGCCAAAACACATCTGAGAGAACAAAGCAGATTGCTCTTGCCCTCCCACCCCTGCCCTCAGCGTTTTGCAGGGTTCTGGGGACTGCTTCTATTAGAAGGAGAAATCAGGGGTGGAACCAGGAATGCCTTTCCTGCAATATCATCTGTTAACATAAAGCCCTGAATACATTCACTGCAGGAAGGCAGACAGCAGGAAATAGTCCCTTTCCTTCCACTTCCAAGAGCCTTTTTAAACACTGTCCTACCCGAAACCTTGCTATGGGCTTTTTTTAAAAGTTGTGACAATGTTTTACTCCTGGGCTTGGTTTCCTTGCTGTATTCACTCCCCGTTTTTCCAAGTATGTCTATGTTGCACTCTAAGGTGTTAGGCAGAGGTGCTTGAATTAGTAAAGATAAGAACAGCAGAAATAGCATTCAGCAGACCCTTGGCTACATTTCTACCTGCCAGCGGCAGTTACTATGTGTGAAGATCAAAATTGCTATGAGTGCTGCCATGCGACTTAGTCTTAGGCATCTGCACAGACTCCAACAGACATGCACATTTCTACTGCTCCTCTCTCCTCCCATATATATATACACACAGAGACAATGAAATCACTCCTTCACCCATTTGATTTGTATTCAGGGACTCAGGAAATAGCTTTCAACCTTACAAGGCCATTCACTAGCCTGTGTTACACACAGTCTGATCCTCAAGTACTGTCTGGTTTTCTGTTGGGCTGCTGATCATGAAACTGGAAGGCATTTGATTGTCCATCATTTGATCTGAATGAGAGCAGCTGTTGTAGCAAAATGTTTCAATAAAGCAACACTACTGGCCAGTCTTCAGCATAACCCATGCATAGATTGCCACAGGATGCTGTATATATAATTCTTACATGCTTCAAATTAAATATGATTACAGAAGTGGGTTACAAACAACACTTAATGAAACAGAAATTTAAAGGAAGACTGCTGTACTAAACAAGCATGCATCATAGCTATCCTGCAGTTTGGTACTGTGAGGCTCTGAAAATGAAAAAAAAAAACCCCAAACACATATTGTCCATGCAAAGATGAAATAGAAAAAGTGCAGCTCTCACTCTGCTCTTCTGTGGAGATCTCGTCGTTTGTCTTGCTTCTTGAAACAAACAGAAAAGCTGACTCTGGCGCTCAAATGCATTTTCTTATAGATCCAAGACTGAGATGTTCAAAACAAATGAGTGTTCCTGCAAGAGCTTATCCAGCCATTGGCTCTTTATCCAAACACCACTCCCTTTCAAACTAGCAACATAGACTAAAATAATCTGGTTTATTTGTGTGAGAACACCCAATGTGACCACTGGTGTTTCTTTAACATGGAGCCAGAGGAGCGTCTCTCTCTGACGCAGAACTGCTGCTTTACACCTGCCTTTAAACTATGAAGATACCCAGGAAAACTGAATTTGTGCTAAACCACATGAAAGCAGGCCAAGAAAAATCTTGGTAAGAATTTGACTCAACAGACAAGGAGAAGGAAGTGGGAGACAAACCTATCCTTTTAGGCTGCCCTCTCTCTAACTTTTAAAGTTATAGCAATATCAAGCTAACGTATTTCCATCTTTTCCCAGGAGGAAGACAAGTAGCTACAGCCTGCCTGCCTCTTATTAAATTACAACTCTCAACACACAGGAGCACAGTTTAGCTCAAAGGTTTGCTAGAGCATCCTGCAACAGTTGGTGAAATTGCTCAATTTAGAGTTCTCGCTGACCCAGATTCAACACTAGTTTAAGAGTAACCGTTTGAACTCTAATTGCCAGATATATTAACACCTACAGAAAATGAACATAACTTGACAAAACCCTTTAGTGCAGCTGAACTGTTATCAGCATGTAAAGGATACCAAGAATATATTATCATGTTGACTCTGGGTCATGCCAGACTCATTTCAGACTTCAATGGAAATAGTTTTGCATTATAGAAAGCCACTACAATATGATTAAAATGCACTACACAACTCACCGTCTTAGAGATCTATGTGTGCGTGAAGTCTGGAATATGCTAAGGAGGTTTTCCCTCAACATTTTTAATCATCCATAGTAATCACTGGTATGTGATAATTCCAAGCCAAATTTGACAAATGCTTAAAAAAACCTTCACTTACCATGAACGCAAAGCACCACACAGAAAAATATAAAGTATATTTTGCATCTGCATGCAGAAGTAACTTATAAACCATATCCATAAGAGCAGTAAATAAATATCCTCTTTTGCCAATACGAATTTTGTGCCTTCCACCCACAATTCAGTGGCAAAGTTTTTGCTGACAAAACCATTGAAAACTATACACCCACCAGCAGGGAGCTGAAAATTTGCAGTGTCTTATTAGTACAATATTTTACTAGTTGCAGTGTCTTATATTGCAAAAGTGTTGGTAATAAAGCTGTTATATTTTCTATTTTAGACTAAGAAACAAAGTGAAAAAAGAACTGGATGTTTTTTTTCACCAAACGAAACGGTTAGGGGGGGCAACATACATATACATACATATATATACACACACATACACACAAACAAGCTTCCTATCCTTGATTCAGTGGATCCTTCACTGTAGAAAACTATGGTTTATTTTCTGAAACTACTTTTAGCAAGGAAGTAATTGATTCACCTCACTGAGGGATGTAAAGATGTAGGTGGAGGCCAATGGTCCTTGTGATCTCGAAGTATTTTATTAGGTTTGTACATGCACTTTAGCTGCTTATATATTTAAAAAAAACTAAAAAACCAAACAGCTCAGCCTGGCCCAGCATGAATTCTACAGACCACAAGATAAACACCTTTGCACTGTTCCTAACCTTCCTCTGGCAATAAAGTCTCAGCCCTTTACAAGCCCTCTACTTTGGTCTACAGGTCTCTGCCAATGCATTCACCCCTTCCTGCAAAAGATATTAAAGAACCAGAACCACATATTTTAAAAAAAAAAGTGCAAATGAATAATTACTATATGTAATTTCCTGTAGTCACACCTACCCATTTTTCCCCATGAATCCCATTCCTCGGACTGTTCCACAAAGGAGCTGGGGAGGGAGTCAAGCTTTAGATCTAGAACTTGTCAGCTTCCTCCACTGTTGGATGGACAGACTGGGACTCCTTCACCCAAGAAGCAGAGAAAGCTTTGCAATAAATGCAAACGGTTTACTTTCTAGAAGCTCTGATTTAAGCTGGAAGGCAAGGAAAGCTTGATCAGGAACACCTAAATACTGTTTACAGTATTACAATTGCAGTAAGGGAAAAAACATAGAAGAAAAAACTCTAAGCAATCACATAGGAACTGTTGACTTGGATCAGTCCATTGGTCTATCTAGTTTAGTAACCCACCTTTCCCAGGCTGTATTTGTCGAGAAGGGTGTTCTGTCGAAGAGAAAATAACAGATGCTTACAGAGTGGAAGAAGGGATGTTACAAACAGAAGTCAAATACAAAATAATTACTTTTGGATAGAGCTACATGGTCATAAAATTGAAAGGATCAGAACAGAACAGGTGTATTAGAGGGGGGAAATCCACTACAAGCCAAAATCAAACAGACTAGAAGTCACAAAAACACTCCTTTTTTCCTAAAATAGTTGCCTTTTTATATTATAAGCATCCAGATGAAAATTAAATTAAGTGAATCTTTTCCGTGTGTGTGCATCAGTTGGTGATTTGTCCTGTGCCCAGTTCAGACCAGGGATAAGAATTAAAGTTAAACTGTCTCTTAGGAAAGTAGCAGTCCTCCTTGGGAGAAGCAAATGGAGAAAGGGGCAAGGGAGTACGACATGGTTTTAGTTTATATAAAATATAAACCATGGTTAATGGGACACACAGAATGACACCCCAGTCTGGAGTCCTTACATATCATTATCAATACAAAATGGAGCAGAGATAACAGCTAGGAGCGTCATCCCAACACCAGAATCCCCCAATGGATAAGGGATTCCTGAAAACAGATAAAAGTTGCAGAGATGATGAACCAAAACTGGGTTTCACACATTGTCACTGAGGGTCCTGAGCCATGACATAGCAAGGGGAGGGCAGGAAAGCACTTCTCATCCAGTAGCCACCTTCCAAAAACTAAGGGAATCCACTCCAGATTGATTCCTAGGTCATCTAGAAACAACCATCAAGATTTGTTTGCAAATTATATGTTCTCCATAATACATTAAGAAGTACTAATTACCTAATTGCTGCCAGGATGCTTTCAGCACATCCACTTTTTCCTCCCAATTGAGCCAGCCCTTTCTATTGCGTTGTTACCCTATGAACCATTCAACAAACATTGCCTATTGAGTAGTAGTGCCTAGAACAGAAATACGGACAGGGAATTTAACATTGAGTAATGGACCATGCTACATAAATAGATGTCATGATCACAGCAACAGTCAAATCGGGGACCTCAGGAGCAATCCTCCACTGCCCTTCACCAACCTAGGTAGATACAGCTATGAGAAATGCATAGGCTACGCTATTACACTTCCCAGCACAAGCATTACAGAGAGACAGTCTCATGCGGAAAGCACCGCAGGGACAGTGCGTTTGCGATTACTTTTTTATAAACTATTCTTTGCTCAAAACTTTCCTTTAATTTTTAGTTACCTTGCCATCCTGTTTGCCCACAATGCCCATGTAATTACTAGCAGCTGAATCACCGTCATGCTGTAACATGGACACTCAATAAGAGATGTATGCAATACTAACAATTTTAAAATAAAATTGAGGAAGAAATCCAGACTAAATGGTGGTGGTGGTGAGCTAGCAGCACTGAGGTAAGAAACCAATTTAATCATATAAAACCCATATTCATTTATTAAGCTCTCATTTGAGTCCTGTGGCAAAAATGTGCAGCCAACATGACTCAAACCAAAATGTACAAATTATACGGCTCTGAAATAATAAAAATAATAAAGCAAGAGGCATAAAATGCCATAACCAGAGGCTTTGGATTACACTTTATTGTAATTGTTTCTGAGCACAATGTATTTGCAAAATGATTATACAGTTCTTGTACCCAAAACATTAGTAAACACATAGATCATAAGAGAACAGAGTAGCTTTTCAAAACTCTGCCCTACAGTTTCAGCCAAAAAATTGTCACACACATCCAAAAAGACACAGGGAGAGAAATCACTTCACCTTCACACCTTAATGGGTCTTAGCGTGAGGACAGTGAGCCGCTTAGTCCTGGTCTGGACTAACTCATTGCATTCAGAGAGGCACAACTCTATGCTTCAGGGATGCCTCTGTAAATCAAAATGAGATAAGCCGAAAGTACCTGTACAACTGAGCAGCAGCTGAGTAGGGGCTGTCAGAAACACTGTTTCTGGATTCAGACACCTCACTTACACCAAGGAATGTTTTTCCAGAGACCAACATCACATAGGAAAGTGCACGTAGCTTGAAACTACTAAAAAAATCCTCTACTTCTGCACTTGGTCAGGGCAACATGCAAGTTTCCCTGTGTCAGTCCAGGCAGACCCGTTATGGCCAGGGGATGGAAAGTGAGCCTAACCCCAGCTCTGCCAATTAATGAATTACTACATTTTTTTGCCTGTCTCTTTTGTTGGCTGCTGAAAGTTGGTACAAGTCTCCTAACTCCACTTGCGTGCTGTGGAACCGTGTGAAATCACGGCAAAATCTGATCCTCGAATAAAAGTGGGCTACGCCAATTGAATCAAAAGAAACATAACAACTGAGGAAAACAAAATCCTGTGTGATAAACGTTGGCCCTTTGATCCTCTAGTTTCTGTAATGGTTGGAAATTAGGGTGGGCTGTCTGGATTTGAGCTAAACATATTAAAGGATCTGTTAAACCTTTCCGTTACTGCCTAAGAATATCCTTACAAGCCTACTGGGTCTATTAAGGATAAGTGGAAAAGATTGGCTGTACATGCATTTAATGCCTGTCTTGAGCTGCTGCGTGCTGGTGGTAACTCTATGGGTAACCACAAAAGAGAAAGCATTGAGACAGAAGGGAGATCAGATATTTAGGACTACAGAGGGACACGGGGAGAGGATGAGTACAGGAGTCAGACAACAGGGATAGAGACAGAAAGCTCAGCTTGTTATCTAAGAGACAAGATTACATCATTTCCAACACTGACAGAGCTAGCAAGAGCAGCGATGCATTAGCAAGAGCAGTGATGCATTAGCAAGGGCCAATGAAGAGGAACAGCTGAAAATGGGAATTATGAAGAGAGAGAATTAGATGCTCTTAAGAGGAAGAAACTACTTAAGAGAAAATGCATCCCATGGAATGAAGAAAATATTTAAATGTTGTATATACATCTTTTCATGTATTTCAAAACACGTGAAATGTTATATACTCATGCATTTCATAGGAACAAAATCCAAACCCAACAAATACCATCAGGTTTGTGAAGGAAGCTGAAAGGGAGGCAAACATCGCACTCCTTTGCCAAGCAGTTAGCAGGGAATGGAGTTAAAGCCAACACAGATACCCACTGGCCAAGGTGCTATGATTTTTGAAGTGGGAAGGGAGGAGTTTAGATCATTCATGAGACTTTCCTTTATAAGTGGGAAAACAGAGATGATAGGGAAAGGGCAGAACAATAGAGTAACAGCTATTTTACCCTCACTGTTCAGTTTTACTGTATTATAGTCAGACTGGGCAGACAGCCTGAAAGCATCGGCAACACTTCTTGACACTAAGCCCAGTTAGAACTGTACCTCCCATAGCCAAGGGAGGAAAACAACCTGTTTACAGTTGAGGTTCTTGAATAGCCAAGCCCTTTACTGTACATCTAGCTCATCAACATCCTATCACCTTTCCAATGGCTCTTACGATAAAACAGCACAAAGCCACCCGTTATTCCAGCAGCTGCATGCCAAACCAGAGGCTGCAGAGCCTCCTCACCCCTCTGCTCCGGGCTGCTCCCACTCCCCTCCTCCATCTGAGGCAGATCCTGTGCAGTCATTCAATTCCAGCCTTATCTGTTCCCAATTACACATGGATTAAACTCAATGTAGCGGGTTTATTACATGTGCAAATTCACTGCTGTTTAATCTTGCCAGTGCTGTGTTTGGCTTTGATATATTCTGACTGGCTTGCCTCTCAACAGTAGGCTGAAGAATATTAAACACTTCGATGCACAGTTACTCACACACACTTTCACGTGTGTTATTTATTTGCATTCTGTGACTATTAAAAGCAGGCATTTCCAAATCACACAGTGCAAGCAAAACCACAGCAAGGAGGTGCTGCAGCGAAGGGGAGCTTGAAGTCCTCAAATAAAATGCCTCAGAAGTAAGAGGTGATTCAGGCTTGCGGTGTTGGGAGACAGCAGCCCAAGGAGAGGATAGATCAGTGGAAAACAAACAAAAAATCCCCAGAGTGTCACCTTTCAAGCCATTCGCTCAACTACTGCAACCCTTAGCCACTCTACCCGCTAACACCCAAGCACTGATGCAGTATACACAACGAAGCAGAACAATGACAGAAAAGATGCCGAGTTTCTTTGTGTTATGCGGAAAGGGTTGCAATCCCACGTAACAAGCGGTAAGACCTTGCTAACCATCCTCTGACTGTGCATGAACAGCTGATGAGCTAACTCTTCTTCACGCCTTACCCTTACGGTAAGGGTGAGGGCCAAAGTCTGTGCTCACATGCTGGACAAGACCTACCTTGTAGTTCCTGAAGCTTCTGATGATCAATGTCGAATTCAACTGTTCATTGCTCTTCCCTTCTGCCAGAGGAGAGTCTCAAGTGCTATTTGGGAATTTCTGGTAAGTGCAGTAGGGGGTTTTCCCCTTCAACTCGTCTCACCTCCACTGCAAAAGAAAGGTCAGCACAGGATTCAACATGATTTCCTCATTTCCTTAAGCAAGGTTTCAAAATGAATGATGAAATCTGATGGAAAATTTGACCTGTCACCCTCTTTGTTCTTATTTCCCTGCAAAAGAGTCCTTTTGCCAATGTGAGGCCCTGATTCTCCAAACTGATCTACTGCATGTATCCCATGATACATGCAGAATGCTGCTGGCATTAGTGGGTTTACCTACAGGCACTAGGATAAGTACAAACAATAACAGACAACAGTGGGCAGAGGCAGTTGGGAAAATACTAGCAAGATAAAGTGAATATGCTTACTGTGAGGTTTCTTTTCCTTAAGGTAAGTAAAGCATACTAGTGGTTTTTTTTCCTATAGTAATTTCTCATAATCCTTGTGTTATGCCATTTTTTTTTTAATTTTTTTTTTTTTTAATGGTTCAGGCTGGGGAAACAGCTGACTTATCTTTTCAAGACCAATACAGAATTCCACTTTGCCGTAAAACCTGCAAAAGACTTCTGGCAGCCTCCAACAACTGCCTATGGTGCTAAATGCTCTTGTATCTTCGCATTTAACAGATGGAGATGCAGGAGTAAGCATATTTATTATTGTCTATAATTAAACTGTAACCTTTTTGGGGCAGAGACTCCAGTTTTGTTCTGTGTTTGTCCATAACTGAGCAGAAGATGACTATGGGGGACACAGAGGGTGTTTTTTGGCATTAGGCAAGTATAAATAATGAGGTAAGTGAGAAGAGAATAAAACTGGAAAGTTTGCGGAGAGAATATACTTCATTGAACAATGAAGCCACAGGAACAACTTTCACTATAAGATTGGCAAGTGTCCTGAAACTGCCCATTCTTAGTTTGCTAAGGTTTCCCTTAAAACTCCTATGTGTAACTTCCCTTTAAGCTGGCTAAGTATCCTTTGTAGATCCACCTATCCACTCCAACGATTCCTATATCTATTAACATCCTACTGGGAATTTTTTTTTTCCTCATTATCATAGGATATGTATTGCATACATATACATAACACATGTATAACCCTTCAGAATCCCAAAAGGGTAACAGGACTGGAAAGGACCACCCAGTCACAGCATTCAACTCTTTGCAATCACATAATAAACATTTAGCTCAGGAAAGCCCGCAAAGCATCCACTTCACACATGCCCTTGCATAACACAAGTGACAAACAAGTTAAAACAAAACAAAAAAGATGAAAAACCAAGCACAACTCTGCCACCCTGGAGCTATCATTACCTTAAAAGCCTAAAGGCCACCACAAATTAAATACATCTCAGGAACAAACCACTCTCCTGCAGTAGTAAGGAACATGCTGGGACCACTTCAAATACTCTGGCACCCTCCCAGTTGGAGGGCTCTTGCCTGGGGCACTGTGGTGCACACAGCCTCGCAGCCCATTGAGCAAGAGCCCCAGGGCGCCTTCCACCAACAGCTCCTTCTCCTTGCAGCACAGTCCACCACCGCTCCTAAACATCAGCTGCCTGCACTTCCACTTTTCTGTTTGTTCACTAGATCTCATTTGGAGAGGTGAGGAGTTAAGACAGTCTTTTATCTCCCCAGCCTTCAGCTTTTTTTGCTTTGTCCAAGTTCCCATCCTTGTTCAGAGAAGTCAGCTGGTGAGTCCCTCAGCTCCTCTCACTGGCCTCAGCCAGGAGGCAAAACACCTCAACCCTTCCACTGGACCTCCCACCACCTTCTCCAGCTTCCTCTTCCTTCATTGCTTCCATATGCTGCCCTGCCCTCTTAATTTGGTTCAGCTGGGAAGAGTTGAACTTTCCTCACCTGGGACTCCAGGGGCCACATACGTAATTCCACACGCCAACACACTTTCTGCATGGCTTGCATGTTTACTCTTCCATAGTTTCATGGTCAGCATCAGTACAGCAAGTGAGGGTCTACGTTTAGATGCCTGCGTACCAGGACAGACCATAGCAATGTTACATGCCTATGTTGGAAAAGCTTAAGAGGAAAAAAGGGCAATGGTGGAGACTCTCATTATAACAGTACAAAATTACTTCTGTTTGCTGAATTCTTTCCTGTTCTTCTTTTTTCCTTAAGTGTCTATTTATGCTGTAACACTATTCTTTCATCTGTTGATTGCCTGCTTCTTCCATGTAACACTCTCAAACCCTTTATAAGTCAGTGGTCCAGGTTCACAACTGGCATTACAGCTCCTCAGCTTTCTGGAACTGTAACAGTGTACATCAGCTGACTAACTGGTTATTCACCTCCCGAGGCTGTTTTTAAAATAATATGGA
Organism: Gavia stellata; assembly: GCF_030936135.1. NCBI lineage: Eukaryota > Metazoa > Chordata > Aves > Gaviiformes > Gaviidae > Gavia > Gavia stellata. The sequence goes on along the minus strand of NC_082596.1, from coordinate 93,925,768 downwards.
CAGGTATCCTCCCTGGCCTGCTCAGAAACATACGTTTTATTGTAGTAAAGCCTAAACTCTCTCTTCTCCTGAGATGTGAGTTTATTAATAACGGGAGGGAAGAAGGAAAGCAATAAGGATCAGCTCAAATCTCTCCAGGTTTTACGGCTTATAAAATTTCTTTCCTCAAGTTTACTTGATCCAAGCCCTTGTCCTGAGAGGGTTGCTCCTACCACACTTAGAATCATGTGGAATAACGAGTCCCCCATATTAGTGTATCTACAGAATGTCCACAGTGCTTTCCCAGAATAACTGATAACTGCCAGCAGGATGGAAAAAATATGTTAATGTCTTTAAAATAGAGCCTCTATTTTTGCCAGAAAGATTTTATTATGAATTGCTGAAGATAGCCTGTTTATCTGAGAATGATCTGCAGAAGTGACTGACTCTTTAACTGAGATGCTGGAAGGAGAAGGAAATGCCTTTCTGATCCATAGGGACTTTCTCTTTCCAAGGGAGGTGCGAGTGAGACTATCCCAACACAACCGGGAGGACTAGGTAGCCCAGATGGGCCACTGCAACCACACTGTTTTTTCAGTAAAAGTGTTTGCTTTGACATTACCTAATAATACTTGGCCAAAAGCTGCCACCTTCTGCACAGGAGAATCCCCATTCCAGCCTTTGGGTACACTAATTGTTAACCTACAGCAGGATTTGAGCCTGGGCTAAGATATTCATCATTACCAGTTTTTTGGTATATTCACTAGGTCAATTTGCCTGTGTATGCATAATAATTATTTAAAAAACCCTGCACGAGACAATTTTGGCTGCTAGAGAGAATTTGATATTTTGGTGGGGTTTTTCTGAGCTTTATTTTACTTGTTCTTGCATTTCTTATTAACTATATCAAAAGTTCCAGAGGATGTTTGAACAGGAAAAGAGCTTTGCAAAGTGAGCTTCATTTCAAAGTTGATCAGGCCTACATGACCTGGCAAAAGTACACAATCTTGGCCTTAGAGGAATTCAATGGGAGCTTTGAAGTGGATTTTCCTAGAGTATTTAATTTCACCTTGAATTCCCCTAATACCCCTTTGGAAGTTTGCCTCTGAAGAGACCATTATGTTTCCTGACATTGCAGGTCTACGTTGAGAGGTCTTTACATGGTCTCCACACAAACAGCCAAAGAAGGAACTGTCACAGGAAAAGGCAAAAAAAAGTTAGTTCTTTCATTCTCAAGAAGGGAGAAAAGTTGAAGGAAAGAGAGAACAGCTAAATCCACAGTTCACTAAAAGATGTCTAGAGATTTTAGTTACTTTTTTAAAGAACTGCCTTGAAAATATGAAATACTGACTTAGCATGAACTATTTTTAATTCAAAGGGGCTGATTTTCCTTATTATAGTCCACTAATTTGAAATATTAAATATTACTAAAATATCCAAATAGACTAACTGAATATTTTCTGTGATATGGAAGATCAGATAATACTTTATGGTGTTTCAATATGGTAGGGTGTTGAAATATTACTGTGGCCTTTCTCTCAGCATGATTTCATTTGGTTTTGCTTGAAATTGATTTTGACTTGAAACAAGAACCTGAAGGTCTGCTGTAACTTAAGCTGACCTTTATTCCCTCACACTGTTTGCATCGTGCAATTCTGAAACAATTTTTCCCTGCTCTTTAATAATTCATTTGCATATATCTTCACTCTTCCATAGTACCCATTTTTAAGTATGTATTACAGGCTAACAGCAATAATAGCAGAAATTTCAAGGTCCCTCAAACTATTTTGCTATAAAAGAACAAGAAGGCATATGAACATTTCCTTGTCTTTCTGTTCAAAATTCTAGTAATACTTGAGTAGTCACCATCTTTAGACCATGGCTTTCAGATTTATGAAGTTTTAGCTTTGTTCGCACCAAGTCTGGTACCCGCTATTCTGTGATGGGCCCTTGCATTTGCACAATGATGAATTCTTACAGCTGTCATAGAGGGAGGACGGTATCTCCTAAATTCAAGAATCCACCTCCATGCCTATGTTAGTTGGCTAGTGTCTATAAGCAACCACTGTAGGGAAATAGTCTCCTCTGAATAGTAATTCAGAGCAGAAGCTTAATTTGAGGGGAAAAACCTGCCCTTTAAGGAACCTTTCCCTCTCAGTATTGATTGTACCATGAGCACAGAGACAATTAACCTCCTAACTAAGGCATATAAATTGAATGCCTGCACCTGGTTGAATATCACGTCCTCTCCGCCTCCAACCGAAGTCACCTTACTGGCAAATGTGCCAGGGATATAACTATACTGTAGGGCTTGCAACTCAAATTTAAGTTAATTTTAAACTAGGTATTGTTGTATAAGCTGTATGATGCTTTACTAATAGCTTGGGTAGGTCAGCAGTCATGTTCACTGGAGTGAACATAAACATATACTAAGTCAAAAGCATTTATAGCCATAAAAAGCATATTGTTAAAACAACAACACCTGAAACTTTAAGGGCATTTTAATTTTTTTCACTTAGAGCTGCAGCTGAGGAAATAACATCTTGGCAAAAATCAGCCAGCTGCTGAAGGCAGGAGACACGACAGCTCCACGGCCTAAAGAGATCTTGTAGGCAATGGTTACCCATGAATCAGTGGGAAGGTGGCATCTCTGAACTGTCTTCAAGAGATGAAAGGCCTCATTCAAATCCAGTACTTGGCTATGCAACATCTACAATTTCAGAGTGTCCTTTAGAGACTTTCTTCATTCCCCATTGAAGGGTGAGAGCAGAATCCACCACGTAAAATATTATAAAATAGTTTCCCAGACTCTTCAAATTCCCCTTTACTCTCAGTCCTTTTTCTTGTTCTTGCCCTAATGCCAATTCTGGTGCGTATGGTAGAAAATGACCCACCCCTCAAACAGACTTATGTGACATAACATTTGGACCACACATTCTTACGACACTGGTGATCACATCACAGCCTCCTGCTTTAAGTCTAGTCTTTGCCTTCAAAACTGACTTGTTGCATCATTCTTAATCACCACCGTGATAAGCTGTGTCTGGGATCTTGACGGCCCTCTGATTCATGGCCTAATTTATCAACTTCTGGCAGGACATTCTGTCTTCTGTGTGTAAACCTCTCCTTCCACAATAAGCTACCAGTGACAATTTACTCAAGAAATCCTGACGGATGAGGCAAGATACACTGCTTTCCTATGTGAAATTCCATATTGCTGAAATGCTCGGAGTGGCATAGCCACCTCATCCCTCAGGACTGCAATATATTTCTATGCACCCTTTGGACGATGATCAGGGTAGGCAAAGTTATCCTTCACCAACCTGTGCAAGCAGCCTACTCTGGGGTGATGTGAGTAAAATGTTGGTATAATGGGCATTGAGAAAGCAGGTAGTTAAGAAAGAAGGCAGGCTATGTTTAAATTAAACCATAACTCTCTCTGTTTTTAATACACTTTGGAGAAAAAATATATATACAATTTGATCAGGCTTTACAGGTGCTGTTCAGTCAATAGGCAAGAATCACAGAATCATTAAGGTTGGAAAAGACCTGTAAGGTCATCAAGTCCAACCATCAACTCAACACCGCCATGCCCATTAAACCATGTCCCACAATGCCATGTCCACAAGTTCCTTGAACAACTCCAGTGATGGTGACTCCACCACTTCCCTGGGCAGCCTGTTCCAATGCTTCACCACTCTCTCAGCAAAGAAATTTTTCCTAATATCCAGTCTAAACATCCCCTGGCACAACTTGAGGCCATTTACTCTCATTCTGAAAAAGACACATCATCCATGAATTTATTGGAAATACTTCCAACGAAGAGGAAGAGTTGTGTCAGAGTCCAGTATCTCTACGCCCAGTTCAAAGAAGAAAGCTCTAGAACTTACCCAGAACAAGTGTTTAGAGATCCATAAGAAAAGAAGGGTTTTTCTTAAACATACAGTGGGAGGGGAGCAAAATCCCAAATCAAAAAATCTATTTTGATCAACAACATAATGTCTATTATTCAGATCAGAACAAGTGAGGGAAAAAGTTTTATCAAACCACAGACAGCTCCTAGATAAGTGAATTCGCATCAGGCCTATTACTCTGAGCAAAAACTGGAGCTGGTCTAGTATTACAGAGATGATTAATTGAATAACGTATCCAGTCATACCATCAAAATGTGTCAATGTAGTAAATGGACAGTATTCAGTCAGCTCCAGTAAACACCAGTTAAAATACTCTGGGAAATGAATAAGTCTTTGCCAGAATGCTACTTAACAGAAAATTATTCACAGACAATTTGACTGGCCCCATACAGATGAATTCTTGCATGCTTAACTTGGAATTAGAGGGAAAAAGATACTGGAGACTATAAAATTCTCTACTCCTTAGTAATCTAAATCAGAAATTATATTCTAAATCACAAGAAGAATGATGACATGCTATCAGAAGTCAAAAAATGTTGGAAGACGTTTATAGTAATAACATATATATGTAATTGAAAATTGCATATTATTTTGCATATCCTTATATTCTCCTTCATCCTGACAATTTGCATGCAAATAAGGAATCTTTAAGTGCATTTTAATTGCTACACTACGTTCAAAAATAGAGAATTTTAAACATATATTTATTATTGTGTAGGGAAGGAAATGTTAATATGAACCAAATAATTACTCTATTTGCATAGTGATAAGACTTATTTGTAATAAAATCCTCTTATAAATATAAAGAAGGAACACTGAACACTACAGAGCTTGACAAGCAAAATAACAGAAAATGTCATCAAGAAAAGGTGCATTCATAGGTGAAAGACTTTCAGTACTTTACTTTTCAATATATCTTTACTACTAATGTCAGAGTAACAGGTCAAGGCTTTAAAATATTCAGCATATGCCATGTTTATTAGGCAGAAAGAAAATGTAGATTGGAAAAAAAAAAAGAAGTCAGAAGTACCTGAACTTCTTGCACTCCAGAGGATTTTCTAGTGATTACAATTTTTTTAAAGCTGCTGAACTAACTTTTTAATTTAGCAAAGATAAATATCATTTCCTGTGTATGACCTTGAATTTTAAGTCTCAGCCCAGAGGGAATATTTACAACCTGTAAACAGACTCTGATAATGGAAATTCTGACAAATCTCACCATTATGATGCTAGTTGCCTTTATCTTCCAATTTTTCCCTTCTCCCCCCTCTCCAAGGCACGGATATCTACAGCTGACTAAAATCCTTGTCTTAGGTGCCTATGGGAACATCTCAGACCTTTGCAGCATAAAAAACACAGGGTCACTTTTCATTTACTTCAACTTGGCTTTACCTTAGTGTGTATAAAGTCAGCTTGTATTAGGCCTGTATTCCATTTTGGGGTCTTTTACAAAATAACTCATATTGGCAAAAATGAAGCACAAGATCGACTACTTCTACATGAATGCAGGCACCTCTACATTCCCTGGAGCAGGGTGCCTGCCCAAGACCCCTTGGCATGTCCTTGGGGACCTCCAGAGCACACGTATTGTACGCAGCACCAGGCACCTTCATGCTGAAAGCTGTTTGCAGAAAGACTGCAGAGTTCAAAAAGAGCTCTTCTGCTTGTTCTGACTGGCTTTCGTGTCTCATACTGGCACTGTAAAGCAGGAGGTTTCTCTTCCGCTGCCTTTCAGAGCCCATACATCACCCCCTAAGTGCCATATTGACAGTATAGACAAGAAGCTGGAGACAAACAGTGGTGTACCTAGGTTCTTTTGAACCCATATTGTGAGAGCCCACTGGCGAGGTTGTTTTCAGGATACACAAGGACACCTTCATTGTTTTGTGGGAAGAGTGAGACGGTGGAGAAGCAGCACAACTACTGCTGACAAACCTCATTAGTCACATTACGATGCTGCAGCAGGGTATTAATCCCGTAGGGACCATGGAAACATCCTCATCAGGCATGGTTCCCAAAAGAGGAGTTTTATATGCCCTACAACTCCCGTGCACCTCATTCAGGTGCTCTCTCTCAGTACCGTGAGTGCTCTGTCTTTAGCCCGACAGCTCTCAGTCAACCTCCTTTGCTCCTGTCCTTCCCACCATCTTGTGGGCACTTAGTGTCAGACACCAGGTACAAAGCCTTGTCAGACCATGCAGACCAGACGTACTCTGACCAACTGCCACATCAGCTGCTCCCCAAACCTTTCTCCAGTGCCAAAACTTCCAGATCTCCTCCACTGTCCTTAGAGCAACCACTACCCTGTGTTAGGTTACCCCGCCCAAGTGAGGGACCTCAGCGTACCATGGCACAGCCATGGTACCAAGGATCTCCAGAAGCAGCTCACAGCCAAAGTAGGAACAACTGCCTGTGAACTATCATGGGCCATTGTGGTAGGCTTTCTTCAAGATTTTTCCTTCCCCCCTGTCCTTACCCCTTCCCCTACTCTTCTTAATCCTTGCTTGGGGCTGCACAGTTGCTGTAGATAGAGATACCATACCATCCTGGCATGTTTCTCACCTACCTTGTCCAAAGGAGGAGGTGCTCAGGGGCCTCTTTTAACGACCAGCTGTTGCCAAAAGAATGTGTGTCTACATGGGGGGGACTGTGTAGTTAAGCCATGATGCACAAGGGGCATGTATGGGTCTGTTCAGCTGCCATGGGGTGCGAATGAGCACTCAGGACCTCCCAGGTTGGGCCAGTCCCTTGTGGGAGGTACTCAGATGGCCACAGGCAGCATGTGGTAGGGTCCCAGTATCCAGTTTCACTAGTTTACACAGGTTATCACTCTTATGAGGCCTGCTGGGCACACTGTCCAGGCTGATAGGTGCAAACAAAGAAGACGGTGACCCAATAGGACACACTAAATTCAGCCACTATTGTGGCTCTGGGTACCTCCCTGTGCACAGACAGATTCCTTGCCACTTTCGTTTTTTTCTTTTTTTAATGTCAGCAGCATTTCTTTTCCATTGCTCAGGCTACCTCAATACTTTATGATGGGCAGGTGCATGCAGCTGTAGGCAGGCAACCTCAGTTTTTCCAGCTGTGCTGGTTTTGGCTGGGATAGAGTTAATTTTCTCCATAATAGCTAGTATGGGACTATGTTTTGGATTTGTGCTGAAGACACTGTTGATAATTCAGGGATGTTTTCATTCTTGCTGAGCAGTGCTTACACAGCATCAAGGCCTTTTCTGCTCCTCGTACCGCTCCGCCAGCGAGTAGGCTGGGGGTGCACAAGAAGTCGGGAGGGGACACAGCCGGGACAGCTGACCCCAACTGACCAAAGGGATATCCCATACCGTATGATGTCACGCTCAGCAATAAAAAGCTGGGGGAAGAAGAAGGAAGGGGGGGATGTTTGGAGTGATGGTGTTTTGCCTTCCCAAGTAGAGTGACGGAGCCCTGCTTTCCTGGAGATGGCCTGCCAATGGGAAGTGTTGAATGAATTCTCTGTTTTGCTTTGCTTGCATGCACACCTTTTGCTTTACCTATTAAACTGTTTTTATCTCAACCCACGAGTTTTCTCACTTTTAACCTTCTGATTCTCTCCCCCATCCCACTGAGGGGGAGTGAGCGAGCACCTCTGTGGTGCTTAGTTGTCAGCTGGGGTTAAATGACAACACCAGCTCTCCACATGACCTTGCACACATCCCCTGTATTTCCTACACTTAGAATTGGGCCTGCAATACATTATTATTCAGTCTAGACTCACTCCAAATATCGCTTAATCTTGTACTAGCAAATATTTTTTGAAGGGTGGAGTCATCAAAGAAAATCCTCTTTTTTCCTTCAAAACTGAAAGACGCTTCCACCTTTACTTGCTATTTGGTTTCATTTTTCTCACTTACTCCAAGTATCTTTGCTGTCGGCCTAGGTCAAACTAAGTCACAGTCTTGTCTGACTACCAGCTATTATATATATAGCTATAGAACTATTCCTATTCTCATTAAAATGATACAAAACAGGGTAGATAGCGAGGCTAGAGAACAGTTAGTTTGCATGGATGCAGCCTTCACATTGCCTCAGTCCTTCTCCATTTCTCACAATATGAAGGGATTCTTCATAAATGTTCTGGAATTAATTAATTTATGTTCTCCTCTACACTCCCCTCTCTCTCTAAAATTGGCTAGGATGGCTTGTGTTTTGGGTTAAAATTAAATTGTCATTAAAATTTCCTTTATTTTACCATGCTGTCTTTGATGGAGATTGGGCTTTGTAAATCCAGATCTACACACTGTTGCTTGTTAAAACTTATTTTAACTGATCATCTTAATTCTTGTGATAAGAACATCATCAGCCCATGCTTGTTCTTCCTTATAACACAGTTCAGCTTCAGCATGACTGCTACTCACCTTCAGAGAAAAGGATACCCATATCTTGACTTCTTGTTACCTTCTGGTGGACAGAAGAATATTTTGGTATTTTACTACCATATTGTAGTGTTCTTTGGGTCTTAGGATTCACAGTTATTAGGGTATTTATAATTTCAGGATTCGGGAACAAAAGAAGGAAGTAAAATCTTCTGTGGAATCCATCTCCTGAAAATATGTTGTTTTAATGGGAAGTCTATGAGGAGCCTTGGTGTCAACTGGCTTGTTGACTTGAACCTGTACAACTAGCCTGTGGTAAGTCTCTTTGGGGAAATCCTCTCCTATGTGGCTTCACAAACTGCTAAAACCTTCAAATAATCTGGAAAAGAAGTTCAGCTGCTAGAGGCTAATTTGGGCAAACCAGTCAGCAAGTGGGCTGACTGAAATGCCTGCCGCATTGCATCAGCTAGAGCTAAGAAGAGGACAAACCTTCCAGCAAGTGAAAGAGCCTGTAGTATGCCTTTCAAAATCAGGAGGAAAGATTTGTCCCTTGTTCAACAGGAAAAGACTAAATGCCCTCAAAACAAGCCAAAACCCCCAGCACAAGAAGCATTTTAACTTTTGGTCTGTATCTCTCCATCAGTGTGTCATCATATGATAACATGCTACAGAAGTAATTACAAATTGCATCCCCTGTCCACTTCCCCACAATATTTTGCTCTCTGTAGCTGCAGTTCTGCTGGGAACATTCTGATCTAAACTGCTTTTCAAGCTCCAGACTCCTACTGAAAAAGTAAAATTCAGTGTAGCTATTTGTGTAGATACATTCAGTAACTGTGATGGAAAAAAAACCACCAACCCCAAACCAGAAACCAGCTGTATCCAAGCATGTACAGCAGCATGTATAATTTTCCATAGCCTTGGGCAAGAAATCTATGCAGAGAAAAATTCCTAAGGTGTCAGAGTAACCAGAAATGCATTAACAAGTAGATAATTAGGGACTGATTATGAAGACTTACCAGATGGATATGAAATTAAAGTTTGGGGGTTTTGTTGGTTTTGGGTTTTTATATATTTCCCAAGTAACCTTTATTTAGCTGCAGTCAGCAATTTTATTCTCCCTGTTACCCAGTACAGCCAAGAAGTTACTTAACAGTTGAATTTCACTCACACTTCCTTCCTAATTTGATTCAAAATGCTTCATCTGGTACCCAGTTCATCCCCTTTGTTCACCAGGCTGTCAAAAGGTTAAAAATAAATCAGTAAATAAGCAGGAGTATTTTTCATTTACAAGCAGTTGTAGAAGGAATTGCCTTTTCAGCAATGTTTACATTACAACCCACCAGTTTCCTTTCAAACAGTACTTTTTTTTGAGGAAAAAATGGGTACTTTATATGCTGTCTCACACGTCCAGAAAAGTTACATTACTGAGACACTATATTTAGGAGTCTGGGTATATAAATGTCAAGAAATTCACTGTCCAAGCTCCCTAGCTATTTTGACCTCATTTACACATGGTGTAAACTTCTTCCACAGCTGTATACAGCAAACAATACCCATACCGAAATATTTGCACTACCTGGGACAACTGACGAGGGAAGTTGAGACTACGTTGATTAGATTAGCAAGTGAGAAGGGAAAGGCAAAGTTGCTATCAACCTGGAGACTGAAAAAGTCTCAGTTTCATCAAAAGAAGACAGGTTTATCATTAATAAAATGTAAGGCATGCAGGGATAAAGTTTTCTGTTAACAAAACAAGTGCTTGTGTAAAGCAGAAGAGAAGAAGTTTTCCAAAATGTCCTTTTGCTGTGCCGTAAACCAGTCCTGGCAGGGCAATTTCTGAAGATATCTACTCAGTTCATTGCTGCCACACTGAGATTGCAAGTGAGAGTGACAATAGATGCTTCAAAAAATATGAATATCTCACCACTAAATACTGAGTAGGTTTAACACAATTCACTAAACAGCTGTCATAGGATAACAGCTTTTGGTCTTTACTGCTAGAGCTGAATCATTGCTCCGGATTGAAAATCTCCAGTTTTGAATTATCAATTCCCCAGCCTCTCCAATCCCTCCAAATGTCCATTCACGCCAGCTGTAAGTGCTCTTGTGCAATGTGCAAAAAATATTTGCCACAAAACCCCATCTATACACGAGAACCCCCTGAACTCACAGCAGTGCTCTGAATATCATCTTGGTGATGATTTCTATGACACCAGATTTTATGGCTCAGGAATACCGGGATCCTCAATAGCTCTACTTAGTCCTCACCCTGCATCCCCAAAACAAAGACACAGATAAGAGAGGACTTTATATGTGAACAAAGAGAAAGAGAGAAATTTTTTGGTGCTCTCGCTAAACAACTTGTCTGACAGGGAACAAGGAGAGTTGTAATGCGCATATGTACTATTGTGGGAAAACCTATTTGGGTCTATTACAATAAAGAAACAGATGAAGAACAGTCCATCTGTGCACAAATATGACCCCTGCAATGCTGCCAACATCAGAGTGATCTGCCAAATGATACCATCTGCACAAATGGAAATTCTTCTATGGGCAGATTGAGCTCACGTGCAGATTTAGTAAAACTCTTAAAGGAGTACTGTATCCAGAGGGACTGTCCGCTTCGGAAGAAACTTGCTGTCTGCTAATTCTTGTTCTGCTGCAAGGACGTGGTCCTTCACAGACCGGGGGGGAAAGGGAGTGGGGTTGTGAATTTCTCCATTTCTTAGGATCCCTGAGTAGGACAAGAGAGTCTCACTCTCTCTTCCAGCCAGCGAGAACTAGCTCCTTCCCTTACACCGCTCTAGGAGGATTCCTCCTTGTCTCCTCAGTGAGCGCAACTGGAAGACCTTGGTTCAGGGCTGCACTGCCATTGAATTACAAGGGCCTTATGGGGCAGTGATTTGGGATTCCTGATTTTGAGTGGAGAAGCTCATCTCGTAGAGCTCCTGGCCTGCAGAGAAGGAATCTGACCCCCTTGCACAGCACCTCAAGAGATTTCTGACTGTGACCCCATTTCTGTGTGGCCTGTCATCCCAAGGGGTAGCGTAGATGGTTGAACCCATAGGGGCTTTAACTGCTTCTTTGAGAACAGCTGCCCTAGAAGGAGGACTGTGGGGACATCTGTATCCCGGAGCACAGGGAGGTTGCCTAAATTCTTATCTGAAGGAGATTGCCAAGAAAGCCACCCGAATCACCTGACTAGAGAGAGGCTGTCAGTCTACTCTGGAAGTAGATTGGGCCCAACGGTTTGACAAAGCCTGTGTTTGGAGTCGTGTAAATATTCTTGCAATCTTCTTTGAAAGTTGCTGGATGGGAAACGAAGACAGTGAGTCTTTAAGGTCCCTGCAGGCCACAGAGCAGTGCCTTGAGCAAGGATCTGCCCGCAGACGCCATTGAGTTGAAAACGAGCCTGATCTAAAACAAAGAATTAAAAGCAGCTGTGGAAGTTTTTTACCTGCTGCTGAGTCCCCTCGCCAATTTCTCTGGGTTTACAATCACCTTTTAAAACACTCAGCTGTCCCCTGTTGCTTTGTAAAAGACCAGCACACAAAAGGAGGGACCAAGTAATTGACTTCATAGGGAAAATGAATCTGACCATGCATAAAGCACGGCCAAGAGAGCACAGTCAAATTCAAAAAGACAAACACATCTCTTTCTGTAAGGCATTTGAGGTGCTACTTATAACAACAAGCAATAATAAAATCAGAAATAATTTATGTTGATGGTAGCCCTGGAAAAATATGCAGAACATGCACTTTGCTCGTGATAGACCCGTAACCACTTTCATTCAGTACTATTTCCATAGAAAATATTTGGATACTTCAGCAAGAAGGATGCTCTTCTTATGTATTTTTCTTCTGGACGCCCTTCTAACATAGGGAAATATCTTTATTTTTCTTATCCAGAAGCAAAAAACTTGTAACCCAGGCATTGCAGACGTAGGTATCCAGTGCAACAAGACTGATGCGGGTAGGTACGTGTCTTAAACCCAGTGCTTTGCCAGGCGCCGCGTGCCTGATGCAGTGCAAACAAAAGACAACCCCCTCTCTCCAAAGTCAGAGCTTCAGCTCTTCCCTTCCAAAACCAAAACAGCTTGCTTTTTTTCCCCTTTGAGAGCACAGCTACTGTAGGACATGGCCTAACCCTTAGTACATAAATAGACCACCTTCCAAAAATACAGAAGAGCCACTTTTGCTGTATTCCTCAGCCTAAAGGGATTCACAGCTGAATCTCTCCCAAGAGCATGTTAAAGCTACCAGCTGTTCTGGAAAGAAGGTACTCATTCCTCCTGCAGCAAAAAAAGGAGACAGTAAAAGCGCCTTGACAAGTAGATACCAGGTAGATAGGTTAACCATCAAAGGTTGATTCACATGAAACAGAAGCAGCCTGTGGTGCACAGACTGGAACATCTCCCTCCCACACGAGCACCCTGATTACAAGTTTATGACCTACATCACTTGCAATTAAAAAAAAAAAAAGTCAGTTATTCTATTTGATGAGAGATGCCACCCTCCAAAATGTCTGGGCTGAATTTAGGCTGTTTTTTCCTTTTTCAGGGAAAGAATAAAACTATTCAAACATGCTTTAAAAAAAAAAAAAAAAAAACACAAAACCCAAAAGCTATATACTTGTGAGACGACTGATTGATACATGCTGTCAATGAACCAGTTTCCAAGGTGATGGTGACAGCTCTTCCAATAAGCCGCTTTAAAACTGGGTTTTGAGGGTACAGGGAAATATGTATAAATATAGGTATAACAGAATGCCTTCTGTTCAAAATGATTTTTCCTCTTCCAAGAAATGTTTTAAATGTTGACAACCAAGCTGTATCAGAAAACTAATCAGCACATCGACACCTCAGAGTCAAAACGAAATGCAGACTCCACTTAACTTGAATGGCAGTTGCATAGCGACACTTGTCTTCTGTGAAAATTATTATGGAACAGAACCAAGATCTGGAACATTTGGGTTCTTTGTTTTGCCAGTCTTCCTGGGAGATACTAACTGAGATACGAGAAGGGCTTTTTTAGTTATGCGTTAGCTTACTCCTCAGTTATGTGAGGAATTTAGTTCAGAAAGTGATAAAAATTTGTTAGATGAATAGCATCAGTCTGCTGTCTACATTTTGCAATCATACTAATCACTCTGGGACACATCTGAGTTTAGGTACTAAAGACATGGCAACATACCTTCAGGGAAGATACAGTGCTTTCTTCTTCAAGAGCAAGAGGTCTTCTGAAAACAAATCTTCTTCAAGAAATGTCTGTCTGCATCTTTTCAACGTGGATTTTTTTGCTTCCAGTTTGCTACATCATTTTGTGATAACAGAATTCAGACAACTGTGGTCTATCTGCCTTAGATAAAGTGCCTGAGTTTTGCTCTTGAAGAACTTAACTTTTTAAAAATCAAAATCAATACACAATAATTTAATAAAATATTACTGTAAGAATACTAGACATATGTAAACTGCTTAGTAAAGTGTGATTTCAACCTTTTTTCTTATCCACATAGCCTATCTTATTCCATCCATCTTCACTCTGCATTAAGTACTTATAAAAATGGAACCCAATAGGAACATGTTCTCACAAAAACCTGCTGCACTAGAACAGAGCAAGGTATATCAAAGAGAAAATAATAAAAATGAGACTATTAATAATGAAGGTTAATTTCTTATCTAATTTTAGAATTTCCTGCTGATAATACAGCTTTTGCTGCATTTCTTATGCAATGCATAAAACAAATAGACAAAAGTAGGAGGCATTGTTTGCCTTATGTCAGATGATAATTTAACTAAGTATTTTCTACTTTTTTTCCCAGCTGAAAAGTCTTTTCAATTAAGGCTGCATAGCTTGTGTTATCAGCAAGATACTACCTTTCTCTAAGTAGTTTGCACGCTGAGGGATATTCCAAGGACAATTCTTGTTCTTTTCTTGTCAAGATAGCTTATAAACTGTCAGGTGGCCATTTATTCCACCTAGCTGAAGGTCTCTCTTGAAGGATATTTGATTAGGTCCATCTGATCAAGATGGAGATCTAACATTATCAGGAGGATGGTCATTCTTATTGCCAAGATATACGTTCAGAGGTACATGCGTTTAACACAGCTCTTTCTCCTATTTCAGACAGATTGTAGATAATGTGTCTTCCCTGGTAAGATATGGATCTCACTGCAAGTTCAAGACTGCACCAATCTCGTCTGACAGCATTGTCTCTTTATGCCATCCTACAAGATTAATTTGTTCAGCTTCATAAACAAAACCACAGTTCTAAAATTTTGCTATTTAACTGAGTTTAAAATCATTACAGGTAAAGACATTTAAAGCACTGTGGCCTCGAAACGTGAGAAAGAAGTGGCTGTCAGCTGGCTTGACACCTCAAGCAGTTATTCCCTTTAGACTTTGAAGAACCACATCATGTACATTTTAGATCATCTTATCTTTTTCTTTTATATAAAAAAAGTTTATGCAGGTATTATCAAAAGTACTGTACTAGGGTAGCAAGCCTACAAAATTTAAAAGATTAATCAACCTACAGGAAAGAGATGGATGAGCATTGATTACAGTGAACACGTGTTCAAGATGATAGATGAGTGCCGTCAGACCATTGATCTTTGCAAATTAGCCTGACTTTGGTCAACTATCGCTTGTCTTTGGGATTTCTTCCATTAGCAGTTATCCTTAAAAAAAAAAAATCCTACACAGCTCACTGTGTTCCAAGCCATTACTTTCAGCATAGTGTCATTGATACAGCCATAGCTCATCCCCGTCTTAGAGCCATTCTGCAAAAAGATAAGAAAGAGTTGCATTTTTTCTCCATCCTGTAAAAAGACCCATGAGATTTTTGCATTTTTCTCGCAGGACCTATTTTCAATCTCCTTCTGCCATAAGGTCATTTTTCTCATTAAAGTTTACACGTACGTTTGGAGAACAGGTTAAAAACGTAAGAAACCATTCTACAAAGATAGAAATGTTTATCAAAGCTTTCCTCTGGCTCTCATTCTGATCTTGCACTTACACTTGCACAGCATTAGATCAGTTTTAAATGATTGCTTCTGATATTCACCATTGGAAGCAAGATCCAGAGCAGCCTATTGAAAACAGATGTGAATTTTCTGCTGACCTTTGATGTTCGTCACAGCCAAGTAAGCGAGTACTTCCTTTATAACATCTATTGGAAGACATTGAACAATCTAAATTCTACCGCTGCAGGAGACAAAGGAGGTGCAAATGCTAAGCCCTTTGAATAACTTTCCTATTCCCTATCCTTTTTCTGAGATCCACTCTGAAGATCAGCTGTAACCACTACATGCAGCATGAAATTCAAAATCTGATCTGTTCATAGATGCACATCATGGTTTAAAACTAAACAGAGACATGAGGAAATTAAATGTGTCTATTTTGACACCAGCTGTGCACAGTCTTTTTGGAACATGGCTATTGATTATGTTTAGGCTTGTTATTCATGGCAAGATCCTCAGCTTCACTTTCCAGAGTTCAATGATGTTGTATACCAACTCGCTGGTAACAGATGACTTCCAAGCTTGATGTGAACTTCCAAGAAAGAACGTCTCTTAATACTGTTATTTATGCTGAGGAAACTTAGCCTGGGCACACATTTGCCACATAACCAGTGAGGATTATAGAAACTGCTGGCCAAGTGTCTAAGGGGATGTATTCTTGACAACCAAGGAAATCTTTCAGCATATCGTCTGCCTGAGATTTTAATGCTGATAATGAAGAGGGAAAAGTCTAATAGGTAGACCAATGCTCATTAAACACGATCATTTAATCCAGGATTCCTTCCTTGCCCCCAAAGGGGGCCTGGTATGACAGCAAGGGAAAGAGTCGCTTTAGGACTTTAGGGCTGAAACCAAGAAAAGTGAAGAGTAGATAGCTTTTGTATTGGGCTACAGATAAGTAGCTAAATGCACTTGCCTTAGCAACAGGTAAGGCAGATTAGACACAAACCTGTTGGTAGGCCCAGTAGAGGATCTTGTGACACAAGCAAATATTGGTGAGTCTATCACATGCTTCTGTGCAATCAATAAATGGTTGCATTTTTGGTAGCTAGAAGACAACCTGCGCCCCATTCCATACAATGGATTATCATCTAGGGCACCAGACTGCCAAGTGACAGCTCAGGCATCCTAATCGCAGCTTCACACTGCATTACTCTTAATGTTACATAAATCATAATATCCACTCTAAAAACTACTCTTAAGAAACAGCTGTGCTTCACAGCTCCTACTCAGCAAGGTCTAATATGCTTACACAGGGGAAAAAAAGCAAAAGGTACTGCTGTTAGGATCATTGCAGGTCAGGCCAAGATTAGAAGAAATTCATCCATTTCACCATGCTCAAGGTACAAGTGAGAGAGCAAAAATATCTGGCGTACCTTGGGAAGTTCTGTGAATCATTAAAACCCATTCAGTCCCTAAACTGATTACAGACTAGAGCTGGCCAAAATCAGTTTTCATCCCATGGATAATTCAGATATTTCAGTGTTTGTTTGCATCCAGAATTAAAATGAAAAATCCACACTTTCAAATGATTCATGAAAGGGTTCAGTTTCATAGAAAAGCCTCAGAAATGTCAAAATTAAGTTTGACATTGCCAAGTGAGTCAAAATATTTTGTCATTTGCAAACTTTTCTCATTTCACTTAACAGCATAAGAACTTTTGGGAGGGAGCGGGGGTATGTTCAGCATAGATCTGTGTTCTCCATCAGCGCTGGAGAACTCTGGGAACCACAGTCTGCATTCTCAGGTCCATGCTCTCCTCGGTGGATGGGATCCCATCCTGACAGCAGGTATAATGAAGCCCTGTACCCATCTGACTTAAAAGATGCCCCTCAAGTTCAATCAAGTGAACAAACCTTATGTATCATCTTCTGATTCAGCTAGGGAAAATTTCCATTTTATGAAAACTGCGTCTGTCATAATAAAACAATGAAATCCTAAAGTTCCCAAAGAGTTTAAAAACATTAGCTTGAGTTTCCTTCTTCTAGTGTTGTTATAAGAACAAGTGAGCTCAGATTATAGGGTGCTTAAGCACCTTTAGCAATATGATTGTAGAAGTTGCTGCAAGTTCAACCAAGACCCAGTGGTTGATCTCTTATACTGAAACCAAACTAAAATATTCCATTTCTTTTTTCTTCTGTGTAGCTGCTCTCACTTCAATCTGCTACCAGCTGCTTATTTTCTGTCAGATTGTCATATCCTTTTAGCAAGCATGTTACTCATTTTAAGAATGTTTCCACTTAATCATTTCACTTGACCAAGGTGACTTTTTCACAATATTAGCTAATTCTGACTAAATTTGTGAAGTTCTAATCAATGCAAGTTCAGAGCCTGTTTGTGATCCAAATCTCTTGTTTTCTCTGATCTCTTGCTGCGAGAACAATTTAACTTCCTTTGGTTATCTTTCATATATAATGTATAAGGGCTCTTGTACTAATGTTTGTCTCTGTTTGCCACACCACAGTCGTCTTAGTTTTCAAGAGAGCACTGCAGTATTAAATAAAAGCCTTCTCATGCTTTTGGGTTTTGGTTGTTTTTTGTTTGTTTGTTTGTTTTGGGGGGTTTTTTTGAGCAACATCTATGAACTTGAGATATCCACATTTAGGATCATGGGATAACTCAGGTTGGAAGGAATCTCAGGAGGACACCAAGCCCTACACCCTGCTCAAAGACCACACAATATCTCAGTGCCCCTGATTGGCTGTCCTCATGGGGAAAAAGATTTTCCTTATAGCCAGTCTGAACCTCTCTCATTTCAATTTATTCCCATTGTCCCTTGTGCTCCTGAGCTATCATTGATATTTGTGAATTTTAGGAGAGTTCTCTTATTCCCTGTTCTTTAACCTTTGTCCATGCTGGCAGTCACTCTGCGTATATACTGCACAAACCCTGTGCAATGCATGCTCAGGATACCCGTGTCTGCTCAGAACTGATGCTCAGGTGTCTCCAGTTGCCACTGTGAGTATCAGCAAGGATAACAGCTCATTTTAGGTGCTGGAGATGTATTTAGCCTAGCACTCCAGCCCAGAAGGAAGTGGCAAAATCCTGATGTATTCCCCTGCAGGAACTCTGAGGCCTGAAGTCATGCATTACTTCAAAAAATTTTGCTTTTTAGTTATAGTTTATTGCTGCAATCCATGTAAAATGCCAATTTTTAGTCTTTAAGACAATAAGCTTACTGAGGTGAAAGTTTCACTGTTTCTGAAGAAACTGCAAGGAGTGTCCATTACGGTGTCCATTATGAAAAAAGGAAAAATTTCTAGTTTTATCCCATAAACTGGAAGTAATATAGGCAGCACCTTTGGATCATCCTGTATATTTATATAGCTCTCCTTCCGCACTAATTTCAGCTTCCAGTTCTGCTCTAAACGAGGCTCCAAGACAAGAGGAAATGGCCCCGGGACAAGAGGAAATGGCCTCAAGTTGCACCAGGGGAGGTTTAGGCTGGATATTAGGAAAAATTTCTTTCCTGGGAGAGAGGTGAAGCATTGGAACAGGCTGCCCAGGGAGGTGGTGGAGTCACCATCCCTGGAGGTGTTCAAGGAATGTGTGGACGTAGCACTGCGGGACATGGTTTAGTGGGTATGGTGGGGTTGGGTTGATGGTTGGACTTGATGATCTTACAGGTCTTTTCCAACTGTAGTGATCCTGTGATTCCGTGAGGCTGTCACAATACCAGAAGGTTCAATCATCCCAAGCTGCTCCGCATGCACCACTGCTTCCCTTCAAACCACAGTGGAGACACCTGCTCTTCTGCCTGTCAGGAATTCTCCCACAACCACTGAAAACACACCTCCTTAACATTCAGAATATAAAGGTAAGAAATTATATGTAACACCATTGTTTTCTTTTCATAGTGCTACATCTCTCATTGTTCTCCCCCAGACTTACTCTAAATCCAGTACAGCCCCCTGTGCTTTTACTATTTCTGAATAAAGTACCGACACTTGCTCTAAGTCTTGGTTGTAAGTCCGGGTAGATAACTCAGAGTACCTCCTCTCAACCTGTCAGCCTAAGAATCTGTGATACATGTGGAAGAAACCCCTATTGAACTATATCTATGTTTACTAGTTAAAACTTCAGAAGAAACCCTTAATCTTGTTCCAAGAGGAAGCCTGCTGAAATTGTGCTTCCGCACAGCACAGCTTCTCCAAACTCCTCTTCTGAATGACACGATCTATGGTCACTTTGAAACCCATTTGAAACGCTGACAGATAAAAATCAAATGCAAGGCATATTATGTCTTTAGTTTGTATGCACAATTTCTTTGACTCATTCCCATTTTACACAACAATTAAACCAGACAGCCATCCAGTTACATGTCCCTTTTAGTTAAAAGATGTGAACAGTTCTTAAATTCTCTTCATTAATCAGAAAAAGAGCTTAAGCACCTTGTACCTGTGCAAGATACTCACAGTATTTCATACCACAGCATATACACCCATTCCCTTCCTAGTTGTCAGCTTTAGGTACTTTGGTTTGAAGTTACAGGCATTAACTATTTGCTCACCTCTCTGCTTTGCCTTTACACTCACTTGAGCCTTGCAGCCATTTCGTTTGTGCTCCCCTTTCAGCTAGGAAGTAGATTTTCATTGTCTGAATTTGTTCCACATTTTCAAGCTGTTTGACGGAATAACAAGTATTTTCTGCACCTGTTTCCTCAGCTATATTGTCCCCAGTGTATCATTATCAAAGTTTTGTGTGAAAAGAATTTTCAGAATTTATCCAAAGTTTTTGAACAGTTCTGGTCATACACAGTTTTACTTTTCAGATAACTAGTTTTGATGTGGAATGTTATCATTCCTCTAATTAAAACAACAACAACACCTCCAGTTTTACACGACCTAACTTCTGTGATGTTATGTGCCAAAATATTTCTAGAAAATAATTTTAGGGAGTAACTGTCCCAGATGTCAGCAAGAAAGCAGTTCTTGAAGCCTTAAAAAGTGCTTTGACATCTCCAGATGAAAGACCTAGGTAAGACATAAGGGAGTTCTCTGTATTTCTGGCAACGTATCTAATTTGCTGGAGGATTTGACTTCTGCATCCTCTAAGTTTCATCAGCAAGTGCAAGCATTTCCTTTTATTCTTCTTTGTAAACTCATAAAGAAGAAAAAGTCTGGGCAATCCCTTTCTTACGGCCAATTACTATGCTCACTCTTCTGAATTTTTAAAGGTTATCATTCATTGTTTTGCAGCTTCTTCTCCTTTCTGATTTTTATTTAAGGAATGTATTTGTAGCACATGAGTAGACAGGAATAATTACAGTTGAAAACAGGGTATATTGACTGGGAAAACTTCTTTCTTACAGGCACATTTGTCTCACATTATGTTTTCCAAGGAACACAGTGACCCTTAAAAACTCATTCTGCTTGCAGCTCACAGCCTTCTTCACTTGGTTTCCATAGCCGACCCCATTTACCTTTCAATCCAGGTTCCCTGCCACTATTTACCTCCTCTTTCTTTACACCTCTTTCTCACTTTTTAGCCCATGTAGGCATATTTGGAAAATTTCCCATCAACATTATTTCTAGGGGAAAAAAAAGGGGGACAGGGGGAAGAATTTTAATTCTTTTTGTTTAATACAGGAACATTTTACAGAGTATTTCCCTTTCCAACCTAAAAGAAAAAAGGAAAACGAAAGAAAACTCTCTCAGATCCCCCCAGGGTTCCTCAGTCTGGTTAATTCCCCTACTGTGAACTTTTGTAGCTTACAAGACTGTGGTCCATCCTGGGAGACAGAGCTTTATTAAAGATCCTGTCAAAGAGTGGGAGCGTGAAGCATTGAAACAACAGTTCCTTGGCCCTTGGCCACATCTTGGAGTATGTTTATCATCCCAGCCCTGCACAGGATCTCTGGGTACTACTGAAGTCAAAGCAGTTTTAAATGAGAATGAACATGTTCAGGTTGTAGCAGCCATATATTGTCCTGAGAATTTGATGGGGTTGAAATGATAAATTATGATTCCTTTGAGATGACCGGTATGTTAAGAAGTGGGTTTCCCACAGTGCTGGGTACATGTTGTAGCGGAGAAAAAGATAATTATTATTCTGATATTATTATTATTATTACCATAATCCAAAAGAAAGCTTTTCTTTTTGTTGGCCAAGCTAGTCACAGGTAGCTTGATGGCCTGTTTGATGTGTGTTGACAGTTATTCATTTCACTAGAAGTGAACCTGCTAAGGTGTTTCATGTAGGTATGTAGTTATTAAGTTTGTAAAATGAGATGCCGCCTGAAATGTATTTTTGTATATCCCCGCTCAGTCAGATTTACTGAAAACAAACATTATCACAATTACAAGATCAGCACACTTTTAAATATATCTCTACACATCCAAAGAAATGGATGTCCTGATTTACCTGCATTGACTAAAATGTGTGCATGTCCGAACTTTGAGGCAAAGGGTATATCTGTTAAATATGAAAAAGAAGGTTACTTACCAGCCATGCACATTACTGCAACCTGCTTTCCGCATTGCAGTTGCATAGTCTTCTGCCACAACTGAGGTTGTTTTCCATTCTAAAAATAAATAAACAAAACTCATTTCTCTTACATATAATGCAGGTAGGGGCTATTAGCCTTTTCAACATCTACTGTGTACGTCTTGCAAAGGGCTTGACCAGCACAGCAGCTTCAGCATGGGCAAGGCTGCACAAATGCACATGGAGATTATAGTGCTTCCACACAGAGAAATAACAGTGCAGTTCATGTTTTCTTCAGGCAAAAGACAAGCCCTACACTGCTGGCCTGCCCTGCTTCGCGTTTTCTCACAGGCATTGGGCGTTGCTCTACCCACAGCAGTTGCACTGCTGAGACCTGGGGAGTCCTTCCCCCAGGGAGGAGACAGGAATGCTATTCCTCGAGGAGAGCAGTTTACAAAAGATGCTCCACAAAAGCTCCTGCATCAGGTTACCTTCTCCCTGCTTCAGGACATCCCACCCTTGAGGATGCCACCCTTGAGGTTGCCTAACAAGTAAGGAGTGTTAGCGACCTCTTCTTATCCTACATACTTTTCATTAAGCTTCAGAGCATTCCCATTCCCATAAATTCCTCTTTATTTAGCCTGAAAAAAAAGACTCCACTCCACTTCTGCAGGAAAAACTGCTGAAATGAGGGGCCTGTTACCCACCAGAAATAACCGACACTGTAAAACATCTTTCAGCACCCAACTGCAAAGCAGGTTCATGCAGAAAGGTCCCATAAGCATAAGCAGCCCTTTCGTAGCCTGACAGGCAAGGGCTCCCAGAAGCCCACAGCAGTCGACTCTCCTCCTTTACACACCCGGAATCTCAGGAAAGCTAATGAGCCCCTGCTGCTTCCAGGTGCTGCCCATTAACACAGCTAATGGCTAACGATGCCCTGTTGCAGCTTAGCTCCTCTCCTCCAGGGTTCCGCTCCCCCAGGGAGTGGGGTGCCCCACGGGGAGCTTTTCACAACATCACGCAATTCCCCTATGGGGTTTGAAGCGCAGTGAATTCAGGCTCCGGTGTGGCTGAGGAGAATCCGTGCTGCTCCAGATTTATTGTGGTGTGCCCCAAAACACAATTCTGCCTGGGGAGATCCTGTATACAGAGTCTAAGCTTGAATTAAACTCATGCCTGTATGACTAGGATGGAAAAACTGAAAATAGAGTTGTTATTAAAGGAAATGTATTCAAACCCCAGCAATGTATAACCCTTGCCTGAAAAGTACTCCTGTCATTACCCCAGTCTTAGTAGCAATGAATCTGTTTCATACACACCTTAAACTGCTGTAAGCTTTTGTAAAGCCTTATAAAGACATGTTCCCAAATCTCAGAGGACTGCATAAAAATCTCTTTGTTTCATACTTTAATTTCAGGCATATGTTTGATAAACTGTTGATTAATTAGTTTCCTGACCACCTCCAGAACTGTGTTTGTTTACAACACCACAGTAAAGTATAAAACAAATTATTATTCTGATTCTCCAAATCTGTTGCAACAGAGTCACTGCTCCAGGTTTTGTCTTTTTTTTTTTGCTTCTTTTTTATTCCACGCCCCCCCCCACCTCCCCCCCCCCCCCCCCGCACAGCTCATTCTACTACCAGAAACAAGATGTGGTCAGAAGGACGACAACTGCGGACAGAAGATGGCAAGCCCTGGGGTCTGCAGGGGCTCTCCCCAGGTACTGGCAGACCAGATGAATTCCACAACCATAGGTTTTAGATGGACCTCAAATTAGAGTTGTTCTTCACAGAGAAGTGAAAAAACTGCAAGGGACCGTGAATTCCAAAGCCCTGTCAACGATCATCCATTTCCCTAAGATAGAAGTCGAAGACAGGCCAGCCTTCCCCTTGGAGCACGATCTTATGCCTTGGATCAGCGGCCAGCCTGGGAGAACATTATTCCCTCCCTTCCACCCCCTCCAAATGCTCTCGATAGCAGACTGGGGGCAAGATGTCCTGTCTTTTGTTTTCTTGATAAAAGCAGACACAGGGGACTCCCGTATGGCTAAGATCCTCATAAATCCAGACACCTCTTGGTCCAGAGAATTAAATACAAATTTCCTTCCTATGGGTGAACCCTGGAAAAAATAATAATACCCAGGACAAACAAAACGGATTGCAGCACCTTTAATTATGTTTTGCTTGCCCTTCATAATCACCAGGCAAAGCAGAGCGCTTCATATGCATGATTAATGCGATAATTTACCAACTGATTTATAGCTAAGGCCCAGCAAATAAAGTGGAGGTTTTGTTTGTTGGTAAGTAGACATGCATCTGCCTACCAACAAACAGCACACCCTGATCTACAGGGAGATGGCCTGATGTGGACATTGCTCCAACCTGATCTTTTAAAATATTTATACACGTACTGTAGTCCCTTATGAACCACCACAATAGTTAATTGGAGGCACTTAGTCCTTCTGCTGGCCTCTTACTGTGATAAATATTTAATCACAGAGGGAAGTGTGCCTTTGCAAGAGGAGACATCAGTCACTGACTCTTGAAAACAGCACAAAGGGCACTATTACCGAGAAGAAGCATTTTACTCTGTAGTCCAGAAGTCAAGAAAGGTCCATCTAATTATTTCTGCAGTGAAACAGCAGTCTCTCTCTGTGAATTTGACATTTATCCCCTCTCCTCTGCATAAAAATAAATTGAATACAGAACTATAGCCTTTTATGGCTAGTTTATTACTAGATCTTCGTAGCAGGATGCATGGTGCTTGACTAAGTGGCCAGCAACATTTAATTTGGTTTCTAAGACTGAGGTGCAGGCAGGCACTTCACGCTCAGCAAGAATCAGTGACAGTGCAGAATCCAAGACTACCCAAAAAATCTTATGCCAGGCCATGCTTATACTGCCATCTAAAGTTGCCTATGCCAGGACAGAGCTTTTAATAATTGCTCAGCAAGTATAAGAGTGTGTTTGGAATAATTCAGAGTAAGGCTTGACTGACTCAAATAGGCAATGAAGATTTAACGGCAAAAAGTCACCTACTTTTATGAGTCTGGCGAATTTGCAGTAACCCTTGCAAGGCTGGTAGCAGAATAAGGGATAGATAAGCGCAACTTGGGATATGAGGGATAGGTAAGCGTAACTTGGTATACACAGCAAACAAAGTGATGATTTGAGCAGGCATAAGGAGGCATAACTCACAGAACAAATGCATATTGAGAAATATATCAGGAAAGCAAAGTATCAGGATAAGGAAAAGGCAGCAGAATGTGCTTAGTTTGGCCTTTGAACAAGTTTAGTGGGGTATAACTTACTCATTCTGCTTTGAGTCTGTTCTGCTAGAAATCTAGTTTGCTACCCTAATTTAATTGTTGCATGATTAACAGGCAAATATTGCATATAATATAAAAAATAAAATTAAAAATACTTTTGGCTGAGTCTTAGTACTTTGGGGTATAACTTACTCATTCTGCTTTGAGTCTGTTCTGCTAGAAATCTGGTTTGCTACCCTAATTTAATTGTTGCATGATTAACAGGCAAATATTGCATATAATATAAAAAATAAAATTAAAAATACTTTTGGCTGAGTCTTAGTACTTTGCTTTTTTCGTAACTGGAATGCATACCTAAAATACAAAGTTAGATAAGACAACAAAAGGATACTAGTATTAAATCTCTGCTTCTTTTGATACTGAATTATATTGGAATTCATTCAGTTAAAAACTACCTTCAACTATATTTCTCTAGTTTAAATTTTCAGGCTGTGGTTTCCATTAGAGTTGATGACATAAGTTTTTCTTAATTATACTGGAATAAATCAAAAGTAATAATGCAGCAATCTGTGGAATTGCTCTGGGTATACAACAACTTAATTGGAAACAGAATTTGAATCACTAATTTAATATTCCTTTTTTTTACTGCTTTGTATATGTGTATGTGTTGCACTACATTAATTTTTTTATAAGGAATATTCTAGGAATACAAACTCACCTATAACTATTGCTTTTCTATTTTTGTCTGGCAGACATCTGTATTTGTTGCAATATAGATCATTTAGGTAAGAAATAATTTCTTGGAAAGTTACGCTAGTGATAAAGTAATTTTAGGATGATACTACAATGACAGTGATGTGAATGCTTCTGATCTACCTAAGGGCACCTTTTTTTTTTAATTTCAGCTCATGAAATAAATCTAGATCCTAAAGCCAAGACTGAGAAGCAGACAGCATATAAGGATAGAAGGCTCTAAAAAAGCATTGATAGAGACAGCAGCAGACATCAAAAAGTCAATGTGGTGGGTTTTTTCACTATAATGGGGTTCCTAGAAAATGCCCAGGAGCTGAAGTTCAGGTAAATCCACGCTCGCAAGTCATTCTTCCTCAAGTAGTAAAGCTGCCAATGCCACACACAAGTTTTTTTCCTTCAGTTTAAATCTGTGTTTTGCAGGAGATTTTTAATGAAAACCTAATAAAAAAAACCAGCTCCATAGAGAGGAAATTGAGGAAGATGGGATAGGCCACACACAGGCACATACAATTTCCATTTTCAGATAGTGGTAAGATGCAGTTTGTGGTCTTCAGTGACAGAAGACGGAAGTTTTGCTTAATTTGTTATATGCTTAAAACATCGGACTGAATGGATTGGGGAGATTGTTATCAGACATCTGGCAAGGAGTCTACATTATAATCTGGGCATGTATATTATTTTGATGTTTCAGGTTTGCCACTTCCACTACTGACTAGCAAAATATATTAAATCCGACAGATGCAGATCAACAGCTGGGTGGCCACATATACAGCTTCCTTCCTCAGTTCAAAGGCAGAATTCCATTTCTGCTCTCTGTGGCTGTCATCCAGGAAATGAGAAACTGCAAATACGAATTTTGCCATGAGAAAGCTTTTTACAAAATTGTATATTTCCCTGGGAAAAATCATGTCAATGGAAAAATTTCCAGCTCCAGCCAGCTCAAGATATTCATATGAAAGTGTCTTTCAGGATTACCTGAGAAGCCTTCTCCACTGGTATTTTTCTATGGGTTCTCTCCAGCTGCCAATACTGAGCTTGGCGAGGTGAGAGTCTCATAAGTCGCTGCAAGGCTCACCCAGGCTGATTAGGTTGAATATGAGGTCTAAGGCCTGGGACTCACTAACAATGTTTATTCTTACGACATTCTGTAAACCAAGGCAACACCAAAAACTGAGGCACATTTGGATGTTTTTCTTACCAATGTAACAAAACACACATATGGATAAAACAAACATTTTAAAGTGATTCCCAGGCCCGTAGACAAAAATTTGCGACCTGCGCACCTGAAGAAACTGTTTGCTATATGCCAGAACAAGTTCCATGACCCATAGACCTACAATCTATGTTTTGTATCTCAAATTAGTGGACAACTAATGAATCCTGTCATTCTCCAGGGCTGATGGAGTGGGCCCAGAGCCCACACCGGAGCATGGGACAGGCACACGCTCCTGCCACATGACCTCAGACTCCTCCAGAAAGAAACTTTGTTAGGATGCAATTACGGCTTCTCTTGCAACAGGCTGCGTAGGTATGACGAAGGGACAGCCCCAAGACACCAGACACCTCCCAGGCTGTGTGTACTTCCAGATACCTCTCCAGCCTGCCATGGTAGGGAGAGGTTGGTTGTGTTACAGGGGCTTCATTTTAGGAAGACTGGATTCTCTATTCACAGCAGCAGGGTAGTAACGTCTCACCCTGGCATGCCTAGGATGAAAAAGACATAACACAGACACAACCATCTCGCTTGGATATGACCAATGCAAGGCAAAATGTCAGCAGAGGTTCCTGTTTGTATGTCTTCACATACAGACACCAAAGTGCTGACCAACTTGTAGGATGAAGATAACACTTGGGAGTTTGCCTCATAATGATCTTTCAGTGACAGATCCAGCCAGGGAATCTCAAGCCGGTGCAAGAGGTTCACTCATCAGTGCCTTTGCCCACTGTCTCAGCAAGAAACCAAATAGGTTTCTACCAGGGGATGGTCAAGAACATGAAGCAAACTCTGAGCTCACTCTATCCCTGGGTAGTGGCTGGAGCCACTAATGACACATCCCATCAAAACCCGCACACAGATTGCTTCCCAGATGTTCCAAGCTTATCTGCAGCATCCAGCAGTTCTCGTACAGGTCACTCCCAAAGGCTTACACACAATCATATCAAGTCTGAAAATCCCCTTGGATCTATCATCCTCAACAATAAAAAGCACATTAAAAAGTGAAATTAAAAGCCGTAATAAATCTATAATTGTAAGGTAAAAAGCCAAGAAGTTGTTAAAGTGGAAAATACTTTTTTTCTTTTTTTTTAACATGACAGCATAATAACAATGGACCAGCATTTTTACTTTGAAAGGCTGTCCCAGCTCAGAAGAGGAAAGTGAATCTTTATGAACATTTTAATATTAATGAAACAATTCAGCAGCACTCTAAAAGAAAGTATTTTTTTCTCTCATAATCACTGTGTGCACTTTACCCAAACAGTAGCATCTCACATTTGGAAAGTGTTGGCCAAGACAAAAAAAACAAATGACAAAAAATTGGTGGGTTTCTGGCACCTGTGACTACATATGCCTATTCAGGGTAGAAGAAAAGAGAGTTTTTCAGATGTTTCAGAAACGCATATGGGGAAAGAAATCCTGAAAAGGAGACAGCCTTCCTGCAGGTATGTGGAAGTTTTGAAGTCCTTGGTTGAGGTGTGAGGAAAGAGCTTCTTTTTTGATAATTTCTCAGAGGAACAAAGCACTGACTCATTAGTTTTACCTCAATCATTACGAAATGACTAGATAATAACAAGGTTCCATCTCTTTGACAATGAATCCATTTTCAGACAGGCTATTAATTGAAAATGTGCTAAGTATTACTTTCTGTTATCAATGCATTGTTTTAATGTAGTATTACATTAGAATTACTACAAAATAGTAATATATACATTACTTCAATACAGTAATATATATAAAATAGAAAACAGTTCAAATTAATCCTTTTTTAGCATGTTCCTAGTAGGAAGCCTTACTGTCAAAGGTGGATCAAGCAGAATTATAACTGTTCAAATTAGAGTGAAAGGAAAAGTAGAGAAATTCCCAAGGAGTAAAATGAAGGTGGCTTCTGGTAAGAGATGAATCTTTAGAAGAACTTCGGTTTTGTAGGTAGCTATCAAATACCATTTTACAGCAATGAAAGCAACTCGGGGACTGATCCTTACTAACGGTTGTGTAGTCCCCAGTGTATATCCTTGCAGCCTAAAAAGGACATATTTGTAGCTGAGATCTTCAGCTGCAAGAAGAAGTAGGAGGGGAGAAGAGAAAGAATATGACAGCTGGTAACCTGCACAACCATGAAACTAGGAGTCAGAGTAGAAGATGACAAAAGGGAGAAGAAATGAGAGAGAACTGTGAAAATAAGAGAAAAGCAGAAAGAAATACCGTACCAGGACTACTTGAGGGGGAGATTGCCAAAAAAACTTTTCACAGTGAAGAGAATAGATCTTAATTGCAGCCAAATAATTCGCTAAAACGAACCAGAGAATGATATCTACCCATGAGAGGTTGATGTGGCAGGCTGACCAAACCTTCAGCAGAAGGGTGGCTGCCCACGGCAGACGTGCAACGCACACAGTCACTGCAGCCACAACTGAACACCGTGTCCCAACGGGCATCGTGCTAAATTCATGAAGTGCAGCAGTCGTAGCTGCCCTTAGCAGTTTTCCTCCGTGGAAGAGAAGGGTCATTAAATCTTAGAGGAATTATTATTGTTATTGTTGTTGTTGTTCTTATTATTGCTTTAATTATTGTGGGAAGCTGGGAACAGAATCAGCAAGTTTAATTCCTTTCCCAGATCTCTGAGTCAAAACTGTTGCCTACCTGCCCACCTGTCAACAAGCAGATATATTTAAATAAAGCTAGGCATCGAGGTGGCTCTGTTGAGCCCTTTCCAAAGGCAATGAAGTTTATTGGATTGAGAAGATCCTAGGAAGCACAGGCAGGGAAAGAAACACAGTTTGTATTTAGGCCAAAGGGTTTTGGTTGGTCATTTTTATTTCTTGACCATATTTGATTCTACATCCTCTTTGACAGAATGCTCCCAAGCTTTACAGACCCAAAATGAGACTTGCCTTTTTTTGGTTAAAATTCTGGTAATACCTTGTACCCAGTATTGTTAATTTTAGGGATAAATTATTAAATACTCTCAGTTCCTTATTATCACTTGTTTCTGCTGCTAATAGAAAGCCCACAGCCAAGTAAATCAAAGTATCCAGATGGAGGAGAAAAACAATTCACTCAAGAAATGGATTTCAGTTTTAGTTTTCCCAAGAAGCTTTTATAAACATTAAGGAACAGAATGTTTATGAAAAATGTCTCGTCAGTCTCCTTCTAAATGCGCCATGCATATGGAGCATATACAAAAATATTAGAATGGAAATTATGTTCCTGTAGATCCTCCATGTCATCTGGGCATTTGGAAGCCACCCGTGCCCCAGCTTCAGAGCACTCGGCAATACCGATAAGCCCAGAAAGGATCCATTAAAAGAAAGGTTTCTATCTGCTATGTATGGGAGAGAAGCACATTGAGTTGAATATGTTTGGTTTGGGAAATCTGTTTTTGCCTGTTAAGTGGAGCTCTACTTACATGTTAATAGAAAGATGAACCTAATGTTCATTGCCTCATGTGGTTTTGTGTGTCCCAGGAATACTACTACTACAGTCTACGACTACAAGGCTCCATCTGGCTGCTCAATTAGAGCCCAACGTGACAACTGATTGTTATGCAAAAACAATTGATTAGATTTTTATGTCCCTCAACAAGCTGACTCAATTACAATGAGTATAATTTTTCTTTTCTTTTTTTTTTTCTTTTTCCTTTATAGCTTATAGTTTATTTTATTGTTTTCCAGTTCTGGCACTGAAGCCTGTGGACTATTGAATGCCCTTGCCAAGAGGAAGCTATACCACTCTGGGAGCTTGATGTGCTGTGAAGGGCTTCTGGGAGGCTTGGCAGCAACTTTGCCAAAGCACAGTCGATTATGCTGCGTTCAGACAGAATTTTTGAGTAGTCGTCTTAACCCCCTCTCCAAAACAATTGGGAGATGAGTATTAAAAATGAATTTGAGTTACTAATTGTTCATCTGTTCACAACTTGTACGTTAGTCCACTCTTCCATTTTAAAGCTCTCCTTTTGAGATGAGGTGAGCCTAACCCTCAGCAGTACCCGTTTTCCCCATTTTGCACAGACTAGGAACAAGGTCCAGGGGAAAGAGGCTAGCAGGAGCTGTGAACTTTGCAGACCTGTCACACTCAGTATCCAGGCTGCCCTCCACATCTTCTGGAAGAATTGCTTTCCAGGGAAGTTCTTCATATTTCCATTGATGCCCTGAGAGAAGAATTAGGGCCTCAGAGATGGATTTTTCCCAGCATTATACCGTTTCCCAGTAAGCTGAAGGGCAAATAAAGCTCCTTCTCTCCTACATATCCTGTATTTGGGGGTGATACCCTTGTGTTTACAGAGATTGGAGACTGCTATACTTATTTTCCCAATGTCCAGGGTGTGTGTATAGACAGAACAGTCATCAAGACTGCACTTTACCTGCTCAAGCCATTAAAAATCATCCTAAGTATGGGACGAGGAATCACAAAGAAGGAAGAAAATACTGTATTTGCTTACATCCTGGCTAGAGACTTTGCGTTTTTCTTAAGACTGGAAACTTGTTTCAGATCCAAAAATCCATCTTATCCTGTGTAATTCAAAAGGGTTTCAACTCAAATCCATTAACTCTAAAAAGCAACAAACTGTAGTGGGGTTCTGTCCTCCTTCATGTCCTATCCCCATCCTTCCAAATGTAAGTCTTCCCTATTTTAAAAGAGTTTATTAATATAATTTAATTTTGCAGAAATATGGTATCATATCTCCCTACAGTAGAAAGCAAATACATCCTTTTTTTTTTTTTTTTTTTTTGTAGCCAAACGATGCTATTTGAGGGATTGTTAGGAAGAGGCATTTTTGGACAGTGTCTTATGTGTATGATGTACATACATCCCAACAGCAAGAGGAAGACCTTTCAGCAAAGTGAACGAGTAATGTAATCCTCTGCTGTTTCCCCGATTACGGCCCCATACATCAGCCGTTGCCATGGGGGAAAGGCAGGAAGATAGTTGGTTCTCCCCACTCTGCCATTCAGTCCTATTGCTCTATAGGCTGGTTTTGAATTCCTCTTCTCAGGATTTCCTAATCATGGTTTCACTAATCGCTCTTTGCAATAAAAAAAAAAGCAGAGCCAGGATGTTCCTCTTTGTTTCAAGCTTACCTTTGACCATTGCCATTACTGGGCTGAGTTCTCCGGAATGAGCCTCACCGCCACCCCAAGCGGCACTCACAGAGCCCCAAGGATGCCCGTGTCTTCAGCCTCCTCACTCATCTCTCTTGAAATACAGCCAGACTTGCCAAGTCCTGCAGCTCTGTGATTAAACACGAGAGAATTTTAGGTCAGTGTAGGGCTTTCTTCGTTAACTGGTGCTGAAGATCACTGGCTTGTTCAAACCCTTGATTCATGGATTCATAAGAAAGGGTCATTAATGCACCTGTCTGGATGAAGAACAGTTCACTAAAGCATCTGGGAAGGGGGGAAGAAATCGAAATATTGTTACATTCAACAATAAAGTATTTTTCTCAATTAGCATTTTAATATGAAAATGAAGCATTATAATATGTTTCTCCAAAAGAAATCAATTCAAATAGTTTTTTGGGGGGTTGTGAGGTTCCTTTTTCCTTCAAGGAAAGGGAAAGGCAGGGGACCTGAAGGCAGAGTTAATTTTGCCGGAGACTAAACCCCACTCAACACTTAGCCCTTCACCTGTGAATGAGCATTGCCTAACTGGGACATTGCAGAGGGAATCGCCGCATCTGGAAGATCTGTACGGACAAACTGACCACAACCGGAGTTAAAAGCCAGAAAATTCTTAAAAAGCCAGCTCTCTAAAGAACTTAACTCTCAGTTGTGCTATGAAAGCACGGCATTCTTACAACAGAGTGCAATAACTACTGTTTCATGCCTGCCTTAGGCAGTAGCACAAGGATGCTAAGTACCAGTACGTTCTGATTATTATAAAGCATGCTTTCTTCTTGCTGTTGTAGGTGAGGCTGATATATTAAGCCCCAAAAGTCTATTCTACCCAGCCAGTGTTATTAGACTTGTTCCACTGCGAGGGAGTCCCAAAGGTTTCGGTGTAACACGGAGTTAGTCAAGCTGCACCCCTTTTTTTGCGAGTGACACTTTCATTCTGAGTCACACCAGCAGGCCTTATTAGCAACATCA
The DNA here is from genome assembly GCF_030936135.1 of Gavia stellata. Classification (NCBI taxonomy): domain Eukaryota; kingdom Metazoa; phylum Chordata; class Aves; order Gaviiformes; family Gaviidae; genus Gavia; species Gavia stellata. Next base: position 93,892,745 of record NC_082596.1, on the reverse strand, counting down.
GCCTCGCAGCTTTTATTCCCATAGCCCCACAACACCTCCCAGCTAAGGGGCCACGAGTTGGCTTCCCTTCTTCTGAGATCCCCAAAGTTTTAAAGCGGATCTGTGCAAACCTACTCAGGGCAAAAAAAAAGGAGCAGCAGCTGAGAATTTAATTTGAGCATTTGAAACATGTAGCATAAAGAAGAACTCAGACTTGGGAACAAAATAAATTTCTCCTGAAGAGACTGAAAAAGCTGAAAAACAAAATTCTTACATCACTAAAATCAAGTACCCTTTAGTACATAGCTGCTAAGCCCTCTCCTAGCTGAAGGTCGCGTGGCTGGTGCCTGCAGCCTCGGGGTTGAGTCGTGAATGAACACATGCATTTTTTCTCAGTGGCAATGAGTGAAAAGACATGAATTTGCTCTTCCTCTTCCACCAGTCTGTGCACAGGTTGGAGCGCAGACAAGGAGGAGTTCTTGCTCCAGCAAAGTCATTGGCTTCCACCGATCCAGGGGGGATTTCACCCACAGTGACTAATGCTAGAGGTGTGCAGCTACTCTATCTCAATGAATAAATAGCCCAGCAATTAAATGGACTCATGCCTCACATACTTAGGAAAGCTGACACAGGGTTATTGCTATTTAGAAGTTAAAATACGCACTACAATGTACACCACGTGAAAATTCTCAGCAAGAATGTTCTTCAGCTTTAATTATACTGTCAAAGCACCAATTTCACCAAGGGTAGAGGGGTAACAGTACCAGCATCGCAACCTTTCACAAATAGTAACACCCTTCAAACCGGAGTGTTTTGCTGCAGTATACAGTTGAAATTTAATTTCTCCACCATATGAAAAATTGAAATACTTAAGTAATAACATTCAGCAACATCATCTGCCATCTGATAGTGCACAGAAACTGGGCAATTATGTTTCGCCTCGGGTGGCTAATAGGCCCATTTCAAATTTCAGGCATTATCAGATAATAACACTGCCTGCATCTGAGTATGTTATTATAATTATTAACCGTAAAGAAATGGGGGGCGGGGGGAAGGATTGTTTTTAATTATTTAATTTTGAAGTGCAATAAGATAAGTTCATTGTTCCCCATGAGCTAACATTCAGAGACCAAGTGCTGGCATCACTGCAAATTTAACTCCGTTCAAACTGACTTGTTTTCAGATTCATAAAGGCTTATCGTTGCTATTTGGAATAAGTAGGTCTCACAGCAGTGAGACTTGCCTAGAAACATTACATGGGAATAAAAATGGTAATGGCAACAGAAACTCAGAGATCTTCCACTAGAAGCCATTTTATTTCTGGTATCACATTTAAAAACTGTGGTCAGTGTTTTAGATTACTATGTTTTCATTAATTAGCTTTCAAACTCTTCCTAGGATGTGGATATTCAGATTCAGGATGAAACAGAACCTAGAGGAAATATCCTTCATACATTTATAAATGCCAAAATTTAGGGCCAAAAATGTGTACAAGCTTAAAAAATCGGAGAAATGGCTTTTGGGAATAGGGACCCTTAGTCAAAGTTGCACTGGAGGCCAGCAGTTTGCTTTTTTGGCCTGGGTGAAAATATATAAAGGCAACATATAGCTATTTTGACCAATTTTACATCCTCCGTTTCTGTACCCATAGCAAAAATGACACAACACCATGGTGAAATACAGCATTAGGTTTTCTGGATTTATAAATGCTTTGGTGCATGTATATTCAATATTCAGTATAGTCAATATTCCTTCCTATGGAAAGGAATAGAGAATTCAATAGATACAGAACATTTAATAAATAAAATTATGTAGTGCAGAAATTAATATTAAGCTGTATAGAGGTCTCCACATCTCTGCATTTGCTGCGATGCTGTGATATTGGTATTTTTCAAAGCTCAAGGCTCAGAGATAACATGCAAAGTGCTTTTAATAATTGCTTTTTTTAAAAAGTAATTTTCTAGCATTCGGTAGGAAAAGCTTCAGAAATAGTGAGGTGAGTTTACACTTTTAGCCCAAACACAAGACAGCATAAAAAGGCTAACTAATGATTTAAACTCTTTTCATTATTTCATGTGAGACTGCGCTTTCCAGCTCTCAAAGGTCATTTAGCGCACAAAAGGACTATCATGCCTGAGAGTTGAGTGCTATGTAAAAAATGCTTTTAACAGAGTTCCACAAAAAACAGAGAAAAAGAAGTAAAGGCAGTTAAAAACAAGTATTTGCCTAATCACCTGGAAGCAAACCATTCCGCACTGGAACAGCCACTATGAGTCACATCAAGCCACCAGGATCGTGCCTGCCCCAGTCCCACCGGCTTCCATCCTCCTCACTAACTGCTTCGCAAACCAGCTTCACGCCTCTTCCACCATCCTACATCCCTCTGTGAATATGCTATAAATAACTGCATTTGTCTGAAAAATGATGGAGAAGTCAAGAATTCAGTTATCATGGGTGCCCTTTTCTCTACAAATGTTGCAGTTATCTCATGAAAGGTATTTTACAATTAGAAAAGCAAGAAAAACCTGCTGCTTTCTGCAGTGTTAGAGGGTGGCTGTGAAGGAAGATGCATTTCAGGGGATGCACAGCACTGGACAGTCGGGCGCTGCTCCACCAGATCACTCCAGAGCAGAGCTGTTCTACCTCCTTAAAGGTTTCTGGCTAAAACACAGCACTTCACTTTTTTCCATTAATTAATCTTAACTACACATGTGGATTTAGTTGGAAGGGATAAGGTGAATAGATTGCAAGAAGGTCTCCGACTCAGCAGCAGACGGTTTGATGAAGAACAGGTCTCCCTTCTGAACCTTCACTTTCACCAAACAGCCTCACCAGCGCTCACGTAGCCAGTGCCAGTGTTTTGCAGCTCCTCCGGTCTTGTCCTCCAGGAAACCAGGCGCTCGTCTCCAACGCTTCGCTCCTGAGCTGCCTGCAAGGTTTCGTGATCTGGCCAGCCCAACCTGTGCAGCCAGATCATGTGCAAAGCGAGGCGCTCGCTAAAAGGGAGGATTGATTCTCCCACACTAGGAAACTAGGCATCCAACATATGCTTGATTTAGGCTTATAAAAACTGAGAACATCGGTAAGAGACAGATAGAGCTAAGCTGAAAAAACATACCAAACTCTAATCTCCAGCATAAGGGTGCTGAGACTGTAAGTGCCGGGGGGCAAGGACAGCCTGGCTCCCCCACATCTGCGCAGGAAGGGCTCGTGCAAAGCCATCCTGCCCCTGACACGGCACCCGAGCATGTGAGTGATATGTTTGTGGTTAGCTGTTGACTTTACGACTTTTTTAACTACCAGGGAATTTTTTGCAAAGGTATTTTTTCAGGGCCTGACCGCGTAGTTTTTCAGTATGATATATGTAGTTATTTAATCCTTTAGCCTTCCAGTGCCACGGAAGAGGTAAGTGGAAAGGCCGTAGAAATCTTCCATTACTGCAGAGCAGTGCAGCTCAGCAAACACTTTTTTTTAAGTATATTATTGATAGGCTATTTAGCAAATTCTGAATGGCAGATTATTTGCTAGTTTGCAAACACTCCATATATAGCATATTAAGATATTCAACTTGATTTTCTCTGAAATAGAAGTAAATCACATCACATCTTTAAAAAAAAAAAAAAAAAACAAAAAAACAAAAGCAGAAATAAAACTATCTACTCTAGTGAAACAAATCTCTTCAGCTGGGGAAATCTTCCTCTCTCTCTCACTCACGCCCTCCCCGATGTTTCGAAATGGCAGTGGCCCAAGATAGATACGGTAATCCAGTTTGTTCAGTGACCAAACACTCTCTCACGCCTGGAGGATCAACTCGAGATGCCGCACAGCCAGAATCAATTCATGAAGCTGACATCCGAGCACCCTCCGAAGGCTGCAGTACCTGGGGTGCCTGAAATGCCATTATCTCTCCCTGTAAGTGGTGAATCTCAAGAGGTGGAATCGCTTTTTCCCTGGCCTGTTTTCAATGGCAACGTGTCAGGTTTTAATTGCCTAAAAGGGTCTTAAATTTAAAATGCTTTTTCCCAGGTTCTTGGCTAATTTAAATCCTTGACTAGTTCATTAAAAGGCCATTTGCGATGAGGCCGGCTGGCGCATCTCTCACTTAGCACGCTCAACTGAGCTGGGAATAGAAGTAAATAAACAGCATCCGCTCCGCCTAACACCGAGCGCAAGCGTTTGTGGGTGCCCACGAGGGTGGCGGAGAGGCAGGAACGGGTGTCTTGTGGTTAAAGGGCTCAGTTCTTTCTTGAACAAATATATAAGGTGAAATCCTGGCTTTAGTGAAGTCAGTGGCAAAATTCCCAAAGCTTTCAATGGGACCAGATTTTTCTCTCAATTAGTTCCAGAGGGTTCCTCCAGGGTGGAGCCTTTGAAGGGGCAATGTAAATAGATAGCCGATCCATAAGGGTCCAATATAGCTCATTGGAAAACATCAACCCAATAGAGCAACAACATGTAGTAGATGTATGCTTTGGCTAAATGCCTTCAGTGTTTTGCATTTTCCTCCCATGTTCTGTTTGTGTCTGTGTATTACTTCAGAATGATACAGTATTAGATTAGATACAGTAGTGGAAACCTGATTTAAAGGAGCATTCATCATTTAAAGGAGCATACACGATCAGTAAAAATCAGTTTCCTGATGAATGGAAATGATCCTCTAATAAAACCAGAAAAGATACATTCTCAAGACATTTGGAACTGACTTTGAGAGAGCGAGGTGATTAAGAGAAAGAGGTAGGAATAGCCTTTGTCCAGGTTCTGCTTTCTATACAAGATTCATTTAAGAACCTAATATTTTTAAATTTGGAAAATATTAATATTATCCAAAGTTGTTGAAAAATTTCAGTTCACATCTAATGACTATATACGTATATGTGTAGGTGGTACTCACACTGCACTCGCTATTCAAATTTATATATGAATATATATATTTTTGTATGTATATATACACACAGAAGTAACGAGACCCATAATGCAGCCACCCATATTGTTCTTACACAAATGCACATACGCTGTGCACACCCAATTCCGGAACATTGCAGACCCTGCTCACAGCCATTTCACCAGCCAAGAGTGCTTGCAAAATTCCAATTCCGAATATCAACTGCTTCATTAGTAATTACGCTTGGCACTTACATAACCTTTTTCGGGTAACCGATACCTTCTGGGTGCTGAGAGGTTTTCCTTTACAGAAAGGCCATATGTTTGTGGTATCAAAGTTCCTTGCCACAAGCTTGGCACTATACAGCGCTGAAAAGTTTTGCTCTGCAGCGCAGCCAGGTCTGGTGCTATACAAATGTTAAATGCTGCTGAGAGCTGTAACGAATTTTTCAGGTATTGGAATTTTGGCTTTTAGGTAACTGGAAAGTGAAATCTGGGTGCAAGCTGCAGCTTACCAGGAGGCTTTGGTGGTGAAGCACTACTGTTCATTTCCAAATGCTTAGGCATTTATATTTTCCTGATGTACTTCTTTCCATCACAGTTAAAATTAAGCAGCTTGTTTAGCTGCTTTTCACACGTTTCCCAAGGAGACCGAAATAGGAAGTGTGTCCTTTTAAACTCTCTTTTATTTTTTAAAAATCTATCTGCTTCCTTCCCCCGCTTCCCTTTGAAATTTTTCTCCACCTTGGAAAGCATGTTCAACAAAAGCTGTCTCTTTCTGCTTTCTTTTTTCTTTAACAGGTTAAATTTTCCTGCTTTTCCTTTTCTTGCTTTTTACTGTCACTTTGCTGTACAAGAAAACAGTGAGAAAATGATCCATCTCTGTAAAGGTTGTTTGTTATTAAACTTAATACCTATTTGAACTGCTGCTTCTTTCTCTTGAAGTCTCATGTTTGTCTTTAATTAAAAAGGAAGGATGTGCATGATGCATAGCTAGCTCCCTCTGATCTTTACTGTTCGATCCCATCCATTTGGATAGAAATGTTTTTTCTTGTTCATTCAGACGCTAAATCAATGCAACAAATCCAAAGGTCTACTGCATTGTTCATTTGTTTGTGGGATTTTTGTCTTCTTTTCTTTAAAGAATGTGTCGAAAAAGTGATATTAAGATGTTTGGGCCTCAAGACTTTAAAACACAGCGCATAGCGAGGCAAGATCTGTTTGAGGGAATTCAGGGTGTTTTGCAATGCAATGCAAACGTCTACGTTAGGAAAGCATCGAACTCGAAGAGTTAAATACTAAAAGTGGGATTACTTGAAGCTGACCCTACCTTCCCCCAGTGAAGGCAATAGTAATACACCCAGAGGATTAACAGACTTAATACAGGCTAAGTGTATCCATCTCTGACTAGCTCCTCTTTCACGCTATGCTTCCGTCCGTATTCCCAATCAGTTCAATTTACCATTGCGGCCTTTTTTCAGACGTGAACTGGCCCATAACTTAGAGCCTCCTTTCTCCCTCAGATAATTACAATCCTCGCAGAGACAATGCCTTTTCTGCTTTGGTTTTAAAATTTTCCAGTTAGATTTGTAATACAAGATGAAATTACATTTCCATATCTTCTCCTGCTGGCTCTCCCAGCTTTCCTGCTCTGCCGCTTTACCTGCTAAGCTCACAGCATTTCTTTTTAAAACGGGTCTTGCTAATCTCCTCCATTCAGCCCTGTCATGTTCGGCCCCTCAGGGTAGATCACGTTGGAATAGGAAGAGAGGGGATCTGGTAAGTTGCGAACAGAAGGTATTTTGCCCGTTTGCCTACTTTCTCTTTTTTAAAATGTTTTCTTCAGACTGCTTAATGTCTTCTTCATATTGCAAGTGTCTTTTGTGTCGGAGCCATTTATGAAATCCCTGCCGAAGAATTTTATCTTGAAAATTAGCCAGCTGGGGACTAGAATAGTTAGGAAATAATATCATTACAATGCAGTAATGTGTTAGTAGTGCCGTTATAGCTTTGTAATTCCTACTGTTCTCATATCCCTGGCCTGCTATATGCTGATTTTTCCTCACACTAAAGGAATTGCTATAGCAACATACCTTTAAACACGTATGATTAATATTTTATATGCCCATGACTGACTAGATATTTGTTCTAGACATAGCATATTGAAAAACAAGATGGAACACCTGCCATAAATCCATAGAAGAGAAACTGATTTATACTGGGAGAAAAATAAATCATAAATTGAATAAGAACAAGAGAAAATACAATTTCATAGATTCAGAATACAGGCAAGTTGATAAAATATACTGCAATGTTTTGATCTCTCTGGTATATCAGTGTTACTCTAAAGAACACAGAATATCATAAGCCATTTTAGTATTACATAAAAAAATGTTAGTTGTTCCATATAGGAAAACAACTGCATCACGTTTTTTCACCTGCAGACAGATGCCTCAACCCCGCAGCCAGATTCTTCCTTAGACCCCAGGATAAATAAAGATGCCTCAGTTTGGGGAACCAAGAAATGGTCACATTTTGCAAAGTTAACCTCATATGCACCTTCAGGCCTACAGTCAAGAAGGTGTAAACGCTTGTGCTTCCTAGTAACTTCAGCTCCACTTGGTATCATTCAGGATTTCGCATAACTGACTACAGCTGCCATTCCTGGTCAGGACAAGCAATTAGAAGCGTACGCTCTGTCTTTTTAGTCTCAAAAGCTAATTATACCGTTACATACCCCATTAACCACATGGGATGATAGTTATTGGAGGCTGATTAAACTTCTTTCAGAAGTCACCCAGTTTATATGATGCATCTAATGGCAGAATTCCCTCATCTTCTAAGGTACAAAGCACCAGGCTCTCTTCCAGTGTAGTTAAAAATTTTATCTTTTAAAATGCTGAATAAAGAATAAAGCTGACTCATGCAGTGAATAAGGCAGTTGTCAAGAGCAAAACTGTCTTACTATGAATTAAAGTAGTCATGGCTGAACAGATTCAGGAGGAGGTCCACATAGAATCATTTAGGCTGGAAAAGACCTTTAAGATCATCAAGCCCAACCATTAAACTAACACTGCCAAGTCCACCACTAAACCATGTCCCTAAGCACCCATCCACACGTCTTTGAAATACCTCCAGGGATGGTGACTCCACCAACTCCCTGGGCAGCCTGTTCCAATGCTTGACAACCCTTTCAGTGAAGGCCACAAACACTCAATTTAAGTCTTTAAAACAGAGGGTGTTGGGCGTGTGTGAGCTTTTACCACGTAAAGGGTAAATTCTATCCTATGGATGGCCAGTGCAGCACACAGTGAACAGCAAGGCTGAGCACCACTCAGGTCTGTGGACCTCTTGCCTTTCTGAGGCATTGATTTACCAGCCCATGTACTTCAGTTCATTCCTGCCAAACCCCTTCAATGTGGATTTTATGCACGCACAGAATGGGTTTGGCACAATGCAGGAGTCAGGGGTTTTGTCATGCAAAACATGGAGGATAAATAGAGTGACAAAGTGCGCTTGGAATTCCAAAGGGCAATGTCCACCTCCATCCATGGAAAACTCCACAGCTCTCAGGAAAAATGGTGAAATCTGATACTATAAAGCATAGGTTATAGGGAACATCACTGATATTGGAGACGCTCTTTGAGATTTCTAGAGCTGGGAATATTTTTCTGCCACCAATGTCTTGATGTTGCATGCGGTGCTCACATACCGTCCCCTGGCCCTTACTAACCTGATGGTGTGGGTGCATGACTCTTCTCAGCCTGTGATAAATACACCTTCTGGACATTCACAAAGAGAAACATCTCAGACAATCTGTCTTAAATGACAGAGTCACTTAGGTTGGCTACTTTCTAAAAGATCAGGTTTTTTAAAGGCATTGTCTTCCCGTTTACAATCTCAGGGCTTGAGTGTCAAGGTAAGTTTGTCTGCCAGAAACAGATGCCTTCCCACTTTATAGGATAAGTATCCCAAGCATCTCTGGGTCTCTCTGACCAATTAAATGGGTAGGCAGCTGCATGGGTGAGTTTGATTTATGACTGCATATAAACAGCTCATCATCCTTTTACCTGAACATCCACTTCTTATGCCCAAGTGCTCAGATCATTTAACAAAATCTCAGCTTGCTCTGTCTTAGGGGTTTTGGGGCTCACAGCCTTTTGTAGGCTTTCAGCTTTGACAGACCATTAGGCAAGGCTGCTGGAAAAATGTCCTTAGCCTCTCTTTTTAAGACAAAATTGCTAAATGACAATTGTGACAAGCCTAAGGTTAGACAGCCATTTGGTTTCATACTGTCCCATAACTTGCGTTCCCTTCCCAGCAATCCTGACTCGCATTTTCCAAATAACTGCCTGTGGTCCTACACAACCTCCATATCTTTCTGTGCTTCTTCCTGAGCATTTCCTCAAACTAACTGTTCTCCAGCTATTTGTCCAAGACCTATAAAGCCTCCAGCTCACCCTAAATCTTTTAAGAAGGAAAGGAGTAAAAAAAAAGAGAGTGAAAAATCCCCTCCCTATTCTCTTAAATAAGCAAAACTAGGTTGTCTGACAACTGTCACTTCAGATGGCTGCAGTGTGACCTAATGGATGGAAGACCAGACGGAACTAACTAAACAAATGATAAACAGCAGTCATCAGTGATGGGAAGCAAAGAAATGAACTAAAATGTTGAGTGGGCTTTAATAGAAAGGTCAAAGTCTTTCTGAGCCATTACTGCTGGCATCACTGGAAGACAAGAAGCTTGATCCAAGAGCTTCTTCAGCACTGATCTTTACGCAAGTGTTGATTGCCAGTTGCATTCTGACTTGTGGGAAGGGACAGGAGGGGAAGGGGAAGGGAAAAATGGGATAACACAGGCAGGTGACAAGCAGAGAAAACCTCACCGTCCCCCCTGCAACCCACTCCCTCCTCCCATCGCACATCTCACACCATCCATCCTCGTTGCAGAATCCGGGAGGCTGGAAAAATGACAGCTTCATCCTGTCATTTCAAGGTTATGTGCTTTTAAAACCACATTAACAAGGGCTCTCTTCTTTTTCCCTCAAAATCAAGAAGGGGCTGAGGGAGGCAAAACTACACTGAATTGTTAATCAGAGGTTCAATCCCTGAAGAACAGTGGCACATTTCCTCTTTGGTTATATTTTATCATGAAGTTATTTTAAAATAATGCCCATTTGTCTGACTGCTATCTATATGCTGTCTATACATAATGATCAAGGGGATTATAATAGTGCTCTATCATAGTTCCCCATGAAGAAGCCATATTCTCAAATACATATGCCTTTTCCAGCATCCCCTGTACCTGTATGAAAGAGTACAGTTGCCTAAGACAATCCCTTTTGAAACAATGGTTTGAATGAGTTTAAATGTGTTTTTCTAGACTGTTCATAGGTGGAGATTCCCTTTAATCTTAATTCTGACTTTCTGTTAGTTTAATAAGCAAATTCAATGCTCGTAAAGATTTAAACTGCCATAGCTGAGTGCTTCGTTTGGGTTGGTTACTAGAAAGACATTTGATAAGAAAGATCTTAATCCTGAAAAAGAAATGGGATTTCTGAGGCCAGGTTCAAACCTGCAAAACAATGCGTTTGATAAACGTTCAGATTTTATAGCTGCAAGGACAGAGAGCCTCTTAATCGCCTCACTCCAACACTTAAAGCAGGAACTTGCAACTCCCATCAACGGCAAATCATCCCCTAGTGATTCTGCCCCTGCCAATTAAAAATATGCTTCTGACAGCAAAAATACATGGTAAAATCTGGAGCCGTTTGTAAGGCTTGCAAGCATCCGCCTTCCAGCTTCTCTGCATCAGTTTACCCAAGTGTCCAAATGTGCTCTCAAGAGAGCAGAACCTTCTTGAGATGCCACTGGTGGAGAGGCAAAACATACCCGGGTTAGGCCACCAGAATGGGAGTAGGTAGCCTCTAAAGCAACAGAAAATAGCATTGCATCAGCAATCCTGCCTCTTTCAAATGGGAAGTAATTTCAGACTACAAGTATGTTTGCAAGGTATTGTATCTCCAGAATTATTCCAGTGGGAAGGTATGGTTAGAAATTAAAAAAAAAAAAGATGCTTTTAATCACCTTCTCTTGCTATAGTCTAACTAAATGAGAAAGGACTCAATATTAACAACTGCAGAGAGCTGAGATAAATCATACATTCTGAAGCACATAAGATGATAGTTAAATACAACACCGAGACACCACTGGTGTAATGCAACTTTTCCATTTTTTCACACACTGAGAGAGCCTAAGTTTTACTTACCTGAATCGAGAGACCAAAAACTCTGGAGAACACGAAGGTACACTTTACTTCTCACTCAAGGGTGGATATATTCCACCTGTGAATGCAAAGGAAAATGGTCCTTGCCTTCTTCACTAAAACGTCTTCAGATCCATGAACTTTCGTATGATGGTGGAAGACCCGTGGGCCTGCACCTGCCAGTGAGGAAGGAAAATATGGACACGTTATATTTTGAAAAATTGGAGGAAAAATCACATATCCTGTATTGTGGCATTTGCTCTTTCTGCCTCAAGAGAAGGGAAGCAAGCCAGAGAAGAGTATATGGAACCTAATTTGATCTCCAAGCATTTGAAAACTGTGGGATAGAGCAACTCGGCTAGATTCCACAGAGATGTGTAGACGTAGGATATGGCACTTACTAAATATGCTCGGATGTTTGGTAACTGTTTCTGAAGCTTTGAAAAACTTTCCATTGTGGGAAAGCCATCTGGCAGGTCATCCACAGTTGCTCGATGAGAAATTCTTTATAAATGTGAAAGTTAAGGACTGCCCTGAGCCAGACTGATGAAGAACCAAAAGATACGTCTGCCGGCAGGGCCAAGTCCCAGACCTTTATCAGTTTCAGTTCAGACAAGAACTGCTGGGAGAACAGTCAGACACCCCAGAAAGTTTCTGACAGGCTTCAGAAAGCCAGTGAGCAGTGAGGAAATGCTGTGGTGGGAACAGTTTTCTCAAACTCCGAGCATGGATGACATTTGCACACATGTACCATGGTCATGCTATAAATTTTAAGAACTGTCTTGGGAAAAAGATGAGAAGGGAGTGCCTTTGTATGCAATAAAAAGTGCTCAAAACCTCATGTTTGGCTATACAACAGCAACAAGTGGGGTAAACTGTATGAGGAATACAAATAGAAATGCTCTAGTGAGTTTTGTTTAAAATTAATTTAGGATATTCAAAATACAATTTACAGTGTTTCCGTTTACAATATTTTCTGTGTACTCTAAACATTTGCTTTATTAAGGAACTGTGTGGTACTTAAAAAATTGTCTGGAAAATATTAACACCTGTTTTTCTGAGCTGCATCCCCAACCCCTTACGGTGTGAAGCTTTGAGAACCCCCTGAAGAGCCAGGACTCTAAACAGTACCTCAGCTAAGAGTTAAAAGTGAGTGATAAGAAGATGGGAATTTAAGGAGCTGTACAAAACATTGCCCACACCATCATATTAACATAGCTTAGTCTAGCAAAAACAAACAAATATTTAAACAGGAAATACCTCAAATCTGCTAGCCTACATCTCAGCTGGTGTCCTTAATATTTCCTTGTGGATATGCTACGTCGGCCCAAGTTCAGCATTACTGCAAAAGACCTCCTGATTTCCCCTTCCAGTCCTCCTTAGATCACCTTCCTTGATCACTACAGAAACCATCGTTATCGTTGGCCTGCTGTCGAATCCTCTAGCTGCAGGACATCTTCCATTCAAGCTTTGTGCTGAGGTACCACATCTAGGCTCTGCCTTGATGCATGATGTTAATATTTTCTGTTTAAAAGCTCTTAAAGCCTTTCCTTCAGAGCAGAAACTCGCATTCCCTGTCTTGAATATTGCAGTGCTCCTTCCCTTGCCCTTAAAAGAAACAGCCTCCCCTCTCTAGAAAGCTGCTCTGCTTTCTCCTAGCTTTTTGGGTTTAACTGTCTCAAACCTCTCTTCACCTTCTTCCAGTGGCTCCCTTCTCTCTCTGACACCCTTGGTTTCCCTTCCAAGGCCCTCCACAACTTATCCCCTCCTTGAAATCATCTTTTATGATCCATTTAGCCCCTGATGCCAGCTTTTCTATGCCCAATTTGAATTTGAGCTTTCTCCATGCACTGTGATGAGCTCTTGAACAAATGTTCCCAAAGTCACCTCGGTATCTTCCTTCACATCTCTTTTCCCATTGCCTCAACTTTACAAACAATTCAAGATCCAGTTCCGTACTTGTGGATGCCCTTGGGAGTTTTGCTGCAAGCATGAACAGGAGCAAGAAAAAACCTCTGTTATGAAATGCTGGGATAGTGTCATAAACCTTAGCTGATGTTGTGGTTGCCATGTCATCAGTGCGTTTGGTTGCATATTGTTTCTCTTTCTTCTAATGGAAAAAATAAATGAGTAAAAGCTGTTTTGAATGTGGGCGGAGGTTGTATTAAACTGTGTGCAATTCAGTCTTAAGAATGACTGGAAGCAGTTCAGTGGAAACCAGTCTGAATCATAACCTTAAAACTGAACACCTCTAGTCCCTGAAATTCGAGGTTGAAGGAAAAGTTCAAGCTTTGAATCTCCTCAGGTTTTGATTCTGGGCTGCATTCAAAACCAGAAGGGACTTATTTTTCCAAATGCAATTGATGTGGCCTGGGATAGCATAAATCTCACATAAACATCTGGGAAGAATTTTGCTGATACAAAGAACATGGACGTATTGTTTCTTGAGAAAGTACAGCATTATAAAGTTAACGTATAATTTTTCTGAAATCATTGCCACTCTGACATTAAAAATGTGGGCCGTTAGTCCAGAAGAAGAGCAGAGTGACTTTGAAAAGTTCTTTGCAACCCAATTATATCTTGTTATTTTTATTTCTAAGAACATAAAAATACCTGCTGGGTAAAGATAATGATGTTCAACACTGTCTAAAGTACAGTGCAATTCAGGGGAAACACGTGTGCTTGGCCACTTCTTGTGGTCTGTTTTTCTCACACTCCCTGAGCGTCCAGCAAGTCTGTTTTAAGGACGTTCCAGGACACGTTCATGACTACTCCACTTCAGATCTTAGTGGAGATCTGCCACCCATTAATTCCTCTAATTCTTTCTTGAACCTAGCCGTATTCTCTGCCTCCACAGCTTCAAATGGCCACAGGTTGCAAAAGCTCACGACCCCCTGTGTAAAGACACCCTTTCATCTGTTTTAAACCAATCTCCCGCTAGCTTCAAAAGCTCTCAAGCCCGGTTGTTGTTGAGTGTGGCGAAGAGCAGTTCTGTATTTGCCTTATCCACTGGCTTTTACAGTTTCATAAACCTTGATCATGTCTCCCCTAAACCAGCCATCTCTTCAAGCTGAACAGTCCCAAACTTTTTAGTCTCTCCTGGTAAAGCAGCTGCTGCGAACCCCTTGAACATTTTGTTGCTCTTCTCCACACCAGAGGCACAATATCCTTCTTGAGACGTGCAGATCACAAGTATACACCGCATTCAAGATAGGAGCCCATCAAGCTTTTATATAATTCCTCCTTCTTCCTTCCTGACAATTCCCAACATTTTTTGGCTGCTGCTGCATGCTGAGCTGATGATTTCAATAACAGCTAAGATCTCTTTCCTGAGCTGTAACTGCCATCTCTACGTTTAACACTGTGCAGTAAGCCCATTTAGATTATTTTATTTCCAGATCCATTTGTTCGTATTTATCTGCATTGGTACTCCTTTGCCACCGTTTTACCCCCGCACTTAGTTTTCTGAGGTCCTTCTGAAGTTCCTTGCCATTAGCACAGCGTTTGGCTGTCTGAGAGAGCTTAGGGCCAGCTGCAGCCTTGGAGATTGCACTGTGAACTCCCAACACCACATCATTGGTGAAGGTGCTGAATAACGCTGGTTTTAGCACTGGTCCTGAAGGAACAAACTGCTGACTTATATCCAGAAAAGTCACCTTTAAAGACAGCTATTTGCTTTCTTTTCTTTTACTAGGTTTCACTCCATTAATGACCCTTCCTTCCAAAGCCATGGCAACTTAGTTTCCATAATAACCTCCAGTGTGGAACCTTAACAACAGTTTTTTGGAAACCCTGCGTTACGGCCCTGGGGAAATCCTTTATCCGCACGCTTATTGACATGCTCGCTGACACCCTCCAAGAGCTCAAGCAGTCTACTGAGACAGGACTTCCCCTTGAAGAAGCCACGCACCTTTCCTAAAAGACCATGTTCTCAATGCTTTTACTCTTATTTTATAGACTATAATATCTGATCACACTTAACAGTCTGTATTTACTCCTGAAGACTTTTGAACGAGACTGTTGCATTAAACAAGGATGCCTAATCTCCATAAAGCTTATTCTTAGTGTTTTATTCATATCTGGGAGACGGGTAAATGATGCAAGTTTCCCAAAGCTGTGGCTCTTGCTAAAAATTATTTTTATATGCTAAGTAAATAAGACAAAGGAAAGCCAGCTCCACCAAGAGATCACACCCACTTAATTTCATTGCTAGGCAAAGAAAACAAAACCAAAATAAACCTCAGGTGTATTACAGCCTTACAGTTAAAATGCAATTAGCAGCATGATATGAACTCATCATTCCAACCAGGTTTCTCACCTTGTATATACAGCCCCTCATATTTCTATAAGAGATAGTCTTTTTTTCTATTTTAAGTCCTAATTAAGTCGTGTTATTTGTTTTTCTTTCCCACTCCATTTTTTCCCCTTCACCCATCAACTTTCTCTGCCTTCCATATCTCTTACCTTCTCCATTTTTCCCTCTCAAAAGCAGTAAAAATGCTAAATGATAACATTTAATAAAATACTTCCCTCTGTTACTAGAAGAAATCTACCCTCCACGTTCATTTGAAAACCAAAGTGCTGAGAAAAAACTGGTCAGTTATTGAGAAAATATTATCCTTTCAATGGCAGTAAGAAAAAAATCTAAGCAATATGGAAAAATCCTTACAATTTCAAGTTCTTACAAATGCACCTAATTTAAGGGAAGGAACATGTGATGTCCTAAATTTCCTAAGAAATAGATCTAACATTGGACAAGCATTCATGCACACAGACTTACATAGGTTATAGTGAAGTTATATGAATCGATACTCTTAACGGCTTGGCCAAACTACCCTGGCTGGCAAAAATAATGATGCAGTATCCAAGCCTGTCTTTTGGGGGTTCGTGTCACGGTATTTATGTCTCGACATTTCACACACCCCATGCAGTAGAAAGGTTATTAAGAGCACAGCACAAATAGCCTGTATTCCCCAGAGCGTATTTTAATCAGAAAGAAAAACAGTAACTGCAGACTCTAATAAGAAAGGGGCTCTGTGTGAGGGAAATATCACATAGTCACGCGGAAGAGTTTTGCTCCTGCCCACGGCCAGGCAGGTTCTCTGGTGCAAAAGGGGACGGACCATCACCTGCCGCCAGCTGGAGCTGCCCTCTGGAGTCATGCACGGAGGCGCAGAGGAGACACGGCTCTTTCTCACTCAGCTCCCATCACCAGCCTTTGCTCTGGATTAAAAAACAAACAACAACAAAAAAAGATTGTTGCTTTTCAGCTATGAGGAGCAAACATTTATGGTACTCTTGGGGTCTTACTTCCTTAATTTTCTTAGTAAACACTACCGAAAACGTACCTTCCATCCCTCTTCCTCCTCTGGTGTACTTTTAAAATTTCTTCTTCATTTCTTTCATAAGCCACAAACTGAAGGGTTGCCATCATTCCATACTAATTCATTACTCCCAAGGAAAAATCAGCCAGTATGTGACCACCCACTGCTGCTGACTCCCACCGTGCTCAGGTGGTGGGGGTGAGTCGGAGTCACATCCCAGCCACTCCCGGGTCCTTCCGCGGCAGCCCTGCCGCGCCGCTGCCTCTGGCTGCCTGCCCCTTGCCCCTGTGTGCCCAGCAGCCAGGTCCCTGCTTGAGGTGGTGGCTGGAGTGCAGGGCTCCTCTCCATAGAGCAAAAAAACTCACAGCCTTGGATCGGGCCAGAGGGGTGGTGGGGAGCCCTCACCGTACAAGTGAGCCTGCAAAAAGCAAGAGGGAGAGGTCTAGCTGTGCAGAAGCATCATCAGCCTTTTGGGGTAACCTCTGTCTCCTACACTAGTGCCACAGCAGTACGCAGGGATGTATTAACCCCTCTGTAAATCATCACAGGAGAACCAAGAGGCATCACGTCCTGGTGGCAGCACTCCAAACATGCCCACAGCCATGCAAGGAGCAAGGGGTGGAAGAGTTCATGCCATGAGGTTTTAGCAGACAAACTATTACATAAAAAGCAGCAGCAGTTTAAGGGATTACAGCTTTTTATCCACTTTTCTGCCATGGTGGGGGTATTGGTAGCATCAGGGGTTGTCTCCTCAGCTACCAAAGTTCATAATCATTAACTTAAACCTCCTTTATTGATCTCTTTGCTTGCATCAACTCTAGAGCCAATGACTTGAACAAGGATGGAGAAGGGCGAGCACAGAGGTTACACCATGGCTCCTAGCCTGAAGGATGGAACTCTTTCCCCCATGTTTGACATCTACTTCGGAATTTCCCAGCATAGCTGTAAAAAACAAGTGGTGCGTGTCTGCAGTTTTGCCACTCCATTGCATTTGTTTCAGTTTTGTGACTTTTTTGCAGCTGAGAAAGATTGTTGTTGAAAGTCTCACATGTCTAAGTGCAACTTATCATCAGAGGAGGTCTGCCTCAGGACTTCTGAACACATGGTGCTATCTGCCTATAATGCAGCCTATATTATCCTGTAAGCAGACGCACGCTTCCTGCTGCTGAAATTCTCAAGGCATCTCTCTGCTGTGGCTTCCGCTGCAGTCTCACAGCTCTGGACACTGTGAGATATGTACCAACAGAGCTGACAGCCTCGATAAGCTGCATGTTACCTAGCAGCAGCACAAAACCCATAAAAATGTGCCTATGAAGTAGCAGTGTCACTCTCACTGCTTGACTGGAGATCACGTTTAGATTGCTTTAGCCTAAGCCCAATCAGTGTCCAGTAAAAATGAAAAACAATGTTGTAATAAATCAGCTTGAACTCCACTCCCCAGGTATCCAGTGACATTATGATGAATTTCTATATTCACATGCAATCTGCTTCTCTCTTTGCCAAAGTTTCTCCACCATATTTTCAAGCCCAAAGTCATGGTCATCAATATTTGATTAATTTAACTGGGGATAGTTAAGATAACCTGGGGATATTATTTAGCTGTAGAGCCCCAGATGTTAAAAACGAAGCTCTGCCTAGAGTGGCCATAGGTCAATCATTACTCAGGTAGAAGATTCAAAACCGAATTAAGTGGTTTTCTACCTTTGCTTGATGTAGTTTTACATCAGCCCCAAAATAAACCCTCCATGTAACCCCACAGCAATTACAGCATCCATTGTTTGCATTTGGCTGAGGTATAATAACATTTAAACTTGGAAAAATGCTGGACTTTTTAGTCTTTTATGGTACCTGATTGCAAAATGTTCTCTATCAGGACATTTTGCCCATGTGCTACATAAAAAATGTATAATATAAAAGTGTAGTATAAATATTTATACCACATCCACTTAACCTCAATCCATCATATATATTCAGCTTTTACTGTGTAAGTTTTGGGGGAAAAGTATAGCTTCCAGGGTAATTTTTCAGTAGCCCATGCCTGTTACAGGATGGTTTTTACCCCCTTCTTCCCCTGTACCCCACAGGGAAAGAACACAGTGGTCAAGTCCAGAATTTATTATTCCAAAGCGTTATTTATTATTAAAAGCCTAATTTGTTGATAACCGCATGCTAGTCTTCCCTAAGTTACAGACAAATAAAACAGCATCACTGATTTCAACAGCACAAGGCATTATCCAAACTCAGTTGGAGAAATTCCCAGGGTTTTTCATATCTTTGGTAGGTTTTGATGGCATCTTTGGCTGCACTCTAGCTGATCTCCTTATGTATTGATTATTGCCTTCCCAAATTAGATCACTGTTATCATACTTTTAATTATAGGGGGTTTAAATTAATTAGTTGCATTTAAAGTTCTTTGTTCTTGAGGCTTCATTAAACAAATGGAGAGAGCTCATTTCCAGCTAGCCTTGGAGGATGAGTGTTTGGCCTTGCTTACATAGGTGGGGTGGATGCTTTCATACTACCCTTGTTTCTCAGGCTGCCCAGCCTCTGCCCTGCACGTATAGGCATCCTCTCTCACTAGCAATCGTCACATACCATGCCTGCAGAGGGCTAGAGAAATTCCTTAGCAAAATTTTGGTTGCTTTAGTTGAAAAATATTTTTTGACAGGTCCATGAAAGAGATTACCAAAGAGAGATGAATTTTGTAAGTAACACTACATAGGTCACATATAGTTACTTAATATATTAAATGTCATCTAATGTTGTAAATATTCTTAGCATAAAACTCCCACATACACAGTGTTTCATGGGAACAATTAGAAATTATAGCTGGGCCCCACAAAAAGTCTTTAAAAGGCTTTTGTTCATTTTCACTTAAAAACATCCAATTAATATTTATCCCAGAATGTTTATTCTTCAATCTCTTTACAAAAGCCACATCCTGACGGACTAAAGGGGAACTCAAAATAACATAGTTGTTCAATAACATACCTACGAAAATAAATGCTTGGTTGAGTCGAATATGGGATGGGTGCAAATGCACTCACAGAATAAACAGTTTAATTTTTCTCCTTAAGAATGACCTCGCAAAACCAACTTTGCTCCAAGCAGTAATAACTGACTCATCATTATGACTAGTCCAAAATTAAAAGTGTCTCTGACTTTCCACACCATGCAAGTCACGGAAGGTAATAGAGTCTATCTTGGTAACAAGCCAGCCAGCTCCACTCAAGGTCATCCAGTCAGGCAATGCTATTTTTGGTAGCTAAGCAAGGCCAAACCACAGTGATTTTCGAAGAAAGGAGGCCTAATAAATTCAAGAGGTTAAGGACTGGAAAGGAAAGCCAAGTCACCCAGATTGCAGGGAAGGAAAGCAAGCACAGTGCAGCTAGCTTGGGTTTGGAGGGACCCTGCTTCAGCTGTCCAGTGACACAAAAATTAAAAAAGAGGAAGGACGAATTATTATTAAAAATGTAATAACACTGTTTATGGTTTTCTCCCTTTATCAGCTCTATTGAAGGAGGGGCGATACTTTTCAAGGGAAGGCATCGAACAGGGGATATTATAAAATAACTGCAGCACGAGATCCAAAAGTCAGGGAATTTTTCTTGGAGGGTGTGCAATTGCAGGATTGTTACCTGTCACTGAAGGTTCAGACTTTCCACCCTACGGGCTTTCCGAACCCACCCTGCATTACACGAGGCTGGTTGTGGCCTCCCTGCAAGGCACGGTCAGGACCAGGAGGACATTTCCCAGCCTCCTGGGAGCTGGGTGGTGCGTGGCTGCCCATGGTCACCCCTCTCGGGTGCGGAGGGTCTGTGCCCTGCCAAGGAGGAGCGCTGCCAGCCTCGCTGCCCTTCAACTCCCGCCCCGCTCACCTGACGGGGCAGCCTGCCCTTGCTGCAGCCTGACGGACGTATCTTACAAGGCGGCAGCATTCAAGAAAAGGTAGCATCTATTTTATGTAAGCTTTTTATGGACTGGAGCCATTCAGACTTGGAAGAGAGCAGGCTCAAAGGGCCATTTGCATTCCCATCACAAGCACCCGATGTTTTTACCATTATTCCTCGCAAGACTAGAAGACAAGAGCAGTGAGAAAGAAGTGCTGCAGCACTACAGTGACAAGATAAAACTGTACTCAGGATAGACAGGGAAGCTGCTATCTGAAGCCTGGGGGTTTAAACTACAAAGCCAGTGTTAAGGTTAAATTGATCAGACATTTTTCTACACAGAGAAGAGAAGAGGACAATCAAGCAAATTAGTGGAGGGAGGGAAGAGACAGTGCATGTCTGGAAAATGTGCAGTAAACCACAGAACTCATTATAAATCGTATCTGTACATACATTTTCTAAGCCAGCTGTGTATAATATTTTAGATATGCTTTAGGGTTGTTTGCACGAATAACTCTTTAAACATTATTCTGTTTTCACACTGAAAGTCTGTCGTGTCAGTGTACTGAAGCCCACCATTTCTTTGACAAAACCATACTAAATAAATAATTCACTGCTTTGGCACTTTTGGTTTAAGGAGAATGAAAACTATATTCTGTCAGTAAAAGTTGCAAGGATTTCCATTTTCCAGCATTATAAAAACTTAACAGAGACATACAGCAAGCAGTCGCTTCTGCGGTCACATCTGTGTGCACATCTCCAATTAATGTCGGTGATGGTGTTACGTGCATGCAGGAAGAATGGAAAAGCATCTAATTTCTGCAGTCTGACTCAGTCAGTTGGGTTTGTTTGTTCAGGTTTAATAACCTGATGCTGCACAATCCTGAGATGCTATTTAACAGTCCCCGAAGAGGATCTCATATCATTATTAGACTGGCACATTACAGTTATGAACTGTTATTCAGAACGCAGCAAAAAGTGTCTGCAGTCCCACAGGGTTCATGCTAACTATTGGGATAGAGTGCTGAAGGGGAAGGAGAGAGTGAGAGAAAGAGAGACTACCATGAAAAGTTCTCTGTCAGAGGCTGAGACAATCTTTAAGCTAGACCATAGACTCCTGATCTTCACTTTTCCCTTCAGCTTTGTGCCATTTTCATTAAACCCACCGTGCTTGAAACACTGCTGCAACATGACTGTTTCCACTTGGCTTGTTAGCTTTCCGGGGCTGATTGACTTCTTGGTTAGCTTATATCGCGTTCATTGGCAGCTTGAGTTGCCATCGGAGGCTCTTGTTCCCAAGCTGGACCTCCAAAGAAAGGGACCTGGATTTCACCTGACTTACCTTCCCTGCGGAAAGGCAGTACAGTCACTGATGTCATCTCGAGAGCAAGGGATCAGAAAACAGCAAATTCAATCTCTTTGTCATCACGAATTATTTCCTTTTCCAGGTGAAGCAGTTGGTGGCCATCCTGACCCTCCTTCCTGCCCAAATGAACAAAGCCATGGACCTGAATCCAGATTCGGAGAGAACTGGAGAGATCTGTTCCGTGCCACACTCCTACAAAGCGCTGGTACCTAAAGAGCTTTCTGACAGCATCTGCTCCTCTATAATGGGGAGAGATACCACTTTCTGCAAGATAGATACATGTAGACATCTAGATATCTACATAGATACAGATAGACTTAGCTAGAGATGTAGCTATCGAGATATCTAGATATCTATATCTATCTATCTACTATATCTAGATATAGATAGATATTGATATAGCTATCCAAATATCCTATCCATCTCCAAGTAGATAGTGAGATATCTAGCTAGCTACCTCTACATAAATATTTATATCTAACTAGATATCTAAGCAGATAAAGGTATCTAGATCTATATGGGTAACTATCTAGACCTATAGATATCCACCTAGACAGATATCTGTAGATATCTGTCTATAGATAGATGTCTAGATAGATAGCTATAGATCTAGACACACAGATAAACTACGTCTATACCTATATAGATCTGTGTCTATATCTATAGATGTATATCCCTTCCCAACCAGGTGGGTGTAGATCCTAGGACTAAGAGTTGTAGTTCAAATATTTGCTGGTTGCTTTAATAATTTTAGCCCAGGTAAGGAAAGCAACATTCTCCCCAAACTAACAGTATGGACAAAAGAAAGCAATATTGCTAACTACCCATCATTTGATAAAGCTCTACTGCTGAAATAGCAGGAATCTGATTGGATTTCATCACAAGCCTCTCTGATTCTTCGTTTTCTTGGAGACGTTTAATTTAGATTACTGTTAAAGTGAATTAAATTAGTATTAACCTTGTCTGTGAAAATGATGCTTCAGTAAGGTAAATGTATTTCTCTTGGCACGCATGAAAATGAAATGATAAATTGATACGTTTTAATCTCAATGCAGATGGAGCCCTTCTAATGAGTAATTACCAATGTGTAACTCTATTGATTAAGTTTGTAGATTGTCAAGTGGGATCATACTGGATGAATTCTGAGAAATCAGTCTTTAGATACGCTCAGAGATGAGTCGATACTATTCTGGTTCTAAGTTATACCTGGGTAGAAATAAAGCATGGAAGGTCCCCATCATGTTAGGTGGACACATGTCTGAGCAAAACTGACGAGCTGACATGTAGATTATCAGATTGGCTTTGCATGAACTAGCTAAACTGTATTACCAGTTATATCTAGTCAAAATGATTAACCAAGTAGAAAGAAATGAGATAGAAAAACATTTAATAAAAACCAACAGTTCATCGGTAGCTATTAGACTGAGGTTAGCTTCCTAGGTTCCTACTGCTTTTTAGCAAATGGAGGGAAAAGAAACATCTCATATTATTCTTGTTTGCCTCATTTTGCTAATTTTGCTGATGTTTATCATTTTACAGAGGTTGAAAAATGTATGTTAGTATCCAGACTATCTCTGTTACAGCTGGGATTGAGAGGTACCCTACAGAATTATTATCTGACTTGATTTTTCTTGGGTACTCTCTGAACACCTGGCTTTTGATGTTCAAAATAATTTCAAATAAAGTCATTTCTTAGTGAACATGAAGCATCATCTGCCAGCCACGTGTTTGTTTACCACATCCAGCTCTATTCCATAATCGTTCCTAAACAGAACAATTTATCTAACTATCTATCTATCACTGTGCCTCAGTCCTAAAGAAAGATACGAGAAAATCTATAGCACTGTAGGTTACATGATTACTGAACTGTCCAGCATATTCTTATAAGAGGGAAAGGGCAAGCACATACTTAGCTTATAGCTAATTCAAAACATGGTTGAATCTATAAATGGGAGGTCAGTTTTAGCCATTGTGAACCATGACATGGTAGTTAAAGTGACATTTTCCTAAAAGAATACCGATGACTGTCCTTATATGCTCAGCCAACTCTGTAACCCCTTAAGGCGTGCTGATGAGTACTTCACAAATTCTGGTTCTCTTCAGATGCCATTGCATGGTAAAACACAGATCAAGGCATGTGTGTCACAGACAAATGTGACTTCTTTTAATCATGCCAGGTTATATGCAGAAATCACAGCTGAACAATTCACATATTATATTTCAATGGCATATTGTAGAGTCTGGCACTCCTGAAAATCCCTGGGATTTCTGGAGTGCAAAAGCAAAGCAAGAATATAAAATAGAAAACCCAACAGGTTTAGGTCACTCATCTCCCACAAAGTTATAAAAGCATTATTTTTATCGCAAAGAAAGACTTTGATCCGTGTTCTTTAATGCACTGTTCACTTTCCCTCACAGACCCTGTTGTTGCACTGTGTTTCCAAAGAATAATATTCACTTTGTGTTACCCTTGTTTCAGAAAGTCAGGCTTCACTAACACTTCTACTGTGCTGATGGAGATAATATCAGTGCCTTGTATCGTATTTTTTTTCTGCTATTCTTGTAGTATAAAATGGTATTACATACCAATCGATTCCATTTGGGTCATAAATACGCCTGGTATGGTAGGTATGAATAAAGGTGCAGTAAACAATTGGTCTTACCTGAACAGGAAGAAGACATAAATCAAAATTTTACAGATTACAACAACAAAATCCTGAAATTATAATTTAATTTCTCCTGGGAAGCTTTTGTTCCAGCATTTAGGTGTAGAAGGACAGAAGCTTCCAATATTTGTTTTTCACCAACCCAAAAGAGCCAGTTTTCCTTTGCCCTCTTCCCTCCTTACCAGTCGCACACTGTTTTTCTCTGTATGTCCAGTCTGTCCTTCTGAACCTGATTGGCTCCGATCTTCTCTGGCTGCTTGCTAGACTAGTGAAGCAGAGTGAAGTGGAACAGGGATAAAAAGTCCTATAGTGTAAAAGAGGCGTAAAGCAAAGGGGAAGAAGTCTGTAATGCTTCACCCTGCTGATACACATCACACTGCAGCCGGGGCTGCGTATGTATAATCATACCTCATACTACACATATGTTATAAACTGTTGGAATAACTCCACCAAGGACTATGCTAGTCCCTTGCAAACAAACACACACTCTTAAAAATCGCCTGGACGCACCACAAAACCTCCGGGCTGACTTTAAGTCAATGTTTGAAAATAGCTGCCTTGCGTGGAAGAAATCCTCTTTGAACGAAGGTGCTATTGGAAAGTGGGGTGATGCATATTTGTTTTTAAAATGGAGCAGAATAACAGACACTACCAACAGATCCTATTGAACTCAGAAAGAAAATGGCTTTTTCTTTTTATAGAAGTGAGAGTCATTCAGTTCTCTAGTGAAGCTGTCAGGATGAAGGGTCAGTGGAGTTTGACTGAAGTATGTGAACTCTCTAATCTCTGGTTCAGCTATTTTCATAAGCTGTTTTCCAATGACTAGTCAAAATGCCAGTTACCTAAAATGCCTTTAGGAAAAAATCCTAGCCTTCCTATCCTCCCTATCCTTTACCTTTTCTGTAAAGTCCCTCTCATTTTTAAGCTGTGGATTCAGTCTACGAAGAGCACATTTTGCCTTTGGCTAGCTGCTGAAAAAAATTCCAAATATAGGAGGGTAATATTATGTAGTTTTATGACTGCGTTATTTTATCCATGTTTCACTTCATCTTTTTGGGACACATCCATTTCCTTTGTTGCCATTGGACCCTGCATCCTCCATTGTTTATCAGAATAATTAGATCAAACAATAATTCAGATTTACTGGAGCTCTTACAGCTCATTCAACGGGTTCCCAAAGAGTCTTGGAAATTGAACAAGTTCATATTTTGCCTTTTCCTTTCTCACCGAGGCATGTGCGAATCGCCTGGCAAACTCTCAGTGCTGCACTGAACTGCCATTTGGCAGAAAAGAGTCTGATAGCTGACCACAATTTCCCTTTCTCTATGTGCCAGCGAGAGTGGGAGAGCTCGGGCATTGCTCAGTTTCTCCAGACGACCAAAAGGAACTGACTTTCACAATGCAGAGAGCCAAGTTTAGTCTGCCTTGTCAAGAACAGCGTTGGCTGCAAGGGTGGCTGGGTATGAAATTAAAGGGGGAAGTAATGAGGACGGCATAAGGCTCTGGCCGGGGTGCATGCAGGGGACCCTCTGGAGAGAGAAGGAAAAAGATTTTGTTTTCCAGCTGGTGATACATGCTCAGTTACAAAGTCCTGTGCGGAGGGGATGTCGTAAGGCATCAGCACAGGGAGCACAGTACCTCTGCTGCGCTTTGAGCGCAGCGCTTCACCGGTTCTAGCACTATCACGCTGTATCTCACCATACCACTGCGAGCCACCTGACAGTGCTGTAACTTATGTCACCCCCATATACACTTTGTGGGCACAGTCTCCTGGAAAACAGACCAGGCATCTAACACTACCTTAAGCTCTTCAAATAAATAGCCGGGTATCTGTGCCAAGGAACACACCACCGCACTTCTGCTATCATAATCACAGAATCACAGAATCACTAAGGTTGGAAAAGACCTGTAAGATCATCAAGTCCAACCATAAAAACAAAAAAAAAAAAAAACAACCACCCACAAACCACAAAATACACCGCAACCCACACCAAAACAACCCACCCACACCACACAGCACCATGCCCATCAAGCCACATCCCACAATGCCACATCCACACGCTCCTTGAATACCTCCAGGGAGGGTGACTCCACCACCTCCCTGGGCAGCCTCTTCCAATGTTTCACTACTCTCTCAGGAAAGAACTTTTTCCTAATATCCAACCTGAACCTCCCCTGGCACAACTTGAGGCCGTTTCCTCTTGTCCTGTCACTAGACACTTGGGAGAAGAGACCAACACCCACCTCACCACAACCCCCTTTCAGGTAGTTGTGGAGAGCGATAAGGTCTCCCCTCAGCCTCCTCTTCTCCAGACTGAACAACCCCAGTTCCCTCAGCCCCTCCTCACAAGACTTGTGTTCCAGACCCCTCACCAGCTTCGTCGCCCTTCTCTGGACACGCTCCAGCACCTCAATGTCCTTCTTGTAGTGAGGGGCCCAAAACTGAACACAGTATTCGAGGTGCAGCCTCACCAGCGCCGAGTACAGGGGCATGATCCCCTCCCTACTCCTGCTGGCCACACTGTTTCTGACACAGGCCAGGATGGCGTTGGCCTTCTTGGCCACCTGGGCACACTGCTGACTCATATTCAGCCGGCTGTCAATCAACACCCCCAGGTCCTTTTCTGCAGGACAGCTTTCCAGCCACTCGTTCCCAAGCCTGTAGTGTTGCCTGGGGTTGTTGTGGCCAAAGTGTAGAACCCGGCACTTGGCCTTATTGAACTTCATACAATTGGCCTCGGCCCATCCATCCAACCTGTCCAGATCCCTCTGCAGAGCCTTCCTACCCTCCAGCAGATCGACACTCCCTCCCAACTTGGTGTCGTCTGCAAACTTGCTGAGGGTGCACTCTATCCGCTCATCCAGATCATCGATAAAGACATTAAACAAGACCGGTCCCAAAACTGAGCCCTGGGGGACTCCGCTTGTGACCGGCCGCCAGCTGGATTTCACCCCATTCACCACAACTCTCTGGGCTCGGCCATCCAGCCAGTTTTTTACCCAGCGAAGAGTGTACCTGTCTAAACCACGAGCCGCCAGCTTCTCCAGGAGAATACTGTGGGGAACAGTGTCAAAGGCTTTGCTGAAGTCCAGGTAGACAACATCAACAGCCTTCCCCTCATCCCCTAGGCAGGTCACCTGGTCATAGAAAGAGATCAGGTTGGTCAAGCAGGACCTGCCTTTCATGAACCCGTGCTGGCTGGGCCTGATCCCTGGGTTATCCTGCACGTGTCCCGTGAGCGTCCTCAAGATGAGCCTCTCCATAATCTTCCCCGGCACTGAGATCAGGCTGACAGGCCTGTAGTTCCCCGGATCCTCCTTCCGGCCCTTCTTGTAGATGGGTGTCACATTGGCAATCTTCCAGTCGTCCGGGACCTCACCCGTTAACCAGGACTGCTGATAAATGATGGAGAGCGGCTTGGCAAGCTCCTCCGCCAGCTCCCTCAGCACCCTTGGGTGGATAATATTTCTGTTCTACTCCTGCATGGTCTAGTACAAACGTACTTAGCCCAGATTACTGCTACTGGTGGAGAGCTTCCAATCTGGAAAGAAAAGAGCGACTTTCTTGAAGGGTTAAAAGAAGTTCACACTGCTTCTTTGTAGTACTCTGCACCATATCAGAATGGAAACTTCTTGAAGGCCACCTATGCCTTTTTTTCTTTTTTTTTTAAAGGGAAGTAGGTATCAGATCTGAAATGTAGAGGCTGAATTGTCAGTTTAAGATTTATATAAAGCAGATCTCTGGCAAGGCTGCACATCTCTTCAGCAAGACTTCTCTTGGGAAAGAGAATTGTAGAATAATGCCTTCAAACTTGAGGTACGTAAAATAAAGAAAGATGACTGTCAAATAACTGCTTCATGGAAAGCATCAGTCATATTCGAGGGGATCTGTAATGAACTGTGTGATGATTAAAATCAAAGAACTACTCAGTGCTCATTTTATCATCTACGTCTTGACACATCACTGGTTAAATATGCATGGTGACTCTGAGACGATCAGCTGCATAGGACCTGTGCCTCACCTCCCCAAAACAAAGCCATTGCACTTCACTTCCAGCACCCTGGAAGACAACCCGCTCATCATTGCCATTGGAGCTGTAGTTACCTGACGTTTTCCTGCTAGGGAGAGCAGGGGATTTTGCCAAGAGCTATTTGCTCGCTCGCTGCTGCCGCACGGCATTGTTCTTCTCCTTTGGTTGGTAGGCTGTGCTCATCATGTAATAACCAGCACACGGGGCATATGAGAATGGAAGCAGGAGAGGTTTCAAGATGTAAAAGCAGATCTGTACCAGCAATAAACAAGACACTAGCAACATTAGCTCAGCCGGGGAAAAAAAAAAAAAGGAGATCGCAAGAGTCAGAATGAAGCAGCGGATTTTACCTTTGGATGGGTTGATGGCAGATACTCATGTTCTGACTTTTTTTTTTTTCTTTTCCCCAGAAAAGAGGCTGTCAGGCCATAGGATTGCAATCAGTGTTGAACAACCAGAAAATTACAATGAAGTTGTACTTTTTCCATTTCCATGCTCTTTTTTGGGACTGGCAAAATGTGCTCCATTTTAGACACATTTCTGAAATGAACCACAGAACGTAATACGGACAACAGATTGAGAAAGTAGGAGTGAAAGCGAAGGGAAAGGAAAGACATGCGTGTTAGAAAATGCACTATAGAGTCAGGTAAGTATGCTATTAGCACTCCTGACCTGGGTATGCGTCCAAGGAGCTTCCTGATGTGCTGTTGTTCTGATAAGCAAAACACACAGTAGGTTTGCGTTAAGAAAAAGCCAAATCAGCCAAAGGAAAGTGTCAGGTCCAGCATTTGTTAAACTTGGTCTAAAACTGAACATCGCTTGAGGAATGAACCTCTTATGGTTTTCATTAGATCAACATACATGAGCCAATATGGAAGCACTTATCCCAAGTCCTAGAATGGCAATGCAGATCCTACAGTCCCCAGAGGAGGAGTGCAGAACCCAGCCTGACCAGCAAGGGCTTCCCCAGAATGGCCTCATTTCCCATTCCTTCTCATTATAAAAATATATCAACTGCCTCCTAAAAGAATAATGAACAACTGGCAGCTGGTATGAAGAGTAACACCAAATCACACACATGCCCATCTCTCTAGGCTATACACACTTTCCCATAAGCAGAAACTCAGGAATTAGAGAAAATCTAAATGCTGCTCTCCCTTTACTCCATACTAATAATGCCTCCATTTAAATCTCTTCACCATTTTCCCAAGAGATTTAACAATAATAACTAGCATTATTATGCTAAACCAGCGGATACAGAAGGAAGCGTTCACACAACACATTTTTCACCCAGGTCCTTGCAAGAGAATTGGGTTGAACATCACAAGAGAATTTAGATCGCACAAGAAAATCGGGCAAGATCCTAATACTGGTGCTGCATCCAGAAGCATGTGGTTACTGACAGGTAAGCTAGCAACCTTTTATTTTATAAAATGGTGACATAAAACATACGAATAATGTTGTGCTTACTTGACTTTAGCTTGCAACAGGTGCAGAAAACATGCCTTTCACACGTGCCATCTGCAAGCATCCATCTTTCATATTCTCACTGAAAAAACTTCACAGCGGTGAGCTGCTGAACATGGCACCAGCAGTAGAAAGTGCTCAGCACTGCACAGAATATAGGGGGGGAAGGAAGAACTTTAGGAGAAAAGCTCTTCTGCTAACCTACAACTTAGAAACCCTAGTTTTCTATGCTAAATTGAGAAAATAAGTCTATTTCCTATATATCTAACTCCTACAGAATCAAAAATTCTTTGGAAAACTCCTTGTTCACAGAAGAAATGAGTCTCGTGTGGGATACCCCCTCACACACCCATTCAAAACGACACCCTGGAGAATTAATCACACCCCTCCCCAACAGGAGACCACCCATCCATCCCAGGCTCTATCCGCCAATCCCAGCAACCGCGAGGGGCATAGTAATAAAGCTGCTTTCAGGATGGCAGGAGGAAGGAATTAAAGAGACTTTTTGTCTGGCCAGAGTTGTGTTTTGCACATCCAGGATTTAGAATAGAGAATTATCCAGAATCAACATGATTTGGGTAGGACAGACCCTAAGCAGAAGCTGAGCTAAGAGTCTTGTGTAAACCATTGCTGCCTTAAGCAAAGTCAAAGTTAGACACTAGCTGGGCTGCAATTTTGTGTCAAAACAGGTAACGCTGTTTTTGAATAAAAAAATTCCTTCTAAAAAACACAAAAGTGATCAAATAAATTCTCAAAAAAAGAAAAAATTACGAAGTCTTCCCCCTGCGCCCAGACAACTGGCTATTTCTAGTTTTTGTATGCATAAACAATATTTGTACATGTAAGGATTTGGATATGGAACTGTAGGAACTCCCTTTGGAAACTTAGCTGAATATTAACATAAATGTTAATGTATATTTTCAGGTTTTTTAGGCAACGTAAATGTTTCTTTTGTGTTTTTGAGGACATTGGGTATTGTTTGCATGATTTTATATCAGCTTAGCATTTTCAAAAACAGAATCCAAACAAAAGGAAGTCCTGAACGTAAGTTAACTCTAAATATAAAAAGACATAAACGCAACTAGGAAAAAAAATCCCAGGCTGCAGGACACAATTTTTCGGCAATCCGAGCCTTTTTTTCTAAACCGTTCTTTAGCAAAAAACCTTCATTTTTCTTTTATTTGCAGATACTTCTTTTTTCTTTCTTGTGAAATATAAGTTGTTAAATTATGCTTTTCTGATTCAGCAGGTCTCTCTGTTGAACTCTAGGAGCAATATTTCCATCCAGTGACTTACTTTTATCTTCTTTAATATTGACAGAGGTAAAACTGGAGAGGGAAAGCTTTCTTAGCTACAGTGCTGATATTTAGCACAGAATTCACTTGGTAGCAACCCGTCCTTAACCTGGGCTGCCAAGCAAGCAATAAACCCCTTAAATGGCTCGGGGACTGCTGGGGCCAACACAGTGAAGAATTCACAAAGCAGGGCCAGCAAAGGCTGCTACCTTGATATTACTTTCAACGCCTGGAGCTTTCTATCTGTGTCTAGCCGAGCCTCTTTTGCAATCCTTGACATTGATCCATCCTCAAGAGCACGGCCATGGGTGAAGAGTTTGAGCTGGAGGTCAAAGCCATAGCCGAACGTCACAGCTTCCCACTCCGAGGTGGCCGGGCTAGCATTTTCTACCCGTTTGACTCAACAGAGAGGCCTGTGGCCACTTGGTTTGGGAAGCAGAGCTGCTTTCCCCATTCCAGCTCACAGCCAGCAAAGGAGGGAGAGGGGGAACAGACGGGGAGGTGACATGAAAAAACAAATAACAACGAGGCTTCACAGAGCCCTGCTAATAAAAGACCAAGAGCACCCTCTGATACAGAGAAGGGTTCTGCCAATATATTCAGCACATAACAATAAAATCCATTTCTTTCTCCATTTCCTACCTCCCTTTATTTATTTTTTTTGTTTCCAGGACTTGCCAGGACCCCTTACTGTGCTTCATTTCCATTACTCTTTCCAGTCTAGTTGCTTTAGCACCAAGAAGATTTCTTTACTTTTTTCTTTTTTTTTTTTTTTTCCCCAGTAATATAGTCTAGAGTATTTTTATTCCTTCACGCTTGATAGTAATTTTCTGCAGTCCCCTCTGGCCTCTGTGGCCATTTACAATGATTAGCAGTTTGCAAGAGGTAATGAGTTTCTATCTTTTCCTTCTCCCTCTCGCTTTTTCCCTTTCTGCTCCTTTTTTTGGCACAGTCTTTCAGTTATTCAAAATAAACAGACAACTGCATAATTAAGAACCTTAATGCCAACAAGAAAATATAATTGAGCCGTCTAAATACTAGGGGAAGAGAGGGAGAGTTTGATAAGTATTGCTACATTTTCTTTCAAGTCATGGGGTTGGGATTTTTTTTCTCCCCCACTTAATTTCTGTTTAGGAACAAAAGATTTTTGTGTTTGCAAGAAAGAGGAGATGAGTGATTTTAGATTTGCATTTTCTCTTCGCTAGAGCCTGGCATTTTATTGAAAATAAAAAAAGGTTTCCATCTTACAAAAGAAAGCATCTGTTTAAATAAAAAGCCCCTTGAGAAAGAAATCATAAAAAATAATTATTATTATTTTTCCAAAGCAGGACTGAAATATCCAGAGGTCAGTAGAAAATGGCTAGCACTCATTTAAAGGTGTCCCTTTCATTTTTCTGAAGCCTCCATTTAAGCTGTGGTTAAAAAAATCCCATTAAGTGA
Source organism: Gavia stellata (assembly GCF_030936135.1). NCBI lineage: Eukaryota > Metazoa > Chordata > Aves > Gaviiformes > Gaviidae > Gavia > Gavia stellata. The sequence goes on along the minus strand of NC_082596.1, from coordinate 93,860,142 downwards.
TTTGTCCTCATTTCACACGAAATATCTCGACTCTCAAAAAACTGCAGAAGCCTTTTAAATATATCCATATTTGTGATTCATTTCATGAATCTAAATTTGTTGACCATACGCAAAGCCACAGTCATTATCATCAGCATTTTTTTATTACATCGGTACTCAGAGACAGTAGCCAAGAGTGTCTTCCCTGCGCCGGACGGGTGGCACCGGAGCGGGCTGCGGTGCAAGCAGGCTGGGGAGGCAAGTAGGAGGTGGGGCGAGTGCTACAAGGCAGCGCAGCCTCTTGCTTGCAGGTGCTGAGCACCAGGGCATGGCCGAGACCTGCGCACATCTCATGGGTCCCAGCCCAGCGGTCTGCTCCCTGGACCAAACCAGTGCCGAGGAAAAGGCTTGGGTCTGGGGCTGGTGTCAGCATTCACACAGTCACAGCAGGTTTATATCTACATGGTAATCACTGAAATTTAAATGTAATGTGAGAGATTAAGAGACCAAGCTGTCCTGCTGATGTAACAGCTGAGAGCAGAGTGTTACCACCTCTCCCACCTGACCCTGGCTGCTGAGAAGATGAGGTTCCTGACTGTCGGCACTTGCTTCTGGCAGGAGCAGCACATCTCACAGACCAAAACACCATCTCGTGTCCTAGGGACAGAAAATAAGAATAGACAGAAAAGAAAAAAAAAGAAAAAAGAAAAAAAAATTGGAGATGGATTGTTTTCACTTAAATTCTGCCTCAATTTGACCTGAGAGGAACCAGGAGCCTCATCCTTGGAGAGGAGTTCTGAGAAGCTATTTTCAGACATCTCCTCAGCCTTGGAAGCACCTGAAAGTAATTGATTTCTCCACTTTGACTACCGAGCTCCCTAGGCACCTGAGCAGAGACTGCCGAATGCCACTTCAGAGCCTGGACTGGCTGGGTGCCTTTGGGTTTCTCATTAATTCACTCAGACATTTCAATCCAAAAGCCAATCACGATGGGCATGCTTTCGCTACTTTCCACCTTTGTGAAATGATTTCTTAAGTACAGCATTCACACGGGGAGCTGGAAACCATTTTGAGGCTCCTCTTGGCCTGAGAGGACTTGATGTGATTGCTCCTGTATCCCAAGAGGCAGCTAAGACTGAGCCGGGATCAAACTGCTTCCATTTCTTGTGATGCCTCATCTTTGTGGTGCAAGTGAGAGACAGAGACGAAGAAAGGCAGAGCCTGACTCTGTGGCTTAGCCACAGTCTTGGTCCCAGATTAAGAATTTGCTTATGCATTTTTGCATTAGAGAGTCACTGAAAAAAGTACCAAATCGCTGAGGAGTGCACAGCAAGGGTCAGAGTCCCACTCACCCCACTTCCACTCAGGCACAAAGACCCAAGAAAAACGACCTTTGTTTTGTGGGAAAAAAAAATACAAAAAAAATCTTTTTTTCTCAATAACCCAATATTTCCTCAAAATTTATTTTCAGTAAGCTGTACTGATTTCACGTAGTATCTGATATTGCAGTCTTCCCCTTTTTCTTGTTGAGAAAAGAGTATTTGAAAAGATCCTATGATCCTTTTGGAAAAGCATACATAGCTGCTTTACCTTCCACCTGAAGACCAGCCAAGAACAGCTAGAGAAGGTCCTCTGTCCTGCTGTTCCTCAAAAAGCCCAACCGAACCAGAAGACGTGTTGAAGTCCTGTACAAGAGCCGTGCTTGGCGACGGCTCATGGGTTAGCTCCGCTCCAAGGCCAGTGCCAACAGGCAGCCCAGATTCAGCCAGCCTATTTTAAGAACAAATGTTTAGCTCTCTGGACACAAGTCATGCTCTGGCCTCAGGGCTAGAGTAAAACCCCTGGTCTATTTTATTTACTAGTAAAAAAATAGCCAGGGAGACCATTGTCCTGAGAATACCTAGTCAGCCTCAGCATACTTTATTAATTTTTATTATTACCTACCTCTTGCCTTAATAGAAGATTGACTTCAACAGGATTATTTGCAATAACAAAGTAGGTGGAATTTGACCCAACAGGAACATTTACATGGGAGCTCCCACACAAGCTGCTTTTGTTTTACAGAGCATACGGCCAGTGCGGCTCCGGTATTGCTTTCTCCACTGTTTATTTCTCCCTCAGTTCAATCTCATCCTCTACATTTTCCAGTTGTCATACTGAAGTATCTTGGCAGAATTCACATGCCTATCAAGGTTTGGCCTGGCTCGTGTCACTTTACCACACTTACACGCCTGTATACGCTCTAGCATTACAATAACAGAAACTTAACACACTGTAAATAAACCCCATTGTTTTTACCAACGCGCAAGCCTATTATCATTAGCCTTAACTTCACAGAGGGTGAACATGTTCTGACTTATACAGCATGTTTTTTCCATTCTCCCGCTGATTTCTCTTAATATTTGATTTTAAACTCCCTGTAGCTGAATATAGGCCAAACTTGGATACTTCAGCTGCTCCCACAGAAACAATCTACTCAGTCCCAACTGTGAGCCCGGTCAGTCAAACTGCACAAGAACTGGAAAATGAGAGTGGTCGTATATTTTTCCAGTAAGAGCCCCAGATGGAAAGGAGCCCAATTTTCCATTGCCACGCTGCTGCTCAGAGGGCACGGTCCCTTCTGTAGGGAGCCTGCCTGGCTCCAGCTGAGCCCGGGCGGGGAGGTACAGCCTTGGGGAGGGAGCTGGTGCCTGGCCCAGCCGACACCAAAAGGCAGATTCGAGGATTGTGTTGGTAGAAAGGGGCCATTTGGATGGCCTGATCCATTCTCCCGCCTTTGGCTAGAGAGCAGATCCGGTGAAAGACCGAATTAGGCAGCATCGCTAAGTCACTTCTCCAAATGGCTGATTGCGTGAACTGCCACAATCCTATGCTTTCTGGATTTTATGGTGTCATACCTTTGCTTCAGCTCTGTACCATATTATACTGTAATCTATTGATTAGAGCTCTATTTCTCAAGAATCTTTTTCCCATCTTGGTATTTTGGAGTCTGATTAAATAATTTCTTTTAGTTTCTTCTTATTTTCTTGTACAGAGGCAATAAGTTGAGTTTCCTTAGGTATACCATAGGTTGTCTATTTTCCTGCATTTTTTCTACTGGATGGCTATGGAATGGTATATAAAATACCCCATTCTAGGTCTCAATAGAATGAGCTAGAGGAAAAATAACTTTGTTTTCATTTTTTGGTATTCCCTGCTTTGGTTTCTGTGGGTCAAATTGGCTCGTGTACCTCCAACGTCATACATGGACATCCTGTTCAGTTGGTTCTTTTTTGAGCTCTTCTCAGAGGCATTGCTTTCAAAGATATTAATTTCAAATTTGTAATTCATAAACAATGCTAGCAATGATCAGATGCATTTATTTTCTGGAGTGAACTGAAACAGCAATGAACTAAGATTTTCACAGTGCCTGGTTTTGTTTTACCACCATGATATAAAATAATGTTAAAAAAGGTTCATTTTGCAAAGTGCTAAGTGCTCCAATATCTTTGCACATGAATATCTGGAAAAGGAGAAAAAATAATACTGTCATTTAAATAACACACAGTTAGGTATTTAGCACCTTGAAAAATATAAAAGACATTTTCTTTTGAAGTCTTTCCTGCCAAGCATGAGTAAAACAACAGGTCTGCATTCAGACTCTGGCTCATGGATATTCATTAAAACAAATAAACAATGAAATGGTAAAGAAAGCATTACACAGCTTAAAGCCTAGTCTAGTATCAGATGAATAATAAATACATTAGTGTTGGCTGAGCAATGGCAAAATACATTTCTTCATACCAGAAGATAACGAGCTCACTCAAGGAGCCTTGTGTATGTAAAGGGATTTCTGAAGAAACACATCACAATATAATTGAGAATTTGTTATTGCTGATCCTAAGGCTTTGAATTTCCATCCCCCAGCTTTCTTCTTCCTCTGGGTTGTCCCAGCATACCCTGTGTTGTAGTAAATACATGTAAGTGAGCCCTATAAAGGCAAAAGAGGGAAATACAGAAAACAGTGCTGGGAGAGAGGTGCTAAAACAATCGCCCAGTTGCCCTGCTACAACACAACGTGTTTAGGAGTGGTGAGATATTTTAGTAACAATTACTCTTTTTTTTTTTTTTTTTAAGGCTTTTTTTAATGCTAAACCCTAGCCAACATATTTTAAACCTTACGGATGCCAAGTGACAAAATGTCTTCAGTCTTTTAGCACACACTCTTAGTAATCATAACAACATTTCTGTATTATTATAAGCAGTATTGGCAGTGTGTTCAATTGTGCATGGAATAAATAGCTTACATTAGCAGCTTGCCTTAAAATTCATGTGGTGGTAGCAGCCAGCTTAATTAAGTGCATCTTTCTGGGAAATCAGTAATAATAGTAATGAATGAACCTGCTGCTGACCTGCAGCAGCGAGAAGCCGTTCAGAACATTTCTGAGTTCGAAACTAGGGAACACCTACAGCTGCCCGGATTGTAACTACTCCGTAATGCTGCCATTGGGAAAGGCAGCCAATACCACCAGTATTCATCTTAGTTTGATAATTGTCCCTTTCTTCCTTACTGGCCACTATACATAACGCTTGTTGGGTTGTTTTTGTTTCCTGCAGAAGGAAGCCTCGGCCAATTTATATCTCCCATGATCTCCCACTGTTTTCCACTGTTGGGATTTTCAATACAGGGTTTCAGAGATGAGGGGCTGCTATGTGATTAGCTGTCTGAGTTCTTCCACAAAAAACTATTTAAGAATAGTTTAGATATTATGGCCAGTTAACCAGAAGCAAGAAGCTTCCATTTGGTTTCATAAAACTAAATGTGTCTATTCAAGATCATACCAACCTAAAACATATCTGGGGGCAAGGGGAGTGAATACCTTCTGCAAATGAATTGTCTCCAATTTTACAAAAAATACTTTTCAATTTAAAACCAAAACAAAGAAGCTTTTCATTGGAAAATTCCCAACTAGCTCTAGCATTGACAGATTGTGACTTCTGAGAAAAAGCCAAAAACAAACACAAAGACATAGGGCCTGGAAAACTTGCCTTGCAAGAAAAAATTGAAAAAGCTGAGGGCAAACATTTGACAAAGATGGAAAGACAAATGGATGTTTAAACATATTTGAACTGCATAAACATCAAGCACAGAGCGAATTTCTGTAGTTAGACATGTGCTGTCATAGAATAGATTAAGGAGACTTACAGTCATGGGGTGGCCTCACAAGAGAGCAAGTCAGAGAGGCGGAGTAGATTTTTACGGGTGACATCCATTTTGCGAATAGTAGTAGACAAATTTAAAAGGTTAAAAGTGTTTAACACCTTAGTGTTTGGGACTTAGAGAGAGAAGCAGAAAACAAACTAAACAAATGGAAATACTAGAGAATATAGTTGATATTATGTAGGAAATATAGGAAGAACTACAGAATATCCCATATCCACATTGACAAGGAAATGTGCTGAACAACCCAAGAGGGCATTTTCCAGTTCTTCATTTCTACAACTGTCCAGAGACCAGAGTATAAGAACCTGAATACCATGCATGGGACACCACAGACACAGAGAAGACATTGTTGGCAGGCAGTGAGTTATCATTGCAGATAATTTTTTAAATAAAAACTTGCATTCTTCAATTAAAGTCCTAGGAAAAGACAGAGGCAATAGCTAAAACCAGCAACAGTAAACAAGAAAAGGAATGGGGGAGAAAACAGTGTCTCATACCATGACCAGTCTCCTTCAGCAGCTTGAACTTTTCCAAAGGGCTCAGTCAGAAACAAAATGTACAGCAAGGAGGAGAGACATAGAGGGAAACCTTTCTTTCCCCTTCTTTTTCTCCTCATTAATTAGTAGGAGTGTTGCATCTCAACGAAGCCAAGCAAAGGAAGAACGGAGAGACAAGAAAAAGTGTCTTGCACCCAAAGTCTCCGAGATGATGGCCAGCTATGGAAGACTCCTATTTCCAAGGGAAAAAAGAATTTTACATTTAGCAATATTAAGGACATAATTAAGAATCCCAACCATCAGAATTAAGATACATTTTTCTTCATTACAGGGTCAAAAGTTTAGCAAAGCTGGCTGTGCAAAGCTTGCCTGAAAACCTAAGTGGAAAAATTCTAGAAACCACAAAAAATAATGAACCATAAAATGCAGGATTGATACAACTATGTGCTTTTACCCCAGATGGCCAGCAGCCAAATTTTGACTGAATTAAGACAAAGTCACCGGCTAAAGAAAAGTCTTTAAAATGTAAGGAAATGTAAATGTAAAAAAATGTAAAAATCATAAAGGATCCCAAAGGGTCAAAGTCTTAAAATCAGGAACTAGAAGTTAGAATATTTTCAGTAGTCCAGGAAGAACATTTCAAGGACTTTCTTCAAAATGCTTGGAGCCTATAGCCCAGCAAGCAAGCAAGGAGTCCAACAAGAGGCAAGGGAGCGAAAGATACTGAGCTTCAGCTGAGTCTTCTGTAGGGTTGCTGAGCTACGTTGGGTGCTTCGCTGCTGATCTGATATAGTAGCAAAGCTTCCCCATAACTGTGCCATGGAGATAAAACAGAAAAATAAATATTTCCATGCACTTATCATGTTAGCTTTGCTTCAGATTAGGTCTCTGAGTGTTATTGTTACAGGGCCAGACCACAATACTCACACAACCTATACATAATCTGGCTGTCCAGAGTTAAGAAAAAAACAGATCTGGATTTCATTTTTGTCAGCCTTGAGAAAGCTTCAAAAGTTTAAAAAGCAAAATAAAACCAGCTAAACCCTCTTCACCTCCATACCCACCCCAAGGAGCTGTGGGAAGCGGGGAATCTTGGGGAATTACACCGATAATCTGCTCTGCTCCGTTTCGGGGCTCCTTATCCAAGCCCTGGGGCCAGCAGCACAAGCAGTGCCTTGTTCTCAGCAGCAGTGGCTGAATTCTCCTGCCGTGCGGTGACACTGGTTTCGGGGGAAAAGAAAGGGGAGGGGGAAGGGGAGAAGCCCTGCCGTCTCCATCAGTCAGACAGACAGCAAATTGAGGAAGGAGCAGAAGTTGTTTAGGGCTGTCTAGCAAGTGACAACTGTTTGATTGGCAGAAAGCCACGATGAGCATGCTGTGCCTTTAAAATAGGTGTCTATCTGCAGCCTGGAATATATTCAAATCAGGTTGCATAAAAAGCTGTTCCAGCTACTTACAAGCTACTTACAGTAATTAAAAACAGAGAGCTGCCTTTGTCTCTCAGAACCTGCACAGAATAAAGAACAAGCAGAACGAAACAAAACAAAAAAAGCAATTCCCAAGGTCAGTTCTAAGGTATTATCATCCTTTTCCGCATATAAACTTTGCGTTTACATACACCGGGTGGTACAAAGTCGCTTCTCTGCAACTCTCGATGAGATACGCTGCAGGAGGTGAGGGTACATAATTTGGATTGTAAAATACACGCAGGGACAGATTAGTCGAACTGCAAGCAGGCAGGGTCAGGAGTGGGCAGGCAAACTATTACGCTCCAGCCTTTTCCCTCAGATTCAGTACGTTGGCGAAAAATATCATGCACCCAGAGATCCAGTTTCTGAACGCTCCGGAGGCACTTTAGCATGGGGCCCAAATACACAGGCCTGAGGAACTGGCAATAAGTGGATGCTGCCTGCCACACACCATCGTACCACAATTTGGGAACCTCTGAATGTACCCAAGGCAGGGAGGTTGGCTCAGTCCACCCCAGTGCTCTGCAAAGGTGTGCGTCTGTGGAAGGGTATAAATGAATTTAATGAAGCGTTTTCTGTCCCAGACTGCTCTGCTTGCAAATATGCACTTTATTTGTACGTCAAGAGGGCAAAAGAGCAGCTTTGTTTCTGCAGAGGAAGCACTTGCCCTCGGATCTCTAAAACAGTGGTGCTTTCAGCTGGCTACCATTGCTGTGCTTTACTTCCAGACCACACCAAAAAGTGCCAGATGGGAGAGAGAATACAAGGCTGAACGTATAGTTAGGTGACGGGATATTAACTTTGACACTATTGGGAAACGTGGAAAGAACTACAGTACAATATATCAAAGAATATTAATATCCACAATATACAATATATCAATACCGTATATACACATGTAAGTATAACATATTGAATAATACCAATACAATAGTTACAGCAAGAACTCCACCAGCTTCTTCAGCTAAGTTAGCACACTAGGACTTTTCCACTGTCAGCAAACACATTCTCAGAAGGCGCTAAGGTCTATTCAATAGTAAATGAACCTTGCGTGTTTGACAGAAAGCATTGTATTATATGCATTTGGTGAGTTCTTCAGGGTATTCAGTGTTGCAGGGGTTACCAAACCCAGTAGCCTGACTGAAGCAAGGCTGCCACAGTTATGTGCCACCAGCTCCAGCCAGCAGCAAGGCTGAGCATGTATTCCCAAGAGGCACACAGGTAAATACCCGTATACAATATACACATGGACGTGATCAGCCACGCAGACCAGCACAGTCACGCTCAGCACTCGCGCAAACGCACGCAGCACTGACGGCCCCTTCCCATTCCCCTCTGGCTGGCCAGGCTATTCCCATGCCCCTCGTTTTTGATCCCTCCTCTTTCCCCACCTAGAAAATCCTCCCCTAAAAATCCCACAATATCTCTCAAGTAACCCCAAAAGGCTCTTCCCTGCATCCTCTAGTGAGTCCCATTCCCCTAGGGCAACCTGCGGAGTGCTCCAGAGAGCCTGTCCACATACTCATCTTCACTGTGGGACTGAAGGCTCCTGCGAGATGGCCCTAGGAGTGGCTGGGGCAGGGGGTTATCCAGGTTCTCCCGCCTGCCTCTGTGCTCCTCAGTGCGGCTGGAAATGACCCTTTCATCACATAACCTACCACTCCTGTTCCAACCGGAACATCCTTTTTCATCAGTCTACGCAAAACAATTAAACCAAACCCAGCCTACCTCTGATTTCTTCCCGGAAACACTAATAAATACCTTTAATAGATACAATTAAACCAAGAAAGACAACTAATTCATCATTTTTCAATTCCATCTATTGATAAACAGCAGAGGGTTAACCTAATATTCAGGTAAGGTGGCTATCTATTCTTTGCAACTTTACTTAAAATTCCTCCTAGCAAAATGGTCTGGACTGGACAGTGGGCTTAATCAAAATGGAAACTGTAATTAAGAAGAAAAAGTTCCCTCTTGTTTTCACACTTCTCTCCCCTGGTCTTTCTCACTCCTCAGTTTGTCTGGGAAGAAGGCCTTCAATTCATTGAATTTTTAACCTTTCTTTCAGTGTATTAGAAAAAGAACTTCTCTATTTCCACTATTTTATTCCAGGGAGTATTTCATCCTATAAAATTTCAGTTGATTTTATTCCATGAAATAACACCATCTTATTCTAGTGGAGTAAAATATAGCAGTTTACCCCACTGAAAACTTTTTCTGGGAAACTTGGGAATCTTTTATTAAATATTTTTCACATAGCGTGTCATATACTTTTTAAATTTTCAGATTTTACTGAAGTGTTTGCCAACACATACACCATTTCCAAGTGGCTCTATTTGTATGTAACATATTCAAAGATGATCAAAGCAATCTACAAATTTCAAGGCAGTTTTTACTTCAAATACTTTTTAAAGGATGTTGGAAATTTCATAATAGGAATACAATTTTAAATTCGATTAGAAGAATACCCTCTCAAGTGTACAGCATTTTACTAATATTCTACTAGATTGTTAATTGTATATCCACAAAGAGTGTCCTTTATTTTGAATGGCTTTTTAAATACTTATAACTTGTCAACAGCCAGCAAAACTACCTTTATTCAATGATAAAGGCTACTTATTTTATTAAATATGCTTTCAGAGCATATCTAAGTCATTTATGAAAAAGGACAATTTTCATAATATAGTATACAGTTGATGTTTGCAGTAATATGTGTTGCTTGATAATATAACTGTCGTGTCCTGTAAATGCATTGTAAATTACCTAAATTACATTTAAGTCGCTATATGATACTGACAGTGTGGTTTTAAACATGTTGTTGACCTTACAACTTTTATACAAAATCCATAAGATTTGTTACCACCAAGGAAATGGGAACTAAACACTTACGATATCACAAGGTATATAGGGGAAGGAAACGGAGACTAGAAGAGGCCAGACAGGCTAAACAGCAAATTATATAATCTGAAATACTCAGATGATCATTATTGCTGAAAAGGAACATCTTATCTTCTATGTTCATTCTGCTTACATGGTCGTCTCGCAAGGGCTGTTGTGCTATAAGGTGTACGTACCGCGAGGTTATACAAACCTCATTTCACTCGCACAATGAGAAGCGCTGTGTACATCGCTGCGAGGATAGCAAGAAATAATTCAGAGCCCCTAGAGAAATTAGAAAATGCACCCTGGAAAATGATCAGCTAATCTCTTAGCAGGGAAATAATCCAAAATATAGAAAAGCAGAGCAGAAGCATGGAAAAGAGCAAACAGAGCATGAATTTACAATACCCCAAACTCAGAGGAGGGGCCAGCACAGTTTAGAGCCTCAGATACAGGACATCGCGTCATGATCTTGATGAAGATCAATCTGCTGCAATATGCTGAGTGTGAAGCAATTCTCTAACAGAAATATATCAACTGACATATTGGAAAGAATTCTGATAAAGGCAAGAAAAAAACACAAGTAATTTTATCCACCAATCCAAACTCATCTACTCTCTCTATCCTGATGACCCATAGACCTCTCTCTCTGCTCCAGACTTGTCTCCTCCTTTACAGGCTAAAATCTGGGCCTGTCTCTCCGGCATCTCACGGGTGTTCAGCTGTCAGCTGAAGTTCAGGGTGGTTAAAATAGAGCTGCAATTCCTCCTCCCCCACTTGGTTTCTCAATCTCTGTAGACAACGCCATTATTCTGCTTGTCACTCAGGCTTGCAGCATGGCTATCGTCTTCGGAGAGCAGTCCGAGTTGGCAGTTTCCATCATTTTAAGCCAGCCTAAGTATGAGCTGCCACAAAAAGTGTAACTCAATTTTCCTGGGTGAGGTTTGAGCTGGATCAGCTGCCCAACCCCGCTGGCAGCACAGCTCCATGAAAACTAATGGAATTGAGAGGAACATGCAGCGGGGTGTCCCTTTCAACGACAGCCTGTTCAGCCTTGAAACGATCGTATAGTCTGAGTCCCCGTGCTAACATCTGCATTTTTTTTCTCCCCCAATGCAGCTGCAGAGGTGAAAGTCCCCTCACACCACGTCTAGCTCACACACTCTCCTTGAAAAATGCCTGACCTTGAACAACATCATCTGGTGCAGCTGAGATCTCTCCAGAATGCTACTGCAAACACCACGCTCTGAAGATGCTTTGACCACAGCTATCTCTCCTTTACACCCGTAACGAGCTCCCTTCCTCTGTCACATCCAACACGGACTACTTATTTTCACTTTCAGATGGTCCTGACTTTACAACCGTCCTGCCAATCACGTCAGCCACCGCTCAAACATTCACCCTTTAGCTGGCTTAAACTTAACATAATAAAGCAAAAACCTTCAGCCGCTTTTAACTGGAGTCTAGTCCCTGGCTTCTGGATGGATCCCATTATTCTCCACCTGATAGTGTGGACAGAAAATGTACCCAGGAGTGTCTCCTGCTCCCTGCTTTCTTCATCTGAAGCTCCAACAGGTAAAACAACTTCAGCCACAGTGCTTGCCCCTTGCAGGGAGTCCAGCCGCTTGCAAAGGACATTCCTCTCCCGTCAACCCAAGCCTAACACACAGATAGACTGTGAGTTAAACCGTGTGCCAGTCAGTCTCATACCAGTTGAAACCGTTCCTCAACAGTGCCGCAGACTGGTCTTTTTTAAGAGCTTGCTGTTTTGATGTTCTCTGCATGTATTTATCTGAAGCCAGTCTGTTTGGTGTTTGAAGTCACGCCACCCAGGCTCCTCAGCAGCTTACTGCAGAGAGAAGCAGCTCATGGTTAATGCAACAGTGTCACCAGCTGTCACACCTTTAACATGCAATAAGGTAAAAGCTTTGGACCCAGACTTACAGTGCTAAACATCAGAGCTCAGGTTCAGTAAGTGAAAGGCATAGCTACTTTTCCTTGCATTCCCTTCGCCATTCACACCAGAGGTCTCCTGCCTCAGAGCGTGGTAGGGAACAAGACCTTCATCTCGTCCTGCCTTTGAGTTGCAGCTGCCATGTCTCCATTCAGGATCCCCTAGAGTCATAAGAACTGCATGAGCAACATGGTTGGTGGGAAAGAGGTCAACAGTTTTAAAAATAAACATAGTGGGTACAATATGAGTAGTGAATAGAGCACATTTTATCGGCTACTTAGTCATAGGCTGTTCCACCACAATCATAGCAAATATATCTCCACTCTGTTATTATAGGAAATCCACTCTCAGAGAGATCTCTTTCCTGCTATAGCAAATATATGTGATAAAATGTCCAAGAATAATCACAAAGAGAGGAAAAGATTTTGAGATCGGTACAATGAAAAAAAAAAAAAGAAGGGAAGTAAACCTCAAGCAGAATTATTTGTTAGGAAAAAATATTCATTAACAATACAATGTATCAGCCCGTGGAATAATCTCTGGAGAGTATAGATGGAAATACCATCATTCAATGTATTTGCATATAGACAGGACAAAGCACACCAGAATGTATAGCACAGCAAGAATAAATCTGCCTTGGCATAGGAATGAATCATGTGCTCTTGTTATAGGTAGAGCAGTGATGAAACATTAAAATTTGGACTAAAAAAACTGAGCTCTGTTTTCTGAGTCAACATTCAGTCGAGACCTAACAGCCCTTCCCCTTTCTAATGTCTATGATTTTCACTTCTTTTAAATATGTTGGTGTAGCAAGAGTATTTGAAATACCATGAAACAAAGATGGTGGAAGGTGGATCTAAAAAAAAGGGAAAAATAGGAATGACTCCACAACGTTGCAGGTTCAAATCACAGAATCATTAAGGTTGGAAGAGACCTTTAAGATCATGACAGCCTGCGCTTAATATCATCTTCAGGAACTGCAGTCACTCTCTCTGCATGTTTTACTGACTCACTTCAGCATCCACCAGACTCTGTGCCACTCTTTCTGGTAGCATTCACTTCAACTTTCTGCAAAACCTAGTTCCTACTGGCAATTCTCACTAAGGCCTCCCATGCAACACACGGGGCCAGAAACACTTTGGGTGTTCAGTTAACACACCTAGTTGTGCTGCAGAGGGTTAACCTCACCCCCCCGTCCTGTCCCAGATGCTCCATGCTTCGCCAGGAGCACAAAGCAGCCGGCTCGGCTGGAGAACACCTTGCTGTGCACACGCATGACTCCCAGCGACGTAAAAATCTTCTTTTAGCCTCTATTGCAAGAGGCATAACCAAGAGGAAAGAACAGGAGCCAGAGAGAGTCCGCACCCTGGTAATACTTCACCCTTCTGCAGGACGTCAGCCTCCTGGGAGCCGTAGGTAATGAGGCACAAAGGAGAGCTCCAAGGTTACTGCAAGGAGGCCAGGGACCAACATGGTTCCCAAATGGCCCTGGGAAAAGAGGCGTAAAAGCAGCATAAAGCTAACTCTTCTTCCCCCCAGCAACATAAAGCTTGAGCACAGCTCTAGACAGTGTGGAGAGTAAGCCTTATACCTTCAGCGTGGATATATTCATTCAGATTTCAGGTTTTAGTAGACTACTTGGATTTATTTTGTATATATGATTTTGTTTAAAAAAGACTTGATAATGGAAAAGTAATTCTAGCCAACAAAACTGTATAAAATCAATTAAAGCAAAGCAAGCTGAAAATTATCGCAAACATTTTTCCCTTGTAGTGGTTAGCAGAGACACTTGGCATGCTCCTGGTGGGCAAGACTATGAAGAAGAGAGCATCACCTTGCAAACAGTGAAGGAAAATTTGATACTTCTACTCATGAAAATCAGCAAATTCACTACACTGACTGATCGCCAGGTCTTCCAAACTACATCAAAAAAATTCATACAAATGTTGGAGCAAAATTAAAACCAAGAATTAAATTGAGCAAGGTCAATTTAAACACTGTGCAAAGGGATGTGTTCCTCTTTGGTGTTGTAAATAAGCAGCTGGAAAGGTTCACCTTTTCTTTGCCCACAAGCTTTCAACCCTCAGACTTTTAGGATGGAAATCACTTGTGAAAGATACAGAAAGAGAAATATTTGGGTAGGTGCCATCTATTTTGCAGAGCCTTGATTTCTATGTTATATACAAAAGAAATACTGCAGGAACAATCCTTAATGTCAGCTGATGCAATTTCCTGACACGGGTGTGTGGGGAAAGCCAAGGTTTAGCTCTGAGACTGTACGTAGAGGAGGTGCTGGGATGATGTGCTACATGATGGTGTAGCTGTTACTCATCATTACCTCTCACCTGCCACTTAAAATACATTTTGTTAAGCAATTCCGGGATCGGACATTTTATTCCTTAGCACATGAGGACCTGCAATTAAGTCCTACTTACCCACAGCCAGATCCTCACGTCCCAGCGGCAGGGGCACCTTCGCCTGGTCAGGTTTGCAGGTATGAGTGCCACGTAAACATGGGCAAACTGGTCCCAGGCCAGCTCAGGTCTGCAGAGAGCATAGCAGTTTTGGCACAGCATGGCACCAGAATAGATAAATTCTCCTCGATGTTGGCTATGCCCATGCAGAGCCAGGGCTGGTGTCTCCACATTGCATCCCCAAAGAGGAGAGAACACCGAAGAGATGCGCTAGGTGTTGGTCTCTTCTCCCAAGTGACTAGCAACAGGACAAGAGGAAATGGCCTCAACTTGCACCAGGGGAGGTTCAGGCTGGATATTAGGAAAAATGTCTTTCCTGAGAGCGTGGTGAAGCACTGGAACAGGCTGCCCAGGAAGGTGGTGGAGTCACCATCACTGGAGGTGTTCAAGGAATGTGTGGACGTAGCACTGCGGGACATGGTTTAGTGGGTATGGTGGTGTTGGGTTGATGGTTGGACTTGATGATCTTACAGGTCTTTTCCAACCTTAGCGATTCTGTGTGCACCTTGAAGTAAATCCAGCTGGGCACGTGGGATCCACGCTGATGCTATCAGGAGCACTGTCCGCATACCCCAGCATGCAGCATTTCCACTTGACCTTGCTGCCACGCCCAGGCGAAGCAAGCTCCGTGCGTTTGCAGTGTGCCAAATCAAACGAGATCCCTGCCCCCCCAGAAGCTGGGGCTTGCTGCAGACATAACCGAGGGGCTCTGTGGGAGCCAGCCCTGATCTTTCATCACCGGAGCCAAGGACCTGGACCCAACATGTATGACTGCTCCCACCCTGTCTCTTCGCAGAGATGGTGAAGCGTCCCTACACTAAATCCCCAGTGAAGCCAAGTAGCACCAACATGATCAACACTTCGCTCCTGCCAGGCAATCTCAGATCCCTGCTGCCCCAGCGCACAGAGAGCCCTCTCTCTCTTCTATAGACATGCACGTAGCCACTAGCCATTACAACTGATGTAAATATTGGATTAGAAGCCACAGTTTACAAGTGACAGATATTGATCTTATCTGCAGCAATACAAAAATCACTGATTGATGAGTAACACAACACACACCACTGCCTTCAGACTACAGAAATGGCATTTTTCACTATTAAAGCCATGTCCTCCATCACGGTGTACCAAAGATATTTTCGTAACTAATACAGGGAAATAATTCAATATCAAATAATAAAAAAACTCTCATGCCAAACTTTAACAAAACAACTATTCCAAGTCCGATTGGTGGAGTTTCTCTTTTCTGCTGCCCTAGTTTATTTTTGCAAGTGGTCTTGCCATATAAACAGAAATCATCCTGAAAATTGGACTAGAAGTCTTCTAATCCCAAATCCTTTCAAGGATAAATGGGCTATTTCATGTTAGTTTAATTACTGTATATACATTATGTGAACCAAATTGCTTCAGAAAAGGAAGGAGAGGAAGTCTGCACTAGATTATGCCAGATTAATTTCAGTGTAACTCTTTCAATTTCAATAAGAATAATTTACACCACTATTACTAGGAGCAAAATACGCCACAATGTCTTGCAGCTAATGGAAACTCAGTAGCCCTGGCAGATGCAGTGCCCAGATTTCAGCTTTCTTTGTATAATCTTGTAGTTTTTTTCCTAGTGATTAAAGCAAGTACAGAGAGAATCCATCAATTTTCACCTCACTGTTGTTACTTCTAGGGATTATTACTTACTTTGAATGAAGTCCTTCCAAAGTCTCTTAAAGAAATATGGGGATTATAAGAGGTAATTTATTTTCAAGATTTTTTTCTTTCTTAAAATTAAACGTTGAGCTAGTTTGCAGTCCAGTCACTCAGAAGTGACATTAGCCTCTTCTTCAAAAGAGGTTACCTGGTTTGCTGCTTATTTTCTCAATGAAAATCATTATTTATGTTTACAAAAGCTGATGGATTGTTCTGGAAAGGAAGATGCATTATCCGATAGGAGATGAATATATAAACATGCTTAGTTTAATGCCACTGAAAATGTAAGGGTAAGAGAAACACAAAAAAGGAATGACCAAAAAAATGGAATTTAATAAAATATTGATCGAGCCTTCCATCAACAGTTTACTAACTGGTTTAGACTGTAAACCAATGTACTAGGCGAGCAATGAGAACTGATCCTTGACAGAACAGGAGCAGGTCAGGAAGAAGTTAAGAACCTCCAAGCAAGAAGCCTGAGGAAAACTTCTACATGGTCAGGAGACCTTGTCAGGCAAAAGCATTTTGGGAAAAAAAAAAATCTCACAGCACACCATATGAGATGTGACTTGGATTGCTAAATAAGAATGTGATTTGGATAAAGAGATCAAAATGGCTTTTCATTCCATCTTCCCCTGAGAAGAAATTATATTAAAGAGCATTAAGGGAAAAAAACCCACCCCATACACAACAAAAAAACAAAACAACAACAAGAAAACAACCCCAAACCAAACCAAACCTGCCCAAGTCATCTCAATCAATAGGAAGAGCAGGTTATAAAGGGAGTGGAAACCTTTAAAACCAGGCAGAGAAATCATTGTGCTGGGAGTCACACAGACTATTTATGTTTTCCTCAGTCACAGCTTACATTTTATTGTTGTTGATCCCAGCACACTGAAAGTGTTCAGCTTTGGGGCTTCAAAATATTAGAAAATATGACTGGCAGAGAACTGGGAGAGAAGAAAACCAGGCTCTGGGGAACTTAAAAACAAAACAAAAAAAACCCACCTAGAATTGTTGTATTCATTAGATGTATTTACTTGGCAGATTTACAGGAAGATGCAGGGAAGAGGGAGAGCCAAGCCTGGGACTGACCACGATTAATGAGTTTTGACCAAGACAGACACGAGCAGTTTCACAGCAAACAGATTTCCATTGTTCATTAAAAGTTAGAAAACGCTGCTGCTTAGAAAAATACCAGCTGTATCCAAGAAACTGTCAGCTGCTGTTATCAATATTGCCTCTCAAGTCTTGACCCATTGCCCAGAAGTCTACTGGGTGACCTTGATCTCAATGGCTTGTGGTGGTAAAGCAATATCTATAAATAATGCATTAAAAGTGTCCTTCCATGTTGGCAGGCTCACATTTGTCAGGCATTTCCATACTATCCAAGGCCACTTTTTATGGTGTTCTCTTAATGTGCTATGCATTTTTCTTCAACTGCTTTAACATGGATTTATCCCTTCCTTAAATATATATTTTAATAGTGACTTGTCTCTTCATCAAATGTGGTCTGAAAAACAACAGTTGGTGAGTACAGTGGGGGGAAAAAAAACAGTTTAGGGATATCAGATAAAATGTTGGCAACTTTACTGCTTTTTTTAATGGTGTTTATTGTGAGGGAGCAACTTGCATGCTAATGGCATTTTTCATGTAATCTGATGTTTCAAAGTGCTTTACAAAGCAGTTAGTTACATTCACAGCAATACAGAATATTATTATAGGCAATTAGGCATAAGCAGGTATGTGGCTTACCTGTTAAACTCAATAACCATCTCTTTATCATCAGATCATCAAGAATAAGCATAGGAGGTGCCACAAGTGGGCAACCTCTGCTTCAGTGCAGGATCACCAGCCCCCTAACCCAGCTTTCTCATCCACTCAAATCTCCCAGCAACGGACACTCCACACTCCTCTTTGGCACTCTGCCTCTTTACTTAACCATGTCTACTATTAAAGAGTTTTCCCAAGATCTAACATACATCAAACTCCTCAACTTATTGAAGTCTGCTTTCTTGCAATTGATTTTCTTTAACCATCCTTTCTTAATTGCTGCCTTTCTCCTCTCTCAGTCACATTCTCTGCAAGACTTTCTTGTCAGAATCAAATTGGGTAGATCTCCCCATTAATTCCTTTGTTCCCCATCCATACAAAAAAGTTTATCCCAAACAGTCTGACAACATTTTGAACAAGCCCTACTGTCCAGCTGCAGTCCATCCCTGGCAGGTAGTTAAAAATCTCTGTTGACGCTCGGATGTTGGATAATTTTGCTAGGTTAAATCCACATTGATCTGATCCTTCTGGTGTGATGGAAATTTCCTTGTTTTATTATAGATTGACAATAGACAACTACCCATGAAAATTTCCATGTTCTTTCCTCTTTTTTCTGTGACCTTGAGGCTATCAAGAGGACTATTATTCCTCACATCTTGGACTATTTTGGTATAGGCATCCTTTTATTCACACCTCATTTCCTTTTTTTCTGCCAGTCCGTCCTTCCTAAACAAACTCTGCCCTTCTGTTTTAATGCTCCATTTTGTTTGTCTATGATTTTGTACTGGGACTTCAGGGTCCTCCTGTTTTTTCTCAAATTGCCTATGGCTTTCTGTGAGCTTGTGATGCCACTTCCACCTCCTAGCCCACTTCCATGCCCTCCTCCTTGTGAGATTAGCAGTCTCTGGCCAAAGCTGTCCCCCTCCTGCTCTGAGCAATGCATCCCATCCCCATGGGGGGCAGCTCCAGGAAGAGACCAGGGCAAAGCAGTGTCCTTCAGCAGCACAGACTTGTGAAGATGGCCCTTCGCTTCACAAGGTGCATCAGCCTGGATACTTAACACGGGTGTATATAAATTCAGAGAAGCATCTTACTTTCTCTAATTGCCTTTTATCCCAATCCTGAAGAATGCAAGAGAGTATAACTGAGTCATGCTTGGCACATCCTCAAAGCAACATCCTTCATGGGGCTGAGGGACACAGAGAAAGAGGAACACAGGCCATCTTGAAGAAAATGCATCTCCAGCAAGCTCTCAAAGCTAAGCAACCTGATTCTAGGGGAATTCAGCTTTTACCTTTTATTTGGAGCAGAGGTGTCCTCAAAACCCTACAGCGGGGCTGTGCCTCAAAGAGGCATGCTCCGACAGGCAGCCCTGGGAGCCCAGCTATGGCATCCTTTTGGCTCCTGCAGCTGACACATGCCCTGGAGGAGCCCTCAGAGTCAGCAGGAACAGGAGACATCAGGCACTGGCTGAGTCTTCATCTTCCTTGCTCTTAACAGCGGTCTCTTACAGCTGTGTTTCCAATCTTGTAATCAGGAGCATACTCCTTCAATGCACTGTTGGGTGGTTTTTTTAAACACTATTTCAGGTTTTGAGGAAGATTTCAAGCAATTCTGTGGGCACAAGGCACATTTCTTGCCCAGAAACCAAAAAAAAAAAAGAACCTTAATTATGCACTGTTACAGACAAATCCCTTTGGTGCCTAGAAATCAAGAAAAATTTGGAGTACCTTAGCAGCTGGGATGTGTTTCCCACCAACCTGCTAAAGTCTTTTGAAGGATAAAAGCGTCAAGGGCCAAGACATGGAAAGAGTCATTCCAATGAGACACTAACCAGTGCCTTCTGGCAAAGGACAAGTGACAGAGACACAGTCCAGGACTGTAGGAATCCCCATGTTGTCACAATCTATAAACAAGAAGTTTTGGGAAAGTTTCTAGGATTCCTTGCCACTTTCATATCACCCGCACAAGTTCTAGGAGAGACTTCTCTGCTTTTTCCAGTGCCTATCAACACACAACATGTGTCCCGACTTCTTTGCCATGTGAAATTGTGAGAGTAATCACTCAGTCTTATACCCCATGGACTGTTTTATGTAAGCATGACATGAACCACTGTCTCAGCTGGTAAAAATGTCACATGGATTAAGTAAAGGGCTGTAGATAACCATTAAACTTCTACAAGCACTCAGGCCAACACTGGCTAACCAAGAGCTACTTCTGCGTGGGGACGAAGATGGCCCCAAGATTAAGTCATCTATATTTTTTTCAGATGTGTGTGCCTTTTAGCAAGTGTTTAACCATCCACTATAATCATGATCTTTTGATAAGAGCAAATCTACTAATTGACTTTTCTAGGCTCTGCTTCCTATAAGAGAACAAAGGTCTTCGTTGTGTGATACAAGTGCATCTGTTGGTAGTAACCAGGACATCAGGTTGACATTGAGTCATAAAGTCATGATAAAACATGACATAATTATCAGTATAGTTCTTAAGCTAATTACTAACCTGGATAGGGCCATTTTACCTTACATCATGAACAACAATCCTGACCTGCTGTCACACCATATCGGACAGGAATTTTTCCCAACCTTAAATAAGTATTTATTCAACTAACATGCTTTAAAGGAACACTCATACAACCTGCTCGCACCAAAGAATCACACACGTTCAATCTCACTGTCAGAGAATCTGAAAATATATCAGACATTAGAGAAATTTTAGTCAAAGAGAAATTTTAAATCATAACCAATATTATAGTATTTTTAAACCGCAAGTTAACGCAGAAATTGAAACAACTCACAAACTATGCTAAGTATTTAGAATTTATCTTTAAAAATTAAAATCCATGTTTCCAGCAACTTGACCTTCTTCACCCCAGCTAAAATGTAACACAGAAACGCAGGCACAATTTTAGCTATAACACCACTGCTGTTTCACTGCACTATTAGTTATGCTTGCAGGAGAGGCAGAGCTCATGGACTGAGAGTGGTATGTAAAGAATATTTTATTTTCTAAAGCATAATGAAGAAGACTGAATACAGTTCTTCAGTTCTGACCTCTAAACAAGCACCCACACAGTAAGATACTCACCACACCAGTAAGTATCATGCACCTAGGCCACAAATTTTGTTCAGCTGAACAGTCTAATAAAGGACTTGGAGATTAGCTGTGTGTGCGAGAACTCCTCACACACATATACTCATATAACAAAGTCGTACATACAATACCCTCACATTACGAAAAAGGGCTTTATGCTTCTCTATGCCTGTACCCAGCCAAATAAAAGTGCACTGTCACTACTGCAGATTAAAAGACAAGAGTAGCCTGGGCTTTTTTCCCAAAGAATTAGTCCCAGCCAAATATAAACGCACTGGCTTTGGGCCCTAAGGGGCACTGGGGAAACACGAGTGCCTGCTACAGCTGCTCGGTGCTGCTGCCGAGGAGGCAGGTCAGTACAGGCAGGGGCCCCGAGGGCAGCGAGGGAGCGTGGACCCTCAGCACAGCACCCTCAGCCTCACCCAGGTGAGGGACCCCTCCAAGCCTGAGAGTCAGAAAGATCTTTGTTCTCAAAGAGACCATGCTGCAGTACAAATCTTCCACAATTTCTTCTTTTGTTTCCACCCGTATGGGTGCTGTATGTTGAGAGCGGCATTCCCCAGGTTATCGCCCTTTTCTTCCATCTCTCGTGCCTCACACAAGCAAGATTAGCAGATACTGGACAGCTTGATGTAAATTACAGCTAGGAAATAGCCCTGATTCACTGGCCTAACCTATAGCTCCCCTTCTTAGCTTCAAATAACCTTCATAACAAATAGGTAACAAATACGGTCACTGAGAGTCTCTCTTTTCAAATTTCAGGCACAGCTTTTTCAAAAACTTACTAGCTTTCATCCAAACTCATTAGACTTACAGGCACACGAGTAGGGGACTACACGCAACCTTGAGAGCTGAAGTTATCTTTTACAGTCCCACTCCCAAGTTACATTTTTTATCTATATTGTCTTAGAGAGGCCAACAGACTCATTAAGAGAAATTCTGTCTCTGGCTTTCCTTCCTGCCGTGTTCAACCTCCAGCCCTTGCACCGCCCCACAAGCCCAAGAGCATTTTTCTTTTAAATCTCTGTTTTCTCCCGATGCGTGCACTCCTGCGCCTCTCTGCTGCAGAAGGTTTAGGGCATCACACTCACCATATGCGACTGGCCACAGAAGGGATGAGGACATGGCCAGCAGCTGGCAGGAAAAGTGACATTCTCTTACATTGATGTGGTGTTTAATCCTGGGCTCAAGGAAATGTATGGCATGATATTTATTAACTAGCTGAGCCATCCTCCCACAGCAGAAATTTGCTGCAGCTGTGACAGACTGTGAGCCAGTCCAGGAAAATGGCTGGGGGGTTTCTGAGAAAGAAAATCACCACCACATTTTAGCATCTTCCAAATAAGCTGTTATCTTCCTTTACCAAGTGTTCCTACCACAAAGTGTCATCAGCAGGGCAAGCAAAGCAGACTGTTCCTGGCTGACTGGTTAGAATCACAGAATCATTTAGTTTGGAAAAGAGCTTTAAGATCATCAAGTCCAACCATAAACCTAACGCTGCCAAGTCCACCACTAAACCATGCCCCTAAGCGCCTCATCCACAAGTCTTTTAAATACCTCCAGGGATGGTGACTCCACCACCTCCCTGGGCAGCCTGTTCCAATGTCTGACAACCCTTTTGGTGAAGAAATTTTTCCTGATATCCAATCTAAACCTCCCCTGATGAATCTTGAGACTATTTCCTTTTGTCCTATCACTTCTTAACTGGGAAAAGGGAGAAGCACCCACCTCACCACAACCCCCTTTCAGGTAGTTGTAGAGAATGAGGAGGTGTCCCCTCAGCCTCCTCTTCTCCAGACTGAACAACCTGTCCAAGCCATGAGCACCCAGTTTCTCCAAGAGAATGCTGTGGGAAACGGTGTCAAAGGCTTTACTGAAGTCTAGGTAGACTATATCCACAGCCTTTCCCTCATCCACTAAGCTGGTCACCTTGTTGTAGAAGGAGATCAGGTTAGTCAGGCAGGACCTGCCTTTCATAAACCCATGCTGACTGGCCCCATCGCCTGATTGTTATGTACATACCACGTGATGGCACTCAAGACGATCTGCTCCATACCCTTCCTTGACACTGAGGTCGGGCTGACAGACCTGTAGTTCCCTGGATCCTCCTTCTGGTCCTTCTTGTAGATGGGCATCGTATTTGCTAACCTCCAGTCCACTGGGATCTCCCCAGTTAGCCAGGACTGCTGGTAGATGACGGAAAGTGGTTTGGTGAGCACTTCTGAAAGCTCCCTCAGTACCTTTGGGTGGATCCCATCTGGTCCATAGTCTTGTGGGTGTCCAAGTGGTGTAGCAGGTCACCAACCATTTCCCCTTGGATTGTGAGGGCTTCATTTTGCTCCCCACTGCTATCTGCTGTCACGAGGGGCTGGGTACCCAGAGAACAACCCATCTTACTGTTAAGGACTGAGGCAAAGAAGGCATTATGTACCTGGGCCTTTTCCTCTTCCTTTGTCACTATGGTTCCCCCTGCATCCAACAAAGGATGGAGATTCTCCTTAGCCCTCCTTTTGTTGCTAATGTACTTATGGAAACATCTTTTATTGTCTTTTACGGCAGTAGCCAGATTAAGTTCTAGTTGGGCTTTGGCCCTTCTATTTTTCTCCCTGCATAACCTCACAACATCCTTGTAGTCCTCCTGAGTTGCCTGCCCCTTCTACCAACTCTCCTTTTTTTCCTGAGTTCCAGCCAAAGCTCTCTGTTCAGCCAGGCTGGTCTTCTTCCCCGACGGCTCATCTTTCAGCACATGGGGACAGCCTGCTCCTGTGCCTTTAAGTTTTCCTTCTTGAAGAATGTCCAGCCTTCATGGGCTGCTTTGCCCTTCAGGACTGCCTCCCAAGGGACTCTATCCACCAGGCTCCTAAACAGGCCAAATTCTGCCTTCCAGAAGTCCAAGGTAGCAGTTCTGCTGACCCCCTTCCTTACTTCTCCAAGAATCAAAAAAACTCTATCATTTCATGATCATTATGCCCAAGATGGCCTCCAGCCATCACATCCCCCACAAGGCCTTCTCTGTTCACAAACAAGTCCAACGGGCGCCTTCCCTAGTTGGCTCACTCACCAGCCGTGTCAGGAAGTTATCTTCCACACACTTCAGGAACCTCCTGGACTGTTTCCTTTCTGCTGTATTGTATTTCCAGCAGACATCTGGTCAGTTGAAGTCCCCCACGAGAACAAGGGCTAGCGATTGTGAGACTTCTCCCAGCTGCTTATAGAATACTTCATCTGCTTCTTCATCCTGGTTGGGTGGTCTATAACTGACTCTCACCATGATATCTGCCTTGTTGGCCTTCCCCCAATTCTCACTCCTAAAAAATCAACCCTATTGTCACCATCATTAAGCTCTAGACAATCAAGACACTCTGTAACACACAGGGCTACCCCACCGCCTCTGCTTCCTTGCCTGTTCCTTCTGAAGAGTTTGTAGCCATTCAGTGCAGCACTCCAGTTGTGTGAGTCGTCCCACCATGTTTCCATGATGGCCACTATATCATAGTTTTACTGCTGGACAATGGCTTCCAGCTCCTCCTGCTTGTTGCCAATGCTGCATGCATTGGTGTAGACGCACTTCAGTTGGGCTATTGATCCCGCCACCTTTTTGGGAGGGGAAGCCCTACAGATTTGGGGGGAGAAGTTCCTACAGATGCGTGGGGGAGGACAGAGACTGGGAGCCTGCAAGCCAAAAGGTGGCCAGTCCCAGCTCTGACTCTCCCTTTTCTGTGACTCCAGGGGAGTCAGACTCGGCTATTAGCATTCTGCTTCCTAATTATAAGAAAAGCCTAGGCATAAACATACATGCACACACATACATGCATATATATACACATTCACACATGGCTACATACATATATGTGTATATATATAGGCACCACAGAGAGATATGATGAAGCTGTGCAGAATTCAGCATATCACAGCTTTTCTGTTCGAGCCCTGTACAGCAGAATGATTTTATTGGATTTTTTCTTTTTTTTTTAACCTTGCTGTTGTAGACAGGAGCGGTCGGGGGGAGGGGAAGGATGCCTAGAGGCTACTTCATCAAGCTGTGGTGTTGCTGCCATCTAGTGAGGTGCCTCCTCCCAGGGACCCTAACCACCCCCCTCTGAAATCCAACGGGGAGTTTTAAAGCTCAGCCATCCCCCATGGTATATAGCAAAAATGCTTGTTTCCCACAGTGAATCCTGCAGCACAGCCAGATTACAGCCTGTATGAAAGTAGTTTATAGGATGGTTCAGAGAGGCTGTAAACAGAACCTGCTAATGCCTGAACATCATCACTTCAAAGAAAACACACTATATATATATATGAAGCCATCAGTCCAGGCTATACTAGCGATCAAATTATGACCATGACAATAATTTGTGCACTGCGTATGAAGCATCACGGGAGACGCCAACACCTGGGAGCGCAGTCTGTGGTCTGACAAAGGGAGTAATGAAACGCAGCTTCTCTCCACCGGGCACTTTCATGGGAGAAAGGGAGCCTTCCCACCCACAAGACAGCCCTCCCTCCCAACCTACAGCCAGTTCCTAGGGATTTAGATCACTCCGCATCAGGCAGGAATAAAAAGCAGAACCTGAGACAATAAAATGCAAACTACACAGAGCTACCACCCTTACTTGCAAAAAAGCCATGCAAATCACAGGTCTTATCCCAGCACTGGAGGAACAGAGCATCCCAGGACAGACACACCAGTCTTGGAGGAGCTCCCGTGTCATATCACACGAGGAGGCTGCAATCTTGCGAAGCTACCCCATCTACACCACCTCCTTGGGGCCCACCTCCACTTCCCCACGATGCCTCCTGGACTCATGTCACACTTCAGGGGTAGATGGGAGAGTTTAGAAAGAAGTCCAAATATACGCATGTGGGAAAGGGAATGAATAAATGACAGCACAGTGTGGTAAGTTAGGAAGGGGGTTAGTTTTAAAGCTATTGAGCTAAAGCTCCCAAGGAAAGTAAGAGGCCTGGGCATTTGAAGTGCTTGCTTGGGAGTTCTGCTTCAACCCACGGCACATCAAAGCAAGTTCCTCCACAGGGAGCCCTAGACACATGGTTATCTTGTGATGCAGACATTTGGCATATTTTCCTAAATATGTTGAGAGGCCTAAAGATGATACTGTAAAATCTAGTTTGCTAAAACCTCTGAGAATTGATGGAAAAAGAAAGCACTTAAAGCGGTTTCTTAGTTATTAGCCATGGCTCATCATCTTTGAGACTTAAGATGCCAACTCTTCCAGGACTTTCTGTAACCTGGATCAAAGTTAAAGCATTCAGCAGTCTTTTACTTCTGTTCTTGCTTTATGGATCCCCCACTGACTGACATGATTGCTCAAAGGTCTGGACCATGCAGAAATAACTGTTTTAGAGAGGTATGTCTTTTGGTTTCCACTGGGATGATGGGTCTTCTAAGAAAATATTCTGTTTCATTCCTTTTTTCTCAGGATCATCTAGATTCTGGGAATAAGAGTGTTCTTACACTGCCAAAGTTTTTTTAAAAAATATATGGATTCACTCTTGTACTCTGATCCTGCAAGAGCTTACAAAGAATTAGCTTCATGCCCTTAGCCTAGTACACTTCAACTTGATGGCAGGACTTGGGAATGCATTTTGGAAGTTGGGGATCTAAGGCAGTGTTGCTATGATACTGTAGAAAAATATCTGTGAGTAGTACATTTGGCCAGCTACCTTCTAGCCAAGGAAAGTGTCTGCAAATCGTGACATTTCCACTGACAGTTATCAGCCTTTTCCTCTGGAAAGATACAATAAAAATCCAAATTATAATATTCAAGCTTCCCCTAAATCAACCAGTCTCTGTTCAATCCAACACGAGTGAGAAATCGCACCCCTCCCTGAATAAGAAACTATAGATGCTAAACACTCGAAGCAAACTATTTTTAAACCTTTATCAGGCTAAAACCTATATGCTGAGTACAGATGGCGCTCACCCAGAGAAGAAAAAAAACAACCTCTAGAACCTGAACTGAGTTACATTTTTTTTTAAAAAGCAAGAAACGGGGACAGCTTTCAGAGCAAGAAGTTGAGGCAGCTCTTCTGCCAGATCCCTGGAATAGGTGACCCCACATTACAGATGAAATATAAACAAGACTTTGTCCTCAAAATAAAAATGATGGTTGCATCACCCTCTCCTGTAACAGGA
Source organism: Gavia stellata (assembly GCF_030936135.1). Taxonomy (NCBI): domain Eukaryota; kingdom Metazoa; phylum Chordata; class Aves; order Gaviiformes; family Gaviidae; genus Gavia; species Gavia stellata. The sequence goes on along the minus strand of NC_082596.1, from coordinate 93,832,962 downwards.
CTGTCACTAGACAGAAGGTGAACTAGTGGAGTGCTGGAGTGAGCGAAGGAGGACAGTTGTCAGTAGAAGGATGAGACTGGCAGACAGAAATGGCCTATTTCCATCAGAGCTGTGAGGAATCAGGTCTGGCAAAGCAAAGGATCTGGTTAAGCCTCAGCAAGAAAAGAAAACTAGATGCCCATTCGGCTTTCTAGGGACCTTCACTCGTTGTCTTCCCTTCTCGCCCTTTCCCACCAAGCCATACACACGCTGAACCACAAGCTATTCCACGCACAGTTTGTCACCTATAAAAGAGCCACAACCAACACACATATCGCACAGAAGAGGCAGAGTATTTAATTCACCAGTACGAAGAATTTATACCTGAAGTCTAAGTGCAAAGAGATTAACTCTGAGGGCTGTCGAGATACCGCTGCTCTTTGTTGTGCCGCACCAAGCAATAGCACTGTTGTTCATCTTTGCCACGGGAGGGACGTATTATCGTTTATAACGTTATGAGCAAGTCTCGCACGCTTTCTGAAAGGAGGAGAGCCCAAAACAGCAGAGGGAAACAGAAAGGTGGGACAGTGAAAAGAATAAACCAAATGAAAGGAAAGAAACACGCAGGTAGGAGCCATCTTATCCTGCTGTATCCGTCCTCCCCTCTAGATACCCCTATGGAGCTATTTTAGTAAGGTTGGCTCTTTATTACATTGTAAGCTCTACCGCTTGATTTATTGGGCCTTGGTTGCCCCAAGGAGTGAGAAGATCTCTCTCCCTTCTCGGCTCAGAACAGAAGAAAGTTTTATTACCATCTCCGTGGCACACCCCGGCCCTTTCTTAGGGATGCTATTTCTGGTGCAGACTGATTGAAAAGTGCTGCTGTCCCCCACGACTGCCGGTTTGACACTTTTTGACATTTCTAAACAACTCGTGCTCTTCCTGCCAACTCCCTGTTGCTTTCTAAACCTTTTTAATCCTGAAGAATGCAAACCAATCTACTGAGAGAAGAGAAAGAAGCCGGTCTTGGGAAGCAGAGCTGGAAATGTCAGAGTGGTAGAAATGATAAATATACCTGCTAGGGAAAGAGAGCCAATATGGGAGGGGGGCTGTTAAGAGACGTCCCTAGCTCTGTGGCCTGTTAATGTTATCTACGGTAAAGAAACACGCAGTATATTATTAAGCAGAACTGTGCAATATCTTCTTAAAAAAAGAATGGTGTGGAGGGAAGCACAAAGCATGCTTAATCAAGTGGAATAAAGCAGTGGTCCCTGAGGGAGTTTTAAACTACTTAGACCTAAGTATGGCTAATAAAAGTTTGCAATTCAAGAGAGTTTCCAAAAGCCTTTATTATTATTATTATTATTATTATTGTTCTGTCACGCCTGATCTTTTGAATGGAAAGGCCAAAGAGCCGATTGTGTGCTAACCTGACTGTTTTGTTTTCTTACAGAGTACTCGATGTATTCAGAGAACATCAGTGCCCCGAAACACCCCCTCTTCTCACTTTCTGCCCTGTACAATTACATTTCAGCAGGCCTCCGCATTCCAGAAAGAAAGAGACAAAGTTTCTCTTCTAACTATTACACCATAAAACTATAAGCTCCAGATTTTCAACTGAGTCTCCTTTCCTATTACTTTATTTTCGTTCATCCACAATATTGCATTTAAAAGAAACATCCTTTGTCATTTCTTTGCAGTCACAGTTCTTTGCAGAAACAAGGCTACCTTCAGTCAGGTAACCAGGTGTCTAAAGACAAGGCTTTCCATCTAGGTTGCAGGTAGCAAAATGCAAATGTGATTTACCCTCAAGCACCCAGCACTACCAGCAGGAAACCCAGTTTGAAAAAACTGAGCTATAATACACAGTGGGGACAATGGTTCTGAGCTTTTCTAAGTCATACCTACCCAGGTGCCTGGTGGTCTCAATCCATTCTTCTAATACACCGGAGGCAGCAGCGTTCCCTTCAGACTTAAACATTTCCCACTGACGGTGCCTGGCTGGAGCTGGCTGCTCAGCACCCTTCCACGCCGAGCACGCCTATCCCCCACCCCAGCACGGCTCCTCCCTGGTGCACAGCCAGTCTGCCTACCATGGCTGCTGTCTCTTGCTGCCATTCCACGTATCTTCTGGAAAAATTAAAATAAAATAAAATAAAATAAAATAAAATAAAATAAAATAAAATAAAATAAAATAAAATAAAATAAAATAAAATAAAATAAAATAAAATAAAATAAATCCCAACTCACCTCCCAAGCCTTATTTATACAGGCGAGACAGTCAGAAATTGGGAGCTGAGTTTTTAAAAACTTCACTCTAAGGGCTCACAGAAGGTATGCAGCATTCATAAAATCTGCTCCTCATTGGAATGTAACTGGGGCGATGTTAAGACTGCCTAAATACTGCCTAAGTTTCATTGCTGTTTCAAGACGCCAGAGGCACCTGACTGGTAAAAGCCAGAAGTTCAAGGATACTAGCAGAAATTAGGCTGTTCAATTCTGACCATAAGGTAGAGTATTCGGACATCAGAGAGTCTGGCACTATTTTTTTTGATTCCTGCTGTACAGTAGAAGAATGGATTAGACATTGACATTTCAAAGTAATTATCCTCAAAAATAACTTAGGAAATGCATCACCAAGAAAATAACACTGTTTCTTTTTAGTGCAAGGTTCATCACTTCTCTAGCTTCACGACAATACACCAGTAAAAGCAAAACTCAGCCTTCACCCAGTTTCTTTGTTCCTACTAAAGGGCAAGATTGAGAAGAAATATAAAGACACCAATAATGACAATCTATACAGTAAATACTTCAGATGACATCCTGGGTTAGCTTTAAAATGGAATTTGTATTTTCTTTGACATTTGACAGCATATATTCCAGTAGAACACGGAGGCTTCCTGCTATGAAGTATCTGCTTATGAGAAAAACTTCTAGAAGGTGAAGAGAAAAACATTAAGAAACAAGAAACTAATGGTAAGCTTCATGCCGTCTGTGTCCATCAAAAACTTGACTTTCTCTTACACTCTTCTCTGTGACAGATTACTTCTGATGCAAAATCTAGAAACCTGCCATTGAAAACTCCTGTACAAATGGAAATAACGTACAAAGACCTAACTTCCGTGACCTTCCATTTTATACACCCCAAACAGAGGTGTCTATCTGACTTCTCTGCTGGTGCAGGATTATATGCATAGCGGCCATCTGGCCTGGAAGGAGTTTGACACTGGAGCAGAAGCAGCAATGAAGTGTGCTAGCAGCGCTGCTTACTGTTCTGGATATTAGTAATTCAGCTGCATTAAGCTGAGACTCACTGGATTCATTGGAAACCCAAAATGCATAGTACAAAAAAGAACTCCATGTTCCCTACCTGTAAGATTAAAAAACACTATGAAGTTGCACTAGGCAGTGCAGAGAAGGAAGCAACTCAGGGGAAAAACAGTTAAAGAACACAAGTTTTATGAGGAGCGGCTGAGGGAGCTGGGGTTGTTCAGTCTGGAGAAGAGGAGGCTGAGGGGAGACCTTCTCGCTCTCTACAACTACCTGAAAGGGGGTTGTGGTGAGGTGGGTGTTGGTCTCTTCTCCCAAGTGATGAGTGACAGGACAAGAGGAAATGGCCTCAAGGTGCACCAGGGGAGGTTCAGGCTGGATATTAGGAAAAATGTCTTTCCTGAGAGAGTGGTGACACACTGGACGAGGCTGCCCAGGGAGGTGGTAGAGTCACCGTCACTGGAGGTATTCAAGGAACGTGTGGACGTGGCACTGTGGGACATGGTTTAGTGGGCATGGTGGTGTTGGGTTGATGGTTGGACTTGTTGATCTTACAGGTCTTTTCCAACCTTAATGATTCTGTGAGCAAGAATGCATCCAAAAAATTTAGCCTGATCCACAGGATTTGCAAAACTCCCCCTTTTGTAAAGCATCCAACATACACTCATCCTACTTACACATTCAAACAGTGGGACTTCGATGGACATTCAGTCTCAAGTTGCCTTTCAGCACACCATGAATTTTGCCCATGCAGCCAGTAAACACAGGACCTGCTGAAAACGAGCTTAAACCGCCAAGGGCTAAGAGAGGCATGCACAGTTTCACTGCAGGCACAGTAGTGAACACGGGAACTAAACCTGGAGGTTTACAGCACGAGGCCCAGTTGTCAGCTCCATCACTGGCATGTAATGTCACCCCACGGACATCCTCCCTTCTTGTCCATCCTTCCTGATTTAGGAGCATCAGTTCTTCAAAGGAAGATTGTCTCCTCCCGTGTCTAGCACAGTGCAGCTCTGGTATCAAGGGACTAGTGTGATATAAATAACAACAATGGAGGTACATACCATCGCTCTGTAAGGCAATCTCCAAATCTCTTGAGGTTAGGATGCTCTCTCCTCCCTCAGACAGGCAGTGTACTCTTAATCTGGATCCTATTGCCGTGAAACACACATTTCCCTTGGGAAAAAGAAAATACACCTTCAGCAAACCTAGAGATATCAGATTGTCATTCGGAGGAAGCAGCTGTGTTACAGAATGTCTTGAGACAACTTCCTGGCCCTACGTGAGGGACAGGGGAAAAAAGCTCCCCCATAGGTAACCTTTTAAAAGGGCATCCTGGCAGTCAGCAGTCATTTGGCTTTTGGAGATCCCTGGGTCCCACAGCCAAAATCTCTCTGCTTATTCTTCCTAGACAGAGAACTCAGAAATGTCAAAGAGCACTTTCATTATAAAGAGTAGGGGCAAAAGCCTGGTTTTGCCAAAGTCAGTGTTGAAACTCCCCTCAACTTCTCAAAGGCAAAGTTGCAGATTTTTATTTTTAAGTTTCTGAATTTTTTCAAACTTTTCCTTCTGAAATGTAGGTTTGAAAATATCTATAAATATTTTCTGTCAGTGTAATGGCCACAGTGTACTATATAACACATACAGTAATTTGTTATTATATAATAGTGAGTAACCCTCACTATTTTCGCCCCTCCTGAAGGTCACAGGGTATGCAGTTTGGAGACAAAACTTCCATTTCAATTTTCATGTTATTGGTCTCCTGGGTTAATTTTGTCTCCACATTTAGAAAATTGAAATTCTTATCCCTCTGCCCATACACCCTGTATGATTTGAGACAGATTCCAGAGTCCCTGATACTTTTTTATGCTACATCTATAGTAGCACTGCAGAACTGAGTTTCTCAGCTCGTCTGTCCTCTTCTGTCCAGATTAATACACTGAAGTCACAACTACCACAGCCCCTTTCCCAAATTTAGACAGTGGCAGATTAGATGGCCTAGAAAATCCATCTCACTCCACATCACTGTGACATGAGAAATTTAGACTCAAAGAGGTAGTCCACTGCGTATCCATGGTAAGACTTACACCTCATAAGGGTTAGGATATTGAATATTCTTTACCTAGGAATTCCTTCAATTTATCCTTCACTCACTGAGCTTTACAAGTGCTTTCTTCTCTTATTAATCGTTATCAATTAGCCTTGAAGCAAATGTTCCTTTAATTTCACCTTTATTTCCATTGTAATCACCCCTTGTACAACAGCAGCCTCTTATTTTTTCATGCTTGGTACACATATATCGGAAAATGGGTTTATCTACAGAGTCACACAGACTATCACAATTTATGACAGTGTGTTTAATTTTTTGGAGCCAAACTGAGCACTAACTGCCTTGAGCTGTTTGGTGGGAAATTAGATTTGTGCTAAACAGTTTAATGCTCTGGGGAGTGCAGAATAAACTAGATGTGGCAATTTTATGAGTTTCAGAACTTCTAAATGACTATATTTTTATCACTGTCACCAAGCTTGGATGTCATTATCTAAGATTTTTTTCCTACATATCATTGTCCCAAAATGGATTTAAATAAATAAATGAGGGGTTACAAAACAGCTCTAATTTAAAACACTTTACACTTAAAATATGGAATGAAAGACAGACAGACAGTTTGGGAGCAGTTTAATTTAAATCTTAGCTTTTAGATAAAACTACATCAGTAAATGTGACGTGCCTTCAGATGGGCAAGCTAGAAGTAAAAACTAAATTGAAAACATGGAAAAACACCTCTGTCTTACTCCTTTTCCAAACTGCGGCAGAAGGACAGATCTCTTAAATCCATTCTTTCCTGACATTACCCAGGTGAAATCAGAGAAGGGGAAAGAGACAAAGAAAAGATGCTACAATTATTTATGTTCAACCATTTAAATGGGCATTCCAGCTGACACCACAATAATTCTGAATAACAGCCGCTCTTGTATGGACAAGAGTTCCCTATTTAAATTCCCAAACGCTGTTAATATAGTATGCTAATGCAACTCAATTAGCTATTTCAGCAAGACTTGATATTAGCAAATATTTTATTGCATGATGAAGTGCCATCTCCATTATGAAATTTTATAAAACACATTTGTCATGGCAAAATATACATATATTTTTTTACAATAGAAGGACAATAGAAATTGTTAATGAGATGATGAAGCTTCTGGAGCAGTTAATTATGTGGCTAAAAGGCTGTGATTGTCACACAGTGCTTCCAAGGCAGGTATCTGCAAGCGAGATCCATATTGCAATGTTTTGTGTTAAATTCACTGCTGATTCTGCCTCTTACCCTTCCCAGAATTGATAATTCTTGTCCTTAACAACGCTGTGGAAAGATAAAATACACAATGAAGGAATCTGGATTTGCAAACTAACTCAGCATGACTGCTGAGTTATGAAAATATAGGAACCTATCTTTGTGCTGAAAGTAGCAGAATTTGAGTATTTCTGTATTGCTTTAGTCTGATGAACAGGCAAGTCAAGCTTGACCCATCTGTCCAGTTGCTGTTGCCAGATATTGGCCTTCATAGGGCTAAAAAAAAAAAAAAAAACCACCCAAGGAAAAAAAAAAAGAAGAAATGGAAAAAAGGGGGAAAATTACCTTCACAAATGCGTTATAATTTAACTTCCGTTTTTGATGGAATTATCAAAAAAACTACTTGATTAGATTTTTTTTTTAATGATATACCTATGAGTAAAGTAAAAATCTCTTCAAAGGCTTCACGAAGTCCTCATAAGACTTTCTACATTTTAGAGTCCTTGCCAATGAACATGTTTTCAAATAACTGGAGCTTTTAATAGGATTAGCTGTAATTGGGATTCATGTCATAAAGCAGAATTAGAATTGAGCCTGCTGTGACAGGGAATGAGGAAGAACTAGGACAGAAAGACAACAGTAAGAATAAGCTAGAGTATCTAATATACGATAGTTAAAGGAATAGATCTGGAGATCCATACAAACCTGAAAATCTAAATAACAATGAGGAAAAAACTTGTCCTACTACAGTTTCAAAGAAGTATATACACACCATAAAAATTTGACTCTGTACAAACCTGAACTTCTAACTCAGTGCCTTTCTTGGGAAGAGATTTAAAGAGCCAGATGCTGTCCTCATACAGGGTGACTAATTATGAAGACTAATATACTAAAGCTTTAATAAGGACTATTGGCAAGTAATTACCTCCATTAGTATTTCTAGACTTACATAATTGTAAATTGTTGTTAAATGATGCCCTTTCCTGTCAGATGGATATCTACTAGGCCAGTGGTTTTCGTAAAGCCAGTTTTAAATTTTGAGCAAGGTAGATACAGTCTATTGAAAAGCAGAAAAATTTAATGAAACCAAAAACAATACCTGTACTGTGTGTGTAGATTGAAATCTTCAACCCATCCAAGTTGTTGAGCAGCCAAGAGTTAAAACAGATTAAATGGATTTCATTCTGCAGTGTATAATGGAAGTAATTTCTTCCCTGCAACCAGTACGTCTCCAAAGGTTTTCATTAACTTCTCTTTATTGCTGATGAGACCTAGAAGAAGAAAACTTGTCCAGCTGATAATAAAAACAGTTGGGTTGTCTTTCTGGTTGTTTATTACTTTTATTGCTGCTGTTGTTGTTGTAGTTATTATTTTAAGCATATGATTATTGTTAGCATGTTTGTTAGTACACAGTATCATTTAATAAATTAATATTATACATCACAATATTTGGATAAAATTAAATAATCATATTACTAAAACATCATTAGGAAGGGGCACAATGCCTAAAAAAAACCCCAGTTTATCAAAATAGCTTGAATTTCAATGTTTGGAAGGGCAAGTGGGAAGAACAGATATCTGTGCAGCTGCAGCCACCACCACCCAATATGAATCATTCCTGTGCGAATTCTTACGCCCTTTCTGTGGTTTCAGCACTTTGGTGAATCTCTCTCTGACATCAGTAATACTGCTCGTTAAGCAGCATACAATCCAGTTAAAAAGATCAGTGAAGACCAATTTCCACTAACAGAGAAAAAAAGAACCAATACAACTGCATCAATCATTTTAAGTCTTCATTTGGGCTATTTTAGTGACATTATGCAAGTCTGCAGAGTTGGACAATAGCAAAATTTCATCATTTCCAATAACAGAAATAATTTTTCATTTTGGTGATTTAACTTTTTTAAATCTCTATGCGTATTTAACTCTAAGTAGTTTTTAGACTAATAAACATACGTATTGTACACAACGTTTTCTACGTAGCTTTATCTCAGGCTTGGTTTTACATGTATCTTCAGATTAGATTTCACTGTTTCTATGGTCCTTCAGTAAATCCACCTTTCTAAATAAAAGTTTGAATAAAAGGCCTTTGCCATGGAACTCCTCAAGGCGAAGCAGACTAAGACGACCACCTTTTTGTCTTATGTTTCTCTGACCCCAGATCAGCGCAACGGTACATGGCAGTTCCCTCTATGGAGAAGAACTGGAGAAAGCAACACTGGCCATGTGTCACAAGAGTCTTACTCAGGTATTGCTAGGATAGGTCCAGTGTAACGAAAAAAATCAGGGACTGAGATTTCAGTAGAAACATTTTCGGTTTTTTAATCTCTCAGAAGGAATTCTCCACTCCACGTAGTTTTGCCTTTAAACCGTGGGAACCGTCTGGATGGCTGTCTTTTCATACCATCTGTATGTGATCATTGAAACAAGCACAGAAGTCCCACAGCCCAAATACCGTACACTTCTGGAGCCCTCCTGAAAGAATGAACCAATGCTTGAGCTAAAGAAGTGGCTGAGACTCAAGATCACTCCCCAGGGTCCGGTCCTGAAGACAGCAAAAACTCAACTACAAGAATTTGAAATATAAATAAGTGCCAGTTGTGTATAAAAAATGTTCAGATATTGAGGATATTTTCTCACCGATGTTTACAAAGACACCTAGCAGGACTAGAGATACCGCTAAGTGCCACTGGATTTCGGCTGGAAAGGAACAGCCAAGGCAGTATCTTCGTTAACAAGTAGCACATCCCCATAGGAGTAGATTTACAGGCCAAAACCTTTGATGCTGAAGACCTGACATCCGCACTACATGAATTTCAGGGGAAGTTTATAGCGAGTTAACTCCAGTCTGGCCTTGTGTATTGAAAACCCATTGAAGCTCACCTTCTGGGTGAAGCTCATGGAAAGGTTCAGTCTGTACTCTCTGGGGCTGCTCCCCAATGCAAACCCAAACATGGCAAGGTGGGCAGCTGGGAGATTCACTTCAAAAGCACATCAGGGCAAAGCAAGCAGCTCCTCACGTGGACACACCTGACTTGCTCTGGCACTTCAGTAGCTCCTACTTGGTCACTCCTCTGTGACCGTAGGAAGAGGAATGCTTTTGTGAATTCATCCCTGAATCTCAGTCTAGCTTTCCTGAATTCAAAGGAAAAGTAAAATTTTGGGTATCCTCCCAGATTACTTCCTGGGTAATGCCAGAGTATGCACAATTTATACAGGTCATGGCATGAAACATGAAGAAAACAAGGGTTTCATGCCATGAGGTCAGCCCTGAAAGAAACTGTATAAACACTTGTTTTAAATCATTTATGTAACAAAAAAAAAAGGAATGTACATTATTTCAAGAAATATTTTTTAACAAAAATTACTATTTTCCTCATCAGTGACATTTAATAGCTAATTTTGACCATCCTACACATCACAATTTCAAGCAAACAGAAGCAATCATAGAATCAAGGTTGGAAAAGACCTGTAAGATCATCAAGTGCAACCACCAACCCAATGGACATGGAGGCAGCATGCAAAATGCTTTGTCTGGAGAAGAGATGGGGATTTGGTTAATATTCAGAGACAACTTTTTTCCCTCATTTCCTCAACTATCTTTTTTCCAGAAAAGAGAGGGGAGTCATTTCTAACAAACTCAGAAGAAATCTAGCTGTCTTAGCAGTCGGGGCTATACTTAAAAACATATGTAATTACCTATGGATAGATAAATGATTTATTCCAGGCACACTTAACTCCTGCACATGTGAGGAGGCACTTTTGGGGACTCTCCCAGAGTCTTAAACGCTCGTTTAAGTTATTGATTACTTGGATCGCGAGTGCTGCAGTCAGTCTGTTCTGGAAGAAGGAATCCCTGGAGAGAAAACACCATTTTGATTAATTTTCTGTTAATCAAAGCACTTCGGAACGCACGGGGCCTGTCACACACAACTAAACAGGGACAAGGTCCTTCTTGGGGAGCTCACCACCTACTCAGCACCCCTTCAGTTCTCTGTCTTTAGGGGATGTCGGGTCTTCCCAAGAGTTCCCGCTGGCCTGGCTTCACTTAAACCAGTGCTTATTGAAGCAGCCTTCAAGTTTGCTCTAGGAACATAATGGGTTTGCCTCCATACCTTCAGTAGAAGAAACTTGGCTTTAACATTTTTTTCCTCTCTCCTTCATTTATCATTCAGAATCTCTGGCTCCTTATGAACAAAGGAGAATATATATAACTGCGTTCAATTTATGAGATGTGTTTGAGTATTAATCATTTCATATATGTCAAAACACATTTTGGAAGCTGGCCAAAACCATATATAAATTTCTGTAATTTTAAAGGGTAACAGCAGCGAACTACTAAACACAATGCTACAGCAATGTGCTTCTCACATACCTCTTCCTCAAGATCCTGATTTAAATTCAGATTTGTCAATAAAAAAGCACTACCAAAACAGCTTTGAAATTTTAATTTCCTTTGGAAATAAAGGTCTCGTCTAGATAAAGCTGGTGTTGCTTGCCTCTGAACACTCCCTACTTTCATTATACACAGTTTTTTCTTACAGCTGCTAAATCCTATTTTCACAAGAGAAAAAAAATAAAAAAAGCAATTTTGCACCTCTAATCATCAAAGCAGCATAATTTAGGCCTTTATTGTGTCAGTCATGAATTGTCTTTCTTGTGAGCTCACAATGTCATAATATTCTTTTTGATTAATGAGGATCCTACAATTACAGGGTAGGAACCGTCATGCTGTACTGCAGAGCCTGTCTAAAGGCAAAAATTACAGTTAATGCTAATGCATTACCAAAGAGTTAGGGGTGGAATTATTACTGTCGGCGAATCGAAAGGGTCTGCACCCGCAAGACTGATAGCTTTTGTTGTTTCTGGAATGCAATTCTGGGCGGCCAATGAACTTTCACATGGGACCTCACGAACTCCTACTCCCGCTTTATGCCGTTGCACGCGTTATCTGGAATACCTCTGCCCACCTAGGAGGCTGGCAGACGGGGTCGGAAGCCTTTGAGCACAAAACAAAAGGGGCCTAGCAAAAGCTAGCCTGACTAAATGGAAATCTATGACACCAATAATAACTAGTTTCAGGCTTCGCAGTACAATCAGCCTCCATCATGCAGGTTAGCAGCAACGAAGGGCAAGGCACACGGAGGCAGGCAGAGGACTTCATCTTACAAAAACAGGGTCGAAAAGCAAAACTAAATCAAATCAGTAACTATTCAAACCAATCCTTGTATTATTACAGGCTATTTGCCTCCTTGTTAGTTGCTAACAATGCATTTTCCCAACTATAATCAGCAAAAAAAGCAATTTCACAAACCAGCGTACCTCATGGTACAGCCAAGATACTTATTTTGTATCTGTGTGTCCAGACACTGATCCCTGCTGTAGAAATACCAGAGTATTTTCTAGAAGTGTCTCTGTGACTTAGATAACTTAATCCCATGACTAAATGAGAGAGGGACCTGAAAATTTTACATGCTGCTTAAGTACTTTTCAAATTTTGCTCTCAGCTATTTTAGAGAGTACTCCAAGCTTTCTACTGTTTATTATTTTTCCACACCACTCAGTAGTACAAGTAAATACTAAAGATCAAAACCATAGGACTCAAAATCTGAAAACCAATTTTTCCCTTTAGAAAATAAATACTCAGGATGGGAATGATTAAATAACGAGTGGCACAAGTGATGTCAAAACCAAAGTCGCTTTGATGCTCTACATTCAGAACACAACTATCATCTTCTCTGAATCCTCCTCTCTTGTCACATCTCCTTATTTAATTTCACTCTGGTAGGATGTATCATGTTTGAACAACTCAAGTGGGGAGGCTCATTCCAACTTCCAATATGTCAATGCCATTAACTGAACACATGTTTTGCAGTGGAAGAGACTGGCTAATATAGCAGCTCAGTCATTATTCAGCAGACAGACATCCAGCTGAAAGCCATTAACCCAGAGAAAACAAATGACTGCTCTCAGGCTTTGCCCCTCCAAGTTTATGCTGCCTGTAAAGAAAAGCATTTAGCCCCACACCGCAGTTCCCCTCCATGTGAAGACCTTTCTTTACAAAAAAAGCATCCCCTTCAAATTAACTGATTACGTTAAATATTTCTCTTAACTTGGAAAAACAACACAGACTTAGGGAAATGGTCTAGAAAATAGGAGAAAAAAAGAAACAAATAATAGGTTAGGGCATGAGCAAATACTACACTGTTTTCTACCATCTAAGGGGCTTCAAGCAGTAGGGAGAAGGAACAAAAACATTTTGGCCTATCACAAGCTTTTGAAGTTCTAGATAAAAGTAATGGTCTGTGATAAGCAGGAGGTCAGGAGACTACCTGATTCAGTAGCATTTCACAGTTCTAATTTCTATGACGTTTTTAATATTAGCCACAATATTTTAAGTACATTTAGTGACCTAATGATAATCTTAATCAAACATCAAGCTTGTTAGGTAAAGAAAAGATTCAACTTTACGATATGCTGATGTTGCCAACATCACTGAGAGTTTAACACCTAACTGAACGGGTCCTAAGATTATGGTGGACTGCTCCATTTTACATGGCAAACTTACCGGAAGAAAAGTTCACACTAAAAAACTCCCGACAACTCAATATATTCCATGCAACAAATGAGGCCTATATATGGCAAAATACTAATAGATTTTTCCATTGAATTTCTTTTCTCAGAAAAAGTTTCATGCAAATGGCACTTAGGAAGCTGAATAATCATCTATATTCCTTTCTGTCATTTGGTAATACAAACTACAGTTCAGAAAAAGTAAATTGATACGTTAATTTTTCAAAACTCTTCAAATCTATTTCTTTGAGAACAAAGAAAGTCAGAGAATACAAACCTTTGTATTTGAAGAGCAGGAACGAATATAGGAGCTTCACAGTTAGTGAAGCTTGTAGGCTATCTATTTCAGAGCCCCAGAGTTCTGATAACTGGTAGTAGTGAACGTTTAGACAAAAAGCACAAAAAATGAACATGACTAATAAGCATCTTCATGCCTGCCTGTCCTCTAAATTTCGCTGATCAGCAGGTTAAGAGTTCCTGAGCCAAAAGCTGTATTCAGGGCAATGGCCAGCAGTTGCCAGGGGATCGAGTCTCCATGAACTTGTCTGTCCTCTCTTTGAATCCATTTTGAGGAAGGATTTATGCAGCAAAACCGATAAACACTGAGTACACATTTTGGGGCAGACCACCAGCAAATGCCAATCATCACAACTTCACCCACTTCAGGACAGCCCTCCAGTCTCTCACCAGCCAAGAACCTGACTTCTTTTTTTTTTTTCATTCCAGGTGGCTTTGGGACAGAAGATGCAGATGAGGTGTCCCTGCCCTTTCAGTAACGCTTCTGTATCGAGCCTACCTTTGACAATTTTCATTGACACAGAACACTGGCTTTGGAAAAAAGCACTAGGTGCCATGACCTTGTGAAATACAGCTTCTCTTCCAGTGTTAGCTAAAGGGACAACACAGACTCCTATTTCCTGTTAATCTAATTGTCATTTGTGTCTAGGAGTTAACAGTACAAGCATTAGAAAGGACTCTCAAAACCATCTCTAAAGGCACTCTTAGAAGCCAATTCTCAGCTAAGAATGGCTGCCTCTTTCCACTGATGTCAGGGGAAATTCCTTGTGATTTGCAACAGAGCAAGTCTGTGTTGGGCAACAACTCACCTCTGCTTAGTGAGGAGAAGCGACCCATGTCCATCCTGTTTTTGGCCTCTACATTCATCATCCTCATTCCATAACACAGATGTTCATCCTTACAGACTGACATCGCATTCCCTCCCATTGCACAAAGGACTGAACGCAACAGCATGAGCTTTTTTTATTTCAGCCCCCTGTTGCTGCAGACGATCATCCTGTATAATCCCATGCGGAACGTTATCAAGCTTCATCTTCAAAAAATTTCAACCACCTCATTCCACTATTCTTCTGAAGGCTGTTCCACAGCCTTCTACAGGCTGCTTGCTATTCCAGATGGTTAGAAACTGTCTTCTCATTATCAGCCTGAATTTATTCATGGGATCCATTTGTTCTTCTGCCAGTATTGTTCTGCAGCAACAAATTTTAGTCACTAATGAGTTGAGTTTGGATCAGCAAGTTGTAACCTAAAGATAAAAGGATCATTGTATTGTATTTGTTTATGAACTAATTCCCCCTATAGTTATTTTAATAGAAAATATGCAGTGAAGTGCTGAGAAATACAAATGAATGTCACTGGTAGTTAAAATGACAGCTTACAAAGTTACATGACAATTAACAGGCTTCCTAAATTATAGTTCATACTTTAAATGATTAATATCTAATTATCCATATATGTATATCTCTATAAGCTAATTATCTGTAGCTTGTTAAATAGGTAAGCGTTCTACAAAATGTTCAGCCATTAATAATAGGGTAATTAAAAATTTATCAATAATGTGCTTTGAGTTAATTACATAGAAAATACATTTATCACATATATTAACCTGATGTACTGAGTTGGCTTGTTGGAAGAAGCCTTTGTACGCTACTGGTGCCTTTTGTAGTACCTGAGCTTTCGGCTGAACTTAACCTTCATCCTTTCTGGGAGCTGCAGATACCTGCTCCTGCTCTGCAGCCAGCACTCGCCCGTTCTGATTTTCCACTGCAAGCAGCCATCCCTCACCCTGCTGCCCACCTTCTCCTCTCAGGCAGTCCCCATTCCCTTGCCTCACCTTCCTGCGCTGCTGATGGATGCTTTCACGGAAAACAGCCCGACAGGGCCCTCTCCTAATGTACACAGGGGAAAGTTGAGCCATAGAGCAACCACAAATGCTGCAAGCTTCCCAAAAGTATACCCTTCTGCACCCACATGTACAGTAGAAGCATGGATAAAGCAGGCAGCTTGCTACCTCCAGCACTGCAGCCACTTCCAAGGGTCAGAGCTACTTGCTTCTGTTTGATTTTGTTGCATGTTACCTTTAAGACAAGTATGCAACGTTGAACAGTCATCGAGTAAGGCATAGGGAGCTGGTGCTGGTCAGGAGACAAAGCCTGCAGCACTCATCCCAAATAATTACTTTTTCAGACAAAGACTCCTCCAGTCCTCAGGGCAGGGGAGGGGGGAAAAAAAAAAAAAAATCAGTACCAAACAGATTAAACAGCACATACTTTTGATCCTCCCACAGCTGCTCAGGTACTTGAAGCACAAATTGTAATGAGTGGTATTGTCCAGTACACTGTCGGAGTACCTGTCAAGCCCAGTGTGGTATGAAGGTCACTCCTGAGGAACTGCTGGCCAGTTCCTCTGTTTGCTGATTAAACAGAACAGGAGTCCTGCCCTTCCAACCCAAATTATACTTTGGCTCTGCAAGGCCACTGCACTAGGGTACTAGTTCTCACTGCAAGTTGATGGGCTACTCGATGTGTCACGGGGACACAGCCAATCCTTAATGATCTAGTTTTTTTCCTTACAAAACAGATTTCCACACAACTCTTGCCGCTTGCTAAAACTGTCTCTTTGTCCAAAGCTGGCTGTAGAAGGCATACCTGAATAGTCTACTGCTAATAAATGTACGTGGGCACATACATACAAAAGCTGCTCCTTCAAACACAGTACCTATTTCTCCACACGTGAGCAGAAGGGAAAAGGCTTACTTAAACCTTGAATCCATTACAGCTTAGTGGCTGGAATCATTCCCATGGAAGAGAAATAAACTCCACTGTCAGTAATCTTTGTATTTTTGCTTTACAGGTTATAGAGGATTTTTGCTTTCCCATAGAATGCTTAAAAAAAAAGCAAACAATTCTGCCATAGTTTCCCTGGGATCCTCTCCAATACCTGTTGGAGACAACAAGAATGATTTTGCTTTGCCTTAAATTAAACCAAAACCTCCAAAGATGACAGGGACGGTATTGAAAAAAAAGGATATATACAAATAGTATTTCCATTAACTCTGAATTGCATCAGTAGTGGGCCACTATTTTCTTTCTTTCAAACATTCACACTTGAAACAGGATTATATTCCTAAAGGTATATTTGTATATACATAGCTATCTATAATTTTGTCACAGACAAGTAATAAAATAAATAATACCAAGATAAATAATAGCAGCTTGTTAAAGTTAATTGTTTGGCCACCTTTTAAATAACTTCTACACTTTATTTTGTAATATTTTTTTGCCAAGAATATATCACTTAATTCCAACTTTGAGTCCAACGTGTAAGTTTTGCACAGTCTCTAACGAAAAAACCACACCACCTCTCTATGTTTTAAATTTGCTCTTGCTGGAAATGACAAGGAGAAAGCAGAGGCTGCTGCATGCTCATGAGAAGAAAGGCTGATCCAGAGTTTTCACATTTCCACTGGGATAAAAGATAAGTGGCCTCAGTGGTATAGAATTTAAGAAAATAGATGAAATTGCCCTTTTTTTCCTCCCCCCACCGATCAATAAAAAGATTCTCTGTGTGGTTTATTTTGCTCTTAAAAAAAGAAAAAAAAAAAGTCTGCTCCCAGTGACAGCCTGGATTGTAAATGCAGTATTTCAATTGGAAGATTAGTTAGCTTTCATGGGAATTAGCAGAGAGTCCCATCATTCACAGCTGACTTGGACAATAAAATCTGTTTTCTGTCATTAATCTGGCACCAACTGGCTGACTGGTCACCTACAGTGAGCTGTGAGAGATGGGAAGTGGGGAACAGTCATGTTTATTCACCAGATAGTACTGTGGAAAACAAACACAAAATTGTCTTGGGAAAACTGTGGGCCACAGAGAAGCTCTTGTCCGTTCAATGCAGGGTGCAAGTTCATGAATGTGATTCCTCAGAGCTCGTCTCTTACCCACAGCTCAGGGAAGGAAGCTATTTCCTTCTTACAGAAGGAAGGAACAAAAACCAAATATACAGAAGACTGATAAAAGTACGAAGCATAAGCACTGACAAGTCTTTGAGGAACTACTTATTCATTAATAATATTTACATAGCAATAACAGATGTTCGAACATCAGCTTCTCAGTGTTTTAATACAGAATCTACTTTAACGTTGTTACAGCAAGCCCTCAGTGTGGCCGTAGACCAGATTTCTGGATTTAGAACGATACCCCTGCAGGAACTAGTTTTACTCCAGGTAGACTACTTGAGAAGATGCCTACTAGTTCGGGAAAGGACTTCAAAACCGGTCTGAATTTAGGTGTTGTTGCCCAAGAACAAGAAGCTTTGTCAGTTTGAAATTTCCAGTCCTGAATGCTGTAAGCAAGCTCAGACACAGCTAGCTCAGAAAACGTGTTTGCTCGGCAGCACAGGAGCCATTGTACAATACCCTGGGCAAATCTCAGAAGGCAGAGTTTGGGCGACGTTGTTAAATCTGGCTAAAAGTGAGCAAAACTAACACTGAGGTTTTGGGACAGCAAACCAGTGCCAGATTCCACCAGAGGATGGTCAACTGAGCCCCACTTGACACCAACTGGTTTTCTGGTAGAAAAGTAGAAACATGTGCCAGTTGCTCCATGTACAGATTTCTGATTTTGGAGATGGAAAAAAGCTGCCAAACCAGAAGAAATAAAAAGCTCTGTACCTGTTTAGCCTGGAGAAGAGGAGGCTGAGAGGAGACCTTCTTGCTCTCTACAACTACCTGAAAGGAGGTTGTGGTGAGGTGGGTGTTGGTCTCTTCTCCCAAGTGACAAGCAACAGGACAAGAGGGAATGGCCTCAAGTTGCACCAGGGGAGGTTCAGGCTGGATATTAGGAAAAATGTCTTTCCTGAGAGAGTAGTGAGACACTGGAATAAACGGCCCAGGGAAGTGGTGGAGTCACCATCCCTGGAGGTGTTCAAGGAACGTGTGGACGTGGCACTGCGGGACATGGTTTAGTGGGCATGGTGGTGTTAGTTGATGGTTGGACTTGATGGTCTTGCAGGTCTTTTCCAACTTTAGTGATTCTGTGTAGAGCTCGGTTGGTCTTCAGCCACCTCCATGATTACACAGCTGTGGGTGCTTAGACTCAGCTAAACCAAATCCTTAACAAAAGCAACTGACTGGTCAACGCATCTAGAGAAAACCAGAATACACAACAAGGAGTGCAATTTTATATCCTACATTTCAGGGCATTCTGCTGTACTGTGTACTCCTCAGCACCATTACCGTGGGCTGAAAAATGTGGAGATGTGCTCCAAGCTCAGCAGTAGCCAAGGTATTGTGTATTTTCCCCGCAGTACAAGATGCCACTCAGTTCTGGGCAGCTGTGCTTAGCAGGAACTAAAAGCCTAGGGGAAATCTTCCCTGCATGTGTGAGGCACTCTCCACCTTTCTGAGTTGAATGAGTGATTTTTGCCAAAAGTGAGAGAGATGAGCTGCTTGTAACGAGTGATGGTGTCTGCCAGCTGAGCCCTGAACATAAAAGAGGCTGTAAGTCCAGGACCCTCACCACTCACAGCCACAGAATACCTGCAGCTGGCTTACAGGAGCTATTCTGCTTCCCTAGCAGGCATCACCTCCAGGGTTAGTCTATTCCAGGGTCCTCACAGCAGCAACAGCTCCCACCTGAGCTCCTCATGGATTTCTATGGAGCTGGCTTCTCCAATAGAAAAAGCCCATAACTAACAACTGGTTTTCAAGTTACTGCTCAAGACCTTTGCCTGAAAAAAAGACTTAAAGTGGTTTCCTGCTAACTTAGTTTAAATAGGACATGGGTATTAAACTGTGGAATTTATGACTGATTTTGTTCACAGCACCTGTAAAGCCTTGCAATAAAGCTACTTGCTAACAGCATTTTTTTTTTCCTGCCCAGCTCTGAAAGAGTTCATTTTTAGCATGCACTTGATAGGTTAATTTTTCAGTCCTTCATGATTAATTGCAGCACTCTGAAGTAAATATCTTATACAACAGCAACTCACTCAATGCGTGTGCTGGGGTGTGTTCAGTCCATTTCTTTCTAAAATATATGTATGCACAGGAACATTAGCCCAAATATTTTTTGTAAAACCAAATCCATTTAGAAGTTAAAGTGCTCCATTCTAAGCAAGTCAAAGTTGAAACGAGGATACAATGAATATCACACCAAGGTACCAATTAGCACAATTTTTTTCCTCTAAGAAATATATTTGTTCTCTTGGAGACTGAACTTTCACTGAAGCAAAATACATTAGTGAGAAAACAACCTTGCGCTCTGGTCTTTTTGGCACTTACAGACTATGTTACGGTAAAGGAAAATTAAGAATTTTAAGCTGAAGAAAATTATCATCTCAGTTTAAAAAAAAAAAAAAAGATCAGAAGAGTACAGAGTATGGAGTTAAAGTGAGCCCTATTCACTGGCTTGGCACAAGGATATACCAAAGGTAGGAAGAGCTGCAAAAGCTCCAGAGAACTGCAATTAAGTACCAAGAATCAAAACAATACTTGGCCTCATAGAAACAGTCTATTACAATAACAATGCTCTTATGCAATGTTTTTTATCTTTAGATCTCAAGGCTGTTTATAGTAAATGCATGTGAGTGTTGTTCAGTAGTTACAAAACGCACAAAGCTTGCTTATAAAACACTTTATAATCACTGTCTTAAACACACTTAGATAAAAAGATGATCTATAAAGCCTAATTTGGCTCTTGATTGCTCTGGCACATGGAAGAATTGCCCAAATTAATCCCAACAAGAACCCAAGTGAACCAAAACAACTGAATGGCCCAATCCCATTTACATATAACATTAAAAAGATACAGAATTAAAAACCTGGTCCAAGTCCATTGAAATTAATGGAAAACATTCCTTTTTCTTCCTACCCTAGGTGGGAAGGTGAAGTACCTACCAAAACTATTGGTGTTGGGAATACACAATTTCCCTAGAATGAAAGACTTCTACTATCGTACACGTTTAGAAGTTAGGAAGACAGATGTGGAAGTAAGGCAAGCAATCAGATCCCTGGAATTAGCAAGGCTTCCATTGAAAAAAAGATCTTTCAACTGTGGGACATGCAACCAGTGCCAAGAGCTACTGAAATAAATGCGTAAAGATGTAGGCACAAACAGGAAAGAAAGTGAGCACCTCTGTGCCAATACAGAGGCAAAGATGTAAGTGCATCAGCCAGAAGAAAACACTTCCAAGAGGTATCACAGCAATCTAAACACCAAGAACCAACAGTTCTGCTACTAACCTCACATACCTTTGAAGTTCAGTCTATAGTAAGAAGCAGTTTCAGGCCACACTAACTTTCTACAAGTTCCTTCAATACATGTGTTGTACTGTGCAAAGGAAAGAAAAGGAGAGGAAAGACTGCAGCTAATCCTATTTTCTACCTCCTTCAACTGCCACCCTTCAGACAAGGGCATGTGCACAGTGGCTAGTGCCTTACTCTTCCACGTGAGTAGCTACAGCAGCGTGCCATGGCCACAGTAACACATTCAAGAAGGCCCAGGTAGACTTGCTTAATTTAGCTAAGACTAAATTTAGCTAACACTACCACTGCAGAGTTCCCATCTCAGGTATACACAACCTGGGGAGAGAAATACTTTTAATGCCTAACTGAGCATCTAAGCAGAAGGACAGATGTTGCTATCTTTCAGACTGTTCTCCTTGATATTCTGGTAGCATATTTGTGGGCACTTTATAAATTCTAATAAAATCTAAGAAGTACTTACCATAAAGGCATAAAAAAATATAAAATTAATATTCTCTTCTAGTCAAAACAGCCTGATGCCAACTGGAATCCCACATCCATCCTCTAAGCGGTCAAGCCAAAGGTGTCTTCTATTACTGATTTCCTGAGCCATTTGCTCCAAGTTTTGATGTCAAGTGGAAGGTAGATCCACCCAAAGTTTGCAGAAGTATTTGGGATTTAGATTAAAGCCTTCCAGCAATTACATAGAGGTTGTTGAGGTTCAAAAGCTTGGCCAATAAGCCAAACAAGTTCTTGGAATTTAATTCTATTGGAAAGCTTTTAGTCAGGAAGACTGATCATCTTTATGAAGAGAACTGGTAAGCTAACCCTACAGAACAAATGGACGTAACGTGAAGTATGTTTCACGCGTGATTAACTATGCAAGCAAATCTATCATTGACTTAAATAGGAGAAGGGTGAGCCTCTAAACTAGGAAACTAATGAAGAAAGGAATGGTTCTTAATAAGTGGATCTTCCTGCTTTGGGAACAATCTCGCTGATTATTTTTTCTTTCTTTTTACAAATAAAGCTTGGGGTTGCAACCTAGCAAATTCCTTAATCACGCAAGTAACCACACTATCCATTATGTATAGCACAGTGCATATTTGATCAATAGCACTGTTTTTGTTAATGCTATATCAACTAAATAAGTAGGAAAAAAAAAATCCTTCACATTTTGTGGGTATTTTCAGTTGCTGAGTCAGAAAACAAAATAAGGTCCAACATCTGCATTTATTTTTGTTCAGTAAAGCTTGCATCTCCCTTCAGGGCTGAGAGCAAGCAAACTGCTGCTAACCATGATAATTACACAGTACTCAGCATGGTGAGTAGAATAACATTGTAATTGTCCAAGGGTTTCAACAATTTGGACTGATTTTGTATAGTGTATAATTTACAGTAAAGATTCAGAATGTGTTTTCTTTGCTTCAAGAACACTTTCATCCTTTAGCTCTGCATCATTATGCATGGAGACAAGTATCCACAATCAAATTCAATCCAGATGAAGAACATCTGCAAAAATAGAATAATTTATTTTATTGACATTTAGATTTACATAATTTTATCTGGGTCTGATTCTGCTTGTGACAGTCAAGGTAATATAAAATAACCAAGACCCCACAGAGTCATTCAGGCAAAATAAAAATATGCAAACTCTTGAAATGTTACCACAATCACAACAAATTAGTGACAGTGGCTGAACCAGGGTGAAAGGACTCAAGAAAATATTAACAAGCTCTGTGCTTACGTATGGTTTATTTTCCTTCATGAGGCCAGGGCAAGACTTGCTCATACGCAGTTACATATGAAGACCCTCATTCCACGAAAATCTAAGCGCTTATTTTTACGTGCTGAAGAGTCACTGTGAAGCAACTGGGACTAATAAAAATTGAGAACAGTTACGGATCAGGGCCCATATAATTTCTGAGTATTAGCTGTGGCAGTGCATAGCAATGGAAACGACGAGTACCGGAGCAATCTTCATTGCCGCTGTGTGTAAAGCAGCAGCGTGACCTGAAAGTGGTTTTACTTTTCTCAGAAAGAAATGAACAGTTCAGCACTGTGAATGTACACTATCATCCTTTGAGAGACACGGACAAAAATCCTTACAAAAATAATCAGAAGTCTTAACAGTGCTCTGTTTTCTGTGATATTTTTTGTGAAATTGTTTTAATTGGGGGAGGAGAGGAAGAAACAGAGCCAGGGGGAGGAAGGGGGAGAAGGAAGGGGAGAGGGAGTACCTACAAATACATTTTCATTTACCCAAATCCAAGTTTCCAGCAAATTACAACCCATACATTTCCAATATTAAGGATTATTTTTAAATTAGTGCAGATGCTATAAAAAAAATAACAATTAAGGCTTTTTTTTTTTTTACCCCCATTTGAAAGGTTTCTCATTCCAAAACTATCTTCAACAGTTGTGTTCCTGACCTGAACCGTGGGACTTTCCCTCTCAGAGATTCTGCTCCATTCTCATATCGGAGAAAAAAAACAAAAAGAGACACTAAAACCAGTAGGATTTTTTTTTCTTTCTTTAATGTTTCATGGCTGCCATCTGTAAAATGGGAATAAGAAATACCTATCCCGCAGAGCTCTAATGGGAATTATATAACCAGTATTTACCGAGAATTTTGAAGAAAGGATTAAAGTAAATATAAATATTCCCAATATTGCTGCAAAGTTATATTCTCTAGTAGAGAATTAGGATTGTTTCTAAATCACGGGATTCTTGCCAAAAGGACCTTTCTACATCTATAAACTCATTGCTATTAAAGAACATAAAGGGGTGATAGCCCTTATCATGCCAGTTGCCAGCTTTTATAATACCACCACGTTACAGCAGTAGGTTAAAAACTAGATCCAATATCTGCATTCCTGAAAATTAGGTAGTAGAAATATGTGATAGATGGTTCAAAAATTTCTGCATTAAATGCTTTGCAATGTTTCTATGTTTAAGGTAATGTCTTAATTGTGCTACATAAAACTGAGCAAAATTTTTCATTTTTTAAATTACAATTAATTCTAACAGCTAGAGGAGTTGTAAACGAATTTGCCCTTGCATACTGGATTTTATATAACTGATCTTCAGCTGGATCACACAAAGACCTGCAATACTATGATTCACAATATGATTTTTGATAAGCTTCCTATCAAACTGAACTTCATAGCAGTTACTGGACATAACATATCAATGGCATATGACTGACATTTTATGCTTGGATGGCTTTATGCTATACAATGAACAGGGAGAAGAAGAAAAAAAAAAGGGGGTTTGTATATGAAGCAGTATCCTTCTTCTCAATGTCAACAAAACTAATCAGATCTGGAAAGCAAGCCTGTGAGCTATTGAGGCTAGGTGACCTTAACATTCAGAAACAGATTTTTCAGTTAATTCAATATTCATCCTTAAGATGCATTTAACACTGTAATGTTGCAAGTCAAAACTTCAGACAAATCTCAGTTTCCAACAGTTGGTCTAATACACTAAAAAGCAGATGCTGCCAAATTAAAGAACAAATAATAAAAAGTAAAAAGACAGAAGAAAATAAGGGCTATTGGCTACAAGAGGTTTTCTCCACATTATTACGGTTCTGGGGAAATGGTTTACTTCTTTCACTACTTTCATATCACCCACAGCTCTAAAAGGAGGTGATGAAGGACTATAAACAGAAGACAACCATTTGGGTTGCTTTCCAAACTACCCTTGGCCACTGTGGCATCAATTTCAGCATTACCTCCCGGAGTGAAAACCCAAAGCACAGATGTAAAACTAAACGGTCCCAAGTTGGCTGCCGCACTCAGCAACACTGTTTATCCAACACACATTAGCCATAAGACTTCCTGAATTACATCAGACCCATAGCATTTACTCAGCAGGAGGTTAAAAACTCCTTCCGAAGAATGGAGAGCAAGATCGAATGAAAGACAACAATCTGATCTAGGCACAAAACATCTCAGGAGATCAACTTCCAACGGGGGCATGAGCATTGTGCCTTATCTTGTCATAAGCACTAATATTAAGAACGTCACCGTAGGCCACATTGTCCTCTGCTATTGCTAAGCTATTAGATTTACTTACTTATAAATATATATAATATATTTGCATATTCAAACATGATCTGTGTACAATCAGGCTCTGCTTTATAGCCCAGATGATTTCACATTGCCTTGCTCCCTTTGCAATTCTTCGGAAGAACGAAGGCAGGAATGCCACAGGGACACCAAAGTAACCTAATCTTTCCGAGAAGCCTGCCAAAACCTTCACACTGACTTTGGTACCAGGGCTCAGCTCCATGGGAGTGGCGATGCCGGCCCTGCGGTAGCTCCTGGCCCCAAGTGTATTTTTTGCAGAACTCTGTAGTGGTCCAGGCAGCGGAAGCAGACTGAACTCTCAACCTGCAAAGCACATCATCTCAAGAAAGAACGTGTTCATAAACAAGCTACCAAACTGGACTCCTCACACCCATCCTTAGTTCAATAAAAGGAGTAATTTTAGTTTAGTGAATACGCTCTAGCCTGGTGCACACAGGATGCAGGGCTCACTCTCTGTCCTGGGGGATGCAACGTATAGCTCTCATAAAGAAGGAACATACCACAAGTGTGGAGGACAGAAAGTGGAAGGGAACATCTCCCTCCCACTGAACAGAAGTATTTAATCAAGATGTTTCTGGGCACAAGAGGAAACCAAATTTTGAGGAGCCCAAGGCTTACCTTAATAAAAATAAAATAACTAACATAAAATAGAGGCTTTTATAAATATCATTTGCCTCCATGGCTGCAGAGGCAACTGAGTAGCGTTTAGGGAATTTGTATTTCAGATACCTGAAATCCTATGTTAGATCTTAAAAAGAATTTTTTTTTAGGTTCTGATTTGAAATCCCTAATGATTCTCAAATCGATTCCAGTGAAGAGAATAAGAATCAGAAAAGCTGGAAAGTAAATTTCCCAGAGCTCCTCAGGTTCTGTCCACCTCCCAAAGGTTTTATGGTAGGAGGATATGGCTCTATATTTGCCCAGCATTTCCATGCTCTTTACCACCACCAAGTTCCTTTTGCTTGAGAAAATCCTAATCACAAATTGAAGAGATTCCAACAGGGTTAAAAAAAAAAAAAACCACAAACACAAACCCACTGAGCTCTTGCATCAAAACATACTGCAGTTCAGGAGGGTTGGGATCTGGCCCAGAAAACATGATTGCAAAGCAGGATTGTATTTATGTCAGTGTTGCAGAAACCGACATTTCAAATTCTGATAGAAGACCTTCATATCTAGGTTGTACATTAAGCAGTCTGTTGCCTGAAAAATTATGCCACTTACAAGAAAACTGTTTTCTCAATTATCTCAACCCTTTCTAACCCACGTGGTCTTTTTTTTTTTTTTAATGAGGCTCAACCTCTGGGGTTCAGTGTGTGTTTATTTTCTGAGAAAAGGGGAGGAGAAAGATGAGGGTTTTTTAATATACGATGAAAATGATGGATCTGTGAGGGTTTTTTTTGGAAGAGTTTTGGGATGCATGCAACCAAGTAGCTCCCAAAGAACAGAAGGAAATTTCTCACAGTGAGATTTTTTTCCTGTCAACTTTTTTCCCAGGATATGATTTTTCTGCTAGAGTTAAATAACCCTTTAATGTGGATATTCAGTAATGGAAAGTTTAACACTTAGCTAGGTCACCGCTACATTGAAAGGCTATGTTGGGTCAGATACTCCGCTGCTGTAAGTCAGCATAACTCCACTGAAAACACTTATTCCAACAGAACTTCACTGTTTTACAGTAGCTAAAAGCCTGGATACAAATCTTACAGAAACAAAACACCCACTCAAAATAACTGTCCTCTTCATTCCTACCAAAGCCTCAATTTATGGGTGCCTTGAATACACAGTAGGAAGTCAATACCTCTTTGCCTCCCTCATTCATGAAACCTCATTATTTTTGATGCAGTTTACTTTTAGTGAACTGGCTTGAGACAATTAGCTCTGAAACCAATTTGGTAAACAACCTTCCCCTCCATCATCTTCCTGCCGCAGTTACCTTTTTTCCTGTTTCATATGACATCGGTAGCAGGTGCACTGCACCAATCCCACCTGTCCGCTTCCCTAGACACAAATTCCGAGACTCCGATATGCGTTTCAATGGGGAAATTGAAAGTAACAGTGACATTAGCTGCTGTAATTGTAGTTAAAAAAAAAAAAAGTGTGAAGCAGACAGAAACTAGTTTTGAACTTTTTTTTTTTTCCCAAGAAGCTACAGACAGGCTGTTCAACAAGTGACTGCCTGAAGTCACAGAAGTGCTACACATTGATCCCTGGCAGAGAAAAACCTCACTTGCTGTGTTAAAACCATTTCTTCTTGCATCTCTCCAGAAACCACTAATGAGCTATTAGAATTAGCACAGCTCTCCACAGCGAGAACAAAGGGTACCACAGGCTGCTCCTCAGCATCTCATTTTCTCCTCTCAGAAGCATTTGATGAAGATCCGAAAGCTCCTAGCTCAGTTTGGGATGGCCTTCATTTCAAGAATCTGTCGTACGTTGTATTACTCACTGGTGTGTTTTGTAATGCTAGGCTACAATGCATTGATGGTATTTCACATTCACATGAAAGCAACAGACACTAAAACTTCACCTTTTAAGCTTTTGTTCTATTGCTGCAAAGTTGTGTTTTGAAGTGATGACTCCAATATGAATCAAAGGGGAAAGTATGCTGGGCACTGGAGCTAATGAACATGAATCCACAACAGCAAAATGAGGATTCTGATTTATATACATTTCGTGTTGCGAGCTGCACTTCTGACTCCAGATTCAAGTCCCTTAGAGCCGTAATTCTTAAAGTGTAAGTTCAAATAAATATTTAAAAACAATATATATCTTTGTTACCTTTCAACCAGGTACAACTGGTTGCACACAGCATCGAGCAGGAAAGGCTCCAGCCAAGGCTCTACAGAAAGCTCTTGAGGACAAACAGCAGATTGCGCCAGACAAGTCAATTCTTTTGACAGAAATAACACACATAAAAAGAGAGTAACAAAGACCCTCATCCACAGGCCACCAAAAGCCATGGAACCTTAACTAGCCTATGGAATATGCTTTATGCATTAATATGGATTATTACAAATATAAGGCTTGCATCGACTCACAAATAAGCTTGGAAGGTGTTTGTGCCAAATTTTAATATATTGACTTCCTCTTTCAATAGTCTTTTTAGAAAAAGAAAAATATTAATTTACCTATTCATTCACATTGTCAAACATTAAGGGCAATATTTTTCAGTGCCGAACATTTTTATATATTCCCATGACTTCTTAGAAGTGTTGTCATTATCTTTCCATTATAGCTGTCCTTCCTTAAGGTAATGTATATATGTACTTGACTGTAACTGGAAGGGAGACCCATACACAGCAGGTTGCAAGTAATCCAAAGTTTCAGCATTTTCATAATTTGCTGGAGACATAGCTCAACTCAACTGCTTTTTCAGTAAGACTGATGTAGTTGAAACTAGGCAGATGTTATGAGCCAAAATGCTATAAGAAACAAGTGCTCCAATCTGTTTGAATCTTAAGTTTCACTAAGTAGAGAAGCAAAGAGGCTAGATTATGCATACAGCATGGTCACGATATGTACATTACCAGTAAGGAATTTCATCTGGAAGGCCCTTGCCACAAAGCGTATGAGATGCTTTTCACATCGGATAATCTAAGGAAAATATGTGGGGAGACAGCAGGGAACATCCTCTTAACTAACAGTGGAAAGAGAAGAAAAAGAAATAGCGTTACACCTAATGGTTAAAATATTTGATTTGCCTCTAATGGTAGCCTTACCTTTTCATTTTAGTTTTTATTCATTTTAGATGTACAACAGTTGTTCTTAGAACCATCCGAGAGCATAAGTACTTAAAGTTAAAAGTTTTAACTTTAAAAACTATAAAGAATTGAAATTTGCAACTTATCTTTTTAGTGCTTTGATTGTTTCAAGTAATTTTTACACTCATTCTCCAAGAACTCCAGTATATCGGTTTTCTACTAAAAAAACATCTGTCAAGCTATAGCTAAAGAGTAATGTGGGAGATCCTATAGCAATTCACTAGGACTATTTCCAGCATTAAATTATTTTCTTTAGATTGACTTCAGTTTTTCTAAGATCAAAAATACCCAGTTTAGCAGGAAAAATCTGTTTTCAGAGCTTCAGTATTTCTAAAATCACCCAGGCAAATACCAAAGATACAGAGTGGTAGACAGGACATCTCCCATGGATTCAGTCCTGTTGTACTTAATCGTGCAGTGGCCAGTGGTATTCTCAGTATGCATCAGAAATGTGGATAAATACCACTGACATGACTAACGCACTCTAGATTTATACAGACAGCTGAGAATAGAATTAGACAACAAATTCTTTTCTAAGATTGTTCAACTTTAATTTATCAAAGCAGACATTTTCACTCCCTCTAATCGTCTTGTCTCACTGACGTTTCTCAAGCAGGTAATTTAAGCTATTATTCGTAAGCTTAAGACTTCCAGCAACTCAGTAAATATCTATTCCTTCAGTGATAAATTGTGCTAAGAAAAAACAGCACGGCAATATCAAAACCAATTCCCAATACCATGATCTTTCATTAAAAAGAAATTGCTTCATTTTTTCCTTGCAAAATAATCAAGAGAAAATGAAGACAGTAAACATCCTAAGGAATGCAAAATGCAGAACTGACACAACCTAGCATACTTCGGTTAAAAAGTTATGATAGAAATGCAAACTGGAAGAGACATATTCACTGCAAGAAATTCACAGATGAACAGTGATTGCTCCCTAAAGACTTCAGACAGATAGAAAGCAAAGGTAGAAGGACACGTTTACAGAAGGATACATACGATGACGAGGGAAAGAGAAATAAATTATACAAGAAACAAAGCAGATCCTCTTTGTTCCACATCTAAAGCATCCCACCTTGTGAAATTACAGCTAGCAGTCATGAAGTGAGTTCCATATAGAGGATAGAAAAAAAGACTTGCCAACTCTTACAGAAATTCACACCACAGAATTGGCCACATAAACTTTTTAGAAGGAAACTTAGTCCATTAGAGTTGCAACAAACAGCATTTAGGAGGAAAAGTATAGTTCCACCCGTTGTTCTCCCAGCCCAGCCCTCAGTACTATAAAACATCACGCCAAGAAAGAAAAAACCCACGCTGGGGATCCCACTATCCTCCATCAGGACATAAGTAACTCCCACCGCATGTGCACGTTGCGGGGAGAATACTCTTGCTCGCTTTTGGATGCAGACTTCAGTGGAGTCTCCAGATGGACTTAGGTAAATTTTATAGATAGCAGTTAAGCTTAAATAGTTTTGAGGTGGCAAAAGCATGTCCTACTCTGTTAAGATAAATACCCAAAACCTAAAGGTCAGGACCACATCAGACACAGATAGCAGGTATATCCTTGGTTGTTTCTGTCCCATGGGTATCCAAAGACCCCAAAGGCTTCTGAGTAGCAGACAAGAAGCGCGGCACCTGTGGAATAGAGCAAACTGGAGAGAAACTTCTGTACATCCATTCCCAGATCTGCAAGGTTTCAAAATGCCAGCAGTAAAAACATCATCAAAATTAACATGCCAGATTAAATTTTCTGGAGATCAGGAAATGCTAAAATATGCCGCACTAGAAGCAGTAAATACAAGTAAATAATACAAGTGGTAAATACAAGTAAACTAAAGCCAGTATTTCCCAGCTTTCATTTGAAGGACCACCTAAGCTTTTGCAAGGAAACCACAGACCATCTTAAACAGTGTTGTCTTGTTGCTTCTCATTACTAAGCAAAATTAGGCCCTGCTTTGAACGTTCAATTATTACTTTCTCTATTTTTAACTTGTGGTTATATATGAGCCTATAAATTTCCTGGGAGATTTTTTTTCTTGACATCATAGTCAAATTATAATGCCTTATGGACCGCAGCACACGAAGAATGCTGCCTTAGACAAAGAGAGGCCATAAACTTTATGACAAACTTTGTGTGCTATTGCTATGGATGACAACATACAGCATTTTTTTTTTTCTTAATAACAGCCTTTAAAAACATCTATACAGATGGAATAAGTTTGGTGTTTATGTAAGCAGTAACAGCAAGACTTAAGTACAACTAGGTCAGGGGAAATACGTTATTTTTACTTTCCACACGAAAGGAATGTCAGAACATTATATATAAAAGATGTAGTATACGAATTTTACTTTCATTATTTTCAACTGAACCGTAAGGTTCACCGCACGTGTATCTTTTTCCTCCTCAGTCCTTAGGACTTCGAGGTTGCCACTGCTGCTGTCATTTGAAATACAAATGCTGTTTCAGATCTAGGATCTCAATAACTTGTCAGAGGAAGTATTTTGGAAGTTTCCAACCCACTTAACTGGCAGAGACATTCTTAATGAAAGGAGGCTGACAGATAACAAGTGTGTGGGGAATTGGAAATTCTTTCAGTGCCCAGAGAACTTTACATTTCCCACATTTCCCACCTCTGGTTCCTATATTGCAGTTCTCCACGCTAGTGTTGCACCACTTCCGAGGGAGGGAAACGACGCTATTTTGGCATAGAAATCTGCATCCTTCTAACTTTCAGCTTCACGTTTCTCTGAAGAAAGAATGGCTCACGTGATTTGATTCTACAGGCAGCTGAGAGTAAAATCTTTTATGTCATGCTTCATTGTGAATGACAATGCTTATAATATCCCTGTAAGATGTAATTTTTTCATGTCAATAGAAAGTTGATATTCATAATCTAAGCAATAATTATCCTTTGTAAATGCCCTTGGTTTTGGCTGCCACTCTCATTATGGCTGTTTCAATTCACCATCTCCAGTCTGTAGAGAAAAAAATGCAGCTATTTACTCCAAAGGAGAGGGAAGAAAAGAGATTTTTTGTTGCATGGAAAAATATGTAAAAAACTGGGGGGGTTAATACTATTAGCCTAGTGCTTGAGGTTTTTCCCCTCTTTGAATTTACTCCTATTGTTCTGAAAAAACAAAAATGTATTTGCATCAAATGAGGGGACATTCTAACTCCTCCATACATCATTGCATTTCTTTGTTGCACTTTTTGCTCTTTAATTACAGAGGCTGGGCTGTGTAACTTCCTCTTTGAGCAGATTCTTCACTGAAAGTAGTTTACCTGCTTGGAGAAAAGCAATTAACTTTGATTTATAAGCCCTAACTGAAAGGCATGGCATCACATTCTTCTGTATATGTATAAGAACCCATCTGTACAGAATATGGGGCAGGGAGTGGGAAGGGATTTCCTTTTAACTGCTATCGAACAACTGACCTAAAGCCCGAGGACTCTAACTTGATATTTTTAGCATTACACATGCATATAGCTTTGTCTTGTCTTCTTACATTGTTACACTTATGGCTCCAGGGAAAGCATAGTCTGCTTATTATCCAGCCGCTAAGATGTACCCACAGCTACATATTATTTGCAACCAGGCTTAACTCCTGCTTTTCTATCTGTTTTATTTATTGCCTATCTGTTTTATTTATTGCCATGAGTTATTAGGAAGCAGACTTTTACACCCACTCAGAATACCTGTGCAAACTAAAAGCCATTTCAATCCAGCAAACATGATAAACAAGTGGACTCTACTGCAAGAAGTGGCCCTCTGCTGACCTACAACAGAAGATCCCACAGTCAGATGTGTCTTCCATACCCCTGTCTCTCCCCAGCAGGCAGCTTCCAAGGATGCTGTCACAACGGGTTTGGCAAACCTTCTAATCCTCCGTTGTTTGTCCTTTGTTAGAAAAGCAAACACTCTAAAAGAAGCACAAAATTTGTGCAGTGGACACGGAAAGGAAAAAAAAAATGCAGTCTTTCATCCATCATATAGATTGCTGTGCAAAGGTTCACTTAGCATAAACAAAGCATACAAGGCAAGATATCCTGAGCAGTCACCTCTCTAAGATTAACTGCAAGCACATCTCCTGCTGTTTCTCTAATACGAAACCACCATAAACCTTCCTCTTTTCCTGTTAGTGTATCTCAAATGGCAGAAGAGGGGAAAACTTACCAGAAATACAAGAAAAAGTAAACAGTGAGAACATCATAATCCTCTGATAGGCCATATTGCTAGCGGCTCACAAAATAGCAGCTACCTCTTCCAGGAGCGCCTACCTGTGCTTAAATGGGTCCTGTTCCAGAGCAGAGGTGACCATCTATAAAGATGGAGCAATGTAATGATTAGTAAAACAGTACTTTAGCGAAGGTATAAGGCCAGAACTGAAGCTCATCTTCAATGTAGAAAAGCATCACATTTAATCTCTTCATATAATGAACGTCAAAATAGAATATATTATGTATAATCCACAAACTGGATATTTATATTC
Source organism: Gavia stellata (assembly GCF_030936135.1). Taxonomy (NCBI): domain Eukaryota; kingdom Metazoa; phylum Chordata; class Aves; order Gaviiformes; family Gaviidae; genus Gavia; species Gavia stellata. Next base: position 93,799,951 of record NC_082596.1, on the reverse strand, counting down.
AGTACCTTTAGCTGAAAGTACAAGAACTGTGTTTCAAAAAGGCGGTGCTCCTCAGGTTTTCTTCACACCCCAACTTGACAGGATGAAGGGGAGTGGAGATGTCCGAAATACTCAATTAAAAACCCCGCAAACTACTTTCTTCCCCCGGGAAGTGCCAACACCATACCCAGACTCTGGATCAGCCTCCGAATTTTATTTGCTTCTCCTGTGCAAAGCAATTTCCCCTGATCACAACAAAGATTCCAGCATCTGCCCCCAAACCCTTACTTTCTTAGCTCTTTCTCTCAGCTGAATCACCTTCCAGCAAGCAAATCCAGTAATCAGTCCCTTTGGTGGGCTCACTAGTTGTAAGAAAGGCCATAAGGTGGGAGATTTGCCCAGCAAAACATACACCACAACCCTTCCTCCGCCTCGTCTGATTCTGATTTGCACCCGATGCTCCTACTGCTGTTGATTAACTGATCTTTTTTCTGTATGCAGTCACTTGTTGTTCATTACCGTAACTATATGTTTTAGTCTCCTGGGGGAAGGTAACTTGACAGCATGGTGCTGTTTGTCGTGGCTTGTCCGCATGGCACACTCAGGAAAATTTATCTGAATTATCCTTTCAAGTGGATTAGTTGAACCACATTAAAAGCCTAGAATAAACGCGACCTGAATTTCCTTTAGTTTAATTTGTTGCAGAAACAAATTAAGCAAAATTAAATTAGGCCACTTTTTTTCTAAATATGTGGCTTCACAGGCCTGTAATATGGTTTACTGGAGGTACTTTAAGTTTATACCTCTGTTAGCCTGCACAGGCAAACCTTTACAATCCGAGAATTAGTGTCCAAGACAATTGTCCTATACATGGACGTTCAGGAACAGGGCAGGTTGCTTGACGAAACAAATCAGAGCAGCCAAAGTACCATTCTCGATTTTCCATCTGCAAGCTGCTCCCTGGACCCTCTGTACAGCCATACTGGGGAGTCAGTTCCCAAATTCTACATGCCTGTCTTTGACCTCCACCTTCTGAGACGCTCTTCTCCTGGAAAAAAATACAAATCAAAACAAACGAGCTCCAGAAATGAGGGGAGAAAGCTGGCACAAACTAAAGGAGTGGAAAGCAGCCAGAAAGTAGATGCAGGTAAAAGAAACACTCTGTCATTTCAATGGAAAGCAGAAAAAAGGGGGATCCTCTCTGTGCTATTTTAGTTAGCGCTGAACTAACCAGAGGGTACAACGTGGTGAAGGAAGACAGAGGATAGAGGAGAAACATTAGTTATCTTCGCATGTATTTTTCAAGTTAACAAATATACTCCTCTACGAAAACCATGAGGTGGCCTGGGAAGAGCTCCAATAAGCAGCAGGCAGGGAGCCAGCTTTGACTTGAGACACTTACTGAAATGAAAAAAAGGAAAAAAAAAAAAAAAAGCCCTCAGCTGAGATCAGAATCCCTAATGCACTTGAGAGCAATGATGTCAATCCCCAAGTTCATTACAGACAGGAACAAGTCCCCACTGGTGAGAAGGGCTCAGATGCAAAACACCTTTTCCAATGACAAAGTCATCAAAGCCAAAAGCATCCTTTCTTGTGACCCCGATGCTTTTTGAAGAAAAGGTGCTGGGCTGCAGGGGTAGCTGTGCGCCCGTCATTTTGGCACAGCAGTTGATGAGGGAAGATGTTCCTCCAAACTGTAGAGACATCTCGGAGATGCGTTCTCTATAGGGGCACAGGCTCCGTAGGGCTCAGTGGAACCTTCCATATTGCTGGCTATATTTCTGTCTGCATTTATTCTGCAGGTTTTCCAGCAGCTCTCTGCTTGCCATGTTGAAACCGTGCTCCCTGACACTACGGTTTTGTCTCATGTGCAGGTACTGTTTAATCTGAACTGACGCAGTACTTCCATTCTCATTTAGCATGGAAAATCCATCCATCTTCCAAGGTGAAGAGCTGAGCACCGAAACAACAACATGGTTTAAAAAACTTATTAACTAATGACTACACCTTCTTCTAAGTTGCAACAAAATGCCTCTGCCAGCACAAAGAATGCCCAGAGGAGTATCTGCTTAATTTGCCATCAGTACCAAGGAGATAAAAAGTCTAAACAATGCTTTATGGCCAATCACTTCAAAAGTAGTTTAATTTTATAGTATTCATGTGGCAAACATACGACTGGTAAGTAATGTTACGATAGCAGTGCACGAATATGACACATATTTGGAATCTGAAAAGGTTTCCCAACAACCTGCGAGTCTGTAGAACTTGCAGTGTGCCTGCTAATTTTGTTAATCTAAATTGATGCTTGATTTAAATAAAAATGAAGCAGAGAAGCCAGCTTAAAAAAGGCAACATGTAGTCCATTTAATAGGTAATTAAGCAGACTGGATGTATTTGAGTCAGCAAATTCTGTTGCAGATATGCTTTTTCTGCCACACACAAGGAATGTAAGGTAGGATGTAAGCTATAGGAGTAATATAAGCTATGAATAGGAAGCAGAAACAGCCATTATGGTCATTTCTATCTAAATTCATGGTGACTTATGACTTAGATACTTTATCCAAAGAAAAACACTGGCTTGTTAGCAGTGGAGGCTATTTCAGGTGATCAGCACTACAGCCACAATACTAACATGCAAATGTTTGGATATGGCACTGATGAAAACTAATACAAAAACCTGGTTGCAATGACGTTCAAAGTGAGCAGTCTTGAAAAGACCTCCAAAACCCTATCCTACAGCTGAGAAAAAAAACCTTGCTCTTTCCTGGGCTATGCTAGAGCACAAACCCAGCAGTTTGACCATATATTTTCAGCCAAATGTTGCTAGATATGAAAACTAATAATTTAGCCATTTTCTGACAATCTGCTTTGAGCCAGGCCTACCAGGAGGCTGAAAGCAATTGCGCGATTGTATCAGGAAAAACACATGAATAAATACTCTAGAAAAATTATTAATGGAGTAGAAGAGGCATTACAGCTGGACTGTCTCTGAAAGCTTATTTGTCTCTGCCTTGCTCGCTTGTTCTTTAAAGTCACTCAGCAAGACTCTGTTTTGACCAGAGATTGCAGAAGACTAATTTACAGACCATTTTTTCCCCTTTCATCTCAAAAGCAATTTTCCAGGTTAGTTTAGTCCCGGTACTGTTAAAATCATTCATTTAGAGAACAGACGATGCAGAACGTGTAAAGAAACTGACTATTGAACAGAAATATGAATCAACATGAGCAGATCAAGCAATTTTAAAAAGGAATTAACAGTGCAAACATATGACATACACATCTAAATATGAGAACATAGACATAACTTTTTAATACGGTTTGCATGTATGTGGTAAAGGGAATGTACAGCGACAAAGAAACATAAATACCCCCTCATCTCCATCAAACAGTACCTTCTAGAGGCTGATGAGTTAAAAAAAAAAAAATCCATGAGGGCATCTCAGTCTCAAATTTGGTTGATTGGTGGAAGTATCACCTCCTTGACTTTAACACACTTGGGCATACGAGTCATTGTGGTATGGACCTGCAGAAACTACAGCTTACTTTAGTTCAAAGAGAGATGGAGAAACTACTTTGGTTTCTTAACTTTTAGCCTTGAAAACACAATCTTCGGGTTCTTCATCATGCCTTGGGTTTGGGGAAGACGAATACACCACAGCCCAATAATAAAATTCAGATTTTATACGTTTCAATTAACTGAGAGCAACAGCAACACAGGTTAGTGCTACACTGTGTTTCTTCAAGAGAAAGCTAATTGTTTTGAATAAGACTTCCAATAGTTTGCAGCAGTAGAGCATTAAAGTATCGTAAAGTAGCATATGTGCCCTAGGAATTGATCAATGCTGCTCTGATGAGTAGCAAAGGGCCTTATTCTTACGTGACTCCACCAGAAACTGCCTGAAAAACCAGCAGAAAAAGAAACTATTGCCTTACCATATGAGAAAGTTCAAAGGCCATTCCTACTTCCCAGGTATTTCAAGAGCCGCAGAAAAATATATCTGTAAAAGAAGAAAAATGTTTTAGTTAGCACGAGTAATGAGACTTTTTTTGGTCTTATATGTAGACAATATATTTCTACCAAAAATCCTAGATATTTTCAGGACTAGTTTTTGGTGCAACAGCATAGAAGAAATACATGGGAAAGTATTTTAAGGTTGTCCTCTTTGAGGTTGAGAAAGAAGTAATATACCATTTTGCCTATCAACTTCAATCAGCCTCTGACTAGGCACACACATTGTGCTTATCACCAGGGTATCTTGGCAGTTATTCCAGCCATATGTCCATGACGTTCTCACAACTTTGCATACAAATGCTGTAATTTCATGTGCAATTTATGAACTTGCATTTAACGGTGTGAGCCACCAACTCTCTTTACTAAAGCGGGACAGAAACACTGCCACAGCTTTTACCTTGTGCATGCACGTGTGTCTATCTTCCTTGCACCATTCATTCACACCTAGGCTGTGAGGATAGCTGGGGACAAGGTGGTTGTCCACAACTATACCTCATTTTAGCCAGAAAAATCTCTGCTTACATGGAAATTCTGCTCTTTCTGTGAGAATTTGGCCAGTGGGAGTGGTAGAGAAGGGTTACAAAGAGCAATCAAGCTAAATAGAGTTTCTTCCATTTCTCTTCAAAACATGTTCCATACATTGCTCCATTGTTGGCAGATACATGCTGTCAGAGTACCCACCCATTACTTCTCCAAGCCCAGCTCTTTCTACACCAGCCATGGTCTTCAAAGCTAAAGAAACTCCCGTTCTCCTTCAGGCCACAACTCACCCTTTGCACAGTAGGAATTGGTTTCAAGTTGACTCAAAAACATACATGCTGCTAATGAAAGCTTTGTCTTCTGCCAGGCCTCCTCACACCTGCAGCAGTGGCTCCTGATCTTACTTGTCATTGTAAAGGTTTCCAAAGCCAAAGACTTGTCACCTCTTTGCCTGGAAGTGACAAAAACCCAACCAACCGACCATACACTTATACAACTGTGCCAGCCTGGTGAGCAGTCCCTCCTTGCTGCAAGATCCATATCATTAGTTGACTACTGCCGCTGTATCGGGGCAAAACCAGGGAAGGTTACAGACATGTCCTCCCTGTCCCTCTGGTGAGTGACAAATCAAGGAATGAGGCTCAGAGCCTTGTGCCTAATTTACCGCCGAGGAGGTCAAAGTGGCTCCTGGAGACTACTCTATTATTAGTATCCCAGACCTTGCCATGCTGCCATTTACTGTGGCTTGGCAGGTGCTCTGCAGCTGCTGCTGCTCCACATCAGGAAGCAAATATTCTGCCTTTTGTGTCCCAGGTGAAGAAAATGTAGCCTATGAGACTTAATAAGAGATTCCCCCTGGCCTCTGCAGAAACTAGAAATGCCGTAATGGCACACCAGTTAACGCATGGGGAGAGAGAAAGAGCAATAGAGCACTGAAAAAAAGAGTCCATGCATCTAATATATTTCTGAAAAATGATCACTTTCGCACAAGACGTATGGAAAAAAACGCCTTAACTGACTGCATAATGCCCCTTCACACAGACAAGACCAATCTGCCTGACGGATGACGCTAAGCCCAGAAATGCATGAGCGCTCTCCTTGGGCCACGAAGCAATAATGTCTCCACGCTAGAGTTACTGCCACTATTAAGACTAGGTGCAGGATATTAATTATATTCGCAGCAGAAACAGAAGTAAAGGCTGTGGCATAGCAGCATAATAGTATTGAGACTCTCATTTCCCAGTCCAAACTCCTCTAATTAAGTCCCAGCTGAGGTCTCCTGTTCAGGTCTATAGTCTTGATTTCTAAGGAGGAGGGGAAATAAATAAATAAAAGCAAACAGTTTAATTCCTCTCCAAGAAAGGCAGGCCAGGTGTTTGGAGGGATTTGTGGGTATTTTTATCTGAGGACATTGGTCGATTGTTTTTATCTAGTAATTGTCCGCCATCCTATTTTGAAATTAATTGACAGCATTCGCACAGTAGAACCCTGAAGTCCACCAGGACTTAGTACCTCTTAGGCTTACTTTGCACATTATAACTCAAGACTTGCTGAAGAACGAGAGCACAGGAAAAATCCCGCCATAATCATTCTCTATATCTCCATATACTGATGATACCTAATATTCAACAAAGTAACTATTATACCCCAGTCCTGACACTAGGACTTGGTATCATGGCACCTTATGTGGCTATTTATACTTCCAGTTCCCAGAGTGGTGTACGTAAATTTCATGAACTATTCTGCCCATCTTCTGCTGTTTTCCTGTCTTTTTTTTTTTTAATGGTACAAATGATCTACAAATTTTTGCTACTTGATATTTTTAATGAAACTCTATTCCCTGTAAAAAAGAAAAAAGAGGCTCCAAAGGCAAATTTGGAAAAAAATTAAATTTAAATATTTTAAATCTACATACTCAATGAAATTTCAAACTAAAAGTTTTAAACCTGCTTCCATTTACTTTGCTTCAAGAGGAAGATGTTAGCAAACCACTCCTCTTTACTCTTCCATTTGCCAATAGACTACTTGAAAACAAAAAAACGAAGACGAAATTATGAAGGTAAGCATAATTGAAAAGGAAGAAATCACAGTTGGGGGGGGAGACACTCCCTTTTCTTTCTAATATTTTCATTTTACTTCTAATTTCTTGAGTGGACAAGTCCATTCATGAGTCTACCTTCCTGTTTGCTTCCTTTTTTAATTTAAATTAGTTTTCTTGTAGTTTTTTATATTTAATGCTCTTGGGGTGGGGTTGTTGAAGAAATCATTAGTCAATGGTTTATACAATTGTAATTTCATTTTCCCAGGTTATTAAAAACTAATAACATGCCATTTAATTAGACTAGACGATGAGAATCCACTTAAAAGTTAGAAATAGACTTACAAACTGCCTATCTTCTTCCTCACTTCCAAGCAAGAATTTATAATAAATCATTATTCCTTATAACTGAATTTAGTAATTACAAAGGACCTCATCCTTCATTATATTCACCATAGCTATACCTATTTCCATAAGTTATCTCATTTATTTGTATCAAGAGCACTATTAAATATAGCATTAATTTATCAGAGCAGGGTACGGAAAGAAGCCCTTAGAGGATATTATTGGTAATGGTCTGAAACAAAGCTTTTTGCTTATGCAAAGAATAAGCCTCTGCAAGAGCCCACAGCATTAACTCTCACACCACAGCATGGCAATGCTCTAGAGCCCTGAGCAAGGAGACAGCGTACGAGGCGAAAGAGCCGTTCCATGGCCACGTCCTTTCCAAGCGCAGTTCCTGTGCGGAGCCTTGACCTTAGATGACAATTACTGTCAGCTGGAACATAGACCTCTTTCCCTAAGGAAATGAACTGAGGCCTCCAATTTAGTTCACATAGCCTGTTTAAGAGCCATTGGATAATAATGGCCTTCAGTCACTGCCAACCCACGGTGAATTTAAAACAGTGACTTAGAGGGGAAAGGCTCTATGTCATAACCCCCTAGGCACACGATTCCCTCTATCATGCCATTTATCAGGCAGCTTGGCCCTGGCACCACATTTATTTATAACATAATATTTCATGCCATATAGTCCGAGGTTAATAAAGCCTCATTAACAGTGGCTGGTAGACCCCATAAAGCTCTCCAAGATTTCATTTTACAATAATGGCAGAGAACCTCACAATTTATTTTTCCCCATCCAATCGTAAAGGCCCTACAGCAAAGGCTGAAATGAAGGAGAGAAGAGGGGGAAGAAAAAAAAAAAAAGTGCTATCTGTTGAGGAGAAGTCAAAAGTAGCACTGGTCTCCAGGCCACCATTAGCTATGGAACCATTTGTCGTGCATAAAAAGTTGGCTAAATGTGTCTTTCTTCTCTTACTCACTTAGAGATAACAGTGTACGGAGGAGAGTATAATCCCTTCCAAAAACATAATAGGAAAAAAGTTATCTGTATAGCCTAACTTCATTTAAGAAATTCATATTTTTCTATAAAAGCATTGAGAAAACACTGTTCTGCAGAGACAGACATATTTTCCTCTGCCCTCTCCTCATCATACCATCCATTTGTGTATGTAACAGGTAAATATGCTTTCCCCATGCACCAGACCATCCATTCTGTTGGTATGTCTAATACCTCTTCAAGGAAAAAATCTGGCGAAGGATGACAGTGATTTTTAATTGTTGCATCTTTATTGCAAAATTCCCATTGACTTGACTTGAACCAGAATTTCACCTCAGACCTTAAGCAGGCTGCTGTTTTCTGGAGTCCTCTGAACTTTCGAAAAAAAAAAAACAGCCTTTCTCTCAAGGTCTTCTTTGATACAGTCACAAGGGCCTCTGCGCCTTGGTGCTTTTATATTCGAATTCTGAACATCACTAAAAATTGCTGGAAGAAGAATGTTTTCCAAAAGAATAAGATTCTCAAGGCATTGGGGGTTGGTTTGTTTTCTTTTGTAAAAAATATGAGCTTCTTACAAGGCTCTTCAGTATTGGGAATTCAGTAGAAGCTCGTAATTCCTTTCTTAACCTGTTTAATGGTGAAACAGCTCTGGAACATTCAGAAAAGAAAATAAGCTAATATATCAGCTGAAGAGACTTCTTCAAATCTGGGTATTAAAGAAACACGTTGGAGCTTTTAAAGGGAATAAAACAGGCACAGCTGTAGGAGCGTGCCAACAGGTCATGGCAGGAGTAAATTATGAGTATTTACTTTTTACATATAGGTAGGAGGAGAACAGTACACCCAGCAGTCACCTTTGGTACAGGGCAAACTTTGCCTCTGTATGCATATGCAATTCTGAAATAAATATGCAACATCTCTTCACCAAAACATTCACAGTCCAAATAAAAGAAACTGAAAAGGAGTAGAAGACAAGAGAAGGGTTGAGCAGCAAAATTATTTGTCTGAGATCAAATCCTGGCAGGAACTTGAAACCTCCTGGCTCCTATTCTACACCAAACCTAGAGGAGAAGGGGTCAGGTCCAGTCTGACTTTCTTCCATACAGCCATTCCTTCCTGCTTCTCCCCCTGACCCTAAAATTAGCGTTCACGCGAAGATGGAATTTGAGGGTTTCAGAGCACAACAGGTAAACATTACGCTGTTTGGAAAAAAAGCAGCATATATCAGTCAGTGCTTCCTGTAATACTAAAGTGGGATTAAAGAATTATAAACCACCTATCCCCCTCAGTTTTATACTTATGTATGGACAAGCACAATTGATGCTTTATACCCTAAAAAATGAAAAGTTTTCACTGAAAAGTGAGTTACGATGAGTGGAAAGACTCCATATTGCTACAGCAAGAAGGGGGAGGAACATGACAAAGAAAAGTCACAAGTAAGGACAGACAGATGGATGTGAAAGCCTGAGAACGCCATGTATCCTGATATAAAGCCCATAATTTGAGATTTCTGGTGTATTCAGGTATTCACAAAGCCAGAACTTGCAAACAGTGCCAGCGTTCATATGATTATAAGTATTAAAAAGAAAGATAAAAACAATTGTTTCTCAAATAACATCAGCATTATTCAATGAAACTAACACATATGCACATTTTTTCCAACAGGAGATCAATGGGATCACACACTAGAATTTAAACATCTGCTTAAATGCTCTATCAAAAAGAGATGGGATTACTCATATATGAAACTGAAAATTCACATTTTACTGCAGTATCTCATCCAGATTGTCTCTGGAGATGGGGGTTTTAACAGTCCACTTGGAAGTTTTTGCCACAGGTTAAAAGATCTCCCCTTTGAGTTTTATGTCTGTAAATTTTATACTAATAAAATAGGGCACTGTATATTGATGCTGATCTCTATCATGAGATTTTCAGGAACAAAGAAATCAAGATCATCCTCCTTGCAAGCGTAGCGTCTGGATGACTGTCTACTGCACTCTATCCCACGTTCCTTCTATTGAGTATCTTATTTGACAAATCCCAGTGATGGGATGACAGTTTATGCCGACTGAGAGCTTCAGTCTTTGTTTGTTGTTTTTGTTTGGTGGTTTTTTTTTTTTTAATTCGTATTCAAATTCATCTAGATGGGAAAAACCTTTATATTTTGTTCTGTGAATGACAAGAATAGGTATGAACCAGGCACATTAAGCTATCTCACTTTGAAAAAGAGTACTTGCAACAGTTTTGTACTTGCAACTCATGATTGTGACCTTGTATTTGCTTCCTTTTGATTTAGATGACTTTCCCCCTCTTGCATGTCTTCCACACCTTCAATAACTGCTTCAAAACAGAGATTATATGGGAACTGTCCACCTCCTATGTGCAATAACACATTGCACAACTCAACTGCAGTCAGACAAATTTCAGTTCTAGTTGACTGAGAGCAGAAGCTCAAATTATGAGGCATAAGACTGACGTAGGATCATTGCCCAAGCCAGGGGAAGAAAGACTTTTAAAATTGATATGCTTAATATTGCTTTAAAGAATGCAGAAGATAGGACAACATTTTAGAACTGCATTTCCATAATGCAAGAACATCTATGTTGTATCCCTCATGAGCCTGTACTTAACTTAGCATTCCGCTCTGCCTGTAACTGCATCTAAGTATTGATCTTCACAGTTAAAATAAATCAGGTGAATAACATTAAGCTCTGACTTTCACTTAATGGTAACAAGCCTTTGCATTATGTTTGCAATTAGAGCTCAAGAGTCCAGAAGCAAAAAGAAGACTTTTTTAATTAATTAATGGTCTTATGGCCTCTATCAACCTGTAGTATTTCACATCACATGCAAACAAAATTTCATTTATCTTCACACACCTGTTCTGCATTATTCATCCAAAAATCAAATGTTCACTAGGATTTTAAAGATGATTTTGTAATAACAACTCTTTTTCATCTTGTTTTTATTATTCATTAGAGGGCTTAGACTTCCTGAGCCCCTCAAGCATACTCACATCGTTAGCACACAGGCTAACACAGTATGAGAAAGAGAAAAAAAAACCACCCACAAAGAAACTCAACACACAGACAGGCAACCCTCATTTGCCAAGTCTATTGCATTAAAGTATCAGTAAAAACCAGAGAGAAACACGAGGACAAGGATGGTGGCTCCTGTACATTCTAATTCCACTCACTGTTTGAGAAGCAAAAAAGGCTGTGGGCAGGTAAAGGTAAAAAAGAGAAAGCAAGGGGTAAAAGGAAAAGGACTCTAAAACAGTGGTAAAGAGGAACGTGAGAAACTGATAGGTGACAGAAGCCAAGGAACCTTCAAGACAAAGACAAGGAATACATATCAAAACCTGTAAAGAGTGCAACCACAGTAAGGACAGAAAACTGGCAGTGCCCTGTGGTCATCTTAGGATCTCAAGAATCACCTTGAGCAGTCTAAAGAGAGGAGAAGAGGAGACAAAGTGTGTCTACCAGAAAGTCAAAAGAGTGGTGCCATTTATTTCAGCAAAAGCAAGGTTGATAAAAGTAAAATATTGAATTTATAATCATTTTAGAGTCAATAAAAATTACAGAGAAGTAAAGAATTGTCAATTGCTCTGGCACGTATCTGTAGGTAGTCGGAGCAACCAAGTAGTATAACTGGAGAATTAAACCTATGAAATTACATATGCAGGTGAAAACCAAAAACACTCAGTATCTATTTTCCAGCTGAATTCAATCTACACAAAAGGTAGAAAAGTTGAACTTACATTTGAAACCTGCTCCCCATTTGAATTTATGCAGCACAATTAATATTACATGTATTTTACACACTTCATTCTTGTTCATTCATAATTTACTGGTAGGTGAATTTTCAAGGGCAGTAAAGGTGGGAAATCAGCTTCAGAGAGAAAAACTTGAGGGATTTTGATCACATTATTATTAACCATTCATATTCATAATTTTCTCCCTTCTAAAGAAGTTCCAGGCAGCCCCACCTGTAAACGATTAATTGAAAAGTCTTAATTGTGAGATGCAAGGAAAAAAAAAAAGAAAGATGAAAAAACACCCATCCGTTAGACACACCAACTTTAAAGAAGAAAAGAGGTAGCATGGACTTCACACTGAAGCCAAGGGCGAGTTGTAGCAGCAAAAGCAGAAAGGTCTACTCACATAACTGCATTTCCAGGATTACGCTGAAATGTAAAGTATCTGCAAATATTCATCATGATGAGGTGTCACTATGAAATCACAAACATATAAAGGGATGGACTTCCAGTAATGTCCAGGTTATCGTCACTTTTCCATCACATGAGATACACACCTAAAAACCAAATGAGATGAGGGAGAAGTCACAAGTCCACATGTAGACCCACGAGATCCTGGGATACCCGAATGTGTCTGCAGGACTCACGTAAGAAATCCACTTTCAGGCGGTGACCCAACGAAGACCCAAGTGCTCACAGAGATGATAAGTACTCTAATTTTTATTATTTTTGTTTGTTTCAATTTTTTTTTTTTTGGTGGAGAATGGACATTTCCTTTGGAGAATTAAAAAAGGCAGAGGATGGTGGGGGGAGGAGAAACAGTGAATGAATTTTTCAATGTTTAGCATCCTAAGGGGTGACATAAAAAAAAAAATACTGTTTTGAATTTTGAATTGACTTTTCTCAGACTCAAAACAGTGGGGAAAACACATGTTCTTAGTACTAGCGTATCACACGCTCCTCTCCTTCTCCCTTCACTTTCCCTTCTCAGCACACAACAACTTTTCCACATTCCCAGCCTGAATAAACAAGAAAGGGGGTTTCCCATTCTCATTACTCAACAGTAAAGAAAAGCAGGAAGAGGGAGGAAGAATTAAAAGATCTGTGTGTGGAGTTAAGTGAAGACATACTTGAACACACTCTGCCCATGCTTTGAAACACCTAGGAGCAAGGCAACTCAAACCTGGGAAGCGCAGAGGTACATCAGCTCAGGTTCAGAGCTGTGCTCATATGCGCTGCCTCTCAACACGTTCACATTTCTCTTGCACTGCTTATTCTTGCTCCAATCCTTTGGAAAGGGATTATCCAAGGCAGTTACTTGCAATAACAGGGGTTTAGACTCAGTGACCCAGAAGGTCCTTTAGTCTGAAGTTCCTCCGAGTAGTCTAATTCCCTCCCCAGTCATACTCCATAAGCTGCAGCTTTCCAAGTAATAGCACGATCGACCTTTTCCTTACATACAACAGCATCTTTTATTGAAAGCAGAAATATTTGTCTGTATCCTAGCACTAAGTTGTACCACAGTGACTGGGCAAAATAGCATTCTGTTTGCACACTAGAGAAAAGAAGTAACACTGGCACCCGAAGAAAGAGTTTTCTCTATAAAATCTTTTATTTTAGACTATTAGGCCTGGCTTTAAGTTACATTTTAACCATAAACCTGGAAGAAGCTGTCCCAGATGGTGAATGTAAAACGTGCTGTAAATTTTAATGAAGCAAATAAGTCACTAATAACCATAATGCCAACACTGCTATGTTTTTGGTAGGTGTTAATAAAGCAAAATTAAAAAAGAGCATGCAGCATTCAAATAAGTGCCTAAGAAGCCTAATGCAATTTGCTAATTCAGCTATTCAGACTTTGATTGCACAGCCCCTGGTCATCTGCTCAAGTACAGCTGCTTCATGTAAAAACAAATAAAAAAAAAGTTTTATTGTCCACCAGATGTCCCAGCTTGTAATACTTGCTGCTATATTTCAGGTCACCCAAGGTTCAGGCACATTTATAAATTGATTGCTCTTGGATGGCCAACCCTGTGACAGTGGTCGAGGCACTCGGGCCCTGGGTTCCATCCCACTGGGAGGTGGGGGAGCTCTTCCGTAGCGAAAGCGATGTGCTTTCGTGTTATGAACATCACAGGCACCCCAAACAGAAAATTACTACTACAGCTCAGGGGAAGAGCTGGAAAGAGCCGGAGTGGGAAGAATTCAGGCAGCATCCACCCTGCCTCATAAGGCCACTGAAAACCCATTAACAGGGCCCTACCAGGCTTGTTTTCTTTCCTGAAAATTAATTTATTATTATTAAAGAAAAGGTATCAAAGCACAAGATACAACAGCCACTGCTGTTCTGCACCAGCGCTCTCACTGCTCTTGATAGGGAGCTAGAGCATGTATGTCGCGCAGCCAACGCTTCTCCGCAAATCACATGTAAAAATCAATGGAGCAGAATTATCAGCTGGAGCTAAACCATCTTGCATCAAGGGTGCCTGCTGGTGTGCTGCGCATAGCAGGTTTGAAACCAGCAGGCAATGTTTTGTTTATGGATTTTACAGTGCTGACAACTAAGGAAAGGATGGACTGGAGGGAAAGGGAAGGAGAGCTTGTCCCTGCAAACAGCTCCTCCTCCAGAGGAGGAAAAGGGCAACAGTGAACGGAAGGAATCTGCGCAGAGCCAGGGACCCCTGCCAGAGCCACGGTGAAGGCACAGCTGTAGCACACAGACCCTTGCACCAGATTCCCATTAGGATGAGTTGAGAAAGCTGATGATTTTATACAAGGGTGCACCACAGCCAAAATACTACGTCTTTACTGCACAAGGTACAAAGCAACCTGAAACTTCCCAAGCGTGGCAAGATGTTTCAGAGCAACTTTTTCTTAAGTGGGACCTGTGCAGCCTGTCTTAGCAACACAAGCATCTGTTTCTCACCTTCTCCGATGATTTACAAGGAACAACATCTTGACAGGAATATTTTGCCAGGAATAATGTTGTGCTGCTATACATAATTTACACAGTGCTGCAGAAGACAGGAAAAGTTACACGTTTGTCAGGCGTCTACCTCTCAGCGTACGGTTCTTCTCAGCACACTGGATTTTTGCAACTGTATGCAGCCAGCACTACCCCCTGGCACTTAAACTTGCATTGCAATTAATAGACCAGTGACTTGATCAACAACTTTTCCTCTTGAGCTCTAACTACTATTAGCCCCAAAACAGAGAACAACAGAAGAAATGGAGGATTAGTCAGCTACTTGCTCATTCCACATAAAAACGAAAGTCCCTTCTGTCCTACCAAAGACTGAATTTTGGAAGAACTGTCAATGTCTGTGAAGGGACTTTATGTCTGAGCTTGGACAGCTCTAAACCATCAGTCTAGTTGTTCTCCAAAGCCTGCACTTCTCACGTTTGTTCCCACAAGTTTGTCGGCTCCTCCTTGCCCATTTTTCCCCTCTCAGCGTTTACTTGCTCCTCATCCCCACAGCTGACTGGCCACAACACCCACGCAAGGCAGTTTATCAGAGTCCCCTCTACTCAACTTCTCATTTTGTTGCCAAGTCTCAGCTGATAATCACAACCACATCCTTGAGTGCGCTTCAAAATCTCAGTCCTCCTCACAGTTGCGCCTGCTTTCCAGCTGATGGTGACAAAGAAATGCCACTACATCTTTTATCTTTCTCCATCGCTGTTTCAAAAATTTATTCCCACCTACCTCAGTCGCCAACCCGTTTCTGTAACTCTGCCTCTTGGTGAGGCACTAAATAGCCAACAACTGTCTGAAGGAGATGGAGCAACAGCTGGCTCCGTTGACGAGGCTCCCCTAAAGCCAAGGACGCACTGTTGCTGGTGCAGGAGCTACCCAAGGAGCCCCGCGTCTGCAGGGCCCTCTGCTCTCTGGTGCACCAGGAACAGAAGAGCAGCACGGCTAGGGACAAACTGGGTGGCAGCCCCAGGCTTGCTGTGACTTTGGGTCAGCCACTTCAGACTTAACAGTCCGTTTCTGACACGTCAAAGCAGCAGAAATATTGTTCAGAAATGCAGCGAGCATACATCCATCTAAAAGAGCATGGAAGAGACTCAGGGAGACTCAGGACAAGAGGAAATGGCTTCAAGTTGTGCCAGGGGAGATTCAGACTGGATATTAGGAAAAATTTCTTTACTGAGTGGTGACACACTGGAATAAACTGCCCAGGGAGGTGGTGGAGTCACCCTCCCTGGAGGTGTTCAAGGAACATGCGGACGTGGCACTGTGGGACATGGCTTAATGGGCATGGTGGTGGGTTTTTTTGGTTGATGGTTGGACTTGATGATCTTACAGGTCTTTTCTAACCTTAGTGATTCTGTGAGAGCAAAATGCAGTGGCTTCAAACAGTTGGATCAAATTTTCATCGTGTCAGGAGAAACCCACCTACATGCCCAGGAAGCAAAAGATCTAGTCCAGGACTTGCAAGCAGATTATCATTGCAAATACACTTCCTTGCATTTTCCATGCAGTTCACGTGGGACATGGTGTGTGCATCCACACACGCTGCTCTGCCACCTGCCCAGCGCTCACACAGTGGCTCCTGGAGCCTGTTCTGAGCCTGGGCCAGGTTCTGCTGCAATTGGAAAGCTGTCTTTTCATTCCCTTTTATCACAAGTTCCCAAAAAGCTGGGACAAGTGTTGGAAGGATTAAATCAAATTTAAAAAAGGAAAAAAAAAAAAAGCGCAGATGTGGGAGGGAACAGAGGGACGAGAGAAGATACCAGTCCTCAGCGGAGCCGGGGCGTGAGAGGAGGGAGCAGCTGCGGGGAGAGGTGGTCGTGCCTCCCACCCATTTATTCTGCCACCACGTCCTGGGGAGGTCCCAATAGCAGCCTTTTCATCCTGGAGTGATGCTGGCAGCATGCAGCCCTTGGGAAGATAAAGACAAGCCCAATCTGCTCCATGCCAGGATGGCAGCCCCAGCACCCGGGCTGCCCTGGAAACCCGCCCCGGCTGCAATCCCCCTGCCTTTGTTGGCAGGCAGCAACACGGCACCAAGTGCCGCTCCTGGCCATCGCACAGGCTTATGCAGACTAATCCTCTCGGAGGTTATCCTAATGAATTAGCAGCTACCAGATTAGACGGGAGACAGGCTGCAGCTGAAAGCTAACCAAATTTTCCCCTTGTATCTCTGTTTCTAAGCATCAATTTTAGTTTGCAGCTATCAAAAGATTTTTTTTTTCCCCCCCTTTTTAATCATCTGCTCTGTTGAAGTCCCATTGATTTGAATCACGGTTTTGTTTGACAAACTATAAAATTCGATTCTATCTTTCTCAGACTCAGTGTCACTTTTAGGTTATTGCTAGCTCTCACAGCTTCATTGTCAGGCAGACAATAACAGGTATTTTTCAAGCTGCAAGGACTAGAGTCCTGGGATTACATGACTGAGAAAACAATATGCGACCCAAATCTAATGGCTCAGAAGGCAAATGTAAGGAAACCATGATTATTTGTCAAGTCTCATTTTAAGGCCAATTTCAGGAGTTTTTGAACGTTGAGGATTGAACACTTTGTATCATTGCCAATTCCTTAAAACCAAATTTGTCCCCTCTGGTGTTTCAATTATGCAAACTGCACTGTATCCACAGACAGACAGTGTTTATACTTTCAACAACAGATCTTAATATCTAAGCAGACATGCAAGCAACTGTTATCTCACTGTGGTTTCTTTGAGCATTTATCATAAAAGGTCATGATTTTCTTGAGACTGTCCAATTAGAATTCCAAATGTCCAAAATAGACCCTTTAATGGATAGTTCAAAGTATGACAGGGTCCAATATCTACCTTGTTACTAAACAGCTACTTTTGGTTCTCGTTTCATTTGCGGTTTCAGAGAAGGGTTAATGCACCTAATTCAATGGAGTTAGGTCTTGCTTGCACCAGCAGAAAATAAGAATTAGGACTTCCATTTTCCAGCCCTCTTCAGCAGGTACAGGTCTGATCTTCTCTGAAGTCCACAGAAGTCAGAGTCACCCACAGGTACCTTCAGGAAAAGGTAACCTGAGCCAGATTCTCAGCTGTCCAACATATGGTGACATCAGTAAATCAAAACTGGTAGTTTCAGTTAGGCAACATTCGAGCATCTCACCCGTATGGGTAAGAGAAAGCAATAGGACAAGAGGAATACGAGAAAGCCTTAAGGAGCCAACAGAATACATGGCATTATACATGAATATCACTAAAGGCTTTTTTTTCTTCCCTCCCCCCCTTTTGTTCCTAAATGATACTTTTACTGAGCTTTTTCCTCTAGATTTCACAGTTCTCAGTCGCCCACGTAAGTGTAGCCAATACTTTTTCTTCAACTAACAATAATCCCCTAGCCACATTATTGGTTTAAGACTCTCAGCCCAAGGACAGAAACAGGGCTTGCCATTCCAATTAGTATGAATATATTAGCATATGTTTTAAACTCTAGGGAGTTTTTATTCTGAGCATGTTTTGCAATCTGAAGCCAAATTTGGATTTGAATTCTGAAAGCACCTTTAGTGATTGCTATCTGACCTGAACAGTCCCAGATTTGCTGTATTTTGGAGATACAGACCTATACTTTTCTTGTGAATACATATGCGAAAAGAAGATAATAGATCAAATATTCCAGTCTGGGGAAAAAAAAAAAAATCCACAAATCCTAAAGAGAAATCCCACCTAGAAGAAAAACAGACAAATTACTATACAAGAGGGCTACTGACAGGTAATGGCAAAGCGCAATTTCAGATTTTCACTTAAAAACTTTGGCACCCTTTGGAAAGGGTATCTCTTTCTGATGATAGCTAAGTACAGCACAGTGTGGTCTGTAATGCAGCGTAATGCTTCTCTTCCTTGCCCTGATTCTCACTCTTTCCACATCCCCAGTAACACGCACAGTATAGTACAAAAGCTTCAAATAAATCAAGGGCACAGGGTCTATGGAATAACACAGAAAGAAACAAATGCCTCCACAGGCAACGGTTTGGAAATCAGTGCAGCACAGGTGAAATTTGCTTTTGCAGCAACTGCAGAGGTTTCTATACATGGACGTTACCAGCCAGAGGTGTGTTGCCATGTACCATGATACAACGCGTACCCAATTATGTGCTACCTCAGCATCTGTGTGGCTTCTGTGTTTTAGTCTAGATCACACATTCCAGTTAATTTATCTTCAGAGCGACCTAGGAAGATACAGATGTACCACCATCTTCTCAGGGACAGGAAATGAAGCAAACAGAATTTAAGGCCTCCATCAGGCTATATTTAATAAATAATTAAATCCTAATAAATATTAAACCGGCAAAAAGCAAAACCAAAAACATACCAGAGGTAGCAAGAGTGGGATTCACTGAGATACACACGGTTTAAATGACTTCAAGTTTGACTGAAGATACAGGTTTATTTACCTCTACGTCACTTTTATCACCTGCATAATAATTTCATTTTTATATTTTAATGCCAGTAAGACATACTACCCTTTAAATTAAAAGAGTATCGATTTCCCCCTCAAGAATGCTTAAACATCTAAACCTAGAGTGATTCTGAAAACTTCACGTTAAGTGTGAATCTGTAGCAGAAAAATCAAAATGACCCACTAGGAAAAACAAGCTTACGAATGCTACATGTAACTTCAGTCTATCTGTAACTACTGCGGGAAAAGGTTGGCTAATGAAACCCATTTCATCTAAGTAAGATGGTCTCCTTTCACATTATATTTCTGCTTGCTATTCATGGCCTGCCTGTGCCATACCCTGTTAAAATCCCATTTTAAAACCCCTCTTGCGAGATGACATTTTAGTGTAGTCAGTGCTCATCTCCAGAGTTTTTCCTACAAAAAAACCATGTCTGTTCTGTGGAGATAAAGCAAGAACACACGCAGACTCAAAGCCCCTCACGAGGGGGCAGAGGTTCAAGGCTAATGTTTCTGTTCTCTGCGCTTCTTCGTTAAGTAGTTTGTTAATTAAAAGCCTTTTTTGGTTTTTTGTTTGACAGAAGCAAAGCATTTGATCTGCTAAACCCTTTATACCTGGTCAGATGCTCATCCCTCTCATCCTCCATCACCACAGGACTACCTGCGATCCTCCTCAAACACTGGTTCTGCTTTGGACCCCACAGGGATTTTGCACAGCCTGAATTTATATTAGCTCATACAGCACATTTACCTCCCCCTGCCCCCACTTTGTCAAATGATGTCTGTTGACGAGGATATCAACAACCCCGGGGAAACTTTTTCCTGGGCTTATCCATGCAAGGTGGCACTACCCATCCCCTGACACATTCAGTGCCACAGTCTAAGCACAGCTGGGCAACTGCTGCCCAGGCACGAATACTCATGATAGATGAGTTTATTTAAAGGCTGTATCAGATACTGATGACTGGCTTAAAACACCTGCTTCACCAGCACCACAAGAAAGCCGCCAAACCAGTGATATGCCAACCATCACTCATCAGCAAGTGTTGATACTTGGCTAATAGTTAACTTTCTGACCTATTAACTCTGCTTTTTCTACTTATGTACCAAGCCACGAAAGATGAGGGGGCACACATTTAAGTCACCTGATGGCAAACATATGCCAATATTTACTTGGACTTTTTGGTGCTGTTTTCACTCCCCTTGAATACAAACAATTGTGTGGAGAAGAAAAGAAAACCAGAGCTAACAGGCAGGCTGACTTTGCTATGTACTTCTGCAAGACACAGCCTTCCTCCCAAGAATCATCCTACAAAACTTAATTCATTCAGCAGCTAAACACCTAGCATTACGCATCGGTCCTGACTGTGCATCAGGCTAGCATGTCGAAAGGTGATTCATTCCTCTTATCTTAGCATGGGACTAGAAGTGCCTCTCTCTCTCTCTCTCTCTGCACTTAATATAGAAGCACCTGAGTCAGGGAACTTGCGGATGGCTAAAGATAGAAAGGCTGAATCCCTCCCTCAGCTCTGCAGCATAGACCAGCTGCGGATACAAACCAGCTGCGTCAAAACCAATGTCGATCACTAGGAAATACAGTAGACCTTGGCTCTCACAGTCAAAACCATCTTGCTCTTACATTTTACTAAGTGAAAGTCATGAGGACAAGTAAAGGAGCAATGGTACCAGACAGAAGCACGAGCACATCAGCCAAAACATGAGCAACTCCAAGAGGAACGACCCATATAGCTTGGGGACAGGCAGGACCTTCAGAGGCCGAACAACCAACAAAGTGCCACCGGAGTTGTCTGCATGGCAAACGCAGACCTCTCTTGCGCCTGTTCATTTCAGAGATGACGGATGCTTCTCACCTATGGCAGCAAGATTCAACTCTGTCCCTCCAACACTGTCCCCCAGATGCACAAAATGAATTTGAACTAGGTCGCGTTGCAAGACGTCAGTCGTTCTCCAGCAGCGTTTTATTTTTCATAACTTCCTGCTCCTACCTACTCGGTTCAATTTTCTAGAAACTTCAAGCAATCTCTAAAATAATTGCCATAGAGGAGAAAGATTTCCAGTGACTTTGAAGACATGAAAAAGAATGAATTTCTGATGAGTTTTTCCTCTCAAAAAGGAAAACCTGGGTAAAAAGAAAGCAGTAGTAGTCATTTATTAAAGTGAGTCCATGAAAGAAAAAAAATAAAATGCACAGCTTCATTAACATGCCATGTAAGTAAGTTTAGAATGTAAATAAGTACCTATTTTTAATTTTTAACTCTAAGAAATATGCAAGAAATTGCAATGCTGCACAGGAAAGGCCTAGGTATGGATTTTGCCTCTAGACTTATCTCTAAAATAGGTACAAAATTAAAGAATTGAAAATAGACAGCTGCTGTATTCTTATTTCATCAGCTAAAAGGAAGACTTATCCATGGAGCTGGCCAATATCGTAGGAACAGACTGCAAATGCTGATACTGATACAGCAGAAACTTGCCATTTCGTAGTCAAAGTCTGGGAAAAAAAGATCGTGTCTTTATATGTACTCGTTACAATACATAAAATTAAAAGGGACAGCAAATTTGCCCATGGCACATAGAAATTGTGAATGCTTGTACCTTCTGGAAGAAAGGAATTCAAAATATAGAGTAATTCTAGAAAACATTTTACAATTATGAAGTAATAGTTAAAACACAATTCTAAAACTTATTTCACTGTTACTCTGAGAAGAACCATGTTATGAAGAAGGATTCTTTGTCTTTTTTTTGTCTGTTATCTCCAAATACTTTCTAAAGGTGTTTGAGGAAGCTCTGGACCTCTGTTGTCCACCTCACATTCCTTCTTTACTTTCCTCCACATTTAACAAAAACATGCTTTAACACATATACTATTTACTGAGGAAATGAAAAGGGTTTTGATATATTAGAATGAAAAGAACCCCACAGTATTACCTGGATCAACCTTTTTTTGTCCTATCTATGAGGCATTTTAGCCTCCCCCATACACCAAATTTTTCAATTTTTGATTGATGTTAACTGGGAATTTTTTCTCTGTTACTAGTTTGAAAACTGCAAAATTCATTATCTATCAGTCTAAAAAGCCATCCCTTCTAATTTCACATTATAAATAACTCTTTCTTTCTCCTGAAATGCTTTTTTACAGAGTCTAATTCACTCCTGAGACCCCAAATGGTTATTTCCATTCTAAATATCAACTACAATTGAATAAAAGAATTTCAATATCTGTGTGTATTTTTAAGCACAAAACCATTTTCTTTTAGACCACTAATTTCAAAACTGAAACTAGATGGCTCTCCCTTTTAGGTCTCTTCACCTTCACCCTCTAATAATCCCAGCCTCTCCTTATGAATATTCATGACTGACAACAGGAATACCTAAAAAGCATAACTATGATCTAGCTTAAGATTTATTAGATGAATTCTTAAAGGACCCAACTTGTACATTTGTGTAGGAACAGCAGTAAAAAAACCAACAGGATAGAGTTAAAACCTTGAAAACAAACAAAAAAAATATTCAGTTGTGATCTTTTCTTTTAGGCAGCTTCTTATTTACTGTTAAATTAAATAGTTTCCATAAGAAAACTCCAGAACCAGGCAAATCTGGTGACTGCTGACTGTCTGCTTCCATATTACATCCATCACCACCAACATATTTCCAACGTTGTCTCTAGCTCACGGTAAATTGCTCACACCAGCAAAGCTCTGGCAGATTAGGGAGCAGCACTGACAAGCTCTGAGAGGTGAGAGCTGCTATTTTTTTCCTCCCAGATTTTAAAAGGCATACAGTGAGTCTAAGTTCAAGTTGCCAAAAGCAAAAATCTTTTACGCACATTTCGGTCTTGGACACATTTGAAATATTCTATGAAATACCCACTGATGAGTAACAGGTTTCTTTTTCCCCAGGGAAACCTACATCATGCATGACCAGTATCCATGTTTAATAATTTAGCCATGGAAAACCTAGTACCTACTTGTAATGAAGCCAAGAAGAGAAAGGTAACCGATTTCAACAGTACAAGATTCAATCCACAAACCCATAAATCAGAGAAAAATTAGATTTAAACTTAACTTCTGCCCTGACAGAGTATCAGTTCTTAGGGAGCATTGGTATGAAACACATTTATTTTCTTTTTAATAGTAGCTATACAACCAAATATATTGGTTAAGCAATTTCAGAGTCAATGCTTTGAAAAGTTATTCTATTTATCCCAATCCATGTATAGCTTGCTGCCTTTATGCTAAGCAGCAAATAATGCTAGTTAAATTAAATTCAGAAAAAGAAACCCAAATTCTATAAAGTCTATGAAACTGAAAAAGTTATGATCTAAAAGTCCTAAGCCACCATCCCATATGTCACAAACCCTATGTTTCCCTTAAAAAAACCATATAATTTTGGCTGATAAGGAAATCCAAGCAGACCGCCCCTATTTTCAATACAGTTATTGAGTTTAGTCTATTTTATCACGTACACCCACTAAACCGATCAAAATTTTCAAAGAATATATCAGCAGGTTGAAACTGCTTCATGAATGAGCTAAATAAACATATTCCATCTGTGAATTGTCCTTTATCAATCACTGCCTGTTTCCCTTCCACTCCTCTGTTTATTCAATATTAATAATTTAATCAGAAAGACAAGCTATTTATAGGAAATGGAAAAGATATTATGGGTTTCCACAGTGTCGAATTAAAAAAATTAAATACCTCATTTCCTGGAAATTTTCTGCAACATTTGCAATGATATTTTCTCTTTTGGTAAACATTTCTGACATTTTTGATCATAAATCAGTTGCAAACACTTTCTCAAACTCAATTCATCTGAGATATGGAATGAATATTCAGGAATACTAATTCTTCTAGTGCTGCTTTCATTCTTTTGATGAACGTGGCTAAACATCTAAGGAATTTCAGAACCTACCTCAACTCTCCAAATCCTGGGTTTGTGAAAACAGCTCTTGCCCAGAAGTTGGACTCTTTGGGCCTAAAGGAATAAAAGGAGCACAAGACAAAAAGGAAAAACCCATCAACTTTTACGGTTTCAAAAATATTTTGGGAGAAGATACACTGCAATAAGTCATAATGACAAACCAGTTTCTATTTTGTCCAAACTGTTTTACTCATAGTTACCGGTACGTCTTAAAATATATATTTAAAGAAAGACCTTCTGATATCTGCTTTCTTTGTACAACATCAAGGCTATAGAGAGCTGCTAATAATGGATATGAGACCTCAAAATTAACCTTTTCAAAGAAAGGCTGGAAAATATTTAAGTGCATTACAAAAATCTCAAGTGACAAAGTTGGAGAAGATTTATTAAAATTGAGCTCAATAGAAAAGCAAAAGCATATCATAAACAGCAGGAGACTTTTAAACTAATTCTTGTTTAAAGAACAACAGTGCATTTCTGTAGTATGTTTAACCAACTGGGACAGTCCTAATACTGCACTAAAAATAAATATAGTTGATCAGAATGCAAATGACGGAGAATTCCTTCACTTATTTAGAGAGAAGGAGGAGATGGGGGAAGTGAGAGATCATTCCCTGTACAGAAAGAATAGATGAGTGATACATATCAGTAGGACTCTGTTTTATTAGGTACAGGAGAAATAATAAAGTCCAAAATCAACACCGGAGAAAGTTTACATCTGTATCAGAATTAAGACTGCAAAGAGACTCCAAGTCTCCAATATGGTCAGAACCAAGACGTTACTATTATTTCTAACCTCATTTTCACCTTCAGTACTTCCAGTTCTGGAAAGTCCTGGTCTGATTTGGGATTTTAATTCGTTCAGCTCCACTGCCAATTAAAAACTTCTGCAGCTTTCAAAAATTATTTAGAGATGAGATGAGGAGACATCATGACTGGCATATATTTTACTTTTAGATCCAAGGCCATCCACAGTCCTCAAAAAAAACCCCAACCAAACTCAGAAGAAAAGAACATGGATAAAATATGGTGTGGAGTGGTCACACTAGTAGCTGGTAACAGTGCCAACACGAGCTTCAGTTTGTTCCCCTGGACTGGCCAAGCAACTCAAATTAGAAGTATCCCCCAGATAGAGTTTAAGAGATGATTGATGCAGGGGGGGAGTTACAAGGGATTTAGATGTACGCAGAAAGGATCTGGGAGAGAGCCAGCAGCAGTCAAGTCAGAATTCAGTTAAATACTATATCCAAGGAGCGTGGGTGCTTTGAAGTTATCCTAGCAGGTCACGGAAGATTACTTTGTTCACAGAAGACCCACCTGTGAATCAGCATCAGCTTTTCATTTGCAGATTGAGCTTGCCTTTTTTTTTTTTTTTTTTTTTTAAGCAGCAGTTAGGCTGGGGAAATGAGAAGGGCCTATTAAAAGCACCATCTGTATCAACATGATGTTCTGGGGTCCCCGCCTTCCCTTCTTCCAGATGGGAGATCTGGTCAAAAATCCCACAGCCTTCTTCCAGGCCCGTGCTGCCGAATTTCCTTGCACGGAAAACAAGAGTACATCACACCTGGAGCATGGTGAGCAGGTGCCCTGCAGCCTGGCCTGGACTTGAGATGCGCCACAGAGCAGCACACGACCCGACAGGTCAGGAGTACCTACGCGTCCGGTACCCGAGGCGCAGTCCAAATGATCTGGAACAAGAAGCAGTCCAAGTTTAAAAGCGGAGCCTAACGAAGACAGGAGCCTAGCATCTGGCAAGTTGGGAGCACAGACCAAGTGCAATGGGAGTTTTCTCCTCCTCCAACCAGGGCTAGTAAATGTCAGCAGCACACGCGGCAGTCGCCTGCAGCTCTTGCATTCAACTCCATTGTGCTAAAATGTCGAACAGGATCTTTGCCACTGGCATAAACATTTTAGAGGAGCTTCAGGGAATATATTTCAGTGCTTACATTTCTGCTAGTTCTTGTCTTGCAACGCAGGAAAGATCCCTCAGAAACAAACACAGACTGACTCGTAGCGAAGACTAGGATTTCAGCTGTGAACAGATGAGGTTTTGGAAGGAGGGGAGGAAAGGAGTCAAGCTTTGAGAAATTACAGAAAGGTCAGATGCTTCCCTTACACATGCAGCTCTTTCAAAACAAACCAATGCCACATGGCACTCTCAAAAACATAGATAACATTGTTCCTGCAGCATTTATAATCTCATATCCAAAGTTCCCAAGCAGCAGCAGCAGCCACTTGTACAGAGAAGAGTGTGACACCAAGGTCCAGCTCAGCGTAAAAAACCAGAAATGCTTCTCTTTGGCTCTCTCTGTGCCTACTAGGGTGGCAATCGCATTAAATAGGAGAAGGAGACAAAGGGGCACTCCAAGCACATCACATTTCGTAGCTGCATGGCCTATGTAAGACACTGTTCTTCAAGAAAGCATTCTTTAAAGAATTGGTGTTCCTCCTCTTAGTCAAACCTAGTAACCTTTCAGACACTGCACGATGCCTCATGAAACCTTTGCAGAAGAGACACGTTCCCACGAGTGCAAACAACTGATATTGGAAAGGATCAAAGCAATAAATGAACATCCAAAGTTCATAACCAACTAAAAAGTCAAAAGGAAAATACTGCGGTAGTGATCTGTATTTTTCCCCACAAGGTTAGTCTTTGATTTAAAAAGATTGAGATGCGCAGCTTTATACAGACTCGGTTCCCATTCCAGCTCTTTCTTAGACAGACGTTACCAAGAAGACAACAAATTACAAACACGCACACACACATACACTAGGGAGTGTGATGTCCTGAAAAGATAGCCAGCCTTGTTATTTTTTCATCCCTTGTACAGAATGACTGCAGCAGGATTGCTGAGAGTTATGAGTTATATGGGGCTATATATAAACCTAATACAAGTTGTGTTCTCACTTACAATTTGAATTAAGTAGACCGGAGTGCACAATGTGGCTAATTACATATATTCTTCCCTTTATGCTCCCATGCAATTCCTTTTATCTTAAGAGTTGTGTTGGAACAATGAAGAGACTATGCTAGTTTGTATTTTGTTAGCATTTATTTTATGAACTGCATTCTCAGACTACATATTACTGCTGTCAAGAACCATAAAACTTTAGAGAGAAGCTCTACTGATTTTTTTTCCCTTATTTTATGCTATTGTGGCACTGTTACAAGAAATATTAAAACGGACAAACATTGCTTCTCCATTTATGGCTTCGTACAATTGTTGCACAGTGAATGATACCCAAATAAATTCCTTTCCCCCCCCTTAATTCTGGCAGATATAACAGATTGAGACATTGCTAGACAACTACTAGACTGAAGTAATTAAACAGCGTAATGTGCAAACAGCATTTTAGAGTCAGCAATTAGATCACTCAAATTAGATGTTTTATTTGCCCAAACATGTCTGTAAATCTCATCGAACAAAAGGCTTCATTTACAAACAATACAGCATCAGACTTTAAAAGCACGGTGCTACAGCACTGTAGACCACTACCCAATATACCCACTTGCCTATTCCTTTTCCTACCCACAACCCAAAAGGTACAAGAGCAGAGATCCAGCTACACCGAGGCATTGACGAGACGTACAAACACCCCTCAGGCAGCCTAGCCCCCTGTACTTGCAAGGGTACAGGGTACCAAGTGGTATGTACGGGCCGTACCTTTGACTGACTGACTCCAGATTTCTGAATGGAGGAAAATATAATCCCTCAGCTGTATGGGATAATCTGATCAAATGTGTTTATTCATCTTTAGAAGCATGTTTGAATTTTAAATTAACTTAGTGTTTCCAAAACACTCCTGTTCGCAGCCTTGAGAATTGAAGTCTTTGAGCACGGTCAGATGCAGCGTGGATAAAAGCAATGACCACACTTAATGTTGTTATTGTGATATGTTTGAGAGAACAACTTCATAATAAGTAATTACCCACCTCCTGCTCAGATTTAGACCTGCTTGCACTGTACTCAGAAGAGGAAAACTGATACTCCAGTGAATTTTCTCTACAGTCCAGGTCCATTTATTATCTAGAAAGTGGTGTAAGTCAATCCACTGAGTACACATAAACCTTAAAAAAAACCTGCCACGTGACAGACTGAGACTGTATCATTCATTATTTAACATTGAAAAATTCACACAATTAATTTGTCTATATAGTAGCACAGGAGACATCTCTTTCATACTTCACTTGTCTTAAAAGACCAATGACCTTTGTTTCTCTTTCTCTCCTCTCGGGTTTCTTCTTAAGGGATGTATTTTCATCATTTTGTTGTCTGCGGATGAGAGGCCGCTCTCAAGAGAGAGTAAAAAAACTATCTTGGAGAGGTCATGTATTATCTCTCGATCCACTCTTTGACAATGCAATAGGAGCAATGCACACACTTTATCTTAAGTAAGAAACATTTACCTTAATTAAATGCTGTTAAAATCCATCCAGAAATCTAGTATATAGTTTACACTAACTCTTAACATTAACCACCCAGCATGTTGTCCACGTAAAACAAGCTGATCCTGGCTACAGGTTTAAACACAGGTACCCAGCCTAACAAAAGAGCACGATCCATTCAGAGAGAGAATACTCAGTCCACCACAAAAACAATAAAAAAAAAGTAAATTCTACATTTGCTACAAATTTCTTATGAAATATTGTCAGAGCATTGTTAAGCAATAATTATAATATCCTGCTATTTACAAATTAACTCCACTTTCTACTGAAGCCCCCAAACTGAAAATGATCCACACGTTGGTAACTTTAGATAGCTGAGAAAAGCACTGGGTACCTAAATCACGTGCCTTCTCAGCTAGGCGTGGATTTAGGATGCAAACGGCCCAGTCCAAGTCCCATTCAAATCACTAGCAGCGTTTACACTGATTTCAGTGGGGCTGGAATTAGATGTTAAACTACTTCTCTTAAATTTAAGGTTATTTTGAATGATCTGTATCTCTAGGCAGGAATAATCAATGGCAATAGTAGCGTTGGAATTGCCCATAGAAAGAAGTCTCTCTTTATTCTTTCTTTCCTAGGACAGGTGAGTAGCTCTTGCTAAAGCAAAGCTACAAAGAACATCCTGGAGCATAGCAGCACTTCCATCTCTCAGAGGGTTGGTGTGTTTTTGAGTAGGCACATCAACTAGCATGAACACTTTTCAGGCTAATATGAAGTTTAAAGGGGGAGCAAAAGGATTTTCCCTTCGTTTCCACCTCTCAAAACTGCTGTGTCTCATTTTCAGTCAGGAATTGGGGTTGCAAACATAGTATATGATTGTTGCTGGGGTTGATTCACTGCTTTTCAGCAACATATGCAAAACTAAAATTTTGTGACTGCAGAAATAAGGAGCTGAGGTTGGCCTTCTCCTAGCACAGAAGGGGCAGAAGGAAGGAGCGGAGGCAGGTCTTGTTGCTCAGAGGAGCAATAACTCCCAGTATCTCACATACTTGGAAGGGGCCACCTCTCTCTGAGAAATAATTCATTCGCCCCGTATCTTAACGCCTTTTTCTGTACCATCAGTAAGTGTTTTGCCACAGGAAAAAGAGGTCCAGTCACGTCATACCCACAGATAAGAACCTTACCTATACCTAGTACAGTCCCAGATTATTGCGATATGTAGGTTATTCCGCGTTCCTACCTAATTGTTCTTATATTTCCCAATGGCTTGAAAACAGGAGCAATCTTTTCTATCTCAAAGTGTAAGGAGTGGGAAAAGGCAAACTCCCTTCCCTTGAGGAAAGAGAACCCACCCACTGAAATCACCAGAGAATTCACAAAAGATGGACAGAAAGGAGACGTTACGCTGAAGACCACGGAAGCAAAACCAAAGGAGAAGACAAGGACCCATCCAGGTCCCAGGAGTGGTCTGGAGCCCCAGGGCCCCAGAAGGATCTGTATTCCCTCTGAGGTGCTCGCTGGCAAAGGGTACCGCTGCTCGTGCTGTGACAGACAGATTTGCCAATTACTCCAGCACCAAATCACAGTTGACCTTAGCTGGGGTTTACCTCTCCTGCTGCAGAGCGCTTGCTCCTGAAGGGCACTGGAAATGCGCCGGTGGTGAGTACAGCTGGCCTCTCTAGGACGGGAATCAAGAAAAGACAACTCTGAAAAAACATAACACATGCCCCCAGTTACCACCTTCTCTGGGCTAGCGCAGGAATGTCAGCATAACCTCAGCTATACGGGAGGTCAGAACACAGAGGCCATGAGCATCGTCTCGCAGCCCTTAATCTCCAGACTCTTCTATCTCACTCCTTGAGCACGTACACGGAGCCCAGCATTAATCCAGCATTTATCATTTCAGCTATAAGAAAGCTCAGCAAAATATAAAGAACTTTCCCTTTTTTGTATACATGTGCTCTTTGTTTACTTTTGCTCTCACGTGAATGTCATTAGAGCAGGGTGGGGGGGAGGTGAGGAAAAAGGGGAATGAAGGCATCATTACATATTATTATCCCTTACTCTATTACCTTGCCACTGAAGCTTCCACTTCTGATTTAAGTAAAGAAAACCAAAAGGATTAGAAGCAGCTGATAAAAACAAACCAAACCTACTGGAGTGTGATGAAAGCAAAGGAAGATTATTAATGTGTTGCAGGTACAGGAGAGAGATGCAATTATAAGATTCAAGGGAAATAAGGCAGAAAATAATATCTGCAATGAAAGTCTAATCCTTTGAAATGAATTAATTTAGTAAATACTCCTATCATTTGAAGTTTAAAAGATTCACAGCAAATATCATTGCTTGTCAGAAAGGCTTTGACAGAACATACTCATCACCGAACTCCAAGGATAAAGTAAGGATTAGCAATAATGTGTTTTCTTTTTTCTTTTCTTTTTTAAGGTAGCTATATACACTAAGACGACTATTACCCTTTCTGAGGGCACATTTTGAGGAAATTAGAAAGAAATGTGAGATTACTTTATTTTGTTTCTTTCTTTCATTTTTTCTTCCTGTTTAGAAAAAAGTTCTGTGATCTTGACCACTGAAGTGCACTGAGCTGTTTGCACTGTATAAACATGTACATTGGGTTTCCTTCTAATCATATACAGATCCAACGGCCCTGCAAGAGATTGAGAAAAATCAACAATGTCTGCAACGAATACTGACGTGGATAAATTAGCAGGTATGTCAAAAGATGGGAAGATAAAGAGTAACGAGGGCAGATCATCCAGGACCTGACTACAAACTCCCGTCTACCATGTGGAATCCCCATCACTGGAAAGTGTTATGAACCGGTTGGTAAGGGATGGGCTAGACAAGTGCCTGAAACACGTCCAGTCCGGCTTGTCTGCGACTAATATCTCTTGTTTGCATTTCAGCAGGCTGAGCCATGAACCAGGACCCCCTGCTCTAGTGACTGCACACTCGGGCTTTTATACCTACAAGTTTGGAAATGCTGGAGACCACTCACGTCGTTCACGTAGTTTATTTTAAATGCTAAGATTCCTTGAACCTTTGCAGCAAGGCTTAATCACCATTCAGCATGCTTCTAGGTCTTCCCTTCTCCACGCCTGATAAAGCAGAACCTGCCCAACTTAAGTGCCATGAAACAGGAGGGCAGCAAGCAAGAGATGGGTCACTTCATACTCAGCCCGAGGCGTTCACTGAAGGATCAGCAAGGAGAGCCCGCCCCAGCTGCCAGGGGATGAGGGGAGCAGCAGCCCTTCAGCCTCACCTGACAAGCTTCTGTAAGGTGCTACAACTTCTTGACCATGAATTTAAAAGCTATTTTATAGCATCAGCATGTCCCTACATAGTATGCCTTAGCAGGGCTAGTCCTTGCTTGAAAATAAAGATTCACCTGTTTGCTATGTAATCCTCTGAACCAGGTATCACGCCTCCGCTTCACACAAAGTTTTACCCACTTCGTAGCGGCAGCAAGAATGAAGTCTGAACAGAAATATTTACCCCCTCTCCTCTCCAAAACAGACCCCAGAACT
Organism: Gavia stellata; assembly: GCF_030936135.1. NCBI lineage: Eukaryota > Metazoa > Chordata > Aves > Gaviiformes > Gaviidae > Gavia > Gavia stellata. The sequence goes on along the minus strand of NC_082596.1, from coordinate 93,768,069 downwards.
CCCTTGGACAGGGAGCCATGCGAGATAACTTTCCTCTTAAAATCGCTGAGAACCTCAGAGGGAAAAGGGGATTTCCACAAAGCAAGCTTCTGAAACTACACTCTGAATAGGTATTGCAACGTTGATATTTGCAAGTGATCCTACCTCAGCAGCAAAAACAATGCATTACTAAACCACGGTCCCAGCATTTTGACTTAGATACAAGGTGCTCTTCAAGGTGAAAAGGCCTTGGTGAAGCATTTGGAACAGGCTGCCCAGGGAGGTGGTGGAGTCACCATTACTGGAGGTGTTCGAGGAACGCGTGGACATGGCACTGCGGGACATGGTTTAGTGGGCATGGTGGAGTTGGGTTAGTGGTTGGACTTGATGACCTTACAGGTCTTTTCCAACCTTAACGATTCTGTGATGGCACTGCACACACAAACCCCTACGATGCTGAACATGGTTCACCAAAGCCCAGCTCACAGGCATGCACACCCCACCTCCCAGACATCCTACTCCCTTGAAACAGGCTAGATCACATCAAAGGAGCCTGTCATCAGGGAAGGAAGGAGCTGCAAAGGCTTCCTATCAGACAGGTAAGGAGGACAAGACAGTGACAAGCATACCATCTGGCAACGTACTCTTCTCCCCAGGCTGCAGCACACAGCCCAGATTAAAAAGCTTGGAGGAAATGCTTCCTAGCCCCCTCGCCTCTTGGCTTCTGCATTACCCTCCTCCTCATGCGACGTCAACACGAACTGGGCAATGTGTTGCTCTGACAACGTATGGAGACCACAAAGTGTTCCACAGCAGCTAGTACCACTGAAGCATCCACAAAATTACCTGCCCCCGTCCCCTTTCAGTCTAAGTGTTCAATGCTGTAGCGTCCCAGGCTTCAGAGCTCGAGGAAGGCAGGTGGCACGCTCGGAGGCTGCACAAAAAGCAAATCACCAAGGGCCTGATCCCACTGGTTTCACACTTCCCAAAACCCGCTTTGTTCTGCATGCAATCACCTTAGGAATCAGGGGAGCCATCGCTATAGGTAAAGCACACCTCCACGCCAGTAAAAGGAGAGAGAACCAGGCTCCACTCATGAGCAGGAGACTAGGACTACGAACATTACATCTCAGCTTAAAGCTGAAGCACTAATCTGTAAACAGTTTCAATCAACCTTTTGAGATTCAGCTTAGCACAACCCACACTTAGAGTCTTAATGAACTCAAGTTTCTAAGCTCCATCTACTTAAAAACTTCACTCTTATTAGAAAGCCAAGGGAATTGTTTCTATTTGTGAAAGGAATAGATACCTATAAAAAGCATATAAAAATATACATTACAAGTCAAGTTAAAGGGGAAGTTGCTGGTACAGGAGATGTTAGGTTTATTTAAGAAATGGTTAAAAATACAGTACCAGGTAAAGAACCCAGCAATCTAGAATGAACCAGTTAATGAATGGTATATGATAACTTTCAAAAGGTCTTTATTCTGCAAAATTTTCCAAGCATTTTACATTTAAAAAAAAAAATGTTCCCAAATGTGCGAAAAACCATTTGCAGTGAAGCTTCCCCACTCCTCTGCTTTTGTCAAAGATAACTAACTGTCCCTTTCCTTAAGGCATCATTGCACTGATACCAGCTTCTCTAATTTTAAAGTACTGGGAGAGAGAGGAGGTGCACCAACCTTCTGGATTACCCAGCTACAACTCCAGTATATAAACCCAGTCCAGCAAGGCGATCCTCCATTTGGATATGCAGATTGGAACCATTAAATCTATTATGTCTGTCCTCCCCTCTCCCTTATCCTGATTTATCTAGCAGGACAAGTTTTGAGGTATTACACAACAGTGCAAGTTGTATGGGACTCAGGTGATACACCTATCAAGACATCAAGCCCAATTCTATTCTCCTAGTAACATCAGATTAAATGCAGAGACCTGTTAGATTTCAGTGGAATTTCTACTGGTGTAAACATTAAAAAACAAGAGGAGAAATAGTCCTGGAATGAGAATATTTATTAAAACCAGCTTCATTTCAAGGAAAAGTGGTTGGTGATAACAGCACTCAGAAAACCTAGCCGATTGCTTAACAAACAACTTTATTTACAGGACAATAAATGCATTCAACCAGCTAACAAATAATGGCACTTTTTGATGGGCTTTAAGCTGTCTTTATACAAATCTTCATTAGACTACTAAAATCCTTCCACATTATCTTCAACTAGAAGAACAGCAATAAATTACTTCATTGTTCCTGACCCTGCTCTGACCCCGACAATGGAAATTCTCATATACAGTCTAATTTTTTGAAAAAGTAAGGAAGTAAATATTGATTCAAATACAAGCTTTTTCAGCCATAGAATTATCTCACAGAGAATTAAGCTAATTTGGAGTAAGGCCATTCTTTTAGCAAATTATTAAAAAACATGGAATAAATTCAAACTACAGGCCAATCTGAACTCACCTCCCTGTATAGAAAGCTCATAGCTCTATTTACATCCCAATTCAAATAAACCAGCAACAAGGGGGAAAATTTACTTCAGTTTAACAATATCGTATGCTAATCTCATTACGGCAGATTTTTGACAGACTTCATTAAGGTGTATGTGCTTCACTGAAAAGAGACACAAACTTTCTGCACGACTTCCATAGAGCTTCCCTTCTATTTTGCTTTCTACATTATCTTAGATAAATAGGGGTATATATTTATCCATACAGTCTTTTACAGACTGTATATATAGACTAAGTTTACTCTGTGCCAGGTACACATTGGCTCCAATACAAAAGCCACATATCCATGCAGTACTGTTCTCCAGCTATGTCCCTCCAGTTCTTAGCACAGTGTTAATCATATTTAGGTCTGTTTTCTTTCATTCTTTGTTTCGTTGCTGCTTTTTGTGGTCTCACACTCTTCTAGAGTCACTGAAATGGAAAGGCACTCTTCCAGCTTTCTACTTCACTACTCAACCACTTGAAGAACACTAAACCCACTGGCACCTTCTCCCATGTTGACCGTGTTGGACAGACCATACACTCTTTTCCTGCCTTTTTTTTCCCCCCCCTTCTAGAGCCCCTAGACCATCCTCAGTAGCACTAAGACTCAGTTGGCATCCTCCCTTACAGTATTAATGCCTTCAATTTTTGAACAGTCAGATGAATTATCTTCTCCACAAAATTATCAGTGGATTTTTTTGTCCCAGAGTTTACCTTGGTTTATTTATTCATAGAAGTATTTTCCCTATTCTTCTCTCCAGTTCTTACTGCACGCTGCCTTAGATGGAGAAAGAGGGTATTTTTGTTACTCTCATTTAAAAGAACCTTTGACTAAGATCTTTCTTTGTTCAGCATCCTTCTCTGTGTGTGGTAACTAGTTTCCCTGGTTTTGCCTGATTGTTCTTAACAACTCCTTGACTCCTCTTTACAGCTTGCTGTCATGTATTATTTGATTTTCAATCTTTAGATCCTCCTTTTCTGTGATACCATTCCCTATCCCAGATAGCCAAAAATACATTCATTTGCAATAGCTTTCTTGCTTTCTTCTTTCTTTTCTTACCTTCACAGTCTTTCTAGCACCGCTCTCCTTGTTCGAGATGAAAAATGATCAGAAATACTATTCTTACCTAATTTTCAAGGTCTTGTTAAGATTTGCTTCTGCACAAATAGAAATCTTCTCAGTCAAGCAGAATACAATCATTTAACTTTCCTGTGGTCTTGTTTAAAGAATGTGTCATGATCAGATTTTCCTATCTTCCTCCACCTCTACAGAGTTTTCATTTTTGCCTCTCCTCTTTGTCATTTATAAGCCAAATATTAGTTTAAGATACAGCTTGAGAGGCTCTGCAGGAGCCACCAGGAACTACTTGCAGTATGCAAGAGGGATTCTGGAGGACATTTGAGAAGGTGACTGTGTCATAGCTTTTGCTGTAATACAAGCAGCTAACCAGTAATTCTAAGTGTTAAAAGGGGTCATGGCATACATGAGTAATGGACATCTGATCTCCGGTCACAGGACATATCAACTGCAAACTGGAGATTTTGATAGGGTAAAGGGGAATAGATCTAAACAGAGGAAGCATTAACTTCATTTACTGGATGGAATCCCATGGTGGTATCTCAGTAATTAATTGCTGCACACGCTAATGTGAAAACTCAAAACAGACAAAATTTTAAAAGTAGAACCCTAAAAGGCAGGCCTAGATAAGAAAAGCTAAACGTTTCTGTAATAAATGTGCATAAAACCTAGGGGGGCACATATAAATTAGAGGTCTAAAAGAGGCTTCCAATAAGCGGTCCTGTGGGAAATGAAGGATCTGTACTAAGTCAAGAGGCAACAACCTTACCTCACTTGCTTCGGGTCTTGCCACGAAGCATTGTGCAAATACCAGATGTAGACGTTTGTACCTTCTCTCATTCCTTTGCTAATTCATGATTCTGTTGCTCTTGCTCCGCTTCGGAAGAACAGTTATCCGTAAAAACTGGTTCTCAAGCGCATTGCCCCCCGGCACCACCCTGCAGCCTGAGTCCCAACGAGCTAGCCGTATCCCAGACAGTTCCCAGCTTCGTGGCGCAGGGTAGAATGTGACAGGGACTGCGACAACGGTCAGGAGGATGAGGCAGTCCTGGCTGGTTGCAGAAGGAGATTTCACCTGTGCAGATAAGAAAGGTAACTTACTTACGCCACTTTCAGGAAAAGAGGGCAAATCCTAAACTGCCTTATCTACTAGCATGGAGTAGCCTGTAATAATACTCCTGACAAAGAAATGATTACTTCCTCATCTCGTTCTCAAATCGTCAATGACTTTGGTCCCCCGAGTTGCCCTGCAATGGTAGATGATGCAGGAAAACTTGGAGTATTGACTGGAAACAATTACATGACATTTCCTCCATGCAGATGAGCTATTCTTTCTTCTTTCCTTCTGCTTGCTGGTCACGTCAGAAAGCCTTATACCAAAAACACTCTCACACTTGGTGTGGGCAATTTTTGAAACCCTTGTCCAACAGAAGAGATGAAGAGAGCAGGACAAATAGTGGAAAATAAACATTTTCATGAATCCAGCCTCTCATTTTGATTCTGGTTTTTTGTTCCCTTTTCCACACCCATTCACATGTATGAGTTTGTATTTGCATAAATGCTGGGAATAAGGGCCCATACAAATACTCATTCATATGCAAACAAGGGTATTCACTCTTGTTCCAGAAGTGTTTGCCCTCTGTTTACAAGGCTTCAGTAGCAAAATCACCCAGCGGAAAAATATCATGAATTCCAGCTGGTCAATGATACCCCACCAATAACGTTCACTAGCCCAAGGAAAGTCAAAGCAAGCAAACAGAAACACACTGATGTTCACCATCTCTTGATACAGCTAGGTACTGAGAATAAATATATACAAATCAGACTGTGCACACATCACGCTTAAAAAGAAATAAATACTGCATTTGCTGATAAGCTAGCTGTTTGATAAAGAGAGTCACGTCTACCACCGTGGAGAATACCTCAACACCTAGCTCTACCTTTTACTGCCACACGCACTGGCGGGCAGATTTCTGCTTCAGGGCTTTCTCATTTGTTTCATTCTGATGCACAGGAGCCCAAAAAGAAAGGAGAAACTCCTTAAGGGATGGTTGGGATGCTCACTTGGGAATGGAAGTGGCGGCATTCAAATCACTGGCGCTGACTTCTATAAAACAAGTACTCAAAACTTGTGTTTCTATATTCCTGATAAATTAGACCACTGATTTCTTCTATGGCTGGTAGATCTCTTTCACACTCAGCTACTGAAAGAAACTTCACACTTCCCCTTCTCCTTGCCATTTGGCCAGCACGTACCTGGTGAGTTGAGTGCACTTACCCTAGGTACACAAGATTCAGACCCAAGCTCCTCTTCCAAACTGGGCCTTCTCCCGGCTTTCCCATGTGCGTTGGGCACTGCTCTTCATTTCTGAAGCGAGCACTTACAAACACGGGGCTATGTGGTACACGGGAACCTCAGCCCCCCTTCCCCTCTTGCTCAGAACTCCCACCTTGGGGTGTATTGGTTTGGGGATGTATCAGCATTTTCTGGCAATAGTTTTAGTCGAAAAAAATCCCACTATATCTTACCGTCCTCATTTTTCAAGAGCAAAAGACCAAAGCTGAAGATACACATCTCCCCACAACAAAATGGGAAGCTTTGCCTACAGAATACATTAGTTGTTATGGATTTTACTCAAAGACTGTGAAGGCAAAACATTGTTCTGGGACTTTTTCCCAGTTAATCCTTTGCTAGGAATAATTCTGTCATCGATTTTGGAGATACCCTTCCTGCTTTCACTTTCATCCTCAAGAAATGTTCTGGGAAAAGAAAAGTCATTTTATTAGAGAACAGGTCATTTTTGAACCATCTTAAATAAACTTCTTTTCAAAGAAACTAAGAAATGCTGGATCACATCTTGGCATCAGTTATGACAGTGCAAACATCTTGACACAGATTTTACAACCAAAATTTATCTTTTGCATCTGTTGTCTACAAAAAAAATAAGAGGGAAGAAAATCACAGTATGATCAATATTCATTCCGTATGCAGAGTGAACCCTCCCCAGATCTAAATTATGCTTAAGTTTTTGACAATCTCTTCCCAAGAAAGACTCCACTTCTTAGGAACCGAGCATCCACACCTTGGGCACTGACCAGGTTGACGCCTGGCAGGCAGCACGGCAGCGAGCCCGCTGCAGAAGCCAGAAGGACCTGTCTATGGTGCTTCAGCTGGACCATGCTGCATCTGCACCTCCCAGGAGCTCAGCCCTAAAATAACGCAGCTGCCTGGCAGAGTCAAGAGCCTGTTCCTCCACCGGTGTCAGAATGCCAGGAGCGGTGTGTAAGACAGCTGAAAATAGCCCGGGAAATGACTGCGTTTTACAACAAAAATAATACCACACGCATTCTCACACATGCAAACAACCAGTCAATCAAACCGAGAAGGGGGAATTAAAGTAATAAGCATTCAAAGCATGGTTGCAAAGGAAAACCATTTTGGTAATACGTCTCAAAATATACTGTGGGGTTTTTTTCATCAAGTTGAGTTCCTTTGATTAAATCAGTAGTTTTCAACTTTTTAAAATTAACTATTTTTTTCTTCCTCCCCGCCCCCCCCCCCCCCCCGACTTTCTGTTCACTGGAATTACCTTTGGTTGAGGTGCACCATTTTCTCCCAGGTTGTTTTCTCATTTTCAACAGATTTACATGGGGCTAGGCTGCAGGAATAAGGAGATATACAGGTCTTCTCTTCTGATATGTAGTTTGATAGAGATTTATTTTGCACTCCCTTAATTTATAGTTTGTATTTGTATTGAGCGTAAGCTGTGTGAGAAAGGCAATCGATTTACAAAACAGACTACATGCAGCACATACAAACTGACTCTTACCAAATAGGAAAGACTTTCTCAATACAACAGCTTGGTGCAGAAGAGCATGCTGAGCTGAAAAGCAAATACAGCTATCTGATTAATTGATTCTGACCTCATAAATATTATACTTTGGGGGCTCTAATGGAACTTCCTCAGGGTAAATTGCACGGTTCACCTCATTCATTTATATCTCTGGCTGACAGATGTACATTATGAAATGTCACTGAATATGCTGGCAATAAATGAGGTATAACATTAGCATCTTGGTTCTGTTTTCCTGAAGGAACACTTTTGTTAAATGAATCGCACACCAGTAAAAATATTATTCTCTACCATGTACACGTCTCTCTATTTTAATCAGTCTCCCAGAAATACATGCGGGCCTTCCAAAAACACAGAGCCCGAGTAAATTAATAAAACAAGCTGCTCTTTTGTTGTGCATGTTTCCATTGTGAAGCTATATTGTTGGAGAATATTAGGCTGTGACAAGCATTTGATAGCGTAGTAGTTGCACTAATGTTATGGTTATTATCTTTACTACCATGCAGTGAAACACAGTTAATTAAAATACAGTGAAGAAATTGCTCCCTTCCCCCACCCAAACATAAATGAGACGATAAATTTGTTGTTGTAGTCAGCACATAGGGTCCCTTGACCCCTCTGCATGTATTTAGATATTATGCCATTATATTTTTTATTTCATTGCCATTCGAGACTGATACAACTGCCTATAGAGGTCTGGGGAATAACAGCAAACAACCATGACGTGTGCAGTTAATGAAATGATATACTGTGGTGCGTTGCAATAAAATCCCTAAGAATATATGCCACACTCCTGTCGGGTGTGCAGATTCCAATAAACCATTAATCCTTGCCAGGAGCAGGCCACGGCTGCAAAGGTAACTTTGCTGAGGGATGGGGTGAGGGGGAAGAGAGGAGTGGAGGGAGGGAGGCTGAGGGAAGAAGAACAGAGCTACTGGCAAGCGCGGTAGTTAGAGGAAATGAACCATCCCTTTGGGATTAAACCTACTTTTAAACTATCCCCTTTCCTCCCACTGTTAAGACATAATTGTTATAAAGGACAGCACTGGAAAAACATGTAATTTATCTCTCGCTAGTCACCAACAGCTATTGCAGGCTTAGGAGTCCAAGCGAGGCTAAAAGGTATTTCATCATATACTGTCACCTCTAGGACAGCTTCCGAAGAGCTGCACAGTGGCTGGCTGCTGCACCTCTGCACGGAGAGCCGTACGAGGGGCAGGTATGAGCAGTAGCCTACTACCCAGCTGGGTACTACTATAGCTGCTACCCAGACTCTGCCCGCTGGCACATTCCCCTGCAACAAACCCCTCTCAGCAAGCTCCAGCCCCCTCTCCGCTTTAAGGAGAGCAAAGGAGGGAGGCCCATAGAGTTAGGAAAACCAGGCATTACAGGGGTTTGCCAAGGCTACAAACAGAGGTGGGAAAGAAAGTCACAGAATGTGTGCCTGCTACTACATCTGTGCATTTATTGATTTACACTCAGGCACAGACTACAGCCGTGCTGTAAAGGGACTGCACAGACCTCTCCGCCTTTGCACAGAAGCGCACAGGTCAGCTGTCAACTTCAGTCCTTATACTTTTTTTGACTGAGTTTATGCTTTCAAAAAAGGCTAGAAAAGCATGTGCTAGATGCAAAGAGCACCATCTAGCAACAAGAGCAGGAATACGAGGTGTTGCTTTGGTAGCATCGCCTCCGCTGTATGCTGGGAATGCTTCGGAGAGCTGCCAGGCTCTGGAATTGGGCTCAAGGTGGCTGCAAGGGGAAAGCAGCGCCCTTGGTAGGCAAGGATACCTGGACTCCAGGGACATGGGTGCTGTGAGAAAACCTCCTCCCTGCTCCAGTGTCATTTCCTTTGCTTGGTCAAAGTCATGAGTCAGGGCCCATAGAAATCATGAGGGGTTTTTTTTTTTTTTTCATCGTTATTTAAAAAAAGCAGTGGAGATGAGGGGAAGCAAGTTGCAAATTCTGTGACATTGCTTTCCTGTTCAGGCTTTGTGTGTCTTGTCTTTATTTGCTAACAGCGATGTGACTCCCGGTTGCAATGTCTGTATGCTAGGATGCTTGCTAGCATAACTACCTATTAAAACAAGAGCAGAGATATGTTCAAGATCAGTACATAGGATTTCTACCCTGGAAAACCTTTAGGAGGTATATATGCTTAGATGTAGACAATTAAACATGTATGTAAAAAGCAAAGAGACAAGTGAGCAGTGTGATTATGGTGGTACTGGGTAAATTTCTTGTTTACGTTTTTCTACCATTTAAGAATATTTGCTGCTTCTGCTTCGCTCTTGCACACAACTGAAAAAACCAAAACGCAGAGAGAACGGGCATAAATAAAACACGTGCAAGTGCTTCACCAGTCTCTGCCTAAGTACCATCGCACCCATACCGTGGCTGATAATTCATTTGGATAAAACACAGGAGCTACCCCACACTGCTTTATAACAGGCAACATCATCACATGCATGATTACCTGGCTAATAAACCAGGGTCACAATTATACAGTACCCAGTGCCATAAACCTAGCCCTGCCGAGGCGTTACACCAGTCAGCGCACTCTGAGGCTGCTCGGCACCTCCCACTCGGCACGGATCAAGTTTTGCCCCACTTCCCAACCCCTTGTACACCGTCAATGGTGGATCCATTAGTCACAGGCTATATGACGCCCAGTTGGACCATTCTAATGCCACCCAGCAGAGAGCAGCCAGGTGAACAAATACATACCAGTCACCTGGTCTGAATCAGGGGGTGGAAAGCAGGTCATTTGAACAGCGGAGGAGTCCACTTCAAAAACGTTAATCATTTTACACTTGTACTTAACATACGTCAAGACAGTGTTGACAGTATGTACAGACTACCCTTTCAGCGGATGGTATTAGCTATCTCAGAGACCTGAAGCTACATGGCTATAATCAAAGTCTACAGACTTTTTTTTTTTTGGAGGTCACTTGCTTTTGTGCTTAAAATTTCCTTGCATGGCCTTTACAAGCAATGCAGCTATATATACCTCCCCAAGATGATAGGTGGAAGAGGAGGAGAGGGAAAGGAGTCAAACCAATTGTGAGCAAATTTACCTGGTTTATAAGGTATTGTGGGGCTGATAGGAATGATAGTCTATTTATCTATATAGAGCACAATTTGTTTTTCTTTAAAACTGTCCAGTATATTAGCTTTTAGTTTTGATCACTAAATATCAACAGCAACCTTCAAGACAAGAATGTATCGGTATCTTTTATTTTCTCCTCACAGACTGGGTTTTCACTACAAAGACAACAGCAGATGTTTTTAACTCCACAGTTTTACATTTCTTACAGCTACTTCAGTGTATTTTCACCACAAACCACACTTCTATAAATGGCCCAGTCAAAGCATCATTAATTTTCCCTCCAGCACCCCAACTGCACCCTAAGGGCACAACAGCCAAGGACACCTTCAGCTGCCTTAATGCCAGAGATCTGTCAGATTCTCTTTGCTTTCCTCAGAAATCAGCTGCTTCGTCTCTCAGAGGACAAGCCAAGCCCTGCAATAGCCAGTGCCTATCGTGGCACAGGAGCACCCTTCACACACGGCATTTATTTGGCCAGGAGCACTTAAAGGAGCTGAGGGCCACCAACAGCGTCACCTAGCTCTCCGTGTTGTCGTTGAGGAGCACAACAGACACATTGTTCAGAGGCTTCTCTTTTTACAAGTGACATTTCTATAAAAAACAATCCTGGGCTGTTCTTTACTTTTAAAAGGCCCGAAATACATCGCAGTCTCCTTCCTTTTAAAGTCAGTGCCCATACTATTATGTTACTCATTTCTCTTTTCATCCTAATGATCAAGAGGCACACTGTTGCCGGTATTTGCAGCACTCGCCCTCTCTGGTATTTGTGATTCAATAGCTGCCCAGATAAGGTCAGGAGCAAAATAACTTCTGGTCAGTTCAACATACTTATCTTTGGAGGGAAAGCAAAGGAAAGCAGAAAAGAAATGAGACCAAATACATGTCAGAGGATGAAAGGAGAAAATAAAAGGAGCTTGAGACATGTAAGTTGACAGTCTTGAATGCTCAACAATGATGCTGGCAATGCTCTCCACACCAGACAGAATAGCATAACCTGGAAACCAGCAATACGTGCAGAGCTTCCTTGGAAATCAGGGTAGGTATTTGTGACGAAGAAACAGAGCATTTCTGAGTAAGAAAGGAGTGAATGCTTGGCAGACACCTATCAGTTCTGTACACTTGTCATATCAGACTTCGGTTAAGCAAAGCTAACTTACCAGAACACAGAAAAGTTAATAAAACCAAACCAAAATTGTCACAAGAAAACACAATTTATCTCCCCTCTCTGACCTTCCAGTTCCCCTTGAAGAACTAAACACAGTGCTGGTCCTGTAAACCACTAACGTTTCCCAAATGAAACCACATCGTCTAACGCTAAATATTTTCAGTCATAGGAAGGCCATGGTGAGGGGCACAGGGAGACAAAACAAGAAAAAAAAGCAAAACAGGCCTCAAAACAGCTTAAGAGCTTTTTCTGTAATACTGAAACAGTCCATGAGCTCCAGCTCTCCAAACAGAAGCAAGAGAGTTTTGCTCAAGTATTCATGAATGACTTAGCTTGGGTCTAAGCTAGAGAAGATGACATGCTCTGAAATACTTACCCCTGATTAGCCACAGCCATTTCCACCTCGTATTGTGGCCAGCAGAGCTGAGCTGACTGAACGTTACTTTTTTGCTCCCTGCTGGACTAGACCAAATTACATCTTCCCAACTACAAGAAGATGCAGAAAAAATAATAATAAAAAAAAAAGAATACCTCTGAAGCATGAGACTTTGCTAACTCCTTCTGAGGCTACTTATTTTCCTGTTGTCTGGATCAGCGTACATGATCCATCAGTTTTTAATTATACATACACAGAATCACAGAACCATTAAGGTTGGAAAAGACCTGCAAGATCATGTCCAACCACCAACCCAACCCCACCATGCCCACTAAACCATGTCCTGCAGTGCCACGTCCACGCATTCCTTGAACACCTCCAGGGATGGTGACTCCACCAACTCCCTGGGCAGCCTCTTCCAGTGTTTCACCACTCTCTCAGCAAAGAGATTTTTCCTGCTATCCAGCCTGAACCTCCCCTGGTGCAACTTGAGGCCATTTCCTCTTGTCCTATCACTCATCACTTGGGAGAAGAGACCAACACCCACCTCACCACAACCCCCTTTCAGGTAGTTGTAGAGAGCGATGAGGTCTCCCCTCAGCCTCCTCTTCTCCAGACTGAACAACCCCAGCCAGCTGTCAACCAGCACCCCCAGGTATATACACACACACCCCCCCTTATCTAATGATTTCAAATGACTGACTGACAGCAGTAGGCTGTATATATTTCTCTCCATAAATTTTCAGTGAAACATCGTGCCTCAGAATTTATGACAACCTATTTTGCCAATCCTTTGTTAAGCTTACCAGCTTGAGCTCTCTATTTTGCATGCTGCCTTCCAACTCACAACCTGATGGGTAGTTTACAGAAAAGCTAGATGCAGCTGGGTCAGCCTTAGACCAGGAATTGACCACAGAGGAACTGCTGCCACAGACCGCCTCCTGGAGACCCCAAGTCAGGGTTTAAGTCATCTTAGGTAATACCCTGCAATATATCTGAGGGGACACTGGAAGCAGGACACGTTGGAGGTGTTTGTTCCCAAACTGGAGAGAGGAAAAAAAAAAAAAAAAAAAGAGGGCCATGCTACCCTCTGTACATGCCAAGAGTGGGAGAGTAGGTGTCACGTCCTTCACAAGGTAAGCCAAATAGCTGATGGAAATTAAGTTGCTTGTGTTAAAGTTTGTTCATATAAGTGTCTGAGCAAACCATGGGGGCAAGCAAGCCAACAGTCGGTAGGTGCTTTCTGAGGCAGAAGCCCAAACAGCCAAAAAAGTACTGGCTATAAGGGTAAAGAAAGAGAATGGAGAAAACCCACAAATACTGCTCGTCATCTCAGAGACATGAGCCAGTTTGCAACGTTAGAATAGATCCACTAATTAGAAAAGCATTGAAAAATATAAAGTCAGACCCTGCCTTTGATTTCCTCATTTCAATTTATGCATCCTATCTGCAAGAGAATTAAAAGAAGAGGGGCAAATACTGCAAAGGAGATTTGCATAAGTTACACTGAAGCAAAGAGCCATGCTAGTCTTCAAAGTGGCAACCTTCAACATGGTTCCTTCTTCCTTCCCCACTCACTTTTTTTTTTTTTAAAACTGTTTTTTCCCTTAATGATCATCACCCCTGTCTCTCTGCAGAGTTGCATAGGAAAATGCTGCCATCCAGTGGCATTCCCAGTGCCAGCGGGACTGGGAGTTGTGGGGGTCTGCAGAGCAGGACCTTCATCTGTCCAGAGCAAAGAAGGGCAAAGGGGATTCAGGAGCTGGAGTTTAAAGACCTGCTGGCACCCCGCCTTTCACTGCCAGACAGGATTTTCTCAAACCAAGGATACGGTGACTTCAAGCATCCTGCAAAGCACGCTGATCATTCATTAGCTGAATCCAGTTTAGTCACAGGTAAACAGACCCTCTGTAACTTACACATTTGAAAAGTCCTGATTTTTTTTCCCCTAGTACCATCTAAACAGAACTGTATGAAAATTGATTAAAAACCCAAATAGCTAATTTTAAAAGTGTAATCAGAAAGTACAGAAACATCTGTAATTTTACGTGGAAAATACTTCAAGTTTTTCCTCATTTAGAGTTCTTTCCCCAGTGCCCAAAATTCCCAGTTTCTCAGACTGAAAGTAGTGTAGTCTGCTTCCTTGTTATAGCAGAGTCAGGTTTTTTCCCTAGGAGCATTTAACATTATTCAGTAAATTATTCAGGAAAAAATGTCCACAATCTTTAAGTTACAGTTTGAAGTCATTCATCTGAGTTTTCAGAATCCATTAAGGCTTTGGGGACTTTTCCATCAATCTGGTAAAAGCTTGAAAATATCTGTTCCAGGTCAAGAAACTGTGCGTGTAAACAAGCAGTTACACAGCTAATGTTGCTGTCTCTGAAATGGGAAGACAGGAAGGACTAGAGCAAAAATAATCCTCTTAAACAAGCACATACACTCACAGAGAAGGTCAGCAATGGCCAAAATTAAGAAAAGGGTTGTTGTTTATTTACCTTATGGTAAAGGGATCTTGAGTAACACCATCGCTTAAAAACACATATGCGCAAAACTAACCCACCAAGTTGTTTAAGAAAAATTATCATGAGTTTGCGGACCTTAGTTTTGACTGCACTTTTAGCAGTATGTGCTAATAAATCGCACTGAGATTGTGCCTGCAGCTTAAGTTTACGGTGCCTTCTTGCTCCATGAATTTCCTTGACCAGAAATGCCGAGCTTGCCACAGACTTGGCTCTGTTATTCAGCCATCAGAGTTTTAAACGTCATTGTCTGCTTCCAGAAATAGGCACAGCAGCTCCCTCCATGCTCTCTGCACCCAGAGGGGGAATTTTGAACCCTTTCCATGGCACTTGCTCATGGGCGCCGGCCACAGAGGCCAGCATTCCCCAGCGTCCAGCACCCACCGTCCTGCCCTGGGTCCTCTCCTGTGGGAGGGAGGACCCTTTCTTCTCTCTTTCTTTCAGGACACAGCAATCTGGCAGGAATAAAACCAGTCCTTTATTTTGGATACAGTCAATTTATACCCATTTTCCCCAATTTACAAAATCTACCCACACTTTCAACTTTTCAATCACTTTACAGACAGAGCGCATAACTGCCCATTGCACAGCCCTAGTCCTACACTAATGAACAACAGTCTCACCAAAGGAAGCAGAAGGGCCACGTGGGATCATCCACACAATTCTCCAGGGTGAATGGATAGAGTCAGACCGGGGGCTGGCTGGGGCGGGGGGGAATCTCAGACTGTTGCCTGTGGAGCAAAACACCAAGTCTGTAGATTTCCAGGCCACATCCAGGTTCCACCTTCCATACCGTACCAAAGTCCAAATGCAGCAAGTAGAACATAAGACAGACATGTACCTCCACATGCACCCATGAAAGAAAGTTAATGGATCAGAAAGCTCCTTGTCTCAGTGTAAATATGCAACTTGGTCTCAGTTTCATGTTCTTCATTCCCAGTATAAACCATTTTCAGTAATCCCACTAACTTAGGGCAATCTTTTTGTATGCATTGAAGTAATAGCTCTTTGAAGCCATAAACTGCAGGTCTGTATGTAAATTCAAGAAAGCCTATTTCTGTTCCTGAAGGTCAAGCATTCAATCCATGCAAAGCCTATATAAATAGTTCAATTTTTAAATCAACCAAATCATCAGTCAAAAGGCTCAGCCTTAGAAGCAAGGTTAATACATCTGGATAGAGGACCTACCGAGGCACACCACAATATGTGGTAAAGGAATGTATATTCCACACATGACAATGCCAATGGGAGGCCACAGCCCCCGTTAGCCTTCTTGGTTAAATCTACTGCTGCCCATCTCCAATACCTGTTTATTCAAATAGTCTCTCTGCTATTTTCCTCTCACAAAATGCTTTCCTTCCTCGTCAACCATTGGCTCCACTGGCTAGATATTTTGCAGAATCCTTTATCACTCCTGTTTACTGTGTGTCTACTCTATGATTAGACACGACTTTACACTTCCCAGAGGTGTTGTTGTGGTATGTTTTAAAAGGATGAAGAATTATCAGACTATGAGAAGACTTTCCTTTGGGCCTATCAAAAGCCATTAAAATCCAAAGTTCAAAAAAAGACAGATTCACATTCCAGTCACTTTTTTTTTTTTTAAAAACACATCCCTTTACTCATGCTAGTTGCATGAGTTGGTTTCTGCTAATTTTGCAGGAGTCAAAAGATCCAGACTGTTAAATCATTTTGCTTACTCTATCTGGCCTGTAAAGGGTCATCTCTTTCAATGGTTATCATTAAGCTCATTACTGCACAGTTTAATCGTAGATGCTTAGACAAAACACTCAAAGCAAAATCTCACAGTCAACATGTTTAAGTGTATTACATAATAGATCAGTAGAATGGAAGCTTCCAATTTCCCGTCAATAAGACTGAGTAAATTATTTTCTTGAGTAGCCTAATTACTATGAAATATCTCAACCAAAAACTCTTCTAAACTCCATCTACCAGTCATTTACTACATGCATCCTTGACACAAGACATATCCATTTATCTGCTCCATTTAGAATAATGAGACTAATGAGTTTATAATTGTTATTTACCAAAATCCTTTATAAAAAGTAATGAAGGAAAAGCAACTGTTGCATCAAGTAAGTAGAAAAAGCCACTGCCACGTTGATGCATTTCAACAGCTGCAATATTGCTTTCAAAACTTTTGATGTGGACATAAAAAGTTAACAAGGGAGAAAAAAGTAGCCGTTTCTCTTATTCAAAAGATCAAGAACTCCTCCAGTCCTATATGCATTTCCCGTTGAGAGTAAATAAATAAACTTTAAAAGAAAGAGTAGATTCATCTTGATCTTTCTTCATCATGGGAAAAAAAAAGCAAGAAAGGGAAAGATAGACAGCAAAGACAATCAAGAAAGAAGCACGAGGAACCTTATCTCGTTGAGCTGCTTCTTAACCTTGTTTCAGTCAAGTGAGCCAGACTTACGGAGACTGTTTCAAACTCTAGGTTTCTGATAACCTGGCTCATTTGGACTGCAGTGGGGTTAGGCAGGGCTAAGCACAGCCACCCAGTCAACAAATCAGAGGGAGAGGCAGTACATGGAAAAAAGTGTGGTGCATATCTGGCAGCAACAGCCTCTACAGTCAACGTAATTGGAAGATGATTGTCCACAGCCTTAGGTGGTAACCAATGTGTTTCACTAGACAATACGTCAAGCCAAACCGCAAAGCACGTGTTACGGTGTTTCCAGCTGCCATCAAACCCCAACAAACCACAAAGTTACCGTCAACGAGAAAGTATGCATGTCCCCTCCCATGGGATAGCCCATCTGTGGGATTTGCATTGCCAGCAGTGGGAATTTCACATTTCGGACAAACTCCCAAACAGACGGTACAACATCGCGCAGTCTTTCACTGATGGAGTTAGAAGGGTGTGGGCTCCCACCTCTCCAGCATGCTTTTGTTGAGCTATGCAAAAACATGCAAAAGTAAGTCAGCACGCAACTGTTAAACTTATGCTGCCATCACTAAAATCATACCATTTCACAATTAAGTAGGACTCCTGTCACATGTAGCAGTGCCCAGCATTTACACACCTTCAACAGTGCTTTTGTTTGCCTCTCACCTTTCAGTTCATAGCACTTCAGTCAGCATTTACATCATCTTCCAAGCACTTGGCAAACATTAATGATTTTTAAATAAATAAATAGGACTGGCATAATATAATGAAGACAAAGTCTAGGGGACTGTTTTGCCCAGGGCTGCAGGCAATAAATGAATGCACTACAAGGTTAACATATAGTGAAACTGAAGACTCAAAAAGCACCTCATCATCTAAGACAGTACTATAGAGGGAACACAGTGAATCCACCAGCAGCCACTGTTGCATTTAAGGGCACATTTATCCCAGATCCCGTATTTCAAAATACTCACTAATCACCTAGAAGTCCTCCTCTGAACCTCCACCAGGCTGTCACGCTGACCCACTCATGCTGATCCTTTATTCACTTCAAGAGTTACCATGATAAATAGGTGTCTTGTTTTAGTCACTCTCTTCAGGCCTTCCATTTTATTACCTACATGAACTGTCTCAAACATCAAGACAGTCTGCAAAGTTTCACATGCTCATTGACTGCCTATTCCCAGTGAGCATCTTTAGGGCAGACAGCCTCTTGAGCCCACATAATAAGGAAGACTGTAAGTGTAAACTGAGTCACACTATCTCACACAAAACACATCCCCAAGGACAGTGCAGAATTTATAAGAAAAGTTGATAGGGAGTAAAAAGGAACAGATGTACTTAAAAACAGAAATCAGCCAAAATTAAAAAAAAAAAAATCCCTTCAACTGAAAAAGATAAAGAAATCTGGAAGTCCTAAAGGACTATGCCAAACAGCATTAGTGGGTTTGAGGATGCGTTCCTTCTCCAGATATTGGAGCACGTAAAGAATAGAAATCAATCTGAAACTTGAGCCAAAGTGGGGCTGGGAGAATATACCAATGAGTTGTTATATGCTGGTCCAGCTCATAGACTCTTTCCAAGGCATCCAGCATTAATCTATATTGGAAACAGGATACTCTGCTAGATGGAAGTTTGGTCTAAGCAATACTACCATTTTCCTATACTGAATTCCTTTTCCCTCATATTTATAAGCTTTTTGTAGATGGTTAAAAAGAAAGAGGTTTGAGATTCCACACTATAGGGATGAAAAAGATTTTAGAAGAGGCAAAACCACATTTAAGAATTGCAATATTTCTTTTTCCTTGTCCTTATATTTTATACACAGTTAGACAATTTCTCTGCATGCTGATAAGGTTATATTACAGGATGCATATCTCTGAGGAATTATTCAAAAGAGATAGCACTCAATAGAAATTCCTGTATTTGAAAAGTTGCAACTGATATGTCCCATGTGAGAAACCAGCCTGACAGATTGGATCATTTTTGGCTCATCCTTGAGTCAATGCCTGGCTAGTCTGAAGACTGAACAATGCGGTTTATACTACCAGTAAATTGTTCAGCAGAACCGGCCAGAGAAAGGAAACCCCTTCCAATGAAAAAGGTAGCGCTTGCAGTGGGTTTTTGATCCCAAACTCAGGATGAAAGAATGTCAAGAACAGATGCTGACGTGTTTCTGGTTTCTTCGATAAGATGCCATTTTTAACATATAAGAAAGTATTTTTTGTCTTGGATAGCTACCAACACTGATACAGCCATAATACTTGTGAAAATATTTCCTTTCCATGAAGGCAACATTTTCCTGTCAAAAAAATTGATCTGGTTGAAAACATGCATGTCCTTTGTCAACAACATGCCTACCCAACAAATTCAGCAATGAAACAACATATCCATCTCTCACATGTAAGCCTCTGTGGAGCTGTTTTGGTTTTGATTTTCAATTTGTTCTCTCGCCATTTCAAAAGTTAGATTTTCCCATTACAGAGAAAACCTACCTCAAAATTATGCAAACAGGGATTAAGCTTAAATCATAAGCAATGATTTGATATGGTAAAAAAAGCACTAAAAAGGATGAAAAAACTGACAGCCTATCCCTATACATTCTAGCGCACATCTGCTTTACAATTGCTGTGCAGGAATGCTGGGAGTCTGTCTACAAACAATTCACATAGAAAAACATTCTAAAAATACCTTAATCTGTTTGCAATTTATTTCAACTGCCTTTGTTACCAAGAGTTTGGTTAATGGAATGGGATAAGTGTACAATTTGGAGACAAGTATTATTATCTGAACGCTATTGAAAGCATCTCAATAACTGACTATTTGAAGGAAAGACTGTAAGGAAAGACATAGAAAAGGCTTTACAGTTTCCAGCCCAGTCCTGCCCTTACCTTCTGCCCCTACAGAAAGTCCTTGCCTACTCTGGCTGAAGACACTGGAGCCCATTGCTTTGAAAATTAAAACACAGTCTAAGCCTTCTCCAAAAGTCTCTCCTCCTGTCCTCATGAATTCACCTCAGGTTAGCAAAAGCCAAAAACCTAAAGGTCCCTTTTTTGCTGTAAGAACAGTGAATCTCATGGGAAGAGTAGCAGTGTGGGATTGTATATTCTCCAGGCTTTCTCCATCTAAAACTTGGATGACTAACTTCCTACATTGCTGCTTACAACAACTTTGCCAAGCTCCATTGTAATGGCTAATTCTGTCATGTTTAGAGCCATTAGAAATAATTAATGTTTACTAGCTATAATTTTAAAATGCATTATCTGGGACAAATAGAAACCAGATTTAAACTGAAGTAAGAACATACACTAAACTGCACTCACTTGAATGCCAGACCTTTAAAATGATGCAGAGCTTTGCTAAACTCTGAGAATACAAGGAAGACGTAGAAGATCTTAGAAGTGGATGGAGATGTATTTAGTAATTGAAAAAAAAAAATTAGTCTTGCAATAAATTAAATAGGGAGGACCCTTCATGAAAACAGTAAAACCCATACCTTAGAGTCTAGATGCAAAATTCATTCAAGATATGGGAATTCCACTTTTACCCCTAGTCAGTCATGTCTATCTTCTCAACAGCGAACGTAATAATCTCGCTGACAAAGTGGATTCATAGTCTTCATGCTTTTCCTTAAGCCACCTGTATATCTGAATACTTAAGTAAGATTTGTATAAACAAACTGTGACTATTACGTCTTCTCTTGCCTGAGACTGTTTCTACACATGTACAATGTTGCTCCTTAATTATTCACCACCTGGAGTTTAAAACAATTCCTTGCTACTTTAAAGCTGGTGGAAAGCAGGTTATTATCTCCTTTAAGAAAATTCAGAGCAACCTCTCTAGAACCTACACTGATAATTCCCTTCAAGACAAGGGGGGGGTGGGGGTGGGGGGGGGGGCAGAAATCCCAAACCTGTCAACTGTGGATTTGATCTGAATTTGAGAAATTTAAGGAGACCCACAAAAATAACCTGTTTCTCGGACACTCACAGAGTGGTTGTCAAAAAAAGCCACCCAGTTTACTGCTGGGATTTTGGCATAGGGTAACCCATACCTGGGGAATTAAATCTGTCAAAGCGGCTGGTCGGTTGCTGTCCAGACAGCGATGGGAGTCTGTTGCAAGCGTCCTTCCAGTGATGCCTTCACCTGGGAGGGGTGAGATGCCCCAAATTGTGGTTCTGCAGATTCTTCTACCCAGCTGGCCCACGGCCACTCCAGTACATGCACGATCCGTTGCTATTATCTCAAATTGCATACAAAACACCCCCCAACCATATTACCTACATACAAAACACTGTACTACATGACCATTTCTGCATCTGTAGGAACAGTTTCTCCTGGCTGCTTAAAGGCATCTTTTCCATGCCCAATTTGATCTTGTTTTGCAGTAGGAACCACCTGGCTGTCCCAGGGACAGCCAGCTGCTCCAGTCAGCTGCTCCAGTCAGCACGTTAATCATTGTATTTAAGCAAAGGAACTGGTCTAAGCACAGGAAAAGCTGCCTAGCGAAAAATCTTCAGGACAGTCTGAAGTTTCCACGTGGAGAGCTCTCGCACCAAATACTTGGTCAAATATTACTCCAAATAATCAGTCAAATACCTTGCTGTGACATTGTCTAGGAGTTCAGTCAATCACTGAGTTTCAAATCAGCTCAGTGTCCCAAACCAGTCCATTATCTCATCTGTGCAGATGACAAACCAGGGGGTTCCTGGACCACCCAGGCTGTTAATGACTTAAGCATAGGTGTCCACGCAAGTACAGCCCTGTTACCTAGCTACAATTATAACAGAACAAACTTGAATTTTTTATTTATAACTTGATTCCCATAGCCCTTACCGCAAAACAATCCCAGATTTTAGACAGCTACCGTTAAATCCATTTCTTACAGGGCCACTGTGAGAAATCCCTGCTTTCCACAGAATTCCGCCACTCCAGAGACCACCATGGGGCTCGTCCACAGATTCAGCATCTCAAACGTTTGCAAAACCATTTTACAGAAGAGGAAGCAGGACCCTGTGGCGCAAAGTAGAAAATTTGCTCTCACATCTTGATGGGTTAGAGGCTTGTGGTGAAATTACCACAAGAGATTCTGTATAGCTAAGCTTTCCTAGACATAAAGTTGTACTAAAGAGAGCATAGGGCGCTAAAAAAAAAAAGTCAGTATCCTGCCCTAGTAAGTAAATTGCAATCTGCTCATGTTACAAAATTTTGCCTAAAATAAAGATAACAGTTCTCAGAAGGGTTCTAGATGTGGATATCACCTCAGGCAGCAGTGGATTCTGTGGGAAACAACAAATTGAGAAAAATATGCCTCACATTTATGAATGGTTGCTATTTAAAAGAAAGACAACATATGGCAATTCTTATTTCGGGATGAGAACATTAAGACAGGTTACAGTAGCACCTACAGTGCCTGACTGCTAACATGACTTAGGACAGCCATATGACAAAGCAAGAGAATTGTGTCAGTCCCGATTGCTTTTTCCAGTACCTACATGTAAATGTACTGGAAAGGTCCATAAAGGACTATATTTGGATTTCACTTATCCTGCTATCCCAGTTTCAGCTCATGAACTAGACTGAAGGAGATTTGTGAAACACTGGACATTTAAAGCATGGGATAAACATGGTAAGGCACTCAGCCACTTGGATAATGTAAAATTAATTCTGTCAAAGTTGATAGCCCCTATATCAGCTACTGAGAGGCAAGTACATGTACATCATCTGCACCTGCATAAAATGAAGTAATTGCTTCTTCACTGATGGTTAACCATAGCAATACTGGAGTGACTCCAAAACCCTGAGAATTCATTAAGCCTTTGGAAACCAGGTGTTTTTTTTATCCACTACTGCCAAGATACTATTCTTCTAGTGTAAGAGAAGTTTAAATTCTTAACGTTTGCTCCAGGCAGCACTTTCCAACCACAGAGGGTCAGCAAAAGAAAAGCGACTGCACCAAAAAGCAATACCTAACCTAAGATTTGTAGGCATCAGGATGGCAAAAGAGTAAGATACTCTGTTTTGCCCTAAATTAACAGAAAAATAATTTAACATAATCTTCCCACACTAATTATAATCTTTGGTTTTCTTCAGCTCTAACTACTGCATCCAGTACAAAAACATATCCCCAGGCTGCTGGTACCAAAATGAAGTTGTTCTCTCTGGAGACTGAAATGTCTGATTATCGTACCAGAAGAAACCTGGCAAGCCTTCCCATCGACTGGCAGCAGCAAATTTATATTTCATGTAAGGCACTGGGCCTAAATTATTTCAGATTCCTTTCATTCTCTACAAGCAAGGTTACACAATAATCAGATTTTCTAGACAGAGATTTATTTGCCAAACGTTTGAACTTCTATGCAATGCTTTCAGTAACAACTTGGCAATCTGCGCCCCTCCGTTTATTCTGCTCCATTTTCCTGAAGTCATAGGATTCCTACTCCACCACCTTTGATCCTCACCTTGGATTTGCCCCACTGACCATTATAAGAGCTGCTGGTATTCCCAGCAAAGTAAATTATTGCATCTGACTGCTCGCAGCAACCGAAGTTCCTGTTCGATGCACAGATTTGGGTACTTAAAAAGGGGAGTAAACAAGAGAGACTTTTGCAGAGCGATAGAATTAAATTGTTTTTCAGCTCCCCTGCCAAGGGCATGCAAGACCTGCTCCCAACATTGCTGTGCTGTGGGATTTGGGTTTTTTGTACCAATATGAATCTGGGGGATTGTTTGTTTAAATAAAACATCGCAATTGGCCATGGTTCATTCAGTCTAGTTGGCATCCTGTCTGGGCAAAAATGTATTTCGGGTTGAAAAACTGTTCGATTTCCCTTAAGATGACAGTTGGCACCTTTTCTACTCCATTTATTTCTTCCAGCACTCTTTTTTGCAGCACCAGTTCCCAAGATTTTTCTTCTACCACAACCCACACTGCAGTGAAGAGCAGGCAATGATCTCTTACAGGCATACATGCTCATAGCAAAAGACTTCTCTTTTCTGCAGGATGTTTTTGTGAGTCTTTTTGCTTCCAATTACAAACCTGTGGAAATCTTCACTTCAACCCAAATCATTGCCCAGATACCTATGCTAAGTGATACTCGCTACGATAAATTGTCATGATTTATGTAAACGGTACAAGCAACAAAAGGCAACGAAGCTGGTGAGGGGTCTGGAGCACAAGTCTTGTGAGGATCGGCTGAGGGAGCTGGGGTTGTTCAGTCTGGAGAAGAGGAGGCTGAGGGGAGACCTCATCGCTCTCTACAACTACCTGAAAGGAGGTTGCAGAGAGGTGGGTGTTGGTCTCTTCTCCCAAGTGATGAGTGACAGGACAAGAGGAAATAGCCTCAAGGTGCACCAGGGGAGGTTCAGGCTGGATAGCAGGAAAAATGTCTTTCCTGAGAGAGTGGTGAAGCATTGGAACAGGCTGCCCAGGGAGGTGGTGGAGTCACCATCCCTGGAGGTGTTCAAGGAACGTGTGGATGTGGCATTGTGGGACATGGCTTAATGGGCATGGTGGTGGGGTTTTTTTTGGTTGATGGTTGGACTTGATGGTCTTACAGGTCTTTTCCAACCTTAGTGATTCTGTGATAAGCGTTACGTGCTGTTTAAGATGGCCCTGTCAGGGCACAGGCATTTTGAATCAAGGCATGAGCTATTATCTCTTGCTGTTATCAACACCACGGAAAAAAGCCACTTGCCTTTTTCTGAATAAGCATTGCCTTATTGCTACCCCTGTAGGACACCCTTGGAATTTTTAACATACACGGAGGCTAAGTTACTAACCAAACATTGTTCCTGTTTTGCTCCCCATAAACAGACTGCAGAAACAGCATTCCCTGCTCACTGCTAAGGTACTTACATGATCAGGACTGGCATGAATTGTACTCGATGGTTAATCATACCTTGTGCATGTTGTACATCTATCTTTTTGATAGTTCTAGGCATATTTATCTCAGCTTGCAATTTACTCATGTCAGGCTGTAACCCAGCAGCAGATAGTCTGCCTCTTCAAAGTGTTATTTTGCTTCCAGAGAACTGGCAATTTGCCTCATTTAGTTTTTATCCAAACTCTGCTGAGTTATCTGAAGCCTCTGTACGGACCTATTATGTCCTTATTTGCACCATTCCTCCCTGTACCTCCTTCTACCACCCCTTCTTCTGCCACTGTTAGCAACGCACATGCTGACATGCCCTCCCAGGTGCCCAACTCCCTGCTCCGGAGATCCACGCAATACAAAACGTACGGAGCATCTGATACAGGGCAATAATCTTCCCAAGCAAGCCTTGCCAAAGGCACTTAGATGCAACTCATTACCAAGCTTTATCTGCTGGGAATGCGCAAGGCACTCGCCTTTCAATAGTAACAGGCAACTGACATCTTTCACATTACTTGCTCTTCTTCTTGAGAGGCCAGAAAGTGTCCCCTCTCTCTTTTTACCCTTTTTTTAATGGATGAGTTTAAGCACACAATCTGCCTCTTTTTCACCATCTGGCAAACAAGTCAGATAGCCCAATTAGTTGGTTACAGAGAAAGACCTTAGCAACAAATCCTAGTAATCCAAATTTCATCTAAATTTTGGAGGAGGAAAAAAGTGCTATGCAGACCCTGGTTTTTGACTCCCCATTTTGGGGGAGAAAAATGTCACAAATAAGGTTTTATCTGGCAGTAGTATGTCCTAAACAAAACAGCAGTTCAGATAGAGAAGTTTGATCTTGAGTCTCTGGTTGATTATTCAGATTTTATGGTTTGAATTCATTTAATGTGTTTTCTTTAAAAGAATTTCTACACAGCCCTTTCCACCTTCCGCCAAAGTGTTATGGAAGGTAAAAGCCACAGCTGTCAGATAAGCATGATTTAACCACTTCAGCTAGTACAGAGAGCAAATAAAGACTCAGAGAAATGGAAAAACCCTCAAGCATGACCCAAGCCACCACCCTGCTCTGAGGGAGCATCCAGTACACACAGAAAATATCTGCCTGACCTGATCCTGAATTTTTTTAGTGAAACATCCTCCAAACATTCCCCCAAGTAGCCTTTTTTGGTGTTTCACCAGGGTAATGGTAGAAAAAAACCCTTTCTACCTATCAGAACTAAATCAAAGTGTACTATTTTCTACTATATAAGCATAAATTAATCTAATTTCTCCCTCTCATAGGCGGAGAAAAAGATTGAGCATTGCATCTTTATATTCTCTATATGTTAGACAGTCTATAAAAGAAACAGCTAAGAAGCTATTAGCTGACAAACGCCATTCTCTTTCCATTTTTCCTATCAGGCCAAGGTTTCTGAACATTTTACTATTCTTGTTAGCTTTTTCTCAGTTCCCACATTAGAACAAAACATTTTATTTTTAATTATTTCACAGAGATTTACATTCACAGCACATTATCAAGCTGCAATTAGTCCTTGCAATAAAGCACTTGAAGATGTTTACAGTAGCAAGAGTCTGGGTTCAGGCTTCAGAAGTCCCTCTTCAGAAGTCATCTTGCCCAAGGCATCCGTAAAAAGCGGTGCTTCCATACTCAAATGCCTCTATCTCAAGCGCTGTTTCTCAGTGAGAAGCATCCTAATTTGTGAATTCATGGCAGAAGTATACCCACCAACATCAATAATAACTGCAGCACCTGCTCCGCAGTAGTTCTGCCATTTGTCCTTTAGTTTCCTCACTTGCAGGTGCAAATGTCCCAAAACGAACGTCCTTTGCAGCACACCCCTTTCCCTTCCCCATCCCCGCAGCGTACCTTGGTTGCTCGTGGTCAGCAGAATGCAGAGCAATGCCCTTGAAGGATCCTTTCCAATACGTAAGGATAAAAAGAGAGCTGGGGGAAGAAAGGAGAGATTCTCATCATTTAACTGTTCAAAAACATCAGAGAGGAGGTAGCTTCCAGGATAGTCGGGGGTGCACACGATCATCATCATCTCTCTATCACAACCCAGAATAACACCACTCACTGCAATAAGATTTGCCACTTGGCCCAGCTTGCGGTGATTCCAGCGAGGTTAAGGCGTAGGGAAGAGAGTAAGTGAAGAGTGTAAGAGATGCTTTAAAAGCACACACTTTGCAAGGAGTTTTTAATTCAGCAGTCCTACATGGGAGTCACTGAGATGCAACCACCCTTCCAGCCCATTTCCTCCCTTCGCTCCCACTGCTTTCTGCTCACTAAGTAATACTTCACAGGGAAAACGGCTCACACACACGGGAGAGGTCAGAGACTGATCAAGAACCAAACCTAAGTCAGAAAAACACATCGCAACACAGCAAACTCTCCTGCACTGTCCTGTCAGATGGACGGAACCGGGTCAAGCTGAGACAGTCTTTCATTTCCTATGCTCAGAGGCTTCCTTTCTCTCCCATTAAAAACTATGACCTCTGACAATACATCCGATGTGCCAGTACGCCAAAGAGGCATCAGCCAAATTACTTTCATATTGTGTCCAGTGAATCTCTATACAGACTGGCAATGAAACATCTATATTTCAAGGCAGTCAAAGTGCCAACGCCATGACCAGCCTGTCTGTCTACCCAAGCCCACCAGCCCTTTCTTGTTCTTGATGACCCAAGCAGGTACCTGACAGGTCACGATCAGCCAGGCAGAGGAAGCTATCCTTTTCTGGGGCAGGGAAGACAGGCAGAACACGGTTCTTTGATATTCTCCAGAGCATCGTATCTTAATACCACCAGTGTGAGATAGAGTTACTAATGTCCTCTCCCCATACTTCAGGGAGAAGTCCTGCAGAATTTAACAAGGAGGTAACTAATCACCTTCTATAGAAAAGACAGACTTCTGAAAAGGTTATCCCTATCACCACAACATAAATATGGATAACTCCACTGAAAACAATAAAGTTCCACTGGGATAAAAGCATTAATCAAGCCTTAAAGAGTTTTATGCAAAATCCGTTCCTTTTACAAGATCTTTGGAGCCATTCCACAGAAGAGAGAAAATCCTCCGTTCAGTTAAAAGGATGGTTATGACATAACCTTTCATGAAGGTTTCCAGGTGAATTTTTAAGAACTTTTCCATTAGTACGGAACGCTAATATTGTTTCAGCAAAGCCCTTTGTTCACGCAATGGTACAGCATCTACGCAATGCCTCTTCGTCTGAGCTATTACAGCACACAGAGGCAGTTAGAGAGGGAATCCATTTTGTAAAGGATACACATCACTTCAAAAGAATGAAGGTAATAAATGCTGTAACTACCAGCATTCCTTCCAAGTGCAACAAGATACTCATTTAACATAAAAATGGAAATTTAAAACCTATCTGCAACCATACAATTTGCTGATTTCCCTGGTAGCTGACTGAGGAGAACAGACAAAAGCTCATCCCGCTAAGACAGAGTTACCTCTGGAATTGGTGCCGTCGCTGCAGAAGCCAGCTGGGGGGATTTCTCAACTTCGAGGGCACAGAGGTTTTTGAGCCTTTGTTTAAAAACCTGCAGGAGAAAGAAGATTCATTACTGACAGTGGGTTTTGAGTGAAGAATCATTCAATCAGTAGTGGTTTTGACCTCAAGTATGATTTTTCTATTGTACAGTTCAAATGAAATACACTATTTCTAGCAATGCAGTAGCTCCAACTGGTAAAACAAAGGATATTGTAGACCGAGAAGTATCTGAGGAACTGACTGTCTATCATAGCGAATGAAATGAAAATTCCACTCCATTTAGTGTGCTCCCACAGGAGTAATGCACACAGCAAAGTTTCAACCAAATGGAAAATGCAATAGCAGCACTTAACTTCATTTTCTTGTATCTGTTCTCAATTTTACAGGGGATATACTTTAAACATCTGTAATAATTATACTCAAATTGTTTTTAAATTAAATGTCACGGAACAGAGTTGAGAAAAAACAGCCTTCAGCACAGGAATTACATATTGTTTTAAAACAATACATAACAATGATTAAGTAACTGCAGGTACATTTAAAGAGCGGATAGCGGGGAAAACTCAGTGGGATGACTTTTTTTCCTCCCTTTCCTAAAAAAGTTGCACATGATTGTCCCTAGAATCCCAGTAAAAGACCCCACCTCTCTCCCAACCCCAGTTTCCCCTGAAATCACAAACCCTTTGAAGAAATGATGTACTATTGGTAACGTTGACATATCAGAAGACTTTTCATTACTTTCCATTTGACACTGAGTACTGTGAAGTACTCACATAGTTCTAATTCACCTGTTTGAAATTATCTTATCAAAATGGTTTATTTTTAACAGAGATACACAAACTGAAGTATGGTTTTACATGTATGTATAGAAAGAGAGTGTGAATATAAATACATATACACGCAGGCTCGCTGGTGTAATACGAGCACCCTTTTGGGACAGGACCATCACAAACCCACCAATTTCTCCTCCTCCTCTACTGAGCAGACATTCTGGGTGCTGACTTTCCCCTCTTGCCAGAAGTCCTTGAAGAACTAGAGTGATGTGGAGAGCTGCAGTGAAAGCTACAGCTGAGATTTCAGTCTATTCCCAGGGATGGGTCAAGTGAAATTAAGACCCCTTAGACTTATCAAAGTTTCAACCAAATTCCATGTTTTCTTCTTTTAACATGACTTCTGCTAACTTGTGGTTAAATCTGACTGTTTTTGCCTCTATGTTAGGCTCCATGAAAAAGTCATACAGCTGTTCATATTTAAGCTGGCTTACATAACAGAGAGCAGCACTCCGAAGATGTAATTAATGGTCACGTGGAACAGGATTACTCACCATCTCTTATTAAGTCACAAGTGGTACAGTCATGAGCAAAACAGGCAAGTCACACAAAGTAGTTGTCATCATGTTCTTCTCACCATGCCATGCAGGAATGTGTTTTGTGTCTTACAAGCCATAGATAAATCTGTTTCCAAAAGGTTAGAGGTACTTTGGTGAAGAAATATTACTGACTTTACACTGTGTGCCCACCTAGCTCTAAGGTACTTTTGCTACAAGTACACACATGGCACTCCAAGCTCTGGAACAGTTAACCTGGGCAGTCTAGCTGAGAATCAGGACATCCATAAGTAAATGTTTTTTAAGCCAGGAAAATTCAGCGCCTTTTTTTTTTTTAAGCATAACTAAAACTGAAGCACTATAAATAAACTGATTTGTTACACATACACAAATGTGATCATTGTAGTTCCACTCACTGATAAAAGGCTGCTGTCTCAAATCATTTTAAGAGCAAACCCCAAAGTCACCAGTTCCTAAGCACTGAGTGGACCTCCAGATTAACACTAGCGACCACTGCCCTAGCAGGAGGATTCCCCTCTGGCATTCTTAGCACCCTTCAATTTTTCCAGTAGTCATCTTTTTCCATCTTACCCCACTTGGATCCTTTCCACGTGTTCTAACATGGCACTGTTTAACAGCCTTCATATGGGTCAAAAATCTAACAAGGAGATTCTGGGGTTTTTCCCTTGGTGTTTGGGTTTTGGTTTTGTTTGTTTGTTTTGTTTTGTTTTTGTTTGGTGGGGTTTTTTTTCCCCACAGCCAGTACAGAATAACTTAGTCTTCCACGAACATTTATTACGAAGCACCACTATACCGCTTTTGCTTTGACTTCACTTTTTACCTTCACAGAAGCGAGCAGAGAATACATTTTAACAAAGCAAGCTGAACAGCTCAAGCATTCTGTTCAATCATCCATATAAAAAAGCAGTCAAAAATAACAGTTTCTTCACATCAAACAACTCACTTTTTGTTTTTAAAAGTACTCAAGAGAAAAAAAAATCAGAATCAAAAAATTCATGTCAGATCAAAAGAAGTGCTGATGGAACTGAAAAAAAGAATTTCCAATGTACTTAAAATGTTCATTTCTGAAATGTTTTTTCTGTTTTTCAGAACTGCCAACAAAATGAACTAAAATCTGTTCTTTACAATCTATTGTGCTCTTAAATTCTGCTACACCAGCACGTTAAATTGCAAGTGCCTTGTATCAATCAAAAGCAATTTCTCAAGGATTTATATTCCTTGATGATAATCCTACCTATACTGAAGAACTGGCTAAAGTCCTTTTTATACCTTTTATATTTGATAAGATGATTACACAAAATTTTGTTTCACTTTGCCTCTGTAGTTGAATTTATTTAAAATAAGGCTGACTCCAGCTTATTGTTTTTATATAAAATGACATTAGGAAGAATAATATATTTAATCAGGACAAAATACTGACTACAAAACCAATCTAGTCTTCCTGCGGTGGGACAATTCTTTTGTTTATTCCTCCCACACCACCACCGCGTTTGAAGGAGTGAGCTTTTCTGGATATCCCCTAATCACAGCCCTGCAGCTGAGAAGCCTAGAAGACCTTTCTCTTTCCACTCTCAATAACAAAACTACAATAAAAATCTTCCTAGAAACTGTTTAAAAAGCATAAGCCCATAGCAGAAGACATTTTTCCCAGGAACTTGCCATAGATCCCCCCTCCTTTGTCTATCGTGATTCATTAACTTTTTAGGTTTTACGAAAACTTTTGACCCTTGAGGATAAACGCCATCCTCAGCACACGGGCGTAGGCTCAGTATTGTTGTTGGGTTTTGCAGATTATTGAAAACTCTTGAATCAAAATATCATTTTCTAATTAAGCATTTTTTGTGGTTGTTTATAAAGTGCTCCCGAGGAAAAGAGAAACTAATTCCATTCTTTCTTCCTGAATATTTCAGAGCTTTGTTGAAAGCTTAATTTTAACCCTCAGCTAGTAACACGAGTAACACTTTTCCGATTTCAAAGTAGTCTTAAGTCAAATCAAATTGTGGCCTCATGGAAAAGAAATTTTAAATTTTTTTTATTTACAGGTAGTGCTTGGTGCAAATTCCAAAAGGTAAAAAAGACAGGTTTTATGAACCCAATGCATTTAACATATTGGCAAAAATACTCATACAGCAACAGACAATGGTCAGGGATATGGTGATAGAACAAGGAAAAATTGTTGTTGCTATCGCCTAGAGGGAGGACGACTGGAGCTGGCTTCCAGCTTCGTTTCTCTGCTGTGAAGCCCAGCCAGGAAAGAAGTTCCCGTGCCAACCTGGGTGAACACATGAGGAGATGCCGAGAAAGGGCAAAAAGATAGTCTTAAGTTTCCCTTACAGAGATATTTGGTGTGATTATTTTAATGCTTAAGCAGGACTTTTTTGGTAAAACAGTCTCTTTCCTGGGCTTGGCTGCCACCTTCAGAGAGCAGCACATGCCAATTTCCAAACACAGGCACATCAGCCCACAGAGCACAATCTTCCTCTTATCAGGGACAGTAAAGCTGACAGACGCAAGTTCACACCTGCCACACACAAACTCCCTTTCCCTAATTACAACAGAGAATCACCAAAATTCACACAGACAATGGCAGCCCCCTATAAGCAAGCCTGTTATTTACCCACTCCAATAGGGATTTCCATCGCCGGGGTACTGCTCTGCGCACAGAATGAGTTCCCTTGAGGTGACCTTTCCACGGGCAGTGCCCATGGGAAGGGATGTCCAGCTGCTAATGGTGTCATGCCGCTTGAACAATTGCAAACGTCAGGAGGAAAGACGAGGATCGACATTCCCATTTATCCACTAGAGACAAACAGGTGCACATGTACTCATCAGCTGACGAGCTGAACTGCTGAGCCAAACCGAGGATGGACCCCATTCCCCTTGCTAGCTATATACCAGCTTTTGTTCACAGGTCGTGCACGCCCTGCAGCTCGCTAAAGCAAAGCTGGCCAGGGTAGCTTGGAATAAGGGAAAAGAGGAACAGTTCCTGCCATCATCCCTACAACTTGGCTTCTACCAGTTCATAAAGCAAGGAGACAATGCTGAGGCAGGCCCAGGTATGCAGGTATAGCTTCACAGGGACTCTCACAATGCCAAATTTTTTGTTTGGGGTTTTGTTTTGGGGTTGGTTTTATTTTCTCTGGGTGTAACAGATTACAGAATCACAGAGTCACTAAGGTTGGAAAAGACCTGTAAGACCATGAAGTCCAACCACCAACCCAACACCACCGTGTGCACTAAATCATGTCCCGCAGTGCCACGTCCACACGTTCCTTGAACACCTCTCCAGGGATGGTGACTCCACCACCTCCCTGGGCAGCCTGTTCGGTGAACTCTCTCAGGAAAGACATTTTTTCCTAATACCCAGCCTGAACCTCCCCTGGTGCAACTTGAGGCCATTCCCTCTTGTCCTATCACTTGTCACTTGGGAGAAGAGACCAACACCCACCTCACCACAACCCCCTTTCAGGCAGTTGTAGAGAGCAATGAGGTCTCCCCTCAGCCTCCTCTTCTCCAGACTGAACAACCCCAGCTCCCTCAGCCCCTCCTCACAAGACTTGTGTTCCAGACCCCTCACCAGCTTCTGGCCTTACAATTAGGCCCAAAGGAATTTTACTTGCATTGATAGCCCAGTTCAAGTTACATTGATGTCAAGACATCACTATGCATTCCTAAAAATAACAATCTGGCCAA
This sequence comes from Gavia stellata, assembly GCF_030936135.1. NCBI lineage: Eukaryota > Metazoa > Chordata > Aves > Gaviiformes > Gaviidae > Gavia > Gavia stellata. The sequence continues at coordinate 93,734,656 of NC_082596.1, read as the reverse complement.
TTATGCTCCCCGGCTTTACAAATCCTGCATGCATATAAGTTGTCGTTAACCATTAATTTCACCACTGGCAGCATGATAAAGCTCTGAAGATTCATACTGGGAATAGATAAGAAACTACATCACTGCAACAGGAGAAAAACCCCAGACTCCCCTGCTTGGAGCAGCTGTGGAGACAGGGCTTCAGGTTCCTCATTTGCCATCAGGTAGCAAAACAGAGGACTATTACCTTGGTAAAGCAATGCAAAAATGCATGGAATTTCCTCTCACCAGAGAAACAGAGCTGTCATCTTTCTCAGTGCTCATTTTACACCCTTGTAAGAGTCTGAAAACTTCAGTCACTATAACACAAACAAATCTGCAATAAACTATACGCCATATATACATTACCTCTTTTCAGGCTGCCTTGTTTTTACGTCAGAGCGCTCAGAGAGATTTTGTCTGTCTTGTCTTTGACCAAGAAAATTTCCCTGATGTTTCAAGGCATATCTTAAATCTCAGGTTAAGTTAGCAGAGTATTGGAAACAAAGTAAAGGCTGAGTTCTGAAAGGGCACATTTAGAACAGAGCTATAGAAAAATTAAGTGCCCTTAGAATGTTACTACTTTCAGATTTTAAGAAACTCAACCAAGTATTTTTGATTGCTGTCCATAAACAGAAAGGGCCGAATCCTTCATTTCAATATCACTGGGGTTTTGGTATTTAAATCCAGATCAATCCCAGAACCTCTGGATTATTGGAAGGCTTGATTTAATTCTGCATTATGCTCTTGATGCCTACAAGGCTCTGTCAAGTCCAGACTTACTTTGCACAAGGGGAAAGCTATGCTTATACAGTACAAAGGAAACGTCAGTTCCTGTGATTTTTCCACCCCTTTACCCCAGCTATGCAGATCTTTTTTTTTTTCTTTAATGGACTTAAATCAGCTACTAATCAGAGCTAGTTTCCTGTGGAAGATGATGTTAGAAAGACATCAATTCATGCAAAGCCTAAAATCCCCATCCAAAATGATCACTAGCAATTAAAGAGGTTCCAGAAGAGTATTAGAGAATATGCCACCACAAGCACATATAGCATCTGACTCTGTAAGATAAATATGCGCACCAGCTATAACAACAGGACAGGAATTACCACATTTAAATACTTAATAAAATACTACTCTGATTGATGTCCCAAGACCCTACCCCATAGGAAGTCTCTCCTCATTTCTATGGTGATGAACTTACACCATGAAACTGGAAATCTAATTACGCTTGCTTGTAACTGTGACCGCAGAATATAATTATAGCTATCACCAGCCAAAATAATTGGACAGCTGTTCTTAGAAAAAAAGCCTTCTTACTTGACTGGAGATACTCTGATAGGAAGGAATTAATAAATTTAACCATCAGCCTAAACAGAGAGGAAGAAGAGGGAGAGTTTGCTTAGAATATCAGGGAACATTTCTGAAACATGCATTGAAAAGGGAGTGAAAATACAGAGTTTAATCTGTTAAATTAACATCAGCATTGATACTGTTATTTAGAAATTACTTCAGACAGAAAGCTTTTCTCAGTTGCGTTATTATGTCTGGAGGAATAAATCTTGGAGAACAGGAATTTAGCTGGGGACAGTGTGAGACAGTCTAGTGCCAATAAAAACAACCAGGAGACATGGGGGGGGGGGGGGGGGCGGGGAACAACAGAAAAAGAAAAAACACAAAATCAAAGAGAAACACGAGGAGAAGGCTACTACTCTTCTTGCCTTTTAGTCAGCTCCAAAATACTGTCAGCTCTCCACCTCCAAAAATGTCTTAGACAATTTCCTAGCAAAGCACAAGATTCAGCTGTACAAGCAGCAGGAACAAGGCAGCAGCCAGAGAGACAGTAAGGGCAGTAACAGAAGCAGGACAAGAGCCCTCAAGACAGTAGCAACTTTAGCACCTGCCACATCTTCCTTCCTCACCAGGCACAAAGCAATAGGAAAAAGAAAAAAAAAAACCTATCATCTTCTTGGCAGATAAATCCTTTAATTCACTACCTGCTGCCCAATTTTAATAGGAGCATGCAACATCCATGAATGCATTGCAGGAGAGCGGCGAGGAGCCCACGGAGTTTCTGGCACCAAGAGCTTCTGCTTAGCGAGAAGCAGCAATAAACCCCGCAGCAGTCCCCCACGGCTTTGAATCAGCCGCTGTCAATTCTTTTACACGCCATTTCTGACTCAATTAAACCAGCAGATTGTGGCATTGCTGGTGATCCGGGCACAGCGACAGCACTTTGTTGGGAGGCTGGGGAGGGGAAAGTACAGGTGTGTTCAGGGGAAATCAAGGCACAACCTGTTCCCCATTTTGGTCTTCTACTGCTGAAGATATAGGAAGAACAGGGCCAGAATTTGCCTGGTGAGGACTGGGAAACAACAGCAGCAAGTCAGAGGGTTAGGAGGAGAGAGAGGACCTTGTCTTTTACCTGTTTCCTCAATCCAGAGGACTTTTACACCTAAAATTTAAGAGGTCTGCCCTGGTTACTCTAAGCATCAATGTAACGTATGGCTTAGAACAGCTCTCAAGCCAGAAACATCCACAGAAAAGTGGAGGTCACCAGACCCACAGAGCAGATGTGAAGCAATCTCTCTGGCTGATGCTGTCACTGCCAGCAAAAGGGCCCACGGGAGCCGGGTGGAAGGAACCAAAACAGATATATTGCGTTGTGTCATGTTTTCTGAAGGCGGACGCCGAAAAGCCAAACCACGAAAATAATAGCAGAAGAATCAAGCCTGAATACACCATAACACCAAACTCATTCATTGTTTTTGAAAAACTGCGTGAAAGTTAAAAGCAAAAGCAGAGCCACTGAAGCCTGACTCGTTAATTTTGAAATATTTACATATATCGCTATCATATCAAAATGCTTAAGGAAAATAGGAAATACAAAATATCTGTAAAATACCTTTACCACTTGAACGTCAAGTCTGCTTTTGATGATTTCCAACGCATGATTAATTTATCAACACAAACAATTATACATAAACAAATTATATACAAGGAGAATTTGTAACGTTTTCTATGCGTGCACACTTGCACTGGATCTACCTTTAGTCTGTAAAAACATAACATGCATCTTTTCCAGATGAGTTATGACTGGTTTATAGTTGAGATTTCCCCAAAAGTGCTTTTTATGATGCATTGGAAGAAAAATCATTTTTACATTTAAGCAGCAGCTCGCTTCTTTCTATGAATAATGTACAATAATACAATGAGCAGTCATTAGAATCATGCCCTTACCCACTTTTCTTTGGTAAATGATGTGATAAAGGTAAGCACAATTTTCCAGCAAACTTAGCTAGCAAACAAACTCAGATTTTGGGGGACACAGCAGACCACGTGTGTTCCCAGTGATAGCTTTCCTTTCAGGATATCGTCACTGTGCAGGATAGTTCACCAGTGCAATGGTTGTACTTCATCTTAGCCCATTCCATGCACCAAATGGGACAGGAGGCCTCAGAGTACATGGTACGTGACCACTTAATTTTATCACCATGTATGCACAAGGGGGAAAGTTTTGAAGTTTAAGCTAACCTACTTTAAATACCATAACACTTGGAAAATAGGTTTCATAACCTAAATAACTTCCCTTTGCTATACATCCCTGCATAGGCTTTCCCACTGCTCTTCGCTTCTCTAAAAACACAACCCTTTGCAGATGCCACAAGATATGGTGAAAGGGCATTACCCATCCACTCCCCTCTTCCCACTGAGCAAACGGTTTAATTAAAACTGACCCACGAGGAAAAAGAGGTCTTTTTCTGCCCATTCAGTGAGTTAAATTAGCTCAGCAAAGGATCCAGGATGCACCGGGGCTGCTGCAGAAAGGATGAGGGTAAATTGCATGTCCAGAACAAGTTAGACCTCCTCTTTTCAGCATCAGCAAGCTGCTCTGTGCTCTCAGCCTTAAGCAGAGCTGTAATCCAATAAGGTAAAAAAAAAAAACCAAAAACAAAACCACACATTAGTCATCAACACAGTTGGCACACTGCACATCAGCACGTGCTACGAGATTTATCCTCATTAACTAGCAGCAAGAGCAGACTTATTTCTTCTGTGGAGGCAGGGAAGTAGCAGCAGGTGGGGGAGAATAGGTTTCTGGGTGAAAGAGAAGGAAAAGCCTAGTTAGACTGTGACAGTTGTGGTCTGGCACAAGCGTTGACTTCTACTTCAGTACCTGATTGGAGCTAAACAGTGCATCACAGACACCGCTGAGAATGTAACTGCTAGAAGGGAAGCGATGAGTGCATATCTCACTCGTATCTGAGCGAAATTTTGTGGGACAAAGGCAAAAACAATGCTTTGAGAGCTGTAGCAAACACTCTTTGTATTAAAACTTCAAGAAGGTAAAAAAAAATTAGTTCTGATGAGAGAGATTAGAAACATAACTACAAGAATAGCAAATAGCTCTTCCTATAACAGATGAGAATTTGGGCTTGTCTCCTCCCCTCAAATGGAACTTTTGCAAGTTAACAGGTAATGCAACAGATCTCCTCCAACTTTGCTCAGAAATTTATTCAATCGCAAAAAGCGTTCTACAAGAGTGATTTTATATGTATTCCAGCAGTTTATAAAGAAAAATATAGATGAACCAAACTGCTTTGCACATTTCTGACTTCATTCCATACGGGAGCAAAAGAATAATATCTGTAGGACATGCAAAAAGGGAGAAGACTCACATATTTCATTTTATTAGAGCAACACCAGCAGCAGGTTTTAAGTTCCATTTAGGACTAAATTTGAGGAAGCGCTCCAAAAGCTGTTTGCACCATGCTGGACCGAAGGAGAGCTTCACAGGTTTATGAAGAATGTGGGAGCCATGGGAAGCTGCTTCTTGCCAAGTTGAAGCTAAACCAGAGAGCACATCATGCTCCTGCCTCATCATCTGCACTAACTAGAAACTGCACTGAAGGATTACCAACTCTGAAACTTCTTTCTGTGGATCCGTCAGTGGCTGTATTTGACAGTCAGAAGAAATATTACTTTTACAAGGTTGTAGCAGGAGTCAGTTGAAAGCCTTGTTACCCTCTGCAGATGGTACCTGAGCGATAACCCGGTAGGACTCAGACACGCTCCCCAGCTCTGGGATAATTACCACAGCAGGACTAACACAAAACTAGGGTTATAGCTACCTGCAGAACCCCAAAAAACATCCAGACTCTGGATGAATGTCCCAACTCTTTGTTGAGATGAGACCCAAAAACTCAGCGTTCCTCCCCTTATCCCGTCCCTACCCTCTTTATTTTCAAAGCTAAGAAAAACCTCCGTTCCTAGGCCAAGAGAGAGACATGGTGCCTGCCATGTCACCAGTCTCACTTATGAGAGTGGACTCCAAGGCATCTCCCCTGCTGCATAGTCTAGACATAGCCAAGGAAACAGCTTGATTAGAGTAATTGAGCAGTAAAAAGCTTCATGAGAGTTGAAGGTCCCTGAAAGCATACAGGACAACAGAAACAGATTGAGAACAGTGCGGTACCCTTAAGCAAGAAGGAAAACAAAACCAAGGTAACTTCATTTCTGATAGTAGCTGGCACATAAACGCTTGCTCTGTCTTGTTTTCTTAATAGCTTTTTAAGTCAGGCAAGAGGCAAAAGCATGCACCAGAATTACAGGAATTTGAGGAGTACTGGACACTACCGGAAAACAAATCATTTTGGAGGAGACACAAAGATGATAAGAACAAAACAGACACAAACTGTTATAGAGCTTAGGAGCCTATCTCACAAATGCAAAAGGAAGTGAGGAAAGGGCTAAGTGTGCTCAGGGGGAAACCCCGTCACGGCAGACCTGGCAGGCAGATCACTTCCAAGCTCCAACTTTAATACTTGGCCACACGACTGGAATTGGGAGTAGCAGAAGCCACAGAGTCCCTACTGAAGCAGGACTCAGAACTGGCATCCATCGAAACCCAGGCATGCCAAGGCAAGTCAAACAAGCTTGCATCATATCTGGTACAAGAAAGAGAAAGGAGGATGAAGCCTGAGTTAGTTCACTAGCTCCATCAGCACATGTGTGGCATGCTCAGAGAACATGCCAGACTAAAGAAACTCTACAGTGGTAGAATAAAGGTGGTTTACGGCAAAAATCTTAAAATAAAACAGAAGGTTTAAGTTTTTAGTTTATCACAAGCGCCCATGGACAAGTGCCACCAGCAGTAACATCGGCACTGAAAGGGAAGGCATGGGTGGGCAACAAAAGCTGGGGATAGAGTGTGATGAAGAAGATCTCGCATAAGACAGTTAATTCAGTCTCTGCAGATGCGTATCATTATATGTGAGTTCGTATGACATGGTGTTGCCATGCTCAAATACACCCGAACAATATATAGCCTCTGTCTAATATTAAAGGGTGAGATAAATAGGCTGAGAAAGAAAAAGGCATACAAAGCATCAAGAAAGAACAGAAGGGACAACTGCAGAACAGAAGCAGCAAAATATAAGCAAAAGTGGAATTGCAAAAAAAAAAAAGTAACAAGAAGTTCAGTGAGGCATCAGAACAAAACTAGTTATCTCAGATTTAGGCAGCAATTCAAACAGCTGGTTTTTCAGCCTCGGCCTCTGGAGAAGTTGGGTCCCCAGTGCAATAGCACATGGATTTGGAGCATTTTTCAGAAACTGGTAAATAATGAACAAGTGAAACTTTAGTTCCCACCTTCACCATGCATTTCTACTGATATGATAATGTCTAATCATGAAAGCTTGGGCGTCATAGCCTGCCTGTTGGGTTCTAAGGCATCGCACATGAGGGAAACAGCTTTTTGGAACAAAGATGTGGAAGGCGGCCATGAGCACGCAGATCCATCCCAAGCAGCAACACCTGAAGAACAAGGATGCTACGAACAAATGAAAGGCTGTGCTTTCTGTGCCATGGTAGCCTTTACTATCTTTCTACCTCCTAATGAGGAGAGTTACATAGCATACAGGGGAATGCCTGTTACAGGAGCAGATGCTTTAAAAAATGGTGCATGTTCTGGGTGTCCTTAGTAAACAGACATGTCTTAAATTGCTTTCAAATAGCGATCCAATAAGGGACTATATGTCCTGCTAGAATAACATTTTCTGGGTGTAACTGTGTGCTTTAAACAGTTTTCTGCAATACTTCAAATAGTAGAAAGCTGTGTTTTGGATTGCTCAAGGACACAGTCCTCAACAAAAGCCACAAACAGGCTTCAGTACTCTAACGGTTTCATAAACACCGATGTCCTCTGCAGGAGAGTGAGCCAAAGGAGCCTCCTCCTGAATGCCTGAGGCCTTCTTGCCACCTCTCCTCCTCTCTGTGCATTCGATAGAAAAAAAAGGAAAAGAACAGCAAAGGCAGAGTTAAAAGACCTCCCTTGAAATTGAATTCTGCCTGTTTTTTCAGCATGTGCATATACATCAAGAACAAAGAGACCTCCAGCAAAGTACCAATTAGCTGCGCTGCCACAGAGCCATTCCTAGCTCAGAGCTGCCATGGATTTTTGTCAACACTGGGTTCCTACTGTCAAAGTAGCAATAACATCATCTTCTATCATGCCTCTCTAGGCATTTGGCTAAAGTTTCCCAGATAGATGGTTTTTTTCAAACTCCTTTGTGAGTCAACTTGGGTGCTATATACCAGACCATGGAATGTAATTTCATTTGGAAAGGTTATCTGCTCTCTAATTTCTATTCTGAAAGCAGATCATGTTTCCGTCTACCTTCAACCAGACATTTCACCAGGGTATTTTTTTCTCTCTCTTTTTTTTTTTTAAATAATGGCTTAGCGTTGCCAAGGTTACCAATCAATCATTTTTCCTTTGGTACATCTGAATATATAATCAGGCATATTGTGCAAGAAACACTGCTTATTATGATGAGGAATAGTTATCTGTGGATGCCGTACTAGAGGTAGAAACCCATTCAGTCACCACTCAGCTGTTCTTTTGTCCAAAGTTTCTAAGGTTAAGAAATTGTTTGAAAGCACACAATTATTGCAACTTCTACTGCACAATTTTTATATGTACTCATGCAAAAATTGTTACCATTTATGCAGAGGTATAATTGTCGCTGCCCTCTTATGGGCATAGAAGTCAAAGCTATCACTCTAAAAAGATCAATGTGAATTCTATACTCTATAGTATTTCAACAGTCACCAAGTTTTAATTAACATCAGACAGAGGTCAATTACATGCGTGTAGAATGTGTTCTTTGCCTGTTATTTATTTGCAGTCTAGAAACAGCATGCACCAAGTAAAGCTAAGACAGTCAAGAAAACTGTAGCACTTATTAATGAATTGGTATTAAAAAGAGAGATAACTTTATCCAGAAGTGAATGACATCCACCGATCAAAAGACTGAAGCTAATTTGCCCTATCCCAGATCTCATTTTACTTTTCTGGGAACTTCATACTTCTTTCTATAGAAGAAAAAAAAAAAAGAAAGAGAAAAGAGCAGCACCAGATGAAGGTGATATGTATATATACAGTAAGTTTTCCCAAAAATGGCTGGCAATGATACAGTGACTCTGGTAGTTCTCTATCTTTTCATTAAGCCACGAAGACCAATGATACACGATGACAGATATGTAATCACCTGTTAAGCGCCATCAATCATAATGCATTCCTACTGGATTTGTTTGCAGGTCTTACTCCCTAAGAAAAGGTTAAATTGGTTGATTTTTCGCAGCTGCCCTAAAAGCAGCTGCCTTCCAGTAATAAAGCATTTTAATCTTGTCAAGCATTGTATTCAGCACCCATATGAATCCAATAAAGTGTTATACACACTTGGTTCATGCTTCAGTGTTGTCAGCATAGAGATAACACCCCTGCCTCTCCCCTCCAACTCAGCAGGATCAGTTGGGCAATTCAATCACCACTGAACCAAGTTTTGCCTTAGCGAATTCCCAACAGCAAGCAGAGGGCCAAGCTACTCCATCTGCAGTCACTCAAGTTAACACCAAGGAATATTTGTGAGATTAGGGAGTGGAACGAGGCAGTTGCCAGACTGCGTGTACCCCGTGCACCCAGCTACACCCCTCACAACCAGGGCGCTGATGAAGTGCTGACGGCTCGTGAGCAAACCAGTTTATCTTCTCAGTTCAGATGCTCATGATGAGCATTTTTGTTTTGGAAAGTATTCAAGCATATGAATAATGTTTAAGTGCTTTTTTAACCCAGGGTCCTGTTACAAGAGTTACTCAGTGAATAATTGCCAAGGGGAGTGTTGAGCCCAGGATATGAGAGTTTTTTGCCCTTCGCAGAACATTCTAAGTTGGGAGAGTTTAAAAGAGCTTCTGGAAAGAAAACAGTGCCAAGAGAACAAACCACGAATAGAAACAGAAGGATCTGATAACAACACTAACTAGCTGATATTATGCAGAATATTAACTGCTTTTTAGATTAATCTTCAATTTTATTCCAACACTTGGAGTACAGGTCTGTCGAAAAGGGACTACAATGGATTCAGTTTCTTACGTCATATCAGGCACCCAGTAACTCCGGGCTAGCACTAGATGTGCAAGCCAAAGTTCAGGCACTGGAAGTTTTCAAGTTTTAGTTAATAACATCACGAACTTCTCCACAGTCAAACTTACTAACTCTCCTAAAGCTGTTTAGAAACTGATTTTTCACTGCTAACATTAATGTAATTACCCCATTTTTATGTTAGCCTAATGTTATCGCTTAATCAACCAGAGAAAAATGGCTGCAGCAAGAGAACATATCTTTATAAGAAATCACACTTATAAGAAGACAGAACATTAGGAAAAATGTAGTCATGCTTTTTTGTCCAGCAGTTAAATGATTAGCTGTTAGACACTGGATGTAGAAATTAAGTAAAATACTATGCCACTCTAGACCATTTACTAAGTCTCCATTAGAAGAGGATATTAGCCAAAAGTATTTTATCTTCTCAGGATTATTTCTTTTTTTGGTTGATGAAGGGAAGAAAAAGAAATCTCAGAAGAGCCTTTCATTTTAGAGTAGAAAAAGCTGCCAAACTAAAAGGGTGGCAAGAAGTCACACTACATGCAAGGGAAGAGGTAAAAACTCTCATGGTCTCCCTTCAAAGACATGGTTACGGTCTCTGACAGCTCCCCCCAAGCTTGGCACAAAGCAGGCTGCCTTGCAACCATCCTCATTTGACCCAGCGAGCAAATCCCAAGCAAGTGAAGAAACCGAGTCAGACCCACCTGCCAAAGCTTTGTGTCACGCAGCACGTGGTGCCAGTGAGGGTCCCCCAGCCCACCCGGACAGAAGCATCGGGCATGGGTTGGATAGATGTGGTATAGACCTAGAGAAAAAACCATCCCTAGATGACCTGGGAGACCACCTTTAAATCACTTGTTTATTATATAAACGAATGTGCTGTTTACAAGTAGTCCAAGATTTGCTTTCCCATTTCCTTATTATAAATAAGCAGCTTCACACAAGCATAAAAGAACAGGATGGAAGGATCAAAAACATTCGTAATCTCAGCACTGCAATTCAGTAAGAGCAGTGAGACCACACAGAGAGGCAAAGGTTGAGAAAAAGGCAAACCAGGAATATCTTTTACTGGCCGTCAGTACAATAGCTAAATAGATTAAAGGCTCCTGGATTACATTATAAGATGAAAACCATAATGCATCACTGGATGAGTTAGCTAGACATTTAGCGTGGTCTTGACTTTATTAAGAATCAAAACACTGAAAGCTCAGGTCAGATTGAGTGTTAGCAACTCATAAGAACTCAGCCTACAATCAGAAGAACCTTCTGAGAAAGGAGAAAGTAATGCAGTCCATAGGAAGGCTTTAAAACAATTTTAAAATAATTCATATGACAGAAAAGTACATAGATTGATTTATGTAAGCAAATATTAGGGAATTAAGAAATCCAATGATGAAAGGTAGATGGCAGCAAGTATTTAATTAATGAATGTGGGAAAATGTTGTGTAGTTCTAGAGAAAGCGACATTAAAGTCACTTAATTGAGGCTTAAAGTCTTCACTTATAATGAAGGCAGCTTAGAAGGATCTTTCTAGGAGGGGCTCACAACAGACCCACAGATTGTGTGCACAGATGTCCTGACACGGGTTCAAGAGCTAAAAGCTATCAGTGAACCTGCCAACATTGGAAGTTATGAGTGTAGGTTGCACACACACACAATTTCGTTCTTAAAACTGTGAGGGAAAAATCCTGGTGCTCCAGCCAACAGGAAGGACTCACCAGCCCCCAGCACTGCTGGGTCCACAGTCTTTGTAGCTCAAATAGGTACAGTGAAAGCTGAAAGGCAGGGAAAGTGCAGGGAGACAAAGCCAACATGCATCTATGGAGGAGACGGACAAATGCAGCACAGAGCAGAGCTCCCTGGAGCAGTTTAGTAGCACCAAGGTTGGTCTGATATAGTTCTCACATAGCATGAGAAAACCTCTCTAGAGGCAGCAATAGCATTCATACAACAAGATGGCAGACCTCCCACTTTGAGCTGAAAACAAGAAAGAAACAGTTCAACGTAAAGTAACTACCCTACAAGATCATCCTGAACGTCTGCTAAAACCACGGGGAAGAAGGAAGACACAAAACAAGTTTCAAATCTGAACCATATGCAGTGAGTTGGGAAGTACATGAATATGCAAACAGTTTTCTTGTTTTTCAGGAACACCTGCTTCTGTACCAGACTCATCAATGTTCAAGATCTCAAGCTTGCCAACTGCCAGGAGGAGCTGATCCCCTCCTGTCTCCTCAGGCAGGAAAGAAGAGGTTTCCCCAGCCTGCCCTATCACTCTCACTTCTCCAGGTGTGCAAAGCATATCCTCTAACTCACCTAGGCATGCTTCTCACACATTGAGCTTTCCAACCAAGAAACAATTTCCTGAAAATGTTCCCCCCTTTCCTCTCCAGAAAATAAATCCTACTTGTTTCAACCAGCTCTACACAGCAATAATACAATGATGTCTCCATAACCATAATAATAGAAGTCCACACATCACCCACCAGCCTTCTCTCTCCTTTGGCTTCAGTACAAGCTTTTCCAGTCTTTCCCTGGCCAGGCAAAGGTACATATAAACCAGACAGCCACCTTGCAGATGTGCTTGGTACATGTTGACTGGTAACATTGGTAGGTTTGCATGGCTCCCTTCAAACCCAGGGGACCTGCTCCCCTTCTGACTTGATTGTCATGTTCACAATTCCACTTTCTTGAGCAAGACTGGTATTTGAAGAGTCTGAGAGTAACTAAGTACTCTTCTCCCCTTGGTAGTGAGTTAGTGCAAGACCAGAAAATTGGTAGGTCTCTGTAACTGCATTTGGTGCCCAATTCCCAAATGAAAGTTTAAGAGAGAGCTATAAAGTCAATATATACTATTGTCCAGAAAGTTGCAAAACATCAAAGAGGCAATCAAGACATGTTTTGTAGATCACTTGTACCACCATCCCTGATTTTATATTGCTTAGAGAACAATTACTCGTGGTCATTTATAAGAGTAATATTGGAAGACATTCACATTAGAATTTCCCCATTACATCCATCTAGCCACTGGAGTGCCTTCTGCAAATTATTTTATCTACAGCACAGATGTAAATCCTTTCCCATCTACAGGTATCTACAAAGGCCATGGTGTCTGTACTGAGAAAGAGTTACACCCTCAGTCAGCACTTCTGATGTCACTGCCCATAGTTCAGTGCTCCGACTCTAAAGCTGGAGAGGATCTAGAAAGACCAGAAGGATTTCAACACCCTACCATAGACTGCTCTCTGGACTGACACAAGTCTCTGACATGATTGCAGGCTACTATATCCATCCTCTGAAGCCACATCGGGACAAATCTTCCCTCATCTCCTGTGAACTAACTTGGTACAAAAGATAAACAGAATCCATGACTACGGACAGAAAATGGTGTTACAGGGAAAGGTACCAACGTACAACAGAAGGTATTGTTCTCTCTGAACAACACTAGCTACTTAAATTGTCCTTTCTGCGGGGAAATGTCTTTTTTTCCAGGGAATCTAGTCTGGTTTCTACTCAAATGCATGGTGACATGATGGAGCCCAGCTTTACATATGACTAATTTTAGAAGAGTTCACACAGAGGGATCAAGCTAAGAGCAACAAGGAGGAAGATGAGTGCCAGCAGCTGAACCAGAGGAGAGGATCCCCTTTTCACCCAGGGCCCATGGCAGTCATTTGGTGCTACTGGATGACTCTAAAGAAAGTTATTCAATAACAGACTCCTGTCTGTTACTTTAAGAGGCTTATAATTCATTGACTTTAGAAAGATGGTTAAGTATGAAAATTTATATCTTGGGGGAGGAGAAGGAGAGGAGAAGAAAGGAGAAACAAAAAAAAAATACTAAAAGAAACCTGGTAAATGTAAATGAACATGCCAGAAATACTGTCTATAAATCAAAGCAAGCTCACTACATTGTACGTAACCCAAACTGAGTCTACACTTTAGCAATTAAGACAAGATTTACAGATTTGGGGGAAGAATTAAAAAAAGCTACAGGTTTATATAAGTAAACTAGTATTACCATGAACAAAGCCAATTCTGCATTATTAAAGCAAGCAGTTCCTTAACCTTTACAACTGTTAACCCAATTCTGATGCCTCCCCCTTTACTTCAAGCTGCACAAAGCAAAAGCACCAGCAGCAGAAATCACAATGTTCCTCAATCACATCAAAGCTTGCCCTGAAATCTTAAGACACTTGATAAAGCCCCTTTGGCTCCTCTAGTGATGAGCCCCTGGAAGGAGATGACGCTCACAGCTTTCTCTCTCAGAGCAATAAACCTTTCTTCGTAATTAAAAGGTACAGGAAGATATTGGCCAAAATATTAGCCGTTGGGGCATATACTCATTAAAAATAACCTCAAAGAAAGAAGGATATTTAGAAGTTAGAATTCTATCAAGGTCTGACAGCTATTCTTAGCTCTGGGTGAAGAGATCTTTTACTGATATGCTCTCTTAATACGTTTCTTTTTAAATGTGGATGTTTATACAGTAAGTAGGCTTCGTTCAGGGTCTGTTTTAAGGAATGTAGCAAGATAACCGAAGTTCATGAGGAAAAATCAGTTTACCATACACGAGGGTGATTACACTCAAGGACTCTCAGATGCACGGGGTAGTTCCTCACTGTTCCCATTGTATCTATACACACGTACATATACATAAAGTATAATCCCCCTTTGTGAATGGAAACAAAACGTAAGAAGTCAGTTAAATCATCCATCAGAGGTTTTGAATCCATATTCCTCCCTCTAGAGAAAAGTATAGGAGCTCATTAATGACCACTATTAGTAGAGGAGCTTGTGCATGGCCAATTGAATCTGACACTGTTGAAAAGCCTGTGTAGGATAACTGCAATTCTCAGGTTGCCCATCAACTAATTATATTAACAGAACAGATTAGAAACATGTCTTCATATGACCATCTCAATTGCCCCACAATGAGAGAGTTTTGTCCATTCCACATTTCATTCTTTTCACCTAACTTCTGTGCTGCAGCGGACAGCAGAAGCATTTAATGATAAATTAGAAATGACCCATTACTTCCTTCTCAACACCTCTGGTTGTGACTTCCTTACTATCGTCTAACACTGCTATTTCCCCTCCCTACCTTGCTTTTCTCATCTCTCCTTAGTTGTAAAATACTGATTTACTTGTTCTTCTCCTGGTGATATTAAAAATTATAAGTAAGCTTTGACATTCATACAAGAACTATGTAGATGACAATTTTTAGCTCTTCATCTGCTATTTTTGTTTGGTTTTCTTAGATAAAGGAGCTGGGGCATAGAGCACTGATTTGGGACTCAAAAAAATACACTTCTATTCCCTGTCTTGGCTGAGGCTAGATCTTAAATCACATTTGTGTACCGCTTTTACCATCCTGTATAATAAAGTTCACAATATCAACCTGTTATAATGTGTGTAGACGCTTACTATTGAAACTGCTACAAGTTAGGGAATTAGTACAACCTGCATTTGTAATAATATTTTAATTTTCACTCCATAAACCTTAATATAAGCATTTATGTTCATTCTTTTGAAAAAAATGCATGTGAAAAATTCTACCGAATCACCCTGCAAGTCAAAATTCCCAAGTTATATTCAAGTATCAAACTGCCTGTGACATTTAAGCAATAATAAATGGAAGTGGAAATGTTACCTTTCTAGAGAAAACTCAGTGTGTTCAAGTCAGTTACTGGAAGTGGCTGAAAGTAAGCATGTTTGCACGGTAAATAGAAAAATGAGACCAGGAGGTTGCAGAACAATGTAAATATACATGGTGTGGCAAAATGTTCTTTGCAGCCTTACTTATTTCATTAGTCTATCACTAACACTGAGAAATTACATATACCAAACTGGGTATTTTCTGTCATCTATTAGACATTATTTAGTAAAAAAATTAATTATGCTGCCAATCCAAAACACTGCCCTGAAACATCTTATGCTGGCATCAAGGATGCATTTGACAATCTTGAGATAGAAATGCCCTTTCACAAATATATTGTTGTCTACTTAAGCAATTAGCAGGAGTGGAAAATGCATAGAGCTGGGAGGAAGAAAAGGAGGAAGAGTGAATTGAGGAACACTGGGAAGAGTTATCATTGCATACTCATAAGACAAGCATCACAGGAAGATATACAATAAAGTCATATAGAACAGGTTAATCTTATGTGATGTTATAGTTCAGAGGTATGAAATCTCTGAAGAAAGATTTCAAGACTATTCAAGCAAAAATAAAATCTCATATATAATTTTAAGAACAAATGAGAGACTACTGAAACTGTTAGTTACTAGAGAAAATTATCATTGTTGCCTACATTGACTTTCCAAAATACAAATCTCTAGGTTAGGGGCACTGGGGGGAAAAAACCCAACCCAAAACCAAAACACAACTCAACATCCCTAAGGTCTTATCTGAAATTCTTCCTTTTGCTAGCGTCCTTCTGTCATAGTCCCAGTCTAATGCTCAGTCCAAGTATTTGAGGTTGAGTCTCAAAGAAAATGCAGTTCTCATGAAAACAGAACAACACTTGGCAATACATCACCCTGAAAGCGATGTATTAAATCAATTACAAGATCATACTCAAGTGCTGTTTGGATGTGAAATTCAAAATAACAGATTAGTAGAAGGATGGAGGAAGGCATGTGGAAGAGAAGAGAGGAGGTAAGGAAAAAAGTCAAACAACTTCAACGAACATCGCTTGGTTTCTAGCTGATCCAGGGAGCAGCAGCAGAATATTTTTGAGATATTGCCTCAGACTGTTTCATCTCCAAACTTGTCCTGCTGTCCCCTGGCTTCTGCCTTCATTAAGAAATAACTGCTTGAAAAACAATATCTGTGCATCAAGCCTTGCTTCCCGATACCACCCTACTATTTGCCTTACAAAAGAAGTTCCATAGCAGTCACAAAAGCTACAGCCGCTATGTCATATTTTTCCACCTTCGATGCCTTTATTTGAACTACATTCAAAGCCTCAGACAAACAGAAGGGCTTTCAGCAACAGGAATAAGAGAAGATCCGTCTTCTCTAATCTGTGCCCTAAATTAATTCCCTAAATTAATCATGTCTTGACTACTTCTCTCACTTCGTACCTCTAGCATGGAAGTAGTAGACTATCTTGTAAGTGTTCAGGAATATTTGCAACCCTCACATTGAAGGCAGTACAGAACAGCAGAACTGAAAATGGTGCAACACTTGATCATTTAAAACCCGACACATTGAGGGTGGTAGTTGAGGTCAGAGCAGTAAAGAAACAATTTCTCAAGATGTTGGGAGGCAGCTGCTGATCCTCTTCCAATAATAAGGGCTTTACTGTAATTTAACACACAAAAGGAATGATGATTTATACATTGAGCCCTTGGAAAAAGTGTGCCTTTTGCCCTGCTTGACAATTAATCAAATGCTAAAAAGCACCTTGACAGAGCTGCCTGCCCTCACAGCAGAAATTTCATTAATACAAGAGGCATCAATATTTGTGCAACAGCATTCAAAACCATGTGCAGTAAGTAACCCAAGGGGAGAGGTGGTTACTCTGCTACCAAGCCAAACGGAAGGCTCTCGAATGAAAATAAAATTATGAAATAAGCTGACAAAACCCAAAAGTCTCCCCATTACGTGAAACGACACTCTCATGAAATCTGGAAGGCCAGCTGGAATGCAGCTTTACAGGCAGCCTCTCGTCCTCCATCGGGAAACGCTACTTGCAGTTCTTCAATTATGTCTCATGTCAAATCATTTGCATCCAGCAGAATATTAATAATGCAGTCTCAAATATAACAATTGAGAATATTATAATGCTCACAGAGACTGAGGGGTTTCTTTAGCAGTATGCATTTCTCAAAAGGAAACACTTCACTTCCTCTGTTGGATGGCTTTCAACTACCACTACTCTCTTCCTACCTCCAAAATCCTTAGAGTTTACAAGTCTTTTCCCTGTAACTATATAATTCACCCTTCTGTTCCTGCCTCAGTATTTCTCCTCCTTCCCTCCAAACCAACAGTTACTGGAAACTTGGTTTGGAACAACAGTTCCAAATAATAGTAATAACCAACAGCTATTACTGTCAGAACCACCATCGCCTTCTGTACATCAGCACAAGGCACATAGTTAAAAGTTCATAGTATGTCAAGGGTGGGTCCTTAGCATGGGGGGAAGCTCATTATGACTAATGGGAAAATTAAGATCAGAAGAGACATCAGGAGGAGGTCTCTAGTCGATTTATATCTGCTGTGTTGTCCTTCCACAACTCACTACAGGAAAGCCTGGCTCCATCCTCTAGATAAGCTCCTCAGATGTATTGACAGCCTGCTATTAGGTCCTCATAAAGTTCTCTCTTTTCCAGGCTGCACAGGGCCCAGTCCTTCAGCCTCTCCTCAGAGGGCAAGTGCTCCAGACCCTGACCATCTTAAGGGCCCTCTGCTAAACTTGCTCCAGTTCATCAACATCTTTCTTATATTTGAGGTGGAGCAGGAACTCTAGATTTGATCTAACAAATGCTGAGTAGAGAGGAATAATCAATTCAGTCAATCTACTGGCTATGCATTCTCCTGGTGCCACTGCCTGGCTCAGTCTTGGGTTACTCCAATGCTTCCTCAGATGTGGCTTTCTACCCTTCATCAGCTACTAGGGCACTGGAGCTACCCCTGCAGCTGCAGACCTGCAGGTGGAGAAGCAGCCACTCTCCTGGTGCCAAAAGTACCAAAGCTTCCAGCCTTCTCCATCATGGGAGTCTCTATTTACCCCAAAACCAAATAGTTTCTGGCTGCCTCTCCTCCGTGCAGGTGGGAGTTCAGGCTCTCATCTCTGAAGATCCTCTCAACTGTTTTTTCATCTTTCCTCATGGTGCGCATGAGCTGACCTCCTCCAGACCAACTTCAATGCGGTGACACATATCCTCAATCAGTACACACCTCCTGAAGGCAAGGACATCATCTTCCTCTGCCCTAGCCTCAGCGAGAGGCCCTGGGCATCTCCACATCCCCAGCCCTGTAGGGCTGCATCCTTCCTTGGGAGCTCCCTCAGGGTACATGCCTCTGCGGAGGGGTAGTGCTCCAGCAAACGCTGGAGACCATGCCCTGTGACATCCACCTCCGCAGGTGCCAAGTCCCATGCTGTCAAGCAAAGCCAAACCAGCAGGTTTGGTCAAGCAGGTGTAAACCAGCACCAGCAATAAACAACAGGCACAGCAGCACCCAGGACACCCTGCATGCACCCTGCCCGCAGCTCTGCTTGCAGCCCAGCCCCCCCCCCCCCCCCCCCCCCAAGGCTGTGCTCCTTAAGACCCACCTAAATAGTAAATGGAGACCAGCACAGGCAGCTGCTTCTCCACACCACACAGCCAAGAAGGCTGGTCCCTTCTTGCCAGCCTACAAGCTTCCCCAAACTCCCCCAGCCACATTTCACTTAACTCATGCATGCTGCCCTCAAGGAAAAATATCTGTAAGAAGTTTCTACAGTTTCTAAATAATGACTGCAAACACAGTGGCCAGCCTTTTCCCCTGCACACTAAAGCCCTAAGCTTCTTTGTTCTTAGAACAAATAACCATTAGGTAAGTGGTGGGTCCCTCATAATGGCTTGCCCATGGATTTCTTCAATTCCCCAAGCAACTACAAAGACCAGTTTTGTTTAAAATGAGACAGTGCCAACCTTTAGCTCTGAACAAGCAGGCATCCACCTGGGACTACACCTGGCTGGAAGAGACCCACATGAGCTGGTGGAGCTGGGCTGCTGCCCAAACCACTGTTTTCCCACTTTGTATCTGCACAGGTCTTTGCTCAAGTTGGTGCCAATGGAGTTGGATGGACCAGCAGCTACAGCAGAAAAAACCTTCTGCAACCAGAAGAAATACTGCTCTCACCCCATGGGGCTCCTTCCTGACACCTGCAAACCCTCCCTTTCCAGTGGAAAAACTGATTGAAGGTATGAAAATTACAGCAAAACTGAAGTCCAATAAACCATGACCTGTTGGGGAAGGAAATTTGGAAAATGCCTCCTTTCCAGTTGTCTATTTTCCCAATAGAAACACAGCTCTTGCTTCCACTCCCAGAACAACATGAGAGCTAAAAGTTACTTTCAGCTTTTAGGCAAAATTTCAGGCTTTCTAGCTGATTTTTTTTTTCCCGTTTCTTTGAAGACTACATACTTGCAAAGGATGTTTAACTTGTTTAACAGACACAAAGTAATGCTCACAAAGAGCTGAAAACTAACATTTTATTTCAAAATCTCCACCCTGGAGAACAGTAAAGCAGAGAGCAGTAGTAAAGATAGCAGTGAAGTAAAATATCCTATAGATTGGCCAACATTTTTTAATTCTCATGAACTGTATTTTTGGTTACATTAAAGTTCTGTATCATATTGAGCTAATAGATTTGTCCATACTTAAAATAAATAAAAGAAGAAAAAGTTCATTGCATAAAAGCTTCCAAACTTAAGTTCTATTCACAGAATGAGAAGTCTCCATCCAGCAGTGAGACACTGAGCTGGGCACTGAAGACAAGAAAAAACTTGAAAGCTCATCTGAAATCTCCAAGGCTCTGAAGAGGCACTCTAACTGAAAGCGTTCAAGTTTTTATAGGTATCTGCTAAACCTGCTCCACTTAGTAATAGTAACTGCAGATAGAGAGGCACTGAAAAAACACCACCACACTGACAAACTGGAGCAAGTTCAGCAGAATGCAATCAGGATGGTCAAAGGCTGAAGCACTTGCCCTGTGAGGAGAGGTTGCGGACCAGGGCTTGTTCAACCTGAAAGAGAGACGGCTTCAAGAGGACCTAACAGTAACCTGTCAATACCTTTAAGGAGCTTATCAAGAAGGTGAAGCCAGGCTCTTCTGTTGTGAGTTGTGGGAGGACAAGAGACAGAAGATACAAGCTGATTCAAGAGAGATTCAGACGGGATATAATGAGAAACCTTTTCCCCATGAAGACAGCGACCACAGAATCATTAAGGTGGGAAAAGACCTTTGAGATCATCAGATAGAGTAGGACAGGCTGCCCAGAGAGGTTGAGCAGTCTCCATCCTTGGAAGTTTTCATGACCCAACTGGATGAAGCCAGACCTGACCCCACAGCTAGCTCTACTTTGAGCCGTGGGCTGGATTAGACCCCCGGCAGCCTGAATGGGCCTGTTGTTCTATGAACAAGTGGCAGGCAAATCGAGACAATTCGCTTGGCATCATCTTTGTATCCAATGATTATTCACTTACTGGTTATTCAAAGGAACAGACAGGAACCTGGGTTCAAATCCCACTTCTGAATGAAACAAAGATTTGAATCTTAGCCTTTCCATTAAAAATTAAGGCTTAACAATTCGCAAATTTGCTTTAAAAGTAACTCACTTGCAGCTAAATTAATTGTTCCATTTTAAGTAAAGCAGATATCTGCAACTTAAAGGAAATGTAAAAGTTCAATTTCAGTTTGATCTGATTTTAAAAATTTTTCATTTTTCAAAACCTCTGATCCAAAGCTAACAGATCATTCACACAAGTCCAGATATTTTTTTCCTAATATTCTTGGTCTTACTACAGAAATATTAAAAATCAGAGTAATTTTGTCATATTTGGCCAATTTACATAATCTGTAGGCATACCCTCCCAAAAGTCCACATGGATAGGTCTGTTTCTTCCACCCTGAACAGCAGTTACTGCAGAGAAAGAAGAGATGAATACTAGAAAGAGGATCATAACTCAACGTACATTGGGAAACATTATCCTGAGTTTGTATTAACTAAACTTTATGCGTATAGACTCCATAAACGCTAATTCCATGCTATTGGCAAAAACATTAAGAAGGTGCAAATAGAGGAAGCAGGATTAGAAAGTTACCAAGCAGCCAGAAAATTTCATTTTCTAGTATTCAAGAACAACTGAACCCACTTCTAAATAAATATTTAATGGAAATCATGACTAAGATAAAATATAAACTTGCTTTTCAAGTAGGAGATGCACTGAAACGTCTCTGAAAAAAACACAGTTTCCCACTATTGTTACCAGACTTCAAGAATATCTGTTCTCCTATAATTAATGACTTTATTGACATCACATTTAATTGGTATTCTTATTTCGCCAATGCCCTACTAAAGACTTATCATATTAATTAGTAGTAATGAGACAGTTCTAACCACCCACTGTCATTAATTTCTTAAATGTGTACAATAAGATGCACACTAATTGTGACAAGTAATTGGTACCTGCCCACATTCTGCCTCTTTGACTCTGAAGTAGATCTAAGAGTTAATCATCATAAAACTGTACTTTTTACACTGATGAAGTACAGCCTTTTCAAGCAACACATTTCTGAATTTAAGCTGAAACTTGTTCTTTTATGAGAAGGTAGAATTTGCCTGTAGACTTCTTAACTTACAGATCTAGTTACCCAGCCAGAAAGGCTAGAGGATTTTATCCAGTTACACTAAGACTTCAGGAAAAAAAAAAAAAAAAAAAAAATTTATCCTGGGCTTAAACAAGTTTTGGGTCAAAATAACCTACCAGGTATGAGAGGCAGCCCCGTGCCTAATAAGACAGAGAAGAAACACCTATAGCATTGGTGATAAAGGCATTTAAAGAAGGGAGTTCAAACTCCTTCACCTGAAAGATGACAACAGGATTGAACCTGAGCATTCCCACCATAGAAAACTGTTCCCCCATCTGCTTAGGGCCAGGCAGAAAGTGTGTCACTCATTCTTGTCTGCTGGAGCTTCTCTCCTTGTTATTATTGGTTATGCATGAATAAAAGGAAGGATAAACCCAGAATGGGACATACCTTCAAAATTGGGGTTAAAACTCTTGCTGTCATTCTTTCTTCATATAACTATTAATTTATTCATACGTTTAACTTACACTGTAAATATTTTAAAAATAGCAACAGCTCCCCATGCCCCTCTGATTATCATTGAAGTTCTCCGTTGATAACCAGCGGGGGTGAGTCAGTGCGGCAGGGACGGCAGTCTGTTACAGATGCTCGCTGTGACCTGATGATTCCTGGGGGAACCATAAGGGAAATTCATCTGACAGACGCAGACTCCATCCCACGTTGCCACAGCTGACGCAGCCTAATAAAAGCAGGCAGCTGAATATAGTGACTGAGAGATGCACAAGAAAGAGGGCATCCTCCGAGTTGATCCATGGTCAGTCAGAAGACATAGAATATTTGAAGGACTGTAAACTCTGCAGTGGGAAGGGGTTGGAAGGGGGAGAGGGAGAAAAGAAAGGAAGGGACCTTATGCATAATTAGCCTCTGCTAGTAATCAGATACAGCTTTCTGTATACCCTCAGTTCATTTCCCTTCACAAGGAACTCATTTTTAATGTAAACAGTTCTGTGCTCCATCTATTTTTAGACAATGGGAGATGGGAACAAGGCGATGTATAGCAAGAGAAAACCCGACGCAAAAGCCACGTTCTTCAGTCCGCACAAGAGAAGTGTTTCTTGTGTGTAAGATGACTGTCAGGAGAATGGTTGTTCTACCATGCAACATCCTATCCGTGTGTGATTTGAAACTACATCCCACCTCCTAGTTTGCTGCGGCACAGGATTAAAATATGGGCCTTGAGTCTACAAATATATTGCATCTCTAAGCACCTTCCTCTCCTCCCAAAGGATCTTGGCAAGCAGAAGGGATATGGCCCATTCAAGTGAAATATCCACACAAGGCTTTCTACAACATAAGTCCCTACATCATGTAAGGGTCATGGAAAATGAGTTATGAGCTGCTGGGCAAACTCTGAGAAAAGGATTACCCCCCTCATTAGATCTGCCAGTTAAGAAAGGTTCATAGTTGCAGCATACACTCTTGCTCTTAACTGTTGTCTTCAGCAACTCCACTCTAATGATGTACAATACATGAGTAAAGTTCAAACATGTATGAATAAAGATGATCTCATCAAGCCCAAAGTTAGAAATAAACATGTATACAACACTTCTCTAGATGATGCCTGAGCTTTCTAGTCTTAGACAGGCCTGTATTAGAAAATAAATTATGTCTAAGATGATGCTTTGACAATACAGCTCATTTATCCTGACCCACAAGACATCAGTCTCTAATGAGTCACACATTCGTGTTCATACCTACAGTATTTGTAGGTATTGTCAGCCTAACAAAGACATTTTTTAAATATGTGCCTAGGAAGCCATTTTTTGATCTATTTTTTTGTTTGTTTTTGTGCCAGTAGGGTCCAAACAGCCTGGGTAAAAGCAAGTTGAAGATTTTGCCCACTCCACACGAGGGAGTCTCAGTGCTAAAGGACCGTGACCATTTTCACACACTACCTTGGAGATTTGTTACTGTTTATAGTACAAACAGATAGCTACTTACACTCGGGCACGCCGTGGTCCTGCTGCAAAGGCTAAGAAATGGAGTAGCTGCGGACTTCAGCAGCATTTCCACTGATCCCTGTCCAAAGGCCAGCAGATTAATCTCACAGACGAATCATAAAAATATCATGGGTACTTGCAGTAACTGTTGCATCACAGTGGTATCTTTCATTTTCAATCCTGGCCATCAGAGAAGAAATTCCTATTTTTTGAAGGGAACAGATGCACAAAGGCCCAAATTCAGACAGCCCAGCCTCTGCCTAACATCTTGCACTTAATTAATCCTGTGAATTGGGCCCCTCACTACAAGAAAGATATTGAGGTGCTGGAGCGTGTCCAGAGAAGGGCGAGGAAGCTGGTGAGGGGTCTGGAGCACAAGTCTTGTGAGGAGGGGCTGAGGGAGCTGGGGTTGTTCCATCTGGAGAAGAGGAGGCTGAGGGGAGACCTCATCGCTCTCTACAACTACCTGAAAGGGGGTTGTGGTGAGGTGGGTGTTGGTCTCTTCTCCCAAGTGACCAGCGACAGGACAAGAGGAAATGGCCTCAAGTTGCACCAGGTGAGGTTCAGGCTGGATGTTAGGAGGAATTTCTTGACTGAGAGAGTGGTGAAGCACTGGAAGAGGCTGCCCAGGGAGGTGGTGGAGTCACCATCCCTGGAGGTGTTCAAGGAACATGTGGACGTGGCTTTGTGGGATATGGTTTAATGGGCATGGTGGGGTTTTTTTGGTTGATGGTGGGACTTGATGGTCTTACAGGTCTGTTCCAATCTTAGTGATTCTGTAATTTGGAGTCTCCATAGTCCAAATGCTCAGAGTGGAAAAGGCCATTTAGGTTGTGGGAGCATGAGGGAGGTCTCAGACATCACAGTAAGGGTATACACTTATCTCTTTCTTCCCTTCATTAACCTTGTTTACCTATAGCTGACTTTACCTTAAGGACCACGCTTCTGCACATACTTGCCTCCACAACACCTCCTCCACCCTAGAAGTAGCCTACTCTTCTCCCAGGGCCATTGCCTGAGTGAAGAAGCAGAGGGACAAAGAACGAACAAGCCCCAGGACTGTTTCTACCCATCAGGTCTGGCATGGAGAGCTAGAGCCATGGCTTTTGCCACCACCAGGACAGGGTGGGTATGATGAATACTGCTGTCAGGAGTGGCTGCCTCTATAGGACCAGCAGCCTTCTCCCCTACGCTTTAACCCCTTCTTTGCCCTCTATGGAGGCAACCTAGAAAAATACTGATTATCAGTTGCTTGAGGAGCATTGGCTGTCTTCTCCAGGGAAAGACATAGAGACCGTAGGTCCCATAATCACAGGACCACAACCTCTCACTGTGCTGTGCTGCTCCTAGACGCTGTGTCTCAGCAATTTTTCTCTTTACTCAGTGTATCTTATATCCTACTATGTCCATTGTAGAGACACATATCCTCTAGCCCTCTAAATTACTGACCTTCAATTGTCTTTTTCAGCTCGGTCTTCTCCATTGCTGAAGGGTCTTCATGAAATGAGAAGTTCACGGATCACCCACAAGCATGTCTTTGCTAAACCAGGCCAGCAAGGCCTTAGGGAACTGTATTCTTTGAACAAAATATCTTGATGTCCTTGATTTGTCAGCGTAAATAAATAAATTATCTTTAAGGCTATTTTCAATAATGGTGAATGTCGATTAATTCTCAATCAAGACCAGGGTATTCACAACCTAGCTCCTTCAATAAATAACTGTAGTGTTGCATTGCAACAAAACGCCTTCTTGGCATTGTAGACTTGTGTTTCCATACATTGGCGCCACAAGTTTTTTGGTTTTTTTTTTAAATACTAGGAATTTCAAAATACAAACTTTATTGATAGAGCTGACTTCAAATAAAGTACAGTCAGAAAGTACCCATCTTTGATTTCTCTGCATAGTTTAAGCTTCAAGATTGCAGCTCAGAACCTCAGTGGCAACGGCAAAGCAAAGAAGCCTCTGAGGAGAAGTCTGTAGGTTCATATCTCTACTCAAGTGCTTATGAATGCTGTGTTAACAACAGATTCCAAAGCCTGATTGAGGAAAGGAACTTAATTTTTTTTTTTGTTACTCAGCACAATGCAAAATATGTTCAGGCTGGTGAAACCGGGACAGAGTCAACAAATCCAAAATTCTGCAGCTACACACACAAAAAAAAGATGATGAATGTCAAGCCAGTATATTTTAATGAAATGGACGGCTAATTCAGGACCCTTCAGTATGCTTATTCACACCACCTTATCTGAAGCAAAAGAATTCTAACATTCTCTGTCAGAAGCGACTAAATATCACTACATTATGATTCACAGAGTCCTCTCAATACATACATAGGACACCAAGGTCTGTTCAACAAACAGGATGCTTTTTTCCCCCCCAACTATTACATGTAATGGCCTTCAACCAAAAAACAAGCCTCATGTATAGCTATAACACAATAATTAAAGAAACAAAACTCAATCCCTGAAGACTCTGTCTATATCCCTACAAACCAAATAGCCAGAAGGACAAAGAAATTAAGATCAGACTAAGCTGAGGTATAGAGCATGCAATAAAAAGTCCCACTGTAATGCCTTAAGCAGCACACTTGGATACATTTTTAAAATCATGCTTTTTGATTTAAACCCAGTAAGCACTGTTTATGTTTTAAGGAAAGATGATAAACTTCCAAAGGGAACCCTTGTAAGAAAGAAACATAGTACGTTCCTCTGGGATAAGTGGTATTCTCATTGATCAGCTGAGATTTCTTCGAAATACTGTACACAACTAATAGAAATCCCCCTTGAATTTTAGCATAAAATGATAGAAAACTCAGGAAACCTAGTGTTGTCATACCTATTGCGTTATCCTGGGCTACATTCAAACTAGATTTGGAAGTGGACACTTCAATTTTGAGCTCAGCACACAGCTTTGGCCAATGGAGTATCCTCACCAGTTGATGCCTTTTCCAGGCTTCACTGGTTCTCCTTTTCTGTTCCACGCTGCTGAAACAACACGTACCTACTAATACAAGATGCTATATCTGTTTTTCACAATTCCTGTTCGGAGCCTATGAATCTCTGGCCAAGAACTTCCAGAGATGCAAAAAGATTTTGAGTACTTGCAGACCAAGAGTCTTCAGCTTGAGGAGTTTTGAAGAAGTAGAGTTTTCAGAAAGCACTGAGCATCTGCCCTCAACAACTCAGGCCAGGCTTTTCTCTCAGAAATTCTGGACCTTTCCTAGGAGTGTGCGCATGTGCGTAATCCTACATAGTCATATATGCATTTGCACAATACACATCTACAAACTCATAGGTATTTTTCCAGGAAGAAATTGCTGTTCTCAAAATTTTAAATGGAGAGAGATGTCACTTCTTACAATACATTGTCAAGTTTCATAATAATATAGCAGGTGCTTGTTCTCAGAGGTTTATCATATACATATATATCTTAAATGTATGTATTTTATTTTCTTGGAACTATCAAAGTCTGTTATTTCCCCTGAAGACAAAAAGAAGGGATTAACAAAGCAGTCAGAATAAACCCCAGTCCCACATCTTCGGCTGTCCAGCAAAGCCCGCAGGGTTTTGGTTACATCATGAGAACAGGCTGGTTTGGTTTTCTACCCGGCTCCAACCCCAGACTCAAAACAGGTAAAGTGTAGCCCAAGGCTGACTTTTCTTTGCAACTTCAAAGGTGAAATTTCAGGTGCCAAGACTGTAACAACTGACCACCAGCACTGTTTTGTGAGCGTTATGGCAAACAGTTTGGCAGCTCACGCAGACCATCTCCAAGAGCTGGGGTTTCAAGGAAGGCAGAAGTTACTGTTTCTGCTCTTACTTTATTTCTAACTCTCTTTATTTTCTGCTAGACTCATCCTTTACCAGGTACCTTGTTCTCTTGCTCTCCTAGCCTTTATGTAATTAATGAAGTGCAATACAGCAGTAATAACAGTGAGGAAACAGAGGTGCTGATGACAGTTAGTGGGCATGCTGAAGTGCTACAAAGCCAAGCCATCAACTGTAACGTGATGACAGAGCACTATTTTATGCAACAAGTACTTAGAAAAGAAAAAATAAGAACATAGTATTTCAGTTTAGATGCTAGGAAACTTGAGATTTTATTTTTTTTTTAGTTTCTTATTGAAAAAGAATTTCAAACCATTTCTGGACCATGTTCTAGGATGACCTCTTCTTTAAAATCTAGTTGTCCTTAGACCCCCTAAAATGACCTTAGCAAAGAGCTTGTGAGCTAAACACATATGTGGTACCAACTAAAAGGGCAGTGCATTATTAGCTGATGAGTCAAGTAAGAAGAGTCTTAAAGGGCTTAGAGGGTTGTCTCCTATAGCAAAAACACACTGCAAATGTACAGCAAGGAGTCCATCCTTCGAACCTGCTGCCCAACAGTGACAAGCTGAAATTCAAGATGATGACCATTGATTCCAATACCATATTGCTGTCTCACCCCAAATTACCTTGAAAGCTGCTTATTTAGCTCTGACAGATTAGGAACTGTAGTAGTTCAGCTAATCATTCCAGCATTAAAATTAATTCACTGTAGATGAACAGCCTCTCTGAAGCATCAGTCTCACGACTGCTTTTACCAGAAGTGGATGATTAGTTTGATCTCTCTGCAAAGATCCAAGGTGCCCTCGGTAAGGGGTTTCTCCTGATCTTCGAATTCAGAGTCATTAGCCAAACCCACCTGCATCCTCCCAGCTGCCGAAGGAAGGGCTCCATAATAACTTTCAGTCACCAGATGGCACTAGTACAGAAATGAAGAGGCATGGACAACCACGTTACCCCCAATGGCATAAGGTAAAAAACATCCGATGATTTGTCTACATTTATTTGAAAACCATAACTTGAAGTTAATTAATATTTTGAAATCCTTGGTAGAGGAAGTTGCAATGGTTTCTGATCTTTAAATAAATATAGATGAGAAACTTGACAGATATATCCACGGGGAATTCTGCTGTTTTCTTCTACCTATACAAAAGAGGGAATACAGAGTGTCTCGTTGTACCTGCAACTAGAGTTGAGGACAGTACCTATGACCTGTTATGGTCAATAAGGAAACATTACACTTAGTTCTGGCATACCACTTTATTATGAAGCAAAGTATATCCCCATAGTAGAGGTAACTGCAAGTCTGAGGAGACATTAGAACTGAGGAATGCATCCCTCCCTCTCCCCAACTCCTATTTTTTTTAGTGCATGTTAATTCACTCTGTCATGGATACTCTGTTCAACAATTTTCCCTTTGAGATATCATCAGCTCTGAAAACAGTCAATGTAGCTCAGCTAAACTCTCCACAGCATCTTCATCCCCTTGTTCTTACAGCAGGTTGAAGGTGAGCTTACATTTCCATATAGGATTGCCACAAGCTGGAAAACAGACTGCCTGAGTCAGTTTGCAAACCCAAATACATTCATTCAGCATTATTTGTTGGGATTCAACCCCAGAGATGTCAGTTTGGGACCAACCCATTCTTGTGTATTAATTTTTCCTTCAGGGTTTGAAAGTCTACCCACCCTTCCACAGGACCCATGTAACACATACACTTCTTGGTTAACCAAGATACCAGCTTTAAAGCTCTTCTCCCAAAGGACTGAGATATAAATATGCATTAAAAATGCCTATGTTATTTGGGTATAGACAGATGGAGACATTGCCAGGACACACATTAAGCTACTGACTAAAGGTGAGTGCAACACCGTGCCTAGCCTGGCCATTGGCTAGAAACACATTGTTTACTGCTTGTATAGAAACAACTTCACTTGCAATTTCTCTTCAGAGTGTAGAGTTCAACACTTGAAAGCCACACGCTCCACAAACACATAAAGCAGATAAATTAACATGGCTTACTAAATATTGAGAGAAAACAGACACGATAACATACAGGAAAACTGGCATTATGTGACTTAAGCAAGCGTGAAGCATAGCTTGCTGAAAGATAACAATTGTGTATCCCTGATCTTTTCAAGGTGGAAAGTTGTGTAATTTGCCTGTGAAAACTGGTGATAAAATGTATCAATGGGGTCAAGAGTTAGAAGATTTCAGAAAAGTTATATAACCATCTAATCCTAATAAGAATACATAAAACTACATTCAACAGAAAAAAAACAAGGATAGAAATGTTCACATTATTCAGGGCATAAGTCAACTTCTGAAAAAAAAGTCTCGAAAAAACATCAGAGCACTCTGTTATCTCATAATTGGCTGCATTTAATTCCACTAAAGCATCAGCCATTATCAGAAAAAACATAATCTGAACCTTTAATGCAATTTCTATATTCACACATCCCAGCCTCTCTCTAGCAGAGCTCGCAAAGCAAAAGTAGAATAATACATAGTCATGCAGAATGAGAGCAGCAAGTATCAGCATTTACATTAGTAATAATCCCTTAGAAGGCAACAACTGCTTAGAGACAAAAAACAGTGGCTCGCCAATTGGACAGCATGCACAAGCTGACTTCAACACATCACATGGCTGCATATTCTAAGTCCTTCACTTTTTAGGTTTCTAAACAGATTGCACTAATTTTGAAGCTTATAAGTACATTAAGATAGAAGTTTGCAGCTTTCTGTTTGATCTACATAATATTAAGTATATGAAAGAGCATGAGAAAAAAAAAAACCTAAACCAATCCAACCAAACACCCACCCCACAGAACCAAAAACATCGGCTCTGTGGACAGGGCTTGGATGCACAGGTCCAGAAACAATTGGGTCCACTCACACAGTACAAGAGGAGTAAAAGCACTTCTGGGTCTGACCAGGTTTGAAGAGAAGTCAACCCAGGGAAAAGAAGATGAGAATAATTCCACAGAGAAACTCGGGCTCATTTTTCCACATTTCTCTATGGATTTGGCCCACAGAGGAGAAAAAAAACCCCACCTTAGAAAAAATAAGAAAGAAATAATTATGGAGGATGGAGCAGGAAAGAGAAAACAAAAGGTGAGAGTTCATTTTCCTACTAGGTTTTGGTGAGGGCAGTTAACATACTTTTGAACATCACATGGGAAAAATACTTGGCATAATTCAACTCCCTTTGAGCTTTTAAGCCTCAGGAAAGTGCCTAATTCCCAAACTGATTACATTGGGAAATCGACTGTTTCGTGCCTGGGTTTTTGCTTGTTTGTTTTGATCCCCACTCCAAGGAAAGGAAAACTAGATTTTACTTTAAAGCTTAATACCCATGTCAAGTCAGTGGGAAAGATGTAATCCTTGTTAACCATTTTTCTTTGTGCACCATGAAAGGCGTTTACATACATTGCCTTTAATAGCATAGTGTAAGGCAATAAAGTAATACTCTGGATTTAAGGAAAGAAACAAGTGTTTTCAGCTACCTTCAGCTCTTGAATGAATCAAAACATTCTCAAGATTTGTCTGAGTATGGCCCCCCTTACAGCTCATTAAGCCTGCCCTTTTGGAACGTGGCAGCAGCTGAAGCAAGAGGCAATGCAGAGAAGATAAACGCAACCGTTCTCTACCAGGCTCCAGGCTGCCCAGCCAGCTCCTCTGACAGCATCTGCCGCTGCACAGGAAGGGTCAGGCACGCTAACAATCGGAGAGCGCACAGAGACAGGGAGATTTGGACACTGTTTGGAGGCAAAAATAATTTTACCCGGTCATTTATACATACAGCCCAGACTTCAGAAAGACTTGGGGGATGGTTTTAGTTTCTTTGAATGCATAGGGGTTGCTGTACCTTTGTACCTTTCTAAATCTGACACCCTTACAAGTTACCTTCATCCTCCCTCTGAATGGAGTATCACTTGGTTACTGATCCTCTGAGACAGGAAAATTTAGAGAAAAGCAACTGTAATGCAGAATTCCCCCCAAAACAGCTGCCACATTGTATTCAGCTAGAAATACCCTCACTGGTACTCTTATCTGCCGTCAGTATGAAGCAGCTGTCAAAGAAGATGAAAGTGAAAAATGCCACTCTGCTGCCTTCCACTCTCCCGTCACAGCCCTGTTTTGGTGCCACACTACAGCACTGATGGAAAACTACAGCCTTTAAATACATAGCGCTGCAAAAAGCTTGACCGCATTGGAGATCATGGCAAACACACTGCTGCACAATTACCCAGGTCTCTGAGGACAGGTGCAAGCACAAAAGCCCAATGAAAAGAAGATGAGGAATTCCAGAAGCAAAGCCATGTGAAATACGTTGGTTTTGCACATGCTGGAGCAACAAGCCATCACCATAGTTTGTCCCCTCTGGCTTCTTCCTTGGTGCTCCTGATCCTTGACCTTCCGGCTAAGTTACATTTACTCTCTTAAACACCACGAGCGCAAAAGACTCCCAAAGCCCTCCAAGAGTCAGCCCTCAAAAGCCACCATCCTTATCGCTAGGTCTATCAATGCACCGATGGAGACCCAGCTTGGCCCCCACACCCCGAGGGCCTCTAGGACACCCCATCACCTCTGCCAGGCTCCTCGCTCTCTAGGAGACAGCCTCTCTGATCTTCTCTGCAGCTAGGACGCAAATCCCGGGTCTGACTAGCAAATGGAGGTAACGAAAGGAGCAAGCTGCCCTGGTAGCAGTCCTGCAACACAGTGAGCTAACGGAATGGGAGCGAGCGAGCATGCGTACGCACCCGCAGAATACAGCTGCCTCCATGAAGCTGCTCAGTAGCAGCAGACTGGAAAGACCCGGGAGTGGGAACAGCGTTAATCGCCTGCAGAAGAAGAGAAGAGGTTGAGATTTTGTGTTTCTTGTAAAAGAAAGGAAATAATGAATTGGGCAATAGGGTAAGTCCAAGTTTATGTTCGAGCAAAACGTGACTTCAATGGGGAGTCCTTGAAATCGCACACACGGTAGATTTTGCAGAAAGAAGACCATCTGATTTTAAATACGACATTAGCAGCATTATGGCAAGCAGTGACAGGTAGCTTTTCATAAGTCACTGCAGTAATGTTCCACTACACTCTTCACTAATAAGTGATCCTTGTCCAGCTTTTCAGCAACAACTTATTAATCTGTACCATGAGTATGAAACATCAGGCTTGCATCACTGCAAAAGTATTAACGGTCAACTTCTCCCTCCAACGAAATCACTTTAAAAGGACCAATTCTGGGATCTTTCTCCACCCTCCCAGATGGTCAGTGATGCAGAGTGAAAGAACCAGCCCCTTTGACAGCACAACCTTCTTCATAGCAGACAGCAATGCATTGGGACGTTTAAGAGAGGGAAAGCAAACGTCCCACAAGGTGCGAGTCCATTTTCCACAGCTCCACTTCAAGTTTCTATCTTGAGACACGCCTAGCAGCAGGAGTCAGCAGGCAAAATGTTTAAAGCGGGTGTCCCAGGAACAATTTTTTGCTACGACATTTCATGGCGTTTGGCAATTCATTGGAAGTATTTGATTATGCACATTGTGACTGTGCAGGCGTGGGGGAAATAAAAGCACACACATGTAGAAAGTAAATAGCTCCTCTTGCTCTTTGACGATATTGTCCTAACTTTCCCAAGTCGTTCCATTCATTTTGGGAACATCAGTTTTGATTACTGTTTTTCAGCTTCTCCCAAATGTGAATTGCTTTTAGGTTCACTAGCGTAAGTGGTGGTGGGGTGGGAACAGTGAGATTTACTCTACATGAAAAAGCCTCCCAGCTTTAATCCAACATCAAGTTTGGAAAGTCAAGCTCCTAATGTTGAAAAACTCGGAGGTAAGGTTGAAATCCCTTACAGCATTCCCTAAGCCAGCACAATACTGAGGATTATCCCCGGCAAAGCCTGCCTGACCTTGTGAAGTTGCTGGAGAGCGTGGAGCCGTCTCCCTTCAGGAGCAGACTGCGGAGCGCATGCGAAATTGCTCAAAGGCATTAGTGTTACCAATTTACAGTTCAGATATCTTCATATTTCAAATCCATCAGTCACGCACCACTATTTAGACATCTCTAAGTCTCGGGGTACTAGAAAAGAAACTGTCTAGAGGATTTTATACAAACACCCACATGTAGCATATGCAAAGTATCATTTTAATGCTACGTAATGGGAGCTGACTTTGATCCCAAATACAGTGTCATAACTAAGAAAATACTGCCTGATGGCTGAGTTGCCTACTAGTCATCTTGGATGCAGTAGAAAATAAGCCAGATCCCCAATTTGGGTAGTTTATTTAATTGCCTTTTGTTCCACCAGGTAATATTACTGAAGCTTAGCCTTAGACTGTGCGCCATCCTAAAACTGAGAGAATCATCTTCAGGTACTGTCATATTTTTGCCTGCTATGACATAAATCTTATCGACAGACAACAGGCTAAAATATTTGATGGACATGCAAGAAATAATGTAAGAACAGTCCTGTAACAGAGATGAGACGATGTTTCTGAAGACCTAGCTGTAACGCCAAGATCTGACACGGGCTGGGTATCGTCATTTAAGCAGAACGCTCCCCATGTTCTCAGAGCAGGATTAAACTTCCTCCTATTTTACACAAGAGATGCTCTGTTAAAAGTGAAAGTATATAGAAAAAGAGCTGCAGAAAGAGAAATCAGGGAAAGGTATTACACACATTTCCTGCATATATGGATCCCACTTCATGGGAGCTAGGCTTGCGTGAATTCCCTTGGCAAAAGAATACTGTCTGCAGCTACTAATATCAACTTCTTGGCTTTCATTGCACCCAGAAAACAGAGTACTGGTTTTTCTACCTGCATCAGTTAGCTACATAAAAGGGCAGCACTTTTACAGACCTCTCCTCAAACACATCCTGGCTGTAACCGCAAAAATCACTACCAAAATAAAGAATCCCCCATCACCCCTTAAAAGCTGCAAATCACAAGAGCACCTAGACCAGCGGTTAGAAGAGCGAATGCACCCTTTGATCTCATTTCATTTCTAATTGCAAAATGACACGTGAACAGAAATCCAGTGAGTCATAGCCGAGTAACATGATTTTGCGCAGCAGCAGGAAAGAATTAAGGAAACCAAGCCACCATAATACCAAAAGCAAAAATTTATATGTGGATGAATTTAGGTCTTTTCAACTGCGAGAGCAAGCATTGCTGTCTGGCTAGGTAGGTAAGCTTTAGAGAGAAAGAATGAGTGCAGAATACTAAATAAGAAATAGTCCCTTCAACACTCAGAGTGCTATTGCTCTAGAGGAAACATCCTTGTTTACAATCTTTACTTGCCTATTTTAATGATGTTGCAAGAGGGGCAAAGCACCACCTTTCCACAGTAATTTTTCACCCAGACTTAATGATGTCCATGGATCAGCAATGCACAAAACTCAGAAATAAATAATTGATGATTTTACACAGTCTGAGCTGGCTGAGTCACCTCTGATAGACTATTAAAACAGCATTATGAGCTCAGCTGGTATGAAATGCCTAGAAATCCCCAGTTCTTCCTGCAACCAGAGCTTTTATTCCACTCAGGCTAAGACAGTGAGAAAACAAGCAATTTAAGGAAAATCCTGCAGTTAAGGGATTATTTTTTTTTTTGTTCAGGGTTCCCCCCCCCCCCCCCCCAGTTTTTTTTCCCCCTCCCCTTTTCCATGAAACAGTTCCTTCTCTAGCTTGCACAACTCGAGCCACAACTTTCTCCGTACACCTACAGCTCTCATACAGGTGAGAAAAACAAAGAGAACTGTTCCAACAAGAGAGGCAAGCTCCCAGTTCAGGACCACGAAGTCCATGGCATCGCTTCTGGGACACTCCCAGGGATATGCTACATTAGAGATCATAGCATCGTAACTAACAGTTCCCTTCTCTGTGAGCATAAATGCCACAGAGACACCCAACACAGGACTTTAAGGATGCACCATAGCTCTTATTAGAAGGAAATTGAGCTAACTGGCATTTCAGACCTTGTCTAAGTACACGGGTTTTATGGTAAGAAGTCCACAGAGGTAGAAAGGCTCTCTCAGTCTGCCAAGTGGCCCAAACAGATGCTTTTGTTTGCAGAACAATAGGAGTTTTACACATGGAAGATTTTTTTACTGGTCGAAACCTAAGAGAAGCTAACAGCAGACATCTACCAGCAAACAGCAGTGTGCCCAGGTGGCCAACGGCATCCTGGCCTGTATCAGGAATAGTGTGGCCAGCAGGAGTAGGGAGGTGATCGTGCCCCTGTACTCGGCACTGGTGAGGCCGCACCTCGAATGCTGTGTTCAGTTTTGGGCCTCTCACTACAAGAAGGACATTGAGGTGCTGGAGCGTGTCCAGAGAAGGGCAATGAAGCTGGTGAGGGGTCTGGAGCACAAGTCTTGTGAGGAGGGGCTGAGGGAGCTGGGGTTGTTCAGTCTGGGGAAGAGGGGAGACCTCATCGCTCTCTGCAACTACCTGAAAGGGGGTTGTGGTGAGGTGGGTGTTGGTCTCTTCTCCCAAGTGACAAGCGACAGGACAAGAGGAAATGGCCTCAAGTTGCACCAGGGGAGGTTTAGGCTAGATATTGGGAAAAATGTTTTTGCTGAGAGAGTGGTGAAGCACTGGAACAGGCTGCCCAGGGAGGTGGTGGAGTCACCATCCCTGGAGGTGTTCAAGGAACATGTGGACATGGCACTGCGGGACATGGTTTAGTGGGCATGGTGGTGTTGGGTTGATGGTTGGACTTGATGATCTTACAGGTCTTTTCCAATCTTAGTGATTCTGTAATACCTTTTCTAGCATAGACCTGGTCTTAAGTGACACTAGATCTGACAATTTCAGACAATCTACTAGATTAGTCAAGTTTATGGGCCTGATTAATTAAATTAATTAATTAAAATAATGTTATGCACACATGTATTGCAACTTGCCCTGACAAGGGTTGCTACCAGGAAGACAGTCATTTAAGTTGTCCCATAGCCTGCAGTTTGTCATACTATTCCAGATATGCAGACCCCTAATCAACCCTCATTGTATGAAGATAAAACTGACATTGTCCAAAAAAAAAAAAAAAGCCTGCCTTCCAGCTTCAAGGCTAGTTCTTCAGTTTGTGATCTTCTCTCAGCACTATGTGTAAGAGCTGCTAAGAGTTAGAAGGAGGAGGAAACACCAAGTTGAGAACAAGAAGTCAAGCTGTTGAATACAACTTTCACACCTAGATGAAGCACTCTGAGCTAAGCCTTTCAAGAGCAGTTTTACCTCTACCTAAGACAGTCTAGTAGCAAGGTGCCACCAAAAAGGGCCCTGCTTTCCCTTCCGCCATCCCTGGCCACGGCTTCTTGTGATCTCCTTTCTCTAGGCTGGAAACTAAATGGCAAATACTCCTTGCACATACAAATTTAAGTTTTCACTGGTTTAGCAGGCTCACTGCAGTCAGTTTGGTGTAAACACACCAGAGAAACCACTCTTCTTTATTGCAGTTGGATGCTGGATTGGCTTTGCCACACCACAAAACCCCATCTTCAGGGGTACCCTGGGAGCAAGTCGGTATGTCTATATGACACAGCATAGCAAGGAGCAGAATCTCTAGCTCAGCTCGCAGAAGCAGAGCACCAGCTGCCCAGCACCCAGCTGTGCTAGCCTCTACTCTGAGGCACAGAGGTGCTCTAACAGCAGTACCAATTTTATATTCATGACTGGTCACAGATAGCCTGCTGCTGACAACCAAATGGATTATTCCCAATGGAATAAAATAATGGAATAAAATGGAATAAATTCCCAATGGAATAAAAATAAGGTACCAAAAATGATTTTGCACTATCGCGGTTGGTTCTCAAACTCTGGTTTCCCATTTTCCCCTGTTTCTTTCTTAAACATCTGAAAATTAGAGTTAGGCAAATTAAAGTCAGGAAACAAAATACTATATTTGAATTTCTTCATTGAAGTTTAGTGTTTGAAGAATTAACAGTTATCCTACAGAGCTAGTGTTCAAAATTGATTACACTTTCATTGACCTAACGATGCTTGTAAGATTAGGCTGGGACCAAACAATTGGGACAACTGGGTACATCTAACAGAAGTCAGTGCTGGCTAATACGCTTAAAAAGATACCATCCAAAAAGATAAATAAGAAAATCCTGAAGACTGTTTATGGCAACTAGTCCTCATCAAATTACTGCTAATTAATGATTCAAAAGGAGGCAGAACATCCAGATCCCATTTTATTGAACAACGTTGTAAGATTCTCTCTTCAAGCTGACTCATCTGAACAGCGTGCTTAATGAAATTCCTCCCCCCAAAAAACCCCAAACAAGAAATCCAACATGCAAACCCTCTGAGACAGGGAGGAGTTGGGATCTTGACAAAAAAAAATGAATCATTTTTGGAAACCTGAATAGTAAAAAATACTTTAAAAACAGCAACTTGTTTATGACTGAGAACTCTAATGCAGCACATTCAAAAAACACCAAAGTAGGAAAGGGGAACTGAAATGGTTAAGAAAAAATCTGGATCATTAAGATACCAGTGCCTATGGGAAAAATATTACATTTTTTTAAAATTAGGTACCATCTTCCAAACAATCTTTTTTATGTCCTGACAGTTTCTCCGTGCAAAACATGCACTGCCAGAACTGTCCTCTTTTCCAGTGCTTCTAATGGGAAAAGACATTATGCTATAATGAATATAACAATTTTATATCTTCTGTTTATGATGGACCCAGAATGCTCAAAAAAATAATTGGACTGGTTTCTTTAAGTTAAAGTCTTGTACTATTACCAGTGCTTAGCAGCAAAGAGAATTGAACAGTTTACTAAGTAATAACATGAAAACTCAAAGAAAACCTTTCCAACATACTGTGAAGTTTTAGCAGGCATTGGGTGATTTAAGTTCAGTTCAGACCGTGGTCAGTTGAGGCAATATTCTGGACCTGATTTATCAGAGGTAGGGGGTTTTAACTACTATATACTAAAATACTGTATTGAAATAGAGCCTGGCAGCATGCAGCAAGATTGAACTAAGCTAAACAAATCTCATTAAGGCGATCAGAGTTTACGTATCTTACAAATCTAACTTGTAGATCAAATCTTTCCTAGCAAATAGATTAAGAGTTATTCTTAGCACAATCATTACCTAGACAAGGAAAAACGGATCAGCAACACTACTCAAAAAACAAATGTTGCAATAAGGCTTAAGTCAGCATTTGTTTACTTTTGTATGTTAAAGCTGCAGAAAGTCATCTATCTACCTTAGCATGAATTAACCTTTAATTAGCCCTGAAATATATATCCACAGTAGGTTTACCATTTTGCTGCCTCTCCCACAGGCAGTGTCCCTCCCCTCAAGTTCTGGTCTTCTTTTGAAGAACTGAATGCTTCATACCATACACATCCTATCTGAGCAATTAGAAAAATCTACTTGCATGTCTTTATTTGCAATACAATTAAGTCTAATGGGTTTATATGTTACATAGAAGCAACACCTTCAGGTGGATTTGACAGTTTCTTAAGCATCCACAGGTGTTTCAGGTTCGCATTTGTTCAGAGCTCCTACATAAGCGACCTAAACTGGCTGTGATTTTGTGCGTCACACTTAGCTTGTTTGCTATGGCTTTAGGAGAGTCCTGATGAAAGGCTTATTATAAAAACCTTCCATATGATTCCCCCCCCCCCAACAGCTCTAGTAGACAAGATTATGTACTCCCAACTACCCAAACTACATTCCTCTGCAGCTATACTTGATAAAACACTACTCAACCGCACAGTGATTTCACAGATACAATTCACACAATGAACGTTAAGAGCAGACTTCATCTCAAAAAAAAAAGGATTAAGGTCAGTCAAGACTTCTGATGGAAATAGGATGACTCCCCTCTCATATCACTCATTTGTGACTACACAGCACTTAAAATTCCAATTTCTGTGTATTGGGACATAATTATTCTACTTCAATCCTCCTATGCTTTAAAAATCAAACAAAAAAAAACTTACCAAAAAACCAAACATACTGACAGATCAAGATGCTCTTTGTTCTTAAACCAAGTAAAAATGTTCTGAAAAAAGATTTAAGGGGATTTTTTTCACATAATGAAAAAAAGCAATTAAAGGTTTCTATTCTCTTTTTAGCCTGGGGAGATGCAATTTGCTGTTCCTTTCTGAAATAAAAGTACAAGTCTCTTGGATGCAACATGAAAATTTCCAAGAACTCATTTGTTCAAGAATACATTTTGTGTGTTCACTAGGTGCTTGAGCTAATGGGAAAATAAGTTTGGAACAGTGAAATTTAATTTTGTAATTAATTATCTATCCCTTTAAAGATGCTTATGCCTCAGCAGAACTTTCATAATCAGAAAAGTAAGGCAAATGGAACTTATATTTTGAGGCATTATTTCGCTCCAAAGTTTTATAGCAGCTTATGTGTTATCCTGTTTCTTTCATCAGTAGAGATTGAAGTACTTCACAAAAGAGATCAGTCCTAGTAACCTCAACTTCCACGTGGAGAAAGAGATTTTCATTGAAATACACTGTTTTGTCCAACATGATATGGTCTGGCCCCGCCCTGCATCAAGGGACTGCCAGGCCCTCTACCAACTATCACATTGTATTGTTTCTTATTTTGCTTTCCTGGCTATAAACTTGATATAAAATGCACAAATAGAGATACTACCTACAGGAACTATGTGGAAGTCAACTGTAACTCAAACCTGTGGCACACTGGAATCGGAGCTTTTTGGACCAAGTCTATAGGTTTTACAGAAATGGTATGAAGTTACCTATCAAGACAATACTAGGAGCTAACAGAAGAGTCCGTATGGTCTCCCACATCTGTTACGAAAACAAATATCCGATTTTGTCCTGGTCTTCATTCTTCATACTCTGGCGTTGGGTCTAATGCCAAGAGGAAACGCACAGCCAGTGCATCGTGTTTGTGCATGCCCGTGACAGCACATGGTCAGAGAGCCCTCAGGAGACACCTCTGCCTCTCAGTTGCTACAGATGTACAGGCACGTATAAAGAAATGGCAACAGATGTCATCATTCAAAGGGTGCATTTATGCAATTGCTTGCAACATTAAACCGTGTAATGCTCTTGAGAAATGCTTTTATATTGGCTTGAGGTTAGAGAATGAATTAAACACTATAAAAGGCAATTGCTGAGGAGTATCTAACTATTCTTGCTTGTATAAATGTGTATTACCCTCACAAAATGTTTCCAAGTAGAAACACATCTTGGCTTCTGTGGGGAAAAAGCTATGAAGAATGGTCAATAAGCAAGGTTCTCCTGCTAGCCAAAACACATTTACGTGCATCAGCCAGTTCAATTGCCAGTCTTTACAGCCACAACAAATACAAGCTTCTTTGGGAGGGCAGGGAGATCAAACAGTGTTTGTGATACTTGTCAAGTATTTCTTGACAAAATACTTGAACGCTGATAATATTTTGTAGCAGAAAACAAAGGTAAAATCCATCACGACGTTATCCAAAACATACCG
The DNA here is from genome assembly GCF_030936135.1 of Gavia stellata. Classification (NCBI taxonomy): domain Eukaryota; kingdom Metazoa; phylum Chordata; class Aves; order Gaviiformes; family Gaviidae; genus Gavia; species Gavia stellata. The sequence goes on along the minus strand of NC_082596.1, from coordinate 93,693,590 downwards.
TGTCTCACCGATTGCAGCTCTGAGAGCCATCGGCCCTTCTATTTATTTCAGAAAGGACCATTAGGAACCTCTGTTGGAAAACCCCTCATTTCACTCAAGTTACTCTGCAAACCACATCCCCGACGCTCACAAGCATGAATGAACCCTGACATAACCTAAGCAAGAGCACTGGCTGTAAGGTAGCAACAACGGACCCTGCAGCACTCCTCCTTGGTCTAGGACCCGGAGTGAGACAGGCCACCCTCCCCCAGAAAAAAGTCCCTTTAGTCACTGCAAAGTTTGTTTCTAAAAAATAAGTACCTGACATCTTTGAAATCCTATTCTAAACAGGGAGCAGAAAAATTCCTGTGGAAATGGCAGTTTAGCACTCTGGTAAACTCATCAAACACTGATGGTTTCTGTGGCTTGCTGTAACCACAGGCTCTTTCACATCACCATGTCATGGATGCACTACAGTTATTAGCAATCCAAAATTAAAATACTTACTCTGAAAATGCATCGTTTTGCTGTTTCATGCTGTCAAATGAACCTGTAGGAGGACAATGATATTGCACCGGGGACTGAAGGTGAATGAAAAAGGAATTAAGCTGAACGCTAAATTTAGCACTATACGTAGGAAATCAGGGTCTCAGAAACCAGAACTCATGAATCTTGCAGTGACTAAGTATCGGATTAGCAGCCTGAACGCTCCATCAATTTCATCTTTTTTACCAATATTATATAAGGAAAGTCTCCCTGCTCAGTTCCTGCCTGTCAAGTAGGTGCTGAATAATCAACTCCATACCAAGCAGGTTGTGGATGGATAGCAATGAAATCACCTTACGAATATGACACACAGGTTTTAAGGGTCAAAATATTCAAGTATCATGTTTTTTCTTTAGCAGAAGACTAGCTAGCTTGCAGTATATGAGTCATCACCCAATTTTACCTTTTCCGTTGCAGTTTGCCACCGTCACTTTTACTACCCTATCTCCAAATCAGAAACAAATTAACTAGCAGAGCTGCAAGGACACAGTTAGCTGAACCTTCACCAGCAGTTTCAATGAGATTAATTGACAGGATATTTTGAAACCCCCTTTGACAGCAATACAAGTTGAAACAAGGGACTGTCCCGGTTCTGTTTTCCCTGTGCTTGTAAAAACGCCAGATACTGTGCTGCACAGCAAGGAGGGCGGCAGAGCCGACAAGATGCTCCTTCCCCAAGAACATCAGGGTGGTATATGGCAATCTTCACCCAGACACAGGACAAACAGAAAGGAAGCCATGAAAGCCAAAGCAGAAACACCCCAGCAAGTGGCTCTTGGACTGCAAGACAGCTGCTCCCGTAGAGCACAGGAACAAGATGATGTGTTTGTCGGTACCTGGGCACAGCTCGTTCACCCAGCAGCAAAACTTGTCTAAAGCTCTTAACAGAAGGAATGCAATAACTCCCATTTTTGCCGGGTAATAACTTCCTAAAAGGAAAAAAAAGGTTTTCTTTCTTGTTATTTCTAAATCCACCCCACTTTTTTTTTTTCCCAATAAAAATGTTCTAGAGATCAACATGGGAGATGCCTTACAAGACAGCTGTTTACAGGATCATTGCTCTGCTAATGGCCCCTCTTCCCCAGCAGAGCGCATTGTTAAAAAACAGTGGCTGTGAACTCTTTTAGCCAAGCAAGCTGTATACCTCTACCACGCTTTGCCAGACTAGAATACAATCCAAGCACGCTGTCAAAGGAGGGCTGATGGCAAGCAACTAACTCATTCCCTATTCCAGGCTGTTTGCTTCCAACAAGCTCATTTCACAGGATAGTTAACAGAGCCTCTCATGATAAGGATGACTGCTCAAAGCACTTAGGGTGAGGTAGTTTTAACACCAAATCTATATTGAGGTGGCTGACACAAGTAGTGCCATACCATGCCTGAGATTTAACACAGTTCCTAAGAAAAATTGGCTTACAAAGGTTAGTGGAGCAGAACAAGACATGAAACCTTATATCAACATTCCTCTGTTTCTGAAAGTCCAATTACATCTCTCAATGCTGTGGGTATTTCTCAGACACAATACTGTCACACAGCATTTTATTTACAGCATATGTAACTATGCTTGCAGATTGATTTGCTGGGTCAAAATTTCACGTGTGAGACTGACTAGTATTCTTCCAATTCTTCTGGTCCTTGCACACCTAATATATTCACAGTGATATTTATGTGGTATAAGATTATTCCACTTTATTTCCTCGCAGTGAAACCACCTGAAAAGGGGAAAATAAATCACTTTATATAACCAGTTCAATGCATATGTCCCAATTTTATGTAGTATGTAATTGTTTACGTAATAAGTATTCATAACGTAAGGAGATTCAAGATTATACAAAGCTACTACAGTGAAGATGTATTTAAGCATCAATGATGAAAGTGGAAGAGAGTTCAAACAATTGTCAAACACAGAACTTTTCCCTCCTGCTTTCCAAGAGCGCTTTTGACTCGGGGACATCACATTTGAACTCGTCATGGCTGTTTCCACAACCGTTTCTGAAAAACTACTCTCTCCCCTGCCTTAAAGGTCCTTTAACTGCATTACTGCTCGGATCCTTTGAATTCTTTTCCAGGTCACTAGGTATCTAACTGTAACAAAACACCCATAATGTGTGGTTTGTCCTAATTATCAGGAGTCACAAGTATTGTGATAGTTGATTCATGAACCACATCTTTAACAGCATGAAAAATATTAGCTCAATTAATTTGGTTGTAAGTTCTTTCTGCAGCCTTTATTTTAACAAAGATGCACACACAATATCCCATGTCACTTGGTCAATAGACGAGTCACTTGCTGTTATGCTGCTCACGCTTTCACCCTCTACTTGCATTAACAATTAAAAATTATTAATTGAGCATATGGATTGCACTGAAGGTCAAGACCCATTTTAACTCATACCTAGCTATTTGTCAGGAGCAACCATTGAATCGAACCATCACATGGTATCTGTATGTCAAGCGAAAACGTACATTAAGATTGCTTTTGTCAATACCACCTTCCTGCATCACCTGCCTATAAATCGCACTTCCCTGACACGATGGAAGGGGGACATTACAGAAACCTGGAGTGTCAATGGTGGCCACTATGCTTTGTTCCAAGCACATGGAGATAAGAATATCTCATCTCATCTCAAAATAATTATTAGGTTTTAGCACTTTCCCCTGAATTTTGAGAAAACTTTCACAAATTGTCTCAGCCAAACAATGTTTGGGCCCTTTCAAGCATGTGGAAGTTTGGCCATGAACAAATTCCCAAGTGCTCCCACATATCTAAAATGGCTGTGTTCATAGCCCAATTAGTTTAGTGTCACAATTGCATTCCCCCCCTCCCCTTGTGAACAGTACAGCTGTTGAGTGGAGAACAACATTTTTAAGTGCCAAATTTGCAAATGCCTCCTGAGATTTTGCACACGCAAAAATCTCATTCTAGGCGTGATAATTAGCAAAGGGACACTTGTATTTGTCAGCCAAGCATCCATGCTCTCTATAATCTGTTTGCACTTAACAACACGTCCATTGAGCATACAAACATTGAATCCACGACATGCAATTCCCTGTAACTGCTGTTCATCTCAGTGATGACCAGCAGAAAGGAGTGAGAAAACCAAAGAGGCTGCAATCAGATCTGTTGTGCCGAGTTCTGCCAAAAACATCAAGGTGGGTAAAAAAAAAAAGCAAAGGAGGAGGAAAAAAAGGGGTGTGTGGGGGGAAAAAGTGCTTACACAGTCATAAGAGGGAGACTTGGTCATGACAGGTGATGTATATGTATCCTATTAGATGCAAGTTAATTGGTCTGATACACTCAGAGAAGGAAAAGAAAAACCTGCATACACCCTGAATACTTCCACCTCATACCAGGGTCAAACTAAAACTGTTGAAAAATGTCAGGACTTGCATGAGGTATTGAGAAACAACTCGAAAAGACCTAGAGACCATATCTTTTTCCTCCTCCACCTCAAATCAAATGAGGTTACGTGCCTACATGAATCCTGACAGGCAAGTGCCATATCAGAGTCTCACTAGAACTAAGGTGATGGTGCTGGAAGACTGTTGAACAGCTTCCAACACTTAGAGTAGCAAAACAATGAAGACACCCTTACATTTTGAAAAAGTTGATGGCCTCAGTTATGTTGGAACACTGAAGTTCTCTGTGGCCATCAGTCTGAGCTTCTGTCACAGCTACTTCACGACAACTATAGGAACTGAATCATGAAGCATCCGGGGGAAAGCAGAGTCCCAAAAAAGCCTGTGATTCATTCTACAGCGTCCTGTTACTTCAGGGGGGTGAGTACTATCACCAGCACTCATGACAGTGAGCAAGCCTGACTCGTCAAACCCATTTTTACCAACTCTGAACTCAGAAACCTGCAAGAAATCTTACTCATTGTTGCAATGCTCGTGGGCTTAGAGATTGGTAGAACCAACACAGAAACTGGGGAGTTTTGCAGCAGTGGTCATAAGAACTAAGTGAAGTGTGCAATGCATTTATTGTTTAATGAATTTTCACGTTCTTTGGTTAGCTTGGGTCAGTCCCCACAGGAACCTGAGGGACCTTCTGCACCCACTCCAAGAGGCTTGATATAAGGCCCTTTTTTTTTTTATTTTTAAGGATCTAAATTAACATAAGCATCAAAACAATGATTCTGTCTATGCTTCAGGAGTAGCAGTTGACACAGTCATATTTTCATCTTATATACCTTATTTCTTCAGAGTACATAGAGTTGTCAGACTTTGAAGAAATGAAGAAAAAAAGGCTTTTCCTGTAAATAGTATAGAGCTTTTCCAATAACTCACCACCATATCACTACTGCCCTCCTTACTGGTATTTTGGTACTGACAATGCACTGAGAATCAAGAGAAGTAAGCCCTTCTGCAGACAGAAGAGTACTTATAGAGTTAGAGTGAAGCTTCAGCAAGACTTTAAAGAAGCCCCTCTAGAAAATAATAAAAAAATATGTATAACAGACATTTGAAAGGAATAAATGTCCCAGCCAGATCATCCTCCTTCACAAGTGGAGACTGCAGGACAACTTATGGACATTAGCCATTTGCCACTGCTATTGGCTTTCTGAATTTCTTGTTCAGGCAGGCTGTGAGGGGCAGAAAACCCAAACTGCACATTTTCCCTTTGTATTGGAAAGGAACATAGGAAGCAGCAGCAGCAACCAGGTCCCTTTCCTCTGCCCACTGGAACAAGTCAAAGCACGACCTTGATGTTGCAAGTTTCTAATTAATACTCCAAAAAAGAAAGTTTGTATATACACACCCAATGCAAAATATGAAAATGAAGAAGGTTCCCAGGCTGTAAAGCTCAAATATCAAACTCCTCACAGCTGGGCTGAGTGGATCTGAGGATCCTTTAGAATCAACATCAAGTATCACTGATGCACAAGCACAGCACAGTTTGAGAAGATTTGAGCTTAATCACTCACCTTGGAACCCATAAAATGGAGAGGACCAGCAAAAGAAATAAAGCTGGTCTGCAGGCAAATAGATTCCAGCCTACCTGCTTCTTCTATCTCTGTCCATAACTCTGGAAGCTGGTGCTTCTGCGTGCCATTGAAACTGTCATTGAATTGATTGCTTCAGTTGCCAAGGAAACAAAAGGGATGATGCTAATGGATACTATTTAGGACACCAAAAAGCTTAGAAAATAAATTGTTTGACATGAAAAGCATGGTGTCACAAGTGAGTAAAAGCTACCTTGAGTCTTAGCAGAGAAAAGACAACTAGATAGGATTTTTTCCTTTTCTTCCCTCTGACTATCTTTTGGTCAGATACTTATAGCTTTCTGCACTCCAACTGGTTTGACTGTCAACATCACTTTGTAGTCCCCTCACTGCAAGGACACGGAGGTGCTGGAGCATGTCCAGAGAAGGGCAATGAAGCTGGTGAGGGGTCTGGAGCACAAGTCTTGTGAGGAGGGGCTGAGAGCGCTGTTCAGTCTGGAGAAGAGGAGGCTGAGGGGAGACCTCATCGCTCTCTACAACTACCTGAAAGGGGGTTGTGGTGAGGTGGGTGTTGGTCTCTTCTCCCAAGTGACTAGCAACAGGACAAGAGGAAATGGCCTCCAGTTGCACCAGGGGAGGTTTAGGCTAGATATTAGGAAAAATTTCTTTCCTGAGAGAGTGGTGAAGCATTGGAAGAGGCTGCCCAAGGAGGTGGTGGAGTCACCATCCCTGGAGGTGTTCAAGGAACGTGTGGACGTGGCACTGCGGGACATGGTTTAGTGGGCATGGTGGGGTTGGGTTGATGGTTGGACTTGGTGCTCTTACAGGTCTTTTCCAACCTTAGTGATTCTGTGATTTGTAGTCATTTTTCTAGCTTTATTTCCAAAGACAGAAGCTAGCGCAAACAGAGTCATTCTAATTCTAAGCAGTGGAGTCTAGGCTTTTTTAAAAGCATCACACATGATACAAAATAGGATTTGACTTTGGGAATGCTCTCCAGAAGTTAGAATTATTAAGTCAAAGACATTTGATTTAGATGCTTCCACCTTTGCTCTCATGAACTGTAAGTTACAGAAGACTTTCATAACAGATGTGGCAGACCTCATAAACCAAACCCACATGTTATAAATCATCATATTTTCAGGAACCTATGTTTGTATTAAAAAAAAAATCACCTCCTTTAAAGAGACAGATTTCCTAACAACATATGAAAGTATCAGGAAATTGTAAATTATTTTCTCCTTTTCCACAACCTGTATGTTCAAAGCATGAGTCATATATCAAAAGCAACCACTCAAGTCTGAATTTATACCAGCGAAGGATCAAGCTCCAGGCACGTATTTATTTACAGAAGGCTTGAGGAGTTATTTCTGCACTGGAGTCACAGATGACCCACAGTCAGACACCTTGTTGCCATGGAAATCTCACACCACCACCCTCTGCCTTGCTCCCATCCAAAATCCTCCCTTGCATCCCATTGGATTTCTGCCTGCCACAGCTCCTCTGGGCCCCTTGTCCTGGGTGGGCAGCAGCTTCTGGCAGGACGGGATACATTTAACCCTGTCTGGCACTTCCAGTTCCAGGAAGGTCCAGAAGGTGACTCTTTAGGCTTATGAGACTTGACTGAAAGTCTTCTGCCACCTGACATTCTCAAGCATGCAGATGTCTCTAAAGTTATGTCTTATTGCTTAGTGTTACACAGAAGTAATTACAGAAGCTAGTGCCCTTCTGTGCCAGATACGGGGGCTGGTGAGATAGGAGGACATCCTAGCCAATTAACAAGAATTTGTTCCCAGGGGAAGGAAAGAGAAACGATATCTTATGGCTGCTCATTCTCATGGGAGGGTCATTCATAGAGGCAATTCAGTGACAGAGCTCATAAGGTGCATCCAAAACAACAAGAAACCCCCCCCCAAAAAACCAAAACCACAACAACCAAAAAAAAAGTGAAAGAGACAGGGAAGCACACAGAATCATATAATCTCTCAAGTTGGATTCGATGATCCTTATGGGACCCTTCCAAATCCCTGGTTCTTGCAGGACTGCCTAAAACTAATGCATGTGACTAAGAGCATCATCCTTGAACTCTTGTCAGGCTTGGTGCTGTGACCATTTCCCTGGGGAGCCTGTTCCAGGGACCGACCACCTTCTCAATGAAGAACCTTTTCCTAATAAAAATCACAGAAGAATCAATCAAATAAATCAATCATAGAATTGTTTGCATTGGAAGGAACCTTTTAAGGTCATTAGTCCAACCACCCTGCAATGAGCAGAGACATCTTCAACTAGATCTGGTTGCCCAGAGCCCCATCCAACCCAACCTTGAATGTTTCCAGGGATGGGGCATCTACCACCTCTCTGGGCAACCTGTTCCAGTGTTTCACCACCCTCATCATAAAAAATTTCTTCCTTATATCTAATCTGAATCTACCCTCTTTTAGTTTAAAACCATTACACCCCTTGTCCTATTGCTACAGGCCCTACTAAAAAGTTTGTCCCCATCTTTATTATAAGCCCCCTTTAAGTAGTGAAAAGCTGCATTAAAGTCTCCTTGGAGCCTTCTCTTCTCCACATTGAACAACCCTAACACTCTCAGCCTTTCCTTATAGGAGTTCCAGCCCTCCGATCATTTTCATGGCCTCCTCTGGACCCGCTCCAAGAGGTCCATGTCTTTCCTCTGCTGAGGACCCCCAGAGCTGGATGCAGCACTGCGGGTGGGATCTCACCAGAGCAGAGTAGAGGGGGAGAATCCCCTCCCTCGACCTGCTAGCCATGCTTCTTTTGATGCAGCCCAGGATACAGTTGGCTTTCTGGGCTGCGAGCACACATTATCAGCTCACGTCCAGGTTTTCATCCACCAATACCCCCAAGTCCTCCTCTACAGGACTGCTCTAAATCCCTTCATCCCCCAGCCTGTATTGATACCAGGGAGTGCCCTGACCCAGGTGCAGGACTTTTCACTTGACCTTGTTTAACCTCATGAGGTTCACATGGCCCCACTTCTCCAGTGGGCCCATGTGAACTCAATAGGAGAGATGGTTTCCATATTCCCATTTTCCTGATATTGGGAACCTTGGAGAGCTGTTTCAACCTCCACTGGTAGCCATAGCCTACAGAGCCTGAACATGCTCACCAGCAACAGTCCCACCACTCAAGATCAAGTAGCACAGAGCAGCCTAATACTGCTTTCTATCAGGAGGGCTCTTCTAGTCACCATGATCGCTACCTGGCCAAGTAATTCCTACGCATTATCCCAGTCCAAAGCATCAGAAGGACTTTAGATGGTTTTTGCATCGTCTCCGCATTTGAAAATCTCTGCATAATGGAGAATAATTATTCCTTTTTTTTTTTCCTTCTGTTGCACCCATGCCTCTACTTTAGACTCTCTACTCCAGGCTATTTATGCATGAAAAATGTTGCTCTTTCCTAATATAGCAGATAGGAACAAGGGCCTAAAATAACAGTTAGAAAACATAGGATTCAGCAGGTTTATCAGAAGAAATATGGGGCAAGGGTCCCTTATGCCATCCAAAGAGATACAGGACATTAAAATCACATATAGAGCACTTCCATTGGCTTGACCTGGTTGCAGACATTGACCCTTGGTGATGTTTCAAAATATTAAAAAAAAAATAATTGAATAATCCTAGTGATTATTCTCTATACAAGCACACAATCCCATTTCCAGAAAGGTATCTCCATTTTACCCAGCCTGTGGGCATTAGAACTGCCACCTATCAAGATACACATATTTGAAGCAATTTCAGCATGAGACTGACAGCATCAGTTTAAATGAAGGAAAAAAAAATATTATGATATATCCAAGTCAGCTCTAGGCAACACACTTGAAGAAAACACCTCCCACTACTGCCCAGTGCTGCTGTTCACCTTTCAGTCTCCTCTGTGGCCTCAGGAGAAAAAGCTAAAAACAGCGTTCCTGACACTTTTACAGCTTGTGAAACTTAAATAGCTCTCTTCCTGGTCAAGACTGAAGGATTCTTTTTTTTATTATTATTGTTAGTCCCAGCACTGAAAATTAGCCCACTCCAATTAAGGCTTCAACAAGAAGTAATGTCTCCCTTCAGGGAATACACTGACATTTTAAATTAAGAAACATTCCCGCTAACAAGCCTATAAATCTTCCCAATTAACTGTATTCTCCACTAGTTTATGAGTCTTCTGTTCAATTTGACAATCCTAATCTCCCAAGGGGTGCAGGGAAGGATGAGACCTCTGTGGAAGTTGCTTTCCATTTCTTGCAGCGGAAGGGGATGCAGAGATGCTCACTGACCATATTTTTATTTGACACATCGGAGACAAATGGCACCTCAAAGCCCAGGTACTTTTCATCGCTGTCAGGTGAGAAGGTTTTTAGTCAGCCAATAGCCCCCACGACACATTTCTCACTCTCCGTAAAGAAGCTCTGTGTCAGCACCTCTAGAAACACAGCGGCAAGCGACTGTCCCCCAGGAGCGCTTTGCGCGCTTCTCCTCCACAGATTATTCTTTTTCTAAGCAAAGCTGTCAGGGAACACAGTCAGGGTCTGTCCTAGGAAGCAGGGTCGTGCAGCAGTACTCGGTGGTGCCAGGTCAGGTAGGCTGGAGGAGAAAGCTAGCACAAGCACATCTGTCAGAAATATTAAATTTAACTTTTATTTCTGTAATATAGATGGGTTTACTCCCTTTTAATACATTAAGGGGGTAACTGAAAAGAACAGCTAAACAGGAGCTAGAAAAAAGAGATCTGAAATAGTGATAAACAGTGAAGAACACAAGCCAAGGCGGGGGGGCGGAAGAATAGAACATATGGTGAGAGCCCTGCCTTTTTTGAAAGATGATGTCAAAAGCTGTCATCCCAAGTTGTATGAGGCAAGCAGGGGTACTGCCTAGCACACCGTAAAAAACACAGCCAAAGTGGTGTTTCAGCTGGCTAAGGGAGTGTGATAAACCAGAGAGTGTAAGATGGTCATTACTCTTGGGTACAAGAACGTGTCCTGATGTATGATGTTAGGTACAAGATGGGAAGCGTCTCACAGCTCCCTGGGAAGGTGGTTAGCATGGAAAGGGCAGAATGGTCCTCTGCCACAGGATGGCTTGTTACGCTCCTTCTTTAGAAGGAACGGGTGATGGTGTTGGTGGGAAACATCTTTTCTTTGCTGGTTTGTTTTGGGGTGGACTTTTTGTTTGTTTAGGTTTTTGAGGGCTTTCTTTAGGATTCTGAAAGAAAACAATCAATCAATCCAATAAGTTACTGCTAGGGAAGATCAGTATGAGGTTCAAATCTTTGACTCCAAAGTTAGTCAAAAGGAAGTCATGCCGACAACCTTTGCCTTACACCCAGGGATGCTGCAGGCACTCTCCTATATAGTCATTCATTCAGCTGCAAGTAACAGCATTTTCTGGCAAGCCACGAGCCTTGTGCCCTACTATTTTGTCCAACTCCATGAGCTTCACTTTGTTTTGTGTCTAGATTTCTTCTACTGCACAGAGACAAAGAGCTAGTGTTCTTCTTCCACTACCAAAGCTCAAGCAATCAACTAACATTTGGACAACTTGTGCATGAGACTTGCTCCTCAGATATAAGATGACCTTAGAGAGACTCCTCATCACATACAAACACGTGTAGCTGTACAGTCCTGCTGTCTGTGGCTGTAACCCACTTTCTCACCTATTTAATCTGAGCTATGCGCTGAGGTAGACAATGGCCACCTATTTAATCTGAGCTATGCACTGAGGTAGACAACAGCTCTGTGCCACCCCACCACATGCCAGCAACAACCATCCAGGGTGAGGGATTAACCGCCAAGGCAGAAAAAACAGAACAGGACAGAAAAGAAACATCGAGTATTTAGAGCAACACCACACAAACATGCAGCAGGAGAGATGCAGAAAGTAAAGGAAACACAAGCAGTAGTGCCTGCTAACACCATCATGATGAAATCAAGACAACAGCATATATATACACACACACGCTACGTATTCCAACATGGTTTAGACATCCACTTCCCAACACCAATACCCATGTCACTCACAGAGATTCCCCAGGGCCGGAGCAGCACAGCCGCAAGAGCACACCAAGCACGATGGTGCCACAACAGCACACGTCTTGCAGAGGTGACTGCACCTCACAGTACAGTGCAGACACAGCCCCAGAGACCCCACGGCCACCATAGCTTTCACCGAAGAGTTTGCCTTCGCCGCAGTCATTTTCAGCCTGGGGCCACGGTACCGCAAACAGGGCTCACAGATGGAGCACCCTGTTTTGCCAGTGTTTGTTAACTCTGCAGTCACTTCTGCATTCCTCTTTTCCACTTATCTCTGGCCCTCCTGTGAGAACTCCAGACCCTTTGCTACAAGGGGAAAACTCTCTAGGCTTTCCTCGTGTACAAACTCTGCCAGGAGCTGGGCAAACGCATGCAACCAGGAGTATATAATGATGTAAATTAATTAGAATAAATAATATCTTGAAAACCTGTCCCAGAAAATAAATCCTTTAGTATTTATACTTTGTTCTTCAAGTTGCATGTCTTCACAGCTCTAGTCACACTTTGGGCCAGAAAGTTGAGAAAACACATCCTGATAAGTAAGGATTATTAACACAGGTACAGACTGGTGCTCATGCAACAGCATGCTTTTGGGACTGGAAGCAGTTAGCACCTCTCCTGGGCCACAACACAGAAAGCACTAGTGCATGGCCCCCCAGGTACAACCATACAGGCCCAAATAAAATATTTCACAAAGACTTCTTTTTAAAAAGAAGAAAATTTTGCTGTTTTAAGAGAAAAAGAAGCCAAAATGATTTTCCCAAGGCTGTTGTCCTGGGCAGAACTGGGGCAGGAAGAAAGAAGAAAAAACCCAAAATACACCGCAGCTCCTCCCAGCAAAAACGCAGCACAGCAGCACATGTCACCGCCTCCCTTAAGCATAACATGAAGCAGGGATTTTGCAGTGTGACCTTTGCAACCCAAATAGCATTAATCTATCACAATTAAGAACAGCCCTGTGCTGCCAGCTCTGGGGCTACTGCAGCTGACTTCAGACTATGAAGTGAGAACAAAGCATCCCTTCCCAAGAAGCTCAGGATTGCTGGAAAGGCAGGTAGTAAAGGGAGTGAGTACTTCTGCAAACCCTTTAACCCACATTCTGAATACAGTGGGTCTTAAATCTGTCTGTAGATCAGGGCTGCTCTGAGGAAAGGGGGTTGTGGTGAGGTGGGTGTTGGTCTCTTCTCCTCAGTGACAAGTGATAGGACAAGAGGAAATGGCCTCAAGTTGCACCAGGGGAGGTTTAGGCTGGATAGCAGGAAAAATGTCTTTCCTGAGAGAGTGGTGAAGCACTGGAACAGGCTCCCCAGGGAGGTGGTGGAGTCACCATCACTGGAGGTGTTCAAGGAACGTGTGGACGTGGCACTGTGGGACATGGTTTAGTGGGCATGGTGGGGTTGGGTTGATGGTTGGACTTCATGGTCTTACAGGTCTTTTCCAACTGCAGTGATTTTGTGATGCCCTTTGTCCCAAAGGGGTGGGTGTGGTAGGGAGTACTTTCACTGCAGATGAGTCCGTTGGTTGTGGCACCCATGCAACTCTTCTGTAAGTTTTACCCTATTTGAAATAGCTGTGCAACCTTTTTCACTCTTCATTTCAAGTGCTTCCATGGGCTAATGGTTATCAGTTGATCTGTGATGTGTGCAGCAATCCCAACCTCTTGGGCCCTAGGTCATGGACAACTGAGAATCCTCTGGGATACTTCAGCTCTGCCCCATCACTTTTAGCAGTTCACACTCTTTACATGTTAAGGTTGGGGTTAGTCCTGGGGATTTGCACCTTATGAGAAGCAATAACAGTAAACATATATTATACACTAAATTACGTGTTTTCAAAAGAAGTAGGTTGACTGGGGAGGGCCTGCTCTGTCCCTCCTCTAGCTCTCACAAGGATACTTTCCTCTTTCTGCTGGGGTGAGGCTCTGGAACCTGCAATGAGTGGAAGGACTTGCTAGGATGACTTTGGGGATGGGAAAAGTTTTGTTGTGAAAGCTGCATGGGAAGCAATATGCTTATAGAAACACCTTTTGATAGTAAGGGCCTTTGACAAGAGGGAATGGGAGAACCTTCTCAAAGGATATGGTTTTAAGCTAACTTAGCTTCCAATTGTTTTGGCCATTGAGAAGGTGTGCCATGCCCCTGGTGTGTCTTTCCCCTGTTAGGCAGGTCCAAAGCACTTCTGCAACGTACCACGGCTCCCTCCCTGTTGCATGAAGGAGTGGTGGGAACCCGCGTTTCATCCTGGCTCCCTCGATGTTGGGCAATGTCCCACAAAGCAATTGTCCAGAGTCTGTACAGACTTTCTGATTCTTGATTGTCTCATCCAGGCAAAATCAGAGTTTTGAAAACCATGCTTCTGAAGGGACACTTCCAAAACTTAACCCACACCACAGCTGCTTTGAAAGTGCTTTTTTGTCTTCATTTATTTACTTATTCAAATGTGGCTTAAAGTTTAACAACAAGAGGTAGGACTTGCTGACCCAAGAAGTAGTTTCCAGACCTGTCTTGCTGGAGACCTTAAACCTCATGTGTTTTTTTTCTTGGTTTGTTTTCATGCAGGACAAATGCGCTGGGATGTTACTGAATCTTTGCATTGTGTTTGGTGGTTGAAACAACTCTTGGTATCACAGAATCATTAAGTTTGGAAAAGACCTGTAAGATCATCAAGTCCAACCATCAACCAACATCACCATGCCTCATAAGTTTGTAATTGTAATAAGTACTGTAATCACTGTACTGATTAACCAGAAACCTATATTTGGAATTATTATTCATTTTCCTATTTGGATTTATAATGGCCATAGTTGTTTTAACTAGCAATGTATTGCACGTGTGGTCTGCCTCTGGGTCTGATATTGAACATGATGAAATCTCAGAGTGAACTGTACCTATAAAAGATGCTGTCTGTGCTTCTAGGAGAGGTGGTAAATGCTTAGCAAATGTGTAGAGATATTCTTTTAGTAGTGGAAATACAAGCAAACATGGTTTTTTTCCTTTAACTGATTCTGTAAGAGTAGAGCCATATGTTATCCATTTTCTATCTCTTCTGAATTAATTAGAGCATGATGATGTTCCTGACTAATGAGGCAAACACTGTCATCTAGGTTCATATGTGGAAAGGTTTCTATCACTGTACAGATTTTTTACACAGCAGCAATAGCAGTTGCTGCAGTGTGATCAATAGAAGAAGCTGCATTAAGATCAACAATTATGCAGGGTGATACACAGACCTAATTGAGCATTAGAGGTTTTGTAAACACAGACCCACTTAGCTGGTGGTGCATTTCTGTTGTTACTGGAACGAGATTTTTTGAGATTAATGTGTGTGTCTACTACATTGTGTCCAGGATCTTCTAAATACAGAATCACTAAGGCTGGAAAAGACCTGTAAGACCATCAGGTCCAACCATCAACCCAACCCCACCATGCCCACTAAACCATGTCCCGCAGTGCCAAGTCCACACATTCCTTGAACCTCACCACAACCCCCTTTCAGGTAGTTGTAATCACAGGCACCTGCTGTTAGCATCCCTCCTTCTTCATCTGGCAGCCAGAGCAGGAACCACCCCAGGTTCCCCACAGATGGGCGGCTTGTATCTGATCACAGTTACATCAGCATCCCTCCAGCTGTGGGAAGTGTCCCTTCATCCTATGCACTGAAGGGAGTCTCCCTCTCTGGGAACATCTTTTGGAGGTGCTGCTGAATATCTGAGGTATTCAGATAGACCCAACCAGCGAAGATAACAGTATCAACTAGCCTACCTATTCTCCTGCTGCTATCCGTGGGGGAGTTTTCCTCCCTTTGTTATGGTCATAAGTGACCTGTCTGATGCAAACTCTAGTTCTTCCCACTCCACATTCGTTTGTTCTCAGCTACAGTGTTTTATCTCCCTTTAGCTTCCCTTATTTTTTTGCCCCATCACATGCCCCTTCCATAGCAATGTTTCTACTGTGACAAAGGCTAGTTTGAGCAAGCATTGCAGGGAATAAGGGGTTGTAAACTCCCAGTGCATTTGCCAACGCGGCGCACTGGGCCTCCGTCCTCCATCCACTGGTTTCCCAACACGAAGGGAAAGATTTAGTGCCTCAGCTCTTCCCAAGCTGCTGATATAAGAGTGTCTTGGTCTGAAAAGGAATCCTAGAAGTGTCACTTTCTCACTCCTCGCACATGCACTTGGACACACTTGGGCTCTTTTCCCTTTCCACATTTATGACCATTGAGGACTGCAACTTGATCTCAAGATTCATTTTTATACAAGGGATGATGAGCATATATAATAGGAAAACCAAGAAGCAATAAAGCAAGAAAAGGTGAAGTAAAAGCAGCAAACCAAAGAAACAATTCACATGAGAAACCTTTAGTTGTCCTGAAAATCTTGAGAGAAACCACCCCATCTTACACCAGCAAGTATGAAGCTTGCTACAGCGACACTTCATACCTCTCAAGGCAAAATTGTTCACTTACCCAATTTCTCTTAGGCTGAAATGTAGCAAAACACACCTTCTCTGTCCCAATGCGCAGAGAACTATACTTACATTTTTAACAGGAAGGGGAATTAAATATTTCTTGCAAAAACCCAGACAAGAAAAGTAAACATGAATGATATTTTGATTTCCTTTGGCATATTAAGATGTCACTATAAAGTTTCCAACTAGAAGAGCCATCTTCTCTCCCTCCTTCTTTCCTCAAAATAAATTAGAGAAAAAGCCGTGAAAGGAAATACTGACTCAATGTCATCAGGAAAGTATTGCACTTGTCCACACTGACTAGCTCCTGCTATTGGAAGTTTTAATAAGAAGGGTAGTATGTCACAAATGTTTCTTATCAAGAAAGAAAAAAACAAACAAAAAATGCTACACTGAAGGGTGCAAAAGTTGTTCTGAGATTTCACATTAAAACCTTAAACTTTCAGATTAAAATAATATTTCTTAAAGCAGAAGCACTGTATCATTATTAAAGCTTCTGAAATCAATTCACCATTGCCCTGGGGCTTGTTTGTTAAGTTAGAAGTGCAAGATGGATGTAAAACATCATTATAATATATTATCACATCTTACGTGGCTTTGCATAGAAACTAAAAGTACCACAAGGAATCAGGTAGGGCATAAGTGACACGATGAACAGATTTGGGATTCCCTACCACAGACAAAAGAAAGCTTAATGTCAGCAGGAGAGCAGGGAGAAGAAAGCAAGCTCACGCGTGTGGTATGCTTAAGACTTAGTTTAAGAATAGAAATACTAAATATAAAGTAAAAAAAGAGAGTCTTTTCTCTGTAAACACACACTTCTTGATATTCCAAGAGACATAGAATTAGTTCTCTTATTTTCACATTTCTGTGCTTCCCTTTCTAGGGAATGGGAAGTCCTGATAAGCTAGGGAAATATTTTTGACACATCCAGAAATAGCTTGAAAAACTACAACTCGCAAGTCTTACGAGATTACTTTTTAGACCACTGTGAATCATTTTTGCCACAAACCTCCATCAAGCCTTTGGCAGTAGGTCAACCGCCGCTCATGAAAAGCCAGATACAGAGTCAAGTGCTCAAGCAGTCACAGCAAAGAAGGACCACTTTGCTCACATAGCGAGGTCTATAAGCTGCTCAGAAGGAAAACAGGAGTCAGGACACCACTGAGGCTTCTTCACAATGAAGAAAAGGAAGGTGGTTGAAGAATGAAAATGCACAAGGAGGATGAAGGATTGTCATCTGCCGCCTGCCCCCCACACAACATACTTTTCATAATCCTCCCAATATATAGTCTCTCAATCTCATCCCAGCTTTTCCTCACATACACCTCCCACCCCGGCAGGTGCTTCCAGCGTTCTCTGCTGGATAGCTCATGTTCTTCACAGCAACTCAGAACAAAGGTGCTCAAGAAGGAAACATTAACAGTAGCTCTCATTCCTGGCACGTCACGAAAGAGCAGTCTGCTTTTGAGTCGGGAAACTAAGGTGACAGCAGCAGAAAAGCTGAAGGCAAAAGATGCTGGCTGTGAAAGACAGGGGCCATTTGGAACTAGAACTTGGTAACGTGAACTTCTAGCCTTGAAAATGAGCACAGCAGAAGTCTAGCCAGCAGCCTCGATCCTCTCATTACACCCAGTCACCTGAGGATCACTTGTGCCCAAGGGAATCACCAAGACCCATGGCCATAAGGTTTCCATATCTTGTATCCCAAATACTAATAGAACTATGTGGGATTTAAATTATATTGGGAAATCAACACTGCACAGCAGCACCAGGATCAAAGCAACATGCAAGAAGCTTGATTTTTTTTTTTTTTGGGGGGGTGGGTGTTGGTTTTTGGGGGTTTTTTTTTAATCTTCTTCCTCAGATGTGCTGTCCTCAACTCAAGCCAAGACAACTGCTCACATCAGTGAAGCTGCCTGGGTGTTGTAGTATTTACAAGGTGACCCGCTCCACGCTGCACACAAATGTAGTTATATATATAGGCAGCACGCTCCTAAAGGAGTGAATTAGGGACACACACTCTGTATTGTCTACAGAGAATGACTTTTTTTATTCTAGCACTGTGAACTTAAGAGTTACAGCTCCTAGATTATTAGGATGACAGCCATAGATTTGCTCTTGGGCTGGCAGCATTATTTCCTCTCACCCTCCATAGTTGCAGCACATATACACCGAGTATTTCTGTACCGTGCGACACCATTACAGCTTCACAGCTCTTCTGCAGTTACAAGACCATCCTGACCCCTAATACAATTACCGCTGGCCCTCCTTTTCTGCCTCCTGCATTTTTTCCAGGATTGTTTTCCGTTCGATACGAATTTCCTTCCATCAGTGCCCATGGTAACATCCATAGAGATAGCAGCAGGCTAGACAGTGGCCACGAACAGATCCCTAACCATGGAAATCTGCCAACATTTATCACAAATATAATAAGATGTGCCGCAGAAGCAAAAAGCATAACAGCGCTTCTCTCTTGCACTTTCTTGACACATTGTGGTAGCCAGAGCAATTTGTGAAGATGGTGAACTGCCTGTCTGGCCTTTTTATGTTTATAAGCACATGGATGCACCTTACTGGCATGTTCAGAGATTCTAGGACTTTAAATTCAACTAAATAGATACCTTCACATTAGCCATCAAATAATACTTGAGTCACTACGCTGTCAGAGATGCTATTGTGATGAAGATGTACAACACACGGCCTGCCTCCTGCCGAAAGAGACACTGAAGCTGTTTTACGGAAAATTTTGAAGACGCACGCTGAATATTTTAAATTCTCAGCAATTAGGGATATGCCTTTTGGGTATGGGGGGGTTGGTTGGATTTCTTAAAGTAACTTTTCTTATGAGATTGTGATGGGGGTGACATGCTCATATCCCAAAGAATTAATGATGATAGCCTGGGATCCTGCAGCGATTTCTTTTACAATAATCACCAATTGCCTCCCAGAGCGTCTGTTTACTGAGAACACCAAATGATTAAATTTACAATGGTGAATCAGAATGAGCAGCAGACCCAGGCTTATTTGGAAAGCTATCAAGTTATATTTAGACTGGAAGACGTTGAATGCAATAAAACACAGATATGCATGTTGTTAGGAGGTTCCACGCAGGGACAGAGAAACTGTCAGCATGCGGCAGAGAAGCAGTTCATCTAGACCTGCGTGGGAATCAGGTCCAGATCTACACACACTTTAGAGAAAGGCACAAGAAAGTCCACGCCTGGCTGCCACGTGATGCTCAGCTACTCAGTTTTTCCTCTCCTTCAATCAATTTAAGATAGCTTATGCCCTAGAGCACAGAGGTTCACATCCCTTATTTAACAACCCAGTTCAGATCCTCAGCCGCTGGTTAACAGCCCTTGCCTTTAGGTTACGTATTTTCATCTGAATGCTTTCCACCATTACTTGGAAAGCTTGGTCACCTGTAAAAATACTTCTCCTTTCCAAATCCCTACCAATTTACAGGCTATAAGCCTGTGGATGCACCAAGCCTTGCACAAAATTTTCTAACACAGAGACTTGCTAATGACTGTATTTTAGCATTTCTATATACAGGACTGCTTACCAGCACAAGGAGATGATTACCATAATTGATAATACCATTGATAATTATAAGGCTTTATTTCCAGCTCCCCAAAATGTGCAAGATATAATGTGTTCTGTATAATCCAAGGTATGGATTTAAACTTGTGTACTATAGCAGTTTAACAGCTCCACATGTGCACACACACCTAAGCCACCACTTTCCCATCAGAGCATCCTCACACAGGGTTGCATGGATCTACCTACACCTATATAATTACATCCATATGAAAAACAGCAGTACTTCTTTTAGAGGGGGATTCAGTCCTTCACCTCAAACATCCCAAATTAATATTACCTTCTTTCCAAGTCCTGCTTTGAACTCCCAAAGTTGGCTCTTCCTTCTCTCAGATGGCCAGTTCAGAGGCTTATAGACTCAGCCTGCCTAAGCTACGGTAGTGCTGCCAGCTTCCAAACCGCACTTCATCACGTCAGCCTCCTGGCCCCTCCTCAGGTTCATGAGGCCAAGGAAAAGGTCCGTAGGCAGAAAAGAATCAACACGCAAAAGGTGGGGATCACAGTATCTAAAGAGGCGTTGTGAGAAGCAGCAAGTCCCCACCCAGCCTGCGGCAGGAATCAAGGGACTTTATCCATCTCAAAGTGAGGTGCCACCATTTAGCCGATCCACAGCATCTTGTCTCACTTCAAAAGAGAAACTCATTCTCTGTGGTTTTTTTGCAGCAGATGTAACTTCTAATTTGGGGGCGAAAAACTCTAACACACCACCTCAGAAAGGTGGTCTGCTCCATTCCAGACCAACGTACAAGCAGAGTTTAGCATGAAAGCGAACTGACATGACTGCAATAGCAGAACAGTAGTTTCACTTGTATTATTAGTTCTGTGACCAAGTCAATCAGCCTTTATACTCCTGTAAGACCACACGACTATTCTGCTCAGTCAGCAGTTCAATACTCTCGGGTATTTTTCCTCTAAGTCAATCCTAACAGCCTCTGACTCACTAAGGAGGACTAAATACAACTACTACTTCATTCACCGGTACTACAACTGTGGGAGGAAAGCAAGCAGAGCCCAAGCACAGGGGTCCTAACCATACCACCCCCTCAACTCGCAAGCTTAACATAAACCACACTGGTTTCCTCTAAATTCCCAATGAGTTAGGCACCACCATCCTAGAAGTAGTTATAGAACCAGTAATATCAAGTGAACTGCAAGAAGGGGTAGTTTCTAGGGCTGTACTTTCGAGCGCTTTACTAATTACTGTCTGGGTAATGGAGCTGAACCTTTTCACACAGCTTTATGTTACTGCAGCAATTTGCCTGGTGTAGCCTAAAGACTCAAAGAACATGATATCTCTTTAGGAGTTAAA
Source organism: Gavia stellata (assembly GCF_030936135.1). NCBI lineage: Eukaryota > Metazoa > Chordata > Aves > Gaviiformes > Gaviidae > Gavia > Gavia stellata. The sequence continues at coordinate 93,672,698 of NC_082596.1, read as the reverse complement.
AGGGGGGTTAATATCCAAGTACAATTTAAAGGATATAATTAAAATCTCACTTTCACGCTTTTCTAAGAAACCAGTCTCTTAGGATTTTGAAGAACAAAACCTAGCCAGGCAGATGAGAGAGATTTTCACTAAGTAACAAAGCCGGAACATCAAGACAGAAATTAATTCTGTACGCTACCGTCCCCAAGAACGGAAAGTAGCAATAAAGGGAAACAGAGAATGTCATTGTAGGGCTTGAGGGAGAAGGCCTTATGATTATATTTTTCAAAACTAGCAATGGAATTGAAAGTTATCCTAATGATTTAAATATCTCAAAAAGGTATAGGAAAAGGTACAGTTCTCTCTGGGTTTCTGTAAACACAGCATCCTTGGAATGAGACTCAGTGGCTACGGAAGATTCCTCCTTGATATTCCTTCTCAAAAGCAGCTGGAAATTCCATACAGCTCCTAAAATTATGTGCAATTTATATAAAAGGCAAACACATAAACTAGATAGCATTTTTTGACCATCTGGACTTGGATTTTATGTAGTAGTTTACTTGGTTTACGTAAACTAAAAGTTCTTGATATATGTGTGTAGCCTGCAACCTGCCCTTTCATCAGGTTTAGGCTGCATGCGTTTGTTTTAATTTTAGAAAGTTGTCCACTTAGCTGCACCTTGGGTTCAAGGTTATCACATGGATAATTGATTTTGGTTACTTACTTCATTTTCTTTCCAGTAAATACAGCAGGAGCATGTGTCCCTTTGACTTACAAAATTCCACGTTAACACCTCTGCCCTTTCCCATTAACACCTTTTCCATTAAAAGCATCTTTGATAGAAACAGTCAGGGGCTGAGGCTGACTCAGGTACACATAAGACCGATGAATCACCAAGAACAGAGGCTACCAGCACAAATGACTGAGGATGTGCACACTTCTCATGGTGCAGTTGAACCGTGCTGCAAATTGCTGGGGATGGTGACAGCATGGTTCATGCTACAGAAAGTGAAAGTATTGCTATATGAGAGAGAGCACCTAAACCCAGTCCCAAAGCAGTTCAGACTAAGCTGTGGCTACTATTTCCACAGCCTTTGGAATGGCATTCTAACCTGAAGTACCTGTAGCATCTATAGTCACCACAACATCCATCAAGAGATTTTTGGCATCTTTTATCCCAAGGGCATCCCAGCCATAGAACACCTACAGTGCCTTCATTTCCTTTGCCGAGGAAAACTAGATTCTCACTTCACTTTTAAAGCTGGTCTCTTAAAGTTGTCTTCACAGTGCACTGTCAGACTCTAGTGCCAGTCTTAAAATTTAAGGGCAGCATAGTTCTGTATCTACTTGCACTTCCCAAAATTCCTGTCCTTCCTCTATTGTCTGTTTGATAAGCAGGAAGCCAGTTTCTTATAGCGTATAAAGCAGGCGAGCAAGCATGGCTTTTGAGGGGACTGGTGGCATTCTGTCAGTGGATTTGTTCAAGGCCTGCTTCCAGATTTCATTTATCGTGTTCTGGACATCTCAGATAAGGACCAAAGTGAGGTACAGCTCCCTGCTTCACAGGGGCTCAGTGTGCAAGAGATCACGGAGCGCTCTCAGAACATCATCCATCCTTCTCCAGGTCCAGCGAGCACCAAAAGCCTCATACGTTACGCAGTGAAGTTGTGTGCAACTTCATTTCTTATGCTAGAGGTTTCTGAGGTCAAAATCAGAATCCTACAGATTTTTAAGTTTCATTCCTGCATCACAAAGCCTACCCAACCTCACTGAAAGGAGACACACAAAGACAGACACTGCAGGGGTGGGGAGGAGAGACTTTTGGATGAAATCCTTTCTCCAAATAGAATATGCACTTGTAAGAAATCAGTACAAGGAAGGAAATGAGTTCAAGCTCTCTCGCATGTGAAGATCTGAGAAAGAAGGACAGAAGCCTTGCTATCTAGCTTCAGATTCCTCCCAAGCCCTCTCCCCACAGCAAGCAGTTCGCAGAGCTGGAAGCCATTCACTCTGTATTGGAAATAAGTAACCTTCTGATGCAGAGGGGCTGGGAGGGCTGGCAAGCTTTACATGGAAATGCTGAGCAAGTTACATGCATGTACTGAAATGCAGAGGGTATGTGGTATTACGAGGGCATTGGTGATGTTGATTATAGCGGTTAATGAGGCAACAGAAAAAACAAGAGAAGCAAAGGTCACAAGCTTTAAATATTAACATGCCTGAATATCAACTCAATGAAACCTTTGCAGTGAGCAGAGAAATGATCTCATTGCAGGAGAGACATTTCTAAAAGCTGACTAACCAGCAGAGCAGGATGATCATCTAGCAAACTGTGTATTTTCAAAACCAGCCCAGTTAGAACAGGAGCTGCAGTGTCCTTGACAGATCCGCCAGCATCCACTGCAAGAAGCACATGAGAAAAAATTTTCAGAAGGCACCTATGAGGTGCAAGAATCAATGGATGTTAACTTTTATACACGCCACGGTTCGTATGTCAGCTTATGCTCGTACACGGGAGTGAGAACCTCAGATCAGACGTGTTTAGGCACCTGTACCACAGGAAGGACAGTGTCCAAGGAGGCTACAGCAGTCTGTTGAGATCTTCAGCACTCTGTGAACTCCATTTTCAGAAAACATAGGAAAAATTTATGCTCAAATTCAGGGCTCTTCAGTCATTGTTTTAAAACCTTGGAAGGGTTCATGCTCAGATTTCTCTGGGGTATTTTAAGTATTTAAATCCCATTATCATGTATAGGCTTTCACAGATCAGCACCTCAGCATGTAATTCGGGGGATTTTCAAGCATGCATTTCTCTCATTGGCTCCCATGGGAGTTAGTCATAAAAAAAAGATGTAGGACAGGACTAACTATAGAATAAAACTGACAGAGGTGGTCTATATTAAGGAATTTCTTTGGAATAACAATTTTAAGAACAATTATGTTTAACTGTATAGCTGAATTCACAATTGAAAAATAGCCCCTATTATTCAAAACAAACTCTTGCTGTGCAGTATGTCTTGTTCTCTGCAGTGTTAGTGGGCAGCTGATTATTCCCATTTTTGTAGCAGTCTTGAAATCTTATACCCCAACTTCAGTTACTTTTTTTTAAAAAAAAAGCACAATTCCTGCATACTTCCTTTCAAGGGCATATTTCCAAAAGCTTTTAGTTTTACTACCTCTGAATCTTCAACACACTCTTTCTGGATGTTTCAAGATTAAACAAAAGAATTCAGCAATGCCTCGACATTGCCAAGAGGAACATTACCTTGTACACAATTGTCCTGTTTAGAAGCTTTGGAAGGGTATCTCTCCCATGCAAGAGCATCATATTGATGATTAGTTATGTTTGTAGTCTCTATTGGCTCTTCTCCAGGTCCTCTATTTCTATTCCCCCTCCAGTTTTCTTCAACCATTTTAAAAATTAGGCCTCACACCTAATTCCTGTTCTCTGAGGTGGCACCCATCCTCTAATAGTCCTTATGAGGTAGCTGCCAATGGTACCAGACCTGCTTTGGCTCACTCTTTGACCACCCCAGAATGAACACCCACCAGTTTGAAGAACTCAGTTTAGCTTTTTGAAATACACTGCTTAGAACAAAGTTATTCAATGGTAGATGCCCCGTGCAATCCCAAGATGTGATTGCAACTCACACAGATGTGCTAAAACCAAGGTTAAGCCTGGTTATCTGGCTCAGTTTCCATGTTCTTACCAAGCCACCATGTTCTTACCAAGGCTAGTTGGCACCTGCTTTATGGTTCTGATACTAGGTCCTACATGACAGTGGCTACACATTCCTCCTGGTGTACAAACATTATACAAATATATAGCTCCCAGATTCTCCATCAGATATCTCCTGAACCATTGGAAACAGGATCTTCCATGTTAGCCCAGATAAGATCCATAGTAATGTCTGAACACAACAAAACATGAATAGGAGGGGCATTAGTCCACAGTGTTTATATATTCTCCCCTTATGTTTCTAGGGGAGAAAAGAGTTAACACAACACAGCATACGTGTTTTCAAGAGAAGCCCACGTTTATTGCATGTCATTGTAAGACTGATAAATGGATATGCCTGTAAATATACTTGCCCACATCACTGAAAATTCAAGGGCGCAGAATCCAAGAACAGAGACAAGCAATGAGAAAAGCCACGTTATGACCTTACCACCCGAGGAAGGTGCTAATGTCTAACGGAAGACATCTCTGTGGTAACCCAGTTAGCTCTTAAAATGCACTTATAACTTCACAGCAGCCTGAACCAGATAATTTACAACTTCAGTACTTCCAGGATTCAAGCATAATCTTGGTGCAATTAAGCAATTTGTTTCTTGATTAGCAATGAATTTAACAAGTACAGGTGACACAGAAGAAAATATGAAAGTGTAGGCTTTTGAGAAGTGAGTCATTTAAGGAGTTAATTATTTTATTAATTTACATAGTGAGTTGTGCTCAGGTCTACTGAGTCAGACCAGGAACCCTTTGCAAGTATCTTAAGAAGGGAAAGGTGACCCTTTCTGTACAACTGGTAAAGAAGTCAAACATGCAAAGGCCTGAAGCGACAAATGATCCTCTGGCTATATGTAGCTGATACTTCAAACACAAAATGGGGTTGGAGCCCCTCAAGGCTTCTTCCAATACACCCTGACCACAAGGGCTGTTTTCTCCAGCCACAGCTGGTTGATAAGCTCTTCTAGGCTCAGAGCTGAGAGAACATCAAGTTCCTTCCGATTCAGAAAGACAACCTGGATGTGAACATGGGAGTGGCAGAAGAGGGATGAACAAATGACCCTGGAGCATGAACCTGGAATTTCATTATCATCCCATATGGCTATACTAGTGAACCAGCCAGGACACAAGCAATGAGCACTGTCTCATGCCACCGCTTGTTGGCACACTGCCTGACCCCACTTTGGCCCATGTCACCCAAACAATGCAAGGACATGGTCACAGAGCACGCTCCTCATATGCGCAGCATGGATGGTGGGGAAAAGTGGGGACAGACATACATGTAGCCCTACAGACAGAAGCCATGCCAGGCCAAGTTGCCCTCAAGACCACAGTTTTATTTACCAATAGACACGTACCTTATAAAAGTACTGGGAATTGCAGAGAGAATTGCTCCTGTTTCTAAGATATGCCAAGTACAATAAAAATTATAACGTTTCCTTGGTCTAAAAAAAGCCTAACATTCTTTCTATTTTTGACACGGATGAGTCAGTAGATAGGAAAGGCAGTTCCCCAATATAGCTCCTTACGCCAGAGGACACAGCAAGAAGAAAGTGTCATCAGGCCTCCTCCCTCACACAGATCACAGCAATACATTGCTTGCTATGAGCCCCATCAGTCAAACAGCATCGCCCATTGCCAGCCCTTCCTTAAAAGGTCCCCGAAGTATTCCAACAGTGAGCAAAAGTAAACAGTATTTTGCTTGATATGAGATGAGGAGATGACTTCCACAACAGATAATTAGGAAATTTTCTGATGTGGTTAAGACTACTTGGGGTACCCAGGTGGAACAAGAACAAACAGTGACCAAATAAGTGACTATCTATATTGTCACACTCCACCCAATTTTAGGTAGGTCTCTTACTAACAGCATCTTCTCTGGATCAATTTGGTCTTTCCCTGGCAAAGGCTTCTTGGACAGACACTCCAGACAATATACTTATTGTATACACTGCTCAGCATCAACAGCATGTGCTGAAAATTTTGTTAAACTTGAGGTCTGTTCTAACTGTTGGCTGTATTTTAGTGTTGTGAGACATAACACTCCCATAACAGCCAGTCCCCAGCTTTTTCTGAAGCAAGTCCCAAGTGACTCGAGACAGGACAAGAGGAAACGGCCTCAAGTTGCACCAGGGGAGGTCTAGACTGGATATTAGGAAAAATGTCATTACTGAGAGAGTGGTGAGACACTGGAACAGGCTGCCCAGGGAGGTGGTGGAGCCACCATCCCTGGAGGTGTTCAAGGAACATGTGGACGAGGCACTGTGGGACATGGTTTAGTGGGCATGGTGGTGTTGGTTGGTTGATGGTTGGACTTGATGCTCTTTCCCAACCTTAGTGATTCTAATACTCAAAATCCAGTCACCCTGAAACACAAGCCTCTCTACAAGATGAGGAGTACTGCAGTGTGATTCAAATTCCAGAGAATTCCTGGTTTTTATGGCCACAGGTCCCAAAGATTAAATTCATCACAGTTTTACCAACTTCAAGCAGACCTATATCAGTTTACTCCACAGAAGGATACAATGCAAATTAGTACATTTAGAGTCCTCCCTGATGAAACATCCATGAAAAAAAATATTATGGTTTTTAAGAGCTAGCTACAAAGATTCTGGGACCAAATTTTCTTTTTCTTTCATTTGCCCAAAAATCATATCTTAGAGTTCAAGACATCATTATCTTTGTAACTTGTTTGGTATTCTTACATATTTCTCATTAAAAACACAAAGATGAAATTACCTTCACTAATATTTGAGAGCAATTTTTGTGTAATGAGTTATACAATGTAGGCACTTTCCTCTTTTGCAAGGTCTCTGCATACCAGGAAAGGGAATATTCTTGTGAATTCAAAAATACAACCACCAGACCCTAAAACACATATTGTAGAACTGGTTTTTGAACATAAATACCAGATAAATTGTGTAAGTCAGAAATGAGATTCACTTCACACTATGAGTGCACCCCAAATACTTTGCAAACTGCTGTGTCTCACTGGAATACAGCAACAAGTTTGAGTAGAAGCGTGGTTTACCAAAATTTCCCATAATATTCAGTGTTATTCAAGCAGAAAAGAACTAGATGTTAGGAATAGACTTTAATAAGCCTACATAACATTGAACATAAATCGTGCCATCTACAATAACTGCCACCTCAGGTAACCTTGATGAAACTATCAGCCATATTCCACTCCCTAACTCATTGCCTAGTCTAGGAACATAAAAATCTTGAGATATCTCCATGAATTTCAAAAGGATTTGAGCCTTCAATTTTGGCCATTGTTTCTCATGCCTTCAGGATAAAGTGTACACCCTTCCATAAAGCTGCACAGTTGCTAATATGTGATGAGAAATCAGTAGATTATACAAAGGCAAACAATCAGATAATTTAGCAAGTTACAGGTTGATTCAGACCTCCAAATCCATGGGCCAGAAACTCTTTACCAGATATCAAAGCACTTAACCCTACTTCTATTGCTGCCTCTCTATTAATTTCCAGTCTTATCTTGCTCAAAATATACCAGACACTGAGCACATTTATAAGCCAAATGATTGTGCTGCAGAAGGATGGAAGGGATTTCTGAGGGATGTGTGCCAAGATACCCAAAAGGCTAAGAAATAAGACCTGATAGCTACAACTTTTTCCAGTTTGCTCTCCCAAGTCACCAAATACATTATCTGTAGCTATTTGTTGAGCCAATTGACTACTGTGAGGTATGAACGCATTGTTGGCAAGACATCTTCCTTCTTGGGAAGTACATTAATTACCTCAGTGCCACCCAGGGTTCATTCAGGATGTTCACAGATGAAAGAATAGTGGGTATGAGAACCCGCTACCTCAAAGACATGCCCTTAATAAATGAAGCAATCAAAACAGTCATTGGGACCAAAAACCTAGAACAACAGGTTCTTTTCTCCCCCCACGGTTACAGAGCACAGCACCCAACATCCCTCACAAAACGCATTTAAGGACAAACCAACAGATAACACATTCTAGAGACAGAAGACGCCAGAAGTCTATGAAATATCCGGTCCAATTAAACAATAACTGATAGCAAAATTCAATTTGGCTTGGCATTAATGGATTTCAGTACAGTTTTTTTCCTAGTTTACATCATAGTTTCCAAGATCAGGATCACAAATATGCAAGAAGTGTAATGGAAGAATGCCCGCACATTACTAAAGCAAAGAGATACACATAACAAAGAGCAAGTTCCTCACTAGCCTTTTTATATCAACTTTTTCCTCATCAATAAGAGCACAGCATGAATGTAATTAACATGGAAGGGGAATAAGAGTCAAAACAAACTGGATCTCAAGAGAGGAAAACATAGCAGCAGCAGATGGAGGCAGCAGTAAACATTAAAAATACTGGCAAGACCCAGTTCTCTCCTCTGGCATTTCTGAAAAAATATTTATTCAGAGTTAAGCATATGTACATAACGGTCAACTTACAACACAAGCATTATCTCTTGAGGGGTACCATTTTCAAGTACACAAACTCAATGTAGAAGTATACAAAATTATAGCCAACTCGCACAACTAGTGGATGAGCTTCCTTCCATCTAGCCCTCTCAGGGACAAAGCTTGAAAACAACTTTACTTTTATTTTGCAACACACAATTTCAGCCAAGACTTGAGAAACTAATTAGCAGCCATTACACACACCAAAGAACAAAAAGAGCTAGTACCAATTATCACACTCACCACTTCACAGGTCTACAGCCCTTCTGTTGACTTCACCAGGAAGGAAGTTGAGCTTCTCCTCCCCTTATACCCCAGGCAACAGGTGTGAGTGAACCTCATTAGAACACACTCCTGAAGCTGGGTTTAAATAGGGTAATAGATTAAATACCTATTAACTAGAAGTCAAAGGGCACAAGAGTGTTATGAATTCAGGAGGCCCTTGAGCCATCGTGGCAGCAGGTTTTAATTGGGTTTTCTGTTGAGGCAATTCCTCCTTTGTGATTTATCATAAAGAAATAAAATAGTCTTATTTTGAAATGCTAATTCATTACCTAGCATAAGCTTAATTAAAAAAAACCAAAACCCAACAACAACCAAGACCCTACTCTGGATAACACAAAAGGTCTGCAGAAACGACCTAACCCGTCTGCCAAAGAAAGTCTGGAAGACCTCCTCGCACCATTTTGTGTAGCAATTTGAAATGCTTTCTGGTACCTTTCCTCGGTACAGTAGGTACTAGAGGCATTTGAAAATGTCCCTGGCCTAAGGCTTGAAGAAATCTAAGACTGAGGAGTGCTACAAAGCTATCCTTCCACGTAACTACATTGAAATTTCATTTGGATGCCATTGCTACCACAGGCAGGCAGGAAGTCAAACATCCTGGCAAAACACTTTTATGACCCCCACCCATACAATTAAGGCTCAGACAAAGACAGCCTCAGGTTTTACTCCACACAGCCACCTAAACTGAGGAAGCACTTGCTGCTGAGTCAGTGGTGAACTGTGAACTCTGATGACATTATGTGGAATTTTGCCATTGACTTCAACGGAGCTACGCTATTGCCCAATAGGTAATAAGAGATGTTACTTTCTTTTAAGATAATACTGAAAAGCACAAAAGTGTCTTCTCATCTTCTGCATAATTCAGGCAATACAATTTCAGACAACTTCAGAATGAAGCCTGGTGTTTCTTGTGGACTGAGGCATCTTCCAAAAAGACGGCCAATCTTGATTAAGAAATAGAATGGAGAAGAATCTAGCAAACTCCTAGTCAAATTGTTAAAACAATTAGTCAGCCTTACAGTTACAATAATGTTCCTCATTTCTGGCCTGCATTAGCACTGCATTAGTTTTGAACCCCTTTATCACAATACCTTATTTTCTCTTAGATTACAGTCATTAACCACCAGAAATTGCCTCTACTACAACAGACACAGTGTTGATTACAGCAATGAAAATGCTATAAATCAACTAAAAAGCCTTCCCTATAAAAGCCATAGCCTAGTTCAATGCCATTAAACAGATTATGACCAAGGTGCACCTTTATGACAGCCAGACCGTTTAACCACTACAATAAGTAACCAAGAAAGTCATTACCCCCACTACAGCTGGAGAAACAAAGAGCTGGTTGGTTTGATTGCGAAACACAAACATTTATTTTGGACTGACACAAAATGAGAGGTTTTGTTTAATTTTGGGACTATTCCATTTCTTTGTCTCACCTTTTTCCTCTCTGTCGTGGGCCATTTATTAAACAAAACCAAGGCACTATTTTAAATGGAAGAGTCAAAGGATTAAGTTTCAAAATAGAAATATTTTGACACTTCAAATATAATTTAAAATATTTAATTTTGAATAGTGCTTTATTAAAATGTTTTTTTCAAAATCTTTCCTTTCTCCTTCCATTTTTTGTTTTCTTTGCTGAACCAAATTAAAAAAATATTTCCTTTTCCCAGCCCTCCAGAAACTCTCTTTTTTTCAGTGAATTTACAATCTGTCAAAATAAAATGATGTGTTCATTTATGTCATAGGTAAAAATAATTCCAGAAGTTGGAAAACAGAATTATTATCCTTGGTTATGACTGTTGTTGAATAGAAAAGTATAATGGTATCTTTCAGCCTTGAAATTGATAACATAAGCAAAGAGAATTAGAGAATTTTCTTTGAATGCCAGATATATCGGTCATGAACGGAAGATGCTAGTTTTTCCACTTCTAGCTGTAGAGCATTAGGATTGCATTCAAAACCCCCAAAGCTAGCTATGTAAAAAGGCATAGCTGGTGACCCAGTGAAAGCTCCAAGCTATGTCAGTACCCACCAAACCATGTCAGCGACATCATGATCATCTTATCACCACACAAAAAATGATTGGGACAATTAGGCACTGTAGAATGTGAAGTGGTAAGAAAAATAAATGCATTAATTTCCTCAGATAATAAAAAAAAAGCACTCAAATGTATTATTTAGGCAACTACATCTCATTGCTTTCAAAGAGCATCGCTCTCTTCAATGAGATACCATTGCCCCAATAAGTAGGTCCCAAAGCAGATGTGAAGATCTGGGCCTTAGCCTTCAATCTTTGCTACACAAAACACCTGGAGCAAGCAGCTGTCCTGAGCATGCTGTTAAACAAGGGCATCGAACAAAAAAGTGACTTACTTCCCAGTGAAAAATTCTTTCTGCAGAGATGCCTGGAATGTGATTCCCTTTCACAGTGAATTAAGACCACAACCCATTGCAGCAGTTGCCAAAAGCCAAAGTGGATTCAAAAAGCAGTGAGACTCCTAAGTTCACAGGGGAAGGTTCATTAACGGCTATTAAACACGAAGAGGTGGCTATGATTTCCTCTAGTCCCTAAGTCCCTAGGCTGCAGACTCTCAGAAGCTAGGAGGTTAGAGAACCTCTTGCGATTGCCCTGTTTTGATAATCTTTCCACACGCACCTGCAACTGGTCACCATCAGACACAGGTGGCTGGAGGGACATAGGACTGCCCAGTACTCTTCACTGATCCCTGACTTCAAAGGAATTATTCCTCTTTTAACCCTTAGGCAGCTAGTGTATAATAGCATATAACACCAAGGAAGCAAACAGCAGGAAGGAGACAGCGAAACAGATTTTGTTAGGGAGCACGTGTGCTATTTCCTCATGAAGTCTGCACACAACTGTTATTCTACTCTGGTCAAATAAACGAGTGATTACTACGCTTTCTTTCTAAGCGAAACAATATTAGTCAAGATAAGTGCCTGTAATTCGTCCTTGGGGAGCAACAAAAACCAATGACATTTTTTTGTTGGCAATGCAAAAAACAGCTTCAGAAAAGGTCGTCCACTGAATTAGCTCTACCAAGCGCAGAGCACCACATTCCCAGTGAAATACAATTATCGAAATCAAAAGGGTTTTAGAACTCTATAGGCACAAGCAGAAGATTTACATCAACCAATAGGTCCTTGTGACATCTTCACAAAGGCAGCAATGTTTTAAAAGTCCCACATGCAAGTCCGAGGATAGTGTCAAAGGGATGACGTTTGCACTGGAGCCTTGCTGGTTTATACATCAAAGAGCAAACAGTTACTCTTCTCGCTCTCAGGTGTCCACGAGAGCGGAACTGGACTGCCTGTGATTGTTGCCTACTTACTTTTGAACACCATCAATTAATTAAGGTGGACAATGTCACCACAAAACTTCAATTAATTTTTGGTTCAGAAATAATAGATTGTGTTCTACTCTCTCGAGTGCACCTGCCTGTAATCCCACCAGTCCCGTGCCCTCCGAAAGTGCATCAGGGTTAAAGGCGGAACAGAATTTTTACCGGACTGGCTAAAAAGAAGGTAACATTTCCCTCGTGTCTCTGTTCAAACACCTTGGACAGATTTGACACATTTATTTTGTCATAACATCCATAAATCATGTGAACACTCAGTGCATGCTCGTCTCAGTTTGGGGTTTTTCCTTCTAAATAGAGGTTAAAAGTTCCGGAGAGCCTCGTAGCAACACAGGCGCTGTCTTTGGGTTGCAGTTGGATACAGGTTGTCCTGAAAGTAAATCTATAGTTGGTTTCAAAAGCTGAGATGGCGTTCATCGAAGCCTCACCGCTCCCAGGGAAGCTGGTGAGGCCGCACCTCGAATACTGTGTTCAGTTTTGGGCCCCTCACTACAAGAAGGACATTGAGGTGCTGGAGCGTGTCCAGAGAAGGGCGACGAAGCTGGTGAGGGGTCTGGAGCACAAGTCTGATGAGGAGCAGCTGAGGGAGCTGGGGTTGTTTAGCCTGGAGAAGAGGAGGCTGAGGGGAGACCTCATCGCTCTCCACAACTACCTGAAGGGGGGTTGCAGAGAGGTGGGTGTTGGTCTCTTCTCCCAAGTGACTAGTGACAGGACTAGAGGAAATGGCCTCAAGTTGCGCCAGGGGAGGTTCAGGCTAGATATTAGGAAAAAGTTCTTTACTGAGAGGGTAGTGAAACATTGGAATAGGCTGCCCAGGGAGGTGGTAGAGTCACCCTCCCTGGAGGTATTCAAGGAGCGTGTGGATGTGGCATTGTGGGATGTAGCTTGATGGACATGGTGCTGTGTGGTGTTGGGTGGGTTGGTTTTTGGTGTGTTGTGCCTTGTTGTTGTGTGGTGGATGGCTTGCTTTTTTTTTTTTTTTTTTCAGGTTGGACTTGATGATCTTACAGGTCTTTTCCAACCGTAGTGATTCTGTGATTCTGTGATTCTGTAATTGTTTGGAGAGAGACCTTCATTGCTAAAATCCAGCAGTCTTTTCTGAACAAGAAATATAGATTAACAGACAATCAATGACAGCCTGGCAATTGGCACTTGATATAGTGGCTAACTACATTACAAACACAGTGCGATTACACTGTTTTAGACAAGAAAAACAAGTAACTCTTTGAAGTGGAAGATGCCCTTGCACAGAGGTTCGTACAGCATCCTGCAGACAATGCGGTTCCTGCCTGATACAGCCACTCACAAACACTGCCAGTATACATAGGCAATAACAGCATCACGGTGTCATCCTTCCCATCTTTGGCCTTATAATCAAAATGCACCTTTTAAAACTCCGTTAACGTTGATTACACTGTATTTGTGTACTACCTTCACTCTGCCGTGTTGTTAACATTCAGATTACACATAAAGGTATATGAGAGACCAACCACAGAGTAATTGCACTGTAAACTTACAATGGCTGTATTATAAAAGCCATCAAGTTTATCAAACCCTGATAGGAAGCAGCATAATGACTTCTGAGATAGCGATCAGCCGAATAAAATGTTAAGACTCCAGGGCATTTTGAGAGCAGTTATTAATGCTACCCTCGTGACCGTCAACATTCACAGTAGAGGTCAAGTTTTCAGATGCTCCCATTTCCATGTGGGCACCAATACGCAGAAGAACTTGGCACGCGGCATGCGGAGCATCTTTAACGACCTCACATACGGGAACAGAAAGCACAGGCATGCAAGAGTTACCAAAAGACGCTTCAGTTCACACACTTTTCCGCACAGGCGCAAGAGGCAGGAATACAGCGGAGCGAGAAACTCATCTGATGTGGCCTAAGCCACTCAGGCACAGTAACTCATGCATGTGGCAGCCGCAGCACGCCTGGAAACTCGGTCCCCGGCTGGTTGTCCCACGGGGAGCCAAGGACTCTTGAAAGTCTGCTCTCGACAGGGGTGCTCAGCACTTGAACGTACCTTATACCACGTCTCCTCTCGAGAAAACGGAATTGCTTAGACTGATTCTGAATAGTTTCCCCCCACCTGCCCTTGACTTTGAATTACACTTCCCATGAGAAACCAAATTTTATAAATTAACCCAAGCTCCTAGGCACTGATCTTCATAGGCAGTGTATTTTAAAACAACACAGCCGTCTAGCGGTAGCTGCTGCAAATAAAATACTCACTGCTGCACACTTTTGCTGTCCAATGCTTGACACTTCTAGAAAATGGTGGTTTTGACATTTTGCCATTTCATTTGGCTCTAAATCAAGGCTTTTTGCCTCTAAACCCTGCAGACACACAGTATCTGCAAAGTTTATTTGGAAACAACCAGGTGTAAGAGCAAGGAAGTTTCTTACTGAACTCTTGAAGCACAAACATGATGAACGGAGGCAGTCTCTGAGGGAAGATGGGTCACTGGAATACTTCTAATTCCTCCTTCCTATTCCCCTTTGCCCAGCATCCCCTCACAGGCAAATGTTCGCTCCCTCATACAAACTCCCTGTTGTCGCCACGTCTTCAATCACTTGTCTATATGCGTTTTGGATTAGACAGCTCATAAATATTCCCTGGTATCATAATATTCAAATTCACCAGCACCAACAGGAATGAAAAAGAGAACTAACGAATCCTAGGCCATATATTCTCAGGGTAAGACAGAAAAAAGCACCTAGATTTATGATTTCGATTATCAAGAAAGCATCTTCTGTGTTTCTGGCTCAGGGGACAAGGACAAATCTATATACAAAGATGGTGATGGCAGAATATGACATATTATGACAATTACTCATTTTTGCTAGCTAGAACATTCTGAAGAAAGCACTGGGAAATACAGCAATATTTGAAAAACAAGTAGGCAAGCACAGATTTCTAGACGATATCAACAGGCAAATCACCTCGATAAAACAGGAATGGAGCAGCTGGGAGTATCTGTCTAGAGTCGGAAAAAAACACCCCTTCCACTCATAAACCACCCTCTGCATTAGAAGTTCTGAAAAATAAAATACTTTTTATAATATACCCTCTCTGGCTACTTGATTCGAGTCAGTATGCAGAGTGAATGGCAATGGCTGCCTCCCCCAGAACCAGCCTGTCTCACCAGATATCTCTCCAAAAGCAGCTGGAATCACAGAATCACAGAATCATTAAGGTTGGAAAAGACCTATAAGACCATCAAGTCCAACCGTCAACCCAACCCCACCATGCCCACTAAACCATGTCCCACAGTGCCACATCCACACGTTCCCTGAACGCCACCAGGGATGGTGAATCCACCACCTCCCTGGGCAGCCTGTTCCAGTGCTTCACCACTCTCTCAGTCAAGAAATTCCTCCTAACATCCAGCCCAAACCTCCCCTGGTGCAACTTGAGGCCATTTCCCCTTGTCCTATCGCTTGACCTATCGCTAGGAAGAGGACACCAATCTCATTTCAGGTAGGAGAAATGCAGGCAAGAACCCAACATGTTCACAAAGGTATTCATGTCTTTTAAGCTAGCACGTTGACTTTGCACTTGTGACAGCTATGGATTTGTCCTCCAGGTTCTGCTATCAGAAAACAGTGTGGATACTGGGCATCCTAAGAGGAGCATCTGCTCTGAATGTCACATGGGAGGGGACGAGAAACTGCCACCTTGCCCCTCACAGCCTCCTCTACTCATTTTGAACTGCCATAGTGGCAGCAGAAAGAGCACCAGAAAAGCACTGCAGAACTGAATGGACCTCTGCCCTTTTGCCCCATCCCTCCCCAGTATTTCTGCCCACTTAGAGGCACCACCCGAATGGCAGCAACAGTTCCTGGAGGAGACTCGAAGCCAGAAGCAGGGCAGATGACAGCTAGTAGCTCCTGCTCCTCACGGAGCTTCAGCCGCTTCTGCAGTGGAGGGAGCTGCTCTCCCACCTCTCTTCTGTTGCGCTTTAAAGCATGGAAGATGGGTGGGATCACCTTTAGATCTCCTTTCAAGCTGCTCCTTGTGGTTCCGTGTCAACTGAAGGTTTTCCAGGAAGTGGGAGCGTTACGGGCCTTGCTCTCCAGGTGAAGGTGAGCCAGGCACTAGGAAGGGAAGGACAGGCAACGGTGTCAATAATGTCACTACAGCCGAACTATTTGGGCCACAGCTTTCCGCAACATGTGAAACAGAAGAGCCTCTGGAAGCTTGCCATCGCCAGTAAGCGAATAGGGACAGACATCTGCAACTCAGTGAACACGAGTCTCATACCAATTGCTGCATTTTGCTACAAGAGAACTGTGTTTTCCAGAAGCTATAATTTCTCCTATTCAGCACAGGCTCCCAGAAGCTAACTAAGCTGCATTCGCCAAACTGGCTGATATCATCACTTCACCTCTCAGTAAGAGAAGAAGCCTGTAAACTCTATGGCAACCAATGCCACCACCTACAGAAGTTCTTGACAATACAGCATTTTTTTCCTCGGCATGCTCACTGCTGTCCATCACAAACCTTTAGCACAGCAGGTGGAAGATGAGGAAAGCACTAGGCTTGGGTTCCCTCTCCACAAGGGAAAAAAAAATCAAGCTAACAACATCTACGGCTTGAGGTAGACTATTACACTTGCTCTCCATGCCACTCCCAGTTGAAGCCTTCAGGATGAACACAGTCTGAATTTTGTGAAAGCTGAGAACTGAGGAAAAACTTCCATTTGGCAATTCACAGACTCACAGAATCATTAAGGTTGGAAAAGACCTGCAAGATCATCAAGTCCAACCATCAACCCAACACCACCGTGCCCACTAAACCATGTCCCACAGTGCCACGTCCACATGTTCCTTGAACACCTCCAGGGATGGTGACTCCACCACCTCCCTGGGCAGCCTCTTCCAGTGCTTCACCACTCTCTCAGGAAAGAAATTTTTCCTAATATCAGCAGCTCACATCCTGAGTCACACCATGACCTATAGGTCCCGGTATTCTGAAACATCTTTGCACTGATGTTACCGATTTCAAGGCTAAACAGGACATTTACAGTCTCCTGTTTGACACCTCTCAGAAACGAAGCTCAGGTATACTTCAAGAACAGCTCTGAACTCAGACTGAGTTTACAGTTTTCCTAACGCACTAAAAGTGCACTGAAAGCAACTTCCCTCCGAGATTATCAGTGGTTAACCGTCAGGGTTGTTAATTTGGAGGTCACAGATCGTTTTTAGCGTTACTGCAAATGTCCCCATTGCTACAACACTAATTTGTCTTGGTTCACTGAGCATATCACTTCTGTGTCAGGAAACAAAATTGTACTGGGCCAACACAGGTATTTCATATTCCTTTTATTTATTCCCTTTGTCAGTAGGTAAGTAATCAAAAGAAACTAACTTTGTGAATAGAGAGAGGCCAGCTCATGTAGATTAATTGCTTTTTCTACAGAAGACATCTTCCTGACCTGGGATAAAGCAGCATTCAGTCCCAACCGTGATCCTACAGGCAAATCCGGTGTTAGTCTTACAGGACAATCCATCAGGAAATCTCTTTTAAGACTGATACTCCATCCTGCTTTTCACTCATTTATCTCTTGACTGTATTTTCCTGGCTTTTCACAAATAATTGTCAGTTCATTGCCTCGTTAGTTGCCTCGGGCTGGGGTATGCCAACGCTACTCACTGAAGAGCATACTGCTGTGTAAGTAGCTCTGCTCGGGTCAGGGGAACAGCTTTTGGCATCACTCATCACTTGAAACAAGACAGGCGTAACAGCTTTGGAAGGACAGGATGAAAGCCACTGAAAGCAGCATTTCTTCCTCCAAATGCAATCCCTTACTTGCTCTTTTGATACCTACTTTTATGATTCCTAGCTTGCAATTGCCCAAACTTACTGTTGTCATCAAATGCAGGGGTTTTTCAAAGGAGCTTGGGCATTGCCATTAATGAAAGCACCATTAATCTCAGCTTCTTCATGCACTATAGTGATTTAAGCACTTTGAAGACCTTGGTTTTCCTTTGGCTAATACTACCCCATTTTGCTTTAATGCACTTCGTTTTTTCTGCACGCAACGATACTCTGGTTTCGCGCCTATTTCAGTACAGAGCATTGAAATGCCTCTTTAGCATTCTTGCCCTTTACGATCTCATTATTTTTTCAGAGGAATTACATACCGCCTCTTTGCGGGATCCATTTTAGCATCTCCAGCTCTTAGTGCCTTGTCATGCCCTCTAACTCTTCCCTCACCAGCTTCCCTGATTCCCCAAACTCGCTCTTCCCACCGAAGGGCCAACCCGTTGTGACCAGGGCAGGCCCAGCACACCAACGCTCGGCCCTCAGCCTCACTCCGTTTCTCTTAAAAGTCCAGTCGGGTCTCCGATTTATTTCCCCAACCCCCAGATCTCAGCGCCTTATTCTCCGCAGCTCCTGTATCACTTTCTGGGATGTGGAGCCACTGAGCACCGAGTCTCCGCGGGTTTCAATGCGATTAGAGAGCCGGCCCAAGGCTCCCGCCACCCAGGGAGGACACCCCGGTGACCTCGGTGGGCACATGGGCAGCCGCTCCGCGCACCCGCGGGCCTGCCCGGCCCTGAGGACGGCCCCGCCGGTGCGCCGGCCGGAGGGACCCTCCTCACCGCAGCCGGCCGCCGGGGACAGCCCGGGGCAGCGCCCGGGGGAGAGCCCGGGGTCCCCCCTCCCTCGCCCAGCCCGCCTAAGCCGTCCCCCCCTGAGGAGCCACCTCCGGGCGGGGGCGGCGGGGCGAGCGCGGCCCGGCGCCCCTCGGCGCCCGGCGGCGGCGGCGGCTCAGTGCGCAGGCACGGAGCGGGAGCGAGCGGCGCTCCGGGCCGTACATAATACGTGGTGTCTGGGGCCGGCGCGGCGCAGAGCGGAGATGGGACCGGGGCGGGAGAGCCGCAGCTAGCGCCGCTGCGGTTGCTCAGCCGGCCGAGGGGAGCGGCAGGAGGGACAGGTAACCCCGCCGCCGCCGGGCCGCCGCTCCCGGCAAACTTGGGCTCGGCGGTTTGGCGGGGGCGGCTCCTCTGACTGTCGGCGTCCTGGCGGGGGGCGTAGGGCGCAGAGCTTCCCGCGGGGGAGGTGGCGGTGGGGCACCGGCCGCCCGCCGGAGCGCGGGGGGGGGGCGGCCCGGGCTTCGCCTCCCGGCCCGGGGGCGGCCCTCCCGGGGAAGGCTGCTGCCGCGCTGCCCCGCGCTACGGGGCGCGGCGGCCAGGCCGGGCTCTCCCCCGCCCTCGGGGCCCCGGTACGCCGGGCCGGGAGGGCCGCCAGTGGGTGGCGGGGGCCGAGATCTCCGCCGGGGGCGGAGTTCTTCCGCTTCGTCCGGGGAAGGGGCGATGGAGAGCGCGTCCTGCCCGGCCGCCGGGGTGTCCCGCTCCGCTCCGCGCCGCCGTTGGCCGGAGGGGCCGCGGCCTGGCGCCCGGGAAGCGGGCGGGGCCGCCGCCCCCGGGAGGGGAGGCCCCGGCCTGTGGCCCCCGCGGGGCCTTGTCCCCCTGGGGAGGAGAGGGCCCTGCTCGCTCCCCCGTCCTCCAGGGCGCGGGAGTTGCCCCGGACAGCAGCCGGGCACCCCCGACCTCCTCCTCGGAGCGGCGGGAGCTGCCCGTCCCGCTCCCCAGCTCCCTGTGAGGGCAGAGCGCGGAGCGGGAGCCGCGGCCGTGTGAGGGCTCGCGTCGAGTTTGGCGGGCTGAGTCAGGCCGAGCGCGGCTCGGTTTAGCCTCTGGCCTGGGAGGGTGCTGGGCAGCGGTATGACAGGTAGTTTGAGGCATCAGAAAGGTCATTTTGGAGACCGCTGTCAAAGACGGGTTGGTTGTTCCAGTATTCCCTCTTCACAGGGGTCTCGCTTTCCTTAGGCGAGGACTGGAAACCGGACCCTCTCAACAGAAGGGTCAAAGTGGGTAAATGTGGAGAGGGGAGAGGCGGACCTCACCTGTGCCAACCCGTCGGCATTTGTGCCTAACGCTCGGTGGCTGCGTGGTGTCACGGAGCAACGGTGCATCCTTAGTTGCTTTGTCCTGCCTTTCAGATGCCGATTCCTAACGTTTTTTTAAATGTGTCTAACCCTTCGATAAGAAAGCGAAATAGTTGGAAAATTTATTGGGTGATTTTTCTTGGAGCTTGCTCATCTTTTAATCTGCCTGTTCACCAATCTAGTCACATCTCCCCAGATCAGTGGAGAATAGTAAAGCTCAAAGTAAACAGGACAGCTTTTACCATGGAAACAAAAGTTGCTAGGGTATGGATTGCTACTACGCAGTAGTGCGCTCTGAAGCTGTGATCACACATCCCACGTGTTCCTAAGCACCTCAGGTTTAGGCACCGAAAAACTTTTAATGATTAAACCACTTCCTGCGGCCCGGATGCATGTTCCAAGCTTGTGCATGACGCAGATTTGGGTAACGGTGACTCTCTTTTTAGCAAAAGTTTCCCAACATTTCAGCATTTAGTTTCTCAGCCGTGAAGGTGAGACGTGCAAATACACATCAACACTCAAGAGATCATAGCTACTGCAGTACTTATTCATCCAATGTAAATTGATGCTGTGACACGCGTTTCCTTCTTACTTATGGAGAACTCCCACCATACTCTGACTGTTTCAGTCCCTGTGCCCCACCTGTAAGTAGCAAGAACAACAACTTTATGTTTACACTGCAGCTGAGAAAGGAGACCATCTTAGGCCAAATTACCAGGCTGTTTCAATGAGTCACAGAGGGCTGGGAAGCTTTCTTCTCTTCTCTCTAAGGGACAAGATACTTTGCAGAAGATACGAGATGACTTAGAAGTGGAAGAGTGAGCATAAAGAAAATGTTCAGTAGGACTAATATTATGCAGTCCTTGAAAAGAATTAATGATGCTGGCAGTCCTTTTTTTTTTTTCTCTTCCATTTTAAAAGGTCATACTACCTGATGCTATCACAACTCTTTCAAGCAAAAGATCATTCTTTAGTTTTCTATTCCACCTTCCAGCTCTTGCTTATCTTGCTCATATGCCTGACCAAAATGACCTATTAGCATTTTAGATTGCTAAAGAAAAAGAATCTATGTGTAATATAAGTGATTCTAGGCTGTGTGGTTCTTATAGGCAATTCTTCATCAAGCTGTTAGAAAGACTACACCCTCCTTTCTCTCTCTTGGCTAAACCTACAGACAGTGCAGTGAATGCAGGATAGTGTTTATACAGCTTTCTGTCACCTTACATTGAGTTTTCTTAAATTAATTGCAATAACTACAGTTGCTGGGTCAGACTCAGCAGTGTGCTTCACCTGCTTTCTGAATTCTGGAGAAACCAAAGCAGCTCTGAAATTGTCTCCTGGGGGCAGCTGGAGTAATGCAGGCGAGCTTTGGCAGGCCACGTTGTCCGGTCACGTTAGGGCTGGTCCTTCCCTGTGCTGACCTTATGGAGCCACTTAACCTGAGGAAAATACCTCCCTTTCTGCTCATTATGTGATGCTAAATATGCTTACCTGAATGATTTAAGTTGGCAAGGAATTAAACATAATTTATTTAAGGAGGTAGGGTTGATGGGAGCATAAAGATCTAAGTAAGGACCTGAGAGAATGAGTCTCTGCAGAGCTTTGGTTGGCCTCTTTACTTTCTTCTCTTTCTGATGAGGGAGATGGAGTGCTTGCTTACTTATAACCAAAAGATATGTTGAGGGATGTGGACATAAACTCTTCCTACCCGTGAGGTATAGGCTGTGCGACCCTGTGTGTGAGAGCTGGGGCAGCTATGGTAAACTACACCATTACTTCATCCTCTCCTTTTACCCTAAGGTATTTTTAGGAGGTGGGCAGAACTCTGGTTTTATGAGAACTCTTCAGTGCTTGTCCTGTGGAAGATGGCAGCTAGCTGTTGAAGAAATGGTGGCAGTGAGAAAAGAGGACTACTTTTCCTCTCTTACCAGGTAGGGAATAAACAGGAGGAGGGAATCCCAAGGGAAACAAAAAGAGCTCTTTTGCAAAAGAACAAAACGGCTCCAAAAGTAGAATAACTTTCAGCATTTCCCCACGAGAGTTCAGACTGTATACTTGTATCCATACCACTTTTTTTTGTACCTCAAAAATTAATAGTGTTCAAAAGCTCCTAGCATTGTAAAAGAGCACAACAAACTAGTTTTTTTCAATATAGTAACTGTAGTGGGAAATATCAGTCAGTATGAGCGACATACAACTTGACATACGGTGGCCTGGGTGCCAGGCTCTCCCTGCTCAGCTGGTGAGCAGCTGGTGCTGCCCAGGAGTTTCCTGCTGCCTGAAGGTCTCTGTCCACCCTGCCCGTTTCTCTGCCTTGCCTGGGAAGGCCAACACCTTGAGCACACTCCGGAGGGCACTGATGCTATACCATCAGCAGAGAGCAAGCCCATGCACAGAATCAGAGAGCGCTTTGATTTCCTAATGCTTTACGGTGGCTGAAGTGGAAAAGGGAAACTTGGAGGCGATGCAGAGGCAGTTCTGTGTTCAAAGAAGGGGCTCCTGCCAGAAGCTGTGCCTGGCACTACCCCTGCTGCTCTGCAAAGCTCGGCCCCCAGCACTGTCCCCCCCGCCTCTCCTGGAGGGAGCACTGGTCCTTGCTAGGGTCCCCAGCACCATGTGGGTCTCCTCCTCTGCTCAGTCATGACTTCCGTGAGAGCCTTGGAACTTCATCACGAGTTGCAAGAGAGAGATTTGCAATTATAAGATGTTTAGATCATTAAATCCCAAAGTAAATACATACTAGATATACAAAATAAATAAAACCCAAGACTACTGTTTTTTATAAAGAGGAAAAAGCAAACCTCTATTTAACCCTGAGCCGAGAATGCAACCAGATTTCCAGAAGGCTGGAAAGATCACTGTTACACCAGCGGTGATTTCAGAGCCAGCCAAGAGCTTCATTCAGGCCGTTGCCATTCCCCATCAATACTTTCTGGCTTTTGCTTAATGTAAATGCAGCAGCGTTTGTTTCTCTTGCATACTCAGGTATTTCATACCCAGCAAGATCACCCATTCCTGAAGGGCAAAGGGCTGTAGGGCTGCAAAATTGGGAGGTCCTAACTGCCATGAGCACATCAAACCTTCCTTCCTTCCCTCTAAGTCAAATTGCTGTAGCAATCAGATGAACCGCTTGGAGCTGATATAAATTGAGCTGTGACATTTGGATGCAAGTACTGATTAACATGTCCCTTTGGACTAAGACTTTTTGAATTTCTTTAAAGAGAAGTTGGTCAGCTTAAGTAACATTGACCTGTTGCTCAAGTTTTTTAGGGACTAGTATTACTTTAATGAATTCGGTAGCATCGCACCTGTGCAAGCAAGTTCAGGCCTGGGACCTGCATAGTTAAATACAAATTTTGTGTGTTAAGAGAACTTCCATGAAGTGGAAAGAATAGGGAACATTGGTAGTTTTCATAGCAGGCAGAATTCTGATTATATTAAAGTCAGCAGGAGCTTGGGCATTGACTTCTCCAAGGGACCAGTGGTTTGCCACAAGTTTAGTATTTCCATTTCATTCTCTTCATTGAGCAGATTGGTGCTGTTACGGCATTCCATATTTTTCATTTTTAATTATCCATTCTTAAGTAGAGGATATACACTATTTCAATCTGTCTAGGACTTATTTTGCCTCTGTTTCTCATGGCTATGAATGTTGTATCAATGCCTAGTCCTGCACTTCAAAAGCTTGGGCAAAAATATTAAAAAAACCTTACCCAGCAGTTTGGAAAGTTCCTAAGGTTGCAGACTCTAGTTAACTTATAGAAGCAGCCTGGACAAGAGGCAATATGAGCCCTTGAGGGATGCTGGCTTTTGTTCCGTGATATATTCTGCTTTTTTCAATCTCCACGGAAACGCAGTAGCACGCTAGTGCGAAAGATGGGGAGCGGGCACCCTGCGTGTGGGTGGGAATGTTCCCTGCAGCACCTTTAGGCTGTGCTGCGCCAAGATGCTGAGTGCCTTGGGTTCGCTTGAGCTGAGTCACCACATGCAACTCTTACCAGGCTTGTTTCTTGGTTTGGAAAAAAAGTGAAGGAAAAGTCTCTCCTGGGCTGCTTTTCTTCGTGTTGTCTGGAGAGTTTGTAGCCAGCTTTGCTCCCCCGCCATGTTGATAACAACATGCTTTGCACAAAACCTCTCATTGCAGGTAGGAAGGATGAGCTCCTATGCTGACGTCTGCGGGTCCAAGCATGCGCAGGGCAGCGCCGAGGGAGGGTACCAACGCTACGGAGTTCGGTCCTACCTGCATCAGTTTTATGAGGACTGCACAGCTTCAATTTGGGAGTATGAGGATGATTTTCAGATCCAGAGATCGCCTAGCAGGTGGAGCTCTATGTTCTGGAAGGTACTGCCCGTTGCTGTTTGCTGGAGGGAGAAACTCCTGTTTCAAGACTTTCCCATGTAATGAATGGTTTTAGGTATCCATCCAGAAAGGCCTTCTGTTGCTTAGTTTTCCCTGAGATGACTGAATAACCATCTGTCTGAAAGCAAGGTGCTTTTACCGAGAGCCATCAGCTTCCAAGGGAGTTCTGGGCTCTTTGGAACCTCTAGTGTCTCTGTCACAAGGAGCCATGTCACTGAAACATCAAAGTCCTGTCTGGGAAACCTCACCCATAGCTAGAAAGCGTAGTTTACCTCTGCTTTGCACCCACAATAGTCCTGCCAGATGATTGGGAATAGGACTGGTAGGTTAACAGCAGTAACTCTGGGACTGTGTGACCTAGGGATCAAGAAAACCGCAAGATCTCCATTCAGGTCAGGGAACTTGACAGAATTAGAGAACACCAGAGGTTGGAAGGGGCATGTGAGGCCATCTAAGCCAACCCCTCTGCTTTGATGGTAGGGACATTCTGTGGGAATCAAATTTTGCAGTTACGCTTGAAATGTGCTAGAAATATTCTGTGATCTGTTCACAGCAATAGCAACTTCCTTCTAATCCCTGCAAAGGAATGACACTTCATGGAGTAAAAGCAAGTGGTAGATATAATGCAGACTGTCAGCAGGGACTGAACTATTGGTGCTAACCACCACCTAAAGCTAAAGAAATAACCAGTCACACCGCACTGGGGCTAAACTGTGATCCTCTCTGTGATGGGGCCTTTGGACATGAAGTGGTATTTGGGTGTGTAGATGCATATCCCATTGTTTCCAGAAATGTCAATACTGAATTATATAAATATGAATTGTAAAAAGGCAGTTTCTCCATATATTCTAGTTCTAGCAGGGCCACATATGACCTGAAAGAAAAATATCAGCCTTCTCCTAGAAGAGAACTGTACCTGCAAGCCACTGTGAAAGCTAAATGCCTCCTAGGACCACTTACTGACTAAAAACTGGAAAGTCATATTAATTGGGTTTTTTGTTTCTTTGTTTGTTTTCCAGGTCGGACTCATCTCTGGGACGGCTTTTATGCTGATAGGTTTAACGGTTCTTGTAGTGGGTTTTCTTGTGCCACCGAAAATCGAAGCTCTTGGGAAAGATGATTTTGTTGTGGTGGATACCCGTGCCATTCGGTTTAATGGGTCCCTTGATATATGCAAGCTGGCAGGAGCAATCTTGTTTTGCATGGGAGGGTCCACAGTGGCAGCGTGTCTGTTGATGTCTGCTTTTGCTAAAAGTTACTCCAAAGAAGAAAAGTACCTCCAGCAAAGATTTAAAGAGAGAATAGCTGATGTAAAAGCTCATGCAAACCCAGTCACAAAAGCGCCAGCGCCGGGAGAATCAAAGATACCTGTCACTTTGTCCAAAGTTCAAAATGTCCAACCTTTATCTGTAACCTGACCCTTTCCTTGGGCTTTGTTTCTCACTTGTAGATCACTTTAACTGGAAAATATCAGCTGCTGTTGGCATACGTGCTAGTCAATTACAACAGGGAGTGCTCTGCTATACAAACACACAGCTGATGGGGAAGCTGCTCCAATACAAACTTAGGATCGGGAAAAGGGAAATTATGTGATTAGACCTGTGACCGATATATTCAGTGTATTTGACCATTTTAATCTGTGTTGAACCAATAAGTCCTTGCAACAACGATTAGGTGTTTAGCTTATCAGGTTGCACCCCTGGAAAACATAGTGTGTTTATGACAGCTGTACCGGGAACACCCTACATCCCACTGTTTAGATGAGTTGACTTTGTGTTAAATTTTCTTCTTGCCTTTAAAATACTGTTTAGTCTTACTTCTACCACCTGGTTCTGCTGTCTGGGAAGCCAAGATTCTGCCCTTGTGATTTGCACTTGTCCTCCTGTTACATGCTACAGCCTGTATCAAAGTAATACTGCAGAGGTAAAACACAGCCGGTTGTGAGCGCCCTTAATTTGATCCTGGCACACGTCGCTTCCCAGCGATGCTACTTTCTGGGAACGGCAAGTCATACTTGATCCTGAGTTACAACTAACCTGTGCAAAACTGCCACTTTTGTCTTAGTCGTTGCCATGTTAATGAAAAATACAAAATTAAGGTAAAGAATTCCTATAGGAGGAGGAACATCATACTTGTGTATCTTTGGTTTGGTATTTTTTCTTTCATTATACTGTATTATGTTTGGAGCTTATATAGAACGTTTCAGTTTTGGCTGGGTAGAAATTACTAACTGTGGTTTGATACGCCCAGGCCCCATATTCTGTCAGTACATTAATGCCATGTTAGATGACCTTGACATACTTATCTAAAGACATTTTGAAATGCTGTTTATATTTTTATAGAGGATAGAAAAAGTTATGCTTAACCAGATACATTTGTGTAAATGCTTACATGAAGACTTGTCCTTTCACGGAAGACCCTTAATTATTTTCCCACCGAATTACTTCACTGTCTTAATCTATGGATTTAAATTAAACTATATAAAGAAAGATGTGACATTTGTACTCTCTGACAATATGTGCCACCTTATAGTTCTGTCTATTTTTTTGAATGGATTGAATAAAATTCTAGGCGTGAGCCAACCTGGATTTCATGAAAAGTCTCTTTCTAGTCAAACACGTTTCTTTATAAATCTACTATTTCTGTTTGAAAGGAGAAATCAGCAGTCGAAACTCACCGGTCCCTTACTGCTGTCTGTGTTTCCAGCTTTCATAGGTAAGAAAATCACTTTGGTGTTGAATCAAAAAGATTGCAGCACACTAATGACAGATACGTGGTAACAGCTGTGCTCTTTCCCTTGCTGCTAAAACATTTTATGGTCTGTGACTCAGTTCATGTTTCCACAACTTAAATAAACCAGAACATACGTGTTTGGAAGTTTCAGCTGAATCTGCGATAACTATCGTGGCTGACAACAGCATTGGATGTAAAATTTTCTGAGGAAAAGTGCCTATCTTAGCGATGCAATTGCAGCATCCAAATGTTAGCACTGAAAAAATGGACAATCAAGAGCTCGTCACGTGCACGCCATTACCGATAATTTAATGAAGCAGGTTTTGGTGCATCTGACAATTCACTGGCACACATATATTAGAAGTGCAAAAGCAGGTTGCACCCAGTGCTTAAAAATAAGATTGTAATCTCAGGGGAGAAGCAGATGAAGCACTGCTGAAGAGGAAAAGATGCGAAGACTGGTAGGGCGAGGGGCTGTGTATTATTTATAAAGAAAGCCAGCAAGAAGAGGGGTGGTGGGTAGCAGTTCCTCACAAGGCATGTGGCAGGACTGGGACATGGGGACAGGCTGTCACTGCTGCAGTTCGTTAGTTATTCCAGGTAGAGAGGGTCCTCGGCACTTTCTTCTCAGGTTGGGAGGAATTTTGTTTACTGCTGTCAGGCTATCAGTGCATGAGCAGCAAAGAGTCAAGCTGTCCTGACCTTTTCAGTGAAGAGTTTTTAATTAAAAATTGCACGTGGAGGAAATGCGACATTTTAAGTTTTACAGTGAAGTTCACCAAAGGAGATAAGAGTGAGGGCTCCTGTAGCTATTACCGAGTCCCTTCTCTCCACCTACCCTTTTTTAACACTTGTACTGGAAGTTTGACTGAAAATCCAGCTGGAAAAGAAAGCACAGGTTGGGCTTGTTTACCCAAAGTAGCTATATGGGTATACAGTGCTCCTTAAAACACACCCCACATGTAGACACACACGTTAGCGTTGCTAAATTTTTGTCCAGAGGACAGCTGACCTGACAGGTAATGAACAGAGCTGATATGAGCACCAGGCGTTGGGTCATATTGCGCATCGCTCCTGCAGAACTGAACACACTTTGACAGCATGAGAGAGGAGTCATCGTGCATGGCATTACCCAGGTGTTAGGGGAAAAGAAAAACCCTTGAGGATCTTACCGAAGCTGGCTGGGGTAGGAAATGCATTTGGGATTTAGCGGCAGCAGCAGCAAAGCTGGTAACGCTGTCATGGCTAATGTTGCCACACACGTTTCACCTCATTAAACCCTCATTTCAGTTGCTTAGAGCTTTTCCAGGATTGATACCTCCAGAGGCTGCAATCCTTCACAGCAGAGAATCAGTGCCACATAGGGCTTGTGTAGAAATCCTGAGCAGAAAATTGCTCTGCTACTATTAAGAAGCCACACACTGGAAAGTTGAAGACATGTGAGAACCATTTTCAAGATCCGTTTCCTTGTAATGTTTTGACATCTTCATCCTTTGGTGCAGGAACTGAAGCATCAGCAAAAGAGCAGTGGAGATGTGCTTTTTGCTGCTCTCATGGAGAATGCCTGTGATACAGCTGGGGAGCAGGGAGGGGCAGCCAAGCTCTCCGGGAGCTTTCCGGTGAGGCTGAGGGCAACCTGTCCCTGCACATATCATTTCCCTACCATCTACCTTTTTCCCTTTTCCCATCCCTGCCACACTGCAGTACATCCTCCACGCTGGGACTGCCTGGGACTTCCCCCCCTGGCACGGGCTGCCATCACCTTTCCAAAGGGCACATTCACGGACTCCCTAGTGCAAATAAAATACGGCTTAAGCAGCCAAGCTCTTCTTTTTCCAACCCTCTGACCTCCCCACTCTAGAAGTTTCTTTCAGTTTCTTCATGCTCACCTTATTTCTTTCCCCTCTTCTAGCCTCATTTGGCTTGGAATTACAATGCAACCATAGCCTGACCCCATTTTCTCTGCAATTGTGGAGAAAGAAATCACATTTTTCAGTCTGAGTGGTAATCACTGACTTCACTTTCATTAATGCACGCTCTCCTGAAGGTTAGGTCTGCTTCCCCTGCCTCATTGTGCAGAAAAGGCTTCGTTTTAGCATCTGTTCTGTCCCCACCCCTCCCGACTGCCCTGACCCCTTTATCTTCCATTTGTTCCCAGTGCACAGCGAATCACTTGCAAAGGCAAAGACGCAGAAACCTCCCCTCCTCCCGAGCTGACTGTAAGCAGATTTAATTCCCGGTTTCTGCTACAGCCTCAGCCTGCCATTTCCAAGTATGAGATTTATTTTTTTTTAATCACGTGTCAGCGCAAGCAAACAGCTCTTCACGAAAGCGGCAGCAGCAGCAGAGTGGGGAGGCTGCAGCGCCCTGACCAGCGGCAAGAGAGAGGTTTGGCAGGGGGGAGAGCAGCAGTAAAACCTGCACACTGGGGAGGCTGTTCAGCCCCCGAGGACGTGGAATCCAAGTGAGACAGCAAGAGACTGCAAGAACCTTGGTTGGATGCACTTTGCCAGCAGCTTTCTATCAAAGGGCTAATAGCAGAGTGACAATTTTGGTAAAATAAAGGAATTAGCACTTTGGCTCATTTAGCACTGAGCAGTCATCCTGCTGTTACGCAGCAGGCTGCCCTCTCAGCTCGCTGAACATCAGGGGTAGCGGGACAATACGACGCTTCCTGAGCCGGCTTTGGAGGCACAGCCTCGCTCCTTCCTCATCCCACCACTTCCACTGCCGAGAGAAGCGGCATCTCTACAGAGCATTACCCCGCGCTGCCCGGTCGGGGTTAATGCCCACGCAGCACTTACAGAAGCTATGTTTGCGTTCTGCCAGGTCATCCCCACGGCACAGTTTGTCCCCGAGGAACATCATCGCAAATGGGGAGACCCACGTAGCCTCCTCCTATTTCCGATATTTAGAGACCGTGTGTGCTCCTTCTGATCTCCGCACAAACAATCCGTCCACACCCCGGTTTTCTTCAGCTCTTATCTGGACGCGCGGCAGACCGCAGCGCACGCGTTTCCTGCATTAGTCCATTGGTATACATAAAGCGGGGCAAAGCTCAGTTTTGCTGTCAGATAATTTACAGAGGGAATGTTACGAAAATAATCTCTGCATATTAACAGTAAGTCAGGCCAATACTTCTAACAGCCCCACCAACAGAAGAAACAGCATGCAAGTAACTGGTTTTATTGTTCTGCCTAATCATTTGCAGCTGTTTTTTTGCAGGTCCCACTTTTTCCATAATTTACCATTCATGGGTTGTCGCAAATAAAGATGAGAGATCATTTTTAAACGCTGCTATTACGCTTGTCGTTTTAACGATGTACTGGAGATGCTGCTCCGGCAATTTCAGCCTCAATACTCAGGGCTTCAGGCCGTTGCCAAGCTAAGGGCACCCCCCAGTCTGAGGCTGGGAGGATGCTCGTTTGGCCGGCGAGAGGCTTTTCTGGAATGTCATTTCCCCACGTCTACTCGCCTAATGCCTTCAGCATCTGCTGCCCTTTCTCTCCCTGCCTCCTTCAGAAACCTCGCGCCCTGATATTTCCTTCCTCAGCCCCCATGTCTGTTTTCGGCACAGCAGCAGGGGTGAGGCGAGGGACCCCTGCCCCAGGCGCATCTCGGAGGCGGTGCAAAACGTGCCTGCCCGAAACAGTGGCAGGGGGGAGGCAGGTCTGCAGCACAGGCAGGAGGGAGATGAAGGGGGAGAGAGGGGAGCAGGGAAGGAATCCCTGGGGGAGATCTGGCAAAATGCAGCATTTCAAGCATCGGTATTGGTCATCTGTCAAAGAAGATCGGAAGAGAAAGTTGGTGAATATTGAAAGCAGAGCAAAACTTGCTGCAGGTCTAAAACCTGTGACCAGAACAACATAAATACGGTGGCTAAAACCTTCATGGAAGTAGACATTTAAAAAAAAAAAAAAAACCAACTTTTAACATTCACCACCGATGGCTAGACAAGCATGAGGACCTTATTCTTGGACAAGTGCATTGTCCCCAGTGTGAGAACACATTTTTCCCCTTAATATACAATAATAAAGAAATCTCTTCTGATAGCTCATGCTCAGACTGCATTCAGCTCTCACCTGACCCCTTGCAAAGGGATTTCTCCTGAAACCGGAGCAAGTTTGCACCAAGAAAAAAACCACTTACTTCAAAGACTGCTGAACACTTTGCCACTATCTCTGAGAAGCACAGGTTGTCCGAGAGTTCCCCAGTATCCATCCCACAGAGGCTGGTTGCCTCTCTGGCTCACTGCTTTGTAAGGCCACAACCAAGTGGGCCCATCTGCATCTCCCCTCGCAAAGCAGAGGTGACCGAGCTGGCCCGGAGCAAGGCACACCACCAACGCAAAGCGGAGCCGAGGCAGTCGATGAGACCCAGTACAGCAACAGGCACCAGTGCTAGCTCCGTTCAGCTCTGTCCTGTAGCTGAGCTCTGAGGGTAGGGGCAGCTCCAGCATTTTTCCAAAACCACGGTAGAAGCCATGTGAACCTCCACATGCCCTGAGAGCCAAGCTAAGACATCACCATCTCTTGGCGTACTTATGACATGGGCTGCGGTAGGAGCTTGGTCCCTCGGAGTGAACACCGGTTAAAGAGAGATGATTGCAGCACATGCAAACAGCCCCTCTGTAGCTCAAAATCACAAAAGAATGGACTGCAACCAGCTCGTGCTGACCTCCAGGTGATCACGTAACCGTGGCAAGCGACAGGTTGAGTTAGTTGGTTTAAACACGCCTTGTGTTTAACTGTATGTCTACGTGACCTGCCATCAAATCTTTGCCCTGACGTGGTGTGTGCTCTGGGTCCTCTGCCCTACCACCGTCCCTCCAGCAGCGGGGACTGCCTTCTGAGGAGTGTCCCAGCATTGCCCTCGGAACTGCACCGCTCTTTCTGCAGACACCACACGTGCTTAGCCTAAGGTACCACAGGAGAGCAGCCTCCAGCTCACGCAGAAGTTCACCTGCCTGAACCAATGGCAGAAACCAAAGACCTCAGGTCAAAAGTAGCTCCCAAGCCAAGAGCCAGATCGTTTTCTCTCTGCAGATGTGTGCATGGCATCCCTGTTGAGAGGGCTCTGGTCCCTGTCTGTGTTGCCAAGTCTATTCGTACAGGCTGTCTGCAAGCAACCCAGCAGGCAGGCGTACAGAAGGCACGTCCCAAACCACCCTCCAACAGCAGCGTAGATGAGGCCGCTGAGTCCTCGCCTTCAAAACACCCAGCTGAGGATCGCACGGATGTTGGTTTAGAAGAACCCCAAAGCATACACCAAAGTATCTCCAGATATGCCCTGCGAGGAGGCCGCTGGCTGCCTTTCCTCCACGTGTCACACCTGCATTCGGACACGCGCACAGCAAAGCCCAGAAACGGGAGGTGTCAAAGGCTACGACCTGCATCCCGTGTGTAAGGGAATTAATACCGCACAAGGCTCGTTGCTTGTAAGCGGGGGAGAGCAGTGAAGAGGGCAGAGCTGCTGGGAGCACCGCGTGCCAGGGAAACGAGCCCTGGGTGGATGGAGCTGAATACCCCTGGATACGCGCACTGCTGAGCGCCTGACACGTACATCACTCGGTACAGAGAGTGAAGCGTTAGGCATAATCCTTTTCATTTCCTGGTGGAAGCAACAGGCTTCCAGAGAAGCAGGGATTTGTCTGACAGCAGTGGCAAACATTAGCAGGGCAGCCTGCACCCCGCGATCTCCTTCCCTCGCCCACCAGCCGGGCACCTGCCCATCCCCTGCAGCCAAGGTCAGGGGCCCTTCACAGCGCGGTGGCTCGGGGTATCCCAGTGCGGGTAGGTGTTAGCAAGTGAAAAAAGCCTAACGCTCACCTTAAGGCCTTTGAGATGAACTAGGCACCCCTCCCAAAAAAAAAAAAACCACCACACCTTTTATGCAAAAAAGCCTCTGCTTCTGCTTGCCCGCAGAACCTCGCACTTGAGAAGGCTGCGCCAGGGAAAGGCTCTAATCCCCATGAGCGGGCGCGATGCCACCGCAGCAGATGGCTGCCTCCCTTCGCATGCACCGGCCCATCTGCAAGCATCAGACGTGCTTTAAGGCGAGGTCCTCAGCCAGAAGCACCCGAGAGGTTTAGCTACCCTACCCTCCTCGTCCTGGGACAAGCCTCTTACAACTGCGTGGTCAGGACGCTTTGAACGATGACCTCTTCCGTCATCTTGAGCTGGGCCTTGTGTTGCGTGAAAAGGAGAAACAGCCTTCATCCCCTTCTCTTTCTCTGCAGAGGGAGACTACTTTTAAACAGGGGATGCAAATCCTAGCTCTTGGCTTATAAAGTTAATTCCTGCTTGGCGCTAACTCTGGGGCAGAGGGATCAGTAAGAGAATGGCAGTGGACGGTGTAAAGCTCAGATGTCTCCAAGGATGCCAGCTTTGCACCAACAATCTCTAACCGAGAAATAACATGGAGCACAGGCATTATTTTTACAAATATCATTTCTCACAACCAAGCTAGAAGCAGCAAATGCAGCAGAGAAACAGAAGGACGCAGAGATGGCGCACAGGAATGAAACCTCGACCTGTAGCAGTAGAGGAAGCAGGGCAACTTCTGCACGAGGACACTGAGCCGGGTATCTGACGCCCAGCAGCAGCACGACTGCCCAACTCAAACACCACCACTTCATCACTGAGGCAGAGGAGTTTACATCAGTCAAATCAGAAGCCCTTCCCAACTAAGACAAGCAGAAGAATCTACATATCACTGAGGTCTGAAAATATTTTCTTCCCTCAAGAGCAGGAGAATCCACTCACCCACGTGAGCACAAAGACAAAGGGATGGTGCCCATCCGCTAAGTACTCGTGAATAAAATAGCCAGTCCCTCCTACCTCAAGCACTGACTTCGCGGTCTCCTAATTCCCGGCTCCTCGCTTCTGTGACGTTCAACTGGTTCTTCCACGAAACTGCTTCAGCTGAAGGCTGGGGTACGTATCCCCCCCGCCAGCGCCGGCAGTTCCCAGCCTCTCTAGCAGGAGTCCCGAAGACTCCCACCAGCTTATCTCCTCCCAAGCAGGCGCAGTTCCCAGGCTGCAGCTGTGAGAAATACGGGATGGGGGGCTGAGCCTCGCTCACACGATTCACCTGCGCTGGGAAAGCGAGCCAAGGCCAGGAGTAAGGGGCACAGCCAGCCAGCACAGCTCCACGAGAGCTGCGGCTACGGCAGGGTTGAGGTCTGCAGGGCAAAGGAGGCTACTTCTCCGCGGGAAGGGAAGGGCGAGAAGCGGGGCAGGCTGCCGGAGCCAATTCTGACCCCAACACTCCTGAGAGCCAGAGTCACCATGGCACAAGTTTCACCTGGGAAGCAGCTGGATCAGCCGCCAGCGCGTGCAGCAGCCCTACTCGCAGCAGCCCTACTCGCAGCTCAGCTGCAGGAGAAAAGGGGCTTGGGAGCAGTTTGCTTAATGGCTAATCTCAGTAAGATGACCTTTTTCTTTTTTTTTTTTAAAATCTTGGTTAAAAATAAATGATGTCATCTTAGTGTTTTTCAGCATCTTGACAGGATCTATCCTACCAGATAACGCATTGGATTTGGAGTATGACCTTCTAGCAATGCTTTTTCATTCTGTGGAGGTGAACAGCTTTTGAAGGAAGAGGGAACTCCAATGTTTTCATATTTGGAAGCTGACAAGTTTGGTATTTTTTTCCGTTTCTGATACAGATAGTATGAGAAAGAAGAGAGAAGGAATGGCCCTAAAAAGATTTTAAAGCAATGCAGTGAGTCTTAAGAAATGTAGTTTCCCTTAAACTCTTCTAAAACCTTTTGTTCAACGTCTCAACACAGTTTCCCGCTATGGGGAAAAGGTGATTTTACCCCAAATGGTGAGGCTTGAAGACACCCAAAGGCTGATTCACTCTGTAGAGCAGTTGGGGTTGGTGGTGCTGGGGCCCTCCTCTCTGTTTTGGCACCTTCCCCTCTATTTGAGCTGACCCGATCCAATTACCTCCCAGTCCCTTCCTAACTTTCCCCCGCACCCTTCAGGGGCCCTCACACATCCAGTGTTCCTCAGGAAACAGGCTGACGGAGAAGAAAACCCCAAACCACAAGGAGCACAGTGGGGGAAAAAAAGCACACAGCTCACTAGAGATACGTGCTTTTTGTTAACAAAAACATCCCGCCACTTTACAGGACGGGTTTTGATTTACATACCACCTCTGCAATCTATACGTTATTTCAAGCTTGTTTAAAAAAAAAAAGTAAGTGCCTAATTTTGTGGTGAGGGCAGAATAACTCTTAGTGTCCCATTTCTTCCTCTCTGAACGAACGGGAGGAAATCAGACTGTGCTGAAGAGGCAACGACGTTTTGGACACGGCCCACCGTTCATCCAACACCACTGGAAGGTGTGACAGGGCCAAGAGTGCTTTGGTATGGTGTTATTTACGCTTTATTGCAAGCACCAGCCAAAGTTTCTCCTTCCTGTGAAAGTCAGCTTCTTCGAAGTAGGTGAGGAAGGGGAAGGGATTTTGGAGCAGATCCCAAGTGGGCGTTATCCTTCCACATCATCCAATTTTAGGCTGATTCTTAAGCTGCCTCTTCCATTAAGGGTAACTCAGCCAGGATCTCAGATATTTTGTCTCATCCTCTGGAGGGCAGTTTTTCTCCAGTCACGATCAGAAGAGCCTTGGGGACAGGAGCCGGTGTAACCACCGAGGCCGAATGTGTTAAGTCCGGTGGTTTGAAGACCTGGCTGGTGCTTTTTGGCACACCTGGAAGCCTCGAGCAGGGCAGGACCACTCTCTGGGAAATCACCTGTAACTTGGGCGCTCACGGGAGGAATTCAGCCTTGGACAAAACTTATTCATGTTTCATTTTGGAGTATGGAAAAAGTAAATGGCTTCAAAAATGATTCTACAGAGGGAGCTTGACTTGGTCTGCTGCACACGCCAGCACAAAGGCTGGGGTCCAGAACATGAGAGAGAGACCTGACATTAGTTCTTCCAGTGAAATGCATGGACACTAATCAGCGAGTTCACAGTATAAATAGTATGCATAAAACACGTGCCTTTGAAAATCTGTTAACCATAATCATGAATCTACATGTTCTTGATACACAGAACCACGAATCATTTTACAGAGAATTAGATTCCTTCTAGTTTATACCAAATGGGATTTTGAAACCTTTTTAGGATTAGAGAGTAGAAACTCTCAACTAATAAAACATGTATTTTGAATTAAATTTCGGTCCCACTGAGGACAGGGGAAAAGTATAATTGAATTAGGGATTCATTTATAAAATCGCAAATATAAGAGCTAAGTATCATCACAGCTGTAGGTGACTGCAAGAAAAATAGGAACGTTTAAAGGCATTCCTAGTAACCACACAGGTTGTTGGAAGTCTGTCGGCTGTTTCAAAATACCCCAGACATTCCCTGCACTGTGGCTAGCACTAAAGACCTTTGAAAGTTTTAGTAACACATGTTGCAGTAGTTCTTTCTTGAATTTACCAAATCCTGTCCACTTCCTCATGACCCATGGAGCTCCCAGTCAGTTTTAGTCTGCTACTTCCACTATACTTCAGGGCTTCAAACATTCTGAGCTTGGCTCAGCAAAGCACCAAAGTATACACATAACTTAAAGATACCTCACCCTTTGTATGAGGTTAGTTATTACTAGGTTTAGCTATATTTTCTTGTATTGTTATAGCAAATTTCAGCTACAATCAATAATATTTTTCCCATCGCTAACAATATAACAAGATTAGATTATTATATACGCACGTTATTTGTGTCTGCGGTATGTGTGAACACACAGCAAATGCATTCAGTTACAGTGCTCACACACATGCCTATAAGTTAATGCAAACAAATATGCACATGCACAATAATCTAAAGATAGCGGACGGCTTCACTGTCTATTGCTGTGTCTAAAGCACTTCTTTTGATTAAAACTTAGATTGAAGGCTGTCAGCCACCCAAACCAATACATCCTGGAGCTGCATCCCATTAAATCATTCTGATTGCTGCTACTTCATAAATACACCCTTCCTCGAAATACTTCATTTTGTACTTATATTTATTATCTAATGGTTATTTTAATGTACCTTTGGGATAATCAATCAAAATACCCAAGCAACAATCCTTTCCCATATTTTCAACTCATCAGCATACTTAAACTTACTCTTTTTTTCTTTTGCACGCAGGTTTATTTCACTTTACTTTAGATGAGACAGAACGGGGATTATATTTTCCTTATTTTCACCCATTTCTTTCTGGAAACTAACTTTATTTTGGCTCTGATATGTCAAGGCACCAAAGCATTAGATAAAAATTTAATGAAAACTACAGTCCTATGGGATTTAAGCATATGCTTAAATGCTTTGCTGAAATGAGGAATTTTGGCAGGGAGACTTCTGGAATTTTTAGTAGTTTTCTCAAGCATTGTCAGTGAATAGATAAAACTCAAGTTGTTTCCTGAGTATCAGCTGAACAGTGCACACATACCCATAATCCAGTCCTAACTTGAACAGCGACATTAAAAACCAGTGGCCAGTTTAACTGGGCTGTTATTCTTAGATTTATAACTTAGATTTATAACTATGTAACAGCTGAATTGTCAGCATATTTTCTTTCACAGTTGCAATACGAAAACTACCAGATCTGATTTTTTTTTAAAAAAATTCTAGTTATGGGAGAATCCTATCAGCTGCAAAATCAGCAGGTTTAGAAAGTCAGTCACCCAAAGATAGACTTAACATCAAACAGGCCTTGATATGAGACAAAACACCGGAATATCTGTATGCTAGTTCACTTTAATAGCAATTTATTCTTAAAAATAAAACCAAACCAAGGAAACAAGTCTTAAAAAAAAACACGTCAGAACTGTTGCATATAAGCTTAATAAAATAAAATTATATAAGCTTAACAAAAGAATGTATCTCATGTAAAACTGAGGTAAGCCATCACACACAGCAAATCCAGACAGAAAAACGATCAGCAAGACCACCTGTACGCTGCTTCTTTAATTTCTACTTTAACATCCGAATTATTTGTTATGCATAAACTAATTTCTCTATATAAAAGAACCTGATACAAAATTCCTGTTGTCAGTGTTGTAAGGTGAATGATAAAATGGTTATATCTCTATTTCCAAAAAGTCTGATTTGCTATTCTGAAGAAATATATCCTGTCTTTCTTAGAAGAAAACAGAGGGGAAAACATTTTAAAGGCTGAATAACACTCATAGGGATTTCATGTTTCCATAAAAGAAAATTATCATATTACACTTCCCTAGAATTTAGTTTAAGCTTTTAAATTACTCATATTGATATCTGTAAGTCTTTTAAGCATGGAAGACACCAAACACTTGGGGAAAAGGGAAGAAATGGCAAAAACTGTTGGTGGACAGAAGCTATGAATAGAAACCAAAGGGAGAAAAGTATCACCACACAAATCCCTCAGTTTCGTCTAAATATTGTTTCTAGGTACAACATTTTGAGGCAAACGTTCTCCAAATTAAGTATCTCCATCGGATATTTTTGGGTAGCGATTTAATTTCAAACTTTTGAGGACGTCTCAGAGGTTGTTCAAGTCTTAATCTGCCATCAGAAGACAGCAAGTAGTGTCCTGTGTTTGGTCCACTTGTAACTTCTAGCAAAGAACCCCTTCATCGGAATGTCAGGACCAGGTTACTGCCATTTGCCTTGATTCAGCAACACATTTAAGCCCATGCTTACTGGTAAGCATATGAGCTATTGGGCTCTGCGTGAGCAAAGGCGCAGCATTAGCTATTCTCCTTGGTCAGCTTTGCACCGAAGGTTCAGCGGGTAAATTCCCCTAAGCTCCCTGAGGAGACGGAGCTGCCTTCTCTGGCTGGTTAAGTATTGTTTGAGGGCTTTTAATGCTAGTGCATATATTATTCCAGTGTGGGATTAACTATAAAGGTACCTAGAGGATTTCTGTGTGTCATTTTTCCTCACTAGCACGTACAATTATTTTATTCATCCTGTTGCGGGAGGGAAGGTTGGTTGTTTTTTACTTTGGCTTAACTTTAAATGTCTTCTTAAAACCCAGTGAAATCAAAGATATTTGAGCATAGGCTTAATTGCTGTATCAAATAAAAGAAGCATATGTACTTGCTTAAGAGCTTGGCTAAATTAGGGGCTTATTTCGAACTGATCACCAATGTAATATTTCCTCAGATCTTTGTGAGACAGTTCAACAAAGGACATACGGATCATAGACAATTCAGATATGCCGCAGGGCAAACTGTTCTAACCCTGTTCCTGTGGTTTTTAACATTATGGTTTTTATACTTACATTGCCAATACTCAGAAACATGCTGAAGGATCTCCACGTATTTCTACTCCATTGGAAAAATATATTTAATAAGAAGTAGAAAAAGTGAAGGTGTTGGTATGAGTTTCAGTCATGACAAGTGGTGCTTCACATTCCTCAAACAGTGCTTCAAGTTCAATTTGTTCATAAATGTAATTTTTGTCTTAATGGCATGAAATCAACAAAAATGACATTCAGTTTCTCCTAGTAATAATTTACCAGCATTAACAATAAGGAAACCCACTATTTCTTTTGTATAATTAATGAAACTAGGCTCAGGGCTGTGTTTCTAGGAACTACAAATTATTCCCATTACTAACAGAGAAACGATAAGAGCAATGGAATTGGTGTCATTAAGAGAACTAATAATGAGGATCAATGCCTTATTTACTAACGCAAATTAAGCCACAGCCTGTCAGGAGCCAGCTTGCTCAAAAAGATGATGATACACTCCAACCATCAAGGCTATGTGAAGCACTCATAAATGCAGCAGTTGTTGCCGACTTTCACAGAAAACTGGCGGGCTCATCCGAATGTGTTTCATATTAAAATGGCTCAATTGACAGCAATGGTTTCATGGCAATTTCAGTCTGAATCCAGGCCTGGTCATTCTTTTTCATTAATAAATTAAATTTCACATAGACTGAATTACAAATCCATCCAAACTCTTCCTTTACTTTTTTTCCACTATGATAACAATTCACTGTTTAGTGAATGGGTGCAGGTCAATCAACAGAACTTCTTGCTGTAAATGGGAACAAGCTGCAGTATTGTAGGCTGTCTACAAACGTTCATAGTGCTAAATAAGTGCTATTTATGAATGTAAAAACTAACTATTCTAATTAATATATTGAAAATTCACTATTTAGTAATATTAGGACTGACGCCTCATTATAGTACACCATTTTTTGTGGGCATAAAGTCCATTAAGTGAGGAATGTATTCTAATTATATCTTAATATTATGCCTGGAAATCTTATATATCATGTGGAATTTTAAGGGAAAAACTACGTATGTCCTCTTTAAAAGTCCAAAATTGGTTTCTCTTTTCTGAACAAATCTGCAAAGAAGTTTTGACATTGAATTTGGGTGGGGTTTTTTTTCTTTTTCCTGGAACAGTGTCATTTTTGTAGTTATTCTTTTACTGCTAACCATCTTATACCACAGAACAGTTCATTTATTTCTAATACTACTACACTGTCCTCTTGTATTTCCCTCCTCAAATTCTATCGGAAAAATCTCACCTTGTAAAAATAATTCGATGTTCTTCTGGTAGCTATTGGTATTTGTTTTCTATATCAGTCCATACGGCATTATCACCTCAAGACTCAGTATGTGGGTACTCAACCTATCTTTCCATTATAAGTTATCAATCACAAAAAATAACAAGTTTTATATTTAAAGTATTATAATCTTTCCTTTTCTGCTCCTTACATTTTTTCTATCTATGCAACTGCAGCATAGTCATTGCTCTGGTCATTTTTTTCACTTTCCTGGGGGCTGGTGATTGTCACCCTTGGATTCCTGGATGTTTTCTCAAGATGGGAATCAACCTAGAGAAAAAGGACAGGTGCTGTTAACTTCATTGGGTAACAAAGATTTCACTTTATTTCACTACAGTGTTAGCACTTCACACTAAAATTTCCACAAGGTATTCTTAATGTGAAAAAATGTTTTCCGAGAGTGATCACATTAACATCTTTATTTACGTTATACTTATATACCTTCCAAAGGAGAAAGTACTCAAATTGGAGGTTCCCCCCCAGTTCTTTCATCAAACATCCAGTCACCCACATATCCATTTAAAGTGAATGCTCACTCACTTTCTCCACTTCCATAAATAACTTCAGCTTTTCTAAAAACGGATGAAAAAAATCAATACATCAAGCATGGAATAAATTCAGGGCCCAAGAAAATGTCACGTTACTCAGCTCTCTTAATTGACAAATGTTCTTGTGTGTCATACGGAAAGAGAAGAAAGCCCAGTTGCAAGGTGCAAGAAACCATTCCCAGTGTCACAAGAAGCAGAGGACGAGTCTGGTTTTCAGCAGCCTACAGGCAGGGAATATGCAGCATGTTGCTCTGCTTTTGACACTCAAGAATCCCACTCTTCACAGATCTGGATTCTCCCCATCAAACAAAACACTTAGTTTCCCACATTCTGTTCGCTGGTCAGTTCACCTGTCAGTCAGGGTAGTCCACGTTATTTTTCTGGGCTGCATGCCTCCATCTAAGCCAACACCGTGTTACTGTGTCTCCTAAATTAATGGGCTATTTGCTTTTAAACTGACTAAAGCCCCTCGCTTTGAGGATCTTGTTCATCTCCACTGTGTTTTCCAATTTCTAAGAAAAGGAGATGAAACTTCCACAAAGCAATAGCAAGAGCCCTTTATAAAATGCAACTCCTGTGAAAGTCAACTCGCCAAAATAATGAGGCACTGTGGTTTCATGAACGCACCCTTCTGTCTCTGTCTTAAAGGGCAATAGTGTGGAAATATATAATGATTACGCTTTTCTGGAAATGGCAAGATTTTTTTTTTTATTACTTTTTTTTCAAAATTCAGCATATTCAGGAAAGCAGGAGATGCAGATTCATCAAATAGTGAGAAACATCTGCTTTCTCAGTTGGAGGGCATATAATGTAATTACTGATGTAACTGATCTATACAGATGGAAAACAGCTTTTCTCACAAACTGAAGTTCTCGTAAATGCTCTCAGGACCTTATCAAGAGCGAGCTACTTAGACACTAGCTGAGGAGCCTGAGGCTGAGATGAATGAGGAACAATAACTTAAGAACAACAGACTGAAAGAACAACAGACTGAAAGAATAAACACCCACCTGGTTCTGACCATCAGTATCCTCTTCTTTTATTTCTTCTTCAGGCTGAAGGTCACCTTGGTAGTTCAAGTGCTCCATTCCCTCACCATTTTCTTCATCTTTCTTGCCATTTAAATGATTAAGTTCCTCTTCCTCTGCTTGGTCAACATTCTCTGTTTCTTCTGCTTCATCTTCATAATTCTCATTTAATTTCTTCTTGTTTTCTTCCACTTCACTTCTTTCTTTAACAGTTTCCCTACTTTCCTCTCCATTCATGTCTGGATATTCTTCCTCTCCTTTATATGCCTCCTCTCCCCTGTCATTTTCCTCTTCTGCATTTTCTTCTTCATCTACAGTTTCTGCTGGCCTCTGGTGAAAGGAAAAGCAGCAGCATTATGAGGCATTTTTAATCAGAATGCTCTACGCTATTCTGAAACGTGACAGAGATCAAAATCACAATTACATCATTACTGCAGAGTAAGTATGCTAATTTCAGGTTTGTCTACATGGACAGAAAATGATGCTCCTGTAGTAACACCCCATAACGCACCCTTATTCTACCTAAAAAATGTGTTAGTGAGATTTAAAGGTATTAGACTGGGTTAATCCATTTGCCCATACTCAACACAACTGGAATGAGCTAGATTTAATTACTACAGCAACAGCAGTTTTGTTCCAGCTATTCCAGGTTCTCCGACATTCTAGCAATTAGTATGTACTTGTTTATAAAATCCTGTCACAGTAAAATATCGTTCATCACTAGCCCACAAACTGTTCCCCAGGGAGCATTCTACCTATGGACCAGACCATGCCATGCCATGCCATCGGTCCTGTTGTGCAGCCTGCCTTCTTTGCATCCACAGAAAAGTAGCAAGAGAGGTGAGGTTGACCTACCAGTCACTTCCATAATACCATTTCCCTTCCCAAAGACCCCTATGTAGGGCGGCATCGTTAGGATTTGTTTGACATGTAGCAATTCATTTTTCCTACCCGGAGTCGGACCAGCAGACAGAAGGAACAGGATCTTGTCCCATACTGAAGAAAAGTAAGCAGAAATTCACCATAGATAAAGCTGCTAGCAGCATCATTTCATGACAACCTGGAAGACTGCTGCACGTACTATCTAGTTTTTGTCATTTGTCTTCTGGTTTCAGCTTTGAAGATTCACCTGACTA
Organism: Gavia stellata; assembly: GCF_030936135.1. Taxonomy (NCBI): domain Eukaryota; kingdom Metazoa; phylum Chordata; class Aves; order Gaviiformes; family Gaviidae; genus Gavia; species Gavia stellata. The sequence continues at coordinate 93,629,531 of NC_082596.1, read as the reverse complement.
TTCAGTGAACCAATGCCCCCGCTGCCAAGCTGACTTACGTACTTGTGCTAAGGTTTGAATGAAAATAAAGAGGAAAAAAAATCCCACAGGAGTAAAAGGGTGTCTGCCTCCCACACAGCCTCATCAGACTCTAATCTAAAGCAAACAAGCTGAGACCAATAGATTATCTCTTAATCAAAAGTGTTTGGAATATTACTATCATTAGCAGCTCCTTTATGCAGGCAGCTATCTGCTACAGACCTATAAGTTATGTCTTCTAAAAATCTCTTTCCCTCACTAATACTAACATTTCAAAAGAATTCTCTCATCACCTTCAACATATTGGCAAAAGCCAGTTCAGCAACGCTAACAATTGATTGAAGCCTCTTGATGAAACACTTTGCTTTTGCTTTGATGTCTAAGTAGCAAAATAAGACAACTTTATTATGCCAGTGCACAATACTGCATTGACACAGCTTCAAAAAGGACGAGTTATTGTGTTGTAATAATCCATAGAATGACAAATTTCTAGAAATACTACATGGTTACCCGACCAGATAAATAATGGCTCCATAAGTAAATTTTGAAGTAGAGAATCGCAGAACCACTAAGGTTAGAAAAGACCTGTAAGACCATCAAGTCCAACCATCAACCCAACCCCACCATGCCCACTAAACCATGTCCCACAGTGCCACGTCCACACGTTCCTTGAACACCTCCAGGGATGGTGACTCCACCACCTCCCTGGGCAGCCTGTTCCAATGCTTCACCACTCTCTCAGGAAAGACCTTTTTCCTAATATCCAGCCTGAACCTCCCCTGGCGCAACTGGAGGCCATTTCCTCTTGTCCTATCACTCGTCACTTGGGAGAAGAGACCAACACCCACCTCACCACAACCCCCTTTCAGGTAGTTGCAGAGAGCGAGAAGGTCTCCCCTCAGCCTCCTCTTCTCCAGACTGAACAACCCCAGCTCCCTCAGCCCCTCCTCACAAGACTTGTGCTCCAGACCCCTCACCAGCTTCGTTGCCCTTCTCTGGACATGCTCCAGCACCTCAATGCCCTTCTTGGAGTGAGGGGCCCAAAACTGAACACAGCATTCGAGGTGCAGCCTCACCAGTGCCGAGTACAGGGGCACGATCCCCTCCCTACTCCTGCTGGCCACACCATTTCTGATACAAGCCAGGATGCCGTTGGCCTTCTTGGCCACCTGGGCACACTGCTGGCTCATATTCAGCCGGCTGTCGACCAGCACCCCCAGGTCCTTTTCCGATGGGCAGCTTTCCAGCCACTCGTCCCCAAGCCTGTAGTGTCGCATGGGGTTGTTGTGACCCAAGTGTAGGACCCGGCACTTGGCCTTGTTGAACCTCAGACAATTGGCCTCGGCCCATCCATCCAGACTGTCCAGATCCTTCTGAAGAGCCTTCCTACACTTGAGCAGATCAACACTCCTGCCCAGCTTGGTGTTGTCTGCAAACTTGCTGAGGGAGCACTCCATCCCCTCGTCCAGATCATCGATAAAGATATTAAACAAGACCAGCCTGTCTCTGTGTGTTTTTTATTCAACCCTTCCTGACTCACTTTCATCTGGTAACATCAAACTGGACTTACAACCACTAAAATAAAAATTAAACAAGCCAAGTCTTTACAGACATCTTCAAAGGAGGCACCATCCAAAGCAAATTTGAGCCAACTTTGGTAACCTCCAGCATGTAATGATAGCAAAGAATCTGTAGATCCATAAATTCTCAGAAGTTACCTGCTGGTCTTACACACATGTGACCTACTAATTTGTTTTCAATCTGCTAAGGAAATTAGCAGCTCTGGATTCTGACCAGAAACAGGGGAGGGCGGGACAAATTAAATGCACCAGACACCGCTAGCTAAAAGTAAGCGGGTTTGGTTTTGCTTAATGACATCTGCTTGCTATGACATTACAAACACCAAATGAAGACTGAGTAAGAAAAGAAGAAAGTAAACCCAGGCTTTCTCAGTTAACTGTTGTAGTCATCCAAGATATTATTATTTCCAGCTTTTTGTTACAGCCTGAGAGCGAGTACATTCAGAAGAGAATATCCACCCTTGCCAGAACTGCTGTAGTACAGTGGCTCATTTTGGACTGCAGAAGGTGTGTAGACTTTACGCCATGGTATAAACATACATATCCTAATGCACGCGCTTTTCCTGGTTTCGTTGCTGTGGAAGCAGTCTTTGGCATAGAAGCACAATGGGCGTTTGAGGGGCAGTAACATCCTAGGGTGCTACGTGAGCTACTGTCTAAAATGGGTGTGGATGCAAATTTTTTAAGAGTTAAAGCTGAGTAACATAGAAGATAAACACAGCGTTCTTGAACCATACCCAGAAACTCACTGGAAGCTCACAGGGAACTGCCATGAAATAACATTCAAATTTCAACTAATTTAACTTGACCAGTCAAGCTAAATTGCCTGAAAAATAATAGTACAAAACAAGCTAGGTAAAACAAATCCCAGCAGTGCAAGTATAATGTTTTTATAGTAACTGAAAATTTCAAGATAGCTGAGCATATTACTACAAAGGTTATTACTACTACAGACAAAAATAAAAAGTCATGTTTACAGCTAATAATTGGAAAGCAAAATGCATTCTGCATTTAATCTCCTTTCAAGCTGCACTACATTAGAATGGACATTTCAAACAAGTTAAAAATCAACGTTGATCCAGAGGAAAAGACTTTCCGCAATGTAATCTAAAATGCAGTATGGGTCACACTACATGCGGAGTCACAGGTGGGCTTTGAAATGTGAATATGACCACAGATGATGCATTTCAGAATGCACAGCAGACCTAAGACAGGACCGTAGCGAGGGAACTGAAGGCCAAAATCACCCACCAAATCATCCATTGCTCTTTACATAAAATGTGTGATACTTTCTACTGAGATCTTATTGATCTACTAGCTATGCACAAATTAGCATTCTCTATTTTAAGTACACCTTCTTCACTGAGAAAGAGATATTCTTAGCAGAAGTTAGATTTTTCATATTTAGGGGAAGAGAATATTTATGTGCATATATACATGCGGGGGGGGAACAGAGAAAGGGAGAAATCCAGAGTTTTTTATGGCCCAAAGCCTGTAAATGCTGTACATGCTTAACTTTACCTTCTTGAACAGTTCCAGTGATTTCAGTGAACCTGAATTAGTGAGCTAAAGCCTACATTAAAGTGCTTGCTGGATCAGGGTATAACTCAAAGTCCCCTGGAGTCAATGGGAACCTTTTCATTGAATTCGATACACTCCAGCCATCCCTCCACCTACAACTGTACAAAATGCCTATTATGTATACATCAAAGTTACTGCAAACCGTGTTCTCTCAGTCAGACTAAATCAGGATGGGCATACTGAAAGCAAAACAGGTATGCCAATTCAGACCTACATGTCCTTGCAGAAATTATCAGACTAATTTCTAGAAGTCAGTAATGATCTTGTATGCTTAAGGAAAAGCAGTGACATTTCACATCTTAGTTTTTACCTTTTCATCAGTCGTCTTTTAAATAACCCAAATATTCCCAGTAAGAGCTTCCTATATGGAATGCATTGGCTGGATAGCCAAGAGAGATGTGGGACTCTGCTGCTCCTCTTTGCACCCGAGATGTCAGAGTTCAGCTTTCAGCCAGTGTGTCGGCTCACAGGAATTTGTACAAGTACATTACATTTGGGATTCTGGTAAAAGCTGACAGCGTCTCAAATCCAGAGAACTAACTATATCTCCAGGCCTGAGTGACTGAGGTCTCTCACTACTTCATAACACAACTAAATGAACATGAGCACATCAAATATTAGTATCAACATGTCGACATGATAGATTCCAGGATCATAACAGAGAACAAGGGGCACCTCAAAAATTCATGCTGGAAGCACCCAGCCAGTTGTAGCCCAGGGTAACTAACCACGTATACTGTAACAGTGTTCCTGTGTTACTTTACTCCTGTGTCCACATCACAAAAAGCAGCAGCACAACTTGAACCTGACAGCAATAAACCTAGGACCGGAGAAGCATGACATGGTTATGTTCTTATTCCTTGAGGTAATTTTCACGGAGAAGTAGGTGACTTCTAGGACAGAGGACTTTTCTGGTGACTGTGATGGATTACCCCCATTCCTCCTACAGTCAGAACTACTCATAGTAAGGTTTGTAATTTTGGCTTTTGTATGGTTGTAAGAACATAGGAAGTAACCTTCCTTCTTGTATTCCTGGCTGCATCTTTTAAGTGAAGATGATGCTTTTGCAGTTTCCCAGTTGAAAGTACAGTAGTTAGTTAGAATAACTGGTCTTCAACCCATTCCTTCATGACTGTGAGCACAAGTCTTTCCTTGTCAGGGACTAGCGATAAAAAGACTCACTGACAAAAGACTTGTATATGTATGTTGAAAGGCATATTCAACCAAAGGCAGGTAGAACAACTGAAGTCATCCTCAACTTCATGCTGGAAACATGGACCCAGCTTGCCTTCTGGAAACCTCCTGACTTACTAGCAGGTTGATGAGGAACAGAGTGAATTTCATTTGGCATTCAAGAAGTATGATTGCTTGATGGTATTTTTAATCTCAGCAAAAACAGAGCGTTTAAAAAAGAAAGATGTATTCTAATTACACTCATCATGCTATCATTCATTAAGAACTACATTACCAAATGCCATCATCGTTCAAAAGCAATAAGTCAGGAAATCTTCAGACATTGAAGCATTTGGCTTCTTTTCCTCTAGGGATGCTAATGTAACCTCTCAGAAGGTTTGTACATGACTGATACTAGAATATTGAAAAGTGCAGTATCACAAATCATTTAAGGCGGAAATGATTTTGTACCATTAATGTAAAATATAATTTTGCGTTATTGAAGCCATTTGGAAATGTTTACTTGGCTAATGGTCACAGCAGACAAACAATGATGTAGACAACAAACATCTTAATGGTCACAAATACTGGCATGAATACATCTCACCACTGCAGCATCAGGAACTCGTAACTTTGATTGCACCAAACCTCTCCAGAACAGAGCTGCCCCTGCTCCTACCCAGTCAGGAATGCTTTGTAGCCGCACTGCACAGATTCCAACAGCAAAAACATTTTGTTCCCGAACCAGATAGGGTTGCTAAGTGACAGCAGCCCTCTTCTCTTCCACATCATTTACAAAACCCAGGCTCTTGAAAACAAGCAAATGAATAGTTAAGGGTTCATCAGCCTTACACATCCCACATAGTAAATGCGCTGTTGTTCCTGAAGGCAAAAAAGTCTTTATCCCCACAACATTTAAACGCCAACCTTTTTATGAGTTGGATGCATTATTTATTTATTTTTTTTCAACAAATGCAGCACCTGAGACCACAGAGACTAATTTTTCATGAGATCAGAGCACCCAGAAGTCTTAACTGGAATGAATGGAAACTATGTAACTTAAGGGTAGAAAAAAAGACCTTTTCAAATTCCATTCCTCAGTTTCATTGTGTGGTAACTGGAAGCGTGCATAATTCCTTAATTGCAAGACAGCCATGCGAGAGAAGAAAACATCTGATCAGATCCTTACTTTTTTAAGATGTACCTAAGTCAATAATATTTTCTCCATTTATTATACTAACAATCATGTTTAGTTTTTCCATAACACTTTTCATGTATACATTAAAATTTACCTAAACTTCACACCCTACAATATGGTACAATCTGTTCAGCACCCCTGCAGACAATGAGATTGATAAGCATTTAAAAAGAAGCTCCACTGAGGTTGCAAAAATGCAAAAGTGATTTCTTTCCAGAAACAAACTCTTCTACAGTGAATAAAAAATGCCCTTAAAGGTAAGCAATTTGAGAAAGCATCTGCTCTAGGACTGCTAGATTTTTTTCAAGACAGGCGCACACAGAGAGACGTAACTTTTTTCAAAGTGGTGTCAACACTAGTTTTACAACAGAACTGCATTTGCAGGCTTCACTCAGAAGAAGCGAAGGCCACACAGGGTTTTAAAGAAAAGATCAGACCTTGCTGCTATAGCTTCAGAAATCACAGCCATCCAATGCAGAAACCAAGGGAAGATCTCTGTTCTCATGCTGAGCTGCAAGGAACCAACCAGAATAAGTTTCCCTGTCTCTTTACAAAGACAAACAATAAAAAAAATGAAGTGTAAATCAGTGGAGCTGAGAGAACAACATGCAGGGAAAAATCTTATCTGCTTGTCAGCACTCAAAATCCAGAAGGCTTCAAGTACAGCTGCATCATTTCTAGCAAAATTTGAGGATAAAAAGTTTTGCATGTATTCTTTTCAAATGGCATTTTGAAATCCTTACTGACGTAGTGCAAAATGTTTCCTCATGAAAAGTTCTAGCCTTTTTAATCAAGGAACATCTCTTTGAGCACTCAGCCTGTTTTAGTGCTGAATCAATGCAAACTTTAACATTTTGCCTTCAGCAATAGGGAAGATAAACATTTTGTTCTGTTCACTGAGGTGAATCTTGGCTCTCTAAAGCAAAATGTATACTCCATAATGAAAACTGCAAATGAAAGGTGAAAATTTTCTGCTACTGATGATACACTCCAGCTACAGAGAGAGCACCTGGGGGATCTACACAATCTCACATCACATCACAGCCCAGGAAACGGGGAATAATGAGTGGCATCAGGACTGCATACATTAGTGGACATGTCTGTAATAATGGAAAGCAAATGGCTAGTGAAAGAACCAAGAGTGTGAACATCTACAAAAAAACCCAGATCAGTGCCTGTTAGATAAATTTATCATCCAGTGATTTTTACAAATAAAGACAGAAAGAGAAAGGGAGATGGGGATGATGAATCTGGAGGGGGGAAAAAAAAAACAGATTCATTCTACATCACTTACAACTTAACAGCCAGTACCATATACCTCACGGCAAAGTAGGCTGGCACAACAATGTGCCTGAATTCCTTGTAGGGATCATGCACTGGACAACTTCGTATCTCATAACTCTCATGCTTACCCCACCTCCCAAAGGCTCAGCGTGGGAGAAGAACAACCATGCTTACGGAAATGGATAAACTTATGCAAACTTGGAGTGTTATTTCAATACTGCTACTACCAACTGCTGCTTTTGTATTTCACAACTTATATAAAATTAAAGAAAAAGTAGTAGTTTGGTCTGAAAGCTTTACAAGTTAGAAAACTTTCTATCTATCTCAGAAAGAGTTACTTTGAATATATTTATATTATTATCAGCAAACTCAAAGTCACACACTTAATTACCATTCCAAATAAGAACCTTGTATGGGTTTGCTGCCTCCCTACCAAGAACTGCAATAAAACTACCTTTTTCTCTTGCTGTTTGCACAACTGATTTCATAGTCTGTCATCAGTTCCCGTGGATGTTGACACAGTGATGTAAACACCAACCTGGAGTAAGTCTGTATGTCAAAAGAAGAAACTATCCATTTCATATTTGGAAGCTGAAGTCTCGGTACAGAATATAGAACAGAAGGGTCTGGTTTGGTTCTAGGCAAAACACTGATTTTTCCTCCTTGATGTTCAATTACAAGTGTCAGCTAGTCTGGAGTAAAGCAAATCTTGTTCTTTTAATGTGTTCTCAGCTGGCAGACAGCGTTTCACAGAATAGGACATAAGCGGGTGTCTAGCCAGTGTTACACTAAGTTTAGTTAATGGCTAATCTGGCATTTGTTCAACTGCGTACTTCAAAAGGCAAGACAGAGAAGGTGCACAAAAAGAATAAAGACTAAGCTCTATCTTCACCACCTCATTTATGTGGCTGATGGAAATGATAGCATATCAGAAGTGTAAGCATTCAAGTGAAAGCTGGCATGTAAATATTTATGTATTATGCAAGATAGTCAAGCCCTGGCTGGCTGTCCTTCTCCATTATTTCTAGCAATAACAGAAACTGTGGTTCAGATAAGAAAAAGCTATAAAGCTTTACATCACAGAATTTAAAACAATTTAAAATGGTCATTAATAAGAACCTGAACATGTAAAATGCTAAATGCTTCCAAGGTCTGAGTAACCTCAGTTATCTGGGAATAAAAAGTACTCGGTGCTACTCAGAAGGACTTGGCTTCCTGCCAGATTACCGAGGAAACTATACTTGAAGTTTTAAAGTGAGAAATAAACCATGGCTTGAGTTACAATACATTTTGGTGCTTTGTTTGGCTTTTCTGAAAATATGAAAACCAGATTATTAGTAGTGTGCATTACTGATATTTTTTTTCCCCCAACCCTGCCACAAACACACCTGCTTCCAGTTCCTTGTCTAGATAGCAAAATCAGTTAGTAGCAACTGAAAAATATTTCCGTCTGAGGATGATGGATGGGCCTTGGTACACGAGCTCAGAGGTATCAAGCAAGCTCCTAGCATCGCAAGCTTGCCAGCGCAACTGATGCTCCCTGGCGACTGTATCAACAACCACAGCTACCACCGTTGAGTACAGAAGTGGCCGTGGAGAGTTACCTATTCTCCCCTCCCTCATGACGGTCACCATCTTCTGGCTGAGGCAAACTAGTGAGACCCACTGGCAGAGCCGTTGCCCATAGCATCTCCATGGAGAAGTAAGACTGCCAGCTCCAAGGCTCTTGGATTTCATATGAATCGCAGTCAACCTAAAAACTGAGACCTGACAACGCAATTTACACTGTCAAATGCTTTACGCTACCCAGAGGAATTCTTTATGCACCTTCAGAGGCCAATAAACAGGCTAATCATTTCTCAATTTGATTATTACACTGTCAAGACCAGAGCAGGATATACTTGAGGCTGTTGTAAGAAACAAAGATTAAGACGACAGGCCGCATGTTCTTCCCCAATGTCAGTACTATCAGTACAACCCAACACACCCTAATTATCACAACACCTCACAAGGACAACTGCAATTAACAGGGCTAATGAGCCCAATGGTGTTTGGCACATAAGTCTCTGAGACCGGGGCAGGAATTTGCTGCGAAAAGACACAGCTGTAGTATTCCGTATATCAGGGACCAGGACAGTCATGCTCTTGCCTCTTTCAGTCACCCGATTCATGTGTCTTCAAGAACAATGTCTATAAAATAGCTGAGCAACACTCCTTCCCATTAAAGTGAATAAATCACCGAGAATGATCCTTCTTAGAAACAGCAGCCTAAAATAAAATGGACAGATCCAGATTTTTTCTGCAGATGGGTACAGTGCCATTCTTCAAAATGGCTACAGCAGCAACTCCATATGTGGCTTTTGTTAATGTGCAGATTGGTATCACAGGCAGAAATTAAAACAAAGTATAAGCTCATAAAACTTCTGTCTATTTTCCCCTCAGGCATTTTTTAAAGGCAGAAGACAAGAAAAATGTACATATCTAGTATTCTTTTACCCAATTCAAATAAACTGAAAAAAATCAGCCAGCTAAACAAAGCTTAAAAAAAAAAAAAGTTTATTATAGGGCTGAAATAATCAAAGATGAACAAACACAGAATCAGAAAAATTAGGTTGGAAGAGACCTCTAGAGCAGTGATCTCCAAACTGTTTTGATTGCACACCCCATCAGTAAAAAAGTTTTGAGCATGTACTCCCAATACATGTATATTTACTTATTTATAAATCATATACATGTACTACTGAAGTTCTAACATTTTCTTCCTGCACCCCAATGGATTGTCTTTCATCCCCCCTGGGCCATGCACACTCCGCTTTGGAGACAACTGCTCCAGAGATCATCTAGGCCAGTGCCCTGCTGACCTACTTCAAAGTAAAAATAGGTTGTCTGAGGGCCTGTCCAGTTTAGTTTTAAAAATCACTGAAGATGAAGATTCCCCACACTCTCTGGACCGGAAAGCACTTACAGTTCTCACTGCTGAATATGTTTTTCTTATGTCCAATTAGTATTTTCCTTGCTGTAAATTCTGACCATTGCCTCATCCTTTTGCTGTGCAACACAGAGAAAAGGCTGGCTCAATCTTCTCTGTAACTCCATCTGTAGCTGAAGAGAACAATTTGATCCGCCTTCTCTTGCTTGGCCTTTAAGGTGAAACAAACCCAGTTCCCTAAGCTTTTCCTCGGGTCATAGGCTCTAGCCCCCTCCATGTTTAAGTGTGTTGCTGTGCTGGACTCTCTCCTGTTTGTAAATACCTCTCTTGTACTGAGAAGGACTCAAAACTGGACAAAACATTCCAGATGCAGCCTCAGACATGCCAAGTCAAGGGAGACAACCTGTTCCCTTGATGTGCTGGCTGTGCTCTTACAAATGTGGCCCAGCCTGCACAGTCAGCCTTCATCATTATCCCCTCACTATAAGGAGGACATTGAGGTGCTGGAGCGTGTCCAGAGAAGGGCGATGAAGCTGGTGAGGGGTCTGGAGCACAAGTCTTGTGAGGAGCAGCTGAGGGAGCTGGGGTTGTTCAGTCTGGAGAAGAGGGGGCTGAGGGGAGACCTTCTCGCTCTCTGCAACTACCTGAAAGGGGGTTGCAGAGAGGTGGGTGTTGGTCTCTTCTCCCAAGGGACCAGCGACAGGACAAGAGGGAATGGCCTCAAGTTGCACCAGGGGAGGTTCAGGCTGGATATTAGGAAAAATGTCTTTCCTGAGAGAGTGGTGAAGCACTGGAAGAGGCTGCCCAGGGAGGTGGTGGAGTCACCATCCCTGGAGGTGTTCAAGGAATGTGTGGACGTGGCATTGCGGGACACAGTTTAGTGGGCATGGTGGTGTTGGGTTGGTGGTTGGACTCGATGACCTTACAGGTCTTTTCCAACCTTAATGATTCTGTGATCACCGAAAGGGAGCACTGCAGACTCATCGTCAACCTGCTAGCCACAGAGCTGCAGGGCCCCTCTTGCAGAGTTGCTCCTCAGTCTACCCACGCCGACTGTACCAGCGCACAGTTACCCTGTTCCAGGTACCCCACTTCATATTTCTCTTTGTCGAACTTCATGAGGCTCGAGTCAGCTCATTTCTTCAAGCTGTTGAGATCGCTCTGAAAGACAGCCCTGCATACCACCTGATGATGACAGTTTGGCTTTACTGCTGAGGCGGGATAAGGCTGCATCCCATGCCACCACCCATGTTACCAATGAACATGTTAAAAAGTATCAGACCCAGTATCAAACCCACCATCCATGAACATCTGCCAGTTAAATTTCAACCAACTGACCTTTTAAGTCCCATCGAACCAGTCAGTTTTTCATCTACCTTGTAGCCCACAAATCCAGTCCCTACCTTCCTTAAGGATATCTTCCTCCCTATATCCACCACACTTCTTCCAATTTCTCCTACAAATATGGAAGTCTAGGCTGAAAGCAAGATAAATGACAATAACTGCTCTCCCTTCATCCACAGAGCCAGTTATTTCATCACTGAGGCAAAGAGGTTGGTTAAGTATGATTTGCCCATAGGAAATCCGTGTTGGCTATTCCCAATCACAAGCATCAGTTTCCATTTCTCAGCAAGCTTTGGCTTTCCAAATTTCATCCCTGCATGCCCAGGCAATGTCTCTATACTGCTCCTTAGCAGTCCATCCCCTCTTCTACCTACCACACTCTGCCTCTTTTAGTATGAGGTCAAGAGTCCTCTGTTCAAACTGGCCTCCTGCTACGCCTGCTTGTTTTCTTGCATATGGGGATAGTCCTTGTGCTTTGAGGAAGATGCCCTTGGAGATCAACCAGATCTCCTGTGTTCCTCTGCACTTCAGGGCAACTTCACACAGGATCCTGCCTGCCAGTTTCCCAAACAAGCCAAAGTCCACTCTTCTGAATGCCAGGATTTTTATTTTGTTTTTTGCCATCCCCACTTCCTTCAGGGTCTCAAACCCTATCATCTCATGGCCACTGCAACTAAGGCTGCCACTGAGTATCACATCCCCAACCAGTTTCTCTTTATTCATGAGAAGCAAATCCAGCAGAATGCCTCTCCTGATCACCTACCCCACTACCTACATCAAAAAATTGTCTCCAACACACTCCAGAAATCTCCCGGCTTGTTTGTGTCCTAGATAGTTAAAGAGTATTTACAAACAACTATTTTCAACTCCCTCCCTCCCATTTGTTTACAATCTCACATTAACAATTGTTCCTCAGCACTGAGCTGACCACCAGGAAGTCAGAAAAATGCTCAAGAATCCCTTATGTAGTTGGATGATTTTTAGCATGAGAAATCTATTGGGTAAACTGTGATTCCTGACACTGCAGCATGGATCAGAAATATTATCTTGTGGCCTAGGTGGCTGGCCCCAAGTGAACACCATGTAAGATCAATCATGTAAGATCAACCGACACCAAAAGCACAATGCAACATCTAGTGGACTGAACACAAAGTTGAACAAGTTGACAAATTCCTATGAACACTTAAGATGAAAAAGAGGACTGTCTTGTGTGCAATTCACTAACAGAAAAAGAAAAAAAAAAAGATGTTTTCAGCAAATAATTTAAGCAGTTCTACTCTCCACTTCATCAGAATAAACTTCAACTTAGCTATTTCCTGTATGATTTCAGTTCACAGGAGTTTCTTTTAAAAACAAATCAAAGTAAAACAAAGAGGATATATCTTATGTTTAGTTATCAAGACCTATTTATTGCACATAAGTCTTACAGTGAAAAAGTTGGCCAACTAAGTACCCTGTTGTGCCAACAGAAGAAAGTGCTGGCAGCTTTAATAAAAATCAGACAAATCCACACCTGTTTGTGGTTCAGGACAGCAGGAATTCTGACCTTCATTCTGTGCCATAGTCCCTTTATACTGCTCCACCAGCATAAAGGGACTGTGATCCAGATGGATCTATTTGGTAGGTAGGGAGTCCTGATTGTCTAAGGCGCTATAAGGGCTCTCAGAGCAGTTCTCAAGCTCGGGTATGACAAAAAGATAACTGATATTTGACACATTAACAGAGAAAGGAAGATTTGCTAAAGCTCCCATAAAAGAAGCCGTATCATTGAGCTGTTACAATCATCCCCACAGAATTACGCTGTACACTTGAAAGAAACTGGGGAAAGAAAAACAACATGCAACCTGTGATCCTAAAAAAAGCCATTTATTTAAAGCTCGATCAATACCTGGTCCAGCGGAACTTCTACACGAGTGTCTTCATCTTCCTGCACTTCAGCTGCCCCCCACATTTCAGACGGCTCTTCACTGGCTTTGTAAATATCTTCACCTACAATGGGAAAGATACAGGGTGGAAGGAAGTGAAGTCCAATTGTGACACTGTGTGGCACAACTACAGAACTGCATTCAATATTGTTTCTGAGAGCAGGTTTCTGAGCTGACCCACCATTCCCTGTACAGTTTTTTCAATGAAGTTTTCAGTCTCCCATTATTGTCAATTTCTTTTCCTTTCCTTTTAAATAACAAATACTTATATGCCACACCATTTGGGGAAAGGAAAGGAAACAGAGACTGAACAAAGCTCTGGAGCTGAAGTTCCTTCACTTCTGGCAAAGGTCAGGAATAAATCTGAACTTAAGACATTACAACAATGTATTAATTTCTACAGTCAATGATACTACCCTCTAGTAATTAGCATCGTAACACACAGCTTGCAAAAATCTCAGGCTCTGAATCAACAACAAACATGGTGATCCAGGAAAGGAGTAAAAGATTAACAGAAACAGTGGGATTAATGCTACTCCCCACCCTTGGGCACATGCAAGTAGCTGAAACTTCACATCCACTTCATAAAAGCACATCCGCCTAGCTAACAAGGTTAATGGTTACGATGATGTTCAATTTTGCAAAGATTTTACACCATTTAGTCTGAGTAATTTCCCCCCCCCCCGCAAGTGTAAGTAATAACTAGGGCTCTTCAAGCTTTCTAATGTGGGTCTTTCAGTATTGGCTAACGAGGAAAGTGAAGACAGGTACATACAGAAAACAAACAATTTCCAAGTGACACACATTCCTCTCTCCCTTCCCCCTCAGCTGAAAACAGCCCAGTAATTAAAAGCACGGGTTACTCCAAATCATCTCCCTCTCTCTCCATCCATCTAGGAAAGACAGATGGTCCTATGTTGATGTCTTCATATCCAACATAATAAGCAACTACAATAAGAAAGAGGGAAAAATACTTGTGCTGTGTTGGATTGCCTCTTAATTCTTCATAAAAGGATGTGAACTTGATAGTATCAACTGAACATGACACTGTTAAATAAACAGCCCTAGCGTAGCACTGAACCATTCACAGAACCATTGAGAAAGAGGAAAAAGAATGGATAAAAACCCAAGACTTAGCGAAATTCGGAGTCCACCTGCATAAAAAGTCAGCATTGACTACTCTGGAAGTTAGTTTTCTAGTTACTTTCTCATCACTATGAGACCCAAGGAAAGAGTTTACCCTGGGAAGAAAATTCTGAGGCCTACCATACCACTGCAAATGGCTAACTCGAGGGGAGGCTCCAGCTCGTCCAGATGGCCTTAGATGTCAACCGACAGGCCATTGACCGGAGCACCAGAAATGAAAGCCATTCTCACAGTTTGAAATTAAGAGGCAGAAACGGGGAAGTCTATGGAACATCACAATGACATTCCAGAGTGGTACTGCTGGCTGCATCTTAGGAGAGAGATTTTCTGATAGATGTAGCAGCTTGCGTACCTGAGCAGAACCTCCCCACCCCACCAAAAGACCTATTTTACTCGTCCTCTGAAAGTACCGGTGTTGGAAATACCACAGGGTTCTTAGCATCATTGGTTGGATTCTTATCCTAAACATCTCGCACATCTTGAAAAAGGTCCCATCTTCATACTTAGCATGGACATAATAATTTTCTTCTCTTAATTGCCCTTTTTTATGGATTATTAAATATAATGCATCTGTTGTAGTATGTTCCATTGAAACCAACTAAGGACACCCAATATTTCTAGGCAGTATGGTAAATCTTGGACAATCTACATGTACATATTTCATTACAGACTCCCTTTGCCGACACAGATTTTTTTGACAAATTCAGCAGTAAGAACATAGAGTGGTTGAGAGTAGCAACAAAATGCATCTGAATCCATGTACTTTTTCAAATAATCAATGCACTTCACATTTCCCATTTTTCTCAGCTCTCTAAGGGACATAAGCTTCTGTTTCTCTTACCTGATATTATCATTATTGCTTCTCATCATAATCTGAGATATAGATCACCACCATATTCTGAGAGGAAAATGTGATGTGTTCTTTGAAAGCCACCGTGATGACCCTCCTAACTGAAGGCCTTTCCTTACGTACCTTAAGAAAATAACCTTGTCCTAGATTCCTTGGCTCACTGAACTATAAAAAGTCAAATCAGTGTCTCAGAGAACTGTATTTAATATCACCACCATTCCATTTAGACTCTGTAATAACACCTTTGCCTTCAAGATCCCCAAGTCTTTCAACCAAAATGAGGATTGTCTGGCCTCTAGAGATAAAACGAGTCCGGTGCAGAGGTAATTCTCATTAGGTTTTTCTCTGGCAGGGCAAAAGAGGAGGTACAAGGGAGATGAACATGTGTTAGCCCTGGAGGTTAAATCCACAAAATTAATCTCAAGAGTTGAGGATTCTCAATTTTAAAGCACCTCTCCTTAGAAGAGTAGATCAGCCTCAGGGCTGTGCTGAATAACCCAGCAATGGAACTCCACACAAAGAGACAGACGTGCAGTATTTTCAAAAACCTTAACCATGAAACCAGGAGAGGGTGAGGGAGAGGGAAGACAACAATAAATTTCTACCTGGGTCACGCACCATTCAGAAGAGTGTACCCAAAAAGCTAGTAACAGGGGGATTTCAATAAGCAAAAACTGAAATGCCCACGGGACTTCCTCCAAGAACCTTCTAACAGATGTTTGCTCAGAAAGATGGTCATAAATGAAAAGAGATTAGTTGAAAAGAGCTCCGCACAACCTTCCAGCATCTCTCAAGGATAACACTGTTTACTGTCTTGCACAGAAAACACTTTAAAGTCAAATAGCATTCCTGCTCTTCCACAGAGTGAAAGATGTCAAAACTGCATGGCAGGCTGCAATGGGAAAGAACAGCAACCACAGAAGTCACAAAAAGACCTTCAAAGACAGTGTTTTCAGACAAAATGGGAAATCATCCCATTTTCAGAACAGCTATATTCTTTGAAGAAAACAAGTAGTTAAAGAGTAGCATATTGCAAATGCGTACAGCACAAAAGATCATCAGTTAGTTTCTGAAAGGATGGCAAAAAAGATTTGTTGTCAGAAAAGGAAAAGAAAAAATTATTTAAGGAAATAAGAAAATTGACAACAACAGGGAAATTAATTATTTACCTCTGCACACACCTGAGAGCATGGAAGACAAATGTCCAAAACACATGTACCATTAATAATCAGGGAAGGAAGAAAAACACTTAGGTCTGAAATGTGCCAAAACAGGTGAAGAAAAATATGACACTAAGTGAAAAATTGGAAAGCTGTAACACTAGAACAAATAAAAAATTCCAAAGAAAATGGCAAGGAATGAAATCAGTCTTACGTTATGACATGTAGCCTTCTTGTCTTTTGGTACCAAAAGTGAAAAAAAAAATACAAAAATTGTAAAATAATTTACAAAAAATTAACTTGATTAAATGGAGCGTTAAGCAAATAGCTTAAAATGTAAACATTATTAGTGTTGCTACTCTACGTCAGCCAGAAGTATTTACCACTTTTTGCATGGGAATTTACAAATATCTGGAGGAGGGCAGCTGAGTGAAAGGCTAACACATTCTTTGTTTATGTGATTCTGTGTCAAGATCTTGACAGCAGGAGTTTGCAGACCACATTAATCACTATTACCAGTGCTGTGAGTTACTCAGCACCTCCCAAGCAAATGTGTTAGGTTGGGTAATTTTGCCTCATATTTTATAGGTAACATTTCAGAAATGCTTTTTGATTTAGGAAAAAAAAAGCACCAAAAAAATCTTATCGATGCAATATTTCACATCTCTGTCTACACATGTCTCTAAGGGAGGAAAAAACACGAAAGCATTTTAGAAAACGCTATAAATTAAATGAAAAAAATTTTTCTAAGTCTTCATTCTATATTGTTATAGGCTAATATTGCAATATCTCCTAAAGTTAGAAATAAGTAGCATATCCTACTGAAAAGAGAATTCCCAGCACTTCCATTAGATGGAACATTTATGCCTACCCCATATGGTTCATAAAATACTGTAGATGAAACATGCTCCTCATTCAAGAGCTAGTTCTGACTTTCTGTGCCTCAAACTAATTGAGAATTGGCCACAGTCAGGGTCACGGCAACGTAGGGGCAGAAGAGCTCTAAAAAGGGGGTAAGAAAGGAAGGTAGGTCCAAGCTTTACAGTCAGGCTGTGGCATACTCTACCCGTTTGCTCCAAGCTGAGTAGAAGATGATGGCAGCAAAGCATTCAAGGGGACTTTGAGCTCCAAAATGGCAGCTTTGCTGCCAAGTATAAAATCAGAGGATTTATTTCAGCTAGGTTCTCAGTTCTCCACGCCACATGCTGCTTCTGTCAACAGGCCAAGCAAAGTATTCTTGAGAGTCTCCTGATTTTCTAGCAAGAGGGAGAAAGGAGAACCTGCAGAAGGGCAAAGAAGAGATCACAAGAGGGAAAAGGCATTCAAGAGGAGCAGCCAAGTGGAGAGAGACTATATGCAGACACTGGAGGATATGGACACAGAGGGAGATGATGAGAGCACAGTAATGTTAGAAGAAATGTGTGGAATGAGGAACACTACAAGAGCAAACAGGAAGATGAGGAAACACGGGTGGAAGTTAAGGGAAGAAATGGGGTCCAGCACACTGGCAGGAAGGCAAAAAAATTGGGTTACGTGCAGCGGAAGAGTAGAAGCTTGAAAGAATGAGAGGGGAAGAAAGAACAAACCAGCAGGTACCCATGCCATTTTAAGCTTCTTAAAGGAATCTTCCTTCAGGAAAGCCTGAGAAGATGAATGTTGTTTTACTAGTACCTATCTGCAGCTGAATTTCTATGTTCAGATGCTCCCACACATACTCATTTGGGATAGAGGTGCGGCAAAAAGCAGCAATTTAAAAATGCTCATTGTTATCAGGCAAGTATTCTTGTCGATTTCTCATTCTTATTTATCCCTACAACAAACGATATTTAGTAAGACTCTGGATAGTGGCTCTACACTCTGGAGAAAGAGTTCTTACAGCATTTTTTGGCTTCAGGCTGAAGGGATGAATGAAAACTGCGACTGCAAGTGCTTTCCTATGGGGCTTCTTCAAGAGTTATGCTCTGTCTCACCTCTTCTCCAGCTCCATAATCCCACAGAAAGACGAATGAAATCTCAAGAGGATCCAGACTGCTTCAAGCTCTGAATTCCCCAAAGCCTTGTGAGGGTTACCATGAAAGGGAACACTTGGAGCCTGATAACAGCTCTACTGAAGAGAGATATCTAGTGTCTCCAAAAAGTGGTGAACCAACTCAACCTGCCCTAAGAAAAGTAAAATGATACGGCTGTTGAAACACTGGCACCTACTTTATGGGTAATCTTTACAGCTAGCAGCAATGGAGCCACACAACAGTAAGAACAAGAGAACATTTTCAGCAGAAAAAGGTGGTGAAATTACACAAGGGAGGACGTTCACAGAAGGCTTGGCTCATTGGAAATTAGGTCCAGAGGCTATGGGTAAGAGAAAGGCAGAGTGGTCAGGTTTGAATCAGAACGTTAGAAAGGATGATGACTGATAATCAGGGTGTGGAGTTTCTCATTTTGTACTTGCCCAAGGTCTATTTCATAAAGTAAGTGGCTCGGTCCTCAGCTGGTTTCACCAAAGATAAGAAAAGGTGATACTCTATTCCTACAGTAATTTTTCACCTCTAGGACTTTGTTGCAAATGGACAAAGAAAACCAATACAATTTAAGACAATGTTAAGACTGCTGTAAATTATGCTCCTTGCATAAAAGATCTTAACAGCCAAGGATCTTCATCTTCAGAGTTACCTACTCTATCCTGTCCCCTTACCCATGCCAGTGATGCTTGCTTTGCAGCCCCTAAGAATTCATTTGTGTGAAAGGGAGTCCACTGACCATTCAGGGGAATTTTCTAGGTATTTTATACTTCTGGCTAGTCTTCTGATAGGTAAAGAGCAGATTAATCCATCAGCAAATTTATAAACGCCCAAAACATTTTCACTAACAACATTTCACCTGATATGTTACCAGTTGTCTCAACACACAGATGTTCAGCATATTGTGCAGTCACTCAGTTCAGCATGTACAGAAAGAAGGAATGAATTGGTGCATGTATAACTGAGCAAACCTTGGCAAAAGTACAAAGATCATTTTCTGTCTGATGCCATTCAGTAGTTCAGCTGAAGTCCTTTTGTACACTTTGATAAACAAGAAAGTTATATGACATTATTAAATAGTAATTGAGTTTATACATTGAACTAACTCATAAGAAATCTATATATTTTAAATAATTAAGCATAGCAATTAATGGGTCTTGTATAAGCTCCTTTCATAACCAGCATTAACTGTAAAACATTTATTGCAAGACAAATTACAACAGTATACAGTCACTAATGCATTTCAAATTTTAAACTGATTGAAGTTTAGCAGTACGGATAAAAAAAAACATTGTAATAATAGCCTGCCCTGAATATTTTATGGAAATCGGAGGCATTTACTAACTGCAAACTCTGTATGTAAGCAAGGAAGTTAATGTGACTATAAAAAAAAAATTAATGTGACTTACCACAGAGGCTGCCTCATAAAAATGTTAAGTCAAATTAAAAACAAAATGTGAAAAATCTGTGGCTCATTAAATTGAATAGATTGCTATGAGGAATAGGGAGGACATGTGCATTTATGCCTGTCTACAACATAATTCTCTTTCCTGGTTTGTTTGGTTGTAGGGTATTTTTTATTTCAAAGCATCAGCGTTGTACAAGGCCCATTTCCAACAAAAAGCCACTGCCTTGGTGATAGGTTTGCATGTGTGTACATGCCTGTGACTTGTGTCATCAAAAAGTAATGGAATTAAAGAGAAAATGGTAGCAATATACATATGAAACTGTTGGGAATATTAGAAAATATGTGTTTTTCTTCACCTGATACTATTGCAGCCTCAGGCTTCTAAGCAGTTAGTTCCTCTCTTCAGAAAATACTGATTTTCTAATACGCTTTCACATCATTATAGATTGCTGACATCTGACTGCCTCAACAGAAACTGCAAAAAGTGCTTCTAGAGGTTGACCTTGAATGCAGCAGTCTCCTTTACTGATAGGAAATGGGGTAACGCTAGAGCAAAGGAAAAGCTGCCTTAGTCAGCTGCAATAGCTCAGTCACCTTTATACATAAACGACTACAAAAATAAGGACTTCATGTCATAGTATGAGGCTTTTTCTTCCTTCTCTCCACTTTGGTCGTTCACCTCATTTATTCTCTGTGTTTCTAAGCATCTAATTTATTCATTTATTTAAATGACATCATTAAGACCATTTGCATTTTGAAATTAATAAAGTAGCTCCCGTTCAGCCACATCTTTTTTAATTCAATGCCTGTTCCAAAACCTTCTCTTGGGTACAGCTGGGTCCTAAGGGCTAAACCATCACAAAGCAAATGCAAAAGCCCCGAAACATCTGTCCTAGTCCAGTCATTCCAAACTAAGCATCAGTACCCCTACACTCCATCCTGCAGTGACTTAAACAACATGGCTTTCCTGCTGCCAAGTACTATTTGCCCTCTTTATGTTTTGCAACATGTTCATTTTACTGAAAGTGAACCCAAAGAAACTCACCAAGTGCTCGAAGAAAGAGGACACAAGGTTTACCATCATCTTAGTTCCCCACTGGGATGTGTATTCTGGCTATAGTGATTCAGCAGTGTAACCATATACAGTAACAGCAACAAAGGTTCTCATTTCTTACTATAGATTGTGATTTTATCTCCTATTATGCAAGGAATAAACCTACAGGTCCTGTAAAACCTCTACAAATAAGAAACAAGATAATCTCCCTTTCTTCAGCACAGATTTTGCCTGCTTTGACAACACAGCAGTGATGTGGTCTATGTATTTGTGTTTTAACTATAGATAGCTTTTTAATCACAGAATCACTAAGGTTGGAAAAGACCTGTAAGATCATCAAGTCCAACCATCAACCGAACGCCACCATGCCCACTAAACTATGTCCTGCAGTGCCACGTCCACACGTTCCTTGAACACCTCCAGGGATGGTGACTCCACCACCTCCCTGGGCAGCCTCTTCCAGTGCTTCACCACTCTCTCAGCAAAGAATTTTTTCCTAATATCCAGCCTAAACCTCCCCTGGTGCAACTTGAGGCCATTTCCTCTTGTCCTGTCGCTTGTCACTTGGGAGAAGAGACCAACACCCACCTCACCACAACCCCCTTTCAGGTAGTTGCAGAGAGCGATGAGGTCTCCCCTCAGCCTCCTCTTCTCCAGACTGAACAACCCCAGCTCCCTCAGCCGCTCCTCACAAGACTTGTGCTCCAGACCCCTCACCAGCTTCGTCGCCCTTCTCTGGACACGCTCCAGCACCTCAATGTCCTTCTTGGAGTGAGGGGCCCAAAACTGAACACAGCATTCGAGGTGCGGCCTCACCAGCACCGAGTACAGGGGCACGATCCCCTCCCTGCTCCTGCTGGCCACACTGTTTCTGATACAGACCAGGATGGCGCTGGCCTTCTTGGCCACCTGGGCACACTGCTGGCTCATCTTCAGCTGGCTGTTGATCGACACCCCCAGGTCCTAAAATCCTAAAAGTTGTCAGCAGGAAAACATGGACAACAGCAGGTTCAGCTCACAATGCACAGCTGATATTCAGCAGTCCAGGTTTATAATCTTCGGCAAGTTCATAATTTCACTGAAAGCAATTCAGATCACGATAGCAGGAGCGGCTGCCATACCTGATGTTCTGTGCAGCTTTCCCTTTAATTAAAGGTTGGCTTTTTTTCTTCCTTTTTTTAGCCAATAGCAAACGCAGGAAATCGAAATGATTGCTAACTTCTAAGATTTCATAATACTCAAAACTAGATCTGAACTGTGGAGTGGCTCAGCGCATCTCCAGTATAGTACTTTTCTGAATCACAGCAAGAACTCAAACTTTAGGTTCTATTATCTCTAGAACTTGTTTTATAGTTTGGGTGGGGGGTTACTTCGCAAGCCGTGCGACCACAATTAAACTGCTGTATTTGAATGGAATAGGCTTTAAAGTGAGGGTGCTCCCTTACAAGAATTTTCCACTACTCTTCTGAATTTGCAGCTTTCCTGTTCAACTTCCTACAGTATACCATTTACAGAATGTGGTGCATAACAAAAAAAATAAGTAGCTTTGTTTTTGGGGGTTTTTTTAAACCTCAAACCAAGATGCTGATAATTAAACGTGCCTTTGGTGTCACTTTCATAAGCCCAAATTCTGCTGAACCAGCTGCACTAGTCTAAGCTCTAAACCTCACATTTCCAGTTGCAATTATTGTTACATATAATACATTCAATATTATTTAGGTTTCTACCAGTGCAACAGGAGTCCATTCATATTTAATAGCATGCCTTATAGGTTACAAAGACCAAAGCACCAGTTCACAGTCTACTGGATTTGGTCTAAGAAGTAGTGAATTTAAATCTTGCACAAAGAGCTTTCAACACTAAGAAATTCTTTAATCATCTTGATTTAAGAGGATTATGACATGGATCAGTTGTAATATGAATGGCATACTGGTGAAAGTCTCAGTGTATTAAAAAAAAACCATTCAAAGTAAATACATGGCTAGCCCAACTAAACTCTGTTGGAAGATTAGGTTAAGCTTTAAATACACTATGAGCATAATTCTTCAGGTGTTAAGTACCAGGAAACAATCAAACAGTCTGCACTCAAAGGAAAGAAGGTTCCACATAACTGCTAGATTGGCAGCGACAAGGACAGCAAAGAATATGGGATACAATTTCTACTATGAATATTTTCTTTTTATCTGTTTCATCAGTACATTCCAAAATGTGCATGTGTAAACTCACTGTGGAGTTTATTGGTTTCAGATTAAAATAAATTAATCGCACACCAGTGACAGCCAAACACAGCCAACTAAAATGCCAAGAGTCTTTTTCACTGTCTGAGAGGGGAAAAAAAATAAAAAAATAAAAAAATCGTAATATGGTGATAAGTGCTTCCCTTACCCAATCCAAAACCTTTGAATTTGAAGGAATTTTTTTGAACGAACCTGCAAAGCCAACTGAGGAACTGCAATGAGCCTTCAGAGTAGACAGTGGAGCTCTGCTGATCAAAACAGCACTTGGGAGCAATCATTATCACTCAGCTCCTGGAGTTGGCTTCCATCAAAAATCCATCTCCATTTCAGAATAAGACTCCTCACTCTAAAATGACACTGAAAATGTCATAATTCAAGGCAGAAATTACACACATGATACATCCAATACTTCAGCATCTGGTCTAAGCTAGATTTCTAATTTCACTGCCAACTGAGAGAATGGGCGTCTCCAGACGCACTTGTCTTTCCTTGACGGCCGGAGCCTAGAAGCCCAGCTTGAATGAATCCTCATACAGTGGGAGGTAGGCAAGATGCATCTTGCCCTCAACAAATTCCCAGGAGCAGCTGGCATCTGATAACGTACCACGGTCAAGAAACCTTCAGGATTTACTGCATCTTTCTTGTTGCCATGGGGAAACAGTTTGACACATACAGCCTCTTCAAATAAACAGCCTTTTTTGAACTTCTGTTCATGCCTTCTGAATGGGCAAGGCAAAGGCAAGGCCAAGTACACTACAGGTGGAGACTTTGAAAATAATTCTCTTTTAGTTCTCGCTATGCGGAGTTTGAATGCTATTAGCCCGAGCAGCACTTTGGCTAACAGCCAGCAACACAGATGGACAACGGATGTGCTGAGAAGTCTGGTGTGCTCACGCCTGCTCTTGCTTTTGCTCTTCACCCTGCAAGGGCAGAGCTTACAGCTTGTTGGCATTTGCGGGCAAAGGTAGGAAGAGAACAAAAGCGCCACTTGCACGCTTCCCGCTCCATTTCTGTTCCTCAAACATATGTTTGAAGCAGTATTCAAAAGGCACAAGCAAACTGGGAAGAAAGCTCCTTTGCACTGACTGAATCTGGCTGAAATACTACAGCTAATCGACTGTACGGTACTAGTTGCCTGCCTAAGAGGGAAGCTGCAACTGGTACCGTCATCTCCAGGTGAAACAAAAGAATAGAGCAGAATACACCACCCCCATTACCAGCTGTTAAAGCCCTGTTGTCATCCATTTCAGTCCCAGAACTGCTGCAGGAGTCCACCTCACCCAGAGACGTGGTGACAAACCAAGACAGAGCGAGGGAAAGATCCCATTGACAGGGAGACATTTCAGAGCACTAAAAGCATACACATCAGGAGAAGGGGAAGAGCTTGCACTAATACACAGAGCAACAGCCTATATGCTGCCCTTTCAAGCTGGACTGGATGTTAATGCAGGTCTTCGGCATATGAAGAAGTACTGAGAACAACAGGCGAAGAAAAACAGTACCCTTAGAAAAGGGCATGTACCCTTCATCTGCCCTCTGGATCCCAACGTACTGTCCCAAGAGCATAAGCTCCTTTCACACCCAAAGGGGAGCACGGCGGGTCCTCAGCATGCATGTAAATAAAGCATAGATGCACAGGATAAGTACAAATACGCACACAGCATGTCTGAGTGCCAGCGTAAGCCATGGTCACTTATTTGTATTCTGAAACCCAGAGGCTCAGTATTTTAAACATTAACTTCAACAAAGCTTTTTTCTTAAAATTAAACAATGGTTCTTTAGTTTTTAAACAAAATTTGTCCACGCTTTGCCTGTTGGTTTTCTTTTCTTTTAACTGAATTAAAGATTCTTGTTCCACAGTTGTAGCACAGCATTCACATTAACTTGTAATGGATACTTAAAATGCAAAAAACCAATATTCTTTGCTCTGTTGAGTTCTTGCCATGCTTCCATTATTTTAATACAAAGTACACTGCAATTGCACAGAAAAATACTTTTGCTTTAAAAAGTCACAGGCCATAAATCAACCATCGAAAGTACACACAAGAACTTTTTAAACAGCATCATAACATATATTTAATGAATACGTTCAAAAGAGTAACGTGGTATTAGTCAGAAAAAAGGTATATTTCACATTCACATAATGACTTGGAGCTATAAATCACTCCAAAAGAAAGCTACAAAGCTATGAATTATGAGTGGAATAAAGTCTAAAGAAAACTTTTCAAGCTATGAAGTTACTTCATAGAGATGCCTGTTATACAGCTGATGCAGCCTCTTGACAAGTCTACTCTTCAAAACCAGAGCATGTGTCACCACCTGGTGCAAAGCTACGTGTGGCTGAGTACAAAAGGAAGAGAAAAACAGTCAAATGAGAATGGCATGTCCTCTCTGCTCCCAAGCTGATTTTTGCAGTCCAGAAAGCCAACCATATCCTGAGCTACATCAAAAGAAGCATGACCAGCAGGTCGAGGGAGGTGATTCTCCCCCTCTACTCTGCTCTCATGAGATCCCACCTGGAGTGCCGTGTCCAGCTCTGGGGCCCCCAACGTAAGAAGGACATGGACCTGTTGGAGCAAGTCCAAAGGAGGGCCATGAAGATGATCAGGGTGCTGGAGCACCTCTCCTATGAGGACAGGCTGAGAGAGTTGGGGTTGTTCAGCCTGGAGAAGAGAAGGCTCTGGGGAGAACTTAGAGCAGCCTTCCAGTACCTGAAGAGCCTACAAGAAAGCTGGAAAGGGACTTTTTACAAGGGCATATAGCAATAAGACAAGGGGTAATGGCTTTAAACTGAAAGAGGGTAGATTTAGATTAGATATTAGGGAGAAATTATTCTCTATGAGGGTGGTGAGGCACTGGAACAGATTGCCCAGAGAAGCTGTGGATGCCCCATCCCTGGAAGTCTTCAAGGCCAGGTTGGATGGGGCTTTGAGCAACCTGTTCTAGTGGAAGGTGGCCCTGACCATGGCAGGGCGGTTGGAACTAGATGATATTCAAGGTCCCTTGCAACCCAAACCATCCCATGATTCTATGATTAAAGGAAAAGGCTTGTGATAAGGAGATGGAGAGGGAAACTAGGAGGGTTTTTTCTTCCCATTCACCACCTCTGACCCTGTGCAGCGACTCCACAAGAGCCTTGGCAAACCAAGCATTTCCACAGCTGCTCGCTGACATACCCTTTAGCCACACAGAGGAGATTTCAGAGAGGTGGTGGGAACAGCTTAGGAGGGCTGAACTGCTTCCTGTTACACACATTTCTCTCCACGTAGGTGCTTCGCTGGCTGCAGAATGCGTCCAAGCAATTGCCCGAAGTCAAACAGGAAGGCTAAGACAGAAATGGGGGTTGACCCAGACCCCCAGACCCTGGTGAATCAGTGCCAGACAGAAAGGATTACTTGAAGAAAGACCAACAAATGGCATGGAAAGAAAACAGACAAAGTTAGATAAAATGAATGAAGTGCCACGTGGACCCAAGGAAAAGCATCGGCGAATAACTGGAAAAGAAAGTAATGTGAAGAGCAGAGGGAAGAACAGTCAAAGGTGGGAGGGATGGGAGGGGAAGAGGAAGGGAGCAAAGCAAAGTAGGTGGAGAGTGTGCAGGGAGGCCAGACTGATAAGCAGCGTAAGAGTTGTTAGGTTAAGCTTGCCACAGCTATCACGGGTGCTAGGGGACAAATTAAAACAAACAGAAACAAAGTTTCACAGACACATAAAGCCTTCTTCCATAATAGTATCAGGAACAGGAGAAAACTGCAGGTATGAAATGCATCTGTCACAAACTTGGGGTCACCTGACAATTTTGCTGCACTCAGAAAATACTGATAGTCCCATTAAGGAGTAAATTGACCTATACCAGCTTGGCTGGATTCCTTACTTTAATTATACAAGTATGCTACAAGTACTGCTAAGTACTAACGCACGTTATATGTTTTTCCTCTTTCCACAAAAAGCAGGATCCCGGTTCTGGACTAATCCAATCCTCTCCATTAAGTCTGACTCAGCTTGAGAGTCTTCAAACGTTAGCTAGGAACTATTTAAATGCCAGTGTTTTAGCCATAAGCCCTTTAAAAATATTTCCATCAAAAGAAAAAAATAAATGCAGTAAGTCTCCTACTGAACCAATGGAACAGTCACACCGCCTTATTAAAAGGACAGGATATTCATATATTTCCGCAGCTGTTTCATCTGAGCTGTGTGTACATTTTAGATTTTAAACTGTGCAGTTTGCAATGGACAGAAGCATCCTTAACAACATTGTTACCTGGTAAATGAAGAAGACAATAAAACACAAAGGTGCAATGGGCACATGTTTACACTCAACCACTGTAGAGATCAGAGGCTTTTATAAGGCTTGGCTTATATATTATTTTTAAAATCTGTTTTATCAATATCACTGACATTAATAGATTCTTTCACTTAATATAGTAATGCAGATACACTCAAAATGATCACATATATGCTGAATAATTTTTTTTGGTCCAGAATATGTCTCTGTGAAAGATATATCAGCCACCAGTAATTCATATAGTTAGGAATGATATACTACTTTGAGATTTTATCATTAGCTTTTAGCTCTATTCCTGCATCAGAGACTGTAAATTGTGTCATATGAAATAGGAACTGTTTTATCCACATTGTTTAATGATGATACTGAGACCACCATGTGTGTGAAAACTGCCATTAAATATTAAATAATACCACTGAACAAACTCCTATGTTTTACCAGTGATTTGTGTGCTGATTTATATATTTTAGGTTTAGGATAATAGCTCTTCTTCAAAGAGTAAATATGTGTAAAGCCTTGAGCTTCCAAATTCACAGAATCACAGAATTATTAAGGTTGGAAAAGACCTGTAAGACCATCAAGTCCAACCATCAACCCAACCCCACCATGCCCACTAAACCATGTCCCGCAGTGCCGTGTCCACATGGCGTGTCCACCACCTCCCTGGGCAGCCTGTTCAATGCTTCACCACTCTCTCAGGAAAGAAATTTTTCCTAATATCCAACCTAAACCTCCCCTGGCACAACTTGAGGCCATTTCCTCTTGTCCTGTTGCGAGTCACTTGGGAGAAGAGACCAACACCCACAAGTCCATGTTAAATTTAAGCACATGAATGAGTCTAACAAAGGCAGAGTTAACTGAGTATGTGACTGACAGATTGGGTCTCTTCATGAACACGCTCTTTTACTTTTAAGCAAGCAGGTGCCGGAGTCTCAGTAAAAGAAATGAAACCTAGACTATATGCTTAAAAAGGTTAAGCATGCACATTAGCGCGACTTTGTGGAAAAAATATATAAATACATGCTTAAGCATGTTCTGAAATTTGGCCGTCTTGATAGTGGTTCATCTTGACTTCAGACTCCATGTCATCTCCTGCAGAATCCCACACCTCTTCTTGCAAGAGCCTTTCATGTGGAGCAGCCTTCATCACTGAGATCTAAAAATTCAGACCTGGTGATGGTTACAAAACCTTTATCTGCGCCATGAGTTAACAGAAGAAATCCATGCTGTGGGACTCAGGGATTAATTCAAAACACAAGCCAAATAAAGTGAGACAAACAGAAGAATAGAGGTCTTGATGCACTGACTCACACCACAGTATCATCCACCTCTTTAGATACACTTGCAGAAGAAATTGACTCAACTTATTTGGAAATTTAGAGGGCTATGTGTCTTATGATATAAATAAATATATTCACATTTGTGCCCAGATTAACCAAAATTTATAAAACTTGCATTAATCAATATATTCAGAGAGCAGCATATTTAGACTCTGGCAGCAAAAATTATAGACACCAACACTATTTAAATAATTGACCTGAAACTAATCAAGAGGGTAAGAAAAAAGAGTATTTTTTTACTTTAGACCTTTACTCTGCCTTAAAAACCCTATGGATTTACCAGTATTCTTCATCACTAAATGCACGGTACATTTAATGTCAGTCATCCTAATTTATTGCCAGAATTCCTTAAATTAATCTTCTATGATTTTACCCTTCATAAGAACACTTACCAGCTACTGTAAGGATAAAACAACATCAGAGATCTGAAAACGCATTAAGAAAATTTTTCTGTGGGAAACCAGACTACCACCATATTCATATGGAAACAGAAAGTT
Organism: Gavia stellata; assembly: GCF_030936135.1. Taxonomy (NCBI): domain Eukaryota; kingdom Metazoa; phylum Chordata; class Aves; order Gaviiformes; family Gaviidae; genus Gavia; species Gavia stellata. Next base: position 93,600,504 of record NC_082596.1, on the reverse strand, counting down.
ATTGTATGGTAGACACTAAAAACCTCGTTTCAGAGAGCTAGAAGGATGGACAGGAAAGGAAGAAAAGACAATTCATTCCTGTCTGTGCCATGTGCAAACTGTCACACTGTTCATGCAAAAATAAAAATGAATGCTCTAATCACTGTGTGTTTCTAGCCAGTTTTAAGCCTCTGCTGACGACTATTTAAAAGAAAGGTCTGATTTTCTAAGAAACAGAATGTAGCACTGTAGAAACTGTTGTACCAAATCAGATCTGTGGTTCATCCACACCAGTACACTACATCTGACAATGCCAGCACAGGATGCTTTTTTTTTTGGGGGGGGGGGAAGGAAAAAAATGAAAAGAAAACAAAAACTCAACAGTAGTCAGATGATGGCTAATCTATGCTTTGATTTGAAATACTCCTTCTAATTAGCAACTAGTTTAGAACTTGATATGTGAATTTTTACATCCCATCCACAGTTTTTTAGGAATATCTATCATAATGCTGGGTATTATTCTTATCCAACATAGTATTTTTAAATAAAAAGACTTCCTTTTGGATGCAATGAAAAATCCCATGTTCTTTTGTTTCACATGTATTTTTTCAGATCCCTAACCATTTTTTTTCTTTCCGTGAGGTTTTCCTAAATCTACAATGCCCCTTTCTGAGATGCAATTTCAAAGAATCACAGATGAGCTCAAGCCACTGATTATATGCACCATGTGATATTCATTATTCTTTATCTCTACATATGACTTTTTACTGACTTTTTAATGACATCTGCTGTAGCATCAGAAGAGATTTTCACAAAACTGGCTTCATCCATGTTTTTCTAAACCTTTATCACTAAAGTAGCACCCTGTAAAGTATTTCAGTTCACCAATTTACCTACCATTCTGCATTGCTTTTGCTTTACCAACATTAACTTGATATCGCATCATCCAGATGGTTACTTAGCTTTCTGCACACAAACTTCGACTTTCTTAGAAACTACGAATACACAATGAATTCTTCTTCAGTAAGTCTTGCAACCCCACTAAGCACCCTTTTATTCAACATTTTATTATTATTTATCTTTGCCGTATTGATATATTCAAATAATTCTAGCAAGGAGAACAAAAATAATTATTTCCTCAGTACCTATTACCCCCCCTCAGTCTTAATGAAACCTACAATAACAAGAGAATCTGAAAGGCTCCAAAAAAGATTACTCACTATGAATTTTCTTTTAAAAGAAGACAAATAAAAAATGTATACATACACGATTAACAGCTTCAGCTTCACAGATGAGCAATCGGCAATGACACAGGTATGAAAGTGTCACAGCACCCTACATTATAAACTAGAAAGCTGCTGAAGGTCGACTGGTTCAGTCACTGGCAAGAAGTAAGCCTCTCCCCGACACACCACCTCAGCAGCATGGAAAGCATAGCAGACAGCAGTGACTCCCTACAAGTATCTCCCCTAGGGATAGAAAAAGACAAGTAGAAATGGAGTTGGGAACTTCTCCTGCAGATCATCTCCTCTACTAGGAGCTCTCCCTGGGGTTAATCAGAACAAAGGTTGTCAAAGACAGTCTGGCTTGGGTGAGAAAGCTTTCCCCCCAGCGGGACCACGACCACTGCAGGACACAGGTACAAGAAGTGGGCTTAGCTTACAGATTTGCTTGAAGACTCACCTACTCAGGACAGTAATTTCTGCGAAGTGCAAAAATGAAGTTTGTAACAGCGGGCTGAAATCCAACTTCAGTAGCAGCTCTGTTCAGGAACACTTAGACAAGAACAACGACAACACTGTTACTTGACATACAGAAAGTACAGGGCTGCCTGGCGAATCTGGTGCCTCAGATGACGTACCAGAACACGTTTTCCAAAGAACACTGCAAATTATGATCCTCACACTTTCTGTTCTTATTTCCAGAAGGAGGTAAGTACATTCAGAAGTACTCCATGGGAACAAGAGATGGGCAGGCAGGTTAAACCCAAGCAGCCTACTGAGCCATGAACAAAAAGCTGTAGGATAGAGACACGTTAGGCCATCTGGGTATGAAAATATACTTTCAGTGTTTGCATATTTCTAACATTTCTTTCTTTCCTACTTCATTGGTATGCTAAAGGTCACCTTAGTATGTCAAAAGAAGCAGGCAGAGAAGCCAGCCACAACCTGGTCTGCTTGAAAGAGGCAAACTGGTTTGTTTCTTTGGTTAGCAAGGAAACACGGTAGCGTAAATTCCCCGCTGTGAGCTATTTTTTCTGGTAGAGAAAGGGCTGCACAGGTCAAAACTGAGCCAGGTGACTCTCCTATGATGCACCATAAAAACAATGCCAATGCTGGTGAGGGCAGAATGTTTCAGGCTTTGCTTATTTCAACGCATCTACTTGTTTCTCAGATCCCCCACTGACAGAGTTGTAGTCAGTGGGCTCATAAAGCTGATTTGACTGATGAGGCTCTCCAGGGAAAGCTTTTCAAGGGGACTACTCCGCCTCCTACCTCTGTTCTAAAATGTACATCAACCAGCTAAGAACTTCCACTTCCTACCTACAGATAGATAATTTGGTGGAAATGCTTAATCAAGCTCCTGTGCTATATTTGACTCAACAGATAGTCCCACGGGTGAAAAAAAAATCATTTAATGAGAAATAAAGAAACAAAACAGTCTATCAAGCCACAAAATAATACGCCTTTGGCAGTAAGTTCAACATCATCACGAATCACACAGCAGTTCGGTCCCTTCAAATAATAAAGGACAGAAAGATGGGGTAATGCTGACCTCTGCAACCCTGTATTTTTATGGTCCATCTGGGTTTCTGTCAAGGGCGGTCTTTGACACGGAGGGTTGGCTGGGCAGGAGGGTACCGAAGCTGCAGCACTCCACGCTAACAGCTCACAGCTCCTACAGCCTGTCTGGCTCATGCTTCAGGTCACTCCATCTTGAGGTGTGACCAGAAAAAAAAAAAAAAACCACTCGGGAGACAACAACTGTGTAGAAGATGACCCTTTGGGGTCAGCGTAGTACATTTTCTTTGAACAACTTCACTACAAGCTATGTATGTTCTGAGTACAGTGGAGCTCCCACCCAGGGTCAGACCTGACTGAAACAACCTTTGCTTTTCAAGAGCTGTCCTCTTTCCCCAAATTTTGCCTGCAAATGCCGCAGTCTCTCCCAGGCAGACAAATACGGGCAAAAAAGTGCGAGAGCAATTTAAGAATCCTTCACATCCCACGTGGAGATGTTTATTTCCTAGTGCTTTCGACTCTCCAGAGAGAAGCCTGCTGTTCATTTACATGGGAAAGAACAATGAAAAGGAACATACAGTGATAGACTTTGGTTACCAAACACAGCATGGTGTGTTAACTCCTCTTTTGCATTCCTAGGATTCACTAGAAAAAGAAAAAAAAAATATCTGTCTGCATGCATAAAACCTAGAAAAGTTATTATCTGAGTAACACACAACTTACTATTAGTATATTGCTCAAGAATAGTTCCAGCTGTAAAACTACCATCACACTAATAATTTAAAAAAAATATTTTAGAAAAGAAATGCTGTCTCCAGAGATTCTCAAAGATAAGGGTAAATTTAAACAATTGTAGCTATAAATCTAGAGGTTTCCTATCTCTCTGAAAGGCATTATGGCATCCTAGGGAAATGTGTATGCTAAGTACATTGAAGCACTCAATTTCAAAGTAGTTGAGTGGTGTTAGGTACCACTAACAGTCTTAGAGGTGCATTTTAGCGCCTAATGTTAATGATGAAATACATGAAATTTTTTTCTGGCACATTAATTATTTCAGTATGAAGTAGTTTTCTATATTTTTGTGCCACATTCACAACAACAGCACATTAAAAAGTTCTTATATACAGTTATCACTGGATTAAACATTATGAGTTTTTAGATTTTGCCACTATATGGGTAAGTTACCCAATTCACCATGCTTCAGAATAAAACGAAAAGAAACTGCACTCCGTGTAGAGTCTTCAGTTTGGCTGGGTTAAGAGAGTGATTACGAAAAAACATATCATTTGATATGACTGCCTTGCCTGCTTCCTGCAGTAGAAGCAGCAACAGCTCTTAGCACTCTTCCTTAGTCCTGCCTCGACCTCCTCTCCAACACCGCACCTCAAATACCATTCAATTCCAGGACATTTCTGTTTCTCTTTAAATGGTGACACATGCCACTTGCCTCAGTGGGTCAAAAGAAACCTCAGATGTTTTGCTAACAGCATCAGATCTTCTCAGAAGGTTGGGTACCTCTACCAGTCTGTTCGACCACAGACAATTCAGAAAATAAACTGGGTACAGAGGCTGAATTACCTTCTCCTACGATGAGACACGCCTATTTCAGAATGTGGTTCAGATATATTGCTTGGCTACTATGACAAAAACTGTTGCAGCACGCATAGCTGTACCTCTTCTGGAGGGGGAAAAAATCCAAAACAAACAAAAAAACCTCTGTGGATTTTAAGGGGCCTGGAGCACTCCCTTACAAATTTTCTGCCAAAATGACTAAAGGGAAAGAAAAGGGACAAGTGGGATCTCTCTCCAGTGCTCCATGCACCCTTCACATGTTTTCCACGCAATGATAAACCACTTATTTAAAAAAATGCCATGGCAAAAAAGTGTTCCACTAAGAGCTAACAGGCTCAGAACAACCACACATGGTTTCTCACGTGAAATGGTGAATATAGGGTATTAGCTAGTATTATTGAGGGCTTGCAAAGCAGAATGCAGGAAATGGGACATCCTTCTTTTGCTCTTGATGACAGAAAAAAATTTGTTATACTTACTGCAAAATAGCAGAAAAAAAATAGAACCGGAAAAGGAATGAGAAAATAAATAAATAAATACAACATCATTAAATTTAGTTTGAATCATGTGGCAAAAAAATACATTTAAGCAGAACTAGAATAATGTAATAATAAGGATGCACCTCTTGTTAAAATACAAGCAGGGCTGAAAATCACTTTGAATAGTAGCCTTGTAATGAGAAGCTTAAGGCAACTGCTTCCTGGAATATTTTCCACTTGATATGGCTGAACAAATATTGAGGAATTTAACTGGGAAAAGATAAATCTGTAGATGTTCACAAGTCTGCAATTGTCACTGTGGTTGGCCCGAAGACTTAGAGGAGCATGAAATGGTTTGCTTTTTGTGTTTGGCAAAAGAAAACAGTTCTCACTGGCTTCGTACACATCTCCTCATCAACACAGGTCCACTGAGAGCAGGGATTGCACCCCAACAGAAATCCATTACACAGCTCTGGATTTCTCATCCCATACTGCTGTCTGAATTCAACCTCGAGACTTCATCTCCCTGCATGACCAGCTAGGTCTATCTAGGCTTGCAGAACAGCACACACATCAAACCGCCTGTTCCCACTTCTGCTAGCAGGTCTTCATACATGGACAGTAAATAGAGAGGCACAGAAAGAACAGAGAGCTTCTCCCAACACAGGGTTTAGCTCAAACCAAAGAATTGGCTGCCTTGAATAGCTTCTCTTAGTTACGCAAGACTCACAAAGCACAGAAAAGCTGAAGTGAGAAGCGAGCAGACACCTCTTCAATAAACTTAGTGTATTTCCGACCATTTCTGTTAGCAGGTGAAGCAGCAATAGTGCTGAATATGGAGAGGTAAATACCTCCCTATATTTCTCTGCTATCTACCAAAGTAAGCTTTGTCTCTTACCACTGCCTGCTGAAAGGACAGGGAAACTACTGCTGCTCTAGTTCTCTTCCCTCCACTGGGAAATGAAAGAAAGCAATCAGAAACCTCTGATAACCTAATGCAAGGCCAAAGGCAAAGAACAAATTCCTTTCACCTTAGCAAGAGGGGTCCATTTGCTTCCAGGAAACACCTGTAGAAACTTTACTCACAAAAATTCTCGGGCCAGAAAAAATAGCGTAGCGTATAGAAAATCACCATAATGGCACTAGACCTATCAGAAAAAGTTATGTGGCTTGGCTGTTCCTCATGTAAGAGGTCTGACTGAGATCTGCCTAGTCATAAGTAGAGGTTCAGAGCAGTTCAATACTCTGAACAGGAGACTAGATGAGAACATGTGGATTTTGAGCTCTGTATAAAGAATTCTGTAACAGCTTTTCCCAACAGAAGTCAATGCATCGGTTTCAAAAAAAGAGAAAACATGTCAACTGTTGAAAGTACCCAGGGTAGACAACTGCCTAAATGTAAAAGCCTTCCCCTGCATTCTTTGTGTCTTACATAATGATTCTGAGCCGTTAAAAATGGTAAGCCAAGCATGCAAGGCTCCCTCTGAGAGTCTCTCCTTCATACGTTTTTAGTATGCACCACTCAATCTGTAAAAAGTGGGGATACGTCATGATGATTTCAAGGGGAAGAATATATTCAGTCATTTCATGAGTTACAAAGGACAAATGTTTCCAGTCACTTTCATTATAACATAATTGTCATTCTACAGTAAGAAAAAAACTTGACCCAAAAAGAGTTGGCTAAAATTATGTCCACTTACCAGCAAAAGGATAGAATGGTATTTGAATCAAGACTAAAATAAACCTGAAATTCAACAAGCTTACTCTTGAAAAGACAATTATATTACAAAAGATCATATTTCATTGATCTTTTAAAATTCAAATTTACAAACCTGCTCCCAACTCAGAGCAAATTTACAAGTCATGATTCTAGACAAACAGAGGTACAAAACTGTGCTGTTGGATGAAATATACTGAAGTTTCAGATCACAATTTGTTAATTATTAACACTTAAACAGCAGTGAGAAGGAATGTCAAATGCTATGAAAAGTATAATTTATTTCTCCTGACAGATATTAATTGGCCTGTATTAATGACTTTTGGAACTATTATTAATGAGGAAAAATAGCCATCCCAGCATGTCAGCAAGATCTGTAGTGAGGGGACAGCCTTCTAGCCATTCAAAAAAATGAGGGCAAGGGGAATATCACACCATAAGATAAGCAGTTTCTCAGAGAGGATGTTTATGACTAAATTTCTAAATTGGTGCCACAGCGCAGTGGGGGAGAAATTCCGCAAGTGCCTCCAGCAGCTCTGCTGTACAATTAGTCTCGGCAGCTATCAGCTAACTGGAGTTCGTGTGTGTGTGTTATTTCCCCAGGGTCTAGTCATTTTATTATGCAGAACCAGGCAGCTAATCAGGGACCCTCAGGGAGAGCGAGGTGTCCTTTGAGCAGACCAGCTCCTTTTCTTCACTTTTTTGCAGGGCAGAACAGTGGGGAAATGGTCAAAACATGTTTTCTGTAATGCTTTTATCAAAAACTTAAAGATAGGACCATATTAGTGTAACTTCCAAGGTATACTAAATATCATAGACAATCTCATGTGATATGTAAATGAAGCCACAACTGTAGCAGTTAGGCATAGGTACGTTTCCTAAGCAGAAAGGACTTTTATAAATTCAGTTAGCCAGAGTAAACGATCAATTCAAGAATTATACAAGCATATTATTCCACTGCCTCACTGTTTTAAGTGAAGATCAAAAGCCACTATGCTACGATAATGTTTATCTCAGTACTGACCATTATCTTGAAGGACTCCTGTGGAAGCTGTCACTCTTACTGTCTGTTTTACTTTTGTAGAGTTGTTCGAAAAGTGTCGTCCGGACACAGAATCCTCTGGATTCTGGCTTTTTTTGTCCTTCCCTTTGGGAGGCTGAGGTGAGGAACTGTTTTCTCCTGGGTCACTGGATCCAACAGTAGATTTAGATTGCCGATCATTTCCCTGAAAAGAAGTGTATGTTATTATCACTGATGAAAATGACCAAGTTTATCTTTTAATTTCAACACTATTTCAACCTTTTAATACTAAGGATTGGTATCAGGTTTTAAAGAAGCATATTAATTTACCATCAGTATAGTTAAGCGATATCTTAAACTATCCAGAAAACTGTAACTATCTCATCAACTTACTGTATGATCTGATTGATTAAATGCTCATCAACAACTCCCAGAGGAAAAGAACACATTTATTATAAGGAAATAATGCTTCATTTGATTAAAAGAATGGCTAGGTAAATCTATACATGCGTGCGTGTGATATACAGCTATATCTCATCTATGCATATGCGTGGAAAGTCACAAGATGTAACCTATATAATTGTGAATAATGCATTGCCTGTGTAAATGAGACATGGGCATTAATCTGCAAAGTGTCAAAAGCAGCTGGAAGAGGATGAGAGTCTTGGTGTGGCAGTAACACTGACTGCCAAGTGGACTCTAAAAAAGGGGTCTGCCAACACATCAACTCTGAATCACCTCCGAGGACATCAGCCAGTTCCTCTGCTTGCTCTGTGGCGTATCTAGAAACAGAACCAGAAACCTGGTCCTTATTTTTACAGCTTTGATGTATGTATGATCCTGGGTGTACTAGCCAGGGACTTCATTATTTATATACATTTTTCTTCAGTCTAAATCTGTTCACAATCAACATTGTAAAAACCTGAACTGTACACAGCAGCCCTTAAGGGTGCTGTTTATATCATTCTAGGCTGCGTAAAGACTTTACCAACTGAACACCCTCCTCGTTGCCTCTCATTAGAGGCTGTCAGCCTCCTACTTTTGCCAGTCTAACAGTACGTGTAGTTCCCTCCTAATCCAGTTCTGTCAAAACACTCCATATAACAACAAAACACTCAAGCAGATAGGGCAGAAAACCTTATCAGTGTCTGGAACTGTTCACCTTATCACAGACTCAGCTAAATCACAGAAGATTAATATATTCTACTTCATTGTTTCACTTAGTGTAGCATGAGCAATTCATGCCGTTTTAGAACCTGCCCACCAGAAAGGCCTTTCATCCTCCAATGGTCACGGATAAGTCTTTTCACCTCACTGCTAAAGTTAAAAGGTAATACTATATAAAATTAAAATCTTTCCGAAAAATAAGTTCTGAACAAAATCCCGTATCTCTTTAAAAAAATCCTGCATACTTTATTATATTTTTATGTGATTCTTCTAGTTTTCACATAATCAGTAGAAATCAGTTCTGTTTAAAATATCTTACTTAAATACCATCTAGCTTCTACCATCTAATCTACCATTTATCTCCCAATACCATCATATCTACCACTTATCCCTTCTCTTTAAAGAGAAATGAGGGCACAGCAATATTTCAGCCTCTTCTAATTCAAGCTGGAGACTGTTACTCCCAAGCAATAATAGTAAAAAAGGGTAGATATCAAATAATTGAAGCAAACAATTGCATGATTTATACCAGTTCAAGTGTTGCATTAGATATTTTAAGAGCAGTAGTATACATTCCATTCCTGCCTCCTTAAATTTTGACACTTGTTATCAGTGTGTGTTACAATCCCAATGAAATAAAAGTGAATATCAAATAATTTTCTGTATAGGCTGTTAGGTAATAGCAGAAGAGGCAGGACGTTAAAACTGTTCATGAGTTATTTTTACGAATGCTAGAATTGCAAAGCTCACATTTTAAAAACAAACACCACTTGAAAGTATGTTCTTTACTGAGGTTTTATCTTCTACTGAATTTCAACAGAATGAAAGAGAGACTTGTATATTTTATTGCTTATTTTGTTTAGTAGCTCCAGGCCTTTTTGTTTTGTAAACAGTGAGTGGACATGATGAACTACCACAATTTTAGTGACAGACTGTGAGTTCGACTCTCCGCTGCCTTGTACTTGTACAGTAAACTGCGCTTGTACAGAATCAGTGCAAACAGATACTTATATTCTGATTTGGCACTGTATTAAATCCACAGTGGACTAATTTTGTACACATATAAACAGCTATACAGGATACAAAGCGGCGGTGGCTCAAGCTCTGTATTTAATGGTTAGCTAGGGCAAAACACATCAGATGATAGGAAACTGTTTTAGGGCCTTATTCAGACTCAGCATGCAGAAACACCATTTTCTGCAAGACGTTTTGTAAAAGGTTCTGTGTTTTTCCTTTAGGTGCATAATTTCAATAAGTAATTTAACAAATAAATAAAGATAGCTGACAAGGTTTATGAGAAAGACCTCAAGGCAGCAGCTGATCTTTGCTATGGAAGGTTTTATAAAAAATAAAGCAGCTATTATTGCAATAATATTTTCTCAGATTTCTTTTGTCTAATTGACACTGCAAATAGCTACAGATTCATCAAGCTTTAATAAGCATACCACCAGGTGGCTGTGGATTTTTTCTCTTCAGATTTAATTAAAACCCAAAGGACAGGGACTTTCCATCTGCCGGAATTAAGCAAAATTAGAAACAAACTTTATTATGGCACTTGATACTCACACTGCCTTTAGACTTCCGAGATCCCACAATCGGAGGTAGTACAGAGGCTTTGGAACTGCAGAAATAAACCATATCTTAGAACTGTGTATACTGTCACTGTCATAGACATTACGTATCTATAACCAAGTCAGATAACACCAAGTTGGCCATGGCAACAGAGTTAATTGTTTTATTCATTGCATGTTTTAACTAAAAATCACTCATTTCTGTTCACTAGGCTATATTTAAACACATAATCATTAACTTATTCAAACAAATGCATGATATTTCCCCACAATGCATACTTTATATACCAAAAATTTGCAGAGTAGTATTCAGTGAATGACTACGTGAAAGATCCTTACAACTATTGTAATGAAACGTTCCAGCAATTTCAATAAAACTTTTTCCATCAATGGATCAACATAGCTTTTCATGGTACTTAAATTCATTGGTTGCAAATGCTGTTTCCCAAATACTTTCAAGTTAGTCACATTGCCTACAGTTGCTCACTAAAAAAATAAAATATATAAATTACACTCCAGTTTATATGCAAAATATGGGACAAATTCTCTAAATTACACCAATTTGTGGGACAAATTTCTATTTCTTTCCATTTATTTCAATGAAATGGCTCCCAATTTTCATGTTTTCCAAAGATAATAAAAGCCCAAGTTTCTCCTTACAGAGACCCGGTTTAGGACTCTACAATGTGATAATTCTAGCCTACAAAAAATAAACGCAAACAGGAAGCATTCTTAAGGGAGTACATATTCCACAAAACATTACCAAGCAAGAGCAGATCTAGACGGGGGTAGCTGCCCCTAATTTCATTCAGCTGCACACATTCATATCCCAGGAAAAAAATAAATTAAGCCAAGTAAAAAAAAACCTTTTGCCTGACATTTTGTGATACATGACCAATGGCATGTTTATGAGGTGAAACAGCCTTCTGAACTTCCATTTTCCCTTTTATTTTTGTTATCTCAACTTTCTCAGAAGTTGTCAGTAAAGGTTTGCATCCGTACTAACCCATCCATCCCTCCCTCCCTTGTTCTTGGAATGATGATTTTGCACTCTACTGGTGGTACTTTGTAAACAAATTGACACACCCAAGCACATGAGAAGTATATCACACACCTATAGAACTTACCCCTGTGGCCTTCTTGTTGTAGATTTGCTAAACAGCAGATCCCCATACGGCAACTTCTTAAACTTTTCTCTACCCACTGCAACATAAATTTGCCCGTTCTCCAAGTCTGACCCATTCTGAACAAGTTTTCCATCTAAAGTGTAAAGTCTGAAAAATATGAAAATGCTTAATATAATAAACCTTAACATTCAGTTAGGTGTATTAAGGATGTTGAAAGCTAAGTTAATCTAAACTCACTAAATCATGTTGAATTTCTGGATTTGCAACCCAATAAAGTACAGTGGATGTCATACAATGATCAGTCACTACATAAAAAACAAAAGACAAGGAAAGACCCAGGACCTGTCCACCTCACACAGACCAAGTGAATAATATTGCACTTATATTGTTATATTGTATAGATCAGAAAGTTGGAACATGGCTGTATCTGGCAGGGTAAGGCTGGAAATAGCAGGAAATACAATAATACATTATAACAAGAAGCTGTGTATCTTAATCACCTACAATACCAATAATTAATATGTCTATTACACCAGGTAGGTTTTTACCACAATAATTTCTGTTTGTATACTTTACAGAGAAGGAAGAAATGCATTAGAGACTGGAGGGGGTAACACATTATTTCTCTGCTATCCCAATTACTTCATTGTCGAGTTTGTGATTTTATTTAAGGATGGTCAGAACACATCAGGAAGGAGGAAACATTCAGTAATAAATAAGCTCTTTCCTATGAAGCATATTCCAAAACTCAACAAAAATTATATCTAATTAAAAAGTCAACATTAACAGTTTTGCATTTAAGTCTTAAATGCAGGAATGTTGAATGGCCATCTTAATTGCCTTTCTAGAAGCCTTCTACAGGAGCCACTATTTGTGTTATTCATAAATTTCAACACAATGCAAGGAGATATAAAATTATATATACACCTATACAATGAATCTTATAGGACAAATATCAAGTGCCTGCCTTGAGAACACCCCTCACTTGTAAAGTGCAAAAATTTTCAGTTTAACAGAGAAAAAGCTGCTTCTTAAGTTCATACACACGGTGGTACAACCTTGAATAAACAGAGGAAAAAAAAGGATGCAGCTTATAGAACCAGGAATCACAGAATAGCTGAGGTTGGACACAATCTCTGGAGACCACCTAGTCCAGCTGCCCTGTGCAGAGCAAGAGCAACCGGAGTAGGTTACTCAGGGCTGTGTCCAGGTGCGTTCTGGATAACTGCAAGGACAGAGACTCCGCAACCTCTCCGGGCAACCTCTTCCAGTGTTTGATGACCCTTACAGTAAAAACGTTAGTTTTTTCTTCTGTTCAAGTGGAATTTCCTGTATTTCAGGTTGTGCCCGTTGCCTCTTCTCCTGTCACTGAACACCACTGAGAAAAGTCTGGCTCCAACTTCTTCACCCCTTCCCACCAGGTATTTATACACATTAACAAGATCCCTCTGAGCCTTCTCTTGTCCAGGCTGCAGAGTCCCAGCTCTCCCAGCCCTCCCCATGGACAGGTATCTTCCATCCCTTCGTCTTTGTGGCCCTTTGCCACACTTGCTCCACTGTGTTCATGTCTGTCTTATATCGCCCTCATGGAAGTACCTTGATTTTCTAGGTGCCTCCTGCCATATAGAAGTACCTTGGTTTTCTAAGTGCGAAGACCGAACGTTATCAAAGGTGAAATTGCAGCTTTTTAAAATCTTGATCACATTGCTGCTTCCTTGCGAAGAGCTATGCTAACTCTGAAGCACCCCCTCTGTACTACTCATATTTAATTTTTAGTGCCAACATTTCACAGGCATGCCAGCAATTCAAAGAGCAATTTACGTTTCACTATCATGCAGACGACATCAGTTACACACACACAATGAAAATAAAACAAGCAATCTAAAAATCAGCAAGCAACCTATTTCTGAATTAATCTCATTGTGTTTTGCTAGATTACATTTTGCTTTGGGGAACTCAGGGAAAACCACAGCAAATTAGCGTCTCGTAGCATAAGAACTGTTTCATATATTGTACAGTGCTGTACGTATATAGGGGTACACACAAACATGACTGTGGGTTTTTGTTCCCCATCTTCCACTTTGCTTGTGTTTTAATATTATATTTAATTCTCAAAAGTTGTTTGCTTAATAGCACTCCCAAAAATGTTATGGACAAATATCTGGCAGTCTCTAGTTGTATTTCTCCCTGAAATAACAACTGAATCGAACATAATCAGTCACTGAAGATGAAAGTGAAATTAAAAACGCATTTTAAAAAAAGGGAACTTCAAACAAATAAATGGCTATTGACTTAACAAGCATCACACAAATTTTCTGACACTTCCTTCTGAAGCCTTCTACCCACCCACCTGGCCACAACCATTCAAAGACCAGCTGGGTTCTCTCTGGCTAGTATTATGCAACAAAGATGTCCTCGTGGTCACTTCTTCTGGTCACTGGGGGATGACCTAGGGCTTGTCCTGTGGGACTTCCATTTTCCCTCCTGAAGCCAAGCCAAGAAGTGGCAGCCAAAACAAAGCAAGCAGACAGGCTGACAAAGGAGATAGCAAAGACACAACTTGCGGGACCAATATCCCCAAATTCCCAGTTGTCCATGTACCAGGTACCTGCCCATCAGGTTGCTGTACCCCATCCCCATGCAGAAAAGCTACTTTCTCATTGTTTCCTCTCCCATATTTCTTATTTCCAACCCTATTCTCAGGAGGATGATCAATTTCTTTTTTTTTTTAAAAGCCACACGTGAAACTGCGTAAGACGTGGCAGCTTTGTGTGTCTTTTAATAACATAGAAAAGAAAAACTGCCATATACATAATGCAGGTTCTCGTAATTCCACTTATCCTTCTTTAATGAGAAATTATATCTTCCCAGCATCAGTGGTCTTACGGGACCTCCCCTAATGCTAGCGCAGTTTCAGTAAACCCTAGCAATTAATGCGTAACTTATTAAAGAACAACGATCACTTTACTAACATATTTAATATGTATTCCTAGCATTTTAAGGAAAAGAAAATGAAAACTGGGTTAATAGAAAACCAGAAAAAGAAAAAAATTGAATAATTCAAAACGTCATGTACATTATCTTATTTTTTAAAGGATTAAAACTGAGCACTGAAGGGAATTTCTCAAAAGCAATCCTAGCTATGTACAGAATGATTTACACTTTCATGTACATGATTCAGTTTCACCAAGGAGTGACACCAAGTAACGAGAATAAAATGCGAAAGGTTTTTAAATTGCTAAACAACCTGAGAGCAGAAAGAATTGGTATGTTGTAAACAGCTGTTACTTTGCTCACTTCTGAGTTACACTAGCTGAGAATCAGATCCAGAAAGCTGCAACACATGTGTGGGTTTACTTTACTGCCAGTTAAAGTGATAAATAAGCCAGATAATAGGAGCAAAGAAATGCAAGGCTGAGAGGGAAAATTAGATGAGAGCTTACAGTCAACAGATAGCATTACCTTAACCTTTTATCGTCTGTATCAGCTCTGGGAAAGCAATCAGAAGAACTGAAAGAGTATTTTACCTTCACTGATTTGAGAAAGATTTTGCAAGCTTAGCCTCAGACATCGCATAAGCTGTGAAGAATGATTTTCCACAAAAGGCCCTTTCCCAGCTGAGGAATGGATTTCTGTAATGTGCTCTGCGTGGGGCAACGCTGGAATGTCGGTCGTTTCCCAGTACACACCTTGGCAGGCCACTTACACTGCAGCGTTTCTCGTGGAAACTGCCTACATCATTTTGCTCAAAAACTTGCAACAACTACCAAATCCTATTTTGGAGAGCTTATTTTACATTGTAAAAACCTTAAGGGACTGAAACTGACCTATCAAAGAGGTCACATCCTATTCCTGCGATACCACAACTCCGACCAGCTGAGAGACTGGAACTGGAAAACTCCCAACTACAACTCTAGCCGTGGTTCTTATTAGGAGGCTGAGCTGGCTGAGCATGAAGCACATCCTAGTCATGGCACAGGTCTTCAAAAACCAAAGAACCTGTAATATTTTCCTTTAAATTGTTTGCCCCAATGAATTTAAAGAACTATCAAAATTAAAAGGAACATGGACCACATCTATTATTGCACATTCCTAACATTTTCCCCAACTTTACCATGCTCATTTATTTTATTCTGACATGTAACTTAATTATTAATACTAAATACACTGCATTATTATTGTATTATTACTTGCCTACTGACTAAATATTTAATCAAGAAATAACAGTTGAATCAAACTGAGATTTTTCTCTTTTTAAATAGCAGTTGAAATGAAACCTGACGGTTACTCGGAGTCAACGTATTTCCATTTTGTGGTTTTTTGATGTGTTTTAATTTTCTTATAGTGGAATTTCCTATGAAGCAGGAATGATCCATTATGACACCAAGTTGGGCGGGTGTGTTGATCTGCTGGAGGGTAGGAAGGCTCTGCAGAGGGATCTGGACAGGCTGGATCGATGGGCCCAGGCCAATTGTATGAGGTTCAACAAGGCCAAGGGCCGGGTCCTACACTTGGGTCACAACAACCCCATGCAACGCTACAGGCTTGGGGGCGAGTGGCTGGAAAGCTGTCCTGCAGAAAAGGACCTGGGGGTGCTGGTTGACAGCCGGCTGAAGATGAGCCAGCAGTGTGCCCAGGTGGCCAAGAAGGCCAACAGCATCCTGGCCTGTATCAGAAACAGTGTGGCCAGCAGGAGCAGGGAGGGGATCGTGCCCCTGTACTCGGTGCTGGTGAGGCCGCACCTTGAATGCTGTGTTCAGTTTTGGGCCCCTCACTCCAAGAAGGACATTGAGGTGCTGGAGCATGTCCAGAGAAGGGCGACGAAGCTGGTGAGGGGTCCGGAACACAAGTCTTATGAAAAGGGGCTGAGGGAGCTGGGGTTGTTCAGTCTGGAGAAGAGGAGGCTGAGGGGAGACCTCATCGCTCTCTACAACTACCTGAAAGGGGGTTGTGGTGAGGTGGGTGTTGGTCTCTTCTCCCAAGTGACGAGTGATAGGACAAGAGGAAGCAGCCTCAAGTTGCACCAGGGAGGTTCAGACTGGATATTAAGAAAAATTTCTTCACCAAAAGGGTTGTCAAGCATTGGAACAGGCTGCCCAGGGAAGTGGTTGAGTCACTATCTCTGGAGGTATTTCAAAGATGTGGTGCTTAGGGGCATGGTTTAGTGGTGGACTTAGCAGTCTTAGGTTAACTGTTGGACTTGATGGTCTTAAAGGTCTTTTCCAACCTAAATGATTCTGTGATTCTATATCAACTTATGGAGTTTTAAAAACATATCTACACATATCAAACATATCTTGCAAATATTCAGCTTCCTAGTACCTGTGAACAGCTCCACTTCTGAGGGTAACTTTTCCTGTAACCATTTCGAGGACATGATCCCAGTGATTCAGTGTTTTCCTGGGAATGAGGAGGCGCACTACAGGGCTAATAAGGTCTCCATTAGCAATCAGGCTGAAAAAAAAGCAGAGTAAAATAATTTGGAAGAGCATTTTAAGCAAAACTCATCTGAAGTGAAGACACCATGCCCCTCCCAAAATGACAGTTCACTAACTGAAAATTCCACTTACAAAATAGTGTAGGGCTCCAGGAGTGGTCTTCGAAACCGTGCTGACACAGTGATTCTACTATGAGTAACCGGCTTGACCTGCAAGGACAAAAAGAGTTAGAAATTACTCAGTCTTCACATTGGGAAAGAATTTGCCCTGACCACCACCAGCAAAGGGGGCAGAGTATCTGCAGAAAGAAGTTCCTGGTTTTAAAACATGCATTTTACTCCATTCCAGCTTCACTTTCTACAAAGCATACAAAATTACTGCTGCAGGTTCATATACAGGTTGAATAACAACCATAGCATAGCATACCACACCACAGTGCAGCATGGCACAACGTATCGTTTCCACTGAGAGGTCAGAGTTGTATGGGCATCTTTGGTGACTTCTCAGCCATTGTTCCTAGAGACAGAAAGCAACACTCCCAAATGCTCTTCTTGCTTTCTTAGTCCCTACTGCTCATAACCATGGCCCAGGCAATTAAACCATCTTCTCTCTTTAACAATGAATGCCAACTCTAGGTCTCTCTGCTATTATGTAAGAAGTACTCTTGCTCTTCTACAGGTCTTTACATTCAAATCCATCAGTGATTTATAAAGATGCTGAATATTATCCTCATTTTAGGGCAATGACTCACAAGTGAGGTGAACTGCAGATTTTTACCTCTCAGAATAAAACATAGGCTACTTAATTCCCAGCATTATTCCCTGTACTCTTTTGAACAGACACTGCACTGAGATCGATCAGGTGGCTCAACATTAATGCCATTATACTGAACAGAAAGTTACACAATATGCCTAGCTATGATTCCCTATTGCATTTGTAAACACACTTTCAAATTAAAAAAAAAAAAAAGGTAAAACCAAACTCCAAAATCATTAGGAAGATTTTTTTTTAAATTTTCCGTAATTAGCAAATCACAATAAGGTGTCAAACCCAAACAAACATTCAAAAGTCACAGTATATGCATTAACAAGTTGGCTACATTTCTAAAAAACACTATAAAAGCTTAAAGGATTAAATATTCGGTACGCACAGAGATATGCTTTCAAATAGACGGACAAAGTTTATTTAAGCTGGCAATGTTCCAGTCACTATGTAAAGAAGTCTAATGATGTGATGTGTTGCAGCTTTATCACACCCTGTGCTAACTTAACCAATACTTCTATTTCATTTATGGAAAATGTTCTGGGCTCCAGTGCTTTAAGTCTTTGCATGGATTTTCACACAAATTCATTTAGTACTGACAGGACAGCTTTCCAGATCTTCCTCTTGTATATAATGAAAAAAGCAAGAGAGGCCTACTAGATATTTCAAACTAGCTAAAAATGGTTATTAAAATAATCAAATCTGACTTCCCACATAACTGAAAGGACCTCACACAGCAAATTTTGCACCAAGCACATAAATTCTGGAGCTAAAATAGCTCTCTTAGGGAAAAAGCAGCCAACAAACCAAAAGCAAAACTGGCATTCCTTGATGTACAATCACTTCAAGTGAGAGACAGCAACAGGTAGATCTGTTGAACAAAATCTATTCTCAATGTCTGCTAAAAAAGAAGCGTTACTATTCTGAATTCAACTCACTTCAACTTCTCGCCTTTGTCAAAGGCCCTTTGAGCAGTGTAGCCCTCCCAATCTTCCATTTTCGGAGAGACTCAGAGGACATGAAAGCCTACGCTGGTCATGGACAGAGGAAGGCAGAACGAGCCTTCGCACAGTACAGTGACCAAACAGAAGCAATCAGCAGCAGGAGGGGCGTGACAAGCTGAAGCTCAGTGCAAAGGGGTATTTTGGCCAGAGACTTCTACAAGAGGACAGACAGCAAGAAAGATGTTATTGCTGCATTGTGCCAGCAGTGCTGGTGGACCAGGCTAGGAAACAGGCTCCTGCAACAGCTGGGGACTGTCCCGTCACGCAAGCAGTTTACTAAGCAGTGTATTTACTCCTTAAGATCTATTTCATAGATACATGTTTGTTTTGGCCTCATACACTGAGAGATTTTTTACTAGATTGTACATAAGCTCTGCCTTAACGCCTAAGGTAATTGCAACTCACAGGCTTGCTGTTAATTCTAGTGTACTCTGAATCAGGTGGAAGATTCACACCTACTACTACAGGCTTGGAAAGAGAGTAAGAGGTTGTTATCATACAGCTCATTAGGGGAGGCAATGAAATTTTTGGAGACTGCCAAATAATTTAGGAGCTCAGCCATTCTTGCAGAAACATTTAAAGCACATTTTTCAGAGCATAACTGGTCTTCTATGTCACCAAAATCCAAGATGAAAATGTACTGAGTCTCTAGGAAGAAAAGGAAAACACACCTTAAACTGCAACATCTGAAAACATATCTATTGCTGCCATTAAGGGTTATTTGCCCAATGTAAGCAATCTAATAGAGAGCTTCAGAATACAGAAGAAATAAGGGAACTTTCTAAAGAGTATGCTACTGAAGGCTGAGGCAATACTGATTTACTTCCACAGCATCAGGTCCTAATATTTAGGCTTCAATCACAGGTTGCATCCAAAATGGGAATGACTTAACTTAGGCTGCCCTTACACCTTCCTGCCTAGCTGCTAGGTTGCCAGGCTAATCCCCTATAAAGTGATCAATATATAACTAGTAAAGCCTTGTATTGCTTTTTCTTAAAGTTGGTTCCTTATCCGTTCCTGATACTCACTTATGTTGTTGATACCTATGCGCAAGCTCTCACACACTCCGAACAATCCATCAAACTACATTCTCCAATTCAGTCTGCAACACCCAGGCTTCAATGACCCACACTTTACTGGAACGAGTTAGAAAGCATTCTCTAAGCATAAAGGGATAGTCCCAGGTGTAACCAATTACTTAGTTGTTCCTGCAAGCTGATGAAACCATTAATTTTGATGTAGGCTTCTCAGAAGGCCATCATGTTATTGCATGCAGCCCAAACACCGGGCCCCTGAGAAAACAAGCAACTTGACAGATGTTAAGGGCTCATTTATTATTCGAAGGATTGTACTTCTGCCAATAATAGATACTGTGGCATCAGCTTGCAAGTCTGTCTTTTGGGTTACTCTCTCAAAGAGTCATTAGTATTTCCAGCTGCCTTCCGTGGCCTAACAAGTCAGCCCTGTTCTTAAACAAGGAAACTGCAGGGGTCTGTAAGATGGGACCGGCTTGGGCAGAGACTTAATATTTGTCTTTTCTACCTAAACATGGCCTAAACCAGAACAAAATACAAGCTTGCATTGTTTTGCTAAGCGTGTTTCAATCAAACGTAACTCCTATATTAAAAGGTGAAAAGAATAAGTCAGTGCACTGTTATATTTGCTAATGTAACACCACAAAAATCAGTGCACGGAAACACCAAGATGACTATGACACTATTAAAACACCCACAGGTATTTAGCACAGTGCATAGACCAGACCTCAGTTTCTGGGAGCTTGGAACAGAGTAGCCCAGACTAAATTAAGCGGACGCTGGACCACGGTGGCACAGAACTCTCTGAAGAGTCTTTTGGCAAACCTGACATGAACAGCGGGGGCAAGCATACTGCATCTTTTCTTGGGGTCCACGTGCTCTTAGGCAGATGTTTAGGCTGTCGTTGTTTGTCTGGAAACGAGGGATAACTAACGTCTTTGGGACTGCTTTTTGCCTGAAGGTACGTTTTACACCTGATCTGCTTCAGGGAGCAAAAGAAAGATAAACTCTCTATATTCATCCAGGATGCAGGGACACTCTGATGCTGCACATGAGAGAGAGGAAAGGAGAAAATAAATATATAAATTATAAGAAAATTTAAAAAAACTAAACAGAGGAAAGTGCCTGCACAGGGGTGCAAATTTTTGCCTGCTGCAGGTGAGCACCTTTGATTCTGAAGCTGGCAAGCATGCAGACATGCAAGCAACTACAATATATTATAATAGAGTATTCCACAATGCACAGGAGATAACTCTTACAGGTGCCCAATGTATGTTCTGGCTACAGCATAGTATATGAAGTTCTCCAAGTAGAACAGCACAAAAACTCAGCACAAGGAACCCTGGCCTGCTCTGAAGCCACCTTTTTAAAAACAGTTTGGCTAGATCTACACTGGACAGTGATTTAAAGAAAAAAAGAAAAGAAAAAAAAACTGAAAAAACCCAACCTATACACCATTCTTCTAATTAACCTGACTGTCCTGTTCATTTTTTTTTTTTTTGGCACAGTCTTCAAGTTACTTCCTCATAGGGTTTAGAACAACTTCTGTCTGACCAATGTTAAACTATTTATGGTTATGAAAAGCAAGCCACATAATTTCAATATACAGAATATATATGTATACATTAATAAAAGACCAAGTGCTCAGCCACTGTAAACCAATCTAGTTCCTTTGAAGTATAATGGCGTTATGCCAAACCACCCCAGCGGAAGACCTGATCCAGGATTTAATTAAAGAATACAGTGTTCTGCTCCTGTTTTGTTTGTAGGAGGTACCACAGTGTTGCAGTGTCTGGAATAGCGTGACCCCTCTGGCACTGAAGAGTTACATATTAACGACGATGTGGTCTTGGGTGAAAGTTTGTGCTTACATTAAGAGTCCAGCATCACTAGCCCCCTAACCCTTTATTTTCTTTTAATTTCACCAGCCACATTCTCAGCTGATGTAAATCAGTACTTTCCCATTTACGTCAGCAATTGTAAGTAGATTTACATTAATCAATGGTCTGGCTCCATTATGATTTTATCTTTAAATTTCATACATTTTCAGTTTGTTCGAAGACCCATTCAAGGGCAGCTTCCATACCCTACTGACAAATGTTGCCAACATGCCACAATTTGTGAGGAGATACTCATCTGAAGTATTACATGACAACATACAGCAGCAACACAAAGCATTTAGGGGAGAAAGGAGAAAGCGTTATATCTGTTGAAACTCAGAGGAAACTTTAATTAAGCTGGAGGCAACCAATCAAATGAGAATTTGCAAGGCAACAAGAGCTAAACACATTTGGAAATACACCACGGGATCACAGACACTCAAAACCACCGTTATTTTTACCTTTCTATTCTACAAAGAGTTCGTTATTTCCCACAGTGCCTCTTGCACCAACAGCAGTGTGGATCTTTCTTGCTTCAGAGGGGAGTTACCACCTGTGAAATAACTTTGCAAAGCACCTTGCAGAGTCTGGGAAAAACAAAGCAGCTGAACTCAACACAGGCTAGGTTCTGGGAGCGGGGATCAATCTGCAGTGTTTGAGATCTCTGTAAACACTCGCATTGCAGAATACATTCTACAAAGAGTCTCTCAGAGCCCAGCTTTCATCTTCAGTCGTAATTCACTGTGGTTGAATTTGCGTTGCTGAATGTTAGCTGCAGCTGAGTGCCTCCTAACATCCCTTTAAAAATACAAAGCCAAGATGCATCTAACTGAAACATGGTAAAAAAAATCCACTCCCTCACAGCTGCTTTATAACAACATTCTATACATTTTCCCTTATACTAAAAAATATGCTAAATATTCATAAAATTTAACAAGCACAGACAAAACACTTAGCAAACACATACAACACATTGCACAATCTACTTTAGGTACTTACATCTTCCACTGTTGACTGTTGGCAAAAAAACAAAACAAAACGATCAGCAGCCAAACCATTCCCTCAGGTATACTATCATATGTACGGATATGAAAAACAGATTTTGTAAGAAAACCATTTTGAATTAGTGTGTGCATATCCACATATGTATACTTGTATATAATGTGTGTGTATGCATACATATATACACCAATTTAACATAATTTTCATGCAAAAATTTCTATTATGTTTATGTTCAGCTGGCCACATGGAAGACTGAAGAACAACTAAAAACATGTTACTCCTTTTTAGAACACTACGGATGGGCTTGCTCATGCAATGCTTTTGACTCCAAGAACGTTACAGTGGGAAGAGAACGTTACATACATGGCATTACAGGGCAATAATCATTGAGAAAGGCTGTTCACTTAAGGACTCGGAGCAACCCACACATTGGTTTCAAATACACAGATAAAAAAGAATGGTTTTCGCTTCTGTCTTCAGAAATGTGTTAACCAGTAAAAGGTGAAAAACATAATCCCTAAAATGGAGATGTAGCAAAATGGTATGTATTTGTTTTGGCTGGCGTGAACCTATTTGCTGATCCCCATGCATAAAGTTTTTGCTTCTACGAATGCTACGTTATACTTTTCCCACTTTCTATTCAAATACAGACTGGAAAGTGGGACAGACCCAGCAAACTACCCAACCTCCTGTTGGCTACTCGGCACTTGCAAGAGGCGTGTGACACTTCAGAGAATCAATCCTTGTATATTAGAAAAGTATACAGTTCATTAAATAGTATTTCAATTGTCCTCTGAACATACCATGCTGCATATTTAGTTTCTAAAAAGGCAACTTTTATGCACTTGAGAATAATTTCAAATAGAAACGTGCCATTCTTAGCTTGTCTTTTCCCTCCAGTGTATATTTGAGACATGCTAAATACAGGGGTCTGGCAGCACTTTCACAGGCTGCCATGAAGACACAGGCTAGTTCTCCGTAGCTAAGAAATGGTGTGACTATCTGATTTATTTCCTTTTCTTAGCATCAAAGGGGGCAACTAAACAACTGCAAGATTTACAGGTTTATACGTATTCATAAAGCCATTCTGGACGGCAGCAAAACAACAGTCAAAAAACGTAACCTCCCTGAACCAGATGCTCTTTGCTGGTTTGATTTATACAGGTTTAAGAGCTGGCCTTTCTTATTGCTGTATTAATAAAGTTTTGGGTGCTATGAACATCTCACTCATTACTCACGTCACTTTATAACTAACCTTTTGAAGTTTTAAATATTTCAACACAATGTCACATTCCAAATTTATCAGCTCATGCAATGAGCCATGGCTTTGCCAGTTTGCTACAATGGCCTGTTTGTTAATCAATGTGCCCAGGAAAATTGAGAACAAATATTTGCATTCCCCTAGGGTAGAACTGGGGTCAAAAGAACCAAAACCCCATTTACACACACCATCACCACCCTGTGATGTGAAAGAAAGGAATGTTCGAGGTTCAGTGATCAAAAGTAAATTAGAAAGATAAGTTTTCTAAAGCTGTTACAGCACAGGAAACATCTTATCTTACCTGTTTCATAGAAACATAGACTTTTTTTAAATAGGCATTGTTACACACTTTGATGAAAGATGCAGAGTCAAACTCACTGAGGTATTTTGTCCTACAGAACAGTTACCTACACAGTAATTAACCTGGATAATCTACAGTTTCCTGGTTACTTTGCATTGCTAGATGGTACACTGGATAGTACAAAACAGCCTTGAGCAAGAGACTACTACTAGCCTTTCTACTGGTGTAGATACAAAGTACCCCTCAAACTGCTATTAACTGACCCGATTCCCAAGCTTACATAAAAAGGTCACAACACCACGGCAGTACACAAACTTCTCAGCCCACATAAAGCATAGATGAGTCGGAAACAAACTATGCCAGAACAAAGTGTCACGTACTGATTCAGGGAGCCTTCTAGACCACAAGGCTCCTACAAAATTCCCAAAATGTTTAAACCCACTCTGTTCACCTCCAAGGTATATCACCCTCCTTTTCAGCCATGGGAAGTGAAATGGAGTTCACATCCCCCGTGCATCTGGAGGTAAGTCTCACCCCATCCAGCTAAGCCCTGGAAAGAAAAATATTTCACTTGCGATCTGTCATAGTTTTTGGGCATTGGATTAGGGGCCAGATCTTCAGCGGGGGTAAATCAAACAATGGCATGGCCTTATCTGCGCAGGCCCTTAGCCTGGGCATGCTCCAAAGTAGATCACACCTGTGTTGCTTCTGGATCCCAAGAATAGCTCCTATTTCTGCTCCACGTTGTGTGATGCTATACCCTACACTGCTTACAACACACACAATGACGGGATCAACAATGTAGATTTTATTCAAGCAAAATAGATGCTGATGCTCATTTCTGTCACTGATGTAATACTGCCAATTCTGACCGGTTTTGCATCTCACAATTTGTGTATTTCCCCCAGATTCCTTAGACTCATTTAAACCAAAAGGGAGTTTCTGGCCTTTGTGGATGATCAGAAGGGCCTGAATCTGTGAACGCTGACAGCTGAAGAACAAAAAACAACCCCCCAAAAATCTTTTTTTTTCATCATTTTTAATCAAAGGTAAAAGTTGTGAAGGTTTCCAGTAAGTCAATTTAGTATGCAGCAACGAGTTTTTAACGAGACTAACATGCCTCATTAACAGCTTCAGTACTGGCATCTCTCCCCTTCCTCCCAGCCCAGAAAGAGCAGTTACTCTACAGAACAAGGCAGACATGTTAATGAAGGAAGAGACCAACATTCAGGTTTCATATCACACTCAATACAGCCCATGAAATCTCCAGTGGCATGAACCAAAGCCTCTGCAAGTCTTTCTGTTGCTCCAAAATCCACTAAATCCATCTGTAAGCAAGCTGGTAATTAAAATACTCAGAATCACACAATTCAGGTATACGTAACTATATAAAGAGAAATTTTATTACTTCAGAGGCCCAATTAGAAAAAAGGACACAGCTTATGTTCTAACTGGAAGTCTGGTCAGTTCTTCTCTGATTCTTCCTGGTATTAGATTAAGAACACTCAGGAAGAGTATCTGTTTTGTATGTCTTGTTGTGCTAATTATGTTACCAGGATACTAAATAGCAAACAATGACATATAAAATTTAACTATTAAAGATGTTGCTCAGGAGATTAAAGATATATATCCTATTTTTTAATCTTTGCATTTTGATAGTCTTAGTCCTTAAACTACACCTACAGTAGAATCCCTAATTAATTCAGCATCAGAAAATGAGAAATTCCTTACTCAGTCTGTGACACCGGTAGTAGAAGAAATCAAACTGGGCAGATATGGAGTAGCAAGAGGGTTTAGTTTTGCATATTGGCACAGCAATATGAAGTGGATGTTTATACACTTTGTTTCCAGACATACAAATATTCTATGTGCAGTAATTTTGGATAGTACAAATCGTGTTTGTTTCTTTCTAATTCTTAGGGAAGAATTAGAAAACAATATCCTGTGAAGATAGATCATTTTGACATCAAGTGGCTGTAATTTGCACATGCTGGGATCATTTCTAATATCTTTTCAGGCACCCTCACAAAACTATCTCCTGTACAGAGAAATTATGAATGAACCATTTCTAATTGACAGCTAAAAGTTAAAGTGAATCAAGAATCCACTCATTGAAAAATGACAACCTTTTTCTCATGATTCGACATGTACATTACTTGTCAGATATGACAAATGAGAGGTTTGAAATAAACAATAATTATAAATACTGGGATTTTTCATGAGAATGTACTTGGAAAAAATAAGCAAGTATGTTAGGGACAAGGTATATCCAGTATAAATATATCAAAATCATTTGTGAAATCAAGGCAACATTATAAACTTCCAAAACTCAATTTTTACAAATTAATCCAATCACATCACTTCTGACAGATGAGTGGTGACTCCACTGTCTAGCAACAAAGATGCACTTAAAGGATGCAGAAGAAACAATTGCCATAAATGATACTAAAAGAATTTAATTTTAAAATATGGAGGAACAGAGGGAAACGGAGAAATGGCAGCTCCTCAAAATACTTTTACAGCAGTATCTCAGTTGCTTTTTTGGAAAATTCTGATGGTGAGTTCAGATCTACCAGGTCTCAAGCATTGTATTTTCCACCTCACATCCCCATGGCACGGTGCCAGCCTCTTCTGTCAGCACTGGACAACTAGGGAGCCTTTCCTGACCCAGGATCCCACCAAGAACGCAGTGGCCGACTGACCTAGGCTGCGATCTGCCAATTAACTGACCGGCCCACAGCAGGAGTGGCACTAAGCTGATGTGCTGCAGCTGGAGAACAACAGTAGAAGGCACATTCTGCCAATCACAGTTTCATTCCGCAGCCGTGCTTCATCACAGCGGCAGACATACTCTGTGAAGTTCCCTAGCAAGCAAACGCCCTCTACTCCACGTCCTAGCACACGTCTGTGTCATCCAGCGTGTGACCAACACGAAGACTGACAGGCACTGGATCAGAAAAAGAAATGAAAAAGTTTCAAAATGTTTAAACATTCACTCAAATCCTTGTAATTATCAAGTGTTTTCACTAGTGAGATCTTCTGGGGTTGCATGCAGATGCAAATATTCAGGTCATACATGTACGAAAGTTTTGAGGAACCTTTACTAATCCTCTGAAGAATCACTAGTAAAAATGTTGATTGTTTCGTTCTACAAATACTCCTCCAAATATGACCACACCTAAAGCACCTGATAAAAGAAGCTGCAATTGAAATAGAGTTATGGAACAATAAAATACATTTATGTAAAACAGTGAAAAAAAGTGATGAATCACTGGAGAAAGGTGACCAGGACACAACTACTATATGTGAGGCAACAGAACTGCAGAAGGGTACCCAGGCTGAGCATGGGAGAAACCTGGAGCTGGCAAGGTGGGACAAGACCTGATGGGTGGCGGGCAGAGAGTCCCTAGTGCATCCCTCGCACCAGGGCCCCTGACACCCATCCCTGAATCCGACAGTCCGAGAGCCATTACTCCAGAATGAACCCACCACTTAAAGAAATTGGGTAAAGTGACCCTTCCTCAACCAGCCACACACTTGCCTACAACCAACCAGCTCTTACAACATCTATTTTCACACTTACTGCCCTACAGCAGTTCCCAGTCGATGGGTAATAATGTTATAAACACACTGTAAGTAGTCAAATGTTATAAAATGGTGGACCATGATGTTTTCATTGCTTAAACGTCATAGAAAACAGTGGTGAACCTAAGGAAAGGAGTGTTTCTTCACTATGAGGGTAGAGAGGCACTGGAACAGGTAGCCCAGAGAAGTTGTGGATGCCCCAACCCTGGAAGTGTTCAAGGCCAGGCTGGACGGGGCTTTGAGCAACCTGGTCTAGTGGAAGGTGTCCCTGCCCATGGCAGAGGGGTTGGAACTAGATGATCTTTAGAGTGCACCCTCGGCAAGTTTGCAGACGACACCAAGTTGGGAGGGAGTGTTGATCTGCTGGAGGGTAGGAAGGCTCTGCAGAGGGATCTGGACAGGCTGGATCGATGGGCCCAGGCCAACCAGATGAAGTTCAATAAGGCCAAGTGCCGGGTTCTACACTTTGGCCACAACAACCCCAGGCAACGCTACAGGCTTGGGGACGAGTGGCTGGAAAGCTCCCCCGCAGAAAAGGACCTGGGGGTGTTGATTGACAGCCGGCTGAAGAGGAGCCAGCAGTGTGCCCAGGTGGCCAAGAAGGCCAACGCCATCCTGGCCTGTATCAGAAATGGTGTGGCCAGCAGGAGCAGGGAGGTGATCATGCCTCTGTACTCGGCTCTGGTGAGGCCGCACCTCGAATACTGTGTTCAGTTTTGGGCCCCTCACTCCAAGAAGGACATTGAGGTGCTGGAGCGTGTCCAGAGAAGGGCGACGAAGCTGGTGAGGGGTCAGGAACACAAGTCTTATGAGGAGCGGCTGAGGGAGCTGGGGTTGTTTAGCCTGGAGAAGAGGAGGCTGAGGGGAGACCTTATCGCTCTCTACAACTACCTGAAAGGAGGTTGCAGAGAGGTGGGTGTTGGTCTCTTCTCCCAAGTGACTAGTGACAGGACTAGAGGAAATGGCCTCAAGTTGCGCCAGGAGAGGTTTAGGCTGGATATTAGGAAAAATGTCTTTCCTGAGAGAGTGGTGAAGCATTGGAAGAGGCTGCCCAGGGAGGTGGTAGAGTCACCCTCCCTGGAGGTATTCAAGGAGCATGTGGATGTGGCATTGTGGGATGTGGCTTGATGGGCATGGTGCTGTGTGGTGTTGGGTGGGTTGGTTTTTGGTGTGTTGTGGGTTTTTTTTGGTTTTGTTTGTTTTTTTTTTTTTTTTGGTTGGACTTGATGATCTTACAGGTCTTTTCCAACCTTAGTGATTCTGTGATTCCGTGATCTTTAAGGTCCCTTCCAACCCAAACCATTCTGTGATTCTATGCTACATCATCCTTACCTCTCTATAGTGTAGAGCTGTCTTGATGTGCCTTACGGAGAGTGAGACATATAAGTAGAGTTTTCTTAAATAACTTTATAAATGCTTTTCTAGAATGTAAGTCAGTGAAAAAATCCAAGTGGAACACAAATGACAATGAATCTTGAGCAGCATAACAAATACTTGAGTCAGAGCTTGCCACACAATCACCTTGTCCTAGAAGCCAAGGAGAAAAAGTGAAGTGCAGACAAAAAACCTCAATGTTTTTACTCCCTAAGAAAACCTGTCTGGTATCAACCAAGGGCAAATCTATCAATATGGTCAGTAAAGCAGCTTAATGCAGGCCTACTATGAACTCTTGATAATAGATGCTGTTTCATACAGACACTATAACCTTCCTTTTTTCTTTCAGTTGCAAGAGACTGGTTCTTCAATGTCAAAATATATCTGCTTTTCTTAGGTGCCTGCAATTTGCCTTTACAATAACACATTGCAAAGTCCGTTTACTTCAATGTGTTCAAAAAACTGTTGGTCATAAGAAGTCAAAGAAGAAAGGAGGTTTCAGCTGAACACATTTTTCTGAAACAAAGAGAATTTAAAATAGTTGCCCACAAGATTTTCAAATACAAAAGCTCAGTTAATTCTTCAGCAGCTTACCCAGCCCCAATGACAAGTAAAATTCATCTTTTTGAGTGCACAGGGAGAGACCATCTAGATCAGAGATAGTGCCTAGAGAAATATAAATGTCCGCACTTTACACATTATAACTGGAAAATAACGTTCAGTACCTTTTACAAACAAGTAAGTTTATAATAAACAAATGGTAACTATGTTGGCCCATACTTCCTCAAGAGATTAATTGTTAGATTCCGCAAGCACATCATTTAAAATGCATTTGTACTTGCAGATCACCTTCAGTACAAAAGGGATCTCTCTTGCAAAACAAGAAGCTCAGTTGTCAAAAGAAGTGAGGGATGGAAACATACCTGAGGAATAGTTAGTGTCAAAGCTTTAGCTTGGGTCAGGATGAAATCTTTTTACTAGTTTCCCTACCAGCAACGTAACCATAAAACATTTTGAGACGTTATTACAGTGTGAGGGCTCTGCCAGAGGATTTAAAACAGCCAAGAGCCTGGCTGCCATCTGCTGAGACTGACGCACCATTTTCCCGTGTTTCTGGGACAAGTGTCTTCTTCCACCCTTACCGCTGTCCCTGGTTGAAAGAGGGAGAAGGCAGAAATCTGCACTTAGTCTCTAACCCAACTCTCTCCCTGAAAAATCTAAACTAAGATGGGAGTTGCAAAATCAGACTTTTCCTAGGAAACTTGCTCCAGCCTTCCATGCAGAACAACCACCACAATGCTACAGTGCAAGAGACATGTCATCACTTACCTGCTGGGATAAAGAGCAAAACAGAAGGGAAAGAGTACTGCCATGTCAGTAAAATGCTTTAGCCAGATACAAATTTGCTCATACATCAGTCTCTCTCTCTCTTCACCACTGCTGCTCACTGCCTTTATCTCTGATTTGATCTGTTTTTTCTCCTTCTTCATAACCCGCAGCTCACCCTTCTGACCATCGTGCACACTCCTAGTCAAGTGAATGTGCGGCACTGTGAAAATAGTGAGTGGTGCACTGATCTGGTGTTAGAACAGCACGGGAACTAAGGGGTTTTCCCTAAACTGCTGCGCTGCTGCTATTGCTAAGGAGAGCAAAGTACAAACAGGCAGGGAATTGCCCGATACACATAACAGTGGGTGAAGTGAGAAGAGACAGAGTTGTGGCTTTAAAATCCCACCAGCTCTAGCAGCGTGCAGCAGGGGATAACTTGTGAGGATGTGCTTGATAATTGCTCAAACGTTACTGCATCAAGATTATCTCAGAAACCAGGGAACTGAAATCCGGTGTTAATATGAAACTAAACAAATTGCGAATTGATGTTCTGAAGTGACAAGGATCTTGCAGGCCTTTCCCATTCTAAACTCTTTCCTTTCTTCTGCACAGTTATCAGTTTTCTCTTGAACTATTCCCTTCATCACATGCATAAGTATGACAGTCTGAGGAAGCTTTGCAAAAGCAAAAATGGTATCAAGGCATCTATCCTTGAAACTCAGTGACTGTTAAGGTACCGTAACTACCATTGGTATTTTTGCAAAACCAACAGCATCCCATCTCCTTCCTGGCCCATGGCTCAAAGTCTACAGAAGTCAATGATCACTGAACTACAGACATCACTTGAAGTGACACTACTGGAACTCCTGCTACTTAGAAACATTTAATAAATGTTCAGTATCATTTTCGTGCACTCCTATCATAAATTATATCATCCTGCAATAAGGTGTCAGAGTGCCTCTCCCTCATTCATCATCCTATATGGACACCGGTCTACAGACAAAACTTCACCCAGAAGAACAGAGCTGCAAGTTCAAGTCCGTATCTGTGGTAGATCGGTGAATAAAAGTAGCTGTTTTCCATCAGCTGAGCACTTGGCCCATTTATTTCAGTTGTTTGGAGGCCTTAGACTGGTAAAAAGCCAGATTTTAAGAAACCAGATCCTGGATTAAAGAAATCTCTCATTGATACAAGAAATACTAACAGATAATGAGATGATTTCACTGAAGTCCACCTTGAAACCTGATGTGTATCAGTAGTAGAATGACTAAGGCCTTTATAAATAATATTTTTTAAAAGACCCAACTCTGATTGATGGTTGGGCCTAACAGACCAAGACTACAGTTATTTTGCAAGTTTTTAAGAGCATTATTATGACTGCCATACTTCAACTATTTTTAAGACAATGCTTTTTTTTAAAAGAAAAGCCCTCAAAATGAAACTGCTATGTGCAGTTGTTACACTAGAAAAAAGTAGAAATACAAGGTTTCTTGCATTGCTCTGCTTATGCACTTATGTGCTTAATGAATTCCACAACATTACATAGTTGGTTCACTGCTATGTTGTAACAACACATCTACATTAAGACCTTGACCAAACCATCCCCAGAGCTCCCCTTGACGGTTGTAGAGGACACACAGAGAACACAGGCACTTACTAGCTGTAAACCCTTGTTAGCTCCCACCGTATCAGGCAAGGCGAGGTGCACCTTACAGGACACCAATGGGACCATGGTAGTCGAGAAGCTCCAGCTAAAACTCCACCAGAGCATAAGAGAGAGAGATAATACTGCTCTCGTCAGGGACAGAACCCGCTCCCAAATGTTAAATCTCAGCACCTTACAAGAACAGACGGTGAAGGATTTCATTAGATGAGTTCTCAGAATCCGTGAGATGGAGAACTTTCCTTAATTTTTTTTTTTTTGCTCCCCCCCCCCGGCCCCTGAACACCTTCCTTACAAAATCAGATTTATAGATTTCACTAAAGAAGATAAACTTGTTTCTGATAGACGACTTATTCTGTCTTGTCACTGCATGAGAAAAGCGAGAACGGAGTTTAGTAAGAAATTAATGCTTTCTACTTCCCATCTATTCTTCTTTCTGAATGTAGGACACCATATTTACACCGTATCTTGAACATAAATTTTTTCTTCTTCAATTCTAGTTTGACACACATTTTCTAGTCATATGCAAATTTAAAGTAATTGAGATGCTGCCTTAAAAGAACAACATTAAACTACTCCCAAAAGCAGATGACAAACATTTGGCAGTTTAACTAACACAAAAGAAAACCCACAGCTGCATACAAATACACAATGTACAGCTGCTGCGTAAAGTTTTCTTCCTTTTGCCTCCTTCCTCACTTAGCAGAATCGGAAATAGATATTTGCAGTTGTTTTACTGGAGAAAAACCTGCACCAAGAAACACTCATCAGGTAGAAAATGCCAAATTAAATGTGCTTCATGCAACCAGAACTTATACCCTTGTACCTAAGCATGATGATATCATCCTTAATCACTGAACACTAATTTCTCAAATACTGTTTCTGTGCCACCTTTTTAAAGCTTTCAGATCCTTGACATATGGCACTATGCAGGTACAGAAAAACTGTCACCCCCACCAGGCCAGCATCAATCTGCTCCCAAAACTTGGTCTAGGGCAAGCCAGCTCTAATAGCTCCAAGACCATCTCCTTCCGTGGGCAACAAAAAATCCCGCACCGATTCCGAACGCACCACCAGCCCTCAGGAGCACTGCGGCACAAGGCCATTTATTGCCGCGATTGCTCACCCTCGAGGCCATGATCAGAGCAAGGCCAGTTGCCAGGGGAGAAAGGTGGGAGGCAATCCCCAGGAGCACGCCTGAAGAAGAGGATTTGCTGTCTCCAGGCTCCGGCTAACAGCAGCACTACTGAGGTCGTGAGAATGGGCTGGTGTCCAGAGCATTAATGCGGGAGCCCTGACAAATGATGTTGTGTTTGAAAAACATTTCCGGGGGGAGAAGAAGGAAAGGAAGGGAAGGAAGAAGGGAAGCGAGGGAAGGAAGGAAGAAGGGAAGCGAGGGAAGGAAGGAAGAAGGGAAGCGAGAGAAGGAAGGAAGGAAGGAAGAAGGGAAGCGAGGGAAGGAAAGAAGAAGGGAAGTGAGGGAAGGAAAGAAGGGAAGCAAGGGAAAGAAGGAAAAAGGGAAGCGAGGGGTAAAAAGGAAGAAGGGAAGCAAGGGAAGGAAGGAAGAAGGGAAGTGAGGGAAGGAAAGAAGAAGGGAAGCGAGGGAAGGAAAGAAGAAGGGGAGCGAGGGAAGGAAAGAAGAAGGGAAGTGAGGGAAGGAAAGAAGAAGGGAAGCAAGGGAAGGAAGGAAGAAGGGAAGCAAGGGAAGGAAGGAAGAAGGGAAGCAAGGGAAGGAAGGAAGAAGGGAAGCGAGGGAAGGAAAGAAGAAGGGAAGTGAGGGAAGGAAAGAAGAAGGGAAGCAAGGGAAGGAAGGAAGAAGGGAAGTGAGGGAAGGAAGGAAGAACGAAAGCGAGGGAAGAAGGAAAGAAAGAAAAAAGAGGTGGAGCTAATGAAGGAGAGCAGGTTAATACTTCAGCACCAGCACAAAGAGAGCAGGAATCGCCCTGACAAAGATCAGTCTGAAAACACACCCTCATGTTAGCCTGGAGTTGTCTATGAGACCATCAGTGAGCTTTTTATTCAACACCTAGCACACTGGTCCTTGGTCTGCGAGTAGCCCACAAAGCTGCAGTGAGCTATATAATCAACCAAATAATTTTATTCATTTCTTTCCTCCTGCCCCTACCCCAGCCCACCAGAACACTAGAAACTCAGACCTGACCCACAAATTTCTCTGTACATGCATAACTCCATGGTAAGCTTCCTACTGAAGTGACTGAGACGATTCACAAATTACACCTTGCTGTGCTTGCAGGACTGTGCCAGAAATTTATTTCTTTAGCAACACTGTCATTCACACATACACTGATTTTTTTTTTTTCCTTCTTCTAATGAAAGAAACAGGGAGGATTTTATTTCTGAAATTCAAGCTAAAATAATGCCTTATGAAAGCAAAACACCTTTGTGGACTAGCATCAAAGACTGCTACAAGGCTCCATGGATAAACATGATTTTTTTTCCTGCTGATGCAAATCCGGCAGAATCAAAGAGAACAAAAACATAGCAATACTGCTTGCCTCCTGGTCCTAAAACACATATAGGTTTCTGATCTCTAAGTGAATGCCTGAAAAAAAATACCAAACCAGAACTTGCTTCCTCACATCGTTTTAACATAAATATATTTAGGCATTAAAACTTCTGTTACTAGCTCCCTGAAAGTTCATTCCTAGGACTAAATGATTAGGGCATGAAAACAATTGTGTTATTCATAAGCCCAGATAAAAATCTGTAGACTATTACTAGGTTTCGTCTCATTTTTATGACTCCTCTCCCCAAATAAATCAATCACATCATAAAGTTAAACTCAACATGGGGAGTTAAGGTCTCCACAGAGACCATGGAGATTGCAAACTAAGTCAAATAGGAAGATTTGGATGATTTACACTGGTTTACTTCAAAGCCCTGAGAGATGGCTGAAAGCGTTAAGATAATATACAATGAGCACTGATTCCAGAAGAAATAATAGAAGCCTCTCTTACCAATCATGAAACTCTAAGTAAAAAACCCACAACTTCTACAACTACTTCTCCAACTGCACAGAATTTCTATTACATTCAGAATCTTCTAAGGATTTGAAGCAAAATCTTCAACCTTAAAACTAGCCTTGAAGTAGCAAGCCTGTGGTTGTCCTGATAACTGGCAGTATCAGAGATTTGGTTAAGAGTCTTCCATGAATCCAACTACCTCCTCAGCAAGGGCATATGGAATTAGTCACGCCGCACACTATTAACGGGGTCCCACATAATAGTGAATGCGTATCACCACATCTTCAGAGATAATTAGAAGCAATTTCCTCAAGCTCCCTTTTTCTCATCCTGGATATGTAAGAAAAATTTTCTTTTTCACCCAGATACTGTTTTAGCATAAAATATGGTGCTATCCACACATTCAGGTGTTCAGAAAAAATAGTAAAGACTGGTCATACATCCAAAGGTGGATTTTTTGGTTCAAACCTATGTTTTATGTGTTGAAGGTTCAGGTAAGTGCAATGCTGCTACCGTACAAACATTTTACCTCCCCCCAAAAGTATTATCTCTTACTTAGATCACAATTAAAAGTGAGATAAATTACTTAATTTCCTGCCTGTGTACCCTACAAGTAACTAGTTTGAGCAAGATTCACAAAACTTGATCAGAGGAGCCTCAGGACTAGAATAAGAAAATGCTGGAGGTCAAAAATGGAATTTATGAATAAAAGACATGGGAAAGCTTAGTGCATATGTGAAGGTGTTGCTCAGTTTTATATACACGTCAGCAACAGAGTATAACCCTGCTGCCTCATCAGTGTTTAATTAATTTTTCCAATTTTTTAAAACTCTTTCCTTTGTAAAAAAGACCCAAACAACAGGGAGACATGAATGGCTACATAAAAACAATAAAACTATCTCTACAATGTTCTGGTCTATTGCATAAACAAAAAAACTGGGAAAAAATCCAACTTAGAGTAAATTGATATGGTACTTGTAGCAGCATATCAAATCTCCAACTTGAATTTGATCTTCCTGTTGATTGTGCCCATTTGAAAGAAAAAAATATGGGTTACAAAGTTATGATCAATTATAAAATGGAGGTGTCATATTTCATAGCCTCTGAATAAGAAGTATCCGAGTATCATAGCAAATGTCATTATGGCACTAAGCCCTCAGTTTTGAGGGTCTTCTAGTACAAGGTGTCCTACTGTCTGAAGACACCTGCTACGCAAACCATTAAATTGCTGGAAATGTGACATGAGACCACAAAGGCAAAAGAAATGGAAAAAATAGTGAGCTGATGCTTCTTGTCAGGCAGAAGCTGTAATTCAAATGTTTGCTGGGAATCACTGCTATCTCCATACAGAATAAAACAGCAGAAATAATGCAGAGTCACGCATCTCACAAAAATCCACATACAGTGGTTTTTGAAGCCTGCAGTTATCTCCTCAGGCTATAGCGTAGCACTGTTCAAGAGAAACAGGTGAGTTTGGAGAATTATGGACTAGAACTAGTTAGAAGGTTACAGCTGACACTGGCAGTGACTGGGAAAAGCATTTCAACTAAGTGTGATTTTTTCAATCGAAAATGTCGCTTCTCAAAAGAAAATGCCGTTTTGAAGAAAATTTGTTGGGCTAAACCTCCCTAAATTCTCATTCCCACCATCTTTTTCTGCACAAAAAAATCTCCCTTAGGTTTATGACCAGATCCAATGACGACATGAGATTTTCTTTACTGAAAGTTTTTAACTGGATATGGCAATTCAGAAAGCTGAGTGGAATACAGTCAGTGCATCATGCTCAAAGCAATAAGAGTAATAATCACTTTAAAAATATGTTTAGAATTCTATGCAATTGTATTATTATTAAACATAATAAACATATATATAAGAATCAGGCATAAATGCAGGCATGTCACTAACATTAGCTGCACGTTTACTTCTTAAATATTTTAAATATCCTACCTCGTTATTGACTTCGGCAGGTTTTTTCTTTGTTTCACCAATGTCCAAATAGCTGTGGAAGGAAAACAGTATTGATTATTTACAGAAGTACCTAACTGACGCAACAGAAATATTTCTACACTTTTTTCATACATGAAGATTTCAAAATTTATCATGCCTCAAAATAACATAAAAAGTAACTAATTCAAGATTTTATTGAAGGAGCATTAATATAAATCTGCAAGCTAGCCCTCTAGACTAATACAAAAGATGGGGGAGAACCAACCATCTGCCTTCAAGCGACCGGTGATTAGAACAGAGCATCAGTAATCCCCTTGTCAGAAAGAAGCTCACATACTAATGATGTCAGGTGGATCAATAAATGTCAGCACAACATCAACTTACCAGAGTTTTCAAAGTCATCACCTTGCCTCTTAGTTTCTTACAGTAGGTCTCTAATAGATTTAAAGCTTTCCTCCATATCCAGGTTTAACCCAGGGCACCAGCTGAAGTTTAAAAGGATCTACACCACTTGTGTTTCAACAGGACATGGACACATCTGAACAATGTATATCCTGGTTTCTTGTGGTTGTGACGAACCAATAGCATCTTCACAATTATTTTATGAATAGACAAAATACAAGCCTCAACTGGGCAAGAAAACAAAATACATCTATTTGAACAATACTGCTCTCCATCAGAGTACATATTCCCACAAAAACACTGCATTAACACAAAAGTGTTGGTTAAAAGACACAGTGATGGATTAGCTGTATGTTGCCTTTCCAAAGAAAGGGAGTTAAACAAGCCTTCAGGCATGAGTAACCTATAGGCTGGCGAACGGGCAACTGTTCAGGTACCCAGACTATGCTAACTCCTTTCCCTCGTCAGCGCTCTGAGAGCCACGAGAGTGGCTCTTCTCATGAATGCAGCTCTCAGTAGCTGCTGGCACTGCAAGGTGTTTCTAGTTCTCAGCGCTGCAGAATGAGACATCTTCGTGGGCAGCTGTAACTCAGCACAGCGGCACCTTTCAGCACCTTCTGCCAAGAGCTAAACATGAGAACAAGAATGACTGGGGCATCTATTCTATGCCGGGAGCATCTAATCCAACTATAGGCAATCAGCATTTGTTATGGGTTCTCCCTGTTCCCACTTTCAGTGGGAAACCACAGGTGCTTTGACAGGCTTTTAAGACTAGAAGACCCTACCTGAGAAAGGCAGGTATACCTGACGACAAGCATCAGTGCAGGCTCACCAAAAGACCTCAGAGCCCGCAATACATCTCGGCCCTCCACTAATGTCATGCTCTGTAGTTAATGACTGGAATAAGATTTGTTCACCAGAGGAAACCTTCCTGCCTG
Organism: Gavia stellata; assembly: GCF_030936135.1. Taxonomy (NCBI): domain Eukaryota; kingdom Metazoa; phylum Chordata; class Aves; order Gaviiformes; family Gaviidae; genus Gavia; species Gavia stellata. The sequence goes on along the minus strand of NC_082596.1, from coordinate 93,562,226 downwards.
CCAAAAGTTGAGAATTCATGAGACCTGAATGAAGGCGTAGAAATAAAAAAAGAGAAAGAAGTCATTCGTTCTTTGAAGGAACGGCAATCATTTATCAAGGTACAACAGAATGGTCACAAGGATTTCAAGACTTCAGTGTGCGGGGACAGTAAGACAAAGCAAGGCAATGCTTGAAAGTGCATGCCAATGCTTTGGAAAAGGCAAATGTAGCAATATAGGAAAAGAAAGTGCCCAAGCCTGACGTTTAAAACCAAACTGTTGCAAGCTTCTCCATGTAAAAATGAAGGAGTTCTCTTGAGAGCAAAAAACAAGTCTTAAAGCCTACAAGACTGAAAAGAAAGAAATGCCTCAGACAAAATAGTTCCAACGGCCTCTAACAACAGCTGCTGGCTGTGGTTCTTGTGTGCTGGGCATCTGTGAATTACTTGGAGGAGAACTGAGAAAAGTGACAAAGAACAGCAAATATATAGACAAAGGCTTAAATTCACTCTGCAGAGGTCTGAGCATTCAGTTGTCAAATTTCAGGAATCTACACATTTGAAAAAGTCTAAATAAAGCCAAAGGCCTTTCTTGGGATAAGGGCACCCAAAAAAATCCCAGACCAAAAACTTTACAAAAGTATTCCCACTTGCTAAGAAAGCAGAAATACTTCCACCCAATGACTATCCAAGCCAGTGGTGAAACTACAGTGTTGTTTAAAGAGACACGGCCGGAGAGAGGACAATCTACCATTAATTAATGAGCACAGATACAAGTAAACGGGCAAAGGAAGGAGGAGGGTAGAGCAGCACGCTGAAAAAAAGCTAAAAATTGAAACCAGCTCCAGCATAGACAATTTTCTTTCAGGAAGCTGAGGGTCAGGGAAGAACTTCACAGGGGTGCAGGCCTGAACGTGGATTCTCACTCGGCGCTGGAACAACTACGATATACCAACATACCTCACTGCCACATACACACCAAAAAAGTGTGTCTTCACTTAGCATACCTGCAAATGAAAAAGCAAGCTGGGAAAGTTGTTATATTTTATGAAAATTCCCAACATTGGCTAATAAGTCTTCCGTTAAACCACACTTAGAACTATTTTTCCAAAAGCAGAATTTTTAAATGCTGATGATTTTATTTAAAAAATGAAACATATCGGAAGTTTATATTGACTATATACCCTCAGAAGTATCTATCTCAAGATGTTAAGATTCAGGGCTTGGAATGACAGAGGTTCACATGCTAAAGGCGAGCACAGTTTAGTCTAGAATTCACTGTGGACAGGGAAGAAAGACATTCAGTTCTCGGTATAAGGCATCTGAGAAGAAACAAATGCACCGCTTGAAGTGGAGCAATGACACTTTCAGCTTCTGCTTCTCCTTGGATACTCTCTCCTTTCCATCATGCTCCCACACAGCAGTGCCACAAGCCTCCGTTTCAAAGTTCAGCCCTGCATAGTCTATCACAGCAATGAATGTGTCCAACAAGCATCACCGCAAAAAAATTGTTAAAAGCATACAAACGCCTTGCTGCTATCAGGCCAGACTCAGATCCTTTAGGGCAGATGCTTTAGTCTCCACAGCTGCAACTGCTTTATCTTTGCCTGTGACACATACACAAACATATGCTCTTTTCTTTAATTCCTTCAATTCCTTTCACAAAATTGTCCCTTTCAATTAAGTCCTCCTCTCCTCTGACTTTTCTGGCTAAGATGTCTCCCTAATTATCATTCTGTCTACAACTCAGTGAAGAACAACATCAACATTAAGCCCTTCAGCCTGTCTTAAATAATGCTTGTAAAAAGCACTGCCAACATTTACAGCACTATATAAATAAATACTAACAGTGAAGAACTCCAACTCTGAACGCAGAAATGGAAAAGATCTCAAGTCATCCCATTTATCCTCCCTACAGCACAGGACTATGCCATACTATCAAGGGATATATAAAACAGCCTGCTGTTACCGAGTCCTTTAGGTTAGCTTTTCTTAAAGTATTCGCTTCGTTGACCTTAAATACTTAGGTATCTTGTCACATGTTACAACCATAAAAGTCTGAAAAGCTCTCGCCATAAATCTGTGACCATAAAACATGAAATGACAAAAAGAAATGCTTTTTCCCCCCCAAAATAAATCCAGAGTGCCCAATTCTCTACACAAGTGCATGCTAATGCCAGACACTTACTTTTAGTCTGTCTGTCGAACATAAAACACATTTAGGGAGGTGAAACATGATGTGCTGACAACTAACAAGTTTAAGCCATCCGCAGAATCACAGGATTTAATACCAAAAAGATACAGTAGATCTTTCTTGAGAGTTGAGCACTGCATTTGCCATGGAAGAGATTACAGAGGGAAAGGGGCTTATATTTAGCCTGTCACACATCTTTCTCTCTAGCTTTGCCACTGAAGTGCAAGAAGTTTCAAGAAATCTTCAGAAGCAGACAGTGACAAAAGTGGTGAGTGCTGACAGAAATCCTGTTCATTACACAGAGAGTTTCGTCCTGAAACATGAGCTCTCCTGAGAAATGTAGTGTCCTCAACTCTATAAAACCAAGATGAGCGAGGTCCTGTAAAGCTGCTCGTTTAGCATATAAATTCCCAACGACCTCCAGAAAGGGATTGTTAATTTTGAGATTTTTTTTTTTTAATTCAGCTGTAGGAAAAATGCCCACAAAGACTGAACAAAACATATAATTAGGCAATTGAGACCATGAAATTCACTGCCAGAATTAAGAACCGTTACTGATCACATGCAGAGCCACTCAGGAAACACACCTAAAAGCCCCGCTCTCCTCCAGGATATTCTCCCAGTTGCTCACTAGAAAACAGAGAAACCATCAGCTTAATTCTCAGTGTCTGGGCAGGGAAAAGAAAGCAGACATCTTTTAACTAACAGGAGGGAGTCAGCTGTTCTGGTCATAAAAAGGCTATACACCTACCCAAAATGAACAGAAGTGATGGAGAGGTGGATAGCTGGGTAGAATATTTTAGACTTTTTAAAAATAAGCAAGAAAGGAAATGTTGGGAATTAAATTCCCAGGCTCATCAACTTCAGGGCAGGACTGTCAACACTCCACCTTTCTACAGCTTTTTCCCTGTTACTGCTGAGCAAGAATATCGACACTCGCCTCTCAGTTAAGCACATGCAGCACAACAACATGCCACTGCTGCTCGTCCTTCGCGTTAAAGGGCTGTTTCTCCTTTTCTACTGTTACGTCAAGGAGATGGCACTATGCAACTGATGGTAACAGGAGCCTTTCTGTGGCTCGCCTCTAAAGCTCTTTTGCAGTTTTATTTGTTACCAGTACATTTCTTTTTGCCTTGGGTCACAGCCTTTAAGTCCTCTTTGCGCAACGCCTACTAAAAGGGGTGGGGTGGGGGGTCCTCTGAAGTACTGCCATAGTGCCAAACCCCACATGCTGATATTCAAGTCCCACAGAAATCTTACGTTACTTTTTAGCCACTCACTTGAGTTTCTTGAAGGCTTCCCTGCCACCAGCCACATACTGCTCTCCGCTCTGCAGCTCCTCCAGCTGCCGGACACGATGCCCACCCCGAGGGGTATAGATGTTACGCACAGCTCCGAAGGGTGCCTTCACCCCACCTGTCACCTCTTTCAGGAAGACCTCGAAGTTGGACACTTTCTTCTCATTGATGACAATACGGCGCCCCGGGAAGAATGGGTCCCCGTTGCGATAGACCAGCACGCTCTTCACCATCGGCTGCGAGAGCCACGACCCCTTCGTGCCAGGACTAGTCATGCTCGGTGGCTTCGGAGCTCCTGCGCAGCCCAAGCCGCCCTGACGCGCTGCCTGCTCCTGTTTACTGAGGAGAGGGTTCCTGGCCGAGCTCCCCTCTCGCCTCCGCCCTGACAACTGCCTGCCAGGGGTGAAGCACCCACACCCACGCCGGGGCCTGGGCAGCAGGGCCCACCTCCAGGGAGGCAGAGGAGGGAGGCCGGCGCTGCGGGGAGGGATTACAGCCTCCCCGGGGCCCGCGGCACGGCTCTGCTCAGCCTTGCAAGAGTGGCTCCTCCTTGGCAACCAGCTCTTGCCGCTCCTTGGCGCCTGGGGAGGTTAACACGGGTTACACTAACCCAGGCGAAAAAAAAACACCATTGCATGGAAGTATATCCAAAACAGCAGGAAAACGGACTGCAGGCGACCCACAGCCTGCCAGGGTCTTTATCCTCCGGCTTTGCCATCACGGAAAGCGGCTTGCCGCTACCGGTTTCCTCGGGAAACTGTACCCCCCATGTGCTCGCCCTCCCCGCTGAAGGCCGACAGACCCAGAGCCAGTGGCCGCGACAGGGGCAGGGCAGCGCAGGGGCCAGTACAACACACGGCTGAATTGTTCTCCAGGCGATGGCTGAGGGAAGGAGGACGGAGAGGTCTCATGCCCAGAGGCGGGGAGAGGGACATGGGGGCAACGGGGCCAGAGGGAACCGGGCCAAAGGCCCCGCACCTGAGGGAGGGAGGGAAGCCCCCGCTCTGCCTCCTCCTCCTCCCCGGCGGCCGAGGCGCTGCCCGCCGCCGCCTCTCCCCTGCAGCGCGCCGGGGCTCCCCGCCACGAGGGAAGGGCCGACCGGCGGCGCGGCCCTGAGGGGGGAGCGGCGGCGGCGGGGGAAAGCTGAGTCGCCTCAGCGCTCCCACAGCCAGCACGGGCAGCGGGGCCGGGCCGAGCGAGGCGGAGCTGCCGTGACATGGCGGCTCAGCGCGTGGCGGGCTGCCGGCCAGCGGCCGTTACCCGCCGGTAACGGTCCCCCCCGGCCCCGCCGCGGAGGGGCCGCCCTTCACCCGGGGGTCGGTGAGTAGAGGATTAACCACCCGCGAGTCTGTCCCGTCAGGGGCTCTGGCCCCGCCGGCCAGGGCCGGGAGCTGGGGGCGGGGGCAGGCGGGGGGCAGGCACCGGGCGGGTGGGAGCCCGCCGGGACGGGCAGCCTGGCCAGCGGGGGACGGGGCCGAGGAGGAGGGTGCCTGAAAAACTCGTATTTCCTTCACATCTGGCCAGCTCTTCTTGGGATTTCTTACCGAAGGGGTCAGTTTTTCCCCTCTCAGGAATAAACCAGACTAGACTTTCCAGACCAAGGTTGTGAAAACGCTACCCAGCTAGGCCGGCGTGGAGGAAGAGCAAGCCCCAGCCGTCACCAAGAGGCGGTTTCTACACCATGAGTGACTGCTTCAGGCTCTCTGCCCTGGCTTCTTTTCCATATTCCTTTGCTGAGTCTGATAGATGCTTTCTCCACTGGAGATTTAGTTATTTGGTGCCTGATTTTGCCTTTGGTTCAGTATTGACATCTAACGATTATCACTTGTGTGTGCAGGATGGTCCATGTATGAAGCAATCACAGAATCACAGAATCACTAAGGTTGGAAAAGACCTGTAAGATCATCAAGTCCAACCATTACAAAAAAACCAAACCAAACCAAAACTGCAAAAAACAACACCACCACACAAAACACCACACCACACACCATGCCCATCAAGCCACGTCCCACAATGCCACGTCCACACGCTCCTTGAATACCAAACCACTGAAAAATCATACCTAACCATTATTTACTCCATTCTTACTTTTCTTCTTGTCAGTTATTAAAAATCCCACCTGAAAACTGGATCGTTGCTCCAGGTCGCCTGTTGCCATTTGCTGTTCACATTTGCTGCAGTTCAGAAATAAAGCTGGGCCGTGATCTTGAAGGGAAAAAAAAAGATCAGTAGGGTTGAAATTAGATTCTTGGATTACACAAATTAATTGCATATATGTATGGGCAACTGATTTTTTTTTAATATGTGTACTAGCATGACGCCCTCTGAATTTTCGAGATTATGTGTAAATGTTGCGGACACTGTTTGGGTTCTTTTCCCCCATCCTACCATCTGAATGGGCAAAATTATCTAGTAACAGAAAACTAAACTGCACTCCCCCAGCAATTGGGTAAGTTTGTTTAGTTATTGCATTCCTGAAATATTTAAAAACTTTTCAATACTCCTATCATCCTTCGGCTGAGTGAATCTGTTATAATTTGTTCTCTTCAGAATCTGGGATCTATCACAAAAGCTGTTACCACTTCTGCTGAGCTGGCCCAAACCTGCAATTCTCTCTGGGTAACTTCAGTTAGTCAGACTTGGAGGTGACTTGCCCCACTAAACCAAGCTCAGATTCGAAATACACTATGAACAGTAGCCTGATAAATCAGAAGAATATCCTTCGGCACAATTTATTTTTAACAAAAATGCATCAACAGAATAAACCAGAAAAACAATAGACAAAAATATAAAATAACCCATTTGTGGTTCAAATAACATAATATAAAATGAAATTGGGTTAATGTTGCACTTTTTCCTAAATCAAACAATTTCTATAATTCTACATAGTAGATATGATATAGCATATATAAAAAATATATAATAATACAGATATTAAGGACGAGATCCAGCCTCTACCATCATCAAAAGACTCCCTTAGATTTCACAGATAAATACATCAGATCATGAAATTATCCCATTATCGTTTTAATCTTAAACTATTTAGAACGCTTTGTAAACAAATGATCCACTTGAAGCTGCATTTTCCTTGCTAATTCTCAGCCAAACATCTTCAGACTGTCCAATGTTTGGAAAGTAACTTTGGATATTGCCTTATCAGAGTAGTAGATTTTTTTTTAATCCCTTCAGACTGTTAAAAATTGTAAAAAAAAAAAATCAATCAAGCATGCATCTTACGGGGTTGTTGAATGAACAGGTGAGTCTCTGATGTGTCCAAACAAATTCTGGGTACAGATAAGTTTTCTTTACTTGAAAACACTTTAGGCATGCCGGGGACATGACTTTTGGCTATACTTTTTAATGCCGTCTGCTTTGCGCTTTCCAGGAAGCTGCATAATGAAATACAGATACTTTGATTCCACTGGATTTTTGCCACACCTTGGGTATAAGAAACCATAAAACCCGAGAGAAAATAAACAGAAAATGCCTTAAATTCAAACTGAATTCCTTCAACAACCCCTTTTTGCCCCTGACTGTTGCGAGACTAAAACTGGTCTAGACCTTCCTCCCTGGAATTGTTTAGTGTACAGTAATGATTGTTCTTCCAAATGGATTTCAACACGTGTGATGGAAGGAATTTTTCTTTCCTTTTATCTTACCTCCTCTGATGGCAAAATTACCCCCCTGCTGTGAGTTACAACAGGGCAGTTAACCATTACAAAAAGAGCAATTTCAGGGTGAGGGAAGTCAAATATGCTACTGTTATTGGTTAACAGTTAAATTTCTCTACTTGCTGATGGTTTTCTTCTAATGAAGGGGAGAACCAAGCATTTACCATCCTCAAATTAATACTCTTTAACATTGTTCTATTGCAACCTGAAATGCAAATTTGTATTAAAAATATGCTTATGTGTAAAACCCAAAAATGCTGGTGACCTTCACACTGTTCTGCAGTCAAGTAGTGATACATCAACTACCTGCTATTTTGTGCCGGATTCTACCACTTCTAGTGATCTTAGGTGTAGTTTGAAAGCACACACATCTTTGGCGTAGGAATAAACCACTGAATATTTCACTCGTGCACCCATTTCGACACTTGGTCTACTCCAAAATACTGTTGGTCTTTACCTATGGCCACGCTAGTTACCATCACTTTTGTGGACTGCAATAAAATACCCCTTAAATGGTATGAGCGCATTGCTAGCCTTAAAGCAGCCTAGAACTGGTGGGCAAAATCTTTGCCCAAAACCAGGAGTACATTCTGAATCCTCTGAAGAATTGCAATGCAGAATGTTGTCCATACTTTAAGCTTTACATAGCTAATAGCTATGCTTCTGAAGACTTCCCCTTTCAAATTCAGCTGCTTGCGTTTCTGGCCTCTATCCCTTTACTTGTGCTGCAGTGGAATCTCACCGTTTTCTTACCCATAAGGCAACACCTTCAAATTCAGCCCCTGAAAAGCACTCATGACTGTCCAGCCCACCATGGGCTATAGAGCTCACCATTTCACACCAACCTTTTCAGAACAATACATTTTGTTTTCTTCAGTAATAGGAACAAAGCAAAACAAAACCAGAGTGTTTCCAATACAGTACAAAGTCAGCATGTTTTCCATCCTGCCTAACTACAACCACTGCCAGAAAGCTAAGAAAAGCTCAAACACTTCAGCCCGTGATAGCAAAGCCTTCATCCGTGAGAATCTGCTCCTTCCAGTCTTTCCAGGGCCTGACCTCTTACCGCCACTATTACTTCAGTTTCTAAGCTATCTTCTATCACATTTGCAACGGTAACGAGACAAGCTGCTGAACCACTGACGCGATGAAGATAAATGGAGAGATGATGGAGTAACATAAGACCTCTCGTCTTACTTGAGGTTGATGCATGAGACCACGTCAGTCAGGTCGTGCGTCAGGACCGCATGATGGAGCTGAGGTCACGTAACAAGCACACCTTGGGGGTTGTGATGAGAATAGAGCCATGGCATAGCGACACAGCACCAAACAGGGTTGGGTTTTCTGCAGCAAAATGCCGTGAGGTCTCTGCCATTTCAGGACCAGAAAACATTTTGCAGCTTGTTGCAGGTCCCTGGCAAGGCTCAGTGACAGCAAAACACAAGGACAGGAACATGCCCTAGTGCTGAAGAAAAGACCGATAGAATGTACAGAAAGGGTAAAGATATCGTTTCTAAACACAGAGAACGGAATTCAGCTTATTCTGTTCCACACAGTGCTCAGAATCACACTTAATAACTACACCTTTGTGCAGCTTACCTAAAAATCAGACTAAGCAATAGCAGCCAGTTTATTCCCAGTTGCAATTCTGGGGTAATCGGACTGTCTGCAGTGACAGTTTAAAGTACATAAATACCAGGTGGTTCAACTCTCACGCAAACACGCTAACTGGAAGAAGAAACAAAATACTGATGTACTGATGTAGTTGTAAATTTTAAAACCCATGTCATAGCAATTTCATCTACTTATACAATTGCCAGATCAAAAACTCCTTAGAATACCAGGATCAATTATTTTTGCTTAAAAATAAAGCATTAGACAATCACAGTTTAAGCTACAGCTTTTGATGACGCAGGTGATTTCTACCAGTATATTTGAGACAGCTGAGATGATAAAGGCTTACAGAGGGAAAAGGCTTTGGCAAACCCTTAGAAGCACATGATGAAACGGTTCTCCATGGAGAAACAAATTCCAGGTGGTTAGCTCAAGTAGGGAAAAAGCTGAAAAATATCTTTCACGTGGTCTTGTAATGAAAGTGCAGTCATCCTTTCTAGGCAAAGAGTTCTCAGTGTGTTACTGTAGCTACCTTTGATCAAGGCACCTGAGATTATCAACTGTGTATTTCTGACTGATTCACATAAGAGAAATTATTCTAAATATGAATATTATGTATTTTAAGTTTTCCATGGGGTCTTTCCTTTTCTCTGTCTCTATTCTTACTCAGCTGTGCTAATCATCCACTAGACACTCATCTACTGTCTGGAAGCAAATTTACATTTTTTTGGTTAATCTGGTTTTTGGGTTTTGGTTGGGGGTTTTTTGTTTTTTTTTTTTTTTCTGTTTCCTCAACATGAATAAAATGGGGCTCCTGTGAGCATTTCTTTTAGGAGAAGAAATGGGTAATAGGTTCAGGCACATCTTTGTATATAAACAGGATTGATTAAATACACAAATCATACACCGGGAAATAATTGCTCTGTAGACAGACATCTATACACCTTTCTACCACAATTTTACCTAAACGTTCTTTGAGCTTTTCTTCAGTAAAAGTTTATAAGGACTCCTCTGATGATACCTACGATTTTCCTCTCTTTCTGTGTGTTTTTCTTTGGTGTTTCTGCTCTTTCTCTTCCACATAGCCCAGCTGCAATCAGACCAGTCCCTCATGTCTGCACTGACATTCAGTTGACAGTGGAATTAGTTGCTCACATAATTCAACCTCACAAATGGCTTCTGATTTGGATGGTAATGTCACGGCTAAGCAAGTCTATGCAGGAGCTATCCTCTTATTTGGGCTGAATGGAGAACAGCCGTTATGCCCATTTGTGTCAATGAGCTTCTTCAACTAACACTAGAAGAGCTTGACCCATTATTTTTTTGATTAAATCCAGCAAACTGCTCCCAAAGGTTGGCACTGCAGGACAGACCCAACACCTGACACATGCATGTTGCAGAAGCAACAAGCGCTCGCTGGTATTTAGAGCTGCAATAAATAGATGGCAGTTCTAGCTCTCCAGTCATCTTTTGTCAGCAGCAGTATAAAATTAGACACTCTAGCCGTGCTTCATCACCGGCTGCCAGTTCACACCAATGCGTTGTCTTCACGTCTAAAGAGAGAGGTGATATTTGGTTATTGTCTACCCTTCCAGACAATTACAATGATGGCTTCTAATGCAGCTATAACAAGCAACAATACCAATACTTACTGGTATAGTGGCCTATTATATGGTAGATATCAAAGTTCGTATCAATATATATTCTGTGTGAAGTTATGTCATCTTGTTTCCAACACTTCTGTTGTGTAAGCAGCCAGAATGACAGATGGACAAAGGAAAACAAATAGATCAACCCTGTATCTTTTCCCTTTTTTATCAAAGAGTGTGAAATGTCTGCACATTCATTAAATGTAAATTTCTGGCAGATATTCTTCAGATGCTTCCCTAGCTTTTGCATTCCAAGCATGTGGCATCAACATAAGCTGCCGTTAGTCGCCAGCAATGGTGTATGTTTATTTCCTCCACCCCTGCGGTATTTTCTGTGCTGGCTGGTATTTCCAATTTTTGCTTAAGTATCTCTGACATGGAGGAGAATTGAATTTGTCTTGTACATACTGCCACCGGCTGTGATCACTAAAACCAGAGCTAAAATACTCCCATTTCAGTAGATTCCAGCTTTTTATCAAGTATAAGGGGGGCCAACCCTTGCATTCAGGCACGCTTACTCTGAAACTGAAAACCTCTGATGGCTTCACTCTACACACACACGCTGTCTATAGCTGCTAAGGAACTTTTTTATTTAATTACTTCCTCGTGAAGTAATTTATCTTTGTGCAAATTGTGCGTAAACCATCCTTCTGATTCTGTACACATGAATCCACTTTGAACTAACTCTCATCTATGCGTGTTAATGTATGTACGTCCAAACACACACACACGCAGAGGTGATGTGCTGTAGGGAAGTAGGGGATGGTGGCTGCCCTCAGGTGACTTCCCTTTAACTTACAGCCCAGCCGAGAGCTGAAGTTGGCCCCGACCCCCTCGTCTCCAAAACTCAGCCCCGTGCCCAGGCCGGTGTTTAGACTGGTGCCCTCCTGTTGTGGCAGCCATGCTGTACCAGTCATTTCATTAGCAGCATAATCACTTCACAGAACCACAGAATCATTAAGGTTGGAAAAGACCTGCAAGATCATCAAGTCCAACCATCAACCCAGCCCCACCATGCCCACTAAACCATGTCCCGCAGTGCCACGTCCACACGTTCCTTGAACACCTCCAGGGATGGTGACTCCACCACCTCCCTGGGCAGCCTCTTCCAGTGCTTCACCACTCTCTCAGCAAAGAATTTTTTCCTAATATCCAGCCTGATCCTCACCTGGTGCAACTTGAGGCCATTTCCTATTGTCCTGGCTCTAGTCACTTGGGAGAAGAGACCAACACCCACCTCACCACAACCCCCTTTCAGGCAGTTGTAGAGAGCGATGAGGTCTCCCCTCAGCCTCCTCTTCTCCAGACTGAACAACCCCAGCTCCCTCAGCCGCTCCTCATCAGACTTGTGCTCCAGATCCCTCACCAGCTTCGTCGCCCTTCTCTGGACACGCTCCAGCACCTCAATGCCCTTCTTGTAGGAAGGGGCCCAAAACTGAACACAGCATTCGAGGTGCGGCCCCACCAGCGCCAAGTACAGGGGCACAATCGCTTCCCTACTTCCTCTTGTATTTCCTCGCTAAGCAGTCCTGAGTGCTGGAGGCGTGTTTTGGTAACACAACCTGCCGCGGGGCTTTGAGCACAGGCTCTGCCTTCGGACTGATTTATGTGCTCCGGCAGAACCGGCCAAAGGAAGGACACTCCTGCTCTCTGCATTCTCCTTTTGCACATGAAAGCTGCAGTTTTAGAGTAATATAGAATAGCGGAAGCTGGTATGTTACGAAGTAAACTTTGAAACCTCAACCATCCAGCTTGGCTATTTTAGATACACAAGTAGGGCGAAGAAATTTAATTGCAAGACCTTTACCGGGGGCAGAACTGTTCTACACTTGGAAAACCCCCACATTTTAAAAGCAGACTCTCCACCGAGTGGCCGAACGCGGTGGGGCAAATCCCAACCACCACGAGCTCTGCGGAACGCTCCCGGAGCTCAGAGCAGGGCCTGGGGCCGCCCGGGCCTTGCGGGGACACCGCCGCGGCTGCGGGCCCGCACACGCCGCCGTGAGGGCGGCTGGCGGGGGCACGTCGGGAGCCGCAGGCTGCGGCCCCGCTCTCCCACCGCCTCCGCCGGCAGCCAGCGCCCGCCCGCCAGCCCGCCAGGGCGAGCTCCGTCGCGAGCTCCAGCCCGGCTGCCCGCGCCCGCCGGGACCCGCAACGGGTGGCCCGGCCCCCACCGCGGGGCCGCCGTCGGCCGCGCCCCTCCCATGCTCCGCCGCCCGCGCTCCTCCTCCGCCGCGGCTGCGCGCTGGGAGCCGCGCTGGGCCGGGCCGGGAGCTGCGCGGTGCCTGCGCGCCCATGCTGCGCGCCGGGCTGCTCCCCCGCGCCCTGGGCCGCCCCCGCGGCTGGGCGGGCGGCGGGTCCCGGCTGCGGGCGGCCCTGGGGCTGCCGCCGGGCCAGGGCCGGCCCGCGGGGGTGGCGGTGCCGCCGTGTGCCCGGGGGCTGCGCTGGGCGGGTAAGTGGCGGGGCTGGGGCTGGGCCTGGGCCTGGGCCGGGCTTGCCGCCGGCCGGCCCCTGCGGCCAGGCCCCGCCGGGCCCTGGACCCGCGCGGCGGCGGCGGCCCCGCTGCGGGCGCCGGGGGAGGAAGGAAGGAAGGAAGGAAGGAAGGGTGACACTCTGGCCGGGAAGCGGGAAACCACAGCGGCTGTAGCCGCGCTCGGTGAGGCAGCGGCCTGCTGCCCGGGCTCTGCGGGGCGGCTGTCGGGGTCGTAGGGGCCTTCTCACCATCGGGGCGGCTTAGTTTCTGTGCCAGTGCCGTATATAGACAGGGTGCAGCGGGACACCGTGTGATTAAAGCGCATGTGCTGAAAGAAGGGATGTCTTGTCTTTCTTCAGGTAAATTTTATCAACACGCCACAACAGAGGCCTCCCAAGCCACCTTAGCTAGCGTGTCTCCTGTTTTTGCAGTGGTAAGTATGTGCAGGCGCTTCTGTCGAGAAGGGCAACTTGTGCAAGATAATGGTGCTCTTTTTTTTTGGTTGTTTTTCCTTAAAGCATCGTAAGAGCAGATGGATTCATCTCTTAGAGAACATCCCTAGTTCTGAATTGTTGGTCTAAGGTATTCTGACGTGAAGGCCAGTTATGGTATACAGCGTTCATCAAGGTGTTTAAGATAAAGCATCTGCTGGAAGTTCTCCTGCTTTAATTGTGAAGGCAGAAGGTTTCTTCTTCAGCCTGTTGAGGCTTCCTAATGCCTTTTAGAAATACTATTCCTGTGTCTTGGTAGCTGCAGTTCCAAGCAAACGTAGGATATGGGGAAAAAACAAGCTCTCTCTATGTTATTTTTTAAGATGAGCCTGAAAGCCATTTGCAGACTGCTTGATTGACATTATTAGCGCATACGAGGGAAGGTAAGGCCGCCTTGTTGAGAATGAAAAGCAGTCGTCTGCAGCAAGGTGCGTGCAGGCAGGTCCTTGCGGCCACGTAACCCCTGTTGCAGCTCTACCAGAATGTATGCTCAGGTATGTTTAATTCACAGAAGGCTGTTTTTAAAGCCAGTAATATGTAATTAAGCTACGTGGTTTATGAGCAAAACTGCATAAGCTGTTTATGAGCAAAACAGGAAACTTCCAGATTAAACCAGGCATCGCAGTTTTTCCAATAAAATAATTTTACTAGGAGATGCAAGTGTTAAATGAATAATCTGAATGGCAAGTGGTAAGGCAAAACAGATTTCGATGCAGGTTACTAGCTGAATAGCATGTTAAGGCAATACTTGATGGGGGCACAAGGCCTAACTACCCAATTTGTGGTACTCTTCTTTAAATTTTATTGGTAAGTTTTTCATATTGCTCCAGAGGAAATAGCAAAATTTGTAATCCAAAACATAGGATGCCCTTTCATGCCTAAATCACTCTGCTCCTCTGTAAATCACCTCCTTCCCAAGGTCTATGTTGGAACGTGGTCATGCAGATGACACTGGTTTTGTTTGGTGTGTATAGAAACACAGTGGAATATGTGGCAATTTGGTGCAATATTTTTCTTAATTGGGATGAACTGTGAAGAGAGGGCATAAAAAGTTGCTTTTTCTTCATAATGTATTTTCCATTTGACTTCTAGGCAAGCGCAGACAATTTTAGAGATTGATTTCTTGTTTTACCATAGTTTCGTGAAAAAAAACCACTTTTTTTCCCATTCCTTTAGGTGAAGCTTGACAAAGAGGGAAATACTACCTATTTTGGTGAGTTTTTGTTGTAGTTTTGTTTGTCTTTTTCCCCTTGTCCAATACAGAAAAGCCCAACTGGGAATCTACATGGGGTAGAAAATTATATTTGGGATACATCATTCTGTTTATTTGGGATGTTGCAATGTTTCCTCTGTTTTGCTGCCTTCTGTGGTCTTCACAGCATCTTTATAGTTACAGTTTTTGTATATTTCTAAGTAAATATACATGTTCAAGGAACGTGTGGACGTGGCATTGTAGGACATGGTTTAGTGGGCATGGTGGTGTTGATTGATGGTTGGAATTGATGATCTTATCGGTGTTTTCCAACCTTAGTGATCCTGTGAATATTTTTAAAATAACATATACCATCTCTTACAGGAAGGTCATTTTTACTTTGTCTTTTCCCTTTTTGACCAGCATGCTACTTTCCCTGCCTTGTATTTCCCTTCCTGTAGGATTACGTGTGCTTTCTCAAATGAGTCACTTGGTTTCTGACATGAAATTCATTATGACGGCCAACTTTTTCAGTTACATCTAGAATTTTTCTCTTTCCACCCAAGATACAGTCTTCTAAACTTCGTAAAAAATAAATTACATTGAGGAATCAATGGGAGGATAACTGTTTTAAAGACAGCACAGTACTTTTTTCTTTTGTGGGACTTAGTAACACACTAAAATGTAATTTCAGAACATATATGCTTGTCCCCTGAATGTCTTCATCTGAAAATATTTTTATGATAGAAAAGAAGAAGACAGAATTGTACCAGGAATTGGGTCTTCAAGCTCGAGATCTAAGATTTCAACACCTAATGAGCATTGCAACTAGGAACAACAGGATCATCATGAGAGTGGAGGTAATGGTTTCCCTATAGCTGAGTATAAACTTGAACCGTGTCTTATCCTGCGCTTGCATTTTCTTGCACGGTTCTTTTAAAACCAGCTTTCTGTGACGTGCAGTCCAGCAGTAAAGGTGTCTTTGGAGCTCTACCCTGCCATCAGAGGTACGGCTTTACCAACAGTACGTATTGATGACCATTTTCCTAGCTGAGCATAGGAGAAACGTTACTAACATTGTCATAGAAGTAAAGACTTACAAGGAGCCGCTTCTCAGTCAGACCTCCATTAGCACAGTGCTGTGTCTGAACCCGGGGGGATACACTGGTTTGCAGTTCGCATGAGATTCTGTTCTTTTCCTTTATTGAAGCCTAAATTATCAAATGTGCTACAGAGTCATGAGAAGACAGAAATCTTCAGAGACCTTTTTTTTCAGACTCCTACATGTACTGTCTTTTTCAGTTCTTGAAGGCTGTCATAACACCAGAGTTTCTTCTGATACTAGATTATCGTAATTTAAATCTGGAACACTGGCTCTACAATGAACTAGCGTCTCAGCTGGCCGGGGAAGGTCAACTAGTTACATATTCCCTGCCCTTTGAATTCCGAGCCATAGAAGCAATTCTGCAGTACCGGGTGAGCTATATTACTTTTATTTAAATGGGTTTGGAAGTTGTTGCTTTGTAGAAAGGACAGTATGATTTTCTTCTTGCATTTAATATTTATACATACACATTTGTATATGTATTCCACACTTACTGTAGGAGCTTTTTTTTTGTTTTGGCTTTTGTTGGTTTAGTTTTTATGGATTTGTGTGTATGTGTGTTTCCATTCCCTTCCCAAGAAAGTGCTAATTGGAAAGTTTGCTTTTTGGAACAAGGATGTGATGGCTTCACCATCATTTGGGCAGATAAAAACCAAGTCAGAGTACCTTCCTTTCTAGAGACGTGCTTTAGCTGAAATAGAAGTCTGGCCTCTTGCGCAGGAGTCAGATAATGATTTCTAGCTAACCTTAAAAATCTATGCTTGCTAATACTAGCATGACATTTCTAGACAAATAGCATTTTAGCTTTATCAGCTTTATTGGTGTGGTTGTCACTGGGTTTCAATTCAGTGCAAATCACTTTTATAAAATATTATATTTTGCACTGGCTTTATCTTGGAAGTGGTATCCCTATAGCAGGTATTTCCCGAAAGCAGATGGTTTTAACTGCCTCTTACTGTGAATTCTGTGTTCAGAGATGGGAGTCAGTTGCCCAAGTCATTCTAAATTTTAATTAAATTTTAATTCTTATAAAGGATCATGTTGTTATCTAGATCAGCAAACTGCAGGGGAGACTTAACACTTTGCAGCCTCAGATCCTTGAGACACTGGAAGCTCTAGTGGACCCCAAGCTTTTGTCTGTGGATAGGAGTAAACTACACATTCTCCTGCAAAATGGCAAGAGGTAAATAAGAGTAAGCTGTGAAGAGACTAGAAGATGACCGTAGAAAATTACGTGCAATGAAATGTTAGAAAAATGATGTCTAATATGAATTTCCTAAATTACTGTAATGCTGGGTTGTGTGTCTTACTTGTAAATTTAAAAATCGGTATATGAGATACGTAGTGATACGGGGGAAAAACAGAAAAAGGGAAATCTATTCCAAGTTGTCAGAAATACAGTCAAGCTTCTTAAATAGCATCTGACGGAACAAAATAATACCTAAGAGAACAAAATAACATCATGAAAATGTTCCCTGTAATGTACAACAAGATTAGCCTGTGGATCTATGCTTTAAGGTTACTAGCACTAATACACTGGTACCTTCATGTATTGGCCTCTCTGATACGTCAGTGCAAATATGCACTCCCTACATGTTCACGGAGTGCTTGGGTTTTTTCTGACTTACAAATATATCCAGAAAACACATCTGAATCCCTCTTAGTGTGCGTCTGTAGCTCGCTGGCCCCCAGACAAATCACTGAATCCCTCTTAGTGTGCATCTATAGCTCGCTGGCCCCCAGACAGATCACTGCTAAGTGCGTGGTCTGTAGGGAATTTTTTGAAGGAGCTCTTAGAATCCCACAAGGACGTCTTCCCTGGCCACTCGATCTGGTGAGGGTGCTGGCTGACAAACTCATTTAGAGGGTACCTTTGTGCACTGGTGCCAGTGGGGATTACTTGACCTTTTGCCTGTTCTTTCTTCAGCTTGTCAGAACTGGAAACAGATCTTAAAGTTTTCAAAGAAACAATTCTGGAGATCTTAGATGAAGAAGAATTAATAGAAGAGCTGTGTCTATCTAAATGGACTGATCCACAAGTATTGTATGTATACTTTGAAACCACATACTTTTTTACAAGTGTGTTTTGTTTAAGGAGAACTTGAACACTAAACTGCCAAAAAGCAGAAAGAAAAAGACTTTCTAATTTTTTAAAGCCCTAATGCTTGCTGCTTCAGAAATCATTGTATTTGCCATTTTGGAGAGGGACTCCACTAGCACTAGTCATATTGGGCAGTTTCAAATAGTTGTTGGCATAGCAGGCCAGCTCACCTAGTGTGTAATGGGATGGGAGCAGGATGGTAGGAGGAGAAAAAGAAAATGTTATTTTTCAGTACAAATTAACATTTTCTGCGAGAATTTTCTTCAGTTTCAGCAAAGAAACAAAGAGGCAGATTTTAAAGCTTGTCTTAAATAGGTCATACACCATGCTTCCTTTGTTAGAAGTGTGCTGAACATCTTGCTTCTAGCTTTTTGCTCCTCAGCAGAACCTGAAGGAAAGACACCCTGGAGCAATCTTGTTGTGACCTGAAGAGCAGCGTTTCAGGAAAAAGTGTCGACGCAGAAATAGTCCTATTGCATTCTCTCAGATTCTGGTGAAAGACTGCACACAGCAGCAGCAGCACTGGTCACTTGAACAAAAACTAAAAAGCAAAAAGATAATGAATATCAGATCCTAATATGTTTTGGGCTGAATTGTATTTAAATCTTGGGCATAGAGACATGTTTTATGTTTAAGCAGATAACAGAAACTACCTTTCAGGGTCCTTTGCAAAGTTGCTGAATAATACTTTCACCTAACCACGTTGCATGTGGGTATTAATACTGTTCACACAGTAGCATGGGTTTGAAATCGGGAGATAGTTTCTTGCTCCGCAGAGCTTAGTCTAAATGTGCAGCAGAAACTCAGTATTCCAGAAGCAGGACATGGTTTGCATTTATAATGCATCTGCTGGAGCAGTGTTGGGAGGGCTCTGAATTCCAGGCTGCTCCTGAGCCAGCAGCTGGTCTTCATCCTGGTTTTCCTCACAGCCTTCCTTTAGACTTAATACAAGCTGCTGGCAAATTTCTTCTTGCCTCACGGTAGACGGTCTGTAGGGAACATCTAGGAAGGATACCAAGGTCACTTTACGCTCTCATGTCGGGAGAAACCTGAAGTCATCCGTTCTTGCAGACGAGTAGGAGAGGTGGTGAGAGGTGGTGTGAAGAGTGCTGGAGCTGTGCTACAGGGTGTAGGGAGGCAGTCTGTGCACTGGGCACTCTAGGAAGCGCTGGCCACGACAGCACATGTGCAGGCAGGCTGGCAGTGTGCGGACAGCTCTTTCGGCCCCAGGATTGATGCAGGTGTTGTGTGATATTTGATGAGCTCCAGAAGCCTGAGAAGATGCGGAGGAACCTGCCTAGGCATATAGGTGCCATCGGAGATCGTTTGTGGCAGGAATGGTGAGCTGAGCCCAGAAAGATGAGGCAGACATCATATCTTTGTGTGAAGGGATGGCAGGCTGTCAAAGACTCACGAGGCAGATGGACGCTAATTAATGAAAGCAACTGGGATGGCAGTTACCTTCAAGTCCATATACCTGTTGTTTCCCTTTGTATAGCCACAGAGAAGCCGATTTAAAGATACTCATCAAATAGGACCTTGAGCTGAGTCTGGAATACAGCAGATAGTACTCCAAGGCTTTTCCACAGCTCCTCTCATCTGCATGCAATAAAACCCTCAAGGTCTGAGGGCTTTAAAATCAGCCTGGCTAACTCAATGTTTCTGCCCCATAAGGGAGAAACTAGGGGCTCTTTTAAAGGTCCCCAGGGAGCTTACATGGGTTGGTTCTTAATACGTTTCACTAATTTTCTTGGAAAAACACTTCAGAGAGGTTTCTTTAACAGTCAGCAATGCCAGGAGGCGAGTCTTTAAAAAGTTTAGTCTCTCTAGAGAAATGAGGTCATACCACAAAAGAAAAAATGATAAAGAATCTTCCTGGCTTTACTGCTAGTTTCCAAGCTCTTGTGGATCTTGGGTGCCTCAGCCTTCATTTAGACAGTGAACAATCCAGTACAGGGCCAGAAACATGCCTGCCTGTTGCAGAGAAGGCTGCTGCGCCAGCAGTCGGGCTGTGAAGTAGGGTGAAAGTTTCTCAGACTTCACTTAGGAGAGCAGCATCTTCATTTGATGCCCACTCTTAGGCTGCTTCCTGCTCCCAAAATGTTTTGCCGTAATTACTGCGTATAGCTGAAACACCTTACAACTAAACTATTTTAATATACACCTAAAACATCTCCTTCACTGTGTAGTTGTTGACTTTTGGTGGTTTTATTCTTTGGAGTTTTTGACTGCACCGCTACCAACTTCCACCACTTGAGGGCACCAAAAAATGAAGCATCTCCTTTCAAAAATGTCAGCACTTTATAGTAACTTTATAACGATATGAACGTTTATAGTAATAGAAAATTTATAAATAATATAAAATTTATATAACTTTATAGCTTTTTAAAATCTGAAAAAGTAAGATTTTTGGTGTTGTGCATGCCTTGAGCACATCAAATGCTAACTGCTCTATTCAGAATCATTGACTGTCTATGCTGATCAGCTGATAGATATAAAAATATGCCTTTTATTTTAAGCTGTTGGTATTGACAGAAGTTCCTCACTGCAAAGATTGGATTTTGCGATCTAGTGTCTAACAGCACTCTTGTTGGCTGTTCCCCACAACTCTTACATGCCTTAACACGTCAGTGATACATCTGTATACAACATGAAGCTAACCAGAAAAATATAAATTGTTGCTCACAGTGAGGAGAGTACATCTGGGATTGACCATGCAGAGGAAATGGAGCTGCTGCTGGAGAACTATTACAGACAAGCAGAAGATCTTGCGAATGAAGCTCGTGAGCTCAGAGTACTGATTGACGACTCGGAGAGCATAATATTTATCAACCTGGACAGGTTAGCTACCCGATCTGAGGGACTGCCAAAAGCTGAGCAGAACTTAATGCTGCCTGGTCTTTCTCAAATCACTGCCTGGAAGGAAAGTTGGGGAATTCCATCTTCATGGGGGTTTGACTGGACTTGTCACAGCGCAAGAAGCTGCATTGCCCTTTCCTTATCAGTGAACTGGGTAAAGCAAAGCAACAAGACACCCTAATTAGCATGTGTAAAAACCTCTCTAGCTGGGCATCAGTTTTCACTCGCAGGAGAAACCAAGCTTCTCCAAGATCCTTCTGGGGAGCTATTCACTAGAGGAACTGTCTGTGAATTTGGGGGCAAAATAAAATTCTACTCAGGAAAGTTTGCTCTTACTTCACCAAAACCAAAACTCTTATTTAAGAGTCTGGCTGGGCTACTCAGGTGTTCGGTACCAGTTGCATTATCACTCTATGGAGTGATACAAGAATTAATAACTTTGGAGCGAGTGTCCCCTCTCTCTCTGTATGCTACAGTTTTCACTACTGGTCAGCTTTCTTCCTGAAACATAATTAGCACATGTCACTCTGAGGTCAGTGTTTAATATTCTTTCTCCTCTTTACTGGGGAGTTACCTGCAGGAGCAATTGGTGGATGCTGCATCAGGAAACCACAAAAATCCTTTTGGGGAAGACTTGAATATGGAATTCTCCAAAACAGGCTCAAGTTTATAGTCTGCAGCATTTACCAACTGTGCTTCTTTGCAAGGTAACGGTAAATTTTTGTTGCTTGCGAATAGGGGCATGTAAATTCCGGCCAGTTAGTGGTGACAGAATATAAATTACTGTTACTCTGTGTATATACATCTCTAAGAAGTAAGTGATGCCGGCAAGTCTGCTGCTGGTTATGCAGAACCTGCTGCCTTAGAGGTGTCCTGATGCAGCAATTTCAAAACGACAGCCTCTTTATACTGTTGTTTCATGAGTTTTGTCACTGGGTTGCCTAACTCCATCATGACCGCCTCTGTTTCACTATTTGGTTTTAGCGCGTGCTGTTTGGAATTTGAGGATTTAGGCAGCAGATCAATTTTTTGAGTTCCCCTTACAGATGTTTCTCCCTTCTTTAGCCACCGTAATGTGATGATGAGACTGAACTTGCAGCTGACTATGGGGACTTTCTCTCTCTCTCTCTTTGGACTCATAGGAGTTGCATTTGGTATGAACTTGGAGTCATCTCTAGAAGAGGTAAGGAACGAATGCTGCTTTTATCAGTGACGTAAAACATGGGCCTTGCTCTTAGAGTGCATTTTATATTCACTACAACTCCATTCTTTTTATAGATAAAGCTCCAGATTTACATTAGTGTGTGAAGTAACATAATTTAGTCCAGTGATTCATGTGTTAGGGCAGTCACTTTTTTGTAAGCAGATTACTTTGTGGCTAACTGCACAGTATCGCAGGCTTTTTTGTCTGTGTGATGTCCACAGAAAAGAAATGGGAAGACAAAATTATGGTTGAGTCAAGACTGACTATAAAACAATATTCAGGTTGCTATAATGGTCATCTATTCTTCTGAAAAGCCCACCTTTGTCCTCCACGTACAAGGGGATCTGGCAAGCAGCCAGGGCATTTCCAACACGCCAGAGGAAATACTCTAGTGTCAATTACATGGTTATGCCCAGACTGGTGGGGGTACAAACTGGGGGTACAAATTTACAATTGCACGTGCTATCTTTAGGGGAACAAAAAGAAAAAAAAATACTTCTGCCTTTCCACATTCATTAAATAGCAAGGTTGAATTTCCAAACTTTCTGATGAAGGAAGGAAAACTGCACAGGACAGTAACAGATTACACTAGGGTGATGCCTAAATAAAATTCTTTGCTATGAAACAGCCCTTTTCCCAAAGTAGGGCTTGGCTGGTGATGGTGGGGAGTAAGAGATTATCTTTGGATAATCCCTTTTCTGAAGAGAGAGTTGCATGACTAACGTGAACGTTCTGTTGTAGGACCCCAGAATATTTTGGCTGGTGACGGGGATTATGTTTCTGGGAAGCGGTCTGATATGGCGGCGCTTGCTTTCCTTCCTTGGGCGGCACCTAGAACCTCCGCTACCTCCTCACGTACGTATGGCTGCCTAGGGTTTCTGCTTCAGACTCTGCACGTACAGTTAATTTCTAACGCGGGAAATAAGCTGTTGCAGAGGTGTGGGGCAATTCAGCTCAGTGTCTGCTCCTTGACTTGACAAAGGAGAAGGTTCTCTAGCTGGACTGAATGAGGTGGGAAGCCCAGCACTGGCAAAGATAGACTCGAACAGTAAGATCCTGCTCCCTGTCACCAGAAGGGAAGCTGCAGGCTGTTACTTGAGAGATGCTGTATTTCCTTTCACCTGGCAGCCCGAGGGAAGCTGAGGCCGGGGTAGAAGCAGCCCTAATTGGCCTTCTCAGCTGCCAGAGCAGCCTGCTTGTGGTGAGGGACATCAGGGATGCTGCCCTCCTCCCCTCACCCACATACTAACTCTGGATCTGTGGTCCCGGTCTTGTAAAAGTGAAGGTAAAGATAAAGAGACGATGAGGACAGGTACTAGCTGTAACATCTCTCTGGAGAATGATGCCACCGTTGTGATGTCCTGACTCCCAATCCAAAGTTTGCAATAGTTCCTCACATGCACACCAGCCATCTGTGCCGTTGATGCTGATGGCACCGTAGAGCTCTATTGCACCAAGCTGTATGAAGATTTCCAAGGAAGACACTCTTCAGGTTAGCAAGATGTTGTATGGGTCATTTTCCCTGTTGACTACAGCTTGTGGGACTGTATTGTCTACCTGTATTCTGCACTCTAATTTTCTAACAGGGAAGTATGTCTGGCTTGAAAAGTTAAGTTGCTACAAGTGACAAGAGGGGGGCCCAGATAAACTCCCTTCTTCCCTCCCCTCCCTTGCCACTAAGAGGCAGGTGGAAGTAGTTTGTTGTGGATTGCTGGCTGTGGCTGCAACTAACTGGATTCTCCTCAAGCGTTGCTCAAAACCAACTCCAGCATGTACTGACTCTGGCTTGGAGAAATGTATTGAAAGGGATTAGGGAGGGAGAAGCCAAAGATGCTGTTCTGAAAAAAAAGAGGAGAAAAATCAGGGTTCAGGCCTCTTATTTCCTTCTGCTGCATATAGACCAGCTTCTCATGTAATCACAGGCTATTTTGTCTTGCCTAGGTTCCTGCAGTTTTGAAAAAATCCCAACCAGCTGGAAGAGTGGAGATAAAAAACAACCTTAAAGCGGAAACATTTGGGCTGAGCAGAAGCACATTAACAAACCAATAGGAACAGCAGGAATGAAGAGACTTTTATTGTTACAGGGTGGACTTTGGACACTTGCCTTGCTTTTGCTCTTCCTTACTGAAAACTGTGGGAATTTCTAAACTTGCTAATTTAATATATATTTTGTGCCAAAAATCGATAGTGAGATTTTAATGCTCATACACAGAAGGAGAGAAACAGAAGGGAAAACAGTGACAGGTTTTCCACAGTAGGCTCACCTCCACCCCACGTATGTTCCATTAGTTTTCTGTATCATGTAGATGTACTTATTTTTTGGACATTCTCAAGTGTTTCTGTCAAATACTTCTTCACATGATGGCCTTTCTTAAAGAGAACAGTGTTTTCAGCTGAAAGCATGACAGCAGTCAGCATTCATGAATAATTCTGGTTCTGAGCTGCAGATTTAGGAATCTGACTTCAAATACCAAAGAAAAATCCCCCCCAAAAGTGGCCTTTTTAATGGATTTTTCAAGGCCGTATTTAATTGCAGAGAACAGATTTTCCAAAGTAAAAAGCATACCTGCATCTCTTGTGAAGCATCACCTCTATATTGGCTGTAACCAGAAATAAGTTTCCCTTATTTTAAGTGAGCAACAACAGCTTTTGAAATGTAGCTACTTGGGTATTCCTTAACAATTAATTTAGGCTCAAAGCGTACGCGGGTTTTGTAACAAGAAAAGCGGGCCTGTGGTAATGCGCAATTGTGCTTGCCCTCTGCCGCTATTTCAACACGCATTGACAGAGCTGCAGTTTAATCAGTCATAAGGACTGATTCAAACAGTGATAAAAATTAACAGATGGGTTGTTGGTTTCTCTTAAGCCGAGTTCTACTTTCTTTGCCTTCCACGAAGGCCAGACGAAGTGTGGATTAGCCTGCACCACAGTAAGTAGCTGGGTTAGTAAAGGGTGTGGAAGCCTGGTGTCCTGTGATGGACTGAAAGAAGGAGTAAAATTCTTATGCCCACTATTTGTGTTTTTTCCTAGGACTTACCTCTGAACTCTGAGGGTGTAGTTCTCCACTGGTTTCTGCCGGTCTGTAGAGGGAGCATGAAATCCTTCTGAATCAGGTCACAAACGGGTTTTTGTTTGGGGTTTTTTAACCTCTTTGTAACACACACTGAGTAGCTCCTTAGGTGCCACCAGATAAATCACTGTACTGGCACGGGTTGAGAAGACATTAACTGTAGCTGTGAACATTTTTACTCAGGACTGATGAGTCAAAAATGGAAAGAAAAAGGTACAGAAATGAGAATTATGCAGGCCTGGGATCCTAGTTTGGTTAAAATCGGTTGTATGTAATTATTTTCACAGTTGTTCTTGCTCTATATGTGACTACAGATACAAAAAGCACGATAAGGTGAGAAAATTAATAGGGTTTGTAATGTTTTTGAGATTTTTAGCTGGCTTTTTTGCAGCCTTTTTGCTTAGCAGGTAGAGATGTAAAAAAAAAATATCTCTGAACTGAGCAATCCAGTGGAAAAAACACTGGCTCACATACCTTGGCTGATAAACCCCAGGAAAGCCCAGTGCGTGAGGGGATGTGGATGCTGATGTTCTCAACCAAGTTGTAGCTGCAGTAGGCAGGGACTGAAATGTGGTGCAGCTATTTGGGAAGCTTTCACATACGCTTTCCAAGCTCTGTCTGTTGTGCAGAGAGGCTTCTGTGAACTGCACTGACTCCTTTTCCTGTACGGAACTGACTGAAAGCACAATAAAAGCATGGAGAGAAATACCTATCTTTGACAAGACCACCTTTCTCTCTCAGACATACGCAAATGTTTAATGGTTTTCTTACTATTCAAAGTAATCAAAATGCATTCATGTGCGATAAAAAACTCTGACCTCATACATAGAAAAAACCAAAGCCTGTGGAGGCTGTATGTTCAGAATGGAATTGCTACAGAACATACTGGTTTCAACAATTTCCATTTAAAAAAAGAAAACTCTTCATTCTGCCCTTGTAAATACATTGCTCGTTTAGCCTTGCACCACAGTTCACAGATTCATAAGGTAGGTACTGCGCTCCCAGTTCCATCCAGTTACTTCTTTCATAAAGTTCCGATTTTAAACTTTAAGTAGTCTGCTATTTGAACAAGTCCCCAACATAGATGTTAGAACACATTACACATCCAGCTAATGTTCAACTTGCTGTTTGGTTTTTTTAAAACAACCTCCCTGAGAGAGACAATTCCTAAGAAGGTAAGTTGAGGTGTGTCATCTTGGAGTATGACCTTAAGAATTCTGCACTATTCCACAGATTTGTGTTATTTAAAATAGAAATAATGCTTTGTTTGTGAAGGAGGCAAGAGGAGAGAAGATACATACACATGTGTCTACGGACTAGCGTAGGTAATAACGGCATCACATCTTGCTGCTCAAGTTGTTTAATAGATAATTGATGCACACTCTGAAACCTGCATCATACAAAATTAGTGTTAATTAGTTGAAGACAGCACTGTTAACAATAAAAGCTGTTAACAATTCTGAGTTACCATGGTCATGGAATTTTACATGAAGATGCAAAGAAAGGGTGTCAGAGTAGTCTCTGCCACAAGTGCGAAAGCAAAAGCCTTTCCTAAAACTTAACCGGTCTTGCTTGCGCTTTCCTCCCCGGGGAGATCCCCGAGTGCAGCCCTCAAGGCTTGCTAGAGGCAGAGGCTGTCCTTTGGACTGGCACCCGCCTTTCTGTCTGGCTTAGGGCTGCCTCCCTCCATGCTTAGTATTTTGACAGCAACTTTTGATACCTTGGAATCCCTGGCTGTATCACAGTATCTGCTAGTCTTTCCTGGTTTTAAAATACTCAAATCTGACCAGTAAAAGGTGGTGACCACTCAACATTCCTTATACAGCCAAATACTATTACCAAAACCTAGCCTTCTGCTCATTTCAGCCTCTGAAAGGCTTTCAGACCAGCTTGCTTGTTCTAGGTTAAGTGCTGCTGCTCACAACAGAATTAATTCGTGCTTTTCCATGACTGACATAGCTTTGCTTGGTTTGTAAGTCAAACCACCACAAATGCTCATATTCCCCTTCACGTAAAAACAATGACCATCCCTCCCTCCCTCAATACTATCCAGCCCCTACCTCGCTATCTGGGACATCTGGCTATCAGAAGTTTGCTGTCATGCGGTCTGTTGGTTTGTATGAGTTAAGGAAAGTATCACAGATACTGCAGAGATTCTTCACTAAAAGACCAGCTGTGCCCTGTTTTAAAGGCTACCATGAACCTTTAGAGCCAGTAGAGAAAAAGCCTTCCACCAAGTCGAGCTTTTGCCGAACTTCTCTCTGCTGCCACAACGACTTCTTTCTGCAGAGACACAGAGTAAAGGTTAGCAAAACGCAACTGCGGGTGTACGACTGCCTTCAGCTTCCCCAACGGAAACCAGGTTTTGTCTGTGTCATTAGTGATGAGGAGAAACGGGAGAGAGCAACCCACCTCATCAGAACAACGGTTAACAAAACGATTTGGCAAACAGACTTTATTTCATCTGGGGAACTGGAAGAAGCCAGAACCAGTCAAATAAATCTCTTGCCAATGTAAACAGTTTCTCAGGGGTAAAGATCAATACAGCTGAAGCTGGAGTGCGGACTGGATTGGTGCCGTAGCGAAGGAACACAACTGCTTGGAGAACGGCCTCACTTGCACTCGCGCAGAACCCATCAGCGATGCCTTTGTTTCAGCTGTTGGATTATGCAGCCTAACCTAGCTTAGAAGCATTTACATTTCCAGGTGTTTCTCCATTGTACGTTTTAACAACAAGAAGTCAAACACCATTTGTTGAACACCAGTCACACACCTCCTCAGCCTAGTACTGAGGCTTTCTCAGTCCTCACACAGAGAACCTCAGTTCTCACACAGGTTACGTCAGAGTAAGCAGACCGTGGGACTCCCCTCAGCTGAACAAGCACCAAGTAACCTTCAAGCTGAAAAAAAGGTTCCTCGGTGCATTGTATTTGGTAAAAATAATGGGCATCCAAGGGAAACAAAGAGAAACACAAACACATCCAAAATCATTCAGGTAAGAACTGGACCTCTCTGCACTTGGAAATACTTGCCAGGTGAACAGCTATCACTGCAAGCCAGAGCTAGGACAGTGAGCGTGTAAATATTAAACGAGGGGGTGGTTCGGTGCCTGGTTTACCCCACAGCTGAGCATCTGCTTTGCATACAGGTTGGCATGAACAGTAAAGGCAGTTGGCATTTACACTTGATTTGCCATACAACCTTTCAGCAAACTCCTAAGTAGTTTAGATTTGAAGCTGTTTTAAAGTGATTTCTTTCAGTTCCGGTGTCGGGTGCCAAAATTTTGACAACTCCATAGTTCATCCACCTATAAAATGGTCTTAATTATCAGTTCAGAGAGTGACTTAAATGAAAATTAACTATGTAAAGCACTTAAGACTTCTGCAAATGAGTAAGATATATACGTGAGGTGTTGGCTATCGTGCAAGTGAAGTAGAAAGATGTTACGAAGCAACTGACGAGTAATTTTTCTCACCTTTCTTTCAGATTTCACAGTGATAACGGAACTCCCAAACCTTGATAGTTCCTGTAAAACAACATCGCTTGTTATAATGCTGTTGGGTTTTGTGGGACTTTTTCATTTCTCTCAGTAGTTTGTTTTCTGGTTACTTACCTCAGGAGAAGTCAGGACATACTGTGCCTGAAGAAGAAAATAAAAGATAAAAAGTCAGCGGAGGGACCCACACTAGCAGAGTAGGAGACCAGTGCAATAACCCTGGCTCCTGAACAGCAAAGGAATTCAAGAATGAACAGGAGGAACGAAATCACACAGATGCAGAAACACAAGGACCCTTCTCTTTTCTGACACCAAGTCAGAATGCACCAGATGTTTGCACTGGATGGAACTAATTAGCTGTCATTATGACCTCATGTCCTGATTTCACTTGTATGTTTTCTTACCCAGTCCTCAGGACAGGGAGATATCCATGATTCGCAGTGGCCTGTCACATTCCCGGAGGATGCCTGCTTGCCGTTGTAAATGTACACACGGCCCGCTGCCCCCCCAAACAGTATTGTGGTGATACTGTTAGTTCGCAGCGGGGATGTCACAATCATTTCATCTGCAAATATTACAAGGATGACATGACACATCAGAAGTGAAAGAAAGACAGTTGGCATTTACATACCTCTAGGTGCCACAATTTCTATTAATGATGACAGATAAAATGTTTCAATTTCTGACTAAGCTGCTTGGGATTTTAGAGATGCCTCCCCCCAAGGCACGACGGGATACTTGTACAAGTCAGTTGAGGAAGCAGACTGTATTTAGCACTTGTATGAATACGTAGGTGACCAGTCTTCCTGCGGGCAAAGGTCAAACATTTCACCTCTGATCTAGATTCATCAAGCCTTACCTAGTCCATCATTATCCAGGTCACTTAAGTATACATCTCCTCCAAAGCGAGAAAACCTCCTGTCTCCACTGAATGTGCTGAGCAAAGAAGGCTTGGTGCTGTCTGTCAGATCGTACACCAGCGCCAGTCCAGCCTGCTGCAGCACTGAGGAGATAAATGAAATCCTAGACAGGCCATCTGGAAAAAAAAAAGAAGTAACGGAAGCTGAGCATCAGACATAGGAACTTAGGTTTAGTACTTGCAATACATTGACAGCAGATAATACTGGCATTACATAATACGGACAAAATTAATACAATTTATGAATAAGATCAAACATTACACGGTATTAACAGTAATGAGCATAGAAACAATCTCTTAGCAATAGTAGCAGGGGAAAAAAGCATTCAGGTTAGAGTTCTACATTTTGACTTTCCTAATTCCTTACTACCTACTGCCAGAGAAGGGACAAAATACCGTTTTAATTCCAAGAAATATGTAGTCTACTAGCAAATCACTGCTACGTAAATAATGCAAGGTAATAATGCTGCTAAACTAATTTTAAAGAAGGAAAAAACCCATTGAAGGTGAGGCATAGTACAGAGGATTCTACAGGTAAGGCACATATAGGTGATTACAGTGATTATTTCTATTTGTTCCTTTTTTTTAAATTACATGGCAATTAAAAGGTCCCTTTTCTAACTTTTAAATTTTGTATGTATCCTCTGGCCACATAGAAACAAACGTCCCAAAGCAGAAATGGTTTCCAGTTTTCAGAAGGACATACCTGCAGTAGGTGCACCCACCGCCAAAACCGTCCTTGTGATCCCAGCCACAGACATCACACCACTGGCCAGAGACAAACCCATTCTGCCCATCGCCTGTTAGATTTTTAAAAGACCTATGTCATTTCTACAGAATGTCACTTTATTTCAAATTAATTCATAAGGTCCCATACCTTGTCTCCGGTTACTGCAAACCAGGGCTTTGTGCTCGGTGGGTTATACCCGTACACCTTCCCAACGCTCTGTCGGACACCCGATGAGAAGGGATGGCAGCTTGAACTACAATGCAAAATATATTTGTATGGAACAACATGTTTTTGTACATTCAGCTAGGATTGCTCCTCTTAAACTATCTTCCCCTTTTTGTTTGGAATAACAGTGGCTGCCGAATTCTAGAAATCTATTTTAGTAATTCCCATGCTTGTTCTAACTAGTCACAAGACATTTAGGGCACAGACTTGGTCTCTCTATCCACTTCTTTATCACCCAATACGTTTTCGTGTTGGTTTGCTTTTAAAAATGCTATCTCTAAGTGCTATCTATAGGATTATTTTAGGCATGCTTACCTGTTAGCATTTTTGTGGCCCCTCTCCCCCCCCAAAGAAAACCCAACCAATTCTTAAGTGTCTGTAAATAAAGGCCCTCTTTGTAAAGGGTCTAAAGACACCCCTCCCTTCATGAGGAAGGATGAAGGCATAAAAATATTCTAAGCAGGACAAAGAGGAAACTTCCTGAAAAGCTTCAAGTCTAACCTATTACAAATCTTAACCATTGCAGAAGTAGGGCAGCATGGAGGAAAGAGCAAGTTGTCACATACAACACACCCAGCACAACTCTTCCACGTAGGGCTACCAATCAGCAGCAATGTCATGTTCTCCAGCTGGCAGCTGGCAAGTGAAAATCCAAACCAAGCATAGTTTTCTTCCCCCTTCACCATCCAGTTGGCATCCTCTACTGCCAGAAGTCCTGACAGACCAGAAAAATACGAATTAAATCTTGGTGTACCCTGGCATAGAAAAATCTGTTAGCAATCCTCCACTGATTCATCCTATGACCACAAGTTTCTATAAGCAACGTTACACCGTCCATGATATGGCACCAGCTATTGCTAACTTCTTCGCTTGCTCCGTCCGCAACTGTACTGGCTGGTGAAAGCCTTTATTCAGCACAGCCTGCTTCTAAATCCTTGCCACATCCTACACAAAGTACATGAAAGCTATCAGTCAAGCCTGCCCTAAACTAGTGACTCCTTCTTAGGGATAGGACAACATTGAAACTGTTTGTCAGAACTTGTAATTCTTTAAGGGTTGTGGGAGCTTCAAATAATTCTGGCTTTAATTCAAATAATTCATTCTGTGGTTTGGTTTTGCAAAAATGTCAGTTGGCAGTGTTTTGAAATGCATTTTTCTTGTGGTTTCTAATTTTACATGAAGTAGAATAAGCGACAAAAATTAAGCATTATTGGAAATCCCAATTATGTGATTCTGACAAAGCTGTGAATACCTGCATATTCTGCCCAGCCCCTATTAACTTTATTTAGCTCCCAATGTAGCCTTTCCTTCCTCATTCACAACAATCCTCATCGCGTGTACTCATTAGCTGTATCCACTTGTGGCATTCCTCTTTAGCCACAGGAAGGAGCACACAGAATGATAAAAATTCATCTTTTGATGTACATTTGCAAATTTCCAAGGAAGACCAGTGAGACCGCCCTGGTGTCACCAATACACAGTTGAATCCATTGCTTTAGCAAGGCTGTCAACACTGTCTCCCACCATGTTCTTGTATCCAAGCTTGGTCACTGCAGTCTGGATGGGTGGACAACCAGATGGGAAAAACCCGGTTGAGATGATCCCCCTCACAGGGCAGCAGTCAGCGGGTTATATTCGGAATGCCGGTGACAAGTGGAGTACCTTCAGGGGTCTATCTGTAGACTCATCCTGTTAAACGCTTTTATAAATGATCCGCAGAAGGCAACAACATGCCCTTTCATGAAGTTGCCAGATGACAGGAGGCTGGGGGGGTTCTCACTTGAGGGGAGTGCTACCATTCAGAAGGACCCAGACAGGCTGGAGGAACCTCACAAAATTCAGCGAGGACAAATGCAAAGCCCTGCCCCTGGGAAAAGAGATGCCCTTGCAGCGATACAGGCTGGGGACAGACTGGCTGGGGAGCAGCCGTGTGGAAAAGGTCCTGGAGATCCTGGTGAGCAGAGAGCTGAGCGTGAGGCTCAGACAGCAGAGATGACCAACAGCATCCCAGGTGATATAAGCAGGAGCATGGCAGAGATCGAGAGAAGTGATTATTTCCCCTTTACTCCTCCCTAGACCACACCTATAATACATTGTTCAGTTTTGGACCCCACAAAACAGAAGAGATGTTGATAAACTGGAGCAAATTTAATTTTAGAGCAAGATAGCTGGGGGCTGGAGCACTTGCGCTGTGAGCAAAGACTGAGGGACCGGGACGTACTCAGCCTGGAGAAGAGAAGAGAAGGTTTCGAGTGGACCTAACAGCAGCCTGCCAGTACCTGTGAGGAGGTTAACAAGGAGATAGGGCCGCGCTCTTCCCAGTGTACTGGGGTACGTAATGCCTTCTGTGCCTCCGACTTCACCATGCATAGAGGTGGGAGGACAACAGACAATGAGCATAAGCTGAAAACAAGAGAGGTTCATACTGGCTGTAACAAGACATTTTTTTTCCCTGTGAGGACAGCCAAGAAGTGGAACAGCTGCCCGGAGTGGCTGTGCAACCTCTGTCACTGGAGGTTTTTAAGACGTGACCAGATAAAGCCCTGAGCGATCTGGTCTGACTTCATCGCTGCCCCCTTATTCAGCAGGAGGCTGGACTAGACACCTCCTGAGATCCCTTTGAACCTGAATTATCCCGTGATTAATTAGGAACAAGTGAACAGTCACATAAAATATGGGAGGATTAATTTATTCAATAAATATTACCTTGGTCACTCCTGTTGAAATAAGAGTAAAATGCAACCACAAATCCTCTCTGCTGCCCACCACCAGGCGCATATGGAGAGCCCACAACCAGATCAGCATTTCCATCCCCATCAATATCAGCTGCCAGGAGGGACCAACCAAGATTACAGTAGGAATACTGCAATAAACAGTTAGTTTAAGCCTGAAATGGAACTGAAGCCACCAATTCTGTAACAAAATAGAGCTATTTACTTCTAAAAAGCTAACTTTGTCTGCTTCTGATCAAATTACCCTCCCACTGCCTGGCTTCAATTTTGTTTTCTTTGGGTTTTTTTGGAGGGCTATGCATCTTTCTGTTCACCCTGCTGCCTCCCCTGCACTGGAGCACAAATGTCTTTCCCACATACAACCAACCCAGGCAAGCACCTTCTTGCATCATCCCCATCAGTCTAAATTCCCTTGCAATGAGAAGTTTGATTTTAATGCTCTTTTTTTAAGCCCTCAAGCCCCTTTCCCCTTTATCTCACCTCCTGCTTGTGTAGCCCTGTGTTAGCCTGATCAATATACCTGACAAGTTACGGTAACGTTTGGTTGAGATGCCAAGCCTCTTCCCTCAGTGCCAAAATAGACATACACAGCACCCTAAACAGAAGGAAAAGCAAATACAGCATGAGAGCACCTGCATGTCAGCACCAAGCATGAAATCCAAGACAAAGCACGGGGAGTGAAACAGTGCTGCAAGGGCTATTAATACAACTGCTTTTTTCCTGTCAGAGCCTTCTCATAATACCGTCTTTTCCACCCAAAACCTAAGAATACCCATGCTGTAATGGGTACTTCTACAACATTGCAACTAACTGAAGAAGTACAGAGAAGTACATTTTCATCATACTGTGGGTAAGGAGCAAGGACAGTATACTGTATCTTACATTCGTTATACACACATTC
The DNA here is from genome assembly GCF_030936135.1 of Gavia stellata. Taxonomy (NCBI): domain Eukaryota; kingdom Metazoa; phylum Chordata; class Aves; order Gaviiformes; family Gaviidae; genus Gavia; species Gavia stellata. The sequence goes on along the minus strand of NC_082596.1, from coordinate 93,528,324 downwards.
AGGTGCCTCAAATTTTGTTAATTATTATTTAATGCAATGGCACACAGTGCCAGGCACAACAGATGCATGCAATTTTCCAAGCTAGTGGGTTTGCATGAAAGCATTTAAGTTCCTATTTAGGCAGCTAAGTTAGTATCTGAAATTCTGAAGAGTTTTAAGTTTAATGGATGTGATTTAAACCAAAACATTTTGCCTCTCAGTTCGCGTGGGCTGAAAATACTCAGGGACCATTACATGGGCTTATCTGGTAGGCTGCAAATCATTAAGCCTCTGTAACTCGATTATTTTAGCAACTGTGTCTGTGTTCATATCACATTTTAGATATCATCTGTTGGCCTGTGACAGCAGATGACCCATGAGGTCCATTCCAGACTCTCTGTTCCTAAATAAAAAGGGTACACTTGTATTTCACGAGTGACTCCTTCCATTTCCAGCACATCAGTGCTGCAAAGTTGCAATCTGATTTGGATTTCTAATGTGCAAAAAGGCCACTGAAAGAGAAATAGAGATAGCTGTCATTGCTCTAGTCAAAGTACCCTCAAAGGTTATAGACCTTTGTGTTTAAATTACAATGTCACCATGAGCAACAACAGAAATTCTCTCTCTCATTTCACTGTTCAAAAAAGTATGTATCAATAAAAATGTTCTGTTTGGAGGAAAAAAACTGCAACAAACCCATGTGTGTGGCTTACTTTGTAAGTAAGAAACTGAGATCCCACAGAAGGTGCTCCAACTGCCAGATCTGGCGCTCCATCCTCATTGAAGTCCAGGACTGCCAAGGCAGAACCAAATCTTCCTGAAGGCTAAAAGAAGAGGGATTGCTCTCATAAAAATAACAGATGTTTTCAAGACAAAACCATCAAAACCTAATGCACATTTGCAATCACAGCACAGGGAAGAACTGGAAACAGAGACGACAAAAATCTATCCCAACAATTCTTAAGATTTTCTTAGCGTCGCTGTTCTCCCAGGTAATAACTCTCACACTAATACACTAACTCAGAGACAACTGTTCTGTTTGAGGATGTGGAGGTGTTAAAATCTAAGAGAACTGAACACAACACGACGCTGCTTTGCTATTTCCTCTTCTGAGCCTAGCGCACCACTGACGTCAAGCTTATGAACTTTCCTGTTAACCGCATTACAGCTGTGAACCACTAAAACACTCTGCAAGAAGACAGCAGCTGTTACTCCACAGTTTATAACCACAGAAACAGATTAAAAGGAAATGTCTCTCATCTCTCTCTATTCTCTTCTTTGTGAATAAAGATATTTTCTACAGAGGTTCATCTTTATTACTCAAAAAGATCATTTGATCCTGCTTCTCAGTTAGAAGCCAGTCACCGTCATGTCAAATCATAGTTTTCTCTTTTTTTTAAAATAACGTGTACTCTTAGTAAAGGCAAACAATGGTTTTGTGAGAAGTTATCAATTAATAAAAAAAAAATGTATCTTCAAAGGAATTGGAACTTACATTGAATTAATAATTTTGGATGAAAAATATTTTCTAAAATGCAGGGACCCAAATGAGCTATATTGTGACTTACAGAGACACTACCTCAGTTTTTTTCAAGGGCAAATTATGTTCTAACACCCACTTACCTGGCACAGTAATAAAAGTGAACCTACAGATCACCATTGCTTTAATTGTTCCTGTGACTTAAGTAACAGTTATTTTTCCTGAAAAGCATAAGACATCCTTTTACCAGGAGGGGCATTTCAGGAAGAATCCTCACACATATTAATGATACTATTGCTCAGTTAGAATTTAACACATTTTCAGGCAAAAAAATTTAAGCGACAAATACCTGACTTGACCCCTCACCTGATGACCCTGTAGTACTTGGTCAGCTTTCCCATCTAGATCCATGTCCTTGGGTGGCAAACCTGACTGGTTGCTGTAGACCACATACACCCGTCCTATCTGAACACGGCCCAATGTGCTGTACCCCGGTGCTCCGACCACCAGATCTTCGTATCCATCCTGGTTTAGGTCAGCTGAGATCATTGCCCTGTACAGCAAGGGAGTCAACAAAATCGTAGCATTAACTTCCAGACTACCATAAGATTAGCAGAAAATGAATACTTTTACTTCTTTCAGGTAAACCAAGACCTGTCTTTCCCTATCTGTTTTTGTAAAAATCTACAGAGCATTTTTCATATTATAATTGATTTTTGTTTTCTTGAATTAAATAAAAACAGCGCCTTGAAGATTCATCTTCCATTAATGCAGCTGAGATCTGCAGGAACTGCTTTTTGCTTACTCACACAAGGCACCTGAGAGCAATCAGAGCGAGGAGCATGAAAAAGGGCTGCTTGCATATGACACAGAATACAGAAGATGAAGTTAAGTACCTTTTTAACTGAACCTGTGATGTAATCAATGGACTTAACAGTAGATAAGCGAAGGGATCACAGGTCTCAATAACTTGTTGGAGTTTAGAGAGGGAACGTGGAGAGAAAAGAGCTAACTACTGTTCATTTGGCTGCTGTGAAGTAAACTCAAGAATGAAATCTTCAATTTTTGAGTCAGAAGAAATAAAGCAACATGAGGAGCAATGCAAATTTTTTTCATTACTCTTCCCTGTTGCAGGTAAAGCTAGAATCTCTCAGGCAAGGAGAGAGAATATGCCTCTTTCTGTGTCCTGAATCTATCTTTGAACTCCCTCCTAGTGTTGCAGTGTTTCCAAGAACACTCGCTAGGCACCATCAGTGATCAATTCAGGACAGACAATTAATTCTGCGCAAACATCAACCAATAACCAAAAAAAGGGAAACAATGTTCCTATACTGTTCAGAACTAGAGCTGGTGTTGGTTCTAATTTTGGGTCCTTCCATTCTGAGCTTGATCACACACAGAGCACTGAGCTCCCTCGCTAAAGAGAGAATGGAAAAAAATGACAAGACAACCCTTCTAAAGAAAGAGGTTCTCTGACTAGAATTCACATCTGAATGGAAATTTTGCTCTTGATACAGTTTTATTCAGTACCGACACAAAAAGGCTTATGCTAACATCTGAAAGAAAGGTCTTACGGGTTAAATTCTTATTCCGGCCAGTCAATATAAGCCATTCAGCCAATCACTAATTAATTTGGACTGCCACCTTTGAAGAGTATCCAAGAATAAACATAAACATTTTGGTAGGTACTCAAAACCTTCAGAAATTAAGAGGGAGGTGGGAAGAAAAAAATTACCAACCATCCAAGTCTAGCATAGGGTGAAGTCAGAAAATATGAAGCTGCTGGCTTGGAGATGCACTTAGAAGATTTTTGATGTGTAGCTGCTAATGTTCTCCAGACATTGGCTGCAAAAGCACGGTTTATCAAGTGGAGGGAATTCTGAAATAAAAATAATAAAGAGACACAAGAATGGTTAAAACACTGGCCAAAACTCTTGAACATTATGGAGCACCTCAAAACCAAGTCACCAACAGTGGAAATCACCACACCGATCTAAGGGGACTCTGACTCAGGTCATAAGCACCGTTTTAGAAGGAGATAAAAATCTGTATGCTTTAAATGGAGCACTGCTAATTGTTCACTGCTATGCTTTGTTGGGGCTTCTTAACCCCAAAAAGCAATCATATGATTCTGTAAAATGTAAATACCAAAGTGTAAGTACTAAAGATATATTCTGTCATTTTTGGTACTGCAAGATGTGTTCTAACTTCACTAGACAATAAGCAAAGTGTAAAAATTGAGTATTTACGAAGTATATATAATTATATAGATTAACAACAGCTGCTGGAACCTCCATGAAGCGAAGTCACAGGCTACTGTTAACATCCAGAGACCCTGCTCCATCACGCAGCATCTCAGACAGAAATTAAAACAATTTTCTACAGAGCTGAATTTTACCTGACATGTCTGTCACTTTTCACTTACTGTTGCCCAAGATTGTATGTTGAAGTGAACTCCTCTCTCTGTATAATTTATATTCTTTTCAAGTGTCTTTGTAAGCAAAGAAGTTGCATTCTTGTGACGTTCATTTTTTGATTGTTTGTTTCTGCTAAAATAAAGAAGGCAGTAATAACAATTAATAAAACTGAATTAATGAGGAGTATTTTATGACAAAGTTAGGAGAAGCAATCATATTGCATGCGATCAGGTGGCCATTTCTCCCATATATAAAGGGAGTTCTCAAGGATACGAATTAAGCTGGTTTCTCTTGAGATGTTTGCTAGAGGAATACACATGCTCTAAACAGCTGAGTTCCATATTTCTGTACATAAATCAGGAGAGAATTTAGCTATGGTAAAGGTAAACATGAATCAGTAGTTTCACGATTAGCGGAACAGAGAGTGACAACCAAATAAAGTGTGAAGACGAAGCACTTCAAGTGCTACGTAAGTATTCTTGTCCTTAGGCTGGAAGGTGAAAGTCTCTCCTACGTTCTGCACAGTTCCCCTATACAAAGCTTATTTATTCATGTTAAGAGAATCTCAAATTCACACACAAAAAGATAAACCAAAAGATCTCTAATTTTCAATAGCGCACTGTCCACGTTAGTGGAGGACTCTCCTCTCATCAGTAAATCTTTGAACCTTCAGAGGTGTACTTACCCATAGCTGTCCTTGTGCTCCCTTGTGCAGTTTATGAACAGAGGGTTCTCGGGCAGGGAGCAGCCACTGAAGAAATATGCAGAATGCATTTTAAACATTTTCCCGCAATGGCAGTGTAACTAAAAATACAACTTTTATCCTTACTGATTCCTCTGTTAGAAGTCATCAGTTTTGTCAAGAAACCCATCCTATTCAAAACTGGAGCATCACCATAATCCTGAGAAAGCCCTTTGATATTTATTTTAATGACTTTGATCAGGTTCTATATGAATCTCACATGTCTTTATATAACTCCTAAAGGGAACTTAGTGTTCCTGCTAATCGTAATAATCTAAAGCACTTTTAATGAAAGTGCCATCCTGGAACAAAGAACACAACAGATTATGCTGCATTGTACTTGAAACATCATTTCCCAAAATAGCTGCAGTGATATTTTCCATATAAATGGATAGATTAATTGCCACTGTTGGTCTTATAAAGTTATTTACAGTAAGGTTACACTTGCAACAGAGCAGTACAGGGCCAGAACTTCTATAAAAACACAATATTCTGAGTACAAGCCTGAGCTTCCAACACTAGAATATAAACGCTTACTCTTCCTAATCCTATCTGTCTTCAGTGTCTGAAGGCAGTATCTGCCCTCCCCCAGGAAGGGACATCTTTGCTGGCTGATGACAGCAGCCAGAAGGTGCTGCCACAGCTCAGACTGCCAGCCCGGGCAGAACCTCGGGGCATGGCTATGCAACGTCTAAGCAGGCCCTTGAGCTTAAAGAATGCCCCAAATTTTCCCTGCCGAGCATCAGCTGGGCGTGCCAGAGCCTTGCCGGGGGAAAGGAGTGTGCACATGTAACAAATGTGAACTCAAGGCCTATGTAATCCTGTGCACCCGGGTAAAAGACAGCCACAGAAATCCCTTTGTCCAAGTGAGGATTTAAAGCTCAGCACCTCTTCTAGGAAAGAACCTGCCTTCAGAAGAACAATTAAACGGGTGTCAGAACTTGACTGCTGTGTTTCATATTGCAGGAAACACAGCTATACCTGGTTCCATTCTCCAGCATACGGCTCGTCAGCTCAAAAATATTGTTTGTCCAGAATGCCATGTCATCCACTCCTCCGAGGAAATACTCGTGGAACTTCTCTACCAGAAATGGAGATTTGCTAGCATATGTTGGAAAAAGCTAAGAGACAAGCAAGATACTTAGTAAGATGGATTACATTGTCTTCATGCTATATGTTCATTTTTATAAAGAAAACAGAAGACCAACCTTGGCAACAGCAAGCCTTTCTCCATGCCTGAAAAAAAAAAATCTTCAGAAATAAATTTGCTTCATTTAATAATATTTAATTATTTAAACAGTTCTTTTCAAGGCTTCTGTATGGTAAATACTATGCAAGTCATTACATTTCCTTGTTGGCTGTTAATATATTTTTGAAAGATGTAATGTGAGAAGCAACTTTATTGCTGCCCTTAATTTGGAGGGATCCACAGTGTTTGCAAATGCTGCATGACTATTGGTAATTAACTGAAATGAAGGATACAGCTAGGCTGCTTAGGATATTCAAAAGCAGAGACTGCCAGATATCAAAAGACTCTTTTGAATTGTTCTTGGACTTGAAAGGATCTACATAAAGCGTAGGTAAGCCATCTACTTAGCTATGTACACTACTCCTTCAGTACATGAAAAGTATATTGCTAACACGCCACAACGCAATGGTACTTGAAGACACAGCTGTTCTCACATAAATAGGCATAAATACGTTCAATGCATAAATGTGTTAAATAGCTAAGATGCTGAATCTGTGGTGTTAATAATGAATTTAACAGTTACTAAGCAGCCCAAATTTGTATTCTAGCTATTAAAAAAAATTCAGGTGCTTAATGATTTTGGGGTCTAGTAGGGAGTCTATATTGCTGGCCTCAATGCATAAATTTCTGAGCTAGCATTTCAAATACGATTAACATAATTCTCTTACGTACGTTTAACTTATGAAAACCGAGACAAAGCTATTCAACTTACAGTTCGAGAAACAGCAGGTAAGTACAGTCAGTAATTGTGCTTTCAGTTATGATCTCTCTTCCATAAAACTCCTTATAGATAGCTGCTAGGTCTTTGACAGGTACATACCTAAAAACAAGACGGAAGTATTATAACACGAGTTTTTCCACATCACCTGATAAAAGATTACAGTTCTTGTAATAACAATAGCCTGCTTTAAAATATTCTAAATTTCAAAAGACTATAGAAGGTCATGAAGATTTACAAAAGCCAGGAAGACCAGGACTGCAGGTGCAGTTACTCTGCACAACGTTCTCCTCCTGTTTAGGTTCAAACTCACAAACCTGTAGAACCATTCCCCTTCGGCTATGGCTGGTAGAATTTCCACACTCCCTACACTGGCTCCCTGGCTTGGGGACCACATAATCTTGGAGGATGTTCTCCAACTCTCCGCTGTGCCAAATCTACTCCCAGCCAAACAGACATTTCCCATAGCTGTGCCAGAGTTTTATTAATGAACTCTGCCTTCTACACCTAGATGAACTACCTCCTACTTAAACAAAACAATTCAAATTACCTACTTTATCAGCAGAAAAAAGGGCATGTGAGTTTTTTATTTCAGTTAATAACGTTGAGAAAAAAACTGTGTATATCTGAAACTGCTGCTTCTTTTTATGCTTTTAAAACCTGCCTGAATTCCACAGCATCTATAACCATAAACATCCTCAACTTCCAAAATTTTAAATGGAAATCTAAGTGAGATTTATTTAACTGAGTTATTTAACTAATTGCTAGGACATTCCAGCAAACCTTTTTCACTGATTATTTTATATAAAAATACTTCTAGTTCCTTTCAGAGATAAATAATTTAATCTTTCTTGCTGTGTTCCTATATGTAAAACTCTTTTTTCTTCTGTCCTTCCAGTTTTTCATGTCAGGGAACAGCAAATATGTATATAAGGAATACCGAACTCAGAAAAATTCCAATAGCCGCAAGGGTTTCTTTTGAAAGAAAAATAAAGGACAGCATTTTGTTAAAACACAGTGAGTATACAGAGTAAGCAGAAATAATTATTAAAGAAGATAACCTCATTATCTTACCAATTTGATGCCAGATAACTGAAGTCCAGCTCAAACTGACTCAGTACATCTCCTCCTGCAGACAGAAGAATAAAAAAAAAAAACCAAAACAGAAAGCCCAACAAACCAAACCTGTTAAGTATCTATCATGGATAACAGCACAGAGGAAGCTATGTATGGCTATGCTATCTACGTTTATATGGTAGATCCTCCAGCTATATATTTAGAATACATAAACAGTTGACCTGAAAGTATGCTGCATGTTTTATACTTTCAGAGAATAAGAATAATGTAAAATTTAAAATCACAGTAGTGACTCCATTTAAACTTTAGCATCCTTCAGCCTGTGTTTTGGCTTTACTACAGGTGTCCATATGCCCTATCTCCCGAAACATGGAGCATGAGGACAGGGATAGCAGGGCTTTGCAAGCAAGAGAATACAGTGTCCATATGACCGATTCTTGGCTCCTGCATTGCACAGGGTTAGAGCCAGAATCACCCACTCTGGTTTTGAAGGGGACTAGTTATTCCAACAGAAGGATCTATGATCAGCAAACAGAAACATTACCAAAATCACCAACATTGTGAGCTTCTGAGTATGAACCATGAAAATCAATCTGGAGAAAGAAAAAAACAAGAGAACTGGCTATTTTACTCATCCTTCCATACAAACATCTGAACAGAAACAAATTGTGCAAGCAGCCCTGAAGTTTACAGGTCCCAAACCTGACCAACTTCATTCTTGCGGAGTTTGTGACATTACATCTCTCTGAAAGTCTTCCTGAAACAGGGCTCCAGCTTTTCTCTTCCCTCCCCACCAGAGTCCAAAGCTAAGCTAACAATTCCAATAAATCCAGTTATAGCAATAAATATAATAATACAGGCTTACTTCTCCCATGGCCTTTAGAAATCCTTGGTCGATGCCCAGGCTATGCCAGCTAACATCTGCCACCATATGTGAGGCAATTCCAAACAGGAAAGCCACCAGCTTCTCTGTAGCCTACACAACAACAATCCACTTGCAGTAATGTCAGTAATTTTACTCCTGTCTTTAAGAAGAGGTGAGCATTTTACGTTAGCGCATTATACAAGCATATAGGTGAGAAACTCTTACAATCCAAGAACTTAGCATGACAAAGTGTTGAACACTCGTTCCTTGATGCTGGAGTCACTTTTTGTGACTTGAGAAGCTTTAAGCACTTCATACAGTTCAAGGCCATAGAATTACATGGTTGATGTCAGGACAACTTGTGTACTTCAAGTTAGATGCGTACTAAAGTGGTTTTCTGGACCGAGGGCAAACACTTCCAAGGAGTGAACCCCCTCTGCCACCATGGGTGTTGTGCAGACACACAGAGAAGGGAAAGAGATTCCTGTGCAAGTGCTGTTCACTGTAAAAGTACCTGATTAAAGCCCAGGTATGAAATTACTCATTCCTACAAACAGAAAAGTTATTTGGAATAAATTTATCAGCAACAGAAATTTCATTTCTCCAGAAAAGACTTCTCTGCATTGAATCACTGTAAGTTCCAGAGGTCTTTTAAAACTCTGTAACTGAATCATAGTATTTGACAAATTTGTACTTCCCAAGGGTTAATAGCTCACAAGATCAGTATCACCAATGGCCAGTCAAAAGGCAGGCAGACTTGTCAAGGTTTTAAAGAGTGCATGCTCTCAAACGCTGTTCTACCTGTATGACTCTCCTGAGCGGAGAGAACATGGCAAATTCTCCAGTAAGGAAAAGAAAACAGTACGACCTTTAAAATCATTCTCAATTTGACAATTTGTTTTCCTCTCCTCCTATGTAGCTCATATACCATGAACAAGAGCAAATCAGGACTAAGTTCAAGATTTCACGAGTGAGGATTCGAAAAGACGCCTGGTTTTCAAGTGGCAAAGACTCAACCAGATCTGACAATAACGCAAGACCACCAATCACATTTGAAAGTTTGCACCTATGAAATGCATCATAAGCACCAGACCACACTGGAGATAACTGATATGGAAACCATAACTTTTTTGTCCGATAAAGATGAAAAGAGGATTTCAAATTTTCCTGTATCAGCGGAGACTTTAATTTAAAAATGTGTATTTCTTCTACACTTCCCAAAGGATGAAATTGCAACAAGTGAAGCTGAAGAAAACAGCAGAAAGAAAAGTCAAAAGTTAAAGAAATTTTCTTACCTCTTCCCAAGGCTGAGGATAATTCCTTCTGATGTAGTGAATACTTGCACTGAGAAATGGGGACCAGTGAGTGTCTTCAGACACATCATGGAATATTCCTATTGCAATGAAATTGTATCAGTATTTGATTTTTTTTCTTTGGGGAAAAACAAAAAAAGAAAGAGAAAGAGAAAGAAAAAAAAGAAAGAGAAAGAGGAAAAAAAAAGAAAGAGAAAGAGGAAAAAAAAAGAAAGGGAAAGAGGAAAAAAAAAGAAAGGGAAAGAGGAAAAAAAAGAAAGGGAAAGAGGAAAAAAAAGAAAGGGAAAGAGGAAAAAAAAAGAAAGGGAAAGAGGAAAAAAAAAGAAAGGGAAAGAGGGAAAAAAAGAAAGGGAAAGAGGGAAAAAAAAGAAAGGGAAAGAGAAAAAAAGAAAGGGAAAGAGGGAAAAAAAAGAAAGGGAAAGAGGGAAAAAAAAGAAAGGGAAAGAGAAAAAAAAAGAAAGGGAAAGAGGAAAAAAAAAAGAAAGGGAAAGAGGAAAAAAAAAGAAAGGGAAAAGGTTTTCTCCATGAAAAAAAATATAGACATTTGTTCAATTTCATATCGTACAGACAACACATTTTGCAATCCACTTATATGAGAAGAGCCAAATGAGATGTATTTTTATATGATTTATACTGCCAAAAGAGATACTAAAAATACCTTCCACAATTTTGGTTTGAAGCATCTGAAAATTTTGTGCCTGGTCCCTTCCTCTGTGCCTGTGAGTACATACAGTACAATGAAAAACTGCCTCCCAAGTGGAGAGGACAAAGAGAGCTGGCAGGGAAACTGTTGACTAAATGTGAATGCATCAAATTGTATGGCAGAAAAGCTGATGGGCATTGCAGCCAACTCAAAATATCCTACTTTGGGACAGGTATCAGTTTCCACAGGCCAGAGGAGGGCTATGTAATCATCATCATCATTTTCAACCAAATGGCAAACTTGCCAAGATACAGTCAGCGTAGGAGCAGAAGAAGGGCAGAGGAAAGCAGGAAAAATCAGGTTTTCCTTTGAAGCATCAATTATTGCTCTCACTTGGATTTATGCAGAAGAGATTATGTAGGATCTAGAGTGACCTTGCCTAAAAATTTCTGTGCACCTACATAAAGCTGAGGGCAAAGTGATGCTGACGTGACGAGACTAAGCAGCACAATATTAAACTCTCAAACGGGGAAGAAGGTAGGCAGGAGATAGATTGTTCAGACCATCAATACACTTGGAGGAAGAGTATGTGTTTTTTCAGACAGAACTGTCAAAATGCAGAAGATTACAGTGTATTAAAAGCTGAGAGAGACCTTGTGGGTGATTCAGTCACCTCCTGGCCTCCTGACATTCTACAGTGCAGCTGAACTAGATAACATAAGGATTTGCTAGACCAAAATCAAACGTTCACAGAGTAGACTTCTACATCCAAGTTTGTCTCCTGCCTGGAAAGGTAGTCTGGATGGCTTTGGTTTTGCTAGAGAGGCACACAGTTAAAACAGCTCAGTTCTGTAGAGGTACCTATTTCTTCCACATTGACCAAGGAGACTGCTGACAAGTGGCCCAAGTATAAAACAAGGCAAGATGGACCCCAACTTCAGCGAAGGAATGTGGGCTGGAGGCTGCAGATAGAGAGACTCTGATCACTGGCCTGGTATAAGGCAGAAGTCAAAACTGTTAGAGGGGAAAGACAAGGCAGATAGAAATAACCAAGTTAAGGTAGGAATTGAAGAAATCCCAGGAGAACACCAGTCCTGAAAACAAGGCAAGTGAGACCGAAGTTTGGGACAAGATGTTAGCAGAGCCAGGCAGAAGACCAGGAACAGTGACCTGGTGAGTGACCGGAGACAAAACCAGTATTAAATGCCAGAGCAGAGGGGCAACCTGGATGTGACCTGAGCACCACGATGTAACAACGGAGAAGATCCCCCGTTAGGCAACCTGGATGGGGCAACCTGCCTGTCAGGAGATAAACCAAGCAGCCTGTAGTTGGCATAAGCAACAGTCGGTATCAACAACCTGTGACTGAGAAACAATGAGAAGTCTGGCTGCCACTGTGTGATTTAAGACTCTAAGTAGAGTAGGTGATGAGAAAAGATGGGGAAAGTGTCCTTGGAAAGACAAAGATTTTGCAGTTTGAGGCAGGAAAAACAAATACTGAGATAAGCGGAGGCACTGGCACTCAGCTGAAAAACATGTAAAAGATGAGGCAAACCAAACAAAGATCCTAAGAACACTTTGAATTTAATGGATCTGAATTTGCATGACCCACTGAAATAAACCACCTCCCATACTCTAGACTTTCAGTAAGATCTCAATGAACAATTGGCCAGATATCCTCACCTAAACTCCGTTTCACTGCCTGGTCTCTGGTATCTGCCTAAACATCCTAACAGCTTGCTTGTTGGAGGACAGGCTGTCTTTGTCTCATTTGCTAATTGCTCACTATCCAGATTTACCACTTTAGTAGCAAATATCCCAGAGCAAGCCCTAGCTGGCTGTTTTATAGCTCCGGTGTTGCTGGAGAAGCTGATTAGGGTCAAGAGCTGACCTACCAGAGTTGAAAAATCAGGGGACCAGCTGCAAGTCAAGACATACTCTTTACAGCCACTGCAACAGAGTGTTAATTTTGTAGTGCAGTCTTTAGATCTGCGAGCACCAAAACTAAGACTGACATTAATTTCAAACAGGGAAAGGCAAGAGACAGCAGTCTGGAAAAGAAAGGCTTTAAACTGGGATGTTACACTTCCCCTCCACCCCCAGCAAGTCCTACACTATTTCGTTTTTGTGAGCTTTTTATATTCTCCTACCATCTTTGTGATTGATCTGATAGAAACTAATACTTCCTAATATAGAAATGAGCTCTAGGCTTTCCCTAAGACTGAGAAAAAAAGATCATTTTGTCCTCTCGATTTCTCTCCAAGACAGTACTCATTCATCTGACCTAATTTAGTCAAACAGCATCCTTCTATCAAATTGCCCTACACACTAAATAGTTAAATTTACCCAAAAGGTACTTTTCTAAAACATTTTCAAATTTATTATTTTCTTATATAGTTCTACAAAAAGGCTCAAAATACTAACAAAATAGTGGACGTTTTTGCAGGAAGGTATTTTGGGCCATACTTCATTTCTTACACCATAACTATTTTCAACCCTACTAAATTCTGTAGGATTTTCACATAAAAATACAGTTGTCACAATATTGGACTTACAAAGCTTTTCTTACCACTTTTGCAGATTGAAGGATAAAAGGCATCAGGATAAATGCTCCCAGCCTGAAATGCATCTTGGTGGTTTAGTAATAACTGGGAAAAGGGCGGGGAAAAAAGGAATCAGAATGCTATTGCACAGCAGAAAACCACAGTTCACTACCAATATTGAAGACAAAATTTAAATATCCATCAAGATACAACTATTATCTTGGTAAAATACGTTATTTCAGTGTCAACACCATCCCCCATCATCCCACCCTGCTCCCCCCTTGCCAAAATACTTGTAAGCAAAACTAATCAGTATACGCTGTAATTTGAAAGGCCATTTAGGAAAGTATTCATATGATCTAACTTAGGTACTGGTGAAGTCACCTTCTGAAGGTACCCTCCTCCTCTTGGACTAGACACAAAGCCTGGGCTGCTATCTTCCATCCTCTGGATCTCAGCATAGCTGCCTACAGCGGACAATGTGAATACTTCCCTTGAGTCATCTCCTACTTTGATAAAAGATCAAATTATATAAAATGGTCATCTTTACGTTGTGCTAAAGGATATTAAAATGTTTTAAATGCAAAACACATCTGTGTTTTGTTCATGTGCTTATGAAAACTGTCCACATGCTTACAGTGCGCTGCTGGATAGAACCCATGAAAGGAAAAGCTATTTGCACCAACCAGAAATTGGTTAAATGATAGATGTGGTGGACTAAATTCACTAAATTCATTCAAAATGACTTGCTGTCATTTTGCTATCCTTATGTTTACTAAATTTCCTTTCCAAAAGTCCTCTACTGATTCTGCTAATACAACTACCTACAGAGGCTATGACTTAAGTTGATGGGAAAAAACGTGAGAAACCACACACGATATATGCACATTATTATAGTTACTACATATTCGCAATAGTTTTCAGAAGGAGTCAAAGGATTTTCAAAAAAACAAGGTAAAAATACAGTCTAGGCACAATAGTTACACACATATTACTGAGAAAAAAGAATAAAGAAAAGAAAGGCAAGAAGACAGACAGAAAAACACTCAGAAGAAAGGCGTACACAATTAAGCAACAATATGCCACCTACCTGTCTATAATTAACATTCCCTTCATGCTTAATGAAAAATTCCAGAGCTCTATGGGCTGAAAAACAACATATTGAAGTATTGATTTATTGTGGCCAGGCCCATGTTTTGTTAGAAGCATTATCAAAACCAGAACACACCGCATCGTCCTCATATCTAAGCCAAGTGGCACAGGTGAATGAAACATGATTTCTCAGAAAACGCTGTAGGTGTGAGAGGATGTGTTTTCTCACCTGGGGAGCTGATAAAGCAATGCTGTTTCTGTGGCACATCTGGACACTGAGATCTCATCACTCTCTCTCTAGTCCCCAGCTCCCAAGCTGGCCAACAAAGCCAAAAGTCCTTAATCGCAGGGAAAAGGAACTCCCCGTGTCCGGAACTGAGCTACAGCAATGAACTGACACGGATCATACCCAGCATGTATAGAGTACAGATCATAAAATTCTAGCTGTAAAGGACCCATGTAGATTGTATTTCAGTTTCACTGTTGCCCTTAACATCGAAAAAGGTACCTCAGGAATCAACGCATATGTTTAACAGTTTGATTAATTTTTAACATGTATGAAAACCAACAAAAATCTGAAGTCAGCACAGTAAATAATACTATTTATTCACTGAATAGGCAGACATTCTTGCTGAAAAAATATTTATTGAGTAAGCATAACAAGAGAATGAAACAAACTGACATCACTTGTCTTTAATGGAGTCTCCTTCTAATTAATGTTAGATCCCAGGGATAGTCTATTAACACTATTCTAAATAATACCCAACGTTGCCCCTAAAATTATTCAGTTGAAACTGCATGCACGGGTTATCATCTGGCCTTCCCACACAAAGTTCTACCCCTCGCTTAAAGCTATCTACAAACTAAGACTGATCAAGATAGCCCAGAATATGCTGAATTTAATTTGATCCTTACCCAATAAATCACATCACAGAAAACCCCTGACCTCATTCTGGAATAAGATCTAGACAAAATTGTGTGGGTTTGAATGATCTTTCACTTTGAATTTTACCCACTAATCTAAACCATCCTTATACAAGTATGTTAAGATACCTTAAGGACCAATCTTGCACCAAAACAGGAATAACTTCAAAATACTAATAATTAAAAAAAAGTCTATCGTTTTAAAGCTCAGCCATTTCAACCCACATCTCTATTTCCAGCATGGGAGACTCTCAGTTTGGCAGTTTGCTTTTCCTGTCTCCCGGCCCCCCCGACTTCCCTCGTTACTCATGTGGGCCCAGGTCCCAGAAGTTCACCTTCACAAGGAATTTCGTGCTGAATCCCCGCAGTTCCACAGAGCCCTGTGGGTCTGACAGGAGCCCCCGGGGCGGGAGAAGAGCCTCCCCACTCAGTAACGAGACCATGGCAAGTAGGACACGGCACAGCTCTGCCGAGCACACCGAACATGAGCAACATTTTGAACAGGCAGAGCTTTTCACCATTTTAAAAGTACTTTCAGAAGTCTGTCCAGGACAGACTTTGGTGCTGGCTTTGAGTCGGAGGAGTTCCTTTCTACACTTTGGGTTTTTTTTTTTCCTGGAATACTCAGTGTTTGGATTTGGCAATAACTTTCAGTATCTTATCATCATGGACTTTTATCTGCACATTAATAAAAGCACTGATTTTAGCAACATCAGAGCTGAAACCAGTTTAATGTAATTTTCAGACAAACGGACAAAATTTGTTGTAAACTATGACCCAGTAGTTCCGTGCACACACTACCGAGATCTTCAAATTATATAAATGCAGGTTTTCTGCAATACGCTTCCTTGATAAGAAAAAACCAACTGCTTTGGGACAGATCCATAAGCTCTCGTTTCTCTTTGTAGATTTCTCGCAAATACACTCCATTCTGCCAAAACTGTTATTTCAAGTTTTCAGAAGCTCATACTCAGCAATTAGTGCCCCAAGCTTGCAAATATGTATGCGTTTGCCTAACCTCAGGCAGCGCGACTTCTCCTACTGATTACTGTGGCTTTCTTGACATATCGTTAGGAAAAGCGAATGGTTGCAGTAAGGGAACATACTCTCGGTCTCAAATGAATGCCATGAATAATCCCAGCCTTTAACTTGTTGCAAGTTGCATGTATTCAGTACTTAAAGTCTGAGAAGATTACCTGAATAGAGACAACATCATACGTTTTACTGTTTGAGCAACAGATTTAGAATCAGAAACAGAAGAACAAACAATTAAAACTGTCAATTTATTGTGAGTGCATGTTTCGGAATAACCTCACGCTACTCGTGAGTGTTCTTGCAAGAACTACAGCAGAAACCAGATTTTAAAAATAAGACATGCAAACAAGAAATTGAAACCAGAAATATTTCCCCACTTTGACGTTCACTCAGTTCTTTCCTTCATTCTCTACAAATCTAGGCTGTTCAGGCTACAGATAGCAACCTACCAGAAAGAGACACAGAACAAGATTTTCACCATGTTAGTCATAGATACAAACACATTACAGCATTTTATCTATTTTATGCAGGTATGGCAAAATTAATACACGGTGATTTGAAAACAGAGCTACCACAAATGATCTGTGTTATTCTCTAGCTTAAATATAACAATGCCATAAATAGCGTAAAGTATTCCTCTTCCTTCTCCAAACCAAACCCTGCATGCGTAAGACTTGCAGACACAAACATTCCAGTTACATAACGCCTGTGTTTTAGAAGACGGAAAAATACGCAACCAAATCGATTCAAGCATTTTGCTTATAAAAACTGTAAAGTTTCAAACTCCAAACCCAAACTACACAGCTACCCTACGTTAGTCACTTTTTTAAAATGATGTAGAATGCTCATTATTTCCTCCCTTTGCTTTCCAGCCAAATCGGAATTTACTTCTCTTCCCAAGCAACTCAAAAGACACGAGAATTCATTCGGAGCATGTCTTACCTATTTCAACATGTGTTGAAATTCCACTTGGGATACATCTTTGACAGAAAAGGTACAGCGTAACCAGCAAAACAGACCAAATCTTCAAACCGGCCATGATGCTGGCTGGCACTGCGGTTTTCAGAAGCCTGGAGCAGTAGCACTGTGACCTTTGAAATGTAGGTTACGGAGCATGCCTTTTCTTTCAGACATATTGCTGACACAGCAACTAAACGACTGCCCTATTTGCAAGGCTGTTTTATACCACTGCTTTTCTTTCTTTTAGGTAAAGTAATTTATAAAAAAAGACATAACCTATAGGTGTTCCCCCCTCTTGAATTCCGCAGTATCTCTGGGGTTTGGGCAGTGTAACTGCCATCACTGCACAGCAGCAGCGAGGTCCGTTAGCATACAAAAGCAGGGCAGGTAAGAGCATCCTCCCACAGTTGGCCCAGCTCATGGTGCACTTGCCTTACAACACCTACATCATAAACAGAATTAAAGCCAGTTGCCAAAGCAGTATTAGTAGCAACACACTAGCTCCTGAGTTGTAGGCAATACAAATTCCTAAGCTTTGGTGAGCTGACAGGACACCGCACAGATACGTTTGGCTCTTACGATCCAGACTGAAAGCCCGATCGATGTAGCGGGGGAAGTCAGGCGAGTACTCCCGCCATACCATACACATGGCTACCGACTTCTGCCCGACTGCAGAGGCACGCCGCGGCTCCCAGCCCTCCTCCCTGCAAACCGGGCCTGGCCGCCATGCCAGGCCGCTGCTCGGCACCTGCGGCACAGCCACGCCGGTCCCCAGCGAGACGGTGGCACCGGGCAGGGGCCTCGCGCGGCCCTGCCGCCGGAGACCCACCGCAGCCGCCGTGGGAGCCGGAGGCGAGGGCCACTGGCGCAGTGCGGCCACAGCCTCCCGCGGGCCGGCGCTCCCGGGGCCAAGCCATCAAGCGCAAGTCCCCCCTCTCCCTCCGGAGGCGGGGGGGGGGCGGGTCTCGACGGGGCTGGGGAAGAAGCAGCCCCCGAGCCGCTGCTTCTGCAAGGGCAGACCGAGCGCCTCTGCGCGGCTCCTCCCCGCCCCGGCGAGAGGCCGCTTCTGGCCCGGCCCCCCCGCAGCCCCGCCTCCGGGGCGGTACGGGCGGGCTCGGCCCGGGCCCCGCCGCCTGTCGCCGGTGCGCGGCCATGGCGAGCCTCCTGCCGCGGCGGGCCGCGGCCGCCCGCCGCCGCCTCCTGCTTCTGCCCCCGCCGCCCCCAGGTCCGGCGGCGGCGCGGCGCGGCAGCTGGGCGCTGCCCGCCGCCCTGGTGCGCCGGGGCGGCCTGGTGGGCGGCCGCTGGGTGGAGACGCCGGCCGCTTTCCCCGTGCAGGACCCGGCCAGCGGCGAGGAGCTGGGCCGGGTGGCCGACTGCGGGGCCGCCGAGGCGCGGGCGGCCGTGCGGGCCGCGCACGAGGCCGGGGCCGCCTGGGGCCGCCTCCCCGCCAAGGTGAGGGGCCGCGGAAGATGGCGCCCGCCTGGGCGGCGCGGGGGCCCCGGGCGGGGCGCGGCTCGGCTCCGCTCCCGGCGCCGCCTGGGGCGGGAGGCGGCCGGGGCGGGGAGGTCCGGTCCGGCGAGGGCCGCACGTCCCCCGGCGGGCTGCGGGGCCGCCCCGGGGGGGGGGTCTTCCGGAGCTTCGCTTCCCCGTCGGGGAAGCTCGTCCCAGGCGCCGCGTCCTCCCTGCGGGCGGCGGCCACGGCAGCCTTCTCTCTTCGCAGGAGAGGAGCGTGCGCCTCCGCAGGTGGTACGAGCTGATGATGGAGAACAAGGACGAGCTGGCGAGGATCATAACGGCCGAGAACGTGAGTACGGCGGCAGGGCCCGCCGCTGCCGGGGGAGCGGTGTGGTGCCGGCTGCCCCGCTCCGCACGGGTACTGGCATTCAGCCTTTTTAGAAACGTAACACAGGGATGCTAACACTGAAGTAAAATAAAACTGACAGCCCTCAAAACACCCTGTATGCATTTCACCAGTTAGCCACCATATCGGGTTTTTATTACTTAAAAAGTTGGGCCTAGCGGATGGCGTTGTGCATCCACATCGCTCCGGTAGGTCAGTGGATAGCGTTTGAAACATTTCTCCTTCTGACATACATACAGTGCGTTATTTTGATGACAGTAGCACCTAACAATCCAGTGGAAATCTGACCTATATTAATAATACAGACTCATTAAGCTTGGAAAAGACCTGTAAGACCATCAAGTCCAACCACCAACCCAAGCCCACCATGCCCATTAAACCATGTCCCACAATGCCACATCCACACGTTCCTTGAACACCTCCAGTGACGGTGACTCCACCACCTCCCTGGGCAGCCTGTTCCAGTGCTTCACCACTCTCTCAGGAAAGCATACATCAACCTAAACCATAGTCTTCATGGCAGAAATGTTTGTGTTTTATTGGTTTCATTGACTCAGAAAAAATTGCAGTACTGTTAAAGCAAGTCTCCAGGTTGGTTTCACTCAGTGTGCTTTGGTTTGCATCCTAGAGCAGTCTGGGAGCTCACAGACTGGTATCCTTTTGGATAAAACCATGCTGGAAGATACCTCAGCAGCTCCTCTGTAGTGTCCCACCTGCCAATGGTCATTCAGTCCACGGGATCAGACCTGGAGTAATCCAGAGTAATACTCCCAAAACAAATGTCCCTGGCATAAACTTGTAACTGTTTTGCCGTGATTTGCATCTTCTTCAGAAGGGTAATAACAGCTAACTGCAGAGTTTGTAAATAAACACGGTACATTTGCTGTTCCAGCTCCTTGTCTTGGGCAGGCATGAATCCAGGCGCAACATGCAAAATGTTGACTATACAATGACAGTATATTGAAGCCGCACAATTATTGCTGCTGCAATCATATAATCCTTTTTGGAGATCGCAGTGTACATGATAGGGGATTATAAAGTACTCTGAAAAGAACAGAAACTCTGAAATGACTTGAATTTGGTTTTACCGCTTCAGTCTGTCACTTACAGTGTATCTTCAATCTGATTTAATCAAAGGGGAAGCCTCTGAAAGAAGCACAGGGTGAAATCCTGTATTCTGCCTCGTTTCTGGAGTGGTTTGCGGAGGAAGCTCGCCGGGTTTATGGTGATGTTATTCCAGCATCTGCGAAAGACAGAAGAATCCTGGTGCTGAAGCAGCCAGTAGGAGTGGCAGCCGTTATAACCCCAGTAAGCGTAGCTGCATTTTTCAAATCCTGTGAAGGTTTTCAGCTCAGCCCACAGCATGGGGCCTTATGGCTCCTCCTGCCCAGGAATCACCCTTGTAAAGTTTCATTTCTACCTTGTACTTGCTTCTTCCTGGATTGGCAGTGCTTCTTTGTAATGTTCACTTAGGACAAAGCACATCACGCAGGTCTGTTTAGGTTATCACATAATTACAGAAAATGTCAGCTCTTTCTGCAAAAACAGGTGGCAAATTCTTCCCAAGTTTGATTGTACTTTTCTCTCTCATCCTAGTGGAATTTCCCCAGCGCTATGATTACCCGGAAGGTTGGTGCAGCTCTGGCAGCTGGCTGTACGGTGGTAGTGAAACCTGCAGAGGACACACCTTTATCAGCATTAGCTCTTGGGGAGGTGAGCTTTTGCGCTAAGCTTTACCTTAGCATTGGACTGAAGCTGTAAATGGGGAGTCAGATGGGCTTCGAAGATAACTTTGGCCAGCTTCATACATGAAGGAAGGACAAGTTGGCTGAATTGATCCAGAGGTTTTAGTTTAGTAAGTCTTTGAAAGTTGCCTCTAATGTGATCTACAGCCTCAAAGAGGACCTGGCCATTTACTTACACAAAACGTCTTTATATCTTTCCTTTGGTGACTTTGAATGACAGCCAGCTTAAACTGGAGCGAACCTGCTGTCTTGGTACCGTGGCATCTGTTACTAGTTGTGCTGCTCAGTGTCGGCTTCCGTTGACTTACAGACTGGTTTCTTCAAAACAATAAACAAACATTAAGCGACTGTTCCTCATACAAAATGCACTGGTACTGCAAATTCTGTGTTTCTTTTGTTGCAGCTTGCAAACCAGGCTGGAATTCCAGCGGGAGTGTATAACGTTGTTCCTTGTTCCAGACAACAGACGCCAGCTGTAGGCGAAGTTCTGTGCACTGATCCGTTGGTAGCCAAAATATCTTTTACTGGCTCCACAGCAACAGGAAAGGTACATAAGCGCACAGAATATTCTAGAAGATTATTACTGGGATTATACTGGAAAGGTAGGGGGAAAGTGTGTGCCTTTATACAGAGCCGCCTTCTTTTCTGGCTACTGTACACAGATTGTCCAAATAAGTGTGTACTTCTTGAGATACTGCCTATTTAATATCAGTACTTTGCAGAAAGATGCCTGTGTGCAACTTCTGGATAATTGCTCTTTATTAAATTATAATGTGAATGGTTCTGTACAAGATGCTCTTGTTTCATATCACAGCGTGACAACATACTGATAAGAACACTGAAATTGAGTTTCAGAGGTACTATTCAGGAATAGCCTCTGCAGTTGTGAGAAAGCGTTAGAGAACTGAGGCCCCTGCATGTCTCCTATCAACCTTAGTCAATAAGCAATCTTACTCGTCACCATCTGTAAGCAAATCAATAAAACTGCAGAGCATGGCTAGAAGATGGTAGAATTCTGTGGGATGGCCGTATGCAGAATGAAGAAAAAGTCTGGTAATAAGGCAAATCTTAATCCCAAATTCTGTCAGATCTTGGAAAAATTTTGGAAGAGTAGTCAAGATTTTTATTACTAAAAAAAAAAAGAAAAGAACAAGCAAACAAGAGTGACAATATTAGTGTATAAAAGCCTGATCTGAACTGAAGTTGATAAAAATCCTTCCGTTCATTATTTCTTGGCCAGAATTTAATCTCTGAAGATTTTAATGAAGGAAATTAGTCTTTGGTTTTGTCATAGGAGAAAACAGATGGTCTAGCATTACAGAGAAGATGCAGATTAATTCCCTGCCAGAGTCATTCACTGTCTTCCATCTGTGGTTCCGTAATTTACATCTGGTAGAGGTACAAGTTTCTGTCTCTCCTCTGTTGCCTACAGATACTGCTGAAACATGCAGCTGGCACTGTGAAGCGAGTTTCCATGGAGCTTGGGGGACACGCTCCTTTTATTGTGTTTGACAGCGCCAATGTGGACCGTGCTGTTGCAGGAGCCCTTGCTTCTAAGTATAGAAACTCAGGGCAGGTAAGAGTAACTGTTTGCTGCTGTACATATAGTGTGCGCTGTAAATAAGCTATTTTATGTAAAAGCAAAGCATAGAAAAGAACACTTCATTGTGAAGAGAAGGATGCTGGAGTCGCACATGGCTCTGGGCACTCAAGCCAGTTATCAGCATGTCTGAATAACAACACTGTAAAGTCCCTCACAACATACATGGCAGTTAATAGTATCACTGAGAAGGAAGATGTTCCCTAGGACCCCTCGCAAGAGCGTGAGAAGTGATAAGGCATTTTGTCATACGCTTTGTTAGCATTAAATTCATTGCAGAACTAGAGCTGTGAAAAGACACAATCCTGCCTCAGTTCTCAGGATTATATTTTATAACATGTGCCTAGCCATTTCTTAAAATAATGGCTTCAAGTCTCATAATCAGCGTTGCTATCTGTAAGATTGCGTGTTCGATTCAAGCCTTTTTTTGTGTCTTCAGAGCACCCAGCAGGAGTTAAGGGGATTGAAGTCTGTTAAGACATTCATGGCTAGATTTTTCCCCAATGAGTAGCTTAAAAAAAGTGATAGACAGGATTCAAGTGTACATTGCTTCAAATATATTTTACTTAGAGTCAAAAAATTATTAAGAGCATCACTTTCCAGAACAGTCAGCTGAGCAGGGCTGTGTGGAGACTGTTCCAGCCTTATGAGTATTGCCTCTACACATGAACGTGAAGTTGACAACCTCCAACTCTGGAGAAGCAGCAAGTTTTCAGTGGGATTGGGAGGCCGTTTGGTTGAGAAAATGTTGCTTGAAAAACACAAGAAGAAAACATAAGACTAATCTTGGGAAGAAAGAAAGGAAACAGAATGGAATGTGGATAAGGACCACTGAGTGATCAGACACAGACTGGACAAGATAAAACATAAAAGGTGCCACTGCTGCTCCATAGAAGGATAAAGTAGCTGTTACTTTTGAGAGACTGTAGCAATCAAAATACGATGCAGTTAAAGCAAAGGGGTAGCACAAGTAAGTAGGCCGCTGAAAGCACTTAAAAACAAATTAGAGGAAGAAAACAAACTCAATTAATGAAGGAGTTAGTTAGAAAACAAAGATCCCACACCACCAAGTGTGATTTGAGGTTCTGCTGCTCAGTCCAGCATTCTGCAGTCTAATTAGAAGGTATTTCTTGCGGCTTCTGGACCTTGGTTGATCCATATATTGGAGTCCACAGAACTCACAAAACCTTCTCCCAGCATAAGTGACTTAAATTTAGCAGTGTGGCATATTTCACACACATACTGACAGCTTGTCGAAGTTGTATTTCTAAAGTGAGAGGGGAGGATGAAAGAAAGGGCAAAGCTAGGCAACAGCTTAGGATGATGGAGGAGAGGCAGAGGAGAGATTGCGGTGGTAACCTGATACTGTGGCAACCTGATACTGTGGCATGGAGGCCAGAATGAGTTCATGGGTAGATTAAATATAATATAAACTACTGTTTGTTTTTCCTTCTCATGTTTGTTTTCAGACCTGTGTTTGCACAAACCGCTTCCTGGTGCAAAAGGGAATCCATGATAAATTTGTGGAAAAGTTTGCTGAAGCTATAGAGAGAGAACTACACGTCGGAAGTGGATTTGACGCAAAAACTACCCAAGGGCCACTAATTAACGAAAAAGCAGTGGAGAAGGTATAAATAAAAGATTTCATTTTTGACACCTTAATTTCGTTTTTATGATCCATAAAGTAACTTTAGATTTATATTTCACTTTTTTAACGCTTGTTTTGTTAGAAGGTATTCACAGTGTGGCTGCAAGCATGTTCTGTCCTCCACGTCCATGTATACATATAGATGAACAGATGTGGCCAGTTGATGTATCATTCTCCTATTTCCATTAAGGGAAACAGCAATTCCTCCTTTAGGAGAAACTGATTCTTCCTGATAACTTCCTAGCTGTTCTAGATAAGATTTATAGAAATTAGATACACGGTGAGAGTTGTGTGGTGATCCTGCACTTCTGAAGCACTGTGATTGATAACTCATTTTGAAGAACAGTGCCTCTGCTTGGCAAAAGCTAAGCAGAATAATACACGGAGGTTAAAAATACCAGAGCTCTGGATGTAATCACTTGAAACCTTACATGCGTTGTTTGGGTCTTCTGTTTTGGGTGACTCGTGACTCCAGGAATTATTTTTTTAATTGCAGAGAGTCACATTTTCTATAGTATTTCACCCTTCCTAAGGTTAAAAATTATAAATTATGTGGTTCATCCTTTCTAATATACTATGGCTCAGTTATATGCAGGCTTGGTTTGAATGCCGTCATACTTGAATGCTGCCAGATTCTTCCTGTTTATTAAAGTAACAGAATATGAAAATATTCAGAGTTATTTGGGAGACAAAGGGTACAGTACTTGGATTTCTTTCCTTCATGCCTTCCCTTTGTGCATCACAAAAGTATAGTGTGTGTGTGTGTGTATCATACACATATGTACACACATAGTTAACGTATATATACACGTGTATATATACAAATAAGTAAGCACTGTATAAAGTCACTTAACTGCCTTTCTGTAATTTCAAGGGACAGTATTCTAGGTGGAGACCGCTGCTTTAGTTCTCTCATTACTTTCCTGTCTTCGGATGAATTGTAGATGTAGGGGGTGGAAAATACTCTTGCCAGTACCAGCTTGAAAGTTGTCCATTTCTCTTTGAATGACAGTCCTGTACTTCTGTTTTCATAGTGCTTGATCACCAATATCAGGTGTACTTCTTAGTCTTGCAAAGACTTTTCCTCATGTTAGATGTAATCTTTTCATTTCAACAGAAAAGCTGAATCTTTAATATCTGTGAGACTGGGGCCATACTCATAAATTATCCCTCCGAAATTATGTCAGACTGAGAGAAATACAAATTCAAGAGAAATTTTAAATAATACTGCAGCTGGTCTTCTGCAAAGTAAAACCTCTCTTCAAAACCTTCTATTTAATACTGGAGTGTATTATTTCTTCAGTGGAAAATATGCTATTGTTCATTCCTAAATGCTGACTTTGAGATTTTTGGTTTGCATACCTCAGGTAGAGAGACACATTAATGATGCGGTTTCTCAAGGAGCATCTATTGTGACTGGAGGGAAACGACACAGCTTGGGGAAGAATTTCTTTGAGCCGACATTACTTAGTAACGTTACAACAAAAATGCTTTGCACCCAAGAGGAGACATTTGGCCCTTTAGCACCAGTTATCAAGTAAGATTATTAATTTTCCAGATTAAAAATATCAATTAAAAAACCCAATGAAAGATTATTTTTGATAAATAAGATCTGAACGACAGTTTGCCAAAAGATATTTTTGTACGATCACACAATTCATGTAATAAGACTGGGGTACGCAGGTGAAAACGGACTTTGGATATGTGGTTCATTTGTTTCTCTCTCTTGACCCATTTTTAGCATCTCTGCAATTTTTTGAAAATTATTTTCTTTTAAATTGTATCAGCAGTTAAGCAAGGGTAGAGAGCAGCAAAACCTTCATCAACTTCATGATTTGTGGTATGAAGCAGGAGGCAGGACTTTGCAGTTTGTCAGGTGATTTGCTAGTCCTAAGTTTTTCTAACGGAGGATGACTTGGACCTCTCTTTTTCTCCTTAAAACCTTCCCTGCCTCTGGCCAGAGAAATTGGATGTGACGGAAGAACATACAGTTCTCTCTCATAGTTGAGATTGGTGGCCTAACCCACGTGAAGTAAATGTTTTAGCTACCAGTATCTAGGAGGGATAAAGGCAATCTTAACTATTTAACTGCAGCTTAAATTAAGAGAAGTGGTAGGAACTCCTCCATTGTTTCAAAGCGAAAATTAAATCAGATGTTTAAAATACACTTTTGGAAAAAACCTGCATCTTGACTTTATTTCTGATACGGCTGCTTCTGTCAGTAAGTCAGCAAGATGGTAGATGAACTGCAGGCCTCATTTGTGCTTTTTCTCTTGACAGATTTGAGACTGAAGCAGAAGCTATTGCTATAGCAAACGCAGCTAATGTGGGTTTAGCAGGTACGCCTCTGTCAGATAAATGTATTTCTGTCGTTTTATGAGCTGTAGTGTTATGGGGTGACCATTTTTAACGTCAGTAAGTCTCTTCTTCATAGTCTTCTGCAATTGTTCTTTCTGATTTTAATTTTCATTCCTGTATCTCTGTGTCTACACGGCAGGATACTTCTACTCCCAAGATCCAGCTCAGATTTGGAGAGTTGCAGAACAGCTGGAAGTTGGAATGGTTGGTGTTAATGAAGGTATAGTCTCCTCAGTGGAGAGTCCTTTCGGTGGGGTAAAAGAGTCTGGCTTAGGGCGAGAAGGTTCAAAATATGGCATTGATGAATACTTAGAAATAAAATATGTCTGCTTTGGAGGCTTATAAAAATATTCAAAAAGCACAATCCCAACAGCTTGGAAAAGAGTGCTGTAGTTTTAATAAGCTTCTTGAACCAGAAATATGTATGAGTGCAACTTCTACCTTCTTTAAAACTAAGCAACCCTGTTCTGTATGTGTAGAGATATTTACAGTATTCTGTGCTGCCATACATTTTTATATGGTCTTTACTTATACATTCAGTTTTTCAGCACTGTGATCACAATGTCCATCATTTTTAGTAACGAGTACAGAAGAATGAACATTTGTTTATTCTTGTATTACCCCTCTGTAACTGGGAGGACTTGGAGACTTGTGCGTAACGAAAATAGATCATAACCTATGGCAAGGGGAAACTAGACCACCATTTCCTACTGCCTCTAACGTTTCAGTGTGGATGTGGGAGGCTTTGGGGATGGCAGCCTCCCTTTAGAATTTTGTGTAAATACTCACATTTTCTAATGTGGTTATGTGACCTTCTTTTAGAAGCAGGTGTCTTTTTTTAATTGTGGGAGAATCTGATGCTTATGAAAGGTGAGAAATTGCTTTTAGCTACAGCTAGGCATCCACGCAGGCAAACAGACAGCTTTTTCAGTGCACATTAATGCTGGCTGCAGAGCTGCCACCTGATCAGCTTTGGGCTTCCGAGCAAGGAGCTGTAATTTGTGCCTAACAGCTTGCACGCCTGGGATCAAATATGGCCCTTGTTTGACGTTTGTGAGCCCCAGCAGTCCTAGGAACAGGAGAGTCCAGGACAAGGAATTGCTGGCTTAGTGAGTAGCAGGAGGAAGGTGGGATGCTTACTTGCAGGAATAACTTGCAGAATTGTAAGGAGACGCTATAAGGGCTATGTGAAGGAAGCACAAGTGGTGATATGTTATAGATAAAACTCCCTTCCATGAAAAGAACGTGACTCTTCTTGGGTAGAAGTACAGTCACTGATGTAAATGTTGCCCAGTGTCTAAGGAACATTACTCACCACCTCCAAAGGACAGGAGCAGATAGATGGTTCCGTTCCTGTGGGCTTTGTGCCTTGAACTGGATTTGTGGTTACACAGGTGAATGTCCATTAGGGAGGAAGGTTTAAAAACCTTTGAACTTGGCTAACTTGTGACCTAATAAAGATTTAAATAGAAGTGATTCGAGGTGAGACTTCTACACACCACCTCACAATTTTGTCATCTTCAAAAGATGATGTAAAGCTTCCTTAATACAAAATAAACAATGCTGCTTAAACATTATTTTAATGGCAGTCAAAAGAAGCACTTTAGAAAATGTGTGATGTTAATTTGGCAAATAAATCAGCACTGCAGAGGCTAAGGGGACTACATTTTGTTTCCTGTGTTGATTAATTTTATGTGGTGGGGCTTTACCCATTAATTACTAAAAATAAGTAACAGAAGGCAACAGAGCTCTTTTTCCTATACATTAATGAATGTACCCTATGAAATGGGATATTTTAAGATATTTATCCAGGTAACACGTGACTGGGGGGGGGAAAGGCAAGCTGGAACTGAGTTTCACGGGGTTTTTTTAAAGCGCACATAAGGTAGCATTGACTGCTACTTATTATTTCTAAGTATTTTTTATGGTTATATTTGTGTAACACTTGAGACCAGGTGGGTCTGGAGCACATTATCTGTCAGTAGAGTGTGTGTGCATCATGCCAACCGAAGGGCAGTTAAAGGACACTTACTGCCCTTCCAGTAATTTCCAGTGCACCAAAAATGCACATTTAAGATAGTGAGGACCTAATACTGTTATCAGGTGCAGCATATGTGCTTGTTGTCAACAACAAAAAAAAGGATGGCCTATTTCTATGCTAGTTGCAAGAAAATTTCTTATAGCCAACTTCTAAAATTACACTATAGAGCGCAC
The DNA here is from genome assembly GCF_030936135.1 of Gavia stellata. Lineage (NCBI taxonomy): Eukaryota > Metazoa > Chordata > Aves > Gaviiformes > Gaviidae > Gavia > Gavia stellata. The sequence goes on along the minus strand of NC_082596.1, from coordinate 93,499,861 downwards.
AGGCTACCCAAATTTGGGGAATACAGTGTTGTAGAAGAGGAAGCTGTTTGCCAGCCTTAGCTGCCAATACATGCTTATTTCTTACTGGAAAGAGTAACTAGGTAGAAGAAGGTCCTAACTTGGTGCCTGGGTACCACAATACAGTGATGCAGGCACACTTACAGTTATTGTACACAGGTAGAATATCTGCTACTGAAATTGCACAGACTTAAAATACGTCTGCCTGTGAACTGCAGTATAAGGTCAAATTTAAAGTTACGTATCTCATTTACTGCTGTATGATAGTGCAGTCTTGAATGTGGGTGTACTTCTTGGGACGGTGCAGCTGGAGGATAAATTCTTTAACCCACTGCTCTATTCATTGCAAAGTTACTGATCTGATGCATTGGTGCATTTAAAATCTTGATGTATTTTCTGAGAACAGCACTGTATTGAGTAAATGTTTACTTTTTTCCTAGCAAATAATACCTTTTACTATGCCTGATAACAAGCACAAACCATAATTAAAGATAAGGTATGTAATAAACTTTAAAAATACCTTTGTCTAGATTGGATTGTGGTTGGATTCCAGCATAGCATCCTTGTGTCAGTAAGGTCTACATCAGTTAAGCACAGAATAATCTTAAAGTTGTCTTCATAGCAAAAGCTGTGATTCTTCAGCAAAAGATATACTTGAATTCTCACACCTCAGTTATGTTGATTACACTTGTGATAGTTTAGCAATTTCTGGACATTAAAACTGTGATGGAAAAATGTTTTCAGTTAATAAATAACTTCTGTGAAAGCACTGGTTTTTGTGGTTTATTATTACCTTATTCAATGGTGAACTGACAAACTGACAGCAGCCAAATTAAGTTCAGTCTCTCAGATTTGCAAAGAATTTTTTGTTCTGCCAGCTTTAGCACTGGAAAAAAAGACACTTCTTGCATCCACGCGTTCATGACGTGTAAGATTTTGGTTACCCCAACTGCAGTCCCTTGAATCTAAATCAAATAGACAAGGCTACTTTGACATACTAATATGCCATCAGTAATTTTGTATGCAAGTCTTTCATGCTGAATCAAACATTTTACCACAAGATAGAGGCTTTGTGGATCAGAGTGCCTTTCCCTGCTTTCAGGATATGATTACTTGCATAATTCTTTACTTAATAAACTAAGATTTCAAATAGATTTTTGGAAGCTTTATTTCCATTTAGTTAATACAGTTTTAAAGCCTCAGACACTGTCTTCAATTTCCAACCTGACTCAGTCACGGACAACTTCCATTTTATTTTGTTATGTTACCCTTTAAACAGCTCTTGTTTGACCCCCACTGTCTGTTCTCTCTATGTAATAAACTCTTCACTATGTTTACCTGTTCTACTAGATACTAACATTTTTAGCTTATCTCCAACCACAGTGGACAAGGTTTTTTTGTCAAGTCACTCTAGGTAATGCTTGTCCATTGGTATGCTAAGCTGACAGTTACCTTGGGTGCTCAGAATAAGTGAGGGAGGCTCTTGATGCTGGGAACACCATTCCAGCACCAGTGAAGATAGACACTCAGTCTCACTGAGAAGTATGTCCAGCCTGACCAGTATCTAGACACATTTTATGCTTTTATGATTAATTGTGCTTTCATGATTAAGTCACAGAACATGAACAGCAGTTTAAATGGTTTGCACAGAGTAAAATAGTTTTTACTGCTTTAAATCAATCAGGCCCATGTTGGGAGTTGGGCAATCCTGTAAGTAAAAGAAGTTCTGTGCTTTGACTTGGCATTGAAGTAACTGTCTCACTGTAACTGGCAGGATCCGAAGTCTAATTGGTCATGCCCTTTGTCCTAGCCCTACTGCTTCCGGAAGGGTTGAGCTATCTCAGAAAGAAGGTTTAAGTATGGTGTTCAGAAGCTCTAAGTTAAATTTTAGCACTTGTTTGAAGTGTTTTCAATGTCAAAACTCTCTGCCTAGGACCTTCCAAGACATGAGAAGTTGGTGGTTTATTCACTTTATCAGTGAATGCTGAAGCTACTTAGCACAACTGGCTTAAGTTTAGGAATCCCTGCTGATTATCTTCTGTTGCACAAGTCTAGAGGCTTGCATCGGCCTGCTCAGAGGGGAAGGGGAAGGCTAGTGCTGTTACCAAAATGTACAGTGCAATAACAAATGGGCAGATTCCCTTCTTCAATAAAGGACACTATCTCATCAGCTCATTCAGCACCAGTATTCCCTTGTAGGAGTCAAGTACAAATTTAAGAGGTACCACGTATCCAAATACCCTTCAAGTTGCTTTTATGGTGTTATGCTTTTTCCTTACAGAAAGACACTTGTATCTCATAGTACCTTTTATTATCGTGATTTAGCACAAACTTCACATACACTGATGCATGGATTTTTCTTTTCCAGTTCAGAAACAGACAGCATAATCTACCCCTAGTTAACAGCCATATTTTGGGTTGTATTGCACACTAGTATCTCTGATGACTGCAAAGCAGCCACAGTACTTAAAAACACTGAAGTATTGGATTTGCTATAGAATAAGCCACAATACTTGTGAAATCACCACACTTGGTATGACTGCTGGTGAATATGTACACACAGCCAATTAAACCAAGTAAGGACAAGCACCACATGAAAACCCTTACTGTGAACTGCCACACATTTTTTTTTCTGCTCTCTGATGTACTGAATTATGTTACCTCTCTGAAAAAAGATACTGCTTTGCTTTTGAGTAGGAAGGGATCAGATATTGCACTGCTTTTATGTTTGAATACAGACATAAGCAATGGTATACAACGTATCTCTATGACCCCAGTGTTGAGTCCAATACAGAGTACCACGTCTAAAAGAGTACCCGACAAGTTCCTAGAAGGAAAGACAAAACTTTATTAGTAGTTACATAAATGTAGTAATTTCAGCCCAGAAATGGTTCCAGTTACAATACATTATCATTTGCAATAAAGAACATTTTCTAGAAACAGATTCCTAATATAAATTCTGTAATAGCTCACTCATCCACCCACAGGGAGAAGTGCTTCCATACCGAGACAAAACTACTGATGTGCAGCTCATCTGCACTTGATTCGTAACCTGTGCAAAAGAAAAAAATTATTTGCCTTTTCTCCCTCCTTTTTTGAATGTTATTTCTAAGCTTTAAGGTTCCCTCCCTTGCCTTGGGGAGTTCAGAACCTAAAAGGTATGTGAAATGGGTTCTCCTTTGCAGCAGAAATATGGGATTAGTATTTTAGTTAGGGATCAATGATAAGCAATAGCTGATGTTAAGGAAGTCTAATTCACCTCCATCCTATTTCCCTTCTTATAGACCAATGTTCAGTGTCTCTCAAACCTCACAGAAATGGCTCAGAAGACTAAAGTAGCTGTCATTTTACTACCAGCATCCCAAAGCTCCAGCTGACTACAGCCCATTATCAGTATATTGAGGGGCAAAACTAGTTTCACTTGAGGCTTAAAACAGGAATAGGAAATTTGCCTAAGAATTCAATTATTTTAAGAACACCAGAACTGTCTCAGGGATGTTTAAATTCAGCACAGAGAACACACACATACGCTCACTCTCTCTCTTAATTTCACATACTGTCAAGTTCCTTGCATGTGTGCACACTTCTGTTTGCCCACAAGAGACCAAGAAAGAAAGGAAAATTAGCATCATAGAAGCAAACGCAGCTGACAGCAAAAAACAGATTCTTGAACAGTACCTGTATCTGAAACATATGACAGAGGGAGACTGCTAAGACCCTGTTTACCTGAAAGGATGCAGTTGAAAATGTATTCTTACACATGAAACAACAGTCACTTTTTTCCCCCCTCCCCAAATAAACAGTCCTCTGCAATTAGACCATTCACATTTTGCTTGAATTTCTCAGCAATCTACTCAATTAATATGAAAGGTTGAACCACAGGACAGAGAATTTGGATGTGCATCTCAGCAGATTTGCCAAGGTGAATTTTGTTTGGTACTGCAGCAGCATTTCAGTTAAGAAAATTGGAAACCCAAGCCTGTTTGAGCATGGCAGTTTCGTGCTACATATACACTGTGTTGAGTACTGAAGTTGAGTACTGAACCTATTTAATGCCTCAGGCAGTAATGGTAAGGAAGTTTTTTTTTTCCAAAATACACTCCTTACTTAAAACGCAAATAACAGCAGTCCTTTTACATAGCTGGACAATCTCTGCTTGTGCATGCATCAGCATGTACAAATGTAAAACCAAGATGCAAATGAAAATCCCAGTGCTTACATCAAGGCTGTAAGTGAAGGCAGACAGTGTGCTGATAAAGAGAGGCAGTAACTGAATTTATTCTTTAATTTTCAGTGGACTCTGAGACATACATGATAAGCTATATATCTGGTCTCCTCTGCTTTTCAGTGCAGATGAGACTGTTGGGGAATATCCCCATCCCTATTTCACAAAGAAGCTACCAGCACTCTTTTTGTATATGAAGGAAAATGGTGTGTGGAAGTAAATGTGAGGACTGAGAACCTGCTTCAAACCCATCATAACCCAAACCAGAAGGGTAGCATCAGAATTCTACCATTGTGTTTGCACCTTAACAGCTAGTTTTCCGACCCTTTTGTTCCAGGTGTGACCCGACAGTCTGCAAGAAAGCCACATTTCTAGAAATAGAAGTTATACTGAATCAATATACAAGGCTTGCTATAGTCTCTCCTAAATTCCTGACAAAATCAGGCTTGGCCAAGTGACACAAACATGTGATATCACAAATTCACAGAGGCAGAAACTATTATTTTCAACTTCTATGCAAGTTTCATACTATGAGCAAGCCTGATCTTATCTAAGAGGAATGACTTCTCCATCCAAGGAGGTGGAAGAATCAAACTAGTAGAATTAGAAGCAGCTCAAAAATTTAAACTAAATTCAACTTTCAAAACATAACTAAAATACTGTTAGCAATGAAGATGTCAAAGCATCATCTAGAGAACAGAATTTAGTAAGCAACTTCCACTTGCTAGGGCCTTATGCAATACGAAATTGGTCTAATGTTTCTTATTTATTAGAGTGAGAAACACTTAACCAAATCATGCATACGTTCTCATGGCACATGAACTTACCACCAATCCAAAGACTGGAGCCCACAGCGTGTGGGTGTGGGGGAGGAAGGGAAATAGCCCTGGGAATTCTGCAGCATCAAGGAAAGCAGGTTTATTATTCCTGTAGTTGTTTTACTAGAGAGTCAGTCTTCAGTTTTGTTTGGGTTTTTTTTAAAGAAAAAAGATGTCTGAATTTTAATTCCTTGAAAGAACAACCTCCCAGGCTTCAGCACCAGCTTTAAAAACGTAAAATAAACCAAAACACGTAAGTGACTGACTTCATAAAACTGAAGGATGCTGCTGACTGCACTGACATGTCCTAAAAGGTAAGTTTATAGATAAAGGCACACTGGATACAGTATTTAGCAGAAGCATTAATGACAGCGCAACCAATACAAAGTTGTAGCTGCTTATGCAACTTTTTTTTTTTTTTTTAAATGTGTGTTTCCAAGAGCATAATACCTGCTAGAACATCTGGGGAATTTGTGCAGAATGGATTAACCCAACATTTTGATTTAAAAAAGAAAAAATACAGTATTTTGAGTGGGCCTTAACTTTCTTCAGGAATGTTTTAAAGTGAACATTGCATTATTATGTTAACACATTTGGAGCAGAAATTGAAAGATATCAAAAGCTGACCTTGCTTTTATTGACCAAGTTATTTTTAAAAAAAAAATATATACACACACACACTCAAGAAGGGAGAGGGTGAGATAAAGTAGATTTGTTTCAATAAATAGCCTAAAACCCCGATACACATAGAGTTAAAACTTGGCTTCGGAAGAAAGCAAATCATACCGTTTATACGGCATCTTGCTGGTGGGTATGGGAAAACCATGGAAAACGCTTGCATTAGCCCTTTTTAGCTCTTCACAGCCTCTCCCACCACTATGACTCCTGCAGCCACGCTCAGCTCTCCAGAGAAATGCAGGGCTGGGCACAGGATAAATGCTCCTCAGTGCAGCATTAGTAGCCTCAGGGACTGTTGCTGGCTGCATTTGAGAATCAAAGGTATGAAACCAGTTATGAGCACACCATGTTGCTGCAACTTTTGACTACCAATTCTTTCCAACCTAGACAGTTCTTCTGACTTTTGTCCAACTACAAGAGAAGCACAGAAGCCACAGTGTGGCTATTCTGTATTCTGTTGTGTCGGACTTCTATGAAAGCATGGAGAAAGCCCCTAAATTCTCCACCAAATTATTCCTCGTGATGGAGATGGGCTACATCCCCTCTCCCTGACCCTTCTCATCCACTCCCCTTGATCTCTACACTGCTCCACCCTTCTCTGTTAATGGATTCTCCACCACTAGATTAAAAAAACAAAGTTAAAAAAAACCCATGTCCAAAATGCTCCCAGAGGAACATTTTCTCCATCAGAACACATCACTCCTCCAGCTCAGCCCAAGACTCCAGCATGTCAGTAAAGGACCCCCAGGAAAGGCTGATATCACAGCCAGACAGTACCACTGACACAGATGCCCCCCACAAGTGAGGCTTATGTATAAAAGCCAGGTCTTCAGTTTGGGATTTCATGAACAGTATTGGGGGCATGGCTTTAAAGCCTAACAAGCACGCTGTAAAGAAATTATCCAGATCGCGAACAAGAACATCAGAACTCCGACACACCTACCCTTCCCAAACACATAAAGGGATCTCTTTAGGCCAATACATCTTGTCACTGAATAGCCACAGAGGAAAAAGTAAAGCAATCTAATGTTCAAGCTAAAACCTTCCTCAGTACCAATTCCCATGACAATGAAGGTAGGTGTTGAACCTCCTGCTCCACATAGGGTACTTTGCCACAAGCATGTCACTACACAAATGCTTGGCACATTCTTTAATTGAGCACTGGTGCTGACAGATGAAAACTCATCTCAGCTGAGGGTTCAGTCTTAAAAGGTCCAGAGCTCCTTACAAGTGCTCTCTAAGCAAGGTTGTTTGGGATGCTCAAAATGCTTCTGAAGGCGCATCGCACTGAGTCCTTCCTGCCTGGACGTGGCAGATTCCAGAAAGCCAAAGCACCTTCATCACTACAGAAGCAATCTGAGGCTGGACTTCCCTCCAGGCACCATACTTTCTATGTAAACACAGGGAACATTGCATCCTACAGGACACAGATGTATCACGTTACTTTACAAATGAAGTGCAACTGCTAATTGTAAACTTCCTTTGAAAACAAAGACTGATGAGCACTACCCTAGAAAAGGAAGTCACAAAGCACAGTCAGAGATAAATACAATGCACTAAAAACGCTCTCTGTTCCCAACCTAAACTGAAAATGAAGATGGAGCCTGTGGTCACATATTGCTCTCTATAGTTGTAAGGGAATTCATCTATATTGGCTTTCGCTGTTTTAGGTCAGCATCCTAATCACACTGCTTCTCAGAGAGAGAGATAGGAGCACAGGACACGAATCTGTATGCATCTCAGTTACCACTGTTAGTAGTATAACAGCCCTGACTAGTTTTGTAGCAGTGATACAGGAAAAAAGGCCTTCTGAAGTTCAGACAAACATTCAGCTTGGAACATGCAAGAAATAAGATGTGCTTTTCCTTGTTCCTGTAACGGTGACAAGAGGAGTTAGCTGACCTTCTAATCCTCCCTCCTTCCTTCCCTTAAGTGTGCTAAAAATTTACCCTTTCATCTGCAATTAGTTGATATTTTAGGAAGCTTTCGGTTCTAGCAGAACAGAAGTGGGCCAACATGTTTCAGATGTGTTGGACCAGCACGTACTGTGCTTTTACCCTCATTCAGTTATCTGTCTTTGGAGCTGTAGTTGAAGGAAACTCCATTTCTGATGGATCCATTCATGAGGGTTTTGGGATTCTCTCTTTCAATCTTTTCTCTGCTGAAGATAGTGTCCTGATCACTGTCAAACTCTGACTCAGAGACCATCAGACTGGAGTTGTGTTCTGTACTTCTGTGTTTTATACCTGACAATAAAAAAAAGCAAAACAAGCTCATTAGAAAGGTTTCACTTTTTAGTAACGACTAACTGTCCTCTCCTCTGCTGTGATATGAAAGATAAGTGAAAACATTCTCTGCAATCCAGCATAACAGCGTGCACCACTGATATAAAAACTGGCCTAGGAGGCATCATATACTGTCGGGCAGATACTCTTCTGACCTCAGTGCAGGCCCATCAGTTTATGGCTCCGAAATGTGTGTTTAAATATGTGTGTTTAAATTTGAAATAATTAAAAGATCTTAGTACACAGCTGATGTCCCTTTAATAGCTTGAATCTGGAAATTAGTCTGTCCACTCAACTATCTGATTAACACAAGTGGCAATGAAAGGTCATGGTTTCTACAGAAATGTTATGTCTTTCTAGGACAGCAATTTCTCAGGATGATTTATTTCCCTGGATTCCAGTTTTTCCCCTGCTAAAAAAATGAAACTCAGGTAAGTCAAAATATACGTGAACAGAGGGTAGCAGTTGAAGTCTACTGATGTTTAACAGGGCACTTAACAGGCCAGGAGAGAACTGCACAACAATAAAAACAGCTCCAAATTAAAGTGTGTGTAGGGGAGGAGGGGTTACATGGAGAAAGTCTGTGGGACAATTAGAGGCTCTAAATTAAGATTAATGAAGAAGCTCAGAGCAGTGGCTGAGCCCAAGGCCTCATGGAAGAAATGAAGCGATTCTTCCCCAACCATTTCATTGTCTATGCTTGCCTCTGCCATTCCCAAACTTGTAGGCCAGCTTCTGGGCTCCTCCTGACTGCAGGTGTCAATTCAAATACATTGACTGTAAGCTTGGTGGATGAGTTCCCAGGTGAAACAAACAGCATTTACCGTATTTGGGTCGTAGCTCCATTCTCTCCTGCTCATCTATGTTATCGAGGATGGTATATTTTGTTTTCTTTCTTATCTTCGTCCTCTTTCTGCTAAAAAGAAAGTTACCACAAAGACATTTAGTTCTCACGTATACACATAAATCTGCTCCCTCTCCCTTGTCATACACATAGCTACATACCCCAATCTACAGAAGCTCATTGTACTTTCTCACCTCCACTTAAAAAGCATTGCTCCAGTTTATACCTGTATAAAGCAGCTGTACAATCTGGACCAGAGGGTATAATTTACTTTCTCTCTGATATACAAAGATGAAGAAAACAAGAAAGATTGACTTGCTTTCCTGGGCCACAGGGCTTCAGTTTGTTCAACTTCAACATAGCAACTAGACACAAGGTAGATGTATATTCATTTGTTTCCAAATAAAATTTCTGTAAGAATTGGTTAGTTCCCATTTTTTTCTTTTAACTGAGAGAATTTAAGTGGTGCTTGTCTGGTTATGCGTACAAAGATGACCAGACAAAAATGGAGATTGGCTCCCTCATATATATGCAGGGACAAAGCCCTACTGGTTTGCAGGCAAATCCCCACCTGTTCTTTCTTCATTTAAATCCTTCCCCAGCATCTACTTCCACAATGACGCAAACAACATCATCTCTATGTTAAGTTCCAGCTATTTGCAGGAGTTACTCATCTGCTCGTTAATACAGAAGGAAAAGTCCTGGAGCTAAAGGAACAGACACGGAACTGTTTGTTGTATTGGATTGAGAGGGAAGGAACAAAGGATTTCAAGGCAAAAATAAAGGGCATTCATGCATGAAACCAAGGGGACACCTCCTAGAACATGCTGTCACACCTCAGGCATTTTTCTGGCCTTCTTTCTCATAACTTCGGGGAGGGGGGGGGGGCACGCCCTTTGTCAAGGCAAGGATTGACTCTGACAATGTCTGGAGAAGCACTCCCACCCAGATTGAACATTTCACAGGGGAAAAGCAGACATTACAGCAACAACCAGCCACTCGGCCTCCCCCCTACAGTTTTCTAAAAGATAGAGTTCATTTGGCAAGTCAACAAAGCCTTTAAAACCTCCAAAACTCCAGCCAAATCTTGGACTACAGCGTATCTTTTTCCCATAGTTGCCATAAGGCAAAGGGCATCTCTTGCCTTTCTGTCCTGTGCAGCATTTCCCTCCTCTTCTTTCCACACATCTGCATCAAACAACCCTCACTCTCTGGCACAAGCCAGATGAGGAGAAAGGACAGAAGCAGCTGAACTCCATAAACAATCCTTTTCTCATCAAATCCACACAAGCCTGTGGGGGTGGAGTGGGACACACTTCTATTTACATCTTTCTACTAACAGCACTATTGCTTCAACCACAAAAAGGAAATCAGTACCATCTCCCACGCATTTCAAACAGCATCCTTTCCATACTACAAAGACACCCTAGAAAAAGTTGAAAATCCAGAAAGATTTTGACAGCATTTCATTTTTGCTAACACCTGAACAAGCTATCTATTTGCTGGGCTTTTGAGCAGCAGCAAAACACTTGCTCTAGTGACAGAACTTGCAGGGGCTTGTCACTTGAAACAGAATTTCTTATTGGCCCACTAGGAAAGACTGGAGGGGGGCAGAGAGCAAAATGACATACAGTAGTAGGCAAAACTGTTTAAGGGAAGAGGAATCAAGAAGTTTGAGAGACTGAGATCACTGGATTACTCCTTGCCTGTCAGCCAGATGCAGCCCACATATCCCCCTTTCCTGTCCGAGGGAGACACCAGGTTGGAAGCAGCTCCCTTCCCATGGCCTAGAACGCTCCTGTGTCAGTGACCTTCAGGGCATGCCTCTTTTCTTAGCATGGAGTACCTGGAGGACTCAGTGGCAGACCATGAATAACTGCAATGTACTCTCAGCATTTTAACATAAATTATCTCTTATCTCTTACGAAGGATACTCCAATATCAGCTTTTTGTTTTTCAAAATGCAGAAAAGCACAGAACCACAAATGGATACTCCTTTTTTCAATGAAAGTGTGTCTATACAGAAATAGCTACAGGAAGCTCTTCACATGTCTCAAAAGGTTCAGTGGTTTAGTGCTAAGGATTGGACTAAAACATGGCAGCTATGTGCAGTTTTTGCATATACCCCATCAAAAAGAAACACAAATCATGTACCTTTTGCAGCAGCAGATGCAGAACCAGGCAAGCCCTACCACGACCACAATCAAAATAAAAACAGATACAGTCACATAGAGTATACTCCACTCTGAAAAAAAGAAACACAACAGTGCTTTGTAAAGTAATATGAATAGGGTAAGTTCTAATACAGCTCTTAAAATAACCAATCCTGAGGAATGGGGAGTGGCAACAGGAACTTTGAAAAACTTAGAACCCTCATACTCCCAGAAGAATGCCTAAAAATTCTTAAGCTTCCGGATTGAAAGTGCACATTTGAAAATTTTCTTCCACTCGAATACCTTTTATCATCCTAAGATACCTGAAGTCTATGTGGGAACTGAAAGTCAAGAGGGCGTGGTTACCACCTCAGTTGTCATTCTTTAACTGAAATAAATATAGGCGTACTCTGGGTCTGGCATTTTAATAGCGCTTTAAAAGAGCAGCTGATTAGAGAGAGATCCTTCTACCTGCACGCTTATATTTGTAAATCCAGGAAAACATGAGAAGGATACAGAGAGATGGGCAATAATGTGAACTCCAACATGCGTATACTCACTATTTCAGTGTTATTATTACACTATGGAACAGCAAAGCATTAGGGCAGGGCTGCAGGAGGTCCCAGCCTCAGGCTTAAAACCTACTGTCCCGTTTTGGTTAGTCAATTAGTCTTCACTCACTGACAGACAGACACATGGCCCATGGTTACTTAATGGCTTGCAGCAAGTTCCTTATAAATTTCTATAGATTTACTTAAAGACTAGTGCATTGCTCAGCAAATGTCTCTAAGCCTGCACAGTACTAAAAGTTGAGCTTTATTTCAACTTAAGTAGAAGACCAATTGAGTTAAATTAAAACTATTACATATTTGAAATAGAGAGGCTTAGCTTATATGTTAGGAGTGCCACAGAATATAGCCATGATTAAGCTGGTGAAACTAAATTGTATTTCCCAGGTGCAACAGGCAACTGAAAGAAACTGAAATTAATCATGCTAAAACTTGAGGTTTTTAAGGTGACTATATTGGTTAGTCCAGAACACTGGTGGTTTCTTTCCCTAGGTCAGATCATCCTTCCAGCACAGAAGCATCAACCACTCACTCAAGAGAATCTAAGCTGTTGCCTCTTTTTCAGCTTTGCAACAGTCACATGAATACTACTCAAAAGCTTTGCAACGCTCACACTATTCAACAACCCTTCCAGCTGGCCCCAAATTGTTGCAAGATCTCTCTCCCATGACAAAATTGTCCTGCTTTTTTCCTCAAATAGTGATACTTTTTAAAATTTAAACTTTTAAAATAGTTTAAATATAGGCTACTACTGTCAAGACATTATAATTTCAAGACGTTGTTCAATTATCTTTCTACAGAAAGGTACTGCTGGGCTGGAAAACAAAGACTGTTTTAGTCTTCCCTCAGCATCCACCTCCTAAGGACCCCCATTCCGACAGCAAATAATCAACAGTCTCACAAGATGATGAGTTATTCTTGAAATACATTCCACAACACCCAAACTCACCACAATTACTCTCTCCATCAGTTAGGTAACGATGAATCAGGTTTTCCATCCACAGCTGGTAGCAAATGCAGCGCTTTGTTATGGGGTCACAGTGTCCATGTCCAGAGCATTTTAAAAGACAGGCTAAGAACAAAACCAAACATAGGGTCAGGTGTGTAAACAGACAACTTGTCACACATCCTCTTACTGTGAGACCAGATTGGTGGTAAAGCATCTAGTTCGTAACATCTGATATTTTTTAAATCTCCCTTTCCTTTGGTGTTACGTGTTAAATAGATTTACAGTTCAGCAGACTGCTGGCTGTGAAGGTAAGAATATATCTTATGCATACAATATTGACATTTTATGCAAGTCAAGAACAGTTTATTCTAAACAGAAATAAAGATGAGTTGAACTTGTGGAATTCAGACCTGCTCCTTTATGACACATTTGTAAGAACTTCTAAAGTACCTGAGAATTGAGGAATATCAGCATTCTCAGGTGCTAGAAGACAAGCATCATACCAACAAACTAGCGTGTATTTCAGTATTTCAAAACTGAATTACAGTGTCTGAGGCCAGAATGTTTACATGCCTCATATGCTTATACTAGTAGCTATTACTGGATCAATGCATCATATCAGACTAAAATAAAAAGTTATTCCCCTTAAAACTCAGAGTAGCAGATTTGCTATGTCAAGAAAAACGTTAATGCCTATTTTCAAGTGACACCTACACATTTTGGCAATCCAAGTACATTTACAATAGAACAACTGTCCATTTCAACAGGTATAAAAAGACAGAATCTACTACAGAATCAATGACTATTTTACTGACAGACGTCACTCAGTTTATTTGCATTTGGATCATTATGTCCTGATCTTAAATTATGGAGAAGTCATATCTGTAATATCTGAGTATCATAAAGGGTTCACATTACTAGTGAAGTTTAAAATAGGCTTAGAAGTGAAGCATCTTTTTGGGGAAAAGAAAAAGTTAATTACAAGATACCCCAGTGGTCTGTCTACATTGCAAATATTAGAAGACTAGATTGTAACACAGTGATCACCTGACCACTTTGGCTGATACAGACAGACAAAACCAAGTTACATTACAAGCCTATTACTGTACACTAAAGGCCTTGAAGAAACCAGAGAGATGAAACACTCTATATTATGGCTATATTAAGTTTTGCCCCTCTTCCAACAAAAGATGGTACGAGTGGGGTATCTTTATCCTCATTCCCCAGGCCTTCCTGATGCAGACCAGATTAAGATGTGCTTTTGCCTGCTGTTACAGGTGACGTCTTTTAAAAGAATGCAAGTAACTGGCACCAGTCTACCACAAATGAACAAGCGTTTTAAGTACTGTCTTTGACATCATCTTTTGGAAAGCTACATCCAAGCCCAGACACCAAATAGCAGACAGAAGGCCTTCATGAACTGTTTCCAGGTGCTGTGTTAGCCAAATGCCTGCAAAGCTCTGAGATGAGCAAGCACAATCCAAAACATACCAGCCGTGTCAACTCGCAGGACTTTGAAAAGCAGAAAGTCAGCCTTCTCTTTCAAAAGCTGCACATGCAGAGTTCGTGAGACATCTGATGCCTTGATCACCTTGGAAGGATGCCCGTTCTGCACGTAGAACACAACCGCGGTGCTGCAGAAAGAACAGCTAAGGTCACAACTGCTGTCAAACATCACTTTTGTCAGGCATTCAGTTTACAGCCTTTGGTTTTGTTTGTTTCTGGAAACCAAATGTCACCAGTGATAAAGATTAAGATTAGGAAACTCTGCCCATGGATCAGTCAACTCCATCCAAATGCCATGGACTTCATTCTGAGCCGGGAGCACCAGCAGTTCTCTGGCTTCTCAGTTTTACAGAAGAAAGGTGAGGACAACAGTAAATGTAATTTGCTCGTTAGTCTTCCTGACTCTTGCTTTAAGAGATGTATACGTTTGCTTTCCTCACTCTCATCTAGAACCTGTCACAAAGCACTCTGAAGTAGTTTGAGTAACTTTAGGAAACTGAATTTAAGAGGAAAATCTCAGAAGCAAGGGAGCCAGAGAATGTCATGTGGGAGTCCTTCCCCCCCCACCCCAGGAGCCTTTTTAAGTTGGGTGGTGTTGATCTCATCCTGTATCAGACACTTTCAAGCTGTGAAAGAGTCAAGGAAAATCACAAATCTTCCTGGCACAGCAGGATATCTTATATCTGCTTATATACCTTATATCTGAGTAGGCTTGTATCTTCTGGACTTTGATATCTGAATCCAAAACATTCAGCAATACAGCCAGCTGTCTCACCAGGGTGTCCTTCTGCTGTTCACTCAGCTGTCCCACTCCAACTTGCAGAATCAGCTCCACCAGACCACTCCTTTTGGGATCTGACAGAAGAACAACATGCTATTCTTTCAGAGCCTGGCAAATATTTCAGTACCAACTGAAAACAACAGCCAGTACTCAAAAGTACTTATCAATACCGTATTTTCCTGCATAAGACCCATATCCCTTATAACCCAACTCTTTTGTGTTCGTAGAAAAGTACTTAGCCCACATTTCCACATTCCCTCTGAAACAAACTTAGTGGGTCTTAAGATAGCAACCTAGCTTATCAGTTGAAAGAAAGCATTTCAGGGTGTACTTCAGCTCAGTGTTAACACACTTCTGTGCAGAGTAGCAACTTCTGTTCCCCTAAACACTGCCACCTTAACGTCAGAAGTAAGCACTAGGTGAATCTAATTCTTAAGTTCCCTGCTAGTTACCTACTACTGGCTACCACCCAGAAAAAGGGAGGCAAAGATGGACTCATATGGTAGCATGCAAGACTGTGTAAGCAAGTCTAAATGAGGGTGGTCAATTTGAGAAATATCAAATATGTTTACCTTCACAAACTGAGGGTTCTGTTAAACAATACTTGAACTTCTAGAGTGCCTTGCAAACAAAACAAGCTTCACAGATATCCAATGAGAATCCTGAGCCAATTACTGTGACTACATTCAACAATAAAG
Source organism: Gavia stellata (assembly GCF_030936135.1). Classification (NCBI taxonomy): domain Eukaryota; kingdom Metazoa; phylum Chordata; class Aves; order Gaviiformes; family Gaviidae; genus Gavia; species Gavia stellata. The sequence continues at coordinate 93,484,337 of NC_082596.1, read as the reverse complement.
TGAGGAACAGAAATAAAATCATTGCCCAGGAACCAAACAAGAAATCCCTGACAGACCCAAGATTTCAGACTCATTTCCTGAAACCTCAACTTACGCTTCCATCACATAGCCATTTATCCTGCATTTGAAAACAAGTCTGTATACGAGCAATATCAAACCGTGAAAAGACAATTTAAAAACCCCCGAAATTTTGAGGTTTGTTTTTGTCCTCCAGGATGAAAGAAGGAAAACAAGCATAAAAACACACTTTCAATTGTCAAACACAAAATTGCAGCATTTGTACCTAAACTTAAGGCTCAGCTCCCATCTCTTTCCATTGGCCAAACTGACTAACAACCAGGAAAAAAAAAAAAAAAACAAAAACCTGCAATGAATGAAAAGCAGCAAAAACCTAATTTAAGTATTAACTAGGAGGTATGATTTTTATTTATTTATGCTTCCAGTAAGGCAGTAGTGTAATTGGTAGTTAAGAATCCTGACAAGTCATCTTCTAACACACTCGGGCCTATGAGAGAACAATAAGAAGGCAGGAAAAGAGACTTGTTTGCTTTGTGTTTTAACTTGAGAGAATCTTGTCAACATTGAAATAAATGAGTGAAAAGGAGAACAAAGATGAGGTATTCACAACGTATCGATGACCTTTTAATTGTCATACCAGGCCGCACTTCAACAGTTGCTGAATCAATATCTGAGTCTCCTTTAGCATCCGTCACTTTCAAGTGAAAAGTGTAGGTTCCTTCCACCAGATTAGTTAGCTGCAGTACTGCCTCATGGTCTGAGCCATAGATCACATCCTGCAAAAAAAAAAAGGTACCGGGATGATTATACCCTCAGAGGAAGTTGCAGGTGGGACTATCAAGTCAGGTAGCTGGTATGACAGTGTGAGTTCTCGCTTTGGCTTTTGGGACAAATGTGACCTACCCACAGTTTATAGCAGAGTAATGCAAATTTGGAAGTGGCAGTTAATGAGGATGTCTGCACAGTATGGATATATTCATTAAAAAAACCCAGACAAAAGAGCTGACATTCCCAAGTACTCATCTGCTTGAAAACCTGAGAGTATTTCTGATTAGTATTTCTCAATTTTACTCCAGTATCCTTAGTTCTGCTTTCTTAACTCCCAAATTATTTCCTTTCCTTGGCGTTCCTGTATTTCCAACTAGCATCTCTGCCAGCTATATTTAAGCTAAACCTCTTCAATTCTTCTCATACCCTCACGTGAATTGCGTCTAGAAGCTTTATTATCATTTTGCTATTTCTCCTCTTCCAGTTCTTGCTGATTTGCCACTATCTTCCTGACTGCTAAGAGCTGTCCACAACACTTTGTGTGGATAGGCAAAAAAGTTATCACAGTTTTAGTAGCTGACTTACAAACTTCAGTTTATCATGAGGTACTTCTGCTGTCTGCCCCCACTCAGAAAGCAGACTCCACTGCCCTAACGACCCAGGCTATTCGCCGTAGTCTGCCAGGCAAGGCATCTATACATCTAACGCCAAACACCATTTTTATCTTAAACTGCAAGTTTTGCCTCATCTGGTACCAGACATGGCTCCTTAGTCTTTATCAGTACTTCTTGCTCTCTCAGACCCTTCCTCATTTGGAATATCTGGATTTCAGATGATTTTTCTCTCAAACACATTAGCTGGGTACTATCACCAATCCCTCTTTAAGAGACACAATTTTATTCTTCTGTCTCGAGCCTTTCCCAACTAAGCCCATACTGCTGCAGTCCTCTTACTTAGCTACCATATTCTATAACTGTACTGAAAATATCACAAACCCCTTGAATCAAAGCATGAGAGAGAGCAGGGAAGACAAACCAGAAACAGACACCATGCCTCAGAGCATCTCACGTCAAACCTGCTTGCCCTCCTGCAGTGACACATAACATGCAATAAGAGCCAAATTTGACTCGTTACAACCTTCAAGAAACTCACCCCAGCTGCTGGGCTTTGACCATCCCGAATCCACAAATATGACACGATCCCCTGGTCATCAGCAGACCTTGAGCCATCCAAGGTAACAGAGTTATTTGGAAGCACTAGAACATGCTTCCCACCAGCATGTGCCCGGGGTGGACTGTTGCTTTCTAGCCATAAAAATAGTGGAGGAGAAGGATTTGCTTTCAAAACATGTGACATGTGACACACCATTGCCAGTACACCCACACTGCAATTCTTTACCTGATAATTACAGGCAGTAACAACAGAATCTCGTGTCAAAAGTACAGGGAAAGGATGAGTGGGTATACATAATTTGGCTCTGGGATTATTACAACCTGACAAAAGCAGAGCTGCACCATGAGGAGAATGCCAATAAGAAGTACCATCCAAAAAGACCTGCTTCAAAAAGCATTGTGGGGTACTCTATTTACAGTCCCACAATAACTTCTCAGTCAAGCAAAAAGATTTTCTGCAAACTTAGAAACACAGCCCAGCATGAGATCACCATGTTGGGTTCTTTTCTTCTTGAGAATCACTTATCACGTCATAGAAGCTTGTGCGAGCTCTTGTATCTTCACAATACCTGTATTTAGGCAAAGTGTCATCAGGAAACTTAGAGTAAACCCAGCTCCCAAATGCTTTTTGCTTACTGCTAGCAGTGAAATTAAGGCATGCATTGGGAGTATGGCCAAAAAAACACCAAAGAAATATGAACAGATTCTCTTCCCAGAAACTAAGCATCACTGACTTTTGTTTAGAACACAACTGATAAGACACAGCTCCAGGAAGCTGCTTAAAACCCACAGTAAAATTGCTTTTCTGCTCAAAGCTTAGCTTTGAGAATAAAATAAAAATATATCCTCTTAATGAAGTAGACACCATGGTAAAAAATAGTATTTTGGAGCATTTTTATTACAACCAATTCTGTATATATTTAATTTTAAAAAAGCTTGCAGTAAGAGAAGTTAATTCTACTAGTCACTCACAATACTACTTTATTACAAAATAGCAGTAACTCTTCTTGAATACCCTTGAAATATGACAGCACCTTTCTGTTCTGACTTCCTTTACATTCTGTCCGTTATTGAATTAACTGGCAAGTTGCCTACCATATCCTAAGAAGCAGCAACTAGGCTTACCTTCCTTCACAGTAATAGAGAGTACAGATGCACTGCTTAAGCCCTGTTGGTCTTTCACGGTCAGCCTGAAGCGATAGGTACCAACCTGAAGACCAGTCACAGTTGCTATTGCTTTGTCACCATTTTCCATCTGTAGAGAGCTTGGTCCACTGAAACAAAACATCTCAGAAAAATAATCCTGCACAGCCAGCAAAACTGTTCTTTCAGCAGCATCACTCATGTCATTTGCTTTTATGTATATTGTAGCTCTACCACCGCTATAAGCACTCATGGTTAAAGAACTACATGAGACATGAGTTTAGTTCAGAGAATTCATAAATGATTTTTCCAAGACATTCAAAGCACTCAAGCATCACATACCCAGTTATTAGAAGAGTAGAAAATGCACCCCAGAAGTTCAACCTCCTCCCTGTACTATATCATGGGAGCATGCAAACGCTGGTGCTCTAAGAGCCACTCACAATATGTACAGGGTGCCAGCAAACCTCTTCCTCTACCACAGATGACAGTTGCATAAGCTAATACCTTGTCCTTTTATTACAGCTCAATTAGTTTTGCACATAAACGTACAGTTACAAACTTTTGTAAAACATTTTCAATCATCATTCAAGAGTGCTTTAGTCACCTACTATTGAAAGCTCAGGCTAAACAGATTGTCGATTTACTTTATTATTCAAAAAACAAGTGACTGAGAAATCCTAGTTCTAAGCGCTGATGGGAAAAGTTTGTACATTACAGGAGGGTACCCAAGCCTGTTACTCGCTTTTTAACAGGAGACTTGGAAGTTCCTGTCATTTTCTCTTAACTAAGTAACAGTAGGCCTCAAAATGACACATTGCAAAACACAGGCAGAGATTGCCTAAGCTTTCCAAACTGAACTTAAAATTCCTGTCTCTTACCCTATTACCACCTGAGTGGGAAGATCCTCAAACAGTGCATCACCCAACACGATTGCCTAAGCGGCTCTGGCACCCAATCACTTTCACTTTGTTCTCTATTGTACTGGAGATTCATAAAAACTCTAGATACCTGATATTTTCCCAATGATAGAAGACAATGCCTTGGTCATCTTGGCTTTTGCTTCCATCCAGTGTAGTACTTTCTACTGGGAAGGTCAACTCCTTGTCAGGGCCAGCCACTGCTACTGGAGGACTGTTATTTTCTGTAACAATAGTATTTTGTGTGTGACATTTGCTAGGTAATCACTGGCAAGGATTGACAATCAGAGGGAAGATTTTTACACAGAATATTGTATTACAAATTTGATATATCGGCTCAAAGGTACAAACCACAAGTATAACGTGCACAAGCCAGCAGAAAATAGTAGGTGGGAGAGACCAGCTCTGCAACAAGCCAAATACCACAGCAAGTATTTTCCTTTTTCACAGTCATATCTGAAGGCACAGTCACACTCCAAAAATTTTGCAGCATGCTCAATGCATTGTGTGAAATGTTTTATAACAAGAGTGGTGGGGTATTCTCCTCGTTCCACCACTGCACCCCTTTCAAAACCACCCACACAAATATGGTTCTTTGCCCTCGAAGAAGATACTGGCCCAGGTTTTCTGCTGCTCAAGGTCAGCACAATGCCACCAAGTTAATACCAATTTAAAGCCTTTAAGGATTTGGTGCAGAAACAAATAACCTATTATTCTGTTTTCAACCTCTGCTTTTGTGACATGGTAAAACTGGCAATGCTACTATTTTCCTGGATTTTTATTTACCCTTAGACCTGACTTCAGCAATAGCATCTTTCTAGCTCCACACTTTTACAGGTCTAAAAGGCACCACCACACGCTGTACTTCCAATTCATGTTCTTGATTTCTGCAGTAAATGGCTGCTGTAAAGTTTTCCCAGAAGGGGTCATCTACAAAAATGTGTAATAAGCAACAACAGGAAGATAAAACATTGCCCCATGGTGGAATGTGAGACTTTTAGATGGGCAGAAAAGGCCACTTTGGATGTAATAGGCAAACACATAAAAAAAAAAAAGCATAAAAGAAAAATCTCATGAGGCCTGGACCATTTGGGCCCATTCATCACAAAGCTCCCAAAGCTAAACAAACATGTGAAAGATGCAGCTTTTGAAAATTTCTTGCTTGACTCTTTTCCCTAGAAAGTGCAATGCAATTCTAGTGAGAATTCAAATCACACAAGGATTCCTGAAGAACTGCAAAACAATAAGAAAACAGAACAAAGCACTGACTGATACTCTGAACAGCTCTGCAAACAGACTTTGTAGGATAAACTCAAGAGCTACATTTTAGCTTTCAGAAGTACACCCAAACACCTCTCTGGGCAGGTTGCCTTACATAATCAGGCCGGGGTGAGCCCTCAGGATCACCACCCTGGGCTTTCTATGATTCTACGCTTGTTTTAACTCTTTGCGTTAACAGAAAATGGAGGTGGAACTGTCCTTGATGCAGGGATACTGGACATTCAGACTGCCATCTCAGTGGTGCAATGCAGGGAGATGAGGCATTGAGGACAGTGCTAAGCCATCAGGCTGGCCCACCCTGAGGGACCCAGACGTGGCTGCAGTTGACTTACCAGGCTGTACGATAAGTGTGACCTCAGCTGTGGACCGCTGCCTCGCAGAGTCTGTGACAGTCAGCTGAAATGTATAATCTCCTTCCTGCATTGCAGATAACTGGAGGTATGGCGTGCGCACTCCCTACACGGCATTTATAAAGACAGAGAGCGTGAGATAGAACAGGATTATGAAAGGTCTTACAGAGAAAGTGTGAAGAAAAAATAAAATTTGTTTTCATTCATAAATACAGTGTTTGAGCAAGCGGTTTAAGCACCTTGTAGACAAAGAGGAGACTTAAAAATTTGATGCATGGACAGATGTAATGTATTCACTACTGCAAATGTCCCTACCAATGCAGAGAAATATCTATAGACAATCAACCTTAATTTCTTATGTTGGTATAATTGCTACATTATCTCTGCACAACAATAATTGTGAAACACATGGGACATTAACTTTCTCAATTAGGAAATTAAACACTGATGGAAATTACTACAGCTTATTCCATTTCCTTAGAGATATTTTAAAAACAAACATCATGACATTCTTTAATATAATATTTATAAAAATTGTTAAATGCAAACCAAGCTTGATTTGACCCCAGACAGACAGGCTTATGGATAAAACTCTGTCCCAAGTATACTATTCCAGCAGTACTAGCTGATATCTACATAAGCTCATAAAATGACTGGGCCCAGCTATAGGTCCTTTTGCTAATAAAATGAACATTTGTGGCATCTCTCATATGAGGAATAACAAATCACAATGCAATTGGGTTATTCTTTTTGTTATAAAGATGATAATGAGAACTAAGGGACTTGATAAATGATTAACTAACCAGCAGAGGTACTTGTTACATTGCACTCTAAGCATAGATACCATGTAACACACCTAAGACCAGCATCCTCAGTTTTAGGGACATGAAAAAGATTACTAGGCTCTTGAAAAGAAACTGTAAAATACTTTTGCATTTCCACATTAAATACCCAATGAATCCATTAGATATCTCGAGCAGTCATTCCCTTCTTTTAGGAAGGTTCCTTTAAGATTGTACAGCTCTTAAAAACTACAAGTTCAGGTTGCATGGATGCTTTTGGAAAGTGTCTTGGTAAATGAACAGAAATAAGCCATTATGCTATAAGCCCTTCCATAGTTTTGTAATTGCCTCTACAGTATATGCCTGCATCAATATTACTCCTTTCCTAAACAGATCTACAAAGTGATCTCTTTCCAGTTCTGACAGTCTAAAGCATCTACAACATAGCAGAAATCATGTCTCTCATGAAAAATGGCTTCTGAGCTTCAGCTGGCTTCATTACATTAACTACCTCAACTGCTTACAGAGCTACAAGAATCTCCAACTTAATGAGCGCAAGCCAACTGAAAATTTTTATTAACTTTTCTCAGATTTTAAAAAAAAAAAAAAATGCAGCCATGAAAATAAGAGAATAAATTCAGTTAGCCTTCATAGGAAACCCACCCTTTAGTGAGCATAAAAAACCCACCAGAGCATGGCTGCATAACACTGCCAAAAGTCTTGCCATCTTTCACTCAGAAAATTAAGTTTTTGTTTGAGTCCTACTTTCTCCAGGAGAAAGTGTTATAAGAAAACCCTGACTACCCCCACATTCTCCCCAAAACAGTTTTCAGCATGGCCAGCATCTCAGAAGATGGAAACCTGTAGAGCAGGCTCTACGGTCCAAGGACAGACATTGAGAACTCGAAGTCTTTCCAAACCATCAGGGAACAAACAACAGCAGTAATCAGAAATAGCCACAAGGAATGAAAGAAATTATGGGAAGGAATTAAAAGTAGCATCTAAAATAAGAGCTGGGTACATCAGAGAGGAACAAAACCAACCAAACAAAAAAAGAGTAACAGCACGCTAGATATTTCAGTGCTTCTGAGTAGTTACTTAGGTATGTGTTTGCTGGTGTTAGAGGCAAGGATAAAAGAGCTTTCCAATCCTATGCAAGGAGAAATAGACATACCTGCATTGCTACAACCTTGCCTTTGCTTTTGGGACTGAGCGACCACTCGTAGCTGACAATTTCATGGTCATCGCTGCTCTGGTTTCCATTCAGCGTGATAAAGTTCTGGGGCAAGGTGACTGCCTGATTAGGTCCTGCGTTGGCAATAGGTGGGTAATCCACTGGTTTGTTGACAGTCAGAGATGCAATGGTGGAGTTGGCTGCTCCATCTGAATCAATCACTGTGAGTCTACAACAGGAAAAACAATATTGGAAATCTGTTAAGATGGACTTCTGCCAAGTCCTAAGTTCAAAGGTTAAGTTTTTCCAGCACACTTTCAAACACTGCCTAAAACAGAGCCACTGGTTAGACTATACAAACTTCTGCTTCAGAAACACATATCCCTTAAGGAAGGTAGGAAAGAAATTCTAAAGACTGTTTTCAAACACAGCTTTCAACCTTTAAGGAAAAATGAAAGCCTAGCTATTCTGGATCCCAGATGAAACCCTTTCCCTGCAGTCAATGGCAACTTCATCAATTTCAAAACAGATTCCACTGCAAATTCTTTAAAAGATTTACTCAGTGAAAAACAGGGATTTCATTCATCAGCCATAGTGGAACAGACCCTGGTAACACCTACATCCAAAACTAGTCTGGATATTCAGAAGCTCTGCTTATAGCACAGTAGCAGTTCCTAACTTCTTACTTCTTCGTGGCACACTATTACTAATTTTAATGGAGCTTAGTATCAGCTCAGATTTTTGAAGATGTCAAGTCATAAAACTAAAAAAGTACAGGGTTTAAAAAAACTACTATTGCCTCTCAAACACAGTGACAAATCATCTTAAAATGAGACTGTCACAGACACCTGAAAGTGATGAAAGACTGCCCTCCACAGTGTGGTAACCAACTACATCTCTAATTCACCTCTGTTGTGAAAACTGCATAGAGCTGATCACATGGAAGGGAACCACTCTTGAAGCGTTCCCTGAGTGGGAACAAAACTAGAGCTCATTAGTTCTATCATTGTGGAACATACACTTTTGCAGTGGGTGCACATCCATGCATGTCAGGAGCACTGGACTTTGCTGACCAGCTAATTTCTTGTAAGCTTGAACACACTGCTCTATTGTTCAAGTACCTCAGCCTCCCCCAAAGGTGCACAGATAAAGCAGGTAATTTCTTAATTCCCTAGGGTTTGGAACACAGAGCATTGCTTGTAAGCAAGCTCTGCCCTTTTTAATACAGAAAAAATCCTACGCTCATTTCTGCCACTGTACAATATGCAACAATTCCAGTAAAGGACACAGAATGAAAGTTGAAGCTATGCAATTTTTGGTGAAGCTTATGCAAAACATCACGTTTAATGTATATGTATGCCGGCTTCAGCATTCTGCTGATGCTACACTGATACATAATGTATTGACTGGTAGGCTGGTACCCACTGGCAGCCAAATAACCCAGGCTGGGTCAGTGGGGAGTCTGCCTCTGTGCAGACTAGTTAAAAAGTTCAGTAAATGAACTCTGATTTTAATTAAAGCACCCAGAACCACAAACGTTGCTTTCATTGTCTGGACAAAATCCAGCTTCGGCAATGCATAAACAGAGGAAAAGAGCAACAAGGCAAAGGCTTTTATGAAAAACAGAATGACTCCTGTTAAAATCAGCACATAACAATGCCTTGCAAGGATCAGTGTCCCAATATTGTTCTGTCTGCCACCACCCTTCAGGGGATGACTTTCACAGCCTGACTGCAGAGTTTCATCTCAGGATACTTGCCAACTTCTAAGCTGGAAAAAAACCCCCGAATTATAACGTTCTGTCACAGTTATTATGGCTGGGAGTGGGAGGTATTCAATTTCTGATCCCTCGTTTTGCATAACTTTGTGCTGTAAAATATCACTACACCAGTATCATAAAATCACTGCAAGCACTTTTTAATAAAACTGCTCCCTATGTCTCTCCACTGTGCAAAATGAAGGGTAACAGCATGCAGAAGAAAAATGAAGTTTTTAATTTGAGGAGGTACACGTGAGCACAAAGAAAAACAAACATTTAGCTGACATCACAGAAATAGTTAAAACCCCAAAGGAAAGCATCTGTGCAGGTACCTGAAAGTGTAGTTTCCAGGAATAAGGTTAGACAAGTGCAAGACAGGTGTGTCAGCAGATGCCTTCTGCTCTCGCAAAGGACCTTTAATTTCCTCCCAGTGGTAACTCACTATCTTCATATCATCTATACTTTCTACATTTATTAAAGAAAAACATATCAGTTTCTTGTAGCAATTGCTAGAATGAATACCGAAGTTTTTTCATGCACTGATCCCTAACTGGTTTTCTACAATTATCTTTTCAAGCATATTCGAACAGGGTTCATGTACCATAGCTGTTAAACCACAGTTTCCAAGTTACATTTGGTACAGTTTATCTAAACAAACAAACAAGTCTACACACACAAATAAAAATCAGTCTCAGACTCTGCACATTTCAACTTGTCTGCGCTCAGTAATTATGAATGCAATTATGACATCTCATCACACCCTACATGACAGCTCTCTACCACAGCCCCAGCTGTACTGGCACAGAGGCCTTCTGGGCAGGACAAGAAGAAGCCGTAAGAGCAGCTGCTGTTTGGATGCAGCAGCCTCCGACACACTGCATCTCAATCCCCAAGTGTAAGGCTGCATTTTATCACTTTTTTTATTTATTAAAATAATTTATAACTGGACTCAAATCTGCAAAATAAATCATGATTCAGGAAACTTCTGAGTAGAGTGAGAAGAAGGAATTGCACTTGTAACTGACAAACAATAATGTTGTAACTGTATATTATAAATACAGGATATAAGCACAGGATGGTCCAGTACATACGACTGCCATCAATGAAGGTAGAAGTTGTAGGCAAAGAAACTTCTTGTACTTTGGGTGAAGCAACGGCAACAGGTGGCTGGTTAACTCTGACTGCTGTGAGAAAGACAGGGAAAGAAAAAAAGTAGTGAAAGCCCAGAAAAAAATAATCTGTTAACTCTACAGATCAACAGGCCCCAGGGATTTAAATCTAGGATTGACAGCTTTACAGTATCTGCTGTCCTTTTTGGAGACGGGAGAGAAAAAGTTACTGAAGAGCAGCGCGCTGACGCAGCAGTCTTCCACCGCAGCCACTTCTAACTGGTATAATTTAGATCAGACCTGTGCGCTGTAACTTGCAGCTAGAGCCAGTTCAGCACCTAATTGCTGTTCCTAGCTGCACAGGAGAAGGGGACCATAAAAGGTGGCATGATGCTATCTCAGGCCTTGCCTGAGGAGGGTACAAGACCAGAGAGCGCTTAAACACAGACAGCAAGATCTTTAGCTCTACTTCCCTAAAATGCTTTATTGACACCAAGATACGAAACATCTCTGCATGACTGGACTACCAGATGTCCTTGACAGACAGTAACTGACAGACTACTAGATAAGCATGTTTTACAACTACTTGTGTTGAAGAAATTAATTTCATTATTTTAGCCAACTGATTTACCTGGTTTGACCGTGACATTTACAAAACCTTCACCAAAGGCATTTTCACCAGAAACCATCACTTTGAAGGCATAAAGTCCCACCGATAACTGAGACAAACACAGAACAAATTGGGTTACATGTCGAATTATACAAAAGCAGTATGCATAAACCTGCCAATCTTCTTGTAAAGCAGAGAAAAAACTGGGTATCTGAAACCTAGAGCTCCTTGTATAAACACATACACAAAAGGCCACTGGTCACTGCCCAGAAGTGGGGAATACAATGCAAACACTTAGGAATTTTTACTCGCATGAAATTACTAGAGTGCTCTAAAAAAGACACTTCTAATCTGGCAAAGATTTGTTGACACAGGCAAATGTGGCAGTCATTCAAACTCCTTGAATCAAGGTGCCCTTCCCCACAGGTTAGATTCCTGTGAGAGGACTGCACAAACACAATGAGCCTGAGCCTACAGCTCACTTACATGAGAGAGCTTCAAGGTCTGGCTGTGCCTGCGCTCCATTTCACCACCATAGTCAGCAGGGTGACTGATTAAGCTCCACTCATAGGTGTAGGCTGTTTCTAAGAGCAATAAGAGAGCATAAGAGTCATCAGCTTTGCCTTCAAGATAAGCTCAGGAAACAAAGAAATCAAGTTCACCATCTGTCACATAAAATGCTACAGTAGGAAATCATGACTGCTACTGTTTAAGCCTGCAAAATGAAGCAGTACGACTACATGTTAAACTTCCACAGTTTTAACTTGGTAAAGCAGCAAGGATATAATGGACTTCACAAATAACTGACTTCCTCACAATAACCAGCTTCACATGAAGTGAACGCGTTTTACATGGCTACCTATGAAATATGTACTCTTTGCAGCTGCAGTTCAGAAGCTGGTAGTTTTAAGGTAAATGTTGCATGCAGAACCTACTTTTCCCCCTCCTCTGCTTTACAGCAAGATGCCGTAACCTGGGCCACATCACCCTTTGGTAGAAACTACAGGCTTTCTATTGAGCCATCTGGCTAATGAGTTCAGGCTCTGAAAATAAGAGCCACTTAAAAAACCAAGTCTCTAAAATCCAAAGAAGGAAATGCTCTCTGCAGCTGGAGCCACAAAAAAGGTAATAGTAGGAGATGAGAAAGATGGTTTTATCCCGAGGTGCAGATGTTCACATAACTCAGGACTTGTCTGCATTTACAGGCTAGTAGTGTGTGCATCTCCTTGGATGCCAAGGCCATTCAACTCACCTGTAGGCGGTGGTGGGACAACAAAGGCATTCAGTTCAACCTCATTTTTGGGTAGTATCACTTGTATGTTATCTCCAGCAGACACAATAAGTTCTTTTACTGTATCTAAGACAGAATGAGTACATTATGTTTTAACAGATGGGAAGGATATAAATATTATTTGTAATGGGTTAAGTAAAATTTTACAAACACTCTACAGTGAATAGGCAAGGATAAGTAAAAAAAATTCGTCACTACATATTCAATTAATAATCTATTATAATCATGAGTATGGCTCCTTCACCTTTTATAAAACCAAAAATCTTCTTCCCCAAATACGAAGTGTCATTTCCTCTACTTCTGTTTTAGAGAAAAGCATTCTGACTATTCCTGTATATCACAGGTAACATTGCTCTGCATAAAGAATTATGCATTTTTCTTAGTAATTAGATAGAAGTGCAGCATTAAAAAATAGGCAGTTACAGAAGACAAAAAGTCATCTCCACCAGAACAAGCCTCATTAAATAAACATAGTCCATACTAGAACTCTAATATCACACCTTCTTTCACCAAGAAGTACTACTTCTATGTTTGTGTGGCACTTGTGAGCTCAGTATCCTTTTTAAAAATTCCACCTGTATAGCAGAGCAAAGGTATTATTTCGTAGCTGAACTGCACATTTAATCTATTCGCCATCCAGGAAGACCCTCCCAGTTCTCATCTGTGAAAACTCTTTCCTCTTCCAAAAATGCCAAAGTCCACAAACCCAGTCCCCAACAGAAACATACCAAAGCACAACTTCAGGAAAGATTCTCATAGACCTGTATTTCAAAGGTTTAAATGTCTTCCTTTTAACACTGGGAACCCACAGAACAAAGGTTCTCCAAAGGCAACATTCACTCGTGTCTAAAACATCCAACTTACAAACTCTGAACAGGTGAGCAAGGGGCTACTGAGCAGTCGCAGCTGACAGGTCTAAAAATGGATGAAGTGAAGAGGCCACATTGATAGCGCACTTTCATCACTGCTACTTAAATGCACCCAAGGCTCCGTAACTGCACCCAAGGCTCCGTAACTGCTCATGGGAGTTGCCCTAGACACTAGTGGAGTGAAGGTTTGTACTTTGACCTCCACATGAGATAAGAACAAAACAGCTAGATGAGAGTGATGATGAGACCAAAGGAGAGAAGAAGGTACTGTTTTCAAGAATTCCAAGACATTAGGGCTGAGAACACAGAAACTTGAGGCAATCCTTGCACAAAGCAGTACTTACAGCAAGATTCATCACAACCTTCCCTTCAGCTTTTTCTTCCAAGCTCCTTTTTGAGTCCTCTTCAACCTCCTCCTGTGAAGGAGGAGGAGCAGCTGCCTAGTCAACACTCAATGGTAATGATGATCCATTGCCTTGGAGAGGGACCTCTTGTAGCTCATGTCTTCCTGTTACCTCCTACCGCTATCCTGGCTGGCAGGTTGCGGTTTGGCAGAGGGTGCCAAGAATGTCCCAAACCAGACTTGCTCTACCAGGAAGCAAAGGGCTTAGCTCTCCATACCCCTCAGTACATCAGGAGTGCAAAACACACATCTGTGCTTCTCTGCTTCTTGTGGCCCTTCTAACCCTTTGTCAGGGTGCACAGGGCAGCACGAAACTCAGCAGGAGAAAAGAAGATACTCTAACATACACAGAATTTAACTGCAGAGGACACAGTGGTTAAACATGTCCTTTTCAAAATAAAAACTTTTGCTCTGCAGCTGGAACTCTGATAAGCTTCCTCACAGCTCTGAAATTAGAGCAAAACTCTTTTCTCCCCAGGATGAGGAGGCCATGTTCTCCCCTACTAAGGGCTGGGCTTCCTCAGGTCCCACCTATGTTACTGCATGATATCTGACAACTACATATAGTGGGAACCCTACTGAAGAGTTTCTGAGAGGGAGCAATGTTCTGAAGAGTCACACAAAAATAACAGTATGGCTAGAGACTATTCTGAAACTCCAGAAAGCCTCAGGCATTTACCACCAAGTATAAAAATTAACCCATTTAAAAAAAGCTCTTAATCTCTGCTTTTTACTTTGCTATATTTGCTTGAGCTATAATTTCCCATTAACGATGGACTTGGTCAGTTTTGCCTCAGAAGTAACTGGCTAAGAGGTCTGGAGTTTGCAGCATTACTGTAGATCTACAGGCTTAAAGTGGGATGATGTTACGTTTGGATAAAGAGCGAGCTCACAACTAACAACAGGTTGGAAGCCTGACAGTAGTGAAGCCATCCCCGCCCACTGTCCACCCTGCAGGTACCTCTCAGATGTTGAAACATTACCTGCTTTGGCAGCAGTAGCAGGTGGTGTGAATTGCTGCATGGGCTCAGATGGCACAGTATTAGTGGGAAGCAGTATGATCCCACCTTCAGTGACATTTTCTGGGGCCATTGTGGGAGTCTGGGTTTTCTCTGACACACCTGGGGAGAAATCCAGTTTGTCTGAAGAATAGGAAGGTGTAGCAGCCTGAAAAATGAATTATAGGGAAAGAGTTGTCGTAAGTGAGCCATTTTTCACATTTCTAGATTTAGAGGTATGCTGTTTTTTAAATAGCATGTAGGGTGAACCTACTGATTTATGTTACTAGGATGTTTTACTCATATACAGAATATCTATCAAAGGAGGACTGGTTTTTTTTCCCCCATCAGGCTTTGTAAGAAATGCTAATCATTTTCCAAGTTTCAGATGCAGAACAGTGTAGGCTATGGTCATCAAAATGTGGTAACCTGCAATACAACAAAGGCATCAGTTCTCAAAATAATAAAGAACAGTAGGACAGGTCTAAGTATAGTCATGAACCTTTAAAAGCAAATGACAGGAAGTCTGTGGTAAGTATTATTGTCTTCACACTACACACACAAACATAACAGAATCCTTGCCTC
This sequence comes from Gavia stellata, assembly GCF_030936135.1. Lineage (NCBI taxonomy): Eukaryota > Metazoa > Chordata > Aves > Gaviiformes > Gaviidae > Gavia > Gavia stellata. Next base: position 93,469,105 of record NC_082596.1, on the reverse strand, counting down.
TTACTACATCTGCTCAGACTGGAACTTGCTCATGCCTTCTTGTTTCCTCACCACTAATAAAATGCCCTAAATCTCTCTACTTCAGTCACCATGCAGTAGTGTTCTTCTCACTGACCTGGCTTCTTAGTAAATCAGAACTGCAGCAAAGGACATGGCAAGTTTTGTAGGAATAACTCAGCACTGCGTTAGCCTTGTCCATCTCTCTCAGGCCCCATCAGCTTTCAACGACATATTAGTCTCAACAGGCTAACAGTTTTTCCTTACATTCTCAAGACTTATTTCTGACCTAACATCTAGAGAAAAGCATTTTGCCAATTATGGCTAGTGTGTGTGGCACATGAAGACATAACGTACTGCTATTATTTGTATATAAGCTATTAACTGAAGAATAGGATTATGAAGGTTGGTAAAATGCACACTCGTATCACAGAATGGCTGAGGTGGGAAGGGACCTCCGGAGATAGCCTAGTCCAACCCCCCTCCTCAAAAGCAGGATCAGCTACAGCAGGGTCCTCAGAAGCATGCCCAGTTAGGTTCTGAATAACTCCAAGGACAAAGAATTCACAACCTCTCTGGAAAAGCTGTTCCAGTGTTTGACCATCCTCACAGAAAAAAAGATGTTTTTTAGTGTTTAAATAGAATTCCTTGTATTTCAGTTTGTGTCCATTGCCTCTTGTCCTGTCACTGGACAGGACTGAAAAGAGCCTGGCTCTATCTTCTTCACTACTGCCATAATAATTTATACATATTGGTAAGATCCCCCGAACCCTCTCTGCTCAAGGTTGAACCGTCCCAGCACTCAGCTTCTCTTTGTGTTTCAGGTGCTCCACTTTCACTCTGCAGTCTGTTGCCTCCCTAGGAAATCAGAGCAACTCTGCCTTGGATGTAGATAGGAGAAAAAGCTCCCTGTGCAGCTGGGAACGTAAAAGCGATGCCAGGGACTATTGCTTCCCAGACTCTGAGGAAACAGAGACCATGGAAGTCATCTGCAACTCCATCTCTGCCTTCAACAAGGACAGAGAAGAAAGATCCCTGTGCAGCTGGGACAGTGACAGCAGTGGCTGTGGCTGCCTACCCTGTGAGTATTCCGAGGACCACACCAAGAGCCGCACCTCCAGATGAGTCCATAACACGGACGATGCAAGCACTTTTGTGGCCACACCTCCAGCTCTGCTCAATAAGCAGATAGTAAGAAGATCTCTCTGATACTGACAGCAGGATCAGGGACTGCAGCTCTCCTAAGGTAGTGCCTTCAGCATGCCAACCCTAGACCCTCGGCAGGAATCTCATCCTTGACAACATTATCACGCCCAGGGAGAACCTCAAGCCCATCCTGCCTCATACTTTAACAAAAGGCCCTTCCTCCAGGCAGCTCTCCCTCCCTCCCACATTTTCCAAAAAGATCTTCTTTACCACACTTTGGCAAAATGAAGTGTTTCTTTGCCTTCCAAATTAGAGAGGAATCTACTTTTCTGAGCTTCCTCTGGCTTTCCTCCTCTCCTGGCCCTTTGCCAATCTATCATCTGAGAAGCAGCCATCCTGGCTTTGTAGGGCAGATGGGGACAAAGTCACCTCAAACATACCTTTCCTGGGACACTCTCCTCTGCAATGGCATCGAACATCTCTTCAGTCAGCAAGTCTAGGCAAGACTCTGCAGTCAAAGGTGTCCTGTGGCACTGTTATGTCTGAAGTGGTGTCACAGACAAAAAGATAGCTTAAACTAAGAACGTTAGCAGGCAGTAGATAATTGGGGCAGGGGCAGTATCAGAAATTGAGCTCCCAGGCAGAAACTATTACTGAGAGACACATTGGAGCGGATGCGGAGGGCAAGACTAATCTCAATTCCAGCTTGGGAACTGAAAGGAAAAGGAAAGAAAAGAAGGACTCTTTCTGGGAGTGAGCAGGGTAGGCAGTTCTGTTGGTATGGGCTTTGTGATTTTTTTGTTTGCTTTTACCCACCTGTACAGCCACTACTACTTGTTACAAAATAAACACACCAACCGTGACAGCCCATGTCCTTCAGCTCTCAGGGTTTGACTTGAATGCAAATCTCTTGAGAATTCCAACAGAAAACAAGAACACCCCAAACAATTGTCACGCAGTTCCCTGGGGAAGCTCAAAGTTACAGTGCAGGCAACAGCATCACACCAAGGGGGATCCTTCCCCACTTCTGGTCCCTGGCGGACCCCACAGATTGGGTGCTTTCTTTTCTCCCCATGAATGGGAAGGAAAAGCCCAACCATGTTGCCTTGCTCCATCCTGATCCTCCAGGCAACAAACTTTTCCCCTCAAGGAAGCATCTACCTCAATTACTCCTGAAGACAATTAATCAGGACTCTGGTGAGTTGAGGGCTGCTAGTGTTGTATTTTATACAACTGCTTCCCCAGCAGTGTTTTCTCCATGTCCCTTTGCACAAGACTACTACGTAACTGCAGTACAATTTGCTCTCTCTCATTTACCCGGAAAAATCTTAGACAGCAGCTCTGTCAGCAGTGAAACTCTGCTCTTTCACTGGTCTGCTTCTCTCTCCTCTGCATTCAGTTATCTGCCTAATGATTTCAAGCAAGTATGACCTCCACTAATCGTGTAGTTGGGGAGTTGCAAAAGAGCAAACCATCATATATATGACACAAAGTGCAGACTTCAAGAGAGAAATAAACATTTTTGACAGGTAAATCTAGATATCAAAACATCTTTCAGGGGTCTTATACATCCCCTAGGGATCAAGTCAATGAATTTTTAACCAAACAGGACTGTTAAGCATTCATGGGCCTCAAAACTGAAACACAGCCAAAATAAGATATGAACATCTCTGATATTCCACTTCATTTTAACTCTTAAATATCAGTTCTGAAGGCATACCAATCAGACATTAAAAGGCTCTTCAACACATATAGTCTGTCAGCCATCTTAAGCTTTCTTAAGTAGAGCTTTATGCATTTTGACTGCATCATTGTACCTACAAAGGCAATAAACTCAAGAATCAAGTCAGGCCTAACCTATTGAATAAATGTTTGAAACATTTCATCATCAACATAGCAGTAGATGGAATCTGAGTAAGACCTGAAAAACCTCATCTTGCTGAACAGATCAGCAGTTAACTGGAAGTTTTAAAAAGACAATTAATACTTCACAGGTTTCTCATTTCAAGGATGGGCAGAACAGCAGATTTCTGTTTGGGGCAGCTTGACAGCATTTACTCTGCACAGATTTCTAAATGTATTCATGTTACTGAGCTGCTAGAGGGTGTCAGTCCATAAGATCACTCTGAACTCCGATGTAAACCCAAAAGCCGGGTTACTCAGTTAACTGACAAACCCCATATGCGCTATCCCAAGTCACATACAGAAACCCCCTACACCTGACTGCATTTACAGCAAGAATGCTCTTGGGGCATAGACTCCAGAGGCCTGTGTTTGGTTGGTCTCACAATTTAAAATCTCTCTCCAGGTCCTTGCTCAAAGAACACAGCACCTGAGGACACTGCATCCTGCTGACGACTGCAAAGGGAGGGAACCATATTTTTGCCACCCTGCTCTGTCTTGCTTGTCAAAACAGCTTTGTCTGAAAGCTGCAGAAGGGAGTGCATCAGCAGAGACCTAGGAACAGAGCTATAGAATTGCTGTTGCAGAATTAAGTGGAAGATAGGAAAATATTGTATAACATGCAATAAACAGAGGGTATTTCATTAAAGTTATTAGCAAAAATGGCTTTAAGACCTTCACATTTTCATAACCTATACAAAAAGACGACAGTTTGAGAGGTAGTTTGAATCATATACCAGTGAGAAAACTATTTGGAGACATCTTGGCATTTTTAATCCGCTATAAAAAATTAAGATTTCCTTAATAACAAAATTTGGTTTCCAAAGAAACATTTTTTTCAGAAGGAAAGACAAATATGTGCCTGAACAATTCATACGAGATTTGATTAAAATGTCTGCTTGCTGGAGAAAGAGACACATAAGAAGGAAATCCTATCACCAGAATTTATCACAGGCAGCATCTTTTTCACTAAAGTCACAAGTGCAGTTCCCAAACCAGAAAAACTTGAAGCCAAGTTGGAAGTTTGTTAGACATAACCAGCAGGGTTTGGGTGGCAGGGGACTGCCTGCAAGGGTCCTAGATCGTTTGGCAATGGATGGCAATGGAAACAAGCCACCACGCATCAACACTGCAACTCCTCAGACATAGTTAAGAAAGGGCAATAGCCACTGGATGCGGGGGACGCAGGAAGAGGTGGGGAGGATGCACAACAGGAGACATGAGAGGGAACATGTGGAAGGGGACATTATTGTGCACAGGGCTGGAGACGAGATACCCTCTTGGAAGTAGGCACTTCATGCCACCTCCCAGGGGACTGAGGCCCACAGAGAAGACCACAGTGGAGCAGAGGAAACATGGAAAAAGGAAGGCACAGTGGCAGAAAAGAGAAAGAAGCAACAAGTGGCAAAAAGGAAATTGCCATGCACTGACCCCAACCTCCTGTGCCGCCTGTCACCTCAAAGGTACTAAGCATTATGTGTGGTGAAAAGAAGGGGAGTGGAGACTAGGAACGAGAGGACGTGTCTATACTGAAGTTGAACCTGGGGAAGGCCAGGGAAAGGTGTTTTGGCAAAACTGCTCATGATCTTCATTTCTCTACTAATGTCTAAATTCAAAGGATTCCCACTTGGAAAACAAAGGCTGCACAGGCTTTGGCAGTTTCTCAAAACCTTCAGCTTCTCCAGATTCTTAACCTTTCTCTACATTAATAGAGAGCCTTTAGAGTCATTTCACAATACATTTCATGAACGGCTTTCAATGCTATCCAACAACCCTTTACAGCTCTGCTAACAGGGCACTGCCAGATCACCTTCTAACTACAGTTGTCTTCTCAGCTATTCAACATCACTATCAGCTGGGGCTAAAGACTGATCCAATTTTGGAGCTTCATCCCTTCTGCACTGAAAGAAGCAAGCTCATTCCTCAGCCTTTCCACAGAAATTTCAATGGCTGTGCTAGCATAATGTTAGCATAATAAAGACCTCACAGGAAAGCCTCTTCCATGTCCCAGTGAGAAATAGGTTTCTTTTCATTTCACTTTACAATAAACTCTCATCTACACAGGCAGTGCACGAAGAGAAAGCAAAATCTTTCTCTTCTGGCTGGGGTGGCAAAAATCAAAGTAGAGATGTACAAAGTAGGCTTGGCCATATATATCATTACCACTGCAAGATGTGAAATCTCAACTTTCATAAAGCTGTATTCACATGATCCCTTAGAGATGGGCAACAAATTTACTCAGCTCTGTTTGCCACACACTTTAGGCAAACTCAAAGTTGTATGACTTCTCTAAGGCACAAGGCATAAGCAGTTCAGTCAGCAGAGATCCTGACAATTGGCTAAAGCTTAGCACAGTGCTAACGTGGCTTCCATTTACCAGCAAAATACAATGAAGGCAAGCTTCAAGTCTTACAGCACGCCCAAAGTGCACAAACATGGTGGCGCATGGAGCTACTGCAGGTTCTTTCCATGGCTTAATTTCCAGCACACAGCACAGGCAGTAACTGAAAGATGCTTGTTAGTTTCCCCTAGCAGATGGAAGGAAAGATGGAAAATGAGCTTAGTACAGCAGTGGTTGGGTTTCCTTAATTTGAACTTTGTAAGAACAGCTCAGCGATTGCCCTTTTTTAGAACTAACTATGACGCTAGTGCATGACAGAATGTCACTCTAAGTTTTATCATTAGGGACAGTATACTTTGGTATCATATTTTCCATATGTACATTTATACGTACTTTTTGCATACTAATAGAAAAAACAAATAGTATCTACCCCTCTTGCCTCAACTCCCATGTTAATTTATGCTCATTTCAAGGTCTGCACAGTAGATACTTTTTAAAACAAGTGTTCTGTTGTCAACTGTGCTGGCAGAAGCAGTACCCACTTTTCAACTTGCAACAGCACCTTATCTGTTATCAAATGTTCTTCCATACGCATGGAGCCAAGCTATAATCTCTTCTCACTCATGCCAATACACTCCAGACCAACTTGGTCAATCATAAAAGTCACAGGCTATCTTGAGCCTGGAGGAGATGATCCTTGAAAAGCAACCTGCTCTCATGGTCCCCACTTATCTCCAGGACAGTCTCCCTTGAGATTCTTCCAAGCAGATCCCACAACAGGCCAAACGCTGCTCTCCTGAAGCCCATGGCTGTGACCCTGCTTTTTTACTTATTCCTGCCCTCTCAGGAGCCTGAACTCCACCACCTCATGGCCACATCCCTGACCAATCCCTCCTTACCTGCAAGGGTGAGGTCCAGCAGAGCCTCTCTCCTTGTCAGCTCCCCAATCACCTCTGATAACTTCTTAAAGTTATCATCAACGCACTACAGAAGCCTCCTGCATTGCTTTTGCCCTGCTCTCTTGCCCTCCCAGTAGGTATTGGGGTGGCTTAAATCCTCCATGAGGACCAGGGGCTGTGAATATGAGGCTCCTCCCTGTTGCCCGAAGGCTTCATCTATTTCTTCCTGACCAGGCAGCCTGGAGCAGATATGCACCCTGATGTTGCCCGCAACAGCTGGCCTGCCAGCTCTGACCCATGTAAACTTTTGACTAGCTCATTGCCATCTCTAGGCAGATCTCCTAGGCCTTCCCCTAGCACCTGCTGAAAAGGTGCATCACCCTCCATGATCATGAGCTGGCTAAGGCAAAAGCCCAAAACACCCTTTGATCAAGAACAGCTGACAGAGCTTGTGAGAAGCTGCTAGAGGCCCCAGCCTCTGCTAGCTGTCCTCTCCCAGCTGCAGCAACCACTCATACTCCTCACAGCACTGCCAGAGGCCCCCAAAGAATACCAGAAGTTCTCAGAATATCTAGAAGACCTCAAAGCAGAGCCCAGAAACTGCCACACCTCTACACTGCAATGGTATTCAAGTTAGATTGTATGTTAAGACTTGCTGTTCTCCACACGTACTTTTGCTGTTTCAGTCATCCCCTACGAGAACCAGAGTTGTCACAGATTTCACGCAACTTTCTTAGCTGTGATTAGTGGCACAGAGTCTAGTTGGAGGTCTGCAACAAGTGGTGTTCCCCAGGGGTCAGGACTGGGTCCAGTCCTGTTCAATATATTCATCAATTACCTGGATGAAGGGATAGAGTGTACCTTCAACAAGTTTGCTGACGACACAAAACTAGGAAGAGTGGCTGACATACCGGAAGGCTGCACTGCCATTCAGCGTGGCCTGGACAGGCTGGAGAGTTGGGCAGAGAGGAACCTTACGAAATTCAACAAAAGGCAAGTGTAGGGTACTGCACCTGGGGAGGAATAAGCCCATGCATCAGTACAGGTTAGGGGCTGACCTGCTGGAGAGCAGCTCTGTAGAAAGGGACCTGGGAGTCCTGGGGGACAACAGGATGACGACCATGAGCCAGCAATGTGCCCTTGTGGCCGTGAAGGCCAATAGCATCCTGGGGTGCATCAAGGAGAATGTGGCTAGCAGGTCGAGGGAGGTTATCCTCCCCCTCTACTCTGCCCTGGTGAGGCCACATCTGGAGTACTGTGTCCAGTTCTGGGCTCCCCGGTTCAAGAAGGACAGGGAACTGCTAGAGAAGGTACAGCAGAGGGCTACAAAGATGATTAGGGGACTAGAACATCTTTATTATGAGGAAAGGCTGAGGGACTTGGGTCTTTTTAGTCTGGAGAAGAGAAGACTAAGGGGGAATCTTATTAATGCTTATAAATACTTAAGGGGTGGGTGCCAGGAGGATGAGGCCAGTCTTTTTTCAGTGGTGCCCAGTGACAGGACAAGAGGTCACAGGGACAAACTTGGGCATAGGAAGTTCCATCTCAACATGAGGAGGAACTTCTTTCCTTTGAGGGTGGCAGAGCCCTGGAACAAGCTGCCCAGAGAGGCTGTGGAGTCTCCTTCTCTAGAGTTTTCAAAACTTGCCTGGACGCATTCCTGTGTAACCTGCTCTAATCTAGGTGAACCTGCTCTGACGGCGGGGTTGGACTAGATGACCTCCAGAGGTCCCTTCCAACCCCCATCATTCTGTGATTTATATGTATTTTTACAGCAAGAGATAGGTAGCTGCTGGTTACAAAATCGTGGAATTTAGAGCAATCCAGCTAACATTGCTTAATTTCCTCTTCCCTCTAGCAGGGGTGTGTGTCAAAACCAGTAAATGTTGACTTTACAGCCTGTTTCAGCTTTCCAACCGATCCCAACTGTGTTCTTAAAGGAGCCTCTTCAGTCCCAACTGATCAAACTGGTTGGCATAAACAGAGAACAAATGCATCTTAAGTATCTAAATTAGGTTTTAAGTATTTAACTTATTTTTCTTATTGCCAGACTCAAGGAAAGGATAAAGTAGATAAGGTGTTTTTGTTCTCAGAATCCTGCTGTACACCATGGTCCAAAACCACCACTGTCCCTCCTTATGTTTTAAAAGCACTATAAAAGGCATTTACTCAGCACCTTTACATCTGTAACACCACTATGCATTAGTAACACAAAATCCATGAAATGGGCTTAATTTTATTGATGGTGGAACTTATGGTTACTGTCTTGGCCTTTGGATACTAGAGGATCCACTAATATTGCTCAGTTAACTTCTCCTAATGAGTCGCCAAGGGTCAGAAGGGAATACTGTAACACTATTATACCAGGTCCAAGCCCACTCATCCATACACTTCCAAGGAAACCCCCCCCAGTGTCCCAGAAGGAGCTCTGCTCCTTATCATCTGACAGAAAAGAGTCCTTTAGCGACTCATCTGCCTATTAAGACAATTTTAAGCCTTTTCTACACTGTAACAGGACTGTAAGTCATTTGAGTGTTAGGGTTACATTACAAAGCAATAACCTAATTTGATTTGAAAAACAAAACAATAGCCAAGTGGCATCACCATACTCTGCCCACTTCCTGAGGGGCAAACATACCTCTTTTTGCAAAGCGTCATCAGGTTGCACACGAAGTTGAACAGCTGCTTCACTTTCAAATGTCTTCCCGGGGAATGGTGTAATCGCTGGGAGGGATGACAACCTCTCTAGGGAGTGTTCAGTGACAGAGTTCAATTCAGAGCTAGTTTTATTCAGAAGGCTTTCCGCCTTCCCAGCCTCCCCTTCCTTTTCAGCGGAGTCTTCCTGGTTATCTCCATCATCGCTCACGGAAGAGTTGAAGCCGTTTTCACCTGCCACCATCAGGCCCCAGTCGGCATAATCTGTGCTCTCCTTCTGCTCATGTTTGATGCTCACCTGAAAGGGGTCCTGCTCCAACTCCTTGTAATCATCAATGTATTCAGGTACCTCCTCAAGGCTGGGATCTTTGCCAAGCAGAGACAGCTCCTTCAGGCTACTCACTTCCTCAGATGGTTCATTCTGGAGTCCCACAGAGTGGATCATGCTTGGGATCACTTGCCCAAATCCTAGCAGCGATGCTGGCCTCTGAGAAGGCCTCAGCACAAAAGTAAGATAGGACTTTACAGTTTCAATTTTTTTAGGTTCACAATTCTCTTTGTGTTGGCAGTTCACGATGTAACAGCGTCGTTCAAACATCCAGGACAAGTCACAACCAGAGAGGTCACAACATGCTGCGATGCAATCGGACACTGACATAGCATGAGGAACTCGCATAATTTTCGTGGTTTCTAAGTTGGGAGATATGACTGCACCTGAGTACGTGGCTCCTTCTCTGCACTGCTCACAACTGGAATCTGAAACAACACCATCAACATAAGGCACAACACTACAACCAAGCCATAATACAGTTTACTGTGACCAAAAATGGCTTATCACAGGAGACTAGATAAAGACAGGTGGTACACTGCTTAAATAAGCTCATTTCCTTTCACTAACATCACCACTACTCTTTTTTTCAGCATGACCCTTTGCAGTAGTATTTGTACTTTGGAGGATTTTTCAGTGTAGGATCTTAATACATTTTGCAAAATACCTCTTACTCCCTTGCTACAAATACATAGAGATTAAAGTCTCCAATACTTAAGAACAAAGCAGGCAACAAAAAAAATCATGGGGTACCTCCATTACCCCCATAGCACAGCGTGCAAAAAAAATGTTTTAAAACAAAACTCAAATAAGATGCTGTAACATGTCATTGTTTCATTTGAGGGAGAAAGCAGCAAAAATCTACACAGGAGAACCATTTGCCATCTCACTTGAACTTCATGAAAAGTCACTGACACCAACATAATTGCTGGGCTTAATATAAAAGCTAGATCAAATTCTCAAACTTTTGCTGCTTTACCCACTAGTTCATGTGAAATCCCAAGAGCTTGCTCTGGTAGGAAGCATCTTTCCTTCCTTTGCAGTGAAGCTGTAATCTTTTAGTATGACATCAGAATTATTTTCACAGCACATCACAGACTGAGTATGAGGTGTTCAAATCAAGCATGAATCAACATACTGTACATCTCAGTCAATTTTTAACATCTTTTCTAGGTGTTTTTTTCCCCTGGTTATTCCTGCTCTTCAGAATTCCTCTCTCCAAAATGCAACTTGAAAAATCTGATGGTGCTTCAAAAAAGTTGAGTAAAACCAGGACATTCTCCTTAACATGGTTTTCAGCTAGACTTGCTAACTCAACCAACGAAAACAAGATGTGACCACTGTGAAGTTAACATAGTAATGGAAGACTAAGTTCACTCTGCCTGCTTTGCACATCATTAACAGTTGAGTTCTGGCAGCAGAAACCTCGTTACTCACAACAGTATATGGCAGAAGAAAAAGGCAGCTTGATTAACGGATTCCGACTCAAATCTGTTGAGCTGATGGGCAGGAAAAATGAAATCAAGGAGTAGGAACAGGCCGGCAACAGGGGTTAGGTCTGACCATGACCTAGAGCCTTGGAGATGCAGAGATTCTCCTACGCATGCAGCATGTCCGACCACCGCACAACAGTTCCCACCACATCTTCTGGGCGGAACTGCAGTACACTCCTTCACAATACATGATCTGAACACAGCTACTGAAATACCTGTGGGGCATCATACTGCCTGGGATGAATGTACAGCTTGCAAAGTAGGTTAAGTTCAATGCAAAAAAACCCGAAACAAAAACATTGCCCCACACGCTGAGGGATAGAGAGGACAAGACTTTATGATGGTTTTGCTGGCTATTTGGGGTGAGGAAAAACATGAAACAAAAAAAAATTTTAAAAAAGATCAATGACTTGCAAATAGGTATAGCTGAATAGGAAGCTGACAAAAAGGATAAACAGCTTCAAGTACCATTTTTCTGACTCCAGCTACTCCTTCACACAGAGCTGGGATGATGTTTACTCTTCCACTTTACACTTTCAGTGAAAAATCTATCCAGGGGAACATGAATTTAAAACAACCTATCCTGTTCTAACTTAGCCCAGACATAAAGTATCTTTATCTGCCACCAGGAGATGCTCAGGATTTGTGCATTTTTTTTTTTCACATTGCACGTAAATATTTCTTCTACATTCCCTTTCACCTCCAAGAACGTAAGACCCTGACAGAGACTCTGAATTGTCATCACAAGTCTTTCCTTTAAGTCGTCTGCATAAACTAGGACAGGGGAGCCAGCAGAGCTCTGCGTTAAAATGAAGTATAGAAGTCAGGCAGCCCATTTAACCATTCTGTCCTTTTTCAACCCATATCAATTTAGTTAATCCTCTAAGTCAGCAGGGAGATGAGCAACAGGCCTTTAATAGGGTAAAACAGAAACATGACTCTGTGTGAATGTGCAATATTAGGTCAGTAACAACTCATGACAATTAACACTTTAGGAACAGCACTATTAAGGTGGGTCAAAAAAGTCCTTTGAGGGCTGTTTTCATCCCTTCCCTTCTTTACCTCATCCCTGAAGGATAAAGTGACCAACCTGTTAAAAGAAATGTGAAAGTTTCATTATTTATTTGTTAAGAAAAGAATGACCAACAATTCTTATCTTGGAGACAGATTTATGCAACTGGAATAATCCAAAACTCTAATGTGAGGCCAGACTTCAAGTCCTCACTCAGCCTGATGGCAAAAGAAGCTTCAAATCTCGCTCTGCCACTGGCAGTTTGAGACATCAGCTATCACACAGCAGAGTCAACCTCCCATGAAATTAATCATGTTTCATTAGCCATAGAGAGAAACAAGTCCAGCATATTCCTAAGATAATGCACAACTTTGAACCTAAATCTCCCAAGTAAGCATCCTAGCCACAGACCTTAGCTACCCCCTTTTTCAAATGTCAGAAGGCCTTGGTTTCATCCCAATAAGGAATGGAGAAAACATTAAGCTTCAGAATTTCCGGACAATGGGAAAATTATTTCCCCGCCAACTCTAAATTAAATCTTACAGTGTAATCCAAAGATCAAAGTAATCAAACTCTTATCTCTTGCTTCAGCTAGAGTTACACCTGAGTTAAATTCTAGCAGTAGGTGGGCAAGAATGGATTAATTTAGCAGGCTATTTCAGCCTGACACTAGGCCTGTCCATTAATTGTCTTCAGATGGAAAATATATAAGATCTACTTAGACTGAACTTAGTGTGAGCTCTAATTTCATATTCCCCTTCACCCCGTCCAATCTCCAGTCTGCAATGGGCTCAAGTAAGAGATAGTGAGGTCTCTTATTTACAGAAAATTTACTGAAAGTGTGCCACATGAAGGGTCATATAGTAACATTTGTCTGCTAAACCATTAGCTGCTATCTGAGGTCATAGCACAGCTGTTTTCCTTTAGTTAACTGAACTCAGAAGTTAAAGCACTGTTCTACTCTGACCAGTAATGGCAAAAAAATAGCATCATGCAATTCTGTTTATTGCTTCAGAAGTAGTCATTCAGGTTACCAACAGAAAGACTGCTTCCCTTTATTACAAGCCCTCTGGTGCCTGGACCATCAATAGCCTAAAAGTTCTGGAAGCCAAGTGTTCCCCTTCCTTTTAGCTGTACCTTGTCATGTCTATAGTAGGACAACACTGACATATCCAGAGACCTAGTCAGGCAAGTTGGTTACCCTAAAAAACCCCATAACACACACACACCCCCAATAAACAGTCACACTGTGGAATACAGCTTCATTGTCAAGAGATTCTTTCCTTTAGTGAGGAAGTATTCACACCCTTCTTTGAGCTGCACGCTACCATTCTTTCGAATCTTGGTGCATGAGTCCACTGATGTCAAGAGCCCAGCAGGAACACAGCTGTCCCTCCATCGCAGCTGGCTGGAGGCCTTTTCTCAACTGGACACGGAGGCTAACTGCAAAACCTAACAGCAGCTCTCCCCCTTCTCTGGCAGGCTCACACAACCATAAGCACTTGAATGACCTGGAGGCAAATATTCTTTAGTCATTAAGCAGCAAATTGTGACAGTGTCCTAACGTCATGGCTATCTACCCAGTCTGAAACCCTGCAAGGGCAGAACTACCCACTTGTGGGCTGGTCTATTTGTTTTCCCTAGCAGCAAGCAGTACAACAAGAAGCAGAAAGAAGGGGCAAAAGGGAATGTGCAATAGAGGAGAAGTGCTCAGATTCAGACCTTGCACCAAGAAAAGTCACATTTGACCAGAATCACCTCCCATTATCTTCTTGCTGGCAGCACAGCACTGAGAGCTCAACGTGGCACACTAGTGTCTGAGGCCTGAAAGCCTCTGAACTACATGAGCATGGAAGGTCCTACAGCATTTTCCTACAGGACGAGTAGGACTGTCTCTGCTTTCTTGACATCTGCTCCCTCCACTCTCTTTAAGCAACTAACTAGTTCCGTTCTATTTTTAGGGTTAATGATTTTTTTTACCTATCCAAGTAATTTTTACCTCATTTCAGTGAACTTTGAGAGGAAAGATGCTGTTATCATTAAGAAATAAGTTTTGTTTTTCCTACTGCCATAACAACACATTGAAACAATTTTGATAAGGTTCTGGAAGCAAAATAAAAATAACTTTTTTTTAGTTGCAGTCACCTTAGAGGAGAACTTGAACTCCAATTTTCAAGCTACAGCCAATTTCCACAGCAGAGTTATAAAGCATGCTTTTCAGGGGTTTGTATCATAAACACTAAAAAAGGCTTATACTCCAGCAGCTTTGCTAAGGGTCTACAGAAAGTACTGTCCTGGATACCAGAAAAGCTGTATTACTGAGAACTTCTGCAACATCTGAAATGTCATGGCATCAGTTCCTCTAGCAACAGCTAACGTCTCTGTTTTCATTATTTTTCTACAGGCTGCTTTTAGGTTATTTGGTGTTTCCCCTTCCTTTCCCTGAAATCTCACAGGTCTTTAAACAGGGATACATCCAGGATACCAAAGTGCTCTTTTGGGCCTCAAGTAAGAATGCTGACTGCAGATTAAGCACTGCAAGGGGAGGAGGAGGAGGAGAACAAATAGACAAAAAAATGCTCAGTTACATAAAAGCAAATCCTCAACACAAAGCTAAAGCCAATAGTATTCTAGTTACATCTACAAACAATGAGCTGCAAAGCTTTTGTGGCCATTACAGCAGCCTTCATGATGTTTATCATTCACTTCTTGTGTCCAGGATCTGTCAAAGTTCCCTAAACAGTTCAGTGGGCCTGATGGTCCTCTCTAAGTATTGTTTGCATGCCATGGATTATTATCATCCCTGTTTCTCACTGACAAATCAACTAAGTGCTATTTAAGGGGGGGGATGACGACACACGACACAACAAACCCTCCCCACACCTAAAGAACACTTCCCCCTCCCCCCCCGCCTTTTTTTTTTTTTACCAGGCTGTAGATATGCTCACAATCTAAATGTGCCCAAACCACAGACCAGATCTGGCCTGTCAAAACGGTTCATCCAACCCAGAGCCCATTCTCCCCTTAATTTACCCATGAGCATCACAGCACACTGACTTGCTCAACAGATGGCTCGTCTGTCCCATTAATGACACTGGGTATTTGCTGCTGAAGACCAGACGGGTAGATGCATGGGTGCAGCCATTACATCCCTCCACGAGGAAACACCAGACCACTTCCAACAGAGATGTGGACAATGTGAACTAACCTGGCATACTGCATAACTCACTGTAATCTCAGAGATCATAATCAGGCACTACACCATCTTGTCTCTCTGGAAAGACCTGTGTGAACCAGAACATCTAGCCATGGCAGTATAAGTAACAAAGAATGCACTGCTACCCCAGGCTAGTGGTTCCACTGTCATTTCAAAACATACCTACATCTTTAAGTGTCCTTTAACACTCCTGACCTGTGTTTCATGTGTTAGATACGTGGCAAGAAAAGGGTATTCATCTTATTCTTCAAAGACCGAGACCAACAGTAGTGAAATGTGTTGAAAATTGATGGCTTATAATGTATTTAGAAACACCCTCCCCTACAGTAAAGGATACTGTTGATGTCTAGCAAAGACTCTGGGAGGTCCATGTAATCTACGGCTGGGCTGCATGGAGTTAAAAACAGAAGACTAGACTGCACAACACCTGTGACTACCATTACCTGCCAATCCATCTTTGCATTTTTGTTGGAGTAGCTAATCTCAGAACAAAGCACCACAATACAAACACACAGTATGAGAAAACTGAGACTCAGCCATGAGAACGCTGTTGTATTTGCAGAAATGCATTTCAATAGCAGTATTTGCAAGATCTGCCTCAAATGCTAGATTAGAATATGCCTGCTCAAGATGAGAGCTAGACTGAATTGATTCCAAGGTGTTGGATTCCCAGTTGCAAAGTAAACTGTTGTTTCTGTGGTGGAAAGCAATGTCTTCTATCTGTCATAGGAGAAAAAAAAATTTTGGATGCATTAGCATAAAAACTATTTATTTTTATTAATGGCCAGAATAATTTAAATCTATTTCATTATAAGCTGATTTTGTTAATGAATGGATATAAGCCAGTGAAATGACACTGGCTTTATAAGGAATGCCTATGTGGAGAGATTAGGAGCTGCATTCATAGGTTTGGGAAGTCCATCATCCAAATTGCATGAGATGCTGAGTGAGAGGCATGGTACATGGTATACACAGTACACACTAATACCTATTTCCACATCCAGCTCAAGCCTCCTGAAAGGCATAAACATTAGTCAGTGGTAGATATCTGTATCCATTAGGTGATCTGCCTACTGTTCTAGCTTCATTTTTCATTGTATTGGGTTTATGTGGCAAGGTTCTGGTAGTCGGGGGTGCAGGGGTGGCTTCTGTGAAAAGACACCAGAAGGTGCCCCCATGTCAGACAGAGCCAGTTCCAAGAGGAACCCACTGCTGGCTAAGGCTGACCCAATCAGTAAGGCTGGTAGTACCTCTGTGAAAACATATTTAAGAAGGGGTAAAAACCACTGCGCAACAGCAGCAGCCAGGAGAGGGGAGTGAGAATATGCGAGAGAAACAACTCTACAGACACCAAGATCAGTGAAGAAGGATGGGGAACAGGTGCTCCAAGCACCAGAGCAGAGATTCTCCTGCAGTCCGTGGTGAAGACCATGGACTGCAGGAGGACAGCCTGCTTCGCCATGGAGGCCCACGGTGGAGCAGATATCCACCTGCAGCCCGCGGAGGACCCCACGCCACAGCAGGTGGATGAGCCCTGAAGGAAGCTATGACCCTATGCAGAGCCTGCGCTGGAACATCCTCCTGGCAGGAACTGCAGCCCCATGGAGAGCTGCCCATGCAGAACATTTTCTGGAAGGACCTGTGACCCCACAGGTGATCCACGCTAGAGCAGTCCGTTCCCAAAAAACTGCACCCCATGGAAAGGACCCATGCTGGAGCAGCTCTTGAAGAACTGCAGCCCATGGGAAGGGCCCACATTGGAGAAGTTTGTGAAGGATTGTATCCTGTGGGAGGGACCCCATGCTGGAGCAGGGGAGGAGTGCGAGGGAGAAGGAGCAGGAGAGACGAAGCGTTATGAACTGATTGCAACCCTCATTCCCCATCCCCCTGGGCCATTTGGGGGAAGGAGTTAGAAGAGCTGGCAGTGAAGTTGAGCCTGGGAAGAAGGGAGAGGTGGGGGGAAGCTGTTTTTAGACTTATTCTTACTTCTCATTATCCTATTCTGATTGATTGGCAATAAATTAAATTAACTTCCCTATGTCAAGTCTGGTTTGCTCTTGACTGTAATTGGCACGTGATCTCTCTGTCCTGATCTCGACTCGTGAGCTTTCAATCATATTTTTCTCTCCCATGTTCTTGATAAGGGGAAGTAATAGAGTGACTTGCTGGGCACCTGACAGCCAGCCAAGGTCAACCCACCACATTCATGAAAAGCAGTCAAATGCTATCAGCGAAAAGCCACCATGCACAAAAAAAACCCCCAAACAAATAAATGTAATCTAAACAGGAGAGAGTAGCCCACCTCAATTTCTTTTGACAAGCCAGAGCATATTCTTCAAAAACCTTCCAAAGATATTCACTAATGAGCCTGTTTCTCTATTCTCCCAATGATGCAATGGCAAGCGTTTCTTACATTAAGTCAGTATTCTCATTATCTTAAGTTAATACAAGTGGTAAGAAAACTTCTCTTTTTAAAGACAGAGAAGCCTTTAGAAGCACAAGCTCATGTGCAGAGAAAAACTGCAGAATGAACGTCTAGCAGCTTCCTGAGCCAATTCACCTTAAAGCTTGCACAAACAAGAAGTCCTTTTGACTTAAACGTGAGCATCCACTTATGCATTTCAGCAAACATATCCTGGCAATCAGCAAGTACCTTCCAGTTTAGAGTTAATATTAATTGGATGGAAAATACTGCAAATTATCAAGATGGAAATAAATATTAAAATTTATACTAAAATAATACATTATATTAGAATGTATTAGCCCCTAAACACTGTGTGCTGGTACCTGAGATACAGGGGAGAGGCTTGGAATACAGACAGCAGTCTGAGTGTAATGGTCTTGTTCTCCCAATAAATCAAGACAGCATAGCAAAATGGCAACTAAAGAATGAAAACAAGACTTTCTAAATGCACAAGAAGGATATTGTAGCCTGCTAACAATTAACAGCATTATCAAAAGCATAAAACTGTGACATTCTCTATAGCCAAAATTCAGTATTTACTGCACATTATTGCCTTGTACTGAAGTTGCTGTGGGTTTTTTTCCTGAAGATACAAGCATGGACCCTACAGCAGGTATCAGTATCTCATAGGAGAGCATTTTATTTATTTACAAAAGGCATACTTACTGTTTACTACAGCAACAAAAACCTCAGCTCGATGTTCTCCTCAAAAAACTTGGCACTATGAGATTCTCAGGGTGATCTTGAGGACTATTTCAAACCAGCTACAAGCACAGCTGTAGTTAATGCCTATTCCCCCTCATCCAACATTTTCAAATTCAGTAGTCAATTTAAGCCTTAGCACATTAGCAAGGCTCTCCCTCATGAAACAGCCAATCCTGTTTATACCGCAGGAGATGAAAGCCAGATAACTGAGTATTATTTTCTCAATTCCTGCTAATATAGATACTGCCAGTATCTCCACAGCCAGAATTCAAACACTTTTAAAGAAATAAACCCCATGTTTGCACATATTGTTCCATAGTTGCCATGTCAAAACTG
Organism: Gavia stellata; assembly: GCF_030936135.1. Taxonomy (NCBI): domain Eukaryota; kingdom Metazoa; phylum Chordata; class Aves; order Gaviiformes; family Gaviidae; genus Gavia; species Gavia stellata. The sequence goes on along the minus strand of NC_082596.1, from coordinate 93,450,610 downwards.
CCTGCACCAGATTAAGTCTCCCTATGACAGAGAGGCAGTATTAAGAATTACTATCATTCTTCATCTGTCTGATTATGGAAATAATTTACCTATCTCTGTGGCTGAAGCAGAAAATTACAGGACTTCCCTGTGGTCTTTGAAAGGAAATACGTGTCTGTAGAACAGATGATGAGGTTAGAGATGTAAACAAATGCATTTATGCTTCTGAAATATCATAGGATGGTTGATTTATAAGAAGACAAAAGGTAGCTTAGAACACAAGCAATACATCATTCTTAAATTGCTGTCCTGCAAGACCAAGAAGGAAAACTCTTTGAACTCTCCCACTACCCGCTCTTGCCCCATGCATCTCCCCTGAAACAGCCCTACTGAAATTAGCTCCGAACAGCTACTCACAACTGCCTTCCCCCGTTGCAATCAACTGCCAGTTGAAGCTGTACCTTACAGGAACTTTTTGCACTGAGGAGTCACATTTCCCAGCTCTTGCCTTATTCATATTTCATTCACACCTGCATACACACTCCAGGAGCATTTGCTTTGCTCGTTCTGTGTGACTCAGAAACACAAGAAGTAAACTCCTACCTGTTATTGCCCATAGTAACAGGCAGAGAACACCAAGTCCAAATGCCATGCTGCACCAGGAAGGCAGCGACAACTGCTTTTCCAACCAGCTGTGTGGATATTATATGTCTTAACGTCAGTTTCCTCTAATATCGTTCAGTACCCTGCTGTGGCCATGAAGCACTGCAACAGACAGCACAGGAAAAAATAGGTCAGATGTGAGCATTAATTAGAATGTCACAGTAAAAGCCAATAGACAGGTTAAATGCAGGCTTTATTATGACTTCCCGATTTCTTGATGGATGACATAGTACATCAGGCAAGCTGAAGATACAGAACAAATTACCTACCTGGAAATCTCATTCTCTGGAGATGCAGAACTGTCCCAGAAAGATTTGCACGCTTGTGCTCCTGTACCTCAAAACCCACAAATATTCTGATTGCAGTTATCCAAACCCTGGTTTTGCTCTGACTTTAAACAGAAACCAGCAGGTACTGAGGAATCACAGGCAGTATCATCCATGCTAAAATCCATGCAGTGTTAAGTCAGCTCTTGAGGCAGCCCTCAAGCTATTCTCTCCCAGCTATCAAGGTAACGCAAGCAGACACTTCTCCAGAATTTCTAGGGAGACTTTCCTTGCCAGGACACTAAATTCTCCACATAACACAGCCTAAGCAACAAACAGGTCTACTAAGGAACGAATAGTTCCAAGCAACATTATTCATGCAAGGAAAAAAGTTAGTTTAGCCAGACTCACAACTCCCCCCACATAACGGATTGTAAGTAGATGCTCGACCAAAAAACACTTCAGTAAACAAAACTACAGGCAGTGCTTTTTTCAGAGAATAGCCCTTCTCAAAGCAGAGTATCCCAGTCAATTCCCTTTGACATTCATTACGTGACTTGGTAAAGGTAATGACTTTCATATTTCAGCTGCCTTTATCTACGTATGATAGAAATGCTGCTAACTGGCTACTCTTAGCAGGTTCCTGATCACCCATAATTCTATATGAGGAAAGACCATCTTGCTTTTTTCCCTTGCAAAGGGAAGAATGAAGTTACTTAGACATGCTACTCTTGCTAAGGCTGACTGAACTAGAGCAGAAACCCTAGCAGCTCAGCAGCTAGACTTCTGCTCTGAGAAAGAATCATTTATAGAGGGCACATCAATAAAGCACAGGAGCAACTGGACTGTGGCCTGCAACTTGTACTTTTGTGACTGACCAATAAACCCCTACAAAGGAGGAAGACTCGGAGGAGACTGGCAACGTGCTCAGGGAGCTCAGGGAGTAAGATAGGGTGTGACTGACCACAGCTTTTGCAAAGCAAGCCATGTATTTATCACAACACAAAGGGGACCAGAAGTTGGCCTTTGTTTTAGGTGAGTGGATCAACTGATGGTGTAAATATTTCTCCCATTTAGTTCACTAAGGAGCATGAATGTCTCCCTGAGCTAGCCAGGCCAAGTGACTGTGTGGCTCAGCCCAATACAGAGTGCAAAAACTGAACAACTAACAAAAGAATTTTGAAGAGAGCAATGGGCTTGAGCTGGCTTCAACCCACACGTTCCTTCCCAGGGACGGAGGATGCTCAGTGTTGTGACAGTGAGCTGCTTATAAAGACCAGTAATGGCAATCACATTGGTATTGCGATTGAACTGTATACTGCCATTGCTATATTTTGCCAAGTATCCTGTACATCTGCATTGTGATTTCAGTATATTTTGTATTGCTCTGCTAAATCAGAAATCCCGTGTCACATCAAGTATCTCTAAATAAGTACATCTGGTATTAAACATTACACCCGTGGAATATCTAAAAGAACCCAGTCAGAGTGGACCGGACTCTGACAACTTCTCAAGTCTGTGGTATAAACACTAACTCTGCTCAAGACATAAGCAAAATGACCACAGAACATCACTAAAACAAGAAAAAAAAAGAAAATAATAAATTTAGATTTAAAAACAAGTGCCAAATACAAAAAGATAAGGCTTCGGGCAAGCTCCCTGCAAAACCAGAAAAGACTGTTATTAACTTTCCAAAAGCCTGATACTTTATTTAAAATATAACTTGACTTGTGACCTTTGTTCTATCCCATATCACCAAAAGTCCCCTTCCTAAGGCAGCTGCAAAGCAGCCAGAACACGGAAGGGTAAGCTGGTCTCCCAATTTATTCATATGCTGCACAATTAGAAAAATTATCTCTGATCACAAGAAATAACTGACACCAAAAAACCAAAACACACCACACAACAACACTACACTGCTCCTAGTACGACACTATTTTGATATCTGTGGTTAGATTTTCTCTCAGGAAGCAGTTCCTGACAGAATACACATAGCTGTGCTCCCCTGCAGTGAATAGGACTAACTTCACCTTAGAAAGAACAACAGGTTGTCTGGATGCTTCCAGGTACTACTTCTATGACGCAACCTTTTTTTACTGTCTTGCCCTCCCAATTGCTCTTCTGTCCTTCCATCAACTATAAAGTTACCTGGTTTTGTAACAGACAAAAAGCCCAGAAGTTCTTATTTTTTTAAGCCAAGTCATTCCAAATGTCCCGCTTAAAACGCAGCCACTGAAAAAGCTAAGCCCTGGACAGTGTCAGGGTGCAGGATCATCAGCAACTGAACAGAAATGAGCACTGCAGCATAGGAGGGGAAGAGGGTTTAAGTCAGTCCTGAAGGTCCCACAACATGGCACATCATCTTTTTATTTCACTGTAAAGGTGATGCAAATGAAATTGATTCATTTTGCACTGAAATGAATTATGCAGACTCACACAATCAATCCACAGAATGGTCGAGGTTGGAAGGCACTTCTGGAGCAGGCTGCCGAGGACCATATCCAGACAGATCTGCGTATCTCCAAGGATGGACACTCCACAACCTCCCTGGGCAACCTGTGCCAATGCTTGGTCACCCTCACAGTGAGAAATTGTTTCCTGATGTTCAGAGGGAACCTCCTGTGCTTCAGTTTGTGCCCACTGCCTGCTGGCCTGTCACTGGGCACCACCCGGCTCAATCTTCTTTATACTCTCCCTCCAGGTATTTGTAAACACTGAAGAGTTCCCTCCAAGCCTTCTCCAGGCTGAACAGCCCCAGCTCTCTCAGTCTTCCCTCATGAGAGATGCTCCAGTCCCTTAATCATCTTCAATGGACTCTCTCCCATAGCTCCGTACCTGTCCTGTTCTGGGGAGTCCAGAACTGAACACAGTACCCAAGGTGTGGCCTCACCAGTGCTGAGTAGAGGTGAAGGATCACCTTCCTTGATCTACTAGCAATGCTCCTCCTGATGCAGCCCAGGATACCATTAGCCTTCTTTGCAGCAAGGGCACAGTGCTGGCTCATGGCCAACGTGGTGTCCACCAGCACCCCTAGGTCCTTTTCTGCTAATCTGCTTTCCAGCTGGGTGGTCCCCATGGAGTTGTTCTTCCCCTCGGGCACTTCCACTTGCTGAACTTCATGAGGTTCCTGTCAGGCCATTTCTCCAGCCTGTCAAGGTCCCTCTGGATGGCAGCACAACCCTCTGGCCTAGCCGCCCCACCTCCCAGTTTTGCATCATCAGCAAACTTGCTGAGGGTACCCTCTGTCCCATCATCCAGATCATTAATGAAGGTGTTAAACAGGACTGCACCCAGTACTGACCCTGGGGACAGACCTCTAGTTACTGGCCTCCAGCTAGACTTTGTGCCACTGACCTTCACACTCTGGGCACAGCCATTCAGCCAGTTTTCAATCCACCTCACTTACCCAGCCCCTATTTCAACAGCTCATGTCTCATGGGAGACAGTGCCAAAAGCATTACTGAAGTCAAGGTAGGCAATACTCACTGTTTTCCCCTCATCTACCAAGCCAGACTTCTATAATGTAATGACTAAAAGGTTGGTCAAGCATGACTTTCCCTTGGTGAATCTATCCTGCCTCTCAGCTATGCAGGCAGTGATCTCCAGTTGAAAATAGATGGTTTCTTAAGCCTTTTCAGCTGAACCCACTAGCATACACCTGCCTATGCTGATCATTTGCACATTTATTGTAACACATTACTCAAAGTGATTATTTTTATTTAGTGTTTTATTTCAGAACATTCAAAATAAACCAGAGCGCCATACAGAGCACAGAATTTTTATCACCTTTCAACAGTTTTTGTAACGTTTCTGTCACTTTTGAGAATGAGAACAGAGGAACATATACAGGGTGGGCAACCTAATAAGTACTTCCAACTTATTAACACATATACCCCAAACACCTCAGCAGACTGAAGAGGAGGGAAGATATTATTATGGTAGGACCATAATTTCACACACAGCCTTTTTCCTGTTTCTATGGAAATCTGTCTAGATTTGGAAAAGTTGTTAGCCACCAAAAATTGTGATTTGCAAAAAAGCTTATTACTGAAACTCAAGGTTTCTGAGACAGTGTACATTTGCTGTAACCTTCACTCATTCCCAGAAGCAGTCAAATGGACCAGATGCCTAAGAGAGACTTTCAGTCCTTTACCCTAAGGAAAAATGCGTCAGGCTCGGTATCAGAACATCACGAGGTCAGAATTAACCCCGATCAGAAGGCAGAAAAATAATTTTATTTTATAACCCTTTGTCCTCTGCAAGGCCAACTTTACTATCTCACTGCCACTAAAAGGAGACAAGCAGCAGCTTCTATATCCTACAGAAGAGTTGACTGAGGGGTCTACATGATTACTTCTAACACCACAAAGAAAAACACTGAGAGACCATGCAAATGAATTAGATTTTTGCAGCATTACTTGTCCTGAGTTCAGAAACACAACTACTTGTAGCACACAGTGGTGGTTTGGTTTATGTGTGTTTTGTTTTTTAGTTTATATTAAGAAAATATGACTTACCAAAGCTACAAAATGCCAGACTTTGGATTACATGCACAATCTTCATTGAATCCTTACAGGACACACCACATGAGGATACAGCACTGTGTCCTCCTGTGCTTCTTTGTGGCTACACATCTACTGCAGTGAGCTTGCGTTCACTGCAAAACTAGCTTGCATTTCCTGGTATTAGGATCAAGCTCAGACACAAAGCACACACGGTCACAATTCAGTGCATAGCTTCTGATCCACAGATGAGAACATACCTACCAGAAACTGCATGCTTTCTTAAACACTTAAGGCAGCAAACACTGCTGCAGCGTATGCATGCAATGCTCCTCTTATCTTCCCCATGATACTGTACTGTTCCCCACAAGGGCAAGTTTCATCACAAACACAAGAGACATTAAAATTTAAGTCAGCAGCCAGCCATGCGATTCCAGCAGTTAAAAATAACTAAGGCCACAAGATTAATTTTCCAACTGAATCTCTATCCTTCACTGATATCACAAAGCCTGTAATTTTTGTAACAATACGAGCAGACAGCACTGCTGGTAATGACTTTGGAATTTCTTGGCTCTTAACAGTTCAAGTCTGAGTCGCACCCTTAGCTAGATGAGGGATGGCAGCCTTGAGAAGTGTATAGGCAGGTATGGTAAAAATATGTGTATTATACATATATTGCCTTACTCGGAAAGCCACAGGCGGTGCTCTAGCCAGCAGGAGAAGGGGGAAATTCTGAGCTGACCCCTCAATACAAGCATTTCAACTGTACAATCTTTTAAACATAGGCAGTTGCTGATGAGGACCACATCATCTTTTGGTAGGTAACAGATGAAGCACAATAGCTTTCCAAGGAAAAGGAATTGCCTGTATTTTGTGTGTGTGTGTCCTCCCCAAATCTCACCCTGCATTTTGGTTCAGCTGGACTTTAATGTAGACTCAAGTAATTTTCTCACTTAGAGAGAGAAAAAGGGTCAGCTAAGCAGAACTATGTTGCCACCTCCTACAGATAATTAGGCCAGGGCTATAACAGTAAGAACATTTACTGACTGAATTACCTGTATCCAGGAGTACATTCACATCCTAGAGCTGCAGAACAGCAAATTACGCTGGTGCCCTACAAAAGGTGTAGCAGAATCCCTTCACACTAACAAAATCAGAGACAGGCACAAGTGGTGTCATGAAAGCAGCCAGAGAGTGATGCCAGACAGCCGAAACCGCCAGGACAGTGAGGGCCCTGAACGTTGGGCTCAGCCACACTAGCATCGGAGAGAAAGGCAAGCAGAAGCTTCTCACCTCCTCGCCCTTCTGGTCATTAGCACAGCTAGGCAACATGCCAAAAGAAATACTGAAACAGCATCTGAAACTCAAGCCACAGCTAAAGCAAAACCCCTATTTTTGAACTGACAGCATCTCTTATAAAAAGCAGGATGGCTGAGCAAATGAACACATTACCGATTCGGCGGTCCTACGCTTAATGAAACCGTCTATATACATATATACACACATATATGTATGTCAATGTTTATCAAATGTAATATAAGACAAGCCTTCAGGAAATCCAACCCTCATGAAGAATTCAAACTAGTTATTTCATCAGCTATTGTACCTGCATTAATACCTGAGCCAGTTAGTTCATAGCTGAGCATTAACATCGTATTAATACTGCAGAAGAAAGAAAAACAGAACTTGACCACAGTAGCATTTGTCCTTAATAACACAGAGAAAAACTCGGGACATGTGCAGGCACTAGGAGTTTAACATCAACAGGTACTGTATGAACATACATCATCAAAACAGCCACGGGTGAGGCATCTAAACAGAGTGGATAGTTTTAAACCCCTTCAGCAGATGTGGAAGATACCACAGAGTCATCAGTGCTTATGACCAGTGCAAAGTCACCTTCCTCTCTCACACAATTTTCTAACAATAGGCACCTATACTTGAAAACAAAACCATGACTGCTGATGGAAAGTTACTGCAGCTACAGGACATAGCTATAATTGCAAACATCTCTCTGCTTTGTTCAGAGGGGCTCCCACAGGTCTTGCTGAAGGCTGACATTAGATTGGCATTACATCCCAACTCTAAATCAATTTCCTCGGTCAAGCTCAGGGCACAAACAGCAAGTTACTGGTAATAAAACAACAAACTGAATAGCTGAAAATATCCTGCTAAGTTATACTGGATGGACTACATGCTCCACTAGTTCCACTGGCACCCACAGCTCTGTCAACTGCTAAGTGACACCAACTGGACAAATAAAAACAAAACCACAGCGCTTCATGGAAAGAGTAATTTTATTCTACAAGATTTAACTAGCCTTTATTACAGCTGCTGTGGAGAGAGCAAACAACAGTGGAAATCCTAAAGGTGAGACGCTTAGCAGGGGTATATGGTGTCAAGAATTATTTACAGGGAAGAAAAAAATATTTTAAAAACACCAATGAATGGTAGAACTGCTCTGCTGAGAAATTAAAACACTATTATTAGTGTCAGGATTTACCTCATAATAACTGGAAAAAGGTCAGAATAATTCAGGATTGTTACTACTTAATTTGCAATACAGACATTCGTACAGCCCTGAGGTCAGCCAGACCAGCAGGGAGGGGGCACCCACTAATCAAAAACTAACCTCAGTAAGAGTTAGTAGCACAGAGCAAGATCACCAGACATCCAAGAGCCCTGCACTCCCCACTGACAGGCCAGGGACACAGAAATATCTCCCCTCAGAAGAGAGGCAAACTATTGGACAATTCCTCTAAAACATACTCTGTTTTCTGTATGTTTTCCGTTTTCACAAGAACATGGCCTCACAACAGTCCTCTCTGCTATCACATACTCTGTAGTGGAAATGAAGCAAGACCTGGAAAGGAAGAGCTTGAAGGAACAAGATGGTATCTTGTCCCTTCCACAGCCAAGACAAAGCATCCTTACATCCTCCTTTGGATTTTTATCTAACCTGTCCTAAGCCTCCCATGAAGACTATTTCAGAATTTCTCTACCTATCTTTTTCCAGTATTTAACTATTTTTACAACAGGAAAACAGACCACAGAAGAGAACTATCCAATGGGTGTACATAAGATCAGGTTTGAGCTTTGGATGGGAAAAAAAGAGATTCAGCAGACTGCCTGGAAGAAGGAGACATACACATGCAGAAAAGGTGGTACGAATCTTTTTTGATCTCACAGAGCTTAAAGTTGTTACTGTCCGACAGCTGACCGAAGGCCCGTGTGACAAAGTTGTGTGGTCTCAATCCGCTTCCTAGTTCAAGTGTCATTATGACAGAAAGCAATAAATACAGCGAGCTGCACTGCACAGCAGGCTCCAACTAGATACCAAGACATCCTTTTGCGGCAGAGGTACAATTTGCAGGTGAGGGCTGCTGACGTTTCTGGAGAAACTTGAGTAAATTATAAGGACAGTTAGAAGTAAGATACTCACATAGATAGTTTAAGCTGGATCATGTAAGTGCACAGAACACAAGAATTTATGTATTTTGCACTTGTTCAAGGTCAAAAATGGCTATACTAAAACTACAACAAAAGCTTTGCTATAGCACCAGGTTGAAACTCAGAGTATTTTTTTTTCTCCACTTAGACTATAAGCCTTCAAAAATAAAAAGGAACTATTAATTGATTCAAATCATCATTGTTGTACTGCAGTTCTTAGGATTTTGACAATTTTTCCTTAAGCATCATTTCCTGAACTACAATAATTCTTGAAAAAGTCTCAACCTTCAGTAGAGAAAAAAGTCTCTCTCTCATTGCAGCAGAGAAAGCCCTACAATTTGAACGCACAAGAGTCACAGTCTTTCACAGATTGTCAAGACTTTAAATACTGGTTTGTTTTCCTTTCTTTAAAAAAATAAAAACTTCATGGGACAAAGTCATTACCCCATTTAAGTCAGTGTCAGGATTTAGGAGATGTCTTTTATGATACTTGAACCCTTGCATTTGTTAATACTGCTATTTAATACCTAATACTTAAAAAAGTAATCAACTCTTCTTGTAACTTGATCTCTACCTAAGCATCAAAGCTTATATTTGCAGATCTGGAGTACCCAAGTTTGTAAATACACTATGTAGGAACCCTGGACACTGATCTCAGAAGTGCTGAACACAGATGTTCACAGTTCAAAGGAAACTCCAGACACTCGCCATCTCCAAAACGTAGAGGCTAGCTGCCCCATAAAACATGAGGTTGTCTTGAAACAACAAAAGTTTACAACTTCAGCCAAAGCAATACCAGCTACAGAAAGGGTAGCAAGAGCTTTTATGGTATGTATTGTCCAGTGCAATTTGAATTGTTGCCATTAAATCAACTACTAGATTTTACTTCAACATTACAGCAGTAATAGTATTCATGATGCAAACATTGTGGAGGAAGATAATGCAGAAATACTGCATTAAAATTTAAGAATTTAAGTTTTACTGCAAAAGTTCTCTGGAACCCCCTTAAAATGCAAAGCAAACTTTCTGTTTTATAGCCTTCAAGTGATTGAAATTATCTTCATTAATTAACAATACACCATATAGTAGAAAAAACAACAGTCTGACCCTTGAAGTCAAAGGGATGTGCTAGGATTTTAGCTACTATATTTGTATTAAAAGACTACAGTGTTATAAAACCAGACTTGTAAGTTACATAAGTGCATCTAATTTATGATAGCCTTCAAGGGCTGTTCACAGATTGACTGGCAGAGACTGGCTCAAGCAATGTAAGTACTACTGTCAACAAAGCTAATTGACCATTTTTGAGATTAGAGTATTGAACACCCAGCCACTGCCTGAGATACAATCACCTGCAGGAAAAGAACTTGCATTAGGTGGTGAGGGGACAACAGTAGATAGCCAGAAAAGCCAGAATCTTGCAAGTGAAGTACATGAACACTCTCTCCATTTGTGTCTTGCTATTTCATCACCTTCAAGAAAAGACTCTTAACGCAGTTGGATGCTGTACATCCACTTCTAGACTTGAAATCTTCTGTGTTGATATAAGAGCAGAGAAATGAGTAAATTTTCCTGGCTAAGAAAAGTGGGCAGGAAGTCTTTTCACCCACATGACCAGGCCAAGTTTTATGTCCATTGTTAGTCTGATCTCCTGCAGAGAAAAAGCTTACCTGACTGCTGTGTAAATAGATTTTTTTTTTTTTTTTTTTTTTTTACTTACAGTAACCTTTAAGCCATCAACTGATTTCAGCCAGAGAAGAACAGATTACCAGCAAGGTAATTAAGTTCCTATCACTTCTGTAAAAACTGCCAAGCCAGAGAAGGCAAAACTGCAATTTGAACTTCTACAGGCCCACCCCCAAAAAAATCATCATCCAATTTCCATGGTAGCCCATGTGTCACACAATCAGTGCAGTCTGTGGAAAGAGGGGACTACATGGAAAAAAGGTAGAGGCACATGCAAAGACAATGGAAAAATCCTTGTCTAACCTCAAGACACAAATTCACATAAGTCTTCATTAACTCTGCTCTTCAGAAAACTACTTGCTTGTTATAAAGAGATAAAGCATACGTGTGCACATACACTTCCCTAAGATGCAAACCTCTGGAGCCCCACTGACTAAGCACATTTTATTTGTTTAAAATCCATCTATATTTAATGAGTGCAACTCCTTGTAACATTCAGAAAAGTTAAATCTGTCCTCTGCACAGTTTATTATCAAGGAAAATGCATTAGGACAGGAAACAACCACTAAACTGCCCCTTCATCAAGGTTAACTAGCTGAAAACCAGCATCAGGCTAACCGCATTTGTATTACCTCCAACTGGATTGACTGAATTCCTATCTGCTCTGTACAAAGTCACATCATCCTGAAAAATACTCAACAGTCATACCCTGGCACCATTCAGAAAGAGATCAGGTACTTAAATGGAAAAGCAACTGTATCTGCAGTTAAATAAGATTATGAATTTGTACAGAAAGACACTTTGTGACAGAAATTGAAAGCTAACTGCCTGACAGTAGGAAGGATTTCTCCCCATGGGTACATTATCCATTACAGTGGTTCTGTGCTTCCTCTACAGCACTGAAATTAGAGACTGCTGGATATACAGCACTTGATCACAACTCTACCTTTAATTGCCAATTTCCGACTAAGGATATACATCTAGTACCACTATCAAAACTAGCAAACATAAAGCATCACCACTTGCTTTCTTAAAGGAAAGATCTATAAGCAAAGTCCATAAAACCAGTATGTGAAGAAGCCTACAGTAACCCTATTTTATTCAATATCACAGAAGGTACAGCTGGAAAGGGTCTGAAGGGCTCCACCTGAAACAGATACCATGTCTGTGCACGCAAGGAGAAGAGGGAATCAACTGTTTTTAAAGCATTCCTGATGGAGATTTCACTAGCAGGTTCAGAAACCTGTCCATGGAAACTCCCCCATCTCCACACCACTGAAATTAGCAGCCTGCTCAGACAGCATCCAAAACCAACACGGTGAGAGGTCAGCTGTATGCAATGCTGAACTAAACCACAGCATCTCCAAATCACCAAACAACTTCACTCCATGCAGCTCATTAGAATTGACAGAATTGCAACTCACTGATAGGCAACTAGTGAAGATGTAACAGATTAACAGTTGCATGTGTCTTCTGCGGAACCTGAGGTTTTCAGAAGCATTACAGAAGCGCACCTCCAGCCCTCCATCACAGTACTCCCTGAAGGAAAAGGTGGGGAAACACCAAACTGGGCAAGCATCCCCAGAGCACAGCCTCCTCCACACACCATGGCCGTAACTCCAATTAGCTTCAGTAATGTAAAATCCAGGCTGCACTGCATTTTATGTTGCCTTGTGCTTAAGGGAAAAGCATCAGCCCATGAAGCTTGCACGCATACACTCTCACCTTACCTGCACCACTCAAATACACAATTTGATGTGTAACATGCTGAGCAGCTCAACCCCCATCACCTAAGCTACCAAAATGAGTATGGACAGTATCACCCATTAACTTTGTATTATCCCAGGTTTTTAACGATTCAGATTTGGCTCAAGACAATGCCTAACTGTGAACTATCAAGTGCAACAGGCAACCTTGCCAAACACAAGGAGTGGATAATTAAACAAAACAAACATCTATTAGAGTTGCGTGGCTGAGGATCAGTCTCCTACTACAAGATATTGTAAAGGCAAAGGCAGATACAGAACCTACTCCAAAGAGTTTAAAAGCCGGTATATCCTCTATCAACTCCACTATCTTGTCACGCAGTCAGTATGAGGAACTTGAGAGTGCTCCTACAGCACAAGCAGATACGGAGGAACAAAAACAGTTCGTGCTTCATTTTGTTCCCTCAGCTATCTGACTATTTGTAGGTTATCTGTGATATGCTCCTGAAGGGGGTCAGGGGAATGATGGAACCGTCTTCTGTTTTTGTATAGCAGTCACAATGTAGATAGCGCCTAAAACTGCAGTGATACAAAAGTCACACAGTATTTTCCTGTTTAAGTTCTGCTCTATTGCTCAGAATGCGATCTGACAAACCATTTCACATACTACACATCAGCACTATCACCATGCTCACCAGCCACACATAAACGCATGTTTAGGCTGTAACACACACTTTGACAGAGGACTGTAGAGCAACTTGGCAAGAATAATATTCTTACATTCTTTGGATATATAAATATCCAAATATATATATATACATACACACAGAGGACAACATAAAGCTCTGATTTCTGAGCTCAGATCAGATATAGCTAAATGCACACTTAGGAAACATCCCATCAAAACGGTTTGATCTTTCATACATAAATATGTATTTTATATACGTACATAAATAAACCTATCTGCAAATTAAATACCAAAACACATACATATTCCCTCAAGGCAGCCCACCGTTGTTTCTCCCCACGCTCCCGGCCTAACAGGTTGCACACACAGACGACACACATTTTGCCACACGCAGACGGGGGAGGGAGAGAGGGAGAACACCCCGAAGACTAGATCATCGCTACCGCTGTCCCGTTCGCATTTCAGCACGACGCTCACAGCCGTGCCAGAGCACTCCTTTCCCTCAGCCCTTCACACCGGGAGCGCGCCCGCCTGCGGGGCGGCTCCGGGCTGCGCTTCCCCGCGGACCTCCACCCCTCGCCGGGGAGCCGGGGGCAGCTGCCTAGCGCTCAGCTCGGGGAGTAAGTCACCCGGCGCCCAAGCGCTAGGCAGCGCCGACTCCGTTTTCCACCCCTTCCCCACCCGCGCCGGCACCTGCGGCCGTGTCCAGGCCTTGGCGGCGAGCCTACCTGGCGGCGGCGGAGGGCAGGAGCCGGCGGCGCCCCCACGGCCCCCTTCCTCCCGCGCGCGCTCGGCGCCGGCAGCCAGCGCAGCGCAGGCGGGCCGGGGGCGCTCGGCGGGGCCGGGCCGGGCGGCGAGGTGCCGCCCGCCTCCTCACCGCTGCTGACTCAGGAGCAGGCGCCGTCCCTCCGCACACCTCCCGAGGGCGGCCACCGCGTTCCGCGCAGGATGGCTGCCCAGAGGACCCCCCACCCACCCCCCGCCGCCGCCGCCGCCGCCGCCGCTGCCCAACCCCTGCACGCACCGCCTGCCGCCGCCCCAGCGCTGAGGCCGCTGAGCCCGCCGCAGCGGAAGGGAGCCACACCTGCGGGCAGCGGCAGCGACCCTGGGGAAGGGCGAACGGGGGTGGGAAGCTGCCCGCAGGCAGGGACGCGGGGTTGGTCCGACTCGGTCCCAAGAGGGAGCGCAGGGATTTCCTGCCGGCAGCAAGACGAGGAGGCGCCGGGCCTCCATCTTGAGGAGGGGGCGCGGGAAAGAAGCCCGGCTCAGGGGGCAGCAAATGACGCCGCCCCTCGGCGGGGCTGCGAGCTCGAAATGGCGCCCGCAGCGCGCGGGGCCGGTGCTAACCCCTCGGCGGCCGTGGCAGGGCCGGGCCGGTTCTGGTCCCGCAGCCGTTGCCGTCCGCCCCGCCTGCCACCGCTGCCCTCCGCAGCCGGGTCCAGCTGCAGTGGAGCCGTGTTACCTTCCACAGGATTGCCCCGAGAGGAGTTTTACCTTCCCAGAGGCTCCACCTCAGTGCTGCTGCTGGAGATAAAGCAGTAAGATGCTCCTAGGTCTTAAGACCTTAAGCAAAGGTCTTAAGATGTTGAACCAACAAGCTTTCGTGAGGAGGTGGCCGAGCCCTCTGTGCCACGCAACTTTGAAAGGCGACCGCAGTATCCCTGTTGGTCTACCAAGGGGCCTCGAGGGTGGGATCCCGCAGCCTTTGTATCGTCATTCTGCACGAAGGTCTCCAGGCCTTTGCCACCTGCACGGCTTTTGACAGCCCTGTTTCTATGGGCAATGTTTGAGGACACAGTTGCTCCTGGTAGGGATTTTCCACAGTGACCGGCTGCAGAGGGGCTGCAGCAGGAGGCTTAGCACCTGTCCGACACGAGCTGTGCTGGGGCGAGCCCCCTGGTCTACACATCCTCTTCCTACCTTCCTTCTCATTCTTGCCTCTCCAGTTTTCTGAAAAACCTTGGGCCAGGGATCCGATGCTGCTCAGCTGGCAAAGCTCTGCATCCTAATGACAAGTATCTCCATCTGAAGCCTCTAGAGTACCCATAGCTTATTCAGCACAGCTTTTCAATAAAATATTCAGCGTTTCTGTGTCTTTGATTTTGCTCTATCCTAGTTCTTGCCTCATTCACATTTTCTGCCGAGGGACTCTGCCATGTTTGCAGTCAGAGGATGCAGAAATCTTTTGTTTGTTTCTTTGATTTTTACAGTTGCGCTCCAAAATAATTGGCCTATTTCCATTTTGAAAGAGGCATTTTTCTACTCCACGCCAAAGTCCATGTGCCATAGAGAAGCGGTTTAAGTTTGTCCGTCTCAGCAACATTTTAAGCAAGTGCTTACATTTTCAAGTGAAATAAAATGCAAAGAGCTGTGAATTTCAGACTTTAATTGCAAAGGTTTCATGCTGATTTGCACCAGCCTGTCAAGGTCCCAAATTCTCTGTTCCACCTGCTAGTGATGCTAGTGTATTGCCAAGTTCCGCTTAGTCTTTAATGAATTGCCAATGCTTGACTCAGGGTAAATGGTATTTTGCAGATGCTACAGGATGATGGGAAAAAAAGCGCTTTAAAGATGTAAAAATGTCATCTCTTGAGCATACAACGGTTTTTACCTCCTCTTCTCACCTCCTCTTCTGATTCCCACCTTACCAACTTTTTTTAACAATAGTCTGTATGAAATTTCCTGAAGCTACTTAAATCTTCCTTGGTATGGGGAGCCCATAACTCATGTGCTTGCTCTGTAAAGCAAGGAATTAAAGCTCTGAACTGTATTGGTGGATTGCTTGTGAATATATTTGAAGGAGCCTAAAGGAATTATCTGTTGGCATTTTTTAAAATATTTTTTTGGCTATGCTGCTTTTGATGCCGCAGTTTCTGCGATTTCTGCATGTTGCCTGTTTCGGCCAGCTTATGGAGACTGAAGTCTGCTCACTTGAAGTAAAAAGAATCATGTGAATTCCTAAGAATTTTTCTAATAACAACACAAAAGGATCACTGAGAAGACTGCTATATTTTTTCTGGTGTTGACCAAGGCTACTTGACTTTGAAGAGGAAGTGTGTGCGGAGAGAGGAAGCCTGGCTATCTTTCCTTTGTGAGGCAGCCAGGTTTCTCATGTCTTGCAGCCTTCATGCCAGCACGAGGGTTGATTTAATGACCCAATGGGGGAAGAGGATTGTCCTCCAATGCTTCCCATGGTTCTGCTATCCTAATTTTACTGATTGTAAAAGCGCCAGATATAGTGGCACAATTATTTCATATTTCTTCTGCCGGGAAGATTATTCACTTGTATGCTTAATGCTAGCGCTTTTTGAATGATCTGTGCAGGTATGCAAAAGACTTCTTAGCACAGCAGAGGCTTAAGGAGACAAGTCCTCTGCATGTCATGTCAGGAGGTACCCCCCACCATCTTAGTGAAAACAAGGGGGACAGGATGAGAGCAGGAATTGTCCCTCTGTTTGCTTTCTCTGCACCGGAGTAGCTGATCCACTGCCTTTGACTTTCTTGCACGCAGATTGCCTTCTCCGTTGAATGAACAAGACTACGCAAACGCAAAGGCATTAGCGCAAACAGCTCTCATTCGAGAAACCCAGCAGCAGCACCTGGTGCCTAGTCACAGTCTGCAAACTCCAGAAAAGCTGGGCAATGGTGAAACAGAGCGAGAAAGCAGGTTTGCTGCAGATGGCTGAGGCTAACATGATTTTTTCTTGCTGAGCCAATTCTTGCCTTTCATATCATTGATGAACTAATAGGCTTAACCCTCATGAAATAATAAGCTCAGCGTGCTGCAGTGCTGTCTAAAATCGTTAAAACTTCAAAATGTAGCCTTCTAGGTAAATGTTACCTCCAGCTGCCTTCCCACAGTAAGTGCATTCATTTGATCAGACAAAAGCCTTGTGAAGCTGTCATCACCTAGGACAACTAACTCACTGCCAGACATCCAGGGGCATTTTGGAGTCTGCCTCTGACAGGCACCCCCCATCACTGCCAAATGGCCCTCCTGAGCAGCTTGGGGCTGTGACAGGGAAGCCCTGGCCTGAGGCATAACATTACTGCGGCATGCAGGGGGGTTCCTCCCAGTCACCCTGCACCCTGCTCTCCTTCCCCCTCTCGCCTGGTTTGCTAAACCAGCTTCTTTGAAGTTTTCCGTGTGACATCTATTCCAAAAGAAAGAGGTCTGGGAGATACGCTACTTTGCTTACCAATACTTAACCTTTGCTAGATTGTATTGGGCTTTTCCGAAAATACCCTTTCCCCACCTCCCATCTTAAATAGGTAAAAAAACTCAAATCTATTTCAGTCCGAGGAAGTATCTGCCAACACTGAAAAAGAGGGTAGTATTCACCTTCAAGGCATCTGAGACAGATTTTTTTCTGATTGCTCAATAATTGTGAGAATTTTTGAAAGCCACAATGAGGTGAGTTTCCCTTCTTGGCCGTATTTGTCCAGGATTGTCAGTTGTACACACATGTTATTTCTACTGCCAGTCCAGGTAAAGCTTCTGCCTCGACAAATGATGTCTGAGTAGGTTTTTATTGGCTTCTCTGTCCCACCAGTGACAGTCTCAGGAAATCTAGTAAGAGTGCAAAAGGTTAGAGTGACATGGAATAATCCTTTTCTTCATTCTTTTGTTGAAGTATGTTATTTTTCATTGAGGCGGATGTATACTTTTACCCTTAATCGAAACCATAGTTTTACAACATTTCTTTATGTTAGTAGATCCATTTCTTGTCATGTATGCATGAATCCATAAATAATGATACACTAGTGATTTTACTGTGGGTTGTTGCAGATACAGTATTACTTTCATTTCAATTGTAATTTAGCAACATTCCTGCCTACTGCATCTCCTGTTTAAGCCTCCTGTTTTCTCAGCCGTTACTCCAATGGCAGCATTGCACTGATGGCTTCTCTGTCACTTGGGTTCTGTTTTCTCTGAGGTGATGTTCCACAACATGCCTTGTCTCTGAGAAATAAAAAGATGCTATTTATGAATCTTTATTAATTAGTCTTTTTTGTACTCTTTGTGAACACAAAACCCGGAAACCTTTACCCTAATGAAGTTAAGTGGAGTCCCTCTGTAACCCCTGCTTGGGGTTTACTTGCACTAGGTGTTTCAAGACAGCACCTGCATGCACTATGTCTTCAGTAGGATTTTGTATTGGATTGCCTGCCGCTGGGTGAAAACACACGAAAATACAAAGAAGTGATGACATGACCTTTGTGGAGATTTTCAAATCAAATTGAGCTGATACAGCTGAAAATCAGGCCAATTATTCATCAAAGCACACCCACCTGTTTCTGTGTAATTATTCCCATCTTTATTCTCTCCTTGTTGACTGCTTCTACCCTTTGCATTGTTTTAACTTCTCGGTTAAGATCTATAGGTCAAGGACTTTTACCTTGTACACCAACCATAACACGGCTTATGGTTTTGCAGGTGTTGCTGTAACATAGGTAATCATGTTTGTATTTTGATCTAGTAATTTTGGATATGTCTTCTTTTTCCTTGTATCAAATTGACTTCCAAACCTTTCTATGATGTGTGGTATTAATCTCCCATATAGCTCCTCTTTGTAAAACAAATTTTTATGAGTTATGGTTTCGGATTACTCCCTATAGTTATGAGCATAAATGTTCTTTAGGTGTATACTTTTAATCATGATAACATGGTTTGCTGCTGTTACTGTGGTTTTGCCTCCTTTTTATTTTTTTTAAATCCATCTACTTATTATTTACCTCCACTGATGTTTAACATTTCCTTATTTTGTTCTATGTATATCTCTTCTCTTTTAGTAATTTCAAGCTATTTTGATATGGAAGTGTTTAAAACTTTGCCTGGATCCTCAGAAGAAATTGCTTCTCTTGATATCTGACTCAAAGTATTAATAAAATAATGCTTCTGATAGGACAGGATTTCCTCAAGGTCTGTTGTTGTCACTGATTATCAATAGGATAGAATTACTGCATTTTCTTACATTCCCATGTTTGCATAAGTCCTTTGGGATGTAGAGATACCATAATATCGTATCACTGAATCAGGAAAAGAAATCAAATTCTAAGTTGTAGCTCAAGAAATGTTTTGCTTGGTTTTACTTTTCTGTTTCTATGCCTTTAAATATTTATGATGTTTACTTACAAGTTTGAGTTGCCATGTTCAGCAGCTATTTTACTTTTTACATCAATGTAAGAGGCAAATTGATATAAAGGCTCTGACTCTTGATTGTCAGCAATCTGGCTACTTATTAAGTGGTTTAAAGTGTGTTTAATTAAAGATGTAGTGCTTGCTTAGCATTCAATAGTCAGTAAAACATTTAGCATTTATGCCCTCTTAGTTTTTTTAAAATATGATTACTGTAGTTCAAGAAGAGTTTTAAAAGCTGTACACATGATTTCCTTGTTCTGGGAGAATGACTAACCACTAATTACACAGAATATAGTCTTCCTCTTGCCTGTCTTTATAATTAGAAAAAGAATTGGCCCTTATAAAGTGTTACGACTTTGCTTGTTCCTAATAAAAATATTACGTCGCCACTCACTCACTGTTTCAAAGATTAAGAAACGCTGCCTATCAAAGGAGGGATCAGTTAGCCAATGCTAGAGATGGATCAGCAGTTTAGGCATTGTGCTCAGTCACACACAGGTCTGAACCCTCTTTTTTCTTCTGTTTCTTCCCCGGATTAAAAACCTATCCTACAACATCAGCCATTAGCCTTTGTCACATCTTTCAATATAGTCCAGAAGGTACCCACATAAACAAAAGTAGCCATAATGCAGGAGGCCACGTGAACTGGTGTTTCTTTGACAGAGCACGAGTTTATTGTGCTTTCCCTTTCTCCAGGACCCTTGGGAACGTTAAACTGCCATCCCCTGTCTTCACCTTCCCCATGAATCCCTTGGCTGCAACAACCAAGGAGGGGGAAGAGGTGTAAGTGGTGAAAGCAAACCTCATGACGTTTCTTTCCTCTTAGTGAGGAAGAAGGGAGCATGCAGCACATCAAAAGGTGTGAGGACTATTTGCTTATGCTGGCTTTAGTGGCTTGTGCCAGCACTGCTGTTCACAGCCAGCTGCAGGAGGACGGGGAAGACTTACTCCGGCAAAGTTACTCGTACAGAGAGAGAACCTCTCTTGCAGTCCAAAGGCAACTGGTACAGAAGCAACTCCTTAAAAATGCCAGTAAATATGAACTAACATTGTGACTCTTAACTAGACTGTCTTTTTTGCATCATACGACACTAACAATTTGATATCAGACTCCCAAATTTCATACCACTGGTATAATTTAAATCACAGTCCTGGTTCTCATGTCTATGCAAGGGTAAAAAGCCTTCAGCAAAGCCTTTGACACTGTTCCCCGCAGTATTCTCCTGGAGAAGCTGGCAGCTCGTGGTTTAGACAGGTACACTCTTCGCTGGGTAAAAAACTGGCTGGATGGCCGAGCCCAGAGAGTTGTGGTGAATGGGGTGAAATCCAGCTGGCGGCCGGTCACAAGCGGAGTCCCCCAGGGCTCAGTTTTGGGACCGGTCTTGTTTAATGTCTTTATCGATGATCTGGATGAGGGGATAGAGTGCCCCCTCAGCAAGTTTGCAGACGACACCAAGTTGGGAGGGAGTGTTGATCTGCTTGAGGGTAGGAATGCTCTGCAGAGGGATCTGGACAGGCTGGATCGATGGGCTGAGGCCAACCGGATGAAGTTCAATAAGGCCAAGTGCCGGGTTCTACACTTTGGCCACAACAACCCCAGGCAACGCTACAGGCTTGGGGCTGAGTGGCTGGAAAGCTCCCCCGCAGAAAAGGAACTTGGGGTGTTGATTGACAGCCGGCTGAATATGAGTCAGCAGTGTGCCCAGGTGGCCAAGAAGGCCAACGGCATCCTGGCTTGTATCAGAAATGGTGTGGCCAGCAGGAGTAGGGAGGTGATCATGCCTCTATACTCGGCTCTGGTGAGGCCGCACCTCGAATACTGTGTCCAGTTTTGGGCCCCTCACTACAAGAAAGACATTGAGGTGCTGGAGTGTGTCCAGAGAAGGGCGACGAAGCTGGTGAGGGGTCTGGAGCACAAGCCTTATGAGGAGCGGCTGAGGGAGCTGGGGTTGTTCAGTCTGGAGAAGAGGAGGCTGAGGGGAGACCTTATCGCTCTCTACAACTACCTGAAAGGGGGTTGTGGTGAGGTAGGTGTTGGTCTCTTCTCCCAAGTGACTAGTGACAGGACTAGAGGAAATGGCCTCAAGTTGCGCCAGGGGAGGTTCAGGCTAGATATTAGGAAAAGGTTCTTTACTGAGAGAGTAGTGAAACATTGGAATAGGCTGCCCAGGGAGGTGGTAGAGTCACCCTCCCTGGAGGTATTCAAGGAGCGTGTGGATGTGGCATTGTGGGATGTGGCTTGATGGGCACGGTGCTGTGTGGTGTTGGGTGGGTTGGTTTTTTGTTTTTTTTTTTGGTGGTTTGTTTTTTTTTTTTTAGGTTGGACTTGATGATCTTACAGGTCTTTTCCAACCTTAGTGATTCTGTGATTCTGTGATTCTGTTAGGATTAGACTTGAATATTGGTACAAGAAAGTGTTCTTTCCACTGGCGTCGGTCCAATTCACTTAGCACTGAAATGTTCCCAGTCACTTAAACTGTGGGGAGTAATTTAATTTAACATCAGATTTATTCCTTGTAAAAACACACATAGGCCAAAGGAGTGTAAAAGACACATACAAAAGACAGTATGGTAACGTGGGAAAACGTGGGTGAGGTTAAACCCCACTTGTCTCTACCATCATAATTTTCTTGAGAGTCTAAGCAAACAAAAAACCTTTTCAAAATGAAAAGAAAAAACCCACCCCAAGTATTCTTTCTCCTGCTGGTATGTTTGAGAGCTGTTCTGTAAAAAGCAATATGTATCTTAGGATTTTATGAGCTTTTAGTTATTTGGGAACATAACTGAATAAATCAAGTGCTGAGTTTTCTGGCTTACCTTTCATGAGACTTCACACTGGTGTTTCCAAGCCGAGTGTCACTGCTGGGAAGCTTTTTGGGCACATTGAGAATAGTTCCTTTAAAATATTATAGCAATATTACTGCTTTTGTCATATCATGATTGTCCTTCAAGAAGCCAAAAATAATGAAGAGCTGTGTTTAGATGTGGCTTTTCTTTACACCCGCGCAGCTTGTTGAGGCCAGGAGGTAAGCAGGGCTCCTGATCTAAGAGGAAGGGTTACTTCACCCTCTCCTCTATCAGAATGTTCTTGGTGGTCTCACATGTGTACTTACAGGCCACGACCTACTGCAGCAGAGAGGCGTGCAGCCCCATGGCCGTAGGGCATGGGCTAGCACCCCTCGGGGTGGGCGTTCAGGCCCCAAGGCGGCGGGAGGGGTGTGCGGTGCCAACGGGGGCTCTTTCCCTTCTGATCGCTGCAGCAGTCTTTCCCTCATGTTTTCAAAGTTTATTGCTGTTGCCTGCAATAGTTGATTCCCATAGCATTAATCAGTCCTTAAAAACAAGTCAGCTGTGGAAATGGAGGAATTAAACACATTGACACAGTTTACACACATTTCATTAGAGTGAAATGACTGGTTCTGCTGCCTTTCTGGTTTGTCAGCTGGCTCCATGATCTCCAGTCCATGCTGGTGAAGGTACTCAAGCAGAAATGGCCCTGCGAGGCCACCCTTCCAAAAAGGAATAGCCGACTGGAATAGGGATATTAAAGCAAATAGAAGTTTTTGAAAAAAGAAGTGGTATCGTCATGGTCCATTTGTACAACCATATCACTGTAATATGACGGAGGGCCTGAAACAGAAAATCCAAGCTATTTGCAATTAGCCAGGCGGAGCTTCGAGTGTTTTTATATCTCAAAATGTAACTTTATCTTGAGCAGAACCTTTCATGTAACACTCATTCTCACTCTCTTTTATGTTGGAGAGCTGCTTGTTAAAATTACATGTCAAATATTTCTTACGTAAGCATAGTCAAACCGAAGGTTCATCTAGTGCAGCACCCTGTCCCATATTGTTGCCAAAAGTAGATGGCTAGGGAAAATATACATGATGGATTTAACATCTGCCCAGCATCTAGCCGTATTTGGCTTAGTGTTTGTGAGCCGATTGTGGTGTTTGTGTCTGTGTATTTCTAGTCCATGAGTACCCAAGTTCCTTTTGAACCTGTGTTCACTCTTATTTCCATACCATCCGTTGGCAAGAAGATACAAAGCTCTAAAGCTTCAAACTCCCACAGCCTGGCAGCTGATAGCATAGGGAGGTTGAAATTTAAAAAGGGTGGCTCAAAGAGGCATCAGAAAAAGTCTCATTTTCTAAACACCCACACCATGCACTGTGCAGCATATTCTTGCTTTATACAATTTTCTTCAGCGTTGCTGAAATTCTGCAGTATATTTTCTCCATTACTAGATCTACGATATTGTCCATGCAGCTATTTTCCGATGCGCAGAAGCATGTTTCATGGATTAGAGTGCAACTCTTCCAGAAAGGTGGTTTCAGTCAGCTCTTGAATAATGGGTCACATCAAAATCCTGGACTCAAACTCCCTAATGTTGGAGCTAAACATCCAGATTTTATTTTTATGTTCAGGACAAGTCTAAAGATAGCAAAGATTTAACTCTATACTTTATATCAACACTTTTGACAGTATTACTAGAATGTTTTCTGCTTGGTTCAGGGTGTTTTGGGGACCAGCTTTCACGTAAAGCTTGCAACTTCCTAACGCATTCTAGACCTAATTTCAATGCCTTATGTTTATAACACTGGTAGCTTAAGACATCATTCCCCAACTACAGTTAAGAGAATTGAATTTGGTCCTAAATAAAGTGTGATGATTATAGATGTGCAAATCTCGTCATGGAGTTGCTTAATCAGCTGGCTGCCAGCATTCTTCATCAGCTAACAAACTGAAAATGCAAACTTTGAGGTAAGTCAGTAAAATCTGTTTAAAAAAAGGAAAGTGGGCAATTTGGCAGAAGAAATACCTAATTATATTTAAAAAGTCCAAACAACCTTTCTTGTTCTGCACCTAATCAGACTCCCTTCACAGATTCTGTAATGTTTTAGTGTAAGAATAGTCAACCATTTAAAATTGCAATACAATATTTTAAAAGACAAACTTTGCATCTCTGGAAATTATTCTTATATTATGTTCCTAAGCAGATGGTAAGACTGTCCATTAACTTTATGTGACTTTAGAAACATAGTGTATGTTTCAGAAATGAAAGCCATTTCTGTTTTTTCTATTTATTGCATACATTTTGTGCATTAAAAAAGTTACTGTCAGTAAGATGTTGTTAATAATATGAAGAAATGACTAAAAATTTCCTGCATGGATTAAAAAAAAGTCTCTGTGTGATCAGATTTAAATATAGCATCTTATAAAAGGAAATAGAGACATGTCCATTGACAAGAACAGTTCCAAAAAATCACGAGACAGAACAAAAACAATTCAAGATTTTATTTTAGATTCTTGATACTCAGGATTTCTAGAACTTAAGGCAGAAAACAAACGTCTGTAAAAAGAGAAAACTTTCTCTTTCATGGGAGGAAAGGTATTTTTTATTCGGAGTCACATTATGGCTGAGAAATGTGATCTGTCATTTCGGACAACATCAATATTCAGAAGAGTTTTCTAATTATATTTTGCTTTGCCTTTTTAAGAGTAAATATAGCTACTAGGAGGATATAATGTGCTATATTGTGTAATAATTTTTGAGTTTTTACGTAATAAGAAGTGATTAATTTTTAGCAAGTTGTTTTCATGGGGTCACATGTCTGAAAAGTATAGGTATTCTTTTATTTTTTCAATTTGAAAGAGCTGAAAAGCTTACTCTTAGAGAACTGTGTTCTCGTGAAAATACAGGGGTTTATTTTTAATATATATGAACTGCAAAATTACAAACAGCATCTATGTTTTATGTGCAATCTGATGTAGATCATTAAGGGTTGGTTTTCTGCATACAGTTCAATTGTTTCAGCTCTGTGTTCTCTCCGCCGTTCAGATACTTAGACATATCAATGTCCACATATAGTTGTCTTTGCAATTTTGTGGGCAGAAAAATGTAAACCTAGCTAAGTGCACTTCCTATTCTGTCCCTTTTTGTGTTTATAGGCAGTTTTGTCTCATTTTGTCAGTTTACATAGTGCAGCAGACACTTGCAAATACTTGTGATTCTTTTTAACAAGTAGCTATTGTACAGCGCAGGAGATTATCCCTGTTGTAAGGCCTTCAATGTAGAAAGCGTTCTGCTGTGATTCAGTTTCCCTTGGTCTGGGTTGGAATTCTATTTGAGAACAATATAGTTAGGATCAGGATATTCCTATCTTTGCCAGAAGGTACTCAAGTGCTTTATTTCAGGCAATGTAGTTATGCCGTATACGTTTTACATTTGATAGCTTTGGTGAACATCCTCTCCTTTTATAACAAACTTAGTAACTTGGTTAACTCAAAGAACTCCACTGAGAATGCCTTCGGGACTCAAATGCTGTGTCAAGCAAGATTTATGACATATAACTGCTGCAAGCAGAAGGACTATAGCCCTGCAATCTTGACTTGTAGCTGCTGTATTTTATAGCAACCTGTATCCTTGGCAACCAATGGTGTGGAAGAAAAATGCCAGAATCACCTGAGTAACCATGGAGACCAAAACAATGTTTATGGGTAATTGGATAATCTAACCTACCTACATGACGCAGGAAATACTTGATATTTAATACCTGGAGGTGCTAGCTTGAAATTAATCATTTGGAATGAGTTATGTCTTATTGTTATAAAACATGAAGCAAAAAGCTACATACAAAACATATGATAAAGAAAAATGAGATGTCTCTTCTCTGTAGCCTTTTCCTTTCTGATCATGCTTAGATCAAGTAATGAGTTCTCTTGTTCTGTATATGAGCCAGCAGTGAGCCCAGGTGGCCAACAAGACCAACAGCACCCTGGCCTGTATCAGAAACAGAGAAGGGCGACGAAGCTGGTGAGGGGTCTGGAGCACAAGTCTTGTGAGGAGCGGCTGAGGGAACTGGGGTTGTTCAGTCTGGAGAAGAGGAGGCTGAGGGGAGACCTCATCGCTCTCTACAACTACCTGAAAGGGGGTTGTGGTGAGGAGGGTGTTGGTCTCTTCTTCCAAGTGACTAGCAACAGGACAAGAAGAAATGGCCTCAAGTTGCGCCAGGGGAGGTTTAGGCTGGATATTAGGAAAAATTTCTTTGCTGAGAGAGTGGTGAAGCATTGGAAGAGGCTGCCCAGGGAGGTGGTGGAGTCACCATCCCTGGAGGTGTTCAAGGAATGCACCATGGCTTGTATTGCCAGTTCACTGCACCAAATGTGTGTGCATTCCCGTACCTCCCCACATAGATTAGCATCATACAAATACTGTAGCAAATGTTCCCCAGGACTACATCTCTGGAGGAATAAAATATCCTTGCACTGTGAGGATATTCTTTAGTCAGTATCTCTTTTAGATGTCACTCAGATAATTACTGAATTCTGATATGGCCTTGATTTGGCTTTGAAATAAACTATTTATTCTCCCATGTCATTTGAGAAACAAGTTTCTAAAGGACTAAGAGTAGTCAAATAATGTAAAGTACTTTCATAATGAAAAAATGTATCTGTTGCTGTTTTGAAGAAGATGCTCAGATCAAGACTTTTGCCTGAGAAATGGGGGAAGACAGTCTGAAAGAAGGAATCTAAAAATCCTCTGATCCGTCTGGTCTTGACTGCTCTCTGCAGTTGCAGTAGAAAACTGCAGCTGGCTTCAGCTGTGCTTGGGGAACTGCTTTGGGAAGCAAGTCAAAGATGTCCCGTTAAAAAAAGACATTTAACTTAGTTTTTACAGGGTACTTTTATCTAGGAACAACACAGCATCCTTTGAGAAGAAACTGGCATGGAGGAGAGGAGATCCAAGACTCGGTGCGGGTGGCTTCATCCTTTCTTTCTTCACCTTAAATTCTCATGCTGCATCTTTTGTATGGGTCTGGCGTCCTTACTGCTGAGCCCGGTGAGAGAACACAGCAGGGACAAAGGAGAGGGGACTAAGGTTCCTGCAGTGAGATAATTAAACTTGCAGCTGAAGGTTAATATATGTAAAACTGCCTTTGCCTTGTGGTGGCCAGCTACTGAATCCAAATGGGAAGCGTAAGAGCAATAGGAGGTATATTCCTGCTAGCTTACTGCCCCAGACTCACCCCGGGATGTTGGGAAGCAGCCCAGAGAGGGTATCTGACAAATTTATTTATTTCTTCTTAAGTCAGCGAAAAGGAAAGAATGCAGATGGCAGATATTCACTGAGAGAACCCTGGAAAGTAATTGCAAGGAAAGGAGAAGGTGTCAGAATAAATGACGATTATACATGTTGTCATCAAGCTTATTGCAGGAAAAGTCACCAGCACTGATTTAGGGTACAGACAAAGCTGCTTTAAGTCAAAGAATAGAAAGGTAATTACAGACAGGGACTTTTACAACAAGAAATCAGATACTGAGCTATCGAAAGTCAAATTAACTGCTAAAAAAGAGGTTTAATGAAATGGGACACATTCAGAAAGCAACAGCGAAGGTCATTAGCAAGTTGAAAGAAATGTCTGAAAAGTGAAAGGTAAGAGAGACATATGGTTAGTTTGTCTAACACAGCAGACAAATAACAGTTTAATTATTGTTAGGATGAAGATGAGGGGTTTTTTTAGGCTACTGTTTCTTGCTAGGAACTTACAATGACATTTGAAAACTCCAAAAGCTCAGCTGTACAAAAAGGTGGCTCCTGAAAATGGGATTGACTGGCTAGAGAAAGAAAATATGTCAGCAGTGAAAGGAACAGAGGAAATAATGCTAGGATGGATATCAAATAGAATTACCACATCATAAAAGATTGAAACCTGAGCTGCTAAGCCTATTAGGAGGTACTTACTGAGGCTGATGTGAGTAAGAGTATAGTACATAACCAAGCTGCTCTTAGAAAAGCGTGACTGTAAACGGCTGCTCTGCAGTGGTGGTTTGTATGTGACCTTGTAACTTATGGAAAATATGAGCTACTTCACCTGTCCTTTCTTGGAGCCTTCTTTAATTTAGGTATATGATAATAAAATGCACAAACGTTTATTTTATGAAATATCCAACGCTATTTCTTTAGAGATGGCTTGAGATATTTTCTAATTTAGTACTCCATGGCACTAATGAGAAGTTAAAGTACATAGAAATACTAGAAAAGCTAAATATTATCGTCCAGAAAAGCAAAAATCTAAAACAACTGCTAGGTTCTACTTTCAGTTTCAAAAAATCTAAAAGGATCTAAAAGGATTTTTTTGAACACATTGAAGCAGCAGCTATGGATTTACTGACTTTTCTTCTCTTCTGTAGCTTTTGTATCATTACAGGTAGGTGGAAACACTGGTTTTTAAAGCTGGCAATCTCTCTCCACTGCAAGACTTTGATATCGTCAGACTTTGAACATTTGAGCTGCTCTTTCCTGAGCACTTTCAGAGCTACATTACTCTTTAAGAATATTTAAAAATGGGTCAAGCATTCCTAAGACTCTGGCTTTTGAAGATAAACCTAACTACCCTCTGCCTTTAGCTGCTCCAATTCACCCTGCCCCCAAATGCTGCTAGCTGTAAATCTTTGGAAAAAGATTTCAGTGGCGTAGTGTTTAGCAGCCAATTTTTCTGGTGAGTTCATTCTCTGTACTTTCACGGACTTTTTCACTGTCTTTCCAGTGGCATCTCTGAACTGCAGGAGACTGGTCCATATCAAATACCTTATTTGAGAATGAGTTTGATTTGTTTGTGTCCAGTGGATTCATTCTGGGTCAAGGATACTGGCCAATTCAAGACAGAAACAAGAGGCCATGAACGACTAGGAAACCTGGGGTAAATGAACACTGCAGAGAAATATTGGCCATTCCTGTGCCTGCATGAGATGCCTATGTAAAGGGCTTCGTGCTCAGTCTGAATCTGTCTGTATATATAATGAGATTGTAAAAATGCTAGCATTGTGTAACAAAAAAAATAGAAAGTAGCCCCAGCTCCTACTGAGCAATCTGGCATCGGCACAGTGAGCAGGTAAAGCCAGCTGATCGGTTCGAAGGGTGTCTGAGTAAAATACCTGTGGTTTGCTGTGTTTGTGTGGTCACGATTGTGACTGGCAAGCAGAATATTCTGAAGCAGTGGTGTAAATATCTACAATACTAAACCCAAGGGATTTAACATTGATGCTAATGGGGTTGGAAGAATGTCGTTCACTATTCCTTCATCCGAAGTTATTCATTATTCCGCCTTGCTGTTCCATCATTAAAGAAAATACTGTGTGTCATATTTGACAAAGATCCTCCTTTCCTCCCTTAATTGGCTATCAACAGATAATTGAAACAAATAATTTGCACAGTGCATAGAATGCATTAACTTGTCCAAATGATTAGAGCACTGTGTGCAACCTAGTAATTTCTTTGAAAATCAGGATCAAAACAGTACTTATTAACTAAATGAACATTGAAAATTAGTTACCTCATTCTAAATGACTTCTCTAATTTTTGTGTGATTTACTCAAATACTCCTTAAGGACCCAAAGATAAATACAGAGATTCAGACATAGTACGTGAGGAAAATAACAGCTTAAATCAGTAACCTGTATTCATCTGTCATCAGCTTTGGGGAAACAAAGCAGGAGTGGGAAACATTCCTTTCCTGCAACTTCGCAGCTTATAGTAACAAGCCCAGTAATAAACTTTTTAGAAATATCCTGAAAACTATGGTAGAGGAGAAACAGTTATATTTGAAAGCCAGTAAAAACATAAACCTGATTCTGATCTGGACATCTCACTGCATTTAAGCATGCAAAGCAGAGAATAGGCACATTTTTTTCCTCTTTCCCCAGCAACCTCTTCTTTTAGTCATTCTCCGTCAGCCTGAGTCATACTTTAACAGATCTGTAGAGGACAAGAAACTTTAGCAGGGCAAGAGAAATGCTGAAGCAAAAATAGCAATTATTTCGTATATAATGAACACAGGGTGAAAGGACCAGAAATTAATAATCTTAGGTATGGCATTGCATAATACTATTTGTGGTTTTAATTGTTAGGTTCTGCAGTTTTAAGTAGCAAAGTCAGGGTATACTCTGGAAAACTTCTGTTTCTATGAAACCACTGAACGTATAATCAGTGTACACAGGCACATTCCACATAAGGGCACTTACATTTGCATTCAGAGGATGAAGAGAATGAAAAATCTGCTTCTGAAAATCTTGCCCAGGATGACTTCAGTATTAATTATTCCTGCAATGGCTTTGCATTTTTTGCTACTTTTAAATAGATAGAGAGTGCCAAAAGGAAAAAGGAGTTCTGCCTAAAATCCTCCTTAGGTCCTAACTTATCCAGAACTTGAAGAAGAAACAGAATATATTGTTCTGTTTGACATATGGTATACAATAAACTAGACTTTTCTGAAATCAAACTGAAAATTGAATTTCTCTATCACAATGTTTCTTAACTCCCTAGTCGCAAGCTGTTAAAACTTCATTCTGACCTATTAACATTTGTTAAAGAATATACTTTTCTCTTCTAGTAAATATGTGACAGTGATGATCACCCCCAAAATGCTGAAGGAAACAGCACTGTGTTTGAAACAGCTGCCACTCTCTCTGGTATGCAGTTTCAGGGAAAGAAAACCATATTTAAATGCTTTAAATATTAAGTATTTATTTATTTTCACCATTATTTTATGATCAACTGTACCTTGCATGACAGTGTATGATTAAGAAGTGTATCATGCACTTCAGAATAGAGCCCAAAGATGGAAATATTGATATTTTATCAGAGATGTTTCAGATTGACCTAATCCCAAAATATGTTAGCCTGAACTATGTTTCCCCCAGAAGTGGCAAATCTAAGGGAATTTTGTTCTTTTTCTCCTGTTGGACTGAAATTAAAAACAAAATATGTCTGACTGGTGTTTTATGGCTGAGGAAAGTTCCTGTCAGTGTTTCTAGATGGGCTGGCTCCACAAAATGTTCTTTTTGAGAAGGCATCAGGGGTAATTTTCTGGTGATGAATTCTTGTTCCTGGAAGGCAGTCAGCTGTTTTGGGTTTTTTCCCAAAGGCAGTTTAAAAATGTATGTTTAATTAAATGTGCCTGTCATTTCCATTGCCAAAATTACTCTTTACCCTTCATTACTGGATATGCTGTAATTGTCAGAAAGCTGCATGACCAGTAGCTGTAATTTATAAAATATTTTGGGATATTTCAGTAGGAAAAGCTCTATACAAGTGCAAGATGTTAATAGCAATCTTGACAATTCCAGGCAGCTCAAATTTAAGGACAAAGTCTCTTTAGGGTAAAAAATAAAATTCATACCAAATCCCACATAATTCAACTAACTGATCTTTAATCTAAAGAAAGCTGTATCTGTTCTTGTGGGCAAAACAGACTCGAATTGTGGAATTCAATGTAATTTATTGCCAATTAACATAAATACGTAATTACTGATTTGGGTATTGGGAAACAAAGAAGGCAGATATTTAACTTGGGGGAAACCCCTTCAGAGGTGCCGCCAGCTCCCCTCAGCTGTGCCCTGCGGTGGGTCTGCTGGAACCGGCTGGAACCGGCTGGAACCGGCTGTGTCCCTCACAGGGCAGCCCCGGCCTCTCCTCACAGAGGCCGCCCTGCAGCCCCCCCACCCGGGAACCTCATACATTGATTTTGTCTGTTTTCCCGATTTTATTTTTTTAGGTCAGCACTAATTTTTTTTTCCTAGCATTGTGTATTTCCCAGCTTAACTACCGACCTGCTGGATTGCACACCTCAGACCCCTGAAGATCCCCTCCAAAGAGCAAGTTGCCATGTGTAGTACTCTATATTATATAAAAACCAGGTAGCATGTTAAATAGGATGAAAGTTTCACCTAAAACATAATGAACCAGGTGGGGTTTTTTTTGCTGATGGTTTGCTTAAGTCTGTAAACTATTTGTTTTGGGAGACATTTGCAAAATTAAAGGGTCTTACCCTGTTTTTGGTATCAGATAGTTTTGCCGTTCTGGCAGCGCAGCTGTAAAATCCATGCACCGCAAGAAGTCTGCTGCTCTCCTATTTTCCATTACCTACAGAAAGTCTCAAATTTGTTTCTTATGACATTTCTTTTGATTTGGGAAGTCAGAAGGGTTCCTGGTGTTGCCTGTACTAGTAACATGAGGTGAATCTATGTGAATTATAGTCTGTCTGTCTCAGCCATCTCTTTCAACACAAGCAGTGTCATTGGGTCCAGTCGTAGAGATTCATACTCTTTATTTTAAGGATCCTTATTTAAACATTGAGGAATTAGTGTAAAGATTTTTTTTTGCTTGAGGTTCAACCTACTTCAAATCTCTGATACTGGAGTGGGGTTCTTCTTTCCAAAGGATGTATATTGCTGTTTAGCAAGCATCTCATACTGTCATCTGTGCCTTGCAAGGAGTGTAAGCCAAGCTAATTCGTTGGATTACATTGTAGAGAATTTTGTTATAGCAGGTTCTGAGCCAAACGTTGTGCATACGCTAATTTTGCATCTAAATTTTTCCCTCCTAACAGTATGATTGAGCCCAATTTGGACATGCTCTTTGGTCTGGAATTATGAGTAATGTTCATTCAGCAAAAGATAATTGTTGAGCTCTTTCAGCAAAGTACAATAGGAAATTGTTTCTTGCAGAATTATCTGAGTGACAGTCATTTATATCAGCTTTGGTGAGTGTGACTAATTTTTTTATCATTGTAGTAGTACTACATAAATGATAGTTTTTTATCGTAGTAGTAGTCGTTCATAAATGGAGGTTAAATAGAGTCAGATCATGTTTTACCTAAAACATGTCAAATCACTAGGAGCTTATGAAGTGATGAAAACAGTATTAAGAGGGAGGTTGTTTTGCTTTCCCTTTGGAACTGGCTGGTATTGGTAGTGGTGTCATATCCATGCAAAGGGAGCAGGTCAGATTTCCAGCAGGGTGTAGCCAAGTCTTCTCGCATAGCAATTACCAGCCTTACCTCACAGATGCCTCAGAGTTGAAAGTATTTTGTAAAGGGTATTCTAAAATCTGGTATGCTAATCTAGATAAAAGAAATTTGGTATTGGTAAGTGTATTTTTTCCTCCCCTTTTCCCTTCTTCTTCCCCATTTCTTTTCTCCTTTATTTCATTGCAAAATTCATCTTATCTATCACCACTTAGTCCATTGCATTTCTTGTCTTTTTGCAGATGCATAGCATGGGGAAGTCTTACAGTCTGCGTAAATGAAAAACTTCAGAACTTTTAATCATGAGGTTTTTAAACAGAGTGAAACCAGGCTATTTAAATCTGTATATATAAATTGATTGTTTTCAGCAACATTAAGTAGTAAAAAGGAATGATGAACTTCCAGGTCACAAAATTAATTTAATGAGGTTGTGTGTTTTACTGTTGCAAGCTAAAAAATGCTTAATCTCTCTCACATTTCTCTCCCAGCGTATTTGGAAAGTGTCCTATTGCATTTATGCATATATACTATGTGACATTCTGTAAGTGCAAGAATAGTTCTGTAATCATTTATATAACTAATGGTGTTGTGTATAAATGCAGACAACAGGCTGAAGATTTTTTTAGCTTAATTATTTGTTGTCATCTTTTTAGTTTCTCTTCTGCTTTTTCCATCAGTCTGCAGTTTCAGATCTTCATATGCTAGTACCCTGGGAAAAGTCAAATCGTATCTTTTAATACAACGTTATAAGCATTTTAATGTAAATTAAGAATAAACCATTTTATCTCGGGCACTTCCTTGGGCTCTTCCGTTTTGGCTCCATAATTCAAATCTTCTTTCTCAGTTCAGTTGTGGATAAGAAACTATTGAGACAATAGAGCATTAATAACAACATAGCATTTTTTCATTAATATATGGTGAACGTCCCCTCCTCAGGAGGCTGCAGAGAGCAATGAGGTCGCCCCTCAGCCTCCTTCTCTCCAAACTAGACAAACCCAGTGTCCTCAGCCCCTCCTCAGAGGACATTCCTTCCAGCCCCTTCACCAGATTTGGTGCCCTCCTCTGGACACATTCAAGGATCTTCACCTCCTTTTGAAATTGTGGGGTCCAATTCACAGTATTGCATTCCTGTACTATGTTCCCTCTAGTACAGGAACACAATTAGTACAGCTATAGCGACTTATTTCAGGATGTGCTATTTCAGCATGCATTTGCCTTGTGGGGCCCTTTGCAAGGAGGAAAGCATGGTCTGAAGCTGCACTGGCTACCAGTTCGTAACTCAAATCGTAATTCAAAACCTAGGTTTTTAGCTTATAAACTCCATGTCATTTGAAATCCTTGCTCCTTAAAGACTGTCCTCTTCCTAAAAATCCTCTGGACCGGGGGCGCTCCTGGCAAGTGATTTCACCTCTAGCCTCACTCTGCCTGCTGATCAACTGGATCTACATTTGGGTGCATGCATGGGCCTATTGTCTCTTCCCACTGAGCTGGCATCAAAATGTTGAGATTCTTTAACTGAATATTAATTCAGTTAAATTAGTGCAGCTTTCTGCACTAATCGCACCAGTTTTGCAAACTAGTTACCAAGTGTGTGCTAGAAGAGTGGTTTTTGTAGTTTCTTTTATCAGTTTAAAGAAACAAACAATGACGTTCCTTTGTAGCTGAATAATGTCATCAGTTGTTTCACAGAATCATAGAATCACTAAGGTTGGAAAAGACCTGTAAGACCATCAAGTCCAACCATCAACCCAACCCCACCATGCCCACTAAACCATGTCCTGCAGTGCCACGTCCACACGTTCCTTGAACACCTCCAGTGATGGTGACTCCACCACCTCCCTGGGCAGCCTCTTCCAATGCTTCACCACTCTCTCAGCAAAGAAATTTTTCCTAATAACCAGCCTAAACCTCCCCTGGCGCAACTTGAGGCCATTTCTTCTTGTCCTGTTGCTAGTCACTTGGGAGAAGAGACCAACACCCTCCTCACCACAACCCCCTTTCAGGTAGTTGTAGAGAGCGATGAGGTCTCCCCTCAGCCTCCTCTTCTCCAGACTGAACAACCCCAGCTCCCTCAGCCGCTCCTCACAAGACTTGTGCTCCAGACCCCTCACCAGCTTTGTTGCCCTTCTCTGGACATGCTCTGTTTCTGATACAGGCCAGGATGCTGTTGGCCTTCTTGGCCACCTGGGCACACTGCCGATGCATATTCAGCCATCTGACAACCAGCACCCCCAGGTCCTTTTCCACCAGGCAGGTTTCCAGACACTTTTTCATCACACCGATGTTCTCAGGTGGTTTCAAGTGGGTGTATAAGAAACGAAAATCCTCACTCCTTCTTGGAAGCAATCTTCCAGGTGTGTAGGGACTCTTAAAGAGGGGCAGTTGCCTTTTAGTGTGGAATGGCCACCTGGCCGGCCAACTCCTTACCCACATCAGCATGATCAGCAACAACCTTCCTCTTCCCTAAAGACTGAAGAGTTCATTTAAAAACTCGGTGACCTGTCTTCGCACTCCTGGAGAGTAAAGCTTATCCCCACAGACAGCAGTGCCACTAACTGCGTCTCATTGACCCACCAGTGTTTCGTCTCTTGGAGCTTTTTGAGTGTCTGGCACTTTCTCCAAGGAAACTTCCAAAATGGAAGCTCAGTTAATGCCAGCTGTGGTTCTTTCCTTCCCTGGGAGGAGACATCCATTTCTGAAGTGACCAGGCTGACACCACCATCTTCCTGTTGGGAGCCCACCCACACAGTTTGTCCTTTGCTCACCCGGCCAGTGGAGGGCTGGATCTGGTGGTTGTGACTGCATGGAGCTGGCTACCGACGGGCAAAAGCCTCCTTAACACATCTCTCAGGCTCCACCCTTCAGGCTTTGATGTCATCAAATGTATGAAAGGGTGAAGTTCATGGTCAGGCCTTTTGAATTTAGATTGCAAAAAAACATCGTTCAAGAAATGTAGGTTTCCTTGTCTACATCATAGCGCGGATTTCATGGCATCCATGAACCAGAAAAAGCTGTATCTCATGGTCTATTTCTACAGCCCCCATACTCCATACCAGCTGAAGCTCTGACAGAAGAGACATCCCCTACTTCAATAAACCATGCATGAAGGACTGCAGGGTAGAAGTAGATAACCCAATATCAGGTGGAGTGCCATGAGTTTCTGCTCCAGTCTGGAAATATGGGAGTAGGCAAATGTTTCTGGAGGCAGGAGCAGGTCACAGGGTGACTCTAAGCCACCAATGTGATACAGGCAAATACCTTCTTGTGTGTCAGGCAAGATATTTCCGTAGGAAAGGCAAGTGTTGTGCAAAGCCCTGGTGAGAACTCACCTGTACCACTATGGACATTTCTCATTCCTCAGGTTCGAGAAAGAGAAACTCCATGTGGGAAGAAGGCAGACAAAGACTAAGCAGTTGATTAGGGGCGTGGTGGCCTACGGAAGAAGACGATGACTAGAAGGAGCAAGACAAAGGCTGAGAAGGCTGCCATCTCTTTCCAGAAAGGTAGCAAGGATGAAGGCCAAAGAAGGAAAAGAGCTACTGAAGTGCAAGGAAAAAGATGGTCAAGAACACAAACCAATTCAGTACTTCTTTCCAAGAGGAAGAGCTCACCATCAATAGTGTAGTAGCAAATGTCCCTTGGTGCATTGCTAAGGAATGGTGAGGAAATCATGCATGCTCTTCATGTCTCTGCAAAGTTCACGCAGAGGGAACCAAAACCCTGTCTTTCACCTCTGGCATCACCACATCCAAATGAATGTCTATGGTAGAAATGCCCTTATTTACATCGTCTGAATGTACGTACCCATTTTGGCACCAACGTACAAAACGACAAGAGTAGTACCTTCCTTCCTCTTTCGGGACTCAAAGTACTAAATCCTAAAGGAAAAAGATTTTCCAGGCTTTTAGATAAGATCTGAACATCTTCCCACAAATGGAGGTAGGCAAATAACTCTCAGAAAGGTTAAAGTCACCAATGAGCTCTGAAAGTTTTACCCTGTGGCTGAAGTGCGTTTTGTGTCCCATCTAAACAGGGCCAACTGCGCAGCTCGGTGTCAGTGGGAAAAGGGCATGTGAGGGCGATAGCAGCAATGGGCTATTTTTACAGTTTGGAAGACTCATTGTTTGCCTGGCTGTGCTTTGGGCACGGTCCCAAATGTTCTAGGTCTGAAAAATGACCAGCCTTTCCACCACAGCAGCGTAACCCCCGTGCCCTGGTTTTTCAAAGCCTGTGTTATTTCCATGGCGGTCTTTTGGCACTGTCCATCCCAACCTATGGCTCTCGCTACACCTTAGCTTTCCTCCTGGCTACAGCTGCTGCAATCACCCCCCTTGCGCCCCTGGAAAAGGATTTGTGTCCAGCCAGAACAAGTCCCTGGTCCTCCTCGCCGCATGACCTCATGGCTGTTAGCTCTGGCACAGAGAGGGGTTGGCTACTAGGGGTGGTCTCTGGGCTGCAGGCTTGGTTTCTGCCATGGCCTGAGAGCGGAGTAACAGCACTGGGTTTGTCCTTGGGAGCCGAATGGCAGAGGACGCATCAGGGACGCCCAGCAGCTGTGCCCAGTGCATGGCCACCAAGGTCAGGGACAGCCCCTTGGGCGCCCTGGGCATAGGGAATGCCTCGGGGCCAGCACCTCAAAGGCCTTCCTCCAACAGATGCTGGGTGGAGGGGCAGAGGGTGGGGCTGCACATGGGGGCCCGACCATCCCCATGTCGCAGTGCCACAACCAGGCAATGCAGCAGTCACAACGCCCTGGGGCAGGATAAAAGGGAGCATGCTCCTGTGTCTTGCTGCCAGAGCTGGCCTGGGGGCAGCCCACAGACATCCAAGAAGAAGTCCTTGAGGAGCTGGTGGAATTACTTGGACGGGGTAGAGGAAGGAAGACTGGAGTCTGGATGACGCTGCTGGAGAAGAGAAGAACCAGCAACAGCTGGGGGTACCCAAGGCTATCTGGCCTTTTCAGCTGGAGAGCAGTGGCCAGACCAAGGGAATGCCTTCTTGAGGAGCACTGCAGAGCTTGCCATCCTCATCCCCTGTGGAGCCAGTGGCAGCAGCCGTAAGAAATGGGATGCAGAGATGTTGCCAGGGGTCCCAGTGCTTTGGAGCACCCACTGGTGTCCTGCCAGGCACAGGAAGGATTCTTGCCCCCAAGGTCGATCAGGCCAGGGGCTTTTGGCCACTCTGGGAAGCCCCAGAGGTGGCTCCAGTTTGAGGGAGAATAGGGCTTGGGCATGTCCTGGGAGGGGTGACCAGCCTGTGGGAGGAGGAGGCAGGTCTTGTTCACATGCTCAGGGAATAGCCGATCGCCAGCGCTGGGGTCAGGAAGGAATTTTCCCCCGGGGCAGATTGGCACTGGTCCCGGGGGTTTTTTGCCTTCCTCTGCAGCATTGAGCATGGCCATTTGTCAGGGCTCCTCTGGTCCCTTTTGGCTGCCCTGCAGCTGGGGGGAGGAAGGCTTTTTTCCCCCAAGGTGGGCTAGCCAGTGTCCCAGGGTTTTTTTGCCTTCCTCTGCAGCACTGAGCACAGCCACCTGCCAGGGCTCCTTTGGGCCATTTTGGCCAGGTGCCTGCTGCTCCTGCTCCACGAAGTTGGCCCTTGTGCCCCGCATCCGGGGGGAGGAAGCTTTCTAGATCCCCGGGGCGGGCCCCCAGGGTGGCCCCCGGGGGTTGCTTCTTGTCCTCTGTAGCATGGAGCACAGCCCCTTGTCAGGGCTCCTCTGCGCCATTTGGCGAGGTTCTTGCCTGCTGCTATTGTACCTCCAAGGTGCTACTTGTGTCTTGGCTCTCTCGGGCTTTCTTGCCCATTGCCAGTTTGTAGCGGAAACAAGCTCTGCTTCCCCTTGGCTCCGTTTCCCCAGGGGTACTTGCTTGTGCAAAACTGGCTGTGCTTCCAAGCTCACTGCACCATCAGGAGCTGCCACTTTTCAGCTCTCCCTGCATGCAATCCAAGCGCGGGGCAGGCACGAGAGCACTTTTCATGCACCTCTGGCCAAGAAGCACAGCGGAGCAAGTTTAGGAAGTCAAAAAGGATGATTCTCATCGATATGTGTCCTACTTTGGAAAATACCCCAGGGTACCACACTCTTCCTCCTCCTCCTCCTCCTCCTCCTCCTCCTCCTCCTCCTCCACCTCGCGTCGTTGCGTCGTCGCGTCGTCGACATCGTCTCGTCATCGCGTCGTCGATGTCGTCGCGTCGTCACGTCGTCGCGTCGTCGACGTCGTGTCATTGACGTCGCGTCGTCGACATTGTCGCGTTGTCGCGTCGTCGTGTCGTCGACGTCGTCGCGTCTTCGTCGACATCGTCGCGTCGTCGAAGTCGCGTCTCGACGTCGTCGTGTCGTCGCATCGTCGCGTCGTCGACGTCGTCGCCTCGTCGCGTCGTCGACGTCGCGTCGTCGCCGTCGTCGCCTCGTCGCGTCGTCGCGCCGTCAACATCACATCGTCGCCGTCGTCGCGTCGTCACGCCGTCGACGTCGCGTCGTCGACGTCATCGCGTCGTCGCGTCGTCGACGTCGATGCGTCAACATCGTCGTGTCATCGTGTCGTCGCATCGTTGCGTCGTCGACATCGCGCCGTCGGCGACGTCGCGTCTTCGCGTCGTCGCATCGTTGCGTCGTCGATGTCGCGTCATCAACGCATCAACGTCGTCGCGTCGTCGACGTCGCGTCGTCGACGTCGTCACCTCGTCGCGTCGTCGACGTCGTGTCGTCGCATCCTCACATCTTCGCGTCATTGCGTCGTCGACATCGTCTCGTCGTCGACGTCGCGTAGTCAACGTCGTCGAGTCGTCGCGTCGTCGCGTCGTCGACGTCGCGTCGTCAATGTAGTCGCATCGTTGCGTTGTCGCGTCGTCGACGTCGCGTCGTCGACGTCGTCGCGTCGTTGCGTCGTCGTGTCGTCGCGTCGTCGCGTCGTCGACGTTGCGTTGTCGACGTCATCGCGTCGTTGCGTCGTCGACGCGTCGACCTCGTTGAGTCATCGCATCACCGCGTCGTCGACATCGCGTCGTTGACGTCGCATCGTCGATGTCGTCGCGTCGTTGCGTCATCGGCGTCATCACGTCGTCGCGTCATCGCATCGTCGACGTCGTCACGTCGTCACGTCGCCGCGCCGTTGCGTCGCGTCGTCGACGTCGTCGCGTCGTCGCGTCGTTGCGCCGTCGATATTGCGCCGTCGATGTCGTGTCATCGACGTCATCGCGTGGTCGCGTGGTCACGTCGTCAACGTCGTGTCGTCGACGTCATCGCGTCGTTGCGTCGTCGACGACGTCGCGTCGTCAACATCGCATCGTCGATGTCGTCGCGTCGTCGACGCCGCGTCGTCGCGTCGTCGATGTCGTCGCGTCGTCGCGTCGTCGACGTCGCGTCGTCGACGTCGTCGCGTCGTCGCGTCGTCGCGTTGTCGACGTCGTGTCGTCGCGTCGTCGCATCTTCAACGCGTCAACTTCGTCGCGTCGTCACGTCGTCGCGTCCTCGCGTCGTCAATGCGTCGACGTCGTCGCGTCGTCGACGTCGCGTCGTCGACGTCGTCACCTCGTCGCGTCGTCGACGTCGTCGTCGTCGCGTCCTCGCGTCATCGTCTTCACGTCGTCGTCGTTGCGTTGTCGAAGTCGTCGCGTGGGCGCGTCGGCCGTCGTCGACATCGCGTCGTCAACGTCGTCGCGTCATCCCGTTGTCGCGTCGTTGATGTCGCGCCGTCGGGTCGTCGTCGTCGTCGCGTCGTCACATTGTCGTCGTCGCGTCGTTGCTTCGTCGAAGTCGTCGCCTCGTCCTGTCGTCGATGTCGTCACGTCGTCAACGTCGTCACGTCGCCTCGTCGCCGTCGACGCGTCGTCGACGTCGCGTCGTTGACGTAGTCGACGTGTCGACCTTGTCGAGTCATCGCGTCGCCGCGTCGTTGAAGTCGCGTCGTCGACGTCGCGTCGTCGATGTCGTCGCGTCGTCGCGTCATCGGCGTCGTCACGTCATCGCGTCGCCGCGTCGTCGACGTCGCGTCGTCGACGTCGTCGCGTCGTCACATCGTCGCGTCGTCGACGTCGTCGCGTCGTCGACATCGCGTCGTCTTCGTCGTGTCATCGATGTCGTCGCGTGGTCGTGTGGTCGCGTCGTCAACGTCGTGTCGTCAATGCCTTCGCGTCGTCGCGTCGTCGCGTCGTCGATGTCGTCACGTCGTCGTGTCGTCGATGTCGCTGCGTTGTCGACGTCGTCGCGTCGTCGACGTCGCGACGTCGCGTCGACGTCGTCGCGTTGTCGGGTCGTCGACGTCGCGTCATTGACATCGCGTCGTCGTGTCGTCGATGTCGTCGCGTCATCGCGTTGTCGTCGTCCACGTCGTCGCGTCGTCAACGTCGCGTTGTCGCGTCGTCGCGTCATCATCTTCGCGTCATCGACGTCGCGTCGTCGACGTTGTCACGTCGTCGATGTCGTCGATGTCGCCGCGTCGTCGACGTCGCATCGTCGTCGCGTCGTCAACGTCACGTCATCGACGTCGTGTCGTTGTGTCGTCGATGTCGTCGCGTCATCGCGTCATCGCGTTGTCGTCGTCCACGTTGTCGCGTCGTCGACGTCGCGTCGTCGCGTCATCATCTTCGTGTCATTGACGTCGCGTCGTCGACGTCGTCGCGTCGCCGCGACGGCGCGTCGTCGACGTCGCATCGTTGACGTCGTCGCCTCGTCGCGTTGTCGACCTCGCGACGTTTGTCGTCGTGTCGTCGACATCGCGAAGTCACGTTGTCGCATCGACGACGGCGTCGCGTCGTCGCGTCGTCGACGTCGTCATGTCGTCGTGTCATCGACGTTGCGTCGTCGACGTCGCATCGTCGCGGCGGCGTCAACGTCACTTCGGCGTCGTCGCGTCGTCGACATGGTGTCATCGCTTCAAAGCGACGACGTGACGACTATGATGCAACGACGCGATGACGTCAACGACGCGACGACGCGACGTCGA
The DNA here is from genome assembly GCF_030936135.1 of Gavia stellata. NCBI lineage: Eukaryota > Metazoa > Chordata > Aves > Gaviiformes > Gaviidae > Gavia > Gavia stellata. The sequence goes on along the minus strand of NC_082596.1, from coordinate 93,408,775 downwards.
CGACGAAGCAACGACGCGACGTCGACGACACGACGAGGACGACGACGCGACGATGTGACGTCGATGAAGCGACGACATCAACGAGGCGACGACGACGACGACACGACGTCCACGACGCGACGACGACAACGCGACGACGTCAACGATGCGACGACGCGATGACGTCGACGAAGCGATGACGTGACGTCAACGACGCGATGACACGACGACGATGATGATGCGACAACGACGACGCGACGACGCCACGTCAATGATGCGACGACACGACGACGATGACACGACGACGATGACGCGACAACATCGACCACGCGACGACACGACGACGACGCGACGACGACAACGCAATGACGACGACGAAGCGATGACGCAACGACGTCGACGACGTGACGTCGACAACGCGACGACGCGACGACGTCAACGATGACGACGAAACGATAACGCGATGACGTCCACGACGTGACGACGTCGACGACGCGACGTCGACAACGCAACGACTTCGACGAAGTGACGACGCGATGTCGACGACGCGACGACGTCGACGAAGCGACGACGTGAAGTCGACGACATCGACGACGCGACGACGCTACGTCGACGACGCGATGACGCAATGAAGTCGACGACGCAACGTCGACGACGTGACGACGCGACGACACAACGACGTCGTCGAAGTGACGACGTCGACGAAGCGACAATGCAACGTCGTTGGTGAAGCGACGACGTGACATCGACGATGTGGCGACGCGATGACGTCGATGAAGCAACAACACGACGTCGATGACGCGACGTCGATGATGCGACGACGTGACAACACGACAACATAGATGAAGCTCTCCTTGCTTCCGACCCCCTTGCAGAAGTTCATTTACAGCTTGCTGAAATATGACTATAGAGCTTAGATTGAGTTTTATATCTAACTTTCTGTGCCTCTACGTGTACCTCAACACACACAGTTATCAAAACTGCATTATCATTTTTTTTGAAGGCCATGTTGATAATTAGTATTGTAGGAGAGATTTTTCTAAAGCGTAGTGAATGGAAGACTACGGGTCATCTCCTTTGTAGCTTGGCATAGTAAAATTGTTGCCAAAATACAGATTTTAAAAAGGAAAGCCTGCTAGCTGAGGCTACAAGCTGGCTACGTTGACACAAGCCATTTAATGCTTTATACTCACTAGTAAATTTTTGGTGCTTCAAAATGAAAAGCTGCTTTTTGCAAGTTTCGAAGTGTATTTTTACAAGGCTTAAAATGATACCTGATGCCCAATCTCATGTGCTAGTGCTGTGTTGAACACAGAGGAGGACCAAATTCTTTTCTGTAGTTCATCTTGTCCCTGCTCTGTAAATGAAATCTCTTTCTTAACTTACTAAAGTTAATGGCAAGCTTCCAAGTTTTCCCAGCTCCAGTCAGGGCTGTTGCTGTTGACATTTTTTACAGGAAGGGAAGAAGGAATGTTCTTTTGTTCTCAGGAGGAAAGTGTAATCCTTTTTTAGAGCAAAAGAAACTAACAGGGAGCAGTTAAGCAATCAGATCAAGGTCATGCACAGGGAATGTGTGTGGAGTATGCAGCTGCTGAGCCTCCTCTGCTAACACCAGGATAAACTGGAAGCCCCTGTTTCTCCTCCCCTCCACATCTGCCTCCAAAAAACATTCCTCATGTTTAGTCTTCCCAAGTTCGAAATGTATTATGAGAATGTAATATGAATCCACATCCAAGGATCAGCTAAGTAAAGGCATTGGTCCTCCCTCCAGCCTGTCTGCCAGGCAGCAATGGGGCTGAGGCTGCCCCACAGGGGAAGGGGAGCTGGGAGTGAAGGTGAAGCAAAGCAGGTAAGGACAATGCCCTCATGATGGGTCCCAGTCCCACAGTGCCCAGGCAGAGAGCCGAGCGGGTCAGGTGACAGTGACCCGGGGCAGCCAGGAGTCCAGCTTGCCAGATTAATCCTTAGTGACAAGCAGGTCCAAGACTAGCAAGTTAAGTCATTGAGTCAGAGTCCGTGTTGGTGAGAGGCAGGGGTGGGCACAGGGCCACCTACGGCATAGCTTGGGCAGGGACCAAGGGCAAGGGCTTGAGCTTAAATGCCCTGGAAAGAGCAGAGGCTCCCAGCTCTGTTCCCAGGAGTCAGGTCCAAGGTCACACAGCTGCACCACATCAGAGCTGGCCTTGAGCAATGGCTATCAAGGCTCTGGGAGTGGGAGGAGAAGTTGCAGAGCCTAACACCAAGAACAAAAAGTCCACCAGAAAGTTAGCCATGTGGACAAGACTACTGCAGAGAAGATAATTATTTGTGTCTGGTTGCTGTAGAAGAAGCTGGGGAGATTCCCTCTACCATTATTTTTAGCAGTGATTCAGCAAATGATCAGCCTAAACTTTGAAGTAATTATGGAACAGGTTGAGGTACAAATAAACAAAATGAAAATTAACTGATTGCCAGGGCTGGTGCTAATCACCTAAGCATTCTGGAGGAGCTCAAGGGTAGACTGAAGAATGATCTGCTGAATTTGAGAGATGGATAGTAAGATAGCAGATGAAATTCAGTGCAGGTAAATGTAACTCCTGGGTAAAAGTAATCCTGGCCTCACATATAATATTCTGAGCTATTACTTCATTATTGTCACTTAAGAGTGAGACTGTGGATTTATAACAGTTCCATGAAACCAACAGCTTAGTGCTCAGTAGCAATGGAAAAAAAAAAAAAGACATTTTATTACTTTCTGGGAAGAAAATGGAGATAAAGTCACTGCAGGTTTACCCCCTCCATGCAGTTCTGGTCCTCTCATCTCAAGATGTATTACAGCAGGAGAAAGTCTGAAGAAAGGCAATGAATGTGAGCAAAGGTATGAGAAGATCTGTTCAAGGAACAGTTAAGTAAGCTGAACTTTACGTTGCCCTTATCAAAAGATGGATGGATGATATGATAGAGAACTACAAAATCATGAGTGACAGGGGAGGGGTGCATAGAGATGGATTGTTTGTTATTTCTTCTGGCATGAGAACAGGGGGCCATCAAGTGACACATGTAGGCAGTAGGCTCAATGCAAGTGGGAGGTGGTTGTTCATGTGGGGTGAATGAGGCCTGTTGTCCTGCCTGCTGAAAGATGGTTTGGAAAGGAGCCTGGAAAAGTGTTTGGAACAGACCTTCTTTGAGGCTTACTATCTAGACAAACCACAACAAGCTCAGGGAGTCCCCTAAGGCTGGGGAGAGTTGGAGATGGGGAGAGTATTAGCGTGCAAGTGCCTCCCGAGTGGTACTTACTCTTCCTCATTTAAATGCACTGTTGGAGGCAGAAAACTGAACCTGGTGGACCAAGGTCTGCTCAGATATGACTCTTCCTTTGTTGTTGTGATTTTACACAGGAGCATACCTTTGAAGACAAAAATCTAAGTTACTTTTTTAATTCAAAGTGTATCTGTCCTAGGCGTGATGCAAGGTTGTCATATGCTGCCATGAAAATTCAGTATTGAGTCCTTTGATCAGCCAAATGTTCAGAAAAGCTTTGACACTGCATGTGTGCAAGTCTTCACAAACTACAACTGCGATGCTAAAGAAAAGCATTAGACAAAGTCCTCTGTTTGTTGTCCAGTGAGGAAGGTAAGCAGCCTGACTGCTGACCCTCCAGCATCAAGAAGCTGTGGGTTTTCCCCTGTCCTGCATATTCCCCAAGCTATTGGGAACACTTCAGACAGATAAGATGCTGTCTTGCTCTCTGTGTACAGCCTTCTTAAAATGTTTGTTCCTTTCCATCCTCCTGCTTTTGTGTTTTGAGGGAATTTGCCATGAGCGGTTTCCATGGTTACGGGTTATGGCTGCTCTTGGAGTGAGAAATCTGCGGAGAGTAAATACACAAGCCAGTGCATCCGGGACAGGGGAAATGTGCTTTGTATCTGTAATGGCCATTCCACCCTAGGTAAAAGCCAATGTGAAATTGGAAAAATAGATGTTATTCTTAACCCCCTTGTCTTACTATGAAATGTAGTGCTCTCCTTTACCATTAGGTCTTTTAAGATTGCTGAAAGCACTCTGATTTCTGTGGTCTCTCGAGTACTAAAGGGCAGGAAACAGGCTATCTTGCAAGATATGCCACTAAACGGAGTTGTGCAATCTTCTTGTGTAAGAAAGAAAAGTGCTTTTTCTCTCTTATTCAGAATTGTACACTTCCATTTTTTTCTTTCCTTCAAATATAATGGAGGAAAAATCTGGAGTTTTGGGACAGATGCCATGGTTCTCTTCTTGCCTTTACATTCCTTGGTAGCATTGGCAAGTACTTGCATCTCTGACCAGCTCTGTACAGCACTTGGTTTGTTGAACCTAGGAATAGTGTTGGACACACATACAGGAGTGCAGGGCATGTTGTTACTATGCACAAAGAACTTCTTATGAAGAAGCTGTATTGTCACACACACAGGTTGCAATAAACCTGAAGCAAGCCTTGGTCCCATGACCGTCACTGAAGAATTCATTGCCTCTGTTACAAAATTTGAGGAAGCCTTCACTACAAACGCGGAGGATGAGTTAGCAGGCCTTTCTGAATAGGACAGCGCAGAGCCTCTGCACACATTTGTAGCCTGGAGTGAGGAGCTCGGGGATAACTAAGCCACCCTTTACAAAAAGATTTTAATTGCCAATCAGGTAACTTTGGGTAACACTCTCCTGCAAGTCCTGACTGTAGTGAAGAGAAAGGGGAAAGAAAAAGCAATAAAGGAAGAAAAATCCTACATTAGAAACTAAACTTGGTGACTTTTCTTGTTCTGTTCCTCCACAGTGTTTAACCATAGTTCTTTACCACTTTAACATAGAATTGTTTATTTGAGCAAGCATCAACAGAATTTCTAAGGCAAGTGCAGCTGCATCTCATGGATGCTCATAAAAGCACTCAGGGGACTAACTGATGTTCCAGGGAGGACTATCAAAGGATTTATTCTAATTTGGTTTTTTATTAATTGTTATAAATCCTTCATTGAACTGCAGTTAAAAATGACCCTTTTGGCTAAGTACACCCAAAAAGCCACCCAGTTTTTAAATGTGTTTTTCTAATAAAGCCCAAGTTGCAGATGTCGTTTCGTTTGCAACTTCTACAGTACAGCTCTGCAGTACTCAAGAAAAATAAAATGAGTTTTTGATGGAAGAAGTGGCTAACCATTTAGGGGAGCTTACTGAGCAGTAGAACATTGCAAATGGCCATACCTATTCAAATCCCAAAGCAAGACATTTCCAGACTTCTGTATTTCAGTAAAATGATTAAAATGAATGTCTTGCTATTTATAGAGGGTGGCAGCTTAACACCATAGGATATTCATATTTAATAGTCTGTTCTTGTAATGCTGCCAGTGCTGAAGAGTTAAGGAACTACTTGCTGTGATGGATGGGTTTCAGCCAAGCATTGCTGCTGATGCTCGGCCACCACAACAGCCACCTGCCAGCCGTGAGACTCTCCTGACAAGGCAGTGACCCCTTGATGGGGAGCATTTTTGACAGATATTTATTGGTGTTCTTAATCACCTGATAGAGATGTCTATGGTGGTCACTTCTCACACTGCTGGCAGCCGTAGGCCACAGCTCTATTTGAACCAAATTTGGAGGGAATTGGGACTGCTCTGAGATATGCAGTAGTAATTGTATGTGTGCCTCTGTCCACTAGCATTTGGCTGGCTCTGTGGGGTTTTATCCCTTTTACTTCATGAAAATAACCTCTTACAGCTTTGCCTTCATCTTTGAGATACATGCAGCAGCCCTGGAAAAATGTGGGGCTGTGCTAGCTCCAGAAAAATCAAAGTGGACCTCTAGGAATCAGTGATTGGAGGGGAAAAAAAAGCAGGTCAGCTAGTGACCCAGAAACACTTCTGCGAAGGCCAGTTTAGGTCCAAGCAGTATTTGTGGTTGATTCCTCTTCACCATCCTACTCTGTTGTGAGAGGAACCTCTGCCAGCTGCATGATAAATGAGATGACTAACATCTGCCACATACTCATTAAACATCACACATTTATGATATGCAACCCTCTGCCAAATCTAGTGCTAATTAGGATCTGTAATGAGTGTTAGTCTCCTCCTAATTAATATAAGCAGGGTAGAATTTTCAGTAGTACCTAAGTGACTGAGGAGCTCACATCTGCTTTTCCAAAAGCAGCTTAGAGACAGAGAAGCCTTTCATTGGACTGAAACGGCATGCAAACAGCCGTACCAGTGGCTACTTCTGTAAACTGGGACACAGGCCTGGCTGCACTGGGGCTGTCGACTGGCTTAAGTGTGTTATTCTGCTAAAGTGAGTTTGGTTATCACTGGGGTAACATGATGGGTTTCCTTTGGCTAGCTCCTTTCTTCTGCTTGCTCCCTCTCCTGAAGCACAGACGACTGTATTCTGGAGAAGTACTGCACTTGAAAACCGAGTCACTATTCCAGAATCAAATCTCTCTCCTTTCAAGAGCGTCCACCCAAATGAACCTGCAGTACTTGAGTTTCTCACTCATAATCTGCACTCCAAATTCCCTGTGGCATAGGACTGTGTTGTTAGAAGGTCTTCTGGTTGTCTAAAGGCAAAACTGCAGAACATAGTAAGGATAGCTTTATTTTTTCATTCCTTCATTTGTTGTTCCTCTGACCCTCAGTCCTCTGTGCCACTACTTTTTGAGTATGAGGATCCTTATAATTCATTTGAAAGATGGTCACTGAAGCACTAGAAGATCAAGGTTGCAATGGACGTCTGCAGCTGTATGGTAAACCCATTGCACAAAATTCTTCAAGTCTGTCAAGCTGTGATCTGGTCTGCACTGGAAATTATGTGGAAAGTGGAAAAAGCTCCCTAATTTCATTTTACAGAAAACATTTTTTAAGACGCATCCAATATTGAGTAGAAGGAAACCCATGGAAAGTTGGTACTAGAGCACGTACGGTTGTGATTTAGAGCATAACACTGCATTAGAAAACATGAATCCTGCTTTGTTACAAACAAGAAGGAACTGTGTCTTTTCCAGCTGGCCTAGTAAAAAAGATCTGACTTTTTCATCTAGCACAGAAAAAAAGTTAATTTAAAAAAATGCTTTAAATATCCTTTTTACAGAATTCTTTTCAAACATTCATTTTTACATGTATGTGTGCAAGCTGAAAATTACCCTACTCAAGAGTCACAGCTCCATAAAAACACAATTTCCTTTTTTCTAACTGAAACATTTTTAAAATTGCAGTTCCAACAGCAAATATGTAAAAAGATCTAGGTGTATAGAATAATCTGCAGAACTTAAAAATGAAGAGCTGATAGAAAGAGAATATGAATGCATGACTGCTCTTGTTCCATCGACATGCCCACCTCTCTCCCCTGAAGCTTGGCTATAAATCTTTGCAGGGTCAGTTCAGCATTTTTCCAGTTGCAGCAGATAAAAAGTTCTGTGCAGCTTTCAGTGCAGGGGCCCTTGGACAAAAGCCAAGGTCTTGATCCAGCTCGTAGTGAACCAAGTGGAAAGATGCCCATTAATGTGAGAAGAGCTTTAGGTGTGACTTTTGGCCCATGACAAAAGATTTTAATGGAGCCTTTTGTGGTTGCTAGGTTTGCTCTGACTTCTTTGTCTATATAGTAACTTTGTCTTCTAATGTGTGCTGTTCATAGGCTATCAAAAGTACCCTTTTTGGGGGGATGAGGAAAAGGTATTTTTAAAATAACTCCAAATATTTAGGGATCGAGAGTTCTGTGTGCATAAGCATATAAAAAGCACAGTCTTTAGGGGGAAATAGTGGAGACAGGACTTCTAAAGGCACAGGTCAGACACAGGCTCAAGGAGCAGCTATTAAATAATGAGAAAACCTGCTCTGTTAAAGCCATTAAGGATCAGTACTGTTGTTGCAACATATGGCCAAGGATGCAGCTCAACAGTGACAGATATAAAGGTCTGACTTTGCCAGACAGAAACTTGCCCCTACTCACCTGCCAGAACCCATCCTGGATCTCCCTTTGCAAGGCACAGCCTCCATGTCATGGCTCAAGCTGGGGAGAATGCATGTATTTTGGAAGATAGGGGATCCCCACAGGGTGTAACTTTGACTGTTTAACCTGGAGCCAGTGAAATGAAGACAAGCTCTAAGTCATATCTGAGAGGCAAGATTGTATTTTTCAGGAGAAGCTGGTTTCTGTGGGAGGAGAGATACTAGCTCCTGCTGGATCCCTGCAAGTGGACATCCTGTTGCCTTACCCAGCTGCAAGCTGCTTCCAGGTTCCTACAGCTGCTGTGGATCAGGCTGCCTCCTCTGCAAATCACTGCTCCAGTCAGCAGCACCTTGTCCCTGTGCAGGATGGTTTGGTACCTGCTGAGCTCCTGCAGTTCCCATGTAAGGTTTTAGCAGCTCTCCTGCAGCAAGGGGGAGCACAGCATACGGTCTTCACCTCAAAGTGCTCTGCTGGGGTTGCCTAATGAAATGAACTCCTGGTCATCCCAGGATATGTACTGAGGGGAATATGCATTGCATAGGCCATGGGCTGCTGCTGGACAATGAAGGTAAATACTCTTTTGCAATACATTGAAGAGTAGAAAGACTTTGAGCTGTAACCAGGTGCTGAAGCAGACCTGAGTATGTCTTGCACTGAGTTGATTGTAGGAAGAATCACTAAACGTATTTCCTCCCACTGGGTTCAGCTTTATCGTTTAAATTAATATATTTGGTGAGGGTCTAATGGGCTTCAGAAGCAGCAAGCAAACCCACAGAGGTAGAGCAGGGAACAAATGTACCAAAAATCAGATCAGCAGAGCTATTCCCATCTGCTTTTTATTGGGTATTGTGGACAAGAGATAGCAATTGAGTTACTTGTAGAGGTATCCCAGCCTGTTTTGAGAAAAATAGTGAGCTTTTGTTGCTGTAATCCAAAAATACTTTTGGTAATAAGGATAACTGATTTCTCAGATTAAGCTAGGCATCCTATCAGATCTAGTGTTTGCATTTAGAAATAAATGCCAGAAAAAAACTGATGTGTTTTATTTTGAATGCAAAGGATGTATCTCTGTTCAAAGGAAGCTGAGCTACAGTTTTGATTTGATCTACCAGCATTAGCTGAGTATTTGTTCTCTAGAAAATAGGTCACAGCAAGAAAGGCAGTTAAATTTAAAAAAAAGAAAGATGAGCAGTAGTGACTGGAGAGACTAAGGTGTTCAGTAGATGAATGGTACTAACTGACAAGCAGCCCTCTTTCAGTTGAGCATAAATATTAATGCCTTTCACATTCATGCAAGGCAGAGCCTTTTATTAAAACGTACTAAACAACAAAATTACAACCTGCATTTCTTAGGTTGGAGGACTTTGAGCCTACTGTGGCTGCCTGGTAGGAAAAATGTAAAGCTCGTCTTGTAAACAGCCACTGTTTGGTCACTTGTGAGGGCAAGGAATTCCAAACCTGATCTATGATCTGACTTCCAAAATTTGACACATCACTTTTCAGGACAGTAGTTCACTAAATAAATATAAAATAAATGCTACCATTGTTTCCTTGCTGCAAATATCCATTTATTCAGTATTCTGTATTCCCCATTCTAGCTTGCCCCCCAACTTTGTTTCTGTGCCGACTCTGTGAGAATAGCCAGGGCTCTTGTTTGAGTCCTCCTCTTTCCTGCTGTAGCGCTAGCGACACTCTCACACCCTCATCTGCCCCAAAGCTCCTCATCCTGGCAGAAGTATGTGCTCAAGTATACAAATGAATCACTGCCTCCAAGTAAGATGTGATGGGCTGCCACATCTGTGTTGGAAAGGTACTGTGAGACTTTAATCCTCCTGTGTCCCTTCAGTTTTTGTGTAAAACAAAACTGTCTGGCTTAGGAGCATCCCCAAAAAGACTCTGTTCACCTTCTGCAAGGTTGTTAGATGTGCTTTGGTCATAGCAAACACTTCTAGCCGGGAGAGAAAGATGGCAACTACTGTTTAAAAAGAAAAACTCTGTTTTCACCTCAGGTGAGGGTCTAGGACTTCAGGGGAAGGTCTGTGGACCTGGCGCACAGGAAGCAAGTGGAGGCGATGCTTTAAATTTAGTGTCTGTGTCCTGATAGCCTGTGATTGCAGGGAGCTGGTTTTGATGATCTCAGTGGTTTCTGACAGCTCTGTTCTTTGCTTTTCTGCTTAGCTTTTAATTACTTCAAATGCACACTTATGTGGTGCCAAAACTGAATGGGACGAAAGAGTTTTTTTTAAAGGCATGGTTCCTGTGGAGTAGTGGTGTTCTTACTGAGGGTGCAAGTAGCTCTGTTTAAAAGAGTCAGTGGAGATATCTCGACCGAGTGCAAAAGGAGTGTGTTACAAGCTGTATGTGTACCTGGGATCCCTCCTGCACTGCGTACCCTCCAGCTGTGCTCAGGCCCAACCTGCCGCCGGTACACCTGCTTTTGTGGTGCCCTTAAATAAAGGGGTAGCTGTTAGATGGTGAGAGACTTCTACTGCTCACTGCAGCTGTATTTGCATTCTGTGTCTGCTATACTTCCAGCTGAAGAGTTACAAACTGAGCCCAGGCAGGAGGTTAACTGCTGGGCTGGCTTCTTGAGCTCTATTTTCTCATTTTTATTATAACTATCATATTATTTTCCTTGTCATAAGAAAGGACTCTTATGATATTGAATTACTTCCTAGCTAATATATCATTATGTCAGTTGTTTAAGGAATGTAGTTTAAAACATATTAAGTGTTATACTCAATATTGTGATTACATGTTGTTCTTGTTTGCAGTTATACCGTAATAATTACAATATGGCAATCTGGAAAGAGTCCACTATGTCATTCTTACCAGTGTAGTGCTGTTACTAGGGGAAATTTGTGTTTAGGACTGCCCTTTTCTAGTGTGATTGAAGGTATGAAACTCTTTGTAGAGTCATATATAAATATTTGAGTTACATGTATGCCTGTGTACATATATTTATATTTGTGTATATATGTACATAAATATTTAAATATTCACCAGCACTTCCGTATGCTGTAGAAGCTTTACACTTTAAAGGGAGAATTTGAGAATTTGGATCTAAATACTGGGCCAGAACTTAAAACCACTTCATTTCTCTAACTCTGTCCCAACCATTGTGTTTCTTGGCTGCTTCTTGCTTTGCAGTTGTCCCTGTGGAAGGGAGCATAAGACTCAACCAATACACCTAATGTGTTATTTCAAATATCACGCATATCAAGGCATGGGCTTGATGGAATTTCTCAAAGGTATTGCTTCTACCAACAGTGTTTGTGCTCTCACATGAAGCAGTGGCAGTATGCACTAAGGCACTTCATGGAGGAGCTAGCAGGTGTTTACCTAGACAAAGCTCTTCTGAGTTCAGAACCACGAAGGCCTGTCAATAGACTTAAGAAATCTGTAGTATGGCTTGCGTCTGAGAATGATCTACAAGACCCTGAGGCTTGAACCAGCTATTATCAGCAAATTCTCTGTTCTTCCTATGGCCCTCGATGAAGGGGATAGGTGATATTTCAGTGCATGAATTTCTATATGACTGTCCAAAACTGAAATGCATGGGCTGATTCCATCTTAATTGTTTACAAGAGTTTTGGGCTTCTGTGAGTGTGGTGGCTTTCAGAGAAGCAATTTTGTTGACTGTTATGTTGCAATACTGGCTGTTGTTGCTGCTGATGCCTCATCACATAACTGCGCAGGTACCCTGGGCAATGGTGGGAACACAGCTGTAAATGAGGCAATGGTGAATCACACTCAGTATCACAGAAAGAAAGCTACCTTCTCCTCTGTGTCTATGCATTGGAGTTTCTTTAGAAACATTGCAGTAGTTCTAGCTGGTTTTCTGTTACTTCTTGCCTGTCATAAATCCCAATAGATTGGGGTTTAACAGCCAAAGTTAGAGGAAAAAATGTAACTTATCAAGCAACAAGCCTGTTTCTACAGTTCTCTGGCTCTTCATTAGTTTAGACTGGTAATGTTGTTAGTATGAAAGGAATCGGTCTTTGTGATAGCTTTAGGAGGCTGTGAATGTAGTGGGAGTTGTAAGAGGAGAAGCAATCATCTTGTTGCTTGAAGTAATCAATGAAATCATCCTTTTCATTCCAGCTGTTTCAATCTCATAAATGTGACATCATTCTGTCCATGATCTACCAGAAAGAGGTATTTTTTTGTGAGCATTAGTCAGTCAGAGGCTTTGCAGTAGGTCATGCTTTTATGTTGATTACTGCTGCACTCCAAAGCCTCATGTGCCCAAGCAATAGCTGATTTTGCATGGCAGGTTATAACCATGAGGAAATATTTGCAGAAACTATGCTTTTACACTTATCAGGACTAGAGCTTCAGTGGTAAAAATAATTTGAATCACAATGAAAACCAATGTCAAACTGAGTGATTAAGAGGTTTGCAACATCCAATAAGCAAGATGGCCACAAGATGATGCAAAGGTGAGCGAGAAGGAGATATGGCCTGGGAAGACTGCTTCCACCTCTCCAGGCAGAGAAGTCAGTGACAACGGCAATCTCTGTATAGTGGAATCTGTGACTATATTGTTTGCTTGTCCCCAAAGCTGCAGTTGGCCTGGAAGTGGGGAAGGCAGGAGTAGGAATGATGATCTTGTATTCTGGTTTGCATCCAGTGGACAAGCACTTCATAGGGAAAACATAGGAGTGCTACAAGAAAGAATCCCATCTTCTTTCCCCTGAAGAGCGAAGAAATCTCACTAGACTCCAGAAATAAGCCACCCTCCTGTTGTCATTGGACCAAGCCAGAATAGCCCTTCTTTAGAATCAGTTTTCTTTCTTAATCTTGCCAGAAATTTTATTTCATGCAGGCAAAAGAGTTGGCATTTCCTGCTAATGTTGACTAGATAGTTCTCATTTATTACACTGATTTTCAAAAGCAAAACCAAATAATTACTTCTCCTGGTGTTTTGGGGTTTTTTTGTAGCCTGTCTGTTCAATAATTTAATGACTTGTTAACCATCTTTGAGGCAGGAACCATCATATTGTACTGAAGCTAATACAAGGCAATCCTTCCTCATGGCCAGGACATCATAATAACTTCAAAATACTGACATATCATTTGGAATAAAAGGTTCCAAAGAATAACTCCGACATTTTTCTGTATCTTCAGAATACTCTTTTGCTCTAAACAAAATACGGCAAATAAACACTAAAACTGTCAGTACCCCCTTCTGAGTTTTCTAAATCCTTTCACAGCTCTGTCTTCCATGTTAGCTGCTCTGGTTTGCTGTTCCCTACAGACTGTCAGGTTAACAACAGAAGGAAGGATAGGTAAATCATCATAGACTTTTGTCCAGACATTTTTTTTGAACAAAGCTCCACTCCAAAATTAAATTCCTCATATACCCACAGCTACAGAGACTATATCCAGCAGCCAACCTCCATGAGGTCTTCTGCTGTTGCTCCAGTCTCTGAAGCAACCCAGTTGGATCTTTTGGACATAGGCAAAGTGGAAATGCACCTTTCAATCCATAGGTACCTTCTCTGACTATGAGGGAGCGGGATTCTTACAGGATGTATTAAGCTGCCTATTTTGGATGTCTAACAGGACAGTGAAGAGGACCCAAGTTAGATAACTCAAAACCCTGTCTAATCAGTGGGGAAGAAAGAGTGTTCTCAGTGGGGTGATTTTCATGGAGAAAGTTAAATACCTGCAGTATCTTCTTGTTTGATGAAACTAAGATATATTTACTCTGTGCATATTACGTTTACGTGCTTTGTGGCCTTAAAAGAGATTTCATAAATGTATTTAACAATATTATCTGTAACTCTCATTCAAAGATCAAGGCATATAGCTAGTGTTAGAGGCAGAGCTGAACCATGCATTATGGTACTTAGGCAGTCTTTTGCCTTTCCTGGCATGTTTCTAGATCATGAGGAAAAAAGCATTGAAAATAAAAAGTTTCTATCTATCTAACTCTTACGGCTTCTAAACAAAAGATCATACGTTTAGAGTCTGGGTATGATGAAAAGGTGACTGATATTTTGGAAAAAAGTGTATTTGTAGAGAAAAAGCTCCTAAAATGAGCTTGACCTGCACCTGTATTTTCATTATGACGTGGTTGATGCAGAACAAAAATAAGGATGTAGTAGTAGTGTATAGCTGAATTTTCTGGTTAACAGCAGTCTGGGGAATTGTAATTGCCTGAGACTTCAAGTAGCTTTATTTGAACTACCTATTTGTTACAGGAAATATTTTGGGAAACCCCACTCTCCTTTTTATTGTTAACCTTGAACTCTGTTGGTTTGGAATGGCTGTGTTTGGAGGACCCTCAACAAGCACCAGGGTAAATTGCTTGTCAGGATCCAGGTCCCTGAGGCCCATGTAGTGTGTTCTTCCTGCATGGAGCAGACCATACTGTAGGGTGCAAAAGGAAAGCCCTCAATGTGGGTTCCCCTAACATAGCCCAGTGCCCTGGCCAGCAGCCTGCAGGTAAAGAGGGAGTTAGTTTGAGGTCTCTTGATCCCTCAGTTCTGGTTTGTGAATAAGCAATTGTAACAACAGCTACAGCAACTGCTACAGCAACTCTTTCCAACATTGCCAAGCTATGGGGTATCCCTCCATGTTGAAGAGGCTTGATAGGATGGATTTCTTGGGCCAAGTGAAACCTGTTCTCATGCAGGGAAATGTACTAGCATAAGGAGGCCCTGCTTTGCTGGGGAGGGCTGATTAACTCTGGTATTGCAGTTCTCCTCTGCGTCCCTTTTTAACATACATTCACACTCAGTCTGTGCATGTGCATTCACTGTGGTAGCCAAGCAAGTAAATATGATTTACTTTGTGGGACAGTTGTAAAGTGTCTCCTTGGAATAACTAGGGACATCATTCTGACACTTCAGCTTTCAAGACCAGCAAGTGTACCTTTCTTTTTCCTTTTTATAAAAGAATGAGGAGGCCAAACATGCCAGGAATGCCAGGACAGTATCAATTTTAACGTGCAAATCTTAAAATACACATGTGAGCATATCAGTGCACTTGGACACCGATGTGTATAAAAGTCATTCCATGGGCTCAGGCAGAAATTGCAGATGGAAGTGCAATTGGATACCCAAAGATGCACATTCCCAAGGGAGATACAGATGGCACGACATACATATAATCTGCTGTGATTGTCTAGTCAGAGTATGATGGTATCTTAACCTGTTAAGGCCTGTTTACAGGAAGAATAAGCCCATCAGCCCAGCTATGTACCATATATGGCTCCAGATTGAAGGTTTGGCTGCAATTTAGCATCCTGTGTGCTTGGGCATGGTGTCCATCATGATGTGATTGCCTGGGCAGAGTACATTCTCTGGATTTAATTTATTGTGCATCCAGAGCAACAGATTAAATAACGAAGTTAGTCTGGTAAATAAGGTTTCTATTTACACAGATTTCCTTCTTTCTCCAGTCCTTTCCCCTCCATGCCGAACCTTGGGGCTTTCATGGAATTGCTCTGCTTGGAGTTGTCTGTGCCTAGATCTGGCTGTGTGAGGCTGCCTGGGTTTCAAACCATGGCTCATTCTTTTATTCTTGCTAATCAACGTAATTTGCCCCCAATCAGTGAAGTCAGTCAGCCAGCAATTTGCACCAGTTGTGGTTTTGATGCAGCAGTGCATGAGGTTAAGTAGATAATACCAGGGGAGGTTTGTTGCTGCTGTAAACACCATTCAGGGATTTTTTTTTTTTAATGAATACTGTTTTAAAATCCCCTCACAGAACAATAGAAAGTGCCTTTTCTTCCACAGGTGTGATGAAATTTAAGTAGGTGATTTTTTTATCTTTAAAATATAAAGCTTGAAAACCCTTCTCTGAAATAGTCTCCACTTGGTAAATCTAGCAAGGGAGATTTTTGTCATTGCTTGATGATACTATCAAATAGAGATAATACAATTGTAATCTGGGATCACTCTGTGGCACTGGCTCACTGTTAGCTTTTGGTTTGAAGTAGGCTTCCAATGATGTGAACTTCCAGTAGGACAGTGAAAATATTGTCAAACCACAGTGGTTCTTCAGTGACCCTGGTGAACAGTTGAACATGTGTGTTCACCTCCTGCTCTGCCTGCTGCACCTTCCCTTTTAAAGGGAGTAAAGGCACAGCAAATTGGAAAGTGGGTTGAAAGGTGAGAATCCCATTTGACGAGGAATAGCCTGAGTTGCTGGCTGCTGGGCAGTATCCCCTGAATCCCTAAAATCCCAACGGTCACTGCTTTGTGTTCTGAGCTACCTGGATCTCTAGATGAGGCTTTGGAGAGGTGCTTTTCAAATGCAGCTGTTCAAAGAAGATGTAGGCTTATAGAAAAGTTGTGTACTTCTTACTGATGATGATCATTTGCTGGGTGCTGTTCAGGAGCATAGCAGAAGGAACAAAGCATTCTTCTGAAAAAGAACATGTTTATATGTATATCCTACCGTTGTAATTTAAGTCAGAGGTTAGGCTTTACCTTCTTTTTCAGAATCTGGATCTCTTGTAACTACAAAATTTTTCTTCATCTTTCAAACAACATATATATGTGTGTGTGCAAGTGCATGCATGCATACACACTGTCTTTACAAATAAATACCTCTTCTTTCTGCCACTACGAATTCCTAGGGGCCTTCCACCCATCCCAGTGCATGGCATTTACCAGCTCTTGTCCCTGCTATGGCAAAGCTGCAGCTCAGAGCTATGTGCTTGCGTAGGATGGGGAAGAAATATTCCAGCTATTCTGATTTTCTTTCACTGAAAAGACTCACAGAGGCTTAAAGCTTGTGTTAATTGTGGGTAGACAGAGGAGGGATTGTTGGACATCAGGGCCCCCATAAGACCTGATAGGTAGGTCACGTTCCCATTGCACATGAGGTGGCCATAACCTAATGCAAGGACAGTTTCTGTCTGCGTTTTTGTTAGGGCTGTGCCTGCCTCTGTGTAGCACTTCCTCTTCACTCGTAGTATCTCTGACTTGCTGGCTACCCACTTATTGCAGGGAGCTGCACCGAGAGCTGTACAAACAGCTCTGCGTCTTTCCCCTCTACATCCTACCATATGTCAAGATCTGTCTTGCAGTAACCAGAGCATGCTCTCCTAAAGTGAAAAATAACTGGTGACAACTTCTAAAATCCCTGCAAGCATCTCTTAAACCAGACTGCTTGCTCATTTTAGTTGTAAGGAAACAGAGGAGACCACAAAGAGAAGGGAACTGGTCAACCAATTGTCCAGGTTAAGCGACAGGCTTAATCCCACTCCCAGCCCCCACTGTGTTTCTGTCTCTTCGCCCGGCTCTGCACTGTCCCCTCTGCTTCGAACTATGAAACCATAGGATCTTCTTTGGATCAGCAGCCAAACATGTTTAGGACATCCATCGTGAAGAGGCGTGGTGTATCCCCAACTCTGTTTTTGGCCTGCAGTGTGACTGGGCAGATCACTTGGCCCTTGTGCCTCAGTTTCCCTTGTGAAAAATGGACTTCACTGAAGTGCTAAACGATCTACAGGCAGGAAATACTGCAGACAAACCAAGTCTTATTGTTGGTCACTAAAATCTGGTAGGCAGGAGTGATGAGGCAGCAGTAGGAGCCACTGGTATAATGCAGAGACTTCTAATTCCACTGGGTGGCAGCTGAGACTTTCTTTGGGTGAGGAATAATGTTTTCTCCTTTGGGTTAAGGCAGCACCTTCTTTGCTAGTAGAAAACAGATCCAGAACCAAGCCTACTGCAAGCTCATGAGGCTGTAACCATCTAAGATGGCAGTTTCCCTTTTGTTTGCATTCTTTGAATCCCTTAATTTAATACAGACAATAAAGCAAGGTCTTTTGAACTGAAAACCCCATCAAACCTGCTGGTTTTGAATTGCCAGTCACTTACAATATTTTTAAAAGCTTACAAACCAAAACCACCTCAGCAGAAGTCCACCCATTTTTTATTTGATGTATTTCCTGTTGCAGTCTGTATGAAAACCAGGACTTGAGAGATCATGTCTCAAAACTATGTTGGTCAAGGAGGCAGACACCTAAACAAACACCTTCTGTTGTACAGATGTGCAGAGTGGATCATATTGCCTACAAACGCTACCTTCCCTCAGCTGTGTCAGGCCCTGGCAGAAACCAACCATTGCATAAAAAGCCACTGGGCCTGAACTGTGTTTTGGCAATGCCGTTGTGCTGCTAACAGGGTGCTGTGGTGGGCAACACCTGAAAGCACAATTCAAAGCACTGTGCTGCACAGGGAGGCACTATGCTATGTCCTGTGCCCTGTCTGGCTCAGCACAGTGTTATCTACACCCTCCACCCCTGCTGCCCCCAGTGTGAAATAACCTTTCAGTAGTATCCACTGCTCTCCATCTCTATTTTGGTGCCTTAGGAAGTAATTTTCTGATGTCTGTTTCTTCCTTGGTGCTTTGTACTCTTTGGACCTAACAAATGGATACCAAGCAGCCTGGCAGGATACCAAACAATTTAGTGGTTGGCTTTTGCTTTTCTGTTCAAGAGGTAAAGAAAAGCCTCTGTAAATCGTGGCAGTCTTATTGATCAGGCTGCAAAGTAGTGGCAAGAATTGCTCAAAGCTGGTCAGATGTTGTATTGGCGCTTCTGGAAGAACTGCTGTCTATGTCTCCAGTGGAAAACCACAGAGTCTCACTAGCCCTGCTTGGTGGCTTTCCTCCAGGGACTTGAGCACCCTGTCCTTTCAAGCAGTTCTTCCACAAACCCAAGATTTCTTCCCATTTGCATGGAGGAAAAATAGCCCTTTCTCTCTCTCTTTGTGCTGCCTCAAAGTAAGTGTCCCCATGAAGTCTGCCACAGAGCTTCTTGCTTTTTACTGCATACTTACCTGCAAGTGCCTCACCCAAGGATTGCTTATTTTCTCTTCTGTTCTTACCTATTCAGTTCATTCAGGGTATGTTGTTCACATGGGTGCAGTGGGTAGAAA
This sequence comes from Gavia stellata, assembly GCF_030936135.1. Classification (NCBI taxonomy): domain Eukaryota; kingdom Metazoa; phylum Chordata; class Aves; order Gaviiformes; family Gaviidae; genus Gavia; species Gavia stellata. Next base: position 93,389,957 of record NC_082596.1, on the reverse strand, counting down.
GGGGCTGCAGATTCTTTGTAGGAAGGTTCTTGTCTCAGAAGAGCTAGCACAGCTGTGCGAGGCTGGCAAAAGCAGCTTTCACAGGAATTGTCTTCAGGGTGGGCAGAGGGCAAGATAGGAACAGCAATGCTATGGTTCATCTGCCACTGGTGTAATAGTTTTATGACAGGAGAGTAAATAAGAGCCATTCTCAGCCTAGTCTTAATATTAGAGAAGTGCGACCAGGAATGTGACACCTGATTTCTTCCCTGCCCAGCAGATTTTGGCTGCAGAAGAGAAGCAGGCTGCCCTCAGCATGGGTGCAGGATGTCTCTGCAATGCTGTATGAGGCTGGCCTGGGTGTCAGCATATTTGCTTAAGAACATGGGAGGGTTTGGATGTGAGAGGGAATGCCACAGATATAATTAGAGGGTGAAAGAGCATGGAGGCTCATACTTGAGGTTTGTTTGAGTGTTAGTAAGCTTTGACAAGAATCACGGATGAAGGAAGAAATGGTTGCTAAGCTAAAATGAGGCTAGCTTCAACCCTGAGACATCTCACATGTACCTGCAGAAGATGTGCCAGATAAATGTGCAGAATTATGGGTTCCCTTGTTTGTGTCTGAATTGATTTTTGAAAGGCATTTGATGGCCAGTATGAATGGGCATGGCACCACGCGTCAGGCCTTCAGCATTACAGCAAACAAGACTGTGTGGAAATGCTGAGTGCCATGCAGGAGCAGGTGGCCTGAGAAAGGAGCAGGTTTAGCTTCAGCAGCTCTTTCTTTACTGCCCTGGGATACTGCCATAGACCAGATGAGGAAGAAGTAACACAGGCTGCAGCAACACAGGCTGGCATTGCGTAGTTAGATGATGAGCATTTTTTTTACACTTTATAGACCACTTATTGCTGCTAAGTGGCACACTAAAAGCTAAAAAAGAACAAAACCAAAGTAGTTAGATTCACATCAGTTGCACTCATGAAACTGCCATGTCAAGCAGTACTAACACACTGGAAGGCAAACAGCAGGAATGAAGATGAGTTCCCTGCCCAGACAGCACAGACTGTCCAAAGGGAACCCCAGAAAAAAGTCAAGCCAGGGAAAACTGAAGCTAACTTGAACTCTGAAAAGATATCAGGCTGAAACAAAATGAAAAATTCAACATAGCTGGGTGTATAGCTGTGACACCTGGTGCCCTCCCAAAATAGTACAAGAATTTAAAAATTTGTGCTCATGAAATGGAAAAGATTTTTCCACTGGTGATGAAATTGAGAGAGCCTACCACCCAATCACTGAGCAATACAACACAAGTGCTGGACGTAGGCACTGCCTGTGCTGGGGGGGACAGCATGCAGACTCCTTGCAAGAAGTTGTCAAACCTAGATCAGCCCCCATTAGGTAAAGAAAAAGTCCTAAAAACCTTTGTAGGGAGGAGCAGAGCAGGTGACAGAGGACAGCAGGAAGAGAGCAGCTTTCACCCTGCATAGCAGTGCTGGCCTGCGGCAGGTGCAATTTAAGTGTGATGGAAAAGGTGTGACTGGAGCCATTCACCTCTTCTGAAGCTATTTTGTTTTCTTGTGGGCATCGGCCCCTCCTGAGACTGCAGACTGTCCCCTGCATGGTTCAGTACAATGCTCTGCAACACTCACGTGCCCTGGTTCAGCCAGCTTTAATCCCCTTATCCTCACTTTCTCCCCCTGCTAGCAAAGAGCAGAGCTGTAAAGGAAAGCAGCTCCAAAAGCTCTGGCTCCCTGCCCTGTCCTGGTGAGCAGCTGTGTGGTGGCAGGGGCCTGAGGTGTGCCAGTGGTGAGCCCTACTCCGCACCCTGCCAGTGCAAGCTTTCCTGCCCCGTGCACCCCAGCCTGGCCTGGGGGCACCCTGCTTCCCAAACTGGTTTACCAGTGAGTCCCAGGTTGCTTCCTGCTGAGTCTGCAGCAGGCAATGGTTTGATGAAACAAGCCTAGCTAAGGAAGCAAAGGGCTTCAATGCTTCTTATTTTTGCACTGGCAGCACCATCAGGTGAGAGCATAGGGACTGTCTTCCCTGCTGCTTCTCTCCCATCCTAGAACTGAGAGCAAATCTTGTTTCGTTAATGTTTTTTAATTTTATTAACTTAATAATTGATTTATTTAATTAGGTTTTATAGCTAATTAATCTGAAGGTGCTGGTGAGCAGTAAAACTAGTTTGGGATGCTCACCATACCAGGAGCACCTGCTTTTAGCTGAACTGCTTCCTTTGTTTCAGCTTGTTTTCTGCAGTGCCAGCTCCAAGCTTTTGGAAACACAAGCCTGTTCCCTTGTGTATCATAAAAGTAGTTAATAGTTTTGTTCCTAGGGTGTAGTTACACCACACAGACAAGGCCATAATTAGTGGCTGGGATGAGCACAGTAAAAAAAAATGTATGTGAAACCCAGCACTTGGTAAATGCTCTGTACTTAAAGCTGGGGGTCTTCGAGGAGTTGTGGGCTGATGGACTGAAAGGAAAATCTGTGGGTCAGATTCTTCATTGCTGCCATTCCACTATGATTCCTCAACACATTTTCTGCGTGTTGAGCTGTTGTTTCTAGAAAAGGGTCGAGTGCTGCCTGCCTTACCCTTTTGTTTACCAGAGGGACAGATGGATCATTCACTTGTGCGTTGCTCAACGTTTGAAACCAAAGACCATGTAATAGGGGCAGAGGATTTTGGGCTGATCTGTACAAATAGTTGAATGGACTTAAGTGTAATCAGTTACGGAAAACATCACTTGGAAACACAACTGGCAACAGAGTATTTTGGCTGATAGCAATTATGTCTTAGCTTGGTAGTTTATTAACTTGAAACTAAGTTTTAAATTGATATCACAATTAACTTACCAACTGAAAGGTAAATTGCTCTAAGCCATAACTGTTATAAATGAATTCAACTGTGTCCCCAAAGGAGTTTCTGGAGTATTAACTGAATCAGTTTAATAACTGATTGTAGTTAAACTGATGGGAACTATTTTGTGTAAACCAGTCCTTGCGGCTGGGAGTTTTCATGGTGAATCAGGTGAAGGGTTGCACAGCAGCACCTGGGGAGAAACATCAGACTGTTTGCAGCTTAACACATGGATCTGCTTTGCAAGGAGAGCTATGTGCATCAGCAGAGCATTTCTTTTGCTATTGTTGGGAAGATACAAAGATCTTCCTAAAACCAGATCAAAAATGCTTACAACCATGTGATACAAACTGCTGGTACAGTATAGTTATATTCTGTTCCTTCGATTTCTTAAAGACAATGTATCACCTATTTCTCAGCATGCTCTGGTTAATCAATTATTGCTTATCTGTACCACCTGGACAGATACTTCTGGATCTAGCTATCCTTTAAAGTGTATAAATTCTGTATTGTGTGCACCAGCTCCTTCTGACAGAAGTGTGTTTGTGTGAGCGTGTCTAATCTGCATCAGACTTGCAATGGGCGCGGATTCAGTATTAATGATTTTTAAATCCTAGCCGAAGAAATAGCAGCCAGGGTATGTGTTATAGTACTCCACTGTCCCCTGGTTGAGATTGTGTAGGTTGTGCCACATGCATAATTGTATTGTTTTCTTGGAAATATAATAGTATTTCAAAGAAAGCTTTGACTCAGTGCTGAGGAAGAGAAAAATATCCTCAATGATCCTGCTGTTTGTGGGCAGAAAAGGTAAGCAAATGTTTTAAGTGGCAGTAAGAGCACAGATCACACAATTTGTAGCATCTTTGGAGAAGATAGCTCAGACAGCATTTCCTTAGGCATCCAGATGCATAGGGTTTAGAACATCATCTTGAATATTGATGGTAATGGGAACAGCTGTTCACTAACCTGTGCAAGTGCAAACAAGGTGTGATTTAATGGGCACAAAATCACCTGCTTGCAAAGAGCAACCCAACCTCCCCCACCAGGTGCAAGCTCCTAGGGCAGGCTCTAGCTGAGCCTGGCTTGCGTACCAGACCCAGACTGTCTGCCTGCACTCAGCGCTGCATATGGGAGGACCCAAAATGTGGCTCCATAGGCCTGGCTCCTGCACCTCAGGCTTGCTCTCCACAGCACCACCTGTGTGCCTGAAGCTGAGCTCGCCATTGCCTCAGGTAGCACAAAATGCCATGAACTCTTTTAGATCATGAGACATCTATATCATGCACTGATCAGCACTATCTGGCACCTTTGACAGCCCTCATAGCAGAGAGCTCAATGATGGATTGGGCATAAAGATTAATTTCTGTTGTGTCAGGGAAGGAGTGAGTGAGAATACAGTTCACCCTCATTCTGCCTATGTTGCGAGGATTTGGGGGCTTTTGGCCTTTTTTTTTTGTTCTTTTGGTGGTTGGTTGGGTTTTTTTGCAGTTAAGCTATCTCCATGAGCAGTAGTAACTTCACTACGGTAAGTAAAAAATACCATACTTATAATCGCAGTCTGTTGGCCTGGACCTTCTTCCTAAATTAACAGATGACAGGGCGGGCATCAGTTTCAGAGGAGTTAGTATAGAGGGTGGGAAGCAGTATGATGTACTCCCAGTTCACCCTCAGTAAATTCACTGAGCTGTGCACACATTGCACAGACAGAGACTGTTCAAGAAAGGCATCAGGCTCTGCTAACTCTCACCACAGAACCAAGCTCATTAGGAGCTTGCAAGCCTCAAAGGATAGTCCTTTATCTTCCTCTTACTTTAATTATGAAATCCATAAGAAATACAATACAATCCACGGCTACAGAACACTGGCAGCATCTTGTGTTTTAAGTGGAAATGTCCTGGATTTTTCTCCTGTATCACCGGTGATACTGCAAAGTTAATAATCTTAAATGGTATTTGTCGTTGCATGTAACAAAGAATTGTAATGGCATCCTGTTTATATCAAAAAAGGCTCTGTGCATGTGTCATTTCTGTGTTTTGATATAGCCGTCCCTCAAATATCTTCTGATAGACATCTCTGCCAATCATTGTGAGGCAGTAAGAGTAAGATCTGCCAGGACATTTAACACACAGTACTGAGTATTTTGGTTTGACTTGGATTCGTGGCTGTGTAGTGCTCCAAACTGTACTTTGCTAGGCAGCTTTGGGAGAGTTTTTCCTTGCAGAGTAAGGGCTGTGCTACTGCGAGATTCTTATAGTTGTCTATTACCATGTGTCACGAGACAGCCCAGAGACCCACAACTGCATGTGGAGTACTAGCATTTGCAGTATGCTTGGACCAGACACAATAAAGATACTAAAAATAAGAGGGAGAAGTGGGGCAGAAGGACAAGGGTAAGAGCAATGAGGGAAACGGGGTGGGGTGTGTGGCTATGCTCCCCTGCAGGTATGTATGCTGCATGAGTCATCTCTTGCAGTCCTCTTGGCTAATCTCATTGCTCCCACCATGATTCAGGGGTTAGGAATGAGGATGTAAATGCAGGCAGCCAGCACAGGCCCCTTGTTGGGAATAAAATATGAGTGTCTTAGTCCTTGGTTCCCAAAACAAGATCCTCCTCAACAAGAAATCTTTTCATAAGTGTGATATTGACAAACAACTTTCGTACCCAATAGTAGCTGTAGTATACATAGTCTTTTTTATAGAGGAGTTTGCCTCAACTGATGAAGAAGTTACGACTCTGTATCAGATGCAGTTTGCTCTGACATAATTTTCATTACTAGTCTGCCTTGTCCCAACCTTCATTTCTATCACACCTTGGGTTTTTGAGGTTTTATGGGAAGAAATGCTATCTGCCCTGGGAGGAAAAGAAACAAATGAAATCAAATATCCCCAGTGTATATCATCCGAATTATCCTACCCAGTACCCGAGAATGATGGTCACTTTAAAGAAAGGTATCTCTGTCTTTTCCTGAAACTTTTTTTTTTATTTCCAATGGCAGTTAAGGTTAAAGCTTTTTATTTTACACCTCTGTGCAGACACTTAAAGCTGTGCAAAGTGAGTGTGTTTAAAAAACAAAATCCTTCTATTTCACTCTGATAAAAATGACTACACAAGGTGCAGAGTGATACAGAAAATTTTTTTCTTCTCCTAGCTGACTGTGTCTATCAGTGTGGAAGACTGAACACGCTGGCATTCAGCTCTGTCAGAAGCAAAACTCCATTATGTGCTCTGTTTCAGCAAACGCTGATCTCCTTTGTTGCAAGGCTTTCTGTATGCATCATTAGTCGCTTGACATTCTGCGTACCCTAGAAACCTAGAAACAGCAGCATCAATGCTAATTTGTTTATACATTTTAAGGAACTTCATTTACAGTTTGACCTCGGTCACATTACTTCACAAATTAACTTTCAAGTGCCTAACTGAACAGCGAATAACTGGAGACCAGCCAGCCTGCCCATGGCCTTATCATTTTTTCTCCTTATTCCCCATTCCAATGACTCAATTCACCCACAACACTAGGACCTCCATAGTACTCATGACCTGCCCGAAGCCTGCTAAAATTATTCATAGTTATGATTCACTGACTGACACCAAGGACTGTGTTCATGATGCATTGGTAGCGCTAAGCTGCTTTAGCTGTAGGCTTAATCCAGTAGATGGAGCAGCCGCTTGACATTGTGGAAATACCCTGTTATCTTTGTCCTGGGTAGGGTGATCTGGTGGCCTGGGGCACCTGGTGGTTATTAACTGAAATGTGGTCATTCCTTGCTAGCATCTACAGGCAGGAGGGAAAGCTCTGCTCCACTGGATGCTTTGATGAAGTTTCACTTCTTCCTGCTGTTGTGCGATCCTGTTAAAATCGCTCCCAGCCTCAGAGTTTGTCATTAGGCTCTTACAGCTGGCAAGGCAGATGGGGATCTCTGCTACAGATGGTGTAAATCTAGTATGTCATCTGACACTGGCTTGACTGATGGAAACTAATCTGAGATCCAGCCTGCTGGTGAGCTTAAGAAAAACAGGCGGTACCTACTCATGTTCTATAATTATCGGTGACTATCTTTATAGTCAAAGGTAGCCTGACGCACCCTGTGGAGTTAAGGACCTCAAGCTAATAGCTGCGATACACGGAGATGCCCCTTGCCTTGCATGTAAGCTCTTCCACACAGTCCTGTGGGAATGGGAACACAAGGCAAACTTACCATTCCCAAAGCTTTGTGTGCTACTATTATGACATTTCCCCTACTCCATCCTGGATCAGGTTTCTGTCTCATCTATTTTTTTGTTAACCTTCTTAGATGGTGCCCTGTTCTGTTGACTGGGTGAAATGCTGCTCAATTTATTTCTATCTTGACATTGTGGCGTGCGCTTTGAAGATAATGACGATTTCAGACAAACCATGGTGTGATAGGCCTGCATCCTAATACTGCTTAAATGTGTACTTCTTCAGGAAACCAAAGAAAAACAGATAATGGTACCACCTTGACTATGAACCTGTGTCTTTGAATGTGAAAAATGTAGCTGCCCTGAATGCCTGAGCTATTGTTTCTCGTGTCAGTGCTACCCCAGGCAGGTGAACCGCATCCTTGTACAGAGCGCAAAGGCGATGCCTTTGCATCCTCTCAAGCCCCACTCATGGAGTCCAAACAGAGCTCATGAGGCAGTTCAGGTGTTACAAAGGCAACATGCTGCCTTTCTCCACAGGGGTAAACTTGGATTACCTACGAAGGTCTTGCCTGCTCGTGATATTTAAAGCTGTTCCACGGACATGTAGAGTTGTTGCCAGGGCAATAACACTATGCAGAGAGGCAAATTTTCTCTTTTTTTTCTTTTTTATGATGTTTTAATATTGGCAGAAGCCCTTGGAGCAGTCTTTTTCTGTCAGTCTGGCTCATTTCACCAGCAGAACCAAGGCAAGTTCTATCAGCAAAATCTCTGTTGCTGCATCTATTCTAGGAGCACTTGCCAATACAGTTATATCTATATCCAACATAAAGGCCAGTTCTCTACTTATGGAGACCATGGACTAGTTTCCAGTTACAAGTGACTGGTGGTAAATCTCCTGCTAGCCTGGAAACTTCTGGCAAATTCCTGGACCCATTTCTCGCTTCTGTTTTCTTGTTGTGAGTCAGGGAACGGTGTGGTCATGATTGATCGATCCTCTGCCCACGGTGGCCTTGCAGGAATTTAGGCCAATGGCATAAATCAGAGCACTCCCTGGACTGCTTCTGCTCTTTCCAGCCTTGAACTGAGCTTTCCCATGCATCTGGAGGTGATGTCCATTTGCTCCAGCACTGAGCAGAGCTCTGCTTCCAGAGGGTATCTGGTCCACTGTGATTAATTCTTTGGTTAAAGCCTAGGTGCCTTTGCTTTAATTTTTTTGCGTCTAAGACAACTTCTCATGTTGCAGTATTAAATATCTAAACCCCTCAGGGATTCATTAGCAATAAGTGATACAGAATGTAGTCTGAAAGCTGGGAAAGAGAACTTTATTGACAATATGCAGAGACCATGTTTGAGGCAAGAGGCCGGTGTTTGGTGGAGCCCCAACTCCTACTTTGCATTCCTGAACATCAGGCTAATTTCATGTTAAACTACATTCTCCTTTCTCATTTTCTGTGCTGTAGCTGTACCTTGTCTTGACTGGCCGTAATAGAGAGTGAGTGGTCTACTTTGAATTCTTATTTTCAAATCTCTTTTTAGACTTCATATAATATTAATAAGTTATTAGAAAAATAAAACTGAAGGGTATGTTCAAATCAGGTATCTTGCCTTCGTTATGTAGCTTCCTGTTGTTTTGGTAACATTAAAAAAATATATATATATATTTTCATAGTAGATCTAATAGCTTGGCTTTCTAATTAGCTGCCTTCCTTACACTTCACAAAGGAAATTTATCCCCTGTGGATAATTCAGTGGTGTTTCTCTCTGATGCTCTAAAAGTTAAGCTTGGATATGATCTCAGTGCAGGTAGTACTAGAAACCAGTCTCTGCATTTTTTTATCAAGTATTGTCTAAAATGCAGAGCCCAGTTAAATCCAGTGGACCAGCTCCTTGACAGGGATGAAACAGGACTGGCTTCCCCCCAGCTGGAACCTGCCCTACCTCTTCACATCTCTACTCACTCCTTCTCTTTTTTGACCAGCTAAGGTGCCAATTAGTGCCAGCTGTGGTTTGATGTTATGGAAGCTTATGTAGGTAGAACCAAATGGAGACTAAACTGCCGTCAGGCAATAGTGATCACTTTACTGAGCCAATCAACTCCTGCAAAGATGGTGTTTGTGAGATTGCACCCTTACCCAGACATGCATGTGTCTTCTAATCTTTCTGTGTAGGTTCCCTCTTAATACAGCTTTTCTCTTTGACTTCTGTCAAGGTAAGAAACCTGACGTTTTCCCCACAGCCAAGCTGTAAAAGTGTCAGCTATGTGGAGAATTTTTTTGAGGCGATAACATTGGCAAATGTCTCCCCTTCTCCCTGCTGATGCTGACACCATTAAGACTATAGCCTCTGTGAGGTGCAGAGCATTTATGCCCAAGAGAAATAGTGAAACCCTTCCCAAGTTGATGAGCTCTGACAAGCTCAATCTGACATCTTATATGGCTGCTTTTCTGACCCTCTGGCAGGGTAAGCAGATACCTACTGCATTTTCTGGGGAAATTAGCCTGTCAAGCCACAGAGGAGCTGCTTCAGGAAAGTTCAAATGGGTAGAGCATATCCGTGCCATTCCCTACCCAGGTTGTGCCCTGGCAGGGTGAACTGACTCATGCGAGAGCAGGATGGCTAATTCCTTTGGAATGAGAAACAGGCCTACAGCCTTTCCCCTAGGATGAATGAAAGCTTTGCGGTGTATACACAGATGTTTAGGATGAACTAATTTCTGGCCTGTTTTTATTATCTCTTTGCAGATCTTGACATGCATCTGCCTGTGCAGCGAATTGGTTTTGTTCACTGGAGAGCAGGCGTTTCTGAGGCACTGGTCCTTGCCAGCTGAGATGACCTTGTTTACCCTGCTGTGTCTTGTCCTTTCATCTGGCAGCCAGCAATCAGTGCGGAGAACCCAAGCTCAAGGTCAGACAGTGATGGAAGAGGTGGTAGGTTGCAATGATTTCCAAGGAAGTGAAGAATTGCAGGTACAGAGGGATGCTACCAAGGACTCACTTTAGCTTGCAGCGGGTTTTTTTTCCACCACAAAAACCCCAGGAATCAACACATTAAATCAGCTTTTTTCTTCTGTGTTTGGGGTTTTTTCCTAATTTCTTCTTTGAGTGTTTTGGGTTTTGTTTGGGGTTTTTTATAACAGCAAGTGCTTTTTTTATGGGAAGCCTTAGAGTATTTAACGTTATCTGTAACCCAGAATTAATTCTGGAAACTTTAAAGCATCTAGGGAGTACATATCACTCTAATTATGACTTTTTTATTTAACAAAAGAAAAAAAAAAAGACAAACCACTTCAGCTTAATGCAAAGGGTTTCCAGAGCAGAAATTGCAGCCAGTTGTTTTTTTTTAATTAATTCATTTTGTACAGTTCAAGCAGTGACCTCTAGCTCTAGAAACACCAGAGCAGGGTTTTGATTATGGTAACCAGAAAGGCACATAGAAATGCACAGTGGGTTAAATCCCGCAATGATTTAATTCTGGTATCATCCTACTGGCTTTTCTGGAGCTGCCCTATTATGGCAGAATTTCTGATCATCCATGACTTCTTCCATTCTCAGCAGTGAGTGGAAATGTTACGGAAAAGTGTGGTGAAAGCTAAGAGCTGGGAAGGAGATCTGTCCTGGAGAGGTTCCTGTCCATGTGTCCGGAATCCTCATGATTTGGCCAATCCAGTGCACAACCAAAACAGATTCCTGGGGCAATTTGGGACTCAAGAGCACAGCTAATGTATTCCTCTGCCCAAGGCAGCACTGGCCCTAACTGTATTGCTCCTGACAGTCATTTGAAGGAAAGTGGGATTTGGCAAATACTACTTGTTTCTAAAATACTACCTGTCTTCTAAAACCCTTGGAAATAGATGCACTCCAGCAGCCAGGCTGCCTAGCATAGCCAGTGTTTTTATGGTGACATGTACCTCTGTGAGCTTTACTGCTGTATTTATAAAGAACCAGCTACATCAAGAGCTATTTTGTCTTTTGACTGTGACTTGGACCCAAAATTTCCAAGGGGAAGAGTAAGTTCCAGGCTGGCACCCCCCTGTGTGTGCAGCAGGCTCCGATCAGACTAGGCAGGTCTGCCACGTGAATAGGCTGAAGAAAGACCTATAGGGTAGAAAAGAAGGTCGTTATTAAAAAGCTTGGTCCATGAGTCTGGCACAGGTCAGGAGGGAAGTTGTTGGTAGAGAAAGGAGAGCCAGGAGACCCAAGCATTGGGCTTTTTTCCTGAAAAAAGGTGTAAGGCAGGAATGAGAGGGAGTCATTTGCTCCTGGAAGAGCTCTAAAGAGGAGATGAAGATGCTGACTGCAAGTGTTCAAGAGAGGCTAAAGGAGCAGTCAGGTGAAACCATGTTACGGGTGACCCTGAGGGAAAATCTGATGCCTGGTGAGGCCTCTCCAGCTGAGCCTTTGCTAGACAGCTGATCGTGGTTGTTCTTTATTGGGCATCTCCCTCAGCCTGGGAGGAAAACCCCCTCCTGCAGGATCCTGTGCAGATGGAGGTCGTGCTTCTCGTGCCCTCCCTTAGACTTTGTGTTTGGGAGGGGTTTTGGCTTGAGCAGCAGGCTGAACTTCCTGCTGTGTTACATCCTGATTGATGGAGAGAAGCTGAGGTAGGTGCTGGGCAGATGTAAGCAGTGTCCTTTCCAGGCCTCTACTGACCTGCAGGTAATCTCCTCTTAGAATTGATTAAGAGATCTCCCACTCTTGTATGATAAGCAGCAAACTTCTGGCTCCAAAGTCCTCTGCTAAATCAGCGTGTTCAAAATATTTACAGATAAGCAGAACTCTAGGAGGTAATCTCATCCTCTATAAAATTTGGCTGAAGTTAAGGCAGGTGCTATTTTGAAGGTTCAATAGTAAATGCACCCACAATCAAACAAACTGAAAGAAATCTCTTGGTTTAGGAGGAAAATGCTAATAGAAAGCAGCTGAGGTGAACATCCAGAAACATGCCCTGGTTGCAAAAGGAAGAAACATTTAAGTCTTACTGCTGGTTTTGAAGAATGTATTATCCAGATTGTTAGCATTACAGGGAAGTAGTGTTCCTCAGACATACTTGCGCACACTGCCAAGTTTGAAATTACTTTTCCTCAATACAAATGTGTCTGTGTGTATAGCTTAGCTATAAGCTGCTGCTTAAAAATCTCTATTGCTTTGGAGTAAGCTGAAAATTAGATAAGTGAGTCTGGCTTTACAGTTTGAGCAAAGGCTCTTTTTGACTTCCCTATGCTATAATGAACTCCTAAGTACCTGGATCAGTTTTGCTGAACTAATAAGTTCTGAAATACCTGCATTTTATTTTGCTGCCTTAGAAACATCTTGCTCTGATGTGAAACTCAAAGATGCTTTAATTTCCTGGAGTACCTTAAAGAGATACAGGCAGTTCAGACTGTAAAAGTGTTTGTATGCTTAACAGTGTGATCAGCACTGTAAGAATGGTTGAGTATTTGTTACTGTATTAGGTCTGTGAAAAATGGATCTCCAAGTAAATCCTAAATATGTTACTTTCTGCATAAATAAATCAAAATAGATCATAAGGTTTTGAAGCCAACCAATAGTATTTATAATTTACTTTTTTCTAGAATTCTTTTCCAAAAGCCTTTGGTACATAAACTACTTTGCAGTAACTTACACAATGAGTGTGTAAGTCCTGACCACTTCTTACTTCTTTTTCTTTTCTTTGTAATACTGTGTGGCCAAGTGACAATTTTCACTCCTGGTAGAAAGAAAAGTATGTCTTTTTTTTTTCTTTAAGGTTAAGTTTCCAGTTTGGTTGATTATGGTGCCACTTGAATGTGGTTCTATATAATTAAACATGTGTGTGCATTTTTGTTTTGTTTGGGTTTGGTTTTGTTTTTAATGTAAGAGCTATGGCTATCTTGAGTGTGGCTATGGCTTGGCTACACTGGTTCAGTGGCTTTGTAGCCTGACCCTGAGAGCTACTGATTCTGAGAAGAGGAAGAAAGAAACCATGAACTTTGCAATGTACCAAACTGCATGTGTTAGTATTATGCGGTATCTTTCTCCAGAGTAGGGTAGCACCCAGAAGCCTTTCCCAGGATTAGCTGGCAATGTGAGAATGCAGAGTGTTTTTATCTGCCTGGCACAGTGCAGTGATACTGGAAGCAGGTCAGGAATGAGGATCACAAAGTCTAGCTGTGATTATTGCCTTGGTTAACAAGGCAGGCTCTTAAGCAGGATCTACTCCTTCAGGACTTAGCCTAGCTTGAAGTCAAGGCTGCATAGAAAGCCTACAGGTGCAGAAATCTCTGCTGCATGTGTAGCAACACTGAAAAGATTTGATTCTTATTTGTTAGGTTGGTCCTGAGAAAAGAAGTAACACTACAGCTGAGTTACGAGGATTCTTGCAAGCAGTAGTGGGAGGCTGGAACATCCTATGCTCTGTACAAACACTTTTAATGGAAATTATTATAGGCCTATTTCAGTATTCTAAAAATATTTATTGGAACAGGTTGGGGAGGGCATTTGTCCAGGTAAAAAGATGATGATAATTGTCACTGAAAAAGAAGGTGAAAGGCTTCTCTGGTGTGTAACTGAGTAAAAATGGTCCAAGATCTGGATCTCAGCATAATGGGTGCTGGTGAAATGGTCAGTGTCGGACTGTAGTACAAGCAAATGCATGAAGCCTGCTTGCTCATTAGCTTTTAATGCTCTCCTCTGTCATAGGTTTGTGCGTAGTACGTATGATGTTTTACTTATTTATGCCCAGGTGATACATGTGAATGAGAGCTGGCAGCAGCTGCTGAATAATGGATGAAACACCAGAATTCTGCTGGTGGCAATCTCCACAGCCTGGGAAGCTGTGCTGAGGGCTTGCTGCTCCCCTGGCTGAGCTGTTTGCTCAAATGCTCTTCCCTGGCAATAGCCAGAAACTTCCAGCAAGTCCTGAGGTGTCTCAGTGAAGAATGTCTTTCTGCAGAGTATACCTTGACATCTTACATCACGGTCGGTTTCATTTTCTAGCTGGTTGCTCCCGTTTCTAATGAAGAGCCTGACTAGCGCTGGTCTACAAGAACAGCAATCTCATCTTTTCACTACCTTTTGCAGCACTTCCAAAGTGTGTCCTGTAAGGCTTTTATACACAATTTCAAATGAATAACCTTTGCTAAAAAAGAAAGCAGAAATGTTTTAATTAAACTAACGTAATAGGCTGGCTGAGCTCTGAACACAACAGTGGCAGATCACTGAAAATCTTCTGCCCTTATCTGGCCTTAAACATAGATCTTGGTTTCCAGGGCACTTGGAGGCTTTATTTTGAATGTTTCACAGATTACACTGACTAATATGAGAACAGGGTCATTAGTATAATAAATCTCAGGTAAGTGTAGAGCTAGCCTTAGGAAACCTTTCCATATTTGGCCTCTGATATCCATTGCTGTAGGAATCTATACAAAATAAGCATTGACATCTGGTGCAGGGTACTGGTGTGCATGTGTGACATGCTAATGCTGCCATTTTTCCAGCAAAACAGGGCCAGGCAGTCTCAGCTTTGGCAACACAGCTCTGTAATATGTCCTGCTTGCCCTGGAGGAAGCCGAGCTCTTCCTTGCTGAGCACCTGTCTGTTAAAAACAGCCAATGCTAAAGGTCTGATTACAGTTCAGTGACTTGTTCACACAGTGATTAATTTTTCTCTCCACTAACCAAGGAACTTGCTTCTATAGCACAGCTGATGAAATAGGTATTTATAACCTCATTTGTAGGAGGGGTGGGAGTTGGTTGAGCTACAACAGCCTGTTTAAAAACATCTGACCACCATCATGCAAGCTGTGGTCAAGGACTCACTCTGCTTCCCATTTTGGCTGGGCAGGGCTTGACCTCAGTGGGACTTCATTTGCTTCACCCACCTGAAGACCCCTGGGCTTGCAGTGTGTGTGGGAGGGGTGCTGGCTGGCTCGTCTGTCTCTGTTTCGCTCTGCTGTTCTGAGGGTTAATCAGTATTTATTAATATCTCAAAGCCCGTACTGGATAGGAAGGGCTGGAGAGCATGTGGAAAGGAAGCAGAGGAACCAGCCTGTGGTGAGACTATCAAGGGTACAATCCAGCGATGTTTGCGGCAAACCAGCTGCCCTCTCTCTGCGGCTGCTGCTCTAGGCTAATTAGCAGGGAAGGGCTCTTAATGCTTACCTGCCTAATCCCAAACTGTTGGGGATATCCCATACTGTAACAGTGGCAGAGAAACAGCTACCCTGCCTCAACTGAAGTGATAAAATAACGCCCAAGGGCAGTGGGTGTTTGAAAACTCAGGAGCATGATTATTTAGCGGGCCTGCCTTTGGGCAGTGTGATTAAATTGCATCCCAATGAGTTTGTTGCTAATTCCATCCTAGCTTGCTCTGCTGCTGTAAACTGCTGGAGATATCTCTGCTGGCTCCCTTGCTCTGGCGCACAAAGGCTTCTCTGTGTACATGTCTGTAACAGTGACACTATTTTCTTTCTTTTTTTTTTATCCTTCACTTCCAAAGGATTCTGAACAGATTGCTTTTCCCTCTGTATAGCTTTGTACAGATAATACAGTAGAGAAAGCAGCGGGGAGCTGTGGAGGAGACAATTAACACCCTGTTCCTTGCTTTGGGATTAGTGACCAGATGCGAGCAGGGGACCCAGCTTGGGGAGGACTGTGCCCTCCCACTCCTTGCAAGACTCCTGCTCTCAG
The DNA here is from genome assembly GCF_030936135.1 of Gavia stellata. Taxonomy (NCBI): domain Eukaryota; kingdom Metazoa; phylum Chordata; class Aves; order Gaviiformes; family Gaviidae; genus Gavia; species Gavia stellata. The sequence goes on along the minus strand of NC_082596.1, from coordinate 93,374,290 downwards.
GCTGGGACGCAACTCTGCTTTGCTTAAAAACAGTAATGGCTAAGAAAAGCTGCAAGGCAGGGAGGGAGGCAGTGCTGAAGTGTGCAGGTGTGTGTCACTGGGCCATCTCAGCCGGACAAATTCACAAAAGCCAACGCAATGCTCCTTGACACAACTGTTATCTGGTTATGTCACCTTTCCCATCACTTGTCACAGGCCTGGACAAGCCTCGGTTCATCTCTGACCAGCGGGTCTGCCAGCAGCTGCTCCCTTTTTTTGGCTTTTTGGCATGTGCACGGCAGCTGAGGGGGATGAAGAGCAGCAGCCGGTCGGGGTAGATCCCATACGATGCAGCAGCACCGTGGGGGTGGCAAGGGGGTTCAGCTGGCCGCCAGCCCTATGGCATAAAGGTGGGGGATCGGAAAGCCTTTCTGTAGGATGAGGTGTAAAGGATGACACCAAGGGGGCTTGTTCCCTGCAGACCCACGGCGGCACCTTCCTGACCTGGGCAGCACTGCCAGGCAGGCCTGTTTGGTGCTGCAAAGTCAGCTGCTGCGAAGGGGGAATGGGATACAGCGGTTGGGAAGGCTTTGTCTGAGAAAATTGCCTTCCCTCTGTGCAGAAGTTATTGCCCCAATGAGCAAGGTAAATGATGTTTGACCTGGAGGAAAACCTTTCACACTGGGAATACCAGCTTCCTCAGGCCATTCAGAGGCTTTGCTTTCGTTGGAAAGATGTATCTTTCCTGCAAATTCTCTGTCTGAACTTTCTTGCCTGAATTTTCAACATATTTCAGAGCATTCACAGACCCTCTCTATTCCCCCTCACTCTGGAAAATTAGATTTCAATGTCTTCTATTCAAGACAAAACTAATTAAAAGGTACAAGGAATAAAGCCTGCTTTCTAGTCACTTTCTCTCGTACTGGATTTGCACTCCAAAATGTCTGCCTCCAATTACTCTCCTTCCCGCAGAGTGGGTGGCTGACCACCAGCCCTGGTGCTCCAGGGAAGGAAGCTGGCCGCTCACCGGTACCTGGCTCCTGCTGATAGGGCTTCCAGCAAATATCTTTAAGCAAATATTTAGCAAATGCCCAGAGCTACTGGTAAGAACAAGGAAGTCTCCAAAGCTGTTTAAATAATGTCTGGTCCTCTGTGAGGTGGTGGTTGTAAGGACTGGGGATGTAAGTACATCCCAGCTCCTCTGGTACAAAGTATTGCTTTCAGCATCAGTCATATCCCACCACTTGTGGCTTCCCTCCACCTTTAAAACAGCCACACTTGCCTTTAATCCACAATGAAAATGCTGATTCAGCGTGTAACACATGCTGCAGTGTACCTTGCCCCCTTGAACAGGTACGGTACTTGTCTTTGCAGTCTGCCTGGGCTGACTCAGAGAGAATGAAGAGCACTTTGGCTTGCCTTACCTTTTTAATCTTTTCAAAAAATATTTTTTTCTTTGATCTGGTTTTCTCGGTTGCCCAAAAGATTAGCTTTTAACAGGAATTGGGGAATCCCACTTAAACGTGTTTTGGGTTTTTATATTTTTGTACTTATTTTTGGCTTTTGTATTTATTTATGCTTAAATCCTTACTTTGTACCCACCTCCTTGAGCTTTCTGGAAGGAACTAGACCACTTGTCCAGCAAGCAGTTGTCTCCAAAGCCCATCTGTGGGCTCAGCGTGAGGCATTTCATGGGGACATTCCTCCGTGGACTCCTTCCAAGCCTGCCCTTGCTGTTTCTCTCCAGTCTCATCTGTTTCACTGCCAAGTTTGCTTTTTATCTTTGGTATAAACAGTCATTGTTCAACAGTAGAAAATAATCTGACCAGAAAACTTGGCTTTGTTCCATCAAGTCAGGTGCTTTTTTTATCCTGCTTGGGAGTGAGAGGGAGGAGGAGAAACAAACCTCACCAGCTCTGTTTTTTAAACTGTTTTTTCAACATCTGTGGTGATCCTTTTGCCTTATGGATGCTGATAGTTGCTACTGGAGGAGCAAAATGTCTTATCAGTGCCACTCAGGGCTGCTCTGAGGGGGAGACGAGGCCAGCCACGCTGGCAGCTGCCTGTGCACCAAGGCACAAAAACCTGTCACATCACTACATATGTGCCACACCACGGAATATGGTTACTTTTTGCTTTTGAGTAAACCACAGAGCACTGGAAATGCTATTATTTCTGAAGTGAAGGGGAGGAGCTATGGCTTAGGGGAAGGGTGATGCTTTCAAACAAACAAACAAGAACAGATGAACTTTTTTTTGTTCCTCCACCCTATTGGTTAATAATATGACTTTTCCAAAGCTGTAAACAAAATTTCAAAGTTTTTCAAACTCTTAGCTTAAAAACATCAAGAAAAAAATGGGACAGTTTGGCAGGATTACTATGGAGCTCTTCCTTTACTTTCTGGAAGAAGTTCAGACAGCCCCAGGGAGGCTCACGTTATCATTATTAGTCACCCCGTGTGCTCACAGTCTTTTAGAGGCTCTGTTTACTCTTGGTAAGAAAGGGGAAAGTCCAGCAACATTAAATCTGGAAACATGAACACATGTCTTCATATTTACTTGGGGTTTTACTTCTGGGTTTGGCTTTACTGATGACATAAAAATTAGGATGGAGAGCTCTACATTGTTAATCTATCTGGTATTGTTTGCTGATAAAGTAGAGAGATCACTGCAAGGAAAGATCTTATTTAAAAAAAGGTCTTATTTTCTGCTTCTTGCTCCCACATGTATATACCCTTCCCCTGGTTTTTAAGAGGCTACGGTTGCTTTTTAACAGGTCTGACTATTCACATCTAAAACAGACTCAGGCCATAAAAGAAGCATGGGAGTTTGCAGTTGTTCCCATTGAAATCAACTGCTGCTTTTTCAAGTGTTTTGTTGTCCTTCTTTAACTAAAATTTAAATGTGTTTATAATGTCCCTTTTTAATTACCTGAACTACACAGATGTCTGAAGGTGTGATACTCCTTCCAGTGTGACAAAAACTAATGCAAGCCACACAGGCGCTGATGTCTCCTAGGGCTAGTTCTCTGCTGAGTGTTATTAGAGTACAGCAAAAAGCCCTCTGAATAGGAGCCAAGAGGTTGACCCTGTAACTTGAGTGTCAGATCCAAGAGGAAGGTGCCGAGAGGATTAAGCTGTCTTTATTATAGAGCTTTTTGAGTATCGGGCTTTTGGTTACATCTGTTTTGATCATAAGCTGACTCTACACTGATATTGCAGAAGCTTGGCTGTTAATTTTCCTGTAAAGCAACTCTGAACCTCTCCACGTTATAAGGTTTTAAAAGCATTGCTGCATTTGAATGTAGTATAGTTCATGCCTGATGGGTCCAAGCTGAGGTCTTGTTGCAGATTGGACCAGTCTGAGTATCCTGAAGGTCCAGAAGATGGGGTAAACACATGCCAGATTTGCATCGCCCAGCTCCAGGTTTTTCAATGGTGATTAGAAGTTAATGGTAAAATGTGAATGTTCAGACCTTCCAAATGCTCCAGTTTTAGTAATTCATTGGTACTGTGTGGGGAAATGCACACTGAACACTGCAGCTGCTAAGTTTTGGTTTATTCTGGGGAACTGCACTTATCTGGTTGGCAGGGAGAATAGCTTTTAGTGCAGTCCTTGTCCACTTGTGGTCTGTAAAATATTAGCAGATGAATATCCAAATGAAGAGAAGGGAAAAATAAAGACCAGACTCTCATACGTGTCATTAGTCATGTGAGCAAATAAATTTAACTGAGAGATTAGAGGGGATCAAAACTAATACACAAACGTTAAAGTTAACCTAGCTTTTATATGGTTCTTACTGAAAACTATGTGATCTCACTATGTAAGATTTTTTTCAAAGCCTTAAATAATTCTTTCATTTAAAAAAGAAAAGAAAAGAGTTAGGAAATGCTGACCTAACTCATATCTATGAATAAAGTCGTCTCAGTAAGCATTCCAACTTGTAAGCAAAGGCTTTGAAATCTTCCCCTGCTTGTAATGGAGCTGAATGAGTTCAGCGGTAAATATGCAACAAGTGCAATGCCTGTTTCCGCTCTTTGTTCCCCTGAGAGTCATTTAAACAAAACAAATTCAGTGCACATTAATAAAGTGGGTAGGTAGCTATTGCAGCTTAATAGCTTGTGCTCAACCATTTTCCTTGGCAGGGAGTTTAAGGAATGTTTCCAGCTAGGTTATGATATCTTCATCATGGACTGTTATCAGGAGTTGCATTTCCCAGCGTCAAGTCCCGGCGCTGAAGATATGCTGCTCTTCGGCAGCCTGGGACTGCTCAGGAGACACAGAGTTAAACACAGCATATGTGCTGCTCCCCACAGCCCATTGTTATTGCTGCAGCCTTCTCCACTTGCATTCAAAATGGTTTCCAAACAGAGCATGTATTGGGATTTTGTTTGCTTTTCTTTTTTTTTTTTTTTTTTTAAAAAAAAATCCTATAATTGGGAATTGCTTGTGTGTAGCTAGACCATTTTTCAGCAACTCTACCTCCTTTCTTCAGCTTCATTTTAGTGAGGAGCAGGGTATAGTTGTTCTGTTTATGGAGTTTTCTGAATCTGGTGCTCTGTGTCCAGTGTGACTATCTGAATAAGACACACAAGTGTTGAGCAAATTTGCTTAGCTACAAAGAACGATGAGAACATGTGCTCCTGCAGGTCACCTCTGGCCCTCTGGTTCTGCTGTGGGAAACCACAGGAGTGATGGGGCATGGGGGACAGGGTGATGCAGAAAGATCCAAAAACTGTGCCCCACTGCCTGTAGGTAAGAAGAGTGGGGACAGATTAGGGGAAAAGACTGACAGTCACCATGTGCTAGCTGCTTGCATTGTATTCGTGCACCTTGAGCCATGAGCCTGTTGAACACTCCTCTGCAGAAGAGGACCAGGGCCATACTGTGGCCTGACCTCATGCCAGTTTTGCTGCAGCTGATCTGGGCAGTCCCCAGCCTGGTGAGTCCTCAGCTGTGGCTCTCTGTGTGGGCAGGAGGTAGGGACAGCAACTGCCTGAGCCAGAAATGCTGCTGGGATTCACTTGGTGAGCCATGCTCTAAGCTCCCCTACCCAGCCCCTGTGCAGACCTTGTGCTGCGCATGTGTAAGCACGGTGGGAACCTCCAAAAAAATGGGACAAAGTTGTCCTTCATCTGCAAATGGATGACTATGTGTTACTTTTTTGTTTTTCTAGTGATCTTTGGAAAGTGGTGAAAGAAACTAGAAAAAAATGCTATGTACTGAGGAGCTAATAGGACCTAGTTTTCAAAGGGTTTGTATTCAAAGCTTAGCATCCCTGAAGTTTGTCTTTCCTTTTCAGGGTTCTCCATCACCTACCAAAACAGGAGCCTGCACTACAGCCTTCTGCTCGGTCAGGGCATCTATACGGGTTTACTTATGGCATCTCCACCTGCTTGGACCCTTTCTCTAATGTTACAAGTATAATAAGCATACTGAAATTAGCTGAAGGGCTCCCTAATTACTAGAGGTTGAAAAGGAGCTAGATAATGTGACAACACATCCCCTTTTCTTAGGGAAACTATAACGCTGCTAATCTGCTTAGTGTCCTCTAACTGATGCTCTCCCAGTTTAGTTCCGCACTTTTTTCTTTCTAGCTTGGTGTGAATGCATGCTCCTCTTCTAGAACATTGATTATCTAGAAATCATGCCTGAAAGATTTTTTTTAATTTACCTTCAGCATCTAAAGGAAACTGCAGTTCAGATGTGCGATATTATTAAGTGCAATCTAGCTTCAGTCAGAACCTGTTATTCTTGCCAACTGAATTCCTAATTGGAAAAGGAGCAAGGCATTTCTGGTGAGCAGCAGATTAACTGAAAAATTTAGAACACAATTATTCAGTATCCTGGGTCAAATTCAGTCAACAGCTGAGCTTGAATTAAAAAGGTCTTGAAACACTAACATTTACAATATATTTTGATGCTTAATTGCTTATTTCAAAAGGCTTTTAAAGATTATTTAAGCTTTAGGAAATCAAATTGAGTCAATATAAAAACAGAATTTCGCAGTTATTTTGCTCTTGTTTTTGTTAAGAAGTAAACACTTACATCTGCAAGTTTGGTTCTGTCTAACAAAAGAAATTGGGATTTGCTCCCAAACAAAAAACCTTATTACATGCCCAGTGCTGCTACTAGTAACTTGTTCAACTTTGCACACATCGGTGGCTGTTGTTTATAACAATATCTATAGCTGAACTCTCAAGAGTTATTTTTTTGCCTCTCAGAACAGCAGTATCTAAAATGCTGTCTGTCAAACTGTGTGCTTTGGAGGCTGGTTTTATGTGCCCTACTTATTAAAATGGCACAGATCACTGATTTAAGAAGTTCTGCGCAGTCCTCACTGGTCCTGAAAACCCAGCCATTGCCACCAGTGCTCACCTGTGGATGCAGAGCCTGATTTTCTTAGCCTGGTAGCTTAAACATCTGCATCACATCTTACAGCATATTTCACATCCGCTGTATATTTGGCTTGTTTTGGTACTCTCCAGGCAACTGCACAGCTAATCCGAGCCCCTCTCTAGAACAGTCATGTTCATAATTATGGTCTTCAGCCACCTGAAAGCTATGACAGGAGTTTAACCTAAGGCTTTTTCCACTTGCCCTTTTGGTAGCCAGGTGCTGCCTCTGGTATTGCTATCTGCAGATCAAAACAGGGATGTTTTTCCCTTTTGGTGGATGTACTGGTCTCCCTTTGTGTAGCACTTGGTTGCACCAAACTGTACAGGAGTGCCCGAGGACTCTGAGCAGGGAGCGGTGGTGGGGTGCGGATCTGGGTCCTGCACCCTTGAGCATGCTGAGTCTGAGACCACGCATGGTCAGGGTTGAGCAAGGAGGAAATAGGGATGGGTGCCCATGGTCTCAGCAGAGAAAATGCTACAGAGGTCTGTAGCATCTCCTGCAAATTGCTGTAGTTGTCAGAACTTGCTGCCATTGTGAAGCCTGCCGCGTGGTGGTCTTCTGTCCTGTTAACATGGGCATCAATGGACTGCCTATTCCATCCTCATGAAGGAAGCCTGTTTTGCAGAGGACATGATGCAAAGAGCCTGCAAGCTTGAAATATCTGGATGTCTTCCAATTTCTATTCCCAGAAGTCTTGTCCTAACAAATACTGTTGGATATACACACAGTACAAGGGGATGCAGGGAGAGACTCAGCAGGAGATTGGATCATGCAAAACATCACCAGTCCTGGAGCAGCACAATTAAATAGCCTGCACTAGATCTTTTAAGTCAAGCTGGAGTGATTCCTTCTTTGTGGAATCCCATTACCTGGCAAAGGCTCCAACTTGGCTCATGTGTATGATCAGCTACACTTTTGAATTTAGGGGCTTATTTTCCAGTCCTCCTGTAGTCATGTATGTGGATTTCAGGATGTGCCTAGGCAGGAATATTCAACTTATGTGAGAGCCAGCTGGTGAAAAGCAAGATGTTGGGAGTTTCCCCACCCACTCCAGCAGATGGATAGTCTTCATTTGTCAGTCTAGCACAAGGCAAAATGAAGAAAACTTTTCCTCATTCTCAAGTCCCCAAACTCCCCCTTCCTCTCTCTGAGTTCACAGCAGCTGATAGTCCCCAAATTGTCCAAGATTGTCATTGCTTCCTGTTTATTTAGGCTTAGACATTCACAGACCCAGTTTGGAAAATGGCTATACCAGAGACAAGTAGTGAAGTTCACTAAAGGAAGTTCTGCGGTCCAAGAAGAAACTGGAAAAATTTCTCCCTCTACTTTCACCAGCCTGGATGAGCTATTGACAAGTACAATGGAACCATTGGCCTCCAGGATCTCTCCTGCTTCATTCAGTATTTTTAAACCTCAGCGTGCAGTGCCAGGCTCCTTACCCATATGCTCCTAGGAATATGGTAACAAAAGCAAATGCAGTCCCCGGGAGGGATTAAAGAACCACCTTGAAAAATAGGCAAATTGGAAAAATAAACCATAGCAATATAAACGAGCAAAGGAAGAAGAGCACAAATGCATTAGTCATCTCTTAATTGGTCTCAGAGCCCAATATGCTTAACATCCTGAAATAGAAAGCGCATCACTTCAGTTCTGCACATTAGCAATTTAAAAAGAAATAAGTAAAGTGAGATCTCCTGAGAATGAAATCATATATATATTCATACTGTCAAACATGTATTTTTCCTGTTTGCAACCTCTCAGCTTAATCCCTCATACCTTATTATATTCAGGACTTCTAGACAAATTATTTTTTGGACAACAGTAAAGTTCTGCCCGGATTTCAAGGAAGCTTATTTCATATTGCAGGACCTGAGCATGCCAGCATGTTATTAATTTACGAAAACTTTTGAGTGAATAAGCTTGAGAGCCAAGCAAGAGCTCTCAGGCTTGAATATTTTCTCACTTTGCAGAAGCCCATGCATCAGAGTTGAGGGCACCTACAGACCCATTCAATCCAGCATAGCCACCAGATGCCCATCAGCAGCTGGGCTCCCATCTTTTAAGCATTTTCATTTTTCAGCCATCAACAAAATCTGTAATTTTTCTTGTAGCCTCTTCAAACACTTAGCAGCTCAACGCTGCCTCTCCCTGTTGCACGGTAAACATAAAGGAAATAGTTAGAGTGGGACTGTTTGTTTTGCATTTAATAGATGCCGTGATCTGCCCTACAGACCTCCAGGGACTGTCCATTGTTCTCGTTCCTTTGGCATATCGGCTGTGCCAAAAATCATCATTCTCTGTCTTCTGTCAAAGGACACTTCCCCCTCCCTTTCCTTCCTCCCTCTGAATTTTTCTCTCATTCCTGCTTTATGCACTGGTTCAGCTCTCAGGAGTATTTCATACAATTTCTGGGCATCCACTTTGATGCACTAGTTCCTCGCATACAGGTCTGGTTTGGAGGCATCAGATCCTTTCTGCGTGATGTGCTGGGGCTATGAAAATGGTAGCCTTTTGAAATCAATGTGTGCATGTATTAATTGCAGGCACAGGGTTAATGCTGTGGGATCATTCAGTCTGCAGAACAGGAGGCTGAGGGGAGACCTTATCGCTCTCTACAACTACCTGAAAGGGGGTTGCAGAGAGGTGGATGTTGGTCTCTTCTCCCAAGTGACAAGTGACAGGACAAGAGGAAATGGCCTCAAGTTGCACGAGGGGAAGTTTAGGCTGGATATTAAGAAAAATGTCTTTCCTGAGAGAGTGGTGAAGCACTGGAACAGGCTGCCCAGGGAGGCAGTGGAGTCACCCTTACTGGAGGCGTTCAAAAAATGTGTAGACATGGCATTGTGGGACATGGTTTAGTGGGCATGGTGGCGTTGAGTTGATGGTTGGACTTGATGATCTTACAGGTCTTTTCCAACCTTAATGATTCTGTGATCATTGGTGACCTATAATTTTGCTGAGCATTACTTACCTAACAGCCTGCAACTGTAATCAAACAAGTTTATGGTCTTTACTATGTTTCCCATGAGGTGTTGCTTGCAGTGCTATTTTTGACGATGGAGAAAATTACATTTTGGAAAAAACCTTTAGTGTTTATAATTACATCGCTGAGATTAAACGGTACTGTGTTGAAGAGCGGTTGTTATATGAAAATGACCAATAATGTTTTAAACTGAAATGGCATTTCTAACTATTTTCTTTGAAATTAACGCCTAGTGCTTTATTTAGTTATTTTGCTAAGAATGTGTGGAAGTATGTATTTCCATGAATTTTAAAAGTACTTTCTAGCAGTAGATTCAAATGTTATTTTAAAAGGGGCCAGACCGATTACCAAGCCTTTTCATTTCCAGATCACAAGTCTAGTCTTTCTGACAGTTGCTCAAGAGTCTATAAATGCAAAAAAAAAAAAAAGACCCTGGGGCAAAATCTAAAGTCAGAATTCTGGGACTGGAGGTGCAAAATCAGATTTGGAAGTTCAGGCTGGTTTTTAATTTTGGTCAGAATCCAAGCTGTCCACAATCAGCACCACATTGCCATCCCAGATATTGGTGTTGCTTATGATTTCTATTGCCGGAACCAGCAGGACCTGAAGAAGCTGTTCAAACTTGGAAGAAATGGTCCATGATGCAAAAAGGTTTCAAGTGAAGTGAAGAAACCCAAGGAGATAACAGTTTAAAGGAAGCACAAAGGCACAAGGGTGACAAGACTGGTCAGCCATGGAAGGCGAGACCTTGAGGCACGCAAGCTGCCAACCAGTCATCCAAAGGCTGTGTAGTCCACGTGGCAGAGGAGGCAGAAGAAGGGAACGAGGCGGATACGTGCTGGCTGTGTAGAGCTCTGCCTAGTTATGGGGAGTGACGTGAGGAGAAAGTATGAAGGTGCTTGTTCTACTCTCTAGTAAAAGATCAATGAAGCAGCCTTTACCCATGAGAAGCAGAAATTCAGACTTCAATATATCCTTGCAGAGAGGCCAATGACAGCCAAAGACTCGAGTGGGTTTTGTCTCTGTATGTTAATCACAGCTTGGAGAAAGCTTGGGTGAACAGTACGTCTTGCTATACTAATTCCAGAATGAAGCATAATTTCCTTCTGCAGTGCTGCCAGTCTCGGTGAGCTTCATCAGAGCCGAATGCACATGCACGGGTCTCTCAAATAAGCTCAGTGGGAGCAGTGGCATTTGCTGCATCTGTTCAGCTGACTTCCAGCCCTCGGCTGCTGGTGGATTCTGTAGGTAACAGTGGAGACAACAGAAACACCGACATCAAAGGAAAGGAATTCAAAGAAAGAGTATTTGAAACGAGGTCTTTAAATACATTTGGTTTTCATGTGTGTTCACTAATCCTGTATTGCTGAGAGCTAATACTTAAACCAAGGGTCACTGAAGGAGAATGAATGGCGAAAAGCAGTTTTTGAGGAACACCTGGGGAATAGGATCCCCACTATCAACTTTGTACAGTGGGACCAAAGGAAATTCTTTGTTTCTCAACTGTACCTGGTGTTATGTACTACAGCCCTGGAGCCTTCCCTCGTTATGTCAGGGTAACTGCTTTTGAGTTTAGCTCTGAGGGAGGGAAACCACCGAAAAAAATGTTTCTGTTAGAAACACAGGATATCCATGCTGCGCTGGACTTGACTTTTAGAGTGGAGACATGGCTTTGGCAGCGCTGTCAAGCTACAACTATGGAGGGAGTTTTCACCTTGCCTTAACAAGGAGAGAACTGGGCATAACATATCACACGGGAGCAGAATAATGACTGTTGGGCTTGAAAGGCTGAGCTCCTACAATCACTCTGAGCAATGCACCAGACCCACAAAACATGAGCTGTGTTTTATAGCCAGCAGCTGAGGAAAGCCTATCTTTGTCAGGCCGTTTCAGTGATTACCTGCGCCTGCTGGATGGCTGGATAGCCGTGGCAGCCGAACGACAAGATCAGAGGACAAACTAGTGGGGGAGAAAACTGACATTATTCCTGGCGGAGGCTCACGCTGAGAGCCTGGCTTCCTGCTGCAAAAACAGGAAATGTTTTTTTCTGGAACGACGATGGACTAAATTCAGTGCTGGGGTACATTCACAAAAGTCCCCGCAACTTTACAACTAGGCAGTTTTCTGTGCCCAGTGTCCCAGGAATAATAACTAAAGAGAGAAAAGGCTTTTTAGGTAGGTTCATTTTGTCTTGCCTGTAAATGTGGAGACCATGGGGGTTTGCATGCTCTGCTGTTTTGGCCAATCTACTCCTAAATGGTCCAGCCGGTTGGACTCCTACTATCTGTTCAGCGATATTATTCTATAGCGCGTTTCACTGTGGATTGTTTCAGTACTGAGCTTAAATCTTCCTTTGTGATTTTCTGCCCCCACCCCCCCTGCTTCCCGGAGCACCTGCAAGACACCCGATGGGTACCAATAGCAAGGCTAGGAGCAGGGGTGGACAGGTGGTACCTTTTTTCTTTTCTTTTTATTTTTTTTAAGGTGAGCTTCTCAGCATTGAACTGTCAAAACTACTTGTCTAGTTTTCTGTTGTAAACACCCCTAGGTGTGAACTGTTAGAGAGTTTTCTATGAGCAGCAATGAAATGAATTATTTCAGATAATTTGAAAAGTTTCACATATACATTGTTAAAAGGCTTTTTTTTTTTCCTTCTTTCCCTTTACGGCTTGTATCCTCAGGCTCTTTAGTATTAACAAAATTAATCTGTAGTCATAAAATCTGAATATTCATCTACTCTTCTAACTGCGGGAATCTGGAATATCAGCTATTTTGCATGTGTGGGATGATGATACAGAAGTAGAGGCGTTCTTGTTGAGGTATGTGCTGATGGGTCAAGTGTTTGGTATGACTCTGGGGCAATCAAATTACTAGTACAAGATTTTGAAACTGTATCACAGAATATAAATACCTAGAAAGACTGAATATAGACCATGCACACAAGCTCTATGGGTTTTGCTTGTTTTATTTTCTAAGCCAAACTCAACTTTATTTGAGCATAGTGAACTACATAAATTATTTCTTTCTATACAATTAAACATTTTCAAATAATTATCCCCCCTCCTACCTTTAACATATATACACTCCTGCCTGATAGGTGCTTTCAACGAACTGAAAGTACACCCTCTCACAAATAAGCATGGCTCTTCAGGCAAAAGTCCAGTCCTCACAGTGAGCCTCATCCCAGGCAGGATGAAGCAATCAACATTGAGATCTCCACTGAGCAGAGCCTCACAGAGGGGAACTTGTTGCTATTTCATTCTGCAGCTGAAGAAACATACAGTAGTGGCACGGAGCCTTGGGGCAGCTGATTTAAAGCTGGTTTTGCAAGCTGTTCCTTACTATCCGGCATTCATAAAATTCACCTTGAATAACTGGTTTTCCTACCGAAGTCTTAAACTCTTGCCAGAGAGCATCCTGCTGGCTGAACATATTCAGACCATCTCTTGAGCTACACCAGATGGTACCAGCCGCACTGAAATCCAATGAGTAGTGATTTTTTTTCCCTGCCAGTTATAAGGATCTGCTCGACTCCTTTTCTGGGAACTTTGCTAATGCGAGCGGTAAAGGTTCTCCCCAGAGAGAGCCTCCCACCACCTTCAGCTCTGTTCTGAGAAAATGAGGTAGCATTAAAAGAGCACAATTTCTTCTGGGCTGTCAGTTTGTGGCCAGTGATGTGGTGGAATAGCTTGGACATAAATTTTAATTTAATGCAGAGCTGCTAATAAACATCAAACGTGAACATCAGTGGCTGATAAATTTAATTGGGTGTTTGTTTAAGAGCATTGCAGGAAGTATATGCTTGAAACATCAAAGAGTGAGTTTTAGAACTTCAAACAATACTCTGGTTACGTTTTTGGGAAGGGCTGTTACCAGATCTGTGCTGTTTGGGTGCTGTAGTGATACCTATTGCATCAGTTTCTGAACTTGCATGTTTCTGAACAATATGTGTGTACGTAAATAGACTTACAAAGAACAATATGCATGTACGTAAACAGACTTACAAAGAATGATGTTAAAAGAACATCATAATTGTGAGCAGCAAAGACCTGGTTAGGCGATGCAAGCATCAAGGATGCCTGCCGAATCTTAATTTGCTCCTCCTTTCATCCCACCCCCATATATTGTGAACACAGTTCTCATGTGATCACACAGTGCATTTCTAGCAGGATCATAAATGCACAGGGTGGCTCTGGTGAGAAGCTGGAGCTGTGGAAAGAGGCCAGTTCCTCCAAAGGAGGACTTATCTGCTCTCTCTGTCCGCAGTGGGTAGGACAAAAGGTTCGCGCCATATCAAGGAGATGGAGGTTAGACTTCATGAAGAAATTGCGAACAGTTCTGCAAGCAGCAAAATGCTGGCATAGAGTCACCTGGGAAGATGGAGGAATTGCCAGTCCTCAGAGTGTGAGACTGGCGTCAGGGATAAGGCAGGGCTAACTCTTTCTGCATCAAAGGAAGGGAGTGGACTAGACGGCTTCCAGGTTCCTTCCACGTGTTCCCATTCACTCTGAATCCTTGTTTTCTACCTCCTTTTCACTAACAGCAGAAGTTAGAAGGCATGTGACAAATGAGGCAGTCATTGGTGGAAGGTGAAATGATCCTTTGGCAGCTGAATGCAGTCCTAGAGAAAGGTATCCCTTCCCAGCCCATGCCATGGAGCTCCTGCGAGGTGCTGCAGATGTTTTTACAGCTATCAGTTGTTCCCAGCTGGCATTCTGGGTGTGTCCACCTGCAGCCTCATTTGAAGCATTAAACCCTAAAAATTTAAACTGAAATTAGCAGAATATGTGCTCTGAATATGTGATTTTGACCTTTCCAGAAAGCTACATCAGCTGCCTTTCTGCAAAATGAGAGTAATACAGCATTTTCAGGGGGATTGAATAAGTACGTTTGTTAATACTTTCAAAGCACTTGGATGATGTAGCGATGTGCAGTGAGGATGAGGCCATAAAGAAATGACAAATTTTGTCCCCACAGCAGGGTCTGAACGGTGTGCCATAAAGAAAGCCAAGGGCCACATGCTGAATGACAAGAAGAAGCCAAAATATTGAATGACTGCTGATTAAGTGAGCACTTTTCATTCTTTGTATTGAATGAGGCAGAAATGCCAGGGGAAAAGTTGTACGTGGTATCTTATTGAAGATTGTGTAATAATTCAGTCCTCTTTTGCATAAGGATTAAGGTGGGTGATTTGCCTTGTCCTTCTGTGAGGAATTTAAAGCATTCCTATGCTATACGCAAGCATCTAGCTTAAAGTAAGAAATAGAAACAACCCAAACAACAGCAAAAAAATCAGGTCTGTAAATTTGATGTTTGTGTGATTTGCCAGCTGGTAGATCACTCAGCCCAACACATGGATGAGCTGACAGCAGTGGCAGGCTGACATTCTCCAAGCTGATCAGTGCTAGGGATTTGGGGCTCCTTTGCCAGGAGTTGGACAAATGTTGATGCATAAAAGGGGAATGATGAGGTTTAGGTATCCTGGCTTCATCCCACGTTTGGGAGGGGGTATGCTGAAGCAGGCATAGACTGTCCCAGTCCTTGTCCTACACTTGTTTCCCCTGACAAGTCCTAGATGCCTTCTGTGGCCACTGGCTTGGGCTGCCCAACTGTGTTGCATCATATTAGACATAAAATTAAAAAAATTAACAACTTCTGATACTCCCACCCTGCAGAAATGGCCCAACTGTTGTGCTTTTTTGTGAGACGTGTTGAGCAGCTTACATGTTGCAGCTCTGCCTGCAATATCCTGTAGCTGTGTTGTTACTGGCAGCAATGGCCTGAGGCCACGAGGCAGAGACTGTAGGAAGATCTAAAATCTCTAAAATCTTGTATTGTAACAACTGATAGAGCTGGAGGAAAAAACCTGGCAAGTATTAAGACCTGAAGATGGGCTTGTGTGCCTGAGAGCTCATTTATCTAGATATCGGTTATGCCACTGAGGACTACATAACCATACAAACCTCTGTGGTCTTCAGCATGTCAAGCAGGGAATACATTGGACAACATGGTGCTGTGGTCCCATGGATTAGGACTGAGCTTGGAAGAGTGTAAAGGGAGTATGTATTGGGAAGTATGGGGCTTGGAGGTGGGGGTCTACTCTAATACAATGACAATACCTGAAGGTGCCTCATCTTTCCGTACAGAAGATGAGGTTGGACCATGTAGTGCTTCAGCTGCCCAGGGCCAGCCAGGAGCTCTAGGTAGTCTGCACTGAATAAAAGCCTCTGACTTTTTAGGTTTAGGCATTCCTCCAGGCCCCAAGCACCAAGGGACAAGAAAGGAGTTGAATCACACACAGAATCATTAAGGTTGGAAAAGACCTGTAAGATCATCAAGTCCAACAATCAACCCCTCTCACTCCCTCCCTGCTGCCTTGTGCACCCCCTCAGCTCTCTCCCTGCCCAGAGGCATGTCACAACAGCTAGCCCCAGCTGCAAAGCTCCCCTGGCAGTCCCTGTTGCACTGTTTCAGGTGATCATTAGCCAAAAATTTTCTTCTCCCTGCTGACATTCTCACCACAGAGGACTGGGAATGTCAAAATACAGAGTATGTGACCATTCCCTATTGAAAGTCAGGGGAGGGGAAAACGTCTATATTGAAATGACAAGAAAGAGCTACATAAAAATAGTGGGGAATTAACAAGGTTTGGGGATTTCCCTCGTCCCCACCCTACCGCCAAGTGTGCCACACCAGCAATCTTTCTCCACCAGATGCTGGTTTTTGCATTTGTCTCTTGCTACCCTTTTCTTTGGATGTGGCAATCAGCAGGGGAAAAAAAAACCCTGCTTTTCCCCAGCCCTGCCTGTAAGCAAACCTAAGTCATGCTCCAGCTCCCAGATTTCCTCTGTACGTCAGGAACAAACATAGGGCTTCTGTCCATCATCTAAGAATTGCTATGCATGGTATAACTACCTGCTAGAAGAAGAGGCTATCAGCCTCTGCTAAGGGATAACCCTGCTTGAGTGATTAAAATTCAGGAATAAAGTTGAGTCTTTTAACAGTGCTCCTGTGAACTGTACATCCTTCTGGGGAGAACCTGGAGTGCTTTGTTCTTCATTCCAGCAACTTGCCTCCAAAAACTCCAACATCCTTATTTTGCATGACATAATCTGGGATGGTGTAAAATGCCAGGATTTGCCACAGCAAGCAAGAAATGCTGTGTTTCTTCAAATGAAATGGACTGTGCAATGGACAGAGACTGAGGTATAAGTTTCCACATGGACAGAGCTTGCACAGTGTACTTACATGACAAGCAGGTATATAGAGGGGCTTCTGTCTGATCACAGCTAGCCTTTGTTCTACCTCTTAAAGAAAAACCTGAGAGAATGGTGCAACCTCCAGTAAAACATGTTTCATTCCTTCTTGCTGTCCCTCTTAGGCAAATGATGCAACACCTGAGGCTGTTGACACATTCAACTGATCTCACAGCTGACTAATGAGGAGGCAAACAAGCAAAGGTGAACCTGAACCGAGTAATGGGCATAACGGTCTTGATGCCTTTGTGTAACTTCTTACAATCAAATATTATTGTATCAGCAGAAAAGAAGACCGAAATAGGTTATATTCCTCTGGGACTCCCTAATTTTAGATTACAAAGTGAGTTAGTCAGATGAGAGATGCTTAAAATGAATAGGATCGTCTTTCCATGCATGCTCGGGAATTCCTTGCTTCAATCACAAAACCCACTAATAGGGCTGTGGCAAAGAGAGAGCCAAAATTCTCATTTCAGTCGATTTCTGCCCTCACTTACCCTGGTGCAGACACGTTCCTGCCTGGTGGTCTGGCTCAGCTGCAGTCAAGGACACTAGGTCACTCCTGGAGGATCTTTACCAATGCTGTTGATGCTTGCACTGCAGAGCACCCTGCTCAATTACAGATGGAAAAATCCATATTTTAATTTTTTAACTGAACACATTGCGTCCAGTGATTGAGGCACTGTAATTACAACAATTTGTCACTGTCCGTAGTTTTGCTGCTTTGTAAAATAAACAATGGTCTTACAATCTTTGCAAACG
This sequence comes from Gavia stellata, assembly GCF_030936135.1. Taxonomy (NCBI): domain Eukaryota; kingdom Metazoa; phylum Chordata; class Aves; order Gaviiformes; family Gaviidae; genus Gavia; species Gavia stellata. The sequence goes on along the minus strand of NC_082596.1, from coordinate 93,356,912 downwards.
TGGTGGCCTTAATCAGCTTTTTTCCTGATTATAACTATCAATCCTCAGTAGGTATTCAGCTAATGGTCCCTCATTCATTGTGGAGCTTGAAATAATAATATTTGGAATATAACACAATTGATTTCAAGGTGTCTCGTTAAATCTATTGGAACTCTTATTTTAGCTCAACCAGTGTTATTAATGATATTTTTGAGGGAACGTGGGTTTCTTTGACATTGTACTCCAAGACTTATTGATTAACAATAATAAAATCTGGCCTGACTTGTCTATCTGGAATTTCAAGTAAAAAGCTGCTGGTGCAGCATCAACAGCTAATTGACTGAATAACTCTCCGCCATCGGATATCATAAAGATAAAAGAAAAGAGATCAGGGCCTAATTGTTTTCTAATGGATACAGTTGATACACAAACTACTGTTGCATTAACCAAGCAGCACAAAGTGCCATTTTCAGAGGTGAGGTAGGAGTCGAGCTGAGCGTGCCCACGTGAGAAGTGGCCCACGCAGAGCAGCTCTGCAGCGCGTTACCAGGTCCCTTGCAGGACGCCTTCAGGAGCAGATTATTGCTCCTCTGAGAAGAAAACCCCAACGCTGTTAGCAGGGCAGGGCAAAGCCAATACCTGCTCTTTCTGCTGCCACGGCTGCTTGAAGCACAACTGTGCACAGTCTGTGGGATGGCGTGTCTGTGACTGCTCTACCTTGGTACTATTGGTGAACAAGAAGTGAATTGAATCGTAAAGCACTAACATATTCAAAAGCCATATCCCAGAAATCAAGTAAGTGTCCACAAAAGAAGTAGGGAGGAAATGGCAAAGGTATCAAATTGCTTCCAGGATATCGTCACCAAAATACTAATAGAAACCAAGCATTTCTAGGCCAGGTACCTTAATGATCTCCAAAGCAAGCCCTTAAAGTCCCACTAGTGTGCATATGAACTGCAAGGGCTCTGTCGTTACAAAAGCTCTCACCTGAAATGGACAGTGCACCCACACACTCCAGCATCCTCTCCTCGAGGGTGAACATGTGGAAGGATGTGCTAGAGCCCCATTCAATAACCCTTCCTATCTCAGTCCCACCCTAATCTCTAATAACTGCAAACTGGCTTAAGGCCTGAAGCATAACGTTTAATCTCTCTTCTTAAATTTGCATAATTATTTGTAACTTTATTCTCAGTAGCCACATAAGTCGTCCAGTCTCTCTCTGAATTCTGCTGTGCTCACCAGTGCCCTGAGGCATAGAGCTCCTTGCTCTTCGTGAAGTGCTTAACCTTGCTCACAGCTTTGAAGCCATCACCTGTCAGGGCCACCAGTTGTACCCTTGCTGTTGTGTTGCTAATTAGGGAGAACAGAATTTCTACACCTTCAGTCGTTCATAATTTATTAAACTTTTCCATCTCCCATTTCTAGATCCTCCTTTGAGTGAGAAACTCAGGGGATTTAATCACTGTAACCTGAGCCTTTCTAGGTCTTTGACTGCCCTGTTATTCCCTTCTGAAAAACTTTTGGTTATTCAACAGCCACTTTTTTAGGATAAGCAGGACTGAGCATGCTGTTCCTAGAGGCCAGCCCATTCGTTCATTCATCTTACAATATTATGATGTTTTTTGGTGTTTATCTTACTCTCATTCCTTATAAATCCTTCTTGTTGCCTTTTGACTGAAGTTGGAGATTGAGCATAAATCTTCACTGAGTTGTCTATATTTGAAAAATGTGTCTATTTTCCCTAATTTACCTGTATGCTGAGTAAAAAAAAAACCCAGGGAGGGGAAAAAAAAGGAATTTACTTCTCCCCTGCCCACTAGGCATTCTTTACTGCTCGATGAAAGGTTTTAGGGACCCCACTTACAGATGTGCAGCCTTCATCTAACTGTGTTGTATGCTTGGGGTAATTAGGAGCAGAAGTAGATCATTAGAAGACCTACAGGTTTTTATTTGAAATAAAATGTGTTTCAATGTAAAAGGCGAAGATAATCTTGGAAATGCCAAGCTTGTTTTCTCTTCTCATAGCATTTCTTCAGACTTTTATTTCTGTAACTTGGCAATACTGTAGTAAATAAGGAAGTCACAGAGTATGAGTCAAACTATGGCCAAACATATGACATAAGACGCAAAACTGTGGAAACATTTACCATCATAGCATTATTAACCTTTAGTCTCATTAAGATCTAGTGGAAAATTATAGTTCCAGGCTCTTGCATACAGACTAATGCATTTGGGTAGTGGGACTTAATGATTATAACTTTGTCTGTGCCAATATAAATACTTAGAGCTTATCAACCGTCTCTCAGTGCTGTTTTATAGTGTCAGCAAGTTTAACATTCATTAACCATGAGATGAAACAGGAACATGTAAGCAATACTGCTTCTTGGTAGCTTCTTAGTTTACCGTGCAGCACTCATAGGCTAAAATCCACCTGAGAAAAGAGGAAGGCTCATGCAGTATTCAAGATCCAGTGCAGGTGAGAAATTACATGCATGACAGGCTCGGTAGCCTGCCTGAGTTTTGCACAACAGGGCTTGGTTCACCAGAGCCATGCCTGATGTGGGATTTAATAAGGCAAGTGAAAGGAAGGGGTGATGGAGTCCTCACCTAAAACAGATTAGGATGCTGAGCTCATACTGGTCTGCAGACTGCCACAAAGCAAAGCATTGACCAGAGCCAGCAGAAACTCTTGTTTCGTTGGTGGTTGCCAGGTAGCGTAAGCCTTGTGAAGGGTTTATTGTCCAAATAACAAAAGAGGAGGGTAAGTTTTCACTGACATAGAAAGATTACATTGCTGAGGTTCATCTCTGCACAACAATTTTCTTCCTCTTGTTGCTTTTCTCTGTCTTCTCCCAACTACAAATAGAGAATGTCAAAAGAGGGAGAGGAAAAGCAAAACTCAGCCTGTAAAAAGAGCAGAAACTTGATTTCAGAGTGATTTTAAGAGATTTCAAACTTTTCTAGCACAGGGAGTTTGTAAGTGTGAGCTGCTGCCTTGCCCTAAGACTACATTTAGGAGATTGTTGAAGGCAGTGGAGCAGCCTCTTAGCTGTGGGGAAATAATCACTGTAATAAACTAATGGGTTGGTATGTGGTCTTGCACCCCAAAGTCCCGCTCTCCTGGGGTAAGGGACATGGTCAGCATCAGCACGTGTTGGGCAGCAGCAGGACACATCTTTGTGCTGCTGGTGCCACCGGTGCTCACAAGGACATGAGCAAGTTCCCCAGTGAGGGGTACAGATCAAAAGAGATTCCCTTGTTTCTTACCAAGCTCATTGCACGACCTGTTGGCCCGTCTCTGTCCATTAAGGATCACAGTTATGGCTGCAGTGGTTTGACTGAGCCACCTGCTCTCAAAATGCAGCCTCCAGCTCTCAGCTGTCTTCACCTTCACATAGCTGAAAGTAAATGTCGGAGGGGATTGAGATGGGTAGGCTGCTTAAACCTTGCGAAAGGCTGGAAAAGTCCAACGCTCTTTCACCCTTGTCCACTGGAACAACAATATCCCAAATTGCTGGCTTTTTACACAAACCACTTTCTTTAGTCTGACTACTTCTGCTGGAGTTACTGACTGTACTTCAGAAACACCCACTTCGGAGCACGGCAGGGCACTGGGTGAGATGGGATCTGACTGTTGTAGGAAGCATCAGGGCAGAGCAAGACAGGCACAAATGCTGGCATGGTACCAAGGGCTGGAATGGAGAAGTCACTGTCATGTCTGCCTCAGGAATGCAAACAAGGAGGTTATAGTAGGAGAAACAACCAGCAAGCTGAGTAATTGTGATGCAAATCAATAATCAAAAAAATACATCACTGCCTTCCTCCACTAGTTACTTTTACACTGCTATCCCTCTTCTCTGGTACCAAGAGTTTCCCTTAGAGAATTATTTTTACTACTGTTGTCAAGTTTGCTAACAAGGGAGAGCTTAATTTACAAAATAATTGTCACTTGCTGCAGTGTCTCCATCATCCATCGTGTAGCATCCCAGCCTGGCCATAGGCTCCTGTATAAGCTTCCTGCTTTGAACAGGCTTTTATGCTGCCCGTTGGCTACTCCTGCCTCTCAGGAGCAAGTCACAGGCACTGAATGGCCAAAAGTGCTCCATGTTGAAATTCATGCCCGTGAACGGTTTATACTTATACATACATGGTCAGGACAAGAGGAAATGGCCTCAAGTTGCGCCAGGGGAGGTTTAGGCTGGATATTAGGAAAAATTTCTTTACTGAGAGAGCGGTGAAGCATTGGAATAAGCTGCCCAGGGAAGAGGTGGAGTCACCATCACTGGAGGTGTTTAAGGAACGTGTGGACGTGGCATTGTGGGACATGGTTTAGTGGGCATGGTGGTGTTGGTTGATGGTTGGACTTGATGGTCTTACAGGTCTTTTCCAACTGTAGTGCTTCTGTGATTCTGTGATATGGTCAAAGGGCTTTCATCTTCAAAGCCCTCAAACCAGCAAACCCATTTTGACCATAAGGCTTTGAGGGCAAGGCTGCCTCTTGGTGTTGCCTGATGGCATCCAGCACTGTATGAGCACACCTTGCTGAGGGCTTTCTTTCAGTATTGTGAGTTATTCCTGGGAGGAAAAACTGTTTTTGAGGGATGAGAGAAAGAACTTGGAACTGCTGTACTTTTTTAAAGCCTGCTAGGAATACTTCCTATACAGGCTGCTTTTCACATTGTGTTTTCTTCCTCTCCTGTGGGACAAACACTGCTTTTCTTTATCAAAAGGAAGGATGTAGTTGCTTGCAGACCTGGGGGGGAGGGAGGTTGCCTCTGCTGTCTTTGTTGTATTCATTTGTGGATTTTGTAGCCTGGTTTCTTAAGATAAGCAAAGCTTGTACAGTCATGTCATCTGTCTGTCTTTCTACACAATTATTCTTGAATTTATTGGCAAATTTCATTCTAACTTGATAGAGGCACTTAAGATGTCAATGATACTAAATTTCCATAAGTTTTAAGGAAATAGATGATAGATAAGCAGGAAAGATTGTGTTAACATCCTTACTGGGTGACAAGCTAATGAACTGATCCTTTACATCAGAGAATCCACATGGAAAAAATAGGTTTCTGTAATTCTGGCATCTGTGGAGCTACTGTAGAAAACTGTCTTATGTGCCGAAGGGCGTACAAAAGGTAAATATTGTATTGGCAAGATGTGACTAGTGCTAAATTATATATGCAAGTGGAGCACACAGGGTGTGCTTTGGAGACAGGATGATGGTGCAGCTACTTAAATGGGCAATAGAAAACACAGCAGGTTCTGCAGCCCCACCTGTGCGTGCTGAGAACCATGAGGCAATAGCCAACCATGCTTCCTAGCTATAGGAAACCTGCTGAGGAATTTGGGGAATGACTACCATCTAATTTAGCGAAGAAGCCTTGGGGAGGACTCACCAGGTTTCTGACTTCATTTTTGTATTTGAAAGCGAGCTGCTGTGAGCTCTGGTAAGGATGGTGCCAGTGCAGTATCTATGCTACTCCCAGACTCCTCGTGTCGCAAAAGTTAATCAAGAGCAACAGCATGAAGGGCAAAGGTACTAGTTACGAAACAGGACAGTGGGTCAAAATCACTTTTGTCATCTCCTATAAATCTCACACTTCTACCTCCAGGTATAAAACCTAAAACTGCTCAGTGTGCAACTTCTGTGTACAACACCAAAAACCTTAAATTGCTGGCACTGCATTACCCTCCAATTGAAAACCCACTGCCTGTATTTTTAACTACACTTAGGTTGCGTGCTGTCAAGGGAAGTTAGAAACTCCATCTCTTTGAATTCAATTATATTGATGATCCTTTAAATATCAGCGAGGTACTTGCTCTGTGGTGTAGCGGCTCCCAGATTTTTATGACTTTCCAGGTCGTACAGGCAAGGAAGCTCCTGTGCGTTCATGTATCACAGACTTGTAGTCAGATGTTACAGAATTGTTTCTGTAGAAGAACAAGCCATTGTGTGCTCTAATTTGTGGCAGTTTAGCTTAGATAGCTGGAATTTTAAAAAAAAAGCTTCAAAAAAAAAGTGTTTTTAATCCACCAGCTGCCTGTAAATAACAGTTATGATGAAGCTCCTTGCCAGCTGAAAGCAAGGCCCCACTGAGAAATGAGAGAAGCAGGGCAACATCTGCCACTGTGTATGCAAATGGCAGGTCCCAAGTGTGACTGGGTGGGCAAAGGGAATGGCAGCCTCAGAGGATGCACCTGGCTGAGGTGAAGTATCATACTGTTGCAATTAATAAAAGAACAGGCATGCCTGCCATGGAGTATATGCCCTGTGGTCTAAAAGACCTTCTTTGGCAGAGTCACATAACTGCCCTATGCTGTTGCTCTGTGAATGATAAATCTAAAATTCAAGGCTGCTCAGTAGCTTGATGGATTGGGCCCTTTGCTACCTTACAGACGGACTGATATGGATTTCCATTCCCACCCTAAATCCCTCGTCTTACCCCCTTAGGGATGTCAGTTCATTACCCCGTAGGTCACTTCAAATGCGCTGCTTGACACGAGTGAGGGGAGTGGGTCTTGGCTGGGTGGAAAAATACTGCAGATGCAGCGCAGTATCTGTCAGAGAAGGAAGCAAATCGTGTTGCTCCTAAATGGTCACTATAGTCAATATAAAGAGCAGTGCTTATATCCTGAAAAGGAATTGCTATCCAGTGGTTTTTTGCCCAGCCACGACCAAGCACTTCCTTTCTAGAAGCGGCAGTGCAGGAGGAAGGGGTTGCTTGTCAGACCTCCAGTGGGGAACTGGAAGACTCGCAGAATAAATAGCATAAAAAAACTAATCAAATTTGTTTTTTTCATAGTAACACTTCAGTATCCTGGTTCATTTTTGGCTGTCTTTCCAGCAGCACACAATTGGTGATCAAACCAGTCAACCTTCAAGAGTTGGGCTGTTTGGATGGAATAATTGGGCTTTATTGGCTGTCTCTTAGGGACTCTTTACTGGGCTTACAAAAATGGACAGTACAGCACAGTCTGTATTCTCAGTATATTTTACTGGTGTTTCACATGTCTACAGCCACCACACCAATTACAGAGTCTCCATGAGTGGTCTGTGAGTGCTAAAGGGGCCTGGGAGAAGCCTTTGCTCAAACCCAATTCTTGGCTTTGGCAGTTCTTGACTTTCAAAGGGAAAGTGGAGTTAAGAAAGATGGATGGGTGAGGACACACTCGTCTGGTGTGCATTACACCCCTGGTACCAACAGTCAGGATCCCTGGGTCCTCATGCCAGACTTGGCATCATCACGGTATGGGACCTTCGCAAGTAGTTGCTCACTGTGCCTCCCCCATCACTCCCTCCATCAAATAGCCCTGGGGGGGATATATGACACAACGTGATGTAAAGATTAGTCTTTGAATGTAGATTTAGAATCTTTGAATGAGATTTGTGGTCCATGTAACATGGTAATAGTAAGCAGAGCAGTGCAGTGAGGTTTCTTTGGTAGTTGCACATATGGCCTAATAGAGAAAGCTACCATTAACATGTGTTTTTCCTTGTGATAATTTATCCATGCTTTTAACCTTGCTGTTGAAATTTCACACCTTTAATTGCTATCTGTGTCAGAAAATGGATGTCACCTGACTATTCCCCAGCTCACAGCCCCACACTAATTAGCTCAGAAGACTTTTCTGGTGAAAGTAAAGCCCGATTGTACATGGCAATGGTAAAAAATGAGCTAAGCCAGAGGTCAAGGAGTCTGCCACAATGGGCTCTGCATCATGGGACAAAACAGCCAAAATTTGTTCAAAAAGGACTAGTATGCAGTTACTGAAGATTTAAATTCCTACGTATTGTGCAACATATTGGTGCCAACTGCTAACCTGAAAGAGCAGAGAACAGTACTCAGGGGCACAGATACACACGTAGTTTTTCTGCTCTACCTTAGAGAAAATGATTAAATGTGCCATTCTGAAAAATTATTTCATAAAAATACCTGTCTTGTACAACAGAGACTTAGGGCCAGCCCACCACTGGATCTACCATTTTATCTTAATATTGATTTGATTGCAAATCCAAAGTGTTACATGGGGCTTTTTTCCCCTCTTGTTTCAAGAGCTTTTCTCCATCTCCCCCATAAGCAAAAGGAAGATGACAGCAATATTCAAAGCCTAATCTACTGAGTTCAAGTTATCAGTTAACTTGTGCTGAAGTGATAAGCTGTGCTTATTGTTTAAGTTAACTTCTTAAGTTTCAAGCAAACAATACAAGCTCACTCATACAATTGCATGAAATACCACTTGGCCTCTGGGGACACTCCTGCTGTGTCTACTCATATTGTTTTCATCTCATCTGTTTCAATGGTATCGCCACCATATTGCAGTTGGCTGATGATACCAGCTACATAAAAGTCCCTTTCTGGTCTTGCTGACAGCTTAGTGTGAGTTGTCTTAAAAGATCAAAGGGGACGTGTTGGTTTTCTTTGCGTGTTGCAAAGGCACCTGATAAATCGGAAAGTTTAACACAGCCATACAATTACAACACACAGCTGCATACAGCTACATAATACATTAAAATCTTGATCACGCATTCAAACTAAAACTGCAAAATACATTGATACCCATTCTTTAATTATTCAACAAAATGCTGACAGCTTGAGTGAGCTGTGAAAGTGTAAGCTTGGGACCCGTGGGAGGTCTTGCTGGCTTTCTCTTAGTTTTAACAAACAAATAGAATTTGGAGAGCAATTCACTCCTGTGGAGAGGATCAGCACAAAATATATGCATCTTGAAGACCTATTTTGAGGACTCAACCAGGACTTAATTGGTACGTTCCGTGGTAGATCATTACCAGGCATGAATTTCACTTCAAGTAAGTACAACTCCAAACTAAGGATTTTGTTTCTTGGAGTTATTTGTTTTAAGATCTTTATTTTCACTTTCAAGGAGAATAAGCTGAGGTCTCTTCCCTGGCACGCCAGCAGAATTGTTCTGCAATTCCCAGTGAATTACGCTGTTCAAATCCTTTAAAATTCCTGAGGTTTCTATGGTGTCACAAAAAAGCATCATTTGAAAGGAATGTCCTTGCACTTGCTCAAATGAGGATAAAAATTACTCAGAGAATTTTCATTTTTACCATCTTCTATGAGAAGTAAAAAAAAAAAAAACAAACAATAAAGGCCTCACTCTAATGCAGTGATCCCAGACTGCATCTGCAACAGCAGCAGTTAGAGAAATTATCTTTTTAGTTTGCATACTGAGTGCCTCAGAAAGAAAGAGGCAAGGGCTGCTGGATTACACCATGCTGCTGCTATTTCTGCTGCAGTGCAGAGCAGTGCTTTCACACGTGAGCTCCAAAGAAGCGAGGTGGTCCGGGTCTGGGGCACACTGGACTTATATCCAGGTAGCACAAAACCCAAGTGCCATGCTACCTTCCCCTCGGGACAGCTGAGTGCAGCTCTATTCCCAGGCTGTGAATGCGCTGGTCCTCTGCAGGTTGGCACTGAACCTCACAGACGAGATAACACTGGGGAAGTGCCACTCCATCCCATGTAGCTAAATTGGGGATTACAGTCAGCAGGCCACTGTACCCAGTGCAGCTCCTTGGAAAGCCTGTAAATTCATGCATTTTCTTTTCCACAGATGCCTGCAAGGCATCCCTGGTGAAGGCAGTGGCTGTCGTGACTAGTTTAATTAGTGCTTATGCACACTTATTCTACTAAATTTAGCACCTGTGTCTGCTAATCTACAAGCCAGCTGGAGGGCATCCGATATCAAAGAAAAAGGGAAAGTAATTGCTCTGGCCTTGGGGATTAAACATTAAAATTGTGATGGAGAATTTAGTCAATAGATACTTCTTTTTCCCCTCTCAGGAAAAAAAAAAAAAATTGGTTACAATTGCCTGGAAAACAACCCATGTGTTAAATATCTGCTTGCCATGTATGCCCAGTAGAATACATGGTGTTACTGAGTCATTTTCAGATCAAGTCCCAAGCAGGATTTTACAGACTGATCCTATTAATTACCACCTATTATTTATCTGGAAGAGCAAGGGGTTTTTTGTATGTGGACTCTGGTGGAGAGTCAAGGTCTTTCAGCACATTGTCTCTTCCCATGCTGTATATAGGGACTGAGAATTCACTGCCATAATGTCCGGGTGAGCAGGAGCGTAGACATATCCGCTTCTGCTACTATCAGGAAGGACATACGGTTAAACAGTTGAATGTTATTTTTCACAGTCTCTCCAGAGACTCTTAAAAACTTGTTCTTTTCAGGCCTGAAGGAGTACAGACTCCTGAAAGCCTTGACGGGATTTCAGGCAGATCACCTCTCCCCGGGGTATCAGTCAAGTTTTAGTAGCACAGACCAAGCTGAAGATCCCCAGGGTGTGGTCTGATTCCTCTCACCCCTCCCTAAAAAGTGAAGTGAAGAAAAAAAAAGTTTAAAAAAGTTAAAATCTGGAAGAGGTCACTGTGTCTATGCTTGAACAAGGCTCTTCTCTCCTTGCTGCTTCCTCTCCTCCTGCACCACGTCCCTGAGTGAGATGTGGCCCCTTTTCTCCCCACAGGTCTGAGGTGCGGCAAAACGACGTTGCATCTGCTCAGCTCTCCTGCTGCCTGGTGGGAACCCTCATCTCACCTAGGAGAGCAGGGGAGGAGGGTGCAGTGGGAGCCCTGCTTTGCTGGGGCAGAGTTTTGCAGATCCTTACCGAAGTCTCACCGTGCCAAGACACAAGGGATGGAGGGTGTCACGTCACTCTGCCACCTAGGTCTTTTTGGGGATCACTTTGGAAGGAACCAGAGAAGTCACTTTTCCAGTACAGCCAATAACTAAGGGACAGGATTTTTCTACCTTGCCACATCCTAGACCTTGACAACAAATACAGTGTATGTGTAAAGCCAGCAAAATAACTCATACTAGAAGAATATTGTAGATTTTTTTTTAAATGCATTTTCCTTAAAATCCTGCAATCCTACACTATTCTTTCTGTTTAAATAATAAAAAAGGAAAGCATCTATTTTAAGGTTAGCTCTGCTAACATGGCAGAATGAAATGGATTGGTGTGGATAGACATGCAACAACTGATGTAGTTTTGTGTGCTCTGCGTTGCTTTCTGGAGATGTCCAACTCTTATGTTGGCTGCAGAGGTACGTTAGGGTCCTACCTCAGGTATCCACATTGCATTTAAACTAGATGCTGGAAAGGCGAGGGAGATTGGATATTGCTCAAAATGTCCCCCGCCACCAGTGAATACAATCAAATGCCAATTGCCTGTTTGGGCTTTTGAGGTACTTCATCAACCATAATTTATGCTTTGCTACATCTACAGCTCTGGAAAACATGGCTTTTCTCTCTATTTGCCCTGGTTTGACTTTTTTCAGCAGCAATTCCACTATTCAGAAACCAGTGACAGCAGATTTTGTTTCTTTAACTACAGATTACTTGTAACTAAGTGCCCAGAAAAAGCTTTTACATTGCTTCTGTTCCTTCCTTTGGGGGGAGAAAAATGCTTGAGACAAATTCTGGAGGTGTTGGGCTTTTGTATACCCCCGAAAAACAGATGAGATTCTTCAAAGTGAACAAAGAATGTCAGTGATACATTAAGTTTTCTGAATTCTAGGAAGAAAAAGGAAAATGGTGAAGTCCTCACGAAAATATTAAGCACTAGACTTCATCTTTCAAAAAAAAAAAAAAAAAAGACTTGCACTGCAAAGCCGTTATGCTGAACAATATGAAAATACATCCTTAAGTGGAGATGTAGACTTGAAACTCTATTCAGCTGCTTTGTGTGCAAGCAGACTGTGACCCTGGTGTTTCAAAAAGTCGCAACAAATACTCAACCTCATTTGTTTAAAATGAGATAATGGAAACCATGGCTTTTAAAAACACAAAAGAATTTTCCAAAAAAAAAAAAAAAAAAGGACTAAACTGTGGTGGGCAAAATTACAGCACTTTCTAATAAAGTACAAGCGGTTCTGTGCCTGCTGTATGTGGGTAACAGCACGAATGCTCCTGGAGCATTCACTGGATTATAAAAGGTGGTTACAGGATTTGTATTATTCCTGCATCAAACTTTGCCGTCAGCCAGTCAGAGAAGGCTGTGAGCTGGGAACTTGGCACACAAGGAAACTGTTGCAGAAAGTATTGACCCAGGGGATAGGCTTGAAAATGTTGATAAAATCTGAAAACAGAACTTAATTAAATGTTTAAAGGAGCGGCTACATTTTGGGACATGAAATGTAAAGTGTTACATAGCTTGTTCCCCTCTGCCCAGTAAAACAGCCTGCAGCAGCAAAGCAGTTCACTTTCTGAAAACTTTGTTGCGCTATACTTGATGTGGGAGGTTGAAGGAGGTTCAGAAGTTCAGTAAAGAGCCTAAAATGTACAGTCAAATGGGCAATAGAGTCCTTACATCTCCATCCCAGAAGAGCTTAAATTTGCCTGTGATATTGGACTGGTTTAAAAAAGGAAGTTGCATGCACTGTGGACTTTATCAAAACTGTGTCAGAAACCCTGCAAGGAATGTGTTAATACAAGAAAGTGAATCACTTGCCTGCTTCAGTGGTCTGATGGATCGAATCCACCAGAAGAGCGTGAATATGGAGGAACCCAAAATTTCCTTCCCTCTGAGGAATTGGAAATTTCCCAGGAAAATGCATATAGAACAGGAGAAACCAAATATACAAACTTTACAGAGTAGATGTCTAAATTAACCTCCTTCCAGATATTACATGTATTGTACAGCATCCAATCAAAATCCAACCAGAGGCTCTTGAAACCTACTTTTAAACTCAAGAATGTCACAACACCAATTACGCTGGCAATGCAAGATATGCTACAGATGTATGGGTTGGATTTCAACCCCGTGCAACTGGTGACTCAGCTTTGCCTGTTGCAAGCCGGCTATCAATTTGCAGAAGGTCACTGAGGTCCATTCCAAAATATTTTTTGTTCAGCCAAACCAAATGCTGACTGTTTTGCAAAAAGGTGAAGCTGACACTGAAGTTTTCCATGGTAGTAGCTGCCAACCCTAAAAAAAGGAGGAATATAGATGCCTAGTATCAGTCACAGCTCAGGAGTCTGCACCTCATGCAATGAAAAGAAAAAGAAAAGTCTGATTTAAAGCTCACAGGAGTTTTTGGTAAATTCACTTAAAGAAAACAGCAGCCTCTGAACTTCATCTGACTTGGACTCCCTTTCTCTATTTGTGTTTTTAAAAGAAGTAATTATTGGCTTTGTACCATTCCTACTTTGTCCACTTCTAATAATGTGAGGAAAAGAAACTTTGTCTTAAACTTTAAAACTTACTACCTGCAATCTTCTTGTTTTAATTTAGGCTAATGCTCATTAAGCACTGCACTGATTTGCTGTGAGGTCTTGGAGTGGTGGGCAGGACACTTCGTTCCCAGCAGAGTGAACAACATACTTTGCATCTATGTTAACTAACTGGATAAAGGTTTGTCCTCAAATCTGAAACTACTGGAAGGATGGGTTTAAGTATCTAAGAAGAAAACTTTAAATAACTGACTCCAGGATCATTTTCCCATAGCAACGTGCTTTTAAAATTAATTGAGAGAGGTTAACAGAGAACTGCTGCATAATTATACAAATACATCTTCATCCCTTACCACTGGGTTCTTAATCACAGAAGTGTGTTGCAGAGAAGCAGCTGAACTGGGCACCAGTTAGTCATCTGCTCCAGGTAAGCTTATGAAAATAAGCAGGAGCCAGTGAGGTGCCTAGTCAGAAGAACTATTTGACACTGAGTAAGGAGATCACAAATAGGTCAACACCACTGTGAAACTAGCCTAACAATCTCCCTCCTGTCTGAAGCCCAGGAATAGTATCAAAGCTAATAAGCATACAGAGCCTTTTGTCAAAATCCAAATGGCTAGGAACACTTGATCCCTATGGAAAGGAACTGGAGATAAGAAATGTCCTGCCTAAGATAGTTGGCAGAAGAGCTAAGCTGCAAGGCACAGGAGGCTTTTGCCGAGGTAGGTTTTGGCTCACTGCCTATCTCATTCCAAACAGACATGAAACTGGTGGAAGCCTTTGATATTCTCCCATGACACAGTCACAAGTGTGAGCAATTTACAGCATCTGCGGTCACCAGTACAGACTTCACTTTTTAAACGCTAGCTGCTTTTCACGCATTGTCCATTTGACGTCTTCCTGAGGAAGGTGGCTGAACCTCTGGCTTCTCTGAAGAGAATGTTTGCTTGAAAAGAGACATACGTTTGCCAGCAAAAACCAGCCTCTTCCTTGCTGATTGAGGCCGCTGGTATTGCCTGTCCTGCTGGCTGGCCATCCATGGACTAGCTGAGTCCAAGGAAAGGCAGCAGCAAAAGCTACTCATCAATGGTTCTCTGTTCTTTTATCTCTTACTTACAAACAGAAACCTTGTATAGATGAAAGTCTAACTTCCCTTTCCCCCATCATCCTGTATCAGGTTTGTTTCTTCACAGTATTGTTTACGATGTGCTGTTTTCTTTTTTTTTAAAGCCTCTTTTCTTTTTTTTTTTTAAAGTCAAACCTCCCCAGGCCAGGCGTTTATTCCCAGCTGACTCCTCCGTTGTAGCATTTCTTCTTGACCCAGGTGTAACCTCTCATTCTCTGGCTGCTGCTGGCAGCTTTTCCCTCCTAGCAAAATGTTTCTGACTAGATGTCTCCAGCTGCAGAGGAACTCGTGTCTTCTGAGCATCTGCTGTATTTTCAGATTCCTCAGACTCAGCATCCTCACCGGGCAGCAGAGGGAGAATAAGGCTGGGGCAAGTCTGCAGTGGGTCATTTGGTGCAGCTTATTTGGTACGGCAGATGCCTCTCACCTTTCCTGGGATACACTGGGTGTGTTCTGAGCAAACATCCTGGTGAGCTGCATGTGCTGGCCAGCCACTACTGGTCCAGAGAAAACTAGCTGGAATTTTACCCTTTACTTTGGATGCAGCAGGTTCTGGGGCTCTAGTGGCGTAAAATGCAGAGCTCTTTGGATGAATGAAGGGACCCACCTGTCTCTCTCTACCTTTTTCTCTATATTTTTTAATTTCAAAAGTCCACGGGCTCCTTGATTTTAGGCTGCATAAGCTCAGGAAAAAAAAAAACATTATGAAAGAAGTGCTTGGTATTTCCAAGGCTATTTGTAGAGCCTAGCAGCACAATACAACATTACTAGCATGCTGGAAAGGCAGTTTTGACCTTTGTGGGGTAAGGTATAAACCAGTGGTTACGCCTGGAAAGACAAAGTCTGCCGGGCTGACTGCACCACAGAGCTGTATTTGCACAAGCTGGCCTGGGTTCCAGGTAACTACAAACTATTTAACTCTAGCAGTGCAAGCCTCTTATCTCTCAAGTCTTCAAATGTTGAACATACAACAAAGATATTAAATATCTTGCTATGTTTTTTTCCCCAACCTCTTTCTTTCCCTTTTGTTCTTAAGGCTGTTATTTTGTTTCATAACAATTTTCTTGAGCAAAATCAACATGCTCTTTCTCCAACTTGAACTAATTAATGCTCTTATTTCCCTCTTAAACCATATGTGCATGGTCATGCTTGTTTTGTATGCAGACAATAGAGAATATGTTCCTCTTCTTGAAATTTTTGAAAGGATTTACTCAGGAGACCCATGAGCTGAGCTGTGAGCCAGTGGTGCAGGTGTCCTCTGTGAATAGGCAGTGGGAGAGTAGCCAGGGCTGCACTTGTGCAGGTCAAATTTAGCAAGGTCTGTGCATGGTATCCAAGTAATTCCTGTCTGTGACATAGAATAGAATAGTTTAGTAGGAAGGGACCTATAACGATCATCTAGTCCAACTGCAAACAGGACTTGCAGGCTGGAAGCAGCAGTGAGTGCCAGGTAACGTGTAAATAGATGGATGTATATATATCAACATCACGTGGCATACGACATGGTTTAATTAAGACTTTGCCCCTTCTCAGCCTTTCCACAGGTAACATCTAGTTTGGACCTGAGTTGAAGGATAGAAGAGGCTCAAGTCTTGCTGCTGTACCTTGGAGCTCACTCCCAGCCCACGTAAGCATGGAGTCCCAGCAAAACCATTTGGACACTAGGTGAGTCTGAGCTTGCATATACAGTATAGGAGCAAGCATGGAAAGAAACGCTCCCCATCGAGCATGTCTCTTATCCAGGTGTAAAAAAAAAAAAAAAAAAAAAAAAGAAAAAACAAAGGGAAATATTTCATGTGCAAATAAGGTTCTTGATTATAGGTTCCATTTTTATTAAATATTCCAGTTAGATCCTGCAAGACTGGAACTTTGTAATTCATATATTTGAGGCAATTAGCCTTTGAGTTGCCATCCTTACGTTTGTTTGGTTACTTTCTGTAGCGTAGACACGTGCTTGTACAGTTAGTCTGTGTGCAAGGTGTAATTTACCTGTCTGAGGGCTGCACTCTGAGTCACTGAGTTCCTTCAGGGTATCCTAATTCCTTTCCTCTGATAATCCTCAATGAATACCCTAGGTGCTGTTTGGTTTTTGCTTTCCCTTTAGAAACTGAGTTATACAGTAAAAGTGACAGTATGCATCTGCATGTAGCAGGTTGTGATTCCCATTATAGGTGAAAAAGCACCTATCTTGCTCCTGAACTAAGTGTTACTATTCCAGTCTCAGTATTGTGGTTAAGAATCTGTCAGCAGCCTCAGAGGAGGATGCAGAAAATATATACCTATATTTGCACTAAGTGATTTTTCAACATCAGATGTTCAGCTACCATCTTACAACCAAGAGAATGTAAAATGAATGCTATTAGAGACTTTGGTCTTTTGAAGCAGGAATCTGGCTCAAAGCCTGTTTAATTCAATTTAATTGTTCGTTTAATTTAATTTATTTAATTCTAATATTTGAAGATCTGTTTAAAATAAAAAAGCCACTGGACTGACTTATTTCCTACTTGATTTCACTACATTCCATTAAGGCATTCAAACAATCTGTGTCTAAAAATTATGCACACTATAGAACTTGTCTTGTGTAATCACTCATTATGTTTTTGCATTGTTTTAACATACACACACAAAGAAAAGGCCCTGCATTAAAACACCATGAAGAATGCAAAATTAAGTACTTGAAAGTCAGAAATTACATAAGGTAAAATAGCTTGTGTAAATCTAATTTGGCCTCTGTGTGTGTGTTCACACAATGTATGTGTGTGTGTATGTGTGTATATATATCAAAAGCGTATAATATTTGTGTATGTATAGTGAGAAAAGCCTTTAATTACATGAGTACCTACTGTTTTTTCCACAGAGGGCTTGCCTTATTCAGTGAACAGGATAGACCTGCTTCACATGTGGGTCACCTTACTGTGAAGAAGGCTGTTCCCTACACAACACTGCCTTGTTAATTGTGGAGGTCGGTGAATCACAAATGAAGTGGGAGACTGGAAGAAGAGTTGAGGGGTGTCACTGCTTCTGCAGGGAGTTAAATTCATAACTTAGAAAGTCAAATGGCTGACTACTGACAGGTATAGAGATATCTGAGTGAGCTCCTGAACTCCCGTCAAGAAAAATTATCAGGACAAACTTATGCAATTTAAGTTGCTGATCTGAGTGAACTTAACTGATTTATCCTACTGTAAAGTAGGGGGTGCATGCGGGAACTGCTCTGCAGGCAGATTGCAAAGGGAACTACTTTCTAGCAAGGAAATGGCAACAAGCAGCAGATGGAGGTAAATTCTTCTGGCAGCACAGCTGGTCTAGAAGACAACATCTGTTCACAACCTGGACCAAGCTGAGGTAGAACTAGTTTGGGTTTGTCTTTCTTACTCTCACTAATATTCTACATCAGTACCATTGTCTTCATTAACTAAATCCATAACCTCATTTTTAAAAAAATGTTAGTGTGACAAAGTTTATTTTACTTCAAATCCAGGTTAACTGGCTCTAAATATCTTACCTAGTTTTAATTTTTTATTAATCGAGTGCTGCATCAGCTGCTCCATCATTTTGACCAGGAGTGATGTCAGGCTTCTGTCTCTTCCTCAAAGCACCATATGATGTTATTCCAGTTGCATTTGTCTCATTTTATGAGTTTATGCCTTGAGACTCTGGAATCTGGTTTACAAAAGCACTGCACATTCACAGTTGCCAACAGGAGTTGTGCTTTGAAAATACAAAATGCTGCACTATGCTCAAGAATGCTAAACTGCTGGGAGCTGCAAGTACCCAAAACTTCATGGTTTTCACCTTAACCTATCTCTCTCTGAGTTTCCCAATATAAAAGGAAGGTAATAAACCTTCCCCTTATGGACACACTGTGAAAATAAATGCATTAATATTTGTGAAACATTTGGGTACTTCATAGGGGAGAATTATAAAAAAGCCCATGAGGACATTAATCATTAGTTCTTGAGAGCAGGGTTTGAAGATAGTGCATTAAATAAGTCATGGGGCTCCATACTGAGCAAGGAGAAAACAAAATATTGCATTGCTCCTCATTAAGACCCAGATTCTCAAAGGTATTTTAAATGCCTAAATCCTGCTGAGAGTCAGGGCTTCTTAAGTGGTCATTTTTTTTTTTTCCCCTGAATAAGACAGGAGATCTGCAGGAAAAATTGTACGTAATCATGTAATTCTAGGTTGCATCATAATGCACTGTTAATTAAAGATTGCGTCAGAACGCATGTGCACAAGATTTGGGGCACAAATTAACATTGCCCAAGCAATCTTAGTTGCAGCATTTACCAACGTCAGATTGCTTGACTTTGCAACATCTATGATTTTTTCCAATAGTTAGTGTACAAATAATTTTCTCTGGTTTTAGGATAATAAACGAAGCCACCCACATTCCCCATCATGCTCACATCCCTAGCAGATGGGGGGTGGAAACCCTTCCCCTGCTGCATCCCTCCCCATATGGGGTATGGACCTCTGCCAGCAGAGTAAATGACACAAGTAATAGGTTGTCATCTTCTATTTGAATCAGCATCAGGGAGGGGAAGAACATTTTGCCAGTGAGTTTCACTAACGTTTGCTGACATCAGAAGAATGGTGAAAGTCAGGTGTCTTTGGTTCAATCAAAATTGGAGGAGAGTGCATTGAAATGAGTATGGGCTTTTCTGCTTGTTCCCCAAGTAGCTTAGCCCTTTCTACCATTTCCTGATTCCTCTTTCTTTCTGTTTATCTTGCCCCACATCCAGCTCTCAGAGTACTCACCTCGCCCTCCTAAGCTGAAAAATCCCCTATAGCATCTGGATAAAACCCTGCAAATCCTAATCTGACCCCATAGATTATCTTGCTTTGAGAGGAAGTGGGACTAGAGACCTCCTGATCCCTTCCAACCTAAATTATCCTGTGATCTGATGAACATATCACACTTTCCTCCGTTACATAAATAGTCTGCATTCCAATAGGTGATTCCATTAATCAGTCTTTGTACCAAGTATCTTTGGCTTACTTCATTGTCATAATTTCACCTCTACAGTACAGGATTCCTTTAGACAAAAAAGTCAACCAAGCATACATCCCATAAAACAATAAAATAAAGCTAGGGTTGTTATTATGTGGAACGAGATTGTTGCAAATTCCACATAACCAGGAATCTGTGCCAGGAGCTCTTCAAAGTACTGTGGCTGCCCTTCCAAGAATCTGAAAATGTTAACACCAAGGCTAAGGAAGTTTGATTTCCCACCCCCCGCCCCCCTCCCGTCTGTAAACATGACGATATTTCTCTGGATCCTGGCTTCAAATCCTCTGAGCCGCAGCGGGATGCCGACAGACAGGATGCTCGTTCTGCAACGGGAGGCTTGCTCTGCAATGGCACGAAGTTCACCGGTTTCCACCACTGTCATGTTGTCCCACTCTGCGTTACTGCAGGGACCAACCTGCTCCTCTCAGAGGAGACCAAAGCAATCTTTTCTGCCCCTCCTCCCCAAACTGTTGGGACCTAGGTTATAATGGTGTGCAATTTCCTTAATATAACTCAGTGAATGTGGAAAAAAAAAAGCCAAAAGACATTGATTCATTCTCTTCTTGAATGCAACCCATCTTTCAAATTGTACCGTTTTGTCTTCTAGCAAAAAGGCACCCCAAAGATCCTACGTCTTCTCTCTGAGGTCAAAGAGGCACTCTGGGAAAACCCGTGCTTGATCATGAAACGTAGCATCTCATGAAGCCTTGCACAGGAGAGAGGCTTGCCTCTGTAATCTTAACTTCAGCATTTACTCATGTGTAGGCTCCACCACGCAGCTGGAATATTCCTTTCAAATCTTTCTCATTTCCTCATTCAAATCAAAATCAATTCTCACCAGAATATGTAAAGACATTTCTGTGATTTGAAAGATCTTTTTCCGTGAAGTTTTGCTTCAGTAGTACTTATGCCATCAAAAATTTATTTCTTAACTCCTATAAATGTGTTTTCTTTCCTTTTTTTGTCCTCAACCTTCTTGTAGTCAGAAATAAGTCTCTCAAGGATCACTGTTTCAAGGCTGGGAGAACTTCTACTATGTAAAAATAAGTAACTCTCAGGAATATGCTACCTTTGAAATGTTTCAGCTCCAAATGAAATCTCAGGATGCAGGAGCAGTGCAGAAGAGGCGTTTGGGATGAAAACATTTGGTCAGCTTGAGAAAGGGTTGTCGCCTCTCGTTATGGGCTTTTCATTATAGTGTACGATTTTATTCTGTTTCCACAGATCTCATTCACAATACTCCTACCTCTTTCTCTAAGGCCTCTTCTTTTCCCTCCCATCTCTTCCAAGTTTTCGATTCTTTGCTTTCTTCAGGCAAATTTCTCTTGCCTCAAAACTTCAGCTTGAGACCTCTGTTCCCAAAGTCCTCTTCCCCTCTCCATTTCTCCCTGCCAACCCCAGGCCATGCCGAGGCCTTTTCCCCTTTGTGGGAGAAGAGAGTGAGTGGTTGGTAGCTAGGACTTACTAGAAGACCTGTTCCAAATGATCCCATTGTAGAAGAAATCTAGGAAGGGTAGGAGGCAACCAATCCAGCTAAATCGTGAGCTTACGACATGAAAAGGAAGCACAGAGAAAGTAGGTCAGGTTTCCACAGGGTGAGTACAGAAGTACTGTCTAGCAAGAACAGACAGGGACAAACACAAAAAAGCCAATACAACAAATAAAACTTAACTAGCAAGAGCACCGCAAGTAACAAGAAATCGTTGGGTAAGTACATCAGTGGTAAGAGGAAGTCAAAAGCAAGTGGATTACTCATCAGAGAGAGAAAGCTATTGACTGATGCTGAGGAGGCTCAGAGTGCCTCAGGCCTTTTTTGCACCAGTCTTGGCTAAAAGAGGTCACTTGTGATCAGGTGATTGACATAATACATATTAATGACAAGGGAATGAGGTTGCAGTCCAGACTGGGACAGAACTGGTTACAAGAGTGTTTAGGTAACTTAGAGGTGTTCAAACCAACAGGCTGGCTGGGCTTCACACCAGAGTACTGACAGAAGTGGCTCAAACAGCGTTGGAAACACTAGTGTTTCCCTCTGAGAGCTGAGGGAGGGTAGCCAAGACCCCTGCTGATGGAAAAAGGCAAAAGTGGTGCCTATCTTTAAAAAGGGCACTTAAAAAACCCCCAACATAGACCAGCCAGCAATTTTTTTTCCCCAGAAAGCACCTAGTACAAAACAGACACATCATTTGTAAAGAGACAGAAGGAAACAATGAGATAAGCAACTGTTAACATGGACTTGTCAACAAGAAATTTGGACAAGCTGGCCAAATTTCCTTTGGCGACAGGGGAACAGACCTTGCTATGGAAGAAAGGAGCAAGGGTGGCAACGATCTGTGCCTTGGCTAGCCTCTGCACACCCGCTCGTAAATGAGGGAGTTCAGCTGACGTGAAAAAGTTGGGCAGTGAGTACAAAACTGTGAAAACAGCAGTTGTCAGCGGTTCGCTGACAGATGGGTGGATTATAGATGCAGTTCCAAAGGGGTCTGTCCTGGGACGTTTCATGAGTGGCCTTCAGAGATGGCATTAATCAGGGAGCGACTGCAAGTACATTGGAGGGTGAAATAAGGATGCAAAATGATCCTAAGAAGTTGCTTGGAAAGCACAGAACGTGACTGAAAAGCAACAAGAGGAGGTTTTTTTGCAGGCAGTGTTGACCCCCGCACACGCAGAGGCTGGGGCACTACTCAGCACATGCGGCAGGAAGCAGCTGAGGGAAAACCAGAGGAGAGCCAGGGACAATTGGTGGCCGAGGACACAGCAGGGGAGGTGGACAAATTGCAGCTGGTTGTCATAAAGAAAACATGGCGCGGGGACACAGTAACAGCCATCAGATGTAAAACGGCACTGCAACACAGGAAGAGAAAGAGGAGCCTTCCCTGGGCAGGGTGCACCATGTTCATGTTTCAGCAAGGAATATTCCGATGAGAGAGGAGGATGAAGTGTCTGCTGGGGAGGCGGCAGGGCTGCTCCGGTACTGGGGATCCCTCAGAGCAGGACTGAGGGAAGCCCTACGAAAGGGATCCGGAGCCATCAGTAGATGGGAAACCTTTTTGGTGTCCTACGTAAGAAAAGGAGCTAAAGGGAGGAAGATCTAAGGAGTTAATGGGGTACAATAACTCGCTTGCAGAGACCGGATCAAGTAAATGAAAATCCAACAATAACTTGCTCTTCCATTTATATTCGGTAATGACGCCAGTCCTCTTCTAATGCACGCAAGTATTTTCTGCTCACTAGCCGTGTTCATGTGTACAAGCGTATATTGATCTGTTGTCTCTCTTTCCCTTCTTCCAAAGGAAAAAATAACCGCACAGTTCAGTAATACATGGGCTATGCTCCATGAGGAAAATAGTCCGAGGCACTTACATGTAAATTTAGCTTAACATAAAAATAACCTCCGCAAATTCGAATTGTCTGTCTTACAACTAATTTTACGATTCATGCCAGGTGTTAATATGGTTACTATTTTTTTAAGCGTGTACTAATTTGACAGGCTGATTGAAGCAATGCAGGTACATCTCCTCGCACCGCTCTAGGTCTCAGAAATGCCCCCTTCGACTTTGGGTTCTTCCCTCCAGGTCTGTCCCCGCTCCAGCCCCCCCTCTTCAGCCTCCCAGGGTGCTCCTGCGACTTGGCTCCCCGGTGCGGTGCTCCTCCAGCCCCGCCAGCCGCAGCTGCACTGCATTATTAAAGGGATGCCCTGTAAATAATTGATAAGGAAATAACAGCGCGCTGTAGAGCGAGAACACCTCCTTCCCCGGCCCTCACCCTGACCGCCCCGGTGCCGCGCGGCCCGCCGCGCCACTTGCCCCGGCGCGGCTCCGCGCAGCGCGGCCGCGGGGCGGCGCGGAGCCCGCGCGGGGCCGCCCCGCGCCCTCCCCGCCCCGCGGCGCCGTCCCGCCCCCGGCGGCGGCGGGTCCCTGCAGGGGGGCCGGGCCGGGCCGGGCCGGCGGCGCGGCGCGGCGGGAGCAGGTGCGGCCGCCCGGCACCGCGGGGGCGGAGCTGGGGGTGGCGGCGGGGCCGGGGCTGGGCCGGCAGGTGGGGGCTGCCGGGAGGCGGAGGGCGAGGAGCCGGGCGGGCTGCCCGCTTCTGGAGGTGCGGCCGGCGGCACGGCTCGGCTCGGCAAGCGGACTGCCGCGGGAGGCGCACGGCGGCGGCGGTGCCCGCAGCCCGGGCCGCGGCGGGGCCCCTTGCTGCAGAGCCAGATGTGCGGGACGAGGGGCCGCGAGGGGCCGGCGGGGAGGTGCTGGGGGCTGCTGCCGCGGCCGGGAGGGTACCCTTAGCTGTGCGGGAAGCGGAGAAGCCGCGTCGGGAGCTGTTATTTTCTTCCCCTCCTTCCTTTGCCTTCCCCCTCCTCCCTCCTCCTCCTCACCAAAACCGGGAGAGGGGGCGTGTTCGTAGAGTCTCGCTGCACCGGTTTTGCTTGGCTTGTTGTTGCAGGGTTTGGTTTGCAGGGTGGTTTTTTTTTTTTCTTTTCTTCCCCCCGCCCCCCCCCCCCCCCCCTTTTCTCCCTCCCTCTCCTTTGGCCCATTGCATGCTCGGATCCGGCTGGATCCTTCCTTTTATTTTCGGTGGTGCCTCTCGGAGGGGGGAAGGGAGAGCTGGGATGAGTGCAGCTTGACGCACAGGCGAGGGGAGGGGGGGCACCGCCGGCAGCTGCAGCGGTTCGTGGCCGCAGGGTGCGGGTGAGGAAGGGAGCGAGCGAGGGGCTCGCTCGGTGCCTCCCCCTTTCTTCGCCCCTCTCCTTCCTCCCCTCCTTTCCTCCCTCCCTTCCCCATCCGTCTCCTGCCCGGTCCGGCTGGAGCGTGTGTGCCATATATTACGTCGCAAGGTGTGTGTGCGTGGGGGAGAGGGAGGGAAGGACTCGCGAGGGAGCCGGGGCTGCCCCAGCCCCCCCCTATGTGAGCCCCCCCGGGCGGCTGGATGGCGATAGACCGGCGCCGCGAGGCGGGCGGCGGGGGCCGGCCGCTGCCGGAGGAGAACGGCTCGGTGCTGGGGGGCGCCGCCGCCCCCCCGGGGCCGCCCCCCGCCGGCGCCGCCGGGGCCGAGATCCAGGCGGTGCCGCTGCCGCCGCCCGCCGCCGCCTGCAGCCCGCTGCTCCTCGACTACGACGGCTCGGTGCTGCCCTTCCTCGGCGGGCTGGGCGGCGGGTACCAGCGGACCCTGGTGCTGCTCACCTGGGTCCCGGCCCTCTTCATCGGCTTCAGCAAGTTCTCGGACTCCTTCCTCCTGGACCAGCCCGACTTCTGGTGCCGGGAGGTGGACGGGCAGGGCAACTGGAGCGGGTCCCTGGCGCCGGGCCACGCCAACCGCAGCGGCAACGGCAGCATCTTCCCCTCGCCCGGGCTGCCCACCCCCGTGGGGGGCAACGCCAGCGAGTGCGACTGCCACGAGTGGCACTACCGCATCAGAGCCGGCCTGGTCCAAAACGTCGTGAGCAAGGTGAGAAAATCGGCTGCCCTCACCCCCTTCCCCATCCAGCCCTCACAGCCCCTCCTGGCCCTTCCCCAGCCCCGCTCTGCACCCGCTCTTCCCAAGCCAGGGGGAGCAGCCGGACACGGCGCGAGTCTGTCCCTCCGTGCTGCTGTTGGGTCGGTCGGGCTCCCCATGGGTTGCCACCAGGAGTAAATCCTAAGTCCCCATGATCCTTTCCCTCCCTGGGTGTCACGTCGCGTGTCTGTCCTGTGGGTTTGTACCTGAGTGCTGATTGCAAGACTGAGCCGCGAAGTTAGGTCCTGAAACGGGATCCTCTGCAGCTCTTTGGGTCCCAGCAATGTGCCAACGGCTGTCCTGCCGTCTTGGGATGCGCTTGTCTGTGGGAAAGACACCACAGGCGAGTGCCACCAGCTAGCGAGGGGAAAGGGTGGCGGAGAAGGCTCCGGTTGTGATATTGCTTATCTTTGTGCAAGCATACTAAAGCAGCCGTAGAAACCAAAAACCAGGTTGATTTTTTGGGGAAGCTGATGCGGTGGTCACTGTTGGGAGGAAAATGAGACAAAGTTCTGCTGAATTCTTCTTGTTTTGTGCTTATTCCCTCGATAAATGCTTCAGTAGAGCAATAAAAGAAGAAATGTCTCACACAAGTTGTACTCCAGAGATAGAAAGTGTATGCTGCTCTGTTCTGTGTTTCCTTGTGTAATGGCTAAGGTGGAAAATTTCTAGTGAGGAGGGCTGCGCCGCTTTCACTCTTCCTTCATATTTGCTGAGTGGCACATGCAAAAAAAGGCCTCGCCTTTTCACCTGAAAGCTTTCGCTTGTTTACGGTACCGGCCCCGCGAAAGCCTTGCTGCCTGTGGATGGGCCTCGCTGGTATTAACAGGCAACTGGAGCTCTTGGAAATGTAAAATGAAACTGTTACACCGGAAAAGTAGTTCCCTTAATCTTAAACCCCCCCGCCCAAAATCAGCAAAAACTACTTCCTCGCTGGGAGCGGTGCTTTGGATTAACTGTGTTTATCTAGTTGGGAGAAAGAAACACAGCAATTATCAGATGACCAGCATGATTGTGCTTTGGTCAGCCGGCATGTGTTTGTATTAATCATTGAAAATCATTTCAGTTTCTCTTTGTGTCCCTTGAAAGCATGCGCAACAGGGGAAAAAGCAGGTAAAGCAAATCCCTCAAAACCTTGAACCCAGAATGAATAAAAAAAAGTAATCCAGCTACAGTCCTTTCATGAGAAAAAACAGGCACATGGTGGACTTGAATGGTTTGTGATATAGAAGTACATAATGAAACTCAGCATTTAAGAGAGGCAGATTTTCTTCTGTTTATAACCAGAGACTGAGCTATTCATATGTTTTAGGGCTGAACACTGATGCTTAAGCATGGAAAAAAAAGATGTTGAAATATTTCTTTTTAGTGTAAACTGTACAATATGTATTTTTTAAATGTTTCAGTCTTCTGAAGGTCGTCATCAAGTTGGCCATAAAAGGTTCAGGGAGAGTTAGTTTGCCATCCTGCATGCTTCTTTAAAAATAATTTTAAAAGTGTTCTTTGGAAGAACTTGCGGTAAAGGGCAGATCAATTTTAAGGGATAAATAAACATCTGTGGTCCCTGCTGTCTTGTTTTCTATTAGAAAGAATAATAATCATCTTTTGAGACTACAGGTTTTTCCAGTGTGGAGTTTTTATTTTTGCTGTATGCTCGCTTCCAAAAACTTGGCAGCTTTTTTGCTTTGATTTGTAATCCCATGTAATTATAATTAGGTTGTTTTCTTGGGGTCAGGATTCCTCCTTAGTTTGTGCTTTGGTTTTGTTCTGGGGGTTTTCTGGGTGGGTGTGCTGTCTGTTTTTATCCTAATGAAGAAAGAGAGGAAAAACCCAGGCAGAACATCAGTGTAGCTTAATTTGGGCTTCCATTCTTATAAACCCCCAGGAGTTCTGATACTGTGGGAGCAATTCTCGTAACTGCTGACTCCTCTTACGTGCATCCCACCATCCTTTGTCAGAAACAGTTGCCCTGGATGAATTCAGAAGACTGGATGTTCAGATCTCCCTTAAGTCCCCTCAAAAATACATTTGTTTTTATAATGTATTATGCAATGTTCTCATCTTTCTAAATAGAGTTTTATTAAATCTTAGTCTAATATACACTCATCTGTGAAGTAGCCAGGGGTTATATTGAAATATCATAAAGAGAGCCAAAAGTATATTAATAAAAAATGCACTTTTGTTTGGCCGGTAAATCCCCTTATTCTCATCTTCAGCAGTCCAAGGTAATTGCTGCCGCATGCTCCATCACTGCTTTGTCTTCAGAAACGATGAAACAATTGTCGTTATTTAGCGCAAAGCGTATTTCCTGCTCTCCGTTTTGTTGATGTACACGCGTGTAAGACGTCACTGTCCCCCATTCCTCGGGAGCAGATAGCTGTCCTTAAACGTTAAGTTTCACTGTCTCCGTAGCCTCTCTCCTAATGGTACCCTTCATCAGATGTCTCTCTGTCCCTGCTTTCTCAGCTCTCCCTTTCCCGGTGCCCATTTTCTCCCAGCCTGTGTCATGCTTGGGATTGATGGAGTGGAGATCTTGCTGTTTCCATCCCCGCTCTGTGCTTTGCTTAGCCCTCCTTCTCTTTGAGTCTTTGCTGGAGCCAGGGGTGGCCTTGCACCTTCCTTGAAGAGGGGCATTGCCACGCTAGGCGCTGCCATTATCCTGACCTCCTTGACTGAGTCACTGGGAACGGTGCTTTTTATAGCACTGCCAGTCACTAGAACTGGAAATGGTAATAAAGGATGTACTGCTTATTATTTAACACTGTTGAAATACATACAGCGAAGAGGTCAGATGCATAATTTAACCACAGGGATTCCAGTGGCCATATTAAATCACCTATCTGAGCTAATGTCCTGACTTGGTACGTAAATCTTGGACTTAAGCTTGGTGTGTACATAAATATCTTCCTTTAGGACAATTGACTTGTAAGGCTTTTTCACTGATAAATGCTTCTTTGAGGATTTTCATCTGTTCTTTATCACATCATTATTATCACACTGCTATGAACACAGCGCACGTGTATTGTTGTGAGAGATGTAGCCTGAACTAGCCTTCAGGCAAAAGGCTAGTAAAAAAAAAAAATAAATCTATCTTTTAAATGGTTTGTGTATCTCATGGCTGTCCAAAGGAAGGGTGCTGAGAAATACTCTCCTTTTTTGCCATGAGGAAACCTGAGGTCTCGTTTCACCCATTTGCAAAGTGACACTTCAGATAAATTATTAGCATTAATGCAATAAGCAACATAATGACAACTAAACATACGTAGCCGTGAAGCCTAGCAGGAAGCTGGAGTGTGTACTCAGCAGGGACTTTTCTAACTCTCTCATAAACTTCTTTAGTGCCTGGGTCTTCTGACCATCTGCAAAGCCAGCTGTAATCTTGGGGCAAAGTCTTCATGGAAGCTCTTAGTTACGGGATTGATGGTGGTTGTTTTTCCCTCCGTTACTAGGGTGACCTGTCTGCTGTGTTCGATTGCATTAAGTGGTGGGGTTGTTTGTTGTTTTGAATGCTAATTTGTGTAATGGACACCAAAAGCTGACAATGGGGAAGGACTGAGGTTTGATTAAATTGCAGCAGTTGATGGCACAGCATCAACAACACATCTGTCCACATCCGCAGCGTTCCAGATCGTTCCACCTCTTGGGGGTGGCATAGAGGGAAGTGGTTAGTTGAAGGCTGCGTTCTAATCACCGAGAGCAATTATGTAATAATATTTCATGTCTAGTCACAAGAGAATTCCTGTTGTGGCTGCTTTTCTGCTCCAGATGCCTTGTTTTGCTGCAATGCTGTTCTCTTGGCTCTCAATGTCCCACCTGATTTGGGTTGAGTCATCTTCTTCCCAAGTAACATGCCATTGTTTTACCTATTTGCCACTGGTTTGATGATTCTTGTGCCAATTTGGCTGAGCCTCTAGCAAATTGTCCCATCCAAAAAAGCAGACCTTAATTCATGAGAGCCAAATGGTCCAGGGGCAGTGCTGCCTTGGCATGAGCTTGGATCATTTCAGGCTGGGATGTGATGCTCTTTGCCCGTGCCCTACCAGCCTTTCTTTATCTTCCTTTCATGGCAATTTTGGCACTCTTCTGGACATAGCAATCTGAATCAGCTGAAGGCAACTTGGTAGAAAACTTTCTCTTTAAATA
Source organism: Gavia stellata (assembly GCF_030936135.1). NCBI lineage: Eukaryota > Metazoa > Chordata > Aves > Gaviiformes > Gaviidae > Gavia > Gavia stellata. The sequence continues at coordinate 93,327,948 of NC_082596.1, read as the reverse complement.
CATTTTAATAAAATTATTATAGTTTTTTTTCTCAGTTTTCTGCTGGGTTAATGAAGTGAAAAGGCTCTGTGCAGTGACATGTGCCCTAGAGCGTGGTGTTGTCTCATGGCATTATTGCAGGTATCTGCAAGTAGCCAGAGATGGTACAACAAACAAATCTGTGTGAGGTAACAGTGATGATAAATTTGGCATTGCTTGTGGGGTGATATTTCGTGGGGTAGGGGATAGGTGTGCATTTCAAGTGGACTTTCAGAGTATAGCTGTTAATTAAATCAAAGGGGATCACTCTGACAAGGTCATCCTGAGAATAAGAGCAGTGCCACCCTTTCCAAGCACAAATGGGAGGAGGTCTCTCACTGGTTTCTGCGTGTCCTCCAGTTGGTTGGTGTCTGCAAAGAGACTCTGGAAATGCTGATGCTTCTTTTTTTTTTTTTTGCAACTGCCAGGATTTGTCTTGTCAGTGTTGGTTCCTGGCTGACTGGCTTCTACTTAGTCCCAAATCAATGAAAACCTCGAGTTATTGTACCCAGTGCGGTAGTTGGGTCAGAAGCAGCAAGATCGAAGCTAGTATATCACCCATGCCTTTGCTCCGCTTGTACAGATTGAAGGGGGCATAGGGACCTGCAAGGCAGATACTTGCAATGGGTAGAAAGACTATTCTAAATTTCTTTCAGACAAGGCTTTGAAATTATTCTCTGTTCCTAATGGGTGCTGAAGGGGTCAACAAGTCCCTGTGGTCAGAGGGATCCAGAAATACTGGCAGACCAGAGCAAACTTCTACTACTACTTTTTGTGGCTTCCTCAGCTGTGGGAGAGTTCCCAAACTTTTTTTTCCTTCCCTCTGCAAGTTAGCTGATAAAGAGTTAGCAGTTGTCTGTCTGAGCACTTGCAGACTTGAGAAACCTGCTTGTTAAAGAGGGAGCCAGGGGAGCTGACTGCCTGTCCTGCTGCAGCTGCTCTGGGGCCTGCCCGTACACACCGAACGTGGTGATGGAGTCTCCCGGTTATCAGGGTGCTGGTGAACAACACCCTAAAACACCGGGGTGAGTTTCTGGCTGAGTGGAGTGAAGGAAGGGGATGGCTGTTTCGGGAACAATACCTGCAGTTTCCTGGTGGTGCAGAACTGTCCTCTGCCTGCCTGGAAACAGCAAATTACCTGATGTTGATGTTTGAGATAACCAAGTATGGTATCACCAGACTACAAATACATGTTTAGTGAGCCTAGATACTGTGTTTATTTATTTGGGGGGGAAGGGGAGAATTATGTACAGGCCAAAAAATTTTGAAGCAATTGATCTAGAAAACACAGACTAGGTTAAGACCAGTATTGACATCAGAACTCAGGTAGTCTTATGTTTTCTATCCGGTATGGATTTTTTTCACTAGAGGAAATGTTTATAGAGTTGATGTTTATTATCACCCTTAAATAAAGCGTCTTGGACACAGGAATCTGATTTCAGCCTGCCATAGACAGTTTTTAGCATTGGTAGAACTAACAATGATCCCCCGAAAGGTAATTCCGTATTGAAATATCTTAAAGTCATTCTCAGCTTTTCAAGACTTGCTATTGGGCCTTTCATATTCCTCATTTTCTGTGTGCATGTCAAACAACTGCTTTTTTTTTCTGGATGGATGTGATGTTTGAAACAGTTGGGGTTTTGTTTGTTTTTGTTTCCACTCCCTAATACATCCTGTATCTCAGTCATTTAGTTTAACTATACTGACCCTGCCCGTGCTGTGGCAGAATTTGCAGGCTATGGTGTATATTTACCAGCTGTTCAGGCAGACTAAAACCAAATTTCTAAAGTGATGTAACAGTTTTACCTCTTCTTACTCTGGCTACAAGAGTGCAATTATAAAAGATGACCTCACATTTTTCTTAAAGCATTTGTCAAAGAGGAGGAACTGGCACTTAGGATGGCATCTAATTTGGACCCAGTTCAGATGGTAACCTTGAGATGAGGGTTACAGCCCAGCCGAATGTGAAGGTGTTAATTTTTTAATGAAAAAACTTGTGGAATAACACAAGACTCATGGTTTTCCTTAACTTAAAAACTTTTGGCCATACTAATGGTGCAAAGTCTTAACTTAAAGCTTTCCAAATGAATTCTAGAGAGCTGCTAAATTTAGAAGGTGCTGAAAGGGATCCAATGCTTTTGTGTACCTTGTCTTTTGTTTTCCCTGTCAGCCTGTTTGTTTCTGCCTGGTTTCCCCTCTGTGCTACCTAGTATCCCTGCTTGGGACAGTTGCTCTCGCTCACTCCCTTTCGTACTCCTTCTTCCCTCAAAGGGACTTCTCTTGGGCTCCAGTTGCCTCAACTCTGAAAGTGTGCTTAGCTCTCATAATGTAATTTTTCTTTAATATTTTTTTCCAGTTGACTTTTGACAGCAGGTGACCTTATGTGCGCTCTGAATTCCCTTTTAAAGTCAAGGGGGAAGGAAGGGGCCTGAAGGAGGGAGAAAGGAGGTTCAAGCCCCTTCCAGAACGTGTCATGGGGGTGTGTTGCAGAGGTATCCTGGCAAAAACAGTGTCAGCGCCTGATAACCACCCCGCGCCTTACCAGAGCCGCGCTGGCCCACGCCCAGTGCGGGTGCTGCACAGCCTGCCGTGCCACCGTCCTGTAAAACCCGGCGGGCAGTGATGATTAATGTGAGCGTTGAGTAGCTCTCGCTGATCTGAGCCACGTCACACCTGCTGGGAACACGCAGTAGGTCTGCGCCTATTCCCAGGCGGTGGGAGATGCATCAGCGGCTGGCTGTGGTGTGCGCCCGTGCTTGGCTCAACCGGCGTGTTCGGGGCAGAAACTCCTCCCTGCCCTGCGAGCTGATGAGGCGAGGGCTGGGTGGGACCTGTTCCTGTGGAGGCTTCTTTCTTTCTTTTTTTTTCCCCCTACTCATATCCTCTCCAGGAGGAAAATTCAATGTGTAGTACAGGGCTTTGTTAGGATTTTTATTTTGTGTTTTTATTTTGGAGAGCCCTAAATGCCGGTTGTCCTACTCAAACACAAGAACAAAAGACTAAATAAGTGAATATATTCTGATACTTGTTTCTGGAATGCCTATTTAGATCCACAAGTGGCAAAGTCGGGAGAATCGGGAATGCTACTTGTGAGATGCAGGGAAGCGGTACATTTGTCTTGTCCAGCGGCATGTGATTTATAGCTACCCTTGCACGCTGTTTTCAGAGCAGGGTTGTCTGGTTCCCTGGAAAAGGTTTTCAGCTCCAGACAGTTGTGGAAGAATTAATTTTGGCTCAACTACTGTCTCCCTGTTACTTAGCAGTGCTCTGGAGCTGCCTGGTCTCCTCCTGGCCTCCAGACCAAAGTCCACGAGCGTGTAGACAACGTCACAATGTCCTCCCTACAAATATTATTAAGGATAGGGAATGTAAATTAAACCTTAAGACCTTTCCCTGCTCTGTCTCCCAGGGCTATGTAAAGCATTGTCTGCATGAACAATACAAGCTTGACAGACCAGTTTCTTATTTTGATTTGTAAAACAAGAAGAGTATTTTTCTCCTTTCTTCCTTCCCCTTAAATATTTAAGTTTGAATTAATACCAGACCCTCTTTTTTCCCCTATCCTTCTCCTTTTCTTCTTGCCTGAATTATAATAACTGTAGTCATCAAATGATGAGAGGGCAGGGTCATGGCAGTAATAATTACATGTCAAAATTAAGGTGTTTTCAGCTACGGTGACTTTGAGCAAGTATTTTTCATGAGAAATGGCTTCCTCCTCTTGTCTCCTTCCCCCTTCTCCATTTCAGAGTTTTTATGCCATGCTTGACATTTTCAAGTTTTTTCCCCAATCCTTAAGAAGGCCCAATAAGAGAGTAAATTAGGTTTTGCCATGTCAGCCCTCTCAAGGCTGCGTATGTGCAGTAAGTTTTACGCACGTGTGGTTTTGACAGCCTGAAAAATACCAGTCCTCAAAGTGTTAACTTGTTTTTGATAATCAGATGCTAGCAAATGTTTAACCAAAATGTTGGGGGTTTTTATATATGGCTTCTATTTATAGTGCCTAGACCTGTTCTAAATACCAATATGAAAACTAGTTCAACTTTTTATTTAGATTGGTTGCAAAGCCAGTCCCAGCAGCATGTACCTTGATCAGAATAAACATTGTCATCAGCTGAAAACTGAGGGATGGCACTCAAAAACTGTTTTTTCTCTGTGTGTCTCAGTCAGTCCTAGTGACAGGCATTGTTGCTTCTGGTCTTTTCATAGAGCCAGAGGGAGGCAAACAGCTACAGGTCTTAAAGCAAAGAATAGGTTTAAAGTTAGTTTTGTGACAGTGGCTCCTAACGATGTCAGAATACAAGTAGAAAAGATACTTAATTGCAGTACAGAGATGTAAAGGAGAGATAGAAATATCCTGATACTGCTCTCTGGGTAGTTATGAATATGGTGTTCATAAAAGCTGCAAGCAAGATTTTGTGTCTCCCAACTCTTTGATGTTAGATGACATTATGAAGTTGGAAAAAGTGAAGCAGATCTCATCAGCTGCGAAACAAGTTAGTTGACTAATCTGGGGAGGGTGAAGGCTGGAGAAGATCAAAAGGTCTCAGAATAAAGGGAACTCCTGCTACTGAAAATAAAAGAAGTAGTGATGGAGAGGTGGGTGGTATATGGATGTTACTAAAATTGATTTAATCATGTTGAGTATTCAGAAGACTGTCATATGATTAACAAATCATATTTTAATTGTTAGCGTATTAGTGATGATTATTTACTTAGCAAACTTCCTTCTTCCCTCACCCCGTGGGGAAAAGAAACAGATCTGTGATGAGAGCAAGGTTGGGAACAGAAGAGCTAATTGCTTCTGATTAAAGTGTGAAGTTGAAGGCTAGATTAAACTTTTCCAGTTTTGCAGTGTTTCAGGTGGCATCTCATTATCTTGGGACTCTGCTGATGTGCTGCTCAGTGGATAGCTTGGAGGGTCTTTTTTGCTTATGGCACGGACTAAGGAATAATTTAGTGCAGAGCATTCAATTTAAAGACTTTTCCAGTTTACTGGCTGTGAAACAAAGTTGATTTCTGTCTTCTTGCATATTTGAAGTTTTGGGCTTGTTTTGTGATTGCAGTTCTGCTTGAGCTGTCTCACTGCGCTGGGGAGATGGCTCTTACAGGTGAGCCATGACTGAAAGACATTAGATATGACATGGGGCGCACAGATGTGCGCAGTACAGCTCAGCTGGCAGCCTGGTGCTGCTTCTGCGGGCGCAACCAGGAGATGCTTCAGTAATGCATCTGCTGTTGGCATCACCTTCCTGCTGCTGGGGGGGGCCGTGCACATACTGGGTGCGACTGGGACAGCATCTCCCCATAGGGCGTAGTGGGGACAGCCTAATTACGCTGAGGTAATTAATATAGGGTACAGTGTATCTCTGTCTCTCTCATTGCAAGCAGCTTGACACAACCTGTGCCTTAGGCTTCCCATCTTTATTACGGAGCTGAAGTTTGCAAACCAGGAGGAAGTGCTGTTTTATGTATCGGTGTTCATGCGGTGGTGTGTAGCAGCACGGCACCAAGCCCGTGTGCTTTATTTTTAAGGCTGAAATACCAGACTTGAAGATACGCTTCAAAAATTAATGTGGAAATTTCACAGCTAAGTCATGTATATCCGAAAATGTGGTTTTGAAAGATATATTTCAGCAACTTCAACTATGTTAAACCTCAGAAACCATCAGGGAAATCTGTGAAGGCCACGGTTGTGCAGTCCTGTACTGTTTTGCGGGGATGGAATCTGTTTTCATAGGCACATGAAACTGCTTTCATACAATGCTGCACAATCTAATTATATCTTTCTTGGAAGACAGCTAAGCACGTGACCCCTGGCTCACACACCCTCTCCTTTTTCTCTCTCCCCACTCCCCTCCCTCCCCATGTCCCCAAAACCTTTGGCTTTGCAATAGTCAAAAGTAGTTTCCTTGCTTTATTTTTCAAATGGTACGTTGCTCAGGCAATCACGTCTGTAGTTAAAGCAACCTGACAATTTCTGTGTATATGACCCTGTGTTCACCGTTCACAAGTGATCTTCCTGGGCTGCAGCTTTCCCTGCCAGCTGTCTACTGTGGTCAGAAATGGTTTACTGGCTTCCAAGAATGAAAAGTGCAGAAAATGTTGTTCCCACTGTAAGAAAAATGAATCGGACAAGAAGCCGAACAAAACAAATCCTTGCATCTGTTGAGTTAGCAAGCTCCAGTGTATGGGAATAGGGACCCCAGATTTGTCAGGAGTGGGAAGGAGGCAGATGTTGAGCAAACGGTGATACTCTGGTACCAACAGTATCTTTTTTGCTACCTGAGTAAAGTTCTTGCAAACTTGGATGGTTATAAGCAAATTACTACTGAGCAAGTACACACTGGTATTTTCAGATGTTTATTAGAAGGATTTATCTTTAAGAGGTCCTAAGCACTCAGGCACTGGTCAAAAATTTTCAGCAAAAGCATCCACTTACGATACAGCTGAAGAAAGTTAGATGTACTCAGTGCTTGGAGGTCTAGCATCATCATACAGAGAGGAAGTAGCTTAAAAGTCAGGTGTTGACTGTGTGGTGGGTTGAGGCATTCCAGTGTAGGTGGTGTAGGCTTCTTTGAGTGGCTGTTCAAAGAAAACAAACAACGAAACCTCTCAATGGCTGGTTTATTGTTTTTCTTGTGTTTTTTTAATGACTATTCTGTTTTCCAGGTAAGTCCAGTTGTATCTGATAAGAACGTAAGGTTTTGCAAGGATTTCCTCCCATCGATAGGAAAGATGTAGTTTGGAAGATGTTTGGTTCTGACTGTGGCTGGTCAGAGAAAGAGGAAATAATTCATTTTTATAGCTTATTCTCAAGTCTTTCAGGATTATTTGGTTTATTTTTTTTACTCTTCTTAATATCCCCATTTTGAAGTGTGACCTTCTTGATATTTCCACCCAGCTGGTTGTACTGGTGGTCAAAAAATGCCAGGTGTTCTCAAGAACATTTTATTGATACTTAAAATACAGATCAGGGAGTGTTTTGCCCAGCTGTTATCTCAAAGGAGAGGCATCACTACCCTGAATCTTGAAGGTTAAATAGTTTAAATGCTCTGTCATTGCATGGCTGAGAGGGAGATACAGAGACACCTGAACGGAGCAGTCATGTGGCAGTAAAACCACCCCAACTTCAAGTGTTGCAGTTGGGCTGGCATGTCCCTCTCGGAGGTTTCTCCTATAACCTTTTTTCTGTGGTTTAACTGCAGAGTTATTTTCCATGAAATTGAGCATCATGCTATTTTTCTGGAACTTGAACACTTTCTTTAGCATTAAAAATGCAGCCAGAGGGTCATCTTTGGCCAGGGGTTGAGAAGGGGAGGAGAGAAGCATTGTCCTGTAGGAGCCTCGAGGGAAATCTTGGTACAGCAGTCTCCTGTGGCTGCAACTACGAGAGCTGTTTGGATAGTTTAGTACTGGGAAAAGGCATTAGTGGTAGGTATATTAGGATAGAATTACTGACTTTTTTCTTTTCTTCTTTTTTTTTTTGTAGTGCTTGGTCTGCTGACTTGGACCTTCACATTTTTTTTGGAAAAACACTCTAAGAGAATCTGAAGGCATCATAAATTTAAACTCTCACTAGACGAGGTATTTATATAGAAGATGGACACTAGTTCTGTGTAGGGAAAATTGAATGGGTTTGGATATAAAAAGATGGAGCAGGAAGGAGAGTAACAAAGAGGAGACCCAAAACACACAGACCTCAGTGACAAATGATAGATTTTTGTTTTCATTTACTGGTCTTAAATTCACCATCTAACGTGCAGGCGAGGTTGTGGCTTTTCCCCAGAAGGGATTTGGGGCTGCCGTGGTAAACCATGGCATAAGTGATATTTAGAGGCTGGGGCTCCCAAAGCCGGACCTTTTCTCTAGGAGTCAGGAGGCGGCTTATTGTGCATGGGGCACATTATGTGCCTCAGGATGGAGCCAGCTGAAGGCCAGCACAGCAGCTGGGTGCTGCCTGGCCGCAGAAGGACCAAGGGCGCAGCTTTGTGCCCGGTTTAGGGTCTTCCAAGGCAGTGACCCTCTAGTTTCCCTGTGCTGAAACCAATGCAGAGAGCAGTTGGAGCAGAGCTATGATCAACCTGCAGACTGTTTGGGGAAGGTTCTGCCGCTTTCGGCAGCGATCTGGACATTGGCCATTGGAAACGGACTCTCCACAGTGTGGGGAGAGGGTGGGTGTGTCCAGCTCCCCTCTCATCGGCTCTTTTTGCCAGGCTCTGGCCAAGCATTGGACCAAAGCATCTCTCTTCCTGTGTCTTTGCTCTTTTTGGGACAGAAGGGTCTCCCTTGCACTTTTCCGTGCAATCAGGGTGAAGGTAGAACAAGCCAAATCCTTGGTAGGCATCTTATTATGACCATTTTGCAGTGGATATTCGATGTGTTAGGTAGTGTTATGGCCTCTTGAGGACAAGTGCTTTTGAGGCAGGAGCCCTTAATTGAGAGAGCCTCTGTTTGTGGTAACGAACATGCAGCAGACTTTACATTTGTGGCTTTTATAACTTCAGTGCAAATAGTGACTCACTGCAGGAGCCCTCTCCAGATTTTCACGCCTTGTAAAGAAGTTACGGGATGGTTACTTTTGGGGTGGGTTGCCTTTTGCCAGATGTCTTCCCAAGCATCTCATGTTTCAAATAGTGCTCCGTCTTGATGTGCAGCATACTGACTCACACATGGGTGGTGACTCACTGATATCAATTAAACATTAGGATCCTGAAGGTGTGACTCCTTAAGCTTTGACAAAAAAAATGCTGTCACAACATGACATGAACCACCTGCAATATATTGCACATCTGCATAGGTGGCAAATTCTATACATTGCTGTACTGCTATGAAAAAAGCTTTTGTTTTTAAATGTTCCCTTTTCAGCAGCATATTTTACATACAGTTCTTTTTGTTTCAGCATAACAATGCAGTCCTATTGGTTTAGCAAGTCACTTTATCAGATCTCTCGCATTAGGAGGATGGATGGAGGACAGAAAGACAATCAAAACCTAGGGACACAAAGAGAAATCCCAGGGAGCACTGTAAATTTAGCAGCACCTTTCCTTCAGGCTGCCTGCTGTTAACTCCCAAGTGGGACACCAGGGGATTCAGCCAGAGCAGTTATAGGATTTAATGGTCTCCTGCTTGTAACAGATCAATCTACCTTTTGTAAGAGGCAGTAGAGGATTACTGTCTCGTCTCTTGCCTAAACAACCTCCCAATGCAGATTTACTTGGAGTGCCACTTGAACTGTCATCAGTGCTGCCCAGCCCAGCATTTTTCTTCTGCAGGGACATGGAAACCTGTTGCTCCTTTCTCTGTGGAGCAAATCTGAGTGTCGTGTTTGCAGGATGAAACTACCAGCACTTACAGCAGGACCTGCAGTGGCTCCGGGCACAACCGTGCCATGTGGGCATGTGTCGAATACACTCTGCTCTGCCGAGCCCAGGTGTATGGAAGGGGGAAAGGCAGCACTGATGCTGTATAATAGTTCCTGCTTCATTTCTAGCTCTTCAAAGCTGAGGCTGCAGTCCTCAGCCTTTTGGCTTTTCCATGGGGAAGGGAAGGGGGAGTGCAGGTCTCTGGCAAAATTACTGCACTTTCAGCTTGACGAAGCCTTATTGGTTTGCTCTGCTGCTGTGTTAAGATGGGTGGGGGCGATATGCTAGCTATTAAATATGTATTTTGTCCTATTGATGTCATCTTTATGTGAGTCTGCTTTTGACTGCAGCATCTGTTTTTTCTTTTGTGCCCTCTCCTTATTCTTCTGTCTCTTTGTAAGTCAAATGCCCTGGTGGCATCCACCACTGTCTTACGGAATTTATTTTGGATAAATAATTTCACAGCAACCTCGCTCTAGTTTGTGACAACTGCAGGAGGAGAAACTGGAGTATGCTTGAGCTCTTAGTACTGAGTAAGCAATTTGGGGTTGTGAGAGATTCTCTGGAAGTTTGTGCCAAAGCAACTGTTGAAAAATTTCCCGATTTCCCTATTTACAAATTCTGAGGGTTTTGGAGAGTGGGAGGTGTGGGGACAGTCAGGGGCTGCCTGCATCTGTCAGCACCCACGTTAGGCTGCCCGTGTGGACTTGGGGGATCAGCTCTGATTTGCGCTGGCCTGCAGAGCGAGTGCTTAACCAAGGGCCGGGTGCAGGATTTGCAAGGAAATACATGTTTTTATTTTCAGAGCAGCTGGGGAGTTGGGCAATAGCCTTAAAAACAAACAAATGATGACTTGCAGATAAGTTGTCAAAAGGAGTGGGTGCATTTTAGGCACTGCTGAAGGACGTACTGATATATTGACTTTTCTTCTGCTTTTAAACTGTTACTCTGTGTGCCAGTGTGCCAAAGTAGTTTGACATCTGTTGTCCTGGCCTGAAATTTCACAACAGCCCTTCATGAGACTTTGGCTCTTCCAGCCATGAACCTTTACCTACGTGTAATCTGGTACTGCACATTCTCTGCCTGGGGCTTGTGCAAGGGCTGGCTCTCTTTGACTAGCAATAGTGAGCTGTGAAAACGAAAAGGCACTGGGATATCTGCTTTTTCTTTTTGCACTTGGATGACATCAGCATTCGTCTGACAGCAATAAAACTAAAAGCTAACAATTTGTAGAGAGTGCCTTTAAAAAAGTGTTCCTGTATAAATATGACTGGTTTTAATAAACTTAATTTGTTCTCTATAAACAAAAAGGATTTATCATTTTTAAGTAGCATATACACCTTCTGGATTGTGAAAATAAACCCAGAGCATTTGAAAGCCTGCCCAGAGCTCAGATGTACCTTCTGAATTTTCTTTTGTTTGAGGCTTGTATGGGCAGATAGTTTTCTTTGCTAACTGGAGATTGGTTCTACAATTGCAAATATTAGGAATTGTATTTCCCCCACTTGCTGAATACTTCTAAGGCATCAGCATCTTCAGAGAGCAATTCTCACTTCCTTGCTGAGCTGTTTGCAAATAACTCATAGCTATTTGGTGGAAAAAATACTCACTTATACTACTTGCTTTTGGTTCCTTAGTGCCTTCAGTCTGTAGGTTAGAGGATCAGACATGTATGTCCCAACTTCTACAAGTCAGTGCAGTGATGTACTCAAAAATACCTTTAACTAAAACAAAAAGGCTGAGCCTGAAAGCTGGCATGTTTCTTTTGGCCATACTATATCGCTATACTTCTTGGTGAGATGGTATATTGTAGGGAGGATGTCTCCTGTGATGTTGAACCAGAGGGCTGAGTCAGAGCTAGCCTTATTTGTGGAAGGGCTGTTATGTCATGAAAACGCTTAAAAGTGCCATACCTAATTGAACTCTTTTGACAGAAGCTTTTTTTGAAGTTGCACCTGACTTTTAAAAATAAATTGCATGCTTTCACTTTGCACTTTTGGCCATGAAACTTCAGTTACTGGTGTCAGGATGGCTGCTACTATTACATTACACACGAACAGCTATTTAATCTGCAAAGTTTCAGTTCTGGAGTATCTGACTCTCCAGAGTTAGCTGTACTTATTTTTCATGAAATGTGCATGGCTCCCATTACCATTGATATTTGAACACTTCACAAACCATGAACAAATGTATCTTCCTACATTTATTCAAGGGTATAATAGTACTATCCACACTTTACACATAAGAGAGATTAAGTTACATGTCTGAGGGCATTGAGGATGTTGAGCTAAAGCCAGGAATACAGCCTGGCTCTCATGAGACTGAGTCTAATGCCTGAGAGGGAAATGTCTTGGAGTTTAGGGAAGCCTTACTAGAAACCTTGCTGTTCCATATTTCTCATGGGAATAAGGCAGTGCCCTAATGACGGGGTGCCTGAAATGGTCCATTTTCCCTTCCTTCGGACAGAAAAGGTAATTTCGGTATCAACGATAGCTTTAGTGTGGAGGTTCAGCCCCTGTCTGATCTCTGAGCTGTGAAATGTCATTGTGGGAGCTGCTGTCCCAAGGAGTCGCGTGGCTTTGCTGGGTTCTCTGGCTGTCCTGTCTGGCTCCGTGCCAGGACCTGGCTTTTCGGACCTGGCCTGACGAGCCATGCTGTTAGTCAGTCTTCATCCCTTTCCACTGCCTGGGGAATCGGGATGCTTTTCTGAAAGCCAAAGCGTCTTGACACTTTGTCTATGGAGCTAGTGGCCATCAGGGGGCTATGGCAAAGCAGCTGCTTTTCCCCATGTTTCTGAGCGGCCCCGGGGAGGTCAACAGGAGAACTTGCTCTTAAATTGTCAGGCTTGCTGCCGGTGGGCTGCATGGGGCTCTGGTAGTAGGTGTCTGGGGCTGCTATGGTGAGATGCTCAGCTGCATCAGTACTGCCAATGTCTAAAGTCATGTGGCCTGGAGAGAGGGAGACTTAAGCACTGGATATTGTCATTTTATAATTAAGGGCCTGATAAAACTCACTGAAGTAAACAAGTCTTTAATTTTCTTCTTGGGATGGGGGTTTTGAGTTTAGGGGGAAAGTTTTTTCCTCTGCTGTTTCCATGCACTCACTCTAGGTCTGAAATTTGGAAGAAGTTCTACACCAACGTTGGCATGTTTAAAGGCATCTGAGAACAACTAATTTATTTCAGTTTATCTGTCTTTTTTTCTTCCAGTGGGATCTTGTTTGTGATTCTTCTTGGAAAGTCCACATTGCTAAATTCTCCCTACTGGTAGGATTAATCTTTGGCCACTTAATAACAGGATGTATAGCTGACTGGTAAGTGAAAAATCTTTTAATGCAATGTAACTATAAATAAATAACAATAAAATATTAAAGATTGTTTCAATTTTCTTCTACTTTATATTCATGAAGAACCCTTGCATAATGATTTTTCAGGTTCTGAAAGAAGCATGATGAATAAACAGCTTAAAACTATGTGTTAATTGCTTGAACTGAGTAATTTATATCAAGGTAAATAACGTGAATAAAACCTATTTGATAGTTGACTTAGTTATTTCCTGCTGACACAATTTATTACAGCTGTAATGCTAGTACAGAATTAAGTATTTTCTAGTTACGTAAGTAAAGTCTTTGGTTTAGGGTTTTCTATGTTTTTAGCCAAGAGATAGGGCCAAAAGAAACTGGAAGCGGCATTGATTTGACGGAATACAAGACTAGCGTAATGTCAACCTTGTGCTAACACAGTATCTTTTGGGGGGTAGAAGGCTGTTTTTTGCAAACCTTTCCATTGTTCTATTTTTAAAGTTCTTGTTAAGCAAACATTTTGATGTAGTGTTAAGGAATCGCTGACTTATGTGCTGTTAATATTGGGGTATTAAATTTTAAAGCATAGAGTGCGATTCCTTAAATTGCAGTAGTGAAAACATTATTGGATAACCCAGTTATTCTGGGCGTTCAGCTTTTATTTAAAGAAAGGGTCTTGTAGTGCAAAGGCGGGGGGGGGATTAAAGGCATGACTCAAGTGATTTCAGTGGAAACTTGCAGCATTCTGAAACAATAGTTCTGCCATGCTGTCCCAGTCATTTCAGTGGCTTCCAGCACAGTTGCCAATGTTGGTGCTTTAAATGGCCCCAAGTTAACTCTTTTACCATTCATTAAAAGAGGAAAGGAAGAAGAAGAGTTGCCTATTAGGGAAATCTTACAAAGCCTCAGCAACTCACCAGTCAGTTGGGAGAGAAAAGGCCCCCTGCAGCTGTGCAGTAATTTCGCTCAAGTAGTCATAGCAAAATTGCATCTTAATTCTTGAATAGTCACTAAAAGTTTTTGGGCAAGTGAGGAATCATGACTTTTCAGTGAAGTAGGGAACATGCATGATGAAATATAGTTGAATTTGATTAAAATACCAAAGTAAAACAGGGCTCTAACAACATGTAGAAAGTGTATTGGGGAAATGAATGAAGTATCTTGCTTGGTTTTCCTAAAAAGGAATCAGTGTGGAGAAAGCAGACTTATTCCCAAGTTAGGAAAATGCTGCTATAATTGACAAATAAGTCACAAACAAATGAACAACTTGTTGCCTAAGGCACTGGCTTTGAGAGAGAATTGCAGTAAGCAGATTTAATAGCGCTCTGCCACCAAAAGGAGCATCCTGCTCTTCCATCCATTTCTGTCCCCAGTGTGTACTTTGGGCTGCTACGTGTGCTTGTTGGACCCCTCTGCAAGCTGCTTAGCTGAGCTAATGCAGCATAAAATTACCCTGATATAAAAATGAGATATTTTTCTCTTTTTTGTCTAGTGAGTTTAGGAGAGCTTAAGGAGAATCTGGTTCCCAGCTGTGGTGCAAAGGAGAAAAAGGGTAACTTGGTGGCTGAAGGGAACAGTGACCCCCTTGCCCTTTCATGGGTGACCAGAAAGGACACTGTTTGCTGCCACCAAAGCTGGTCCTCGTGCTCCTCTTCAGTGCCTATCCTTGCCATCTGCTGTAACTGACCCAGCAGGGATCCTGTGCTGGATAGTCCTTTTGTCATTTAACAGTAGCATTTGGGGCTGGGAAAAGAAGACCTAAATGGGATTTACTTAGCTATTTAATCACGACTTGAGTTTCCACTAAGACAGGGGATTGTGTGGAGAGACGGATACAAAGGGGATTGTACCTGTAAAAAGAGAAAAGAAAAAAAGGACGTCTGTCCCAAGCAAGAGCAGGGGAGATTAAACAGAATAATTTATAAAAGTGTTACGAACTTTCAAAATCTGTTTTCATTTCACTTATGTACCACTCTCTATTTTAGATAATTAGAAGATGCTTTGGGGTTTTTGTACCATTAGGGTTTGGGCTTTGCTTTTCCTTTTTGAAAAAAGGCTTTTAAAGCTGTATGTGGCAAAGGCGTAGAGTGTGTTAAGGTCATTTGCTAAGTAAACTGAGTGGTCTATGTTCAAAATACAGTAGATGTGCATGCTGGGATAGCTCTGTGTGGAAAATCTATAGGAAGAAGGTCTGTAAACATGTTTGACTGTGTGAAGACCGATTGTGTCCAGTGCCTGAATTAAGTTACTTGCTCAATGTGCAGAGGGCTGCTGGCAGTTTTGCCTGCTTTGGACAGAGGCTGTTGAGGTCTCTGTGGAAGGCTTCCTTCTGGAGCAGGTGGGCTTGGTGTTCATGTAGCATCAAGACAGTAGGTCTCTACCTCTCATTGCCCAGGACTGCCCCTGCTTTGCACCTGCTCTGGTGCTTTTTGGAGCCTTTGTGCTGATGTAAGTCCCAAAACCGAGAGAAAACCTGCAAAGAACAGTGTAGGAAGAGCAATTTGATCGTCTGCAAGAGCAAAGCTTAGTCTTCTCAGGGTGGCAAGGTACGTGCATAGGAGCATGGGAGGAGCAGGTCTTGTCCTCAAACTATTCACTCTCCCCCTGTGGTGCAACTCTGACAACATTAGCAATATCTTTTTGATGCATCTGCATATCACACTGTGTGGATTACAGATTCTTCAAAAGCCTGGGGTTGCTTGTATCCCTAGTTATTTACCTGTGCAGGCAGCATTTAGCATTTGGTCTAGATAATAGTATGCAGTGTAGGCTGAGACTTTTGTGGCACATAAATCTCTCTCTGGAATAGTTTGGATGGCAGCAGGTAGCATCCTGCAGCTGTTTTACCAGGGAGACTGTGTATGGTTTAATTTCTCACAAGC
Organism: Gavia stellata; assembly: GCF_030936135.1. Classification (NCBI taxonomy): domain Eukaryota; kingdom Metazoa; phylum Chordata; class Aves; order Gaviiformes; family Gaviidae; genus Gavia; species Gavia stellata. Next base: position 93,312,386 of record NC_082596.1, on the reverse strand, counting down.
ATTTCCTTTTACTGTTAGTCAGAAAATTCTGCCTACATATAAAAGGCTTTTTTTTCATGCTTGAAGACACCATCCTGTCAAAACACTGCTGGATCACCCAATGTATGGCTGATTGCTGCCCTGGAGCTTTGATTTTTGAGGAATGTGCTGCATGCCTTGGTGAGGAAGGAGACTAGTATTGTGTCTGGGAGGAGGTGCTGGTGATGCCTCTTACTGGAGGGCTTTTCTGGCCCTAGTTGGCTTTCACAGGCCCAGGAGGGTCTTGGATTTCCTGATTCTTCATTAGCAGCAACCATTCACTTGCATAACTTTTGTAACGGTAGAAGAAATTCTATGTCCTAATGATGGATAACCTCAAGTACAGAAAGTGGGAGGAGGGGAAGAAGGAAACTGAAGCATGCTAAGCATGAGGTCTCTTTTAATCAACATGAGGGAATGGCAGGTCAGGCTTGTGATGAGAATTAAGTTCCTAATTCTGAGTGTTTGCATAATGCCTTTCATCTACAAAACACTTCCACAAATACTAATTAGTATGAATTACAGCTTGGCAATTACAAAAATAGGGCTGCAAAAGTCTGCGCAGATTGCCGATAACACAAAGTTCATAGGTTTTTTCCTGTATTCAAGGTTTCATATGTGGTACTTCCCCTCGCTGCCCCAGTGCTTTGTGTTCCATAAATATAAAATCTGAAGCACACACAGCAGTAACTGCCCCAGTGTCCAGCGTGTTCCCAGTGCAATGCATATCACTGAGGCAGGGATGTGATGTTCCCACCCTCAGCTCAACAGCAGCTCATCTTCTGGAGGGCTGGGTTTGTGTGCTGATTGAGAGCAGTCTGCTTTGACCTTGCTGTCTTCAGTTTGCATGTTGGTGCGTTCCGTTTTAAAAAAACTGAGCGGTTAATGCCAACAAGTTAAATCTTTGAGGTTCCCCACAGGTGATGCTACAGATGAAAAAAATAGTAAACCTGTCCTCGTGCAAGGAGCCACGACATCACCGCCTTAGGTGTGACTTTGAAAAAGCGGGAATGGTGACACACATACTGGTGCACTCTTCCAGTTCCCAAAAATGTAAAATATTGTAACGATGTCTCCTTTTTAGCTCTTCACCCCTTAGTTTATTGATCTTGTTCCATTTTAAGTAAAGCAAAACCCAAAGTTCTAATTTTGAATGCATATATATAATATACTTTATAGTTGCTAGTAATAATCCACTGAAATAACTGAATAGAAACACTTCAGCATGTGAAACTGGACTATGTTGTGAGATTTAAATGTTCTTTATCGTGCTGGCATTCAACCTGATGGCTGGCTTGCAGCTGACAGACTGCTTTGAATGGGTCTGTGAAAGCTGCCTACGAAAAGCAAGTTCATATATTCTTTGTGGAAATGGCATATGGAGTTGACTAAAAGGGATCCTCAGTTCCACTGGAAAACTTGTGGGAGTTGACAAGTTGAAAAATTTTGGAAATCTCCACATAATGATCCAATTCTTGCTTAAAAATAGCTGTGTGCTTTGTATCATTCTCCTTGCACAGCAAGAGGCAGGGGGAAAGGGGAATTATCAACACTAAGCATATGAGTAAGACATGTTCCTTTGACATAAGAGCCAAACTCTGCAGCAAGTGCCTCCACTTTCGGTGGCAGCGTAACTCTTCCTCCTCAACAGCACGGCACCAACATGTGCAACTACAGGTTGCAGCTGCAAAGGAGGACTGCAAATCCTCATGCCCCTGTGGCCAGTAATCATTTTTGGAGTGGTTTCTTCCTTACCCTGCAGTCGGTTTTTGTAGGTCCCTGCAGCTGCTGTGGGGATCCAAGGTGGAGGGACTTGGAGCTCAGTTTTCCTGTGAGTGTTATATTGGCTCTCTAAGCCTCAGTGAAGCGACATGAGCCCTGTTTCGTGTGCGGTCCGTGTTTTTTAGGCTTGCCCTCAATAACAAGGCCAAGAAAAGTAGTTTTTTGAGCCAACTTCTCTTGCAGATGAGGCTGAAAAGCACATTTGTTGGGAAGAGGAGACCTCTGCAGTAAGCTCTGTGGCTGTAGACTATAGAGAAATAGTACTATCCCATGCCATATAACATGATACCATACACTCTCCCGTATTACTACAGAAAGCTCTGATAAGTTCCTTTAATCTCCAAGGGACTTGTTTATGGCCTTACAGTACTTCCTACATGTTTCCTTGTTCATCTTTGGTGTTTTGAAAATGATGGTTAAATCAAGCAGTAATACAATGAGCTGTCTCTGTTTAATCCCATCTGAAATGAACTTGTCAATGCAAAGCTGGCTGAGGAATCTGGGGTTTAGTAAGCAGAAAAAAATGGGAAGGATGGAACAAGCATTAAAAATGGGTGGCAATATTTGGAAGGAATTGCATGACTAGTTCCCCTCTTTGCCAGTTGTAATGATCTAGCGTTATGTGCATCCTGGTTTTTAACACTGTTTCTCCATAATTCCTTATTTTTAGGGTTGGTCGACGGCCGGTACTGCTCTTCTCTGTCATATTCATTTTGATATTTGGACTGACTGTGGCACTCTCAGTGAACGTGACCATGTTCAGCACACTCAGGTTTTTTGAGGGGTTTTGCCTTGCTGGAATAGTCCTCTCCCTGTACGCACTGCGTGAGTATGCCTTCGTCACCTGTCCAAATGTGTCTTTATCGAGTACATGGTTTGCCGCTCTCTATCTTCCTCCTTTCGATCAAACCAGAATTGTACGGACTGAAAAACCTTATTTTGGTAAGGAGAGTAGGGATTTTGCAGCTGTCTCTTTAGGTTGCTACAGAGCAGTCTGTGAAGCTGTTTGAGAGCTCATTTTAAGAGTTACAAGGTGTTCTGGGTTTGCTTGTTGTTATTTAAACCTAGAAGTCATCTGTGTTGTAGCCATAATGTGTAATGGGAGTGGATTTCACCTGCAGTATTGAGCTCAGTAGGAGACTCCCCACTTCTGCTGTCTCTAGCAGTACGTATTCTGGCACTTTTTCAGAAATGCCTCTGTTAATTGCTGCAAGAGATCCTGTGTCCCTGCCTCAGGATTGTAAAGTACAGCAAAAGTGCCTGAAGTCCTTTTATCAAGATTTTTTGTTTGGTTGTTGCTGGTTTTGTCTGTTTCAAGGGGGGAAAAATAACTGAGAGAAACTTGAGGGAAAGCTTGTAAGAAATGTCTACATGCTCATATCTGGGGTGACTGGTAAACCTGTACCCAAAACACTTGAAAACCCCTTTCAGAGGCCTTGCCTTTGGAGAGTACATGCGTAATGTCACCAGCCTAATCTGTGTCCCTTGGATATGCTCCAGAGAGCTCCGTCTGCTTCTGCTTCCTTGGCTGTTTGTAACTAACAGGTAGTACCGCACCAAACGAGGAATACACAAAATTTCCCCCTTTATTATGGCTCTGTAAAAGTATTATTTAACTATATCCTGGAAGCTGCTGTACAGATCTTCATAAATTTTTATTTACTTCCTACCGTAGATGGTATCTAACCCATCAAGATTTAGCACAGTATCCTTACTCTGCATGGAGTGTTTTGTAGTACTAAGCTCCACAGTTTTTGTTTTGTTTTTGGTTTGTACCAAGGGCAAAGAAGCCTGACTAGAGTATACAACAGTTTGTTATGTATTGCACTTCTTTATAGCTGATATGGTACCCAAGATACATATTTTTTTAATTCTCTTGCCTTTGGTCATGTAATCTCTACTGAGAATTTTTCACCAAAAAACAAAACTACCACTGAAGACATTACATTTTTATTGGGAAATGTTTTAACCTCTGCGGTTCCCATAGGAGGGGGCTTCAGCCATTACCAGTATGACATTCAGCTGGAAATTAGGCTTGTTGGGATTTTTCACAGCCCGGTGAAGCATGTTAGTCTTTGGTTTTTTTGTTTTTTTAACTTTCAAAGGAGTCATTGCAACTGAAGACTTTCATGGGGAAATGCCATCTAAGTAAAAGTTTCATTATGGATCTTTTGAGATGAGAGAGAGAGAGAGTGCATGTGTCACCTTAGATCAGACAATAGCTTGCCAGCCAAGGCTTTCAGTTAGCAAATGGGACACCCTGGCTAGTTCATGCTCTGCTTGATCCAGAGTGAGGATTTGAGTCTGATTTTTCTCCCTTGCCGTAATTCAAGTGTTTGCTATAACCACTGCTGCCTGGCTAGACAATGCATGACTAGAGCTAGTAGGTGTTAGGAGAGATCTATGTGAAATTAGCTGCAGCCTGAACATCAGTGTACTTCTATGGAAGTGGGAAAATGTGAAAGATGCAGCACCTGCACCTCTGGTAAATCTTCCGACCTTCTGGCTGGGGAGGTGAGGGGAGTGGGGTTTTCTGTATTAAATATCTTAATTTAAACAAACAAACAAGTTGTTGTCTTGGTGTAGAGTAGTGGGAGAGGATTAATTCCTAAAGTCTTAAGAGAGTGGGAGTAACAGGGTTTTTTGTTGTTGGGTTTTTTTTGTGGTGGTGGTGTTGGTTTTGATTTTAGTCCTCATAATCTATTAGGCTTCCTCTCAATTTAGATTTACTATCTTTCCCTTTCTGCTGGAGCCCATAGCATGCCATTGCACTCCTTTGTGGAGTCATTTTCTGTTTCATAGCCCCTCTTCCCTTTCTCTTAATGGGCTTGATTTCTTCCCCTGATCATTTTCTGTTTCATAGCCCCTCTTCCCTTTCTTTTAATGGGCTTGATTTCTTCCCCTGAAGGTTTGTTGCCCCTGAATTCCCAGCTGGCTGCCCTCAGCAGAACAATAGAAAGTGGAAAGTTTGATCTGCTAGACGCAGTCATTAGCCAAAGTTTTCAAAGCTACTGTGCAGAAAAAAACTGTATAGGCTTGCATAGCCTGCAAAGGTAATTAGCCTGCCACAGGGATCCTTTTACACTGCGTTGAGCTTGCTAGTTGTGTTTGGGTCTATGGCCTGCCTAAGGGAAACTGCAAGTATCAGTCCTGGATGCTTTGGGAGTGGGAAGAGCACCAAAGAGCTGTCCTTAAAATGCAGAGCTGCCAAGGTGGAGTTGCCCTCACCATTCAAACCTCACTCTTAATAGCCTAACGCTGTTTTCCTACCTGTCTGCCCTAAGGTGCAGAGTGAGCATGGGGACGAGCCTTGCCTGCTGTGGAGGGACAGCACGGAGCCCGAGCTGCCTGCGCTCCTCTGCGGGCTTTCCTCAGTGTTGTAGTGAGCTACCTTCTTGTGGCCTCCAGGTTCAGCCTCTTGCCTGGAGCTGCTCAGGACTTGTCTAAAGAAACCAGTTCTGGATGTTGATTTCGTTAAACTGAAAAGTCTTCCTGCAGCTGCTGTAGCTTTGTTGGAAAGGGTGTTTCAGGTGAAATTTCTAGTGAACCTGCAGGAAGAGACAGGCTTTGCACATGTGATGGTGCTTGCTGCGAAGGAGGGAAGCAGAGGAGAAATAAACCTGGGGCTTTCTCCTCCTGGGTGCTGCAGGTCAATGCATCATCTAGGAGAATGAAAGGCAGTTAATCCTTTTCCACTGAACAAACACACAAAACTTTGAAAGGTTTTTGTTTCATTCTGATGTGGAGGGGGGGAGCTTCTACTGTCTTCCAGAAGCGGTTTCCTGCCTGGTACCAATCTCCAGTGGGTTCCTGTGCCCCATAACAGCTGGTGCTCATCTTGTGTGGTGAGGCACCAGCAAGGTCCTCTGGAAGCCCTGCACAGGAGGGTGAAGTAGCTCCCGATATGCCATGCTCAGCAGTTGCCTGATGCACACAGCTGGAGCTGCCTGCTGTGATATGCTGGTTAGGTCCTGTGCTATGTTTGCTGAGCAGATTTCCATGGAAATGGGCCACTCCTTGTTGAAGGAGGGTGGTGGGACTGGAGGTGAAATCTCCTGGAGAGAGAAATGGTGGAGGGGTGCTAAGGAGCACTCTGGCTGCAGTGGTTGGAAGGGGACATGTGGCCTGCCTAGCAGTTAAATGCAGGAAAGAGCGTAGATTGGAGGGCGGGAGGAGAAAGCAGGGGAAAAGCTATTTATTCTGAGGGTGCCTCTTGTTCCAGTATTTGGACATGCACACAGTAACAGGGAGGAAGGACGGGTGTCCTGCACCTGCAGGCTCAGCACAGTTGGCTGCACAGCACTGTAGTCTGCTGCCCAGCTGAAGAAGAGGAGGTTTGAGTTTACCTATTGGGGTGGAAAGCCCTAAGCTGGTCCTGCGAGGAGTTTCCTTCGGACGGGCCAAGAGGGAGGGGAAGAGGTGTGGGAGCCCTGAGAGGGGATGTGTGTGCCTGAGTAATGCCTCAGCTGGTGTCTGGACTCATACAGCAGGTGAGGTGTGCTGCTCTTACTGCAAATAGCTCTGCTTGCTGGTTGCAGCTCATGTGGGACAAAGTACACTTTGCAAATGTGGAAGTCATGGGAGAAGGCAAATCTGATTATCTCAAGGGTGGGGAGGGTGTTGCTTCTGGGTCACTTTAGTCTCACTGGGGCATTGCCTCAGCCGTGACCACGGGGCAGCCTTTTCCTGTGTGCTTGTGCAGAAGACCAGATGCTGCGGCTGACTCGGCATGGGTCCCTCCCTTACGGCTCGCTTTCACCAGCTGACGGGAACTAATGCAAGAGCTCTTATGGCTGAGGGCAGGAGTTCCCCCTCCCCGTTCTTCCCCTCTCCTTTCACGTGCTGCTGCTGAAGCCACACCGGCGCCAGTGTCCGCCCGAACCCTCTGCAGGGGAAGCCATCCATCTTCCCTTTGGAGAAGACAGAGTGTGCTGTTGTCATTGGGATGTGCCCTCTGACCTTGCCTCCTCTTCGTTTGGGAGATCGTCTGCTGGGCATCGTGTCCCTTGTGCTGCCTGAGCCTGGGAGATAGAGCGGGAGCGTGGCCCCACCCCGCGTAGGGCCAGTTAAATGAATGAAGGGAAGCAAGGGTTCCCTTCCAGCTGATCGCTTCCTACGCTGTATCTGCCTCCTCCCCAATGTCCATGCCTTTGTCACCTTCTGGAGTCGAAGCTGGGATGATGGTATTAATTAAACTATTAAAGGGGGAGGAGAGGAGGAGAAGATGTATTTTTCTGGCAAATACTCCTGGCGGGTTTAATGAGCCTCCTGTTAAAAGTGCTGTGTGCCATCACTAATGACTGTACCTGAGCTCAGACAGCACAAGCCATGGTGTGGATTTGCACACAATTGCAGGCTGTTCAGCAGTTTCATGGGTGACTGAACTACAGATTATGCTGCAAAATTAGAAAGTCTAGACTTGAATGAACCAGTAAATAGGCTCTGGAAATAGCTTTGCTGAAAGGGAGACAACACCTTCTCAGGCTGGAGCAAGGAAGCAGGGGTGCCTCTCTGATGCATAGTAGCAGGATGGGTAGGCACATTGTTTCTCTCTCACTCTTAGGATAAAAGAGGTAGAAACACTGAAAATCATAGGTTGTGTTTCAAAAGTCTGGAGAAGCTTGGCAAAGGCTTCCAGACTGGTTAAGATGTCCAGCTGTGATGTACCTTTCTCATTTATAGCTAGGTCAATCTAACCTCTTACTCCTGTAAACTACACAGGCACTGATCTGAGAGAGGCTAAATGTGTCGTCTTAAGATTTTTTTTTTTAACCTGTATCCTGGAAAGCTAGAGCAGTGTGCTAGAAAGCTTGCTTCAGGCTGAAGAATGAGCAAGTGCCAAAACAGAGTATGAAAGCCTCTGGGTGTTGGGCTGTGGTGATGTCAGATTTGTAAAATAATTTTGCTTCCAGTCAGGTGCAATATAAAGGGTGAGATTTATATTTTTTCCTCTTCCCCTCCTGTTGTCCCAAAACTTAGGTTCGTTATCCGGTGTGCGTTGCCCAATTTACCCACAGAGTCGAGTTATTTTCTTTATTATGTAAATGTGCAGATACAGGTGCCTGGTCCAAACCAGCACACCTCCTTGTCTTAATCACACAGCTTATATCACACAATTAATTGGCATACTTCAGAATGATTGGTTGTAAAAATTGCTAACTCTAACTTAAGCAACATAAACATTTGCGCATGCTCTAACTCATTTACATATAATATACATAAATGTGACCTAGGATTTTTCTATTCTAATTAGCTAAGTTCACCACGGGATACTACTTTGGCACTCTATTTCCCTGGAATTCATCCTTGTGTTAATCTTTGTTAGCTAGTGGAGACAATTTTTATCTTTACTATGTCTAATACCAGGTGCATTCATTACAAAATATCTTCTTTACATTCTTTCCATTCTCTTCAATTGATTTTTGACCTTGTGTTTCAGGATGTTCTGTAACACTCCCTCCCAGAAGTGTACAGGCTCTGAGATCCTGGAGCATCCCAAGTTTATAGTTCCCACCTCTCTTGGAGTTTGAAGGGTCTAAACAATGTAATTGCTTGATTTTATTCTCCGTTTTCCTCTCCTGACTCTTCAGTAGCAAGCATGGCCTTGGCTAGGCAAGCAGGTGAAGTGCTGGAAACCACAGGCTCCGAAGTTGTTCTGTGTAATCTGAACCGGCTCAATAAATAACTCTGCACAGCATTCCCCAATCAGAGGATGTGGAAAACATCTGACTCCTTTCCAGTGCATTGACATGTGCGTTAGCTCTGCAGTAACGTGCAGTTCTCTCCACTGACAGGTCTGTGATAAGATCAAGGCTGTTAAGCCACCTACCTTCTGTTTATGTAACCAGCCTTTCCTTGCTCTGAGTCACTTGATGCAAATCTAGTAGGAGTGATCGTAGAGGGATCCACTGAAGAAAAATCTTGCTGGATCACCCTGAAGTGACCATTAATTGTGAAATGATACAGAAGTGCCTTGTTTAAAGAGCAGCCACAGGCTGTTCTGACATCGAGATGGGATGTGAGTTTCTGGAAACGGCACCTCTGCATTTTTAATAGCTTTGTGTGAGAACTGTTGAAAAAAACTAGTATGCAATAGGAGCACTCCAGCTGCTCAAAAAAAGGACTGTGCATGCCTTTTATCAAACGCCTCAGGGCTCAATTTATGCAAGAGTGGAAAAGGTTATTGGAATTACAGTACTGTCCTTATAAGTATAAATCTTCCTTGCTCTACGTTGCTTCCTTCAGTACAATCAAATTATGACTCCTCGTGTAATCTGTTGGCCTCTTTCTCCTCAGTATGTCCTCTGAATTTCCTTCCCTTTTCTGATGGTCGGAGTGTGTATGGGGACACAGTGTTTCTAGGGACACAGGGTCTGCCATTAGGGCATAGGCTGTCATCCTTATTTTAACCCCTATAAACTGTATTCTGGAGCAGAAGGGCCCTTGAAGCATTGCTAATGTATTGTCCCGAATCCTGGAAAAACTGTACCATTTGAGGCAGCCCGTTTGAAATGAGTTTATACAAAGTCTTAAAGAATGCCAAAGGGGAATAAAAGGAGGATCTTTCTAAAGCTTCTTGGGAGGTTAGAAGATGTTTTGGTTAATGCTGAAATTGCAGCAGGATCTAACTTTAATCTGTTTTTCCATTTCAGTTACTGAAAATCTTATGTGTTGTCAATGTGACAAAAAGCCCAAGGAATTAATTTTATTTGAGGTACTTTTTTGTATGACCGTTCAATTGGGAATGCAATTAAGATGCAATACTGCAGTTGTTATACTTGTGGTGATGACAATCAGATGAGATTAGAGTACACTTGCAATTTCCCCAGCTCAAAACACAGTTTGCATTTACCATTTAAAGAGTCTGTCTTTTTAATTGTTCCAAACCAGCTCCAGCAGTTTGGGTATGCTCACTAAGCGAAATCTTACCTTCTGTCATGCAAATACTTGTAACCGTAACTGTTCAGGATTGTAATGACACTTTTAGTGATTTTTTTTTTTTTTTAATCTGAGCAATATCAAATAGACTCATAGGTCTGCTCATCCCTGTTGTGCAAAGAGCTTGCTACCACTGAAAGGAAATGAGGGGCACCTCTCTTCCCCTTCCAAATTCCTTTTCATTGTCTCAGCTGCTCATACAACCATGCTTCAAACTATAAGGGAGTGTTTAAGATGGGTGTATAGTTAAATCTAGAAAGTTGCCTTTCACTTGCAACTCTGACTCGGCTGAAGTGGGATTAGAGCCTTACTGTAAGAGTAAATTGTAAAGTGTCTGTTCCCCCTGCTGCTTTTTTTTTTTGTTTCTTGTTGTAAGACAGCTGCCAAATGACTTTCCCTTGCTACGTAGATCCAAGCTAATGTTCAGCATTGTGGAGGACTGCCGGTAGCAAAAGCTTCACATAACGCGTGTGCATGCATCCGTGCAAGCCCTGTCCGAAGTGACTGATGCCACCGCTGGGACGTGGGTGGTCTGTATCTTGCAGAGTCCTTTGGCTGCTGTGCACCAGCGCAGCCCCTGCCAGCCCCCCTCCTGAGAGCAGGTCTCAGTAGTACTGCCAAGGAGTCCTCCCGGCAGGAGGAGAGCAGGTCTGCTCCTCTCACCAGCAAATTAAAGCCTTCCCACTATGCCCTGCCCAGTGCCTGAGCTCCAACTACTCTGCTTATTTTGGCTGGGAAACAGTTATGTACGTTGCGGTTACAAGGGTTTGATAGTGCAGCAATTACTGCTGTATGTCTGACATTGTTGCACGTTTATGGTTGATCCCATACTTCCATGATCTGAGAGCTACACTGTGGGTTTTTTTCTGAGATATGAAAGTGGTTCAGAGACAGGGATGTGAAAGCTCTGTCAGTTGTGATTTTTTTTTTTTCCTTAATTTATGGTGTTTTTAAATTTTTTTTTTTTCTAGCAGGAAACTGAATTTGTTGCAGAAAGCATCAGAGAGAAGTCGTATGTATAAAACCTATTCTAAGTCTGTTGGCTTACTGAGTTTTAGCTATCCTGTTCCTTGGCTGTGTCCTTACACTTGGCAAAACTTGAAAACTGGATGGGCTATTGTTGGAAATGAGATGGGCAGCAACGAGCTCGGGGCTGCCCTTAAAGTAGTTAGCATATACAGGGTTGGATTTCCTTTTTTTCCCCCAGCTGCTTCTTCTAGTGAGGCAGATGCATAAGCACATTTCTCTTCTGTGCATGTGTTAACTTTCTGTTGCAAAAGGAAGCATGCATAGGTTCATAAATCACCTATGAATGAATAGTGCTTTGCTTCCCTTTCCGGCCTGTACCTACAGGTTAGCTCGTCAGGAAAACGCAAGCCAAATTATTGTTGCAACAGGATGTGCACAGAGGAAAAACCATGTGTATGTGGAAAGTGGATTTAGGAGTTATCTGTAGTGACTTGAATATTCGAGTCCAGCAACAAATGTCAGCACACAAATTCACATAAATATTTATGTGCCTTTCCAGAGGAACTGTAATTTAACAAGGCTAGCCAAATTTCCATCCCCAGTCACGCAGTCATGACTCCTATTTTTCTCACTAACAAATAACATAACCCCATGGGATTTTTCCTAGTTCAAGTTAATTAAATTTCACTCAAAGCATGAAATTTGCAGGCAGCGCTCGTTGCGGTATTTCTATAAATGCATATTATTTAGTCAGATACAATAAAAAGTTCACTTCTGTTTTAATTCTTTGTTTTATATGTTGCCAGTCTACAGAATTTAATCATACATGCTGTACCAGTGCTCATATCACTCATTTTTCTTTTTTTAAAGGAAACTGCTTGATGTTGCATTGTGGATGAATTTGTTTATAAGTCATATGCTGCGATTACTGATGGACCTAAAAGTATGAGCTATGTTTTTGTCTTTTGGGAACATCTGGTCCCTTCTTAAATGAATTGTACATACACTTACGTAGGTTTTAGAGATAAGTTGAGGCATAAGTGCTTGTTAGTATCTTGAAAACTTGTTTGCTCGCATTCTTTGAATTCTGGTTACGGTATGAATTTTGAGAGAAGAAATCAGTTCACTGAAGTCTAACGAACGATGTGCAAATCTCTGCAAGTGCTATCCAGCTTTGCATATATGAGCTGTATGTCTGCTTTAGTCGCCCATACATTCAGTAAGGAATCTTTCACCTATGGATAACCTTGAATTTAGGCTTGGTAATGAAACAGGTAGTATATTAGAGAAGAAGGCTCCGTGGCTTGGAAATGTAGCTGTCCCTTGATGAACAGTGTCTGTGCTGAACTGTGGGAGGGAGCATGGTCCAGTGTTTGCATCAGAAGTCCTGGATCCAAGGTCCTGTGCCTCTGTGGGTGACTTCCCCAGCTCCTGGATGCCCCAGCATCTCTTTCTAACTGGCTTGTGTTTGGAGGAATTCAGGGCAGACTAACCATTCTTGCAGCTTCTCCTTCCAGCTTTCTGACCTATTTCTGTGGCAGAGATCACCCTCTTGTAGAGCAAACTATTAGCTTGTACACTGATGCCTCAGTCCTCTCCCATACAGTCATTCATTCAAGTGCAAATACATCTCCATCAGTAGCTTACCTCACATATTCAATATATTAGGTTAAGGACAAGCATTTCATTCTGCTGCTGTTTATTCTCCGAGGAGGATAATCTCTGGCAGAAGCAGCAGTGGAGCGCAATGTCTGTGTGTGCCTCGGCCAGCCAGGGATGTGCAAGTGCCTCGGTGTGGTGGAAGAGGGCAAGCTCTGCTGCAGTGCTGTGTGCTGCAATTGATAATTCTGTTAAAAATGCAGGCTGGAAGACCTGTGTGCCCCAGTCCTAAGGCATAGGTAAGTCACTTCATGTTCCAGCTGCTATCCAAACACCTGAGGCTACTTCTGTGCAGAAATGAGGAGTGTATTTTCTCCATGAAGCATTCAGTTCAACAGGTATTTACTCTGCATGGCGCAGGGATTGTTGTGGAAGATAAATTAATGAATGCCCAGTGTTTTTTGCTTGATGTGAAACTGCTGTCCAGAAGGAACAAAGTGATGCTCTGTCAGCTCTTCTTTAAAGGCCTCCTCCAGTTCCAGTGCTGCTTCCACCCTGATTTCAGTCCTGTACTGGTAAGCAGTGTAGCTGTCTCCTGGGTATAGAGCGCTCAGTTTACAGCTTTATAAGATATGGCAGAAGAAAGAAAAGTAACGAAAAATGTACAGGAAGCAGAATCAATAATGTGGTGAGGCAAAAAGCAATATAAGGGAAGAAATGTTTTTTTATTATAGCAAACAGAAATGGATTGAAGGCAGGGAGGAAAAACAAGAGCAACTTAAAAAGATTGTATAATGGTAGAAGTAGCTTACATGGTGAAATTGCAACCAGCATTCCTAATAAAATCTCATTTTGGTTTCATTTATAGCTTTAACTTTGAAAAGGGAGGCTTGTCTACAACTTGACTGACTTGTTTTTCAAGGCACAAAACCAAATCTGTGTTTCTAGGAAGCTTGAAGAAAATTAAAGAGCTTTTGAATTACAGATTCATTAAAAATTACTGTGCTTTGGAAGTTAAAGAAATAAATAAAACTGTCTGTTAGTCATCTGTTGGAAAGAATGGCTTCTCTTGAATCTGTACAGTAGAGAAACCCAATTACTGCACTCCAATGCTTTGGAATTTGGACAGGAGAAGCTTTGATTATACGAACCTTGGCTCTACCCATATGAGTCTTTTCAGATGTCATGTGTGAGTTTAGAGTTGTGAATCAGCCTGAAGTGTTTCCCATCCTTGCTTATTTTTTTTTCTTTAGTGTCTGTGCTAAGTCTGGAAGAAAATATGTAAAGTTCAGTCTGCATCTTGTAAACCTTAAACCTGATGGATTGGACTTTTTCAGGAGACAAACTTCACCCTTCTTGACTGAGTGTTGCATTTCAATAAAATTGGTATTCATGCAGCTGCCTTTCCTCCCTTCCTGACCTTTCCTTAATGTTCTTTGGCTGAGAGTAGGTGCTTCACATGGATCTCGGGCCAGTAACGTGTGGCAAAGCGGAGAACAAGAATAGCCAATGCATGACCCGAAGAGGGGAAATAGAATATATAATATGTACAACAGCTGCCTCTTCTCTCTTGCTGCTGATAAGACAGCACGTAACATATTTTGCTAAAAGAAGAAATCTGCTCCTATCCAATGAAGAATAATAACAGCAATTAAAGATTGCGTATCCTAGTTATTTTGGAAACAAAACCATGGCCAGACAAAGCAGGCAGTGTGTCATGCTAGCTTGTGTGAATCTGAGTGGCACTGCTGTCTGGGTGCTGTACTTTGCTGGGATCCTGGCTGGGGGATTTAAGTGTCTGGTGGGACTTGCACTGGAGATGCTAGTGCTTTTTCCTGCTAGGACAGCTTTGCATATGACTTCTGATTAGGAGACATTTATTTACCCATAATCTCTGTCCCTTCTTCAAACCACCGATGCGTGTCCGGCTTGCCCAGTGCCACTCGGCTGCAAGCCAACAGCTGTAGTGTGGCTTTGCTCACAGCAGCACAGTGCAGATGAAATACCTTACAGAAGTGGGCGACTTTGAGAAATAACCTACCTGCCTAGCCAAAGTGGGAGAAGGCCTTTTACTTATGTGTATATACAAAAAAGATACTGTCTGCCCTGATTGCTGGGAGTAGTTAAAATCTCAGATGACATTGCAGGAATTGACTGAATCTTTTGCCCTGCTCTCTGTGGGAGAATCTGACAGCAGCTCGGGGACAACCTAATCTGACCCAGCTCTGCCTGCTCTGGGTCTGCCCATCCTTCCATGACTGGTGCTCCCACCTACTGCTGCCCATCTGGCCCTACAGTGAACCCATTCAAGGGTGTAAACCAGCAGAAAACTATTTATTTTCATTGTTTGGTTTGGTTTTAAATTACTTTTCCCCTTGTCTTTCTCCCTCCAAAAGCTCCCAGTGGGTTTGGATGAGTGTGCGCAGGCGAAGGAGGAGGAGAAAGAGACTGGGGAGTCAAGGAGAGAGGAGGGACTGCAAGATCCACAATACAAATTCAACTTGCTGTGGTGCCCTGCTGTAGATGCAGTTTAAGAGCCCTTGTGGCTTGCTCATAGTGCAGATGAATCAATTCTTGCAAGCTTATTGCTGCAACCTCATGTCAGGAAATTCTCTTGATGAAAACAGATTAGGCTGTTGCAAGTCACTGTGAAGCTTACCTTTATTCAGTGTGGATTATTCTTGAACATGGGATTTAAAACTTCTTTCTTGTAGGCTTTTTAAAGATTAGACAGTGTTTAATTGCACATTGGCAGAGACACAGGTCTAATATGTTTAGAATATGTCTTGGGCAGGTCGACATTTCCTCCCAGGATAGCTGTCTTTGAAGTAGTAGCAGATGGAAGTCCTTCCACTTCTTGTATGCACTGGCTAACTTGTCTTAGAGAAGAGTGGATAAACTGGCAGCAGAGAAAAGGATTCTTAAAAATAATTCATAGGGATCTGTATGGCTTTAACTTTATTTACTTCAGCTTTCAGAGTGAGGAAACTGGCTTTGGATTTATTTAAAACTTCTGAAGCTCAGATGGAGTACCAAATATGATCAGGTCTTGGTTATGAGGCTTCCACTTTTCTGGCTGACTTTTCTTAGCAACATCCAAATTAGTGAATAAATAGAAGCCTCTAGTCTGCCGATGACAACAAATAATCTGTGATTCAGAGTAAAACATCTTGATCATGGACTTGACAGTCCTAAAACTTCAGGAGCAGAAGTGCAGACCATCAGTCTGATATTACAGTAGTAGAAAGACCCAGTTCCTATGAAAAGCTCATTTTGTTGCTGTCCCTTCAGTTTTGCTTCAGTAAATTTTACCCTTTAAGAAGAAGAATAGATTTTATTTTTGGCTTTAGGATAAAAAAGAAGGTTAGGGCTTGAACTGAGGAGGAGGGATGATGATGTTTGTGTCTAGTGTGAAGATGCTGAAAGATGCTGTCTGCACTGAATTTTCTGACCAGCTCAAATGACCTGCTTGATCTTCTACTTGGAGCATTTGCAAAGTCTTTGGGATTGTCGTAATGTTCTTTTATTTTATTCCTTCTTGCTTAATTAATTTTTGATTGCCACTTAGGTGGCTGCCTGAGAATGTGTGACTACAGCATGTCTGTCTCTATTTTAAAATATTATACTGCATAAAATTAGGAAAATACAAAGACAAGTTTCTGGATTTATGCGTTTAGGCTTCTGCTCTATCTCCCATTTGTTTTGTTACAAAGGGTAGTACTAAAAAGAGTGAGTTTCACTTTCTCAACGCTGGAAGGGAATAGTGCTTATTCTTTGGAAAAGACATCTATGAGAAAGGTACACTACAGCACTTGTTATAATAGATTAAGAGAATTTGCTAGGATTTGTAAGATTTGTATGAAAATGGATTTGTCCTGATGATTCTGAATTGGGAATATTGGTCTGCAAAATACTATGCACAATTCTAATTTCAAATAATAGAATTTTAGTGACTTAAATTTAAGATGCTACTGTAACAAGGTTACACATCAAACCAAACAACCTCTTAAGTTCTTTTATGCTGTATTACAGTTATACTTGTACAATGTGTAATTGGTATGAACTGGTACTGTTGTGATGCAAACCTTGAGACAATTTCAAGATAGGCATTCAGTGTAAAATGCATTAGATTTAATTTCACTTAAAAGCTAAGTGTAAAATTATTCTACATTTGAGAAAACTGAACATACAACCTGTCAACACTTTCATTCCATTTGTTCTGCAAACTGGTGGATCAGGACAGGAATAGGACAGCTTTGCCAGCCACATCCTGTATTGTCTGTACCTGGAGAGGTTGGCAGTGGCACGTTCTTCTCTGAAACCCTCTTGTCCTGCCCTGGCACAGGTGTATGTTGAGAGGCGCTGTCAGAGCGGTGGAGGTCTGGAGGCCAGCAGAGCTACTGCCTATGTGTCCGATACCCGATCCTCAGAGCACTGGTGTTTTCCTGGTGGTCTTTAAGGAAAAGTTTTACTGCCTGGGAACTGTGCTGCAACTGTGATCTCAGTAGGATACTGATGTTCAGTCATTACTGGATATAGTGTTCCCAGTAGTGTAGTCACCATGTAGGAGCACTGTGTTTGCACTCTTTAACTGCATATTAACTCCTAAAGTGAACTGGGGGGGGGCAAAGCAGCCCTGCTCACCCACATCCTTCTTGGCAGCCGCTTCCTTTCTGCTGGCTTTGACATTCGTCTCATCCTCTTCAGCCACTTAATCCAACCAACAAACAAAAATTCACTTTTCTTTACTGAGCTGATTTTCTGCTCTTCTGTTGAAATATCTAATTAGGGAGCAAACAGATGTAAATGTCAAGGGAAGTGAGAATGCAGGAAGGTGGACATTGCTGATGGGGTGGCAAACTGTGTCCTAACCAGTGCTATCTCATGAACCTGAATCTGAAAACAGAGCGAAGGCGTGGCTCCGCATCACAGCCCTCGAACAGCACATTTTTCAGAAGTTTCTGCCACGTGTTGCTACCTCCTGAATTTTGCTGATTTAGCTGGTTTTGTAACTGCGCTCAAAATCAACTGTGCAGGGTGATGTGGCTTAAAAAAATTCAAAAGTACTTCTTGAAACATTACTCCCACCCCACCACCACCAGTTGCTCTGCTCTATTTTTTAACAGATCCACCTTAGGATTATTGTGTGATTGCATCAGCAGCAGAATTGGTGCAGATGAGGGAACCATAACGTGTAGTGTGCTCTTTTCTTCTCACACCATATCGTCCGCGTGCATTCAGGATGAACTGTATGTAGATGAGTTTCTCGGGTACTGCAGAGTACACTGCAGATGGAGTAGAATCAAAAGGAAAGAAATCAGGGCATAATACTGTGAGGAAAACTGAATTCTTGAAGTATAAAGTTTTCTAACGGCAGCTGGCAACCTTCTCTGACATGGCTACCGTCTTTGGACCCCAGTAAAGGAAGTTAAAGAGACACCGAGTGACAAATGGTGTGCGTGTGGGTTCCAGCTGAGCTGGCCACCCTCCCTTGGAAAGGTCAGGGACAGGAAGAAACTCTCTTTCACTGAACTGTTTTTAATGGAAAGTCATGGTCTTTTTCATTTGGAGTTCTGAAACATTAGCAGCAGACCTAGCAAAGATGGATGTATGAGTGAACGGTGGCAAACGGGTAAAAGGCACATGAATGAAGCACTAAATGGAAAGCAGGGCATATGGGGGCATGTGACTTAAAGGAGGAGAGGATTGCCTAAAAATATATATACACATATTTATTCTTTGAAAACGATATTGTGTTGAGACAGAAACTTTCTACAGAAAATGCTTGACTTTTCTGCTATCTCCCTGTGCTAGGGAAACTGTAAATATTCCCTTCTGGGTCAAATTTAATTTCTGCATTCTCTGGAGATAATGTGCTGTTTTTGAATGCTGTATGTGTTTTATCCATCGTGCCTGGATTCCTGGATTGTATATTTTCACTGCAGTTTCTTTCCTTGCTAAACTAGCCTGTTGTATCATGGGAATCCTTAAGCAACAAGGACAGACTTAGGTGAAAGCAGGTGTCAAAATATTAAAATTTCTCGTGGGATAGAAACTCCCCATCCCATGCACACAACGTAGATAACTTAGTGTTGGCATAGTCTCCCATGCAATACCTTAATTTCTCTTCCTCTGTATCAAGTTGTTAATGACCTGAGACTGGCTTACAGAAAATGCTGACTGAACATAATCCAGAATGGCCTGAAATATTCAGCGAACTTGTGTGCTGCATGGGTATGCAGTGGGAGAGGCAGTTGTTCCCAAAATCTGCAGACATTAGTATCACAGTGTTTATTTGCACCTGGTAACCTCATCAGTATTCTTTTCCCCATTGATTTCAACTGGGATAACCGAGGGTGGCAGTCCAAAGCCTTCAGATGAAAAGTAATAGCCTTTCTTGGGAAGCTCCTGAAAGCCTGTGAGCTGCAGAGTCAAAGGCAAAAGCTGCGAGGCTGCCCCGCTCCTGCTGTCGAGGATGCTGCTGGAATCCTCCATTTCAGAGAGAAACAAATTCCCAAGTGCTGGGTTGTGTTTTTGAATTCATTCTTTTGTATCCTTTTTGTGGGCTTGGAAACATTTCATCCTTCTCTGTACCTTATTCCAAAGATTACACGTTGAAGAAGCACAATGAAAGATTGGCAGATACAATTTGCAAACTTAGTTATCTGTGTGACGATAAAAATGATATGAGATTGGATGCTAGATTTACAAGGAGAAAACACAAGCTTTTTAATTCTGGTATGCTTGAGTGCTTGACTCTTCTTGCAATGTTAATACGTTGCATGTGACATAGGAGGAGACTTCATTTTTCTGTATGTGCGTGATCTCTTAGGCTGTCTTAAGGGACAGAAGTTCCTTACTGTGGCATCAAGTGGTTTCTCTGGGGACTTGGAGCCTTTGACTGAAATGAGGCGACTGTAGGATGAGCGTTAATGTGTCGGTAGGCTGTCCACTGCCGTTTTCATCGCCTGGCTTCTGGCAAGACTAAGCAGCATGGCATTGCTCATGGTGCTGGGGCGAGGGGCAGGGAGGGAGCAAGCATGCCTTTGGGAAGACTGGCTTTCAAAATAACTGCAGAAAATGGGCTGGCACCCCGAAATTGTGTGTAAAGCCGTCACAAGAGAATGTACCGCTGGCTCCGTAAGAGGCGATGCACTGTGCAGCACCTGGCTGGCAGGGACACAGACCTGCTCACGTGGACCTGCATGACACAGGAACATTTCTCTGTAATGGCCACAAACTAATGAAATTTGACTGGAAAGCACTGGGAGGATGTGGGCAAGTTGTGGAGGTGGTATTTTGGCTTTGTGCTTTCCTGAAGTAGCATGAATTTTTGTTTCCTGGTTTGTTATGTTAGCAAAGGATCACATAAATTGTTTGTGTGTGTGGACTTTGTCATAAAATCGTAATAAAAAAACCACAACAGCAAAATGAATAATCCTGAATTCTTTGTTAATGCAGTTCTTTAAATCCCAAGTTGGAATGTAAAATTGAATTATTTCTTAACTTAGGAAACTTCTTGTGTTTAAAAGAGAAGAGGAAAAAAAGGTTAAATCCAAAATGGTGCTGTTGCCTTTAGGTGTCTCAGTATAGAAAAAGATTATGGGATGCAGTGCAGTCAGCAAATCACTTTTGATCCAATGGGAATGCTCTTCACCTGAGCAAAGGCGTATGATGCTGTGTGTGTCTGCCTTACTATTTATCCTGATTTCCTGGCAGTGCCGCTTAATGGCTTTTGTTTGTTTGGAAACAGGCCTGGGCTGAATTCCCCAGCCATGCCAGTGTGATCTGTCCCTGAAATGTCCTCCATCCCAGCAGTCGCCACTTCTCCCTGGAGCGCCGAGGGTGCCGGTGGCAGCAGCTGGCGTTAGCATTGCTCACAGTGTTTAGTTTCTTCATTGACACAGCTTCTTAATGAAACGCCTGAGGAGGCAGTGTTAACTAATCCCACTTGGGTGTTCGGCTGTTGCCTCCCTGAAGACTAGGGCGAGGTTCTGTCTGTGCCTTGAGGATGCTACAAACCAAAGAGATATCGTTTGCATGCAGCTACAGCTTCTTTCTTCATGTAATTTTGTAATTCGGTACCTGTAGGGATAGCAAATTGGAAGTGAAACTGGCACAACCAGAAGGAAATGTATGTGTCCCTCACTCCCCCAGGCAGCACTTTTACATAAGAGGGACGCTTTAGAGATGCGTATTGAAATTGATTTCATCTTTCTGCCCCATTAAACAAGCAATTGGTTTTCAACAGCATTCACAGATGAATCTGAGTCAAAGCAGGCTGATTAACTGGAGGACAGCCAGCTTGGCAATTGTTCGTCATCTCCTGTTTAATACTCACAGTGTATAGTGATACACACATCAGAGGCTCAAAACTTCTCCCCTCAAGAGGCAATACAGTAAATTAATCTGTTGAGAAATTGCTGAGGTTCCAGCCACCCTACCAACTTTTTCATTTAACCAAGTTAAATACCGCTAGCTGAGTTGTCCAACTCAGTGATGCACAGCCAACGCTGGAAGACTTTATTCTTGCTTTTTTGTGTTTCATATCTATAAAGGGGTGGTTTGGAGTTCAGCTGGGTTGAATGTGCTGAGGTGAAACTTAATTCCTGCCCGTTAATAACAGCGATTCCTCATTCAAACACAGAATATGCTCTGCTTTTACTCACAAAACTAGGTGATCTTTGTGTACATATCAGCAACAGACTTTTTTTCCCCAGTTACGATGTCCTGAGAGCACATACACCCATGCCCATTCTGAATATCTGAGTTTGAGGTATTCTAGTGACTAACCTGACTTCTGAAAAGTGACAGTGTTAAGGAGTGTCTCTTCAACCTCTGACAGGTCTTATCTTTAGTCTCCCAGTATTTGTCATCCGATTATTTTAAAGGAAAAATAGATGTATTTAAAAGCTCTTAATCATTGTCATGATCCTTCTTTCAGTTTGTTGGTGGATGAAGCAAACGTGCTCTAGTGTTTTGGGCAGAAAGTGTGGAAGAAGGGAGGAAGCTGTTACTACTGTGTACAGGGTGCCTTTTACTTATATTTTCTAATTCATGTCATTCTTACAAAGGGAAGTTAATGAAAATGGCTGTTTAAATGGCTGTGTTGCTACCTGCAGGGAGAGGGGAGTGAATCTACAAATTAAAGTACAAGGTCATTGGAGCACTTATCTGCCTATAATGTAGATATACGTCTCTGAACTACTGAATATTTTCATTGCCGCTGCTTTAATAATTAATCTACCCTTTGGAAGCTGCAGGCTTTTTGTCTAGGATTAACGTACTCTTAACATCTTCGTGTCTACCACCTCGTCCTGAAAGCGACAAGAATCTGCTACAGGGGGCTTGTCCCATCTCTGACCGCATGTCAATATATCTTTGTAGAAAGCGTTTTTAATCCCTCTCTGCTGCTAGGTTCAAACATAAAATCTCCAGTTCTGTTCTGCAGATCTCTTCAACATTAGCTAGGAGGGCTGGCAATTACTTTGGGGCAGCCAATTAATGCAAGCCCTCTTAACTATGGATGGAGAGATACCCTTAGGACAGGCTTTGTGGGAGGGTTGAAGAAGTGGAAGGAATGAAAATAGGAGGTGGCAAAGATGCATCTGTACATTGGGGAGAGGGAAGGACAAGGAAAGTTAGGGTAGAAAGGAGTAATAACAGGATTCTGACTCTAACTTATTTCTGAAACTCAGAGATGGAGAGCCCTGCCTTCTAACAAGATTTGTTTCCAACTGGTACATTGAGTGTCTTAATGGCCAATATAAGCCCTTTGAATCGATCCCCTCTCTGCTGTGTTCATATTTAATTTTTTCATATATGTAGAGCTTAAATTCTGAAGGTCTCCTCTGTGCCACCAATGACATCTAAATAGTCTTCCTCAGTGCGTGGTGGCTTTTTTCTGTTTGTAGCAGCCCATGCAGTTAAGACCACATGATGTTTGCCTTCATGGCTGAAACCATGTTTTAAGCCAGGTTTCCAGAGGCAAAAGGTAGTATTTTTCTGCCTCATTGAACTGTTTTTAATTCACTTGGGGCATTCTCCATAGTCTCCAAACAAGGTCGTACAGGCTGTCTAGAAGTAATAGAACAGCTTGGTTGTACGGCTACTGCCCAGCCTTGCTGGTGGGAGGGTGTGTGTTTCTGAATCAGCAAAGAAAATTGGCTAAAACCAGGTCTGCTCTCCTTTGTTCCCTGCTGTGCTGTTGGTAACTGCACACATGATGAGTACTGGCTAGAATTGACGGCTAGTAGAAAAAAATCCACAATCTGGTGCTTTTTTTGGTAATTTCTGTCAGTTTGCAGCAAAACATCCACCAATAAGGCAAGGATGCCCCATCAGAACAAAGTATGCCATTCCCATGGTGATCGTAGAAATACAAGGCTCTTCATTTTATTTTAACTGTGTTTGAAAACACAAAGTTCTAGGATTGCTGAGGTATACAATTTAGCTTGGATCGCTGCTGTAGCGGTGGCAGTTCAAGTGATCAGAAATACTGCTTTTTTGTTGTAAAGCCATATGGATTTTACTTTAGAAACAAAATTATTACTAATTTTATTCTCCAAAATTTACCTTCCTGTAAGGGATAGTTGTATAAAATCAAAACAAAACTCTAGCAGCTGGCAGTTTAGTTGTGTTGGTGATGTGGAAAACTGAGTTGGATAGTGCAAACTGAAGTACTCTTCCTTCCAGGAGCTTAAAAGGATGACTTAATGCCAGGATTAGACATAGCTTCTCTTAGGGACCCAGTTCTGTGTAGAGGGGTCTACCATGCACAGATTCACGAGTGGTTTGTTTTGAGACACATTTTTCCCTTATACTGCCCTGGCATAGCCTGTCTGCATTGTAGGGCTAATAACCTGCCTTTCTTGCTTCCCTTCGCATTAGAGAGAGTGAGTTTCTCCATTCTCCCTGGCTACTCCACATGCACCACCCAACTGACTATTGTCTGTAATTACTACTTGAGCTGTTCTCGGATCATAGCTATTTATATTTATCTTGGAAACTGGCCAGTGTTTTCCATGGGATTATTTCTCTTTGTTAAAGTTGTTACAGTCATGATGGTTTAGGCAAAGCAATGCAACTGTTGGGTTTGGGACACTGAAGGCTAATTCAAGACTCCTAAACCTTGATTTACAGCCCAGAAGTGCGCACTGCTCAATGTATGGGAGATAGTAAGTGTTGTCTTTTGCTTATATGCACTTAATGTTTTGCCTTCCTTGAAAATATGAGGATTTTTGCTTGTGAAGATCAGCACTGTATTGTGATAACAGCATGCTGTAGGAGATGACCTTACTACTTTTTGCTTAACTGCCAGCAGAACGGAGCAGTTTTTTGCCAGGTGGAATGGCAAAACTAGCATAGGAGGAGAACCCTCAGCAACCTGGAAACGGCAAACTTCGGGACATGGGACAACATTCTGTCAGTAACAGCGTGGGCAGATCTAATTAAGTGGGTCTCAGCGGACAAGGTTTGTTTCTCAGCTCACTACAGTGGCTACTTCGATTAGCTTTCTCACTTGTGTTAAAACTGTCCTAGAATGCCACGGGTGCAGGTGGAAAACTTTGTTTCTTCTGAGGTAATAGGTTTGCTTTTTTTGAGGCCAAAGGAGGCCAGGAAGCCGAGTTAATTTAGTGTGGGTTTCATCTGTGAGGTTTCTGGTGCTTTTTTTCCATAGCGAAAGCTGGCAGAGTATGGAAAGGAGTCTTGGTGACCTCATAATTGAATAAAATGAGACTGCTAATTATGTTTAGGAGGGTTGCTTAGATTGTCATAAATATTTCTGCTCCCATTTAAGCCCACAGACTTTCTTTTTTTAAGAAGAGAAGAATTCAGGGTGGATGTCACTGCAGGCTACAGACTTTACTCCCTGCTTCTGTGACTTCTGTGTGGTTTGGTAAATTGCTGCCTTGCCTGCCTTGATAATCGACGGTTCTGGGCAAATGGAAGGTTATAATTGCACTATCCCACAAATGAGACTTGAAGGTCTTGGATCTTGGATCCCCTTGCCCTCCGGACAGGGGCGGGAAGGGGTGCTGCCCTTCGGGCGGTACCTGTCTGTTCCCTGCCCTTGGAGGAGCAGGGGGCTCTGTGGGAGGAGCACCTCAGAGCCGGTGGGACCCCGGAGGCTCCCCTTGCTCTGTTCCAGCTCTTCAGCTCTCCTGTTCAGAAACGTGGACAAGGCGAGGAAAACGCGGTGCATCACGGCTGCCTGTGTATTTTACTCTAACCAAGCTGGGGGAGGAGGAGGAGGCAGCTGGGTCCAGGTTCCTGTTGCTCTCCCTCTTCTGGTTCCATTTCTCTGCTTTCCTACCCCCTCATGCTTCTCCCTATCTTTCTGGCAGCCATATTCCGTGGCATACTCTTTTCACCCCTTTTCAGGACGTGCAGTAGTGCGAGAGAGCCTTTGTTGTAGCTGGAGTGCTGCATCTGTGTGCTGTGAGAAGCATTATGGCAGCTGCCTGTGTTTGAGACTCTGCACCTGGGGACACTTCAGACAGGAGCTGTGTGGCCGGCACCCCCTGAGCTGAGCAGCAGAGCTGTGGGGAGGCTTCGGGATACAGGAAGGATGCTGTGGTGTGAACCATGTGGAAACACACTGGCTGTCACTGCCGTGGAAGTGTTTCTGCAGAGCAATTGCCGTGTGTTCGTGTAGCATTGAAACGAGCCTTAGGATATCTGTGAAAGGGCAGAAACTTTTTCAACTTCAGGCCAGTGGCACAGAGGCCAGAAAGAGCAGCAGTGGTGGCTGTATCGTCCACTTGGAGAATGAATACCTTTTCTTGGGGAACTTCTCAGCTCCACCCGCAAGGTGCTTTCCTTCACTGCACAGATCCTAGTTCGCGCTGTGCCCCACAGCCAGCCCATGTCCGTATTACTATGGCCCAGCACTCCATTACACCAAAAGTCATTGAGAAGAGCTGTCCTGGGGAGGCCACTGGTACTGCGAGAAGCCCTATTTTGAGTCAGCGTGTTGATGCTATGCTGCAAGTGCATCTTGTTCAAAGGCTGTACTAATTATAAATTGGTCTTGGGAGATGAGGATAAAAATATCTTTAGTTGGCTTGTCTCTGTAAACAACCTGTGATGCTATTTGGAAGCATGGCACAGTTTTCATGTTGCAGGGAATGTGCATGCTGTGTGTGAAGGACTTCAGCAGTCTTGGTGCAGAGCTTCCTCGTGGTCAGGCTGACGAATAAAGCGGAGAAGGAATTTTTTTGACTACTGGAGATGGCAAAGTGGATATTCATGAGATTCTCTTCCATGCAGTTCTGGGACATTTCACAGAGTTTCCCTCAGTATTGGGGGAGGAAGGGTGTTTATTATACCAAGTGTATGCCAGGATAGTGCCTTCTTTGTTACATAAGAAAACACCCTTGAAGGACCTTCTCTGTCCTGGCCGTATGAATTTGGGTGGAATCTCTCCTGTGCATTGTAGGAGAGGATTTGCTTCTGTGTGTGCAAGAAATCAGCTGGTTTTCTGCTAAATCGAATGACAGCATGTACTGTCATCCACAAGGTAACATCCCACAATGGGAGGGGGTGCCAGAGGCAAGAGGAAGAGCGCGGGTGCCAGCGACAGACACACGGGGAGCACCCATAAGTGGATCCAGCAGAAATGATACTGGGTGAGGCTGCCAGGAAGGCAGCCGTCCCCACGACAGGACCTGTCTGCACAGCTGGAAGCTGCCGCAAGGCGGTGGCAAGAGGAAACCAGCAGCGAGACCCTGCAGCCTCTTTCGGCTGGTGGCTTTGGCAGCTCATGCCAGCACAGGGCCGATCCCAGCAGGTCTGCCACTCTGATCCCAGCGGAGCTGAGCCTCTCGTGAACCTCCTCAGCCTTCCTGCTTGTGCTTTATGCAAACTTTCTGATGCGTGCAGGGCATTCGGAAAGCTGAATAACGAGAGTGTGCTTTTTAGTGAGGCAAAAGCTCTTTGCCTTTCCATTGTTCTTCAGCTCGACCGTGAGCTAAACCAATGTGGTACAATGCATCTTTGCAGTTTCCTTTGGGTAATGCATCTTGCTGTAGGTTGTGGGATGACCTGTGTTCTGAACTCTACTTTTTACAAACAGGCAAAATACGAGGAGAGGAGGGAGGGGCGGTCAACAGCCCCGCTTCAGTGCCTTCCAGTTCAATACTTTGGGACCACATTGACAGTCTTGAGGAGAAAATGCCTGAAGTACGCAAAAGGGTTTATCATCTGAACTAAATTATTTATCGAAATACTAAAAGAAGAGTATGCAAAGGCATAAACTGAGCGTACCCCACTGTGGGCTGTAATGAGCTGAAATACAGGCAGGGTCTTGGGGAAAGGCGATAGTCTCAATTAGCTCAATGCTGTCGGCTGCCTGAGTGCGTATTGACACCTTCTGCACAAGGACAATGCCAGGCTTTCGTCACCTTTGTACTCATTTTTCAGTAGCTTAAATAAAACAGGATTTACTCTGTGTTAGCAATAGATAACAGCAGCGCCAGTTAATAGAGAGTGCTGTAAATCTGGTGAATAAGTATAGCAGTTGGAACCTCTTTGCTCCTCTTGTCTTGTAACTCCCCTAGGTTTTCTCATTTGTTTCTCTCCTCACTGTTTGGCCTGTAAATGCTTATAGCTAGCTTTTCTGAGATGTCAGCCTCCTCTGTGTCCCCTTCTTGCATCAGCTCTGTTTTCAGCTGTTGAGTACATGTATGCTTGAATCTGTCTCCATCAGCATTTTAAAAATTGATGGCTTCCTCCTTTAGTTCACAGATTCTTTTTTTTTTAACCATCTCAGGTTTAAGTCTATTTTCTGACTGTTTTAAAGGAGGTGGGAGTCTTGCTTCTTTTGCTAGAACATGATCACTTGCATACATCCTCTCTGCATTTCAGAGCAAAGGTGTTGAGATGTGTTGAGAGCTTTAGAATAGGTGAGTGATGAAGAGGTTTCTCTCCTCTTTTTGTCTTAATGCTGTTGTGGAAAGGCTGGGTTGCAGAACCAGCTCTTGCAGGGTTTTTTTAATGCTGTAAGGTTTGTTTTCTCTGTTTGTCACTTAGTAGTGCTTCAGGCAATGTCTTTCTCTTCATGAACTTGAAGGTCTTGCCTTAATCTTGATGACAAGCTCAGATGTTACAGCAGTGTGATTTAAGTCTGAAAAGTGCTAGGGCTTGAATAGAAGTCAGTCTGCATTCAAGATAGTAGTTAATATGCTTGAAGTTGGTCAGCTTGTAAGGGAATTTAAGTGTTTCCTGGGACGAAGATGCTTTTCTGTGCATTTTTCTCTCCCCCTGCCTCCCCTCTCCCCACTTCTCTCTCCCTTGTATATTAATTAATAATAATCATGGTGTGGTGGGGGCTTGTAGAGCCAGATAGAAATGGCCCAGGAAACTTCTGCCATTCTAAGTGTATATATAGCTCCTAGATAGTCACAACAAAGAAGATACTGCTAATTATTTTCCAAGTAACTTTGACAGAGGCATCAATAGAAAAACGTATGTGAATATTTTTGGAAGATCATCTGAGCAAAAACTCTAAATTTAGAAGTTGCTTGATATGTTTTTAAATAACGTTCAAGAAGTCTTTAACAGCAACTTAATGAAAAGTTCTCTCTCTTTTATTTTTTTTAAGAATCAAAATAAATTTCAGTCTTAAATGAAAACCTGAAAAACTTGGACAGGCATTTCTATTAGATATACTCGGCAAGGTTGGGGGAGGTGTGAGAGAAGTCTTTTCCTGAGAAGTTGTTCTGTGCCCTCTTGGTGTTGATATCTCATATGGTGCAGAGCTCATCTGAACCAATAACAGGAAAAGAAAGCTATACAGAGAGATCTGCAAAATATGCTGACTCAGGGATAAGAAACTTTTATTTGGAACATTCAGGTTGCGACAGTATTTTAGGCTTCCTTCATTTTTGATGAATTCATTTATATTCAGTTGTGCTTCTTGGCAGTATCTTTGTTTCCACACTGCAAGAGAGTCTGATTCTCAACCTGAGAAATACCAGTGGAGGAGGGAGAACGGGGGCATGTAGGTAGGTATGCAAGTAAAATGTGAATGGCTTTCTGCAAAGAGGAAGACTATCATGCAGGGACTACAGTGGAAGCCACAGGTCTTTCTCATCATTATACATAGTCTGGGAGACATTGCAGAGACCTCATATGAAATTGGGAAAGTCAACACATATTTCTTTCCCCAAAATTATTAGGGGTGGAGTTGTCCCTACCTACTTCACGTGGAAAAAATTTAGTCTTATGTGCCTGACTCCATAAAGAACTAAATAGTTGTCATTGTCCTCTCCTGTTGCTGCAGCTTTGGAATGCTCTGCTTTTGGTTGGATGACTTTCTGTTTGTGTCGTTTAGATATCTTTCTGGTCCCTCTGCATTTTCAAATATTCTTGTGTCCTGGGACAATGCTGCAGTTGGTTGATCTAGCCTTGTCCCTTGCTTGTAGTCTTTCAAATTGGATCCTGCCTTTAGCTCTGTTCACCATCTGCTGAGTTCAGGCACTTCCTTGTCTGACGTATTTTAGGCTTCTGGCTCTTTTTTAGTGTTCCAGCTAATTTGGCAAGGCTCTGGTTTTATGTCACTTTTAGCTCTGCACAGGGGTCCATTACTGTTCATGTGGCCCAAAGGAACGGGTGAAAGAGAAGTGTCTGAACCGTCAGTGCTAGTAGCTGCATCTAGCAGGTCCAGAGCCCTCTGTGCATGTAGGACATGGTGATTCTGGAGATGTGCTTTCTGTAAGGATCAAAACTGTTGTCTTCTTGTTTAAGAGGACTATGTTCTTGATTGCAGCATCACTCAGACTTCTTAAAAAGCAAGAGTCAGTGGGGTGTTGACAAAACTGTTGTAGTTTTGCTTAATTTCTTACCTGCTCTTTGGGGTTGTTCCACTCCCCTTTCATTAAAACTGGGAAGGGCTTCTGAGGGAAGAGTGTGTCATCTCAAACATGAAGCCTTTCCTTAAATTATGTTTTTTTCTTAGGGACTGCCATTCAGAAATTAAAGCTTTTTTCTCCACCCCCCCCCGCCACCTCCCCCTTAGTCCAAGGTATAGCCCAAGTTGATGCTGGCAGTTGACTGTGGGAACAATTAAGCATTTCTATTCTTGTCATTTTAAAATTTACAGTGTTATTACGCTACAGTTCACATGCTAGCCTGCTAGCAATTGTCCAAATTGATATAGGTAATGAACTCCTGCGCTCCCATCAGCTTGGGCGCTCTTTGGCAAGTATGTGAGCCATCTGAAGTAACTGGATGCAAACTGGCAGATTGCTTCATACAGAGCTGATGTGCACAAAAGCTGCAATTGCATCATGCTCAGGGTGGGATTCCCTGCCTGCTGGAAATTTTTTGTGTATGGGGAGAACAAGCAGCCCTGGATCATAACTGAGAGGCATCAGCAAACTGATCTTCAAGTCTATTTGACTGCAAATGAGAAGGAAAAAACACTTTAAAAAAATACCCAAAAAACCCTCCCAAACAAACCACTACGTGTGGGTTGGCTATGGGTTTGTGGGATTTTTGCTTGTAGCTGGGATATATTTATCTTTGTGTTTATTGCCATATAGTTGGTGTTGTGAAATACTGGCATCTTGCATACCAAGTTACACAAGCCACTTCATCCTGAGCCTCTTTCTTTAACTCAATTTCCCATTCGTCTTTGATTAGTAATCATCATGTATCTGTGAGCAGGGGGGTGACATATTCTAATATGTGAAGTAAAAGCAACTGCAATGAAATCAGATAATTGACAGTAGAGGGAAGTGCAGGGAAGACAGCTCGCTTGGCTGCCACCTTGACAAAGTATGTTAGTTCACTGGGGATTTTTTTCTTCTGTTTTACTTGATCTTAATTTTGATCTTAATTTTGTGGGCTCTGTCTCCAACTGAAGGGTTCATTATTTGTATAAGGCACCATTCTTATTTCTTCAAGGTAAATGCTTATAGCCACTTATATAAGTAGAAGGGCTGACAGGATTGATGCAGAAATACAGGTATCGGACTGGATTTGCCATGTGCCATACGTTCTCCGTACTCTTCTGGGCATCGTCGCACAGAACTGTTGTTGCAAAGAGCAGTGCTTCTTCAGGGTGTTATTTTAAGGTGTTTACTTTAAGCTTCTTCTCAGGTGCTGAAATGAAATTCAGTTTGCTAGTTTATCTGTACCACTAAGCCTTCGGAAAGAATGGGAAGAATACTTTGATTAGCTTTCATTTTGCCCTGTGCCCTGAACTGATCGTCTGTGACAGTATAGAATGGACCCTGCAGAAGTGGAGGGGAAAAAAAAAATCTTCCTAGTGTTGTGTTTGCAGTGCTAAGAGTGTTGAGCAAATATGCTTGCAGGGATTCAGCAGAGTTTATAACCAGTAAGTATAAAGCGGGTTTTTTTCCAGGCACTAAGTACTGCATAATTGAAACTTTGTTAAATTGTTGAACCAATTTATATATCCTTCTCAAAAGCAAGGGTCAAGCTTTCTTGGCACAGCCAAACATTTAACACTTCTTTTTATTTAATCCAAACAATCTTTCCTGCTGGCAGACAAATTGCCCATGTCATTTCATGCTCTGTGCTGCCAACATATTCTCCCTTTTCCGTAGTACTTGTTATCTCATGTCATACATATTAACTGCAGATTTTTTTTCTGGAATATCAAACCAACTTGATCTGAAGGAAAAATAATTTTTGAGTTATTGCAGCTTTCCATACATTTCCTGTATTAACTGATTCTATACTCCTAAGACCAAATCTGACACTAGAAAACAAGTAGCTATCTTGGGAATGTGAGGAAAGAGTCATGAGCAGCTTATGTTAATTCTTAGGACTGGGTGGACACCAGAGGAGAAGGTCCACCTTGCTGCACCAAGGCTAAATTATGGATATTTTTGTTGGCTTAGTAGCTAATTCGGGGACTGCAGATCTAAACTGAACTTTTTGGATGTGGTTCTTTCAGGCAAGTTTTGTGGCTTATTCAAATCAGTGACAGTGTAAATTGGTGTTAATCAGAACCAAGGCATTTTAAACATGCAGGCAGGTCTCCTTGGTGTTCCAAGAAGGCCAGAGCACTTAGTCTTGACGGTGTGACAGCTCCCACAACTGCGATGAGTGTTTCCTTTAGGAGTGTCCTTTCTTTGGATTTGTAGTTTAAAAGCAGCTCTGTAGCTTGTCTCCTGCAGCTGCATCAGGCAGAGGCTTGTCTTGTGGAGAAACTACCCCAAATAGTCTTGCCCTGTGGTTCTAGCTCAGGCCAAAGTCAGAAACAGCACTCCGAATTTCCCAACTTTGCCTTAAATTTTCAGTGTCTCCAGGCCAAGGTGCTTGTCATTCCATGTAACTGATTTTTTTTTAAGCCTGTTTTCCTAAGAAAATCAACTCACGTAGCTCATTCAGTCACTATATATCCTCCTCCTTGCCCCCCAGTGCTTTCTCCTTTTCCCTTTGCCCCCATCACTTTTGAGCCTGTTGACCAGTTTCAGTCACACAAAAGCAAGCCAAAATCCTCAAGGTACTCCTCAAGGTAGAGGAAGGACCCGGCATGGTTCGGGCTTCGCTAGTGGTTCTGCTGACGGGCAGCTTGTTCGCTCTGGCAGGAGCCATCCAGAGAGAAGAGTCGGACTTGAGGACCAGCACAGTTGGGATGCAGAAGATGCCTGCCTTCCTCTATCTCCTAACTTGCAGTGAAGGCTGAGCTTAT
This sequence comes from Gavia stellata, assembly GCF_030936135.1. NCBI lineage: Eukaryota > Metazoa > Chordata > Aves > Gaviiformes > Gaviidae > Gavia > Gavia stellata. The sequence goes on along the minus strand of NC_082596.1, from coordinate 93,280,411 downwards.
GGACAAGGCAATGTGGGGTGTCTGTGGTGAATCATGGATCCCTTCTTCGGATTTGGTTCGGCCCCCTTTGCTTGCAAGGCGCTCTGCCAGCAGCAGACCACAAACTTGGCATGCAGCTCCTCGTTGTTACCTTGGCCTTCTCTCTGAAGCCATTTCTTACCAGGCTTGACATTTGGGAAGCCAGAAGAAGGAATCAAAGAAGAGATGCATCTGGAATCAGAGAGGTCAGCAGGCCTGCAGGGCAGGGCAGGGCATGTTGAAGCAGCTGCCTGTGTTGTTTCAGAGCAGTACCATCCCAGCAGCTCCAACATGCTTGGCATTCAGCACCTTCAGAGGGTGCTCAGCTTCAGCTGAAGGGCAGGAGGAGGGGTTTGCAAGGATTTTAAGAGTAGCTAGCGAAATAGGTAAAAGCTCATATGGCATTTAAGCTTTGCTAACCATTGCCAAGTTTCCATATGTTTACAACATCGAGTGCTCCTGTAAACAAGATCTCAGCCCACACCCTCCTCCTGTGTAAGTGGCCACGGAGGTTTCACTTAAAACCCTGTACATGCCTGTGTGCAGCCATGGTAATGGCTGATCTAATGACTCTGCAAACTAAGCTCTAACTTTCAAGTCTCACGATACGGCTGCCAGGGCTAGGAAATTCTTGTGCATCTCAAAGCTTCCTGGGCAAACTGCTGTGATGTGAAATATTTCCCACTCCTGGAGTGGAGGAGTCTGCTAAAGGCAGCTGAATAAAAGGAGAAGTAGCACAGCCTGGAGATGAAAGGAAGTGGCCTCTCCTTTTAGGTTAAATAAGTAGGTGTGAAGCTCTGAGGCTGGTGGTGGTTCAGACTTGGTTCACAGGAGGCTTTACTGAAACCCGTGCTGGGCAGGGCTTGGGGCACTCGGCTCATCTGAGGTCTGATGGAGGTTTGGTCACTGATGCAGGTGGAGGAAACCTGCTGGCCAGGAGGTGGTCGGTGCTTGGTGATAAAACACATCCCAGCGTGTTCAGTCAGGGGTGGCACAGAGGTCACAGCGGGGCATCTCCATCCTGCAAGCAAAGGCCATTGCCTGTTGGGGGCCCATGTTGTTCCCAAGCCTCAGTCTCTTGGTGGGCTCTCTCCCGAGGGGAATGAGTGTCTTCTGCAAGTTATATACTTTATGCTTCATACATAACATCTCTCAAACAGAGGAGGGACATCTGTTTCATGCTGTTGAAAAGAAGAGCTGAAATGGAGAAGGTAGTACCGTCCCAGCAAGTCTTGGAGCCCAGTCCTGTCTTTGGGCCCCTTTTAGATACCATGCTGGTGCCAGAGAGATGTCAGGATGGTGCCCTTATCTATACAGCGTCTCTGAGGCGCCATACCAGTAAATGGTGCCACGGGCTTTACACCTATACATTGTCACTGGCTTCTCTTCTACCGCTTACAACATGCTTAAAGCCTCTCTTCATTAGGCTGCTTTGGGAGCCGTAGGTGTCGACCCATGCATAAGAAAGGCTGCAGCTTCTTTCCACCTTGCTACTAAGGGGTTGGGGGTGGTTCTGTGAAATAAAGTAAAAATACGGTTTGGTAAAGCAGTTTTGGAGATTGCTGCTGGTAGAGCAGTGTCTGGAGTGGAGGCTGCTGCTTCTTACACAGGCATTTCTGTAGACCAAAATTCTCAGCGTTTTGTAGACAAAGACTTTGTAGTGTCTTTAAACTGATGTGTAATATATGCATGTTTATAATAGATGGTAATGAGGAGGACGGACCTCCAGCTGTCTGAGGGGGAAGGAGAGGCAGGCAGAGAGGAGGAATGGGGAGACAGTTAGACAAAACCATCTTCCATCCAGTTGCTAACAGGAGACGCTTGATCACGGAAAGGCCTTGTGTGGGAGGACCAGGATTTCTTTAACTTGTTCCAGTTCTCTGAAGTTATGCAGAACAGAAATAATCGGAAAAGAGTGATGGACTTCATGTGTGAACAAAAACATTATGTTAGATTGTACTGGAGAATTCCAGAGCAGTCGCCCCCACAGAAGTTTGGGCTATTGCTTTTCTGGTGTGTTGACTCAGGGATGTATATGCAGTTGGAGGAAGAGTTTTCAGTTAAGTGTAACGCAGAGACTAGCAGAACAAGGAAATCTTTGCACCTTCCACTGCTATTCTTGAGATTTCTGATAACTCTACTGGGATGTCTCTCATGCTGGAAAGGAAGCTGGATAGTTTGTAGAAATCTCTGAATTTCAGATTTTTACTGATGTGCTTCTGGCTTATTCATTTGTCTGAAATTGTCACTTGTCAGAAGGTTAAAACCAAATCCACTTGAATGCAAACTCATTGGTTCCCCTTTATTTGTTCTTTGGAACAGGCTGGAAAGAGCCTGTTTGTGAGGATATGCAAATTCTTGTTTATAGTGCTTTAGTCTTTGGACTTCCCCCTAAACATTAGGATGAGAAGAATGTGTTGTGATCATCAAGCCAAGCTGAGTTTACATGCCTGGCAATAAGACCCTGTGTTGGGAAATTGAATGAATCTACCTAGGGATATATTTAAAGAGAGGAACTGTAGTGAACCCGCACACAAGTGAATTTAAATTTAATTAAGTTAATTTAAATACACTTGTCTAATCTCCCTGACCAAAGTATCATTTGTTCTATCAATGCATTTTACCTGTTGGCTTGGTTTTTTTGTGTCTTTAGCTGTGTGCTGTCAATTTTTGCTTCTGAGATGTAAGAGGCTTTTCCTTTTTTTCTTTAATCGGGGTTAAGAGCTGCATACAGAGTTGTTGTTTCTGAGCATTGTCTTTCCTACATCTCCAAACATTAAATGTCAAAGCAGTAAAATAAATAGACCCTCACTCCCCCCAGCGTAATTGAGGAAAAGCTTTTCTAGTGTTAGAAAATCTGGGAACTTATTGCAGTGGTCTGGTCTCCTCCCACCACCCCATAGCCACACAGCTCTTTGTCTCAACAAAACTGACATCAGCAAAATACGGTTCCAATGTGCCAGAATATTAAGGTTGTGGTTTTGTGATGCAGTAAATCTGGATTTAAGATGTTTTTTGAGGGATCAGAGGCACTCTGCAACCATGTGGCTTGATAGGTTTATTCAGTACAGATTCACTCTGATGGTTCTCCTTTGCATGCACACAAACATATGAAGGCTATTTTATTATCTTGTTTGCTTTCCTTGGCAGACCTTGATCAATTATTGTCTGTCTGCCACTGTTCGTGCAGGTCAGGTATTACTGTCCTGCCTCGGACAGTGTTGTCCAAGTGCTGTCCAGCATTGGACTTGGCTGGCTACTTTAAACTGTGACTGTTTCCACATACCTGGCTCCATTGCTGATGCCTTTATTTTTGTAATTTTTTTAACTTAGCACCAAGTCTAAGGCTTTCCTGGCTGCACGAAGCAAAGTCTAAAGCCTCTCTTGATGTTGTTTAACATGGCTGGTGACAACCGTCAAAAACTTTGAGCCAGAAAACCTTCCTGGATCTGTACTGGAAGGGGGAGCAAGCAGCTTTAAAATGCAAAACATTTTGAAGATTTCATCTGTCAGCCAGAAGGACAATAGTTGCTGGGAAAGCGGGAAACTGAAGAAGGCAGATTGCTTCACGTAATGCGCAAAATTGCGGTGTGTCTCCTAGTCAGTGCAAGAGAGGTGGTTCCTGCTCCTGACTCCAAATCCCAATTTTGGATCACATCTTACAGTAGACAAGATATTTGGAGTGGAGAACATAAAGAGTTGGCTACACATTTTATATTCTCGCCTTCAGACAGCAAGGCTGAAACCCTACCTTAAAGTCAGAACTTAGTTATTTAAGATGCTTTTCAAAAGGGAAGTAGGTGATCACTGGCTGGTAGTAATTCAAATGTGTTGATGTGTAATTAAATACAGTTTTCACATTCATTTGGCACTATTCCTGGAGAACTGGGTGGGTGCATGCTGTATGTGTACACATGCTCACTGAAGCAGTTGTAAGGCTCAGCGTACACTTGCTCAGATCCCTGATTAATAGTTGTTTTTTCCTTGTGGTTTGTCCCAAGCTGTACTTGGATGGAAAATGGAATTAAAAAGCACCAACATTGTTTAAAGACTAATTATTAGTGAAATAAAAGCTTGTTCAAATGCTCTTCTATTTGAGGAAAATAGAAGTTTACCAAAATATGGTTTTGTTATTTAAAGCTACCCAATGTCATTAAACAAAGGAAGCATTGTGGCTTTTTGTTTCTGGTCACCACATCCTTCAAGATTCTAGATATTAGAGTAGATACATAGTGGATACCGGAGGGAAGAGAAGAATAAGCTTTCCGCATCCTGAAACGTCCCCACTCCCACAACTTGCTTTCAGTGGCAAGTTCAAAGCCCATAGTAATAGATTAATTTAAGCAAACTTAAAATTACAAAATATTTTTTGCCCATTTGGAGAAAAGTGTAGCTGTGAAAAGCTGAGTTAGACTTTCTGCATGGTCTTGTTTCAGAGCATTGGTCAATGATTTCTGCACGCTCAGTGTCTGACTTTCTTTAAAGCTTTGACAGCAAATCATTGTTTGCTTGAACACTGTTTTGAATTAACTTAGTTTTTTTTTTTTAGAATTAATTTAATTTACCGTAAACATACTGTGATTTCAAATGTGGAATTAAAAAGATTTGATTAAGAGATTCGAATAGGTCTGATTTAATTCCAGCAGTAGAAGTGCAGAAAAGTGTGATTTGGATTTGAAGGGTTCCTCCTCGTTCCCTAAACCACCACCCACCCCAGCAGCTCTTGCTTTTGCTGTTAACCTTTTCTTAAAATAAAAATCTGGTAACTGTCATACCTGAGCTATCCCCAGATGAAAAGAAACACACTTGAATAGGTTTTCAAGAAAGGAAAGCCAGTCCTATGTATTGCAGTGCAGTGTTGGAGATAAAAACTAAGTAGCAGGCAGTATATCCGAAAATAAGGCGAGGTTTTCTTGGGCTATCTGGTATCTCTGCAATGCACTTAACCTGTCAGCAGGTTAGAACTGAAGCCTTTCAGAGACTGCTGGTCGTGTGTTACGTAAGAAGAAGCATCTCTCACCCGCTTTTGGGAATGCCTGGTTCGCTCCGGGGTGAGGGCAAGCAACAACAAAAACATCTTTTAATGCATTTGACTTTCTAAATTTATCTTCGTTCCCTGTCTGACTCCTGTGGTGTGCAGTTGTTCTCGTATCAAGAAAGACTGTGTATTTGAGTAGTGTTTGCAGGGAGACTGGCACAATTCCTCTGTCAGGAGTCTGGGAACAGGAAAGGCCAGCATATATCTGGGTGGATGGGTGTGTGCCCAGTGGGAGAAGGAGAAACAGTGGTTTAGGAAGAAAGGATATGAATTTTTAAAATTTTTTTGTGAGTTTAATTTCTCTGGGGGGAAGAAAACCCAAGTGGTCTCAGTCTTAAATGTTGTTCCCATTTCTTCTTTACCAGTTGCTTGATTTTTTTTTTTTGTGTGTGATGTCTGAATGCAATTGCAAAGTCAAAGGTCACCATAGCACTGTCAGCTTACCTAAGTGCACTTTAAGATTTCAGAAGGCTTTAGCCATCATTTAGAAGTATCGGTGTGTAGGTCTACCTTGCAGACGCAGTGGAGGTCGAAGCATTCTCAGGCTCTGGAAACAACTTAGCCATAGCTATAAAAATGGCACAAAGGATGATAAGTAAGTCTGTGTGGAGCTCCACTCCATTTAAACGTTAACAGAAGCAAGAAATGTCTGGGGTGGATGGGGTTTGCCTGTGGGAAGGATTTGGGTGCCAGGATGCTTGGGATGCAGCACCTTTGGAAGGGAAGACAGTGATCTCTGAATGAGGATGGCTCAGCTTTGCTCGCTCGGTGGCTCAGCTCAGTGCAGAGACCTGGTATGCCACCTGGTTTTAGAAATAAGCAGGACTGCACTGATGAAATAGGCAAATAGTGTATTTTGGGTAGTGTCTTAATTCTTTTAAAGGGGCATCCTCGGAGACATTTCCCTTCCCTAGCACTTGTATTCCTTGATTTTCCATGCAGAAGACATCCTCTGTATGGTTCCTGAGGAAGAAATTATTCTTCTGCAAACTCTCACTTCTCTAGTCACTTGCCTGCGTGTGCTTATGAGACTTAAGAGCGGAAGGTCTTACTCTTTGAAAGAGCTATCCCAATGCAGAGGAGACTCTGTGGCCTCTCTCAGAGGCCTCTGATGGGAGCCACTGAAGCGTTTCAATATCGTGTTCACATAATGGCTAATGCTGAAGAAGATGGGAAGAGGGGGGGAGGTCAGGCTGCTCATTTTGGGGGATTATTTATTAAGCCTCAGATTTATGCCTTTGGATTAGGAGCAGATTTGGCCCACAGTACTAAGTATGTAACACCACAGATTGGTGTGCGCTTGTTTTCTAAGATAAGATATTGAAATCTGCTTTGTTGCCAGCATTGTAAATGTACTAAGAAATTATTTCTCTATTGCCTCTCCTTGTTTCATTCCAAAGACTTTAAGCCCCTTAGTGTCCCAGGGTGTTCCGTTCGCTCTAACACAGACATGCACGTTTGGCACTCGTACGGCGCTTTGTAGCAAGCTTCTTGTGGGGAATGCAGTCAGAGAACTCAATTTTTTAGCGACAGCTTTGCATATTCTAATCCTATATAAAGTACATTAGGTCTTGGGCTTTGGGTCTTCATATGCTTCAGTGTATGCCTTATTATAGGGTTCTTGCAGACATCATTAGTTATCTTAAAGCATTACAAAAACCAGACCTACCCATCCCACCTCATCTACGTTTGCACGTGTACTTGGAAATTCAGTGCTCTGGTTGCTCGGCTGCCAAGGAGTGTGTTGAGGATCATTTGGTATTTCACGCACAGGAGTGTTGAGGATCATTTGGTATTTCATGCACAGGAGTGTCTCCCATGCTGCGCTGGCGGTGCTCTGGTGACAAATGTTATTCCCCAGGGCTGCACGGCCAACCAACAGCAAATCCACGGTTCCTTCATGGTGGGGAATATGCTGGGCAGGACTTAGACACATGCTGCATGTTACAGAAAGTTCAGTGCTTTGAATCTTTCTGGAGTAACTTGCCAGCTCGCTGTTGAAACTGGCTGTGATATGTGGCACGTCAGCGTTAACCCTGATCTCTGGCACTTGTTTTGCACTTTTTAATAGGAGAAGGTGCCTCTGATTGCTGCCAACCTCTTCCCATCCCTGCTCTCCCATTTTCACCTCCTGCTCTGTTCCCCACGTAACCCCTACTGCCTGCCCAGGGTTGAAGCAGCCCCAAGACCTGGGGAAGGGATGAGGGCCTTAAGTGGGCTGGTGGCAAACATCCTACAAACAGCTGTGCTAGAGGGATGCTCTTCATTGCACCACAGGCGTGCAAGGCTTCTTCCAAGCAACCCACAGTCAGATGTGGTGTGCACAAGGTGCTCTCAAACACGTGCGCTTGCTGGAAGGACCACAACTCCCTTGCTGGAGACTGACAGCTTCTGCTCTGACTTTTCATTGCTTATAAAGTATGTAGCAGTTTTGTGTGTGTTTTTATTTAAAACAAAACAAACCACAAAAATAAAAAAACAAACCACCTCTTTAATGCCAAAATATTTTGCTTTTCTCCCTGCAAAAAACTTTGGATGGGGGAGGAATTCACTTAAGTGGAAGAAATGAACTCCTCTTCCCAGAAAAGGGGATCAAATAGTGTCCCAGCAGCGAATAGCACTGGTGAGTGCAAGGTGTTCATCACACCCCAGAGAATTTTGCAGGTAGCCGTTTTCAGCCATGTTTTTAATCAATCTGATATTTCAGTTCTGTCAAATTCAGAATGAAATCATATCTCAAATATTTCTTGTCGCTACCAACTTTTAACCAACCGAACTGTAGAAAGCTTGCTTCAGCTGTTGCGGGGCCCAACTTGCAAATCTTCCAGAGACTGGATATTTGTAATTAACCTGGTTGTTGGAGAGTGACTGCAATGGATGTCAGCTGTGTTATGCTATTTACTGGGTACTGAAGCAAGCGTGGTTTCCCCTTATGCCAAAGCATTACAAATCATTCCCAAAATCCACAGGCCTGTTGCAGTCGCCCTGCTTGAGACAGAAAGGTCAGGAGGAGGATAAAGATTAAGTAGTTTTCCCCCCAGCCCACCACCTTTCTGGCAAGATGCAAAAGGGAAACCCGTATCACTTCATGGTAAAAGAGCATTACGAATCGCATCCTGCCTAGGTAAATTCCCTATCTCATTTCTAAGCATGGTTTTGTTTGTTTTTTTTTTTCATTTGCTGCTTTCTTGAGCTGGAGTAAATTATTGCTGTGGATTTCTACAAAGCTGCTCTATCCCGTCCCAGGAGGTGTCAACTTGTAAGAAAATGTGAAGCGAATGCTGCGTATTTTGAGAGACAGTAGTTTTTTGTGTTAGGATCCTGTGACGTTAAGAGCTAAATAGTGTAAATATGGATAAATATTAACTGACTGCATGTACTGCAGCACACAGTCGTTTAGTGGTTTATATGTGAAACCATGGAAGAAAGAGGCTGGAATAGAGCAACCTTCTACAGTTTGGTGTGAAATACCTGTTGGTGCAAGATATAATCAAGAGAAACACATTCTTACGGTGGTTGTCTATACATTATGTTCTTGTTTTAATTAAGCCTTGTCTGTTACACATGACGATGTTTCCAATAGTAAAAAATGTCTCTCTGGCTACTTTAAAATTCAGCACGTTTTGTTGAAGTGGGAATAGTGTGGTAAATCACTAAATGGAAACAGAACTGAAGCCTTGGATGTAGGATAACTTGTTTCACAGACTGCAGGAGTGTTTTTAACATTAGACTTTCTGCTGGAAATATGCTTGTTAGCTGAAAATGTTGACGCTGTGATCATATGGTGCTTTCAATACCAAAAATAATGTCCAAAACTATTCTTCTGAAGCTTATTCTGATGTTGGTCAGTTAAGTGCTCTGTCACCTACTGTTCTGTTTCTGTCATAAAGAAATATTAAATTCAGATGTCTTTATAATGACAATTTCCTATTCTTTCCTGAAATAAATTGTGCCTTCTATGAATGTTTCTAGGAGGTTAATGAATAATTGACTACCAAGAAAAAGAGAAGATCCTTTTAATAGGCGATTGAATCTGGTGTGATGTATGAAAATTAATAGTTAGGCCTAGAGCTTTAAATGTGATATAAATAGCTTGGTGTAGATATACAATATTTAGGCACAAAGATGCCCTTATTAGTATCAATTCCAAATATTGTTACACATTTTACATGCATCTCCAAATAATTTTAATTCAGTTTCTTGAACAATGAAGCTTAGAGATTGTGTTTAGGACCTGTACTTGAATGCAGGGACCCCTGTTACGTTATTCATGTTTAGGTGAGGGAGAGGATACCAAAATGCAGGTGCTTTTTTCTTTCTTTTTTCTCTTTAACTTTTTTCTTTTTTGTTATGCCTGTGCAGGCATTTGTTCAAATTGGAAGCTCAGCTTTGAATCTCTGTTTTTTCGAGGTAGGAAGAGTGTGCAATGATTGTTAAAATGAAAAATATTTTACAGCTGTTGCTTTTATAGTTGGTTTTATATGCTAGATACTGATGAGCCAGTAATAAATCAGTGCAAGCCTTGCATGCCTGTGCTTTTCCTTCTTTGCACAGGACTTGGATATTTTTTGCTCCCTGCTCTCCTCCATGCGGTGAACTGCATGGGGAGTTTTCCTGTTTTGAAGAAGGATTTGGAAATGAAGTCGCTATCACACTACAGATCTTAATCTTCTTTGCTGTTTGCAGATGCTTCTTTGCCCCTCAGCTGGATCAATATTAAAACCAAGCTCTGCTGCCTAATACCCGGAGACTGCGTCTATATCAGCATTTCCAATTTCTCATATCTGGAGTTCAGAAACTGGCTATAAATTGAGTTCCCTGAAAGGGAGGAAGGCCATGAGTTACGAAGCTTAGCCGTCTCCTTGCCAGCCTGCTAGTGAACCATGCTGCCTGCCCTGTGCAGTGCGGGGCTGAGCGAGTCAGGGGAAGGTGGTTTGCCTTGTTCCAATTCTGTGCTACCTGTGTTTGCTTGTCCTTTTAGGAGCTTCCATATCACTTTCTGTAAGTCATAAGTGAATATATTAATGTGGTTAGGCTTGTATCTGGGTGTTGGTTTGATGATGGTTTTCATTGTTTATAATAAAATTTCTGTGTTGTTCTCAATCTCTCCGTGAATTCCACAGCCCCCCCCCAAAAAAAAATCATAATTTTCTTTTGCTTTGATTTTTGTTTATGTGATTATGCAAAGCATTGCTGGTGATACCAGCACAGCGATGGAGATGGCAGCCTGATAGTAACTAGCTCAACAATTCTCAGGCTTTTAAATCCTTAGCCTTCCTGTATCCATTTGTTTCCATTTCAAAGGCAGCCTGCCTTTTAGATGAGTTTATTTTAATCAAACGCACATGAGTACGTGGATGTGTTGTGGATGTGTTATTTATAGCCCTACAGTGTCAGATGCAAAGTGATCTGAGCAACAGCTTCTGGCCAGGTTAAAAGAAAAACCACCTCAGGGTGCAGATTATACCTATGGCTTAACTCCATGTAGGCAAAGGTACCAGGTGTGTGTTGTCTGGATTTTGGGGCGAGGGAAACCCATTACTGAAAGTGTTGAGGTTGGTGAAACTGTTGGAAGTTGGCTGTCTGTCGTTGGAGTACCCATCCTCTGTATTTACTGGCAATTCACCCTCAGGCAGTGAATGCTGGAAAATACAAGGAGGGGGAGGAGGGCAGGGGAGTGAGTTTTAGCATACAACTGAGCACATCTCAATGCACTGGGAGCTGCTGGAGAGTGAAACAGTGGGCAAAAGCTAGCTAGCTGCTTAGTAATTATTTTTCCTTCGTGAAAAGGCCATTTTCTATTTCACCGCCAGCGCACTTGTTCTGTGCGATGGAGGCAGAGCAGGCGAAATTACAGGACCCTTCACCTCTTACTGCTCTGAGACTTGGTGGTGGTTGCACTCTCCCGTACCGCTGTGCTGCAACCAGGCACAAAGTTGGGTGATTGCTGTGTGACTTGGGCAGATCCTGCAGCGGTGATTTCCAGGGGGAAAGAGATGAGCTGGGCTGCTGGGGGCTGCGCACGCTCCAGGATCAGCAGACCCTGACCTTCAGCGTTGGTGGTGGACCCTGGACATGGTGGCTGGGAGGTGGGAGCAACCCTGAGAGAGCTGCACCAAGGCAGCTGTGGAGCAGAACAAGTGTGACAGTGATGCAGTCAGCCCTGCTCGCCGCAGGAAAAGCTCCTTGCCTCTCAGAGCTGTTTCCAAGGACCTGCAAGCAGACCTTCAACCACTGCAAGGGAAGACCACTTTTCTTCAGTCATTCCCTCACATTTCTAATTTAGCTGAATGTATAATCGAGAATGAGATCCATTTCCTAGGATTATTTATGCAAATAACCAAAAAAACCTGTTGCTGATAGCAGGGTACTTAACATCAACTTGAATTAAACAAGGAGAAATTTCAAGATGAGAAGCTTGTGGTGCTGGTTCTTCGCTCACAGACATAACCTATATAGCTCGACTGATGGTCATCTTTTTCTGTGTTCAAATGAGGACTGCAGAGTCCTATGTTTCTTTCACAGGCAAATTCTGACCCATTCAGGCATGTCTGTAAACAGACACAGGTATCCCAAGCAACATAAAGAAGACTCATAATGACAAATAAAAGATAAAAATAACATTTTCAATTTTTATGTGCTAAAAAATTTAATGGTGTATTTTGCTGGTGTATGGACACAGAAAGGAGTCGTGGTGAGGGTGATTTTGTGTGTGAGAGATGAACACAGCACATGCTAGTCTGTGGCCCTGGCTCACCCTGAATGGACGTTTTTCCACGGAAACGGTGATTGTAGAGGCTGGGATTTTTTGCTGTTTATAGTTATTGCAGCATTGTAGGACAATGCAGCACCAAATAACTCTTTGCAAGCACATTCCCCCTGAGGCTTTGGCAGGATGGGCGCTGAGCAGCAGATGCCCAGCACCTCCTCTCCTTTGGGCGAAAGCTGGAAAGGAAGCCGGTTTATTTAGAAAAGGGGTTTTTTGGTTTACTCCTGTCTATTCTTACTCCTGGTAGAAATGGCATCCCTCCTTCCATGTGACACGTCCAGCTGAATTACAAATGTGAGGAAGTGGCTAAAGAAATGGCTTAACTGAACTGCTGTTTATTGGGTAATTTTGTAGAATTTCCATCTTTTATATAGGAAGGTCTGTTAAAACAAGGAAACAGAGACAATAACAGATAAACTTGCCCCGGGGCAAGGCTGGTGTTCTGTGGTGAGGCTGACAGTGTTGCAGGAGGGCACTTGCCTGTGCAAGCTGCTTTCTTGCCCATGGCGAGAGCACGTTCGCTCATCGCTCGGGAGCCACTGGAGCAGCCCCAGTGGCTGGTGGCTCCAACCTGAATTCCAAGTTTTCCAGGATTTCCAGCTCTACCCTTTTTTTAGATAAGAGAACACTGATTAAACCTTCCCTGTGTCTGGAAGCATTGTGCAAATGGGCAGGGATGTGTAGAGATGCTTGCTGTCTGGTTCCTGACAGCCTCGTGCAGGGGCTTTCTCTGGGGGTCCGGCCGCTCCCAGGTGGGGAGGGTGGGCAGAGCTCAGTGGGGCCGTGGTCACCCCTGGGGCAGGTGGGACCCGCAGGCATCACTTCTTTTGCTCAAACTTGCGATCCTCAAATCTCATTTTTTGGAAGTTCCTCCAATCCCTCAGTCAAACCTGAAGCAGACAAAGATCTTTTCCTTTTATGACTGCACTTTGAAGAGTGAAAACTGAAAAGACAAATAATAAGGCTGTTTTTCTTACTGTAGTTCTTAAACGGCATAATATGACTATTCCTCTTAGATACATGATGGAAGCTTTTTGGTTTATAACTTAAATTTATTTTATTTTATATTTTAGGATCTGTAGTTCTGAACAGTTTTGCTCTTCATTTATTTTTATCACTCTCTTGTGTTACTCCTCCTCGTTTACTTATTTATTTTTGCCCTTGGCTCAGAATTCCAGATACATCCCAATTATATAGCCTTCTGAGCTTTACCCTTCGTTGAGCAAACATCAGAGTTCAGTCTAATAAATATGACTGTGCTTTGGCAACTCTCTCTGCATGTCTCATAGCTGAAGGGTTTACAGCACTTCCAAATGTCTTTAATTTTTTTTTCTTCAAATTTTGATTAGAAACATCACTCTGCAAGACAGAGGAGTGGTTTTCTTTGCTTCTGTAAACATATATAAATGTAAGTGGACATTAATTTTTTTTTTTTCAATTTATGCCTGCACTTTTTTTCCAGTAAGAACAGATCTTACAGATGTAGTTATTCTTAGTTCCCATGTACACCAGAATGTCTTTTGGATATAGCTCTTTAATTGGTAACTTGGTAAAATCTGGATGTTAGGTACAAGGTGGTTTTCCTAATTGGGCTGCGCAGCTTAAAAGATATATTTGAAGCCAGGAATCAGTTCCTCCTTGTTCCCACACGTTTTTGAGACAACTAGTAGGTTTGTGGTGTGAATGGTCTGGGGAAGGGCTTTGCCCTCCTTCCCAGGGGATGCTCTCCCCCTGAGTGACGTGCCCGCAGTGCCTGGTGCTGCTCTGGAGTCAGGGAGCACAGGTCATCTTCTGTTGGATGCGTGGTTGCCTGGGTTGGGAGACAGTCAAGTCCCTAAGATGTTTCTGCGGTGCTCATGCCAGAAGGGACGTGTACCACAGTACACTCAGGTTCGCTGCGTGCCAGAAAGTATGGGGACTTGCCCTGGGGAGGTGCTGGAGTCGAGTCCTGGGTGGGAGTGCTGAGGACCCCTTGTCACACCAGGAAAGGCAGGATCAGCTGCAGAGCCTTTTTTCTCCATCACTCAACATTTTTCTCATGGACAGAAATTGTTGTCTAGTTTACCACGTTCCTTTAAGTGGTTGAATACGGTTACAAAGCAAACTGGTGTTTGAGCTGAAAACAGAGCTCGGTTCTTGTACCTTTCCAGTTCAGCCCTTTCTTTCTTATCTCCTTACCAGCTCTGCAAGAAGACCCAAAGGAAAATTTGGAAACTGTAACTGAATTATTTCTGTTGTGTCAAGCAACGGAGTGATTTGTGCATAGCTCAGTGTGCGAAGGAAATCTGATTTGATGAGCAGGGGACAATCGATCTATAGTTTTGTTTCCCCTCCCACTACAGCCACCATCTCCTTTCTGCCACGCTTCCTCCGTCTCTCACCCCCTACACATTTCTCTATTGCTACAAAAGGGAGGTAAATATGGGAGATTTTTCTGTTGTACCTGAAGCTGTTCCCTGGGCAGGGGAAATCTAACACCACATGCCTTGCTCCTGTGGCATTGCATGCACAGGAAACAGCTTGTAAAAGTCATGTTGTCATTTATCTACTATAAGCAATTTAAGTATTGCTGCACAAACAAAAATATTATTATCTTAATGGAGAAACTGCTTTCTGTGTGCATTTGTCTTCAAAATAAGTAGCAGAACTTACTGGAGAGACAACCTCCCAAAAATTCTCTGACCTCAGGAGCACAGCTTGGCTGTACCTAGGCAAGGGGAGGTCTACACCAGGCTCTGCCAGCTGGTCTCCTAGGCAGTGTTACCTCTACTCACAGGTCTTGTCTTTGACTTTGCACCGTCACAAGTAGAGTGAAGCACCACTCAATAGGAACTGCCATTTGAAACGTAGAGAATCACACAGAAAAATACTTAGGAATTGGTAAGAAAAGGAGCTTGTATACATCTTCACAATTTTAGCTGTAGTTGTGATGTGTATAAAGTTTACTAACTTTGTAATTAGAGCAAGTGAAATCCCCTTCTATGAACTGCAGATGGATTCTTTCCAAGGAGCTCAGTTTCCTTTTAATGTTGTGTTATTAATTAGCTCAGCAATTTCTTCTGGTTTTATTTGGAACAAATTAGTGAGTGTTGCCATCTTTGAACTCTTCTGTAAGTGGCAGTTTTCTTGAAAGAGTTCTTTCACTGGAGAAAAGTGAGTGTCCTCCATGGGAGGATGGCTTCTGCTCAGTGAGATCGGTGTCTTCCCAGCCTACTTGCCAGCCTCCATGGAAGGAGGATTTTAAGAAATATGAACTTTCTCTTTTTCAAAGTTATTGCAAAGCAATAGGAGGTTCTCCATCCATTCAGCAGAAATATGTATCTCTTACCGCAGTTTTATCAGGATATATTAGTATTTTACCCTTGTAAATCTACATATTCTTTTTGGCTGTGAGATACTCTTGAACAAATTCACCCATTTTTCAGAGATGATGCTGGGAAAGCTTTGATTCCCAGTGGATATTTTTTGGGTGGTCTGGTTTGGTATTACATGGACATCCCTAGCACAGCAGTTTATATGGAAATACGAGATGCTGGAGGCATTATAATGCCAGTTGCCCTTTTATTGTTCCTCACCCTCAGGTCAGGTTTTACCAATTCGAGGAATTCTAGTACTTCAGGGCACAAACTTTTCACAGATGTTATTTGTAAAGATAGCAAGGAAGAAATTTAAGGAATGTTTAAGCTTTGGCAATTATGAGATTATTTTAATTATGTATGTGACAGCAGCACGTGAGGGATGTTCCACTGCGCTCACCTCTGTGCATGCAACTACAGATGCTGCCCTCCTGACTTAACCTTGGCTGGAAATAGAGATGTGCTTGAAGAGGGCTGGAAAGGGAATGCTCTTTCCCTAGCAAGTTTTCGGCACTCTCATTGAACTCATTGAATTACGGTGCTTGCTGCAGAACTGCCCACAAACCTGCCACGAGCAGAGCCCACCGTACAGAGCGTTCCTCCTGCATAGAATGGTGGAAGATGTCCTATGCAGCATACAGTTCATGTATTTAACATAAAGAATAAAAGCCTGTAGTTAAAAACTTAAGACTTCATTTTGAATGAAAGTTACGATAACTTTAATAGCTTCAGGAAGTAGTTTTTTTCCCTGAGGTTGGATGTCATGTTTTTTTTCACTTTGAAATCAGTTGACCAAAAGGAAATCTTCATTGGTCTTTCCTTTTTCCCCTAGAATATTTTTTTTTCCTCCCTTATGGGAATGTTACTTAAAAAATAGAAGCTCATTGGGAAATGGAAGAGGAAAAACAATACCTGTACTACTTCTAACTGTGCATTGGCTGCTTTTGTATCAAAAGGAGTTTCCTCACCACCTATATGCTATCACAGCCTCATTTTTCCTTTTGTATCATCATAGGTTTAAAATTAGAGGTGACTCCACCAGGGGCCGTCCTGATGGTGCCAATTCTGGTGCAATGGTTGCGTGCACTGGTCAGCGTGGTCCTCGCTCCTTGCAGGGGTGTTGCCATGCTGTCTGCCTGCCTTTGCCTTCCCCAGACCTGTGTCAGGTTTGACGCCGAATCCCAGAGACAGAGGACTATTAATGTGAAAGTCACCGTATTAGTATGAGCAGCACTTCCTTCTCCAGTCAAAGCACCCAAAATATAGCAGCCTATTGGCTCAATCTCCCAAGCTCCACTTTCACAGTGTTCATGAAACATCTCTCCAGAGTGCCTGGCATAAATCTTTAAAAACAAGGATGCCCTGGGGACCAAATGTGTGACAGCCTTTCACAAGCATGCTTACTAATTGCTTTTGATTAAATCACCCACATATCTGCCAGCCCTTGGTGCATGCTTTCAGCCAGTGCTGTGGTATTGCGGGCTGTCCCCGACGCTGGTGATGCCACCTGAGCAATTCAGGTCCTCTGAAATGGCACGGGGTTCTTCAGGGCATCACCCAAATTTCCACTGATTGCTTTTGACTTCAGAGGGGGATCAGAGAAGGAAAAGGGACCAGGGGCTTTTGCCTTTACAATTATATTTAGGCATACATATACATACACACACACACACATGTGTGTGTGTTTATACATACATGTGTGTATGGGTTTACAATGGTATTAATGAGTGTTTAATAACCACCCACCCAAATGTTTGCTTAGACTCTGTGTATGTAAGCATTTGGAGGGATTGTTATTACGTTTACACAAGCTAAAGGAGCAAGATGCTTTCCTGGGGTTGTGCCTCTGGTGTGCAGTGCTTCAGACAAGCCATCCTTCATCGGTCCGAGGGAGGGTGTGCAGGGCAGGCGGTGTTTTATTAAGACCTATGGAGCACCAAGTACATTTCTTGGCCATCCATTTAAAGGTTTCCTCTGTGCTTGTCTTTTCTGCTTGGTAAGCTAGGCTGTGAACAGCTCGAAGCTCCCATGTCAAATTCTTGCTAACAATATGGAGTTATGCTGGGAATATGCTCAAATCTGGGGCTCGGTGCATTTATTCACTCATCCAACAGCATGACAGTAATAGAGAAAAGCTCCTACTTTCAGGAGCATCTTACGTGGGATCAGTGCTCAGGGAGAGAAGGGCTGCCCCTTGCTACCCTGCTGCCTCAGAGAGCTGGGAAATATTTAATAAACCTGAAACAAGGTGTTAGGCTGTTATTTCTTTGTTCTTGCCTTTTTGAGGACTGTCATCCTTCTGGAGGTTGCAAACTGAGATTTAGAAACAGCTGCTGTTGGAATATTATTTGCCACTTGGTTAATTAAGAGATTGCGATACAGATTTGGGGCTATTGAATGTCTTCTCTGTTATTTTAAATGGCTACAATATTGTTAAAAATTTGCTAACAAATACAGATGCAGAACCCCTTCATCTGAAGCATTAAAGAAAATGAGCTTTTCTGATACCTCTCACACCAGTTTTTGTTTCAGCTGCTCTCATTCATTCCTGTCAAAAAGATACCAGTTGTGATTTAGATCCTGCCAAGAGCAAAGGGGCCAGCTGTTGTGAACAGCAGAGGTGTTCGATTTGCAAAACATCCTGTGATCAGCTGTGCATTTCCTTTAGAACACGCCACCTTTTTGGAATAAGGAAGAATTCGATAGATTTCTATGCAGTCTTAGTTTTGTGCAAAAATAAAAAAATATTGGCATGGGTTTGCAGAGTCTGTTAATGGGGGTGGGGGGGGTGGGGGGGGGTAGGAAGTTATAGACCAGAGTTGGAAGATAATTGTTTTTTATAGATAACAGTTAACCTATATGAGGACATACCTCACGGCAAAGCTTTTTTCAGCACTGTTGTTGCAATCGCATTTAAATTTTAAGTAATCTTTATTCTGAAATTAGTGTGTTCTGTATCTACCTGTTGCTTACACTCCCTGTCACTGCTGTTTAGGTTTCCAGGGCCATCCTCCTGGTTTTGTTTCGTAATGCCATTATTCACATACAGAAACTGTCGTCAGAAATCAGTGTTGGCTGGGAGCTGCTGCGTGGCAGCAGCAGAGATGCTGCTGCTTTCGTCTGGAAGTAGGATAGATGGCAACTGCTGTACCTCAAATGTGATTTAACATTTCTTCATTTTTATTACTTCACGAATGGCAGGCAGTGCTCTATGTTAAAGGTTTCTTACACAGTCAGCCGTCTGTTTTGTAAGATGTTTGTCTTGTGCAACGTAAAACTCGGCAAATACAGACACTACGGGATGAACAGAGGAACAACGCGTGCTCCCTCCTCTGCCGCTGATGCTCCCTGGGAGCCAGCTTGGATCCAGAGTGGGATCGCAGGCATCGCTGCGTCCCGTGCAGCGGTCAGGAAGCTGCTGCTTTGGGTCTCCTGTGTCTGGAGGAGCCAAGCTCGCCCTTGCCCTGCCCAGCTCGTGCTGCAAGGAAGCCTGGCCCCAGGAAGGGGCTCTGCTGCACGTGCATCTTGCCCAGGCAGTCCCCAGCTCCTGCAATTGCATTCATGGGGGGTGAGTGAATGCCCAGCATCGAACCTGAGCTGGCTCCTTGTCTGCGGTCCAAACCCTCCACCTGTGGGTAGCTACAGGCTGATTGCAGCTGGGAGGAGAGCTCTTCCTGAAATACCCGGTCACAGCTGAGCAATACCAGGTCTGAAATTGGGTTGGGGTGTTACTCACTTGTGCCTTACAGGAGAGAGTCAGGCATGTGGCAAGTAAAGAGAGGGAAGGTTGCACCTTGTGTTTTGGCTGGAGTTTGGACGAGAGGTGTAGCTGTGTTTACTTTTTTCATGCTATACTTCTCTATGCACGTTGTAGTGTTCACAGCAGCAGAGGCTAAGCAGCGTATCTAAAGGGCTTTTTGCCTAGCATCAGTTTTAGCACTATCCTGGTACCTCTATGCAAAATGAACGTCTGATCTAGTTTTGGTAAGAACGATATCTTAAATATTTTAAATATCTTGGATGGAAGAAAAAACTGTATTGCTGTCAATCACGTAATTTCAGGGTGCAGTTGTTGCAACTTACCATGGCTGTAACGGACGAAATCATCATGAAACGTCTCACTGTGTGTACACTGTCACAGTTCAGTACAACCTTTATTTTCTGCAGTGACTTTGAAATGTGATTTTTTTTTTCTGAAGAAAAATGCACACTTAATACTGTAGAGAAGTGAGACTCTGAAATGAATTGTAAGAAAGGTGCAATATCTCAATGTGGTGGAGCATGACAGCATGTCACTTTATTCTGTTTCAGCAGCTCTTCAGAGTTTAAAGTCCCTCCTCAGGCTTTGCTGAGAGAAGACCCCCTCATTTTGATGAGATACAGTTCTTTTTGGTCACCTGTCTGCTAGCTTCCAGAGATGATGAAATGAGGGAGGATAGTATTTCCATCTTGATCTTAGTATGAGCATGAAAGTATAAATTAATCCAAGTGATTAGATGGGTCCCGTTGCCCATCTGTTAACATGGGATGAAAAGGTCCTGGGTGCCACAGTAACTGATTGTGGTACGTTATCTCCAGCTGGGTACTTCAATCACTTGTGTGACAGTTAAAATGTGAGAAGAGGGTGGATTTCCAGGGGTTCCGTGGTAATAATTTGTAGCTCTGTAATCTTGTAGTCCCAGGATGCTTATAACCTAAGAATATAAAACTCTGAATGTTCTGCTAAGAATGCAGAATAACATCTTGCTTACCTGACTGTTGTCTTTGCCAAGTACTTGGCATCTCAGAGAATCGGGTCTGAAGTAGCTGTGGCGTTCGAGAGTTCTCACATGTTCGAGTTTTTTCCCTCTTTTCTTTTCACACTCTTATTAGAACTAATGACACACTCATTTTGTGGAGGGAGGAGGTGTTTTTGTCAGATTCTTGTCTTTCCCTGCAATATGCTGTATGCTTACCCAGGGAAGTGATGGAGTCACCATCCCTGGAGATATTTAAGACATGTAGACGTGGTGCTTAGGGTCATAGTTTAGTGGTGGACTTGGCAGCGTTAGGTTTACGGTTGGACTCGATGATCTTAAAGGTCTTTTCTAACCTAAATGATTCTATGATATCTATTCTGATTAGAGATCGATCTATCTGATAGCTCCATCCAGTAGATATGGGATATCTATCCTGGTCAGAAATGAAGACTGGCACTTCATGTCTGGTGAGGTGTCACAGGGGCTGCCTGCCCTGGAGCCAGCCTGATGGCTCCATCAGCTCGGGTTATGTCAGTGCACGGACAACTGATTTGACACACATAAAAAGTGTTAATTAGATATAAGTGGTGGGCTAGTCTGCGTTTAAAAGAACCCCCCGCCAAATCTATGATGTGTAGAAAAGTACCTTTGAAGGAGCACCTGTGTCACTTCATAGATGTATTTTAGAATAATTTTTGTCCCACTCTGCTGTTGGGGGAAAACAATGCCATTTTTCTTACTTGGCCATTGGAGGTTCAGTCTATTATGGCTCTCTTTGCTTGGCAGCAGATTGGATTTCTCCAGAGAGAAAATTAGATTTTTTCTTTCCTTCCACTCTGTCTCTGTCGTGTGTTTACATCAATTGGCGGTTGTCTGTGCACTGCGGTGCGCGTGATAACCTTCCCTTCCACGCGCTGCTTCATTTGTGGTTCTCTAATAAACTGTACTTACACATGGTGCTTCCTCCCGTGCTTCTGGTGACAGCAAAGGTGATCAAGGAAAAGTGCTCCATGTTTAAACTCAGCCAGGAGCAAGTATGGCCTTAACCTGGGCCGGTTCAGCCGGTGCTGAATCAGAAGTGCGCTAATTGGGTTGAGAAGTGTACATGGCCCGTGGGTAGGGCTTGCAGCTCTTAGAAGTTCGTGTCTAGTAACCGCCTGGAAATTCGTGTGTATAAGCAGATATGCTGGATTTTATTTATTTACTTCTCCCCCTAGCAGCCAGCTGCAAACTTAAAGGCTTGTCTGGGAGTTCTTAATAGTTTTTGCTGCAATTTTATCTGGTTGGCTAGCCACAAGCGAGCCTGGGGGCCGTGTTATTCTAGGAATACCCAGCAAGATGATCTGTTTATAGCAGAGGGCAAATCCCACAGAGAGTGTTAGAGGAAAAAGAGGTCCCTGAGGTTTGAGAGAGCTTGGTGGGAATTTGGAAATATGGCAGCAGCGGGGATGGGGCCACCTCCCAGCAGTCTTCAAGATCATTGTGGCGGAGCTCGTCATGCCAAAAGAATCAACTCAGGGAGCACGGCGGTGGTGGGACATGCAGGAAGTGCTGAACAGCTTGGAAAACTAAGTGCTGTGGGATTTTTTTTTCTTTCCTTTTGTGCTCGGTTGAAAAGCAGAGTCCAAATGCAAAATCCTATCTTGGGGCCACAGCCTGCGTTTTTCTCCTGACTGAGCTGAGCAGCTGCTGGGGCTGAGAGGCAAACACAGCCCTGGTGCTTTAGGATGCTACCACCACTGGGAATTTCCAGTGTCCCGCATTTTATACCTAAAACTCTGTTGCCTGAGCTTTCTGCACCTCAGCTGATAGTATGGATCTTGTTCATCTCAGTCTGATTGTTACCATCCCTTTTGGGATAGGGGAACATCTTGAGGGGTCCTTGGAGGGAGGGAATTAAGAGTGATGAGTGTATAGTAATATGGGAGAAACTGTCAAAAATCGTGGCTTTTTTTTTTTTTTTTATGTAATGTGAAACTGTGAATGTGAATCTAGAATCACAGTGTCTCCCTGGGGATTTTTTCAGTGGGAATACTGTTGGCCAGACTTCAGGTGCTTTGTCCTGGCCATTTTCTCCCGGGGATACTCCTATATAATTACAGACTTGATGGCTCATAGACTGAAACTGGGCGGGGAGAGAAAACTGCAAAGGCACAAAAAGCAGTCAGCTTGTGGTTTCTGATGGAGCTAGCGCTTGGGCTGCGGTGCAAGAATTGCTTTGTGTTTTGGGACTGGAGATGGGTGAGTGAATGCTAGAGTTGTTCAGGCAGTGTGATTTAACCTCTTTTTCCTCTTGATATATTATTTGCAAATGACTTACAACTTTTTTTTTTTTTAATAAAAGTATTTGCTATTCAACCTTGTGCAAATATCCTATGAGAATAAATGTCAGCCTTGGAAGACAAACGAGAAGGGTTTGGAAACCTGAAACAAATTATTTGTTACTAGTGTGCAAGTGTAAGACCAAGTGAGAAAGGATGGGATGTGGCCCTTGGTCCCTTCATGGCGATGACAGCTCACCCGCTGGGGTTTGTAGGAGGTGGGCTATGCAGGGCCATGCTCTGTGGCAACATGAGCTGATGTTAACCGGGTGTTACTGTAGTCCTCTCTGGTCACCTGTCCGTGTGTCTGTCTTCTCCAGATGGACTGCTGCTTCCAGAGCTGCAGGCGGAGAGGGTGGGAGAGAGGAGCCAGCTGGAAAGGGGAGAGGGCAGCACTGCAGATGTCAGGCTGCAGCATACTTGGATGATTTTAAATCAATTTCCCATCTTTTCAGAAGAGGTTGCCTGAAAAATTGTTGTCAAGGATATCAGCCCAGGGTTTTTTTCCATCCCATTGCCAGGGAGAGGAGAAGCTATTAGCAAAGGCTACTTGCCCTTTCCAATCTAAAATCAGTGTGCCCCTTGTCACCAGTGCCGGTTGCATTTGCTGTGGGTAACCTGTTGTCTGACCGGTGGCTTTACCACGCTTTTCTCTGCTGATGCCATGGGGCGGTGACCTCCTGCATGAGCGAGTAGGTCTGCACGCGGTGGGGCTGAGCCCCCGTGGCGTTGCAGAGGCTCTTCGTTAGCTCCCTCCTCGCCCACATCCCGATGAGTCCGAGTGCTTGCGGTCGTGTGGCAGGCAGGGCTGAGCCGTGAGCTCTTCTGGCCTGTCCGTGTGTCCTGTGCAGCTTGTGCAGTGTGCTGGCGGGAAGAGTGCCCCAGTCCTGCTCGGAGCGGGCGCTCTAACTCCCTGCCCCGTCCCATCTGAGCTGTCAGCAGTGTTGGGATCTTCCTAAATTTTGCCAACCATGCGGAGATATGTGATGGGGTCCTGTCCTTTTCCGTAAATCACAGCCTTTTTGGTCAGCTGTCAGGGACAATTGATTTTGGTGTGGAATAGCCTAGAGCCCTGTCGTCTTTTGCAAGCTATTTCTAGGTTTCGGAAAACTACAAAAAAAGCAAAACCTTTTAGGACTAATGGCTCTCTGCAGACACTCCAAAGATGTGTGCGGGTCTGAGATGTGCCGTACCTCATTCACGTATGGCCTGATTCCAGAAACGTCTTCCTTTCTGCTCTACTCCCTGGGTTCCTCCAGGCACACCTATTTCCAGATGAGGCGACATAAATGGCATGCACCGGTTCAAGTACCATGTAATTGTAGTGAATTAATTCACTGATGCTTATACGCAGCTTCTTTTTGGCAAAACTGCAGATGCACTGGCTGAAGGGAATCCCAGTGCTTCATGTGCTCTGTGGAATGGACCTGCTTTTGCCTGTGAAGGCTTGTTCAGGCTTTCCCTTCTTTCTAACAAGAGTCCCAAAGGACTACGTGGGGGGAACACGGGGGGAGTGAGGGAGAGAAAATGAATCCCATTTAAAGAAAAGTAATTTCAGTATTCCAAAACCTGCTTGGGAGATCTTACTCGATCAGACTCCGGTGGTGTGCTGTGTGCTGGCTCCTATGAAATAATGATGAACTTCTCAATTTCAGTTGTTCTCTGTTTTGGTCTGTCAAAAAAATCTTACTCTAACCTTGCTGCTGTTGTCACATAGCGTGCAATGTGGATCAAATGAGGTCTTGCATTTGACAACGTCACCTTCAGCCTGTGGTTTTCCTGATCCTAAAAACTACTTATTGTACTTTTTAGACATGTTTGGAAAATGCTGCAGGTTTGAAACCTCTGTTGGACTCTGTATTCACCTAAGGTGCAAGAGTGTACCCTGACAACCTGCTTGTTAAAGCTAGATGGTCAGAAAGTCTGCTCAAGCTCAAAGCCCTGTAGGTCCATCAGCATCTGAGGCAGCTTTTCTCAGGCCAGCATCCGTCATGAAACTCAAATCCTGTGAAACGCAAGGGCTGCCCCTGCTCCGGGAGGAGTGCACCAGCGAGGGAAGCCAGGCCAGGTCATCTCCAAGGCTGCCTCCAGAGGGAAGCGTGGGGAACGTCGGGGACAGAGCCCTCCTCAGTGGGGGCCTTTCCCTCAGCATGTATCTAGAAAGTTTAACTAACACATTCTAGGGGTGCATGTGGCTCTCTTAGGGGTCAAGTAGGGCCATTGCTGCAATGCTAGGGGTAAGCAAAAAGGACAATGTATGAGGAGTGGGGGAGCTGCTCTGAAATCTGTCCTTTTAGTATACAAAAAATGTTGGTTTGAAAGTCCTTTTCTTGAGCTTCCTTTGTCACTAGGAACAGCCCATATAGCTGCTGTCGTGCTTATTCCCTTGGTTAATATTTGAAAATACTTCCCATGGGACTTCTAAATTGCTCAGTGAGAAACTACATAGAAGGAAAATGTTGGTTTTTTTGCTTTGGTTTGGTTTTTTTCCCCGAAGTCTCTAAGTAGGCAGATTTTGCACAACCACACTCATTCCTCACAGATTTCATTCATGCATGCTCTCACACCCATGCACTCGCAAGTACCAAGGCATATGTCCACGTGGTCTGGCCAGGGTCACTTGTGTGACACAGAGGACAAACGGCAGTGGCTGCTGCATCCTCATTACATGCCTGAGGTTGTTCTTGGCAGGCAACAACAAATCATTATGGGGTTGCTTTTCATACCCTTCAGGAGTTGATCTTGTTTACAATTTTTTGCTTCATTGCTTTTTTCTCATCCCTCATAATTCTCAGGCAAACTTAATGAATTTCTGTTCTCTTCTTTTTTCTCATAGTCTTGATATTTTATGACTCCAATCTTCATCTTCTGATACCTTATCTGTAGGTCAGGTTGTTCCTCCTCCTTTTGTTACTTGAATGAAATCACGGGTAGGATGCGACTGGCACAATGGGCATGTGCCATTCCTTTAACCCGTGCTCTGCCCGTCCTTCTGGTGCCTGCTCACTTGCTCTCACACACACATACGCTCATACATGCACACAAACTTTTACTCTGCCTTTGTTCATCACCAGTTCTAATATTTCTGGTACAAATCGCTGCGTGCAGACTCATGGAGCAACATATCTGTCCCCAGTGCTGTTCCTTCCATGCCAGAAAGTGTCTCCATGCATCCTGCATGTTAGTAGTGGGGTTACTTTGAGTGTGTCAAACAAACCCCAAAATACTTGAATCCCTCATAAGAAGGGGCATAGTTCACACCGGCTCTCCGTGCGCCAGTTTGAGGGCTGTGAGGCTGGTGAACATTGATTTGGTCACTTCTGTAGTGGAAGGACATACAGGATAGGTTCCAAAAGGAGGATTTCTACACTTCATTTCTGCATTTCCCAGCCAGAGGCATGTGCTATGCAATGAGCCTCCTGCATTCAGTGTCTCGTGTCTGTGATGCCTGTGGGGCCTGGGTCTGCACTACATGTGCAGGCTGGGTTGTACTTATGACATGTGGGGAGCAGTTCTGCCACAGGGATTGACTGGGTCCCACTTCTGCGCTTGTGATGTCCCCTGTTACTGGGCGTCTACCAACGGTGGGAAGTCTGTCCCACATGTCCTGGCCATGTCTGATTTCACTGCCCAAGTACTGCAGGACTGCTTTCCATACAGGTTTTAACTTGCCCGTATGATCATTTGCCTGGGACTGGTGGAAATTAGGCAACTGAGTTGGATCTACTGCTCTGACTGTGCTGCCTAGAGTAGAAATACTAGGCAAGTGTCATGGTTTAAGCCCAGCTGGCAACTAAGCACTACACAGCCGCTCGCTCACTCCTCCCCTGCCCCAGCGGGATGGGGGAGAGAATCTGAAAAGTAAAAGTGAGAAAGCTCGTGGGTTGAGATAAGAACAGTTCAATAAGTGAAATGAAATAAAATAAAATTAATAATAATGATGATAAAAATTGTAATGAAAAGGAAAATAACAACAACAACAAATAAGAAAGGCAAGTGATGCCAATGAAAACAATTGCTCACCACCCTCCGACCGATGCCCAGCCCAAGCAGCGGTCCCCCGGCCAGCTTTCCCCCTAGTTTATATACTGAGCATGACATCATATGGTATGGAATATCCCTTTGGTCAGTTGGGGTCCGCTGTCCCGGCTGTGTCCCCTCCCAACTTCTTGTGCACCCCCAGCCTACTCACTGGTGGGGTGGGGTGAGAAGCAGAAAAGGCCCTGACTCTGTGTAAGCACTCCTCAGCAGTAACTAAAACATTCCTGTGTATCAACACTGTTTTCAGCACAAACCCAAAACATGGCCCCATACTAGCTACCATGAAGAAAATTAACTCTATCCCAGCCAAAACCAGCACAGCAAGGAAGAAAAATGCTTTCCATGCCTGTCTCTTTGCCCACAGAAAACTTTCCAAGTAGAGCAAACAGATGTATCTGGGAGTTTTTGGTACTGATGGTCATTTCCATGACTTGTGTGTATGACAAGGGTTTACTTGATTCTCCACAAAGTAGTTGAGGTGGAAACCTTTTCACTGAGTGGGTGAGCTGGAGCTTTCTTGCTGGATTTTCCATGGGTGGATAAAGCTGATCTCTGCCTTCTAGTGATTTCACACGAGTCGGTAATTTGTCAGGTGAACTGGGTGGAAATTGTTGTGGCCACAGAGGCCTTGTGCCTGGGTGCGTCACGGCACCGGTGGGAGCATCAGCAGGGTGCAGGGTGCCTTTCCTAGGGCTGGGGCAGAGGTGCTGCGGTGGGTGGCTTTGCTGGCAGAGGCAGGAAAAGGTTGACTGCTAAACGCTTGCTAAAAACCGCAGTGCTGAATCTTTTGTCATATAAAATTGATGTGAGAGATGTTGATAAGTCAGTAGGCCGTCCTAATATGTAGAACATTTCAACAGAGATGTGATATTTCATATACACGGAGCGCCTGCTGATGTCACTTGAAAGTCATGCTCACCCAGCCTACAGCAGGGATTATTTTTTTGTGTTCTCCATCTTTTTTAGAGAAAGGGCAAAAATTGATCATATATGTGTGATAATTCAGAGAAGAAAATAGACACTAAACAATCTCTGAAGTTATTTCCTTTCTATACAATTAATAACTGCTGCATGTGGAGTTACGTACTATGCACCAGGGACTTAATAAAATACAATTTTATTATTTGGAAACCTCTTTCTGACTTCATACAAAAGTTGTTCTCCTCTTGGTTAATTTTTTTTAATCTGATACTAACCTAAGCAATGTAATTGAAATGCCAAAGCCTTACCTATCTAATGCAGATTTCCCGTTTCTATAGCAACGAAACTTGTCCTTGTACTTAATGAAGGAATATTGGAGTGTGAGTAACTGGGACTTTAAGGTTTAGAAAAACAAACAGAACCACTTTATATTTGAAGATTAGGGAAATAAACGGAAATGACCTCTTTGCATAGAATAAAAGAATCGCCTGGGCTTGGGATACATCATTAGTAGGAATGAAACCATATTAATGTAATAAGGAGCTCTGTGTTTTAATCTTGTTTTTCTAATTAAAATGTAAAAAGCTTTTATAGCAAGTGAGAGTCTTTGAGGGTTTTTTTTCCCCCTTCCTTTTCCAAAGCTGCCGTGTTTGTGGTTAAGCTAATGAAAATTTGGGCTGCCTCGCAATAGATACGTTTTCCTTCTGTACTGGCAAAAATCCAAGGATAGTTTTTGTCATTGGCTAGAAAGAAAGAGGGGAAAAAAACAGCATGTGGTGTTTAATCCTACATTTGATCTTCAAGCTAGTTCCTGGTCAGCTAGGTTAAATCTGTGTTACAGTGATAAATGCTGAACAAGCTACAAATGAGAGAGTGAATGAAGGAGCAGCTGCCATCTCTTCCTATTGTCTTATGGCTTTTCAATTACAATTTTAACAACCGTTAAATTCTAATTTAGAACAACCATAGGAAACATCCCAAGGAAAAGCAACAATGCTGACAACAACATATCATGAATGTTTATGAGCTTATGTTTCTGTATCGGTGTGCTGATAAGTACTACACAACATTTGTGGCAGGTTTATTGTGCTTAATTACTAATCTGTAGAAGTGAATGTGAGCAAATGGGAAATATGAAATAGGGGCTTCTATTGCAAACTTACTGGCAAAAAAATTGTATATATATTGTATATATATTTCCACAAGGCAGTCCAATTTTTCTGCTATTTCTTCTGTGATGATTTTTTTTTAAGGCTGTGATTCTGATAAAATCATCTTCATTTCTGAGGACTAAATAAAAGGTAGCCAGGGTTTAAGGAAGCTGTTATCTACTGAACGCACTTGTCACAAGGCAGCTGAGACAACTGATGATACCAGTGACGGTAGTAAATTGCCCTACAGCAAAAGGAAGGATGGAGAACAGGATAAGACAGATGGAAGGCTGGCTCGTTTGAAAGTTGATCAAGATTAGCTATTGCAAAAACAAAAAGCAAACCCAGAAACAACCCACTCAGCAAAATCCAGCTTAAAACTGCCTGAGTCGTAGCATATTAAACTGTGGGCAGGTGGCATCCCGTATGATCTGGGTGGCTGTATCCTGCTGAGAGCTGCACTCTTCTGCCAGCAAACTGATTGGAAAGGCATGTGGCGTCTCTGAGAACTGTGAAAAGGCTTGACCTAAAATCTTGGTATTGTATTTTACCCTACATTTCCTTTCAAAGAACAAATATCTTACAATTTGGTAAAATGTTTCTCTGGGAAACATTTCTGAAGGAAAGCTAACAATGAGGATACAGCAGGTCTGCAGGACATGCAATAGGTGTATGGAAGTTGCAATGTTTGTGCCACAGCCAGCTGTTAATGGGCTTCTCTATTGCTGCTAGAGTGTTTGAAGCCTAAGTACAGGAGGAAACAAGATTTATGTGATTGCGCATAACTTTGGCCAAAGGTCTTGAAGGACATTAACTCCCTGAAAGTTTCATAAAAAGATGCTCTGTGGGTGCCTTTGCTGGTGGGGGGCTAATGCGTTCGCATGTGCTCTGTTTCAGGGATAGAGCTCTGTCCTCCTGGGCACCGGTTCATGATCACCATGGTGGCGAGTTTCATCGAAATGGCGGGACAGTTCCTCATGCCAGGGCTGGCTGCGCTCTGCAGGGACTGGCAGGTCCTCCAGGCAGTCATCATCTGTCCTTTCCTGCTGATGCTGCTTTACTGGGTGTAAGTATCTCTTCCTCCAGTATGGTCAAAGACAACATGAGCTCCTAATGTTGGGCTTGGGGGGTGCTTTGCTGCCTGGAAGTGTATGTGCTTCATAATACATATGAGCCTTTCCCTTTGTTGTTACATTCACCTTTTGCAAAGATTTGACTTTGAAATAAGAAGTAATAACTTTATAATTTGCTGTAGCACATAGATAGGCTACGTGCTGTGACATGGTGGGAACTTGGGAGATGGTCCTCTTTTGTTGAGCAGCAAGTTGTACTTTGCTGTTATTCAGGCTGTTACTTCCCCTTTAAAGATGAAAGCAATTCTTAAGAGGATGCATCTCAGCCTAGCTGTTGTCAGATTGTGGCTGCATAGCTAAATTTTCCCTTGAAACCTGTATTGTGGTTCTGGGCTGTCACTGTTGGTTTCTTTGGCCTGCGTCAGCCAACCTAGGTTAAAAATAACGTGTGACCTCTTCAACAACCGCACTTGGACATCTTGCGTGCATGAGGTAGCCAGCCCTGAACTAGACTGCCTGCTCGGTTTTGCCTGGATTAGCGTATGCTGTGCTGAAGCCTGGGTGGACGATCTGCGCTGGGCAGCGGCTCGGGATCGTTCCCACAAGGAATATTCCCCTCCCAGCTGCTCCCATTCCTCTCTGCCTGCAGCGCCGGTGGCACTGCGGCATCTGTACGGCTATCCTGAGAGAAGTAGGGTGGCTCTCACCTTGGGGGTGGTGCCGAGTCCATCCTCACCAGGACTCTATAAATCTCCCAAAAAATCTTTCTTTGTTGTTCTGTCTTAAGAGTGACACGCAGTGGCGGCATAACACAACAGAGGCTTATGAGAGCAGTGTTGTACAAAACCATAACAGTAAGAACACGCTAGATCATTCGTTTTTAAGATAACACTAACAAGATTAAAATACTTAGTTGCTGTACACTGTAAAAAATGAGGAAAAAATGCCGCCGCACTGTGCAGGACCAAGTTGTTTAAATACCATGGGGGGCCAAGCTGCCAGCTGTAATGCTTGACAAGTTACAACATGTAAAAACTCGTTATGGTATGTAACAATTTTTAACAGTTACATATTTTTCTATTAATGCGTGAAGGCCTTACAGAGTTCTCCTGCATTCATGGTGGTAACCCTCAGCAGGGATTTCTTCTCTTATCCCCGAGGTAGACATGTCACAGCCTGGGCTGAGGACAAAACACAGCACTCCTGGAAAAGTTACAAGTCCTTTGCAAGATAATGGCTTTTTCCACCCCCGCTCTGTTTTCCAACATGCAACATCTAAATAGTCTCATATTGTCAGCGTTAATCTTGATGAATAAGCTAGAGGGTTCTTGCTGATGTATGATACTGTTCTCCCAAACCTGCCATATGTTATACACATGCAAACATACACATGTGCAGGTCTACTCCAAAACCTCCTACTGGGATGCCTGGCAGCTGGAAAGCATTATATCCTCCACTGCATAGAACCTAATATCAAACATATGATTCTATGATACTGTTTACACATATTTGTGTCTAAAAGGACAGTATGATAGTATGAAGACGTCTAACGAACGCGATAGACGGCATGGACAGCAGTAACCCCTCAGCAGTCTTGTGGAGGTAGCACGTTTTCCAGGAGGCTGAGTCAGGGTCTCGTACATTCCTGTTGAGAGGTCATCCCTGGGTGACATTGAAAGCAATGGGAAATGCTGACATTTATTTCCTAATCTCCAAGAGCTTTGTGGCTTTTTGGCTGGACAGGACATGCAGACCACACAAAGAGATCCCCCGTATAGAATGTGTGATATGGCAGCTTGATACGTAGTGGTAACAGCCAAAGTAACAGGATTTGTGTTGCCCAGGGTTTTTGCATTTGCGGAAATGGACTCTGGTTAGGATGCCTGTTTAATTATACTGTCGGTACAGTATGCACTTTTCTCTTAGGCTTTTCCATCTGTTGCATATTCTCTGGAAAGTGCTACTGTTTTATTACCTCTTTCCTTTCCTCCCCTCTTCCCCCAGCATTGTGCTGGGGAATAGACCGTGGACCCTCAGTATATGTTACAGATGAAGGAAGAAATCAAACTGATTTGTAATAAAAGAAGAACTGGAAAACTGCGCTGCTTGTTAATGCCCTATCGTGTACCCAAAGCAGTGAGTTCAGTAACAGATACTGCAATAGCCCCTGCGCTGCCACCTCCTTCCTCCTTGCTCTCTTTACTTCCATCTCCTGCTGTGAGAGCTGTTTGCCCCTCTGTGCTGGGGCTTAGCCCTCTCCCACCTATAGATTTGCTCTGCTCCCAGCCTGCACGTGGCAGGCTGTACCATCCCCAGGAGGTGGGTGGCTGAGCAGAGCGGGGAAACTGGGCATGGATTTGGGGAAAAAGAGAAGCAGCAGATTTGTCTAGGAGGGATGGACTGGTGGGCTGGGACAACTGCAAATTGAGCAGATGCCTTTGATGGGCTCTCAGGTCATTCTGGAAGGGCAGAGAGGCACCCACATAAGCCAGATGTGAGCACAGGAGTTAGTGACAAGCATATAAAAATAAGTTAATAGAAGTTAGGCTCCTTTCAAAGTGTGTGTGTGTGTGTGTGTGTTGGATGCATGAGGGAAGGGGATCTCCAGTTATACAGAGGCATTATTTCCTCTCCCTTGGATGCAGGAAGCTCCTGACAGGACCATGCCATGAAGGTCAGCAAAGGTATCAATAATCTGAGATAAACTCCTGCTTCACTTTAACCAAAACTGAAGAACTAGGAAGGGGTGGCCAGTTCTTTTCTGGTGCTGTTAGATAGGATTTACCCTCACCAAGACACAAAGTTGTAATAACTGGGCTTGTTGCCCTGGGGCAGACCCCTCATTGACGCACTACACCCTTGGCATGGGCAGGGGTTTACTCTGCATCTGGGCAGGATCACAGTTCTCCTCCTAGCTTTGCACGGTACCTCCCTGGTCTTTTTCTGTCTGTCAAGGATTCTTCTCTGCTCTTAGGATTTCTTGGGCTTAGGATCTTTTTTCCCAGCATCCCTCCCACTCTTCCCCCTCTCCTCTCATAAGCAGCAGCTGTGTAACAGGAGATGAACGTTTCCCTCTACCCACCCAGCCTCCCATTCTTTTATATATACATATATATAGTCTTTAATGGCAGGTAATGGAGAACAAGGTTGTGACCAAATTTCTGTGCAGAAGTCGACAGGGTCGGCTTTTTTTTTTTTCTGGCTTTTGAGTTTGTGATGGTGCTTGGTTTGGCAACAGAAGGTGCAACAGTAGGTACACACAAATGACCTTTGGCAGCCGGGTCTGTGCTTCACAAGTGAGCTCAGGTGCTTGCAGAGAGACAGGGTGGCCAGCACTTCCCCTTGCTGTGCCTGATAACCTGGGTTCAAAGCAGCCCAGGAGTTTGTAAAGATCCTTAAACGAACCTCTCACTGCTCACGCTGAGTAATGGAGCAGCTGAAAGACGTGATGCTTCAGCACTTCCAGTTTGAGAAACCTGTAGGAGCTGGAAGGCAGAGACAGCGTTTGTTCCCACAATGCGCGTCCCTGCAGCTCTCTTCCTTCCCTAGGAGCGGGTGCTCCCCATAGGGCTTGTCATTTGGGACCTGTAAGCAGACTGTTCAAAAAGCACAGCTTTTAGGCTAGTGGCTGAGGCTGTCCTCTCTCCAGAGCCAAGTGTGCAGAGGTTTTGTATTCAAAGAATTCTTAATTTTTCAAAACATGCATTTGCAGTACAGGACTTTCCTGTAGCAGGAGGATATGTCAAAACATCTGGCAGCACCAATGGTAGTAAATAAGCTGTCAAGGTGAATAGCTGTCATCATGGCTGTTATATATTTTTATTACCTGATATCATTTGGATTACAGTCTGCCTGACTTTACTCCTTTTTTCTTCTTAAGAAAAAATAATACTTTTTCTCTCTAGGATGGAGGTTTTGCTAAGCTTTCTTCCAAATTGCATCAGCCTTAAAAGATAGTGCCATAATAGTGCAATTGCCTGGTCTACTGATTAGAAGTATAAGAACTGAGACAGTATCCACAGCAAAGATCAGTGCTTTGTGAAGGAAATTTGAGGTTTATTATATATTTTAAGTTAAAAGTAGTTGCTAAATTTGTTCTTAGAAAGGTTTTCTGGAAGATTAGTGAAAATGAACAAGAAAGAAAAATATGTTTGGAGTCAGATCTGAAAGTTTTCCTATCTATAGAAGTATGGGAGGTTTTGTTTGTTTGTTTTAAGATCTACATATTTGTTTTGGTTTTGTATGAAAATAAACTCATCTGAAAAAAAAGGAAGAATGATCAGTTAAGCTAATGACTCAGGTGAATATCAGCACTTGAAGGAAACCACCGAATGGAAAATAAACTATTTTTATTTTGTAACTCCATGTGCATGTGTATATTTTTAAGGCAACTCAATTAACATAATATTGTCTTTACTAGGGGAAACTTTTAGAGCAACAACTGAACGTTGTATGGAGCTTACACAATACACAAAACTGACCTGTATAGAAGAATGGCTTAAAGTCTGCATATGTGGGAGAAGATTTTTGACATGTTTAAAAATTTAAAAATCTGTTCCATTATAATCCTGAAAAGTAATTCTTCTCTTTCCTCTCTCCATCTTTACAAGAGAATCCAAATCACTTCTGTCAGCTATTTTCCTTCTTTGGTCTAAATTACCATGTGTTAAACTGCACATCTCACTCATTCCCTGCTTGGCAGCAAATGTCTATTGCAGACAGTGCTGCCTCCTTCTCGCAGTTTTTTCAAAATTGTATTAACGGGCAGAACGCCTCTAATAGGTTATAAAATTCTAATATGTCCTATTTCTAGGTGATAGGATAGTTCCTATATCATTTGTGGTTCAGTGTAAAAGGAAATGTCATTAATTTGCATATTCCAAATCTGTTTTCCCTCTTTATTTGTTTTATAAGTGATTCTTCTGATTTTTGAAAATAATTACGGTTAAATGAGCACCTAAACACTATCAGTCCTTCCTCTGACAGAAACTTGGAAGCGACCCTAACCTGTTTTCCATCTTTAAAGTATTTTCCCAGAGTCCCTTCGGTGGCTGATGGCTACACAACAGTTTGAGGCATCCAAGGAACTGATCCTTCAGTTCATGCACAAGAACAGGATGAACACGGAAAGCGACATCAAAGGAGTGGTGCCCGGTGAGTAGGACAGACAGACAACCTCAAATCCCTCTGCTCTTCTCTAAAGGCTGCACGTGGCATTGCTGCCCAGAATTAAATAATCTATTTACTGCCTGGAAAATCATCTCGTTCATTCATTCATTCATTTTACTTTTCTTGAAAAACCATTCCAAACTCCAGCACTGTGTTCAAAATTACTCAGCCTGTTGAACAGTCCTAGTATTTATAGGCTCATCCTGCAGTGCTGTTTGTCTTTAGAGAAGTCTCTTGAAGAATTTCACCATGGCTACAGAGTGCACCTTCAGCCCTGTGTGCCTCTGGAAACTGTGTTTTAAGGAAGCTGCTGGCTGGGATCCTGCCCATCACACAACACTTACTCTGTTGGTTTGGAGAAGCGGCAGCAGTCAAACCCCAAATCTAAAGCACCAGCCCTGTGGCAGACCTAAACCACATTACAGTTTCTCTTTAAAGCCTTGCTCCAAGAGCAGTTTTGCTTTCCTCTCCTGCATCATCTGAAAGATGCTGCTCTGGAGGCAGAGGGGCTGCAAGCGGCAGCAGTACGGTGCAGTTTTTGGTTGAGAGTCTAAATTATCAGTTCCTTGGTTTACTGATGCTTTTAGAAAGAGCTGACAACTCCTATCACCGGGGTTGTCACTGAAATAGCTGTGCTCCTGTCTCACAGGGTCCTTTGCAGAAGAGACTCTGTGTGTGGCTCTAATTACAACAAAGGCAAAGAGTTTCTGGATCTTCCGCCTGTCAGATTTGGTTGAGGCTCCCCCCTTCCTTCTCACAGGCCTGACAGTGCCCATAACCACCTGTTTTGCAGAAAACAGGGGAAATGTTTCTTTTTTTTTTGTCTTTTTCCCCTCCCGCTTTTTCAGACCCTACCTACTCTGACCCCAGGGGCTGCAGGGAGACCTCACCCAGTAGCTCTGCCCATGGGTAGGGGTGATGCTTCCTGCACCCAGCTGATGCTCGCTGCCAAAGGTCGCTGGCATAACTGTAGCTTTAGTTAGTCGGTGCTAAAGGCATCAGTCAGCACTGGAACAGACTTCATCCAGAATAGAAAAATGTCGCCTTTAACAGAAGCGCCTAAAGAATGAAGCAGTCTTCATCAGTGAGGGGTGAAAAGGTCCGATTTGGGTCTGTGGTATTCATGCCCAGGTCACTGCTGTGATTTCTGGTGCAGCTGGCAGACTGGTGTCAGTTAGCTTGCTTGCACATGAAGTGAGTGTCTGGGGTTACAGTTCCTGGATCTGCGTCGGACACAACATGGCTTTGCAATGTAAATGCCATTTATCTGGTAAAGTTCTGAAAAGCTGTGGGGTATGTGAGCAGCCATTAACGTGGTGATGTCCATCCCCCCCACCTCCTTTTTGCAGATCTTCCCCAGAGTAAATGACGGATCTTGGAGAAAACTATCTCTGAGGCAACTAAATGTCTCACAATTGGACTTGGAGTTTCCCAACCAACTCAAAATTTGGCTTTTCTCAGCTAGTCAGCTTCTTGAATTTGCAGATGAAATAAAATGTATTTTAGGGGAAAGAAAAAATAAATTATCTGAGTTTCCTTTAAGGAAAATTATAAAGATGCAACTGTGAGCTAGAAGGATTTATTTAAGCCATGTATAATGATATTGTCCATGGAGGAATGTTAAGTATCAAAATGGTTTTATGACTATTATTCATGACTGATTACATTTTCCAGCAGTTTCATGGTAGGGGTACA
The DNA here is from genome assembly GCF_030936135.1 of Gavia stellata. NCBI lineage: Eukaryota > Metazoa > Chordata > Aves > Gaviiformes > Gaviidae > Gavia > Gavia stellata. Next base: position 93,244,120 of record NC_082596.1, on the reverse strand, counting down.
CCCTGTTTAAGAAGGGACTCCCTTTCATGTGGAAAACAGGGCATTATTACACATCTTGATGCTATGGATTCTCTGCCCACAAATACATCTAATTACAGTAGTTGTCGGTACATTACTCCTTGCAAACTAAGTGATACAGAACATGGTCATTTCTGCCTTCTTGCTGATGCTGGATTTGTTGGAGATATTGCTGGGTTTTTTATTATTTCTTCCCTCGCTTTTTCTCTTTAAACTCTCTCTGCAGCCCCACAAGTTAAGTATTTCCTGACCCAGCTCTGGAGGGATGCTGCATTTCTATAGGGAGAGTAAGAGAGGAGTAGTATCAAAAGGATGAAATGAGCTTAACTAAAAATTTTGGAAGGAAGGGCCTTCTCTCTCATTCTGGGTGCATGGGAGTGTTGACCATCTGAGTGAGGACAGGAGAAAAGTAGAAATCCCGAATGAAGAATGTGATCAAACCGCAGGCTGTGTGTCTCCCAGTGGGTCCGTAAGCAGAAGAAAGCACTTCTCTGCTTTTGTGTGTTACAATCACACAAAATACCGGTAATTGTTGTAGCAGGGAATGGGTAAAAAACTAGTACTTGTCTGGGAGAAAGGATGCCATTGAGCCTGATGCAGATATCCCCTATTTCCCCTTGACTCCATTGTTGAGCTTTCCTATCTGTGTGGAGGGGTTTTTGTTTGTGATTTGTTTTATTCTTTGTTTTCCATCTGAAAGGGCTGGAAACTGTTTTTCTCTAGTTAGGGGCCATTGTGTTGCTGTTTATTATTCCTCGCTGCATTGTCGTAACAGCCTCCTGTGATTGAATTACTCCCAATACATTTAAATGATAAACTGCTCACTTGCAGTCCTTTCCAGCTGGAAATCTGACTGTAATTTTACTCATACGCACCAGTCAAATTAGTGTACCCTATATAACAGATCATTACAGGAGTTACAGTAGTTTCATATGTACCCATTTTGGCAGCTGATACGAGTTCCATAATAAAAAGAAGTAGTGTTCAAGTGGGTGAAGTAATTCTGCAATGGAAGAAAATGCAATTTTGAATTGCTGTCCAAGCAATGAACAGGCTTATTTTCCTTTCTGAAGAATCACACCGTTCCCATTGCCTACTGAAAGCTTTTACTCGTCCATTTGGCTACGCTGCCCGTAGTGGAAAGTGCCACTAACTTTCTGTAAGGCCTGTTTGCTCCACAGGGAGGTGGCCCACGTGTTGGGTGGAAAAAAAGGAAGCAAAATTTATCTGCTGGTTTTGAATCAATCCATAGGGTGGGAGTGGTTTGCCAGTGCTCTTCTGGGAGTTGTCTCTAAAGAGAACAACTAAATGTCTGGACAGTGGTCCAGCTGCAGTTGAAAGGTCTGGCAGCTGTGGTAACAACCCCTGTCCGGAGAAAATCAGCATGGGAAGCTGGTGGGCAATGCTTAGCCAGCAAGAGACTATGCAGGGCAAACAAAGTGAGACAAGGGATGTTGATAGGAGTTCAGAGTCTTGTGAATTAACATTGTCCGTATCTTCTCAGTAACCTGCCCCAGGGGTGTACTGTAGTGCCTGTTGTTGGTTGCAAAACCAAAGGAGACCTGCCGCCTCGACAGCGTTAAGTGGCTTTATTTTTGAGTGATTGGTTCACCTTGTGGTTTTTGGCAGGAACAATCTTCCTTCATAAAGAGATTTTTGGTTTTATGTGGTTATATTTTCTTCTTTAATGCTTAAGAAATCTAGGTGTGCTAATTAGACCTGGTTAAATCATGCCTAATGTTTTGAGTCTCAGAATTTCACCAGTTGGCTCAACATTTTGCCCTCTTTTAGAAATAAAGGTTTAAATTCATTTTTGCATCAAGGGAATGATTTTTACCCAACTGCATATTGAAATGTCATTTGTAAAACAGGCTTGGTGGGTTTTGTTGACAAATATTTCAAAACTTTATTAAAAAAATCAGCTTCAATCATGAGCAAATGAAATATTTTGATAATATTAATTCAGTACAGGTCTTTCACTGCCAGTTTCTCCAGAAACTTCCCCATCTCCTCCCTGTTCCCTGTGGAACAAGAAACAAACAGTTCAGGGCAGGTGCAGGTGCAGGTGCAGGACAGTCGTTTTGACCTGAGTGAAATAAATGCTAAACAAGCATGGAGATCTGTTTAAAGAACAGGAGAAAAGGGAATTGGAAATCCCAAAGCGGCAACTGTCCTTACACATTTTGAAGGCGTGTTGTACATTAGATGGCTTTCATTATTTTGCTGAGATGCATGTTTTTTTCTCCGTGTGGGGTGAAGGGTCTTTGTTAGCTAGAACAGATCAACTGCTACAAGCTGATCTCTGCTGTAGCAGCACCTAGCCCTGCCAGGGTGTTTGCGTGTGCTGGGAAATGCACCACTTGAAAAGCTGTATCAGCAATTACCTGAGTGTCAGACTTGATGCTTCCATGGAAACCCACCCCTGTGCAGTTCTCCTTCTCTTCCCCTTTGGTGGGTGACATTTCATATGTTCTTCAACAGAGAAATAACTGCTTGGCCAGGCTGAATAACAAAACCCCCTTTTTGCTCATCTCTAGATGAAAACCAGAGTGCTCCTGTGGACAGACAGGTTACATCTGTTCCTTTCCGTGGTTCCTTTCTAAGCTTAGAGAAATAATATTGATGTAATTACAAAAGTGGCCAGCAAAGATCAAGCATCCGAATAGACATAAAGACTTTAGCATGCAGAACACGTTGTGGAGAGGAAGAAGGGGTGCACTGGTGACAAGCACTGTGTATGTGTGTGGATTGGAGTTAAGAAAGCTGTGGTTTTCAGGGGCTTTCCTTTTAATGAAGTAAAAAAAAATTATCGTTCACCTTTCTTGCTACTGACCAACATGCTGCCATGACTTTTCTTTTTTACATAAGCTAGTTTTTTGTTTTGTTTTGCTATATATATTTTTTTCCTAAGCATGAGGCTTGGATCAGTGTACTTACATGCTTTTTTTCCATTGGGTAAATAGCAGAGGGAAGGGTGAAAACGCCTTATGTCTGAAGGTCAGTCTCTTTCCCTAATAGAAGAGATTAACTCTCCCTACAAAGCTTTGCTCATATCCTTAGACCATCACACCTACAACTACACTACTCTTTTAAAGCTTGTAGTAGATGAAGAACCAGGTGTATTAGCCAGAGAAAGAAAGTTCGTTCCCTGGCCCTATAACACAGGTAACTCCACGTGATGCTACTACATACAAACCTGCCAGATGTGTTCCTTTATCAGATCCTGTTTCTTGGTTGTTTAATGGTGCCAAACTTAAATATCCCAAGTAAGTCCCAAGTAGTCAGGTAAACGTGGGAAATTTAGTTAAAACAGTTCAAGGTGCTATGTGAAGTCAGCATTTAAGTCTTACAAAGGATTGTGTGTCAGCCACAGAGATTTCCATCTCACACAAAACCACCCAGTGATTTCTGTTGCCCTCTTCTATGTTAAATCAGCTTTCAGGAGGGGCTGAGTTTCTCCTGGGAGTCCCCTTTTGTCCAGGAGCAGAAACTGATGGTGTTTGTGTCACTCTTTCAGAACATGCAGTACATGATAAATACTGAGTAACAAGAATAAAACTGATCGGTGTAAGTCCTCTTCTGCTGGCTAGGTCTACAGGAATGGAAGAGGAGAGCCCAAGAATGCCCTGGCTGTATCCCTGGTGAGGGCATTAGTGACCTCTGATAGTGGCAGGGTTTGGAGGGAACAGGATAAAAAGGGAGCACTCTACTGAGGATGTGCCTTTTGATGCCACTGGGAAAAGCCAAATATGTTAGAAAATTAAAAAACAAAAAAAAGGCGGGGGGGGGCATGGTGTCAGCCTCTACTGAAGCTTGAATGACTCTCACCAACTGAATCCTCTGCAGACCCTTGCCGGCCGTGCTCCAGCCTGTCGCAGCAGCTCTGTGCCCGGCTGGCACACTGGCTCTTTGTCCACTGTGCTACCTTTCCTCCCAGAGGAGCCAGCTTTGCAGGGCAGGAACGGCACGCAGAGGGCTGGCGGCAAGCCCTGGCCCTACCGGCACTCCTCCAGCCCACATGCACCAAGAGGGGAGGGAATGGGTGATCCTGCATGTGGAGGGGTTAGGAGAGGAGACCTTGGGAACCAAGCGGAGGTGGAGAGCAGTAAGAGGGACCAGCGGACAGAGAAGAGAAGAAATAGGAGAGTGAAAAGAGTTGTGGGAGCGAAGAATAAAGATAATTGGAGGGGACTTAGAGGGGCAAAGGCGACAAGGGACTGGGGGGAATTAACGGCCGTAGAGGAAGAGGAAAGGAGAACTAGAGCATGGAGACCAAAGGGGCTGCGATCATTTGTTTCCCCCTCCCTCCAGAACAAGCTGTCAAGCCCAAGGATTCAGTCTCAGCACTCTTCTCTTGTGAAATCTACTCCTAAAATGTGTGTCTCACCCCTCCATACTGCCCAACTCACCTGCTCTGCCTGCTGAGGTTTCCTCCACAGCTCCGGCAGCAGATAGCAGCAATGCATGTGTAGGTATCTGAAACCTCCTGATGGCCTAGATGTGGCTCTACACAATGACATTTGAGGTATTCTTTGTGTTGGTTTTTTTGGTTTTTTTTAATATTGGTAAAGTTAAAGGAATGTAAGCATTGACAAGTCATGCTCTGGGAAATGCAAGAAGTCAGGTTGCCTGGGCAACCCTTGCTTGCCCTCCTGGCATGAAGGCATGATGATACAGCCTTTAATAACATGATTACGACCTATTTTTTCCACAGGGCATAGCATGGACGAATCAGTGCATAGGATGGACGATGCTGTGGGAATGAAGCTGTTGTCTGTTCCTCATTTGTTGCAGAATTTGGAAGGTGTGTAGTGAATGAGGCAGAGGGTTGAAGAAGGGAAGAGGACAGTCTTGGGGAAATGAAGCTGAATGCTTCCTGAAGAGCTGGACTCATTCCCTGTGTGTGCCAGGGATGTCCTTGTACAATGATGGAAATTTCCCTGGAATCAGGCTCTTCCAAGGGTGTCACTAATCACAATATCTTCAGTGTCTGTCTCTAGCATGTAATTCTGGGGCTTGATTTGCAGAAAGCTGGAGCATTTATATTGGCACCTGCAAGAGGTATTGCTACATGATTTTTCTCATTCTGGATGCAATTCCTCTGTATTTTATCTCCCTGCCTGCAAAACAGGAATAATCTTTGTCCTTACTCTTGCAAGAAGGTGGTGGAGATGATTTCATTGGTGTTTATGAAGTACAGGAATATTCTGACAGCACTGTAGGAATGTCTCTGAGGAAACCTATGATTTTTTTATTCACTGGGAGGTTTGGATAATAAGGCTGAGGGGCACATGTTGAATGGGAAAGGTAGAGACATCATTAATAGCTGCCCATTTGCTGACTGCAGCGAGCGTTCTGGGGGGAAAAACTAATACGTGATCATCTAATTAAGTGCTGTATCATAATGCATATGAGCAATTGAAGATTGCAATGGCAACCTTATGTCTGGCTTTTCCTATCTTTTTTTGAATCTAATTAGAAATACAGGATTGAAACAAATTATTGCAATCAGGTCTTTGCTATTATAGTCATCAAGTTATACAGTTGCTCTCAAGAAATGAGCTTCATTTTCAATGCTGTTAGTATTTATGTCCCGTGCTTTTGTTGGAGGCCATTCCAGAATCCAAATTGCTCTTGTAGTAGGGTACATTTTAGCATTCAGTTCAAATACACTATAGCTGTCCAGGTTCTTTGTCTTTTTTCCCTTTCTCATTTGCTCCTGCCTGTGACTATCTTAAATCTCTTCTCTTCTCCCATGCTGTGTGAGCAGACAGCAATCCCATTCCTTTGCTGAGCTGAAGTTCTCCTCTATCTCCTCTCCTTTTATAAATAGGCTTGCCAAGGCTTTAGTTTTTCAAATACTGATGACCAGAATTGTAAAAGAGCACCAGTATTTCATTGTCTGAATTGCAAATACCTCATCGACACAACAGGTTGGTGCCTTATAGTCACTTGTGATCAAGTAGTGTATAACCAAGTCCAACACAGCATTATCTTCCAGCAGAAGCATTTCCCATTAGTCCCCGAGTGTCTTACCTCATATTTTGCATTTTTTACTTGCTTTTGCCACACATGGTCTCAAGCTCACCCATTTCCCTCTGATGTCCCATTTCTGTGCTGTACTGCTGGCAGTGCCTCACTTTGTCACCAGCAGACTTCATTGGCATGTTCCTAAGGTTTGTGCCAAGCTCCTTAGTGAGGTTATTAAACTAGATTTCTTTTTTTTTGAGAGGAATAAGATGAGTTACCCTACCACTAACCTCCTGTCAGCCGCTTATGATTTCCATTTTTCTACCCCTTATTGCTGTCTGCCCATCAGTCAGCTCCTTACCCACCTCATAATTTCTGTGTGTGACTTGATAGCCTTCGATATTCCTTTACTATTAGGCTTTTAAAAAATGCAATGTATCAGGCTGCTAGTCCTCCATAATTTTAAAAAATAAATAAATGAGCATAAAGGGAGATCATGGAGACAGAAAACCTGGAAGGTATAAATAAACCTGTGTACCAGTAACTCAGTGTGGCTGTGAGTAGGTTGCTTCAGCGCTGCATTTCAGACCCATCTACCTCCTGCTGCAGAGCTGTCGTGCTCCGGGGATTGATGGAGCCTCTGTGCTCGGCTTCTATAGCTCTTTTCATGTTCAAAGAGCTCCTGACAGTATCGTTTAGCAGCCAGAAAAATCCAGCAGAAGTCCATCACCACAGGACACTTGTCATTTTGGACGTCCTTTTTCAGTGGCTTGATTTGAGCTTTGTCTATTTTGTCTTTGCCAAGTGATGCAGAGATGGGTGGCTTCATTTGAAGGCTTTAAAGATACTTTCTGATTTTGAAAGCCGTGCTCCTGAAACGCAGAGGATCCCACGAGAATTCAGCAGCGTTGGGAGCTGGAAGCTGGTAGGGTTCCCCTCCCCATGAGACTTTTAAAGTCTCACAATGAATAGTTTTAATTTCCACTGAGATATAAAGAGTTAGCTTGTTGACAGTTTTCCTACCGAGTCCCTGAATAGGAAGCCTAGAGTGTGTGTGGGCTCTGGAGTATGGGAAAACTCATAATGGGCCTCTGAGTAAATGGATAAAAATATTTTTTATTTTCCACACTCGCCCTTCTGCTAAATCAGTCAGAACTGAAACATTTAATGCAAATTCCTTCTGAACTGGTGACTTCAGTGCAAAATCAAAGAATAGGTTGGGGGTAGGGGGAGTTTTCCTGGTGTTATTCCAGTAACTGGGAGAGCAATAATTTGCTTCCATGGGGTCTTAATAGGCATTGGCTTGACTTCTCTTTTAAGATCTTAACATTGACCTATGAAGTCCAGACAGCCTAAGAGCTGCCGATCTCCTGATGCCCATCACAGTCAGTCAGAGCAGGTCCTTTTGTGCAAAGCAGACTACCTCCAAAAACAGCAGGCCACTTAAATGAGGGCCAGTTCCATAGGTGATGGCTTTTTTGCAAGTCATACAGCTTATTTGGTGCTATCAGAATAATATTTTGATTATTGTAAGTGATTGATTTTGGGGTGGGGGGTGGGGGTTTGAGAACATCTGACTGGTATATATAGAAATAAAGGATGGAGAAAGTCATCAGAAAGATAGTTGGTGTTGGAGACTTGGGGAGGGGCATTCATCTGAAGCACGTGACTTAGATTTGGAGTTTTAACACATCATAGAGGGATGGAGGAGTAAATAGCTGGTATAGCCAGAAGGCTTTCAGTAAAAAGTCAGGTGCTGCTTGCATTCTTTGGTGTAAGGTTTGAGGCCAGTTTCTTTTTTTCTTTGTTTTTTCTTTCTTTTTTTCTCTTCTTTTTTTTTTTTTTTGTTTGTTTTTGTTTTGGGGTTTTTTTCAGTTTTTTTCTTTTTTTTAATTTTCTTTAATCCTTGTAATGCACCTACATCTGGAATGTCTTTTGGGACATTTTTATATAATGATGCTGTGTATCCATGGAGTATAACCCCCATCAGAGCAGAAGCAAGGATCTACTGAAGGGAGAGTGCTGCATGAGGCAGGGTAGAGAAGGGGTGAAATCCCCCTCATGTGGGATCCTCGCTGCAGCTGAAGCAGAGATTATGTTTGCCAGTTCACATAACCCATGGGCAATTTGTTACGTGACAGTAGAACAGCAGTTCAGTGAAAAACAGTAACGGGAATTAGTTCCAAAGGGCTGATTTATAAGAAAGATTAAAAGGGGACCTGAGTGCACAAGAGAAGGATGCGTGACAATAAATAAAGAACATATGGATTGTAGCAACCCCTAATGTACGAAAAAGGCAGGAGTGGAGGGCAAAATAATGTTTGGCTCTGCAGAGAAGTGTAACCAAGTTAAGTATTGCTTCTCTTAATTTTATTAAATTGTGGCTCAATAAAGCACATACTGACAATAAAATCTGCTTTCTCTTCCCAAAGAAAAAAGTAAAACTGACTTGGAGAAACAAAAAAACCCAAATTAAGACAATCCAAAGAATATGGCATCAGGGACTGTCTTCTGCTGACAGAGGGGATGTTTTGCTTTGACAGGCCAGATCTGGTCATTCTTAGACAGTTTGAGAGTGAACCCTTAGGTCCACATGAAATCTGTGCAATGTGTGTTGTTTGTTTGGTGATTTTCATTGTTGCCCTTCAGCTGAAATAGTGAACAGTCATCAACAGTTTTTCAAAACCTTGTGCTGCTTCTAGTGCTTGCTTTGACTTTTTTGCTGTAGAAGTTTGGCTTGGGCTCAATTACAGGCTTTACAACTATGTTTTATCTAACTGCTTCAGTTGCTCTGAAATATTTTATTCCCACTTACTCCTTTCCAGAATCTTGGTATAAAAATCATTTTGACCTTGAGCTTTGAGATTAGGTACCATCTTTTTTTATTGTTTATTTTTTAATATAGCCCTGATACATTGCAGAGCCTCCTGAGTGCTCCTGTAGTACAAATATTCATTTGACCAATTTCCTCTTTTGCTCTACCTCTGTTTTTATGCTTTTCTGAGCTTCATGCTGTGTAGATTCTGGGGAGAAATGGATATTATCAGGTAGTAAGGAAAGTAGTACGGCAATATTCTGCTTAAGTACAGTCATTAATGTAAAATACCCTTTGTTGCTTTTCTCAGAAGCGTTCCCTGTAGTTACTCTAGATAGAAGACCAGGAGTGACCCGTGAGCAGTGAATAGCTCAACTATTTGCATATAAATAGTGTATCTTTGATTTATTATCTTTATGATACAACTTTCACATAACAGCAGACAAATGTGTCTTTTGTTTTGTTTGTAAATTGGGGTGATTTATCTCACCATCCCCCCCACCCCCACCCCCGTTTGCTTTTACTTTTTCCTGTCTTGCATCTCTTAAAGAAATTGCTATTCAGTAGAGCAAGGCAGAGGTCAGGGCAGGCCAGTACGGACGACTGAGGACACCCGGGCTAATTGCGTATGCACGAAAGGAACGGATGCGCAGTCCAGAACAGGGCCACGCTGCAGCTTTTAAACGCAGTCAGTCTAGAAAGCAGCAATACAAGTCTTTGCCCTAAAAACCAGTCCTAGTCTGTACTCTTGGAGTGCATCGCTTTTGTGATGCTTCTTTATAGCTACAGCTTCTGTTTTCACTGGACTTCATGCCCTTGCAGCTGTCTCACTGATCCAGTAGCTTGGAAACAGTGGTGTTATTGGCAAGCTTAGGTAGGTGTTTAAACTCTAACCTAAGGATATTTGGGAAGTAAGCAGTGCCCTTCATTGTTGTCCAGTGCCAACAAGAATATCAGATGCAGTATTTGTGAGGCTAGTATGTTCCCATAGCATTGCAAAGAAAAGTTAGCTTGCAGCTGCCCAGCACTTTAAGGACAAGGTGAGGCTTTAGTTCTGAAACACAAAGACATCACAGCTGACGGTGCCCAAGGATTTTTCTTTAAGGAAATGTCTTCTGTTTAGGACATCCATCAGAACAATTTTAAACATTTGAAATGTGTGGGGGGAAGAGGATGAGCTGACAGAGTGTCCTAGACACTTCTTTCTGAAACCTGGATTTGAACAAACCTCAAAAGATTTCCACGAAAAAGGAGTTTGAGCTCCAGTCCTTTCCATGGCTTTTCAGGTGTGCATTGCAGAAAGGCAGCAGGTCTTGTAGCTGCACAAGCACAGTCCTGCCTGTGGGGGGTTAAAATTAACAGAATCCTGAAGTTCTTCGGGAAATTTTATGTCATGCTTGCTGGGATCAAGCTCTGTACTGCCCTCATTTTACATACATGTTTTAAACTGGGAGAAGGTTTGGGGTGTGAAGGAGTTCTTGGGCAGTTCTTCAGCCCCAAGAAGCTTAAGGGAAGCCTGGAAGAAAAGGAGGAATGTGAGGTGGGCTTTAGGCAGGTTGTTCAGCATAACTCCTGTTAGGGTAACCAACGGTGTCCTGCTCTCCAGAACATCTGTCAGAATATCTGTAGTTCACAAGCGAAGCTTCTCCTTCTCGTTCTCCCCAGTGAAAGAATAATTTTGATTTGGTTTGTTTCAGAGCTGGAAAAGGAGATCACCAGGAGACCGAAGAAAGTCTGCATTGTTAAAGTGGTGGGAACAAGGAACCTGTGGAAAAACATTGTTGTATTGTGTGTGAACTCGTAAGTCCAATCTCCTTCTGTTTGAATAGTTTTGTGGTTGGTGAACTGGAAGCAATAATGGGAAATGATGGGAGAGCTCCTCTGTTTCCGAGTGTGGGACCCTTCATTAGTGTCTCTGATACACGATCCTGGAAAAACACCAGCTGTTGCAGGGAATTATTCTTTATGGCAAATGTGGAGGAACTCATTGGCTGTTTCAGGCAGCAGCACCATGTGTCTTCTCGGGTGTCATGCTGCAAGTGCATTGCTGTCACCAGTGGTCTCGCATGGCCACGTGCTGGTACATGCTCATGCATCCAGACATCTGCTGCTGGCATCCTGGATGGGACTTTTAAAATCATTAATGCCACAGGAGCCCAAGTTCAAGTTGTTTACATCTGATATCACTGTGTTGCAGAGGAAGATGTTGCTTGCCAGTAAATACAAGCCTGCTCCCTTGTATAACAGCTGTCCTTGATAGGTCTTCAAAAGCAGATCACAAAGTGCTTCAGCACTCCGAAATCATGTACGGGGCACACAGGGAGAATGTGTGGTCTCGCATAGAGCAATGTGATGCCTGCCTCCTAAGGCTTCTGCTTGGAGATGCTTACATGGACAAAAACAGGCATCTGCCTGAGGGGTTTGCAGCTTACAGGCTCTGAGACCTTCTGTCCAGAACTGAGCACCTTGTAAAGAGGAAATAGATGGGCTGCAAATTTAGCCTATAACCAAACCCAACTTCTGGGAGGGCACCGGCAGTGGATTTTCTAATTTTGCAATCTTATAAAAGGCCCGTTTGAATTCTTTTCGTGATTTTTCTCAAATGGGAGGTGGGGAGAAGACTAGAAATCCCCCATCCTCTGCTCTGTTTAGAAGTACGTAGATCCTTGTGGCTTTTTCTTCATCACTTCAGGGCCCTACTCTGCAGTATTCACTCCTGTTAACAGGCTCATAGATCAGTCATAACCCAGAGAAGACAGACCCTGTGCCGGGCAGATGGTCACCCAGAGGCACACAGACCTCAGGGGTCAGTCTCCAGCATTATCGGTTGCAGAACCAACTCTGGTTTTATAATTTCTGTGTCTCCCTC